>NC_091635.1:3085000-7885000 GCF_027580195.1 Bos mutus | reverse complement strand
AGCTGTGGGATCTGTTGCTATGTCCAGAGAGAGACAGTCAGAATTGAACCGAATGGTAGGACACCCAGCTGGTGTCCCCAAGATTCTGAGAACTACGTGTCTATGGGAAAACCCCAACACATTTAGTGACCAGCAGTATTAAGTGTTGTGAATGTACAGAGAAGGAAAAAACCTTTTCCTTACAGTCCCCTCTGATGGGATTGAGAAAGTTGGGCCTGAAGGAAGCTGAGGACCACAGGGTCATGGAGAACGTGATCTGAATCCTAGTATAAAGAGTTTCCTTGTACACTGATAACTGGTAGCTACTCAGTATTTTATTTTTAATATTTTTTTCTGATTATAGGAGTAATACTCATCTCTAAAAACACAAGCTTTATAGAAACGTGTATCAGAAAATAAAAATTCCCCAGCCCTCATCCACCCCCTAGTCTTCTGAGATAACTAGTTTAAGTAGGTGTTTGTTCCTCTCTGTTGGATATGTACAGACAAATTTAGGCTCCATCATTCAGGTGATCCTCGAAACCAAAATAAAAGCCATTTTAATTTCCCTGCGTGGCTTAGATTTCAAAAGGGTGTGTAACGAGGCCTGCCTCTGCCCTCCTCGGCCCTCAGCCACTCCGCTTCCCTCCCTGGATGTGGCAAGTGCCATCGGGTTCCTAGGCATCCTTTCAGAGACTCTGCGTGTTCAAGCAGTTGTGTATATGTTTTTCTTAATTTTTTGCATAGAAGGAGCCTGATAGGGAGTTCCCCGGCAGTCCGGTGGTGAGGACTGTACCCTTCTACTTCAGGGGGTATGGGTTTGATTCCTGGTTGGGGAACCAAGATCCTACAAGCCAGGCGGTGTGGCCAAAAAGAAAAAAAAAAAAAAAGTGCCGTTGCACATTGCTGAACTTTAAAAAAAAAAAAAAAAAAGCCATGTATCATATCAACACAGAAAGAGCCGCTTCATCTTTTAAAGATTCAGATTTTGAAATAGTCATAGATTTACAGAAAACTTGTCTGTGCAGTACAGCCACTTTAGACAAATTTGCCAGTCTGATATCTCCCTACCCCCCCAAATCACACAGTGTGTGATTCCTACAAAGGAGACCTTTCTTTCTCTCTCTCTCTTTTTTTTTTTCCTGCACCACATGGTCTGTGGTATCTCAGTTCCCCGACGAGGGATCAAACCCGGGCCCATGGCAGTGAAAGCTTAACCGCCAGACCACAAGTTAGTTCCCAACAAGGGCATTCTATACAGCCACAGTGCTGCCATCAAAATCAGGATACTGAGACCTCTGTGTCATTACCACCTAAGCCTCAGACACCATCCCCAGTTGTCTGCTGTCCCCCAGGGCTCTTCCTGGCTCCAGGAGCCAGTTGAGGCTCAGGCGGCACTTACTTGTCATGTATCTTACCTTCTAGACAGTCTGGAACCGTCCCTTAGTCTTTCCTTGACTTTCAAAACTTTTGACACTTTTGGAAGATGTTGACACTTGGGCCAGTTGATTTTGTTGAGTGCCCCTCAGGATAGGCAGTTCGTTTCCTTGGTGGCAGGAAGTTGTGCTTTATCTAATTATTGGTTTCCATATCTCATGGTAACCCAGAAGGCAGCAGAAATGTTAATATGTGCAATCCAGGGTGGAGCTGGGGCAGCACTCTAGACTGAACTTTCTAACGTGGACGTGTTTTCCAGGGGAAGGACAAAAGAAACATGGAAAAACATGTTGGTTAATAGCTTATTGGGAAATATTTGTTGTTGTTTTTGTTTGATTTTTTCTACTCATGCTTAGGATATTTGAAATTTAACCAAAGGAAGAGGTAAGGAGCAGTCCTTGGAGTTGCAGTGGAGAGAGTGACTCGTATAGGATAACATGACAGTAATTTTACATACTCACCATGTGGAAAGGCTTCTCTTTGAAGCAGCAGCACAGATGCACGTGATGCTTTTAGAAACCAGAACCACGTCCTGAAGATGGTGCGGTTCCCGTGTGTACTTGTTTTGAGATTATTTTAGAAGCCACAGTTGGCTTCCCTGGGGTTCAGTTTGGTGGTGTCAAAGCAGAACACCTTCACTGGACAGTTCCTGTATCTTTCAGGATGATGGGGATGGGAGCGGAAATTTGGAGAAAAGACAGAGAGTGTGTGTGTGTGTGTGTGTGTGTGTGTGTGTGTGTGTGTGTGTATCCCATGAAGAGTTATTGGGTTTGTCCCAGTAAACAGTGTAAAACAACATTCTGTTGCCTGACTACAGAATATTTGAATGACAACTAAATTTAGTTAATTTAGCAGGGAATTTGGTTTTTTAGTCCCATCTGCCATACGTGGTTATATAGATTGCCAATCGGTGCAAAATGCACAGCTTAAAAGTTGCAAGTTAAGTTTTATTTGAGGACCTTACTGAGGACTATAGCCTTGGAGCTGGTCTCAGAGATGGCGCTAAGGAACCACTCTGATGAGATAAGAGAGGAACCGGGATATGTGTGAGGTTTTTTCAGAGTTGGGGGGGCGGGGGGAGGGGGGGAAGTGAAACATCAGAAGATTATTGCTGATCACAAAGCAGAGACATCACAATGATTTTAGTGCTTTTCTGTACTTGGGAAGATAAGGATTTGAGGTCATTGAAATTAGCCCTTAGGTATGCATCTTTTTATCTAGGGCCTGTTACCCAAAGTCTAGAGAGCTGCTTGTTTTTTCTCCATCCTGAATTCTCCTCAGGGCTTGACTCTGGTGGAAGTCAAGAGGTGTCCTGGGCAAGGTATGCAGGGAGGGGTCTGGAGCTTTCAGCTGCTCACCCCCAGCTCTCCAATCCGGAAGTTCTCTGAACCCCCTCCTTTTTGGGTTTTTACAGAGGCTTCGTTACATAGGTATGATCTATTAAATCCTTAGCCATCGGCGATCGATTGAATCCAGACGTCACGGGATAGGACTGAAAGTTCAACTTCTCTAACACGTGGTCTGTCTCCCAGGCAACCAGTCTCCTCCTTCAGGAGTAGTCCAAAAGTCACCTCGTTAACATAACTAAAGACACCTTTACTAGTCTCAAAGCTTAGGAAATTCCAAGGGTTTCCAGACAGAGCCAGAAATGGCAACCAAATAGGTATTCCTGACTAAATCACGCTGTCACAAGGAGGAACTCAGGGAGCTCCCAGGTAAACTGAACACTGCAGCCGAGTGAACTAGATAGGAAGCTTACGAAGTGCTGTTTGAAGGACAGGTTTTCGTGTTTTGTGTCACACATTCTGGTTTGTTGATGTAACTGCTGGTGTTTAGTCACTAAGTCCTGTCCACCTCTTTGCGGCCCCACGGACTGTAGCCCACCAGGCTCCTCTGTCCGTAGAATTTCCCAGGCAAGAATACTGGGATGAGTTGCCATCTGCTTCTCCAGGGGATCTTCCCCACTCAGGAATTGAACCCATGTGTCCTGCATTGGCAGGCGGATTCTTTATCACTGAGCCGCTTAAGACGACTCATTAAAAGAACATGAAGCTTACTTGCTGCAAGTGATTAATTGTTGGAGGTGGAGGTGGCGTACATCCTGCTCCCTGACCCTGTTCTCAGTTCTTCTGTCTGTGTTGCTGGTCTGTCTTTGCAGTTTTAACTGATATATATAGACTGTGTCCTTCCCTCGCACTCATTTTTTGCCCGTTGAAAATGAGAGAGCAGTAAGAGCCAAGGTTAATATAAGATGTGATAGTCTTAGGGAAGAGAAAAAGGGTTGGTAAACAAATTAAGATTGTTGTACTTAGAGATTACAGGCACTAGCCAGAATATGCTGGGAACAGATAAACAAAGCAGGAGCTGCCAGCCAGTTTCTCTTGGCCCTGCTAACTCACACAGTAACTGCCTGGTATCCAGTTTGTCTGGCGTCCCTCAGAGAATGGGTAGAGCCCCTGTGACAAAGGCCCTTTTGTCGCCTTCCTGACCGAAAGTGGGTAGGGCATGGGAGGCTTTCCTTAGCCTTGATCTAGAGAATGTTGAATCCCCTGGCGCATAGGTCATTAGGAAACGGAAAAAGTAAAAAAAAAAAAAAAAAAAAACAACTCATGGGAGAGATTAGTAATTAGTAGAAAGAAAGTTACTCTGAAATCAAGGCTTCTCCGAAGCTTCTGTCCTCTTGTCACACTCAGTGTCTTACCGCCTGGCCCTCCCTCGCGTGGTGTGTAAACCTCGTGGTGGACGGTTGTGTTGTAAATGCTGTCACAGGGACAGCGGAAAACCCATGACCCAGATAAACATTCTTCCAGGATCTGTTGAATTAACTTCAGCCCTCAACGTGTTGTTGGCATTGGGATCCGTGTAAGAAACCACCACGTCCAGTGAAGCCTTTTTAATGCCACACGTGCACCACACCAGTGGAAGGTTAAGAAAGCTTATCTAACGTCAACAAGCAGCCTGTATGTGGAAGCGGCTTTTGATAGAGGGTATACGACGCCTGATGTTTAGAGACGGACTCCTGAGTTACATACGTTCTATCCTGAGTGCCGTACCGGCTTCATCTGAGCCCCCAGAGCCCACAGGCATCCAGTGAGATGATCTGTTGTGGGCGGGGAGCTCTGTTCTCAGGGCTGAAGGGTCAGAAGGGGAAGGGAACATTCTCAGGTGAGTTAGCGTTCTCCTAGGGACAAATGATTCCAAGGGTGATGGTGGGGGAAAGCCAGAGGACCTCCCCCCAACAAGATGAGGTCAGCCTCTTTTACCATGTTACCTCCCCACCTAATACGGTACCTGATGCAAGGTGCTCAGTAATTATTTGGTAAATGGATGATGCAGGATGAAAATTGTTGAAGAGTGTGGAAAACTGACCAAGTATTATGAATTCCTAAGTGTTAGGTTGATACAAATGTAATTACGATTTTAGACCATGAATTTTAAATCATTTTAACTGGGCTCAAACACATCTTTATTAATCAAAATAGGAACCATTAAAAGCAACACATTTTTGCCAGAGGAATAAGTTGGTATATTCCTGTAGTGTAAAAATCGGTGCTTCGGGATTCTACAAACTCTTGGAAAGCATTTTCTGCTTTCTGCTGGTCGTGGAAACATTTTCCCTGCAAAAAGTTGTCAAGATGATTGAAGAAGTGGTATTTGGTTGTCGAGAGGTCAGGTGAATATGGAGGACGAAGCAAAACTTTGTAGCCCAATTCATTCAACTTCTGAAGCGCTGGTTGTACCGCATACGGTTAGGTGTTGTCATGGAGGAGAATTAGGTCCTTTCTGCAGCTCCAGCTGCAGGCGTTGCAGTTTTCAATGCATCTTGTCGACTTGCTGAGCATACTTCTCACGTGTAATGTTCCGCCAGGATCACAAAGCTGTAGTGGATCAGACTGGCACAGACCACCAAACAGTGACCGTGACATTTTTTTGGTGCAAGTTTGGCTTTGGGAAATGCTTTGGAGCTTCTCAGTCCAGCCACTGAGCTGATTCTCGCCGGTTGTCGTATAAAATATACTTTTCATTGCATGTCACAATCAATCCAATCGAGAAATGGTTCATTGTTGCTGCACAAAATAGGAGAAGATGACATTTCAAAATGACAGTTTTTTAATTTTTGGTCAGCTCACGAGGCACGTACTTATTGAGCTTTTTCACCTTTTCAATTTGCTTCAAAGGCTGTTTGATGGTAGAACGGTCATTGTCGAGTTCTTTGGCAACTTCTCGTGTAGTTGTGAGGATCAGCTTCAATGACGCTCTCAGTTGGCTGTTGTCAACTTCCGATGGCCAGCCACTGTGCTCATCGTCCTCAAGGGTCTCATCTCCTTTGTGAAACTTGTGAACCACCACTGCCCTGTACGTTGTTAGCCAGTTCCTGGGGCAAATGCGTTGTTGATGTTGCTAGTTGTCTCTGCTGCTTTATAACGCGTTTTGAACTTGAATAAGAAAATTGCAGGAACTTGATTTTTGTCTAACGTCATTTCCCTAGTTTAAAATAAATATAAAATACACAGTAATAAGTCATTAGCAAAAAAACATAAAGTGAGAAACGGGCATTAAAATGATGTATAATATAACCACATTTATTTAAGGAAGTATTCCAAAACAGCAAAGTTCAACAGTGGAAAACCGCAATTACTTTTGCACCAACCTAATAACCTTGAAAGTGTTTAATAAGTGTCTTGTCACGATTATACCAAAAGGTTGTGTGTCTTCTGACCTTTTGATGCCAGACGTGGGATGTTATTAACTTGGGAATATGAGGGAGAAGAAGATGCCAGTTTATTTCAGAGAAAGGAAATGATAACTGGAAAATATGTAACCTGTTAGCAATCCAAAAGGAATGTCTCAGTTGACAGTTGCATCTTGAAGTTGAGCCCAGAATCAACTCTGCCTACCCTGTGGGAGAAATAAACACAGAAGCTTATGACTGAAGCTTGAAGTAGTCGTAAAAAGTCCAGACTACAAAGGGGAGGTAGGAAGCCCCCCCGGTGAGCGTGGGCACGGAGCCGTGTCAGAGTGAAAGGGTTGCTCCCTCCCAGGTGCGCAGGTGAATGTAAACTGGAAGCGACTGGGGGGAAGTGGCCTGACAGTCCTTCAAGCTAAAAAGCGTTTCGTGATAAGTATGTCATTCGACCACTTATTCAACAGTCATTTATTTTCTGCTGTGTTGATGGCAGGCCTTTCCATTTTAATCAGGTGATTCAAGAACTGAATAAATAATCCAGGGATTTCCCTGGTGATCCAGTGGTTAAGACTTTGTCTTCCAAATCAGGAGTGCAGGTTCGGTCCCTGGTCAGGTAACTGAGATCCCACATACCACAGGTATGGGGGAAAATGGGCAAAAATTAACATAAATAAATAAAACTTTTTTTTTTTGGTAAAGTATAATCTGAAGAGCCTGTTCCTCACTTGGGTGGGAACTCGGACATGGGAAATGATCTTCTTTATCTTGGGAAGGCAAGGGGGAAATACACTCCTAATGCAAAAGAAAGGGTGTTCGAGGACACCTGGACAATCCCAAGAAGAGTTGGGAGGAGGCTAGAGAGAGGGTTGAACTTTAGAAGGTCATCCTGAAGGATTTCAAGGCCCTTTAAGAGCAGAGCCTTACGTTATACTTGATCAGTCTTGGCAAAGGGTGGCACTCAGCATTCATTAAAATTTGGAAATAACCTTTCCTTTGAATACCTTTCAGATTCCCATTTCCTTCTTTGTTTGTCTGGGTAATCTTTGTATCGCAGGTGGCTTCAGTGGTAAAGATTCTGCCTGCCAATGCAGGATCCACAGGAGACTTGGGTTCAGTTCCTGGGTCAGGAAGATTCCTATGGAGAAGGAAATGGCAACCTGCTCCAGGATTCTTGCCTGGGGAATCCCATGGACAGAGTAGCCTGATAGGCTATGTCCATACCCTTTGCCTCGTAGGCAAAGGGTCTGATACAGCTGAGCGACTGAGCACGCACGTGAATCTATATCTCAGGGGAAGAAGGGGCGGGGGAGATTTTTGGAAGTTAACATCCAAGACCTTCCCGCCCCGCTCATCCTTCTCTCCACCCCAAAAAGAAAAAAAAACAAAAACAAATTCTTTCAGCTAAA
Organism: Bos mutus; assembly: GCF_027580195.1. Classification (NCBI taxonomy): domain Eukaryota; kingdom Metazoa; phylum Chordata; class Mammalia; order Artiodactyla; family Bovidae; genus Bos; species Bos mutus. Next base: position 7,877,491 of record NC_091635.1, on the reverse strand, counting down.
TAGAAGGGGTGGATTTTCCCTGGTGTTCCCAGGAAAAGAAGGTGCCAGCACCCTGGCCCGAGTTCAGATCCTGGGGTTGGTACCAGCAGGTGTGGGTTAACTGTGGTCATCAGCAGTCAACATCTGCTTCACCTGCCACTCCCATGACCGTATCACTGACAAGATCCAGGCGAGATGAGTGTGGATGATGGTGCTGTGAATGTCAGTAACCTCAGATGCAAACTAAAATTCACGCAGCTCAAAAGAAAAGTGAACCAGCTTCCTCCTCTATTCAGGAGGTGCCATCCTAAGCTACTGAGATGATTCACATTAACACTCATCTTGGTAACCCAGGTCAGGTTGCTGGGATTGAGATCCTTGCCAGGGGTTAATAAGTGACATTAATCCCAAAGGACAAATCTCACCTATTTCAGAGACGTGAACACAGCCGTGATGGAGTTGCTGATCATGGCATACGCACTGAAGACCGCCTGTGCCAGGAACATCATTGGTGTCATCCCCTACTTCCCCTACAGCAAGCAGAGCAAGATGCGGAAGAGGGGCTCCATTGTGTGCAAGCTCCTAGCGTCCATGCTGGCAAAAGCGGGTGAGTGCGGCCCACGCCCGGGGCCGCACACGGGCGGTTAGGACCCTCCCCGGGCCAGAGCAGTCCATACCCCACCAGCCGTAGGTGGTTGGTGGATACTTATTTCTCTGAGTGGTGTTGGGTAGTTTCTTTGTCTTGCTTGCTTTTGCATAATTCTGGTTAAGGATCGTGAACTTAGGTGTACATTTTTTTTCCTCTTTGTCCCACTTCAGAGTGACCTTGTCTGCTTCAGGATTCTTTTCTCTTAACTTGGACTTTTTCCTCATTCTATGTCCTGTTCATCTTATCATCATTGAAATTTTAGTGGACCATCTTGGCATTCAGCTGTGATCTTTTGAGCTTCAGGTCTAGATTTGTTTAAACCTTAGCTACCAGGGAGCTCAGTGATAAAGAATTTCCCCCTGCCAATGCAGGAGCCACAGGAGCCACAGGAGACGCGGGTTCGATCTGATCCCTGGGTTGGGAAAGCCCCTTAGAAGAGGAAATGGCAGCCCACTCCAGTATCCTTGCTGGAGTAATCCTATGGACAGAGGAGCCTGGCGGGCTACAGTCCATGGGGTCACAAAGAGTCAAATGCGACTGAGCACGAAATTCTGTATGTACATATTAGTAAAACTGGGTTTTTTTTTTTTTTTTTTTTACCATTTCTTCAGCTTATATACTCTCTTCTTCCTCCCTGATTGTCTTTCTGAATAGCACATCATAGCAGATCATAGCAGATCATTTTCATCGTATGTTTTTGTAGTGACCTACTTTCTGTTCAATGTAACAGCCTTTCAATTGTTGGGATTTTATTTGCTTCATGTTTATTTAAAAACTCAAATATAGATCTGAGTCCTCAGAAACATACTTGAATTCCATTCTTTAAAAATGTGTAATGTTTTTGGAAAGAAGAAGTAATTCTGGTTCTTTCCAAAGAACCAGAAATTTTGCTCTGGAAATTTTTCAGTGAGCTTGGCCACTTGCCATGAATGTACATTTTCTTTTGTTTAGCACTGTTGATTAAAAGAGTGTTTTCACTGTTTTTCTGTAAGTGTACTTCCTAACCCGTTCTCTTAGGACATAACACAGATTTCTCTGGAGTCTTCAGTGTCTTATCCTTGCGTTTTGTGGTTTCTTTCTTTCTAGAATATATATTACTTTGCTTTTGCTTTCCTGTTTCTTCTGCATTTATCTACAGCCCTTCAACATTTCTTCCTAGATTGTTTAATCAAGGCCTTACTTGTTTTTTACATCTATTTTTGCTCCAGTATTTAATGCCCCATTCATATTTTTGCTTCTGCCTGATTTTTCTTTTCCTGGTTTTCAGGCCCAAGCCAATGGTTAGAGTAGAAGAGAGCACTGCTTTTTCTGGGTTTAGTTTTCTAATCCACGTGGAAGGTTATAGGCTCCTTTACATCAGGCTTAACATTGTCTTTACTAAGTTTTGTTAAGGTTGCAAATAAGGCATAGAACCGGCGCACTTGGTCAGTGCCCCCTGCCTTCAGTCTTCTGTTAGGAAGCAGGCACTGGGCGTCTAGTTTGTGTCCACTGTAGCTGTCAATTTGTACGGGTGAACTTTGTAATTTTGTGTTTTAAAATTTCAGGTTTAACTCACATTATCACTATGGATCTTCATCAAAAGGAAATACAAGGCTTTTTCAGCTTTCCCGTGGACAACCTTAGAGCCTCACCTTTCCTGCTTCAGTATATCCAGGAAGAAGTGAGGAGCACCAGCAAATACCCCCTTGTCCTCAAAAGAGACCCCATGTAGTTCTTCTCTGGTACCAGGTTTCCATATTGGAAGGCGCAAAGGGTGATCACATGATCTCTTGCTGAAGTCTTAATACCTGAGGCAGCCAGCCAGAGTCAGCGTTGAGGCACAGAGGATCTTTTATTTTTTAAAGACATTAAAGACAGATTTCCTTATCATTAGCCATTTGCTTATGTTTTCTAAAATGAAGGTTTTAAGAATTGTTTTTTATCTTCTTGATGCAGCCTACTTTGGCCATGATGCTAATTGATAGGGATTAAAAAATGGTAACTGTGTGAATGAGATTCTAGCATACTTATTTGCTAATATGGATCATTTTTATAAGAGGAAAAAAGATGTAATGCCAGCACCCAAGTATTTTTGTTTATTTGTTTATTTTTTGATACCTTTTCAGTATTTTCTTATTTTTCCTCCAAATCTAGATTCCAAATTACAGAAATGCAGTCATTGTAGCTAAGTCGCCTGATGCTGCAAAAAGGTAAATAAGCCAGACACACTCATCCCTTTTGGGTGCTTCTGAAGTCCAAATGGGCTGTGTTAGGACCCAGGGTCTGTCCTAATACAGCCTGTGAAAGCTCCCGAGTCCAGCTTTCCCCCAAGTCATTGTCATACTCCAAACCACAGCTTTACTTCTAGTCTCCAAGTAACAGAGTGGTTCTTGGAATTACTCAGTTTTCCCTTGGGAGAAAATGAAGTTCTTCCTTCAAGTTCTCAGCAAAAGGAAAACAAGAATTGCACAAGCGCCTTTCAGGCATTGGTTTTTGAAACCTTTTTGAACAGAATTCTGAAGATGAGTGACTCCCCTGGCAGTCCAGTGGCCAAGACAGTGAGTTTCCAGTGTCGGGGTCTCAGCTTCCCTCCCTGGCTAGGGAGCTAATATCCTGGCGTGACAAGCGGCCAAAAAATAGAGAAAAAGACAAAACCAAAAAGCAACTAAAGATGAATGTGAGGCTGTTGGGCAAAGAGTAGAACCAAAATGCCCAGAATCAGATGCCAGCCCACTTCCCCTCTAGGGTGCCTCTTGAGACGTTTGCATTCTGGCCTGAGCCTCACATTCTGACTTGTAGAAACAGTTACTTTGTGTGTCCCTAAACGGTGGACTGGTATTTTCATTCTGTGGTTAATGAAGTGATGAGAAAGCCGTGCCTGGGTCTTCCTTCTCATGCGTCTCACCCACTCCTGTTGGCCTCCTCTCAGGGCCCAGTCGTACGCGGAGAGGCTGCGTCTGGGCCTGGCTGTCATCCACGGGGAGGCCCAGTGTGCAGAGATGGACATGGATGACGGCCGCCATTCCCCGCCGATGGTCAAGAATGCGACTGTCCACCCAGGGCTGGAATTGCCATGTAAGAGCAGCCGTGTCTTGATTCTATTTGTAAATTGAAGACAGTTTTGAATAGTACGAGTGGCTAGGAGTTCATTCCTACGTGGATGTATTCTGGTATTTTCTATTTTTCAAGTTTGAAATTTTATTTCTTTTTTTAGTATTAATATTATTTAAAAATTATTTTATATTGGAGTGTAGTTGATTTACAGTACTGGGTTAATTTTGAGTGTACAGCAAAGTGGTTTAGTTATTTGTGGTTGTTGCTGTTTAGTTGCTAAGTTGTGTGTCTGACTTTTGTGACTGTATGGACTGTAGCCTGCCAGACTCCTCTGTCCATGGGATTTCCTAGGCAAGAATACTGGAGTGGGTTGCCATTTCCTTCTCCAGGGCATCTTCCTGATCCAGGGATTGAACCTGCATCTCCTGAATTGGCAGGTGGATTCTTAACCACTGAGCTACCAGGGAAGCCGAGTTTAGTTATATGTTCAATATTATATCTATTACACATATTATACATATATATACACACATATATCTATTTTTCAGATTCTTTTCCCTTATACGTTATTACAGAGTATTGAGTAGAGTCCCCTGTGCTATACAGTAGCTGTATATTGCTACTATTGTCCTTGCTGACTATTTTACGTACAGTAGTGTATATGTAACAAATCTGTTTATCCCAAACTCCTAATTTATCCCCCCTTCACACCTCTGTTTCCTAAGTCTGTGAGTTTGTTTTGTTTTATAAATAAGTTCATCTGTGTGCTTTTTTAGATTCTATTTATAAGTGACATGCTATCTCAGTATTTTAAAATAATTGAATGGTATTATAGTGATTTTGTCTTTTGTGAAATATTTTGTTACCCACATTTGTAGGCATTGAGAACAGTAGAGCTAATCTGGGTAGCGCTTGGCTTTCCAAGAGTGTGAAATAATTTTGGCTTTAGTAAAAAGTTGTGTGTGTAGTGGTGTGAAATCTCAGGCTTTTGCACTTTGGTAAGAGGGTGATGGCGCTTCCCAGGTGGCACTAGTGGTCCATGCCCGCCTGCCAGTGCAGGAGACCGAGAGACACGGGTTGGATCCCTGGGTCTGGAAGATTCCCTGCAGGAGGGCGTGGCAGCCCACTCCAGTGTTCTTGCCTGGAGAATCCCGTGGACAGAAGAGCCTTGTGGGCTACAGTCTAGAGGGTCACAAAGTGTCAGACACGACTGAAGCGACGTAGCACACTTGCACACAAGATGGATGCTGGCAAACGTTTGTCAAATATCAGGCTTTGGTGATCAGGTAACTAGCATTTATTTTAGTGATGTAGCTCTTTTGACCTAATATACCTGATTTTTTTTGTTTTTAGTAATTTTATTTGTTGATTTATTTTTGGCTGTGCTGGGTCTTTGTTGCTGCACGGGCTTTTCTCTACTTGTGACGAGCAGGGGCTACTCTCTAGGGTGCTTGAATTTCTCCTTGCGGTGGCTTCTCTTGTTGCGGAGCACGGGCTTAGCTGCTCCGTAGCACGTGAGATCTTCCCAGATCAGGAGTCAAACCCATGTCCCTGGCATTGGCAGGCGGATTCTTAACCCACTGCGCCCCCAGGGAGGTCCTGTGAGGGCCTGTTCTCGTGATGCTCTAATGAAGTCTGTCTCTTTTTTAGTAGCCACCAAATTGCGTGTTGAGTTTGTGCTGCTCCCAAAGCCAGTTTTGAGCAGGGACTGAGCGTACCAGGATTGAAGCTTTTGTTTTCCTAGTCTTTTTTTTTTTTTTTTTAAGCCTTGACCCTAGCCATGCCTGTTTTTCATTTCAAACTGACAGAATTTTTGAGGGGGAAAGGTAGGCTTACCAAAGAGTCAACAGGAGCATCAGACTAGAGCTGAGTTTGTGTTGCGGTCTGACAGGAGATACCAGTTTGCAGTCTTTTTCTTTTTTTACAGAGAAAAATGGTCAAGAAGGGACCACATCTCTTTAAGAAGTGGGGAGGTCAGCATAAGCACCTACCCCCATGGTTTAATTTACAGACAGGATTTGAGGAGGGCTTTTCCGATGTTGGTTGTTTACTTCCTCCTCTTTTGGGTGATGCTTATACGCAGGGCCTTTGTGACTGCCCAAATTCAGGAAATCGCCCTTGTTTCCGGAATGGGAAAGCGGGAAGTGTCCGCTGAAGTTCGCCAGTAACACGGTGTTGGATTTCAGCCTGGCTGGTGTGCCGGTGCACGCAGGGGCAGCTGTTCTTCCGGGTTTATAGCGCCTGTCGAGAGGAGTCGGCTCTGGTGGGTGGCCCGCTGATAATTACTAAACTGTACAATTACCCTGAATTTAGCCTCTTCCCCTTCCCTCACTATTCCTACAGTAGATACTTCAGAATTAAAAGAAGCTTCCAAGACGTCCCCTGTAGTCCAGTGGTTAAGACTCCACACTCCCAGTGCAGGGGGCACAGATCGGGGAACTAAGATCCTGCATGCCATGCAGAGTGGCTGGGAAAAAAAAAAGCGTTCCAAAAAAAGCAGAATATCTATTCTGAAATATTTCTGCCCACTCGGTTTACTGGGGCTTCCCTGGTGGCTCAGCAGTAAAGAATCTGCCTGCAGTGCAGGAGCCTCGGGAGACGTGGGTTCGATCTCTGGGTTAGGAAGATCCCCTGGAGGAGGGCGTGGCAACCCCTCCAGTATTCTTGCCCGGAGGATCTCCCTGTGGATAGAGGAGCCTGGTGGGCTATAGTCCATGGAGTTGCAAAGAGTTACTGAAGCGACAGCACACGGCGTGCTCAGTTTACCTAACCCCCTTTTCAGGTGAATTCCTCTGTCCCTTCAGCATCCTATAGTTTGCTTTGTGCTCGGGATGGGCCTTTTTAACATGTAAATTTTGTAGTAGATAAGAAGCCTCAACTTTAAGGACCAGGTAAATCAGGACCAGTTTCCCTGGTAGCTCAGATGGTAAAGCGTCTGCCTACAACGAGGGAGACCCGGGTTCAATCCCTGGGTCAGGAAGATCCCCTGGAGAAGGAAATGGCACCCCACTCCAATACTCTTGCTGGAAAATCCCATGGACGGAGGAGCCTGGTAGGCTGCAGTCCAAGAGTCGGACACGACTGAGCGACTTCACTTTCACTTTCACTTTAAATCAGGAAAAGATGGTGGACTTGTGATTGTCTTCAGCTTCCTAATTTTCAGGAAACTGATGATGTCAGTGGTGTAGTTATCTGATAGTGAGGTTACATTCTTTGTCCCAGTAAGGTCACCTCAGAGGAAAATGAAGTCAAGCCAGCTCTTTGGCAGCATTTCCCTGTTGACTTTCTACTTAGCCGCGTTTGTTTGTTTCTTTATTGTGTTTCTGTTCTGAGTGGCATTGCGGTGGGGCTGCTTCTCTGTGCAGGTGAGATCTTTCTAGCTCTGCTCCTCCACCCTCCATCTGGAGGTCCCCGTGCACCCAGGGTGGTCTGGGTCTTGGGCACACGGGGCTGCTGAGCCCTTGAAATGTGGTTGGTCCCAACTGAGAATCACCACGTGTAGAGAAGGCACACCAAGTAGGAAGACAGTGATGAAAAAAAAAAAGTAAAATGTCTCTAATAAAGGTGCATATCAATTATGTGTCAAAATGATAATATGTTAGGTATACTGAGTAAATGAAAAATCTGTGAATTTCACCTGTTTCTTTTTGCTTTGTGATATGGGTATGGAAAGTTTAAACTCGGCTTCCTTGCTGCTGGACGGTGCTCCTCTAGATAACCCATGTCTGGGAGGCCCCCGGTTAATTAAGGGAAATCCACACATTTTTCACTTGTCTGTCTGGGCTCTGCCACCTGTTCCAGGGAATGTGATGTGATGACTTCATTCACCTAGTGACCCTTGGCTGACTGGGGTCTTGTGATTTGTTTTGCTTTCCTAGTGATGATGGCCAAGGAGAAGCCGCCCATAACGGTAGTTGGAGATGTGGGAGGACGCATCGCGATCATAGTGGTAGGTCACCGTCCCCTGCTGTGCAGAGATCACATCACTTTTAGTAGGTGTCCCCCTTGGGATGGGTGTCCAGTGGTGATGGTACATACAAATGGCTCCGTCTAGCCTTGGACCCCCCTAGGACAAGTAGCAGAAACTTTTAACCAGATGAACAGGGATTATTATTACAACTTACACATGTAAAATGAGCACAGTAGTAGCACCTGTAAGTAAATTCAGTTCCACAAATAACCTTTGTCTTCAGGGCTCTGGGTTCTATGAAACCAGCTGACCCTACTCCTCACCCTTAAGTCTGTGGGCCATGAAGTGAGCTAGATGGGCCTTCCATTTTCACTATTGAGAACGTGTGTCTCCTTTGTTACTTTAACACGATACCTGTGCTCCCAGCTCTTAACTGCCTCTGCTGGGCCACAGGATCCAGCCTTTACTATGGCTCACTTCATTGCTCTGTTCCCATCAATTAACTTCCTCTTGGGCAAACAGTAAATGAGACACTGGCTGTGAGGTTTTCATCAGAAGTGTGAGATTGGGAGAGGAGCCTTGGGAGATCTCCTGAGCTGAAGCCGGGATGTCACGTGTGACTGTGAGGCTTTGCCGCGCCCTCCTTGGAAGTTCAGCCCACGCGGCTCTGTTGCCGCTGCTGAGGGCTGTTGAGTCCTGTCTCTGACCCAGGCGATGGCTCTGTTCTTCCCCTGGACACCCTCGCAAGCGAAGTGCAGAGAGGCACGTGTTTACAGACGGGGCTGGAGGGACCTCCTTGAGCCCGAGTGTGGGTCTCTCCGCAGGACGACATCATCGACGACGTGGAGAGCTTCGTGGCGGCTGCGGAGATTCTGAAGGAGAGAGGCGCTTACAGGATCTACGTCATGGCCACCCATGGCATCCTGTCCGCAGAGGCCCCCCGTCTGATCGAGGAGTCCTCCATTGACGAGGTCTGTCTGCTCTTTTTGAGGTTTTAAATCTTTATTTTATATGGAAAGAGCTAACATTATTTCTGTGTAAGGTAGACATCCTGGGTGAGCCATTCAGGGAAGTTTACTTAGTCCAGCGTAGAGGTCTGTGTGCTCCTGAGTCATGATTTGCTGCTCTGTCTTCTGTGAATAGTTCAGTGGCTCAGTCAGTATCACTTCCTCCCTCTCCAAAGGACTGAAATCATGCTTTGGGTGGCTAGCAGTCTGTCTGGGCAGATGTCAGATTTACAGTTAGAAATACGGGCTTGCCTGGTAGCTCAGCGGTATAAAGAATGCACCTGCAGTGCAGGAGCCACAGGAGACAGAGGTTCGATCCCTGGGTCGGGAAGATCCCCTGGAGGGGGACATGGCAACCACTCCAGTATTCTTGCCTGGAGAATCTCATGAACAGAGGAGCCTGGTGGGCTACAGTCTATAGGGTTGCAAAGAGTCGAACATGACTAAAGTGACTTAGCACGCATGCACGTGCAGTTAGGAATATATGTCTATTTTCATATAGACTTGCTCTCTGTACTTCAGTATAATTTGATTCTAAAGTAGCATTTCTCTCAAGACCTAAATTCTTCCCTAATAGGAAGGTTTCTCACAGAGCTGGGTCTCATCTTATCATTTCTGCATACATAGACTAAGACCTCCATAAGCTTCTCTTTTGAATCTCTTCCCTTGAATGTAAACCTTCCCTTGCGTAGTGTTGGTTTGGTTTGTAACAACACACCCTGTGAAGTAAGGTTTTGTCCTTTGAAACTTGGTGTGTGGGCACCACATGTTAGATACACGTTTCCAGTGACCTCGTCAGGCCGCACAGCGTCAGTGACGGTGTGTGTTTTCTGTTACTGCGCAACCAGGTGGTGGTGACGAACACTGTCCCTCACGAGGTGCAGAAGCTGCAGTGTCCCAAGATAAAGACTGTGGACATCAGTCTGATTCTTTCTGAAGCAATCCGGAGGATCCACAATGGGGAGTCCATGGCGTACCTCTTCCGGAACATCACGGTGGATGACTAGGTCTCTCGGCAGCCTTGGCCCTAGAGCTCCTGAGGAAACACGTGAAGAGCAGTGCCATCAATCGTGTACACGGGGTTTCCTTTCAAGGGAGGCAGATGGTTTCTCTTGCCAAGTTCGGTGGGTAGGAGGCATTAAGATAAGATAGTCCAGGGGACGACAGGGGTTGTGGGGGAGTGGCCTCAGCTGTCTGCTGTCACCATCCTGTCTCTTAAAAAAAGTTAGATGCCTTCCTGAACAGGATCTGAAAATCTTGCTGATGTTGAAAGGGAGTGAAAGGCAGATGAAATCCTGACTCTCTAGCTTTCATTCAGTTGTTTCCACTGCAGGGACACGTCCGTGTGAATGTTGAACCTGGTTAGGGAAGCTGAGCACCGTTCCTGTTCCACTTGTCATCTTGCTGGTCAGCTTTCCCCAAGTCTTTTCTAGAGAATCCTATTTTTCTTTAAGAACCTGCTTGCCAACAGGCAGTGACAATGAAGCATTGGTGGTGATGCTCCTAGGGAGGACTTCACATTAGCAAGTCACGCCTATCTCTGGATCCCTGCGTTGCTCTTAAATTGCAAATAAAAGAATTTGCTGTGTTGTTAGTGTCTTCACTGCAGAGCTCCCCCCTCTCCTGCCTTCAGTCCAGACGCTGCAGAAGCCAGTGCCTTGAATGCAGACGGCCCAGGTCCATGGTTGGCCCTAGCCCTGGACAGACATGCCCCTCTGCACGTTCCATCCCCTTCCCCTCACGTTCCCTGAAATTAAATTCTTGTTGAATAATACGTGATATTTGAATGTTTGAATATTCATATCTGAATATTTGAATGTTCAATATTTGAAACCTAAGTAGTTGGTACTTTAATAGACCTAAACTGCACTTTCTCCCTGTGACGCTTAGGTTGGTTGCGTTACTTAGGACTGCACTTCATTTTTCTGCCAACATTTAAAATGACACAGTCCTAATTCTGTTATAGTTGACATCCTATTTGTCAGGTAGACTTTTTCTAGTCTGATCCAAGTCAGAACTGAATGAAACGGGAGGGAGCAGTGTCCGCCTGGAAATGAACTGCAGTTGCTCATTTGTTCCGTTGGTTCCTGAGATAATAAACACTGATTCACTTACTTGTACCATTGCATTTCTCTGCGGGGAAGTTTCCTGGACATTTTTCTCCCTTTCCTAACAGCTAGGAAAGTTTCCCAGCCCACCATGGAGACTTGAGCACATTCCCTTTCTCAAGCACACAAAAAAGTTGCCTTCTGTTAAGAGTCCAAGTAGGAGGATCTTGAGAAAAGAACTTAATTGTGAAATAATTCCTGTGGTTGTAGAGGAAGTGCCGTGGACTGCTGTTACTCAGCAAACTGGTTTTGTCCTGGAGGTTGGGCCAGTGACCCTTCCCGGGTCTCTCTCATCAGCTGTCAAAGGGGAGGTTTGGAATCGAAAGCCAAGGTCCTTTTCAACCCCAAATTCCATTTATAACTCCTGTGAGTGTTCTCTGTGTCTCCAAGAGAGATTTTAAATGTACTTATTTAACAGAAGCATTTAAGTGTACATTTGCTGGGATTAGAATTGGAGTGTATTAGAATAAGCCCTTTGCATTGGCATTTGGTGAGTCCAAGGCGATGGCACCCTACTCCAGTACTCTTGCCTGGAAAATCCCATGGACGGAGGAGCCTGGTAGGCTGCAGTCCGTGGGGTCGCTAAGAGTCGGGCACGACTGAGTGACTTCACTTTCACTTTTCACTTTCATGCATTGGAGAAGGAAATGGCAACCCACTCCAGTGTTCTTGCCTGGAGAATCCCAGGGACGGGGGAGCCTGGTGGGCTGCCGTCTATGGGGTCGCACAGAGTTGGACACGACTGAAGCGACTTAGCAGCAGTGTGTACCTGGCATGACAGCAAGTCTCAGGGATGGGAAAATGGAAACATGAGGTCCCAGAGAGTTGATGTTCTGGCCTCAGCTAGTGTTAGCAGCAGCCGTATTCTTCCGGAAGGTCCTGAATTTAGAATCGATTAAGCCCACACATGGAGAAGGCAATGGCACCCCACTCCGGTACTCTTGCCTGGAGAATCCCATGGATGGAGGAGCCTGGTGGGCTGTAGTCCATGGGGTCGCTAAGAGTTGGACACGACTGAGCAACTTCACTTTTCACTTTCATGCATTGGAGAAGGAAATGGCAACCCACTCCCGTGTTCTTGCCTGAAGAATCCCAGGGACGGGGGAACCTCGTGGGCTGCCATCTATGGGGTCGCACAGAGTCAGCAGCAGCAGCAAGCCCACACATCTCACCCTCCAGTACAGCCGACGCTTAATCCAAAAGCTTCAGCTATGACTCTGTGACCTGGCTTTATGTTTTCTAATGTAGGAGTGTATGCACAAAAGACTGCAAAGAATTTTTTCCCCCTATTTTTTGGCCACTCCTTGCAGCATGTGAGATCTTCGTTCCCCAACCAGGGATCGAACCCGTGCCCCCTGCAGTGGACACGCAGAGTCCTAACCACTGGACCACCAGGGAGGTCTGAATAATTTGTTCTGATCTCAGCAACCCATCTGAAGGCCTGTTGTGTCCGGCTCTGGGAATATAATAGTGAACAAAAATCCTTGGGTGGTTAACCCTCATGGAGGTTACAGACTGGTTTAACTCCATTTCCAAGAAACACTGCTTTTATTTTGGAGGGGGGTAGGGAATAAACATGGAGGAACCAGTTCAAACTAAAAATTTGACTTTGAAAAGTAGTGAAAATAATATCTAGTATAAGTGCCGGTGCAGGTTTTCTTTATCTGGAAGGTAAACACTGCAAGCGGTACCCATTTCCTGGGAGACTCTGGTATGGGAGAATAAGCCTCAGTTGCTGAGAGCATCACTTTCCCCCTGATCTTATCTCATCGGCCCTGCCTTGTAACCAGGGGAGATGCTGGCACGTGACCACGTGAGTCTGTTCTAAGCAAGGCCAGAGCAGCACAGAAAGTTCTGTCAGCTGGTGGCTAACTGGAACCACCTGGATACTGTGACTAGTCTTTAAGTTACCTTCCCTTCTGATTCAGCAAAGATATGGGAACTGTGCCCGAGGGGCCAAGGTCTCACGACTGTGTCTCTTGGATTGCCACTGCTCTGTGAAGGGAACACACAAAACCCAGTGGCCATGGGGCCTTTAACTTAAATCTTTGCATTACTGTGATACCACCTGCCCCGCCCCCCTCCTCCCCGAGTGAATCAGCTGGAATCTAGGTGAGCCTTAGGGGGCCTCCACCCTCTTACCCCCAAATTGATGTGTTCCCTGGATGGGGGTGGGGGTCGTTTACTGAGAACAAAAATTGGTGGCTCTTTGGGGTGTGACCAGGGCTTTCCCGACCCATTAGAACAGGCTCTCCTTGGGGCGGGTGGCTTCAAGGACCGGCAGGTCTCCTCGCAGAGGCCAACTCTCCGCGAGGCGCATTCTTCCGTGGAATCCCCCGAATGCGCGTGGGGGCCCCCACAACCGGGCAGCGAACGGGGCCACGAACTTCGTTCCAAACGTCCGCCAGCCGCCTGGACACTGCACTCCTGAGTTCGAGCTCAGTGATCGGATGGCGGCGGGCTGACGGCAGAGGCTCTGCTGTCCCGGGACCCAAGTTTCCCGGGAGCGAAGAGTGGGAAGCCTAGTGGCCGGGCGCTACCTCTCCGTCCTCCAGAGAGGCTCCAGACCGAGACTGGTGCCCAGAGCGGCTGAACCCAGGGGCAGCGGCGCCCCGGGGCCTCTCAGGGGCTCGGAAAGGCCCCGGAGGCGGGGCAAGCATTAAGGCGGGCAGGGCCGCCCGAGAAGGCGCACGATGCCGCCCGCGACGGCGGCCCCCTCGGTCTCCCTCCGGGAGCTGGCCGACCTCGCCATCGGCACCCCGGAGGTGGGCGCCGTCAACTTCACGGCCCTGCACACGCTCCTCGTGGCCATGCTCAAGAGCCTTAACCTGCAGGATACGCGGATCGACTTCCAGTCTCCGATGCTCGACCAGAGTCGCTCCATTGAGTCCCCGCGGGTGTCGACCAGCACCCCGCAGCTGCCGGCGCCCAAAGAGAGGCGAAGGAGCAGCGTGGCCAGGGCGCAGACGCTGGAGACCCAGGTGAAGGACCTGGGCGGCCAGGTCCAGGACCTCGGCCGGCAGCTCAAGACCATGGGGAGCCAGGTGCAGGCCATCGTGGCGCACGTGCAGCACTTCCCCACCCAGACTGGCGGGCTGGACGACCGCGACTGGCTGGAAACGAAGGATTTGGCCCTGCTCACGCAGGAGAAGGGGCAGACAGGGCCGACGAAAGGCAAGAGGGACAGCAAGCCGGTCTTCCAGGTGGGTGTGCGGGCGGTCCGCCCCCTCCAGGCCGCTCTCCAGCGCCCCGCCCCCAGGGAGCTGAGCTTCTGAGACTCGCTCCTGGGAGGAGTCCCGGAGCCCGGAGCCTGGAGGCGTGGGACGGCCAGGCCCAGGCCAGGAGCCCCACGGCTCGTTTTCTACCTCGCAGGGCCCCGAGCTGCTCCAGGACCTCATGGAAGACATGAAAATTTTGAAGGAAGCCCATCGAAAGAAGGAGCAGCCTGAGTTGCAGCCTGAGGTGAGGGTGGCAGGGACTCCACCTTGGGAAGCTGAGTGACCCCCTTCCTGGGCAGCCTCCTTCCTCCCCTCTGTTTACCGGGGGCTCACCCACCACTTGTCAGACACCCATGCATCCTGAACAGACCCAGAGAGGGCCCAAGAACTCAGAATGTTCTTTAAGTGACTTTCCTTTAAACTAGAATAAAGGAGCAAGGTGGTAGGTGTTGAGGGATAAAAGTTTGGTCCAAGAAAAGGAGCTAGAACACAGAGGGTTATGAGTCACCACCCACAGCCCCCCAGGCAACACCTCTCTCACTTGGATCTTTGTTTCCTTGGAGAGAGAAGCCAGAAGTCCTGAGCTAAGCATTTCCCAATGAACAGCAGAGTCCTGGCACGTTTCAGTTCCAGGAGATACCAGGCCAGGCTCCTGTTTCAGGCCCATATGAGGCCGAGCCCAGGATTAGAGCTGGAAGAAGGAGGAGCAATTAGGAGGAAGCCCAGGGATAGAAGAGAGGTTTCTTCTCAGCCCAGGCTGAGAAGAGAGACTTGAGGGAGAAGAAAAGCTCAAAGGAGGAGGTCACCGAGACCCTAGAGGGGACTCGCCACCAGGCCTATGTGCCCATTTCATCTGAGGCCTCCAGCCCCTAGCCAGACTCATTTTTGCTCTGGGAAGCTTTTCTTTTTAAAGTTGCGGTGGTTTTAGGTTTGTGGCTTCTCCAGTGGCTCAGCAGTAAAGAATCCCCCTGCAGTGCAGGAGGCCCAGGTTTGATCCCTGGGTCAGGAAGATCCCCTGGAGGAGGGCATGGCAACCTACTCCAGTATTCTTGCCAGGAAAACCCCAGGGACACGGGAGCCTGGCAGGCTACGGTCCATGGGGTCGCAAAGAGTCAGACACAACTGAAGCGACCAAGCACATTTTTAGATTTGGGGTTTGTCTCTGGCCTTTAGACTAAAGGCTGTCTTACCTTTAGATTCGTTGTTTCTGAAGGTTTGCCGAAGTTCTAAGGAGCCACTTGTTGTTTTGCTAAGTTGTGTCCAACATTTTACAACGCCATGGACTGTAGTCCACCAGGCTCCTCTGTCCAAGGAATTTCCCAGCCGAGAATACTGGAGAGGGTTGCCATTTCCTGTTCCAGGGAGTCTTCCTGACCCAGGGATTGAACCTTCGTCTCCTGCATTGGCAGGCGGATTCTGTACCACTGAGCCACCTGGGAAGCCCCCAGGAGCCGCTTTAAGTGGCAGCGATTTGCTTTGATCCTTCAGAGGCACTTTCCCCTTTAAACAGTGCGGACTTTCAGACACCCAGTCATCTTTGTTCTTGAGAGGTGAGGTCAGTCTGATTGCAAAGTCCCACTAGTGGGTTGTATGAAATGCATCCTGGGACCAAAGAAAGGGTCCCACCCCCACATCATTTTTGTCCAAGGCACGCAGCCCTCGGGTACCACTCACCACGCCCCATGTCCCTTCCTCTTGTTGGCTGGGAAGAGAATGGGGAGCCTGGCTTGGCAAGCTTCTCTGTACCTTGGGCTCCTCTAAGACCCAAGGACCTCCTTTCCTCTTCTGCCGTGCGTGTGTGTGTATGTGTGTGTAGGGGCTGCTGGAGGGGCTGTTTTGATCCTCAGTCTTTGAACTCTTCTTCCAGCACCTCCTTCAACGGATTGAAGAACTGGAGAGGATAATTAGAGAAAAGGACGAAGTCCTGGTAATATCAGCCAGTTCTGCGGGAAAGGGTGGTGAGAGAGGGGGTTAGGGCATAGGATGGTTGCCGAGAGCCTGGCCCCTCTCTCGGGCTCACCCAGATTCCCACCCTAGAGTGAAGGGTGATGTATGTCCCCTGCCTCTTGGGGTGCCATCCCTGGCATGTGGGAACATCCCTTCCCTGCTCATAGGTCCATCTGGGGCCCACACGGGACACGAAACCAGCCGCCCACAATTCACTGGTTTCCTGAAGGACAGCACTTCTCCTTGGGGCTTCGGAAGGACCCACCCTGTCCTGTCCTGTCCTGTTCTGTTCCTAAAGCGTCCTGGGATTAAACGAGGGGTGTGTGTGTTGTGTGTGTTCGGTGTGTGTGTGTGCTTGTCTGTGCGTGTTGTCTTTTCACTGTCAGGAATTATTAAACCGGAAGCTGAGTGTGATGCCGTCTTCAGAAGAGGCCACCATGGTCACCTGGGAAGAGCTGGAGCAGGCGATTACTGATGGCTGGAAGGGCTCACAAACAGTAAATAAGGGTGGGGGTCCTGGGGGTGGGCAGTCTTGGAAGGGGGCCCTGAACCTCACAGTGTTCTGTTATGCGGATGTTCATAATTTCCTTCATGAGTTTTCTATTAATATTACGGATAGTTTTAATGTTTTTCCCCAATCTTATAAGGAACCCTGCTCTAATGTGACATTCACACAAGTGAAGGTATTCATAGGGTAAATTCCTAGAAACAGAATACATGTTTATAGTTTGGCTAGCTTTGGCCCAAATTGCCTTTTGTGGTTGTGGTTCTGATTTGGAGTTCCACGAGCAACGGAGGAGAGAACTTGTTTCTCAAAACCGGATTTTGTTTGTTTTGTTTTTAAAAAATATTTATTTGCTGCATCAGATCCTGGTTGCGGCATGTGAAATATTTTTAGTTGCAGCACGTGGGATCTAGTTCCCCTACCAGGGATCGAATCCAGGCCCCCTGCATTGGGAGCATGGAGTTTCGGCCACTGAAGCACCAGAGAAGTCCCCAGAGCATAGATTTGATTTGCTTTCCTAGCTTTTCAAAGTTCCTTTAAAGTCTGTCCTAAAACGCACGAGTCCTTTCACTATCAGTGCACAAAGGTGACCAACCATGGAAATAAAACCCGTTCAGGGAGCCTTTTGCTCATGGTGACTTGTACACACGGGTGGCATCTGCCTCGAGGCAGTGCATAGGGTAACCAAACCAAGCTTTCTTCATCGGAATAAAGTGGGTATTTTCAAATAACCCTCAAGGACAAGGATCAGGTGCCCTTTTGGTCTTGACATTCCCCTTCCTCTGACTTTGTGTATCTGGATTCCTCAGAAAGGGTCCCACGGATGGACGGACAAGCAGGGGAAAGAGAGTGGGCCCTTTGGCGCCACCAAGTGGCCATCTGGGGTGCGCCAAATACCGTCTTGGTACAAAGACACCCTTCTAGTCTCCATGTTTTCTGAGTTCAGGGCCCTCTTCGAGTAAAGCAGCATCAGAGAGTTCAAAGAAGAGCCTGCAAACCAAGTGACCAGCCTAGAAAAAGGTGGCCTCTGCTTTCACTGTCACTTTTTTTAAGCCAAAGCTTTTTTGCATTTACCCACATATCACTATTCTGTGTTTTGAGTGAGCAGCACATTTTTGGGGGTGCCAGCAGAAGACACCTGAAAGACCTAAAAATAAGCCTCGACAGAAGCGCCTCTAGACTTTTTACTTGTCCAGAAGTAAGAAAGTGTCAGGGTTCTGACGGTTGCTCAGAATCACGAACAGCCCCAGAAGCAGATGAGAATAAATATAAATATTAATTTTTGAGAAGCAAGAGTCAGTTAGTAATCATAATGAAAGCAGTGGAGAGTTTCACTCTCTCAAGCTGAGGAAATACAACACGCTTGAGCCCAATTTTATTTTTTATTTTTTTGCCTTGTTGGCAGTAACTCTAAGGTGATTGTGAGGTATACTGCCTGCATCATGAGTAGACAGACAGGATTGAGGCTTGGATGTGAGTACAGGGGGTGGGGGGGTGTTGTGATGAGTACAGAGGAATAGATTCCATGCTTGGAGACGCAGACGTGAGGAAGGACACTGTCCATGTAGCAACTGCAGTTCAAGGAGCTCAGAATCCACGTGGAAGATGCTCATCCCAGAACCTGAGTATGGAAGGACACTGACCGCTTGTTCCCAAGGGTGTGTTCTGATGGCCGACGGGGCAGGTCTTCGCAGCTTTGCCCGGAGGTGCTGCTGATGCTTCTCTCCCACCTTCTTTTTCTCTCCTTCCTCCTCCTCCTCATGGTACTTCTTCAAGAAATTCTTGTATCACTTGCATCCCTAGGGGAGAGGTCTTAAAGAATCTTCTGTAAAATAGAGTTGACTCCCTCCCATGATTCATCTTCTTTTAGAATTTGGTTTATTCTTGACCGCACGGGGTCTTTATTGCTGCGTGCAGTCTTTCTCTCGTTTCAGTGAGTGAGGGCTGTTCTCTAGTTGCGCGGGCTTCTCACTGTGGTGGCTTCTCACATGGCAGAGCCAGGCTCTAGAGTGCGGGCCCAGTAGCTGTGGCACATGAGCTTAGGTTGCTCCACGGCATGTGGAATCTTCTGGACCAGGGATCAATAGTGTTCCCTGCATTGGCAGGCAGATTCTTTACACTGGACCACCAAGGAAGTCCAGAAGCATGGAATCTCAACCACTAGACCACCAGGGAGGCCTCTTGGTCCCCTGTAGATAATCTGTTTTCATAAACAATGCCTCAGACTCTGTCTTTGTACACGTATGCCTGTTCTTTTGTGAGAGTCAATACGGACAATTCCTGTCTTTAGAGTTTCTGAGTTTGTGCTTTGCATTTTAAATACACGGTTCACTTTCCCTACTGTGCACACTTCTACTGCCAGCCATGGGTCAATGGTGGAGGAGACTTTATATTGTAAACTCAATCAATTACTCATGTCCTTTATTTGTAGACTCAGTAAAAGCTGGAGTTGATCACGTGATTTAGCAGGTTTCCCCCCCCACTTTTTTTTTACTTTATAGTTTGGCTGTGGTGAGTCTTCATTGCTACGTGTGGCCTTTCTCTAGCTGTGGCGAGTGGGGAATATTCTCTAGTTGCAGTGCGTGGGTTTCTCACTGCGGTGCCTTCTCTTGTTGTGGTGCATGGGCCATCTATGCCCATGGGCTTCAGTAGTGGTGCTATGCAGGTTTAGCTGCCTCGCGATATGTGAATCTTCCCAGACCAGGGATCAAACCCATGTCCCCTGCACTGGCATATGGATTCTTAACTAGTGGGCCACCAGTGGGCTCCCCCCTCCTGTCTTCTATGAGGAAAATTACATATAAGGATACCATTTACAAATGTACAGACTCAAAAATCTGGAGAACTGTCTTTCAAGGATGTCAAAGTCAGTCTTTGTGTCCAGCTTAGTTTTGTAAGGGAGCTTGTTTTCTCCCCAAGGGCTCTAAATCACCTTCATCGGATACCCCAGACTTCCTACCCTCTGACTCCTACCATGAGTACTTTTTCCTTAGAGTCACTGATTTCTTTCTTCCTCTTTCACCAGATCTCAGAGTCAACAACAGGACTTCAGCGGCGCAAAAGACAGAGTTCCATAACATCAAATGACCTAATTGCAAGTGGAGTCTCCACAAAGTACCCAAGTGTTGACCAGGCTATAGACTCTGCTGGTTTCATCACAGACAAGACCTTTTCAGGAACTAGCGGCATAGGATACCCCTTCGATGGGCCTCCTGGCAGGGAACGAAGCAGAGTTTCCTCTGCCACTGGGTTTCCGGCTAGAGAACAGCACTTAAGGGCCCGTGATGAAGCTGGCCTGGCCAGACCCCATCCGCCATCTATGTCCCAGTTGAGGGCAGAGCCAGATCGCCGCCGGTCTAGAGAGCAGCACAGCTCAGGGCATCTACGAAGAGATGAACGGGATACCCACCTTGGCCTAGTGTATCAGGATGTGTCCTTGCCCAGAGATCGACACACTCAGGTGTCCCCAGATCAGCACAGGGGAGTGTTCACAAGCCAAGGCCACCTCTATGCAAGGCCAGATCAATATGGGTTCGGATCGTTTGATTCGGATCAGCTTGATTTGCTGTATCCCAGCGCTTATGTGCCTGGCATGGTTCCCATCAGTGTGGATCAGGTTGGAGTGATGCTGCCTGGAATGGATGAGCAGGAATTGGTACTAGCTGGCATGGCTCAGAGTGATGCGGTGCCACCAGTGGTACCTGGCAGAGATCAGCCAGGATCAGAACAGCCTAGTACAGATCATCCTGGTACAGTTCTGCTTAGCACATATCAGCTTCCTGGAATGGACGAGAGTGGTGTGGGACCACTTGGCACGTATCAGTCTGGAGTGGAACCTCTTGGTGTAGATCAGCATGGATTTGTAATATATCCCATGGATCAGCAAGTTTTTGTACAGCCCAGTTTGGGAACATCTGGCTTCATACAACCTGGCACAGAGCAGCATGAGATGATCCAGCCTGGTGCAGGCCAGGCTGGTGTGGTGCAGCCCGGTGTAAGCCAGCCTGGTGTGGTGCAGCCCGGTGCAGGCCAGGCTGGTGTGGTGCAGCCCGGTGTAAGCCAGCCTGGTGTGGTGCAGCCCGGTGCAGGCCAGGCTGGTGTGGTGCAGCCCAGTGCAGGCCAGGCTGGTGTGGTGCAGCCTGGTGCAGGCCAGGCTGGTGTGGTGCAGCCCGGTGTAAGCCAGCCTGGTGTGGTGCAGCCCGGTGCAGGCCAGGCTGGTGTGGTGCAGCCCGGTGTAAGCCAGCCTGGTGTGGTGCAGCCCGGTGCAGGCCAGGCTGGTGTGGTGCAGCCCAGTGCAGGCCAGGCTGGTGTGGTGCAGCCTGGTGCAGGCCAGGCTGGTATAATGCAGCCTAGAATGTATCCGCGAGGTTTGGTGCAACCTGAAATGTATCCGCGAGGTTTGGTGCAACCTGGTATAGGTCACCCTGGTTTCATGCAGCCTAGAATGTATCCACGAGGTTTGGTGCCACCTAGAATGTATCATCGAGGTTTGGTGCAGCCTGGTGCAGGTCAACCTGGTATGGTGCAACCTGATATAGGTCACCCTGGTTTGGTGCAATCTGGTGCAGCCCAGGCTGGTGCGGTCCAGCCCGGTGCAGGCCAGGCTGGTGCGGTGCAGCCCGGTGCAGGCCAGGCTGGTGCGGTGCAGCCCGGTGCA
Organism: Bos mutus; assembly: GCF_027580195.1. Classification (NCBI taxonomy): domain Eukaryota; kingdom Metazoa; phylum Chordata; class Mammalia; order Artiodactyla; family Bovidae; genus Bos; species Bos mutus. Next base: position 7,856,478 of record NC_091635.1, on the reverse strand, counting down.
GGCCAGGCTGGTGCGGTGCAGCCCGGTGCAGGCCAGGCTGGTGCGGTCCAGCCCGGTGCAGGCCAGGCTGGTGCGGTGCAGCCCGGTGCAGGCCAGCCTGGTGCGGTGCAGCCCGGTGCAGGCCAGCCTGGTGCGGTGCAGCCCGGTGCAGGCCAGGCTGGTGCGGTGCAGCCCGGTGCAGGCCAGGCTGGTGCGGTGCAGCCCGGTGTAGGCCAGCCTGGTGCGGTGCAGCCCGGTGCAGGCCAGCCTGGTGCGGTCCAGCCCGGTGCAGGCCAGGCTGGTGCGGTGCAGCCCGGTGCAGCCCAGGCTGGTGCGGTGCAGCCCGGTGTAGGCCAGCCTGGTGCAGTCCAGCCTGGTGCAGCCCAGGCTGGTGCGGTGCAGCCCGGTGCAGCCCAGGCTGGTGTGGTGCAGCCTGGTGTAGGCCAGGCTGGTATGGTGCAGCCCGGTGCAGGTCAGCCTGGGTTGGTACAACCTCAAGTGGATCAGTATGGTTTAGTACAGCCTGATAGAGGTCAACATGGCTTTTTTCAACCTAATATATCTATGCCTGGCTTGGTCCCACCTGGGGCATATCCTCCTGGTCTAGTCCAGACTGGTGCCTATCCAGGTGGTTTGATCCAACCTGGTGCCTACCCACGTGGCTTCATGCAGCCTGGTGCCGATCAGCAGGGTTTGGTTCAGCCTGTGATAGATCCGCGTTGGGGGAGGCAGTCTGGCACAGGTCGAAGCATAATACCACCAGGCACAGAGCTTCTCGGGCTTCCAACATACCGTGCTGATTCTCAAAGTTTTACATCACCACGCCCATACCAGCAAGGTGTGGCAGCTCCTGGCAGGGATCAGTATGGTCGGGTGTCATCACTCCTAGCCAGTCAAGGTCTGACACCATCAGGTACAGACCGAGAAGGTTTGGTACTACGAGAAATGTATCGACAAGGTTTGCTGCAGCGTGGCCCAACACCATTAAGCACAGCTGTAGGATCTGCACCCCAGGATCAACAGCATTTGGGAACATCTGAACCAGAGCAGCATGACCAGGCTGTTCCTGACTCTATCCCAGACTCCCAGGGCCTAATGTATGGTGGCCCAGGGTATCAAGGTGTAGATCAGCAGGTCCAGGTAGGTCTGGGTCCAAAAGAACTATATGTCTTACGTCAACCTGGAGTTTCTGTTCCGACTTCCCCAAGCCAAGAGGCCCCCTTTCCCAGGAGCACACACTCCCTTGACTCTCTGAACCGAGGCTCATCCGAAAGGAGTGATACTCAGAGTGAGAGACGTGAATCACTGGATAAATTGGCTCCTAGCTTCCCCATAGCAGTGGAAACATTTCGTATGATGGGAGAGATTATCGCCCTGTACATGGAGCTTAAGGAGAACATAAAGGACCTGGATGAGGAACAGGCTGGCCAAACGGACTTGGAGAAGATCCAGTACCTGCTGGCACTGATGGGTGGGTGCTGCATGCACAGAGGAGAGACCATTGTCCTCCTCCTCAGCTGATTTCATCCTTTTCTCCTCCTGAGCCTGAGACCCCCGAAAAGGGCATTTCCATTCTCAGCCATTCTGGGTTCTCCCATAGCCTTCAAGGGTCCGAGTTGTTGGTGTTTAGTCGCTAACTTATGTCTGACTCTTTGCAGCCCCATGGACTGTAGCCCGCCAGGTTCCTCTGTCCATGGGATTTCCCAGGCAAGAATACTGGAGTGGGGACTTCCCTGGTGGTCCAGCGGTTAAGAAGCCGCCTTCCAGTGCAGAGGAACACAGGTTTGATCCCTGGTCAGGGAACTAGATCCCACATGCTGCAGGGCAACTAAGCCCGCACACCAAAACTAGAGAGAAGCCCTCGAGCCAAACGACAAAGACCCTGAGTGCTACAACTAAGACCCGATGCAGCCAAATAGATAAATATTAAAAAGAAAGAAAGAAAAAGAATACCGGAGTGGGTTGCCATTTCCTCTTCCAGGAGCTCTTCCTGACCAAGGGATCAAACACACATCTCCTGCTTGGCAGGTGGATTCTTTACCATTGAGCCGCCTGGGAAGCCCTCGGGGTTCAAGGGATGAGACTAAACCAGTAGGAGTGAAGCTGCCTCAAGAGAAGGAAGGCAGGTTCCTGTGCCTCTGCTGGACTCTGGAAAGCAGCCAGGAGAATGCTGAGCAAGAGGAAGACGACTGTGTTGGGTTGGATGGGGAGAGAGAATGTTGAAAAACTAAACTTAACCTTTGCACAGTCACAGCTCTAGCCCCAGAGAATTAAGGTTTGAGTGGCAATTGTGGGTTAAATGGGTAATTTCCTTTAGGATATTAAGCATTAGGTGGACTTTTAAGGCTAAGGATTTTGTTGTCATTGTTGAGTTGCTAAGTTGTGTCCAACTCTTATGTAATCCCATGGACTGTAGCCCGCCAGGCTCCTCTGTCCATGGAATTCTCCAGACAAGAATACTGGAGTGAGTTGCCATTTCCTCCTCCAGGGGATCTTCCTGACCCAGGGATAGAACCCATGTCTCCTGCATTGCAGGTGGATACTTTACCACTGAGCCACCAGGGGAGCCCTAAAAAGACACTCCTTTCTTCCCATGCCCTCTCCACTCCAGCCCCCAGGAAAAGCCAGATAAATGATCCACGTTGTTCTTCATTGTGAGGCTGGGATTGGGAGCCATTAGAAATCTGATTTTCCTGACTCTGTTCTCCATAGTCAAGAAGTCCATACCCCCTGACCTGCAGGAACAGCTGAAGACCTTAAAGGCCTTGGCCAAAGAAATTCGACAACAACAAGCAAAAGTAAGTAAGGGAGGGTCCATCTGCTTTGCCTTCCAAAGCCAACAATCCCACCTTCCATTTTCATTGTCATGGACTACACACTCCTGTCACCTCCGTTACTATCACGTGGAACTTTACAGTCCCCTCCGATGGGAAACACACCCCTGGCTTCAGTGTGTTTCTTTCCTGGATCGAAAACCTGACATTCAAAGCTCTTAAGATTCCATTGAGCCAGCAAGGTGGCCTGGGCTCCTTTCATTACGTGTGGTCGTTTCCAGTAACACCCGCTGTCCCTGGAGCAGCCTTGGAGTTTGTGGGACTGTCTGGGGCCAGCAGTCATGGCGAGGGGCTGTTAGGTCTTCAGTCCTTCTCTCTGTCTCTGTTTAAGGTTTTTATTTTGATGTGGATGATATTTAAAGTCATTATTGAATTTGTTACAGTACTACTTCTGTCTTTTTATGTTTTGGTTTTCTGGCCCTGAGGCATGTGGGAATCTTAGCTCCCCTCCCAGGGATTGAACCCCTTGCATTGGAAGGCGAAGTTTTAATCACTGGACTACCATGGAAATCCCCAGTCGTTCTCTTAATGCCAGCTCTCTACATCCACGGGCTTCCCTGGTGGCTCAGGTGGTAAAGAATGCACCTGCAATGCAGGAGACCCTGGTTCAATTCCTGGGTTGGGAAGATCCCCTGGAGGAGGGCATGGCAACCTACTCCAGTATTCTTGCTCCCATAGACAGAAGAGCCTGGCGGGCTACACTCCACGGGGTCGCAAAGAGTCAGACACAACTGAGCGACTAAGCAACAGCATCTCCATCCACGGGGTAGATGGACTGAATGTCAGGAAGGGGCCTCAGGCTTTGCTAGAGGATTGGATTAGGATTAGGGGGTGGGGTGACTTGCCTGGAGGTCCAGTGGTTAGGACTCTGTGCTTTTGCTGCCAGCAGCCTGGGTTCGATCCCTGGTTAGGAAACTAAGATCCCGCAAGCCTCACGGTATGGAAAAAAAAAAAAAAAGGATTAGGGAATGAGGGGGGAGCTTGCTGGGCCTGCAGAGGTACATTCAGAAAGCAGAGATCTCAAGGCCGCCTGACACTGCTCTTGCATTGGATGTGTAGATGGAGAAGATGAGCAAGATCCTGGAGGATCACGGGGAGAAAGAAAGAGGAAAGGAGGAGAAAGGTGGCCCGCTGAACCTGCAGCTGGGTATCCTCAGGTAAAATCCCCGGCCGAGTGCAGCTTGTGTCCTGGCATCACGTGTTCTCAGCTGGTTCCCTCATTCCTGAGCCGACTGCTATCTTTGATCCGGATCACGTCTGCTCTTCAGGTTGTCCGTACCTAGTTCAGGTTGCTAGTGGAAGTTTCCCAGGTTCTTAAAACAGTTCAGCACCAGGGCTTGGAAGAGCACTCCTCTCCCCGGACAAAAAGCTCCCTAGATTCTGTCCACAGTTGGAGGCTTCAAAGCATTTGCTGGAGCCCCTCAGAACAGTCTCTGTGCAGGGCCAGGCCTCACCCCCTTGAAGCCTCTCAGCCAGGCACGCTGGGCACCCGCCTCCACGGCAGGCAGGGCCTTGGACGCTTTAGGCAAGCCTGGAGAGGGGATGTGAAAGAGCACCGGGCTGCCTCCTGCATCCTTGACGGCTGGCGCTTGGCCATGGCGGGCCCTGGCCCCTGGGCAGGTAGTGGGCTGGACCATATCTTGCGCACAGAGTCACCATGGCCGACATCGAGAAGGAGCTGGGCGAGCTGAGGGAGAGCCAAGAGAAGGGCAAGGTCAGCATGGAACATTCGGTCTCCGAAGCCTCCATTTACCTGCAGGATCAGGTGAGGACCTTCAGCCACAGGGACGAGGCCCCTTCTCAGAGCTGGCTGAGGGCGGTGGGGATACTAAACGCTTATCCGATATATACTGGGCAAGTATTTTCTCCCTTTCTGGGGGTTGTCTTTTCACTCTCCTGGGAGTGTCTGCCTTTACATCGTGAGTGTTGGTCACCCCAGAATGTTCCCAGTGAGGACTGTCTGGACTCAGACCAGCTCTCTGAGTGCCCATAGAAGGATCAGATGGGCAAAGTCATGGGCCCAGGGGGCTCACATCGGGAACCCTTTTATGCTAGAGGCCCCATTCAGGACCCCCTCCAAGTTTTCCAGGATGGCGGTGTGCACCATTTCACAACCCAGGACTGACTGTCTTGGATAGGACGGCAGTAGATGGTGTGTTTGAGAGTCACGTGTTATTCCAAGGCTCAGGCCTGAGCTTTGCCACCTCTGGGGCTCCCCAGGGCCACACCTGGAGGACATCCACCCGCTGCTAGGCAGGCCCAGCTCCTGACTCTTCAGAAGAGTGTTAACTCTTCTGGTGGCAAAAGTCATGCTGAGCTCAGGCCAACAGGAGCCTGGGTGAAAACACAGACGTGTAGAGGAAATTGGGAAGGGCAAACTTCAAGGCCAAGGCGCCAGTCTGGCCTGGGCCACTACCTGTCTGTCCTTGTGTGTCTTTTTTGAAAAAGATTTCTTTCTTTGTTTATTGGCTTTGCTGGGTCTTCTTGGCTGCATGCGAGGGCTTTCTCTAGTTGCATTGAGCAGGGGCTACTCTTGAATGCAGTGCGAGGGATTCTCACTGCAGCATCTTCTCTTGCCGCGGAGCGCAGGCTCAAGGCACGCGGGCTTCAGGAGTGGCTCTAGAATGCTGGCTCAGTCGTCATGGAGCACCAGGTTAGTTGCTCCTTGGCATGTGGGATCTTGCCGGACCAGGGATCGAACTGGTGTCCCTTGCTTTGCAAGGCAGATTCTTAACCACTGGACCACCAGGGAAGCCCTCTGTGTCTTTTGTGTCTGTCTGCCTCCATGTCCCTTTCCTTATCCATCTTTCTCAAATACTGCTGTATCTCTCTTCCCTTCTGTATTCCGTCGGCTTTCTTTTTTTTTTTCGTTTATTTTATAATTGGAGGATAATTGCTTTACTATGTGGTGTTGGTTTCTGCTGTACAACAACACAAATCAGTCATAATTATATATATATATATATATCTCCCCTCCCTCTTGGAGAAGGCAATGGCACCCCACTCCAGTACTCTTGCCTGGAAAATCCCATGGACGGAGGAGCCTTGTGGGCTGCAGTCCATGGGGTCACGAAGAGTCAGACACGACTAATCGACTTCCCTTTCACTTTTCACTTTCATGCTTTGGGGAAGGAAATGGCAACCCACTCCAGTGTTCTTGCCTGGAGAATCCCAGGGACAGCGGAGCCTGGTGGGCTGCCGTCTATGGGGTTGCACAGAATCGGACCCGACTGAAATGACGCAGCAGCAGCCCCTCCCTCTGGCGCCTCCCTCCCCGCTCCCATTCCACACCTCTGGGTCATCACGGAACACCAGGCTGGGTTCCCTGTGTCAGTCAGCTTTCTTATCGCTCACACATGGTCCAGAAGGCCTGCCCCAGGCCTTGCAATGTCACATGCTTCCAAGAAGGGGGGCCCTAGGTTGGCTCAGCCCCTGTCCCCGAGGCAGGCAACATGTCACAGATCTTTGGGCGGCCTGGTGTCTACCCAGGACCAGTCCTTTATGGGGACAAACTGGGACCATGGGATCCAGAAGAGAGCAGGAGGGCCAGTGGGAGGAGTGTGTTCCCACCAGGCCGTGGGAGACCCCTGCAGTGGTGGCACTGGTCACGTTCTCTCTCTCTTTTTTAATTGAAGTATAGTCGATCTACAATATTACATCAGTTTCAAATGTATAACATAGTGATTCAGTATTTTTACAAATTATACTCCACTGAGGGCTTCCCAGGTGGTTCAGTGATAAAGAATCTGCCTGCCAAGCTGGAGACACGGGTTCGATCCCTGGGACAGGAAGATGTGGATAAGGAATTGGCGATCCTAAACGACTAAACAGCAACATGCTCCATTGGAAGTTATTATAAAAGAATGGCTCTGCTTCCCTGTGCTGCACAGTATAGCTTCGCTGTTCATTTACACAGTGGTTTGTACCCCTTAATCCCCGCCCCATCTTGGCCCTCCCCGGCCCTCCCCCAGCTGTAACCACTGGTTTGCTCTCTAGATCCATGGGGTCTGTTTCTGTTTGCTGTATTCACTAGTTTATTTTTTAGATTCTACATATAAGTCACAACATACAGTATTTGTCTTTGACTTACTTCACTAAGGATAATACTCTAGGTCCATCCATGAAAGTGAAGTGAAAGTGTTAGTTTAAGCTCACTCATGTCTGACTCTTTGCAAACCCATGGACTCTAGGCCTCCAGGCTCCTCTGTCCATGGAATTCTCTAAACAAGAATACTGGAGTGGTTAGCCATTCTCTTCTCTAGAGGTCCATCCAAGTTGTTTTGCAAATGGCAAAATTTCGGTTTTTATGACTGAGCAGTATTCCATTTTAATATATAAGCCACGTCTTCTTTATCTATTGGTGGGAACTTAGGTTGCTCCATGTCTTAGTTATTATAACTAGTGCTGCTGTGGACATTGAGGTGCGTGTATCTTTTTGAATTCGTGTTTTCATTTTCTTCAGATACATAACCAGGAGTGGAATTGCTGGATCATATGCTAATTCTATTTTTAGTGTTTTTAGAAATCTCTGTACTGTTTTCCATGGTGACTGTACCAATTTACATTCCCTGTAGACTTTTTGATGCTAGCCTTTCTGAGAGGTGTGCGATGATATCTTATTGTGGTTTTGACTTGCATTTCTCCAATAAGTAGCGATGTTGAGCATCTTTTCATGTGCCTGCTGGCCATCTGTATACCTTCTTTGGAAAAAATGTCTACTTAGGTCTTCTCAGTTCAGTTCAGTCACTCGGCCGTGTCCAACTCTTTGCGACCTTATGGAGTGCAGCACACCAGGCTTCCCTGTCCATCACCAACTCCCAGAGCTTGCTCAAACTCATGTCCATCGAGTCAATGATGCCATTCAACCATCTCATCCTCTGTCGTCCCCTTCTCCTCCTGCCTTCAATCTTACCCAGCATCAGAGTCTTTTCCAATGAGTCAGCTCTTCGCATCAGGTGGCCAAAGTATTAGAGTTTCAGCTTCAGCATTAGTCCTTCCAAGGAATATTCAGGACTGATCTCCTTAAGAATTGACTGGTTGGACCTCCTTGCAGTCTAAGGGACTCTCAAGAGTCTTCTCCAACACCACACTTCACACGCATCAATTCTTTACCAGTCAGCTTTCTTTATAGTCCAACTCTCACATCCATACATGACTACTGGAAAAACCATAGCTTTGACTGCTGCTGCTAAGTCGCTTCAGTCATGTCCAACTTGTGCAACCCCATAGATGGCAGCCCACCAAGTTCTGCCATCCCTGGGATTCTCCAGGCAAGAACACTGGAGCGGGTTGCCATTTCCTCCTCCAATGCATGAAAGTAAAAAGTGAAAGTGAAGTTGCTCAGTCGTGTCCAACTCTTTGCGACCCCATGGACTGAAGCCTACCATGCTCTTCCGTCCATGGGATTTTCCAGGCAAGAGTACTGGAGTGGGTTGCCATTGCCTTCTCCATAGCTTTGACTAGACAGACCTTTGTCAGCAAAGTAATGTCTCTGCTTTTTAATATGCTGTCTAGGTTGGTCATAGCTTTTCTTCCAAGGAGCAAGCATCTTTTAATTTCATGGCTGCAGACACCATCTGCAGTGATTTTGGAGCCCAAGAAAATAAAGTCTCTCACTGTTTCCATTGTTTCCCCATTTATTTGCCATGAAGTGATGGGACCAGATGCCATGTTCTTAGTTTTTTGAGTGTTGAGTTTTAAGCCAACTTTTTCACTCTCCTCTTTCACTTTCACCAAGAGGTTCTTTAGTTCCTCTTTGCTTTCTGCCATAAGGGTGATATCCATCCATTTTTAAATCGGGTTGTTTGATTTTTGAATGTTGAATTGTATGAGCTGTTTATATGTTTTGGATATTAACCCCTTATCAGTCAGATCATTTGGAAATATTTTCTCCCATTCCATAGGTTATGTTGGTGGTTTCCTTTGCTGTCCAAAAGCTTTTCAGTTTAACTAGGCCTCATTTGTTTATTTTTGCTTTTATTTCCTTTGACTTAGTAGGCAGATAAAAAAATATTGCTACAATTTATTTTTTATAATTTATTTATTTTTGGTTGCTCTGGGTCTTCGTTGCTGCTCGTGGGCTTTCTCTAGTTGCGGTGAGCAGAGGCTACTCTTCATTGCGGGGCACAGGCTTCTCACTGCAGTGGCTTCTCTTGTTGCAGAGCACAGGCTCTAGGCACACGGGCTTCAGAGTTGCTGCCCATGGGCTCAGATGTGTCAGGTGGGGTAGTTGCTCTACGGCATCTGGGATCTTCCTGGATCAGGGATCAAACCCATGTCCCCTGCGTTGGCAGGCGGATTCTTCCAGCGGACCATCAGGGAAGTCCTATTGCTACAATTTATGTCAAAACGTGTCCTGCCTGTTTTCTTCTAGGAGTTTCATGGTCTTGGTTTTACATGTAGGTCTTTAATCCATTTTGAGTTGACTGTTTTTGTAGGTGGCATTAGAAAATCACGTTCTCTTATTGTCATTTACACACTAAATGGGGAGAGAGCATGTGTGAGCCCACGGCTCCTCTGCCCAGGGCCTGGAGCAGGACCCGTGTGTTGCCAGGGTCCTCAAGTGTTTGTGGACTGACTGACAGACATCATCACTCTGGGATTTAGCTAGAGGAGATACATTCTCACATTGCACCAATGGGCTGGCTGGAGAAAGGTACAGAAGCCCCCTTCCTGCAAGGGCTTAATCAGCACCTGCCCTCCCCTCCCTGGGAACACTGTTTACTTTTTAATGGACAGACATCAAGCACCTGCCATGAGCTGCATACCCTGCGAGGCACCAAGGCTCCAGCAACTGCCTGGATCACAGCAGGTCAGGGCAGAAAGGCTGGCGGTGACTGTGTGGTGACTCGCTCACTGCCCTGCACCCGCCCTCTCTCCCACACCCAGTTAGACAAGCTCAGGACGATCATTGAGAACATGCTGGCCTCGTCCTCCACGCTGCTGTCCATGAGCTTGAACATGGCCCCGCACAAGACCCTGACTACCCTGGCCCCCAGCCAGATCGACCCTGCGGCCACGTGCCCGGCCTGCAGCCTGGACCTGAGCCACCAGGTCAGCATGCTGGTGCAGCGCTACGAGCAGCTCCAGAACATGGTCAGCAACCTGGCTGCCTCCCGGCCCTCCAAGAAGGCCAAGCTGCAGAGTCAGGTGACGCCCCTGCCTCCCTCCTGGGTAGCTGCAAGTGACTGCCCGCCAGGAGCCACCTGGGGAGTCCCCAGGGGAGGGATGTTGGGTCACTTTTGCATGATGGAGCCCTTTAGCAACCGCCCGAAAGTGCCTGGTCTTTCTGTAGGGTCACAGTGAGGGCAGCCATCAAGCTAGCCCTGGGGACAGGGGACTGGGGGGCAGAGCTGGGTCCACGGTGGGATGGGGACAGCATAGCTGGTGGAGGGGTGAAGCAGAGCCATTCTCGTGCCTCGGGGACACTGACATAGCTTTAGGGTTTGTTGCCCGCTCCTTCACACTGGTCTTCTGGTCTGTTTCTCTCTTCCCCTATAAAGGGCAGGCCTGCTGTGGGGAGTGGAGAGCAGGGAGGACCACAAGTCCCTGAGGCCTGTCTCTTGGACTCCAGAATTCACACTTAGCCCAGGGCAGGAGGGGAGACTGTAGACCACATCCCAACTCTCAGGGGCCCCGGGGCAGCTCACCACCTCTACCGATCACCTGCACCAATGGATGGGGCCCCTGGAGGCTAGTCCATGGAGAGGTGGTAGTGGGCTATGATGGCAACCCAGGAGGCCTAGAGTGGGGTCTGATGTCAGCCTGTCCGCTGGGTGATGTTCTAAGGGCTCCCCTGTCGGGGGGGCGGCAATACCCCAGGTGGGGATGGAGGGGCCGCCCCAGGGAGCCTGCCTTTGTCCTGCGTAGGATGAAGAGCTGCTGGGCCACGTCCAGAGCGCCATCCTGCAGGTGCAGGGCGACTGCGAGAAACTCAACATCACCACCAGCAACCTCATCGAAGACCATCGGCAGAAGCAGAAGGACATTGACGTGAGGGCTGGCAGGGTGGCGGGGAGCAGGGCTGGGGTGCGACCGGCTCCCCGCTCCTTATTCTCTGCTCCCTCGGCCTCCCAGGTGCTGTACCAGGGTCTGGAGAAGCTGGAGAAGGAGAAGGCCGACAGGGAACACCTGGAGATGGAAATCGATGTGGTAAGGCCAGGCCTGAAGAAAGGCCACCCAGGGAGGTCCCATCGCTCCCACTCTTGAAAAAGCAGAGAGAGGAGAGGAGCCCAAGGTGGGATGTGGGCTCAGCATCAGAGTTGAGCTACGTGGAGCAGGGCCCTGCCGTGGCTCTCTCCCATCTTGGTGGGGGCGCATCTCGTCCCCGTCTCTGGGCAGAAAGCTGACAAGAGTGCCCTGGCGGCCAAAGTGAGCCGCGTCCAGTTCGACGCCACCACGGAGCAGCTGAACCACATGATGCAGGAGCTGGTGGCCAAGATGACGGGGCAGGAGCAGGACTGGCAGAAGATGCTGGACAAGCTCCTGGTGGAGATGGACAACAAGGTGACCCGGGCAACGCCACCTCCTCCAGGCACTGCAGACCCCCACCTGCTTTCTCAGAGCTCACCTGGTCCCCGTCCCCCACTTCCTCCCCCAAGCTGGACCGCCTGGAGTTGGACCCGGTGAAGCAGTCACTGGAGGATCGGTGGAAATCCTTGCGACAGCAGCTCAAAGAGCGCTCTCCACTCTACCAGGCGGACGAGGCAGCCGCCATGCGGAGGTGAGGCCCGGCAGGGGCGAGGGTGGGCTGGCTGGAGGGTCCCCATGTGTGTTCAGAGGGACTGGCAGATCCTATCTGGGACTGTCCGGCCATAGCAAGGGACAGAGCTTGAAAAGCTCTTGTAGCTCAGGCCGATTCATATTATAGCAGAGAGAGGGAAGGGAGTGGGGCGTAAGGTTCTCTGGGCACAGGTGGGAGGGGGTCCACAGCCCCCAGAGCTCAGGTCCCAGGGTGACAGGCCCCAGCCCACCAGAGGCAGAGCCTGCGGGGGCAACTCCTCCTGGGGGTGCCTGGCTCATGGCAGCTCGAGTCCCAGCATTTCCATTCCTGGCCACCAGAGGGCTGTCAAGGCTTACACAGGGCACCCACCCGCCGGGGCCCTTGAGAGCCCTGCTGGCTTTGGGTTAGGGTAGATGGGCGCTAGATGTGTGCCCAGAAGTGGGCATCTCTAGTAGCTGATGTGTGCAGGGAGTGGGGCCCAGACCTGCCTCCGGTGGCCTGGGGCCCCGTCCCCCTGGGCGTTGAGTGTCCAGCCTACCAGCCAAACCCTCTGAGTTCTCCATCCCTCCCTTTGGGGCCCTCTGGGCAGGGCTCTCACCCTCTGCGTGTGTCCCATCCCTCACAGGCAGCTCTTGGCACACTTCCACTGCCTCTCATGTGACCGTCCCCTGGAGACACCTGTGACTGGACAGTGAGTACCCCCAGAGGGTGGCCGTGATGGGGGGCGTCTTCTGTCCTCCCTGCCTGCCTCCAGCTCATCTGCTCCTCCTCTGTCTCTGGTCCATTCTATGCCCTGGGCTGCTCTTAGCCCTCGGCCTTCAGCCCCTGGGGTGGGAAGGCTCCTCCGGCAGGTGGAGCGTGAGGAGTGGGTGATGGGTTTGGATGCTGGGGTTTCTCACTCTGACCCTCCTCCCTTCCCTGCCCCTGCCCAGAGTCATCCCCATGACTCCCGTGGGCCCCTGCCTGCCCGGGCACCGCTCCGTCCGCCCCTACACGGTCTTTGAACTGGAGCAGGTTCGGCAGCAGAGCCGCAAGTACGGCGGTGCCGCGGGGTCCTGTGAGGGCTTTGCAGGGGGTCTGGAGGGCGAGAGTGGGGGCTGGGGCGGGGTGATGCTAGGGCGCTTTTTGAAGCAGCTCCCAGCTGTTCGCAGGGCAGGAGCATCAGAGCAGGAGGTGCAGACCTAGTAACCACCTGCCTTTGCGCCCCTGCCAGGCGCCCTGGTGGGACGTTGCCTCTGAGACTTCCCCCCTACCCTGGCCCTTTCCCTGCTCACACTGGGCCTGGGAGGAGGTGTGTTTCATGCCCTCAGGGGCTCCTGCCCTCCTCCCCACAGCTTTCCACCTCCTGAGGCTGGGGGTTCAGCAGAAAGGCTGGTTTTCAAAGCTGCCCTTGGAGCCCACGGGGGCCAGGGGTGCGAGGGGGTCCAACGGACTGGGCTGCTCTCCTCTCTGGCTCTCCTGCACGCTCTCAGCTCAGGAAACCCTCCCCGGCAAGCCCGGCCCTGGTCCCTGGGGTTCGGTGGAGGGGGCTCCCACTCCAAAGGGCCCTGCTTCCCAGGGAGGGTGCTGGGGCGTGGCTCACCCCTCCACTGGGCCCGCACCCCACAGCCTGAAGCTAGGCAGCAGCGGCTTCCCGCGGGGGGACCTGGGGCAGGTGGAGCGGAGCGTGGGGCGCCTGCGCACCATGCACTCCAAGATGCTCCTGGACATCGAGAAGGTGCAGATCCACTTTGGGGGCTCCGTCAAGGCCAGCAGCCAGATGATCCGCGAGCTGCTGCAGGCCCAGTGCCTCAGCTCCCCCTGCTACAAACGGTGGGCAGCCGGGCTGGGCCCGGGAGCCTGGCACCAGGGAGGGCAGAGAGAGTGTGTGTGTGTGTGTGTGTGTGTGTGTGTGTGTAGAGTGGGGCACCAGGGAGGGCAGAGAATGTGTGTCCGTGTGTGTGTGTGTGTGTGTGTGTGTGTGTGTGTGTGTAGAGTGGGGCACCGGGGAGGGCAGTGTGTGTCCGTGTGTGTGTGTGTAGAGTGGGGCCTCCATGTAGGACAGAGTATGTGATTGTGTATGTCTGTGAGAATGTGAGCGTGCGTGTAAGTGTGTATGAAAATGTGGGTGTGATTATATGTGTGAATGTTTATGCATGTGTTTTTGAGAGAATGCAAGAGAATGTGTATGTGTGAATGTGTGAACATATGTGCGAATGTGTTTGAGAATTTGTGAACACATGTATGTGAATGTGTATGTGTGAGTGTGTGAATGCGTGTGAACAAGTGTGAGAGAGCACTGTTAAATGTATACTGTATGAGCAGATGAATGTGTGTGTACGCGTGAATGTGCGCATGAATGTGTGAACGCCTGTGTGTGCATTGTGAGTGTGTGAGAGAATGTGTGTATGTCTGCGAACTTATGTGTGAATGTGTGTTTAAGGATCTGTGAATACACGTGTGTGAATGTGTGTATCAGAGAGTGTGTGTGTGTGTGTATGTGTGTGGCCCTCAGGAGGCCACCCTGCTCGCTCACCCCCCGCCCTGTCCTGGCTAAGCGGTGGCCCCTGGAGCACCCCCCTCACCTGCACCCCACCCCCCACCCCCCACCCCCATCGAGGCGTGTCCCGGGACACACCCGCTCCCCGTGACTCCGCCGTCTCCACCACAGGCTGCCAGACATGGCTGATTACAGCTACTCCTCCGCGCCCCGGCCCTGCGGGGGCAGCCACACCCTCACCTACCCCTACCGGCGCATCCGCCTGCAGCACCTTTCGCAGGGACTGTACCCCACCGAGGAGATCCAGATCGCCATGAAGGTGGGGATACTCCTGGAAGCCTCCAGGGAGGCTCCCCCAGGGGCCCCCAGACTCCCAGGTCCCTCCGGAAAAGCCGCCAGCAGTCCCCTGCTCAGCCCTCAGCCTCGGGGGCAGTTTCTTAATCAGACCCAGTCAAAGCCTCAGGTTCTTTTCCTTTCCTGGGAAGAAGACAGCCCTCCCGGCCATCTGGCCCGTCCCCTTCACCCTGTCACTCAGCCCCTTCTAGGGCTCTGAGCACCATTTGACTCAGAGAGGGGACAGGAGGGGCGCTCAGGCGGCAGGTGGCCATGGGTACCCACCCATCTCCACAGCACGACGAGGTGGACATCTTGGGCCTGGATGGACATATTTACAAGGGACGGATGGAAACAAGGCTGCCGGACCTCCTGAACAAAGACAGTGAGTGTCCAGATGGCCCAGAGGCCCTCGGGCTCCTTGCTTGGGTCCCGCAGGGTCTGTCTGGCTCCTGGAGGCCCCAGCACTTCTTGGGGCCACCAGACCCCGACTGCCTTCCTCCTCCACCTCCCTGACTCCAAATGCCCCCAGGTCAGTGTTTGCAGAGGGGGACAGCTGTCCAGTCTTGGCCAGTTAGCAGGAATGTCGTGGCCCCATCTTCTGGCCAGCCTTCATCCACAGCCTGTCACCCCAGTTTTTCCACCTAAGCCTCTGATCCCAGCATCACCCACTCTTCAAAACTCTTCCTGAGCCCCCTACACTCTGTGAACCTCTCGTGTTCTGGAATGTCCCCTTCCAGTTGGCCATCCTGGATGTGCTTTGTCACCTCCCTCTGGGTCTTAGCAGGTGTGTGTGCATCTTTCTAGTCACTTCCCCTCCCGAACTGTAAACCCAGGGTCAGAACTCACCCAGCACCTGGCATGGGGCTGCTGTCCGTGGGTAGATATCAGAGTAAGTGGATGGATGGATGGACAGATGGCCAGACATACAGGGGGATGAAGTGCTTGTTGTTGCTCAGGCGCTAAGTTATGTCTGACTCTTTGCAACCCCGGGGACTGCAGCACACCAGGCTCCCGTCCTCCACTATCTCACTGAGTTGGCTCAGATTCATGTCCACTGAGTCGGTGATGCCATCCAACCATCTCATCCTCTGCCTCCTCCTCCTTTTGCCTTCAGTCCTTCCTAGCATCAGGGTCTTTTCCAATGAGCAAAGTGCTTGCTTATAAAGGGCATTTCCACGAATTCAGACTGAGAAGGGCGCCCGCTGAGGCAGGCTGAGACCAGCAGCCCGCCGCCCTTCTCCCCATCCCCACGGCCCCCTCAGAGTGTGTCTCAGAACTGAGCCTCCCCTCTCCGTCTCCCATCAGACGCGGGGATGAAGCACAAGAACAAGCAGTCCCGGCCACACAGGCATCGGCAGCAGTCCCTCAGCAACAGCAGCCAGCTGCCCTTGCGGCCTCAGAGCGCCCAGACGCTGGCTGCCAGCGACTCAGGTAGCTCCTCCCTGGATGGAGGGTCCTTCTGGGCGGCACTGTCTGCCGACCCTCCTCCTTGCCCCGCCCGGCCCCTCTCCTGCCTGTGGCTGGAATATACCCTATTCCCCCGGAGAGAAGAAGGGCCTGGGAGCCGAGGGATGGGATGTAAGGGAGGAGAGAGAAAACCTTTCCCTCCCGGGCGCCTGCTTTGTGCCAGGTCTGTGGGCAGATACTGTCACTGCTCCCATTTCACAGAAGAGGAAACAGGGGCGGGCTTGCGGCCTGAGCTCTGGCTCCAGGCCCAAGTCCTTCCCCACTGCTCACACGCACCGACTCTCCTGGGCCTGCGAGGCCCCCAGGGTCCATGCTTTCTCCAGAGGGGCCAAATCCGGCCTGAAAGCCCAAGGGCTAAGTGTTCCCCTGGGGTTTGGCTACCCATGGGGGCCAGAGAGGGGCACTGGCCTGGAGCCAGGGGGCTAGACCACTTCCGGGTGACTCTGAGCACATCTCCCCCTCCTCCTGGACAGTTTCCTCATCTGTCAATAAAAGGGTGCTGGATTCTGGCTGCTAAGTTAGGAAGCCCCCTGCAAAGTCTAAGAAAGCTGCTGAGTTTCTTCTCATGAAACCTTATGTACCCACAATGCTTTGCAGCTACTTGCTGGAGGCCCAGGGAGCCCCACCGCACCCCCACCCAGGTCTAGAGCCGCAGCCCGAGGTCCTCTGCACCAAGCCTTCCAGTTCCAGCCCCCAGTGCCTGCAGGAGGCAGAAACCAGTGCAGTGGTGGCGATGTGCAGCCTCGCCTCTGCCAAGGGTTCCTCACTGCTGAAGAGCTTTACACATGTGAATCAATAATTTGAATCCTCACGTGTTAAAAGATAGGGACCATTGCTGGTCCCACCTACAGCAGACAAAGCCAAGGCACAGAGAGGTTAAAGTACATGCCCAAGGTCACACAGCTAGAAAGCAGCAGAGCCGGGCTCAAAGCCAAGCTGTCTGGCCCCAGAACCAGCGCTGGTGACAAAGGCAAACAGCCTGGGCTGGAGGATTCAGCAGGGGGCAGACAGCGTCGGCCTGCGGCTCTGGCTCCCAGGACTGTTCTTGGAGGAGCTTAGCTTCCTTCTCCCTGGCACCCCAGTGTCCACTCCAAAGACACATTATGGAAGCAGGAGCGGGGGCTGTCTTAAAAGAGAAATTCCTGCCCTGATTTAAGTCAGTGTGGCCCTAACAGTCCCTGTATTAATAGGGGGAATGTTAACAAAGAGGCAGGCTCTTGGCCCCTGACTTATTTTAACTCAGAGTATAAACGAGTGTGGCTCAGGGGCTCGTAGGAGAGCTTGACCCTCCAGCATGATGTCCTGGCTCAGCCTGGTTAGTGGGGCTTTGGGCAAGCCAAGGTGGGCCGCCGGTGGGCGTGGGAGTCAGCCTGAGCCATCCGGGGCCCCTCCTGTCCCGCAGCTCCTTCCCGTCATCAGAAAGACAGACCTGTCTCCACCGAGGGCCGTCTCTCCCAGCCGAACCCAGCCCACCTGCCCGGCGAGGCGGCAAACCTGCCAGCGGGGCTGGATGTGCACAGGGCCGCTCCTGGGGAGGGGCTCGAGGAGCCCACCCGGGGGCCGCGGGCCACCTCTGCTCACTGAGCAGAGCTATAAATAAACGCTTAGGAGAAAGCTAGGGGCCACGAGGCTCCTCTGGTCCTGGTTCAGGTGGGACAGCAGACTTCTTGCAGCCTGATGTACGTGGCTCCCCCAAACAGGGCCAGCTGTTCTCTGAGGGCACCAGGGCTTCAAGAGGACTGAGTATAGCACCCAGGGCGGGGAGGCGGCAGCGCAGGTCAGACCGCAGGCCCCGGGCACTGGCAGGCCTGCAGGGGTTGTTGGCCCTCTCCCGACCTTGGCTGGACCGGTGCTGAGGCCTTCTCTGGCACAGGCACCGCCTTCCCTCTGGGTAAGCGCCCAGGGCAGTGGAGGGTTTAGATGCTCAGGCTGCACCCTGGGGTGAAGCTTTAAGGGCGGCCGCTGGCAGGCTCCTGGCACATCCTGGGGAAGATGGGGCCACCAGCACCTGGGAAGGTTCCTGGTTGCCATCTTCTCTGGCTTGCAAAACGAGGGGCCTACCCAGGTGGTGCTAGTGGTAAAGAATCTGCCTGCCAGTGAAGGTGATGCGAGAGACGCGGGTTTGATCCCCAAGTTGGGAAGGTCCCCTGGAGAAGGAAATGGCACCTCAGTCCAGTATTCTCGCCTGGAGAATCCCATGGACAGAGGAGCCTGGTGGGCTACAGTCCATGGGGTCACGCTTGGAGGCTGCCGCAGACGCAAGAGGGGCTGCTGGGTCAGGCCGTGTCCCTGCTCCCCTTCCCTCCCCAGAAGAGGAGTCTGGCCGTGTCTGACGGCCTTGAGGCCTGACCCTTGTCCTGCTCCGTGTCAGCCTCAACAGACGAGGGGGCTCACTGCTGCCCACCCGAGTCAACCGTAAGGGACAAGCCCTTGTCCCCAAAGCCCCAGGGACAAGGGAAGAATTGCGTCCCACCCGGATAGTCATGGAAGCAGTTTTTTGCCTTCAGATCTATTCTCATCAGCCCCCTCCTCAAAGGTGGGGTTCCCTCCCCCCCACCCCAGGCCCCTCTGCCAGTGAGAGGCCTGCTTTAGGGGTGTGAAGGGAGGGGCAACACAGAGCCACAGGAGGGCGTGGCAGGAAATAGCCCAGAAAAGGGTTTCACTGGAGGGTGGGGCTCGCTGGGGGTGTCATGGGTGGAGCAGGCACTCCCTACGGGAAGGGGCACCCCCCTTCTCTCCCCATCTGCTGAGATCTGATTCATCATAGAACCCCGGAGTCCCAGCGGGCACCTGGCACCCTTTGCTCTGCAAGCGGGAGGTAGGCGAGGCCCAGGCCCTCCTCTGCTCAGTGTCCTGGCCTAGAATCCAATCTCACCAGCTTGGCGGGGAGGAGGAAGGAGCAGCCAGGCGCCCCCCCCACCGCCCCCGCCACCGATGCCCCTGAAAGAACAAGGAGGCCCCCACTCTGCCTTCCCGCACCTGGGCCACCCGCCCGCCCTCACCCAGCACTGGCCGCCCACGTGCCGGCGAGGGGCTTCCCCTTCCAGCCTGGGAAAGCACAGGTGGGCAGAGTGAGGGGTGCGGGTGGGAGGAGTCCCACGGGTCTCCAACCAGGAAACAAAACCGAAAGGACAAACCCAGCCTCGAGCACGTGGTCACACGCAGAGCCAGCAGCCGAGGGCAGCTGTGCCCCAGTCCTGCTCCACACTCGTGGAGGGGCTGCCCGCAGCGACCCCGTGAAGACACGAGGGCCCAGGAGGAGGGTGGGCCAGCTGGGGCACCCCCAGGTGTTCCTGCACTTTGGGTCTGAACATCCAGACCCTGCAGGCCTGGTTGACAGCAAGGCCCGGGCTGCCGAGCAGGAGGGAACACACTTACTCACACGTGCTGGAGGGGTCTGAGGGTTGGGGGGGAGCGGTAAGGGGCTCGAGAAGGAACCCCAAGCCTGGAGCCTGCCACCCAAATCTTGCATTTGGGCGGGTGGGCTCCACACCCACCTGGCCACCTGCATGGGAGTCTGAGGAAGGGCCCCACCAGGCCAGGAACTGCCATCACCGCTTCATCCTAGCGCCGGAAGGCGGGAAGGGGAAGAAGCCAGGCCCCTTGGGGACCCAACTCAGGCCTCTGGCTCCCTGAGAGCTGCAGCTGACCTCCGGGACGTGGCCACACAACACGCACGTGGGGACTGGGTGCCCCGAAGGAGCTTGGGGGCAGGAAGAGCAGAGGGCAGAAAGATGCCTTGGCGGGGGGGACAGGCTGAAGTGTGGGGCCACCATCGGGCCCCCCGAGGCAGGCAGGCAGGCAGCTCCCCCACCACCAACTGCAAAGATAGGGGCTGCTCCAGGGCTAAGGCTCAGCCTGTGGTGAGCTGTGAGGTGGTGGCCAAGGGCTAAGAGGAGAGGGTCACTATGACCAAGCCAGGACCTGTTCCTCCTCCTCCCCACCCCAACAGGATCCGACCTTTCAGCCCCCCTTGTCAGAACTCCCAACCCCGCCGCATGGCCATGGGGCTGGTCCCCTGAACCACAGCACAGCCAAGGGCCCCCCCCCACCCCTCTGCCCAAGGAGCACGCTCTCTGTACCAAGGCAAATAAAGGCACCGCAAACCAGGGAAGTTAGAAAAGTCTCTTTTAAGTTTTAAATTAAAATTTCACCCTGGTGAGATGATTTGATTTGGGAACTCCATCCAAAGGCAAGCCCTCCACTCTGCTGTCCACAGCCGGGCACACAGTGGGAGAGGCTGGGCGGCCCTCGGGTTGGGGGCCGGCTCACAAGTCCTACACGAGCCCTGCACAGCTAGCCGCTGAGGCGACGCCGGCCAGAGCACCGCTGACCGGGGGTGGGCAGCGGCCCCCACACCTTCAGCCACCCAGCACCGCCGGGAATGCCTCCCACAGCTGTCACGGGGAGTGGGAAGGCCGTGGTCCTTCGCCCGATTCCAGGTGTGACCTTTGAAAGGAGGCGTCGAGCAGGCACCACTTGACTGCAGAATCACACCACCCGGCTCCCAAGCACCTGCCCTGGGACTGGGGTTGGAGGAAGGGGTGCTGGCCCACTGGGTGGCTTCTCTGGCCTTTCCCCACTGACTCAACACCCCGTCGGCCAGCCCCGTTCTCACATACATTAGTTATTTTTATATATTCATATATATATTATAGTTATATATTAAAAAGAGGGGGAAAAAAAAAAAACTTGCCTGAAGAGAAACTCCTGAAGGATCCAAGTGGCTCAGGAAGTTTACTGTCCCCCCACCCACAAAAATTCTCTTATATAAAATCTTCCAGTGCGATCTTCAGGAAACCCCCGCGCGCCCAGCTTCCCCCCCGCCCGCCCTTGGACTGCCCCCCAGCTCCAGCCCAGCGCCCGGTGGCATCCAGTCTCATCTCTGGCCGTCCATCGCCGCCATGGCTTTCTGCTGCGTGCTCCCCTGCTGTGCTCCGGGGGGCCACGTGGGCTGTGGGTGGTGGAGGTGGTGGAAGCTGTGGGCCGTGGGGGAGGAGGGCGGGATCCAGGCGGCCTGGTGGCTGGGCGGGGACGAGGCCCAGAAGGGGCTGAAGTTTGCAGGGGGTGAGCAGGCCACGGCGGTCATGGGGCTGTTGCTGCTCTGCAGGCCCTCGGAGGCTCGAAGCTTTGAGAACATGGCCAGCGCGTCAGGGAAGTTGGGCGGTGTGGCAGGTGTGTTGCTGGGGGTACACATCTGCTGGGAGAGAACACAGGGGTCTCGAGGGCTGCCCACATGGGCCCTCCTCCCAGATCCCCAAGCCACAATCCGAGGTCCTACAGAGCTTGCCTTCCCGTGGGGCTCACCCAGGCCTGACCCTCTTTTATTTCCCATTGTTCAGTCCAAAAGAGGTTTCAGCAGCACAAAAACCCCTTGCACGGAGCCACTAAAAACCAAAACCATGGGGATGGATTCCTACAATTTTTGTCAAAACCAAAGTGTTTCTTTTTTGAAAAAATACTTGTTTGGCTGTGCTGGGTCTTAGTTGCAAGCAGGTGGGATCTAGTTCCCTGACCAGGGATATAACCTAAGCCCCCTGCATTGGGAGCACAGAGTCTTAACTACTGGATCACCAGAGAAGTCCCCAGAGTGTTTCTTGATGCTTGGGAATGACATCCCCAGTGTCAGAAGCAAATGGTTAATTCCAGCCAGGAGCTAGGGTGTCAGATTAAAGCTGAGACAAGGGAGGAAGCCCAGGGCACCACTGCTTAGCGCTTCAGCCTGGGTGAAAACCCAGCTGGCTCTTCAATAACCTGCCTTCAGATGTCCCGGGGTGGCCAGTCAAGGGAAGACAGCCAGATCCGGGGTTTCCCTCCAAGGGCCAGCCCAGGGGGAGCTGTGCCTGCCCGGCGGCAGTGCTGGTTGGTGGGCGTCAGGGCCTCTGCCTCGTCACCTCACTCTTCACGGGGGTACCAGGTCTTTCTGATTATTCTCTCTGTGTTAGAGATGAGGAAACCGAGCCCCAGAGCTCAAATCAGTTGACCCAAAACACAGCACAGCAGGGACCTCCCTAGTGGCCCAGTGGTTAAGAATCCACCTTCCAATACGGGGGACGCAGGTTCAATCCCTAGTCAGCGAACTAAGATTACACAAGCCACGGGGAAACTAAACCCGCCTGCCTCAACTAAGACCTGATATAGCTAAATACTTAAAGCACACCACTGCAGGATGCAAGCTGAGCAGCCGGAACCTGGGGGACTCCCAGGTCTGCAGGCCCAAGCTCTTAACCTCCACCCAGCCCCTACTCCTCTGCAATTAGTCAATCTAGCGTAACTTCATGCCCAGGCTCCCCTGAGGACAAAAACCAGGGATGTCGGTTTCCGGTGTCCCCAGCGACTGGCTGCCAGTGTCTGGGGGAGTCCACTCAGCCCCTCTCAGCCCTCTTCCCGGGGGTAGCTGCAAACATGCCAACCTCTGCTGTCTTCTGCCACAACCCTGAGCAGGGACTCCAGCCAGGAAGGGCAGGGGCCAGGCTGGTGTGCCGTAACTGGCAGCCTCCTTGCAAACACCAGGGATGGCAGACCACCCCCGCCCCCCCCCAGCCCCTGCCATGTGGGGAGCATAGAGGTGCCATCCAGGAGCACCTCGCAGGGGCCCAGGGAGGAGGCAGCAGAGAACACGGCCTGCACAGAGCCTGTTGTGACCCCCACGGCCGCTTCTCCCTTTCCCAGGAAGCCATGGGAGCCCTTCTTTGAATTTCTCCTAATTTTAGCAACACCGGCCCCTCCCCCAGGCACAGGGCTCAGGGAGCAAGATTTGAGGACTCTTCACCTTGCAGTCGGAGCTTACACAACTCTGCAGTTAAAAACTCCAGCCCCCAAATGGGGACAGGCCCACGGCGGTGGGGGGGAGGGCAACCCTCTCTGATTAACTGGGCTGACCCCGCCCCCCCACAATCAGCAGCTGGGGCTCCAACCCGTGTCCTCTCCCGGGAGGCCACAGGACCCAAGGCAGCAGGCCTGGCCCCACCCAGACCACTTCCCTCCTCCCTTCACTATTCCCCCACCACCACCCCCCTTCCAGGGCTGACTTCTCGGCAGCAGGAAACAATGAATGGGGGGTGGGGGCAGGAGCCGATTGCGTCACAACATCGTGACCGACTTCCCCAGTTCACCAGCCAGCGATCCGGAGCAGGCCCGTGCCCGCCTGCCTGTGTGAGCTCAAGCAACTTCCTTAACCTCTCTGGAGCTTCTCTCTGCTTCTATGAAACCAGGGGTTTGGACCAAGTCCTGTGAAAGTCCAGCTCTGCTTCTAACAGCTACGGAGAGCGCGTCCCAGCTCTCAGGCACACCCAGCATCCACTGCCCGCTCTGAACGGCCCGCTGTTTCCTGGCCAGTGTTCTTCTCCTCTTCCTGGTCCTTCCAAATCTAACCCGGGAGCCCATCCCCTCTTATCTGGGAAGATGCCTCCAACTGTTGATGTCCAGTAATCTACGGGACAGCTATTTATCAGTTACTCATGGCCTGGGGCACTTTTGGTATTTTTATGT
The DNA here is from genome assembly GCF_027580195.1 of Bos mutus. Taxonomy (NCBI): domain Eukaryota; kingdom Metazoa; phylum Chordata; class Mammalia; order Artiodactyla; family Bovidae; genus Bos; species Bos mutus. Next base: position 7,833,170 of record NC_091635.1, on the reverse strand, counting down.
AACATTTTCCTTTGATTTATTATCTCTTAAAAAAATGACCAGCTCCAAGAGGGCAGGGATGGTGTTCGCTCAGGTTCTGGTTAGGTACTCAATACATGCTACACTCATGGGAGACAACAATCATACCCTCTGTTACAGAACCGGCAACAGCCCTCAAGGGAAGCTTCAAAAGGATTACAAACCCTGCGGGAAAGAGCCACAGAACCTGCAAGGATCACCAGTCCTGGCTCTCGCAGGCGAGCCTCTCTGCTGAAGGCAGCACAGAGCCGCTGAGCCGGAAGCCTGGGCCTTTTGAAATGACCAGTTGATGGAACAAACCTCAAGGGCCCCTTTGAGAGGACACGGAGCCAGGACATTCCCAGGCTCACGCGGCAGCCTCCTCTCAGTCAGGTGCGGGTGGAGGCCCCCCTGGAGATGGACCCCTCTTGTTTTACCAAGAGCCTGGCCTCAACCGCCACAGTCCTGCAGCCGGCATAATCCTCATCATACTCCAATGCAGTTTTGTTTTTTGATTTATACACAACGGGCCATTCCAAGAGAAAAGCTGGTTAAAGGGGTCAAAACAGAACCCCCACCACCACTTGTCCTTTGTAACTACATGAATACATGGCATCAAGAACAAGACACAGCAGAGGAACCCACGGCAGCTTCTCCAGGCAAAGTGGCCACTCTGAGAAGGGAGCTGTGGGCAAGGACACTGAGCGTGAGAAATGGCAAAAAATACACTTCAGAAGCCGCAACAAATCTGGAGTGTGTTTTACGATCCCTATCGGGGGGCCCTCCTCCCCCAGCAGGGCACACTGGTGACTAGAGGGGGAAGAGGAGGCATTCAAACCTCTAAAGGGAAGGGATGTCCTGAGCCCAGTGGAGAGCAGGACGCCTTATGGCCAGCAGGGCAAAGGCCCAGGCCTGGCGCCAGCTTGGAAAAGAGAAGAAAGCAAATTCAGGCCTGAACCACTTCTGTTTCCTGTGCTTTGTATGTCTTCACCTACAGAGATTAAACGCATTCTTGGCTTATCTAGTCAAAAACCTGTAAGTCTTCCAGGCGGCTCGGGGTTAGGTCTTTTCCCACGAACAGGAAAGAGTGGACATAACTACCTAGGAAGAGCCCAGCTCCCAGGCCGGAGTGGATTTGTCCCTTTCCTGTTCCCCGTAGAGCTGGGTTGTTTGGAAGCGGTGGTGGGGCTGGGCGGGGGTTTGCTGCCACTCAACAGCAAGAAGTGGCGCTCCATAAACAGACACCCCCGGGTCCCAGTCCCCTGGGGGGGGGGGGTACCGGCCTTCGCTCCTGGTCTCCGTTTCCCCCTCCCCCTCCCCCGATATCCAGTTATCCTGAGCCCCCTCCCCACACCTGCCTCCTGGCTACTCCTCCAGCCACCCTCCTGGCCCCTGACCTAGGAAGATCGATGGGGCACAAGGCCTCAGGTCGAGCCATAGTGGCCCCGGAGGCCTGACCGCAAAGTTGGGCGAGCCGGCCGGCCCCGGGAGCCGCTCTTTCCTGGAAGACATTTTGGCTCTTTGTTTACAACGCGGCGCGGCGCTCCCCGGCAACATGGCTGTCACTGCCGGCGCCTGACAGCGGCCCCCGGCCCGCGCGCCCGGCCGCCCCGGTGCGCTGCGCCCCCGGCCGCCCCGGGTGCGCCGCAGCCGCGGCGAGACCGGCCCTCCCCCCCGCCGTGCCCGGCCACACTTACCATCTGGTGGTGGTGGTGACCGTTGGGAATGTTGGTTTCTTGGAAAAACGTGCTCAGGGCGGTCTGCGGACAAACACAGCGGCAGGGTGGCGGTTAACGGGGGTCGAAGGTAGGAAGCCCAAGGGCCCCACCGACCCCACCGACCCCACCGGCCGGGACCCTCCGCGGTGTCCGTGGCGCTGCGCTCCCGGCCTCCGGGTCCGACCCTTCAGCCGGCAAGCACGCGTCGCTCGGAGGGGGCGTCCCCCAGACCCCGCGAGGGTGCCAGGCGGCAGGGCCCCGCGCCCCACGCGGGCGCCGATCGCCGGACCGGGCGATATACATAGAGCTTCCCTGCCCCCTCTCCCTCCGCGGCGCGCGGCCGGTCGCCCCGGCCTGCACCCCGACCCCAGGGCCGGCGGCCAGCGAGCGGGACCGCCCGGGAGCGCTGGCTCTCGGCCCGCACGCACCTCAAACTGCCAGTGGGCCGCCTGCAGCAGCTGCTTCGCCTGGTCGGCCGCGCAGCCCGCGGCCAGCACGAACTGGTTGATCATGACCTGGTGCCGCAGCTCATCCATGTTCACCGACATGGCTCCGGCCGGCGCGCACTCCCGGGCTCGGCGGCCGCGGGAGGCCGGCTGCCCTCCGCTCGAGCTCGCCGCCGCCGCCCGCGGCCTCCGGACCCTCGGCCGCCGCGCCGCCCGCCTGGCGAGTGTTGTTGTCCGACTCGCGCTGCCGGCCGACACCACAAACAACAGCGCGGGGCGGGGCCGCGTGTCCCAACGTTCGGGGGCCGAGAGCCGCCGCCGCTGATTGGCCCGCTCCGCTCGGCCGGGGCCCGGTTCCCGTGCGGACGTTCGATTCGAATCCTGCGGCCTGCGGGCCCGCACTGTTTCTCTTTTTGCCTGGCCGCGCCCATTGGCGGACGTCGGCGCCGTGGGGCTCCCGGGCATTGGCCAGACGCTGTGTTTTGGCTCGTTTGGGCTCCTGATTGGCCCCGACCCGGCGTTTGGGGCGGAGCCGCGCCATCTGATTGGTCTCCCGTGAGTCTGTTTGAACTCAACTTGAAAACCTTGAGTGCCAGCTGATTGGCTGAGGCGCCTCTATTTGCTGTTGTAGTCTTGGGGGGGTGGTGCGGCCAAGTTCATTCATTACTTCATTGAAACTGAACATGCTCAGCTGGAAAAGCAAGACAGTGGCTTTGACTCACTTCCTCTGAAAGATGTGGTCATCTCGAGAAACACAGTGATCAAAATAGGAAACAGAGTCTTTTAAGCTGCTCAACTCAAAATTGTTTATTTTTTTTAAACTTTCAAGCCGCTCTACTTTTTTTTTTTTTTTTTTTTTGCTTTTTATTGAAGTGTAATGTAATCTCTTCATGCCTCCTTCCAGTCCAACCCACCCCAAAAGCCCAACAGTCTTTCCCTACGTTTTTAGGCCAAAAACTTGGCTTTCTGAAGATGTAAACTAATGTTAATGTACATTAAATATAATCGAAAGGAGAAAATGAGACTTTCTCAGACACCAATATTGAAAACTAAAAAAAAAAAAAATGTTTTTCCATAAATTGATTGACCTAACTGAAACTTTGTTTCTATACAGGTACTGGCTCTCAACTCTAGATATTTAAAAACAAAGTTTATTTATATACACTGAGCTTCCATCTTCTGAATTAGATTTAATCTTCAAGTTTTGTGCTTGGGAATTGTCAGGATGGGAGAAGAACTAGGAGTTTAAGCAGACTGAAGACAGGCCAGAGAATTTAGAACGGTAAATAAACATTGCTAGGAATTCACTGTGAGAATTTCTGTTTCTGAAAAACTTTGTAAGTTCTGGATCTAAAATACCAATCAAAGAGAACATTGTAATTAATTATGAGTCTTCAGAACAGGAGGCTAAAGGAAAGGAAGCCATGATTCTATTTTGACTTTGCCTGAAGTGGATTTAACTCTCCATCTAAGAAAACCTAACCATATTAAAAAAAAAAAAGAATATAAATAAGGAAAAAGTTACACCCAATGTTTATGTACTGATGAAAACCAGCTTCAGGCACTATAATGAGTTTGTCCCATTTAGTTAGTCCCTTTGTTTGTTTGTTTGTTTTGAAGGAGCAGGAGTCAGCTTTTTGCCTGCCCAGACCCATTTCTGTTGCCGTAATTGTACTTCGCTCCCTCCAAGTTTGCATGGGCTGAGACCTGGAGTGTGGCTGAAGAGTCAAGTACAGCTTGCAGCCCTTCCCTTCCAGTAATTGCAAGGTGAAAACAAAAGTGAGCAGCCAGCAGTTGCGATTTGCCAGGGAGCCTGGGCCACAAGCAGCCTCAGAACAAGGAAGTACTGTGACTGTGCGGCTCCAGTTTTCACAAGTACATACAGGTGTCCAGCATGCCAGGGCCATGAGTAGTAGGACCGAACTGGGCAGAGGCATTGCAGGCTGCAGGAACCCTTATGTCTGTTTGTTTGTTTTGACTACGCCTTGCAGCATGTGGGACCTTAGTTCCCCGACCAGGGATCAAACCTGTGCCCCTTGCAGTGGAAACGCAGAGTCTTAACCACTGGACCACCAGGGAAATTCCAGGAGCCCTTTTGTTTTGTTCTGTTTAGTACCTAAGTTGTGTCTGACTCTTTGTGACCCCATGGACTGTAGCCCTCTAGGTTCTTCTGTCCATGGGATTTTCCAGGCTAGAATACTGGAGTGGGTTGCCATTTCCAGGAAGACAAAGGTCCTGAAAACACCAAAATTGCCAAAGCTATTTTTTCTTGGGTATCAATGTGGTCTGTTCTGAAGCTTTCTTTAATGTTTACCATTTGCAGGGCACAGCTGTAGACGCCCAGCAGAGGCATGGAAGACCAGGCCCCCGAGCCGTTCTGGTTATCTGCTGTGGACATAAAGTCAACTTGGGCAGAGAAAGCAACAGAATTCTGCCTCTGATTTGTAGCTGTGAGTAGTGGAGATGCTTAATCAATACTTTGGCTTCTGAGAATCTGTTTGGCAATGAATAGGAGTAGGGCTTCCCCTTCTCAGGCTGGGAAACAGGAGTGCCCCCCTCCTGGGAGCACAGGGAAAATGAATGAGGTCATGTTTGTAAAGGGCTTTGAGCTGTTGGGACGAAAGCAGCTCCCCAAGTGCAAGGTGTTATTAACCGAAGGTATTATTATTTTCATCCGAGAGGACAGAGCGCAGCAGGCAAAACAGAGCAATAAAAGCATGCCCATTAATAGCGAATAAAGTACAGTAGTAGTCTCAGAAGGAACAAAATCCTTGTTACATCAATGGTCTAGGCTACAGAAAGAGCCAAGATACAACAACTAGGAGAAACAGTCTTAGCTAGTATTTCCTCGGGGGCAGGGGAGGTGGGACGGGGGTCCAGATAACAAGGATGTTGGGAATGCAAGTCCTGAATTGGTGGAGAGACAGGCAACAATAAATCGCTGGATCGTCACCAACAGTTGCAATTAACCAAGCATTTCTGGTGAGCCAGGCATCTCTTGAAGAGTTTATTGTTGTTTAGTCGCTCAGTGGTGTGCGACTCTTTGCAACCCAGTGGACTAGCCCACCATATTCCTCGATCCATGGGATTTCCCAGGCTAGAATAGTGGAGCGAGTTGCCATTTCCTTTTCCAGGAGATCTTCCTGACCCAGGGATCAAACCCAAGTCTCCTGCCTGGCAGGCAGATTCTTTACCGCTGAGCCACCAAGGAAGTCTTTCAAAGAGTTTACTGTCTGTTAACTCATTTCAATCCACGACAATCCAGAATTCCATTTCACAAGCGAAGCAATTAAGGCACAGAGGAGGGGAGGAGCTTACCTAAGGTCACAGTAGTAAATGCTGGAGTGAAGCATCAGCCGGTGTAGTTCCAGAACCTTGTGGTTAACCATTACACCACACTACCTTCCTTAATGCTGTACTGTCACCTCAGTGGGGCTCACAAAGAGCCATCAAGGGCACTGGGACTTGCACAGGGGTTGCTTGGAAAGAAATGAGCCGCAGATGAGGAAAAGGAGGCATCTGCTCTCTTGGGCAATCATGGGGGAGGGGTGGAGAACTGACATTCCCAGGCCATCTCTGATGTACATTCCATTCCTATTTCTTTCTTCTTCCTCTCTACTTCTTATTCTCTGACCCAAACAGATCCAACAGAACTGAGAGAAGGACTTCCTTGGCGGTCCAGTGGTTAAAACTCTACACTTGCAATGCAGTGGGGCGTGGGTTTGACCCCTGGTCAGAGAACTTAGATCCCACATGCTGTGTAGAACAGCCAAAAAGTTAAAAAACAAAACAACAACCGAGAGGGGGAACTTGAGGACTCTTGGTATGTAAGACCCACCATATGCAGTCCCCTTGCTGAAATTTTGTACCCCCTGAACATCTTCTATGGTTTGAAACTTCCAATAGGCTTTGAGGCTCAGAGAGGGTGAGGAACTTATTCAAAGTCACTGCTTGACTTATGGGAACACTAGGATTAGATCTTTCCTTCTTTCCTTCCTTCCCTCCCTCCTCAAATTCTTATTTCTTGTTTCCCTACTGTTGCTTCAAGATACCGAGACAATAGGACAAGGTGGCGGGGAGAAGCAGAAAGATGTTGAGAGCAAAGAATCATGGGAGGGGATGTAGTGTCAGGGAAGGGGGTCGAATGCAGACAGAGTTCGAGGGGCAGCTGGATTAGGCTGGAGGTTAGGCCTGCCTCTCCTTTTATGGACTTCTAAAGCAATTGCCAACTCTTGCTTGTTTGACACAACCTATTTTTTTTTAACTTTTTTTTTCTGTTGCGGTGGGTCTCAGTTGCAGTGTTCGGGCTTCTCTCTAGCTGCAGCCCGTGGGCTCTAGAGCGCTCAGCAGTTGCGACACAGGGGCTCAGTAGCCCTGTGGCATGTGGGGTCTTATTTCTCTGACCAGGGATCGAACCCGAGTTCCCTGCGTTGCAAGGCTATTTATACTATATGATGGTTAAGGTAAACTTGGCCCCTTGTTTTTCTAGTCTTTTTCCTTAAAGAAAGGGCTTCCGTAATGGCTCAGATGGCAAAAAATCTGTCTACAATGCAGGAGACCCAAGTTTCATCCCTGGGTCGGGAAGATCTCCTGGAGAAGGAAATGGCAACCCACTCACTCCAGTATTCTTGCCTGGAGAATTCCAGGGACAGAGGAGTCCATGGAGTTGCAAAGAGTTGGACACAACTGAGCGACTAACTTTCCTTAATGGAGATGGGGGCTTGGTGCAGTAACACGTCTACTCCAGGCAAATCCCAGTCCCCCTCTGTGATCATTGAGATTTACGTCTGTCGAGAATGTTCCCTGAACCCAGCTCTGTGCTATTCTTTATTTGGATTACCTTTTTAAATACAACAACCCAGTGAGGTGAGGCCTGTGCTTATCCCCAATTAACAAAGAAGAAAAGCGGGGTCAGAGAGGTAATAATTGGCCAAGTCACCAGTTCGCTCAGGGTGCAGTTGAGGTCTGAACCCAGGTCCACGTGTTTGCTCCCAGAGCTTATGCTCTTCAATATCGCCGGCTCCTTTCTAGCTCTGTCCACCCGCTGGAATCCACCTTCAGTGATACTAAAACTGGTCTGTATTGTTGGAAGTAGTGGGAAGGTCAAAGCCAGACCTCAGGGATGAGTTCATACTGGTTTATACCAGATTACGTTTTCACTAGATGTCACATGTCCACAAGGGACAAAGTTCATACCACTCCCAGCAGAGTTAATGGCATTTCCCAGAAGCACCACTGGTGGTCTGTACTCTGAGTCCTGCACCTGCCACCCCGTGACAAGCCGGCCCCGCCTCCCGTTGCCAGGTGTGTCTTATGGTAGGTAGGTCTCTGGCAACCCTTTCGAAGGGACAACATCAGAGGGGGGCCTTGGCCAGAGGGCAGGAGACAGCCTTCTTAGGAAGGTCTTCCTTCTCTGGGGTCCTCAGCTGTCCTCTTGGACTCAGGCACCAGCCTCTTTCCATGGGACAGAAATCGATGAGCCTGGCACTGGGCCTTTCTAGCCCCACCCATGCTTCTAAAACACAGGAGGAGGCCGGTTGTTATGACTGCCACTGACTTTAAGGTTTGAGACAGGCTTCCAACCTGGCACACCTTTTTTTTTTTTTTGAGAACTATATCCTGCATTAGGTTTGTGTGTAACCTATGCACAGTTTGAAGCAGAATGAACAATCACCCACGCACCCAGCACAGAACTCAAGACTACTACCTCTGAAAGCCATGCCTCGCCTCAAATGCATATTCCTTTCCTCCCCAGACACATAATCCTCAAACTTGCATTACGCATTCCCTTGTTTGGTTATTTTTTGTCATTTAATTTTATGTGTATGTATTTCCAGACAAAGGTGATTATGAGTCTAAGAGATTGATTCCAGGGCACAAATGACTCACCTTTGCCCGGGCCCAGTCCCTCTCTCCCCTAACTCTGTTGGGTGAGCCCAACAGAGCCCCCGAGCAATACAAATCCCTGGCTCTTTTTCATGACCTCAGACAGAGACACTGATCCAAACTAGCAATCATAGGAGATAGTCCAAGAGAGTTCCTTGGAGGAGGGAAATCTAAGTTGGGAAGGATTTGGGTAGATAGAAAGGAGAAAGAAGAGAATTTTGGTTTTGTGGTTTTTTGGCTGTGCTTGGTCTTTGTTGCTGTGCGAGGGCCTTCTCTAGTTGTGGTGAATAGGGGGGCTACTCTGTAGTTGCAGGGCTCTAGGCATGAGGGTTTCAGTAGTTGCAGCCCACAGGCCCAGTTGCCCCTTGGCATGTGAAATCTTCCCAGACCAGGGATCGAACCCCATGTCCCCCGCACCAGCAGTGGATTCTTAACCACTGGACCACCAGGGAAGTCCAGAAAGGGACTTGAAGAGTTACCTTGAAAGCAAGTTCATAGCAAGACCCATTGGAGCTTCTGTTGGGAAGCTCCAGCTTCTGCTGGGAAGTGGAGGGGGGAATGTTAAGTTTGGAGAGGCAAGGGTTGGAGTGGATCTGTGCTGGGCAGCGGGGGAGAAGGGGGCTAAAGTATCACTTCCTTTATCCATGAAAAATGGTACATCCTTCCTCAAGTTGCTGCCAAGACTCTTCAAATTAGGTTAAACTAAGCTATGCTGGGGTAACTACAATCCTTACTTGTCACCCATGCGAAGTTTGCTGTGGTTTGGTGACTTTCAAGAAAAACTGACCTCTGGGCAGTGATATAACGATCCAGCCTATGGGAGCTTCCACTGTCTTGTAAACTACAGCCCTCAGGCTGCCTCCTGTTTTTGTAAATAAAGTTTTATTGGAACACAGCTACACTTATTTGCTTATGATTCATCTATGAGTACTTTTGAACTATAGTGGTTGCCGAATGAACAACAAAGCCTACAACGTTTCCTGTCTGACCCTGTGCGCCAGCCAGAACTTGGCAATGAGAGGGCTGGAGGGTGGCAAGTAAGTGCTTTAGCGCAGAAGTAGTACACCTCTGCTCAAGGTTCATTGTCCAGAAAAGTCACATGGCTACTCCTAACTTCCAGGGAGCAGCCAAGTCCATCCACCACACACCCAGAAGTAGAGAAGGAGGGACTGGTGAACATCAACAGTGTCTAAACGACCTCTGTGAGGCCCTTCCACAGGTACCAGGCTGTCAGGCAGTGAGGATGGATTTATTTTCCCTTGCTTTTCTGTAAATCCCAGAGTCATAGAGGGAATATAAATGGACCAGGGCTCAGCAAAATGGAGAGAAATATTGGAGCGGTCTGGAGTTTATAAGGAGATGCTACTTGAGGTTGCAGAAATTTTCAGAAACACAGGAAGCCAGGGTATGTTGAGGAAGGAGAAAAAAAAGGGAAAGCAAGTCCTGGAGGGCAAGTGTTTGTTTAAAGTCCCTGGTTGGTTTTCTTTTGTTTTTTGTTTTTTTTCTCAAGTTTTGTGGTAACAGGTACCTTCCTCCTTTGGGAACACAGGGCACCTTGGGGCAGATGATGGACATTTGCTATTTCCTGACCCCAAGAGCTCACGCCACATAGATCACTCTCTGGACCAAGCAGGGTACTGTTAATAAACACAGGGCAGCTTTCCACATAAAGAGGAAGGAAGTTTCTACCGAGAACGAGAACTCTGGGTTGTACACAACAACTGGGAAACTACCAGACGCGCCTTTGTCACCAGCAATACCCATGTCCATCAAGCCTTGAGAGCAGCCAGAGGAAATCCTATGACCTGTCCTTGGGGAGCTGCCAGACCAGAGCCGTGCTACTGACCAGGCTGTGCACAGAGCCCAGTCATCAAACAGGATTGTGCAAGGAGTCAGGATTTCTGTCCAGACCTGAAGGCTCTTAAAGAGCACAGGCGTCACCAAAGTGTCTATAGGAGAGAAGTTCAAGGCCAAGAAAGACCTAGGAGGGGTATCAAAGGGCTTGTTGAAAACGGTCCTAATTCAGATAAGGAGACGAGGTAGAAGGAAGTGGGATGAGGAAGGCAGGTTAAACTTACAGGGACTTCCCTGGTGGTCCAGTGGCTAAGACTCCATGCTCCCAATGCAGGGGGCACCGGTTCAGCCCCTGGTCAGGAAGCTAGATCCGACATGCTGTGACTAAAGATCCCACGTGCCACAATTATGACCTGGCACAGCCAAATCAATCAATAAATATTAAAAAAAAACGTGGAGAGGCAAAGTGAAGGTGAGGTGGAGAGCCATCCCCCTGTGTTGCCCTTTTCACTGGTGGCCCTACAGAAAGAACTACTCTGCTGGCTGGGTGACCAGCAGGCCTGGCCGAGGGACAGGTTTTCCTCATGGAAGCTGGTAGGACTGGTAATCTGTGGGTAAGACCTGGGGCTTTAGGCTCGGGTGAACCTCAGGCAGGTTCCTGCTCCCTCACCTGGTTGAGTGAGTTTCAGGTTCTTCATCTGGGAAATGGGAACAATAACCATATGTATGGCTTCAGGGTTGTTTTGAAGATTAAATGAGATAACGCATTCAAAACTGCTTGGATGGCGTCATTGTTCAAAATCGATTATTCTTTGTAAGTATTTAGCAAGTCATTTATTGAATGACTCACATACAGGAAACAGGCTTCCCAGGTGGCTCAGTAGTATAGAATCTGCCTGCCAATGCAGGAGAAGCAAGAGATTCAGATTCAATCCTTGAGTCTGGAAGATACCTTTGAGTAGGAATTGGCAACTCACTCCAGTATTCTTGCCTAGAAAATTCCATGGATAGAGGAGCCTGGTGGGCTACAGTCCGTGGGGTTGCAGAGTCAGACACGACTGAGCAGGAACGCACATATGGGAAACAATGCGCCCAGTCCTTCTGAGGGATTCAAAGAAATCTAAGACTGGGGGTGTGCTGGCAAACTGGCTCTGGGGTGTGGGGCAAGCCCTGGTTTGCAGCTTTTGGTGGTTTCTGTGGTTTAAATAGTTCCATCACGGCCAATTTCAAGCTACTGGCAGTTTAGCAATTGGCTGGCAAAATCCCAAATAATCCGCTCTAGAGAGCAGGCCCCCAACCCAATGGGCTTTCTCTGTACTTAGCCGATGACACACCAGTGAGAAATTAACAGTAGTGGCTGACAGATACACAGCCCAGTCCATAGATGGCCGATCTAGAGGGCCTTTGAGGGCCCTGTTTTCAGGGTACAAGCAGGGATTACTGAGATGCAGAGGGAGAAAAGGGCTCAGGGATAAAATATCCATCTTGTGTAAGGTAACAGGGAGCCACTGGAGGTACGTGGGCAAGAGTATGTGATGATGATGGCTGATATCAGGCAAGTTAAGCTGGGAGTGCTTTTTAGAATGGATGAGAAGAGAGAGGATTGAGAGGCAGGAAAACCAGAGGGGAAGCTAATGAAATCGCTAGATCTCTTTTCATACACAGATTGCATCTTGGACTAGGAAAGGTAACAGTACACAACGAAGCAATATAACAAACATACACTTCGTGGAACATAATAGCAATCTGAGGCTTCCAGCAGTTTACCCTGAGAACCACGGTGGTGAGTAGCATCTCTGTTTATTACTCTGTCAGGCTCAACACACAATCTTTGAAGACCCCCTGGTGAAGATAGTAGGTGTCACTTAAATGAATAAGCAATTAGCTCAGGAGTAAATGTGTCTTGTAAATGGAGTCAGGCTTCCCAGGTGGCTCGTTGGTAAAGAAGCCACCTGCCAGTGAAGGAGATGGGGGTTCAATCCGAAGTTGAGAAGATCCCCTGGAGAAGGAAATGGTAACCCACTCCAGTATTCTTACCTGGGAAACTCCATGGACAGAGGAGCCTGGTGGGCTACAATTCAGGGCGCTGCAAAGAGTCAGACATGACTGAGCATACACACACACACACACACAAAGTCACGGAACTGGTCGGTGATCAAACTTTAGCGAAGAGCTGACTCACTGGAAAAGACCCTGATGCTGGGAAAGATTGAGGGCAAAAGGAGAAGGGGGCGACAGAGTATGAGATGGTTGGATGGTATCACTGATTCAATGGACATGAGTTTGAGCAAACTCCAGGAGATAGTGAAGAACAGGGAAGCCTGGTGTGCTGCAGTTCATGAGGTTGCAAGGGGTCAGAATGACTTAGCACCTGAACAGCAGCAACAGACTTTAGCAGGGAAGCACCTTGAATGTGTATGTGACACTTTTAACCTATTTGCTTAGAATCTGATCTAGCCCTCAGGGGTGATCCTCAACCCTCTTTTCTCATCTGCCCTTTGGTTTCCATGCCTGGGAGGAGATGAATGACCCATCTGACCTCAGCTCCAGTTTCAGGGGGATAGAGGGAGCGTGTAGGAAGACTGCTGCTCCCTGCTTGAGCTCGAGCTCAGTACTGGGTAAATTCCGTGGGAGGGTGGTGTACGGTGTGTGGGGCCTGGCATCCCAACAGGTGAACATGTATTCACGCTGCTTTGTCCTCTTCTCCTGGCACTAGAAGTCAACCTACCCTGTAAATAAACACACCAAACCAGCAATTCGGGTTTCCCACAGCGAGGCCCGGAGCACGGAGCCTGGGATCCCTGAGTTCTGAGCCAGGCAGCCACTGGCCTGACCTTGGGCAAGTCCCTTGCCTTCCCCAGGCTAGAGCTATGTCCGACCTGTCAGGTGAGGGGCCCTGGATTACATATCCTTCCGCCTTCTTCTAGACCTGACGCTCCAGCCAGCAGTCGGTGTTGTCAGGAAACCCCGGGAGAAGGAAGAAAATTTGTTCTCAGCTTCTTCCTTTGATTTTCTAAGTAACCGCAGTTGAGCATAGAGGTGTGGAGGCTGCCGGCTCTGCCTCTTCCACATTCTGGTTTCTCTGGCTAGCAGGTGACAGATGCTGGGCTTTTTGCCTGCCTGGAGTGTTTCCCCCGGAGGAGGCAGAGCGGGCAGCGGATCCAAAGTGGGCTGAAACGTTAGTGGCACCTCCTTTAGCACAGATTTCATCACGTAGCATGTGCAGCCCCAGATGGGGCTGAGCTCAAAACCAAAAGAAGGACAGGGAAGTGAAGGCAGAAGCGAATGTACCGAAATGAGCTTAAGGGCTCTAGTGTTTGACAGAAACAATCTGGGACTAAACTAAAGCAAAATAGAAGGAACTCTCCTGATTTCTTTAAATGAGTGCTTAAATGGGATTAATGTCCCAGGTCTCTCCTTTCTCCAGAGGCCCCGGGGAAGCAGGGCTGGAGGCAGGGTGAGGTGCCTTGTGGGACACTGAGTGCCAACTTCAAGGTCACACCCCAGGCACCTCACTCTCCCCACCCAAGCCACACTGGGCAAGTGTAAACATTGTCTTTCATTTCAATCTTAACTTGAAAAATAGATTAAGAAGCTACAAACCCAACTGGAGTCTAAACAGTTGCCCTTTGTTAGAGGCACGCAGCTGAGCAGGAAATTAACAATGAGGAATTCACACTTGGCAAGACGCAAAAATATGAAAGGCCGATGGCTGATTTCCTAGTGGGCAAGGTTATTTTCCTCAACAGAGAGCTTTTGGTTGTCGGAGGAACAGTTTGCTGGGTCCCAAAACATTTAGGATCAGGCCCCTGTGTCCGCATCAGCCTGGCGTGCCCATCTGGAGCAGGATGTGAAATTCTCTGCTTGTGGTTTTAGCTTGAATCCACTGAAGCCAAGGGCCAAGGACTGAGAGAGAGAGATGAGGGGCTATGCATTGAGACTGGGGCCCTTGTGTGTTTGTTTTTTAATTTGGCTGCTCTAGAACTTCATTTCGGCACACAGGATCTTCCATCTTCGCTGTGGTACAGGTTCGGGGCGGGGGTCTTTGCTTTAGTTGTTGCATGAGAACCCTTTAGTTGTGACATGTGAGATCTTAGCCCCCTGACGATGGAACCCGAGCCCCCTGCTTTGGGAGCATGGAGTCCTAGCCACTGGACCACCAGGGTAGTCCCTGGGGCCCATGTTTTGGATACTCAGGATAGCCAGAGTTCTAACTTTCCTGTCACCCAGCCCAGGCAGAAGGGTAAGGCAAACAGGCAAGAAGGAGCCTGTCATAGCTCCTTCAGGTCCCTGAGGCATGCCCCCGACACCCCGGCTCTGCTGCCTTGGGAACTCTGTGCTACCATTAGGACAGCATCTATGAGCTCTTCACCAGCAAGTTCTCTCTCCCCCTCCTGATACGGGCATCTGTGCGAATCTTTGAAATTAGTGGATGTGTCACAAAAGGTGGAAAATGCACAACGGGGCTGAAACCAGGACAGCCAAAACGAATAAAATTAAAGGCTCAAGGGGACTAGCTGACCTAGAAATTCCTCATCCCTCTGTTCTCCTCCCCGCAGGCTTCTCCTTTCTCCCTTAGACCCAAGGTGGAGAAGAAGGGCTAAGACCTGATAAAAATACACGGGCTTGTTACCTCCCTGCCTTCCTTGGATGATTAGAGGGAACCCCTGAGACCCTTAAGCGCTGGCTTCTCTCCTAGGGTTCTCCCAAGGGCTGCATCCTAGGCTTGGAAATGGTTAGAATGCCTTGAGGCTATTTATACAAAGGATGTGTGGTATTTGCATGTAATTTCCCTCTGCGACCTGCGCCTTCTCTCCCCAGACCATTTGTTCAAGTTAAAAGTATTTTTATGACTCTCTTGATGGCTCTCGCTTCTGGATTTTTCCTCTTGTCTGTGCCATCTTTTCCCTCAGGACCTCTCCTTGGCCCACATCTCTGGCAAGGGGAGTCCGGAGGCACCAAGGAAGGACCCGGGAGGAATGCAGTGACGGCTCTTTCAAGGGTTTGCTTATCTCGCCTGCACCCTGAGCACCGGGGGAGGTTCTTTTTTCCAAAACGGTAACACTGTGTGATTGCACTGTAGACCGTGGGACTCTAACCTAATTCACAGAAAAATCTCTTTGATCTGGAATTTTCTCTGAACTACTGGCATCCCTTTCTCTTCTGCCTCCTGACCCTAGTCAGCCCCTTCCCATTATCACTTCTTCTTCTTCTTTTTTTTTTTTAAGTCTTAACTCTTTTTTTTTTTTTTTTTTTCGGTTCTGCTGGGTCTTGGTTGCTTTGAGCGTGCTTTCTCTGATTGCGGTGGGGGGGGGGCTACTCTCTAGTTGAGATGCTTGGGCTTCTCATTGCAGTGGCTTCTCTTACTGTGGAACATAGGCTCTACGCGTATAGGTTTCAGTAGCTGTGGCATATAGGCTCAGTGGTCGTGGCTTGGGGGTGGACTTAGTTGCTCTGGGATCTGCCCAGACTAGGGATCAAACCCACGTCCCCTGCATTGGCAGGCGGATTCTTATTCACTGTACCACCAGGGAAGTCCCGATCACTTCTTTTTTTAAACTGAGTCTTGATTCACTAATGGCTTCTTTGTAATAGCCAGTAAGGACTGGAGGAAGAACAAAGTTATAGGCTTGGGGAGTGTTATCCAAGATAGGGAACAGGGCTTCCCTGGGGGCTCAGTGGTAAAAAAAAAAAAAAATCTGCTTGCCAATGCGGGAGACATGGTTTCCATCCCCGATCCAGGAAGATCCCACATGCCTCAGAACATCTAAGCCCATGCGCCAGTTATTCAGCCTGTGCTCTAGAGCCAGGGAGCTGCAACCACTGAGCCCACGTGCCCTAATGAACCACGTGCCCTAAAGCCTGTGCTCCACAGCAAGAAAAGCCACTGCGCCTTGAGAGCCCATGCACTGCAACGAGAGAGTAGCCCCTGCTTGCTGCAACTAGAAAAAAGCCTTATGCAGCAGTGAAGACCCAGCACAGCCAAAAATAAATAAAAAAATAATAATAAAATTATATTTACATATAAAAAGAGAGGGAACAAACCCACTTTCCAAGATCAGAGGCTGAGATGGGAGAAAAACAGATCGTTGCAAAAAACAGGAACAGAGCCGCCTGACTGAGCTACATCCTGCCTGATTCTGGCCGCAGATGTGGGTAAATCCACTCAGGGATGGTGCCCCCTTTACCAATGGCCAAGGGCAGGAAGGACAAAGACTTCTTTGATAATAAGATTATAAGGCATTTTACTCTGTGATGTGCTAAAGGCTTTCTGCTTTGAGGCCATACTGATTCTTCATGACTTGTATTTTATCTTTACCCAGTAATTACAAGGTAGGCCCTGTGTGTGATGAAAAGGGTAGCTGGTAGTCATTGGTTCCCTTCCAAAGATATGTCTAAAAGCCTTCTAGTGGTGAGGGTCAAGGGTTGGAGGGAGGGCTCTGAACTCTGCCACGGAGCCCTGGTGCTTGGGAGAAGCTTCCATCTGCTGGCCTGGGCCAGGGACTTGCCTGCTCCTCAGCATCAGTCAAAAAAAAAAAAAAAAGACAAGTATGTGTTCCTGCCATCCTGGGGACCCTGAAGACAACCAAGGCAATTGAGTGATGGTATCTTTGTCACCAGGTCTGCAACTGAGAAGAAGACAATTAAAAGTACCAAAGAGGAAACTCCCTGGCAGTCCAGTGGTTGGGAATCCACCTTCCAGTGTTGGGGGATGCTGGATTCTATCCCTCATCAGGGAACTAGGATCCCACGTGCCCACCAGTCAACTTAAGTCCCCTCTAGGCAACTGCTGAGCCCGTGCACAGCACAACTGAGACTCCAGACAGCCAAGTAAATAAATAAATGGATAAAAAAAACTAGTATAAAAGGTAATCAGGAAAGAGACTTTGTGAAATGGCTTTTACAAATCTAATCAAGGGAACCCAAAGGCCCAACAGTACACTGGATGTTGTTGAAACACTGCTGACATCGTGTTCTAGCAGTTGAAGTTTTTGCTAATCAGTCTACCCTCTCACCAGACCCACACAATAAAGAAAAGGTTTAAAACACACGTCTGTAATTAAGCTCTGGAGTGGTGTCTTCTGTCTGTCCCAGTGACCCACTGTGGGTGTATGTTCTCATTCAGAGAAGCCTTCTCCACCTGTCATCCCGCCTTGACTCTCCTTGCTCCCAAAGTTTCCAAAAGGCATGATCTGAGCTTCACTGTCTTGATCTACTCTGAGTTGAGGGTCTCCTAACTTCAGGGCTACATGAGCTGCAGAAGGGACCCATAAACAGAGAATTGTGTATAGAATTCTGCTCTTTGAAAGGAGCTAAATGAGAGGGTTAGAAGTAGGAGTGGAAGTAGTGTCAGATTTTGTTTTCTTGGGCTCCAAAATCGCTGCAGATGGTGACTGCAGCCATGAAATTAAAAAGATGCTTGCTCCTTGGAAGGAAAGCTATGACTAACCCAGACAGTGTCTTAAAAAGCAGAGACATCACTTGGCAGACAAAGGTCTGTCTAGACAAAGCTATGGTTTTTCCCGTAGTCAGGTATGGATGTGATAGTTGGGCCATAAAGAAGGCTGAGCGCAGAAGAATGGATGCTTTTGCACTGTGGTGTTGGAGAAGACTCTTGAGAGTCCCTTGGACTGCAAGGAGATCAAACCAGTCAATCCCAAAGGAAATCAACCCTGAATATTCATTGGAAGGACTGTTGCTAAAGCTGAAGCTCCAACACTTTGGCCACCTGATGCGAAGAGCCGACTCATCAGAAAAGACCCTGGTCCTGGGAAAGATAGAAGGCAAAAGGAAGAAAGGGCGATAGAGAATGGGATGGTTGGATGGCATCACCAACTCAATGGACATGAGTCTGAGCAAACTCTGGGAGATAGTGGAGGACAGAGGATCCGGGTGTGCTGCAGTCCATGGGGTCGGACACGACTTAGAGACTGAGGAACAAAGTGAGACGGATGTCGGCGGTGACGTCTTCTGAGCAGGTCACCAGCACTGATCAATCTCCCTGACCCCGGGGAGTCCCTTTGAGGCTACGGCGCTGGGGTTGGGGGGAACCCACACGAAGTTCCTCGGCTGGGGCGGGAGGGCTAGGGGCACCCCTCTGCAGGGTTTCTGACCATTGGCTTTGGGATGCTGAGGGGTGGGGCTGGAGAAGGCATCCTCCCCGCCGGGAAGCCGGGTGCGCCCTTCGGATGCTGGGGATAATGGTGAGCGAACTCCTGGGCCTCGACCTGGCGCGCGCGGCGGGACGGCGGCTCCCGCGCAGTCACCTGAGCGGGGTCAGCTGGCTCCACGGGGGCGACGCGTCCCCGGCCCCTCCAGCCGGCGCTGGGCCGCGAGCCCGGAGCCGGCAGGGCGCGCCCGGCGGCCGCTCCGCCGAGTGCCGCCGCCCATTGGCTGGCACCGCGCGGCCCGCTCCCGCCCCGCCCCGCCATTGGCCGCGGCCGCCGCGGGCCCCGCGCACTAGCCGCGGCTGACATCACGAGGCCTGAGGCGGCGGCGGCGCCCCCGGCCCAGCCTGCAGCCCCCCTCGGCACAGGCGCCGCCGCGGGGCCCGGCGGAGGATGGTGCGCGGCGCGCCCGGGGCTCCCCGCCGCCGAAGCCGCAGCGCCGAGGCAGGAGCGGGCCGCGGCGCGCAGCCGACCCCCGCACCGGACGCGGGGCGAGCGGCCGCCGCGGTGAGGCGCCCAGGGCGGCGCCGGCGCAGCGGCCATGGGGGCCCTGACCAGCCGGCAGCACGCGGGCGTGGAGGAGGTGGACATCCCGTCCAATTCCGTGTACCGCTACCCGCCCAAGTCCGGTGAGCGCGACCCGGGGCTGCGAGGAGGTCGCAATGCCCCCGCGCGGGGGGTTCCCCGGTGGCTCAGGGGACCCAGAGGCCGACGGCGCTGCAGAGCCATCTCGGAGGGTGGGAGGTGTTGGACCAGGTCTGGGAGGGGCTGCTTTAGGGCCCTTGGCGGGGGTCGCCGGGGTGGGCAGCCCCTCCGCCGGGGGCTGGGAGCGGCCTGCGCGCCATCGGGTCCTGTGACGGAGACGTGCGCTCTGGGGACTGCGGCTCCGAGGGGCGGGGTGTCCACGGCGCAGGCCGGGTCCCTTCTTCCCGCCCGATGCCCGGGCCCCCTCAGGAGCTGAGGGTGAGGCGGAACGGGTTGGCATCCGAAGCGGGCACCTGTGCTAGGTGCTGGCCCTGGTGGCCTCCGGAGAGGGAGGCACAGGTTTGAATTAGGTTCTCCTGGTTGCGGGGTTGGGGGGCGAGGGGGAAGCTGCTGGAGGATGGCGGCCGAAAATGCGTTTGCTGTTGCGGGTGCTTTTTCGAGAGGCTGCAGAAGAAAGGAGTTTAACAGAAATGTATCAGAGTCATTCGGGTTGTCGCTTTGCCAGAGTAGTGGCAAGCCTGGCATTTGGAATGAGAATAGCCCTGGGATAGGGCACAGGTATTGACAGTGTCTAGAAGTATTATGTTTGTTTTCAGAATTATTAAAACGATAAATGTCTCCAGCCTCTGGCTTGTAGCATAAATATTGGAAGTGGAGGAGAATTTTGACAGCACAGAGAGGCTTACAAGTGGATTGAGCACCAGCCAATTCAAAACTGCTGGCCCAAGACCTAACTCCTGGCTCTTTGTTTTTCAATACTTTTCTCAAGACTTGTGGGGACCCATGGCTACCATCTTCCCTTCGCTTTGGACCTGATGAGGATTTTCATGATCTTGGAGAGATGTCAGAATTACAGCAGTAGAATAAAGACATGCTAATGAGATGAGCTGGTTTCTCAGCAGTCGATCCAGTTTGTGCCAGGTGAAGGCTGGGACCAGACAATGAACCTGCCCCCTGCCGTGTGTCTGCCAGGGCCGTGTCGCACACTGCTTTTGTGCCAAAGAATGAATCGTCGCAGACATGAATATGCTTTTGAGCGGCTTTAGTACAGTCTGAGATCAAGGGAGGCATCATTAGTGTTTTAATAAAGCTCTGGCTAATTACGACGTATGAACCCAGTGCTAAAGGAGGCATGCATTTTCCTTTTTAGTCGACAAAAATATACACAATTATTTGTGGACTTTTCTGAAATCACTTAGCTTTTATTGATTCGCATATGGAGCGTGTTTTGCTGAAGTTGGAGTTCACTGCCTCAGAAGAGTATTCATCCATCCTTCACTTATCAGAATAAGCATAGGTCGATCAAAGTCCCCAAAGGATATTGATGCAACTGTGGATCTTGGATGATGATAATAAAAGGGTAATGGACCAAAATGAAACTTTCCCTAACCATCACCCTCCATACTTATAGTCTTCAATCATTATCTCTGCTCTACCAATCTTTTTTAAAAGTTTCACCTAATGGTAACTCATTTTTAATCAGAGCTTTTGCACGAGAGAAATCTTTGTAGCAGGTGGACCAAATTTTGTATGTTGAACATAAAACACAGAAAATAGGAATCAGAACATTCATGTCCCAGTCAGCAGACCTCTGTGTACTTGAAAATTTATGTACTTGGCGTATATGTGCTAGTCTAGAGGCATCTGCTATCTTTCACGTGATCTTTATCAGTATTATTGTTTTATTTATTTGGCTGTGTCGCCTCTTTTCGGCACACAGGGATCTTTCTCTGCAGAGAACAGACTCTCTCTAAGACTCTCTAGTTGTGGCTCGAGGGTTCAGTAGTTATAGCACAGAGGCTTAGTTGTTCCATGGCATGTGGGATCTTGGTTCCCTGACCAGGGATCGAATCTTCGTCCCTTGCATTGCAAGGCAGATACAAGTCCCTCATGTGGTCTTTAAATTTACCTGACTATTGGATTATAATATTTTTTGTTTCTTTGGCCGGGCAGTGCAGCATACAGAGTCCCTACCAGAAATCGGACTGATGCCCCCTGCATTGGAAGCTTGGAGTCTTAACTGCTGGACCATCAGGGCAGTCCCTGGATTATAGTATTTGAGCCCCAAAGGAACCTTGCAGAGAATCTGGCCCCTGATCCATTCGTTTGGCGGGTAAGAAAATGGAGACTCAGAGAAGTGAGTTGGTAAAGGCCAAGGTTACCCAGCAAGTTAGTGCTCTTCTTACTAAACCGTCAGCCTCTGCCTTTCTTAAGGAATTGGATTTTGAACTCATCCTTGACGATTTGTGGAATGGAGGCTATTCTGCATCAGTATTGGTACAAAACTCAGAGGCCTGTCTCCCTGTTGAAGGATCAGACTGGGTTGATCTTGAGGTCTCCCTATCTTTGGTACCGAGAGTGAAACAAAGCAAACAGCAGAATCAGCTTTCTCCGGGTGACCAACCTGGCTGAGCTGGGACCGCCCTCTGGCTCACCAGGAAGTCTCTATAACTCCACAGCAAGCACAAGGTCATCTGTCCCTGTAATGATGGTCACAGAGCCCAGCAGAGATTGGTTTTTCTGCTTTTTGTATTTTTAAAGGAACCCCTTAATTTGGGGTTCCTTTAAAAGGTGTCTTTGTCCTTTAAAAGGTGTCTCCATATTGATAAGAAAGGCAGAGGCATGTTGACCTGGAAACATTTAAAAGATATTGAGAACAGCTGATTTCATGTTGGCACTTGGGTTTATAGCTTTTTTTTTTTCTTCACTAGAGATAGGCGAAAATAAAATAGCCTAAAATTGTTTAGAGTTAATTATTTGTTCGAGTTAGTCATATAGTCACATAGTTCAAAGTTGAAAAGAATGAAAAGGCATACAGTGAGAGTCTAGTTCTCACAGTGCTGTTCATCCACCCAGTTCCTCCCTGTATGCCGCCCTTACCTACGTAACCACTTTCTGGAATTCTTCCAGAGTTTCTTGTGTAAATACAAGTGTAACTACTTAGACTGCTCTGCACCTTGTTTTGTTTTGTTTTTTTTACTTGCAAAGATACTGGAGATCTTTTTCTATTATCTCCATATTAGGGTTTTTTTGTTGTTGTTGCTGTTATTGTTGTTCTTTTAAAAAATAAAACAACTATATAACATTCCTTGGTGTGTACACGCTATTGGTTTTTCGCAGTCTCCTACTGGTGAACATTTGGAAGTGTCTTCCCGCCCCAGCCTTTTACTGTTACACACAATGCAGCAATGATTAACCTTATGCATATGTTCTCAGGCAGTTTTTAGCTTTGTTAATAAATACACAAATATTAATCATTTAAATAACAGGAGGTATGATGGGAATTTGTTGCTGTAGAGTGTTTCTACATTAGCATAGAAAGCTGTTTTTAACACTCTTCTGCACAGTGCTAAAAGGCACAGGGTTGTGCCTTTGTAATTTTTGAGTTGGAAGCCATTCTGTGCTTTTAAATCCTCCTCTGAGATCTTTGTTTCTTTCAAAGCCCACGATCATTTGTTCAGCAAAGGTATGGTTTTGCTGACGTGTTGTTTTTATGCGCGCAGGCCCAACTTTTGAAAGGTCTCTCCATATTGATAAGAGTCATTGGTTCTGTTTTTCTCTGTCCAGGAAGAAATAGCATACCGTAAAGACATTCATTTTAATTCAGTACCTGATAAATCAAGTTCATTTCCCTCTTACATATTTGAGCAAATTGGAAAATAGGAGTAATTCATTTTGCTCAGGTGTTAAGAGGGAAACCTCTTATTATAAAAATTTAAGATGGGGAAGGGATAGTTAGGGGGTTTGGGATGGACATGTATACACGGCTGTATTTAAAATGGATAACCAACAGGGACGTACTCTGTAGCACATGGAATTCTGCTTGATGTCACTGGGCAGCCTGGATGGAAGGGGAGTTGGGGGAGAATGGTTACGTGTATATGTGTGGCTGAGTCCCTCCGCTGTTCACCTGAAACTATTCACAGCATTGTTAATTGGCTATACTTCAATACAAAATGTTAAAAACATAAAATTAAAAAATTAAAAATGGTGAAACTTCCCTAGTGGGCCAGTGGGTAAGAACATGCTTTGCAATGCAGGGGATTAGATCCCTGGTCGGGAAACTAAGATCCCACATGCCCCGGGGCAGCTAAACCCCCAGCCAAACACCGCAACCACTGAGCACCACAACTGGAGATCCCACGTGAGGGGACAAAGATCCCGCGTGCTGCATCTCAGGCCTGATGCAGCCAAATAAGTAAATAATTTTTTAAAAAGTAAATAAAATTCAGAATGGTAACCAGAGTCCTGGGCAGCTAACATCATCATTCTCCAAATTTTTTGTTGTATTGGAGTACATATATGCTTGTCAAGTGGGTCTGTCCTAGGGCAAGAGCAGTTTCTAAAGTGTGGGTACTAAGTCTTTGCTGGTCGTACAGTTATAAAAGTTTCTCTTAGCTTTGTTGTTGTTCAGTTGATAAGTCATGTCTGGCTCTTTTGCAACCCTGTGGACTGTAGCCCGCCAGGCTCCTCTGTCCATGGGATCTCCCAGGCAAGAATACTGGAGTGGGTTGCCCTTTCCTTCTCCAGGGGTCTTCCCAACCCAGGGATTGAACCCTCGTCTCCTGCATTGGCAGGTGGGTTCTTTACCACTGAGCCACCAGGGAAACCTACTGCAGAGTAAAGAAGTATTTGGTTTTGGCAAATTTTGACTGATGCATTAACCAAAATTAAGCAGGTCTCTTGGGACTTCCCTGGTAGTCCAAAGTTTAAGACTTAGCCTTCTCAGGAAGGGGGTGCAGGTTCAATCCATGGTCAGGGGGCTGGGATCCCACATGCCTTGAGGTCGAAAAAACCAAAACATAAAACAGAAACAATGTTGCAACAAATTCAATAAAAACTTTAAAAATAGTCCACACATAAAAAAATATTTTAAAAACATAAATAAAATTAAGTAGGTTTCTAAAAATTTTAGTATGTACATTTAATACCGTAATAAGGCTAATGGTTGTTCTATTTAATGATGGAGTCATAAAGATCAAGAGTTCAAATGCTGGTATTATTTTTGAATGCTTAAAAGGTGGTAATTCTACTTTCGAAACCTCCAGTATTGTTGCTTTACTTGTACCTTACTTCATTGAGAGCAGACTGACTTCTTTCACTTTTCGATGCTGTCTTATGATTGAGGGCCTTTGATTTCCTTATATGATAGTGGTTGTGTGCTTTGTTTCCTAGCAACCCTTTTCTCATTCTGTTTATTACCGTCAGTGCACATTATCGGGCACTGATGCACTGAGCTGTGTGCTAGTGTGTAGATTCTGATCCTGGGATTTTGATGCCTATGGCAAGCATCAGGACAGAAGCCCTCAAATCAGCTTTGTAGTTCATGATGAGGGTCACAGAAGGGAGGATTAACAATACAGGCTCTATGGTGGCTGTATCACCAGGGTTCTCCAGAGAAAGAGAACCCATGGGAGACGGACACATATAATTGGCCTCCATTATTGTGAGGCTGGCAAGTCTGAAAGTTGTAGGGTTGGCCGGCAAGCTGGATTCTCAGGAACTGATGTTGTATTCGTCAGTCTGAAATCTGTAGGAGAGGCTGCCAGACGAGAAGCTCAGGCAGGATTTCTGTGTTACTTTTTTTTTTTCCCCCATACTTTAAACTGTTTATTTTGCATTGGGGTATAGCCACTTATAAGGAAATGGCAACCCACTCCAGTGTTCTTGCCTGGAGAATCCCAGGGACGGGGGAGCCCGGTGGGCTGCCGTCTGTGGGCTCACACAGAGTCGGACACGACTGAGCGACTTAGCAGCATAGCCAGTTAACAATGTTGTGGTAGTTTCAGGTGAACAGCAAGGGGACTCAGCCGTACATATGTATGCAAGTCTTACAGCGGAATTCTTTTTCCTCTGAGAAACCTCAGTTTTGGCTTTTAAAGCCTTCAACTGATTGGATGAAGCCCATCCACATTCAGTTCAGTTCAGTTCAGTTCAGTCGCTCAGTCGTGTCTGACTCTTTGCGACCCCATGAATCGCAGCATGCCAGGCCTCCCTGTCCATCACCAACTCCCGGAGTTCACTCAAACTCATGTCCATCGAGTCCGTGATGCCATCGAGCCATCTCATCCTCTGTCGTCCCCTTCTCCTCCTGCCCCCAATCCCTCCCAGCATCAGGGTCTTTTCCAATGAGTCAACTCTTCGCATGAGGTGGCCAAAGTACTGGAGTTTCAGCTTCAGCATCATTCCCTCCAAAGAACACCCAGGGCTGATCTCCTTCAGAATGGACTGGTTGGATCTCCTTGCAGTCCAGGGAACTGTCAAGAGTCTTCTCCAACACCACAGTTGAAAAGCATCAATTCTTTGGAGCTCAGCTT
Organism: Bos mutus; assembly: GCF_027580195.1. Taxonomy (NCBI): domain Eukaryota; kingdom Metazoa; phylum Chordata; class Mammalia; order Artiodactyla; family Bovidae; genus Bos; species Bos mutus. The sequence goes on along the minus strand of NC_091635.1, from coordinate 7,808,139 downwards.
TCTTCACAGTCCAACTCTCACATCCATACATGACCACTGGAAAAACCATAGCCTTGACTAGACGAACCTTTGTTGGCAAAGTAATGTCTCTGCTTTTGAATATGCTATCTAGGTTGGCCATAACTTTCCTATTGGCCTTTAGGGGAATGCAAATCAAAACTACAGGTAGATTACCACTTCACAGCCACTAGGATGGCAATAATTTTTAAAAACAAATAGTAAGAGCTGGTGAGAATGTGGAGAAACTGAAATCCTGGTCTACCACTGATAGGAATGTAAAAAGGTACAGCTGCTATGGAAAACAGTTTAACAGTTCCTCAAATGCTTTGTTACTTTATAACTCAGCAGTTACAGTCCTAGGGGGGTGTGTGTGTGTGTATGTGTGCCCAAGAAAAATGAAAATAAAAATATTCCATACCAAAACATGTACATGAATGTTCATAGCAGCGTTAGTCATAGTAGCTAAGAGGTGGGAATAACCCTAATGTTCAACAACTGGTGACTGGAACATCTGATAAAATGTGGTAAATCCGTGCAGCAGAGTGTTATTCGTCAATGAAAAGGAATGACATATTGATATGTGCTATAGCTTAGCTGAAACTGGAGAGACACTACATGAAGTGAAAGAAGCCAGAGGCAAAAGGCCATATACTGTATAATCCCATTTATATGACATGTCCAGAAGAGGCAAATCCATAGAGACAGAAAGGAGATTAGTGACTGCCAGTGGCTGGGGGAGGGGGAGATGAGAAGTGATTGCTAACAGGGTTTCTTTCTGGGATTATGAAAATATTCTAAAATTAGATAATGATGAATAGTTGCATAACTTGTGAATATACTAAAAAACCATCTAACTGTATGTTTTAAATAGATGGCTTGTATGGTATGTGAATTATCTCTCAATAAAGCTGTTTTTAAAAGGGACCTAGGACTTCCCCAGGGCTTCCTTGGTGGCTCAGATGTAAAGAATCTGCCTGCAAGTGCAGGAGACTCAGGTTCTATCCTTGGGTCAGAAAGATCCCCTGGAGAAGGAAATGGCAACCCTCTCCTGTGTTCTTATCTGGAAAATTCCATGGACAGAGAAGCCTGGTGAGCTATAGCCCATGGGGGTCACAGAAAAAGTCGGACACGTCTTAGTGACTAAATGGCAGCAAAGAGGACTTCCGTGGTGGTCCAGTGGTTAACACTCTGTCTTCCAATGCAGGGGGTGAGAGTTCAAACCCTGGTTGAGGATCCCACATGCTCTGTGATGGGGCCAAAAATTTAAAAAAAAAAAAAAAGGACTTAGATTCAAGAGTTAGAACTATAAAACCCCTAAAAGAAGACATAGGAGAAGCTATGTATTTGTTTCAGATTGGGCAGAGTTCTTTGATACAATGCCAAAAGCTAAATCCATAAGGGAAAAAACTGATAAATTGGATTTCTTCCAAATTAAAAATGTTTTTACTTCAACCAACATTAAGGAGATGAAAAGACAAGCCACCTTCTGAATGAAAATATTTGCAAAACACATAGAAGATTTACATCCAAAATATTTTAACAACTCTTACAACTCAATATTAAGACGACAACTCAATTTAAAAATGGACAAAAGAGTTGAATAGACATTTCACCAAAGAAAATACAGGAATAGCCAATAAACACATGGAAAGATGCTCAGCATCAGTAGTTATTAGGGAAATACAATTAAAACCACAATGAGATAGCACTTCAAAACTGCTAGGAAAGCAACGGTAAAAAAGACAACATCAGGTGTTGGTGAGAATGCAGAGAAATTGGGATCCTTGTACCTTATGGATGGGAATGCAAAATGGTAATGGCCAATTTGGAAAAGAGTTTGAGAGTATCTTAAAAGTTAAACATAAGTTTACCTTATGATCTAGCGTTGCACTCCTCTTGTTGTTCAGTGGCTCAGTCGTGTCTGACTCTTTGCGACCCCATGAACTGCAGCACACCAGGTCCCTGTCCTTCACCATCTCCTGGAGCTTGCTCAAACTCATGTCCATCGAGACAATAATGGCATCCAACCATCTCATCCTCTGTCGTCCCCTTCTGCTCCTGCCTTCAATCTTTCCCAGCATCAAGGTCTTTTCCAATGAGTAAATCTATTCAAAAGAAATGAAGACATAGATACCCACCAAGACATGTGTTCAATTGTTCATAACAGCATTGCTCATAATGATCAAAAAACTGAAAGTAATCCAAATGTCCATCAACTGGTGAATGGATTAACAAAATAAGGTATATTCATACATTACAATACTATTCAGCAATTTAAAGAAAACAGCTATTGATATATGCTACACAATGCAGATTAACCCCAAAAGCATTGTGGTAAGTGAAAGTAGCCAGAAACAAGATGATGTACTATTGTAAGTGTCCATTTATGTGGACTAGAAACATCAAATACAAAGAAACAGAAAGCAGAGCAGGGTTTGCTTAAGGCTGGGGGTGGGAGGGGAGTTAGTTGTAAATGGACATGAGGGAGCAGTTTGTGGTGGTGATGTTTTCAACTGGATTGTGGTGATACTTGCCAAAGTCATTGAATTGTAACATGGATGAATTTTATGCTGTGTATGTTATACCTCAATAAAAACTGTTTTTAAAAATAACAGTAAAGAGACTTCCCTGGTGGTCCAGTGGTTAAGACTCTGAGCTCCCAATGCAGGGGGCTCGGGTTCGATCCCTGGTCAGGGAACTAGATCCCACACACAGCAAAGATGGACGATCCCGAATGCTGCATCTAATTCCCGGCACAGCCAAATACATAAATAAATATGAACAAAGGCAGTACCGAGTGTTTTATGCCAGTTGAATAAAATCAAGAGAAGAGCTTGAGGACGCCCCTGGTGGTCCTGTGGTTAAGAATCCGTTGGCCAGTGTGGGGGACACAGGTTTGATCCCTGGTCGGGGAAGATTCCACATGCCTCAGGACAACTAAGCCCGCACACCACAGCTACTGAGCTCGTGCTGTAGAGCCAGCGAGCTGCAACCACTGAGCCCAAGGGCAGCAGCTCCTGAAGCCCTCAAGCTCTAGAGCCCTTGCTCCGCGACAGGGGAATCCACCACGGTGAAAAGCCCCCTCGCTGCAACGAGCAAGCAGCTCCTGCTCACCACCACTAGAGGAAGCCCGCCCCATGCCACAACTAAGGCCCAGAGCAGTCAAATAAAGAAGTAAATGCTGAAAAGAAAGACATAGTGTTGAAGTCTTCTGAGCGTTCATGAGGTGAATGAAGAGTGAGAAGAGACAGTTGGCCTGGTTGGTGTTCCAGAGAAGAGCTTCAGTGCAGTGGTAGAAACTGCTGTAAAGATTGGAGGGGGTGTTGGATGTGGGGGTGGGAGCAGACAGAGGATGGAGGAATGGATGGATGGAGGAATGGGTTGGTGGATGGATGGGCTGGTGGGTGGATGGGTTGGTGGGTGGATGGGTTGGTGGGTGGATGAGTGGGTGGGTGGATGGATGGGTGAGTGGTTGGGTCTTAAGGCATTTGTTTTTGTATTTGTTTTTAAGCCAGGGAGAGAATATGTTTGTAGAGGCAAACAAAAAGCCAGTGGAGAATGAGGAATGGAAGTCTTGAGTAAGAAGGATGGTTGCTGGTGAGGTCTGGAGGAGGTAGAGTTAGTTGGGAATGAGAACCTAGGTGAAAAATAATGCTTGCGATGGGGAAAATAGGAATATCTTCTTGAGATGGGAAGAAAGTATGAATACAAATATAGGGAAGTTGAAGGTATTGAAACTTTGGTAACTGAAAAGGGTTTTTAAGGAGGGCCACAAAGTAGAAGGAAAACAGGTAGAAGGGTCAAGGTTGGGGACTTGAGAAGGTTGGAAAGGTTTGGGTCCATTGACTGTGCCTTGCTGTATATACTGTGAAGCTACAGTTGTTAAAACCATATTGTGGGACTTCCCTGGTGGTCTAGTGGCTAAGACAACCACACTTCCAATGCAGGGGCCCTGGGTTTGATCCCAGGTCAGGGAACTAGATCCCACATGCTGCAACTAAGGGTTCACATGGCACAGCTAAAAGCTCCTGCACAGCACAGCTGAGACCCTGGGGCGTGCCCCCCCCCCAAAAAAAAACCCTATATTATACTTGTTCAGAATAGAATAGGACCCAGATCTAGATTATATATATATATATATATAGCATGATAAAAATCAAATTTCAATTAGTGGAGGAACCCATGGGCCACAACTTTTGAGCCTGTGCTCTAGAGCTCAGGAAGCACAGTTAAGGAAGCCCAGACATCTAGAGCCTGACTGAGCAGCAAGAGAAGCCACTGCAATGAGAGGCCCAGGCCCCACAAGTAGAGAAGAAACCCCACTCGCCGCAACTGGAGAAAGCCCAGCAGCAGTGAAGACCCAGCACAACCATAAATAAATAAGAAAGTAAAATAATTAGTGGGGGAAATGGAATAGTCAAGAAATTATGTTAGTGATGTTTCCTATTTGAAAAAAAAAAAAAACCCTTATCTCACACAGTTCACAAGGACAAATTCCAGATGTAAAAACAATTAAAATAAAAAAAAACAGGCAAGCAACATAAACTAGAAGTAGAGAGCGTTTATCAGGAGGGAAACAGTTAATTCAATCTGGACACTCAATGGGATTACAGTATAATAAGAGCACACACAGGCTCTGGAATAAAAATAGCTGGATTTGGGGCATGGCACTGCCTCTTCTTAACTGTGTGACCTTGGACAAAGTCCTTAACCTCTCTGGGCATTCAATTCCTCTTTGGTAAAATAAGGAAAAAAAAAAATAGTTAACACCCACCTTATAGGGTTGTAAGGAATAACCTATGTAATATTTGTTGGTATAGCACTGGTATATAGAGTAAGCTTTCAAAAAGGGGTGATTATTAGATAGTCATTAAGAACAATGAGGTTGGGAATTCCCTGGTGGTTCAATGGTTAGGACCTGGCTGGGTCTGGGTTCAATCCCCTAAGGAACTAAGATTTTGTAAGCTAATTGGAGTGGGCCAGAAAAAAAAGAACAATGAAGTCAATCCGTAAGTCCATAAGTACAGACATGGAAAGATGCCAGTGTTACATTAGAGAAAAAAAAGCTACATGCAGATCAATATGAGTAATATTTTAAGTAGGTTAAAAAACAAAGTAAAGCAAAACCGAAAACTTGAATGTGCTTGTATATGTATAGGAAAACCTAGAAGGCTGCAAACTGTTTTTTGTTGTTTGGGGGGAGAATCATTATCTTTTTTAAGTTAATTAATTTTGTGTTCCGCTGCTCTGGGTCTTCACGGCCGTGCACAAGCTTCCTCCGGTTGCAGCGAGCAGGGGCTACTGTTCGTGAGGGTGCGCAGGCTTCTCACTGCAGTGAGTTGCTACAGAGCACCGGTTCTAGGCACGTGGGCTCAGTAGTTGCTACGAGGTGTGTGGAACCTTCCCAGACGGGATCGAACCTGTGTCCCCTGCACGGGCAGGCAGATTCTTAACCACTGGACCGCCAGGGAAGTCCCCCCAAATTAAGAGTTTTTGTTAACATTTTGGGTATCCATTAAATACAGAGTTGAGGAAAAATGAGAAGTGTCAACTGCCCTTTATTGTGTGATGTAATAGTTCATAGTGGTTTGGTGGCAAATGTCAGAATATCTCACTGGGGCAGACATAAATTCTGGAATCCACTGGGTAACATTTACTTTCGTTATGATGTTAGGAGTATACCCCAGGAGTGTGGTTCATTGGGTAAACGATTTTAGATTGTTAATTTCGAGATATTTCTTTTTCACATGGTGACTAACAAAGAGCTGTATTCTTCTCAGCAGATAGTCGAAAAAAGAGTGTGACTAGCACCTGAAAATGTTTTTATATTGATTACATGTTGAAGTAATATTTCAGATATATTGGGTTGTTAGAATATCCAACATTGGGTTAAATAAAATATATTCAAATTAATTTTGATTATTTTTACTTAAAGATATGGCTCTTAGATAATTTAAAATTACATATGCGGCTTGCTTTTTTTTTTTGATCATGCCTCAAGACATGTGAGATCTTAGTTCCCTGACCAGGGATTGAACCCTTGACTCTACAGTGGAGGACCAGAGTCAACCACTGCACCTCCAGGGAAGTCCTGTCACGGTGTATTATTACTGAACAGTGCTGATCTGGAAGAACAGTAGTAGTGTAATTTTCTTCCCTTGTAAGTAATTTTTTTTTTAATCTGGATGCCTTTTTTTTCCTCTAATACTAAATATATATATATATATATACACATATATATTCTGAATTGTACTAGTACTGATCATTCTGGGCCATACTTTATGGGGTTTTCCCCCTTGATGTTTTATTTTTATTGTGGTTAAAAATGCATAACATTAAACTTACCACCTTAACCATTTTCAAGTGTTAACAGTTCATTAGTGTTAAGATCTCTAGAACTTTTTCTTCTTGCAAAACTGAAACTATACCCATTAATCACTGACTCCCCCTTTTCCCTCCCACACACGCCTTGTTTTAACTACAATTTGGGGGGTGAGTGATAAGTTAGGAGTTTAGGACTAAAATGTCTGCACTACTATATGTGAAGTAGATGCCAACGAGGACCTGCTGTATAGCACAATCAGGCATACTCTTTACTCAGTATCTTGTAATAACTTGTAATGGAAAAGTATATCTATAACCGAATCTCTTTGCTGTACTCCTGAAACTAACACACCATTGTAAATCAACTATATTTCATAAAAACTTTTCTTAAAAGTATATAATTTTTGTGTATGATGTGGCTTCTTTTTTCCAGTTCTACTGAGATATAATTGACAACATTCTGTAAGTTTAAGGGGTACAACATGATAATTTGATCTGTGTGTATCTTGCAAAATGATTACCACAAGATACGTCTTTTTAAAAATAAGGTTTAGATTTTTTTTAACTGAATTTATTGTTGGCTGCACTGGGTCTTCATTGCTTTGCGAGGGCTTTTCTCCAGTTGCGGCGAGCTGGGGCTGCTCTCTAGGTGCACTGACTTCTCTTGTTGCAAAACATGGGCTCTGGGCACTTGAGCTCAGTAGTTGGGGCTCTTGGGCTTCGTTGTTCTTGGCATGTGGAATCTTCCCGGACCAGCGATCAAACCAACATCCTCTACATTGGCAGGTGGATTCTTAACCCTTGGACCGGGGACGTCCCAAGATGTAGCTTCTTAAAGCCTACAAAGAATTCCAGTTATGATTTGGTTAATAAATTACAGCCAACTATGGGACTTCCCTGGAGGTCCAGTGATTAGGATTCCATACTTTCTATGCGAGGACTGCAGGTTTGATCCCTGGTCGGAGAACTAAGATCCCACATGCTACATAGGTGGCCTACAAAGTAAAATAAAAACTATAAAATAAGTAAAAATTATAGCCAATTAATAAAAACTTGCAGGTAATCTACTAGTCATGTGTGTTGTTTCCTACCCACACATAGGCAAAGACATGTTTTCGTGTAGTTCTTTTTTCCATAGCATTTCTGATCTTAGTGCACAGTTGTCACTAAGAAGCAAAAACGTGCACGAACTGTCCACGAGGCACTTTTTTTTCAGGGACTGTTGGTGTGTTTGGTGTTCCCATCTGTGGATGTGGCCGCACCGTCTAGGTCACTGCACCCTGATCCCCACATCTGGGCAGCCTGAGCAAACGGAACGTTTTTCTTTTATCTGATGAGGCATTCGTATTTTAAGTGTGTCAAGGGAGATCAGTGTGGCATTGACACTTCTCTCAAAATGAAAAAATCCTCCTTTTCACCTGTGGATTATTGACCTTCCTTTTAGGTCTTTGTATATGTGTGCTCTTGATTTTTAATGCCAAGCAAGGCTGGATTTCCCTGGCACTCCAGTGGTTAAGACTCTGAGTTTCCAATGCAGAGGATGTGGGTTCGATCCCTGGTTGGGGAACTAAGATCCCACATGCTGTGCAGTGCAGCCAAAAAAAAAAATTTTTTTAATAGTCATAAAATAAAATAGAGACTTCCCTGGTGGTCCAGAGGCTAAGACAGCAAGCTTCTATTCCAGGGGGCCCAAGGATGATCCCTGATCAGGAAACTAGATCCCATATTCGGCAACTGAGTTCGCATGCCTCGACCAAGACCCTGTGCAGCTGAATAGATTTATTTAAAAATTAAAAATTAAGTTAAAAGTTAAAAAATAAAATTAAATGCCAGACAAGGCTACAGTTAGCTCTATAAACTGCTTTCTGGGTAATTTCATTTATTATCATGGCTGTCCCCAAAAGGGCATTTCCAGTAGAACCCTGCCATCTTTAATGCTTTAACCCCGAAGCCTTTAACCCTGAAGCCATTAGTGCTTTTCTCCTGCCAGAATCAATCACTACCATGTGTAAGCTGATTATCCGTTGATTTCATTGTCCCCACATCCCTCACCTGATGGCTCCCAGGTCCTGGAAACTCAGCGTGGCCCAGATTGAACTCAGCCCGTACCACTCCAGACACCGCACCTGCTTCTCCCGATTCTTTCTTCATGATCTGGGCAAGCCACCCATTAATGTCAACATCTTTCCTAATTTCACCTAATGTATAGTAAATGTATAATGTCTAATGTGTAAAAATATATTTTCCTAATGTTCAACAGTAAATGACAAATTCTTTGAGATGGCTGCTTCTGTTTGTGACAGCTAGGCACCTCCTTCTCTATAAATTATGCACGTGGAAAATAGGGCTAGTAAGTGCTAGACATAAATAATTTATAACTAAGCTCCTAAATGATGAATCGCACTGTGTATCACTGCGGATGGCTGCCCCTGTGTGTTTTCATGTTGATGGGTAACTTTCAAGGGTTCCTCCTCGATTGCTTTGGTTTTGGCTGCTCTTACCCTCAAACAAAGGGCTTTCCAGGTGGCTCAGTAGTAAGAGAATCCACCTGCTAATGCAGAAGATGCAGGTTCAATCCTTGGGTCAGGAAGATTCCCTGGAGAGGAAAATAGCAACCCACTCCAGTATCCTTGCCTGAAAAATCCAATGGACAGAGGAGCCTGGCAGGCTACGGTCCCTGGGGTCCCAAAGAGTCAGACACCACTTAGGAATTAAAATAACAACGACGACTCTCAATGTTTTCCTGCTTGCTGGTTAATTAAAGAATTGCCTCACTTTGTGGCAAGGGATTTTATCCATGTTGTTTGGTTTAATGTGTTTCTAGACCAAAGCAACTCCATGAGTAGAAAATCCAAAAAAATGAATGTTTGATTCCGTTTTCCTGTTAGAGCTTTCTTCTCTGCCTTTGTTGCTGCAGCTTCTTCACAGGCTGAAAGTGCTGAATCTCATTTTTTAGAGTTTTCTGTAAGCCTAAAAAATTGAAACATTTATCCTAGCCATATAACACATAAAGAAGACTTTTGCTGATTCGTAAGTTCTTTGTATTAATCCAAGAACTGGGGTATATGAGAGATTGATGGAATGTGATATGGCCGAGTCACTCACTTTTGAACCATTCACCTTTATGGGAGAGTTAGATTATAGAAATGTGAGCTAAGAAGCATGTGGGGTTTGTTGTTACTGTTTTGCTTTTATTGACGTATAGTTGATTTACAGTGTGTTAATTTCTGCTGTACAGCTAAATGATTCTGTTTGTATATATACATTCTTTTTTATACTCTTTTCCATTGTGGTTTATCACAGAATGTTGAACACAGTTCCCTGTGTTATGCGGTAGGACCTGTTGTTGACCCAGTCTGTGAGAAGCATGCGTTTAATCAGATTTGGAAAGTGTTCCCAGATGGAACGGGCAGTGTTACCTAAGCCTCCCCTGGTTACTTAGTGCCATCATGTCCTGGCTCGCGTCCTCCATCTGTCTGGATAAGGCAGTTGGGGATCCTGACCCTGCCTGCAGATTGCCTCTGGTTAGTGGAGAGTTGAAAATATTCCTGCCTCCTGGCTGGTCAAGGTGGGGCCTGACTGATGTCCCTGTAACCTTGGCCATGAAGACTGCCAGTGAATTTGGGACTAGGGTGTATATGCGTGTCTGTGTCTTTCAAAATCACTAAACTTGTCCAGTTAAGCAATATAATCTGTGGTATGTGAGTGCCCAGTCGCTTAGTTGTGTCTGACTCTTTGAGACCCAGTGGACTCCGGCCCGCCAGGCTCCTCTGTCCATGGAATTTTCCAGGCAAGAGTCTGTGTGGTAGTTGATTGGTAAAGCCTGGGGCAGTATTACTTAATTTGTATTCTCCTATTAAACCATCATTTTGAAGCAAATATGGAACACAAGGAGGCTTCATTGTTGGGGGTGATGGAAGTATACACGGAACTGGCAAGGAAATGCTGAGACTACTGTGTCTGGGTATGAGCCAGTGTATGAAAGGTCCAGGCAAAGGAACGTATGTGCGTGTGTGCATGCTGCTACCTGCAGTTAAGATTCATGAGTACATGCAGAATAAGGAATAACCATTTCAAGTGTAAGGGAAAAAATTCAGGAACAAAATACATATATATATATATTCATTAATGTGCGTTGTGGGGCCTTCTGGTCTTTTGCTTCTTGGTGTGATAGGCAGATCATGGTAAAGATTCAATTAAGAATGTCAAAAGGGACTTCCCCAGTGATCAGGTGGTTAAGAATCTGACTGCCAATGAGGGGGATGGGGGATTCCATCCCTAGTCTGGGAAGATCCCACATCCCACAGGGCAACTAAGCCTGTGTGCTGAGACCACTGAGCCAGTATACCACCACAAGAGAGGCCCTCAGTCACCGTAACTAGAGAAACACCACGTGAAGTACAGCCAAAAAAAAGAATGTCAAAAGGAAAACAGTGATCTATTTTATATTTGATAATCTTGGGTTCTCACTGCTAGGATTTTGCGTATTTGGTGCCATTATCCCCAGTCAAGAGAAGAAAATTTCCCTAGGGTTAGAAATGGCTCTAATTGTTTGTTGAAGGGTTAACATTTTTTTTCTTTCCCCCTGAATCGGCTTGTTCACTTGGCTTAGTTTGACTGGTTTCTGTCTCTCGCCCTCTAGGAAGCTATTTTGCCAGCCACTTCATTATGGGAGGAGAGAAGTTTGATTCAACTCACCCCGAAGGCTACTTGTTTGGAGAAAACAGCGATCTGAACTTTCTGGGGAACAGACCAGTGGCGGTATGGCTATCATCTGTTTACTTCCACTCGGGGCTAAGTGGCTGAGTCAAATGGTCTTGTCAAAATAAGTTTGTAACTGCTGGTTCAGCAGTGTCTGCGGCTTGGTCTGAGTTGAGAGGAGCCAGACTGCAGCCTCTTTGGTGGGTCTCCTGGCACCAGAGGCTGCCCCGTGGAAAAGTACCCAGTCTGCCTGAGGGTGAGGACAGCTCACAAAACCCAGATCTGCCCCTCTGAAGCTCTGCCTGAACGCCGCCTCTGCAGACATCCCTTGCCCAGTCCCTAGCTTGTCCTCACCTTGCTTTTCATTCCTCTTCATAGCAACGATTTACCACGTTGTTGTTTTTCAGTCGATAAATCATGTCTAACTCTTTGCAGCCCCGTGGACTGCAGCATGCCAGGCTTCCCTGTCTTTCACTATCCTCCAGAGTTTGCTCAGATTCATGTCTGTTGAGTCAGTGATGCTATCTAACCATCTCATTCTCTGCCACCCTCTTTTCCTCCTGCCCTCAATCTTTCCCAGCATCAGGGTCTTTTCCAATGAGTCAGCTCTTTACATCAGGTGGTCAAAGTAATGGAGCTTCAGCATCAGTCCTTCCAATGAATATTCAGGGTTGATTTCCTTTAGGTGGTTTGATCTCCTTGCAGTCTGAGGGACTCTCAAGAGTCTTCTCCAGCACCACAGTTCAAAAGCATCAATTCTTCCTAATACCACATAAGCTGCTGTTGCCTTGTCACCTCTATTATCTGCCTTTTGCATCAGAATGTACATTTCCCAGGGCAAGGGGGCTGTGCCACTGTCGAAAGCCAGCACCCAGAACAAAGCCTGGAACATTGTGATAAGCCTTTCATAAAGATCTGTTGAATGAATGACTGACAAATTTCCCCTCGATATCTGAGTTGATATCAGACTGTCTCTCTCTCCATTCATTCAACTCAGTCCATAAATGTTTATGGGGCATTTTCTCTGCACCCAGCATGAAGCTTTGCAAAAATAGCTGCCATGTGGCTACTGATTGGCCACTTTGTGCTAAGGAAGGCCCTAGAGATTTTTCAGACATTATTTCTAATCTTCATAAAGACCCACTTTAGGACTTCCGTGGTGATCCAGTGGTTAAGACTCCGTACTTCCAACACAGGGGCCAGGGTTCAGTCCCTAATCCAGGTACTAAGATCCCACATGACACATGGCAAGGCCCATAAATAAATAAATAAATAAAAACAAAACTATATTTTTTTAAAAAACCCTACCTATCAGAGAATTTGTTATCAGTATTATTTTGTAAGTGAGAGAACTGAGGTTCCGAGAGCTGAACAGTGGTAATAGCTTTTGTTGTTTAGTTGCTAAGTCGTGTCCAACTCTTTTGTGACCCCATGGACTATAGCCCGCCAGGCTCCTCTGTCCATGGGATTTTCCAGGCTAGAATACCGGAGTGGGTTTCTATTTCTTGTCCAGAGGATCTTCCCAAGCCAGGGGCTGAACGCACATCTCCTGCAATGCAGGCGAATTCTTTACCACTGAGCCACCAGAGAAGCCCAGTAGCCTTTATGAAGTACACACCGTGTTCCAGGCCCTGTTCAAAATGCTTTCAGAAAATTTTTCCCAAAGCCACATAACTAGATCTGCCTAGCTGCAGATCAATAACCTTTCCACTGCTTCCCTCTGCTTCACAATATCCTGCCGTTCTCCAGAAACTCCGATTTTAGTGGGGCAGGCCAAACACAGGAACAAGAGATACTTCAATAGCAATCAAAGTCTGAAAGGGCTGGGATTCTGTAGGTATAGGGAGTGGGGGAGGGGAATCGCAAGGGCCGGTGCTTTGGTGCTGGTTTTGAGAAGGAGGCCTTGGAGGATGGCCGAGTCTTCATGAAGCGAGTGGGCGAGAGGCTTCCCAGGAGGGAGGCACAGGGCACAGGTGTGAACACATTCACATTTCTGTCGAATCAGCAACCATTTACTGAGAAACTGCTATGTGCCAGGCACTGTGGGAGGCGCTGGGGACACAAAGCTGAAATGAGCATGGTTTGTTCCTCCCTTGGAACAAATAAGGAAGCCAGTCTGGCAGGAGTGGACCTTTTCTGGTGGAGAAGCAAGGTTGGAAAGGTAGGTGGGGGCTCCGTTCCCTCAAGATGTGTTCCACCCTCTCCCATAGGCTCTGGGGAAATACTGAAGTGTTTTAGGCAGATGAACGCCCCAGAGAAATCATTTGTTTTTTGGTCTTTAAGAAGGTTAATCTGATGACAATTTTCCATCTGGAACTTTAACTAAAAAGCATTTTGGTTGTTGTTGATGGTTTTTATTGTTTTCTTCCTTTCCATCTGGGCTTCGCTGATGGCTCAGAAGGTAAAGAATCCGTCTGCGATGCAGGAGACCTGAGTTTGATCTCCTGGAGGCGGGAATGGCAACACAGTCCAGTATTCTTGCCTGGAAAATTCCATGGACGGAAAAGCTTAGAGGGGCAGTAGTACATGGGGTCACAAAGAGTCAGAAACAACTGAGCGACTAACAACACTTTTCTATCTGGAGTGACAACCCCCCCCCACCACACCCCGGTGCTGTGTGCTCAGTCATGTCCAACTCTTTGTGATCCCATGAACTATAGCGTGCCCCCCCCGCCTCCCCCCCACTCCAGGCTCCTCTGTCCATGGAATTTTCCAGGCAAGAATACTGGAGTGGGAAGTCATTTCCTTCTCCAGGGGATCTTCCCTACTCAGGGATCAAACCTGCATCTCCTGCATTGGTAGATGGATTTTTCACTGTGCCATCTCAGAAACCAATTCTTAGTTGAACAGTACTTTCAAAATACCAAGTACTTTCTGCTTCACAGTCAATTATGACAACTCATACTTATCAAATGACTACTATCTGATTTTTCTACTGTTACCTTAGCCTTTAGAGTGGAATGATCTTTTTTTCTGCTTGAGCCAGATAAGAACTCCCTTACTTCCTGGAAGTGGGCTCATGCTTGAAAAATACCCTTTCTTCTCACAGGGACTTGGCCATTTGCATCCGCTTCTTCCTCCCTTTTTTCTTTCCTCTGGTGTCAGAATCGTTTATATACTTTTTTAAAGTGTAGGTTTTTTTAAAAAAAACTTTTTCAGGCCATAAAGGTGATTTAAAAACAAGGGAACACTTCTTTAGGCTAATTTTGAGGTTTATGCTGGCCGACAAACCTCCCCAAAGTGTAACCGTCTTGTTTACACTTCTGTGAGCCGGGGAATGACCGAGCTCTTCCAGGAGCCCCGGACAGCAGCGTTGACCTTCACTTGCAGGCTTTCTCCCAAAGGAGCATCAACATTGGCCTTTTTGTTGTTTGTGTGGACTAATCGTTAAACATGCTTCATGTTGCACAGAGCAAATGTTTTCAAAGGAGATCATCATTTCACGTTAAGAAAGCAGATCGGGGTAACTTCAAAGAGGGAGGTGGAAGTAGAGAATGCAACATGTTTCCCTTTGCTGTTTCCCTTTCTTAGTTAATAATAGCTAACATTTAGTGAAGGCTTACCATTTGCCAGGCCCGGTCGTTCCAAGTTCTCTGTATGTGTTGACTCTTTGTGCCCTTGTTGATGCAAGTTCAAGGGGGATGCACAGTGAGGCGGAACTGAAACGTCAGAGTTTGGAGCAGAGAAAGGTTTATTGCAGGATCGCGCAAGGAGATGGGTGGCTCATGCTGTAAAAAGCCTCAACTCTCCAAAGAGTTTCAGCACAGCACTTTGAAATGGCAGGCGAGGCAGGTGGGTGGTGTTGTGAGGTATGTGATCACCTTGTGCACAGTTCTCTGACTGGCTGATAAGGAGGGAGCAGGGGGTGTCACAGGGGTTCACTTTATCAGTCCTCAGGCTCCAGGAGGCCTGGGGCTGTGTGCTCGTGGTCATCAAGTAGTTCTTCTATTTGGTGGGAGTTTTTTCAGATCTGCAAAACAACTCAGGAAATTTGCATCACATACTATTATCTAGGTTCTTCAAGAGGAGCTGAAGCAGAGGATATGGGGGAAGGCCTGTCCAGGGAAGGCCCCATAGCATCCTGCTCGGTTATATCCTCACACCCTAACAAGGAGGGTCCTGATTTGACGGATGAAAAGCAAGAGACACAAAGAATTGAAGCAAAGATTGCAAAGCCTGGAAGTGACTGACTCAGGATTTGAACCCAGCAGTCCAGCTCTAGAGCCTGGGGGTCCTCTGCCCTTTCCTGCTGGTCAGGTTGGGGGTACTCAGGACCCCTGCCCACATCTTGTATGTGAGTCTGAGTAGATCCTCGAGGGCAGTTTGTGAAATGTGGAGAGAGTAGCCAGCATGGCCGTGACACGTTCTCACAAGTGTCTCTTGAGAGAGTTTGTATTTGGTGTGTAATTCCACCGGCTGACCTGACCTTGGCCGCCTGCTGTTACCGCACGTCAGCTTGTTTAGGGGAAGGCCCAGTGGCTGAAGGCTGACTGGTCACTTGAGTTCTCCAGAGCTGACCTCTACTCTCTGCTAACATATCTCAGTGTCGGTAGACGGGCGTTGGGTTGCAGAGGAAAGAAAACAGCCTTATAAAGCCATCCAGCAGCCCCAGGCAGGAATGGCTCCTCTTTCCAAAGAGATGGGGGCAGAATATGTTGAAATAAATGGTTAGATTAAGTTATAAAGGCCATAGACTTCCTGGCTTCTGGGACTTGTCGTTTTTCCTGTCATCTTTTGACTGATCAGACTCAGATGAGTACCATTCAGCTATGGCTCGGCCTGTAGTTTTTACGGAAGCTCGTCTCCCACTTAGGATAATCCATCCATTAAAGTCAGATGTATTATCAAGCCTTCAGGTCAGATAAAAAGAACCAGAGTGTGTGTGTATATGGAAGGACGGTTGAAAGAGAGGTCGGAATCAAGATTGCAAATTTTACATACATATTGCAACCCTGGCAGTGAAGATTGCAACCCAAACTCTTTGCAACCCTGGCAAGGGTCCATCACTCAGGCTCTCAAATTACCCGCTTATAACAGGGAGGCTGTTCTGACTTTGTAGGAATGTCATGCTTGAAAAATGCGTTGGAATTGCTGGAGGAAGAGAAGTATGCAACAATGTTAGCTGCACTCGCTAGCCTTTCAGGTTGGTTATTTCTGCAATTACAGTTCTGGGTGGAGCACGTACTCACTTTTTTTTTAAGTTAATTGTGAGTTTTTTATTATTTTATTTCAATTTTTTATTTTCTTGGCCAAGCCACGTGGCAGGTGGGATCTTAGTTCCCAGACTAGGGATCGAACTCATGCCCCTTGCATTGGAAGCACAGAGTCTTAACCACTGGACCACCAGACAAATCCCCTCACTGGTTGTTAACTATCTTAAGTAGTGAACAGGGCTTCTACAGGTCCTTCTGCTCTGGTCTCTGTATAGAGGAGGTGAGATGGTGGTATTTGTACATCACAGTTGAGGCCTCCCCTTCCCTAGGTGGCAGAGAACTGATGCTGGTTTTTTGGTCCTTTATTGCATTAGATCTTTTTTTTTTCTCTAAGAGTTTTTTCCTTTTCTTTTTTTACGGCTGCACTGGATCTTGTTTGCTTTGCTTGGGCTTTCTCTAATTGCCACAAGCAGGGGACTGCTCTTCCTTGTGGTGCGTGGGTTTCTCATTGTGGAGGCTTCTCTTATGGTGGAGATCTAGGCACACAGTCTCTGTAATTGTGGCTCCCAGGCTCCAGAGCTCAGGCTTCAGTAGTTGTGGCACACAGGCTGAGTATGCTCCATGGCATGTGGAATCCTTCCTGACCAGGGATTGAACCCGTGTCCCCTGCATTGGCAGGTGGATTCCTATCCACTGCAGCAAACTGGGAAGATCTGGGAAGTCCTAGATCTTTTTTTATTGCACTAAATTACTGCTAAAACTCTAAATCATTTGGAGGTTTAGTGACCTTAGGATTGTCAGTTATGGAGAGAGATCTTGATTCCAGAGGCATTTAAAAAAATATCCATCTTGCTGGAATATTTTAAGAATTCGAACAGTGACAACTATCGTGCTTTGATTTCCATTTTAGAAAGTTAATTCTTTAAATCAACTCAGAGTATAGAGTGAATCAGAAAGAGAGGAAGAGACCAGTTAGGAAGTCATAGTTTATCTGACTTTTCAGATAAAAAGTGCATTTATCTCGAGAGAAACACTCCATAGACAGAGCGTGGGCCATCTCAGAAGGCAAAATGGCCCAGAAGTCATAGTTTATGTTAGTTAAGAATGAAAAGTACCTGAACTAGGATATCGACATTAAAAAAAAAAAAAAAAAAAAGGATCCAAGAGTTCTGGGCAGTTCAAGTTGAGGGAAGGGGAAAAGTCAAGACAGAGGACACGGAGGAGCAGAGCCCCTGGGGGCAGCTACCATTTAAACAGGGCACTCTGCAGGTGTTTAGTCTGAAGGTTGGTTTGTGCCCGGGCCCCAGTGTAACCAGGCAGGTTGGTCACAGGTACAGTGATACCTACGGCCTTAGAGCCTCTATTCATCTGCACAGGCTGCCATAACAAAATACCATAGACTGGGTGGCTTAAACGACAGATACTCATTTTTCATGGTTCTGGAGGCTGAGAA
The DNA here is from genome assembly GCF_027580195.1 of Bos mutus. NCBI lineage: Eukaryota > Metazoa > Chordata > Mammalia > Artiodactyla > Bovidae > Bos > Bos mutus. The sequence continues at coordinate 7,790,508 of NC_091635.1, read as the reverse complement.
GCCCAGGATCAAGGTGCCAGCAGACCAGGCTGCCAGTGAAGGCCCTCTCTCTTCTTTACTTGCCATGACTGCCTTTTACTGGGTCTTCACACGGCAGAAAGAGCCTGGGAGTTCCCTGGTGGTTAGGATTCTGGGCTTTCACTGCCAGGCGTCGGGTTTCAGTCCCTGGTTGGGGAATTGAGGTTCTGCAAGCCTCTCAGTGCAGCCAAAAAGGAAAGAGAGAGAGAATGATAGCTCTTTTTCTGTCCCCATCTTGAGGGGCCCACCCTTATGACTTTATCTAACCGTATGTTGTTGTTTAGTCACTAAGTTGTGTCCGACTCTGTGCGACCCTATGGGCTGTAGCCCCCCAGGCTCCTCTGTCCATGGAATTTCCCAGGAAAGAACACTGGAGTGGGTTGCCATTTCCTTCTCCAATGCATGAAAGTGAAAAGTGAAAGGGAAGTTGCTCAGCCGTGTCCAACTCTTAGCAACCCCATGGACTGCAGCCCACCAGGCTCCTCTGCCCATGGGATTCTCCAGGCAAGAGTACTGGAGTGGGGTTGCCATCACCTTCTCTGAAGGAAACCCTGTCTAACCTAATTACCTTTCAAAAGCCCCATCTCCAAATACAGTCACTTTGGAAGTTGGGCTTCAACGTAGGAACGGGGGCGGGGGCGTAGTTGAGTCCATTGTTGTTCAGTCGCTACGTCCTGTCTGACTGTCTGCGACCCCATGAACTGAGCGTGTCAATCCTCCCTGTTCTTCACTGTCTCCTGGAGTTTGCTCAAACTCATGTCCACTGAGTCAGTGATGCCATGAGTTCATGGCACAATGTAAAGTCCATGGAAGGAGTGTGTGGGTGTGTGTTTGAATTAAATTGGATTTTTTGCCGTTTGTCTATCTTCTTTCCCTTTTCCTTCCTTTTACTACAGCTGTTTTTTATTTTTTTGGACATTCAGTTTGCAGTACATATTTAATTTTCATCTATGGCCCAGCTATTTCTCGTCTCCAAATGTCCATGTAAAGGAAGAACATACTTCCGTGTGTCTCCTCTGCTCTCAGTATTCTCCTGCAGCCCTGATTCCCTTTGACACCAGATACGTGTGAGTTTTCCACACATTAGGCAGGAATCATCAGGTAAATTATAGCGTGTCTATACTATGAACTAGTACTCAGCCAAAGATAAGGTAGAGCTGTATTTACTGAGATGAAAATGTATCCATGACCACGTCATTTATCAAGAAAAGCAAGTTGCTGTATATAATGTAGAGTCTGGTTTGACTTCTGATAAAAGTATTAGTAACAGTGTATAAAATATTTGTGCATAAATTTATGTTGATATTTATAGGTGCATAAAAATACATGAGCACACAGCATTTGAACCTGTGACAGGGGTAACTCTTGGGGCTACATCAGTGACAGGAGGTACTTTCTTCCTATCCTTCTGTGTTGTTTGAATTTTCCCCAGTGGACATGTTTTTATTTTTTAATTGAAAGCATTTATATTTTCTCTAAAAATAGAAAAAGGATTATCGCTAAGCACAGGAAGGAAATAGGCCTAGGAGAGTATATAAAAGTAGGAAAATGAAGGAAGTTAATAGAATAATACTTTTTTTTAGTGAACTGCAGGAAGGGTGTGGTCTGCTGAGTGGGGTTGCATGCTGAATCAATCAGTCCTGTCTGACCTTTTGTGACCCCACGGACTGTAGTCCACTAGGCTCCTCTGTCTATGGGATTCCCAGGCAAGAGTACTGGACAGGGTTACCATTTTCTCCTCCAGGGAATCTTCCTGACCCAGGGCTTGAACCTGCATCTCCCAGGTCTCCTGCTCTGCAGGTCCATTCTTTACCACGAGCACCAGGTTGCGATGTACTAAGAAGTGGTTGCGGGCTTGTAGAGAAAGACAAAGACATCAGAATCAGCATGGGGAGGAGTGGAGCTGGGAGCTTCAGCCTCTGGGTGTCAAGGTGCAATGATTCACCTTTAGAAATGTCAGATTCAGTGTGACTGGGTCCTGTTTTTAACAACCTGAGAGTCCGAGAAAATCCAGACTATGAAAAAGCTAAACTATGAATATTTATACTTTTAAAATGCGAATAGGGCTTTACAGACCTTTATGTAAGGGTTTTTTTAAAAACAACACTTTTATAATACCTGTCTCCCTACTCCTGGACTCTCCCCAGAGGTGACTACCCTGCCCAGTTCAATATGTTATCTTCTCAATCTTACTTTCATTTTTTAAAACTGTGACAAAATACGCATAACATAAAAGGTATCATCTTAGCGACTTTAAGTATGCCAATGTCAGTACATTCACACTGTTTTACACCCAAGCTCCAGAACTCTTTTCATCTTGCAAAACTGAAACTCTGTCCCCATTAAATACGAACTCGCCCTTTTCCTTTTCTAAGAATTTGACTTCTAGAGAAGTCTGTATCATGGAGTCTTACAGTATTTGTCTTTTTGTGACTTATTTCATTGAGCATAATGTTTTCAAGGTTCATCCAGGTTGTAGCCTATATCAGAATTTCCTTCTTTTTTTTAAAAAAAAAGTATCAATGGCTGTACCAGATGGTAGTTGTGGCATTAAGGAAATTTTAGTTGAGGCACGTGGGAGTCTTGTCTTGCAAACTCTTAGTTGCAGCATATGAGATCTAGTTCCCTGACTAGGGATCAAACCCAGGCCCCATTTTTTGGGAGCTTGGAGTCTTGGCCACTGGGCTACCAGAATTCTGGCAGTCCCAGAATCTCCTTCCTTTTTAAGGCTGAGCAATATTCCAGTATATAGATGGACCACATTTTGTTTATCCTTTCATCTGTCAATAGACACTTGGGTTGCTTCCTCCTCTTGGCTGTTGTGAATAATACTGCTAAGAACATGAGTGTTACATTCCATCTTTAAAGCACACATGCCAGTACTGGCCTAGGGAAGAGGACCATTCACTTTTAGAAATTAGTAAATAAAATTATTGTATGTCTTCAGTTTTGAAATGTAACTCCTTTTTTGTCGTTACCCCTTGGCTTTGGGTTAAGATGTGTGCTAGTCGCTCAGTCGTGTTGGGCTCTCTGTGAAGCCATGGACTGTATAGCCTGCCAGTCTCTGTCCACAGGATTTCCCAGGCAAGAATACTGGAGTGGGTAGCCTTTCCTTTCTCCAGGGGATTTTTCCAACCTAGGGATTGAACCCAGGTCTCCTGGATTGCAGGCAGATTCTTTACCATCTGAGTGACCTATTCTATTTATGTTAGCTTGTAATTCTTAATAAAGATGAAGAAATCATTTCAAATGCATTCTTTTAGGAAAAGTTGCTTCCTACCGCTTTAGTTCAGTTCAGTTCAATTCAGTCACTCAGTCGTGTCCGACTCTTTGCGACCCCATGAATCGCAGCATGCCAGGCCTCCCTGTCCATCACCAACTCCCGGAGTTCACTCAGACTCACATCCATCGAGTCCGTGATGCCATCCAGCCATCTCATCCTCTGTTGTCCCCTTTTCCTCCTGCCCCCAATCCCTTCCAGCATCAGAGTCTTTTCCAATGAGTCAGCTCTTCGCATGAGGTGGCCAAAGTACTGGAGTTTCAGCTTTAGCATCATTCCTTCCAAAGAACACCCAGGACTGATCTCCTTTAGGATGGACTGGTTAGATCTCCTTGCAGTCCAGGGGACTCTCAAGAGTCTTCTCCAACACCACAGTTCAAAAGCATCAATTCTTCGGTGCTCAGCTTTCTTCACAGTCCGACTCTCACATCCATACATGACCACAGGAAAAAACCATAGCCTTGACTAGACGAACCTTTGTTGGCAAAGTAATGTCTCTGCTTTTGACTATGCTATCTAGGTGGGTCATAACTTTCCTTCCAAGGAGTAAGCATCTTTTAGTTTCATGGCTGCAATCCTACCACTTAGTGAATAAATATTGAATGTGTAAACAAAGACTGTTTTGCAGTGTGCAGATGCCATCCTATCGTATTTCCAAATACTGAAGGACTATAACCAAACTGTAGATTTTATTCAAGAGTTAGCTTCAACTGTCTCTTGATTCCAGAGATAACATTAAAAACCTGGTACTTTTATTTTAAAATGTATTTATTTATTTGATGGTATTGGGTCTTAGTTGAGACACACGGGATCTTCATTACATCGTACAGGATCTTGCATTGCTGTGCACAAGCTCTCTAGTTGTGGCACTCAGGCTCAGTAGCTGTGGCCTGTGGCTTAGTTGCTCCACTGCATGTGGGGTTTTAGTTCCCTACTCAGGGATCAAACCTGTGCCCCCTGCTTTGAAAGGTGAATTCTTAACCACTGGACCCCCAGGGAAGTCCCATGCTGGTTACTTTTACATACAGTGTAGGATAGATTATGTTTTAGGTAAATAAAAGCATAAAAAATAAGAGTCGTGTAATGTTAGCTCCACCTTTGGAAAATAAATTATAACATAAAAAAGACAGCTTTGAAAGCTAATCGGTTGAGTCCAAGCGTTTGCTATAATACTTGGCACTAAGAAGGGATTTTTAATGTGACTTCTGTGCTGGTTTTCCACCCTGAGACCTCTGTTTTATGGAGCTGAGTTTCTGTAGGTGACGGGTCGTGGGATGGGAAAGCATTCACTGGTGTGACAGGGCAGGAGAGTGGCCGGGGCCCTGAGCCACCCCGTCAGGTTCACTGTGAGGTCCCAGTGATGAGGAGGAGCGTCCCAAAGATGTCAGGTCAGCTGATAATGACTGTTCCTGCCACCTGCTCCTTTTTTTTTTTTAAGCTTTCTTTTCTGGAAACAAAAACCATCTGCTTTTAATTTACTTTCTATTTTTTTTTTATTTTAACTTTTGTCTTGGGAGTTGTGAAATATTTGTATGAAAGTATATAAACCACATATCTACTGTTAAAGAAACTATAAACAAACACCCTTGGATTCACCACCCAGATTAAGAAATGAAGCATTGCCAGCACCTTCGCAGTCCGCCCTGTGCCGGACCCTGGTCACAGCTTTATCGAGATATAATTCACTGTGGATTTCTCCTCAGAAGCATTACCATCTTTCCCATGGTAGTTAATAAGTATCTTGGGGAAGTTAGTTGGAAACTACTGTCTAGATGTCTTCTCTTTTTAATGCGAAAACCACTCACCAGGTTTACTCCTTTCTTCACATAAAGGTGCTGCACTGGCTGAGGTTAGTGAACTAGGACTTTGCTTATATTAGATCTAGTGCCTTGCTGAAAGATTCAAGACAGAGACTGTGATTCTATGTGTCTGGTATGTCGGGTTCAAGGTATAGTCTTATGGAATTAGAGGTGTAGAAAGGAGTGGCAAGGTAACCTGAAATTACGAGAAAAAGGAAAAAAGAAAATTCCCTAGAGAAGAAACGTTGCTGGAGATGAACAAGGAACAGGAACAGTGTTTAGGGACTTTCCTGGTGGGCCAGTGGCTAAGACTCCACACTCCTAGTGCAGAGGAGCCTGAGTTGGATCCCTGATCAGGGAACTAGATCCCACATGCCACAACTCAGAGTTCGCATGCTGCAACTAAGACCTGGTGCAGCCAAATAAATAAATAAGTAAATAAAAAAAAAAGCGGGGGGGGGGGGGGGCTTCCCTGGTGGCTCAGTGTAACGAATCTGCCTGCCAATGCGGGAGATACAGATTTGATCCCTGGTCTGGGAAGATCCCACATGCCATGGAACAAGTCAGCCCCTGTGCCCCAACTACTGAGCTTGTGCTCTGGAGCTGGAGAGCCGCAACCACTGAGCCCTCGTGTGGCAGTTACTAAAGCCCTTGCACCCTAGAGCCCGCGCTCCACTACAAGAGCAGCTATCACAGTGAGAAGCCCGTGCATCACGACTAGAGAGTAGCCCCCACTCACCGCAACTAGGGAAAAAGCCCAAGCAGCAGGGAAGAGCCAGCATGGCCCAAACTAAAATAAATCTAAAAAAGAAGAAGAAGAGGGCCGGATCTGTGAGGCAGAATCAGTGTAGTCTCTAGGCTTTGGTACTCAGACTGTGTGTCCCCGGCCCGCTCCAAGGACACAGCCGGCTCATGGCTTTTCCTGCTGTATGTGGCAGACCCTTTCTAGTATGCCAGCTCCTCTAGGTCCCATGCCCGTTACTTTTATATGCAGTGTAGGATAGATTATGTTTTAGGTAAGTAAAAGCCTAAAATAAAGAGACTTAACAGTATGTGTAATGTTAGCTCCACCTTTGGAAAATAAAAAGACAGCTTTGAAAGCTCGTTGGTTGAGTCCAAGCGTTTGCTACAGTACTTGGCACTAAGAAGGGATTTTTAATGTGACTTCTGTGCTGGTTTTCCACCCTGAGACCTCTGTTTTATGGAGCTGAGTTTCTGTAGGTGATGGGTCGTGGGATGGGAAAGCATTCACTGGTGTGACAGGGCAGGAGAGTGGCGGGGGCCCTGAGCCACACCGTTGGGTTCACTCTGAGGTCCCAGTGACCTCAAGGTCTGTTTTTCCAAAGACTGCTGTGCGAGTTCTGGAATCATTTAGTGTGGTCCATTGCTCTTCCGGGGTTCCCTGGTGGCTCAGAAGGAAAAGAATCTGCCTACAGTGCAGGAGACCTGGGTTCAATCCCTGGGTTGGGAAGATCCTCTGGAGAAGGGAACGGCTACCCACTCCAGTATTTTGTTTGGCCTGGAGGATTCCATGGACAGAGGAACCTGGCAGGCTGTAGTCCATGGGGTCGCAAAGAGTCGGACACGACTGAGTGACCTTCACTTTCACTTCACTATTGCTCTTCCAGGCTCCTAAGAGGGCCCCCACCCCAGCACATGAGACCCTGACATTTGCCAGGGTGTTCATGGGAGGATATCCTCAGCGGCTCTTCCCCATCCTGCTTTATATTCCGCACCCCTGACTGATACCGCAGGACCCACGCATCCTTTCAGCTCCTGCCTCTTTGCGCATTAGCCCGATCCCCTGGGGTGTTTGGAATGATGGTCCCAGAAACCCCATTGGGTGATGCTGAGATTTCACCTTCATTATGGTCTAGTGGCCAGGAGGGAGGTGGGGGCAGTCCTGAGTAGGGCAGGCACTGTCTTGTAAGAGGCTTGTCTTATTTGAGACTGCCACTGTAGTCTTCAAGCAAGGGGGATTCCTCTGTTTTCCAAGAAGAGGGAGTCAGCTGCTTTGTGGGCCCAGGTAATCCGGGGTTTGAGGTTCTCAAGTAAATAGACACAGACACCCCCATCGTGAGGCTTCCCAGGTGACTCAGTGGTAAAACAACCTGCCTGCCGATGCAGGGGATGCAAGGAGAAGGAAATGGTAACCCACCCCAGTATTCTTGCCTGGAAAATTCCATGGACAGAGGAGCCTGGCAGGCTACAGTCCATGGGGTCGCAAAGAGTCAAACACAATTGAGTGACCGAGCACGACACACATCCCCATCTCAAGCCTTAGAGTTCATGTCTTTCCATCAGGGCCTTGACTTTGATGTAACAGACTTGCCTGGACTGAGTTCACCCTTCTTAGGTTTTTGTTTTTTTTTTTTTGGGTCTATGTTGCCTTGCAGGCTTTCTCTAGTTGCAGTGCTTGGCCTTCTCATTGCAGTGGCTTCTCTTGTGGAGCTTAGGCTTTAGGGCGCGCAGGCTCAGTAGTTGTGGAGCACCGGCTTAGTGCTCCAGGGCAACCTACTGGACCAGGGATTGAACCCGTGTCCCCTGCATTGGCAGGCAGACTCTCAGTCACTGGACCGCCAGGGAAGTCCTTCTTCTTGGTTCTGCCACTCCTTAATATAAGGTGCTGTGCCTGCGGGGGGTGAGTGCTTTTAGGCCATCTGTCACACTTGGCTTCACGTCGTCATATCTGAGATTGTCTTTTTCCGTTTTCATTGGACAGATGATTTTTAATATCACCACCCAGTCCCACGGTCCTTCTTGTGGCTGTTTCTTCTGCATCTCCTGTACCAGAGACATGAAACTGGTCAGTGTGCGCCCCCCACCCCCGCCACAGGTCATAGGACCCCAGGGACCTTCACCCCACTGATGGGTCCACGTCACCATCTGGCAGGTGAACGACCCACCACCCCCAGAATCCCACCTGCCGAGTCCACTTCCGTAGGCAACTTCTGATGCCACCTGTTCTAAGGCAGACTCTCTGGAAGCAAACCTGCATTGGAGATCTTTATGAAAACTGTTTATTGAAGGAATGCTCTTTGGAGAAGAGGTAAAACGGAAGCCAGATGGTGCAGGGGAGCAAAATCAGCAACAGTGTGGTCTTGGCAGAGACTTGCTCCAGCCTGGTCCCTCGGAAAAGCTCTGGAGTGCAGCTTGCACCACAGAATCCCCCCATCTCGAGGACAGGGGGCTGGCCTTTTGTACCCCCTGCCATGCTGCTGTGAACCTTCTATTGTATGAATTTTGTTCAGCATGAAAGTGAAAGTGTTAGTTGCTTAGTCACACGACTCTTTTGCAGCCCCATGGACTGTAGCCCGCCAGGCTCCTCTGTCCCTGGGATTCTCCAGGCAAGAATACTAGAGTAGGTGGCCATTCCCTTCTGCAGGCGATCTGCCCGACCCAGGGATTGAACTCAGGTCTCCAGGATTGCAGGCAGATTCTTTACCATCTGAGGCACCAGGGAAGCCTTTGTTCAACATATGCATGCATATTTGTTAGGTATATGCTCATGGTTGGCATTGCTGGGGCACCCAGCATGCTGTAGAAGACTCTGCCAGACAGTTTTCCAAAGCAACTCTGCCAATTTTACTCCTACCAGGAGTGTTTGGGGTCCCTGGCACCTCGTTATTTTCCATCTTTTTCATCTTAGCTATTCTGGTGGGAATGCACAGTTAATTTCCGTTATGCACAATTAATTTCCATTTTCTGGATGACGAAAGAGGTTGAGTACTTTTTTTTTTCCTTAGTTTTTTTTTTTTTTTGAAGTGAACCATTTTTAAAGTCTTTTCTTGAATTTGTTACAATATTGCTTCTGCTTTATTTTTATTTTTTTGGCCATGAAGCATGTAGGACCTTAGTCCCCTGACCAGGGATTCAACCCATAGCCCCATCATTGGGAGGTGAAGTCTTAACCGCTGAACCACCAGGGAAGTCCCAGTGAGGCTGAGCCCCTTTACATGTGTTTAGTGGCCATTTGGATCCATCCTTGGAAAAGTGTCAGTTCAAACCTTTTCTCTTAGCGCAGCTGCTTTTTCTTCCTTAGTAAGGAAATAACAGGGCGGCATGAGTCTTTGCTCAGATAAATACATTGCAAATATCTTCTCCTAGTCTCTGCTTGCTTTTAATACTCTCTCTTTTAAAAAATTATTTATGAGTTTCCTGGTAGCCTGGTGGTTAGGATTCGGTGCTTTCACTGCTGTGGCCCAGATTCAATCCCTGGTCAGGGAACCAAGATCCCACAAGCCATGCAGCCCAAAATAAAATAAACAAATACACTTTATTGAGACATAACTGACAGGTAACTATTGTGTTAGTGTGAGGTGAACAACCTGTTGACTTGGCACATTTTTATATTGCAATATGATTACCACCAAACGTGGTTGCTAATACCCACCTGAGGGCATGCCGTTTTTATTTCTTTTCTGTGGTGAGAAAATGTTTAAGACCTAGTCTCTTAGCAGCTTTGAAGTTCAATGCCTTTTTCATTCTTTTCACGGTATTTTTAGTTGAACAGAAGTTCTAAAGGTTAATGTAGTCCAGTTTATCCATTTTTTTCTTATATGGTAGAACTTTTTTGTATCCTATTTAAGAAATGTTTCAAATACCAAAATCATGAAGATGTTTTGGTTTTCCTCTAACAACTTTGATCTTTCACATTTAGGCCTGTCATCCACCTGGAATTGACCTGGGGGTGTGCTGTGAAGTAGGGGCCAAGGTTCTTTTTTGGGTTTTTTTTGGTACTTATTTATTTGGCTACTCTGGTCTTAGTTGTGGCAAGCAGGATCTTAGTTGCAGCATAGTTACCTGCTGCTGCTGCTGCTAAGTCGCTTCAGTCGTGTCCGACTCTGTGCGACCCATTAGACGGCAGCCCACCAGGCTCCCCCGTTCCTGGGATTCTCCAGGCAAGAACACTGGAATGGGTTGCCATTTCCTTCTCCAGTGCATGAAAGTGAAAAGTGAAAGTGAAGTCGCTCAGTCGTGTCCGACTCTTAGCAACTCCATGGACTGTAGCCTACCAGGCTCCTCCATCCATGGGATTTTCCAGGCAAGAGTACTGGAGTGGGGTGCCAGGGATCAAACCCGGGCCCCCTGCACTGGGAGCTTGGGAGCTCAGAGTCAGCCACTGGACCACCAGGGAAGTCCCAGGGCCTACCTTCTTTTCCTTTTTTTTTTTTTGGTTTAAATTGACCCAACACCGACTGTGGAACAGGCTGTCCATCCGTTTCTCATGGCGCTGCAAATCAGGTGACCGTATCCAGTTTCTGCAGTGAAGAATCCACTCACGTCCAGCCTGAGGGCAGCAGGGGTGGAGAGGGGAGCGAGCCTGGTGGCCAGTTTCTGGGAGATCCTCGGGGAAGGGGCTGACTGGTCTCAGCAAGCTTCCTTTCGAAGCCCTTTGATTTAGCTGTCGGTTTTCACAGAGCTCCCTCGCCTCAGCCGTACCCCATGTCCCCGGGTCCCCGGGACTGTCAGATCCTCTGATGTATTCTCTGAGAAACCTGACTTAAAGAAAAAGCAGGAATGTCTTAAAAAGGAGGAGGAGTTCACAGACGTGCCAGCGCTCTCTGCAGCCTGGCCTCCACGTGGTCCGGGAGCCCCTGTGTGTGGATGTGTAACAAGGAGTCCCCCAGACACCGCGTGCACGCGCTGGTGGGAGCAGGGACAGGTTGGCTCCGCTGCTCCATCAGCAGCCCTCAGCCAGAGGGGTTGGGCCCAGCTCCCCACCAGCGGGTGCCTGGGTCTCCCTGCAGAATGCAAGCAGATTGTCTCAGACCTGGGCTTTGTGTTCTCCACTGGTTCATGGTTGCTTTGAATCGAGTGCAGAGGTCACGCTTGTGCGCTGGACCACCAGGGTCACAGCAGACAAGAGGCAAGTTTGCTCAGCTCTCATTTTACCTTAGACCGTGTCTCCCATGTCCTTCTAATCATAAACTGAGGATCTCAGAGAGCCTTCCAGTCACTGTGGTAAGAATTTTTATGCCTACGAGGGGAGGGTGGGTGCTGTTCCCAGGAGGTTCAGTTCCAATAGCCTATGTGGAAGATATGCAGTCATTCTCCCAGGTAAAAGTGAGATGTGTCCTTAACTGTATTTACTCCAAGTGTTTTGGGATTCATGGATAAGAGATACTTATCTAATTGCTGATAATTTGTGCATTCTTTTTTCCAAGAATTCAAAATGGCATTAACAGGTAGAATTTTTTTTTAAAGAAAATAATATTGTCACAAATAATCATCACTAATGATCACTTCAGTTCAGTTCAGTTCAGTTGCTCAGTCCTGTCCGACTCTTTGCAATCCCGTGAATCGCAGCATGCCAGGCCTCCCTATCCATCACCAACTCCCGGAGTTCACTCAAACTCATGTGCATCAAGTCGGTGATGCCATCCAGCTATCTCATCCTCGGTCGTCCCCTTCTCCTCCTGCCCGCAATCCCTCCCAGCATCAGGGTCTTTTCCAATAACTCAACTCTTCGCATGAGGTGGCCATAGTATTGGAGTTTCAGCCTCAGCATCAGTCCTTCCAATGAACACCCAGGACTGATCTCCTTTAGGATGGACTGGTTGGATCTCCTTGCAGTCCAAGGGACTCTATATTTTCATAGCACGGTGTGATTTTTAGAACATTTTCTATTTGCTCTTAATCTAGTATTCTGGCCTGGAGAATTCCATGGACTGTTATGGGGTCCATAACATGGGGTCGCAGACAGTCAGGCACCACTGAGTGACTTTCATTATCTTCTTACTACTTACCCCACCTGATTGACAAGGGCTGTAAATCCCATTTTATAGATAAGGAAACTGATGCCACAGATGTTAAATTACTCACCCAAGAATAGAAGCAAGAACTTGGATCTTCCCTCCTAGTGTCTTATCAAATCATTTCACTTGTATTCTTTCGTTTCATGCTTGCGCACAGCCCACTGGCTGGACCAGAGGATCCTAGCTCCTGGTTGAACTTAAAAAATATTGTTCCATAAAGCCTGTATTAAAAAGCACGTGGCAGGAACTTCCCGGGCAATCTAATGGTTAAGATTCCATACTTTCAATGCAGGGGACGTGGGTTTGATCCTTGGCTGGAACACTAAGACGCCACATGCCACGTGGTGCCGGCAAAACCAAAACAGAAAAAGCACGTGGCAAGGAATTCCCTCATCGCCTGGTGGTTAGGGCTTGGTGCTTTTACTGCTCTGCCCTGGGTTCAGTCCCTGCTCCAGGAACTGAGATCCTTCAAGCCAAGCAGTGCTGCCAAAAAGAAAATAAAAGAATGTGGTGGGAGCGGGGTTCAGGATGGGGAACACATGTACACCCATGGTTGATTCATGTGAATGTATGGCAAAAACCACCACAATATTGTAAAGTAATTAGCCTCCAATTAAAAAAAAAAAGAATGTGTATACAGGTAAAACTGAATCACTTTGCCATACAGCAGAGACTGGCACAACATTGCAAATCAACTATACTTCAATTAAGAGTAAATAAAATAAAAAACACGGCAGTCTGTTTTTTAGGTATTTTGTGAGTATTAATTGTGTCAACCTGCTATTTAGGGCAAATATTCAAACTCCAGGTGCTCACCATGGGCACACTGCTTCTCTGAAGACTTTATTCGTGTCTTCATTCTACAGATACCCATTTTAATCATTTACATGTGCTGGTCTGGTCACTCTGGGTGATACAACAATGTCTCTAGCATAGACTTTGCCCTCGAGTTTATCATCTTGCAGGAAGCTCAGACGCATACACACAAAAGGGGAAGTGATAAATGAAGTGTAGACTGAGCTTCCAGAAGTTCTAAGAAACTTTACTTTGTGACATAAGTTTTGCTGACTTGGAAAGTGCTGCTAAACGCGGGAGCTTTGGGTTTGTTGTTTAAGGCTGTGTCTCTTAACAAACCAGGGCACAGAACTGCTGCGGTTTTCAACAGTGAAACTAAAGCTTCTGTGTTGTAGGAATTTCCTCGAAATTTCTTTGAAACATACTGAAACCAAGTACACACTCTCACCTCTTGCTTCCTGTTGTCAGGGTCCACCCCAGCTTACGGGAAACTACAGGTATCCGTGTTACATTTCAAAGAAAAATTTGGTTAATTTTTTTTCAGCTTTTAAAGAGATCCAAAATGACCTTATATTGTAATAAAAGTTTTTTTTTTTTTTTTTTTTTTTTTACAAAAGTCTATAAAAGTCAAAGACTTCTGGGTCAAATAATGTGGTTATATGTAGATAGCATCCCTGAATGGCACACTTATTTCACTCAACTAAAATAGTAGCTCTGATTATTACAGAAATGAATCAGACGTGTGCTTTATCTTTAGAAGACAGCTCTGACAAAGCAGGCTTTGCAGTAAAGGTTGCTATAATTATAGAATAGAATGTAGTCCCATAGTTTCCATTTATTAAAAATGTAAATGCTTTTAATACCAAAGGTGCATGTCCTCTGCTAACCCAGACTGTTAAATGGTTTCTTAAAGAACAAGAGGGAGATGACTTCCCTGTCAGTCCAGTGGTTAAGACTCTGAGCTTCTACCGCAGGGAGCAGGGGGTTCCTCCCCTGGTGAGGAACTGAGATCCCACAGCCGCGAGGTACAGCCAAAAAAAAAAGTTAGCCCAGGCACTTAATAGAAATGATGATAGTAATAGGTGCGTGCCATTTGCAGTCTACACAGTTATTTCACTGTTAACAGTCCAGCTGTTTTCTCCCAGCCCCAAATCACCCTCTAAGGTGAGCAGGGGTAATGTTGGGGAAGTCTTCTCCCAGGTCTCTCCACTTCCAGGCTCTGCCAAGAGAGTCTGCAGGCCTGGAGGAGGAGGAAGGATGGTACCCAGAGGTGCCAGCTTCTGGGAGCCTCTAAGATCTGATAGCCCCAACCTCTCCCTCTGGTCCCCTCAGCACTGGGGACTCCCCGAGGTGACTGTGTCAGCTCAGTGTCCCCTTTTTTTGTTTGGGTTCTCCAGTGCCCGTTTAACCAGTTCCTTCTATTAAATTCTCTGTTAAAATACCTGGTGTGGTTTGTTTTCCTGACTGGACCTTGATTAATATAACCTTTACTCTCTCAAATTATAAGGCAGCTATTATCAGGCATGTTTTACTGATGCGGAAGTGGAGACTTGGGGTACAGCGGTTTGTGTAAAGTTGCGCAGCTGCTAGTACAAGAGCCAAGACAGGTCCACCTTCCATTTTGAGATCCTCTGCTTTCCATTCCTTCTCGTCCTTTCTCTTGCTTAACTTCCTCCCTTCCTTTTTTTTTTTTTTTTTTAAATAATTTTATACCAAAAGGAAAAGGACTTCTCTGGCAGTCCAGTGGTTAAGACTTTGCACTTCCACTGTAGAAGATATAGGTTCAACCCCTGGTCGGGGGACTAAGATCCCACATGCCCCTCTGCACAGCCCAAATAATAACAATAATAATTTTATCCTTAACAGAAGAACTGCAGAGGTAGTGGGAAATGCTGGCATACCCTTCACCCAGCTTTCTCTGATGTTAACGTCTTATACAACCATGAAGCATTTATCCAAACTAAAAATTAGCATAGGAACATTACTATTTTTCAAAGCTACAGATTTTATTAGGACTACACCAGTGTTTCCATTAGTGTCTTTTTTTTAGTTCCAGATTACCTTTGGTTGTTATGTCTCCTTTATCTCGTCCAATGTTTCTGTTTTTCCTTGTTTTTCATGACCGTGACAATTTTGAGATGCACTAGTTAGATATTTTGTAGATCTCCCATCAGTTTGGGTTTTCTTGTGATTAGATTAGAATTACGGTTTTGGAGGAAGACCACCACAGAGCTAAGTGCCCTTCTTATTACAGCAGGTCAGAGGCACACAATAGTTCACGCTACTCCCAGTGACGGCAACCTTGATCGCTTAGTCAAGGTGGGTGTCAGGCTTACACACTGTAAGTCTTTCCTTTTCCGTAATTTATTTGTTTAGAAGCTAGTTACTAAATCCTCTTGCTGAACTTTTGACTTCCCACTTAATCCTCGGGCTCTGCTTTCTTGGCAGATTATTAACTAGTGCTTAAAGAATCTTTGTATTAATTGACTAGGCTGAGAATTATAAGCCTAGGAGCCAGACTAACCATGCTAAGATTTATGGCTGTGTATTACTTCTTGGAAAATTATTAGCTGTTGCACCATTTTTGCCTTGCACTATGTTTAAACATGGAACTTGGCTATTTTTAGTCTCAGAAAGCTTATGGTTAATGCTAGGACACCTTCTTTTACTTGATGAACTGGAATCACCTCTGACAAGCCCAGAAAGATGATCAGAAGCCCAGGGTCTTAATAGCATGCAGGAAATCAGTAAAAAGCATAAGAGACAGAGAAGTGGTTGCTGAGAAAATTGGAAGGGCTGAAGGATGCGGTTCAAGGAGTGGAGATTTATAAGGATGAATGAGAGGTGACAGGTAACAGATGGATGGACACAGAGATCTCAGGTAGGAGGTCAAAGAAAGGTTAAGGATGGAACACAGGATGAGAGAAAAGCTTGTGACATGAATCAGCCTTGAGGCTGGACTCTAGACTTGATATATTATAAATATTTGTAGTTTGTCCTGAGATTCACCATCTAGGATATAAGATTTATACTTCTAGCTCTAGATTTCATTATGGACAGACTTTAAGTGACCTTAGGCCTCAATATCAGAGAAGGCAATGGCACCCCACTCCAGTACTCTTGCCTGGAAAATCCCATGGACGGAGGAGCCTGGTAGGCTGCAGTCCATGGGGTCACTAAGAATCGGACACGACTGAGAGACTTCCCTTTCACTTTTCACTTTCATGCATTGGAGAAGGAAATGGCAACCCACTCCAGTATTCTTGCTTGGAGAATCCCAGGGACAGGGGAGCCTGGTGGGCTGCCGTCTATGGGGTCGCACAGAGTCAGACACAACTAAAGCGACTTAGCAGCAGCAGCAGCAGCAGGCCTCAATATAATATATTTAATATATAAACCAGAGAAAGTAGTTCAGTTGGTTTATATAGCGTTGGCTAATCACTGTTATTAAGGAGTGACTGAAGAATAATCAGAGCTCTCAAAACTTTTGGAGGCTTAGCAAGACAAAATGAAGCAGATGGTTCCTTGTTAAATTAGCTACAAATTACAGATCTTAATATTAACAATTTAGAAATGAAAACTATCAGACATATGCTATAGGTTTTTATTTTATGCTATTTTGTTCTAATTCTATGGGATTTCCATATCTCATGATTGACTAAACAAAATAAAATCTCATTAGAGTTTTTGAGTCACTAATGGCCTTCTTCCTAAGCCTGAGGCTGTATCTGCAAATATGTAGTTTAGCCAAGATAACAGACCTCACCTGGGCTTAGAATTCTGTATTTGATTGGCTTGGTAGTGATTTAGTCACTGAGTCTGACTCTTGCAACCCCATGGACTGCAGCCCACCAGGCTCCTCTGTCCATGGGATTCTCCAGGCAAGAACATTGGAGTGGGTTGCCATTTCCTTCTCCAGAGGATCTTCCTAACCCAGGGATTGAACCTGGACTCCTGCATTGCAAGCAGAATCTTTACTGACTGAGCTACCAGGGAATTGGCTTAGAAATCTGTATAAACTTAACTGTTTCTATATTTCATACTATTATTCTTTTTCTGAAACCGAGATTCCTTTTTTTTTTTTTTTTTTCAAGATTTTTAAAAATGTGGACCATTCTTTTTAAAGTCTTTTGAATTGGTTGCAATATTGCTTCTGTTTCATGTTTTGGTTTTTTGGCCACGAGGCATGTGGGATCTTAGCTTCCTGACAAGGGATCAAACCCCCACCTCCTGCATTGGAAGGCCAAGTCTTAACTGCTGGACCAGCAGGGAAGTCCCTGAAAAGCTGAGATTTCTAACACAGCAGACTTCAGATGTGATCAAGTGCATTCAGGGTGGTATGGCCGTACACAATAGCAGACCTCAGAGCATATTTCCCTTCTAGCAAATTGAGAGATGGAGACTTGAAACTTTTGTAATTGATCTTAAATCTTACATAGGTCATTTACAGTCAGTATACTTCAGGAGGGGCACAGGTGGGCAGCTTGGAGTTTTTCAACTTGAACATCAACTTAGTTTTTAGTTTAGGTTTTTAAATATTTATTTACTTGTCTGTAAGTTGGCTTAAAGCTCAACATTCAGAAAATGAAGATCATGGCATCCGGTCCCACCACTTCATGGGAAACAGATGGGGAAACAGTGGAAACAGTGTCAGACTTTATTTTTCTGGGCTCCAAAATCACTACAGATGGTGACTGCAGCCATGAAATTAAAAGACGCTTACTCTTTGGAAGGAAAGTTATGACCAACCTAGATAGCATATTGAAAAGCAGAGACATTACTTTGCCAACAGAGGTTCGTCTAGTCAAGGCTATGGTTTTTCCTGTGGTCGTGTATGGATGTGAGAGTTGGACTGTGAAGAAGGCTGAGCGCCGAAGAATTGATGCTTTTGAACTGTGGTGTTGGAGAAGACTCTTGAGAGTCCCTTGGACTGCAAGGAGATCCAACCAGGCCATTCTGAAGGAGATCAGCCCTGGGATTTCTTTGGAAGGACTGATGCTAAAGCTGAAACTCCAGTACTTTGGCCACCTCATGCGAAGAGTTGACTCATTGGAAAAGACTGATGCTGGGAGGGATTGGGGGCAGGAAGAGAAGGGGACGACAGAGGATGAGATGGCTGGATGGCATCACTGACTCGATGGACGTGAGTCTGAGTGAACTCCGGGAGTTGGTGAGCGACAGGGAGGCCTGGTGTGCTGCGATTCATGGGGTTGCAAGGAGTTGGACACGACTGAGCGACTGATCTGATCTGATCTGATCTGACCAGGTCTTAGTTGCAGCATGCGGGATCTTCTATCTTCATTGCAGCATGTGGGATGTAGTTCCCTGACTAGGGATTGAACCCAGGCCCCCTGCATTGGGAATGCGGAGTCTTAGCCACTGGACCCCTAGGGAAGTCCCAGTTTTTAGTTTTGAAATATAGACTGGGGAAGACTTTAGTCCACTTGGCCTTCTTAATAATTGGCCTGTTGAAAATGCCTCTGTGTTAGGAAAAAAAAAAAAAGACTGGAAAACTAACGCTTGGTGGCATTAGAACATTCATGTAAAAAAAAAATTCATATGCTTCTTTGGGAAAAAAATATGTTGTGTATTTTAAAATGCCTATTTTGGCTGATGCTGGTGCTTATCCTTCTGGGCACATTTTTTACATACAGGATTAGGCATCTTGAAATCTCTTACTTAAAAGTGAATTCTTATTTGTAGGCTAGGTTACCAGTCTCCTGACCAGATGAAATCTGAAAGTCAGGCATCTAGAATAGAATGACGGTCTGAAGGGAGTCATTTCTCTGATGATTAGTCATTATTTACCAACTTAACTGGAGGGAAAAGATGATGGTGTCTGCTTTACTAAAAGCCCTTTTTTTCCCCTTTTAATGCTCCTTAAAATTAGCTGGTGTTAGGCAGAACCCTCTGTATCTAAAAGTCAGGAACCGGAAGTCAAGTAGGTTTCACTTGTGATCAAAACCACATATTTGATGCACTTGATGTCAGAGTGCACAGAACGCATTGCCTGGTCTGAGTACTCCTGAGCAATGTGAGTCAAGATCCAAATCATCATAGAGGGAGAAAATGGGTCCGTGATGGTTGTTAATGGAGACCTGGGCGATTTTGTGATGGGTGCTTTTCTCTGCAGTGGATCTTTCATGCTCTGTCATCACCTGTCAAGAGAGAACTGGGTTATTGGGCATACCCATAGAAGGGCCTAAGTATTTTGGAAAGGTCAACCTGAGAGGCGATATCATGTAGCCAGGACATTGGTCCTGTGTGCCCCTTGCCAGGGGGCCTGGCTGAAGAGTTAACAGATTATAAATAGACTGCCCTGTTGGAGGGATTCCTTTGGTAACCAGACCTGAACACAGAGCATCTTTGAGTCAAGGTCATCTTGTGACCCCCTCTCGGTGTCTCCCTCACATCTTCAATTTGAGTGGAAAGGATGTCTTTTCACATCTTGTCAGCTTTGTGGTTACCAGTTTCTACACAAGTGATTGATTCCTCACGAGGATTGGATGGAAAATAAATGTAAAGGGGTTTTACTGCTGTAAATATAGCTCATTGACGTTTTGGTGGACAGCAGGCACAATACAGCCTGTCCCAGGGCTACAGCTAGTTAAATAGGGAAATTTGTATTCATTTCACAGCTTTCAACCAGAGTAAACTGTTCTCCCCAACGCGGATCTTAAGAAAATGTTCTGAAATATCACCAGTCTAAAAATATCCACTGGTAAAGTTTTAGACACACTGTGTAACTGAGAAGAGGGGAAGTAGAGAAGGCTGAGAAAATAACCAAACATCAAATAAAAAGGAACTGAAATTTAAATAGAAAAGCCCTACAATCTATAAAAGCAAGCACTTATGTAAAAGAGTGCTCTAAATGAGCTATTCATATGACCCCAGATGTTGATTTCCATATTAACTATTATTTGTTTCTCTGACACAAGCGTTACATGTCTGCTATGTATAAAATCAGTACTTTTCTATTTTCATCATAGTTTGTCTAAAAATAATTTCCTTTCTCTTCAGAAGCAGATTTTTGGCATTCGGGGGTTTTTGCTTCGTAAATAAAAAACTGCGTTAGGTTGTATTCATTTGTTTTTCTTTTATGTCCCTCTCCCTTTTTTCCTATTAAGTTTCCTTTCAGGGAATGTGTATTGCATGATTGTTTGTAAGAGTGAAAACTGGAGATAGAGCAGGTGTTCCATCAATAAAAGATTAGTGAATGCATGATGGTCTGAGATAGACTTCTCTAGAAAGGAACCAGGGCTCCTTGGAGACATGATGGGTTCGAGGAAGGGGACAGAAAAGCAGAAGGTGAACCTGGAGCGTCTTTCTGTGCCAGAAAGTAAGCAAGTGCTTCAACAAGTGATTGGGGCGGGTACCCCCCGGTGGTCCTGTGGTTAAGAACCCGCTTGCCAATGGAGGGGATTCAGGTTCGATCCCTGGTCTGGGAACTAAGATCCCACATGCCACAGGGCAACTAAGCCCATGCACCAAAACTCCTAGGGGCTGCAACGAAGACCCAGCGCAGCCAAAAATAAATTAATAGGCAGTTTTTTAAAAGTGATGGGGGCAAGTCTAAAGGACCCAGGAGCCATTGAGGGAGCTCCTGCAGGCCATATCCAGGCTGCTCTGTGGGCGTGTGGTCAGGCCCGAATGTCAGCAAATTGTGTACCTTTGAAAACCCTTTTTATTGAAATTAATTATTCATTTTTATGACTGGATTATAGTCCCTTTTACAGACCACTGGGAATCACCCAATAATTTACAACTGAAGTAAAGATGTTCTGTAATCTCATATGCACTGGGACCATATTTTTTTACAAGAAAAATGTGCAAAAGTAGGGGGTAGTTTAACAAAATATTTGAAATTAGGATGGCTAGAAAATTTAGGATACATGGCTGGTACACACATACACATATGTGTGTATAAATATATACATATGTGTTGTTGTTGTTCAGTTGCTTAGTCGTGTCTGACTCTCTGTGACCCCATGGACTGCAGCACACACCAGGCTTCCGTGTCCTTCACTGTCTCCCTGAGGTTGCTCAAATTCATGTCTATTGAGTCGGTGATGCCATCCAACCATCTTATTCCCTGTCACCCCGTTCTCCTCCTTCCCTGTCTTTCCCAACATCAGGGTCTTTTCCAAAGAGTTAGCTCTTGGCATCAGGTGGCCACAGTATTGGAGCCTCAGCTTCAGCATCAGTCCTTCCAGTGAATATTCAGGGATGAACATCATATCCATATCAGATCTCTGTAAACTGGCAATTCCACATTTGGTCACCAGGTGGCGCCTGGCTGGTGTAAGAAAAATGTACAAGGAAACTGAACGCCAGGATAAAAGGCCAATGAGGTTTGTGCTCACACAAAGTCATCTTCAGCAATCCCTGGGAACTCATTGAAAGAGTTCCTGTGGCTGAGTGCTATACCACCTCCTCCGTGAAGCCTTCCAGATTACCTCAGCCAGAAACAGTCACTTCCTTATAGTTGCCCTCTGGTTTGGCTTTTCTCTGCTTAATGTTCCGTTTTTTGTGTGTAGCAATATCATCTTCCTTATAATGCTGCTTCCTGAAAGAGCAGGACGTTGTCTTTTCCACTTGAAGTCTCTCTTTACACCCAGCACTGAGGGTTGCGGATAAGACTCTGATTGGGTTAATGAAAGGCTGCTAAGGCAGAAGCTTTGGTAGGTAGGAGCCTACAAACCAGGTTAGTTTCTCCTAAAGAGATTTTCAATGGTTTTCTTTTGTGGTGGGGGAGAGAGGTAAAGAGCTAAAATGTAAGCATGGATTTAATTATACTATAAAGGCTGTATGCTTAGTCACTCAGTCATGTCCAACTCCTTGCGACCCCATGGGCTGTTGCCTGCCAGGCTCCTCTGTCCATGGGATTCTTCAGGCAAGAATGTTGGAGTGGATAGCCATTCCCTTCTCTAGGGAATCTTCCCGACTCAGGGATTGAACCTGAGTCTCCTGCATCGGCAAGCAGGTTCTTTACCACTGAGCTACCAGGGAAGCCCACTACAAAGGATAGTTTTGTCTATATAAACAGTTGATCCCGGGATGTATTTCCTTGAACGCTGAATAATTTACATCCCATTGCCAGTTATCATCAAAAGTTATATTCTAAGTGGGAGATGAGGAACACTAGCTTTCCCCCGACCCTTTCCTTTTGTTTTTCTTCTTTGCTGGGAGGATGTGGAGAAGGGGCAAAGAGTGAAGGGAGAACCTCTATTTTTTTTTTTTTAATTCAGGTAGAAGTTATGGATAACTCTCAAATACCCGTGCAAATAAATATGATTAACTTCGCTACTCCAGAAAAAAATTTTAATCCCAAAGTCATTTATTTTGGCTTTAGAATAGACAAGCATTTGTGTCGGGATTTCCTGCCTAATTACTTTTTGCTTAAGCTTATTTAAGAATTGTTTTAAATTCCTTTAGTGTGACAGCCCAGCAAAATGGTCGGGGGTGGGGTGGAGAAATGGGCCACAGATGGGGTCTGAACCAGGATTTCAGCTTTCCTATATAAAAGCCTCCTGATACACTGCATGTAGGAGAGCAATGTTGAAATTAGCTTTCTGGAGAACAATTTGGCAACGTAGTTTTAAGAGTCTTAAAAAATATGCTTACTCTTTGATCCAGTAATTCCACTTCTAGGAATTTGTCCTAAGGAAATAATCAAGCAGGCACGCAGAAATGTAGGGACAAGGCATTCACCATGACATTTAAGGGAAAAAAAAGTAAAACCCCAACTGGAAACATTGAATAATGTGGAATTGATTAAAGTAGGCCCCGTCTTCATTTTGGCATGCTGGATCTTTAGTTGCGGTATGTGGGATATAGTTCCGTGACCAGGGATCGAACTGCAGTGGGAGCATGGAGTCTTAGCCAGTAGACCACCAGAAAGTGTTAGTTGCTCAGTCATGTCCAACTCTTTGCAACCCCATGGACTGGGGCCCGCCAGGCTCCTCTGTCCATGGGATTCTTCAGGCAAGAATACTGGAGTGGGTAGCCATTCCCTTCTCCAGGGGATCTTCCCGACCCAGGGATCGAACCCGGGTCTCCTGGATTGTAGGCAGATTCTTTACCATCTGAGCCACCAGGGAGGCCCAGACCACCAGGGAAGTCCCTCAATGTATTCTCTTAAGGGTCACATTCATACACATGAAGTATCAGCGATCACACTGAATACACAAAATCAGATGTATAATACCATAGATTCAATTATATTTCCCAAGTAAAACAGTTATAGTCAGCAAAAACCCATGAAAGCATAGAGTTTCATGTGGATGTTCAGTTTTCTGAAAGCAGCAGAAGGGACCAGACTCTTCAGAGCTAGGAGGACCACGTTTTTGCAAAGCTTCAAACACTAGTAGGTTTTTGGGAAACTATGTAAAAAATGTTTACTGCCCAAGTGGCATTATAAGAATACCAGGAGCATTGTAGATCACCCTGATTGATCTTCTCCAAGCAATTCCCAATTAAATGTTTTACCGTGTCCCCCTTTTCTTATTTCCTCATTGTCATTACCTCACAACTCCAAACCCAGATGTCTAAACGGGGGGAGAGAGTGAAAGTGTAAGGTAAACGATGGACAATTGAAAACCTTTGATGACCCTAGAAGAGCTCTTGGCTCATGGTTTTGTTTGTTTGTTTGTTTGTTTTCTAAAAACCCTCTGCTTTATATGATCAGCTGTGGAGGAAATTTGTTTTTCACTGTTTGCGGGCCTTCAGTGTACACACGTTGGGGTTCTCTTGTGTTTGCAGTTCCTAAATTCTTCAGACACCATGCGGCTTCGCCGAAGGACCTTGCAGGTCCGGCTCCGCGTGGTGTAAGGTCAGGCGGAAAAGCCTTTTGTGATTAACTCGGCCACCATGTGTCGCATGGTATTTGGAGCTGCACCGGGAGCTTTTATTAGTTGTCCACATTTTGAATGCTGACTCACATAAGCTTCATCTAATGGGAAAGGCAGATAAATGTAGCATTCTGGACGCCAGAACGCTCCCACCCTGCCCTCCCAGCAGCTGTGACCTTGAGCAGGTTCACTTACTATGGTGATCGGTCTATCTAAACACACTGTCTTCTCCCACTTTGTCTCTGACACAGTTTCCTTATGCAGCCCCTCCTCCCCAAGAACCAGTGAAGACTCTGAGGAGCCTGATCAACATCCGAAAGGACACATTAAGACTCGTCAAGTAAGTTCAGGTTCCCAGCTGGGGCCAGGTTCCAGGGGCCCTTCTTCAGGCAGGGGCAGCCAACTCCCCAGGGGACCCACAGAACTGTTTCTGCCAGCCCCAGAGCCCGGCCTCCAGGCCGTGGGCTGCTTGCATGAGATGCGCCTGGATCGTTCAGAACTTTCTGAGACAGTCAGTGTTGGTAAGGAGGCTTCTCTTTTCTGAAAGCCATCGTGGTTATCCCAACCTGATGAACTGTCCAAAACAAAGAGTTGTTGGGGGAGAAAGTGAATTATGCAGATACGTGGACAAACCTGTGTGAAAATGGGATATTTGAACTTGGCACAGGAAGTCCTTATTTTCCTGCTTATATTTACTTTTTGGTTTATTCTTAATCTCGTGTGCCTTTCCTCTGGCACCCTGGGTTTGCTGTTTAATCACCATTGTCAGCATTAGTTATCGTCAGCATCTGCCTTCTTTGTGCTATCTCTGAGATAGTGTGTGTGTGTGTGTTTGGCTGCGCTATGTGGCTTGTGAGATCTTAGTTCCCCAACCCGGAATTGAACTGACACCCCCTGCAGCAGAAGCTCAGAGTCTTACTGCTGTACCACCAGCGAAGTCCCGGAGATCCTATGATTTTTAAACCGATGCTGCCCTCCAGATAGCAAGTCTGTCTACCAAGAGTTTGGGTTCAAATTAGTGGTTAATGCATAGAGAACTAAGCAGCTGGGGGAGAAAAAAAAAGAGCACAAACTCTAATAAAAGCTTATGCAGGAAAAGGAAAATGATTAGAGATTACTCTGTGGCTGAACTGTGAGTAATGTTGATAGACTCACATTAGTATAGAGGAAGATGTACTGAGCTAACAAAATCATGATGCACTTTGTTAGGGAGCACCCCTGTGTGGAGCAGAGGGAAGGAAGGGAAAGAATGTCTTGGGACTTCCCTGGTGCCTCAGTGTTAAGAATCTGCCTGCCAACACAGGAGACACTGGTTCAGTCCCTGGTCCAGAAAGATCCCGCCTGCCACAGGGCGACTAAGCCCGTGCGCCACAAGTACCGAGTCCACGCTCTAGAGCCTGGGCTCTGCAGCAAGAGAAGTCACCGCGACTGGAAGAACCCGCACGCAGCACCGACGTGAATAAATAATAATTTTTAAAGAACTTTAAAAAAGAAAGCCTTGTTCCCATAGGAGAAAGTCAATAGATAACGCCTAAAGCTGAAAAAGTAACCTGAGCCTGTTATTTCAAAACATGCAGGTAAATGCCAAAAACAGTCAGCTGCGGAGGGAAAGGCGGTTTTCTGTGAAGAAGCGGAAAACGGGCAGAAAGAGACCCGCTGCGTTTTTGTCACAAGCCTTGTGGAAACTATTTAAACAATGGCATGAGTAACTTTGATTAAAGTAAAAGCTATTTTTTTAAAAAGTCTGGCAAACGCACAAGGTGCTTAACGGTGGCGCCATGAAGTATCAGAAATTGCCTAAATCCCCCCCATAGGACCAACAGGGTGCTCTGCCGTCATTAAAAATGAGGGTAGAGGCCTAAGTGTGTGATCACGGAGGGTAGCCCACAGTAGATTCAGTTAAAAAAAGAAGAGAAGGGACTTCCTTGGTGCTCCAGTGGGTAAGACTCAGGTATCCAACGGAGGGGGCCCGAGTTCCATCCCTGCTCAGGGAACTAGATCCCATATGCCAAAACTCAGAGTCTGCATGCTGCAACTAGATTCAGCACAGCCATTAAAATAAACAAACAAATAAATAAATTTGTATAAAATAGAAAAAGAAGGGAATTCCCTGGCGGTTCAGTGGTTAGGACTCCTTGCTTCCCCTGCAGGGGCCGTGGGTTCAATCTCTGATCAGGGAGCTAGGATCCCACCAAAAGAAAAGGAAAAGAAAAAAGATCACCATAAACATGTTAACGGGCTACCCCCGAATGCCGAGTCTTTGTGGTTTTCTAGATGTGCCGAGGAAGTGAAGACCCCCGGGGAAGAGGCGGGCAGAGCCAAAGTCCACTACAACGTGGAGTTCACCTTCGACACGGACGCTCGGGTGGCCATCACCATCTATTATCAGGCCACCGAAGAGTTCCAGAATGGCATCGCCAGGTAAGAACAAGGGGCCAGGGGAGCCACGTCCTTCCCACACAGGCCAGGGTCCATGCCTGATGCGCTCCCCTGCGGAGGAAAACATTCTTTTTCTACACTCAGGTTGAGAACTGTTCCTGAATTCGGATTTTCTTACTCACGCAGTCTTGTTCACTTTTTCTCTTCAAACTATGCTGTCTTGGTACAGTGACAAGTACCAGCATATTCCTTCAGGTCATCACGATGCTGTTAGAAATCAATTAGGCTGGGTCGACTTCCTGGTCTAGTGGCTAAGACTCCACATTCTCAATGCAGGGGGCCTGGGGTTCAATCCCTGGGCAGGGAATCTAGATCTCACATACCCCAATTAAGACATAGCACAGCCAAATAAATAAATATTTAAAAAATCTTTTAAGCTACATTTCTGTGGATATGTGGGTTGAATAGATACCTTTTAAAAATTACTTATTTACTTATTTATTTTTGGCTGTGTTAGGTCTTAGCTGTGGCAGGATCTTCACTGCAACATACAGGATCTTTTCATTGCAGCAGGAGGATTCGTTTTCCCAAAGCAGGTGGGATCTTTGTTCCCTGACCAGGGATCAAACCTGCGTCCCCTGCATTGGAAGGTGGATTCTTAATCACTGAACCACCAACGCTCAGTCACTCGTTCATGTTCGACTCTTTGCGGCCTCATGGACTGTAGCCCGCCAGGCTCCTCTATCCACGGGATTCTCCAGGCAAGAATGCTGGAGTGGGTTGCCATTTCCTCCTCCAGGGGATCTTCCTGACCTGGAGATCAAACCCTGGGATCAAACCCAAGTCTCTTGCATCACCTGCATTGGCAGGCAGATTCTTTACCACTAGCGCCACCTGGGAAGCCCTCATAGGGAAGTCCCTAAATAGGTAACTTCAATAGCATCACCAAGCAAGGGCAAAGAAAAGAAATTATAAGGAGATCTTTTTTCTTTTTTCTGTTCCACTCTATACTGAGAGCCTGTTGATAATTGACAGCAGACACAGAACAGAGGAAACCATCAGATCCTCTTGGCCAGACGGTAACTTGTGCTTTGCTTCCCACTTTGACCAACAGCTACATCCCCAAAGACAACAGCCTGCAGTCGGAGACGGTGCACTACAAGCGCGGGGTATGCCAGCAGTTCTGCCTGCCCTCGCACACCGTGGACCCCTCCGAGTGGGCGGAAGAGGAGGTGAGCAGCCGGCGGCCCCGGGAGAAAGCACAGGGCAGGTTCCACGCACAGACCCGCAGGGTGCGGGAGCTCCTCAGGACCCCGGCCGGCAGCACAGGACCGGCCCCGGTGCTCAAAGGCGTGCTCCCCTTCAGCCTTCTAATGCCTTCGTGCCCTGGGAAGGACACATCTAATTTTTCTATCCCAGAGCAGCCCCATTAACCTAGGATATTTTGAGGAAGCCGTGCCCAAAGGAAAGACCTATAGGTTAGCAACCTTTACCTCTATGAGGTTTCTTAGAGACTGGTAGCCTTCAACTCAATGGACTTGGGTAGTTGGAAATGGCAACCCACTCCAGGATGCTTGCCTGGAAAATCCCAGGGACAGAGGAGCCTGGTGGGCTAAAGTCCATGCTGTTGCAAGAGTGGGACACGATGTAGAGGCTAAACTACCAGGTAGTCACCAGGTTGACCGGTGAGGAGCTACGACAAAGTTAAGGCCTCCCTGTCTGGTGGATAACTGTGCCCTTTGGATGTAAGGCCCCCTCCTCCCTCGCTTTTTCTTTTCTTTCCCTTCAGCTTGGCTTCGACCTAGACAGAGAGGTTTACCCGTTGGTGGTCCACGCCGTGGTGGATGAAGGCGATGGTACGGTGCTTCCCGTCTTCTGGGCTGCACGTGGGCCTGTTTGTGGCAGGCAGGCTGGCAGCAACTGCGGCCTCAGATCCACAAGGCTCCTCCGTGGGCATCAGTTTCCACATCCCAGCACATCCCTCCTGCTCCCAGCCTCCTCGGGCACCGACAGTCCTACTGGGTGACTTAACCTGCCCCTTGCTGTGAAGCCAGAGGGTCACAGGGGCTCGGGGAAGGTGGGTGGGGTCAAGCTGTATCATTAGCAGTCTTCTTCCCCATCCGTGTGCCTTTCTTTCTTTCAGAGTATTTTGGCCATTGCCACGTCCTGCTGGGCACTTTTGAAAAGGTCAGTGGGTGACGTTATGGGCCTTGCTTTGGTACACACTGCTCTGTCTCTCCTCCGAGAACACGTGGAGGCCCCTTCTCTGGCTGCCTGGGCTCGGCAGAGCGGGTCTGACTGGGAGGCTGTGGGAAGCCGGGGGGAGCACCCCCTTGCACACCCAGGGCCACAGAGGGCCGAGTTCCAGCTCAGCCACCAGCTTGCTGATGCCCCTCGACTCCTTAGGCCTCGTTTTGTCTTCTTAAATCGGAAGGGCTAGACTACATGCTTGAGGACCCTTCTAGAATGAGGAGTCTGTCGTTCCACTCTCCGGGGAGATGGGGCTGGGGGGATCCAAGAACGTGCCTAATTGAGAGAAGTAATAGGAGAACAGCTGGTCTCCCTTCTTCCTCGTCATAACTGTCGTGTTTTTGTGTTTTCCCTCCAGCACTCAGATGGCACTTTCTGTGTCAAGCCCCTCAAACAGAAACAAGTGGTAAGTATTCGAGGGCCGGGGACTGTTGGTGTTTCCCGACTTTGCTCTCTGTTTCTCTCTCTCTCTCCCCACTCTTCTGCTAAGTGCTCTTTTTCCCACCTCCCTGCCTTTTTTTTTTTTTTAATCAAAGAAGAAAAGCAGAAAGGGATGCTTTTCTGTGTTAGAAACGACTTGGGTGGCCTGAAAGGACGAGATTTGTCTCCTGACATTAGGTTTAGGGAGAACTCTTTTCATTGAAAAGGCCAGGCTGAGAAACTAACATTTCCAGCTAAAAGAATAAAACTATCAGGGTCTGATTCAGGGCCAGTTAGAGCTCTTGGCTTAACGTGTCCCAACATTTCTTTTCTCAAATTCAAAGTCTGCTGGCCATCTGCCCCCTTTCAGGGTGACGGGCAAGTTATGCAGGTGTCTGCTGGAAGCCCTGACCCCTGAGGCTGGGGGAGAGCCGTGGAGGGCGGGAGGGGAGAGTGGAGTCAGCGGCATCACCCAGCGAGGGTGGCTCATCATGTGGAGGGTGAGGGGCGGTTGAGTGTGGGGTGGAGTACGCCTCGATTGAGATGCGAAGAAAACCTCCCTCCCCCATGATGGCCGACAAATATCTGAAATTCTTTTTTTTTTTTAATTTCATTTTTTTAAAAAATGTTTTTAAGTGGAGGAAAATCGCTTTACAATGTTGTGTTGGTTTCTGCCATACAACAACGCAGATCAGCCATAATCATACATGTATCCCCTCCATCTTGCGCCTCCCTCCCCTGCCCCCACCCTACATCGCCAGGCTGGACTCCCTGTGTTACAGAGCAGCTTGTCACCAGCTCTCTGTTTGACACACGATAGTGTATATATGTTGATGTTACTTTCTCCATTCATACCACTCTTCCCTTCCCCTCCTGGGTCCGCAAGTCCATTCTCTATATCTGCGTCTCCATTCCTTTCCTACAAATAGGTTCATCCATGTCATTCTTCTAGATTCCATATACATGAGTTAATATATTTGTTTTCTCTTTCTGACTTACTTCTCTGTGTAAAACAGGCTGTAGGTTCATGAAATTCTAGTTCTTCATTCTTTGGGGTACTAAGCGCTCTCCGCCCTTGGTGAGGTCAGTAGTCGTCAGTAATACCTTAGTATGAATTTGTTGATAATGTCCTTTCCGGAATCATCACTACATTAAAGCAAGTTTTAAGAGAGGCAGAGGAGATGACAGAGCCTGAGCCCCGGGGTACTGCCTGGAAAGGCCGGGCCTCGTGAGTTGCCTCAGGGGGAGGCCTAGTTCTCCAGGACGCCTGCATGGGGTGGAAAGGCTCGGGTACTGCAAGGGAGTTGGTTCATCCCTTCTCCTGTTGCTCGACTGGCATCAGCAATAGGCTTAGTCTAACTGGAGACTAGAATGTGCAATCGATAATGGACTGGGCCTTCGGGGAGGGGATCACTGGGGATAGGGGGAGCGAGGAATGAACTGGCATGAGGAAAGCATGAGGAAACGAGGGAGGGGCCAGCTTTGGCAGACGTGGCTCAGGCTGTCTGAGTCGAACTGGGCCTTGAAGTTGGGGTTTTAATTTTTGGCCAAGCTGCACAGCGTTCAAGATCTTAGTTCCCTGACCAGGGATTGAACCTGGGCCCCAGAAGTGAGAGCGCTGAGTCCTAACTACTGGACCACGAGGAAAGCCCTGAAGTTGGGGTTTTAAGAGGCAGGACTTGTTTTTCAGTTGCCAAGTTCGTATCCAACTCTTTGCGACCCCGTGGACTACAGCACGCCAGGCTTCCCTATCTTTCACCGCCTCCCAGAGTTTGCTCAAACTTATGTCCATTGAGTCAGTGATGCCATCCAACCATCTCATCCTCTGTCGTGTCCTTTTCCTCCTACCCTCAGTCTTTCCCAGCATCAGGGTCTTTTCCAATGAGTCAGCTGTTCGAAGGACTAACGGGTAATTTTGCCCACCTGTCGGTGATGGGGGTGGCTCAGTAGAGGGGGAGGGGTGCAATCAGACCTCCTTCCAGAGCCTGCTCTCTCTCAGCGTCTGCATTTTCCCTTCCCCCCTTTTCCTTGCCCATTTCTTCTTTCTCATTTCCATTCCTTCCTTTGTATACGGTCTAAGCTCAGCTTTCATTCCACAGCTAGCTAATGCGTCTATTTTGACCTGTGGTCCTCCACCCTTTGCCTAGTCTCTGGGCTCTGTCATAGTGACCTACAGTACAAGGATTTCTGTTGTATTTATGAATGTTCGTGTTCCCTGTTGGACAAAAGAGTGGGTGAATTAAGCATCAGATTTTCTTTCCCCTCCCAAAGAGAACATGTAAGTAAATAAGGGCATCCTGTGCTTGTCCAGGCCTTTGATTGTTTCCATTGTGAATCTGTAGTCCTCGGTTACCGAAGGAGGTTCACGGTGGAGGTGTGTAAGTTCCCGCTTTTATCTTTCACTAGAACCAGCCTGCCCTTGCACTTTTTCATTTGTTCTTTAGGTGGATGGGGTCAGCTACCTCCTTCAGGAGATCTATGGGATTGAAAACAAGTACAACACGCAAGAGTCTAAGGCAAGTTCCATCCATGGTTCTTTTTTTTTTTTTGGCCTTTCCCTGCAGGATATGGGCTCTTAGTTCCCCTACCAGGGATCAAACCCTGACCCGCTGCAATGGAAGCACAGTCTTAACTACGGGACCACCAGGGAAGTCCCCCATCCACAGTTCTGAATGTCCTCTTCCCAGGAGGCAGGGTGAGGATCCTGATCCAGCCAGGATCTAGGAATTTAGCACACCAAACTCTGAAATTTGTCTGGTCCTAGAAGGGTATTTCTTCTTCCTCATTTCAGATGATTATAATTATGTTTAAATTTGGAAATGAAAAAATGGGCTGGTTTGGATGGGTTCTTCTACGGGGCTCTGCTCACCTAGTTCCCTGGACCCTCAGTTTGTCGCTGCCTCCTCCCCTGTGTGGCCTTCTGGGCTCCTTTAGCTCTGACTGATGGAGAGGACCAGATCTCAGCTCCAGAGGAGGAGCTTGGCACACACAGTTGCCGAAAGTGAAACTGGGCGTGCACATGCACTTGGTAAACCATGAAGTTCAATGCAGGTGCAAGATTCTGTTCACAGGACTTGTCTCAGCTCTGCAGGCGAGCTGCCTTCTAAACCATGGGGGATTTCCCTGGGGGTCCAGCGGTTGAGACTTTGCCTACCAACACAGGGGTTGCAGGTTCAATCCCTGGTCAGGAGGTTAAGATCCCACATGCCTTGCAGTGAAAAAACCAGAATATAAAAATAAAAAAACAGAGGCACTATTGTAACAGATTCAGTGAAGACTTTAAAACTGATGCGCATGAAACAAACAGATGAATAATGAAATAAACCATGGGTCATGAGAGTCTTTGTGACACTGGCTGTCTGCCCGCCCCCCGGCCAGGTGGCTGAGGACGAGGTTAGCGATAACAGTGCCGAGTGCGTGGTGTGTCTCTCCGACGTGCGGGACACGCTGATCCTGCCCTGTCGCCACCTCTGCCTGTGTAACACCTGCGCCGACACCCTTCGCTACCAAGCCAACAACTGCCCCATCTGCCGACTGCGTAAGCCCCCCGAGGCCCCACTGGGCCCCCCAGGTCACCCCGCCCCCCAGCCGGGCTGGCTTCCTTGGAGGCTCTAGTCCCTCCTGACTCCCCCATGTCCTAACGACCTGTTTCCCTCTTCACAGCCTTCCGGGCACTGCTCCAAATCCGAGCCATGAGGAAAAAACTGGGCCCCCTGTCCCCAGCCAGCTTCAACCCTATCCTCTCATCCCAGACGTCCGACTCAGAAGAGCATTCTGTAAGTTGGGCCTTTTTTTTGTTTTTCCCCACCTTCTGTCCTCCTTCATGTGGCTTGGCAGCAAGTAAGTGAATCTTGACACTCTGAAGTATTGAGTAAGCTGGCTGAGATCGTATTGTGTTAGAACCAGCCTATAGTGCAGTGGAAAATGATGTTCTGATCATTAAAACCTCTCCTTGCCACCTTGGGAGCTCAGTGTCCAGTTAATATTTACCATCCCTAGAGCCAGCGGCTTGCTGTTTCACTCCGGAGGTGGGGTCAGTTCTGGAACGCCCCCAGGCAGAAACAAGAGGATGATTGTTTGAAGTTTAGATTCAACTTACTATTTTTATCTGAATCCTCAGAGGTGACTCTTTTTCTTTACACCGTTTTATGGCTTCAGATAGTAGGAGCCAAGTAGATGAAATAATTCACCTTGGTCTCGTAGTGTAAGTGATGGTGCAAAGCTTCCGAGCTTTGTAGTTACAGACTAGAAGGTCTTGTCTTTAGGTTAATATGTGAGTGGAAGAGATTAATTATTAATTATTCAGTAAGTGGTACTGGAATGATTAGGTAGCTATTTAGGGAAGAAAAATCAGTTAGTTTAGCACTTCACGCCTAATCAGATCATGAATTCCAGGTGGAGGAACTAGTTAACTACCCTAAAGGCAAAGCAAACCAAGCCTTAAAAACCCAGAATACTTTACAGATGAGTCTTCAGTTGACTATGGATGAGGGTTCTCTAGATGGGTTCTCTAAGCCTGAAAACAACCTGAAAAAAGAACATGTAGATTTTATCACATAAGAAACTTTAAACTTTAGATATGTAAAAGATGGCCCAAATTAAAACACAATCAATAAATCCTATAAAGAAAAAAATGTAGGCACAACAAAATGTAGTCAGAGGAAAGGCTAGGATCTCTAGAATAACTCACCTGAATGAAACAATAGATAAATGGGCAAAGATAGTATAAAAAAATTTCTCAAAACAGGAAACATAGCTGGTTAATGATCAAACACATTAAAATTTTAAGTCAACCACATTAAAAATCAACAACATGCTGGTTAAAATGAGAGACCATTTTTCACCTTTCAAATTAAGAAACTTCCTTTTTTAAAGATAACCTCATGCTGTCCAAGAAGCAATTAAAACAGGTATTCTGTCCTGCTTATAGGAGTATACCTAGAAAGTTCACTGTAAAAAAACAAACAGCTATATATATCAAGAGCCTTGAAAAACATTTGTCCTTGGGGATCTCCCTGGTGGTCCAGTTGTTAGGACTCCGTGCTTCCAGTGCAGCGGCCGCTGGTTTGATCTGGTTGTGGAACTAAGATCCTGCCTGCTGCACGGCACAGCCAAAAAATAATAATACAAATAAAATTAAATGTCAAAATGGCTTTATAAAAATAAAAAAGGTGTGTGATAGAGTGAAGATTTAATAAAATTAATAATTGACGGGGAAAAAAAAAAAGAACCTTTGGACTTGGTAATCTAAGGTCTTAGAATTTAATACCCAGAAAATGATCTGAAAGAAAGAGATGTGTGCATAATAAATGAACAGATGTGCATCAACATGCTGCTTACAGCGGGAAATGGGTGCAAGCCACTAGCCACCACCAGTGGACGAATTAGGAAAGGTACGGTGTCTATGAAAAGGGACGCAGGTGAAAGAAAATATTATGTTCTGTGAAATAAGCTTGGTATAAAATTATTATTTACAGATTGATCACAACTGTGTAAACAGTACAGAGGAAAAAAAATTAGAAGAAAATACACTAGAAAGCTGACGAAAGCTATCAGTTGGGTGACTCAGTTATTTTTTTTCTTTCCATTTTTAGATGTTTTCCAAATTTCCTGTAAAGAACACATATTTCTATTATAATCAAAAAATAAACATTATTAAGAAGCAGCTCATGTATGAGTAGAGTCTCGGCACATGTGGTTCTCTGATACTTTCTCTTTCTTCTGCCTCTAATAGAGACGCTTTTCTTGGCAGAACCCCCAGACTAGATATAAAAGAAAGCATTTTTCCACCACAGAGGAAGAAACACACTCCTCCCATAAAATGAAAAGTATCTAATCAATTTGTCAACCTGTCTCTGATCCCCCTAGTCCTCAGAGAACATTCCGCCAGGCTATGAGGTGGTGTCTCTTCTGGAGGCCCTCAATGGGCCCCTCACCCCATCCCCAGCGGTCCCCCCACTCCACGTGCTCGGAGACCGACACCTCTCAGGAATGCTGCCTTCCTACGGCAGCGACGGCCACCTGCCTCCCGTCCGCACCTTCTCCCCCCTCGACCGCCTCTCCGACTGCGGCAGCCAGGGACTCAAGCTCAAAAAGAGTCTCTCCAAGTGAGTAGGCGGCGAGCGACAGCGTTGGCCCTGGAGTCCTTGACCTGATGCTTTCAGTCCCTCCTTCCGCTCCTCCGTGCTCCACTCCAAACCTGGGCCCCAGGGGCGGCCTAGACCCTCTGGGCTGTTGCCAGAGCTGCTCGTTTCACTGGAGACCTGGGCTAACAACGCCTGAGGGGGGGTTATCCCATCCCTTAGGAGAGGAAAATAAGATGGTACATGGGTCCTTAGGCGGATCCAGATGGATAAAACTTACAAGTTCTGTTTCGGGAAGAGGGTATAAGGTATAGGGAAGATGACATCGTTAGGGTCATCTATGGGAGCCTCCCTGGGGAGCGTCACTTAGTCTGAGGACTGAAGGAGCCTTGTGATCTGTATTTCTTAAGTATTTACATCCACCTTGGCACAAGTCATGGAGCTTCCCAGCTGGCATGGTGGTAAAGAATATGCCTGCAGTGCAGGAGACATGGGTTCAATCCCTGAGTGGGGAAGATTCCCTGGAGGAGGAAATAGCAACCCACTCCAGTATTCTTGCCTAGAAAATTCCAGGGACAGAGGAGCCGGGCGGGCTTACAGTCCATGGCGTGGCAGAGTCAGCCATGACTGAGCGTGCGTGCACAGGCACAAGTCATAATATAAGTTTCCCTGAAAGAAGAAAGGAGGGTATTTTACAGATGAAAATACTGAAACCCTAAAAATGTCAGTGGTTTCCCCCAAGTTCAGACACAACTATTTGAAGGAGCAAAAGGGAAAACTCAGATTTTTCTGACACCCAGAAGAGGTCTCAGACCCCTCAGTGCCTTTTCCCACGTCTCTACTCCTTCCTACGAGGTGAGTTCCCTGCAGTTCCCCCCACGGCCCTCTGACTTCTAGTTGATGGGGGTGCAGGCGAGTTCCATTCTTTAAGTGGGCATTGGCTGCAGCTGTTTCTCCCTCCGGCCTCACGCAGGTCCATCTCCCAGAATTCTTCCGTGCTGCCCGAAGAGGACGATGAGCGTTCCTGCAGTGAATCTGAAACACAGCTGTCTCAGAGACCGTCAGGCCAGCATCTCAGAGAGGTAATATATGGGCCATCCTTGTTGGGTTTTGGACTCTGGGTCCTTTCCTTCCTGCCTGCTGGCCTCTTCCGGTCCATCTGCTCTCATTCACTCATCAGACACCTTCTGAACACCCTCTGAGATGCAGCAAAGGTGTCAGTAGACTCATTCTTTCAACAAAGTATGGGGCCTGTGTATCTGACCAGTTGTGATCCTCTGTGCTAAGAAGAGCAGCAGTGGAGAGACACTAAAGTCCTGCCCTCGTGGTGCTTATTATAGGCTTGGCAGTCGGGGTGGGGTGGACACGCAGGACAGTCAAAGACAGTCAAAGTGTATGTGGCAGGTGGTACCACTGATCAGGTAAGGGAGGGTTGAGACTAGGAGCGGGGATGCTCACTTTAAAAAGTGGTCCATGGTGGGACCTCCCTGGCAGTCCAGTGGTTATGACTTTGCCTTCCAATGCAGGGGGTGCAGGTTCGATCTCTGGTCAGGGAGCTAAGATTCCACCTGCCTTGTGGCCCAAAACCCAAAACATAAAACAGAAACAATATCGTAACAAATTCAATAAAGACTTTTAAAATGGGCCACACGCACAAAAAAGTGGTCCGTGGAGAATTCCCGGGCTGTCAGGTGGTTAGGACTCTGCACCTCCACTGCAGGGGCAGAATTTCTCAGACATTGAAGAGAAAGGCGAGAGAAACATTCCTGGTCGCAGGGACGGTACACGTGGAGCACGGAGCAGAAATGGGGGCCCTGAGAAGGCCAGTGGTACAGCGGGAACTTGGCCCCACCAGTTCCCTCCGGCAGAGGTGTGCAAACAGGATCAGGCAGGAGACAGACAGAGCTAGGCAGGGGGGATGCCTGAACTACAGTTTAAGAAAAGAATACCTGGAGGAGAGAGTACCAACAGACCTTTGCATCTGCCCGGGGTGGACTGAGGTTACCAGCCCAGGTGACGGATGGCGGGGTGGGGGTGGGGGGCCGGTGCGGGCTGGGGAGGGAGATGGTGTTTATGTTAGATCCATCGAGCTGGAACCAACCCCCCCATCCCAGAGGAGAAGCCCAGGGGGGCTCCAGGGCCTCGACTGGTTTTGTGTTCTTCCCCTTTAGAAGGAAAGCTGTTTGTAATCCTGGGGAAGCCTGGGGTGTTCCCGTGTCACAGCTGCTAGCTGACCTGGGTCATCTGAGCTGCTGTCTTTGTGTGGCTCCAGCAGGTGCTGGGCCTCGGGCAGGAGGCGCTCCCACCTCCCCGGGGAGACAGCCAGCCAGCCCAGATCAGGGCTGCAGAGAGTGATGACAGAGGAGAAACCGGCTCTGCCTCGCATGTCACCCCCCACCATCCTCGCCCGGGTCCCCTGCCCTGACCCCTTCCCTCCAACTCTGCCTCTCCCCAGGAATGTGGTGTCACCCCAGAAAGTGAGAACCTGACCCTGTCATCGTCAGGAGCTATTGATCAGTCGTCCTGCACGGGAACCCCGCTCTCCTCCACGATTTCCTCCCCAGAAGGTACCTGAGGAGGGCGGGAGTCCACGGCACTTCTAGTATTTCCTCCGGGATGGACTGGGGAAGCAGCCAAGTGATACCTCAGCGGCCACACCAAGTAGGGCCCAACTTGAGAGGGAAGCGGGACTCAGTGTCTTGAAATGAGAGGGTGGTCTTGCCACCCAGCTAGGGGGGAGGCAGGTATCTTGCTCCCAGTCCTGCTGTGGTAAGGTTTCTTTTAACATCGTAACAGGGAAAAGCAAATCCCTCACTCCTGAGGTTGAGTTCAGAGCTCTAAAATGTAAAGGATAAGGACTTCCCTGGGGTCCAGTGATTCAGACTCCGAGCTTCCAATGCCGGGGGCTCAGATTTGATCCCTGGTCGGGGACCTAGGATCCTCCGTGGCCCACTGCGTGGCCAAAAAGAAAAAATTTAAACTTAAAGCGTAAAGGAGCCAAACCTTGGCAAACCTTAAATCTAAACCCTGTTTGGTGAGGGCAAGGCCAGGCTGCCATGGTCCTCACGGCCCCCGGGTGCGGGGAGAGAACCCTGCTCCCAGTCGGCTCATGGCAGCTATGTCTGACCTCCATCTCCTCCCCCTCTCCCCAACTCCTGTCTCCAAAGACCCTGCCAGCAGCAGCCTGGCCCAGTCGGTCATGTCCATGGTGTCC
The DNA here is from genome assembly GCF_027580195.1 of Bos mutus. Taxonomy (NCBI): domain Eukaryota; kingdom Metazoa; phylum Chordata; class Mammalia; order Artiodactyla; family Bovidae; genus Bos; species Bos mutus. The sequence goes on along the minus strand of NC_091635.1, from coordinate 7,752,662 downwards.
TCCCAGAGCCAGCACTCCCAGATCAGCACCGACACCGTCTCCTCCATGTCCGGCTCCTACATCGCCCCTGGCACGGAAGAGGAGGGGGAGGCCCTCCCCTCCCCCCGGGCCGCCAGCAGGACCCCCTCAGATGAAGAAGAGGTAAGCGGGGGGTGTGGGATGGCCCTTGCCATCTGCAGAGCTCTGGTTCTGCAGGCTCATCCCAAGCAGCTCAGTCCAGGGTCTGCCAGGGAGATCAGAAAGCCTCCCCAGTGCTCGGGAAGGGAGCCCAGAAAACAGGGTACCGCGTCCTTAAGTCGAAGACACCCTCATATCTGATCTTTGGTTTGGCACCACTTCTGTCCTGAGGATTGGTTTGGGCTTGCTGCCAGGCGAGCTGGGGAGGTAAGCTTGCCTGGCAGCTTACAAGGTGGTGTCTGCACCTTGATTTTTGCCGCTCTTCTGCAGGTGACGCCCGCGGCATCTCCAGACTGCAACTTCATGGGCCTAGCAGCCGAGGAGCAGGACGCAGAGGTAACAGCCAGGCGGAGGACGGTGGTGGTGCGGGGAAGTCTAGGGGCCTTTGGTGCCGGCAGAGGGTGCGAATGGGATGGGAGCTGTTCTGGAAGAAGCCTGTTAAGAGGCAGGTGCAGAGCCGAAGGACTGCCCAATTAGCGAGGGCACTAGTCTCAGTGTAACAGACGTGGAGAGAGTTCTAGAGGGAAGTCTTCCAGGTCAGACCCTCGAGAGGGTGTTTGTCCTCCATTCACTTAGTATTCACCTGGGACAGCCGGCTCACGGGTGCTTCCTGGCACTTGGGGGACACCGACCACGTGACGTGGCTTTTGCCTACCTGTCACCCACTCCACCCATCCAGGAGCTCCATCCGGTGGAGGAGTCAGGATTGTAATACAGCATGAGAAGTGCTCAGACCCAGCTGTGGGGCCGTATAGGAGCACCTGGCTCACAGTGAGGCCACCAGAACTTTTTTTTGAGCCACAAGTTCTCAAAGACATATCTGGACAAGGTTTGAGATCCTAAGGAATTTCTGAAAGTGCTTTGATCTCACAATTTGCTTTTTCAATTCACAACTTCGACATCCACCTTAGAGAGACAGTGTGAGCTAAACTATTACCTAGGCTATTCTTGAGTCCTAGGATCTGTCTGTAATGTGCCTCAGACCTGGTCCCTACAGGCTGATCCTGTCTTGCCAGGCAAAATCTGCCTCTGCTGGGCCTCCGAGCCGTCTCACATGGATGGGAAACGCACAGAGACCAGGAGGGTGGTTAGCGCTGTTTTCAGCCACTCGGTACACTCGTGTCACTGCTTTCTGGACTCATAGCGCCTTCCTTCCGTCCTAGGGGAACGATGTTCTAGAGGAAGAGGACGCATCGCCCACACAGGAAGATGGTAAAAGGCCTGGTCTTTGGCTCCCTGTTACCACATTTCTTTCCTGGGTATTCGCTAAACGGTACAGAAAGGGGCACTGGTGTGACTGGGTGGAACAGCAAAAATTTGCTTGATGAAACAGCAGAAATCCAGCAGAGTATCCGAGGACCTCAGGGGCCTTCCCAGCTTTTTCCAGGCCCCCGAGCCAAGGCTGCAGAAGATATCATTCAGGTGGTTCTCTGTCTATGTGGAGTAGATTCTGAAGCTTCTTGGGCAGCTCCCTTCACCTTCCTTCCTGCTTCAGCTTCTCAGCCGAGTCTCATGGAGCTGGTCGGGCAGCCCTGGAGCTGAGCTGTAGCAGCAGCAGAGGGCAGTTTCCATCACTTGGTGGGAAGGACTGCAGGCAGTAGGTCTGGTTTTGCTTTAGTGAAGGAAAGGGCTGTTGTTACAGTAGCAGCGGGGCCTTGGCAGCAGCGGGCACAGTGAAGGCTGCAGCAGAGACTTCGGCAGCTCAGGGCAGGCCAGTGTTCGTAGGCTATTGGGCAGACTCTCTTTACTGTCATTAGGCCTCAATTATACCTGGTGTTTTTTTTTTTCTCAGTTGGAGTAGTTTACAATGTGTTGGTTTCTGCTATATGGCAAAATGAATCCATTATATATATATACAATATATAATATTGTAAGTATTATGTATAATATTTTATTATATACATACATACATATAGGTACAACCACTCTTTTTTTGATTCTTTTCCCACATAGATCATTACCCAGTATTGAGTAGAGTGCCCTGCCCTATACAGCAGGCCCTTATTAGCTGTTTTACATATAGCAGTGTGTATATGTCAATCCCAAACTTGCAATTTAGCCCTCCTCCTCTTCCCCCTCCCAACCATAAGTTTGCTTTCTACATCTGCGACTCTTTCTGTTTAGTAAATAAGGTCAATCATATCTTCAGGGGGAAGAATTTTGTTTCTAGTAAGCCTAGAGGGGACCTACAGGCAGAGCAGGGAAGCAGGATCTGACGGGGCTGGGACTCCCACCTGGGAGGGGAGGACCTGGTGCCCCAGGGAGCAGTGTCTCTTCCCTCCACTGCTCTGAGGCGCCTCCTCAGAAGGGCGACCTCCAAAGCAGACCTGGATCCCAGCCTGGACGCAGGTGTCACGCTAGTCACTTCTGCTTTGGTGCTGGCCGTTGCCGGGGGTGGGGTGCCGTCGGGGAGGCGCAGGCACACCGGACCGCTCCCACCTGGCCGGGGAGCCGGGGAGGAGCAGTGTGGTGAACCAGACTGCGCCTCCGCGCGCCAGCCGAGTGGGGTTTGGGCGCTGCAGTTGATGTCTTGAGGGTTGAGTTCCCCATTGTGATTGTCGCCCTGGCAGTTAATATTAGCTTCTGGAAAGTGCAGGGCAGCAAGTGGTTTCTGCCTGACATTCCAGAGCCCAGCACGGTAGCTGTATGTTTCTTCCTGTCCCTTCCACCAAGAAAAAAAAAGAGGGGAGAGTCTTGAAAAAAAATAACATCTAAAACTGTCCCTGTCTTACATGACTGTAGGTTTCCAGTCAGTCCCTTAGAACAGGGGTCCCCAACTTCCAGCGTCTAATGCCTGATGATCTGAGGTGCAGCTGATGTAATCATAATAGAAATAAAGTGCACGATAAATGTAATGAGCTGGAATCATCCTGAAACCATCCCCCACCACCCTCTGGTATGTGGAAAAACTGTCTTCTGGGAAACCAGTCCCTGGTGGTGAAAAGGTTGGGGACTGCTGCCTTAAAACATACTCAGAACAACAAATTAAGCCTCATCAGAAAATAAATTGTAATTTTGTGAACTAAGCAGTTCTTTGATTTGACAGGCAAAATTGTGGAACCGAAGAGCTTTAATTGCTGTTTTATGTATTAGTCATTTCGCAGAGCCTTGTGGTCATAAACACACCCTATACAAACCCACAGTCACGGGCCAGAGGCAGAATCACTTCCCCGGTGGCTCCCCCCAGCTCTTCCCAGCCTGACTTAGTCCTGCTCTGGGCCTGGGCCCACATCCTGCAGCCCTCCCCAGGGTCTGACTTCCCAGGAACAAAGGCTGGAAAGGAGCCTGTTAAAGAAACAGCAGGACAGGAGAACACAAACAATTTAATTCCTTTTTTGTCCACTCTTTACCCACTTAATTACTGTCTTTTTTTTTAACATATGATATGGTTTGTTTTTTTTTTTGTCTCCATCTTTAAGATTTTTATTTTAAGGACAGCAAAGCAGAGAAAAAACACAGCCAGCCCCTCTCTAACTGCCTTAACTCCGTTACAGGCCAGAGGACATGCGCATTTCTAGGTATGGAGTGTGACAATAACAATGACTTTGACATCGCCAGCGTGAAAGCACTGGACAATAAGCTGTGCTCTGAGGTCTGCTTACCCGGTGAGTGGCAGTCTGCTGAACATGAACTTGGTGGGAGATGCTCCCTCCCCTGCTCGCACCCCTGCTCTCACCCTGGGACACCCACCTCCTGCCCTGGAGTTCCTGCAAGAAGGCACGGGCTTTGCTAAGATGCTGGAAGCCAGTTGCTGAAAGGAGAGTCCTTGAGCAAAGAGAGACCCCTGCTCTGAGCGAGACTGTTAAGGCACGAAGAAAAGGGGCAAAAATCCCTTCCATTTCTTCCGATTTGTCCTGACGGGGCGCATGCATCACAATCTTACAGATCCCGTGGCAGGGGGCCACGTCTTGCTTCTATCAGCAGCGTGGGAGGCAGACATCACCTCTGTGAGAAAGTCTCAGAGAGCCCTGAGCCCTTGAAAAGGGAACTTACAACTCCCCAGAGGAGCGTGGATCGTTAGGATCAGAGAGGAATTTGAGAGTCAGCGTTTCATAGATGAGCGAGTGGCTCTGGTTTCATAGATGAGCGAGTGGCTCTGTGACCCAGAGCCTGGGTGACCACCAGTTGCCTTATGCTCACTGGATGTGGATCCCAGAGGAGAGATCAGGGGTGGAAGGTGCCTCCTCTCCCCGGAGACTTAACTCAATTGGCCCTCTCCCAGGGCCATCAGGGTGCCCCTGACGTGTTCCCACGACGCTAAACTGAATCTGTGATACATTCTCACAGAGAAGCCCACCTGTCAGTCACACTCCAGGCACTGAGGTCCCTCTGGTCCTTGCTTACCAAGGGCTCCACCAGCAGGCCTCTAAAGCCACATCTTGCCCAGTGAACTAGGTTGAAATTGCCTCTCCTGGGTTCACGGCAGAGATTGCCTTCACATTGCGTGGTTTTGTAATCTTTTAAAGTGCCCTGAAACGAAGACTTCCTTCGCTTCAGGACAGCCACGTCTTTGTCGTGGGTCCAGTGCTTTACTAGCTCGGTGACGTGGCTAGGGGCTGGAGGGACAGCCTCCTGTGGTTGCCACTCTCCATCAGCCTGCAGAAGACCCAGGTCCTCACCCCTCTGGCCCTGCGCAGGCTTGCGGCAGGGGAAGCCATAATTCCCAGAGACGCCTCCCCACTTAGCGCTGACCCTGCCAAGTCTGTGCCGGGAGCAGCTGGGGCCCAGGGTCCACTTCATTCCTGCCTTCCCGCTCCTTACCTGGCTTCTGTCTGTCCATGTGTTTCTCATGTCTTTTTGCCAAATTTGTAAGTCTGTCTGTCCGGTTTGTTTATTTTGAAACTCATTTATGTTATCCAGACTCTGTGAAAGTTCATGTTCACTCGTGCCCCGAGCTTGCTGGGCGTGCGCACACCCAAGGGGCTCTCACTGGGGCTTCCATTCTTAACTGGCAAGGGCCTATATTCCACATGCTGGGATTTTTTCAAGAAAAAAAAAAAAATTGTGAGAATAGATGAATCCCTGTTCCACAAAAGTGTGGATGCGTCCGGGGCAAGGGTTACAGGAAGAATTTGTTTTGGTCAGTAGCTGGGGAAGATGACCAGGGGTTCCCTGGTGGCTCAGATGGTAAAGAATCTGCCCACAATGCAGGAGACCCAGGTGCGATCCCTGGGTTGGGAAGATCCCCTGGAGAAGGGCATGGCTTACCCACTCCAGTATTATTGCCTGGAGAATCCCATGGACAGAGCCTGGAGAGTCCATGGGATCACAAACAGTCAAACATGACTGAGTGATTTAACACTTTCACTCTGGGGAAGATGACATCCCCTCACTCTGCCCTGTGTCTGTAGCAGCTGTGCCCACTGGGCTTTAAGAGAAATCTAGGTTCTTGCTTCCCCCCGGGGACCCCCCTTCCCACCCTCATTTTTTCGCAGAGGGTGGGGATTGTTTCAGCCGACCGTGCTGGTGGAAACTGATCCCATTCTGTCTGCTTCTTCCTCTCCCTACCTCCCTGTGGCCAGCCTGCTGGTGGATCTTTATTCCACTCTGGGCTTGCAGGATGGGGATGAGACCTGGAATTCCTTATGGTGATCTCAGGAGCCAGCCATTCTCAGATTAAACCGAGTTCACCGTTCAGGCCAGATGTGAAAGCACATGCCTGGGATGGCTGCTCTGGTCCCAGGCATGTGCTCGAGGGGGTCCCTACGCAGCCTCACCCGGAGGTCTCAAAGGCTCTCGTGGGAGAGGGCAAGTACATCTGCTCTCTCAGTAAGTGTTTCTACAGTTCCACTGTTAGCATCACACTGGTACCAAAGTGCTGGGGAACTCTCTGGAAGGATGTGTCGGGTTAATGACAGAAGTACCCACTTTGGTAGGTCCCATGGAATAGACAGGCTTCGTCACACTCAGCTGGAAGTTCGGAGTTCCATCCTATGGCTGAGGTACTGCAGGCTGGCTTAGCCGCCAGGACAGCTTCTCAGGCACTCTGTCTCCCTCTCTACAAGGATGTCAGTCCCTTCACGGAGGGCCCACGAGCAGCAGAGCCCGGGGAACATCCCATGGCCCACTGCCCCCAGCCACACACGTGCTCTGCCAGGATCCCCAGCTGGTGGCGAGGACCACTCACGTCCCTATCCTCCCCGCTCTCATCACCCATGTGGGAGTGATGCTCAGAGAGTACCTGTGTCAGTCCAGCCCCTCTTTCTCTAAGAAGCTTCTGGATCTTCTTGGACCCTAAAACTAAAGCAGAGTGTGAGAATATTGGTATATTCTGAGGTTGTTCTGAAAGATTCCCAAAGGGAGGAAATCTGAGTTGAGAGAGGTAGGTGGTGAGCAGATAAGAATGCGTGCTAGGCAGATGTGATTGCAAGGAACATGATGGCGTATCACACAGGTGGCAGGATAGTAGTCAGGGGACTGGTGACAGTTCTGTGCAAAGGCTCTGGGGAGTGATGGGGGAAAGCAAGGATAATTTGGCTTAGTGGAAATACAAATGTTTTTAAATGACTGCATTGTACAGGAGTGGGCATCACCAAGGAAATGTAAAATACTTATGGAGGGAATCCCCTGGCGGTCCAGTAGTTAGGACTTGGCACTTTTACTGCCATGGCCCAGGTTCGATCCCTGACTAGGGAACGAAGACCCCCCAAACCATGCAGCATGACCAGAAAAAAAGAAAACAAGTACTTATGGAGACCTGAAATAACCCAAGACTAAGACAATACTAGCAAGGGTTACACTTCCCAGATACTAAGGAAAAATTGAAATGAACATCCTCTTTTCCTGGAGAGACTCTACAGGATGTTCGGAGCTGTTACAGCCCTCGCATTTAATTAGTGGCTGGGCAGAGACAGGAAGATGGCTCAGACGGTAAGGAATCTGCCTACAATGCAGGAGACTGGAGTTCGATCCCTGGGTTGGGAAGATCCCCCGGAGAAGGGAATGTCAACCCACTTCAGTATCCTTGCCCGGAGAATGCCATGGACAGAGGAGCCTGGTGGGCTACAGTCCATGGGATCGAAAAGAGTTGGGCATGACTGAGTGACTAACACTTTCAGAGACAGGAAGGGGTGTGCAAAAGCACCCTGGATGTGCTTCTCAAATCTGCCTCTAGAGGTCTCTCCACTCTCCCATTTCTGAGTCCCCAGGATGGAATTGCGCGAGAAGCACCTTTTTCTACCCCTGCTGAAAGATCCTGAATCTCCAGGCTCCCTTTTCTGGCTGAGGGCTGGACAGAATGGCTTACCTGCTGCACCCAGGCTCTCCCTCTGAACAGGAGGAGCCGAGCAGCAGCAGGGTTTGGCCATGGGTCCAGCAGGGGCCCTTTTGAGAAGAAAGGGTACTGTCACGAAGCCCAGGAGCACAGAGGCTTCAGGTCTGAGTCTTGAGGTGGTTTCAGAAGGAGCCACGTGTGCGCCCTGGCTCAGGAACTGGACCGGTGGCATTGGTAGCAAGGACTCAGGCATTCAGACCTGGCAGCCGGTGGTGGTAGCCGCGTAGTGGAGGCGTTTGACTTTGTACATGCGTGTGTGTCTCTGTGTCTTCTCTCTCGTTTACCATTTGCTTTTGGTCTTTCCCACCAAACAGCCACCGTTCCGGAGTCCTGCCCCCTAAACATTGAGGAATAGGTATGAGTTCTACCAAATTATATACTTGAACAAACAACTCACTCTCTCTGGGGGTTCTTAACTTAGAAGGGCGATCTGGCTTACTTGTCATGCCATCACACTTAGAGGGCCATCCTTAGAGGGGTACCAGACTGTGGTGCCCCCAGGGAATAGGGACTCCCACATTCTGTCTGGCTGCGAGAGATACCTAACAGTTCTCTGTCCCACGGACTCCTCTGGCCCGGGGTCCACCTCTGCAGGGTAGTATAAGAGGTTTAGGATGGATGATTGCAACTGGACATTTATGCGAAATACTCAGTTTCTACCCACTTAATCCTAGTGTTTCTGCCATTAAAGGGTTTCGTGTCTTGGGCTGGCCTAAACGAAGGCTGACCCCAGACCCTCATGAGTGGCCTCCGTCGACAGGAGAATATACTGAGCCTCAGGCCCCCAGTCCAGGGTCACGGGCTCTGTCCTCGGAATGAGCCCCCTGCTGGGCCGGGTGTGCCTCTTGGCTCCGCCCAGGAGAAGGTCACAGTGCAATGGAGGAATTCAAGGATTCAGCGATTTTCACGGCATGAGGAGGGGGGCAGTGGTACAGGCCCTGGGGGAGCAAGTCGGCACATGCTGGACCCTCTTTGGCTGGGGGGCCGTGTGGGACAGGCTGGGAGAGATGGCTCAAAGGTTCTCAGACCAGAGGTTGGACGACTTTCCCCAACCCCAGGGGGTTAGGGCTTCCTCCTCTCCACTGAAAGGAGTTTCTTGCTGCACTGGAGGGAATGAATAGATGGAGCCAGTCTGTGGGCTGGAGGACTGCTGGGGGGAGATGAACCTGAACAAGGCTGGGGGCGGGCCTGGTTGTCGAGCACATTCTAAGAGTCAGGCACCCTGCTCAGCACTCTGCCGTGTCACCTCGCTTACCTCTCCCAGCAACTCTGGGGGCTAAGTACTCACTTCCATCTGATAGACGGGAAAACTGGAACTCCAAGTACAATGACCTGCCCAGGGTCACACAGTCAGTATGTTACAAGTTGGGGGTGTACCCAGTTTTACAGATTTAGACATGACTAGAGAGTGAACAGCACTTGCTTGGTGGCTCAGCGGTAAAGAATCCTTCCTGCCAAGTGGGAGACCTGGGTTTGATGATCCCTGGGTTGGAAAGATCCCTTGGAGAGGGAAATGGCAACCTGCCCCGATATTCTTGTCTGAAAATTCCATGGACAGAGGAGCCTGGCGGCTACAGTGTCTGGGGTCGCAACGACTGGGACATGATTTCGCGACTAAATAGCAGCAGAGGGTGAACAAGCCAGAGGTTGTGACTGGATACACAGCACAAAGGAGAGAGAAGCCCCAGTCCAGGGGTGTGGACGTTCCCAGCGTGGGCAGCTTCTCAAGCAGGAGCCGTGGACTGGAGACAGGATGATGAGTTTAGAGGATGGTACTCGCGAGACCCCACGGCTCTGGGGCTGATACCTCCTGGGCTTGATGGCACCAGCTGATAGCAGACCTCAGCGGGCTGTTTGCAGAAAGAGAGGAATGGCTATTGCACTGTCCTCCCCCATGCCATTCAGTCCCTGGCACCCTCTGGGCAGCCAAGCACTTCCTGCTCCACCCTGGCCCCCACAGCAAACATCAACTCTGGGCCCAAATTAACACATTCTTCTCCCTCCCGTCCACTTCCTCCTGCCTCACGAAAATCTCAGCTAGACCCAGTTTCTTTTCCTTGTCTGCGGTAACACTGAAGCAAACTTTAAGACCAAATAGAGATACAAATGTGGGTCCTAGGGCAAGGTCCCACAAAACAGGGACCATCCATGTGTCCCGCCATTGCAGGCCCCAGTGTCCGTGACTGTCCCTGGCCCAGTGGGCACCACTGCTCCTGATTCCTCATGTGCTGTGGTTGGCACACCATGGGAGCTCCAAGTCATGGGCAGCCTGCCAGTTTTCGTGCTGAACTCCCAGGCTGCCCTGCTGGGGACACCATCTGGACTGATTTGGAGGTCCAGCTCGAGTAACCTTGTTTTTCTCTTCTCAGGTGCCTGGCAGGCCGATGACAACGTGGTGAGTCGTCGGAACACGCAGCGCCGGCGCTTGTCCTCTGGAAGCCTGGAGGACCCCGAGGACAGGCCCTGCATGTGGGGGCCTCTGGCCGTCTGAGAACCGCGGCCTGTGTGCCAGGGCCCCCCTCCTGTCCTCGCATCCCTTCCTGGCCTCGCTGCACCGCTGACCTGCTGGGCATCCTCAGCAAGACACGTGGAGACTCTTTAGACCCACGTGGAAGCTGGATGCTTGAGGGCTCCTGCTCCTTCTCCCAGCCTTCTTCCGCAGTCATGATCCTTCCCCTCTCAGAAGGGACCAGAAGCCTCCTTGGTCCTTGAGGGCTAAAGCCACGGGATGAACTGCAGCTCCTGAGACCTCTGCAGAGACTTTTTGCAAACGTTTCCACCAAATCTTGACCTTCAGGTGGAGCTGAGGCCCGTGGACCACTTGTCTCTCGTGCATCTTTGTCTCCTTAGGCGGGTAGACCAGGAGGACTCGGAGTTTGCGTGACTTCCTTACAAACACCTGGCGTTTTCTGGTCTCTGGGACATCATGACCAATCTGAAACCTCCAGTTTGGGGTAGGGGGTTGGGGGATGACTCCTGCGAAAAGGGAAAGCCATATTGCACTAGAAGTGGAGTTCCCCCTCAGAAAGCGTTAGGAGCTCCTTTCTCTAGGACAGGAAACAGTGGCAACCACTGGAAGGTTGGTTGGGAAAACAGTTCTTTCTTCTTTCTGGTGGCAGAGGCAGTGCCTCATGTGTCTGTCTGCTTAGGAAGGAGGCTAAATTGTGCTTGAATCTGAGAATCCCTTAGTTACATGGCTCCCTTCCGGAGGGTTATTTATGATCAGGTGCACTCAAGAAGGCCTGGGACTCCATCCTAAGGTGACACCGCAAAAACAGTTTGACCCCTTCTCTGTGCCAGGCATGTGTTAGGAGCTGTCGTGTGGTATCACATTTCATCACTACCGCCCTGTCAAGTGGCCTTCTTATCCCCATTGTAGCCATCTCCACCCCCTTTTCTTAAATAGTTGAAGAAACAGATTGCGAGAGGGGTGGAGCGGTAATTCTCAACTGGTGCCCAGGAGCCCCAAAGGAAGTTGGGGAAAGGGCTGAGCTGGGGCCAGGGGGAGTCCAGGGGGCTTCCCCCCCACCCATTGTCCTCCCCTGCCTCCCCCCCAGGTCTGCTGAGCCTGATGGGGGAGGTACTACCTTCCATAGGCTCATGAGAGATTTAGAGGTATTGTTCAAATCATGTGCCCACCCCACCCCAGTCCTGTGTAGGACATACAACTGACACGCTGAAACAGCAAGACCAGACCGTAAGCTGTTGGCTGTTCCTGTCTCACCACTGGTGTCGGCAGTGGATTCCTCCAGCTCTCAGATAGATGTGCTGTCTGCCGGGTTTTGGAAGAGGTCGTTGTTCAGTGGAGCCTGAGACTGGGAAGCAAAGCTGGATCCAACAGTTTGTGAGGCAGAGGTGTGATTGACAGAGCCCTAGGATGCGTCCACCGCGATGACCTGAATTAATAGTTGGTATTGTGGCCCTTGAAGAACTTTTCAGGTCCTCCCCAAGGCCTTGAGGCGAGCTCAGTGCCCAGAGGACCTTTCAAAGCTTCTGTGTAGTTTCCTGGCGCTGCCAGGCGGGTGGTGACCCGCACACTGGTGGCTGTGGGTCACATCCTGCTCTTGGGGATGGGGAGGCCTGTAGTCCCAACAGACACTACACAAGCCAAGCCTGAATCTCTGCCTCTGTCTTGAGTTTCTCACGTTCACCTTCTCTGAAATCCTGCAGCAGACTCTGCTGTTTCAGGCCCCACTTCATGTCCTTTCTTTCCTCAAAACATTCGTATGGCCCCTATCTTATTTAAGATATGAGCAATAACCCCACTTACTGATTTCCCTGAAGTTTGAGCCCCAGAAACATTAGGGAATGGGACCTCCCTGAGCCTGGGGTGGTGGCATTCAGACCCACCTGCTCTCCCGGCAGGTAGTACTCACAATGTGCTGTTACTTGAGATGAAAGAGAGGCAGGTAAACAGTAGCCACATGGCCAGGAACCCTAAGAGGAAGCCATTGTCTTCACCCCTTCTGGAGGGTCTGCCTTCTCCAAGGAAGAAGCTCAGAGAGATTCCTCAAGGCCTTGGCTCCATAACCAAGACTGATCTGGGTGAGAAATGGCTCTTCATGCCTGTTCTCAGACAGTTCCTGCTCTCTCCCCAAGCCCCTCACCTCTCTGCTCTCATTTAGCTCTTTGGCAAGTAAAACTTTCCCTGGTGCTCTAGTGGTTAAGACTCTGCACTTCCACTGCAGGGGGTGCAGGTTCGATCCTTGGTCTGGGAACTAAGACCCTGCATGCCACATGGTCCGACCAAAGGGGGGGATAAAAAGATTCCTAGAAATAGCTCATCCAGACAGGCTGGTCTTCAGCCTGGTCAGGGAACAGGGCAAATGCCCCAGCCATCATCTGGAGACCATCATGTTGTAAGCAGGTGACCCAGAGAACCTGTGACAGGGCCTGGCTTCTCCCACGAAGCCACAGACTCCCCTGAGTTTGCGGTTCCTTCCTGCCATGCTCGGGTCTGAACTCACCTGTGAGCTCACTTCTGAGTGGTGCCATGACCCTGGCCTCCTCATGGAGTCCTTTTTCCTTCTCCTACCCAGTCCCATCCCCCCAGGGGTCATGCCCACGCTGGGGCATCGCCTGGGCACAGATCCACACACTGTAAGCCATCTCACCTGGGAAGAGTTTGTGTCCTGTCCACCTGATCTCGGCATGCTGGTTTCTCACTTTGCTTTAGGATCTGCACACCTAGTATGTGGGAGTCTGCGTGTCCTGTCGTGCCATCTGTGTACCCCTCACCCCCCCGGAGTACACTTGTGGGCACACTACAGTGGGGACGTCAAGGATGCAATATTTATGGATTGCTGCATGATTCTTAAAAATGAATAAAACTGTTGACAGGGGAAGGAGAACCGTTAACTGCGCAGCTGGCTTATTTGTGAAAGTTTCTGTCTCACTTTCTCCAGCACTCTTTATTATTTTTCCTCAAGACAAGCTGGATATGAAGGAGTGAACTAGGACAAGGGATAGGGAAAGACATGTTTCTGGATGGGAGTTGACTGCTGGCCTGGTCACAGCTCCTGTGCAAAGGCGTGATAAGGAGCCCTCCCCCCAACCCCCACCCCCTCCCCCCGCCCTTAAACCGGAGAACTTCCAACTGCAGCTGCTCAATAATTGAAGAGCAGGAAAGCTGGTGACTGGAGGGAGGCTGGGAGAAGGGAGGAGAGCGGACTACAGTCCGCTGTTGGTCCTCATCACTTAAAGGCTAGTGAAATTAACGGAGCAAATGATCCTGGTAGGAGAATTTGGCAAGGGCATGGCTTTTCTGGGTACCACTCAGTGACTCAGCTTCCTCGACTATCTGGAAGGGAGGGAGGGACACTTGGAAGAAGCTCCTGGGATGTCCACTTCTGGGAACCTTGCTGAGGATGGGGTTGGGAGGGAGCGCTTACCAGGAAGAATGATTACCCTACCTGCCATGGGGGCGTCTGCGGACCTAAGCGGCAGGTGGCATCGGAGAGTCAGACCTGCCTGCGGGCACCACTCGACAATCAGGGTCGGGAGACTGGGATAGGCCGTAGAAACGTGCCTAAGTGCCACTCACAACCCAGAGAGGAAAGGAAAACCCCAAGCACGCGGTCCCCGAGTCTAAGCCGCTCCCAGCCTTGGCCTCCGCGCGCCCAGGCTGCGTCCCAGGAGCCGTCTACACCTCAGAGCAGCCTAGACGGGAAGGTGGGAGGGTAGGGGGGTAGGGCGGGAGTGAGGTTCCCGCAGCGGACGGCTCACCCGGGACTCCCGGGGCGCCGGCTGGAGCGCCGAACCGCGCGCCTCTCAGAACCCTGCGCGGGGCCCTTGCGCGGGAATGTTTGGAGCCGGGACCGGGTGGCGGGTAGGGGGCTGCGTGGCGCGGGAGAAGGCGGCAGGAGGAGGGAGTTCGAAGAGAGTTACCGCCAGAGAGAGTGTTAAGAACCCGCGGTCCCCTTGGAGACACACTGACCAATGGCAGAAGCGGAAGCTGTTTATAGGGGCGGAGCGTCGCCATAGCAGCAGGAGAAGCCTTCGGAGCTGCTACTTAATGCCGGTCCCCCGGCCTCTGGCGTTGAGAGAGGCGCCGTCGGGCGTGGGGGCGACAAGGACTGCTGGCTGGGCCATCGAGCTGGGGGTGGGGTGTCAGAGAGCCGCAGGGAGTGGGAGGAACTTCTTCCAGAACATTCCTTTGGCCCGTGCTGCGCTCTGAGCCAGGTAAGGGACGGGGTGGTCTGCCGGCCGCGGAAAGGGAGGGCGTCTGTAAGTGGCGGGCCCGGGGGACGACATCAGAGAAGTTTGGGGGACACTCACTTCCCGCGTCCCTACAACTCTCTATCCTGTTTCCTTCCTTCCTTCCCCTTGCTCCCTCATCCTAACAGCCCTTTTCAAAGATACTGCCCTCCTGGGCTTCCTCGCCCCGTTTCCATTTGTTATGGAGGGAGGGGAGAGGGGTTGATTTCCCACTCTTGGGGAGAAGAGAATGGCTTCGGATGTCCCTTACACTCTTCCCTCGTTTGGCTAATTAAGTCTCCTCTAAAACATCAAAGAGGAAGAGCCAGGCAGACCCTGCGGAGGCTGGACCACCGGGCACAGCTTCTGTTTCCCAGACTAAGGCAGTACAAGATCCTCCCCAGCTGCGGGGACAATTTTAGAGGAGCCCCTTCCCCCCCCAACTCCTTGCGCACACTCTCTCGTCGGGGATAGGGGAAGAGGGCTCAGTTCCCGCTATGGTCCCCGCAGGCACCTCATTCAATTCGGAGGAAGCGACCCCCGGGTCGCGGGATGGAAGCGCTCTTCCGGGAGACTGTGTAACTCGAGCCGCGGGCGTCAGCGGGCCAGAGAGCTCGGCCGGCCACCCTCGGCTCGGCTCGTGGATGTTGACCGCCCCCTCGGAGAGTCCCCGCAGATATGGCGGAGAGCTGGCTACGCCTCTCGGGGGCAGGGGCGGCGGAGGAGCCCGGGCCGGAGGGCGGCCTGGAGGAGCCCGACGCTCTGGATGACAGCCTGACCAGCCTGCAGTGGCTGCAGGAATTCTCTATTCTCAACGCCAAGGCTCCAGCCCTGCCCTCGGGGGGCACCGACCCCCACGGCTACCACCAGGTGCCAGGCTCGGCCGCGCCGGGGTCTCCCCTGGCGGCCGACCCCGCCTGCCTGGGGCAGCCGCACACGCCCGGCAAGCCCACGTCGTCGTGCACGTCGCGGAGCGCGCCCCCGGGGCTGCAGGCCCCGCCTCCCGACGACGTGGACTATGCCACCAACCCGCACGTGAAGCCGCCCTACTCATACGCCACGCTCATCTGCATGGCCATGCAGGCCAGCAAGGCCACCAAGATCACCCTGTCGGCCATCTACAAGTGGATCACGGACAACTTCTGCTACTTCCGCCACGCTGATCCCACTTGGCAGGTAGGGGAGGCCCTCCAGCCTGGCCCACGCTCTCGCGGGCTGGACTGGCATTGCGGATCCAGATCCGCAGGCGCCGCCATCAAGCCAGGGCCCGAGGGAGGAAGGCCGTCGAGGAAGGACCTCTAGGGAGCCCAGTGCTTGGAACTGCCCCCACTCTGACTTCAGAGAGGAAGGAGGGCGGATGTTCAGAGGGCTTTAGGGGTGTTGAATTTGAGGTTGAAGTGGAAAGAACTTGTCACCCATCCAGCAGGCCCAGTCCAAAGACCAGGGCTAAACTATGTTTGGACGCTGGCCCCCTAGAGGGAGGTTGATGGACTGAGGGACACATTTTTGTCCCAAGTCCTAGAATTCCTAGACACGACCCTGCTCCAGGCCAGTTTGTCAGGGCCGGACTGGAATCGGAAACAGGCTCTACATCCTGCCTGGTTTCAGTTGGCTGGAGGAGGACAGGGAGGCTAGAGGGGCTGTGCTCTGGGGTGTGAAGGCCAGCTGTGTCCCCATGGAAGGGCTGTGGGTCCTTCCTAAAGCTGTTGTCCCAGCCCCCACCCCAAACCCTCCCTGGTTTCCTGCCACCACTCCCCTCCCCACCCTTCTCATGAACCTCCCTGGGGGGACAATTACCTGAGCCAGGTGCTTTCCACAGGGGCTGTGCCTCCCACACTGGCTTCATGTTCCAAGTCTCCAGAACCTGGCACAGAGCAGCCAAGGGGCCCAGGCCGCCATGTAAACATCCCAGTCTTGCTAGGGGGCACTACCCACCTGCCGGCCCCACCGTCCAAGCCCCAGACCCCTGTTCCCCAACGTGGTTGGGACTGTGCACGCAGGCATGAACAAAGCAGGGTAGTGATGGGAGGCTGGGCACACCTTGCCCTGAGCATATTTGACCATCAGCATCTTTGATCATCTGCCTCTTGGAGACAGAGACCCAGGATGCGCGGATCACTCCCTGTGTCACAGGCCACAGGATCGCAGTTCCAAGATGTTCCACATTTGCTTGGGCTCTGACCTGGGGGGCAGTACCATTTGTAACCTTGGTGAGAAAGCAGAGACCCCCTGCCACCCTACCCCAAGCCTGAGAGGCCCCAGGAATGAGCGCTATGCCCTTGGCCCTCTTGGCCCGGTAATAATCAACCTCGGCCTCAGAGCCTGGAATGGGAGGAGGGGAGTGTTGGGGTGGCGGGGGAGTGAGGGCCCAGGCCAGCGGCCGGCTCTACAAACAAGGAAAATCATCAGATTCCACACCCCCCACACACACACACACTTACACACACTCACACCCACTCACTCACTTCACAAACAGAGAAGGCCAGCCAGGCCCAGGCAGAGAGGAGATGGCCGTCCAGGCCCTGGGGGAGCCGAGGCCTTTGGCCAGAGGCTGCAAGCGGCAGGGGAGGGGAGGGAGGGCAGGACAGGGTGGCACTGAGAGCCATCCTGCAGCTCAGGGCTCGGATGACTGAGCAGGCAGATATCCTGGCAACAGGGAACAAAAACCCCCGACAGCACTCCCGGTGCCCCGTGGCTGGTATCCCAGAGTCTCCTGGTCTGAGCAGCGCCTCTGCTGCCCTCCATCCCTCCCAGTGGCCCCCATCGGAGAGAAGCTGGTTGTGGGGACTGGCACTGGGTGCCCCCCATCTCCAACCCTGCCCACTCACCCACTGTCCTCTCCTCTCTCCCTGTGTCCAGAATTCCATCCGCCACAACTTGTCGCTGAACAAGTGCTTCATCAAGGTGCCTCGGGAGAAGGACGAGCCTGGCAAGGGGGGCTTCTGGCGCATCGACCCTCAGTACGCAGAGCGGCTGCTGAGCGGGGCCTTCAAGAAGCGGCGGCTGCCCCCGGTCCACATCCACCCAGCCTTCGCCCGCCAGGCCGTGCAAGAGCCCAGCGCTGCCCCGTGGGCCGGGCCGCTGACCGTGAACACTGAGGCCCAACAGCTGCTGCGGGAGTTCGAGGAGGCCACCGGGGAGGCGGGCTGGGGTGCAGGTGAGGGCAGGCTCGGGCATAAGCGCAAACAGCCGCTGCCCAAGCGGGTGGCCAAGGTCCCTCGGCCCCCCAGCACCCTGCTGCTCACCCAGGAGGAGCAGGGCGAGCTGGAACCCCTCAAGGGCAACTTTGACTGGGAGGCCATCTTCGACGCTGGCACTCTGGGTGGGGAGCTGGGTTCGCTGGAGGCCCTGGAGCTGAGCCCACCAATGAGCCCCGCCTCGCACGGGGACGTGGACCTCACCGTCCACGGCCACCACATCGACTGCCCAGCCACCTGGGGGGCTTCAGTGGAGCAGGCTGCCGACAGCCTGGACTTCGACGAGACCTTCCTGGCCACGTCCTTCCTGCAGCACCCTTGGGATGAGAGCAGCAGTAGCTGCCTCCCCCCGGAGCCCCTCTTTGAGGCCGGAGATGCCACCCTGGCCACCGACCTGCACGACTGGGCCAGCGTGGGTGCCTTCTTGTAAGAAACCAGGCCCCGCCCCGCTCCCTCCGGACAGCGCCCACGTCTGGGCCCAGACTGCCCCCCAGTGCAGGCCTATGGAAACCCTACTGCCCAGGCAGGGGCTGGGCCAGGTCTCCCAAGGCTGACCCCACAAGGACACAGGGCCCGCAGCCCGGGCCGTCCTCAGATTCCAGCCCAGGTGGCTGAGAACTGGGACCTAGGACCAGGATTGCTGCCTCCCCTCCCCAGCCCCCATACACAGTGTTTCATTGATCCACTTCTTCCCGGCCCCAGGGACACACTCGGGCCCCTTCACTTTGAGAGCTGCAGCTTGGAGGGTCCCTGCTCAGGCTGGAAGCCACAGTACAGGGTCCGCCCCAGAGCGTCTCAGCCTCTAGACTTCTCCCTCTCCGGCTCTCCTCCCCAGGTCTCCATCCGGAGAAAGTTCCCAGGTACAACAAGTGCTAATTAGGTGACTGCAAATTAACCCCATAGGGGCCTCTCCCGGCCGAGCTTCCCTGGGGCCAGGCCGGCAGTACGTGGGGCGGAGCTGGGGAAGGGGGCCAGAGAGAGGAGACTGAACTGAGGTCGGGGTGCCGGGTGGAGCCAGGAGATTTTCTAAGGCCTCTGGGGCCTTCTGGCTCCATCTCTAGAGGTATAAATCCCTAATCTTTGAGCCCAACTTGAGGCTGAGAGCAGCGGGGAGTTGGTTTTATGCAGGGTTGGGGACAGGAGCAGCCAAGCTGCAGAGGGAAGGGGGGACAGAAAGACTAATTTAGTGAGTGTAGCTATAGCTGAGACTTAACCGGGAGGGATGCGGTGCTTGCTAGAACCACTGGGACCAGGAAACGGGGATCACCCCGAGCCCCCTGCCTGTGCTTGTGCAGGGGAGTGCCTTGCTCCACCCTGAGCCCCTTGGGCTGTGTCCCACATCCACCCTCCTGCCCCGTGAGGCAACTTAACTTTTTCATGAAAAGTTATTTACAGTAAAACATTTTTAAAAATAAAGCTTTTAAAAAATTTAAAATGGACCTGCTTGCAAATTTGTTTGGGGGAAAGTGGGGGCCAGTTTTTTTGGGGGCTTCACTGCCAAGGGGGAAGGGCTGGGAGGAAGACGGGGTGGGGGCACCAAAGGCCTGCAGAGTGCCAGCTGATGCCCTCCCCATGACCTCTGTGTCCCCAGAGACAAGGACTGAGAGGCAGCCCTGGGGAGGGGTCCCCTGCAGCCAGGCCCCAGCGCCTGTACCTGTGCAGTGTGGAGACAGTACCTGTAGTCCCCAGCGGGCAGCAGCAAAGGAGGCGCAGCTCCCTCCCTGGCCCTGGGGACTCACAAAGGCCGGGCTTGCCCAGGGCTCGGTTCACGTCCCCCAGCTCCCCCACCACCCCCAACTCCCCCACCACGGGGGCCTGCCCAGGCTTGCCTTCAGTCCTCGCCTGGGCCTGTCTCCAGCTCCTCCCTTCCTCGGTCCCTTTCTGGAGGGACAGGGTGTGAGGTCAGAGGGCCCCAGCCCCAGGGCCCCTACTTCCCACCCTCGGGTGCAATCACCCCACCTGGCACCTTCCCTCCAATGCAGACTGAGGGTGAGGAAGGCCACCAGGGAAGATGAAAGACAGGGTGCCTAGACCCTACTCTCCCACCGTCAGGTTCCAGCCTGTGGGGAACCAACCTACCAGAGTTCTGATGGGGAAACTGAGGCACAGGAAATGGGTGACACTCAGCAGGCACCTTTCAACCCTCTCGCCCCAGCTTTGCCTGGAACCCATCACTCCCCACCCTCGGCCCCCACCTAGCCCTGCCAGCACAGCTCCTTCCCCCAGCACGCGTGAGCACACACACGCGCGCACACACACACACAGGCAGGCACAAACAGAGGCACTGTCCCACACAATCCTGCCCAGCCTCCACGGACCCCTTTTTCCCCCAAGCCCCTTTCTTTCCCTGCACTCGAGGCTGGCTCCTGGCCAACCTGGCATTCCCCGGTTAACTTGCTGCTTTCACTTGCTAATTATTCCAAATATTTCAGAAGGGTGCGCACACTGCGAGGCCAGCGGGCTGGGGCCTTACTGAGCTCGGGAGCCAGCCCACTCTCTTCCCACAGCTCGCTGAGGAGGCTGCCCCGTCTTCCCTCTTGAGACACGCCCCCCTCCCCCACAGCAGTGGCTCCCTCCCTCTCCCCACCAGCCACCAGCCTTCCTCCGCACGTTCCCCAGCACTAGGGGAACACGGGGGCTCCAGGCTCTCCACTGGTCCCCAGGATCAGCCTCCAGCCCCCGCCAAAGGGGCTACAGCCTGGATTGACAGAGGGGGCCTGTCACTGTCCTTCCTCTTCATCCTCTGCCTGGGCCTATCCTGGGGGAGTGGGGCAAGGTCAGGGTGCAGGTGAGGAAAGGCTGAAGGAGCCTCTGGCTGCCAGGAAAAACCACCAGGAAGAACCACCAGGAGTTGAAAATCCCTGTGCCTGGGACAAACGTCTCTGGCGAGGCGGGGCGGGGGGGTGCAGGGTGGGGTGGCAGGCATCGGTGCTTCTAAGGGTCCAAACACACTTTCTGCTGCTGCTGCTGCTGCTAAGTCGCTTCAGTCGTGTCCAACTCTGTGTGACCCCATAGACGATTCTCCAGGCGAGAACACTGGAGTGGGTTGCCATTTCCTTCTCCAATGCATGAAGGTGAAAAGTGAAAGGGAAGTTGCTCAGTCGTGTCTTGACTCTTAGCGACTCCATGGACTGCAGCCTACCAGGCTTCTCCGTCCATGGGATTTTCCAGGCAAGAGTACTGGAGTGGGGTGCCATTGCCTTCTCCAAAGACACTTTCTAGGAGCAGCCAAAGCTGAGATGGGGGCTGTGAAGTCAGCCAAACACAGGGCTTCGTCGCACTGATAGGGGGAGGAAAGAGTGAAGGGTGGGAAGCATGAGTATCCAATCCTGTCCCTCCTATTCATTCCTGCCCTGACCCTTAGCTGGGTGGCTTTTTAAAAAAGATGTTCCGGGACTTCCCTGGTGGTCCAGTGGCTACGACTCTGTGCTCCCAAAGCAGGGGGACCTAGGTTCGATCCCTGGTCAGGGAAGTAGACCCCACTTGCCGCAGATAGACCAGGTGCAGTCAAATAAATAAAAATATTTTTTAAATTAAAAAAATAAAAATGACGTTCGTTTACTTCAGATTTATTTGTAGGTTCAATGTAATCCCAATCAAAATATATTTTGCACCTTTGACTAAGTTGTAGACAGGATGCTCCATTATTACTAAATACTTTAGTGTGTATTTCCTTAGAACAAGCACATGCTTCCATGATAACCCTAGTACCATCGTCACAATCAGGAAATTGACATTGACTTGGTAATCACATCTTGCTGGCCTGGTCATGCTCCTCTCCATTCCAGCATCTAAATCCAGGACCCCACGTCGCACTGAGTTGTCCTTTCTCTTTTGAGCCATGTGGCTTTGAGCCCGTGACCCAAGCTCTCTGAGCAGGTTTCTCATTTCCTTTGATGTCTACCTCTTTTTTGGTTGTGCTGGGTCTTCACTGTTGTGTGGGCTTTCTCTGGTTGCGACGAGAAGGGGCTACTCTCTAGCTGTGGTACACGGGCTTCTCCTTACGGTAGCTTCTCTTGTGGATCACCGTCTCTAGGCAGTCTCCAGGGCTCTAGAGCACAGGCTCAATTGTCATGGCACATGGGTTTAACTGCTCTTTGGCAGGTGGATTCCTCCTGAATTAGGCATCGAACTCATGTCTCCTGCCTTGGCAGGCAGATTCTATACCACTGAGCCTCCAGAGAAGCCCTGATCTCCACTTTTGAGGTAAGAAGCCCCTGAGCCACTTCATTCTCAGGTGTTAGGAACAGTCCCTTCTCAAAGCAAGAGGCCACCCTTCTGTCTCCTAACTTGCCACCTTTTCCCCATCCTCCCTTCCCCAAGGATCCCCCAGCCAGGAAAGTGATGAAGGGGGAAAGGGCAGGAGCTCAGGCTTTGGGGGTCCTCCTCCTCTGTCCAGAGCACATCCCGTTCCACAGGACCGGCCACTCCTGGCTCCCATCACTCTCGGGATGTCTGGAAGGCCCCCAGGATGGGATCCCATGCTGTCCTGGAGCAAATGGGTCAGGCCTCCTGCAGAGCTGGCCCAGGGCAGGACACGGTCTCCTGCCATCACGCCTCCCCCACCCAGGTGTTCTGGGCACCCAGACCTGCAGAAGGAAGAGTGAGTGGAGGGTGGAAGGAAGGCCTGGGAGGGCCGGTGGGGGCCACTGGTCAGGAGTCAGGCGAGCTTCCGTCCCCATTCCTGGCTGAGGCCCAAAGGTAAACAGGTGTATTTGGACTCCCGGCAGGGGACAGGGGGTTGGCCCCGCGGGGCAGGCCTGGGCCTGTCAGAGGTGGGGATGTGGAGAGAAGCCTGCTTTCACAATGGGTGGCAGAGTGGCCCCGGGTCCTGCTGACACATTCTTGGATGGTGAAGAGGAAAACACAGGTGACAAGGGAGGGGAGGCAGTGGCACCGGGGAGGGGGCTTTGGGAGGCCACCCAGGTTGGGCCTGCACGGGCCAGTGGGAGCCAAGGAGGTGCCTGAAGCCCCGGGGGGTCACCTTCCTCCAGAGGCCCCTGTGTCCAGCCCACTCCGAGGCTCCCAGGTAGGGTCAGGTTGGCGGCATCGTGACTGGCTTGCTGGGGCCTGAACTTTCCCTGTGTCACGGGAGGGCAGGGACCAGCTGGAGGGTACTGTCCCCCAGAAGCCAACCGGACAGTATAGCAGGGCAGGGAGCGGCAGGGTACACGTTCACCAAGCCAGGAGGCTGGGCTGCAGATCTGGCTCTCCCCTACTCCGGCCCCCAGATGCCGCTCTGAGGGCAGGACAGCAGGGTCCAAGACCCAGACCCTCTTTCCCCTGGAAGGAAGCAGCTCGCTGAGCTCCCAGGAATGCAAGCGCTCCAGGAAGTGGAGAAGCCTGGCGCCTTGCCCGTGGCCCACACCGCCCACGGCCCCAAGGCCCTTTGAAGCCACGGTGGAGTGCCGGCAGCGCTCCCAGCGCTGCTGTTTGCCCAGGGAATTAAGTTGAGGCTGAGAGGATGCCAATCTTTCTCCACCCCTCACCCAGCCACCCACCAGCTCCGTCACTGGCTCATCCCCTGCCCCCACTCTGCGCACCAAGCCCTGCCCCCAACCCTAGAGGCACCCCATTCCCTTCAACTGGCCTAAAGTGAACCGCGGACAGGGGTCGAGGGATGTGGCAGGGTGGCATACAGACCCCGCCTCTGAGAGTTTTCATTCTCAGGAGTCCATGGGCCTGTAGACCCCTGCGGGCTGATAACCTGAAGCATTCCTATATCTGCAGCATCAAGGACAGGCACCAGCTTCCGAAGTACTGAAGGAATGAATGCACGAAGGAAAGAATGAACGAACGAAGGAGCTGGCTGAGCAGATGGACAAAAGGTAGAAAAACAGCCAAGTCGCTTCGACAAGATGTGACCGCAGACAGTAAACACTACCGGGGCCACGGTCACGGTCACTGGGCCCAGGGTGCTTCCTGGTGCTCCCAGGGGTGCAGAGCATTCTGTCCTGGGGGGCCTTTGAGGAAAGCCCCATGCTGCCCTTTGCTGATCCTGTGGGTCTGGGTGGCGTAATAAAAGAAGGAGGGGAGCCCTGATGCCCGCTGAAGCCGAGTGGGATGTGTGGCAGTGCAAGCCAGGTGAGGAGGGAGGGGAGGGGATACCAGACGAGGGACCAGAGGGAAGGGATGGAGAGAGGTGGGAGAGGCTGGGCCTTTCTCATTCTCATCTGCTCCTCCAGTCCCCAGCTCCCTGGGGGCTGAGACCCTGGGAATAAGGACACAGAGGCCCAAGCGGCAGGGCTGGTGCGGTGGAACTGACATTCGAGCCCCCTCTCTCCCATCTTTATTACCCCACCCAAATCCACAGGATCAGTAGATGGCCTTTGACCTGTCTGCACCTGGCTACAAGGTCACCAGGTCAGAGGGGTGACCAGCTCATCTGTCCCTGCGGGTCCCACCCCGAGGTGCACCAGGATGGGCCACTGAGCTTGACGGCCATGGAGCCCAGCTACCCAGAGTCTAAGCTGAGGTTGGGAGCTCTGTGAGGTGCCTGAGAGTTCCCTGTGCCTGCTGTGTGGCTAACGATTAAGCCTGGCCTGGCAGAGACTGCCTGGGAGGCTGGGCCTGCACTAACGCTGTGCCACAGGGCCGGGCGCGCTTGGGCCCGCCAGTTCAAGGCCAGTTTTGGAGAGAGGCATGGGGCGGGAGGATCTCACAGAAGGCCAGGACTCAACCCCCAGCCACATTCCCCGGGCCTCCCTAGGCTCCCTACTCCACCTGTGGGTTCTGTTGGGAGGGGGACATTGAAGGTCTCCTAAGCAAAGAGGAAGAAAATCACCAACTGGCCCACAAGAGATGGCGACCCCCACCCTGGCCCCCCACCCAAATGATCAGCTCATAGGCTCTGTTATCCTTGAGCTCAGAAAGCTCTTCTCTGAAGGACAAGTCACTTCCCAGACCCCTCCACATAGATGACCCACTGCTGCTGCTGCTGCTAAGTCTCTTCAGTCGTGTCCGACTCTGTGCGACCCCATAGACCGCAGCCCACCAGGCTTCCCTGTCCCTGGGATTCTCCAGGCAAGAGTACTGGAGTGGGTTGCCAGTTCCTTCTCCAATGCATGAAGGTGAAAAGTAAAAGTGAAGTCGCTCAGTCCTGTCCGACTCTGAGCGACCCCATGGACTGCAGCCCACCAGGCTCCTCCATCCATGGGATTTTCCAGGCAAGAGTACTGGAGTGGGGTGCCATCGCCTTCTCCGAGATGACCCACGGTGACCTCCAAAGGGACTTGGGAAGAGACAGGTATGAATGACAATCCAAGATGTGGCTACACAATGAAAACGACTCCCCCCGCCCCCGGGGAAAATGAAGGATGGTTTGAAGGGGTGGAGAGTGACAGACACCTGTGGAATTCACACGGCGTGGGTAACCATGTGAATTAGGAAATGAACTAGAGCCATTTGGGAGAGGGAAGAGGTGACCCTGGCATTAGCCCTGTCCTGGGGAGGTCACCCCAAGTCCTTCAGTGGAGAGAGCGGAGTCTGTCCGTTAACCAGTATGGTGCTCCAAACCGGAAGGAGATAGAGCCAAGACTTAGGCACAGTTCCCCCGGACCTCACGAAGGTAAAAGCTGTAGCCCAGGTTCATGTACTCTTCCAGAAGAGGGATCAAAGAGGAGAGCAGAGGGTGAGGACCGAGCCTGGAGAAGGGCCACCCTTGGGGCAGGAGGGAGCCTCTTACCTCACCCCGCCCGCTCCCGGCCCCCTAAACACACCTACACAGACACTCCCGTTCCTGGAGGCGGCCGCCCCACGGAGCCGCAGTGAGAGTCAACAGATCAGAGTGGGCTCGGTCGGAAGCCAATGTTTGCCCAGGAGGGCTCCTGGCCTCCCACAGGGCATCTCATTAGCACCATGGGGGTAGAGTCCAGAATCTGAGAGCAGGCAGCAAACTCCAGAGCTCAGAACAGGGCAGAAGGGAGGAGAGGGTCAGCTGCGGTGAACACAGGGAAGCTGTTTTAAGATGAGCTGACCTGCGTGTGCCTGCAGGAGAGAAGGGGCTAGCCCGGGGGGAGAGGGTGGATTGCAGGTGCTGGGTGGACGGGATGCTGGGAGAGCAAAGGATGGACCCCTCTGGTGGGAACAGGAGGAGGAAGGAAGGGTGAGCCCTGCCCCAGCCCAGCGGAGCAGTCACTCTGCAGTGCCTCTTGCTTCAAGAGGGAAGATGGTGATGGTGGGGAGTGCGGTGGGGAGTTGGGGGCGGGGGAAGGGGGCTGTGCTGGGGTGCACGAGAGGACTGTGGGGACCTTTGATTCCGGCTCGAGCTAGTGGACAGTGCAATGGGTGTAAGGAGGAAGAAGCAATCTGGAGTGACACAGTAGGGCACTCAGGAACCCGGAGACAGAAAAAAAGGGAACAGGAAGGACTTCCTGGTGGTCCAGAGGGTAAGACTCCATGCTCCCAATGCAGGAGGTCGGGGTTCTATCCCTGGTCAGGGAACTAGATCCCACATCCATCCCGGCGACTAAAAGTTCACATGCCCCATGCAATAAAGATCCCGGCAACTAAGACCCAGCACCGCCAAAATAACTAAGTAAATAAACAGAGAGGAACAGGTACATGGGGAAGCCAGCCTTGGCCTCCTTGAGACTCTGCAACCAACGTATCAGGCCCACAACGTCTCCTGCCTCCAGCTGGCAGGACTCGGGGCGGGGCGGGGATTTCCCACCTGCAGGGAGGACGCCCCGGTCCCAGGTGCTAGAAACCCTGGTCAGACATCACCTGGTTGCCTGGTCAATGTTTCCTTACACCTGTGGACCAGAGTCTGCATGGACATGACTATGGGCAAGACCTGGTCTTAGGGAGATTTCCTGACCCACTGAGTTGGGCAGCGGGGTGGTCTTGCCAGGGTAACTCTCCAGGTTCACTCCCAGGATCGGGCAGAGTGGTCTTCTCAGGGCTGGGAGGCCGCTGTGAGAGGCCCCTCGGTGTCCTCGAGACTGGTGGGCGGTGATGCCACTGCTGCCTGAGTGGGGAATGCAGCGTGAAAGGGAAGGGAAGGGGGAGTCAGGCTGGGGGTACAGAGAGTGTGAGGCTCACAGTTGAGGGATGGCTGAGAGGCTTCTGGGTATCGAAGGATGGTTCTAGGAGACTCAGCTTTGGAAAGGCACCCCAGTGTGTGAGCACGGCCCAGGCAAGCCCTCCTGCCCCTGCCCCCGCTCCCCAAGCAACAACCACTCATTCGACTTCCACCACCACAAGTCAGGTTTTCCTACGCTAGAATTTCCTACAGATGGTATCAAACACTTTGTACTCTGTGTTTGGCTTCTTTCCCTCAACATGTCAATTTTGAAATTTAACTACCTTGTCACATGCAGCGGCAGTTTGTCCCTTTTCACGGCTGAGTAGTATTCTACCAGACAACTATAGCCATTTGTTTATCCATTCTCTACTTGATAGATATTTGGGCTGCTTCCAGTTTGGGGCTATTGTGACTAAAGCGGCTATGAACATCCTTGTAGAAAGCATTTTTGATTTTTGGTCTGAACCATGCAGCATGGAGGATCTTAGTTCCCCAACCAGGGATCGACGCCAAGCTCCCTGCAGTGGAAGCCTAGAGGCTTAGCCACTGGACCACTAGGTGAGTCCTAGGGTGTTTTTTGTTTTTTTAAATCCTTTTCAGGACTTCCCTGTTGTCCTTAAATTAAGAGTCCAGCCTGCCAACGCAGGGGACATGGGTTCAATCCCTGACCTGGGAGGACTCCACATGCCGCAGGGCAACTAGGCCCGTGCACCACAAATATCGAGACCCACACGCCTAGAGCCTGTGCTCCGCAACAAGAGAAGCCACCGCAACGAGAAACCCACACGCTACCATGAGAGGGTAGCCCCTGCTTGCCGAAACTAGAGAAGACCCACGCATAGCAACAAAGATCCAGTGCAGCCAAAACAAAATATAAATATTTAAAAAAAAAATCTTTTTCATGTGAATGGGGCTTGGGAAGAGAAGACATATCTTTCACTGGACTATGTTGAGATGATTCTAGAAGAGTCAGCACAGGTATTCAGCAAGATGCAGAGAGGACAGGAGAGGACAGGACAGAGACAGGCAGGAGAGGAGGTGGGCAAAGGCATGCAGGGGACACCCAGCTGGCTGGCTCAGTGCTGGGGAGGAGAGGGGGCCAGCGGGACTCTTGTCAAGTGCTCTTCTGGCCATGTCACTCATCGGTTGAGAACCCTGCAATGACTTCCCTCACCTACAGAAGGCTCTAAACACCATCAAGATCTTCCCCTGCTCGCCACTCACTTCCCACCTACCCCTCCTCTGTGATCAGTCACACTGATGTATTACCCAGAATTGCTATTTCCACCCCTGCCCTCTGCCCTGAGCAAACACCCTCCCACTCTCCCCCTTCACCTGGGTAACTCTTTTCAGAGTCCCCAACTGTGGGCCCCGAGCTGGAAGAACTCTACCATGCTGGTAAGACTCACCCCAACCCTTTCCGCACTTCTGCTTGAGAAGGCAGTTGGTTACACACATTGAGGTTCCTATACGGTCACCCCAACCGAGGACAGCAGGGCCGCATCATCAAGGAAAGGCTGGGAAGGTTGGGGCAGTGTCTCTGGACACTCGCTCTGCCTCCAGCCAGCCAGAGTTCTGGAAAGCCCACCCGCTAAGGCCTACTCGTGACCCTGAGCCATTTCATTTGGTGAATCCAGAACCCAGTTTGGGAGAAGACCTCCATCACAACCTCTCTTCCTGCTTCATCCCAGCAGTCTGTTGCATGACTCAAGCTCAGAGGACAGGGGCTGGGGGTTCTGTCCTCTTCCTGCCTGATGCTCATGCCCTTCCCCTGCTGCCAGCACAGACTGCCCACCTAGGGGCTCCTGACTGCTGCCTGGAGTTTACATTTGTTGGGGAAGGTTGTGAGCTGAGCTCCAGGAACCCACATCAGCTGGCTGGGCCCCTGGCAGACCCCAGAATCTGCAAGCCTAGGCTTGGGGCGGGGGCACTGCCAATGCTGGTCTGTTTGCCCCCTTTGCAGGAGGGAGGGGGCACCTGGAATGGTTCTCAGTCATAGAGGCACAGATGTTTAGTCTGCAGGAAATGTTGAGAGCCTTCCAGTGTCACCTGCAGAAGAGGAAACTGAGGCACAGAGAGAGGACAGGGCTCTGAGGATGTCAGTGCAGATGGGGTTGGCTTCTCCTGGGCACTACTGGCTGGGGGACCCATCTGGACCTTTGCCACCTCTCCACTCATTACCATCCTCCAGTGCCCTTGATTTCACCATGTTGGCATTGCGGGCCTCTCCTGCTGGATGGGGAGCTCCAGGAAGGCAGAAGCAGTGCCTGGTTCTCCATGGCACCTGCCAGGAGCTGGGAGTGGCCCATGGTGTGTGCTCAACAGAGCATGGCGGAACGGATGGAGGGGGTGGGAGCGCATGCCCCATTTCTCAGTGACTTGGAGCCAGAAGCCAGCGCTCTGAGCTGGGCAGACTGTGGAGAGCCAGGGGAAAGACGGCTGGGTCAGCCCTCCTTGTCCTCAGGGACCCCGGGCCTTGCCTCCCAGCTCACCCCTCCTCCTTGGCCTTATTAAAAAAGCCGCTGTTGAAGGTGTGATTGTGTGTGTTGCCCCGTAGGTGGTATACATGGAGAACTGCATACGCTGATCACTGGTCTCTGTGCTCATTCATTCATTCAATGAATACCTGAAGGATGGGAGGACCCTTCCATGGAAGCGGCGGGCACACACACGGCAGAAGACCAAACCCACAAAGCAAGTGGGTCCCAAGAGTGCCCTGGGGGAACTTCCTGGTGGACTAGTGGTTAGGACTCCACACTGCAGTGGGGACATGGGTTTGATCCCTGGTTGCGGAATTAGGATCCCACGTCCTGAGCAGTGTGTTCAAAAAAAGAGAAGAAAAAGTCATGAATGAGCTCATTTACATATGGAATTTAGAAAAACCACCAAACTCATAGAAAAAGAGATCATATTTGTAATTACCAGAAGCAGGGGTGGGCCGAGGAGGAATTGGAGAAAGGTGGTTAAAATGGTACAAACTTCCAGTTATCAGATAAACAAGAACTAGAGATGTAATTTACAACATGAGGACTCCAGTTAACAATGCTTTGTGATAGAAGAAAAGTTGTTAACCCAGTAGATCCTAAGTTCTCATTACAAGGAGAATTATTTTTTTTTCTTTACTTTGGATTCTATTTGAGATGATGGATGACAACTAAACCTATTGTGGTAATCATTTCACAATACAGTTGACCTTTGAACAGCAGGGGTTAGAGGCACTGACCCTAAGGCAGTGGAAAATTCCCATATAACTTTACAGCTGGCCCTTTCAATCCACTGTTCTATCCTGTACTGCTGCTGCTGCTGCTGCTAAGTCGCTTCAGTCATGTCGGACTCTGTGCGACCCCATACACGACAGCCCACCAGGCTCCCGGTCCCTGGGATTCTCCAGGCAAGAACACTGGAGTGGGTTGCCATTTCTTTCTCCAATGCATGAAAGTGAAAAGTGAGAGTGAAGTCGCTCAGTTGTGCCGGACTCTTAGTGACCCCATGGACTGCAGCCCACCAGGATCCTCCGTCCATGGGATTTTCCAGGCAAAAGAGTACTGGAGTGGGGTGCCATCGCCTTCTATCCTAGTGTATATTCACTGAAAAAAATCCAGGTGGACTCCCATAGTTCAAACCCATGCTTGCTGTTCAAGGATTCGCTGTATATATAATTCAACCACCATGCTGTACACCTTATGCATTGATGTATGTCAATCACTTCTCAGTAAAACTGGAGACAATAAATAAATTTTAAAAAGCCAGCAGAAGGGCACCCTGTCTAGGCTGTGAGCCCCTTAAGGAAGGCTACCCTCTCTCTCTCCTTGCCTACAGGAACCCTGGGCTTAATGAACAAACGATTTAACCTGCTCCCTCCCCACAATGATCCACCTGCCTGGCAGGATGGCCTGTGTGTGGGTGATTCCAGGCCCCAGCCCGAAGGCAGAAGGAGGCCATGGGTCCATCCATCCGGCTGGGGTCTCCACTCCCCCAAGCACAAGGCCTCCCGGGATGGGGACGCTCGGAGGCGCAGAGAAAGCGCTGAGTCACGTTCAGGGAACACGGCCCCCAGAGAGCCTTGCCTCTGGGGCACGAGGCTGCGGGAGCGCGCGGGCGCGCCCGAGGCTGCAGGGCGCGGGGGCGCGGAGGTGGGGCTGCGGGGGCGCCCGGCTTCCCTCTTTGCCAACCGCCCGGCCGCTGGCGTCCTCGGTTGCCAAGAGTTTTGGGGCCGAAGTGCAGTGGGTGCCAGCGCCTGACGTCACCGCTGCCCGCCGGTTTGGGGAATAGGGGGAGGGGGCACCCGCAGAAAGGCCCCGAACGCCCCCCAGCCCTCGGTTTGTGCCCGTCTTCCTGCACGTTCTCTCCTCCGTGCCCTCTCGAGTTTTCCTCATTTATTTGCTGCCCGCGTTCCTCTCCTTTTCAGCGCCCCATTTGCCGCCCCCCGCCACCTCCTTTTCTGTTTCTATCCATCCATCCACCTGTCTTCGGTCTTTCTCCTCCTTTTCTGGCACCCGCTGGACATTCTCGGAGGTTCCAGGGGGCGCGGTGGAAAGGCACCAGTGGGCATCGGGCGCCCCCTCGTGTCCCACTTGGCCCAGCCTGGCCTCGGCCCTGGGGTAGGGCGGAACACTCGCCCCACCACCGTGATTCAAACCAGTTTACACGGAGGACATTCAACTTACAGTTGTGAAAATAATGTTAAAGCTCACCTGAAAAAAAATAAACAACTCATCTTTTCATTCTTTTAGTATCTACTCTTTACTAGATATGGCTGCTATAAATATAATAATGGATTCACAATTTCACAATGGATTTTCTTGAAAGTCAGATTGACAGCTTTGCATAACAGCATGCAGAAGTCCCGAGCTACCTGGCCTGGGGAGGCAGAGCACAGCAGTCTCCTGGCCAGCTGTGTTGACTCAGTGCAGCTGTGACCTCTCTGAGCCTGACCTTCCTCCTCTGCAGAAGGGAGATGAACAGCTGTGCCTGACTTGTAAGTTTATTGTGAAGATTAGACAAGCTACTGCAAGGTGGTGCCTGTAACAAAGCTGGGCTAACAGAAGGCTCTCAGATCATGGTGGTTGGCTACCAAACTGCACTTTGTTGTTCAGTCGCTAAGTTGTGTCCGACTCCTCGTGACCGCGTGGACCAGGCTCCCCCGACTTTCACCATCACCCAGAGTTTGTTCAGATTCATGTCCATTCAGTCAGTGATGCTTGCTATCTAACCATCTCATCCTCCGCTGTCCCCTTTCGCCTTCAATCTTTCCCAGTATCAGATCTTTTCCAATGAGTCAGCTGTTCACATCAGGTAGCCAAAGTATTGGAGCTTCAGCATCAGTTCTGCCAATGAATAATCAAGATTGATTTCCTTTAGGATTAACTGGTTTGATCTCCTTGCTGTCCGAGGGACTCTCAAGAATCTTCTCCAGCAACACAGTTTGGAAGCATCAATTCTTCCATGCTCAGCCTTCTTTCTGGTCCAACTCTCATATTTTTACATGACTACTGGAAAAAATCACGTTTGACTATACGGACCTTTGTCTGCAAAGTGATGTGTCTGCTTTTTAATACATTGTCTAGATTTGTCATAGCTTTCCTCAGGAGGAGCAAGCAGCCTGCCCTTAGAGAAGGATATTTGAGAAAATACAAAACACACATGTATATAGTTTACAAAATTGCAATGAGAATATTAAAAAGCTCAAAGTATTTGTTCACAGCCATAAAGGATTTCTTCTTGAGATGATGTTATTCATATTTTCTGGAGTGTCGGCTGTGGGCTGGGTGCTGCTCAAAGGGGTAAGTGTTGAATGAGGCTCTTAGGGCTGGTCCATCTGAGCCCAAAGTCCTTTCCACCAAAGCTCTCTAGTCCACTTTTTCTTTTCTCTGGCTGCTAACAATTTAAACTTTTCCTTTCACTTGGTTCTCAGGACTGCACAAGGGCCGCCTCAATGGAGTCATCCTAGCTGTCCTTACACAAGGATTCTGCCTTTTTATCTCCCTCATTTGCAACAGGGGTGCGCCTCCCAGATATTTTCTTCATCAGTACTTTCACGGCCATCAACCAGATCTGAAACTGTCCTCTCGCCCCGAAAGAAAGCTGTCCAATCCCCCTCCAGGGGCTCAGTCCCACTTCTTCCTCCTTTTAGTGGAACTGGCCGCTGGGAGAGCCTTGGTAACCCCATAACTTGGTGCCCCCCAAACCTTCTCACCCACCAGTATATGCTTCATTGTCTATCTTCCTGTACCTGGATGCCTCAACAAAGCTGTGCAGCCACTTACCACCCCAGGGTGGGACCAGAGGCAGGGTGAGCCTCTGCAATGGAGGAGGGAGTAACACTAGGTTTTACAGGAGCTGTGTCTGTGGTGAATCAGAACATTCATCCCTGCAGGAGCCCTGATCCAGGGCCACTTCCCCACCCCTGGCTGGCCCCGAACTAATTAGAGGAGACTCCGGGCAAAGGAGCTGAGACATTTTGGCCCCTTGCAGGAGGGTGCCTACCAGCCCTCCAGGCCTTTCTGATGTCCTCAGAGGCCCTGAGAAACGCTCCTCTTGTGTCTGAGTACCAGCAAACAGGCCTCAGCGCCTCCATCACTGAGAACACCACCTGGGTTCTAACCCCGCGGACAGGTCTGGGCTTTTTCAGCCTTCCCCTTGCACTGTTTTCAGACCTGGGAAAATACACCGCTGAAGCCACACTCTACCCGCGGCCCGGCCCTCACCCCCAGCAAATAAAACCATGTATCTCTCTCCAAAACAGACACCTTAGTGTGGAGCTTGGAGCTTCTCTCCGGTTCCATACCAGTCCCCGGGATGAGTGCTCCCAGAACCCCTCCTACCCCAGGAATTTGGCCCAGCCCCTCACAAGTCGGGATTGTAGTTATGGATGCCGCTGGGGCCATGGGCGAGCATTCTTTGCCCGGGCCAGGGCTTGCACACAGGGCGCATTCCGTGAGAACTTTTAGGGCCGAAGGGGGACACGACTACATAGGTCCCTCAGTCATTAAATGAGCACACATTAGGCGCCTGCTGTGTGACAAGCTCTGTGCGGTGCTTTGCGGGGGAACGCCTCATCTGTGCCTGGATCCGGACAAACGAATTCGTTATTAATCTTTGTGAAAAGAGTCAGCCTTCCCACGAAGACGGCAAGTGAGCTGTAACTGTTGTGCCAGCTGCGGGACAAAACACCGCTAGAGAACCTGAGGGTGGCAACACGCATCAAGGTGAAACCCGGGTGCACCTCCCCGCCACACCCAAGATGGCCACCTGCCGGGGTCCCCTGTCCCTTAGTTCCACGCAGGCGCACTTCCGCCTGCCACTCCAAATATGGCGGCAAGCGCGCCCCGGGGAGGGGGCCACGGGCGGAAGTGGGTGTGACAGGGACGGGAGCCGAGAGGGCCCTCTGAAGCGAGACGCTGGGCTGTGGGAGCCGCACGCAGGGAGGGTCGAAGTCATGATCCCCCCGCAGGAGGCGTCCGCCCGGCGGCGGGAGATCGAGGAGAAGCTGAAGCAGGTGGGGCTGGGGAGGCGGGGGAGGAGGTGAGGAAAGGGGCCGAGATCCGGGCCGGGCGTCTACTCAGGGAGGTAGCAGGAGTGGGAGGGGGCCGGGTACCAGGCAATCGGGTCCGGGCGAGGCTGTGGAGCCGGGATGCGGTGGTCTCTGGCTTCTGGTGATGTCCTCCCCTCTCTCTGCAGGAGGAGGAGACGCTGTCTTTCATCCGAGACAGCCTGGAGAAGAGCGACCAGCTCACCAAGAACATGGTGAGTAACCCCTCAGCTGGGAGGGCCTCCAGACGCTGGAGAGAGAACCCTGCGACCCAGGGGTTTGGGTACCTAAAGCCTGAGGCTTCTGGCCTGGGTGGTGATGGGTGGTAACGTCTGGGTTTCTCTAGCAACAGTGTTACACTTCTCTTACACTCTCTTCCCCTTGCCTGCCCCTTCGCTGAGGATGCTGCAGCCCCCGACATTTCTGCTTTCTGCCTGAGTTCTCCATTCTTCTTTCTCTCCTTCCGCAAACATTTAGTGAGACTGACTTAAGTGGGCTGGGTACTGGCCATGGGTCACCCTCAATTTAAGTGTGGGTATCACCGGTGGGGTTACCACTTCTGAGGTTACTGAGGGCGGGAGACTCAGCTGTCACTCCAGATAGCTGGAGGGGTAAAATGAGCCAGAAATCAGACAGATGTGGGATCTAGCCCTTGCCCCTCCACTTATTTGTGTGTGGCTCCTGACAGGTAACTCTGAGCCTCAGTTACCTCCTCTGCTAGAATAGACGATGCTAATCTCCCTTGTAGCTGTGAAGGTCATAGAAGCTAATGCGTGGAAATGCCTCTTGCACTGTATCTGCTATACAATAGGTACTCAATAAACATGAACTTCCTTT
The DNA here is from genome assembly GCF_027580195.1 of Bos mutus. NCBI lineage: Eukaryota > Metazoa > Chordata > Mammalia > Artiodactyla > Bovidae > Bos > Bos mutus. Next base: position 7,717,926 of record NC_091635.1, on the reverse strand, counting down.
CTTATTCCTAAAAGAGCCTGGAAAACCCAAACCGAGTAGTAGATAGAAACGTGGATATGTATTCAGTAACACAGTCATCAAGTGCTGCTGCTGCTGCTAAGTCGCTTCAGTCGTGTCCGACTCTGTGTGACCCCATAGACGGCAGCCCACCAGGCTCCCCTGTCCCTGGGATTCTCCAGGCAAGAGCACTGGAGTGGGTTGCTATTTCCTTCTCCAATGCGTGAAAGTGAAAGTGGAGTCGCTTGGTCGTGCCTGACTTTAGTGACCCCATGGACTGCAGCCCACCAGGCTCCTCTGTCCATGGGATTTTCCAGGCAAGAGTACTGGAGTGGGGTGCCATTGCCTTAGAGAGAGGAGGTTTGAAGGTACCAGGAATGCATTTGAGGCTACTCTGTATGAAACTAGTTCCTGTTCAGTCTAGGAAAGCATCAGAGAGAACATAAATTGAGATCTGGCTTTAAGGGGTGGAAGGGAAGCCATCCTGTGGTGATTTTCTGAGGAGTTAATATAATGCTTGCCTCGCCTTCAGATCAAACTTCAGCCAGTTTATTTGGGCCACCTCCCATCTGCCAGGCACGTGGTAGATCCTGGGGATACAGTGGGGAATAGGTATACCCTCTCCCTCTCCTCTTGGAGCCTACTGTCTAGAAAACCACAGCAAATGCTGAAGACCTGGCTGGGGGGCCGAAGCAGTGCTGGGACAACCCTGAGGCCTGAGAGCACGGGGCTTGCCCCCGCAGGTGTCTATCCTGTCATCCTTTGAGAGTCGCCTTATGAAGCTGGAGAACTCCATCATCCCTGTGCACAAGCAGACGGAGAACCTGCAGCGGCTGCAGGAGAATGTCGAGAAGACCCTGTCCTGTCTGGACCACGTCATCAGCTACTACCACGTGGCCAGTGACACTGAGAAGATCATCAGGGAGGGGTGAGCTCGGGCCAGAGTGTCACATTCCTGACGCCTCTTGGACCAGTAGGCTTTGGAAGGGGGGTAGAATATGTGTAAGCCTGGAGTCCCCTGTGTTAATTCTGTTCTCCCATTTCCAAATACCATTCCTCTTCATCTTCCATCTGCCCGGGCTAATGTGGCTCTTCTCCTTTCCAGGCCCACAGGTAGGCTAGAGGAGTACCTGGGAAGCATGGCCAAGATTCAGAAGGCTGTGGAGTATTTCCAGGACAATAGCCCAGACAGCCCAGAGCTCAACAAAGTGGTAAGGGGCCAGCAGAGTGATGTGAGAGGTTGGCAGACACCAATCCCTGCCCAGGTCTCATGACTGACACTGAACCAGCTAAAAGATAATATAGTCGAATAAAGAGAAGTATATAATACTATGCACATACTATAGACATTAAAATCTCTGTTTCAGGAATTACAGGTATACATTTTGATTGCATTTTAATAATTTAGCTAAATTATAAGTTGTTGTTTAGTTGCTGAGTTCTGTCTGACTCTTTTGCAACCCCATGGACTGTAGTCTGCCAGGCTCCTCTGTCCATGGGATTTCCCAAGCAAGAATACTGGAGTGGGTTGCCATTTCCTTCTCCAGGGGATCTTCTCAACCCAGAGATCTCCTGCATAGGCAGGCAGGTTCTTTACCACTGAGCCACCAGAGAACACACATTACAAGTTACCTATGAAATGTAAATTTAACATTTGATTTTTATAAATGCATGGGTATTTTTTTAGTGTAGTGAAAAATACATAATATAAAAATTACCACTTCTAACCGTCTTTAAGGGAACAGTTCAGTGACATTCACGTTGTATAACCATTGCCACCTGGCTACACAGAAGGCTGACAGGATCAGTATATTGCCACACTAGTAACCCGGAGGGGACACACCGGTATAACCAGTGTACTACAGCCCATCAGTGGGCAGCCTGGACTCAGAGACTGGAATGTCAGGGGTTGGAGAACTTTGTTCTTGAGGGTCTCTTCCAAGTTCACATCACAGAGTGAAGAGCTCTGTGCTAGAACTTGGGTGTGGGGGTGGGCTAGAGAAGGAGAAGACAAAAAATAGACAACTCCACGTTTACCCTAGAGGACTTACTTTTCAAGTAAGCAGAAACACTCCAACTTCTCTCTATTTTTAAAGCATCTTTATTGAGATATAATTCACATACCAATAAAATTTTACCCATCTGAAGTATAAAGCTTAGTAGTTTAGTAATCAGTAATTTAGTAGTTTTAACAATCCCCGAGTCATGCAACATCCCTGGAATAAATGTCATAACGTATTCATCCCCTGTAAAAAGAAACACGTTGGCAGTCCCTCTTCTTCCCTCGCCTCCCCATTCTCCCCCCCACTAGTACTCACTCATGTTTTCTTTGTACATTTGCCTGTTCTGGACTTCTGTAAATGGAATCGCACAATATGTGACCTTTTGAATCTAGCTGCTTTCAGATTACCTGTTCACAAGGTTCATCTGTGTGGTAACGTGTGTCAGTGCTTCACTCCATTGTAGGGCTGAATTATCTTGCATTCGATGGATCTACCACAGCTTGTTTGTCCATTCGTCTTTTTGGTGGTTACAGGCAGTGTTGCTGTGAACACTTGTGTACATACTTTTGTGTGGGCATATATTTTTGATTCTCTTGTCTGCTCTGAATACCTATCACTTATCAGATACATGATTTGCAAATATTTCCCTTCAATTTATGGATCGTCTTTTCACTTTTTTTTTGGAGGGGGGTGCGGGGGAGTGCTCACAGCATGGCATGCGGGATCTCAGTTCCCTGGCCAGGGATTGAACCCTTGCCTCCGTCCGTGGAAGTATGGAGTCTTAAGCCTTGGACAGTCCGGGAAGTCCCCCTCTTTTCACTTTTTTGATGGCATCATTTTCAGCACATAAGTTTTTGACATCCAATTTATGTTTTTTTCTTTTGCTTTTCTAACAAGGGTTTCTAACAAACCCTTTTCTAACAAGAATACAAATTAATGGTGGAATGAGAAAATAATCAGCTGATACCTGTAAGCACCTACTTTTTGTAAAACTCTGGGTTTCACCTGCAAGCATACATTTTAAGAGAACAAAAGGGAAAGAAATAATACAGGAAGGCTTCCGAGCGTTTCTTCTCTGGGAAAAAGGAAGTGAAGGCAGAGGAGGGCTGGGACCCAGAAGCAGGAAGGGAAAGGAAGGGTATGGGGAGGCAAGGGCCAGCTGAGTGCTGGAGCAGCTGCGGACCCTCATCTTTCCCCCTGCCCTCCCTCCATCCATAGAAGCTGCTGTTTGAGCGGGGGAAGGAGTCGCTGGAGTCCGAGTTCCGCAGCCTGATGACCCGGCACAGCAAGGTGGTGTCCCGGTGCTCATCCTGGATCTGATCGGTGGTGAGGACGACCTGGAGCTCCAGGAGGAGGTGCCCCTGGAGCACCTGCCCGAGAGCGTGCTGCACGACGTGGTCCGCATCTCCCGCTGGCTGGTGGAATACGGCCGCAACCAAGGTGAGGCGGCCCAGGTGCTGGTGGCAGGCCGGAGGGAGCGGGCCTCCCCTTCGTTTCTTTAGTCCACTTGCATGTCTTTGATAGAGTTTAGTAGGAGACAACGTGAGCCATAAATCCCGAGCGTGTGTGTCAAACTGGGAATCTAGCAAATCCAACCGTTTCTTTATATGCCTTCCTTTCTCCTGTTTCTTCCTTTTTCCCCCCAATTAATTACAAAACTTTTAAACAGCACAGAAAGCTTTAGGTGAAAGCAGAAGTTCACCTCCCCGCTTCTGTGATGCCTACAGCATGACCCAAAGATGAGTGCTGTTGAGGTTGTTTACAGCCTTCCAAAAAATCTTTATGTGTGTGAGAGAGAGAGTAACTATGTGCGTATCGCCCCCTCGTTCCCAGGTGGAAGGACAGTTGTCCTCTCTGACAGTTGTTTTCTGGCTTTTGCTTTTAACTTAGTGACATGCCTTGAGAGCATTCCATATCAGTACATGTGTATCTGCTTCATTCTTTTTGACAGCTGCATAATATTCTGGGGTGTGTTGGTCCCATCATTTCTTTGGCCTGTCCCAGGATTTTTAAAAGAAAACTCCTGAGTTAAACAAAAATTTAAAAAAACTAATGAATATTCAATTTCAAGCTGCTTAGTCCTCCACGTTTTTCTTCCCTTTGGTAGTGTGTACACGCACCAAGCTGTCAGTGGGCCTTACCACTGTCCCCCTCCTTCTCGAGGACTGTGTGGTGCCGGGTCTCAGGGCTGCCTGTACCAACCGCACAGGCTTGTATGTGGCTCACAAACTGCACTCTGGGAGCCGAGGGGTTGGCAGGAGCGATCCAGGGGCTCCCTTGGGATAAGGGAGGCCCGGGGATGCCTCCAGACCCCCTGCCTCCTTCAGCCAGAACCTCTGTGCTTTGGTCCATTTCGCATGCTAGTGACACGTAGGTTCGGAGCTGCGGAAATGTACTGTGGCATCTGTATCTTTTTTCCTCGCTCATTTGGACTTTTTTCTTTTCTAATTTTCCAGTATTGATAAAGTGCCGGAGTGAACATGCTTACATTGCTTGGTCTTCTTATTTAGGAAGTTCTTTGGGATATTTTCTCAAAGGTGCAGTTATCAGGTAGAGCTGTCTGAACAGATCTGTAACCTTCTTGCCATCTTACGTTCTTCTCCGGACAGATGGGGCTGGTGGACTGACCGTCGACAATCCTCCAGCTGTTTATTCTTCCTTAACTTCATTTATCTTAGCTATTTGACCGGGCTGTCACGATCCTCTCATTCTTTTAAATTTTCACTTCATTCACAGCTAAAGAATGGTCTATTTTTTTCACTTGCTGACATTTATTGGGACTTCCCTGGTGGCTCAGATGCCTACAATGCAGGAGACCTGGGTTTGATCCCTGGGTTGGGAAGATCCCCTGGAGAAGGAAATGGCAACCCATTCCAGTATTCTTGCCTGGAAAATCCCATGGATGGAGGAACCTGGCAGGCCACAGTCCATGGGGTCGCAGAGTCGGACACGACTGAGCGACTTCACTTCACTTCACTTCTTGTCTCTTTACTGCCTACACCTTGCTCACATCCTTTGCATGCTCAGTCGCTGGAGTCATGTACGACTCTTTGCAACCCCATGGACTTTACCTCACCAGGCTCCTCTGTCCATGGGATTATCTAGACAAGAATACTGGAGTAGGTTGCCATTTCCTTCTCCAGGGAGAAGGACTTCCTGAGTCAGGGATTGAACCTGGGTCTCCCGCATTGCAGGCAGATTCTTTACTGACCAAGCCACCAGGGAAGCCCAAGATTACTGGAGTGGGTAGCCTATCCCTTCTCCAGGGGATCTTCCCGACCCAGAAATCACATCCTTTGACCTCTTACCAAGTTGAAGCTGGGTGTTAACTTTGTATTTTTTTTATCTAAAAAAAAAAACTTAACCGGGAATTCCCTAGCAGTCCAGTGGTTAGGACTCTGCTTTCAGTTCCACAGGCCTGCGTTCAATCCCCCGTCTGGGAACTAAGATCCCACAAGCCTCGGGGTGTGGCCAAAAATAAACAAAATAAAAAATTAAAAAACATTACTTTCAAAGGGAGCTCTCTGGTGGTCCAGTGATTAGGACTCTGATTCTACTGTAGGGAGCACGGATTCGATCTTTGGTCGGGGAACCAAGAACCACATGCTGTGTGGCATAGTAAAAAAACAACAACAACAACAAAACAACTCACAACTGTTGGTTCTGTTGGGGGATAGTTTCTCTCATAAGACTTTGTTTAATTTGGGATGAGGCTGCGCTGGGGGCTGCTAGGAAGAGGTTCGCAGGTAGCAATAGCAGGTACCCACTGCTGCCCCGAGGAGCTGTGTCTGGAGGGGAGAGGGAGGCTCCTGGGCCAGGGGCAGGGACCTCAGCTGTCGCCTGTCTTTCCTCAGATTTCATGAACGTCTACTACCAGATCCGCTCCAGCCAGCTGGACCGCTCCATCAAAGGCCTGAAGGAGCATTTCCGGAAGAGCAGCTCTTCCTCCGGGGTCCCCTACTCCCCTGCCATCCCCAACAAGAGGAAGGACACACCCACCAAGAAGCCGGTCAAGCGGCCAGGTGAGCCCCCCACCGCCGGCCCACCTCAGAACCATCCCAAGGGCCACCTGGGACCTGGGTTGCCCAGGCCCACCCCAGGGTGAGCCGCATCGGCCCCTGTAGAGCTTGTGCTCACAGTACCCCTGACCATAGGTACACGGGACAGAAAGCAGGTGTCTGCCCACCCAGCAAAGCCTGGTCCAGTGAGCTCCTTTCTCACGAGTCCGGGGGCTGCATAAGGGTCCTTGGAGCAGAGGGTCACAGTCCTGGAGAGGCGGGCTGACAGGGGTGCCGGGGCAGCCACTCGCTGGGCGCCCTCGGCCTCTCTCCGTCATCTTGTGGAAAGGCCAGGCCTGCTGCCGCCACCAAAACCGTGGAATGGGACAGGGGCAGGCACTGCGGGCTTCACCTTCCAGGAAGCCCAGGCCGCTTGACCTGACGCATGGTTAGGAAGTGGAGAGGGGAGAGTTTACTCTTTCACAATCCATCCATCCATCCAGAAAAAAAAAAAAAATCCCAGGCCATCCTCGCCAAAGGACACAGTTGGGCTTTTGGGTTCCACTCGAAGCTTGTGTCCAGCTGTGGGGAGTCGGGGGAGGGTCATTGAGGTGGGAGAGGCCTGGGCTGTGGGTGTCCTGGGCGAGCAGCTCACTGTCTGGCCTTCTTCCCGTCATCGTGTGCCCCGTAGTCTGTGCTCCAGGTAAACAGTGGCCCTCTGGATGTGTCATCCGCTTGGCAAGCCTGGCTGTGTCTAGCTGCTGAGAGGTGTTGCCCTCGAGAGGCTGGGGTCTTCCGGGGTGAGGGACCACTGCAGACCCCAGGGAGAGAGAGAGCCAGTGAGGCCAGGGGCTTCTTCTGCCTCAGCCCACCTGGTCCAGCTGCTGTTGCCTCACATGCCCAGAGGCACTGGTGGGACCGTCCTTCGTGACGGCGCTCTCCTTCCCTGCCCCTCAGGGAGCAGGGTTGCCTGTTCACAGTTGCCCTGAAAACCCGCTCTTCCTCAGGCCTTTGTTCAGGGTTTGGAGACACGGCAGAGCAGAGGCTGCCCGCAGGCAGGGCACCAGTGGGCGTGGCATGACGGAAGCTGGGGGCCCTTCCCCTCCAGCGTGGATGTCCTGGCCGCCCCCCTGGGAGAACTGGCCGCAAACAGGGACTCTAGTAAGGCTGCCTGTGTGGCCACAGCCGCCCGCCACACGGGCCTGTCCGTCTCTGTGCCTCGGCTCAGCGAGGCTGTGGGGCTCCTTGGGCCTCGGCAGGCCTGCGCTCTCCTCCCCTCTGTCTCTTCTCCGACGGGCACTCCAGGACCCAGACTGCATCCAGGAGCACTGCTGGCCCTGCTGGGGAGCCGGGGTCTGATCTTGGTGCTCCCGCTGGACCTAAAGCAGCCTTGACTTCGAGCCTGCCGAAAGGAGGGCTGTAGCTGTGAGGGTCCCTTTGGTTTCTGTGGGGTTTCAAGAGTTGTCAGAAGCTGGGGATGGGGGGAGCTCAGAACTGATGCCGGAAACTAGGGAGACAGGACGTGGCCCCCAGGACGTGGTTCCCAGCTCTTGAGGAGCGAAGCTGGGAGGCGCGGTGGGTGATGAAACACTGACCTTGGCATCGTCCAAGGTAGTTGGGTACCTGACGGGCATGGCGGCTGCCAGATCAGTGTCCCCAGCCCACATCCACGCGGACGTGCTGGCGAGGCTCCTGAAGGCTGCGTGGGCCCATCTGCTCCGGCTCGGCTGTGGGGCAGGAAACCGATTGGCTCATTAGTGAGGCTGCTCGCTGAAGAAGGAGAACACGGCGAGACAGATGCTGAACCGGAGCCCCGAACTTGATTGTTAGTAGCTAATTGTGGTTGGTGTGCACAGAGAGAAATGTCCCGCCTCCCCAAGCCTTTTGGGGAGCTGCCAGGACCCAAGCAGCCTCCCTGTGTTCAGTGATGCCCGGGGGCATCCAGCAGTCCCCAGGGGAGAGGGACCCGAGTTACCCTCACAGTGCCTCCCCGCCCCCGGCTTTGTTGACGAGGCCGCTGCACACATCCGTTTTGAGTGCTGTTTTATTTCCCTCACGTGTTCTTCCCTGAGCTGTCTCGCTCCCATAGAGGTAGCTGACCCGAGAGGCTGTGGGCACCGCGGCGTTGTTGTCATTGTTCTCACGTGTGATACTAACTGTTGGTTTTTTCCCCCCATGCCAAGAGTATGCCCCCTTTCCTGTGGCCCTCCCGCTCCAGCTCTCTGTGTGGTGGCCTCTGTTAACTTCTCGGCTTTTGAGTCATTCCCAAGAGCTCTGATGGTTCGGGTCCCTCCCCTGGTATGCGGGCCACTCTGCCTCTGGATCTCCAAGCCTCCCACTGCTGTCCCTGGAAGCCCAGTCCCATTTCGCCACCTCCCGGGTCTCCTGCTTTCGGTGGGCTGCTGCTTGGCCGCTTCTGGCACTGAGCGTGCCCGGAGAGCTCGGCCTGCCCTTGGGAGAGGACCCAAGGGCCTCAAGGTGTCCCCAGGATCTCCCTTTCTGAGCTCAAGAGCTCTGTGACTTGCTCCTCTGTCCCAGGGCCTATAATCCAAGTGCCACTCAGTACTGTTTTTTTTTTAATTTTTGGCTTCTCCTGGTGGATCTTTGCCCATCTCATCTCCTTCACCCGCTGCACTTCCTCAAATGAACTCAGACCCAGAACCACGAGGGTCACTGGCAGAACCAGGAGTCCCCTGGGGGAATGAAACAGCTCCGTTCCTCCGTCCGGGCGTGCTCACTGCTGGGGTGGGCGCAGGCCTGGGGGAGAGGGCTCGGTGGAGGGCTGCTGCTGTTTTCTCTCGCTCATTTCCTAGGTCTTCTTGTCTCCTCTCTGTGTGGCTCTGGTGACAGGGACGATCCGTAAGGCTCAGAACCTTCTGAAACAATATTCTCAGCATGGTCTAGATGGGAAAAAGGGGGGCTCTAACCTCATTCCTCTGGAAGGTAATCACCCCGTGTTCCTCTCCAGTTCCCTCCTCCTCCACTGTGTGTCCACTCCCGTGGCAGGGCAGAGCCTCCACCCCCCAGAGGGCTTCTGGCACAAGCCTGAGAGGGGCGGGGGGAACTGAGGTCCCTCGGCCGCTGAGCCCCGCTGGCTGGCTCGGGGCAGCCTTTGAGGTCTTGGCCCAGTCCTGTCTGGCTGACGGAGGCTCTGCCCCCCGGGAGGCTTCCCGCCCCCTCCCCATCCTGTCTCTGTCCTTCTTGTCTCCCCTTTGAACTCTGAGAAAGTTCTCTGTCACGGGCAGCCCTTTCACGCTCAGACCAGCAGTGGCAGGGCCAAGCTGGCTGACCCCGCCACCCCCCACCTTCAGAAGGGGGAGCGTGCGCAGCCTGTGTCCCCCCGTCTCCCATCAGAGGAGGGACAGCCCTGCCCCGGTGGACCAGATCTGCCTTCAAAACAATGACCCTGGGGGACAAAAGGAGCCTGTCCCCATTCATTGGGCAGTGACATATCTCTAACTGGACCTCTCCCCAAATACGGTGAGACACAGCCCCTGGGGCTAAGCATCAGACCTTCTGCAGCTGCCGGAAACTCTTCAGAAACCCTCTGTGGTCCTCACAGCTTTCTCAGCCTCCGGGTTTGGGGAAGCCGGCTCCCAAGGGCGGTCCAGGCACTGCAAGTCAGGCTTGAAACGGCTGTTCCCAAGGTGGTCTGAGGCAGAGGAGGGGCTCAGAGCCCTCTCCAGTGCCCCCGTCCGTACACCCCATCTCATATCCGCCCCCTGGAGATTGAGGGCTCCTTCTCAGCCCCCGCCCCCACCCAAGAGGCAGCCATCCCGCCCCTGGATAAACGCTGCTTGTGTTTGCGGCTGACGTCTCGCTAGGTCACGAGCATGATTTCCGAGTTAAGCACCTGTCCGAGGCCCTGAACGACAAGGCCGGGCCACTGGCCGGTGAGTACCGCAGCCCAGCCCGCGGGCCGCCAGCGCCACACTCCCGGCCACCCCCGGAAGGGCCCGCTCCCGCTGCCCAGCCGGCCTCTGCTCCAAGAACGAGCCAGGCCTGCTCGCCTCTCTCTCTCCCCGGTCTCCTCTCTCTCTCTCTCGGGCACTAGGTCTCCCTGCCTCTCTCCAGACGGGAGTGCAGGCTGGGCTTTCCAGGCCTGGGCCGAGGGCAGAAGCTGCAGGCGGCCCCTTGGAGGGTAGGGAGCGCCCGCACCTGACTCCAGCAGCAGCTCCAAGGCTCTGACCCCCTCAGAGCCCGTCCCTTGGCACGTAGCATCTGGTTGCCTGCGGACACCACTGCCCCAGCCTCCAGTCCCGTGGAGGGACCCCCTGCTCCTCCCGGGGCAGCTGACGACCAAGCAAGCCTCCCTCTCTGGGGCTTACGTGGCCTGCTGTCCAACTTTGATCCCATGTCAGCTAGCCTCATAGACCAGAGCCCACCGCCTTTTTATACATTCCAGAAGGCCTGGCCAGGCCAGTGTCTGCCTTCAGAGGCCCAGCATCTTCTGAGATGGCGCCAGCCTCCTCGGGGTGGATATTGCCTCTTGCCCATCCCTGAGTGTCGTCTTCCCAGTACAGTTCAAAATCCCCCGTCTGGGTTCAGACGTGTCTTCTCCAGGAAGTCGACTGAGGGGTCTTCTTGTCCTTGAATCCATCTCCCCCACACCTCCCATACCTGACGCTCTGGGACAGTAGTACTGCCCACAGCAGAGCTGAAAATGAAGCTCAGACCAAGGCTGGACTCAGCCCCTTTTTTTCCCCCTCAAACCCTGGCGGCTCTGCTAGAGTCCTCTCAGCTTTCTGCCAGCAGTCTTCCTCCCATCTGCTGCCAATCTGGCTGCAGCCCAGGAGCTGGAGAGATTCACGGCCCCCACCCCAGCAGGGAGAGGGGCTACCCCAAACCAGTAGCTCAGGGGCCCTGCTGTCCCCCCAGGGAGAGATGACATGCTGGACGTGGAAACCGATGCCTACATTCACTGCGTCAGTGCCTTTGTTAAGCTGGCCCAGAGCGAGTACCAGCTGCTGACGGACGTCATCCCTGAGCACCATCAGAAAAAGACTTTCGACTCTTTGATACAGGTCTGGCCCCGCCCCGCCTCGACCAGATGCCCCAAGTGAGAGCTGTCCCTGCAGAAGCTTGAGTCCGGGCCAGGTTCCTAGCCCTTAACTCCAACCACTTCCTCCACCCTGATCCTGGGGCCTCTGAACTGGGTGATGTGTCCTGATCGGAGGCACACTGCCCCCCATACCCTTCCGGCTGCCCTCACCGGCCATGGGAGCCAGCTGGCTGCCCCTTCCCTGAGCCCTCCCCCTGCCCCACTCTCTCAGGACGCCCTGGACGGGCTCATGCTCGAAGGTGAGAACATTGTGGTGGCCGCCCGCAAGGCCATCATCCGCCACGACTTCTCAGCCGTGCTCACTGTCTTCCCCATCCTGCGGCACCTCAAGCAGACCAAGCCTGAGTTTGACCAGGTGCTCCAGGTACGTGGGGGCAGGGGGGCCCTTGGGGACGCCGGGAGGAGGAGTCCCGCCGCCCAGCAGGGCCTCTCAGGAGAACTGCATTCTCTGCTCAGAGTGAGGGGCAGCAGCAGCTTCCCCGGGGCCCTGGGCGGGTGGAGGTGCTCTTGGGGGAGTGAGGAGAAGAGACAGTCCCCGGGGCGGGGGGCTGGGAAGGAGCAGGGCTCTGGAGCCCTGTGCAGCCATGTGGCTACATCCTCAGGGCACGGCCGCCAGCACCAAGAACAAGCTGCCCAGCCTCATCACCTCCATGGAGACCGTGGGAGCCAAAGCGCTGGAGGACTTTGCCGACAACATCAAGGTGCCCTTCCTCTGTCCACGCCACCCAGGCCGGCCGGCGGGGCTGCAGGCAGGGCCACTGCCAACGGCCTCAGGAACTCCTGAGAGCAGGCCTCCAAGTGGGGTGGGCCTGCCCTGCGGGGAAGCTGGCCAGCCGTGCTGCTGGTCTCCTGTCAGTACCCACGGGCCTCCCTTTCTTTCCCAGAGGCCCCCACCCGAGGCATCAAGCTCCTTTAGGTCCCTCTTGCTTTTTTGTTTGTGCCCGATGGGGTGTCCTGATGCGTGTCTGCCAGGAGGTTGCGCTGTGGGCCCACAGACAGGTGCTGGGTGGGCTGGGGCATCCTTAGGAGCTGTCTCAGAGACTCAGGCTGTCTGTCCCACAGAATGACCCGGACAAGGAATACAACATGCCCAAGGATGGCACCGTGCACGAGCTCACGAGCAATGTAAGTGCTGCCGGGGACTCCTGGGGCGGGCGAGGGGCATAGGTGGCAGGATGGGCGGGAGGCGCTGAGCACCCCCTGCAGACGGGGCCTTTCCCTGGAGGCGAGACCCACAGGGTGAAGTGGCAGGTTTGCTGCCAGCTGTTTCATCGGCAGATGCCTGCCCTCACCTGTCCTGGAATGGCCAGAGGGGCTGCACCGTGGGGGCTGATCCAGCCTTTGGGTCCTGCCCTTGACCTTCTTCTTGGCCCTATTTTCTCCCCACACAGGCCATCCTCTTCCTGCAGCAGCTTCTGGACTTCCAGGAGACGGCGGGCGCCATGCTGGCCTCCCAAGGTACTTGACACCTCCCAGCGGGGCCCCCCACCCCATTCCTCCCTCCAGGCTGGAGACATGGGGTTAGCCCCCCCAGGGGGCACCCTCCTCTCTGGGTGAGGAGATCCCCCCACCCTAGGGGGTGGAAAGGAGTTGTGGCCTGTGACAGGACCCTCCCCCCCAAGCCTCTTGGGCCATCAGACCCAGCATCAGGAGGGCGGGGTCTGACCTCCTGCCCTGGCCTCCGTCCCCCCGGCTCCCTCCACTGTCCTCGCCCTGGAGTGCAGACCCCACTTGTCTGAAGGTGTCTTTCCCGCCCGCTCCCCCTCCTTCTGCATCTCCCCACCTCCTCTTGTGTTGCCTGTCCTCCTACTTGGTCTCACACCGCTGACCCACTGAGCGGGCTCGGCTGGCTTCTCAGGTCCAGCCTGGTATCTTCCCGTGACCGAGGTTGGGAAGTCAGCACGTGGGGAGGCGCGTGCTGAGACCCAGCCCTGGGCCTTCCCTGTACCCCTCATCCTGGGGGCAGCCTCTGACCTGTCGTTCTCCTGATGTCCACTTCCCAGTGTGTCCCTGGCCTGCGGGGATCCAACCTGGGCTGTCCTGCTGTCTGTGTCCCGGCGTCGAGGGGCGTGGGCTGCTTGGCTCGGGTGTGGCGGCCGTCTCTAACCTGTTTTGCACTTTGCATCTTTCTCCCTCCTTTGTCTCCCCCCTTCCCCTCTGTGCGCACTGCCTCTCACTGCGTAGTTCTTGGGGACACATACAATATTCCTTTAGACCCCCGAGGTAAGCAGCAGGGCTCGGCAGCCCCATCCTCCCTCTCTGAAGCCCCGTGGGTAAGGTTCCCTGGGCACAGAGGCCCCTGGACAGGCTCAGGGCCCCAGTTGGAGCAGGGTCAGAGGGGCACGGGTTCCTTCAGGGTGCTCCTGACCCCCTCAGCTCCCTGACCGCCAGTTTCTGTCTCTGGGCTTCTGCAGACAGCATCCTGCTGTGCCCAGCACCCTGACTACACCCTTCAGGCTGGTCCAGCACCTCCCTGTCCCCTTCCTACCCTGTCCACTCCCCAACCCCCTGGCCTTCTGCTCTGTGTGGGCAGGACACCTCTGGTCTGGTAGAGGAGCTTATGGGTGGTGGGGAAGAAGGTGGAGAGGCTATCAGGGGCTTATTCTAAAACTCTGCTGCTAATAAATGGGATACATGGGCCTTGTAGGTACCACCCAGCTTGGGTTGGGGGAAGGGGCTGTCCCCACGCCCATCCTGCCTGTCTTCTTGCCGGTCCTTGGGGGTCAGCTCATTAACCCCACCACCCAAGACCATGGAGGGGTCTCCCCAGATTCCAGAAGAGTCCCAGGCGCTCCCCTCAGCGGGAAGGGAGCCCCGTAGCTCAGGACATACCCAGCTCTGCCCGAGGAAGGCCCCTCCCAGGGTTTCCCTAGCTGCTCCCCGGGCCAAGGGGAGGCCAGAGAGGGTCTTGGCTGCTGCCACCGCCGCGGTAACAGGACTTCTCCTCTCACAGAGACCAGTTCCTCCGCCACCAGCTACAGCTCCGAGTTCAGCAAGCGTCTGCTGAGCACCTACATCTGTGAGTGGTCCCCGCCAGCCAGCAGCCCCAGCGCCTGGCCTCCTGCCTCTTCCCTTCCTTCTCTTTGTGTGCTCCTGCTAGTCCTGGCCCCGCTCCTGAGGGCCCCCCACCCTGCCCCGACCTTTAGAATTGCAACCTAACCTCTGGCTGGGGGGCTGTGGGGGTGGGCCAAGGGCTCCCAAGTCTGGCGGGGTCTTGGGTCCGGGAGGGACAAGGAGCAACGAGTGGGAGTTGGTTTGCGGATCAGACCGCCGTGGTTGGTAGGTGACCACATCCTTCCCTGTGCAGGTAAAGTCCTGGGCAACCTGCAGTTGAACCTGCTGAGCAAATCCAAGGTGTATGAGGACCCGGCTCTGAGTGCCATCTTCCTGCATAACAACTACAACTACATCCTCAAGGCCCTGGAGAAGTAAGTGGCCGCGGGGGCTGCTCTGGGCTCAGCTGCCTCTGCCCGGCCTCCTGGGGATGGCTGCGCCCCCTGGTGTCCCAGTGGGGAGGGCACCCCTTCGCCCTTGGCGGGCCCAGGACCCAGGGAGGTGGGAGGCAGGCCCCACCGGGGCTGCTGCGGAGGCCGGCAGCCTGTTGGACCTCCGCTCTCTCCTCTGCCGCCTGCTCCCACCCCAGGTCCGAGCTGATCCAGCTGGTGGCTGTGACCCAGAAGACTGCTGAGCGCTCCTACCGGGAGCACATCGAGCAGCAGATCCAGACCTACCAGCGCAGGTGGGAAACCCCCGCCCCGACCTATGTACCCACCACTCACGCTTCCTTCCTAGAGCCTGGGGACGCTGGGCCCGGTCAGAGTGGGGTCAGTGGTGGGGAACTGCTGCCCAGTGGACCCCAATCCTCTGCTTTTTAATCACTTTTGTAGGCGGGTGGGAAGCCCCCTCCCACTCCCTACTCCTTGGCAGGGAAGGGGCGCTTTGCCAGTCTGTTCAAGGGTAGTCTGCCAAGGGTGACAGCTAAGAATGGTTGACTGTCAGAGATGTGGGTAACATTCTGGCCGAGCAAAGAGCCAGGTCGCAGGGGCCCTTGAACTCGGCTGAGCCCCGCTCTCCGGGCTGTCTCTGGTCCTCTCCTCCTGTTTCTTAGTCTGTGTGTCTCTCTCCCTTCGGGGGTTTCTTCCCCGTGGCTGTATCTCCCTCTTCCTCCTTGTTTGTCTGTGCTCTGCTCCTCCTTTCTCATCTGCTTCTCCATCTAAATCGGCCGTGATGCCGACATGAAGTGCAGTCGGTAGTGCTTGATCAATCTATTGAGTGCTCGGTTTCCTGTCCTTAATTTTAAAAGCGAGCAGCTTGAACATTTTTATTCCCAAGGGGGAAAAAAAGAATCTCTGCTGTGTTTTGCTCAGTTTTGACCCAAACTGATCCCTGCCCTCACCACCTACCCCAGTAAATGAAGAGATTTTTTAAAAAAACAAAACCCCAGGAAAGGAAGCAGGGGCCTGAGACTGTCCCTTTTCTGCCCTGTGCTTCCCTCCCTGCCTGGCAGTTGGCTAAAGGTGACTGACTACATTGCCGAGAAGAATCTACCTGTGGTCCAGCCTGGAGTCAAGGTGGGCTGAAGGTCTGGGCTGGGGATGGGAGGGATGGCTAGTGGATACGGTGCTCTGTGTTGTCTCTCTGGGAAAAAAATAAACAACCAGAATGAGAAAGCAGGGATGCCTGTGGCCCCGAGGGCAGAAGGGAAGGAGCCAGGGGCAGGGTGCCTCTGCTCTGAGCTCCGCTTTGTCTGCCATCTCCCCCGGCCCCCCAGCTTCGGGACAAGGAGCGGCAGATGATCAAGGAGCGTTTTAAGGTAAGTCAGGATCTTCTCCCCTCCGTCGATTGATGCCGCTCCCGTAGCAACACAGACCCGAACGTTTGTCTCTGGGTCACTGCTATTTCCCCCTGTTGGTGGCCAGGGCTTCAACGATGGCCTTGAGGAGTTGTGCAAGATCCAGAAGGCCTGGGCGATTCCCGACACGGAGCAGAGGGACAAGATCCGCCAAGCTCAGAAAAGTATCGTTAAGGAGACCTACGGGGCCTTTCTAAACAGGTGAGCCCTCCATCTCTGCCTTCCCAGCCCCACACTCCCCCTCTGCCCCAACTGGACCTCTGGGCTCTTTTCTTTGAGAAAACGTGGAGAGAGGGAGGTGGGTTCAGGTGGCAGACTCAGCGCCTATGGCTTTGGTGTGGGGCCAGACCAAAACATGACTCAGGGGCACCCCATTAGGAGGGCCTTAGGCTGAGGCAGAGCTGGGGAGGGGCTCGGCCTGCCCCCGCTGACCTCAGCGCCTGGGCAGGTATGGCAGCGTGCCCTTCACCAAGAACCCGGAGAAGTACATCAAGTACCGCGTGGAGCAGGTGGGGGACATGATCGATCGCCTCTTTGACACCTCGGCCTGAGCTGCCGCTGCCCCTGCCTGGCTCTGCCAGAGCAGCTGTGTTACTGGACAGATAAACAGGTGTGGACTTGCCTCTGGGCCGGGTGAGTGTGGCATCCTTTGCGACAGGGGCCTTGCTCTGCCACCCGGCCAGGAGCCCCGCTCCCGAGTCCTCAAGTCCTGGTCTGCCCTTCCTCTCGCAGCCCCCATTCCCTACCCAAGCAGCGCTCTCCCAGAACCTTGGGGTTCATCACTCTGACCACAGCCTGCAGAAGCCACAGGATGGCTTCAAGACAAGAAAGACAGAGAAGGCAGACAGAGGTCTGTGCCCACAGCTGCCTCACGGGACAGGAGGAGGAGGGCTGAGGAGCCCTGCTTCCAGGCCAGCTTGGGACTGGGGTGGAAAATGCTGTTCAGCCCAGGCCTGAGGGTCAGGCTCAGAGGAGCAGGCCACACCGCAGCCCCAGGCCCTGCAGAAAAGCAAGGGGGTTGGACTGCTCTCAGACTCAGTGCAGAGAATGCCTGCCTTACCCCCACAGTTCTGCCGCCTGGGGAATTCTGCCCGCGAGGTGTGTCCTGGTGGCTGGAGTGGAAGTGCTCTCCCTGCCCTCTGGGCACTGGCCGGAGCTCACAGAAGGGTCCTGACCGTCCGGGCCTGTCTCTGCGGCTCCAGCGCTCCTGGCCCGAGGCCAAGTGGCAGTGCTTGCCGAAGGAGCAGTTAGACTGTGTGTGGGGACGGGCCCAGCGGACAGTAGTGAGGCAGTCTGCAGCAGAGCGGGGCTCAGGATGTGAGGTGGGGCCCCACCTACTCCAACGAAAGTGAACAGCTGAGCGCGACAAAGACAAACCCCAGAGGCGCCCTTGCCCCGGGGTGATGTGTTTATTCCACACTCCTTGCTTACGTGCTCACAGGAAGGAGAGCTCGGGGTGCCCTGGGGTCCTGCAGGCTGAGGGAGGAGAGTCCACCTCCCTCCCCCTCCAGAGGCCCCGTCACAGCCCTCGCCCCCCAGGTCTGCAGCCCCAGGCCCTGCCTGTTACAGCCTGGGCTGCCCGCCGTGGGGTGAGGCCGCTCCAGGGGCTGGGTCAGACTTGCATGTCGCCCACATCCAGAGTGCAATGAAGATGAACTGGCTACACGCCACCCCTACCACATACACCTGGAAGAAGATGCGGTCAGCAGCCTCAGCCCAGCTCCTTCTGGACCCCTTCCCTGCTCCAGGGGCTTCTGTGTGGACAGGAAGAGTAAAAGAAGACGTACTGCACACTCTGCGTGTGCACAAGGGTGAACCCCAGAGTGCGAGTCTGTGTCCCCCTTCATCAGATTCACAACTAAGGGACATTCGGGTCTGGCCCCTTCTAGATCACCGTGAGTTGAAGAAATGCCCTCTGAGAGACGCTGTGCAAGGCATAGCGTTTTCCTGTACTAAGTCACTTCAGTCGTGTCTGACTCTTTGTGACCCCGTGGACTGTAGCCTTCCAGGCTCCTCTGTCCATGGGATTCTCCAGGCAGGAATACTGGAGTGGGTTGCCATACTCTCCTCCAGAGGATCTTCCTGACCCAGGGATTGAACCCATGTCTCTTATGTCTCCTGCATTGGCAGGTGGGCTCTATACCCCCAGTGCCACCTGGGAAGCCCAGGGAGTCTGAAGTCACTGGGGCTTAGGGCGACTGGTTCTGCTCCCTGCTCCAGACCTACTGCTTGTGAGTGCAGCCACAGTGGAGTCCGGACAGCAGAGCCGGCCGAGAAGGGTGCAGGAACCTCTAAAGAGCCCGGTGACCTGCAGCCTCAGTCTGCCAGCTCTGCCCCTAGGCCTCCTCCTCCACCCCCCCAGGAAGGGGCCCCAGCCCCTGCCCACCTTCAGGGTTAGGCCCTGGCTTCCCGCGGTCGTGCTGCTCCCCATTCAGCGCTGGGCTGGGGCTGTCCTCTGCCCTGAGGTTGCCCCGGGCCAGAAGCCCGGTCAACAGCACAGTCTCGGTGGTGCTGACAAAGAGCAGCAGCAGCAGGACGGTGAAGTAGTAAACTGGAGAGGGGGCAGAGAAGAGCGGTCAGGAGCCAGGCCTGGCCTCACGGGCCCTGGGACCTGAGCAGAGGCACCCTAGCTCCAGTGACAGCAGGCGGGGGCAGAGTGAGGCAGACCCAGCACAGAGCGGCAAGGGCAGGGCCTTACCTAGCAGGGGGTTGCAGGAGGAGGAGCTGGGCAGGGCCTGTATCAGGGAGGAGTGGAAGACGAGGTAGCTCAGAAGCAGGGTCACCTTGTAGGCGATGCGCTCAGTGTGAAGGGGCAGCAGCCCCCCGCAAAGGTCAGCCAACAGCAGCGCCTCCCCAGGGACCAGGAGGGTTAAGATGGCCTTTAGTGCTGTGTTCTGCAGGCTCAGCTGGAAGGAAGACGGGGCATTCCAGGGGGTGGGCATAGAAGAGTGAGGTCGTGGCCTCTGACTGTGCATCCCCAACACCCCCTCAGCCCTTGGTAGCCATCTCCCAACTCACCGTCACCTGGAAGCAGGGTACCAGGTGCTGGGGTGGGATTTGGGTTTTCAGATCCTGAACCACGAACTCCCTCTTGACACTCACAATCTCGTTCACCGCGTGGACCTGGAACTCCAGCTCCGTCACTGAAGGGGGAGGGGTGAGAACGGTAAACTCAGAAAGAAAGACCCTGTGCCTGCATCTTTCCTGGCAGTAGGGGCAGGGACGGACTGGAGCCAGGGACGGCGGAGCCCGCTGATGATTGCTGGGGGCACACTTGGAAGCTGGTCTGTCCAGGGGCTTTCCAAACTGATTTTGCAATACCCCAAGTTTTCTCCACTTGGAGGAAGGGCCAGCTCAGATTCATAAAGTGAATTTTCATTGTAAAAATAAACGCACTTTGCACCACTTCACAGAGGGGCAGGGGACATGGTCACAGACTCACTCACCGGTATATCATCTCACACCTGAAATACTAGGATGTTTCCAGGAGTGAGGCTGCAGCAGCCTGCGCCTCTGGGCTGGACACAAGTGTGCAGTTCGGCCCTGGCTGTCGGCCCAGAACTGTTGCTCTGGGGGTGGGGGAAGAAGACTGGAGGGGCCCACAGCCTACAGCAGGGGAGGACCAGGAGATGTGACCGCTATTTGAGTGGGACATATGGAGTGAAAGAAGCGTGCCCAGCTCCCCTAAGCCGGGGGGTGG
Organism: Bos mutus; assembly: GCF_027580195.1. Lineage (NCBI taxonomy): Eukaryota > Metazoa > Chordata > Mammalia > Artiodactyla > Bovidae > Bos > Bos mutus. The sequence goes on along the minus strand of NC_091635.1, from coordinate 7,698,314 downwards.
CCGGGTGTGACCCCAGGCCTGGTCCCCCAGGTCAGGTGTTTGCTGGGGGCCAGAGGCTTCCCCTCCCCTCTCCCCTCATCCCCCACAGCACCAGTGTTGCTGAAAGCGAAGAAGGTGAGGTGGCAGTCGCTCTGGTCCCTGGGGAAGTGGAAGAGCTCAAAGTCGCAGTTGGTCTCCGTGGTGAGGGCTAGGTCGAACTCGATGTGGCCGTCCCTGTCTACGCGGGCCTGCGGGCTCTTGTCCTGCCAATTCACCCAGAGGCTGCAGAGGGACAGACACCCCTCAGAAGGGGGAGGTGGGGGGACCCCAGCATGTTCCCAGCTGCTGCTCACTGCCCTTGGGGTTCTGGAAGGTAGGGCACCATAGTGCGCGGTGGTCTGGCGGGGCCACCAGGAGGGGGATATTCAGTAAAAGGACCTCCCGGCTCCAGATGAGTAATAGACAAGGCTGCGCCTGGCCCGTGCCAGGGAAAACAACCCCCGCCTCACTTACGCCTCCCGAACAGTGAGTCTCGACATCCAGAGTACATCCCAGGGCAGCATGACTGGGTTCCGCTGGTGCCCAGTTGAGTTCAAGGCCAGGCGTGTGTTCAGCCAGGACTGGGGACACAAGGATGCTACTAAGGCTCCCACTGTCCGTGTATATGTGCCCCTGGGCTTAGCAGGTTGACAAAGGCCAGTACGTCTGTGCTGGACTCACAGGGGTCTCTCCCTTCCTCAGCCCCCACCCGTCATGGATGCTCACCAGCCGAAGCAGCAATGTGGAGGACACCGTGTACCGAAGGATGTCCTGGGGGAGGGGAATAGCGTGTCACCTCGGGGGTGGGCACTGTGGCAAGAAGGCAGGAGACCCTGGCGTTCACTAGGCTGAGCCCTGTTCCATCTCCAGCTCAGTTCTTGGGGCCCCCCGGGTCCTCAGGACACTTACCACGCTGAATACGTTGGACACAAACACCTGCACATCCACCACCAGGGGCTTGCTTCCGTTGTTCGGAATCTGGATGGGGTCCGGAACCTCCTGGGGTGAGTTGAGGTTGGAGGAGGATGGCCAGTCTGAAGGGTGGAGGTCGAGGTCACCCTGTGCCTTGGGACCCAAATCCCAAAGCTCAAGGCCTTATGGTCTCTACCTACCGAATGCCGGCACGCTAAAGCCCTGCTGCTGAGCCAAAGGCTGAGTGGTTCCGAGCCCGAGGAAGGTGAGATGCAGCAGGAGCCGCAGGGCCATCATGAGAGGCTATGCGGGGGGACTGGATGGAGCAGCAGCGCCTAGGCTACAACCTCTATTTCAGTCACTTCTCTGGGAGACTGGGCAGTCGGTTGGAGGCAGCTGTTTTGGGCAACGACCCTGGAGCCTTAGACTCGGCACACCTGCACCCCAGGTTCCGCAAACACCGAAAGACAAAGCTCAGGACCCAGCCCCACCCAACTTGCATCTGCCCAGGCTTCCAGGCCTGCACTCCATTTCCCCCACCTGGAACCAGTTTTCACATTCAAGACTCACCAAGCAGACGAGGCAAGCATGGGACCCCTGCCTAAACACACACACACCTTTCCCTGACAAAGTCCTTCCAATCTGGGCAGGTGCAACCTGGGTTTCCACAGCAGGCACTTGCCTGGCTAAGCACCCAAACCCTTACCACAGCGCTCTGTGCCCAGCCATGTGAAGGTGGCACACCCTTGAGGGTTTCCCTGCCTCTCCTCAAACAACTAATTTCATGTCAAAGGCCTTGGCTCAAGGACTCCAGAAGTGGGGCAAACCTGGGAACAGCTAGGGGCTCGCTTCTGACCAAAGCCCCTGGGGTATTTCTGCTCCCTGTAGGATTCTCAGGCTGCCCCAGGCCAGCAGTGCCTTAGAAACACCACTGTGTACCCTAGAGCAGGACTGATGGCTGTGGGGGTGACTTTCCTAACCTAAGGATAAACCCGCCTTGGAGACCAGGTCCCAGACAGCTGCAGGGAGGGAAGGAAACTCAAGGGCTGAAGGTGGTCAGGCGCTGATCTGGTTGGCGTGACTCCATAGAGCCTCAGAGAGCTGGCAACAGGCGAGGACCCGCCACACGCCTGCACACAAACGCTAATGGGAACACACACCGTGTCCAGGTCCGCCAAGTCTGTCGTCGTTTGACTTGTCCAGCATGCTCTGACAGCTTGCTTTTGTGCCGCTCACTGGCAGCTGCCGTTTCCTCGATTTATATACACCTGGCGCGTCCAGATGGCCACGTGCAAAGAGCCTTAGGTCATCTTAGGTCATCACACGCTCCCCAGTATCCATTAGGGGTTTCTAGGCGGATGTTAACTCTGCTGCCTTCAGTGCAGGCCCCTCTCTTGTACTCATCCATCCAGAGCTCCCCTGGGAAGTCCCAGAGGCTTCTCACCATGGAGCCTGGGGCCCCTGAGACAGGCACAGACAGCGCGCCACAGCACGTGGAATGGTTTGCACGTTTTATTAACAAATGAATTTCCCTCCACGATCCCCCAACCTCTGACTCCAATCTTTCAATACCCAAGCATACCCCCTAAGTGCCCTTAGGTCAAATTAACTGTCAAGATGCCTTTGGGGGCCTTTGGGGTCCTTCCGGGACAGGTCGGGGACGTGGCTGGACGACTGGCCGCGGAGAGGCGCCGGCACAGGGGCGCGACGCACACGCGGCGCGAGGCTCTGCGCGGGGCGTGGCGCAACAGGCCCGCGCAGATCTCTCGGAAACCCTTGCGGAAGTGCTTGGAGACGAGAGCGTAGACGATGGGGTTGACACAGGAGTTGGCATAGGAGACCAGGTGCGAGAGGATGCGCAGCGCGTAAGTGGCGCGCGTAAGAGGGAAGCGGCCGAACCACACGCAGAGGATCAGCGTGTGGTGAGGCATCCAGCAGAGGCAGAAGAGCGCGGCCACGATGATGATCATGCGTGTCACCTTACGCTTGGCGCGCCGGGCGCCCGAGCCGGCGGTCGCCGGGTCGACGGCGCGCCAGAGGTAGCGCAGGGTGCGCGCGTAGGTCAGGCCGAGCACCAGGACCGGCAGCAGATAGCTGACGACGAAGGTGCAGAGGTCCATGGCGCGGCGGCGCGGCGCGCTCCACGCCGGGTGGCACACGGTCAGGTTGGCTAACCGGGACTGGCGATAGTAACTCAGGTACGGCGCGGAGAAGAGCAGCGAGAGCCCCCAGACGAGACTGATGGCCGCCATCGCGTTGCGAGGCGTGCGCAGCTCGCGGGAGTGCAGTGGATAGCGGATGGCCAGATACCTGCGGGTCAGGCCAGAAAGCGAGACGTCGGGTGAGCCAGCGGGATTCGCGGGAGCCAGGCCGGACCCCTCCACCTCGAGTCCCACACTCACCGTCCGGGAAGTTCTCTAGCGCAGCGTAACGCCGCACAAGCCCAGAGGGCGACATCGAGCATCCCATCCCGGACACCCTCAGCCGCGCCCACCCGTGGGGCGTGACTCTGGAGCAGGAAAGGCTACTCATTTGTTCTTTCTGAGACTACGACCACTGTCAGACTCCACCCGGGCGGACACCCCCAAGATTAAACCGGCTTCGGGGTTCTGGCAGGCTGTGATTACTCACCAGTGATGTTGCCCTCAGAGGTAGGACCCAGGCGCTGAGGCTCTAAGATACAGCCTGGTGACACCTCAGGCAAGGTACAGAGGGGATTTCTTAGAGAACCCGGCGCTAGCCTATCGGAACTGACATACTTAGTGCTCAGTGGAACTGGGGGCGGGGCGCTGGTGCATGGGGAATGTGGCTTCACCTCTTTGCCTGTCCAAGGAAGGAACCTGAGGATGGAGGGGGCCAGGGAGGTAGCAGAATCAGACCAGGATTCCCACCCCAGGAATCATCCCGGTGTCCTTCCAAGCTTCAGCATTCAGCGGGACCCTTGGGCCCACTCTTCTCCTGCCCTTGACTCCAGGCCTATTGGTAGGGCGCAGAGGTGGGGTGGGGTAGGGTGGGACCAACCTAGGGCCCTTGGGGCCGGCTTGTTTGGAGTTTGGCGTGGGCCCTCACAAAGGACCCAGATTCTGCAGTTGGAGCCAGAGTAGACTGTGCCGAGCAAACTGTAGTTTGGAGGCCAGCGAGGTGGAGGTGCCTGAGCTTGACGAGAGGAGACAGACGGCTGGCTTCAGGCACAGGGTTACAGGATAGGCCACTCTGAGCGAATCACTTATAAAGCTGGTTTGGTCTGTAAACTGGGCACAGCAATCCTTCCTGTCCCAGCCTCCCAAGGGGCCTTGACCCTCAAATGAAACTCAGCATGGGAAAGCGCTTCAAACCCGGAAAGGCCATTCTTTATCAGACAGCGAAGGGCTGGAGAGCTGAGGTCCTGAGTCCCTGAGGAGCCTGGAGTCCCTGAGGAGGCACCTAACAGAGGGACACCAAGGTCCCCCATTCTTCCTCCTCGTTTTCCTCCAACACACCTGCTTGTCTTTCACTCCCTCCTGGTGCCCCTTCCTTCCTAGCCTTCTCTCTCTCCTCTCTGCACATCTCTCCTTGACCCTCAAGTTCAGCCCCCTTCCTCAGCTCTAGCCTGTGTGCGCGACCCCCTGGGATGCCAGCTCACCGGTCCAGGGAGACGGCGGCCAGCGTGAAGCTGCTGGCGTGCATGGTGAGGAAGATGAGGAAGTGCACCGCCTTGCAAAGCAGCGATCCGAACACCCAGTCGTCCAGGGTGTAGATGGTGGCCTGGAAGGGCACGCAGCACACGATGAAACACAGGTCGGCCACGCCCAGATTGAGAATGAACAGGTTGGTTGTGCTGACCGCCTGGCCACCGCGAAGCAGCACGGCCAGCACCAGTGCGTTGCCTACGGTGCCCACGAGGAAGATGAGCGCAAAGAGCGTGGGCACGATGACCGCCTCAGGCTGCCAGCTGCTCCCGCCTCCCGCCTCGCTCGTGTCCTCGGTGTCCAGGCCACCCGAGCCATTCATGGTGCCGCCGCCCCGGGGCTGCCTGGGCTCCGGCAGCCGTCTGGGTCCCGGCGAGCGCGCAGCTCCGGGGGCTCCAGCCGCTGCAGCACCCGGCGCGACTCGGCGGAGCTGCGAGCGGAGTGATCTCCGCGGCTGGGGCAGAAGGGGTGCGCGGGGATCAAGGGGAGGAGCGAGCCGCCGAAGGGGGGGTGATCCCGCTGGCGGCCGACCGCGCCGGGGGAAGGGCTGCCCAGGGGCCCCGGCGCGCCCTGGCCAAGGCACAAGCAGCCCACCCCGGGGTCGAGGGCCGAGCGCGTTCCTGCTCCCTGGCCCTCCGGCTTCGTCGGCGCGCTCCAGCCTCCGGCTGCAAGCTGTGCCGAGCTGAGCAGCGAACCGGCCTCCGGGGCAGATGCCGGAGGAACCGACCGCTGGGACCTGTGGGCGCGCCTCTGTGCTTCTCTGCAGCCTGGCGGGCGCGCCGGACCTCCCGGGGCAGGCTGGCAGGCGTCCTCCAGAGAGTTCCAGGTGCCCCCTAAGGTGTGGATGTGGGGGTAACGAGGAGTGGGGGCGGATTGGGTAGAGGGCTGCAGTTTTCCCGACCTGGCGAGTGGGATGCCATTGCCGCGTGCTCCACGCCTCTTCCCGCTTTTAATTCCCAGCAGCATCGCGCCTCACAGGAACCCCAGGGAAGAGACGAGGGAAAGGTGGAAGGATTTCGTTCCCTTCTCTCCCGCACTGAGCGTTTCCCACTCCGGTTCAGTCCAGTAAAAGTTTACTGAGCATCTCCTGTGTGTCAGGCTCCGTTCCCAGCGCCCTGCCTCCGTTTCCTCAATATTACAGTATGGGCTAATAACACCTTCTAGAGGGCTCTGATGAGAATGGGAGGTGTGTGTGTGAGACCTGAGGCCAGTTGGTAGAATCTGAATGAATCGAAGTCTTCTCTTTTTCCTTACTCTATCCAGATATCCAACAAGGGGAAATAAAAGGGAAACACAAAACAGCAGAACTGAGACTTCTCCAGTGGTCCTGTAGTTAAGACTCCACACCAGTGCAGGCGGCCAGGGTCACGGAACTCAGATCCCTCGTGCCACATCGAAGAGGGGCACAGCCAAATTAAACAAACCAACCACAGCAGAGTTATTGATATGCATCAGCAGCGTTTTCTGAGATAGCCAGGAGGGTGTTTAAGTTGCAAAAACACTTAAATATTTATTTATGATGTTGACATGGTGGTGGTTTAGTCGCTAAGTCGTGTCTGACCCTTTGTGACCCCATGGACTGTAGCCTGCCAGGCTCCTCTGTCCATGGGATTCTCCAGGCAAGAATACTGGAGTGGGGTGCCATTTCCTTCCCGACCCGGGAATTGAACCCAGGTCTCCTGCATTTCAGGCAGATGATTTACCAACTGAGCTATGAGGGAAGCCCCTCAGATAGATGTTGACATACTAAGCATCAAAAGTTTGTGACCCGGAATCATGACTGTTTCTACATAACTTTAAAATTGGGTTTGAACATCACCACCTTCTGCAGCTTAACCTCTGCTTCACTTTTCCTTGCCCTGTTCCTGCTGTTTAGTCACTAACTCGGGTCTCATCTTTTGCGACCCATAGACTGTAGCCCACCAGGCTCCTCTGTCTGTTGGGTTTTCCAGGCAAGACTATTGGAGTGGGTTGCCATTTCCTTCTCCAGTCCTGTTCCTGGGGTCCTAGTCAAAAACTTCCTTTTTCCACTCCCCCTCACCCAGAACCTCAGCCTCAGGAGCCCAGCTGCTTGCTCCTCTCGGTAAGAAAACCTTATTTACACCTCTGCCCTGCCTGCTTATTCATGGATTAGGAAGATAACAACCGTTCGTTTTTCTGAGATGCTTGCCATTAATTTATTCAATACACACTTGTAGAGCACCTACTTATTTCCGGGCACTGTTCTGGGTCCTCAGGATTTACCAGTGCTCTACTAAGACCAAGGCCCTTCGTGAGCTTCTTTTCTAGCAGGGGAGAGAGACAATAAATGTAACTCAAGTTATTATTCAGTTGATAAGTACTTGCAGGAAAAGTAAATTATAGAGTGAGGGAATTAGGAGTACTGGAGTGGTGGTAATGGTGCAATTGAAGATGGGGTGGTCAAGCAGACCTCATTAAGAAGGTAACATTTAAGCAAAGACTTGGATGAGGAGACGGGGCTAGCCTAGCTGATATCTAAGGAACTTGAATTCCGGATGGAACAGCCAGTGCAAAGGCCCTAAAGCAGGAGTGTGTCTGTGTCCCTAAGCAAGGAGGGGGTACGGCTTCAGTTGAATGAACAAAGAGATTGGTAGGAGAGAACATGAGAGGCATAGCATGCAGGATTTTTTCCATTGTGAAGAAGGCTTCTAGTCTGAGTAAAAAGAGAAGCCGTGGCAGTTTTGACTAGAGCACTAACATTGATCTGACTTTTTAAAAAAGGCTTTATTGAAATATAATTCACACACCATGGAGTTTACTCATATACAGTGTTTATTTGCTCTTTAGTATAGTCACTAAGTTGTGCAAACACCACAATCTTAGGACATTTTTGCTCCCGCCAAAAGAAATCACCTCAACCCTAGCCCACCACTCTTTCTGTCACTGTGTATACAGTCTCTTTTCCAGCCACCCATGGGATTTTCCAGGCCATTTTCTCTCCCAGGGGCTCTTCCCTACCCAGGGACCAAACCCAAGTCTCTTGGGTCTTGTGCTTTGCAGGCAGACTGTTTACCACTTGAGCCTTTAGGGAAGCTCTAAAAGGTTCTTGCTGTCAATTACAGGTTGGAGTTTCTGGAAGGGCATTTTCTTTTCCTGATAAGCGCTCCTACACTAGCCCTGAACTTCCCTCGGGCTCCTCTTCCCCACTTCAATCTATAGCTTTACCTGTTCATTCATTATATGAATGAAATCACACAACATGTGACCTTTTGTGTATAACTTCTTTCACTTAGCCTAATTTTTCAAGATTCATCTGTAATGTATCAGTACTTCATTCCTTTTTATGGGCAAATATTGTCCCATTGTGTAATAATTACATTTTATTTATCCATTTCATTTGTTGATAGACATTTAGGAGACTTTTTTTCCCCCTTCTTTTTTTCCCCCACCGCCATGTAGGATCTCAGTTCCCTAACCAGAGATGATTGAACCAGTGCCCCCTGCTGGTTCAGAGCAGGAAGTTCAGAGTCTTAACCACTGGACGGCCAGGGAAGTCCCAGACTGACTTTTTAAAAAAATTATTTATTTTTTTACTTTGCTGACAAAGGTCCCTCTAGTCAAAGCTATGGTTTTTCCAGTAGTCAGGTATGGATGTGAGAGTTGGACTATAAAGAAAGCTGAGTGCCAAAGAATTGATGCTTTTGAACTGTGGTGTTGGAGAAGACTCTTGAGAGTCCCTTGGACTGCAAGGAGGCCCAACCAGTCCATCCTAAAGGAAATCAGTCCTGAATATTCATTGGAAGGACTGATGCTGAAGCTGAAACTCCAATACTTTGGCCACCTGATGCGAAGAACTGGAAAAGACCGTGATGCTGGGAAAGACTGAAGGCAGAAAGAGAAGGGAACGACAGAGGATGAGATAGATGGATGGCATCACTGACTCGATGGACATGAGTTTGAGCAAGCTCTGGGAGTTGGTGATGGACAGGGAAGCCTGGCGTGCTTCAGTCCATGGGGTCGTAGAGTCGGACACGACTGAGCAACTGAACTGATAATTTATTTTTTAATTAAAAAAAAAACTTTGGCCATATTGTATGGCTTGTAGGATCTTTAGTTCTCCAACCAAGGATTGAACCCATGCTCTTGGCAGTGAAAGTATAGAGACCTAACCACTGGACTACTAGGGAATTCCCTAGAAATTATTTTTAGTCATGGTAAAATATAAAAACCACAGTTTTCCACCTTAAATATTTTGTGTGCAGTCAGTAGTGTTAAGAATATTCACATTGGTGTGCAACCAATCTCCAGAACTTTTTGATCTTGCAAAACTGAGACTCTATACACATTAAACACTATCTCGCCATTTCCCTTTCCTGCAGCCCCTGGCAACCACCATTCTACTTTCTATGGATTTCACTACGCTACATACCTCATATAAGTGGAATCCTACCATGTCTGTCTTTTGGTGACTGGCTTACTTAGCACAATATTTTCAAACTTCAATCATGTTGTAGCAGTATCAGAATTTCCTTCCTTTTTAAGGCTGAATAATATTCCATTGTAGGGATTAGACCATATTTTGCTTATTCCTTGAGGGCCACTGAGTTTCTTCCATCTGTTGGCTATTGTTAATAATGCTGGTATAACCGTGGGTGTACAAATATCTCAAGACCCTGCCTTTAGTTCTTTTGGACATATACCCAGAAGTGGAATTGCTGGAGCATATGGTAATTCTTTTAATTTTCTGAGGAGCTGCCACACTGTCTTCCACTGTGGATGTACCACTTTATGTTTGCACTAAAAGTGCAGTAGTTACACTTTCTCCATATCCTCACCAATATGTTATTTTCTAGTACTGTTATTTAAAAAACAGTACTCTTGCCTGAAAAATCCCATGGCTGGAGGAGCCTGGTAGGCTGCAGGAGCCTGGTAGGCTGCAGTCCATGGGGTCGCGAAGAGTCGGACACAACTGAGCGACTTCCCTTTCACTTTTCACTTCCATGCATTGGAGAAGGAAATGGCAACCCACTCCAGTGTTCTTGCCTGGAGAATCCCAGGGACGGGGGAGCCTGATGGGCTGCCGTCTATGGGGTTGCACAGAGTCGGACACAACGGAAGCGACTTAGCAGCAGCAGCAGCAGCCCTTCTAATGGATGTAAGGTGATGGCTCATGGTGGTTTTGATTTGCATTTCCCTAATGATTAGTGCCTACCACCTGGAGGCTCAGATGGTAAAGAATCCGCCCCTCAATGCAGGAGACTGGGTTCAATCCCTGGGTTGGGAAGATCCCCTGGAGAAAGGAATGGCAACCCACTCCAGTATTCTTGCCTGGGAAATCCCATGGGCAGAGGAACCTGGTGGGCTACAGTCCATGGGGTCGCAAAGAGTCAGACACAACTGTGTGACTAACACTCTCCTTTCTAATGATTACTGCAGACTTACTTCAAAAATACACCATTTCATTTAGTCTTTGCAACAGGCCTAATTGGAGCTTCTCTGGTGGCTCAGGCGGTAAAGAATCTGCCCGCTATGTGGGACCTGGGTTCCATCCTTGGGTCAGGCAGATCCCATGGAGAAGGGAACAGCTACCCACTCCACTCCAGTATTCTGGCCTGGGGAATTCCATGGACAGAGAAGGCTGGCAGGCTACAGTCTATGCAGTCGCCAAGAGTCGGACACGACTGCACCACTTTTACACATTCACAGATGAGGGAAGAAAGGTTTAGAGAGAGATTAAGCTATTTGCCCCTATCTCCCAGCCATAACGACAGAGCCAGAATTAGAGCTTGCAGTGCCATATTGCAGAGTAAAGGTTCACAGTCTTCCATGCTTCAACAGTTCTCTCTGCTCAGACTACTCGAGCGCGCCCCAAAGTCCAAAGAAGGGCACAGATCCCCATGCATCTGAGAGTTCCTGCATTACGGCCGGCTCCAGAGGATGGCGCAGACAGAGGAGGTCCCCTCCCAGGCGGGGTGTTTACTTCCTTAGGGTGGGAATCCCATCTCCCAGGTTCCCAGAGAGGAAGACACTCCGGGATGCAAAGGTCTTATCCAACGGGGTCTCCCGCGCAGGGATGCAGGAGGTGGGGGCCGGGGGAACATCTCAGGGTCCTCTATCCAAGGAAGACTGCCTCCAGGAGACCTTAACAGCTACCGCGTCCTCACGCCTCCAGGGCCCTCAGCCCTAATCCCGCCACCGCTGCAGACCCAGAATCAGCATCCACGGGCAGGCGCGCTACCACAAGTGCCCGTTGCCTGCGGGCAGGGCCGTCGGCGGCGGAGTCCGCCGCTATCCCGTCAGCCAGTCCGAGCCGGCCGGGCTCTCTGCCACCCGCGTCGTCTCGCCTCCTCTATCCCGTCCTGCTCTGCGGCGCATGGGCAAGATGGCTGCTGAGAAGCAGGTTCCTGGAGGCGGCGGCAGCGGCAGCAGTAGCGGCGGGGGCAGCGGCGGGAGCGGTGGTGGACGCAGTGCCGGAGGAGAGGAAAATAAGGAAAACGAGCGGCCTTCGGCTGGCTCGAAGGCACACAAAGAATTCGGGGACAGCCTGAGTTTGGAGAGTATCCTACAGTAGTCGGGCCTAACTCGGCAATGACTACGTGTCGATCTGGCGGGCCGGCGGGCTGGAGAGGCGGTGGGGCCGCCTCATCCTAGGCAGGAGAGGCCGAGGGGTGCACTTGCTCTCGCCCCTACTTTTTGGGCACTTAATAGTTCCAGGGTCTGCTCTTCGACTGGCTTTTCTTCGCATCTCCTCTGCTCTCCGCGCTGGGGAACGTTCTCTTCTTTCAGTCGGCACCAGAAAATTGGGCAGTTTTCGGCAGTTTCCCCGCAGTTGCCCAGTTTGGGGGGGGCTGGTGGTGGGGCTGACACAGGCCACTCTGATTAACTTGGCACCTGGGGCCGCTGAAGTGGGGAGAAGGAAACTGCAGTGTCGGCGTTTTGGCTTAATAGTTGTGTCTGACAGCCGTCGGAGAGTGCATAGTAAAAAGTACAGTTTGATGCTCTGCAAGTGGAAGCGAAGGTTGACTGTTCCAAGGAAAGGCTTATTGCCCGTTTTGAATATAAACCATCAAAAATTGTTAACGTTACTTGTGTAGTTCTCTTAATATGCCTCGTAGGCATTTTGTCTTGTGGAGAGTCATTCAGATGAGCTGTTGAGGAATCGGTTTCTAGTTTTCATCAGAGTGTATCACAGTTGAGTGTTTATGGTATTAGTTTGTGGCTTTTTGAAATGAAAATGTAGGCGAATTTGTGAAATAGTACATGTAGCTTGACTTTTTAACATACTGAAGTTTTTCAGCAGATTGAAGTTTTACTTTTTGAACTGGTGATATCCTTCCAAATGGATGTTAGATTGCTCTGATTTTATTACAGATCTTGTACACGCTGGTCTCGTTTTAGTTGTTGACATAGCCCTTTCAGTGTTCAGTGTTTTAAAATATTCCTATAAAGAAGCATTGAGGAAACTTTAGAAGAAAACTAAAACGGTAGGCAAAGGTCGTTGGACTTCCAATGTTTGGGACATAATCTTAAAATATTTTTAAAATTCTTCAAGAGGAGAATTTGGTCAGTGCCTTTTCTTTTAAAAGAAAAACGTATTTTAATGCAAACTGTGGCCTGCTTTTGTTGGCATGTGCTTGCCGTAGGCGCAGACAGCATCACAGCTGTTAAGGAAAGTCAGGTTTGGCAGTCGTAGAAGGTTGTGCAAATAGACTAGTAGTACACGTCATTCATAACCCGAATCTGCTTAAATGAGTAAAAACCCTAGGTCCAGGTGTAAATCACTGGGAACCACCCCAAATGTAGTCAGCATTTATCAATAGAATCCAGCAGCTGTATTTAAATTGTTGGGTCTCGTTAATCTTCAATGACTATGGATGCCCTCCTTTTCTAGTTTGAAATAGTAACTGAAAGTTCAGGCTTTCAGGTTTTTTACATGCTTAGCCCTGTCCTCCTGAGAAGGCAATGGCACCCACTCCAGTGTTCTTGCCTGGAAGACCCCATGGACGGAGGAGCCTGGTAGGCTGCAGTCCATGGGGTCGCTAAGAGTCCGACACGACTGAGCGACTTCATTTTCACTTTTCACTTTCATGCATTGGAGAAAGAAATGGCAACCCACTCCAGTATCCTTGCCTAGAGAATCCCAGGGACAGAGGAGCCTGTTGGCCTGCTGTCTGTGGGGTCCCACAGAGTCGGACTCGACTTAGCAGCAGCAGCAGCCCTGTCCTCTGACAAGGTAGCTATTGAAAGTGGTCACTAGAGATTTCACTAGTTAATGTACTAAGCATTTTAGAAATGTTTAATGAACTGTGATTTGATACAAACAGATTAATGGTACTAATATGGGTGAATGTTTTGGATTATTTCGATTCTTGGCACTGTAAGCTTTTCCTTAATCTTGACTCTAGTTCTTCAGATTATAAAGGAATCCCAGCAGCAGCACGGTTTACGGCATGGAGACTTTCAGAGGTACAGGTCAGTATCACTTGCAAGGTGTAGAGACATCTCTGGCCTTTTCAGACTTGGTTTGCCTTTGTTACTACCCTCACTACTGTGCCTTACCAGAAAGTATACCTGGAAAGTCTATATCAAATTCTCAAAAAGATACTTACTTTTCAAATTTAAGAAGAGCGAATCTTTTTATCCATTTTGCCTTAAGGTGTTGCAGATACATGGAAGCTGCAGGCGAAAATAACAAGGAATTTGGTGTGGGTTTTTTTTTTTTTTTTTTTAGTTTAACCATGTTACAGAATCTGGGTTATATCCCAGCTCTTGGCATTTGCTCTTCTGATTCCTGTCCTTGTAGTTTTGCTTTTTCTGAAACATGGCCTTTCGTGACCAGATTCTCTCACCTAACACATTATTCAGTGGTATTCCATTGCAGGGGTGAATCACAGTCTGCTTTTATCCCCCAGTTGAATGGCTGTTGGGACTCCAATTTTTTTTTTTCATAGTTATTATTAATCTTTTTAATGTTCGATTTTCAATTAGATCTTTTGGTAATAAAATATAACATAAAAATGACTTTGTGTACATTTTAGTCCATATTTCTGTCTTTTAGTACATAAATGTATTTGTGTATGTGTGCTACCAAATAGTATTTTTGTTCTTCTAGTCTTTTTCTACGCTTTTTTTCCCATAAGTTTGCTCACATTGTGTATACAACTTTGTATCCTGCTCTTTTGCTGGACATTATGTATTAAGTATTTCTCCATGTTTATAAAAATGTTCTATACACGTGATTTGTATTAGTTGTGTTATAACCTGATACATATCTATATCAACTATATAGACATACCATAGTTTATTTACCTGTTCCCCTGAGTTGGTTATTTATATGGTAGCCAGTTTTATAGGCTTAAAAATTTTGTTCCCGTGACTCTCTGATCATTCCTCTTTGTATTTTTGATTATTTCCTTAGTGTAAAAGTAGACTGTCAGTTCAGGAAGTATGACCATTTTTAAGGATCTTGATAAATGGATTGCCAGAAAATTTTTACCAATTTGCTTTTCTATCCATAATGTGTGTGTTCCATTTGATTTTTATATAAAAGGGTAAGTGATAATTAAAGCATAAGTATGAATTTAAAAAGACCTATAGTTCATAGATTCAATCAGACTTTTTTTTTTTAATAACCCATTCCGTGGTAGCTTTAAGACTGAGATGTTGAAGTTACCGTTTAAATATCATTTTATATTATAAATTTTATGCTGTTTTGAGTAAGAGTGGTAAAATTTTGCATGTACTTTTACACTAGCTTAGTCAAAATACTTTTATTGCACATCTATATGTTAGGCACTGTACTAAGACATTGGGAGAAATTTGAAAATAAAATCATCTTTGTACTCAAGGAGTTTATATTAGTGAAATATGTAAGAACATGATTATAATATTCTCAAACTATAGTGGAAGTAAGAATTAAAGACTGCATGAGTACAGAAGAGAGAGGCTTGGCATAAGAGGTGGTGTTTATCGTATTTCTTGGTGATATCCTCGTTCACCTCATTTTTCTTCAGATATGCTTATAGTTCCTTTCTCCATGTCTTCCTTGTCATCACACTCTCTCCGTCAGGATGCCCCTTCTTCCCTTTTACATCCGTCAGAATCCTACTCATTCTTTCAAAGCCCACCGTAAGTCCAGTCCAGTGAAGGGGGTTAACAAGAAGAGAAAGGTTACTCATGTCACTTTGGATTTGCCATTTGCCTCGTTTTTGTGGTTGCCATTTTATCTTCATGATTCTCTCCAACTTGAGTGTGGTTCTTTTTTTTTTTTTTTTTTTATTTTTTTTTTATTTCAGGTATTTCAGAGTGTGGTTCTTTGAGAATGGGCACCGTGTCCTCTGTCTCTTCATGTTTTCTGTAATTCCAGTCATATCGCCTTGCGTGTTTGCATTCAGTAAACATTTGCAAGAGGATGGTGGTATCTATAGCAACCATAAGTAGAATATCCCAAACTTTTGACCTTGCCTTATTATAGAACTTACTATTGAAAGTACTATCAGCTTAGCTGAATGGTTTTTGGTTGTGGTTTCTTACAGGGGCTACTGTTCACGTAGACAAAGACGTCTTCGGAAAACACTCAACTTTAAGATGGGAAACAGACACAAATTCACAGGGAAAAAAGTAACTGAAGATCTTCTGACTGATAACAGGTATTGACTGCTCAGTGCTGAGTATCTCTTGTTAATACATTTATTGAACAGTTAGAGTGTGACAGATGTCGTGCCACACACTTGAGTTATTTCATGTGGTTTTTGTAGCAGCTCTGTGGAATAGGCATCTTTACTACTCCTTCTCCATTATGAGGAAACTGGGACTTCCCTGGTGGTCCAGTGGTTAAAACCCTGCACTCCCAATGCAGGGGATACAGGTTCAATCCCTGATCAGGACATTAGGATCCCACATGCTGCACAGCATGGCCCCAAAAAACAAAACAAACAGAAAACAGGCTCAGAGAGACTCTGTAACTTGTTCAGAAATAACTGGTGGAATGGTAAATGTTGAAGTCAGTGATTAGACTAATAACCTCATTGGTTATTAGGTAAGGTTTCTGGAATGCAAATTTCAGTGTCTGTTCAGTTCAGTCACTCAGTCGTGTCCGACTCTTTGCAACTCCGTGGACTGCAGCACGCCAGGCCTCCCTGTCCAGAACCAGCTCCTAGAGTTTACCCAACTCATGCCCATTGAGTCGGTGATGCCATCCAACCATCTCATCCTCTGTCATCCCCTTCTCCTCCTGCCTTCATCTTTCCCAGCAGCAGGGTCTTTTCAAATGAGTCAGTTCTTTGCATCAGGTGGCCAAAGTATTGGAGTTTCAGCTTCAGCATCAGTCTTTCCAATGAATGTTCAGGACTGATTTCCTTTAGGATGGACTGATTGGATCTCCTTGCTGTCCAAGGGACTCTTCAAGAGTCTTCTCCAACACCATAGTTCAAAAGCATCAATTCTTTGGCACACAGCTTTCTTTATAGTCCAACTCTCAACATACCTCCATGACTACTGGAAAAACCATAGCTTTGACTAGATGGACCTTTGTTGGCAAACACACCTTTGTTGGCTGCTTTTTAATATGCTGTCTAGGTTGGTCATAACTTTTCTTCCAAGGAGCAAGCGTCTCTTAATTTCATGGCTACAGTCACATCTACAGTGATTTTAGAGCCCCCAAAAATAAAGTCTGGCACTGTTTCCACTGTTTCTCCATCTGTTTGCCATGAAGTGATGGGACTGGATGCCATGATCTTAGTTTTCTGGATGTTGAGCTTTAAGCCAGATTTTTCACCCTCATTTTCATCAAGAGGCTCTTTAGTTCTTCACTTTCTGCCATAAGGGTGGTGTTATCTGCATATCTGGGTTTATTGATATTTCTCCTGGCAATCTTGATTCCAGTTTGTGCTTCATTCAGCCTAGCATTTCTCATGATGTACTCTGCATATAAGTTAAATAAGCTGGGTGACAACATACAGCCTTGACATACTCCTTTCCCAATTTGGAACCAGTTTGATGTTCCCTGTTCAGTTCTAACTATTGCTTCCTGACTTGCATACAGATTTCTCAACAGGCAGGTGGGTGGTCTGGTATTCCCATGTCTTTAAGAATTTTCCACAGTTTATTGTGATCCACACAGTCAAAGACTTTGGCAAAGTCAATAAGCAGAAGTAGATGTTTTTCTGGAACTCTCTTGCTTTTTCCATGATCCAGCAGATGTTGGCAATTTGATCTCTGGTTCCTCTGCATTTTCTAAGACCAGCTTGAACATCTGGAAGTTCATGGTTCGTGTATTGCTGAAGCCTGGCTTGGAGAATTTTTAGCATTACTTTACTAGCCTGTGAGATGAGTGCAATTGTGTGGTAGTTTAAACATTCTTTGGCATTGCCTTTCTTTGGGATTGGAATGAAAACTGACCTTTTCCAGTCCTGTGGCCTTAAATCAGTATATCTCAAGTGAAATCTGGCCATATGTAGAGTACTACCTAAGAGTTTTGTGTTTCATTGCTGAATGTATACATGGTGGTTAACGTGACAGGATTACTCTATCAAGCAGTGTGTATTAATAATCTGGGGGTCAGTTTCTCAGACTGCCTTATTTGGCTGCACCAGGTACTAGCTGTGGCATGCAGGATCTGGGTCCCTGATAAGGGGTGGAACCTGGGCCCCCCTGCATTGGGAGTGTGAAGTCTTAACCATTGTACCACCAGGGATGTCCCTCTATATCTGTATTTAAACCAAGAGCTCAAAAACAAGAGATGCCAACTTCACCTTTTAAAAGCAAGATCGTTTACATATGTGTAACTCAGCCATAAAGAGGAATGAAATCTTGCCATTTGCCACAACATGGAGGAACTTGGAGAGTATCATGTTAAGTGAAATTAGAGGAAGACAAATACTGTGCATTTTCAAGTCTATGTAGAGTCTAAAAAACGACTGAACAAATAAAACAGACTCATAGAGAACAAGTTGGTGGTTGCCAGAGGGAAGGGAAGTAGGAAGGAGTCGGTAAAATAGGGGAAGGGGATTAAGAGGTAAAGACTTGGAGTCATGAAATGATTCCCAGTCATGGTTCATGGGGATGTAATGTACAACATGGGGTATATAGTCAGTGATCCTCCTACCCTGCATGTGAAACTAACGCAGAATTTTGAGTCTGTGGTACTTCAGTAAGGGCTTTCCAGGTGGCGCAGCGGTAAAGAATCTGCCTGCAACGCAGGAGACGTAGGTTCCATCCCTATGTCAGGAAGATCCCCTGGAAAAGGGATTGGCTACCCACTCCAGTATTCTGGCCTGGAAAATCTCATGGACAGAGGAACCTGGCGGGCTACAGTCTATGGGGTCGCAAAGAGTCAGACACGACTGAGCAACTAACAACAGCAAGTCTGAGTTTGCCAAGTTTGAGGTGGTAGCAGGTTTTTCAAAGAGATGTGTCTAGTAGGTGATTAGAAACCTACCGGAGATGCTGATTTGGGAACCATGGTTGATGCTGTGAGAAGAGCAGCTCCGAGGAGGAAAGCAAAGGAAGGTGTAGGGAAAAGTTGCGAGGCCGAGGATTGTTCCTCAGAGGATACCCGAGTCTGGTGCTCCTGGCCTTTGCTGTTTTCAGTTGGCCTGTTCTGTCTCTGATTTAGATATTTGCTTCTGGTTCTGATGGATGCTGAGAGAGCCTGGAGCTATGCCATGCAGCTCAAACAGGAAGCCAACACCGAGCCCCGAAAACGGTTCCACTTGTTGTCTCGCCTGCGCAAAGCCGTGAAGCATGCCGAGGAGTTGGAACGCTTGTGTGAGAGCAATCGTGTGGATGCCAAGACCAAGTTGGAGGCTCAGGTTAGTGTCATAACATCAGCTTTGCTTTATTGTGGAGATTAGAGATGTGACTTTAAAAATAATAATAATACAGTTAAACAGAACAGATTCTCTTTCATTGTATGTTGATAATCAGGGGAGGAAAAAACCTAATCTTGCTTTTAAAAGGTGAAGTTGGCTCTTGTTTTTGTTTTTGAGCTCCTGGATTTTAAGAATTGGCTCTAACTTTTAAGAAAGCCCATGCTTCTTTTGATATGTATGTGAAAAACTTACATCTGGGAAGTTCACAAAGTAAGAATTTTGTTCTTAATGAGTATTTGAAAAGGGATGGAAGAGATTTCAAGTTTATATTCAACTTTTGATGCTAATGGTATAGCCCAGAAGTGGGTTGTTAAATAAAACAAAGAGAGCAAATTTTCTTTATTTTGAAGTTCTCTCCTAGGAAGTACATGAATCATAAATCACCCTCGGGTCACATTTTATTCGTGAGACACATTTTTTGATTTTTTTAGAATCAACCTGAATATCTATTCTTGATACCAGAGTTTGAAGCGAGTAGGGTTGGGCTGTACCCTGGTTCCTGGGTACTGAAGCAGTGTCTCTTTTCCCGTCACCTCACAGGCTTACACGGCTTACCTCTCAGGAATGCTGCGGTTCGAACATCAAGAGTGGAAAGCCGCCATTGAGGCTTTTAATAAATGCAAGTAAGTCCTCTGGCCCGAAGGCTGTGGCCAGTTTTGGTAGCAGTCACATGCAAGCTGCAGCTCAGCCAGTGATTGCTTCTGTGAACGTTACTACGGTTTCTTTCTTTTTGCCTTCTCTTGAGAAATGTGGGTTGTTCTCTTTCAGCCTCAGAACTTGCTGGTTCTGGTAGTTGATCTGTGTTCCTTGTGAGTTTATTTTCTTAAAGCGAGGCTGCTGTGAACCGTGATGTTCCTTGCCTGGCAGGACTATCTACGAGAAGCTGGCCAGCGCCTTCACAGAAGAGCAGGCTGTGCTGTACAACCAGCGGGTGGAGGAGATCTCGCCCAACATTCGCTACTGTGCCTACAACATTGGTGAGCGGAGCTGCGCAGGGCAGCGACAGGCGGCCTGCAGAATCTGGAGGATGGCTTTAACTTTCCTCCCTTTCCCCCACGTCCATCTTTGGTGTGGGTTTGCATTGATGAAAAGAGTACAATTGTCCGCATCAGCTCTGCTCGACATCCAGAAGGCAGTTCCCTAGCTTCAGTTTTGGCCCCACCGTATCTGTGCTCACCCTGAGCCTTGTGAAAGGACTTAGGATTCATTGAAATGCGCTGGTGGACAGGGATGAGCTTGGAGTTGAATCTGAGAGTTCTTGAGGAAACAACCAAGACCTTTGAGAGTTTTCCACTCAGTCTCTCTCTCTTTTTCTCAGGGGACCAGTCAGCCATCAATGAACTCATGCAGATGAGATTGAGGTCTGGGGGCACTGAGGGTCTCCTGGCTGAAAAATTGGAGGTAATCTAGTATGCGCGTTCTGTGAAAAGTCTTCGGTTTGAAAAAAAGTCCAGTAAAAGAAGTAACACACAATCCCCTCATCCAGGGATAATTGCTATTGATCTATGCATATTTATACCTATCTTTAATGAAAACTTTTTGTCACTTAATTTTTTTTTTTTTTTTGCCATGCCTTGTGGCTTGTGGGATTTTAGTTCCCTGCCCCAGGGATATGTAATATGTTAGTTACAGGAAGAGACAAACGATAGTCCCCAGTGAGCTTCACCTTGATCACTCACATCCACGGTTGAAGCTTTAACATTTTATAACTACTTTCTAGGCATTGATCACTCAGACGCGAGCCAAGCAGGCAGCCACCATGAGTGAAGTGGAATGGAGGGGCAGGACGGTTCCCGTGAAGATCGACAAAGTGAGGATCTTTTTACTGGGCTTGGCCGACAACGAGGCCGCCATCGCCCAGGTGAGGAGCTGGGCCTGTTCTGTTCTCTTGGTGCGTCTGCAGGTTGTCCTTGTGTGTTGAAGATATGATATTTTGTTGCTGATTAGGATTTGGGTAACCATCTCAAGATGCATGCTCTTGAGTAGAACCCTTTTGAAAGCTGAGTTTATCGAGGAGTTTTCCTGGGTAGAGGCCAAAGAAATTGACAGTGACAGCCTTCGGTGAAAATGGGAGTGGCAGAGGGCTGCTTCAAGTCAGGGGTGACATTTGGCCCAGCAGGTGGTGCAGCAGCGTGGCTGTCGGTCTTGTGTCTCTCTGACCTCTCATCCTCACCTTCCAGCCCTGAAGGGTCACCTCTTGTCCCTGGGTCCTTGAAAGACAGCCTGGCTAAACCCGATCTGCTTGTTTTACGTGTGGTATTTATGCAGTATTCATGCAGAGCTGTACTGCCCGATGCTCCTGCTGACATAATTATTACCTGATTGTGGGTGTGAACACCCAAATGAGTTCCAGAAGAGAAGAGATTCCGGTGATCTTGGTTTGTTTGGAGTAGACAGTGATGAGGCATTTTTTAGAGTTCTTTCTCTGTATTAGGCGAAGAACATCTGAAAAAAAGACCACGCTACTCCCTGTGTCTCCAGCCTCAGCAGGGACCAGTGGCGTTTCATGAGACTTCACAGCAGGCTGCTGTCTCTAGAGGGATATGTGTGTGAGGCGCTTTGCTAGTTGTGCTGATGGGTTGTTAAGTATCCAGGTCTTTCAGTGACTTGTTCCAAAGTGGCTCCTTTGGTTGGGGGTAGCTTTCAACAACTGAAGGATTTCTTTGCGCCTTTTGTCTGTATTGCATATGGCCCCTCACCTCCCCCTTTATTTGCTTACAGGACAGAAGATTAGAACAGTACTGGAAAGTTGAGTTTTCATTCATCTAAAGGACTAAACTTTTTCTGAGAGCATTTCATTGGCACTTAAGAGTATAGAGGTCTCTCTTCTTGACTAGGGCTGATAGCACCCATTTAAATTATGCAGCTGGATACATACTGGAAGGAGAGAACTGCCACAGATCTGTGCCAGGCATCAGTGACAATCGGGTAGGAATTCTGGGTAGAATAGGGAGCGGGGAGGGAGGGGGGCCAATGGGGGCAAATAAAATAGAGACTCCTAAGGAACGGGGCCACAGACACAGACCAGGTAAAGGACAGGACAAGGTAACATTTACTAAGTAACTTTAAAAGTTATTCATGCTTGCCATTTATACAATAGAAGTGTTTATAAGAGATCAGCCTACAGTCTGACTTCCTGTATACCTTCGCTGATACTGCATTGTACTAAAAAGGAAAATAAGCCCTTCATGTTTGCAAGATATCACTTTTTTGTTAGAATTAGACTGAGATCCAATTTCACATTTTTTCACTAACATGTTGTAAGGATTTTTCATGTTCTGACAAATTATTTCACCAAATTTTTTATTACCTGGTAGTCACCTGGACAGACACCACAGAGACAAGCAGGAGTGTAATGATCCTCCTTTATGTCCTGGATGCACTGCTTAACGCTCTCATGTGTTTCTCTCTTCCACCCTGTGAGGTGGGTGATGCTCATTTTACGGATGGGAAAGCTGTCACCTGTCCATAACCATATCTGATAGAAAGGAGTGCCTGCATTTGAAACCATACCCTTTTGAATCCAAAGCTCGTGTTCCTTGAAGTTTCCCACATAGCCTTAGATTCATCAGGAAGGTTAGGAACAGGATCGTTTTGCATGGTTTTGGTGAAAAGCTACATGTAATTTCACTTAACAGAAAAGCAGAGTCCTGGGCCCCTGACTGAAAAAGTCGAATTTTAATGGAAATCTTAATGGAAAAAAGTAGTCCTTCACAGGAGAATCCTCTCCACTTCAGAAGGTTACTGAGGGTAGGGGTTTCCCACGTGGGAGGAGAAGACACAGGCGTGTTTTATCTGAATTTACCTTTCTTTTGCTTTTTTACAAATAGAGAATAAAATTTAAATGGGGGAGGTGTTTTTGCCTTATTCATAAAGTAATTCAGATTGGGCTAAATTAGACCAGGTGAAAAGCATCTCACAATTGCACATGAAGCTGTTGCCTTTACAATTGAAGATCACTTCAATCGCATGGTGACTAGTTGAGCTTTGTGCACATATTAAAAGGATTACTCTCAAACTCGGGTTTTGGTGTAGGTGAAGGGCTGACTTGTGGATCTCCAGGTCATAGTCCCCTTTACAAAGCAGTTCAAAGAAATTCCCTAGTGGTACAGTGCTTGGGAGTCTGCCTTGCAGTGCAGGGAACACCAGTTCAGTCCTTGGTTGGGGAACTGGGATCCCACACGCTGCGGAGCAGCTAAGCTCGCACAGCACTAGAGACTGGTGTGCCGCAGTGAAAGAGCCCGCGTGCCCAAACTACAACCTGATGCGGCCAAGTAAGTAAATACTAAAAAAACAAGATTGGCCAGCGTTTTGATAATATTGGCAAGAAAAAGCAGTGACATGAGCCTTGAATAGATAAAGATTCTCGTGGTCAGTCTTCTCATCGCGGCTGCCGTTAGCTTTGTGTTCCCACCTCACCTTCAGTGTGCACGTTTCTGTTGTTAAATATGTTCTTTTTAAAAGTCCTTTATACAGATAATGGCAGGTGGTTTTGTTTAGGGTTGGTGTCAGGGTTATACATACCTTGTAAAACAAGTTTGGAGATGTTCCCTCCTCTGCTTTCTGAAAGAGTATGTAACTTTTTGTTTTCTCCTTAAATGGTCGTTATAATTCACTAGTGATACTATTGGGCCTGGAGTTTTCTTTGTGGGAAGATTTTTATAATTTGTTTTTGCTTGTTTTAAAAAATATATAATTCCTTTACGAGTTGGCGGGCTATTCAGATTTTCTGTTTAATCTTGTGTCGGTTTGGATTTTATATTTCTAAAGTAATGTATTAATTTCATGTAAATTGTTGGTTTTATTGACAGTTTATAATATCGTCTTATTATAGTGTTCGTAGAACCTGTAGTGTTATCTTCTGTTAAGTGCCTGGTTAATATGCTGATTGTGGTGAATACAGTTAATTGTGGTCTTTAAGGCTCTTATGGTGAATTAGGATCGCTTGAATATCCGAGACCTTTAAATAATTTGATTGAGCAAACAAAATGTGTATTAATCCCAGGAATCCCATTAAAGTTTTAACCTTAAAAACAGATACATGCCTGATAATGCTGCGTCACACATACACCAGGTCAAGCCAGTAAGGAAATAATTTAAGTACAGTGTCAAATGAAGTTTGGTTAAACCCTTAGGTTTCAGGCGTAGCTCCGTGGCTGATTAACTGTGTACTGAATTGGATGAGCCCTGGGTTATTATGCATGGGAAAGGCCCTTTGGCTACTCGGAGCTAATCTCCAGAAGAACTGCGTGCTCGCTGGTGCACTTGGCAGGCGATTGGCCAGTTCTCCTTATTGCATCGAGTTGTCCTCTGCCCAGGAGACAGGGCTTCTCACTGCCGTGTTTCCTAGCCCTGCTGCTGTTGGTGTTTCCCACCCTCTGGGAACTGGGTTGGAGGAATCTGGTAGCCCCCCGCTTCTTGGTTGCTTGTAGAGGTTTTTATGACCTTTAAATACTAAAACAACAGTTTACTGAAAAGCAAGAAGAAAGAAATAATTCAAGGAGATAATACTAAACTGCAAAGACTGGAGCTGAGACTTAATCAACTGCCAAAATCCAGCTGCAACAGCCTTCCTTTCTTTAGCCAAGCTTTAGATGTTCATGTCTTTAATATTGTCTTACTTTCTCGTTTGTTTTTATTTTGCTTTGTTAATACTTGATCACGCCTGAATTGTCTTGGTGGTGATTTGAGGATATCATGCAGCTGGGGGTGGGGGCAGGTTAAAAATGTCTATAGGTTTGATGATTCTTATCCTCAGGTTATGACTAATACTTTAATATTTGACTGGAAGGAGATCACTTCTCCTTTTTGTTAAAAAAAACAGTCTATTTTTACGTGAGGTTTGTGTCCTCTTTACTCGATTTCTGTTTGTTTTTTCCTAGACCTCACTGTGCTGAGGGAGGCTGGGCTCCCATTCCCTTGGTTCTCCTACAGGTGTGGTGGAGAATGTGGTTGGACTCACCTTGCTGTCTCTGTCACACCAAGTAGACAAGTGAAAACTGTCTGGGAGCTCTGTCTTTAAGAGCTGAGGGCCTCGCCTCAGGACACACACAGCTGGTTTTCCTCGGCCTTGAGACGTGCCTTGGTGCTGTGGAACAGCACTTCTGAGAGTGTGTGAAGTTGATCTCAAGCTTGTTTATTAGTACTGCCTTGGAGAAGGCAATGGCACCCCACTCCAGTACTGTTGCCCGGAAAATCCCATGGACGGAGGAGCCTGGTAGGCTGCAGTCCATGGGGTCGCTAAGAGTCAAGACACAACTAAGCAACTTCCCTTTCACTTTCCACTTTGATGCATTGGAGAAGGAAATGGCAACCCACTCCAGTGTTCTTGCCTGGAGAATCCCAGGGACGGAGAAGCCTGGTAGGCTGCAGTCCCTGGGGTCGCACAGAGTCGGACACAACTGAAGCAACTTAGCAGCAGCAGCAGCAAAATGTGTTACTTCTGGGCTACGGGTTTCTCCCTGTCACAGGTCCACACGGGAAGGTCTAGGCCGGCCACAAATTCTTCTGCAGGGAGTTTGCTCGTGTGTGCGAAGCTGTTCTTGCTGGTTCCGTGGCAGACCTGAGCCGTGTGCATGTGGGTCCTGAGGGACCCTCCCTCTGCATACACGTGGAGAGGTGTTTCTTGCTCCACCATCCCTTCAGGATTACCTTTGCCTCCAAGATAGGTTTACAGAATAAGAGTGAAGTAGCAACATGTGTTTCAGGCTTCCTCTGTGGACATTTTGCTCAGCCCAGGGAGAACCGGGAGAGGTTCTGCTCCAGAGATGAGCGGTCTCTGTCCCTGCGCAGTGTGTCTGCATAAGAACAACACAGCCGACGGACGGCCTGTGATCCAGATCGGCCTTTCCCTTCATTGTGGTTTAAGACCTTTGTAAGATCCCAGGGGAATGAAGAATTTTCTGGAAGCAGAGGGAAGGGAGATTTGCTGCTGTTCAGTACCTTAATGCAGAGTGTCCTTATTCAAAGGGAATGAAGGTACTACCTGGCAGGAAAGAGATACAGCATTTTCACATCAGATTAATTTTTTTCACTTGAGCCGTTTCTTCCCTAGGAAAGGAGGCAGGTCCCAAGTAGCTGGTAAAACCAGTTGGCCCCTTTCTTCTACTTAAGCACTCACTGCCCCAACTGCTGAACCCCCCAATCTTAAAAGGGTGTCGCTGGCATGTTTGCTGGATTGCATGATACCAGGCTGGTGCTGGAGTTCATCTTGCCTGCTCACGACGTGGCTCTGGTATGTGTGTGGCTGGTCCGGGTCTGTTTTCACATCTTATTCCAGTTGTTAACTCTGCAGCTGCCCCGTTCCACAGGATTTATACTTTGAAAAACTTGGCTAGTTTGATTACATGAGTACGAAGAATCTTGCTGACTTGAGATCCTTAACGGTGTTTGGTGTGAAGTGTGTTTCTCCAGAGCCGGGCTGTCTGGTACGGTAGCCACCTGAACACATACGGCTGTTTACGTTGATTAAACTTCCGGGTGCTCAGCAGCCACCTGTAGCTGACGACACCACACTGGACCACGCAGGGATGTCACCGTCACAGAAAGTGCCAGTGAACAGCCCTGCTCTAGCCTGCAGTGTGTTAATGGTGTCTGGGTTTGCCTTTATAAATTTATAGAATAGCCATGCCCCTGATTTGTTCCTAAGTTACTGAACAACAAGAAAGTCAAGTAACTGCTGCTGCTGCTGCTAAGTCGCTTCAGTCGTGTCAGACTCTGCGACCCCATAGACGGCAGCCCACCAGGCTCCCCTGTCCCTGGGATTCTCCAGGCAAGAACACTGGAGTGGGGTGCCATTGCCTTCTCCGAAGTCAAGTAATGTATAAATAGAAAAATATGTTTGATTTATATTGGGTAATTTACAAGGAAGTTTTGTTTTGTTTTTTTCTTCCCCACACTGGAAACTGGGAAAAACATGAGAGCTCTTAAGAGAAGAAAAGGTTTTTCTGAAGGCCCCTCCCAACCATATCTTAAAGGAGTGGGCAGTACTGGCTTTTCTTTTGAGCTTTTCTGGAGGTCAGTTGAATGTCAAGAGATCAGATTGAATGTTAGTTTCTGTGGAAAGTCAAATATAATTATGGGAATGTTGATGTTCTAATGTCAGAGTGGGTCTGCCAGTAACACAAGTTTATCTCCTTTCTGCTTTTTGTCCATTCCCACCTGCTTAGTCAGATTCTTTAGGATGATAATGTGGTTTGGCAGGTATTCAGTTAATGAATCACTTTTTGCCTTATCCTGGTTGGCTAGCAAAGGGGCAACGCCCTGTGCTCTGCAGAGACTGTTGTTAAATGCTTGTCAACTTCATCTGCCCTGAGATGTTCTCAGCATAGCCGTATGGAATAACTCCTGTATGCAGGAAAACCTCATGTGCATTTAGGAGAGAAATATATCTTTGGTTGGTTATTGATTAGTAATGTCACTCACCTACTTGGGACTTAGAGAAATCCAGTATCTACAACTCTGTTGGCTTACATTTGCAAGGGAAAGAAACTTGTGCTGTGCATCACTCTGAGGTGGCAGTGCCCCAAATCTAGTCCATAAAGCTCCCCTGAGATGCCAGGTGCTGAGCACAGGTAGAGGCATTGAAGGAAAACAGTAGAAAGTTCTACGCTAGAGGAAAGATGAAAGCCTCTGTCAGTTGACGGTTTAGATCAGTGCTATCAATGCTTTTTCGGTATGTTCACTTTATATATATACACTTCTCATTTCCGTACAAATTAATGAATAAAACCATAAGGAACATTGTATATGATAAAGAATATTAACAGTTGAAATGATCTCTGATCCAGGCTGTTTTTTGGTTGGATGTGTGTATTTGTGTCTAACGGGAGGAATCAAAGCGCCATCATGCCCTCCTCCCATCAGAATACCATGACTTACTCAAAAAGAAACTCTTTCACCACCTTCTGCCTTTGTTTAGGCTGAGAGTGAAGAAACCAAGGAGCGTCTGTTCGAATCCATGCTCAGTGAGTGTCGGGACGCCATCCAGGCCGTGCGGGAAGAGCTCAAGTCAGATCAGGTAGGACTCTGAGCTGAGTCCCGCTCTTGCTCTGAGTGAGGTCCTCTTTGGTCTGTGTGTCTCGTTCCCAGGCAGGGTCTCTTAGCCACTGTTGTATTTAGATGTGGCGATTGGCTGACCAACAAGAGAAGCCTCCTCTGGGCTCCACCAGGATGAGAAACTCTTTTCCCTCTGTCCTGCTTCTCCTAATGGCTTCATGTTTTACCTGTTGAGCCTCTGGTCTCAAATCCATATCTCCAGGTGGATTTCTCTAGCACTCCCTTTTTCTAATAATATCACTGTGATTCATTCAGGCATCTAGGCTGAAAACCTCAGAACCATTTTTGTCTTTCTTCCCTGTTGCCAAAAACCCTGTTTATTCTCCCTTTGTAATTTCCCTCTCCCTTTGTTCATTCCACCTGTCTCTATTTTTTCTGTTATGTCTGGACTCGTAGAGAAGACACCTGATTTTTCTGTCCAGGCTAATCAAGAGATCCTTAATGTCTCCACATCTGTAAGGTCTCCTGCTGTGTAAGGTCACATCTTCACAGGTTCCTCCCTTTAGGGCCATTCTTCAGTCAACCAGGAAGGCAGGAGCTGACAGCACGAGGCATAGACCTTGGGTCTAAGACACAGGTCCTAAAACGGAGCCGTGGCCTGCGGACCGTCTGCTTTAATGCTTTGAGTCTAAACACTGGACACAGGGGCCAGGAGGCCTTCCTGGCCGTTACTCTGAGTTCTCGTACACGTCTGGTTTTTCTTTGTCAGTGGAAACTGAGTGACCTTGTTGTTCCAGAAAAGCCCAGGAGTTCTCTGATATTTGAGGACCTCAACTTCCTAGAGTCTGTGCCTGTGTTGCAGGGCACTTTGAGGTCCACACCATTGAATGAGGTGGTCAGAGCCAAGGACGTAATCAGCCATTTTGTCTCTACCTTCTTACTTTCTGCAGAAACAGAGAGATTACGCCCTAGACGTGGAGTCGGGGAAGGTATCTAACCTTCAGTACCTGCACAGGTAAGAGATGTGACATTTTTACTTTTTAACCCTGCATGATGTGTCTTTGGAACAAAAGAGTATCCACAGTGTTTATGCACGTTATAGTTTATCGATACATATTAGAATATGAATGCATCTGTGCACATTTTCGCATACGAGATTTGCACATGTATATTATTCTAGTATCTGTATGATTTCCTGTTTTGTACAACAGAAGAACTGGAATGTAACCGATAACTTTGAAGTTCCCTGTGGCCCCCTTGCTGATTCCTCCCCCTCTTCTAGAGCTCACCGCTCTCCTTCTAGGAGCGCCAGGCTCCTAGAGTGACTCTCATCTGCGTTCTGAATGGCTTATTTTGTCCTGTCCACATTTAAGTTCAAGTTCAGCCCAACTTTAATTCCATCTAGAGTTTATTTTTGAGTGCAGTAAGGATCCGCATCACCTTTTTCCACGAGGGTGACAGACTGTTCCAGGGTGCGATTTATGGGCCGGTTTGTCCTTCCCCGCTGGCGTGCAGGCGGACGTTCCACACTCCCTGCGCGCTCGCTGTCTGGACTCTCTGCTCTGCTGATTTGTCTGTCTGCACTGACACCAGCGCCGTGATTTACTGTAACTTTATCATAGGTCTTGGTGTCTGGTCCAGCACGTCATCCCCCCACCCCCACCCCACCAGCTTTCTCCTCGGGCACATCTTGATTGTTTTTATTCATTTGCTCTTTCATACCCATTTTCAAATGGCCTTGTCAAGTTTAAGTTTTTTAAAGATGGGTCATTTTGTTTCACAGAAGAAAGGAGGAAGCACTTCTCCCCAGGTGCTCTTTCCGTGTGACCTTGAAATTTTTAATGTCTTAGTCACTGCTTACAACTTTTTAGTGAACCTGGCAATATTTTCAGTCATTCCCAACCCCCACCCCCGGCCATTTTAATAAAAACAAAACCAAAAAAAACTCCTCTCCCTGCCTTAATCTCCATTCTTAGAGAATTTGGTATTATGTCACATTGACTGCCTTATGTTTCAGATGCACAGAATATTAGCAGGAACAGTCCTTATCTCCCTTCTGTTTCAACAAGCCCATGAGAAACAAGGCTGTAGGAGCTTAGGGGACGTGTTGGTAGTTAACAGCCACCAAGAGGCAAAGGCAGTTGTCAGCCTCCTAGCCTTGAAAGACCAGGAGAGCTTCAGCGGGGCTCAGGACACTTCCACACTGTGAAGCCCCCTTGCCCTGGATCTGTCTTCCCGCCTCCACATGTAGCTGGTATAGGGATGGTGAGCAGTTAGGACCAGAGGCCAGCTTTGGGATGGATTAAAGTCAGGAATCCAGTAGCTCTTGTATTTTAATAAAGCTCTGGTATCTTAATAAAAATGTATCTAGATCCCTGTTCCACTCAGTGAATAACAGTTATTTGTTTTGAGAGTCTGAGTTTTCTGCAGAGCTCTAGGAAAGCCCATCTCATGACTTCTCAGATGCGGCCACTTTCGAGGATCCCCTGGTGGCCCAGGGTTAGTTAGGACTCTGTACTTTCAATGAGGGGCACAGGTCCAGTCCATGGTCAGGAACTCAGTTCCCACAAGCCTCACGGTGCAGCAAAAAGCAAAAGAAGGGGCCAGTTTTAAGTCTTTAACAAATTCTTTTGGTATTTACTTGCATGTGTCTAAATGATGTGTGTACGTTGCTACTTCTTGATCTTGGCTTTTAGCGTTTATTACCACTTTGTTCTACAGCCGCTCACCAGTTCTACTCCTGCTCTTCACCCTGAGCCCTCTGGCCTTCCACCTGACTCCTACACAAGCTCTCTCATTTCTGATGCTATTTTATTTATTTAGTCCTTATTTTAGGAACTAGCTTGCTATCCATCTCTCATCTTAAGGACCAGCAGTGTCCTCTGAAATTGGTAACTCTCTAAAGATATAGAAGATATAATTCAAATTAAAATCAAATTTTGTCGTAAGGCCTCATACGGGTCCCCTGCGAGTTCGCCACCGAACAGCAGCCAGAGTTGAAGGCCCTTGGAGGTTGAGGCCCAGGCCTGCCAGCCCTGCCGGGTGACATGCCCTCAGCCCCACAGCTCCCCAGAGCAGCCCAGCTTGTGGTCCAGTGCTCTTCCCAGCACATCCGCTTCCCTGAGCATCACCTGAGCTGACGTGTGGTCCATTCCAGCTATCTGACGTACATCAAGCTGTCAACAGCGATCAAGCGGAACGAGAACATGGCTAAAGGGCTGCAGAAGGCCCTGCTGCAGCAGCAGCCGGAAGATGACAGCAAGCGCGCCCCTCGGCCCCAGGACCTGATCCGGCTCTATGACATCATTCTGCAGGTGACCCCAGAGGGCTGGGAAAGCCTGTCCTGTGCGTGGGTTGGCTACAAAATGACATAGCAAAAGGGTTGTGATAGCCAGGAGCTGTTGGTGACTCGGTGAAAGACAGCAGTTCTTGTTTTCATACCAGTTCAGCCGTCCATAAACCTGATATCCAGACATATTGATGTGTTTTGTTGTTGTTTAGAGTCTTAGTCATGTCTGACTCTTCTGTGACCCTGTGGTTTATAGCTTACCAGGCTCCTCTGTCCATGGGATTTCCCATGGACAGAATACTGGACTGGGTTGCCATTCCCTTTTCCAGGGGGTCTTCCCAGCCCAAGGATCAAACCCATGTCTCCTGCATTGGCAGGCTGGTTCTTTACCACTGAGCCACCGGGGAAGCCCATGTGGATGTGCAGACACGAGTAAACCCCCTGGTATTCATTCACTGAGCACTTCCTGTGCAGGCTGGTCGCCCACGTGTCTTGACGTGTCCTGGGACCTGAGGCCACACTGCCTCGGCCCCCCTGGGAGCTCATGGGTGAGGGAGTTTGAGACC
This sequence comes from Bos mutus, assembly GCF_027580195.1. Lineage (NCBI taxonomy): Eukaryota > Metazoa > Chordata > Mammalia > Artiodactyla > Bovidae > Bos > Bos mutus. The sequence goes on along the minus strand of NC_091635.1, from coordinate 7,667,032 downwards.
CCTGCCCACAGTCAAGGTGTCTGTGTAGGCGCCACACAAGCGGGCCATCTGAAATAAGAGTTCAGAGCCAGAGGGATCCCCTCCAGCTGAGCGGGTCCAGGGAGTCTCTGAAGAAGGTGAATTGTGACTGAGAGAAAGGCCACGTGGGCTCAGGGTCAGGAGGGCGGAGGTGACCCCAGGTGAGGCTGCGGCTGAGTCATTCGTCACAGACGTCCCCGTTATCTGAAGCCCAGGCTCGCTCTTTCTGCCCACGTCTGTCCTTCCACATCTTCTGTCAAACACTCAGTGCGGGTCCCCCTTTTCATGAGTTTTCCTGTTACATCTTTTGTGCAGAATTTGGTGGAATTGCTCCAGCTTCCTGGCTTAGAGGAGGATAGAGCCTTCCAGAAAGAGATAGGCCTTAAAACTCTGGTCTACAAGGCTTACAGGTAAGTTCCCCTGGGATGGGCAGGGCTCCCCTCAACCATTGGAAGGTTCTAGAAGCTTTGGGAGCACGTCCCTGGAAGGTTGGGTTTTGGTTTTTGAAAGACATGAGCAGAGATGAACGGTTATGACCTAGACATGTGGGCGGTGTAGGTAGCATTTGCAGCTGGACAACGTCCCTCCTTCCTGCCTGTCTTCATCTTCCTTCCTGTGCCTTAGGAATTACAGCTTTTTTGCAGAGTTAGCAATAAGTAAAAGACAGTGGGTCAGCTTTGGACCTACACTGTCAGTCAGCTCCAGTTTCAGGGAGGAGTCTGCGGGTTAGCCTGGCAAACTGGAACAGTGAAAATGGTGAAATCTCCCACCCCAGGGAATGAGCCTGACATTAAGAGACTTGACCATTTATTTAGCCTAAACAGCAAGGAAAGCCTTGATCTTGGGTGATCGTTGCTTAAGAATACTGTGGCTCTTTCCTTCCATCAGGTGTTTCTTCATTGCTCAGTCCTACGTGCTGGTGAAGAAGTGGAATGAAGCCCTCGTCCTGTATGACAGGGTCCTGAAATACGCAGACGAAGTGAATTCCGACGCCGGAGCCTTCAAGAACAGCCTCAAGGTAAGCCAGTGGCCTCGCCTGTTTCTAAGACCTGAGCAGTTGGCCGTGAGGCTCTGATGCCTTCTCAGGCGGGTCCTGCTTGGTCAGCCATGGGATGTGGTGCGCCCGAGTGCCCGGGAGCTGTGGGTGTAACTCGTGGCAGCGTTCCAGGCCCAAAGACGACTCAGGTACTAAGAGAGACGGCCTTCACCTGGTGCACCGCCCCAGAGCACTGTTCAGGCTCGGCTCCGTGTTAGAACTGCTTCCAAGGTGGATGTCTGGCTCTAATTGGTGTGGGATAAGAACTGGGGTTTTTATAATATTTATTTACTTTTTTGCACTGAGGCTTTTTTAAGCCCTTCAGTGATTCTACTCTGCAGCCAAGTGGAGAATCACTGGTGAAGCCTCTCCACACGAGTGCGTGGGGACCACCAGCAGCAGCATTTGGGAGTTTGCTAGAAATGCAGATTCTCAGGCCAGGGCACAGGTCTATGGGGTCTAAAAGTGTATTTTACTTTAGCAAGACTGCCAGGTGATAGGGTGTATGTCAAAGCTTACGTGCCAAGCTGGTGTATTTTACAGATTTTTGAATGACAACTAGATTTTTAAGCTTATGGACTGCTGTGAGGTTACAGAGATTCTTAAAGCAGTGGCCCAGGGGACCCATGTATATTTTACAAGTAGAGACTATTCAGAAAAGCGGGGTTAAGGTTACTGTTACCAACGTTACAGCCAGTGTGGGAGTGTCTGCCTAGAACAGCCCTGGGCTCAGCCGTAGAGAAACTCTGGTTTCTGCCTTCAGAGAGCTTGTGGTTTTGCTGCAGCCGCAAGACTTGCATAGGACCCACCTCCGAATACAAAAGAAGGGAGCGAAATAGGAGTAGGTGGGAGGCGGGCGTGGGCAGTGGGAGGGTGACCAGTGTGGCAGCATGGTCGGGTGTGGTGGTGTTGGAATGTGGAGACAAACCAGTGTGGACGGTCTGTCTCCGGAGAGAAGTAAGAAGGGTGTCATGAAAGCCCATCTGCCCTAACATGCCAGGGTTTAGGTTAGGGGGGAACTAACAGGAAGCAGGCGTGAGGGGTGCAGCAGTATCCAGACCTGACCGATCAGTCCAGATTCTGCCAAGTGAGAAGCTGAGGCAAGAGAAGGGCTGTGAGTAGGGACTGAGGTCCTCGAGCCAGGCGGCCAGGCTCTGGGTCCCGGCCTGCGGCCACCGGGGACGTGACTGGACACGTTCTTTGGCCTCTCTGTGCTTTGTCTTCTCACCTGTAAAGTGCAGGTACAGACTGTCTCAGGATTATCATGAAGATGAAATTGACGATTGTGTGGATTGCTTAGGGCAGTGCCTGGCACATAATGCATTTGGTGTATGATAAATGTGTTAATGTTATCTTTGTCATTATTATTATTTTCAGGCAGTATTACTTAAGACATGGCATAGATTTCTCCCCTTGAAACAGGCTAGTTTCTGTGCATTGCTTTTTTTAATAGGGAAAATGTTTAAATTACCTGAAATCCCTGAAAACACCAGTCGGGTTACTTAGCTCGGGTTAGTTTGGTGCACCTCTCTGGCCCGGCCCCGGCTCACAGTTCCATGTTTTCCTCGTTGTTACAGGACCTGCCGGACGTGCAGGAGCTCATCACACAAGTGAGGTCGGAGAAGTGCTCCCTGCAGGCGGCTGCAATCCTGGGTGAGCCACACGCCTCTTCCCTGTGGCCTGTGTCCCCAGACTCCCCTTCTCTGCTGCTCCTCTTCTCTCCCACCCCCTGCACCACTGGTGTAAGACTGAAAGGGGTTGTTTCGGTTCATCTGTGAGATTTTAGTTTTTTCCTGCCATTTCCTCTGCCCCAGTGAGGCATCAGGTTATGTGGAAGAATCTAGAGGCACCCTGGCATGCGGTCCCCCTGCCTGTCCCAGGGAGCCATGCTGGCTGTGCTGGGCTGAGCATGCTGGTTCTGGGTGTGTAGTCTGTTATTGGCATGACTTGTCTGCTTTGGGTTGGAGAGGGCTGACTCCCCACAGATGGGCTGCCTTTACCCCTGGGGTTTAGGATCCAGGCGGGTGATAGGTATCATTTGAGCCTGTTGCGTTAAGTCCATGTTCTCACTGAATCCTGTGAAACTTTCAGATACAAACGATGCCCATCAGACAGAAACCTCTTCCCAAGTCAAGGACAATAAGGTAAGTCTGGGCTGTGGCTTTTGAAGAATAAACAGGATTTCGGGACTCCCTAGGAGCGTATGCTCATCTGTAGAGCAGAGGACCCTACGTTTCTCAGGAAACACCCTCCCTTCCCGCTTCTCTTACTCCGGACCTGAAAGCTGCCTGTGTAAGGTGCGCTAGGTGTCACGTAAATGGTCCCAGTAAAGTTAGGAACCTGCTGTGCACTCTGGCTAGGGGCTCTGGCTCCAACTCAGACATCGGACAGGCTTGTATCCCACTCCAGCCCACCACTCTCAGCCTCTCTAGATTTCAGTGACTCTCAGCTATGAATAAAGTGAGGACATAATAGCCCCTCACAGGAGGTTTGTGGGGATCGAATGTTCCACCGATGGGCGGTGATTAACTCTGGGTTCCTGCTTTGGTTTGACTTCCAGCCCTTGGTTGAACGGTTTGAGACCTTCTGCCTGGACCCTTCCCTCGTCACCAAGCAAGCCAACCTGGTGCACTTCCCGCCAGGATTCCAGCCCATCCCCTGCAAGCCTTTGTTCTTTGACCTGGCCCTCAACCACGTGGCTTTCCCACCCCTCGAGGACAAGCTGGAGCAGAAGGCCAAGAGCGGCCTCACCGGATACATCAAGGGCATCTTTGGATTCAGGAGCTAACCAGGCTCGTCCTCGGGGCAGGGGAGAGTCTGACTCTCAATCTGTGTTGTGAGAAAATCCCAGCAGGTTCCGTGATACTAAGTCCAGGTCCGCGTCGGCCCCGGGCAGGAGTGTACCATCCTCGGCCCCGCCTTCCTGTGTCTCGTGTGTGTACACTTCATTCCCACCCAGTGTGCTAGAAGGACACCCTGTCGTCTTCTGGTAAACGTGTGCAGGGCCCTGTGTCGTCCTCCCCCGGGGAGGGCCCTGCCACCTGGTCTCATCTGAGCCACGGTCAGGAATGTTTTCATGGGGTCCACACCTGGCCCGGCCGGGGGCTCGCATGCTTTGTCGTGTTTCTTCAGTACCATGGATGTGAATGAACTCATCCTTGCTGTGAGCACCCAGGAGCCCTTAAAGAGTTGGTCTGAGACGAGGAGACATTGGCAGCGTCACCCCAGGGTTACAGTCAGCCTTATTCCCCTCCACCTCCGAGCGAAAGTTGAGAAGTTTCAGAACAAGCAAAGAGCTCTATTTTTAGAAGAAATATGTTACCCTCAGAAATGATGAAAACAGATCTTCTATTAAAAGGCAAAGATGCTGGCTGCTCTGCCCGTTCTTTACACTCCCTCCTTCCCGTCTGGTCCCGGCTCACTCCTTGGGAGCCTTGTTGCGAAATCCTGTCCTGTCATGTGCTTCCTGGCTTCCGGGCCACGTGGGTCTGTCTGATGCCTGATAAGAGTGTAGAGGCCCTACAGGATTTCCCCACCTGTAATTTTTATATGCTGTCATATTTAGTCAGTTTCCTTCCTTACTCTTGTTTTTTCTCAGTCACTTTTTTATCTCTATTACAGCATCAGCAATAGAATTCCCAAAAGCAAGGTCGGACAACAAGGAATAAAAGTGACTTAACCATGAGATGCATGAAGCTCTGTGGGCTCAATGGTGCCGCTGTCTTCCTGGTAGACCGCGGAGGGGCTTGCCGGAAGCGGTGGGAGGGAGAGCAGCTGTGTCTGTTAGACCTGGGCATCGGCACTGGAGGTGCTTGGGGAGACACACTCCTCTCCCTCTGGGGTTTGCTTTGGGTCAGTGAGCCTCAGGAAGCGGATTTTTTTCTTCTAATTGGAAGTTTCATTATCTGTGCTATACAAGTTAGGGATATCCTTTTCTCTGTCCCTACCTCTTGAAGGTACAGCACAGATGACCTTAGGTTGAGGTCCTGGATCTTGGTCCCAAAGACCCAGTCAGTGTTCCTGACGGGCGGTGGGCAGAGTGCTGGGGACCTTGCTTCTCCCTCAGCCCTATCCCATTCCCCAGCGCCCTTGGCAGCCTCAGGCCTGGGGTATAAGGTTCTGCAGTCTCGGGAACCCAGTTCGAGGCTGCACTGTGTGGGCAGCCCTCCAGCCAACTTGGGCCAGTGTCTGTGGCACCGGGGGGGTGGGGGGGCAGGGTCCTATGATAAGGGTAGAAGGTCCTGTTCTCATCTGGGAAGGTGTCCGTTTGTCTTGCTCAGAGTAGGCCCTTCCAGGTTTTCCTACTTTCTTTAGAGTGCTGGCAACGAGAGGGAGCCAGAATCCTGGTTGGTCATTCAGACTGAGCCTTTTCTAAGCTTTCTCATGAAAAAGAAACACAGTAGGAACTCCTCTCCACACAGTGGCCCTGCTCTTCAGCCTGTGAGACCATGACCAGACGTGTTTAGTATTAAAAGCACGCATTTACCTGAGAAGACAGCCCTGCAGGGCAGAGGTCACGCTTAGCTCTCACGTCTCTTCACCTGGAATCCCCGGACATTGAACAGGCTGTGTCACTGGGGGGCAGAACCCCATCCTGTCTCAGGCCCTGGAGCGGCTGACGCGTCTCATGGGAACGGGTTCAGAGGCCCGGGGAGCAGCCATCTTCACTGGGTGGGTTCACAGGATGAATCTGCAGAGGCGACCCGCTCCTGCCTTCCCGGGGGGAGGTTGAGGGTGTGAGGGAGGGAAGTGGACACACTGCCTTGGGCGGGTCTGTCTTGCTGCTTCAGCTCATCCCTCCCGCAGGACGGGTGGCGGTGCAGTCAGCAGGATGTGGTCCTGGAAGAGTTGTCTGTCTCCCCAGATCCAAGAGGACGAGGGGAAGCTCAGCTGAGCCTACACTTGGAGAACATGCCTGAGGGCCGCTGTGTTCCTGCTTTTTATTTTCTTACCTGTCAGGTGGTGACAGTCTCAATCTGTAGAAGCGTTAGAGGTCAGAGCTCCACCAGGTCAAAGCTCTGCATGCAACCGAGAGGAATAAACGCTGAGCCTTGTGTAGGAAAGACACGATTTGGCCAAGTTTGTCATCCTTAGCTGTGTTGGCTTTGTTGGGGGACAAAGGCGGTTGGGGATGGCCAGGCCCTGCGCTGCTCAGCCTCCTGGCCCTTTGCTTTTCGCATGCACTGTTCTGCTGTACTGTCCAGTTTTCCATTAAATGAGGTGAGAATTCTTGGATTCTGTTTGAAATGAAACACTGCCAGGCTTGGTTCCACCTCTTTTCTCCGGTGGCAACCTGAGCCTTTCATCATGGCCAAGAGGTGACGGCCTGTGGGGCAGCGCACCCATCCACCCTCAGTGGCCCGGACCCTCGCCGGTCTTTCCTCCCACAGCTGAGGCAATGGCTCCCCCGACCCCCCCGGAGAGGATGCCGGCTCCAGGGCAGGACCTGCTCTCTCGTCGCTGTGGTGATGCTGATCTTCCCCACGCTTGGCATCAATTACACACAAAAGCTAGTCGATCACAGGATTCTAAACAGCACGCGGCCATCTACAGCTTTGAGAAGCTTCGAACCTTCAGAGGTCTTAGGAAAATGTCCAAAGATAGCAAAAGTATGTGTTAGTTCTTTTTTTAGTGTTTTGGAAGACACTTGTTGCTACAGAGGAGATGGAAACCAGATTTAGCTATAAAATTTATTGATGTTCCAAAGCAAAGAGATAAATTGGAAACTGTCTCCATCCTGACACCACCAACTGGAAGAGCCCGGCCTGTGGTTCTGTGAGATGCTGGGAACCCTCTGCGTGGGCGCGAGATCACAAGTGGCCAGCATGGCCTCTCACTGCCCAGGGCTGCCCTCCCTGTCAGCACCACACAGGCTCTGCGAACGTTCTCCAGCCGCACTGTTAGCTGGTACAAGCTAAAATATAACCTCAGCTGATGAATACTGATGGAACACTTGTGGAAAACTTTTATCTGACCGTCTGAAGCCGCTAAGGGACTGTGGTCTGCGTTACGGTTTGGTTTTGTTGTTTTTGTTTTCAGGGCAGGATCCTGGCGGTAGTTCGAGGCCCTGTGGCCCTGGGGCTGAGCCCTGCAGAGCTTCGAGGCGGGGTCACTGCTTTCCTGCCTCTGCCACGACCACTGTCGTCATTGTCATTGTGTTGGGAAGGGGAGCCTTGCTTCTCTGTGGTCCCCGTTTTCAGCAGCTGGTTTCGTTCACCTCCATTAGCTGTACCCTTCAACCACGTGTCCTCACGCTCAGTCTGCAGTTGAATGACCCCTTGGAAAAGAACCACGGCCTTTCAGTTAGGCTGGACTTTTCCCAGGGACCTTCTGGCAGGAGGAAGTGCAGTTACAACGGGCAGGTAACTGGTCCCTGAAAGCTAGTGATTGTTGGGAGCTCTCACTCACCTTGGAATGGAAGAGGGGTGGGGGTCGTCCCCTGGAAGCCGGGGGCATCTGGTTCTCTGACATGCAGAGGCCTTAGTACCTTGTAGGCAGGCCCTTGACAAATAAATTTCCTTCCCTTTGCTCCCCCATGGATGGAGCTGGCATTAGAACACCATGCTTGGCCATGTCCCTGGTGATTCAGTGGCTAAGACTCCTCTCTCCCAGTGTAGGAGGCCCAGGTTCAATCCCTGGTTAGGGAACTAGATCCCACGTGCCACAACTAAAGACCCTGCATGCCGCAGCAAAGATCGAAGACCTCTCATCCCGCAACCAAGACCCAGCACAGCCAAGCCAGCATTTATATATTAAAAACCAACACCATGCTGCTCCCTCCACTGCTGTCCGTAGGCGCCCTTCACAACTGAGCCCTGTCCTGGCCCTGACCTGGGCCTCGCGGGAGGAGCCCCTGCCTAGCTGGGACTCAATCAAGAACAGTCTTTTCTCACTGTAGCCATACTGTCTAAGCCCAGGGTCCAGGCTTCTGTGCACGGAGTTGGTGGGGCCCGCACACTCACAGCCGCCTTCTCCATTCTCGGCAGGCCCCACCACCTTCTTCCTCTTCCCCCCCAGGGGCTGAGTCTTGTGAGGTCTCAGCGACATCATTAGGACAACAGGTGAGTGAGCTGCGCGGTGTGCTTTCCAATTTCCTGGTAATAAGGACTGATGAGGAAGGCTTACCCCTCAGCTCTAAAGACTTAATAGTTCTTCCTTTTTTTTTGTTTGTTTTATAAATCTTTCTTCCTGAGACTATTGAGATGCAACTTGGTACATCCGAACCCCGGCTGCTTTAGTTCAGACAGTATAACTCTCCCCAGCTGCTGGGGTGGGCTGTTGGCCTATCGAGAGAGAGAGAGAGAGAGAGAGAGAGTGTGTGTGCGTGCGTGCCCGTGTGCATGCACTGTTGACCTTGTGAATGTGTGTGTGTGTGTGTCACCCAGTCGTGTCCGATTCTTTGTGACCTCATGGACTCTAGGCCGCCAGGCTCCTCTGTCCATGGAATAATTCTCCATTCCAGAGAATACTGGAGTGGGTTGCCATTCCCTTCTCCAGGGGATCTTCCCGACCAGGGGATCAAACCCAGGTCTCCCGTATTGCAGGCAGATTCTAAGCCATCAAGGAACTTGTGAGGGACACGGCTAAGCCACCTCCATTAAACCTGAACTCCACAATAGGGCTGCATATCCCCAGACCTGGCTGTTAAGGCTCCTCATTGTCTTCAGGGTGACAGAAATGCCCAGAGCCCCTGGGCAGCTTGGGGAGACCTGGAGGCCCCGCAGTGAGTGTAGGCAAGCTGCAGACTTCCAGAAGGTGGGCATGGCTTGTGCAGCAGGCTGCTGCTGTGGCCGGGAAGTGTGGGCTGTACCAGCACAGGTCCACGGGGGAACTGGAGCTACTGTGACCCGAGGCTGGGGAAAGGGAATCGCTTCCCGGGAGGGGCAGACCGCCAAAGCATCCTTGGCCTTGCCCTCCCAGCCAGCTCGGGACCTGAGGACCCCTGAGGTCCTTTCTGTGCTCTCTGTCTCACCGTCTGGTACGGGAAACCCTGTTCTCTCAACATGGGCGGGGCTGGGTTTGTTGGAGTTGCTGCCTCTAGATTCTCCCTATAAAAGGCCCAGATGGAATGACCAGCTCCTTTTTCTGCCCTCCCTGCTCTAGTTGGGCAAGCCATGGTCACCTGCTTCTCTCCAGGCCAGTCTTCGGCATTCCTTTTTATCAGACTTGCTGGGCAGACTTGCAGCCAAGAGAGCCTCCTCCAAACCGCCTGGTGGATTCCTGGGGCCTCAGCCTCTACCTCCCCCAGCTCCTGCAGACAGGAGGAGGCCCAGGACTGGTCCCCACCCCCAGCCCTCATCCCCTCCACCCAGTCGGTGAAGGCGCCTCTACTCCTCAGCTGGCCAAGGAAGTGTAACCAGCCAGCTCGGCTCCAAGGGTCTGCTAGCAGAGCTCTGTACAAACACAAACAGAGGGCCATTTTCTGAGATGGCCAAGCTTGTCCTGATCCGGGAGATATGGAAGCCTGACAGGTTATGGTTCCCAGGGCAAAGTCGGCAAGTTGCTTCCGCAGGGAGCAGCAGGGAGCAGACTGCCCCTCCCTGCAGGACCCCTGGAGTGGGAGGAGCGAGTGGGCAGCCTAAGCCAACCACCCTAGCACAGCATCCAGGCTGCCACCCTGTTGCCTAGCTGCGTGTACATGTGGCCGGTTCCCAGCTGGGAGCCGCACCGCTTTCAGCTCTGATCACCCCACAGCTTGGGCCTTGGGCCCCACGAGCTGTGAGTAGCCCACATGGCTTTCCTGGAAGCGCCAGGCTGGGGCATGTGAGTAAGCTGCTGCTCAGAGTCACAACACTGAAGGGCCTTCCCTGGTGGTCCACTGGCTAAGACTCCGCACTCCCAATGCTGACTTTGATCCCTGGTCGGGGAACTAGATCCTACATGCTGCAACTAAAGATCCCCCATGCCCCAGTGGAGACCGAAGATCCCGCTTGCCTCAACTAAGACCCGACGCAGCCAAATAAATAAACTTAAGGGAGAAACAAAAGTCACAGTGCTGGAGGGAGGTTGAGGATCCATTGATCCCAAACACCTCAGTCCGCAGAGGGAGAAGCACGTGCCAGGCGAGGGGAAGGCCTCAGGGGCAGGATGGGAAGCCAGGTCCTGGGCTTCCTGCCTGGTTCCGAAGGAGAAGATGCTATGGAAGTGAGGCCCAGGAAGGCTGAAACAGGGCACCCAGTCCGGCTTCTGGGTCAGAGCTGTCTGATAGAATTATAATGTCAGCCACAGATGCAAGTCTTATCTTTAATTTTACATTTTCTAGTAGCCACGTTAAATAAAAATAGCAACACCCCTTCCCCTATGTGAGGAAAACATGGGAATCCGTGACCCTGAAGAGTGCCCTCACTGACCACGCTGGCGCTCAGACCTCAGACATCCCACCTGCAGAGCTGGAAGCAATAAATTTCAGCTGTTTATAAACCAAAAAATAAAAAGCAATAGGTAAAATCAGTTTTTTAAAATAATGTTTCATTTAACACAATATATCCAAAAGATCACTTTAATGTGTAATCAGTATGAAACCGCGCTCCCAGTGGCTCAGACAGTAAAGAATCTGCCTGCAATGCAGGAGACACAGGTTTGATCCCTGGGTCAGGAAGAGTCGCTGGAGGAGGGCATGGCAACCCAGTCCAGTATTCTTGCCTGGAGAATTCCATGGACAGAGGAGCCTGGTGGGGTCCACGGGGTCGCAAAGAGTAGGACACTAACACTTTGACAATCTAAAGCACTATTGAGATATTTTACATCCTCTTTTCATACTACGTCTTTGAAGTCTGGCGTGAATTTTGTACTTAAAGCATCTCTGTTCAGAGTGGGCTCATTTCAAGGGCTCAAGAGTGACAGGGGCTGGGACAGCACAGGTGGCCACCGAGGCTGTCGGTCCCCTCCCAGCCTTCTAAATTTTTTTCTCAGATGTTGAAGAGCCTGCATCTTTCTTGGCCTCCATCCTTTCTCCGATGCCCTAGTCTTGGGGGCCAGGGCTCCTCTGAAGAGGACCATCCTGTAGTGACAACCACCTTGGAGACCTGGCTGCTCCTGCCTCCTGCATGCCAGCCCCATCTGGAAGCTGCGCTCTGATTTGACCTGATGTTAGACAGTCACGCCAGGGATTCAGCTCTTGGTTTTCTTGCAGTGAATCAGTTCATCTTAATCTCGGGCATGTGAGGGTCCTCTGTGATACTCATTTATTTCCGGGGCTGGGGGTGGGGTGCTTCTGCAGAGAGGAGGCAAAGCTCTAACGTTCCAGAATTCAGCCTCCAGCGGGGCCTCCATTGGATGCCTCCATTCCTGGCGCTGGAGTCTAGCCATTCTCCCCTGGGGAATCCAATGACCACCCCCTCCCAAGAAAGGGCCTGGAGTTCTCAGGGAAACAGGAGTGGGCTGAGGGCTGCTGTCATCTGTCTTGGCTCTCCTGGGATATTGCTGTCACTTGCCTGACCTTAGAGATGAGGACGTGAGCCGACTCTCGGGTTTGCTATAAGAAGCCAGTCATTGGACTGGGTCCTGAGCCCGAAAGTCATTTCAACAAATGGGCCCGTTTCTGAGAACAGAAAATGACAGGTATGCAACGAATGGTTAGAAGACAATTGTCACCCGGGACTAACATGGAGAAAGGGGCTAGGGCAGAGGGTCAGTGGCCTCCGGGCCCAGCCTTCCTTCTCTGGCTCCGTCTCACCATCACACTCAGCTGGGAGAAGAACCCTGGAAACCACTCTGCTTCCCTGTTGCTACGTCCCTGTTCTATTCCATAAGATGGTATGGGAAAACCCGAACGAATGTTTTGGCCAGCCCAACACTTCCCTGTTGGGTCAAGGCCTCCTGCTCCCCTCCCCACCCCCACCACCACTGTCAGCCACTCCTCCCCACCTCCAGGATGGGTGACTCCTGTCCCTTCTCCAGGGCCAAATTCAATTCAATTATTCTCGAGATGCAGCCCAAAGAGACTCAGGCCTTTCCTGCCCCTGGGGGCACGTGGCCTCTGTCCCTGGTCTCCCCAGTCTGCTGGGCCCCTTGTCTGTTCTCTAGATGTCTTCTGCCCTCAGCTGGGCCTGCCAGGATGCCCTAATGATCCTAACCCAGCCTGTCTGCCTCCCTCCCCTCACCTTGCTCCCCCTCAAACCCTCCTTCCACCGAAACTGCAATGGTTCCAGGGAATGTCTCCAGATTTTTAGGAGTGACTTGAGCTGGGCCAGTGAAACGAATGCCTGGAGACAAGGAACCCACGCCTTTCTTGAAGACCCTGGAGGCCGCTGTGGGAGAAGGCAGCTACCAAGATGACCTCCCTGGCCCTCACTGGGAAGAAAAGACCAGTAAACAGGCACTGCTGTTGGACACTCCATCCGACTCCAGAAAAGCCACCAGGGGCCACTTTGGGGAAGGAGGAGAGGCAGGTAGGAAACCCAAGTAACAGTGGGTTCCCAGGGCTTCCCTGGTGGCCCAGTGGTGAAGAATCCACCTGCCAACGCAGGAGACATAGACCCCATCCCTAGTCCGGGAAGATCCCACATGCCTCAGAGCAACTAGCCCACCACAACAGAATAGCCCCCGCTCGCCGCAACTAGAGAAAAGTCAGGTGGCAATGAAAACCAGCACAGCCAAAAATAAACAAAATTATTTTTTAAAAAGCAGTGGGTTCCCGGGAGGCTCCGCCAGACCCTGGACTCAGCAGCACCCGAAGGCTGGGTGCTGGGGCCCTTGGGGGAGTCCCGGCCCCTCTAGAGCTGGTCTGCAACTCTCTGAGGATCCCAGCAATGCACATCTGACTGCATCTGGCCTGGGAGCCACAGACAGATGGGAGAGCCAGCCGGCCAGGAGAAGCGTTCTGCAGTGCGGTGGGTGGGGCTCCAGGGAGCTGGCTGGGTGGTGTCCACGTTTAAAAGGTACTTGTGCCGGTGGTCCAGGGAGAATGCCCCCTGGCTGCCCCACCCCGTCAGTAGAGGACACAGAGCAGAGACCCAGACGCCCTGGGGGTGAGCAGAGAGCCCGGGGTCCCTCCGCCCACCCTGAGCTGGCAGGGAGCAGCCCCCCGGTGGAGAGTCCTGGGTGAAGAGATGTGCCTGATAGCAGGGTGTGGGCTGGAGGTGTTCATTAACCCCGAGCTCTAAAGCCCGGCCTCGATCTCTGAGCCTGCGTGTGCACACGCGCGTCCGTCTGTCTGGAGCCCTGTCTCCCCTGGGCCCGGCTATTTCCCCGTCTGGGCGTGATCACGGCTGGCTCCCTCTGGCTCTGGGCGTTGGGTGTAACAAGTCTGAACCTTCTCTGAGACTCAGGCAGGCTCGGGCGCCCCGCCCTCTGGGCTGTACCCTTTCCTCCCAAACTGGTTGTGCAGGAGCAGGCGAGAGTGTGGTGTGGGGAGTGGGGGTGCATGTGCGCAGCCCTGGCCCCCTCACCGCCTCACCTGCAGGGAGGACCCGCCCAGAAACTGCCCGCCTGGTGCCCAGCCGCCCCACCTCGCCAGAGCCCAGCTGAGCAGCCAGCGAAGACGCACGCCCGCTGCCCACTGCCCGCTGCCCACCCGCCCTCACCGGCCGAGCCCAGCCCGAGCCTGCGCCTGCCTTCAGGACCATGTTCAAGGGGTTGAGCAAAAGCTCTCAGGGGAAGGGGTCCCCCAAGGGCTCCCCGGCCAAAGGCTCCCCCAAGGGGTCCCCCAACAAGCACAGCAGGTGAGCGCGGCCGGGGGTGGGGGCCGGAGCCAGGATGGCTCCAGACCCAGGGGCTCCAGCCACCTGGAGGCAGCCGGCCAGAGCCGGGGACCAGCCCAGCGCTGGCATTTGGTGTCCTGAGGCTAAAGAGCCTGGGGGTGGACTCTCTTCCTGGCCCAGGCCCAGGTCCAGCCCTGGCAGGGGCCCAGGCATGGCCTGGAGCTCCCCATGTTCTGGGGGGTGCAGCCTGAGGGCTCTACAGACATGCTAGGCAGGGGCCTGAGCTTTCCTCCTCTGCTGGGAGGTGAGGAGGCTGGAGGGCACGGCTCTCCACCCACGGCTCTGCCCTCTAGGCTCCACTTATCCTGAGATGACCCATGGGACCTGGGCACAGGGTGGGCAGAAGGATTGAGGCCAGAGAAGCCAAGAGGTGGGCTGCGGAGTGCCCAGAGGCAGGGAGGCGGGGCTGTGCTGCTCCAGGTCCAGGCTGCGGCTTTCCCCACCGGCTGGCACCTTGGGCCTCGAGAGCTTTGTTACGGAGATGAGATGATTCCTTCACCGGGTGGGTGTGTGGAGGGGTGCTATGGGGAAGCAGTAGGGGCCCACGGATGTCTCAGAGCCTTCCTCAGTTCACCCAGCTCTCTGCAGGGTCCCCAGCCCGCCGCCCCCTCCCAGAGCCCCACGCTCTGCAGACAGGCTCGGGCAGCCTTCTTCCACTCACTGGCTGTCAGCCCCCTCTGCTAGGTGGAGGCAGCAGTTCGCCCGGGGTCCTGGGTGTGAAGGTGGGGGCCGAGATGAAAGGCCCAGCACCCGATAGGGATCAGGGCGAGGACACAGGCTGGGCTTCTGGGCGGACAGGAAAGATGGTGGCTAAGACTCTCACTGGAGTGACCTGTCCCCCCTGGGGCTTGGGCCCTGCCCAGGGCGGAGTGGGCTCCTCCCGGCGGGAGCAGCCCTCCCAGGATTCCGGACCTGGAGCTCCCAGCCCCAGGGCGGCTCCCGGTCATCTCCTTCCCCTCAGCCCTGTCCTCGGGCGGCGGCCCCAGGAGGGCACATCAGTCCCCTCCCGTGCAATCCATTTGTTCAGCACATATTTATGGAGCACCTACTGTGTGCCTATTTATGGAGCACCTACTGTGTGCTGGGGCTGCTCTAGGCCCTGCGGATGCCATCGTAAACAGAATGGACAGGTCCCAGCCTTCAGATCCCTTTAGAGGAGTAAAAACAAGCACTTAACGGGAGCTGACAGGACGCTAGTTTTCTTCACAGTCACACGGTGAGGAGGTGGATATACTAGAGCGTTGGCCTCTAGGTGAGGAGCCTTAGGCCCAGAGAGGTTAAGTAACTTGCCCAAGACCACACAGCTGCAGGGATAGAGGAAGATAAAAGCCAGGCTGCCGGTCAGAGTTCTTTCAGACTGTCTCTTTGTGGCACGGCCCTTCTGCTTGGAGGGGGCTTCTCCTTGGACCCCTGGTTCAAGGCCCAGCCCGTGTTGCCATCCCTCCGCAGGGACGGTGACCTCACAGGGTGCTGTGCTCCTGAGGCTTAGACCACATTCTTATTAGGTCTGCTTGCCCCTCTAGGCCCCAGAGAGTGAGCTGGAGCCCACAGCTGGCACCCTGTAGAGGCTGGGAGACGGCCCTGGGAAAGGACCCCGGTTCAGGCTCATCCTCTGCTCCTCCTGGCTGTGCCACCTGGAGCGAGTCAGGTCCAAGCTTGGGCTCTGAACCCCCGAATCTGGAAAGTGTTGGGGTTCCCTGGCAATCTCATGGCCCACCTCCTCCACCGGGTGCTGTGTGTCTCCTCTGCAAGCTTGCTAATCCCGGGCAGGCCCTGCAAAGCCTGGGGCAGTGGAGGGGGACGGGGCTGGCGTGGGAGGAAGCTGAGCCGGGGGACTTGGTGCTGTTCCCCTGCCCCCAGCCAGCTCACCCAGCCCTCCCAGGATCCAGCTGTCCGCCTCAGGTATTAGGGGCTGAGCCAGTGAGTCATGTGCTCCCCTGCGGGCTGCCTCCCCTCCAGCCTGAAGCAGCAGCAGAGAGCAGGGTGGGGTTGGGAGGCACTTCCTTGATGGGGGGAGATGGCAGCTCCACAGTGCCACCCACACTCAGGACCCTCATTTTCTGAACCCTCACTGAAGGCAGAGCTCCCCTGCCCAGGACTGTGTAGCTCACAGAGATTCCTACCGAGAGGCCAGGGCTCCCCAGGTCTTGACTCCACCCTCCTAGGCCACTGAGCTCAGCTGTAGGGCAGGACAGGGCGGGTGCAGGCAGGGGATCCCACCTAGGTGGGCAGACCTCTGCCCAAGGGAAACAGGGAACTTTGCCAACCAGGCTGCCCTCTGTCTCCACCCCTCATCAGAGCTGCCACTCAGGAGCTGGCCCTGCTGATCTCCCGCATGCAGGCCAACGCCGACCAGGTGGAGAGGGACATTCTGGAGACCCAGAAGAAGCTGCAGCAGGTGAAGCTGGGGAAGATGGCAGGGCGCGGGGGCGTGAGAGACTTGTTGCCATGCCTGGTGGTCCCAGAGGTGCCCACTCGCCTTGGTAAAGATACACAGACAGTCCTGTCCTTCCCTGGTCACTCCCCAAACACAGTGGAAGCGAGGGCTTGGCGCACCTTCTCTGGTGGGTTCCCACCGCCATGCCCTCCCCTGTCCCTTCATCGTCATCACGGCACCCCTTCTATAGTGACGTCAAAGCAGAGCTCTTCACCTGATGTTCCGGGGGCCCTTGACCTGGTTCTGCCTACCTGCTCAGTAAACCCCATTTTCCATTTCTCCCCAGGCTTTCTCTAGGCAGGAACATCTGTTCCTTTTTTCTGAAATGTGCTGTCCTCACCACTTCACCCCATCCCCCAAAGCCCTCCCACCTGCAGGAAGGCCTCCGTGATTGGTTCCTGCAGGGGGGTCAGAGGACCTCCCCTGTGTCCCTGAGTCCACCTCACTGGTGCTCACACTTCGCTCTCTCCCGGTGTGGGCGCCAAGGTTGGCCAGGGTCCCTGGGATGGCAGGGGGGCTCGAGCAGCAAGGATGCCTTCCCTGCCTCAGGACCGGCAGCACAGCGAGCAGCGCCAGGCCCTGCAGCACCGGCAGGAGGTGGGCCGCAGCCTGAAGGAGGCCGAGGTGCTGCTGAAAGACCTCTTCCTGGATGTGGACAAGGCCCAGCGGCTCAAGCACCCACAGGCCGAGGAGATCGAGAAGGAGTGAGTGTGGGGCAGGGGGTGGCAGCAGCAGGAGCTGGGGTCCAGGATGGAGGCGCCGGGGGTCCCGGGGGAGCCCCAGACCCGGCTCCGACCTGCTGGCCACTTCCTTGGCAGCATCAAGCAGCTGCACGAGCGGGTGACCCAGGAGTGCGCCGAGTACCGCGCCCTGTACGAGAAGATGGTGCTGCCGCCCGATGTGGGGCCCAGGGTCGACTGGGCGAGGGTGCTGGAGCAGAAGCAGGTCAGGGGTCACCCAGCAGCCATCAGAGGGCGACACAGGGCTGCGTTTCGGCAGGGGCTGATGCATCCTTGGACCTGGGTGGGGGCTGGGTCTCTGAAAAGGGAGGGGGCAGAAGAGACCATGCAATCATGGAGGGCTTCCTGCAGGTGGGAGAGCTCGGTTGGGATGAGGTGAAGTGGTGAGGAAAGGATATTTCAGAAAAAAGGAACAGAGGCTCCTGCCTGGAGGAAGCCTGCGGTGTGATGGAAAAACGTCTTTTCTGGGCAGGGAGGGAGAACCAGGTCAAGGGCCCCCGGAACATCAGGTGAGGAACTGTGCTTTGCTGTCACGACAGAAGGGGTGCCGTGATGACAATGAAGGGAGAGTTCAGTTCAGTCGCTCAGTCGTGTCCAACTCTTTGGAGGGACAGGGGAGGGCATGGACAGGGCAGGGTGTGTGCAGGCTCAGGAGCCAGGCTGCAGGTGTCCAGGCAGGAGGCAGGGCAGGGCAGGGAGATTTTCAGAGCTGAGCCTTGAGACTGGGGACCAGTGGGATTCAGGATCCACAGTCACGTGACCCTGAGGCCTCAGCCAGGGTCACTGGAGACTAGCATGTTCCCCAGGGTGTCCCATGTGGGCTAGAGGTAAAGAACCCGCCTGCCAGTGCAGGAGACATAAGAGAGGCAGGTTCAGTCCCTGGGTCGGGAAGATCCCCTGGAGAAGGACATGGCAACCCACTCCAGTATTCTTGCCTGGAGAATTCCATGGACAGAGGAGCCTGGCGGGCTATAGTCCCTGGGGTCATACAGAGTCGGACACGACTGAAGTGACTTAGCACGTGCCCCAGGGTGAGCTGCAGCCATTCACCCAGGCAGTGCCTGGCCTGTCCACCTTCTGCCCAAATGACCAGCTCCATCCCCTGCTGATGGGGATGCTGGGTGGAGGGGGATGCTGGGTGCGTGCAGGGCTCCCCACCCCAGGCCCTGCGCCAGAGCTGAGTGGCCAGCTCTTCTGCAGAAGCAGGTCTGCGAGGGCCAGTACGGGCCGGGCATGGCGGAGCTGGAGCAGCAGGTCGCCGAACACAATATCCTGCAGAAGGAGATCGAGGCCTACGGGCAGCAGCTGCGGACCCTTGTAGGGCCGGTGGGTGAGCCGTCGGACACACGCCCCTGTTTGGCCCCAGCCCTGGTTCCCTTTCTCCCATCAGAGCCTGAGCGAGGTCTGGCTGGTCCTCGGGGACTGGGGATGGAGGAGGGGCAGGGGAGGCCCAGGGATGTGGGGTGCGTTCTCCCCTGCACCTCATCTCTCACTGGGCCTGTGTTTTCTCCCCCTTGGTCGAGACAGGACGCGGCCACCATCCGGAGCCAATACCGGGACCTCCTGGTGAGCCCCAGGGCGGGCTGGGTGGGCTGCCTGCACCGTTGACGAGGCCAGCCTTCCTGGGAGCAGCCTGACGGTGCCTCTCTCCCCACATCCGAGCGCAGAAGGCGGCCTCATGGCGAGGGCAGAGCCTGGGCAGCCTGTACACGCACCTGCAGGGCTGCACGCGCCAGCTGAACGCCCTGGCCCAGCAGCAGCAGCGCATCCTCCAGCAAGACTGGAGCGACCACCTGGCCGACCCCGCGGGCGTGCGGAGGGAGTACGAGGTCAGCGGGGGCGGGTGGGGGTGGGGTGGGGGGACAAGGCCAGCCTGGTCCTCACCGCCAGCGCCCCCGCCTTGATCCTCTCCCAGCACTTCAAGCAGCACGAGCTGCTGAGCCAGGAGCAGCGCGTGAACCAGCTGGAGGACGACGGGGAGCGCATGGTGGAGCTCGGGCATCCGGCCGTGGGGCCCATCCAGGTGCGAGGGCCGGACACTCCCCGCTGCCTTGGGGGCTCTCGGTCAGGGAGCTTCCCTGGGAGGCTGGGGATACCGGGCCGGGCCAGCAGGGGCAGTGGGCAGGGCCAGCTGAGTGGGTGGGCGGGTGGACGGACGATGTCGGGCGCGTCTGAGAGCTCCACACTGCTGCCCCCAGGCCCACCAGGAGGCCCTAAAGGTGGAGTGGCAGAACTTCCTGAACCTTTGCATCTGCCAGGAGAGCCAGCTGCAGCACATGGAGGACTACCGCAGGGTGAGCCGGGCGGGGCTGGGCAGGGCCGGGCGGGAAGGCACGATGGGCATCTCGGGGGCCAAGGCACCTCATAAAAACGACAGAGGTGCATCGTTGTGACTGGGTCCCAGAGGAAAACGATGTCACCCACGAATTCGCGACAGGGTGACGTCACTCCTGGGGGTGTGAATGTTTGTTCTTGAAAGTGAAAAAAAAAGAACTTTTTTTTTTCATAAAAAATAAGTCACAAATATGCATATGTAAATGATATACAGAATATCTGTGATATTAACATTTCATGTCAATGATGGGGAAAGTAAGGACAAAAAAAGGGAAAAGTTACTCAAAGGTACGTCTCTGGTGCCCCAGCAGTTAAGACTCTGCACTCCCAATGCAAGGGGCCCGGGGTTGACTTTCTGATCAGGGAACTATGTCTCATGCAAGTAAGAGTTCTAACGCTGCAACTAAAGATCCCACATGTACAACTAAGACCCACACAGCCAGATAAGTAAATTAATTTAAAAAAAAAATTTTTTTTAAAGCTCCTTAGAAGGTTCAATAATGAAACAAGGGTTGAGAAACATTGATATAACAGACTATAATAGACAACAGTCCTGTCTATAAAAAGACAATTTTTGGTTGTTTTGAAAACAAAAAAATTAAAAATATATATCCACAATGGGGACTTTTTTTTTTTTGGCTGTACCACACAGCTTGTGAGATCATAGTTCCCCAACAGGGATTGAACCCAGGTCCATGGCAGTGAAAGTGCTGAGACCTAAGCACTGGGCCGCCAGGGAATGCCCAGTAGGACTTTTTTTGGGGTTTTTTTGGTAGTTTCCAAGTAAAATGGTTTATAGACTTTGAGGAAAAAAGAAGCCAAAAGTTTTCCCTTTTTTCTTTTTTATTAAGGACATTTTCCTATATATCCACTATACGTTAGCACATCCACTGAGGAGAATCCCGTGGTGTCACCCAACTGTGGGCTGTCTCTTTAAAGCACACGCGTAGCTTCTGCTCAGAGACGCCCTGGGCACCCACCCCTGGATCCCAGCCAGGACTCCAGGTGCTGGAGCGAGTCCTCCAGGAGGGGCACTGCCCGTCATCTGTGCAGGAAGGACGAAAAACAACGTGTTTTACGACACTAAAAGAAATTAAGTTCAGTGACCCCCAAATACCTGATTTGCCGAGCGCTTCAGTTGGAAGGTCCCACTGCCTGGGTAGAAAGGCCGACGGCGAGTGGCACTTTGGGTTCAGCCAGTTTGGGTTTAGCTGGTTTGCAGGGTGGTGGGCAGTAAGTGCCCCAGCTCCGCCCCTGACCACCCACCGACCTCAGTTCCAGGAAGAGGCGGATTCTGTCAGCCAGACCCTGGCAAAGCTCAACTCCAGCCTGGACAGCCAGTACAGCCCTGCCCCGGAGGGCCCACCTGGTGCTCTAATGGAGATGCTGCGGCAGCTGGAGGTGAGATGGCCCCCGGCCCCTCCCCGTAGCCGCTCCTGGGCACCGGGCGGGCCTGGGTGTCTGGGCCTCATGCCTCCAGGGTGCTTAGTCCTGCCTGGATCCCCTGCCCTGAGGGCGGGAGGAGGGGCTTCACTGCAGCTGGAGGAGCCTGGTCTGTCAGCTGCAAGCCCTTCCCACCTCTGGATCTCAGTTTCCTCGCCTGTAACGTGACAGGGCTTCCCAGGTGGCGCTAGTGGTAAAGAAAGTGAAAGTCATTCAGTCGTGTCTGACTCTTCGTGACCCCAAGGACTATACAGTCCATGGAATTCTCCAGGCCAGAACAGTGGAGTGGGTAGCCTTTTCCTTCTCCAGGGGATCTTCCCAACCCAGGGATGGAACCCAGGTCTCCCGTATTGCAGGCAGATTCTTTACCAGCTGAGCCACCAGGGAAGCCCTCCTGCTTGCCAATGCAGGAGACATAAGAGATGTGGGTTCGATCCCTGGGTGGGGATGATCCCTTGGAGGAGGGCATGGCAACCTACTCCAGTATTCTTGCCTGGAGAATCCCGTGGACAGAGGAGCATGGCAGGCTACAGTCCACGGGGTCACACAGAGTCAGACACGATGAAGTGACTTCGCACGCATGCACACACAGTGTGGCAGGGACTGCCCAGAAGAGCTCCGACACCCCTCCAGTTCCCACTCTGCTGGCCTGGGGGTTGGTTGCTGGGCAGCCGCCTGCCCCACCCCAACCAGCAGACTCTAGGATCCTGGGTGCCTGGGGAGGGGCTCGCTTTACGTTGCTGACTAAGAGACCCTGTCTTCATGACGGCCAGGACCCCTTCCTGGCCCTCCTGGGGGGCACAGGGGGGTTGGTCTGAGCCTCCACTGCCTGGGTCACTGCAGGCAGAGGAGAAGCAGCTGACCATGGCCGAAAAGACTCTCAAGGACCTGCAGCTGCAGAGCCAGGGGGTGGCCCCTCTGCCCCAGAGAAGGAACCTGCCCCTGCAGCCCCTGCGTGTGGACAGCATCTGTGACTGGGACTCAGGAGAAGTACAGTCTCCACTTGGATCCTCCGGGCCCACCTGCCCCACCCCTGCCACCCCCTCCCTCCCCTGCCCCCTCTTACCCACTCCAGCCAATGCCCTGCCCCACCCCTGCTCCAGCACCACCCGCTCCAAGCCCTGTCCAGCCCCTGGCCCGTCCCTGTCCTGACCCCGGCACTTCCTGTCCCTCCCTGGCCCCGTCCCTAGCCCCTACCCTACTGGCCTCTGCTGGGCCTCGATCCCTTCTCCAGCCTGGCCCCTAGGCCTGCATGGCCCCTCCCCCACCTCCCCGCCCCCTCCGTGCCCCAACAGGTGCAGCTGCTGCGGGGTGAGCAGTATACACTGGTGGACAACACTGACCCACACACCTGGGTGGTCCAGGGCCAGGCAGGCGAGCCCAAGCGGGCCCCAGCCGCCTGCTTCTGCATCCCAGCTCCGGACCCTGAAGCCGTGGCCAGGGCCTCCGGGTGGGTCCTCCTGGGGACCCAGGGGGGCAGGAGGCAGGCTGTGGACCCACCCAGACCAGGCCCTGCGGTTTGAGGCCGTCGCCTGCCCTTTGCCTAAATGTGTGACTGCGGGGGCTGGGGGAGAGCATGGAGGAATGTCCTTCTCTGACCGCCCCCTTGTTCCAGGCTTGCCTCGGAGCTGCAGGCACTGAAGCAGAAACTGACCGCAGTCCAGAGCCGCCTGAAGGCCAGTGCCAAGGAGCCCTTACGGCCCAGCCAGCAGGGTACTGAGGGATGGCCAGGGAAAGAGGGAGGCGTTGTTGAAATAGGAGTAGATGCCTACTCTGGTCACCCAGGGGCTGCCACGGGCAGGGGGTGACCCTGAATTAAAGGCTCTGATCTGGGGGTTCCATTCCCTGGGTTGGCAAGCCTGATGTCCCTCCCTCAGTGAGGCCCTGCCCACCACCCTCCCCCACCCGGGACCCTCTGCAGGGGCTCATGGAGGGGCCCAGCAGGCAGGCAGGCAGGCAGACACGAGGCAGGCCCTGGACCCTCAGAGGCACTCTCTTCCCCCAGCTCCAAGCAGCTCGGGCCCACCCGACCCACAGGCCCAGAAGCTCCTGACACAGATGACCCGGCTGGAGGAGGACCTGGGGCAGATAGAGAAGCAGCTGCTGGCTTGGGCACGGGCCCCGCTGAGCCGCACCACACCACTCGAGGACCTCGAGGGCCGCATCCAGAACCACCAGGTGGGTGAGCCAGGGCAGCTGGGATAAAAAATGGTCCAGCCCTGGGGAGGCAGCTGTGGGGGCAGCCGCAGGCCCCCGAGGTGGAAGAAGTGAGCAGACAGTCCAGGGCTCCCTCAGGCTCCTTCCCATCCTGGCTCTTCACCTGACCTGCTCTGTGACTCTGGGCAATTCGCTTAACCTCTCTGGGCCTTGGTTTCCTCATCCCTGAAAATGGGCTTGCAGCATCCTAGGGGCGGTATCTCTGGGGTGGCTGACGGGGAGCCTCCCTGGAGAGAGTGCAGGGGTGTAAACGCGGTCACAGAAGGACTCAGAAATGCTAGCGGTGAAAGCCACCCCTTCCCCACACCCGGGGGTGGGGGGTCGGGGGGAGAAGTTTGGGTTGTGTCCTTCCAAACCGGTTTCTACTCAGATATATTGTTTGGATTTGGCTTTTAAAATGTGAAGCATGTTGTTCATGATTGTGCACCTCGGTCTTCTTCACTCCGCCACGTTCTGGGGTGTTTTAGCTTGGTCAGGGGCCCGACCAGGGGAGGCAGGGCTCCAGAGGTGGGAGAGGTGTTTCAGCTGGGGTCCTGGGGGGCCAGGCAAGGAAGGAGGAGTGGCAGAAGGAGGCACTGTGGGGTGACAGCCTGGACAATACCTCTGCCCATGCTGGGCCCAGGTTACCACTACCCTGGGCAGGACCTTATTTCCCCGACCAGGGAGCGAACCCATGCCTTCTGCTGGGGAAGCGCAGTGTCTTAACCACTGGACTGCCAGGGAAGTCCCCGGTCCTTGGGTTTTGAAGGTCCTCTTCCACATCAGAGGTGTTGGGGGTCCAGTTAGCCTGGAAGGTGGGCAATATGTGGTGTGGAGCCAGCACTAATGGACCAGGGAATCGATGAGTGAATAACTGATAAAAGAATTGACAAAATCATAATCCCAAGTGGATGGAGCTAGGGCTTTGCTGCTTGACTGGGGGGAGGGGGCAGGGAACTGAAGGTTTTGAGAACAGGACAGTGACGTGAAGACCAAGGTGGGCGGCAGCTCCTGACTCACAGGGTCTCATTTCATCCTCCCATCAAGCATTTGTAGATGAGGAGACTGAGGGTCAGAGAGGTTGACCTGCCTACGGTCATCTACCTGGAAACTGAGCCCGAGCATGTCCATACCACATTTTGGAGGCCTCGCAAGCAGAGTTAGGTTGACATAGCGGGAGGGCTGGATGGAAGCCACCTGCCCAGAACCAGAGATCCTGAGACCCCTGATGCACCCCAGGGCACGGCCCAGCGGCTGCAGAGTCTGGGAGCCGAGAAGGAGGCAGCCCAGCAGAAGTGTGAGGCGTTTCTGTCGGGGCAGCCCTCAGGGCCCACTGCCCTGCATCTGCCCGTGGTCCTCAACAGCGTCAAGAACAAATACAGGGATGTGCAGGTTCTCTGCAGCCTCTACGGGGAGAAGTGAGTGCTCTGGAGGTGGGGGCCGCTGGGCAAGGCCTCGGGGGTGCGGCCAAGGAGGTGTCCGACCCTGGGCCTCCTCTTGCGACAGAGCCAAGGCCGCCCTGGGTCTGGAGCGGCAGATCCGGGATGCAGACAAGGTCATCCGAGGCTTCGAGTCTGCCCTGGCACAGGAGGCCCCCATCCCCGCAGGCCCGGGTGCACTGCAGGAGAGGGTCAGCGAGCTGAAGGTGAGGGGCTGGGCGGCCTCCTGGCAGGAGTGGGGGTGCAGGCTGACCCAGGAGCTGGGGGGTAAGTGGAGGGTGGGCCTGGCATCCAACCGAACCACAAAGGTACGTTGTGTCCCCTCCTGCCTCAGCGCCGGCGGAGGGAGCTTCTGGAGCAGCAGGCCTGTGTGCTCGGGCTACACCGCCAGCTGAAGGCTGTCGAGCATATGTGCAGCGCACTGCAGAACAATTTCTGCGAGTTCTGCAAAGACCTGCCTCACCAGCAGCGCCAGGTGCGGGCCCTCACCGACCGCTACCACGCCGTGGGGGACCAGTTGGACCTGCGGTGAGTGGCCGGGCTGCTGGGGCTCACAGCACAGCCCTGCAGTGCGTGGTGGCCGTGGCTGACGAGCTGTGGGGCCTTAGACGGGTGAGCGCACCTCTCTGAGGCTCGGCTTCTTTCCTCTAAAATGGGATGATAATGGTGTCAGCCTCCCAGGTGGTGCCTGGTACAAAGTGTCGGCCCATCTCTGAATGGCCGGCTCCAGCCACCCAGCCAGAGTTGAGAGGATCAGCATGGCGAGTCAGTCAGGCCTTCCGACCTGTCCCAGGGACGGAGGAACTCACCAGCCTCCTCCGCACACCCCTCGCCTGCCCCCCGAGGGCCGCTCTCACCTCTGCTCCTCCTCCTGCAGGGAGAAGATGATGCAGGATGCTGGCCTCACCTACCAGCAGTTCAAGAACTGCACGGACAACCTGAACGCGTGGCTGGAGCGCCTGCCCCACAACAAGGTGCGGCCCAGCGACGGGCCCAGCCAGATCGCCTACAAGCTGCAGGCGCAGAAGGTGAGGAGCTGGGGCTGCAGGGGGTGTGGGCCGGCCTCTCCTTGCCTCTTACCCAGAGCTGAGCCCTCAAGCCAGGCCCAGTTCCCTGGCCGCCTTCCTAACAGGGAGAGCAGCCTGTGCGCGTGTGGCCCGCCCTCTAGTGGCCAGTGTTTTAATGACCTCAAAGCTCAGACCCCAGAGGCTTTGCTTCCTTCACCACCACCCGCGCCACTCAAAATGCTACACTTTGTCCACGGTGGCTCAGACAGTAACGGGTCTGCCTACAATGCGGGAGACCTGGGTTCAATCCCTGGGTCGGGAAGATCTCCTGGAGAAGGAAATGGCAACCCACTCCAGTATTCGTGCCTGGAAAATTCCATGGACGGAGAAGCCTGGTAGGCTACAGTCCATGGGGTCCCAAAGAGTTGGGCACGACTGAAAGACTTCACTTTCACTTTCACTTTGTCTAGGAAAACAGCCAGCCCTTCTCTGTTTGGCCCGAGGTGGGCAGTGGGCTTTGTGTTCCTGGAGGTACCAACTCCTAAGCATCCTCTTCCTCATACCTCCTTACTATTGCTGCTGCTGCTGCTCAGTCACTAAGCCATGTCTGGCTCTTTGTGACCCCGTGGACTGCAGCACGCCGGGCTTCCCTGTCCTTCTCTATCTCCTGGGGTTTGTTCAGACTCATGTCCATTGAGTCAGTGATGCTGTCCAACCAAATCATCCTCTGTTGTCCCGTTCTCCTCCTGCCTTCAGTCTTTCCCAGCATCATACATGCTGGTAATGAAAAGGGGCTGGGTACAGCCTGCCCTCAGGCAGCCTGCAGTTTTGGGGGGAGGCCAGTGCGTCTCAGGCCATGATGCTGATAAGTGCTTTGGTGGAGAAGCCAGTGCTGTGGGAGCCCTTTGTAAGGACACCCATGGGGTCAGGGCAAGTGGTCTGGAAGGAACTGACACTGAGCCTCAGGCCTAAGGCCTAAGTAGTGTGACCAGTATGTGTGTATTGGGGGTGAGATGTTTCGAGCAGAGGCTGCAGTGGGTCACGGCTGGGGGTGGGGGTGGGGTGGTGGAAGGCAGCTTCCCACAGAGCGCTTGCTGCCCCTGGGTGCTGTTTGCTGCCCGCGGGCCTGGAGGCGAGCCCAGGTGAGCGGGGGTCCCCTGACCCTCCCTCCTGCCCTGGCAGAGACTGCTGCAGGAGATCCAGGGCCGCAAGCAGGACAGGGCCACGGCGTCCCGCCTCTCCCAGCACCTGCAGGTGGCCCTCCAGGTAAGCAGTCCCTTCAGCTCCTCCCTCTTTATCTCCCCCTCCCCCTCCCTCCTTCCGCCAGTCCCCTACTCCCCCTCCCCTAGCTCCCCCACTGACAGCCAGTCTATGTCCTTCCCCACCTGCTCAGGACTATGAGCTGCAGGCAGACACCTACCGAGGTTCCCTGGAGCCCACCCAGGTGGGATCAGCCCCCAAGAGACCCCGAGTTGCGCCCCTGCAGAACAGCATCCAAGCCCAGGTGAGCCGGGCTCTTTGTTCCTCATTCCCGGGCTGCCAGCTCTGCAGCCTCTGAGGGAGGAGCTGACGCTGGCGCACCCCCTCCCTTGGCCTCTCCAGGAGAAGAACCTGACGAAGGCCTACACTGAGGTGGCAGCTGCCCACCAGCAGCAACTGCACCAGCTGGAATTTGCCAGAAAGATTCTGGAGAAGGTATGGGGGTGATGCCCACCCTAGGCAGCCTGGGCGGGTGGTTGACCGGGCAGACTTTCCTACCTGCTCACACTCAGCCCCGGGACAGGCTCAGCGGCCTGAGGGAGGTGCGGCTCTCTGCCTCCCCCAGCAGCCCTTCCAGGCTGGTTTCCATCTCAGAGTTAGTACCAGGAGATGTCACTCAGTGTAGTCACAGCTTAGCCCCTGGGCAGCACCCCGGTGGGGACAGGAGAAAATCCCGCAGTCTTCAGCCTCAGAACCCAGCCCTCATGGGCAAGAGGCCACCTAGGTCTCCATCCCTGGGAGACCAGAAGCTGGGAGCTCTCCACGACTCTTGGTGAGTGGCCAAGGAACTGGCCAGCCTCCTCCCACCCAGAGGTGTATCCCAGGATGCCCCAGAGGAGCACAGGCCCATTTCTGGGAGCCTGGGAGGAAGGGGAGCAGGGAAAGGTTGGGAAGGGAGGATCTTCTTACTTTCACATTCTCGTGCAAATGCAGCCTAAACACTGCCTTATATCCTAGCACACTGGACATTGATGAAGCCTCGTAAAAATCCTACCTTCGAACACCTCAGATCTCAGTTCCACCTCCCAGGACCTACTGGGAAGTCTCAGAAAGCAGGGAAGGGTCCTGATCTCAGGAGGGTGGGGTGTTGTTGTTCAGTTGTTCAGTCGCTTAATATCGGACTCTTGGTGACCCTACGGACTGCAGCATGCCAGATTTCTCTGTCCTTCACCATCTCCTGGAGTTGGCTCAAATTCATGTCCATTGAATTGCTGATGCCATCCAGCCATCTCATCTTCTATCGCCCCTTCTCCTCCTGCCCTCAATCTTTCCCAGCGTCAGGGTCTTTGGGCAGGGGCTTATCCCTTTCCTCCCTTTACCCCAGGACTCTCCCCTCTTCCTCTGCAGAAAGAGCTCAATGAGGACATCCAGGTGACACCTAACGCCCAGCAGGGGTCTGAGAGCCCAGCCCGGGGGGGCAGGAAGTCAGAGGCCCTGAGGTCCCAGCTAGAGGAGGAGAGGAAGCGGGTGGCCCAGGTACAACGCGAGCTGGAGGAGCAGAGGAGCCAGTTGCTGCAGCTGAAGACCCAGCGGCCCGTGGAGAAACTGGAGGAGAAGGAAGTGGTGGAGTTCTACCGGGATCCCCAGCTGGAGAGCAACCTGTCCAGGGTGAAGTCCCAGGTGGAGGACGAGGGCAAGAAGCGGGCTGGCCTGCAGGCAGACCTGGAGGCAGTGGCCCAGAAGGTCATGCAGCTGGAGAGCCAGAGGAAGGCCACGGAACCTCACCTGCTGACCAAGGAGGTCACCCAGATCGAGAGGGACCCCGGCCTGGACAGCCAGGCAGCCCAGCTCAAGAGTGAGCTCCAGCTCCTGCAAGAGGAGAACACCGCCGTCTTGGCCCAGCTGGAGGCACTGAAGGCAGAGCTGCTGGCCCTTGAGCAGAAGGAGGTGAACGTGAAAGAGACAGTCGTGGTGAAAGAAGTGGTCAAGGTGGAGAAGGACCTGGAGATGCTCCAGGCAGCCCAGGCCCTGAGGCTGAAGATTCAGGAGGATGTGGCCCAGCGGAAAGGGGCGGAGGATGCCGTGGCCAAGCTGCAGGCTCGAGTCGTGGAGCTGGAGGCAGCAATCCGCACTGTGGAGCCCAAGGTGATTGTGAAGGAGGTGAAGAAGGTGGAACAGGACCCCAGGCTCCTCCAGGAGGCATCCAGGCTGAGGAGCCTCCTGGAGGTGCAGAGGAGTGAAAACGAGGTGCTGGCCAGGGAGCTGAAGGAGCTGCACAGCAAGCACAGCGCGGCGGAGAAGCAGAAGCCCCGGGTGGATCTGCAGGAGCGCGTACAGGAGACCTTCCGGGTGGACCCGGAGACAGAGCGGGAGATCGCACAGCTCCGGGCTGAGCTGCAGGAGACTGGCCGCAAGAGGAATGGCACGGAGCAGGAGGTGGAGCGACTGCTCTCTGAGCTGGTGGTGCTGCGGGCCCAGAAGCCCACCGTGGAGTACAAGGAGGTGACGCAGGAGCTGGTGCGGCACGAGAAGAACCCCGAGCTGCTGCGGGAGATCGACCGCCTGAAGGCCCAGCTCAATGAGCTGGTCAACGGCAGTGGACGGGCCCAGGAGCAGCTCATCCGGCTGCAGGGGGAGCGCGACGAGTGGCGGCGCGAACGCTCCAAGGTGGAGACCAAGACGGTGAACAAGGAGGTGGTGCGCCGTGAGAAGGACCCCGTCCTGGAGCAGGAAGCCCAGCGGCTGCGCCAGGAGGTGCGGGAGGCCACTCAGAAGCGGCGGGCGGCCGAGGACGCGGTCCACCAGCTGCAGAACAAGTACCTGCTGCTGGAGAGGCGGCGGCCTGAGGAGAGGGTGGTGGTGCAGGAGGTGGTGGTCACCCAGAAGGACCCGAAGCTCCATGAGGAGCACAGCCGGCTGAGCCAGAGCTTGGATGAGGAGGCCGGCCGGCGGCGGCAGCTGGAACGGGAGGTGCAGCAGCTGCGGGCCGCCGTGCAGGAGGACGAGGGCCGACTCAGCTTCCGGGAGGACCGTAGTAAGAAGCTGGCTGTGGAGAGGGAGCTGCGGCAGCTGACCCTGAAGCTCCAGGAGCTGGAGAAGCGGCCTCCAGCAGTGCAGGAGAAGATCATCATGGAGGAGGTAGTCCAGCTGGAGAAGGACCCGGACCTGGAGAAGTCCACGGCGGCCCTCCTGCAAGACCTGGCCCAGGAGAAGACCCAGGCAACCGAGGTGCATCGGGAGTGCAAGAACCTTCAGGTGCAGATCGACGTGCTCCAGAAGACGAAGCTGCAGGAGAAGACCATCTACAAGGAAGTGATCAGGGTGGAGAAGGACCCCATGCTGGAGGGAGAGCGTGCCCGGGTGTGGGAGGCGCTCAACCGGGAGCGCGCGGCCCGGGAGAGCCGGGAGGAGGAGGTGAGGCGCCTGCGGGAGCGGGTGGAGCGGGCCGAGGCGCTGGGGAGGACCTGGGCTCGGGAGGAGGCCGAGCTCCAGAAGACCCGGGACCGGGCAAGCCAGGAGTGCAGGCAGCTGCAGCAGGAGCTGCGGGAGCTGGAAAGGCAGAAGCAGCAGCGGGTGCTGCGCCTGCAGGAGGAGTCCAAGCTGCTCAGCCAGAAGACGGAGAGCGAGCGGCAGAGGGCAGCCCAGCGGGGCCAGGAACTCTCGCAGCTCGAGTCGGCCATCCTCCGCGAGAAGGACCGGATCTATGAGAAGGAGCGGACCCTGCGGGACCTCCACACCCAGGTGAGCCGGGAGGAGCTCAACCAGGAGACCCAGACACGAGAGACCAACATCTCCACCAAGATCTCCATCCTGGAGCCCGAGACGGGGAAGGACATGTCCCCGTACGAGGCCTACAAGAGGGGCGTCATTGACCGAAGCCAGTACCTCCAGCTGCAGGATCTCGAGTGTGACTGGGAGGAGGTCACCACCTCGGGCCCCCACGGGGAGGAGTCTGTGCTCCTGGACCGCAAGAGCGGGAAACAGTACTCCATCGAGGCCGCCCTGCGCAGCCGGCGCATCTCCAAAGAGGAGTACCATCTCTACAAGGATGGCCAGCTCCCCATCAGCGAATTCGCTCTGCTCGTGGCCGGGGAGACCAAGCCCTGCCCCTCCCTCTCCATCGGCGCCATCATCTCCAAGTCCCCGCTCGCCTCCCCGGCCTCCCAGAGCACCAGTCTCTTCTCCCCCAGCTTCTCTCTCGGGCTTAGCGAGGACAGCTTCCCCATCGCTGGCGTCTATGACACGACCACAGACAACAAGTGCACCATCAAGACGGCCGTGGCCAAGAACATGCTGGACCCCATCACCGGGCAGAAGCTGCTGGAGGCTCAGGCGGCCACAGGGGGCATCGTGGACCTCCTGAGCCGGGAGCGCTACTCCGTGCACAAGGCGGTGGAGCGGGGGCTGATCGAGAGCGGCTCAACCCAGAGGCTGCTCAACGCACAGAAGGCCTTCACGGGCATTGAGGACCCCGTGACCAAGAAGAGGCTGTCGGTGGGCGAGGCCGTCCAGAAGGGCTGGATGCCCCAGGAAAGCGTGCTCCCACACCTGCGGGTGCAGCACCTGACCGGGGGGCTCATCGACCCCAAGAAGACCGGCCGCATCCCCGTGGCTCAGGCTGTGCTCTCTGGCATGATCAGCGAGGAGCTGGCCCAGCTCCTGCAAGACGAGGCCAGTTACGAGAAGGACTTGACAGATCCCATTTCCAAGGAGCGACTGAGCTACAGGGAGGCCATGGGGCGTTGCCGGAAGGACCCCCTGAGCGGCCTGCTGCTCCTCCCAGCCTCGCTAGAGGGGTACCGCTGCTACCGCTCGGCCTCCCCCACTGTCCCGCGCTCCCTGCGTTGACGGGGGCCGAGCAGTCACGGGGAGTGATTGGGGATGGGGAGGGAGGATGCACGCACCCCCGGCCCCCAGAGCAGCTTAACCCAGGGGAGTGGGTCTTCCCTCTGTCTCGTCGATGTTCTGTTTCTCAAACGTTCTTGGTGTTGGACTCCCTCCCGTAACTCTGGTATCCCCTGACCCATCCCCTGAGCCAGCAGCTCTGCTTTCCCGGCTCCTCCCTCACCCTGTGCTTCCAATAAACGAATTCTCCTGGTGTCTTTTTTTTTTATTCTCTTTTAGTAAATATGTAAAAGATAGTAAGATATGTTTATCAGTTATTATGTATTTATAGTAAATATGTAAAGAATAGTAAAAGATGTTTATCAGTTTTCACAATCAATAGCCAGATCAAAAAAAAGATAATTCCAATTGCAAGCCAACATTGAAACATGATTAACCTAAGGGTATAATATAATTACATACAATTTGAGGGGGTTGAGTGAGGTGGTAAGTGGAAGTACACATTTTCATCTGCCCGGTCAGTCTACATCTTTTGGCTGGTTTCTCCTGGTGTCTTGTTCTCGTTTGAGAACAGAGTCGATTTTTCTGGGGCGTGAGCAGGAGGGATGGCACTCCTAGGTGGGGAGTGGACACACCCAGCTGGCCCTGCTGGGAACAGGGACTTTCAGAGGACAGTGGCTCCTTTCACTCCGGGAAGGACCTGACAGGGGCACGTCTTGGAGGATCAGGGCCTCCCCACAGCCAGCTCAGGGCCACCCAGTTCAGGGCAGAAGCTGTCTCCAGCCCTCTGTCAACCTCCCCCTTGTTGGCACGTCCCCAGCGTCCCCCCAGAGCAGAGAGAAACACTAGAAAACTCAGGGATACATCACTTTTATTTTCTGTTCTTGAAGCCAGAGGCATACAAACATAAGCATATCCATGGTGAGAAGACAGCTACTTAGAACATCCGACCTCCCCTCGGGACAGGAAAAAGGCCTCTCCCCCTTGCTCCGCCTCCTGTTTTAACCTGGGACTCTTAACTGGAACTCAGCTCTTCCCCCATAACATTTTAAATCTAAAAAGAACAGCTGGCGGGGAACCCCTTCCTTGGGGGTCTTGCTCTGCAGCTGAGGGCAGGGCGGCCGAGGGGCACTAGGAGGGCCTTGCTGGCGGCCCAGGGAGGCTTTCTGCTCTCCTTGGCACCTGCCAGTCTGGTGCCCAGGGACCCCGCCTCTAACGGACCTCCTCAGGCAGGGGGCTTCTGTGCCCCTATCTTGAAAAGGGAAACCCAGCAAACAACACAGGAGCTTGCTAGCCTGCTGGCAGGACTAACCCAAACTCAGCCCTCGGACAGCTGATGCCAAACTGCTCTCTCCCCAGGTGTGTCCCCTTTCTTGGGGAGGGAATAGGGAGGCGGTGGGGGGGCGGGGGGCAGCAGCTGCAGAGGGGCTTTGAGGCGGTGGGCCTCGCACGTTCTCAGCAGCAGAAACGCTCCAGCATACACTGGTGGGGCGCCGAGGAGGTCTCGGTGGACGAGAAGTAGGGGTGCGCCAGGGCGGCCTTGGCTGAGATCCGCCGGCTGGGGTCGTACTGCAGGAGTTGCTGTGGAGAGAGGAGGAGAGAGGCTGGGCCCCGGGTGTGGCCAGGGCCCCACAGCCCCAAAGCAGCTGCTTTCAAACCCAGAACCGCCCAAAGCCACTACCTCCCAGCTGGAGAACCAGTTCCAGACACTCCCGGAATCTGGGGACAAAGACTTTGTTCTAGTCCAGCCCTGTTGAGTCACCCCCTGTCTCCTTCATGCTACTGAGGCTGAGTCAGTCTCTCCTCGTCCTTAGAGAGCTTTCCAGGCTCCAGCCCACTTCTAGTCAAGACAGATCTAAGTTTCAGGAAGAGGGGCCAAGCACGTCCAGGAAGTACGCTTGAGAGTGGGGCAGAAACAAAAGTCCCTAAACCCAGCTGGGGGGTAGAAGGACCTCCCCACCTTAAAGCAGCCAGGATGGAGGGTGAGGAGTCTTGGTGGGAAGTCCACTCTGCCCCCCAGCACTGGGTTGGGAGGCGCACACAGCCCTCAGGAAAGCTGGGCACACAGCATGAAGATAAACTTGCTGCCCTGCCTTCCTGTGACCCAACATCAGACTCAAGAGAAAAACGTGCTCTGAGTCTTTGGGGGCAAGAATGGATGCCTGGACCCCTCTGGGCATCCTGACCTGGGCCAGCCCAAGGGGTCAAGACGGTACACCTGGAGTGGTGACCAAAGCCTGTGGCGGGGGCTGAGGAAGCGGGGAGGCAGCCCGCTTTGAATAATATCCACAGGAAAAAATTACCAAAACACAGGCCAACCAAGAGAAATGGCATATATCACAGTACAGGGCTTCCCAGCGGCAAAGAATCCGCCGGCCAGTGCAGGAGACGCGAGAGACCTGGGTTCAATCTCTGCGTTGGGACAATCCCCTAGAATAGGAAATGGCAACCCACTCCAACATTCTTGCCTGACGAATCCCATGGACACAGAAGCCTGGTGGCTACAATCCAAAGGGTCACAGAGAGATGGACACGACTGAGTGACTGAGCACACACATACATCACAGCGTAAAAACAAAACTAACTGGAAGAGAGCAGTTTTAAAAAGGACGATGAACATTGGACTTATTGTGGGAGAGGCTTCCAGGTGCAACTGATACACACAGGGACAAGCCAACTGTGTACAGAAGTCAGAAAAGAGCCCGGTTTTGCCCCAGAAGGAGCCAGGGTTACATAAGAGGCTGGATGACAAAGCAGACACTTCTAGCGAGAGCAGCAGCTGGCATGAGGAAGCCTTGGCCTCCCTGCCGCCTACCTGTACCTACCAAGAGCAGGTCCTGGCCCTCGGGCTCCAGGTTGGGCACGACCTCCTCCAGCCCCTTACTGGTCCACTTGGGGAAACTGCCCTTATAATCAGGCAGCTGGGTGACTCCTGGCCACATGGCCTCACTGGGTGTCCCCAGGGTCCGAAAGATACGGAAGAGTTGGTCAATCTCAGAGTCGCCTGGAAACAGGGCTCTGCGGGTCACCTGGAATGGGGAAGGGGAGAAAGCGTGGGGTCTGTTCCCTTGTCATACAGAACCCAGTATCAGATGAGAAGCCAGACCAGGGAGGCACCTTCCAGACATTTTTCCCAGGGCTGTGCTAAAAATCCTGACCTTTTCTGGAAAAAGACCTTTAATGCAATCCCAAACACCCCTTAATCTACTTTTAATAGGAGATTCACAGCCCCCACGTCCCCCCACCCCAGGAGGACCCTGCCTGTGGCCTCCCTCTGGCCATGTTTATCCCTCTGTCTACCATCTCTGCAAAGATGCAACCGATGCTCCAGATATCCACAGCCGTGGAGTAGAACTTGCAGCCCAAGAGGATCTCAGGGGCACGATACCAGAGTGTCACCACCTGGGGGAACAAGAAAACAGTATCATTCAGGGTGGCTGGGTGCACAGGTGACCTCCCTTCCCTCCCACTCTGTCCCCTGGTACCTCATGGGTGTAGGTGCGCAGAGGCACCCCGAAGGCTCGAGCCAGTCCAAAGTCAGCCAGCTTGATGGTCCCCAACTCACTGATGAGCAGATTCTGGGGCTTCAAGTCTCGATGGATGACCCGATGCGTGTGGCAGAAGTTCACCCCCTGCAGCAGCTGGAAGAGGTAACTCTGGAACAGCGGGCAAGAGGAAGAAAGGAGCTGGCAGAGCGGAGGTGGGCGGGGGCTGACTTGCTGGTCAAACAATGGCCCCCTTGCTGGTCAGCCCGTCCTTCTCCCGGTACCTTGACTAGGTGCAGGGGGAGCTCGGAGGCTGGGGTGGAGTCCATGTACTTCTTCAGGTCCTGGCTAAGGAACTCAAACACCAGGTAAAGCTTCTTCTCGCTGTGAACCACGTCCAGCAGCCTGGCCAAGCGGTACCAGTCAACACGCGGTTCCCAGTCGGGCTGGGACAGGCCCACTGCCCCATCCCCTGCCCACCTCACCTGACGATGTTGGGGTGCTTAAGCTCTTTGAGCAGGGAGATCTCCCTGATGGCAGTGCTTGGGACCCCCTCGGTCTCCCTGGAGGAGAGGAGGGTGCAGCAGTGGAGTGAGAAGCTGGGCAGGGTGCTTCTGCCAGCGGGCTGGGGAGGGTTGGGGGGCTGTTTTATATATAACATAAGGATGGCCCACCTCCTGGGCACGTACTTATCACCCCCAGAGGCCCGGGGCAAAGCCTGGGCAGGGTGAGGATGAATGAGGGCTGCACCCCCACTACGTGAGTGAGCAGCAGTCAGAAAAGGAGTCGAATACAAGACTCTGAGATGAGGGTCAGGCGGATAGCTGGGTCACTCCAAACCAGGGGGTCTCAGAGGCTACCCCAGCACTCACAAATCCAGCCTGATCTTCTTGAGGGCCACGAGCTGCCCGGTCTCCTTGTTCCTGGCCTTGTACACCACCCCATAGGTGCCCTCTCCGATCTTCTCCACCTTCTGGAACATGTCCATGTCCGCAGAGCTGCCCTGGAAACAGAGGGTGCCTGGGGCATTCCCCCCTGTGCCCAGCACCCCTGCTGCCCCTTCAGCCTCATGGCACACCCTTGCTGGGCCCCCCCACCCAGGCGCCCGGGGTTCCTGAGGCCTGTGGCCCCCAGGGCTCACCCTGCTCTGCCGGCCAGGCAGACCAGGTCCAGGCCCGGCTCCCACCCTTTACCCCAGCCCCAGCCCATCCCCAGGAACCTGTCATGGAGGGAGGCTGCAGCCCAGGCCAGGCAGGAACCCTCAGGCCCCAGGAAGCAGCTGCCCCAGAGCTGGGCTACAGAGCGCAGGAGGGTCCAAACTTCCCCTGCCCAGCACCCGCCCCTGCCTGGGTCCCGGCCCCAGGGTGGGAGGCTGCCCAGAGGGGCTGCCCTGGGGGGCCCAGGGTCAACTCGGGGCGGAGGTCAGGGGTCAGGAAGGGCTTCAGAAGTCACAGCGCCGCACTAGGCCGTGTGGCCAGGGTGAGGGGCTGAGCCCTGCCTGTTTGGAGATGCTCGGCCTCCTGAGGGCAGAACCTTGGCAGGAGCGGCCCCCGCTGAGTCCTGGGCCCCTCCACCCGGTCCTGGGCCACCCACCACAGCAGCCTCCCCTCAGGCCCTCAGCCCAGAATTCACCAGAAACCCTGCGATCCTGTGGCCTCTCTGCCAGGCAGGCTGCCTGCTCTGAGGCTCCCCCTCCTGGCCCCTGCCGGCACTGCACCACGTGCACACACTGCTCAGTCACACCACTAGGCTTTATTCACGGGGACATTCTGGAACTCTCCAGGACCCACACGAGGCCCAGCGCCCGGCCTCAGAGCTCTAGGCTGCCCTCCCCTCGTCTCTCCAGACAAAGGCTGTCACTCGGGGGACGCTCCTGCATCTTCTCTGCAGCAGCTCCAGCATCTGGCCGGGCGGGAAGGTGGCATTCCCAGGAGCTCCTGGTTTGCTCTCTACTGGCCGCTGTCCCTCTCTTGCTGGTACAGCCTCTGCTCCCGGATGGCTTGTTCTAACAAGGGGAGGTTCATTCCTTCCACACACGTCAGCACCCGGGCCTTCACCACGCAGCTTCCGTCTGAAACACACAGACATCAAGACTCAGGCAGGGTCAGCAACGCACCCTTCAGAGGCATTCTGTTTCTCCTCAATTTATCCTCGGTCCTGAGTTTTGACAGAGAGTCTGACAGGGCACAGCTGAGAAGGATGGATACTGGCAACTTGTCTACCTGGGCCTCAGAACTGTTGGGCCCGCCACAAACTACAGACATGGAACTTAGGTGGGTGGCCTGAAAAGTCCACTTCTCCTGGGAGAAGGCCCAGAAAGATGTGGCCGCTGCCCCCCTCTTTTGTCACGCTAACTCCCGCCAGCTTCTCTGCAGGGCTCAAAGGCCCAGATTGAGGAAGGGCGTCTATCACATCCTGGTCCTCCATTTGTACCAGAGGGCCCCTTGGCATCATGGGAATCGAGGCAAAGAGAACCCCACACTGAAAAACAAATTCACCTATTTATTTGGCTGCGCTGGGTCTTGGTTTCGGCACATGGGATCTTCTATCTTCTCTGCGGCGTGTAAACTCTTAGCTGCAGCATGTGGGATCTAGTTCCCTGACCAGGGATCGAACCCAGGCTCTCTGCATTGGGACCGTGAAGTCTTAGCCACTGGACCACCAGAGGAGTAGCCCCGTATTTTTGTTTTTTTTTTTTTAATGAATACAGTTCCCAACAAACACAGAAGACTTTTAATGATATTAATAAAGCTCCTTAAGTTGTTGTCCCCCTCCCCACCCCCAGCCATGTTGCACAGCATGTTGGATCTTAGTTCCCTGATTAGGGATCACACCTGCGCCCCCTGCATTGGGAGCATGGAGTCTTAACCACTGGACTTCCTGAGAACCCCATATTTAGTCAATCCAAGGGGAGAGTCTAGCCTAACAGGGGCAGATCATCCCACCCTGGACAAGCGGCAGTGGGTGCTTCTAGGAGATGCTGTGGTCACCCAGTGGAGAGGTTTGTCAACGTCCAGGTGACACCAAACAGGAAGGACATCTGGAGTTTGTCCTCCTAACAGTTTGTTTTTGTTTCCACTACGTTCTCTCTGCTCTCTGAGCACGTCAGTGAATACGATAAATGTTCTAGAACATTCTCCAGTCTTCTTTGATGCCGTTTTGAGATAGGAGCATTCTGTGGTTAGAGTCTATGCCTAACCTTCCTTCTAGTCTAGGCCACTTTATTGATTTAACACAGCCCGAGGGCAGAATTCAGAGGCTTCAACTGTCTACATTTCAAACTTTAACACAGTTAAACTGTGTTAGAGACGAACTCGTTTGAAACAAGAGGTTGCCTGTGTGTCATCAGCTTTTGTTGCCCCAGCACTTGGACTGCAAAGGCTGCTAAGCCTAGATCAGGTGGGCATGGGGCTGTCCATCTTTGAAAGGTCTATATAAATGGAATAAAAGAAGAGCATCTTAAGAGCAGGGGTGAGAGAAAGGAGCTGATGAACCCAAAGAAACAGTCATTTAGGGTAATCTCTTCTTGTAAAGATAAAAAGAACCCACAGCAAAGGAAAAGGGGCAGATAAAAAGAGCAACCAGAAGCCAGTGGGTTGAGGTGTGAGTCTGAGATAAGGAAGGGATGATATGGAAAAAACAGACCTTCTTTTAGGAAGTTTGACTGTGGAGGGAGGAGGGTCATAGCTAGGTAGATATAGAGCCAAACTTGATCGCTTATTGTTGTTGCTATTATTTTAATACAGAAGAGACTTAAGTGCTTTATATGCTGGAGGGAAGAACCAGTGGTAACAGGTTAAGGGTTCAGCTGAGAAAGCAAAGCCCCAGCAGGAGGGCCGGTGTTCATCACAGCACAGGGGCGCTGCGCCCCAGGCAGGAGGGAGCCCCCTCTCTCCCAGACTGGAGGAAAGGAGCTACTGATGGGTGCGGTTGTTGTTGTCCTTCAGTCACTAAGGCTCTTGGCAACCCTATGGACTGCAGCACACCAGGCTCCTCGTCCTCCACTGTCTTCCAAAGTCTGCTCACGTTCGTGATGCCATCTAACCATCTCAACCTCATGGCGCTGATGCATATAATTATAGGGAAGACTGCTGCTGTGGCCTCAGTTTAACGTGGGATGTAGGAGGTGAGGAGATGTACTGGAAAGGACCAGGGAGGTGATGATGTAGGGGTTCCTGTGTGACAGGTGAATGCCTAGAGTAGCTGTGGCCCACTGGGGGTTGGGTGGGGGGGGGTGGGGGGGGAAGGGGACTGATCACGACACGTGGAAGAAATTCTAGGCAGGTTCCAGCCAGAGGAGATAACAAACCTTGAAACCAGGGGAACCCCTGGAGCTTTGTGAACTTTCTACATCAACAGTTAGGTGGGACCTGAGACAGTGGCAATCAAATTGCCAACATCCGTTGGATCATTGAAAAAGCAAGAGAGCTCCAGAAAAACATCTACCTCTGTTTTATTGACTATGCCAAAGCCTTTGACAGTGTGGATCACAACAAACTGTGGAAAATTCTTAAAGAGATGGGAATACCAGACCACCTGACCAGCCTCCTGAGAAATC
Source organism: Bos mutus (assembly GCF_027580195.1). Lineage (NCBI taxonomy): Eukaryota > Metazoa > Chordata > Mammalia > Artiodactyla > Bovidae > Bos > Bos mutus. Next base: position 7,627,593 of record NC_091635.1, on the reverse strand, counting down.
TGTATGCAGGTCAGGAAGCAACAATTAGAACTGGACATGGAACAACAGACTGGTTCCAAATTGGGAAAGGAGTACATCAAGGCTGTATATTGTCACCCTGCTTATTTAACTTATATGCAGAGTACATCATGAGAAACGCTGGGGTGGATGAAGCAGAAGTTGGAATCAAGATTGCTGGGATATCAATATCAATAATCTCAGACATGCAGATGACACCACCCTTATGGCAGAAAGCAAACAATAACTAAGCCTCTTGATGAAAGTGAAAGAGGAGAGTGAAAAAGTTGGCTTAAAACTCAACATTCAGAAAACTAAGATCATGGCATCTGGTCCCATCACTTCATGGTAAATAGATGGGGATACAGTTGAAACAGTGACAGACTTTACTTTTTTGGGCTCCAAAATCACTGCAGATGGTGACTGCAGCCGTGAAATTAAGACTCTTGCTCCTTGGAAGAATAGTTATGACCAACCTAGACAGCATATTAAAAAGCAGAGACATTACTTTGCCAACAAAGGTCTGTCTAGTCAAAGCTATGGTTTTTCCAGTAGTCAGGTATGGATGTGAGAGTTGGACTATAAAGAAAGCTGAGCGCTGAAAAATTGATGCTTTTGAACTGTGGTGTTGGAGAAGACTCTTGAGAGTCCCTTGGACAGCAAGGAGATCCAACCAGTCCATACTAAAGGAAATCAGTCCTGAACATTCATTGGAAGGACTGATGCTGAAGCTGAAACTCCAATACTTTGGCCACGTGATGTAAAGAACTGACTCATTTGAAAAGACCCTGATTCTGGGAAAGATTGAAGGTGGGAGAAGGGGACAACACAGGATGAAAAGGTTGGATGGCATCACCGACTCAATGGACCTGAGGCATTGGTGATGGACAGGGAGGCCTGGCATGCTGTGGTCCATGGGGTCGCAAAGAGTCGGACACGACTGAGCAACTGAACTGAACCGAACCAAGAGGGTGGAGACTGGGGCTTAATCAGGAAGGAGCAATAGAAGGTGAGGGGCTGGAACTTCTTCTAGGAAAGCGATTGAAATGATAGCAAGGTCCAGCTGGAAGGGAGAGGAGGTCGGAGAAAATGGAGTCCAAAGTCTTCAGGTCCTGGTGGTGACGAGGCAGAGGGCAGAAAGATACCAAGGGTGGAACCCAGTTTCAGATGGCACAGGCGGGTGGTTTTGGGTGTGGAGGAAGCATGGGGTAGAGGTGCTTGGAGGCAGAACTGGTCACCGCAGGGGCGGAGGGGGGAGGTGTGGGTGACAAACTTGAAGAGCTGGCTAGACTCTGGCCCTGCCTCTGGGTTTTGGGACACGGGAGACCTGGGAGGCTCCGCGTGGGAGGGGAACTGCTGTCTGGGACAAAAGCTAGGTTTCCGGAAAGTCCCAGAGAAGACAAGAGCATAGGAAAGGGGCTGGAAATAAAATAGTGACAATATAAAAAGCAGTAATTAATAAAGACAAAACAAAAATAGTAAAATATAAAAACAAACACATGCTTTATAGACCCTGGTAAAAAGATTTTTCAGCAAAGTGCAAACATGGAAAGCATTCCTCTCTTTAATTTGGTAATTCTTTACTGCGGAAGAGCTCAGAATGTCACTTGTGTCTTAAATAACAGAACTGGGTAACTGAGCAAGGAAACGTCATTTGGATTATAACATTACGAAGGTTCGAGAGGACACAAGAAAGGCCTACGAGGGGCAGGAAACCAGAAGAGGTGGGACTTATGATGAGAGCCCCAGGGCAGCCTGCGTCCTCACCCCTTAATCACTGGGCCAGAAGCCCTGAGCCCTGCAGGCTGTCCTGGCCTGCTCCAAGGGGCAGGCACTGGCATTTTCTCTCTTTTGCCCGCAAACATTTCAGAAAGATGACCTGAGGCAGCCTCCTATCTCTCCTCAGAACTGCAGACCTTGCCATGGGGCAGGGCCTGCGTCTGATTGACTTTTGTGTCCCCAGAGGACTTTGGACCTGGCTGGGGGGGCCAGACATGCCAACCCAGGCTGAAGGTCAGCGGCCACGGCAAAGCTCAGCCCACACTCTGCCCTCCCTCCTCACCGTTGTCTTTCTTCCCTGTGTCAGTCTCGAATGATGAGTCTGTATGCCTCAGAAATTAGAAACCGAGGGAAAATTTTTTTAGGAAAGAAAAAAAATATACAGATTGTGATGAAAAATGATGAGAAATGTGAAACTAGTTGGAGCCTAGGAAAAATGCTGCTGGATTATTGATTATAATATTGATTATTAGTCAAGCTGCTGGCTTGACTATTAAGCTTCCTGGGTTTGTTTGTTTTTGTCAAGCATACAGCCCAGCAAGGGACTTCCCTGGCAGTCCGTTGGTTGAGATTCCTCACTTTCAATGCGGGGGGCAGGGGTTTAATCCCTGGTTGGGGAACTAAGGTCTCTATGCCACATGGCATGGACAAAAAAATTTTTAGAAAGTAAAAAAAAAACAAAAACAAAAAATGAATACATCAGGGCGGTACTGTCTTTGTTCTCACCAGAGGTCCACAGTTGATGGGTCAGCTATTTGTAATGTTTGATCAGCAGGGCAGGCCCGACTCCTGTGCTACATTCCCCACAAACTTCCACTTACAGATTTGAGCAGCCAGTGATAACAACTGTCACCTGGGTTTATTCTTTCCTCAGGGCTAGAATTTAATGGTTTCTCCTTATTCACTGTGATACTTCACTAAAGAACTTTCCCTGAACTAAAATCCATTCAGAAATAGGCGGGATAAAATCAAAGGAAGGAGGAGCAGGTTTAATGCAAGGAGGAGGAAGCCAATGACTAATCCCAGACCCATGGTCTCCAATAAATGGCATTTAGAAAAATAAAAAAGAAAGTAAGACAGAACTGTTGTAAAGACCTGGGATATGTAACCCAAAGGCAATGCGTGGATTTTGTTCAGCTCCTGCTTTTCAACTTAACTTTTTCTAAAAAGCCATTTTGGGACCAAGGAGGGGAATGAACAGGGACAAGCTATGTCCTAGAGTATATTAAGGACTAGCTATTAATTTTGTTGGGCGCAATCATGATTTTGTTAGAGATACACACTGAAGTATTTATGGATAAATAAAACAATGTCAAATTTGCTCTAAAATACACCAGCAACATAAGCAGGTAAGAGACTTCCCCGGGGGTCCAGTAGTCACGCTCCCAACGCAAGGGGTGAGGGCTTAATCTTTGGCCTGGGAGCTAAGATCCTACGTACATCACAACGCAGGGAAAAGAAGGAAATGGATGTGGGCGATGAAGACACAGACCAGTGGAATGCAGACCTCTGCTGAATCTGGGCGACAGGTACATGGAGGCTCATTCTACTTTTGTGTATGTTTGATTTGAAAATGTTAAATTTTAAAATGTTATTTGGGTTGAATTTGGACTTTCCAGTTTTTTCCATTTTTCTTTCCACAAATAATTCTAAATGTCCACTCCAGGCCCTGGTCCCACCTTTGTTTCAACCTCTATCTCTGTATCTGCAATCAGACCTTTGAGTTCCAACTCCTAAGAGCTCCCAGGACTCCCTGCTAGGGCAGCCTCGGGTGATGTGGGCTGAGGTCAAACTGGAAATCGTTTATTCCAGGTCCTTTGTCCTCAATTCCACCCCTTCTCCTGATACTTCGTTTCAAATCAATTAAGAGGGCAAGGACTCTGAGCTCAAAGGCTTAAGCCTGAATAAAGATTAACTTTTATTAAACCAAACATAATTAAAGTAAGCTCCATTTAATTGCTTTCTTCTAGTACATTTCATCCAGAGTTAAAAACCACTGAAACTTTCAGAAAGTAAGTTGGCAGTGTAAATCAAGAGACATATCCTTTAATGGAGCAATCCCACTTTTAGGAAACTACCCTGAAGAAATAATCAGAAAATGAACAAAAATTAGAACACAAGAGTATTAACTGTAGCGTTTTTAATATATATCGAAATAGATTTTTTTTAACTGGATTCCGCTCCCCCACCCCCGCCAGGCTATAAAGCAGTATATTTTCATTGTAAAATGCTAATAAAAGTATAGGGAATCCTACAGTTCTACCACCCAGACATAATTATTCTTAACATTTTGGTAAATGCTATTTCAAACTTTTGTATGTATAAAAATGTCCATCTAACAAAAGTGAGATCAAATGATACATGTTGTTTTATAAACTGCTTTTTCTTTAGTAAAATACTATGAACATCTTTTCATGTCAATAGATGTTTATAACATCATTTTTGGTGGTTGTATAATATTCTCCAACTGAATATACCATAGTTTTTTAATGAATTAATGTACAGTGTGCTTATAAGAGCAAGAAATGGAAACAACACTGATGTCTAATGTTTGTGTGAATTAGTGCATGCGTGTGTGCGTGTGTGTGCATTCGTGCTCAGTTGCGTCCTACTCTGCAACCCCATGGACTATGGCCCACCAGGCTCCTCTGTCCATGGGATTTCCCTAGCAAGAATACTGGAATGGGTTGCCCTTTCCTCCTCCAGGGGATTTTCCTGATCCAGGGGTTGAACCCAATTCTCCTGTGTCTCCTGCATTGGCTGGTAGATTCGTTACCACTGAGCCACCTGGGAAGCCCTGTGTGAATTAGTATATACATCTAATCTGATGCTGGGAGGGACTGGGGGTAGGAGGAGAAGGGGACGACAGGGGATGAGACGGCTGGATGGCATCACCGACTCGATGGACATGAGTTTGAGTGAACTCCGAGAGTTGGTGATGGACAGGGAGGCCTGGCGTGGTGTGATTCATGGGGTCGCAAAGGGTCGGACACGACTGAGCGACTGAACTGAACTGAATCTATAAAATATTATATAGCCATTAAATACTTTAGAAAAAATTTCAAGACACAGAGGAATCTTATGAAATAATGTTAAACTAGAATAACCAAATACAAGAGGTTATAGTTATATAAACCATAGGACAAAAATGGCACACGGACGGCCAGAGAGGGAGGCAAAGAATCCAAGTATCCAGGTTTTAAAGTTTTGCAACCTTCTACTCCCGATGCCATGGAGATTCTCCCAGGTTGCTTCTTTTCTATTTCTCTCACCCTGACTCCCTGGCCTCTTACTCTAGCCCCTCTTACTTCTTGGCTTCTTACTCCAACCTCTCTGGGTCTTGGTTTTCTCATCTATGAAATAGCCATAAGATAACTCAGATTAAGGGCTTGTGAGTAGATTCAAAAACTTTTAAGCAAACCACAAGCCTGGCACATTCTAGACCTTCAGAAATGAAGGCTTTCTCTCCCTGCTTTCTCGCTCCCCTATGGCAGGTCCACTGGAAAGGCAATCACATCTCTTTCCCTTGAGTCCCTACTGATATGGAAGGAATGTTAACCTCAGTGAGGGACCCACGCTGGGTTAGAAGCCAGGCCCAAGCACCCAAGAGCCTATGTGAGGTCAAGGCTTACCCTTCTGGTGCTCCAGTTCCCCAAGGACAGTGTAGAGGGAGCCCAGCTGGGCTTGGAACGGCTCCACCAACTTGGTACAGATGAGGATTGGGTGCTGGTCAGATCTGAGTTGAGCCATCAGGGTTACTTGGGACTGGGTCATGTCGTAGCTGCACAACCTGCAGGTCAGGGTACATGGGATCATTTCCATCCCTTGACAGAATCACCCCAAGGCTCAAAAGGTTCTGGGAGGCCAGGATGTCCATGGGAAAATGTTCAGCCCCGCTCGGATCAGAGAAATTAAAGTGGTAGCAACAGAAAACATTGTTTTGGCCCATATAATTGAAGTATAAATTACATTCATTAAAAGACATCTGTTTGAGACTTTCCTGGTGGTCTGGTGGCTAAGACTCCAAGTTCCCAATGCAGCGGCCCAGGTATCAATCCCTGGTCAGGGAACTAGATCCTACATGCCTCGACCAAGAGTTTGCATGCCATGACTAAAGATCCCGAGGGCCGCAACTAAGACTCAGTGCAGCCAAATACATAAAAATTATTTTAAAAAAAATTTAAGGGACTTGTTCATTGACTGTTGACAAAAGTATCCACTGTGCAAGGGAGAACCCCAATCTAGCTTTGGCACATTTCCATCACCCACCAAAATCCCCTTGTGCCCCTCTGAACTCAGTCTTCCCATCTCCCACATCAGGCAATCACTGATCTGTTCTTGGTCTCCACAGATGAGCTTTCCTGCTTAAGCATCTCATGTGAATGGAACCCAAAAGCATGTATCCTTCTGTGTCTAGCTTCTTTGATTCAGCATAATGGTTCTGAGACCCATCTATGTGTTTCATAAATCAGTAGCTTGCTCCTTTTTGTATTGCTTGTTAGCACTCTGTTGAATGGACTAATACATTATTATTATCCATTTACCAGCTGATTTAGTCAGCTTATGAACTTGTGCTGAACATGTTTTCATCTCTCGTGGGGAAATACCCAAGTGGCATTTCTGGGTTGCATGGTCAATCTGTTTAAAGGAAACTGCCAAATTATTTTTCAAAGTGGTGGTGTCACTTTACTTTCCCCCCAGCAATGTATGAGGGTTCTAGTTACTCCAAATCCTTGTCAGCACTTGATATGGTTCGTCTTTTAGCCACTCTAGTGAGCATGAGATGCCATATCATTGTCGTTTTAATTTGCATTTCCTTAATGACGCATGATGTTGAACAAATTTTCATGTGTTTATCTGTGATCTGGATATCTTCTCTGATAGTGCTTGTTGAAATCTTTTACCTATTTAAAAATTAAGTTATTTATTAGGAATTCCTTGGTGGTCCAACTGTTAGGACTCTGCACTTACACTGCTGAGGGCCTGGGTTCAATCCCTTGTTAGGGAAAAAAGATCCCACAAGCCACATGGTGTGGCCAACAAAATAAAAAATATATAAATAAAAATTAAGTTCTTTATGTTCTTATTATTGGATTATATGAGTTCTTCATATATTCTAAATACAAATCATTTGTTGAATATATACAATATACATACACACATCACTCCCAAACATCTCCCTGTTTGTGGCTTGCCTTTTAATCTTCTTGATGGTATCTTTTGATGAGAAGCTTTTAATTTTGTTGAAGTCCAAATTTATTCATTATTGCTCTTTTATGGCTTTTGTTTTCTGAGTCCAGGAAATCTTTGCCTGTCTCAAGGTGTATGTGAAGATCTTCTATTTTCTTCTAAACAATTTTATAGTTTTATCTTGTACATTGATGATCCAGTTAGAATAATTCATGTGTGTGTGTGCTGTGGGGTAGGGATCAAGTTTTCTTTAACCTCCATAAGAATAACCACTGGACCCACCAGAGAAGTCCCATTAATAAGTTTGGTATCCATGCTCCTAACCATCACTCTTCTTTGGGGCCACCCAGTCCCCAAAGTACTTCATGTACTCAAGCTCTTGGAGGTGGAGGCAGGGGGGAGGGTAGACTCCCATTTCCATACACCTGCTCTGATTCTGTGCTGTTGGAGAAGACTCTTGACTGCAAGGAGATCCAACCAGTCCATCCTAAAGGAAATCAGTCCTGAATATTCTTTGGAAGGACTGATGCTGAAGCTGAAATGCCAATACTTTGGCCACCTGATGGGAAGAACTGACTCATTTGAAAAGACCCTGATGCTGGGAAAGATTGAAGGTGGGAGGAGAAGGGGACGACAGAGGATGAGATGGTTGGATGGCATCACCGACTCAATGGACATTGAGTTTGAGTAAACTCTGGGAGTTGGTGATGGACAGGGAGGCCTGGAGTGCTGCAGTCCATGGGGTTGCAAGGAGTTGGACACGACTGAGCGACTGAACTGAACTGAACTTATATGTCTCCAAGACAGGCCCCAATGATTCTATTTTTTTTTTTTTTGGTCACACTAGGTCTTTGTTTCGGCACGTGGGCTCTTCCTTGTGGTTCTCAGGCTTAGTTGCCCTGCAACATGTGAGATCTTAGTTCCCCGCCCAGGGATCAAACCTGTGTCCCTGCATTGAAAAGTGGATTCTTAGCCACTGTACCACCAGGGAAATCCCTCCAGTGATTCTTATCTCCTGGCATGCACATCCCTGTGCAACCTCCTATCATCCTAACTAGTGCTGACTTGCGTGTAACCAATAAAACATTGCAGAGATGACTTAGAGTGATTTCTGAGATGAGGTCATTGATACTGTGGCTTTATCTTTGCTGGCTCTGTTGAGTTACTCCTTCTGGAGAAAGTCAGCTGCCAAATTATGAAGACCTTCAAGCAGCCATATACTGAAATCCATATTTTTGAGAAAGTGAGCCTGCGTGACGAGAGGCAGCACAAAACTGCCAAACATGTGACTAAGTCCCTGTAGAATCAGATCCTCTAGCTGCATGCCAGCCTTCAGATGCTGGCAGCCCTGGCCAACATCTCAATTATAATCTTCAAAGCCAGTCTGAGCCAGAATCACCCAACAAAGCCATTTCCTAATTCCTGACCCACGGTACATATGAAAAAGATAAACTTTTGTGGTCATTTGAAGCCACTAAGTTTTGGGGCGATTTGTTACCCAGCAATATGTGACTAGGGGCTTCCCTGGTGGCTCAGAAGGTAAAGAATCTGCCTGCAATGCAGGAGACCAGGGTTTGATCACTGGGTTGGGAAGATGCCTTGGAGAAGGGAATAGCTACCTAGACTAGTATTCTTGCCTAGAGAATTCCATGGACATAGGAGCCTGGTGGGCTACAGTTGCAAAGAGTCAGAAAGAGTCGGACATGAGTGAGTCACTAACACTGCACTGAAATATGTGACTAACACAGTATATATATTTATACACATATTGTGTGTATACACACCCACGTATACACATACATACACACATGAAAAAGCATATAATCAACAAAAGGTTAATGGTCGGTGATTTTTGCTGGCTTTCTTTACACGTTTACAGATTATCAACATTTCTTACATTGAATATACATTGATTTTTTAGTATTTTTTAAATAATTAGATAAAATTATAAGAATTTTGCTTTTAAAACAATTTTGAAACTATAATAAATTTAAAATATAAAATAAATCATTTAAAAATAATTAAAAACATATAATTTAAAAATAATTTTAAAACTATATTAAAAGACTCCATTTTTTTTTTAAACACTCCCCCCAACACCACATGAAGAAAAACATTCTCACCTGCCAAATGTCCTCAGTGTGTCCCCATCAGGAACCTGGCCAGCACTGACCTCCCAGGGGAAGAAATAGGTCCCGGGTTTGGGCAGCATTACTGCTCCTGTAACCAAATAGTTGACATAGACTTTTGAAGATAATGACAAACTAAGCGAACCATGAGATGGAGATTAACAGAAGTGAGACCAGCAACATGTGAAAAGCTAGTTCCAGGGGGAGGTGTTTCAAAATTTAAAAAGATTTTTTGATAGATCTGTGTGGAAAGTGTATTTGTTGTTGTTTAGCTGCTAAGCTGAGTCTGACTCTCTTGTCACCCCACGGACTGTAGCCAGCCAGGTTCCTCTGTCCATGAGATTTCCCAGGTAAGCATACTGGAGCAAGTTGCCACTTCCTTCTCCAAGGGATCTTCTCGACCCAGGGATAGATAGAAACTGTGTCTCCTGCATTGGCAGGAGGATTCTTTACCACTGAGCCACCTGGGAATTCAGAGAGTGTATTATTCCCACTCTAATTCCTATGCAACCGTTTCCCTCCTCAAGCCCCTAAAAGGGTCAGTAAAAGGCAGACAGTAATGTGACTTCTGTCACTACTGACCTCTGCCATCCTAGTATGAAAACTCTCGTAGCCAATACATAATGAATAAGTGTACTTTATTTCCTGCCAACTTGATTTACAAAAACATGCAATGGGTTGGCTTGGCCCATGCTGATGTTTGCCAATCTCTGCCAAGGTGAACCTGTTTTCATAAAATTTTTATCTTTTCATTATTCAAATAAAGACAAAGATGAGTGTATCTTTATTTCCCATCTATACTATAGTATACATGCTGTTCTTGATTTTTTTTCACTTAATATATTTTGACACTTTCATAGTTGTAATAAAGGGTGTCTTCACATTTTTAAAACAAACTTTTCATTTTTGAATGATTTTCATTTTTTTCAAAATGTTAGATAAGCGGGGATTCAGGACTAACTAAAGGCATCCTGACTAAAGGACTTCCCTGGTGGCTCAGATGGTAAAGCGTCTTCCTACAGTGAGGGAGACCCGGGTTCAATCCCTGGGTGGGGAAGATCTCCTGGAGAAGGAGATGGCAACCCACTCCAGTATTCTTGCCTGGAAAATCCCATGGACAGAGGAGCCTGGGAGGCTACAATCCATGGGGTCACAAAGAGTGGGACACAACTGAGCGACTTCACTTTCACTTTCAAAGGCATCCTGAAAGCGTTGGTCTTCAACTGTTTCTGGATTGGGCAAGCAAGTGGAGATCTGAGCCAAGAAAATAGTAAGTAAATAATTTCAAGATCCTTCTGAAAATCAGATGACACAGCTCTATTCCCCAAGTTTAATGTAATCTAGACTCTTGCACAAGTGTTTGCAATATCCTCTAGCAAGGCGGTCATAGGGGATGGTTGTTGACCCATGCTCCATGGTCATGTCAGTATCGTGTGCCAAGAATGAGTTTGGCCAGTGTAGCGGAGAAGCGACTTACTCAGGGGTTCCTCCAAACACAGACATCCTTCATAGCTGCGACCTTTGAGAGAGCTATCTGGCTACCAGAGACGGTCCCCTAATCATCTCTGGCCTGAGAGAGAAACAAAAAACAGAACCAAACCCCCAAAACAGTCAAGAGAAGGAAAAAATATAGTGGTTGCTGTTGTTGATAATGGGGACAATCCCACCCAATCTAGCAAAATGCTGAAACTTGAGAATCTTTTTTAAAGTAATTCTTCTACTCTCAAGTACCATGTATAAGTTAAACTATAATTAACTAGGTCATTAATTTTAATTTTTAAAATTACCATGCAGAAGCACTGATTACCATGGAATATGAATAATGGAATAATTACCATTATTAATGGTAATGGTAAATATGAATAATTACCGTGGAAATCTGAATAATAGTACAACGTGTACTTCAAGCCTTTTCATTCCTCAAGGTAAAATATCCACTTCTAGGAGAAAAATCCATGGTATGAAAAATATTCTTCTTTTTAAATGGTAATTATAGTTAAACTATAATTAACTAGGTCATTAATTTTTATTTTTAAAATTACCATGCAGGAGCACAGGCTCCAGGCATGTGGGCTTCAGCAGCTGCAGCACACAGGCTCAGCAGTTGTGGTTCCTGGGCTTAGTTGCTCCTCCTCAGGCGGAATCTTCCCAGACCAGGGGTCAAACCTGTGTCCCCTGCATTGGCAGGCAGATTCTTATCCACTGTACCATCAGGTAAGCCCTCTTTTGTACATTTTAACCTCAATTTTTTCCTTCAAACAAAAGTTGCTATGTGCTTATTCAGATATTTCTGTTGACTTAATAAGCACAGCTGGCTCCATAAATCATTATCCATATATTATCACACATTCAGGAACATTTCTGTGAAGATATATCAGAACAGGCTTCTCTCGTGGCTCAACTGGATTTCAAACAATCTCTCTAGAAATCTGAATAATGGTACAACCTGTACTTCAAGCCTTTTCATTCCTCAAGGTAAAATATCCACTTCTAGGAGAAAAAATCCATGGTATGAAAAATATTCTTCTTTTTAACGACTGGGAGGTTTGAAAATACTGTTCAGGAAGGGTGGTGACCCAGTGACTGCTTCTGACTGCTTCTTTCATCTTTTCTGAAGGAACTGCCCAGGTTTCTTCAATGGGATTGAAGATCAGAAAAGAAACACTTATAACTAAGTTCATCATAGCTTTTGTCGGCTTAGGACTTGTTTCTTGTGGACAAGAAACTGTATCATACACGTTTACCACTCCACAATTAGAACAGGTTACTGGTTTATCACAAAAAGGTAAGGATATAACTCAGGAACAACCAAAAAGAAGAGTCGCATAGAACACAGGAGGCGGGGTGGGCTGTGGTGCTTCTATGCCCTTTCCTGTCACTTGCGCAGCCAAGCCCTGTGTTCACCAACCCAGAAGTCATTCATTCATGTGTTTACAGTTACAATTCTTTGTTAGTCTTATAATACACAATGAATCGCCATTGTTAAAACTCAAGTTACGTCACATGATTTGACCTATGGCCTCAAAAGATTCTATCACATGCGGATTACTTCCAATTTAAGTGTGATCTCAACTAAATGAATTTTACAGTGACAAAAGAAAATGACTACTTCACTATGCCTTTAAACGTTCTGCAATCACCAGAGTAGAAGTAAATTCAGGGAAGAATCATCAACGGATGTGAAAAGTTATTGGGTAAAAGTCTGAAGAACAGGTTATTCAGGGACTTCCCTGGTGTCCAATGGCTAAGACTCCACACTCCCCATGCTGGGGGTGCCAGTTCGATTCCTGGTCAGGGAACTAGGTCCCACGTGCTGCAACTAAGAGTTTGCGTGCCTCAACTAAACAGCCTGCAAACCGCAACAAAGACTGAGGATCCTGCGCACCGCAACCATGATCTGGTGCAGCCAAATAAATAACATCTTTTAAAAAGATAAAGAACAGGATATGTATGTGGTCTCAACATGTATCTCCCACAGACTACTTATTTATTAATTACAAAGGGGAAAATAGTCTAGTTCACAGTGAAGAAAGTGAGCAAATACAACCTTCATGTGCCTCCTGGATGTGACGCTCAGAGAAGGACACGTTGCTTCTGTGATATTCCTGTAGAAAATGCATAATCCGAATCTAATCATGAAGAAATATCAGACAAATCTGAATTGAGAGACTGTCCACAAAGCAAGTGTCAAAATCACGGAAGACAAATCACTCTGGTTAAAAGAGGCTCAAGTGATGTTAGATGGCATCACCGACCCGGCGGACATGAATTTGAGCAAACTCCAGAAGATAGTGAAGGACAGGGGAATTTGGCATGCTGCAGTTCACGGGGTCACAAAGAGTCAGACACAACTTAAACAACAACAACAAACTTTTGGACGACTGTTACAGGTAGAATTCCTGCCCCCGCACAAAAAAAAGTAAAGTTGAAGTCATAACCCCCAGGACCTCAGAATGTGACTTTCTATAGAGATTCTTCAGAGGTAACTACGTTAAAATGAGGTCATTCCTGAGGGCCTCATCCAGTATGACTGGTATCTTTCTAAAAAGGGAAAAGTCTGAACAGGGACGGATACCCACAAAGAGAGGAAGCCAGGTGAAGATGAAGTCAGAGATACTACACAAGCCAAGGAACACCGACGATTGCCAGCAAGCTATCAGAAGCTGAGAGGCATGGAGCAGGTACTCATTCACAGCCTCAGAAGGAACCACCCTGCTGACACCCTGACTGTAACTTCTGGCTTCCAGAATCCTGACACAACAAATCCCTGTTGATTAAGCCACTTGGTCTGTGGTGCTTTGTTATGGTAGTCCTAGCAAACTAATACAGCTAAATATAATTCATGATCCATGGACCTTGGTTGGGAGGAAAAAATTGTGATAAAGGACTTCATTGGACAATTATAAGTCTACAGAAAGGTTTGGAATAGTATTGTATCGACATTACATGTCCTTAATTTGATAACTGCCGTTTTCCTGTTCACTGTGACCATTTATGTCCTCTCCCAGGGAAAGGAAATAGACAAAAGAGGACAATGTTTCAACCAGAACCAAGTCCTATGGCTTTAATACTACCTACCAGCCACCCTCTCTATCTCTTAGAGCCCCTTTGTCTTCCATATGCTTAAGCCAGGAGTCATTCTTTTTGATATCTACTTATGTATTTATTTATTTATTTGGCTGCTCTGGGTCTTAGATGCCACATGGGATCTTTGCCGTGGCCTGTGGATCTAGTTCCCTGACCAGGGACCTGACCCAGGCTCCCTGCATGGGGAGCTTGGACTCTTAGTCACTGGACCACCTGGGAAGTCCCTTGTTGTTCAGTGGCGAAGCTGTCTCTGAATCTTTGCGATCTCATGGACTGTAGCATGCCAGGCGCCTCTGTCTTCCACCATCTCCCGGAGTTTGCTCAAATTCAAGTCCATTGAGTCCGCGATGCTATCTAACCATCTCATCCTCTGCCGCCTCCTTCTCCTTTGCCCTTTTCCAGTATAGGAGCTTTCCCAATAAGTTGGGTCTTTGCATCAGGTGGCCGAAGTATTGGAGCTTCAGCTTCAGCAAAAGTCCTTCCAATGAATATTCAGGGTTGATTTCCTTTAGGACTGACTGATTTGATCTCCTTGCAGTCCAAAGGACTCTCAAGAGTCTTTGCCAGCCAGTTTGAAAGCATCAGATCTTTGGTGCTCATCTTTCTTCATGGTCCAACTCTCACATCTGTACATGACTGGAAAAACCACAGCTTTAACTATATGGACCTTTGTCGGCAAAGTGAGGTCTTTGCTTTTTATTACGCTGTCTAGGTTTCTCATAGGATTCCTTCCAAGGAGCAAGCATCTTTTCATTTCAAGGCTGCAGTCACCGCCCTCAGTGATTTTGGAAGTCTCTTAACCACTTATTAGAACTGTTAAAATTACAAGTCTCCATTGGCCATAATGCCACGTGGGATCTGTGCCTGTTTTGCCATCACCCCTCCTCTAGCTCATCTTCACCTCAGAACTACACATTTGCTTTGTCGCAGACTTGAACAGGCTTCCCCAGACTTTCACGCGGCTGGGTCTCTCCCGTCCTCAGCTCTCAGGCTGTCTATCTCCTCGGCAAGACCAGCCCTGTCCACCTCATCTAAAATGGCATTCTCACCACCCCCAGTAACTCCATCCTCAGTGCAGTCCACTAAATAAAAGAATTTCAAATAATAAGATCTGTTTACTTGGTTAATGTTGACGTCTCCCACTAGCTTATCGGTTCCTTGAGGGCCATGACTCAGCATACTCCCCGGTATAGCCCCTGTGCCTGACAGTGTCTGGAAAATTATTAAATATTTATCAGATGGATGGATATATTCATGAAGAAGAGAGTGAAAACCAAAACCATTTACCTCCCCCTACAATCAGACCATTCACAGAGAACCCAAACTACATCTTACTGCCCACATTAACTTAACTTCGCGATGCTGGTTCTTCATCAGCATCTTTTACTATTCCCAACTGTCCAGTCCAGAAAGCGGGTTTGAATATCAACAACTAGCTTGTTCACTGAGATTTTTTGAGTTCCCCTGCCTTGCCCTTTCTGCTAATTTTGACTGTTGTGCAGTGGTTTGTATCAAGTCTTAATCAAAACCCTGAACTAAGAGACTCATCTTAAACCAAACTTCCAATTCTCAATAAATTGTGACCTTACTGTCTCTCTGAGGCACTGCCCAGGCTTTGCCAAGCAGCAGTCACCCTTACTGAGTAAGCAATCAACTCAGATTTGTTTAGTCAGCAGATTATGTTGGTGATATTAGACAGCCAGCTTTGTGTTTTTTTTTAAAATAATTTTATTTTTCTTTTAATTGGAGTATATTGGCTTTATAATGAAATGTTAGTTTCTGTTGCACAAGAGAGTCAGCTCTCATTTTTTTTTTAATTGGAGGCTGATTACTTTAAAATATTGTGGTGGTTTTTGCCATACATTGACATGAATCAGCCATGGGTGTACATGTGTTCCCCATCCTGAACCCCCGCTTCCCACCTCCCTCCCCATCCCATCCCTCAGGGTCATCCCAGTGCACCAGCCCTGAGCACCCTGTCTCATGCATCGAACCTGGACTGGTGATCTAGTTCACATTTGATAATACACATGTTTCAATGCTATTCTCTCAAACCATCCCACCCTCGCCTTCTCCCACAGAGTCCAAAAGTCTATTCTTTACATCTGTGTCTCTTTTGCTGTCTCGCATATAGGGTCATCGTTACTATCTTTCTAAATTCCATATATATGCACTAATATACTGTATTGGTGTTTTTCTTTCTGACCTAACCTGTCTAAAATAGGCTCCAGTTTCACCACCTCATTAGAACTGATTCAAATGCATTCTCTTCAATAGTTGAGTAATACTCCATTGTGTATATGTACCACAGCTTTCTTATCCATTTGTCTGCTGATGGACATCTAGGTTGCTTCCATGTCCTGGCTATTGTTAACAGTGCTGAGATGAACATTGGGGTACAAGTATCTCTTTCGATTCTTGTTTCCTGGGTATGTAGGCCCAGCAGTGGGATTGTTGGGTCGTATGGCAATTCTGTTTCCAGTTTTTAAGGAATCTCCACACTGTTCTCCATAGTGGCTTTGAGAGCCTGCTTTTACACAAAAGGAATACACAGTAGCCAGACTAAACAGTGTGATGCCTAGGGGCATAAAAAACAGCAGGGGTTATCTGAGACTTCTGCCCAGGTACATTGGAGTCTGAGATAAAAGGAACAATCAGTACTCAAGATCTTGTCTCTACTTAAAATTTTGCTATTTTACTCATCGCAGATTTTCCTACATTTTTATTTTTTTAATGTCTTATTATACTACTACTAACTGTGACTACGGAGCCATGAAATTAAAAGACGCTTACTCCTGGGAAGGAAAGTTATAACCAACCTAGACAACATATTAAAAAGCAGAGACATCACTTTGTCAACAAAGGTCCGTCTAGTCAAGGCTATGGTTTTCCCAGTGGTCATGTATGGATGTGAGAGTTGGACTATAAAGAAAGCTGAGAGCAGAAGAATTGATGCTTTTGAACTGTGGTGTTGCAGAAGACTCTTGAGAGTCCCTTGGACTCCAAGGAGATCAAACCAGTCAATCATAAAGGAAATCAACTCTGAATATTCATTGCAAGGACTGATGCTGAAGCTGAAGCTTCAATACTCTGGCCACCTGATGTGAAGAGTCAACTCATTGGAAAGGACCCTGATGCTGGGAAAGATAGAAGGCGGGAGAAGGGGAGGGCAGAGAATGAGATGGTTGGATGGAATCACCGACTGCATGGACATGAGTCCGAGCAAGCTCTGGGAGTTGGTGATGGACAGGGAAGGCTGGCGTGCTGCAGTCCATGGGGTCGCAAGGAGTCGGACAGGACTGAGCGACCGAACTGAAGCCCACACCCACAACCCATAATAAATGCGGGGTCGGGGGAGCGCTAGCTATCTCACACTCTGCTTCCCCGCCGCCTTCGCCTTTGGCAACAGAGATGCTATTATCTTAACAAGTGATGGCTGGAGCCTCTCCTCAGTGCGACCTTTTGTCCCCGTCCTTTTGGTTCCACTCTTGGAGGGTTTTGGGAAAAACCCTACAACCTCCCCGAGCCATCTCAAGAAGGCCCGGGTCACCCGCTGCAGCCCTGGAGACCCCCTCCCCCTCTCACGTCCCGGGAGGACACGGCGCGCGGACCCGGAAGCGACGGCGCGGGCGGGTCCCGGGGCGCAGGCGCAGTCGTCCTCAGACGCGTGGTCCCGCCCCTTCCCAACCCCCCGGCGAAGCTGTGTGGGCGCGCGGGTGGCCGCGGGCGGCCTTTTTCCCGCCCGTGGGACCGCCTGAGGAGGAAGGGCCGGGTTGCTGAGAGCGTCTCGGTTCCCCCCGCACCACCACCACCACCTGGGCAATTCCTTGACCTTCTTCCGGGGTCCGCTTGTCAAGGGGCTGCTCTGAGGCGCCACTGGCCGAGAATAGGGGACTCGCCCGCCCCGGCGGCGCCCACAGCGGCAAAGCCGCCGCCTCACGCCCTGTCCGCGGTCGGTCACGCGCCTTGGGGCCGCGGTGAAGGAGAAGGGGCGGGCCGAGGCGGCCAGGGGGCGGGGACCCGCCTTGTACTGGGGCGGCTCTTAGTGTCGGCCCCGCGCAGGAGCTGCGGACTCCTGCTGTCGCCGCTGCCACCTACACTGCCTCAGCCGCCCGTTACCATGAATCCAGACCTGCAGAAAGAGCGGGCCGGCGCCAGCTTCAACCCGGAGCTGCTCACGAATGTCCTGGACGGCAGCCCCGAGAACACTCGGCGCCGCCGAGAGATCGGTGAGGGCAGCTGGCCAGGCCTCCTCCCCGCCTTTCCCGAGCAGAGCTGGCGGTTCCCTCCGGGAGAAGTCGGGGGTGTGGGGGCTCTGTAGGGCCTAGGCCACAACCTCTGGCCCGGCTTTAGGGGAGCCGCGGGACCCCCGCACTTCCAGGGGAGGCTGTGGCGGGGGCAATCGCCCATCGCGAGGGAGGACCTGTGCCCGTGAGGCTGAAACCTGGTGTGATCCAGAGAGCTTTAACGGAGCCGTGAATTTTTTGTCTTCCTCTTGGTACCCTTTAACTCCCTACCAGAGAACCTCATTCTGAACGACCCAGACTTCCAGCATGAGAACTTGAATTTCCTCAGCCGTAGCCAGCGTTACGAGGTGGCTGTTAAGAAGAGTGCCATCATGGTGCAGAAGATGAGGAAGTTTGGCATCGCAGATCCTGCTGAAATCATGTGGTTTAAAAAGTAGGTATGCCTTAGCTTAAGAGCAAGGGCCTAAGCCTGAACCTTGAATTCGCCATCTGTGGTATCCTTTTTCATAGTGTTTCGCGTTTGAAGACTCAAATTCACATCTTTTCATGCCATTTTAAAGTTCTATGTGTGGACAATGATGTTTACTTTGATTTTTAAGCCTTTTAAAGGGCTGATGTTTGTAGAAAGCTTGTTGTGGAGATGCTGTAATTTTCTTTATCAAGAATCATACACATGCGGTCCAGACCTCTCAGTTTTGAGCGATTTAAATGCAGAATGACTTGCTTCTTCTAAGAAGGAGGCCTGCTAAATTCAGAAGCTGAATTTAGAAGGATGTTTTCCGTTGCAAAGACCAAACAAATATTTTGGAGCAGTAACAGATTGTATTTTCATATACTAATGTAGCTCTGGAGTTTAAAATAATGGAAAATATGAGGAAGAACTTTAGTCAAGCCTCAGAATGGATATGAAGTATTCTGAGAACCCCCAGCTTTGTTGAATCTGGTGAGGGTATTTAAATGGCCCTCCTGTGCATATGAGACTTCATAAAAATATGCCTTGGTCCTACTGCTGACAGAGTATGTTCTTTGTTCAGACCATCTTTTTGTTGTGTTTTTGGTTAGAAATAAGACACACACTTTTTTTTGTTTTTTTTGCCTTTATGTAAATATACACTATAATTATGTAATGTTAGTGTAAGATGCCTTTGACTTGCAGCGTTTCTTCTCATTTATTACTGGGCATTTCCTGTTTTAGGTCTCTACATTTTTTAAGAACGCCAATATTTTCATCAATAGAGGGTAAATTATTTGGATGGTACATGTTTAAGAGCCAAGAAAAATGAAACAATGAAACATGTTACAGGCTCTGTCTTTATGTTGCAATAGGCATTCCTCTCTTATACAACTGCCAACTGATATATTTGGTATCTATTTTCGAGTTTGACCTGGTTATTCTTGTCAGGAGGAAATTTACTCCAGCCCACACTCAGAACTTCTTTCCATTTTAGTTATAAAAATACAGTTAATTTGGTAGTCCAGAGTACTTACTAACTTCCAAATGCTCTTTTATTTTTTAAAATTTGTAACTTGTGGCTGTGAGGATATTGAGGTGGAGTAACTCCTAGAAAATTCTGTTTCTGATTTACCTGAATTGAGTTTGTGAACTTGTAAAGTTAGTAAAATTAGATTTTTCCTTAAAACAAGAGGTTTGTTTTGTTTTACTTTAAATGGCTGCGGCCGTGTGTTTCAGAGTTAGTTAGATTTCATAATCTGTGGTGGTGCGCAATGTGTAAATAGACTCCAGTGAAGTCACAGTGGCATAGAACACAGTCCTTCACGTCAGTTAAAAACCAGGGGACACCAGCCAGTTTTTTTGGTTTTTGGTGTTTTGTTTTGTTTTTTTTTTTCTTTTTTTTCTGTAATGTATTTTATGACTCAGACCTCACTATTTGGGAAAAAGACAAAATACAACCTGTGGCAGGCCCTTTGACATCCTTTCAGTATTTCTGGGCTATGACAGGAAGATCAATGTTTGTTAGAGAATGTTTCATTAGTCTTGGCAGTTACTGAACACTGTCGATTGTTACTCACATCTATGTTTTATGTATCACTAAAAAACTCAACTGTGACCTACCATTAATTGTCAGATACATTGAATGTCTTAAATGCTAAAATTGGCTTTGGGGTGAGGGATGCTATGATTAATGAAATATAGTAATATTTCTGGTCCCTTTTATATCCAGTTTCCCTATCACAAAATGAAACATGAGAATATTTTGAAACTGACTAAAATATTAGTAAAATACTTTGAGTTTTCTCAACTCAAGCAGTAGAAGAATTCTTCTCTCCATTCCTTGAGAAAGTAAGACTTTGCTGTTTGGGGAATATACAAATTCCTTTCCTGATCTCCTTTTCTGTAATGTTGTCTTTTAACTATACTGTTTGTTATGCAAAAACTAAAGTATTTTTAAAGTAACAAAATTCTAATGTGAACCAGTCATTTTTTTTTTTTTTAATCCTTCTTAGGTTTTTAAAGCTAGTTCCTTGAAAAGAGTCGTCGGGGAGGATTAAACATAACTTAAAACAAGTGCTCAGATATTGTTCTTTAGTTAACTTCAAGAGCCCTCAAAAAAAAAATCTCAGTATGTCAAAAACATAAGTATTTGACAGTCTTTATTTTGTGTTACATATTTTTTCCCTGTTGCTAGAATTAATTATTTTGTGTCAGCATCAGCACTTTACCAACCCAGAGCCTTCTCATTTCCCATAAGGGAATGGCTGTGTCTTGTATTGCTTCCGTTTTTAGCAAGTGAATTACTGCTTTTATTACTCAGAAAGTCTTGCAGGTTCATTTCCTCCTTCAATGAAAGTGACGTCGGTCAGTCGTGTCCGACTCTTTGCGACTCCATGGACTGTAGCCTACCACGCTCCTCCGTCCATGGGATTTTCCAGGCAAGAGTACTGGAGTGGGTTGCAATTTCCTTCTCCAGAGGATCTTCCCGACCCAGGGATTGAACCCGGGGCATTGCGGGCAGATGCTTTACCGTCTGAGCCACCAGGGAAGTCAATAAAGCGTGGCTGTTAGGGAGTGTTATGGTGCCCTTGCCTTTGAGAGGCCGGTTTTTATATTTACCTCCACATTATCCCACCATAATGAGATGGGTATGTTTTTTGCAAAATGTCTTACGTCTCTCTCTAGAACAGCTTCTGTGAGACTTACCTAGAAACTCACTCGACTCTTCTGTTCTCCGCCTCCTTTGCCCTCTTTCTCTCCTTGGAGTCTGAATTAACCTTTAGTATTTGTGTGAAAATCAGAGAACCTCAGGGTTAAAAAGCATTTTTGATGTTGGCTAGTCCAGGCACTCCTTGAATGTTTGAATCTGTCCTCAGCACCCCTAAAAGGTAGTGGAATGGTTTTAGGGCATCCCCAAAAGTGAGTTGGCAGCCTACCCCCTCTTTCTCTTGAATTTATGCTCTGCTTGTTCTACAAGCCAGGACAGGGTGGTGACGCTGCTTTCTGTCCATCCCTTGAAACATCATGAGGGTCAGTTAGATAATACTTTGTACCTTAAGCTGTTTATATAGATAGAGCTGACAGAATAGACCCTGTAAAATCTCTAACTTGGCATGGCTGAGGCTGACTAGTGTATATAACTTGTATTGACTACTTCACAGATTCTTTTAGGGGAAAATCATTAAAGACTGAATTTCATTAAAATTCCCTTAATCTGGACTAATTTTCAGAGACCCTTTGTGATTTTTAACATATTCACATTACCTGCTTTACCCATCTGTAAACTCTGAAGATCTTTATAGATTTGTGCTTTGGCCCTAGAATGTATACATACTATCCTGGACATTTGCTTTGGTTACTAGGGAAAAATAGTTTAAATTATTCTTCTTTAGGACATTTTGTTAACAGCTCAGCAAATGTAAATGTTCTGTGGAGTTTCTTTTGATTTTCAAGACAAGTAAAGCCTAAAAATAAAGCAAAAACACACACTCATGTTCCAAGAAATCAAACCAACAAAATAATAAACAAAAGAGGTCTGAGGCTAAAACATGGGTAGAATTTGCTTTCTGGATTAAGTGTGAAATTCAGAATCCTGGCCCTGACATGACTAGGAGGAGAAGAGATACCACTAGATTCTGCCGTTGGCTTTTTAGGTAGTGTATGATAAGTTTGAGTCTTAATTTCGTAAGAAAGGGGTTTAAATTTGTCTAACCTTCATCCTCAGGGCCAAATGTGTCTGGCGAGAATGGTGGTAGAATCCAGTTTCTAGAATAAGGCTGAGACCCTTTTCTTTTCTCTCCTGTAGACTACATTTGGTCAATTTTGTGGAACCTGTGGGCCTCAATTACTCCATGTTTATTCCTACCTTGCTGAATCAGGGCACCACTGCTCAGCAAGAGAAATGGCTGCATTCATCCAAAGGACTCGAGATAATTGGCACCTACGCCCAGACGGAAATGGGCCACGGTTAGTCCACATTTGAGGGTCAGTGGGTAGCCCAGTCAGGTCTTCATTTAACAAATCACTCTGGGCATTTGACCTTTTTTTTTACCCTCCTGCTACACGTTTGGAATTTTATTATTAAATTGATAAATCTTAAAATTCAACCTGTTTCTTCATAGTTTATTTCCCTATAAACTGGTCCAAGATTCTGGCCTGAAAGATGTATCATTGTTATTTTTTACCGTTGCTGTGTACACCCAGTTAAAATGGGTATCGAGCAGTTTGGAAAGGTGGGGTTGAAAATATGGCAAAGTGCTCCATTGTGTGGGTGTCTGATTTAAAAGACCTAGTTGGAAGTTCTTAAGAGGCTTCATGCCTCAGCAACACGTGGAAGATGCTTTGCTTTAATGAAGTTAAAAATGTGGATTTTAATGAGACAGGGGGTTAAAGTGGTGAAGGCTGCTAGGGGGTTTGGGAAAAAGTCCATGATGCTCTTCATTTCGTTTCTTTTTATTCATTTTTCTGTACCTGCCCATGGACTTTGAATTACCAGGAATTCTTGGTTAAATTGTTCTGAAAACCTTTAAAAAAGTTTTTGTGTTTGGTCTTGTGGAGCAAGTTTGTTTTCATAGACAAGGCCACTGATGGGCTTAAGGGTCTTGAATTTGAGCTGCCCCATGTCATTCCTAATTATCAAAATGTTTCCCTCGTGTAAATAAAGCAAAGCAAAGGAAGGAAGAAAGGATGCAGATTATCAGGGACATTCCTCTTTTGTGTTTCATTTGGTGCTTTTTGGCTTGTGAATTGGTTTAAGTAAATGTCCTTTCTCATAATGCCTATGGGCACTGCAGATCCTGGTCATGGGACAGTTTTATGAACACCCCACCAGGCACCCCAGGATGGTCAGACCTGAGGGAAGGTGTCCTAAGGGAAGAAAGATTGCATTCCAGCAGTGTTCCTCTCCTGGAGTGTGTGTGGGTGTTTTGTGATCTTGAAATAGCTTTGTGGTACAGAATCCTTTTTTGTTTGTTTGTTTTCAAATTCATCATTGAGTTGATTTGACTTTAAGAGGTATACTGTTCTCGGGAGACATTAGATGTAAACTATTGTGAAACTAAATGAGTCTGATCTGTTTATCTTTTGTTGGTCTGTCTTATCCTTCTGCCTCTATTTTTGAAGTATATTTCCCATGTATATTTGCAAGAAGAGAGGAAGAATTGAAGACTTAAACTTCATTGATTTGAGGAGTGCCGAGGGTTGGATTAAGGTCCTGTGCTGCTTTGGGCAAGATTGTATTTGTTAGTTTTCTTTCTCTTCTTCCTTCTAGTTTCCAAATTTTTCTTGTGTTTGAAACCAACTTTGTCTTGATCTCTATGGTTTTTTAGAGAACAGAGTTTTAAAATTAGGTCTTGTTTGTTGCTGGAACTTTGTCAGTTCATATTAGTTGTGTTTCGCTGAGTGCTATTCTTTTCCTAAAAAGCCAGTCTGTTGGCTAATTAACATCCAATGAGAGTATAATCTTATAGAGAATGTATAAAAAGTACTTCAGCATCAGCGGGACTGGAAATAGAGCAACTTGTACAGGATGACGATTTGACTACTTAAATTCTGAGACTTTGGAACATTGGTCAACAGTGATTATCTCACGTTCTTACAGAATTAGCTGTAACTTCCAGTTTGGGATTCTTTCACTTCTAGGAAGCCTCTGAGAAGTGAAGAAATTAAAAGTGCTCAGTCTTATTCCAGGATCCTCAAGAATCTTAAAATTCAACCACCTGCAGAAAGTCTAGCTCACCAGTGTTCTCTCTTCCCTCCTTTAAACACACTTCTGTCTGTACGGGCACACAAGCCCAACACATACTGGGTCTGTGGATCTGCGAGCCCTAATCAAAGGCAGAATCCTGGACCAAGGAGGGCACCCTCTACCCGGGGCTCCATTGTTAAAGAGACTGTCTGGGACATGGTCTAGGGTTAATTATCTCCAGACCATATGTCTCTCCAGGTCACAAAGCAGATAGTGTCTTGGTCATCATGGTTATTTGATCATTTCAAGTTCTAGCCACTTCATAGGGATTCTTTTTGCCTTTTCTGTTATTATAATTATTCAGGAAAATAGAGCTTCTGTAGTACATACTTATCATCTTTGAAGATGCTGCAGTATCATTGCAGATTCCCATCTCTAATACTAAACGGTGAAAATATTCTTCCTTTGAAGCTTGAAAAATAGGTCATGCACTTGATGTTGTAAGTCCCTAATCTTCCTCTTCCTGGATCTCACTGCTCTGTCTCTCCGATAGCCTCCCATCCTCTTTTTTCCCCAGAGTGATTCTCTTCCCTGTTGGCCTTCCCATGAGACTTGCTCCCTGGATATTCTAATTTCCCCACTGTTAGTAATAACAATATAAACGTCTACAAAAGCTGTGTTCTTTGGGTTATGCCTTTGAAATACCTTCCTCAGAGACGAATGACTACATTTGAAGAGAATGAGTACTTTATAGATGTTGTTGCATAAGACATGGAGTAGGTTTTGATGTATTTAGTGTACTCGTGTCTCCTTTGTCCCATCAACATAGTCACTTTGGTTTTTTGCTACTTTTATATCTAAGAATTAAAGTTTTCATTTACCAATGCTAATGAGCCTGGATATTACTCTCTGCATTTCATATGTATGAACTGGCATGTTCTCCTTTGAGTGTTGGATAAATAGAATCTGCGTGTTGATCTTAGAACATTATATTGTTTTTATTGGCTCTGTTTCATTAAATATTTTGGCCTCAGTGCATCTGTGTCTGACTAGGTATAAGTTTTCTTCTCATATCTTGGGTAATTAGCTTCCATTTTATTCCCATTTTTGTTTGTTGAATTTGTGTTTAATGTTTTTACTTGTGTATGATACAGTGATCAGTCTCACATACAGTATTCATGTTTATTAACTAATAGCTCTTTCACTTTATTACGTTCTTTCTAGTTTATCTTAGACTTTTGTAATAGTTTCAATTTATTTATGGAACCTTAAATATATTACATTAATTTGTTTCTTTCTGTTTTCTCTAACATCATAAGCTTTGGCTCATTGTTATTTTAAAGATAGTTAAAAATCTGATAGAAAAAAAAATCTGATAGGATAAACTTACTATTGTTACAGCCTGTGTTTCAAGATATTTGTATTTAGTGTTCTTGCATACTTATTCTTTTTGATAAATTCTGATCTCAATTTATCAAGTTCTAAAACATATTCTATAGGAATTTAAAACCTGTGTTACATTAAATCCCAATATTTTCTTGAGAAGTACTAATTTTCCTTCATACTGTGAGCTCAGAATTAGCAATTTCTTTTCTGTTACTTTGATCTTTCATTCATCCTAGTAGGTATTTATGTGTTTTCATAATTAAATATTTAATATTCTGAGCTAACTTATTTAAAATATAAAAATATTTTGTTGCTGTTATAAATCACCTTTCTCTTTAGTGGGATTTCTATTTGAATGGTTCTAATGGATAAGAATGAATGATTTTTTAAAGCCTATAGCTTTGCTAAGTTAATTTATGATTGATGGTGTTGGTGTTTTGTTGTTGATTTCCAAGGATTATAATCATGCTGTCCACTGAGTTGCTATTTTGATTTCTTCCTTTCTCAATATGTTGTTAATCTAATCATTTGTCCTCACTACTGGCCAGCCTTCCCTGCCCTGTATCATGTAGGAGATACAGGGAAAGCCTTTTGTGTTGACGCTTTTGAAAGAATTGACTGCAGCTCCTTACCAAGTAAAATGTTGGTGCTTTGCAATTATAAAGTAAATTAATTTAAAATAATTTATGATCTTTATCATGCATAAAGGTTACAGCAAATATCAATACTTGATTTAAATCAAAAACTATCCAGGTAACTTTGTCCTTGTAACGTTTCTACATTTCCTTCACTTCTGAATAATCCTTACCCTAGTTACAAGAGACATTTTACTCCTGGGAACAACTTTCAGCTTCAGAACAGTTTGTGATGATAGTAGTTTTCCCCTTGCCCTTCTCAGTGTGCTCTGCGGTAACCCTTGGTATTGGCATTATTCCCTGATACACACCCGCCCACGATGAGTCTGAAGGGCGCCTCAGAGCGACCTCTCCTTCACCAGGAATTGCTCTGGTTTCTAGCCATGGAAAAGTAGGCTCTCGGCACTGACAGTGGTTGGCCTCAGGCCACAACTTTTGGCCGTAGTTCAGAGTTCTCTTCTTACAGCTCCTGCTGCTGCTGCTAAGTCGCTTCAGTCGTGTCCGACCCTGTGCGACCCCATAGATGGTAGCTCACCAGGTTCCCCCGTCCCTGGGATTCTCCAGGCAACACTGGAGTGGGTTGCCATTTCCTTCTCCAATGCATGAAAGTGAAAAGTGAAAGGGAAGTCGCTCAGTCGCGTCCGACTCCTAGCGACCCCATGGACTGCAGCCTACCAGGCTCCTCCGTCCATGGGATTTTCCAGGCAAGAGTACTGGAGTGGGGTGCCATTGCCTA
The DNA here is from genome assembly GCF_027580195.1 of Bos mutus. Classification (NCBI taxonomy): domain Eukaryota; kingdom Metazoa; phylum Chordata; class Mammalia; order Artiodactyla; family Bovidae; genus Bos; species Bos mutus. The sequence goes on along the minus strand of NC_091635.1, from coordinate 7,600,767 downwards.
CTGGAGTGGGGTGCCATTGCCTTCTCTGAAAGTGCGCCCAGGAGAAGGCAATGGCACCCCACTCCAGTACTCTTGCCTGGAAAATCCCATGGACGGAGGAGCCTGGTAGGCTGCAGTCCATGGGGTCGCTAGGAGTCGGACTCGACTGAGCGACTTCCCTTTCACTTTTCACTTTCATGCATTGGAGAAGGAAATGGCAACCCACTCCAGTGTTCTTGCCTGGAGAATCCCAGGGACGGGGGAGCCTGGTGGGCTTCCATCTCTGGGGTTGCACAGGGTCAGACACGACTGAAGCGACGCAGCAACAGCAGCAGCAGACACACTTTAATTTTTCTTCCTGCACACCATTCCTTTAAAAACAGGACAGTTGGCATTTCTGTTTGTGAGTGAAAGGTACTCGCTCATCCCAGGAATGTTGTTTTTCCAAGGATTTTCACTATTTATAAAAAAAAAAAAAAACACTTTATTTTGAAATGACTATAGATTCATAGGAAGTTGCAAAAATAGCCCAGAAACATCCCATGGACCTTGCACTCAGTTGCCCCCAGTGGTAATATCTTACAGGATTTCCAGTTTGACGCTTCCAAATCTTAACTGATTTGGCAGGTCTTTCTAATGTCCCCACCGTCATCCTCAGCCCAGATCGCACTAGAAGACATGATTAGGCAATGAGATTCTTGTCCTTGTTTTGCCATGGTCTTTTTTTTTTGGCTGTGCTTTGAGGCCTGTGGGATCTTTAGTTTCCCAACTAGGAATGAACCTGTCCCCCTACCCTCATTGGAAGCTTGGAGTCCTAACCACTGGACCACCAGGGAAGTCCTGCCATTGTCTTTCTGACCTGAAAACACTTAATTCACCTCAGCTTTAATTTCTTTGTAAAATGAGGAAGTTATTCGTACATTTTTTGATTTTCATGTGATTGGTTAGCTGAAAGCTCAGCTCACCCCAACCCTTGTGGAAAGACAGTACAGATCAGCCCTCACCTACAGCACCCTCCCCCTGATTATTTTCTTCCTCAAGTGGAACAAATGGAGAAATTTTGAAACTGAAATGTTTAGGCTCATTTCTAAGATAAAGAACATAGTAAGAGCAATATAGAATTGATTAATTTAGAGCTGGAATTTAGATAAAAATGCCGGTAGCATGCAATATTACAAAGCTGTATAGCACTATTTCCTATTAGAAATAAATTCACATAAAAGTCTAGGGCACTTGCAAATTTTAAATGGAAAAGAATGACTTTAGAAATTGGATTTTAAATGACAGTTAACATGTTTATTATAATTTTGATAATTCCCATATGATTGTAATGGAGCGATTGTTATGCATGAATCTGTTATTTGTGAATATTATGATCTTCACTAAAAATTGCATGTCTTTTTATTTCTGAAATTAATTACTGGAGTGAAGAGCACCGTCAGTTTTTGTATTAAATTGTTTTAATAGCATGTGGCTGGATATTTTAATGAATCCAAATGAAATGACCAAAATTAGGTGAGGAATGTGGATTAACACTGGATGTTTTATAGACAAATAGAAAAGTTTTCCAACCCAGAAACATTAGTATTAGATCCTGGAAAAATTTTTTCCAAGAGAACTTTTGTGTTTTCCCGTCTCAACTTTTCATTAGAATATATGTCATTGTACAACTTCAATTTTCCATTCCATCAAGCCTCTTCAGAATTTTTATTTACCTTAATTGCAAGGCTGTAATCCTTTGCCTTGGTCACATAGTTTTGGTTGCACAGGCTTTGGAATCAGTTCCCAATCCCTGCCAAGTTATTTTAGAAATGAGTCGCATTAGAAAATACTTCTCACCAATTTAAGAAAAATGGAAGTAACCAAGAGTTATAATGTAATACAGAAAGGGGCAGTGCTCCCATCCATGATGAAGTCTGCTCAACTGATTCATACTTAACAGAAGGTATTTTTTTTCTCCTTTCCTTGCTGTTTGTTCAAATTGCTGATCTCACACCTGATGACTCTCAAATGCCCATCCTTGGTATTTCTTTGAAGCTTTGTGAATCGAGGGCGGCCTGGGCCTCTGGATCTTCACTTGGGCATGTTCCTGCCCACCTTGCTGCACCAGGCAACCGAGGAACAGCAGGAGCGCTTCTTCATGCCTGCCTGGAACTTGGAGATCATTGGCACTTATGCCCAAACAGAGATGGGTCATGGTACGGTGCATTCAGTCTACCTTCTGGGTTGGGTGGGGCTCTGCAAGCCTAGGGTACATGGAGCGTCCATCATGTGCCAGCGGTGGTGTTTCCACGTGCTGTGTGGGATCTGTTTAAATGCAGTCTTTCTGCAGCGCTCCAGGTTTTCACATGTGGAAGTCTTGGCGTAGACAGTGCCTTGGTCAGTGGAAATTAAAGCTCATGTTATCACAGATATACTGATTACTTATTCACGGTTCCCCTTCAGCAGATCAAGAATTAAGAGTTAGGTCTTACTTACTAAGTGGTTTTTCAGGTTCACTGCTTTTGTACAGAATTTGTATGGAGAGTCTGAACCCATCTCTTTTTCTTCATTACTATGATTCCCTTTTATACTGATACCTTAATGAACTTACACAGATTCCAAAAGAAATAGATGTTAATAGCATGTGTGCTAAAGGGAAGTGAGTGGCCTCTATAACCAAAACATGCAGGATTTTTTACCTTGACATTATTTGTGTTGATTCACTAAATTCAGTAGACTTCTAAAGGTGGCTTTGGCCAAAGTTTAGTAAAAATAAGATAAGTTGTACTTCCAGGTAATTGATTTCACATTCTGTATGTACCACTTTTCTTTTTTTCTTTGCATCCCCGACCTACCTTTCTCTGTGAACTGGATGGGGCTCAAGCTGGTGGCTATTCCTGGTAGCACGCGTTCTGTATTGGTATTTGTGTTTGAATGGTACCCATTCATCTACTTCTGGCTTCTGTTAGCCTAATCAGAGGTTTCAGAACAGCTGGTCTAGTGTGTATTTGCTTTTTGTTCCTTATTCCTGTAACAGCTTTATCTTAATTTGATTGCTCATTTGACTTTCAGCTTCAATGCTAAATAGTATTTTACAGGATGTTCCTAAGACACAAAGTGGAATACTGTTTGGTTCAGTTGTGCGTTTGAAAACGCTCTGTCATTACCTGTTCTATAAAAGTTTCTTCTTTGGTGAAAGGGGTCTCACTGTCTGATTCCTTGATTCCCATCTGGGGGAAGGTTGATCACCCATAAACTGGCCATTTCTGTTATTCAACTTGGAAGTTTCTGAATGTTTAACAATTAATTTTAAGTGGTGAATGAAATCTGGCATTTTCAAAGCAATCTGGTAAAAAGTTCTCATCATTGACTTCAGGATAGGGAGAGGGTCACATAGAACACTTTTCTGTAACTTTTTTCAAAGAATTTTGGCACATTTGTATTAGAATTTAAGGGCTTGCCTGATAGCTCAGTTGGTAAAGAATCTGCCTGCAATACAGGAGACCCCACTTCGATTCCTGGGTCGGGAAGATCCACTGAAGGGATCGGCTACCCACTCCAGTATTCTTGGGCTTCCGTTGTGGCTCAGCTAGTAAAGAATTTGCCTGCAATGCAGGAGACCTGGGTTTGATCCCTCCTAGAGAAGGCAATGGCAACCCACTCCGGTACTCTTGCCTGGAAAATCCCATGGATGGAGGGGCCTGGTAGGCTGCAGTCCATGGGGTCGCTAGGAGTCAGACATGACTGAGCGACTTCACTTTCACTTTTCACTTTCATGCATTGGAGAAGGAAATGGCAACCTACTCCAGTGTTCTTGCCTGGAGAATCCCAGGGACGGAGAGCCTGGTGGGCTGCCGTCTATGGGGTCGAACAGAGTCGGATACGACTGAAGCAACTTAGCAGCAGCAGAGAAGGAAAAGGCTACCCACTCCAGTATTCTGGCCTGGAGAATTCCATGGACTGTATAGTCCATGGGGTTGCAGAGTCAGACCCAACTGAGCAACTTTCACTTTTTCATTAGAGTTTAAAACACAAATCCCTGTCCATCTCCAATGAACATGAAAGTTGTGAACCAGTCAGGAATAAGTGAAAGCCTAGTGTTGGAAGCCTACAGGGTGAACTTGGACCTTATTGGGACTTTTAGAAATTTTTAAAAAGTCACCATTCCAGGTCTTCTTTTCCCTAAAATGGTTATAACTTTTAAAGTTTTAAAACTTGTTTTCCTTTCTAGCATTCATTCTGAAATAAATTCTCAGTTTACAAGAACTTTAGCTTCAGTCTCTTCTGTCATGTGTTATCTCGTTCTTTGTTATAATACAGAATTCCAGAATGTTGAATTGGTGTGGTGGACACAATACGAATGAGTTGAAATTAGCACACTAACAACTTAGAGATGATTTTAAAAGGGCAGTTAACTTCCATGTTAAAGTCATAGCCTGTGATCTCAGGCAACTATGATTCTTATCTGTCTTTACATTTTCTTTTGGTTGATGTAAATAAATGTTCCCTATCTACTGCTGTGCAGTAAATCAAATACAGAAATGGAACATGCTTGACATTTATATTTTCAGCTTAATACGAACTATCTGATTTAAGCATCAGAAATTCAGGATCTTGGTTATCAACCATTTGTAGCTCATCTACAGATGTTTTATTGTTAGATGTTGTTACTCTCTGAGATGCTAGTGCTTTAAAGGAACTGGGCAGATTTTACCCTATACCTGTTTTTTCCCATATTCTATCTGAAGTAGGTATAATTCATTTCCTTAGGAACCCATCTTCGAGGCTTGGAAACCACAGCCACTTATGACCCTGAAACCCAGGAGTTCATTCTCAACAGTCCTACTGTGACCTCCATCAAGTGGTGGCCTGGTGGACGTAAGTGAATTTTTTTAATAGTAACTGAATGTTTTGAAGACTTATAGAATATATAGCGTCTATGAGAATATAATTTTGAAATATAGAAAGAACTCTTAGGGCTTAAACTATGCTGAGCTTTTCACATTCTCTTGTGTTACCTGTTACAGATGTTTATACACTTGTAAAGTGCAGAGGACAGCTGTCAATTTTGCTGCTTTTCATAGATTTTTATCTTAGCATTCCATGTGTTAGCATAATTTCCATAATCATCATTTAAAGTAATTTAGTATACCTAGTTTGGTTAGTCATTTATGTATTGGAAAGTATTTGAGAGACATCCCTGGTGGTTCAGTGGCTAAGACTATACCCTCCCTATGCAGGGGGCCTGGGTGCAATCCCTGGTTAGGGAAATAGATCCCACATGCTTCAACTAAAGATCCCGTATGCTGTAACTAAGACTTGGCACAGCCAAATAAATAATCAAAACAGAAATAGAAATGAGTATTTTTTAAAAAAGAAAAGTATTTTAGTTTTTAAATTTTTGTTATAATAGCTTTGATGTGAAATTTATTTAATATTGTCTTCTATTCTGAATTATTGTTTTAGGATACATAAATTTCCAATGAAGGATTTTGTTATCCACATTATATATTTTAATATGTGGTATTACATTTTGATAAGGAAAAAAACTAGCATGCAATAAAATGGAAATATTTCTGGATGCATTAACCAAAAATCTCTTAAAGCAGCTGTATCCTATAGTACAGCTGAAGTATTCTGAATACCGAATACTGAAGTATGCAGAATACTGAAGTATTCTGCAGTGATGGAATATTCTCTGTCTTTGCCGTTCAGCGTGGTAGCCACTGGCCACCTGAACACTGGAAATGTAATTAGCTGACTGAGGAACTGAATCTTCTATTTTATTTCATTATAATTAATTTAAATGTAAATAGCCACATGTGGCTAGTAGCTACTGTTTTGGAAAGCCCTGCCTTAAGGGAGAAAAAGGAAGTAATTTAATGTTCTATGATTATCCTAAAAATGTCTTTATGTAAATGAATGAAAAATAAGTAAAACTATCTTCTTCTTTAAAATGCTATCAAATTAACATGTTGTCTACCCTAAACTTAGATAATGTTATATGTCAATTATACTCCAGTAAAAATACACACACACATATATATGTGTGTTTTTAAAATGAAGGCTTACTTTGCAAAAATTTAATGAATTTTGCTATTGATGGAATCTTAGTCTTATATTTAACATATGCTTTTCTCTCTTTTGTTTCTGTCTTTTGAAAATGTAAGAACATTTGCTCACTTTCCTCTCTCGTTCTCTTTTATGTTGCAGTTGGAAAAACTTCAAATCATGCTATCGTACTTGCCCAGCTCTTCACTCAGGGAAAATGCTATGGATTACATGCCTTCATTGTACCTATTCGTGAACTTGGGACCCATAAGCCTTTGCCAGGTTAGGATTATCTAATGTTGAGATGGAAAATTAAACCAGTCACTATCTTCTGCAAAAAGTATAATATGTAACTAAAGAAGAGGAGGGAGCCAGGAATCCCAGAACCTAAATACCCTGTGACTCCCCTTTCATCTGCGGCAGGTATTACTGTAGGAGACATTGGCCCCAAGTTTGGCTATGATGAGATGGATAATGGCTACTTGAAGATGGACAACTATCGTATTCCCAGAGAAAACATGCTGATGAAACATGCCCAGGTACAGTGAGATGGAAAATACGAGCAGGCGTGTCAGACATGGGGGTTTCAGTGGCCATTGATAATCGTAGGATTGGAATGGTCTGTTCGTTTAGAAGGTAATAACAGATTTTTTACTTCTGATGATGCTTTTATTGTGACCATGAAATCAGATGAGTTGACAGGTGTGAAGGGCATGTCTTGGTTTGCTAAACCAGTGGGGCTCCCACTTTAGCATACATTAGAGTCGCCTGGAAGGCTGCTAAAACCTAGATTACTTAGTGCCCAGAGTTTCTGATTTAGGAGGTCAGGGTGGGGACTGAGCATCAGGTGGTGCTGATGCTGCCTTTCTGGGGACCACACTTTGAGAATAAACTGCCACTTGGGTTTAACAGAAGGAAGCATCCATCTCATGTTCTTTTTCCAGGTGAAGCCTGATGGCACATACGTAAAACCCCTGAATAACAAGCTGACCTACGGGACCATGGTGTTCATCAGGTCCTTCCTCGTGGGAGAATCCGCTCGGAGTCTGTCTAAGGCATGCACCATTGCCGTCCGATACAGTGCTGTGAGGCATCAGTCTGAAATCAACCCAGGGTAAGGGTAAAGTCTGAGATGAGCTCAGTACTGAAGTCTGGCGTGAACCCCATCCAGGTATCAAAATTCCCAAATGTGATGTGGAGAAAGTGCATTTGTGATAAAATTAGCTAGAATGGCAGTGTACTGGGTCTGCTACTTAGAATCTAAACTTCCTTAAGTGGAAGGATGAGAATAAGCACCTAATTATTACTTTTAACCTTCTAAGAAAAATGATAATATTACTAGAGCTTTATAAGTGAAGTGTTCAAAACACTGAAGGTGTGGTGTGAAGGTTCTAATTGCTGCTAACAACTACAAATTGGGTATAGTGAAAGTGACATTAAACTCGGTTCCCTGTTGTGTTCCTGGGCATAGTTTGTTCTTATTTCCACCTACTAATTGGGCATGACTCTTTGATAAACTTTTTACTCTTAAAGAAGAAATAAAGAAATTGGTAAGAGCAGACTCTTTTGCATGCTCAGTGGACCTTCTTAGACTTTAAATATTAAACTTAGTACACTGGGTCTTCTCATATTAGTGGTCACAATATAGTTTATTCTACCAGCTACACCCTTTAACATTGCCTTCCTCCTGTGAAGTTAACGAAGTTTGGTTCTTTATGTTGCCATGAGATACTATTTTCATAGCCAGACTGGAAAGATTAAGAAAAATAGAAATGTCAACTAGAAAATCCTGTTCACGTGTTCAACAGGGTGGTTCAGAGTGTGGTCTTCTGTAGCCAAATAGCCTAGATTTCAATCAAGAATCTGCCACTTACTAGCTCTGTGACCCCGGGTAGGTTCTTAACCTCATTTTTCCCATCTGTAAAATAGAGCTATTAAAAATTACTTCACAGGGTCTTTGTGAGGATTAGATAAATTAATCTATCAAAGTGCTTAGTCCAGAATCTGGCACGTGAGCTCTGTATAGGGATTGATTGATTGATTTTTGTTTGTTTTTCCTTTTTTCATATACTTTAGTGAACCAGAACCACAGATTTTGGATTATCAAACCCAGCAATATAAACTTTTTCCCCTCCTGGCCACTGCCTATGCCTTCCAGTTTGTAGGCGCATACATGAAAGAGACCTATCTTCGGATTAATGAAGACATTGGCCATGGGGACCTGAGTGAGCTGCCTGAGGTCTGTGTCTGGTCTCTGTCCCTTGTGGGAACCCTTCTTGTTCATACTTCCCTGTGGGATCATGTGCAGAGAAAATTAAACATTGGGATACCTTGAAAAGAATCCATATTTTTATGGATTTATCCATGTTTTTAAATTTCAGAATTACTGTACTATGTTGGTCCTTTATTGAGCAAAAGAACCTAAGTGGTACATTTTTTTGCCACATAGAACAGTTCAGAAAGGAATGTGGTAATGTTACTAGTTTAGGCTAATTAGATGAGGATGCTTTTCAGTTTATATACATGGCAAGTGATTTTATTTGGTTTTCTTGGCCACACCAGGCTGCTTGCAGGATCTTAGTTTCCTAATCAGGGACCAAACCAGGCCCCTGGCAATGACAGCACAGAGCCCTAAGCACTGAGCACCTGCCACTTAACCCTGGCAAGTGCTTCTGCAAGTGACAGTCCTGTTCAGCGTGTCCACTTGGAATGCAGGCTGTCAGCACTGCAGACGTCCTGATGGCCTGTGCTTCCCCCTTCAGCTTCACGCGCTCACCGCTGGGCTGAAGGCTTTCACGTCCTGGACAACGAACACAGCTATTGAAGCCTGTCGGATGGCTTGTGGCGGACATGGCTATTCTCACTGCAGTGGACTTCCAAATATTTATGTCACTTTTACCCCAACCTGCACCTTCGAGGGGGAAAACACTGTCATGATGCTGCAGACAGCCAGGTTAGAGTCTAATTCATGATTTCTATCCTGTGTTCTCAGGAATGTCCAAGTCCTTTCCACTGATACCTGTTCCCGTGTGTTCTCTTCGCATTATGTTTGTTCCTGAAAGATGTCATTTTGCCTTCCATCCTGACGCAGGATGTTTATCTTGTGCTCAGACTAGTATGAAACCCCGTCACATAGTTTAAAGTCATTACAGGAATTCACTTTATTTCTGTTTCACGGGAAGCATAGTTACTGAAAGCATGTGTCCTGGTGACTTCTAGGTTCCTGATGAAAAGTTACGACCAGGTGCACTCAGGCAAGTTGGTGTGTGGCATGGTGTCCTACTTGAATGACCTGCCCAGCCAGCGCATCCAGCCACAGCAGGTGGCCGTGTGGCCAACTATGGTGGATATCAACAGCCCCGACAGCCTGACAGAGGCGTACAAGCTTCGAGCGGCCAGGTGAGTGCACGCACGAGAGCTGGGGCCGGCAGCTGCAGGGGCCCCAGGCCCAGGGCCTAGGTGGGAGGCACGAGTATTCACTGTCACCTTCTTGGGCTCCAGTTTTCTAGTTTTTTTTTTTTAAAAAACAGATTAGTAGAAATTGCTGCTAAAAACCTTCAGACTGAAGTGATTCACAGAAAAAGCAAGGAGGTAGCGTGGAACCTAACGTCCATTGACCTTGTTCGGGCAAGTGAGGTCAGTGATGGTTCTCCTCCCCTCCCCCGTCCTTCACCACCCCCCTCATTGTCTTAGTACAGAAACCTTATCACTGCTGAATCTTTTTCAGAGATTCTTACATTCTGGTGTTTTCCTTATATCTAGGCACATTGCCACTATGTGGTGGTTAAGCTCTTTACGGAAAAAGTCCTCCAGATTCAAGAGAAGTCCATCCAAGCTGTCCTAAGGCGTTTGTGTCTCTTGTATTCTTTGTATGGAATCAGTCAGAATGCAGGGGATTTTCTTCAGGTCAGGATTTTCTAAGTTTAAGTCCCTTTATTTAATTCTTAATTTTTTATAGAAAATAATTTTGGTTTACTTTGTAGTTGTGTATATGTGTGTGTCTATATATTCATAAACATCTGTTTGTATACGTACCTTATAACGTCTGTGCTTGCTTGCTCGTTTCTTCGCTTTAGGGGAGCATCATGACAGAGTCTCAGATCACCCAGGTGAATGGGCGCATCAAGGAGCTGCTGACTGCAATTCGCCCTGACGCGGTTGCTCTGGTGGATGCATTTGATTTTCAGGATGTGACACTGGGCTCTGTGCTTGGCCGCTATGATGGAAATGTGTACGAAAACTTGTTTGAATGGGCCAAGAAATCCCCACTGAACAAAACAGAGGTAAAAAAAAGAAAAAAGTGTCTTTCACATTTTGAAGTTATTCATTTAAATATTAAAGCAGGAAGGCCCTCAGAGAATGACCACCTGGGGAAGCTTTGAGAGCTCTCATGACCACTTCAGACAGTCCCTTTATTTGAGCAACAGGTTCTGAAGGGAACAAGACCTTTCCTATAGTATGTGGGCTTTTAGTTTCCTTAACTAACAACAATTGAAAAATTTCAAACATATACATAAATAGAACACTGCAGTGCATCTTCCTGTTCCCTTGATCGTGTTTCAACAACTGTCTGCTCATGACCAGTTGCATTTTATCTGAACCTCCCAACAGAATTATTTTGAAGCAAATCCAAGGTATCAGGTAATTTATTCATAAATATTTCAGTATGTATCTCTGAAAGATAAGGATTCCTTTTTTAAAAAAGCATAACTGCAGTACCATTCTCACACCTAAACAAATTAACAGTAATTCTTTCATACCATGAACTAGCCAGTGTCCAGATTTTTCCCCATTTAGCTCAATTCTCCCCCCACCCCCCTTTGATTTTTTTGAATCAGGATTCATATAAGGTTCAGATAATTTTTTGATTAAAAGTACGTTATTTTGGGACTTCCCTGGTGGGCTAGAGGTTAAGAATCCACCTTCCAATGCAGGAAACGGGGGTTTGATCCCTGGTTGGGATCCCATATCCCATGGGGCAACTAGAGAGCCCTCGTGCCACAGCTCGAGAAGCCCCTGCACCACAGCAAAGAGCCTCTGAGTCACAATAAAGAGCCAGTGCAGCAAAAAAAAAAAAAGCTATTTTAAATTGCAAGCTCCTTATCAGTAATGTTTTCTCTCTCCTTTCCCTGCAGGTCCATGAGTCTTACAAGCACCTAAAGTCGCTGCAGTCCAAGCTCTGACGTGGCTTGATGATAAGTGCAGTCTGCCCTGAAAGTAGCTGTTCTTACACCTGTCACACAAACTGCGTGGAATCTTGATCAAATTCGGAAAAGCTGTAGAGCAAGTGATAAATTGACCCTTTCCTCTTTTTATAAATGAAAAAAGAAAACAGATTTTGCAAATTAAAGGAGAAAACCAGATGTGTTTTACAAGTGCAATTAACACTGAAAGAGACTATTAAGCATTCAGAAAAAGTTTTAAGAAATGCAGTGCGACTTCCATCTATATTGCTGCTGATCCCAGGAGGCCAGGACTTTTGATAATTAGTAAAATTTAACTACTAAGTAGTTAATTATTTTCACATCTTAATTGCTAATCACTGGATATACAAGTGTTTTTAAGCAGAGGTGTTTTTTTAAGCAGGGTAGAACCCTTCCTAACTTTCTTGCTCATGTCCTAACACAGCTGCCAGGGGTCCCGGCTAGAAAGCAGGAGTGAAGAAGAGAAACTGGGGAAAAGAAACTAATCAGGAAACCTGTGAGTTCGTGCCTGACACACTGACGCCTCTCCTGCCTGCTTGCCCTCCTTAATTGATGTATTGCTCCTACCTTAAGTGTTCACAGTAGCGTCTTTCCAACCCAAAGATTTCTTGAGCACAGGCTTCTGCAGGGTCCCTGCCCTGTGTAATTCGGAACTAAGCTTCCGTTGGAGGCTTCCCTAAACTGTCCCTCTAGTAGCATTAGAGCTCCCTTTGCGTCAGCTTCTCGGGGAGAGGGAGGCGGCCAAGTCATCTCTACATATAACTTTTGGCAGCCGATGAGATCTCCACATCAGTGGTTTTGATCTCCCTCTCCTGAGAAAGACGCTAAAGAAAGGAGAAAAATAGTCACAGTTCCTTCTTAGAAGAATTAAGGGCGTGGAGAGCTATCAGTTAGGTTACTGTAACTTTGGTGACCATGGTAACTACATTTTCTAGAACAATCCAGATTTCCTATATTCTGGCACTCTGGCAGAAGCCATTAAAATGCTTGGAGGTCTGGCCTTAGAAAAATAAAAGCGTCACTCATTGCTTCTTACACCCAGGAAAGTCCTTTGACAAACCATGTGTTCTGATTTTTTAATCAGAAAATATAATCATTGAAACAGTGGCTAAAGGATAAATGGAAGCTCCATAGAATGTTTCTTACAGTATATCTGGTTTTATTTTCAGTATGTTTCTAGGAGCTTTATCTGACTTGCTAAATTGTCCTTTCAGCTGAAGTCTAATTTGTACAATCATTCTATATTTAAAAGCTAAACACGTATCTCATGATGAATTTTTTCTTCAAATCAATGTAAAACAAATCACTTAATTTTCTTGTTGTTGTTAACTGTATTTGTAACCTCTGTCTCACGAAGCCAGTTGTTCTAGAGTCAGTCTTGAGAATGTAGTATGTAATTCAGGGAACTGTAATTCCCTTCTTGGGACCTTACATAAAATCTATCCCAGTGAAACTAGTAATAGACTTTAAGGTCCAGCAGAAGAAATACTGCCTGTTGACAGAAGCCTTAATCTTTCCACCAGGAGAACTAATTGATAATTGTGTTAACATTGAAGTAAAAAATCACTCTGTAAATCTCGTATGGGTATCTCTTGGGACTAGATCAGATTCTGGGAAATAACAGTAAATTCAGATTGCTTGATATTAACCTGTTAAATATAGAATTGTTTCCAGTTAGTGGTTAAAAATCTTATTCACAGAGGGCTAACCCATGGCCAGGACATGAGGGTTTTTGAAATGACACCCACACAATCCAGCTTCATAGATCTGGGATCTAAGCAGTTTGAAACATGGTGGTGGACTCTGTCAGAGCCACCTTCAGTCCAGCACCTTGAGCTTTATATTTAAAAGCTAGATCTCATATTGATAGTATTTTTATTAACATTGGAATGTTTTGAACTTATTCACTGTAATTAAAGAATAAAGGTACCATAAGACCTCAAGAATTTGTCACTATCAAGATGGAAAGAATGTACCACATAAAATTAAACATAAATTTAAATTATGAAGAATTTTAAGATGTAGATTTAGGTAACACTGAACAAAAGAAGGAAGGAAGGAGTGAGACCTGCCTCAGCAGATAACCTGCCTCAGCAGATAGATGGTGCTGTCTTTGTAGAGTATTTGAGTGCTCTGTCCATGCAGGAATACAGATTTGTTGGTTTCTCATAAGGAAGCAGCAGACCCAGCTTGCTATCCTTTAGAAGCCAGACTTTGCCACAGATAAGGGTGGTTCTGTTGGGTTCTTTTGTGAGCCATTTTCATAAAGCGTACAGATAAATTTCAACCTCATCTCCAAAATGATGATAAACCTGAGCAGAATTATTGTTTCTATTAGATGATACTGACATAACCCTTTGAAAGATCCATGAGGTTTTTGCTGTTTGTAATGGATGAAGTTTGCTACATCCTGAAGTATTTGGATTTCTACTTCGTATCTACTCAGTAGACACTGAGGTGTACTTCAGTGTTGCACATAAGTGACCTCAAAGCACAGTTGGTCCCAAAGCCTTTTCGGGCCTTCCTGTTCTTGTCTTCAGAACATCATACCACTAAGTAGCAGCTTATCTTCAGAACATTCACTTAATTGCAACATTAACCATGTTCACATACTTTCTGAGAACTCACTGGTGGTAATTTCAGATAACATACACCTGGAGGCATTTAACCATTTGTAACATTAACATGTTATTAGAACTCAATTATTGGATTTTCTTCAGTGCAAGGCTTTGGTTGCGGAAATATATTGATTCATGATCCTTGAGTTCTCTAGGGAACAAAAATTCCTCTAATGACTGTTGCTCAGAGTCCTACCCCTTTCTGAGTTCTATCCATCTCAGTAAAAAGAAAACTAGATGCAGATGGCCTATAACACCCACTAACCATTTTGTGTACTGTGCAAGGTATGCCTGGAGTCATAGATTGTCCTCAAGCAGTAGCTGCTGCACCAACTAGAGAGGAACCTTGCCAGGAAACTGATGATTCTACTTGAGGCCAAGAATCTTCTGTTGAGTCTCCTGAAGGTTTGCATGGAAAAATGCAGAGATCAGCTAATTGAATATTTATTATTCCATTCCTGGAGGATTAGACCAAGTCACCGTAAATGAATAAAATGTCTTTTCATTTTAAAACACTGGTGGAGTTTTGCTTATAGCTCTCCAAACTCAAATTTTCATTACTATTCCTGTGGTCCATGATAGTAAATATAGAAACATAAGGAAATTTAGCCTTTGTAGACTGCAAATTCCTAGGTTTCAGAGAATTTTTTTATTTTTTCTTACATATAAGTGAGCCACTGATTATCTCGAGGAAAGTCATGGAACATTGGGAGGGATATTAAGAATTCTGAAGCAAAACAGTTTAACCACATTACTGTCGACTGTTTCACAGATTAGGTAACAACGTGATTCACCTGCATAATATTCCAACTGATGACTGCTTGTAAACATTTCCAATTGCTATGAATTCGAGGAAACTACTTTGGCGCATATAATTTGCTACCTTCTTACCCCTTTAACTGTCGTGGTTTGAGTTTGGTTCCTACCCGATGAAGTGTATTTAGCATGTATTGTTCCGCATGCCTGGCAGGACATGTCAGTGAAGGTGGGAGTACTTGAGGAGGTGCACAGGTCCAAAGACGGAGTCACGGTTGGACAGTGGTGACCCACCAACCTTCGAATAAGCCAAGCCACTAACCCCATCTTCCTTTGTAAAACTGAAGAACCCTTAATAAACTGTAATCAACACGAAAAGTGTTACTGTCTTTATTACGTGATGGTGTTAGGTTTCATCCTGGCTTCACAGCTTCGGCATTCATAATTGAAGGTCACAGCCACTTTCCTAGTCTTTATGGTTTCACTGCCCATCATTTTTCCACTCTCCATTTCTCATGCCCTCCACCTTTCCACCAGTCAGCCCTCAAAAGAATGTTGAAATAACCTTTTTTTTTTTTTCTTTTTTTCCCTTCTTGGCTGCACGGTAGAGCATGTTGGCTCTTACTTCCTAGACCAGGGATCGAACCCGTGCTCCCTGCAGTGGAAGTGCGGAGTTTTAATACTGGGCCACCAGGGAAGTTCCTGGAAGAACTGTAACTGGTTTGGAACCTAGGTGGGCTTTCTTTGTGGCTCAGCTGGTAAAGAATCCGCCCGCAATGCGGGAGCTGCTGCTGCCGCTAAGTCCTGTCCGACTCTGCGACCCCATAGACGGCAGCCCACCAGGTTCCCCTGTCCCTGGGATTCTCCAGGCAAGAACACTGAAGTGGGTTGCCATTTCCTTCTCCAATGCATGAAAGTGAAACTGAAGTCGCTCGGTCGTGTCTGACTCTTTAGCGACCCTATGGACTGCAGCCCACCAGGCTCCTCCGTCCATGGGATTTTCCAGGCAAGAGTACTGGAGTGGGGCGCCATTGCCTTCTCCGGCAATGCAGGAGACCTAGGTTCAATCCCTGGTTTGGGAAGATCCCCCGGAGAAGGGAAAGGCTACCCACTCAAGTATTCCGGCCTGGAGAATTCCATGGACTGTATAGTCCATGGGGTCGCAAAGAGTCAGACACGACTGACCGACTTTCACTTCACTTCACTTTGGAGCCCAGGTAGTGGTAGTTCTGCAGAAAACCGGGAGGAAGAAGCTCACCGGCCTCGGAACCCACGTACCGCCGGCTTAGCAAAGGGGCGTTCAGGCAGCTCCTAGCAACGCGCCCAGCGGCTACGACGCGGTGCGCCGACTAACGGCCGCGGAGGGGCACCCTAGGAAGTGTGGTTCATTCCAGCGCCCCAGACTCCCTTGGCTCTAGCAGGTGAGCGGGCTTAGGACTACAACCCCCAGGATGCTTCGCGCCTCTCCTTTCTTCCGGAGGCCGGGCGACCGAGAGATTGGCGTCTGTAGCGCTCCGAAGCTGGAGGCCTCTACTGAACCGGGCTGGAGTGGAGCCTGGACCGTCAGCTATGTCTGGGACACGTCCCAGGGGCTGCGCCTCCGAGGGGAATGGCACGTAACCGGGGGGCGGGGGGCAGGGAGCGTGGGGAGGATTTCAGGGGCTGGAAGGATCATACGCTGCGCTCGGGATCGAGATGGGCTGGGCGCGAGGACCGAGGGGATGACACCGGGAGGGCCCTAGCTAAGGGATCTTAAAACGCCTGGCACGGAGTTGGCTGTGCACAACGATGCGATGGTCCTTGTGGTCCTGAGGCCTTTGCAGCCTCCCTTAGAAATTCCCACGGTCTGCGAGGCTGGGACAGGATCACTGGGAAATGGGAGACGCTCCTAGATGTGAGGAGACAAAAACACGTTGGGTCGTGAACACTGCCATTACAGAGAAGGAGAAACTCAAGCATTCAGAGTGGCCCCTGTGCAGTAACCCCACATTAACTTTGCATTCTAATAACAGGACAGGCCGGCACCAGACAACTAGAGCTGCCCACCTCTTATTACTTTCTTCCAAGCTGTGCCAAAGGTCAGTTTGCATAACTTTTTGAGGAGCGGGCGGGAAAGAATGATAATTCTGGGGAAAACAGTTCACCACTAATGGAGTGAGTTGGATTTACAGTTAAAAGGGGAAATTTTCCACCGATAGTGAAAATACTATCAAGGAGTAACCAGCTTTCACATCCGTTCTGTGTGCTGATTGCTGCTGGGAAAGTAGACCTGAGTGTTGCCTGGAAAGGTGTATTGACCACAGAGCCAGACCCCCACCTCTTTTCTAAGATGAAAGTGAAGTCGCTCAGTCGTATCCGACTCTTTGGGACCCCGTGGACTGTAGCCTATCAGGCTCCTCCATTCGTGGGATTTTCCAGGCAAGAGTGCTGGAGTGGATTGCCATTTCCTTCTCCAGGGGATCTTCCCGACCCAGGAATCGAACCCGGGTCTCTCACATTGCAGGCAGACGCTTCACCATCTGAGTCACCAGGGAAGCCCATCTTTCTAAGATGGAGACCTGCTATTTTCTGTATCCTCTTTCAGAATAAGGAATGAGGACCACTGCACTTTTTTCAAATAATCTCCAAGCCTCATAAAGTTACCCAAAACACTTTGCCTCTCATCTGAATCACCCACCATAAGAAATTTTTAACTGATGGAAATAAGTTTTGACCTTTTGAATGAGTAAAGTGAGAGAAGGCTTTATCAGTCTTTGACTCAAGCACTGTTAAAGCCAAATTGTTTGTGAGCAGACACTTTAATTTTCTTCATTAGGGAGGATGAGCCTGACAGGCAGAATTCCAGTGAGCTGGACAGCACTGTGAAGGAGCTAGAAGCAGCCCCCAGAGCCTTGAGATGGTAAGCAGAATGCAGAGCAGTTTAGTTCAGTCGCTAAGTTGTGTCCGACTCCTTGCGACCCCATGGACTGCAGCACACCAGGCTTCCCTGTCCATCACCAATTCCCAGAGCTTACTCAAACTCAATGTCCATTGAGTCAATGATGCCATCCAACCATTTCATCTTCCCCTTCCTTTCCTGCCTTCAATTTTTCCCAGCATCAGGGTCTTTTCAAATGAGTCAGCTCTTCACATCAGGTGGCCAAAGTATTGGAGTTTCAGCTTCAGCATTAGTCCTTCCAATGAGTATTCAGGACTGATTTCCTTTAGGATTGACTGGTTGGATCTCCTTGCAGTCCAAGGGGCTCTCAAGAGTCTTCTCCAACAGCACAGAATCAGAGCAGGTGTGTGGAAATGGGAGTCTACCCTCCCCCCTGCCTCTACCTCCAAGAGCTTGACTGCATGAAGTACTTTGGGGACTGGGTGGCCCCAAAGAAGAGTGATGATTATGGATATCAAACTTACTAATGGGACTTCTCTGGCAGGTCCAGTGGTTAAGACTCTGTGCTTCCCAATGCAGGGGGCATGAGTTCGATCCCTGGTCCAGCAAGCTGTGTAGCATGGCATAAAAGAAAAAAAGCAATTTCTTATTAAACAGTAAGCAAGCATCTCTTTTGAGCCTCTGAATATCCATCTGGAAAGCATTTTTACGTGTCTGTCACTGATACTGAACAGTCAGGGACATGGATTAGAGGAAAACATTACATCCTGGGAGGGGTTGTATGTGGCATCTGGAAATCTGGGGGAAAGGAGAGACTTCCACCCACCAGATAGCACCCAATGTGGCATCCACTGCTGGTTGGGGGTGGCCCTTTTCATGCTCTGAATGAGTCTATTCTGAGAAGCTCTAAGAAAACCATAAAGGCCGTCTGTCCCCACATGTCACTGGTGCTCCTTGTCCCCATCTTTGCAAAAGGCAAAACAATTCATTCTGCATTCTGGGTTTTAGTACACATTCACTGTCTGATCTTGTTCATGAGATTTGTTTTTCCCTTTTTAGGCACCAAAAGCCAAGAAAAGAGTGAACGGTAAGTGGGGATGAAACATCACCCATAAGCCAAAAATAATTCCCCCGCCTTGGGTCCACATGACTTAGAAATGTCTGCCTGAATGTTCTCAGTGAATGTCTTTTTTTTTTTTAATATTTATTTGTGCCAAGTCTTAGTTTTGGCACTTGGAATCTTTAGTTGTAGGATCTAGCTAGTACCCTGGAAAATTCTATGGACAGAGGAGCCTGGAGGGCAACAAAGTCCATGGGGTCGCAAAAAATCAGATACAACGGAGCATGCAGTCACTAGTTCCCTGACCAGGGACTGAATCCAGGCCCCCTCCCTTGGGAGCATGGAGTCTTAGCCACTGGGCCACTAGGGAAGTCCCTTGGTGTGAGTCTTGCTGTTTTCCCTGTAATCCCAAAGGTAGCTTGTGCTTTCCTACGGAACTCCCTATGCTGCCTTGCTGGCCCTCAGAGTAATTCAGAAATAAACAACAGATGGGACTCAGGGAAAAATCCTTTTTGTTGGGCTCTGTATCCAGAAGTATCCAGGTGGGGTGTCCTGGATGAGGTCTCAAGCTATGAGGCCCTAAAGGACCCTTCTCTCCTCCTGAAGTCACGGTGGCCCTTTTCCTGTTCCAGACTCCATCGATGATGTCCTTGGTGACCTCCTGGGAGAGGAGGGTAAGTGCCCCTTCCCCAGAACTGCCTGATTCAGGCTTGCTCTCTCTCTTTTATTAACTGAGATATAATTCACATAAAGTTCAGTCTTTTATAAAGTGTACGGTTCAGCGACATGTAGTATATTGACAGAAGTGTGCAGTCACCACCACAGCCGAGTTTAGAACATTCTCGTCACCCTGTAAAGAAACTCCACACCATTAGCAGTCACTGCTCACTCTCCCCTCCTGCACCCCTAGGCAGCCACTTACTTAACTTTCTTTCTCTATGAATTTGCCTTATCTTACATTAAATGGAGTCATGCAGTATGAGGCTTTTGCATCCGGCTTCCTTTCACCTTCCCCGTGTTCGAGGTTCGTCCGCACTGTAACAGTCCTCTCTCCATTCCCTTCCATGGCTGGACAATATTCCATTGTTCTATGCGCCCCATTTGTTTGGCCATTCATCAGTTGATGGATGTTTGGGTGGTTTCCACATTTCAGCTAGGCTGTTATGAATAATGCTGTTATGAACAACCATATACAAGTTTTTGTGTGGGCTTATGTGTTCGGTTCTTTCGGGTGTAAACGCAGGCGTTGAATTACGGGATTATATGATAACTCTGTGTTTAAGTTTTTGAAGAACCCCCAAACTATTTCCCACAGGAACTGTACCAGTGTACCTTCCCATCAGCAGTGTAAGAGAGTTCCAATTTCCCCACATTCTTGCCAGTAATTGTTATTTTCTTTTTCATTATATCCATCCTGGAGAAGGAAATGGCAAGCCACTCCAGTATTCTTGCCTGGGAAATCCCATGGACAGAGGAGCCTGGCAGGCTCCAGTCCATGAGGTCACAGAAGAGTCGGACACAACTTAGCGACTAAACAAACGACAACAAATAGCCGTCTCAGTGGGTGTAAAGTTAAATCTCATTGTGATTTCAATGGGCATTTCCCTAATGACTAATGATGACTAATGACCTTGAACATCTCTTCATGTGTTTCCTGGCCATTTATATCTTTGAAGAAAGGTCTATTCAGATCTTTACCCAGTTTTCAAACTGAGTTATTTGCCTTTTTATTGCTGAGTTTGTAAGAGTTCTTTCTGTATTCTGGACACAAGTCCCTTGCCCTGTGTGTCCGTGTCTGCTGCCCTGAGAAACAGGGCTTTGGGGTCAGCAAAGCTCACCAGCCACAGGCGTGGCTGAGATTCCCCCCGCCTTGGCCCGGGAGCATGCACAAAGCAAGCCCGTGGGTGATGGAAGTGCGTTGTGTCCGCTTTCCTGGTCGGGGGTGGGAACAGCCTCTTGATTTGGCACCAGCTGGGTTGACTTCCTGCTTGGAAATATATGATGCCCTCCTCCATCCAGGTTTTTTAAGAGACCTGCCTCAAGGGTCAGTTTCCTTCCTCCAAAAAGGCCCCTCTCTCAGTAGGAAGATGTGGGAGACAGCTTGGTGGGCAAGGCGCAATCCTTTCCATCTTGACTCCAGTTCTCTGTGGCCGAATCACATCTTTTATTTTCTTTTTTTCAGTGACACCACCTGAGAAGCCCGTTAAACTTACGTCACGTGCCAGAGACACCCCAGGTGGAGCCCAGGTGCCCCCTCCCTCCGGGCCTAGACCAAAGTGAGCACATGGGGCCGCCCGGGCATCCAAGCCCCATTTCAGGCCGAATGCTCCTGCCCTTCCCTCCCTCTCCACTCACGGTGGGTCCTGCTTGTAGGGCCACGACCTTCCTGTCCTCCCTTCAACTCCAGGGCAACGGAGGACCCTGGAGGGGTGCGAAGGGAACTGAACTGGAGGTCAGAGGTTCCGGCTCCAGTCCTGCTTACTGTGTGACCTTGGGCAATTCCTGAAGCTCTCTGAGCCTCCGTTTTCTTACCCTCGGAATAAGAGGATTGGCCTAGATGCTTGACTCTCAAATTGGTGACTCGGATTGTTCTTCTGAACTTTCCCACAGTTGTGAGAAAGAAGGAGGCACTTTATGAGCACTCCACTCTCCACCTTCATTTTAGCCCAGATAGTTCTGTTTTTCTCTCCTACCTGTTGCTTTTAAAGGGACTGTACATTTTTAACAAACTTAAAAATCATCGCATTCGGTGACTTGTGAGATTCCATTCAGCAATTCTGTCCTTCTGGAGTCTGTCTAGGCTCACTTGGCCCCTCTAAGCTCCTTCTCCTTCCCTGAATCATCTAGTGCCCTGAGGACCGTGGGGGTGGGGGTGCTGGTATAGAGTCTGTTCCTTTGCAGGTCCCTCCTGGAAGACGATGCCTTCATCACCCAGGCAGGCCTGGTGGGAGCTGATGCCGAGGTGAGCCTGGCCTGTTCCCTCCTCGTCACCGGCTCTGCTCACCCCCAGAGACAGTGAGACGGCTGTTGTGTCCGAGGGACTGCCCACAGAAGGCTTAGAAGTCCCCACAAAGCCAGTTTGTTCTTAAAACAGTACCCAAGGGCTGCCAAGTGGACTCAGAGCAAATCCTTTTCATTCCTCCCGGTGAGATGAGCTGAAAGGAGAGCTCCGAGCAGCTGCTGGAGGCTCGACAGTTGCCCCTTCTTATGGCACTTCCCATAATAAACTCCACGCTGTCCGATCACGTGGAGGGAAAGTAGCTTAATCTGTTTTGTGATGGCTGTAGACTTCCTTTTGGGAGGACCCAAAAGCAGCAGCGCTTTGTGAGTGTCCACAGCTGGTCAGGTTTGACTTCATATGAGCACTGTGAGGGCAGAACCCTCCAAATTATGCTCCTCCCCCGCCCCCAGCTGTGCTCCTGCCCTAACAGGAGCCGGGTGATAAGGGTTATGCTCCTCCCCGCCCCCAGCTGTGCTCCTGCCCTAACAGGAGCCGGGTGATAAGGGTCCTGAGATTTGCTGGGCCTTGACCTGCATGTCTCTCCTGACCCTCCCATCATGTAGGTTTCAGACATCTCTGATGCAGACCCGCAGTCTCTGCTGCAGGCCATGAAGGTAAGGAAACAGCTTTGAGGAGATGGGCTGGGACACCATTTTACACCAAGCCTTCATTCTCCCTCTTGTTCCTTCATTTATTTATTTATGTATTCATTGGCTGCGCTTCACAGCATGTGGGATCTTAGTTCCCTGACCAGGGATCAAACCCACACCTTTCCCTGCAGTGGAAGGCAGATTCTAAACCCCTGGACCACCAGGGACGTCCCAACCTTGGGTAACCTTAAACCCCAGGACCCTGCTGTTTTGTTTCTACTGCAAACAGCTTCAGCATTTGCTAAGCTTTTGTGAGAAGCTGCTGAAAGCAAGTTTGAGGCTCCCTCCCATTCTCACCTCGAAGCGGCAGCTGCTCATGAGGGCTGGTGGGAGCACCAGCCGGAAACCTTTCGGGCTTATCTGAGACCGACTGTGTCTTTGGGTTTCGGCCTTTGGGTTTCGGCCCTGCCTCTGTCTTTGTCCTGTAACCTTGTTGGGATGGGTCCCCCACCCACGTCCCCATCTGTTCCACATGGAAGTTGGAGGCAGCATCCTTACCAGGCTTCTCAGAGCCTGGGGGTGTTTAGCACCTGCCAGCTGAGCACCTGTGGGGATTCCTTCCTCCTTCCTGCTTTTCCAGGACCTGGATGAAATGGATGCTGACCTCTTAGGGCTGAAGCCAAGTCTAGCCTCAAACAAAAGGCCTGCAAAGGGCTCTGGGAAAGAAGAGCCGCCTAGTCCCCTTAAAATTGCCGGTGTGTTAACCGCCAATGAGAAAGGTGAGTAGGACATAGCTCCTCGAATGAGAAGACACTGGGGATGTGGGAGATGCTTAGACAGAAGGCCTCGTGCCCTATGGGTTCTCTCTGCCTGGGAGGGGGAAGACCAGGATCTCAATGTGCACCTGTGTGTTGGAGCGTTTATGGTTGGGGAGGGAGATGGGTTGAGCTTCCCACCGCCCCCGCCCCCACTTCCTCAGACTCCTGGAGAATCCATTTGAGTTAAATTGCAGAATTTTATGGCAACTTTTGCATCAGCCCAACCCATGTTCCTGTTTGGAGCAACTTGTGAATAGAGGGCCGAAGGTCACTTCCAGACCGCATTTCCAGGCCAAAAGCCTGATTGAGATCCAGGGCGGTATAGACCTGTCCCACAGCTGTGTCCACGGCCACAAGCCCTCAGCCACCAGATGGAAATACACGGCAGCCTGGGGTCCCCATCACGGTGTGGCAGCATGTAGGCCAGAAGAGACCCAGGCCTGTGACCTTGGCTCCTCTTTGCTGCCTGTAGGAGATGCCATTCCCACCAAGAAGCTACCTCCATCTCCCTCCAGCTTTGGGCATCAGTACAGGAAGTTCTCCTTGGAAGGTACCACAGGCCTTCTAGGACGCTTCAGTTTCCATGGCTCCAGTTTCAATGCTCGTTTGCCCGAGGGCTGACAGACTGTCTGTCAGATGCGGAGCAGACAGCTGGTGCCGTTGATTTTGTTCCTCACGAATTGAGGGAGGGACTAATTGTGCCCCTCTGGCTGGGATATCTGGGCACTTATTTGCCCGGACTTGGAAGCCAGGGGTCAAACTGAAGATGATAAAGCGTGAGGGAAAGTCCCTTGTCCTTCATGCACTCCCTGACATTTTACTTGCCTTCTCAAGCCTCAGGGACGTTCCTAGAATGCTGGTGCAGACAGCAGAGCCTGGGGCAGTCACGCTGGAATGCGGGCCCTGGGGCCGCTCTCCCTGCTTCCTCTCCCCTGGCCCAGTCTGCCCTGTATCGGAGCCCCGCTACCCCAGGCCCCCAGATGCCGAGCGCCTTGCATAGGTGTCAGAGCAGCTACAGCTCTCAGGTCAATAACTCCCCCAGGGCAGTACAGCGCTGGTTTTCCTGAACGCGACATACAATCTGCCCTTTGCTTCCCCTTCTGCCCATGAGACTCAGAAGACCCCCTGGCAGGACTTCTCTCTGATGATGAGGAAGGAATCCCCAAGAAGCTGCCCTCCACGGAGACGAAAACCTCTTCCAAAAAGAACCCAGCCCCAGTCAGAGATCACGGTAGGGTGGGCTTGTTAGGTTCCTGGGGCTGCTGCAGTTGACTCACTGAACTTGCCAGTGCAGATCCAGAGACCCCACCAGGCAGGGACCAGAGGTCTTAGATCCTGGACCAAGAGGTCATCAGCCTCTGGGAAGAGGGAAGGGAGGGGGATGGGAGCGCCCAGGAGTCGGGCTGGGGGAGTCGGGTGCCAGGGTGGGACCAGACGCTGCTGTGCCTGCTGTTCCACTCAAAGGTAGAGAAACGCCCCCTCAGCCCATTCAAACCGCACAGTTGAGGACCAGAAGGCTGAGGCCACTGTGCCCTGTGTTCTGGTTCTCAGGGCCCTCTATCCCTCTAACTCCTGGGGACGCTCCAGTCCGAAAGAAGGAAGAGCTGCTCTTCGACGATGGGGACGACATCATGGCCACCCTGGGGTTTGGAGACAGCCCCAAGGCAGAGAAGAGGCAGGCGGGCGACCAGTAAGGGTCCCTGGGCGTGGAGAGTGCCACCAGGGAAAAGCGAGAGGGAGGGTACAGTGTGGCCCCCCTAGGAGCCCCTGGTGCTCACAGGTACCTGCCCCTTGTCCCTTCCTGCAGGGAAGGGCCCCTCCCTGCCCGCTCCAAGCTGGATGAGCTGCTGGGTCGGGGCCCTGCTGCCAAGCTCCTAGCCCGGCCAGGCACCGGCGAGCACAGGGAGTTCAAGTTGGACAAGAAGTACCAGCGGCCACAGGGTGAGGAGGCTTGTGGGGTGGGGGCAGAGGGACAGAACAGGTTTTTACCAGGAGCCATAATAAAAAATAAGCTTTACCTCATGACACACACACATTGTATTATTCATATTTATGAACTGGGTCAAAAGTGTCAGAAAATAACCGTCACTGTGTTTAAGTCTCTGTTGTTTTTTTTTTGTTTATATGCTCTTTGACTCGGAGAAGGCAATGGCAACCCACTCCAGTACTCTTGCCTGGAAAATCCCAAGGACGGAGGAGCCTGGTAGGCGGCAGTCCATGGGGTCGCTAAGAGTCGGACACAACTAAGCGACTTTACTTTCACTTTTCACTTTCATGCATTGGAGAAGGAAATGGCAACCCATTCCAGTGTTCTTGCCTGGAGAATCCCAGGGACAGGGGAGCCTGGTGGGCTGCCATCTATGGGGTCACACAGAGTTGGACACGACTGAAGTGACTTAGCAGCAGCAGCAGCAGCAGGAAATGGCATCCCACTCCAGTATTCTTGCCTGGAAAATCCCACTCGCAGAAGAGCCTGGCAGGCTACAGTCCATGGGGTCTCAAAGAGTTGGACACGACTGAGCAACTAAGCACTTTGACGATTAAATATATCGGTTGTAACTTACTAGTTTCTCAACCTGCTAATAGGCAGCAGCTCACGGTCTGAAAGACGCTGCTCTGGCCAGTGTTGCTCTCTTCAGAGCATCGGCCCACAGCCTGTCGGCTCGAAGCCCTTGTTGGGACACACGATCTCACCCGGCCTCACCCGCAGGGGTCGGGGCCGGGCTTCTCAGGTGCTCTTTTCACAGCTCACGGTGATGTTCTGTGTGCTGAGGCTAGAGGTGTAGACCGACGCCCAGCCCCTCACTCGGCTTCCTCCGACAACGCATTCCCATCACTCGTCTTACCCGTCAAGCTGCTAGCTCAGCCCTTTTCAAACCCAGCATTCTGCAGCACTCACAGGTCGACTCCGCCTGCTCTAGATCATGGGTTCCTTCATTCACAGACAAAGAAGACACCTGGGGTGATGAGGACTTCACCTTTGGGGCCTACCAGCCCACCGTGGGCTCCTCCGAGGGCCGCCAGTCCCGCCGGCAGTCTGTCAGGTAAGCCTGAGGCAGAGTTGCCTGCTGAGAAAGTGGGGGGCCCCCTCACCCCATCCCACCACCAGGCTTGTTTGGGAGGCACTAGACTCCGTGGACGCCAAAGGAGGGGAGTGGCCAGTGCCCAGCAGTCCAGGCCAAGGGGTCGGGACGGCCCCCCCAGCAGGAGTGGACCCTGGATTCTGCTCCCAGCCTCCTTGGAAGAGTAAGGAAGAGGTGGACTTGACTCAGCTGGAAGCCCTGGGGAACCGGAAACTGCTGTGACGTCAGCTGGTCTGCTTCTCCGTGAGGAACACCCAGACCCGGGGGAGCAAGAGGGAACCTCGGGCAGCAGCTTCTCAGACTCAACTCCCCGGAAGCCCGGCCCTGGGCTCTGCCTTGACCGTCCTGACAGTGGTCTCATCCCAGTTGGCAACAAAATGTTAAGCTAGTGCATAGATTTTTCTGAATTTGGAGATTTTTTTTTTTCTCCCAATATATATTTTAAACTTTATATTTTGAAATAATTTCAAACTGATAGAAGAGTTGTGAGAACAACTCCCTCCTATCCTTTCTCCAGGCTCCATGGTGTTAACGTTATGTCACGTCGGCTTCCTCAGCCTCTCTTTCCATCTCAGCAACCTTGCACACATGTGTGTCAACTCTTCCCTTAAACCTTGGAACCTGCTGCCGCCTGCCAGTTAACTCATAGAGTGAAGTGAAAGTCGCTCAGTTGTATCTGACTCTTTGTGACCGCATGGACTATATAGTCCATGGAATTCTCCATGCCAAAATACTGGAGTGGGTAGCCTTTTCCTTCTCCGGGGGATCTTCCCAAACCAGGGATCAAGCCCAGGTCTCCCACATTGCAGGCGGATTCTTTACCAGCTGAGCCACAAGAGACAATGGCCAAATGCATAAGTGAGTGACAGAATGACTGTTGACGGAAAGCCTAGAAGTGCTTGACCTGGCTGACTTTTCTCTGGGTGTGTGTGCCCGTGGTTGGTTCTGTTTGCTGCAGATGGATTTGTCCCTGGTTTTCGTGACTGAATCAAGGTGTTTTGCAGACCTCACTTGGCTCGCCGTGGCTCTGGCTGAGCAGGGCCCCAGGCATCCTGACTTCTTACTGTGGGCCCCCTAGTCCCCCCAGGCAGTGAAGGGAAAGGCCCGTCAGGAGTTCTTGGGAAAGGCTGCTTGGCCTGCCTTAGACTCCCCTCTTCTCTGTCTTGAAGTAGGTTCTTAGATGGCGGCACAGACCCCAAGGGAGAAGCTGGCTCCAGGCAGAGCACCCCCGCAGCCTCCAGCCCTACCCCGCCCAGGAGGGGAGGCGCCGACTGGCTGGGTCTCAAGGACGATGGCTCGGACCTGTTCCCCAACTCCCCAGGCCGGGAGGCTCGAAGGGGTCCCCCTCCTGTGAGCCAGCATTCCGTCCCCGTCAGCCACCCTGCCCCGGCTGGGCTGCCCTCCTCCTTGGGGGCAAAAGCACCTGCCGAGGGTACCGGCCCTCCTGCCAGAGGCAGCCAGGCTGCGGAACCAGGAGCATCTGAGGAGGAGGCAGACGAGGACTGGCTGAGCCACGCCCTGTCCCGGAAGAAGGCCCAAGGTCTGGCCAGAGCGGAGCGCACCGCGGCCTCTGAGGGCCAGCACTTGGCGGGGGCAGCCGGCCAGCCACGTTCCTGCAGGTAGGGCTCAGGCCGCCGTCTCTCCGGAGGGAGGACTCAGCGCCTCCGTCAGCAGCGCCCCCATTGTGCTGACTGTGGGCAGAGTGCAGTCTCTCAGCCGTGCTTCTCCCCATCTCTGGGCATGGGGAGAGCGTCTGGCTCCCCACCTTTGGGAGCTGGGGGGCTGCTGATGCTCACACCCTGCTGCCGTGGGGCCAGGCGCTGGCCTGGTTGGGCAGGAGACCCAGGGTGCCCTCATGTGGCTCACACAGCCTTCCTGGTGCCTCCGAGCAGGGCTCTGTCCACAGCGCCCTTGGGCTGGCGGGAAACCCTGTGTCCAGTGGCTCTGCTGACCAAACTAAAGCAGGTGACACGTGTGGGGGATCACTTGTGCTCTTGAGGAGTGTTCGAGAAGACAGTGGCTGCCAGGGGGCTCCTGGGGGAGGCTCTGGAATGTGAGGGAGGACAGGGAGCAGCCCCAGAGTGGGCTGGGACCATCCAGAGGAAGCTCTGCAGCCAGAGCAAAGGGGAGGCGAGGTGGGCAGTTGTGTGACAGGATGGGCATGTCACCCCACCCTGGGGTTGAGTAAGCAAGGAGGGCAGTCTGGACCTGGACCTGAAACCCAAGGGAAGGGAAAGCTTCCTCACTGGCCCCGAGAGCCAAGAACGGACAGGGAAGAGCGGACAGAGACGAGAGGAACCACGGGGCACTGGAGCCGGTGGGCGAGTGGGCAGGGCCTCAGTGGATGCTGCGGGCATGGCATGGACCAGAGCATGGCCATGGTGCCCGTGCAGGGCCACAGCTGCTCCTTAGACGTTACCAGGTGGTTGCCCCTGGGATGGCTGCAGAAGGCCAGGGGCTCAGACCGTGAGGAGGATTCCCAAGACGGGATGGTGGCAACAGGAGGAAGGTGGAGGGGGTCGGGAAGAGGGGCGGCCTTGCAGCTTCCCTCCTGGGCTTTGTCCCAGCCCGCCCTCGTCCAGCCTAACCCACACCTTCTCCTGCCTTCATACTGACAATTGCTTTCTCAGTCAGCCTGCTGCCAGCACCCAAGGGCTCGAGCCAGCAGCTGCTGGGGAGGTCCCAGGAATAGCAGCACAAGGGCCATGGTCCCCACCTGCCACCTCTGGGTACGTCCAGTCCGAGGCGGGGCTGCAGGCGGGTGAGGCGCAGGGGGCCAGCCCGAGCCCCCGTCCCTAGAACAGTGGGCGGTTGTGCTGGGCTCCATGTGGTCAGTGTGGTGTATGGGATCCAAGACCATGCACGAGACCCACTGAGTCAGGGGACCTGAAGCCAGATCCCTGTCCCCTTTTCCAGCTGAGACCCCACTCTTAGTAAGCTACCAGCCTTCAGGCCTTTCCAGTCTATGACTTGACCCTGGCCTTCGCCTTTCCTGCCAGACCAGCCCTCCCCTCCTCCCTGTATCCTTCACAGCAGGCTGCTCACCTTGCCACCCCCGCCCCATGTCCACAGGTCCCCCGTGACTTGGAACAAGGCCGCCTTGGCCCTCCATGCAGGTGACCCAAAAAGGGGAAGAGCCCCTGGAGACCACTCTGGCACAGGTGTGTGTTCTGCTTTGTTTGGGAGGTTAACTCTGGGTGGAGAGGCACTGAGAGCTTCCTTCGGAGGTCCCTGCAGGCAGACGTGAAGCCAGGCTCTCCCGAGCACACGCCTAGACCTCTGGCCTCCCTGCGCCTCCTCATTTCTGTGCTCTTGATTTTTCAGAGCCTGCAGTTGTTTTCCCGAATTCCCAGGAACCCTCAGGGCCTTCTGTGCCTGTTCAGGTAGGGAGGGTGAACAAACAGGCGGGCCCATGGGGCAGTTCTCCTGTGCTCAGAGGCAGCACCTGCCAAACTGCCAGGAGGAGCTCGTTGTCCTCTCAGCCGGCTCCCCTGTCTCCCCACCAGCACTCGCCTGCCTCTCCCGGACAGGGTTGGGTGCTCACTTGCCGGTACCAGTGGAGAACTGAGGTGGCCCCCAGGCAGAGGCAGCTGAGAATGCTTCACTCAGAGTGCAGGGCTCAGCTGTCCTGCTGCTCCATCCAGAAAACCTCCTCCACTGCCGTCCTCCCACCGCCCACACTGCCCAGGTGCAATAGCACCTGTGACCCCCAGGCCTGAGCAGGCCTGGCCCCACAGGAGCACCTGTGGAGTGCTTCCCGGGAACCCGGAAGCGCCTCTGCGATGGTGGGTGGGTAGTGGGCAGCCTGCAGGACCCAGAGCATCACTCTGCATTGGAACTTCAGGCCTGACAGCAGGGCCAGGGTCACCACCTTCTGTTGTAGCTGGAACTCTGCGGGGACCCGCTGTTTATGTGGAACCCCTGCTGGGAGGATGTTGTTCTGAGGGCATGGGGGAGACTCATTTTCCCCAACCTGACCTGAGAGGGGAGGACGGGGACCATATGACCCTCCAGGTCTCATCCTTGGCCTCTGGGTGTCATGACCCTGTCCCTGTCTCCAGCCACAGGTCAGGCGCAGAGCCTGGCAGGTCAGAGGTGAGCTCTGCTGGGGTCCTGTCCCCTACCTGATGGGGCACGTCTCTCCCCCTCTCCTCCAGTCCCTGGCCCGGAGCCTGCTGCCCGGCTCCGAGTACCAGCAGCAGCTCCTGGCGGCACAGGCTGAGCTTCAGAGTGGCACCGCTGAGCTCCAGGCCACCCTCCTGCAGAGTCAGGCCCGGCTGGCAGAGCTCGAGGCCCAGGTGAGGGGCAGAGGGGCAGTGGCTTCCAGGGCAGGGCTAGTGGGACGGCTTCCCCAGGCAGCCTGAGGGACTCTCCACTCCATCCCCTCCCTCCATGCCATGGCCCAGGTGCGGAAGCTGGAACTGGAGCGGACCCAGCACAAGCTGCTGCTGGAGAGTTTGCAGCAGCGGCACCAGGCAGACCTGGAGCTCATCGAGTGTGCTCACAGGTACCCGGCTCCTCCAGCCCGGGCTGCCCCTGGCTCAGGGCCAGCCCCAGCTCGGGTGCCCTAGGGCCCTCTGGCCTCCCCTTCTGAGCCTCACGGTTGGGTGTTCTGTTGGCAGGAGCCGAGTCAAGGTGCTAGAAACATTGTACCAGCAACGGGAAGAGCGGCTGCGGAGAGAGAACGAGGAGCTGTCTGCCCAGTATCTGTCACACTGCCAGGAGGCCGAGCAGGCCCGCGCTGAACTCACGGCCCAGCACCAGCGGCGCTTGGCGGCCGCCACACAGGAGAAAGACCAGGAGATGGAGCGGCTCCGGGAGCTGCAGCGGTGAGGAGGTGCCGGGGGCCGGCTTCAGGGCTCCCAGAGGAAGCCAATTGCCCTGAGACCCCAAGCCGTGGGCTCAGCAGCCTCTGTACCAAGGCTTGACCGCTTGCTTTCAGATGAGGACTAAGAACTGAGGCCCACCTCCCTGACCCATCTCACGTACCCTCCCACCCCTGGTGGGGATGCCCCCCACTCCTTCAGAGTAGCGAGGGCATCCCGGCAGGGCCCAAGGTCACTGGCTATTCAAGCAGGGCCTGGCAGCAGCAAGCAACCCAAGCACTAATTAAGCACAGGTGAACCAACCCATCAGCCGGACCACTCGAAGCTAGTGACTGCATCAGCCCTGGAAAAGGTTGTGCCTGGCCTGTGGATCTGATTGCCTTTCCAAAGGAGAGCAGAACTAAAGAAAAGGCACATGAGGGGGTCGGCCAAGGTGGGCTGAGTCGGCCTTTCCCCATGGCTCAGATTGGCTAGACACGAAAGGCTTGTCGGGCCCCCGTCAGGTGTCCTTGGCTGAATAACAAGGAATCTTCCCCCAGAGAGAGGATGTGGCATCGAGGCAGCAAGACAGATAAGAAGACGTAGGAGCCAGGGAAACGGAGGCAGTGCCTGGTGCCGGGGAGGAGAGGCCACAGAGCATGGACCGTCCAGAGCAGCCCCCTCCCGGACGGAGCCACCCAGGGTGTTCACTGCGCTGCCCTCCCCCCGACCCCATCCCCTAGGGCCTCCATCCTGGAGATGCGCAAGGACCACGAGGAGCAGTTGCAGCGGCTGAAGCTGCTGAAGGACCGGGAGATCGACGCCGTGACCAGCGCCACCTCCCACACACGGTAGGCTCGCCATCAGGCTCTGCTCCCCCAGCAGGACGGGGCTGGAGGACCAGGCCTTCATGACCCAAGCCCCGCCCCCTGCACCCCAGGTCCCTGAACGGCATCATCGAGCAGATGGAGACGTTCTCCAGCAGCCTGCACGAGCTGTCCTCCCGCCTGGAGGCCTCACACCTCAGCACCTCCCAGGAGTGGGAGCTGGGGATCCGGCAGCAGGACAAGCAGCTCCAAGGTACTGGGGCCCCGGGCTCCTCCGTCCTGTCCCTGCCGACGGGAAGGCAGGTGGGTGGGCAGTGAGCACCCTGTGGGCCACCTCCAGCGCTGCAGGAGAGGCTGAGCCAGCAGCAGCGGGACATGGAGGAAGAGCGGAGTCGGCTCCAGGAGGTCATCGGGAAAATGGAGGCACGCCTGGGCGAGCAGAGCCGGCTGCTGGAGCAGGTAGGGCCCATCCTCCTGCCCCTGCTTCGGGGCCTGTCTACCCGGCACTGGGCAGCTGTACTCTGCCCTGGCCTCCTCCGTGCTTTTCTTTGTCTCTTCTGCCCCTTCCTGCCTTTGCAGGGACTCCCACCTCCCCAGCCTCCAGAAGTGCCCCCAGCCCACCCCGTCCAGCCCCTACCTGCTCATCACTGATGCCATCACTGATGTGCCTTTGGGAGAAATGCTCTTGTCTCCTGAGCTGTCTTTAAACTTCCTTCATCTCTTGCATCTATAAGAGCAGGCTTTGTGCTTTTAAAAAATCATGCCCTTTTGTGCTTGTTTCAGCAGCACATGTGCTAAAATTGGAATGACATAGACAAGATTAGCATGGCCCAGTGCAAGGACAGGCAAATTGGATATAATCTAATAAGTGGTGAAAACAATTGGCTGCACTTGTGGGAAAAAACAACTCCCATTGACCCCTACCAAACCAAAAAGCAATTCCTGAGAGAATTGATACAGTAAATATTTGATGAATTCAGAAATAGTAATAACCTTTTCTTTTTTTGTACAAAGTTCTAAGATGATACGTTTCATTGAAAAAATTAAAATAACTGGCAACAGTAAAGAAAAATTATCCAGTAGCCCGAGGTAGCCACTGATGACATCACAGATACCCTATAGACCTGTCAGTATGTGGACACAGATGTTTTTATATCCTGAACCATGTTTATTCAGCCCTGTCAGCGCTTGACTCAGTGCCTGCCTCAAACCAGTCCCCAGGCTCCTTCCCATTTTTACTGCTCAGGAAAGGCGGTGTTTGTGGCATAGCGTGGGAAAAGCCAGATGAGGGTGGTTTGCCCAGCTCCCCGAGGAGCATTCAGGCCTGTCTTGGGAGCTGGTGGAGCCTCCAGGGGCTGGAGCGCTCAGCCCTGACCCTGCCGGGCCTGCAGGAACGCTGGCGGGTGCATGCTGAGCAGTCCAAGGCCGAGGCGGCACAGCGCGCTCTGGAGGAGCAGAGGAAGGTCATGGTCCAGCAGATAGCCATGGAGCGGGAGGAGCTGGAGAGGGCCAAGGTGAGTCCAGATGCACCACGTTTGGCTGCGTCCCTGCCATCAGGCCCAGGGATGCTCACCGGGGCCCTCGCCCCCTCGCCCCAGAGTGCCTTGCTGGAGGAGCAGAAGTCTGTCATGCACAAGTGCGGG
The DNA here is from genome assembly GCF_027580195.1 of Bos mutus. NCBI lineage: Eukaryota > Metazoa > Chordata > Mammalia > Artiodactyla > Bovidae > Bos > Bos mutus. The sequence continues at coordinate 7,567,472 of NC_091635.1, read as the reverse complement.
GAGGAGCGGCGGCGCCTGTCGGCCGAGTGGGCCGAGTTCTTCGCCCAACAGAAGCTGAGTAAGGAGCGGGCCGAGCGCGAGGCGGAGCGGGCGCTGCAGGTGGACACCCAGCGGGAGGGCACACTCATCAGCCTGGCCAAGGTAGGACCCAGAGCCTCCCAGACGGTGGGAACCCCGCACAGCCCTGCCTCTCTCCCCACCCTGGCCCTCACAGTCTGATCCTCCTCAGGATGGTCAGCTTCAGAAAGCACGCAGCGGTAATGAGTCACCACTGCAGAATTGAAACAACCACAATCATCATAGTAACAACTTGCTTTTACTGCTTCTTTATACTCATTTGCTCTTTTAATCCTCATCACGTTCCCATGACTTAGATATTCTAGAAATGAAGAAATGGATTCAGAGAAATTGAGCCTGGGGTTTGGCCCCAGGTCTCCCGCCACCTCCTCCCAGAGTCAGGGTGGAGTTCAGCCCCAGCAATGAGGCAGGGTGACCTGTGGGTCCCCAGAGCCCAGTTCAACTCCAGGAAGGAGAATGCAGCCAGGCTTTGCCATCTCCAGGAGCAGGCAGAGCTGAAGATCAGGGCCAGTGAGCTCCGGGCCAAAGAGGACCAGCTGGCAGCCGAGAGGGAGGCCCTCGAGCGGGAGCGGCAGGAGCTGCGTCTAGAGAAGGAGAGGGTCAGTGCCGCTGCCCAACGCATCAGGCTGCGTGCGGAGGAGGTGGAGAACATGAGCCAGGTGCCACGGTGCAGCCGGGGGGTGGGGGGCGGCATGCTGACCTCTGCCAGCCCAGCTGACCCAGCCGGGCTCCCCACAGGTGGCCTCGAAGAAGTACGAGGATGGGGAGCGGGCCCTGCGTGACGCCCGGCAGCTGCAGTCGGAGCAGCAGGCCCGGCTGCAGCTGGTGCAGGAGCAGCAAGAGCGGCTGCGGCAGCAGGAGCACCACATGCACCAGGCAAGGCGCCTCCCAGAGGCTCTGCCCCCAGCACCCCTCCCCAGGACCCCTCCCCCACCTTCTGCCCTCACTGCGGTGTCCTCCTCTCTGGGCCCGGGACAGGAGCATCTGAGTCTGGCCCAGCAGCGGCTGCAGCTGGATCGTGTCCGACAGGACCTGCCCTCCAGCCCAGTGGGGCTGCTCTCCAGGGCCCAGGATCCCGCAGCCTCCAGCCTGAGTGGTAAGTAACTCCGGGAGGAGGGGACATCGGCTCAGCCCGCCCACTGGGCAAAGCATGCCAGCCACATCCTGCCCAGCCTCCTGTGTGCTCAATATAGGAGGCAGCTGAGTTTGTTTTTTTAAAACCTAAGTTAGTTATTTTTATTTCATTTTTTTTTTTTTTTAATTTTGGCTCTGGTGGGTCTTTGTGACAGCACACAGGCTTAGTTGACCCGTGGTATGTGGGATCGTCCTGGACCAGGGATGGAGCCCATGTCCCCCGAATTGGAAGGCAGATTCTTGACCACTGGACCACCAGGGAAGTCCGCAGCTTAAAGTCATCTTGTTATTTCTTTTTTTATGCTAGTAATGCATGTTATAGAAAAATAGGTCAAAAATAGAAGAAGCGAAACTAGTTTTTAAAATATTTCCCTCAGGACTTCCCTGGCAGCCCAGTGTCCAAGACTCCAAGCTCCCAGTGCAGGGGGCCGGGGTTGAAACCATGGTCAGGGAGCTAGATCCCATGTTCTACAAATAAGACTCAGCACAGCCAAATAAGTTTTAAAATGGACCATGCTTATATTAAAAAAAAATACCTTCAACCCACTCTCTAGAACCACTTTATAAACATTTTGGTGCATAATATTCTAGACTGTTGTGTATATGTTTTTAAAAACAAAATTGAGTTCTTGAGGCGCTAGCCCATACCCCTTTTGCCTGGTAAAGAAATAAAGTTACTCTTTCTCCTCCATTAAAAAAAAAGAGAGAGATTGCATCATAGATTGTTTTGTACCTTTATTTTTTCCATTCAGAAATATTCAGATGGAACATATTTCATGTCAGTAATTACACATTTAACTCTTAATCCACATAATTTTCATTATGAGTTGTCCTATATTTTTACTAATTTCCTACTGATTTTTGTTGTTGTTGTTAAGGTAACTAGTACTTCAGTGGCAATCTTTGTATAATACATACATCTCTCCCCGATTATTTCCCTCAAATAAACTTTCAGAATTGGACTTAGCAGCTGAGATCCCATGAGCATTTTCCGAGGCTTTTGAAAGCTGGATGTGCCCGGAAGGTCGGTCAGGTCGCACCCACCCGCAGTGGTGAGAAGGCCCCAGGATCCAGCTGTGGCTGTCCTGGTCTCCCGCCACGCTGCCCTCTGATCCCGCCCTCCTCTGCCTTTCAGCCACGGTGGCACCTGCCCCCGCCGTTCCTCGGTGCAGCCAACCGCCGGTCAGCCTGGGTCCCTCACACCTCTACGCCAAGCTGGTGCTGCTGAAACACACAGCTGAGCAGGTAAGCGTCCTGGAGCAGAGGCCACCCAGGCCCACCCGCTGCCCTTGGACTCAGGGCTCCTCGTGTTCACAGTGGGGACAAGAAGCTCAGGCAGAGGAGGGAGAGCACAGCCTGGCCCCGGGGAGGGCCGAGCCCACCCCACTCCCGGCGGAGAGCAGCACGGCAGGTAAAGGCCAGGCCTCGCAGACGCTCGCGGTGTCACTGAGGGAGCCTTTCCTACCCGCCAGGCTCTGCGCTGAGCCTTGTGAGCCTCCCCTCGCACAGCCCTCCCTGGCAGGTACTGTAATTTTCTCCAGTCTGCAGACAGGCCGAGCGGGCCCATGTCATGTGCTGACACATGGCCTCCCCCGGAGGGAGAGCTGGTGCGTTCCCTGCCCTACCCCCTCGGATCCAGAGCCAGGCAGAGCCAGGACGTCAGCCGGGAGAGGACTGATCGATCCGCTGACCCCCAGGGTCCCCTCACGCCCAGTCCAGCAATCCACATCCCTGTCCACAGAAGCGGGTGCAGGAGGGAGCCGGAGGGCGATTGCTCACCCAGCTCTGCCTTTCAGGACCGCGACTTTCTGGAGAATGAACAGTTCTTCCTGGAGACCCTGAAGAAAGCCTCCTACAACATGGCGTCCCACTCAGCCTGAAGGCTCAGCTGCCTCCTCACCAGAGGCTTCAGACCCTGCAACAGACCCTTTGGCCGCCAGCTCATAGCAGGGGCGCCTGGGAGAGCCCCTCAATGCCCAGGGCCTAATTACAGCTCTTCCTGTGGACAGGGTGCCGGCGGGTTCTTTGCGAGCCCTCCAGCCCATGGCTGAGGCAGGTGGGTGCGCCCAGGCCTCTCAGACACCCCAGGAGGCAGCAGCCTCTGGGGAGATGCCGTCCTGAGGGCAGGCAGCCCCACAACACTGTCAGCGGCAGCTGTGGATCTGCTATCCACAGACTTCTACCTCAGGACCCAGGGTCTGACTGGGCTCTGTGGGCCCCTCAGCCCATGGATGGTTTTAGAATCTTTTCATCTGGGCCTCTCCTGAGGCCGGGGGCTTCTCTACCCCCTTGCCACAAGGAATGGCCGACAGAGAGCATGGGGTCTCCCCGCTTTGGGGATGTAGAGTCAGGCCACACATGTTACAGGGCCTCCTGGCCTCCTGGCTGACGAGGTGGGGATGCTGCAGGGACAAGGAGGGCGCCGTGCCTGGTGCTTTTACCTCGAGTTCTGACGTGCTCTTGGGGCTCAGCCAGCCCGTCCTGCTCTCAGGCTGGCACACAAAACCTGCGTCTCGTTCCCAGCTGCCAGAGCAGCCAGCTCACTGGCACAGACCCTGGGCTCATCGGCTTCTTCTGATACACTCCCCAGAGGGTGACGGGGTGCGGGGAAGGATGGAAGGCTTTTCTCCGTGCTGTTCACTGGCCGCAGAAGCCCAGCGGTGGGAATGAAGATGACAGAGCAAGCCCCTGTCTGGGAGTATACAGAGCGCTGGGGAACGGAAGGGGCCGCACCCTGGCTGCTGCCCGAGGTGGGGGGCTTTGCCCTTCTCCATGTACAGACAGTGGGCCAAGGCCTTCTAGAGGGGCACCAGGAGAGGGCTGAGGGGGTTGGTAGTTGTCTGCTGCAGACCCAAGGACTCAACTAATAAAATCGCAGTTATCAGAACTTCCCTGACAGTCTAGTGGTTAAGACCTGGCACTTCCACCGCAAGATGCGCAGGTTTGATCCCTGGTTGGGGAAAAAGAAAAATCAGCAGTTACCTCAAGAGCGGCTTCTCTCACCTCCCATCAGAGAGAACTGTCCGAGGAGCAGGAAGGTGGAGGAGGGCAGTGCCGAGGGGATCGTGAGGGCCCAGGGGCGTCTCTGCTCTTTGAGATCAGCCTCCAGCAGGATCTTGTGTTATTTACAACCTTCTTCCTGGACCCACTGAACTGCTATATCCTTCATGACTGGGTTCGTAGAATTTGCCACGGCTCATCAGAGTTGGAACCTATTTTTCAGAAATGTTTGTTCTGTAGGGCTGTTATTTGCTCTAAAACTGACTGGCTGGGACCCTCCAGCCGCCCCTGCTCTCCTGGCTGGACCGCAGGCCAGAGGAGGTTGTGATTACCACCCTTACTTCACAGATGAAGGGACTGAGACTCAGGTTAAATAACCTGCTCAAGGCGGCAGCAAACAGCCAGACCTGGGTTTGAGCTGTCCTTGGGCAGTTTCCAAAGCCCAGGGCGCTCAGCCATATCACAGCTGCCTCCTAGAAAAGTGTGCTGTATCCAGAGCTTTTGTGAAGTAGAAGATCCCCTACTGCTGCTGGGGGTGGTGCCCACACCCAGGAGGGGAGCATCCATGTGCTATTCAAAGCCTTGTTGAAGCTTGGGAATTCAGTCCTCTCAACACTCTTAATGAGTTCCCACCTGTGTGGTGAGCTGGGGGCGTGGCCTAAGGTTGGGCGTGGCCTAGGAGAAGCTGGCATTTAAGCAAGCACTTGACAGATAGATACATGGGTGATCACAGGAGGGGATCACATATGATGACATGTTGGAGGCTGTGCAGAAGCCCACAGTGAATGAGCTTAGAATTAGGGGGCAGTTGATGAGGCTCTGAATACCTTGTTAAAGTTTGAGCTTTTACCTCCAGGGCAATGGGTATGCAATGAAGGATTTAAAACAGCATGGAACCATACTTGTGGGTTTTTTAAATTAATTTTTTGACTGTGCTGCTGAGTCTTCATTGCTGCGCGCAGGTTCTTCTCTGCTGTGGTTCATGGGCTTCTCCCTGCGGTGGCTCCTCTTGTTGCGGAGCCTGGGCTCTAGGGCGCAGGCTTAGTGGTTGTGGTACACAGGCTGAGTTGCCCCATGGCATGTGGCATCCTCCCAGCTCAGAGATCGAACCCGTGTCCCCTGCACTGGCAGGTGGATTCCCAACCACTGGACCACCAGGGAAATCAACCATATTCGCATTCATGTTTTAGAAAACCTGCTGTGGGTGGAGCCCAGACTGACTAGAGCGGGCAAGAGTGGGGACAGGAAGGCACTGCGCTGGACATGGCACGGGGACCCAGGGTCTGACATGGAGGGTCAGGAAGGAGACTATGCCAAGGAAGACCCCAGCTTCCTGGCCTGGGCAACTGGGTGCCCATGAAACAGCCACGTAGAGATGTTCCAGGGGCACTGAGTCATTCTGACTCACCCAGTGCCTGGAACTGCTCTGAATCACCGTCCCCAGCATTAAGGTGTGGCGGGTGGCTTGCTCATCCCCTTTTCATTAACGTTCTCCTAGGCCACAGGTGCGGAGAAGGCAATGGCACCTCACTCCAGTACTCTTGCCTGGAAAATCCCATGGATGGAGGAGCCTGGTGGGCTGCAGTCCATGGGGTCGCTAGGAGTCAGACATGACTGAGCGACTTCACTTTCACTTTTCACTTTCATGCATTGGAGAAGGAAATGGCAACCCACTCCAGTGTTCTTGTCTGGAGAATCCCAGGGACGGGGGAGCCTGGTGGGCTGCCATCTATGGGGTCGCACAGGGTCGGACACGACCGAAGCGACTTGGCAGCAGTAGGCCACAGGCGGGAGAAGGCTGCTCACAGGAGTGTTATGTATGTATGTGCTGATCTTTCTTTTTCCCTTCATAATGATAAACAGCTCCTCAAGGTCATAACCTAGATGTTCCCTGTAGAGAGAGAAATATTGGTAGAGAGTAACAGTGATAAAAGACACCGGTGGGGCTAATACTTCCGGTTTCAAGAGTTATTCATGTTTATTATTTGTTTCAAGTTGACGCAATTGGGAATCCCTGCTTGGGCTTTTGAATTAGAACCCAGTGAACCCCCTCTTAGAAGGTTCTAGGACAGTGAGAGAACAGAATGTTTTTCAAAAGTAAGGAATAATTGGAACTACCCTGTTGGTCCAGTGGTTAAGACTCCCAGCTTCCACTGCAGGGGCATGAGTTTGATCCCTGGTCAGGGAACTAAGATCCCCCATGCTGTGAGGTGTGCCCCCCCCCCAAAAAAAAAGCAGAAATAAATCATCTTTTAAAAGAAAGTAAGGCATAATGGAGAAATAGGAGCTACCTGATTGACCAGCAAGCTCTGTGCCTCTGCCCCTGGAGGTCCCATGAGTCTTCAGTTCTAGAGGGTGGGCTGGGGGTGGGGGTGGGGGTTAGAGGCCAGTAGAAGAGGATTCAGAGCAAAAGTAAAAGATAAAATAGCAAAGGAGCCAGGTGTAAACACACAGGACACTAAGAAGGTAGGAACCCCTGTGTTCCTGGCCTGAGGCATGGTTCTGCTCTGTTTACAGAACCTTTGGCTATACTGTTGATCAGCTGCTGCTGCTGCTAAGTCGCTTCAGTCGTGTCCGACTCTGGGCGACCCTGCAGACGGCAACCCACCAGGCTCCCCCATCCCTGGGATTCTCCAGGCAAGAATACTGGAGTGGGTTGCCATTTCCTCCTCCTGTTGATCAGCAGGATTTCACAAATTAATAAGCAATGACTCCTTCAGGGCAGAACTGGGTCTTACTGGCCTTAACATACAGCAGCTGTGCACTGATGGTGAGTTCAGCTGTTCAGCTGCTGTTGATGAAAACCAAATTCAAGGTGTGGCCACTTCCTGCTGGATGAAGAGATCCCTCACACCATTTCTGTGTGAACATGAGGGTCAAGCTTCTGCTAGTACCAGAGCAACTGAATGGGTCACCAACCCTGGTTGGGACATCAGGGAAGCCTTCCTGGAGGGACAACTTCACTGGATCTAGGAGGTAACTTAGCAACAGGGGGGAAAGGTAAGGAGGGAAAGGCAGAAGGATCAGCACATGCAAAGGCCCTGTGCAGGGGAGAAAAGTGCTAAGTAATTGAAAAATGTGAAACCAAGTCCCCATAAAAACATGTTCCCTTATAAAGTTTATAATTAACCTCTCAGTCCAAAACTTTATTCCCTTTCCTTTACCTTCTGACCTCAATCCTCTGCTAACTGGACACTAATCAGAGTCAGATGACTAAAACTGCTGCTGTTGATAACATCGTTAATATACTAAGATTGCTACCAGAGATATCACCGTTAATGTGCAAACTCTGACTGTTTCTCCAGGACAAGATGAGGCAAAAGACCCCCTCAAGCCATGGACCACCTGGCTAGAGAGTCGTAAACCAGAAACATCCAGATACCCAAAACTTCAACTAAGAAATGTCATGGGGGGTGGGGTGGGGAAAAAGTCACAAAATGATGACCCCAGCTTCGTTCTAGCCTTAAAAAAAAAAAAAAAAAAACCCTCCGAACTCAAAGACCAAGTTGAGGTAGATCTGAGGCTTGTCTCCCACTCCCCTCCTTGGTGTCTGGCAATAAGTCTTTACTTTGCCACAAACCAAACCCACTGTCAGAGTCTGGCTCTGCATCATGGGCACACGAGCCCTTTGCTGGGTTACCAAAGGGTTGGTGACATGGAAGCCTGAATTCCAGGACAGCGGAGCCAGAGCAGAAGCCACTCCAGGTCACCTTGGGTATCAAGTTTTATCTTGTTAGAACAGGATCCCAAGAACAACACAACTCTGAAAAGGTTTCAGTTCAGTTGCTCAGTCGTGTCTGACCCTTTACAACCCCATGGCCTGCAGCACGCCAGGCTTCCCAGTCCATCACCAACTCTCAGAGCTTGCGCAAACTCATGTCCACCAAGTCAGTGATACCATCCAACCATCTCATAGGGCAGAGGCAAAAAACTGGAGGTAATCAAAAGCTAACACATATACCACAGTTTTGGAGGAGGAAATGACAACCTATTCCATTATTCTTGCCTGGAAAATCACATGGACAGAGGAGCCTGGTGGGCTACAATCTACCAGGTCAGAAAGAGTCGGACACGACTAAGCAGCTGAGCACACATACCACAGTTTAGTCTTCCCTGGGGGCTCAGACAGTAAAGAATTCATCTGCAACACAGGAGACCCAGGTCCCACCCCTGGGTGGGGAAGATCACCTGAAGGAGGAAATGGGAGCCCACTCCGGTATTCTTTCCTGGGAAATCCCATGAAGAGAGGACACTGGCAGGCTACAGTTGGTAGGGTCACAAAGTGTAGGGCAGGACTGAGCGACTAACACTTTCATACCACAGGAAATGCTTTATGTTAATTCATTTAATCCTTAACACCCTCTAAGAGATAAGCACTACTACTACCAACTTTCTTTCCAAATGAGGAAAACTGCAAAGGCGAAGGGAAAGTCACATCCTAGAATATGAACCCAAGCAGGGGGACTCCTGAGTCCCTGCTCACAGCCCCTACTGCTGCTCGTGCTGCTACACCACTGCAGGGGCTGAGGACGCCACCTTCAGGAGTTAGATGACCCTTGAGAACAACACGTGTCCGACTTTGCGACGCCATGGACTATCCAGTCCATGGAATTCTCCAGGCCAGAATACTGAAGTGGGTGGCCTTTTCCTTCCCCAGGGGATCTTCCCAACCCATGGATTGAACCCAGTTCTCTCACACTGCAGGCGGATTCTTTACCAGCTGAGCCACCAGGGAAGCCCGAGAGCAACACCCAGAGCCCTGCAACGGGCGGACCTTCTCCAGCAGAGGCGGCTACAAGCCCGCCCGACCGCCCCCAGTCTGTGTCGCCCCCTGGTGGCCGACGGCAGGCATGGGGCGGGACCGCTCGCAGGTCCGCCCCGCCTCCCACTGGGTACTTCCGAAGCCGGGGAGCCGGATGCCCGCGGCCACCTCCAGGAAGAGGAGGACTTCGGGCCCAGGACGCGGGGGGCGGGGCTCCCAGGACGCGGGGGGCGGGGCTCCCAGGACGCGGGGCGGGGCTCCCAGGACGCGGGGGGCGGGGCTCCCAGGACGCGGGGGGCGGGGCTCCCAGGACGCGGGGGGCGGGGCTCCCAGGACGCGGGGGGCGGGGCCTGCGCTGTGCTCAGGCGCCGCTCCGGCCACCTCTGCGGGGTCCACAGAGCGGCGGCGCGCCGGCCTGAGGGAAGATGGCGGCGTCCTGGTGGCGGGTCGTGCTGAACGGGAGTCGGAGTTGGCGGGGCTTCAGCACCTCAGGTGAGGGCTCTGGGGGGTGAGGGGCTCTTGGAAGTCCCCGTCCAGCCGAACCCTGAGGCTCGAGCCGGCTCCCGCTCCGGGTCTCCGCGGGAGCCGGGCCGGGGCCAGCCTGATGTCCTGCTCTCCGCCCGCAGCCGCCCTGAGCCGCCGGGCCGCTCCTCTGGGGCCGATGCCCAACGAGGACATCGACGTGAGCAACCTGGAGCGGCTGAAGAAGTACCGCAGCTTCGACCGCTACCGGCGCCGTGCGGAGCGGGAGGCGCGGGACCCGCACTGGTGGCGAACGTACCGGGAGCATTTCGGAGAGGAGTCAGGTGGGGGTGTCCGGAGCTGGGCGGTGACCCCACCGCCTTGGGACTCGGAGGTTGCGGCGGGGGTGGATTCCGCCAGCTTGGATTCCCCGAGGTTGATGGAGAAGGCCTGCTCACGTTCCTGTGTGCACTGGTGGTGGCTTAGTCCCGCCAGCATTTTTCATATCTTTTGGTCCCCCTCCTTGGAAAATTCTCTTCCTTTATCATTAGATTTCCACCTTTGATGTTTCTACACCGAAAGTCTTTTCCTGACCAACTGCCCCCGTCCCAATTCTGGGTTGGAACGCCCCTCTGTGTTTCTGTAACACTGTTGATGTCGCCTTGGCCACACTGCATCCTGACTCTTCGCTGCTTCCCTCCCAGACTGTGAGCTCTCTAATAACGGGGATCCTGTCTGCCTTGACCACCACTAGATCTCTACACCTGCCACACATGACCAGTACTTTGCTGAGTTAAATTGAAAACCCTGGGGATGGTGACTCAGGGACCCTGCACGGCCAGCTGTGAACAGGCTTGAAGGTGATCCCAGCCATAATTAGGTCACCATCCGTCTGGGTTTCCCATGACCTAGACAAATAATGCTCTGGAGGAGGACATGGCAACCCACTCCAGTATTCTTGCCTGGAGAATCCCATGAACAGAGGAGCCTGCCAGGCTACATACAGTCCATGGGGTCGCACAGATACTACTGAGGTGACCTAGCACGCATGCACGCAGACAGATGTAACCTTGGTTAGGGATTAGAAAACAGAATCTCACGTTGTATCCAGTTTACTTAGTGACTGGAACAAGTCCAGATCTGTGAAGCTGACAGCACAGTATGTTTTAGTTTTGTGAATTAAAGGCTAAGCTTTAGTAGCAGAGTTTGCCCTGTGAAAGGAAAAGTATGGACAGGGAGCTTAGCGAAGCCCTGATTCCACTTTCTCCAACACATCTTCCCTCCGCAGATCCCAAAGACACGGTTGACATTGGCTTGCCTCCACCTAAGGTCTGCCGGACCCAACAGTTGCTGGAACGGAAACGGGTCCTGCGGGAGCTGCGGACCAGTGTGGAGGAGGAGCGGGCCTCTCGCCTCCGCACAGGTAAGCCTTCCTGAGGGAGGGGGTCCTGGGTGTGTCCCTGCCCCCACTGCGCATCCCCACTGGCATCATTCCTTTCCAGCGAGCATCCCCTTGGAGGCCGTGCGAGCCGAGTGGGAGAGAACCTGTGGCCCCTACCACAAGCAGCGTCTGGCCGAATACTATGGCCTCTATCGGGACCTCTTCCATGGGGCCACCTTCGTGCCCCGAGTCCCCCTGCATGTGGCCTATGCCATAGGCGAGGACGACTTGGTACCTGTGTACTATGGCAATGAAGTCACTCCAACTGAGGTAACTGTTGGCCTGTGCCCCTCCCTGCCCTGTGTGCACAGACACATCCCACATGGGGCCAGAGACAGCTCCTTTTTGAAAGCAGTTACAGAGGCGGTTTTTATGGTGGTCAAAGGCACAAGCACAGTGTCTGTGTAGGCTCACCTGGGGTTTTCTTGTTCTCTGTCTCTTTTTGATTTCCCAGTAAACAACACCATGATAAAGTAATCACAAAGAAGGGAATGTAAAATAAAAAGCTCCATCAGAGTGCCCTCCCAGCCCCTAGCCATTGGCCTTCTTGGGGTTCAGATCTCTGGACAGGCAGCTCAATAGGGCTCTTTTGATAAGTCTTTGCTCACTTGCCTCTCAAGGGGCTGTCCAGGGTACTTGGTCCAGAATGGGCTCTCCTTTCTCCGAGGCTCCCTCAGGCTCCTGCCCTCCAGAATAAAGGTCTATTTAGAACAGCTTGTCTGTCCCTGATGGGGTGACAGCGCCCTCGTTCTTTCCCCACCAGGCTGCCCAGCCCCCAGAGGTGACCTATGAGGCAGATGAGGGCTCCATGTGGACGCTGCTGCTCACCAACTTGGGTAAGGGTCTGGGGGCTCACGGGGATATCTGCCTCCCTCATCTCCCTGGGGAGGCCCTGGGGAGCTGGGGGAAGGGCTAGGTGGAAGCTCCAGCCCCAGCTCCTTCCAGGGGAGGAGAAGGGAGGGGGCGGCAATGCCCGCAGTCAGTGGGGTGTATTTGTGTGTAGATGGACACCTGCTGGAACCGGACGCCGAGTACGTGCACTGGCTGGTGTAAGTACTTGGGATCGGGGTGTGGCTCAGCTTTGGAGGAGGTTCCGGCATCCTAGAAAGAGCTGCACTTGAACTTGAGTCTTGGCTCCACCATGGATTAACCACCACCTCCCAGCCCTAGAGGTGGTCCCTCACCTCTGCTTCCTGAGGGTGTCAGGGGCCCTGAAGGATGATCAGGGGCTGACCCAGGGTACAGAAGCAAAGCAGGCGGTGGGTTCCGGCCCCTCCTGCAGGGCCCTCTGTCTCCCTGAACTCATTTCCTCACCTGTGAGACTAGGGTCGTGCCGCCACGTGCCTCAGCCACTCAGGGGCTCAGTGACAAGCAAGTGGGAAAGGAGACCATGAGAGGCCTCTGGCACCCATGGGCTGCCTTTTGTTTGCTCAGCGGCCCTTGGTTCTGAGCACCAGGCCTGGAGGCAGAGGTCATGCACTTTATTCGACTGCAGTTACCACTCTGTGCAGCAGGCCCTCTGGCGAGTTGTACCTGGGGCAGGTACAGTGGCCATCCCAGTGCCAGGCTGGGCAGACACTCCCTGACAAACCCAGAGCCTTCGGGACATCAGGAGAGAAGCCGTCCCAGGTGGCGTGGCTCTCCCGCCTGAGCGGCCCTGCCGCCCCACCAGCCCCCCGGCGCCAGGAAACCAGCTGCTCGAGCTTGCTCTCATCCTGACAGTTCCTGGGGCTCTTGGTGGCCTCTGAGCCCCTACTTTCCCTGTCCCCCACATGTTTGCTCTTCATCTGAGGGTGTACAAAGCTCTTCTTCCTACCTGACTGTGTAGTGGAGATCATCTTAGGGTCCTCCTGGAGAGTTGTAGCAGTCTCTAGGGAGCATTGGGTGGGGATGTTCCTACTGCTGCCTGCGGTGAGTGGCAATTAACAGATGCTTGTTCTCCCTCCAGCACCAACATCCCGGGCAGCAGGGTGGCTGAAGGAGAGGAGACGTGTCCCTACCTGCCCCCCTTTCCTGCCCGAGGCTCCGGCTTCCACCGCTTTGCCTTCCTTCTCTTCAAGCAGGACAAGCCAGTCGACTTCTCTGGGGACACCCGGCCCTCACCCTGGTAATCTGTGCCTCCCCACCCCTGGGCTCAGGCCAGCTTCCCCCTGGGCTCAGGCCAGCTTCCCAGTAATGGGCAGTCTTCCTCAGGTCTCCTCTCTCATCACTGGGGCCTTGAGGCGAGCAGAAGGGTAGTTGTGCTGTGCTAGGCAGACCCTAAGGGGCTTCTCAGCATTGCCTGTGGGACCAGAGGTGGGGTGTGGGGCTCTGGTCCCCCCACAACTCTCAAATGCTCACCTCCTCCTACAGCTACCAGCTTGCCCAGCGGACCTTCCACACTTTTGATTTCTACAAGAAACACCAAGATGCCATGACCCCAGCTGGCCTGGCCTTCTTCCAGTGCCGCTGGGATGACTCAGTCACCCACATCTTCCACCAGCTCCTGGGTAAGGGCAGAGTGGGCAAGGGGGAGGGGGCGGCTGGTCTGAGCGCACAGACCTCCCCTGACATGCCAGGAGAAGCGCCTGCAGGAGAGGGCCAGCAGCAGGCATGCTATTCCTGGGGTGGGCTGGCTGGGCAGTCCCCTGGAGCAGACAGACGGACGGGCTCAGGCCAACAGCAGTCCACACCTGTGTCTCTCCTTCACTCTTCTGCAGACATGCGAGAGCCTGTGTTTGAGTTTGTGCGGCCGCCCCCTTATCACCCTAAGCAGAAGTGCTTCCCTCACCGGCAGCCCCTGCGCTACCTGGACCGATACAGGGACAGTCACGAACCCACCTATGGCTTCTACTGAGTGACTGGAGTGCCCCCCACCTCAAAGAGTGAACGGGGCTTCTCAGGCCACCCTGCCAGGCTCTGCAGGCGGGGGCAATAGAGGGGCCAAGCAGTGGGGTTCTCCTGCCTAAGGCTGCCCTTTTGCCACCCTCCCAGCAGGCTCAGGGCTTGGGAGGGAAGAAGGCTTAGAGGGTAGGGTTTCCAATAAAGATTTTTGCTGTAGCTGGTCTGGGTTTGTGTTCTGGGCGCCCCCTGGTGGAAGTCTGTTGCTTTATTGGCTGGCAGAGGGCTGCCTCCCACCCTGGGAGGTGAACCCTCGGCTGTCAGAGGCCCTGTGGTCCAGTGGCTGAAGACAGGTACAGAAGAAACGCAGGTGGTGGCCCTGGCTGCTCCCACAGGCCTCGTGAAAGAAATTTGGCAGCCCTGGGCATTGTCCCCTTGCTGGCTTTCCTCATGCTCCCAGCCTCCATGTGCTTTGAAGGTTTGTCAGGTGGGGCACAGGCAGGTCTCTGGGCACACCGCCCTGCTCAGGGCCCTGGAAGCTCCTGCATGCTTGCTGGGTGGTTAGGGTATCTCTCTTCTCTAAAGGAGAATGCTTAGGAGCCAGTCGAGAGATCAGGAAGAAAAACTATACACATACTACAAAACAAGACAATATGAGGTTTGCTGCATCGAAGTGAGAGGATGTCCTGCCTCAAAATTAAACCAGCTGGGTCAGAAAGAAAGGAGAGAGTTAACCCTGCCTCTCGCACTGGCCCAGCACACTGCCCCAGGGACGGTGGGCTAGTGGCCAAGACCCCCTCTTGCTCGGCTGCAGGGGAACCAACTCTCTTAAGAAGTGGGGTTCCAGAACAGTTTGGACCTGCAAACCAGGGACTCTCACCGGCACAGTATTCTGATGCAGTTGAAGACTGCTTTGAGTTTCCATTAAAGGGGGTAGGAAGGAACCACTATTTTCTGGTCTCTGTCTCTTGGTAACCAGACATTTCCACCTGTTTACTTTAAAAGAACCAAAATTAGGCATGGCCCAGAGAAGGGAGACACCCTAGTCTGGCAAGTGCTGAAACTCAGCTCAAGGAAAAAAGTGCAGCAGAGCCCCATGGTCCAGAGGGCATTTAATGAGCACCAGCTGTGTGCCCCTTGCTCCTTGCCAGACACTCCCACGTGCTGTCCTGATTCATTTAATGGCCAAACCCCCTGGGAGGTAGATAACGTGTTGTCAGTGTTACTTGTATTAGATTTTCAGATGAGGGCTTCAGGAGAGGTTCTGGTGGAGGCCCTTGGCCAGGAGGAGGCTTGGAAGCCCAACGGTTTCCCAAGGCTCTAGTCTCCAGAACCTGGGGCCAGATCCCCTGCACGGGAGCTGTTGGACTGAGGATCTCGGGAAGCGGGATGAGGTCCCAGGGTGGGACCAGAGAGAGCTGGACCCCATCTCCCAGGCTGGGCAGTAGAAGGCAGGCAGGGCTGCCTCGGAGCCGGAGCCATCGGCGCTGGGCGGAACGGGCGTGCTGCAGCGGGCA
This sequence comes from Bos mutus, assembly GCF_027580195.1. Lineage (NCBI taxonomy): Eukaryota > Metazoa > Chordata > Mammalia > Artiodactyla > Bovidae > Bos > Bos mutus. The sequence continues at coordinate 7,552,258 of NC_091635.1, read as the reverse complement.
GGCGCTGGGAGTGGCGGCTGGTCTGGTCGGTGGGGAAGAAAGGTTGTCATCCCAGCGGGTCCTCGCTCCGCCCGCTCCACCCACACCCCGGCGCCCGCGGTCCCTTTAAGAGGCCCCGGCCTTCCTTCCGCGCGCCCGGGGCCGCCCGCGGCAGCCATGGCCGCGCAGCAGCTGGAGGACAAGCTGACCTGCTCCATCTGCCTGGAGCTCTACAAGGAGCCGGTGACGCTGCTCTGCGGCCACAACTTCTGTGGGGCCTGCATCCGGGACTGGTGGGGCCTCTGCGAGAAGGTGTGCCCCGAGTGCCGGGAGCCCTTCCCGGACGGAGCCGAGCTGCGCCGCAACGTAGCTCTGAGTGGCGTGGTGGAGGAGCTGCGCGCCACGCCCGGCCCCGGCCCCGATCCCAGCCACGGCGCGCGCTGCCCCCGGCACGGCCAGCCGCTCGAGCTCTTCTGCCGCACCGAGGGCCTCTGCGTGTGCTGCGTGTGTACCGTGCGCGAGTGTCGCCTCCACGAGCGGGTGCTGCTGGACGCCGAGCGCCGGGCGCGCGAGGTGACTCGCCGGGGACCCGCACAGCTCTCTGCGCCCGGGCAGGGGCGGGCGGCTTCAGCCGCGGGCTTGGCCCTGTTTTGATTCCGGGTTGAGAGGAGGTGGCAGTCAGGACAGCTTGGAATAGAGGTGGCAGGGCCGGTGCCGGGTCTAGGGTGAGGATACGGGAGTGAGTAGCCGGGATGGAGTGAGGAGGTCAAGGAGCCCAGAGCCGAGTGCTGGAGCACAGACAATCCCCGCAGCTGCTGAGGACGCAGTCAGGACAAGAGGTTACTGCCTTGGGGGCTGAATACAGTGCAGGGGGTGTGGAAGTTTGCCGGGAGGACTAGGTGGTGCAGCTGGACGGCAGAAGCACTGAAGGAGCTAGAACTTGGCTAGCGAGAGGGGCAGTGATGCTGGAGTGTGAGGGTAGGACTGTGCGCCCTTGGGGGAGAGTCAGGGTGAACCAGGAAACTCTGCCCTGCCCCTTCCTACCTCCAGCACGTTGTACTGTGCTGGAGGCTCTGGCTCGGACCGAGACGCAAGCATTGCACTTGGGAAAATCCAGTGACCTGGCCAAGTTATGAACTTCCCTGACCTGCTTCCTCTTCTGTGAAGTGGGGATAACATGGGTCCCTCACTTCAGGGTGTCGCCGGGAGGAGCAGAAGCAAGACAGGCTCTTGACCAGGTGCAGGGCCCCAAGTCCTAGTGGGGGTGCCGTCCTGCAGTCCTGAGGGTATAGCAGCCGTCTTGCTCGTGTTCAGCCTGAGGTTTCTGTACCACCTGGGCACCACTCTGCTCCCCGCAGGGCAGGGGCTTTGTCCAGGCCTCCCTGGGACCCTGACCCAGTTCCCCCAGGGCTCAGAACCAAGACTGGTGCCCTGTGTGCGGGCCTCACCCGGGTGGCACAAGGGGAGGCTGAGCATCTGCAGGTGCTTGCTGACTGGCTGAGGGGGCTTCACAGCCAGTCCTGGCTCCCTCTTGTCACTTGTCCCCTGATGGGCCCACAGGCCCAGCTGAGAGCCACGCTGGAGGTCACCCAGCAGCAGGCCGCCCAGGCCCAGAGGCAGCTACAGGAGCTGCAGCAGCGAAGCAGCCAGATCCAGGTACCAGGCCTGTCCCCCCACCACCCCCAACGTGTTCTTGTGCTGTGTCCTTCAGGCGGCCACCGGCGGCCCCTGGGACACTGGGCAGTAGGTGTGAGCTACCTTGAAAATGCCTCCCGGCATCAGGAAATGAAGGGCCGGGGGGTGGGGGGCAGAGAGACCTTGGCTCCCCACCCCTCAGCCCAGTGGGCAGCCCAGGGCCCTAGCTGTCCTCAGCTCCTCCTGTGCCCACCCAGAACTCAGCCTGCACCCTGACCTCCGTGATCTCTGGCAAGTTCAGCTGCTTGCTGCAGGCCCTGGAGATGCGGCGGGTCAGGGCTCTGAGGGACATCAATGTGGCCAAGACCCAGGCCCTGGAGCAGGCCCAGCAGGAGAAACAGCGCCTGCAGGGCCACCTGGAGGCCGTGTCCTTCTGTGATCGAAGGATTCGCCACCTCCTAGAGCATCTGGATGACTGGACCTTCCTCCAGGTACCAGACCTCAGGGAGGCGGGCCGGGGGGCCGGTGCGCCTGCCCTTTGTGCCCAGGCTTACTGCAGCTGTCCCCTGCGCTCAGGAATCACAGCAACTGGTGCCCCCAGGCCCTCTCGGGCCACTGACTCTCCCACAGTGGGACGAAGATCAGCAGCTGGGCGGCCTGAAGGAGTCACTGAGCCAGCTGTGTGCCCTCCTCCTGGAAGAGGGGGCTCACTCCGGAGTACCAACCGCCGCTGACTTGGGCTCTGTGGGTAAGGCTGATCCCAGACCTCTGCCTGCCCCTCTGGGCCCAGCTGTCCCTCCCACTGGGAGTGGGAAAGGAGTCAGTGGCCTGGCCCCCCATGAGCGCTCCTCCTGATGACTCCCCTAAAACCCTGGTTTGCTCCGTAGAGTCCCCAGGTCCCCTGGCACCAGTCCTGAGCCCAGTGTGTCCACTGAGGAGGAGACTCTGGCAGAGTAAGAAGGCCTAGAGCACACGTGTGTCTGCACCTGTGTGAGCATATGTGTGTGAGTGCATTGTATGCACACGTGGGTATGTGTGTGTTCATGTGTGCACTGTGAGCACATGTGTGTGTCCCTCTGTATGTGTCGGGGGGCACCTACTCTTTCCTGACTATTCTGTCCAGGAAACCTGTTTCACGCCCCTCCCTGGGGCCGGCCTGGCCCCGCCCCCCCATGTACCTGTTGCAGGGTGCACACCTCTTACACATGCTGCGAGTGTAGTGTTTAAGGAGATTCTGGGTGCACGAACCTGGGATCGACCACGATTCTTCCACTCACTATGAAGTTAGCTTTCTGAACCTCAGTTTTCTCATCTGTGAAATGAGGCCGATGGAAGGTTCCACCTCAGGGGTCGCGTGGAGGATCAGATGCTGAGAGGATGTCCGCGTTTGCTCAGCTTCCAGTGACCCCCGCAGATATCTGGGGGTCCGTCGATGGAAGTTCAGTTGCTGTCTGTCCCCTCTGACAACAGAGTGATGGCTAGACGCAGGCACCCTTGCTCAATCACCTTCCATCTGCCTCTGCCCAACAGATTATCGCAACCTGACCTTCGACCCTGTCAGCGCCAACCGCCACCTCTACCTGTCCCAGCAGGACCAGCGGGTAAAGCACCTTCTAAAGCCCCGGGGCCCAGACGGGCCCGGCAGCTTCGAGCTCTGGCAGGTGCAGTGTGCCCAGAGCTTCCAGGCCGGGCAGCACTACTGGGAGGTGCGTGCGTCCAGCCACTCGGTGACGCTGGGCGTCGCCTACTCGGAACTGACGAGGCGCAGGCAGGGGCCCCACACGGACAACATCGGCCGCGGGCCCAGCTCCTGGGGGCTCTGCATTCAGGAGGACTGCACCCAGGCCTGGCACGACGGGAAGGCCCAGCGCCTCCCAGTCGTGTCAGGGCGGCTCCTGGGCGTGGATTTGAACCTGGCCTCTGGCTGCCTCACCTTCTACAGCCTGGAACCGAAGACCCAACCCCTGCACACCTTCCATGCCATCTTCACCCGGCCCCTCTACCCCATTTTCTGGCTCCTCGAGGGTCGGACCCTGACCTTGTGCCATCAGCCCGAGGCCACCCTTCCTCCAGGGCTCCAGGAAGAGGCCTCGGGGCTCAGCGGAGGAAGGCAGGGGACAAGTGCCACCCCGGTGGCCAGGTGCCACCATTCCCATGGGCCCCAGAACCGCCCCAGCTGCTCCCCTGGGGACCTGAGGCCACAGCTCTAGTGGGACCAGTTGTTGGCTGGAAGACCAGCTCAGGAGCTGGCTGGGCCACTTGGAGAGAGTTGGGAGGAAGCCTCCAAACTGGAGTTCACCTTCCCCTCCTCTCTGAAGGGGGTGAGCCTCAAGGGAGGAAGATGGGAGCCCAGTTCTAGGGCTGCCTGGACCTCAGAGACCAGCGCAGTGCCCAGGTCTTGCAGGAGCGCACGTGCAGGGCAGGACACACCATAGCGGGACAGAGTCACTTACAGGGCAACACCAGTTTACCTCCTACCAAGACAGTGTAGACCTCGGAACAGAGGATTCCTAGAGGCAGTCTTGAGAAGGTTGATTTTTACCTTCTCCCTCCTCATCTCTTTTCTATTTTCCTTCACATTTTGGTATATTTTCATCTTCTCTTTTACTTTGTACATCCTGTGCTCATATTCTATAAACAATTGTGTTTTTCTGCATCTTTTATTTAACATAAGCATTTTCCACATTGTTCAAATTTTCTCCCTGAATGACACAACATAAATGGTCATCCAGCCAAATTCTAATCAGAATTTGTTTACCCATTATTGGACTTCAAAATGTTTTATTTGGGGGCTATAAAAATATGGCCGTGATGACTTTTTGGGAGGAGGCCACACCCTGCAGCATGTGGGATCTTAGTTTCCCCAACCAGGGATCAAACCCTTGCCCCCTACAGTGGAGAGTTGGAGTCTTAACCACTGGGCCAGGGAAGTCTTGAGATGACGATTTTTGAGCCGGAAGTTTTGGCCATATTTATTACCCTGTACGTGGGCTGCATTCCCTACAGAGGAATCACTCAACAGAGACACAATGGAGACTTGAAGATTTTATTCTTATACAAGGGACCGAAATGAAGAAACCTTGCATCAGGCCAACTGACTCCTGCCCCCCAGGCCGCCAGCCAATCGTCACGGCAGAGCCTCAGCTGCCATCATTCTCCCCTCATCCCTACCCGGGTTGTGGGCATCAAGTGTAGGTGCCAGCACAGCTCCCACTCCTTTGATTTTGGATTTTGCCATTTAGAACATGTTTCCCTGCAGGTCCTTGTACATGTTTTATCTTGTGTTTCTGGAGATGAGGGTGCTGGGTCATTGGGGAGCAGTAATTTTGTACAAGAAAGTGCTTCTTGATCAGGGTAGTGGTCCCAAGGGTGTCTGCTTTCTAATTTTTTACACTGTACATGCATGTTTTATAGACTCGTGTGTATTTGACAATAAAAACTTTTTTAGAAAAGAATAACATGCAAAAACACTCCAAAACTTAGAAAATACTTTTGTATTTCTATAAGACAGATTTCCCTCCCCACATTGTCACTGGTCCCTGCTGGTGCCGCGGCTGCAGACTCCGCCTTGTGGCCTCACTCGTCAGGTCTCGGTTTAAGGGCAGGGCCAGGCCTCTCATCTGTGCAACCTGGGCAAGGAGCTTCCAGAAAGATTCCTAAGGTGGGGAGATCCCCAAACAGGGTAAGATGGTTCTGAGCCTGGACAGTCAGTGTGACAGTCTGACTGTGTGACAGTCTGACAGCTGGGTTAACAGCAGGAGTTGAAAGCCCCAGGAGGGTAGATACAGGATTGGGCTGGCCAGGTAGCCATTATCACTGGCTACCCCAAGCGGACAGATTCTAACCATCCCTCCTGATGCCAGAGCCCCTACACAAATGTCCAGCTAGCCAAGCCCACAGAAAAAGGGACAGAGACAGGAAGAACAGCCCCTTCTCTGCTTCCATAGTGCAGAGTGTCTTGGGTCATTTAATCTATGGATGTACTTTTTTATTGGGTTGTTGATCCTTTCCACATTGTCCTGTGGGAATGTTCTATACTGTGACCACTAACTTTTGTTTACATGACACTACTGCCTTTTTGGGGGGGAGGGCGAGTGCCATGCCATGTGGCATGAGGGACCCTAGTTCCCTGACCAGGGGTTGAACCCACTACCTGTACTGTGAGCTCAGAGTCTAAACCACTGGACCACCAGGGAAGTTCATATTTATATGAACTCCATCGAGTGCTGTGGAGCAGTGCTTCCCATGCCAGCGTGAGGGCGAGAATGAACTCTCCTGGACAGTTACTTCAGATTAAATTCTCTCAGCCCTGCTGATTCTAACAACTCTCCACCTCCTCACCAGGAAAAATGCCTTGGTGCAGAGGGAGAAAGAAACATGGACTCTGGGGCATAACATTTGTAAAGGGGACTCATCTGATGAGCCTGGGAGTGTTTCCAGCATCTCTGCTCCAGTCCTCACAGTTTCTGGGCATCTCTGAGGCAGAATCAGGAGGGTGGGTGCCGGGGTCCAGCCCCGGTGGATCCAGGGAATTTGAAGGGGGGGCAGCGTCGGCGATCAGGAAACAATAGCTTATTTAAATGTTAATTAAAGATACAAAGAGCGGTTAAATAGGGATAGCTCAGTGAAGAAATTCAGTGGAGAAAAGAGGCTGAATAACTTGGTTTACGTGGAAAACCAATAAAATTCCAAGACAAGGAATTTGCGCCACCTACATAGGCTGCAGGCGTCCTCCCGTTCTCCTGAAGGAGAGGAGACACTAAGGCCTCCCCGGTCAGATCTTAGAAGCCCAGGCAAAATTAGTAGGCTTGATGAGCCTCCACGCTCCAGATGGGAATTCAGCCAGAAGATGAGAGAAAGAACGACATGGGGAGACCAAGCTTCAGTGAGCAAGGCCCGTAGCTTTATTTTCAACAGGGGCTTTTATACCCTAAGTTGCACATAGAGGATAATAGGGAGTGTGAAATCATGCAAAGTCAGCAGTCTTTGATCCTTATCGAAACCAGGGTTTCTCTTCTGCAAACTTATCATATACAAATGGTTTAGGTGATTTACATCATCTTCTGGCCAGAAGGCCTGTTAACATTTTATGACTCTGATAAAGGTTTGTCAACCATAAGACTTACTTTCTCTAAGACTAATCATTTTAAAGTTTGGCGCCATCCTCTGAAGGTGTTAGAAAAGTTGCATTCCTATAGGGCAGAGGTGCAGTGGGTTTACAACAAAGGAAAGAATTTATTACCTTAAGATCTAAAGTTGTTAACACCAAGGCCACTACTTATTTTTTCTACATACCAACTATATTAATTAATACACTTCCAAGGATACAATACAGGAGATGTGGAAACTTGGCAGCAAGCATTGGCTCAACAATGAAATCTTCTACTAGTTCTATTCTGACAATTTCTAACTCTCCGAGAGGCTCCATACTATTTGAATATCTTACGCTTCCCGTGCCTCTCACGGTTGGGAGACTGTAAACAATCGTATGCATAGCTGTAGGAGCCCGGGTAAGCCTGTCAGGCAAGTTAGAGAGCCATCTGAGGGGTTTGGATTGAAACACTCCTATTACGCCCAGGAGGCTAATTAGCTAGAGCTCTAAGTTGATTTCCTTCAGAGAAAAGGTGGTCGGGGATAGCACCCCCCTGACCCGCCCCGTGACTGTCAGAGGAGTTGGTGAAAGTCATGAAGCAGTAAAACAGACAGACTCTGGTTTTGGGGTAGACGCTCAGGCAGACCCAGAGGGGCACCCCTCGAGTTCTGGCTCGCCTTGCCCACCAGAACTCTCCCACATAACCTTGTTATGGGTGGGGACTCCCGTGCTGGCTCCCGGCAGGTGTGCATAGGAACAGAACAAGAGAAGGGAAGGGCGGGAGAGATTTTAAAAGACAGGGACCTCTGGGGCTGGTGGATTGGAGGCCAGAGAGGGGAGGGGTAAAGAGACTCAGAGGCTATCCTGCCTGTGGAGGGAGGAACGGAAAGGAGCAGCGTGGTGACTAGGAAATGTGTCTTGAAGTAACGCAGGGCTGGAAACTAGAAGACAATGGAGCCAGGTCTTTGGGACTCTGAGGGAGGAAAGGATTTCTATTCAGAATTCCATACCCAGCCGAACTGTCAATCATGGGGAAGCCTGAACAAAGACATTTGCAGACACTTCCGCATCCATTACCAGGAAACTCCCAGAGGATGTAATTTTCAAAAATAAATAAATCAATGAAGGGAAGGGAAGCCCCGGGATCCAAGCAATGGGGAATTTAACATAAAGGAGAAATGATAAGGAATCAAGATCTTGCTTCCTGACAGTGACGACCTTGCCATGAGAACATGCCTCTTGCAAAGGATCTCCTTTGTCCCTCTCAAGAAGAGGAGAGGAAACCCCAGCAGAAGCACCTTGTGCAGAGCTCCAATTCCTATTTCATGGATGTGAGATGCCCAGGATGCTATAGAATCACCAACAGCTTTAGCCACGCACAAACAGTAGTTTTGTGTGCTGGTTGCTCCACTGTTCTCTGACCGCCTGCAGGAGGAAAAGCAAGCCTTCCAGGAGGATGCTCCTTCAGATAGAAGCAACACTGAAAGTACCCTGTATCAGAACGCATGGGAAAGCATCCCAATAAACACATTTTGGATATCAAAAAAAAAATCTGGATATCAAAATCTCCAGAAACACAAGCACAAACATCCAGATGTTCAAGCTCACACCCGTGTGCTTTAGGCATATGGAGGTAAGTGCTAGAAGAGACAGGAGGGTTGAACCTAGTTGTCCATGGAACCCAGAATCTGAAAAAGGTGGGATACAGGACTGCAGTTTTTATTATACACCTCACTAAATTGTTTATTTTTCAGATACTCTAGATATATTATTTTGAAATAAATGCATATGTTTTAAAGTACATCAAAAAAAAGAAAAACAAAATAAAAATAACAACAAAAAAAATAAAGTACATCAGTAGCATAAAGAAGAAGTGCTGTTGTGGGATATGGCTTGGTTCCCATTTCCTTTTTCCATAGAGTCAAGCAAAGCTAAGCTTGGCTTGCTGAGTACTATTGTTTGTTCCACTGCCTTTGCAGTTTGTTTTTGTTTCTGCTTGACTTTTTTTTTTTTTTAAGCAATACTGCAGCCAGACACAGAGAAGGCAATGGCAACCCCACTCCAGTACTCTTGCCTGGAAAAATCCCATGGATGGAGGAGCCTGGTAGGCTGTAGGCCATGGGGTCACTAAGAGTCGGACACGACTAAGCAACTTCCCTTTCACTTTTCACTTTCATGCACTGGGGAAGGAAATGGCAACCCACTCCAGTGTTCTTGCCTGGAGAATCCCAGGGACAGGGGAGCCTGGTGGGCTTCCGTCTATGGGGTCGCACAGAGTTGGACACGACTGAATTGATTTAGCAGCAGCAGCAGCAGCAGCAGCAGCCAGACAGGGTCATTTATGAGGTTTAGGATTATTTTCAGGGTGCACGTTCTGGGTTTAAGTTCTGCCTCCTCTGCAAGACTAGGTGTGTGGCCTCTGGCAAGATACGTAACCTGTTGGAATTCCATTACCCCTCCTTCATGAGAGTCCTGGAGAGGACAGAGTGAGATGCAGCCGTGAGCAGAGTGTCAGTTACTTAAGAGCCAATTCATTTCACGAATAATGAATATAGGGCTTCCTTGGTGGCTCAGTGGTAAAGAATCCAGCTGCCAATGCAGAAGACACGAGCTTGATCCCTGATCCGGGAAGATCCCACATACCGCAGGGCAATTAAGCCCGAGTGCCGCAACTACTGAAGCCCAGGAACTCTAGAGCCCATGCTCCACAGCAAGAGAGTAGCCCCCGCTTGTGCAACTAGAGAAAAGCCTGCACAGCAACCAGCACAGCCACAAAAAGAATAATTAATATATTGGGCAACTTTAAAAGCTTCCATAATGGAGATGAGATATCAAAATGCCACCACCCTGACAAATCACATCTCCAGGCATTCCTGGAGGAGTACACCTTCCTGAACAGGCTGTGAGGTGGGGAGCGGAGGGCGGAACTTGTCCCCTGTATGTACCCCCAAACCCGAGTGGCACCTCCTCTCCCTTCCAAAGCCAAGCGGGTCTGTGGTCTCAGCAAGCCCAGGCAGCCTGACTGCCCAGCCTCTGATGTCTGAGCCTCTGAACCATCTCTCATCTTGGCAAACAAGAGACAATCAAGATCAAGTGCTCTTGTGGAACTCATTAGACGCCTCTCTGCCAAACCAGGCACGCCCAGGCTGGTCCACCCACTGCTCTGCCCAGAAGGTCTTTTCCCACCCTAGTTTCTGCACGCCTCCGAGCCCTAGCAGACTGTGAAAGCACAACTCAAATGACACTTCCTCCATGAAGGCCTCCATGACTTCACCCCCACCCACGTCCCACAAATTCCTCAGGAGTGGATCCCACCCCTCTTTTAATATTTAATAGATCTTAGTTTTCTTCTCTCCTTCCAGGAGGCTCTGCACAGCATATTTTTACATCAGATTTTATATTTTTATTGGAGTGTAGCTGTTTTCCAACGTGTTAAGTTTCTGCTGTGTGGCAAAATGCATCAGTTATATGTACACTCATATCCCCTCTCTTTTGGATTTCCTTCCCATTTACTGAGTAGAGTTCCCTGTGCCGTATAGTAGGTTCTCATTTTATGCATAGCAGTGTATACCCTTTACATTGTACACGGTGAATCCCAATCTCCCAATTTGTCCCACCTCCTTCCCCCCAGTAAGTTTGTTCTCTATATCTGTGACTCTTTTCCTGCTCTAGATTTTTTGTTTTTTGACTGAGCCTCATGGCTTGCGGGATCTTAGTTTGCCAATCAGGGATTGAACCGGAGCTACAGCAGTGACAGCACCAAGTCGTAACCCCTGGACCACCAGGGAATTCCCCCTGAATTAGACATGTTTAACCCAGGGTTTTGAGGAGGTGGGAATTTTCTTTGTTTTCAATGTCCTCTAATGGTAATCTAGCGTTTCTTTCTATTACAAATGGAGAAAACACACCACAGTGATATTAGCCATAGCTGTGACTTGTCACCAATAAAAATGACAGATTTTTCATAACGTATTGCAGAAATGACAGAGAACTTGAAATACGTTTACATTCATCGCTGTCTCAAAAACGCAGGAATTCTTAGGCCTCCATCAGATCTTGTTACTTGTTCTTGTGTTAAAGAAACACAGATATAACTTTATCACAAATTTGTTTTCTTTATATTTTGCACCTGTATTTCAATGTAATTGATTGCCATGGAACCCTCGCATTTTATTTTGTGCATTTAAAAGCATTACTCTGGGGATTTCCCTAGTGGTCCAGTGGTTAAGACTCCACACTTTCCCTGCAGGGGACATGGGTTCGATCCCTGGTCAAGAACTACAATCCCACAGGCAGCACAGTGCGGCCAACACACAGAAAAATAAATATATAAAAATAAAAACATTACTCTGGAAAGACGTCTGAGACTACACTAGCCTTTGAGAAGGGCCCTAGAGGAATAAGAAAGGCTAATCCCCACCTCTATGTGGATCAACCCTCTCCATCTGTGTATTCCTCCCACTTTGGCCTCTCATTAGCAGGAAGTCTGCAGGCCTGGGTGTAGGAAGCATCGCCTCGGCTACTTTATTTTTTTTAATGAATTAAAAAAAATAATTTTATTTATGTATTTTTGGCTGTGCTGAGTCTTCACTGCTGCTCGGGCTTCTCTCTAGTTGCAGTGAGCAGGGGCTCCTCTCTAGTTGGGGTGCACAGGCGTCTCTCGTTGCAGAGCACAGGCTCTAGGGGGCTCAGGCTTCAGGAGTTGTGGCACGTGGGCTCAGACATCGCAGCTCCTGAGCTCTGGAGCACAGGCTCAATAGTTGTGGCGCAGGAGCTTAGTTGCTCCGTGGTATGTGGGATCTTCCTGGATCAGGGATCAAACCTGTGTCTCCTATACTGGCAGCAGATTCTTTACCACTGGGCCACAAGGGGAACCTGTTTTATGAACTTTTAAAATAGTTACACGTTTACAGAAAAGTTGCAAAGATCACTCAGAATTCCCCTACACCTCCCTCCCAATTTGTCCTTTTGCTCATATCATGACTATGGTATATTTGTCACAATGAAAGAGCCAATATCAATACATTCTTATGAACTATATTCCATAACTTATTTGAATTTCCTGTTTCCCCCTAACATCCTTTTTCTCTCTCAGGAACATGTCCAGAATACACAGGACATTTATTTATCACGTCTCCATGGACTTCTCTTGGCTGTGACGATTTTTCAGACTTTCCCTGCTTCTGTTTCAGAGAGGGCAATGGCACCCCACTCTAGTACTCTTGCCTGGAAAATCCCATGGATGGAAGAGCCTGGAAGGCTGCAGTCCATGGGGTCGGGAAGAATAGCACACGACTGAGCGACTTCACTTTCACTTTTCACTTTCATGCATTGGAGAAAGAAATGGCAATCCACTCCAGTGTTCTTGCCTGGAGAATCCCAGGGACGGGGAAGCCTGGTGGGCTGCCATCTATGGGGTCGTACAGAGTCGGACATGACTGAAGTGACTTAGCAGCTGCTTCTGTTTGACGACTTTGAGAGTTTCAAGGGGTTCTGATCAGGTGCTGTGTAGACTGTGTCTCCACTGGGATCTGTCTAAAGTTTTAATAATAATTAGAGTGGGGCTGTCGGAGAAGGTAATGGCACCCCACTCCAGTACTCTTGCCTGGAAAATCCCATGGATGGAGGAGCCTGGTAGGCTACAGTCCATGGGGTCACTAAGAGTTGGACACGACTGAGCGACTTCACTTTCACTTTTCACTTTCATGCATTGGAGAAGGAAATGGCAACCCACTCCAGTGTTCTTGCCTGGAGAATCCCAGGGACGGTGGAGCCTGATGGGCTGCCGTCTCTGGGGTCACACAGAGTCGGACACGACTGAAGCGACTTAGCAGCAGCAGCAGCAGAGTGGGGCTGTGGGTAGGAAGACCACATCATATCAATGGTACTTACTGCCGAACATGACATCACTGTTGATGTTGACCTTGATCACCTGGCTGGGCTGGTTTTCATCACTGTACCCTGTCAAGTTACTCTTCTGCTCCCCTTGGAAGGAAGTCACTCTGCACCCTCCACACGTGCGGAGTGGGAAGCCACTCTCCATCTTGGAGAATGTGCCAAAACTGCTCAGACTTCCTCTGAATGGGAAATTTGTCTATTCTCCCTCATTTATTTATTTATCCAGAGATTTATTTAGAACAGCATGAACTCATGGAAGTTTGTTTTATACTTAGGGTTACAAACCAGTGCTCCTTTAGTCATTTTGTTGCCATTCTATTTTTTTAAATTTAACATTACGGAGGTATAGTTTACATATACTAAAATGCACCATTTTAAGTGCGTGGTTAGACTAGTCTCAGAGAACACCTCCACTTGGGGAACCCGCAGCCTGAGCCCCTGGCACATTGCGCGAGTGTCCACGGGCTGGAACCGAATTCCCAGGGCAGTGGACTTGGACGATGACATCAACTTCCCATTTTAAGTTTAGAGAAGCCCAAGTTCCCCACTGGAGGTAAACAGAGTCACTAAGAGGCAAAAACATATGCCCATCAGCAGTTACTTTTCCCTGCAGCTCAGCAACTTTGTCTTTTTTCTTTTTATATTTGGCTGAGCCAGGTCTTAGTTGTGGCACGCAGGATCTTTGATCTTCGTTGTGGGCATGTGGAATATTTAGCTGCTTAGTTGCAGCATGTGGGATCTAATTCCCTGACCAGGGATGGAACCCAGTTCCCCAACATTGGGAGCACGGGGAGTCCTAGCTATGGGACCACCAGGAAGTCTCAGCAGCTCAGCAACTTGGCTAAAGGTGCTGCGGAGGGGTCTGGAGCGCAAAGGTGCCTGCCTGACAGCGTGCGGTCGCCCAGCCCCTCTGGAGGCCCTGGCTGGCCATGGGGTGGACCCCCATCGCGGGTCATAGAAGGGTGAATTCCTCTCCTGCTTTCAGTGTGGCCCCTCCAGTCGCCTTCTCTGCTCTCTCTCTGCCCTTTCCTCCAGGAGCCCCTAGGGGTCAGACTGGGGCCCAGAGGCCACCCCACGCTGTCCGGGACGGGGCAGGGTACAGGCCGGCCTTTTGCGCTGGGGGGCGGTCCGAGCTGGGGGCGGGCGGGGGCCGGACCCTTGGCCTCTGTCCCAGGGGGCGGCGCCGCGTCGCCAACGGTCCGGGTCCCTCCCAGGCGAGAGCGGCGCAGGCGGTGCGCCGCGGCCGCGGAGCCATGGACGGGAGTGGACCCTTCAGCTGCCCCATCTGCCTGGAGCCGCTCCGGGAGCCGGTGACACTGCCCTGCGGCCACAACTTCTGCCTCGCCTGCCTGGGCACGCTCTGGCCGCACCGCGGAGCGGGTGGCGCCGGCGGCCCCGGAGGCACGGCACGCTGCCCGCTGTGCCAGGAACCCTTCCCCGACGGCCTCCAGCTCCGCAAGAACCACACGCTGTCCGAGCTGCTGCAGCTCCGCCAGGGCTCGGGCCCGGGGCCCGGCCCCTGCCCGGCCCCGGCCCCCGGCCCGGCCCCGGCCCCCGAGCCGGCAACACCCAGCGCGCCGCCCAGCGCCCCGGAGCCGTCGGCTCCCTGCGCGCCCGAGTCATGGCCGCCCGGCGAGGAGCCGGTGCGATGCGATGCGTGCCCCGAAGGCGCCGCCCTGCCCGCCGCGCTCTCCTGCCTCTCCTGCCTCGCGTCCTTCTGTCCCGCGCACTTGGGTCCGCACGAGCGCAGCCCCGCGCTGCGCGGACACCGCCTGGTGCCGCCGCTGCGCCGGCTGGAGGAGAGCCTGTGTCCGCGCCACCTGCGGCCGCTCGAGCGCTACTGCCGCGCCGAGCGCGTGTGCCTGTGCGAGGCCTGCGCCGCCCAGGAGCACCGGGGCCACGAGCTCGTGCCACTGGAGCAGGAGCGCGCGCTCCAGGAGGTAGGGCGCGGGCGCGGCGGGCGGGCTGGGGCGGGTGATGGGGCTCGCGCGCCGGCCGAGGACCCCTCATTGCTTTGCCATCCTTAATTCCCCTCTCTAACCTGAAGACCTCTGCGGTGCCTTCCAGCCCTGACCGTCATCCGCTCGCTGTGGGACATTCTTTTCGGAATGAGAATGAGGGTTGGAGGGACCCAGTGAGAACTCGAAAAGGATGCAAAAATCGGGCTGGAAGACTGAGGCTGGGGCGGAGCCCATGGTGGGGGTGGTTAAAGGAGCCTGGTGGGGTCCGCAGGGTCCCCGGCGGGCGGCCGGTGCCTTGGCCGGGCTCCCGCCGGTCCCGCTCAGATCTGCCTGGGCTGAGGGTCTGGATGGGTGTGGCAGACGACAGGAGTGCGGCGGAGGGTGGACTGAGCACACAGACCGCTCTGTCCGGCTGTTCCGGGGGCTGGTGGTGGGCGCATGTACTGGCTGTCCAGCCCTGTTACCTCCGCCCCCAGTTTCCTTTGGCCCCAGGCCTGGTCTTGGCGCCTCTGGCCTTGGGATTTTCCGTCTCTCCTGCCTGAAGTGGTGACTCATAAGACCCAGGGGATTTGCCCGGAATCCCCATTTTTCAGGCTTGGATTGGGGACACAGATTCTTGAGGGACGGTGATTCTCAGACCTTGCGCAGGGCCCCTCCTCACTTTCTGCTTCTTTTCTGCGGAGGGAAGTTCTCAAATCACAATGAGCAACATGGAGAACCCAGAGGGCCCTGGACTTGCTCACCAGTCAAAGAGGGGAGGCAGGCAGCCCATGGCCCACCAGCCTGCCCTCTCCCGGGCATTCCGAAAGGGCACCAGCCTGGGCTTGAGGCCCCTCTGGTATATCATCACCACTCCCAGTCCACCTGGACCCAGATACCACTCCTGGTCACCCCCACCTCCCCCTTGGTGAGGCCCGGGACACTACTTCCAGACCCCTTTCTCCTCGAGGGTGTTGTCCACAGGCCGAGCAGCCCAAAGTCCTGAGCGCCGTGGAGGACCGCATGGACGAGCTGGGCGCGGGCATCGCTCAGTCCCGGCGCACGGTGGCCCTCATCAAGGTCAGATCTTGTCCAACCCCGCCCCCATCCACCCCTGCCGCAGGCTCCCGGCGCTGTGAGCTTTCAGCATGGCACCCTCCACCCCAGAGAAACCTGTGCCCAGGGTGTGGCCCAGCTCCACTGAGCACGCCTATCTCCCCCCTGACCTGGCACAGACCCAGGGCAGTTCGGGCTTGTGCCTCTGTTCACCCCCCCACCCAACAAGACATGGTGGGAAGGCGGGGGTCTGAGAAGGTGGCCAAAACGTCTTTGGGGTGTTCTCTGTCCTCATTGCTTGCCCCCCACTGTCCTGTGCAGAGCGCAGCCGTGGCAGAGCGGGAGAGGGTGAGCCGGCTGTTTGCCGAGGCTGCGGCCGTCCTGCAGGGGTTTCAGACCCAAGTGCTGGGCTTCATCGACGAGGGGGAGGCGACCATGCTGGGCCGCTCCCAGGGCGACCTGCGGCGGCAGGAGGAGCAGCGGAGCCGACTCAGCAGGGCCCGCCACAACCTCAGTCAGGTCCCCGAAGCCGACTCGGTCAGCTTCCTGCAGGTGAGGGCGGCTCCGTGGGTGCGGCGGGCACCGAAGCTGCAGGAGGAGGCTGCGGGGGGCTGCCTTCATGGCTGTGCCGGCCTCCTGGCGGAGCTGTCTGTCTCCTGCCCGGAGGAGCTGCTGCGGCCGGCTCAGCCTTAATGGGCATCTGTTTGGCACAGGAGCTCCTGGCACTCCGGCTGGCCCTGGAGGAGGGGTGTGGCCCTGGGCCCGGACCACCGAAGGAGCTCAGCTTCACCAAGTCCTCCCAGGCTGTGCGCGCGGTGCGAGCCGTCCTGGCTGCAGCCTGTTCCAGCCAGTGGGAGCAGCTGCGGGGGCTGGGCGGTGACGAAGACGGGCTGCAGAAGCCGGGCACGGAAGGTGGGCGCCCCCCGCAAGTGACTCACCCTTCCCCAGGCTCCCCGCATGGGGCCCCAGGCCCGGTGCCCGCTCAGGAGTGGAGGATGGAAACTGTGCCTAGCGCAGGGTGGGACCCCAAACCCTGCCAGGGACTCGAGCCACCACCCTGTAATCACGAGTCAGCCCCTTTGGCCGCAGCCCGGGGGGCAGAGAGGGCCTGTCCTGGCACACCCTCTGGCTTCAGAGGGGATGAAGCCCAGGGAGGACATGGGGCAGGGCGGGGGTGGGGAGGGGACGTAGAATGAGGACCAGCATGTGTGTGGACACAGGGTACCGTATTTGGGCGTGTGCCTGTCCCCAGGTGGCCTGGGGTGCTGGGAGGATGGAGGAGGAGGAGAAGGATTTCAATCATAGGTTCAGAGCGGGGTTGCCTTGTGCAGCCCAGCCACAGGCAGCTAAGGAGACCCTCACCGTCTGTCTCCTCTTTGGCAGCAGACGCTGAGTCCCAGGACCCTGACAGCACCAACAACCTGGAGAGTGAGGCTCCTAGGGATTACTTCCTCAAGTGTAAGTTGACACCTGGGCTCGCCAGGATGCTCACCTGGGCTCTCCCAAGGCTGCTGGGCTGGGCCCTAAGTGCCCATGGGCCGGGATTCCTGTCCCCGGTTCAGAGGGTGAACTAGGTCAGCTCACGGGGGTCTCCCCGTGATGGCTGAATTGTGCCCGTTGCAAAGGACAGGAGAGGTGTTTGGGGGAGGTGGGCCCCTCGGGGAAAGGCTGCCCTGTCTGACCTTGGACCTGAGCCCTGCGTTTCTCTCCGGTCCGTGGGGGCAGTTGCCTACATCGTGGACTTGGACAGTGACACGGCCGACAAGTTCCTGCAGCTGTTTGGAACCAAGGGCGTGAAGAGGGTGCTGTGTCCTATTAACTACCCCGAGTCGCCCACCCGCTTCACCCACTGCGAGCAGGTGCTGGGCGAGGGCGCCCTGGACCGGGGCACCTACTACTGGGAGGTGGAGATCATCGAGGGCTGGGTCAGCGTGGGGGTCATGGCCGAAGACTTCTCCCCACAAGAGCCCTACGACCGGGGCCGGCTGGGCCGCAATGCCTACTCCTGCTGCCTGCAGTGGAACGGACGAAGCTTCTCCGTCTGGTTCCACGGGCAGGAGGCGCCCCTGCCGCACCCCTTCTCGCCCACCGTGGGGATCTGCCTGGAATACGCTGACCGAGCCCTGGCTTTCTACGCCGTGCGGGACGGCAAGATGAGCCTCCTACGGAGGCTGAGGGCCTCCCGGCGCCGGAGTGGCACGCCGGCTTCCCCCGTCGACCCCTTTCAGAGCCGCCTGGACAGTCACTTTGCGGGGCTCTTCACACGCAGGCTCAAGCCCGCCTTCTTCCTAGAGAGTGTAGATGCCCATTTGCAGATCGGGCCCCTCAAGAAGTCCTGCATATCCGTGCTCAAGAGGAGGTGATGACCCAGCTCCTGGGAAGCTTGCTTCTCTGCACCCCTGGTTTGAACCAGAGAAGGCACCAGCCTCAGACCCCCACACATTCCCCAGCCTTCTCATTCCTAGAGGCCTCCACCTTCTGTACCCAAGGCCTTCCACCTCTCAGGGAGGAGGCCCCCCAGACCCTGTTCCCCTGCAGGCCTTGTTTCTGGGAGAAGGAACCGCAGCTTGGACAGTTCCAGGCTACCCTGACCCCTCCTCTCCCAGGTTCCTGGGACAGTGCCTGGTACATAGTAGGTGTTCAATAAACGTTTGGTCTCTGAACGACTCCCTTTTCTACCCTTCTCTCGTGAGTGCGTGCTCAGTTGTGCCCCACTCTTTGTGACCTCATGGACTGTAGCCCTCTAGGCTCCTCTGTCCATGAGATTTTCCAGGCAAGAATACTGGAGCGGGTTACCATTTCCTCCTCCAGGGGATCTTCCTGACCCAGGGATCGAACTCGCATCTCCTGTATTGGCAGGCAGATTCTTTACCACTGAGTCGCCTGGGAAGCAACCTTCTCTGCATCCACCAAGAATTCCCCGTACTTCTCATCTTTCCTGAGCTGGTCTTGAAAGGCAGGAGAAGGGAGCAAAGCCCTGGTCCCAGGATTCCTACTGGGCGGGAGAGCCCTGACCCAGGAAAAGGAGGCTGAAACAGGGTGCCTACCCTTTGCACACCCCCTACTCCCAGGTTCTGAGCAGGGAGAGCCAGAGGTGGCTTCTCCCAGAGGGGTCCACCCCCACAGTCATTCTGGCTGCCCGTGTGTCTGCTTTGGATGGTCTGGTGCCCACCAGCTATTTTCATCCTTGTTGCTATAGCCTAGTTCTGGAACCTGCCGGAGAGTGTCTGCCCAAGATTCAGCGCAGACCTCACGCTCCGCAAGAGCAGGGCAGGACTCCTGGGCGTGGGCAACAAAGTCTGAGACGAGAGCTGTTTTCATTCGCACACCTTCTCAGCTCATGAGGGCTGCGGCTGAACCGACCCCAGGGTGTGGCTGGAGCTGGGAATGTCTTCCCTAAAAGGACCTGTCTCTTCCTTCAGAGGCTGCCTGACATCTCTGCACCAGCTGGGTGGCTGGAACCAGGCTCAGCCTCCACGCTGGGGAGACCCTGGGCTCTGTGCCCCAGTAGAGCCTCTGCCTCTCTCCCAGGAAGGTCCAGGGCCCCCTGCGGCCCTAGGACCACCCCCCACCCCACCCCATCCCAGCTTGGGATGCCTGCATGCTGATTTCAAGGCAGAGAACTTGCTCCCGAGGCTACAAGGTGTGTTCCCAGGCCAGCCTCCGCCGCCCGGGGGGTTCTCAGTGGCTCAGGTGCACCCCAGGGAGGGCCGAGCCTGGAGAGCAGGGGCAGACAGAGGCCTCTGAGCCCCGGGCCTAAGGTCAGGCGGGACAATGGCTGAGTTATACAGCCAGACAGCAAGGCCATACAAGTCCTGCCCGGGCTGCCTCACCAGCTAAAAATAGCCCCTCCCACAGAGCCTGCTGGTGCCCTACAGCCAGGATGTTGTTTTTCCGGGCGGGGCCTGCTGGCTCCTGGGGCTCTGTGTTCCCTGCACCGTTTCCTTGACAGCCAAGGGCCCCAGCTCACCGGGGCCGGGGGGCGGATGGGGGAGGTTGCGCCTCCACGTTGCTGTGGTAACGTAGACCAATGGGGAGTCCCCTCACCTCCGGAACCCTCCCACCTTTCACAGAGCCCCGCCCACCCCTGCCCTGGAACGCCCCATCCCACTCCTCTTACAGAGAACACTCAGGCCCCGGATTCTGCAGGGTCCCGGCATGCCACCGAAAGTGAGTTAGATGGACGAGGCGCCTACACAGGACTGGTGCTTCCTTCCTGCAATTCAGGCCTGACTAGTCAAGTCTGCAGCCACAGTGTCCCTGCCACTTGCAGAGCGACTTTGTTGATGTTCAGTCTTTGCGACCACATGGACTGTAGCCCACCAGGCTCCTCTGTCCCTAGGATTTCCGAGGCAAGAATACTGGAGTGGGTTACCATTTCCTCCTCCAGGGATCTTCCCGACCTAGGGATCGAACACGCATCTCCTGAATTGGCAGCCGGACTCTTTACCACTGAGCCGCCTGGAAAGTTACCAGAGTGACTGCCAGCTTCGAGACTCACAGAACCTTGTACACCTTAATCTCGGATCCCAGGGTTAACATTTACAGCTCAGAGCAGGGGACCGGCTCACCCAGGGCCGCATAGCTCACAAGATTTTGGCTGAGGCTGACCCCAAGCTTCATTGTCATCCTCAGTCTAGAGTATTAGCTGCAACCCTGCACTTCCTCTCTGATTGTAGGATCATACTAGAGCTGGAGAGATGTGGTGTATGTGAGCGTCTATGTGTTTCTGGGTGTATCTCTCTGCCTATGTGTGTGTTTAGGTGTCTGTGTGTGCCTCTGGGTGTGTCTGTGCTTGTATGTTGTTTGTGCATTAGTGTATAGGTCTGCGTGTCTGTCTGGGTGTAGTTGTGTGTGTGGATCCAGCCTAGTGACTTTTCAAACATGCTCTGAGAACATCTGGAATTCTGAGGAGGGACACTGAGGCAGGCCAGGCTGGCAGGGTGGGAAGGGATACCAGGGGGCCAGCCCTTCATCGGCCCTGCCAACGCTTTATAATCAGAACAGATTTTATACAAGATGACTTGCGAAAAAGAGAAGCTGTTCAAAAGACAAAGGTTAGAAAACCATCGATCTAGTCCAAACCTGCTTTTACCACCACCATTTGCAGATGAAGAAACTGAGGGATGTGCTTAGATATGTCTACACACACACACACACACACACACACAGAGGCTGCTCCCCAGTGCCATCGCCTGTGGAAGAGCTGCTCCCAGCCCAGACCCCAGTTTCCACAGCCACCAGAGTCCTTTCTTCCAGAGTGGCCTGAGGCCCTGTGGTTGCCGAAGCTCCCGTGGGAGCCGGGCCAATAACAGACATTGGCAGTGTGGGAAGAGTGTGAAGGGTCGTCAGAGGCTGCGTTGCTATTAGCCGAGTCTGGCTCCTTTGGGCCAGGCGGGGAGCCAACCGCCACTTGAGCTTTGTTTCTGTGGGAAAATGAGCCCCAGAATTCCAAACAACAGGCTGATCAACGGACTCAAGCATCTCTCCCCACTTGGCAGCTAGGTCCTCCACCCCTCCCTGCTCCCACCATCCCCCCACCCCCGATTCCAGGAGGGAAGGGGTAGACACATCCTCCTCCCTCCACCTCCTCCCCCTCCTCCTTGTCCTCCTCATCCAGCCCACTCAAGGAACTCACAGAAGTGCCTTTCTTCACTTCCCAGGCACAGGGTGAGGCTGGACTGAGACTGTGGCTAAAAGTGAGGGCCTGGCCAGGAAGATGGGGCTGAACTGGGAGGGGCGGAGGCTTGCAGTTGTCTCTGCTGTTGCTGGGTTTTCTCCCCTGGGAAGAAGACAGCATTTAGCTGCAGGGTCTGTGTCCCATTCAGCCCCATATCTGTCCCCCAGATCTGCGCTCCCTGTCCACCGATGCCAAATAGAAACATGGAGACAGAATTTGGAGGAAATAGAAAGATGGCTTACAGGCTTCCCTGGTGGCTCAGTGGTAAAGAAGCTGCCTGCAAGGCAGGAGACGTGGCTTTGATCCCTGATCCGGGAATATCCCACATGCTGTGGAGCAACTAAGCCTGAGCACCACAGCTATTGAGACTTTGCTCTAAAGCCCAGGAGCTGCAGCTACTGAGCCCATGTGCCACTTCTGAAGCCTGCATGCCCCAGAGCTTGTACTCCTCAACAAGACAAGCCACGGCAATGAGAAGCCCACGCACCGCAACTAGAGAGCAGCCCCTGCTGTCTGCAACTCGAGAAAAGCCCGCGCAGCAACGAAGACCCTAAACAGCCAATAAATAAATTAATAATAGCAACAATAAAAGGAAGATGGCTTAATTCCGCTGCCATGCATGGGGGAAAGACACAGCAGGATAGCATCTCAAGGACTGTACCCCCTTCCTAGGAGAATTGAGAGACGTTATATAGCCTGGATTTCATGGTTTTAGGGTAAATAATAAACTCAAAGTAATGAAGGTCTTGTGTTTTTCTTCTTCTTGTGTTATTTCAAAACAGTCCGGTAACTGGGTTTATTTGTCTCTGGGTCATTTGCATTTGACCTTCTTTCCGAAAAGCAAACAGCGATAAGGGGTGATTTGCTTCAAGAGAGTGAGGAGAGAGCTAACGCCAGGTGCAGGATGCAATAAACATAACATCAGGGGGCGATAGGTTAGCTTTGTGAAGGACGAATCTAACAGACACTACAGATTAGTGACAGGTGAAATAAAGCCAGGAGTGATTAAGTCTTTCAGGCCCCTTTACATTTCTTCTCTAGCCTGTTCACCATTCTCTTTACTTTCCTTGTTCTCAGGAGAGGAAACACTTCATTTCCATTTTTGCTGCCACACACTCAACATTTGATGCCAATGTTCAAAATCTAGAACACAAGGTCACTCCTTTTCTGCACCATCATGTCTTCCAGGAGATGCCTAAGAACTGCAGGAGGTCCTGAGTGGTCCTTACGGGCCCCACCTGGGTGCAAGCCTCCATCTGCTTCCCAGCATCCTCAGCGAATTGGCCGGGGAGGCGCTCACAGCCCGAGCACGGAGACAGGTAGGAGGTTGTCTTTGAGGTCCTGGGTACTTTGTCTGTAAACGACACTCAGTTTTTAATTTTACTCTGTAATATCTCTGATTGGCTATAACGTAAAGAGTAGCACTTCTCTGCTCCAGCAGTGGAGAAGAATGGTTTTGTGTGTGAGTTCTGGAATCAGAAAGTCTGGGCTAAAAATTCCACTTTGGCCATTTCCTAGCCATATGCCTTTAGGCAGGGTACTTAGCCCCATCTCGGAGAAGGTAATGGCACCCCACTCCAGTACTCTTGCCTGGAAAATCCCATGGATGGAGGAGCCTGGTAGGCTGCAGTCTATGGGGTCGTGAAGAGTTGGTCACGACTGAGCGACTTCCCTTTCACTTTTCACTTTCATGCATTGGAGAAGGAAATGGCAACCCACTCCAGTGTTCTTGCCTGGAGAATCCCAGAGACGGGGGAGCCTAGTGGGCTGCCGTCTATGGGGTCGCACAGAGTCGGACATGACTGAAGCGACTTAGCAGCAGCAGCAGTTAGCCCCATCTGTACCTCGATTTCCTCACT
The DNA here is from genome assembly GCF_027580195.1 of Bos mutus. Classification (NCBI taxonomy): domain Eukaryota; kingdom Metazoa; phylum Chordata; class Mammalia; order Artiodactyla; family Bovidae; genus Bos; species Bos mutus. The sequence goes on along the minus strand of NC_091635.1, from coordinate 7,529,119 downwards.
AGTAAAATCAGGATAATAATAGAAGCGCAAGGACTTCCCTGGCAGTCCAGTGATTAAGACTCCTCACCTCCAGTGGAGGGGGCACGGGTTTGATCCCTGGTCAGGGAATTAGGATCCCACATGCCGCCCAGGGAAGCTGAAAGAATAACAAATAAGTAAAATAAAAATCTGTGAATCTAGACTGCTAATGATTGGTAGTGGGTTTTAAAAATAATAGTAGTAGAATTCAAACACAGATACAGAGAACAAGCAGGTAGTTGCCAGAGGGGAGTGGGTTGGAGGAGGCAAAAAATCAGGTGGGGGAAATTCAGGGGAAAGTGCATAGTGTTTTTTTGGAGGATGAAATGAGCTATTTAGATAAAGTGCTTGGCACAGTCTGGCACAGAGTGAGCCTTCAATACATGTTACTGGTATTATTATTATTCTCTTGAATGGAGTACTGGAGAGTTGTTCCTGCTGTTATATACACAACGAGCCTCCCTCTTTCCCTACCCCATTGATGACTACGATGCTCCCCAAAGCACTATTATTTATTCTCCGTCTTTCTTCACCAGGACCACTGGCCGCACGGTAAATGGTTCTTGGAAACGTACCGGTGAGGCTGTGGTCTGTGTCAACCATGCTGCTTAGTCATACATGTACATGTCCTGACTCTAAAATATGAATATATCCTTAAAAATAAATTAAAACGTGTATACTTATATTTCAAAAATAAATAAAATTGATACTCTTGGAAATTTTGTCAGTCCTTGGGGAACTCCATGAATTTATTCTTTGGGAGCTAAGATTAGCCCAGACTACATGTGTCAGGACGCTCCGTGTTGCTCCACCCACTAAGATGGGGCACTTCCCTCACTCAACTATGCATTCAGTGCGATGTGCTGTACTCAGGGCTGGGGATACAGTGGTGAGTAACCCCAGCGGAGATGCCTGAGCCACGCCACCGGCCCCGTGATAGTCGTAGCCGTAATAAGTACTGCACAAGAAAAGGGCAGGGACTCCACCCCTGGGACACATCCAAAAGAACTAAAAGCAGGGACTCAGATGCTTGTAAACCCAAGTTCATAGCAACATAATTCACAACAGCCTAAGGGTGGGAACAACCCAAGTGTTCATCAATGGACGAATGGATAAACACAGCGTGGTCTGAACACACAACAGCCTTAAAAAAGACTGAGATTCTGACACATGCTACCACATGAATAAACTTTGAAGACATTATGCTAAGTGAAATAAGCCAAATGTGAAAGGACAAATCTCTTGTGTTTCCACTTATACAAGGCACTGAGAATAGGCAAATTAATAGAAACAGAAAGTAGTGGGGGGGGGCAGGGGCTGGGGGGCAGGGGGATTGAGGAGCTAGTGTTTACTGGAGTCAGAATTCCCACTTGAGGTGTTGCATAAGTTCTGGAGAAGGATAGTGGCATAGTCTCACAATAATGGGATCATGCTTAATGCCACCGAACTGCGCACTTTAACGGTGGTAAATTTTGTGTGATGTAGCCAGTGTATTTTTACGCTGAAGAAAAGTTTTGCCTCTGCGATATTACAAAACGAAACGAGACACAAATTTTCCAGGGACAGAAATTTTTTTAAAAAAGGAAATTAGATAGCGGTCTTGAGAAGGGGCCCTAGTGGGGCTGGCGGACAGGCATTTTCAGGAAAGACCTCCCTGAAGGGACAGCTGAGGCCTGGAGGGCAAGGAGTGAGCAAGATGGAGAGGATGGGTGTGGGCTCGGGACTGGGCCAAGCACCCAGGGACCAAAGTATTTTAAGGAAGACAAGTGGTGGTGTGAAGTGGCAGCCAGGCCTGGTAGGGCAGAGCCTGGTAAGGATTCTGGATTTTAATTGGGAGGAATGGCCAGCCCATGGCAGGGTTTCACATGGATAAACAACACAATCAGATTTGAAAGTTTAAAATCACTCTATAGGGAGTTCCCTGGTGATCCAGTGGTTAGAGCTCCATGCTTCCACTACAGGCAGCTTGGGTTAGATCCCTGGTTGGGGAGTTAAGATCCCCCATGCCTTGCGGGATGGCCAAAAAAAACCCCAACCCAACTCTATTATTTAAGTGAAAAATGGTTTTAAAGAAGGAAAAAAAAGGGGATGAGAGAGATCATGCATCTTTCCAGGGAGATGGAGAGGAGCCTCCCTGCCCCCCACCCTCTTGGAAGGAAGACCCAGAAATAGCAGGAAGGGGCCCAGAGCCACAGGAGCCCCTCCAGACACCTCCTTGAGCTTCCTCCTATACAAGGGTCCCTCCAGGCACAACTCCTCGGTGCTGGGGTGGAGACAACGTCAGAGGTGATGCCTGGGTCTTCCTGGCTTTCTGGGATGTGGGAGGCACAGAGGGGAACTTGAGAGCAGGGGCGTTGTGTAAACACTCCCACAGCAGGAATCGCTCAGAATCGGCCTTGCAGCTGTGCCTGGGATACTGAACTCCACAGAGCAGGGAGGTCTGGATGGGGAACCGCCGGGTGGAGCTCATCTCCATAGTAACCAGAAACAGCCCCAGACAAGCCCTGGCTGGGCTTCCTGATGGAGGAGCAAGGAACCTGTGTTGCTGAAATACCCGCGGCCAAAATGACATGCCCTGAAACAGCTCACTTCCCATCACTGCTGCCCCACGTGGCATCTACCCCTCCAGCTTCGAAGCCCAACCAACCAACAGCAGATGACGGAAAGTTGAGGCTTACCAAGAGTTTTCTTTCTCAAGAAGATGACTGGCTGACTGAAGGAAAAAAATGCAGGTTATCGAGTATGAAAAGGTTCCATAATGCTCAGGTACAAGAAATGTCAATTTTGGTATTTTTCCTAAATCATAAAATTTGATTATGAGCTGCTCTTCACCAAGAGGGTAAGAAATTCAATCTCGGGATTTTTTTTTTTTTTTTGATTTGGGGGGTCTTCCCTTCAGTAGAATGATAGTCTGCGTTTATACAGTGCCATTGGAGAAGGAAATGGCAACCCACTCCAGAATCCTTGCCTGGAAAATCTTATGGACAGAGGAGCCTGGTGGGCTGCAGTCCATAGGGTCTCAAAGAGTTGGGCACAACTGAGTGACTAACACTTACTCACACTATACAGTGCCATGGGGTAGAATGGGGCTTCCTGGATGGCTCAGCGAGAAAAGAATCCATCTGCAATTCGAGAGATGCAGGTTCGGTCCCTTAACCCCTGGAGGAGGAAATGGCAACCCACTCCAGTATTCTTGCCTGGGAAATCTCATGGACAGAGGAGCCTGATGGGCTACAGTCCAAAGGGTTGCAAAGAGTCAGACACGACTCAGTCACTAAGAAAAGAGCATACACATGGGATAGGAAAACGTCCAATGGGGCAGCAGCTGAGATGCCCGTGGTCTGGGCCCCAGGGGTCCTTGTATGGTGAGCCTCCTCTCCCCCAAGGATTTGGAGATTGTGACCAACTGTTGTCTTTCTGCCCCAGCCCCACCTTGTGAGTCTGCTTGGGTTGAGCAGACTGACGAAGTAACACAAACTAGGTGGCCTGAACAACAGAAATGCATTGTCCCCCAGCTCTGGGGAGGCCGGAGTCTGAGATCAAGGTGTTGGCAGGATCAGCCCCTTCTCAGGCGAATGTGTCCCAGCCTTTCCCATAGCTTCTGGGGGTTTACTGACGGTGTTTGGCAGTCCTTGTGGCACTCTGCCTTTGTCTTCACATGACAGTCTCCCTGTGTGCATAGCTGTGCCCAAATTCCCCCTTTTTATAAGGACACTAGTCATGTTGGACTAGGGCCCACTCTAATGACCTCATCTGAACTAATTATATCTACCACAGCCCTCCTTCCAAATAAGGTCACGATTTAAGGCACTAGGGGTTAGGATTTTGACACATGCATTTGAGGGGGGACACAGTTCAACTCACAACATCCACCCTGTAAACGGGGCTCTGTGGGACAGGGGCTTGTTGTTGTTCAGTCGCTCCGTCGTGTCTGACTCTGCAACCCCGTGGACTGCAGCACGCCAGGCTTCCATGTCCTTCACCATCTCCCGGAGTTTACTCAAACTCATGTGCATCGAGTCAGTGATGCCATCCAACCATCTCATCCTCTGTCGTCCCCTTCTCCTCTTGCCTTCAGTCTTTCCCAGCATCAGCGTCTCTTCTGAGTTGGCTCCTCGAATCAGGTGGCCAAAGTATTGGAGCTTCAGCTTCAGCATCAGTCCTTCCAATGAACATTCAGGATTGATTTCTTTAAGATTGACTGGTTTGATCTCCTTGTAGTCCAAGGGACTCTCAAGAGTCTTCTCCAACACCACAGTTCAAAAGCATCAATTCTTCTTTATGGTCCAACTCTCACATCCATACATGACTACTGGAAAAACCACAGCTTTGACTAGACGAATCTTTGTTGGCATAGTTATGTCTCTGCTTTTTAATACGCTGTCTGGGTTGGTCATAGCTTTTCTTCCAAGGAGCAAGCATCTTTTAATTTCATGGCTGCAGTTGCCATCTGCAGTGATTTTGGAGCTCAAGAGAATAAAGTCTGTCACTGTTTCCATTATTTCCCCATCTATTTACCATGAAGTGATGGGAACGGATGCCATGATCTTCGTTTTCTGAATGTTGATACAGTGGCTGCTGCTGCTGCTGCTAAGTCGCTGCAGTCGTGTCCGACTCTGTGCGACCCCATAGACGGCAGCCCACCAGGCTCCCCCGTCCCTGGGATTCTCCAGGCAAGAACACTGGAGTGGGTTGCTATTTCCTTCTTCAATGCATAAAAGTGAAAAGTGAAAGTGAAGTCGCTCAGTCGTGTCCAACCCTCAGCGACCCCATGGACTGCAGCCCACCAGGCTCCTCTGTCCATGGGATTCTCCAGGCAAGAGTACTGGAGTGGAGTGCCATTGCCTTCTCTGGATACAGGGGCTAAGACGCTGCAATTCTCCAGTACCTGCTGCTCCCTGTCGGGTTCTGCCAACAGGGGGCGCTAGAGGGCCTGCAGGGCGGGGAGAAGCGGGCCGACTGCTTCCCAGTTGCTGGCTGTTTCCTCATCACTGGAAGGCCTCCTCACCCCGGAAGCTGCAGTTCCTTTGTTTAGTCGTTTAGTCCTGTCAGACTCTTTTGCCACCCCATGGATTGCAGCCCCCCAGGCTCCTCTGTGCATGGGATTTCCTGGGCAAGAATACTGGAGTGGGTTGCCATTCCCTTCTCCAGGGAATCTTCTGGACCCAGGGATGAAACCCATGTCTCCTGCATTGGCAGGCAGATTTTCACCACTGAGCCACCAGGGAAGTGCAGCTGCAGTTCCTTAGCAGCAGCTAAACGCAGTTTGCCAGTTTCTCCATCCCTTGCAGAACTAGTTACCCTGAGCCCTGTTCAGAGACACCACCACCAGCAAGCATGTACCCCACTCAAAGCATTAGGTTTTAGTCCCCAGGGGCATTTCCTTCACACTCCTATGTTTTATTATAATTATTCCGACTTTGCCCTTTGGCTCCTCCAGTCCTAGGTTCAGGTCCCTTTGGGACACCTTAGAATTATTTATTTTCACCTTTTCTGTAACCTAGCGACCTACCTTTAAAGCAACATTCCTAGCTTTATTCCTATGTTAATTCTTTATACTGAATTCTCTGTTCAGATAGCTGGACAATTTCACACAACCCCCCAAAGCACACTTCAGGACCCTAATTGAGCACAACCCACCTCTTCAGATTGCCATGTGGGAGCAGGACAGATAAGAGGGCAGGTTGGAGGGGTACCACTGGAGAATTCCCCAAACTCTGCTCCAGTTCAGGGCTCTGGAAAACACCCCTTCCCTCTCTATGCTATGCTATGCTAAGTCACTTCAGTCGTGTCTGACTCTGTGTGACCCCATAGACGGCAGCCCACCTGGCTCTGCCGTCCCTGGGATTCTCCAGGCAAGAATACTGGAGTGGGTTGCCATTTCCTTCTCCAATGCATGAAAGAGAAAAATGAAAGTGAAGTCGCTCAATCGTGTCCAACTCTTAGCGACCCCATGGACTGCAGCCTACCAGGCTCCTCTGTCCATGGGTTTTCCAGGCAAGAGTACTGGAGTGGTCCAGTCATTCTGTTATCTGCAATCTCCAGCCCCTACAGCCCCCGTCACAGATAGTAGGCTCCAGGCAAGAGCCTGGGGCTGTGTACCTTCAGGCTATGTGACAATTTCTTTGTTCAGCCAGAGCTGGGAACTATTATTAAGGAACAGGAAGGCTTGCCTGCCCTCTTGGTTGAGAAAGGGAAAAAAGCCCCTCAGTCTTTTGAGTCTCCTAGACACGACTGAGCGACTTCACTTTCACCTTTCACTTTCACGCACTGGAGAAGGAAATGGCAACCCACTCCAGTGTTCTTGCCTGGAGAATCCCATGGACGGAGAAGCCTGGTAGGCTGCAGTCCATGGGGTCACACAGAGTCGGACACGACTGAAGCGACTTAGCAGCAGCAGCAGCAGCAGGCCTTGAAGGGTGAAACAAAGATGTGACATGTAAAAAAAACTCTCAGATGTGCTCGGTGGTACAGGGAATAAGAATCCACCTGCCGATGCAGGGGACACAGGTTCAATCCCTAGTCCAGGAAGAGTCCACACTAAAGCCTGTGTGCCACAACTACTGAGTCTACACTCTATAGTCCGAGAGCCACGAATAAGGAGCCCGTGTGCCACAGCTAGCCTGTGCACCTAGAACCTGAGCTCAGAAACGAGAAGCCCACCACAACAAGCCTGTGCACCACAGCAGAGTAGCCCCCACTCATGGCAGCTAGAGAAACCCTGAGTGCAGAAAGGAAGACCCAGTGCAACCATACATAAATAAATAATTTTAAAAAGTACTAAGAGAAACAAAACTCTCCTCCTCACCAAGAGGATGAGAATGACCTAAATCTCACTGACACACCCTTTAGTAAACTAATCCGGGAACTGTAAACAAGCTCCAGGAGTTGGGCGGATGCAGGTCCCATCTCTGGCGGGGTGGCGTGGGGAACGTGGTGGGGTATTGCTGCTGCTAAGTCGCTTCAGTTGTGTCCGACTCTGTGCGATCCCATAGACGGCAGCCCACCAGGCCCCGCCGTCCCTGGGATTCTCCAGGCAAGAACACTGGAGTGGGTTGCCATTTCCTCCTCCAATGCATGAAAGTGAAAAGTGAAAGTGAAGTCGCTCAGTTGTGTCCGACTCTTAGCGACCCCATGGACTGCAGCCTACCAGGCTCCTCCATCCATGGGATTTTCCAGGCAAGAGTACTGGAGTGGGCATCAACTCCAGCACTCTCCTGTCCTCTCCTCCGCTTCCCCCACCCACACTACCCTCATCCTTCCTTTTGGAATAGGAGTTTTCAAAGTGAGGATTACGAAATCAATTTAGGGCACAAGGATTAGCAGATTTTAAAAGACAACGTATTACAGAAAACCTCAGAGGACATCACAATATAAAATTCAAATTGTCTCAATCCTGATCTGTGACTCTTTTTTCCTTTTTAGGTGATACACTTCACAGTCTCCTTCTGGGGAAAAATAGCATTCATGACAAAATGCTTAAGCAGTTTTTGTTTTATTTACTTTATTCTTGAGGTACAGTTAATTTATAATGTGTTAGTTTCAAGTGCACAGCACAATGATTCAGTTACACACACACACCCATATATTCTTTTTCAGATTCTTTTCCATTATAGATTATTACAATATATTGACTGTAGCTCCCTATGCTATACAGTAGGTCCTTTCTGTTTGCTGCTGTTTGCTGTTTAGTCGATAAGTGGTGTCTGACTCTTTGGGACCCCATGGACTGTCACCCCCGAGGCTACTCTGTTCAGATTTCCCAGGCAAGAATACTAGAGTGTGCTGCCATTTCCTACTCCAGGGGATCTTCCTGACCCAGGGATCGAACTTGTGTCTCCTGCTTGGCTGGCGGATTCTTTACCCCTGAGCCATCTGGGAAGCCATACAGTAGTATATGTAGTATACGTTAATCCCAAACTTCTAATTTATCTCCACCTCCACCCCTGACATGGTTCAACAATGAACTGCCCTTGAGTCCCTCAGTGTGGTCCTGGAAAGGATCTGCCCTGTCCACCGCCTGGGAGCAGCCCTAACAATGCGTTCACATGGTCACGTGTTTTATGAAACTTGCAAAAGTTGGACACTTAAGCCAGAATGGGTTAAGCCTGCTATCTTGCTCCACTCAGACTTCCTCTTCATCACATTTCCCCTCCTGTCATGAGGCCTCAGTGTGGCCACAGCATGGTGTGTTTATAATCCTGTGTTTTAGTTCTTACAAAGGGCCTTCAAAACGGGAGGCTTCAGGCTTCAGGCTCCACAAAACGAGACTCTCCCTCTTATGGTACTTACAGCAGCTGTTCTTGCACCCCCATTATTAGGGGAGTTTTCTCTTTTTTCCCTCTCTTTCTTTTTGAAATGTATTATTAACATTTAAAATGCACACAATAGGGACCTCGCTTGTGGTTCAGTGGTTAAGACACCGCGCTTCTACTGCAGGGGACACGGGTTAGATCCCTGGTGGGGGAACTGACAGCCCGCATGCCGCATAGACAAAAAATAAATAAAATGTGCACAGTAAACAAACAGGAGAAAAGAGCATGAGAGTGACGCCGCTCAGTTGTGTCTGACTCTTTGCAACCCCACGGACTGTAGCCTACCACACTCCTCCATCCATGGGATTTTCCAGGCAAGAGTACTGGAGTGGGTTGCCATTTCCTTCTCCAGAGGATCTTCCCGACCCAGGGATCAAACCCATGTCTCCTGCATTGTAGGCAGACGCTTTACCATCTGAGCCACCATGGAAGTCCTATAAAAGAGCATACAACGCACAAAAAGCAGCCTGCCCACCCCAATTCCCAGAGCTGAGCTTCAAAGCAGTAATGCCCAAAACTATGCCTGGTGGATCTTTCAAGAGACTTAATACCTAGATCTTATGTTTTAGACAAATGTAAGTATATTTATACACCATTTGTTCAGACGAACCTTAGCAGTCTTTTCACTTCAGCACACAGAATTTGACTTCATTCTTTTCAACGACTGCATAGATTCCATGTGTGGATTTTTTTTTTTTTGGCTGTGCCAGGGATATAGGCTTTGCTCTGCCTTTACCACCTGGTGGCTCAAACGGTAAAGAACCTGCCTGCAATGCAGGAGGACCCGGGTTTGATCCCTAGGTCCAGAAGATCCCAGTATTCTTGCCTGGAAAATTCCACGGCAGAGGAGCCTGGCAGGTTATACAGTCCATGGAGTTGCAAAGAGTCAGACACGACTAGGAGACTTTCATTAACTCCCTGACCAGGGATGGAAACTGTCCCCTGCAGTGCAAGCAGGGAGTCTTAACCACTGGACCCCCAGGGAAGTCCATATGTATGGAATTTAACCTAACCTTCAAGGGCAGATTTCATCATGTCCCCTGATGTACTACTTCATCGCACTTGTCCTGCAATGTCCAACCTGGTTTTACATAAGACCTTATAGAAAACTGTTACCTGCTTCATAATATTTTCTAGTTTTTCACCCTTAACCTAAGAAATCTCACTCAAAACGAAAGTCAAGCAGGTGGATCACAAAGTTGGCCACCACGTGTCAGGAAATTAGCAGTGTGCTTCAAATCAAACTCTGATCCCTTAAAATCAATGATGCACCAGCACCGCCCCGGGAGGAGTGAGACACCACCACCACCCCCTTGCCCCGCCCCAACTCCCACTCCCACAATTCCCGGGGAAGACCCGCCTCGGAGGTGGGGGAAGTTACAAAACTGTGCGGCCGAGCGGGGACCGCACAGTGCCGGGTCACAGTGAGTCAGCCTTAAGCATTCGGTCCCGCGCTGTGCCCAGTTGCATTCAGTTCCTCCTACTCTGGTTTAAAATCTTCGAGCCTGGAAAATGCTGGGAGGGCCGGGCGGCAAAGCCATAACGTTCTAGAGGGAGCAGCGCCACCGCGAGGCTAGCTGCTGTGGACGAGGCGATGAGATGCAGGCGTTGGGCTCGGGTTCTCCTCCCCGCACCGAGATTCCCACCGCCCACTTCGGAGGGTCTGAGTTTGATTTCATGGGAGCGATCGTAGTGTTTCCTGACTATTCTCTGCCAAACAGAGACTGGTCTTGCACTCATCTGTCTGGCTCAGTGATTACTCAAGTGTGTATGTGTGTTGGGGTGGGGTGGGTGAAGTTCTCCCCAAACGTCTGTAGACGGAATGAAGCTGCCCCACTTAGTGATCAGCGCTCCTACAGCTGGGGTAGGTTACAACCCCCGTCCTGTGGGTATGAGCTTTTGCCTCCAGCGCCTTTACGATTAATTCCTCTGTGGCGAATCGAACATTCGGCTCCCTGGGAGGACGGAGTGGAGGTGGGTGGGGATTAGTTATGCAACTCATGGAGTCAATCGGGGCCTGTCGTCTCGGAGACTACAAGTTCCAGAATGCATCCTTCCGCTAGCGTGTAGGGAGAGGTCGGGGTTGAGGGAGCGTTGCCTTCTGGGAGTTGTAGTCTTGAGCTTGTTTGTGATGCAGGCGCTACTCGGGGAGTGGGGAGGGGGCGAGGCCGTAAACTATTAGCACGTGACGCCCGGGATCAGGCGGTAGGGCCAGCTTCCGCACGGGAGCTGTGATTGGCTGGCACTTATCTGAACGACGCCACCAGGGGCGGGCAGAAGAAGGGCGCAAGCGCACTGCGTCGCCAGGTTCGGGACCCTGTTCCGAGGGACTATGGCGCTCAACAAGAACCACTCGGAGGGCGGCGGAGTGATCGTCAACAACACCGAGAGGTGAAGACAGTGCGGAAGAACCCTAGAGGCCCGCAGGGGCGGGCGTCGAGGGTGTGGGCGGTGGGCGGCGGGGCGTGAACCTGTGGAGAGGGGAAACTGATGGGTGTTGGGGGGGTAACGGCTGGGGGCGGGGCTGCGGGAAGCTGAGTGGGTGTTGAGGGAGGGGCCGGGATGTTTCGATCAGCTGTGGGATGGGGTCGGGGCGGCCGGATGGGGCCGGGGGCTTGCAGAGACAAGTGGAGCCCGCGGGTCGTCCTCGAACCCCTTGCCCAGAGTAGGAGACGTTAGTATACACGGAAAGCTTTAGACAAAAATAATTGCCATTTGTTTAGGCGTTTACTGTGTGTCGGGGAGGGGCTACATCTGTTCTGCCTTTTTCAGTGTGTGAATCCTGTGCGGCAGATGCTGTTACTCTACACATTTTACATGTAAGGAAACTGAGGCACAGGAAAGTTGAGAAACTTGCTTGAGCTCACAGAGCTGTAACAGCAAAGGAGTCTTGATTCCAAAGTCAGTAGCCTTAACTACCAGTATGTAGCCTTCCAGTATATTCCAGAACTGCTCAGTTTCCAGGCGAGAAACTGAGGCCCAGAGGTGAAATTACATAGTTAACGATCGTCAGATGCCTGACATATTTCCTATAAAGGTCGATCTTTGCCTCTTTCCCTTGAATTCCTGTTGGCTCGGGTCACTGCCCAGAGCAGTCTCCCACCTGTCCTGCCCACCGCCCACTCAGTTCTGTCTCTCCTCCTACCTTCCACTCCTTGAATGGCTTCTCTCCTCTTGCTCCTTGGGCGTTGAGAATCAGACCAGCCATCCCTGGTTGAGTGACCCAAAAGCACCTCTTGAAGGAGCAAAGAAAGAATCCCCAGAAGAGACTTGGTGGGATCAAAGCCTAGACACTGGTTAAGGCCAGCACTCAGCCCAGGGCTATAACCCGGCATGCTTGTTGAGTCAGAGGAAAGCACTCAGGGAGCCCAGAATACTGACTCTTTCTCCATGTTACCGGCTCAGGGCCTGCCAGGCCCAGCCTGTTCCTGATGATGACCTCTTTTCTCTGAGCTTTCCTTGTCTTTTCTGGTACTGGTCCTCTTTCCACTCAGCCCTCCCCAGCGAAGGAAGTTGTGATATCTGGGAGGGGAAAAAAGACAAACAGAACCACGTGAACTTGGACCGCGTTGTCTTGTAATCAGAGAAACCTCACATTGCCCTGGGTGTGTAGCCTCTCTGTGTGCGAGCCAGTCCCAGGGTGGACAAACCCCGCTGATGCCATTTGGTACCATCTCCTGGGACTGTTCTTTCTCTCTCAGTGGGGCTTTTCCAGGACAAGAATGTTATCTTGAAAACAAAAAAGAATGTTATCTGTCCTCCTGGGCCTCCTACCTGGTTTAGGACTCAGTGCTGCTGCATAATGGTGTGCCTTGTTTTTAGCAAATGCTTGAGCCCATTTCTGAAGAAGTTGTGTAAACAGTAACTGAAGTCTCCATTCAGCATATAAAGCTTAAATAGTGAACCTCACTCTTCAAATCAAGAATCTCTGTGGGAGCGATGAGAGCTGTGGACTGTCACAGGAAAAAGCACGTGTGTGATCATCTCAAGGACTCATGGACTGGTACCCCTGCAGACTCAGCTTAGGCACCCCAAGTTTAGAGGAACCCTGAAGTGAGCCCTTTGGTAAGGTGGAGAGTCATGTCTTAAAAAGTTAGGCATCAGGCTTAAAAAGGCAAACCAACAGAAACAGAGCACCTGCCGTAAGGATCTGGAAGAAAAACAGAAGAGTTAACCCAGATGGTCTAACCTGATTGGAGGGATTATGGTGTCTGCAAAGCCCTGTGCCTCTTCTACTGCACTGGTCACTTTTTTTTTCCTGGCTGTGCCCTGCGGCATGTGGGATTTTAGTTCCCCGACCAGGGGTTGAACCTGGGCCTTCCGCAGCAAGAATGGGGAGTCCTAACCACTGGACCGCCAGGGAAGTCCCTACACTGATCACTTTGGGGCTGTGTGGGTGGGGTTCCGGGAACCCAGTGTGCTCATTTTTTCCATGGCTATGTTGTTATGCTCCTCACAGCAGTGTTGAAACAACCACATGCTGGCAGCTACTCATAAGCAGCTGCTACCCAGGAGGGTTCAGTCCTTGGGGGTGACAGATGGTGACTCCAGCGGTCTCATCAGGGCCTGTCCTCTTTTCTCACAGCATCCTGATGTCCTATGACCATGTAGAGCTTACGTTCAGTGACATGAGGAATGTGCCAGAGGCCTTCAAGGGGACCAAGAAAGGCACCGTCTACCTTACCCCGTACCGGGTAAGTTGTACAGTGAGACAGCTGGTTTGGACACTCGTGGCTCCAGGAGGCTGATGTGAGAGCCTTAGGTCAGCCTCAGCCTCGTGAGTCTAGTGGCCTCTGAACCCTGGTGAATGTCAGCATGTTTCTGTCACATCTCCCTGGTTCTCGAACCACCAGGCTCTTTGTGCAGCAAACTGGACGGCTGGACAGTGAATCCATGCAAATTCCCGAGCGGCTGCTGCAAGCAGTCAGGAGTTCAGTGCAGCTGGTGGGATGACCTGGGCCTGGGGGAGAGGCCGTGGTTACTCTGAGTTCTGTAGGAGTAGCCTGTGAGGCCCTTGTGCACGTCCAGAGTGATAAGTGTGGTCCACAGGATTCAGTAGCACAGCCGCAGTCTCTGGGCTGGGCAGAGAGCCCAGCCAAACCCAGCAGAGCAAGAAATGCCAGCCTGCAGAATGGGCCTCACCTAAGAGTACCCCGGGCACACTCAGAGAGACTTCCAGAGAAACACAAATGATGTTCTTGGAAGAAGATGGCTGCCTGGGGCCACCCGAGAGCTGACTTAGAGGTGGAGAGGCGAGAAGCGCACAGGCCTTAGAGGAGACCCGGGTGGGGGTGGGGAGGGGTGTCTCAAAACGCTGTCTCTGGGGGTTCAAGTTGGCATCTCCAGTCACAGATTAAACTCATGGATATAAAACATCAGGTTCTCTGCCCTCGGGGTGAGAGCCTGGCTGATTGGGCAGAGTCCACGGGCGGGTTAGTGCTGCCCCTTCTCCTGGGGTCTGCCACCCGCTGCCGTTGCCCCCTTTCAGTTCTGTGGAGCTCAGGCTGGACCCCCGCTTTGGGAGCCCTTCCCCCACCTCTGCCCTCGCCTCGCAGCCTCTTCACTGAGGCTCCGCGTCCGCCGCCTCCTCACCACCCGTGAGTGACAAGAGCAGGCCGTCCTGTTCACACACGTGGCCTGAGTCTCGCGTTTTTCTTGTGAATTCACACATCTGGCCTCCCCAGTCCAGCTGCACATGGGGCCTTTTACTCCAAAAGGCAGCCTCCAGGGGTGGCTGTTGCAGAGAGTGCCCTGGGGCTGCTGGGTGCTGGCTGTGGCCACCCACCCCAGCCCTGGGAGCGGCGGCCTCACACAGAGGAAGCGGTAGCCAGGCTGGCTGTGGTCTGAGCGGTGATGGCCCTGGTCTCTCCTCGCAGGTCATCTTTCTGTCCAAGGCGAGGGATGCCATGCAGTCCTTCATGATGCCCTTCTATCTGATGAAGGACTGTGAGATCAAGCAGCCTGTGTTTGGGGCAAACTACATCAAAGGGACAGTGAAGGCCGAAGCAGGAGGTGGGTGACGACGGGGCTCTGGGCTCCTGAGTAGCTTCCAAGACCAGCCTTTGGGCTGCCAGCCATTCAGCGGGGGGCTGAAGTTGCCAAGAGCTGAGAAATGCTGGCATTCAGGATGACAGCTCAGATCAGAGAGAGAGCGAGCGAAGGCAGCTCAATGACTGCAGACCCAGTGAAAACGCTCATTGTGACCTGGGGCGTGTGTCAGACGTTAGGTGTGGGAGGGAGCCGTGTCAGGTGCGCGGGAGGCAGGGGCCTTTTCCCTCAAGCCCGTCTCTCACGCCCAGCCTGCTTGCAAGCAGGCTCTTGGCAGACCCCAGAGACCCTGGCGCCATTCTCACTTTCCCCCACACTCAGCCCGGCCTGAGCCTTGCTGAGCTCACAGTTCCCCTTTGGACAGAAGCCAAGCTGGAGGTGCAGGGGTTTGTTCTCAGCACCACCACCCCCTCCCCTGGGAATGAGAGATCTGCTCTGAACTTGAATCAGCTGTTGCTGCTTTATTGGGGGCAGGAGGCCCCAGTGCAGCTGTGCTTACAGGACTGCGCAGGAAGTGCACGGGGTCGGCCTGGTCGCAGCGCTGGCTTGCGATGTGCGTGGCAGGCCATTGGATGGGGCCTGGAGAGGACGTATAGCCATCTCTTCAGATGGAACGCTCTTCTCCTGAGCTGTTGATGCGCTGTTCTCTTCTCAGGTGGCTGGGAAGGCTCTGCATCCTACAAGCTGACCTTTATGTCCGGGGGCGCCATCGAATTTGGACAGCGGATGTTACAGGTGGCATCTCAAGGTACCGAGGCTCTCAGAATCCGGGGCTGAGGACACGTGGAATGTGTGTGCTATTTTGTTCATTTGGGTTTGTTTCCTTTTAGTTCTGCTTTTTAAGCAGTCAGGAGGTGAATTCCTGGGCCCCGGGCTGCCCAGGGCTGGGAGTTGGGAAGGGGAAAATGAAAGTGTTAGTCACTCAGTCCTTTCTGACTCTTTGCAACTCCCTGGACTGTAGCCCGCCAGGCTCCTCTGTCTATGGAATTTTCCAGACAAGAGTACTAGAGTGGGTAACCATTGCTTTCTCCAGCGGATCTTCCGACCTAGCATCGTAGGCAGATTCTTTCCTGTCTCAGCCACCAAGGCGATGGGAAGGAAACCTGTAATTAACATCACCTCCCTGTACCCCAAAGGCTGAGGTTCCTTTGCCTGGAGCAGGTATAGGACAATTTGCCAGAGCCATTCTGCCTCCAGGATATTTGGCCTCACAGAAACAAACCCAGCCTTTGTGCTCCTGTGAGGCAACCTGTGAAGTCCCCAAGGGCTGTGTTCCGCCGACCTCCTCACCTTGGCTCCAGGCTCCCCCAGCTCTGTTCTTGCCCCTCCCTGAGCCTCCTTCCTCCCATCCCTCCCTCCACCCCATGCCCTCCGCCCCATCTCTTCTGCCCCAGCTCTGACCTCTGTCCCCACCCAGACCTCTGGCCCTGTCCCTGCCCGAGGCAGCCTCGAACGAACGGGGAGGGCTGAGGCGCGTGGGACCCTGCAGCTCCCCGCGCCCGAGGCCGGAGACACTCACTTCTCTCTCCCCTTGTACTGTAGCCTCCCGAGGCGAAGCCCCCAGCGGAGCCTATGGTTACTCTTACATGCCCAGTGGGGCCTATGTCTTCCCCCCGCCAGTCGCCAATGGAATGTACCCCTGCCCTCCTGGCTACCCCTACCCACCGCCCCCACCTGGTGAGTGTGTCCTTTGCTGCCCACCCCGCACCCCAGCCTCCCGCCCCCACCCAAGCCAGGGGGTTGCAGAGGGGAGACTTGTTCTTAGACCTGCTTCAGGACGGATGGAGCAGCTGGAGGGGCCTGGGAGGGCACTAGCCGAGGGGCCAGGGCAGCGCCGCTCACTGGGTCCCGCCCCTCTCGCCGAGCAGAGTTCTATCCGGGACCCCCCATGATGGACGGGGCCATGGGGTACGTGCAGCCCCCACCGCCGCCCTACCCTGGGCCCATGGAGCCTCCGGTCAGTGGCCCTGATGTCCCCTCCACTTCTGCAGGTGAGCTCAGCCCCTGGGCTGCTCCCCACGGGTGCGCAGAAGCCCCAGATAACACACGACCACTGGCCTAGGGACAGTCACAGGGGACCAGCCGCGTGGTGGCCGGTGGTGAAGAGAGATCAGTAGATGGCAGCCCACTCTTGTCTTTAGCTGGCCGTGCTCCCTGGGAAAGGTTTCCCTCTGTACCTCAAGTCTTCTCATCCGCAAAATGTGCCAACAGAACCACCTGGGGGTGTCATGGTGAAGATTGGATGGGGGGGTGTACAGGGGGTGTCTCAGTAGTGCCGGAAGCACTCAGGGAAGGTTAACCACTGCTTGATTCATGGAACCGGGTCCTTGGCACCAGCCACCCGAGCACTGGGGGGCCGGGGTTGCAGGGGCGGCTGGAGGCAGCGGGGAGGCCTGTTTTTGGGGCTCATCTAGAGTGTGCGTGTTCTCACAGCTGAAGCCAAGGCCGCGGAAGCAGCTGCCAGCGCCTATTACAACCCGGGCAACCCACACAACGTCTACATGCCCACGGTGAGTGGGGCGGGCACACGCTGGAGGGGGACCCGCAGCCCCAGCTGCTGGTGTTCAGAGGCGGGAGAGACCTCTCCTTGTTCGGACGGTCCTAACGTGATCTTTCCTTTCTTCCTCAGAACCAGCCTCCACCACCTCCCTACTACCCCCCCGAAGATAAGAAGACCCAGTAGACCCCGCCACCCCATCCTCCTGCCTCCCCTCGCTCTCTCCTCCCCTCCCCTTGGGGCTGAATCGGGGTTGTGGGGCGCAATGGGAGGGCCTTGTCCTTCCTCCAGCTCTGATATAAAACAGTTATCAGGAACTCGCCTCGAGAGAAGGGGGAGCCCCTTGACTCGGGGCGGTGCCTCCCAGTTTCCCACGCAAGCCCGGAGCCCACCGGCTTCCCACGTCGTCCCATGGTGGGGCGGGGGGCGCCCCCCGCCCCCGTCCCCATCCTGCTCTCGTAGCTTCTGCCCATGGAGGGACTCTCTGGCCACCTCCTCCGCCGCAGTCCAGCTCTCTGATTTTGTAGCTGCTTCACCCCCAGCCTCACAAGCCCTGCCCGCGCCCCTGCCCCCTGCCAAGCCCCACTCTCTTTCCGTCTGCCCTCGTCTGTGCTTGGCTGAGGAGGGCCTCCTGCCCACCGACTGTCCACCTGCATTCCATCCCCAGCCGGCCACGCACCTTCACACTAACCTTCCTGTCGCTGCCTCGTCCTGGGTCTTCCTGTCGCCTCCGCTTTCGACGTTTGGGGTTTCCCACCAGCCGCCAGGGGTGGGTGGTCTGAGGGCAGCCATGGCTGGGGGCAGAGCCGTCTGCTGCCTCACTGTTTTTTCTGGAATTTGTTTCCGTTCACCTCTCCTTTCCCTCTAGAGGGGGCCTCTCGGACTGGAACTGGAGAATGCATATCCACTTGGGGGCTGCCGGGTGGGCTGGGAACAAGACCCCTGGGGCCTGGCCTGGATGTTGACCGTGAGCTCTTGCCAGCCCCTCAGCCTGCCTTCTTCCCTTTAAGCTTCGTACCTGGTTGGCAGTGTGTCCCCTGGATGCACTAACATTTTGCTCTCACTTGGTCCTGGACTGGCTGTGAAGAGAGGAGATGGTTATTTAGAGGATTCCCTATTTATTTGACCAAAAAAAAAAATTCAGTTAATATATTAATGTGAAATAAATCCTGTTTGCACCTTGATTTGTTTGCTGAAAATGTGAACTAGTAAAAATGAAGTGACTGGACCCCTGTCTGGCTCTGTGTGGCGAGGGAGGCGCTCTTGGGAAGGAGAGCTGTCTGGCCTGCAGCCGGGCCAGGAGGGCGGGGAAGGCTCCTGTATGATGGCGTTCCCTCCCATGTGAGAGTCCCTTGTTCACTCGGCCCGTTTGGGCCTAGGATGCAGAGCCTCTCCTGTGTCCATCTCATGGGGGTTGCTCAGCAACAGTGTCCACCCACGGAGTGCCCCAGGGCCCAGCAGCTGCCTGGAGTGGGAGGCCTGGGACACAGGAGCTGGGCTGGATGGGTGTTTGTTCCACGCCCCTGGCTGGCATTGTCACTGCCCTGCCCTGAGGTGCCAGGTGGGTCTAAAGGGCGAGGCAGCCCTGGGGCCCTCCTTGAGAAGAGCCTCTGTGCCTGAGGTGGGAAGGGTGGGAATCGGCCACAGCCCACATCCAGGCCTGCACCCCCAGGACCCTGACCTGGAGGGAGGTCCTGGATGTGCTGAAGCCCAGCCTAGCCTGAAGCATCGATTTTCCTGTGCCTTCTTGACCAAGTCACCTCCCCAGCCTCTTCCTTCTGGCCAGCCCTGCCCAGCAGCCCCTGGGCCTGGCAAAACCCTCTGCAAGGGCATTTGAAGAGGACGTCCTCCCTGTGGGGGCAGGGCCATGGGGCCGTCCCCGCCTGGCACAGCCTGGTCCCGTCAGTCAGCTCGGTGGAATGTCACCTGTGGGGCAGAGCAGGTTGAGCAGTTGGCTGGCCCCAGGGGGAGATGCCTCTCCGGGTCCCCACCCTGTGCCCTGCCCACTCCCCACCCCAACTCCAGGTCTGCAGCCCATTCTGGGGAAGCTGCGGGTGAGGACCGGCCAGGTGAGCCTCCCTCAGTCACCTGGGGGGCTGCTGTTCCCCTGCCCTCACGCCCCTCGCTGGATGGTGCTGGACAATCCCTGGGCCCCCTGTGTGGGAGGCTGCGGCTGGGCAGTCTGCCTCTCCCTGCAGTCCGCCCAGGTTCCTCCCAGCATCCCAGCCAGCCCCAGGGAGGAAGGTGCAGGGGCCAGGGGCCAGGGAGCCAGGGGCCCCCACCCCGAGGTGGTGAAACCCTGACCTGACCCTCCCCCGGGCCTGCCCTTCCTTCCCCCTCCCCTGGAACCGGGTGGCAGCCCTGGGCTCTTTGCATAACCCTGCGGCTTCGCTATCTTCCCCCAGGCGAAGGGGAAGGGCTGGGCTGTACACCATGGCTATGCTCTTCTCCCGGCCCCAGAGGCGCCCTCCCCTCATGCGCCAGGCCATCAAGATAAGGCGCCGCGGGGTCAGAGATCTGCAGGATACCCGGCCCCCACGGGCTCAGGAGGTAGGAGGGACCTCAGTGGGCAGCCCAGCAGGCCTGGGTGGGGCTCTGCCGGCTCTGGGTACTGGGCCCCACCTCTTTCGGCTCTACTCCCCTCCCTGGCCCTACCCCAGCCCCGGGCAGAGCCTTTGGGTCAGCGGAACAGTTGTTCTCTGGGCTCCCCAGAGCCTCAGGCCCAGGGTCTGAGCCTCCCTGAGACCCCTCCCTCTGGTGGGCCCCCGCCCACGGCACCTGTCCCTACCCCTGCTGGCCGTCCTGAGCTCCTCCAGTTCCACGGGCTCCATTAGGCAACGAGGATCGCTGCTGTGAACTGGGCTTTGGGGGACCCCCTGAGCAGCCCCCAGGCCCGCTGGGCATGACCCCCAGTCTCCTACCTCGCTGCTGGGCCTCACTTCCGCCGCTGGGGTGCGGAGCGGAGCCGCCGATAAGCAGCCCTATTTCCTCTGGGGAAGGAAGGAAGGTTGGGGCCACGGGCCGTGCTGAGCTCACGCTGCCGAAGGGCAGCTGAGAACTGATGGACCCGAGCCATGGCAGGCCAGGGGACAAGGAAGGTGGCCCAGGGGCTGGACCCCCAGGAGGCCTGCCGCAGGAACAGGTGCGCAGCACCACTGGGCTGGACGCCGGATGCTGGGGCCCCTGAGCCCTCGGGCTGGGCCTGCCCTGGGGGGAGCCGTACGGGCATCCAAAACCCGGTCCTGGCCTCTGGGACACCCTGTCTTTTTGCCTCACTCTCCAGATCGAGCCTTCATCCCACCACTTGTCTCCTGAGGAGGTAAGAATCTCGGTGTTTCGGGGGTACAGAGGGGCACTAGGAAGTGGGCCAGCATCCTCCCAAACAGCCCCCTGCCCCCTGCCAAGGCTGGGTCTCAACCCTCTCCCTTCCCTGTGTGTGCAGACACCTGGTCCCCGCTTCGGGCGTGTGCCCTGGGTGCCAGGGTGGCTGGTGGCGCTCAGACCTTGTGGTGGTGGGTGGACGGGGGATCCTGCGGTGACCCTGCTGTGTCTCAGCGGGCCCTGCTCTACGAGGAAGCTCTCTACACTGTCCTGTACCGGCTGGGGCAGCCAGAGCCCAACCATGTGGGGGAGTCCTCCGAGCTGCTGCGGTACCTGCAGGAGGTAAGCCCAGCCCCTTCCTGCCCACCTCCCTGAAGCCTGGCCGCCCCCACCCTGTGCCCCCAGCTTCCCACTCCTGCCCCACCAGGCCTTTCGCATGGAGCCCGAGGAGCATCAGCAGATGTTAAAGAGCGTCCAGCAGCTCGAGGTAACCCGCCAGGGCCACCCTGGGCCAGCAGAGGGGCTGGGAGGGCCAGCTCCCTCGGGGACTCAGCCCCTACCTCCTGTCGCTCCAGAAACCAGTCTTTTGTCTGAAGGCAACGGTGAAACAAGCCAAGGGTATCCTGGGCAAGGATGTCAGCGGTGAGTAGGCAATGGGGACCCTGGGCCTTCTTCCTGGCTCCTTCCTCTCCCTGTCACAGCCTGTCCCAGAGTTACCATCCCCCAAACGTCCCCTGGGGCTCAGCTGGGGGCTGCTGGCCCCTGGCCCTTGGAGTCTGGGATGGGGAGGGGGTGATAAGGACTCTCCCTGGGAGCCTAGCCAACACCCTGACTGCTTCCTCCACCCCCTCCTCCCCAGGGTTCAGTGACCCCTACTGCCTGCTGGGCATCGAGCAGGGGATGACGGTGTCCGGGGGCAGCCCAGGGCTCCGGCGCCGGCAGAAGGCCGTGGTGAGGCACACCATCCCCGAGGAGCAGACCCACCGCACCCAGGTCATCACCCAGACACTCAGCCCCGTGTGGGACGAGACCTTCATCCTGTACGTGGCCCTGCCCCAACTCCTACCCGCTCTGGTTGTCAGGGGCTACTCGGGTGTGGGGTGGTGCCCCCCATCAGTGAGATCAGTGGGACTTCCTGGCTTGGGGGAGAGCGTGGCTTGACTGGAGGTGGAGGCTGCTCCCAAGGCAGGGAAGACAGACCAGAGGCCAGACAGGGCAGGGCAGTGGCATAAATGCCATGTGCTGGGGGAGGGGGGTCAGGCACGGCTGGGTTAATGGGGGTGCAGGAGGGGGCGATGCATTTGAGAAGGAGGAGGAGTTTGCAGGCAAGAGCTAAGACTTGAGGATGGGTAGCTTTGAGAACATGGGTAAACTCCGGGAGGTGGTGATGGACAGGGAGGCCTGGCGTGCTGCAGCCCATGGGGTCGCAGAGTTGGACACAACTGAGCGACTGAACTGAACTGAACTGACTTTGAGGATGGCAGACTTGGGCCTGGGGTCCAGTGGCCTGGTCAGGGGGCCTAGCCGTCCAAGCCCCTCAGCCATGCTCTTTTCTCACTACAGAGAGTTTGAAGACATAAGCAACGCCAGCTTTCATCTGGACATGTGGTGAGGGGCGGGCCCCGCCCAGGCCCCGCCCATTGGGGGTGGGGAAGAGAAGGGGCCGGGGGCTCCCAGGACACCCTGTCCCCTTCCCGCTGAAGCCTCTGCCCACACCAGGGACATGGACACCGTGGAGTCCGTCAGACAGAAGCTCGGGGAGCTCACAGACCTGCATGGGCTGCGAAGGTGAGTGCCGTGGGGTCCTCCCTGGGGAAGGAGTCGGGACTCCTTCTGCCTGCACACCCCCGCCACGTGCACCCCGGTGGCTGGGCTGCAGGTTCTGGCTGCGCCCAGGTGGCCAGAGGGAGGGAGCAGATCCCAGCCTGACCTGGCCAGGCTCTCGGCCCCTCTCCTTGGGACAGGATGTTTAAGGAGGCCCGGAAGGACAAAGGCCAGGATGACTTCCTGGGGAATGTGGTTCTCAGACTACAGGTGAGTGGAGTGGGGGTAATGAGGGGTCCAAGGGAGGGGTTCCAGGTCTGCACTGGGCGGAGCCTGGGGTCTGCCTCCCATCGCCTCCCTGGCCCCCAAGCATTAGCGGCTCCTGCGGCTCAAGGGCGTGGGCACCTCTTGCCTGCCTGGCCTGCCAGGATCTGCGCTGCCGGGAGGATCACTGGTACCCCCTGGAGCCCTGCACAGACACCTACCCAGACCGCGGTCAGTGTCACCTCCAGTTCCAGTTTATCCACAAGCGGGTAGGTGGCCCGGCTGGGTGGGGAGGAGGTGCTGTCCTGGGCGTGGGGTCCTCTGCTCACAGCCATGCCGGTCACCCCCCGCCCTGCCTGCAGAGAGCCACCAAGGCCAGCCGCTCCCAGCCCAGCTACACAGTACACCTCCACCTCCTGCAGCAGCTGGTGTCCCACGAGGTCACCCAGCACCAGGTACTGCCCTGCTAGGGCCGGGCGGGACCAGGGCCTGCCTGCCAGGTCCTGACTCCCCTCCGCCTGCCTCCTCAGGCCGGCAGCACCTCCTGGGACGGGTCATTGAGCTCCCAGGCGGCTACCATCCTCTTCCTCCATGCCACGCAGAAGGACCTGTCGGACTTCCACCGGTCCCTGGCGTGAGTGCCCAGCCCAGCCAGAGCGCCCAAGGGCTGTCTGCACTGCGCCCCCCGCTCCCTCCCTGCTTGCCCTCCTTCAGGCTGGCAGCCCCAAGTCTAACCCTCCAGAGATTTCTGTTTGGGGCCCGAACTGTGTAT
Source organism: Bos mutus (assembly GCF_027580195.1). NCBI lineage: Eukaryota > Metazoa > Chordata > Mammalia > Artiodactyla > Bovidae > Bos > Bos mutus. Next base: position 7,506,120 of record NC_091635.1, on the reverse strand, counting down.
TTTCAGTTTTGAGTCAGTTGGCAACTGACTCAGCTTTATTTGTTTTTTGCTACCCTGGGTCCTTATCTCTGTGTGCGGGCTTTTCTCTAGTTGCGGCGAGCAGGGCAAATACTCTTCAGTTGTCATGTGCGAGCTTCTCACTGCAGTGGCTCCTCTTGTTGCGGAGCAGGGCTCTAGGGCGTACGGGCTTCAGTAGTTGTGGCAACATGGGCTTAGTTGCATGGGGCATCTTCCCCGACCAGGGATCAAACCTGTGTCCCCTGCATCGGCAGGTGGGTTCTTAACCGCTGGACCACTAGGGAAGCGCAGTCGCCAACTTCTAAAATCTGGAGATTTCCCGTGCAGATTCACATCTCCAGCTTCCCATGAAAGATTCATGCCGAAGCTGCGGGACTGTCGCCTTGCTGGGCGGCAGGGGGTCAGGGCAGGGAAGCCTAGCTTCCCCTGTCCATCATTCATCATGGCTGCCTTCTGGACACTTCATTCCTGACATCACCTGAGTCCTTCTGGGCAGTTGAGTCTGCAACCCCAGCCGCAGGGCCCCAGCAGGAGTGCTGGCAGCCGCTGCGTCCCTGGATGGCGGAGGCCTGTTCTGTGCTGCTGTGCTGCCCCAGCCTCCTTCACCCTCCCACTTGTTGCCACTCGGCCCCCTCTGTGAAGTCTCCCCTCAGCTCTCTAAAGGGATGCTCTGGCTGACTTGGACTTGGACTTGAAGGCTCAAGTCTCCAAATCTGATTTTTCGAAAGAAGCAAGAAGTCCTGAATTTTAAAATCACAAATATTCTAATTTAAGAGACGGGGCAATTCATTTACATGTTTTGAAAAACTCTCATGGGAACAAAGGGCTTCCCTGGTGGCTCAGATGATAGAGTATCCCCCAGCAATTCAGGTTCGATCCCTGGGTTGGGAAGATCCCTGGGCAAAGGGAATGGCTATCCACTCCAGTATTCTGGCCTGGAGAATTCCATGGACTGTATAGTCCGTGGGGTCGCAAAGAGTCGGACATGACTGAGCATTTTCACTATGGTAACAAAAGCAATCCCATGGGTTACTTTCAGTCACTGGTTTTCAGCCTCTAAAGGCTGATGAGAAACCCTGGGAGGTTTTGGGGTGGAGCAGGGCTGGGGAGGCTTGGGCACTGTTCATCCCTGACCCCCTCCCCCAGGCCAGGCAAGCCGTGGGATAGGAGGTCCCCCAGCTGGCTGAGGGCTTCCTGTCCGCCACAGGCAGTGGCTGGCCTACAGCCGTCTCTACCAGAGCTTGGAGTTCCCTAGCAGCTGCCTCCTGTTCCCCATCACCAGCATCGAGTACCAGTGGATCCAGGGCCGGCTCAAGGCCGAGCAGGTGGGCTGTGGGGAGCTGTGGGGGGAGGTGTTGGGCGGGCAGGGCTCAAGGAATGGCTTCGGCCCCCTAAAGCAGCCCCTGCCTCACGGAACCTTACGGGCCTTGCAGCTGGAGGAGCTGGCCACCTCGTTCAGCTCCCTGCTGGCCTATGGCCTCTCCCTCATCCGGAGGTTCCGGTCTGTCTTCCCCCTCTCGGTGCCTGACTCCCCAGCCCGGCTGCAGTCCCTCCTCAGGTCGGTGGTGACCCCTGCCCCCATCCGGGGGCACCTCTGGGCGGGGTGGCAGTCTCCTGGAGGAATGAGGGGGTCGTAGGGCAGCGGCATCTTGGACACGGCTCCCCATCCCCACAGGGTCCTGGTACAGATGTGCAAGATGAAGGCCTTTGGGGAACTGTGCCCAAACAGCGCCCCCCTGCCCAGCCTGGTGACCGAGGCGCTGCGGGTACGGCGCCTGCCCTGGGGGTGGGGAGGGCGCGTGCCTGGGCCTGGCACCCCTCCCTGCTCACGGCCTCTCTGCCCCCAGGCTGGCACCGTGGGATGGTTCCACCTGAAGCAGCAGCACCATCAGCCCATGGTGCAGGTGAGGGGCTCATCCCAGGTGGTAGGTGGTGGGACCGGATGCCCACCGCTTGAAGCCCTGCCTGGCTCATTTCTGTCCCTGCCAGGGGCTGCTGGAGATGGGCAAGGCCTTACTGAGCCTGGTACAGGACATCATTGGCGACCTGCACCAGTGCCAGCGCACGTGGAACAAGATCTTCCATAAGTGAGCGGGCGGCGGGGCGGGGGCAGTGCATGGGGGCTCGCACGGGGTCCAGAGGGACCCGGCTGTGTGCCGCCAGGTCACGCCTGCTGCCTTTCCTCCAGCGTGCTCAAGATCGACCTCTTCTCCATGGCTTTCTTGGAGTTGCAGTGGCTGGTGAGGCTCCCCGTGTCCCGCGGCCGCGCCTCTCGCGCCTGCCTCTGGAGCTCCGCCCACCACGCCTTCCCTCCGCAGGTGGCCAAGCGGGTGCAAGACCACATCGCGGCGGTGGGCGGCTCGGTGACCCCGGAGGTAGGCGAGAGCCTGTTCCAGCTCTACGTCAGCCTCAAGGAGCTCTACCAGCTGGGCCCGCTCCCCTCGGAGAGGTGGGTAGTCGACTGGCTGCTGGGCAAGGAGGGCTTGCAGCTCCCCAGGCTGACCCCCGCTCTCCCCAGGGATGGCGTCCTGGCCCTGGAAGGCTTCCACCGCTGGTTCCGGCCGGCCATCCCGTCCTGGCTGCAGAAAACCTATAGTGTAGCCCTGGCGCGCGTGCAGCGCGCGGTACAGATGGACCAGGTAAGGGTGGGGCCTGCTAGGGGCGGAGTCCCAGATTTGGGGGTGTGGCCTTGCAGCAGGTGCGGAAGCGGGTAACCAGCTTTGAGTGGTGATTTTGAGGCCAGTTGCAGGTGTGAAACGCTGTCTCCTGTAATACTCCGGGGTAAACCGTGGCTTCCCATAAAGGCTCATCCTGGCAGCTTGCAGGCTCTGAGCGGAGCCCTGCTTGTGCGCTTTGCAGCCTCCTGCCCAGCTCAGAGCTTGCTGGCTGTATGAACTCTGGATGCTTGCAGAGGCAAGCAGGGAGGAGGGGGCATGGATCTGGCAAGCCTTGAACTCTCCTTTCTACACACTCCCCCATCTCCTAGCTGGTGCCCCTGGGGGAGCTGACCAAGCATAGCACGTCCGCTGTGGATCTGTCCACCTGCTTCGCCCAGATCAGCCACACCGCCCAGCAGCTGGACTGGCCTGACCCGGAGGAGGCCTTCATGATCACTGTCAAGTTTGTGGAGGTGCAGCCTCATTCCCACTCCACCATTTCTCCCAAGTTCTCACCCAAATTCTCATCTGGTTCCCTGAGCAGGGATCGGACCTGAGCCCCTGAGTTGGGAGAACAGAGTCTTAGCCACTGGTTTCTTTATTTTAGTTGCTCAGTCGTGTCCAACTCTTTGTGACCCCATGGACTGTAGTCCACCAGGCTCCTCTGTTCCTGGGATTTCCTAGGCAAGAATACTGGAGTGGGATTGAAGTACTAGGAGGAAAAAAAAAAATATTAGAGTGGATTGCCATTTTCTTCTCCAGGGGAAGGGCTTGCCTGATAGATAGCTCAGCTGGTAAAGAATTTGCCCGCAATGTGGGAGACCTGGGTTGGATCCCTGGGTTGGGAAGATCCCTTGGAGAAGGGATAGTATCCCCACTCTAGTATTCTGGCCTGGAGAATTCCATGGACTGTATAGTCCACGGGGTTGCAAAGAGTCGGATATGACTGAGTGACTTTCACTTCACTTTTCTCCAAGGGAATCGTCCCAACCCAGGGATCAAACCTATGTCTCCTGCATTGGCAGATGGCTGCTTTACCATTGAGCTACCTGGGAAGTCCCAGTTCTCACCCTAGCAGCATCCAGAACACTTCACCTTAAATCGCCCAGGACACTGAGGTTCCTGTGCCTTCCCTACCTCCCTCTCCTGGCACCCTCCCCCACCAAACTGATCATCCCCTCCTCACTCCAGGATACCTGTCGGCTGGCCCTGGTGTACTGCAGCCTTATAAAGGCCCGTGCCCAGGAGCTGTCTGCAGGCCAGAAGGACCAAGGCCAGGCGGCTAACATGGTAAGGGCCGGAGCTGGGGGCTGGACTGGGCTGGGGGCAGAGCCGTCCAATGCTGACACTATTCAGTAAAGCCTGTCTCCTTGTGCCCCTGCCTGCCTGCAGCTGTGCGTGGTGGTGAATGACATGGAGCAGCTGAGGCTGGTGATCGGCAAGCTGCCCACCCAGCTGGCATGGGAAGCGCTGGAGCAGCGGGTGGGGCCTGTGCTGGAGCAGGAGCAGCTGCAGAACACACTGCATGCCCAGCTGCAGGGCGCCCTGGCTGGGCTGGGCCATGAGATCCGCACAGGCGTCCGCACCTTGGCCGAGCAGGTAATTTGCTGGACCCACAGTGACCCCGCCCCACCCAACCTCAGCCTAAAGTCCTCTTCCAGCAGGACTGGGTTCAGTGCCCTGCCCCCTCCTCTTCCTGAACCTAAACGCAGGCCCCAATCAACCTCTCCCGACCACCCCCCCCCGCTCCCCGCCGCCCCGACTCATGCCCCTGGCCTCCCTCTTTCCATTTTGTGTCTCTAGCTGGAGGCGGGCATTGCCAAGCACATCCAGAAACTCGTGGGCATCAGGGAGTCCGTCCTGCCTGAAGACGTGAGTGGCCTGCCCTGCTCACTGACCTTTGCCAGCAGCGTGGGTCAGGGATTGCTGAGGGGCTTAGGGTGGGCAGGGGGCTGAAGGCTGTGAGGTGTCAGAGTTAAGCTCCCCAGACGTGGGCAAGGAATGTTCCCTCCTGGCTTCGGTTTCCTCCTTGGATGCTAAGCGGGTGGGGCTGGGTCATCCCACAGGCTCTCCTAGCACTGACAGTGTCGGGGGTGCAGTGGAGAAGGGCTTAGACTTTGCAGCCAGATAGCCCTGCATCCTTCTCAACTGCCTAGTCACATGACTGTCCTGGTTACTCAGGCCAGTTGACCTGAGGGTCCACATCTGCAATCAGGGATAGTAATGTACACCTGTGACTGTTTGGGAGCCTAGTGAAAGTTGCTGAGTCCTGTCTGACTCTTTGTGACACCGTGGATTATACAGTCCATGGAATTCTCCAGGCCAGAATACTGGAGTGGGTAACCTTTTGCTTCTCCCGGGGATCTTCCCGACCCAGGAATAGAACCAAGGTCTCCTGAATTGCAGGCGGATTCTTTACTAACTGAGCTATCAGGGTTTGGGAGAAAGTTACTTATTAATTCATCAACTATTTAAGCACCCACTTTGTCCCAGGTATTGATTTAGACACTGGGGATATATATCAGTGGACACCATGATAAGAATCCCTGCCTTCCTAGAGTTTTCATTCTAGTAAGGGAGGTTAAAAAAGAGCTAAGTATAAACTTCACTGTAGCCATGATTGGAACTATACATACGTGTGTGTATAAATGTATATATGTCTACGCATGCATACATGCTAAGTCGCTTCAGTCATGTCTGACTCTGTGCGACCCCATGGACTGTAGCCTACCAAGCTCCTCTGTCCATGGGATTCTCCAGGCAAGAGTACTGGAGTGGGTTGCCGTGCCCGTGTCCAGGGGATCTTCCCGACCCAGGGATCAAACCCTCATCTGTTACGTCTAACCTGCATTGGCAGGCAGGTTCTTTACCACTAGCACCGCCTGGGAAGCTCACACATATTAGATAATGATAAACTCTCTAGAGAAAAAACACACAAGGGAGTGGAAAGGATCAAAGGATTGCTTTTTTTTTTTTTGGCTGCACCATGTGGCTTGTGGGATCTTAGTTCCCTGACCAGTATGGAAACCAAACCCCTGCGGTAGAAGTGTGAAGTCTGAACCACTGGACCACCAGGGAAGCCCCTGAGGACTGTAGTTTTAGATAGTGGCCAGAGAAGGCCTTACTCAGAGGGTAACAGCTGAGTCAAGACCTCAAGGAAGCAAGAGAAGGAGCCACGAGGATTTCTGTGGGAGGAAATCGCACAGACAAAGGCAGGACCAGGCCTGGCAGGTTCAAGGGCTATAGAGGAGGCCAGCGTAGCTGGAGCCCACTGGGGCTGGGGTCGGCTCTGCAGACATTTCACCGATGGGCAGGAAAGCTCTTGGCCCTGTTTTCTTTCTGGTCAGGGGCGAGGGGACGGGGGTGGGACCCAAATGGGCCAGAGCCAGACATACTGCTACCCCTGCCCAGGCCATTCTGCCCCTGATGAAGTTCCTGGAGGTGAAGCTCTGCTACATGAACACCAACTTGGTGCAGGAGAACTTCAGCAGGTCTGTAGCAGCCGCCTGCCCCACCGTGTCCCACCGCTTCCTCCTCTCCTCCCTCCTGCCCCTCCTTCCCGGCCTCAGCATACCTCCTCGAGGGAGAATGCAACTGGGTTCTTAAAATGCTCGCTGCCCGGGTCAGGGCGCTCAGGACTGCATAAGCCCGTCCACTTCACCTCCGGCTGAGCTGAAACCTGCCTGTGACCCTCCCTTGGCCCTGGGCTGCATCTTCCGGGGGCTGCATCTGCCCTCCCTAATATTCCTGGAAGCTGGTGTTCCTCTCCCATGTTCCAGGAGAGCTTCCCGTTAGTGTCTCTCGGAGCGGGGCCCCGCACACAGGCAGCAGGGTGTAGAGGTCAAGGCCATGGGCTCTGGATGACCTGGGTCCAGATTCCAGCTTCACTGCTGCTTGGTGGACGGCCTTGAGCAGATCACTCAAGTTCTCGTGCAGTTGATCATCGTTCTGGCCTCTGTGGAGGACTAAATGAGTCACGGGAGGAGCTGAGAGCAGAGCTTGCAACAAAGGAAGTGGTCGGTGACTGAGCCACCGTGATGGTGACGGTGATGCCGACTGGTCCCCAACATGGGGCCGCTGGTCCCTGGAGGCCTGCTCCTCTCCCGCTGGGGCAGCACAGCTTTGGGAGCCCATCTGAGGGCTCCTTAGTTGCTGTGTGTGGGATCTTAGTTCCCTGGGATTAAACCCAGACTCCCTGCATTGGGAGCACAGAGTCTTAATCACTGGACCACCTAGACCTCCCCCATTCTTAAGCACACATTTTTTGTGTGTGTTTCTCTGCCTGACTCTACTTTGACAAGTGAAATTTCCGTTATTTCAGGTCATTATTAGGATGGACTGTGGCTTGGTTTGCTTTTTTTTTTCCTCCCTGCAAGTAGTACCTGCTGATCCATAAGATCCTATTCATTTTGGCCACTAGCATCTTCACTCAAGATTCTGTCATTGGGGGACCACCCCTCCCCCCCTTGTTTATTGGGTTTGAAAATCCCACGAGGATTCTTCACTAGCTTGTAGACAGGACTGGGCCTGACTGCCCCCTTATCCCCTCTTCCCTCAGGAGACCAGCCCTCCCTCCCTCCCCTGCCTGTGCCCCAGGTCCCAGTCCCACCAGGTGGAGGGTGGGGGCGGGGCAGACCTGGGCACAGGCCCGGGGGCCCTGAGGCCTCCCCTTTCTCAAGAGCATCTCGGCTTCCTTCTCTGTCCTCCCGTCCTGTGTCCTGCGTCCCTCTGCACGTCCCCCCAGCCTCCTGAGTCTGCTCTGGACACACACGCTCACGGTGCTGGCGGAGGTGGCTGCCTCCCAGCGGAGCTGCCCCCTGGCCTGTAGCAGGCTGAAGTTTGCACTACAGGTAACGCCAGTGACAAGAGTGATGACCCTGCTGGGTCGAGTGCCTGGGGGGCTCATCTCGCACCTCTTGCCCCCTCTAGAACCTGGAGATCTGCTTCTACGCAGAGGGATGTGGCCTGCCGCCCGAGGCCCTGCACACCGCCACTTTTCAGGTAGGCCCTTTGGGTGAGCTGGCGGCATTGGGGAGCCTGCCTTCCTGTGCTCGCCTGTGTCCAGGGCCTGCTGCATAATTTACAGGGCTCAGCACAAAATGAAAATATGGGTCCTTTCTTAAAAAAAAAAAAGAAAAAATTTTGAAAAATTTAAGACAGCAACAGCAGGAGCTTAAACCGAGTGTGAGGTTCTTCTAAAGCCGGTTGGGGCAGGGCGGCTGAGACACACCTGCGGAGCCCGCTGCGTCGGTGCCTCTGGCTGTCGCAGGGACAACCCTGGCTTGTGGTCCCAGGGCACCCGGTGCTTTCCACATCACTCTGTGGGCTTCCCCATCGGCCGTGACCTTCTGAAGGGCAGCCCTGGGCTGCGGTTGGGGGTGACGGTTCAGGGTGTGTCCCCTCCTCAGGCTCTGCAGAGGGACCTGGAGCTGCAGGCGGCCTCCAGTCGGGAGCTCATCCACAAGTACTTCTGCAGCCGCCTCCAGCAGCAGGTGAGGCCCGCGCTCCGCCGCGGTCACCGCGCGCCTGGAGCCCCGCCCCGCCCCCTCGGCCCCCGCTGACCCCGCCCCTGCGCCCCGCCCCCAGGCTGCAACCACCTCCGAGGAGCTCGGGGCCGTCACCGTCAAGGCCTCCTACCGCCCCTCCGAGCAGAAGCTGCGTGTGGAGCTGCTCAGCGCCTCCAACCTGCTGCCCCTGGACTCCAATGGTGAGTGGAGGCTGCCCCGGCCGCTCTCCGTGTCTGCTCTCGGGTCCCCCAGAGTTCCTGGGCGCTCGGTGCGTTTCCCCTGGCCCACCACGAAGGGGGAGTGCTAGCGGGCAGGGCACTGCTGCTGGGGGGCAGACTGCACTCAGGGCTTGGGGTATCATCCTTGGCCAACGTCTCCTCCCGGGCCACTTGCCAGGCTCCAGCGACCCTTTTGTCCAGCTGACCTTGGAACCCAGGCATGAGTTCCCTGAGCTGGCCCCCCGGGAGACCCAAAAGCACAAGAAGGACCTTCACCCACTGTTTGATGAGACCTTTGAATTGTGAGTGGTCCTTACACTGGCTGCATTCCCCAACCCGACCGCCTCAGGCCTGCTCCTCCCAGTTGGGGCCCAGGGGCTCCCCTCAGATGACCCGGTGTGAGTCCCAGGGAGGGGGCAGTGGGGACAAGTGTTTGCTGGCACATGCCACAAGCCTGCACCCCTGGAGGTGGAGTTAGGGGGCACTGTTGGGGAGACTCCTCTCACATGTTGGACTGAGAGGCTTGCTTTCAGGGAAGGGGCATGTCTCCAAGGTCCTCTGTTCCACAAGACGGGGGGCCTGGGTACACAGGGGCCCCTGGTTGAAAGCATCAGCCCACAGTAGAGCAGACATGACAGCATGTGCGCCGAGATACGCCAGGCTGAGAGCTGACGTCGTGATCCTAATCTCCACCCGTCTGGGTGAGCCCGTGTGCAGGGGTAGGTGGCCATGGCACTACGCGGGGCGGGCAGTTGAGCTGACTCTGTCCCCCGCCCAGCCTGGTGCCTGCTGAGCCGTGCCAGAAGGACGGGGCGTGCCTCCTGCTCTCAGTGCTGGACCACGACACCCTGGGGACCGATGACCTGGAGGGGGAGGCCTTCCTGCCGCTGTGCTCCGTGCCTGGCCTGACAGGGATGGAGGAGCCTGGCGAAGTGCCTCAGACCCGCCTGCCCCTCACCTACCCTGCGCCCAACGGTAGGCCTGAGCCCTTGGGCAGGGCAGAGGCTGTGAGTGTGGGTCCTGGCCCAGCACGGGGATGCAGGGGAGGGGCTGCCAGGCTCTGGAGCCCCTAGAGAGGCGGCGACGGGATCAGGAACACCTCCCTGGAGGCGGAAGCCTGTGGAGCTGGAGTGGTGATCAAGGACCCGTGGTCTAAGCTGGGCTGGGTGTGCACGCCTCTCCCTGGTGGGATAAGGTCACTGCATTTTGCTTGGGGAGAGGGGCCATCTCTCTGCCCAGGGGGATGTTTCTGCAGAGCAGCCCTCGAACTCGATGAGAGGAGTAGGAATTGTGTCTGAGCACTTGTGATGGGCCTGGACACATTAACCCTCATACCACTCCCTTACGACCACCCAGCGAGGCAGCTAGCTGTTGCTGTTCTCCTGTTCTGATGAGCAAACCGAGGCACACATTGGTTAACTGGCCCAAAGTTTTCGTATGAAAACGTCACAGTTGCCACCTGAGGCACATCAGCCTCTTGTGCTGCAGCTGGGCTGAGAGTTCAGGCCAGCGCCACTGCCAGGCTGTCCTGTGAGCGTGGCTGGGTGGGCCAGTCCCTAGGCTCGGGAGGACGGGGCGGGACCGCAGCCCCGGCCACTTGCCAGGCGTTCCCAAGTCTGACCCCCAAATACCTCTCTTTGCAGGGGATCCGATCCTGCAGCTGCTGGAGAGCCGGAAGGGTGACCGCGAGGCCCAGGCGTTTGTGCGGCTGCGGCGGCAGCGGGCCAAGAAGGCCTCCCAGCACGGCCCGCGGCCGGGACGGTAGCGGTGGAGGCTCGGTCCCTGGGGGGGCGGTCTGGGTTCTCCCACCACAGGGCAGCCCTCCCGCCTGGCCTAACACCCCAAAAGGGCCCTTCGGGTCTGGGGAGCCCCAGCGTGTGGGGGCTCCTGCTGCCAGAGCCAGGCGCCCACAGTGATGGGAGCCCGGTTCACAGTATTTATACTCCTTCCCTCCTCCCTTCAGTCCTGGCCTCAGCATTCCCTGCAAGCCCCGTCCAAGGGGTGGGGGGACAGCAGTCTGCTTCCCTTACCCCTGCCCCCCTCTTGGGGAGAAGTTACTCTGGCAGAGCAGGGTCTCAGCCCCCATGTCCTGTTCTAGCCGCTGGGGTGGGGGCCAGGCTCCTGGGGCCTGTTGTTCAGTACCTGTGATGGAGGGAACCTGGGTCCTCTCCTGAGGGGCTTTCCGGCACCCAGGCTGAGAAGCCGGGAGCCAGGGACCTTCTCACTCAGAAGGGTGAGAACTGGCAGGCCATGGGGACGGTTTGGCGTTGTCTGCTGAGGACCCCTCCTCCTTGGGACAGTGCCTACCACCTAGAAACTGTTTTAGCAAAAATAAACAATCTGCTGTCCTCTCACCAAACATGAAGTGTTGGCCTGCAGTGGGGCCCAGGTTACAGTCAGGCCACGCAAACTCCCTCCTCAGCCCTCAGGAGACCTTGAGCTGCCCCAATCCTGGACCCCGGCCCACCCCTCACTCCCCTGTGTTACAGAGCTGCGAGGCAGGCGTGGAGGTACTGATGCCGGGGCAGGGACTGGGGCAACTAGGATCACTGGTATTTTGGCTGAAGGCTTCAAAGAAACCACCCACCAGACATACCAGGCTCTGTGGTCGGTGCCAGCACAGGAACCTGGCACTCTCGTGAGAGCACCTGGAGTAGGGGGCCTCCCCCGGCGTAGGCTGAGCCCGAGGCGCCGCTCTAGACGGCAGGGCTTAGTGGAATGGCACCCCAGAGCTGCCTAGGGGAGTGGCCCACAGGCTGGGAGTCAGCGCCTGGGGCTCACTGTCATTCCCTTGACTGTGGTTGAGTCACTTAACCTCTCGGGAGTCTGCACAGGGGTGATCAGATAAGGTCATCTCCAAGGATCCGGGCAGCTCTGTTCCCCTGAGGCAGGGGGAGGGAGGTAGCCCAAAGGCTCCCTCGAGGGGCAGGCCCACCCTTCTTTTGATGCTTTTATGAGCAGGCACTGTCTGTTCCTGAGAAACTCCTCCGAGCCTTGTCTTTTGGAAGACAGGTACGCCAGTTGCCACTGACGACAGAGCTCTGAAGAGTCCTCTGGCCTGGGCGGTCTCCCGGTCCAGGATTAAAGGCCCCAGCAGGCCTGCGGCAGAGAACACACAGTCTAGGAGCCTGGAGCAGCCCTTGGGCCTGGGTGGGACAGCCAGGCTAGGTGCCAGTCCAGCGATAGTAGGGAGGCCCTCATTTAGGGCCCCGCTCTCCCGCACCCCCATGTAAACAAGCTGCCATCACAAGTTCATATTTTATTTCCAATATGTTTGGAGCTTTGATTTTTGCATTTTTGTAAAAAAGTTTTCACTTGATTCACTGAAAGCCCTTTCGTGCTAAGCCCAAGGTGGGGCCTGGGCCAGGCCAGACCCTCGGCGGCCCTCTCGCTCCCACCCCAGACCCCCCGTGCGGGGAGTGGGGTGGCCTCCCTCTGCCCACTCTGCCCTCCCACCCCTGCCGCATCTCTCTGTACAGAACAATGTTTAAAATGGAAGCTAAGACACAACATACATCGGACAGGCACGCACACACATGCACACGGGCGCCTGCTCCCCACTGGGGCAGGACGTCAGCTGCACTCAGAGAGCACCACGGAATGCGTACGGAGCCCCGCCTGGCCAGGAGGGCAGGGCCGGGCCCCGCCTTGGTCCTCACGGTCCGCAGCTCCTCCCCACCCACTGCCCTGCTAGCTGCCAGGGGGAGGGCTGTGCAGGGGTGGGGGGCAGCCGAGGGCCGCAGGGGGGTGGAGAGGGCAGTGGCAGCCTCCAGGTGCCCCAGGGCCAGGGAGGCTGCTCCAGGAGCCCAGGGCTAGGGGAAGGGCTGGGGAAGACCCCGGCCTCAGGTACCTGAGGGGTAGAACGCCTGGGCTTTGCCCCTCGAGGAGCGTCAAGGGCCCAGGGTCGGGAGTGGGGCTGGCCCCACAGCTTTGGCCTGCCAGCCCAGACTAAATACACATTTGGTAAACCTAAGAGCTCGGCGGGCGTGGACCCCCTCTCAGCCTCACAGCTGGGAACCAGGGTTGCCCCTGAGTTCTCCACACTCTGGCGCTCGCCCTGGCCTGGGGAGGCGGGGTGAACAGGGCCTGCCCTGAAGGCTTGTCCCCTCCCCTCGGCCCCCTCGAGCTTCCCACCTTGACCTGCTCAGGCCCCAGGAAAAAGTTAAAAATAGTTAGTTCCTACATAAAAAAGAGACAGAAACAAATTCCCTGCCAGAAGGCTGGTGGGAGAAGAGGGGACTTTGTCTCTGCAGCAGGAAAGGTAGGGAGCGGGCAGGGGGAGAACTGCAAAATAGTTTTTTTCTTTTAAAAAGTGCTTGGTAAGTCTGTTTTAAAGTGTGTGTCTATATCTATGTACAGATATACACACACTGTTCACACGCTGGCCGCCCACGCATACCTGCATACGTACAGAAGTGTATACATATACATAATCATATACATATACATACATACATACATACATACATACATATATATATATATACTTTAAAAAGTCCTAGGTGAGAAGATCTGAGCCAGGCGAGGGCCGAGCCTACAGGGTCACGACTGGAGGGAATGGGCCCGGCCCGGCTGGCAGACGGGGCACTCACTGCCCTCGGCACAGAGCTCACACAGCACGGCGTGTTGGCACGGCAGCACCGCTCGGTTCTGCTCCTGACACTTAAGGCATTTCACCGACTGCATGTGGAATACGGCCTGCGGAGGAAGGGACACTGCAGTCACTGGCCTGGGCCCACGTGGGACAAGGAGCTCCCTCAACTCTCACTTCAGCCCCTTCGGGTGAGGAAACTGGGCACAGAGCTCTAGAGCCTGCTCACAGCCCCCAAGAGGGCAGGGTCAGAGGCCAGGCTCATTGCCTTGAGGCACCCAATCTCTGCCTTCAGCTGCCAGTGGGCCCAGTGGGGCCCGGTAGGATGCGGGAAGGCCAGGGCTGCTCTGCAGCTCCCGCTGGGTCAAGCCTTTCCTCGCACCGAGGCTTCCTGCCTCTCGTCTTGTTAGATCTTGTACTGACCCTAGGTCCCCTGTGACGACTCTGGGGTCTGGAGAGGGTACCACTGCGCCTGGCTGCCGGAAGTCCAGTGAAGGGAAGAAAGCTCTTCCCTGCTAGGTCGTGCTCCCAGGACCCAGCAGGGCACTGAGGAATGCCGACAAGAGCCCCAGGGACCTAACATTCTGGAACGTCTGCTGGCGTGCAGAGCTCACAGAAAGGGAAGTGGTCAGGATGAAGCCTAGGGCGCAGGCGCACTATCGCAGCTCAGCTCAGGCCTGCCCTCCAAAGAGCGGGGGTGGGCCCTGGCGCCCCCTATCTCCACTCTCCCCTCCCCAGTGTGGGTGTCCTGGGTCAGCTCAGCTGCAGCAGAGGCTCTCAGGAGGAGGGTAGCCAGCCCCGAGAGGCAGGGACCCATCTGAGTCCCAGCACTGGCCAAGGCCACAGTGTAGCCTCACCCGTGCTCCCTGGGGTGCTGACCTTGTCCACTTGCTCCAGGTGAGCCCGCAGCCGCTTCTGGAGAGAGTGGAGGGTGGAGAGTGAGAGGGCCTCCAGGCCCGGGAAGGCGGGCAGGGCCTGTGGGTCAGGGCCCGAGTGCAGCCGCTCCAGCTCCTCCTGCAGCTTCTTCACCTGCACCTCCAGGGCATCCCGCTGCTCCCGGGCCAGCTCACACTCTGCGCCCGCTGCGCTGGCCCGCTCCCCGGCCTCCTCTGCCTCCTTCTTCCAGGCATCACAAGCCTGTGGGCCCAACACGCAGCACCTTGTCACGATGGCCCGCTACCCTTCTCCCCTGCCCGAGAGTGCGTCTCTGGGGGCCAGTGGGGGCCACCGCGGCCGCGGGGCCTGCTGGGAGCTGGGGCAGGTGTCTGGGAAGGGGGGCAGGGAGGAAGGCTGATGCTGCCTGCAGAAAAGAGAAGTTTCAGGACCTGCGAGAGACCCTCTGTGGGCAGGGCAGGGGGCCAAGCCCAGCGGAGCAGGGGAGCGCCAGGCGGAGCTGGCCAGCACCTCGAGGGGCAATCAGGCCGTGGCCCATCTCAGAACCTAGAACCCTGGACCCAGAGCTCAGGAGTCAGGGCTTCTGGGGAGAGGCACGCGGTACTATAAGACCAGACCAAATGAACAGCTTGGAGAGGGGATTCCAGGCCTGTGATACCAAACACTCCATGGTCCCGACTGACAAGGCAAGTTTTTCCACGGGGGAGAGAATAAACAGCCGCATTTCTGCCCTGCTCTCCGGGACCCCTGGCTCCCCCAGCCCCTGCACCCACGCCACGTAAGGCAGGCTCCGGCTGAATGCCCCGGGCCCTGGGGAAGGCGGGTGGGCCTGGGAGCTCAGTACCTGCTTGGCCTGCTTCCAGGACTCCTCCCACTGCTTGATGGTGCCGTTGGCTTCGTCCAGCTCCTGCCGAAGCCGGGCCAGCTCGGCAGCCCCCGGCCCTGACAGGAAGGCAGGGGAAGTGCCCGGGGAGAAGCTTCCAGAGGCAAAGTGCTCCCAGATGCTGCTGTTCATCCCATTCAGACCTGCCCCAGGAAGGGGAGGGCCATCAGCGCTCTGAAGGGCTTTGGGCCCGGGCCCTGTCAGCCCTGACTGGGGGCTCCCGGGGCTGTCTGTGCCAGGCTCCAGCAATGCCAGGCTGGGAACTTCACAGGGATGTGTAAGCCCCACGTGTTACTTCTGTGTCTCAGCATCCCTGTCTGTGAAGCAGGGTTCCCCTCACTTGCCTCCCAAGGTGATTCAGGGGGCTAGGGAGAGCAGCCAGAGAGCGTGGTGATTTGTGATCCCAACTTTACTTTCAGGCTAGAGGAAGGGAAGCCTTCTTGTGACGTGAGGGCCCAGGAGGAGACTCAGGAAAGCAAGACATGGGTCAGAGCCTCAGACGCTGGCAGAGCTGGAGCAAGAAGAGCTCAGGGAGTCCTGGGCCCAGCCCCCTTGTTTTACAACGAGGAAACTGAGATAAAACATGTTGCCAGGAATCACAGAAGTATAAGCGGGAGAGCCAGTACAGTCAGGACATCTGGCTGCAAAGGCCTGCGCTCTGCGATAGGCTAAGCCATGTGCTCACCCAGCGCCCTCACCTGCTGAGCCCTCACCTGGCCATTTGGTGGGTGTTTGCTTAAACAGACTGGTTCCAAATCGGGAGAGGGGTACGTCAGAGCTATATATTGTCACCCTGCTTGTTTAACTTCTATGCATAGTACATCATGAGAAACGCTGGGCTGGATGAAGGACAAGCTGGAATCAAGATTGCCGGGAGAAATATCAATAACCTCAGATATGTAGATACCACCACCCTTATGGCAGAAAGTAAAGAACTAAAGAGCCTCTTGATGAAAGTGAAAGAGGAGAGTGAAAAAGTTGGCTTAAAACTCAACATTCAGAAAACTAAGATCATGACATCTGGTCCCATCACTTCATGGCAAATAGATGGGGAAACAGTGGAAACAGTGATAGACTTATTTTCTTAGCTCCAAAATCACTGCTGATGGTGACTGCAGCCATGAAATTAAAAGATGTGTGTTCCTTGGAAGAAAAGCTATGACCAACCTAGACAGCATATTAAAAAGCAGAGACATTACTTTGCCAACAAAGGTCCATCTAGTCAAAGCTATGGTTTTTCCAGTAGTCATGTGTGGATGTGAGAGTTGGACTATAAAGAAGGCTGAACGCTGAAGAACTGATGCTTTTGAACTGTGTTGTTGTCGGAGAAGACTTGAGAGTCCCTTGGACTGCAAGGAGATCCAACTAGTCCATCCTAAAGGAAATCAGTCCTGAATATTCATTGGAAGGACTGATGATGAAGCTGAAACTCTAATACTCTGGCCACCAGATGCGAAGAACTGACTCATTTGAAAAGACCCTGATGCTGGGAAAGATTGAGGGCAAGAAGAGGGGACAACAGAGGATGAAATGCTTGGATGTCATCACGGACTCGATGGACATGAGTCTGAGTGAACTCCGGGAGTTGGAGACAGACAGGGAGGCCTGGCATGCTGCGGTCCACGGGGTTGCAGAGTCACGACTGAGCGCCTGAGCTGACCTGGGCTGCTCATACTGCGTGCCCCTGCTCTGTGACCCCTAAGGCGCCCGTCTTCCGAGGGAGACCTATACCCACCTCTGGCCTCATTCTGCCCACATGTATCACTCTAATGACTTCTTTCTTGCTCCCTTTCCCACTAATCCAGCCAGGATTTTCCAGAACCAAACGGATTTAAGAAAGTCTGTCTTCCAAGCAGCACAAGCATGGCCATGTGACCAGTGTCGTCCCGCATGGAGACGCAAGGCCCTCCGCCCGTCCTGGAGGTGAGGCAATCCACCGCACCTGTCCACTCGCTCGGGCGGTGTTTCCTCCACGTTAAGTCCCCCCGTCACCCTCAGTCACAGAGCCGGCCCTTTGCCTCCACACAAGTGAGGGTCTCTAAGTATGCCCTCGTGGCTCGACGCCTGTGCCTCCCCCAGCAGACCACGGCAGCACGCCAGCAGGGACGCCTGGGTCCACACTGTACCCATATACTTGCTCAGTTAACCATGCGGGGAAGGAATGAGTGAATGCGTGGCCAGTACGGAGGGCTACAGTCAAGATGCCTCCAGAATGTATGAGGCAAGTCAGACAGACATAGCTCTAAGCCTCCGAAGCTGACAGCTCAACGTCATTCCTAAGTGTCTCCAAAGAGATCAGGGCAGAACCCACACCTGGTCAGAAAGTCAAAGCACACCTCAGAGGCTCAGTGTGACCAGGACAGCCAGAACCCTCAGGGGCCCCAGGGGGCGCAGCGGGAGGGTTGTTTCTGATCTCTGGGAATAGCTGCTGGAGGGGGAGTCAGAGCAGTGGCTGCTGGTGACCGAGAGGCAGCGGGCTGGATGTCGCCGGTTTGCATCTGTTCCCGCAGTGAACGCTCACCGGGCCCCGCTCACATACGCAGGTCCCCTCCTTGCCTTTCTAGCCCCTCTGCTCTGACCTGCCTTCCAGAGCCCCGGTCCTCACAGTTCCAATGGTGGGTTTGGCAAACAGCCTTTGGGGTTAGAGCTGTGTCTCTCTGGCGCTTCTGCCAGCCAGGAAGGCCACCCTGCGCTGGGGGTGAGCCTGTTTGACCTCTCCCTTGGCCTCTGTGAGCCCTGGGTGACGGGCAGAGCAACCACACTGGCACGAAGAACAGATGGAGGCCCTGGCAACTCTGAGGCCATGTTTCTCACTGTGTACTGGTCTGGCACCTGGCACTTCACTCACATCATTTAAGCCTCAGCACCAGCTTACGAGGTGGCACTGCCATTATACCCACATGACAGAGGAAATTAAGGCAGAGAGATTAAGTCACTTGTCCAGGTTCACACAGCTCAGAGCACTGTGGATGAGGGGCCTGACTCACCTCTGAGCCCAGATCCCCGGCTCTCACCTCCACTCTGTACTGCCTCCAGCCAGGACAGAACGCCCAAAGGCACTTTCCAAAAGCCCAGACTCCCGCCCCAGGCCTTAGGGAGCCATACTGGCTCTTACCCAAAGATCCATGGGATGCTGAGGTCCCCAAAAACGTGTTCTCTGACTGGCTCAGGTGGCCCTGTGGCTGCTGCAGGAAATGCGAGGATAGGCTGACGGGAGGGGACGGGGACGCGGAGTGGAAGGAAGCAGAGCTGCCCAAGGAGCCGGGGATGTTCACAGGCGCGGAGCTCTGCAGTAGACTGCCGCCTGCAACAGAGGCCAGGAGCGGGGCTGAGTGAGGGCTGGGTGGGCCATGCGGGGCCACGCCGAGCAGTGGACTGCCCGCTGGCCCGCCCCCAGGCCAGGCTGGACCCTCGGAGCCCGCCCCTACCCCTGCCCCCCACCGCCCAGTACCCATGGTGATGCTGCCTGGGTGGGACACCGTGCTGTTGTCGAAGGTCTTCTCTAGGGCAGCCACCCCAAACTCGTTCAGGTCAAGGTCATCCAGCGCGGACTCTGGAGGCAGAGTGAGCGGCGTATGAGCCGGCCGGCCTACTGAGGGGCCACATGGTCCCCAGGTTCCAGGCCCCGCCGTCTGGACCCACCTGCCCTTAACTGCCTCTTCTCCTGCCCCTGCCTCATCTCAAGGCTCCATAGTGCATGGGCTGCTCCTCCGCCCAGACCGAGCCCTGGCCAAGTCCAGCTCCAACGGCTCTCTGTTCTGAAGCCGTCTTTGCTGGCCCCAGGGGGGAAACGAGTCCCTGCTGGCAGGCCTCCTCCCGAGCTCCCCGAGGGCGGGCAGGTCTCCGGACCCTTGGTGGCTAGTGCCTAGCAGTTGCCGGGCACCTGTCCACTGGGCTCTGCGGAGCCGGACGGGGAGCGCAGGAAGGGCCTGTCTCATCTGTCACCCCGGTGCCTGTGAGGACCGGGCACCAAGCCTCACCCGCACGTGCCTGCTGAGGAGAGGGCAGGGGCATCTAATGACCAGGCGCTCTGAGGACAGCTGGCAGGCTGTTCCCAAGGACACCTGGTTGGGGCTGACTGATACCCCCAGTGTCTCTGACTGAGACAGCACACCCCCACGGGGAGAGGCCCCTCTTCCAACGTGTACAGAAGAGCACACGGAAGGGCTCACGTGCTCAAAACCCATCTCGGCCCTGCACCACGGATGCACATTCCATCCAGGTCAAGGACTCGCGGCGCCCACCTTCCGATCTCCCCAGACTGATGTCTCAAGTGACCAGCCTCACTCCAGAGACCCAGTGTCCCTGACTACAGACCTGCTCCTAGACTCGCAACAGAAGTGGCCCAATTACCTATGACCGACTCTACCGTGTCGCTGGTGGGATAGAAGGGCAGAGCATTTGCATTCATGCCAGGGACGCTGCTGGTGCCAGCAGGGCTAGGGGGAGTGGCTGCTAGGCTGGAGGTGATGCTGGAAGAGATGCTTGAGGTGAGGGGGCTGCCCACGGGGAGGATGCCCAGCATGTCCTGCAACGAGAGTGAAGAGAAGATGGAGTTGGACACCCACGGAGGCGTGGCCAGGAGCTGGCGGCAGGGGTTGGCTGGGCAGATGGGAAGGGTGCGTCCCAGCTCTTGGCTTGTTCCCTCAACACCCTCCTGGGGGGCTGGAGAAGGAGATGTGTGGCCTGAAGATTGTAGGCCCCTTCGCCCCTAAAACCCTGAAGTAGGGAAGGGGGAAGCAAGTTTAGCGCCCAGCTTGTTCAATGAGTTTTTTGACTAATGAGTCCAGGTGGTGAGGGGCTCCAGGGCCTGACCCCCCCCACGCCCTCTGGATTTGGGGCCCCACCTTGATCTTGCTCTCAGTCTGTAGAGAAAGTGGTGCCCGGAGCTCCCTGAAGAAGCCTCCTGGCGTTCTGGGCCTGTCCTGTCTGCAGCAGGTGCCAGAAGGGGGAGGCGGGGGCTGAGGGCTCTATACCTGTTTGGGCTGAAGCAGAGGCTGCTCTTGACTCCTGGGCTCTAGTGAGTGGGGTTTTAACTTGGCCTGAGAGAAAAGTCAGGAGCAGGAGATGAATGTGGTGCTAGGAGACCTCCTGAGCCCGAGTCCTCCCAAGCATCAGCCCGTGGAGGCTGCAGGGACCAGGGGCGAGGAGACACGAGGCGCTGTTGTGTGGCCCCCCTCACTCACACGCGCTCTCCGTCCCTCCCCTGGGGACCGGGGGCGCTGCTCCTCTCCTCCCTGGTGACTCCAATCAGAGAGAAGCCCAGGTCTGGACCCCTCTTGTCCTGCTCCCCAAGGCCCTACTGCTCCATCAAGGCGGCACGAGGCAGAGCAGAGACTGGATGCAGGGTCAGAAGACCGTGGTGGGAACCCCTAGCCCTCAGTTGATGGCTCGGATGCTGGGTGAGGTGCTTGCCTCTAACCTGCCTGTCTTCATCTGTAAGATGGGATGGCCTCACCCACTCTCTCAGTGTTTGAGAGGCTGGGATCAGGGACTTTCTAATTCTGGGTCACGTTCCCCGTAGCTGGGCCAGGACAACCCTCCAGGGCTTCTCCAGCCACAGGCAGAATGTGGCTAACCTCACTGGGCTGCCCCTACATCCCTTACCTGGCATTTCAAATTTTTCAGGTACTCAGCTCCCACCTGGTCTTCCCTCTCGAAGCCAGGAGCCTTCTTATAGCTGCCAGGGGCAAGGCCAGATTCTCCAGGAAAGACAATGCCTTCCAGATTGGAGGGCTTCCGGATAGAGCCCGGTGGGGAGCCACAGAGGTTAGATGGGCTGCCAAGGCTGCTGTTTCTACAGAGGAGCTGCAGCGAAGGAAGAGAGTGGGCCGGTAAGCAGGGTGCAGGTAGGGGCATGGCCACCCTCCATCCCCTTGTTGGAAGGAGAGTCTCCAGCAAGAAGCTCAGTTCCATTTCCATTTGCCAGGGAGAGCAACCAGCACCCGGGAACTCAGAACCTCAGGAGGCTCTCTGTCCCTTCTACAGCTCTACCCAGGCTGATCGTAGGCCCTGGGGACACCACCCTAGCCACGATCAGCTTGTGACAGAAGCGGGAGCAGAAAGGGCAGAACCCCCTGGGCAGAGGCCATCTCCCCAAGCACAGGGCAAGAGAGGCAGATACTGGCTCTGGGCAGGAATGGTGCCCCCACCCTCACCCCCAGACAGGCACGTACAGCGCTGAGGTCAGGGGCGTGCGGGCTGGAGGGGCTCACGGGCACCGAGTCTCCTGCAGCAGACGGCATGTACAAGACGGGGCCTGGCTGGGTGGGGCTGGACACAGCTGAGGAAGGCTGCATGTCGTCACTGAGGGGGGGCTCTGCAAGAGACGGGGCAGAGTGTCAGCAGGCCCCTGAGCCAGCTCCGGCCCTCCAGAACCGCATCCGGATCCCTTTAAAGGAGACCACATAGCCTGTGTGTGTGAACCAGATCCGGCCCTCCAAAACCGCATCTGGGTCCCTTTAAAGGAGACCACACAGCCCTGTGTGTGAAGGGAAGGCGCCTCCTTGTTTCTCTCGTCACACACCGCACTGTGCATTTACTATGCACCAGGCAGTTCGCATGAATCGTGAATCTTCATAATGACTAGAAGATAGGAGTAATATCCTGGTCTCTATTTTACAGATAAGGAAACAGGCTCAGAGTGGTTAGGTAAATCTATCAAGGTGGCTGAGCTGGGAAACAGAAGAACTGGGATTTGAACCCCAATCCGCACGACTCCAAAGCTTGGGCCATTCATCAGTTCTCCGTGCTGCCTTAGCCAGGCCCACCTCTGAGCCAAGTGTACGCTTCCCCCTCGCTTGGCCTGCAATTTCTTCTTCACTCTAATCCCTGAGACAAGGCCTAAGGCTAGGGAGGGCTTAAGAACAAACAGCAGTGGTCTGAGGTGGACAGGGGCAGCAACTCAAGCCTGTCTGAGACGAGCAGGGCGGTGTGGAGCTGCGCTGAGCAGTACGGCAGCCCAGAACCACAGGCTGCAGCTGAGACCAGAACGTGGCTGGTCTGGACTGGACTGTGCTGCAGCTATTCAAGTACACACCGGCTTTCAAAGACTTGTTTTGGGAAAAAAACATCTTGATTTTATATTGATTATATTTTAAGTTATTTTATGTTGGGTTAAATAAAAGTATACTAAAAACTAATTTAACGCTGTTTCTTTTTTTTAGATGAGGTTACTTGAAAGCCTGCGATGACTCAGGGGGGCTGCACTAGGTTACACTTGGACAGCTCTGCTCTCAGCAGGGCAGAGCGTCATGTTCCACCAGTGGTGTCCGCCACGGGAGAGGCACAGTGGCCGGGGCTCTGCCTGGGACTGAGCGCGCCACCAGGGGCACAGTCCCTGCTGTCTCACCACCCTGGAAGCTCTGGGTTTCAAGCCAGCTCCAGAGAGGTGGGGTGGGGCGGCGGGGGAATGGAACTCCCAGTGTGGGCAGGGCCCAGTGCTGGCTGACAGACTGAGCTTCGGAGAAGGGGAGTGGGGCGGGGGGAGTGGGCCCTGCCCCAAGGCAGCGGGAAGAGCGTACGTTCTACGTGGGCGAAGGCGCAGAAGGGTCCTCGAGGACAGCTGCCCGACTGCTGCATGTCGTTGCACTTGGTGGATTTATAGATCTGGAGGGCAAAGCAGAAGAGAGGCAGGTCAGGCCTGGGCAGAGAGGGATGGCAGCTGGGGTGCCTTCAGCAGGGATGGGTTAGCTCTTTCTCGTCCCTACTTGAGGCCACTTCCCTAAGTCTCTCCCTACCAATTCCTTGCTCAAGACAGTAAGCAGACACGGCCACCCCCACGCCGGGGACCACCTCCTTTCCTGGGTCACACGCCCAACCAGCCCTGACCCAGCTCTCACAGAGGGACATCCCCACTCATGATCTTGGTCAGGGCTATGACTTTCCAGTGTGCCTCTGGGCGTTAAGGGAGCCACGTTCACAGGACACCCGCCCCTCAAAGGATCCCAGCTCCAAGGCCCACCTCGGGGTGGAACTGCTGCTCCGTGCGCGTGTGGCAGTACTGGCAAGAATCTCCGTTCTCACACTTGCCAGGGTCTCCCCACTCGTCCCCATGCTTTACGTTTGGACATGGAGACGACCTGGTTCAATAACAGGGTGGGTCAGAAGGATGCAGACTGGACCTGGGGGATGCTAACGAGATCGCAGCTCAGGGCCCCTCTCAGGTCTCCCAGCTTTGCAAAGCCAGGCTCAGAAACAGGAAAGATCACTGTAGAGTGAACGCCTTACTCGGGCCAGAAGCCAGGCTTTGCTTCGCTGCCCAGCCTGGCTACATCACCAGAAGGTCACTGTTTTCTTCCCTTCAGCCAAGTCCTCCCCTCCCCACAGCACTGTGCCGCAAAAGGAGAGCCAGGCTACAGCCACATCCTGGCTTCACCCTAAAAACACCCTTCTGGGTCAGAACTAGAGGGGTTCCTAGTGAAAAGATCCTCATTTCACGGCAAAGGATTGTTCAGCTCTCCTAACCATTCCCCTCCCCTGTAGTGGGGTCCTGCGACCCCCGGGGCTGGCCTCCCTGCCCCCCACCCCGGGAGCACAGTGGAAGCAGCCTCGGCCCTGATCTGTCGCCTGCCACCCTCCTCCCACGGCTGGCCTGCTGGGGCCAAAGCACCTGTATTTGTGTTTCCGGGGGCTCCGCCGCCGGTCCTTGCTGTTGTGGTAGTAGGGGCAGGCGTAACCCTGACGGCACAGCCGCGGGGGCTTCTTACACGGCTCCGTCTTATAGTTCCCCAGCACGTAAGCGGTCTCTGCATGGGGGGCAGACGCAGGGATCAGGTGGGCAGGGAAAGGAGAAGCTACTGGGAAGGGTCCAGGAGCCAAGATTTTGGCGACAGGAATGAGCAAGGCCCCCTCCTTGTGGGCCAACACCAAGTGTGCAACCCAGGAGAGAGATAAAGAGGACACCACCATCCCTCACTAAAGATGCTCACAGGTCAGAGAGTAAACAGGAAGTCCTCAGGAGGGCTGAGAATACACCAACTCGTGTACTTGCTCAGCCAACGTATGTGTGAAAGCCCCTGAAGGTAGTTAGGGAGCGCCAGGCTCCTCTGTTCATGGAATTCTCCAGGCAACAATACTGGGGTGGGTTGCCATTCCCTTCTCCAGGGGATCTCCCTGACCCAGGATCTCCCTGAGCCGGGTCTCCTGCATTGTAGGCAGATTCTTTACTGTCTGAACCACCAAGGAAACCCCTAACACTTTGGGATGACAGGACCAGGGTCAGGGGTGTCCCTGCAGGACTGGGCTGTAGGTGGCTGGTGTGAGGTGGGGTGAGGGGGCACAGGCCTCCCAGGAGAGGTGGTGGTTTGGGGTGGAGAAGGCCATGGTGGGTGCTCAGGGAGGCTATGGGGAGGACAGGGGAGAGGACAGGCAGCTGGTGGCAGGGGCACGGCCACCCGTGTGGCCACCCTTACCTTGCCACCGCGGCTCCTCACTGAGGATTTTTTCTATCATGGCGTGGCTCGCAGCCCCAGCCGACTGGCCTTCCATGCTGCCCTCTACTGTGGTCTGGCCATTCTGCAAGGCCTCCATCGCCTGGAGCTCCCTGCAGGGACAGTAGCGGAGGAGAGACAGAGCAGGGAGGGAGCATGAGGAGGAAAGCAGCAGAGTGCCAGCCCTGCACTCCAGCTGCGGTCCTGCCTAGGGCCCTCAGCCCCGCATGGCCTTCAGCCCACCTGATGTCATAGACAGGGGAGCGGAGGTCATGGGGCCCGTGAGCAAAAGCACAGTGCAGGCCGTTTTTCGTGCAGTTGCCCTTGGCGTCGGTCTCGTGGATGCAGATCCCGGTCTTGTAGTAGCGGAGGTGGTAGCGGCGCTCCGTGTCCCCCGTGGTCCTGTGCAGGAACGGGCACCTGCAACGCAGTGGGGCTGCGTGTCACTCTGCCTCCCCCGCTGCAGCGGGCTCCCAGCCCTGCCCTTTCCTTGCCCGTGGAAGGCTTGTCATGACCCAGAGGAGGCGCTGATGTGGGTCGAGCAGGCAAGCAAGCGACAAGTCCTGCTGTGGAACAGAGCCACCCTCCCACTGCTAGTGGGGCTGCAGCCCCAAGTGGCTCCTGATAAAGCCTGGCGCTCCACGTCAACTTCTCAAAGGCTACTCAGTCGGGGCCCTAGGCCGTCCTGAAAAGAAGCTTCCCAGAGGGAATTCTTGGGAGAACACATGCTGCCCAGGTCAGGGGTCTTCAGAGAAGCAAACCGCCTTGAGCTCTGGGTGCTGCATTAGGCTGGGGGTGGGATAAGCAAGCCTCTGACCCCTGGGAGAATGCGGAGGGCTGGTGCGAGACGGCCAGTGAGGCGCACCCACAAACCCCCAGGATGGCCCCCTCGCCACCTCTGCACGGGGGGAGCACACATCAGGCAGGGTCGCAACACGCGCCCTGAGACCCTCCCAGGTTTGCCCCTCCTTATGCTTGTCGTTTGTCATGCTGTCTCTTCACAGAGCTCTGTGGCAAAATATTTTGCTGTTCTTTTAGTTGCTCAATCATGTCTGACTCTTTGCAACCCCATGGACTGCAGCCAGGCTCCTCTGTCCATGGGATTTCCCAGGCAGGAATACTGGAGTGGGTAGCCACTTCCTTCTCCAGCGGATCTTCCTGACCCAGGGATTGAACCTGCATCTCCTGGATTGCAGGCAGATTCTTTACCACTGAGCCACTGGAGGAAGCCCTGGCAAAATATTCAGTCAGCAAAAAGGGGAACTGGAGAGGATCTGTGTAAACGGGCTGTGGTGGGAACTGCGCAGGCTGAGGATAGGGTCCTGTGAGCTGCAGGGGACCAGGACAGGAGGCCCAGGAAGCCACCTTGGCTCAGGCGTGGCCTTCAGGCTTAGGAGAAGAAAGGCCTGCGCAGGGCCTCCCAAAAGTGGGGAAAGGAAAAGGGGCTTCCCCTGGGGGACGGCAGGCTCCGAGCCCAGGTCCAGGTCACAGGAAGGTGGGCCAGGCTGCAGCAGTCCCCCGAAAGCAGCCTCTGGCCCAGGAGACGGGCTCCTCGGAGGGTGGGCGGCCGGCACTCACTCGTCGCCCTCCGGGCAGAGGCCCGTGGCCTCGTCGTACTTGGTGCAGTAGACGTCAGGGCTGTAGTTGAAGGTGCCGTCCCGACGGCGGATGGACCGGCGGCGACGCTGGTTCACGAAATGCCAGTGGAAGCAGGTGTAGGGTCGGTGCTGAGTGCATTTGTGCTGCACAAAGAGCGGGCACTGCTCAGTGCGGAACTCCTTCAGGTACCTGCAGAGGGAGCCCTCGGTGAGCAGGCCAGGAGCGCAGTCATGGCCCTTGCTTCCCAGCAACACGTGGGCCACCCAGTCCCCCAAGGGCCCTACTCTGCGGGGCCAGTTCCACTGAGACACCAGAGAAGACCAGGCTGAAGGCAGGACCTTAGCGTGAGGATCCTTCCTGACACGCAGGTCCCTTGCCAGCCTGCAAGGCAGAACCACAGATGCCCTCCCCGGTCAGCTGCCTCCCATGGTGACCAGGGGAGGGCTTCCTCAGTGGCCGAGTACACCCGAGGTTTCCTAGGCCAAACCACTGATCGCAGGGGAAAGGCTGCAAACAGGAGCTTAGGGCCCTCTCTGCAGTGTCCTGCAGGGTCTCTGCTGCCTAGATCTGCCTGCCAGGCCAGGAGGCCTCGCTCATTCCAGGAGCAGGGATGGGCGCCAGGCTGAGCGCCAGGAAGGCTGCTGCTTTGGGGCTGAAAACCCAGGTCACCAGGTGTCCCTCCAGACCCCTGTCCCAGGTAGCCACTGTCCTCTCTGCCAAGCTCTTCCCAGAGATGTTTCCTAAAGCATCACCCAAACGTCTGTGAGGCTCATGTTAGAAGCATCTGAAGCCACTCCCTCTTGGCCACACCTCAGGAATGACCACCTGCAAGACTAAGGTATTTTATTTCCATCCTGACTCACCCCGGCTTGGGGGCTGTCCTTCTGGCTTTGTCCCAACCTGCGTCTCTCTCCTTTACTCTGCATCTAATGACCAAGACAACTCCAAGCCCCACCCGCCATCACCACCAGCGGAGGCCTGAACCCCTTACAGAACCACACTGTCCGTCTGTGTTTTGTTCACTTTGTGTCCTGGTGAAGTGTTTCTTCGATTCATCCCCGCCCCCCACCCCACACACACACTGGGGGACAGGCAGGCAGGCCAGTTCTTATTCAAGTCCTAACAACGCAGGCGACAAATGCCTTGATAGAGAGCGTTTGATGCCAGTGAGGATGGTTCTAGAAGGTACAAAAGGTTGTGGGCAGAAGGGAGCAGGGGGGCCAACTGACCTGGAGCCTCTGTCCAGACTACAAGCTCCACCTGGAACTGGGAGGCCTGGGACACAGGGAAGCAGGCCCAGCCCTTGTCTGGCTCATACCAGGGTGTCCAGGGCCCTGCCAGCCTGGGCACGTTGAAGGTGTGCGGGAGGGCCGAGACCTTCCAGACAGGTTTTCTTTGATGCTTATTAAAGTGCTGAAAAATCCCCCCAGACAAGGGGAATTGCCTGGTGGTCCAGTGGTTGGAACTCCACACTTTCGGTGCCGAGGGCCTGGGTTCAATGCCTGGTTGGAGAACTGAGATCCTGCAAGCCATGTAACATGGCCAAAAAAAAAAAAGTCCTCCCAGCCCTGAAGTGTGGAGAAGTGTCCAGGCTTCCGCACTGGGCAGGGGGAAAGCCGGAAGTGGGTGCTCCCTAAAGATCACAAAGAGGTGTTTAAGGGGCAGTAAAGCTTTCAAATAGTGTCCTATTCATCCCACATGTGTTTGCTGAGCACCTACTAGGTACAGGTGCAGCAGTGAGCACTGAGGAACTGAGGCAGCAGGTCCTTACCCCCAGGAAGCCTGCATCACCACAGGAGACACACCAGTGATAGGTGCAATCAGTCAACTGTAGAAAAGGCTATAAGGACGGCTTGCTGTGGGTTCCTCGGGAACCCAGAAGGATCCTTGACCCAGGCTGGCACAGAGAAATGGGAAAGGGAAGCAGAGGTACTTGCGGGTGAAGAATGTAAGAAGGGTGTTTTAGGCAAAGGAAACAGTATCAGCTTAGAGACAGCTGTTGTTCAATTGCTCGGTCGTGTCCGACTCTTTGTGACCCCGTGACTGCAGCATGCCCGGCTTCCCTGTCCTTCACTACCTCCCGGAGTTTGCTCAAACTCATGTCCCTTGATTCAGTGATGCCATCCAACCATCTCAATCTGTCGTCCCCTTCTCCTCCTGCCCTCAATCTTTCCCAACATCAGGGTCTTTTCTAATGAGTTGGCTCTTCACATCAGATGGCTAAAGTATTGGAGATTCAGCGTTAGCATCAATCCTTGCAGTGAACATTCAGGGTTCATTTCCTTTAGCACTGACTGGTTTGATCTCCTTGCAGTCCAAGGGACTCTCAAGAGTCCTCTTCAACACCACAGTTCAAAAGCATCAGTTCTTCGGCACTCAGCCTTCTTAGAAACAGTATGTGGAGGTGAAGAGCTCCAAGTGCCTTTGTGGAATGGAGTAGGGTAGAACTCGAAAAGGGAAGTGATGAGGAGGTGAGGTGTGAGAGGGGCCAATCTTAGGGACAGCGTCTCCAGGCTGCAGGTATACTCTGAGACACCGGGGAAGCCTGCAAGGCTCCCTAGGACCCCTCTCACCCTCTTTGGTACTGGAACTCAAGGTGTTTCTCCCCGTCTGATTGTAGACAGAACTCTGCCCTGCGTGCTGCACACAGGGACCAAACCCTGGCACTGAGCTGAGACACTAAGCCCTCAAACGGCTGGACTGACCTCTCCCGGGCAGCACATACTCTACCTGACTCCCGGCCCACAGAAGACTCATTCGGGAGGTAACAGGCAGGGAATGGGGGTGGAGGAAACTGAAACCAGGGCCAGAGAAGAGTGAGAAGTAGTCAGGATTGGCAGATTAACTATAGAACATCCAGTTACACTGGAATTTGATAAATTAAATACTTCATGGGACATGCTTGTACTAAAAAAAAATTTTCCATCATTTGAAATTTCAATCTATCAGGCATCCTGTATTTTTCTTTGCTAAATGTAGCGACCCTAAGAGTGGCACCTATCTGCTTAGTATCAGTGCCTCAGTAGAAACCCAAGGAGGCTGTCCAGAGAACTGCCTTTTTGGAGAAAGAGGTCCTGGCAAGCCTGCTTCCGTGGGGCAGCACGTCCGCAGTGCTGCGTGCAGATGCTGGGGTTCCAAAGGGCTCCAGCTGGCAGGGATGCCCCGGAGAACAGACGTGGAGGCAGCAGATTACCTCATCTGATGCTTCTTCATCGGCATCACCACTGCCGTGGGGCAGACACTTGAGACCTTTTAATAGAAGGGCCCCTTGCATCTGGCCTCCCATGTCCAGTGGATGCTGCACTGCACCCATCATTCCTCCCAGAGTCCAAGTGGAATTCTTACTTTCTTAAAAGCCTTTAGCTTCCACCAGTAGCCACTGATAAAGACCAACTATTTGGCCTGGCATTTCAAGCCCTACACATCTGGGCCAGTGTACTTTTCCAGCTTCATTTATCTTGATTCCACCAACTCTGGAGTCCTTGGTGTCTTGCAAAGAGATCTTTAACTTCCCTGCCTTTGCACCTATCCCCTCCCTCACCTGGAAAAATCTTTTAAGGCTGAATTCAAAGGTAATGAACCTTCTGATGCCATCACCTCCATGAAGTTTTCCTTCACCTCTACCTACCCTCCCCTTCCTGCCCTTGTCCCCAATTAAGTTATCATCCCTAAGTTTTTATGGCACTTTCTCTAGACATTTCTTATAGCCCTTATCCTGCATTGCATATTAATAATGTGTACATTTTCCTCTGTTACTAGATTATAAAGTCCTTGATAGCCAGCATGTAAGAACCCACTACAGTAACAAAGTTTGTTGAATGAATATAACAAGAAATAAAAAGTTGCACAAGGGGCAAAGTCGACAAAGCAATACCAAGAGTTTTATGATGCCTCCAGCAGGCAGACATTGAGAGCTAAAAGCCGAAACTATTTATTTCCCTGTGAAAAGGATCACAGTGCAGGAAATTTGTAACTCAGGGGATAGGGCAGACTGTCCTACATAAAAGCCTCTTGTGAGAGAAGGGGCCAAATGACCAAACCCAGGCAGGCAGAGTACCCGCTCTCAATCCACAGTAATTAATGAGAAAAATTTCTAAGTTTCTGCTAACAGAACCACACCATCCACCACCTGGGAACCAAACTGTTTAGTGAGAACTTCCCAGCTCCCCTCCAACCTTGTGCTAACTGGCAATGCAGTGCCCAGACAGCAAAGAGAAACCCACTCAGAAATCACTCTTTCATGGATTGAAATGAAACAAATTTTCAGAAGAAATGCACAATTTTCTCCTTTAAGCTCCAACCCATCTTTCTATTTTATAAAGGTTTCTCTTCAATTCAAGCAGCTCTCAGGAAAACCAAGTTGTCCTGGAATCCTCCCTTAGGAGAGAAGACTCACCAGCCACCCTGGCCCCACTCCAAGATCTGAGGGATGCACAGGGCCACAGAGCTCAATTCTTCCCACACCACCTCCTGGGAGCACCCCACTCAAGGATAAACGTCCATGAACACAGACTAGCTGCAGACTGCAAGGCCTCGGTGACCCACTGTGGCCAGGATGAGTTGAGAAACCACCAAGGAAAAAGAAAAAAAGAAACCACCCAGGCCCTGAGTAAATAAGAGCTGATGGAGACAGCCACACCTTCGCCCAGCAGAAGCATCAAGGAAGGTTAGAGGGACACCACAGCCGGTCAGCGGCTCGCCTTAACTGAGGAGCAGTGCCTGCATGCCTGTCCCACCGGGGGCTGACTTTCAATCAAAGCCATCGCTCATTCCTTTTTAGGATATCATATTAGTTATCCTCTAAATGGTTTACTTATAAAAGTAAAAGATCATTGTGAAAGTAACATGTCCACTTATAAATTTTAAATGCAGAAAAGGGCAAAATTATCCTAAGTTCCACCACAAATACTGCTAGACTTCTGGTAAATCTTCTCCCAGTATTTTTACACAAATATAATCATAGGTATCAAGTTACTAAATGGCTTTATAAAACTAATACTTTTCCCTAAAAACTTCAAAAATCAAATACATGCAAATATCTTTTTAAAAAAATCAAATAATACTTTTAATATTTACTGGATTATTTTTATTTTCCAAAGTTCTAAAAAAAATGACAAAAATCTGCCTACTTGATATCTAAATTCACTCACTTGGCCCAATAACCCAACAGTGATAACAGGTAAGGGATTAACAATAAATTCAGTAAATTACATCACTCTTAAGTAGGTGTGAAAAGAAGTGCTAACTGCTACCAGCTCAATTTCCAGCTAAACTTTTTCTTAGTTTATTATTTTTGGTCACACAGTGCAGCTTGCGGGATCTCAGCTCCAAGGACCAGGGATGAAACCCGCACCCTCGGCAGTGCTTTAAAGAAGAGTCCTACTGCCAGGGAATTCCAACTAAATCCTATTCCAAGCTGTCTCATTTAATAGCTTTATCCATTTAGGTTTTTTACTCTTCTGGGGAGGAGTGTGGGGAGAATCTGGATAAACAGAAAAATACTAGAGATGACTGTTAGAAAAACTGTGTAAATTTGGAGGCAACAGGCGAGCAGCAGCTGGTGTCTCGATCCGTATCTAGCTCCCCACTGCTCCAAGAAGAGCGTTTGGCATGGCCTCACTCTGCCACCCCTGCAGCCAGGGACCCACTCCCCCCACCAGCAGGCTGACCTCCACAGCAGGGTCAGCAAACTTTTCTGCCAAGGACCATACAGTAAGTAGTTTAGACTTTGAGGGCTAAGAGCCCAAACTGAGGATACTATGTAGGTACTTACATAACAAGAGAAAAAACAAATTTCCACAAATTTTTATTGTTGGAAGATAAATAACTGGCCACAATTTTTGGTAATACAGGTCTACTAATAAGAACGGGCTTGGGGGGCAAGTATAACATTTGCAAAGTTGGGGGTCCCCTGCATCAAAACTTGGTTACAAATGTTCATCTGTTAATACTGACTCTGTAACAGGATTTGACCGATTTCACTTTTGGAAATGTCTGTTCACATAGATAGGTCCTGCCAAATGCGGTTATCATTCTACAAGCATGACTTTAACTGAGCATATATTAGTTTTGGAAGACATTTATAGAATTGTATTAGTGCCCTGATACTTTTCTCTTAATCACTTTCATCTGAAGGTTTGGTATAAACTTCTTATTTGCAAATATTTTGAAATATGGAAATTTCCTTTGTATTCCTATCGAGATGCAAAGTCACTTTTCAAACAGTAATTTGTGTTCAGCAATTATATCCATGGTAAATCTGTGTAGGAATAGAGGTCTCACCTTTAACTTTTAGCAGCAGAGAAAGTGTATAAGGCATCTTGACTTAGGATTCAAATATTAGTTGTCAAAATGACTTTAATGCAATGTAAAGTTTGCATATAAGTGATGTTTTTCCTTGTAATTTTAGAATGAATTAAGAAAAATCAAGTCTGCAGCAAAAGCTAATTTCCAAAGCCATTCAGCGTTCAGTAATAGTGGCTGAAAATGGTTGTTCTTTCAGAAAAATTTCAATCTCGGCCCTCAATTCAAACAACAACAAGAGAATTTTACCACTATTAAGCTATCAAATGGTTGTGTAGTAGGGCATGTCAGAATACTCAGCTTTTATTTCTGATAAAAATTCATGGAACTGAGGATGGTTAAATCCCACAAGAGGGAGTGAAATTCATCACTGATCCTAGCATTGCAATCGCTCATGACAGATTACATCATTTTCTACTCTGCACATATTCCTACCATCATGTGTTGTGACAGATATTAACTGATTATACTTCATGTTGTACTGAATTAGTATTTTCTTGTCTTTTTTGAAAATATTCTCAGCTGCAGCTGTTTTAAGTAGACTATTCAAAGAGGCTACTTCTTTAGTCACTTCACACATGGCATTGACTCCATGAACAAAACAACTAAACAGCTTCTGTTGACTCATCAAGAGCCAAGAAAAACTACACAAAATCATCTGCCTTGTTTTTAATTGACTATTGATGTTGCTCCCATTGACCTCAGCATTTTGAGAAATTGTTCTTGCTGAACGGCTAACACTCTTTTAAACAAATGCTCTGGACATATTTCTTCAGTTCCTGCATCAAATGCAATTTAATTAATTCAATATCAGTATGGCTTCCCTTGCCTGGTTAACAAATGAGGCCTCATTTTCCGTTGTAGCCTCATTTTCATTTTTGTGAAGAAATACCACTGTAACAAAATAGTCTCTTTAAAAATTTAATTTTTCTGACAGTTGCCTTCCTGTGAGTTGGGAATATTGTGACAACTGTGTAGTCTGGTAGTGCTGATGGACTCCTTGAGCACAGCTTTTTAATTACAGATAGCTCGGCCAACTAATTCAGGGACAAGAAAATCCACTCCACTGTGCCCTAAAAACACGGTATTTCAAGTCCATTTTCCCCCTCCTCTCGTTCTGACATGATAGTCAGGCACTGGTGATGAAGAATAAAACAAAACACTGTGGCGCTAGAAACACTGTCGAGTTGTAACCACGTCACCGTGATTTCTGGTGCACGGCACAGCAATTCAGAGCCGTTTGCACCACATGTGTGAATGCAGAGCAACTGCCTGGTCTCCATCAAAACTACTGAACTCTGTGGTTAAACTGCAAACGTGGCCATAGACGATATGTAAGCCAATGAGCGCGTGTCCCAATAAAGCTTTATTTACGGATGCTGAAAATTAAATTTCATGTAATTTTCATGTGTCACAAGATATTATTCTTTTTCGACCACTAAAAATGTAAAACCTGCTCTCGGCTCACCCACCGCACACCAGCAGGCAGCTGGGTGGGTCTGGCCCAGAGCCGCAGGTCGCCGCCCGCGGTCGAGGGCTGGGTGCTCCGCAGCACACCGCAGCCCCCCTCACGGTTCCTCTCCATGCTTTCGGCTGTGCTGCTCCTGCCTCCAGGTCCCCTCTGCGCTGTGCCTCGCTCTGCAGGGAAGTTTCCTGCCCTGCCCAGGGGTGTTAATGGCCTCCTCCTCTGTGCTTCCACCACACTGTTTGAACCCGGCTGGTATGGCCCCACCATAGAGCATTTCAACTGCTCTGTACACAGCCACGTTTGCTCATCTTTGTACCCTTGCACAAAGCCAGCTTGCAGCAGGTGTTCAAGACACGTTTGTCCAAGAAAAAGCAAAAACATTAAAGCATCCCAAATGGTATAAGCCTGGTTCACAGAAGCTGTGCACTAACCTAGCGAAACACTGAGAGGCAACTTAGATGTTTCTCCTGGTGATTAAGAAACCAGTAACTTCTCTAGCTACCTTCCCCACAGTGTCTGCACGGCCATGCTTCTCACATTCAACGCTAAATTTAAGATCTTCAGCCTTACAAGCAGACTAGAAAAGCAACCAGTGGGATGGCCTGCTCTGTAGTTGTTGCTGGGAATGTGCAAAGATAAACAGAGATACGTTAAGTGAAAGAAAAAAATACATAAATATAACCAGACAACTAGCTAAACTATATACAGAAAGAAAAACTGGAAAAGAAAAATACATCCAGTATTAATAGTTGATTTTAGTGGTTATCATGACTTTTCTTTACCGTAACTTGATGTTTAAGATAAAGAACTCGTTAGGAAAGAAGTCTACAATTTTACTGACAACTTGACAGGGAATCCTATCTGATCCAAAATTAAATAAAAGATATATGTTGCTAATAAGTCAGAAGAGTTAAGTTAAAAGTCAACTGTGGTAAACTTTTTTGTAAAATGAATGACTCCTAAAACGTCATCCTGCTTCTGATACGTATCTTAGTGGATTCACATGTAGGACAGTCAGATATGAACAAAAAGGCACACGGGCAAGACAATGATGGCCTCTGGAGAAGCAACAGAAGAGATGGTGCGGCAACACTAGGTGGGCTCAGGACTCCCAACGTGCACAGTGAACCGCAATCTATGAGCCCAACAAAAAGGAGACAACAGACTGAGCCAACAGAAGCAGCCCACCCTGGACGCCTCACAGCCTGGAGGTCTCGGGCCCTGCTCCTGGGAGCACGGCTGTTCTCCTAGCCAGTCAGTGGTCACTGCTCCTAAGCCTCCCAACGGGGGCCACAGAGATCTGGCAACATGACAGATGTACCCATGTCCCTAATAAGTCACCACTGTTCATCTTTATTACAGCTAGTCTTATAAAATCTGACTTTTGTCTGTTTCAGGCAATATACAAGCTTTATCGTGGAAAAAGAAATCTTAAAATCCAACAAACAAATCTGTTCTTAAAAATTCCCTGTTGAGACCTAGTCATAACATGACAGGATTCCGAAACTAGCAAAAGGAAAAACAAACAAGCCCCCTCCTCACCAACCCCGGCAAAAACTCATTATTGTAGTGTTCAAAGGTTCAAATGACACTTACCTACTAATATAATCTACTGTTTTCCATATTCATATTAACCTTACTGGCTACTTTTTTTTTCTCTCATATATAATTCCTATAAAGAAATTTGGTTACAGAACTCATACTTCATGGTTTACCAAAGATTCTTCCTTTTTAAGTTTGAGAATAAAATCCTTAATTTCAAGAATATTATAACAGCAGATAAGCAGTACATTAAGAATCCTAAATTATTCATCTGTGTGTGTGTAAGTATTTCTTACAATTTGTGAAGAAATCTTCCCTCATTTTTGAAAAACGTTAGGTAAACTATTAGCAGTTCTAGATTCAACGTTTATAAAGATCTACAAACACATTCTGTTTCACACCCAACATAATCCAGAAACCATACAACAGTATAACAATGACCACACCAGTAGGATTTGCCACCCCCTCCCACTCCAGTGTTCTTGCCTGGAGAATCCCAGGGACAGGGGAGCCTGGTGGGCTGCCGTCTCTGGGGTCGCACAGAGTCGGACACGACTGAAGTGACTTAGCAGCAGCAGCACGAAAAAAAAAGGTTTTAAAAAAAACTGCACCAGGGACTTCCCTTGTGGTCCAGGGATTAAGCATCTACCTCCCAAAGCAGGGGACACAGGTTTGATCCTGGTGAGGAAACTAAGATTCCACGTGCCAACGGGACAACTTAGCCTACATGCCACAACTAGTGAGCCAGCGGGCCACATGAAGACCCAGAGCAGCCAAAATTAAAAAAAAATAAATAAATAAGAGCTAAAATTCGTAACTGGTAAATATTTGGATAAAACGCTGATAAATTCTGGTAAAGTGCTATCTTCTGATGTGATCCTGGTGTAGAACATTCTTTCTGACAGAAAAAGCAAGTTCAAAGAGTATTTTTCAGGCAAACAAAATAAGCATCTAGTGAATTTCTGTGTATGTCTAAATCTTTAAGACAGGCTTCGATTCTATAACTAGGTTTTAGCCAAACACTTTAGGGCCAGTAGCAACCTCAGAGATATAGTGAAACTATCCTAACAGAGATATATACACAGAGACCCACGGTACAACAGGCATTTTAGCAAGCAAGAATTTAAGGTGGGGAGTCACGCATTGCCAATGAATTCAGCCCATTCTTCACTGGGAAAGAGCTGACACCTGTGAACTGTCCCGGCCCCAAGAATGAACACGAACCATGAACAGTACCAGATGGTGTACCTGGTTCCCTCTTTCTAGGATCTTGCAACGGGTAAAACTGAAGCAAGTTCATGTAATCAGTGGCTCATATCATTGATTCTGGAGAATATGTGAGGACTGTTGAATACTCTGGTTTATTCTTCTCTAAATTAGATAACACCTTGTTTTGATTCAAAGTCTTCTTGTGTACGACTGGCCTGAAGAGCTTCCAATTTGATGAGCTAATTTAGTACAAAGTCTGAACTGATGTGTTATTTTGAACACTGTTTTCTGTACAACAAAGTCTGTATCCCTCAAAGAGTAGATCTGTTTAGAACAAATTCATCATGTAAGATATAACCAGGCTGATGAAGGCTGTAAGAACTGTGACTGAAGTAAAATTCCAATGGATACAGAAGAGAGGAGTATGCTCTGAAGACAACACAGGCTCAAGCTGTTGAAGGAGACAGCAATGCTACTGAAAGCAGTAACCTGGGCATTGTTCAGATACTGAGTAAGAACAGTACTTTCATCGTGCTAAATGCCAGGCGTGGTTTTCAGCACTTTATATACATTAACTCACGGAATCCTCACAACAAGCCCTTGGCACAGGTACTACCAGTATCGTCAGGAGACTGACGCACTAGGGAAGTCACTTGCCCAGGCTCCCACAGCTGTAAGCGGCAGAGTGGCCTTGCAACTCAAGGCAGGCTGGTCCTGGTGTCCTACTCTTCAACACCACGTGGATGTTAACTGTGCTTTTCTTCACTGAGCTACAGGAAAAACAGCAGCAGCAAGTAAGTATAAGCAACCCTCTAGAAGCTGCTGAAAATACGTCAGGGAGTTTTTGACAGGCCATAATCACAATACCATAAAACAAAAACAGAAACGTTAGCTTCAGCATACCCTACCGGGTATATAATATCCATCTTGTGTATTCATTATAAAACACTTAGTTCAATAGTAAAAATCTGTTTGATTTGGTTTTAACTAAGAAAACACAAGTGTACGCTTCTAATTTATGTGGGGTTTTTGTTGTTCTGTTTGTTGGCTGCACCATGCGGCTCATGGAATCTTAGTTCCCCAACCAGGGACGGAACCCACACCCGCTTCGTTAGAAACATGGAGTCTTAATCACTGGACCACCAGAGGAGTCTAATTTAGGTTATGTTTGACTTAACACAAATCCTGAACTACCAGATGCTTGGCACTTCTTAGCAGTAGAAGTAAAATAAAAAGAATAATGCTCTTACCAAAATGAATACAAGCTTAAGATATAAAAACCACTGCTTAAAAACTTGCAAGTCATAACACACCACACCAAAGTTTTATCAACCTCTTCCTTCCTAAAGCATTAACTATCTCTCTTCAATGGCAGTAGTTTTGTGAATAGACCAAAATATCACAGGAAGGTGGGAACACCCATCGGCTTCTCACAAGAAGTCATTCTGTTAGGACTCATGGTGGCCATAAGATGTTTCAAATACTAATGGGAAACAAACGAGTCAACTTATGAACACAAAAAGCAAACTGTGATATAAAGAATAAGGAAAGGGAGGGAATATTTTAGTAAGTTCAGATATGACATGATAATACTATCACAGGCTTAATATCTTTGTTTTCTAAATAAACTGAGCCACCAACAGGAAAAAGGTCACCTCACAGAAAACGCTATGAGATTTTTAAGTCGCTAGACTCCTTTCCATCTTCTCTTCCTCATCAGCTCTTGAAACTGCTGTCAAATTCTACACACTGGCAAAGAAAAAAAGGGGTGAAAGTTGAGGGATTTTATAAAGAAATTAAAAGTTAATTGTGATTATTTGAATTAAAAGTATTATAGCCATTGATATCATTTTAAATGCCTGAAACACACGGCCTGTCCTTACAGAAATGCCCATGTGATCATTAAAACAATTATCACAACACCTGATGAACAGAATCAGTTCATTTTAGCAGAACAGCAACCTCTTCTACCTCCCACCCACCCCACTAAATAAACACAATTCATTTTACGAAGCTATTGGGAAAAGTGTGCTTGTTCTACATAATGGTTATCAATTCAGAGACAATTTAAAGTACAACTACAAACAACTAGAATCCCAAATTCACTTCTTAAAAGAATCTCCATAGACTTACAACATGGAGGCATTTGCCTAGTATGGATATATGGAGATGAAGCCATTGAGAAGGCTGGGAGAAGGGTGCCACGGAGCTTTTTGAAAACTGTGGGCTCTCCCATGCTGAATGATACTACCAAGCCCTGACAGGCCATGTGTCTAAGGTCTCTTAAGTAGGAGAGACTCATATATACTGATTTTAAAAATCCTTAAAAAAAAAAAACTGAGAAGTAACTTATACGCCATAAAAAGTCACCATTTTAAAGTGTGCATTTCAGTGGTTTTTAGTATAACCATCAACATGGTCTGATTCCAGAACACTCCCACCCCCCCAAATAAACCTCATACCTATGTTCATAAGCACTGACTTTACCCAAACTTTCTCCACAGATCTCTCTGTTGCCCATGCAGGTATTTAAGGTGGCTGGCTGGGGTAACTCTACAGAGAATCTACATGGTAAGAAAACAAGAAAACTACACTGTCCAGAAGGATACTGGTCACAAATCCTTGACATTTTTAGCAATCAGACTAACTGTACTTTTCATATATTGGCTAAGAATAACAAGAAACTTACATTCAACATCCATCTTCACATAACACATTAGTGTGCCCCAAAATTCATCCAAGATGTTAAAAGAGGGAAGACAATCTACTAGGATTAGCCATAACTGTCCACAGTTGTAATTGCAAAATACAGAAGATGCGTATGTGGGAAAACCTCCTTTAGTATCAAGAACAGCTGGATCAAAAACAAAACAAAATGAAAAACTTAATCATTAAGCAAATATCATCCCCATTTGGGAAAATAATCTCTAGACCAGTCCTCTAATTAAAGTAATGGAGCTTG
The DNA here is from genome assembly GCF_027580195.1 of Bos mutus. Classification (NCBI taxonomy): domain Eukaryota; kingdom Metazoa; phylum Chordata; class Mammalia; order Artiodactyla; family Bovidae; genus Bos; species Bos mutus. The sequence goes on along the minus strand of NC_091635.1, from coordinate 7,466,838 downwards.
AAATGCAACCTGACTTTTACCAAGCTTTTGACCTAGCATCTTTCCTAAGGAGAAAAACAATCTTTAGGCAAAGGTCTGGTAGGAAAGCCTGCAGGTGAGTGGTGCTCAGGCTGTTGCAGGATTCTCATTACCTAAGTGAGCTTAATAGCTCCTAAGACACACAGAAAGGAGACCTCACCTTCAGGCATCAATGTGTTGAAAGCGGGAGGAAGTAGGTCCACGAGGGTGTCTTGCTTTGGGGCACTTATCTGGGGTGCTATTTCCAGAGAAGGAGCTCAAGATGGATTTCTCTAAGTTGCTCTCAGAGTTGTCTGGCTGCCCTCACCAATAAGCCACAGTCTTTGTAGGTTGAGAGAAACCACCAGTCAAAGCAGATGCATATGGATGGTGGGGAAGCCTTCTTTAGTATCTAACATGGTTGGATTAAAACAAAAGAACTTAACCATTAAGGAAATTTTCACTTTAATCATTAATTTAGATGATAGCAAATATCAACTAGACGCTAAATTTAAGGCTATCCTTAGCATGGGCACTTAACACTTATTAATGGGGATTTTGTAGGCTTGCCTGAAGGCCACAGTGAGCTCTCAACTTTGTCCTGCAAGGAATTGATAAATGAGCAAACAAGATCCAGAAATGTTTATTGGTAATTTAACTCATTCCTGCTGAGGCTGCTAAGGAATGCTTCCACTGACTTCCACTGTGCAACAAGTTGTGCTCTAGAGTAATGTATTTACAATGTTACTGCAATTTGCAATAATGACTTAAATACTGTTCATTGCCTGGATTTTCCAAAACACAGTCAGATGCAATCAAGCTAAGCTCATGAGATTTACATAATGCATACACTAACAAATTTCCCTCAAAATCATTTATCTATGGAAGTACTGCTACATTATTCTTGTTTAAAGACACCCAGGAAACAGTCCTCAATTAAAATGACAACTGGCTAGATGAGGCTATAAAGCGTTTATCTCTGTCTTTCTGTAAGAGATCACCCAGTGGTCAGAAAGCTCCAAGAAACCTTTAATAAACTAGAATTTCACTTTCTTTTAATACAGAGCATTAAGAAGTCTGAGAATCAACTTGCAACTAAAAGAATCCAAAAATGATGTTTTTGAGGTTTATATCCGCTTATGGGATCAAAATAATGAGGTCAAAAATTGAATTTTTTTTTTTGGCTAAGCTGCAGAATCTTAGTTCCCTGACCAGGGACTGAACCCAGGCCACAGCAGTGAACGTGCCAAGGTCTAACCATTGGACTACCAGGGAAATCCCAAAATCAAGGACTTGCCAAATCCCAAATGGTAAATTTTTTTGTTGACCTTTCAACTATACAGTTTTAACAATATTAATTATGTAGTAAAAAAGCCCAAAGTTAGCTAAATTTGTATTACTCCGAAATTTCCCATTCCTCAATCTGTTTTCATAAAACTCTTCTAAAATATAAGATGGATTTGTTCTAAATAAAGCTGCATTAAACTTAGTCTCTGTCAAAAAAAGAAAAATTACCTAGCAAGAGGTCACGTGGTTCTTGTATTGAAGAGTACTAATACAGGCACATTATCATTTTACTTAGAGGTAATCAGACACATGGAATTGTACAACACAGGAAATTCTGATATAACCACTTTCTAAAAGGGTCGAATTCCTCAGGCCTAGTAGCACAAGTGCCCAATACACCAATTTTCTGAAAGGATTACTTTTTGTTTCTCCTAAAGTAAGATTATTCAAGAGCTTAAAAAAACACCCAACAAAATAATTATCTTTCAAACTGTTATGATAATCCTCTTGGTTTATAAAAAGGAGGGCTCAAACTCTAGGAGTTTGGCTGTGGGATAAGAATAAAGGGCAAGAAGCAAGCCAACAGGAAGGCAATTTTTCCTTGTGATGGATTCAAAAGCATTTGCCAACGCTGCCATTATGGTGTGTGTGCTTAGTTGCTCAGTTGTGTTGGGCTCTTTGTGGACCCATGGACTGTAGATCAGTGGCGTTCAATTTTAATGCAAACCTCCTCTGAACTATTGCAAAATTACTGCTTATCACATAATCTCAAATAACATCAGGTACAAAAAAAATACACAAATTAACATAATTTATGTATAAGCAAGCTTTAAAAGGCAAAAAAAATTGACAGGTAAAAAAATACAAACATTAAAAAAGGAGTCTGTATCTTTATTCGATGATGGGATCAGTGCAATCGATAAGGTCATCTTTATTATTTTTTTTAAGGTCATCTTTAGATTGGAATAAATTCTAGGAATTCATGCTATGAAGGAGAATAAAAAAAACGTGGGGCAGCTCAAAATTTTATAGCAAATACTGAAATCAAAATTAAAATGTTCCTGTCTTCTAACCCCCAAGGACAACAAATGGGTTCAGAGCCAACAAGTATACTGGTGCCGCACAGCGTCTTTATGCTTCCTGCTCCTCAGACCTCATGACAAGGGATGAAGCTTTCCAAATCATCCAGGTTTCTGAAGGCCCATAAATCTATCAAGAAAGAGTTCTCTTTCCACCAACTGAGTTCTACCTCTGATTTTCGGAGATAAAAACAAACACACAGATACACATGAACAGATAACAGAAAATAGATGGTAACACCTCCAACCTTCAATCAGACCTGAGCTTTACATCTGCTACTGTCCATTTACTAAGCCACTTCAAGAGCCAAGACTGATTACTCTGTACTTATCCCACAAGAAGCTGAAAGGCAGATTTTAAACAAATCTCATTTTAACAATGAGCATCAGGGACTTCCCTGGTGGTCCAGCTGCTAAGACTCTACGCTCTCACTGTAGGGGGCCTGGGTTCCATCCCTGATCAAGGAACTAGATCCCACATATCCCAACTAAGACCCAGCGCAGCCAAATAATTTTTAAACAATTAGCATCAAGAGAACAAAGACTCATAGTAACATTTACACAGCTGTTGATTCATTTCACCTCTCAATTTCAAAATGGTTAGAAAGCCTGATACAGATTCCATAGTATACTCAATGACAACATAGAAACACAAGTTGCTGAAACCAAGATTCATATTACTCAAAATGTTATCCACATTTTACTGGGAAGAAAAAAAAAACGTGATCTGAGCAACCAGAGATTATAAATTCCAATAGGATGAAGTTTGCAGATGTGCAAATCTAGACCAGGCTGTTGGACCATACCCTTCATCTGATCACTCAATTCTCTAAGACCATCTCACCAAAATCAATGGCCGGATTGCAGAAAGAACTCCAGCAAGGACGGACCAGCAAACCAATCGCCACATTAGAAAAGTTACAGTTAACGTGAGTCAGACTTAAGTCAAGAAAAGTTTCAAACGATTTCAACCAACAACAGAGCCTCTAACAAATAAACCAATACACTTCTTAAAATCGATATTCCTAATCCCAGAAGTTTCCCAATGGGTCTTACTTCCGTGACAAACAACAGCTCTTCCTGTCTTTTAGGTATTTCTACTCCAACAAATGCTTCTAGAGCTTGGTTCACCAGGCCGCGTTATCGTGTGCCCCTCAAGGGTTGTTCAACCCCCAGGTTCCAAATCTCTAGCAAGACTGAGGTACACTTGGGGATCCTTCTAGGCTTGTACACGACTTGGGAGCCCAAGGGGGATGTCCGGTACTCCAAGAACTTCAGGGAAGATGGAAACCAGCATTTTACTCGACAGGAGGACCTGCCTCTTTTTCTCACTTTCTCCCAAAGCATCTAGCTCTAGGTAGTTGCTTAGAAGTACCCTGAAGGGAAATAAAGAGAAGACAGGGGACCTCCACTTAAGATACAAGCAGATTCTCAGGAAGAGGTTTTCCATCTCACTAGACTTGTAGAGTCAGCATTTGGGGCTCCCTCTGAGGCCACCACTCGGACCCCATCACCCAGGCTAGGGCAACTGTTTCTAAGTGAATTCAATCAAGAGTGGCCTGCGTGGACAACATATGGGCCTTGCGGCCACAAAAGGCCTCTGGTTCCTAGTACGTGGGTCGCCTGACCGGACTTCACGCTAACCGTCCATTCATAAGCGGGTCTAAGGTTGGCCGCTTAGGAACTCATCCTGGTCGCGTCTTGGACTTCTTATCGCCCCCAAAAGTGCCTGGGACTGTGGTTTTTACGGTCTGAGGAACAGTTAGGCCTCGAAAGGCGCCGGCCTACGAGGTGTGCACTCCGCATCCCAAGCTCCCGCCTTCCCAAATCGGCGCCGGAGACCGGGTTTCCCGCCCCTCAGCCGGACCAAAGGTTGGTGGCAGTTGTAGGCAGTTGGGACCGGCCCCAGCAGGTTGGAACCGGTCTGGGCCGGGCCGGAGGAGGAAGGGGGGGAGGGAGAGGCCGCCTCGCGCTCTCCCTGCGCGCGTGACTCACGCTGGCCGCTGACGTCAGGCGTGCGCGCGCGGCAGGGGGGGGGGCTCTACGTACGTGTAGTGCTGCGGTTTCTCGGGCTGTGCCTGCAGCACCTGAGCGGTAGCGGCCGGGGGCGCCGAGGAAGCTGCGGAGCCGCCGGGCCCGGGGCCCTTCGACATGGTCCTGTCTTCCTGCCTCTTCGCCGCTCCCCTTTTATTATTCAGTCTGCGCGGTCCGTGCCGAGGCCCTAGTGCGGCTGCGCCGCGCCACGAGAACGTGAAGACCCCCCGCGCGGCAGCAAGGCTTGCTGGGAGTTGTGGTCCAAGGTTCGGCTGGAATTTTACCGCCGGCAGAGGGTTGCTGCCGAAGGAACAGACCACAATACCCAGAGAGCCTTGCGGGCGGTGTCCCGGATGTTGAGAGCCCGCGACGGTTTGTGGGGCTTGCAGTCCAGTTGCGTTACTTCTTAACTGCGTTTCCAGGTTCGTAGGGGAGCCTTTGCCTGCAATTGGAGCCCTTGGGGTCGAAAAGGTCCAGAGCTAGGGAGGGCCTAACGACTGCTGTGAAACTGTTCCAAGTGTAATTTCACTCTCAACAGAATAATGATTACCTCGCCTCCGTGCTTATCCCAGCTTGGGCTCTGTTCTGATGCGGGTCCCTAGCAGTGGGCCTTTGAGCTGCAGGCACCTGAAGTCCGCCAACATCCTCATTCCTGCGGCGGGACCAAGCGTGAAGGAAAGTTGGCCTGCTGGAAGTCAGCTTGAGAAAGCTTTGCCAACGAAGAGCGATACAACACAATACTCTGTTCCCGCGCCTTTACCGGGGCGCTCCATAAACCTTTACCAGTCCTGAAACCTGGAACTCCACACGACTTGAGTCCCCCAACTCGACACCTGGCCCGACCAACGTGTTTCCAGTACGTTAGGGGCCAAGAACGAATTTAATCTCCGTCTAGCATAGTCTCAGGTACACTGGCAAGTTGCAGGAGTGTCGAAAAGCATCAGAGGAAGGGCCTGGGTTTGAGTAGGGAGTACGATTTATAACCCACTCCACTCTCGTGCTCTGGCCCTCAGCCTTTCTACTGGGGAAAATGTCTCTTCCCCTCTTCCCGCCAGTTGGGCGAAGTTCTTCACAGATATTTTAACATTTTGTTAACAAAGTTAACATTTAACTTTGTTTTCCATGTTGAATCTACTCAAAACCCTGTTGTACAGGCTAATTACATTTTGTTAGATAATGTTAAATAATGATAATCTCATTAAAGAAACATTCGATTAACCTTAAGGGTGAAGCCCTGTCGGCTGAATGGAAATTTTTCATGTTTGAGATTGATACATATGTATTTTATGTTGTTCCGAGTAACTTCATATCAGAAGCCAAACCCAAGTTGAGAAACGTATTTCTTAAACAGACCAAATCAATTGTTTAAGCACTAGGGGTGTTTGAAGATGAAAAATTCCGAAAGGACAAAAAAGTTGTGTAAATTATGGTGTATGGCTTTAATCCTATTGTTAAATTCAAGTAATCAACTTATAGGTTATTCTCCAAAATACCCAAATGTGATTTGATTGAAGAAATACAGTTCAGCGTGCTAGATTTTAAATGAGTGTATACCATGAGCTTCAGAGTAAGTGTGTACTAGTAGAATTGAGAGATGATATCATCCAAACCGCTTAATTTAGAGAAGAGGAAACCGAAACTCAGAGAGGTTAAGAAACTTGTGCAAAGTTACTCAGCAAGTACGTGACAGAACAGGAATTAGGACAGTAACCTACATGCTGCCTCATATTCTGCATTGTTTTGATTGTATTAGCATTTTCGGTTGTTCCCTATTTTTGTGTTGTTTTTGCTCCTTTGCATTCACTTAGGGTTAGGAAAAAGAAAAACCTAGTGATAAGACTGCCAAGTAAGAGGGACAGATTCTTTCCACTAATCATTCTTAAAGGGATGCATGTAAATCCATACCTAGTTTAGTTTATCTCTAATAATTAGCAAAACTGGAGGCAGGGATGGGCGAGGGTGTGGGGTGGGGATGGATCACTACTGTATTCTGTAGAAAGCATGAGACAGCTAGGGTTCTGGAATTCCTAGAAAAGCCTCGGAACACAAAAGTGGGTGTTAATTTAGGATCCTGTTCCTTCTCCAGGCCATCTGAGCAGTCAAAAAAAGATGGCAGTGTATTTTTCTGGTTAAATTCAAGGACACTTGACAGTCTTTTACCTGAGATATAATCAGTGCCCTGTTTTTCAGCTTTACACAATTTCTGAGAACAGGGCAAGAACCTTCATCTTGGTTTCTCTTCTCAACCTGGTATGAAATAACTTAATGTTTCCTCTACCCTAACCTTTGAGCAGAGGAAAGAAACTAAAGTTGACTGAATTATGATATAAAAGTTTATAGATATATGATAACTAAATACATATTATGCGTGTTATGATTGAGAGGGCCGAAATAACGAATTTGGAACTAGAGGTTGGGCCAAAGATGTTTTTGCCATAGCTGCTTTGAATCAAACTGCATTTTTTCCCTCTCACTTTTGATGATGAGAGGGGTAACTTGACATCATATGTAAATTTTTGAGGTATTGTATTTATGTAGTATAATTCTCTGTTGAAATCTATGTGTACCTGATTTTTCTGCTTTTTTAAAATAATTTAAAATATTCGGTGAATCCAGGGTAAAAACTGCGGAGTAGAATGCCCAAGGCTTTGTTTCAATTTTCTGAACTTTGTTTGGCTGGTCTTAACCTTAAGCCTGCTTTGATATTTTATATAACTGAATCATCTGAAGAACTAAGTATTAAAATCCATTCAAGACATGTAGGCAAAGGTAGGGATTACCATTTTTATGTTTTTTCAGAAGTAATATATTCCAGGATAGACCATTAAATACAAGGGACCATATTTAATTTAGTTATCTTTTGTTTATTCTTTAGGGACTTGGAAATACTGGTTTAGAATTGACTGTTCCCATTCTGGCTGTAGTGATTTCGTTCAGTTGAACTGCGTAATTTAAAAAAATACGTTGCCTAGTAAGTTATTCCTTGTTTAACTGTAAGCATATTGAAATCACAGTGTTTTGTGATGGTCTAAGGACATGCAAAACAGTCCTTATAAATAATGTATTGACATTTGTTTTTGTATTTGTTATTTACCTCTCCCCACCCCACCAAACAAAAGAACTGCATTTTGGTTAAAATGTATATGCCTGATAAAATACTTGATAACATGATTTACTGAATTCTAATTTTCATTTACACTACTACCTATCAAAACGTTCATGAAAAGTAAATAATCACAGGGAATGCATTTTATTTTACATTGGAAAATATTTGTAAAATTTTCATTAAAATGCCCTCTCCTTCATTGTATTAGCTTGATGCAAATAACGTTAGGCTCCTTGCCCTCCCGACTGTCCAGATTAAGGACCAGTCCTGATAAGGACCAGTGCAATTCATTTGCATTGACTTTCTATTGTAGAGCTTTGGAACCAAGGGAAGGATCCAAACATAGCTCCATTTTATCCAATCAGAAGAGCTGCTTGGTGCTAAACTCTGATTCGTCCATTCCTCTTTGCATTCATCCAATAGTTAGGCCACTTTAACAGCCAATCAGTGGTCTAGATGTCCGCCAATCAGGGAACGGGGCCGAAGCACGGCCTTTGTGTCGGGGGATGTCAGCGCGTCGGCGAAGGTGTCAGCCAATAGAAAAAGTCATTGGTGTATGCAAATTAGGGTCCTATGACGCAGAGACGCAGCGTGAAGCGTGGGTATAAAAACGGAGGCATAGGGGGGCTTAGAGCGCAGAGCGGTTTGGTCGTTCGTTGGAGGGAGCTTTTCCCGTGTTTCAGCTACTGCGGCTCTTTCGGCAGCAGCGGCGGCGCGGTGGTCGGAGAAGCGGCCTAAAACTTCGGCGTTAGGTAAGTGTTCATGGATTTTATCTGTGACTTGAGGCCTGGCCAGCCGTTGATACCGCGGGTCGCGGCCGTTGAGAGCCAAGTGCCGACTGGTGCGGGCTACTTTGGCTGTCGGCGCCGGCTGTGGGGGCGGGTAGTTTTCCCTTGGGGTTTCGTTCCGGAACCGCGTCTCCGCCTTTTTCCCGCTGGTGATTCAGAGGTCCCGACGCTGGGTTCCGGGCAGCTGGGCCTCCGCCCGTCGAGGAGGGGAAGTGACTCCTCCCCGCGCCCCCCCTCCCGGAGGAGGCTGCTGCTACTCGCAGCCTGAGTCATTAGGGGAGGGGGAGGAGGCGGCGGCCCTCGGCCATCTGCCGTCCGCCTTGGGGCGCGAGGAGGCGGGAGAGTTGGGGCGCCGGGCGTCCGGGCCGCCGCACCCCGGGGGGCGAGCGTGCCTCGGCCCTGGAGTCACGGATGTCTTCTACAGGTAAAAGAAAATGGCTCGAACCAAGCAGACTGCTCGTAAGTCAACGGGTGGGAAAGCGCCCCGCAAGCAGTTGGCCACCAAAGCGGCCAGGAAAAGCGCCCCCTCTACTGGCGGGGTGAAAAAACCTCATCGCTACAGGTAGGCAGCGCGACAGGGAGACGATGACTCGGCGGCGCTGCGGGCGGGAAGCTTCCCGCGGCTCGCGGGGGGCTGCCGTAACCGGTGTCACTTTGCGCTCTCCTGCTCGCTCCAGGCCCGGGACTGTTGCGCTTCGAGAAATCCGTCGTTACCAGAAATCCACCGAGCTTCTGATCCGGAAACTGCCTTTCCAGAGGTTGGTGAGGGAGATCGCCCAGGATTTCAAAACCGACTTGAGGTTCCAGAGTGCCGCCATCGGCGCGCTGCAGGTGAGCTGGCGGGGGCTGTGTGCGGCCGGGCGGAGGGGAGGGCTGGTGCGCGGCCCCCTCCTCGGAGAGAGTCTAATAGTGTGGCTCTTGTCCTCCACAGGAGGCTAGCGAAGCGTATCTGGTGGGTTTGTTTGAAGATACTAATCTGTGTGCCATCCACGCTAAGAGAGTCACCATCATGCCCAAAGACATCCAGTTGGCTCGCCGGATACGGGGAGAGAGAGCTTAAGTGAAGGCAGTTTTTATGGTGTTTTGTAGTAAATTCTGTAAAATACTTCGGTTTAATTTGTGACTTTTTTTGTAAGAAATTGTTTATAATATGTTGCATTTGTACTTAAGTCATTCCATCTTTCACTCAGGATGAATGCGAAAAGTGACTGTTCACAGACCTCAGTGATGTGAGCACTGTTGCTCAGGAGTGACAAGTTGCTAATATGCAGAAGGGATGGGTGATATTTCTTGCTTCTCATGATGCATGTTTCTGTATGTTAATGACTTGTTGGGTAGCTATTAAGGTACTAGAATTGATAAATGTGTACAGGGTCCTTTTGCAATAAAACTGGTTATGACTTGATCCAAGTGTTTAACAATTGGGGCTGTTAAGTCTGACCATACATCACTGTGATAGAATGTGGGCTTTTTCAAGGGTGAAGATACAAGTCTTAACCACAGTGTAACTTACAGTTTCCTTAAAAAAAAAAGTAAACCTGGCAGCTATAGAATACACTATGTGCATTTATAATAGCTATTTTATATATTGTAGTGTCAACATTTTTAAATTAAATGTTTTACATTGACATGTGGTGGGGAGTGTTGTCTTTAAGGTGTGTAATTTAGAGTTTGATTGGGTTTCTCCTGAGTAGACTGCACTTGTTTATGTAGTAAAATGCTTTGCGCGTTATGCCTTGCATAAGTCCTCATTCTACCACATGTTAAACTAACCTTCTAGCTGATAATGCAAACACTAACGGGGAGGGGGATTTATTTATAAGGGCTCTAGACTATAATACAAGTTATTCACACCAGCATCATCTGTTACTAATATAGTAGTTAGTGCAGCTTTTCTTTGTGTTGTGATTGGTCTCATAACTAGGTTGAACTTTTCTCTACCAAGGGGGAACAATACCGAACTTTTTTTCCTTGTGGGATTTGTATTATAACTTAGGGTGAACTTGCTGTGGGGGAGGGACACAGCTTCAGCTTATGGAATCTCTGCCAGTTAAAATGGTGTTCATGTGGCATAGGTTCTGGGAAAATCACTTCATAGAGATGGCTTTCCAAGTGGTTTTAAAATTTATCCTTCTATTGAAGTTTTTAGGTCAATTATGTATGTTGACTAAATTTACAAATAAACTTGTTTATTGAACTATAAGTGTCAAAAACCTAAATTTGAATGCAAAGCTTTTAAGTTTAGCTTATTTCAAGTTTTACTTGATAGACAAAAGCAGTATTTACAAGAATAATTCTACAAAGCATGTAAACAGCCCTCTAGAAGCTTTTTTAAAATGTTATGACATATTTGCAGTGTGGGCCTACGACTAAAAGGCTTCCCTGCCTCCCCCGTATCTGTCAAGGAAATTTAATTCTAGAACTCAAATGTGGGGTTTGTTCTGAACCTATTTGTGAAGAACGTTTATAGATTTTTAATTTTTTAATTGAAGGATAAGTGCTTTACAGGATTTTGTTTTCTAACATCAATATGAATCAGCCATAGCTGTAGGGGTACATATGTCCCCTCCCAGTATAGATTTCTTTATACAGTAAGTTATAACAAGTGACCACAGGTGTAGAACTCTGTTTAAGCTGCCTTTTCAGTGTGAAACTAGTGTTCCTAGCCAGTGATGGCCACCAGTGAAGTGTTAATATGGACACAAGAACCACCAGAGTCAAACGCATTCCGTATAATTTGAAGTCAGTGGCTGTAGAAAGACACTTATACTCTGATACAGTTCAGTGGGATTTAAATTTGGACTAGTTTCAAAGACTAAGGGTTAAGAGGTTCCATTGGAAAGCAGGGAGTTAATTAGGGTTGAGAATTGATAGTTTTTATGAGGTGCCAAAAGTGGAATCTGATACAGTATAATAAAAATAACCTGGTTTCCTAGAAGGTCCATCATACCAGTTCCGACAGTTGATTCATTGTGTTCCTGAAGGATGTTGAAATCCTAGCCAGTGGAATGTGTGATGGTGGGAACCCTGTCCAGTGGTGGTGAGGCTCCTTGAGAAGCACTCAAGTGGTTGCCGCTTGCCCTTGCCTGAAGTCTGCATCCTGAGGTTGAATTTTATTGGGCAACTTGGAATCTGCTGCTTAAACAGTAGAGCTTGTGCTTCCAGAGTGTATTTTTAACCTATAAGGCAAAAGTACTTTCTGGTTTTGGGAAACTTCCCATATGTTTTATCCCTGGGTTTAGGTAGTGCAAAAAAAGCAAAAATAAAAGTTTTCAAAGTTTAGACTTCCTTAGCTTTATGGTCTTGATTTGGATGGTATATTTTTTCACAGAGTTCTCTGGGGAAATGTTCAGAAAGCTTTACCTTCCTCAGCTCTCCCCAGTAGCGGTCTGGGGCTCCCCTGTCTGGCCCCTTGTAAGCACTGCTGCTTGCCTGGTGTCAAGTGTTGATGCTGGGACCTGTGCTTCAATGGAGAGCAGGCCCCTTCTGGATCACCTTCAAATAGGGCAGCAGAGAGTAGAGACGGCCCTATCAGCTGTTTTTGAATCAGCAGGAAACTGGGCTTGCCCTGAAGTTTCTGCAGGCAAAGGCCAGCCTGTACACGGGAACGATAACAGCAGCAGGGCAGCAATCTGCCTCAGGCTTATGGCCAACCTACCCTTCCATGGAGAAGGGTGAGTTTTCTGCACACCTTCTGTGGCTGTCGTGTCACTGCGGGTGGTGTGGCCCATGAGGCACAAGAGCCTTGAGCACCCTTCCTGGGCACACAATCCTCGCCCCTCCTTCCCCATCCCTTGACTTAAGTCACCTCATGGCAATTATGGGAGTTCCCGGGTGGTGCCAGTGGTGAAGAATTTTGCCTGCCAATGCAGGCGTGGGTTCCATCCCTGGATCAGGACAATACCCTGGAGAAGGAAATGGCTGCCCACGCCAGTCAGTATTCTTGCCTGGAGAATTCCATGAACAAAGGAGCTTGACGGGCTACAGTCCATGGGGTCGCAAAGAGTTGGCTGCTGAGTGCAGACAGCAGCATGGCAGTCACAGCCTGTTTCCTTCAGCCCCACCCCAGGCTCTGATAGAACACAACCGAGCGACTGCTCTTTGTCTGTGCTCCCCGGCCTCTTCCCTCACCCCTGGTGGTCCTGCCTGCCTCAGTATTACTCGGGGATGTCACTGGCCCAGACCATCCCATCCAGCTGGGCCTGGCTTCTGGTCAGCAACTCCCACAAACAACCCGCCTTCCACCTGCCTTCCTCAGGGTGAGGCTGGAGGAAGGAAGAACAGACCCTAGCCCGGGTTGCCGACCCAAATCTTGCAGCACTGCCTGCGGGTCATGCCGTTGGGCCAGGTGGCCAGCCTTTGGACTCCCTTTTGTCCACAGGTCTAGGGACAGAGGCTGTTTTGGCCAAGGTGGGTGGGGGCAGCTGGAACAGCTTCAAGCTTAATGCATAGAAGCTGTGCTGTGAGGAGGGGCCAGAGGCTGTTGTCTTCTTTCCTGGGGTGGGGGCAGCGGTGCCTGCTCTCCCTGTGGTCCGGCTGACTGCCTAGCTGTCCCTGGCAGTGAGGGATCCCACCTTGACAACCACTGTTACTCCAAGCCAGAGTCATGGGACTTCCGTGTGAGGTGTTCCCAGCCTGTCCTGGTGTCCCCACCTGAGCACTACGTGCAGTGGCCAGCAAGGGTGAGGACCATCACGCATGCCCAGGAGCAGCACATCTCAGCTTCTGCCCTGAGGAGAGGACCCTCCACCCCCATCCCACCTACCCCAATGCCCTTCCTTTGGGGAGAAGCAAAGAGGTTGTGCAGTCACCTCTGCTATCAGCAAGACGGAGTGGAGGAAGCGCTTCAGTGAGGCTGTGACTCCTGGAGGAGCTGTAAGGCCACAAGTGATGTGCAGAGGGGCGTGGTTGGGCAGCCAGGGTCTGGAGTCTTCAACAGCTGCCAGCCCCTGTTTAGGAAGTTGCAGTTCTGGGACCATACACAGTGGAAGGGAGAGTGGGCTGAAAGGGAGGAGGCTGTCTGCCAGCCGCCAGCCCCAGTGACAGGAGGGGCTGCTGGGCTGCAAGCTTGGGGCTGGCAGCCTTTGCTGAGAGGTGTGGGAGGGACTGCACACGTCCCCAGGGAGGCGGTGCCCAGGCTCTGTTAACCTCTACTCCCTACTCCCTCTCTTTTGGACACACTGGCCCCCAGGACCATTCCCATAAGCTCTTCACTGCCTTAAGCACTGAGCCAAGAGCACCAGAAGAGGGGACAGGATGGGGCTGGGTCCAAGGCCCAGCCTTCATGCAACCTGAGAGTCCGGCTGAACCCGGGGGCCTCTCCCCGCTCAGTGCCCTGTCTAGGGCCAGTCTCAGTTTTGCCCACCCACAGTGGCCTGGGGACTGGGCCCGCTGCGGTGCCTAGGGCAAGGTACAGGGAGAGTCAGCTGCGGCTGCGTCCTTCCCTGCCTGGCCGCCAGCAGAGTAGTCATCAGCCTAGAGGGCAGGAACTTCAGGGACACAGTGGGGTTCACCAAACAAAGACAGGGCCTGCAACTGGCCCCTGCTTAGCAGGGGCACCTGGGGCCAGGGATGGACGAGAAGCTCCTGGCGCTCCAGAGCCAGGGCCTCTGGAGTCACGCCTGCCACACAGCAGAGACTCTAGGCATGTTTGCTGGCCAACCCAATAGCCCTGGCAGCCCCACAGCACAGCAGGTTGGATCTGCTCCCGGCCCAGGTGGCAAAAAAATCAGTCAGGTTCCCAAGAGCTCTGCTTACTGGTCGACTTCCAAATTGGGAACGGGGGCTCCAGGGGTCCAGGAGAGCTGCTACCCCTCCTGCTCCTTACCAAGAGGCTGAGTTTGGGATCTTCAGTAAGCGGACGTCACAGCAGGTCAGAGTGCTCCTGGGGACAGGGTGATTCCTGAGAGAACAATCTCAGGGTCAGACAGACCCAGGTTCAAGGCCCAGCTGTCCCACTTGGATGAATTCCTTAATCCATTTGGGATTCTTTCCCTCATCCGTAAAATGGAGATAAAACCAGTGCCTACCCGGAGGCTTGTAAGAATTTAATAAAACAATCCGTGCAAAGTCTGGGGCCTTTTAAAAGATTTGACAAAAAAAGTCTGGAGCACTGACTGTTCAGAACAGGCACTGAGCAACCAGTGCTGCCCTATAGACTGCATCTCAGTCCTGACACCAGGGCCCACCACGAACTCGATATCAGTATTATCAATACTATAGAAGTTGTCATCATTAATGAAACAGAAGGGCAAAGGGGGCCCAAATCAGGAGATAGGTTAACCCTCCGGGAACAACAACAAAAATGCCTCCCAGAATCCGTGGGAGGGAGAGCCATCTGCTGAGAGCAAGTATTTTCAGAGACTGTCTTGGGAGATGTGGACCCAAGCCCTACCAGGAAACGAGTTTTGGGACTTACTGGGGGTCCAATGGCTAAGACCCTGCACTCCCAATGCAGGGGGCCTGGGTTCGATCCTTATTTAGGAAACTAGATCCCACATGCCACAATTAAAGGAAACCAGTCTTGTCTGTAATTGCAGTGGAGTCTTGTCTGTAAATGCAGCCAGAGCTGCATGAAGCACACAGACATTCACTGCATGAAGAAAGACCAGGTCTAGCAGGGAGGCCCCAAGGACCAAGAATTGAGCACATGGACAAGCAGAGGACAGACTTTGGGTGGCAGTGTCCCCTTTAAGGTGCCACCTTCCCCCCAATCTTGTGACATTTGGCCAGGAAATGGGAGGGTCAAAGGTCAGAGGCAGACTTCCTCTGAACAAATTTTATGTAACAGGCTAGACAGCATTCAAACACTGATAGTAAACAGTTCTTGTAGATGAAATCAGTATTTCAGAGTCCAGCGTGAGCCAACAGGAGAACTTGCCCTTGGGTCAAATTAAGGTTTTCCAGAAACAACTGAAACTATACAAAAGATGAAGATAGGTGAAAAGGACATCTTTTCAATCTAAAACAGTGGAAATTAAAAAATAAGGGTGTGAGCTGCTTGCTGCTGCTGCTGCTGCTAAGTCACTTCAGTCGTGTCTGACTCTCTGCGACCCCAGAGACGGCAGCCCACCAGGCTCCCCCATCCCTGGGATTCTCCAGGCAAGAACACTGGAGTGGGTTGCCATTTCCTTCTCCAATGCATGAAAGTGAAAAGTGAAAGTGAAGTCGCTCAGTCGTGTCCGACTCTTCTCGACCCCATGGACTGCAGCCCACCAGGCTCCTCCGTCCATGGGATTTTCCAGGCAAGAGTACTGGAGTGGGGTGCCATTGCCTTTTCCGTGGTGAGAATTCCTCCTCTCTTTTAGAAAACTCTTTCCTCCTCTGTTGAGACATTTATCTCAGTGAGGGACGAGGGTCAGATTGAGACTATCCACTATCAGACAGTGAAAGCCAGAGGCTTTTATCTGGCCCATTGCTTGCAGGAGAGTCCAACAATGTATTAATGGGTGACTGATAATAATAACAAATATTTATTCTGTGCTTACCAAGTGCCAGAGGCTGGGCTGGGCACTCAGTGAAGCTGATCTCATTCACTTCCTCCTGAAACAGTCTGTCAGGAAGGAAACACCAGCCCCAGGAGATAGATGAGAAACTGAGGCTCAGAGAGGATAAGTCATCTGACTGAGATACCACAATAGTAAGGGCAGAGATTTGGGCTCAGAGTGGTTGGCCATCAGAGCTGAGATGGGTAAATGATTTGAAGAGCAGCGGATCCTTGCTCCTACAAGGGGTCTTTGCTCCCTACAAGGATGCATCTTTGCCTTGTAGGGAGGCCTGCTTTGAGTTTCCTTTCATCTCAGCCAGCCCCAAGAAGCACTCATGCTTTATCCTGTTCTGTCTTACCTACGCCAAAAAACGCCTGTGCTTTACCGTTTTGTTTTACCTACGCCAAAAAACGCCTGTGCTTTACCGCCAGCGAGTGAGCGGAAGTCGCCCAGTCGTGTCGGACTCTGTGACTTCATGGACTATAGCCTGCCAGGCTCCTCTGTCCTGGGATTCTCCAGGCAAGGATACTGGAGTGGGTATCCCTATCCCTCCTCCAGGGGATCTTCCCAACCCAGGGATGGAACCCAGGTCTCCTGCACTACAGGCGGATTCTTTTACTGTCTGAGCCACCAGGGAAGCTGAGGAGTGCTCAAAAGGAGCAGACCATTAGATGAAATTTGGAATTGCTTTTATTCCTCTTTTTTTAAAAAACAGTTTTATTAAGATACAATGCATAAGGACTTCCTGGTTGTCCAGCTGCTAAGATTCCAAGCTCCCAACGCAGGGGGCTCAGGTTCGATTCCTGTTCAGGGAACTAGATCCCCCTGCCGAAACGAAGATTAAAGGTCCTACGTGTCGCAACTAAGACCCAGAATAGCCAAATAAATTTTTTTAAAAATGCAGTGCACATACCATACAATTTACCCATTTAAAGCGGTTTTAGTGTATTCACAGATATGGCAACCATCACCACTGTAAATTTTAGAATATTTTCATCACTACAAAGAGAAGTTGGTATTCTTATCATCTCTTATTCTCCCATTTCTCTCAGCCTCAAGCAACCGGTAATCTACTTTCTGTCTCTTTAGATTTGCCTATTCTGGACATTTTTGATTGATAGAATCATACAATTTGTAGTCTTTTGTAACTGGCTTCCTTCATTTACTGTGTTTTCAAGGCTCATCCATACTGTAGCAGGTATCAGAACATCATTCTTTTCATAGCTAAATAATATTCCACTGGGACTTCCCTAATGGTGCAGTGGATAAGAATCTGCCTGTCAATGCAGGGGACCTGGGTTTGATCCCTGGTCCAGGAAGATCCTACATCCCACAGAGCAATTAAGCCCACGTGCTACAACCACTGAGCCTGAGCTCCAGAGCCCTCGAGCTGCACACGCCCTGCAGCAGGAGAAGCCACCGCAAAGAGAATCCCATGCACCGCAACTGAAGAGCAGCCCTCACTCTCTGCAACTGGAGAAAGCCTGTTTGCAGCAACGAAGGCCCAGCCAAAAATAAATAATTTAAAAAATAATATTCCATTGTATAAGCCACATTTTGTTTGTCGGTTTATCCCTTTCGGATCACTTCCACTTTTTGGCTAATGTGATAGTGCTGCTGTGAACATTAGTATACAAGTTTTTGTGGGGACACATGTTTTCAATTCTCTTCAGTGTATAGTGAGGAGTAAAGTTGCTTGGTCATATGATAACTCTACGATTAGCATTTTATGGCACTGCTTAATTTTTTTACATTCCCATCAGCAGTGTATGAGGGTTATGACTTCACCACATCCTCACCAACACTTGGTATTTTCTGTCTTTAAAAAAAATTTTTAGTCATCGTAATGAATGTAAAGTAGTATCTCACTGTAGCTTTGATTTGCATTTTCTAAATGACTAATGATGTTAAACATCCTTTCACATCTTTGGAAGAATGTTCAAATCTTCTGCCCATTTTTTTCTAGCTTTTAAAACTTTTCTTTATTGATCCCCAGGACTTATTATTAATCTTTTCCCCCCCTCATTTTAAAGTTATATTTTTTCCTATTGTAAGATTTTTTTTTAAGACTCAGCACTTTATTTTTTATTTACTTATTTTTATTTATTTGGCTGTATTGAGTCTTAGTTTTGGCCCGTGGGAACTCCATTGCATCATGTGGGATCTTTCGCTGTGCCGAGGGCGCAGCTTTTGAAAGGACAGGGCACAGCTTTTGAAAGAGTGACAGAGCCAGAGGACACAACATAAACCAATTAGAATCAAATGGATCCAAGACGGCAGACAAGTCAGCTTCCACTGGAGCTTGATTCCCAATCAGCAAGCTAAATGACACACCCAGAGGCTCCAGGACGGTTCCAAGGCTGACCATCAAAAGACCAAAAAGTGGGTAATGGCCCAATTGCTGGAAATCTCTATCCCTTCCCCCAAATAGTTGAAATAATACCCCACTCAGCCTATGAAATTACCCAGCCCATAAAAACTAACCATGCCACTTTTCAAGGCCACCGCACTCGCCTTCTGTAATGGCCCATACTCTCTGTTAAGCCGGTTTCTCTCTGATCTGAATAAATCCACTTCTTACCTATCACTTTGTCTCTCACTGAATAGCTTGTGTGCTGAGCGATCAAGAACCTGAGCTTCATTAGGTCCTGAAACCAGGTCTGTGATCTCAGTTGGAAGACCATGGGTTTTGGCCGAGTTCGAGTTGCAGCCACATGGGTTCAAGTCCCAGGCAGGGTTTTGACTGGGTTTGAGTCCCAGTGCTAAGTCGATTCAGTCATGTCAACTCTTTGTGACCCCCACGGACTGTAGCCTGCCAGGCTTCCCTGTCCATGGGATTCTCCAGGCAAGAATACTGGAGTGGGTCGCCCTCTTCTTCTCCAGGGTTGAGTCCCAGTACATGGATTTAAGTCCCAGTATGAAGTACACTGTTCCAATTGCAGCACAAGAGCTTATCTTCCCCCGTTCGTGTGGGTTCATTGGAGAAGGAAATGACAACCCACTCCGGTACTCTTGCCTGGAAAATCCCTTGGACGGAGAAGCCTGGTAGGCTACAGTCCATGGGTCACAAAAGAGTCAGACACGACTGAGCGACTTCCCTTTCACTTTTCATGTGGGTTCATACAAGGGGGATTCTTAACCACTGGACACCAGGTAAGTCCCTTTTATACATTCTTGATACAAGTCCTTTAAATATATGATTTGCAGCTATTTTTTCCCATTCTGTGAGTTGTGTTTCCACTTTTTCATGGGGTCCTTAGATGCACAAGTCTTTGATGAAGTAGTTTGCCTATTTTCCTTTTGTTGCTTGTGCTCTGGAGTCACGTCTAAACAACCATTGACTAAGCCAATGTCCCAAAGGTTTACCCTTAGGTTTACTTCTAGGAGTTTTCAAAGCTCACTTTTGAATGCTCCTGGGGCAACTTCTGATCAGATCCCCAGCTACAGCCCAGGCCACAGCCCTCCACAAAGCTCCCCTCCCTAATTTCAGTCTGCTTATATTTCAGCCTTTCCCTTCCAAGGTTTCTATGGGGTGGCCAACTGTGGACAGGCTTGAAGGTTTAGGATGCAGGTTGGTGAGAGAGGAGATGTCACATTCAGAACACCAGACTCTGGGACCAACGTTCCTGACTGAGGAAGCACCTGCCTTGGCAGTTGGGCCCATCCATGCCCACTACCACCCTCCTCACTGCTCCATTGCTAGGAGCTGGGACAGCGGGTCCACTCTAGGAAAGGAGCCTATAGAAGGGACTCCACCAAACTCGGGCAGTCCTTATCTCTATACTGATTGTCTGGCCACCCTCTTAGAGATTCCTGATCAGGGGTTGGTGACCTCTTCAGGACTTTGGGACCTGGGAGAGCCCTTTGGGAGACCCAGGTGTGCTGGAGGCCAGCTCTGTAGCTCTGGCCGAGGTAGACGGCTGGGTGGATGGGTGTGACACAGAGGCCAAGGAAGGGCAGCTCAGATCTCCCGGTCCGGCCAATCCCCGCCGCGGTGGGCTCCCAGCGATCCTTCCCGAAGCCCGCCGCCAGCCCGCCCCCTCGCCCGCGGCCGGTGGATTGGGCCGGCGCGGCGGGCGGGGCGGGGCCAGTGCGGCCCGGTTTTGGGCGGCGCGACCAGCTACTGTGAGCCGACGCCGCGCGGCCCCGCCCCAGCATCCCGCGCCTACCGGACTGCACCCGGCGGAGCCGCCGGGAGAGCGTCATGGCCGCTTCGGAGCAGCCCCAGGCCGGGGAGCTGCTGGCCAAGGCCCGGAGAGCCTTCCTGGAGGAGTTCGGAGCTGAGCCCGAGCTAGCCGTGTCGGCCCCGGGCCGCGTCAACCTCATCGGGGAACACACGGACTACAACCGGGGCCTGGTGTTGCCCATGGTGAGGGGCTGGGCGGGAGGCGCCCGCGTTCCGCGTGCACCGTTGCGCGGGCCGCTCCGAACTTTCACTCCCGCCGCGTGTGGGGCCCGAGCACGTAGGGAGGCCCTCGGACGGCGCATTTCCCACATCGGGAGGCAGGAAGGCGGGAATCCTCGAGGAAGTAGGCTGTGGACCGCGGATCCTCGCCAGGCTCCCTGGGAGCCTCCTCACGGTGTGGGGGAATGCGGAAGGGGGGGTCGTAGGGGTAGATCCGGGCGAAGTAAAGCCCTAAGCTTCCTGGTCCAGCCCGTTCAATTCGCAGAGGGGGCTCAGAGACGGCTAGTGATCTGCCCAAGGTCCCACAGGGGCGATTGGACTGCCTTAGCCTGGGGCCGTGTCCATCCCTCGGTTGCAGCCTGGCAAGTTGAGTGAGTACAGTGCCTCTGAGGTTGCCTCCAAATGGGGAAGCGCCAAAAGGAGTTGTGTTGTTTTTTCCCTGTTGAACTCTCTCTCTCCCCGTTGCATCACAGCCAGGAGCCCACGCTCAGGGCAGAGTTCAGGTCTGCACTCCCCAAGCACTGACCCTTCTTCCCCTGGGGCAGGACTCAAGCCCCCCCAAGGCCTGATGAGCGTAGGCTCTTCCCTGGGACACTCCCCATTCCCTTCACCTGGAGCCTGGAGGTCAGCTGCCGGTCTGTCCCAGGCGCCCTGGTGTTGGGAGTTTTGCATAGTTTTGTTTCTCCTGCCAGGCCCTGGAGCTTGTGACAGTGCTGGTGGGCAGCCCCCGCGTGGATGGGCTTGTTTCCCTCCTCACTGCCTCTGAGGATGCTGATGAGCCCCGGCGGCTGCAGTTTCCTCTGCCCACAAGCCAGCGGCCACTGGAGCCTGGGACCCCTCACTGGGCCAACTATGTCAAGGGAGTGATTCAGCACTACCCAGGTATGGGGCCCCGGGCTGGGTCAGATTCCTGCCTCAGCCACAAAGCCCATTAGCTCATCTGATCCATTTCGGGGTAGGCGTGCAGAGTAGAGATTCCTCAGTGGGCAGGTGAGGAGACTGATGCCCCCAGAGGTTCCAGAACTAGCCCTGGGTTGCCCATCCCACGATGGAGGAGCCAGGGTTCAAACCCCAAAGTGTTGGTCTCCAGAGCCCTGAATTCTGAGAACTGGGAGACTGTCTCAGGACCCTCAGGGTGGGCGGGTTGAGGGCAGCGGACCCCTTGGCCCAGCAGGTTGGTGACCTCTGACAATTGAGACACATTCCCCCAGCAGCAGCTGCCTGGCAGTTGCCTCCCTTTGCACCAGAACACATTCCCTTCTTGTGTTCATCCTCCCTGGTGGCCCGTCTTACCGTCATCCATTCTTTACCCTACAGCTGCCCCCCTCCCTGGCTTCAGCGCAGTGGTGGTCAGCTCTGTGCCCCTGGGGGGTGGGCTGTCCAGCTCGGCGTCCCTGGAAGTGGCCACGTATACTTTCCTACAGCAGCTCTGCCCAGGTACCTCCCAGCCCCCACCCAGCCCTCCTTCCCCGAGGTCCTGTGATCAGAGCTTCCCACCCCAACGGGGTAGGTGGGGAATCTCCCTGGAACGTCCCTGGAGCTACTGCTGCTCCCACCCGCGAACCCCTAGTGTCCCCTCCTGGGCCCCAGCCTCCCCACCTCGCCCTGTGCCGCAGACTCGGGGACAATAGCTGCCCGGGCCCAGGTGTGTCAGCGGGCCGAGCACAGCTTCGCAGGGGTGCCCTGTGGCATCATGGACCAGCTCATCGCACTGCTGGGGCAGAGAGGCCACGCGCTGCTCATTGACTGCAGGTCAGGGGCTCCCCTTGGACCTCCCACCTCATAGGAGCTCCTGGATGGAGGCTGCGTGGCAAGCAGATGCCCGGCCTTGTCATTGCCCCCCCCCTCCATCTCCGCCCCAGGTCCCTGGAGACAAGCCTGGTGCCGCTGTCGGACCCCAAGCTGGCCGTGCTCATCACCAACTCCAACGTTCGCCACTCACTGGGCTCCAGCGAGTATCCCCTGCGGCGGCGCCAGTGTGAAGAGGTGGCCCGGGCTCTGGGCAAGGAGAGCCTTCGGGAGGTACAGCTGGAGGAGCTGGAGGGTGAGTGGAGGGTGAGGGCTGGCTGTGTATGCTCTGTCCTGGAGACTGCTGGGGCTGCTGAGTGGGGTGGGGCGGGGCTGGGCCGAGTGGGGCGGGGCCTCCTGACCTGGCTAATGTAGGAATGCTTGATATCTCAATATCGTTTTTTATAATCTAAGAATTTAATGTGCACTGTGGAAAATACAGAAAAGGACAAAGAAGAAAATAACAAGCGATAAGATCACTACCCAGAGATAGCCACTAAGCTTTTTTTTGGCTGCACTGGGTCTTTGCTGATGTGGGCAGGCTTTCTCTTGTTCCGGTGAGCAGGGGCTGCTTCCTTGTGAGGTGCGGGCTTCTCTTGTGGAACACGGGCTCCAGGCACACGGGCTTCCGTAGTTGCAGCCCATGGGCTCAGTAGGCTCAACCCTGTGCAACCAAGCGCACAGGCTTGGTTGTTCCCTGGCATGTGGAATCTTCCTGAACCAGGGATAGAACCCATGTCCCCTGCATCGCCAGGCGGATTCTTAACCGCTGGACCACCAGGGAAGTTCTACTATTAGCATTTTAATGTATTTCCTTTAGTGGTTTTCTGTACCTGTATTTTCTTTTTTAAAAGTACTTAAAAATTTTTTATTGAATTATGGTTGATTTACACTGTTGTGTTGGTTTCATCATCTGTATTTTCAAAGTTGAGCAAATACAGTGTTGCTATCTGCCCTTTTATTGCCCTGAACTCTCTCAGAACACTTCCTATACCAGAAAAGGCCGGTCATCACCATGGCTTCCCCCCGACCCCAAAAGTTTACTCTTAAATGTACAATAGGTTCCAAGACAAGACGACACTTCATTGTAGCTGTAGGTGGCAACAGATGTTAATGGCAGGGAGTCCAGATGTTTAAACTGGAACGGAAGTAAGAATCATCATTGCCTCAGGCACAAGGAACATTTTTTGGCCAGATTTTCTTAATTCCTCCTGTGGGCAGGGGGCCTTTCGGCTTTGGCTTTTAGCTCCTCCTCCTGTTTGTGTTTGAATGCCTTATCTTCCTTGTCCCATCTCCTTGGCTTGCTTCTTGGGATGCATCAGGGGCTGCTTCTTGCCACCTTTGAGGTCCCACATGGTGCCTGCCACCCCTTCCCCAGACCCTCCCACTGGAAGCAATTTTTTTTTGGCTGCCTGGGGCCTTAGTTTCGGCCTGTGGAATCTTTGGTTGCAGCATGTGAGGTCTATTAATAGTTCCCTGGCCAGGGAACATTCATTGGTTCCAGGCCCCCTGCATTGTGAGCACGGAGTCTTAGCCACTAGACCACCAGGGAAGTCCCCATCAACATGGCTTTTTAAAGCTACTGTAGCATTTCAGCATATAGGTGTCAATTTACTTAACCAGTTTCTGATAATCACATCTAACACCACGAGGGATGTTTTTATACATAATTATTTCTCTGCGTTTTCCTCCTGTTTTCTCAGGATTAGATTGTTTGGAGTAGGATCACAGGATCAAAAGATAACATGTATTTTTAAGTTTCCAGATAGACATGGCCAGGAAGGTAGTCTGTTGAACAGTTTAAAGGTCATGTACACATTAACTCATTGAATTCTCTCACAAGTCTGTAGGACAGATATTACACTCATCTTTAAAAAGTCTTTATCTATTTATTATTTTTGACCGCCCTGGGTCTCTGTTGCTTTGCATGAGCTTTCTCTAGTTGCGGCGATCCGGAGCTGCTCTTGGTTGCCGTGCTCAGGCTTCTCACTGAGGTGGTTCTAGGCACGAGTGCTTCGGCAGTTGCAGCTCCTGGGCTCCGTAGCTTGGGCTCAGTAACTGGAGCACGGGCTCAGTTGCTCCATAGCACGTGGGATGCTCCCAGACCAGGAATCAAACCCTGGCCCCAGCACTGGCAGGTGGAGTCTCATCCGCTGCACCATCAGGGCAGTCCCTTTTTTTGTGATGGGATGTACAGTGAGTGGCAGGGCTAAGACTTGATCCAGGCAGATCAGCTCGTCCTCCTCCCTTCGGGGCCAGGCTGCTGGCCTTAGGAGCTGCCCTCCCTGGCAGCGTGGGGCCCATTTCAGGGACCATCTTGTCCTTGGTGAACCGTCACCTTTAGGCCACCTGCTCTGTGCAGGTCACGGTGGTTGAGCTTTTTGCCCTTGAGCACTTGTGGCGTTTCTCCCCTCCTCCTCGGCCCTTCCATTCGCCCCCCACGCCCCAGCCCTGGAGGCTTCCATCTCCCTCAGGAACCGTGCTTCTCTCTGCCTGCCTTTCTGTCCTCCACCTGCTCCCCACCTGCTTTTAAACATGCCCAGTCTTCTAACATCCTCAAATGGAGTCTCCTTCCTATGCCAGTCCTCTGGGAAGGGTCCCCGATGTTCACGACCCCCATTTTCTCCTCTGTGTGCATGCTGAGTCACTTCAGTCATGTCCGACTCTTTGCAACCCCATGAACTGTAGCCCACCAGGCTCCTCTGTCCATGGGATTCTCCAGGCAAGAATATTGGAGTGGGTTGCCATTTCCTCCTCCAGGGGATCTCTCAGACCCAGGAATCAAACCCTCGTCTCCTGCATTGGCAGGCAGGTTCTTTACCACTCATGCCACCTGGAAAGCACTTTCTCCTCTCTACTCATTTCTGAATCCTCTGAATCCAACAGCCGGTCTCCCATGCCACCTGGTTTGACAGCTCTCCCAGGGGCTCCCTGCAGAAACCTGGGGGCTGTCCTCTCCACCCCCTCAGTGCTGGATCTGCTTGGTCAGAGCCCTGTTCCTCCTCCTGGGCCTGCCCCAGGCTTTGTCCCCAGCTCAACTCCAGCCACCACTGCCTCACTGAGGACTCAGATGGGAGTCCGCCCCCCCATTCCCACCCGGGGTCCTGGAGCCTTCACCTGGCCCTGGCAGAACTCATCCTTCTCCTGGGCACCTCTCCTCTGACTTCGCGTTGTGTGTTATTTCCTCACCCTTGTCACTGTTTGAAACTTCAGAGTCACCCCTGAGTGCTTCCTGGCCCCCTGCCCCCTCGGGTCTCTGACCTGTTCCTCCTCCTCCCCTTCCTCCCCACATCGGGCCCCTCCTGGTCTCTGACGTTTAACAGCCACCAGCTGGACTTCTGGCACCCACCTCTCCCAGCGGGGCCCCTGCCCAAGGCGGTCACTTTTGTCAACTAGAGCTCAGCTCTGTCCCTCCCCGGCTCCAGAATCTCACTGGCACCTGGAATTAAGTTGCGAAGTCTCCTCGGTGTTCAGGGCTGCCCTTAGTGACTCGGCTGGCTGTGCCTGCTTCAGCGTTAGCCAGTTGGACAGCCTGCTGGTTCCCTGGGGTGTCCCAGGCAGGCCTGCACTGTACCCCAGTTCTGGATTCCTGGCCCTTGGAGCTTTCACTGTTAGTCCAGCAAAAACACCAGCAGGACTTGTCCTTTCTGTTCTGTCTTGGCCTCTGGAAGGCAGCAGTGTCCCATTCGCCAGGGAAGCAGAGTATGGGGCTCAAACAGCTGTTTATTGAGTACCCACCGTGTGCCAGGCACACTGGGAGCTCTGCATGTGTCTGCCTCACTGAGTTCTCCCCACATCCCAAATGAGGTGGGTCATGCCCCCTTTTTTGGCCACACTGCCCAGCATGTGGGATCTTAGTTCCCCAACCAGGGACTGAACCCATGCTCCCTACAGTGGAAACTTGCAGGGGGTCTTAACCACTAGACCCCCAGGGACGTCCTGGGTACCCCCTTTTATAATCGAGGAGGCGAGGTCTGAAACCTTGCTCCCCAACCCGAGGTTCTACCCACAGCTTCGTCAGAACCAGAGTGGAGATGCCCCGGGGCCAGCGGCCTGGAGTCCACAGGGGCCCAGAGGCCGTGGGTGGCAGGTCTGCTGAGCCCCTTTCCTCCCCAGCTGGCCGGGACCTGATGAGCACGGAGGCCTTCCGGCGGGCGCGCGCACGTGGTGGGGCGAGATCCAGCGAACGGCCCAGGCGGCGGCCGCCCTGCGCCCGCGGAGATGCCCCGGGCCAGCGGCCTGGAGTCCACAGGGGCCCAGAGGCCGTGGGTGGCAGGTCTGCTGAGCCCCTTTCCTCCCCAGCTGGCCGGGACCTGATGAGCACGGAGGCCTTCCGGCGGGCGCGGCACGTGGTGGGCGAGATCCAGCGAACGGCCCAGGCGGCGGCCGCCCTGCGCCGCGGCGACTACAGAGCCTTCGGCCGCCTCATGGTGGAGAGTCACCACTCGCTCAGGTGAGGCCCCTGGGTGCCTGACACCCCGCAAGCACATGTGTTGCAGCTGGGGCCGGCTCCAGGCTCCGTATTCTTTCCGCAGAGACGACTATGAGGTGAGCTGCCCGGAGCTGGATCAGCTGGTGGAGGCCGCGCTCTCTGCTCCTGGGGTTTACGGCAGCCGCATGACAGGCGGTGGCTTCGGGGGCTGCACGGTGACCCTGCTGGAGGCCTCTGCCGCTCCTCGGGTGATGCAGCACATCCAGGTTGGCAGTGCTGGAGTCGGGGTGGGGAGGGCAGGGTGGGGGAGCAGGAGAGATGGCTCCCAGGGCAGCCCTGAGCTCAGACCCCCCGTCCACCAACAGGAGCAGTACCATGGGACGGCCACCTTCTACCTCTCCCAGGCGGCTGATGGCGCCAAGGTGCTGCGCTTCTGAGGCCCTCGCAGGACAGCACGTGGTGGGCCTCCCCTCCTGTCTGGGTGCTGAATAAACTTGTATCTCTGACTCTGACGCCCGCCTACCTCAAGAGGTGGATGTGTGCTGGGGCATCAGAAAAGGGGTGTGTGAGAACTGCTCCCTGCTCTGGACGGGGCCTAGAAACATGGTCAGGGCAGAGCCAAGCAGTAGCGAAATCCTTTATTATAGCAGAACAAAGCCAGGCCCTTGTCATGCTGGGTCCAGCTCTTTGGTTACAAAGGGGCTGGGGCCTGGGGCAGGGGGGCAGCCAGAAGGGCCTTCTGGGACCTCTGCCCCCTCCACGCTGTCCAGAGGACACTGAGCCCCTGTGCTGTGGCCAGAGGCAGCGGCCTTGTGATCAGCATGCGGCTGGGGTGGGCCACCAGGGGTCCAAGGATGGAGTAGCTGAGGCAGCACATGGGGAGGGGGTGGGACGGGGTGTGTGTGTTGAGGGGGGCGCTCAGGTCTGGAAGAACTGTTGGTCCACGTGGGTGCTGAGGGTCCCACTGGTGGTCAGAGTCCGGCTCACAAACTCCTGTGTCACATGCCGGGTGAGGGAGCCACTTGCTTCCAGATGCTGGGAGCCCAGGGTCAGTCCATCTGCAGGGGAAGAAGTGTTGAAGGACCCACCCCTGGGTCCTGACTGCCCCGCCCCACCCCTTCCTCTGTTAGCTCTGTGTTTCCTGGGGAGAGCCAGGAGCCCCCACCAGGCAACTCACCCAGTAGGAAGGGTTCAGTGGTGCTGGAGTGGGTGGTGATGCTGCTGTATTCCCCTGACGCTGGGTGCGGGAAGAGCCCCAAGTGGCCGCCCAGCTGTGGAAAGGGTCCTGGAGAGGGTGGGTGGGGGCACAGTTAGAGGATGGTGCCAGGAGAAGGCGTGGCCAGAGAAGGGGTGGGGCTGGGGAAGGGGCAAAGAAGCCTGCCTCCATCCTGGGACTCGATGGTGATGATTCCCTCTCGCTCCGGCCCGAAGCCTTGGGTGGTCTTGGCCTGCACCTTGAACTTGTAGGGCACGTTCTCGCTGAGGCCAGGCACGGTCAGCCGGCTCTCAGGGCTGTCGCCGTCAACCAGGAACGTAGTGGCTGGCTCTGTGCAGGGAAGATGCCTTTCAGCCTCTGCGGCTCCCTCCCCACCCCTCCCCCTCCGCCCCCCAACCCGGGGCAGGCAGGACCTCCTCCGTGGGCCATCTCACACGTCACCAGGTAGCCCAGAATGTCGCCATCCGGCCTGCGGGGCCGCTCCCAGCTCAGCTGCAGCGAGTCGGGGCTCAGGGCAGTGAACACCAGCGGGCCCGGGGCACTGGGCGTGCTCAAAGTGAAGGCGGAGCCTGGGGGCAGCAGAGGAAGTTT
Source organism: Bos mutus (assembly GCF_027580195.1). Taxonomy (NCBI): domain Eukaryota; kingdom Metazoa; phylum Chordata; class Mammalia; order Artiodactyla; family Bovidae; genus Bos; species Bos mutus. Next base: position 7,438,628 of record NC_091635.1, on the reverse strand, counting down.
GTCAGGGGACAGGTGGGTATCTGAGGGCCAGGTGGGGGCACCTGTGGGGGTGGGGGTGGCAACTCACCCGGCAGGGGGCAGAGCGGGCTCTGCGGGTGCACCTGTGACTCAATGGTGATGACACCCTCACGCTCCGGGCCCCAGCCCTCCTGGCTCTGGGCCCGCACACGGAACACGTAGGAGTGGTTGGGCAGGAGGTCCTCCACCACCACCGAGGTCTGGCTGGGGTTGGGGATGTTGAGGCGATACAGCTCACCTGGGTGGGGGACGGAGGCAGACCGTGGAGCAGCCTCATTCCTCATCCCTAGCCCCTGGCCTGATCTCGCCCCTCCCCTAGGCCGCAGCCCAGACCTGGTCCTAGCCCAGACAGGACCAGCTGTGGTTGGGGTGCAGGTCGGGGCGGCCTTGTGTGGTGTGGCTGGTGGTTCAGGCTGTGCACCATACAAGGAGTGAGTGGAGTCTGAAATCCCATCTGTGTATGATGGCTGTTTATGGGCCCAGGTCATGCTTGCCCAGAGAAGGGCCACTTCTCATAGCCCAGCAGAGAGACCCTGGGTCCCTAAGCAAAACCTCACCGGGGAAGTGATCAGGAGAGAGGCCCAGGGAGATGGGTGAGGACGCAGTGGAAGAAGGGATGCAGTGAAGGGGACACTGGGGGACTCAGAAGGGAAAGGCCCTCTCAGAGAGGCAGGGGGTGGCAGCGGGGGACATCAGTGGTCAAGCGGCTCGGCTGGGCTCCGGACAGCCCGAGCCCCTGTATGTCAGCCCACCAGCAGCCAGGCCTCACCGCCGTTCAGCAGCTGGTACTCCACGCTGTAGCCCTGCAGCGCACGCTCACACTGCGGCTCCTGCCAGCTCACTTTCAGAGACGTGGGTCCAAGGGCGGAGAACACCAGGCGGGTGGGTGTGTTGGGCACACCCGCAGCCAAGCGGGAGCCTGCAGACAGGGGGCGCCGCAGTCAGCCCGCGGCGGGGTTATCTGGGCAGTAGTCCCTGGTTCTCAGCTGCACCTCCCTGACTGCTGGTCGGGCAGCCCACTCGGCCCTGCAGCACCCTCTCTAGGCCGCCCGGCGCCTCCCCACCGCACTCAGGGTGAGTGCGGGGTCCGCTTGAGTACCCGGCCCCCCACCCTCCTCAGCTGGCCCCAGCCCAGCACCCCGGGAGGACAGGCCGCTTTAGGCACCAGCGTGGATGTGGATGGAATGGAGGGTGCGAAGGCGCGGGCAGTGCTGATGGTGGGTGGATGGTGACATGGAGCGGGACGGCCATAGAGACGCAGGACTGCCACCTCTGTACTACCTGGGCCCCAAGAGGGCGCTGCTGGCTGCCCAGCCAGGATTATAGAGTCTCTCAAGTCCCCGGAGCGGGGGGCTCCCTTCATCTGAGCCCGACTCCGGGACCCCAGGGCCCAGGACAGCGGAAGCCTGCTCCTCCCGTGTTCCCAGATGGGAGGGAGGCCTAGGGCAGGACAAAACACAAGTGAGCTGGGGCGGGGCGGGTGTGCGTGTTGGGCGGAGGGCAGCAGCCCCCGCCCCGCCTCCAGGAGCTGGAAGAGAGGAACGATTGGCCGGAGGGCCGGGGAGGAGGCGGCACTCACTCTGGGAGGAAAGGGAGGTGAGGGTGGAGTAGTCCCTGGGCAGCGTGGCGGAGTGCGAGTGCTCCGTGCGGGTCAGCGAGTGGTAGTCCCGCGTGAGGGTGGACGAGGTGCTCAGCACGCGGTGGGACAGCTGCGGGCTCAGGTGGGCGCCGTGGGCCGCGGTGCTCACGGTCATCCTGTGCAGGGAGTTGGCGCTGCCCGGGAAGGCAAAGTCCATCCGCCCGTTCACCAGGTGCTCTGCGGAGACAGGGCAGGGTCACTCCCACAGGCCCGGCCGCAGACCCCGGAGCCCCGAGGGGCGGGCTGCCGTAGCCCTGGGAATTCCGGGGGTTACCTACCTACCTACCTTCCGGGGCCCCCCTGGCATCAAAACACCCAGCCTCCCTCTGCCCACCAGGGACAGAGGCCCCTGGAGGAGTCCACGGCCCAACCAACCCCCGCAGGCTTCTGGAACACAGGTCCCCTGGCCTGGCAGGAGGCCCCCACGGACCCGACCTCCGCCGGGGCCTCGCAGCCCCAGCAGTCGGCCCCGCCCTGGGGAGAGCCCACACGCCTGCCCTGGGGTCCCCTGGCTCTGGGGTCACCGGGCAAGGCAGCCTGGCCGCGGTGGGCTCTGGCTGGAGCCGAGGTGGGTGCGGGTGGGGGCGTGCCGGTCACCTCCCTCCCCGCTGGCGCCCCGCGTGCCCCCATCGGCCCCATGGGCGGCGCCGTCTCCCGGGGGCCCGGAGTCGGAGGAGCGCCGGCTGCCGGCGGACAGGCGCGGGATGAGCTCCGGGGGCAGCCGCCACGTGACGCGCCTCAGGTCCAGCTCCTCCCCCAGCAGGGGCTCGAACTTCCAGCCGCAGCCTTAGGAACAACGAAGGGCCGCGTTGGCACCGCCAGGGGGCGCCAGGGGCGCGGAGAAGAAGCCAGTGGTCCCCCGGCACATGCGATCTGGGTGTGCGGCGGCGGGGGAACCCGGCGGCAGGCGGGACCCTCAGCCCGGAGGTGTTATAGGGCGGCTTGGGCCGCAGCTGGCGAGGGAAGACCCCCTGGACCAGAGTCCTGGCTCTGCCGCGAGCCGTGAGGCCTCTGCTCTGAGCCTGCTTCCCGTCTGGATGAGGGAGGGAGTGATGTCTCCCAGGCCTGCCTCCCGGGAACTCCCCAGCGAGTTCCAGCAGCCGGAGTAGATCTGTGTAGTGCCGACAAGCCGAGGAACCTGATTCATACCAGCTGCTCTCTACCCCAGACCCTCAAAACCCTCAAGACCCCTGAACCCTAGCTTGACTGCATGGAAACCTGATGTAGGTAAGGAAGGAAGAAAATACAAATTCTGGGGCTTCCCTGGTGGCTCAGTGGTAAAGAATCCATCTGCCAATGCGGGAAAAACAGGTTTGATCCCTGGTCTGTGACTGAACCGAACTGAACTGAACTGAACTGAACCGGGAAGATGCCACATGCCGCGGAGTAACTAAGCCTACACGTCAGAACTACCGAGCCTGTGCTCTAGAGCCCGGGAGTTGCAACTACTAAGCCCTAGAGCTCGTCTTGCGCCACAGTAAGAGAAGCCACCGCGATGAGAAGCCTGCATAGCAATGAAGACCCAGCACAGCCAAAAATAAATTATATAAAAAGGAAATACAAATCCTGGTGGATTTTCACTCAGCCTAGTATGACTGGTATCCCATTTCACAGATCAGAAAACTGAGGCAGAGAATGTACGTGATTCATCTGAATTCCCACAGTGGTGGCTTAGTCACTAAGTCCTGTCCGACTCTTGCCCCATGGACCCCATGGACTGTAGCCTCCCAGGCTCCTCTGTCCATGGGATTCTCCAGGGCAGAATACTGAAGTGGATTGCCATTTCCTTCTCCAGGGGATCTTTCCAACCCAGGAATTGAACCCAGGTCTCCAGCATTGCAGGCAGACTCTTTACCAACTGAGCTACAAGGGAAGCCATCCTGCAGTGAAGCCAGAGCTAAAACAGACCCCAGGAGTCCCAGTCGAGGGCTCTTTGCATCACAATGTACAGGAATCCAAGAGGGAAGTGGAGCAGGGCCAGTGCAAGGAGCACTGCACTGGGGGCCCCCAAGCCAGTGGCTGTTCTGGGGCTCCTGGACCAGGCTTGCCTCCTCGCCTGTAGCCCTGTCCCTGGGAGGTGTCTTGGGTGTCCTGACTCCATGGCACAGCTGGTGAGCTGGTGAGCCTTCCACACTCACAACTGTTTCCAGTCTCATGCGCACGAGCCCGTGTGCGTGTGCCCCAAGCCCATGTCTGTCTGTCTGTCCTCACACAGAGACGTGCACACCAGTCCTATGAGCCACGTCCACTTTGTCCCCTCTGTACCCAGAGCCAGAATGGTGCCTGTCAAATCGTTGATTTTGCAGAGAGGGGACTTTCAGTCTTGATCTTCATGCCCAGTGGTCACTGGCCCCTTTGCTGTCTCTGGACACCAGTGACAGCCCCACCCTCTACCCAGGATCCCCACCATCCTCGCCGGGATCCCCGGCCCACTCACCGGTGTCATCAGAGACGCTGGGCCTCTGGCTGCCGGCTGGAGAGCGGAGCACATCATCGCTGTACATGAGGAAGCTCTCGTAGTCCTCCCCACTCTGGGCATCCACGATGGGGATGTCAGGGATGATGGGGACTGCGGGGTGGGGGGAGGGGTGAGCCAGGGCCCGACCTCGGGCCCCTGCCCGCCCCTGTCTGCCCTGTGCCTCCCTGCCCCCTGCTCACTGGACATGGGTCGCTTGGGCTGGGTGGCCAGGTTGATGATGGCCTCCCGCTCAGGCCCCCAGCCTGCCCCGTTGCGAGCCTTGACCGTGTAGCGGTATGGCTGGGACTCGCGCAGGTTCTCGATGAGCAGCGTCCGCTTCTTGGGGCTGTCCACCAGCACCTTCTTCATGGGCCCGATGGGTCCTAGGACAGGGAGAGTGCCTCAGAGCTTCTGGCCTGGTCCTGGTCTCGGATGCCCCAGGACCGTCGCGCGGCCCCTGAACTGCACCCAGGAGTGGGGGGAACAAGGCAGGGAGCGAGCAACTGTTGATGCCCAGCCACGGGCCAAGCCCTGAGAACCTGGGTGTGACTGGCTTAGAGAAGTGTCACTAGGGCTCCACGGGGTTCCTCGCTAAGTTGAGTGGCAGAGACACACTAGACTCAAGTCACCTTTAGTGTCAGCTTGACCCATTGATAAAGGTCCTACGTTCACGTGCGTCTGTGCGAGTCTGGCTCCAGAGCCAAGAGTGCCCTCACCACCTGTGCCTCACCGTCCCCAACCAAACCCCAAATGCTCTGTTGGGAAATCCAAAGTGGAAACACTGGGGACTTCCCTGGTGGCCCGGGGGCGAAGACTTTGCTCTCCCAATGCAGGGGACCCGGGTTCAATCCTTGGTCCAAGAACTAGATCCCACACGTTGTTGCTGAGCAGCCAAGTTGTGTCTAAGTCTTTTGCAACCCCATGGACTGTAGCCCTCGAGGCTCTTCTGTCCATGGGATTTCCCAGGCAAGAAAACAGGCGTGGGTTGCCATTTCCTCCTCCAGGGGATCTTCCCGACCCAGGGACTGAACCCAGATCTCCCACATTGGCAGGTGGATTCTCTACCGCTGAGCCACCAGGGAAGCCCCAGATCCCACAGGCCACAACTGAAAAGATCCCGTGCGCCACGATAAAGACCGATCACCCCGCATGCCCCCATGAAGACCCGGCACAACCAAAACAATAAATAAAAAATATTTTAAAAGTGGAGACATTCGGACACTCGCCAAGGCTGCCCTGGCCACCTGGGCAAGGACGGGAGGTGAGAGGCAGGCCTGATCCTACAGCGGAGGACAGGCCAAGGCCTGCATGAGCTGAGTGTGCCAGGGTGGGATGGAGGTTGCACAAGAGTCAGCCGGGAGCAGAGGTGAGGCAGCTCCCCCACACCCAGAAGGGAGGACACACAGCCCTGGGAGCGGGGAGGAAGAGACCCCAGGCTGCTCTGAGTGAGTTACAGTGCCTAGGGGCCCCGACCTGACAACATGGGGCCCTCTGGGTGATCAGAAGACATCCCAGGGTCTGAGGGGTCCAAAGGAGGGCTCTCGGGGAAAACCCCTCCTGCGAAGCTTGATGCTGTCTGATAAGAGAATGGCTGTGCTCCAAGAACTGGCTGATGTTGGACTGTCTGCCTGGGGGAGGTGTCTGAGTGCTGAGGTGGGGTCCACCCCATCGCATCTGTCTGCCAGGGGGAGAAGGGAAGGGGACCACCCCAAAGGGCTGATGCCCTTGGGTCAGGAGGGCTTCCTCATACGTTTGTGAGGCAAGAGCTAAGAGTGTGGGCCAAAACCAGTCACGCCTGGTTAAGATTAAAGGCCAGGCCAGAAAAGACTTCCTGACAGTGGTCCAGGGGTGGACCAGGAGTCGCCAACAGAAGGAGCCAAGGTGTGACGCAGCGGCTGAGAAGGTTGTGCTTGGTCGGCCAGGTGAACAGAGCAAGGAGCCTGAGGCTCAGAACAATCCTGCTGCCCTCTGCCCTGTTGGGCTACCTGGGAGTGCTAAGCCTGACCCACTTTAGGGTTCACAGGTTGTATCTGGGGGTGGGAAGCTCTCCATCCCTGGGATGGACTCAACAGGTGACGATGCAGAGAGGAAGGCCCTGCACCAGGCAAGAGCGGGGGACTGAGTTCCCTTGAAAAGTTTTCCATCCTGACAAGTGCAGGGGTCATCTCTCCCTTCCAGGACGGGAGAAAAATACAGAGTTCTGCCAGGGGCTCTGATAACATGTTGCATAAAATGTACTAGAAAAATTGTTTGAAGTTCAGGGAGTCCTCTGCTTTTTATTTGCTAAATCTATCTACCCTGGCTTGAAGAGACCCGTGTAGAATTGAGCCACTCTCATTGACCTGCGTGGGCTGGCACTCTGGACCTGTGACCCCATTGCACACACATAACCTCAGGCCTTCCATCCTCACCTGCCCTGGGAGCTTCTGGGCTCTGCTTTGGAATGCAACTAACTCAGCCCAAGTTCAGTTCAGTTCAGTTCAGTCGCTCAGTCGTGTCTGACTCTTTGCGACCCCATGAATCGCAGCACGCCAGGCCTCCCTGTCCATCACCAACTCCCGGAGTTCACCCAGACTCACATCCATCGAGTCAGTGATGCCATCTAGCCATCTCATCCTCTGTCGTCCCCTTCTCCTCCTGCCCCCAATCCCTCCCAGCATCAGTCTTTTCCAATGAGTTAATTCTTTGTATGAGGTGGCCAAAGTACTGGAGTTTCAGCTTTAGCATCATTCCTTCCAAAGAAATCCCAAACCTGACCACAAACCTAATGATGCCCCCAGGCAACCAGAGTGGGGGCTCATCCACTGACTTGGACTCCGTGACCTCCTCCCGTTCTCCACCCCCTTCCCTCCCTGGGGGCAGAAGAGGAGGGCGGGTCCTTACGGTTGTCCTCATTGACCAGGCCGTAGCAGACCTCGTAGGCTGTGATCTCGCCGTTGGTCTCAGCCGGCTCAGCCCAGCTCAGCTGGGTCACGGTGGAGGAGACAACGTTGAAGGCGAGACGCCCGGGCTCGCTGGGCACTGGGTGGGGCAGAGAGGGTGCAGGAAGAGTGCTGTCAACAGCGGACAAGAGGGCAGAGTTCTGGGCGGGGCCAGGGCTGGGCAGGCTGGCATCAGGGTGGCCAGGGATGGATGTGGTGAGGCCTCACCTTCCTGGTGGGTGCGACAGGACACCGGGGAGCTGTAGGGGCCCTCGCCCTGCGCCCCGTAGGCGCACACCTTCATCTCGTAGTCACAATATGGGTACAGGTTGGTGAGCTCCACTGAGGGCACCTTGCTGTCAAGCAGGTGGGCTTCAGACTCGGAGTCACCCTGGATCCAATATTTCACCTGTGCCCAGGGTGGGGCTGGTCAGCGGGGAGCAGCTGGCAGAGCCCACCGTCCCTCCGCTGAGCCCTGCCCTTACAGTCCCGTGGGCACACAGACGTGGAGGGATTGAGTGCCCTGCCAGGCGCACGCAGCAGGGCTGGCATAGGGCACAGGTGTTTCTGGGTTCTGGGGGCCACATTCCAGGGACTTCTTCCTCCCCCAGGGGCCGATGGGGGTTCCCCACCCACTGAGGCCAAGCACGTCCTCTCCTCTCCCTGGGGCCCTCTCTGGCCTCAGCAGGCCAACCTCTGCAGCATATGCCCGGCCTCCCATCCACCCCCTTCGTCGCCCCCCACCTTACCCGGTACCCTGTCGGCTTGCCAGGAGGAGGCAGCCAGTTGAAGTGGATCTTCCGGGACCCAGCAGCCTTGGCATTGGGGTTCTGTGGGGCACCCAGGTCACCCCGGGGCGGTGGGGGTGATGACACGGTCTGGTTCATTACATTCCGGTCCAGCTCATCTGCAGGGGGTCAAGCCAGGGCAAGGCAGTCAGCAGAGACTCCTCTCTGGCTTTGAGGGGACAGGAACCCATCTGCACCACCAGGGGGCACCAGACGCCCAGTTAAACACCAAGACTCCTTCCCCCTCACATCACATCAGACGTATGGGTGTGAGAGTTGGACTATAAAGAAAGCTGAGTGCCGTAAGTATTGACGCTTTTGAACTGTGGTGTTGGAGAAGACTCTTGAGAGTCCCTTGGACTGCAAGGAGATCCAATCAGTCCATCCTAAAGGAAATCAGTCCTGAATGTTCATTGGAAGGACTGATGTTGAAGCTGAAACTCCAATACTTTGGCCACCTGATGAGAAGAACTGACTCATTTGAAAAGACCCTGATGCTGGGAAAGATTGAAGGTGGGAGGAGAAGGGGATAACAGAGGATGAGATGGTTAGATGGCATCACCAACTCAATGGACATGAGTTTGAGTAAACTCCGGGAGTTGGTGATGGACAGGGAGGCCTGGCATGCTGTGGTCCATGGGGTCACAAAGAGTCTGACATGACTGAGCGACTGAACTGAACTGAACTGAATCTTCCCCCTGCTCCAGGGGGACCCAGGAGGGTCTCCAGAGGGATAAGGGCTTGTTCTCTTTGTCCCTTTGGCAGCCAAGGAGTGTCCCACAGAGAACATTTTCTCTTCCCAACGCCCTTCCTCTCTCCCCTACCCCGACTCCTCCTCCGCCCCCATCCTTTTGGCAAACCTCCCCTCCAGGGTGGGCTCACAGGCCCCACTATACTGGAAGCTAAGGGCCCATAAGAAGTGTTTCACCCCTTCTGAAACACTTGCATTTAGCTTAAACTAAGGCTGAAGTCAAAGGCTAAGGCCTAATGGTGGGATTCCCAGCCAGCGGCAGGCCTGTGGCCACATGACCCCGGTCTCTCTGATTGAGAGCAGGGTTGCCAGATAAATACAAGATGCCTAGTTAAACTGGAATTTCACACGAAGATACTTTTTAAGAATAAGTATATCCCAGATAGCATATGGGATATACGTATACTACAAGTTGAGTTGTTATTTATCTGAGATTCAAATGTAACTGAGCTTTCTGTATTTTTACGGCTGAGACTGTCAAGAAGCCCCAGCCCTCCCTCCCCACCTGCTTAACCTGACCCCAGGCTCCGGCTACCTCGGTCCCCAATGATGACAGTGGCACACTGGGGCTGGCCCAGGCGGGCCCCGAACTTGGGGTTGCTGAGTTGGATGTAGAAGCGGCGGGTCTGGGGGCCCCGCAGGAGGGAGTCCATCTCCTGCAGCTCCAGGAGCTTCACCTGCAGCTCCTTCCAGGTCTCCCCAGGTTGGAACAGCAGCTCACCCTCCATGGGGATGTAGTCCTAGGAATGGGAAGGGGTCAGAGTTGGAGCAGGCCTGGGAGATGAGCCAGGCCACACGCTCCACCCCCACCCGACAGCCAGTGCAGAGACCCTCACGCAGACTCTCCCACGTGGACACCGGAATGGCTCCTGTTTATACAGCACCTCTTGTGCATCAAGTACTTTACAGATATTAACTCATTTCTTCCTCAGGGCAGAGTGAGGTAGAGATATTACTGTCCCCATTTTACAGATCAGGTAACTGAGGCACACAGAGGTAAAGAAAGATGCCCAAGTTCACACAGGTAGTTGTGGTGGAGCTGGGATTTGAACCAAAGTACAGAGAGACAAGGATGCAGATACAGGGGGGTCCCACACAGGCAGGCACTCAGCCAGGGGAGCTGAGATTTGCAGGCCTCACCTAGGAGGGAGGAACTGTTCCCCGCCCTGGGGCTCTGAAGTCTGAATCCCACCAGCCCCCCGGCCCTGCCTCCTGGGTGGGGTGCTTCTATTACCTCCTGTTTTTATTTTTCAATGCCCTAGAGCTTTTTCCTGAATGTCTTGGGATTAATGTGTACCTATATGGGGCAGATAGATTGCAGTGTGTAGGGGGAAGCCTTTTCACATAATCCCACTAGGTGGCGCTGTAAGCTAACATTCAGATTCTTTGCTAGCAGTCCGAGCCACCAGGGAAGCCCAAAAATGTAAGGATGGAGGTACTGGGGATTGAACCCAGGGCCTCATGCATGCTAAGCATGCGCTCTACCACTGAGCTATACCCCCAGGCATATATCTGTATATACATACATGTATACATTTGTATAGAAAAAGAGAAAGCAACTATCAACAATGGGTGCTAATTTTATTAGTCTTTCCATTCTGCTGTAGGTTTGAAGTTTTTCAAAATAAAAAGTTGAGAAATATTTAAAAATGTTAAAAAACATAGTTCACTACCAAAGGATCCTTATAAAGGGCTTCCCTAGTGGCTCAGATGGTAAAGAATCTGCCTGCAATGCAGGAGACTCAGGTTTGATCCCTGGGTGGGAAAGATCGTCTGGAGGAAGGAAAGGCAACCCACTCCAGTATTCTTGCCTGGAAAACTTCCATGGACAGAGGAGCCTGGTGGGCTGCAGTCCACGGGCCGCAAAGAGTCGGACATGACTGAGCGACTTAACACTTTCACTTTTTCACTTTCAGTGACGTTATGGTTGTACAAATTCCTTTTTGGAATTTTTACTGGGAGCATTAGAGCAGTAATAAGAACTATTCCTACCTATAAAAAGAAATAAAGCATAGGGTGTGTGCGCACACTTGCTCTCATGATTGCCAAGTGGGTCTGCAGGCCAGTGTGACTAACCTTTATTACTTTTTGAGTGAAGTTTTTTTGTTTCGTTTTTAATTTTGGGCCACACTCTGTGGCACATGGAACTTCCCCAGACCAGGATCGAACCCATGCCCCCTGCACTGAAAGCGCAGCATCGTAACCACTGGTCCAAGAGGAAAGTCCAGTGAAGTTTTGATATGAATATTTCTACTTTTAAAATGTTGGTAATAGGTATAAAATAGATAACTAATAAGAATCTATGGTATAGCACAGGGAACTCTACTCAGTACTCTGTAATGACCTATCTGGGAACAGAATCTAAAAAAGAGTGGATAGATATATGTCTATGTTTAACTGATTCACTTAGCTGTACAGCAGAAAAGCAATATGGTAAATCAACTGTATGCCAATAAAAAATTAATTAAAAAAATTGGTAATGGTAATAGGGAATTCCCTGGCAGTCCAGTGGTTAGGACTCTGCAATTTCATTGCCAGGTTCCTGGGTCCAGGTTTGATCCCTGGTTGGGGGACTAAGATCCCACAAGCCACACAGCATGGCCAAAAAAATCAAAATACACAAAACGTTGGTAATTAATTTAGAAAAACAGACATATAAGCCAAACTAAGCAGGGACATGGCTGTTGTCTGAGAGTGATTAAGTTGTGAAAAAGTGATAAAGTTGACACCAGCCCACCACGCGGCCCTCCCTGCCCTGAAGGATTGGTCCTATGGCCTGGCTGACAGAGGGCCTGCCTGGCAATGACAGCCTGGGGACATAAGGCCTGTGATCCCCCGTCAACAAGGCCAGAGTCCCTAGGCCATGGCAGAGGGGGCAGTCTGTTTCTTTGAAGAGTGTCCGGGTGGATCCTGGAATGTTGCAAGGGGGACACGGATGGTCTGGACATGATGAGGCCTTATTCAGGGCATCACTGGCCTTTTTGGTGAAAGTGAAAGTGAAATCGCTCAATCGTGTCCGACTCTTTGCCACCCCATGGACTGTAGCCCACGAAGCTCCTCTGTCCATGGGGTTTTCCAGGCAAGAAGAGGAAACTTCCTTCTCCAGGAGATCTTCCCAACTCATTTGAAAAGACCCTGATGCTGGGAAAGACTGTAGCCGGGAGGAGAAGGGGACGCAGAAGATGAGATGGCTGGATGGCATCACCGACTCAATGGACATGAGTTTGTGTAAGCTCCGGGAGTTGGTGATGGACAGGGTGGTCTGGGGTGCTGCAGTCCATGGGGTCGCAAGGAGTCAGACACGACTGAGCAGCTGAACTGAACTGATGCCCCTGCTGCAGGGTGGCAGGGGAAACGTGTCCTTGGGAGGCCAGCCTGTGGCACCACCAGCATCCAGAGACCCAGGATGCCGCTGTGTCCAGCCCCCACCGGGCCCTTGGGATGTGCCTGACCTCGTGGCAAGGACTCACCCGGTTGGCCTTGGCGGTGTTATCCTGTGTGCGGTAGGAGACCTGTGATTTGCCGCTGTCCAGGATGCGCCGGACCACGGGGATGCGGGCAACGTGCTCCCCGCTGCTGACCAAGTACTCGGGCTGCTCAAAGGACACGATCCCGCTGGCTGCAAGGAGCCAGGCGCTGGTCAGGGGTCTTGACCACAGTCCCCCTCTCAGCCCCTGCCCTCCCTCTGGCCCAGCCCGGTCCAGACTTCAGGAGTCTGCTTATCACCCTCAACCCTCTGCTCTCTAGGGAGGGTGGACAGAGGTGCTGGGAAAGTCTTCCAGGAAAAGTTGACAAGGCTGGAACAGTGTCCAGCTGACATCCTGGACGGTTTGGGGCAGAGAAGGGAGGCCAGGCAGCGGCAAGACCAGAGATGAGGGCTGAGACTGAGGACCGGGGCAGAGCAGGCCTAAGTCCTGCGGCAAGTGGGGAGGAGGGGTCAGCGACCAGAACAGGCCCTCCGGACGCTGGAAGGATGGTTATGAACAAGTCCAGGTTCCCCGAGGAACTAGCAGGGAAGGCCAGGTAGGTGACGGTGGTTTGACGCCTTGCCCGCCCTCTAGGTAGGCCTGGGCAGAAAAAGCCCCAGGTCCCTTCTTGCTCTGATGTCCCGGCATCCTGGGGACCCATTCAGTCTCAAGTTCAAAGTCCACAGGACAAGGAGAGGGTCGTGGGACGGCTCTAGGAGAACTCAGTACCCTCTGGTGATGATAAGAGAAGCCCCACACTGAGCGCTTATGAGAGAGGTACAGCCACAACCCCCTCAAAAGAGCCTGATACCCATTATGCAGATGAAGAAACCAAGGCTCAGAGGTTGAGTCGCTTGCCTAGGCCACATGGCCAGGTCCCACTTCCACTTGGATTGAGGAGAGACAAGGGTCCCAGAGTCCCCTTTGGCCCCCATCCTGACCGACCTTGCTCCTTGATGATGGTGATATTGACCAGGCGACGTCCGAGGGTGGCGGTGCCCACAGGCACGTCGATGGCCTCCACCAGCAGCTGCTTCTCGTCGTCGTCCTCGGGCCGGATAAACAAAGGCACCCGCACGTCCACCAGCTCCACGCCCTCCTGGAATTCCACCATGCCCCGGGCATCTGGTGGGGAGCCGTCAGACAGGCGTCAGGGGGCCGCACGGGGGTGGGAGCTGAGAGGGAGGAGCACAGGGAGCCTGCCCACCTACCCTGGTCTGCGGTGAGCGTGTAATAGCCGGGGGCCACCTTGAGCTCATGGAAGGCCCCCTGCTCCACGTGCTTCTCCGTCAGCTTCAGCAGGGCCTGCTTGGCCGAGCGGGGAGCCATCAGCACAGTGTCCACAATGGTGTGGTCCTGCCTGGGGGCGGGGCGGGTGGGGGGTGTCAGGCCAGCTGGGAGGCTGCCACGCGTCCCTGTCCACCCCTCCTGCCTGTCCTCTCTGCATTGGGGCACAAGATTCCAGGCAGCAAAAAGAGGTTTTTTCAGAGCCAGACAGACGCAGAGGCCCGGGCTGGCCCTGCTGCCGCCCCCTGCAGCCTCAGGGTCCTTATCTGTGAGAGGAGGCTCCTCTCCCTGCCCACCTCTCCCAGAAGGGCTGATGACGCACACACAGAGGCGGGGCAGCAAAGATGCCAAGGGGACAGGCCAGACTGCCTGGCTGCAATCCTGGCTTTTCATCTTAATTTTTTTTTTTTTTTTTTTTTACCAACCACATGGAAATTGAACCTGGTCCCTGGCAGTGAAAGCCTGAGTCTTAACTGCTGCTCCTGTGTCGTGCTGTGTTGTGTCTGACCCTTTGTGACCCCATGGACCGTAGCCCGCCTGGTTCCTCCATCCATGGAATTTTCCATACAAGAATACTGGAGTGGGTTGCCATTCCCACTCCAGGAGATCTTCCACGCCCAGGGACTGAACCCGCGTCTTTTGTCCTTTGCGCTGGCAGGCAGGTTCTTTACCACTGAGCCACCTGGGAAGCTTTAACTGCTGGACCACCAGGGAATTCCCCTGGTTCTCTCTCTCAATGGCTAGGTAACCTTGGGTAAGTTGCTCAACTTCTCTGATCCTCAGTTTCCTCAACTATACAATGGGAATAGCAATGATCCCCACTTGAGTAAGATAACCACACACACGAGTCCTTAGAACAAGGCCTGACCGGTGGTCAACACTCAAAGTGCCAGTCTCAATGGTTCTTACCCACAGTAATGTGCCCGGTGAGAGCTGTGCTTTGTCTTCTTGGTATTGAACCCCACCCCACTCTTCCCTGGGGGATCTGGGACTCGGGGTGGGAACTGGGAAAGAAGTGTGTCACCCACTGGACCATCTGGTTGGTAACCAGCGGCGCCTCCAGGATCAAGGCCTTTGGCCTCAGAGGAGGGCTGGCTCTGGGCACCGGCTATCCCTGGTACTGGGTGGGAGCTATTGCCCGTGTGAGGCCAGGGACTGGGTTGGCTCGTTTCCCTGTGGGTTTCTTATTCTCATACAGGGGCTGGCTCTCGGTGAGGGCTTCGTATGGGTATGTGTTCAGTGAAGGTCCTACCCCAGGACAGGCCCAGACAGCCCTCCTCTCCCATGGGGCGGAGATGATGGAGATGGAAGTGGGGATGCGGGAGGTGGGGGTGGGGGAGGTGGGACTTGGGGCTGGTACTGCCCACGGATGTGTCTTCGACTCACTTTTTCCCGGCATTGGGCTGCTGCCTGTGGGGGACAAAGTGAAGACTGTGAGCCAGATGGTCCCTAGGGGGCAAGGATTATCTGCTTGGGAGAAATCCCCTGGCATCAGCTATGGGAGCAGCGCCCCCCCCAACCAACCCCACCCCGGGCGCCTAGGACCCACCGGAACTTGGTCTGCTGGAGGTTGTGAGCGCCTGTGATTTGTCGGTACACCTCGTTCAGCTGCCAGGCAAGGGAGGGCTGTGAGGCTGGGGCCCTGGGGGAGCCCCTGCACCCAGAGGACCTCCTGGGCATGGCTGGGGGTGTGGCCACAGGCATGTGCAGTGGCTCTACCCTTCTGGAAGCTTTCATGTGGGGCAGATCCCAGGGGACCCCCCGGCCACACGTGTGTCCGAGAAAGCCCTTCTTTCCCACCCAAGGCGGCTTCCCTCTGCCCTCCTGCCACCCAGCTCACACCCGGCCCAGAGGTGCCCACTGCCTGGGACCGGCTCCTTACATTCTCCTCCACCTCCTGGCGCAGCTGGTCACATTCTCGCGTGCCAGGCTTCAGCAGGTTCTCGGTGCAGAGGCGAGCAAGCCGCAGGGACAGTCCGTAGGGCACTAGGGCAGGTGAGGAGGGGGGTCGTCAGTCCCGCCATGATGGGCACCACAGAAGCCTCCTCCAGAAGCCGGGCTCGGATTGGGGGGCACCGGGCGCATGTACCCCTCAGGAAGGGTAGGAGGTGGCCAGCCCTGTGCCTGCACCCGATACCCAGAGAAAAGAGGAATGCTGGATCCCAGACCGGGGAGCAGTGTGAATGTGCCCTGGGCCCCAAGGGCAGCGCCAGGAGACGTGGTGCCCAGCCCCGGCTCTCACCCAGCTCTGAGGGGTTGATGCCTGCAGCGTGCGAGGCGAAGCCCGGCCGCTGCACGTTGTTGGTGATCTTCCATCGGACCGTGTCGCGACCCTTGAGGTTCCCGCTGCGCAGCAAGGGCGTGTCCAAGTGGTCCGAGGCCATCAGGTTCTCTCGCAGCATGTAGTGGTCTTCCTTGAAGCCCACCATGTGACCTGTGGGACCTGGGCCTCAGTACAGGGCTGAGGGGCTGCTTCCTAGACCCTCCCCCACCACACCCCACAGGTGGGACCTCCACGGTCCCCGGCCTCTGTCCCAGACTTGGCACCCTGCTTCCCCTCCACCCCCGCTGAAGGAAGGAGCTGTCAGAAGTCCACCGCCCCCGCCGAGGCCAGGCCCGTACCTCGGTTGCAGCAAGGGAGAAGGGCCAGGCAGGCCTAGGAGGCAAGGAGGGCGGGGATGAGAGCTGAGACGGCCGCACCGGCCCAGGGAAGTCCCTCCGGCCACCACCTCCCACCCACGCCAGTGGTCCAGAGGGGTCAGCAGTGCCTTCCCCAGACACTGGGATATCCAGGCAGTTACAGGGGCCTGGGTGTGGGCACAGAGGCGAACAGGGGCAGAGGGTACCCAAAATGCATGCCATGGGACTCTGGTCCCGCTATCTACTCTGGAAAGGAAAAGGTTCTGTGATCAAACCCCTTTGGGAAGCACTGAATTCCTTCCCCATGTAGTTTCCTTATGCAAACAACTAGCTCAAAGGCTCCGAGAAGCCCTGCAGAGGAGAAACCGCTTTCTCAAAAGTATTTGACCACAGAACGCTTTCTCCCTGTAACACGCATGAATACGACCCTGGGGGCTGCCGTAGGGGCACCTCTGCCCCCTTCAGTATCCCACGCCAGGCCATGCTCTGCACTCTCCTGTCTCCGGTCTTTCTTCCAAGGGAGACGGCCAGCTCCTGGTGGGCAGAGCCCTTCCTTCTTGTTGGTTCTCGTGACCCTTTGCATGCGGCTGACCCCCGGGCCAGGGACTCCCAGGAATCCAGCCACTGGTGGCTGGCAGAGGCGAGGGGCTGGGGTGGGGACGGCACCAGAGCTGGGCGGAACGTGTGGGTTCCCTTGGCCTCTGCCCCCTACAGGGACCCCAGTGGGGTGGGGACCAGGGGAGCCCCACCTTGCAGCAGGCACAGTACTTCCAGCAGAGCAGCAGCAGCAGGACCGGGAACAGGAGGAGGAAGATGAGCAGGGGGATGAGCCACCAGAAGGTGCCCGGGGGGCATTCTAGGGAGGAGAGAGGAGGAGGAGGGAGCCAGTGCCTCCCCCCGATGTGGGTCTGACAGGCCACCCAGGCCCACCCTGCCGGCCCGCCGGCTCACCCTTCCTCCTCTGCACCAGGACGGTGCTGTTGGGCCCGGGGGCGCTGTCCCCCTCCACGGTGTAACTGTAGGTACAGTCGTCGTCCTCGTCCCGGAAGGAGCAGTGCTCCACCACCTCCTCCGCTGCAGACACAGATGGTCAGCAGGGCACCCGACCCCAGCCCGGAGCACCTCAGGGCCTGGCGAGGGGTCCGCTCCTCACCACGGCCTTGCTCTGGGGCCCACCCTGCCCATCACAGGGTCGGGGTGGAGGGGTGGAGGCCTCTCCCTGGGGAAGAATGTGAGTTCCCGGCAGACTGTGCACACGGTGGGCGGTGAAGTGGGGGCTGCCCTGCCCAGGACCGTCAAAGCCCGCAAATCTGTGCCTGTCCTGGGCATCACTCAGGAGCTGGGCTTCTAGAACATTTTTCTGACCCAGAGGAAAGCAGGCTGTGTGCCCCAGGGCCCGTTTTTTGCGCCTTTGCTATGTTCATGGCCCCCTCCCCAGGACTGGGTGCTCTGGCCAGACTGTGCGTCCCCTCCCTGGGTCTGTGTGCCCAGTCTGGATTCTGTGACCACCCCCCAGGCCTGGAACCCCTCTTCTGCCTGTCCTCACTTTGGACTACGAGCCCCCTACCCAGCTCTACAGCCCCGCCCTGATGAGCGACCCCGCTTAGGGGTCTCCCCGTGCCCAGTTCTCTTGCCTGCCCTGTACCTTTCTTGAGCTCATCCACCATCTTGACCTTGAAGCTGCACTCTTCGCACGTGCGCCCCTTCTTTTCACCAGTGCCCCAGGCCTGGCACTGCACGCAGGAGCGCAGGTCCTCACAGAGGCCCAGGTGGATCTGGGTGGGCAAAGAGGAGGGGCAGACGGGTACTGTGCTGGGTGGCCCCTGCCAGGCCCACTCCCACAACCTCACTGCCTGGGCAGCTCCCATGGCGATGGGTCCCCGTGCCCACACCCAGCGAGTGTGGCCTCACCGCCGAGTAGTTGATCTCGCAGACGGTGTCCGTGTAGAGCGACTGTTGGTTGCAGTGGCAGCGGCCGCACTCGCAGTGGCCACGCCCATTACAGAGACCCTGAGGTGAGAGGAGGCCCCCGTGAGCCAGCTGCGCCCCCATCCCTGTCTGCAAGGGGGCCCCGCCCACCGTCCCCTGCTGCCTGCCTCAGGCCCTGGCCCACCCCGTTACTGTCGATGCAGGTGGCATTGCTGAGAGGACAGTCACAGCTCAGGCCTGTCCAGCCAGGCTCACACACGCACTGACCCATGGAGCAGCGTCCCCGGTCTGCAAAGAAGGGAAGGCGAGAGTGGAGAGGCACATTTGCACCTGCAGTCCAGGCTGCCCACCCGGCAGAGCTGCCTCGGGAGCTAGGATGTCTCCAGCCATGGGCAGAGCCATCTCTTCCTCTCTTTCCTGGCATTCCCTTCTCTCCATTTTTCCCCGCTCTATTCTGCCCTCTACCTTCCACTCTGCAGATGGAGTGATCACCCCAAAACACAAACCCAGTCACATGTCTCCCCTATTTAAGAACCTTTGATGAATCCTGGCCAATGCAATAAGGTAAGAAAAAGAAATAAAACATACGTATTAGAAAGTAAAAAACAAAAAACTGTCATTATTTGCCAGTATCAGAAATGTCCCCAAATAGCAAGAAGAATCTATAGATAAGTTGCTAGGTTTCATAAGTTAGTTGAGCAAGGTGGCTGGATACAAAGTTAACATATACAGAGAAAATGAAATTAAAACCTCCAATGACTCCCTTTGCTCAAAGGATAAAGTCCAATATCCTTGCTATTGACTGATTGCAGCCTGCAAGCCAAATCCAGCTCACCACCTGCTTTTGCAAAAGTGTTACTGAAACAGAGCCACACTCATTTGCTTCCGTGTTGCCTATAGCTGCTTTCTGCTACAAGGGCAGAGCTGAGCAGTAGTGACAGAAACGGTTTGGCTTACAAAACTGAAAACATTTAATGTCTGGCCCTTTAAGAAAAAGTGTGGACTAGACTAAAACTGGATACATCCTGGCCTGGAATCCAAACCTCTCACACTCTGGCCCTGTCTCCTTTCCAGCAGCATCTCCCTCCCTTCCTATCTCATGGCTCCACCTGTGCTAAATACCTGTCTTTCTCCAGACATCCTGGGTTCTCCCTTCATTTCTCTGAGTGCACTGTAGGGTAGGCAGGTAAAGAGAAAAGAAGGC
Organism: Bos mutus; assembly: GCF_027580195.1. NCBI lineage: Eukaryota > Metazoa > Chordata > Mammalia > Artiodactyla > Bovidae > Bos > Bos mutus. The sequence goes on along the minus strand of NC_091635.1, from coordinate 7,419,526 downwards.
AGATAAAAGCAAGAATGAAGGAAAGAGTAGACCCCCAGTGGCTAGTACACAGTTGGGATTTAATAAGTATTTGGTGAGTAGATTTTCATTCAATCTCCTCCATTTGCCCAGTCAGTCCTTCCACGTGGCCCCTGTGGGTTCTGTGGCCCTTGCCCAGTTCCAGAAGCTCTGGCCAGCCTATGGGCCCCTGGCCTGGACCCACACTGTGTTGGGCCCTGTGGGATGCATTACCCCAGGCCCTGCCTGCCAGAGATGTAGCACCTTCCAAGAGAGGAAAGATCACCATGCCTTATAGCACCAATCCCTGGTGGGATGGGAGAGTGGAGAAGAAGGTGGGCGTGGACTGGAGGACCTCAGGGGAGCCAGAGTCTTAAACATAAGAGTAATGTCATGCTGGTAGGGGCCTTGGGCATCAAGTTTTTGGAGGAGGAGAGAGGTCCAGGTTGGGGCTGGACTTGCGGGAGGCGCTCAGGGAATCTGGCCTGCACATGCGGATTCTGACTCCTGGTGTGGCTCTCCCAACTTGGGCTCTGATGGGAGAACCAGCGGGGCAGGGTGTGGGCTGGGCACCCAGGCCACCCCCAAAGCCCTGTACCACCCCACTTGGGTCAGCAGCTCACCATTGCAGAGGAACCCGGAGGTGCGGGGACACTGGAAGTTGTCGTATTCGCAGAACTGACCCTCGTAGCGGCCTTCGCCATAGCACACACAGTGGCCACACTGGCACTCGCCCCGCCCGGAGCACACCTTGTCCTCGCCCTCCCGCCGGCAGGGCTGCAGGTCGCTCTGGGAGCCGGTGGAGCAGTTACAGGTCTTGCCGCTCCTGCGGGAGGAGCCAGTCACTTCCCCACTGCCCAGCAAGAAGGCTGGGCCTTCACCATCCCATTTTACAGATGAGGAAACTGAGGCTCTAAATGGGTCTAAGTTAAGCAGACAGCAGTGGTTGAACTGAACTCAAGCCTCAGTTCCCTGAGACCCTCCCTCTGTCCCCTCAAGTCACAACAAATCTGTTCAATGTCTTGAAGCTTGAAAAGCCCTTACTCTTACTATCACTCATTCGTGACTCACTTCTGCTCAGGGAATAGGGGCCCATGGCTCAAATGTGCTGTGTACTCAGTCGTGTCCGACTCTTTGTGCCCCCATGGACTGTAGCCCGCCAGGCTCCTCTGTCCATGGGATTTTTCCAGGCAAGAATACTGGAGTGGGTAGCCATTTCCTTCTCCAGGATGGCTCAGATAGTAAAGGTTCAAAAGGGATGGAGGGCAAAGTCAGCCTCCCGCTCTGCCCGACCCACAACACCCTGTCCTGATTCTTAAATGACTTTCCAGAGATAATCCGATATCAGTTCAGTTCAGTTCAGTCGCTCAGTCGTGTCCGACTCTTTGCGACCCCATGAATTGTGTCCGACTCTTTGCGACCCCATGAATCGCAGCACACCAGGCCTCCCTGTCCATCACCAACTCCCGGAGCTCACTGAGACTCACGTCCATCGAGTCAGTGATGCCATCCAGCCATCTCATCCTCTGTTGTCCCCTTCTCCTCCTGCCCCCAATCCCTCCCAGCATCAGAGTCTTCTCCAATGAGTCAACTCTTCACATGAGGTGGCCAAAGTACTGGAGTTTCAGCTTTAGTGTCATTCCTTCCAAAGAAATCCCAGGGCTGATCTCCTTCAGAATGGACTGGTCCATGTTTTTTTTCAAGAATTATCCAGGGTTTTTTTGGGGGGTTGGGGGGTGTTGCACTGGATGGCTTGCAGGATCTTAAGTCTCTGGATCAGGGAATGAACCCACAGCTCCAGCCATGAGAACACTAAGTCCTAATCACTGGACCATCAGGGAATTCCCATATCCATGTTTTTCAAAGTTCTTTGAATTTAATCCAGCAACTGGATGTGCCCCTTTCTCAGCCTTTTCTATGCCTGGCTGCCACCCCCTCCTCAGCCTGCCTCCATGGTATGCCCAGCGTCAAGCACTTGCGGGCCCCTTCACTGGGAGCTGCTGGCATCCGGGGTGCTGGCTTCACCCCCACCACACTTACCAGCCCTCGTGGCACACACAGTGTCCGCACATGAAGTCCCCGTGGAAGTTGCAGCGAGATGACCGCTCCTCTTTTTGCTGGAATGAAATCGTGGTGGGGTGGGTGGGGGAGAGGGGCAGATGCTTGCCGCCACACCGAAAAGGGAGCTCTGCTTTGTTACTCGGGTCCTCGGGTGGTCAGCTCAGCCTCTCCCTGCCCGCACACCCTTGGTGGGGCTGTGTCATACCAGCTCACAGGAGCACACGTCACAGATGACGCCCACGTCCATCCGGAGGCCGTTGGAGAAGGATGGCTTCAGATGGATGGTGCCCTTCTGGTCTGCCTCCAGAAGCTGACACACATGAGCCCCGTCCAGGTCCTCGATGGCCCGGAGCTGCACTTGGTATGTGCCCTGCAGGGACCCCGTCTTTAGTCGAGGCAGGCCTGGCTGGACCAGCCGGGATGGCAGTTCTACCTGAAAGTTCTCGGCCCTAAAGCTTCAGGAATGTGTCTGGCCCCTGGCTCCCAGCTCCCTGCCTGTCCTTCCTCAGGGCTCCCAACTCGCTCCTCCAGGCAGAGTCAGGACAACAAGAGCCCGACAGTAAGCAGGGCTGCCTTTGGCCCGCTCGTTCAGCTGGGCAACCTGGGCTCCATGCTGACTGATCTCCGCTTTACAGCTGAACACCAGCCAAGGGCAGTGCAGAGCTCAGCCAAGGGCGGTGCAGAGCTCAGCCAAGAGGCTGCTCCAGGGGGCTTCAAACCCAGGTCTGTCTGACTCGGGAGGCCATGCTCTGGATCTCTGTTTGGGTAGATCCCACCCCGCAGGGCGCTGTCCCCGTCCTCCCCTGTCTCGGGGCCCCCACGGAGGCATACCACTTCCCCTCGCCGGATGAAAAAGGACCCCGTGTCCGTCTTCTGGAACATCCTAGAGGTGACCTCTGTCCGCAGGCCTCGAGGACTGTCCAGGGCCCGAATGTCCAGGTTGGAGCGGATGCGCTAAAAGGGGGCAGGTTATTGATGACTTGGGAGGTGGGCCCAGACCCACCCACCATGGCCTGGCTGCCTGAGCTGCAGTCTTATCTGCATGGAGGCCTGGGTGCTGGGGGGTCATGGGAGCAGAGCCTGCAAGAGCCTGGGACCAGGCCCAGGGGGCTCCTCAGAGACCACAGGAGACCCTTCTGCTCTTCCATCCTGTTTCCCAATCCTCTGTCATTCAGCCATCTCTCCCACCCGCCCCCGCCGCCCTCGGACCCTGGAGCCCGCACTGGCCCTCACGTTGAAGGCTTCCTGCAGCAGATCCACAATGTTGGACGAGTCCTCCTGTAGCACCCCCAGTGAAGAGACGGGGAAATACGATGACAGCCTCTGTGGGGGAGAAAGTCGGGCCCGGGGCTCAGCCTCTGATGAGCGTCATCACTCTGGATGGAGACAGGAGCTCTGGGGCTCACCCACTTTGCGGGTGGGGGACGCTCTCAGCTCCCGCCTGCTGGGGAGTGGGGTTGGAGGATGGGCACATGACCACCTCTTCCCACCAGGGCCCATCCGAAGTTTTCGGAAGGAAAGAAAGGAGGGTGGGGGTGGGTGTGTCTAAGAAGCTCCATGGGTCCCTCCCCCGGCCCAGGGAGGCCCAGCCCCTCACCTCATAGTAGCTATAGGAGTAGTTGGTGACGGCGAAGATGGGGATGATGTTGTGTTGGCCGAGCAGGCGCACCAGGGTGGGCACCGACGGGTAGTCCTGCATCTTGTACTGGGTGTAGGTGCCCGTGGGGTCCAGGTGGCACTCCTCGTCGTTACGCCTCATGATGCCGGCCAGCACGTTGGCCCCGTCGGCCTCGTAGTGGAAGGCCGACTCGGTGGAGAACACCAGCAAGTGGGTGCTGTCAGGGCGCCAGCCAATGTCACTCTGGGGAGAGCAAGAAGGGGGTGCCCGTGGAGCAGGCGGCCTGCTGACGGCAACGTCACAGCGCCGCACACCGCCACGGTGAAGGCGTACCCCAACGCTGCGCTCAGCAAGGACTCGGGATTCACAGCCTCCGTCAGCAACGCTCATGACAAACAGCGCTGGGAGGATGACCGGGGTGGGGAGGGGACACAGAAACCAGCCATGGGGAGTGGGAAACGGACGCAGGGACTGTGCCCACAGCGGGCACCATGCAAGATGGGAGCCAGTTTCAGCCAGCTGTCCCCTCAAGGCCTCAATCACTCTGCGAGCATCTCTCAACTGCATACAAAAACGGACACCACACAACATTCAACAAAAGACTTAAAACAGGGACAGCAGCGCGTGGCCACTTGTTTGAGAAATACATAGGGTGGCTTTGGAAACCGTGTGTGTAAAAGCAATAGGCGGGGGAAAAAAGGGCAGAACTATAACATGCACTGATTTCGACTACATAAGGGAATGATACACGCTGGCGGGGTAGCAAGCAGCTGGCTGTCTCTGTGATGGTGGTGGAATTATGGGCAATTTCTGTTCTTTGTTTTCCAAATTGTCTATAACATCAGTGCATTATTTTTTAAATGAAAAAATTGATGCACACGTAAAAAGTGCCCTCCTCTAGCACAGCTGGAGATGGGTATTAGCAGGGAGCTTGGGCTCGGGGCACTTAAGATTCCAGAACGCCGAGGCTCAGGTCCGCCTTGGTGACCAAGACAAAACCAGGGTAAGACTGCTCAGGCCCCAACACCTCTAAACTTGGATTGGAATTGAGGGTCCCCCAGAGGGTCTGAGCTTGTCTGAGGGTATGGGGGCCCCAGCCTGGCACCAGAGCAGGCCAGTGGGCAACTCTTGACCTTGTAGAGAAACACAGCCCTGGTCTAGGCCGGAAGGAGCCTCCCAACACTCACGGTACACACGGCCGTCTGCAGGATGGCATCAAAACCTCCTTCCGGGGCATCCAGGTTGCCTGAGATGCGCTCCCCCTTCAGCTTATTCCGGAACTCCTCCACGTCTTCCGTCAGGCTGATGACATTCTTGAAGGAGAAGGGGGGGTCGCTGTTGGGCCAGGGTTCCTTCAGCCTGGGAAGGTGGGAAGGGGAGTGTCAGGGAGAGAGCAAGTCAGGGAAGAAGACCCCCATGCCCTGCACCCACTGTCCTTGCGGACCACCCCCTTGGCTCAGTGCAACCCCAAGATTTTCAAAGTGCCTGGGTGGAGAGGAGGCGGGCCACCTGGCCAGGACCACTGTCCACTCGGTCGATCACTCACTTCTCAGGCCTCATGTCTGTCTGAGGGACGCTGACTTTGTCCACGAACTTGCCAAATCCTATTGTGTAGTCGCTGGTGAGCTGCCTCAGGACCTGAGCTGGGCATCAGTAGGAAAGACAGGGGACAGCTGAGGGTGGGACGAACGGAGAGAGTAGCAGGGAAGCAGACGCACTGCCACGTGTAAAAGAGAAGCCGGAGGGGATTATCCACGTGGCTCAGGGACCTCAACCCCGGGCGGCTCTGTGACAGCCTCGACGGGTGGGATGGGTGGGAGGTGGAGGGGCTTCAAGAGGGAGGGGGTCATATGTACACCCATGGCTGATTCATGTTGGTGTATGGCGGAAACCAATGCAATATTGTAAAGCAATATCCTTCAATTAAAAATAAATAAACTTTTTAAAAACAAAAAGAAGGGGCAGCTGAGTCCCAAGAACCCCACATCTACATAGGTGTTGGGGGCTAGTTTGGGAAGGAGGAAGAGGAAGAATAACTTAATAACTTAACATCAATGCTCTGCATGTTTGGCATCAGTTCGTGCACACAGCAGCCCTGTCATTATTTACAGATGAAGGGAATGGGACTCAGGGGACCTGGAGTCATGCATGCAGCCAGTTGGAGGGGGTGGGTGGGGAGCTGGACCAGCCATCTGTTAAGCTCGGACTTAACAGCCTCATAGCAGCTGGGACCCTCCTTGTCAAGATCAGAAGAGGGCATTTCCTGGCGGTCCAATGGCTAGGACTCTGGGTTTCCACTGCAGGGGCAAGGGTTTGACCCCTGGTCAGGGTATTAAGATCCCACAAGCCACATGACACGGTGCAGCAAAAAAAAACAAAAAGGACCAGAGGGGGTCTGGGGCCCACCCAGTGGGGCCCTCCCTCTGTACTGCTGAATGGTTATTGGGGGTCTGGCCAGGACTCTCCTCTGAGAATGGTGAGAAGGAGTTCTTGGGGTGCTCAGAAGTCCTGTCCTTCCTTGAGGAGTAGGTATAGCTAGCCTGAGCCCTGGCCTCCTGAGCAGCTGGGGGCAGGGGGCACCCTCTCCATGCCCCGAAGTCTTCCGCTCCATACCCAGATCTTGCCCCATCTTCTTGAGGTTGTCCAGATCATCAGACATGGAGTTGGAGAAGTCCATGAGGATATACAGGTCCATGGGGCTCTCCAGGGGCTCGAACACCTGCAGCTCGAAGTGCCGCTCCTCGCCCGGCCGCAGCCGCACCCGCAGCGCCTGGGGGGACACCTGGCTGCGGCGCAGCGTGGTGTCAATCTGCCTTTCCTGCGCCCAAGGGAGGGGGACAGCTGGCTGGAGGGTCTCTCCAGATCTAACGGAGACCGCTCAGCTCAGCCAGGGGACCCCATAGCACCCCATAAGCAGCCAGCCTTGAGTTTGCCTCCCCCGACCCCTGACCCCAGGCACCTCCGTGATCTCGAAGCTGCTCTCCATGACCACCACGCTCTCCAGCCGGCAGCCGGCAGCCAGCAGCTCGGCCTGGGTGTTACAGCGCCGTTCCTTGAACACCTGGCCAGAAGGAGACGGGGTCAGGGGGCACTGCCTGTCCCCGCTGCTGTCCTAACCCCAGATTTACGCCCCTCGATTTTCCTGAACCCTTGCCTGTTCTCCCACGCCCACCTGGCCCGAGGCTGGGCCGAGGGTGTGGCAAGTGTGACTTGGCCAGAGCCCAGGGGTGGGGCGCGCGGCTGGGGAGGCGGCCGGGCTGGGCAGCAACACACCTCGTCCGTGCAGTAGGCGCAGTCCTTGTCCACGCGGATGCACTCAGTACAGCTCTTCACCTGGGCCTTCTTGCAGCGGTTCGCTGCGGAGCAGAGCGGGGTGGGCCCACTGAGATGGGTCTCACCCAGGGCCAAGCCCTTCCCTTAAGCATCCTCATTTGAAAGAGGTAGGGACTCTCTCCCAAGATACAGAGGGAGAAACAGAGGCCAATGGCTATGTGGTTAGCAACCTGCAGAGCCAGGTCTCAAACTGGGACTTTCCACCCAAGTCTGGAGGGAAGGAGGGTGGGGGCTGAGACGGAGGTGCTGGCCCATTTGCTGGCGGGGACACCCTAACCAGCCCCACTGCCTGCTCCTCTGGGATTGTGTTTCGTTGATCAGTGTCCCTACTGCCAAGCCTATGCCCTGCACATGGTGAGTTTTTAATAAATAAAGGAGGTGAAACTTCAGTTTCCCCAGAGGTTGGGATACCCTCTGGTTTTGCTCAGTTAAAATCACAGTGAGGACCCGCTCGCGCTGGTGGGCGGGGCCCCTGGACTCAGGAAAAGGAGCGCTGTTAATGTTCAGCAGTGTATTGGGCGAGGGCAGGGAAGCCCTGACTCGCAGCATTTACCGATCTCCAAAGTATAAACGTTCCCACCACGGACTGCTTTGAGCTGCCAGCCATGGCGTCCACGGACAGGCACTATTCTATCAGTAGGAGCCCTTTGCAGACTGCAGACACTCAGAGGGCCGGTGATGATCACCTCCCTCTCCTTCAAATTCCCATAAGACCTTTCAACTCCGCTGTCCAGGCCTCAGCACACCCTGCAAGCGCCTGCCTTCTCTGAGTGGATATCTTTTCCCTCCTTTAGACCAAGTCTCGTTGCGCTTCCCTTGGGCCATGCAGCTCAGGATCATGGCTCCGCAGCCCTTAAAGTGGGTGATGGCTGTTTGTTGAGTGGCTGAGTGAGGGTCTGGGCAAGACAGAGAGCCTCCCCCCACACCCTGCTACCTTAAGGGCAGTGTCTTGAAAGTTGAGGCCCCGCCAAGAAGGGTGCTGTAGGGGTGTGTCCGACTCACCCACGTGCCCGGGGAAGCTGACGCTCAGCAGGGCTGCCAGCAGCAGCCTGGTCCACGGGCTGGGATGTGGCCCTGCCATCCTCCTCTTCCTGTAAAACACCCACAATTGACACACGATGCCTGACAACCCTGGTCCACGTGTCAGCTCAGTGGGTCCTCGTCAGAGCTCCACTGTTCCCACTGCACAGATGTACAGACTGAGGCTCTGAGAACTTTAGTGACGTTCTGAGGCCACTTGGCCTACAAGTGGTAGGGCCCAGGACCCCTGATCCCTCTTTTCCTCTGCCCCCTTCCTTGGCATCCCTAGAGCGGCCAGATGCCCTGTAGGCCTACGCCCTGCCAGGGAGGTCCCCACCCTCTCACCACTGAGGACTCTAGGCTCTGAGCTTGTCCCATTTGCTAGGCCTTTTGTACTGGGCTCCCCGGAGGGCAGACCAGGGATTTTTCCACCCTTGCCTTTCAGACCCCACTGGGTTGCGTCAGGCTTGGCAGGGACAGGGCCACCCTAGAGGGTCCTGGCCCGCTTACTTGCCCTTCGGTGATGGGATACAGCCCAGGAGGAGGGGGCCCTCCGCAGTATTTGGGGCCTGGGGAAGGGAGGACATGATTTGCTACTCAGCTAAGTTCTGTAATGGCTGCTTGGCCCATCAGAGGGCGTCCCCTCACCTGTGCCTGCCCGAGCTGAGTGGGGGGATCCTGAGCAGGTCACCCTTTCAAAAGTTAGCCTGGAGGGGGATTAAAAACCCCTGCAGCCCACTCATACACACACACACTGCCAGCCACCCCAGGACACCCCATCTGCCTTTGCTTCACTGTTTTTTTTTAAACGATTTATTTATTCATTGTTTTTGGCTGTGCTAGGTCTTCCTTGCTCCATGGGCTTCTCCTTAGTTGCGGTGCTCAGGGTTCTCCCTGCGGTGGGTTCTCTGCTTAGGGGTCCCGGGCTCTAAGGCACAGGCTCAATAGTGTGGCACACAGGCTCAGCTCCTCCTCGGCGTGTGGGATCTTCCCAGATCAGGGATCAAACCCGTGTCTCCTGCATTGGCAGGCAGATTCTTTTACGACTGATCCAGGGAAGGCCCCTTTGGTTCAACTATTAAAATATCTCAAGTCATTCGTGACCTTCTCAGTGACATCCCTGAGAACATTTCAAGATGGACAGCCTGCTGAAGAGAGGGGCTGGCCAGAGGCACCTGGCCTGGCAGAGCTGAGGGCAAGAGTGACCACCCCGGCCACTTTCTCCAGAGCCAGTCACCCAGCAGCCCAAGACTAGGCCATGCCTACTGGCCCTCATCCTTGGCTTGTGGGGCAGGCACACCCCAGGCTCTGGGGAGACCCGAGGGGCTGCAGGAGGGCATGCCTCCATCTCTCCGAGGCGGCCACCAGGAGCTCCAACACATCTGCAGGCGATCAGCTGGGGAGGAGCCCGCCTCTAGGAAGGGCCTGGGGTAAGGGTGCCCCAAGCCAGCTGAGGAGGGCTGCTTCTTGGGGAGAAATGGTTTTCCTGCGGCCTTGGGGCACAGGCACCACACCCACAGGCTACACAATACTGGCTGCTTCCCCGGGCCTCCCTGGGGCACCATTACACATGTAGGTACAGGCACTTCCCAGCCGGGCTCTTACTCACTCTCCTGTGCCCACAGGCTGGGCACACAATGGGCAAGTGCCCAGCATGTCACGTACATAATTGCCATTTACTCTGCATAGGAACCAGTGGGGGAATGACTGCCTGATCCCCTTTGTCCAGATCAGATGGGGCAGTGCAGCAGCAGCCCCCCTGCCCCATTTAACCTTCACATTATATTCAGAGACTAAAACAGCAGCAATGCACACAGAGTGTTGTGTTTGACTCAACTTGTGTTTTTAAAAGTTTTTTTTCTTTTTTAAGGCTGAATCTTGCAGCATGAGAAATTTTAGTTCCCCAAGCAGGAAATTAACCTGTGCCCCCTGCATTGGGAACACGGAGTCTTAACCACTGGGCCACCAGGGAACTGCCTAAAAAGCTTTTTTGTTTTTGGCCACACCAAGTGACTTGTGGGACCTTGGTTCCCTGACCAGGGATTGAACCCAAGCCCGGACAGTGAGAGCACCGATTCCTATCCACTGGATCACCACTGCATGCATGCTCAGGCACGTCTGACTCTTTGCTACCCCACAGACTGCAGCCCGCCAGGCCCCGCTGTCTATGGGAGTTTTCCAGGCAAGAATACTGGAGTGGGTTGCTATCTTCTCTTCCAGGGGATCTTCCTGACCCAGGGATCGAACCCGTGTCTCCTGCATTGGCAGGCGGACTCTTTACCACTTTGCCACCTGGGAAGCCCTGGACCACCAAGGGACTCCCTAAAAAGTTTTCAAAGTAGTCATTGGTGGGTGAAAAAATAAGATCTCACATAAGAGTTAGGACTGTGGGCTTCCTGGGACACGTGACTGTGGCAGCATGGGCAGAGCCCTTGGGACACAAACTCTCCAGGCTACTCTGGGTCCCACCAGGCGCGGGGCCTTTTTATGTAGCAGCTGGACCCGGAAGTGAGTGCTTGCCACCCACTGTTATCACATAGCGGCACACCCAGTCTGGCAGGCTTGGGACATACATACTCTTGGACACATGCTATGGCCCACATAACATGGGCTCAGTGTTCTCCTGATACCTACCCCATGGGAGCCCCCGCTTGGCACGTCCGCACCCACCCTCCACCGCTCTCTTCCCTCCTGCTTCCCTATCCTCTGGCCCCTCTGCTGCTCTATCACCCGCAGATTCAAGGCCAAGGAGACAGACAGATACCCCTTCCCCACTGTCCCTCCTGCTCTCCTTTACCCGCTCAGCCCCCGGGGACAGAGACCTGCAGCCTTCACTTCCAGCTGTGGTCCGAGGCAACCACAACCCAGTCCAGCCTTGGGCTCAGGGTGTGGCCAGGCCACTGGGGAGAAGGAGCCCAGGAGGAGCCATCTAGAGGCCCCCACCTACAACGAGACAGGGCCACCCGGGGCTGAGGGGGTGGGGACGGCGGGGCTGGCCCTGGAGGAGGTCACAGTGGTGGGCCGTGAGGTCAGGAGGGCTTCCTGGAGGAAGGGTGTCCTGAGCTGACTTTGGGAGCAAGGCAGGCGTGTGCCCAACCAGGAGGAGAGGAGAGTCAGGGAGTCCCCAGACCCCAGATGGACGGTGGCACCACCCAGCTAAATCGGAGGGCCTCTGCCTCTAGGTGGCTGCTTCTTTTTGAACCCGAGAAGTGTCCAGCCCAGTAGGCCACCCGCCGGGACCCTGCCCACCACTTCTCCCAAGTGCCCACCCGACGCCCAGACCTCTCTCCCTGCTGCCCTCCTCCACCCAGAGGTCTGACAACCAAGCGCCTTCTCCAGCTCTGCCTGTTCCCTTTCCCCCGGGGGTCCCCTGGACACACCGGGGCAGGCTGGGCACCTGCCCTGGGCGGCCGGCCTTTAGGAAAGGAAGAGCTGGGAAAACAAAAGCCGCCGGTCCACCAATCAGCTCCCCGTGGGGCTGCCAGCGGCTGGGGTGCGCATTCCCTTTCCGCTTCTCCCCTCGGAGATCTCCTACAGCGCGCCCAGCCTCGGCGGCTCGGGGCCCTGGAGGGGCGGGCGGAGTGCGGGGGGATGGCTGGACCTACCTTGGGGCTGACTCGCGCCCTCCCCGCGCTGGGCTCCGCTCGGCGGCTCCAGATGCGGCGCGCGGGCGAGCCGGGACGGTGCGGAGGGCGGGCTGCAGGGAGGGCGGGCGGCGGCGGGGAGGGGACCGCTTTATGGGGAGGGAGGCAGGTAGGAAGGAGGCGCTGGTGAATCAGGCCGGCCGCATTCCTGCGCGCGGCGCGCACCTGTCGGGGCAGGAGCCGGGCGCTGCCGCCTCTGGGCCCGCCCCCCGGAAAGGGCTGCGGCTCTCGCAGCGCCCTGCCCTGCTCCCCGACCCAGGGCGGCGGGGCCGGGGAGGAGCCACCCGCCTCTCTCCGGTCCAGCCCCGGGAGCGGAGCCTCCTCTCCCCTCCGGGCTTCAGGATCGAGGGCCGGGTTGCCCCCAGCTGGAGGCGGTCCCTCCTAGCCCCCTTCTGGGACCGCCGTCCCTCTCCTCCAGACCCTGGGCCGGGAGCCATCGCCCCTGCCCTGGGGAGCCACCAGGAGCCCCAGACACACAACCCGACAATCAACGCCGCGCACCCCCTCTCTGTGTGCCGGCACCTAGGACGAGCCCTGGGCTGCCCCAGGCCAGGTCTGCCTTCCCAGCATCTTCTTAGCCTCCCCAACTCCCCAGCGCACTCACCCCGTGTGCACAGAGGGAGCTCTGGGCAAGAACTGGTTCTCTGAGTGTCTGCAGACAAGCTAATTAAACCTTCTTAAAGCAAGAGTAATGCCCCTCAAGAGGCAGCACCCACCTGAGGTGGAGAGACACTCGAATGATTACAGCTGTTCTTGACAAGCTGCTTCACAAATCTGAACTCCCCCCTCCCCATCCTCTCTCAAGTGCTGCTGGTTAAGTGATTAAACTCTCTGGTGTTGTTCCATGACCTCAACTTGGTCTTTTTCTCTGGCCCCACCTTGCACAAATGCCCCCTCTCTCCTCCAACCAAGCAGCTTCAAGCCAGCATCTTTTGCAAACAGCGACTGGGGCTCTTTTACACCAGGCTGGTCCCTTTACTTGGGGTCTTCCCACCCTCACCCAGCCTGGTTTTTCCTCCTTATCCTTGAGGGCCTTATGCTGATGTCACATGCTCCAAGGAGCCTCCTTGACCTCCCTGAACCCTGGACTGGGTTGTGTGCCCCTGGGGCATGTTCGTTTTTTGTGTTTTTTTTTTTTTTGTCATTTGCCACACTGGTTTGAAATAATCTGTTTAGGGATCTCTTCCCTATTGCATGGTGAACCCCAAGGATGGACACGGTGTAGCACATCTTTTGATCCCCACCACCTAGCTCAGTGCCTGCACATAGCAGTTGCTCAATAAACGTGTAGTCAACCCAGAAGGGATCGTCACACGGCCTCCCTGAGCCTCAGCATTCTCATCTGTAAACAGACGCAAACACCGCCAGCTCTCAGAGTGACCCTAGGAACAGCTGGGATTGACTGAGGAGCCGCCAAGGACACCAAGGGCTCACTGCAACTGCGCGAGCCACAGGTCTCCCCTTTGCCACCTTGCCCAGTCATCTGAGATCTGCTCTGCATGGGCCAGGGGCTCAGAGGCTAGCTCCTGGAGTCGGGAGCTCTGTGGCAGAAACCCCAGTTTGGTTGGGGTACCCAGGTCATGCTCTACGGATCTGAGCTACTCCAGCAGTCGCCCAGTCCACCCCGGGAAATACAGGCTCAGGGAGCAGCTGCCGGCACCATCCATCAGGGGTGTACCCCACAGTGGGGGCTGCTGATGCGCCCTCCGAGAGAAGGAGAGCCCGGCCCAGAGGCAGTAATACCACAGACCCCACTGAGCCCAGCAACCCCTTCCTCTCCTCATTCCAGACCCCTTTAAAAATGACTAATGGAGCGCTTCCCTGGTGCCTCAGTGGGAAAGAATCTGCCTGCCAATTTAGGAGACACGGGTTCCATCCCTGGTCCTGGAAGACCCCACATGCTGCAGAACAGCGAAGCCGGTGCACCGCAACCGATTGAGCCTGCGCTCTAGAGCCCAGGAGCCGCAACCACTGATGCCTGCGCACTCTAGAATCCATGGTCCGCAGCAGAGGCCTCTGAAATGAGACGCCCTCACACCGCAGCTAGAGAGTAGTCCCCACTCGCAGCATCTAGAGAAAAGCTCGCACAACGAAAACTTAGCACGGCCAAAAATAAATAAAATCATATATATAAAAAATGACTAGGGGGACTTCCCTGGTGATCCAGTGGTTAAGATGCAAGGGTCCAGTGCTTCAAATGCAAGGGGCACAGGTTCGATCTCTGGTTGGGAAACTAAGATCCTACATGCTGTGCATCACAATCCAAAAAAAAAAAAAAAAGACTAGGAGAGCAGGAGTTTGGCAGCAGTTGAGAGGTGAGACGTGCACCCTGAGAGGCCCTCAGAAGACAACTCTTGAGGTCCCTCGGGTTTCTTCAAGTCTGGAATTTCATTACCCGGAACCTGAGTATGGACCTGGGTTGGGGGATGGTCCATGAATCATCTGAGATCACGTGTGAAACTCAAGGTGTATCTGACACGGGAATGTGGGTTTGCCGGGAAAAGGATCCTTTGATTACACTGAATTCCCAAATAGGTACTGGTCCCCAAAGGGTTAAGGAGCTTTGTACTACATATTACTTCTATATAAAAAAAAATAATAAGACAAAACCCCCTATTGTCTGATTCTGCAGCCTTAGGGCCAGAGTGAGTCTGGTATGTAGTGGGGTTTCCTTCTGCAGACTTTGCCAAAGAGCTGAGGTCCCTGAAACAGAGGTCCAGGAACCTCAGATGGCAGCTCCCACCTACCCACGCTCATTCCACAGCCTCAGGGAGGCCAGACTTGCTCCCTCATTAGTTCAATCATTTATTCATTGACAAGCATTTAACGGGCTCTTAAGCCAGGTGCCTGGGATCGCAGAGGAATGAGCCACACCACCTGCTTGCTTCATGGAGCTCACAGTTTAAACCATGGGCATCCGAGGTGGGCGGCGTATTCTCCAGGGATGCGCCTACTTTTTGCTTGACCGTGTACATCAGTTACGGTACCCGTTTCTATAAAGAAACAACTTAAATGATAAATGGACAGTGGATATGTGACCAGAACAGTTTGGTGACCCTTCTAGAGACCTTGTATTAACCCCCACCACAGTTGACTGTTTAATCTTTCTTACTCTTAAAACAGTCTCTCCTCTCTCACCCCCAAACATTGACTTAAAAAAAAATCATTTTATTTATAGATTTTTGGCTCTGCTGGGTGCTTGCTGGTGTTCGGGCTTTTCTCTCGCTGCAGGGAGCAGGGGTTACTCTCTCGTGGTCGTGCAACTGTTTCCCATCGTGGTGGTTTCTCTTGCGGAGGGTGAGCGGGCTTAGGTAGTCATGGTTCCCCGGCTCTAGAGCACAGGCTCAGCAGTTGTGGCAAACAGGCTTAGTTGCTCCTTGGCACATGGGATCTTCCTGGACCAGGGATCACACCTGTCCTCTGCATTGGCAGGTGGATTCTTAACCACTGAGCCACCAGGGAAGCCCTCCACTATTTTTTGCTTGACGATGTATGTCACTTACTGGATGAGTGGTACCCATTTCTATAAAGAGCTTAAATGATAAATGGACAGTGACTGTGTGACCGGAACAGTTTGGTGACCCGTCTAGAGACCTTATCTGGATTTGTCTGGTTACTTCCTCATGGTGTTATTTGACTTGATTTTTATCCTCCTGTAAACTGGAAGTTATGTCTAAAAGCCTGATTAGATTTACAGTTTCTCGTCAAGGATGGTCTTAGGAGATGCTGTGTTTTATCGGATGGCACAGGATGTTAGCTGCCTCACCATCTCTCTTAATTGTAAAAATGCATTTTCACTTTATGATTAAGAAGTAATTAAGAGGGGGTGATGGCGTTTTGTCATCCTGCCCTTTTCCCAACAAACTTTCACTAAACAGTTCTAGCATCCATTGTTGATCCTTGCTTGAATCAATTATTCTTTGGGGGTTGAAGAGTAGACTTTCTGTTTCTATATTTAATAAAAGGTATTCTTCAAATTAAAAAAAAAGGTTTCCTTCACCAACTGGGAATGAATTGTACACCTCCAAAATACAGGGTAAAATCTTTTCTTTTTGAGTTATAGAACTTTAAACAATTACTATTACATTACAAAACAACCCCAAAGATTTTTTTAAGTTGTAGTAAAAACATAAAAATTACATCATAATCAGTTATTTATTTAGGCTGTACTTCGTGGCTTGAAGAATCTTAGTTCTCTAACCAGGGATTGAACCCAGGCCAGGGCAGCGAAAGCACCAGACCACTGGACTGCCAGGGAATTCCCTTAACCAGTTTAAACGTATAGATCAACAGTGTTAACTATGTACACGTTGCTGGGAAACAGATTCCCAGAACTTTTTCATCTTGCAAACTGAAACTCTATACCCATTAAATGGCTCCTCACTCCCCCAACCCCTGGTTAACTATCATTCTATTTTCTGAATCAGTGATTTTGACCACTCTCAGTTCAGTTCATTTCAATTGCTCAGTTGTGTCTGACTCTTTGCGACCCCATGGACTATACAGCACTCCAGGCTTCCATGTCCATCACCAACTCCTGGAGTTTGCTCAAACTCATGTCCATCGCGCCAGTGATGCCCTCCAACCATCTCATCCTCTGTCATCCCCTTCTCCTCCTGCCTTCAATCTTTCCCAGCATCAGGGTCTTTTCCAGTGAGTCAGTTCTTTCAGGTGGCGAAAGTATTGGAGTTTCAGCTTCAGCATCAGTCCTGCCAATGAATATTCAGGACTGATTTCCTTTAGGATGGACTGGTTGGATCTCCTTGCAGTCTAAGGGACTACTACTACTCTAGTGCCTCACCTGATTGGAATCACACAATCTGTCTTTTTGTGTTTGGCTTATTTCACTTAGTATAAAGCCCACAAGCTTCCTCTCTGTTGTAGCATGTGTAGGGGTTTTCTTCCCTTAAGGCTGAATAATATTTCATTGTATGTATAGACCACATTGTTTTTATCCATTCATCTGTCAATGGACATTGGGTAGCTTCCGCCTCTTCAGTTCAGTTCAGTTCAGTCGCTCAGTCGTGTCTGACTCTTTTCGGCCCCATGAATCGCAGCACACCAGGCCTCCCTGTCCATCACCAACTCCCGGAGTTTGCTCAAACTCCCGTCCATTGAGTTGGTGATGCCATCCAGCCATCTCATCCTCTATCGTCCCCTTCTCCTCCTGCCTCCAATCCCTCCCAGCATCAGAGTCTTTTCCAATGAGTCAACTCTTCACATGAGGTGGCCAAAGTACTGGAGTTTCAGCTTTAGCATCATTCCTTCCAAAGAAATCCCAGGGCTGATTGTAAATTAAGCTGCTATGAACACGGGTGTGCAGTCATTATCTTCCAGACCCTGCTTTCAGTTTTATTGTATATAAACCCAGAAGTGATGGACCGCGTGGTAGTAGTTCTATTTTAAATTTTAGAGGCCCACCATACTGTTTTCCATAGCAATTGCATCATTTTATAATCCCATCAGCAGTGCACAAAGGTTAATTCTTTTAATTCTAACTTTCAGAGTAAAGAGTTGATATATTCAACTTGAATGGTGGCAAATACATTTTTTCTGTTTTTTCAAATCAAATACCATGCACGAATGGATTTTCACTTACCAGTAGTTTACACTGGTGATGTTCTGATATAATAAGCAAGATATGTTTGGTTTTTGTCTATGGTTCTTGGAAAAGCTCCGGAGCGATATAAGTGAAAGTGAGTCTTTGTTATTCATAAGAAGCCCCTTTCAATAACAACAGAGTTTATGTTAATGAGGTGACTTTTGGAAAGCCTCTAAGGTTGGGGGCACTGGTTGCCAGGGGAACCAACCACGTGTTCGAACTTTCAGCCTCAATACTCCCCCACCCTCACCCCAACCCCCAACCTCCAGAGAAGGGGGACGGGTTAGAGATTGACTTCCTTCTCCAAAACAATGTCCAATGATTTAATGAAGCATGTAATGGAGTGTGTGCGTGCTCAGGTGTCCAGTCATGTCCGATTCTTTGCTACCCCATGGACTGTAACCTTCCAGGCTCCTCTGTCCATGAAATTCTCCAGGCAAGAATATTGGAGTAGGTTGCCATTTCCTTCTCCAATGCATGAAAGTGAAAAGTGAAAGTGAAGTCGCTCAGTCGTGTCTGACTCCTAGCTAACCAGTGGATTGCAGCCTACCAGGCTCCTCCATCCATGGGATCTTCCCGGCAAGAGTACTGTGGGAACCCCCAATTTACAGCCAGTCAGTTGGAAGTCGAGGAGGCCAGGACTTACAATTTGCTTCTGGGTAGGAGACAGTCTTATGGGATGGAGCCCCTTTCACCTCTTGGGTTGGTGCTGACTCTGGGCAGTTGGCATTAGAAGTGTTTGGTTGTGAAAAGCCCGCGCACTTGGTGTGAGAGCTTAGCAGTGTACAGTCAGCAAGGGAGTTTTTCCTTTTTCACAATAATTGGTCAGCGGGAGGTCTTTTCAAACCAGTTCCTCTGACCTTTGAAACCCTCCTTGCAGTCCTCCCTGCTTTCTGGGACACACTGGTGGAGTTCCACTTAGATTTCTGGATTAGCCCTTTCTCTGCGAGCAGCCCTGGTTCCTTTTTGGGAGGGAAGGGTAAGATTCGGATGCTACATGTGCCCCTTGCTACACGGGGCCAGCCATTGCTTCTGGGTCCTTCCGAAGGACATAGCTGATTTGAATCATGAGCTCATATTGATATTTCCAATTCAAATTTAAAATGAGTTTTCTTTGTCTCTTTCCTCTCTGTACTTTAGGTTTTGTATTTCCTCCCTGTCTTACACAAAAGCATATTCCCTGCACTGTTCAGCACCTTGCCCTTCATTTCTCCTGAGGACCATTCCAAATCTGGTCACAGCTACCTTTCTTATTCTTTATGTTCAAAGGACCTTGACTTTTTTTTTTAATTATAAAGATTTTATATTTTTGGTCACAAGGCCTGTGGGATCTTACTTCCCTGACCAAGGATCGAATCTGCGCCCCCTGCAGTGGAAGTGTGGAAATCTTAACACTAGACCACCAGGGAAGTCCCTGGAGATTTTCAACATGCATAAAGGCGTTCCTTCACATTAGGGAGAACACCCACACCCTTTCTCTGCAGGTGTGTGTCTCTGCCTTGCTCCTGCCTTAAATAAACAAACTGTTTCTCTGTATGCACCTCCCACACCCTGATTTAAAAAAAAAGAACAACAAAAAAACCCCTCATGCATAAAATTAGAGAATACAGGGACTTCCCTGGAAGCCTGATCCAGTGGTTAAGACTCAGTGCTCCCAAGGCAGGGGCCATGGGTTTAACCCTCACCTATCTGGGAACTAAGATCCTGCATGCTGCATGGTGTGGCCAAAAAACGCCCCCTCCATCCCTCGCATCACCTGGGCTCTTATCTCATGCCCGGCACTTGCGACAGTGCTGTTGGGCTGTGTGGACAGATGCTGCAAGGCAGTAGTGTTATCTGAGATGCAAGAAAGAGTAGGGAGCACCGAGAAAAGAGCAACTAACGTCCGGGGGAAATCAGGAAAGGATTAAGACAATCTGACCTGCATGAGAAACGCTGGACTGGAAGAAGCACAAGCTGGAATCAAGATTGCCAGGAGAAATATCAATAACCTCAGATATGCAGATGACACCACCCTTATGGCAGAAAGTGAAGAGGAACTAAAAAGCCTCTTGATGAAAGTGAAAGTGGAGAGTTAAAAAGTTAGCTTAAAGCTCAACATTCAGAAAACGAAGATCATGGCATCCGGTCCCATCACTTCATGGGAAATAGATGGGGAAACAGTGGAAACAGTGTCAGACTTTATTTTTCTGGGCTCCAAAATCACTGCAGATGGTGATTGCAGCCATGAAATTAAAAGACGCTTACTCCTTGGAAGGAAGGTTATGACCAACCTAGATAGCATAGCCAAAAGCAGAGACATTACTTTATCAACAAAGGTTCGTCTAGTCAAGGCTATGGTTTTTCCTGTGGTCACGTATGGATGTGAGAGTTGGACTGTGAAGAAGGCTGAGCGCCGAAGAATTGATGCTTTTGAACTGTGGTGTTGGAGAAGACTCTTGAGAGTCCCTTGGACTGCAAGGAGATCCAACCAGTCCATTCTGAAGGAGATCAGCCCTGGGATTTCTTTGGAAGGAATGATGCTAAAGCTGAAACTCCAGTACTTTGGCCACCTCATGTGAAGAGTTGACTCATTGGAAAAGACTCTGATGCTGGGAGGGATTGGGGGCCGGAGGAGAAGGGGACGACAGAGGATGAGATGGCTGGATGGCATCACTGACTCGATGGACGTGAGTCTGGGTGAACTCCAGGAGTTGGTGATGGACAGGGAGGCCTGGGGTGCTGCGAGTCATGGGGTCGCAAAGAGTCGGACAGGACTGAGCAACTGAACTGAACTGACCTGCAATTAAGAAAATCTTCCAAGTGTCGGTGCTGAGGTTGGAAGTGAGAAAGTTGGGAGGAGCCAAGCATGGGAGTGTGGGGGGTGGGGAGAAGGAGGGGAAAGGCTGGAGGGGTGATGAGAATGCTGGTGGCCTTGCCTGCCTGGCTGAAGTGGGTTCTCCTGTGGTCAGTGGGAGACCATGTGACTAGGTAAGAGCTGGGGGGCAGGAAGATGCTGGCCAGACTGGAGCTTGGATGGAAGAGTTCGAGTCAGCAGATGAGGCGAGAGCAACTGGGGGCCGGGGCAGCAGTGACAATGATGGGGAGGGGTTCCTGAAGTGACCCACAGGGTGCAGGGAGAGCATGGGGGTCCAGGGTGCAGTGGCGAGCCCAGGGTAATCCTGATGTCATCACCCAAGATGGGGACCTTGGGGAGAGGGTGGGGCTGTGTGGGTGGGCGGGAGTAGAGTTCAGCTTGGACAGGCTGTGAGCAAGGACAGGGCACTCTGGGACACCCAGCCTTCAGAGAAGGCCGAGAACCTGCCCCTGTGGCTCAGTGGGACTACGGTGGGCAGGCACTAGACCCGATTCACAGGAGAGTTAACCGAAATTCAGCAGGACTAAAGACCTTCACCCACTCACCAGGCTAGTAAGTGGAACAGCTCTAACTCCGGGCTGTCCAACTCCCAGACTTCTCTCCCCAGGGCCCTTGTGACTGGGGCCCCGAGGGGGAATAGCCATTACTGATCGGATGGCTCGGTGGCACGTCTGGGAGGGCCTGGAGGACAGTTGAAGGCCATGATCCAGGCTGATTTTATCATCTCTAGAGGGTGCTTCCCTCCTTGGTCTAAAACAAGGAGGAGCTGGACTGACCAACAACAAGCCTGGATAGAGTACTCTATAAACGTATCCCTGGTGGCTCAGTGGTTAAGTTAGCCACTAGTGCCTGATAATGCAGGAGACACAAGTTCAATCCCTGGGTTGCGAAGATCCCCTGGAGAACACAATGGCAACCCACTCCAGTATTCTTGTCTGAGAAACCCCATGGACAGAGGGGCCTGGTGGGCTACAGTCTGTGGGGTTGCAGAGTCAGACATGACTGAGCAACAACAGCGATGCATAAATCATCTCGTAGGTTCCTCACAACCAGCTCAAAAAGCTTTATTACCATGATTTGACAGAGAAGACTTACAGAGCAAAAGGCCTGAGACACACATGACTCAAACACAATTTGTTTTAACCTGGGCTCCAGAGCAGAGGTGCTGACTCCGAGGTCCCAGCTGCCGCCACATGAGCTCCCTGGGGCCCTGGCGGAGGCTGCAGGCAGGAAGCCCTCTCTCTCTCTATGTCTGAGGGCTGCGAAGTTCCTCAAAGAACAGGGAGACATGCCCTCTTCTGCAGCTGGGGATGTGTTTGTGGGGAGGGGGCAGGGGTGGCTCCATCTCTACTCTGGGGGCCGCAGGGCTGGGTCGTCACACTCCCCCAGTCATGCACCAGCATCCGGTGCCTCCTGGGGACCACTTTTCTGAACCCCTGCCCACTCTGAGGAAGCAGGTCAGCTCTTCACAGCCTCGCTTCCTTCTCTGACGCTCGGCCCTTCCGCTGGTGGGGAGAGAGCTGCCTGAGAGCAGGAAAAGCACTCTTTCCCTCCAGACCCGGGACTCCAGGCCTGGCAGCTGCTGGGAAATCTGTTCTGGCCCCAGAGGAGCCCAGCGGCCACTGGCGCTGCCCGAGGGCTGCTGTGGGGCAGAGATAACAGGCACAGGAAGGGTGGGGTGGCAGATCCTCCCAGGAGCTGGACTTAACGTAAACAATGAATGGCTGCCCAGCCAGGCCAGGAGGTGACTCATCTCCCCACTGCAACCTGCCCCCTCCCTGCGAGGGTCAGGGGTCAGCTCCCGCCCTTCTGGTGACTGGTGAGACTTCAAAGGCCAGGGTGTGTCCAAGAGGTGGTTGGAGGAGGGCTCAACTGCGCCCAGGGGAGGACAGGCTGGGCTCCTGACAGCTGGTGGGGTTCAGAGCTCCAGGACCAGGGCAGCGGGAGCCCGGGCCTTCCCCCCTCTACCCCTGCCTGCCTGTGCCAAGAGACGTTCACTGGGAATGACCGAGGTGACTTCTCGGGCCACCCCCTCTGAGCTGGCTGCAGGCTGCGGTCACCCCACTGTCAACCCCGAGGTGAGGATCCAACCGAGAAGACGAGAGGACACTTGAGTTTTCACATTTGCCTGAAAACAGACTGTGAAGAGACCAGGGCATCCAAGATGCTGAGACGTGAGGACGCGGCACTTTTAATCAGGCGCAGACCCCGTGGCGGGGACGCCGTCCAGAGCCCCGCTCCTCTGCAGCCCCGTCTCTTCCAGGCCAAATGCCACCCGGAGTTCCTCGCAGGGAGGAGGGAGAGGAACGGGTCCCAGTCCTGAAATGTACAATGTGGAACCTCCCAGAGGCCGCGGTCTCGTCAGGTCCCAGAGTGGCTCCTCCCCTCCATTGAGGGGAGACTGTCCGAGCCACCCTAAGCCGGTCCCTGGGGTCCCTCGCGTCACTGCTTGGCCTTCTTCACGATGGTGCCCACGGCAGAGATAACGGTGGTCTTGGAGCCGCTGGCGCTGGTGGTCACGGTGACAACAGCTGGCAGGGTGGCCGTGGTGGTGAGGATGGTGGGCTGGGCTATGGTCGTCACCGGGATGGCTGAGTCCCACTTGCTCTTTCTCTTCTGGGCATCTGGGGACGAGGCCAGAGAGAAGTCAGGGCCCACCCAGGCCAGTGGTCTGAGACCAGGGAGCACAAACGGCAGGGACAGCCCCAGGAAGCCGAGGGCAGCCGGGGAGCCGGGACCCACCCCAGGCCCAGAGCGCCACCGCCCTGCTCCCGCAGATAAGGCGGGAAGGGCCTGGCTGCGTCTGCGGGGGAGGCGGGGAGCGGAGCCGCTGTACCTGCGACGGCTGTGCTGGCCGTGGTGGTGGTGGTGGCCGTGGCGTTGGTCGTGGTGCCCTTCTTGGTGCCCGTCACAAACTCAATCTGGGGGTGAGAGGGACGATCGTTAGTCAGGACCTGCACACAGTGCGCATCCACATCTTTTTGCCAGCTGTCTGCTCCTGGGGCACAGGAGGCAATTTGGCACTGCACGAGGGAAGCGCTGAGAACCAGCTGTGACTGTCCAGCAGGGGAAGCGTTGGAGAGGCGCCTGGAGAGGACGGTTAATCCTCGGAAGAGAGCTTCCCGCAGACACCGGGCCCCTCCCGCCATGGCCATCTCTGCGCTGCTGGGGCACCCCTGCCCACCCAGGCCCCGCCCTCACACCTCGGGGGAGGCGGTGCCCATGCGCACAGGGGAAGGACAGCTCCGGCCCCCAGGTGCTGCAGACACGTCCCTGCAACAAGCCTGGGGTTTGGAAAGGGGGAAGGAGAGAGAGTTGGCAAATTCAATCAAGGGTTAAGAATGAGGACCCCTGATCGCCCCAGCACCAGCTCCCAGAGAGATCAACCCTGTGGCCCCAGGGAGGGGGGCAGGGGACACACGTCCTGGAGGCCAAATGTGCTGCGGGAGGAGGACCAGGCTAAACCACAGGTGGAAGGGCGGGCGTCCTGCGGCTGTGTTCTCTCTCTGAGACTCCGGTCAGAAAGGGCACAGCCCAGAGGACTTGGTCTCACGGCCAAGTTTCGGTCCCCTGAAGGACCGAGACCAGAGGCAAGCAGCACGCTCAGGGTCCTGACGTGAGGGGTCACCTGGCCACGGGAGGCACACGGAAGCACTCAGGCGGGCTGCAGAGGCCAGTGCTGGAAGCCAAGAACGGCACAGACCAGGCACAGACCAGAGCGCCTTCCTCCGTTTAGGCTGAGGAGACTGCCGATGGGCCCAAAGGGAGAAAGCCCCCAGGGCTCGGCAGCTATAAGGGTGTGTGTCGGGGGAGGGGACATAATGCAGCCAACATTAAGTCCCGAGAAACCAAGTGGAAGCAGCCTGGGAAGCGTCTTCAAGCTGAGTCATGGAGGCTTAAAATCCAGCACATCTAAGGCTGCTCACAGTGTCGCCGGGTGATGAACCAGCGGTGGGGGGTGGGGGTAAGGGAAGCCCCCTGGCTCAGCCTGCAGGACCCATGCGCCTCAGACAGCTGCCCCCTTCATCAGGACGTCCACCCATCACTTACTTTGGTTCGCTCCTTTTTGGCCTTTTCCAACTTGTCCATTTCAATCTTCTGGGCTTTGGCTATGAAGACAGGACAGGTAGTCACAGAGCAGCGGATTAAACAAGAAGGTAATTTGGGCCAAAGCAGCCCAGACGGCTGCCTGCCGCTCTCCCGGGGCTCCTGCTTGCAGCATCGCTTTGTGATGGGCAGTCACGAGCCAGCCCTCAGCCAGCACGAAGCTGGGCCTCACAGTCCAAAGGCCCCGACGCTGGGGCTGCGCACCGTCTGGAGGGGTGAGCTGCTCCTGGGCTCCAGCCACGGGGGAATGCTGGCCTAGGGTAACCACCTCCTCAGCAACCGGGATCTTAGATTTGCACTGTTTCTTTTCTGGCCTGGCTGCACAGCACGTGGGATCTTAGTACCTTGACCAGGGAATCAAACTTGAGCCCCCTAGAGTGGAGGTGCGGAGTCTTAAGCACTTGACCACCAGAGAAGTCTCTGGATTTTTAGATAAAACACTAGCACTAAATTCAAATTAAAGCAAGACAGAACTTATAGGGGCCAACACCACACACCACGGGCCAGCTCTGGTGGTCCACAGGCCGCTGCTTTGGGACCTGGCACCCGAGGGAGCGGGCCCCTTGAAACTCCTCCCAGTTCTCCCAGCCGGGCCCCTGCACAGAGCTGCACTTCCGCCGGCCCCCTGCCTGGGACCCGCCCACACCTGCTGGGCCAGCCTCTGTGCACCTTCAGACCTTGTTCGGACAGTGTCCTCCACAAGGCTGCCCACCCTCCCCTGGCCCCTGGTTAGGTGGCCCAGCCTGCATCTTCATCACTCCACTCGTTATTGCTGGAATCACTCCTTTGATCCTGTCTTCTTCGCTGTGTTGTAAGCTTCTTAAGTCAGGGATGGGGGTCTGGATGGTTCAAGGCTGCATAGTCAGCTCCTCAGACGTGGCCGAACACGGAGGAGACCCTGAAACCTGTGTTGCCTAATGACTGGAGGGACAGATGGATGGGTGAGCAGGCAGATGAACGGCTACCCACCTAATGCCTCATAGTAGGAGTCTTCAGACCAGCCGTGGGGGTCAAACATATCCTGAAAAAGAAAAGTTCAAAGTTGCTCCTGCTGCTAACTCGCTTGTCGTGTCCAACTGTGCGACCCCAGAGACGGCAGCCCACCAGGCTCCCCCGTCCCTGGGATTCTCCAGGCAAGAACACTGGAGTGGGTTGCCATTTCCTCCTCCAATGTATGAAAGTGAAAAGTGAAAGTGAAGTCGCTCAGTCGTGTCCGACTCCTAGTGACCCCATGGACTGCAACCCACCAGGCTCCTCCGTCCATGGATTTTCCAGGCAAGAGTACCGGAGTGGGGTGCCATTGCCTTCTCTGTCAAAGTTGCAGAAAGGGCCAATAAATGGAAATGACTCAGAAACCACATGCTTCTCCCCAAGTCTTTCCATGGATCTTCCTGGCCTGGAGTCTCTGGCCTTCAAGGGCAGGGAGGCTCAGATGCTATCCCGTCTCCAGCCAACCCTTCTTAGGAAAGTGAGGGCAGAAAAGCACTGTGGATGGCTGATCTACGCGGCACGGCGAGTCCAACCAGCAGAGGCCCCGGGCTCAAACAAGGGAGAGGGGGACAGCTCTCCTCTGCTGGCAGCGTGCCACACGGACCTTTCAGTGGCTCCAGGTTGAAGCCAGTGGAGAGGGCGCAAGGCCCTGGGTCCCCTCCCTCACCTGCCGCCTCTGCAGGTGGCACATACCTTTGGATAGTTGGTGCCGAGTTCGTCAATTGCACAGAACTGGATGAGCTTCTCATAGATGCTGAAAAAAGAAGACCACAGGATGCTGAGCGGGCCTAAGCCCGAGGCCCTGCGTAGCACCGGATTCCAGGAGGTCAGAGCCATTTAGCACTTGCGTGCAGACCAAGTCTTTAGCCCAGTTGAACTATTCTAAACAAGTTTCCAAACAGGAGGGCAAATGTCCACTGACTTGACATTAAAAGTCACTTCTGGCCTTCCAACCTTCCACAGAGAGGGACTGGGGCCAGTAGCCAGAGCGAGTATGGTGTCAAGATGAGGTTTCAACTGGACACCAGACCTTCAGCCTGTGGGGCTGGGTTGGGGCCTCCCCATTTAGGCCCACAGGGGCAAGGGCAGCTCTCGCCAATCGGCACACGAGGCTCTTTCCTGGGTGTGTCACTTGCTTGAACACTGGACAGAGTGAGACCGAGACACAGGTCTGTTTGTCAAACCCGCATACAGAGTCAACAACTTTCTAGAGGTAGGAGGACCTGGGGTGACCATCTAGACAATCCCCTCCTCGCACAGCTGAGGACACTAAGGCCTCAGATCACGCACTCCAGGAGGAGGGAATGAGAGCCCAGGCAGAACCACCAGCCCACGTCTCGCGGCTTCCCCTCCGCACCTGCTGCCTGGCTCTTCAACGGCAGACGAAGCCTCAGCAAGGTTAACGCAGTCCGGGTGACAGTCCCTTTGGGCTCAGCTGGGATCTGAGCAGGGCCTCTCCCTGCACCTCTCTGGGGGCATTCCTGTCCCCAGTCCAACATCACCCCTCCCACCGTCCCCCTGCTGGCTCACAGAAAACTCACCTGGGATTCCGAAATTCCTTCTTCCTCTGGATAATGTAGTTCATGTCCATCCCCTCCTTTATCTTCCGCTCATACAGCTTCTGGATCTTGTCCTACAGAAGGGGGACAAAAAGACGATGGTGACGGAACCCCTCACGATCCCAGCCTGTGGTCATGTGCTGTGGACACGAGGACCTGGGGGAGCCACGTGAAGCCCTGCTCCGGCCAGACGGTCTTCCTCCACCCAGTGCAGACGAGACAGACAGAGACCAGTCTGCTTTCGCTGTGCTTTCTCCTGATCCCCTCTGGGTGGTCAGCAGCGGGAGGAATAAGAAGCTGGAGCTAGAGAAGCCATGGAGAAGACAGTGAACAAACCCCACTTGGGGATCAGCTACTGAATCATCTGAAGAGGAGCTTCAAGAGTTAGTGTTGACAGGTGGGGGCTGAATGCTGGATTTTAATTTTAACATGGGGTTAAGACCCAGCAGGAGACCTGGGAAGGCAGGAGAGGTGTCACAAGCCTCCCCAGTGTCCTCTGAGGGGAGGCTCACAGCTGGCCAGTCCTTGTCACTTTACCAAGAGGCACTGCTGGGGGTCAAGAGCCAGTTTCTCATCCAGTCTCCCCTCAAGCTCTGTTCTCTGGCTCAATGGGAAACCAGAGAACCACCTGGCAGGGTCCAGGCCAGTGTCACAGGTGTCCTGAGGCCCACAGAGACGATGCCAGCAACAGATGGCGTCAGGGCTGCCCGGGGAGTTGAAGAGGCCCCAGGAACCCAAGCCTCAGGGCCGGGCCACCTCGGAGGAGGAGCAGGCTTACCCAGCGAGGCTGGCGCTGGCCCAGGGCAGGGTCTCTCGGCAGCCTCCCCAACTAGTGGCAGCTAAACACAGACTGTCCAGGAGGAAACCACTTGGGGTGCTCTTCACCTGCAAGAGGAGGTGGGCGGGGGGGCAGGGCCTGAGCGAGGTCCTCTGGAACGTCAGGAAAGGAGACCCACTCCTGTCAGGAGTCAAGACTGCCCAGGGGAAGCACTGAGCTGGAGACAGAGGTCTGTAACACGTTTGCCAGGCAGAGAGAAGCCGAGCGCATGCCTCTGTGTCCTCGCTCTGCAGGTGATGGAGGCAGGCCTTCCCGGAAGGCTCGGCAGGTGGGGGCACTGCTGTATCTTACAGATGAGTTCTCTGTGCGCCCTCGGCCGTCAGGTGGGTTCTCCTATCTCAGGGGAACTAAAACCTTTGCTCAGTGTCATGGTTTCTGCCACTAGCAGGATCTAAAAAGGAGAAACATTTTGATATTCAAGGCTGGGGCTGGCTATCTCTGCCTGGTGACTGCTGGACTGTCCTTAGGCTGCGGCTTGTTGCCTGGAGCATGAGTGGCACGGGGCCGGGGGTGGGGTGGTATGTGGTGGTGGTGGGGAGACGACTCAGCCAAGGGAAGGGGTTTCCAGGAAGAGAAGGGACTGTGTGCGGCAGCCCAGCCCCGCTCGGCACCCACCCAGGTCGCCGCATGCCCAGCCCCAGCCCCATCAGTCACCCGTCCGTCAGCGTGTGCGAGCGCTAGCGGCGTAGCCAGAGGCCCCGCTCGGGGGCAGCCGTGGGTGTCTGCCCTACTGTCACAAGGTCCCCTTCAAAGGGGAACACGCAGAGGGACAAGGAGAAACCGCCACTGAGGCTGACAGGGAGGAGTAAGGCCAGCTGTTCCCTGAGGGCCTGCTCCCGAGGTGAGCGCACTCCACACTCCATCTCCGCAAGTCAGGGATCATCAGACAGGAAGCCAGTGAACCGCCATTTCAGGAAAACGAGGACTGAAGCGCATGCATTTACACGCGTGTGCATTTGCGGAGAAGGCAATGGCAACCCACTCCAGTGTTCTTGCCTGGAGAATCCCAGGGACGGTGGAGCCTGATGGGCTGCTGTCTATGGGGTCACACAGAGTCGGACACGACTGAAGCGACTTAGCAGCAGCATTTGCATTCCTACTTGTTTCTTGAACATTCTGATGACCCCTCAGGTTCTTAGCCAAGTTCCTTCGGAGACATTTCCTGGGCTCAAGGATGCCCAGAACAGGCATGTTGTTTGCTCTGCTGGCAGTGTCCCGGGGCAGGCGGGGGCCCAGCTGAGGCTGTAGAGGCAGCCGGGGGTAGGGCGCCGGCTCCTGGGAGCGGCCTAAGTGAGGTCACCAGGACTGCAGGCTCCTTCCCACTTGGGCTGTTTCTTTTCCAGAAGCCGCTTAAAGTCAGACCCAGCCAGACACCCGCCCAGTCTGCACGGGCCTCAGCAGCTGAGCGTGCACGTACCTGTAAGTGGTTTGAGCACCGGCCAGGGGGCTCTGGAGGGATCTTGATCTCATCAGGTGACATGTTCCGGACTCTTTCAGAAAAGGAGGCTGCAGAGAGAACAGAGGAGTTCTGTGGGTGCGCGGGAGGGTCAGGGTGGGGGCCCGACATGGACAATAAAAAACCCTTCAAGACAAGAAAGGTACATAAAGTGTTTTCAAGGAGGGATCACACACTACAAAATGGTAAAACAGGGCATGCAGAGTGGCTCTCTGAGGGTGCATCTGAGTTGAACTTAAATGACCTGAAGGAGCCAGTAGGTGCAGTGGGGAAAGAAGTTCAGGCAGAGGGCGCGAGCGGCCATATCACAGCCAGGCCCAGAGGAAGGACTGTGTCCTGGGGTGCTGGTGACTGTGGTGCTGGGAGGTGGGAGGGGCAGACCCATGACCCGCAGCCATCTGCCCCTTTCTCTGGTGTAAATTCTCCCGTCATGGCCAATCAATTTCAAGCTAGCAATGTGAAGTTGTGAGCTCAGGGCTGGGAAGACATGCGCACAAGGCTCTGCCTCCCACGGGCTCTGCCCCTGAAACACCCTCCCAGGATCCTGGGGACTCAGAGCTGCTTGGTGCTGTCCTTCCGTCTCAGGCTCTGCTACCCAGGGTCCACCAGAAGCTCAGGGTTCCCTGGGCTTCGGGACTCAGCATTCAAAACTGCTTTGTACATAAATGACATCTATTCAATACAAAACGACCTGCTGGTTATTAGCTTCGGGTCCTTCAGCAGTAAATCAATCAACCCTCACTCGGTCCACTTCATTCCTGGGAACAACAGGCCTGATTCTGAAGTGAAGACCCACAGCTCCCAAGGGACAATTCCCTTGGCGATGTGCCCTTGCCCACCCGTTTCTCTCTCCCTCCATTCCCCTCCCTGCTGCCTCCAGCCACCCTGGCAACTGCAGAGTCGTGCTCTGGATCACCCAGACAATGTGCTGCTTGTTGTAAGATTCTGTCTGTGCTTTTCAAGGCATTCGCTCAAGAAAAGGACTATGCAATGAGCAAACAGCAGGCGGAGCAGGGTGGGGCAGGATGAAGGCAAAGAATGGACAACCCAGCACCACTAACACCCAGCAAGTACCCACTGGGCACCGACATGTGCCAGCCCTGGCGGGACTCTCTCAGCCCCTAAATGGCCGCCTAGACTACCAGTGGACGGCCGGGTGAGCCTTTCCCTTCTCTCCTGGGGCTGGATTAATATTTTCTTAGCAGATAAGGTGCTTTGATTTCTGCTTTGAGCTTCACTTCTCAGCTGCTGCCAAACGAGCCTGCACACACTGAGGCTGGAGCTCGAGCCCAGGGACCATCTCCCAGCAAGGCTACACGTGCCGATTCTCACTGTCGGAGGAGCCTCCCTGGATGTGCCCCAGAGCAGGGCGTTGGCGTGTCATCCTGCTGTGGACCGAGACACCAGTGCGGTCTGGGAGCACGCTCCACCATGGGGCCGTGTGCTTCTCTTTGCTCAGCCCCTTCCGTCTCCTGCCTCCTGAAGCAAGGGTGACACCCTGATCTCATCCCAACTTCCTCCTTCCTCCCAGCCCTGGGAGAGGCAGGCGTTCTAAGCTGGAGGCTCAAGCAGGCTGCAGAGGCTGGCTGAGAGTGGGACTGCCTGGGCTGTGCTGGCTCTCGCGTTTCATAAGCATCAGCACCAAAAGCCAGGAAGGCCAGGGCAGGCTCTGGGTGCACAGCAGGGGGAGACGGCTCCCCTGGGTGGGGAGTGTGTGTGTGCACGTGACAGAGAGACAAAGAGCGCCCTTTGGCGTTTGCCAGGAAAGCCTTTTGGAAAAACAGGGCGTGCCGCTGTTGCCATTAGCAACCCACCCACCCAAGCGGACAGAGTGACAGGGAGGGGAGAGTCCTCCCAAGCTCGTGGGCTGGGACTGGGCTGGGAACAGAGAGTTCCTCTCTGGAACAATGGCGAATGAAGGCACACATTCAGAAAACGCGGTACAAGTTTCTCTTGCAGATTTCAGGAGCAATCTTCCTGCAACTCTGTCCTTCCTAAGTCTCAGAATGCATCTGAAGCAGAAGACATCAGACCCACACATAGGGCTGCTGGAGCCGCCACAGCTGCCTCAAATCAACCTCCCTGGAAACACACCGAGACGTGTGTCCAGGCCCTCGGGGGCAGCCCAGGTCTGTGGCTGCTCTGGGTCTGCTGGGGTGTTCTGGGCGGGCACTGTACTCAGGCTCTGAGAAGCCTGCTGCCGTCAGCGTGATTCACCCTGGGTGCACGCCCACCTCACAAAGCAGCGCAGGTATCCACAGCTGCCAGGCATGGATCTGCACAGGCGCGGCTCGTCAGCGGGGCGTGTGTAACGGCGGGAGTCAAGGCACGCCTGGTGGGTGCTGTGGGGCTGGAAGCAGGAGGCAGCGGAGTGTCTCTGCCTCACCAGAGACACAGAGAACTCAAGTGGATGACCGCCCCAGGGCCACTGCTCCAGGACCGCCCACGGGGCACCTGGAGGGGAGGACTGGGTGTCCACTCACCTGTCAAGCAGCTACAGCGCTGGGGAGCCCTTAGCCAGCTTCTCTGCTCCGCTTTGCTCCACTAAACCTGGGCCTGTCTACACAAGTGAAAACGCTGTCCACACCAGCGGAGCAACCTGAGTCCTCCATCCAGAGGCAAGGACGGAAGGCGCTGGGCCCAGGCAAAAGGGGGACACCCAGGGCACCATGAGCGGAAGCCACTCTGCAAGTCATCCACCCCCTCCTCAGTGAGAAATGGGAACAGGAATCCAAACTAGGAGGCTTCAAGTTTCACCCATGTTTTCTATGGGAGAATGGATTCAAGAAACTGTGGTGTAACCCCACAATGAAATAATATTACCAATCAAAAAAAAAAAAAACTATGGATATGCTCAAAAACATGGAAGGGTCTCAAGAACATTATGGGAAATGAATAAGCCAGACAAAACAAACAAACAAGGAATCCATCTGTATTAATGGTTCTTGGGCAGGGGCAATTTTGCCTCCAAGTTGACATGTGGCAATGTCCAGAATCATTTTTCGGAGAAGGCAATGGCACCCCACTCCAGTACTCTTGCCTGGAAAATCCCATGGATGGAGGAGCCTGGTGGGCTGCAGTCCATGGGGTCGCTAAGAGTCGGGCACGACTGAGTGACTTCACTTTCACTTTTCACTTTCATGCATTGGAGAAGGAAATGGCAACCCACTCCAGTGTTCTTGCCTGGAGAATCCCAGGGACGGGGGAGCCTGGTGGGCTGCCGTCTGTGGGGTCACACAGAGTCGGACACGACTGAAGCGACTTAGCAGCAGCAGTGTCATTTTTCATTGTTGTATCTGGCAGGGAGTGGAGACTGCTATTGGCCTCTGGTGGTGGGCAGAGACCAAGGATGCTGCTAAAACACTGTACGACGCACAGGCCAGGCCGCCACAGCAAAGAATTACCCAGCCGAAGATGTATGAGAAACTCTAAAGAGACAAAACTATAGTGAAGAAAAGAGATCACTGCCTGCCTGAGGCCAGCGGAGGAAACGTGTGCAAGGGGATGGCACGGGGAACACTCTACAGTCACAGAGACATCTTCGTCAGGACTGTGGCGGGGGTTCCACTCTATGTAAGCTGTCCCTCACAAAGCTGCTTTCAAACGGTGACAAGGAGAGGCAAAGTCAAAGCTGTTTATCGACGAGTTTAGGGCTGAGGTGGCTGAAGCCCACACACATTCCTGCCAAGCGAGCGCAGCTAGTAGCCTGGCTGCGTTCCTGGGGGCGGCTCCGCCCCCACTCCGTCCTGCCGTGACAGCGAGGCTGAGGCTGCAGTCCAGGGCCGGCCCCGTGGACCGCCTGCTCGGGGAAGGCCACGGGTTTCCCAGGGAGCTTGCTCTGCTCCCTCTGCCTGTGAAGCCAACTGCACTGCCCCTATGGCACCATTTTCCCAAGATCAGGCTCTTTGGTTTTAGGAAAATTTGGGTTTTTTTTTTAATAGGAAAGACTCATACCCCATTCATCAGAAAACCCGGGGCTGAAGGGCAGAATCCCGCTGAGCATCTGGGCTTCTCCACGTGGTCAAGGTCCTACCCAGTCTTTCCCTCAGGAGACAAACGTAACGAATGATGCTTAGGTCTTTCAGTCACGATAACCAGGATGGGTCCCCACCTGCCATTCCTGGTGAAGGCATCCTGTCCAGAAAAAGGACAGGTTGGAGGGGCTGCTGGATACAACATTTCCAGCCTGGGGCTCACCCGGGCAGGGCGAGTAAGCTGCAAAGGGGCCATCTGGGCGAGGGGAGCAGGAACCCCGCTTTGTGAGGATTGAGTGGGCGGGAAGAGATGGGCAGTCTCGCCACGGAGGGGGAGGGCCAACCCCCGACAACGTGAGGCTGGGCCAGGCCTCGGGGGAGCCCTGACAAACTCCATGGCAGAAATGAAAGGAGTCGAGAGACCTCCTGAAAGGCTGAAGAGGCTGGGCTAACACAGGGCTGGGATGACACGCGGGCCGCATTCCAGAACCGTAACCGCCCTGGCCAGTTACACAGAGGGCCCCAGGCTCCAGGGCTGGGAGGCATGCTCCCTCCCGGGGACAGAGCAGCATGCCAGCAGAGGCCACATGTTTGCGCCCTGAGCCCGTGAATATGCCAGTGGAGAGGCTCGGGGGGTCCAAGGCCGGAGGCCAGGCGCAGAGCACAAGGAGAACAAGCTCCCAGCTGGAGGGGCCCGAGTCCCTCTTGACGACACTGGCAACTGACCAAAGCTCCCTGAAACGCACCATAAATATGGTTTTCAAAGAATTGTTCTCTGGGTGTCTCACCCAGACATCTTAGGAAATGCCAAAGGCCCTGAGAGTTAGAGTCCAGAGACAGGCTCGCAGCTGAGCTGCTGCCTCGGTGGAAGCAGAGAGAAACCACCTGCGTGGATGGAAGCCAGCCGGCTCTGGGTGAGGCTCAGAGACCTGTCCCTGGCACCTTCCACCCCAGGGTACTCACCAACTAATTCCTGGGGATCTCGTTTTTCTACTTCTGGGTTATCCTGCAAGGAAAAAGGAAAACACAAGGAGTAAGTGTGCGGCTCCCGACCCAGAGTCACTCTCCTTACTGACACCACTCAGGATTTTTTAGGAAGGAGAAAAGGTAGAAGCATTGCAAGGAACTTAGAGAGCGAGCTGACACTTTGGGGTTCCTGAGACCCCTGAACCTCCGAATATCCCTTCTTCCCTCATCAGAGCAGCCGGGATGCTCCAGCCACCTGCTTCAGTGTCTCCTCCATGGCCTCCAGCAGTGACAGCACCCCCAATGCCAAGGAGAGCAACCAGCAGCCAGCCAGCCATCACCTGCAAACCTGGACCCTGCCCACGGCTCCCCCGGGCCTGGCCAGCCGCCCCAGCACACAGCACCCCGCCTGGTGCCCAGGAAACAAGAGGTGGCTAGAGAATCTCAAGACCAAAACGCAAAAGGCTATCTCCTCCCAAGAGATTTTTCTCACTTTCAGCTTCAGCAAAAAAGGGAGGCCTTATCACAAGGGGGCAGTTCATGGAACTGGGGGCAGGCAGGCAGCAGACCATCAGGGAGTCACACACCGCCCTCAGGACAGCCCAGCGCAAGGCGGCCTGGCTCCGTCTCCCAGCTCACCTGCTGGTTTTCTTCACACTAGCTCGGTCTCTCCAAAGAAAGCTCTCTCTGATCCTTTATGCGAGCCCCTGCCCCCAGAACCCACTACCACGCCGTGTCCTCTGTTCTGGAGGTATACAGAGCCCTAGGGGCAAAGGTTTCTCATCAGACCACTCCGGATCTCACTGCTCAGGTAAAGGCTTCCCTGCTGATCCAGTCGTTCCAATGCAGGGCGCACAGGTTCAATCCCTGGTTGGGGAACTAAGAGCCCCATGTGCCACGTGTTGTAGTGAAGAAAATCCAGTTCTGGCCACGGTCACATGGCTAGGCACCTACTTTCCTTGCTTCTGCTGCCCCAAACGCATAATGTTTGTTTTACGTTTTACAAACGTAAAAACATAGCTGTTCTCCCCATTTCTGGAGAAACCGAGCCCCTCAACACAGGTCGGGGTCTCAGGTGCCATGACGTGGTAATGATCACAGTGGCAGAAGCTGTGCTCACGAGGCTGGATCTTGTGTCCCCTCCCTTTGATCAGTGAGGGAGGAGATAAGACAGTAACAATCGTGGACCCGACGGGCACGTGGAGGCGGCTGGGCAGCGCTGTGTATCCCACTCATACGATGCGACTTGACACCAAGGTGACGTCTCAGAAAGCAGGCACAGGGAGGCCACCAACCCCCCACCCCCCAGGCTCTAAGACCAGAACAGCAGTTCTTAACCCCCTTCTCCAAAAAGTCCCTAGGATAGGCCAAAACTCCCTCATTCTTTGGAACACTGCAGCTATTCATTCGACCTGGACGGGCATAACGTCCAGGCCAGGCTGCTTAGCAACCACTGTCCCCAGTCACCCGCCCCCTGCCAATCAGGTGGGCAAAAAGCAGAGGCACCCCCAGAGGGCTGCCGAGCCAAATTCAGGTTGGTCATCAATCAGCCCCTCCACAGACAGCGGGTCTCAGCGGGCCCCACAACGATCCCTTTGTAGCTGTGACTCTGGGGGAACCCATGCTGAAGTGTGTGGCACGCTGGGCTATAAAGGTCCTAATTCTCCCTCCAGGGACAGCTGTCCGGGTGCTCACTGTGGGAAAACATCACTTGGCCACATCCTACCTCCCCTCTGGGGCCATCTGGCTGGTCCCACAAGCCTGATGCACTAACTCTTCAAAGGCCTCCTAGGGCTCTTTCCCAAAGCGCTGTCCTGGACCCTTTGGAGGCCAAAATGCAGAGGAGCAAGGAAGGAGGCAAGCCAGCCACGTGGGAATTCTGCTGTCTGCTCCGGGGGCACAGGAAGTTAGTCACCAAACAAGTGAGGAGTCTCTTCAAAGGAGAAAGGACCTGTTCACACCACAAGCTCCTCGTGAGATTAAAAGGGGTGAGGCTCCTGGGCCTGCCTTTGCCCGGTGATGGGAGGTGGAGCGGGTGGGCAGAGGCGGAGATTCCTGCGTTTCACAAGGGCCTGGGCTGGCTTATCTGAGCTTTATTTAGTCACATCTTGGGGAGAAAAAGAGATGATGGGGCAAAATCACAGAGAGGAAGTCTTTTTTCTACTATCTTCAGGTTTTCCTTTTTTGACCTGGCTCCTCATTTTCCCCCAGATTTATCTTTCTATACACGCTCCCTTCCCCAAATTAACCTGGTAGTTGGTTTCAATATGACAACTAGTCTCTGCTTTTCTACTCTCATGGCGTGCACCTCAAGTCCCATGAAACTGTGGCCTTTTATTTAATTCCAAACCAGCACCCCCCAGAAAGAAGTTCTGCACCCTCGCCCCTTCCCAGCTGGAATCCAGCTCCACATTATCTGCAAGCGCAGGGACCCAACCGCAAGCAAAGATTCTCCTGCCTTGAAACAACCCTAAAAGCCAAACACCTAACTGAGCCTCCGCAGGCTGGGAGCCACAGACTACGGCGAGGCTTTGGAGTCTGTGCTTGTTCAGATCCCCCACTTGCGTCACAGGCGCCTGTGTGATTCCTAAGGCCCTGGAGAATCCAACAATGGGACTCTGTGCCTCCTGGTGGCCACACCTTGTTACGCTTCAGCAGGGAATTCCTCTGCCCTCTGACGTGGACAAGTGGGCTGTGGGTCTGCTGAGCTCCTGGGCATGTGGCCTGGTACCAAGGTGCCCCTGAAGAAAGCTGACGACCCAAGTGCTTCCAGATCCGAAAGGAGCCTGAACCCCCGCTGCCCCAACCTGAGCCTGAAAAGGGCTGGACTACACCCCACAAGGACCTGGAGCCACGGCAACATATGTTCTTGGAATGGAGTTGGCTGCAGGACATTAGGGGATGCTGAAGAAAGTCCAGCAAGGAAGGAGAGTCAGGGTGTCCGGTGAGACCACTGAGGACAGGCGTCAAATACCCCAGAGACGCTTTTTAGAACCACTTATGCTCAACAGTCCATCGAGGCAACTTTCATCCAATGAAGCTGCTCTGAGGGCGAGGACGGGGCTCCGCATTAAACACAAAGACCCATGGGACAGTCACGCCTCAGATACCAGGAACTCAGCGCAAAAACGAACAAAATGCCCAGGATAGTTATCTTGGAAGCCAGCCATGGTGTTAGAAAAAACAACTGATGAAGTATTTAACAGGGCTATCTCCTTCGGAGACTGAAGGAAGGTTCACGTGTTAAACTGCTAGCAGTTCAAGAAACCGGTTTGACAAAACTTGCTAGAGAGAGACTCGGTATATCCTTAAAGAGGCAGGAGGGGAGGAGAGGACAAGAGCAAAAAGTAACAAAAACCCACTGTTCCTTTCCTTCCCCCACAGCAGGGTTTCAGAAGGCTCACAGGAAGCCTGCCTTGACTTGTCGAATCCACCCTCCCTGGCCTCCAGGTGGATATTCCGTTGGCCACAGAAATGAACTCAGCCTAGAGATCCAGTTATCAGACAGATGACTGTCTGCATCAGCCGGGAGGCATGAGTCCAGGTCTCCTGGACGTGACAGCACATGCCCCCTCAGACACCCCGGCAGGCGCTTTTCACCCAGTTCCTCAGGAAGGTGGAGACAGGGTGTCCTGCCTGGGACCGCGTCGCACATAGCAGTTCCTGGGGGAAAGACCAGGCAAACCTGGTTTCTGCCCTCCAGTTCAAGTCCTGTTAAGACACAGGAAAAACAAAGCAAAACAAAATCCGTATCATCCCACGAAGCCAAGTGAGAAAGGAGGAAGGAGAACCCTGACGCCTCTTCTTCAGACCATCTGCACCCCCTATTCTCCCAGGGCTTAAGTCCCTCTGACCAGGGTGTGAGGCGGCTGCCGTGGGCTGGGGCCGTCCCTGGAGGGCTGTGATCTGAACCTAACAATTTTGGTTTTGCAGTTAATCGTGTCTGAGACTTGGAAGAATCTAACAGCCCTGTGACAGGGGCCGCATTTTTAGGAATTACAGAATCTGAGATGTGGTTTCCTCTGCAGAGAATATAAAACTCCAGCCACCAGCAAAACCGTGACCAGAGCAGAGGAAGGAAGTGAAAACAACATGGCTCCATGACGCGGGACGTGCGGCCACGTGAGCTGGAGGGTTTACTCAGCAGAGGAGCCACAGCTCCTGGTGGCGAGGATGGAGGTTTACAGCCAACACTTCATCAACCCTTCCGAGAGCCAGCCCCACAAAGTGCACTTGAAGCTCTGGGGTCCAACCTGAGACAAGGCAAGTTGGCAGCTGGATTCCGCCACATCTAAACTCTGCCTTTTCTCCCCACGTTCAGGAGCACTAGGCACAGAGAAAACCCTCTGAGCAGAGGGCAAAGGACAGCCGCGCCCCGCTCCAGGGGAAAGAATGTTCCAGACTAGGTTTTCTGGCCGATGATGAAACGCTGCATCTTAAAAGTAGGGGGCAGCTGGGGAGGCAGATCAGAGAAACAAAGCCTCCCAAATCTTCTGTCCTCTCAGACCTGGGGCTCCCGAGCAGTTACAAAGCCCTGGTGACACTGCACTCCATGAGCAGAGATCCCACTCAAAAAGAACCCTCACTGTGGCCTGAGGCCCCGGGCATGCTCTGCTGGCCATGTCGGCCTCCTCCCCTGCACCAGGGAAGGAAGCAGGCCTCCACCCCACCCCCACCTGGCCAACGAGAGGACACCTGCCCTGTTCCGTGCTCTGTCTTATATACCATTGTGTTCCCAGCACCTGCAACAGTCGGTGTCCTGCAAACACTGATCTCACACCCCCCACCCTCCCTCCTCTGTCTTCCTATACCATTGTGTTCCCAGCACCTGCACACACAGTCCTCCACACACACACCCACCCTCCCTCCCACCCACAACAGGTGCTCCCTCCTCCACACACACAAACACTCCACACACACACACACCCCTCCACACACACCCCCCTCCTCTCCACACACACACCACCCCCTCCTCCCACACACACACCCACCCTCCTCCTCCTCCACACACACACACACCCTCCCCTCCTCCACACACACACACACACACACACACACCCCTCCCCTCCTCCACACACACACACACCCTCCTCCTCCCACCACACACACACAACTCCCTCCCTCTCCTCACACACACACACACAACTCCCCCTCCTCCACCACACACACACACCCCCTCCTCACACCACACACCACACACCCTCCCCTCCTCCACACACACACACCCTCCTCCTCCACACACACCACACCCCTCCCTCCCTCCACACACACCTCCCCTCACACACACACACACCCACACCCACACCCTCCCCTCCTCCACACACACACACACACCCACACCCTCCCCTCCTCCACACACACACACACACCCCCGCCCCTCCTCCCCGCCACCACCCACGCCTAAGCAGCCAGTGGTCAGTTTTTCTTCAGTCTAGTTTAGGGTTTCAAAGCAAACATCACCTGCAATGCTGAACCCCCAGATTCCAAACCTGTTAAAGTCCACAGGTAGTTTCAATGTGTGCACTCAACAGAAAGCAAGGCAGTGGAGGAGCTACAGGAGCAGAATTGCAATAAAGGTTGATACGGGGTAGGCAGGAAGGTGTGTGTGTGGCGGGGGCGCGCACCAATACTGAATTTAAAACACCTTAAGTCTACCTTGTTGCTTCTGATTTGAATATACAAAAAAATAATTATTGTAAAGTTAATTCATTTATTTATTCCACAAATAACTTATCAAGCATTTATTACGTACCAGGCAATGGGCCAAACACTGGGCACGTGATCCGAACAAAACTCAGTCTTGGGGAATAACGTTAGGTATCATGCTAAGCACTTCAGTGAAAGATCTCATTTAGTTCTCATGACAGCCTTGTGAACTTGTGGGCAGACAATCCTGCTGTTTCAAGAGCCAAGGAAGCCCCGAGAAGGCCCCTGAAGGCTTCAAGCTGACGGACAAACGAGGTTTTCTGTGACACGTGAGTCACTTCAGGATGCCCAGAAAGCAGCCATTCCAAATGGCTCCAAGCTCCAAAATAAAATCATTGTGGTCTGACAGACAGTGTTGGGGGCATGGACTGAGAGGCAGGAACCGCAAGACTCAGCAGCAGTCACTGAACCCAGTGCTGCGTGGGGGCCGCCTGGCAGGGGTTGCTTTACCTACACACCCAGGAGAGCCCAGGAGAAAGCCCATCACCAGCACATTTCCTTCAGTTGTATCCTGATGGTCAGGATTGGGCCACTGCCATGGCAGGCTGCCTGCCCGTGGATGGAAACACTCAACTTATCAGAAAAATGGGCGGAAGCTGGTGGGGCCGTTTCGGATTCAATGGACTTGCCTTCACTCCCAGCTCACTGCTGGGAAGGCTCAGCTCCACAGAGAGAGGTTTCTACAGGAAAGGGTTAAACAGGCGTCTGCCAAGACAAACTAAGCCAGCTTCAGGGCTGGCCTTGGAGATGGAAGCAAAGGCAGGGAGGGGGAGAAGAATAGTCTCTCTGAAATCCTGGCTTCAGTAATGCCCCCATGGCTCCGCATGGCGCTAAGGCTCTGTCACGTGGAACCACCCAGACTCCATGTGAAGGCAAGCTCTGGCTGGAGCCACCTCCCAAGGGGAGACTATGCTGACTATTTCAAACGTAACCACAGATCTGATTCAAGACACTTGAAGATGCAGAGGGGGGCTTCTTTACCACTGAACCACCTGGGAAACCCAATGTTAATACAAATGAGTAAAATCCTGTCAAACCCAGGAATCCTACAGTAGCATCTCAAGGGACATGGACTGAAGCAAGGAACAGAGGTGGGAAGTGCCAGATCCCTAAAGACAGGCAGCTTCCCTTCTACAACATAAATTTCAAAAAGCTACGTCCTCACTGGGGAAGGAGGCACCCAGCCACACCTTGGTTAGAAATCCGTGGCATGTGGCCCCGAAGGGAAGGAAGTCTGCTGGGGCCTGTGTGGCTGGTGGGCGGGTGGGCTGGGCATGCAGCAGCTCCTACTTGGATGCAGAACCGCGCAGGGGCAGGGTGGGGCTCCTGGGAGTCTCCGCTTCAGCTGAGCGGGGCAAGTGCAGTCAAGAAGGCCCTGCTGGCAGCGGTGGGACTGCCAGGATAGGGAGTGAGAGGGACAGTAATGGTCCTTCTTCCCTTTGCAGGAGATCACAACTCCCAGCAACCGCAACGTTTCTCCCAGCGGTGTTTCGGCTACACATGTGGCCAAGCTGCCTTCCAAAGGCGGTGAGACAAAGGACCTACCTTGAGTTTTTTCAATCTGGACAAGAGAGCTATTTGCACAGCCTGCCCTGCCTCTGTCCCTCTGCCTGCTGCTCAGATCATCACCCAGATGGACTTGCAGACCCTAGCCTGGGGTGGGTGGGTTCTCCCTGGTGTGCGAATTCTGTTACTTACTCTGTGAAGACCACCTCCGCCTTGTTCAAGAGCAGCCCAAAAGAAGGCCAAACGGCCACTCACTGTGGTGAGAGCAAGGCAATGCTGGTGGTAAATAGGCCTGGGTATTTTCAACAGTTCAAAGGCCAAATACAACAGCCAGAAGACAAGACCAGATGGCTCACAAGCCGGGAATGGTCAAGGGCCATTTCCTTCTCTGCGCTTAGGTGAGTCACACTGTCTTGTTTTTTTCTAATCAGTACTTAAAAGGATCATGGATCTGGAAGGCAGAACACGGGGGCAGGCAGGAAGTGAAAACCAAGATGGAGGGACCGAGCACACACCCTGCTCCTCACACCCTAGACAGAAGGCACCAAACGCTAACACACGTCCATCAAGTCTCGTAACAGCCCCGTAAGGCAGACTATCCTCTCCACTGCGGAGGAGCAAACCGACGCAAAATACAATGAAGCAGTTTCTTGCCCGTAAATGTCTACGTCGGAATTCAAACTCCAGCCCGACTGCAAAGCCTAGAAATACCATTTCCCAACTTCCTGCCTCCTCCCTTGAGACTAGGAGGCTGTGAATGGCCACAATTTCTATGAAACCCTTGGTTCAACCACTGGAAAAAGTGGAAGTGTTAGTTGTTCAGTTATGTCCAACTATTTGTGACCCCATGAACTAGAGACAGCCAGGCTGCTCTGTCCATGGGATTCTCCAGGCAAGAATACTGGAGTGGGTAGCCATTCCCTTCTCCAGGGGATCTTCCTGACCCAGGGATCGAACTTGGGTCTCCTCCTGGATTGCAGGCAAGATTCTTTACTATCTGAGCCACCCAACATTAAAGAGCCAGGAGGTGAAATTCCTCTCCAGGAATGACTCCAGAGCAGGTCACAGGCAGACAGGTGTTACACCCTCCACTTAAGGAGAAGACGGCCAGATCTATTATCTTTTAACTATAATGATCAGGGGAAACAGCTCAAGAATTCATGGTGTCCCAGTGAGTAATGTCTGAGTTTCCGTGAACGGAAGGGCAGGTCCTGAAGACCTAATCACCCACACACTGGGCGCTGCCGCCCCATCCTCAGCCTGGAGATCTCCTGGGGCTTACAGAAGGAATACCAGATCCTGAAGCCTACTGAGCCCGCCTCCCTTACTGGGTGAACAATCCCGCAGACTTCCAATGAGAACTTACATTTTAAAGAATGAATTATTTCTTGTGACTTGTGTGAAGAGCATGGCACATTTCCTGTCCATCAGGGCCTCTCACTGAAATGAAATTGCCTATACAACACTTTAGTCAACAACTACAAAA
Source organism: Bos mutus (assembly GCF_027580195.1). Taxonomy (NCBI): domain Eukaryota; kingdom Metazoa; phylum Chordata; class Mammalia; order Artiodactyla; family Bovidae; genus Bos; species Bos mutus. The sequence continues at coordinate 7,376,806 of NC_091635.1, read as the reverse complement.
ATACTTTCATATCTTGCTATTCTGATGTGCCATTTCTGGATTTTATCTTAGCTGAATATATGAGAAGGACTAAGGGAATTGGTGTGAAAAAATGTTTTGCTACTGACTGGCATTACTACTAGAACAAAAGTTGGTGAATCTCAACCTCTTCATCATTCTCCATTTGTTGAAGGTATTTAGAAAATTATAAAAACAATCTTTCCTAAAGTAGTTTTATTGAAATACAAAACCCACCTGTAATTCTCAAGTGTAATTTTTCATTTATGTCATGCTATTATATAATTATGTTTCCCAGGTGGCTCAGAGGTAAAAAATACACCTGCCAGTGCAGAAGACGCAGGTTCGATCCCTGGGTTGGGAACATTTCCTGGAGAAGGAAATGGCAACCCACTCCAGTATTCTTGCCTGAGAAATCCCATGGACAGAAGAGCCTGATGGACTACAGTCCATGGGGTCGCAAGAGTCAGACTAAAACAACATTATAGAATTACCCCGACTACTGGAACACTGAAGATGTTTATAATACAAATGAGAACAAAACTGGATACAAAATAGTTAACCCTGTTACACTGCTGCGGCAAAGTCACTTCAGTCGTGTCCAACTCTGTGCAACCCCATAGACAGCAGCCCACCAGGCTCCCCTGTCCCTGGGATTCTCCAGGCAAGAATACTGGAGTGGGGTGCTATTTCCTTCTCCAATGCGTTAAAGTGAAAAGTGAAAGTGAAGTCACCAGTCGTGTCCGACTCTTAGCGACCCCATGGACTGCAGCCTACCAGGCTCCTCCGTCCATGGGATTTTCCAGGCAAGAGTACTGGATAGAAGAATAAAAACGGCTACACTGTCAGGATCGTGATATTAGGTGATTTTTTCCTTTCATTAAATATTCAATCTTGCTATTATGATAGTCTGACAACAAAATATGCACAAAAACAAAACCCTGATAAGATAACCACCAGAAAAAGTGCCATATGACCCTTTCCATGTCAAAGACCTCTAAGAGGTCCACATTTAAACTCTAACAAGATAACCTTTGCTCTCCCATCCTGAAAAAGAATTCTCAGTACAACAATCCCCAAGGGTGGATTCCCCAGAAGCTCACCAAGCAAAGGCACACAATGGCCCATCTCCGCTGGCTGCAAAAGGCCTCTGGTTCCTCTGCCACCCCCACAACCTGTCTCTGGAGTATCCTTCAGGATGACTAGAACCCTATGCTGCTTGTTCGTGAAAAGTCTGGCATCTCCCTTTCTGATTCCAGAGCCCTGGAGGTACAGCCAACAGACCCAAAGCCCAGGGAGGAAAGCATTTTGCTCTGCACGGATCCTGCGGAAGCTGGCGCCTCTTTCCGTGCGTGGTCACTAAGAGAATGCTGGCAGGCTCCTGAAGTTCTTCCTAGAATGGTGTCAACAAACTCCTGGGAAACGAGCTCTGTGGGCTGCTTTCGGCCTCCAGACCTTTGATTCTGACATTTTCAAAGATCATTAATAATGCTGGGCTGGGGAGAAGCGGCTGGAGAGGACAGGAAGAGTGTGAGTTACTGAGTCAGTTCTGCCCTAGGCAAATCCTTCATCTCAATTCCAGGTCAATTAGTAACACTTGGAGACCAGGACGCTGGTCCTTCTTGAGGGAGTTCAGGTGTGTGCGTGCGGCCACTGAAGGCAGAAGCCCACTCAGCCCACTGAGCCAGGCCTCCACCAAGCCCCAGTGCTCTGAAACTCTATGAGTACCCACCAACGCAGCGGTGCCACACTGCCAAACTGTCCATCAAGGCACCCCAGGAAGCGGCCGTGAAATTTACAAATTTCAAGGCAAACAAATTTCTCAACATCTTGTCTGATACCACACTAATTTATGGGTTGTTTTTCCAATGTGACTACACTAAATTGTGGGGCTTTCCAGGTGGCTCCGTGGTAAAGAACCCGACTGCCAGTGCAGGAGACGCAGGTTCAATCCCTGGGTTGGGAAGATTTCCTGGAGACAGAAACAGCAACCCACTCCAGTATCCTTGCCTGGGAAATCCCATGGACAGAGGAGCCTGGAGGTCTACAGTCACGAGTTAGCAGCCGAACAGAAACACACTAAATCATGAGGACGCTGATGCTGATTGTTTGGAGAACATACTTACTGAACAGAACTGTTAGGTTATTTCTTTTGGCCTAGGAGTTCTGTGAAAAATTCCTGTGACACCAAGGATGCTGTGAACTGAGAAACTATAGTAACTTCTGACCTCCAGGATGGGGATGCGGAATCGGACTGCCAAGCATTGCTTAAAACTCCATCTTAGGCTGAGAAAGAACACATCCCTACACATTCTCCTCTATCGCTGCCACCACCGCCTGGTATCACAGCCCTGACTTCAGACGTGCCCCAAGTGGTTGAAGTTTGCCTGTTGGCCCACAACTGGACGGGAGCCACGCCAGCACTAAACCCAGGTCTTCCGACTCCAAACCCACCAGACTGGCTCTGGGTTGTGAATTCCTCATTTTTGCACTACTTTTGGGGTTTGAAGGATTATTGTAATGCTTTTTCTGAACTGGGGTTGTTCACGCCTTTTAAAAAATGCTGGAACAATTTTTTCCCCCACCCAATGTCACCTTCTTGACCCAGAAACACTATTTTGTTTTGACAGATGTTTGCTCCTTGGGCTTGGAGGATTCCTTCCCCGGGTCAAAGCCTGGACCAGCGCGCCTTGCCCCGCAATGGGAGGCTGGGCCTCCCAGTGAGTTGCCCACAGGCTGCTCCAGCTCACCTGTGCCAGCTCATCAGTGCCCGTGTTTTGTTTGCAGAGGAAGAGAGTGTGTGTCAGGGACAGTGGGTTGAGTGGAAATACCTTTATCTACAGGAACAGTGGGAGTGGGGAAAAAAGATAAACAAGGGGAAAAGTTCCAGGGCAACCGAGGTAAAACAAGGACAAAGGAGGGTGGCGAAAGGGAAGCTCGTGGGCCAAGGGCAAACAGATGGAGGAAGCACTTGAGCTTTAGGGGCCCATCCCTGCGGTGAGGAGCCGGACAGAGGGCTGCCCCGCCCGGTCTGCCTCTGTCCAGGACAGCAGCGCCACCTTCTGTTCAGTAACTGGAACACCTGAGTCTGGCTGCTTGTTGAGGCGAGGTGAGAACAAGACCTGATGGAACAGAAGTGCCCGGCATCCTATTCCTGCGGGACACTCTGCCACCTCCTCTAAGCCCCTCTTCTCTGGTTTAGGGCCAACCCCAGGGCCCAATCCCTGCCACCCTGGGCTGATGGATCAGGAACACAGGCTCCCTATGTGGGGGGAGTGGGGGGGGGGGCAGTGGGGCCTGGAGTTCTCATTTCTTCCTCAAACTCCCAAATATGGGACTCTGCACTCATAGGTCAGGGAAGGCAATGGCACCCCACTCCAGTACTCTTGCCTGGAAAATCCCATGAACGGAGGAGCCTGGTGGGCTGCAGTCCATGGGGTTGCTAGGAGTCGGACACGACTTCACTTTCACTTTTCACTTTCATGCATTGGAGAAGGAAATGGCAACCCACTCCAGTGTTCTTGCCTAGAGAATCCCAGGGACGGGGGAGCCTGGTGGGCTGCTGTCTATGGGGCTGCACAGAGTCGGACACGACTGAAGCGACTTAGCAGCAGCAGTACTCATAGGTAACCCCAAACATCAGCGGGATAAAAATGAGGGCCGTTTCCAGTCTCTGTATTCTACTTTTGTACTCCCCAAAATTAACAGATAATAAAGTTGGAAAATACACAACTTTGCTTATCCACAATGCCAAGTCCTTTCCAAAGAAGCACCTTGGGGGTTTACTCCAACTCCAACCCTCATATTTCTTTTAGAACACTGGTGACTAGCGGTTTCATAAAAGGCCCAGAAACAGAGTTCACTACCTCCTGAAGCAGCTTGACCCACTTTTGGCCTGAGAAGACGGGCAGTTCTTTGTTCAGTTCAGTCGCTCAGTCGTGTCTGACTCTTTGCGACTCCATGGACTGCAGCATGCCAGGCCTCCTTGTTCATCTCCAACTCCAGGAGTTTACTCAAATTCATGTCCATTGAGTCAGTGATGCCATCCAACCATCTCATCCTCTGTCGTCCCCCTCTCCTCCGGCCTTCAATCTTTCCCAGCATCATGGTCTTCAAATGAGTGAGTTCTTCACATCAGCTTCAGCATCAGTCCTTCCAATGAATATTCAGGACTGATTACCTTTAGGATGAAGTGGTTGGATCTCCCTGCAGTCCAAGGAACTCTCAAGAGTCTTCTATGACACCACAGTTCAAAAACATCAATTCTTCAGTGCTCAGCTTTCTTTATGGTCCAACTCTCACATCCATACATGACTACTGAAAAAAACCATAGCTTTGACTAGATGAAACTTTGTCGACAAAGTAATGTCTCTGCTTTTTAATATGCTGTCTAGGTTGGTCATGACTTTTCTTCCAAGGAGCAAGTGTCTTTTAATTTCATGGCTGCAGTCACCATCTGCAGTGATTCTGGAGCCCCGAAAAATAAAGTCTGTCACTGTTTCCCCATCTATTTGCCATGAAGTAATGGGCCAGATGCCATGATCTTAGTTTTCTGAATGCTCAGTTTTAAGCCAACTTTTTCACTCTCCTCTTTCATCAAGAGGCTCTTTAGTTCTTGGCTTTCTGCCATAAGGGTGGAGTCATCTGCATATCTGAGATTATTGATATTTCTCCCGGCAATCTTAAATCCAGCTTGTGCTTCATTCAGTACAGCATTTCTCATGATGTACTCTGCATATAAGTTAAATAAGCAGGGTGACAATATACAGCCTTGACGTACTCCTTTCCCAATTTGGAACCAGTCTGCTGTTTCATGTCCAGTTTTAACTGTTGCTTCCTGACCTGCATACAGATTTCTCAAAAGGCAGGTCAGGTGGTCTGGTATTCCCATCTCTTTCAGAATTTTCCACAGTTTATTGTGATCCACACAGTCAAAGGCTTTGGCACAGTCAATAAAGCAGATGTTTTTCTAGAACTCTTGCTTTTTCGATGATCCAGCAGATGTTGGCAATTTGATCTCTGTTCCTCTGCCTTTTCTAAATCCAGCTTGAATACTTGGAAGTTCACGGTTCACGTATTGCTGAAGCCTGGCTTGGAGAATTTTGATCATTACTTTACTAACGTGTGAGATGAGTGCAATTGTGCAGTAGTTTGAGCATCCTTTGGCACTGCCTTTCTTTGGGATTGGAATGAAAACTGACCTTTTCCAGTCCTGTGGCCACTGCTGAGTTTTCCAAATTTGCTGGCATATTGAGTGTAGCACTTTCACAGCATCATCTTTTAGGATCTGAAATAGCCCACCTGGAATTCTATCACCTCCACTAGCTTTGTTCGCCGTGATGCTTCCTAAGGCCCACTTGACTTCATTATGTGAAGGCAAACATCTTCCCTGCAGCTCTCTACATTCCTTGAGTTCCACATGGGGCTGCCACCTCCCTGCTCTCAGACAGAACTTCCAGCGATGCCCTGGTCTTTCCTCTCCCAGCTCCTTAACTTTCTCCACTTGACGTCATTTTAAGTCCCCTCACCTCTGCTCTCCTCAGAGCACACTCCAGTTTAAAATGCGGCTTCCAAAATCCCAAAACAAGCCCAGTGTCACGTGTGGCCGGCCTGGGAAGCGAGCCAAGGGGGCGCTGGTCGTCACAACTAACGACTGAAAGCTAAGTGTCTGTTACATTTCGTTAATCCTCATGAAACAGACGAGGCAGATTTGATGATGCAGGTTTATCATCCTTGGGATGCTCTGCTGCCCTCAACATGGCTCAAGACCCCCATGAGGCTAGCAGCCAATGGACATGCAGAGGGCAATGAAAGCAGCTATCAGTTAACTAACATTACCCACCCAAGATTTTTGGTTTTGAAAAACAGTGGTTCTCAAAGTTGATCTGTGGACCCCTGGGGGTCTACAGGGTCAAAACTCCTTTGTATAATACTGAGTAAGATATATATTTGCCCTTTTCACTGTTACAGGACTTCCCTGGTGGCTCAGATGGTATAAAGTGTCTGCCTACAATGCACGAGACCCGGGTTCAATCCCTGGGTCAGGAAGATCTCCTGGAGAAGGAAATGGCAACCCACTCCAGTATTCTTGCCTGGAAAATCCCTTGGATGGAGGGGCCTGGTAGGCTACAGTCCATGGGGTCACAAAGAGTCTGACATGACTGAGCAACTTCACTTTCACTATTACGTTTACAGAAGTAACAATGTAACTTGTTGGCCCTTTAGAATAAACTGAAGCGGCACAGATTTAGCAGTAGTTAAATCTCGGTTTAAAAAAAAAAGTCAATTTCACTTAGGAACATCCCTGGTGAAGCATTAAAAATGATTAACCTTGATCTTTGACTTGTCTGAGTTCTTTTTTTTTTTTTTTTTTTAACATTTTGTGTGACTGGGTTACAAGCTGAACAAGCTGCTTTCTTCATGGAGCATCATTTTTGCTTGAAAAAGTAACTGACAAACTAGTTATTCAGACTTACGAAGTTGGCAGGCATTTTCTTAAAGACTAAATCTGTCACTCATGGTTATTTACTGGCGATAAGATTCCAATTCTCTAGCAAAGACGAGAATCTGAGAAAATACCCACTTCCCACTGTGAGCACGACCGCTTTCTGATATTTATTGATTCGTCTGATGAGATCAGTAACGTTGTTAACAAATAAGCATTTTTTTGGACACCGTAGAACAAAATGTGTCAACACTTAGGGGGCCCACATAATGCAGTGAGCCGACACCGTCCAAATCACCAGTGTCTGATGATGTGATACCAAGTAGGAGAAAAAGAGGCATTGACAGTGGGAGAGACCCAAGGATTTTAATGAAGCGGAGAACGAACAGTTCATTGATAAGGATTCACGTTCCGGTCGCAACCAACCTTTAGGAAACTACTGTCTGCTGCGTTTTGATGACGCGTCAGAGGACACCCACAAGGACTTGTAGGGCTACCAGAATACTCTTTTCCAATGACCTGCCTGCCGCAAGCCAGAGTTTCCTCAAATTCTTCAACCAAAACACCATAATGCAACAGACCGAACACAGGAGCAGCTATAAGAACCTATTAATAGCTGTCTATTCAACTAGACATTAAACATTAAGGAGACTTGTAAAATAATACCATGTTTTGTTCTTTTTTTTGGTGATAATTTCTCATAAAAATGTTATTTATGTTAGTATGTAATAGGTATGTTATTTTAAAATTAAAAAAATATATTTAAAACCTCAAAAGATAAAACCAAAATGAACAGAAGTTCTTTGGGATTCTTGCTTTTGACTGTGTAAAGAAACTAAATTGGGGGGTGGGTGGGAGGTTCAAGAGGGAGGGGATATATGTATACTTATAGCTGATTCACAATGTTGTACCGCATAAAGTAACACAACACTGTAAAACAATTATTCTCCAATTAAAAAAAAACTTTTGAAAAGTGCTATAATTAAAAGCAGATCTTAAAAAGCCAACGTAGGGAGGAGGGCCATCTAGTGGAAAAGAGAGTTATGACATCAACTCATTTGCTAACTAAATAAATGACATCTGCGGTGACACATCCTAAGACTAGAAACGTCACACACTTAAGGCAGAAATATGCAAAAGTAACGGTTTGAAAAGCAAAAGTACTGTTAAATATTGACCGAAATAAAACTTAAATGTGACAGAAAAGTTCCAGAAGAGGGAGGGGTGGGGGGTTGGAGGTGGAGACTGAGACCTGGACGACAGCGTGACGCCAGCTTAGGCAGAGGAGGGAGCTGGGGCAGGACGAAGGGCAGGGGACACGCAGAACTCATGCTGGGGGCCGCTTCTAGTCCTTGGCGATGCCAGAGGACTCAGTCTTTCTGCCCCACCCCCGGGGCCTCTGCTGGCCACTGGGGACCAGAGGACGTCTGAGCTGGTGGAGCTCAGTCTGGTTCCGATGCTCACCCTCCACGAGAACGGCGTTGGGTCACCCTGAAGGCTGGGTTTTGTGTTGATTTCCAAGGGCTCCCTAACATGGGGGATGGGGGTGGGCTGTGTATATGTGTCTTAACCTTTATCACAATGGGGTCGAAGATGTGTGAATTACTCCTAGCTGCTACTGGGATGAAAAATAAGAAATGACCATGCTGTTTCAAAACAAACCATTCTGTATGGTTTACTGGAGAGTGGGAGGGCACTAGCTTGGAAAAACAAGGCTTAGGCTCAACATCCCCAATAGCTGGAAGAGGTCTCATTTTGTCTGGCCCTCTATGGCCCTTCTTCATGTCTGGACAACTAAAGAGAACCCACAGTGCACGAGGCAGCCCTTGTGGTTTCCTGATTCTAAAAACATTCCTACACCTAACCCACCTGCAGGGGCACAAAGCCCACCTGGATTTAGAGAACAGGTAGGGGGCTGCAAATTAAGCTGCCTCAAGACAGTCCAGGGTGGTCTCCAGTTCTCTTAAAGCTGGGTTGATCCCCACCCCACCCCACCCCCAAATTACACTGGTTACACGTATGTTAGTGGGACAGATCTGGAACCAGACATATGAACTGAGCCATGATGTTAAAAGTGCCTTGTTCATATCCAGCCACCCCACCACAGCCAACACCAAATACCTTTGGGTCATCAGCCTCAGGTTTTTCAGTCTCTGAATCGTCATCTTCCTACAAGACAAAGAATTTAGAGGATTAAGCTTAAAGGAGCGGGCCAGGTTCTCACATGCACAACTAGGGTACGGAGCAAACGTGCCCAGCCTGGCGCGTCCCACCAAGAATCCCTCCCCCACCACATGACCCAGGCTCCAGAGAAAGAGGAGGGGAAAAAGAGATGTTCTGGGTAGGAAAACAGAACATCAGCCGCTCAAAGTCCTTACTCCAGCAGGGCCATGGTCTATATCAATGAAAATGCCTGAGATTAAAGACTACACACACAAAAACGGAGAAAGGTTGCAATACACTTGAGAAAAGAAGATCAGGCCCCACAGGATAAAGCAGGCATGGAGTTGCCAATGAAATACACATGATTTCATAGTACAGAAATCTTTTTTCCCTTCTTTGCCTTTCATGTACACAAAGACATCAGACTTCGAGCTCCTGTGACAGCATTCACCTCCCTGAGTGCCATGACGCTTCACCCCAATGCTATACCCGAGCACGTCAACCCAGCAACATCTGCACAACAGCATGAACAGTAGGAAGGCAGGTATAAAATGACCAGGGCAAGTGATCTGGGAAAGGCAGGACTGTCCTGGGACCCAGCTGAGGGGACCCCGCTCCATACAGGCTTTTGGAGAACTAACCCATTCTAGGCAGCCTTGTTCCTTATCCAAATGGCCTGCCTGACATGGAGCATCATGTGGGCATGACATTTTCCAATGCGTGCCCCAGCCTCACACAAGCTAGTCCACCATTTCACTGAAACCCAATGAAGGTCAAAGATCAGCTACCCTGTCAGGCAGCTGTCTCCTGTGTTCTGTTCCACCATGAGTACACCCCAATGCACGGGAGCTGTAATTTCACATCCAATGGAAAGTTTCATTTGAAACTGCTGTTTTCAATCACTCTAAATGCCCCCCTCCCCATATGAAAGAGCACACAAGATGTGAATATAACCACCACCCGAGAGACTTCAACTAGCCTGATGGTTTTGAGACTGAATTGTTCTGCAAGGTGTCAAGAGAGCCACAGCTTTTAAATATAATCTGCTGCGAATGAAACCCATCAGGCTAAACAATCAGAGATGTAGCTCAGCTAGATGTAGTCACATTTTAGAATGTATATGTTGGGACTGGATGCGAGGATTTTACCAAAATGTGAAATAAAGCTTAAATATGGTGAAAATTCTATGCAAAGTAAATGCAGAACATCTCAAAAACACACATCATGCAAATTTGCTGAAGGAAATAGTTACTGGATGTTAAGCCAGTATGTGCTCACTTAAGAACAGTCAGGAAAATGAAACAACTTACAAAGCTTTTCTAAACAATTTTAGTCAATTCTGAATTATTAGCAATAATGGGGGAGGGGATACCTCAAGGGATAAAAATATCTTCCAAAAGAACAGAATATACAAAACGCATTTTTGTTTAATTTGTAAAGCATTTTAACTCTAACGTTTATGTAGCAATGCATAACATTTTCAAACAAATAATACAGAACATTCAGTTCAGTCGCTCAGTCATGTCCAGCTCTTTGTGACCCCATGGACAGCAGATGCCAGGCTTCCCTGTCCATCACCAATTTATTAGATGTTTTAATTAAAGCTGTTGCTAACCAACCAGATTTTATATTGAGATACAAGTTTGTATGTCTGTGTTAAGCACCAGTCTGAATCCTTGTTTTTCTCTAGACTTAAGTTCTCCAAACTTTTAAATTTTAGGTGACAGTGTATCTAAAGTCTTTCTGGTTAAATTAAGATGCAAGTTCTCTTTTCTTTGCTAGTCAGCACATACTAAACTTTAAGCAAGATTTGATGATCAAGAACACTCTGATAAAAAGTGCCAAGTAGAACATCAAGAAAGGATTTAATAAATACCGAATCACAAATAACGGTACTTCCCAGTCTTTTTAATAAACTGAAAGATTTGAATGAGCCCCAACCAAGATTACAAATAATACAGAATTGACTGCAGATATAAACGATACATCAGTTGGGATGAATGCACTGTTTCAAATGGAATAAATTATCTAAACAGGGAAAACCAACATAAAACACCTATTGATATCTGGGGTAAACAAAACTGTCCACTACTGTTGCCCCCAAGTTTCAATACAAAGGTTAATACAAAATGGTTCAGGTGAAAAAATTAGATTTTCAAAGAGAACTACGGATATCCAATCCAATTTTCTCAACTGATACTAAACACACCAAAAAAAGGGGGGGAGGGGGAAATGGAACACTGTTGGTACAGGTCAGAAAGTTTCTGACAAACGAAATGATGCTTTGAGCAGCTGTGGATTTGGGAATAGATTTACCTACCGAAGGTTTGCTGTTCTCATCCTCCTCCTCTTCATAACCATCTTCATCACCCGCAAGGCGAGAAAAGTCATCATCTCCATAGGCTTTGGATACCAATCCGCCTTTCTCGTCTTAAACAGAAGAGAAAAATAAGATGAATTGGGAAAAGAATGGAGAAAAACATTTGAGTAATCTGAGTAGCCAGGACTATCTCTTAAGAGACAAGGAAAACCTAAATCTCATGTAAGTGACCACTGGCCCAGATTCTGTTTTGGGGAAGACTACAAAATTTAGTGTATGAATTCATTAAAAGAACAGGAAAGAAAGCCAAGTAATATTAAATTTCATTTTTAATGCTTCCAATCCACCTATGCCAACTGAAGCATACTTTTCTCTGAACCGTTATATCGCGTTGTTTAAGCCCCTCTTTTGATCTGCCTATGTCTACTTTGTATAATAGGCACCAATGAACTAGTCTTCCCATACAAGACAAGGACTCTGTCATCATCATTTTTGTGAGTCCTCCCCTAGGAACTGGACCTTAAAACACGGGTGCCTTGAGAGGTTCCCAATCATATCTACTTGAGAAACAAAATCTGTTTCTATGTTTAAAACAAAAACAACAATCCCCCCCCACCCCCTCCACCCCCGCCAAACAATGCAAATTACTGGGAAACCAGCAGAGAACTTCCAGACAGGCCAAGACCACTTGCACTGAGAAGCTAACAGTCCAAGCCCCTCCATCACTTCCCGATGAGGAAACAAAGGCTCAAATATGTTGGGTAACTTGCTGCCTCTCTTCACTCCCATATAAATCTGTTCCCACTTCTTACTACTGTTATTCTCAACGTGAGTACGGTAACAAAACACTGATGGGCTTTAAACAACTCACAAACTAACGGAATCGCCAAGAAGCCTTGGAAGGATCACAAATGCTCAGGTCCTTCCCAGATCTACTGAATTAAGACTCTCTCGCGGTGGAGACCGGAGGTACAAAGCTCCAGGATATGTCTAGGGCATATTATTAATTAAAAGGTTCGCTCTTCCCCACAAACAAGCCCGGAGAAAACAGGTGGTGGTTCAGTAGCCTTGGATCCTCTCTCCCCTTTGTCCATCCTTCTGCCCAGCACGGAGACTTTCAGTAAATTACGGAAGGATAATCCAATCAACGGAAGGAGACGGTCCATTCGTGCTACAGAGCATACAACGCTCGGTCTAGCCCAGGACCCTGAGTGCCCTTTAGGGCTCTGGGGCCCGATACTTGGGACCATCTCTTTCCCTCCCGCCGGCTAGGGGAGCAGTAACCTGATTCTCCCTTTCCACTTCCCTTCTCGGGCCTCACCAGCCGCGCTGCCTGCCGTTTCAACTCCAGCCTCTCCATCAGACTCGGCCTCTGAATCTTCATCGTAAACTGCCAGAGACGACAGAACATTCTTCTTCCCCGCCATCTTATTTCCACAGCCCGGCGTGGCTCACTTCTATGACTCCGAAGAGCCGACTTCCGCGCAGAAAGGCGACTTCTTCCGGATCCCAGGAGACCCCGCGCCCCTTCCAGACCGAGAACCAATCAAAACGGCTCTTTCAGCGCTTGGCTCCGCCCCTCATGCCAACGCTTGCAGAACGTCATCACTGCGCGACGGACACAAGCTTCTGTGGGATTTACCTGACACTGCTTTTCCAGCAGTTTGGTTTTTCAGTTACCTGAGGCGTATGGGGGTCTTCGAGTAGTTCCCGAGCCAGCAGGCATCAGCGGCCCGACAAGAGCCCTTCGCTTCTCGGAGCCCACGGCCGGCTCTGATATCTTGGGGTTAAGAGAGGGAGGCTTTGGCTGGGGAAGGGAGAAAAGAGCGGATCTGGGGCTGAGTAGAGGAAAAGGGGAGGGCTGTCCTCCGGGGGGTAGGGGAGAGGGTGGTGGGAAGAAGGGGTCAGGTCAGGTCCCGGGGGAAGAATGGTTGTCAGTGGCAGTGCTTATGGAGAAGAGGGTGGATCTTAGGGAAAAAAATTTCATCTTCTCCAAACTGTTCCTAAGACATTTATGTTTCGTCTCGTGATCTGATTTCTAGCTCTGCGCTGTACCGTGGCCTGGAATAGTTCGAAGATTTTATTTTCACTGAGCATAAAAATAGAGATGTTAATTACTCAAGAATGTATTGCTCCAGGCTCTTCACCTGGATCTATATTACTTGAAAATAGTGCATTGTTTGAGTATAATAAAGCAAATTTATACTCATAGAGAAAAGTAAGCAGTCTTTTAAAAGCAGAACAGAGGTTTCTAGTTGCAACCAATGATCATCACCTTTGCCTTAACCTTTGGCCACTGTTGGTAAAGATGAGTACCCACCCTTCCTCTCCTTTTGACCCTGATCGTCGAGTCCGGAGCACGTTGAAAAAGGTCTTTGGGTTTGACTCTTTTAAGACGCCTTTGCAGGAGAAGGCGATCATGGCTGTAGTGAAAGGTAACATTGCCAAACTATCTGTGTTTACATTTGTGCTGCTGCAGAGCACTTTCCTTTCTTTAAAAAAATATTTATTTTTATTTATTTGGCTGCATAGAGTCTTAGTTGTGGCACATGGGAACCAGTTCCCTGACCAGGGATCGAACCCAGCCCCCCTGTATCGGGAGCACAGAGTCTTAGCCACTGGACCACCAGGGAATTCCCTGCAGAGCACTTTCCTTCTGACCCTTCCTACCTCCCCACCCTTGGGTATATTTGGTTTTGGAGATATAGACATGTCACCCTAAACTTACAGTTTTATCGGCAGAACCACCCAACTGTTCTAATTCTGACAGTTCACAGTCAGGGCTAAGGTTGTCTTTGAAAACACTATACATTTCCATTCTCTTTTGTTTGGTGTAGACAGCAGTGTGTGTGTGTGTGTGGGGTGTGGTTGGCAGGAATAGTCTTAAGGCAGTCATCTTCCAGGTAATTTCTTTGCTGAAGATAGAGTGGCTTGGGTCCCAAGTAGGGAAGGAGTAATAACATTATAAACCGGAGCTGTGTTGACAGATGGAGGTTGTCAAGAGGGGAGCAGGAATGTAATGTCAGTGACACGGTAATATTTATAAACAAAATCCCTCTAAGTGATGTTGTATCCATGTCTACGCAGAAAAGCTCATCCATCCAGAAGAATTCAGCTTTCATTGAATCCTGATTCAGCTCTACCTGATTCAGTTCAGCCATCCATGTCCCAGCAGACTCTGACTCCTTACCCTTGTAGTAGTTACCACTTCTGGAAATGATTGGCTTGCATTGCTGAATCTCCCTGGATCGCTCCCCTTTTCCTAGAAAGGATGGGAAGGGAATTGCAATTATATTGAGACCTTCCCATGTGCCAGACACTCTGCTAGAGGTTTTTCTTACAATATCCTTTAATTATCAGCAGCCTTGATGAGGGGAATATACAAAAGGCAGGAGCACTGAGATGTTGCCCCCTTGTCTTTTGCAGGTGATAAGGATGTCTTTGTGTGCATGCCCACTGGGGCAGGAAAGTCCCTCTGCTATCAGCTCCCTGCTCTGTTGGCTAAAGGCATCACCATCGTGGTCTCTCCTCTCATTGCTTTGATTCAGGTGAGGCTCAGGGGAATGAAGATGGCAGCCCAGAAAGTTTAGGGGACTTTTTTTTTTTTAGTAGCTAGAAGTTTTACTTCTTTTGCTGGTCTTTTGCCTCTTGCTTTTCTTTGATTTGTCTTTGTCCCTCTGTATTGGGTTTCTGAATTGCCTAAATGTGGGGCTCTCCACTAGTGCATATCACTCTGGTGGGTAATGATTGAGTCCTCTCTGTTTTGATGGCCTGAGGTTCTTACCTTCCTTTGTAACTTTTTTTCTGGAGGAACATGGAACTGTATGTGTATGTACACATACATTCTCATATGTATACACATGCACTGTTGATGTTCTAGAAGATGCAGATGGGTAGAGCGGTAAATTGATATGGGGGAAGCCCTGGTATGTTCTGCGTGCTTCTGGTGGGTACACAGCTGTGAGACAGAAAAACAGATGAGAAACTTGTTGGGATGTTGTTAACTGTACTTCTGGCTATATTTAAAGCCTGCAGCTGGGCTGGTAGAATCAGAAATGAGGAAGTGTGGCTGTGTGGGTAAGAGCCATCCCCCATGAAGAAAAGGAGAAAGAGAGCAGGCAAGGCAGAGAACAACAGTGACCATGCTTCGTGAGTGTGCCCTAGTCTCAGGCTTTGTACTAAGTGCCTTCAGGGTGTTAACTTGCCTCTGAGGCATAAAAGTTCATTTAATCCTTGCAACAATCCTATTAGGTAGTTTTACTCTTTTTTTAGTAAAGAGAAAGAAAATGAGTTAGTTGAAAGTTCAAGGACCAGCTGAAGAGCATGTGGTAATTGAGCTGGGATTAAAGCCATGTCTGTCTAGCTCCACACTTCCAGGACTTCCTCTTCTGTACCTCTTTTATGCAAAGAGAAGACACGTTGGAGGGTGGGAGGAGGACAATTTATGCCTGTGAACTACCCTCAGGGAGTCGCTGCGACATTTACCTCTGAGTCCTGAGGGCCACTTACTGTCTGTCTGGGCCTCTCCCTCTTGTGCCTTCAGGACCAGGTGGACCACTTGCTGGCTCTGAAGGTCCGAGTGAGTTCCCTGAACTCAAAGCTGTCAGTGCAGGAGAGGAAGGAGCTGCTCTCCGACCTGGAGCAGGAAAAGCCCCAGACCAAGCTTCTGTACATCACGCCGGAGATGGCAGCCTCCACCTCCTTCCAGCCCACCCTGAACTCCCTGGTGTCCCGCCACCTGCTCTCCTACCTGGTGGTGGATGAAGCTCACTGTGTTTCCCAGTGGGGGCATGACTTCCGCCCTGACTACTTGCGTTTGGGAGCCCTGCGCTCCCGCCTGGCAGACGCCCCGTGTGTGGCTCTGACCGCCACGGCTACCCCGCAGGTCCGAGAGGACGTGTTTGCTGCCCTGCACCTGAAGCAGCCAGTTGCTACCTTCAAGACTCCCTGCTTCCGGGCCAACCTCTTCTATGACGTGCAATTCAAGGAACTGCTTCCTGATCCTTATGGGAATCTGAGGGACTTCTGCCTTAAGGCTCTTGGACAGAAGGCTGATAAAGGGGTGAGGGCACCGAAGTCAGGGGTTGAAGGGCCAGTGGGGTGCTAGCCACAGCATAGAGATAGATTCTCGTTTCTAAAAACTTTGGTTTTTTCCAGCTTTCTTAGCCAGGACTAGCTGTAGCTTCTCTTTTTGAGGGGCTGCACTGTGTGGCAGAGAAGGCGATGGCAGCCCACTCCAGTACTCTTGCCTGGAAAATCCCATGGACGGAGGAGCCTGGTAGGCTGCAGTCCATGGGGTCGCGAAGAGTCAGACATGACGGAGCGACTTCACTTTCACGCATTGGAGAAGGAAATGGCAACCCACTCCAGTGTTCTTGCCTGGAGAATCCCAGGGATGGGGGAGCCTGGTGGACTGCCGTCTATGGGGTCGCCCAGAGTCGGACATGACTGAAGCAACTTAGCAGCAGCAGCACTGTGTGGCATGTAGGATCTTAGTTCCCTGAGTAGGGAGTGAACCTGTGCTCCTTACGGTGGAAGCCCCAGCTGTAGCTTCTTAAAACTCGCACACAAGCGTTTTGGTTTCCTGGCATTGTTTCACCTACTGGGGTTCCTGGACTCCTCCTCCTTTACAGACCTATCCAGGGCTTGAGGGGAGGAGGCAGAAAGGTTGGAAAGGTTGAGTTCTGAGCCAGTGTGGTCCCGCCTTGTTAGAAAGTGGCAGGGCTGTGCTAGGTGGTCTGCCTCAGAGGAGACTGTGAGGCTGAAAGAGCCACTTTTGAAGCGGCCACAGCATGATGGGCTGAGTGTTTTGTTTTCCCAATGCTTGTTTTCTCCCTGTGTCTCCAAATTCAGTTGTCCGGCTGTGGCATCGTCTACTGCAGAACCAGAGAGGCCTGTGAACAGCTGGCCACAGAGCTCAGTTACAGGGGCGTGAACGCCAAGGCGTACCACGCAGGTAAGGGGCGCCTGGGCTCCGTGGCTCTCCTCACTCAGAGGAGCCCTTTGGCCAGTCTCTTATTCCTTAAGAATCCTGGCTGATCAGATGGTCCATCATCTAGTTCCAGATACCCAGGCAGAGCTAAAATGATTCACTTAAATCCACAAAAAGGTGCCTAGACATGAATGAGATGTAAAAGGACCTCCTGAATTCTTGTCGTCACCCTGTGCCCACCCAGCAGCAGGTGATGAGTTTTTTTAGTCCAGGAATTGGTGTTGTGGCAAGAGCACAGGCTCTGGAGGCCAATGAAGACATGGGTGTTTGGGGGTTGCTTTTTGTAATATTCATTTGGCTGCACTGGGGGTTAGCCGTGGCACTTCCTTGTGGCATGCGAACTCTTAGTTGTGGCATGGGGGATCTAGTTCCTGACCAGGATCAAACTCAGGCCCCCTGCATTGGAAGCACGGAATCTTCCCTGCACCACCAGGGAAATCCCTGGACTTGGGTTTGAATCCTGGCTCTCACATTTATGAGAGAACCTTTGCCACGCACAGGCCAGGGTCTTTATGTTGACTGGCTCAGGCTCGGTGGCTTAAGTGCCTGACCCAAGGTCATACACCTGGTGGGTGATGGATTCACAGTGTGTGTGCCGGTAGGCCCCAGGGGAAACCCACGAGAGATGTGAGTTCCCTTCCTCACCTTCTCTGTTCTAGGGCTGAAGGCTCCTGAAAGAACACTGGTGCAGAACGAGTGGATGGAAGAGAAGGTCCCTGTGATTGTGGCGACCATTAGTTTTGGAATGGGAGTGGACAAAGCCAATGTCAGGTGAGTTCTGGTTCTTGTCTGACTCCACCATTCGGGCCCTGGCTCAGGGTGGGGCGGGCCACCTGGTGCTCTGCCTGGAGGACCAGGACTGTGTGTCCTTCTAGGGTCGGGGGCCGGGGGGAGGGAGCGGGGAATGGAGGCCCCAGGACAGCGTCCCAAGTCCGTAGTCCAGACGCTGACAGTCCTTGTGTGGTCTGCCCCTGGTGGCAGAGAAGCACAGCCCACCCTCAGGCTCACCCTTTAACACAGCCCTACTCACTCTCATCTTAGCAACTGGAGCTTGTGAGAGAGTGGAATGAAGTATCTTAAAACCACTCCCTGTGGGAAGGCAAAGGCAAAGATCCTGTTACTGTCGCCCCTTCTTGCTGCTTACTGGACAGTCCAGCAGAGATGGGTGCATCCCAGCCTCCTAGCCCCACACTGGCCACTGTTGGGGTGTCTTTTACCTCCAGCCACTCTTGACCTTCTGGAGATATTTTGGGCTACAGCCCCAAGTCCTTTGCTCGGATTAATACCAACAGTAATGCCTTGTGTGACTTACAGAGCACTTTTGCACATTTGGTCTCATTAAGCCTCACAGTGACCCTGCCTTGATCAGCGTAGGAATTAGACCATGAACTGCACTTGAGAGAACGTGGACTTTGGAATCAGGGCTTGAACCTTGGGTCAGCTGTGTCTTGTTAGGGGCCAGCTTTGGAATCAGACACCCCTAGACGCAAATCCTAGCTCTACCATCTCCTAGTATGAATTTACTTTTCTGAATCCCAAGTTTATTGCCTATAAAATGAGGCTAGCTCACGTGGTGATGACTGTAATGATTAAACAAGACAAACATGTACACTGGCTCATAGTAGGTATTTAGTAAATGTTATCTTTTTTGCTCTTCAAAGATGTTGTAGAGGACTTATCCAGCTCGTAAGTGTCCTAATCTTATTTAAGTCTGCCACTTTTCCTATGGGCTGCTCCATGGCAGGGAGGCCTGCTGGCGGGCTGCAGGTGTCCTAGCCTTGTTACCCTGGGGTCCTGTCTCTCCCTGCCAGCCTCCCCGCTCGTGGTACCTGTGAAGGGCCCTGCTCAGCCATCCCAGAGTCTCTCCTCCCCTCAGCCTTCCCCCCACATCTCATGCTGGTTGTCCCCTGGATCCTAGGTTTGTTGCCCACTGGAATATTGCCAAGTCTATGGCTGGGTACTACCAGGAGTCTGGCCGGGCGGGCAGAGATGGAAAGCCTTCCTGGTGCCGCCTCTACTACTCCAGGAGCGACCGTGACCAAGTCAGCTTCCTGATCAGGAAGGAAGTTGCAAAACTCCAGGTGAGTCCTGGACAGTAGGAGCCCTTCCTGTCCGAACCCACCGCTCCACCATTTCACACAGCGTATTTCTGAACCCAGATGGAGCTTCTGTAATCTGGAGGGGTGCTCCTGAGGCTCAAAAGTACAAGGGGGCGCATGGGGTGTTGTTGGTAGATAGCTTGTAACAAGGTTAGACTTTTTTCTTTATACTTAGTGTATCTTCGTACAGTCTGTTGTGTGCATGTTATTTTCTGTAGTCAGGATCAAGCCTGCCTTGGTGGTCTACTGGTTAGGACTTGGTGCTTTCACTGCTGTGGCCCCAGGTTCAATCCCTGCTCAAGGAACTAAGATCCCAAAAACTGTGTGGCCCAAAGCAAAAGGATTAAGGTTAGTCCTGTGTGTCACCTGGGGCTGGAGATCCAGTGAAGATACTTCTGTAATGTAAAGTAAAAATCCACAAAGCTATCTTTTCAAAAAACCAAATATTTGGATACATAAATAATCTTAAGTTTCTATAAATCCTAAACCTATGGAAAAATTCTGTGTGGTGAAGATACCATCAAGAGAGGCAATAGATAAATAATAGACCTGGAAAAATATTTAACGTAAAAGGTAAACCAGAGGTTAAAGTGGGCAATAAATAGAGAGCTTTCCCAACTGACAAGAAAAAATAAAGGATACGAAACAAAAATTCCCAGAAAAACTCATCAAATGATATACCCAAAGATGTTCAAATCTGGTCGTAGTCAAGGAAGTAAAAATTAAATAAAATCTGACACACGTGGAAAAGAGCTCAAACCCTGTTGCTAGTGGGCACGTGTAGGAAGGAGTGTCTACACTTTGCCAGGAGAAAAATGCAGTGTTACAGTCTTTTGAGGAGGGAAGCAATCTAGCAATATCTATTTAAATTTTAAAATACAGGTAGGGAATTCCCTGGTGGTCCGATGGTTAAGACTTTGGTCCAGTGGTTAAGACTCTGTGCTTCCACTGCAAGGGGTGAGGTTTGATCCCTTGTCTAGGAATTAAGATCACACATGCCAAAAAAAGATAAAGAGTATATATACATACATACATGCTGCTGCTACTGCGAAGTCGCTTCAGTCGTGTCCAATTCTGTGCGACCCCATAGATGGCAGCCCACCAGGCTCTGCCATCCCTGGGATTCTCCAGGCAAGAACACTGGAGTGGGTTGCCATTTCCTTCTCCAGTGCATGAAAGTGAAAAGTCAAAGTGAAGTCGCTCAGTGTCCAACTCTTCGAGACCCCATGGACTGCAGCCCACCAGGCTCTTCCACCCATGGGATTCTCCAGGCAAGAGTACTGGACTGGGGTGCCATCGCCTTCTCCGACATACGTATATACTTAGGTATATATGCTGCTAAGTCGCTTCAGTCGTGTCCGACTCTGTGCGACCCCATAGACGGCAGCCCAACAGGCTCTCCCGTCCCTGGGATTCTCCAGGCAAGAATACTGGAGTGGGTTGCCATTTCCTTCTCCAATGCATGAAAGTGAGAAGTGAAAGTGAAGTCGCTTAGTCGTGTCCGACTCTTAGTGACCCCATGGACTGCAGCCTACCAGGCTCCTCCATCCATGGGATTTTCCAGGCAAGAGTACTGGAGTGGGGTGCCATTGTCTTCTCCGTAGGTATATGTAGGTACACTTTAAGCTAGGTAGCCTATTTCTGGAACTGAGTCACCTGAAATTGCTTTAAAAAAGTGACCTGGGACCTGACTAGAGCTGGTACTTTGGGGAATTTCTATTTTCCAAAAGCTGCTCAGGTGATGCATGGTCAGGTGTGGAGGAGGCTGTTTCATGAATGTCTTAATTAGTGTCCTTTGCTGTTTTTCTGTCTCATCATTTGTTGGGCTATGTGGTCGTCCAACTATGTAAGACTTTTGCTGAATAGTTGTTTCTTGTCTCCAGGAAAAGAGAGGGAACAAAGCATCTGATAAAGCTGCAGTCTTGGCCTTTGATGCCCTGGTGGCCTTCTGCGAAGAGTCAGGGTGAGTGACGTATCTCGTGTGTGGAGCCAAGTGTTGAGACCTTTCCCTCCCCCGTCACCATGCGTTAACCAGCTCATGCAGGGCAGCTCCTGGGCCAGCAAGGGACCCCTGCCTGCTGAGGGCCATCGTGTGGGATGTTTCCTGTCAGGGAGCATAGAAAGTGGTACTCCTCGGAAGGAGTTTCTGAGGCCCTGCACTTTTCCATGTAGGGCCTCAGAAACTCTGGCCCTGTGAGGATTCATTGCGGATTTTGGGTGGTCACCCACCCATCCCACTCTACCCACTTCTGGAGTGGCTGGCCCCGTGAATGACTCAGTTCCAAGAGATGTGACCAGTTCTGCACCACTGGCGTTGTGGTTGTCACATGCCATGGAGCTGGACCACTGGCTTCACTTGTAGGGTAGTCAGTCTCTTCCCAGACCCAAACAGAAACATGTGGCTCAGCTTATCTCTTAGGGGGCGGAGGGTGCGGTATTGTGCTTGGAGAGATATCATATTTCTAACGTAACAGCAGCCTGCCCACTTTGGAAACCACGTATCTGTTTGATCCGCATCTGCTGCTGGAGGGGGCTATGAAAGAGCCTGATAGCTGCTCAGGGTGGGTGCCGCGCATGAGCAGCTGTGGGCACACTGTGTGAGGGACGTCTGGGAGCATTCGAGACAGGCTGGGAGCCCTGGCATTTGTATAGCGCTTGGCTCAAGAAAGGTCTTTGATTCCTCTGCTCTCATTGGTTAGATCTCATTGGACAACCTGTAAGATAGATGCAGAACTTACGGCTTCAGACATCGAGTGGACCAGAGAGGTCATGGTCATGAAGCTCACAGTAGGACAGATGATAATCCCCGTCTCCCGATTGTCAGGGACGTGCACGTTTTCATACACACACGCCACCTTGGTTTTTGCCGGACTAGATTCAGGAAGCACGGAGCTGATTAAGTGCATGGTACTCGTGTCCAGCAGAGGTTTGAGGGTTTCCTCGGGAGACCAGAGAGGCTCTTACTTGGGCTGTATGTTTTGACTCTCACCCCCTCCTCTTCACTGATGAGTTGGTAGCCCCTGGGTTGAAGCTGTTCCCTTCTCCAAGCGGCCATCTCTCATTTGGCCTCGCGAGACCATGCCCAGCAGAGGTGGTCAGGACCCTTGCCCACAGCCCCTGTGACCAGAGCCCTTTGTAGGCACTCATACTATGAACTGCTAAATTAGGCCTCCTTTGGCTTCTTGAGTGAAGCGCTTGTCCTGAAAGGGCTCTGTGTCCTTGCTAGGTATCAGAGTCCCCTGTTCTGGAAAGCGCCCTGGCTGGGTTCTTGTTGGGGATGAGTCTGAGTCTCTGTAAGGCTGTCCGGAGGCTTAGCTCTGCCACCTCTAGGCTGCAGCAGCTCACCACACAAGAGGCCAGATCCTCCCAGGGGCCTCTGCCTTCTATCTCAGCCCAGGGAGCTGGGGCCTCTTAATGTGTCAGGGGCCGAGCACTGGGGGGCCTCCTGTTGCCCTGTAAGCCACCTTATCTCTTCTGTCTCTGTTGTTGCACGTGAGGATGTCTGATGCCAGGACTTCCAGGCCCTGGGATGGAGTCAGCATGGCTGGTGTGGCTAGATTTGAAATTGCTCTTTGAATGAAAGAATGTTTCTTTATTGAACAGATGGTACATAGCACAAAGGCAAAGCCCCTTCTCCACCAGACATTTGCCCCTTTTCTAAGAATAGCCTGGTTTGAGGTTGACACCGAAGCAGCTGTTTGCGAAGGGAGGGCACCTGGCAGCAAGGGACAGGCCAGCATGGTGGCGTCAGCAGAGGCGGGGACATGTCTACAAAGGCTGCATTGTAGGGTCGGGGTGCATGGGGGCTGGGGGGCTCTGTAAGGGATACCTGGGCATCTCTGGGACCAGAGAAAAGACATGCAGGTCATATGAAGGCCAGTGTGGGGCATCCAGCCGGCTTCCTCTCTTCTCGGTGTGTAGCTGCTTTCTCTGAGCGTGACCATGAAATGCATTTGATTACTGATGACATGGCCAAATTTACCTTTGAGTGTAAAAAGGAATAGTAATTAGGTTGAAAGTAATCTCTGGCCCAGAGGCCTCTGCACCCTGAGATAGGAAGAACTGCTTTGGTTTAGGCCTAGGTTGTACTGGGCTCTGTCGTCTCCCAGGGTCTCCAGGCTCAGAGAGCCGACGGTTCAGGCATCCCTCTGTGTATCCGTTCCTTTGCTCATTTCTTTATTCATTCATTTGTTCCATCAGCAAACACTGACTGGTACTGACTCTGGGCAAGGCACACTGGAAAAGGGGTACAATGGGGAACAGAAAGAGACCCAGTCCCTGCTTTTTGGTACTTGAACCAGTGGGGAAGACAGGCATTTATCAGATAATCATATGAAAAATGTTTAATTCCAGACTGTTAAAGAGCTTTGAAGAAAGAGTCCATAATGTTTTGAGAATGGCCCCCTTGCCCGGCAGAAAGTCAGGTCACGACTCTTCCTTCTGGTTGGTCGTTTTGTTCATGGGGAGGAAACCAAAGATAATAGCAAACAAGACGAGAGACAGGACCGTGGTGAAGAACAGGATGATCACTGCCAGGCCCCCCTGGTCCCAGGGATTCTCCCAGAACTCCATCTTCCAGGAGTATTTCGATAGCATTCTGTCCATTTGAACCTGGAAAGGCAGGGACAGAGGCCCTGAATGCCGGGGCTTCTCCACAGCCCTCCCCATGTGCTACTGCCTACTCCCCTAACTCCATCCTCTGGTGCCATCTCAGAACAGCAGCAATCTCTGCAGTTAGTGGGCACTGAAGGGACACTGGGTCTTGGGGCTCGGTGCCTCCAGGAGGCAACGGATGGGCTTTCCTCCTCCGCAAAAGTGAAAGCAGGGCCTGGCATCAAGGGCAGGGGTGGGGGTGGTCCAGTGCGCTCTGCCTTCCCCAGGCCTTTCCTAAACAGCCCTGCTGTGATCAGGGACTTTCTCTCCCATCCCTGAGACCTGCTCAGCCAGAACCTGCAAAGCACTGCTGTAGGGACTTCCCTGGTGGCCCAGTGGTTAAGACTCTAATCCTAACCCCAGTGCAGGGGGCACAGGTTTGATCCCTGCACGCCACGTGACACGGCCAAAAAATAAGTGACAAGCACTGATATAGACCCTTCCCAGTTTTTCTGCCTCAGTTGCGAACATCTGGGGAGCATTTTAAGAGGTCCTCACTGGAGCCAAGGAGTGGACAGACTCAAGCTGGGAGCTCAGCCGGCTTCCTTAGAGGCAGGACCAACTAATCATCTTGAAACACAACTGAGACGGGCAGGCTGCGAGCCAGTAGCCAATTGAAGGGAGTAAAGGCGGAGAAGGAAGGCGCCATTACCCGGGTCTGCTGCTCTCCGTCTTGTGTCCTAAGAGAGGGTGGATCAGGGGAATCCTCCAGAGCCACGCTTTGCAGGGACCGAGCTGAAGACACTGCCAGGAGACCAGAGCTCTGCCCCGACTCAGAGAAGCAACTTTTGGGAGGAAAAGGGGTCGCCCTGATGGCTGGCCCTGACCAGACCTGCCTGCTGTCACCAGAGCAGACAAAGGTGGCCTAGGGCCTGTTGCCGAGCAACCACATTCCCTTTCAGCCTTTCACACTTACCCCCTCTGCTGTGTTCTGCCCTCTTGCGATGCTGTTTTGGAGGGCTGCTCAGGGCGTGTGGGTTGAAGTGTCCTGGCTGAGACAAATCAGAATTGGAGTCGGTGGGAAGAGAATGGCTCCAGGGCCCTTGCCCCAGGCCACCTGTCCCCCTCACCTGTGTCCACTGAAAGGACCTGCTCAGGAGGCCCCAGGGCTGGGGCGCCACCCATGGCTGTTTGCTGTCCATGGCACCGGGTAGATGATTAACCACAGCTCCCGCTGGCACCTCCTGGAACCAGCATGGGGGTGTTTATCACCAGCGAGGCCCTGGCTTCCTGTGGAGGCCTGACTTCTCCCTTGGTATCTTTGTTGCTCAGGCCTGCCTCAACTGTTTCTTGTGGGTTCCCACCCCTGGTGTGATGGAGCAGCCGGGAAGCAGGAGTGGGGCCTGTGCCCTGGTGCGTGGAACCTGGTGGCCGCCATCCCTCCTTAAAAGACAGGAGTCGAGTGTCCACGGTGGCCAGGAACTGCGCTGGCACCTTGTGTCCAGTTGTGAGCAGGAGAGGCGGGCTCTGCCCTCCCGGGGGTTCCATTCTGGGGCCTGTTAGAGGCATGTGGCAGCATTTCTGAAGGCCTGTTCCCAGGCCCCTCCTCTGGGTGTGTTAGAACCCTGTGCTTGGTAAAGCTCGCCAGGTGATTCTCACGTGCAGCCGGGGATGGAAGAGGTGGTGGGTGGGTTCTGTGAAGTCCTTCTTACCTCTCCTGGCCTCACTGACCCCGGCTCACCTGCTGCCTCGCATTTTCTTCCGTAAAACACACTGACTAATGCCCTTGGCCTGCCGGGGTCTACGCACACCCTCGGGCTTCCGCTCCATCAGCTTAGTTGGATGCTTATCAAGAGTCAGCTATTTGTTCCCCAACCTGTTTTGTGGCAGCTGTAGTTGTTATTATAATTACATAATTGCACTTAACATTACATGAAAACGAAGCAGTGGTGATAGCCGAAACCCCAGTTTTACAACCGGGGAACAGGCATGGAGCGCTTAAGTAGCTTACCCAAGGTCACACAGCTAAGAAGTTACTGCTCTGAGGTTTGGACCCAGCTGTTCCACTCAGCTGCACAATCTGAGCTCTGAAGTGCTTTGTCGGACCTCAGAACAAGCAGAGAGGGAAAGTATTTCTTTCTGTAAATACTACTTGACCACTTCAGAATCATTCAGATGGCATTTCTGTCAAAAATAGATGTGGACAAGACAGCTGTAAACAGTTCCTAAAAATGCAGAAGGATTTCACAATCAGGTTTCTTTGCAGATGCCTTTTTTTTAGAAAGCTGACTTCTATTTTTTTAATTTAAAACAATATTTATTTATTAGACCACGTCGGGTCTCAGTTGAGTCACGCGGGGTCTTTCACTGCAGTGCACGGACGCTTTAGTTGTGGTGCGCAGGCTCAGGAGTTGTGGCACGTGGGCAGAGTTGCTCCGAGGCAATGTGGGGTCTTAGTTCCCTGACCAGGGATCGACCCTGAGTCCCCAGCATTGCAGGGTGGATTCTTAACCACTGGACCACCATGGAATTCCCCTTATTCTGCCTCAAAAAAGGAAAATTTAGCAGATAGACAAGTCAGGAAACCTGATCAGCAAACCCACACTCAGAGAAAAGATGTGTGTGTCTGTGTTTCCATCTCATGAGGAGTGTAGAGTATGTATGTCTCATGTACGCAAACATTGCTTTAATTGACTTTTTCTATTAATTGCTGACCCAGGTCAGAAAATTCTTCTGAAATGATCACCAGGAAGGGAGTGATATGATGGGAAGAGGTAGAGAATGCTGTTGGTGCCCTTGGCATGGCCTGGGGCCCAGGGGACTCCCCTAGGAGGAGCAATGATTAAGTTGAGATGTGAAGATGATGGAAGAGTGAGAATTAGGGGGCAGCCAGCTGCTTCCCGAGGAGAGTGAAGAAACATTTTCTAAGTACAGAATTATTTTGTTTTCAGTAATTTTTTAAATAATCATTTTGTTGTTGTTTGTACCGCGTGGCTTGCAGAATCTCAGGAACCTAACCCAGGGGATTAATCAGAAACTGGATCTGGACCATGGCAGCGAAAGTCCAGAATCCTAACCACTAGGGCACCAGGGAACTCCTTGTCCTCTGTGTTTTAGGCTGTGGAATTTGTTGTTACCCACAAGCAAATATCTTGTCCTGAAGGTTGGTTACTTGTAGATTGCTTTCAAACATTAATGTTCGGGAAAACAGATTTCAGAGCAAACAGTTTTATGTGGCCTCTGCTAATGAGATTCTCGCACCGGCGGCTTGACCGTAGTTTCTGAGATGTGATGTCTGGACAGTAAAGTGTGCAGATCCGAAGCGTAGAGTGAAAAACCCTCGTGAGGCACCGAGACCACAATTGTGGGCACTGTTGGAGCAGAGGCCATAAGCAGGGGTTGTGGCATGAAGAGGTGTGGAGACCAGCGCCGAGACTGGCGGGGACACTGCGGCAGTGACTGCAGGTAGACGCGGCTGGCGGCCTGGCCCAGGGTGGCACGGCAGTGGGAGCGGAGAGGTCTGGTCGCCAGCCTCAGCCGGGTGTTCTCTGGGCTTGGACGGCCTAACGGCGCCTCTCCCATGGCCCCCACCTGCTTTGCTGCACCTCCTTGTATAGTCCCTCCTACACTGGGAGGGTGGTTGCTGTCTCCTCTCCATGCCTATCTTCCCCAGAGGGCCGATCAGAGTGTGTCAGGCTGCTGTTGTGCACAAGGAGGTCTGGTTGGTTGAGCCGCAGGGGCTTGGAGCCTGCTTGGGACCTGACGAGACAGCTGCGGGGGAGCCACTGGTGGTGGGGCTGTGCTCCTGGAAGCCCCTGAGGGTGCGGACAGCATCTTATTTGGAGTCGGCATTAGGTACTTCCTGGCCTGGAGGAGGAAAACACGAGTGAACTTCTGTCCACTTGCAGGTGCCCAGGGCTGCCCGTGGTCCCCACTTCTTGGCAGCTGCACCCAGGAGCCTGAATCTTAGAAAAGGGGTTCAGTGTCAGTTACCCTGACGAAGGATGTTCTCGATGCTGATGAGCCTGCTGAAGGAAGATCACACGGGGCTGAGGTTGCTGTGTCTTCTGAACTGAAGGCTTCCTGGGGAGCCTGCAGCCACGGGTGCTAGGCCCAGAAGAGGCGGGGCTCCACGTGTTCCCGCCTTCCCTGTGTTCTTCTGGGAGGGAGCCCAGATGGGCCCCACCCCGGCTCCTAACTCCTAGGCCACACCCGCTCACAGGGAAGGGTGTAGGGTGGGGCTCTTTGGGGCCTGAGATTGTTAGGTGGTGGGTGATGCAGCCTTATCAGCACTGCAGCTGGAGGCCTGGGTGTGGTGAGCCAGACAGGCGGGTCCTGCCACTGTTCAGCTGGTCCGGTTTAGGCAAGGTACCTACTTCCTCACCTTTGAAAAGGGGATCGTAATGGTCCCTTTGGCATGAGGTTGTTGTGACGATTAAATGGATTAATCTGGGTCAAAAGGCTTCAGACATGCCTGCGGGGGGGATGAGCCCTCGATGCATTTTAGCTACCTCTGTGCTCACCGTTATTGTCATTATTATTATCACTATTATTCTGAACCCCATTCTTTCGTGATGGTGGTAGAAGGGTACAGTGTACAGACAGATTCTTGCATTTCTTTTGTTTTCTGTGGAAGCATTTCCTCTCTGGGTCTTCCACCCAAACCAAACCGTTAGACAAGTCCCTGGACACCAGGGAGGGAAACCAACCAGGGAGAGGGCTTCTCCTGCCGGCCTGCCAGCTGGAGATGGTGGAGTGGCGGGGGCTGGCATCCCCCTCTCCTCGCTGTTTCCCGAGTGACTGGGGCTCTGCCTCCAGGCAACCAGGACAGGCTGCACAGGCCGAGACGATGGAGGTGTGTAAAGAACACGGGGCTCTTTATGGCTCTGATGGACTGGTGTTGGGGGAGGGTGGCAGGTGCCGTGAGAGCCTCTGCCTCCCCTGCGCTCATTCCTGGGTTTGTAGTTCTACCTGGAAAGTTCTGTGGAGAGAAAGTAAACTGCAGGGCAGGAGGTGGGCAGTGTTGTTGTCAGCAGGAGCAGTCCTTAAAACGGGTCCACGTTGCTCTGGCTCGGCCCCCCGAATAGAGGGGCAAATAAGGATGCTTCGTAGCGGTGGAGCTCTTAGGATATGCCCAGTGCTGGGCCAGGTCATCGTGCCAAGGCCATCTTGGTTTATCCTCACAGGCTTACCCCAGGAGGAGGGTACCAGGATTGTCCCCATTTCACAGGGGAAGGAAACATGGCTTTGGAAGGTCAAGTCGCTAACACCTATTCATGTAGCTGGTCGGGGGTGGGGGGTGGTGGCGAGGATTTGAACCCAGACCGTCTGGCCCGTTGGGGAAAGGATGTTGCGGTCGGGAGGCAGGTTATGGATGACAGTAGGGACCTCACCTCTCTTATTCTGGAAGTTTAGGGGGACCTGCTAGGATAGGGCGTGCTGCCTACAGTTAATGGCCGTGGTGACCGTGGCGTGGCATTCTTGAGCCCGGCACCTGCCTGGGGCAGATACAGCCTCCATCGCGGCCGACCAGGCATCTGGGAGGCAGCGCTCGGCAGGAGGGGCCCTGCAGCCTCCCCTGGTTCCGGAGTCTTGCCACCTTCCCCCCATGTGGCATTCTTGCCTGCGTGTTTCTCCAGCTTCCATGGGCACAGGGAGAGCAGAGGCTGCAAGGAGAAGTCACTGGCCACACCCCCAGGATCCTGGCACGCCGACCTCCCGATGCACAGGGCCCAGCCCAGGGAATAGGGCACCGCAGAAACACATAACCAGAAAGCCTTTACTGGAAAGAAGCAGGCAAACACTGGAAAGAAGCAGGCAAACCCTGGAATAGAACACTGACATGTTCCCCACTCTGGGGGGCGCTTGGGACCCAGTAGCTCCTGCACAGAGGCCCTCAAACTGGCCTGCTCCTCTCTGGCATGGGACCTCCGAGGGCCAGCTCCCCGCAGATGCGGGGTATTCTCCAAGTACGGGGACTACGCTCTGTGCTTTGTTAAAAAGTGCAGGTCGGCAAAGAATCCCTGATGGTTTTCTGTCTTCGAAACCATCGATCCCTCCTGGGCGCCCTGCAGGTGAGAGTTCTGTGGCTGAAACAGCCCGTTTCCTTGCTGAGGCTCCAGGTCTCAGTCAGTATCCGGGTCCCTGGGCCCGGCCAGGGCTGAGCCGTGGGTCTTTGTCTTGAGGGGCGAGGGCTGCGGGGCTAGGCTGACACCTGGGACGTGGCGTCGGCGGTCTCCTCTCCAGCTTCTCGGCCAACT
The DNA here is from genome assembly GCF_027580195.1 of Bos mutus. Taxonomy (NCBI): domain Eukaryota; kingdom Metazoa; phylum Chordata; class Mammalia; order Artiodactyla; family Bovidae; genus Bos; species Bos mutus. The sequence goes on along the minus strand of NC_091635.1, from coordinate 7,346,937 downwards.
CCCTGGCCCTCAGGGTGGGGTCATGGGTCCCACCTGGGTCCTCCTGCCTCTCCGTCTGGGCCAGCAGTACTGACAGCAGCAGAAGCCGCAGGCAATCAGTAGCAGCAGCACTACGGTGGCTGGAGGGGATGAGGAGACAGCAGAGAGCCCGGGAAACTCAGACGGGGGTGGAGAAAGCGCGCCCACCTCGCTTCTGAAGAAACCCTCTTGGGGGCCTGGAGGACCTTCCCTAGAGGTCTGCTTACTGGTCAGAAACACCGAGAATCTGGGGAGAGGAGTGACTGTCCCCACACCGGCCCCCAGGGCTTTGGCTCCCTTCATCCCTGGGTTGAGGTCCAGGGAGCACCCCTGGGCCCTGGTTTTCAGCACACCCCATCCCCAGGGGCAGCATGTCGGAGAATAGGGGGAGATCCCCTGCCCCCCACCCCCGACCCTCTGGAGACATCTGCTGCTCCTCCTCTGTCTGGGGAACCACCCGGCCCTCCGACTGGCACCATAGTTTCCTCTCCCAGACGTGAGGAAGAGCCCTGGGTGCTGAGGAGACTTTGGGAGCCCCGGCTTACCTGTAAAAACCACCAGGACCGAGAAGGCCAGGATCTCCACAGGCTCAGCCTGTGGCAGTCTCTGCAGCTTGAGCAGCAGCCTGTCCCCAATGGAGTGTATCTCCTGCATGAGCTTGCTGGCTGCCATGCTGCGCCGGGTTCCTGCTGGGCGCCTCCTGGGCTGCAGAGCAGAGAGAGGGCCTGGCGTCCCTGCGGAGCTGGCTCCGGAGAGTCCGCCCTCTCACCCGCCCTGGCCCGCAGAACGAGTTTGTCAGGCCTCACCCATCAGAGTCCGGCGGCTCACCAGAGAGGAAGCGAGCCGTGGGGCCCCTCGCTCAGCGCTGGCCCTCACCCCGCCTCACTGGCACTGCCCCGGCCAGGGACACGGGGGACCCTGAGGCCCGCTGCAGGGCTGCCGGGCACAGCCAGCCCTGGGAGGGCTCTGCCAGCGGCCAGGGTCAGCCATGCTTGCTGGCCGTGAAGGTGACTGCCCTGTTCCGCTCCTTTGTTTTGAGACACAACTCCTAGGTGTTGTCAGGGTGTCTGGTATGGAAACAGCTCCCTGGTTGGTTTCCCGGTGGGGACACGGGGCTCTGGGATCCCAGCCTGGCACCCTTACTTTTGGTCACTTTTGGGGACAGAGGGTCCGCTTCTCCTGGGAGCAGGCTGATGGGGGCTGCTGGCCAGGGTCGGCCAGAGGTGAGAGCTGACTGGGGGGGCGGTCTGAGGCCCCCTGGGGTCCCCACCCCTCTCATCAGCCCCATTTCTTTCCTCATTCGGTGTCTTCCTGTGAGAAGGTGGGGTGACACCGTACTCCTCCAGTTTTCCCCAAGGAGTCTTCTCTCAGGATGGGACCAGGCATCCCAGGGAGGGTGTAAGCGCCCTGCTCTTGCTGGCTGGGACCTGCCCTTCTGGCTCGCAAGAGGGTCCCCTTCCCCCAACACCCCCTCCCCCCGAGTGGCCGGTCAGCCTCCAAGCCCCATGACCCAGGGCTTCCTCCAGCCCATCCTGCCTGAGGGGCCAAAGGTGAAGGCCCAGGCCAAGTCAGTGAGTCAGAGCACATTATGCCCCAGACTTTCTTCCCCTGGTGCCTCATAGGTGGGCACGAGGGAGCCAGCACCTCTTGAGAGAGGGCTCAGAGACAGCCTGGGCCAACCCAGCCTCAACCTGTTCACCGAGGCGGGGCTGCCGGCAGCCCGGGGCCTGCGCCAGGCCTTAAGCTCTTGTTGCCACCGCTCCGTCCCTGATCTCTGCCTGGCAGGTTCGCCCGGTGTGGGCTGCGGTCACCCCTGGCCCTGCCACCGCAGCGTAGCGTCCTTAGAGCCGCCTGGAAGGTCATCTGCCGGGCCCTCTGCGCCGCCCTTGGCTCCCTGCCCTCTCTGGCACATGGCCTTTGCTCAAGGAGGGGAGCCCCCCTCCTGCCCAGCCCTTCCTTCTTGGGCAGCTCTGGTCCTTAGAGGATGGGACCTCCTGGTGGCCTCATAAGCCCCACCTGTGGTTACTTAGGCCACTTCTGCCCCCCATCCACTTCGTGGTCCTTTGGGGCCTGGACGGTGGCTGGCACAGGTATCTCCTCCACAGGGTTCCTGCTCCCATCTGGCCAGCCGGCCCTGTAGCACAGCATTTGAATCATTCTGGGTTTGATGCTGCCAGCCTCCTCCCTGCTTTTGTGACTTGGAGTCAGTTTGTCTCTCTGGGTCTGTTCCTCCCCTCATTTTACATGGAGACGGGGTGCCCGCCTTGAGGCTGTCAGGAGGGAGGGTTGAGCCCAGCGCCGGGCTCCGGGAGTGCCCGGGGCACGTGGTTCTGCTCTGGGCAGGGAGAGGCCGGACGGCCTCTGGGGCAGTCACGGCCCCCTCGCCGCGCACGCCACCAGTGGCCTTCTTCCAGCACCTTTGGGGAGTGTCACTTGTGTCCTTCATGCCAGGATGTCTGTGGTGTGTGAGGTGAAGGAAGGTGGTGGGCGGCCGGCTGGAGGCAGGGAGCTGTGTTGTAAGTGATGATGGGGGTGGCAGGCAGGTGGAGATGGCTCCGTGGAGGACTGGATGGTTTTCTGTCAGAGAGCGAAGCTCCTGGAGTCAGAGCCCCCCAGCTTCTCCCACGCCCCAGCCCAGGGTCCGCATCTTTCTACAGAGGAGATCAGGAGCCCAGTCTTCCAATGTCCTAGGAGGCATAGGATTCTAGAATGCCATGCGTCATCCCCTTCTGCCTCCTTTCTTTTGTACTTGGGGACCCTGAGACCAGAGAGAGGAAGGGACCTCTCCACGGTCACACTGTGCCTCCCTAGGCGCCTGTTCTGGGAAGCCTGCTCTTTGCAGACAAGATCAGGAGCCGCGCACCGAGGGCCTGGCCCGTGTGACAGGCTCAGCACAGGACTGGGGCTGCGGAGACCAGTCCCACCCACACGTGGGAATCTGGAGCACAGCGTCTTCACTCACCGGGCCACGCCTGCCCTTTGAGAACCTCCTGTGACTTGTCACCAAAGGGCAGATCTCACGAGTCTTTCTGTGTCAAGTTCACAAGGACCCCTTTCCTCAGATCACGCCGCGCAGACCACCTCCCGCTGACCTGGGGAGCAGGCATGCACAGGAGCGTTGTCCCGGGCCCCTGGCCCCTGGGCGTCCCACTCCCCGGGTTTCCTGGAGGATGGGAGCCTGCCCGCCTGGCCTGTCCCAGTGGGCTGACCGGAGCCCTTAGGGAGCATGCACCAGGCTCCAGAGCTGGGCTGCTCTCGCCTCCCTTCTTTAGCTGCACTTGGCCTGGCTTTCTCAGCTGATTGGCCCAGGGCCTGCATTGCCTAATGGAGCCATCAGAGACACTCCTTCAGAGAGGAAGCAGGGAGCGCGAGCTGGCAGGGGGCTTTTCCACTTGTGCCCCCATGCCTAAAGGCTCAGGAGGGATTGCAGAGGGGGTGGGTCCGCTTCTGAGCGAGAGGTTGCTTGGAGACCCTGGTCAGTTGGGGTGCGGAGGGGGTGCAGGTGTGATCCCCAAAGCAGGGAGGAGGAAGGTGGAGTGGAGGCTGAACTGTGCAGGAAAGGTGGGGCCTATTGGCCCTCCAGGGCTTAGGAAGTCAGAAAGCTGCAGACTCATGCCCGGGGGGCCCGGGCCCCCCTCTGGGAAGAGCGTCCGTCCACGCCCGCTGCAGGCCACAGGCTCTCACAGCTGGGGCCTGTGGGGACCGGAATCTGCCAGCTGTGCCTGGGTCGGCCCCGGCTGTGCCTGTGGGGTCCCGTCTGCACCGGGGACAGGAGTGGATCTGCCCCGAAGACCAAAGCCCCCTTTGCTCTCCAATTGCTATTTCATCCTTTCCAGCTTGGCCTTGAGTGAAAGGAGCCTTAGTGGGGCCCGTGGGGGAGTTGGAGGGGCCTTGTACTCCTAGAGGGTGGAGGCACATTCCAGCAGGTCCCGGGCGGGCTTCCCAGCACGCTATTTAAAGCAAGGCCGAGGGTGCCTGACGCCGGGTGCCCGATATAACCAGCCGTCATCAGGTGACCGTGTGGCCATGGCCCAGCCGTCGCTCAGCAGGGAGCCCTCAGCGTTCCCAGCTGTGGCCACAGGAGAGGGGGCCCTCCCAGGAGGGCTGCCTCTTGTCCCCTTAACCTTCCTCCCAGGTTTGGAGGGAGATGGTCAGGGAAGCCCTGTGGGCCTATCTGTATGTTTTGCTAGTCTTCCTAGCTGAGGTCCGCCACACTCCTTCCCAGACTGTACTTCCTGCCTGTGAACCAGGGAAGCTAGAGTATCTCCCAGCCCCATGCCCGGTAGCACCTCGGTTAGGAGCAGCCAGAACAAGTGGTGGCTTTCCCTGGCTCTCGGCCCGCATGGCCCTTCATGGCCCTGCCCCAGCCAAAGGGGCAGCCTGCAGAGCGGGGAGATGAGCCAGGCTGAGGGAAGGCTAGCAGAGCTGGAGGGACTAGGACACGTGCCTTTGGGTGGCATCCCCTGGCACAGAGGGCCTTGCGACTGAGCAGGCAGGCATCCTGCAGGCCAGACAACTGCCACCTGGTACTGAAGCGGCCCTGTTTCCTTCTTGCCAAACTGACGCTCCAAGTCCAGGCACAGCTGCCTGGGGAGAACCCAGCCTGCGGGTGTTTGGTGACTGATACGGGCGTGTTGGTGCCTCAAGGGTCCAAGGGCTTCTTGCCCTGCCTTGTTATTTTATCAAAGTGGGTTTCATCTACCCTTACTTGTTGGAGAAACAACCAGAATGAGGCATAATTAAAGGCCGTGGGTGTCTTAGCAGATTCCCGAGGCCTAACGAGCGAGACAGAGATGCCCACTGTGCGCTGCGCTTCTGGCCTTAGCCCCACCTTGCGGTGGAAGGGAGACACTTGCGCCCTCGGCAGCCCGGGGTCTCCAGCCGCATAGCTCTGCTTGCTGCTGCTGACTCTTCCTGCAGGCCCAGGAGCTGGGCATCACACTTGTGTCCCTGCTCAGGGACTTGTGTTTGGGGGGCTCCATCCACTTGTGTCCTCTGCGTCTGGGGACTCTAATCCCTGCCTGCCTGCCTGGGCCGTCTTGCAGTGGCTCACCGCTGCGTCCCTCCCTCGCTCGGGGTCTGTTCCCTCTCTCTGTCGTCACCGCCCGTCGCTGCAGGGCTTTTAAGCCTCCCCAGCCCGCAGCCCAGGCCCGTTCCTACAGCCTCAGCGGAGCCAGGAACACACAGGCTGGTCTTTGGTTCCCACTTTAACCTGGGTGGTTGTTTCCAAGTAGATGTGGACTTGTTTGCCTTGGGGAGACATCTGGGGGGTGGGGGTGGCTGGGGAGGGAGCCTTTAATGCTGCTTGTGTGAGGACAGGGAGGCTGGAGCAGTGTGTGGGGGGTCCGCACTGTGCGCCCAGCAATGGGGCGGGGCAGTCCCCCCCAGCTTCACTTCCACCCCACCCTGGGGTTAGGGCCCTCAAGTGCTGGCCTGGTGCTCAGGGAGATTTGGGGGCTCCTGGAGATCTCAGTGGGCACCGGAAGGAGGACCTGGGCCTAGCCCCCCACCCCGAGTCAAGAACACCAAGCGTCCCCCAATAAGAGGTGGGAGCTGCTGCTCTTGTTCAGGATATCCACATCCTGGGTGGTTTGAATTGGCTGGGCCTCCTCAACTGGGAGAAAGCAGGTACTTGATCCTGGGGGAAAAGGGAGGCTCAGTGGGCAGGCGACTGCTCCCTCCCCGGCCAGGCCAGCCAAATCCCTCATTTAAGCCCCCTGAATAGAAAGAGCTTAAACTAACTTCTGTCGAATAAGCAGGCTCCCCAGGCCCCTCTGCCTGCTCAGCAAACAGAGGAAACCACCCTGTGCCAAGGGCTGTAGCCTCAGGCCAGGGCCCGTGCTGGGTCCCAGCGGGAGAGGGGAGAGCCCGGGCTCGAAGGGGCGCTGTCCGGAGACTGTGCCCAAGTGTGTCCCTCAAAAACCTCTTCTCCGTGTTCGTGGTGGATCCACCCTCGAGGCAGGGGACCCTGGTGGCGCCCTTCCCTCCCTCCCCCCTCCTCTGTGACCGGCCACTCACCTGCGAGTCAGGTGCGGCGGGGGGCGGCCGCAGGTGCAGGGCAGCCCAGGGGCCTCGAGTTTCTCCTCCCTGCCTCCCCCGGCCAACCGGGCTCACACCTCTTCCTTCCTTTGCGGACGCGTCTTTCCTGACCCGCGGCTGCGCCCCGAGTGCCTCTGCTCAGCGCAGCGGAGCTCCTGGCTGTTGACAGCCAGCTGCTGTCTCGGCTTTTTTGTTGTTGGTCGTCCTGGAGATTCAAGTGTCACATTACTTGGGGCGGCCGCTCAAGTGGGGAGCCAGTGCCCCCGCTGTGCCCAGAGGGAATCCCTGCCGGGAGGGCGCCCTGCAGGCTTCCTGTGCCTGCTCCCTGCCCCGAGGTCTGCGCGGCCCTCCTGTTCCTCCTCCTCTTCCTCTCCTCCCTCCTGGCGGGTGTGGGCTGGGCCTGGGCTGCGAGCTGATGAAAGAGGAGGGCGACTCGCACGTTCCCTGGCAAGGATGACCTCTGGGAGGCTCCACCTGAGCGGAGAAGTCGGGCGGGAGGGGGGCTTGCAGCTCTCCAACCCTTGGCACCCCGCGGCCCCCTCGGGGGGGACCCATGTCCTTCAGCCCCCACTCTGTCCTTCAGGCGACTCCCCAGCAGGGCCCCCTCCTCTCTTCTCCTGGGAAAGAAAGCCGGGGAGATGCCAGACCACCCAGGCTGTCAGCCCTCTGGGGCGGCATCTCAGGGAAGGACTCGGGAGTCCCGAGTGACCGGGGAGTAGTCCAGGCTTAACCCGTCCCTCGGGAGGTGGCCCCGGAGGAGAGAGGACACTGCTGCTCTTTTCTCGACAGTGTCTGCTGGGGCTGTCTCCACACTCCTGGCCCGGCCGGCAGGGACGGGCTCCAGAGCAGCCCAGCGGCCAGCGGGGCCGTTTGACATTTGGCTGGTCGTGCCACCCCAGCAGACCAGGCGGTACCCGGAGCAGGACAGGGGCCGACCCCAGCCCGCATCTGCGAGCTGTCAATGGAACCCTTTGAGTGTGAGCACAAAACGCCAGTGAGTCAGGGCTTGGGGGAGGGCGCGGGGAAAGAAGCCAGGCTTGTGGCCACACCACTCGGATGCCAGAGCGTCCCAGAGGCGGGACAGGCTGCCACTGTGCGGTGGCACGGACTTGGGACTTGGGCGGCGGGGTGAACAGCGTGGGTTTGGGCGCGGCAGGAATGGCGCCCTCTGGTGGCTGCGCAGCCAGCCCACCTTTCCTCTGGGCCGTGTTCTCCAAGCTGGCCCGGGGTCTCCGCTCCTCAGCCTGTTCCTTGCAGCCCCAAGCAGTGCTTGTGTTTAAGTCGTGTCCCAGCCAGAGCAGTGGTGTCTGTTCTTCTTGTCTTTGGGACGTGGTACCTGGATGGCCTTGCCTCTGCTCTGGCCTCCCCAGAGGCTTCGCCCACCCTGTGCCGCATGCCTGCTGCAGGGACCACTGTTTGTAATGGCCCGGATGGAGCTGTGCCCTCCACCCACACCCCTGGTCTCTACATCTGCCCCAGTGATCCATTGGGCCCCCACAGGAGAGACTGCTGGAGGCTGGCACCCCAAGGGGGCTATGGTGGGTCAGGGCAGAGGAAGATGTGATGAGGAAGACCACGGGAAGGCTGTGCTCACCAGTGCCCGGCATGGGGTACCAACCCAGAGCTGCCTGGTTCCTGCTCTCAAGCAGTCTCCCGGTTCCGGGCCGTGTACACTGGGTCAGGCAGAGGCTTGTTAGGGACAACAGGGAGGAGTCGCCAGGAGACAGAAGCAGAGCTGAGCGCTGAGGTGGGGTAGGGCCACTTCCTGCTGTTGCCTCTCCCCAGCCCCACTCAGAAGAAGAGAGTGAGGAGCGGTAATAAGAGCCCTAAGTGCTAAGTGCTGTTACGTACTTCCGAGCGCTGTCTCGGCTCTTACGCTGCCCGAGGGGCCAGGGCTCTCCTTGTACCATGTTGTAGGTGTGTTGTGCTCGAGGTGCCTAAGCTTGATTTCAGGAGGTCAGGCGCTTTCCCCAAGGACACAGCCTCAGCTGCAGAGTCAGCGTCTGCACCCAGAGGCGATGCTTCTCCCAGGGTGCCCCACTACCGGAGGATGGAGAGGGGGCTGGGGCCTGGAGCCCTGAGGAGTGCCCCATGGAGAAGCAGAGCGGGTTTGTGCCCTGGCTCCCCTGGCACGTGTGTTACATGACTTTGAGGACTCTCCTTCAGCTCGTCGTCCTCATCTATAAAATGGGCACACCCCCCCCGCCCCCCGCCCAGTGATGCCTCGTGAAGCTCGCGTGAGATGCTAGCCACAGTGCCAGACAGCCATGCTCAGGCAGAGTTTGGGGACTGAGTAAACGAACGCTGGCCCGAGCGGGCCCCTCACCACCCCTGCTCCAGGTGCCGCCATGCTGCCATTGCCAAGTACTTCGGGGACTCGCCCCCTGCCTGCACCAAAGGCTGTGACTGCTGCCAGAACCCCACGGATGTGCGGAAGCAGCTGGACGCTTTGGAGCAGAGAAGCAGCTGGAACAAGACCTGCATTGGCCCCTCCCAGGGGAATGGCTATGACCCTGAGCTGTACGAGGGAGGCCGCAGGGGTTACGGGGGCTTTAGCAGGTAAGGGGCCATGAGGCCAGGGCCCCCCAACCCACTGGAAAGAGTCTGGCATTCTCTCCCTGGGGCCAAGGCCAGATCAGAAGTGACACATGTCCCCGCCCCAAGGGCCACACTGGGGCCAGGACATCAGCGTTGCCCCCAAGTGTCCAGGGCATCAGAGACATCACTGCCTTACCAGACACGTGATGGGAGGGCAAAGCCCAGACCCAGGACGGCTCACGCCCAGCCTGTCGCCTAGGTATGACGAAGGGTCTGGAGGCAGCGGGGACGAGGGCAGAGATGAGGCCCAGAAGCGGGAATGGAATCTCTTCTACCAGAAGCAGATGCGCCTGCGCAAGGTGAAGGGAGTGGGGTTCAGGGGGCTCTGGGTGGCCCCTGTTCACACCCTCTCAGCCCCTCTCTTATGCTAGACTGGGAGCTGTGTTGCTATGGGACAGGATGGCTCACAGGACTTCATGTCATCTTCCAGGGCAAAGACCCCAAGACAGAAGAATTCGTACCCCCAGGTCAGTACAGAAACGTCCCCTGGGGTGGTCCCAGGGTGTGGGGGGAGGATGCCTCGTTGGAGGGTCAGGGACACCAGAGAGCAGGAAGTAGGGTGGAAGGACTTGCCTCTCCCCCCCGCAGATGAGGACTGTCCCCTGAGAGAGGCTGCCAGTAGGAAGATCCCCAGGCTCACTGTGAAGGTAAGAGGTGGGCAGCTCCTCACACCTGCCCCCAGGCTCCTCCCCCAACCTGGGACCTGTGTGACCACCTTCCTGCCCCGATGCAGGCCCGTGAGCACTGCCTGGGGCTCCTGGAGGAGGCGCTGAGCAGTAACCGCCAGGCCGCAGGTTCCACTGACGGGTGAGCGTCGTCAGCCCCCTGGCTTGTTTGGGCGTGCGTGCTCTGTCCCTAGTAGTGTCCGACTCTCTGCGGCCCCGTGGACTGCAGCCCACCGGGCTCCTCTGTCCATGGGATTCTCCAGGCAAGAATACTGGAGTGGGGTGCCATTTCCTCCTCCAGGGGATCTTCCCGACCCAGGGATCGAACCCTGTGTCTCCTGCATTGGCAGGCGGGTTCTTTACCACTGAGCCACCTAGGAAGCCCGGTTTATTTGAGCACCTCTTCCCAAATTGTGACTCATCTTCTTCCCAAGGGGGTGTGGGTCTTCACACAGCCCCACCGGGGGGCAGACTTGGCCGTGACAGGGTGCCAGGAACTGCCGAAGGACAGTAAGCCACAGGGGCCAGACAGTCCAGGCTGGAATCCCTGTGCCCAAGGCCATTCCCACCAGGCCCTGAAGCCATCTCCAGGGTTCCCTGGGGGAATCTCACAGGGCTGACCTCAGGCCTGACACCTTAATCTCACTGCTGCCCTCAGACTTGACCTCCAGGCCAAGGCAGTGGAGCTGGAACACGAGACATTCCGAAATGCCAAGGTGGCCAACCTGTACAAGGCCAGCGTGCTGAAGAAGGTAGGCGCCGGGCAGGGGTGGGCAGGGCAGCTCCCCATCCAGGGGGCCACTTAGGTGGAGAGAAGCCCGACTTCCCTCCTTCCCTGGCTGCAAGGATTTCTAGCCAGCCCTGTGGGGACTAGAACTTGTTCAGTGTCCAGTTGCCTGCAAGCGTGAGCCACAGAAGCCACTCATGGAAAGCCTGGAGCTAGCGGGTGCCAGCCAGGGCGTTCCCCCCTCCCTCCCCGCCCCAGGTGGCTGAGATCCACAGAGCCTCGAAGGATGGGCAGCTGTACCGTGTGGGCGGCGGCGCCAGCAGCTGCAGCGCCCAGGCCGAGCCCCCGGAGCCCACCGAGCATGACATCCTGCCCGCCTCCCAGGTGTACTCGGTGCGTCCACCAAGCCACCGGCGCCCCGGCCCCTCGCCCTTCGTGTCGGCACAGTCCTTGCTCCTCCTGGCATCACAGCCCTGACCCTCGCTCTCCCCTGCCCTGGAGCCCCCCCAGCACCTCTCACCAGCCTGACCCCCAAGCCTCCGCCCGCCCAGCCTTGCCTTCCCCGGCCCCCGCGGCCACACCCGGACCCGCCAGCGAGTGCTGAAGGGGCCTGTGGTCAGCAGCCTCTTTCCTCCTCGCAGCTCAAGCCCAAGCGGGTGGGAGCTGGTTTCCCCAAAGGCTCCTGCCTCTTCCAGACGGCCACAGAGCTGATGGAGAAGACGTGGGTCCCGGAGCAAGAGCCCCAGCCTAAGCAGGGCGGCGAGCGGGGGGCCCCTAGCCAGCCCTGTGACTGCCAGGGTGCGGAGCGCGCCAAGTCCCTCTCTGGGCCCCAAGGAGAGGCCCCCAGGAGCGGTGCTGTTTGTCGGGGGCCCTCCCCTGAGGAGGAGAGAGGCCCTGCCCGGGGCAGCCCCACCGCCAAGGCCCGGGTCAATAAGAAGCAGCAGCTCCTGGCCGCCGCGGCACTCAAGGACTCTCAGAACATCGCCCGCTTCTTCTGCCGAAGGACCAAGAGCCCGCCCCCACTCACTGCAGCCCCGGGGGCAGATGGTACCAGCCCCTCCCGTGATGGGGCGCGGGGACCCCTGACGTTCCTGGAGAAGGGCTCAGGGCAGGAGGATGGAGCCGTGGGGCATTTGGCTGCCCGCCCTGAGACCAAGGAGTGTGCTGAGGAGGGGCCGAGGTGAGTGCGTGGGCAGTCCTGGCGTCCCTTTGGCTCCCTGGGCCTCTGCAGTGGGGCTGGTTCCTGCCACGGGCTTTGCGGGGCTGCCCGGGCTGAGGGGGAGGAGGCGACTGGACCCTGACGCCTGCTCCCCCTCTGGCCAGTGCCTGCCCGCTCAGAGATCAGAGGCCCCCCGAAGGCCAGCCCAGCCCCACAGAGGAGGCACAGAGAGGCAAGCGGCCCAGACCCCAGCAGGTACTGAGAGGCACGAGGCTGCCATGCTGGAGCCTGCTTGGGGGGTTTCCGAGACAGTCTCCGCTGTCCACACCCCAGGGCAGATGGGCCGGGCCAGAGGGAGCCAGCGGGCTTGGAGGCCCCATCTTCCAGGAGGAAGGGAGGGGCCCAGAACAGGGGACCCCAGAGTGACCCTCTGCTGTGGCCCTGCCCAGGAGAGCCCAGGGAGCCAGGCTCAGAAGAGGCCACGTCCCTCAGCCAAGGCCTCCATCCCAGCTGAGGCGAAGGGCAGCGTCTCAGCCAGCGACCAGCGCCCCTCAATCCCCCAAGGCTCCTGCCAGCTCTTGGCACCCAGCATCTCCCTGAAGGAGGCTGCGAATGTGGTGGTCAAGTGTCTGACCCCCTTCTACAAGGAGGGCAAGTTTGCATCCAAGGTACGGTAGGTGGTTGGGCCCTGTTCTCCCCTGAGCCTGGGGCACTGGGGTGCAGACGGCGTGGGGGAAGCATGAGCCCAGGACAAGACAAGGCGGAAGCCCGCGGCCCCCTCCAGGGTCTGCCTTGCTCTGGGTCCTGGCGTGGGAGCTCCTGGCTCCTCCCTACACTCTCTCTCCAGGAACTGTTTAAAGCCTTCGCCCGCCACCTCTCACACTCACTGACCCAGAACCCCTGTCCGGGAAGAAGCGGTGAGTGTGAGTGGCACCAGCTGGGAGGGACTTGTGGGGGCTCCGCCGGGAGAGGACTGGCCCTCACGCCCCCTCCCCCCCGAATCTAGTGAAGGAAGAGGCGCAGGACGTCATCAAGCAGTTGTTCCACGGCCGAGCCCGGTGTGAGAGTGAAGCCGACTGGCACGGCCTGTGTGGCCCGCAGAGATGACCGATGGGGCCCGCATTCCTGCCTGCCCCCCAGACTCCAGCGTGGCCCGCCCGGCCTCGCTCAGGACCAGGGAGGGCGGGCAGCCTGCTCCTAGGCTCTCCCCGCCTCCAGCCCCACCTCACTTTGGAAATGGGCCTAGACGCCTCCCACAGCGAGGTCAGCCCACCTTACTTTTTGCTCGCAAAGCCTGAGGCCCTCTTTCTCCTCGCCTGCCTGCCTTCCTGGCCCTCGCGGTTGAGTTTTCTGGGCCAGATCCCCAGGTGAGAAGGGGGTATATGGTGTGGTGGCTGCCAGAGGAGCAGAAGAAAACGGTCCCTCCCCCTCTTAAAACACTTTAAACTCAGGGCGAGGCCCAGCAGGCCAAGGCCGTCAAGCTGACTCGAGGAGCTGCCCTTGGTCCACCCCCGCCCTCTCCCCTCCAGATGCCGCCTGCAGCCCAGCCCAGGGGCAGAGCTCATGCCAAGAGGGGCAGCAGCCCGCTCTGCCCCAGCTCAGCTCCTGGTCAGGAAGGCTGGGCGGGACGTCAGCATTTACAGGAGAATAAAGTGTCCGGTTGGTTCTGACACGCACGCGCACAGCCCTGTTCTCTTGGGAGTTTTATTTCTTCAGCAGCCGCTCCTCCCAGGTCTGGGCACGTGCTGATGTGGGGCCAGGCCCCAGGTGGACATCTCCCCGAGGCTGGGTGACCCCCCGACACCCAAGCCGAGTTCCCGCAGTCCCCACTGCAGGCCCACCCCAGAATGAGGCTCGCAGCACTTCCCCAGTTGAAGTCCCTGTAGCAGCCCCACTGTGGGCCGTGCTACAGTGGATTCCAGGACAGCCAAGCACTGAAGTCCAAACCAGACTGGCCTGACCGCACCCAGAGGAGATTGTCGAGGTGAGACGTGGGCCGGGGAGGGGTCCTGTCTCCGTCTCTGCCCCCGCCTTGGGTGTAGCGCGGCCACTAACTGGAAGGAGGGTTGCCGTCCAGCAGGAAGGTGATGGTGTGCTTCAGCTCCTGGGCCTGTGCGGGCATGGCACATGAAGGCAGGGCTCCCCCGCCAGCCCCCGCCTTTGTCCCCAGCTCTGCCACGCCAGAGCCCTGGGTAGCAGCCTGGGCCCAGGCAGCTGGGCACACCGGGCCTGGGTGAGGCACTCGCCACCTTCTCAGGGCGCGCAGAGTCCACCCACCTGTGGAAGCTCAAACCAGATGGTCTGGGGGTTGTCGGCTGAGCCGTAGTTGAGTTCCAGGCCAGGGGAGCCCTCTGCCTCCAGTGGGCTCAGCAGGTGGAGCCGCTGCAGGTCTCTCAGGGCGATGGAGCAGCACAGTTCCTGGGGGTGGGGTCAGTGTCGGGGGTGGGAGATCAGTGCCCCGAGGGTGCCCAGGCCAGCAGAGGGGCAGAAGCCCGGCCCACCTGGGAGCCGGGGTCCATGAGGACGAGGTGCTGGCGGTTCAGCCCCAGGAGGCCGGGGCTGGGCAGGGCCGGATTGCTCACTCGTAGCACCAGGTAAACCGTGTACCCGAAGAGGGGCAGCTCGCTCACAGCCTCTGCAGATGGAGAGCAGGGCTGGTGGAGAAGCTGCTTAGCTCCTCTACCCTTGGTCCTCCTTCCTGGGCGCCCCCGTCCCCCTCCCTGGCCGTCCCCCTGCCCCAGACCCACTGATGAAGCTGATCTGCGCTTCCTGGGGGCTGCATCCTTGTAGCTGCCTCAGTTCCCGGCCCATCAGGCTCTTCACAGTGGCCACGTTCATCTGCCATTGCTGCTGCCACTGCTGCTGCCTTGGCACGTAAGCCAAGAGGTCTTGCCTAGGACACAGCCTGGTCAGGCGAGGCTGGGCAAACAGCTGGTGCTAAATCAATGAACTAGTGGCTCCCGTGGGTGAGACCAGGGATCCAGACACGTGGATGAGGTGTGGGCCCTGCCCTGGAGGAGTGTGGGGTAGGATGGGGGACAGGTGTACATAGCCCGCTGGGTTAGGGCCATGAAGGGCACCAGTGGCCTCGACTTTGGAGGAGGGGGTAAGGGGGTGACAGGAGGCATGGTGGCTGCGTTCACGCTCACTCTGAGGGGGGCTCCTCCGTGCTCCTGCTGAGCTGCTGCAAGGCAGCCAGTCTGGCAAGTCGGGCGTCTTCCTGGGGGCTGAGCCCCAGCTTTCCCTGAAGGTAGTCCCGCAGCACCTGAGCGGGGCGGGGGCAGCAAAGGGGTGGCTCCTGAGCCTCAAGCCCACTGCTGCCACCCTCCCTTCTCCTTTGAGGGCAGGGAGTCTTGGAGGGCCCCTGCCCAGGCAGCTGAGGCTGGCACTACCGTGCAAGGCTGACCTGGCCGTAGTGGGTGCTGATGTAGGTGGGATTGTCAAAGTGCAGCCGGGTCTCCCAGCCGAGCCGCCGGCTGTGCAGGCTCATATCCGGACCCCCCAGCACGCTGTTAAGGTACTCCTGGGGCCACAGGGGCCGCACCAGCTCACCTGCACCGGGAGTTCACAACCTGAACAGGCTTACCAGGGCCAGCCCCGCCCACGGCCCGGCCAGCCCCAAGCGTGGGAACTGCCTCCCTCAAGGCCACAGCAGGGGAATCCTCCCCAGGCCAGGTGGCTCACCGTCCCCTTTGATGAGGAAGAGGGCAAACTCCTGCACTTCCTGGGGGTCCGTGATGCCCATCTGCCTGCACAACTCCTCCAGCACCTCTGCTGCCACCTAGACATGTGGACAGAGATGGGGGTGCCAGGGAAGGAATGGGACTTCGGGGGTGGGGGGGTTCCCAGGCTTCCCGTGTCTCCCCTGCCCCCCCCGCCCCCGGCTGTGGCCCTGCACTCACCGTGAAAGTGCGGATATTGGTCTTGTAATCCACACCCCCAGGCAAGTGAATTAGGACCAGGTGGACTACCTGTCCTTTCTGCCAGGGCAAGCGCAGGGTCAGTCCACCCATGGAAAGAGGCCCCAGCTCCTGCCACCCACAGGGAGTCCTGGAACGCTGCCCAGCCCGCACCCCCAGTACCAGGAAGGCCTGCATCTCGCCTGGGGAGGGCAGCCGCCGGCGCCCCCCATACTTGACTGTGCGCTGCAGGTGCTCTTGGCTGCTCTGGGCCAGCTCTGCAGAGAGGAGCCAGGCCAGGCTGTGAGCATCTCCCAGCCCCTCCCTGAGCAGCCAAGACCCCAGCCCGGAATCCCCTCCCTGCCGGCACCTTGGTGAGGACCCCAGTCCTGCAGAAACTTGGTCACGTAGGGCATCAGCGTGTTCGACGGGGGGACGCAGCCCGTGAGGAGGCTGAGGAAGCGCCAGCCTCTCGCGCACAGTTTCCTGCAGGGCAGAGAGCCTGGGCTTCAGGCTGGCCAGGCCGCAGTGCTCTGCTTTCCCTGAGAGGCCCCCCCCTGCCCCCCGACCCCCGTCCCCCACTCACGGCCGGGGGTGTCCTGTGACCTGCTTGATGGCCTGGCAGTAAACCTCATCCCTGAGATCCTCCTTCTCCTGGCAGAGCTGTGGGGACAGGAGGGGCAGGGCGGTGGGGGTGGGATGGCGTGGAATCTGAGGTCAGAGAGATCCTACTAATGGCCACGGTAGGGGGGCAGGTCGGGGTGACAGCCATGGTCCTCTCTCGGGCTTGGTCTCACTCGACTCAACAGCATCTGCACCACTGGCCATTCACCAGGTCACCAACTTCACCCGCTTCCAGGCCGAGCTGGGTCCTGTCCTCTTTCTCTGGTCCCTCTGTCCCAGTCGTCTCAGCTGACTCCCCTCACCACCGGGACCTCTAGAGGCTGCAGTGCCCTTGAGCCTCTGCCTCCAGCCCAGACGTCTCCCCTGAAGCCCAGACCCTCCACTTGAAGACTGGAACTTCAGACTTCAGCAGATTCCGCCACAGGCCAGCCCTGCTCCCTCACCAGGCATCGTTGGGGGAGACCAGCCAGTGCCCTGGCCAAAGCTTTGGTGTCATCCTTGGCCTCTCTCTCACACACCACGTGCATTTCATAGCAAACCCTTCCTGCTGCCTCTGGGCCTGAGCCAGCACCACGTCTAACCTAGGATCATGGCAGTAACCCTTCCCTTGCCCTTAAACTCCCAGAGTCACAGACAATAGCCAGAGCAAACCCAAGAATTGTAAGCCACGTCAGTCTTTCAAATTCTCCAGTGCTTTCCCCAGTCTTGAAAACTCAGACCTCCTGACAAACGGCAAGGCCTCCGTGCCCTGGACCCACCGCCCTTCCCGGTCCTCACCCTCCACTCCCCCTCACTCGCTGGCGCCAGGCTCCTCCTCTCCCCTCCCCGCCCCCCACACGCGTTGCCCCGAGGCACGCAGGCCTCACCCCCTCACTCCTTCAGGCCTCTGCTCCAGGGTCACCTTGTCACCAAGTCTGCTGCACCACAGCAGCCCCGCCCCTGCTCTCTCTCTCCACAGGACTCTTGGCCCCAGGCGCGCGGCATCAGGGTTTACAACCGTCTCTTTAGGTGGTAAGCTCTGTGGGGGCTTCACCAACTTGGCCCGGTTGTCCTGGGCCCAGCGTGTAACAGCTGCTCAATGAACATTACCGGATGATTTGAACATGTAAAGAGGATGATGATGAGCAAGGAGAGGGGATGCCCTGGAGCCCCAGCAGGAAGGTCGAGAGGGGCCCCCAGGGCTCACTGTCTCCTCTGCAGCTTCTGGCACATTCAGCCCATGCTCACCTTCAGCAGCCCGTAGAGGAGATCCAGCTCGTTCTTGCCCCGTGGCTTGGACTGGTCCCCCATAAACTGCATCAGAGCTGTGGGCAGAACAAGATGCATGGTGAGCTGGGACGAGGCCCTGGCCCTGGCCCTGGCTGGTGCCATCGCTACGCGGGGCCATCTCGTGCCTTGCTGTCAAGATGCATGGGAGCCAAGCAGAGTGGCAGTCCCAGCCTTACCAGTGAGACAGGGTTCAGAGATGCTGTGGGCCCCAGGGCTACACAGAGCACATAGTGAGCTGGGCCCACCACTGCCTTCCCGCACAGACCCCGTACAAGCCACAACCCCTTGAGCATGAGTAGAAGTGGGGAGGGCCACGTGGCACAGGAGCCACCAGTGCGCCTCCCTGAGAAGGCAAACTCAAGAAGGCGACTGGACTCCTAGGTCGAAGGCACAGGGACCCAAGAGGCTGTGGCCACTCACCCTGGAAGCTCTCCACAGCTTGCCTGTTCGTGTCCTCATCACTGAAGCTGATGAGCGATTCCTGGATGGGAGCCTGCAGCCAAAGAGGCTGGGCTGTAGGTCTGGGGCTGGCGGGGCAGGGCCAGCGGGCAGGTCTGCGGGCCTGGCTCCCCCGCACTGTCCCCTTTACCTTGCTGTACTGCACCAGGCTGGCCGTGGCCTTCTCAGCATCTCCACCGGTCTGGGCCGGCCTGAGGGGGGACGGGGGAGGACACCTCTGCTTGCTCAGCCCTCCCCACCCCCCATCCCAGGCCGGGTCTAGAGGGTACAGATAACCCTGGCCTGGGGGCTTCAAGCAGGGAGGCCCACTTCAGGGGGACTGAGGATGGGCTGGCGCGGGATGGGGGCAGGAAGGGCACTCACAGGGTCTGGGGTTTCCGGAAGTAGCGCAGGGCAAACTCCTGCATGGTGTAGTCGGAGTCCGTGGGCAGGGCCACGTAGGCCACAGAGGGGGACAGGCTGGTGGCCGAGTTGTCACTGCGCGCCTGGCTCCGGGCGTGGGTGGGGAACTTGGAAACACAGGAGACCTGGTGCCACCCGAGGGTCCACTGGCCTGTCCCGAGGCCCTGCCCCAGCCCCCAGCCCCCAGCCCCGCCCACCCCAAGAGGAGCAGGCAGAGCAGCTGCAGTGAGCACACCACCAGAAGCCAGAGAGATCAAGAGCCATTTATTGAGCATTTTTCAGGCGCCACCATACTAGGTACCACGAGGGCCACACGAGAGGCGGACAGCCTCACCCCTGCCCACGGGGAGCTCACAGTCTTGCTGGGGAGAGACAGGGCAAGAAACTGGGAGCAGGTGGAGGGGCGGCACCAGGCCAAGCGCTGCCCACCAGGCAGGGGTGGTCCTCGGCCGCCTGGGGGCCACGGAGCCCTTTCCTAGGCTCCTAGTGAGGCCTTGCCTCGGCTTCTCCCGTCTTCCTCACCTCCGATGCCCTATCCCACTCTCTGCGCTGCAGCTGACCCTTGTGCCCCTGGCTGCTCCTCTGCTCCGTCGAGAAGAATGAGTCTGGAGCAGCTGCCGGCTGCACGATGTCAGCAGGGAAGAGTCCGGAGCGGCCGCCCGTGGAGCCGAACTGCCAGCCTAGAGACGTCCAAGGACGGATCCTTACCCACGCGCCGTCCCCCCCCCGCCCCGTGCCCACTGGAGGCGCCGCCTCATCTGCCCGCCACCCTGCTTGGTCCACAGATACCTGGCTCCAGGGTGGCCACCGGCAGCAGCTTGATGAGGTCCCCGCGTTGGAAGCTGAGGAGGCTGTGGTCATCGGTGATGTAGCTTCGCAGGGCAATGACATAGCCAGAGTCCTGCAGGTGGGCAGGCAGGTGAGGGGCCAGCCTGCTTGTGACCCCTTCCTCCCTGTCCCCCCTGCTCCCCTGCTGGCCTCACTCTCCACCCAGCATCCCCGACTCCAGGCAGCTCGAAGGAGCGTGGCTGACCAGCCAAGGTGGACTGGGCAGCAGGCAGCAGCGGTGGAGGCCCCCTGCCAGCCCACACTTGCCTTCTTGAGCTCGCTCAGGAAGAGCTCGACCATGGCCTTGATGGCTCCCGCCCGAGCCGTGTGCAGCACCAGCTGTTCACTCTTCAGCGACAGCTCCAGGGTGGAGCTGGCCGGGCACTCCACGCCCAGCACCTCAGCAAAGCTGCGCCCAGGGTGAGGGCATGAGCCGGGGGGCCGTCTCACCAGCCCATCCCCGCCCTCTGCCCCAGCCCTGGCCTCCGCTCACCTGTACGAGCAGAGAGTCTTCAGCTGGTCGGGGTGTAGGCTGGGGCCCTGGGTCATCTTGAGCAGTCTCAGCCCCCGGTGGGACACAGCCAGCAGCTGCACATCGCTGCCGCTCTCGCCCTGCTCGGAAGGCGGGTGGGTCACAGCCCGGCTCCCGGCTCCAGGCCACTGTCCACCCAGCCCGCCCCAGCTCTCATCCTGCTGCCGAGGGATCCAGCTGGCACCCAGCCGCTGCCAACCCAGCCTCACTGACCGAGACAGGGAAGATGCGGGAGAAGTAATTGGCCCAGTTGTTCCTGGCGGCCACCACGATGCGCTTCTTGACGCCGTCCTCAGCCGTATCCAGTGAGTCCAGGCCCACCTCCAGGTCTCCTGCGGGTGGGAAGAGCCCCAGCCTGTCCCCAGGCTCCTTCACAGCGGGGACCTCAGAGTTTACTGCCTCCCTCTGGACAGGCGCAACCCGCATCACTCCAGCTCCCTGAGCCTCCCGTGGTCCCTGGACCCTACCCAGCAGGTCTTTCATCTTGCGCCTCTCGTCCTGGGAGATGCGGATGCAGGACTCGGCAAAGGTGTCCCTCAGGATCTGGGGGCAAAGCCATGTAGTCACCACCCGGTCCCGAGGGCTCAGCGTGCCCCAGATGCAGCCACGCACAGAGGAAAAGCTGCAGGGCCCCATGGGCACGACACTGAGGGACGCAGGGGCTTCCAAGCTCAGGGCTGCATCCACCCGGAGCTCCCACCTGCCCCCCCAGATGCCTGCACTAGTCGAGCTGCTGCTCCTCCTTCAGCTAAGCGTCCCTGAAAGAACAGACCTGTGGGAGGAGGGGGTGCTGTAGAACTGGGGGGAGCAAACATGAGCCTCTGGGAGCGTCCACGGGCGGCAGGTAGGCGCCGGTGAGCACCTGCTGTGTGCCTGGCCTGTGTTGGGTGCTGCATGCTCTTCGTTTTTGAACCCTCGTTATGAGTCAAAAAAGGGCTTCCCTGGTGGCTCAGACAGTAAAGAATCTGCCTGCAGTGCAGGAGACCTGGGTTCGATTTCTGGGTCAGGAAGATGCCCCGGAGGAGGGCATGGCAACCCACTCCAGTGTTCTTGCCTTGGAGAATCCCATGGACAGTGGAGCCTGGCGGGCCATGGAGTTGCAAAGAATTGGACAGGACTAAGAGACTAACACACAGAAGTCAAAAACGGTCCTCATTCTGAAGGATGTTGTGAGGAATAAATAAAGGCAGGCAGGGCTTGAAACACGCCAGTGCCCCACGGTGGTAGCCTGGCCAGGGGTGGGGAGCGTGGTCTGTCTGCACATACCCCGGTGGGGCCGGGTGCTCACCTGCTCACAGAGGAGCCTGAGGCAGTAGGGGTGGCTGAAGCTCTCCCGGGGGTAGAACACCTGGATGGGGGCACGGGAGACCGAGAGTGGGCGGGTGGTCCCCCCGCCAGCCCGGCTCCCGCCCCACCTCGCCTCCTGGGCTCAGATGAAACCAGGCAAGGAGGTGGGCAGTGGGGAGCCGACGCCGGGGTCCCAGGCTGGCTCCTCCACAGCCTGTGCCCCGCCCCCCACCCAGAGCAGCTGGGGTGAAGCCCACCCTGGTGCCCACCTCCTTGCGCAGGAACAGCCTCCAGGGGGCGCTGGCATAGGAGAAGCACACGCTGCCTGAGGGCACGAGCAGCTGGGTGGAGACCCCCTGGTCCCCCATGGGCTCCACCAAGCCTGGCAGATGGAGGGGCCGAAGAGCATCGGGTGTGGACCTGCCTGGGGGCACGGGGTGATGGGGGCACAGGCAGAGAAGACCCTCCTCCCCAGAGCCCCGCATGCCCGGCCAGCTTCATCTCTGCCGCTCCCTCCCACCTGCTGTCCCAACTCCCGCCTCCAGCTGTCCCAGACGTGTGTGGGCCCTCCCTGACCACGTCAGCAGGGCCACTAAATTCTTGCCGGGGCCAACGCCCTATGTGTGACAGTCCGTCTGTGCCAGACAGGCCCCGGGGGGTGTCCCGGCCCTGCCCCCAACGGGAACGCGGAAGCTGGGGCTCCTCGCCTACGGCTCCAAAGTCCAGAAGCCCGAGCCGCTGACCTTGGCATTGTGAGCTTGGATAGGTCCTTGGGAATCCCCCCTACCGTGCCCCCTCCAAAGCCCACCTAGCAGGAATGTGGGGTTCCTTACTGCAGGGCTCAGCTGGAGGGCTCGCTGGCTCCCAGGGCGGAGGCAGTGGAGGTGCGGGCGGAGGGGGTGGTTTCTGGGCAGTGGGTGGGTTCTGGCCAAACAGCTCTTGAAGGGGCCCCTGCTTCTCCTTGATGGAGCTGGACGGCATCAGCCGTGGTCGGGCCCTGGGTCGAGGGGCCACGGCCGGTGGGGGGGCCTTCCCTGGGCTGGGGAGCGTCTGGGAACACAGGGAACACACAGAGGCTGTGACCCAGGGCCAAGTTCACTCCAGGGAGCCTCAGGAGGATTCCAGAGCGGAGCGGCTATGCTCTGGACCAGAGGGCACCTCACCTGAGGGGGCGAGGAGGCACCATTGATCCCCAGCTTAGCCAGAGCCTCATCCTTAGGGTTGTTTTTCTTTAGGAAACTTTGGGGGGGCTTCCTGAAAGAAGGAAGAGGTCACAAGTTCACAGGGTGACTCTCTGGGGAGCGGTTAGCCCCTCCTCCCCTCCCCCCTTTCCTCTCCCCTTCCCCTCCCCTCCCCCCTTCCCCTGGCACCTCGCCGGCTGCACGGGCACAGGCACGGGGCCAGGGCGGCTCTGGTACATGCGGATGATGTTGCGGATCTCCCTGCTGGGCTCTGCCCGCCAGGGCTCAGGGTCCGAGCTACGCACCACGGCTTTGCCCCCGGCTGGCCTGTGCCCCCCGCCAGGCCCCACCTCCGTGGCTGGCTCAGCCTCGGCCTCCTGTGCAGCTCTGGCTGCACCTTGCGACAGTGGCGGCTTCTTCACCACCTGGGGAGGCGGAACTGAGGGCCCTGCCCATGAAGAGAGGAAAGACGTGAGACCCTGTGCAGAACCCCGAAGGCCCAGCCTGCCCCCCGCCTCCTCACCACCTGCTCTCTGTTCCTCCTCTTCTGGCTCCTCGTCCTGCACCTCTGCCTGGGGGATCTTAACCTTGGCTGGAGGCTTCATGGTCTTCACCTTGCTCGGCTGCTGCCCTGTAAATGCCCCCCAGATGGTCCTGTCTATTACCTTCCACTTGGCCCGCCCCTCTGAGCTTCCCTGGTGGCTCAGATGGTAGAGAATCCTGCCTGCAATGCAGGAGACCTGGGTTCGATCTCTGGGTTGGGAAGATCCCCTGGAAGAGGGCATGGCAACCCACTCCAGTATCCTTGCCTGGAGAATCCCCATGGACAGAGAAGCCGGGCAGGCTACAGTCCGTGGGGTCACAAAGAGTTGCACACGACTGAGTGACATTGGGCTCCTGGATGGGCCACCCTGACTAGAGGGCAACCTCCCATCCCCTGGCCAGGCTGGGGCGGTGTCTGAGTCTGTGTCTGATTGCCTCCCCAAGGATGCTCACCCAACTTCTGGAAATAGTCTCGCTTCTGTTGGAAGCTCCTGGGCCGTGGGTGCCTGTCTTCAGCCTCCTGCGGGGCCTCCTGCTGGCAGGAAGGGGAACAGAAGGAGCAGCCTTGCCGGCCAAGTTGCCACTCGCACAGTGCACCCACTCGGACCCGCAGGGCCGAGGCCGGGCAGCATCTTTTCTGCATCACCCTGTGGCCCCATCCCCAACCCCCCACGTCTCCCACATCTGCAGCCCTGAAACCAGCTGCCCATCCCAGGCCCTGCCATCTCCCCAGCCTTGGCTCCTCACCCTCAGGCGGGCACCTACCAACTCCAGGCCACTCTCTGGCTCCTTCTGGGGGGTGGGTGTCTCGGGTTTGTGGGTGATGGCTGGAGGAGGTGAGGTCAGGGAAGCTGCTGTAGGGGCTGGGCCCGGGGCCGTGGCTGGGGCTGGAGCTGTGGCTGGAGCTGGAGCTGCAGCTGGGGCTGGGGCTGGGGCCAGGGCCAGGGCCTGACTCTGCTTCTGGAGTTGCTTTGCCTGCTGCTCCAGGGACAAGGTCATGGCCTGGGTGGTCATCTGCTGGGCCTGATGGACGGGGCGTGATGCGCCAGATGAGAGCCAGCCTCGCCTCTCCCTGCAGGCTGGTACCCACAAGGCGATCCGTGGGCCCCACCATTCCTCACCAGGATCCGTGCTTGCTGGTTGATGAAGTCCTGCTGCTGGGCCGCCAGCTGCCTCGCGTCCAAGCTGGGAAGCACGGGCTGTGGCTGTGGTGGTACCACCATGGCTGGGGGCATGGTGGGCATGCAGGCAGTCAGGGCAGATTAGCGCCATGGCCGAGCTCCCAGCCCCCTGCCCACTGTGCCCTCCAGGCGGGACCTTCCCTCCTCTAGTCCCGGTCCGCCACACCCCCACCCCCCGAAGAAGGGACCGGGCGGCCACAGTCCAGTCTTACCTGGGACCGGCCCCATGGCTGGCATCATGGGCATGGGTGCTGGCATCATGGCCGGCTGGTAGCTGGGCATCTGCACCATCCCTGGGTACACTGCAGGGACAGGGTCCTCCCACATCAGTGCCCACCCAGGCCCTCAGACAGCCTCCCTCCAGCCCCAGGCGAGGAGATGAGCATGGGCCACCGGGGTGCAGGCTGGAGCTCTGACGCCAGCCGCGTGGGAAGCCCGGCCCACGCCTCCCCCCGTCCGTGGGCAGGGAGACCCCGGATGGGCTCAGCCCTGCACTCACCCATGGGGTAGCTGCCTTGCTGCATGGGCCCCATGGCACCCCCTCCCTTCATGCGGCCACTCAGAGCCCTGCCTTGCTCCAGATCCTGTGAAGGCAAAAGTCACAGGTCAAAAGGTCAGAGCTAGAGTCCTAGGAGGGCTGGGAGAGGCAGCAAAGGCCCCAGAACAGGAGGGACCGGGCTGGGCTGGGGTGCAGGACACTCACGCTGAGGCCAGGGGAGAGGACTGGCTTGAAGAGGTGGTCCAGGAAGCCATCCAGACTCCCTGAGGTCCGGGACTCACCTACGGAGAATTGGTGTCACCTGCTGGGGGCAGGGGCTTCCTGCAAACCCATTCTCATCGCCCTGCCCACCCGAGTGTGCCCACTCCCCGCCTTACCTGTGAGCCCCCTGCTGGGCAATGTTGGGGCTGGACCTGGAGGTGGGCCTGGGGGCAGTGAGGGGGCCTGGATGCTGGGGGCCAGGGGGATATTCTCGGCTCTGCAGGAGACAGTGGGCCCAGCTAAGGGGTTGGTGGGGCCACCTCCAGCCATGGAGGCCCAGCTAAGGAGGTGGGGTGCCCAGGCTGAGGCAGGGTGTAGAAGCTGCCATGGAGAGGGGCGGGGGGTGGTCGGGGTCATCCCCACGGGATGGGAGGAGGCTTGGGGGCTGGACCTGTGGCAGCACCAGGGAACCCCAGGGTATGACAGGGTGGCGGTGGGGTCGCCTACAACAGGATAGGGACAGGAGCCAGAGGTGCTGGGGGTGGCACCTACAGGCCACGGGGGGCGATGGGGTAGCTGTGATGCCAGGCTGGGTCCCCCGGGTCCTCGGTCTGGCCAATCAAGTCCAGCACAAAGTCACAGCCGGCCAAGTCTCTCCAGGAGTCCCTGCAGTGCAGTGACACAGACCAGCCACGCGGGGGCGGGTCCAGGCCTCTGGGTGAGACAGGGGCAGGGAGGAGAGGGTGGTCAGCCAGGCAGGTGACCATCCGGAAGCGGCAAGGACCTGGGGGTGCAGCGGGGGGAGGCGCTTGCAGAGGGGGGCGAGAGGACCCGGTTTCCATTCTTTTTCTGCAAAAAAAGGCCCTCTACCTCTGCGTTAGCTCTGATGTATTTGTTTTTGTTTTTATGTATTTTTCTGCTGTATTTATTTTACCAATTTGATCAGAATCTGGGCCAAATCTAGCAGGAATACTCCCTACTCGTTCTCCATCTGGAATCTGCTGTCTGGACCCTGCCCGATGACTCCCACACCTCGCCCCCACCCCTTGGGCAGCAGGCCTTGGCCTGCAGGAGCAGCCGCAGAAGGTGCTTGGTGGGACAGCAGGCTGAGAGGGCGAGAAGGACTCAGGAGGTGGACGGGACAATGGTCAATGTCAGCCAGACTCCCCCATCCCCAGCCCCCAGACCTGCTCTGTAGAATCCACCCGGCGAACTGCTCCCCTGTGGTCCAGGACTCCACCTCGGCCGAGTAGCACTCCTCTGCAAGGACGAGGGGCAGGAGTGAGAGAGAGGGACAGCAGGGTCCTCCCTGACGGGGAAAGGGGTGCTGTCCCGTGGGGGTCCCACCAGCAGGACGGCAGGGAGGTCAAGGTCACATCGGGAGGTCAGGATCACATTGGGAGGGCTGCGGTGGGAAGGGGGTCTGGGGAGGGTGAGGGTGCCGGGCAGACTCTGCCGTGGGAGCCCTGAGCAGGACGCACGCCTCACCATTGAAGGTGGACACGTCCAGCGCCATGCGGCCCCGTCTCCATCCGGCCGTCCACTCGAGCTGGGTGGGTGGGTGGGCCCGGGCAGACCCAGGGGCCAGCTGCATCTGCTCCAGGGCCCCCAGCAGCTTGTGTTGGCACAGCGCTGCCATGCCCCTGGGGGCCTGGTCGGAGACAAACCTGCGGGCGCAGCACAGGGCCGCTGTGAGCCTGGGGTGGCCTGCTGACCCCGTCCGCGGGGCCCCCCACCCACGGAGCCCCCTACTTGAGCAGTGGCTTCTGCAGGGTGTGCATCGGCGGGAAGGCACTGAGCAGGATGGCCATGAGGGCCCAGCCGCGCTGGCTCTGCTGCTCGTCGGGGTTGCGCCAGAGCTGGGCCACCAGCTGGCTGAAGAGCTCATCGCGCAGCCCCGGCCGGCGCTGCCCCTGCCGCACCAGGTACTGGCCCATGGTCTGCTCCTGCCAGGGCGCCAGCGACCCGTCCCCCAGCAGCCGCAGCATCTGCGGACACCAAGCCAGGGGAGGCAGGTCACGCAGGGCTCCCTGTGCCCACCAGCACCCCCGCATGGGCCCACCCTCTCCCCTCCCCGCTGGGTCACTCACCACCTTGTTGATATCCAGGGCATGCTGAGGGTTCTCACCGTCCAGCCGGGTCAGGGGCTTGGTCAGCAGCTGTCCAGGGTGGGGCAAGGAGGGCTCCTGCAAGGAAGGCGGGTGCCACGTGCCTGAGCAGGGGCTGATCCGTGCTGACCTGCCAGACACAGGCCCGGGGGAGCCCCGAAGGAGCATACAAGAGGAAGACGGGCTGGAGAGGGAAATCGCCTTAAAAATACACCTTGATTGGGCTTCCCTGGTGATCCAGTGGTTAAGAAGCCACCTGCCAATGTAGGGGGCACTGGTTTGTTCCCTGCTCCAGGAAGATCCCACATGCCACGGGGCCACTAACCCCGTGCGTCACAACTCCTGAGCCTGCGCACCGCAACTGCTGAAGCCTGCACCCTAGAGCCTCTGCTTCGTAACGAGAAAAGCCACCGCAATGAGAAGCCTGCTCGCCGCAACCAGGGAAAGCTCTCTCAGCACCAAAGACGCAGCACAGCCAAAACATAAAAATCAATATTAAAAAACATACACCTCAATTACTCTTTCTGATTAGAAAACTAGAGCCCGTGCATATGGAAAACTCAGAAAACAGGGAAAAGGATGAAGAATAAAAACCACCATCAATTTGCCACTGTGAGGTATATAACCAGAGTTAACATTTTCACCTCTTTCTTCCTAGTCTTACTTCCTGTGTGAAGGTACACACATCATCTCCCCACCCGCCCGGCTGTTGCCTGGAACATCGGGACTGTGCTCGGGCACTTTTGAATCTTGCTTTTGTTTCCAACACTGTTGCCTGGACACTCTGCCTTGTCATTAAACACGCTTTAACGGCATGACTTCAGCGTTCAATGGCAGGGCAATGCCACAGGTGTAACAAAGGTGTGGCATCGCTGATAAGTAACAATAGACTGAGATGTGGGTTCAACGGATTTTCCGAGCAACGCGGTTGCATCCACAATTCCCACAACAGGAGATGGAGGAGGGGGTTGGAGAAAGAAGGACAAACACAGCTTCTGCCTGTGTTTGGGGGCTCATGTCTGGGGAAACATGGGCAGCAGCCAGCGAGCTGAGGCCTGGGAGCCCACCTGAAAGCCGATGGAGATGAAGCTGGAGAAGGGGAACTGGTTGATGTCAGGTGGGAGGGTCAGGCTGGGCCGGGCGGGAACTTCCGGGGGCATGGCCTCGGTGATGCTATGGACCCGGGCGTGCTGACGGCCTGGAATGACATGGGAGGCAGCCCAGAAACGCCCAGGTAAGGTGACTGGCTCTGGTGTCGCCTCCACCTCCCAGCATCAGCCCCTGGCTCCAGTGCAGAGGGAGCCAGGCAGTGAGCTGGGGGCACCCAGAGACAGCATCAGAGGGAGCGGCCACTGGGAGAGGAGGGGGTCGTGGAAGAACGAGGCCCATCACGACTCACCTTCCGCTGTCTTCAGCATGACAGAGAGCTCAGCTGGGATCTCCAAGCGCCCCAGCTCCTGGTGGAGAGGAGCAATTGACCAGAAACTCAGGGAGGGGGCACAGCAACCCAGGGGCCATCCTCACCCCCGGGGCTATAAGCTTCCCCTCCAGAGACCAAGGATTCTAGTCCTGGGCACTCCAATAAGACCCCCGAACCCTCAGAGCGAAACCAAGGGCACCCAGGCCTCTTCTTGGGGGGCACAATGGATGAGCCCGAGGACAGGACCCATCTCGGCACCCTTGGGATCCCCACGCACCCCCTCAAGCCAGGCCAGGTTCAGCAGGCTCACGACCCAGCAGACACTCTCCAGCTTCCAGACCACCTACCATGCTTGGCACCGTCTCGAAGGCCCCGACGCTGTGCCAGATGTGCCGACGCCCAAGCTGTTGGAGGAGATGAGGGAGGAGGTGGTGTCCCCGTGAAGTGTCACCCCGAGCTCCCTCGAGGTTCCTCGCCGACTGGGCAGTTCAGCTGACCCCTCCTCCTCCTAGGAGGCCTGGGCACCAGCGGAACAGGTGTGGATGGACCCCAGGGGGCTGGCGTCTGCCCCCTGCCCTCCAGAGCCCTCACCAGCTGAAGTGCTGTGGGTGTCACTGCCTGTCTGCCAGGACTGGGAAGAGGGCAGGAGGAAGGGAAGAAATGGTCCTTGGGGAACAAAGTCCAGGCAGGGAGGGGCAGGAGAGGGAGCTGGCGTGTAGGCATTGACCTTCGAGCTGCTTTATGGCCCTCACATCGGAGTCATCGGGCAAGACAGGGAGCAGCCCAAGGGGCCCGGAGGGGATGGAGGCACCCCAGCCGGCAGAGAGAGTCAGGCCCTGGCATGAAGGAAGGTGATGAGCTCCCAGAGGCCCTAGGCTGCTCTGGCCAGGCAGCAGTGGTCCCCGAGGCCCCGCCCCTCGTGTGGCTGGGCGTGGAAGGTGGTCACTGTCGTCATTCGGCCAGCTGGACGGGCAAAGGCTGGCTTGGCTTCTCCCCTGAGCACACCCCAGGCAGCACCCCACCCGTGGGCTTCACCTGTGGTCTCCGCCGTCTCCAGAGCAGGGGCCGGGCCGCCAGCACGATGGTGTTCAGCTGCCCCAGAGCTGCCCGCCGCCGGAGGTACCGCTTCCTGGAGGCCGGGAAGGGGGCCGGTGAGGAGTCCACGATCACACCCAATACCCGGATCCTCCGAGTCAAGACATGAGTGTAAAACCAGAGCCCAATGAAGCGCCCGGCTGCCTAACAAGCAACGGGGAAAGGACAGGGCAGAAGAGCAAGTGAACCCAGAGGCTGCTGTACACACAGGGCTGAGGCCTGAGGCTCTGGAGCCAGCCACCCAGGCGCCTTCCTCTACTGTTTCGTCACAGCAGTCTTGGATAAGGTCTTTACCTCTCTGGGTTTTTGGGGTTTTTTTTGGACATGCTCGTGGCTTGTAGGATCTTAGGTCCCCAACCAGGGATTGAACCCACACCCTTGACAGTGAAGTGCTAAGTCCTAACCACTGGACCGCCGGAGAATTCCCTACTTCACCTCTTCGTGTTTTATTTTCATCACCTCTAAAAGGAGAATTAGTGGACTGTCTGCTCCACAAGAAGATGAAATGAATTAAGAGGTGTGTTTGGAATAGAGTCTGGCACATTACTATTTAAGAAACAGAACTTTTTTCCCCTCCCCCCAAGAAGAGCTCCTAAAAATGAAAAAAATTACATCTCTGGAAGTCTAGTAGATCCCTGAAGAGACAATATCTTTGAGAATTTTCCAGATATAAGAAAGATCAGACTCCTCAAGGAAGCAGCCCTGAGCATGATGAATATTTAAAAATTAATCTATACACACTACTATATATGAAATAGATAAACAACAAGGATCTTATTTTTTATTGAAATATATTGGTTTACAATATTGCTGGTATATAGCAAAGTAATTCAGTTACACATGTATACATACATATATATCTATATCTATATAGAATACAGAATAGAATAATATTCGCTATCTTATAATTACCTATAGTGGAAAAGAATCTGAAGAAGAATATATAGAGAGATATACAGGCATGTATATATTTGTAACTGAATTACTTTGCTATATACCTGCAACATTGTAAACCAATATACTTCAATAAAAAATAAGTCTACAGCTTTTTTTTATGTCAAAGTACACTATCAAGAGAGGAGACTAAAAAATAAATAAGAGAGAGGAGACTGCTTGTAAATCAAATATTTGATAAGAGTTTAGTATCCATAGTATATAAAGAATGCCTACAACTCAATAAGAAACAAACCACCCAATTAAAAATCAAGCAGAGGACTTGAATAGTTGTTTCTCCAAAGAGACATACAGATGGCCAAGGAGAACATGAAGAGATGCTCAGCATACTAGTCGTTACAGAAATGCGAATCAAAACCACAATGAAATGCCACTTCACATCCACTAGATTGGCAATAATTTAAACAGCAGAAAATAACAAGTCTTGGCGAGGATGTGGTGAAACTGGAAGCTGCACACACTGCTGGTCGGAGGCTAAAACGGTGCGGCCACTATGGAGAACAATCTGGCAATTCCTCAAAAAGGTAAAGACAGAATTACCAGATAACTTGGAATTCCGCTCCAAAGTAAAGACCCCAAAGAACTGAAAGCAGAGATTTGAACTGTGCCTTGCATGCTCATGTTTATAGCAGCCTTATTTGCAATAAACCCAAAGGCAGAAACAACCCACACGCACATTCAACAGACACATGGATAAACGGCTGTGGTCCACTTACACAACGGAACAATTTCCAGGTGTAAAAAAATATACAGTGTTCTGACACATGTTACAAAAGGGACAAACCCTGAAAATATGTTTAGTGCAATAACCCAGATGTAAAGGGAGATATTGTATGAGTCAACTTAGATGACATATCTAGAACAGGCAAATTCACAGAAGCAGAAATTATCCTGGAAGCTACCAGGGGCTGGAGGGAAGGAGGAGTGGGGTATGATTGTTGAACGGGTACAGAGTTCCTGCTGGTGATGAAACGATTTGGAGGGACTTCCCTGGTGGCTCAGACAGTAAAGAATCTGCCTGCGTGCAATGCAGGAGACCTGGGTGTGATCCCTGGTCAGGGAGCTATTAATAGATTCCACACACCACAACCAGTGATCCTGCATGCTTCAATTAAGACCCACTGCAGCCAAAAAAGAGAGAGAGAGTATTCTTGCTGCAGAGTGCAGAATGGACTAGAAAAAAGGACAGTTGGACTTTCCTGGTGGTCCAGTGGTTAAGAATCTGCCTGCCAATGTGAGAGATATGGGATCCAGGAAGATCCCAAGATCCAGGGATCTCCCTGGTCCAGGAAGATCCCACATACCATTGAGCAACTGAGCCTGTGAGCCACAACTGCCGAAGCCTGTGTTTGTACTCTAGAGCCCGCGCTCCGCAACAAGAGAAGCCACGGCCAAGAGAAGTGTTGCAGCACAATGAAGAGTAGCCCCTGCTTATTGCAACTAAAGAAAACCCACATGCAGCAATGAAGACCCAATGCAGCAAAAAAAAAAAAAAAAAACACCAGTCAAGGAGTCAAGACAGCAGGTTTGAGTGCCCTCAGCAGGTAATGAGCTCCTTGTGGCTGGGGGCATTCAAGAAGAGACAGCAGAGGTATGGGCAGGGGTGTCGGGAAGAAGAGTCCAGTGCCTTTGGGATGCAGGCAGACAGACTTGCCTCGAGGCCCTATGTCTCCCAGAGCCTGCCCCGCCACGTTGAGGAGGCCTACAGTCTCAGCGCCCCCACACACCTGGCCTGGAGCCCACGCACACGAGCCTGCATCCGCAGCAGGAGGCGGAGGCGCTGGTGGGAGATGCAGACGCGGAGGCCTCGGTGCAGGGTCAGCAGGGCCTGGGCGTGCTGCTGGGCCCGGCACTGCTCCAGCTGCTGCCAGCCCGGCTCCCGCAGCAGTACCTGGGGGCAGAGGTGTGGGCTGGAGGCAGGCCAGGTGTGCAGGCAGGGACCACCCTGCCCTTCTCCTGAGGCCTCAGCCTCCTTCCAGGCAACCCGTTCTCCTGGGGTGTCAGGGACGCCCAGCCCACTCTGTCTCCCCGCCACCTGGAAGGACCCCCAGATTCTGAGAGGATCCCAGAATGCTCCTCCCACTTGCCAGCCCTCCCTGCCTCTCTGCACACACACACCACCCACCTGGGTGGCTCCCAGGTGACAGAGGGGTGACTCAGCCGCCAGCACCTGGTTCAGGATGATGCCACACCTTTCCCGGTCAGAGAGCTCGCCCTGCTCCTCTGTCCCCAGGGCCCGGAACCTGCCCAGGGATGGATAACTCAAGTCAGAACAAGCACATGAGCACCTCTCCCCACACTCATTTGATCCTCGAGCCCCTTGGGTCCATTCAGTCTGTAAGTCATTCAACAATGATTATGGAAAGCACCTACGAAGTGCCAGACACCCAGGAGAGTTTTGCTAAGAGGAGGAGAGGTGCATAAATGCACAGAGGCGTGAAGAGGCGTGGGGGTGACAAATAGTGGAAGGAGACACAGATGGAGGGAGAGGAGGAGAGAGACAGAGAGCGGGAGAAGGGAGGACTGGACAGCCGGCCCAGGGTCCCTGGGAAAGTGGGTCCGTCTTCCCCAGAAGGAGCCCCAGGTCCTCCAGCCACTCCAGGTGGGCCTGCCTAGTGAGTCCTGGTCCTGAGGTGCCTGCTTCCCCCCATCCCGGGCCCTACCTGTCCAGGAAGGCCTGGAAGGGCAGGCGAATGGGGAAGTTGGCGCTGCGGGTACACACTGCCTCCAGGATGCCTGCCTGGCGCAGTTGTTCTGCCACATGATCCACGTCGAAGAGGCCTGGAAGCTGTGGCCAGGCAGTGCAGCAGAGCCAAAGACATGGAGTCGAGGGGCTCACAGCCATGGGGAGCACGGGGCAGGGGACGGGAGTGGCGAGGGTGCTGAGAGGGCAGGGCAGGGACGGGAGGGCTCTGAGGCCAGGTTCTGGGAGGGCTCACCTTTCCTGGATTGGGGTTGAGGCACTGGATGAAGCAGACATGGCTCCTCGTGGGTGGAAAGGGGAGTCACGTGAGCATAGACTGGCCCCCTATTCAAACTCCCGGGGGTCAGGTGTGGGGGCACTATTCTCACCTGCCCAGCTGGGCTAGGAGGTCCCCCAGGGACTTCTGGAAACGAGCGGCCAGCGTGGGTTTGCCCCGTCCTCCCCCAAACTCATCAGGCTCTGCTTCCTGGAACAGGCAGCTCACCAGCTACGGGGGGAGACAGGGACTGCGGTGGCTCACCAGGCCTGTCCATAGCCCAGCCTGCTCCCCGTCCCCACTCCCTGGGGCGCTGCGGTGGGTCGGCCAAAGGCTCAAGGTGCCAGGATCTTGAAGGCCAGCCCCTTGGGCAAGACTGTCTGGGCGAGGAGGACAGAACAGGGTCGGGGGGTACAGGACGGCCAGCAGGGGCACCTGCAGCTGGCTCTGGGCAAGCATCTCCACCACTGCAGGGTCAAGACGATCCCGGTTTCTGTTTAGAAACTTGTGAACCTGCGAGAGACAATGTGAGGCGGGGAGGGGACGTCAAGGAGAGAAGGCGGGTGTGGAAGCCAGTCCCTTGGGCAAGTGACCCAGCCTCTTCCCTCTGTTAACAGTCCAACTTCAAAGGTGGCCTTTCATCTCACACCATGTACCAAAATCAACTCAAAATAGAAGGATCAAAGACCTAAATGTAAGACGTGAAACCATAAGACTCTTAGAAGAAAACAAAGGGAGAAAGCTTCATGACACTGGATTTGGCAAGGATTTCCTGAATAGACACGAAAAGCACAGGCAACAAAGGAAAAATAGCTGGGTTTCATTAAAATGAAAACCTCTTGTGCATCAGAATATAGTGTTGAGAGTGAAAAGACAGCCCACAAAATGGAAGGAACTATCACATATCAGATAAGGGATTAATATCCAGATTAATATGCAGAACTCCTACAGTTCAGTTAAAAAAAAAACAACACAATTCAAAAATGGACAAAGGACTTGAATAGATATTTATCTAAGAAAAATACACAGATGACCAAGGAGCACATGAAGAGATGCTCAACATCATTAATCACTAGAGAAATGCAAATCAAAACCACAATGAGATACCACTTCCCACCCACAAGGATGACTTGTTCCACCCCAAACCAGTCACCCAAATATGCCATTTATACCACGCCCCGACCCCCTGAAACTCTCCTCCTGGGTAGGTGTGCAGTCATCATGAAACTCAGAAGGGGAAGAGGAGGTCTCTTTACTGAGTACCTCAGACGTGCCAGGCACCTGTCTCACCACTTCCATGTAATTACATCAATCCTCAGGACAATACTATAGGACAGGTTCCCCTTCCCATTTTACAGATGAGGACAATGGAGGCGCAGAAGGAGAAGCAGACTCCCTGAGGTCATCAGAGCCAGGTCCCATGCATACGCTCTGCCCCTCTGGGTCTGGAGGGTCCCAAGACCTTGACTCCCCCATCCCACAATGCTTGCCCAGAGCTCAGTGATCATGCCCTAGGTGAGGCAGAGGGGCCCAGGCAGAGAGAGATGGTTAAAGCCTTGGAAGATGCCTCCCCACACTTACCCCGCTCACCCGTCAGGTGACTCCCCAGGGTCACTCTGCCCTCACCCGATACCTGGTAGGTGACAGGCCCGGCATAATGTCGCACGGTGAAGATGGGAAGGGGCAGCTGGGGCTTGGTGTAGTGCGGGTGGTCGCCATGGTGATAATGGCACTTCTGCAGGAAGGTGTGGTCCGTGGCCTGATGAAAGGAAGAGATGCTCAGGCCTCTGCAGGTGTGGCTCCCCTGGTGGGGCTGTGCCTCTCTCCCCTGCCCCACAAAACCACAGCACTGAACACACGGTGAGCTTCAGTTTGGTCTCCGAGCTTTTTTAGGAGGTCGCTCCATATCTGAGTCTTTATAAAGGGCACGACCTCTTTCCCAGGGACTATTTTGAACGATCAAGAAAAAACACGGAAGACTTGCACACCTCAGTCAATAAGATTTGGCAGCTTAGAGACGTTTGATAAAATTATTTAAAACAAACGGGTCTGGGGGATTTGAAGGCAGTTTTGGCAATGACTCCTGGGAGTCTGGTCTCACAGTTACAGGTGTTTCTGAGCAAGTTTTTCAAAGATACTCTTAAGAACCCATCCAGGGACTTCCCTGGCAGGCCAGTGGTTAAGAGCCTGTGCTTCCAATGCCAGGAGTGTGGGTTTGATCCCTGGTCAGAGAAGTAGGATCCCATATGCCGTGTAATGTGGCCAAGAAAATAAAAAAGGGGGAAGGATACAGTACATTTAAATGAAACATTAAATAGATGGGATGTGTTTTTTTTTTTAAAGATTCACATATAAAAAAGTCATCCAGTAAGAGGCTATTTTATGGAGTTTAAGAACTTATAACAAAGACTCCTGATGAACCCCCAAGCCCCTCGCGCAGACTGCAGAGTCTGCACCACCTGGCCCCTCAGGCACGATGGTCCCCCTCCTGCAGCGAGGACTCTCAGAGAGGTCAGCATTTCACTCAGGGTTATCCGGAGACTAGAGATCTGAACCCAGTGTGGCCACTGCCTTCCCAAGCTGTGCTGAGGGCCTGCGGGCAAGGTCCCAGGACCTCAGACTTCATTTCTCCCCTGAGAGGCACTGCTGGCTCTGGCTTGGTCACCAGGCACCCCCCACTCCTGTCCCCCAACACGAAGGGCTCACCTGGGACAGCCATGTCTGGGCATCCAGGATACTCAGGAGGCTGTGTGGCTGGTCTACCAGGAAGTCCAGGCAGGACTCCTGTGGAGCCTGCGGGATGGGCACCCAGGGTAGCAACTCCCTCCGACACTCCTCCTGGGAACAGCCAGCACTTGGTTTGTGGAGATCACCCGTGTCCATGGGGGGCCTCATCTGAGCCAGAGTAGGGCTGACCCTCCCATTATATAGATGAGCAAACTGAGGCTCGGAAGACTGAGACGGCCTACAGCAAGGGGGCTCTGGGGCAGGGCTCTCAGTGCAGTGCTCTCTCTCCCCCAGGAATGGCCTCTGTTCTAGGAAACAGCTGGGCATCCCCAGCCTCCTCCAAGCCCAGTCCCATACCTCCTCCTGGGCCAGCAGCAGCCGATTGCACCACAGCTGCAGGCGCTCGCTGCCCAGGTTGTTGTACAGCTGCTCCAGACCGTTGACCCGCAGGGCCTGGGGGCACGTGAGCAGTGAGGTGGGCACCTACATGAGGTGGGGGGGCCAGGGCAGCTAGGGGGGCCAGCACACAGGCCTGGTGCCCTTCTCCCTGCTCCCACCGCTGCCCACATTCTCCCAGCACCAGGCAGGATGCTGCCCCAGGGCTGATGCTGCCACCTCCAGGGTCAAGTCCAAAGACCCTGGCCTAGTGTGCGGCCGCCTCAGTGCTGCCCCAGCCCCAGTTGGGCCTCCCCTCCAGCAAGCTGTCCCCCTGCCTTCTGCCTCAGCACTGCTGTGAGCCTTCAGGCATCTGATCACAGCCATCCTGTGGTCTGGAAGGCACCTTTTCCTACAGCCTAGCTCAGGGACCATCCGAATGCCACATTCTCATAAGCAGAGTTCCAGGCTGCTGCTCCCAAGAAGCCTTCCGGGAGTCCTCCTGTTAGAATTCCAGGCTCCTTCCTCTGTGCCCCCAACACTTGACCAGCAAGCCTAGCAGAGCCCCTGCTTCATGCAGCTTTGTACAGAGTTTTGTACATGCTCTAAAATACACACAAATGTGCATATGAATATACATAAACACATACAGGTGCCGTGGAGAGGAGGCAAGAGCAGAGGACAGTGACCGGTGCCCATCTCATCCCTCCTCCCTGGCCTGAGGGGGCCGGATATTCTGGGAAGGGGTGACGAGCTTATGGAAACTCAGGGTGATTTGTGGGAGTCCCTTTCTCCCCCCGCCTGTTGGACACAGGAAGTGAGGCTGACCAATCCTGGGGTCTTTCACCACCTCAAGGCTCCATGAGACTCTGCAACAAGGCCAAGCAGCTAGGACTCTCCAGAGGTGATATCATGACTGGACGGGGCAGACGGCTGCACCTACGGAGCCTGCAGTGTCTCATGGACCATCTTACGGTCAGAGAGGCAAGCAGTGCATGAGTGTGCCCCACAGAAGAGCTGCTGGAGTCCCCAGGAATATCCAGGATGAGGTGGACACCCCTTTCTGGGCCCCACCCTCAGGGTGACCTCAAAGCCGTAGACATCGATGACAGTGATGGTAACCGTGCTGCCTGCCTCCACAGGGGACGCCAGCCGCGCGTTGGCCATCCTCAGAAGCCAGGTGAAGAGCCGTGCGTACAGGGCCTTGGCCAGGGTGTCCCTGGGGGCACGGTGAGTGAGCCCCGTGCAGCAGGGGCCAGGCCCACTCCCAGCTCTCTCATGTCCCCAGGGCTACCTGGCATCGATGGCGCTTTCCACGGGCAGGGATCTCGAGACCTGGCCATAGGGTGTCTCCTGAGGGCAGAGAATGTGCAGCTGGTGTGCCAGGCCCAAGGCCCACCCCGGGGCTCCCCAAGCCTTTGGGTGGTCTGCTCAGGACCCCCAAGCTCACCGTGACCCTCCGGGTGACTGCTCCCTCCAGGCGCTCGGGCGGCACCTGCAGCAGCCGGGCTGCAGCATGGATCTCAGCCCAGCTGGACACGGCGGCCACCTCCTGGAACTCCCTCTGGACGGAGGCGGGAGGGAGGAAGGAGCACTCTGCTTGTGGACTGGCTGCTTCCCATGGACGGGGGCAGCGCCACGCTCAGACCGGAAAGGTGCCCGTGACCCAGAGGTAGACCTGGGTGGGCGGGGGGTGGCTAGCTCTGGAGTCTGAGAGCCTGAGTGTGAATCCGACTTTACCTCTGTGCTAGCTGGTGGCCCCGACCAGTCTCTTCCTCTCTCTGAGCCTCCACTGTCTTGTCGTTAGAGGGGAAATAATAAGCTTTATATGACGGTGTTCTCAGGAGCACTAAATGGACTTCCCCGGTGGTCCAGTGGCTTAGACTCCATGCTCCCAATGCAAGGGGCCTAGGTTTGATCCCTGGTCAGGGAACTAGATCCCTCATGCCATAACTAAGAGCTGGTGCAACCAAATAAATATTAAAAAAAAAAGAAACTCTATGTAGGGAATTCCCTGATGGTCCAGTGGTGAGGACTCTGCTCTGTCACTGCTGAGGGTATAAGTTTGATCCCTGGTTGGGGAACTAAGATCATGCAAAGTGCTCGGTGTAGACCCCCCACCCAAATACACACACACACACGTGAAGTCCCAGGTACATCATAGCCGCTCAGTTAACATCAAGCGCCCGTCTTAGGGTGGGGCCTTAGTGGGATGGGATTAGTATAGAGGCAGAAGACCCTAGTCTCAGTTTTCTTGTTTATAAGATGGAAATCCAAAACCACTACAATATTGTAAAGTAATTAGCCTCCAATTAAAATGAATAAATTTATAAAAAAAAAAAAGATGGAAATCCATCCACTTTCCGGGACAGCAGTGAGGCCCTGCGGGTGGCCTCCTGCACCCTGAGGTTACCACCGGTGATGCAGACGAGCCAAACCACCAAACCAGCACCTCCACAGAAGCTCACCTCTGACGAGGAGAAGCAGATGTTGCCCAGCTGCAGGACGGAGGCCAGCACAGCCCAGACGGCGGTCAGCTCCTCGGTGCACAAGCCCAGCGCCTGCAGGGCCCTCACCAGTCCTGTGAAGTCCTGGGCATCGTCCTTGTCCTGGAGCCTGCAGGCGCAGCCCTGCCAAGCACAGCAGAGCTCGGGGTGAGGGGCCTGCTGAGCCTCCCTCAGCCTCCCTCTCCTAGGCCCTGAGCAGGCCCTGTCACCCGGCACTGGGGAGCGCCTCCCCTCACCTGGTTGAGGTAGTAGTAGGTCTCTGGCCCCTGCAGGGAGAGCTGCTCTCGTTCCACGGGGTCCAGCCCCGCCAACAGCTCATAAAAAACATGGAAGCTCCGCTCAGCCTGGGCCTTGGGGGAGAAGGACTGGCTTAGGGGGAGCGGCAGCCGGGTCTTGTGCCCCGGGGAGCAAGGACAAGCCCCTGGGGGAAGGCAGGCCAGGGGAACGAAGGGTCACAGCGCCTCCCTCTCCCCTGCGCTGGGAGCAGCGGGCCGGGGTCGTACCTGAAACACCACCCTCGAGGTCTCGAGCAGGTGATGTGACACAGAAGCACCTACGACGACCCCCCTGTGGGCACAGGACACAGTGAGGGTGCCCAGGGTACACGCGGCCCAGGGCCCACCGAGGGCTGGACCCAAGGGTGGCAGTCTCGGGTTCCCAATCTGGGGAACCGGCCGTGGGTGCCCCTGCCCACCTGGACCCCCGTCACTCACTGCTGCAGGCAGAGGCCCAGGACCTGGCCGAAGCGGCTGGCATTGGCGTTGAGGACTGTCTTGGCATGGCCAAAACTGCTGAGCAGGGGCAGCACGGTGTCCAGCTGGGTGGGCGGGGGGGACATTCAAGTATCTCTGGGCGCAGCAGCCCCGAATGAGGCATCCCAGACGAGGACAGTACGTGGGGGCTCTGTCGGCCCACAGAGGGGTCGGTCTCCCCAGCCCACCCTGCCCCGCAGTAGGCCATGCCTGGGGCTGCCCCCGAGGAGAAGCCAGAGGCCTGAAGACCACTCTCCTGGCCCAGAGGAGTGGGAAGGTCCCTCTTGGACCCCTGGGCATGACGAGCTGCCCCTCACCGGACACCCTCTCTCCCTTTGCTCCCACTCCAGGCTGTGTAGGAACTGCACCATCTTTTTGGCTGCCTCTGTCTTCCCAGAGCCGCTGTGCCCACTGCAGGAGAGAAGGGCTGGCAGGGCCTCCAGGAAGGGGCACATAGGGTGACCCCTAAATGAGCCCCAAAGCGGGGATGTGCCCACCTGGAAGTGATTCCCACCCTAAGGGAGGCTCCCAGAAATACAGAAACATAGATCCAGGGCAAGGAGGCCAAATAGAAAAAAAGTCCCCAAGGGCACTGTCTTAGCAAGGCCAGAGCTGCTGCCCAGCAGTGGACCCGACAGGCAATTTCAAATACGGACCTCACATTGCCCTCCTCCCAGCCCTCAGCGTGGCCTGAGGGCTCAGCCACCACTCACCCCAGAAGGATGCAGGTGGCCTGCCCAGTGCTTTCAGACAGGCTATACGCCGATGCCACAACGGCAAAGATGTGTCTGGGGGAGGAGAGTGGAAGCAGATGAGAGAGAAGGTTACCAGCGACGCCAGGTCCTGCCCACAGTTCCCTTGACTTCAGTCAGTGTGACATGCTGGGGTAGCCACCCGGTGGGTGCCTAGTGGGGCAAGTTCACATACGGGGTGGTGTTGGGGGTCTTCCCAGGGCGGTAGCTGGCCAGGACCTCAGGTGCGTAGAGAGGCAGGGCCCGGCGGGGGTTCAGAGCGAGCAGGAGGGGCCCCCCGAAGGTCTAGGAAGACAGTGAAAGCTCTCATCAGAATGTGGAGGGAGCAGGGTTCAGCACCCAGCCTAGGGAGGATGGAGGGGGACACTCTGGGGGGTGTGTGCCCAGAGGGCCCTCTGACCCCAGGGGAAAAGGAATTCCAGACCACCACCCACTCCTGGGTCCCCCGTACGTAGATTCGGCCCAGGTGAAACCTCTTCTTCAGACACAGCAGCACGGAGCTGTCGCACACTGGCCTGCAGGGCCGTGGGGTGGAGGAGAGGGGAGTTGGGAGCAGAAAGAGGTCCTGGGTTAGCTGGCTGCAGAGACACCTCCACCAAGTCCCGCAGCCTCTCCAAGCCTGTCCATAACACAGCTCTCCCCCGACTCGCCTCTGCTGAACAAGAGATCCTACCGTGGGGGCTACAGGCAGGACTAGGCTGCTGAGCCAGAAGGAAGCTTTGTGCCAATTAGAGAAAAAAAGGGCATCTGAATTCTCACCCCTCTCCTATCCCTTCCAGCCTGACGACCCTGTATGGCAAAACCCCTTCGAAGGAGACCCTCCATAAAAATCGGAGGTAGGGTGGAACAGGAGAAGGTGTGACCCAGGCAGGGCAGGTTTGGGGCCGCGCCCACTCACCGCAGCCGGGCCAGGTCCTCGGTGTCTTCCAGGCCTTCCCCCACGGTCCAGCCGTCGGCGCCGCTGGGAAAAGGAGGCTCCTCCGGGCCGGGCACGAGACTCAGCTCCAGGTCCCTCTCCAGCGCCTCCTCCACCTCGTCCTCTGGCTCCCACCGATCCCTCAAGGACCCGCGGGCGCCGGGGCTTCCCTCCGGCAGCCGGCGGGTCTCCAAGGTGAGTCGGGGCAGCAGTGCTTCGGTGCCAAGCCTGGGGTCCTTGTGAGGGTCCGAGCCCTCTGCCCAATGCACCGGAGCCGCGGCTCCCAAGGTCTCGGGCTCCGCTTCGCTGCTGGAGCCGCTCTCGTCGACTGGGGGCTCTTCGTGGGGATTCGGGCCAAGAGAGCCGCGGGGGTACTCCGCCACCCCTTCTACACTGGCCCTGCGCCCTGCACTGTCCGCAGACGCCCCAGCACAGGACCAATCGCGCCCCTCCCCGGCGGGGGCGTCCGCGGACCCTTCCTCTGAGCTCCTGGGGAACACAACGGCGAACTTGGGATCTGGAGTCGGGTCCTCGTCCTCCGATGGGTCGTGAGCTGGGCTTTCTGCAACCTGCGGGGAACTCGGGCCGCCGCCAGGGGGAGGCCTTGGTCGCCCCCACAGCCCCGCGACGCCCGCCAGGCTCAGCGCTAGACGGCGGCGGCGCGGCCCCTGCCCGCGGCTCGTCCCCTCGCTGGTCCCGGGGCCCCGCGCGCCGCCCGCGCGCCGCTGGAGCCGCAGCCGCAGCCACCGCAGGAGCCCCAGGGCCCGCGCTACGCGCACGAGCCGGTCCTTGAGGCTGCCGCGGCGGGGCCCGGCGGCCTGGGGAGCGGGGTCCGGCGGGGGCCTCGCGCGGAGCCCGCGGAGCGCCACTAGGGCGGCCAGCGGCGCTGCGGCCCGCGGCCCGTCTCCCCCAGACCCCTCGTTGCTCACGCCCACCGCCTCGTGCGCCTTCCCCATCACCTTTCCAATCTGGCGGCGCTGACCCCGAGCGGTCGAGACCTCGGCTCTTTCGGGCGGGGCGCCCCTCGGCTCAGCTTCGGGCTGCACCCCATCGTCTCTTGCATCCCCGCCCTGCCTGGGGTCCTGAGAACCCCACGAGCTCCGGGGGATGCAGGCGGGGCTGCCCTCGAGGGGGCTGGAAGCTGCGGCTTTTCTGTTCGGGTCAGCCTCGCTGGCCTCAGGGGCCCCGCGGGTCGTTCCTGGGGCTGCTCCTGGGCTCCGGCACGGCCCGGCCCCCTCCTGACTCGAGTCTGGGTCTGTCCCGGAATCCTCGGTCTCTCCCTGGGGCCTCGCCCCCGACGATCCTGCTGGGCTCTGGGGCTGCGAGGGGGGCTTGTCACTGCCTCTGCCGTCGCTGCTGCTTGGGCTGTCGCTGTTCTGGGGAGCTCCTGGCGCCTCCAGCGCTGACTCTGCGCTGGTTTGAGTGCCCCCCGAGCCCATGTCCGTTTGCTCCAAGTTGGGCCTCCGCTCTGGGGTCCCACCACCTTGGCTGTGGCTCTCCTGGGCCTCGTGGGCTTCGCTGTCCAGGCAGGAGCTGGCCCTGTCTCCCCCCGATGTGTCCCCGTTGAGGCTCCGTGTCTCTTGGCGGCCCCGCTGAGCCGAGCGTCCCCGTTGTTTTCCTCTCCTTCTGCCGCGGTCGTGCTCGCGTGTCCTTCCTCCTCCTTGGAGACCCTTCTCCTCCAGGTGCCCCCCGTGGCCGTCCCCCCGCTTGCCCCTCTCCTTAGCCCGGCATCCCCCACGGGCATGCCCGCTGCCTCCTCTCCCCTTGGCGTCTGGCGGCGGCCCTGCCTCTGCTTGTCTGTAGTCCCTGTTCTTCCCTACAGTGGGCTTCCTGTGGGCACCGGGGGGCTCCTGGCCTCGCCTGGCGCTGGGCTCCCTGTGGGCCTTATGGTGGCCCTTTGGGTGTTCCCGGCTGGGCACGCTGTCTGTGCTGGCAGACCCAGATTCCTGCTCCCCCGAGGGGGGCCTCCCGGGTCCCTCCGGGCGCTGGGGCGCTTTGCCCTTGCTCCTGCCCATGGCTTCCTGGTGTCTGTCTCCTCTTCTCGCCTCAGGAGCCGGCTGCCCGCAGACGTGCCCTCAGCAGCACACCACACGGGCTCTGCGCTAATGGGGGCTACAGGCTCCATCTACCCGCCCCCCACATCTCCCGCCTTACCAGAGGGCATCAATAATGCAGGTGGCTGCCGGTCCTGACCTCCTCCGCCAACAATAGAGAGGAGGCCAATCAGGAAAGAAGAGCTGCAGGTGCGGACAAAGGCCGTGGACAGGGCAACCCTGCTGCCCTGAGTTGCTGCCAGCCTGGCCAGCCTGGCACTGGGCCAGATCGAGGGGGCCTGCCCTCTGCTCTTGCCTCACTACTTTGGCATCAGGGGGTGGGGGCAGGTGCCAAAAGAACCTGTTTGGGTCATCCTCCTCGTCCTGGGGGGCTCTAGGGGACCCACCCTCCTCCCTTAGCCCCTTGGAGGCTGGAACCAGGCTGACCTTGGTGCACGGCCAGAACCCAGTGAGGGTTGTTAGTTTTGTTGTTGTTCTAGATTGTGAAATATGATTTAAAGAAAACTGCATAAAACATAAATGTACACCTTGGACTGGTGTGAAGTAAGTAAATGTTTCTTAGTCATGGAACATAACCAGACCCCACTAAATTCCTGAGCACCCACATGTGTGTGTTGCTCTAATATTTAATTTTTTTGAACAGGTAGTCCGGAAGATGAAAGTTTCCCATTCCTGACCCACAGCTATTCATTGTCCCCTGAGGTTACCCATTTCTTGTATTTCCTTCCAGAGCTATCCAGGCAGAGAAAAGCAAGTATTATTTTTCCCTTTGAGAACAGGTGGAAGCTTTTCTAGCTCATGGTGCTTCATTCTAACAGATTAACTTGGAGATTTCATAATAGTAAAAATCTTTTTTTTTACAACTTCGTAATATTCCAGCAAATGAATGTGCCAGAGTTCAACCAATTCTTTATTGATAGTGTGAAAATTAATAAAGGAAACACTCACTAAATGGAGGCCAGCGGCCAGAAGGGGGAGTCCTTATACACTTAACCAGTTCACCTCGGTATAGATCCCAAGAGAAAAAATGTACTTTGGACCTCAGGCAGGAAGCGACAGAACTTTACTGCTGCCAGCTGGAGGAAGAAAGTTTTTCCCCTTGCCTGGCAATAGCGCAGCCAATGAGAAACTGTCAAACTAAGCCAATGAAAAGCTGCTATACTTCAAACTCCCAATTTCCTCCTATGGACTTTTTGTTTATAACAGCCTCTCCCAACTTCCCTTTTTCCTCTATAAAAGAGGTTCCTTTATAAAAAGTTTTCTTTCCTGCAGAGGTGTGTGTAGTTGGCATTAATTGCTGTCCCATGTTGTAATTC
This sequence comes from Bos mutus, assembly GCF_027580195.1. Classification (NCBI taxonomy): domain Eukaryota; kingdom Metazoa; phylum Chordata; class Mammalia; order Artiodactyla; family Bovidae; genus Bos; species Bos mutus. Next base: position 7,302,890 of record NC_091635.1, on the reverse strand, counting down.
TTTGCTGGTAAAATAATTGGCTCTTAAAATTATTTTAGGTTAACAGACTTTTACGATTGAAATGGAGGCTGCCTTCATCTAACCTTTTGCTTCAATTACAGACAACATTGAAACCCTCTGTGTCCAGGCCGAATCAATTCCTAGAAGTGGAATTGCGAGGCCATAGGGTGTGTGATTTTGTATAACTCAGAGAGCTCCAAATTTTCCTCCGTGGAGGCTGTACCAGTTTACACTCCCACCAACAAGAGAGGAGACCACCCATCTTCACATGGCACTGAGGCAGGATATCATCCAACATTTTTTCCCCTCTGAAACATGACAAATCTCAGTGCCCCCACCGGACTCCTGTGCCCCTGCTGACCTCTGGCCTCTCCTCAACTGGGAGCCCCACCCAAAATCACAGTGGGGAGGCTGACGCTCCAGGTTGTGCCCTTTCCTTGGAGGGTTCTCCACTTAGCTCCTACCTGCCTCACACCACTAGACCATTCAGGTATGACCTAAATCAAATCCCTTATGATTACACAGTGGAAGTGAGAAACAGACTTAAAGGACTAGATCCGATCGACAGAGTGCCTGATGAACTATGGACGGAGGTTCATGACATGGTACAGGAGACAGGGATCAGGACCATTCCCAAGAAAAAGAAATGCAAAAAAGCAAAATGGCTGTTCGAGGAAGCCTTACAAATAGCTGTGAAAAGAAGAGAAGCGAAAAGCAAAGGAGAAAAGGAACGATATACCCATTGAATGCAGAGTTCCAAAGAATAGCAAGGAGAGATAAGAAAGCCTTACTCAGTGATCAATGAAAAAAAAATAGAGGAAAACAATAGAATGGGAAAGACTAGAGATCTCTTCAAGAAAATTAGAGACACCAAGGGAAAATTTCATACAAAGATGGGCTCAATAAAGGACAGAAATGGTATGGACCTAACAGAAGCAGAAGATATTAAGAAGAGGTGGCAAGAATACACAGAAGAACTATACAAAAAAGATCTTCATGATCCAGATAATCACAATGGTGTGATCACTCACCTAGAGCCATACATTCTGGGATGTGAAGTCAAATGGACCTTAGGAAGCATCACTACAAAGCTAGTGGAGGTGGTGGAATTCCAGCTGAGCTCTTTCAAATCCTAAAAGATGATGCTGTGAAAGTGCTCCACTCAATATGTCAGCAAATTTGGAAAACTCAACAGTGGCCACAGGACTGGAAAAGGTCAGTTTTCATTCCAATCCCAAAGAATGCTCAAACTACTGCACAATTGCACTCATCTCACACGCGAGTAAAGTAATGCTCAAAATTCTGCAAGCCAGGCTTCAGGAATATATGAACCGTGAACTTCTAGATGTTCAAGTTGGTTTTCTAAAAGGCAGAGGAACCAGAGATCAAATTGACAACATCCGTTGGATCATCAGAAAAGCAAGAGAGTTCCAGAAAAAACATCTATTTCTGCTTTATTGACTATGCCAAAGCCTTTGACTGTGTGGATCACCACAAACTGTGGAAAATTCTGAAAGGGATGGAGATACCAGACCACCTGACCTGCCTCTTGAGAAGTCTGTATGCAGGTCAGGAAGCAACAGTTAGAACTGGACATGGAACAGACTGGTTCCAAATAGGAAAAGGAGTTCGTCAAGGCTGTATATTGTCACCCTGCTTATTTAACTTATATGCAGAGTACATCATGAGAAACGCTGGGCTGGATGAAGCACAGGCTGGAATCAAGATTGCCGGGAGAAATATCAATAACCTCAGATATGCAGATGACACCACCCTTATGGCAGAAAGTGAAGAGGAACTAAAAAGCCTCTTGATGCAAGTGAAAGAGGAGAGTGAAAAAGCTGGCTTAAAGCTCAACATTCAGAAAACTAAGGTCATGGCATCCGGTCCCATCACTTCATGGGAAATAGATGGGGAAACAGTGGAAACAGTGTTTGGGGCTCTCACAGATGGTGATTGCAGCCATGAAATTAAAAGACACTTACTCCTTGGAAGGAAAGTTATGACCAACCTAGACAGCACGTTAAAAAGCAGAGACATTACTTTGCCAACAAAGGTCCATCTCAAGGCTATGGTTTTTTCAGTGGTCATGTATGGATGTGAGAGTTGGAGTATAAAGAAAGCTGAGCACTGAAGAATTGATGCTTTTGAATTGTGATGTTGGAGAAGACTCTTGAGGGTCCCCTTGGACTGCAAGGAGATCCAACTAGTCCATCCTGAAGGAAATCAGTCCTGAGTGTTCATTGGAAGATCTGATGTTGAAGCTAAAGCTCCAATACTTCGGCCACATGATGTGAAGAGCTGATTCATTTGAAAACACCCCGATGCTGGGAAAGATTGAAGGCGGGAGGAGAAGGGGATAACAGAGGATGAGATGGTTGGATGGCATCACTGCCTCAGTGGAGATGAGTTTGAGTAAACTCCGGGAGTTGGTGATGGACAGGGAGGCCTGGCATGTTGTGGTCCAGGGGGTCACGAAGAGTCAGACACGACTGAGCGACTGAACTGGACTGAACTGCCTCACACCCACCTCTCTGCACATCTGGAGCCAACCTGGGTGGAGCTGCCACAAGCACTCACGTTACCTAGGAGGGCCACTCAAGCCTGGTTTGAGCAAGGAGTTGAAAGTGCCTTGGCCTTTGCCAAGGAAGCAGCTGTCCTGAAGGAACACAGCAAACGGGTAACGTTGGTTACATGTGACTCATGAAACTGGTGTCTTTAAAAGTCTGTATGCTCTGCTTCCCCACCACCAGTACTGAGCAAGGCAAAGGGCAATCAGGTTCAGAGGGCTCCTTTCACCTGCCAAAAGTAGATAACGATCAATCGGTTGTTGCATTGAAAACGACATACCATTGCCGGCGACATACCTGGGTTATTTCACAAAACATGATGGTGAGTGAAGAAACCAGTTGTGAAAGAGTTATAGAGTCACTGTCTGATTCTATTTATATAAAGGACAAAAAGAGGAAACTGAGCTAAGTTAGTGCCAGGGTGGTGCCTGGGTTGTGGATGGGAGGTTGGTAGTGACTAGGAGGGTCACAAGGAAGCCTCTGTGGGTGATACTGTTCAGTTTGTGAAGGTTTACTGGGTTGTTCTCCTTTGACTTGTGTTATTCTGTATGCATTTTATAATAAATAGCATAGAGAAAGAGCTCTGTTTTGTCCTGGACTAATAATGACGATAATAATAAACATAATAAACAATAGCTAACACTTCAGGGCTTACTGTTCTACATCCTTTACTACAAGTTCACTTAACACTTTGCTGCTGTTAGTCGCTAAATCGTGTCTGACTGTTTGCAACCCCATGGATTGTAGCCCACCAGGCTCCTCTTTCCATGGGATTTCCCAGGCAAGAATCCTGGAGTGGGTTGCCATTTCCTTCGGCAGGGGATCTTCTCTACTCAGTGATTGAACCCAAGTCTCCTGCATTGGCAGGTGGGTTCCTAACCACTGAGCCCACAGGGAAGCCTTCACTTAACTCTTAGAAGCACTCTAAGAGATGGGTGGTATAAGGATTCCCATTTCATGGATGATAAGACTGAGGCACACAGCTGAGTGTCAGAACTGGGATGCCCACTCAGTCTGGCTCCCAAGGCCTGGCAGGAGAGCTACCAGCTATACATGGAACTTCAATTTGTCCAACCCATTACAATGTGTCCTGTGAGCACTGGAGCAGACGGAGAGCTCCATACTCCCATCTCCAGTCTCCAGCCTTCTCCTGGGTCCTCCTCTCTCTCCTGTTGATCCAGGTCAGCACTTGTTTCTCATTCAGCTGGGACTTCCCTGGTGGCTCGGAGGTTAAAGCGTCTGCCTGCAATGCGGGAGACCTGCGTTCGATCCCTGGGTTGGGAAGATTCCCCTGGAGAAGGAAATGGCAACCCACTCCAGTATTCTTGCCTGGAGAATTCCATGGATGGGGAGCCTGGCGGGCCACAGTCCCTGGGGTCACAAAATGCTGGACACGACTGAGCAACCAACACACAGCTGGGAAGGCAAGGCCGCTTCTGAGCCCTTGAACCTCAGCTCCCTTCCCAAGCTTCATTTCATCCAAACCTCCCCAAACCTTAGGAAGGGGATATGGTCTCATTTCAGAGATGGGGAAATGGCTCAGAGAGGGTAAGTGGCTTAAGGACATGTAGGCAGTAAGTGAGGAATTGGGGACCCAATTCGAGGCTCCCACCATGCTGCTCCACGGCACTTCTGCTGGGATTGGCTTTGGAACCAAGACAGGCTTGGTTCCCCGTGCCCCCCACCTCCTGGCTGTGTGGTTTCCAACAGCCTCCAGGGAAGTCCTCAGACAAACCAGGGGAGAGGGGCGCCACCCGCACCTCCTCCTTCCCACCTGTCCTCTTCCGCTTTGCTCACAAGGGCTGAGATCGCCTCCTCCACTGCTCGAGTCCTCTTCTGACTCCACACACCCCCCTCCCTCCCTCCTGAGCAATCTCCTCCTCTCCTGGCCTCATCCACCTCACGATAACCTTCACCTCCTTTGTTTGGGTCTTAACTGGGAGCCCGGTCCTGTGGGATGTTCCAGATTCTCATTGAATCCTTACAGTCCTCTGAGGTCCGCCCTATTATTACAGCCCATTTTACAGACAAGTAAACAAAGGTGCAGGAGTGAGGTCAGATGACCTGCAAGGTCACACAGCCGGTCACAGACAAAGCCAGTGATAAAGAGTAGGATTGGCCCGACTTTCAAAGGTAGGATGCCGAAGGCCCTCAGATGTAAGTCTCCAGACCAACTGTCTCCAAGGCCCTTAGAACTGGCAGCGACCCTCCCGCTCACGCACCGTCCATCTGGCAGCCTTCCTAGTCAACTCACCCTCTCAGTGCCTGCTTTGGCACTCTCGCCACCTCTTCCTGGACACCCCACTCCTCCACAGGGATTAATCCCCTTTCCAGAGCTCACCAAGTGCTTCCGTGTCTGCATGCCTAGCCACACAACTTGCCACTCACGTTCCCAATATGAAAATGTTTTCTGAACTGAAATAGTCGAACCACCACCATAAGCTCACTCTTCGAAGCACAATGTACTTAAGGCCAAGCTCATCCTTAATGGGCACAGGGTTAATCCATTTTCAAAATTTTCAGAGATCTCTAGGTATTTTCAGTGTGTGTGCTTGCTGTTGACTTCCTGTTTGAGCTGATTAACTGGATCATTGCTGCAGCCACAAAGCCCCTCTGAGCCATGGAAGTGTTGGCTCTGCCATTTTCTTCTGGTTTATTGGTGTTTGCATTATTAGCAGTATCTCCAATCCTTAGTTACTTGGCAGGAAACTTCATGTCACTTGTCCATTTGTGGGAGTTAACTTAGCTAAACGGATAAAACACGCAGAAGCCCCCCTAAACGGGCAGTCACAAAAGCATGCCTTCTTCCTAGGCAGGGGAAGGGCTGCCCAGCCCCCCTGATGTGACGTTCCCACTCCTCCCTTGGCACCCACTTTTGGTGCAGGATCCTGACCCACAGACTGAAGATCCCAGTGCCAACCCAAGTTCAAAACAGCAAAGCTTAATTTGTGATAAAAGATAAAGATGTCTTGGAATTACCTGTGGTCCAGTGGCTAAGACTCTGCACTCTCAGTGCAGGGGGTCCGGGTTTGATCCTTGGTCGGGGAACTAGAGCCCACAGGCCACAACTAACAGTTCGCATGACACACGTGAAGATCCCACATGCTGCAACTAAGACCCGGAGCAGCCAGAGAAAAAAGGATAAAGACATCCTGTGCATCAAACTCTTAAGATGTTTTCCCTGATCCTAACAGGGTCAGCACCATCATTAACCCATTAACCACATGGACTCAGAAACCTCGCAACAGATCAAGAAGGAATACTATTATCACCCAGTTGCCAGGAGAAACTGAAGCAGAGCAGGTAAGTAATTTGTCCAAGTGCGACTTGCTGGGGTTGAAGCTACAGTGGTCTCTAGAAGAGTTACTTTAGAACTCATCTCCATTGGGTCAGTGATGCCATCCAACCATCTCATCCTCTGTCCCCCATTCTCCTGCCCTCAATCTTTCCAAGCATCAGGTCTTTCCTAATGAATCAGTTCTTCACTTCAGGTGGCCAAAGTACTGGAGCTTCAGCTTCAGCCTCAGCCTTTCCAGTGAATATTCAGGGTTGATTTCCTTTAGGATTGACTGGTTGGATCTCCTTGCAGTCCAAGGGACTCTCAAGAGTCTTCTCCAACACCACAATTCAAAAGCATCAATTCTTCCATCTGGGTAAGCCCCTACTATTCCTCCAAGGAGAAACAAGGGAGCTTGAGTGGTCCAAGTTCCCAAATTCAGAGCGTGTCTGTAGCGGGACATGCTGGAGGGCAGGTACAGAGGATGCTCCCCCGGGGTGTCTGTCCTTGAACCTGGAACTCAGCTCCTTCTCTGCTCCCCATGCTAATTGGTGTCCTTCCAACAGGCCCTTTTCCAGCTCAGGCCAGGGGGTCTCCTGTGACTCAGGGCAGTGCCCTTGCCCCCACAAGGCTCCCAGGGCTCCCTGACTGGCCCCGGCATTTTCACTCACTTCCTGCCAACCACCCTTGGCTCTTCACTCGTTCCGCTGCAAGGAGACCATTTCCTCGTGTGCTGCTGTGCCTCCCTGCCCCCCAGCCAACTCCTGGTCACCTCTCCTGTCCCAGCGTATGCCTTTTTTTTTTTTGGCTACTCCACAAAATGTGGGATCTTAGTTCCTCGAGCAGGGATCAAATCTGTGGCCCTTGCACTGGAAGCTCAAAGTGTTAACCAGGGAGGTCCCTCTAGTCACAGCTTAATGTCACCTCCCCAGGCACATTTCTCCCAGGCCCCCGGATTTCCCTCATCCTAACACTTCCTGCACTTGTAGGAACCATGAGTCCCACAAGGGCAAGGCCACCTTGTCTTGGCCACCTCTGAACCTCAAGCACCCAGCATAGAGTAGGTGCTCGATGAAGATGGGTGGGGAACTTCATGGTGGTCCAGTGGTTAAGAATCCGCCTGCCAGTGCAGGAAGACACGGGTTCAATCCCTGGTCCGGCAACTAAGCCTGTGTGCCACAACCACTGAGCCACGCTCTAGAGCCTGTGCCTCTGCAACGAGAGAGGCCACTGTAATAAGCCTTCGCTCTGCAACTAGAGAAAGCCCGTGCACGGCAACAAAGAGCCTGTGTGCCTCAATCAACACCCAGCACAGCCAAAAGTAATTTAAAAAACAAGATACCAGGTGGGTAAAGATGTAGGCCAAGAAGAATCAAGTCCCTGGCTTGTCGAGACCTTAACCTCCAGGCACTGACCCCACCTGGGTGGCACCCCATAGTCCTTCCCCAAAGTCCAGGAGAAGCCATCAGGTCAACATCCTGTGAGCATCTTCTCCTCCTGACAGCAGAGAAAGGCCAGCCAGGAGTGGCCAGGGCCCTCCTACGGCCCCCCACCCAGGGATGCAGTCAGACAGACTCAATTCGGTTAACTTGTTATCATTTATTCCCAAAGAGAGAAGGCATGTGGTATTCAGATACAACCATGTACAGTTCATGTATCTGATTCCAAATAGCATAAAAGAACCGACAGGTTCTCCTGAGCACCAACCTGGTCCAAGGGATGGACCCCAGGGGGCAAAGGCAGGGAACCAGCTAACCATCGTTTCTATTTACATGGAAAAATCTCTGCACAAGTTAAAAAAAAAATTAAAATCTTTGGACCAGTCTGGCGAAGAGGTAATAAGGTGTTTATTAAAAACTTTTTCATCCAGAGGCAATTAACATTTATAATTTAAAACCCAACCCACTACAAAAGGGGAGGGGGGGAAGGGGGGTTCAAAATTGTGCAACATTAACAAAGGAACCAGGAGAGTCAGGGCCCGGGGAGGGACAGCCCTGGGCCGTGGGGGTCCCCACTCTCCTGAGGCCAGGAGCAGCGGCAGGCTGGACCCTGGGGTGCCCCAGCCCCTGCACGGCCCGGTGCTGGGCTTCTTCAGGTAGGCGGGGCCCCGTGGAGGAGCCCTCAGTAGTGTGATCACTGTGCAGGCTGCACACACGTCCCGTTCACTCCGCTGCAGGAGACAGGAACACCAGAGTGTGAGCCCAGACACGGAGGCTTTCCGGCAAGCGGGGGCACGTGTCAGGGCTGGGATGAGCCTAAGGGTCCAGGAGGGTGGGGACGGGGCCTCCTCCTTCTCCCACACCCCCCAAGCCCGCAGCAGCGCCCAGGGCCCCTACCTCCCCCGTTGCTGAGGCTGTACCCCACAGCCACTCGCTGAGAACGCCAATCGCCACAGCTCCTGCGTGGGCAAAGTCGGGGCTGTCACCGTCCATGGGACTCTGGACGAGAACCCTCACGCCCACAGCTCTCCTGGCACCTGGGGCCCGCCCCGGCGAGGCGGACAGTCACTCACCCTCGGTCTCCCTCCAGCGTGCTCTGGATCTCCTTCAACACCCCTGCAGGGCAGAGGCGGGGAGCAGAGGCCCGGTGAGGCCGGTGCGGGTAGGGCCGGATGCCCGCCTCGCTCCCCCTTCTGCTGACCCGGTGAACCGGCCTGCCCTCTTCAGGAAACCAGCTCGCGTTTCCACCCTGGCCTTCCAAGTAACCCCCACCCCCACCCCCACCCCGAACATCCCTCCTGCCAGCCCACAACTCCTGCCCCGACTCACTCTCGTCATTGAGCAGAGCGTGCTCCATCACAGGGCCCGACCTCCGCTCTGAAAGGCAGAGGCCAGGCCACGTGAGCCGTCGGCCCTCTGCTGCCCTGGCTCCCTCTCTGTGGGGGCGGGGGTGCTGGAGCCGGAGCCCAGGACCGCAAGGGAAACTGTGTGACCCCCAGCCCGAACGCCGCATGACCACCTGGGCTCCCCGACCCTCCCCAGCTGCCCTCGCCGCACCTCTGCCCCCACATGCCCCCGGCCCCAGAGAGACCTGTCTTACCCTCTCCATCACTCTGGCTCCCTGAGTTCCTGTGGGGAAGAGACCGTAAGGATCAGGAGGCCATGAGGCTTCCCATTCTGGCTGGGAAAGGGTGGGTGGGGTGGCTGGCTGAGTTTCGGGGGAAAGGGACTCTGAGCAGCCCCAGAGCGGGCACCCCAGGGAAGGCGGGGCGAGGAACGGGTGGAGCAAAGGCCACCTGCCCTTCCACCCACCTGGCTCGGCCCAAGGACTTCTCGGGGCCTGATCCGTTGCGTGGGCGGCTGCGCTTCTTTGATTCTGCTGAATCCACCAGACATCGGGGCTCAACTAGCCACTTGGTGGAAAGAGAGAAGCGCTCAAACTCGGAGGGTGAGATCAGGTAGAAACCTGGGGGTGGGGTGGAGAAGGCTGGCAGGTGAGGGCAGCCCAAGTTGGCCCTGCGGCTGCCAACAGCACTGCACTACCCACCCCCAATCCCCACACTGGGGGGTCATTAGGGATCAGAGCCTCCAAAAGTTCTCTGCCTGAGGAGCCTGGCTTTGGCCGAAATACCCCAGGCTGTCCTTCCCAGCAGCCCCCACGACGCAGTGGGAGCCCCAAACCTGGCCCAGGGGGTGGAGGCCCCGCCGGGCCCGCCCCCCACACACCTTGGCCGTATTTGGTGAAGACGCATGAGGCGATGCCGCTGACGTCCTCCCGGCGGATGCAGCTGTACCGCACCTGGGGCTTGAGCAGGGGCAGCGAGACCACCTGGACGTCGCCCAGGTTGGTGAGGACGGCCAGGTGATGCTCCCCATAGTCCTCAGCCCGACAGCTGCCGAAGCGGGCTGCGCTGACCCGCCGCACCCGCGAGCCCTCCAGGGCAGTCAGCTTCAGCTTCAGCCGGGCACTGACCTTGGGCAGCGTGAACACCTAGGGCGCAGGGCAGCCAGTCACATCGGTGGCCGGACCAGTTCGCAGTGCTTCATCCGGCCAAGCGAGGACTTCTCGAGTCCCTGCCCGGTGTCGCTGCTGGGCCTGGCCCTCTGCCGCCTGCCCAGCTTCCTGGCGAGGCCTGCTCAGCCCCAGTGCTCCTGCCCTCGGCACTCAGACGTGTGGTTACTGTGCTTGGACTGTGAGGATGCCAGGGTCTCTTAGTTCCCTGTCTGCATCTTCTCTCCCTTCCACAGACACAAGTCCCGCTTCAGTGTCCCTACCACTGACCCTGCGGACTCCACCAAGACCTCGCTTCTCTCTGGTGCCTCTGCAGCCCTCACACAACTACATACACAACTTTAAAGGAGTCCCAGTGGTTGTCCTTTGTGGAGGGATCCCTGGGGGCCCCGCCTCCTCCCGTAAGGCACCTTGAACTGCTCCTCCGACACGACGAGCAGCTGGTGGCTTCCCTGCATGTCCGGGCTCTTTGACAGATCGTGGGCCACTTCCAGGGGCTCTGGAAGGGGCACGCTGTGTCCGTCCAGCACCAGGATGCCCACCACGGGCGCTCGGTGCATTAGCTGGATCTCCTTGGCTGCAGGATGGAGGTAGGTGGTAGGGATGGAGGTGAGGTTGGAGATGCCACCCTGCCCCCAGCCTAGGCAGACAAGCACCCTCCCCCTGCCCAGCACTCACCCTGCTCTGCCCGCACTGGCTCATCCATTCTCCGCTCGGCAGGGGGCACGCGCAGGGCAAAGGCGTAGACAGTACCGCCATTGGTGCCAGCCCACAGCGAGGGGCAGTGGCGGGAACCTGCCAGGAGGCCGAGGTTTACATTTAACCCCTGGCTCTGGGGCTCAAGGGGAGCTGGGAGACCTGGCTCACTACCCGTGTGACTCCAAGTTCAAGCCCGCGAACTTCACAAGCCTCACTTTCTTCCTCTGTGAAATGGAGCTGCTGTGGGCCCTGCCTACGTCCTGGTGTAGACAGGAAGGGCCTGCAAGGCTCCCTGACAACCAAGGGCCCTGAGCAGATGATCCCAAGCCCAGGACGGCTCAGCCCTCGAGATACAGCAGCAAAGAGCCCTCGGCCCACCCTTACCCTGGCAGGAGAAGAGACACAGTCAGACAGCTTCCAGAGGACCTCATGCATTTCCCAATGCATGCAACCACTCTAGGAGGAAGCCACGCCACCATGTTATGGGGGAGAAGCAAGACCCAGAAAGGCTAAGTGACACATCCAAGGTCACGCTTCTAGAGCGCAGTGGGGCCTGGGTATGAAGCCAGGGCGACCAGACTCAGGCCGCATAGAGAAAGAGGCAGGTGCGGGGGCTCCAGCTCTGCCCGAGCTCACGAAGGGGCAACCCTCTTAAGGGCAAATCAGCCAGCAGTTTCCAACACACCCTCAAGCCAGAGGATGCTTGCCCGGGCTCCCCCATCTCAGACCAGCCACTCACTGTCCCTCAGGTAGGTGTCGGCGAAGTAGAGGGTCCGGACGAAGCCTGTGAAGGAGTCCTCTGCCGACCGCGCCTCGATCTTGCGCTGCACGGGCGCCAGCTCCATGTTCTGCAGGCCGGTCCGCTCTGCCCTGCTGCTCCCCTCCTGCACCTGCAGCGGGTGGGCGTGGCCTGAGGGTGGGCAAGGGCCTTCCTTCCCAGGGGGCATCGGATTGCTCCATGCTTCCCTTCCAGGGAGGACTGTCCACCGCGCCCCCCCACCATCTGCCTGGTCTCATGGACCGGAGGATGTGACCCCGAGGTGTTACAGAGACTGCCGTTCACACTTGGGGACAGAGAGGCAGGGCGATAGATCCGAGGTCACGGGGTCAGGCGGGGGTAGATGAGCCGGAGCCCGTGGCCGAAGCAGGCACGGCCGGCCCCGGCCTCACCTCTCCAGGAGGGCCGGCGGGCCGCCGCTTCCTGCTGGACGCCCGGCTGCGGCGGATCCGGCGGAAGGACTGACGCAGGGACTTCTTCAGGGACTTCACGCGGGACAGTGGGCCCTCCAGGGCGAGCTGGTCGCTGGGGTGCAGCGTGCACCTGGGGGCCGGGGGGGACGTGGGGCCGTCAGCACCGTCACGCTCTGGGGCACTCCCTGCCAATTCAGGCGCCGATCCCAGACCCGGTCCCGGCCGCCCTGGGTGGGCTGCTCACTTGACAAAGACCTGCCGCCGCTGCTGGTGGTCAAAGAGGCCGAAGCCATGGCTGGTGCCGAAGGCCACGAGCCGCCACTCGGAGTGCAGGGCCAAGGAGGTGACCACGGCCGGGGGCTGGCACTGCACCAGCACGAAGGGCTGGAAGCCGGGCTCGAAGTGCACGGGCCCCGGGCGGGCACACAGGCGCTCGTGGCCCTTCCAGCGGTAGCCCTCCTGGTCCCGCAGCAGGTCGGCCTCCACCTGCTCCACTGCGTGCTCCGCCTCCTCATCATTCAGCTCCAGCACGAGCACCTGGGCAGATGGCAGATGGGCTGAGCCAGCCCGGCTCCAAGGGACAGCTGGGCCCGAGGACCCCGATGGCAGGGGACCCAAGACACACACCAAGGCCCAGGGTCACAAGTGCCCAACCTCTGGCCCTTAATTCTGGCTTCTGGAGAAGTCACCATCCCAAAGGCCTCCTTCTAATGGGATCTGGGAACTCCTATTCACTGGGAAAAGTCAAGGGCAGGTGATGTTCCTGTCGACACCATCAGTGGGCACTCAGGAGACTAGCTCCTGGCACAGTGTGTGCATGCTAAGTCACTTCAGTTGTGTCTGACTCTTTAGACCCCATGGACTGTAGCCCACCAGGGTCCTTTGTCCATGGGGATTCTCCAGGCAAGAATACTGGCATGGGTTGCCATGCCCTCCTCCAGGGGATCTTCCCGACCCAGGGATCGAACCTGGTCTCATGCCTCCTGCATGGGCAGACGGGTTTTTTTTAACCACCGAGTCACCTGGGAAGCCCAGGCTCCTGGCCCTGCTGTCCCCAACGCCCCCACACAAAGCTGAGAAGGAAGCTCCTGGCCCTGGACCCTCTGACCACTCCTCCCCGCTGCTCCCCACACCCAGCCCGGGATGCTACCTGCCCTGCTGTGCCAGCCACAGCCAGGTAGCCGCTGTATTTGCAGAGGAAAATCTTCTGGATGCCCAGCCGAGGATCGTCACTATAGGGGTCAAAGGAGCCCACCTGCCAAGGGAGAGGAGGCCCGTGAGTGGCCTTCAGCTCTGGGCCTGACCCGCCCCCACACTCCCTGGTGCCCAAGCTCAGGGCCTCACCTTGCGGAGGGGTGGCCACTCTTCCTCGCCCTGGGCACTGAGGCTCTCGTTGGGTTCTGTGTCGGTGAGGAACACCCGCACGGTGCTGAGTTTGTAGAGCAGCCGCAGGCAGACGCCCGAGGCGTCCCAGAACCGCACCGTGCCATCCTCATGCCTGTGGGCGGAACCCGCCTGCCGCCCGTCAGAGGGCTGCCGGGCCGGCACGCAGCCCTCTAGGCTCTGCTCCCACCCCGCACGTCCCATCTGGCAGAAGAGTGCCATTGGCATCACCTACCCTGTTAGCAGCAGGTCCCTCTGTGGCGGGGCCGGGGCCAGGCTGGTGCCGCCGTCAATGGGCCACTCCTGGAGGAGATGATGAAGTTCATGGGCGGGGCGGAGCCTGCGGTGGGGCGGGGCGGGGCCGGGCCGAGCCGCACCTACCATGGTGGAGAAGTGTGTGCTCTGTCGGCTGCCAGCTGCTATGATGCGTTCCCAGAGCTTCAGCGGGATGTTGGAGACGTGGTGGGAGCAGGTGATGGCAGAGCAGTGCAGGGAGGCCAGGTAGGGAGGCTGGACTGGAGGCCAACCAGCCGTCTGCAGGTCAATCACCACCAGCTCCTCCTCGGCCAGCACCACCAGGGCATAGGGGTCATCGAAGGCTGTGGGGACAGGCCAAGGGTCAGGGGCTGCAGGACCCACAAGGAAGCAGTGTGCCCGGCCTGGCCCGGTGGAATCTGAGGCTCAGGGGCTGTAGCCAGGGAATCTGCATTTTACAAACAGGCTCAGGGACTTCCTTGGTGGTCCAGTGGCTAAGACTCCATGCTCCCAAGACAGCGAGCCTGGGTTCAATCCCTAGCCAGGGATTGAACTAAATCCTGAATGTTGCATCCAAGGATCCTGCATGCCACAACTAAGACTGGGCACAGAAAAATACATAAATTTAAATAAATATTTAAAAATAATAAATTATTTAAAACAGGCTCCAAATCCAACAATGCATAAAAAGAACTATATGCCACGACTAAGTGGGTTTCATCCCAGGTATGTAAGGTATCCCAGGTATATCAATATTTGAAAATCAATTAATGTAATATATTGTGTCAACAGGCTCAAAAAGGAAAATCACATGAGTATAACACTGGGTGCAGAGAAAGTGTTTAACAAAACCTAATACCCACTTATGATAAAAAAAAAAAAAAAAAAACCTCTCAGTAAAGAGAAGAATAGAGGAGACTTCCTCAACTTGAGGAAGAATATCTAGGAAAAAACCTACAGCTGATGTAATAATCGATGGTGAGAAACTTGAAGCTTTCCCACTGAGATCAGGAGCAAGGCAAGGAGGCCTCCTCTCACCACTCCTATTCAAGCACTAGCTAACGCAGTAGGACAAGAAAAGGACATAAAAGCTATGCAGATGATTGGGAAGGAAGAAGGAAAACTGGTTTTGTTCACAGATCATCAGTATAGGAAATCTAAAAGAACTGACCCAAAACTGGCCCTGGCTGCCAGCACGCTGTCAGATGTGAGGATGGAAGGGGCTGAGAAAAAGAAGAAAAGCAGGTTCACAGTCTCCCTCCAAAGAGCTGCCGGCAAGGCCTGGAGAGCACAGCCCAGGGTGACCGGAGCCATCCCACAGCCCCCCTCACCCGGAGGCCTTGGGCCTGTCGGGTCAGAGCTGTCCAGGGAGGAGTCATCAGGAGATCTCCCGCCAGGCCTCCTCTCCAGATTTCGACACCGGCCCTTTCTGGTCTTGCTTGTCACCCAATTTAGGAAGCTGACTCAGCGCTCTGTTGGCCTGGCTGAGCTCCAGGAGGCCAGCTCGAATGGCCCCACACTGCTATCTGCCCCACCCCACAAGGAGGGCTTCACTATGTCCAAGTGAGTGTTAAAGCCAATAGTGCAGATCTGGCCCTCTTTGGGCTAAGTCCCAGGTGAGCCACTGAAGGACAAGGAGAGCTTTAGGGTGGGTAGGAGGTGTGGCCAACAAGGACAAGCCCCAGGCCAGCAGGGAAAGAGAGGGAGCAGCCCCCGGTGGGGCTGAGGGACTCAAGGGCGGCAGCGCTGGCATCACCTGCAGGCCCCCCCTCTTTGTTTACAGGTGGGGACCCGTCCTCCACACCCACTCCTGCCCGCCTACCAGCCGCAGGGTCCACCTCGATGAGGACAGTGAAGTCAATGACGCGGGAGGTGAAGTCGAAGGCTGTCTGCTGGCCGCTGTGGACCACCGAGATGCAGTGGCGGTCCCCGTAGCTGGCCCGCGGCATGCCGCCCTGGAAGATGGTGAAGGGCAACCTGGCAGGCACAGAAGAGCAGGGGTGGGCTGGGGCTCACCTCACGGCTGAGCCGGCCGAGGGACAGTCCTGTGACTGGCCTCCAGGGCAGGGCCTGGGAGGGCGGCCAGTCTCCAGGCGAGTGTGCACTCAAGGTTCCCGGGAGGGGCTGGGGCGGACCCCTATCTTGTCCCAACTCAATAGCCCGGGAGAACGTGGGGGTGAGCAGCAGGGCACGCAGACTGTGGGCTGAGTCTCTGCCACCAGGCCCACTTCAATCAGATCCCATCACCCTTTATGCTTCTGTATCAAGTTTCCCTGTATGATTCTGTTTGGTAAGACAGAGTTTGGAAGCTGCTGATCTGAATTCTCTCTCCAGGAGGGTCAAAGGGAAAGAAAGGGAATATTTTTTTTCAGGAATTTGCCAGAGAGAGATATGAATGGCCCCCTCTCTGTTGCCTGGAGGCCCAGATGTGGGACCCAAAGGCATCATTTATGCACCACCTTCCCCAGGAAGAGGCCTAAGCAGCCTTTTTAGCTCCCTAGGAAGACTCTAGCAAGGGAATAGGACAGGGCACTGACACCTACCCCTGCTTGGTGGTCAGCCAGAAGATTTTGGTAATAGCTTTGCAAGGAAAAGGACCTAAAAGAGAAGGAACGAGCTCGAACGCTCCTCCCGCTTTCAGAGGCCCGTGGGCCACAGCACCGACCCCCGCGCACCCACGGAGCACATCTAGGCTTAGGAGTCTTGGCCGGAGCAGTTCCCAGAGAAAGCCACAGAGTGGGTGTCAGAAAACCCGCTGTGTGGCTGTCATCACTGCCTTCACCCTCTCCACCCTCTCCGGGCCCCGGCTTTTGCTCCTCTGAGTTGGGCACCTACACCTGGAAAGCAGGAGGTCGCCTGGGGACTGGAGAGGATACTGCCCCGCTCACTGGCGGGAGGTCCCCGGCGGCAGGCAGAGCACTGACCATAAGGCACACAGCTGCGCAGGGGCTCCGGCTTCGGGCTGTTGCTGGTCATGCGCCATTGGCAGTAGCTGCCGTCAGAATGGCAGCTGACGATCAGACGGCTGTCCCGCTGCCAGAAGACGTTTTCCAGTTGCTTCATGGCGGGAAAGAAGAAACAGCGTGCGTGGGCTGGGGTCGGGGGGTGGTCCCATCGCCTGCGCCCCCTGCTTCAGACAGGGGCTGGATGTGTCAGGTGGGCGTTGGGGAGAACCAGGTGGCACCCCTACCTGGCTGCTGAGGAAATGAGAGAGCACGCGGCTGCCCTGCAGGTCCCAGATGACGACGAGGCCCCGGCTGTAGCCGATAAGGATCTGGTTGGGGTCCCGGGGATGCTCCTGCAGAGCCTCCACCATCTCAAACACCCGCCGCTGGCGGGCCTCCTCTGGCAACCTGGGCAAAGGGACAGTGTGAGCCAGGTCACCGGCACCGACGCAGCATGGCTGAGAGTGTCGGCCATCCATTAACTACATACACGGCACCTGCAAAGCAGTGGGCGCTGAATGTGTCAAGCGTGGAAAGGCTGCTAGGACGCATCATCAAGGGGAGAGAGAAGTAATGCATAGAGAGGGACAGTAATGCACAGAGATGGAGAAAACCCTCCAAGGATGCAGACACAGCGGGTACGACCACCAGGAAAGGCAAGGACGTGGTTTCTAGGAAAGTCCATGGGGTGGTTACCTCTGGGGGAGGGAGGGAGCTGTGACTGAGAGGGGCAGGAGGGGGATCCTGGGGGAGGGGGGCGGGGCTGGCAAAGTTCTGTCTTTTCCCAGAGTTGGCTGCATGGACACTTGCTTAACAAGAATCTGTTAAAACGTACATTCAAATTTAGTGCATTTCTGTAAGGCAGTGGCATTCCATAAAAGTAGTTTTTGAGCCCCACAAAACAAAACTCTGTTATCAGTTCTCGTGGCCTTGAGCCCCTCCTTTTCTGGGCCTGGAATGCTGATGTGAAGTCTGGAGGTGCTGCAGCCAACAGAAGCCTATGAGGCAGCAGGCACGGGACCAAAAGCCAACAGCAAGGATGAAATGGAAACAGCCCGAATCCTGAGGGCGCTTCTATGCTCAAACCCAAACCTAACTTGCTACATTTAAAACAAGGATTTAGACTCATAGGAGGGATTCCCAGGGCACTCAGGCTAGGAAAGCCCAGCAAGGGCTCCTCCCTGACCGACTAAATGCCCACTGGTGTGGGTGAGGTGGGCGCTGGCTTGGCCACACTGAGGAGCAGGTCCTTCCACTGTCCTGCCTGCAAACCAGGAGGCCCTGGTGAGCACCAGCTATGCCTGGCCCCCTGCAAACAGTCCTGCTCCAACCATGGTCACACTGCCCAGTGTGAGTCTACCCTGCCCAGTGCTCAGAGGGACCCGGACCCAGCCCCAAGCAGGAATCTTCCCAGCCCAGCAACACCCAGCTCGGCTTGACCATCACCTGGGGCCTGAGGACTGCGAGTACGACAGGCCTGGGCCAGAGCCCTAAGGAAGCTTGAGCCTGAAGGGGCTGCAAATCCCAGCCCTGCCGTCTCCACGGGCTCCTGCTGGACTCCTCCATTGCCTCCCTTTGGGACCTGGCACCCCCTCCCCACCCCCAGACCTGATCTGAACTCCTCTCTACTTCAGACACCACTGTCCAGGAGCAAAGATTCTGAAATGATCCCAAAAATCCTACAGGTTGTGGCCGTCAGGCGCCTGGGGCCGTGGAGCCTGCCTGCGAGTGAACAAGTAGCCGAGACTCCAAAACGTGAGCATCAGCGGAAACTGCCCATTTGACCAGGGAAGTCTGGGCCTTGTCTGCCCTGCAGCAGAGCCCCCAGGCTTTGAAAGGGGCGGTACCGGTGCCAGGAACACCGGGCTGAGAGCGGCATCGTTACACGGTCTTTGTGAGCCTCCTTTTCCTCCCCATTAAATGGGATGACAAGTACTCCCAAGACCGCTTTTGGTGCTGGGGTGCTAATACTTTGGAGGGCAAGATTCTCAGTTTGGGGGACAGGTTGGGGGGTGCTCAGAGTCTGCCCTCCTGTCCCCACAGACTTTCCAGGAGAGAAATGATAAGCTCCTGAGGCATCACTGGGGCGGAAGGGAGGGGGCCGCGTCCACCCCGAGGGCACGAGGGGCCTGGGGCTCACCACTGCAGCACGGCGTCCGAGCTGATGGCCCGGTCCTCCAGCGTGCGGAAGGCTGGCAGCCGCACCGCAAAGACGTTGCCGCTCTCGGTGCCCAGGTAGAGCAGCTGGTGGGAGGAGTGTGGCAGGACCACAGTGATCTGCGTGGCGCTGGGGGCAGCCCTGAAGATGGGAAGGACAGCCTGTGAGCCGGCTGCTGCCCAGGCAAAGGGGGACCCACAGTGGGGGCAGGGGGTGGAATCCCCTGACTCCCTCAGTGGAGCCAGGGATGCCCAGGCCTGGGGTGCCCTTTAATGGCGTTCACGGCGATTCAGACCGGATAAACATATTTACTCTTTTCTGCCAAGGCTGCAGACCGATGGCAGAGAGCTGGGGCTCAGAGAGGATGGGGGGAGGTGGCCTGAAGCCCAGCCCGCTTCCTGGCTGGGAGCAACAAGACGAGTTCTCACCCTGGGGGGCCGCGCAGCGTGAACGTCTCATCTTCCTGCAGCTCCGACACCCCGCCTTTGACCTTCAGGCTCCACAGGTGCAGGCTGTTGTCATCCAGCAGGGTGACCAGCTGGCACTGGGGAGGAAACGGGGTGGGAGTGGCCGGTCTCGTTAACCAGGGCAGGGCAGCGTTCCCGTGGCCTCAACACAACACACCGACACACTGGGGCTGCCCAGGGTGTCAGAGATGCGGGTCATGAACTGCGGCTGGGGAAGGGCAGGTTTGTCCCGGGTCCTCTCATTAGCACCAAACCCAGTAAGAAAGGTGTGGGGTGGCTCACCTGGCCAGGCAGGAAGTGAATCTGCACCACAGTGTTGTTCTCACGGTGTAGGCCCATGAACTCCACACCTGGGGCACCATAGCTAGGAGGAGAGGGCTCAGGAAACAGCTCCAAAAGGCAGGACCCCCAACCCCCGGCCTGCCCTCGGAGTGCAAGTCCTCAGCAGAGGAGGGCTCCCTCCCCCAGGCAGCGGGACCCCTCTGTGTGGGGGGTCAGGTGGGGAGGAGGCAGCAGTAGGCCAGCCAAGGACAAGGTCCAGCAACCTGACCCCCGAGGGGCAAGTCAGCCAATCAGGGAGGGCTGCCTTGGCAACTGTCAGCCTGCCCACTGCAGCCCCTGGCCTCCCTGAATCCCAAAACCTGACCTGTAGGAGACCATCAGCCACCGCATGGTGGCACCCGTGAGGAGACACACAGCGGGCACCTGTGGGCCCACCCACGGCAACCGGGGAGTGCGAGTCTTAGCACTGAGAGCTGCAACCAGGATATGGCCGTGGGGCGGCAATGATTAACCAGCTGAGGGAGGGCTGAGCCCTGTGGGACCTGGCTTCTGCCCCCCTGTTCATACACCAGCCCCTGCCTAGCTCCCCGCCCCCATCCGGCAGCAGAGGAGCAGGAGGGAGTTTCAGCTTCGCCGAAGGAGGTGCCAGCTGGGCTCTCCCCATGTGACCCCTACCCCCACTTCCCAGTCCCCCTGGGTCCCACCCTGGGGCCTCAGGTCAGATCCAGGGGTGGGACTTCCAGACTTGTAGCCCAGCCCAGGCCAGACGGCCTGAGCAGTGATCCCCGGTCCTGGCTTCTGAAATAGACCCACTGGACCATGTCGACCCTCAGGCCAGGGAAAGACTGTAGGGACAACCAACCTGTGTGCATGCGTGTGTGTGTCTGTGTAGACTGTCCCTGCCAGTGTGTGTGTGTGTGTGTGTGTGTGTATGAGGGAGTGCACATGATCAGGGGTAGAAACTGGAAGAGCAGCTCCCTTAGCACAGCTCCTCTGACCCAAGGCCACCCTGTCTCTAGTTTGGGGCCAGTCGATTGATTCTTCTGGGGTGGGGGTGGGGAAAGAAAAACAACCACAGCACCACTGCTTGGCCCATCCCTGGCCTGCACTCGCTGCATTCAGGGCTGACTCCTAAGAGGGTACTTGGAACGTCCCTGGAACGAGAGGGGTCATCTGCAACTTCTTTTTATATGGACAGTGGAGGAGTCTTTTCTCGAATCTCACCAAGGCCAAGGCCCCCAGCCTTTCCAGGGCCTCCCTGGGTGGGAGCCGGGAGGACAGAAAGGATACAGCTTGACAGCTCCTGAGCGGGTGCCGATGGCCAGGATGCGCAGGGAGGGGCTGTAGCCGAGGGCGCTGGGCTGGTGGGGGAAGCCATGCTCCACCGTCTGCAACGAGAACCAGGCATGCACGGGCCTGCAGACACGTCCCCTCTGCCCCTCCACAGCTGGGGGCAGGGGTCAGCGCCGGAGGGTGGAGCTGCAGGACAGAGCCACCCGTAGCAGGAAGGAGGAATTCAATCGCATCCGGGTCCCTAGCTGGACTCACCTGGGCCACACCCTCTGTCCATTCCTGACCTGGTCCTTGGCCACGTGGCCCTCACTGGGAGCTCATTCTCCCCAGACGCCTCAGGGGCCCCCTGCTCTCCAGGAACTCTGACACGGTTACTCCACCGCCTACACTGTGGGGAGCCCACCCAGCCCTCCTGCCAGGGTGTGGGGCAAGTCTGTGGGGCCGGCACAGGGCAGGCACCAGGCGGGTTGGAAGCCTGGCTGCATCACAGCTCCAGGTGGGCGTGTGGGGTCCGACAGAACCCACAGCCGCCCTTCCTGACTCTGGGCGACCCAAGGCTCCTCCGGGGCTGAACACCTGCCACTGTGAGCTCTCTTCCACCATCTTCCCCCGGTGGAAGCTTCTGGAGTGCTTGTCACAGACACATGCCTTTGCTCATTTCTCTTTCTAGAAATAATACATGTGGTAGAAAACCTGGAACATACAAAGGAACCTGAGAAAGAGAACAAAAGTCACCCACACTCTCATGACCGAGCAACCCTTGCTAGCAAGGCCGTGTGTCCCACTGAAGATGTGTGTGGCTCTATACTTGCAGATAGCGACCTCAGAGGAAGGCAAACACTCTATGTTGTCACTTATATGTGGAATCCAAAAAAATACAACCAACCAGCGAATATAACCAAAAGAAGTAGACTCACAGATATAGAGAACAAACTAGAGGTTACCAGTGGGAAGGGGTCAGGAAGGGCATTCAGAGGTGGGCAGTGCGCAGTACAAATGACTGAGTCTAAGACAGGCTCAAGGACGTATCGTACAACATAGGGAATAGAGCCAACACTTTGTAATAACTGTGGCTTCCCCGATAGCTCAGTGGGTAAAGAACCTGCCTATAATGCAGGAGACCCCAGTTTGGTTCCTGGGTCAGGAAGATCTGCTGGAGAAGGAATAGGCTACCCACTCTAGTATTCTTAGGCTTCCTTTGTGGCTCAGCTGGTAAACAATCTGCCCACAATGAGGAAGACCTGGGTTTGATCCCTCGGTTGGGAAGAGCCCCTCGAGAAGGGAAAGTATGCTGGCCTGGCGAATTCCATGGACTGTACAGTCCAAAGAGTAGGACACAACTGAGCAACTTCAATACTTTGTTCAGTTCAGTTCAGTCGCTCAGTCGTGTCCGACTCTTTGCGACCCCATGAATCGCAGCACGCCAGGCCTCCCTGTCCATCACCAACTCCCGGAGTTCACCCAGACCCACGTCCATCGAGTCAGTGATGCCATCCAGCCATCTCATCCTCTGTCATCCCCTTCTCCTCCTGCCCCCAATCCCTCCCAGCATCAGAGTCTTTTCCAATGAGTCCACTCTTCGCATGAGGTGGCCAAAGTTCTGGAGTTTCAGCTTCAGCATCATTCCGTCCAAAGAAATCCCAGGGCTGATCTCCTTCAGAATGGACTGGTTGGATCTCCCTGCAGTCCAAGGGACTCTCAAGAGTCTTCTCCGACACCACAGTTCAAAAGCATCAATTCTTCAGCGCTCAGCCTTCTTCACAGTCCAACTCTCACATCCATACATGACCACAGGAAAAACCATAGCCTTGACTAGACGGAACTTTGTTGGCAAAGTAATGTCTCTGCTTTTGAATATGCTATCTAGGTTGGTCATAACTTTCCTTCCAAGGAGTAAGCGTCTTTTAATTTCATGGCTGCAGTCACCATCTGCAGTGATTTTGGAGCCCCAAAAAATAAAGTCTGACACTGTTTCCCCATCTATTTCCCATGAAGTGATGGGACTGGATGCCATGATCTTCGTTTTCTGAATGTTGAGCTTTAAGCCAACTTTTTCTCTCTCCACTTTCATCAAGAGGCTTTTGAGTTCCTCTTCACTTTCTGCCATAAGGGTGGTGTCATCTGCATATCTGAGGTTATTGATATTTCTCCCGGCAATCTTGATTCCAGCTTGTGCTTCTTCCAGCCCAGCGTTTCTCATGATGTACTCTGCATATAAGTTAAATAAGCAGGGTGATAATATACAGCCTTGACGAACTCCTTTTCCTATTTGGAACCAGTCTGTTGTTCCATGTCCAGTTCTAACTGTTGCTTCCTGACCTGCATACAGGTTTCTCAAGAGGCAGGTCAGGTGGTCTGGTATTCCCATCTCTTTCAGAATTTTCCACAGTTTATTGTGATCCACACAGTCAAAAGCTTTGGCATAGTCAATAAAGCAGAAATAGATGTTTTTCTGAAACTCTCTTGCTTTTTCCATGATCCAGCAGATGTTGGCAATTTGATCTCTGGTTCCTCTGCCTTTTCTAAAACCAGCTTGAACATCAGGAAGTTCACGGTTCACATATTGCTGAAGCCTGGCCTGGAGAATTTTGAGCATTACTTTACTAGCATGTGAGATGAGTGCAATTGTGTGGTAGTTTGAGCATTCTTTGGCATTGCCATTCTTTGGGATTGGAATGAAAACTGACCTTTTCCAGTCCTGTGGCCACTGCTGAGTTTTCCAAATTTGCTGGCATATTGAGTGCAACGCTTTCACAGCATCGTCTTTCAGGATTTGAAATAGCTCAACTGGAATTCCATCACCTCCACTAGCTTTGTTCATAGTGATGCTTTCTAAGGCCCACTAGACTTCACATTCCAGGATGTCTGGCTCTAGGTCAGTGATCACATCATTGTGATTATCTGGGTCATGAAGATCTTTTTTGTATAGTTCTTCTGTGTATTCTTGCCATCTCTTCTTAATATCTTGTGCTTCTGTTAGGTCCATACCATTTCTGTCCTTTATCGAGCCTATCTTTGCATGAAATGTCCCCTTGGTATCTCTAATTTTCTTGAAGAGATCTCTAGTCTTTCCCATTCTGTTGTTTTCCTCTATTTCTTTGCATTGATCGCTGAAGAAGGCTTTCTTATCTCTTCTTGCTATTCTTTGGAACTCTGCATTTAGATGCTTGTATCTTTCCTTTTCTCCTTTGCTTTTTGCTTTTCTTCTTTTCACAGCTATTTGTAAGGCCTCCCCAGACAGCCATTTTGCTTTTTTGCATTTCTTTTCCATGGGGATGGTCTTGATCCCTGTCTCCTGTACAATGTCACGAACCTCATTCCATAGTTCATCAGGCACTCTGTCTATCAGATCTAGTCCCTTAAATCTATTTCTCACTTCCACTGTATAATCATAAGGGATTTGATTTAGGTCATACCTGAATGGTCTAGTGGTTTTCCCTTTCTTCAATTTCAGTCAGAATTTGGTAATAAGGAGTTCATGCTCTGAGACACAGTCAGCTCCTGGTCTTATTTTTGTTGACTGTATAGAGCTTCTCCATCTTTGGCTGCAAAGAATATAATCAATCTGATTTCGGACTGTAAATGGAAGTAACCGTTCTAAAAAATTTTTGTTTAACTTTGGGGTTTCCCTGGAGGCCCAGTGGTTAAGACGCTGTACTTCCACTGCAGGGGGTACAGGTTTGGCCCCTGGTTAGAGAATACGTATGTATACATATAAGTTTAAAATTTTTAATAAAAATATAAAGTATAAATTAAAAAAACAAACAAAAAAAGCAGAGACTTAGGTGGGACCACACCACACGGATATATGCACACACACACAGCTCTGTATTCGGTCTTCCTACCTGAAGCCAGCCCAAGCTGTTCAAAGCACCCAAATGACTTTTAAAAAAATTATTATTTTATTTAAATTTTTGCTGCACTTTGCAGCTTGTGGGATCTTAGTTTTTCAACCAGGGATTGAACCCAGGCCATGGCAGTGCCAAGTCCCAACCATTAGACCACCAGGGAACTCCTAAAATGACTTTTAAATGGTTGAAGAATAGTCTTCAGGAGGAGGAACCCTAACTCACTAGGCCTCTATTATTGAGTATTTACTTTGTTACCCGAGGTTTTGCAACTGATGACTATTCTTGCTCTCTTATCTCTGCTGTAACTAAGTATTTCCTTAGGCAGATGTCCTGGGGTGGAATTACAGGTTAAAAACGTATGGATGTAAACACTAGAGACTGAGATTGACAAACCATCTTCAGGAGGGTTTTCACCTGTTTCTTAGTCAGCAAACCTCAACCCCTGGTCCCCACCCCAGGGGATACTGAACCTGTAGAGCTAGGTTAGAGTGGGACACAGGATGTCAGCCAGCTAATTTGAAGATTTTTTTTTCTTTTAAACCATGGAGACTGTCCTGCAGAAAAAGGCTTCCCCAGTGAGGCAGCTCTCTGTAGCCCCAAGGCTCTGCTCTGGGCTTCACTTGGCCTCCAAGGAGCAGAAAGAGATAAGTCCTGGTGACAGCTGGGGCAATAGCTTAGCAAACCCAACTGCTGCCTGCCTGCCCGCCCTGACCAGTGGATCCAGGAAGGAGGCCCTGTGTTGGGGTCGACCAGGGGACGAGAGCTCCAAAGAGTGGCTATTCTGGGATACATAGGTGTGGGCCCCCGCAGGCCTGGTTCTCTGCCAGGGACACAATCTGCCCTCTAAGTGGCTGTACCTGGAAGGGGGCAGCAGTGGGACGGCAGGAACCCCCACCCGCTCCAGTCCAGGTTCCTGTTCAGCTATGTAAAAAATGCAGAGCCTGGAAAAGCCTTGGGGAGATATCAGGGTATCTGGAATGTAAACATTTCCCAGGAAAAGGAGGGTGATGCGGTGTGTGGGACAAGCTGCCCCAGGAGCCCCCCTCGGCCGGCCCCAGGTTGCTGGGGCCTCCCTGGGCTGACAGCATTTTCCCATCACCACCAGCAGCAGCAGCTCAAGGCCAAAGCCTCTGGAATTTGGAGGACTCTGGAGGAAGCACCCAGCAGGAGCCTGGTGGGGGGCCCAAGCCCTAACGCCCTGTAAAATACGCACAAGCCACGAGTAGATCCTGCGCCCTCGCAGTGTGGCTACCGCCACTAAGGAACTGAACTTCTAATTGTATTTAACTTCAGTTCAAGGATGGGCCCTCACAATTCAGTAATTAGAAAACTTGCCAGGTTATGTTCTTGGGTTCCAGAGCAGCAGGGGCTGGAGTCAGGCAGACCAGAGCCTTGAATTTCCTTTTTCAACTGTAAATCTTCCAAATGCTAAATATAGATCACATATTCCAAAAGAAAACGTAATGGCCAAATTGAGATGAGTGGTAAATATAGAATAATCCTTTTTATTTTAAAAAATAATTTAAGAAAATCTAGTATCTGTTGACTACATGTTGAAACAATAACATTTTGGATATATTGGGTTGAATACCTCGTCAAAATTAAATTCACTTGTTTAAAAAACTGTAATGTGGCTCCGACAACATTTTAAATTGTGTACGTCTCATATTCCCATCAGACCAGGGTGCTGCCTTAGACATGTCTATCTCGGGGTATCGGTAGGAAAGTCAAGCCAAAGAGAAAACAGCTTTCTGTCAGGGGCTCAGGCCACACATTATCCTAGCAATGCATCAGCAGGAAGTTCTAATATCTCACCCGAGTCACTCCTGCTGCAGGTCACTCTTTCCTCCAACGCAGCGGGAGATAAAGGTCAGGTCTACGGTTCAATCTCTTGTACTCATAGCTCATTTCCTTTCGGGTCCTGAGGACACTATGCCACCCTTCCCTCCCAAACCACATTCTTTCTCATAGGCTGGTTTAGAAAGAACAGGAACTGAGTCAGGCCCACGAAACTTAGAATCCTCAGCTACCACTTAAAAGGTGTTTGCAGCTGCGCGGGCTACGTTGCCTCATCTCATGGGTGGTCCACAAGACGACCCTAAAGACTGCATTGAGCATGGCTGCCTTTGGCTTGGACAAGATGAGCCTTAGGGCTCAGCTGGCCTCACAGGGCAGAGGCCTGCTCCTTAAGGCCACTGCCTCCTTCAAAGATTCTCTCTCATTCCCTCATATCCCTCAAGGCGTCTTCTCCAAGTTGACAACTTGGGAGGGACCAAAGCTCCCTCAAAAACAAATTAATGGAGGAATTCCCTGGTGGTCCAGTGGTTAACACCCCATGCTTCCAGTGTGGAGGGTGTGGGTTTGATCCCTGGTCGGGGAAACAAGACCCCACATGCCTCACAATGTGGCTGAAACAAAACAAAATGGGAGAGAATTTAATGGTGACCCTAACTGGCTCAGTCAATCCTAAAGGAAATCAATCCTGAACAGTCATTGGAAGGACTGATGCTGAAGCTCCAATACTTTGGCCACCTGATGTGAAGAGCCAACTCATTGGAAAAGACCCTGATGCTGGGAAAGACTGAAGGCAGGAGGAGAAGGGGACGACAGAGTATGAGATGGTTGGATGGCATCACCAACGCGATGGACATGAGTTTGAGCGAACTCTGGGAGATGGTGAAGGACAGGGAAGCCTGGCGTGCTGCAGTCCATGGGGTTGCAGAGTCAGACTGAGCAACAACTAACTGGTTGGGGCCAAGAGAGTGGATTCGAGTGTAATCAGTGTGGAGACGGGGGCTTCCCCAGGTCTGGGAGTGGGCACAGTGGCCCTGCTTCCACAGGCAAATATGACCCACGAACCCCTGACTGAGGCAAAGCGACATGAGGAATATGTGCTCGGGGACCCAGCAGAACAAGGAGCCGTGGGGACCCCAGGCCAGTTATGAGGGGCCCCGGTGGTCTTGCTGGGGTTTGGATATGGGGAGAGAAGAGAGGTCAGTGAAAGCCTGGAGGGGAATAGGGAGGAGGTGGACCCTCAGGGCCAGAGACACTGAGAGAAGCAGAGGCTTCCACGAGGCACTGTGGCCTGCACTCTGGCTGCCCCTCATGCTCAGGTGCCCCTCCCTCCAACTCCTCTCAGCCTTTGAAGACTCGATTCCCCCGCCTGGAGCACTGGGCCCAGGTGGGCAGCTTTCCCCCAGGCACGGCAGGTATCAGACCTCCCTTAAAGGAAGCAGCCCCCGGGTACGGGAGGGGCTCAGCCCTGGGGTTGGGGGCCCCTGTGTGGACTTCTAAGGCACAGAGCAACCCCCATCAGCCCTCCGCCCAGGACGCAGGCCCAGCCCTCCCAGCCGCCTCCAGCTCCAGTTCAAAGCAGAGGCTGACCAGAGCCTGGCAGCCGTGGGCTGTCCTCCCCTACCTCCCAGGCCCAACATCCAGCCTACCTGGCACTGTCCCCGCCCTGCTACCTGGCTCAGGTGACCTCTGCCAAGAGAAGGGAGAACAATGAACGCTTTTGACAGGGAGTTGGGAAAGGAGAGATTTGTAGGAGCTGCCAGACTGCAACATAAGCCTGGTGCAGAGAGAAAGCCTGTCTGTCTCATTCGGGTTCCCCGGAAGGGAGAGAGCAGAGGGAGGGAGAGAGCAGAGGTCCCCGCTGCCCCCAGAAAGCGGGGACCCCATCTAAGATCGAGGGCTGAGGAGCCCCTAGCACTTGCCGGGGGCGGGGAGGAAGGCTGCCCAGGGGCGCCTGGGGGTGTGCTGGGGGGTGGAGTGGGGGACAGGGAGGCACTGGCCCAGACTGGGTGTGGTCAGCCCAGATTCCTGGCGCTGGCAGCAACCTGGCCCTCCCTGGGAGCCTGTCACCTGACACCAGGGGCCCAGCCATGCAAAAGCCAGGACCAGACCGCCCTGGACAGGGGCAGCTGGTCAGGAACACACTGTTTGTTCAGGGCCTGGGGTGGGGGAGGGTGGTCCCAGGCAGGAAGGGCCCGGGTGCCCTTATCAGCCGGCTGGCAGGTCTCACTAGGGAGGCCGGGCCTCGAGGGATTTTTCAAGGAAGAGATTTTACTTGAGTGACGTGCCCTCGGGGTCCCTTCCTCCCTCCTGTGGGTCCCACAGTCCCTACATGTGGTCCCCGGCGGCCCTGCTGGCATAGCCAGCTGACTCCTCTGTCCTCCTGACTGGCCCGAGGACACAGCACAAGGCACAGGTGAGAGTCAGGGCCAGCACCCTGAGGCCTCGGCTGTGGGCAGATGGAACTGGGTGCTGTGTTCCGAGTTGGTGCCCCTCCAGGTGCTCAGGCCATGCAAGCATGGAGCCCTCAGTTTCACCTGCAGAAGCGGGAACACTACCACCTGAGTCGTCAGGAGGAGGCGAAGACGAGGCTGACTCTGTAGGGCATCAGCCATACGTGGGCGCCATTCAAAGCAATTTAACTCACTCAGCATACCACCCAGGGTGGAGGGGTTACTATAATACCCACTTTGCTATGCTATGCTATGCTATGCTACTTCAGTCGTGTCCGACTCTGTGTGACCCCATAGATGGTAGTCTACCAGGCTCCCCTGTCCCTGGGATTCTCCAGGCAAGAACACTGGAGTGGGTTGCCATTTCCTTCTCCGATGCATTAAAGTGAAAAGTGAAAGTGAAGTCGCCTAGTCGTGTCCAACTCTTAGCAACCCCATGGACTGCAGCCTACCAGGCTGCTCCGTCCATGGGATTTTCCAGGCAAGAGTACTGGAGTGGGGTGCCATTGCCTTCTCCAATAATACCCACTTTACAGATGAGGAAACTGAGGAGCAGAGAGAGTGACGTTTCTGCAGTCACTCAGTGAGCTGGCATCTAGACCCAGACCACCTGTCTCCAGAGTCCTGGCCCCTGTGCTGCCTGGCCCCGAGCCCCCGGTGAACCGGAGCTACCCTTCAGACAATCAGCCCCCAGCAGGGGCTTTCGAGCATCTGTCCACAGACAGAGCTCCTTCCCAAATACACAGGACATGCTGCTCTCTCTGAGGCACCTCCCTGGCAGCGAGTGTCAAAGAGTTTCGCCAGAAGATGCTGGAGGGAGAGACCCAGTGCTGGTTTAGAAGTGGGCATCTGCAAGCCGCCTGGGACTGGCCGATGATGGTGCCAAGTCCCACTTCCCAGCTTGGTGCCCTGCAGACCAGCCCTTCCAGGGCCGACATTGCCTGCTTCCCCAGATGTGAGGCTCTGAGCTCCAGCTCTGTGCATCCCACTGCCTGCTGGGACCTGGTCACACACCTCTGCTGGAGGGTGCCAAGACCCTCCAAATTCAACCTTGAGCCAGATAACATTCACAGCTGTGCTAATACTGGAACCACCGGCCACTTAGGCCCCTCGACTTACACACTAACTCATTTAATCCGCACACCAACACTGTGGGGTAGTTTCTACCAGCCTCTCCATTTACGGATGAGGAACTTGTCCAAGGGGGCGACAGAAGAGATGAGATGGCTGGATGGCATCACCAACTCGATGGACAGGGGTTTGAGCAAACTCCAGGAGATGGTGAAGGACAGGGAAGCCTGGCATGCTGCAGTCCACAAAGTTGCAAAGAATCAGACATGACTGAGTGACTGAACAAGAACTTGTCCAAGGTCACCTGGCTGGTGAATGAACCCAGGAAGGTACCTGACTGGCACCACGTCTGGAGACGTTTCTGGTTGTCATGTCAGGGAGGCAGGGCCGGGCATGCTGCTGCTCCTGAAGGCCCCAAATGTCAACAGTGCCAAGCCTGGCGCCCCACCGCCACTGCTGGGCCCCACCCAGTCAATGCAACATCTCCTAAGGGTTACCTGCTTCAGAGTGAAAGGTTGAAAAAAGTCCCAGAAGCACCTTAGCTAATAAGTCATAAATGAGATCGCTCACACCCCTGCTCAAAACCCACCAGGCTCTGTGTAGCAGACCCAGACTCCGAGGTTCCACCCTCTCTGGACCTCACGGCTGGGGGCGGGGCTTGGGCTCCCCCATCGCCGAGGATCCAACCTCACCCTCCAATCCTGACCCTCCAGGCTCCACCGCTCACCCAGAGCCTAGATGAGTCTAAGGCCCTCACCTTCCCCAAAGATCTCCCAAGACTTCCCCCACTTCAGACCATCAGCCCTCTTCTTTCCACCAGATTATAAACATCCTGGAGGGCAAAGCTCTTATCTGAGATTCTCAAAGCCTCAGCCCTGGGCTGTGTATACAGTAGGTACTCAAAGCATGTTTCTCAGAAGTGAATGGAAGTAAGAAGGAATTCCAGGAGCCTCCCCTCCCTCTCCCCAGCCAGGCCTGGGGGTGGGGCAGCCGAATTTGGGGGCACGGTGGGGGGCCGATTCCTCTACCTTGGCCCCACCCCAGCTCCACCCTGTTGCTCCACAGTTGGAACTTGGGGCGGGGGTTCATCCCTCTTCGCTGAGCCTGTCTATCCGGTTTGCACCGGAATCAGCCACCTTTTTGGGGTGTAAGATCCCAGCGTCATCAGGGGCAATGGAAGGCAACAGAGATCACACCCAGGCCCCGTGGTGGGTGCTGAGGTTCTGAGACCCGCACTCAACACCCATGAGCTGTTCCCTTGGGAACGAGAATGGCAGCTCCCCCGTTCATAACACCTGCATGTGCACACACACACCCACCCCAAGGCCTAAAAGCCCCACCCACGGCTTCCTTACCCCAGTGGGAGGAGGTGTTCCTTTGGGGAAGCCCTGATCCCAGAGGCAGGTACCCTCAGAGCCACAGGTCAAGAAAATTAGAGGAAAACGACAGAGCACAATGGGACCCTGACCAGCCTTAAACACGCCCCTGGGAGCTCCCTCTCCCTGGGAGGCACACAGCCCCAGAAAACAGCAGCTGGCACTCTCGGGCCACTGTACCCAGCCCTTAAACGATCTAATTCCATATGGTCCACATGATGGGCCTATGCAGTGTGTGATGGGCACTGGCTCCCCCCACTTCTAAGAGGCTAAGCTGGATTGGAAGCCCACCCGTCAGCATGGCCTGGAGGGATCCTGGGTGCCCCTCTGAGGGGAGGAGCACCTTGCTGCTCCCTTTCCTGCCGTCTGCCTTCTGGAGGGGAGGCCGGGGCCTAGATCAAAGTAGAAGTGAGAGGGGCTAATTACCCCGGATTGGCTGCAGATTGCTAGGTGGCCTTGGAGCTAATAAACCACGCTGTGCTCCTTCCCCTTTACAGCCCGGCTCCAGCCTTCCCAGGCCCAGCCTTCAAGGAAGCCCTGTGATCTTGGGAAAAGGACACTCACTTTGGGGGGCGGGGGGCTTAGGAGCAGGTTAGGGTGGGGACAGTCATATGTCAACCCGCACCTTCTCACAGATGCCTCTCCCCACCCGCCCAGGCCTAGAACCTGCCAGAAGGAACCATGCCTCCCCCCTGCAGGGAACACCGTGTTTTCCTTTGGGGATGATTTGAGGAGGGAGGGGACAGCTGTAGCCTGTGACCCCAGGGCTCCAAGGAAGCTGGCATCATGGGAACAGGACTACACTCTGCAGGACTCACTGACATCTCATCCTCCCTAGCCCTAAGCCTCCCCTATAACCCCGGGGGAGGTAGGTGGGGTGCATGGTTTTATCCCCATGTTACAGGTGGGGAAACTGAGGCTGGGAGAGATGGAGAGACTTGCCGAGGTCAGAGAGAGATGAGGGGCAAGGAGAGCCCACTGCTGGGCATCCTGTTCTCCTCGCCCAGGAAAGCTGCCACCCAGACCCCATTTCCAAAACCTAGATCCCGGGGGCACGGTGGGTGGCGCCAAGTAAGCACTCTAGTCCAGGTAAAGGCGACCCCAGTGCCAGCCTCTGCCTGGGGGGAGGGTGACACCTTTTGTTCGTTTGTTTGGCTGCGTTGCACTTAGTTCCCCAACCAGGGATCAAACCCGCACCCTTGGCAGTGAGAGCACGGAGTCCTAACCACTGGACCACCAGGGCAGTTCCTGGGGGAGGGATACTTTCATGCCCGCCATTCACACCCAGCCGGCCCCCGGCTCCCCTTACCTTGTTAAACTGGAAGAGGTCCCTCTTGAGCCTCTCCCTCGCAGGGTCGTGTCCCGGCCTCAGGAACCTCCTCATCTTGTTGTGCGGTCCCCTGGGGAAAGCAGGGAACAGCTGAGTGCCCGGCGAGGGAGGCCCCAGAGCCGGGCCCAGCGCCCAGTGCGGGCAGCCTCTCTCCCCGAGCCTGCAGGTGGCTGAGCCCCGAGCCGGGCCTGCTTCACTTCACCCTGGGCTTCCCCATGGCCCATCCCTGGAGTGCGCCTCCCTAACAGGAGACTGGAGGGAGGGAGCCCTGTACCCGGAGGCCCACAGCCAGTTAACACTCTGACGCTTGCTCCCGGCCACCTGCGGCCCTTGTAAAGCCAACGGGAGAAGCTGGGGGAGGAAGCCATTTAGCCCAGCTTTATAGCAACAAGAAGGGCCAGAGGCCCCGAGGTTAATTAAGCTTAATTGTTAACCTGTTTTCTGGAGAACCATAAAACTCTGGCTACCCAGAAAGGGAAACTTCACAAGCCTCTGTCTCCAGAACCAGGGGGAAGTGGGAATGCAAAGGCGGTCCACCTGGGCTCACAGATCAGAACCCAGATGGGAGAAGGGAAAGGCCCAGGGGAACTCCCGCGGCGGGTCAGCACCCCTGCAGACTCTTCCTTCCGACTTCAGGGAAGGCTGTCCGGGGGCTCTGGGCTGAGGCTGCTCCCACCATCCCACCCTACACCGGGGACCCACGCGGAGCTGGGTCCACCCCCACAGCTGCCGGGGCCTGCGTAGCCCCAGGCTTCCGCCCCACCTCCCTGTCTCATCTCTGGCTCTCCCAGGTCCAGCGCCCCTGGGCTCCGATGGGGTGCGCTGGTTTTCGCACGGGCCCAAGTGGAGGCTAATCAGGAGAAGAAACCTGCTCCCAATAAAGAAACCAGCTCAAAGCCCCCAAACCGCCCGCCCACCACAGAACGCATTCCCCAGTCCAAGGGGAACTATTTCTGGCTCATCCTTGGGGAAGAGGGTGGGATCACATGGGCTCCCGCTTCCGGCTTCCAAGAGCACAACCTCCCACTGACCACAGGACGCCAGGGCCTGTCCTTGGAAACACAGGGGCTCAGGCCCACCCTGGAAACGGCTTCCCATCTGGGGGGAGCCAGAGAAGGCCCCACTCCTCCAAGGACCAGCAGGCAGTCGGGAAACTCCCAGGTGCCTGCTTGACCCGAGGCCCTGCAGCAGGTTTGGGGAACAAACATGGGAAAGTCCCGCAGGCTTCTGGGAGTGACAACAGACCGGGTGCCGGGCTGCAGCAACCTCCTGGACAAACAGCTGAGCTGGTGGCCAGGCATTCCAGCCGTGGGGGAGGGTGCACCAGCTCATCAGCCGGCTGCCCCGGGCTCCTGGGGGTGGCACGCCCCCTCCCCCGGCCCTGGTCACTGAGTCAGAAGTCAGAGGAAGCCAGGAGGGTCGCCCTGGAGGAGGCTGCCTGGAGACTCTTGTAGGGGCTGGGGTCAAGTGGGCACGGGGCCGTCTGTACCGAGGACCCACACAGTGCAAGGGTGACGCTGCACAGCCCGGGGAAGACGTGCGGGGGTGGGGGGGGTGGGCAGCCCTACCTGGGAAGGGAGGACGGACGCTCCATCCACCCAGCTGCCCCTCGGGGCCCCAGCTGCCTACTAGCACTGAAACACACTTTTGTGAGTTAGAACAAGGTGTACCCGAACCTCATCCTGGGTGTTCACCTTCCAGAGGACTCCTTGGAAGATGAGTGGAATATCCCCACTTGGCAGACAAGGAAAGGAAGACCACAGAGGCTGGGCAACTCATCAAATCACTGGGAAGGGATGGACAGAATGCAGATTGCCCCCAGGAGTGGTGGATTCCCAACTCTTGGGGCTCTGGGAGGCAGCCAAGGAGGTATACGACAGGACAGAGGATGTCTGGTTACAGCCCCAGGATCAAAGGCACAGATGCATGTAGACACACTCCCACATGCCTTCAGCTCGGGGCCAACCAGGCAGCGGCGTGGCCGCCAGCGCGCTGTGGCTGGGCCGGGCTGGGTGGCCTTGCCTGCCCCTGTCACTCACTCCACCGTGGGCTGGGACACCCGTGGCCTCGGGGGACGGAGTCAGGACCTCAGTAGGTACACACTGCATGTGCTCCTCACTCCAACCCACCCTTCAGAGGAGCTCCCAATACAGAAGCACCGCTCAAGACGAGGCCTAAAAAGAGCCTTCCCATCTCGAAGGAGGACAGCTCTGGGACGGGCTGGACTCAGCTCCAGGCAAAGCCTCGGCTCCACTCACCCCAGACAAGCAGGTTCTCTGCGGAGAAGCTTCAGGAACCTGGGCCTGCCTGGAGCTTCCGGGGGTGGAACAGATGCTATCGACTCAACCGAGTCCTGAGCGGGAGAAAAAGACGTCAGGGAAAAAGCCCAGGGCTGGGGACGCAGAGCTAGGTGGCCCTCAGGCAGTTCCTGGAGGCCGAGAGCGCTGGTCTGCTGTGAGCAGTGGGCGCAGCGCCAAACTCCAGGGCCTGGCACGGAGCAAACCCGGTCCTAGGACTGCGCGTACAAGATCCTCTGACAGCCAGACGAGATCCTCTAGCTCGCCAAGCTTACACCCTGGCAGGGGGGTGTGGTGACTCACAGGTACACGAAATCAGTCGGCAGGCTGGTTTCAGGTAGAGATCAGAGCCTCCAGGAAAATAGGGGAAGACGCTTCGATGGAGGGACCAGGGTGGTCAGCAGGACCCGGTCAACCTTCCCGGGTCTGGGTCTCTGTGTCTGCCGTTCCTTCTGCCTGGGACGCTTTTCCTCCAGATGCTCTAGCGCCTCCCACCCTCGCCTCCTTCCCCGTGGAGCTCGCTGAATGAATGAATGAATGGAGGTGACAATATCTCCACCCCGTCCTGGATGGCGGGAAGCAGTCAGCCATGGGAGGATTCGGGGCAGGGCGTGTCAGCCAGCCAGAACAAGCTTGCGTGTGCCTGCGGGGGCCGGGTACAGGCAACAGGAGGGATGCCATGGGTCGAAAGGGGGTCCTGGTGGGCCACAGCAAACAGCTTCAGTTTGTGCCCACTGGGAACTCCCTGACAGTCCTGGGCAGGGGCCTGACAGGGTCCGCCCTCTCCTCCCCAACTGTGTCCCCCTCTGCTTGGCCCTCTGACCATCTATCTGCTAGGCACCCCAACATGAGTCCCATTCACTCTGGTTTCCATGCTTTTGTCTTCACGATTCTCTCTGAAATAACCTTCTTGCCCCTCAGGCAGCATATTAAAAAAATCACCTTCCGTACAGCACAGGGAACTCTGCTCAATGTCATGGGGCAGCCTGGCTGGGAGAGGAGTTTTGGGGAAAATGGATACATGTATCTGTACCACTGAGTCCCATCGCTGTTCACCTGAAACTATCACAAGGTTGTTAATCAGCTACCCCCCAATATAAAAGAAAAACTTTTTTTTTAAATCGCCTTCTGAAAGCATCTGTATTTGAACCCATCTTGACCATGCTCGCTCACTGTGCTCCCTCAGCGCTGGACCGCACCTTAGGCTCAAATGATGTCTAAAACCACCGGGGACTCAGGCACCCATTGAGCTCCATGGATGCCCTCCCCCACCTTGTCATGCTGGTCGTTAAGCTACTAGGAAAAATCAGAGGCCACCTAAGCGGCCAAAAGCAGGGGACAGGTGAGGGGTGCTCAGCCCCACGACAGGAGGCAGACGGTCACGAAAAGGGCAGGAGATGATGGCTGTGGAAACATGTGTCCAGTGTATCCGGGAGTCGGGAAGAATCTACTGAAAATATTTACATAAGTTGACAACACACTGGAGGGGTTATAGGATTACCAGTGATGTTTTTCCTCCTTTCTGATTATCTACCTCCCAGGAAGGGCGATAAGAAGATCACACGGAGTGGGGGCCCAGGCAGTGGTCAGGTGTGAGGACAACCCTGTGCTCACAGCAGGCACTTGGTCCTGTTGGAGGACAATTGCCCCTGCCGCCTCCCATCCCCCCGCCACTCTGGACCCCGAATTGAGAGCAGAGGCAGGGAGCAGACAGGTGGGTGGAACCAGCTGTGTGACCTCAGGCTTCAGGGGCCCAGGCCTGGGGTGAAAGGATGTTACTACTTTTCGGGCCATGATCAAGGGTGGGGGCGGCCGTGAGCTTCAGCAGGAAGGCCTGGGAGGGGACTGGCGAGCTCTCAGGTGCTGCATACATTAATGCCGCTTCTCCCGCAAGGGAGGTGGGAGAGGAAGTCGGGGCTACTCTAAGCTAAGGAGCCCCCTGCCACATCTGATGCAAAGAAGAAAGTCACTCAGTCGTGTCCGACTCTTTGCAACCCATGGATTGTAGCCTGTCAGGCTCCTCTATCCACGGAACTCTCCAAGGAAGAATACTGGAGTAGGTTGCCATGCCCTTCTCCAGGGGATATTCCCAACCCAGGAATCGAACCCAGGTCTCCTGCATTGCAGGCAGATTCTTTACCAACTCACTGGAGATGGAAGAGCTCTGAGGGTCCTGGCTTCCTGCATTGGGGGAGCTACCTGGCTAGAGCATGATCCCTGGCGGGGGCGTGGTGGGGAGCAGCTTCCTGAGAAGAAACACCTTCTCCATCCCCTGAACTTTCTGAAGACTGCCCAATAGAACTTTCTGAAGGCTCCCAAGAGGAGCCTGGTGGGCTACAGTCCATGGGTGGCAAAGAGTCAGAAACGACTGAGTGACTAACACCTTCTTCTAGGCATCAGACGTGGGGGGCGCCTTAGCATTTAGGGGCCTCGACTTCTTCTCCCACATCCCTCATGGTAGAAGCAGCTCTGAAGCGTACGGCGCTCGGTCTCCAATCCTGCCCACCACACCTTCTGTCTGTCACCGACACACCTGTGGGTCACCCTCCCTGCTCTGCCCAGCTCTCTGGCCGCTCGAGGGTGGCCGCTCAGGGCTTAGGGTCTGCCGGGCCACGAGGCTTGCCGACCTGGGGCTCATTTGTACTCGCTCTGCCCTGCAGGTCTGTGCCTCATGCCTGGAGCTGGCCTGAGAGGCCCCCGCAGGCCGCTGGCCTGGCAATCCCCTCCCTTTCACTGCCCCAATCGTCCAACACTACTTCTGGCTTAAAATTGGTCTCCCCTCACCCTGATGCCCACCCTGGGAAAAAAAAAATAGGAGAGCTGCCTACTTGGCCAGATGTTTGTTGTTTAGTGGCTGAGTGGCGTCTCTTTTGCGACCCCAGGGACCGTGGCCCGCCAGTCTCCTCTGTCCAAGGAATTCTCCAGGCAAGAGTACTGGAGTGACTTACATTTCCTTTTCTGGGGGATCATCCCAATCCAGGGATCGAACCTGCCTCTCCTGCATTGGCAGGTGTGTGTGTGTGTGTGTGTGTATACGTGTGTGTGTGTACGTGTGTGTGTGTACCACTAGCCACCTGGGAAGCCCGCCTACTTGGCCACAGGCTAGTAAAATCACACCTGGTCTTCCCTTCCCATCCTCTGCTCAGACCCCACATGGGTGGGGGACCCACACATACCTGCTGAAGGCAGAGAAGAAACACACGCATGGGAGTGGGCTTGTCTTGGCTCCCTGCCCGAAGCAGCACTTCTGATTGTGTCACAGGGGGTTGGTTCTCATAACAGACGGCTCGGCCCACGCTGGCATGGTTTGGGGCACCTGGGCTCATTTATCCCCAGGAAACAAAGGCTTGACCAAGCCGTGCCAGCCTGTCCTGGAGGTGTGTGATGGGCCAGCCCCCCCTGGAAGGTCCCTCCATGGCCTGGGCTGCTGGGAGAGGCTACATCTGGAAGCAGCGCTCTGGACACCCGGGGCCCACGGGAGGGAAGGCTCCTGGAGCCCCGGGAGCATGATTCCCCTGTTCACAATCGCTGGGTGCACGTCTGGCGTGCGGCACAGCCCCGGCTCAAGCCAGCTCCCCACAGCCTGCTGCTGCTGAAACCGCCCTCCCTTCCCCAACATCCTGTGTGAGGCCCGCGTGTGGCTTTGGCCTCCGTCTGCAGGGTGTGAACACGCCCCTGCACCTCCCACCCTGGGGGAATGGTAAGGCAGGGCTCTAAGCGCCCGGGGCAGCTGCTGACCCCTCCGGCATCTGCCTGTGCCAACTCAGATGCCCACGGCTGCTTTGCTGGCGCCTGAGTTGTCCTGGGAAAC
The DNA here is from genome assembly GCF_027580195.1 of Bos mutus. Lineage (NCBI taxonomy): Eukaryota > Metazoa > Chordata > Mammalia > Artiodactyla > Bovidae > Bos > Bos mutus. Next base: position 7,264,436 of record NC_091635.1, on the reverse strand, counting down.
CCAATCCCCCAGAGGCACCAGGCAGCCCCTGGCCAGCAGCTTAGCAACCAAACCTTGGCTCAAAGGGCACCTCTGTGGAGGTGGGACTAAAACAGAGAGGAGGCGGCAACCACGGTACTGTCGTCACTGCTGCTGTTAGGTAATAAAAGCGACGGAGGGAGCTGTGGCCAGATACTGCTTGAAGCACTCGACAAGCATCGCCTCATGTAATTCTCCCAGCTACTTATGAAACTGCTAATTCTGAGCGCTAGCAAGCCTGAGAGGAGTCCAAGTCCCAACCTGAACTCCAACCAGACTGCACAGCGTCTGCTCAGTTCAAGCCTCACTCCCAGGACAATGGGGCTCCCCAAGAGCCCTCACCCTCCCTGGCTGGATCCAGGTCAGTCACATCCCAACGGAGCCACAGGCCAGTCCTCCAGCCCTGGGCGGGCCCTCCTGCCGGGTGCGGGGGTGGGAAGTCAGAATGCCTGCGTCTCTCCACACCCCCATTCTGGGGGACTCAGTCCTCATCTGCAATCTAACCCCAGCCTCCCTCCAGGGAAGTGACAGATTGGGACTGGCCAAGCATGGGGAAAAGCAAAGCATTCTGGGGAGAAGACAGACTACGACTCGCCTGGGGTGGGGGTGGGTAAGCTGCCTGGTTCATCCCGTCAAGCTCCATAACATGACCTCCGACTTGCCTAAAACTTGGAAGGCCAACCCGTGGAGCTTTCAGGATATGTCAGCCCCAGGACGGACATGCCTCACCTTCCATGGTCGTATCTCCAGTGCTTAGAGCCCTGAGACATGAAAGTGAAAGTGAAGTCGCTCAGTTGTGTCCGACTCTTTGCGACCCCGTGAACTGTAGCCTACCAGGCTCCTCCGTCCATGGGATTCTCCAGGCAAGAATACTGGAGTGGGGTGCCATTTCCTTCTCCAGGGGATCTTCCAAACCTAGGGATCAAACCCAGGTCTCCCACATTGCAGGCAGACGCTTTAACCTCTGAGCCACCAGGGAAGCCTCCCTGACACATGAGAGGCACCGAATTTTATTTAAAGAACTCCCTCACTTCCTGTAGGGCTTCCCCAGTAGCTCACCAGTAAAGAATCTACCTGCAACAAAGGAGATGCGGGTTCCATCCCTGGGTCAGGAAGATTCCCCTGGAGGAGCGCATGGCAACCCACTCCAGTATTCTTGCCTGGAGAATCCCCTTGGACAGAGGAGCCTGGCGGGATGCAGTCCATAGGGTCCCAAAGAGTCAGACACGACTGACTGAGCAAGGCAAGGCACCTTCTGTAAGCCTGTGCTCACGTGTGACCTTTTTGATGAAGCCCATCCTGACCCCTTTTTAAAGTTGCAACCTGCCTCCCTCCCAAGGGGTCTCAACCCCTGCCTCCACCTCAGTTCTTCCTCTATAGCTCATATTGCCTTTTAGCAGATTATTTATTACCTACACTTATTCCTGGCCACTCAAGATTCCCATCCTTTAGAACAGGAGTCCTGTGACAGCCGAGATCTTTGCTTGGTGCAAGGATTATGCCTGGTGTCTAAACCACACCGCACATACAAAGACACTAACAAATACCTGTTGAATAAATGAACAGCTGGGACTGAATGGGGATCAAGTAGGCAAACATCTTCTCCAGGTAGGAGCCACTGATCCCAAAGAGCACAAGGATGGGGCCGCAGGGGAACTTCCTGTTCTCGTCTCTGGCCAAGGCCGGGCCATGTGCATACCACACCTGACATGGGGCTGGGGATACCCTTATGGACCCTGTCTTAGCCTGATGTTCCAGAAGACCCGGCTCCTTGGCAGGGAGAGCCAACATTATTTACTAGAATCAAACAGTCCTGCGCCCAGATGTCCCTCTCATCAAACCCTGGGAACACTGAGTCAGGTGTCTAGAGAAAGTATCCAGTCTCTGCTGGATTCCTGAAGGGTAGAGTCAGGTGCCTAGCTGCTTCCCTGTCCCCACGCCCAGAGGAGCCTCTCCTAGCTCAAGAATTCACTGTGGCTCCTGGGGAGGGGAAGGAATGGGGTGACTCCTCTGAGGACCAGTTTCCTCTGAGACGCAGGGGGTAAGGGGGAGAGAAGGCCACCCCCAAGGGAGGTGGACAAAGGCCCACAGGGACAGCCCACAGGGAGGGGAGGCTCTCCCAGGGAACCCTGGGGAGCTGGGGCTGGAGAAGGGCAAACAGTACCGGTGGCCCCACGGGGACCCCATCTTCTGTCCCACACCCCACTTCTCTCTGCAAAGGACTCCAGGGCCAGGGAAAACAACGCTGCCAGAGACCTGCCGAGCCTCGAGCCAGAAGGAGCCCTGATAGTGCTATCACCCGAGTGAGATAAGAAGGCCTCTCCGGGCTGAGTACTCAGGATAAGTGGGTCCAGCCGGCCAGTGCCGCTCAAAGCAGCCAACCCAGGGGCAGAGGCCATGGGCCTCCGGGGCCTTCGCCGGGCCCCTGATTCGGGTGTCTCAAAAGCTGCGGCTGACATGTCTGGGAGGGCCCTTCTGCGGACACCACATTGCCCCTGACTCCCGCCAGGGATGCTCAATGTCTCCAGTGGGGTAGACGGTGGGGCGCAGGCTGATGGCAGAGGATCCCACCCTTCGCAGCTCTGCACACCAGCTTCTCTGTGGGAGGGAGGGTCCCGGGGCCAGGAAGTCCTGGCAGGAGATATCTCTTCCCTGAATGAGGTTGACGGAATGCACGACGGAGTTCAGAGAAAAATCTCCTTAATGGTAACAGAGCAGCCCAGGAACACGCTTCCCCTACCCACTGACCCCGCCACCCACCCACCCACCCACCAGGGTGCAGAATCTGTAACAGTCAAGCCCTCCCCAGAGCACAGAGCAGAGGAGATTAGATTGTACACACACACACACACACTCCCCCCAGGAAAGGCTGCCCCAGCTGGGGTCTGGCCATCAGGCCTCACTCCCGGCTTTTCTAAGCAGCAGCAGAAATACCGAGGGCCGCTGGAACCGAAGTGAAGTTAGGAGAGACCTCAGCCCTCCAAGAAGCAACAGCCTCATTCTCAAAGTTCTCATTCTCCAGAGGTTTTCAAAAATTGGGATTTCTGGACAGAGAAGCCAACTGCCCTCATGACCCGTCAGGGCTCAAAAGGCCCCGGCATCTGCCCTAAGGCTTGCTGCAAGTGATCATATGACTTTTATGCTTCGTGGGGAGGCTGAGCAGCCCACCCTCACCTGGTGCCGGCCAGGACCAGGTATCTATGATATTTTTCATCCTCTTGTCAACATCTGTAAAAACAAGGCTCGCCAAGGTTTGGCATAGTTAAGTAACAGAGTCAAGGTCATGTAGTGAAAAATCAGCATGGCACAATTCAAAACTATACCTGAGTCTGGAAAGACACTAAAAATCTTACTGAGGGCTTCCTGGTTGTTCAGTGGTAAAGAATCCACCTGACGGAGACACAGGTTCAATCCCTGGTCTGGGAAGATCCCACATGATGCACGGCAACTAAGCCCATTTGCCGCAACTATTGAGCGTGTGCTCTTGACCTCAGGAGCTGCAATTACTGAGCCCACGTACTGCAACTACTGAAGCCCATGCACCCTAGAGCCCGTGCTCCACAACAAAAAGTCACTGCAACAAGAAGTCTGCACACCACAGCTAGAGAGTAGCCTCCACTCGCCACGACTAGAGAAAAGCCCATGCAGCAGAGAAGACCTAGCACAACCAAAAAAAAAAAGAAAAAGCAAGCACTACACCTGAGGCAAGACTATGAAGCAAGAGGGAAGTTTTTTCCCTCTTATTTTACTCTTTCTAAAATGCTTCATTTGCCCCAGGGAGCTCCTATTACCTTTTAAATTTTTGAACCTATTACGGGTTATCTGGGATTAAGACACTTTTTAAATGCTACTAAGAAGTTGGGTTTCCCTTGTGGCTCAGCGATAAAGAATCCACCAGCTAATGCAGAACACATGGGTTCGATCCCAGGGTCTGGAAGATCCCTTGGAAAAGGAAATGGCAACGCACTCCTGTATTTTTGCCTGGGAAATCCCATGGACAGAGGAGTCTGGCGGGTTACAGTCCATGGGGTGGGAAAAGAATCCAACAGGACTTAGCGACTAAACAATAACAAAGGACTAAGTTACTAAATGAATAAAACTATATTAATCTGCTGCTAAAGGGGATGCTTCTTTGACTCAGAGAAGGTTAGGGATGCAGGATGACCCAGACCTTTTAAACAACTGCCCAGGGGCTCCCACCGAGACTGGCCCCGTCTAAACTTTAGAGAACAGCAGCAGGCACTCGAAGCACCAAGTTTGGTTTGACTCCTCACTGATGAAAGTGAGCACTGTGTGCAGATGGTTGAAGAAAACCAAATCTGAATGCCCTGTGCATAACATAAAGAAGCTGGCCCATCTCTTCCAGGACCATTCCCACGCTTCAGCTCACAAAACCCAGACGGTCTTCCTCAGAAGCCACTTCTGCCCTTGGCTCCCCGCTCAGCTGGGCCAGGGCTCTTCAGTACTGCTGCTCTGAGTCTCCCACCTGGGGTTTCCTGTCTCCATGACACACAACCCCTTCTTCTTCCCCTCTCTGCTCAGAATCCCCTCCCCAGATTGAAAAGACCCTGAGTTGTAAACTCCGGGAAGGGTGCCTAGAGCCTAGGTTAAGATGCCCTGCATCTGGCACAAGGATCCCCAAGGGAAGGGCGCTGAGTCTACGCCCCGCCCACCTCACCCAAAGCTCACCTGTCTCAGGTGAGAGCCTCAGGGGGCCACTACCACAGCTCTCCTGGTAACCGTCAGTTCTCCTCGCAGCCCAAGCTCAGGGTGCCTGGGAACCGTCCAGCCCCGAGAAAACCAAGAGCAAACTGCACTTTCTTTGACACAACAGAATTTCTCACTTCTCGCCAAGTCCCAGCGTCCCGCTGCGCAATCCCACCACCGTGGCTGTGGAAAAGAGGCTGGGTCTCCATCACGTCCCCCAAAGGGATACAAAGCTGCCTGGGGCGGAGAAAGGCCCCAAGACCCAAGTCCCTCCCGCGGGCTTCCTGCGTCCGGGGATTAGGAGGCACAAAGGGCCGGCAGGCAGAGGGCCCAGATGGCAGGGGCAGGGGCTAAGCCGCCGACGTAACGCGCTCCGGCCCCCGCGGGCGGAGAGAGGGCCGCTGGGGGTGCGCGTCGCCGGCCTCTCCGGCCAGGCGCCTTACACGTGGGGCCCGGGGTCCCGGGGCTCCGTCTCCGCCCGCGGTGACCCTCGCACTCTGCCGGGCCGAGCACCTGTTCCTCGGCTCTACCAAGCCAACACGATTGTGCAAGCCCGAAACCCAAGTTCTGTCTGTGATCGCCGGCGGATCGGGCACGGAAAAGTTCCCAGCCGCACTTTCTACAGGTGTCTGTCTCCCAGACGAGCGGAGCGACGGGATCCGGGGCGAGGCGAGCGGACCCGCGCGCAGCCCTCCCCGCCCGGGGAAGCCAGGGGTCCCGGCCCTCCCCGGCCTTCCCGCTCCGGCCGGCGGGCGCCCCGAGGGGAAGCCTCGGCCAGGTGGGCCCCGGCCCGCACTCACCTGGAACCCCAGGCCGGCCCCCGCCCGAGGCCTCCGAGTCCTCCTTCAGCCCCAGCCACCGGCTCCGCACGCTCCGCCGCGGGCCCGCAGGCTGCTAGGCGGCAGTCTCCTTCCTGCTCACCTCCGGAGCGGCGAGCAGGGGGCGGGGCCGCCACTATTTACATAAAGGGCGAGCCGGCCCTGAGCGCCGGGCCCCAGCGGCCCCGCCCCCCGGGCCTGGCCCCGCCTCCGGGAGTCCACGGCCGTCGAGGCGGGGTCCCCGCGCCGGCGCCCTCGGGGGGGCGGGGCCGCGCTCGGGCCAATCCGCGGCTCCGTCCCGCCCGGGGGCGGGGCCCCAGCCCGCGTGAATATGCACGAGGCGCTGTCGGCCCGCCCCCAGCCTCACCTGCGCGCACCTTGGACCGCAGGACCTCCGCGCCGCGCCCAGTGTCCCGCCGCCTCCCGGAGGAGGAAATAGTTCCCGGAACGCGCGCCTGCCCCGGGCTACCTCCCAGGACCGGCTGCAGAGGGGAGCGGTCCCTCCCACGACCCGGCCCCGGGCTGCCCCGGAGGGAGGAGCAAAGCCCTGCCTGCTCTTCCTGCATGCGCCCAACCCTATCAGGGAGGGGGGCCGGTGGACACAGGGCCAAGTTTCGGGACCGAGAGCTAGGTGCTTTGGGATCGGGCGTCGCCGAAGCACCTCCTCTCCGGGCGGGCCCCAAGCCTGAGCCCTCCTCCGAGTCGTCGACAGCGGCAGCAGCAGCAACCGGGGTTTTTAGCACAACGAGGGAGGGCAATTGGAACGACGAGAGGGGAGAAGAACGGGGGGTGGAGGCCAGGCCAGAGGCCTGGGCCGTGGATGGCACGCTCCACCGCACAGTTTGAAACGACTAGCGTTCGAGCCACGCTGACGTGGCGCCTCTCCGCCGCCCCTCTACCCGGAGCCGTCTGCGTGGTGTAGTGCCAACCTCCCACTTCGGACTACCTTTCAGAAAGCTAAACTAACTAGAGGTCAGTGACTTCCCGGAGAAAGGCTTGGGGTCGCATTTCTGCCCTCCCACAGGCTGCTCCTAGCTCTTGCACCGGAGAAAGCAGCGCTGTGGGTGGGGAGCGCCTGGGGCCCAATTCCGAAGGATGGTGGGGTAGGGAGGACTCTTCCAGTAAATCCAGCTACAGCAGTAAAAGGATATATATATATATATATTTTAATGGCTTTGGCTTTATCGCATGAAGCAGGCACACTCTCATTTAAAGGCACAGAGTCTTCTCTTCTGCCCCACCTCGCTGGCCTCTTGGAATCTAGTCCTGAATTCCAAGGGGATTACTGCAAGGCAGCAGTCTCAGACCTGGGACTTAGAAGCGCTGCAGCGGCCAGGTAGCGGGGCAAGGCTTTGCTCTCCTGTGGGCATCAGACACCCAAGGCCAAGGCCCAGACTAGCCTCTGAAGCTACAGATCAGAGTCTGGGTGTAGGAGGCAACTGCGATGGTCCCTGAGAGTGGACAGTCCAGGTCCCCCAGGGCAGACCCCAGCTGGGTGGTCAGTGTTCCAGATCCCTGGGCAGCGTGAAGTCCCTGAAGCTGTAGAAGGAGATGTCTCCATGATCCACCAGGGCAAAAATCAGAGGGACATCCCCACTCTGGTAGGACAACCGCTTGAGGGTGCAGAGGTCTGGGACCAGCTCATCAGATCTGCAAGAATCAAGGTTAGACTGAGACCTGGCCAGAGCCCACCCATAAGTTTGGGAAGCCAACCCTCCTAAGCTCCCAGGGAAGGCCGATGTATGACAGGAGTTGGGGGGACGAGAAGTCTGGCCCTGGGCTCTCCTGTCTGCAAACCACATGGCTCTGATTTTCCAAGTAACACCCAGGGCCCTGGTAGGGTAAGGAGACTGGGAATAGTGAGGGTCTTGCCTCTCTTTTAGCCCGGAAACCCCTCATTCACATCCTTCTGCTGGCTGAGCCTGGAACTGAAATGGCCCAGGAGAGAAGCTACTCGAAAAGGACAGGAGAACTGAGGATGAGGACGCTTGGGTTCCCGTAGCACTAACTGGCTGTGTGACCTCTCTGGACCACTGGTTCTTCTCAGGGACTGACAGATTAGCGGGGGGCATGGAGGGGGCATCCACGTGGTTTACAAGAGGACTCGCAGCCACGCTCACTGGTCTCGTACCCGCTAATGCACAGCCGGACATAGGGCTTGCCAGGGTTATTCTTTCGGAAGGTGGCCACGGCGTCAGCCTGGTAGACATCAAAACTGATCTCCAAGCCCCCGGGCTTCTCCAACAGCCTGAGGACAGAGTGAGAAACCTTAGGAGACAGGGGCACTCCTCTCCCACCTTTTCTTTCCATACCACCTTTTTCCTCCCCGTTTCAGGGAGCAGCCTCCTCCAGGGAGACTAAGGAGGAGCAGTGACCCTATCTCAGAACCGGTGGGATAAATCATCAATCTACTTGGCTCTTACTCCTGCGGATATACAGGAGTATTATTACCAGGGTAGGGGCCCCTGAAATGATCCCCCAGCTCATGCCCAACCTCAGGAGTCAAATCCCAGCTGCCAACTCCTGCTGGCGCCCCAAGTACTATAGAGGTGGGCACTACCTGGAGACTCACCGGGCACCTCCTTCAGCAAGGTGTGTTGTCTGCAGCACAGAGATCTGCTGAAGGACTGAGGCTACAAGGACGGTGAAAACAAGGCGCTCGTGAGGAGAGTCGACCATCCAGACTCCCTGACATCTCTGAATCTGCCATCTTGTTTGGGGTTGCCAGATTTAGCAGATTTTTTTTTTTAAAGTATAGGTATGTCTCATGCATGGAGAAGGAAATAGCAACCCACTCCAGTATTCTTGCCTGGAGAATTCCATGGACAGAGGAGTCTGGCGAGCTCCAGTCATGGGGTCACAAAGAGTTGGATACAACCAGGCGACCAACACACACGTCTCATGCAATATCTGAAACATACTTATACTTTAAAAAAAAAAAGTTATTTATCTGAAATTCAAATTTAACTGCTCTGGCAATCTCACTCTAGTTCCTTACAACACACCACATTCCCATAAGGATTGTAGTCCTGAATATATTAGCACTGTTCTTGTCTTATTCTCTACTCTTAACATGTAGGGTATATAGGAGATCTTCCTTTCATTCGGCCAACATATCGCCCCCTTGTTCCCCTCTAACAGAGGTGGGAGAGCACAGGACCACAGCCATCCACATGCATCTTGTTTATGATTTTAAGGATGCGGTTGTAGTTTACATTCCTCCTCGCCTCTCCTCAGGCACCGACCAGGCTGTTTCTAAACCTTCCCAGGAGCCTCTTCGCTGCTTCCTGCAGTGGACAATCCTGTGGGTTCCACTCCACCTACCGCTCTCTCCTCCCCCATCTTCCTTAAGCCTCCATCAGCTGCAGTCAATGCACGCCGCTTTTAAAGGCATGTAATCCCTCAGCTGCCCGTGGCCTATGGCAGGGTGATGTGGTACCTGGGGAGTCGGCGCGATCGGGACTCAGCAAGGGGGTGACAGGCTGGTCCCACAGGTGTGGGGGGCGGCTCTGGGTCTTCTGCAGGTGCCGCCTCTGCAGCAGCTGCTTGTACTCCCGCCAGCTGGAGCAGCGCTGTACCTGGGGGTCGGCGTTCACATCCTCGCGGAAGTGCTGGGCCTCTGCCTGCCGCTCCCGTTCCCGCCGAGAGAGCTTCTCCTTCCGCTGGTTGAGCCTCTGGCACCAGGACTCGGCGTCCGTCTCCCGTCCAGCCACGTTGGCCGGGAGCAGCTCAGGAGCGGGGGCGAGCAGGAGGGTATGGCGGCTGTCTGCAGCCATGTTAGGGAAGGAGATCTGCTCAAAGTTCCAGCGGGGCTTAGGAGCCCCCGTGACCCCGTCTTCTATTTTGCCATTCTCTGGGCTGCATTGCGCCCCCTCCCTGCCCAGACCAGGGCAGGGTTTCAGGGACCCCAGCAGCTGAAGGGGGCCCACGGGGCTCTTTATGGGGCTTGACTCCTGGGGTTTCTCCTCTGGGCGGCAGCTGTTCTGGTTCTGGGGAGGTGGGCTGCAGGTTGCTGGGCTCTCGGATGTCCCATCCATCCCCTGCAGGGGGTTCTGCAGGGCCTTGGGCTTCTTATTAAAGGACCTGAGGGAGAGGAAACGCAGCCCATCTGCTCCTGACTGCTGAGGTGCACATGACCTCCATAAGCCCTACTGCCTCCCTGAGCCCCTGCGGGAGCCATCCCAACCCAACTTTTAAGCCCAGGCATTCTCCAAGGTCCCGAACACCAGCACTTCCACAGAATTCTCCCTGTGGGGTGGCCACGCGGGGAGCATTACTGAGAGCTGGAGCTCCTCCTCTTCCTCTTGCCCTCCAGGCACTGGGCACCACCGTCCAAGTTCAGCTGCCGCTCGTAAGGGGACAGGACAGAGCTGTGGGTGAGAATGGGTGGGGGGCAGGCAACTGATCCACCTCCTCAGTCTGGTGCTCCCCTTGGAATGTGTGAGGAACTGGCCCAGAGTAAGTCAGCGGGCCAGGGCTAGAACCATAACCAAGGGCTGGAGCCCCAGGCAGACCCCACACAGAGTAATGGGGGAAGACACAGGGGCCTCCCTGCGCATCTTTGTCCAGGCCTCTGGGTCTCATCAGTGGTACCTTTGAACAGAGGTTCCCTGACACCAGGGCTCCTGCAGAGCCAGCAATAAATAATTAACACTGGTGAGAAAAGTCAGGAGAACTGGAAAACTTGGAAAATAAAGAAAAATGAAAATAAAACCCATGGATACCAAGGTAACATTTTGTTTCCTACAAACACACATATTGACTGTCTTTCTCCATATCTCTGTCAAAAATGACACTTTTTATATTCAACAATATAGTATGGCCCTTTATTACAGCATTCTTCCCTGCCAGGAGGTTTTCTTATGGCTGTGAGGCTGTACTGTCCATTATAGTAGCCCTAGATACAAGGGGCTATTTAAGTTAAATTTAAACCTATTAAAATAAAAAATTCCACACAAGCCACATATACTGGACAACACAGACAGAATATTTTTGTCACTACAGAAAGTCCTATCAGATAGTGCTGATCTAAGGGATAAACTCTAATCTGTGTGACCATGTTTTCCCTGTTGGGCTTATACGAGGTTTCCAAGATCACTGATTTTGCAAAGTGATGGTGTTTTGTGTAAGCTCCCCTCAACACAGGTTCTGTGGGGTAGTGCTTTTGTTCTCTGCTCTTCCTCAGCAGCCAGCAGAGGGCCAGCACCCAGTTAGTAGTCAGTGTTGGGCTTAGTCACTGGGGACTAGGATAAATTCGAGGGAACGAAGACAGGGATTTACCTTGGTTGGAATCGTCGAACCACATAGCCGAGTCTTTTCAGGTGGCTGAAGACCTCAAAAAAAGAAACCCGAAGTCAGACGTCCACTTATGTAAAAAAACTGTTCTCCAGACAGAAGCCATTCACCACACCCCCAGATTCCAAACCCTGCTACCGGCAGGACCATACTCTCTCATAAACACCCTCCCCACACTGAGGTCTCAAGTCTCTGAGTTGCTGTCTCTCACTGGCCTTACTCTGGGCACGAATGACAGCAGTTTCTTGATTTAAATGCAAATCCCCAAAAGCTGATAGCTGATGGACCAGGGAAAAAACTTAAGCCAGAATATTTTGATACCAAAGTTGTCACAAGTGAAGCTCCTGACTACAATACAGACAAGACAACAGAGGGGGTGGACATCCTGCCGCCCCACAACACTTCCAAAGATGGGTGGGTTTTTGGATGAACCACATGTTCCTCCATGTGGCCCTGCATCCATATATGAGCGATGTACGCAGGTATGCCCCAGCTTGCTTGATCTCTCAGTAGCATTCAACGTAGCCAAGCCCTTCTTCCTGAAAAGACCTTCTTGTGGTCTCTCTGATGCCCCCTCTCCTGGTTTTCTCCGTTGCTGGACACCCCTCACATCCGTTATCTTCCCCCTGACCTCCTCATGTTAGAGTGCCCCAGATTTCAGACACAGACTTCTACTCTGGCCACACCTCCCTACAGCCCAGTGGAGTCTGAAATATCCATGCCATCAAGATCTCCACATTTATGTCTCTAGCCTTGTGCCCCTCCTCCTCTCTGTTTTTCTTGGCACTCAACTCTGAAGTCAAACATCCATTTGCTTTCTTACCTATACATTACCCAAGCGCCCCCACTAGGACGTAAGCCCTTGTCAGTCTTGGAGCCTCAGCACGTGGCTTGTTGTGTAGTCACTAAGTTGTGTCTCTTTTGTGACCCCGTGGACTGCAGCCCGCCAGGCTCCTTCTGTCCATGGGATTTCCCAGGCAAGAATACTGGAGTGGGTTGCAGTTTCCTTCTCCAGGTGACCTACCGGGTCGAACCAGAGTCTCTTGCATTGGCAGGTGGGTTCTTTACCACTGAGCCACCAGGGAAGCTCTTGTAGGTACTTATAAAAGGTGGCTGATACCTGGTACTGCAGGAAAGTCACCGTGTCCTCAGTCAGCAGCAGCTGGTAGGCCTCTTGGATAGACAGCGGAAGGTCTTGGTGGAAGAGCTGGATGGAGCCCTGAAAGTGCAGCCCATAGCTCGGCTTGTGAACCCTCCCTATGGTGGCACGGCCAAGGGAGCAACTTCCCCACTCTGCTATCTGCGTGCTACACCCCCCACCCATCAAGGCAAGAATCAGGCCGGCCAGGAAGGGGAGGGGGGAGAGGGAGGCAGCATCGTTACTAACAGACTGGAAAGCCTGCTCCCTGAGTGACATTCTTGTCTCCTGCTCTAGAAAGCAGATTACAAGACTCCCCCCCAACCCACCCCCATCCGAATACTCGGTTGTAGATACTTTTTCCCCCAGAAGAAACGCCCTTCCGGTTCTTTGGTCACAATCCCCTCTCCACTCTCCCAGGGGCCCCACTCACACACTCCAGCAGATACAAGGCCTCTTCTGGATGAAGCCGCTGCCGGCCCTGCTCTGAGAAGCCCATGGTCTGCCAGAATTTACCCTGCGGGGGACCCAGAGCAGATGTCACAAAGGAGCCCGGGAAGGCAGAGTAGGCGGGTCCCCGGTCTCTGAGCCCCGCCGCTCACCGCAGGAGACTTCAACTCCACGAAGCCTTCTTCTGGTCTCCACTCGGCGGCCACCAAACTGCCCCTGGCGAGGAGCGGGGAGAGGGGTCCGTCTCAAGCCCACCGGATCAGACTTACGGGGTCCAGCCGCCCAGTCCGCCCCGGCTCCGCCCCCGCCCTGGCCCGCCCCTCTCACAGGCGCTCCACGCGCTCCTCGGCCAGCAGCTGCCAGAGCTCCTGGCGGCACAAGCGCAGCCGTTCGGCCTGGGCCTCCGAGCCGTCGGGGAGGAAGTCCTTGGGGCCATGCGAGCGCTGGGGCAGCTTCTGGGACCGGGAACGTGCGGCGAAGAGCTCCGGGGCACTGGGGGAGAAAAGGCCGCGGCGTTAGCGCCGCGCAGTCGGGGCCGCTCAGCCCAGGCTGGGGATCCCCGGCCCGGGTGTTCCGGGCCCGCTCCCGCGCCCACCCCGCGGCCACGGCTCCCGCCCCCCACCCCAACCCCGAGGCCCGGCCAAGCCGCACCTGAGCACGCGCCCGGCCGGAACCTCCACTGAGGCCGACTCAGGCTCGGGATCCATCGGGTGGGGCAGGACGCTGCGCGCGCACCGCCCTGCCCCACCCCTCCCGCCCCGCCCACCGCCGGGAGTCCGCGCGGCCCTAGCGCGCGCGGGTTCCACCGCCGCTCCCCGGGGCTCCTGTCCACCCACCTGCTTCCCACCTTCCTGGGTGTCCTGGGTCCTAGCGCCCGCCGACAAATATGCGCCGCGATTACTAGGGGGCGGAGAGCTTGCTAGTTTCTGGATTTGTAGGAGCTCCCCCTCTCCTATCCCCCGCCCGCCTCTGGGGCTCCTCTCTAGTAGTTCTCGAGAAGGCTGGCGTTTGAAAGCGTCGTATGAAGAGTTATAAGCGTGACCCTCCCCTCCGCAACCCCGGACTGCCTAGTCCGCACCACCCAGGCTGGACCGGGAGGAAGGCGGGGTTAGAGAAAGGAGAATGCTGGGTTCCCCAATTCGGCTTCGCACACTGAGGGCCACCACGGGCCGCCAGGTGCAGACTATGGGGGCCCGCAGTTCCTTCAGATCCTTCTGTTGAGTCCCTGCCTGCGGGGCTTCCAGGACTTGGGGGGGCGGCGGGAGGCGCTGTCCGACCCACGACGGTGCTGAAGCGCCACCCCAGCCGGTCGTTAGCGCCTCCCGGAGCCTGGGGTCCTCGCCGCCGCCGCCTCGGGCCGTCCCCACACGGCCCGCTAGGTGGCACCATCGCTCCGACCAGGGGCCGTCGGCCTGTGACTTCGGGTCGCGGGCGGAGGTCGCCGCGGGAGTCCCGGGAAGGACGAGGGGCGAGAAAGAAGAAAGGGGGGGCTCCCCAAGTGGGATTCCTGGGTCTCGATTCCCGGCCCATCACATCGCGTCCTCTCTCGCACCCCGTCACACACACGGTGTCTCTCCCGTCCTTCTGAACTCCAGAGCCCCGGGTCGCGCCCGGACTCCAGTCTGGACCGAGGCTCGCTCTCTAGTCCCCGCCCCCTCCCCGCCCCCACCGCTTCACCTGGACGCATGCGCGGACGCTCGAGCCCGGGGAGATGGGGCGGGGCCTCGCGCGGACCGGGGCGGGGCCCCGCGCGGATCGGGGCGGGGCCGCAGCCTTTGATTGACAGCCCGGCTGCGCGGCCGGGACGGTCCCTCCGCTCCCGATCCGGTGGGAGGGAGGGGGGAGGGGCGGGATTTCCTGCGGGAGGCGCCGAGCCGGCCTTGGAAAAGGAGGAGAAAGGGGTGGGGGGGGCAGTGGGAGCCGCCGTCCAGGGGGCCAGGGACCGAGCAGGACCGGCCGGACCCCCGGCGGGGCGGCTGGGAAAGGTGAGACTGCGGGGCCTGATCTGGGGGTCAGCACTCTTGAGGGCCGGCACAAAGTAACTTTTCTTGCGGGATCCGCGGGCGCCTTCATCCGTCGGGTCTTTCTGTCCTCCTCGCGCCAGTACACCGTCTCCCCGCATCAATCCCTCCGGGCGCTTGGCCCTCCCGGTCCTTCTTGCCGCTTTGTTCCCCGGTCGGCCTGGGCTGGGCTGGGTTGGGGGGTTGCGCGGCGCTGGACTGGCATTCCGGGGGGCGGGGGAGCCAGCCCGACCCCATGCACTGCCAGGGGCGCCCTCCCCCAATGTCGGGCCGCGGGCTTTGAGCTGGAGTGCCATCTGGTTTGGGCTTGGGACTTATGGGGAGTAAGAGGACCCCAGCTAGGGCCCCAGGCCTGCCGCGGGTCTCATGCCACGGGACTCGGGCAACAAATTCTCGGCCACTGAGAAACTGACGTAAGCTTTTCTAAAGTGAAGTCGGGACTGTGGGACTCAGATTCAGGCTTGGGAGGCGGACAGCCCCATTTAGCAGCGGTACCCCAGCTCTCATCTCTGTTCTCTGCCCGGCTGTTTCTTCATCCCGCACTAGGGGTGAGGATAGGTCAGCAACAGGTGCTGTAAAGCCTCACTGTCCTGCAGGCAGACCCTCCGCCAGAGATGGGGGGCCATACCTCCCCACTCCACCTTCTGAATTCATAAAGAGCCCTGGGGCTAGGGCTTCCGGTGATCAGGGCAGAGCCTAGATGGGGAGGGGTGACCCCTACCAGTCCGTCTGTGCCTGACCCTCCCAGGCCCCACCTTCTGGCCCACCACTTGTCTGTGGGTGTCAGAGCCTCAGGCTGTGGAGAACAGGCTGCTGGCCCGACCTGCCCCCGTGCGTCGTGCTGCCAGGGCCCCTCCTGCCCCGGGTTGAGGTGCTGCCAGGTGCCCTGGGGCCTCGGTGACTCAGCCTCCCCCTCCCAGAACACCCCCTCCCGGCCTCCCAATACTCCTCTCATGCATGGCGGCTCCCTCCCGCTTAGAGTGGCTCAGCCCCTCCCTTGACTCAGAAGGGCAGCCAGGGTAACTTGGGGGCTCCCTGGAAGCCCTGTCCTGTTCTTTTTCTGAGCCCTGCTTCTGGAACCCTTACAGACCCAGCCTTCAGCAGACCCTCAGTGGATCACACCTTCTCCAGACCCCCGAGACCTGGCCGCCCCTGCTGCCCAAGGCACGAGGGAATGCTGGCTTCTCTCTGGGTGAGCACCGGTGCTCCTGAGCCACGTCGGGAAGATTGGCGCCCCCAGTCCCGGCCCATTCCTGGGCTGTCGGAAGCTGCAAGCTGATATCCGTCCAGATTTCCACACAGCCTCCACCCCCTCAGAGATCAGCTTTCCTGCTTGTGGCGGCAGCTCACGAAGCACCTTGAAGGAGTACCCGTCAACGCCTACCAAGAAGCCCACTGCCTGGGACACCAGACACACTGCCCACCACCGGACGCCTGGCCCTCCAAAGGGCCAAGGGATGGCACCCTGACACCTCAGCTTAGACCAGTTTCCCTGCCTCTGCCCTGGACCCCTGAGCCCTGAGTCTAGCCCAGGGACCAGGAAGGATGGGTCGAGAACAGGACCTGATCCTCGCCGTCAAGAATGGAGATGTGACTGGCGTGCAGAAACTGGTGGCTAAGGTCAAGGCCACAAAGACAAGTGAGTACTTGGTGGGGTGACTGTCTACCTGGGACCCTCCTCTGAGTGCCAGGCTATAGAGAGAGGCCTGGGGGGAGTGGTCACTCTGATCTGGGTACTTGGGGTGGGAGTGCCTCAATGTGGGAACGTCAGAGAGGAAGTTGGGTCCCCCTTGCTGTGTATCCTTAGGCAAATCTCTTAACCTCTCTGGGCCTCAGTTTCCTCACCTGTAAAGTAAAAGGGTTGAAGTACATTCATTCTAATTTTGGGGGAGTGCCTACTGTGTGCCAGGCTCTGTTCTATGCTCTGAGCTCTAGCAGTGAACAAAACCAGCCCAAATTCCTGCCCTTGTGGATTTGCCTTCAGCAGGTGGTTTTTCCAGTGTGTTCTTTGGAGCCATGGGGTTTCTGGCAGTGGGTTGGGAAAGACTGAATAGGTAGCGCTCCACCCCTGGCCCCTCAGTCCAACCAGAGCATCTCTGTGTTTTTATCAATTTGATGACAACATTTGTGAGATAGCTTTTTTATTATTATTTAGTCACAGCAGTGGGACACATTTATTGTGGGCTCCTCTGAGTGTAAGATAGCTTTTTAAAAAGAGAATTCTGCTTAAAAGAGGGGTTTTCCTGGTAGCTCAGCTGGTAAAGAATCTGCCTGCGATGCAGGAGACCCCGGTTCGATTCTTGGGTCGGGAAGATCTGCTGGAGAAGGGATAAGCTACCCATTCCAGTATTCTTGGGCTTCCCTGGTGGCTCAGCTGGTAAAGAATCCGCCTGCGATGCGGGAGACCTGGGTTCAGATCCCTGGGTTGGGAAGATCCCCTGGAGAAGGGGAAGGCTTCCCACTCCAGTATTCTGGCCTGGAGAATTCCGTGGACCGTATAGTCCATAGGGTCGCAAAGAGTTGGATACGACTGAGCAACTTTCACTTTCTGCTTAAAACAAAGTTCACATTATCTAACCAGTTACTGAAGCCTACTGGAGGTTGTGTGTTCAAAGTTAATTTCCTGAGAGAGAGGTCTCTCTGCAGCCTGGTGTCTCTAGTCGATAGGGCTGTGAGGGCTCCGTGTACAGGTGGCCACACCTGACTTCCAGCTCCTGAGTACCCCTGCAATGAGACCCGCCCCCCCCCCCAAGAAAAGTAGACCTCTGGGCTTCAGGGCAAGCTCCCTGGACTGTCCCAGGAGGACACTGGACTTGTCCCCTGAGTTCCTCGACCAACAGGGACAGGAGGGGAGGGAGGATCCTTCTCAAGTGCTGGGGCTCTAGCCCCAAGACACAGCTTGGGCCTTGCACAGGAAGGAGTCCCCCGGGCTACCCGAAGATGTCTGATTATCCCCACCCACACCTGGGAGTATGGGTGCCCAAAGGAAGGATTTTAAGGGCCTGGGAGTTGTGCACATGTGTGAGTGCCCCCGCTTCCACACCAGGGCAGGACACCCAGGTTGTCGGGAGATGGAAAGGGTGCTCTCTGTGCCCTGGGGAAGTGGGTGCAGGGTGAGCCCAATAAGGGGAAGGTGCCAAGAAGGGCCCTAGAGACCCAAGAGTGGGAGCCACTCCCCTCCTCCCTGCACCTCGGTGTTGTTTTTGGCGATCTGCCCAGTGGGGCCTTGGCCTCATAGCCCTGGGGCCTCCAAGTGAGGCCCTCAGGGAGGCAAGTGGCTGGAGGCTGGGGGCGGGAACTTTGCAGCTGGGGTCCTAGGCTCTGGGAAGGTCCCTGGTGCTCGGGGGAATGTCTGTGGGGGAAGATGACCATTCCCCCACCCCCACCCCCAAGGGATTTGCACAGACATAGAGTCATAGGGTCCGGGGACTCCCTGTCTCTCTGGGACTCCCTGTCTCCTCCTCTCAGAGGGAAAGCTGGTGACAAAAAGGAGATCCCAAAGTGACCTTTGCAGACCCTAGGGCTCTTCCCTCATGGCTCAGTTGGTAAAGTATCTGCCTGTAAGGCTGGAGACCTGGGTTTGATCGCTGGGTCCGGAAGATCCCTGTATTCTTGCCTGGAGAATCCCACAGAGGAGCCTGGGAGGCTACTGTCCATGGGGCCATATTGTAGTTGCCTCTATTCCCTGTGAGACAGGTACTTCTACATCCACTTTACACATAAGGAAACTGACACTCAGAGAGGGTTAGTGATTTGCCCAAGTTCACACAGCTGTGGCGTGGCAGATCATACCACAAGCCCGAGCCCCCCTCCCTATGCTACTGCACTCGGCTGTCCATCAGAATCATCCAGGGGTAGTTCTGAAAGTGCCGACTCCCTGGTCTCCCCCAGAATTACTGAATCATCACAGATAGCCCTTGACTTTGGAGAACCAGAAAGTTCTTCAGGTGATTCTGAAGCCCAGAAGGGTGAAGGGAACTGCCGGAAGGGAGGCGTCAAGGGCTCCCTCTTTCCCCTCTGGGCTGGCTCGAGCTTCCTGGCTGTCCAAAGAGGGGTGCTCCCTGAGCCTCCTCCGTTGGGTAGCAGGTCACTGGGGGGCCGGCCCTCCCTGCCCGCCCGGGTCCTCAGGGTGCAGGTGCCTGGGAGGAGAGGGTGACCGATGCCCGGGCCTGGCCTCCGCCCTTCCTTCCTCCTCCCTGCTCTGAGCTGTCCCCTTCTCCGACCAGAGGAAATGGAGCGGGCTGGGGGTGGCCCGCTGAGCTCACATCCTCCGCCCGAGCCTAAATCAGGAGCGCGACCCTTCCACCCCCAGAGCCCGGGCCTGGGAAGAAGGTGGTGGCGCAGGGGAAGTGCCTGGAGCCGCTGCCAGGAACCTAGGACCCTCCGCCCTCCCCTCCAAGGTCCCCAGCCCAGTCACTCAGAGCCTCTCCCCCACCGCCTTTCCGGCCATTGTTCTGGAAAAAAAAAACACACAGAGCCACCCAGGCTGGCCCTACCCTTGTCCCCGTCATGTTGTCCTGCCACTCCCCGGAGGGGCTGCCTCTTGGCCGCCCCGGACCGTCCAGGCGGGCAGCAGGTGGAGGGACTTCCCTGTATTGACCTCCTTGCCCTCACCGAGGCCCAGAGAGGTCCTAGGGCTGGCCAAGGTCACACAGCCGGGCGGAGGAAGAAGAATCTGAACCATGCGCTTCCTGCTCCTCGGGCCTCTGTTCTGTCCACTGCACTGAGTGGTTCTGTGTGACGAGGACTTTCCAAGGGGTCTGCAGGATGGCTGGGAGCAGCCTCCACCCCCTCGCGGCGGCGTCACGCCTCGGCTCTTACCTTTCTGGTGCAGCGCCATTCGGCTCGGCCCTAAACGTAGCTGTCCCCCCTCTCCCTGTCCTGTGCGCCTCCTCGCTGCAGGCTTGGTCCCTCCCTATTGGAATGAGGCCCTTTTTTGCTGGGGTATTCAGGGGCCCACCGGGGCCTGGGGGGCAGGCCTGGACCAGCATGCTTGGCACTGTGCCCGGCTGGGTTGAGCCGGGCCTCCTCCTCCTCCTCCTTCCCGGCAGGGGTGGGTTCCAGCGGGAGGCAGGGGCCGCCTGCGACAGCACTCTCCTCTCCCTGAGGACCGCCGCCCCCCGCCTCCGGCGCCCTGGCTCACACGTGGAGCACACCTGCATGAACCCTGTCCCTGAGAGGGGACTGATCCGGTATCCTACCCCTGCCCCCTGTTCCTCTTGCCACCCCCTGCCCCGGGGCATGGAGCTGTCTGCCAGGAGCTCATGGGGTGCAGAGTCTGCAGTTCCTCCCCTGACAGGGGCCGGTGGGGGGAACAGTACCAGCTTTCACTGGAGACACCGCATCTCGGGAGTACGGGCTAACGTGTAAGGAGCGCTAAATGCTGATAGCTCCCGTCTTTCACGAGGGTCAGGCGTTGTACTCACAACTCTCGTACGTGGCTTCTGTGATCAGCCCGTTTTACAGATGAGGACCCTGAACTGAAGAGGTTAAGTGACTCTCCGCAGATCACACAGCGAGTGCCTGGCAGAGCCGGGGCATGGTGTAGGTCTGCATGATGCCACCTTCCCCTCTAGCTCCACTCAGGGATGCCCCCCGGGCCGGGCACGTGGCCCTTGGGTCCAGCCCTGGCATCCGCCCTCTCACCCTCAAGCTTCTGGCCCCTTTCTCTTCTCTCTCAGCCCCCTCGGCCCTGTGGAACAATGAGACTGGCTCCTCGGCCCATTCAGGCAGGAATGCTAACCATGCGCTCGTGGGCCTGTCCTTTGAGGGCACAGCAGGCCGGGGGGCCCCCATCTCCGCCCCCTTCGACTATAAACACGTGGGGCTGGGGACCCAGGGAAGCCAGGCCAC
Source organism: Bos mutus (assembly GCF_027580195.1). Lineage (NCBI taxonomy): Eukaryota > Metazoa > Chordata > Mammalia > Artiodactyla > Bovidae > Bos > Bos mutus. The sequence goes on along the minus strand of NC_091635.1, from coordinate 7,244,136 downwards.
TGCTGCAGCAGCTCCTTGCAGTCAGCGCCCTCCAGCTGATGGGCTGGGGTGGAGGGCCACAGGGACCAGACAGCTTGGCAGGCCATGGGACAGGTGCTTTTCTGCACTCCAAGAGGTCAGCGGAAGCCGAGCGGTGGGCAAGAGGGACCCTGGGTCAGGGGTGGGTATGGGTACCCTGACACCTCTGCTCTAACCCCCAGAGCTCCTCGGCTCCACAAAGAGGCTCAATGTCAACTACCAGGATGCTGATGGGTGAGTGAGAGCCCCCCCCAGTCCCTCTTGAAAACCGCGTGGTGGGGGAGGGGCGGGGAAGGATCAGGGGCCTGGAGTCCCTTTCCCTCTCAAACCCGGCCCTGGAAGCGTGTTCGCTGAGTGCTCTGGCCCGTCTGCCTGCGTGTCTGCCCGTGGGGCTGCCCCTGAGTGCAGGGAAGGGGCCTCTCTGAGGGGCCTCCTTGGGTCTGATTCCTGCTGGGCCCCATTTTCTCCCTGGAGGGTAGGAGCCCTGGGGCTCCTGCTCCCACGGCCCCCTCCCCTGGGCCCGCTGAGGGGGAGGCCAGACAAACAGGCCTCTCAGCCCAGACACTAAGCCCTTTCATGCCGCAGCCCAGCAGCTCTGCGCTCCCACGGCATGGCTGGCAGGGTGTGTGTGTGTCGGGGGCGGGGGGTGCGGGGGGGCGGCCACAGTGGGCAAGTAACTCAGCCACGCCAGCCCCCAGGATGAGTCTGCCCTGGAAGACCAGGATTTTGGGGGTGGAGACTGCTCCCTGACACCCCTGACCTGTGTCCCACCATGCCAGCTTTTCGGCTCTCCACCATGCCGCCCTGGGGGGCAGCCTGGAGCTCATCGCCCTGCTGCTGGAGGCTCAGGCCACCGTGGATATCAAGGACAGCAACGGTGAGAGCCCAGGGTACCCCCTACCCCAGACCCTGGGGTCACTGTGCCCCTGCCACATCACGGCAGTGCCAAGGCATGTGGGCATGGCTTCTCGGAGCTTGCAGACGCTGGACCTCGTCAGTCTTCACAGCCTACTGGGGTCATGGGTGGTACTGACAGCCCATTATCCAGCTGGGGAAGTTGAGGTTACAAGGCCACCAGATCCTCTGTGGTGGGCATGGTGGGCTTCTGGCTTCAGCCGGGCCTCTCCCTGGCCACATCTAGCTTCCTCTGGGTCTTCTCCCCTCCAGCCAGGGCTCAGTTCTTTCCCCCAACCCCAGGCCGTCCCAGGACCTCCCTCAGAAACCCGTCCCCTCCTGCAGGCATGCGCCCACTGCACTATGCGGCCTGGCAGGGCCGCCTGGAGCCCGTGAGGCTGCTGCTGCGCGCCTCTGCGGCCGTGAACACTGCCTCGCTGGACGGGCAGATCCCACTGCACCTGGCTGCCCAGTACGGACACTATGAAGTGGTACGTGAGCCTGCCAGCCTACAGGGCGCTGGGGCTGGGGGCAGGGGCCGGCACAGCGGGCCCGGCCAGACCAGACCCCTCACCCGGCTCCCCCCACCCCAGTCAGAAATGCTCCTCCAGCATCAGTCCAACCCATGCCTGGTCAACAAGGCCAAGAAGACACCCTTGGACCTGGCCTGTGAGTTTGGACGGCTCAAGGTGAGGCCTGCTGCCCTTGGGGTACTGGGTTCTGGGCGTGCGTGGGGTCTCTGGGGGGGAGGCCCTACCCAAGTGCCGGTTGCCGCAGGTGGCCCAGCTGTTGTTGAACAGCCACTTATGCGTGGCGCTGCTGGAGGGGGAGGCCAAGGACCCGTGCGACCCCAACTACACCACGCCCCTGCACTTGGCTGCCAAGAATGGCCACAGAGAGGTCATCAGGTACCCACCGGGGACCCCCCGGCTTCCTCCTCCTCTTCCTATGGGACTGATCACGTCCCCTCAGTGCCCTGCCCTGCTGCCCCCTTCACCCTGGCTCTGGATTGCTCTCCCAGCCCCCAGCGATCAGCTTCCTCTCCTTCCGTACCTGCTGCCCCCCACGCCAGTCACTCGCCCTCCCGTCTGCAGGCAGCTCCTGAGAGCCGGGATTGAAATCAACCGCCAGACCAAAACAGGCACGGCGCTCCACGAGGCCGCGCTGTACGGCAAGACCGAGGTGGTGCGGCTGCTCCTGGAGGTGGGTGTGGACCCCTGGTCACCCCGCAGGCGTATACGGATCCCCGCCGGGTGCCGGATCCAAGACTGGCTGGGGAAGCAAGAGGATTGTCCTGCATGGGTTGGGGCCCAAGTAGCTGGAAAGCAGACAGACATGGTTCGAGCCCCAGTTCTGCCTTTCACTGGCTGAGTGACCTTGAGCTCGTCCCAGAACAAATTTGAGCTTCCATTTCCTCGTGTAAAATATGAAAATAGTAGCTACTTCCTGGGTAGCTGTGGGAATTGGGAGAAGCAGCCAACCCGGTGCTCAGCACAGGCTGGCCCTGCTCTGTACACCTAGGGCGGGGTGGACGTGAACATTCGGAATACGTATAACCAGACGGCGCTGGACATTGTGAACCAGTTCACCACCTCCCAGGCCAGCCGGGAGATTAAGCAGCTCCTGCGGGGTGCGTGTGGTGGGGAGAAGACCCAGCCCAAGGGCTTCAGAGCCACTCCAGAGGGTCCCTGGGAGTGGAGGAGGAGCACATGTCACATTCCTGGGGCTGGCCGGGGGGATGCTATGGGGATGAGGGGGCAGGGACCTGGGGAAGGGTCATGAAGGGGCCTGGAGGGGTGGGAAGATGCCCTGCGAACCCTCAGATGACACCCGTCATCCTCCTTATCTCAGAGGCCTCAGGGATCCTGAAGGTCCGGGCGCTCAAGGATTTCTGGAACCTCCACGACCCCACTGCCCTCAACGTCCGGGCAGGGGATGTCATCACGGTGAGGACCTGATGTAGGCATTCCTCTGAGAATACAATTGGTTGCCGTCACTTACTTGGGCACCTGCTGTGGATCAGGATTGGTGTTAAGGTCTTTATTTGCACGATCTCATTGAACTTTTTCCCTTCTAAGTAAGGTAGGCATTCTAACCACTTCCTTTTTTAGGGCTGACAGAATTGAGGCTTAAAAGAATTAAAGTGATTTGTCCAGAGTCACAAGCTAGCCTGCAGTGGAGCTGGGGTCTGAACCCAGGCTGACTCCAGACTCTTTGTTTGCTCTGGAGGCAACCCAGGGGTTGGGCTGGATGCTGGCAGGGGCAGGACTGTAGGCCCACTTGAGCATCAGGGGGCGCTCCCTGGGGGGAGGGGAGGAGCTGGACCACGGCTGCAGGCTGGCCACTTGGCGCAGGAAGTGACCATGCCCCCCTGCCTGTCTGCCACAGGTGCTTGAGCAGCACCCAGACGGCCGCTGGAAGGGCCACATCCACGAGAGCCAGAGGGGCACCGATCGTGTGGGCTACTTTCCCCCGGGCATCGTCGAGGTGGTCAGCAAGCGGGTGGGTGTCTTGGCACCCCGCCTCCCCTCTGTGCCCACCCCCCTGCGCCCAGGCTTCTCTAGGATGCCGCAGCCCCCTGCCGAGGAGCCCCTGCACCCCCTCACCTATGGCCAGCTGCCCCGGGTGGGCCTCAGCCCAGACAGCCCAGGTACGTCCTCCCCGGGAGCGGGTAGGGCGATGCTAGGCACCGGCATGAGCGTTTGGCTCTGGCCAGCTGCCAGCCAGCTGTGGGCGGGGCCCACCGGGGTTCTGACCGCTTGGCTCCTGCCCCCACAGCAGGTGACAGGAACAGCGTGGGCAGCGAGGGCAGCGTGGGCAGCATCCGCAGCGCTGGCAGCGGGCAGAGCTCCGAGGGCACCAACGGCCACAGCACCGGCCTCCTTATTGAGAACGCCCAGGTGGGTGGGGGGTGGGGGGCTCTTGGGACGAGGGCTGGACCCCTTCTCCTCCCCTTCCCCTGCTCCCACTGCCAGTTCCCCAAACAAGAGACATCGCCTTCCCGTCTCCAGCCGCTGCCCTCTGCCGGAGAGGACCAGGTGCCTCCAGGACTACAGCCCGCGTCCCTGGCAGGTAGGAAGGGAGGCGGGGGCCTGGGTGGGCCAGGAGAGATGCAGGTGGGGCAGCCGAGGACTTGGCACCCCTGCATCCTGTCACCCTGAATGCATTTCTCTCTGTCCTTAAAGACAACCCGAACCACCGCCCTCTGGCCAACTATCGCTCGGGGGAGCAGCACTTCACCCAGGACGTGAGGCCTGAGCAGCTGCTGGAGGGGAAGGTATGACCTCCACTGGGGAGGTGGCTATGGGCCCAGAGGAGGGGGCGGGATGGGCCTCAGCATGGACTTGAGTTCCTGTTCGGACCAGGCCCCTGGGGTGGGGCTGGGGTTGATGGCGGGGCTGTGGCCTTGGCACTCAGCCCCCTCCCACAGCAGGCTCAGTACCGTTAACAGCACCCCCTCCCCCCAACTTGTAGGATGCTCAAGCCATTCATAATTGGCTGAGCGAGTTCCAGCTGGAGTGCTACACTGCCCACTTTCTGCAGGCCGGCTACGACGTGCCAACTATCAGCCGCATGACGCCTGAGGTCGGTGCCACAGCGGGAGGGCAGGGCAGGAACCCGTGGCCAGGGGAGGGGGCCTGACGGCATGACTTTGTGTGGCAGGACCTGACGGCTATCGGGGTGACCAAGCCTGGGCACAGGAAGAAGATCGCCTCGGAGATTGCCCAGCTGAGCATCGCCGAGTGGTTGCCCAACTACATCCCGGTGAGTGGGCGGCAGGCACGAGCTCCCACCGCCGGCTGAGCCCTCCTGGCTCGGGGGCTGATGGTGCGGCTCTTGCAGGCGGACCTGCTGGAGTGGCTGTGCGCCCTGGGGCTGCCTCAGTACCACAAGCAGCTGGTGAGCAGCGGCTACGACTCCATGGGGCTGGTGGCTGACCTCACCTGGGAGGAGCTGCAGGAGATTGGCGTCAACAAGCTCGGTGAGGACCGCCCTGGGCCTTCTGGCTGGGCCTCCGCGTGCCTCTGAGGGCCCCCAAGATGTTTCGGGGTCCAGGAGGGATGAAGGGCACCGTCTCCAGCCCCAGCTCACCCTACCGCCTCTATCCGCCTGCTCTCAGGTCATCAGAAGAAGCTCATGCTGGGGGTGAAGCGGCTGGCTGAGCTCCGGCGGGGCCTACTGCAGGGGGAGTCCTTGGGGGAAGGCGGCCGCCGGCTGGCCAGGGGCCCGGAACTGATGGCCATCGAGGGGCTGGAGAATGGGGACGGGCCCCCTGCGGCCAGCCCACGCCTCCTCACCTTCCAGGGCAGCGAGCTAAGCCCGGAGCTCCAGGCGGCCATGGCAGGGGGTGGCCCCGAGCCACTCCCCCTGCCCCCTGCCCGCTCCCCCAGCCAAGAGAGCATTGGGGCCCGCTCACGGGGGTCCGGCCACTCACAGGAACAGCCTGCCCCCCAGCCCAGTGGCGGGGACCCCAACACCCCACAGGAGAGGAATCTTCCAGAGGGCACAGAGCGGCCCCCAAAACTCTGTTCCCCACTTCCCAGCCAAGGGCCCCCGCCTTATGTCTTCATGTACCCCCAGGCCTCACCCTCCAGCCCAGCCCCTGGGCCGCCTCCGGGCGCTCCCCGGGCCTTCTCCTACTTGGCCGGCCCCCCGGCCACTCCTCCGGACCCCCCGCGGCCCAAGCGCCGGTCCCACAGCCTCAGCCGCCCTGGCCCAGCTGAGGGGGAGGCCGACGGGGAGGCCGAAGGGCCAGTGGATAGTGCCCTGGGCAACTACGCCACCCTCACTCGGCGACCAGGACGCAGCACCCTCGCCCGGACCAGCCCTAGCCCGACCCCAACGCGGGGGGCTCCCCGCAGCCAGTCCTTTGCCCTCCGGGCTCGCCGCAAAGGCCCCCCGCCCCCGCCCCCCCAAGCGCCTCAGCTCTGTCTCTGGCTCCACCCCGGAGCCCCCACCACCAGATGGAAGCCCGGGGCCCAAGGAGGGGGCCGCGGGGCCCCGGAGGCGAACACTGAGTGAACCCACAGGCCCCTCGGAGCCCTCCGGCCCGCCCACCCCAGCCGGTGCCGCATCGGACACAGAGGAGGAGGACCCGGGGCCCGAGGGGACACCCCCGTCTCGGGGCAGCTCAGGGGAAGGGCTCCCCTTTGCGGAGGAGGGGAACCTGACTATCAAACAGCGGCCCAAGCCGGCGGGACCCCCACCCCGGGAGACGCCGGTGCCTGCCGGCCTCGACTTCAACCTCACAGAGTCAGACACTGTTAAACGGAGGCCCAAGTGCCGGGAGAGGGAGCCACTGCAGACAGCACTCCTGGCCTTCGGAGTGGCGGGCACCACGCCCAACGCCCCTGCCCCCCAGCCCTCACAGACCCCCAGCGAGCCCCCCGCGGCCTCTCCCAGCCCTCCCCAGCCTGACCCAAGCAGCCTTCCCACCCCCGGAGCTCCAGCCCCTCTGTCTCCCAGCTCCCCGGCCCAGCCCCTCGGGCCCGCCCTGGAAAACAATCGGCGGCCCGGGGAGACGGAGCCCCCGGCTGCCCCCGCCACCCTCATCAAGGTGCCCGGAGCAGGTATGAAGCCAGGGCCTGCAGGGAGAGGGTGGCGTGGGCAGGGCCTGTGTCCGGCTCAGCTGAGTCACAAGCCAACCTCTTTGTCTCTGCAGGAACAGCCCCCAAGCCTGTGTCCGTGGCCTGCACCCAGCTGGCATTTTCCGGCCCTAAGCTGGCTCCCCGGCTCGGCCCCCGCCCGGTGCCCCCTCCAAGGCCGGAGAGCACAGGGGCCGCGGGCCCAGGCCGGGCCCAGCAGAGACTGGAGCAGACCAGCTCGTCCCTGGCAGCTGCACTGCGGGCCGCGGAGAAGAGCATTGGCGCTGAGGAGCGAGAGGGGTGAGCGTGCTGGGAGAACGGGAAACAAGGGCAGCTTCCCCACCCCCGAGTCCTTCCCCTAGGGTCTGGGCATGATGGCGAGGGGACATCGGTGTCATGGCAATCAGATCCTCAGGCGGGGGGGGGGGTCCCCACAGGGAGGGGTCACGCAGATCTGGCCTGCAGGCAAGTGGCACTTAAGAGGCAGGCGAGCTTGGACCAGTCACTTCTTTCTGTGAACCCCAGCGCCTCTGTGGGAGGAAGGGTCCGTGACTCCCATGACCTTGGGAAGTTGTGAGAAACGGGACGAGATGCACACCTGGTGCTCGCCCCAACCAGGCCCCACGCCCAGGGCCAGCAGGGTGCAGACCGCTGGCTCGTCTGACCTGGCCCTTCCCTGCCGCAGCGCCCCCGGCGCCTCCACCAAGCACATCCTAGACGACATCAGCACCATGTTCGACGCCCTGGCTGACCAGCTGGATGCCATGCTGGACTGATCTGGACCTGCCAGCGGCCCTCGGTGGTGCCCACCGCCACCTCCCGCAGCGCCCACTGCCTTTCCCCCTCAGCGCAAAAGACGCCCCCACCGCCCGAGCGGGGTCCCTTCTGCCGCCCCCAGCCTGCGGCCGTCCCCACAGCAGCCCCGTGCAGAGCGGAGGGGACTTTTCAGAACCTGACGTCTCAGCAAAGCACCCCCACCCCACCCCCAGCATGTCATCTGAGGGGAGGACCCTGCTTCTCGGACAGGGACCCTGGTAAGAGCTTCCTGTCCTGGAAGAGTGGTGGCCGGGCTTCTGGGGTGCCTTCTCTGTACCCCCCCACCTTCCCAGTGTCTCAAGTGCCTGTGCCAAGGTCCCCTGGCCGTCCACCGTGCGGTCCTGGCACCGAGAGGCTGGAGGCGGCAGTGCGTCTGGCCCGGCCCCCACAGGTGCGCACAGGACGTGTCAAGGGCCAGGGGTCTGCTCTCACTGTCAGCGGCACCCAGCCAGCCTCGGGCCCGCCCCTGCCTGCCCTCAGAGAGGCAAAGCTGTCTGCAGCGGGGCCGGTGGATTAACCGGTCCCTCGAACAGATCCCCAGAGTCCGAACGTTTCCAACTGTAAATGTTATTTTTTAAGCAGAGAGAAATGCGTATATTTTAAATGGAATTTATTCTATCTATAACTGCCTGTGAGGACACAGTGGGGGAGGGGCTTCGGACCACAGCGAGAGCACCCACTGCCCGCCACGGGGCTGCAAGCCTGACCTGCCTGGCCCAGGCCCCAGCTCTGTAAGCATTTAACCTCTTCCCCCAACTAACACCAATGAAAGTGTCATTCCACCAGACTGTGCTCTGTGTGTTTGGATGTGCGCCGTGAACCTCTGAGCCCAGGGGTCGCGCCTGAGCCGGACCCAAGCGCCCCCGCCAATGTGCAGGGTGGGGAGAAGGCCTGGGCCCCCCCATCTCACCTTCAGAGAGGGGCTCCCTCACTGGCCCAACCCTTGGGTGGGCCCTTTCGTGGCTGCCTCAGGGATCAGCCACAGGTTTTGCTTCAGGAGTTTATAAGTTTTAATACAAACCAGTCTGTATTCATTCTCAAAAGGCTCATTTCCAGTAAAAAATATACACCAGTAAAAACATTCTCACAGGGTAACTGGGGCTGAGGCTGGAAGGAGGTCCCGGGCTGCGCCCCCAGGACTGGCTCCACGGCCTGCCTAAGGGTGGCCCAGGAGGAGGTTCTCGGACCAGGCGGGGGCTTGGCTCCGTCTTCGGGCCCCAGCATGAGGCCCCCCACAGAGGAGGAGCGGGCTTTGCCCCAGGAAGACAGGACGATGGGAGCCCGGGGAGGGGCTGGAGCCCCGGCCTCCAGCGGCGCCCTGGAGGACCGTGGGCACATCCCAGGACTGCCCTCCCACCAGAGGCCCCATGGTCCACGGCTCTGCCTAAAGGCCAGGGGGCCCTGGAGGGGGGCAGCCCACAGGTGGAGGGGGCTTAGGGCCCCTCTGCTAAGCACACGAGGTCATACATTCAAGAGCCCGGGGGTCTCCCCCTGGCGAGGAAGAGCCAGACGGTCCTGGACTGAGGCTGCAGCTCCGTGTCTCTGAGGAAGCCCCGGGGCGGGAACCACAGCTGGGTCTGACACCGGGAGCTGGGACTCCAGGGCCATGCGGCGCAAGAGCAAACCCTGAAACATTCATGATATCAACTCCCCAGACACAGAAATGGGTGTGGCTTCAGCCCCAGACACCACGGCATCTATGGCCGCCACGGCCAGCGGCTCAGAAAGGAGAGTTCATGCCCAGCTTAGTTTCAAACTGCAGCTTCTGTCGCTTCTGGTAGCGGACGCGGACTCTGGTGGGGTGGAGATTGAAGACCAGGTTAGCGCAGACGCCGAGGCCAGGGATGGACAGGACGCAGAGGATGGGGCGCGGGCAGCAGGAAGGGGTGAGGCAGGAGGTGACCAGGGAACACGCCCGAGCCCAGAGGGGACACATGCCTGGCCGGTGGCTCACCGGATCTCGTGCAGCTTCACGACCTCGTTGGTGACCACCACAAGGACCAGAGACAGGCAGCCCAGGAGCCACGTCAGCAGAGGCACGTCCTCCAGGCCGAAGTGGACATGGCTGTCCCTGTGTGTCCACAGCTGCAGGTCCACTGCCGTCTGGGCCACCTGCCCCAGCAGCCTGCAGGAGGCGGCAGCCCACATCAGCCGGGGGGCCCTGCTTCCTTCCCTGCCCTTCTCGGCAGGAGGCGCACCCGGAGGGTGCCGTTCAGCCCCTGGCCCAAAGCCCACCTCGCATCACAGCCCCTCCCTGGCTCCCACCCTCCACCCGAGACTCACACCACGGGCACGGTCACGGCCCACCACAGGTTCGTCAGGGGGCTCTTCCTCCACAGGGGCTTGGTGCGGTGCACATGGGTGATGGAGATGAAGACTGGGGAAATCGTGGCGCATGTCAGACCTCCCACGGCCAGAGGCCCTGTCCCCGGGGAGTCCCCCCGGCCCACACCCAGCTGCAGGGCGCCCCTCACCAGTGTGTAGGACGATCAGGGCAGCGGCAAGCTTCTGAGCCGACAGCAGCCCGTTGGCGAAGTTGTCAAACCAGGCTGGGGCCTTGTCGACGTGGCTGCCAAGGCAATGTGTGGGCTCAGCCTCCTCGGGGCCCCGGGGAGGTGGCCCCAGGGGTGAGGGTGAGGGGCGGGACCCACCTGGGCAGCATGATGGAGGAGCAGTTGGTGAGGTTGCGGGCCCGGGACCTGTCGCAGAAGCTCTGCAGTGTGAAGGCAAAGCAGATGAGGCACGAGCTGATGGTGAGGCTGAACTTCAGCAAGAAGCACAGCAGGAAGTAGTGCTGGGTCTGCGGGAAGCGAAGACCCGTCACTCAGGTGCCTGGGTTCACAGGGTCCTCGGGAAGTGGGCAGGCCCGGGGGGGATAAGAGCAAGGAGCTTTCCCAACTCCATACCTCCCGCCCCCTTGGCCTGATGGAATCCCTCCTCGCTCCCCCAGGGCTCAGCCCCCTCCACACTCACCTTCCTTGGGAAAAGCCCAGGCCCATGGGCTCCGTGTCGCTTACCTTCTTAGGAATGGACTGAAGGTTCTTCCCCGTTGCCATAGACATGATGGAGCTATGTGGGGGCTTTCCCAGTAAAGAAATGCTAAAAAACAGGGATTCGGTGAAGGATAGGGACTGTGACCCTGTGTCCCCCAATTCTTTTTTTTTTTTAATTACGTTTTTCTTTTTTTTTTAATATTTACTTTTATTTATGTACTTGGCTGCACCAGCTGATCTAGTTCCTCAACTGGAATTTGAACCTGGGCCCCCTGCGTTGGGAGCATGGAGTCTTAGCCATTGGACCTTCAGGGAAGTCCCCATGTCGTCCAATTCTTCCCTAGGAGAAGCTTTTCAGGAGTCCCAAGAGTGAGGGCAACTCTGCTGGGCAGACAGGCTACAACAAGGAAGGGAGCCCCCTGGAGCTGGGCGGCCCCCACGGTGGGGGGCACTAGCATGGCTTCCTGAACCTGGGCTCCTGGGGACACTCGGGGACATCCTGATCCTGGACATGGGGGGCGGCCTGGCCTCTCACCTGAGCAGAGGGTAGCAAAAACAGGACAGCCACAGGATGTCGGTGGTGCTCAGGATTGGCGGCAGCTGGACGAGGCAAGAGAGGAACTGGGCCAGGAAGAGCCGGGAAGCCCGATTAGATTCCAGCGAAGAGTCAGATGCCAGGAGCCCCGGGGCTGCCTCGCCCTGTACCCAGAGGGCTGGAGGGGACACGATTCTGCCAGCGGAGGTTCTCAGAGGCTCTGGGGGCCCCTCAGGCTGTGCTGCCTCCTCCCAGCCTCTCAACTGGTCCCGGGGCACAGGAGCTGGCGGTGGGGAGGGGGGTGCGGTGCCAATGCCCACGCCAGCCCCACCTCACCTGGATGACCACAAGCGTCAGCTGGCACTGCAGCAGGAAGAGGAAGCACTTGCGGATGCCGTACGTGGCGTGCCGGGCCTAGGGAGTGGGAAGGGCAGGGGGTGGCCGCGATCAGACCCTGCAGCTGATACGCTTCAGCCAGATGTGGCAGATGTTCACGTTAGCGAGCGGCCGGGGCAAACTAAACCTCCTGGGAGAGCTGCACCCGGAGGTGAAGTGCCCCCGGGAGCCCAGGCGGGTCCTGCACAGCGACTCCCCACCCTAGCAGGCTCTGACCTCTGCCCCCCGGCATGCGCGAGCCCCTACCTGCTCGATGAGCCGGATGATGCTGATGGTCTCCTCCTGGCGGAAGGTCAGCGAGCAGGGCAGGCTGTTGAGCTGCCCCGAGAGCTGCAGGGGGGAAAGGCCATCCGAGGCCTGGGCCATGCTGGTGCTGGTGGCGTAGCCGAAGGTCTCCCAGGAGCAGCGAGACGGGTACAGGGGGTCCAGGGCGATGCTGCTCAGCATGGGAAGGGGAAAGGGTGTCCATCAGCTGGGGTCCGCCAAGACCCCATCCATCTCCCAGGGGACGGAGCCAGCACCCCCCCCCTCCCCCGCTTCCTTCTCTCCCCACCAGGCCCAGGCCGGTTATGGGGAGTCCTGGCTCTGGGCTGTTGCACTGACCTGACGTCACTCTGGAGGAAGAGGCAGCTGTTCCGCAGGTTGGCGGAGCTGCCCAGGCAGCAGGTCACCTCCCCGTACTCCTGCATGATCTTGATCATCTCACACATGGCTGAGGGGGCAGAGTTGGGGGCACAAGGGTCAGGCACGTGGAGCCCCACTTGGGGCGCTGGGCAGAGACCCACAGGCCAGGGCAGGAGACGACAGAAATCAGGCCCCTCTTTGGAGCCATCCTACCCCCAATGTCATAAACATTCTACGAACGCTGTCACTTCTGAGTCCTTAGAATGGGCTACGCTGGGCTCCTACCCACGAGACTCCCCAGCTCCTCCCAGCCCAGCTTCCTCTGCTCCCTGCATGGGAAACCAACACCCCTCCGGAGCCCGTGGGGTGCCAGGGGCTGGCAGTGCTCCACCCAGGCCCAGGCTGGACGAGCGCCCAGTCACAGCACTCACTCTCGGGGGTACAGTCGGTGAAGAGGGGCACCAGCAGGGGCACGTTGTCGATGTTCTGCAGGTGGGGCCGCACCTGGTGGATGCCCCGGGGCAGCTTGGCCTGCAGGGAGCAGAGATGCGTGTGGCCTCAGGGCCCCACCTCCCTCACTGGCTCCCCTGCCCTGGACCAGCCCCGTTGCCAACCCCAAGGCTCCAGGGGCACAGTAGTACCCGGTTGCAGTCTTCCAGGAAGCTGGGGAGGTCGCTATCCGTGGGCTGGAAGCTAATGAGGTCCGAGTGACCCTCCTCCTCCATTAGAAGGAGTCCTTCCGCGTCGTCTCGGGATGCTGCAGGGACAAAAGCCTGTCCCTCATCATGGGGCCAGCCTTCTGGGGGCCTTTCCTAGCCCTGAAGATGGCGCAAAACTTCCTTCTCGAGCTCTCCTCTCCCCCCACCCCATAGACTGTAGCTACTGCAGGGGATCAGAGCCAGGTTCCCAGGAGGGATCCCGGGAGGTTCTTTCTAGCTGTAGCTCCAAGGAAGGGGGACGGCCCACACCCACCTCGTGTCCACACCAAGCCTCTGCCCTCACCCTGGTTCAGGTCGTCGTGCAGGGAGCCAGCGTGGCTGGGGCTGGAGGGGGGGATCTCGGAGCCGGGCATGTCACCATTGGGCGTGAGGGAGATGTGGCAATTCCAGCCCGTCTCCAGGCCCATCTTCTCTGCAAACACCTGCACCAGGCAGACGGTGATGACAAGAGGGGCCCCAGAAGCCGTGGAGAAAGGGGCAGCGGGAGCACAGGGGTCGGTGGCTCCCCAACCTTGCTTTTGAGCTCATCCTCCAATGAGAAGTAGACGAAGCGGATGCAGGCATTGACCAGCCCGTCGATGAGGCGCACGATGTCCAGGCGGGCCTGGTACTGGGAGGACACCATGCCCATGAAGATCTGGCCACTCAGGGCCTGCATGCAGTCTTCCTTCTCCAGCACCTCCCCGATCCCTTCTTCAGGAGGCAGCAGGTGCAGAGCCCGGCCAGGACACCCAGGAGCCGGCGGGTTCCAGGAGGCAGCCCGGGGCCACACACGTGGGCGCCACGCCCAGATCAACGAGCACACGGGCCCCAGGGGACCACACACATGTACAACCAAGACAGAAAAGGAGCCGACAGACACGGGGGCGGACGGGGACGGTGGGGGAGAGACAAGGAAAGGTACTCATCAGTCAGGTGACCATCCCTGGTCTAGGGCCAGGAGGCGGGCCCCACCCTCAGCTTTGGCTTCAGTTCACGGGCTCTTGGGTCACAAGACCCCGGAAGGCTGTGTGTCTGACGGAGTGGGGAGGGGTGCATGGAGCTCTGAATCCCTCTGTTGTAGCAGTGTTTGCGACCAGGTCTTTTGTCTGATTCCAATCAGGCTAAGGCTCTATACACACTGCTGCTGCTGCTGCTGCTAAGTCACTTCAGTTGTGTCCGACTCTGTGTGACCCCATAGACGGCAGCCCAGCAGGCTCCCCCGTCCCTGGGATTCTCCAGGCAAGAACACTGGAGTGGGTTGCCATTTCCTTCTCCAATGCATGCAAGTGAAAAGTGAAAGTGAAGTCGCTCAGTCGTGTCCAACTCTTCGAGACCCCATGGACTGCAGCCCATAGGGCTCCTCCGTCCGTGGGATTTTCCAGGCGAGAGCACTGGAGTGGGGAGCCAACACTACTGCTTTCCAGCCTTCAGAGAAAGCGCTTTTCCATACGTCACCCAGCGGCAGCAGCACCGCGGCCGTGAGCGGGACACAGGTGACACTAAGGAACCTGCCCACGTCGCCAGGAGCCACCACGGCGCTCCAGGTCTAGTGCCCGCTGTCCCCTCTGCTAGGCTCTCACCCAGGCCCCCGCAAGCTCTCCCGGCCCCTGGCCCCGGGGGACGGGGCCCACGGTACCGTCTGAGCTCCAGCTGCCGCGGCGGGCGCTCAGCTTGATGGGAATGGTGCTGGGCAGCTCGCACGTGGTGAAGATGCTGTTCTGGCCGGGCGCCTGCACCAGCTCGATGCACTTGCCATTGAGCTGGGAGGACAGGGCACAGCTCATGGGCTTGTAGGCGAAGGCAGAGCAGTAGCCAGACAGGCAGGCTCGCTGGTAGAAATCCAGCACTTTCTTTCTGCCGGGGAAGCAGGGCGGAAGTGAAACGAGCAGTCCCAGGGTGTCCCGACCTCTGGGTACCCAGCCAGAGCCGATGGTTCTCACCACTGGCCATGTGCCTCCTCACCTACCTGTCGGAACCTGAAAGAGGGTAGATGTCAGCTCCGTCCCAGAAGTCTGTGCAGGCCTCCAAGACCACGTCAGCCGTGCCGTGGGACAGCATCTGCTCTGTGCCTGAGCAGTGGAGGACCAAGCCCTGAGTGCCCCAAGCCACCGCCCCTCCCGACGACCTCCGAGGACATACCGCCACCCCTGAGAAGGATGCTAAAAGGAGCCCCTGGGTGGGGGGCGGGCCATGGGAATCCCCCAGGCATCATGGCAACAAACCTATCCGCAAGGCCACTGAGTGCGTAACGTGGACACGAGGCCACCGGTCCTCCAGACAGTCCCACGACCCACGGCGTCCACCGTCCCAGCCCCCGTCCCCAAAGCCCATCTCTGCCACGTGTGAAGTCTCGGCGAAGAGCTAATGCTCCCTAGAGAGAAGACACCCTGAAAAGAGCCCCGCCCCACCACACTCCCAGGAGGCTCACTGGTGGTGGTGTCCTTGATGAAGAGGCTGATCATGTGGCTAAGCGGGGGCCGCCGCTTGGTGACGCAGGACAGCCTCCCCAGCGAGGTCTCCTTCATGGTCTCAGCGCTGGGGAGACGGTAGAGTGCGAGGTGGTTCCCCTGCTTGAAGAGCTCCTTGGCCCCGGGAGTGAAGCCTGCAGGATGGGTGGATGGATGAATAAACAGATAACATGCAGATAAAGGGGCTGATCAGAAGCTCAAAGGGATGCCGGTGCTCTTGACCAAGGCCACACCTGGCCCCGGTGTGTTTGGAGCTGGGGTCTCTGGGGGGGATCCCCACCCCACACACCTCCCTCCCTTCCTGGAGGGGAGAGAACCCCAGTCAGGCCAGGCTGCTTCCCTTCGTCCGTCCACCCCACCGGCAGTTATCTTCCCAGATAAGGGAGCACCATCAAGCGATGGCGCCTGGTTAAAGGGGCTGATCAGGGAATTCCCTGGTGGTCCAGTGCTTAGACTCTGGGGTCTCATTGCTGAGGGCACAGGTTTAATCCCTGGAGGGGGAACTAAAATCCCACAAGCCACATGGCACAGCTACAAATAAATAAATGCATGGATGGGTAAATAAACGAATACATAGATGAATAGATAAAGAGGCTGATCAGAAACACAAAGGGCTGCCGGTGCTCTTGACCGAGGCCACACCTGGCCCCGGTGGCCCAGCCCCTGGGAAGAGTCGCCAGGCTGCATACCGATGAGGCGGGCGAGCTCACAGAGGCCCCAGGGCACACGCACGGGCAGCACGGCGCTGCGGCTCTCCTGCAGGGCGACGTTGCACAGGTGGTCTGAGAACCGGCAGAGCCGCTCGGTGACGCTGGCGTCGCACAGGTTCAGCAGCACGTTGAGGCCCAGCGGCTTGAGCGAGGTGAGGTGCAGCTGCCAGTTGGAGTCGTCAAACTGGATGCAGGAGGGGTTCTGCTGGTCCTGGGACAGGCTGAGCATCTCCAGGTGGTAGTCACACACGAAGTCCTCGGCTTCGTAGGGCTCGCCCTCCGGCCCGTGCTGCGTCTGGAGGAGAGGAGGAGGAAGGCAGGGAGCTTAGACTGAAGTTGGAGGGGGTGATACAGGCAGCTCCCCTGAGAGAAGGCACCCCCCCAAGCAGGGCGTGCTCCTGCTCACGCTCTTCCAACCCTCCCCACACCCCTCTGCACCCATCTGTGCTCAGCCACACTGTCACCAGCTCAGAGGAGGCTGTCGAGACTGGGCAAGAAACGGCGAAGCCTCTCTCTCAGCCAGAGGAAGTATTTTTAGAGGGATATCTTTACTGGCTTTCTGTCTCTTGAAGGCGGAGGAAGGAGGAAGGGTCTTGCCCCAACCAATTACCACCGTTGTCACCAAACCCGAAAAAGGGGGAGGGGTCTACTCTGCGGGAGAACCAGGCACAAGGCCTCTGGAGCTGAGAACAGGGGCCGGGATGTCTGAGCCCCGGGCTCCGCCCACCCGGGCTGGGCGGTGCCTCTGCAGCACCCCCAGCAGAAGAGGCCAGGGTGCCTCACAACGGATGAGGTGGCCGCTCCCCGGGCTCCCCTCACCTTGCTGGGGTCGTCGTCTTCGCCGCCCTCGGTGTCCCTACTAAAGCTCACGCTGGAGCCAGACAGGTGTTTGCTGCGGCCATGTGCCCGGTGGTGAGGGTGGGGCTCGGACGCCTTGGGACCGTCGCTTGGCCAGTGGCCGCCGCGCTCCTGCTCATTGGAAAGGTGCAGCGGGGCGTTCAGGGAGCCGGCCAGGAGGGCGTCGCGTTCGTGGGGCTGAGGAGAACAAGGAGCACAGGCCTCGGACCCCGCTCCTGACGTTGCCTCGGGCCAGGAGGCCGGGCAGTTACGGCCCCCCGGGGCCCGTCTCGACAGCAGCTCCTGAGGCCTGAGCCCTCCTCCTCCTCCCGCCTCGCCTCGCCCAGCGGGAGGCCGCCAGCCTGGCCCAGGCCGCACCTCCTCCTCCACCTCGGGATGGCAGAAGGAGCGGGTGGACAGGTCGTCTGTGAGGTCCTCGTGGCTGCTGTGCGGGGGCTCCACCTTCCCGCTGAAGAACAGCACGGTCTCCGGGCTGGGGTTGGGCCACGACAGGATCCCCTGTTTGTCCACACAGCACAGGACCTGCAGGGGGATGGGGGTGCGGCATTTCCCAGGCTGCCGGGGTGCTCCGGAGAGCCGCCTGCCGAGGCGGGGTCCTCCCACGGGGCCGCCCTCACCGTGACGGAGCCCAGGCTGTGCAGCAGGCTGGAGCTGTGGCTCAGTGTGGGCGACGTCCCCTGGATCACCCGCAGGAAGTGGCCCCAAATGCAGCGCAGCATCTCCTGGGGGCAGAGACAAGGTGCTCGGCCACATTTCCCTGGAGATGGCCTTGGGGACCGACAGAGGAAACGGTCTGGGGGAAGTGTGTGCCCCCCCAGCAGTGACACGTTACCCACATGGGACGGGGGGCCAGAGGGGCTCTGAGAGGGAGGCTCAAGGCCATAATGCAGGGGCACCTGGGGGCTCCAGAAGGGGCCTTGGGGAGCTCGGGCTGGGGGTACAGGGCCAGCATCCATCCGGGTGAGGGTACCTGAGAGGACACGGCTTCTGTATAGCTGCTGAGAGTGTCCTCCGAGAACTTGGCCAGCTGCACAGAGAAGAGGGCGTGAGACTTGGGAAGGAAACTGCCACCGTCCCGCAGGCCTTGGAGCCGGCGGGTGGGGGCCTCGCACCTCTCCATGAAGGACACCGGGCAGCCCCAGAACCCGTCTGCTGAGAGCAAGGGTGGATGGATGCCTGGCCATCCCCGGGGCCTAGTCTGGAGACCCTGCTGGCTAGAGAGGCGGAGCCCTCAGAGAGCTGCCCAGGGCTGGCCGTGTGCTGGGCCGCAGGGCGGGAGGTGGGGTGGCTGCACTTCTGCCCTCTTTGCTGGGGGCACAGCCCCCTCTGTCTTTCTGTTCCTGTCTTTGGCTCTTTCTGCACTTTCCCACACCCCCTCCCTGAGGCCCGGGAACTACTGACCAGGGAGCTGGGGGAGGCCTTGCTCATCTGGGCCAGGACACGGGCTTCTCCACAGGCGGTTGCCAGGACCCAGAGGACCGGGAAGAGCAGGGGGAGGATGGGCAGGACGCCATTCACCTGGGAAAGAGCGAGCCCCGCTGAGGTGCCTGGGGCCCTCCCCTGAGCAACAAGGACCGCTGGGGACAGCAGGCAGGAAGTGGGGAAGGAAAGCAGGCGCTCCAAAGCGGAAGTCTGGGAGGCCCCTGGGCTGGGGGTGGGAGGGGCAGTCAGGGCACCACGAGGGGACCCAGTCTCTGGGGAAAGAGAGGAGAGGGCAGTCTTACCTGCAGCTGGAGGAGAGTGTATTGCCAGGTGGTGACACCTGGGGCATTGAGCATGAAGCGCAGGGCGTTGGTGATGAGGAAGCTGGCCTGTTGGGGACAGGAGAGACACTGCCTTAACGCCACCCCTCCCAGGGGGGACTCAGGCTCTAAGGCACCCCACCTTCTGACCACTCACACTCCCCCACCCCTGGCACTGGCCGGCTCACACCTGGACCCTCCTGTCTTTGCTCACAGGCTTGCCTGAGTCTGGCTCCCAGGGTCCCCGAGCCCCCAGCCCCCAGCTGCCCCCGCCACGGCCCGGCCGCACACACCAGGACCACGGGCACCGCGTAGCGCAGCATCACCGACTGCACTGTGAACCTCTCGTTGTCCAGAGCGGTCACCGGGCGGGACAGGGCCATGTCCAGGCACCACCTGCAGAAAGAGATGGTCCTACACTCGGGCGAGCCTTGGGTCCTGCAGTTCCCCGCTCCCCTCCCAGGCCCTGGCCCTGGGAGAATGGCCTCCAGGCCACTGTGGCCCATGGCCACCTCTGAAGCTGTCCCTTCAGAGTCCAGACTGAGAAGGGGTCAATCACCCAGTCGAAGAATTCTCACGAAAGGGACTTCCTTAACAATCCACCCTGCAGTGTAGAGGACATGGGTTCGATCCCTGGATGGGGAACTAAGATCCCACATGCCTTGGAGAAACTAGACCGCGCATCACACCTACTGAGCCTGCAAGCCACAACTGAGACCTGACACAGCCCAACAAACTGGAAAAAAAAGAACCTCACAAGAAGCTAAAGTGAAGGCCCCGCAGATGCCTGCTCTAAGGGGCCCGGGTACGAACCAGGCTCCTTCCTGTCGCCATCGCCGGCTCACGGCTCACAGGGGGAGGCTCTGGGGGGAGAGGTTGGGGGACAGCGCAGCGCCCCCACCTGATGTTGTCGATCACGGGGGTCTCGAGGACACGGAAGAGCCGGTGCTGCTGGGGGTTCTGCGGCCCCTTCTTCACTTCTCCCCGGGGGGACGGGGGTGGTGAGAAAGGGGGGAACAGGTCTCCCGGCTCCAAGACGATGTGCTCGTCGTCCTGCCAGAGATGAAGGGGAGCAGGCGGAGGGTAATCAGTGGGTTCCGGGGAAGCCACTCTTCCTTGACCATTCCAGCGAAGCAGAGACATCTCACCAGGTTAAGGACCATCAGTGAGCAAGGAGTCACCTGGGGTGGGTTGGGCAGAGCCTGGAGGATGGGTTTCCTAGCAACTTAAGGATCACAGGGAAGGAAGAACATGATGAAGAGAAAGATGTCCCAGCTTTTCTCCATTTTTCCTATAGCACATGCCAGGAAACCCGTGAGCTGGGCAGCAAGCGTCAGGATTAAGCCCTGGGACCCTCCCACCACTGCTGGTGGACGTTCCCACAAAATTTCCAGGGAAGGAGAGGAGCCCCCAGCTACCTTGATGCCCCGCAGGGAAGCAAAGGATTCCTGGCCTGGCCTCAGAGCTATGATGTCGCCTTCTACCAGCAGGCTAACCGGCAGGTTGACGAGATGTCCATCTCTATAGGCCCAGTGCAGAGACCAAGATGGTGCGAAGGGCATGTGGAGGTCTGGATACATGGCATCTGGCCACTTGACCTCCTTGCCATCCCTGAGGGCATCTGATGAAGGTGGAAAGACAGACACAGCCTCACCCAGAGCTCCGCACACACCAGCCGGATCCAGCATGCTCTCCTCGCTTCCCCAGAAGGCCTGTGTCAACCCGCACCACTCATTCCAGCACTGACCCCTCTGTAGGTCCGCGCCCTGCCTGGCCTCACCTTGGATTTGGTCAATGACGCCCCGCAGTCTCCGTTCTACCTCCCGACGCTTCAGCCGATCTTGCCGCCCAATGAGGACGAGGTTGAGGAGCAGCAGGAGGAAGAGCGCTGAGGCGTTCACCAGCTCCACCCCGCGGCTGGCAGCAAGAGGGGAGGGCGTCCTGGGGGTCCTGGCCAGCGGGGGTTGGGGGGCTCTGCAGCCCAGCCAACCCAGGGCCCCACACTGCCCTCCCCACTCCCTTCTGCTTCTGACAGCAGCTGGCCAAGCAGATTCTCTCTTGACCCAGGCTCTGACTGCGGGGGGCAGTTCCCTGTCTCCCGGGTGGGTACGGGGACAGGAGAAGGACAAGCCCAGACCCTGTGCTGCGAGAGGCAGGAAGAAACCCCACCCACCCAGGGCCGAGGGCTGCGTACCTGCCGGCTGGCTGGCCCCCGCAGCAGGCGAGCAGCAGGAGCACGGCCAGGAGCATGAGCGAGGCGCCCGGCCAGTGGAAACAGGAGCAGCGGTTCCCATGGTGCAGGAAGCTGCTTCTCCACATCTCCTGGAGGGGAGGAGCCGGGGAGTGAGAGGCCAGGGGACAAGCGGGGGGCAGGAAGGGGCCGGGACTCTCCGACCTGCTAGGATCTGACTGCCTTCCTCCCCAGCCTACCCGATCCTTCCCCCGTGGCTGCCTCCGTCATCTTGCTTGGGGGATCGGGACACCACTCTGAAAGGAACCGTGACTCCTTTTTGATTTTTAGGGATGCCTCGGTCGGGTCATGCTGCCCAGGAGGACAGGGTGAGTCCCGGCCCTGAGAATGGGCCTCTCAAGCTTTTCCGCCACCCCAACTGTACAGCCCTATACCACGGCCACAGGTGTGGAGCCCTGGACCAGGGTCACAGGATAAAAATCTCTGGGACTGACCAAGCCCCATAGCAACTGTTGCCACGAGCCTCCGGATCTAAACCTGCCAGTCCCCTGACCCTGTATTAGGTCAAATACCCACCCTATTATCAGTCCTATGGCGTCCCATCACCTAACGCCATCACTCCAGTAGGAATTTTCTCTGTCTTGAGGCTATAAAAATTGGCTGCCAGCCTTTGAAAGGGTTCGGCTCTCCCTCGAGCCGGCCCACTGTGCTAACAGCAGCTCCCACTCTAGAAAACTTTCTTCTCCTCTCATTCTGCCTCACGTCTGCAAATTCCTTTCCCACCCGCGCACAGACCAGGACACCAGCTAGGCTCTGGGCTCCCGGGAGGACGCGTCACCTTCCACGTGAGACATTTCTTCCGCTCCTTCAGGTGTCCATCCAGCACTGCCTCCAGCTGCTCCTTCAGAATGCTGAGGGCCTTCCGGGTGGACAGGCCCAGGGCCAAGGGCGGCTCGCCCTGGAGGGGAGAGGGGGTGGCGCTCGGCATCCCACGGGAGGCCCAGGCCCCCTCCCCTCCGGCCTCACCAGAACCTTCCTCCCTCCTCCCAAGGCCTCGCCCTCCCTCCCCTTCACTAGCCCCTGGCAACCGGTAGGGGTCATGAGCATGTTCCCCACCGAGTGAAAAGATGTGCAGGTACACAGTCCCTGCTCTTCAAAGCCCAGTTTAACACAAAACTAGAGGGACTTCCCTGGCAGTCCAGAGGTTAGGACACCACGCTCCCAATGCAGACGGCACAGGCCTGATCCCTGGTCGGGGAACTAAGATCCCGCAGGCCACCTGGCGCAGCCAAAAAGTAAAATAAACAGGACCAGAAACACCTTTCTAGGCTTAGCGTCTTCTAACTCTCCTTTCACTCAACTCCTGACCCACTGCCATCAGCAGCCCAGTACCACTTGGGCCGTGCTCACCGCCCAGCTCCCCTTACTTCACTGGGGCCATCTCTCCCAGTTCTCCGGCTGGAAAATGTGGATTGTTTAAGTGTGAGGGGCTTCCCTGGTGGCTCAGCTGGTAAAGAATCCGCCTGCAATGTGGGAGACCTGGGTTTGACCCCTGGGTCGGGAAGACCCCCTGGAGAAGGGAAAGGCTACCCACTCTGGTATTCTCGACTGGAGAATTCCATGGACTGAACAGTCTGTGGGGTCAGTTGCAAAGACCAACTTCCGCTTTCTAAGTGGGGAGAAGAGAACTAATCTAGAGGTACTAGCTTAAAGTTCTCCTTAGTAAAAACGTGAAGGAGGAAAACCCCACCAACTTCTGTCATCACCAGTTCATTAAAGGGAAGCTACTGTAACACTGATGGCGGGAAGAACACAAGCTCAGAAAAAGGTTGCTCCCAGGCTGCTCCTTGCAGCAGCCGCTCCCAGGAAAGGGCCTGTACCGACCACACCCCGCACTCCCGCTCGCTGAGGGTGGGTGAACGAGGCACGGACAGGGTGGTTGGTGGCACATTTTCCTCTGTGGCCCCACAGCCTGACCTCTGCCATCGAGACCCCCTCTCCTGGGCTTCTCGCTTCCTCTGTCCTGTCCACCTACCCCGCAGTCCCTCCTGTGACATCTCCACAACACTGTGTACGTTTCCAGGGAAACATCAGCCACAGGAATTCGCCTGCCAGCAATAAGCTTCCAACTCCTAAATCTGACCTGTAGCCTGACCACTGTCCTAAATTCTGACCTGTTTCTGAACTGATCCACAGCTCTTTCATAGGTATCTGTGAGTTGACACGTGCGAAACCCCGAAACTGCCGCCCAGCTCTCCCCACCAGAGCCAGTAGCCCTCCTGCAAGTTACCACCTCACCCAGGCATTTCAGCCCCTCCCCTCAACCCCTGCCTCCCCTTCCCGCCTCCCAGTGCCTACCTTCTATCCCAGCCAGGGAGCGTGCATCTGATCAACTGACCCTGTTTCCCTTTAAAATCCAGCCCAGACTCCTGAGCATGGTCTGGGATCTTCTCCAGCCTCTTCTCCTGCTGTTCCTGCCACATGCCCAGCTCCGTGAGCTCATGTGCCAACATCTTCCTGCATTTTCCTAGCCAAGAACACACTCCCTGCCCCAGACAACTCTTACTTCTCTGAGACTCGGCTCAAACACCACCCGCTCTGGCAAATTTCCCAAAGCCCAGGGCTGCACGTACTGCAGGAGGCTGGTATTCCAAAGGCACCCCAGGGCGCCCTGGCTCACAGGCGGCGCCGCAGAGCGCTGTCGCCATAGGTCTGCTTGTCTGGCTCCCCCACCAGACAGCCAGCCAGTTCCTTGAAAACAGGTGGTGAATTCTTCCATGTCTATACTCTCCCACCAGACACAGGGCAGCGGCTCAATGAATACTTGCTGAATGAATGAATGAACGAACGTACGTGTAGCTTCACGGGTATCAAGGACACCTTAATGAGGGTTGTCAAGTGTTCAGCCACTCAATCGTGTCTGACTCTGTGACCCGATGGACTGCAGCCTGCGGGGCTCCTCTGTCCATGGGATTATTCTCCAGGCAAGAACACTGGAGTGAGTTGCCATTTCCTGTTCCTGGGGATCTTTCCGAACCAGGGATAGAACCCGCATCTCTTGCATCTCCTGCGTTGGCAGGCAGTTTCTTTACCACTAGTGCCACCTGGCAAGCCCAACCCAGGACCTACGGCAGAACTGCCTAGAGCTTTTACAAATGTGCAAGTCCAGGTCCCCACCCCAGACCTACCCAATCGACGCTTCTGGAGGTGAGGCCCACTCTGGGTGGATCTGAGGCACAGATCCCCAGCTGGCGGTCCAGGGGAAAAGAAGGCCCCCGGGAAAGACAGGGCCTGGGGGAGCAGTGAGTCTTTCCCAGGGCAACCTGAAGAGCACCAACGTGGGCTTTCACCAGGGAAAGTTCTGAGCAAGGAGAGGGAAGGCCTAGCCCTGGGGCGCCAAGAAAGGGTCTGGGTTTATCCACTGGGTCCCGGCCAAGCGTCACTAAGCCAATGGGGCCCTGGCTGCCCGGGTTCACAGCCCTACCTCTCCGTTCCCACCCTCGGGGTCCTGCCCTGACTTTGTCCACTAATGTTTCTGGATTTCCTCCTCCCTGCGGGTCTCCATATTCCATGGCAGCCTAGCCCCTCACCAGATACACATCTCCACCACTAGGGGTTGATGGCCTGAGGTGGCATCCCCTGGCTGCAGACTGGGCACCGGGGGCTTGTCGCCAGCTCTCTCAGCCTGAGGGGTGAGGATGGACCCCAGAGTGGGTCCCACCCAAAGACCTCCCAGCTCCTTCACTTGAACCCCAACCCCCCATCCCTGCTCTCCACAGAGGCTCTGGGGGATTATGAGATGAGAGCTGCCTCTTCCAAGAGGGAAGAACTGGTCATTTCAGCTCAGGAAGAAATGGGCCTCCAGGCAGGGAGCTGGCACCCCCTTAAGGGTAAACACCTCCCTCTGGCAGGGATCTGGGCCGAGAGCCCATGGTCCAGAACAAAGGAGTACCAGGTAAGGCCAGCACCTCTGCCTAGACTCCTGGCTGGAGGGAAGAAAGCCTCCAGGGGCAAGAAGGAGGAAGAGAAAAGCAAAGGGTGACCAGGGGTCTGTCCAGGGCCAAGGGGCTGGCCCCGGAGGGGGATGCCTGCCCCTCTCGTCCCGGAAAACCCCGGAAGAAGAGAGTCTGGGAGGCCCGCCTGTCCTCCCCCTGCCCCGTCCTCCCCCGGGCTCAACCCTCCGAACTCCCTTCCCCAGCAGGGACTGCGAGTTCCCAGGGTAGACTTGCCTAGGCCAGGTCTCCAGAAACTAAAGTGAGTACACCTCCTGCGGGCAGGGGAGGGCTGGCTGGCAGAGGTGGACAGGCTGTGCGCCAAAGGGCAGGAGAAAGCAAGGGCGACAAAGCCCACGGGGCTGCGGGGTCACCCGGAGAGCGGCTTGGGCCGGAACAGGTGCCAGGCTCAGGAAGGCTAAGGGAGCAGCCGGGGCGCAGCCTTCCTCTGGCCGGGCCTTTAGACCATGGACACTCAGCAACTGCCCTCCGCCTGCCCTGCAGCTGGCCTGTACCCGCTGTCTTATTTCAGGCACCCCAAACCCCCTGAGTCCCCCACCCAGCGATCGTTTAGCTCCTTCTCTGCCTCCAGGTTCTTGGAACCTAGAGTCTGCTCCCCTCCCGGGGTGGAAGGAGGGGCCAGAGGGCGGCAGAAGCTCCAGGGGCAGCGGGAGGTGAGCACGGAGCCCCCGTGAGTCAGCCCCCCGCATGTTGTGTCTGGTCTGGAGCACCCACTCCAGACTGGCGATTAAAGGCAACACAGCAAGGGGAAAATGAGCCATTGTAATTATATGCCTCCTGAGGAAAGCACCTGCCCGCACAGAGGCCCCAGGGCCCGACACCGCCCTTCAGTCGACCCTCCGCGGCCCGCAAACCCAACTGTTGTGGCTGCACACGAGGCTTGATGACAACCCCCTCTCCAGCAGGAGAGCCCGGGTGTGGGGAAAACCACTGCTTCTCTGCTTTTCCCGAGGCTTTCCACCCACGAGGTGTGAGAAATGAAGCGGAGGAAATTGGTGAAAGAAAAGGCTCCTGGCAGCCCTTCTCAAAAGCACTGAGTGAGGCTGGGCACCCACAGTGGGTTCGGTGCAAGGCTGGGGCTGGTGTGAGAGATAAGAACCCAGGTCACACGCACTCCATCTAAGGTCTGCTCCTCTCCGTCCACCAAGGCCAAGAAGGGCGAGGAGAACCTGTCCCAGAGGGATGCTCAGACGCTCCTCCTCCTCCCCGCCCCCAGGCACCTCCAGGAGGCTTCGGGGGTCAGCAGCCAGGTCTCCACGCCAGAGGGGAGGGGCGGCCCTGCTTCTTCCCCGACACTGAGGTTTTCTGGGCAGAAGCAACCATGTCCCACTCTCTGAGCTGCTCAGCCTCCACTCCCGAGGCCCCAGCAGGGGTGGGCTCAGGAGGGCTGCCACCACACCCCTCACTCCCTCTCCATCTCATCACCAAAGGAGGAGACGGGTCAGGCCCGGGGATTCAGGGAGCAGCAGGTGGTGACGGATCTCTGTCTGGTCCAATCAGAACCCAAGGAACCTGCTCCAGAACCGAATCTGCTCCCCAGGGCCCAGAGCTAAGCATCTGGGTCAGTCTAATGAGGCTTCAAGAGCCAGTACACCTGGGCTGCCCTGTGCCACCATGGTCAGGCTTCTCCGGTGGCCCAGAAGCAGAAGCCCTCAGCCGCCCACCCTCTCCGGCCCCCAGACCCGTCAGGACTCCTCTGAGGTTCCCTCAGCAAAGCAGCTATCTTCTTTCCTGTTTGACCTGTTTCAGGAAAAAGTGGACTCAAGGTCCCCTAGACTCAGGGGGACCAACGATGAACTGGCCTCGGCCACAGCACAAAGCCACTAGTCAGAACCAGCTGACCCTCTGCCAGGTCCCCTGGGTCACAGCCTTCATGGCCGGTGCAGCGGGCAGGGGACCCAAAGCTGGACTTCAAGATGTTGGAATCACCGGAGCAGAGATTCGGCCACTGTCCTCCAGGACAGATGACAAGCATCACCACGAATCTCATCTGAGCTGGGCCAGACAGACCCGAATCGACTCCACCGACAAGCAACTCAAAGCTTTAAGCAGGGGCCCCTCCTCCTCTTCCTCATACGGACCGGGCACTTTCACCCACCTCCTGCGGACAAGACCCAGGAAGAAACCCTGGTGGCTCCTGTCTCAAGACCCATGTGGTCCAGGGGGAGACGCCTCCTTCACGGCCCCGAGGACGGGCTGGCATCCAAGCCTTGTATGTGGTGACCTGGGTGCCCGCATGCCGTGAGAGGGTGCCCCACAGGGAAACGCGGGCTCCCGTCCCGCTCTGGGTGACCATGGGTGACTCAGGGGCTGGGTGGGCGGCTCCACACCCCGGCTTCCTGGTTCCCACTCCCAGGCTCCTTCCACAGTCCCTGCTCCCTCTAATGCAGGTCCAGCCTCCACCTTCGACCCCACCGTTAATCCAAAGCCTCCAACACAAAGCGGGGAAGCCGGGCGGGCGGGACGGGGCTGTCAAGCCCAGCCGGCATACTCACTTTGCCGCCTTTGCCCTGAGGGGCCGTCCACAGCTCTGCCCGCTTAAAGAGCATGGGGCAGCACCTGGGTCACAAGCGAGTCAGCTACCGGGCTGCCAACACTGCCTCCAGGGAGGGCGAGAAGGAGACGGGGAAACGGAGAGGGTGAGGGAGGGCAGGGGAGAACAGGGGAGAGGGCTGGAGCGCGTGTGAGCGAGGAGGACCCTGCGCAGCGGTGGCAGCAGCGGAGTGGAGCTTCAATCTGCTGATTAATTCAGCCTGTTCCCAGTCATGCTGCAGATCGAGGGAGGGAGGAGGCGGAGGAGGAGACCGGGCTGCCGGTGCAGGAGGGCGGGGCAGGGGTGGGAGAGAGGGGAAAGCTGGCAGCGGCTCTGCCAGATGTCGGGGGCTTGGCCCATTCAGCAGGGGAGGCACCGTGGGGAGCCCGGAGCTCGGGAGGCGCCCACCAGAGGAGAGGCTGGGCAGGAAATCGTTGCTGTCGGCCCGCAGCCCCCAAGGCAGCTGCCGCATCAAGGAGGACCTGGCCTCTCACCGCCCCAATCCCTTTCCTGGGGCCCGTGTCACTGGGCGAGGTGAGGGGCCCTACCAGGGGAAGTCCCCCAGATCCCTGACACTCCAGCATGGAGCCACACCAACTGCAGCCCTCTCCTCTGTTAGAGCTGCAGGAAGGAGGGGAGGGGGGACTTGAGAGTTATTAATAGCAGCACATCCTAGAGGAGGGGAGAGGACTGACAAGTGAGAAAACTGGAGCAGTGACTTCCAGGAGGGCAGAAACCGGGGGACCGGAGAGGGAGGGAAGAGCCCCTGAAAGGAAGCCTCTGCGGATCCCAACAACGGACCAAACTCCTTCCCGCCAGGTGGGGGGGCCTCCAAGAGCCACTCAGCGGTGCCATGCAGAGCTCAGCCAGCAGCCGTCCGCCGACTGCATGCAGACGCTCCTGCCCAGGTGCTGCTGGGACAGGACACCGGGCCTCGTCCCCAGAAGAAAGTGAGGCTGCGGACCTCCTGGGGCTTCATTCAGGGCCTGGGTGTCACTCCGGGACCCCGAGTTTGACACACAGGAAGCTGTCAGAACGGACCCCCTGGATGATGTAGGGGCAAAAGACCCTGGGAGTGGACAGGAGAGTTCTCTGCTTCCCTCCAGGCTACCCTGAGGCTGGGGCAGGAACACCTCGGCGGAGATGAAACGGTCTAACAGGTCGAAAACCTGAGTGCGGGCTGGACCTGAGACAGGCTCTCCAGGGCTCTGCTTCCTAGACAACACCATCTCCTCTGCAGCCAGCCTCTCCCCTCCCCATTCTCTAGCACAGTTCCCCGGGGGGGCCCACCCCAGGCCCCGCCAAACCCAGAGCTGAGTGGGGATAGGAAAGGAAGGGCCTGGGCTGTCCAGGGGTTAAGGGCAGGAAGTCTCCCAGAGGACGGGGGAGGAGGGGTTGGCTTCAGAGGCAGTCACTCTGATTTTGGGCAGCAGCTTTAGCAAAGTGCCCAGGAAACTTCTGACCCCCAGCCCCGGCTCCCAGGGCACACTCCCCTTTAGCTTTCTAAAAAGACACTGCTCTGGGGGAACCACAACTAAGCAAGCACTGTCTCTCCTGTGCAACAGCCCATAGGGTTTAACTCAGGTGCTCCACAGCCCCCAGCACAGCCTTCTGGTGTCCGGTCCCCCCTTTCCAACACTGTCCGCTGCAGCAAGTGCAAGGGGAACTTCTGAGAAGGAGAGACCCAGACCGTCACTGCCAACGGCACATCCACCACAGGCTGGAGACGGACAGCGGTGCCTGCAGAGCACACTGAGGACAGGTAGGTCGCAAAGAGGAGGGAGGCAAGATGCAAAGGATCAACCGGCAACAGCCAAACGGTTGCCAGGCAACGACAGGCAGCCTCACCAACAACTCCCAGCATGTCAGCTCACCCACTCCCGTTGGAGGCCCCAGGGATCCACTTTATAAGCCTACATTTACACAACTCACAAGGAACCTCAGGTAGAAATGTCATCAGATCTATTACTTAGCTGCTTACCCTATAAATTCCTCAACTAGTCTGTCTGTAAGCCAAAGGCCATCCCCTGGGGGCCTAGAGTTCTACCAACCACAGGGAGCATTCCATGAATACAACTGATGATGGTGGTGATGGTGCTTTCTAGAACAGGAGAGCATCTATCCAGAAAGAAAAAGAAGAGGATGAAGGAAAACAAACCCTCCCCAACAAAAGGCATCCAGCCTGGGTTCACAAGTGTTCTTTGGGCTTGAGAGAGAAGCCAGCCCCTAGACCACAGAAATCTGTTTCCCTGATTCAATAGTAATGGATGTTTCAGCCACAGGCTGGAACCAGAGGAAGATACTGTCCTCTGTTTTGGGGACATTCAACCTCACCCAGGCAGGCCACCTCATCACCACATCGTAACCTTCGGAGGGAGGGCGCTCCCTGGAATTGAGCAGTGCATGGCCCTTGCAACTGTACGCAGCAGCCTTGCACCCAGGCTGGGGGTGGGACAAGTGCAGCCTTGCCTGCGTGCCAATCCCTGCTAGGATGGACACTTGCACAGCAGCCAGAGGCCTCTGTGAGCAGGAGGCTGAACACACCTGCCTTAAGCTCAGGTCCACGAGCCTGCTCCACAGCCCATCCAGAGGCACGTGAATCCTGGAGCGGAACATGTCAGCAGTCAGCCAGGTTCCAGTGTGTGGACCCACGGCTCCTTCCCCAGACCTCCCAAGGTCTCTTTGGCAGGAAGATCACTATCATAAGTTCAAGTCAATAAATATTTACTAAGCTCTTTCTACATGCCAGGCTCTATGCAAGGAGCCAGGGACGCTGAGATAAAGCGGGACAGACAGATGGTGTCAACACGGCATAGCAAGGACGACGGTGGAGGGGCTGTGAATGCTGGAAGAAGGGACTCCGGAGGGAGGAGGAAGTATCTGGAGAAGGTCATGCTTAAACCAGATCTTGAATGAAAGAAAAGTAGAAGTCTGGCAGGAAAAGGAGGGGGAGGGGATTAGGTAACAGCCTAAACACGAAGTGTGTACCCAGACTCTAAAGCGCTCAGAATTACCAGTGGTGGGACTTCCTTGGCAGTCCAGTGGTTAGGACTCTGTGTATCCACAGCAGGGGGCACAGATCTGATCCCTGTTCAGGGAACTAAGATCCCAGAGGCCGCACAGCACACCCCCCAGAAAAAGAATTACCAGTGGTAAAGACCACAGCAGGGGAGGTGTGGGATGCTGGGCCAATGGGCAGAAGTGGGCGTGTGGAGGGCTCTGGACCCCATAGTAAAGGTTTTGGCAGGCGACACAATGACTTTTAAGCAGGAGCAACAAAAGGTCAGCTCTGTATTTTGGGTAGCTTTCCCTGCCCACCCAGTGGAGACAGGGAGTCAGAGACAGGGGGACCTGCTAGGAATGTGTGATGGGAGTCCAGGCAGAGATGTAGGGGAATCTTCGTCCCAGGAGAGGGGTACTCGGATCGACGACAAATCTACCTCCGCGTAAAGATGGTATATGTGGAGGCTGTGGGTGCCCAAGTCAGGCTGGGGGGTGCCACCTGGACCCCTGGGGGGCTCACCCCCAGCTGATTCAGCAGCTGTGCCTGGAGTTTGACTGGGGAGCTCTTCCCTAACCAGAAAGAGGGCGCCGGACAATACTCAACAGGGCTCGGCAGGCTTGGGCAGAGAGCAAACAAGCGAAATTACACAGCCCTGGGCGAGGAGTGGAGACTGGCTGGGAGCCAACCCCTGATCGAGAACTGGCTCCATGCGGCCACGTTCACTGGTCCACCCTCTGCCCTTGAGTCACAGCTCCTGGAATCCGTGCGTTCCGGCCGTCAATGGCCTCATCGAGGGATCAGATCACGTGCTACAAGCCCCAGAGCCACACACCCCGCCTCTCACTTTCAGTGTCAAGCCCCCTCACGAGGACCTCCCAGGCAAACACAGTCGGGAGAGTCCAACAGAAACACACACAGTCCCCAGGAGGGCAACCATCACGGCCTACCTCGTGCTTCTCTTTCAGGTCCATGGGCCCAGAGTACTGCAGGCATGCCCAGAGGACGGTGGTCACCCCCGAAAGGAAGGTTCCTCTGCAACATGTACGAACCCCAGTGACTCTGTCACAGTCACCGTGACATCTGGGGGAAAAAGAAGAAAGAGGTTCCATGGGGCTGTTTCTGTGAAACACAAGAGGATCACCTCAACAGTCGAGCAGGACATGGAGGAGATGGTGCCCTGACCGCTGGGCCCCAGCCTGTCCTGGCAGCTGGCAGCTTTGTGAAGTCAAGAGGGAGAAGGCTACAGAGGGGATGCTGGAGGGCTGTAAGCTTCCCCTCTTTTAACCTTCATTTTTGGAGGCATGTACACTTTGTTCTTTGACTTGCTGCCTTTCAGCGAGTAGGAAAAGCCATGGCTTATTAGTTCTTTATTTTTGGAAGCACTGCATGGCATGCGAGATCTTAGTTCCCCAACCAAGGATGGAACCCGCACCTCCTGCAGTGGAAGTGCAGAGTCTTAACCACTGAACCACCAGGGGAGTCCCTCCTTGGCTCTTTAAAAGAGAAGGTATGGGACTTCCCTGGTGGTCCAGTGTTTAAGACTACGCGTCCACTGCGGATGGTGTGGGTTCGATCCCTGGTCAGGGAACTAGGAATCCTGCATGTCACACGGTGCAGCCCCTCCCCCCAAAAAGTGAAGGTAAACTGGAATCTAGATACAACTGGAATAATCAGGCAAATGGTGGAGAGAGCAGCAGAGATGATTGGGGTAGAGACATGCTTGCTCCACCTTGTGGGAAACACACACCGTAAGCAAATGCGTGCACGCCCAGGGCCGCGGGCCTCTCTTGCACCTGGTCAATGGGGCAGTGCTCAGTAGGCACCTGGGCGGGTGCCCCAGGCTGCAGGGTCCAAGGCAACAGTAATGCGGAAAATGAAGATTAGTCTCACCTCCCCACCTCCTACTCCCTCCCCATATAACCCCTGACCCTCACCCATACACACTTTATAATTTCAGACGAGTGTTTGGGTGAAGAGTGCGTGCATGCGTGAGTGCAGGCTAAGTTGCTTCAGTCGTGTCCAACTCTGCGACCCTATGGACTGTAGCCCGACAGGCTCCTCTGTCCATGGGATTCTCCAGGCAAGAATACTGGAGTGGGTTGCCATAACCTCCTCCAGAGGATTTTCCCCACCCAGGGATTGAACTCGTGTCTCTTATGTCTCCTGTATTGGCAGGCGGGTTATTTACGACTAGTGCCACCTGGGAAGGCCAATTAGCTGCAGAGAGAGCAAACTAACCTGCTCTCTAACAGTTCTCTTGGGGCCGACAGCACAGCCTTATTAAGAGGAGCTGGTCAGAAGCCCAGGAGAACTGTCTAGAAACAATTAAAAAAAAAAAAAAAAGCTGTGTCCAGAGGACCCCAGGCAGGAGGCCCAGGCGTGGCAGGCACTAAATCCGACCCACAATCCCATCCGATCCCTCACGGGCCTGCATGGCTGAGTCTGCCCGTCCCTCTGCTCTGCCAAGCAGGGCTCACAGTCCCAGAGGTCAGAGGCAGCCAGCTGACATGGGATCCGGGGAGGCTGAGTGTGCATCTCCCAGAGGCCGCTCTGACTCGGGCACCCAGGCCCTGTTTACAAGGACAGCTCAAGGTCCCCATGACAGCCCATCCCAGCGGGGGCTGGAAGAGACAGTCACTGCACAGAGAGAGGCATCAGGAGCCATGCGGAGATTCCGCTCAACTTCTCCGCCAACACTACCAGGGTAAGACGACTGTGCGGCCAGCTGGAACCGCAGCAGCTCCGAAAGGGCAGCCAGGAGCACGACATTCTTCTGTGAGTCTCTGTGTTCCCATCACTCCATACATGGGATTCTGGGAGACAGCCGGCCCTAACTGCCTAATCTGAAACCAGTAGCTGTGTCCTTAAAGGGCCAGGTCTACTCCCCGCCCATGGTGAAAAAACCCACAGGCTTCAAAGCCAAACACCGGTGGGTTCAAATCCTGGCTCCATCATGTGCCAAGTGCCAAATGACCTTGGCGAATCACCTGCCTCTCTGAGCCTCAGTGTACCTGTTCAATGAAAGGGAGTGATGATGCCTATTTCACAGTATTAATATTGACACACTTCACTCAGGTCCAACTCTGCGACCCTATGGACTGTAGCCCGCCAGGCTCCTCTGTCCATGGGGTTCTCCAGGCAAGAATACTGGAGTGGATGGCAGTGCCCTCTTCCAGGGGATTGTCCTGGCCCAGGGACTGAACCCACGTCTCTGACGTCTCCTGCACTGGCAGGCGGGTTCTTTACCAGTAGTACCACCTGGGAAGCCCAACACACACCCACAAAAATGACTAAAATGAAGAATACCGACAGTACCTACTGTTGTGAGGACACGAACTGGAAAATCACTGGTGGGACTATCACATGGTGTAACCACTTGGGAAAACGTTTTGGCAGTCTCTGATAAAGTAGAGATGACTGCTGAAAAAGGCGGGGGTTAGAGGCACCAACCTCTGACAGCACCACCGCACCCTCGGAGTGTAGTGGAAAGTCCACATGTAACTTTATAGTCAGCCCTCCAATTTACAGTCCTGCGTTATGGATTCAACCCACCATGGATCATGTAGCACTCTGGTTCGTATTCAGTGAAAGAAATACAGATATAAGTGGACTCATGCAGTTCAAGGGCCAACTATAAACACTTATTACATGACCAAGTAATCAAAATATACACCCTCACAAATATTCATAGCAATTTCATTCAAAGTAGCCCCAGATTGGAATAATGCAAATGTTCACTCACAGGTGGACAAATGTCCACTCAACATTGAAAAAACTAAGATCATGGGATCCAGTCCCATTACTTCATGGCATATAGATGGGGAAACAATGGAAACAGTGAAAGATTTTATTTTCTTGGGCTCCAAAATCACTGCTGACAATGACTGAAGCCATGAAATTAAAAGATGCTTGCTCCTTGGAAGAAAAGCTATGACAAACCTAGACAGCATATTAAAAAGCAGAGACATTACTTTGCTGACAAAGGTCCATATAGTCAAAGCTATGGTTTTTCCAGTAGTCATGTATGGATGTGAGAGTTGGACCATAAAGGAGGCTGAGCACTGAAGAATGGATGCTTTCAAACACCACAGTGTTAGAGAAGACTTTTGAGAGTCCCTTGGACTGCAAGGAGATCAAACCAGTCACTCCTAAAGGAAATCAATCCTGAATATTCATTGGAAGGATTGACGCTGAAGCTGAAGCTCTAATACTCTGGCCACCTGATGTGAAGAGCCAACACATTAGTAAAGACCCTGATCCTGGGAAAGGTTGGAGGCAGGAGAATTAGAGGTTGACAGAGGACAAGATGGTTGGATGGCATCACCAACTCAATGGACATGAGTCTGAGCAAGCCTCGGGAGATGGTGATGGACAGGGAAGCCCAGTGTGCTGCAGTCCACGGGGTCGCAAAGATCCGGACGTGACCGAGTGAATGAACAACTACCACTCACAGGTGAATGGATGAATGTGTTATGGTTAATGCGTATCATGGAATTCTACCCAGCAACAAATACATACATGCAACCGATACGTACAACAATGTGGCTGAATATGAAAAACATCTGATGAGTAAAAGAAGCCACTCACAAAAGAGTGCCTACTGTATGACTCAATTTACATAAAATTTATTGTTGTTGTTTAGTCATTAACTAGTGTCTGATTCTTTGTGACCCTATGGACTGTAGCCCACAAGGCTCCTCTGTCCATGGGATTTCCCAGGCAAGGATACTGAAATGGGTTGCCATTTTCTTCTCCAGGGGATGTTCTAGCCCTAGGGATTGAATCTGTCTCTCCTACATTGCATGTGAATTCTTTACCACTGAGCCACCTGGGAAACCCATACAAACTTTAGAACAGGCAAAACTAATCAATCATGGCAGCAAGCAGATCAGGAGTTGTCTGGGGTCAGGGAGAGGGAATGACCACAAATGACATAGAGATCTTTTGTTTAATATTGTGACTGTGAGTGGTGGTTATGGGATGTATACATTTGTCAAAATTCTTTGAACTATATACTTAATGGGTTGGCAAAAATATTTGTTCGGGTTTTTCGCAACATCTTACTTTTTGGCCAACCTGATAAACAGGTATGTTTTATTGTATGAAAATAGAGTGCTTCCATAGAGCTGATTCTCAGAAAGTACAGTGGAATCTGAGGTACAGCCGATCTTTAAAATGCCTAGCACATGCCAGATGTGGCTGATCTAAAAGAGAAGGCTAATGAAGCATTTATCCAGGGCCGACAATGGCAGATACTTGGTAAGTCTAAGGAATGGTCCTGTTTTCAAAGAACTGTAAGATGAGGTCCCTTCCCTAGAGGGATTTAAAATACAGTGGTTTGGGCTATTCTGAAAAAAAGATAACTAAAATTCAAGTTGGCCTTGAAACACTAAATGAGAACTGCTAACAGGTGCGTAGGAGGAAGACTTACCTAAGCAAGGGTCACGAGTCCAACCAAGGCACGAGGAAGAAATGCAGAAGCCTTTTTGAAAGACAGAGATCTGACCTATTCGGTTAGAGCAGAAGGCCTGAGTAGGTCAGAGTGAAGAAGTAAATGAAGGATCACACAGGACAGGGAAATCGGGAACTCTTGCAACAAGGCGCCCTGAGGAGTCACTGGAGGTTTCTGAGTAGGCCTCGGGATTTTAAGAGGGTAGAGAATGGATCAGAGGAGAAAGGGAAAGAAATTACAGGCAGAAGAGTTAGAAGAAAATGACAGTCACCCTGGTTCACTATAACGAGTGTCTCAACAAAGGAGGCAAAGAGAGTGACCTGGTGGACGCTTCCTGGCTCAGAACCAGCGTCAAAAAGAGCCAAGTAAGTGATGAGGGCTTTCCGGGGGTCCAGTGGATAAGATTCCTCCTGACAACGCAGGGGACACGGGTTCAATCCCTGCTCCGGGAAGATCCCGCAGGTCTCAGGGCAACTAAGTGCGTCTAGAGCCCGTGTTCCACAACAGGAGAAGCCACGCACCAGCCTAGAGAAGAAAACAGAAGAGCCTGCACACGGCAGCGAAGGCCGCGCAGCCACAAGTACACGAAATGTTTCCTTTTTTAAAGAGAGCTTAAGTGGGTACCCAGCGTTCAGGCTGAGGACTAGCTGAGGAGCTGGCTGTCCATATCTCTCTGTTAGCTATGGTGGCATTCTAGGCACACCCAACCCATCAAAAGCATAATTTGGTGGACTTCAGCTAAACAGCGGTGCCCAAAGTGTACTGACTGATGCGGGAGGGAGGGAGGCTTTTAATCACAAGTCTCAGAGTTCTATCCTTGGTGGCATCCTAGTCAGTAGTTTCATCAGTGACTTGGGTAAGGAAACAGACGGTATGCTAATCAAATTCTCGGGTAGCACAAGCCTGGAAAGGAGATCAAAGCCAAGCTCCAAGAAGATCTCAACAGGCAGAAATGATGGGCCAAATGTAATAGATTCAACTCAACTGTAAGACATTCAATATTAATTTCTGTCCTTAGGTTCAAAAACTACTGTATAAAACATTCTAAAGCAATTATCCTTCAGTTAAAAATAAAAAAAAAAAACTTTTTAAACACTACTGTAGAAAACACTGTAAAGCAATTATCCTTCAATTAAAAATAAATTAATTAAAAATTTTAAAAAAACTACTGTATAAAACTACTACAAATGGCTTGTGTGCTAAGTTGTTTCGGTCGCGTCTGACTCTTTGTGACCCCATAGACCATAGCCCGCCAGGCCTCTCCCTGGGAAGATGGGATTCTCCAGGCAAGAATACTGGAGTGGGTTGCCATGCCCTCCTCCAGGGGATCTTCCCAACGCAGGGATCGAACCTCCTGCACCAGCAGGCAGGTTCTTTACCACCAGCGCCACCTGGGAAGCAGTTTCAAAATAAATGGCATGGCCACCCAGAGTTCATTCATATTTAGGTCAAAGAACTGATGCTTTCAAACTGTGGTGCTGGAGAAAACTCTTGAGAGTACCTTGGACAGCAAGGAGAGCAAACCAGTCAATCTTAAAAGAAATCAACCCTGAATACTCATTGGAAGGACTGATGCTAAAGCTGAAGCTCCAATACTTTGGCCACCCGATGAGAAGAGCCGACTCAGTGGAAAAGACCCTGATGTTAGGAAAGACTGAGGGCAAGAGGAGAAAGAGGCAACAGAGGATGAGATGGTTGGATGGTATCACCGACTCAATGGACATGAGTTTGAGCAAACTCTGGGAGCTAGTGACAGACAGGGAAGCTTGGTGTGCTGTAGTTCATGGGGTTGCAAAGAGTCGGGTGTGACTTAAGAGACGGAACAACGATAACAATAGACATGCTGCTGCTGCTGCTAAGTTGCTTCAGTCGTGTCCAACTCTTTGCGACCCCATAGACAGCAGCCCACCAGGCTCCTCTGTCCATGGGATTCTCCAGGCAAGAACACTGGAGTGGGTTGCCATTTCCTCCTCCAATGCATGAAAGTGAAAAGTCAAAGTGAAGTCGCTTAGTCGTGTCCGACTCCTAGCGACCCCATGGACTGCAGCCTACCAGGCTCCTCCGTCCATGGGATTTTCCAGGCAAGAGTACTGGAGTGGGGTGCCGTTGCCTTCTCCAATAGACATGCTAAGTACCCCAAAAGAGAAAAGTAAGTCTCCTGCTTGCACATTTCAGAGCACACCTGAAATAATTTGCTCATTTGTATATCATACACTGAGAAGGACACCGACAAAAGCGGAAGGTTTCCAGGCAGAAACTGCCAGGTTGGAGAATCTGTGACATGAGAAATAGTGGAAGGAGCTAGACACCCTTAGCCAGGACACATACCAAAAACATTTCAGGTCTGAGCAGGGCTAGAAGGGCCTGATGGCTGCCAGGGGAAAGAAGGGCCAGGCTCACTCTGGGAGGCTCCAACAACAGGGCCTAGGCTAGGGTGAGGAAGCTACAGGGAGGCAGACTGGGACTTAACATGGACAATATCTTTTCTTCGTTTTTGTTTTTTGGCCACAAGGCTTGTGGGATTCTCAGTTCCCCAACCAGGGACTGAATCCGGGCCACGACAGTGAAAGCCTGGAATCCTAACCACTGGGCCACCAGGAAACTCTCGAGCAATTTCATTACATAGTTAAAATTGCATTTAAAAAACGGAAGAGGCTACCTGAGAGGCAATGGGCTCCCCATCACCAGAGGGATCCAAGCAACGGCGGGAAATTATGGAGCTAATAAACACATCAGGCAGCAAATAAGAAAGACATGACCTTCTATGGTCTCTTCTAATTCCAAGAGACTATGAAATCAAGAAATCCAGGAGCATTTACCTATGAAAAGATGC
Organism: Bos mutus; assembly: GCF_027580195.1. Lineage (NCBI taxonomy): Eukaryota > Metazoa > Chordata > Mammalia > Artiodactyla > Bovidae > Bos > Bos mutus. Next base: position 7,205,770 of record NC_091635.1, on the reverse strand, counting down.
TCAACTCCACTCACAGGAAGAGACATTCAAATTAGACTACCCCAAGGGAACAAAGCTGGAATATTTTCACCACCGGACTTCAAGGTTTTGTAAAGCTACACTAATCAATGCAGTGTGGTATTGGCCTGGTAATAGAATCTAGAAATAGATCCAGACAAATATGGTTGATTGATTTTTGAGAAAGGTACAAAGGCAACTCAGTGGAGAAAAGACAGTCTTTTCAACAAATCATGCTGGAACTAAATAATCAGATATTAAAAAAAAAAAAACCCAAAGTTTGTAAATACAGCTTGCACCACATACAAGAATTAACCAGTAATGGCTCCTAGAGCTAAATGGAAAAGTAAAAAGAAGAAATAATAAGAGGAAAACCTTTGCTAACTTTGGGTTGGGTTTCTTAGAGTCAATACCAAAAGCTGCTGTTGCTACTGCTGCTAAGTCACTTCAGTCATGTCCAACTCTGTGTGACCCCATAGACGGCAGCCACCAGGCCCCCCTGTCCCTGAGATTCTCCAGGCAAGAACACTGGAGTGGGTTGCCATTTCCTTCTCCAATGCATGAAAGTGAAAAGTGAAAGTGAAGTCCCTCAGTCGTGTCCAACTCTTAGCGACCCCATGGACTACAGCCTACCAGGCTCCTCCGTCCATGGGATTTTCCAGGCAAGAGTACTGGAGTGGGGTGCCATCGCCTTCTCCAAATACCAAAAGCACAACCTACAAAAGATATTAATAAATTGGAACTGAGTAACTGATGACAGGAGTGGGAGGAAGAATTTTCACTGTATATACTTTTGTGCCTTTTGAATGTACCTCGTGAATGCACATGTATCTTTAAAAAAGAAAAAAAACAACAGCAACCTCTCACTTCTGGGTATATACCCACGAGATGTGACATCAGGGATCCAAACAGGTATGTGTACACTCGTGTTCACAGCAGCATTATTCACAACGGCAAAAGTGGAAGCAACCCAAGCGTCCATCAACAGACGAACGGATATACAAAATGTGGCTGATGCATACAATGGAATATTAGTCCATCTTAAAAAGGAAGAACATTCTGACACGTGCTGCAACATCAAAGAACTTTTAAGGCCTACACTATGTGAAATAGTGAGTGTAAGTCGCTTAGTCACGTCCGACTCTTTGTTTGACTCCGTGGACAGTAGCCCACCAGGATCCTCTGTCTGTGGAACTCTTCAGGCAAGAGTACTGGAGTGGGTTACCATTCCCTTCTCCAAGGGATCTTCCCGACCCAGGGATTGAACCAGGTCTCCCACATTGCAGATAGATTCATTACTGTCTGAGCCACCAAGGAAGCCCAAAGTGAAATAAGCCAGTCACAAAAGGACAAATACCATATGTTTCTTCTGACACGAAGTTTCTAAGGAGTCAAATTCCTATAGACAGAAAGTAGAATGGTGGTTTCCGGGGACTAAGGAGCAGGGAATGGGGGGTAAGTGTTTAACAGGGACAGAGTTTCAGTCTGGGAAAATAAAACAGCTCTGGAGATGGATGGTGGTGATGGCTGTATAACAATATGAATGTACTGAACACACCGAACTGGTTAAAATGCTAAGTGTTGTGCTATGTATATTTTACCACAATATATTAAAAAAGTCAGCAACTTCTGATTTTGCAATTGGCTCTGGCTTTTATTACAAGCAGTGCGTTCCATGATGACTTTAGGGATGTTTATGCTCAAATTCAATAAAGGCTTAAAAAAAAAAAGAAGATACTGACATTAAGAAAACTAAGTTCATATTATATAATTATACTATTCATATTCATACTATTCATTCATATACTATTCACACTATAATATTCATATTCTTAACTGTAATGTTTCTAGTTTCCCAAAGGCCACTGTGAGCCCTGAAAGTCTCCTTCCCTTGGGGACCCCTCATTCCCCATCACTTCAGGCCTCTGGATGCAGGCATCAGCTCAGGTCTAATCTGGCCCTTAACCTACTTGCCATGCCATGTGATCCTGTTTACTACTGGCTCGGCAGCCACAGGCAAAGCTTATTATTAAGCTGGTCACCAAACCACACATTCTGGCTGGCCGGTCCATTCGGAAGAAAAACATTCCTGCTGCGGCTTAGCCTTTAGTTCACCTGTGTACTGTAAACAAATCTGGGCCTGCTCAGAAACCGGGGTTCAAAGAATGTTTTTAAAGGAGCCTATCTTTCAGGTAGAAAAAGATGCTCTCATGAAAACAAGGCTGACACACAGCAGAAACTTACACAGCATTGTAAAGCAACTATACTCCAATAATAAAAGTTTTTTAATTAAAAATCTCATTTGGAGAACAAAAAGCACTTAGCAACTTTTGGAAAAAATGAAATAAATTATGATGTATGGATTAAAAAAAAAAAAAAAACAGGACTTCCCTGGTGGTCCAGTGGTTGAGAATCCATCTGCCAACGCAGGGGACACGGGTTCGATCCCTGGTCCAGGAAGATTCCACATGCCTCTGGGCAACTAGGCCCATGTATCACAATGACTGCAACCACTGAAGCCTGAGTGCTCAAGAGCCCACACTCTGAACAAAAGGAGCCACTGCACTGAGAAGCCCTCACTCAGCAATTGGAGAGCAGCCCCTGCTTGCCACAACTAGAGGAAGCCCTCAAACTGCAACAGAGACCCAGTGCAGTCAAAATAAATGAGTAAATAAAAACAAAAACGCTGACACAATAATCAGATTTAAAAGATCAGCACCCACTGATCAGCAGAGATGTGCCAACTACGACTGGGAACCTTGACACTTAAACACCAGGAGTGAGTGGATTTGGGAAAAGCTATGATCAGAACTCAAACTTGAGTTGGGTGAGGTTCAGTTGCGCCTTGGGTCGTAGGTTATGGTCTCCAACCTCCAGGGTCTAATGCTCGATGATCTGAGGTACAGCTGATGTAATAATAATAAAAATAAAGTGCACAATAAACATAATGCACTTGAACCACCACCAAACCATCCCCCCATAATCCATGGAAAAACTGTCTTCCATGAAATTGGTCCCTGGTGCCAAAACGGTTGGGGACGGCTGGGTAGCTCATGTTTACAATAGCATGCTTCCCTCTCTATACAGAAATCGTTTCCCAAGCTCAACATTAGGGAAGGACCAGTGGGAGGAACCAAAGGATTGCAACCTGCCTTTCTCTTGAGTTCCGCAGGAGTTAAGCTTTCCAAAAGGCTGATTCTCAACCCTTGGAGCTGGTACTCCCTAGCAACTTCTCAAAATAGAAATGTGAAGGGCTTTCTGTTGGCTTCCATCTCACCGCCCAGCCCTGGCTCTCCCGGTCGGGTCACCACAAACAAGGAGGGGGTGGAGGCGGTTCAAGGGCAGTTAACTCTCACTTCTTTGGCAGCTGGTTATCAACGGGATGGTTTGTACTTCACCTCCCTAGGCAAGGCACTTCTCCATGGTCTCTGCCAGTTTCCCTACTTGTCGTTCTGACAAAAATCAGTGAGAAAGGAAGTTGCAGCTGAAATAAGCCTTCCAGGGTATGTGGATTTTATGTGAACATCTAGCCCCAGTTTCACACTTAATGACAGTCTACATTCTGGTGTCTTCTGATCTTTATAGTGATTTTTTTTCTATTCCATGGATCACTTTTACCTTTTTCTTTTTTTTTCTTTTACCCAACTTTTTAGATAATGAACCTGGTGCCCTTTTTTCTTATTTAAAACTACCTCACTGGAACACGCTTGCTCTTCTTTTGCCCAGATCACCATAAAGACATACCACCATAATATTTCTTCTTCAGTGCTTCTTGACTTTTTTCTGTTTCCACACTGCTCTTATACACAATCACACTCTCTTAATAACACCTCTAATTACACTGCCAAGTTCCCTGAAACCAAGAAAGTGCTACCTCGCCCTGACTCCACCCGCCCCACCCCCGCCTCCCCTGAGAATCACTAATTTACACCCACAAAGATATACCACAATAACTATTAATCAGCCAGTGAACTACTTGTTGGTTACTTAAAATTAATAAATGCAAAATATATTAAGTAAATGCTAGACCCCATGAAAAGGGATTCTCTGGCGGCTCAGATGGTAAAGAATCTGCCTGCAATGCAGGAGACCTAGGTTCCATTCCTGGGGTGGGAAGATACCCTGGAGAAGGGAATGGCAAACCACTCTGATATTCTAGACTGTAAAAATCCCATGGATAGAGAAGCCTGGTGGGCTACAGTCCATGGGGTCACAAAGAGTCGGACATGACTGAGTGACTAACACACATACACACAAAGATCCCATGCAAGGGATCCTATACATACAGGCCACCTCATTTAAGGCTCACAACCACCCTGCAAGAGGCTGAGAAAAAATACGGAACTTGGTTTTCTCAGATCACACCTAGGAAAGGACATGCTCTAATGGGTAAAGAGCTCAAGAATCTGGACTTGATGACCCTGGTGACCCTGGCCCTGGCCCTTTGCATCTCTCAACAGTTAGTCCCAGGCCTCCCAGGTGGCTCAGTGGTAAAGAATCCACCTGCCAATTCCAAGACACATGGGTTCGATCCCTGGGTGGGGAAGATGCCCTGGAGAAGGAAATGACAACCCACTCCAGTATTCTTGCCTGGGAAATCCCATGGACAGAGGAGCCTGGCGGTCTATACAGTCCATGGGGTGGCAAAAGAGTAAGACACGACTTAAGGACTAAACAACAGTTAGTCCCCACATCTGTAAAATAAAACGTTAAAACTCCCTCTTGACTTCCATCTTCTAAGAGTACCCAGGCTTAACTGAAGTGAGTGTCTTGGTTAAAGCATGAGAAAACTAGCGTTGTCCCGGTGGACAAAACAACACACCAAGAAGGAAATTAGGATTCGACACAGAACTCCCTGCCTTTTTTTTCCCCAAGAGCCACACACACACACAGAGGGTGGGATGGAGCAGCACGTGACCATATCAATGAGCACGCCCAAGTGCAGCCGGTGGTTACACACCAGTCAAAGAGCAGGGCTTCCCTCGTATCTGGCACCGGGCAGGGGCTCACGCTGCACACGAGGGACTCTAAGTACTGGCTTCAGCGGTGAGCCGCTGAGGAGCCAGAGCACAGCAGAGGCAGCAGTTTAAAGGGTGGCAGTGACTCCTGCTGCTTCCAAGGAGTCTTGAAACCTTCGGGAAAGGTAGAAAGGGGCGGGGAGGGGGAGGCCAGGCACGCTCCAAAATGCAACGTCGCCGCCGCTCTGCGCGGAGAAGCAACCTCCGGCTCCGTCCACCTGGACATCGGGGTCGTGATCAGCACGACGGCCCGGGCGGCATTTGAGAGCGCGCGCAGGGGAGACAACCGTCCAAACTGAGGCCGGGAGGGGGGCACTCCCAGAGACCCTATGAATAAACTGGACGCCAGCGCTGGAGGCCGTCCGGGCCAGGGCCCAGGCACGGTCATTCCCGGGGCAGGGAGTCTTTTGTTGGCTGGAGGCTTCGATTTTTGACGCGGGACCCCCAAGGGGCCAAGCCAGGGCCGAGGGGCAAGTGTGAGCCCCTGAGAGGAAGGAAATGGCCAAGAGCTGGAGGCAAAAGCCAGTTCCTTGACTCCTCCACCGAAAGGGATTCCCTCGAGGCCATTCCCTGGGTGCAGACCCCAGACTCCCCTCCCCTCGGCCAGGAATCCCGAGGAGGCGGAAGGCCGGACCCCACGCCCCTGTGCTCCCCTTGCTTCGGGCCACGGGCCTTCTCGTACTTACCGGGGCCGGGGGACCGGTCTTCCTCGCCCGCGTCCTCTCCCCTCCCTGCCCCCTCCTCACTTCACGTCCCCTCCTCCAGGGGCCGCGGCCATGTCCGTTACTGGCAACTCCAAAGGGGTTTGCCTCCTTCTCCGACAATGGAGACCGCTAGCTCGCTCGCTAAAGTCCTGGGCGCCGATTGGTCAAAATCTGAGACGGGGAAGATTTCCAGCTTCTTATTGGCAGAGTGGAGCGCGAGGCTGTAGCCACAACCGCCCCTCTGGGAGCCTGGCGGAATTGAGTGCCAAATGCTGCCGGCGGGAGAGCTCACAACCGCTGTCCATCCTTGAGCGTCGTTCTCCGGCGGTTTCTGAGCCAGCGGTCTCAGTCAGGGAGGAGGGCACGGCTTTCAGCTCGATTCGTTTTCCCACGGAATTATCCTGGGAAGATCGACAGGACCTTCCGCCCCCCGCCTTTCTTTTTAAAATAAGCCCTTTGCAGAGCAGAGCGCCTGTGTCTCCGACTTCTAACTACCCTCCTTGTTGCTGGGAACAAATGCCTAGAGACACCTCGACGCTCAGAGACCTTGGAGGGAGTCCCTGGGGACCACTACTGCTTCCAATCAAAGCTGGAGAATCTAAGGCAATCCTGCAGTTTTCTCCTCAGCTTAACTGAACTCTAAGGGGAAAAACAAGTTAAAAAAATTTTTTTTTCTAGATAATTAGAGACATCGCCTGGGAGACCTCTCTTGGGAAAACAAAGCAAGCTGTGTCAGTATTTGCTTTTCTTTTCCCAGAGATCTAAGTCTGGAGAGTTAGGGTTTTGTTTTTTGGTTTTGTGTCTGTTTATAAAATTGAAGGACAGTCATGGCTGGCCCTGGGAAGTAAGAGCCCCTTTTCCCTATTAATGAATTTAATTATGTAATTAAAATCTCTCTTTCTTTGCAGCTGGACAAGATGGTGCCATTTCGGTGCCTACTCTTGTATGTTTGAACTGTTTTATCTGTGTCTAGAACTGGTAGACTTGAATCTTAAAACTGGTGGAATTGTGTCACTTTCCTGCAAACAAAAATCTGCAGTTTATCTCTGCAAATAGAAAAAGTCCAAATCTCTCTGCCTGACGTTCAAAGCCCCTCATAAATCGACTCAGACATACATTTCCAGGCTTAACTCCCACAAACTGAACTATTCCTGCAGCCACAGATTTACCGCTATCCCCTAGATGCCTCTGGGACTCTCCCACCTCTGCTCCTTTGCCCAAGAGGATTCCTGTGCTTTGCAGATTCCTTCCTACCAATAAAGCCAGTGTTCAAATACACACCCATCCTAAAAGTCTACCTCAAACACTACCTGCCCAAAAGCCTTCCCAGACTTTTAGTCATTGAAACTCTCTCTATAGCCTTGTGCTTTTGTACCCTCATTGCATCGCTGCCTTTACAAAAGTGTGCTTTGCGCAGAATAATTTTTGTAGGACTTGAGGCTCCTTGAAGGCAGCTTGGTTATCCTGGCAGTCTCCACAGCACCTTACTTGAAGCCTGGTACCCAGTAAATGTTTGCTGAATTGAACTAGTCCACTGTCTATATCTTACTTCTTTTTACTTCATCCTAGAAGGCTTTGTTGTTGTTCACTCACTAAGTCATGTCCAACTCTTTGCCACCCTGTGGACTGTAACTTGCCAGGCTTTGCTGTTCATGGGATTTCCCAGGCAAGAATACTTGCGTGAGTTGCCATTTCCTTCTCCAGGGGATCTTCCCGACCCAGAGATTGAATCTGCATCTCCTGGATTGTCAGGTGGATTCTTTACCACTGAGCCACCAGGGAAGCCCCCACCCCACCCCTCCAGCGTAAGCTTATATAGCCTCATTGGTGTTACCTGAAAGATGTAGGGTTCAGCTGCTTGCCACTCAAAAAAGCCAATAAACCAGCCAGGTTGCTGGAAAGGAAAATTTGCTTATTTCAGATACGGGCAAGTGGTGGGGAGAGCAGTTCAGTTCAGTTCAGTTGCTCAGTCATGTCCGACTCTTTGCAGCCCCATGAAGTGCAGCACACCAGGCCTCCCTGTCCATCACCAACTCCCGGAGTCCACCCAAACCCATGTCCATCAAGTCGGTGATGCCATCCAAGCATCTCATCCTCTGTCGTCCCCTTCTCCTCCTGCCCTCAATCTTTCCCAGCATCAGAGTCTCTTCAAATGAGTCAGCTCTTCGCATCAGGTGGCCAAAGTACTGGAGTTTCAGCTTTAACATCAGTCCTTCCGATGAACACCCAGGACTGATCTCCTTTAGGATGGACTGGTTGGATCTCCCTGCAGTCCAAGGGACTCTCAAGAGTCTTCTCCAACACCACAGTTCAAAAGCATCAATTCTTCTGCGCTCAGCTTTCTTTATAGTCCAACTCTCACATCCATACATGACTACTGGAAAAACCATAGCCTTGACTAGACAGACCTTTCTTGGCAAAGTAATGTCTCTGCTTTTTAATATGCTATCTAGGTTGGTCATAACTTTCCTTCCAAGGAGTAAGCATCTTTTAATTTCATGGCTGCAATCACCATCTGCAGTGATTTTAGAGCCCAGAAAAATAAAGTCAGCCACCGTTCCCACTGTTTCCCCATCTATTTGCCATGGAGTGATGGGACCAGATGCCATGATCTTCGTTTTCTGAATGTTGAGCTTTAAGCCAACTTTTTCACTCTCCTCTTTCACTTTCATCAAGAGGCTCTTTAGTTCTTCTTTGCTTTCTGCCATAAGGGTGGTGTCATCAGCATATCTGAGGTGATTGATATTTCTCCCGCAATCTTGATTCCAGCTTGTGCTTCTTCTAGCCCAGCGTTTCTCATGATGTACTCTGCATAGAAATTAAATAAGCAGGGTGACAATATACAGCCTTGACGTACTCCTTTTCCTATTTGGAACCAGTCTGTTGTTCCACGTCCAGTTCTAACAGTTGCTTCCTAACCTACATACAGGTTTCTCAAGAGGCAGGTCAGGTGGTCTGGGGAGAGGAGAGGTCTGTCCAAAGGCTGACTCCCCAACCCTGACAAGCAGGGAGCGAAAGCTTTTGTAGGCTAAAGGAGGGGGCTACATGCAGAAACCACACAGTCACCTCTGACAGTCGTCTTCACATTGGTCATCGGTGGTCTGACCAGCGTCATCTTGGTTGTTATATGTGCAGTTAACCTTCGGTTTCAGAGGCAGCTTGTTTCCATTTCTTTGAGGCCAAATCTCAGACCTGTGACAGCTTATTCCACAGTTACAGTCTGGTCATCATGTAGTTAACTTTTCCACCTGGTGAGGGTTTCAGCATCTATAAGACAAGTCACAGGATATGGCTCAGAATATTATCTGTAGCCCTTGAGCAGGAACTAAAGGTCCTTGACTATGCTTAATGACTAGACTATTATTATTTGGCCTCCTCTGACTGTTTTCCTTTGTTTCTACATGTTCTCACTTCTCTGACAAACTTATTCTTTGACTAAAGTGTTCCGCAGACAAAAGGCAGGCAGAGGACATGGGGGGCAAGGACCGTAGGGTCCTGCTCTGTTTCATTTGGAAGGTTAGCAAATGTGACACAGTCATCCTGCCCTGTTCCACATTGTACCCCAGTCACCTCTGCCCATACTTAGTTCTCTCTTCTGTTAGGTTTTATGAACATCACTCAACAAATCTGAGCTTTATTCTGAGAGATCAAAAAGCCACTGGAGTGTTTTATGGATTTTTAGAATTTTTAAATTTATTTTATTTTTGGCTGTGCTGAGTCTTGGTGGGCTTTCTCTCGTTGCAGTGAGTGAGGGCTACTCTTTGCCGTGGCATGCAGACTTCTCATTACAATGCCTTCTCTTGTTGCGGGGCACAGGCTCTTGGTGCCAGGGCTCAGTAGTTGTGACCCAAGGGCCCTAGAACACACACTCGGTGGTTGTAGTACACAGGCTTAGTGCTCTGAGGTGTGCGGATTCTTCCTGGATGAGGAGTTGAACCCATGTTCCCTGCATTGGCAGGTGGATTCTTATCTACTGTGCCACCAGGGAAGTCCCCGTTGGAGGGTTTTAAGTGAAAGAGTGTCCACGATCTGACTGGCATTTTTAAAATCTTCAGTTTGGCTGCTGAGTAGAGAATGGGTCATAAGGAAGCAAGAGTGGCTTTGAGAGGCCCAGAAAGGAGGCATGGCACTAACCCGAGCAGCCCCTTGCTAAGGTGGTGGCAGCTGGGCGGCAAGAAGTAGACAAGAGATCTTTACAGGTAGACTAGGAAAAACTTAGTGATCAATTGAAGGTCTGGGGAGAAAGAAGGTTTCTACACCCTGGATTTCATATGACTGTCAATTATTTTTTTAAATCTTTATTGAATTTGTTACAGAGTTGCTTCTGTTTCATGTTTTGGTTTTTTTGGCCAGAAGGCACGTGCGATCTTAGCTCCCCAACGAGGGACTGAAGCGCGCCCCGTGTATTGGAAGGTGAAGTCTTAACCGCTGGACCGCCAGGGAAGTTTCGCATATGGTGTCAGTTGTAATGACGAAGTATTTGTTCAGCTCCAGTTGCCTCCAAAGCGGGTAATTTAGAGCAAAGTACTGAAAACATCAGCCAGAAAACATTCCTCTATTTATTTATGACTTCGCTTCATCTAGATGGAGATACAAGAGGTGAGTCAGGAAATGTGAGTAAATCAGCAGGGCTGATTCAGGGTTTTGAATAAGGAGTGACGCGCCAATCCCAGCCACACGGCAGCGCGCTCCTCCCAGCTCGTACTGGAGCGTCCTTCGTCTTGCGCCATCCTTTCAGCCTAATCAGGTGTTTAAAGGTGACAGGGTGAAATTGTTTAAGCTTTAACTTGTCTGAGCTAAACACCACAATTGGAATGAGTCCCTTGCCAGAAATCACAGTTTCGGGATCCACCTTCTGCAAATGGTTAGCTGCTGCCAGAGTCTCAGACCACGCTATGGACACTTACAGGCTCTTTGAAAGGATGGACCAAATGATCAAAGGACGTGGACAGTTTACATAAGAAACTACATATTAGGGCTTTTACAATTTTTATTGGAATATAGTTGATTTGCAATGTTGTATTAGTTTCAGGAGTACAGCAAAGTAAATCAGTTATACATACACATACGCCCACTCTTTTTTGCATTCTTTTCCCATATAGACCATTACAGAGTATTGAGCAGAGTCCCCTGAGCTATACAGTAGGTCCTTGCAAGTTATCTCTTTTATCTACAGCAGTGTATATATATGTCAGTCCTAACCTCCCAGTTTGCCCCTCCCCCCACTTTTCGCCTGGTAACCATAAATTTGTTTTCTACACCTGTAACTCTATTTCTGTTTTGTAGATAAATTTGTTTGTACCCTTTTTTAAGATTCCTTATATAAGCGGCATCACAGATACTTGTCTTTCTCTGCCTTACTTCACTTAGTGCGACAATCTCTAGGTCCATCCACGTTGCAGGAATTGTTACTTTGGCAGAAAGTTTCGATCTCGCTAATAACCAAAGAACATTAAATTAAAACAAACCCAGAGGAGCCGTTTCTCATCTGTTCTGTTAAATAAAATAATAAAATTTAATAATGCTGAAACTGTAGTGAAACTGGTAAGTTTAAACATTAATTTTTTATTGCAATCTACATTGTTATAATATCTGTGCTGGGCAATCTGACAGCAGGTGATAAAGAACCAAAAAAGGATCAACTCTTGATTATCTCTTTTTATGATAGTACTGCTTTAGGAAATAATTCCAACCCTTTGTGTATGGGGGTTGGGGGGGGTGGCAGATACAGCAATGAACAAGTAGATAAAAATCCTTCCCCTCTAGGAGCTCCCATTGTAGTTTGGAGGCATGAGGGGAGTTGCTGACAGATTAAAAAAAAAAGTAAGTAAAATAGTGTGTCAGATGGTGGTAAATGATATACAGAAAAATAGCTGGGGAGGTGAATGGAGAATGCCGAGGATTGGGTTCGTTTGAGATGCGGAGACCACAGAAAGCTTCAGTGAGAACATATATTTGAGCAAACACCTAATTAAATGCATTTTGCACTAGGGCATGGCAACCCACTCCAGTATCCTTGCCTGAAGAATCCCATGGACAGAGGAGCCCTGTGGGCTACAGTCCATGGGGTCACAGAGAGTCGGACACGACTGAAACGCCTTAGTGTGCACGCACGCACTCATCTGTAAGTGTTATTGTATACACAGCAGGTCTCTGGATGATGTTGGTCTGGACTTTGGAAATATAATTCAGCCCCGACCTGCGAATTCTCTGGATAACACGTACAACCCTCTGTACTTTGTTAGAAGTTATTCTCAGCAATGTGTGTGTGTGTGTGTGTATGTTTTAACATAGTTGGTTCTCTTGCAGGATCTGATGGCCAACACCCACTCCTTGAATCTGTTAGCAGAGTGGGGTGGATACGAGTGGGGCCTTGTAGTATAAGCAGGGGCTTGATATTTCTCTAAATATCTCTAAATACTACTAAATATATTTGTTTTCTTGTTTCTTTGTTCATTCAAATGATGACAAGGTCCAGAGGGTGGCATGGGAGTCAGGGGCTGAAATAACCTGGTTGTTAGGGATTCTTATCACATAAGAGGGCAGGAAACTTAGTAGCCAGCTTGCAACTACAAGAAAGTTAAGTTCGAGATGGAAAACACAACATCATGATCATAGTCAGCAATACTGTGTTACATACTTCCAATTGCTAAGTGAAGTCGCTCAGTCATGTCCGACTCTTTGTGACCCCATGGACTATACAGTCCATGGAATTCTCCAGGTCAGCATACTAGAGTGGGTTGCCATTTCCTTCTCCAGGGCATCTTCCCAACCCGGGGATCAAACCCAGGTCTCCCGCATTGCAGGCGGATTCTTTACTAGCTGAGCCACCAGGGACTAGGTCTTTTTTTTTTTTTTTGCTGCACCCGTTTGGCTAGTGGGATCCTAGAGTGGAGAGTCCTAACCAGTGGGCTACCAGGGAATTCCCTAAAAGACTAGGTCTTAAATGTCCTCCACACACAAAAAAGAAATGATAATTAAGAGACATGTTAGAGGTATTAGCTAATACTACTATGGCGATCATCATTGCAATACGTAAAAATGTATTATTAAATCAACAGGTTCTACCCTTGGACTTCCCTGGTGGTCCAGGGGTTAAGACTCTGTGCTTCCGACACAAGGAGCGTGGGTTTAATTCCTGGCCTGGGAACTAAGATTCCACATGTGGTACAGTGTGGTCAAAAGAAAAAAAAATGTGCTCCCCTTTAAACTTGTTATTGTTTGGTCGCTAAGCCATGTCCTACTCTCTTGCACCCCCATGGACTGCAGCCTGCCAGGCTCCTCTGTCCATGGGATTTCCCAGGGAAGAATACTGAAGTGGGTTGTCATTTCCTTCTCCAGGGGATCTTCCTGACCCAGGGGTCAAACCCACATCTCCTCCTGTGTTGCAGATAGGTTCTTTACCACTGAGCCACCAGGAAAACTCACCCTTTAAGCTTACACAATGTCGTATGTCAAGGATTTCTCAATTTAACAAAACAACAACAACAACTTAGCAACTAAGCTCCTGGATGGGGTGTCCACTCAGGCTTATAGTAGAACTCGGAGCCAAGTGTGAAAGGTGGGGTCCCAGAGGACCACCTCAAAAAAGGGAGTTTTCAGGATGAAAGAAGCAGAATGGTCTGGAAGGAACCATGAAAGCATAGAAAACTATGCTGCTGCTTCCCTTCCCAACTTGGATTTGGGAGAATTCTCCCTCCACTCAAGAGCTTCAGGAGCAGTGGCCCCTTCATGGGAAAGCCACTCTCGGGTGAAGGAGTGGGTAGCCAGAGTCCTCTGAAGATGCTGAGGCTGTTGGAGATTTTGTTCACAAACAAACAAGGGCTTCAGGTAACTCAGGAGGAAGGTTTGGAGGGGATGGAAGTGGAGGAAATGGCCCAGAGGCTGTGAAAGAGGCACTGATGACAGGCCCTGGCATTTGGAATCGGGCCTGAGGATAACTGGGAGGTGAGGCAGCTGAAATGGTCTGGGATGTTGGTTCTTGACTGGGCAGCTCATATGTTCCTCCCTCAGCTGGCAGGAGCCGTTTGTCTCTAAGCTGTAAGTGACATTTTTAGGAGAAAGTGGTAGTCATGTCTCACTGATGAAGGCCTTGTCTTGAACCCTTTGATTCCCTTGAGGGGTCTTCTGGGAGAACTTTGTTGTAAATGATGCTGAGAATGAGGCAACACTCATTTGCTCTCCTGAAGAGCAGTCCTGAAACAAGGGCACGACTTTACAACAAAATGCAAGCACCTGGCTACATTCCATTTCCAGAATCTTTGTTTTGTGGCCAAAGGGCTGAGTCCTAACCATGGGACCACCAGGGAGCTCCCACTCTTTCTGAAATTTAAATCTCTGGATGACGTGAATATCTCCATAAAGACTTGGTTCATAATGACCTCAAACAACTCAAATGTGCATCAACGGAAGAATGGACAAACAATGATGGTATATCCATGCAAGGGAGCGCCCCACAGCAATAAAATAAACAGACCGCCGATACACATCACGACATGAGTGAATTTCACAGACATTATTCTAAAGGCAGGGAGTCAGAGAGGGTTACACACCGTGATGCCATTATATGAACGCCTCAGACAGGGATTGGGGTGTAGGTGAAGACTGACATCAAAGGGGCCTGAGGGGGACTTCTCTGATGGTCCAGCAGCTACAACTTTGCACTCCCAATGCAGAGGACTGTGTTCAATCCCTGGTCAGGCAATTAGACCCCACATGCTGCAATCGAAGATCTCACGCGCCACAACTAAGACTTGGCACAGCCAAATAAGTAGTTTTTAAAAAGAGACATGAGGAAAATTTGGAAGGATGAAGCAAGTGTTGTCTACATCGATTAGAGTGAGACTTACATAGGTTTATCTATTTGTCAAAACTCATCAAACTATATGCCTAAAATCTGTATGTTTTCATGTATTTAAATTATACCTCAGTAAGAAATACATATATAGGCACATATTCTTACTGAACTATATTTAATATTAAATATATATATACGCATATATGGATATATATGCATATATGTTCAGCCACTAAATTGTGTCCAGCTCTTTCTGACCCCATGGACTACAGCACGCCAGGCTTCCCTGTCCTTCACTATCTCCCAGAGTTTGCTCAAATTCATGTCCAGGATATATATGTATCTATAGATAAACATACATAAATAGCTATTTATATATAGATATACGCATATATCATTACAGATATAGAGAGGTGGTGGCTCAGACAGTAAAGAATCTGCCTGCAATGCAGGGGACCCAGGTTCAGTCTCTGGGTCAGGAAGATCCCCTGGCAAAGGGAATGTCAACCCACTCCAGTATTCTTGCCTGGAGAATCCCATGGACAGAGGAGCCTGGCGGGCTACAGTCCACGGGGGTCACAAAAAGTCAGACACGACTGAGCGACTAACACTTTTCACTTTCATATGTATAAAACAGTCTCCTCTCTCAACGGGGTAAGGTTTTCCCCAGGGTCATTTAGCAACATCTGGAGACATTTTTGGTCATCAGATTGAAGACTACTATTGGCATCTAATATGTAGAGCTAAAGAATTGTTGCTGAACAAGCCACAGGCCCAGGACAGCCTCCACAACAAAGAGTTACCTGGTCCAAAATGTCAGTGGCACCAAGGTTGAGAAACCCTGTGTAGCCTCAGGTGAGACACCATCACTGTGTCCTCTTACTGATCTTTGGGATTCCAGGTAGGAGAGGCTTCTGTGTTGCTTCCTTTCCAGAAATAACAGCAGCTCACTGACAGCCAGATCTTCTGAGTGCCGCCAAAGCAGCCATTGTAATCTTCCAGCATGAAAGCCACATTTCACCGCTTATCAGTGATTGGGAGCATTCTTGCCTAGAGAATTCAGTGGACAGAGGAGCCTGGTGGGCTAAGGTCCATAGGATCGAAAAGAGTCGACCGAAGCGACTTAGCACACACGTGCTCCGCCTGTTGTAGTCAGAGAGTTTGGTGCACTTCATGGAGGGGCTGCGGCAGAGAATCCTGCTAGAGGAGGTCAGAGGCATTTTTCTGGGGACCCATGAAAGTTATTATTGCTGCTGCTAAGTTGCTTCAGTCGTGTCCAACTCTGTGCGACCCCATAGACGGCAGCCCACCAGGCTTCCCAGTCCCTGGGATTCTCCAGGCAAGAACACTGGAGTGGGTTGCCATTTCCTTCTCCAGTGTGTGAAAGTGAAAAGTGAAAGTGAAGTTGCTCAGTCGGGTCCTACTCTTCGCGACCCCATGGACTGTAGCCCACCAGGCTCCTCCGTCCATGGGATTTTCTAGGCAAGAGTACTGGAGTGGCTTGCCATTGCCTTCTCCGAAAGTTATTATTACCTGAAGTAAAAGGAGAATGCTCCCTTGCCCACCCCATGCTTATAAATAGAGAAATGAGACAGGTTTGGAAGGAAGAAAGATGAATTTGCAGATGAAAGAGGAGCCAGTGGAGACAGGAAGCCATAGGATATGGTCCAGGTGCCAAGTGACAAGGCAGCCGGCATCCTTATGCCCCACCCCATCCCCAGGAACTATTGCCAGCACTTTATCTCCAAACACCAACTCGAGGCTTCTTCATCTGGCATTCTGGACTCCTTCTTGCACTGTTTCTTAGCACCTTAGATATGAATATCATGTCATTAACCAGCTTTTAAGCTCTGTGAGAGCGTGGACAGCACTTTACTGCTCTGTAATCCCTCATAGATAATCAGAGTGCTGGCTGTTTACATGTACCTTCATGTCCTCAAAGTGGTACCAAAAGTCCTGAAAAGGAAGGAAACTCTCTTTGTTTAGGAAAATACTTGATAAATATTTTCAAGAAAGACAAGACCGAAAAGGCCTAGGTCAGCAAGCGCCAAAGCAGTAAGAGAATGAGCCCAAATGCTCTGCATGACAAAAGGAACCCCAAAATTGGAGCTGCATGAGAAAGAAAGGAAGGAGCAGAGAGGAAGGCTGAGTGATATGAAGGGAGGTTGAAGCCTGAAGTGTGGAAATGGCAAAGCACTTTTAGGAAAAAATATACCCTGGTATGGATTTAAAATTGCCTGTGTTTCAGGAATTTCCTGGTGAGCCATTGGTTAGACTCCATGGTCTTATTGCCAAGAGCACAGGTTCAGCCCTGATCAGGGAACTAAGATCCAGCAAGCTGTGGGAGGCGGCTAGTACATAAATACAATACAGTTGCTGGTATTTCTACAATATAAACCCCTGCATCTCTGCAATCCTTCAACAGAGAGATGTACTCATAAAGATGCCTGTGTGAGTGACTGGCTTAGTGAAAATTAAGGGGCAGGGTATGGACAATGGAACTCCACCAGTAGAATTGTGGGAGAATCCTTGAAGGTAACCAGTTCAGCTGGGAACCAGAAAAGCTCATGAGAACACAAGATTCTGCAGAGAATTCTTTCCAACAGGGTTCAAGTTAATGTTGTCTAGATCTAAAAAGACCAAGGAAATCCCTGCTGATCCTGAACAACATTTACTTAGCTGTCACAGGGGTCCTCTACTCTGGCATATGCCGACGGGAGGAGGCAACCAGCTTCCTCCCAGTGCAGGAGAACACTGGCTTATCTACAGAGCGCGCACGTTAATCAAACAGGATGGAGCGCTTTACAGAAACAGTAAAACATCCTGCAGAGGAGTGCTGTTTGTCAGTGAGCAGTTAGGACTGCAGAGGATAACAGACGTGCTTCCTGAAACATAAACAGCTACTCTTGGTGTGCTCCGCCCCTCTCGGAAGAATACATTTTTCTGCTGGCCTCTGGGTCACTCTGGTTCACCTCCCACATCACTGGTTACTCCTTCTCAATCCCCCTTACTAGCTCCTCCTCTGTTCAGCACCCCAGATATCAGAGTAGGGAGGACCTTCTCTCTGCTCGAGTCTCATGTAAGTCACATCACTTGGTCAAATTCAGTCTTGCCATCCTAAATGCCATGTATATGCTGGTGAGTCCCACACTTATATCAGGCTTAATTTTTCCTCTTCACCCCAGATTCACTTACTTAACAGCTCCACTTAGATGTCTAATAGGCATCTCAAATTTATTTTTTTTTAATATTTTTGATGTGGACCATTTTTCAAGTCTTAATTGAACGCGTTACAGTATTGCTTCTGTTGTTTACGATCTGTTTTTTTTGGCTGCAAGGCATGTGAACCCCTAGCCTCGGGACCACCAGGGCAGCCCCACAGGCATCTCAGATTTAAAGCATTCAAAGCCAAGTTCACGCCCCTTTCCTTTACCGGCTCCTTTCTTCCACGTCCCCGCTGCACAGTAAGTGGCACTAGCAATACCCAGCTGCTCCAGCTAAAACCTGTCTCTCATCCCTTCCCTTTCCTCACTTTCTGTATTCGACTATCAGCAAACTCTACGGGCTCTAATTCCAAACTGCCATCCTAATTCATCCACTTCTCTCATTCCAACTCTCCCACTCTGGTCCAGGCCACTCTCAACACCTGCTGTACTACTGCAACAACTCCTAATTAGGACCCTGTTTTCTTCTCCAGCAACCCCCCAGCCCACCAATCCAATCTGCACAGTGGCCTGAGGGATCTTTTCATAGCATGACACACATCACATCACTTTCCTGCTTGAAATCCTTGCACGGCTTCCCATCATACTTAGACTAAAATCTCAGGTGCTCACTATGATGTATTAGCTATTTGTTACTGTGTAACAAATTGCCTGCAGTTTGGTGGGTTTTTTATTTTTGTCACGCTGCTATGCAGCTTGTGGGATTTTAGTTCCCTGACCAAGGACTGAACCCAGGCCCTCGGCAGTGAAAGCACAGAGTCCGAACCACTGGAGCTCCAGGGAATTCCCCTAAACTTGGTATTTCAAAAACAGTAAGCATCTATTATCTCAGACAGTTTCTATTAATATGAGTCAGGAATCTGGGAGCAGCTTGGGTGGATGATTCTGACTCCCAATCTGACATGCCCCTAGTCAAGATCCCACTAGTTTTTCAATTAAAAAAAAAACACACACATTCTCAAATGATTTATTTATTTTTACTTTTCGGCCATGCTTTGAGGCATGTGAGATCTTAGTTACTGGACCAGGGATCCAACCCTCACCCCCTGCATTGGAAATGCAGTCTTAACCACTGAACCATAAGAAAAGTTCCTTAAAAATTTTTTTTGAGTACTGATGTCTATCTTCTATATTTTCTTGTTTATTTGTTCATTGTCTGTCTCCTCCATGAGGACACAAGCCTCATCGGAACAGGAAATTGAATCTATTTTGGTCACTTCTGCTTTCCCAGCACTTAGAACAGTGCCTGGCACATATTCATGACTTTGACAAATGAGCGAATGAAGGGCTTTCCAAGGTCTGATGAAGTACCTACAAGAATATGCACCTGCTTCTGACTTCATGCTTTCTAAGCATCCTCTTACAGAGACCTGAGTCTCATCACCAGCTAGGGGATGTCCTGGGAGACACATGTGACTCCTGTTATGATAATGATAATAATAATATCATAATAGTTAACCTTTAGGTTAACCCAAGGTTAATATTGTCAACCCTTGTGTAGGGTTTACTATGTACTATGCACTGTCTGCTCCATATAACTCATAATAACCCTGTGAGGATAGAAATACTACCATTCCCATTTCAGAGGTCAGAAAAGTGAGGCCCAGAGGGTCCAAGTAGCTTACCACCAGATCACAGGGCTAATAAGTGACCAAGCAGGATTCAAGCCAGGCGGTCTGGCTCTAGAGGCCAAGTTTTTTTTTTTTTTCAAAAGGTTTATTGAGATATAATTCATATGTCATATACAATTCACTCATTCAAAGGGTGTCATTCAATGGCTTTTGGTATGTTCACAGAGTTGCGCCACGTCACCACACCAATTAGAGAACATTTTCAGCACCCCGAAAAGACACCCCGTCGCCCCTAACACTCAATTCCATTTGTCCCCAACCTCCTCCCCCAGTCTCAGTAAACCTCGTCTACTTCCTGTCTTTATGGCTTTGTTGATCCTGGACATTTCGTGTAATTGGAATTATACAGCTTGGGACCTTTAAAAATTTATTTATTTTAGGTTCCACGAGGTCTTCATTGCTGTGCGCAGGTTTTCTCTTGCTGCGGCCAGCAGGGGCTACTCTGTAGCGGCCCCTACTCTCTGAAGCACAGGCTTTAGGGCTTGCGGGCTCAGTAGCTGTGGCACAGGGGCTTAGTAGCTCCACAGCATGTGGAATCTTTCCAGACTGAGGATTGAACCCGTGTCCCCTGGCAGGTGGATTCTTAACCACTGGACCACCAGGGGAGTCCCAGCCTGTGATCTTTTGTGACTGGTTTATTTCACTCGGCACCGTGTTTCTGAGATTCATCCATGGTATGATATATACCAGCACTCCATTCCTTTTCATTATAGAGTAATCTTCTAGCATATGGATAGGCCACGTTCTGTTTACCCATTCACCAGCTGGTGGCCACTTGAGCGCTTTTCACTCCTCATCTATTATGAATAGTGTTGCTATGAACACGTGCAGATGTGTGTCTTTGTGTGGACGTGTTTTTCTTTGGTAGATAGCCACCTATGAGTGAGATTGCTGGGTCATGTGGTGCAGAAACCAGGCTCTTAAATGCTTCACTATACAGCCTCCTGTAGTGGATAAATACCTTAAGCCAAATGGTCAGTTTGGCTTAAATGATATCAGTCTTTTAAAAAATATATATAAAAAATATTTATTTGGCCACCCTGGATCTTAGTTGCAGCATGTGGGATCTAGTTCCCTGACCAGGGATCAAACCCAGTCCCCCTGCATTGGGAACACAGAGTCTTAGTCACTGGACCACCAGGGGATGCTATCGGTCTTGAGAGTCTTAACGCAACTGACACCTGCCTGACCCTAGAATCTGATCACTTCCAGGTGACCCAAGAGGTGAGCAGTTGGCCTGAGAATGACAGAAAATGCCTCCAGAGGAAAAACTATTACCAGTTTCAGATTCCTCTATAAGGTCCTTCCCGAACAAGGCTTATGCTACTTCATTTTCTAAGAGGAGAGATGGATTTGAATCCATCCACCTGCATCGTCTCATCTATGGTCCTTTCGGGTCAGGGGCAGAAACATATGAGGTGACTGGTTAGTGTCTGGAGGTGCTGCCAATATCTGAAAGTAGAATACCCTTTTTTTCCAGAAAATTAGTCCTTTAGGGATCAAGTGCCACCGAGGTCTTTCCCAGCCCTTCAGCTCAGGCTCAAACCACCTGTCAGCCCCTTAGGACTGAGGTTCATCCACTCACAGTGATGGACATTTCTCCCCAGGGAGCTTGTCCCACTTCCAGGGTCAGGACGTGTAGATGGAAGCAAATTAGCTATGGGACTCTCAAGACCCACCAGCCTTAGAGAAAGATCAGAACAGGGACTTTCCTGGTGGTCCAGTAGTTAAGACTCCTCACTCCCAGTGCAGTTCGATCCCTGGTCAGAGAACTAGATCCTACATGTCACAGCTGAGAGTCTGCATGCCACATCTAAGAAGCCTCATACCATGCACCAGCACTAAGACTCAGTACAGCCAAAATAAATCCTAAATAAAACATTAAAAATAAAAAAAGAAGGAGCAGGGCAGATTTGCCTGAGGGAAACACCTGGGACTACCCCTCCAGGTGTCTCTGCTGAGCTCTGGACAATCCTTTGTCAGGTTAGTGGTGTCACACCCCTCAGGTGTGACCCACCTTGCCCACACCCCTCAGCCCACCTTGCCCACCCACCACCTTGCCCACCTGAGGGGCCCAGCCTCAGGGGCCCACTGGCGCAGTAAGGACTGCAAGATCAATGTCAGTTCAGAAAGCAGGTGCCCCCGGGGAGGCACTCCGGGGCTCAAGAGAAGACAGCCCCAAGCCTGAGCAGGTCACCGAGGGTGTAACCGCCAACGAACACAGGTTGTTGCCTTGGTTTTGTTTTGATTTTATCATGGGTGTGGTGACTGTGCTGTTCAGAACCAAACGAACTTTAGTATTGCCTGAATGTCTTTATTGGACTGAACTTCAGGTCTATTTGCTGTTCTCAGAATAAACCCTTGAATTCACTTGCCACCTTTCCTTTGGGTGAGAGTTGGACCATAAAGAAGGCTGAGTGCTAAAGAATTGAAGTTTTTGAATTGGGGTGCTGGAGAAGACTCTTTAGAGTCCCTTGGAGAGCAAGGAGACCAAACCAGTCCATCCCTAAAGGAAATCAACCTGAATATTCACTGGAAGGACTGATGCTGAAGCGCTAATACTTTGGTCACCTGATGCGAAGAGCCGATTCATTGGAAAAGATCCTGATGCGGGGAAAGATTGAAGACAAAAGAAGAGAGCGTCAGAGGATAAGAAGGTTAGATAGCATCACTGACTCAATGAACATGAATTTGAGCAAACTCCTGGGAGATAATGAAGGACAAGGCAGCTTGGCGTGCTTCAGTCCAGGGGGTCACAAAGGGTCGGACGTGACTTAGCGGCAAAACAACAACAGAGCGTTTTTTCGATGATGACCTAGGACATCCCTGTGAAATGGCCTACAGAGGTGATTAACATCTTATCGTATCTGTAGCCTAGAAGGCCGAGAAGTAGGACAACCAGGCCAAGTGGTTTTGCTTAGGATCACGTAATAAATGGGCTGTGGGTTGAGGACTGAAGGTAAGTCCTAAGCTTGTCATTCAACACACCCTGTCTGAGAGTCTGAGAGCTTAAGCCCAGTTTACGAGGGGAGGGGACATGTGGTGGGGGAGCAGATTCCTGGGGCCTGCACCCCAATCGATCCCAGTCAAACGTGCCCCTTCAGCTTCTAGACTGGAAGGGAAAATCCTGGCTTAACTTGAAGGTACAGTATGTAGCTGTCTTTGTTTTCTTTATCCTCGATAAACACCCAGGGGAATCCAGGCTATTCCATAGTTGCAGAAGAACAATTTGGCTCAAGTTATTCATGTGTAGTTGAAGATTTAGAAACTGAAAAAGTGATAAAGACCAAATTTACCTGATTTGGGGGGATGGGGGGAAGCGGAGGAAAAAACTCAATAAGAAAAAACACACAGTTTTCTATTTTTCTATTTGGCATTGTAATATCAATTGCTTGATAGAACTCATAATTCCCAAGTTAAGAATGATGTTTAAGAGGTCATCTAGGGGGAGAAATTATGTTTCTGAAACATAAACATTTGAATTTCCCCTACCAAATGAATTCTCACTGAAAGAAGTATTGCTCCTAAAGGGGGGAAAAATCAGTTCTTGGAAGATGAAAAAAACAAGATTTTGTAAGAGTTTGTGGTCTTCCAAAACTCAACTCTACCCTATACAATCTTATTTCTTAGTATTTAATTTCCTTCATGAAGGAGAAATTCAGTTTACTTTTTCCCTCTTGGGGGAAATTTTTTGTAAAAAAAAAAAAAGTTTAAAACACTGCTCTAGGACTTCCCTGGTGGTCCAGTGATTAAGAATCTGCCTGCCAATGCTGGGGACGCCAGTTTGATCTCTGGTGTGGGAAGATCCCGCTTGCTGCAGGACAACTAAGCCCGTGCCCCACAAACTACTGAGCCCAAACTCTAGAGCCTGCGCCCAGCAACGAGAGGCCACTGTATGAGAAGCCTGTTCATTCACCGCAGCTAGAGAGCAGCCCCACTCGTCGCAACTAAAGAAAGTCTGGGCGCAGCCATGAAGACCCAGTGCAGCCAAAAATAAACATAAGTAAAAAAAAAAACAACAAAGAAACAAAAACACTGCTCTAAGAGAAGTTTCCATGTCTCATGGAAAGACTCCTTCAGCCACAGAACATCTCTAGCTGCGATTTTGTCTAGAAGTCTTGATTATTACTTGGGAGTCAGACTCCCAGGGTGGCAGCACTGGAATGGTGGCAATCAGTCCTGCATAGCCTGGAGGGTAGCATCACGCTAGGATCTGTCAGGGCCATGGGTGAGCACTGAGAAAGGAGAGCTTCCCAGGGCTCAGGCTGTCTTTTTCCCCTTTGCTTCCACATGGCTCACTCCAGGGGTCGCTCCCATTTGGAAATGGCTAATTTCAAGAGCATCATGAATACAAACTTTGAGAAGGAAGGTGGGAGAATCTCCCTTAAACGTTGTGTTGGTGCTAACACCGAATCATTGTGACCCTCGTTATTTAAAATCAAATATAAGTCCCAAAGGCTTCCCTGGTGGCTCAGTGGTAAAGAATCTGCCTGCCAATGCAGGAGCCTCAGGACACTACGGTTCGATCCCTGGGTTGGGAAGATCCCCTGGAAAAGGAAATGGCAACCCACTCTAGTATTTTGAAATCCCACAGACAGAGGAGCCTGGCGGGCTACAGTCCATGGGGTTGCAAAAGAGTTGGACACAACTTAGTGACTAAACAACAACAACAACATGTCCCAAAACACTTGACCTTGGACAGAACCTTCAGACCAAGAACCTTCCTTGCTGCTGTTTCCCAGGGTCTGTTATGCAAAGGCAGCCCACTGAAGGTGGTTGCTTGGGGGGTCGGGGTGGAGAGAGAGGTACTTGGACTGGAGGTGGACAAGGACCCACTCTTGATCAAATGAGATGACGCACATGAAGATCCTGGGTTAGATGAGATAATGCACGTGAAGATGCGTGGCTTGCAGTATCTGACTTTCGGAATCTTAGTTCCCGACCAAAGGATTGAATATCTGCAATGCAAGCATAGTCTTAACCACTGGACCACCAGGGAATTCCCTGTGAAGATGCTTTTATGCTGCAAAACTATATAAAGTATTTCACAAATCCTCTCCCTAACGGTGTGAATAAGCTACATGAAGCAAGGCAAGTTTATTTAAGGGTGATGACCAGATCCTTGCCTTGATTTCAACACAAAAACTTGGAACAATTGATGGCTCTTTATAAAACTTCTTTGCTATCTTTGGGTTATAGGGGCTTCATGAGAGTGTGTGATATACTGTCAGCTGTCAGTCCACCTGGCCTTCTGCGGCCTCATCTCGAATTGCTGGCTGCTTAGCTATTTTTCATTGCAATCCCGTCTTTTCTTCTGTGTCCATAGAAACTAGCAGTTATGCGGGGACTTGTCCTTTCACGGGGCCTTTAAGATTCTCACAGCTTTGCTCTGAGCCCGAGAGCTTTCCAGCTTCAGCCAGATATAGGGCTGGTGCACGTACTGGTGGTGTCTTCAAACTCGAAGCAGAAGTGTCCCCTTTTCCATTTGAATGCTGCCTGAGATGTGTCCCACTGAGAGGGTCCTGGCTCAGGATTTGCTTGCGGGGGATCAGAGGCTCAAGACTTCGATAAGCCCATGAGTCAGTCGTTCTGCATAATAATCAGTGCCCCCAACACGAAAAGACACATGTGCTGAGAACCCAGCTTTCCTTTGGCCGAAGAATGTGCATTAAATCTGTTTCATCACGTTTGCGGCTTTTAAGGGCTTGTTTGACAAAGGAGTTTGTGAGAAAGTTCCTAATAAGTTTGGCAGCTGACACATCACTGTTCTTTCAGCAGCAGGCTGTGAGGGTGACAAGCGGGGCCCAGGGCTTCCCTGGTGGTCCAGTGGCTAAGAATCCGCCTGCCCGTGCAGGGGATGTGAGTTCGATCCCTGATGGTGGAAGATTCCATACGCCGAGGGGCAACTAAACGCAGGAGCCGCAGCTACTGAAGCCCGTGCACCTAGAGCCCGTGCTCCACAACAGGAGAAGCCGCCACCTCGAGGAGCCCCCTTGCTGCAACTAGAGAAAGCCTGTGCCAGCAGTGAAGACCCAGCACAGCCATAAATAAATACATAAAGATTTTTAAAATACCAATAAAGCACTCTTTAAAAAACAAGTGAAAATGTTAGTCACTCAGTCGTGTCCGACTCTTCGGGACCCCATAAACTGTAGCCTGCCAGGCTCCTCTGTCCATGGAATTCTCCAGGCAAGAATCCTGGAGTGGGTTGCCATTCCCTTCCCCAGGGGATCTTCCTGACCCAGGGATTGAACCCCGTGTCTCCCACATTCCAGGCAGATTCTTACTGGGGCCCAGTCAATTAAACCCATGTTTAAATAGCAGACCTGATACTTACCAGCTATGGGACCTCTCTCTCGAAGCCTCAGTTTCTTCACCTGTAGAATTTGGGTAACTAGAGAAACTTCTCACTGACTTGTGCCTTTGTTTGGTTGGTTGGTCATGCCATGCAGCTTGTGGGATTTTAGTTCCCCCACTAGGGATTGAACCTGGGCCCTTGGCAGTGAGAGCAAGGAATCCCAACCAGAAAGTGAGATAATGAACAGAAGATGCTGAGCCCAACGCCTAGGCCACGGTGAGTGTTTAGTCAAAGGCAGATGCAGTCCTTGTGAAATGGGGAGCTGAGTAAGACGGAGGGAAAAATCTGACTTGGAAGAAAAGGAGTTAAGTGGTGTGCTTTGGCAGCACACATCCTAAAATTGGAACAATGCAGAGAATATTAGCACGGCCCCTGTGCAAGGATGACATGCAAATTTGTAAAGTGTTCCATAGTTTTGAATTTCTGTATGACTCAGGAAACTCAACCTGGGGTTCTGGAACAATCTGGAGGAGTGGGAAGGGGTGAGATGTGAGAGGGAGGGGGTGTATGTATGTATACCTATGGCTGATCCATGCATTATGGCAGAAACCAGCATAATATTGTAAAGCAATTATCCTTCAATTAAAAATAAATAATTTTTTTTAAAAAAAGAAAATAAAAAAGGAGTTAAGTGAAATTCCACACAGAGTTTTATAAACCTTTTGTTAAAAAAATTATCATATTTATTTTGGAATATACCTATTCATGCACATGAATAATTCAAAAGAAACAAAGAAGGGTGAAAAATAGGTCTTCCTCCCACCCCTCATCTCACAGTTCCCCTCTGTGGGGCAACTAATATGCTAGTTTCCTGAGTATCTTCCCAGAAATTTTCAATATTGAAAAAATTTGTTTGAAATAGACTCACAGACTTAGAAATCAAAGTTATGGTTGCCAAAGGGGAAAGAGATAAATTAGGAGTTTGGAATTAACAGATACCTACTACTAAAAATAAAATAGGACTTCCCTGGCAGACCAGCGCTTAAGACTCCACACTTCCAATGAGAAGTAGGTTCGATCCCTGGTCAGGGAACTAAGATCTCACATGCCAAAAACAAAAAGGTAACTAACAAGGACCTACTGTATAGCACAGGGAACTGTACTCAATATCTTGTAATAATCTGTAAGGGAAAAGAATCCAAAAAAGAATATGTGTATATATATATATATATAAATGAATCATTTTGTTCTACACCTGAAACTAACAGACCATCGTAAATCAACTATACTTCCTTTTTTTTTTTAAATCAACTTCAGAGGGAAATGAGTTTTGAAGGGCAGAAGACACTGAGGTAGTAAAGACAGCTGCCTGTGTGTTCGTGTTGGACCCCAAGTGGAGGGAGTATTTTGAAAGCATATTTAGTTCTCTGCGGCCTGAGCCAGACTGGGTGAAGTCTTCTTAGCTATAATAAGACCCACAGGCTCAGAAAAGCAATATGATTCAGAAGCAGGATTCACAGCTCCCCACGCAGAGCCCCTCATATGAGGCAGACGCTGTCAGGGCGGGGCAAAGTCAAACTGTGAGATCTGAACTCTGGACTGTGGACTCATTCCCCACATTCCCCGTGTGCCAAGCCCGCATTGCCAACATTCCCCGAGGGTTTAGGGCCTCTGCTCTCCTCCCGGACAGGGATACTCTGGGTCACATAGTTTTGCCTTCAGCTGCTGGAGGGGCCGGAGGACAGGTTAGAGGAGACAATGATCAGAAGCCAAGGGTCCCTTCCTGCATTCTCCCCACTGGCCTCCTGGAGTCCAGTTTCTATTCTGTAAAATACATATATATTTATCCAGGATCCACTGGGGAAATTTAAACCTGCTCAAGTCCCAGGACGCACCTGTTTAGTAGATAAACAGGGCTATTTGTTACTCTACTGTTAACACAGTAACCGTGCATAAATATGGAGCCAAGAGAGGTCACCCACTTGCCGCCAATCTTCTGTCAATCAAAAGGGTACTGAATCACCAAACTGAAAGATTTTGTGACCTCGGTAACCCATTCCACTACTTAAGTTTACATCAGAAAGTTTTCACTTGGATCTAATCTGAATTCACCAAGCTGGAATTTATCCGGCATTCAGTCATTAAGGAAAATAGTGGTGATCATCTTCCGTGTACTTGAGACACTCATTAGCCTTTGCCCCTTTAATACTAACTGAGGGACTTCCCTGGTGGTTCAGTGGCTGAGACTCCACATTCCCAGTGCAGGGGGCCCAGGTTCTATCCCTGATCAGGGAAATAGATCCCACTTGCTACAACTAAGGAGAAGGCGATGGCACCCCACTCCAGTACTCTTGCCTGGAAAATCCCATGGACGGAGGAGCCTGGTAGGCTGCAATCCATGGGGTCTCGAAGAATTGGACACAACTGAGCGACTTCACTTTCACTTTTCACTCTCATGCATTGGAGAAGGAAATGGCAACCCACTCCAGTGTTCTTGCCTGGAGAATCCCAGGGACGGCGGAGCCTGGTGGGCTGCCGTCTATGGGGTCGCACAGGGTTGGACACGACTGAAGCGACTTAGCAGCAGCAGCAGCTGCTGCAATGAAAGATCTTGCATGATGCAACGAAGATCCCGAGTGCCACAATTAAGACCCAGCGCAGCCAAATAAATAAATATTTTAAAAACATATTAAATGAAAGCCCATCCAAGTTCTTTCATCTTCCATTTACATTCAATTTCTAACCCCTCATTTACTCCTGTGACTGTGGGCTCTCTTTTCTCGGCCTCCAATCCAGGCCAGAACTTTCTCGGTTCAAAATATCAAGAAAGACCTCTGACAGCATCTTTTACTCCACTTTTCTCTCTCCATGCATCCTTCAAAACTTTAGAGCTGCTTGCCTCGTTCGTCTCAGGCTAGCACGTCTATAAGCTCAGCTATATAAAGCAGAAGGTTTTGCCCATCTGACATTCCTAAATCTCAGAGGGAGTGAAGATGACACTCCCTTCTGGTCTGTAGGCAGCCCTGGTATTTATATTGCTCTGAACTCATGATGATGCTTGTAGAGATTTAATTTTCCTAAAGCTCAAATGCTCACATTAATTTGGGAGAGGGTGGAGATTTGATTTCTTGAGCCGAGCCAAAGACTGAAGGATGGAGTTTGATTCCTAGACCTAAAAAGGCTTCTGGGAAGACTGTGAAACAAGCCGCTTTATTATTTTGGAACTCAGAAGCAGAACAGAGATAGCCTGAGTAAACTTCCCAGGGTTTTGTGACCGGGTAAAGTCTCATGAAACACTCAGACAAAAAGAAGTGGAAGAAGGAGGAGGAAAAGGAAGAGTTTGAAAAGTAAAAAGCATTATAACTGATGTATAAGCCATCCTATCCTGTTTTCAAATAAAACAAGCTGTAGGAAGAAAGCAGGTAGACTTGAGAATTCCCTGGCGGCCCAATGGTTAAGACTTGGTGCTTTCACTGCTAAGGGCCCAGGGTTAAAATCTGGTGGGGGAACTAAGATCCTGAAAGTCGCATGGCCAAAAATAGAGATAATTTAAAAAAAAAAAAAAAAAAGGAACTCCCCTGGTAGTTCAGCGGTTAAGGCTCTGCCTTTCAATACAAGGGACGTGGGTTCAATCCCTGCTTGCGGGGGGCAAGGGGTGGGGTCAGTGCTGAGATCCCACATGCCTTGCAGCCAAAAAAACCAAAACATGAAACAAAACTATATTGTAACACATTCAATAAAGACTTGTAAAATGGTCCACATCAGAAAAATCTATTAAAAATAAGGAAAGCAAGCAAGTAAAGATATATTACTGACTATTTCTCACAATATCCTTCCATTATTATGACTGAGGACCCTGAAGTTTAATTAGATGACATAAATTGAGCCAAGTGCCTAACACAGAGCCCTGAAACATAGCTGGAACTCAGGACAAGTTCATTCTCTTTCTAACTGTATTGCTATTAACAAAAAGGGTTCATCACTTTGCCGACACAGGTCTGTAGAGTCAAAGCTATAGTTTTTCCAGTAGTCATGTACAGATGTGAGAGTTGGACCATAAAGAAGGCTGAACACTGAAGAATTGATGTTTTTGAATTACAGTGCTGGAGAAGACTCTTGAGAACCCCTTGGACTGCAAGGAGATCAAACCAGTCAATCCTGAAGGAAATCAACCCTGAATATTTATTGGAAGGACTGTTGCTAAAACTGAAGCTTCAATACTTTGGCCACTTAATGCAAAGAGTCAACTCACTGGAAAAGACTCTGATGTTGGAAAACATTGAAGGCAAAAGGAGAAGGGGATGACAGAGGATGAGATGGTTAGCACCACTGACTTAATGGACATGAATTTGAGTTAACTCCAGAAGATAGTGGAGGACAGAGGAGCCTGGAATGCTACACTCCATGGGATTGCAAGGAGTCGGACACAACTTAGCAACAACAACAAGGGTTAAAGGAGTAATGCAGTTGACATTCTGCCAGCTGCCAGTTAAACCCTCAGCTATATGGTCATATAAAACACAGGCAATAAATGGCATCTGTAGCCAAACTGCCCAAGAGGATTGTTCTCAGAGACAATCTGGTTTAAGTTGTCTGGCTACCTTGGGAGGGGCCTTGAGATGCCACTGAGTTCCTGCAATCAGTCTTGTTTCCCTTAGTCTTGACAATTATCTTAATGTCATAGTCCAAGTCCCGTAACAACAGTAATAATTATCACAAGCTCACTTTTCTTAAGAGCTTACTGAGGACTAGGCTCTGACTTAAACACACTCTACACATTATTTCACTGAGGCTCCAAAGACAAAATGTTCAGACACTGAGGATCCTCGCCAGATGGGAGGACACCAGAAACCTGGCTGCTGAGCTATTGGAATCTGAAAAAGTTTGAGAAAGCGAGAATAAAATCCATAACACTCTGCACTTTGGTCATAAAACCAAAAGATTAGGCTAGCAGAGACGAAACATGTTTCACAGGAGAAGGCAGGGGAAATGCAGCGTTGGGGTTTATTCAGTAAACCGGGAAATATGACTTGTGTTCTCCGGTAACCACAAAGAATTGAAACGTGTGGTTAAAGATTTAGGGGTTAGGGAGAGCGAGGGGGTGGGTAGTCTTGTTCCTTCTTGATTTCTGTTCGGGTTCCAGGGAATTGGGGTTTCCATTGCAAAGGGCGCAACTGGATATTTCCTCCACGGTTCATCGTTGGGACCTGGCAAACATTTCCTGGCACTCGGGAGCAGCGAGTCCCAACAGAAGCGAGGTCGAATCCATTTTTTGAGCCAAACGCCAGCATTCCTTTGCGGTGAGTTCTGCAACCTCAAGGTAGAGCTTCCCTAGAGTGACCTCTAGTGGTGACCACGGGGAGTCGCCCAATTTTCCAGCCTATGGGAAAATCACCCTAGAAATGTTGGACTCCTTTGTGGCAACAGAAGCCTCTTGGTTCTTTCCCTCACTAACTGCCCTGTGGTTGATGATGACAAGTAGGGCTGACAACATGAGCAAGTCATTCCACTTGCTAATCAAAACCATGATGAATGCTTTCACATAGGGCTTCCCTGGTGGCTCAGTGGTAAAGAATCCGCCTGCAATGCAGGAGACGCAGGTTCGATCCCTGCGTGGGGAAGATCCCCTGGAGAAGGAAATGGCAACCCACTCCAGGATTCTTGCCTGGAAAATCTCATGGACAGAGGACCTTGGTGGGCTACAGTCCATGGCGTCTTAGAAGAGCTGGACATGACTGAGTGACTAAACAACAACTCTGTTTAAGTAAAACATGAAAACTCTGAATATGTTGAAATGTGCCCAACCTCCTGGCTGTGGCAGTAATTGTCTTGTGTTGGAATGAGACACTTGTCCACCTGCCAGGGGTGCAATCTGCCTGGTCACAGAGTGGCCGTGAACGTTTTCTCTCTGGAGGGACCTTAAGACTCTATAAGAAAAATAATGGTGATCATCTACAACATGTGTTGAGATCATCTGAGGGTCGGGAGTATAAGTGTGTCCACTCAGGAAAAAATAGCTGAGAGATAAGGCCTGATGTGTTTTTTATAACGACGGGAAGTGCATCCATATGAGATCGCTAAAATGCACACAGGGAAAACTAGATGTGTGTCTAAGAGTTTATGACTCAAACATTTTGCATCACTTTGATGACGCATTATCTTATTTTGTTTCATTTTCACCACAACTGTTTGGTGAGGTATTATTTTCCTCATTTTTAAAATATATTTTTATTTTTTGCCATGCCGTGTGGCGTGGAGGATCTTAGTCCCCCAATCAGGGATCGAATCGGCACTCCCTGCACTGCAAGAGCAGAGTCCCAGCCACTGGACCGCCAGGGAAGCCCCTATTTTCCCTATTTTTTTCCTCAAGGAGGAAATTGTTGCCAACAGGTGATCGCACCTATCGGAGAAAGACTGCTGGAAGCACCTCTCTCACCGTATAGTGATGAGTGAAAGTCACTGTTAAAGAGATGGGACTACCCAGACCACCTGACCGGCCTCCTGAGAAATCCGTATGCAGGTCAGGAAGCAACAGTTAGAACTGGACATGGAACAACAGACTGGTTCCAAATAGGAAAAGAAGTACGTCAAGGCTGTATATTGTCATCCTGCTTATTTAACTTCTATGCAGAGTACATCATGAGAAATGCTGGGCTGGAGGAAGCACAAGCTGGAATCAAGATTGCCCGGAGAAATATCAATAACCTCAGATATGCAGATGACACCACCCTTATGGCAGAAAGTGAAAGAGGAGAGTGAAGTTGGCTTAAAACTCAACATTCAGAAAACTAAGATCATGGCATCTGGTCCCATCACTCCGTGGCAAATAGATGAGGAAACAATGGAAACAGTGACAGACTTTATTTGGGGGGGACTCCAAAATCACTGTAGATGGTGACTGCAGCCATGAAATGAAAAGACGCTTGCTCCTTGGAAGAAAAGTTATGACCAACCTAGACAGCATATTAAAAAGCAGAGACATTACTTTGCTAACAAAGATCCATCTAGTCAAAACTATGGTTTTTCCAGTAGTCATGTATGGATGTGAGAGTTGGACTATAAAGAAAGTTGAGCGCCGAAGAATCAATGCTTTTGAACTGTGGTGTTGAAAAAGACTCTTGAGAGTCCCTTGGACTGAAAGGAGATCCAACCAGTTCATCCTAAAGGAAATCAGTCCTGGGTGTTCATTGGAAGGACTGATGTTGAAGCTGAAACTCCCATACTTTGGCCACCTGATGCGAAGAACTGACTCATTGGAAAAGACCCTGATGCTGGGAAGGATTGAAGGCAGGAGGAGAAGGGGATGACAGAGGACGAGATGGTTGGATGGCATCACCTGCTCGATGGACATGAGTTTGAGCAAGCTCTGGGAGCTGGTAATGGACGGGGAAGCCTGGCGTGCCGCGGTCCACGCAGTCACAAAGAATCAGACACAACTGAGCCACTGAACTGAACTGACTGATCAAGATAGTACTTTTTTTTTGCTGCACCACACAGCTTACAGAATCTTAGTTTTTCAATCAGGAGTGGAACCCTGGTCACGGCAGTGTAAGTGCCAAGTCCTAACCACTGGACTTCTAGGGATATTCAACATTTAAAAAAATTTTTATTGTGGTAACATATCCATAACACAAAATTTATCATTTTTAACCATTTAAAATGTACAGTTCAGTAGCATTAAGGACATTCATATCTTTGTGCAAACATCATCACCATCCATCTCCAGAACTTTCTTATCTTTTCAAACTGAACTCTGTCCCCTACAAACACACTCCCTTTCCCCCTTTCTTTCTTGCCTGGCTTAGACTGCAAGCCCTCCACTTTATCTGGTACCTTGCATGCACCCTCAACACCCAATACCCCTTTGGTGGTATTGGTCTGGCAAATCGCAATCTGGCAAAATCAGGCTCTTCACCTGCCCTGTGTCTGCAACCAGGCAGCTGAATGGAACTGGTTAAAACAGGCAACCAGGTGGAGTGGCCTCTTTTACGTTAACAATCGTAAATCTGAGTGCGATCTTAGCACCACCCGCAGTGTTTCCTAAATTCTCTTGAACCCCCACAGTCCAAAAGTTCAGTGTCATGCCTTCTAATCCAAACAAACCTCTTGCACTCGGGTAGTGACCTCACGCATCTAACTGAGAGAAGAGAAGCCATCAGTATAAAGGTTGCCTCTGCCCGCCTCCGCTGCCACCCACCGACCTGCATCTGTTTTCACTTACGAGGCTGCCTGTCCACAAAAATGGATGAATTGCAAGGACTTTGCTCCTCAATTCCCTTCTCTCTCCCTGTCCTAAAGTTTCCCTCTCTACCAGATAATTCCCTTCAGCACACATGCCCTAATAGGTCCCATATTTAAAATCCCTTTCTTGGCCATCCAA
Organism: Bos mutus; assembly: GCF_027580195.1. NCBI lineage: Eukaryota > Metazoa > Chordata > Mammalia > Artiodactyla > Bovidae > Bos > Bos mutus. Next base: position 7,171,721 of record NC_091635.1, on the reverse strand, counting down.
ATCCCACTCAGTTTTTAAAAAATGTATTTTATTGAAGTATAAATGATTTACAATGTTCTGTTAATTTCTGCTATACAGCAAATTGATTAAATTATATGTATGTGTGTGTATATGTGTGTGTGTATATATGTATAGTCTTTCCAGGTGGCTCATGGGTAAAGAACCCTCCTACCAATGCAGGAGATGTAAGAGACACTTCCTGACCTTCCTGGGTCAGGAAGATCCCCTGGAGGAGGGCATGGCAACCCACTCTAGTATTCTTGCCTGGAGAATCCCATGGACAGAGAAGCCTGGTGGGCTACAGTCCATAAGATTGCAGAGTCAGACGCAACTGAAGCGACTTACATGCACGTGTATATGTATATATATGTACATTTGTACCACAGAGTCTTTTCCAATGAGTCAGCTGTTCGCATCAGGTGGCCAAAGAATTGGAGCCTCAGCTTTAACATCAGTCCTTGCACTGAATATATCATATGGTATATTGTATGCATGTACCACATCTTCTTTATCCATTCATCTGTCAATGGACATTTAGGCTGTTTCCATGCTTTGTCTATTGTAAATAGTGTTGCCATGAATAAAGGAATCCATGTGTCTTTTTGAATTATGGTTTTCTCTGGATATATAATCCCAAGAGTGGGCTTGCTGGATCATATGGCAACCCTATTTTTAGCTTTTTGAGGAACCTCCATACTGTTTTCCATAGTGGCCACACCAATTTACATTCCTACCAACAGGGTAGAAGGTTCCCCAAATTCTACTCTTTGCTCTGCTGCTGCTGCTGCTAAGTCACTTCAGTCGTGTCTGACTCTGTGCGACCCCATAGACGGCAGCCCACCAGGCTCCCCCGACCCTGGGATTCTCCAGGCAAGAACACTGGAGTGGGTTGCCATTTCCTTCTCCAATGCATGAAAGTGAAAAGTGAAAGTGAGGTCGCTCAGTCGTGTCCGACTCTTAGCAACCCCATGGACTGCAGCCTCCCAGGCTCCTCCGTCCATGGGATTTTCCAGGCAAGAGTACTGGAGTGGGGTGGCATTGCCTTCTCCTACTCTTTGCTCTGCTACATAGCAAAACTCTCACAGAGTTACCTGTAGTTGCTGCCTGCACTTCCTTACATCCCATCATCCCTCTTTCCCCCCAATTCTTTCTCTAATCTCCTCCCCCAGACTCTCACCCCACCAATTATTGAAAATGTTCTTGTCAATGTCACCCACAGTCTCCATCTCTCCAAATTCAATAGTTGAGTCTCCATCTTCACCTTGCCCATCCTCTACAGCAATATTGGACACAGCTGACTATCCCCTCCACATGGAAACCCTTAATTTCCCCATCCATAAAATGGGCATAGTCGTAATATCTACCATGTCTGGTTATTGTGGGGACTAAATCAAATAACGTACACAAGGGCTTAGACATTTCCTGGCCTCGAATTAGTGCTCAGCCCCTGCCAGCTAGTCTTTTTTTTTTTTAAGTTTACAATTTTTTAAAAATAAGTATTTCCTCATTTGGCTGTGTCAGGTCCTAGCTGCGACAATCTTAGCTGTGGCAGGGGGTGGTCTTTAGTTGCGGCATGTGGGATCCAGTTCCCTGACCAGGGAACGAACCCAGGCCCTCTGGACTGGGAGTACAGAGCCCCAGTCACTGGGCCACCAGGGAAGTCCCCCTGTCAGAATCTTAAATACAGTATTTTCACATTTCATGGGAGGATGAGTTCGTGTAATACTTGTCTGTTGTATGGATGCAGATTGTGGGTGACAATGACAAGAACGACAAGAACATTCTCTGTAGCTGGTGGGGTGCGAGTCTAGGGGAGGAGATTAGCAAAAGAAACGAGGCGGGAAAAGGGACAATGGGGTATAAGGAAGTGCAGGTAACTTGTCTAATCAAAACTTAGTTTGCAAAAATAAAAAAAGATTAAAAAGCAAAAAGACATCAGAGGCGCAAATAAATTTTTTGAAATGGGAAAAGTTAAGGGAGAAGAAGAGGAAGAGTCTCCTATGTTAGAATATTTATTTTTCAGATATATAATTAAAACCAACATCAGAGGAAGTTCTTAGTATTAAAATTGCTAATATGTCTTTCTCGCAGGTGTAGAAACAGTGGGGAAATTTCCACCCTTTGGATACATCACTTGCAATTTAGCTCAGGCCAAAGTGGAATTGACTTCCTGTCCTTAATGAACAGAATGTATTCTAATGAAAGAGTCAGGTGGAAACTGAAACAGAAGGGACAGAGAAGGGCCAGCCTCCTTGAATTTGACTCTGGTATCCAACCGAGAGCTCTGAGGATCAGAGTCCATTTGCTTATCTGGGCTTTTATTTTTAATTTGTTTACAATGTGGTGCTAAGAAGTGCTACCCGCCCAAGACCTTGACCACACCCATGGGCTTTACTGGCATTTCACAGCCTCAGGCAGCTTAAGACCCAGGGGAGAGCTCTGGGGGAAGAGTCCCAAGTTCTCTCCTGCCCATGGCAACTCACATCCTGATTCCTGTAATCTAGGCTACTGGGGTGGGAAAATCCCTGAATCTCCATGGCTCAATTACTCAGTAAGCATTGTTTCTCTCAAAGTCTGCTCCAAAGATGACCAGCCTAAGAATATACCTGCAGCTGCTTATTTAAAATGCATATTTCTGAGCCCTTCCCAGACCTAAGGAGTTGACTATCTCTGGGTCACTGGAACTTACATTTTAAACGTCTCCAAGCAATTCTCTTGTGTATTAAAATGTGAGCACTGCTAACGTTAGAGAAGAATTGTTGGCCCTTTTCTCAATTTTAGGGCTTCCCTGGTGGCTCAGACAGTAAGCAAACTGCCTGCAATGCAGGAAACCTGGGTTCGATCCCTGGGTGGGGAAGATCACCTGGAGAAGGGAATGGCAACCCGCTCCAGTCTTCTTGCCTGGAGAATTCCATGGACAGAGGAGCCTGGTGGGCTATAGTCCATGGGGTTGTAAAGAGTTAGATTCAGCTGAGCAACTAACACTTCGTCCATTTTAAAAACTTGCTATTTGATCTAGAGGCAGAATACAGGACTCAGCTCCAAAGAGGCAAGCAGGCAGCCAGGATATATAGGAGTTTTTTCAGCAAAGACCAGGTGTTTAGAACATCAGAAAGATTCCTGTTAATTAAAGAAAACCAGATATCTCCCATTAAGGAATTTAGCGCTTTTCTATGAATGGGAAGATGCAAGAGTCTGCGCTAACTGAAATCATTTCTTTGAAATGCACCTCAGCTCTCTGGGGTCAGTATCCTGCTTATCTCCTTCCTAAATGCCCTCAAGGTGCCCTGAAGTTGGAGGTGACTGCAGCCACTGAGGGTTTGGCAGCCCCTTTGTCTCCATCCTGAGTCCCTCAGGGCTCGCCCTTTGGCGCACTTTGTGCGGCTTTGATGGCTGCAATAGCCTTTGTTTACTGGTAAGGCAGACAATATTTTTCATCCACACAGACATCAGGAACTCTGGCCTAAAGGGGAAAAGGACAAGAATCAATAGATGGCTCATATATGGTCTTATGCAAAATAGGAATGATGGAGTTGCAAGGGCGCTATCAGAACCAACTGGAGGGACCAGAGCTTCATGGGAGGCTCCCTGGTGGAGGTGGCCCTGAGCTGAGATTAGGAAGACAGACAGGAGCCGGGTGATGGCAGGGAAGGCATGGAGAGGAGACATTCCAGCCCAAAGGAGCAGTATGCCAAAACCTTGGAGGTAAGAGAATTGTAGGGTCATTCAGGAAGCTGCAAGTCATCCAGAAGAGAAAAGATAGAAAAGTTGAAAGGGCTGAGGCCAGAGTTGTTGGCAGGGGCCAGCCAAGAGGGCCATTTGGGGCAAGCTAAGTACCTGTCCTGTGACCACCTGATTCAATTTGTATTTCAGAGAGTTAATTCTGGCTGCAGTGTAGATAGCGACTTGGGAGGGGTAGGATGATTGGTCAGTCCATCAGGGAGGATGGTAGTGTTTGGACCAGATAGGGTGATAGACATGAAGTCAGGAGACTGAGGAAGGGAAGGGACAGGACTTGGGGTCCCAGTGGTAGGCTCAACATCAGAGGCCACCCTCCAAGCCCAAGAAGAGTGTATGCAGCCTTGGCTCACAGCTGCTGTTGTTCGGTTGCTCAGTCATGTCCGACTCTCTGCAACCCCATGGACTGCAGCACGCCAGGCTTCCCTGTCCTTCACCATCTCCCGGAGCTTGCTCAGACTCATGTCCATTGAGTCGGTGATGCCATCCAACCATCTCATCCTCTGTTACCCCCTTCCCCTGCCTTCAATCTTTCCCAGCATCAGGGTCTTTTCTAATGAGTCAGCTCTTTCCATCAGGTGGTCAAAGTACAAAGTGCTGGAGCTTCAGCTTCAGCACCAGTCTTTCTAATGAACATTCAGGACTGATTTTCTTTAGGATTGACTGGTTTGATCTCCTTGCCGTCCAAGAGCCTTTTCAGTATGAAAAGGCTCACAACTAGAACAGAGGAAATTCTAAGATGAGAACTTCCAAGATCAATGGAGCATGTAGGAATAGAATTTCAATGACCCATTTTGGTTGTCACTGGTTGTTTCCATCTCTCCCACTAAGAGAAACTCATAAAAGTGGGCTCAGAGGAAGTGCCTGCAATGGGCTTCCAGGGTTCAGGCAGTGCCAGGGCAGTGTCCATTTATGACCGGCAGGGGGCAGCACGACAACTTACAGAAACCAAAATGAGAAATCGTTTCCGACGACTAAAAAAATAACCGCAAACCACCCCCCAACTGAAACGAGGGACGTTTTGGTGATTAATTTGTGCATTCCAAAGCGATTGATGTGGCTAATTTGTAATTAGCAAGTTTTGCTACAGTTTCAACAGCTTTTCACACCAGGGTATGCCTTGCACCTCTTGTTCCGATTTCTTTTTGTTATTAAACACATATTCTACCTATTACTGCCTCTAGTGTGGATTTTTCTGCCTCTGCGTGGAATGATCTTGGACAGCATTCTCTCAAATTTCTGAGTCTGTTGGCAGAGAGGGGTTTTTAATCGAAGAGACAGTGTAACAAATGTTGAAGTTTTGTTTTGTTTTTGTCATCTACAATTGCTTCATTTCAGCACAACTACTTAAATTATTTTAAAGTGTTCCCTTCCAAACCTGGTCCATAGGCATACATTTTTGCAAAGACATAATCGGAGTCTGTTTTATCATTTTTAAAAAGAAGCTCATATATATATGTTCTGTTCTGCTAAGTATCTAGTCTCTTCTGAGATCTCACCCACTTCCTGAACTTCAAATATCACATTGCCCAGAAAGGCAGCCACATGTTTATCTCCACTCAACCTCCGGTATTTATTCATCCATCCTTCCATCCATCCATTAATTCATTCCATGCACTGTGCTTCGGACTGGGAATACAAATGTGAGAAGAAGGTGTGGTCCTGTTTGGGAGCTTACAGAGCCTTTGGTGGTGGATGGGGAGGGTGGAGAAGTGAACAGACCATTATGCTGCAGTGAGATTGGTGATCCAGTGGGATTTTTGAGGAAGAAACCCTAAAACTGACTTGGGGGCCTGAAGAAAGGGGAGAAGACCAGCTGAGAAGAGGAAACTGCAAATGCAAAGATACAGACACTCAAAACATTGTGGCATCTTCCAGAAACCACAGTGGTTTAATATTGGTAGAGCGTATGTTGGCTGGAGACTGAGACAGTAAGGCTGGCAGGCAGGGACCAGATCCGTGAGGGTCTTGCACAGGTCTTAGGCCACTGTCTTGTAGATGATGAACAACTTAGTTCCAATGGGTTTGTCACTCTGCAGCTAGAGTGAGAATGTATTGTGAAGATGAAGAGATAACCAAGGTGTACCCAGTGCTTCAGAATCCCACAGAATCAAGCGGCAGGTGGGATCTTAGTTCCCTGACCAAGGATCGAACCTGCGCCCCCTGCAGTGGAAGCTCTGAGTTCTAACCATTGGACTACCAGGGAAGTCCCTCCAATCCCTAGGTTTTAGCAGTGCTGGAAAGTCCTGGTATTCCCTTCTCCAGACGCTTCACCCACGAGCCACACTCTTCTTCATCCCAAGTGTAAATGGCTTCCTGGAGTTCTTTCTTAATGTCTGGGCTTTGCACATGCTGTGCCCTCTCCTGGAGCAATCTTTTCCTCTCGGGCTAACCAGAGTCTGAGTTGAAACCTCCGGCCTCAGTCTTCCCTGGTCCTGGACTAGATCAGGTCCCCTGCTCTATGTCTCAAAGCTGCCCCTCCTGAGTGTTATATTCTCAGCAGTGTGTCTTTCCCTTCAGACTGTGAGCTCTGTGACAGATTATCTTGCTATCTCCAGAGCAGAGGCTCAGCTAACATTGTACACAGCAAGAATGAATGCATGGAGCTTTTGGACAATGTACTTGTTATTTCTACCTGCATATTTCTCAGAATGATGAACCCTACCCTTCCCAGGTAGGGTATCAGTATTTTTCTACCTGCCCCTTCCCAGGATATGCCCCCAAGTCAGCCCCATGACCCCCATCTGCTGCCCAGTCAGCTCCTCCTCTAACTTGCAGATTTCTCTGACCACTCAAAACAGAGGCAACTCTTCCCTCACTTCCTCCTCCCCTCTGCTCAGCAACTGAGTCCTTCCCTTTAATTTCTATTTTTTTTTTTTTTTCTGACACCATACTAGAACAGTTTCAAAGTAGGGGGAAAATATGGGTTTTACAACAAGACAGGTCTAGGTTCCAATCTCCGATCTACTATATTTGGGTTTCCTTGGGTGAGTTTCTAACCTCTTTAAGCCTCAAATTCCCAGTTTGTGAAATGGGGATGTTATACACAGTAGAAACACTGTGACTTTAGTACAAGTCAGGAGGTAAATAGATACCTCTTGTTGTTTCCGTGTCAGATATCTCCTGCTTAAAAACCTGAGAGGTTGTTACTTGTCAGATCAGATCAGATCAGTCGCTCAGTTGTGTCTGACTCTTTGCTACCCCATGAATTGCAGCACGCCAGGCCTCCCAGTCCATCACCAACTCCCGGAGTTCACTCAGACTCACGTCCATCGAGTCAGTGATGCCACCCAGCCATCTCATCCTCTGTCGTCCCCTTCTCCTCCTGCCCCCAATCCCTCCCAGCATCAGAGTCTTTTCCAATGAGTCAACTCTTCGCATGAGGTGGCCAGAGTATTGGAGTTTCAGCTTTAGCATCATTCCTTCCAAAGAAATCCCAGGGCTGATCTCCTTCAGAATGGACTGGTTGGATCTCCTTGCAGTCCAAGGGACTCTCAAGAGTCTTCTCCAACACCACAGTTCAAAGGCATCAATTCTTTGGCGCTCAGCCTTCTTCACAGTCCAACTCTCACATCCATACATGACCACAGGAAAAACCATAGCCTTGACTAGACAGACCTTTGTTGGCAAAGTAATGTCTCTGCTTTTGAATATGCTATCTAGGTTGGTCATAACTTTCCTTCCAAGGAGTAAGCGTCGTTTAATTTCATGGCTGCAGTCACCATCTGAAGTGATTTTGGAGCCCAGAAAAATAAAGTCTGACACTGTTTCCACTGTTTCCCCATCTATTTCCCATGAAGTGATGGGACCGGATGCCATGATCTTCGTTTTCTGAATGTTGAGCTTTAAGCCAACTTTTTCACTCTCCACTTTCACTTTCATCAAGAGGCTTTTGAGTTCCTCTTCACTTTCTGCCATAAGGCTGGTGTCATCTGCATAGTTGAGGTTATTGATATTTCTCCCGGCAATCTTGATTCCAGCTTGTGTTTCTTTCAGTCCAGCGTTTCTCACGATATACTCTGCATATAAGTTAAATACAGAGGGTGACAACATACAGCCTTGACGTACTCCTTTTCCTATTTGGAACCAGTCTGTTGTTTCATGTTCAGTTCTAACTGTTGCTTCCTGACCTACATACAAATTTCTCAAGAGGCAGATCAGGTGGTCTGGTATTCCCATCTCTTTCAGAATTTTCCACAGTTTATTGTGATCCACACAGTCAAAGGCTTTGACATAGTCAATAAAGCAGAAATACATGCTTTTCTGGAACTCTCTTGCTTTTTCATGATCCAGCAGATGTTGGCAATTTGATCTCTGGTTCCTCTTCCTTTTCTAAAACCAGATTGAACATCAGGAAGTTCACGGTTCACATATTGCTGAAGCCTGGCTTGAAGAATTTTAAGCATTACTTTACTAGCGTGTGAGATGAGTGCAATTGTGCGGTAGTTTGAGCATTCTTTGGCATTGCCTTTCTTTGGGATTGGAATGAAGCCTAAACTGTGCATCTTGGCCTTGCTTCTCATTACTCCTCCCCCTAAATCCTAAACTCTTGTCAATCTGAAATATTGGCTGATTTCATCACTCTTTCCTCCTTGCTTTCATGTTGCAGTTCAAACACCAAGTCCTCCCTGACTATCTGAGCATGAGGTAACTGGCTTCCTCCTCTCAGTCCGGTATGTAGTTCAGTGGCCCTCAGGACCAGCTGTTTTGTCTTGCAGACTAGGCAACTCTCTTCTAGAAGACAAACTGCTGAAAGCAGAGGCTTTGTCAGGTTCATCTATCACTCTGCACAGTGCCTGGCATGCAGCTGATGCTCAACAAGTACTGAGTGAAAGAACAATTCATTCTCGTCATTTCAGTGGGCTTGTTTTCTCTATAGGATCAGCCGTTTGGTTATTCTCACCTCTAGCTATTTTTTTGGCTTCCAGGAAGCACATTACCATTGGATGCTCTGTTCTCTCCTTTAACTGCAAGGAGCTTTTGGAACTGAAAAATAAGAGTTACTCCTCTAAGCCTCATCTTCTGCCACTCCCCGGTTATGAATTGAACTCCTCAGCATTGCAGGGAACATGACTCTCACGCCTCCGTTCCTTTGTACGTGCATGCTGTTCCCTTTGCCTGGAATGCCCTTACCCTGGCTTCTCTGGCGAACTCCTACACATCCTGCAAGACTCGGCTCCGTCATCACCTTCTCTGAGAAAGCTTTTCTGAGATGGGCAAAGTAGCAACCCCTCTCTCCCATCTTTTTAGCTTCCTCAGCGTTACTCCAAATAATTCTAACAGTATTTGCGGTATTATTTGTTTCTGTTTCTTTTTCTTCCACTCCTCTAGACCCTGAATTCCTTGAGGGCCAGGATTTCTGTTCATTGTTGTGCCTTCTATAGTTCGCACAGTGCTTAGCATGTATTAAGCACTTGATTCAATGGATGAACGAATAGGTTAATTCATCTCATACTGCAGAGTTTGATGTGAAGTGAAAGTCGCTCAGTCGTGTCCGAATCTTTGTGACCCCATGGACTGTAGTCCATGGAATTCTCCAGGCCAGAATACTAGAATGAGTAGCTTTTTCCCTTCCCCAGGAGATCTTCCCAACCCAGGGATCGAACCCTGGTCTCCTGCATCGCGGGCGGAGTCTTTACCAGCTGAGCCACCAGCGAAACCCAAGCATACTGGAGAATTTGTTTGGACCAAATTCTCAAATATCTCAAGACCTGGTCCTCTATTTGGAGTTCTTCACGCTGGAGATTCCTTCCTCCTCACCTCCCCCGCCCTCCCCCCATACCCCAGCCAAATTGCCTCGGTTTGGTGGAAGGGGAAAAGAAGCGATCAGGACGTGGAGGACAGTCATTTCTCCGAGTGAGCGCTAATTTACCCGCTCTGGCACCGAAAGGGTTACAAAGACCGCGGCGGGTGGAGCCCGGCCGGTGCCACCTGCTGAGGGGCGGCCCGGCGCCTGCGCCCTGGCCCGTCCCCGTCTACCTGCGGGGGCCTGGCGGGGGTGGGGCGCTTGCGCTCTGGGTCTTTTCCGCCGGGGGAAGTCTCGCGGGGGTGGGGCGGGGCGGGGCCGCGCGCGCAAGTTCTCGCGGGACCCCGACGAGGAGCGGAAGCTAGGCGGCTGTGCTGCTTCAGCGACCGGGCGGCGGCGGCGGCGGCGGCGGCGGCGACGACGGCGACGGGCAGGACTGTGGCGGTGACGGCGGCGGGGACAGGCGCTGCCCTCTGGGAGCCGCAGCGGGGTCGGCAGCCGCTCGCACCGCTGCGGAGGGGCCGGCCGGGCCAGAAGCCGAGCAGCTGCGCCACGGTGAGCGCGGCCGGTGGCGGCGCCGCTGCCCCGGTGCCCCTTCCTCCCCGCTTCGGTAGCGGGAGTTGGCCCGGGGTCGGGGGGGGTGGCCCGGGCCTGGCGAACCGGGGGCTGCCGGGCCTGGAGGTCGGGAGAGCGGAACCCCCGGGCTCGGAGCTCCACGTTTCCCCTTTTGGGGCGCTTCCTTCCTGGGCACCGTTCCTCCCCTGACCCTGGACAGAGCCCCAGACCGCGGCGCAGGAGGACGGGGTGGGTGGGTTCCTAATTGAATTTCACGCCTTTTCCGTGAGGCTTTTGCGCCGCAGGGGCCCGGGGAGAAGAAGCCCCAGAGCACCGGGCGCTCATTCCGTGAGTCAGTCTGACTCGGCACCGGGAGGCTGGGGGTTCGCGGTGGTTGCGAATGTGGTAATGGATGCTTCTTCAACCTGCTCGGCCACCACGTCACCATCTCCGGGTGTTTGGGGGCCGAATTTTGGGAGAAAACCCACCACTCCTATTAAATCCTGTGAGCGAGGACGTTTGCTATCGGAGCCAGTCGAAATGGCTTTGTTTCTGTCGCGTTTTGTTTTTTTTTTTGCGGGGGACTACTCTTTGGAAAAAAACGTTTGTCAAGAAAAATAAGCAGCAGTTGACTGGAATGCTTCGAGGGGAGAGGGGAGGGAATCCCTGGTGTTCTTCATTTTGCAGCGCTCTCCGTGTATCTGATGGTAAGCCCTGTGAGTTACAGCTTATTTAGGGAGTTAAGTCTAGGTTGGCTTCAGGTACAGTAACAGTATAATTTGCAGGGGAGCCCAGGTGCCCTCGAAGTCTGTCTTTGGGTACTGTTGATTCTCGGAAAAAGCGGGAAAGACTTGTGAGAGAAATTAGCGTTAGTCTTGGCTTTCTAGTGCCTCTTTCGCTTCCCTGCTCCCCAGTTGTTTCGTTCTGTTTCTCTCTTTCCACTGCGGACACTAAATGCTTACTCGTATAATGCAAGTCACTTGCCCCCTCCCCCCCGTTTTTTTCTTATCTACTTCCCTTTCCTCCTCATTGTCCCCTCTCTGGTACAGTTTTTTGAGGTTTCGGCTCTTTGGCATAATTTGTTTTCTCCCTCATTTAAAGATCCCGTTTCTCTCCCGGGAAGATGCCCTCTTTCTTGCTTTATCCTTTACTTTTGAGCGTTCACTGTGTTCCTTCAGCCAGCCAGAAGGGTTGCTAGAGAGCCGTGCGAGACTTAAGTTCTCCCGCCTGGGAACTGGGAGGCTCAAAGGATTGAATTCAGCCACAAGTAATCAATACTGCCACTAGGTCATAAGTGTAGCTTGCTTGTGGTTTTGTGTTTTATTTGTTTTCTTCGTGTTTAGATCACGGTTTTCTGCCTGCTCACGCTTCTCTTTTTATGTCTCTCTTAAAAGGAGATTGGGTCACTTTGGAGCTTATATTGGCTTTTAGTGGGGGTGATGAATGTTCAAAACGAAAACCAATGATAGCCCTGTACTACAGTAGAATTAAGATAGCCTGATACATTTAAGGAAATAAAACTTATTTAGATCATTGATGAATTAATTAAAAGCTTGTTGGTGGTAATAGTACTAATTTGTTCCTTACCAGCCTTCTGAGATCAGGTGTCTTTTCCTGCATCTGTTGTAATCAGCCTTCTTTGTTATTGTTGGGTTTTTTTTTTTTTTTTTTTGCAGAAAGAAATAACTTTGTTTTGTTACTCCTTCCTTTGTTAAGAATTTTCTGAATCCCCAAATTAAAAAAGGTTAATTCTTGTAATCAACTTTCTTTGATACTAAAAGCAGGCACTGAAATGCTTGAGGCAGTTTACTTACTCAGCCAGTGTATACAGATTTGGGAGACTGCTAGGTTTTAAATACTACTAGTCAGTGGGACGACAGAGGATGAGATGGCTGGATGGCATCACTGACTCCATGGACATGAGTCTGGGTGAACTCCGGGAGTTGGTGATGGACAGGGAGGCCTGGCGTGCTGAGATTCATGGGGTCGCAAAGAGTCGGACACGACTGAGCGACTGATCTGATGTGATCTGAGTCAGTGGTACTTAGAGATTTTTCTCCGTGATTGCTGTTACTGTGTTGCATGTCGTACAGCAACAGCTCTAGTTGTTACTTAGAACAGAAGAGTAGTAGATTTTGGAGAAATGATGTAATAAGAAGTAGAGATCCATCCTGAGAGAAACTAATAGTTACTTGCTTAATTCAGAAGAACTTTCTGGCAGTCTTGAATCCCACTGAGAGCCTTTGGTTCTATTTGTCAAAGCTGGCTTTTCCCAGTTGTGCCAAGTGAGTGTGTTTTCACTCTGTGCCAAGACATGGCAGTGCATGGTCTGAGATGCAGAGCTTGAAATCTGGTCCAGGAGCCCTTACAGGACAGCCTTGTTTCGTTTTGTTTTAATTTAGCATGCATAAGAGTTACCTGTGGGGCTTCCCTTGTGGTCCAGTGGTTAAGACTCTGAACTTCTGCTGCAGGGGGGCGAGGGTTCCATCCCTGGTCGGGGAACTAAGATCTCATGTGGCGTGGCGAGGCCAAAACAAAAAACATTACCTGTGAATCTTGTTTAAAGTTAGGTTCCGGGGCTAAGGTCACACTACACTGCAGAACTCCAGAAGGTGCCTCTCAGTGAAGCAGTCCCTGAATGGGCTGATTTTGATGTAACTGGTCCAAGGGCCAGAATTGCTGTTACAGGATGCATCTGTAAATTTGTGAGACTGCAACGTGACTTTAAATTACTGAACTTAAAATTATACTTTCTGTACAGAGTAAACAATTAAAAGCCTAACAGAATAAGTGACTATAGATGTGATCAGTTTTACATGTGGGAATATTTGTGCATTGTTAGGACTTGGATTTGGGGTTTCCCTGGTGGCTCAGCTGGTAAAGAATCTGCCTGCAATGCAGGAGGCCCCGGTTCGATTCCTGGATTGGGAGGATCCTCTGGAGAAGGGATAGGCTACCCACTCCTGTATTCTTGGGATTCCCTGCTAGTTCAGCTGGTAAAGAATCCACCTGCAATGCAGGAGATCCCTGTTTGATTCCTGGGTGGGGACAATCCCCTGGAGAAGGGAAAGGCTACCCACTCCAGTATTCTGGCCTGGAACATTCCATGGACTATAGTCCATGGGCTCTCAAAGAGTCAGACATGACTGAGTGACTTTCACTTTCAGGACTTGGATTTGGAGCTGTTGAAGTTTATATTTACTGGTCAATGTGCTTAATTGCATCTGACTTTTTTGTGACACCATAGACTGTAGCCCACCAGGCTCCTCTGTCAGTGGGATTTCCCAGGCAAGAATACTGGAGTGGGTTGCCATTTCCTCCTCCAGGGGATTTTCCCGACTGAGGGATCGAACTCACATCTCCTGCATTGCGTCTCCTGTGTTGTAGGCCGATTCTTTACCACTGAGCCACCAGGGTAACCTATATTTAATGGGATTGTTAATTTGCCTACCAGAGCATTCTACTGAGTCTGTGTGTAGATGGAACTCTAGATTTACTGAGAGCACGTGGACTGATATTGAAGAGGGACCAGTGATGCTGGTTAATACCTCTTAGCGCTTTACAGCAGGGACTCAGCCTTTACAGGCTTTTTAATTAGCAAAATGACTTTATAAGGTGTAGGTGCTGTGATTTTCCTCATTTTCCAGCTGAGGGACACTAGGAATTAGAGAACGTGAGTTATTTCTCCAGTGTTGCCCACCCAGTTAATAAGTGGTAAAGTGATAGCTGAATCCCGGTCTAACTCCAGAGCATCAGTGAGGTTTTGGGTTTTCTTTCTAACTGTAATAGCAATACGTGCTTATGGTGAAAACAGTGAAAGTGCAGTTGAGGCCTGTGGTCCAGCAAGTAGAAATATTCTGTCTCACAAAAATATGTCTTACTTCCAGAGATAATCATTGTCAACCTTTCAAATTGTTTAATAACACACTGATACATATTGTTTTATAGAAATGGAATAACTAATTTTTCTGCAGTTCTTTAAAGACTTGAGCATATGTCTTGGTGCTTATATAGAAAGGTATTTCTTAGCTTCATGGATATTGATCGGGGATAGATGTATTTTGCACATGGTATTTGTGTCACTGTTTTAGTGAGATAAATCTGGAATGTGATATTGCTTGTCCAAGGATGAATAGGTGTCTTAAAATTATCAATAGATGCTATAAAATTACTCTCAGAAAAGATTGAATTGATTAATTCCCTGCTAGAGTGTGGACTGTAATGGTTTTAATGATTTTAATACAGTTCCAAGCATATTGTTAGATATATATTAATTCTTCAAAATGTTAAATTAATAAACATTGGATAAAGAGTCTGAGAATAGTATTGCAGAGACTGGATAAATCTTTAAAAATTTGACAATTAGTAGGCGAAAGAAATCTCATTGTTTAATTTGCTGGGTTTTTTTGGGGTGGGTGGGGTGTTTTTTGTTTGTTTTGGCTTCGCTATGCAGCTTGGGAGATATCAGTTCCCTGACCAGGGTTTGAACCTGGGCCATGGCTATGAAGGCCCTAATTTGCCATTTTTAATAGTGAAGATAAACATCTGCTAAGTAGATGTCCATTTTAAGTAGAGTCCATTTTAACTTATTTTTGAGTGACTTAATGTCAGTCTCTATGGAGATGTCAGCTCCGGGAGTTGGTGATGGACAGGGAAACCTGGCGTGCTGCAGTCCATGGGGTCGCAAAGAGTCAGATATGACTGAGCGACTGAGCTGAATGTCAGTCTCTATCCAATGCGCTTCATGTATGTATGTTATCTGATTTAATGCCTTGTGAATCAGTAAGTGATACTATCCCCATTTTTACAGAAGAGCGAACTGAGGCTTGTTTAAAAGGCTTGTTCAAAATTACGGCTGATATGCATCAGGGTCAGTACTTGAACCCGGGTCAGCCTGCTGTTACAAACCATGCAGGCTTAACACTAAGCTATGTTGGTCTAGTGTCCTGTATTTTATTTTCTGTGAATCTTGGGAAGGAGAGAGTTGCATAGAGAAAATAAAATCCTATGAATACCTTTGTGTGCCTGTGTGTGCTCAGTCATGTCTGACTTTTTGCAACCTGAGGGACTGTAGCTTGCCTGGCTCCTCTGTCCTTGAGTTTTCCCAGGTAAGAATACTGGAATGGATTGCCGTCTTCTCCAGGGGATCTTCCTGACCTAGGGATCGAACCCAAGTCTCTTGCATCAGCAGGTAGATTCTTTACCGCTGTACCACTTGGGAAGCCCACAAATACCTTTAGGAGACTGCCTTTTAGGATGCGGTGCAAATGAACAACTCGAGCTGCACTCGCCGTTTTAACGTTGCCTGAGATTGGCTGCAGGGTGTGGGCTGGTCACAGTTCAGACACGCTCTGGTCAGGCTTCGGGTTAGTGTACTCCCAGTCCATTTTCCTGGGGAATCAACAGCAGCATCCACTCTTAAAATCGTTATACATTGTGTGTACTTTTAGATTTCTTTCTTTTTAAGCAATTAGTGTGGCGTACGTGATAGAATGTTTCTGTCTTTAGTGAAACACACCCTTTTGAATTTCTCTAGCCGGGGTTCTTTTCTGTGGCTAGCCTAACAAGCTGACCTCCTCGCATTTCCTCTGTGAGACACTAATTTTTATTTGGCACAGCCACCAGAGCTACTGATTAGTTTCATTTCTGTTCAACTGTATCTTACAAAGCAGTTGTTGCTTGAAACACAGTTTTCTTGAGTGTTAATCTGTTTAAGCTTTCTCTAGAAAACCTAAGGTAGAAAGTTGAGTAACAGGAAAGCAAATGTTGAAAACCGTCTTGATTTCTAGGGTCTGGCTGTTTGGTCACACTGCAGTTGTCTGGAATCCTGAATGACGAAGTTTATGCCCCGTGACACATAGTACCTTTAGAGCCACAGTGCTTTGGGTTTCTGTCTGATTTCTGTTTTTCAAAAATTAAACTCTTTAATTTTTTTTGACCTGCGTAATTATCCTTCAGCTTCTCATCATTGGTACCTAGTCCCAATAATCAGACCTGGAGACCAATAAAAATAAAGGGTCAGGTCAGGGTATGGAAAATGTTGATAGGCATGTAGCAGAGATTTTTTTGGAGAAGCTGTAAAAAAAATTTTTTTTTAATATGTATACATTGGAAAGTAGGCAGAAAGAGGAGAAAGTTGTTAATGCCGGAAAAACTGAAAGATTATACCAGAAAGGAAGACTGGTTATCATACGTTATTTATTTATTTATTTATTTTTCCATACGTTATTTAAATTACTAGTGAACAATATTTCCTAATGTAATAGTATGAAAAAGCGTTAGTTTCTCAGTCATGTCTGACTCTTTGCCACCCTGTGGGCTGTAGCCTGCCAGGCTCCTCTGTCCATGGGATTCTCCAGGCAGGAATACTGGAGTAGGTTGCCAACTGGTTAAACCAGAATGTGTGGCATTATAGGGATGGGCTGTTTTCACTCAGTCGTGTCTGAATCTTTGCGACCCCATGGACTGAAGCCCACCAGGCTTCTCTGTCTGTGGGATTCTCTAGGCAAGAACTATTGGAGTGGGTTGCCATTTCCTACTCGAGGGGATCCTCCTGACCCAGGGATGGAACTCACGTCTCCTGCTCAGCACAAATTCTTTACCACTGAACCACCTGGGAAGCCATAGGGATGGGGCAAGGTGAAGTTGGCAGGGGTGAAACAGCTGCGTCCTTGTCTTTTAGGTGACAGGTGACGGCTGGAATAAACTAAGAAACAGCAGCAGAAGCATATTATTTAGAAATATTGTTAGTAAACTTAGAGAAACTATAACCAAAATTGAGAGTGATTGCTTGTGGGTGTTGGGTAGGGAACTGTTCTTTTTAATAAGCCTTTTATTTACCCTGACTTTAAAAATTACATATATGGATTCATGTCATTAAAAAGTAACTATGGTGAGTGTAAGTAAAGGGTATTTAAGGACACACAAATACTCTGAGATTGGTGTTCGTTTTTTTATATATATATTTGTTAGGACTCTTTCTTTGCTTTCCTCTCTTAGGGCCAGCACAGCATAATATATCCTAGGTATGGCCTGACTGAATAAACATGGGTTTAGTTTATTAGTTTACCTGCCGTGGAATGTTTGGCCTTCAGAATTCGACTGAAGGACTTTTGTTGCCTGGTGAGTCTTTCCTCCTTGGTAACACTCATTTCCCTGTAATCTTAATATTCCCAGCTGGTTTACGCCTCAGTCTTTTTGCAGCTATGCTTGATTAATGCCCCAATTGTTAACTTTAGAACAAAAGAATGATAATCACTCGTGCCCCTCAAATGAGTCCTCTGCTAGATGGTAATTATCCACCAAAGGGTGTCACTATAAATAATCTGTCCTCATTCTGCCAGGGTCATTGTTGTTTCTGCTTTTGTTTAGCCTGTATGAAAATAGTGGCTGGCCAGACAAGAATGGGGCTTCATTTTCCTTTACTTGTGCAAAGGCCAAGGCTGTGTTTCAAGTTCAGGGCTCCAAACTCTTCACTCCTCTGCAGTGATTGTACTGCCCAGGTTCCTTCCCAATCACCTGGTACATGACCCAAGGGTTATTACAGAGTCTTTGCCTGCAAGATGCTGTTTGGATCAGTTTAGTACTCCTCTGGCTCTGAGAAAAGCAGCTGTTCTTAGGGTAACTGTGAGAGGCTTCTGTTTGGCCCTTTGGCACCATTTCCTAGGCAAGATATCTGGCAGCTCAGATTCTGAAAAAGGGATTGCTTTCAAGTGTAGATCAGGACTTAACTGTGCTCCTTAGGCTAGTTAGGAATGAGTCCGAGGCTGCTTCTGGAATGCTGAGCCTTGGACGGCTGTTTCAAGGGCTGTTGGCGCCCCTGAAGTCTTGGGGGTCTTGGAAGGGGAGCCCTTTGCAGGAGTCCGTCTCCGCCCACCAGAGATTCTGAGCTCCATCTCCTTTCTCTGGTCACCTGAGCTTGCCCATCACGGATCGCGAGTGGAGAGCAGCCAACTGAATAAAAAAGTAGTTCGCAGGGTCATGCTCCCACTTTCTAGGGGAGACGGTTTAGTTTCAGAAAACAGTTAAAGCAGCCAGGGACCAAACCCACGTTGCTGCCTTTTGACTATGGAGAAGGGGACCCAGCTTTTTCAAAAAACCAGATCGGTTGGTAGGAGAAAGGAGGGAAGGGGCCTGTATCACTGAGAAGAGTAGGGGGCCATCCCCTGGAGCAGGCCTTTCTTCCGGTGGACTGCATTTCGTGCCGGGAGAGCAGCGTGAAGGTCTAGGGAGGAAAGGCGGAGACCACCGGGACTCCAGCCGGTTCCTGCACGCCGAGCACACCCAGCGGGAGGGAAGAGGAAGTGTGATCGGGAAAGGCCCGAGCCGCCGCCGCCATTGGCCGGCAGGCCTGTCAGTCGCCTGGGGGCTGAGGCTGAAAAGAGGAAGAAGGAGCTCGGGGCTCCTGCCTGGAAGGGAGGGCGGAGGGCTGAGCCCGACCGAGCCAGGGGGCGTGGGGGCTGGGACGGCAGGCCGACGGGCAGGGCGGGGCTGCCTTCGATCGGGCCACTTCTCTCAATCTGCGCTCTTCTGATTCAGGGTGGCATTGTGTGTCCCGGCGTGCGGGAGCCAGTCCCCGAAGAGAGGCGAGGCTGAGCCCAGAGTGCTGGGTCGCTTCAGCAGGGAAGACTCCCTTCCCCCCTGCTCCAGGCTGCTGAGCCCTGAGCCCCGCTCAGAATGGAAGCCATCGCCAAATATGACTTCAAAGCCACCGCAGACGACGAGCTGAGCTTCAAAAGAGGGGACATCCTCAAGGTAAGTACTGATGCTCAGCAGGCGGTGAGACAGCCTCTCCCTGTGCTCACCTGCCTTCTTTTGCCCTGATAACACACAAAGAAGCTGTGCTTGTCCTTGTTTCATTGCCCACTTTAACATTTACCATCCTGGGTGATTTGGAAAGCTAGATACCTGGTGGAATATCAAATATAACTTCAGGTGGCTGGGGTGATGTACGGTCTTTAACTGCCTTTGTGTGAATGCTTAAGTATTCATATTTGCTTGTTGAAATTGGTAGTTCATGTAGAGTTGTTTTTTTTTTTTTAAAGAAGGATTTGTGAATAGCACTCAATTAGTCTTATTTTTGGAGAAGGAAATGGCAACCCACTCCAGTATTCTTGCCTGGAGAATCCCAGGGACAGGGAAGCCTGGTGGGCAGCCATCTGTGGGGTCACACAGAGTCAGACACGACTGAAGCGACTTAACAGCAACAGTCTTATTTTACATAGTCAAAAGATTTTTGCATTCTGGAATGTGATTCTAGTAGGTTAGAAATTAATTTACCCTGGTTTAGAGAGGTGGTTAGAAGTACATGGCAAAACTTATTCAAGAATCTCAGTGTATTCTTATTCTTTGTGAAACAGCTAATGGAGTTCTAAATAACAAGGTTCAACTTGCTATTGTACAACAGATTTTGATTTTCTTGAAAGAAACTTGAGCAGTTACCCCATATTAGGACACTTTGTTGCACGAAAGAAACCTGCTGACAGTTTAAAAATAAGCTTCTTTACAGTTTGCAGCTCATTTTGAGCCCCACTATTTACATGAGATTCGCCTTCCACTTGGCAAGTGTTAATTAGGGTAGCATGATGGCAGCAGCTTGCCCTTTTGGATACGCAGTTCATTTTTACACGGGTGGGTGTTATCGAATAGTGCATCAACCCTGGGAAAAACCTAAAGTTTAATGTTTGAGTCTTCACTGTGTCTCCAGTTTTGACTTTTTTCCACTGAACCTCAGTCAGATGGTTGGAATTTGCCAACCAGTTGTTTATTACTCTTAATGAAATTATTAGCATTTTATAAAGAAGAAAGTGGTAATACAGAAGTATGATTCTTTATCAGAGGGCTTGTGGCTTGTTTCTGAGTTTTGTGGGCCTGAGGAGAGTCATTCTTCCGCTCTGGCTACCGGAGGCGCAGAGTCCTGCTCCGAAGCTACCTACACGGTGGCTTCCCTCATGTTAGAAATGCAGGCTGTGCTTCATAGAAGGCGATTGAAGAGCCCTGTAAGAAGCAGACTGCGTGTGTTCTTTTCAGCTGTTTTTGTGATGCCAAGCTTTTTGACAGTATTCTCAAAGTAAGCATGAAATTGTCAGAAAGCAGACAAAACCAGCTGAGTGAAATACTATACGTCGTCTGTTTCTTTAGGTAGAAATCACCAGACTTAGACCCTAAATTATTCTGTCGTTGATTTCCAGAGGAGATTGATGTTTTCCTAGGTGATTACTATTTTCAGCAGATAACCTTCTCCTGATAGCATAATAAGATTGGCTCTTCAAAGAGGAAGAAAAAAAGACAAGTAGCCACGTTTGTCACTTGTACAAAAATGCTTTGGGGGTCAAGCTTCGGGGTTTTGTTTGTGTGTTTACTTAAATACAAATTAGAGTTTTTTGTTAAGCTTACCCTAGAAACTTGCACCTAGAAGTTCATATTTTTTCTGTAAGTCTGTCCAGCTGCACGTTTAGCACTGAAGCAACAGATCAAAACAAAACTGTGAGCTTGAGTCTGTTTTAGAGAATTTTTAAGTGAGAACGTTCCCTGTTGGTACTACCACTGAAGTTAGTCTTGATCACGAGCATTTTGTAAGTTCTCTACCTTAAATCGGTAAACTTCTTGTTGTTTAGTCACTAAAGTTGTGTCTGACTCTTTGCGACCCCATGGACTGCAGCACACCAGGCTTCCTTGTCTTCAGTATTTCCTGGAATTTGCTCAAACTCATGTCCATTGAGTAGGTGATGCCATCTAACCATATCGTCCTCTGTTGCCTCCTTCTCTTGCCTTCAATCTTTCCCAGGATCAGGGTCTTTTCCAGTCAGTCAGCTCTTCACATCAGGTGGCCAAAGGATTGCAGCTTCTGCAGCAGTCCTTCCAGTGCATATTCAGGGTCGATTTCCTTTAGGATTGATTGGTTTGCTCTCCTTGCTGTCCAGTGATTCTTGTTCAAACTTCTTGAACAAGTGTAATATCCTTTCCCATCCCACAATGAGGATGATAATGTAATTTTTTTATGAATTTTTATGATGGAGGAGAAAGTGAATCAGAATGCTCGCATTTACTTTCAGAGTGTCTGGGGAAAGAGAAAATACATATGTTTGGTTCTTTCCAGTTTGGCAGATAACTGGCATATGAAGTCATACTGCCATTATTGCTTTTGAATGGTAGCCGTTAGCTGTTTGTTAGTAATCTTGTGGCTTTACTCCAAAAAAAAGAGTGACGGTACAGTAGTTGCCCTTTGTCTCATAATCTGTGAGACAGCTGAGTGAAGAGGAGGGACACTGCTTTGTCTTAAATGCTATTACTTAAAAAATAATTTTGTTTTCTTTTGATTATTCAAGGAGTAACTGGCTTCATTTGCATGGCTGTGATTTGTTTTGCTAACTCTTTAGGCTGTTGGTTGTGAGCCAAGTTATGGTTAGAAGTGGCTGGAAAGCATTGACCAGATTCCCTCGATTGAAATAAGCATGTATTTTCTCTTTGTTGATAAGAGGGACACATACACATGGGCATTGAATACATTTTATTTGAAGATAATGAAATAGAAAGGGGCTCAGCCCTCTGCCTCTGGCTAGAGTTCCTGGTTAACTTTTGGTGGGTGTTGATGCCTGTCCTCCAGCACACCACTTCCTTAATTTCTGTTTATGTATCAATTTGTACTGCCTTGAGAAAAGAGAACAAGTTAAAACAGCTTTTTGGAAGCCTTAAGTAAGGCTTCAATATATCTGCCTTTGTTAATTTCCCTCTTAAAAAAAGCTTACGTTTTTCTTGAGGAGGGCCAGGGAGGGCACTGGGACATAGGGAATGGAAGAAACTGCTCTACTTCTGCAGTTCAGGCCTTACGTGGCTGCTGCTGCTGCTAAGTCGCTTCAGTTGTGTCTGACTCTGTGCGACCCCATAGACGGCAGCCCACCAGGCTCCCCCATCCTGCATGGCTGAAAGGAACCTAAATTTCGCCCCCATTGGAGGGCAGCCTTGAGCTAGCCCCAGGGGTTCTCCACTGAGGCCCTGAATCCTCTGCCCTAGAATACACAGAATGCTGAGCTTATCTGAAGTTACATCTGCCTTCTAGTGGCTTTTTTGTACCTCTACTTCAGCTAGGAATTAAGAGACTGTTTTGAGCTCTCAAACCTGGGCTCATTGCATTCTTGAGCTGGATCCTTATTTTCTAGAGACAGACCTTTGACTCTTGAAGAATACCAGCAGTAGATCATCTCATGCTCTTTGTCTGGCATGAACCTCCTTTCCAGGTTCCTAAACTGCTTTAAAACTCGGTCTTGGTGGCTTTAAAACTCGCTCAGTGCTGGTGGCCCTGTTTCACGCTTACATCGCATCTCCATGAGCCACATTCTGGGGTAAGTGGCCTTGAGAGTTGGGGGAAAAATAGATGTACGTTGTCTCTTCAGGAACTCTAAAATAAGAGAAATAAGGTAAATATATGAAACTATGCAAGAGTGTGTAAAGTTAGAAGATCTTCAGAACAGGAAGAGACTTCCTTATTTTACAGGTGAGGAAATGGTGGCCGTGGAGCTTAATGTGTCACAGCTGTTAGTGCTGATCTGGTATTTGAGAGAATGCTGAAGTTGGGTCACACACTTTAACTGCCAGTGTAACTTAGAGGGAAAGAGATTGGTAAGAGCTCAAGTCGGAGAGAGCTGCGTGGAGGAGGCGTGACTTGCACTGGTCCTTGTGTTGAGCAGGGGGAGGGGGAGCGGGACTGGGCTTGTTGTGTTTGAGACAGGAATGTTAGAATAAGGTGATAGTCTATGACAGAATGGAAAATAAGATAGAATTGGAGCCAAGCAAGGAAAACTCAGTAAGAGTTCGATCTTGTCCTTAAGCCTCTGAAGGTTATTAGCTGATGATGAAAGTATCCTCTGTGTAAATCTAATGATTTCTAGGAGGGGAGCCTGGAGTCCCAGCCTCCCGGGTCACAGTTATCAGGCTGTGACATATGGGCCCGCACAGGTATTGGAGACCAGGAGTGAAGGACAGGGGTGCTTTGAGTTAAAGGAAATATAATGGGATTTCTGCTTGTCACAGGTGGTGGGGGGGGCATTTGAATACATCTCCTGTATAAACTGAGAAAAGAGTGTCCATTGAGTATGCTCCTGAGAACCAGGAACATGAACTCGGGTTTGATTAGTTACAGTTTTCACAACAGCTCGTAAGTCCTGGATTTCAGTACACAAGTCTCATTTCAGGTGTTTGAATATCATACCTAAAAAATAAGAAGATAGGGTAGATTTTTTTCCTTCAGTGTTTCAAAATGAGCTTATTGATATAGTTTTTGAAGTATTTCTTTGCCTATTGATAAGAATTGTTACCAGTCTTGTTAACTAAACTGGAAATGTTGTGTTTAAGCCTCGAGAATGAGGACAGTTTGAGTTCTCTTTCAGCATTTTGTTTGCCTTTCATTGTATGTATTTCACCCTCCGCCATCTGAATGGACTGTTTCTAAATAGGTGCTAAGAATGAACTTTCAGTTCCTATTCAGTGTTCCTTTTGAGGGGACTGGGGCCCGGGGAGGGGTGGGAACTGGCAGAAGACCAGTCATCCCTGTTTGGAGAAAGAAATGTCTAGGGAAACGCACCGTTCTTTTGGGGTCTTCAGTTTTGACCGCCATGAACCATTATAGTTAAGTCATCATTGAATAGCTACTGTTGATGGGACATTTAATATGTGCCTCAGAGTTATACGTGATTTCTGATTTGGGGCATCGAAAGGTTGGCATTATTAGTGCCATCTCATGGGTGCAGAAGTTAACTAATGGGCTCAGGTAAGAGGCAGAGCTGGGGATTGATCTTCAGCTGGCTACAGTACTTCCCCAGCGGTACATAATGCCCCTGTTAACCATCAGGTATGAGTAAACCAGAAATGGCGGTCCTGAATTGCTCACCTACGAGGCACGGACAGCTGTCTCATGGCACTGTCTATGCATGGTGACATATTAGATACCCTACCTAAAGTAAGCTGAGGTTAATGAGGAAATGAGGTGGGGAGAACGGTCATTTCGCCTGTCCGGTGAGAAAAGCTGATGAACACGGGCCCACCCTCTTGGCTAGGGTGTGAGGATATGGGTTTGTCGCCTCCCGCCAGTAGAGGTTTGCGCACATACATTGATTTTTCTGAACAGTGGCTTGGTGATATAGGTTAGACCATAAAATGACCCAGCAATTCTACTTTTAAGAATTCATTCTTAACAAAATTCACACACATATTTAAATTTTAGATATAAGGATATTTATTTCAGTGAATCTGTATACCACCTAGAAAAGAACTTTCTGCAGTTTAATTATGATATAGGATCATTTTTAAGATGCACTTCAGAGATATTAAAAGATGTAAATAAAGGCATCTTCAAATCCGTAGAATTACTACCTATTAGGGGAAAAAAACCTTACAAGAGCTGATTGTGGTGCCTGTAAAGTGGGCTTCCCAGGTGGCTCAGTGGTAAAGAATCTGCCTGCTCTGTGGAAGATGTGCGTTTGATCCCCTGGGGGAGGAAATGGCAACCCACTCCTGTATTCTTGCCTGGAAAATCCCATGGACCAAGGAGCCTGGTGGGTTACAGCCCATGGAGTTGCAAAGACAGACACAACTAACTGAGCAACTGAAAAACAGCAGTGCCTTTTTTGAGGAAAATGTTGGCTTTTTGGCAGATATGTCCTCTCTTCTACCTCCTGGTGAGTGTGGAACGAGAGACACTTGTGGTAGCGTGCTCCAGGCCTGACTCACCTTCAAATCCTGACTCGGCCACTGGCAGGTCCCGCCTTGTGGTCTTGGGAAGCTCTGCTTTGGTTCTACCATCCTCAGAATGGGAACAGTGGCATCTGCCTTCCTAGAGTCACAGTGAGGATTCAAGAACTAATACATTAGTGTGCTTAAGGCAGTGACTTGCATTAAGTAGATAGTTGAGCTCCCTGCCATTAATTGTATTGATGTTTCTCAGACACACAAGAGGCAAGAGGGTGTCTGTCCAGCCACTGTCTCAGGTAACTGTTAAGTCACATGACTTGATGCACATAACTGGCCAGGTGCTTGTCCTAAAATTACCTCAAACTCGGAACTGTGTACACTGTCCCAGAGCTGAGCTGAAAGCATGATATTGATGGAGGATGTGTGAAAGACAAGTAGTTTCTTTGTTCTTACAGTCTCTGGTCTCTCTCAGGGTTAAACCGGAAAGGAAAGAGGTGGGTATTTAGCCCAGCATCCTCTTGGGGACCTCGTTGTTGTATATTTCTTGGGCTGAGTGGAGCTTTGGGATTATGCTGAAATGATAGATGAAACAGCCTTGGGAAAAACTGCTTATTTTCTATAGGGTGTCCTTCATTATTAGGCCTTCCCTGGTGGCTCAAATGGTAAAGAATCTCCCTTGCAATGCAGGAGACATGGGTTTGATCCCTGGGTCAGGAAGATCCCCTGGAGAAGGGAATGGCTACCCACTCCAGTATTCTTGCTCGGAGGAGCCTGGAGTCTTTGGTTATTATAGGCGTCCCCAGGCAGGACTTGTGGGAGAATGTTCTCTATGGTCTGAGTATCTAGAAGAGGTATATTTTCCCCTCAGACAGCTTTTTGAAATCTTAAGGATGCTATAAACAATGCTTTGGTATGTTTCCTTCTTTATCATGTAGAAAAGCTTAGAGCCTATTTTGGTCTCATTTCCAGCAATAGCTCTTATATTTTCTGTCCTAATGTTTTTATTGAAACAGGTAATAATTATTAGTGGTTAAATAGTGTTTTTTTCATGCTAACAATGGCTTTGATTTTTAACCAATTTGTTTTTTCTTTAACAGCAGAGCTTTAAAATCTACATTTAGCAAAATGGCAAAGACTTTTGTAATACTTTGCTTTTGAAAACTACAGAAAGCATCAGTTTTGTTTTTTTTTTAAGTGAGAGGAAATGTATTTTGGACCTTGAAACTGTAAACTTCACAGAGAACAAGAGAGCAGTGTGTTTTCAGTCAGAATATTGACCATTGCACGTCCTCTTTGTGTCATTATTTCATAGGTCTTTTACTTTCCTGGACAAATGTGTATGGTTTGAAATGGATTGCTAGAGGAAAAAGAATATATTTTCATTTTATTATCGGTTTTTCCATTTTTCTTAACATTTAAAATTACTTTAACAGAGATTAATAGAAAAAAATAGGAAATTCAAAGACCTACATAAACTCCTCACTCCAGCATTTTTACTATTACAGGTCTCTTCTAGGCTTTATCATTGTACAAACATTTTTATAGTGCTATGATTATAGCAGACTTAAAATACAACATATGTTACCATTTTCCTGTATTTGTTTTACTAATTATTTTTAATGGTTTAGTATTTTTAGATATTTGTGAAGTTAATATTCTGTAATTGACTTAGATATTTTCCTATTGCTGGATTCTTGTTTCTATTAAAAATTTAGTGCATAATCTCAGAGGAGGCTTTTGATTATGTCTGATGCTCTATTGTCCTAAAGGACTGCACAGATTACCTACTTGAGATCACGTTAAATGAGAATGGCCCGTAATCTGAGAATACACAGTAATAGTGCAGCTAGTGTTGGCTTCATTCTCTGTCCTCCTCTAACAATAGAACATTATTCAGTTTGACAGTGTTTTATAAGACTGTGGAGCCAGATTTGTGAAGTGATTGAATCCCTTCTTCAGCATCTAAGATCCCTCACAACAGCATACGATCTTTCTGAAGCACGCTTTATTTCTTACTGTTCTTTCAGGTGATTAATTTGCTTTTTTATAGCTGTGTCAAGTAAACAAGTAATTTTGATAGCTGAGAAATTTGATGTGTATTCATAGATGTAGTTTTAATTCAGTTTTACTTCTCTGGCTAAATGAATCCCTTCTAGAGGGAGATCATCCATCCTCACTCATGTTTGGAAAAAGATGGGAAGACAGACAAACCAGGCTTTGTTGAGTTGATGCTGCAAATGTTTAGCTTTAGAGCCAGGAGGCTCTGCTGAGAGCTTTGGCAAAGTAGAGTGACTTATTGAAACATCCTCACGCTCTTACGTGCACTGCGATACAAAGAAAAAAGAAAACTGTCCTGTTTTCTCTGATTGTTGGGATGACTGAGAACTGTTGCTTTCTATAGCATGCTTTTCTATAATGGATATTTTTATAGGCATATATTAGTTTCATAATCAGAAAAGCCGTAAAAAAACAAAAACACTACAGTAGTCTTTTAGATGTCAGTGTGTAAGTCAACAAACATTTTAGAGTCTCTTTTGCTTTCTTAAAAGGACAAAGAAATCACAATGTACAGCTTCATACACTAAATTTGTTTCAGTTCTTTTTGGTGCAGGCACGGAAGTATCTCCACATTATCTGGGTCTACTGCATAGAATGACTAGATGTAAAATAGAGAATATACAGAAATAAGCTAAAAGCCTGCTCTGCCCTTTTCCTTATGAAAAACTAAGATTGGCCCTAAAACTGGTATTGCTGCCCAGATTTCTGGTTAAATTTCGCTTATCTTTTCCCTGCACCTGATACAAAACTAATGTAATGTGCTTTCTTACTTATGTAATTTTGAGTTCAGTCTGTCTCCAAACTGGACTGAGATTAGTAATGCAGCCAAATTGTAGTTTTTCAGAGGTTTAATTATCCATGTCTCCTTCCTTGTCTGCTGTCTATATTTAGCTTTAATCAAGTTTACGTTTTATTTATCAACATCTATAAAAATGTTTGGCTTTGAAAAGTAAAATTAAGAGAAAAAATAAGGATTTGCAGTTATTAGTGGGTTTTAATTATCTGTTGTGTGCTGAAAAAAATCAGATGTCTGTATATTTCATTCTTTTAAAATGTTTATCAAAGTAGTTTAATAGAAAAGTATAAAGGAAAGTTAGGCCATAATCCCTCCTGTCAGCCAGATAACTTTTTGAAATTAAATAAACAGATGTTGTACTTGTTAGCAGATGTAAAAGGCAGGCATTCTTCCCATAGAAAGTAACTGTTCTGCTTTTCTGTAACCTTCAGGAGAAAAAAGCATTTAATGAATATAGCCATAGGTGCTTTCACTATACTTTCTGGGTATGATGAGAAGCACAGTGAAGCCATATGCAAAATTGTAATAATGAAAGTAAGCAGGTACTTCGTCTTCGGAAGGAAGGATGGGGTTTCTGTTTAAATGTACTGAACCTCTTTAGAAAAAAGCAGTAGGTCGAAAGGTTTCTTTGCCAGCCTATCAGAGAAGATAATAATGATTAAGACTTTCTCAAAGTCACATGTTTTAGCTGAGTCAGAGTAGATCTTGAACCTGAAATTGGTGTTAATTTTCCCAGAAGCTGTGCTAACATTGTCTGCATCTGATATCCAAATGAATCTGTGGCTAATGGCCTCACTTAGTGCTAGAAGTGGAAGCTTGTAGCCCTGCAAGTCTTTTCCTGGAGACCAGTGAGGTCTCCAATACTTTGGCCACCTGATGCAAAGAGCCAACTCATTGGAAAAGACCTAATGCCGGGAAAGAGGAGAAGGGGACAACAGGGGACGAGATGATGGTTGGATGGTGTCACTGACTCAGTGGACATGAGTTTGAGCAAACTCTGGGAAATAGTGAAGGACAGGGAAACCTGGCGTGCTCCAGTCCATGGGGTCACACAGAGCCAGACATGACTGAGCCACTGAACAACAAATTGAGGTTACTGATTGAGAAGGAACTCGGAAAGTCATACTCCTTGTGTTCAGGTGCCCTCTGTCTGCCTTCTTGGAGCAGCTGATGTACATACACATGCCTGAACAGTTGTTGCCCTTAAAGATTATAGAAGTTATTTTCAAATGTAGCTATTAGTGTGTTGGTATTGTGTGTCAAAAGTGTAAGCTTTCCGCATGTTCTTTCTCTCTCTCCTCCTTTCTTATTAGATGTTAAAGGTCTTGTAAAAGAAGCAAACTTCTCATTTGCATATTCTCCAATAACCTGATGAAAAATGATTGATTACCTGGTTTAGGAGGGGGTTGAGTTTTATAAATAAAAGAACAGCGACTTCAATTTGAAGTGAACTATTGCACACTTTTTCCTTTTAATGTAAATATTTATAAATACTTAGAGTGTGGCCTTAAATTTCCCTCTGAATGCTGCTTTAGTTACGTCCCATAAATCTGGGTGTGCAGTGGTTTTTGTTTTCATTAATCTCAAAATATTTTCCAATTTGTTGTTTTTTTTCTTTGACCTATTGGTTATTTAGGAGTGTGTTGTTTAATTTCCACATATTTGTGAATTTCCCAGAACTCCTTTTGCTGCTTATTTCTATTTTAATTCCATTACGCTTATAGAGCATACTGATTAAAGTTCTTTTACATTTATTGAGGCTTGTTTTATGGCCTGGCATGTGGTCTGTCCTGGAGAATGTTCTGCTGTATGCTTGAGGTTAATGTATATTCTGCTATTGGTTTGAGTGTTCTCTGGATGTCTCTTAGGTCTAGTCGGTTAAGTTTTTTTTTCCCTTGAGTATGTGTCATGATAATTGTAGAATTTTGATGAATTCTTAACACATTATTGACTGGTGGCTTTTTGCAGAAACTAACACCTGTGGTATTAATATGTCTCTTGTCAACAGTACATTAAGACTGCTACCCCAGTGTCCTGGTGAATCACATGAACAAACTGAGTTTTCCCTAGGTTAAGGGTACAGTGCTTAGTGCAAAGGGTTTGAGATATAGATGTATTTAATAATTCAGTTTTGAGAGCTATGCTAGAGGTATGCACAGTGTTCTGAATGAAAACAGACTTGGTAAGACAGGTGTATTGAAAAGTTTCTGAGCTAATTTAGAAACACTCATCACTGCTCTGTCCATCCAGATGTCTGACATACTGAGGCCTTTGCTTCTAACATTAGCAGAGCTTACTGTCAAACTCTGAAGAGTTGTTGGAGTTGTCCTAGAACACGTAAACTTGAAAGGTTAATCGCCTTTCAGTGTATTTGACAGTTAGAAAAGTAGACATATTGATGACAACATGGCCCATGCAAAGAGCTTCCAAGTAATTATGACACTTCATGTTTTGTAACCATCACTCATTTTTATGCCCATGACACCACCACCCCACTTTTTAAGGAAATATTTATGGAAATAGGTTTCTATTACACAGTTGTATGTAGAACATGCTGAGTAGTGTTTTTAAGGGGGATTACTTTAAACTAGAACTTGCCAGCTATTTAAAATAGCATGAACTTTACACTAGTAACTTCAGAAATGGAAAGGATTAAACATTTTATTTTCTCCAACACCATATGAATGTGAATTATATTTAACAAGTTTATGGTCCAGCATGGTATACACCTGAAATCCGCTATCTAGATGTTAGTTTCTAAAGTTTAAAAAAATCTGTGGTCAAAGAAGTGGAAAATTGAATACCTTTTCATGAAGCCTTTGAAAGAAAATTGCTCAAGTAAATAAAGAAGTTCAAGATTCCTCTTCATAGACCTGAAAACATTTACTCAGCTAAACATGTACCCAGTTGTTTATCAGATATAAGAATGAGAGCCCCAGAGTTCAGTGTTCTGTTTACAGGAAGGGTAGAGTAAAATGTCAGTGCTCCTGGTGCTCTTAGCCAGGGGTCCCTCGACAGGATTCTCTCATTAAGATAAAACTAAAACTGCTACAGCATCTTTACTGAGCATAGTTTTCCGGGTTGTTTTTTTTTTTTTTTTTACTTTTTTGTATTGGAATATAGTTAACTGCTGGGAGAGATTAAGGGCAGAAGGAGAAGAGGGCGTCAGAGGATGAGACGGCTGTATGGCATCACCGACACAACGGACACGAATGAACTCGGGCAAGGTTCAGGAGAAGGTGAGGGACCGGGGGGCCTGATGTGCTGCAGTCATGGGGTCGTAGAGCGTCGGACACAACGGGCGACTGAACAGCATGGTTGATTAACAGTGTTGTGGTGGCTTCAAGTGCACAGCAGTTACACATGTGTCCTTTAAAAATGCTTTTCCCGTGTAAGTTGTTATGTAATACTGAGCAGAGTTCCTTTTATGAACCTAGGGGGTTTTTTTAACATAGATTTTTTTTTTAAAGCAAGTTTATTTTAAAACATTTTAGATTTACCGAAAAACTTGCAAAGAGAGCACAGAAAGATCCCCTGTATCTCACATGCAGTTTCTCACTAACGTCTTAACATTGGTGTAGTACATTTGTTAACCACTAGTGAACCAATACTGAGCCACCATTTTAAGCATTTTTTATGGCTGCCCTGGGCCTTCATTGCTGCGCGTGGGCGTCTGTAGCTGCGGCCAGCAGGCTTTCATGGTAGTGGTTCTTTTGTTTCGGGCCACAGGCTCTTGGCACCTGGACTTCAGTTGCTGTGACGTGGGCTCAGCACTTGCGGCCCTGTGGCCTGTGACATCTTCCTGGAGCAGGGCTCAGACCTGTGTGCCCTGCACTGGTGGGCAGATTCTTTACCACTGGGTCACCAGGGGAGTTCACGACTTGTTATTCCCTCAGGTCCGTGCATTATTCGGGTTTGCTTCATTTTTCCTAGTGTCCTTTTTCCTGTCCAAGGAGCGCATCCAGGATACTGCTTTGCTTAGTTGTGTCTCCTTAGGCTTGTGTTGGCTGAACATAGGTGAACAAACACAAACACTGACAGTTTAGTATGTCCTTTTGGTTTTTTGATAGTTCCGTACTTAAGAATTGTCTTCTAAAAGATTGTTTTCTAAAAGCTCATAAATTGGTGTTTTTGTGGAAAATGTTATTGCTCGTGTAATGCTTACTGACATTTTTAAGGTTGGACCATTCAAGTATTTGGCTTCCGTATGCTGGATATTGACGACACTCTCCCATACTATAGCCAGTAGCCTTATATGTCTGTTGAAATCAGGGAAGGTATTCACGTCTTCACTTGCACTGGCTGTGTTTCAAGATCGCACTAGCTGTGTCTGGTTAATGGCTGCTGTATTGGACCGTGCAGCTACAGGACATTTATGTCATTGTAGGAAGCTTTTTTCGGAGAAGGCGATGGCACCCCACTCCAGTACTCTTGCCTGGAGAATCCCATGGACGGAGGAGCCTCGTAGGCTGCAGTCCATGGGGTCACTAAGAGTCGGGCACGACTGAGCGACTTCACTTTCACTTTTCACTTTGATGCATTGGAGAAGGAAATGGCAACCAACTCCAGTGTTCTTGTCTGGAGAATCACAGGGACAGAGGAGCCTGGTGGGCTGCCGTCTATGGGATCGCACAGAGTCGGACACAACTGAAGTGACTTAGCAGCAGCAGCAGCAGGAAGCTTCTTTGGACAGCCCTGCTGTAGAATGATCCACTCCAGTGTTCTTGCCTGGAGAATCCCAGGGACGGGGGAGCCTGGTGGGCTACTGTCTATGGGATTGCACAGAATCGGACATAACTGACACGACTTAGCAGCAGCAGCAGCAGCTGTAGAATGTTACCACCCAAATAACAGTGTTTTTGTGTTCAGAGTATTTTGGGTGTCAGCTGAAAATGCTGGGAATCATATCTTCCCTCTCAGTGCAAACCATTGATGGTGACCCTGGTCTTTGGAGGTGGGTCCCTTGGGTAGAATCAGGCTGGGGGAGGGAAAGTAGGAGGTTGCTGTGGACGGACAGTGGAACTGGGGCAGGATGTCTCTTCTCCACGAGTTCTTCCCTGGAGGCACTACTCCCTTTCCTTGTGGCTCTTTGACTTTCCAGACCCTTTTCTCCATAGCGCTGAGCCTTTTCTACCGCCAGCCGTGCAGACAGAGGCAGATGCTAGGAGCCTGTAGTCGTCCCGTGGAGTCTGAAGCGTGCTCATCGAATGGCTCCACTGCGGTGACAGACGATGTGTTGTTGAGTCCAGTGCTGCCTCTTCTAATTTGAGTTCCTTGTTTCATTGGATGTGTAATGTGGTCTTGAGCTGAATGTGCAGACAGCAGCATCTGAGGCCCATCCAGAGAGCAGAGGCAGCGTTTCTCTGAATTCAGCAAAACCATAATTATTGTGTTTTCTTCTCAGAACTCTGTTTTACATAAATATCTTGGGCAAAGTCTTACTCTTACTGTAGTCATTTTGTTTCTTTGTGTTAAATTACACTGATATTTTGCACAATTAAATATCCTTACCCTAAAAGCTCTACAGTGTTTCATTAGTGAACATAACTTGCCAGAAATGTCAAATAATGGGACGATGAACCATTGTAACTATATTTAAACAATATTTGGTCAGTTTTCCATGAGGTGCATCGCTTCCGTGAACACTGAGCTATTTCACACTTTGTGGTCTTCAGACCTGCCATTCCTTTTGTCCAGTATGACCTTGGTCACCTCCCATCCTTCTCTCATGACTTACAGCACGCCCGCCTGAGTTCAGAAATCTTTCTCCCTGCTTTTCTTTCCCTCAGGTGCCCCAAAAGAGGTGGCACTGTGTGCTGGCCATTGGCACATTTGTTTCCCTAGGCCTCAGATTCCTGTGTGTCAGTGTCTTGCAAAGTGCCCAGCAACATGGTCATTTAGTTTGTTGGGACAGAAGAAGCGTTGAAACCCACACCAGGTTCATCCCTCTCGGTGTAAATGGAGTCCATAGTTGGATATTGTCTTCATTACCCAGTGTTACCCTGTCAGAGGTCAAACTTGGTTCTTATGTTGCCTCAGCTGTTTTTGTATTTATTTAGGTGACATAAACCAGAAATAGGAACTCTGGAATTTCTGCTGTAATTTCTTATTCCCTTATTTTGCCACCACCTGAGCTATGCTTCTTGGCTGCTTTTCCTTTGCGTCTCTGTAAAGTATAATTACACTTTACTATGCATGTGATCTGAAGACTGTTTAGCCAGTATTACTTTTGTTACTGTCCAAAAAACATTCCTGATTTCCACCAATTTTTATTTTTGGACATTTATTCCATCTATAGTCACGATGGCATTTTATTTCAGCAGATGGTTCATAAGATGTTACTATATAGGAGGAGATTGCAAACATTTGGCTTTCTCTCTTGAAATCTTTTTTCTTTAAGTGTATAAGAAAAACAAGAAAAACAAATTTACAGGAATGGTTCAGAGTAACCCTGATGATTTGTTCTAATTTACATAGTTTACACAATTCCCAGCCTCAGGGTCCATAGAGAACCGCTCTGCAGGGGCTGCACTGCAGGAAGAGGAGGCTGGTCTTATCTGATATTCTCTTGAGTTTACTTTGCTGCTAAAAGTGAGGTGGGTTGGGGGAAGAATTTCTTCTTCTTGTTTGTCAAGATTTGCCAGAACACTTCACTTAGGAACAACTGTGTGCACTCTCATTGGTGTCCCTGTGTCTCCAGGGCTGCTTTCTGACCCATCAGCAACACACCCAGGACTGGCAGTGTGCTTCACGGTGCCAAACATAGCTGAAGCCAGCCTAGAATGGGCCCAGCCCAAGCAAGGTCCCGAAGTCAGAGCAGCAAGTGGTTCAGGTGCTCTTAGCAGTCTTCAGGAGAGGGAAATGCAGGCAGATCTGACAGGCTGGTGACAATTTGTTCATAGACTTAACATTTCGGTTCTTCTAGGCCCTGAGTAGTTGGTCTCAATCAACAAGACACTAATGTCTCTTTTTAAATTTGCTCATGAATTTGCTCTTGGAATGTGTGTATTCTGGTGATAAACCCAGAGCTTGAATGTTGTTAGGATATAAAAAAATAAAATAATGAATTCACATCTCTAGCAGGGCCTGGCTTTAGCTTGACTCCATTAAGTCAATCTAAGTGTCAGCTTTGAGGATTCATTACTTTTAAGTGTTTGTGTCTCTTCATTGATAAGATGGTGGTTCATGTCTTGAGGAAATAATGCTGTCCTTAAAGCAAAGGAGTGCATACGCTTTGAGTTGTTTTTCTAGTGGTCGGTGTATACGGGGGGTGGAAATGGGGGGCGGTCAGTAAGTTCTTAAACACCATCACTGTCTTGACCGGTGTCATTCTCAGATCAGCTGGTTGGCTGGAGTCAGTCAGCCTCTGGCCAGCCCAGTCTGAATCAGCCCACAGTCCTCATCTCAGGAGTCTTATTTTGTGACCCTATGCTGAGCTCAGAAGCAGCAAAGAATAAATCAGGTCTGTCAGCATCTTTCAACTGAGTAAAGCTGCATATGGTTGTTTATGTCTTCTTAGATTTCTCTCTTGGTTCTGGCCTTATAATGTAAAGAAACGTTCAGTTTTGCTAGAACTTTAGGCTGCTACTCCTTTGGTCCAGCTTCAAATCATTTAAATAAGATAGTTTCGATACATCCCATTTTGAATTCTGAGGAGCATCTAGTGACACATTGACATTAAATGTAGAAAATTCTCACATAATACATTTCTCAGATTCTCTTTTTATAGACTGCATTTAGTTTGGTCTGCAGGCTTTTGAGTGTGTGTGCCAGGGAGACAGTTTCAGTATACTGGGGACTTAGAGTTGAGCTAGTGAGGCTGTGTATACATCCCTGTGAAGCAGGTTGTAAAAAAGACCATTCTACTAAATATGTCTTCTGATTAAACATTGTTTTAGAGGACTTACAGCAAGAGAGAATTGGGTGTAGTGATTGTGTACTATAAGTCATTTTGGACTCAAGGTACTGGGAAGTGGTAGCTGCCATCTGAGTAATCAGGCCTTCCCAGTGGGAGGAAACATGAGAACAGAGATGGACTTGAGCGTGGTGATTCCTTACTGAAGGTGAAGCTTTCATATGATGTGGCGATACCTTGTTGAAGGTGAAGCTTTCATATGAGCCCAGAAATATAGCTCTCACTGAGCTCATACAGTCTTGAGAGCCAGGCAGGCTCTGTACCAAGTACTTTGCTCAATTCCTCTCAACAGTGAAAGAACTTTTTCAAGTGTGTTAACACACAGGTTGAGTAAGTTGCATAAAATTGAACAGCTGATCGGGGAGAGAATAGATTTTTGAGCATAATTTGATCTGGTTCACATTTTGAACTAATCAGAAAGCAGACATTCATATGATGAAAGAGCAGTGTTTTCTAACAGGTCCTGGAGCAGTGAAATTACCCAGAGTTTTAGAAAGACTGTTTTGAGTAGTATGGGATTAAAGAGGAGAAAGAGTAGAAACAAGATGGGGCGCAGGGAGGGAGGCCTGGCTGGAGACAGGCCAGCTAGGCTCGGGCTTCAGCGGTACCTGGTTTGCCATAGTTGTTATGTTGGGCAAGGTTTTAAACTTCTTAGTGCCAAAATTTCCTCATTGGAAAAACAGGGATGATGATAGCACCTTATCAGATTGTTGTGAGGATTAAATTAATTGAAACATGTAAACATTTAAAACCACAAGTATACAGTTATTATCAAATAGGAAGCAGTTGTTTTTTTATGGGGGATGGGTGGTAAATGGAGGCTTGTGGGATCTTAGTTCCCCTACCAGGGATTGAACCCAATCAGCAGTGTGAGCACATCGCCCTAACCACTGGACCATCAGGAAATTCCCAGAAAGTAGTTTTGTTGCATGCAAGCTCCTGAAATAAATTAGTGGAAATGGTGTGTGTGAAAGTCGCTCAGTTGTGTCCGACTCTTTGCGACCCCATGGACCATACAGTCCATGAAATTCTCCAGGCCAGAATGCTAGAGTAGGGAGCCTTTCCCTTCTCCAAGGGATTTTCCCAACCCAGGGATCTAACCCAGGTCTCCTGCATTGCAGGCGGATTCTTTCCCAGCTGAGCCACAAGGGAAGTGCCCTAGTAGAAATGGAGAAGAGTCCAAATCTAGAGGGCATTGCAAGGGAAGACGCCATATGACTGGGGAGGAGATGCGGTCCAGCAGGAGCATGCTAAGGCTTTGAGGGTGGGGAGAGTGTTGGCGTCCTTAGCAGGATGGAACGTTAGTGGTTATCTTTTGGGGAAGATAAAGGTTGGATGTTAAACCATAGGAAGAGGTTCGGCTGTGAATAATAGCAGTGTCGAACTCATTCTCACGAGGGAACTTCTTTCTGCGTCTTCCACAGCAAGAGGCAGCCTGAATATTGAAGAACATGAGATGGACTGCTCTGGGCAATTCCTATTAATATTTCACTAGCTCTCAAAACAGAGTAATAAATGGGAGGATGACCCTTTGTGGCAAATGCCTCATTCCATTGCTGTAGATTTTCTAAATTAGTTTGAGTTTTTTAAATTTTATTTGTAGCTAATGGTAAGAATGTTGTTGTTTAGTTGCTCAGTCATATACATCTCTTTTGCAGCCCCATGGACTGCAGCCTTCCAGGTTTCCTCTGTCCATGGATTTCCCAGGCAAAAATACTGGAGTGGGTTGCCATCTCCTCCTGGGATCTTCCCCACCCAGGGATCAAACTCGTGTCTCCTGTGGCTCCTGCATTGCAGGCGGGTTCTTTACCACTGAGCCACCAGGGAAGCCTTATTCATTTAGAAAAATTCAAGTGAGAATTCTCGATTATAAGACCCTGAAGTACTGCCACACTGTGTTAATTTTATATTTGTCACTTCCCCCATTATGCTACTGTGCTTATTATGGTAGGCTTAGGAAGAGCTTTCTGACTAGGGTAAAATGATTACCATTTCAACAGCTGATCATATAAACAGAAGGATGAAAACAAAGGCACTCCCCAGGTCTGGTGGAGAGCGACTGTTAACAGTGCTGTCAGTTGTCAAAGAGAAGTCCTGTGTTTGACTCCGTTTCATTAGAGTACTGTCCACGTGCCACTCCAGTACCTTGTCATACACTCAAAACGTGACTAAAGCAAGTCCTTCCATTTGTGCAGCCTGATCTGTATCACAAGCTGTTTTTCCTGGGAGTCTTCTGGGCTTATTGGTGATGTGTTTAGTTATGATTGAAGAACTATTTGTTGAATCTCTGGTGCAGTGGTTCTTAACCTATTTGAAGGTCATACCCCTTTTTCAGTTCAGTTCAGTTGCTCAGTCGTGTCCGACTCTTTGCGACCCCATGAACCACAGCACGCCAGGCCTCCCTGTCCATCACCAACTCCCGGAATCCAACCAAACCCATGTTCATTGTGTCCGTGATGCCATCTAGCCATCTCATCCTCTGTCGTCCCCTTTTCCTCCTGCCCCCAATCCCTCCCAGCATCAGAGTCTTTTCCAATGAGTCAACTCTTCGCATGAGGTGGCCAGAGTATTGGAGTTTCAGCTTTAGCATCATTCCTTCCAAAGAAATCCCAGGGCTGATCTCCTTCAGAATGCACTGGTTGGATCTCCTTGCAGTCCAAGGGACTCTCAAGAGTCTACTCCAACACCACAGTTCAAAAGCATCAATTCTTCGGCGCTCAGCCTTCTTCACAGTCCAACTCTCACATCCATACATGACCACTGGAAAAACCATAGCCTTGACTAGATGGACCTTTGTTGGCAAAGTAATGTCTGCGCTTTTGAATATGCTATCTAGGTTGGTCATAACTTTCCTTCCAAAGAGTAAGCGTCTTTTAATTTCATGGCTGCAGTCACCATCTGCAGTGATTTTGGAGCCCAAAAAATAAAGTCTGACACTGTTTCCACTGTTTCCCCATCAGTTTCCCATGAAGTGATGGGACCGGATGCCATGATCTTCGTTTTCTGAATGTTGAGCTTTAAGCCAACTTTTTCACTGTCCACTTTCACTTTCATCAAGAGGCTTTTGAGTTCCTCTTCACTTTCTGCCATAAGGGTGGTGTCATCTGCATAGCTGAGGTTATTGATATTTCTCCCGGCAATCTTGATTCCAGCTTGTGCTTCTTCCAGCCCAGCGTTTCTCATGATGTACTCTGCATATAAGTTAAATAAGCAGGGTGATAATATACAGCCTTGACGAACTCCTTTTCCTATTTGGAACCAGTCTGTTGTTCCATGTCCAGTTCTAACTGTTGCTTCCTGACCTGCATACAGGTTTCTCAAGAGGCGGATCAGGTGGTCTGGTATTCCCATCTCTTTCAGAATGTTCCACAGTTTATTGTGATCCACACAGTCAAAGGCTTTGGCATAGTCAATAAAGCAGAAATAGATGTTTTTCTGTAAGTCTCTTGCTTTTTCCATGATCCAGCGGATGTTGGCAATTTGGTCTCTGGTTCCTCTGCCTTTTCTAAAACCAGCTTGAACATCAGGAAGTTCACGGTTCACATATTGCTGAAGCCTGGCTTGGAGAATTTTGAGCATTACTTTACTAGCGTGTGAGATGAGTGCAATTGTGTGGTAGTTTGAGCACTCTTTGGCATTGCCTTTCTTTGGGATTGGAATGAAAACTGACCTTTTCCAGTCCTGTGGCCACTGCTGAGTTTTCCAAATTTGCTGGCATATTGAGTGCAGCACTTTCACAGCATCATCTTTCAGGATTTGAAAGAGCTCAACTGGAATTCCATCACCTCCACTAGCTTTGTTCGTAGTGATGCTTTCTAAGGCCCACTTGACTTCACACTCCAGGATGTCTGGCTCTAGGTCAGTGATCACACCATCATGATTATCTGGGTCGTGAAGATCTTTTTTGTACAGTTCTGTGTATTCTTGCCATCTCTTCTTAATATCTTCTGCTTCTGTTAGGTCCATACCATTTCTGTCCTTTATCGAGCCCATCTTCGCATGAAATGTTCCCTTGGTATCTCTAATTTTCTTGAAGAGATCTCTAGTCTTTCCCATTCTATTGTTTTCCTCTATTTCTTTGCATTGATCACTGAAGAAGGCTTTCTTATCTCTTCTTGCTATTCTTTGAAACTCTGCATTCAGATGTTTATATACCCCTTGAGGCTCTATTAAAAGTGTTTCCCCCTTCCAAATGTATGTAAATAATCCATATTTAGAATGTCTACTTTATTTTGTGATAGAATGAATATGTTAGGCAATAAGACAAATCAACATAAATGTAAAACAGTTCGTGCCCCCCAAGAATTTCATATTTGGTTGAGTAGAAATGACTCATATAGAAACAGTTATGTTTAAATGTAATAACAAGAGTGCCCAGGACTGTAGCATTATAGTAGGTGTTCAGTAAATGACTTAGTTACTGTAATGGTTGCTAATTGTTGAAAGCATCGAGCATTCAGAGAAAGAAGTTGTTGGGGATTATAGGTAGGGAAGAAGAGAAGCCCTGATCCTAAGTGACTGATTTGGGGAAAAAAGAGAATGGCATTTCAGGTGAAAGGATTCACAGAGGGTTAGAGTCTGAATGGAATGTGAGTTTCAAAGACAGTGATTAATCTGGCAATCTGTTTTGTAAATTAAAAATATATATGATGGAAAAAAAAAAAACAACAACCAAAAAATATATATGATGGTTAATGATCAGTACCCAAATCCAACCCAATCTGTTGCCCAGAAATAATAAGTTTATTTTATTATCTCTCCTAATAATCTTTTTTTTTCTGGACATTTAAAGATGGTACTGTATGTGAAATTACCTTTTTAAATCAGAAGACATCTTGTTAACATCACAGGGAAAGGGAAGTGTGCCCTTCTTGCCTCACAGCAAATGTTTTACTGTGTGGGTTGATTGGTCCAGGTTGGGACTAAGCCGGTCAGTGTTGGGTAGAGGAGATAGACTTGCTCTGGGAGATTTGGTTGAGGGGGCAGTCCCACCCAAGCTTCATGGCTGCTTCCTAGAGGCCCAACAGAGGTTCAGGAGACCACCCATTGTCCACCCAACCTGTGCTATTATAAACTCTTAGTAAAGAACATTTGTAACAGCTGCAGAGTGTGTCCACGCCTGAGTGTACTTGATTTAACCCTTTCACTGCTGCTGCTGGACATTTTACAGTTTCCTCCCCCCTCCCCCCACTATTTTAAATAAATTTAGGTGACCATCCTTATTATAGTTAAAGGCATTTTAAAGAAGAGTATAATATAATACTCGGTACGACTTAAATATAAAGGGAAAGAAGAAGTAATTGTGAAAATGGTAGCTCCATAGACCTGGCGAGTTGGATACTGGGGAGACTTGGGAGGATGAGTGGTTTTGGTATCGAATGAGGTCCAGTCCTGGGCTGTTTTATTCATCTTTTGGACGTACTTCAACAATCTCTTGGTACCCGCTGGTTATTAATTATTCCCACTTAAATTCTTTGGTTTTATTTTTTAAATTCTTCTGTTTTATCTTTTAAAAATACTAAAGGTACTGATGATGGCTTTTTTTTTTTTTTGCTCATTTTCTATCCCCCACCTTTCCATTATACTTTGATTTGAGCTTTTCCATCTTGGTATAGATGGTACCAGATGTTTCTTTCAGATGAAACCAGCCAGTCACTCCCAGCTCAGCTGTGAAGGTAACATCATGCCAGAAGAGCCCGTCCCTGATGTCTGTCCCCTTCGGGTTTTACTGTGTTCAGCTTCTGTTTAAAACGCACACTGGTTTCCTCTGAGCAAAAGGACAGATGAATTTCCTGTACCGTTGCAACAAAGTAGAAGTCATTAAAGTAGGATTTAGAATTTCTTTGATACAAGATTCTGTCTGAGAAGATTGAAATGATTCTAATTTAGAGGGTTTGGGGTTTTGTTTTTTTGAGACAGCTGAAAGTAGGGGGTCTGGTGTAAGATGAGCCACTGGCTTCTGCCTGCTTCGTGGACTTTTTTCCAGTTTAAACATAAGCGTCTGGGTGGGCTGCTGATGGAGCTGCTGCAGGGTCGCCATCCGACACCTGCCAACTTGTGAAGCTCACATATTCTCAGTATCGCCATCATCTGATACTACAACTGCCAGAGAATGTCCTAAAAATAAAGATGGCCAGGAGCAGAGGAGGAGGGGCTTAACAAGATGAGTTTGATCCTGACTTTTTCTTCATATACTGCTATTAGGACTTCGGGTATATGGCTCAAAACTCCCAAATAAAAGGGATCTTTGTATTTGCAGATTGCCCTGCCTTCCAAAAAAATGGAAGGAGTTATTCTTTTGGAAGATTGATCTGAGGAAATAAGTATTTATTTTCTTTTTCCTACATGGACTTCGAAAAACTTTTCTGGTTGACTGAATTTAGGTTGGGTGCCAGATACTTGTATATGAGACAGTTCAGAGTAATCATATTATTCTGAGCTCATTGTCCATAGCATTCTTAATCCAGAATAACTATTCCCTTAGCTGCAGAAAGTATAAAACCCTAATAGAAACCTAGCTAGATAGTTGATTCTTGAAGTTTTAGACAAAATAGCATGGACAACACTCTTTGGGAGGCCTGTTAAGGGCAGTGTAAAACGTAGTGAGAATTAAGCACAGAGGTTACAAGCGTGGACTCTGGAATCGTTCAGACCTGAGTTCCAGTCCCATCTCTTCCATTAAAGCTGTAGCTCCTGGGCAGGTTCTCTGGCCTGTTTGAATGCACCTAGATTCCTCATTTATAAACTGGAATAATACCTACCCACCTTATGGAGTTGTTGTGAGGATGAAATGGCCTAATATGTTGTAAATTTTGGCATGTGATAAATTCTTAATAAGTTGTGTTATTTTAGTTATTTATTAGAGGAGAGGTGGTTTACCAACAGGCATCAAGTGTTCACCTTCTATAGGTATGTAGTGAAACCAGGCACTGCTTTGTGAAGGACATGGCCGCGTGCACTCTTTGGTTGTACAGTTTCCGTTCACTAGTAGAAATGTTTACAAGGAGAGTGGTGGTGATAGATTTCACAGAGTGGACATTTCGTTGGGTTTTGAAGAGTGAAATAAGACTAGGTGAACAAACACGGAGGGAAGGGCATTCCAGGCAGAGGCATGAACGCACAGCAGGTGAGCTGGGACAGACAGAAGGTGGCTGCAGACAAGATGTGAGATCCTCGTGGGGGAAATGGCAGAGGTAGTTGGAGAGTTAGGCAGAAGCTGTATCATTAGGGAGATCGTATGCCGGACTAAAAAGTACTGGACTTGATTCTTCAAGGGTCGAAGTTTTGAAGGACAATACGCACAGAAATAACATCAGTTGCATTTTAAGAGAGAAACTGTGGCAGAGTGGTAAAGAAAGGGAGGTCAGGGTTTTGTAGAGATGATGGACATTTTAATTGAAGAGGACGTGTATTTATATAGTGGAAGGAACTATATTCAGGGATGGATAAGAAAGAAGTCTGACTAAGGCTACTTGGTGGCCATGGGTACTGTTAACTGAGAAAGGTAATATGGGAGATGAATACTTTCTGGAACATCTTGAGGTCCATTTGGTTGTGGTTAAGTTTGAGGTGCTTGAGAGACCTCCAGGGAAAGAGATTTAGCTGTTGAGGTTCTTTTGGGCTAGAGATATTTGCATATATCCAAGTAGAATATGGGAAGCCTAGCATGCTGCAGTGCATGGTGTCGCAAAGAGTCGGACACAAATGAGCGGCTGAACTGAAGTAGAATATAGCCAGTAATGGAAGCTTGTGGTGAGTTTTCCCTAAAGTGAAAATGTAGCCTTAGCACAAGACCAGAAAGAGAATACTTGGCAAGGAGCCAGCGGTAATCGGTGCTGTCCACGGAGGCATTCCTGCTGCCCCTGAAACAGGAAAGAGCCATTGTAGAATTTACCAAGAGTATCTTAGATTGACTTTTTGGGTCACAGTTTTTATATTGACTTTCTGGTACACAAGTCAGCTGCATCTTTGTGATCTTTGATTTGCTGTTAGGACAAGCTTAACAAAAATTTAGAGTTGTGATTTCACAAGAAAGACTCACTAAAACATTTTGTAGACTTAACACTCTTTGCATTTGTACTTTGGGTTTCTGAAAAATAATGATCAAAGAGTAGATCCATCACTACCCTCTAGATAATCCACATAATTTTACAAGGTGGAAAAGGTTTTCCAGAGAGAAGCCTTCAAAGTGGAAGGTGCTTTTATGGGTGGAAATGATAGGACGCCCTGTGGCTGATTTTAGAGGTCAGGAGTGGAAGACCTCGCACCCACTCCTTAGTGGTTAGGGATTAGGGCATGAAGAAGATAATTTGGGTGTTCAAAACCTTTGAGGAAGGGTCTCTTGATTCTTTTTTAGAAACCAGGGGATCTGTGTAATGAAGAAGAATCTCCCTTCGCCCAAAGCAGACACATAGCCTTTGTGACAAGAAGGCAGTGGCACCCCACTCCAGTACTCTTGCCTGGAAAATCCTATGGACGGAGGAGCCTGGTAGGCGGCAGTCCATGGGGTCGCACAGAGTTGAATGCGACTGAGCGACTTCACTTTGACTTTTCACTTTCATGCATTGGAGAAGGAAATGGCAACCCACTCCGGTGTTCTTGCCTGGAGAATCCCAGGGACCGGGCAGCCTGGTGGGCTGCCGTCTATGGGGTCGCGCAGAGTCGGACACGACTGAGGTGACTTAGCAGCAGCAGCACCTTTATTTTCGCTTCTGTTTCTTTCAGTTACCCAGCTCAAACAATTGTAAATTTCTTTTTTTTTTTTTAATCTAGACTGACTGTTCTTCCTCTACTCCCCAGTGGAGAAAGCCTTTCACTTTTAACTGGAGTACTTTATTTGGCTGTCAGTGTTTTTCAGATTAGTAATTGGGTGATTCTGGCTGGAGGTGGGGGGCTGTTCTGCCCTTTTGAAAATTGGCCCACACACCACTGTACTTAGGTGCCCACACAGGAGCTGAGG
Source organism: Bos mutus (assembly GCF_027580195.1). Lineage (NCBI taxonomy): Eukaryota > Metazoa > Chordata > Mammalia > Artiodactyla > Bovidae > Bos > Bos mutus. The sequence continues at coordinate 7,127,269 of NC_091635.1, read as the reverse complement.
CAAGCTGGCTGAATTTTGAACTCAAAAGCGTGATCCTGTGGGTGGGAGAGTATGTAGTTCTAGAATCTTTAAAGGCAAGACGAAGCCCGTGCACCTGGTGGGGCGGGTGGGGTAAACTTTACAAAGGAGCGTTTCTGTTCTGATTTTCTTGTCCTGTATCCAGCCGTTAAAATACTGAGAACAAGAATAAAGTGACAGTTATTTAGCATCTGTTATCTATTGCTAGCTATCTATTGGGTAAAAATCAATATATTAAAAAGTATTTGCTGGCTCCCAGATTGTTGGTACTTCCTGACTTTTGTGTGTTCTGAGTAGTTTAGTAGAGTAAATGAGCTGGGTCTTATATTCTCAACAGGGGTGATTTCTCCCCGCCCCCCAAACGGGAGAAATTTAGTGGTTGGAGGGTGAAAAAATCTTACTCTTTTTATGGATACAGTACAGAAATTGATATTCATGTATCAGTGAATCACATTTTCATGTGTCTGGAGGGGGTGATTTTTTAATTTTAAGGCTGAGACATGGTGGGAATCTTTACCCTGCTACCTGCCATGCCTGAGCCCAAGGCTCTGAGGATCTTAGTGCGCCTTCTTTATTGCTCTCCTCTCTAAACTGATCTCAGGAGCTTATCAGCTCCGTCACTAATCAGAAGTGCTTTGTGAATGCTTATGGGTATTAGGATTATGACCAAAAAAAAAAAAAAAAGGTGTGATTCTAACACCAGGAAATACAATAATGCTTGAAAAATATATTTATACAGTTCATTGGGAAACTTCAGTTTAAACCAAAAATAAGCTGAGAAAAATACTAGATGTGGGAAGACATGAATCCTATGATATTTGCAACATTACAATTTACGGTATTGACTTAATAGTCTGTATGAGTGGAGTTACTTAGTAACAGGTACATAACGGGCGTAATATATTTTGCTCCTGGAATCATGTTTTCAGAGATATTAAAACCTATTAAATTGGGAGGTTTCCCTCCTATTTGAGGAGTGTTATCCTGCATGCCTACTCCTCAGCCTTCCCCAAATCATGGATTTTAGGTTGGTTCCTCAGATTCTTCTGTATTTCCCTCATACCTTCAATCAGGATGTCTGGTATGTTGCAAGTAGATATGAGACGTGCCTTCCCCAGTGGCTTAGACGATAAAAAAACCTGCCTGCAATGCAAAAGACTGGGTTTGATCCCTGGGCTGGGAAGATCCTCTGGAGCAGAGAATGGCAACCCACTCCAGTATTCTTGCCTGGAGAATTCCAGGGACAGGAGGCTGGCGGGCCACAATCCGTGAGGTTGCAAAGAGTCGGGCACGACTGAGCGACGCTCACACACAAACACACACACACACACAAGAAGTAGTGGGATGGCATATCCTAGTCGATGAAGCAGTTGGCATTTGTGATGACAGTTTTAAAGAGCCAAGTACGGGGACCCATTTCTCTTAGTTTCCCTGTCACTGCTCGTGCCATAGCGGTTGTCCTGGCCTATTTTTCTGTCCTTATGCTGGCTGCAGGAAAAACACTTACTTGCATCTTTGCCAGTCTGTAGTTCCCTTCCTTCCTTTCTTTTCCCTTCTTCCCTTTCCCAGTAGGCAGATTAGCACAATGTCTTTCAGAACAAGCAGACCTGAATTTGAATTGAATTACAGTTTCACTGTTTATTAACTGTGCAGTCATCTGAAAAAATGCTGTCTCTGGGAAAGGTCGTCCTTAATATACATAAAAGGTCATACAGCAGGTGCACAATAAGTGCATTGTGCCTTTTTAAGATATTACTTTAAAAAAGAACCTAGCATTCCAGCCCAGCACTGTTATTTTACGGGGGATTTTATGAGGCCCAGACAGGCCAAGGCACCAGAGCAAGGTTAGCGGCAGGGACGGCACGGATGTCGCTGGTTCTCGGTGTTCTTTTCGCTCCGCTACACTTTCCTTTGGTGTCATGTCGTTCCTTACTCTGCACACATGCATGGAAATGATGGTATTTTGCTTTCCTGTGTGAGCTAACACTGAGTTTGACCTAAATTGCATCGGTAGAGATTACATTTGGGTACATTCTTAAGGATAGTTCTATGGAAGCCTTCTAAAATAGGATAATTATCTTGCCCATATTGGTGACTTCATTTACTTACTAGGTTTTATAATAGGAAAATGGATTGGAAAATCTCCTAAAATCCCATCTGGTCTTTTGATTTTTGTGTGTGAAGGACTTAAAATTACCAGGAATTGTTCCAAACACGTAAAACTGGCCCATGTTGTCCAGAAGTGTCTTTCTAAGATGTGAGTGTGTATGTATGTGTGTAGGTGGGTGAGAGAGAAAGTGAGAGAGACACACACACAGTAGTGCTTGAAATCTGTTGAAACCATATTTTTGAGATTTAAGCTACTGGAGCATTTGCTTATCATGAACAAAAAGAAAACCAGGCACAAAAATTGATAATGTAATAATCACATTTCCTCATATGCATTTGGGAGATAGCTTATCATTTCTTTTAAGGAAGATCTAAAATATTTTGGGGACATACTGTTTCACCAACGAAGGTTTTTCTTGCAAGACGTGTCCTTGAGGACACCAAAGTGAACAGATGAGGCACCTGCCCTCAGATAGCTCAGTGTCGCAGAAAGGACAAGTAGTCACAATATATTGAAGCTGGTACGATGATAGAGCTGTGGTAATAATACAGAGATCCATGATTGCAGACAGAAAGTGATCTTAAATCTTGACTTTGCCATCTTAACCAGAGGAAACACATATACCGAGTCTGAAAAATCATAAAACAGCTTGGCAGTTGGGAAGCAGCTTGAAGTAGCAGTAGTATTGTTGGAATTTGGAGTTCAAGGAAGGAAATGGCAGGAAGGCTGGAGAGTTGGGGGGGGCAAGTAGTGGAAGGCACCGTGCTCAGCGCTGTGCTGCCTCATGCCAGGCTGGAAGTGCTGTGGGCTTTGGCCAAACGATTGATAAGGTTTACCGTATTAGCCAAATGAATTGATCATCTCTGTCTTTTCACTTATGTTAGTTATAAGATTCATTGTCCACACAGGTAAGTATAGAGTAAGAAAAATAGCTCTGTAGGTAAGTAAATATTTAAAGTAAAAATGAGACCATTAGGCCTGCTAAGATGAATTGACAGCAAATTGCATTTTACCTTAATTGTTTTTTTAAAAAATCCTTATATTTAACATTTGTTTAGAGTTTTAAAGACATAATGAGTTTTATTAAGTATTTTCTCCATTATAGGTGATTTGCTGCTGCTGTTGGTAGTGATGATGGTGGTTTTTAATCCCAATTTACGTTACATTATAGCCTTTCGTAGGTCATCTGTAAACATACTCATTCCCCACTCCCTTGCAGTGTCTGTTGAGTGTTAACTGTGTTACACAATACAAAGAACAGTCAACAAAGAGAGGTCACAGTATGATGAGGTAATTTGCTGTCAACAAAGGTAGAACTGTCGTTAAGTACTATTCTCAAGACAGTAGTACTTCTGCATTAAATTGTCTCAGAAAAACGTTGTGGCATTGGAAATAGTGTTCTTCCGGTACTTTTGCTAAAGTTACCTGCATCTAGAGCTCTGTTTAAATAAAGCAAACTCTCTGTCAAGCCTCACCCACTTCCAACAGTTCCTAGGCTGCTTTTGTGTTTATAGTATTTATTTGGCTGCGTTGGGTCGTAGTTGCAGCCCTCAACACTTGGGATCTTCAGTCTTCCCTGCGGCATGCAGAATCTTTTAGTGGAGGCATGCAGGATCTTTAGTTGTGACACACAAGCTCTCAGTTGCAACATGTTGGATCTAGTTCCCTGGCCGGGGTGGAACCCCGGGCCCCCTGCATTGGGAGCTGGAGTCTTAGCCACTGGACCGCCAGGGAAGTCCCTAGACTGCTTTTGTGTTGCCTCAGTTTTAAATGTGAATACACAACTGAGGAGCAGTGAGTGAGAGAGAAATGAGAAACCTTTGAAGGATTTTAAGCAGATCCACAGTCTAGCTTTTTTTTATATGTATATATATAAGCTTTACTTTTCAGAACAGTTTTAGATTTACAGAAAACTTGTACAAAGTGTGCAAGTATGCCCCACACCAAATTTTCCCTGTTTTTAGCATCTTGCATTAGTACTTTTTTTTTTTTTTTTAACAATTAATGAACGGCTCCAGGCACATTGTGATTAACTAAAGTTGGTACTTTATCCAGATTTCCTTAGCTTTTCCCTAGTGCCCTTTTTCTGTTTCAGGATACCACAGTACGCCTAGTTGTCACATTTGCTCCGCCGACTCCTGGCTATGACAACAGGTATGGCTTACATTTTAATAATGTTATTCTGGTTTGTAGAATAGAGAACATTCTGAAGGGGATAAAGTGAAAGCAGCGAGACCAGTTGGGCAGATACGACATAATAATCCGGGGAAGAGCTGTTGGCAGCTTGGACCAGAGTTCTAGCTGTGGAAGTGGAGAGAAGGGGTTGATTTAGGGTATATAAAAGCCATCTGACTATATGAGAAAATTAAGAGAATGAGTGTTGGTAGAGAAGAAAATAGGTTCTGAGATGGAGTCCTTGAGGCCCTTTAACATAATGAAATAAAAAGAAACTAGCAACGGAGACCAAACAAGAGCAGCCAGTTCAATAGGAAGAAAACCTAGGATGTGTTGTATTCTAGAAGCCAAACAAGTGTTCACTGCAGAGTAAGTGACCACTCTGTTGTGGCTTCTGATAGGCCAGGTCAGATGGGGTGGGGTACTGACCTTTGGATTCAGTAACAGGCCATCACCATCACTGGTGACCTCTGAGCAGTCACAGTGGAGAGAGCAGAAACATACCAGGAGTGGGTTCAGAGAAGGTGAGTCAGGGCAGGGAGTGGAGTATGGGGAGCCTTGGTAGGGGTGGCAGTGGCTGTGTAAATGCTACACCAAAAGAAAGCACTGCAAACTAGTATTTTAACTGTAGTTAATAATATACATGCAGAAGTGTTTAGGAGAAGGCGTCCTGATGTCTGCAATTTTGAGATACATGAAAAAAATAAAATAGGGCTTTCCTGGTGACTCAGTGCTAAAGAATCTACCTGCCAGTACAGGAGACAAGTTCGATCCCTGGTCTGGGAGTATCCCACATGCAGAGGTGCAACTAAGCCCGGGAGCCACACTGCGGCCACTACTGTGGCCACTAAGCCACTAAGCCCACATGCGGCAACTACTGAAGCCCGAGCGAGCATCCTGGAGCCTGTGCTCCCCAGAGGGAAAAGCCTGCGCAACAAGAGAGACCCAGGACAGCCAAAAATAGATCAGTAAATAAAATTTGAAAAAAAGACATTGCAAACTAACATTTAACTAATGGTTAATAATGTGTTTATGTATTTGGAGAATGCTGATGACAGTAACTTTGTTGCATTAAAAAAATTGGATTAATGGGAGATTGTATAGATAGATATGTGATAAAGCACATATTGTTAATGGCATAATTTAGGTGGTGGGTAAATGTGTCATGGTTGGTAAAATTCTTTAAACTTTGCTCTGTGTTTGAAAACTTTCATAATAAAATGTTGGGGAGAGAGAACAGGAAGAAACTGGAGACAGGGGATGTGAACAACTGTTCCAGGGAGTTTTGATGTAGAATCAAAAGAGGTCTGTTTTCATCCCAGTCTGAGAGTTGGGAGAAATAATAGCGTTTTTATTTACTGATGAAAAGATCCAGTAGAGACAAAAAAAATTGATGATGAGCAAGAAATAAGGGAAAATTACTGCACTAATGTCCTTGAGCAGGCAAAAACGTAGGGTCTAGCACAGAAGTAGAATTTTATGTGGTTAGGAGCATGGACAAAAGAAATAGAAGGCAGAGGGTAAGGATTACAGGTACAAGTGGTTGTACACAGGTGGTGGGAGCTTTAAGGGATCTGTTTGCTACTGTTTTGGTGAAATAGAAAGATCATCTGCTGGGAAGGATAGTGGAGGAGCTGTTGAGGCTCAAGGAGAAAATGAGGTCGACGTCTAGGTGGGTGTGAATGGACTCAGGAAATGCTGTGCGAGCCTGCTGGAAGTCTTTGATGAAGTCAAATGAGGAGAACAGTGCAAAGGAAAGACTAGCAGATTTTTTTTTTTTTTTAAAGAAGAAAGAAGGTAACTTCTCGAAAGTGATGGATGTGGATTTTTGCAGGAGGAGGGACCACCGAGTCTACCCAGCAATTTGTATAAAAACAGATCCACCCTCAGATAGGTTATTGTTAAATTTCAAAGTGTCCAGGAGAAAGAATAGGTTCTAAAAGCATCTTGAAAATAAAGAAACAAGTCTCTGTTAAGAAGCAAGTCTCTGATAATCAGATTGCCAGTAAACTTCAGATGAACAACTCCGAATACCAGAGAACAGTAGCTTCAGTGGCTTCCTAATTATGAAAGAAATGCTGTTCAGCCTAGAATTCTGCTGAATTCTACACCTCACTGAACCAGCATTCGCTTACAAGTGACGAATCAAGGCAATTTCAGACATGCCAGGACTGAAATCATTTGCTTCCCCAGCACCCTTTCTTGGGGTGTATTACTGGTGCCGTACCGTAAAAACCAAAAATGAGGAAGCCTTGAAGTCTAAGAATCCACACGTCCAACCAAAGAAAGTATCAGGAAAATCCCAGAGTGATACACTGAAGAGGGAAATGAGTATTCAAGACATTTTCTTACACATACCATCCTTGAAAAGTGGTAATTTTAAAATATATAAAAGCCAGAGAAATTGTGTTAAATCCATTAGAACTCTAGGGAAAACAGAAGGCCATCCAGTAAAGGGAGTACAAGTTTTAAAACCAGCCTCACTGTACCTCCCAGGGCTGCAAACTTGACTTCAATAGTGAGAATTTACCTGGGCATTTTGGTTCCGGTCAATTCAGACTTAATAGTTGAATCATTATAGATCTGTTATGCGTAGCCATTCATAGCCTTTGACCTTATGGGGAGGGGTCGAGAGGTTTAAAAAGGCTCAGTAATAATCATTCTCTAGTGGCCAACAGTAGTCATACCTGAGTTGATCATCATATGGCTGATCATTTTTATGGTTTGGAAAGCTCCTTGTTATTGTGGGCAAGAGAAGAACCCCATATGCCTGGTTTCCCCTTGAATTTCCAGGCAGCACCGACGTTGTTAAGTCCTGTAGCGACCCAGAATTGTGGGTGGCACACTAGTTTCCCACTTTAAATACTGCCTGAAATCAGGAAGTCCTTCTTGTAATCTGGAATTGAGGGCCTGACAAGCCCGTTGTTTGCATTAATACATCCTATTATTTAGTCCTCTTAGTCCCCCTATTCTCTGCAGGTTGTGACGTTTCTGTGGGACGAAAGTGCTGATTTTCCACATGAAACAGTGTGTAGGTGCTCAGATAAAACCAATAGGCGGAGCAGGGCTGGGCTCGTCTCCCTTTGAGCACAGGCTTAGAGCAGAGCTGCAAGGCTGCGCTCCGCCTGCCCCCGCCCCACCACCCTCCCCTCCCCCCAGCCTCCCTCCTGCCTTCTGAGCCTTGCAGCTGCCTGCAGGAGGCCTTGAAAGCTAGTTAATTACAGGACAAAAGGAGGGGTAACTCAGCCTGTCTGTCAACAGCAGCTATATTTGTCTCCAATTCCGTTAGAGAGGTACCCAGAAAAAGTTGTCATATCCTGAATTCTCAAGTCTCTTTTCTTAATGAAAATGTCTGTATTTGGGGTCACTTTTGGGAGTAGAGAAAGTTTAATATGTGAGTAAGCATATTTTAGGGTATACTAGTTCAAATTGAGTATTTTCATAGAGTGTACATTATAGTTATTTGAATTGGTTGTTTGAAAAAGTTTTGTGTAGACGTTTGCTGCTGCTGCTGCTGCTAAGTCGCTTCAGTCGTGTCCGACTCTGAGCGACCGCATAGACGGCAGCCCACCAGGCTACCCTGTCCCTGGGATTCTCCAGGCAAGAACACTGGAGTGGGTTGCCATTTCCTTCTCAATGCATGAAAGTGAAAAGTGAAAGTGAAGTCGCTCAGTCGTGTCCAACTCTTAGCGACCCCATGGACTGCAGCCCACCAGGCTCCTCCATCCATGCGATTTTCCAGGCAAGAGTACTGGAGGGGGTGCCATCGCCTTCTCTGGTGTAGACGTTTACTTATGTATTAATAGCTATCAAAACATCACCTCAGCACAACTGAGGGATTATCTCTTTTATACATTTTCACTTTATGGTGAAGAATAAACTTTAAGTTTTAGATTATGTGGCCTTGAGAAGCTAGTGATATGACTTGAAATTTGATCTCAAATCAAATTTATACTGTGTTCCCTGTTCCTGCAAACAGGGTGCAGGAGTAAATTTAAGAGTGTGAAAATAATGCATATGGAGTTCTTGTGTTCATCTTAGAGTCTTCTCAAGGCAATCAGAATCCCCCCACCCTAGTCAGAATGTCCATCTCTTCTGGCCTGGCTTACTGCAGTAGCCCCTTAATTAAGTGGTCTTTCTGCTGCCACTTTGCATCCCTCCCAGATCTCTGTGCCACACAGAAACCAGAATCATCATATTCAAGAGCAGGTTCAGTCTCTGCTCTCCCAGGATCCTTACTCTACTCTTTAGAGCCCTGCACAGTTTAGCCAGTTCCCTTTCTCTCTAGCCTCCAAGCCTCTACTTTTCACAAAACTCCTTTGGATCTGTTATTTCCATTCCAGACCATACTAAACCCCTTCCCACCCAAGAGCCTCTACGTGTGCTTGTCCCTCTGCTTGGAATATTTCTGCTGTCTCTCACTCGTGTCCTCCATTCCCACCTCTAAACCTGGCTAAGACCTGCTGGTACTTAGGGTTTCCAGTTGAAATGTTACTGCCCAGGTGAGCTTTCCTTGCCACCTCTATGTGTGATTCAATTAGGTCTCCCCAAGGTGCACTCACATCTGGAGCACTCTGAACTTTCCATCATAACCTGTGATTCCTTAAGTTACATGGTTCCCTTTGCTTCCCTGCTCTTAGCTCCTTGTAAGGAAGGATCATTTCCATCTTGTGGTCTCCCCAGGACTGAGCACAGACGCTGACTCAAAATGAACACTCATAATTGTCTGCTGCCTGAGTCTTAACACAGTACATCTTGATTATTTGATTAGAATAGAGTCCTAAGAATGGCTGGGCTTTACTGGGTTAATAGGTATGAAAATTCAGATCTTTGATACTTAAGGCTAAATTCTTTTCAGTGAAACCATACACCTTTTTATACTCCCACCAGGAACAGCCGGTCATCATCACTGAATATTAACTTGTTTTCATCTTTGCCAATCCAGTCATCCAAAAGTAGAGGAAGTGGGTAGTCTGTCAAATCTCTGAGTGACAGAAGATTGGAATAGACCATTTGATCTAGTTACCCCAGGCAGGCCCACATGATACTCCAGCCTTGAAGGTTTCTGGGCTACAAGACTCTTCAGCCTTCCCGGTGGCACTTGAGCAGAGTGGTGGAGACAGCGAGGAGGGGCAGTGGAGTAGCCTCGCCCTGGAGATTACCTGAGAGGCAGCTGCACGCCATTGAGCCCCATCCAGCCATCCACAGTGCCTGTTGGTCGCTTAAACACGTGACCGCTCCGTTTCGCAGGAGGGTACTTTGTAGCCTGGCAGAGAGAGGATACCAGCTGTGTGACTTAACAGCAACTCCCTCCTTTTTTGAACCCAATTAAAATATAAAAGGGACAATGGCCTTGTTTTACCACACCTTCTTACCTACTCTGAGTTGCTCTGCCTTTAAGTTCTTTCTCTATTCCTGGACTATTTGAAGTTGCCATTTTTCTAGTTCCTCCAGACATGAACTGAATTTTTTCTACATCAACCAAGCAGCTCATTTGGAAACATGTAGCTGTGAATTCTATGCTGCTGCTGCTAAGTTGCTTCAGTCATGTCCGACTCTTAGCGACCCCATGGACTACAGCCTACCAGGCTCCTCTGTCCATGGGATTTTCCAGGCAAGAGTACTGGAGTGGGGTGCCATTGCCTTCTCCCATGAATTCCATAGTCAGCTTAAAATCAGCCATTTCCCTTATCCCAATTTCTACTTATTCCCTTATTATCTACATGCATAGCTCCCTTAGCTGTAAACACTTCCAAAGGTAGGACTGTGTCTCTTCCCCCACCCCCCAGATCCCATCGAAGCTTCCTAGCACAAAGCTGTCAGTGTAGTACGCGCTCAAACATGGACCAGAGTGCAATTCAAAGAGGACAGCAGCTGCAGCTAACTCATCAGGACCGCCTAGCGTTGGCCGGATTACAGATCTTAGGTCTTCATTGCTTCGTCACCTTTCTTAGTTCCCTGTAACTACTTTAATAGTAGACAGAATTATTTAACGGCTTAAGAATGGTGGACCTCAAGAGTCTTTTAAGTTTTCTTCTCCCAAGTAGTTAGTAGAATTTGGAATACTTCTGTGATCTGTTTGCCCTTAACTGTCACTTTATGTGATGAAATATCTCCTTAATCCGTTCCAAAGGATGAATAGAACTGATTTGAGGGGAATCTCAGCCAGGGTCCTGGTAGGAAACACATGACAGACCTAAATGGGCTAACCTGAAGAGATTTTATTAATGAGACCATTTACAAGAAAGGTATGGGCAGGGTTTCTCTGGAAACCACAGGGGATGGTGCGGTACCCAGAGCTGGAAAGCGGGTTACCATCTTGAGGCTTGGAGAAAGAAGACAGTAGCTTGCAGGAAGGGGGAGGCGCTACCAAAGCCTGGAGGAGGAGGCGACTGAGCTGAGAGGGCTGAACGCTTAGCTGGGGGGGGCCGAGGCCGCCCACAGAATCCCCAGTAGGAAGCCGCCTTCCGCGGGCCTCCCCATTGGGGAACCAGAGAGCCGTGGCAGGTCCATACAGGGCACAGAGAGGTGAGGGAGAGTGTCCACTGGACCTGGAGAGGCTCAGGAGCACCGTCTGCCTTTGCAGTTAGGCTTTACTCATGAGGACGCTAAAAGAAGGATATTCACCAGCAGCTCTATATAGCTGTTTTTCTAAAGTGCTTTACAGAGAGAAAAAGAGAATCGATGGCCAAGAGGGAGCCCACTGAGTCCCATCTACCCACCAAGCTCTTTTGATTCCACCTCTAGGTATCCTGACTCTGTCTGCTTCCCTGCACCTCACTTTCCCACTGCAGTCCCAGTGCTGGCATCTTCCACCTGGCAGCTAGGGTGGGTCTCACCTGGTTTTCCCTCCACTTCATTCTCACATTGGAATGTTTGAAAAAGGCAAACCTGACTGCCACTCTTCAGTGGCTTCTGAGCACTTTGAGCTCCCTGATTTTCTCACTGGAGCTTTCTGCCTGGACTACTCATAGGCAGCTCTTTGGGTGTCCCCTCAAATATTACTCTGTGCCCACATGCCCCCTCCCTCCCAGACTAAAGGAGGTCCCTGTCTTTTCTGCTCCCTAATCCTACACTTAACACAGCACGAATCCACATTTTCAGTTTAGTATTTGTACTTACCTGTTTAATTGCCTGCATCACCTCCACCCTGGCAATGGGGTGGGGACTCAACATGCTCGCCCAGTCCCTCTGTCTCTCATGGGATTACGGACTCTCCTGCCATGGAGCTGGATTAGCTGCTTCAGAAGTGGAAAATGCTTTTGGAACTAGGTTTTTTTGGTTCGGAACGGTAGCACCCTAGGTGTAAAGACCCCTGGCCTTGAGATTTGCAGAGTCATAGATTCTCATGCTGGAGAAGGCAATGGCAACCCACTCCAGTACTCTTGCCTGGAAAATCCCATGGGAGGAGGAGCCTGGTGGGCTGCAGTCCACAGGGTCGCTAGGAGTCGGAGATGACTGAGCGACTTCACTTTCACTTTTCACTTTCATGCACTGGAGAAAGAAATGGCAACCCACTCCAGTGTTCTTGCCTGGAGAATCCCAGGGACGGGGGAGCCTGGTGGCCTGCCGTCTCTGGGGTCGCACAGAATCGGACACGACTGAAGCGACTTAGCAGCAGCAGCAGATTCTCATGCAGTTGCCAGTGATTAAGCTCAGTGACTGATGCCTTTTTTTTCTATTAGATTCTGTGGGGTGGCTCTTGGGTCCCACAATGACTATTAATCAATAGACCCTATTTAGTTCACATCTTGGATCAATAAGCCTGAGTAAAACTTAATAAACTCTGTTGTCATTAATTTGGGGCAGAAAAGGACTTTTTGGGAAACTCCTGCCTTTTTTTTGCTGAAGCAACAGGAAGTGAGTTAGATCATAGAGTGTAGAGCTGATGAACCTGAGCAGGTTTGCCTGTCATTAGAAAACAGGTGACTGCTGTTCCCCTGGCTTGAGAGGCTTTGTTTATTTTGTTTAGTGTTTTTTGAGGAGAGAGTTGTAGGATTTAGCCTAAAGTTGACAGCCTTCCGTTAATGAACAAGGACGGTAGCTAAATATATATCATTAAAGAGTTAGCCGTGTGTGTGTATTAGTCGCTCAGTCACGTCAGACTCTCTGTAGCCTCATGGACTGTTGCCCGCCAGACACCTCTGTCCATGGAATTCTCCAGGCAAGAATACTGGAGTGGGTAGCCATTCCCTTCTCTAGGGGATCTTCCCAACCCAGGGATCTTCAGCCAGGAAGTTTTGTGATTATTTTGGTTATTTCCAATTAGGAGTTCTGATACCATTAGTAAGGGTTTTACTAACTTAGGGAAGCTTAACCAGTCTGTTGGTCAGTGGCTGCCAAGTGGACCGAGGGAACCGTCCAGCCCTCCATTTGCCTGACAGCAAGTTGGGAAGTCTGCCGTGTTCCTCCCACGCAGAGTTCTGCGCAAGTGGAGCAGAACCAGGGATGCACACAGTGCGCCCTGAGGTTGGGGCTGGGGATGTAACCTTCCTCACACTTCACCCGGGCTTCCCTGGTGACTCAGACGGTGAAGAAGCCACCCACAATGTGGGAGACCTGGGTTCAGTCCCCGGCTTGGGAAGCTCCCCTGGAGGAGGGCACAGCAACCCACCCCAGTATCCTTGCCTGGAGAATTGCATGGACAGAGGAACCTGGGGTCACCAAGAGTCGGACAGGACTGAGTGACTAAGCACACTTCACCCAGGAAGCTTTCCTGTAACCCCTAAACTGGACTTACGTCTTTCCCTTTGGTGTTTGGAACTCAGACATTGTCTGTTGAACCAGTCCTTGCCGTAGTACCCGTAATCCCCCCTCTCCTGGCATCCCCCGTGGTGTTGCCACAGGCGTTTCACCAGACCCCAAGCTCCCTGGGGAGGGAAGGGTGGCCATTGTGTCCTCAGTTCACCTGGCTCAGGGCTTAGCAGTCTCATTCCTGGCAGGCTGTGGCAGGATTGTTGAGTTTTTCAAATGCACAGCATTTTCTCTCTTGAAACTCCCTCATATTTATCTTTGTCTCTGTCCACCATGACCCCCACCCCAACTGCCCCAAACCCCCGCGGTTGAAATCCTGACACCTTGAGAGCATTGCATTCTTCTGTTGAGCAGTCAGCTATACCAAAGTAATAGGTCTTCCACAAGTCGCCAAATACAGAAGACACTTATTTTGAATGGAAACTCTTGTACCATATAAAGAGTTTATTTTGGGGTACTGCCTGTGCATTTAGGTTTCACTGCCTCCAGATTCATCTGGGTGGAGTAATAGTTACATAAGTGTGAACGACCTTCCTGTTTTGTTAAAATGTCATGGGCAACTTTCTTAATGACAGCCAAACCTGGAGAGGTTGATAAGAGTACCCAATCCTTTTTTTTTTTTTTGAGTACTGAAATATTTCTCAAAGAAAAATAATCTTTTGGTTATTCTTATAATTATTCTTATAATTTGGTTAGTCTTCTTAATTGTTCATCCTCCTATATATGTGAATATTATAAAGGAAATCTTTCATTTAAAAAAAAAAATGCGGGAGTGATCCTGAACTCTTAACATAGTCGATCATGGTTGTGTGTGAGAGAGAGAGTGCAGGCATTTTTCTTTGTGCATCATCTTGACTGCCATTCAGAAGAAGGAAAAAGGTGAAGATCTTCATTACTGTCCTTTGTAAGCCTTTTGCTGGAGGAGTTGTAGCTATAAAATTAACAACCTGCAAAAGTAAGTCACTAGCCCACTCCAGTACTCTTGCCTGGAAAATCCCATGGATGGAGGAGCCTGCTAGGCTGCAGTCCATGGGGTCGCTAAGAGTCGGACACAACTGAGCGACTTCACTTTCGCTTTTCACTTTCATGCATTGGAGGAGGAAATGGCAACCCACTTCAGTGTTCTTGCCTGGAGAATCCCAGGGGCGGTGGAGCCTGGTGGGCTGCCGTCTTTGGGGTCACACAGAGTCGGACACGACTGAAGCGACTTAGCAGCAGCAGCAGCAACAGCAGCCAGACATGCATGCTGAACCAGGCATCTTACTGGTCCAGGAAGTGCCCATGCTGAGAGCTGTCAGTTGGGACGTATGTAGAGACCTTCCCTCCCTAGTCCACCTAGGACATACCCTTTCATCAGTCATGGAGAAATTTCCCTTCCCTGCCTATGCACCCCACCCTTCTATTTTTTTAGCTTGGAGAAAGTTAGAAGCGGTAGTATTGTGGGAAGAATTTAGGGTACTCCCTTTTGAAGTACTCCACATGGTGCTTAAGTTACAGGAAGATGGATTGCCTAATTCTGTTACTTCCTTTATTTTGCCTCTCTTCCTTGGGGGGAACAGATTCATGAAGATCAGTCTTTTGAGGGTCATTTTAAGAGAGGTTAGTTTCACAAGGCATTTCATGGTAACATGTAACATGGTGCCCTTTCACTTGTCCCCAGGCCCAGCTAGCTCTGATCCCATGTGCATTACTTAGAACAAACCCCCCACATACAAATCAGTTCCTCAGAATATGCTCGATGCCATTCTGAGGATTGTGAAGAACACAGATGAGAGTGGCGTGGAGCCAAGCTCTTAGGATGCTTGCAGCTTAGGAGAGGACAGAGCATTCGGGTGCACAGTACTAAAACAGCGGTGGGTGAGGTGTGAGTAGATGGGAAAGAGGGAAGGCGCGAGACTGTGGACGTGGAGGACTGTGTTTAGAGGTGGCTGAGTGGACTAGCTTGGCAAACTGAAGTGTTCATTTAGAGAAGTGGGTGAGAATGACAGAAAGTAGTTGGTGGCTAAGTTATGAGAAGTGGAATGCCAAACTGAGAATAACTTGGACCCATAGGAGGCTCCTTAAGACTTCTTAACAGGAAAACAGTGATGTTTGAAGTGATTCAGAGCACCAAATATAGATTGAGGTCACACCTGGTCAGCCCTAAACTACAACACCTGGACCTGTAGGAGACTTGACCTCTTGATTCACCAGTATTTCTCTTTTGAACTGATCCCCGTTAGTAGCAGCTGCTTAGGGAGGGTAGCGAGACATCTCTTGGGCAACAGGGGAAAAGGCACCGTGTTACTGGTTGTATTCAGGTGGGATTATACAAGCGATGAGTGATTTTTACCAGTGGAAGGTTTGGGGGTTTTCTGGGGAAAACCTAGCATGCCTGTGTGTCTGGTGGTCAGAAAGTAAAGTTGATCAACAAATGCCCTTTGGATTTCTTTAGTTTGGTAAATAGAATCCTTTCTCGAAAGTAATGTAAAAAATTAAAGAGTTTAGGGCTTCTTGATCCCCAAAGAAACGAGTCTTCTGGAAATATCCATTTCAAAGGGAACAAAAAACACATTTCATGGCACAGATATTGTACTTCTATTGAAAGAGTTCATCACCATAAAGCAAAAATGCCCCCTTGATGTGATATCATTACATAAATACTTTTTTAAATGAATAGATTTTCTTTTAATAAAACATAATTTGGTGTTTACACACATTTTTATAAATCTGCCAAAATTGAGAGAGCTTTAAAACTTAATATATATACATTTCTTCTCAACTTTCCGGTCTTTAAGGGCCCACTACCTGTCAACGTCTTGACGGGGTCAAAAGGTACCGCTGTGTCTCTACAGAGTTGTAGTCTTTCATCACGGAGACTGACCTGCCGGACTTTGAAGGCTGTTGCTCTATGCGCTTACATAAGCAACTTAGGTTTCTGTGGGGCCAGGAACCTTAATTATTAAACTACGTTTAAGTTGATCATCTCATCATTAAAATTCAGAGTAACTCGTCTACAGTGTGGGTGTTTTTCATGATTTGGCACACGGTAGAGCAAGCAGCGTAGCCAAGATGTTTTTCATGTTGAGCAAAAACTGTAGCAGATGGAGCTGGTGATCGTAAAGCACTTACTTAAAGTGTTCAGAATGAATCAGTGTAGTTTGAGGCCGACACAGCCATCCATACTAAAGGAGTCTGAGAAGCTGAAGAGCATCCTAATAGTTTCTAATAAAATATGTAACAGGCTGAAGAGAACTGATTTTAAATGGCTGTCCCAGTACTGTTACCCTAGCCAGGGCCCTGTACAGTTGTTCTTAGGGTTATAATGTTTAAAAAAGCCTGCGTGTGTGTGTGTGTTTGAAATTATGTGGTAGGATCGCCATAGCTCTTTACATTTGTCTTCAGGTCAGGGCGGTATTTCAGTGTTGCCTGAGTGGGATTAGTTGATCTTTAAGATGAAGTGAGGGAAACCTCACTTCCTTATGTAGAATTTCTGTAAAGCAGGGACCAGCTGTACTGGTATTTTTATTTTTATGTGGTGAAGGAGCTTAAATATGTAATCGTTTCTATCTTTTTTGTACAAATGCTCTCTCTTATACATTGCTTCACAAACTGATATAAAACTTTGGGTAATTTTTCCCTGAGGAAGTGTTGAACCCCATGCAAGCTGTTAGAATGAATATTGAAAGCTTTGATGGGTACTGTTCTAGAACTGCACGGCTTTTTTGTCTTTTTTAAATCATGGTTTCGTTATTTTGTTTATTTACAAATGACTGGATATGTTCAGGCAAGAAAACCCCCCCCCCCAATATTTCAAAATACAGCAGTCTGTAAACAAACTTTATCTACCTTTTCCCTAAAAGACACCCTTTTTCTGTAATTTGTATGGAAATGCAGTGTCGTTTACCACTGAAAACCCTCTCAGTGGTAGGTTTTATCACCACTTTATAGATGGGAAACCAAAATCTTGAAAGTGGTCGTCTGCTCAAGGCCACACAGCTCCTTGTTGGGGAAGTTGAAATTTGAACCCATGTGAGCCTGTCAAATCCTGTCACATTAGGTGTATCCTAAGGGGTCTGAGATCTGAATCGTTGACCTTTGGCTTTTTTTTTTATTTTTTTTTTAAACTATTTGGAAACCTTTAAGTTGGCAGTATAAATGGAAATTTGTATTGCCTTTAGAATAGTCTCAGATTGGGGGTGGGGTGGGGGCAACAGTGAATCATGTTATCAAAATTATATAATATAGAAGGGGTGGAAGGGAGGTTCAAGAGAGAGGGGATATATGTATACATATAGCTGATTCACTTTGTACAACAGAACTAACAACACTGTAAAGCAATTAATAAAGCAACTAATAAAATATATATATATATACAGAAGTATAACGTGGAATCCTCTGAGTTATCATTTGTGAAGAAAGTTCTTATTTCCGGGAATTAAATTTTTTCACAGGTTAGTGATGTCAGGCTATCATGGCGGGGGTTTCTGAAGCCTCGCTGTGTTCTTTTCTGCTCACCTGTGTATTTTTGGTGTGAAAAGTTTGTACTGGAGGTGAATGAGGCCCTAGGGGTGTGTGTTACTTACAAGTAAATTGGACTATAATATTACTGTTCTCTTGACCGAAATAGTTCTTTCAGTTGAAGTATGATATACATATAGAAAAATTATATATCATAAGTGCACAGTTCAGTGAATTTTCACAGGCTGAATATACCCAGGTTTATCAGCTTGCACGTTAAGAAATTTAACTTTAGCGACAGCTCAAAAGCAGCCATTGTGTCCCTTCCATGAAACAGACTGCAATAGTTTTAATTCTTCTTTGCAAACCTCAGACCATTCCTTATCTTTTAGTTCTCTTCCTGATTGTGGCTGTGATCTTACTTTCAGTCTTTTTGCAACCAGAAGAAGAACAAATGAAAGCTTCACTAAAACTTGTCTCTTCCTCCTCTCATAATCTCATCTCTTGATCAGTCTGCTTCCGTTAAACCAAAGTGTTTTGATGGCTACAAAGTCATCACTCGAGGGAATATGGGGGTTGGCATAGAACATGCAGCTGTGGGGTAACAGCTAAAAACATTCCTTGGAATTTTCAAACCAGAATGAAAATGTGGTGGTTGAACTCAATCATCTCTTTTGTTAAGAGGTCATGAATGAGTGAAGGGTGAGTTGCCTGTGTTTCGGGGAAGTAGTGATAGGAGCAGTCTGCTCCTTCTCAGAACTCTGCTTGGGCTTGAGCAGATCACTCGGGGAGGGGTGGGAACCTCATCTAAAGCCACAGCACATTCAGCACGGTCTCTGTAGGCACAGATGCGTCTGGTCCTGGTGCCCTTCTCAGCTCTGCTCTAGACTCACTTATGTCAATTTATGCCCTTCACTGTTTCAAGCATTTAAACTTGATTTTCAGCTCTTAAATTATGCCATCCTGGGCTTTCCTGGTTTGAGTTGTGAAAGCTGATGTGCCTGCTTGGTGGGAAGCCTTGGTCCTCACTCTCTGTGACCCGGGCTTAGCAGGGCCCTTTCTCCTGCGCTCTGTCTCCTGCAGAACCAGTCTGTGCTTAATTTATCGTGTATGGAGATTTAGAGGCACACCGTAGCAGCACCGTGGCTTTCTGGCAAAGCGATATTCTGGATACTAGAACGTTCCCAGAGAACTAAAATTTTAGCCTCCCATATTCAAACATTACACTAAAAATAATCTAAGTGTTGGGAAGTTCCCTGGTGGTCCAGTGGTTGAGATCCTGGGCTTTCACTGCCGAGGCCAGGTTCATCACTGGTTGGGGAACTGAGATTTCACAAGCCACGCAGCCAAAGTGATGATGATGATCTCAACGTATTAGTTCCATATTTCCCTACCTTCTTGGGAGAAGAGCATACTAAACAACATAATTTTGTTAATTTTGTTCTGCAGAAAACCATAGTTCTAAAAGTTTCTAAAAGAGACTCCAGGGGTTGGCCTGGAGTTTCTTTTGTTGTTGGGGTTGTGGGCATTTTTTTAGGGGGAGGTTTGCCTCTGTCTTAGGTGACAAGAAGAATGTACAGTTCCAAAAACTTGGCATGTAGCACCTTTGCTGCAGGGTTATTAGTCACGAATTAAAACTGTCCTTTTTTACCTTACTCTGTTTTTCGGTCCAAACAGGCCATGATGCTTTATGAGATAATTACTAGACCCCATTTTTCTTCTGGCCCTTTTTGGTAGACACGAGAATCCTGGCCTGAAGCTCCTCTGCTCTCGTGCTCTGGAATCTTCTGTGATCCGAGTGGATTAGCCGTGGTGCTCAAGGCCAGACACTGATGTCATTGTGGCAGGGAGCGCCTCAGGAGCCCCTCTGTCTCCAGCCATTGTCTTTGGTGTGCGGGTGCTGTATACTTGCCTAGTAGCAACAGAATGATTTCTCTGTTCACAGTACAGTTTTTGAAAAAAATTTAAGGGAAAATAATGGAAAGAAAAAGGTTTTCATCTGAGTCTGATAGGATTCGCCAGTAGCTGGTTTTTTTTTTTTTTTTCCAGCTATCACATATATTAGCCCTTGCAAGATTTTCTGCCTTGTCTTCTGCGCACTTCAGCTCAGTGACTGACTCTGAGGACTTCAGGTTAGCCAGCATCACGAGTAGGCACCAGCTTTGTACGACTCCTCCGCTGCAGCCTCCTTTCAAAAGTGAAGTCGCTAGGAAGCACCTTTAGTGCAGCTTCACTGTTGGTATCTGTCAGCCTCATCTGTCCTTTCCAAAGTTGTACCTCACTTTGAAATGCCAGTACTACATATACATCAAGCAGCCCAGGTTGTAAATTGGCAGTGAGCCCAGCATTGTTCAGCATCATGAATAAATAATTTTTTCAAGAATTTTACCAGCTTCCTTTTAGAATTTTGCTCCGTAGGATAGATTAACTACCACCGTACTAGTTAGCTCATCAACGTTTACCTGTGTTTGTGTTGTGGAGTTGGCCTCACATTTCAGTTTCTCTTTTTAAGTTAATAGTTTTTTAAAAATGCCTTATACCTTTTGCCTTTTGTTAGAAATCTGGGATTCAGAGAGTGGATTTTATACTGTGCCTAGCTCTGTTCTTTTTCTTTTAATACTCTACAGATAACAGTATCTTGGCCTGACCTGTCCATATAAGTAAGTATTGGAGAGCACCTTCCTTTGAGTTCTGAAAATCCATGTGGTCTTCGCTAGCTCGTAACCTTGGATTACATCACATTTCTAGGTCTGTTTTCACTTTGTAGGATGCAGTGGCTCAGTTGTATGGTCTCTGGGTCTGTCCCCTAATTAGGCTGGTTGGTGTGCTTTGAGCATTCTCTGACTGCCCTTGAGGATAAGGGAAGTAGGACTTGCCGTGTTTCTTCATTAAAATGCGTTTTTGGCACACCAGGGCACACAGCGGTGCCTGCAGGTGGCGGCGTGCCGGTGGCTGACCCACACTCGGGCAACCCAGGGACAGTGTGGGGAGAGCCGGGGTGGGGCCTCGTGGTGGAAGCCGGCTGGAAGACCCTGGGCGGCCTCAGCGCGCGCTTTTGCCACCCGCCTGTGCAGCGACACCTTCCCTGCCCTTCATTCTCTGGTCAGCGTTTGCTGCTCTGCAGAATCTCCTCACAGAAACTCACCTTTTATTTTTCCCTCCCTTTCCTTTTCTGCTGAGGCATTAATGCTAGATTTTTAGGAGCCTGAACTTCTCATTTCCAGAGACAACTCCTAAGTTTCCATAACTCGGCTTGTTGGAAATCACAAGTTTGACGTCCACGTGATCATACTCCAAAAGAACACCTTTTACAAACAAACCCAAAAGGCACCATAATCACCCTCATGGCTTCCCACCCAAGAGTGAAAAGGAAATGACTGTTTTCTCTCCTTGTTTGAATTCTTTTCAGGTTTTGAATGAGGAATGTGATCAGAACTGGTACAAGGCAGAGCTCAATGGGAAAGACGGCTTCATCCCCAAGAACTACATAGAAATGAAACCACATCCGTAAGTTGGGCTCTGCTTGACCATCCAGGGTCAGACACGCCTGCTTGTTTCTAAAATTGAGATCATCGGGATGGATGTCATGCTTTTTACTCTGTTTTCCCAGGGAATTAACAAAGCACGTTGATTTTCCATGTTCGTAAGAATGTATAACGAGAG
This sequence comes from Bos mutus, assembly GCF_027580195.1. Taxonomy (NCBI): domain Eukaryota; kingdom Metazoa; phylum Chordata; class Mammalia; order Artiodactyla; family Bovidae; genus Bos; species Bos mutus. Next base: position 7,106,109 of record NC_091635.1, on the reverse strand, counting down.
CATAATAGTCAATGATGGTCTATGTTTTCAGTGATAATTGTCTGTGATCTGCAAATGATAAAAGTTAGGGCCATAATTATTCTTCTGTGAAACCCTTGGTGCCAGATGTGTTTTGCATTTTGCAAAAAATGCCAGATTCTGCGCTTTTTGAGTTTTTAGAACAGGTACTTGTCACATGGTTTTGTATTGGTATGTTTGATTTTCCTATGGGACCATGTCTTAATAATATTGATACCACCAGAGCACAGTACTGGGCCTGTAATTGGTTCTCGGTCAGTGTTACTATAATCACTGGCCTAGCCTCCATTTGAGTGTTCCCACTTCAGAGAAAACAAAAGGCTGCTGAGAACAGTGGGGAAAATTTTGTTTTTAATTCCAGAAGCTTTTATGTTGCTATGTGACAGGGTGGGGTCCTGGGAGCCCTGACAGGCCACTTCCCTCCCACCCTTCTCTCTCCCATCTTGCATCGTCTCTGCTCCTGCCTCAGACACAGTCGTTTTCTTGTATGTCAGGGAGAACTGAGGCTTTCGGTGCTCAGATTAGAATGCCACTGAGACAGAGAAATGGTAGATCTTACCTACTTGTTTTAACAACGGAATGGTAAAGAAGACTTGTAGATGACTGCCCACCTCGAGGCAGCAGCCCATTTGTCCCTCTCCCTCATTGTCACTGTTGTGATGTGTCCCTGTCGCTTCTCTTCCCCCAGATACTGGAGCAAAGATCTTAACCTCCACTTGTCTTACACAGATCTCACATCATCTTACCCAGGCACCATAGAGCGCAAAGGGCCTTGACCATGGTACAGCTCATTCCTCTCTATCCTGCAAATTGAGAAGCTTCCAGTATTTTCAGTTTTAAAACCACTAATTTATGAATCTAGTTCTCATCTTTTTAAATATTTTAGTTGATTGGAGTCTAGTTGATTTACAGTATTGTGTTTTTAGATTCATTTTTCATAAAGGTTATCACAGAATATTGAGTGGAGTTCGCTGTGTCACACTAGGTCCTCATTGGTTATCTGTCTTACATCAGTAGTGTGTGTGCATCCCAAGCTCCTGCTGTGTGAATATGGTTCTCGTTATAAAAGACTAACAGTGTAGAAAACTATAGAGCAATGTGAGTTTCTCCCCATAGATGTACCCCTTTTTCCAGGAAGTGAAGGGACTTAAATGCTCTCTTATGAACCGAATCGGCTCTAAGATGATGCTTTGCCTTCCATAAAACAAGACAAATGACTCCGGAGCTTCCCTCTGAACCATCTGTCAGGTTCATGTTTTGGTCACTGAACTCTTACACAGTTCTCATTATGTGCAGAGACCTGCAGAGTTAGGTTCTGTAGTTAAATTATGTATATAAAATGTCTGCACAATTAATAGGAAGTTCTTTGAGAAATCACATCCAGGAAGCCATCACCTGGAGAGTGAGAGGTGGGTTACCCTTCAGTCTGGCAATGGGAAGAAACCTATTAATGTCTATTCTGTATAGATACAGAACTGTCTGTAATGAAGCATCTGTGGGGTCTTCAAGGAAACTGCTTATGCTTCAAAAAAAAACCCAGCACCTTTTGATGGCTCACTAAATGTTTCATGGAATGATTTACAAGGAGAAAATCAGTCTAATTTGTAAAGGACATTTTTCTAAAATTGTTTGAAACTTGGACTGTCTTGTATCTTTATAGCTATATGAGTTTGATTTCTCCCCACTTCCCCTAAAAAGATACTAGATTCCTTGAGGAATTTTTGTCTTCTGCTTTTATACTCCCTTGCAACTCATGCCTTGCTTCTGCACATAGTAGCTCAGTAAGTAGTTTTGAATTGATACTCAGACCCAAATGCTTGCAGAAAGGCTGGGACCAATTTGTCCATGACAATGAGAGCCAAAGTACTAAATACTCAGAGGCGTTCCATGAAAGAAATTCCTGGCCCCTTGTCAGTGGACTGATAACGTTCATTTGGGGTCCCTGTAACATTAGATTGGCGGGTATTAACATTTAACATTTTAACACGACTGAGCGACTGAACTGAACTGAACATTTAGCCATGCAAAGACCCTGATGCTGGGGAAGATTGAGGGCAGGAGGAGAAGGGGACGACAGAGGATGAGATGGCTGGATGGCATCACGGACACAATGAACATGGGTTTGGTTGGATTCCGGGAGTTGGTGATGGACAGGGAGGCCTGGCGTGCTGTGGTTCATGGGGTCGCAAAGAGTCAGACACGACTGAGCGACTGAACTGATGCCTGGGTTACTAAAATGTTGGTGCAAGTAGTGCTATCCAAGATACTCCAAAAGACAGGCAGAGCGCTACAGATTCCTGGGACGTGCACTAAGCACACTTTTGCATTCTTGTGGCCACTTAGGTTCCATAGTTGCTTTGGGGACTGTGTGGGCTTTTCACGGACTGCATCACAGAATATACCCCTCAGGAAAAGCAGTTGGCCAGTGGTCACTGGGAGCCACGCAGGGCTTCCTACCTCTCGGTCCATACAAGCCAAAAATGTGCACGTCTGTTCCTGTAATCCTGCCTCAAGAGATCCAGGATTTGCTCAAGCTTTTCTGTAAAGGGCCAGATAATAAATATTTTAAGCCTTATGGGCCATGTGCAGTCTCTGTCATGTCACGTATTCGTCTTTGTTTGAATTTTTTAAAATAACCCTTAAATTTTTTAAATAGCCTGAGTAGGTCATACCAAACCCAGGTAGATGTAGGCTAAGGGTCATACATAGTTTGCTGACTTCAGCGGTAGATCCAGTGATAACAAAATCAACTTCAGTTCCCTTTCATTTTTGTATTTCCAGGCTGAAGGGAACTTGAGCAGAACAGCAGGCTGTAATTTTTATATTAAAAAAACTGTGGCTCTAAATCTTTGTTTTTCTTCAGATTGTTTCAGGTGACTTAGGCATTTCTGATCTGACTGTTGAAAATATAGGAAAAGGCCATCCTCCTTGGATAGCTGCGGTTACTGGCCTGATGGTTGAAAAAACCACTCTCATGCCTGCTGGTGTCTCCCCACTATAGGGAACTTCAGAATAATAATTGATCAGGAAGCATCGAGTCCAGGCCCCGTGGTGCTTCCTTCCCAGACTCTGAGTGGAAGGCAAGCAATGCTCATCCATCCGAGTTCTGAAAAAAGAAACCATAGTACAGAAAAGACCACGACCTGAACCAAGGGGTGTGGTTGGCCTTTTAGAACTGTTTCACGAGGCAGAGCTGCTCTGTGAATGGATGTCCAGCAGCACGGGGTCAGAGTTGGCTTCAGAGCTGTGGGAGGGCATGGAACACCCTCCCTCCCCGTCCCCTCTCTCCTGCCTTTTAAAGTTTTTGTTAGGGAGGAAGAGAGAAGTTTAAAATGAAGTATGACCTAATACAGCGTTTGAGCTAACAAATGAAACACAGACTGCGAAATGATTGTTGGCATTAGCGTTGCATGAGTTGTATATACTGGCGTGGATCCAAATATATGCTCTTCACATTAAATGCCTGTGGATGAGCGCCTATGGGATGAAATATATACTTGAATTGGAAGTAAGCTGCTTCTTCCCATGGTATTATAGCATAAACCCATATTTTTAAAAAAGTTTAAACAGTTTGACCATAGCCATGTAATTCCACATAAATACCACCCTTCATTGCATGCATGCTCAGTCATGTCCGACTCTTTGTGACCCGTGGACTGTAGCCCTCCAAGCTCCTCAGTCCATGGAATTTTTCAGGCAAGAATACTGGAGCAGGTTGCCATTTCCTCCTCCAGGGGATCTTCCCGACCCAGGGATTGAACCTGAGTCTCCTGTGTGTGTGTCCTGCATTGGCAGGTGGATTCTTTACCACTGAGCCACCTGGAAAGCCCACATGTCACCATTGAAAGAAATTAGTTATAAACAATGTGAAATGCTAAGCAGGTGTACATGGTACTAAATGTTTTAACTGAGAGTGACAGCTGTTCCTCACGTAGCATCATATCCCTTCTATTGTGAGACATCCTTTCTCTTGGTGGGGGTTGGGGGGGGTGTTTAGTGAAAATAGGAGCAGACACCAGACTCCCCAACTAATTTTCTATCTTTCAGTCGGGATGCTTATAGTAAGGGTGTGTTTACTTTGTAAAACTTTCAGTCAGTACTTTGCATTACTACAGCATTTTTTTTTGTTGAAAATAAAAATTAGTTAATTTTAAGCTGGAGCAAAAAAATACTGCCTCTGTATCTGTATCACCGTGCACCATAAGGGGAAGGTCTAAAAACACACACACCTACCTGCCAACAATCACTGCCTCTGGGGAGTTTGGAAGAAAAGTCTTGCTTTTTATTTTTATTTCACACACATCTAAGCTATTTTAATTTAGATCCATTACTTATACCTTAAAACAGGAAGACAGAAAGGAAACGCCTGCCTGGTGGGAAGATGGCGGGCAGTCTGTGAGGAAAGAGTGTGACTGTTGAGGAGCTTCACTCCACCTGCCTCTCAGCCCCAGGACTGCTGAGGGCGTGTGCGCTGTCCACCCGAGCGCACAGACCAAACCAGAAAGCACCTACAAGGTCGCAGCACCGGGAGCTGTCCTTTCCTGGCTGGCCGTCATTCTGCTGTGTTACTGCCTGATTTCTCTGGTGTGGCCTTCCTTCCGGGCACTGGAGGACTCACCCTCGAGTTCTTTGTAGGCACAGGAAGATAGGTGGTACCAGCTCCCCAGCAGCTTGGCAGTGCGTTGCCTCCAGTGAGGTAGACACAGGGCTGCAGATTTCAGGCCTGTTCGGAGTCACTAATGGCAGCTTCTGAATGCACCCTTCCCAGCAGCCCCCATCTTTCTCTTGGAATTTTAGCAGAGTGTATTATTTCAGATTGAAGGCAAAAGGAGGAGAGGACGGCAGAGGATGAGGTGGTTAAATAGCATCACCAACTCAATGGACATGAACTTGAGCAGACTCTGGGAGATAGCGGCAGACAGGGAAGCCTGGCGTACTGCAGTCCATGGGGTTGCAGAGTCAGACGTGACTTAGCGACTGAACAATGACGACAGTTACTTCAGAGACATCTTGCAGTGCAGTCACGTATAAGTAAGATAGATATGTTAGATGTATAACTTTAGTTATTCTAGTTTGCACATTTAATGCATGTTAGATGAAGTGGGTAGGTCTTTATCAGCTACAACTGGTGTCAATTGCTTTTTTTAAATAACAACAGTAAAGACAACTCTGCACAGAGAACCTTGTTTTCACAGTCATCTGTCCTAATTCGTTGTGGCTTTCCTGTGAGAAGTGAGGCGCCTGTGACCTGAAACTGTTTCAGAGATTTCTTCTCCTCTTCCTCCAGGCCCGCCCTAGCCGCTCCTGCCCTTTTCCATGACTTCTCCCACTTTTTCTTGTGACCCTGGTGAATCAGCACTAGGAGAGGAGACTCTCTAACTTGCTCCAAATCCAACGAGCTAGCTCTGCACCGGGTAGACCATAGCATTCCTGGTGGTTCCTGAAAACCAACCTCTGAGCCATGACGGCAGAGAGAGGCCTTGAGAGGAGCGTCAGCCACAGCTGCCTGCCGGGGCTGCTCCCTCCCAGCCCGAGCCTCTCCCCTTGGTGCCCTTAGAAGTGGCCCAGCTTCTCGGCCTCCTAGCTTTCCTGCCCCGCCTTCTCTTCATCCCACTGTAGAGGCTGCTGCCTTATCAAGTGGCTGCAGGAAGGCCTGTCTCACCTTAAGTGGCTCATTCTGTGCTCCAATCGATAGATCTGGGGTTTCCCCCGGTGCCTTGCTGATGAGTCAGCTGGGGGCCCACTGGGCTTTGGCTCAGGGGGCCCATCTTTAAGTGTCTTCCTCTGTAGAAAGAGTGGCCCATGATTGTGTCTTATGAGTCACTTTCTGGAGAGTGGGGAAGGGAGGAGACGGTACCCCTCACAAGCCGGGACGGGTGTGTACTGACAGGAGGGCTGAGGGGGAGGCCCTTCCCCTGGTGAAGAGTGTGCTGTTACGTTTGGGAGGCTGGACATCCCGTTTCTTTGTGGGGAAGCAGATGTTGACTGGCTTGCCTTCCTTCCTTAGGTGGTTTTTTGGCAAAATCCCCAGAGCCAAGGCAGAAGAAATGCTCAGCAAACAGCGGCATGACGGGGCCTTTCTTATCCGAGAGAGCGAGAGTGCTCCTGGGGATTTCTCCCTCTCCGTCAAGTAAGTATTTCCTGCTCTGACTGCCTGGAATCCTGTCTCCAGCTGATGGATGTTGTGAAGCCAGGGGCCAGGTGTCTGGCTCCACTCACCGAAGGTGGCAACCTGGGGCAGGTTTTGTCTAAACAGCCTGTTTTAAATCAGAAAACTGTATATTAAAATCCTCATTTCTGGCTCCTCTTCAGAATTGTCTCTCGCAGCACTTTAGATGCCCGTGTGGAGACCGTTTTCAGTTGCTGCGCAGCTGAGTGTCAGAGAGGAGACACTTGTCAGTGCTCCCCACTCCCCCCGCCGCACAGTGTCCCCACACACCCGGCTCTGACAGCAGCTGGTCATCAGGTCAGCTGCCTCGTGCACCTTTTCCAGGTGTCCCCCCAAAGGCTGCCAGCATCGGCAAAAGGTGACCATAGGAGTTTGGGGGCTTTTTGCTTTTCCCAGGGGTAAATTTAAATGTGGGAGGGAGCTGGTATGCAGTGGGGGGAGGCAGGGAGTCATACCACTGTGGGGATCATGGAGAATATAAACTGGAACTTTGAGAATTCTCAGCTAATCACTCCCCACCCACGACATAAGGATTTTGACTCCAGTTGTCCTTTCCACATGTGTTTTGACTCTGTCCGTTTCTAGTTAATACTGCAGGAAACCTGCCCCTACCCCCCACTCCCACCCCAGGAATCTTACTGATCACCTCATCATTTATACGATGAAGGGCTGATTAGATTAAAACTCAGATCACTTTAACTATACATTTAAAATGAAGACTGTAGAACTATTTGCCATTTACAAATGATATCAAGATTTTTCCGTTTCAGAAATCAGCTCAATATCTTGTTTCATTTTAGGACCAAATGTGCGGTTAAAGTGTTGGGGTTTTTTTTTTTACTGTAGGTTTAAATCGAAAAATTTTTGTGTTCCTTTTCTCTGTGAAGATGTGGGAGGTGGTTTCAGGTAACGTTTTCAGTATTCTCAGCTACATTTCCAGTATAGTTTGGTTTTAGTCCCATCATGAAAAAATCAAGCCATCTAATCATCAGTTTTCCTCTTCTAGCAATGGCTTTTCTTTTTTCTTCTTAATAGGCTTTACTTTTCTAAAGAGCAGAGTTTATGTTCACTGCAAAATTGAGTGGAAGGTACAGAGGTTTCCGTGTGCCCCTCACTCCCGCATGCGCAGATCAGCGGCTTTCTGACGAGCCTGACTGAACACATGCAAACGAGGACCTGGTGGGCGAGGAGCTCCTTGAGATGGAAGGGTTTTTATGCTTCTCATCAACTTGCGTTTCCTCCTCTTCTTACATCTTACACAGACCCAAGGATAAACCCAACCATGGAAGACGAGGGATACAGGCAGTTAATCCTTGAAAGGTGCCCAGAAGCCCCTGGCAGTTCACGTTTGGTTGTCTGATGACCGTGGTCCCTGCCCATGCTCGCCAGGTGGCCGCCAGAAAGCTCCCATTTTAGCAAATAAAACCTTTAAAGAGCTCACGTTTTCCTTGCTTTAAAAGTAAAATTTGAAACAGGTGTCATAACCACCTCTTAATAACACAAGCACCCGAGCCAAGGAGGTTCAAGAATCCACAGCCTCAGGTTTTCAAGGTGTTGGGCATCTGTGGTGGAAAGACTCCTGTCGTTAACAGCTCACCCCATCAGGGACTCTGTACCCCTTTCAGAAGCCACGTGCTGTGCACAGCAGTAGAGCGCTTCCCTGAGCCCAGAAGTGCCACTTAAATTTGTCCTTCCTCAATAAAGCTTTCTTGCTCATCCACCTTTTTTCTCATGAACTAGCAGTGCAGTTTCTAAGCTCTTTGCACCTGTACTGACTTCCTTCAAGCTCAGTGCTGCCACCTGCTGGGTTGGTTTTAAGAAGTATTTTTGCTTTAACACCCATGATGGGAGGGCGAGGCTCCCGTTTCTTCATTTAGCAGATGTTCATAGAGCATCTTTGGATGCCAGTGGGGACCTTGAGGACTCAGCAGAGAGCAGGACGGGTGGGGCCTTGCTTGAGCTAATGTTGAAGGCAGAGAGCATGATGGTGGTGGGCCATTCCCATTCAACCAGATCATGCTGTTTTTCTGGGCCATTGTAAAGAGAGCGTTTGTCATTTCTCCAGGTGGTAGAGAAGCCTTTGGGGGGTGAGGCGGTGCCTGGGCCTTTATTTATTGTCCCTACATGTCCTTTTCTTTGAGACCTTTTCAGCGTATGTAGAACTAAAATCCCTGATTAGAAAACACAACTTTAAATTCTTCCCAGTTACAGGAGAATTGTTGGAAGTGTGTCCAGTCCCTCCTTTTCTCACCTTATTTCTTACCCTACCTTTTGTAGTCTTCAGATGTCACACAGGATTTCAGTTCTTTTTTTCCATTTGGCACAGTCCACAGCACGTAGAAACTTTCTGTAGGGTGGGGCTTTTTTTTTTTAACAAATGTCTTCAGAATTAGGTTAATAGGGCTTCCTGTCCGGCGAGGATTCTTCCTGTTGTCGCTGGCGGTCATCATCCTGATGGAGGGTCTCACCAGGGAGTCAAGTTGTGCTGCAGTCCTGGTCTCCTCAGCCTGGAAGGGCGTGGCCGAGACACAGGGTCTCCAGGGATCCTGCTTGATGGGCAGGTGGCCGCTGGGCAGCCAGGACAGAGCCCTCCAGCCCCGTCTCACGTGTATCCTCTGCCCCTCCCCAGGTTTGGAAATGATGTACAGCACTTCAAGGTGCTCCGAGATGGGGCTGGAAAGTATTTCCTCTGGGTGGTCAAGTTCAACTCTTTGAATGAGCTGGTAGATTATCACAGATCTACATCCGTCTCCAGAAACCAGCAGATATTTCTCCGGGACATAGAGCAGGTGCCACAGGTAAGCCTCGAAAGAGAGGTTGGGATCATCTTTAAGCAATTAAGAATAGCTCCTTAGGCAAGCAGGTTTTTTTTTTTTTTTTTTTGGAAGGGTTACTTCAGGGCCTTCTATGCTCATTATTAACTCACGTTAAAGATTTGGATTTGAAACAGTTTTGCATTTCGCAGAGGCTGCTTCTGTGAAGCAGTGTGCTGCAAAAGTTACCCTGTGTCTCTAGGACGAGGGTCTTTAACACACCCTCACACACAGTTTGCCTGGAAGTAGACTGTGAGGAAAGTCACACCTGTAAGGGGGTGGGGTCCACACTCATGGCTAAAATCCTACGCCTCACGTACTGGTTAGCACCAGCCTGTTGTGTACAAACTTTACCCTTTCGACTTTCCCTAAGTGACACAGTGATGGGAACTGAAATATTTCCTCATCTGGGATTGTAAGCAAAGCTCCAGGGGCTGTTTCTGCAGTTCTTTCCTGAAGCAGTACCTGCTGCTGGATGCTGGGGCGAGGCTGACCACCTCAGTGGGGACCCTGCGGTGGCTTCCATCATTGGTGAAAGATTACACGACCCCCCAGAGTAAACTCCATAAGAATTTGTGGAGGGGAGGGGAAGTGAGGGGTTGTTTCAGAAGGTGTGGAGAGGCTGGCGCGCGTTCGTTTCCCATCACTGTCCGCTTCCAGGGGGCTGGCCACAGTCGGATGCAGTGTGTGTTTTTTCCCTGCCCTTTTCTGCAGCAGCCAACATACGTCCAAGCCCTCTTTGACTTTGACCCCCAAGAGGATGGAGAGCTGGGATTCCGTCGGGGAGACTTTATCCACGTCATGGATAACTCAGACCCCAACTGGTGGAAAGGGGCTTGCCACGGGCAGACCGGCATGTTCCCACGCAATTACGTCACCCCCGTGAACCGGAACGTCTAAGAGTCAAGAGATTATTTAAACAAAGCGAAAAATTTTAAACACACACAAAAGAATTAAACCCACGAGCTGCCTCTGTCAGCAGCCTGTGAGGGAGCTCAGAACACCTGGTGGGTCACCTGGTGACCGGCTCACTTTGGTTGGAACTCTGGGGGGTGGGAGGGGGAGTTGGATATAACAATGCCAAAACTTACCTATAAATTAAGAAAAGAGTTTTTATTACAGATTTTCACTGCTGCTCCTGTTCTTCCTCCTCTGTCCTTTTTTCATCCTTTTTCCTCTCTGTCCATCAGTGCATGACATTTACTGCCACATATAGTCCTAGCTGATGCCAATAATAAAAGAAAAGAAACCACGTGGGCTGATATTTTCTCTATGCAAAATGTCTGTTTTAGTTGGGAAGACTTCAAATAGCCGCTTCTGTGTTCTGCGTTTTATATACACTCACAGGAGCAGGCAGTCCCTGCCCTTCAGCTTCTGCTAGAGGAGGGCGGGCGGGAGTGGGGGTGACAGGAGGGGTTGGTGCCCCCCAGGGCTTCCTGCGAGCCAGGCCCCAAGCCTGTGTCTTTTCTATATCCATTTCCCTTTCAAGTGGTGTTCCTGAGCATGCTGTTTTTCATAGTGCCTTCTGCCTTATTTCGAGGGTTGCTTCTGAGTGGTGTTTTTTTCCTTGTTTGTTTTATTTTAAAAATAAGTTAAAGACAGTCAGCCAATTTGTCTCCTACTCTGTGTAAATATTTTCCCCCCGGGGAGGGGAGGACAGGGTAGAGAAGAGGAGACAAGCAAGAGGAGGATGTGGGGGTCCTGCCTGTGGGCAGCCAGAGCCTCTAAGGTTCAGCTTTAACATTTGTAGCCCCTGGAGGTTAAGGGAGCCAGGGTGCAGTGGAACCAGGTTGCCGCCTTCCCACGTCTGACTGCATCTGGTGGGGGGTTGGGGTGGGGGCTGGGCCCTTGACCTTGCAGTCTCGGTTGTTATCTGTCCCCACCTTAGTCTCAGACACCCACAGTAACCAGTCTCTGGAGCCAGCCAGTTTCAAGTGCAGGAAAGTCCAAGGAGTTTAAACTGTATCAGGTTCTACCATGTTCTATACTGGGGGAGAAAATGAGCATTTTTGCTTCACCTTTCTTGCTCTGAAAGCTGAGGGTATCCGTTAATGGCTCTCACCTGTTGTGTCCCCTGCCTGACGCACCCAGATGAGCTTCAGGCTGCGTTCGGGAAGCAGCTGGGCGGTTTTTCGTTTCTGCATTCACAGCGGGCTGTGTTCATAGCTGCTCCATCTGGCCCCCCGAGAGGGAATTGTCTCTGTGACGCAGGGGCAGGCGGAAGGAAGGTTGGAACTAGGAATGTTGAGTCCGTGGCAGAGCTCTGTCCGTCCGCCTCCTGCCGGCTTCTTGTCCCTCATGGTGATGCGCCATGAGCATCCTCTCCCCACCCCCCCATTCCCACAGCAGAGACAGAGCCGCTGGGGGTTGGTGGTGGCCTTCAACTCCTGAAGTGGTCAGTCAGCGTCTCTGCTGGACCTGGTCGGGGACCAGGCTTGGCCTGGAGCGCCTGGGGCCCAGGAGGCGCTGCCCTCCTGGACAGAGCATCCGCCACTCTCCACTCGCTTCTCTCCTGATAATACAAGGAATCTCTGGCATTCTGGACCTGGACCATTTGATTGTTTTATTTTGGAATTGGTGTATATCATGCAGCCTTGCAGAACTAAGTTTTGTGTGTATATATTTAAAAGAAAATCAGTGTTTAAAAAGACGTATGTACTTAATCCTTTAACTCTGCGGATAGCATTTGGTAGGTAGTGATTAACTGTGAATAATAAACATACAATGAATTCTTCACTGTATATTTTTTCTTTTTTTTTCACTCCTTTGCCTTAAAGTAAAAAACCTAGAGACTGTTGGGGACTGGGGGTGCTTGTGCTCTTATTTCCGACTCACCTCACTCTGGGGAACCACGTGGGTGTCTTGGGCTCTGGGAGCAGTGATGCCCATGTCATGTTGATCAGAATCCCTGGGAGCAGGTTCCTAGTGTCGAGTCGGAGGCCCCACCCTCAGCTCCGCCTTTGAGGGCACCCACAGGCACACCTGGTGGTTCTGACAGAAGGCATGGGCCACACTTTGAAAACCAGCCCAGATCTAGTACTTAGGACCAGGTGTGGCTGGCCTGATTCTCGTCCCGCCCGCCCACCCCCCCACCTCCATAAAGGACAGACGGACAGAAGGAGCCATGTGAAAGGAGTCTCGGCGGTGCAGTGGGCCTCTTCAGGGTGACCTTGGGCCTGTCACCACCCACAGCACTGGCAACAGGAGGTGAGGTAGGAGTTGTGTAGAGAGAAAACAGCACCAAACCTGAGGAGTTTCCACTTGTGTCCTTGGAGCCCAGCACACTGCCTTGCTTGCGGCTGGCCTGCTGGGAGCCAAGGGGCTCAGGGCCCGCCCAGGCCGGCTCCTCCGAAGCTGATCCAAAACAGGGCCATTGACTTGTAGGCTCCGTGAGGTTCTTTTGCCCCCTTTTGACTCATGGCTTCAGAATAACCTCAGAATTAATAGGAAAATGACTGCTTTTGCACTAGTCCGGTCCCAAGGTTCTTGGTGGCTGTGTCCCCCTCCTCCGACCCTGGGCCTGTCATTCCTGGGCAGGGAGCGTCTCTGGGGAGACTCCGCCCTGGGACAGCTCGTCTGGCTTTGACGATGGAAAGCTCTGCTGGATGAGTGGGCTCCGCCCTGTTCTCGTCTGAGCGGCCCTCCTGACACTCTTACCTAGTGCCCTGGGAGTCTAACAGAAGCTCGATTTAGACATGATTGTGGAGGGGGTGGCGGTGATAGTGCCTGCCCGGTGCTCCCAGGCAGGGGGCAGGTTGGAAGGAGAAAGGTCATGGGCGCTGTGTCTGCCTTTGCTCAACACTCGTCCTTCTGAGTAGCTGACCTTCAAGTCAGGACGTCTTGCTTTCCCAAACAAGTGAACCAGCGAACCTGAATTGACACGCAAATTCTCCAGGTTCCACCTGAGCCCTGTTTTTCACAGAATAGCATGGAGAGCTTGCTTACTGACGGAATGTGTGTTCCTCTGGGGGCTTCTTAGACTAGGGCTGGGGAGTTACAGACCCCTCCTTCCACCCAAGTCCCTGGGTGGGGCCGGATGAAGCAGGACTCCACTAGAACGAGTTGGAAATGGGCAGCTCTGGAAGGTTGGGGTTTGGGGATTTTTGTTTTTCCAAGGATAGCTTTCCCGAGATTCAGTTCACTATGTGGAAGTCACCTATTTATTTATTTGGTCATGCCATGCAGATTGTGGGATCTTAGTTCCCAGACCAGGGATCCAACCCAGGCCCCCTGACATGGAAGCTTGGAGTCCTAACCACTGGACTGCTGGGGAAGTCGCACAAGTCACCCATTTAGCGTAGCCCATCCGGGGGCTTCCAGTGCAGGGACTGGGGGTTTGGTCCCCAGTGGGGAACTGACATCCTGCATGGTGCAGAATGTGGCCAAAAATTAACATGGGACGGGGGGACCCTTCAATAAAGTAGACCATTCAGCAGTGTTTAGTAGTATTCACAGATGCTGCAATCAACTTTAGGACTTATGCATCATCCCGCAAAGAATCCATATATCTATGATCAGTTACTTGCCGTTTTCCCCCAACCCCTCCCAGGCCCTGGCAACGGCTAATCTGCCTTCTGTCTCTATGGATTTACCTATTCTGGACATTTTACATAAGTGACATCATATAGTACATGGTCTTTTGTGGCGGGCTCCTTGCACTCAGTGTCATGTTTCCAGGGCTCATCCCTGGGGTGACACGTATCAGGATGTCATTCCTTACGGCCATGAACAGGCTTTGGTGTGGAGACACCATGTCTTTTTTTTCCATTCATACAGTGATGGGGTGCATCTCACGTGGCTCGGTGGTAAAGAATTCACCTGCTGTGCAGGAGAGGAGGGTTTGATCCCTGGGCCGGAAAGATCCCCTGGAAAAGGGAATGCCAACGCACTCTAGTATTCTTGCCGGGGAAATCCCGTGGACAGAGGAGCCTGGCGGGGCTACAATCCATGGGATCACAAAGAGTCAAACGCAGCTTAGCGAGTAAACAGCAGCAATGATGGGCATACGGGTTGTGTCCAGTCTAGCTGTCCTGAACGATGCTGCTACGAGCATTCATGTATCGGGGTGTACGAGGACAGACCCTGAAGAACTTGCAGCAGAGGAGCAGACAGTCCTTTTCGGCCGGAACAGTGAAGAACGGGGACCACAGAGGAGACCCCTTGGGGAGCAGTTGTTCTGGTGAGCAGGAGGGGCCGCAGGGGGAGCCACCGGAAGCTGGTTGATCTGAGCCACGTGTGGGAGGACGGGTTGGGGGGGTCGAGGAAGAGGAGGGGTAGTGATGACCGTGGGGATCCTTCTTGAGCAGCAGGGGCCCTGAGGTTGCTGTCGGTTGAGACAGGGAGCAGGGGTGCGGTGGGGAGGGAGGGTAGACAGCTGCGTGTGAGGTGCCTGTGGCCAGATGTCTGGAGCAGAGGTGTTCCCCTCTCGCTCTGGAGACCGATCTGGGCAGGGGACTCGGATCAGGGTCAGAGGTGTGGAGGTGGCCCTGAAGTCCCTGCCCTGGGCAAGGGATCACACCTGCTCTCAGAGAGGGAACAGGGCAGGATGTGGGCTCAAGCCCTGAGGAAAGCCAAGCCCTGAGGCCTGGATGAGGAAGCAGCAAAGGAGAGGCGGCGGCTGGAGAGGCAGGATGCAGACAGGGCTGCCAGCGTGGGGGTAGCTGTGTGTCCAGGAGCTGGCCCCCAGGGCCATCCTCCCCCAGGTCCCCCGACCCCCACCCTCTTTCCCAGCCCATCCTGATGGTCCCCAGACTGCCCAGCATGCCTTTTCCCTTCTGCCGAGAGACCTTCCCCAGCTGCCAGGTTGCTGAGAGCACGAAGTGCAGCTTCCTGACCCACACGTGTGCTGAGAGGTCAGAGTGAGCTCTGAGTTAGGAGACCCAGGGCTTTGTTCCAGGCTGTGTGGCCTTGGGCAGAGCCCTTCTCCTCTGATCCCTTCATTCATCTGCTTAAAAACGAGCCCTGTCACCAGGTTGCCCTGAGGGATCTGTAGATGTCTTACAGATGATTAAAGTGTGATGCGGGGCTTCTCTGTTGGTCCTGTGGTAAAGGTAACCAGAAAAAAAAATAAGTACGATGGGACTGGTACTGACGATGGCCTTGGTGTTCAAAGCCTTTTACAGTCAGCGAGTCCTCCAGCCCTTTGGCCCGCTGAGCCCCTTGAGTATCCCTGGCTTTGCCAACATCTACCTTTCTCTCTGACTGAAGCCAAGGTCTCTCCTCCTCTCTGCTTGTCTGCTTACCCCTAAGTCTACACACCCCACCCTCTGAGAACCTTTCCTGACTGGCACCCAGTGAACACTGGCTCCACCACTGTCTCAGAGCCCCAGATGCAGGAGTGCTCCCTGATCGGTCCTGTGACACCACCCCACCCTCTGCTTCCAAGCCCCGGGGCCTGCTTCAGCTGCCGGTGGACCTTGTCTATAGCTGGGAGCAGTGGTGCCAGTGAGGAACCCAGACTCTGGGGTGGCCTCAGACAGGCCACCTCCTGTGTCTGGGGAGTGAGTCACCAGGTCGGTAACCTTAAGTTACCTTTCTAAGCCTCAGGCCAAGAAACAAGTCGATAAAGAGAAAGTGAGGATTGCACGGGGTAATTGTTACTCACTGCTGGCTCCCACAGCTGGCAATTCATTCAGGGTCCAGCCCACTCCTGCTCAGCCCTGTGCCTACCCACAACTCTTGTTCTTACTTAGGGCCAAGGGATTCGTCCACTATTTTCAATTTTTTTATATTTAAGTCTTTGATCCATTTGAAGGCTGTGATCAGTGAGAGTTTGGGTCCATCTCTGGTTCCAGATGGCTACCCAGTTGCTCACATAGCATGTATTAAAAGAGCCATTGTCAGCTCTCAGATTGGAGAGAATGCATTAAAAAAAAAAATATATATATATATATTTTTTTTGTATGGGGTATGGCACCCCACTCCAGTACTCTTGCCTGGAAAATCCCATGGATGGAGGAGCCTAGTAGGCTGCAGTCCATGGGGTCGCTAAGAGTCGGACACAACTGAGTGACTTCACTTTCACTTTTCACTTTCATGCATTGGAGAAGGAAATGGCAACCCACTCCAGTGTTCTTGCCTGGAGAATCCCAGGGATGGCGGGGCCTGGTGGGCTGCCGTCTATGGGGTTGCACGGAGTCGGACACGACTGAATCGACTTAGCAGTAGCAGCAACATAGCCCATTAACAATGCTGTGATCGTTCCAGGTGAACAGCAAAGGGACTCAGGCATACATATACATGTATCCATTCTCCCCCAAACTCCCCTCCCCTCCAGGCTGCCCCATAGCCTTCAGCAGAGTGAGAGGATGTGTTTTGTGCTGAGTTTCCGTGTGGCAGGGTCCTGGAGGGGCTGCTTCCCTGAGGCTCCCCAGCAGTCAGGACCCGTGATGGGGCTGCTCCTCCCACGTCGCTCTCCCTTCTCGCCTTGTCCCAGCTCTTCTTGCTTGTTTACATTTTTAATGTAAACTTTAGAATCAGCTTGTCTAGGTCCAGGGGAAAAAAAGATGCCTCTGGGTATCTTTATTTGGATCCTGTTAGATTTGTAAGCTGCCTTCGGAAGAACTGACATCTTTATGACGTTGAGCCTTCCTGTCCAAGGACACAGTGTGTCTCCAGTTTCATGTCCCCTGGGAAAGTTTCAGTTTTCCTCCTGGAGGTTTTGTACATTTCTTGTCCTATTTATTCCCAGATATTAATATTTCATCTGTTTTGTGGATAATTTTTTTTTGTCTTTACATGTGCTAAGTTGCTTCCGTCATGTCTGAGAGGAGCCCACCAGGCTCCTCTGTCCACGGGATTCTCCAGGCAAGAATACTGGAGTGGGTTGCCATGCCCTCCTCCAGGGGATCTTCTGACCCAGGGATGGAACCTGCATTTCTTATGTCTCCTGCATTGCCACGTGGGTTCTTTACCACTAGCGCCACCTGGAAAGCCCATTTTATTTTTTTACTGTCTTTTTTTTTTTAACTTTTTATTTATTTTTATTTTGGCTGCACTGCATGGCTTGCAGGAGCTCATTAGTTCCCTGACCAGGGCTGGAACTCGGGTCTCTGCAGTGAAAACAAATCCTAGGCCAGCGGGAACTCCCTGTGTTTCATTGATTTTTTTTTTTTTTTAAGATGAGGAAGCAGGAGAGAGCACAAGAAAGGCTCTCTTTTTCTCTTTTTTTAATATTTATATATTTCTCGGACTGTGCTGGGTCTTAGGGGTGGCTCGTAGGGTCTTTCAGTTGTGGCATGTGGAATCTAGTTCCCTGACCAAGGATGGAACCCAGGCCCCTTGCATTGGGAGCACAGAGTCTTAGCCACTGGACCTCTGGGGAAGTCCCTTAGTGATACTTTAAATCAGCCATCTTTCCCCTGGTCTTTTCATCTCACTGGTGTTTGTTTACATATGGGAAGGTATCGATTTCTCTAGACAAATGTTGATCTCATTTCCCTACTGAATTATTGGCTGGTTTGAAGTTTCTATCCTAAAGGAAATCAGTCCTGAATGTTCTTTGGAAGGACTGATGCTGAAGCTGAAACTCCAATACTTTGGCCACCTGACGTGAAGAACTGACTCATTTGAAAAGACCCTGATGCTGGGAAAGATTGAAGGTGGGAGAAGAAGGAGACAACAGAAAATGAGATGGTTGGATGGCATCACTGACTCAATGGACGAGTCTGAGTAAACTCTGGGGGCTGGTGATGGACAGGGAGGCCTGGCGTGCTGCAGTCCATGAGGTCGCAAAGAGTTGGACACAGCTGAGCAACTGAACTGAACTGAAGTTGTTTGGCAGTTGATCTCACACACAGTGCTGTGTTTAAATCTCCCATTTAAACCCCTCGAGCAGGCAAGCTCCAAGAAGGCTTTTCCATTGCTTCCAGAGCTCCCTGCACTAAAACCAAGCAGACAAAATTAGCTTAGGGAGCAAATACTGAAGCTAAGAGTTGGAGGGGACTTCCCTGGTCATGCGGGCTTCTCTTGTGACCCAGCTGGTAAAGAATCTGCCTGCAGTGCGGGAGACCTGAGTTTGATCCCTGGGTTGGGAAGATCCCCTGGAGAAGGGAATGGCTACCCACTGCAGTATTCTGGCCTGGAGAATTCCATGGACTGTATAGTCCATGGGGTCTCAAAGAGTCAGATACGACTGAGCGACTTTCACTTCACTTCACTTCCCCGGTGGTCCAGTGGCTAAGACTGCATTCCCAATGCAGGGAGACTGGGTTTGGATTCCTGGTCGGGGAACTAGACTCCACATGCCACAAGTAAGAGCCTGAAAGCCACAATTAAAGATACCATGTGCCAAAATGAAGATGGAAGATCCCATGTGCTGCAGCTAAGACTTGGCACAGTCAAATAAATAAATAAATGTTAAAACAAAAAACATAAAAAAGAGCTGAAGGTGCTCTCTTAGATGAGATGCTTTACGACTCCTATAATGAAATTTGTTTAAATCTGCTCAAACATCTTGTGTGAACACAATTCAAAATATTTAGTTCTGAACAAAGGATATAAGTCCTTTTGTAAACACTTCCTGACCATAAAGTTGCTCTTTTCAACACTCTGGGAGCCTGAGAAAACTAACCCACAGGGAGCGTTTATGTTTCTCGGGACAAAATGTCACATTTGTCAGGATGGCTATTAAAAATGCAAAAAACAACAAGTACCAATGAGAAGGCAGAGAAAAGGAAGCTTGTACACTGTTGGTGGGAACGTAAATTGGTGCGGCTGCTTTGGAAAACAGTATGTAGGTTCCTCAAGAAGTTAAAAATAGCCTTCCGGGCAGGTAAAATTCAGCCAGCCATTCAGGGCAATGGACTCTCCATTCTAGAACCACAGCCCAGTTTGTCCCTAACCTTGCCGAGAAGCCCTGCCATTGGTCGATGCTGCTGTGACTTAAAGCCCCAACTGGCCATATTTTGAAACAGTTGAGCAGGTTCCTCCAACTCCTGCTGAGGTCCCTACAGCTAATCAGAGCTTGGAACAAACTGTCCATATTGCTCGAACTGGTAACTGCAAACAGCCCACAGTTAAGGAAGCTCTGCTGAATGGCTTGGTGGCCACTGAGCTGTGGATGTGGTTTTATGTTGGCAAGATCCTGGGCAAGAGTGGCATCATCAACTGTGATGTTTGAAGACCAGTCTTTAATATGTGACTATATCTGCTTTATTGTTTGAGTGTTCCAGAACCACATGGAGCAGACTGGTATTTGAATAAAATAAGACAATGTGAAAGTTGCTCAGTTGGGTCTGACTCTTTGGGACCCCATGGACTGTATAGTCCATGGAACTCTCCAGGCCAGAATACTGCAGTGGGTAGCCTTTCCCTTCTCCAGGGGATCTTCCCAACCCAGGGATTGAACCCAGGTCTCCTGCATTGCAGGCGGATTCTTTACCAGTTGAGCCACAAGGGAAGCCCAACAGACTGGTTCCAGCAGGAAAAGGAGTTCGTCAAGGCTGTATATTGTCACCCTGCTTATTTAACTTATATTCGGAGTACATCATGAGAAACGCTGGGCTGGAAGAAGCACAAGCTGGAATCAAGATTGCTGGGAGAAATATCAATAACCTCAGATATGCAGATGACACCACCCTTATGGCAGAAAGTGAAGAGGAACTAAAAAGCCTCCTGATGAAAGTGAAAGAGGAGAGTGAAAAAGTTGGCTTAAAGTTCAACATTCAGAAAACGAAGATCATGGCATCTGGTCCCATCATTTCATGGGAAATAGATGGGGAAACAGTGGAAACAGTGTCAGACTTTATTTTTTGGGGCTCCAAAATCACTGCAGATGGTGAGCGCAGCCATGAAATTAAAAGACGCTTACTCCTTGGAAGGAAAGTTATGACCAACCTAGATAGCATATTGAAAAGCAGAGACATTACTTTGCCAACAAAGGTCCGTCTAGTCAAGGCTATGGTTTTTCCAGTGGTCATGTAGGGATGTGAAAGTCAGACTGTGAAGAAAGCTGAGCGCTGAAGAATTGATGCTTTTGAACTGTGGTGTTGGAGAAGACTTGAGAGTCCCTTGGACTGCAAGGAGATCCAACCAATCCATTTTGAAGGAGATCAGCCCTGGGATTTCTTTGGAAGGAATGATGCTAAAGCTGAAATTCCAATACTTTGGCCACCTAATGCGAAGAGTTGACTCATTGGAAAAGACTCTGATGCTGGGAGGGATTGGGGGCGGGAGGAGAAGGGGATGACAGAGGATGAGATGGCCGGATGGCATCACCAACTCGATGGACAGGAATTTGGGTGAACTCCGGGAGTTGGTGATGGACAGGGAGGCCTGGCATGCTGCAATTCATGGGGTTACAAAGAGTCGGACACAACTGAGCGACTGAACTGAAGACAGTGTGTAAAAAAAATTTTTTTTCTAATTTATTTCGATGCCATTCTCCCATATCATCCCACCCTCTCCCTCTCCCACAGAGTCCAAAAGACTGTTCTATACATCAGTGTCTCTTTTGTTGTCTCATATACAGGGTTATTGTTACCATCTTTCTAAATTCCATACATATGCGTTAGTATACTGTATTGGTGTTTTTCTTTCTGGCTTACAAAAAAATTAAAAATAGAACAATCAGATGATCCAGCCCTCCCACTTTGGGATTATTCCAAATAACTGAAATCCAGATCTCAAAGGGATATTAGCATTCCGATGTTTATTGCAACACTGTTCACAATAGCCAAGATGTAGGAAAACCCACGGAGAAGGCAATGGTACCCCACTCCAGTTCTCTTGCCTGGAAAATCCCATGGACGGAGGAGCCTGGTGGGCTGCAGTCCATGAGGTCGTGAAGAGTCGGACATGACTGAGTGACTTCCCTTTCACTTTTCACTTTCATGCATTGGAGAAGGAAATGGCAACCCACTCCAGTTCTTGCCTGGAGAATCCCAGGGATGGGGGAATCTGGTGGGCTTCTGTCTATGGGGTCGCACAGAGTCGGACATGACTGAAGCAGCAGCAGCAGCAGGAAAACCCAAATGTCCGCCAACAGATGAATGGATGGGACTTCCCTGATGGTCCAGTGATCAAGAATCCATGTTCTAATTCAGGGGACATGGGTTTGATCCCTGGTTGGGGAACTAAGATCCCATATACCACAGGGCAAGTAAGCCCACATACCACGACTAGAGAAGCCTGCGTACTGCAATGAAGAACCAGCACAACCAAAAACAACAGCAGAAAATCAAATCCTCCCAAAAATGTTAGATTATACAAGGAAAAAACAAAAACAGATGAATGGATAAAGAAGGTATCTCACACACACGGGAATACTATTCAGCCTTAACAAGCAGGAAATTCTGCAACGTGCAACAGCACCAATTAACATTGAGGGCACTATGCTTAGTGAAATAAGCCAGTCACAGAAGGATAATCCCACTTGTACGAGGAATCTAAAGTAGTCAAATTCATAGAATCAAAGAATGGAATGGCGGTCACCAGGGGCTGGGGGAGGGGGAAACGGGGAGTTATTGATCAATGGGCAGAGTCTCAGGTCACCAACATGAAGAAGTCCTAGAGCTCTGCTGTACAACGTTGTCCAGTAACGTGTTACGCACATGAAAGTTTAAGAGGGTAGCTCTCATGCTAAGTGTTCTTCCCACAATAAAATTTTAAAAATTAAAAAATAGAAAGATCACTGACTGTAATAGATGGTTCTGGAACCTCATGGGAGAGGGAAAGTGGGTAATAGCCGTGTGAAGAGAAACAAAAATAGTCTTTGCAAACCTCCACCAGGATTCTGGTGCCCGAGGAGCCCTGCTCTGGCCCACCCTCCTCCTCTGCTGGGATGCACGGGGAACAGACACGCAGAGGCGGGAATGAGGGTCTTGCCAGAGCCCCTAGAATCTCAGCCCTCTCGTGAACAGTCACCCAGTTTCAGCTCTGGTGAGGACCAGACCAGCAAAAATACTGCCCTCCTGCACGCCATCCGCACCCCTCACCCTAAGAGTTAAAAATGAGAAGACAAATGAATATTTTATTTTATTTTATGTTTTATTTTTGGCCGCGCCCTGGGGCACACAGGATCTTAGTTAAGCAATGAGGGATTCTTTACATACATATATTATGTATTTATTGGTTGTGCTGGGTCTCCATGGCTGCATGCGGGCTTTCTCTAATTGTGGGAGCAGGGGCTACTTTTCACTGTAGTGAATGGGCTTCTCATTGCGGTGGCTTCTCTTATTTCAGAGCACGGGTTCTGGGTGCAGAGTCTCCAATAGTTTTAGCTTGCGGGCTCTAGAGAGAGTGGTTGTACTGTACAGGCTTACCTGTTCCACGGCATGTGGAATCCTCCCGGACCAGGGATCAAACCTGTGACCTCTGCATTCGCAGGCAGAGTCTTTATCCACTGAACTGCCAGGGAAGTCCCCAAATGCTTATTTTATAAGTTACTGTTTTCCCTCCCAACCTTTTCTCCCTTTCCTGGCCTGAGGAGCTGGTCTGAACAGAAGAAAAAGGTGGTTGAACATCCTTCTCCTTCCACCCTCTGCTGCTCTGAGACTCCCGAGGCAGGAGAAAGCGGGCGAAAAGCTCTGAAGCCTGTCTCAATCAGCTCTGGCTGCTATAACAAAATGCCAGAGACCAGGGAGTCCAAGATCATGGTGCCAACAGATTCGGTTCTTTGTGGAGACTCCCACAAGGGGAGAGAGAAAGTGAGACAGACACAGACAGAGAGCACTCTGGAAATCAAGGCGCTAATTCACCGTGAGAACCCCACCCTCATGACCTCATCTACAGCTGATTCCAGCCCAAAGGCCCCACCTCCTAATACCCTCGCCTTGGGGATTAGGGCTTAAGCATATGATTTGGGGGAACGCCAACGTTCAGCCTGGGCTTCCCTGATAACTCGGTAAAGACTCCGTCTGCAATGCAGGAGACCCCGGTTGATTCCTGGGTCCAGAAGATCCACTGGAGAAGCGATAGGCTACCTACTCCGGTATTCTGGCCTGGAGAATTCCAGGGACTGTATAGCCCATGGGGTCGCAAAGAGTCGGACACAACTGAACGACTTTCTCTCAACCTGCAATCCGGGACAAAGTTTGTAGTCGTAGCTTCCGACCCTACTTGTATAACTTTGGGCAACTTACCCAACGCCTCTGAGCTTGTTTCCTCACGAGTATGACTGCATGGCACACAGTGTCTGCTCCTAAGGTTTTGGGGAGAAGTGACTCATATATGAAATGCCATGCACAATGCCAGTAGTCCCACTCAGTACATGTTTCTCTTCATCTGTCCATCGGTGGCAGAGAGGCTGTCTGTAAGCCGTTTTCCCCTCTTCCTTCTATACAAGAGGAATGCTCGATTTTTAGCCCATACCTGGTTATGCAGAGTATTTGTCCCCGCCACTCTAGCATTTAGGTGTGGCCATGTGACTAAGTTATGACCAATACGGTCCAAATAAAAGTCCCCAGCAGCTCCAGGCATACTCCCCAGGACCCCTTTTTCCTTCCATCCATCCCCCATCCTTTTGCTGGAATCCCACCCGCTGGCCTGGGTCAGACAGTGAGGACCACACCCTAGAAGGGGGGCATGGTAAACTGGGAAGAGTCCATGCCCCTGGGAAGTTGGTGGGGATAGCTGCCAGACCAGACCTGGGCAGGACTTTGATGAATTTAAAGCACAATTATCATGGAGCCCTGTCACTTTCCCAGCCTCTGAATATTATCCTGTACCCTGTTGTTCAGGACTGTCTACCAAGTGGCCAGTCTCCACGCTTCCTGACATCTCTTTTTCTCCAGAATTTAAGGTACCTCAGAAGCAGGTGTCTCTCCCTCCAAAGTGAGCCAAAGAAAGGCATCCAAAGATGCCCCCACAGTCTTTCTGTTTGACTCTCCCACCCGTATAATCCTCCTCCACGCCCACATTGCCCGTCTATAAATACCTTCCAGGCCTGGAGGCAGACGTGGAAAGGGGAAGTCGGAGCCCGGCCGAGTCTCGTTTCTTCCCTTGCTGCTCTCACAGAATCTATTGAGCATTTTGAACATGGACCCATGCTAGGTGCTGGAGACAGAGACAGAATAAGAAAGTTATCAAACACCAACCTCCGCTCCAGACCTGCGGGGAATACTGAACAGTGATCTGTCCTAGGACAGGGGAGGGGACGAGGAGATGAGAGGGACCGCAGACTTAGACGGGTTAAGAAGGGCTTCAGAGAGACACTGGGGGAAAGAATGGAAGACCGCATACGCACAAGCACGTGGCATCAGAGAAGCAGACAACAGCAAGTCGTGACAAGGGTGTGCAGACACTCTTCTGGTCTCTACTGTGGCTTCCATCCTACCACCTCACCTTTTTCCACCCCTAGCACCCGATGACCTAATTCTACACTCAGAGGTCTGGAGGACTAGAACAGGATGTAACACAGCCAAAGGCACAGGCGTTTTTGAGAATCCATGCTGTGGTGCATTTGCAGAGTTCTTTCCTTTTTGTCACGGAATAGTCCGTTGTGTAGATACACTGGGCTTCCCAGGTGGCGCTAGTGGTAATAACCCGCCTGCCCGTGCAGGAGACAGGAGAGATTCCGGTTGGATCCCTGGGTCAGGAAGATGCCTTGGAGGAGGAAATGGCAACCCACTCCAGTATTCTTGCCTGGAGAATCCCCTGGACAGAGGAGCCTGGCGGGCTACCGTCCATGGGGTTGCAAAGAGTCGGACGTGAGTGAAGCGACTCCGCACATGCACAGATATGCTGCACCGTACGGTGCTCTATTGATGGATGTCTAAACTATTTACAGTTTTGGGTGCGATGGACATTTTTATGCAAACTATATGGTAACCATGTTTTCATTTTTTCTTGAATAAACACCCAGAGGTAAAACTGCTGGGTCATAGGTATAAGGCATTTGGTTTAATAAGAAACTTCCGGGCCTTTCTCCACGTGTTTGTAGCATTTTACACTCCTACTGGCTTGGAAAAAACCCTGATGCTGGGAGGGATTGGGCAATGCCTGAGAATTACACAGTTGCTCCACAGTTCTGCTAGCATTTGGAGTTGTCAGCCTTTTTAATTTTAGCCATTCTGGTGGGTGGGTGGTGGTATCTTTTCATGGTTTTACTTGGCACTTGCTTTGACTAATGATATTGAGCGCTTTTTCGATTGCTTATTACCTATTTGTATCTTTCTTTGTGAAATGTCTGTTGAAATCTAATTTGTTCATGGGGTTGTTCATCTTTTTATTGTCAACTTTACCTTCAGATTTGAGATTCCCAGGTGTAGTCACCTCCTCAGTCTGCTGGGATGAGACGCTGTAGAGGAAGAAGATGTGGTCTGAGGTCAGCGTAGGGCCCGCCAGCCCTGCCTTCATGATGGAGCTGCATACACTGCCTCCTGTGTATCTGGCGGTGAGTGAAGACTGGCTCTGCACAGACAGGAAGTACCTTCTCAATGAAGCTCAGAAGTGGGTGACAGGTGAGGGGCTGTCAGACACAAAGGTGGGTGATCTGGTTACAGAGAACCAGATGCTGAAAACCAGGCAGCTGGAA
Organism: Bos mutus; assembly: GCF_027580195.1. NCBI lineage: Eukaryota > Metazoa > Chordata > Mammalia > Artiodactyla > Bovidae > Bos > Bos mutus. The sequence continues at coordinate 7,080,635 of NC_091635.1, read as the reverse complement.
GCCTGGAAAACCCTCCAGCAAACTTGGACACCTTTCTCTTCAGACTGACATTGATACTTCCTATAGCTTCTTGCTGGGCTTCCCCAATGGCTCAGCAGTAAAGAATCTTCCTGCAATGTAGGAGACGCAGGCTTGATCCCTGGGTCGGGAAGATCCCCAGGAGGAGGAAATGGCAACCCACTCCAGTATTCTTGCCTGGAAAATCCATGGACAGAGGAGCCTGATGGGCGACAGTCCATAGCGTCACAAAGAGTCAGACACGACTGAGCACTCACACGTAGCTTCTTGCCCTTTGGCTCTACTGAGAAGAGCAAAAGAAGAAAGTTGAAATGCATAAGAAATCAACTCTTGAAAGTTACTGGACAGTGACTCCTCTTTTTTTTTTTTTCCTCTTGGTTCGTTTACTGGTGTTTTAATCATTTGCTGAGTGAATCTGAAAGGATGAAAAAGGGAACCGGATTAGTCGTCTCTATCTTTGGCCCCTGCAGCCTGTGAGAACATCTTCCAGAATCTTCCAACAGTTGATTTTCTCAAACTTACAGCTTGAAAAATAAGTACATAAGTAAACAGATAATGGAAACTCATGTCCACACAAAAACCTACCCACACTTAATTATAGCAGCTTTATTGATAATTGCTAAAACATGGGAGCAGCCAAGATATCCTTCAACAGATGAATGGATAAACAAGCTATGTGATACATCCAGACATCCAGTGAACTGTTATTCAGCTCTAACAGGAAAAGAGCTGTCAAGATATGGGAGAACCTTGGATATGTATCACTAAGTGAAAAAGTCAGCTCCAAGAAGGAAGAAATTCTGACTTGTTCATTGCTATATCCTCCGCTCTGCCCATGTAGACCCTGAAAAAATATGTAATGGGGGAAAATAAATGATGGGTGAGAGTCCCTTCATCTCATTCTGAGTCATCAGAAAGGAGGAAGAAACAAGGGCTACTTAGGATAATCAACTGAGAAGTAGATCCCGAAGTCAGTCTCTTTCCAAATGAGGGCCACTGATCAATATGCTCAGACCACGCGGCAGATCTGCTTGATTAGGACAAATGTCCTGAAGTGAAGGTTGCTCAGTCATGTCCGACTCTTTTCAACCCCATATATGGTCCATGGAATTCTCCAGGCCAGAATACTGGAGTGGGGAGCCTTTCCCTCCTCCAGGGGATCTTTCCAACCCAGGGCTCGAACCCTGGTCTCCCACATTGCAGGCGGATTCTTTACCAGCTGAGCCACCAGGGAAGCCCAAAATGTCCTGAAGGATAGGGTAATCTGCATTTTTATTAAGCATCCCAGATGATGCTTGTGTCAGCTGAAGTTAAGAACACTTGAGAGGCTTATTAAAAATGCAGATGATTTTAGACCTGTGGAGAGACAGCACAGGCAAGGGTTGGAACACCCTGTCGTTCAAGCCCTTCATCTTTTTTTTTTTTCCTTAAATAAGAGATGAATCTTTTTAAAAATTATTTCTTTATTTATGGCCTCGCTGGGTCTCCATTGCTGTCGGGGCTTTCTCTCGTTGCGGTGAGTGGGGGCTACTCTTCCGTTGCGGTGCGCAGGCCTCTCATTGCGGTGGCGTCTCCTGCTGCAGAGCGTGGGCTCTGGAGCCGGCAGGTTTCAGCAGTTGCGGATCCCGGGCTTAAGCACAGGCTCAGTAGCTGTGGGCACAGGCTTGGTTGCCCCGCAGCACGTGGAATCTTCCTGGCCCAAGGATTGAATCCATGTCCCCTGGCATGGGTGGGCAGACTCTTAACCCCTGTACCACCAGGGAAGTTCCCAACCTCTTAATCTTCATTGACAAAGATCTAGAGAGCTGATAAATACCAGCTCTATTTGGTCAAGGTCAAGGAGGTGTTTACTCCCTCCGCCAAGGCAGGGGAAGTCCAAAGGAACTTTTAATAGTCTACTTTGGGTAAATGATGATGAAGTCACAGAAGGATTCACTTCCCCAAGTTGACGGGAACCATTATTTTCCGGTTTCTCTTTTCACATGATTTGATTTACTTAGTATATTTAAACTTAAAATGAAATGACCAGATTTCCAATATGCAAAAACTAGAACCAGGGTGTAAGCCCGAGAAAACTGGAACCTGCCATTAATCTCACCTCAGCTTGGTCACCAATTTGCCATCTGACCTTGGGGGACCTTGGGTGAATCACCTAGTCCCTCTGGCCCCTGGCCCCTGGCTCTGAGTCTTTTTAGTTCTGATGCTCTGTGGTTCCCTCAATCTAACTCACTCTACAATTAGCCTGTGGCCAAAAGTCCTGCTGGCTTATCTGTTGAATGACCATTGGGAAACTTATTCTAAAATGTGGGCTTGGGACTTCCCTGGTGGTTAAGTGGTTAAGAATTTACCTGCCAGTGCAGGGGACATGGGTTCCGTCCCTGGTCTAGGAGGATCCCACATGCCTGTGCATCCTGACTACTGAAAACCATGCTCTAGAGCCTGGAAGCCAGAAGAGAAACCCACACGCTGCAACTAGAAACTAGAGAGCAGCCTCCTGCTCGCTGCAACCAGAGAAAGCCCGCACACAGCAATGAAGAAAGACCCAGCACAGCCAAAGATAAATAAATGAAAAAAAAAATTTTTTTTTAATGTGGGCTTGTTCTAATCCAGAAGAACAAAGTAGAACTGAAGATCTCAATAGCCAACAACCTTATCTGGAGAAAAGTTAATGGCCAGTCCACAAAACTGCTGGAAAATGAAGATGTAACACAGGCGGGGCTTTCATGGGGGAAATAAAGCAATCTCTAAGCAAGGAGACAGAGGAAGTGACTGATGACAAAGGTGACCCTGAGGACACAGTGGGGGACATTTTCAAGAACAGGAAGTCACATTTCTGTACCAGGCTCTGCCTACTGTGGGCCACCTTAATATTTTATTCCCATGAGGACGATGCTTGTAGCATTTACGCTGAAGAAAAAAGCAGAAGTAAAAATTTTGTGTCCCTATGATCAACTCATTTTCAGCAAAGGTGCAAAAGGCAATTCAGTGGGGGGGAAAAAATAGACTTTTCAATAAAAACCAGTGTTCCAGGTATTGGAATAATATCCAAATGAAGGAGGTGTGCATGCGTGCTGAGTTACTCAGTCATGTCCGACTCTTTGCGACTCCATGGAGCCTGCCAAGCTCCTCTGTCCAGGGGATTTCCCAGGCAAGAATCCTGCAGTGCGTTGCCATGCCCTTCTCCAGGGGATCTTTCCGACCCAGGGATCAAACCCAGGTCTCTTGCGTTTCCTGCATTGGCAGGGAGATTCTTTACCACTAGTGCCACCTAGGAAGCCCATATGTCACACCTTACACCAAAATTAACCCCGAATGCGTCAGAGACCTAGATGTAAAACCTAGAACTAGGGACTTCCCTGGTGGTCCAGTGGCTAGGACTCCGAGATCTCAATGCAGGGGGCCCAGAGTTCGATCCCTGGTTGGGGAGCTGGATCCCACATGCCACAACTAAAGATCCCACGTGCTGCAACTAGGACCTGGCACAGCTAAATAAACAAACAAAAACAAAAAACTAGAACTGTAAAATTTCTATTGGAAAACACAGGAGAAAAATTCAAATCCTTAGGACAGGCAAGGAGTTCTCAGGTATGATTCCAAGAACATGACCCGGACTTTCCTGGTGCTTCCAGTGCAGGGGGCAGGGGTTCCATCCCTGGAGGAGAAGATCCCGCATGCCACGTGGTGCAGGAAAAAAAAAATTCATAAAAGGAAACAACTCAATAAATTGGACTTCATTAAAATTAAGAAATTCTGCGGACTCCCCTGCTGATCCAATAGTTAGCACACACTGCTTTGACAGGGCAAATGGAACTAAGATCCTACATGCCTTGGGGTGTGGCCAAAAGATTAAAAAAAAAATGATAAGACACCACTCTGTGTTTCGGGAAATGGTTAAATTTCTCAAAAATGACCTTACCAAGGATGTGGAGGAACTAGGACGGTCATACTGCCCGGGGAAAGTAAAATACACAACCACTTTGGGAAACAGTTTGGCCGTATCTTCAAAGGTTAAATTCACATTGACCTTATGCTCTAGACATTTCACTCCTAGTCTGTACCCAAGAGAAATTAACACAGCTGTCCATACAGAGATATATACGAATATGCACAGTTAAACCACACTCCTTCAGGTGGGACTCCAACCCAGTCACACCTCAGATGGGGACTTGAATCCACAATCCTTGACCGAGGAGGAGACTCGAATCCACTGTCTTTTAATTGAAACTGCACACCTGGTCCGAGGACTTCCTGAAGTTAGAGTTCTTCTGTCTCAGTGCAGAACGAATCCGATGAGAGCTAAGAGGTGAAGTGGCAGGCAATGAGGGAGTGTATTAGCATAGAGTGCTTGTGACAGCTACAAGCAGGCAGGCAAGGGAGCACAGCCCCCAGAATACACTCAGATACGTTTGTATAATCAGAGAAACTGTAGGGAGGAGAAAAGACCAACTTCTTCCTCATTTTTGGGTAGATGTCAAGACCTCCATCATTAGTTCCTCCTTTAACCCTATATGGTCTAATAAGGACTGCCATGGCACTATTGAAATCATATGCCTATTAGCCAAAGGTTGGTCCATAGGGCTGCAAAGAGTGGGCTATGACTTAGCAACTGAGCACACACACAACAACATGTACTAAAATATCACCTCAGGTGTTGGTATAATGTCCTCTTTCACCTAGTTTTCTTTCCCCTTTCACCTCCATTCCTGTCTTGGCTACCTGCAGAAGTGCTACTCTTCAAGGACTACTAACTCCCTGACTTCATGTAACAAGATGTACACCTGATGCCTATTGCCTTACGTGTTTGTGGGTTTTTTAAATTTATTTATGTGGCTGTACCAGGTCTTAGTTGCTGCACTTGGATCTGCTATTTTCCTTGAGGCATGCCAGATCTTTAGTTACCACATGCAAACTCTTAGCTGTGGCATGCAGGATCTAGATCCCTGAGCAGGGGTCAAGCCCAGGCCCCCTGCACCGGGAGCGTGGCGTCCCAGCCACTGGAACGCGAGGGAAGTCCCGATTGTGTTGTGTTTTAACTATCATGACTTTGTGGTTGAGTGTGTCTGGGGCTTCAATGTGCCCAGTCTTCCTTCAGGGCAGAGTAGATTGTTGCTGGGTTTGTTGTTGTTCAGTCGCTAAGTCATGTCTGACTCTTTGCGACCCCATGGACTGCAGCACGCCAGGCTCCCCTGTCTTTCACTATTTCCCAGAGTCTGCTCATATTCATGTCCATTGAGTCAGTGATGCCATCCAACCATCTCATCCTCTGCTGCCCCTTTCTCTTGTCCTCAATCTTTCCCAGCATGAGGATCTTTTCCAATGAGTCAGCTCTTCGCATCAGGTGACCAAAGTATTGGAGCTTCAGCATCAGTCGTTCCAATGAACATTCAGGGTTGATTTCCTTCAGGATTGACTGGTTTGATCTCCTTGCAGTCCAAGGGAATCTCAGAAGTCTTTAGCACCACAATTCGAAAGCATTAATTCTTTGGCGCTCAGCCTTCTTTATGGTCCAACTCTCACATCCATACATGACTACTGGAAAAACCATTGCTTTGACTATACGGACCTTTGTTGGCAAAGTTATATCTCTGCTTTTTAATATGATGTCTAACTTTGTCATGACTTTTCTTCCAAGGAGCAAACATCTTCTAATATCATGGCTGCACTCACCATCTGCAGTGATTTTGGAGCTCAGGTAAATAAAACATGTCACTGCTTCTACTTTTTCCCTTTCTATTTGCTATGAAGTGATGGGATCGGATGCCATGATCTTAGTTTTCTGAATGTTGAGTTGTAAGCCAACTTTTTCACTTTCTTTTTTCACCCTTATTCAGAGACTAGTTCCTCTTCAATTTCTGCCATTGGAGTGGTACCATTTGCATATCTGAGGTTGTTGATATTTCTCCGGGCAATCTTGATTCAGTTTGCAATTCACTGAGCCCCGCATTTTGCATGATATACTCTGCATATAAGTTAAATAAGCAATGTGACAATATACAACCTTGACATACTCCCTTCCCAATTTTCAACAATCCATTGTTCCATTTCTGGTTCTAACTGTTGCTTCTTCACCTGCATACAGATTTCTCAGGAGGTAGGTAAAGTCATCTGGTATTCCCACTTCTTTAAGAATTTTCCAGTTTGTTGTGATCCACACAAAGACTTTAGCGTAGTCAATGAAGCAGAAATAGATATTCTGGAGTTCCCTTGCTTTCTCTATGATCCAACAAATGTTGGCAGTTTGATCCCTGATTCTTCTGCCTTTTCTAAACCCAGCTTGTGGTTCTCAGTTTACCTACTGCTGAAGCCTAGCTTAAAGGATTTTGAGCATAACTTTGCTAGCAAGTGAAATGAGGGCAACTGTACAGCAGTTTGAGCATTCTTTGGCATTGCTCTTCTTTGGGATTGGAATGAAAACTGACCTTTTCCAGTCCTGTAGCCACTGCTGTGTTTTCCAAATTTGCTGGCATATTGAGTGCAGCACTTTAACAGCATCATCTTTTAGGATCTGAAGTAGCTCAGCTGGAATTTCATCACCTCCACTAGCTTTGTTCGTAGTGATGCTTCCTAAGGCCCACTTGACTTCACACTCCAGGATGTCTGGCTCTAGGTGAGTGACCACATCATCATGGTTATCTGGGTCATTAAGATCTTTTTTGTATAATTCTTCACATATTCTTGCCACCTCTTCTTAATCTCTTCTGCTTTGGTTAGGTTGTTACCAGTTCTGTCCTTTATTGTGCCCATCTTTGCATGAAATGTTCCCTTGATATCTCGAATTTTCTTGAAGACATCTCTAACCTTTACTATTCTATTGTTTTCCTCCATTTCTTTGCATTGTTCATTTAAGAAGGCTTTCTTATTGCTCCTTGCTATTCTCTGGAACTCTGCACTCAGTTAAGTATATCTTTCCTTTTCTTCCTTGCCTTTCACTTCTCTTCTTTTCTCAACTATTTGTAAAGCCTCCTCAGACAACCTCTTTGCCTACTTGCATTTCTTTTTTGCTAGGTTACTCGATTCTTTTCCTGAGTAGTTATTAGCTTACAACAGTCTCCCCAATTCCCTTAAAATTCCCTTTCTGTCTTTTATCCCCTAGCAGGATTTTGAAACTATTTCATTCTCCTACTCTGTCCCTATCAATAGGGCTTCATTTGTAAGAGCCAAAAACTGGAAGCAACCCAAGTGTCCATCTTGGTGAATGGATTAAAAAAAAATTATTGTATACCCACACAATAGAATATGACTCAGCAATAAAAGGGGGTCAATTAATAACACACACAGCTTCCCTACTGATACAGTGATTAAGACTCCACCTTACAATGCAGGGGACACTGGTTCCATCCCTGGTCCCAGAAAATCCCACGTACTGCAGGGCAACTAAGCCCGTGAAAACAACTACTGAGCTCACGTGTAGCAACTACTGGAGCCCCCACACTTCAGAGCTGGTGCTTCCAAGAGAAGCCACTCCAACGAGAAGCCCGAGCTACAGCTAGAGAGTGGCCATCGCTTGCCGCAGCTAGCGAAAGCCCTCGTGTAGCAACAACGACCCAAAATAATAATATTAAAAATAATACACACTAATGGATGAATCTCTAGATAATTATACTGAGGGAAAGGAGCCAGACAAAAAGAACGTCATGTCATGTATAATTCCATTTATATGGAACTCTATAAAATGGCAAACTAACAGAAAGCAGATCAGAGATTGCTTGGGAACTGACAAAAGAGGGCAAGGGGGAGGGATCGTAAAGAGGCATGAGGAATCGTTGAAGGCAATGGATGTATGTTCACTCTCTCATGGTAATGTACACTGCAGGTCAAAACATAAAATTGTTCACTTTGGAACCGTGTCAACTGTATGTCTGTTACACCTCAATAAAGCTGTGCAGAAAATTGTGAGGAGCCTAGAACGCTTTGTCATGCCAGAAAACAAGGAAACTAGTCGGTGTGTCAAAAAGATTCAGGTTCCAACTTAAATAGGCACCCACTGGCCAACGATGGGAAAATATGAGTATCAATTAGGATAATAATTACTGTGGATGGAAATCACAGTGGATTGAAAAAGGACAAACAGTAATACAGTGTTCAGACTGATAGACACAAATCTATGTGTTCATAATGATAGATACAAAATACGTATTCATAATGACAATAATAAACTCATTGATTAATAACCTTTGGAAGGTATTAGGGAATCAATTAATTTTTAGACTCAGTAACAGCACCACTTAGGTGCAGATATAGAGGAAAAGGAGACTGACCAGGAATTGGTTAATTGTTGAAGTTGAGTACTGACTCTATGATGGTTCATCGGGCTGTTCTCTCTACTTTTGTATATGTATGAATTTATTTGCTTGCTCGCTTGCCTCCCCAGGTGCCAGATCTTAGTTCACGCATGCCCCCTGCATTGGAAGCGTGTGGAGTCTTAACCACTGGGCTGCCAGGGAAATTCCCCACAACAGTTTTACATTGTGCAATAAAAATGTTTTTTAACTGTGCATCAAAATTATTGCGCTAATGTGAAAAACACCGTTTGAAAATAGGGAAGAAAGACTGTCCTGCAAAATGCTGATGCTACTTGGGTGAGAGTGGTAGGGTGAGTCATTTCCTCCTTCATTTCTACATTGTCTGTATTATGGCTATATATTTTTATATTATTTTCATAATGAGCTGAGCGACTAACCCTTTCACTCATAATAAACCCTAGGGGGAAAACAAAATCTCCGTGTTCTTGCCGTCCTCGTCCCGGTCTTAAAAACTCATCTGTTCTTTCCCCCAGGCTTTTGCTAAACTTCCCGCCATCTTTTCCAAGTTTACAGTATCCGGGAACTGGAAATAAGATACTTTTGACGAATGCGGGTCAAGTCCAGCGCGCCCTAAACTTCCGCCCGCCAGCAGTCTGACCCTAGGCACACGCCCGACTCGGCACGGCGACCTCTTCAGGCGCAGCCGGGCTTCTGGACCCGCCTTCCTCGAACGCGAGGGAGACGTTTGCGCACGCGCGCGCCGAGGGCCTACATCTCCCATAGGCTCTGCGCCTCGCAAGGGCCGGCCTTGGTCGCAGAGGACTACACTACCCAGCAACTCCTTGCAATAGGCGTTTATCGGGGGGTTAGGGGGGGCGCCAGTACAACCATTGGTTTAGCGTCTGTCGGAAGCTGTGCTGTGATTGGCCTGGAAACCCGTCAGTTACCGCCAAGCTCAGTTAAGTTTTACTGTTAGACTGCGCGAGGGGGGAGAGACGAGCGACAGGAGCCGCGCCCTCTCAGCCCGGTGAGTGACCTCTGCCTCCGCCCTCTCGCTGTCCGCTTGGAGACTTGCACCCTCATTCCCTGGGGGCGACCACACGCGCAGGTACTCACGCGGGGGCGGGGGCCGTGCCCACACGTGAGGCGTCTGACCTGAGAAGCATCTTCAGGGACGCAGGAAGCTTAACCCTGGACACACCCGGGGCACCTGTCTGTACAGTCGGGTGCACGCCTCGCGGGCGTTTTCTTGGAGCCGGGGTACAAACACAAGCCCTGGAGCACATGTGGACACCGGTGTCCATACGCGGGGACATCTGTAGAGACCCTCGGCTGAGCACGTGGGCTCAGGGGCACACGCGCTTACCGCGGGGCTCCTGCATATCTGAACCCCAGGGGCTCCCGCAGTGAAAACGGCGTGGCGAAAGCAGACACACACCCACCCCACACACACACCTGCCTTTGTTCACTCCAAGGCACCCCTCCCACCATCTGATACTTTATTATATCATGCTTATAATCATGTTTCATGTTTATTTTGTCTCTAGATAAATATCAAGGCTTTTTGGTACAAGAAGGAAATTCTGAGCAAGCAGAAAAAGTAAGGCCACTAATGAATTGTATTCAGCAAGCCCTTTCACGTGTGTAAGACTTTAACCTTTTTGATAGAGCTTATCATATATAGTCAGGGCAATGGCACCCCACTCCAGTACTCCTGCCTGGAAAATTCCATGGGCTGAGGAGCCTGGTAGGCTGCAGTCCATGGGATCGCTAAGAGTCGGACAGGACTGAACGACTTCACTTTCACTTTCCACTTTCATGCATTGGAGAAGGAAATGGCAACCCACTCCAGTGTTCTTGCCTGGAGAATCCCAGGGACGGGGGAGCCTGGGGGGCTGCCTTCTGTGGGGTCGCACAGAGTCAGACACGACTGAAGAGACTTAGCAGCATCATATATAGTATCTTGCATGATCCTCCCAGGAATCTCGTTAGGCGGGGCCACTGTCATTCCCATTTTCCAGAAGAAAAACTGAGCCTAGGTTAAATAAACCTGCCCACGGTACGTGAGCGAATCAGAAATTTGAACTCAGGCTTCTTGATCTGAGGTTTAAGATTATGACCAGCTATGCAGAGCTACTTATTTATAGAAATGCACCTTCCCTCCCTGACAGCAGGGAACTGACAGTGTTCTGTGTGACCCGAGCAGTCTCTGGGTGACCTGTGGAGAGACTGTGTCTCTCATTCACCTGCTTCACATTTAAACTGCTCCTCACAGGTGCCCTGGGAGTCGCAGCTTGAGTTAGCATCAAAGAGTACTTGATGGGAAAACCGAGGTCTCCTTTGAGGGTCTGGGGAAAAGTTACCAAGGGGCAGGCACATTTCTGGCAGGGGGTGGGAGGTTTCATACCATTAGTATTTTGGGTTTTTTTTTTTTTTTTTCATGCTGCAAGGCTTGCAGGATCTTAGTTCCCAATCAGCGATCAGACCTGGGCCCCAGCTGTGAAAGTGCCGAGTCCTAACCACTGGACTGCTGGGGAAGTCCTGCATTAGACCTTGAATAAGATATTATTTTACAATACCTTGCCAGTCGAGCCCCATGGATGTGCCTTGTTAATTTTAAGGATGGATTGGAGTGCTATTTTGGTAGTTTCAGAAAAGTGAGGACTTGGGAAGATGAAAGGAGAAAAAGAAACAATAGCAGGGTGGAGGGGGTCACTGTTCACCCTGACTCTCCTGTTCCTAAAAGTATTCAAAAGTGAAAGCGAGTCGCTCAGAGTGGGGAGCCTTTCCCTTCTCCAGGGGATCTTCCCAACCCAGGGATGAAACCCAGGTCTCCCACATTGCAGGCGGATTCTTTACCAGCCTTGCCACAAGGTATTCAAGAACTAGGTTAATTCTGAAGTCTCTCTCTCTTTTTTAAATAATTGTTTATTTTATATACTTAATTTTTGGCTGTGCTGGGTCTTTATTGCTGCACGTGGGCTTTATCTGCTTGCAGTGAGCAGTGCCAGGTGTGGGCTGCTCACTGCAGTGGCTTCTCTTGTGGAGAGCGGGCTCTAGGGCGAGGGGCTTCAGCCATTGCGGCCCATGGGCTCAGGAGTTGCAGCTCCCAGGCTCTAGAGCACAGACTCGGAAGTTGTGGTGCGCCAGCCTAGCTGTTCCTCGGCATGTGGGATCCTCCCGGATCAGGGATCGAACCCATGTCTCGTGCACTGGCAGGCAGATTCTTTACCAGTGAGCCACCAGGGAGGCCCTGAAGTCTCTTTGGAAATCCTTTTATATTTTGTTTTAACTGGGGCTTGGGAGGCTGGGGGTGGGGCATAATGAATTCAGTCCATATAGAAGAAGGGAGACCTGGCCTCCCTCTTCCCTTGCCAGCTCTCCCCCAGAGGTAACCTCACCAGCCTGTCGGGGTGTGTGTCCTTGCAGACTTTCCCCCATTCTTTATACGTTGGTACAGTGAAAGTCACTCAGTCGTGTCGGACTCTTTGTGACCCCATGGGCTATACAGTCCATGGAATTCTCCAGGCCAGAATACTGGAGTGGGTAGCCATTCCCTCCTCCAGGAGATCTTCCCAACCCAGGGATCGAACTCAGATCTTCTGCATCGCAGGCGGATTCTTTACCAATTGAGTGCATGTATATCTTGCTGTTTCTCTTTTGCAAAAGAGTGGCTCGAATTCTAGTGGGGAGGAGAGGCAAGAAACAGATGGATAGAATCAATGTTCAGTATGTAAATGCTCTAAAGAAGAATAAAGCAGGATAAGGAGAGGATGTGGGCTCTGCTTTGGGGGGTTGTTTCAGGAGGGCTGCTCTGGCGAGTGTGAGCAGGGACCCTAAGCACTTGCTCTAGTGTTTATTCTTTCTCTCTCCCGTTTAGCTTGAAGCTGATGGACGTTGCATGGGCCAGAGGCAGGGATGGTGGGCTATGACCCCAAAGCAGACGACAGGGATATCTCCAATGTTGAAGTGGCCGTGGCTGGGTCTGTGTCCGGACTTGTCACTCGGGTGCTGATCAGCCCCTTGGACGTCATCAAAATCCGCTTCCAGGTACCCTTTCCTGTGTTATCCGTGTAATGGGCTGGAGGACCAATTCACTCTCTTTTGCCAAAGCAGCTCCTGGGGCTTGGAGTTTTGTGAAGGAGAAGCGCTTTATTGCCATCTCTGAAATTCCTCCTGCCCACCCCCGCCCACCCCCATCATCCTGACCATTTCCATTTTGATACCTAGCTTCAGATTGAGCGCCTGTCTCGCAGTGACCCCAATGCAAAATACCACGGAATCCTGCAGGCCGGGAGACAGATTTTGCAAGAGGAGGGCCCAACAGCGTTCTGGAAAGGGCACATCCCAGCCCAGCTTCTCTCCATAGGCTATGGAGCTGTCCAAGTAGGTGGCAGGGGAAGCGGCCAGGCCTCTGGAGTCACGTTGCACAATGGGGGAACCGGGGGTGGTAGGGTGGGCACCCGAGCCGCCCGGGGTAAGGCAACAGGAGGTAGTCACACACTTCCCACTTGCCTTGGTGGGGAAGCTACCTGGCAAATGGAAGACATAGACCAGAAGCATCCCCTTCCCCACGTCTCCCAAGCCTGGGGACTTGGCACCCACAGAACATGAGGCATTGCGTCCAGAAGACTGTCTTGATGCCAGGCCCAGAGGGGCTTGGCAGATGGCAGTACAAACACTTTTCATTTTTTAAAGTAGCATTTTCACGTCTGTGCTTCCTGTGAACTTCCCGGCAGCGCCGTGAGGAAGGTGCAGCAGGCATTTCATGGCTCACAGAGAAGCTGAGCGAGCTGCCTGAGGCCACACAGCCCATAGGTGGCGAGGCTAGGCTCCGGGTCCAGGCTTCTCGTCTGTTCGCATTGTTCAGCTGAGTGCCGGTTTACCCTCAGCGTGTAGTCTGTAGTTGTACAGAGGTGGTGATGAGATAGCCAGCCCTGCACCATGCTAACTGGGGGCCTGGGAAAGCGCGTCACTTCCGCTGTCTCACAACAGTCCTTTGGTAGGCTCTGTTGTCACCCCCATTTTACAGAAGCCAAGAGAGCGTAAGTAATTAGCCCAGCCAAAGTCGCTAGGTGGAAAGTGGCCGAGCCAGGACTCCCAGCCCGGCGGCCAGCAGCAGAGCTGCCCTGCCTGTTCTTCCTGTGACATCACAGGGGTCGCTCAGGTCACATGCTCAGCAGCTCTCGCCCTGAGCCAGCGCACGGATGCTGCATGCTGGTGGGTTCATGCAGCGACATGTGCTCTCAGCACCCCGAGCTTCTGCGAGTTGGATAGAGAAGCATCTGAGCCCAAGGGGGGCTTCCACCATGGAATATGTAATGTATGGAATTCTCCCAATGGAATTTCAGCTCCAGGGTCACGGCTCGCTGCACTGAAACGGTGCCCAGCCTAGAATCAGACAATGGCCATCTTTTCTCAGTTGTCAGGAAACTAAGTGATGAATAGAATTTTCTTTCCTTTCTTTTTCTTTCTTTTTTTGGTCTCACTCTGTGGCTTGCAGGATCCTAGGTCCCCAACCAGGGATTGAACCCAGGGCCATGGCAGCTAGAGCACTGAGTCCTAACCACTGGACCTCCGGGGAATTCCTGAGTAGAATTTTCTTTTTTTTTTTGCTCCCTTATGTGCTTGTTTATTTTAACTTGCATCCAAGATGATAGAATGATGCCAGGAGCTGAATATAGAATTCATTGTTCAGCCACTTAAAAAATACCCTCCAATTCTTAGCTGCTGAAGGATGTCAGAGATAAGTCTAAAATCGTGAACTCTTGTCCGTTACTTTAGACAACTCACAGTCTAGTTTCTGAGTAGAGTTTTCTGATATAAAAACTCCCTCGCATATTTCTTTAGCCCTTGGGTGTTTGGCTCTGCTCAGAGTGAAAGGGCACAGGTTCCATGTTTATTGAATTCTGTCCCTGCTCAAGGAGAGCGTCTCCTGGTCACGGGTGGAGGGGAAGCGTCCGGGGCTGTTTGTCCATGACACTGCCACGCACCCTTGCAGTTTTTGTCGTTTGAAGTGCTGACTGAGCTGGTGCACAGGGCCAGCGTGCGCGATGCCCGCGACTTCTCCGTGCATTTCTTGTGCGGCGGCCTGTCCGCCTGCGTGGCCACCCTCGCTGTGCATCCCGTGGACGTGCTGCGCACCCGCTTTGCAGCTCAGGGTGAGCCCAGGGTGAGTGGCCAGGTCAGAAAAGGGGTGCCTGAGCGATGGGGGGGTGTGCCAGGGTGGGGGCCCTTTTCCTTAGAGGGAACAAAGCTGGGGGAGAGGAGCGGGGGTCTTCAGGCCCTTCAGCCTGTCCCCGAAACTGTGGCTGCTCTCAGCACCAGACAAGGTGCTCACAGCCTCCTGAGGGGACGCAGAACCTGGCGGGGAAAGAGAACAAATACCAAATGGCCTTCCTCTGAGGCCCAGCCCTTTCGTGCAAGTTCCGAAGGCGAAAGCCTTCAGTATAGCTGCCAGCATCTGGGAGCAAGTGTGAAGAGGGCCTCCCTGCCTGGGGCAGACTTTTCCATCAGTCCCCCTTGGTCAGTGCGGTGCCTTGTGGTCCCCACAGGCAGGCAGAGTCAGCCCCACTGGACCCCTGCAAAGAATATATAGAATATATGTCGAACAGAAGTATACTTAAAAAAAAACCGTCCGTGATCTCCATGCATGAAGATTGCATTTTGACAGTTTAAGAAGGGTTAAGTATATGCATGGGTTGCCCTGGTTGCTCAGTGGTACAAAATCCGCCTGCCAGTGCAGGAGGCTCGGGTTCAATCCTTGGGTTAGGAAGATCCCCTGGAGAAGGAAATGGCTGCCCACTTCTGTATTCTTGCCTGGAAAATCCCATAAACAGAGGAGCCTGGCGGGCTAGAGTCCATGGGGCCACAAAAGAGTCAGGTGGGACTGAGCTTGCAGGCACGCACGCTGTGAATCATCCAAGGTGGATTTCACACCTTTCGCAGTCCCGCACGTTTCTGTGCACTCCTTGGGAAGCCCGTGGTGTAAATAGCCGGAAGGGGAGCCGCTGGGCAATCCCACCCTGGGAGTTTTGGCCCAGCATTTTCTTTGTCGTCGTGGCGGGAGAAGTAACACCCCTGGTAGCTGGTTTCTAGGCTCGGGGAAATATACCTGGCGGGCTGGGTTTTCGGGCTGAAATAACCTCGTTCATCACACGTGTGGTGTCCAGGTCTATAAAACCCTGCGAGACGCCGTGGTGACCATGTACAGGACCGAAGGCCCCTTGGTCTTCTACAAAGGCCTGAACCCCACCTTGATCGCCATCTTCCCCTACGCGGGGTTCCAGTTCTCCATCTACAGCTCCTTGAAGCGTGCCTACGAGTGGGCCTTGCCGGCCGAAGGCAAGAAAAACGGTGAGACCACCCTCCCGGGAAAGGGGATCTGGGTCTCACTCCCCCACCACCCCACTCCCCAGCCATAGCATCTCTTTCTGAGTCACGTAGGAAGGAAGGCTTTCCTCCAGCAGCTAGGAACACCGCAGACCTCTGAACCCCCCGCTCTAGTGCCGCCAGCAAAACAAATCCGTTCACTCACAGATTACTTTGTTTCTCTCGGCTCTCGCCACTGTTATCTCTGGCCACCGGTCATGGTTTTCATTTTTGTCCAAGGTCCAACTTGCAGACAGCCTGGTTTTGTTTAGTGTTTGGTTTGGTTTTCATTTGGGGAAGCCAGGGAGGGGCACAGGCATCCTGTTCCCTCCCGAGCATGACCCAGGTCACGTGGCAGAGCCTGCAGGCCCCGAATGCCTCCCGCTGGGGCGACGCGTGTTCCGGGCTCACGCCCCTTCTGCCACCAGCCTGTCCAGCCTGCAGTCCACCGCCCGCCATCCTTGATGAAAGGGACCGCGTCTGGTTCTCTCTCTCCTGGGTTAAATTCTGAGATCGAAGATGCCTGTAGGGTTTTGTTTTAAGGCCCCGAATTAGAAGGTATAACCTTGACGTTTACCTTAGATTGCATTTCTCTCCTTTCTCCCCACTCCATCCCACATCTCTGGTCCAGGGAACTTCAAAAACCTGCTTTGTGGCAGCGGAGCTGGCGTCATCAGCAAGACTCTCACGTACCCGCTGGACCTCTTTAAGAAACGGCTGCAGGTTGGAGGGTTTGAGCAGGCCCGAGCCTCCTTTGGCCAGGTGAGCCGTACCCCCGCAGACAGCTCTGATCCTGGCCGCCCACCGGGCATGTGAAGGAGCAAGGGTCAGTTCCCCCAGCCCTCTCACCCCCAGCCTGGCCCTGGTGTCCATGGAAATGTAATCAGTGCTCGCCTTGGGGAGCACATGCACTAAAATTGGACGGATCCAGAGAAGATCAGCATGGCCCCTGAGCAAGGGTGACACACAAATTCATGCAGTGCTCTGGATTTAAAAAAAAAAAATTCGATCTAAGAGAGAATTGGAAAATTTGAGGATTATAACCCAGGAGGAGCATCTCAGAAAGCTCTGAGAACTGTCCTGCCTGCTGGATGTTGAGACACAGTTTAGGTTAAGTTTTTTTTGAGACAGAGGGCTGTGCATCAAATATTATTGACAGTTTACATAATCCGGATCTAAGCACCATCGTAGCGGGTCATGTGACCCCTTACGAGATCAAGAAGGAACGTTGTCTTTAAGGAGTTGCCTTGTCAATGCTGGGAGAATGTTGCTGTCTATGGTTGGGCAGGTATTCCCGCCGATGGGAAAGGTCTGGTCAACACAAAATACAGATAACGTGATGCACAGTGCAGGGAGAGGGTGGCCAAAGAGCGGAGAAGGATTTTTATGTTTAGATTTGTCTTGTCTAATTTAACCTCGCACCGGGGACCCCTGAGCACATGGAAGCCACGGGCAAAGCCCTGCGTGTGTCGGGCACCATGCAGAGACGTGAGGGAAGGCGCACTCAGCCTCTGTCTTACAAGCGTGCGGTTCGTTTGGGGACCAAGAGTTTACTCACATAAGAAAGGTCCCCAAGATATAAAGAACACAGAGAAGCAGGTTCATACTGGTGTATGGGGTTCTTTGCTTTATGCTGTAGATGTCCCAGGATAGGGGTGAATTAAATCTGACCAACTAAATTATATTTTAAATGCACTAGAAGGGTTTGCCATCAGAGAAGCCCCGTTGTGGGTAATTCTGTAATGTTAATAGTCATTCCTTAATCTGCTTCGATTTTCACATACTGGGTTTTCATCTGCTCCTTGTGGCGCGCTGATTTTGTGAAAGGCCAGGGTGGTAGGCAGTGGGGCGGTGCGGGGTGGAAGGCAGGGCTGGGTGACTTCTGGGCTTTTCCCTCTGGAACCTGGGACCCTGGGATGTCACAGCAAGAAGATGTCACAGCACAACGTGACTGACAGACGGCAGAGGAGCGAGAGGGCATGGAATGGGAGTCAGGAAGGGAAGAGTGCACGCCTTACTCAGGGAGAAAGAAGTGGGTTTACAAATTATGGTACAGTTTCTTTGTAGAAATCTTCAGAGATGTTAGACAAAAAGGAAGATAAAATCCCAGGTAAATCCAACACCACCCACCCCGAGAGGATCACACAGAACCTTTAGCTGTAGTAGTTCTCTCTCTTCTTTCCTCTCTTTCTCTGTCTCCCTTCCTTTCCCCCCTCTCTTTCTCTTATTGAAGTATACTCAATTTGCAATACTAAGTTAGTTTCAGGTGTATAGTGTAGTGATTCAACATTTTTATAGTTTATATTCCACTTAATTATAAAATAATGGCGACATTTCCCTGTGCTGCACAGTATATCCTTGTTGCTTATTTATTTATTTCTTGGCTCTGCGTGGAATCTGTTTCCCAACCAGGGATCAAACCCGCACCGCTTGCAGTGGAAGCATGGTCTTAACCACTGCACCTCCAGGGAGGTCCCACGTAATTTATTTTATAGGGGTTTGTTTGTACCTCTTAATCCCCTGCCCCTCGCCTGCTCCTCCCCGCGTCCCTCTAGTTACCAGTAGTTTATATTTTTAGATTCCACACATTGGTGATAACACACACCATTTCCCTTTCTCTGACTTATTTCACTAAGCATAACATAACACCCCCTGGGTCCATCCACGCTGCTGTTTTGTTTCTTTGCAGAAGAAAACGTGGACATTTTAACAAAAATGGGGTTGTACACAAGGTTTTATAACCTCCTCTTTCCACTTACCAACTTGGTTTGAAGAGATGGTTTGAATTTGGACAGGGAGAGCTGGTGAGAGACCAGGACACAGGAGGGAGGCCCTGCTCCCAACGGAGATGTAGTGTGAGTGGGCGTGGCTGGAGGGGGGCCGTGTGAGTGGACCAGTGGGCGATAAAGGCAGATCAGGGAGGGATGCTGAGGCCGAATGGTGGAAGGCCCTGAACACCAGGCCACGTGGCTTGGACTGGATTCTTCATCATCATCGTCGGGAGTTCCTGGAGCTTTGGGGGTTGAGCAAGGCTTGAGCCGAGCTGTGTCTTAGGGACACAGCAGCTGTCTGTGGTCAAGTGGAGGTGGCCAGCCTGGTGACACCTGTCAGGCTCAGAGCTCACAAGGACCAGATTCAGATCTACTGCCCAAGGTGGGCAGGGAGTGATGGGGCACACGGTCAGAGCACCTCTGGGAAGAGGGTCCAGAGCTCTCACTGGGTCCTTAAGAGCCTCAGTCCGTGGGAACTTCCCCGGCAAAAAGGAGCTCTGTCCAGTGCTGATTTCCACGCCCCTCCTCTGTGAAGCCTGAATTAGCCCAGCTGGAAGAGAAAGAATGAGGTTCACTTCTTCCGTCTTCTTGGCATTCATTCCTTCTTCCAGCAGCTATCTGCTGGGAGCTTGAATGTGCCAGGCCCTGTGTTGACAGAAGAACAGAGCTCACATCCACGTGTCCACCCCCTGCTCTCTCCTCAACCAGGGTACCCTTCCTCTCCCCAGGTGCGGAGCTACAAGGGCCTCCTGGACTGCGCCGGGCAGGTGCTGCGAGAGGAGGGTGCACAGGGCTGCTTCAAAGGCCTGTCCCCCAGCCTGCTGAAGGCCGCCCTCTCCACTGGCTTGGTATTCTTCTGGTACGAGCTCTTCTGTAACTTCTTCCATCACATGAGGAAGGCAGACAGCTAGCCTCGAGGGCAGGAAGGGTGGCCTGTGGTCTTCCCCTCCTGGAAGTAGGCTCGATCAACGGTCTCCTGTTGCACAGAGAGGCGCTGCCTGGTCCTTCCCTCCAGGACAGCTGTCTCGGGCACGAAGAGCCATTGGGATTCCACTGGAAGGGCACCGGGAGGCCCATCAGGAGGAGCTGGACGTTCGTCCTCTGTCTGGCAGACACTGGGGGCAGCAGCTGCCCACCTGCTGAGCCCAGCTGCCCAGAGAGCCCTCCTGACTCTGAGCGGGGCCGCAGGGTGAGCGTGAGGCTGGGACTGGGCCCCGTACAGGGTCCCCACGCTTACTCCCACCACCTATTTAATAGACGTTAAAGCTGAAAGCAGTCTTTCCCCTCCACCTTCCCTACCAAATCACATCCCTCCTCCCAAAGCTGGAGGAAGGGAGCCCTGCCTTCCCTGCATTCTACTTTGCTCCGCAGTTGTGTCCCTCAGGCAGCTCTGTTTCTAGTTCTAGGGGAAGAATCCTAGAAGTAGCTGAATTGGTCTCTTTATGTAAAAACTCCACCATACTCAGATCTCCATGTCTATAAAGGCACCGCTCAGGCTGTTCTCTCCCTGGGTGGGACTGGTCCCAGCCCGTGGGCCTCTAGGGAAAGCTGATCCCAGCGGCGCCACTGGCAGTGGGGGTGTGCTGACGGGGCGGGGGTGTGGGTAAAGGCAGCAGCCCTCTGCCTCAGTCTCCCAGGATCACTCTCTTGCTGGAGGCTGGGTTAGCCCTCCTGAGTGGGTGGGAGCTTAGGCTGGGCCAGTGGGCATCAGCTGCCTGCTTGTGAGCTCCTGGGTCCAGCATGGCCTGCAGGAAGGGGTTGAGCAGGCCGCCTGCTGTGGGGACCCCCGGTGCCCAGGCAGTTGCCAGGCACAGGAACCCACAGTCTAGACACAGCCAGTGGTACGAAAGGAGAAGAGAGTCACAGAAAAACCACCCCTGGGAAGCATGGCCCTAGAGGTTGGCTGTGCAGGGGGAGCCCCGCGCAGGACTGCTCCCCTGACCTCACCTCGGCTCTAGCTCCAGCCTTTGCACTGACAGCCGAGGAAGGTGGCAGCGAGGAGCAGCTGTGGGTGAGCGTCATGGCTCTCCCGGGGTCCTGGGCCTGTTCTCACCATTACCGTGTCCTTTCTGGTCTGGTACCTGGAATCCTGGAACCTCCATGCCCTTGGTTGCTGATTATGAAGGTCCACGTGTGGCTAGACGGTGTCTGGCAGTCAAGGCTTGCGGCTGCCCAAGGGGGCCGCTGTCCGAATGTATTTTTTGATATCCATGGAAGTAAACTTTATTCTCTTCAGCTCTCTGCTCATTGGTTTTCTTTCTCAGCAGCTGAGGTTCTCTTCCTTGATCCATTTTCTGGTGACCACTTTGGCAGCTCTGTGAGCAGGAAAAGCGAGCCCTGGATACAGAAATCACCATCAACACATCTTTCTTGTCCAAGCTACAGGAAAAGGCAGTAGTTTCCCAGCCTCTCCTGTATGCCTTCCTGCGGTGCAGGGTTGACCTCCGACCTGGCCCTGTGTGGGCTGCTGAGCCCACACCTCTCCCCAAGCCCAGACCAGGACAGACTGAGCCAGGCACTTGCTCATCCATCAGTCAGGACGTGGATGTGTTTACTCAGTCATGTCTGACTCTGTGACCCAGTGGACTGTAGCCTGCCAGGCTCTGTCCATGGGATTCTCCAGGCAAGAATACTGGAGTGGGCTGCCTTTTCCTTCTCCAGGGGATCTTTCCCCACCCAGGGATTGAACCTGGGTCTCTTGCATTGCACGCAGATCCTTTGCCGTCTGAGCCCCCGGGGAAGCTCAATGTCAGGGTCACACTCCCAACTCCTGGGGCACCAAAAGTTGGCAAACGGACCCCTTTCTCTTGGGTTGATTCATTGATTGTCAATTTATTTTACCAATATCGTTTGTACTTGGAGTGGGGCTTCGTGGAACTCGATCTAGCCCTGACGGCTTCCTCGCCTTCTCTACCTCGGGTAGGGGCGGTGGGGCGTGGAGCCCGGGCCTACCGCCTGTGAGTTCGGCCCCTCCTGCGGTCTGCTCTGCGCTCCCACCTTGCTCCCTGCGCCTGCCGCCCGGGCTGCGGACCACGCCCCCCGCAGGCTCCTCCTACGCCGCTGGCCGGCCCGGTTCCTGACCCGGTTTTAACCTCAGCCCCGGCGTGGGGCGGGGCAGGGTGGGTGCCACTGCTCAAGACCGAGGGCTTCACGCAGGTCGAGGAGCAGGTCCGACCCAGCGCCTGCGAGCCGGCGTGGTCCCGGACAGGCCCGGGGAGAACGAGGTGAGGAGAGGAAGGGGGCGGTGGGGGCACGGGTCGCGGGCGTCCTGCGCCGTCCCACGCCGGGAACCTCTGAGCTGGCGCGGCCTGCTGGCGTGGGCAGCGTCGTCGGGGCTCCGGCAGGGGGCGCTCGTACGCTGCCCCACCCAGGCCCCGCCCCTCCGCCCGAGGCCCCGCCCCTCCGCCCGAGGCCCCGCCCCGCCGCCCGAGGCCCCGCCCCGCCGCCCGAGGCCCCGCCCTGCCGCCCGAGGGCCCCCCCCACCCCAGCGCTAGGAAATGACCTCAGCGGCGCGAGGCGCCGGCGGCCCAGCCTGCAGCGCCGCGGACGCGGGGCGCGCGCACGATGTCGACCGAGCGGCCTTCGGGCACGCGGGCGCGGCGCCGACGCGGCAGGTGGGTCCCCGGCTCTCTCGCCACCCCTACAGCTCGTGGGACACCGGACGGCGGGCTCCACTGAGCCGCCGGGAAGGGCATTCCGGACTTAGGAAAGCTGCCCAGGTCTGGAGACCCTTAAGATCCGCTCCTTTGGCCGGGGGGAGAGGCACCGAGTCCGGAGGGGAGACTCCAGCGGGGACCACCTTTGGGGGCCATGTCACCGCTCCCCCCTCCTTAAGAGGAAGGCTCAGAATGGAGCTCAGGACTCTCAGCACTGTCCCCCTCGTGAGAAGGCAGGGCCAGGTTTCTTGCCCCTCGGGAGGCCAGTTTAACCAGTCCGTCCCGGGGAGAAACTGGCTGGTACAAGGGGAGTCAAGGCGGCACCCAGCTCTCTGGCCGGCCCCAGCCCGGGACTGGGCTTTCTGGGGTGAGGACTCTGACATAAGGGAGAGGGTTGGGGAGAGGGGCTTCGAACCCTGCTGGGACAGATGCCCACAGCCTGGAGCCCCGGCCCTCTCACTCGCCGGGAGCCGTGGCGGACCAGTAGCTTCTGGGTCGTCTTATACAGGCGAGGAAAATGTCTGATATCCACGCATCCACCCCCTCATCTCAGTGCACCCGATCCCACCCCAGCTTTGGTATCAGCTGAGAATAACTCTGAGGCAGACGAGGGCAGACACATTCACCCTTCATCTCTTTACTCTTGTGTAATCCCAGAGACTATCAGGATTCTTTAACTGAGCAGCAGGTGCCTGGCTGGTGCCCAGTCTCCACTAGAAGCCAAGCTTGGTGGGCGCCCAGCCAACCCCTGAATGCCATGGACTGCCCAGCCCTATCCAGGGCCCATAGGGCTGAGAGCCCTGCCTCCGCGTTCCACACCTAAGACCTCTCCATTCGCCTCTCCCCCCACCCAGGTGCTGTCCTTAGTCCCACCCCAGTAAAGAGCTGCTGCACCTGGATAGTCATGGGGGAGCCCAGTAAAGAGGAGTATAAAATCCAGTGTTTTGATGCAGAGACCCAGCAGCTGCTGAAGACAGCTCTAAAAGGTGAGCATGGGGAGCCCCCTGAGCCTGGCTCCAGAGCACCAGAGAGGGATAGGACCAGAGGACTGGGCTGACCCTGGGAATGCACCACCCTCTCCCTTCACTTTCTGAGAGCAGGAGTCCGCAACATAATTCTGGAACTGGAAGACATTTATGCCAGTATTTGGGAGTATGAATCATAGATCATAGTCACCCCTCAGATTGTAAAGTGTTTTTAAAGTACCCAGGAAAGGAGGGTGAGGCACAGAAAACCCAGTTCCTGCCCCTTAAGTCCTTACGCTGGACCTGGTTTCTGCATTGCTGCAGCCCCTCTCTTGAATATGCGGAGCTGCCTGACGTGGGACAGAAGATGGAGTGTTCTGCTTGGCAGAGGAGCTCCACTAACTGTCCTGGGCCAAGGCCCTCCCGCAGCACTCAGGACAGAAGTTTGACTCAGCGAACGATTAGCAATGCCTGTAGCGTGCCAAGCTAAGCCTGCAGAGAGGCCCTCCCTGGCCTGTTTTTGTCAGGGATTCATGTATGTGTTGTAAGAACACTTTCTTCCGTAAAATGGCTGTCAGTGTTCCATCTTCAACCTAGTGCCAGGAAAAGACATGTCCTAAAAAAAACGAGCGCTCTTTGACTCTTTATCAGCCACACAACCCTGTTTTCTCTGGGCCACCAGGAGCTCATGGCTGCAGCTGCTCCTGTGTGATGTTTCCTCTGTTTTCTGATCTCTTTTTTTTTTTTTGGCCACACTACATGGCTTGCAGGATTAGTTCCCTGACCAGGGATCCAACCTGCGCTTCCTGCAATGGGAGCAGAGTCCTAAACACTGGACCTCTGAGGAATACCCCCTTCTGGTCTCTTTCAGTTCAGTTCAGTCGTTCAGTCATGTCCAACTCTCTGCGCCGCCATGAACTGCAGCACGCCAGGCCTCCCTGTCCATTACCAACTCCCGGAGTTTACCTGAACTCATGTCCATTGAGTCGGTGATGGCATCCAACCATCTCATCCTCTGTCGTCCCCTTCTCCTCCTGCCCTCAATCTTTCCCAGCAGTGGAAGTATATAATGGGAGTGCTCGTCAGTGAACACCTCAAATCCTTTAGAAGCAGGTGGAGGCGTATATAACTAAGCAGCTCTAGACTCCCCACCTGTCTTTACTCTAGATCCAGGTGCCGTGGACTTGGAGAAAGTGGCCAATGTGATTGTGGACCATTCTCTGCAGGACAGTGTGTTCAGCAAGGAAGCAGGACGCATGTGCTACGCCATCATTCAGGTTGGGTGGGGCTGGTAGAGAAGGGGAGATGCTTTGAGGAAGGTGCTTCTGAAGTGGGCAGAGGCCAGCAGGGCAGAGATGTGAAGGGCTGGCCTCAGAGGCAAGAGAGGAGGAGGACAGCAGGGAACTCGGCCTGGGAAGCTTGGGCCCTGGGACTGCCCTTCCCTTTCCCTGGCTCACAGGCAGAGAGCAAGCAAGCGGGCCAGAGTGTCTTCCGCCGTGGACTCCTCAACCGGCTGCAGCAAGAGTACCAGACTCGGGAGCAGCTTCGAGCCCGCTCCCTGCAGGGCTGGGTCTGCTACGTCACCTTTATCTGCAACATCTTTGACTACCTGAGGGTGAGGCCCCGCCAGCCACACCCCGTGCAGCAGAGGCGACCCACCTGTCTCCTGCGTCACTAAGCCAGTGCTCTGTTCCTGCTCTCCCCCCGCAGGTGAACAACATGCCTATGATGGCCCTGGTGAACCCCGTCTACGACTGCCTCTTCCGGCTGGCCCAGCCCGACAGCCTGAGCAAGGAGGAGGAGGTGAGTGGCCCTGGCACCGAAGACTGTGGAGATGGGCTCAACTTGTAATGCCTGCCCCCATCCATGGAGACTTTCACCTGTGGGGCAGGAACCTGGTGGGGGTGTTCATGGCCTGTCAGGGTTACAGGACAGGTGCTAGGTCTGGGATTTATCCAGAACACAGCACAGCTAGAACCTCCTGGTTCAGAGGCTGTGTTCCCAGTAGGAAAGCAACTGTGGATACTGGTGGCCCAGAAACCAAACTGGGGTGGGGGGCGGGAGGGCAGGGGAGTGGGCCTGAGAAGCAGTTTGGGGACGGAGCCTTCCTCCACCTGGCCCAGGTGAGAGATCTGAGGCAAGTCTTTGAGCTTGTTCCTTTCACGTGAGGCAGAGACAGTGCCCACCAGGTCGTGTGAGGATGAAGGCGGGGAAACGTGTGCACAGGCCAAGCCTGGAGCCTGGCACACAGCAAGCTCTCAGTAAATGGCTGCTCTGTGTGACGAAGCCGTGCCCGGGGTCACCTCCCGCTGCCCCTGCAGGTGGACTGCCTGGTGCTGCAGCTGCATCGGGTCGGGGAGCAGCTGGAGAAGATGAATGGGCAGCGCATGGATGAGCTCTTTGTCCTGATCCGGGATGGCTTCCTGCTCCCAGCCGGCCTCAGCTCCCTGGCCCAGCTGCTGCTGCTGGAGATCATCGAGTTCCGGGCAGCCGGCTGGAAGACCACCCCGGCTGCCCACAAGTATTACTACAGCGAGCTCTCTGACTAGGCCTCCAGGCTTCCTCCCCAGCGGCGCCAGCCTTTCTTGTGCCCACCTTCCAACCTGGCAGCGGAGTCTTCACCTCTGCCAAAGACTTCTTCCCTTCCAGACTTTCAGGAACACCCGAGATGTTTCCCACTTAATGCAGTGGCCCTGCCCTGAGCACCTTCCCTCCGAGTCCAGGGTTGGGGAAGACACAGGCACACCTGCCCTGCGGTCCCACCAGCCTTTCTCTCCCCTCACTGCTGACCTGGGAACTCCTGACAAGCACTGCCCTGTGGAACCACCGGTGCAATAGCTAGCTTGGTGCCTCAGATTCCCCATCTGTAAAATGGGTGCCCAGAGCCATTGGTGGGGACACTTCGGGATATCGAAGGGGATAAGCAGAGTCACACCAGAAACTGCTTTTTATACATTCTGTAAAGGACCATTTTAGAACCGAGCGTATTTCCTCCAGTTGGTTTTAATGAATCGTAATACCACATCACGTGTTACACCAGCTCAGGACGAGAATTTTCTAATAAACTCTTTCTGATACTAAAATTGCTTCTTCTCATATCACCCAAAGGTCCACCCCAAGCTGAAGGAAAAGAAGGCTGGGTGAGCCCTAGGTTTCTTAGGAAATCCAACTTCGTATGCCCCCTCTTTCCAAGGAGATGGGACAGAGAGAGCGAGTTCCAGCCTCCAAAGAAATGATGAACAGGCAGTAAACGTGTGGCTCCGTCCCTGGTAGGAGGCCTGCCTGGCCTTAAGAGGGAACGGCTCCCTTAACCCGCAGGCTCACACCGTTTCCGGCAGCAGAGCGTGCTGCTGTCTTCCCGACTCTTCGCGCACACTACCACCAGCGGTAGTGGGCCAGTGCGCGGTTGGCCTCGGCCATCTTGTGCATGTCATGCTTTCTCTTGATCACAGGGCCGCGGTTGCAGAAAGCCTCCAGCAGCTCCTGAGACAGCTTCTCCGGCATCAGCATCCGCCGGGGCTTCTTCTCCCTGCACTCAGTGATCATCCACTTCATGGCCAGGAAGCGGCGACGCCGCTCAGCCAGCGGAACGGGGACCTGGGCAAGACGGGACAGGGCAGGTTAGTCTGAGAACTTGCTAGGACTGCAGCCTCCTTAAGTAGGCACATGTCCACTCAGGGCCAGCCCTGGCAAGGGTGCTGAGGAGGAGGGCCTGACTGCTCCTCTCTGAGCTCCTCTCACCCCTGGCTGACCTCAGTGCAGCAGACATCACAGGCATTCATCAAACACTTCTTGAGCACTGGCCTTTTTCACCTCTAAAGGGAGTTCAGCCAAGTTGATAAAAGCACCACTGGGAAAAGCCCTGTCAGCTGGCATGACTTAGCCAACACAGATCATGAGCGCCTAGAAACAGGTCCCTCTTGTCCCAAGAATCATTTGCCAGGCCCCTACTATGTGCCAGGTGCTACGCCAGACCCTAGGGACACAGGCATTGAGAAAGTCTCTACTCTGTGAGGTTTACACTGAAAAAGGAAAGACAAAACAAATACATATATTAAGGAAAAAAAGGAAAGAACACCCACTTATGACAACGAAGTATAATTAAATGCTAGCTTCCCTGGTGACTCACACAGTAAAGCCACCTTCTGCCTGCAATGCAGAAGACCTGAGTTCAATCCCTGGGTCAGGAAGATCTGGAGAAGGAAATGGCAACCCACTCCTAAAATCCTTGGCTGGAGAATCCCTTGGACAGAAGAGCCGGGCAAGCCCCAGTCCACAGGGTTGCAAAGAGTTGGACATAACTGAGCGACCAACACTTCACCTAGTTCATTTGAACAGTGATGAAGCGTCAGTCGAACACTACGTTAGACACTGATGTATAAAGATGAGGCATAAACATGGCTCCTCACCATCAGAAACTTACACCTTGGACACAGGATGCTGGACAGAAGGGGCAATGGGGGAGGTACTGTGGGCCTTCTAAAGAGGTCATGTAGATACTTTTTTGGCTCTCTTCCATCTTCTGCCTGTAATCTTTATACCATAGGACTGGGATGAGAAGACCTTGGCACTCTGCAGTCCCCAAAAATCCATCAATCTTGGCCCAACTCTAAATACCCCCACTCTACCCCCACCGTTTGACACACGAGCAGTGCTGCTTTCCCATCCTGACCACGCACCTGGTAGAAGTGGCCCCCCTTGAGGATGGGTACCAGCCCAATCACAGGCTCACAGTTTTTCAGTGCTTGATGGAAGATGGTGTAAGGGTTGCGTTCAATGGTTGCTTGTTCCTCTGCAGAAGCAGCATGGTACTTCTCAAACTGCTTCCTTTTCACAGCTTCCAGGGTCTGCAAAGGGATACAGTGGAAGAGGATGCCCAGGGTCTCTAAAGGGTTCACCCAGCTGGGCTAGGACCCTGCCCTTTATTCCCATCATCCTGTTCTTACAGCTGCCCAACTATTCCCTTAGTACTTCTGAAACAAAAACCCTGGACCAGGACAGAAGAATGAGCTAACATTTGTAATGTGGGGCTGGGGGACGGCAGTGGTTGACTCCTGTAGGACTTCTTAAAGCCTCCACGCCCACATATAAATACAGAGAAACTCATTTTAATGACAGGTACAGAATCCATTGTTTTTTGTGTTAAGATAAAAAAGCCAAACACAAAGCTATGGGGAAAACAAAGATGACAGAGAGAGGTACTGTTTACCTGTGTCATGAGTGATCTGGCCAGAATTTTGTTTCCTCCTTTCATCATCATATTGGTGAATTTACTTTAAGAAGAAAAAGATGTTTAGGTTCCCAAGGCTGTCACTGTAGATCCTTCCGCCTTCCCCCGTATAGTCCCACTCTGTGGAACAAGTTTGTTTTCTGCTAACCTGATCACTGGGTCTTCAAACACAGAGCTTGTTTTCGTGGCTGGGGCAGCTTTAATAACCTGAGTCTTCCTGAGCTCCCGCTCATACGTCTCCTCCTCAGTCAGCTGGGCCAAGGGCTTGCGGTAATATTCCTTGTCAATCTGGGGATCCTGGTACTCAGGGCCATAGCGGCTCCACCTCACCTGGGTTAGCCTGGGGTGGGGGGAAGAGGAAGAAGAGGGCAAAAGCTGACTCAAGTGAAAAGGGTTGACTTAACAATAGGCACGTATGCCAAACCGCCGCCAAGCGAGCAGCGGGGAGACCGCCGGCCAAAGCTGAGCTGCAGTAATTCTGGCTCTTGTCCCAAGAGGTAGGAGGACCTCCCCTAAAGAGGCCAGGAAAGTCTGCTCCTCAAGTGCCAACAGTAAGGCCAGGCTCCTGAACTTCAAAATAGACAATCCGCCTATGCATCGCTGCCCCCACCTCCCAGCAAAGAAAATCCCAGTTCTGAGTTTTTCAACAAGATCGCACTTTCAGTTCCAAGTGAGAATTCCTCAGGCAGGGAGCAACTACTAAGCTTTCAGATTGACCCAAACTCACGGAGGGGGTTAAAGAGGATTGAACTCAGTTATCCCGGCCTCCCTGGCTCTCTCCAGGTCCCTGCGAGTCTTGCCTGTGGCCCCCTCTTTTCCTCCCCAGCAGGTCTCTCCGTGAAGACCCAAGAGGACTCCCAGCTGCCCGCCACTCTCTCACCCTGGAAGCCGCAGGACAGCTATCCGCACGCCGAGAGCCAAGCCGGACCACCCTCGCGAAACCTTCAGCGTGGGGGCAGCCATCTTGGCTGCCAGCAGGACCCCACGGAGACTGCCCTCGGCGTGCCTGAGCGAGTGACTAAAGACGGGGGAAAGGAGCTAGTAGGGTCCTAGCTCTGCGCATCACCCTGTTAATCTGGGCCTGAAGAGTCTCTCACTCCGAGGTCTAAGGCGGAGAGTCAAAAAGGAAACGTTCGCCCTCGCATTATCCGTCGCAGCCTAGCAAGATCCTACGCGGCGGCGCTTGGTCTTCTCAGGTCCCTATGCAGGCCCCGCCCCGGCTCGTCTCTCTCAGGTTCTCGCGAGGTTTGAGGCCTCTGGGCCGGCCCGGGCGGCTGCAATATGGCGGAGGCGGAAGGGGAGAGTCTGGAGTCCTGGCTGAGTGAGTATCCACGGCCGAGTCTGTTCGCGCTCGAGCCGCCCCTCTCCCCAGCCCTCGACCCCCTCCCCCGGCCCTGCGGTGGCGCCGCCCGCTAGCCCGCGCCAAGCCTCGCACGCGCCGCGAGCGCCCCGGGATCGCGCCCGTTCCTCAGCTGGGCGGCCCGGCCCGTGCTCTCTGAGCCGCGGCGCCTCCTCTCGCTCCTGCGCGCTGCGCCGTGAGCTCGGGCCCCGCGGGCTCCGCGAAAGCGACAGCCAAGTGCTTCGGGATGACATGCATCGGCGTTTTGGGGAAGCTGTGGTGGGGCCGCGCAAGGCCGTGACTCCGGGACCCCTGCGCTCTTCCGACCCAGGGGAAAGCTCCGAACTGGGGCTGAAACTCCGGGAGCGGTGGGTGGTGCTGAGCATACCCACATAGCTTCAGAATTTTGACCGTGTATTCCAGGAGAAGTGACTGCTTCGCGCAGGCTGAATGTTTGAGGTGAAAATAATCCAGAGAGGGGTAAAAAAGAGTACTTTTCCCTGCAGTAACCGAAACATGATGAAAGCTCTGTTGGGGGACCCTTCTCCCCACCCGTCCCTCCGCATGTCTTAACGAGTCATTCGTTGGTAAACTACTCAGCAAAGCTGAGAGACGCAGCCTGATACTGTAGTTCTAGCGGCCTATTGCTATGATTGCTCATTTATATTGCTATTGAGGAAATGCAGGTTAACCATAGCAGGTTGCATTTGGCCGAAGGGTTAGTACGTTGAGTTTACTAAGTATGGGCTAGAGGAGGCTCCTGGAGGCCTGTTTAAGTGAAGACAAATTGGGCAGGGTGATAAGACAGGCTGGAGCCTAGACGCTGCCTCGTGCATTGTCAGTTATTTACTGGAGCCTGCAGCCTCTTGAGGGGTGATGCCCGTTTCCTCCAATTGCCTGATTCCCCTTGATAAGAAACCCTGTTCAGGTGGTTGAACGCAGGTTACATTTGCAAGGTCTGCAGTTGCGGGCAGGTCACAGCCTTCTGTGTGTATGGAGCTGTTCTCCCAGGAGCTCAGAGTGCTCCAAAGACACTCATTTACCGAGAATCCTAGCAAAGGAGGCACTAGTGTCACAGTGTCACAAAGGAGGACACCTTGGCCCTAGTCAGGTCACTTGCCCAGAGCCACCCAGCTGGATATAAATGACCTCAGCTGAGTCTAATAGGCGAGGTTTAGAGTTTAGACCTGTTTTGGGGGGAGAGGGAGGGTGTCTGTAGAGACTAGAGCTCAGACTGGCCTTTGGCCCTTTCCTGTTACTTAGACTGACGTTTTGGGCAGGTCTCAGGTCTCCCCGCCTCTCCCCCAGTTCTGCTCCCAGAACCCTCTGCTCAGGTCACTGCACTGCTGCCCCCTCTGCCTCGCTGTGACTTCCTGGTATTCTTCCTTGCTTCACCTTCTTCAGCTGGGTGTTCTTGTGCCAGCAACACACGTTCCTCTCCTTTCCTGAGAGCCTTGTTCTCCTTTACATGCTTTGAAAGCCATCCCAGCATCTCCTTCCCCACAAACCATCTCTTAATGACTCCAGCCTTCTCTAAAGTCCTGTCATTACTGCAGTTAATCAGTGCTTGATGAGTACCTGCTGTGTGAGGTGTTAACGAAAACTAAGTTCAAAGTCTGCCTTCAGTACTGGTGCTGGAGTGGATAAAGCATTTTTAAGTGAAAAAGCAGGAACCATAAATGCTGAAATACAGACAGTTTATTTGGGGAAATTGGGGATAAGTGAAATGGGAGATGGTTCTCCCAGTGGGGAGATGGCACTTGAGCTAGGCCTTAAAGAATGGGAAAATAGGCTAAGGAAACAGCAGACAGTGGTGTGGAGGGAGCAGGCCGTATTTGGGGCATGCAGTAACATACGTTTGATTCAAGCAGGGCGTTCCTGTGGGAATGTGGGAGAGAAAGCTGGGAAGAGCCAAACTCTGGACCGGCTCTACTTCCACCCGAAGAAGTCTGTGTCTCCAGTTAAGAGGTTCCCATTCATACTGTGCCTGTTAAGTCAGTGTTCTGGGAAGGTTCCTATAGGTGTTCTGCATAGGATGGATTGGAGCAGAAGTTCTGGAAGCAAGTGAGAAATCAGGAGGTCAGGGCAGGAGTAAGAAAACAATTTTAAAAAGACACTGGGGTTTCCCAGATGGCTCAGTGGTAAAAAAAAAATCTGCCTACCATTGTAGGAGAGGTAAGAGACTCTGGTTTGATCCCTGGGTCAGAAAGATCTCTTGGAGTACAAGATGGCAACCAATTCCAGTATTCTTGCCTGGAAAATTCCATGGACAAAGGAGCCCGGTGGGCTACAGTCCATGGGGTTGCAAAGAGTCAGACACGACTGAGTGAGCACAGCACACAAAAAGACATTGAGGTGAATTCCCTGGCAGGTCAGTGGTTAGGACTCTGCGCTTTCACTGCCGAGGGCCAGGGCTCAATCCTGATAAAGGAGCTAAGACCCTACAAGCCTCGAGGGGAAGAAACAAAGTAAAGACATGGAGAAGGAAGAGATCAGGACTGACTAGTGAAAACGGATGAGGAGAGGGAAGAAGGAGCCTTCAGACCTGGGTGCCTGGGGTTGGGGCAAAGGGAGCTTTGGAATGGTGGCACCATTTATAGAAATAGGGAAGTCAGGGAGGAGGAACGATGAGTGTTTTTAGACTCGTTTCTGCACCAAATGAGCACTTATAATTACGCTCTGTCTTGTTTTGCTCCGGTTGTTTCTCGTGTGTTGCCTAACCTCCTCAGGGTAGCATCCGAATCTTGTACTTTTCCTGTAGTTCCTCCAGGGCCTAACTTGTCTGCTTAGTTTTCTGTGGCTGTTTAACAAAAGACTTGGTGGTTGACTAAGTCTCCCTTGATTCAAGACCTTCGCACTAAAGTTTGCCGCTTGACTTCCCCTGCATCCTTATCCTTGCTCCGTGGAACTTGTCACTGGACTGTTTGAGCCGTGTTGGGGCGGGGTGGCCATTGCCGTTCCCCTCCCTCCTGGACCAGAGGTCCCACAACAGTCATGGCTAGTTGAAAATGAGAGCAGGATGTATAGAGGCAGAGACACGGACTAGCACAAGGCTGTCAACAGAGACCCCAAAATAGAAACCTGGAGGCCACAGGGGCGGTTCTGGAAGGCAGGATCCACAGGGGAGGCCCTGGCGTCACCTCCGTTGCAGGTGAAGGAGAACGTTGAGTGGGTGGTGGGTGTGTGCATCTGTCGGGAGGCGGTGGGCAGGCGGGGCGCCTGAGTCACCCCAAGTTATCTCCAGAGGTTCTTGCAGTTCCTGTGGGTGACTGGGGTCTGCCGTCTCAGCTGGCTGGAGAGTGGGGGGAGATCCTCAGAAGTGGGGCGAATCGTGGCTGAAACCGGGGCTGTGTGTTCATGTGTAGGCCAAGAGCTCCCTGCAGGTTTGCGGTGGAAAAGTCTATTGGGGGACAGGAAGTGGGATTCTCGAGCTGTCAAATGAAAATGAGAAGTAGGTGGGAGCGTTCCTGGAAGCAGAAATGGAGTCGTGGCAGCCCTGGGCAGGGCACGTTTTTGCTGAACGCCCGTGGCTTTGTGTCCGTGTGTGGGGAGGGGAGGGGCTGTGCGCATGTCCCCTGTGTCTGTGACATCTTTTCCAGTGGCAAACAGTGGAAGGCGTGTGACTGCTCCAAAATGATTGTAGTGACAGGGGCAAGTATGCTCCTCAAACCAACTTATTTTTGTATCCCACACCCTCTTAATGTCATATGAGAACTCCAAGCATCTCAAATGCTAGGGATTAGTAACAAAGCCACGCTGACACCTGAGAAAATTTTAGGCACCTGGTGGGGGGAGACTCAGGGCTTCTCTGGAGGGTGACAGCTAGTAGGTCCCTGTGGCAACAAATAGCCCCTCTTGATAGAATTAATCTCCCTTCCCTCCAAGCATGACATTTCCAAGGGCCTGCTAATTCTCTTTTCAAGACTGAGAACTGACATCTCTCTTTTCCCCCAAATATGATCCTAAACCACCAGAATTTTCTGGCCTCCAGAGCAGAAATGCTGCCCCGCACGCACCGCGCGGGACGCTGCAGGTCTCCCCTCTGCCGCTGGGTGGAAACGCTGCCCCGCACGCACAGCGCGGGACGCTGCAGGTCTCCCCTCTGCCGCTGGGTGGCGCCTGCTGCCTTGTGATGCTTGTTGTGGGGCGGGGTATGCGGCTGGCTAGGAGTCCCTGTTAGGATTCGAGCGTGGAGCTAGTGATTTTTAACATTAGGAAAAGGGAAGTGAAGAAACAGTCACGAGCAATCAGAATTCAGGAATCTCTAACATCACCCCTTGTTGGGAACGGCTTTTTCAAGGCTTTCACTCTACTTTTGGCCCTGGCGGAAATCTGCTGGAGGAGCCTGGACTTAAAAAAGGATACCCGCCTTCAGTCTTCCGTTCGTCTTCTGAACCTGAAGCCCTAAATTTAGCAAACAGCTTGAGAGTGCTTTCTGGAAGAGGCTGACTCCAAGATCTGAATCAGAGATGGGAACGCATTTAACCACCGTCAGCTGGGGCCGTCCTCTCTAAGCACAGGATCTGGGCATGACGGAGAATAGAGGACACATGCCAAGTGCTAGGAGACTGGGCATTACCTCTTGGAGTTTAAACCCTGGGAGACCCTCTTCAGTGCTTGTCTTTGTCCTTGATCGTGGAAGACCATTTAAACTCAGGGATGCTGCTTACTCAAGCTTAGGTTCTGTTTCTGTGACCCCAGGGACAGACAGCACGATTTGTGCTTAGAGGGCTCAGTAAACGTCGTTAACTTACCTTAAAATGAGAAGCTTCAGATTTGTTTTCTCTTTTGTTTGTAACTTTCAGAATACTGGACAGAAAGTGATATTTGTACGGAATTCCGTAGTGGTCCAGGGGTTAAGACTCAGCTCTGTCACTGCTTAGGGCCCAGGTTCAATCCCTGGTCAGGGAACTAAGATCCTAGAAGCCATGTGGCACAACCAAAAAAAGTGTTTTTTTGAGTATTTGTATTTGAGTTGCTGTCTGACTGAACTGTTGAGTCTTCTCCATTAGAGAAGAAATCATCACATCAGTGCCTTAAAAATGTGAGGGAAACCTTCCACAGCGTCCTCCTTGCTCTCTGTAACAACTCGTCGTCTTCTCTCCCCAGATAAAGCCACCAATCCTTCTAACCGCCAGGAGGACTGGGAATACATAATTGGCTTTTGTGATCAGATCAACAAGGAGCTTGAAGGGTGAGTCTCAAACTGTTAGGGGGCAGGTGAGGGATGGTTGACTGGGGAAGTGAGAAACTGGCAAAGGAGGGCTGGCCATGCGGCCGAGGGCCAGCATCCTGAAAGTGTGATTTTGCTGGTCTCCAGGCCACAGATCGCCGTCCGACTGCTGGCCCATAAGATCCAGTCTCCACAGGAATGGGAGGCAGTCCAGGCCCTGACGGTAGGTTTTTCGTGCTGGTGATGGATTTTCACGAGTCCGCTGGCGTCTCTGAGGGGGTCAGGGCTCACGCCCTCTGCCAGCTGAGCATCCTGGATACAAACTAGACTTACCTGGACCTGCACAGTCAGTTGCTCCACAGACGCATGTGCCCCTGTGCCAGGCCCAAGCATCATGGATGACCGAGTGTGGACACGAGGTCTGATGGGAGAAGCAGAGAGGCCAGGGCACAGGGATGGTGGCCGTGGGCCCTGGGGTGGGGCTCAGAGAGGCTGACAGAGCTGTCTTGCCAGGTAAGAGCTGGCCAAGTGTAATTTGTTCTGTAGCTAAAAATGATGTGGATTGCTAGTGAAGGCATCACCCCATTGGGCAGATCTTAGTGTTTATTCAGACTTGGGGGATTCAGGACGCAGAGCCGAGTGCGGTGCTGGGGCGCCTCCGGGCTTTCCCCTGAGCCAGGATGCCTGGGTTCTCTCCTGACTCCCTTTAGCTGCTGGAAGGGCGGGAGGGAGGTGTTGGGGAAAGGCGCTTAGCCTATGCACATGCCTGTGCTGTGTCCTCCGCAGAGTGAAGGTTCTCCAGTGGGGGCGGCTCTGTCCCCCGGGCACCCAGGACAGTGTCTGGAGACACTGTTGGTGGTCACAGGTCGGGGGGTGCTACTGGCATCCACGTGGGTGGAGCCTGGGCTGCT
Source organism: Bos mutus (assembly GCF_027580195.1). Lineage (NCBI taxonomy): Eukaryota > Metazoa > Chordata > Mammalia > Artiodactyla > Bovidae > Bos > Bos mutus. The sequence continues at coordinate 7,044,958 of NC_091635.1, read as the reverse complement.
GCTGAGCATTCTGTAGTGCCCAGGACAGGCTCCCAGAACAAGTACCTGGCCCAGAATGTCCGTAGTAGTGCGGTTGAAAATCCCTGATTTACAAAGATGGAAGCCGGGGCAGGGGGCAGCACTTGGGTGGTGCACTCCTTGGCATAAACTCAGGTGCCAGGCCCCACAGCAGCACCTGAGAACTTGAGGCCCCAGAGGGAAGATCGATGGGGCTCAGGGCGGGAAAATAGCATGTCCATCTAAGATGGAGAAACAGAATTGAAACATCCTCTCCGGCCTGCCCAACATGTTGATCAGCTTGTGGAAAGAGCCCTGAATCAGAGGAGCATGTGGTCTCTGCCTCCATCTTCTTACCTGTGAAGCCCGAGGGCAGGATTTGCAGGCAGGTCCCCTCCAGGGCTGACCGTCTCACTGTCTTGTTATCTGGGCTTCAGGGTTTTTTACTTTAGTTTCTGCTGAGCTTCCCCAGAGGGGTTTGCACCTGGAGGGACTCTCTGTGAGTAACCCCACCGCCCTGATGTCCCCAGGGCCGCCTCTCCTGGTTAGGTGCTTCCTCGGGCGAGTGTTGCTGGCCAAGTGCCAGGTCCTGGCCTGAGCGCCTGGCCTCTGTGCTCCAGGTGCTGGAAGCCTGCATGAAGAACTGCGGGAGGAGGTTCCATAACGAAGTGGGGAAGTTCCGCTTTTTGAATGAGTTGATCAAGGTCGTCTCTCCGAAGGTCAGTCGGTAGCAGTTTCATTTCTCAGAACTTCTTCTGTGTTCCTCCCCCTCCCGCCTCCCGCCTTACCGGCTTTCACCACGCGAACCAGCGTCTCCACAGGGCTGGGGTTCCCGGGTCCTGTGCTCAGAGGATGCTGTGCTGAGGGTAGACGTGCACACAGGGACGTCTCTGCTGCCCTCCCGGCCTCACTGTGCCCGCTGACTGCTCTCACGTGGCTGCCCTCGTCTCTTGACCACGGCCACAGAGTAGTGTCGCTTCAGCTCCGGGCACCTGCTTACGGCAGAGGGGACACTTCTTCACAGCGAAGGCATTCTCGTTCACTCCTTCGGGAGAAAGTGCAGTTGTGTGTCTGGCCTGTTGTGCGTGAACACAGTGACGAGCTTCCGGCCCCCTGCCTGAGCGGAGTCTGTGCCCCATGGATGCCGCTCCCCTCCCCCGTGCTGGCTCACACCCACGGTCTGGAGGCGGCTTGGGGATTGTAGCCAGTTAGCAGCCGTTTCATTGCTGTGAGCACAGCCTCCCCACTGTCTCTCCTCCAGGCCACATGCACTCAGCTTTCCCATTTCCTTTGCTCCTTAGTACCTGGGGGACAGGGTGTCTGAGAAAGTGAAGACCAAGGTTATTGAGCTGCTTTATAGCTGGACGTTGGCCTTGCCGGAAGAATCAAAGATCAAGGATGCCTACCACATGTTGAAGAGACAGGGTACGCGGGTGTCTGCCCAAGCAGGGGGCACCGGGCTGAGCTTTGAGGGGCTGAGGTGTGTGCGGCCTGCAGGCCTGGTCCCGGGGGCACCCCCTTGCTGTGTGGGAAAGGGTGCCAGGGTGGCCCAGCCTGTGCGACTGCTGCTCCGTCCCCTTTCAGGCATCGTGCATTCCGACCCGCTGATCTCTGTGGACAGGACGCTGATCCCGTCTCCACCACCTCGTCCCAAAAACCCCGTTTTTGATGACGAGGAGAAATCCAAGGTAAAGTCCTCGATGGGGCATGGGCTCGCTCAGCGCTGGGGTGCACTCGGCTCCTGTGTGTTCCCAGGGGGTGCTGCCGTCCCTCCGCCTCTAATGCCCTCCTCTTCCAGCTTTTAGCCAGGCTGTTGAAAAGCAAAAACCCGGACGACCTGCAGGAGGCCAACAAGCTCATCAAGTCCATGGTGAAGGAGGTGGGTGGGTCCTGAGCCCTGGGGAGGAGGAGCCCGTGGCCCCAGAGCAGCGGTCCCTTCCCCTGTCCCCAGGGCTCACCCGCACGTGGGAGCAGGGGGCGGATAGGAGAGAGGAGCGGGAGCTGTGGGGCCAGGCTTGGGGGCAGGCGGGCTGCTGCTTTGAAAGAAGAGCTGTCGGTTGAGTCTGAGGCCAGTGGTCCCAAGAATCACGTGTTGAAAGGAGCTTCCGTGGGGCGGGCCTTGGCCTGCATGTTCCCGGGGCAGGTGTGCACCCTCCCTGGCGGGGTTTGGGGGGCAGTGGGCCAAGTCCAGCTGAGCTCTCGCTCCTTGGTCCTCTCTGGTGCAGGATGAGGCGCGGGTCCAGAAGGTGACCGAGCGTCTGCACACCTTAGAGGAGGTCGATAACAGCGTGAAGCTGCTCGGTGAGATGCTGCGTCACTACAACAGGGAGGGCTCTGCAGAGGCAGACAAGGAGCTCATGAAGGTAGGCCCCAGGAGAGGGCGTCTCTGCCCCAAGATGCTGCTGCACACCTGGCAGTCCTTCTCCGCCAGCAGCCAGGCCGAGAGCGGTGGTGCCCCCGAGCGCCCGTGAGCTGTGGCTGATTCACTCCACGCACCCTCCGTCTGTGTGACTCTGCAGACCCGCCTCGGGCGTGCCCCTGCTCACCACCTCACATTCTGCCTGGGGATGCTTGGGCAGAGAAAGGCCCACCCTGGTTCCCTGATGTGCGCCTCCGTCCTCGGTCACATACAGACTATGAATTCTGAGGCATGTACCAGGCTGGGAGTGGGAAGGGACCTGCTGTCCTGGCGGCCTCTCCACCTGAGCAGGTGTCTTGTGACGCAGAGTGGCCGAGGCTGGCAGCAGGAAGATGTGTGTGCAGAGCCTGACTCTGCCAGGAGCTGACCTGATACTAGGGGAGCCTGGACTCTGGTGTGGGCGCTGGGTTGGGTGATCTCCTAGAGCTGACCACGGTGCCAGGGGAGCCGGGACTCTGAGTGGATGCTGGGTTAGGTGATCTGGGTTAAGTGTGGTACCACCTAACCCATGTACCAAGGGAGCCGGAACTTGGTGGCATGGATGGTGGGTTGGGTGATCTGGCAGCTTGAGTTTTCCTGCCTGGGTCTCTATTAGGAGCTGTTTGATCGGTGTGAGAACAAGAGGCGGACGTTATTCAAACTCGCCAGCGAGACCGAGGACAATGACAGTAGTTTAGGTGAGCGGACTGGGAAGGGTGGTTGAGGGGGTGACCCGGGGATTTGGATGTGTGTGGTGGGGGCATTGTCAGGCTGGGAGTGACAGGTTTCTTTCTGGTACTAGGGGACATCTTACAGGCCAGTGACAACCTCTCCCGGGTCATCAACTCTTACAAGACAGTCGTTGAAGGGCAGGTCGTCAACGGTGAGGTGGTGACCTCAGCCATTCCCGACTCGGAAGGTAAAGTGTTCTGGTTTCCTGCTCCCTCTGGAGCAGCCTGGGGCCCCGCTGCAGGGTGACCCCATGTCAGCCCACAGGCCTGAGGGGACCCTGAGCCCCGCTAAGCGCCTCCCGGGAGGTCACACAGGGTCTCCCCCACCCACTGCCTCCCCCAGTTCTTCACTGCTGCCCGGACAGGTGCTCTGGGAGGCAGTCAGAGGCTGTGCTCAGGGTCCCTCTCCCCCCGCACAGCCCGGGAGGGACCCCCAGTGATTCCTGTCCCCTTCCGTTTCCATCCAGGAAACCAAGGCACTCTCATCGACCTTGCCGAGGTGGAGGCGCCGAGCGGCCCGCCCCCAGCGCTGGCCCCTGCCCCCGCCGGCTCAGGCATCCCTGTCCTCCCCCCGCCTCCCCAGGCCTCGGGCCCTGGGCGCAGCCACTCGGCCGGCCAGCCCGAGGCCCCCAGGGCCCAGCAGCACGAGCAACGCCCTCAGCCTGCTGGACGAGGAGCTGCTCTGCTTGGGTGCGTATTGGAGGGGGCTGCTCGGGGCTTCCGGGGCCTCAGTGAGGAGAGGTGCTGGGGATGCCCAGAGGGGGACCCCGGGTGCTTAGCAAAGGTGGGAAGTAGGGCCCAGGGCAGTGTCCTCGGGTGGACATCCTGTCTGGCTGTGCTCCCCCTTCCCCGGGAGGCGCCCCCCGCAGCATAAAGACGGAAGAGGGTCCGTTCCCCTCCGGAAGCTATAGGGGACGCCCTGCCACCCTTGGGCGGCCTGGTGGTCACGTGACCCTCCCTCAGGTGAGGTGGGGCTGGGGCCGCCCCAGCCCAGAGCCTCTTCCACCACAGCCATTTCCTCTGTCCTCAGGCCTCACCGACCCGGCGCCCAGTGCTCCTCCCACCAAGGCGGCTGGGAACAGCCAGTGGCCCCTGCTCCAGGTAGGGGTGGGCGCTGTGTCGCCTCCACTTCCCAGCCTCGTCCTGGCTCCAGGCACCGTCCCGCACATAGCGCTTTGCCCACTCTATCCACAGGATGGCTGCTCATGCAGGGGGCTCAGCCCAGCCCCCAGGAACAGCGTTGGGGGCGGGTGGGGGTGGAGAGCCTGCAGCCTCTGACGCCTGCAGGGCCCCCTCACTCCTGCTTTTGTTCCCCAGAGCGAGCGGTCAGACCTGGACTTCTTCAGCCCCAAACCGGGGCCGGGAGCCTGTAGCCCCACAGACGGGCCTCTCCTCCAGCCTTCAGTGGCCCCCATAGGCAGTTCCCAGGCCCCGGTGGCCCCAGCTGGCGTTCCTGCCCCCACAGCCAGCCCCTTCTTGTTCTCCACTGGCCTGGCCTCAGCTCTGGCCCCAAAGGCTGAGCCCATCGCCCCTGGGCACCGTGGTTCCGCTTTGGGCGACAGCACCCTGCACCAGCTGGATGCCCTCGACCAGCTTCTGGAAGAGGCCAAAGCGTAATGAGCGGGAGAGGGGCGCTGGGGAGGCAGCCCCAGGGGGTTGGCGGGAGTTCCCTCTGTCTGGTGGGTCGGCTGGAATCTAGAAGCGGGATGCAGGGAGAGCTGGCTCTAATCCGGGGGCCCCCGTGCGGGGCGGCCAGCAGCTCTGCCTGGCCTTCGACACGCCTTGTCCTCCTTCCTGCTGCCCAGGACCTCGGGCCTGGTGAAACCTGCCACCTCCAGCTGCTTCCTGGGCGCTGCCGCCCCCCCTCTGCTCCCCAGTGGCGCCTCTGCTCGGCCTCTCCTCCCCCTCTCCGCGGGGCCCAGCAGCCCTCTCTTCCAGGCCCAGGGCAGCCCCATGAAGGGGCCCGAGCTCTCCCTGGCCAGTGTCCACGTGCCCCTGGAGTCTATCAAACCTAGTAGGTGTTGGAGGCTCGGGGTGAGGGGCGGGGGTCCCAGCCTGCAGAGGTGTGGGCTGCATGGCAAGGGATGGGTGGGTCCAGGCTTTCTCGCCAGGGTCCCTTAGAGCCATACGCGGCCTTCCGTACCGTGTCGCAGTCTGTGCTCGTCCCCGCTGTGCACTTGGGAGGTTCTTCCCAGGCTCCTTCAGGAGCTTCCTGGTCCCGGGGCCACCGTGACCTCTCGCTTGGCTGCGGTGCTTTGTCTCAGGCCCACCTCTCCCCCCACCCTCACCTGCCCCGTTCTTACATACAGGCAGCGCCCTTCCTGTGACAGCCTATGATAAAAACGGCTTCCGCATCCTCTTCCATTTTGCCAAGGAGTGTCCTCCAGGACGGCCTGACGTGCTGGTGGTGGTGGTGTCCATGCTGAACACGGCTCCCTTGCCCATCAAGAGCATCGTGCTGCAGGCCGCAGTGCCCAAGGTATCCCCGCTCCCTGGGGCCTCTTCCTGCACCCACGTGTCCACACCCCGTTCTCCCTCAAGGGCACCTGCCATCTCTTCAAAGGAACCTGTCTCTCTCTTTAGTCAATGAAAGTGAAGTTGCAGCCACCCTCTGGGACAGAACTCTCTCCTTTCAGCCCCGTCCAGCCACCTGCAGCCATCACGCAGGTCATGCTGCTGGCCAACCCACTGAAGGTGAGCTGGAGCTGGGGACCCCACCTGAAAGCCCTGGCTGCCCCAGGTTAGACGCCTGCGTCCACCGCCTCCCAGCCTGGACCGTTACCACTTCTCCTGCGTCCCTTTTCCACCCTGGCCCAATGGCTGAGTGAAGATGGGGTGGTAGGAGCAGGGTATGTCCCCTGCACGAAAGCACCCCAAGGGTATCAGAGAAGGGGTGTCTGACACGCGGCCCCTCTGCTGCAGGAGAAGGCGAGGCTTCGGTACAGGCTGACCTTCGCCTTGGGGGAGCAGCTGAGCACCGAGGTGGGTGAGGTGGACCAGTTCCCCCCTGTGGAGCAGTGGGGGAACCTATGACCCCAGAGGACACGTGTCAGCTGCACTTTGGAGCCCAGGCAGGCTATCCCGAGAGGGGAGGCTCTCCAGGCCTGGTCTTCCTTCATGTCCTAACCGCTGTGCTTAAGAGCTTTGACGTGGAACAGGGGCCCGGGCCGCTGCTGCCAGGAGCCGAGCCGCTGCTGTGATCTCTCTTCCTTCGGCCCCTAAAAGGACCTGTTTTTTTATCTACCTGTGTGACTTGAAGTGGCCACGTACATCAGGAGTGGGGAGTGGCCCCAGGTGCCGCCCCGGGACATGGCCCCAAGGCTGGAGTGGGTTTTCCCCTTGCGCTGGCATCCTCTGATGCAGAGACTCAGGGCCCTCCTTCAGGACCACGTCCTCACATCCCCAGTTCTCAGTCCCCCTGCTACCCAGGCTTCCCCTTGGCAGGCTCCTGGGAGGAGGACACAGCCCACGGTTCCCAGATGGCCCTGGGCCCAGGGCGCTGGTACTGCCAGATCGCCACCCCTGCCTTCTGTGGGCAGCACGACCCTGGAACGGGCACCAGAGGAGTTGTGCTGGGCCCTGGCAGCAGCAGGCTGTGTCCCATGGACATCACGGTAGGATGAGGAGCTCAAGCTGCTAGAAGTAGAACTTGGCCTTGCGGCAGCCTAAACTACACCCAGAAAAGGAAATGGGAGAGAGCAGTGTTGTGCCTTCTCCGGAAGCAGGTACCCAGCACTTTCTGGGAAAAGGGTGCCTCCTGCCGTGGGAATAGGCCATCTCACTCACTCACTACCTCTTGCTCAGCGTGGAACAAACCGCTGTGCTGCCTCTGAAGGGGAGGACAGCACCCTGTGTCCCGCTTTGGCCCACCTCCTCCCACCAGATGGCCTGCGGGGTGGCTGGCTGTTGGGAACAGGAAGCCTCAGGATCAGGCGCGTTGCACTAAACTTATGTCCTTACCTGCTGCCCAGAAACCCCGAGTCCCCAGCTGCCAAGGGGCACTGTCGGCGATATGTTGGGTCTGGAGGTGGTGAGATTAGGGGCCTTGCTTGAATCGAGTCACCAGACCCTATTGCTTCAGCAGTGCTCCATCCACTGGCTACAGCTAGGCCGGGGAGTCCAGGCCTCACGGGGCGACAGGCAGGTGAGACCCAGCCGCTGGGGAATGAGCACATGGCTCACCTGCACTCAGCTGGATGAGCCAGAGCCAGCTCCAGGGAGAGGCAGCCCTGACCCCTCCCTGCTCTTGCCAGGCTTCCTTAATCAAGAGGCCATCGCCCCCTCCCCTCCCCTCATCAGCGAGCAGGTTTCACTGCTTCATTAGGACAGACGAAAGAAAGTGAATCCATTTTACTTCTTAAGGAGTAAATCCAAGAGCTCCAGAGATGGGCTGCTGCAGCCCTGGGAAGCTCTGTGGGACTACTACACGGAATGTACCTTTACAATAAGCTTTAGACTTTAGAGTTATTTATGAGTGTTACTCGTTACTATTGAGGTCACTTCGTGACAAAAAACTGTACTGGATATATCAACTGCTGCCCTTGTTTTGCTGCATGTTAAATAAAACCATTTTTGCCCTATTTGGAATCTTTCTAATACAGATACCAGTCACCCCAGTGTGGGGAAAGGTGCCACTTGGGAATTCCAAACGCAGGCAGGCAGCTAAGCTGGTGCCACCTGAGGTTTCTGTTAAAACATAAGTTCCTAGACTGTTTCCTTTTTTAAAGAAGATAACCAGCCAAGGGGAAAGATGAGGGGAAGGGCTAGTTAAGGAGTTCAGGATGGACATGTACACACTGCTATATTTGAGCGAGATAACCAACAAAGAACCTACTGTATAGATAGCACAGGGAGCTCTACTCAATGTCACTGTTACAGGGCAGCCTGGACGGGAGGGGAGTTTGGGGGAGAATGGACACGTGTATGTGTATGGCTGAGTCGCTCCGCTGTTCACCTGAAACTGTCACAACAATGTTAACCGGCAGTACTCCAGCACAAGATAAAAAGCTGAATTAAAATAACCAGAAAGTTAACAGATGATTCTGAGGTGAAGCCAAGTTTCAGATGCACAAGCAAACCACTCAACACTTGTTTAGGTTTCGACCTGCAGGCAGGAGGGCTCTGTGTTCCCTGTAACTTCTCTCCAAGGTGGCTACCTCAGGTTTCCAGTGCTGGCAGCTTAAAACCTCCCCAAGTGTAAGAACTATAAGTTCTGTAAGAACTTGCCTGTATTTGCAAAAAGAAACATTTATTCTTTTAAAAGTGTATATACATTGCCTTTACAAAGATACCATGTTGGAGCCAACTTCAGGAACCTTCCAACGAGCCTTCTTTTATAATTGACCGAGCAAGATTCCGCGCAAGAGCAAGTCTCAGGATTTCCACCTTGGTGGTCTCGATATCATCATCCTAAAAGGAAAGAGAGCCTGTGTGAAGACCAGCAGGAAGTTTTCCTTCTTTCCCAAGACTAATCCAAAGGGAGATAAAGAGCACAAAACGTTCAGTAGTCTCTTCTAGCAAGTTCTTCATATGAGACCAAGCTGCACGCAGAGGACCACCACAACTGACAGGAAAGAAAATCGAGAGCCCAGAACACTAGAGTCACCCCATTTCCTCCTAAAAAGTTAGTGTGCCATAGTCGCAAGTGGTAACGTGAGAGGCGTGTGAGTTTGTAAGGGGCCAACATCTTGTGGGGCAGGGTGCCTTCTCTCTTCTCCATCCTGGAACCATCAGACTGACCTGGAGCTGCTGGGCGTCGGGCTCTCCACACAGCGGCCTTCCTGAGGTCAGGTCCTCCAGACACCTCAGGAGCTCGTACGTCTGCTCCGCGGAGAAGATCACCTGCGGGGAGAGGCTGCTTCGCGGAGCTGCTCGCCAGCCAGAGCCTGCAGTGGTCTGTGCAAGGGCTCGGGCTGAGGCAGCCTTTCCTGTATCTCATGTGGACAAGTGTGCTGGCGGGTGAGAGGCCCCACTCATTCCCAGCTCTTCTCGTCAGGGCCCTGGGCTGAGCACTGCCAGTGGACGGCTGCCTCATTTCAAGTTAAAGACTTAACTTGATAACTTGAGATACTAGATTTCCAGAGTGGGCGCTATGGGGGTACAAACACACACCCCTACTAAGGAGATGATGGATGGATATACATTTGCAACAGCTACGGGATAAAAGAGAAGACACTGTGGTCTCAACCTGTACCTGTTTCTGTTCCAAAAGGGGCAGGGCGTCTGTCAGCAGCGTCATCCAGAAAGACCGGGGGGCAATCTGGGACGTCATCAATGAGAGGAGGAGAGAAGCGGCATCGACAAAGCATTTCTCCCCATATAAGCGGTGGAACTCGCGGTACTTCCCTATTGGGAAGAGAGAGCACTAGGTCACCTGTGACCCTCAGCAAGAGACCCCAGAGCAAGGAAATTCTTCCAAAGCGGCCTCCAAGCTCATCAGCCAACGAGACCAAAAGGATTCAAAATCCTTGCTTAAAGGGGGCTCCAGAGAGCCAAACCTGGGAGAATATAAGCATCAAAATGAACGAGAGATATGGTTGATAATAGACTGAATAAAATAACCCTCGAGGCCATGGCTGATATAAATAAAAGAATAAATGGGAGGAGGGGGAATTCCATATAGGGGAATGCCAACTAAAACACAGTTTTATCAGCAGTCAGGAAATCACCAGTAGTTACGAACACTAGTGGGTCAAAGTCTGAGGAAATTTAAATAATACCGAAGTACAGCTCCATAGATTAATAAATCTGTTTAATAAATTTTAGAGGAGACCCCTGGTGGATGCTGCTTTAACCAGGTGATCAACGTGAACTCCACTAAGGGAGTTCCTATTAACACATCCCCTCAGTGGATTTCCTGCCAAGTATATAACCTGAGGCTGTTCATGAATAAACCTAAAGTAAGAATATTCTACAAGAGAGCTGAACAGACTGCAAAAACGTCAAGGTTAAGGAAGACCAACAAAGGCAGAGGCATTAATGAGATTCGAAGACTAAATTCATGACAAAGGACTACTGGGACAACATATGGACCAGGTGAGAGTACTGTATCAGTGCTGAACCTCCTGATTTTCGTAACTGGTTAAGAGAATGTTCTTATTCTTTAGGATATACATGCTCAGATATTTAAGGAGGAAGGGAAACAGTGTCTCCAACATACTTTCAAACTATTCCCAAAAAACCTGACTGACAGAATAAAACAAATGAGGCAAAACATAACTGGTTAACTTGGTAAAGTGTGTAGGGCAGTCTCTTATTCCTTACACTACTTTCACGATTTCTAAGTTTCAAGTTACCAGAAAATGTTACCAAAAAATACGCTTTGCAGAGACCACACAGGCTCCTGTGTATTTTGATCTGTTTTTCCCCACTTTGGTCATGCTGCACAGTATGTGGGCTCTTGGTTCACCGACCAGGGATCAAACCTGAAGTGGAAGCATGGAGTCTTTTTTTTTTTTTTTTGAGATCAAAAAATTTTAATACCATAGACAATTTTATACTGTTTGAAAATGTAGATGAAATAGGTACTTTCCTAGGGGAAAAAAAGCCAAACTTATCCCTTAAAAAGTCACATCCTGATGACTTTAAACATCAGTTCTTCAAAACCTAAGACTAACAGAGTAAGACCAACCAGAATAACGAGAAGCCTTGAATTCCCAGAGAAGTAACCCCACCTTTCTCAATGGTACGTCTCCATATTATACAAGTACCATATCTGGGCAAATCTACCGAAAACTTTGCCATCTGGCGACAATCTTACAGATTTGAAACAGAATCCCAAGCGAGTTCCGGGAAAACGTTGCCGTTTGGTGACAACCTGTGACAGAATCCGCCCCTGGTTTGAGGTTCATGACGCGTGGGCAAACGGTCTGCAGTCGGCCCGCAAGCAGCCCCCGCGGAGGGCCCAGAGGCCAGAAGAGAGCATGGAGTCTCAACCACTGGACTGCCAGGGAAGTCGCTCAGAGTTGTGTGTGTTTTGGACTGGAGAAGTCTAGAACTTCTGTGCAAGTCCATATCTGTGCGCTCGTGCTGAAGGTCCAGGGGACAGCTCAGAGACTCACCCAGGAACGTCAGTCGATCACTGAGCATCATGGCTGGCCCCAGGTTGTCAATGAGGTCCAGGTCAGAGAAGCAGCCTCGCTCACAGTAATCCCTGAGGAACCTGCAAGGCCAGCCCAGAAATGACAGCAGCAGCCCCAGGCCCCCTCCTCAGCCCTGCAACTTCGCAGGCAGCACCCGGGAAGCACACAGAAGGGGAGCCCACCTGTCTGATACCAGCGTGGCAAAGGCAGCGTCTTTGGCTCGAATGCTCCAAGACAGCGCAGAGCCCAGACGATTGTTGCGGACCGCCTTCATGGCCAAGACCTTACAGATGCTGCGGACTTTGCAGGGAAAAGAGAAAAGGCAAATCGTTTACCCTACAATCACTCCATTCCCAAACCCTGCTGAGGCAAATCGTTTACCCTACAAATCACTCCACTCCCAAACCCTGCTGAGATAGGAGCAGCCTTCCCACCGCCTCTGACTTTTATGTGGCTTCTCTGTGGGCTCCAAGTACAGCTGGGCAGCAGCAACTAGGAACTGTGAGGTTTATAAATTGTCTTCTGGCCTCGTTAACCGTACAACCCACCCTGGTAGGCTTTGGTTTTGAGTAGGTTTCACTTCAGGGGTAGCAAGAATATTTGCAAGGCTCCCCACATATCACACGTCATTATCTGTCCACATGCTGAAAATCCTACCAGGCTTTGGGTCCTGAGTGCTGTATGCTTTCAGGGACGGTCATGAACACGCAGTGCCTCTGGGAAGAATAACTATTTAGGCCTGTACCACTTGACAGTGAAGGGGGAAGAGACGGGGCAAACTTCATCAGCATCTCCCCGTGCTCTTCCTGAGTCACCTCCGTCCTGCATCCCCCCAAGCCAGCCTGAGCCAGCAACGGCAACCCCCCGGGACAGGACAAACCACGGCTGCCCCAGCCCAACCTCTGGTTGGAAGCACGAGCATAGACGTGGTCAGGACCTTAACAGGCCGCGTGCCCGACTGCTTCTAGGTCCCAGTGGGTCCCTAGCTCTTCCTCCCCCTGCCCCAGGGATTCTCCAGCGCTCTGGCTCACCTCCTGGCAGCTACTGCCCAGACTCTCTGAAGGCTGGGAGGAGAGTCCACTCACCTTGCTCCGTCATCTGCCGCTGCTCGCAGACCCGCAGTACCTTGAGGGCTTTCTGCTCCGTGGTCAAAGGAATCCGCTCAATATGCAGCTCGAGAGAGACCCGGCCCAGCTCAGGACAGTGGTCACAGTAGTCCACACCCAACTGCCACAGGCTGCATGGGTCCGAGGGGGACAGACATGAGGGCCTGGCGAGCCCAGAGGCTGCCCTGGGGCCAAGAACTAGCCTCCAAGGCAGCTCCTCCCCAGACCCTGTGCTGTCAAGGAACCAGACGAGATAGAACCCCGTCTGGCACAGGCAGTGCCTGCTGGAGAGCACCCTGCTGCCCCTCAGCCCTGCGGCCTTCCTACCTGTGATGAGCAAAGAGTCCTGAGGCGTATTCCAGCAGGAGGAACTCTCTCATGTTGGATCCAAAGCTGGCAGAGAACAGACCACGAGACCAAGGCTCCCAGGCTGCTCTTCAGGGCCCCCTTCAGCAGCCCAACCTCCCTCCGAGGCATTCTGGTCACCCCACCCTCAAGGGCCTGGGTGGCAGCAAGCAGAAGGCGGGCATGGCCACGGCGTCCTTACTAGAGGTTGTGCGACTGCAGGAGCTTGCAGTGATCCAGCAGGTCTGTCAGATGGGCCACGAACCACCAGTTGCTCAGGGCGATGCTACGGGTTCAGATACCAAGGCAAGAAGCAATGTCAGGATGAGCTGCCACAGCCCGCAGGTGTGGAGCATAAGCAGGAGCCCCACACCTCCTTTGCTGTAAAAGGAGGGGAGGGACAGTGGCAAGCTGGGCTCTGTCTGCCCGCTAGGTGGGGACTAATAACACACTGAGAAGGACATTCAACCCCAAAACAGCAGCCAGCGAGACGTTTCATTGGAGAATGTCACACAGAAAAATAAAATCCAGGGACCCAATGAGATATAGAGAATGCAGATACAGGGTAAGGGGTAAGCAAAGGACGAAAAAATCGATGGGATTTGATTCTTGATGAGACATGGAATTCAAAGAACTGTATCTGTGTGCATTTGGATTGCTGTTTATGTTCTATTAACATCTCTCACTGCTGCATAGTTTTGATTAGCATATTTTATGAACACAATTATATATACATGACAGCACTTTAAAACCACCTTGTACTGTCTATTAATACTTTGTATAAAAATTATTTTTGCTTGATTACATGATTGATTTTATTGGATATGTAATCTGACACATAACGAAGGTCTAAAAGTCCGTCCCCAAACCACATTTAATCAAAACCCAAAATCATCTCTAGCCCTTATTAAAAACATTTTCTAGGACCCTCTAAATGTTCCAGATGTTAAGTTTTTTTACATCACCAAATTTTGTAAACTCACTAGCATTTTGTATAGAATATACTAATGCACTCACTGCAGTGTGAATACACCATTTTGAGTTACATTTTTAATTTATTACTTGGCATAGGCCTTTCTGTATCTGTATATAATGCTTGAGTATTTTTTAAGTCTTGGGAGAGGGAAAAGCACCTTCAATGCTGCTAGGGTGAAAAATCCTGCTCTCAGGATATAAAAAGAGTAGGGATTGGTTTACACTGAATGACTGACTGAATGGGCTGTCTGCCCTGCCCTGGGGCTGCTGTCTTCCTGTGAAGTACATGCCAGCTCCCCTTTTCCTTTTGCTGGATGGCAAGAATTGGCAACTGCAACCCACAAGGGAAGAAATCCAATTTTTCCTCCAGCTGTGGATACGCCAGGCAAACACGTGGCCCTTCAGCAGGAGCTGGTAAACTGTGGTCTCCCAGGGCCTCCCTGGGATTCCCTCATGGCTCAGACAGTAAAGAGCCTGCCCACCATGCGGGCGGCGTGAGTTCAATCCCTGTGTCAGCAAGATCCCCTGGAGAAGGAAATGGCAACCCACTCCAGCATTCTTGCCTGGAAAATCCCTTGGACTGAGGAGCCTGGCGGCTATATACAGTCAATAGGATCACAAAGAGCCGGAGACGACTGAGCGACTACACTTTCACTTTCAGGGTCTCTCTGCTCTGCCTCAGGAGCCGTCTGCCCCATGGCCTGGCATGGTTGACATGGGGGTCATCAGGTACCCCCATAGAAAGCTCCCTTCTGGCTGAGGAAGGGTTCCCTCATTCCCCCCAAGAGGAGTGAACAGCTGACACCACACCTGAAGCTCAAGGCTCCTCCACAGCACCAGCCCCCCGGCCCACCCCAGACAGAGGTGCCACTCTCCCCTGGGAAGCGAGCTGGGGCCTAACCGGAACAACCCGTGAGAAAGCAAGTACTCAGGAGACCCAGATCCCACCCTTCCTCGTCCAGGAGGCCACTCTCTCTCTGAGGATACTTCAGCCCTTCTTTCAATTAATGGGCAGAGGTCCCGGGATCTGCTTTTCAGAGTAGGGCAGGAAGAAGCTTACTGGTCAGGAAAACCCGAGCTCCTAGATTCCCAGCTAATGGAAATACCTCGATTTTTTCCCTGCCTGCCAGGGCAGACGGATGCCCAGACTGAGGGGCTGAAAGTCTGATCATTCCTCCTTCAAGACTGGCAGGGGTGATGCGTTTTTCAGCGGCGTTCATTAGCGCCATGCCTCTTCGTAAACTTCTTTCTCTTTTCCTTCTACGACCACTGAAAGCAGCAAGGTGCTTTACCTTTTTTATTGTCCTTCCTTCCCCTTTAGCTCAAATCTGTCTTGATCCTAAAATCCCAGATGTGGCTTATGAAGGAAGCCCTGGAGGAAATAACCCACTGCCTGTAACAGACAACACATTCTGGAATGCCTATTGCTTTGAATTATAGACAGAGACACTGACAAAGCTAAAGACTGGTGTCTGTGCCTCTGGGAGCCACACCCACTGATCCTTCACTGCAGATACGATCCCTCGCCAAAACCAGCTGAGTTCTGTAAGTTATCTTCCAGTTCCAACCAGTCCCTATTTTAGAGGTTTGTGAAAAGAATACGGACACAAACCTTCCTTTCTCCAAGTCTACCACCATTTTTTGAATGGTGGACCTTGGCTTTCTTTCGGCCAAACAGGAAGAGCAGGTAGCATGAGTGGGGTGGGGGTGGAGGGTGGAAGCGGGGAGACATTCCCACTGCCCAGATTCACTAACAAAGAAAAGATCCAGTCGAGGTCAGTGAATTCGATGCCTGAGCAGGGCCACCTGCCCGTTCCCAGCCTTCTCCCTCTGCACAAGGAGGGAGGGGGAGAAGTTCTCTGACCACAGGTGGGGATTCTGGAAAGCTTTGCTTTGGATTCATTGTTTCACCCTCCCTTTCCTGCCTTGCTGAAGGTCTGGGGAGAGATCTGGGGAGGGGGCTGATGTAGAATCTCTGCTCCGAACAGACCCAGCCTCATGTGGTGGTGTGGTAGCTCCTGGCTCACCAGAGAAGTGCTGTCCTGTAAGGTGGCTGCATGTCCATCAGGTTCCAAGAAATAAGCTGGCTGGCTATTTCTGGATTTTAAATACCATAGTTATTTCTTGCAATATTACTTTAAACATCCCTGAAGTGGAAACTGTTACAGATACAGGAGCCTGCAAGCCTCAGGAAGGCCCCCAGGCTCGTCCAGAGAGAAGACACTGTCTACCTAACGTGGCTGTGGCGGGGGGCGCGGGTCTGTGGGAAGAAGGCTAAGACACCAACAGGAAGGAGCAGGACACTCTAGAAAAGGACGGAGGTGATGGGCGTACAACACGGGGAGCGCACTAGGCGCTGAGCTGAAGCCCTGAGGTGCTCAGCGTGGTGGTGGTGCAGCGGGTCCTACCTGCACTCCTTGATCACTTGGTGGATGTCAAACTCGAAGGCTGCCATCAAGATGTTGTCCAGGGGCTCCGGGCTGCTCTCACCTCCCAGAAACAGGTCAAGGCTGGACTGTGGAAAGGTGGTGACCCATTCAATCCCTAGATGGTGGCAGAGACTCAAGGGGGCAGGCAGGGCTGCTGTGTAGGGGACCCTGGAGAAGGGCAATGGGGTCCTTCAAATTGGGCCCAAGGAAAGCCCCCTCTGCTCCCCAGGGAGGGTCAAGTCAACCAGGCCACACGGTACAAGTGACCCGGCAGGGAGCAGAGCCCCGGATGCCGACTCCCCTCCCCTCCCGGAGGAGCCGAGGCACCTGGGCGTAGAGGTGCAGATCCATGGGCTTGACCGTGGGCTGAGAGTACAGCAGCCTCGTCACCAGGAAGTGATACCAGTTACTCAGCAGCTCCTTGTGCTCCAGCAGGGCGGCATCATCTCCCAGCAGGACCTGAGAAGAGACGCTGTCCCTTAACTCTGGGGACACTTCCCCGTAAGGCTCCTCATCTCAGCTGGAGCAGCTGAGTCAAAAGCTCACTCTTCCCCAACAGGGCCCATACAGAGCCCCGTCTGAGGAGGAGCTGCTGCTGGGCTAGACGCCCAGGGCCCCAGGAGGAGCTGGCTTGGCCCCTGGCCAGGACCCGCTCCCCGCAGACCTTGCAGAGGGACTCAAGGTGGGGGTTGGAGGCGAACGTGCCGTCCTGGAGGTGCCGCTCGCATTCCTCGTGCCAGTGCTGCCACCTCAGCTCCAGCTCCGTCAGGGTCTGTGTGTTCCCAGGCTGTGGGAGAGACGAGGACGGGGCGGTCACCATGCCAGCCCCTCACGCTCCCTGTATGAACCCCTCTCCACGGCCCGGGTGGCTCCACATACGCTGAGAATGGGCATGGTCCTCATCAGGTCCCCCAGGACTCGGCACATGCCTGCAGAGGTGGGGTTGCTGTCGGCTTCCTTGGAGAGCATCTGTCGCGCCTCGTCCAGCCGGCCCTGCAGCACCAAGGTGGTCACCTGGGGGGACAGCAAGAATACAGCATCCAGGCGGAGGCTCAGCAGCCAGTGCCCCCAGCCCGCTCTGGCTTCCTCGTCCCGGAGAAGCGTGGTGGCTCCTCCCTCAGAGGTAATCTACCTCATCCAACCTTCTAGTTTTAACCTGTCCCAAGCTTTTCGAACTGCATGTTGTTGTATCCCACTGCAGGTATGACTGACTTTTTAAAAATGAAATAGAAAATAAAAATTACCAAAGTGCATCAAATAAAGCACTGATCCGTAAAAGTTTCAACTAAAAGAAAAAGTTCTAGTTCAAATACTGGGTTAGCCAAATTTGGTTCAGGTTTTTCCATGCTATTTTATGGCCTGGGTTCAATACCTGGTTGGGGAACTAAGATCCTGCAAGCCACGGCAAAAGAAAAGGAAGAAGCAGCCAAGGACACACGTGCTGCGAGTCCCACCCCTCCCTGATCCGGACACGCACATCCTATGGCCAGTGGCCCCACCTGGCCCTCGGGCACCTTAACCTGCCTCACCGTGAGCGCCGAGTCGGCGCCAGCCCACCAACCCACATTCTTCTGTTTCTTACACATCCAACTCTTAGCGAAGCCTATCACTGTACCTTTAAACTGCATCCAGAGTCGAATCACCGCTCACCATCTCCTCCGCTCAGCTCCCACCTGCGTCCAAGTTACCATCACAGCTGCCTGATTTAGGACCTGAGCCTCCAGACTGGTCTCTCCGCTCTGCTTTTGCTCTGTTCTCAGCAGAGCAGCCAGAAAAGCCTTTGAAAACCTGAATCAGGGACTTCCCTGCTGGTCCAGTGGCTAAGACTCAGTGCTCCCAATGCCGGGAGCCTGGGTTCCGTCCCCCTGGTCAGGGAACTAGACCCCACACGCCACAATGAAGAGTTCACACGCTGGGACTAAAGAGCCTGCGTGCCACAGCTAAGGCCCAGCACAGCCAAATAGATACATGTTTTTAAAAAGAAAAGAAAATCTCAGTCAGATCACAATGTTCCTGTGTTTGACTCTCCAATGTCCTCCTTACCCCAGCTGACTCAGGAGTAAAACGGGAGCTCTACTCTGTCCACCAGCTAGGTCATACCTTTATCTCCTTCAACTAACCCAATCAACAGCCCTGTGGGACAGGTGTTACACTCTCCAGGCTACAGATGAAGAAACTAAAGGCAGTTAAGTGACTCACTAGAGCTCACAGTTGGTAAGAGGCAGAGCTGGGATGCTAACCTGGGCAGCTTGGCACCACAGACCCTGTTCTTAGCATTCAACTACCCTGCCTCTCTGGGGCTTTCCTGGTGGCTCATTGGTAAAGAATCCTCCTGCTAATGCAGAATATGCAGGTTTGATCTCTGGGTCAGGAGGATCCCCTGGAGAAGGAAACAGCAACCCATTCCAGTATCCTTGCCTGGAAAACCCCATGGACAGAGGAACCTGGTGGGCTGTAGTCCACAGGGTCCCAAGAGTCAGACAGGACTGAGTGACTAAGCACCACCACCAGGCTGCCTCTCTAGGAGCTGAGCCCTTACCCCTCGTCACCTCCTCAGGTTCCTACTCACAAGCCACCTCACAAGGGTGCCCTTCCTCGACTTTAACACTCCCAATTCCCCTCCCCTGCTCTTTCTCTGCAGAGCACTTCACTTTTACATATATTTTACTTGCTTCTTTGTTTCTGTCTCCCCACCCAGAATGCAGGCTCCGTAAGGGCAGGCATCACTGCCTGCCCTGGTCCTGGTTGTCCGCTCAGGGCCCGCACACAGCACCACTCAAATACACAGAGACTGAATCACACACTTAAAAACCTAGGCCCGCCCATTTCTGAACAAAGCCTCTCCCCTCACCTGCACAGATCTCTGAGCACCCGAAGGCCTCAGAAACAGCCTCAAAGACAGCAGCTCTTTACCTGAATTTCAGATGTTATAAGTCTCCAACATTCAAGTCAATCAGCAACCTCCTCCCTGGTCGCTCCAAACTGGGTGATAGGTCAGTACAGGTGAATGGAAAAGTACTGCTCTCCCATAGAATACACACACACGCACTGACTTTCAAACTGACCGTCCAAAATGACTGGGACCATCAATGTCTTTGTTTTTAATAGCTTTCCTGATTGCAATGTACATCTTATAAACATTCACCTGTTTAAGTGTCTAATTCAGTGAACTGGAGTAAGTTTACGGAGTTGGGCACTATCATCACGACTCAGCTTCAGAACACATCTAACACCTCAAAACAGCCCTGGGCTCACTGACATCAAACCCCTACCCCAGCACCTATCCATCAGCTTTGCGTTGTCTTCACCAAGTCTCATTCTTAGATCCACAAAAAGATCAAAATTCCCTTCTCACTGTGAAGTCTACAAAGCATTATTTTTCTTACATGAAAACTTAGTTCAAAACTCTCCCACGGAGCAGGGAAGAAAACACCTCCCTAAGCACGTCTCCATGATCACAGACTCAAAGAACCACACGCACGTGGGCTCAGCAGGGAAACCCTCAGGCCAGCCCAGGAGCACAGGCCAAAGAGGATACGAGGCGGAAGGCAGGGAGGCCCAGCACACACGAGGGTCTTACCAAGTTCCAGAAGCTCTCGTGTTTGCTTGGATTCTCACTGCCCAGAACATCTGCCGACAAACTGTCCACCTCGCACACATGCAGTCGGACCCAGTCAAGGAGGTACAGGAGGAGAGGGCCGGCTGGGAGGAAACACACAAGCAGTAAATTCCATTTGCCCGAAGTACAGAGTGTAGGGCAGGCGAGCCAACTATGGAGGAAGTGGTCTGTCCCTCTTCAGTGAGCGGGCGTGTGGTCCTGACCACAGGGCTGAGCTAGCAAATGGACTTTTGTGGGCTTCTGTGGACTTCTGCCAGGCAGCTCAACCTTTCACTGAATCGTCAGGGGGGCTGAACATGAGACCCAAACCTCACCACCCTGACCACCCCCAGCTTCTTCACAACTACACAATACTCAGTGACCACATCAGTAATGACCATAAGGGGATGGTACTGACTAGGTGCCAGGTACACAACCATGATAAAAAGATAGCAACAGTCAGAATCTACTGGAGGAGGCGAGTAGACAACCAACCAATTCAATTTCAAGCTGCTCAGTGCTTCAGCAGGAGTATGAATAAAAAGCTGTGACTGCACAGAGACTACTAATACACGCTTACAGATAATAGTAAATATAAACCATTAGAAGAAGCAAAAAGGTCTGCAGCCCCTCCACAGAGAGCCCACTCAAGCCAGGATACTGTACTGACCACAATCAAATTCAAGATCAAGGGAATAATTCAGAGTGGACGCATGAAGCTGTAGGGTTGCCCCTGACCCAATCACCAACAAAGGAACTCTCTAAGGCACTCTGCCTTCCACCACCTAATCCTGCTTCGTATCTGTACAACGTTTTTCTTCTTAAACTTTTAAACAACAGGAACGTACTGTCTCGTGCTCTAGGAGGCTGAAAGTCTGTGGAGCTGGGAAGGCTGGTTCCCTCGGAGGCTGGGGAAGAGCCTGCACACACCTCTCCCGAGCTTCTAAAACTCTGTAAAGCTCCACCAGTCCATGATATAAATATGCACCACTCCTTTCGCACGCTAGTTTAATATCTGTTACTTCATAGTTTTTAGGGGTCACCTGCCTACAACTTAAGGTTTTCAGAGGATACTCTGACTCTCTTTGCAGTATCTTAACAAAAACACAGGCTTCTTCAGGCATCCTGTAATACTTCCCAATGCTTATATTGATGAAAAGCAACAAAAAGCACATTCTAGGCAACAAAACACTCATCACAGCACAGGACAGGGTAGGGGGACACCTCTGCCACCTCACCTGGGGCTACTTCGATAAAAAGAATCTCACAAAGGTTCCAAATGAGCTCCATTGCCGACAGAATGGAGACCTAAAGAAGGAACAGAGGCCAAGTTTTGACTGAAAACATTCCTAAGATTTTTTTTCCCTAGCGCTAAGAAACAAAGCAGAGCTTGAAACACAGGATGGTCGTTCATTAACTCAACATTTATAGACTGTTCCTATGGTAGGGTTCCCCACAAGACAGTCAGAGAATTTTAGGGGGTGGGACACACAATAATAGTTTCTGTTTTAATGGTTGTGGTTTTAGTTTAACACGTGTTAGAAAAATGTAAGTAGCTCTTTACACCCATGATCTTGATGAATATTATAGTTTAGGAAACAGCTCTTAGTAAAAAGGGAGAAATGATTTTTAGAAAAATATTTAGCAAATAATATCATAATATACAGGTACAGCAAAAACTAACGATGTTGATATTCAAGGGACTGATGTTTAGGAAACAGTCTATTAAAAAAGTAAACCCAATGTAAGACTCCAAAATAAATCAGCTGTGGACCCTGACCTTAGGAATATGCAATACCCCTATCATCCTTCTTATACAATCACAGAAATTTATACCTTAACCATAAGGAAAAATAAATGGTCTGATGACTTCAGAGATGGGTGTACCAGTCCCTACTGACTACTGAGTTTGAATAATATCAAAATTCTAACCAAAGAATGAGAATTCTTTAAGTCACTTTCCAATTAAAATGCAACACCCTGCCATTTATAAACACTGGCTCACTGAGTAGTTTATGAGACTACCCAGTGGTTCTAAACCTCAGCTCACTATCTCAGGTGACACACTGTGGTCAGGATTTATATTCCCCATAAGAGCTGAAGATTCGCACAAGTGTTTATCAAGCACATCCTTGTGTTCCAAAGTGCTAAGCCTTGAAGAGGGCACCAGGAGGTTCAAGATGATTCTTACCACTCCAAGGAGTCGCCTGTCTACCTGGCAAGAAAACAGACGTCTGCAGTATCAGTGATTACAAAGCCACCCCCGCTGGCTACTGAGGACTCAGAAGGACATAAATGGCGCTGGTACAACACAGGCGGCCCCACCCCCTTACCTGGCTGCTGAACTGGCGGCCAATGGCTGAATCTTTATCAGCAACTGACAAAACACAAAGCATTTCAAGTGAGCAATGTAACTCGAGTCTTACTGTTAGAGCTTCACAGACAGGCACTACGGCTTGTGCCTTCTGATGACCACCCGTTTTCACTGCAGATTTTTTTGAAACATGCTTCATATCTCTGTTGTACATCAATGATCTCAAACCATGGCCCAGAAATGACAAGTGGCTCTTTCAACTACAATGTGGCAAACGTAGAGACCACCATGCTATACGAGATTCTATCCAGCACCTACGAGTCATATGGCTCTCAGGGTTATGATAACTTTCAATCACCAAGATCAAAGAACTGGAATGTAATTGTCAAAGGTCTTTAATTTGGCCCTTTAGCCTCATATCTGCTAACATAATATGTTCTAATTTGTTCTAAAATGTACTCAAGACAACTGCCAGAAAATTACAGATTATGTAAGATAGGAAAGTAAGTTTTAAACTAGAATGTCAATCAGATTTTACCTTGTAGTACTTATAGCCAGATAAATACTTCAATTACTCACACACACACACACACACACAATACTTACCTGCAAATTGGTGCATTTCCTCCATGCATGCTCTTATGACTGATCGGTAGTTTTTACTCACTCGAACTAATCTACAAAAGATGAAATGGCATACAAGATGAACCTGGAACAGTTTGTGGTGACAAAAAATAAGGAACATCTTGTGATGATAGAAACTATTAAAAAAAAAAAAAAGATAAGCTTGCTGACAGACAGGAGGCAACTTGAAGGAGTTCCTCATGGCCAAAGCTAAAACAACTTGAGCCACAAAATAAACAAAATACCATATAACCTAGGGACTAAAAGAAATATCCATGAGTCCACAAGGATATTAACTGTCTCAAATGAGACCCACTAATGGATCCTAAAATTAGTGGTTGAAATTTGAGGAGAAATGGGATTTTCATAGTCTCAGAGTTTTTCCCTCAAATACTTACTAGTTACAAAGGGAAAGATGATAACTTTATAGTACAGAAACCCAGTAGAAACCACATTAACCAAGTGATCAAGGTCAATATAAACATAATAAAACATCAGCGTCATGAACCTCATGATGTGATGATGTGTGAGGAAGGACATATCACACCACTTCTGTGGTATTCTTGCTAAAAATGCATAATCTCTGCTCAGTCATGAGAAAACCCAGGACAGTTCTGAGGGACGGTTTCCAAGATAATTGGTCAATTATCAATTACTTTTTTCAAAAGTCATAAGGCCATGAATCAGATTAGGGAGAAAAAAACTAAATGCAACCTCATTTGGTTGCAGAAGAAAAAAAAGGACATTAGTGGAAAAAATGGTGGAACTGAAATAAGGCCTTCAGGTTAATCATACTGCATCAACATTTAAGTTTCCCAGTTTAAATACCAGTAATGTGGTTATACAAGATACTAACATCAGAGAAGCTGGATGACGGATGTACAGAAGTCTATTATTTTTGAACTTTTTCTGTATGTTTAAAATTATCTCAAAACAGAGTTCTTAAAAAAGCAAAGAGCAGAACAAAACAAACAAAAAAGGAACTGGCTATTAGTTACCAAGATATAGATCCTTAGAAAGAAACATTAGTTCTAAATGAAGAGACCTAAATGCTGCCTACTGGCTCCATTTACTTTTATTTTCTAGCTCCCTTTAAAGATGAACAGAAGGTACAATGGGGCCAGCAGCAGTTGAAGCAACTTGCACACACTCTCACTTAATTTTTCAGTCAAGACTCAGTCCCGAATAAATAACTCACCTGGCCCAAAAACAAGATGATATGCTGACCCCCACGCACAAAACAAGAGCTACCATCCCACCATTAGAAGGACATTCACAAGATCACTAATTTATTTAATTCAGCAAATATTTAAAGGCACCTACTATATAGATGAATGAGGGTATCTGGGAACAGAAGGCCCACATAAACAAGACAGGGTCCCTGCCTTCAGGGAACTACAGGACTTCTGACACGCTATGTCAATATAGATTCCTCTGAGTTACCACTATCCTGTACCAGAGCCTCTTGTCAGCAGTGATCTTTCATAAACACACAGGCACACACACATGCTGACCAGGGTATCCTCTGGGGTGATTCATCTATAAAATGCTTATCAAGGAAGTAAAATACTGTGACACTGTGGTTTATAAGAAGAAATAAAACACTAATCTTCATCCCTAATCCCTGACTCACAGTTCCTAAAGACTTTGTAAATTCCTAGATGACAAGAGCACCAGCAGCATCTTTTGTTTCAACTCTAGGTAGCTCCTGGATGAGGACTGATCACCAGAAAGCCCAAGCCATATTAGAAATTGAAATTATCAGCCCTGTCCCTGACTTCCCTGGAGAGGGGAAAGGGCCATAAATGGAGATAATAATTGATCATGCCTACATGAGGAAGATTCCATAAAATCTCAAAGGCAAGGGGTTTGGAGAGCTTCCAGGTGGGTGAACACATCCGTGTACCAGGATGGTGACACACCCCAGCTCCACAGGGACGGGGTTCCTGCACTTGGGACTCTTTCAGACCAGGCCCCACGTTCATCTTCACTTGGCTGTCCATCTGGGTCCTTTCTCATATCCTTTAATGAACTGCTAAACTTGTTTCCTTGAGTTCTGTGAGCTCCTCCAGCAAATTTATCAAACCTGAGGTTACCATGGGAACCTCTGATTTATAGCTAAGCTGAAGAGCAGCTGTAGGTAACCTGGGGACCCACTATTTATGACTGGCATCTGAATGGGAGGCAGTTTTGCGCGATAGAGCCCCTAACAGACTTGTAGGACACCCGGCTGGGGTCAGAGAACTGGTTGGTGCATGAAAACTCCCATACATTTGATGTCAGAAGGGTTATGAGTGAAACACAGGAAAAACGTTTTGTTTTTCCAACACAAATATCAACGTTATCTATTCCCTAGACATATGAATGGACACTAAGAAAAACCTAACACAGGGGCTCTCAAACGCCACTTGTACTTAAGCCTCACCTAGAGACTTTAGGATCCACCCCTAGAAATTTTGGAGATATGAGGTGAGGCCTCACAAACCATACTTCGACCAATTCTAGTCTATGAACAATGCAAGTTTTCTGGTCTCTTCCCAAAAAAATGCCTTGAAAATAATTCTTTAAAGACAAAACAAAACTCTCAACAGGGGGACCTCATTCAATGAAACTCGGGTGCTTATCTGGCCTAAATTTTATTCTTTGGAGGGTAAATGAAGTAGGAATAGAAACAAAGAAAGCTCATCAAGCAGCCAGCAAGTCAATTGGCAGCCATTCAAACATTCTCTGTAGGACTTCTCCATCCGTGACCATAAGGACTTATACTGCCCAGCAGAGGCCAGAAAATCAAACACAGAGTCCCATATTTCTCTAGGAGGTCCATCCATTGTGCAAAAGGAAAAGGATGCATTTCACTTGGTTTTTCAAAATTTAGTTGTGGGAGGCAGCACCTATCAGCAGCCAACTTACTGAGCTTTTCTGGATTTTCCAGTCAACTCTTCTTCAATTCTTTGGAGGCCCACGAAGATTCCATGGGATTCATTGAAGAGTTTTCTCAGGATTTTGGAGTAAACATCTATATCCTTTCGGATGATATGGATAAACGGGCAACCTGCCACCATCTCTGATTTTTCTGAAACAGGAAAAAAAAAAAATTAACATCTATCACCATCATCGTCATCAAAGCACTCTAAAAATTTTAATTGAGTAGCTAATTACAAAAGCTTCAGCTTCTTTGCTACTGATTTAATGATATATTATTTATCCACACATGAATTTTTATTTTTACTTTTTTTGGCCATGCAGCATGTAGGACCTTAGTTTCCCAACCAGGGCTTGAAACCATACCCCTGCAGTGGGAGCAGAGTCCTAATCACTGGGTAGCAGGAGAAATTCCTCATATATGAGTTTTTAAGTTTTTATTTATTTTGGCTGTGCTGGGTCTTCGTTGCTACTTGGACTTTTCTCTAGTTGCAGGGAGCGGGGCCTACTCTCTAGTTGCGGTGCCCGGGCTTCTCTTTGCGTGGCTTCTCCTATTGTGGAGCACGGGCTCTAGGGCATGCATTTCAGTAGTTGTGGCTCACTGGCTTAGCAGTTGCAGTTCCTGGGCTCTAGAGCACAGGTTCGAGTTGTGGCACACTGGATTAGTTGCTCCATGGCATATGGGATCTTCCTGGACCAGGGATCGAACCCATGTCTCCTGCATTGGCGGGTGGACTCTTTATCACTCAGCCACCTGGGAAGCCCCCATACATGAATTTTTTTTTTACGTTTTTTTAATTCTTTATTGAAATATAATTGCTTTACAGAATTTTACTGTTTTCTGTCAAGCCTCAACATTAATCAGCCATAGGTATACATATGTCCCCTCCCTTTTGAACCCCGCTCTCATCTCCCTCTCCGTCCCACCCCTCTAGGTTGATACAGAGCCCCAGTTTGAGTTTCTCAGCCATAAAGCAAATTCCTGTTGGCTCTCTATTTTACATATGGTAATGTAAGTTTCCATGTTACTCTTTCCATACATCTCACCCTCCCCTCCCCTCTCCCCATGGCCATTAAGTCTATTCTCTATGTCTGTTTCTCCACTGTTGCCCTGCAAATAAATTCTTTGTATATACATGTTAAAATATGGTATTTATCTTTCTTTCTCACTTCACTCTGTGTAATAGGTTCTAGGTTCATCCACCTCATTAGAACTGACTCAAATTCGTTCCTTTTTATGGCTGAGATGATATGATCACTCATCTAAAGCCAAACATCCTAGAATGTGAAGTCAAGTGGGCCTTAGAAAGCATCACTACAAACAAAGCTAGTGGAGGTGATGGAATTCCAGTTGAGCTCTTTCAAATCCTGAAAGATGATGCTATGCAAGTGCTGCACTCAATATGCCAGCAAATTTGGAAAACTCAGCAGTGGCCACAGGACTGGAAAAGGTCAGTTTTCATTCCAATCCCAAAGAAAGATAATGCCAAAGAATGCTAAACTACCACACAATTGCACTCATCTCACACGCTAGTAAAGTAATGCTCAAAATTCTCCAAGCCAGGCTTCAGCAATACATGAACCATGAACTTCCTGATGTTCAAGCTGGTTTTAGAAAAGGCAGAGGAACCAGAGATCAAATTGCCAACATCCACTGGATCATGGAAAAAGCAAGAGAGTTCCTAAAAAACATCCATTTCTGCTTTATTGACTATGCCAAAGCCTTTGACTGTGTGGATCACAATAAACTGTGGAACATTCTGAAAGAGATGGGAATACCAGACCACCTGATCTACCTCTTGAGAAATCTGTATGCAGGTCAGGAAGCAAGAGTTAGAACTGGACATGGAATAACAAACTGGTTCCAAATAGGAAAAGGAGTACATCAAGGCTGTATATTGTCACCCTGCTTGTTTAACTTCTATGCAGAGTACATCATGAGAAACGCTGGAAGAAACACAAGCTGGAATCAAGATTGCCGGGAGAAATATCAATAACCTCAGATATGCGGATGACACCACCCTTATGGCAGAAAGTGAAGAGCAACTCAAAAGCCTCTTGATGAAAGTGAAAGTGGAGAGTAAAAAAGTTAGCTTAAAGCTCAACATTCAGAAAACGAAGATCATGGCATCCGGTCCCATCACTTCATGGGAAACAGATGGGGAAACAGTGGAAACAGTGTCAGACTTTATTTGGGGGGGCTCCAAAATCACTGCAGATGGTGACTGCAGCCATGAAATTAAAAGATGCTTACTCCTTGGAAGGAAAGATATGTCCAACCTAGATAGCATATTCAAAAGCAGAGACATTACTTTGCCAACAAAGGTCCGTCCAGTCAAGGCTATGGTTTTTCCTGTGGTCATGTATGGATGTGAGAGTTGGACTGTGAAGAAGGCTGAGCGCCGAAGAATTGATGATTTTGAACTGTGGTGTTGGAGAAGACTCTTGAGAGTCCCTTGGACTGCAAGGAGATCCAACCAGTCCATTCTGAAGGAGATCAGCCCTGGGATTTCTTTGGAAGGAATGATGCTAAAGCTGAAACTCCAGTACTTTGGCCACCTCATGCGAAGAGTTGACTCATTGGAAAAGACTCTGATGCTGGAAGGGATTGGGGGCAGGAGGAGAAGGGGACGACAGAGGATGAGATGGCTGGATGGCATCACTGACTTGATGGACTTGAGTCTGAGTGAACTCCAGGAGCTGGTGATGGACAGGGAGGTCTGGCGTGCTTCGATTCATGGGGTCACGAAGACTCGGACACAACTGAGCGACTGAACTAAATATTCCATTGTTTATACATACCACAATTTCTTTATCCATTCATCCGTTGATGGACATCTAGGTTGCTTCCATGTTCTAGCTATTGTAAATAGTGCTGCAAACAATGGGATACATGTGTCTCTTTCAATTTTGGTTTCCTCAGGGTGTGTGTTGAGGAGTGGAATTGCTGGGTCATATGGTGGTTTTATTCCTAGTTTTTTTTTAAGGAATCTCCATGCCGTCTTCCATAGTGGCGACATCAATTTTCATTCCCACCAACAGTGCAAGAGCGTTCCCTTTTCTCCACGCCCTCTCCAGCATTTACTGTCTGTAGACTTTTTGATGAGGGCCATTCTGACCGGTGTGAGGTGATATCTCATTGTAGTTTTTATTTGTATTTCTCTAATAATGAGCGATGTTGAACATTTTTTCATGTGGTTGCTGGCCATCTGTATGTCTTCTTTGGAGAAATGTCTGTTTAGGTCTTTTCCCCACTTTTTGATTGGGTTGTTTTTCTGGTGTTGAGTTGTATGAGCTGCTTGTATATTTTGGAAATTAATCCTTTGTCAGTTGCTTCATCTGCTATTATTTTCTCCCATTCTGAGGGTTTTCTTTTCACCTTGCTTATAGTTTCCTTTGCTGTTCAAAAGCTTTTAAGCTTAATCAGGTCCCACTTATTTACTTTGTTTTTATTTCCATTACTCTAGAAGGTGGGTCACGGAGAAGGCAATGGCAACCCACTCCAGTACTGTTGCCTGGAAAATCCCATGGACGGAGGAGCCTGGTAGGCTGCAGTCCATGGGGTCGCTAAGAGTCGGACATGACCGAGTGACTTCACTTTCACTTTTCACTTTCACACATTGGAGAAGGAAATGGCAACCGACTCCAGTGTTCTTGTCTTGAGAATCCCAGGGACGGGGGAGCCTGATGGGCTGCCATCTATGGGGTCGCACAGAGTCAGACACAACTGAAGCGACTTAACGGTAGCAGAAGTGACTTAGCAGCAGCAGCAGAGAGTAGGTCATAAAGGATCTTGCTTTGATTTATGACATACGTGAATTTTTATACGCAAATGTTTACTCTTAGACTTCATCCCTCAACTCACTAGCATACTCTGTAAAGACATTTCACCTCTATCCATTGAAATATACTAGGGAAAAAAGGAAACCACTTAATATTACCCTATGTAAACTCAATAAATAAACCTACAGCTGAAGTTTTACAAAATGTCAAAATAAATATTCTTTTTATATTACTTTTTATTGCCATTACTCCTAAAACAAAGAATCAAGGACTAAACTATTTTGCAACAGTGATGAACAGGCTCTGTAATGATAAATTATAAACCACCAACTTATGGAAATTTCACATACAGCAGCTTCTCAAATAAGTTGTGATAATGTTCAATGGCTTGTTGTGAATGTGATTTCAATAAATAAAAAAAGAAAGAAAATCCTGAGTTTCCAACAATCAAGGACAAGCTAGAAACGTTGATAAGCTTTCCCATTAAGCAGGGAAAGACACAGTCACAGAAGTTTCTCTTCTGAGCAACTTCTACCACTCTACCAAACTTGAGATTCTCAATACCAAGATATCCCATAGATATTTGGCAACATCAGGGATCATTTCAAACTATAAAATAAAGAAAAACTACTCTGCTTAAAAGTTACATGAAGGGCTTCACAGGTGGCACAGTGGTAAAGAACACGCCCGCCAATGCAGAAGACACAGGAGATGAGAGTTCGATCCCTGGGTCAGAAAGATTCCCTGGAGAAGGAAATGGCATCCCACTCCAGTATCCTTGCCTGGGGAATCCCATGGACAGCGGAGGCTAGAGGGCTACAGTCCACAGGATTGCAAAGAGTCAGACACTACTGAGCATCGGTGGTCTAGTGGTTGCAACTCCATGCTTCCAATGCAGGGGTCATGGGTTCAATCCCTAGTGAGGGAACTTACATCCCACATGCCATGCCAAGTGGCAAAAAAATTTAATTAAAAAAAAAAAAAAATCACACGAATTGCATACTACCTTAATTGTATGACCTTCATTAGCTCAATGTGCTCCCAACAAAAGAGGAAAACCTCTATATTTAGATAAAGAACATGACAAAGATTCACAAAATAATCCTTTCAACATTTCCTGAGATTTCTCTCTTGAAAAGGAGAAAGCAAAATCAAGTATCAAGACGTTGATTTTACCTTGCTCCTATAGGGAGTCTCAATCGGAAAGGTTAAGAGCCATGTCTGACACCTGATGGAGCTTAGAGGACAAGTTATTTTGTTCACAATGAAAAAATGAAGGTAAGGGCCATGACATCTGACAACATTCATAGTGAGGGGACCACTACAAAGAGAATTTAGTCACTCAGGACAAAAAGGGAAACAAAAAGCTTCAAGCTTTTAAGTATAAAGAAAACCTTCTTTAACATTGGGAAGATCATTGTTAACTTTTTTCCCCTGGACTCAACATCTGCCAAGTCTCACAAATCAATGAAAATCTTAAACAGCTAAAAAGTTTCAAAAATTAAAATGGTACAAAATAAGTTCAATTGTTTTCATATCTCAGGTAGTCAAATCTGAGAGAATAAAGAAAAAAAAAAACAATTGTACCAACACAGATAATCTACAAGAGAAACAAAAAAACCTACCTTTTTTATTGAAAGAGGTTTCACACACCAGCATCTCCCCTGGACCCCAGTCAAAACACATTTGCTTCTTCTGGGAATTCACTCCTGGAATCCACTAGTAAAAAAAAATAAGGCACAGAAATTGTTATTCTTCCTAAAGGCTTTGCTTTCAATTGACTTGCAAGTATAATTCTAGTAATCAGTGGTAGTAGAAGTTATTAATCTATAAATCTATAAATACAACTGAGTGTGGCTGAGATGAGCCCAGTCTGTTAGACCCTAAATGAGCAAGAGAGTTGTTAGGCACCTTGACCCAGCCTGCCACTTCTCAAGTGCTGATAAAAAGGAAAGCTACCCCCTAATCAATTATTATATGGTAATTTAGTGATCTGTAGTTCAGAAAAAGGGCAGTTAAAAAAATTAAACAGGAATTGAACCGCTGTTACTCACTAAAAAGACCTCCAATCCCCTGGCCTCTATGTCACATCTTAATGGTGCTTTATTTTTTTCTCCAACTCAGTCACACCAATTCCTCTGAGTCTCAGCTTCATAAATCCAACTGCATAATCCACCCTTTTTGAGTTATCTAACCTCCAGAACTATATCCATAAAATCAAGAGCCAAAACAGGAACTTAATCTATGGCTGAACACGGGCCTTCTGTAGTTGTGGTGCTCGGGCTTCTCACTGTGGTGGCTTCTCCAGTTGTGGCGCACAGGCTCTAGAGTGCATGGGCTTAGCTGTCCCGCGGCATGTGAAATCTGCCTGGAACAAGGACTGAGCCCGTGTCCCCCGCATTGGCAGGTGGATTCTTATCCACTGAACCACCAGGGAAGTCCCAAAACAGGGACTTCTGATGCTCATTCCCAAACCTCATTCCACTCCCGCAGTAGGACAAAGCCTTCCCCAACT
The DNA here is from genome assembly GCF_027580195.1 of Bos mutus. Taxonomy (NCBI): domain Eukaryota; kingdom Metazoa; phylum Chordata; class Mammalia; order Artiodactyla; family Bovidae; genus Bos; species Bos mutus. The sequence continues at coordinate 7,013,140 of NC_091635.1, read as the reverse complement.
GTTAGGAGCAACCCTTGTAATCCTCTGTGTTCCCTCATGACCCACTGAGGTCACGCTAGAGGTAAAGAATCCACCTGCCAATGCAGGAGACACAGGTTTGATCCCTAGGTGGGGAAGATTCCCTGGAGAAGGAAATGGCAACCCCCTCCATTATTCTTTCCTGGAAAATCCCATGGACAGAGGAGCATGGAGGGCTACAGTCCATTGGGTCACAAAGAGTCAGGCACAACTGAGTACATGCATCTCTCCTATACCTCAGCAATTCCACTTCTAGGTATTTATCTGGAAAGAACCAAAAAGTGAAGTGAAGTGAAGTGAAGTGAAGTGAAAGTTACTCGTCATGTCCGACTCTTTGTGACCCCATGGACTATACAGTCCATGGAATTCTCCAGGCCAGAATACTGGAGTGGATAGCTGCTCCCTTCTCCAGGGGATCTTCCCAACCCAGGTCTCCCACATTGCAGGCAGATTCTTTACCAGCTGAGCCACCAGGGAAGCCCTTAGAAAAAAAAAAAGATAAGAACTATAACTCACATTTCTTAAGAGTCCTTGACATAAAAAGATAATACCACTGGTCTAGAAAAACTACTCAAGATTAATCTCTTTGGATCCACACTGAAACATTCCTGAATCTGCTAGTTACTAACTGGCCTTCACGAGCCTTGATATATTCACCCTGCTACAAAAAGCGACGATAGTTTTCAAGGTTATTCATCAGCCTCTTGAGAGTGTGTATCAGTTCAGTTCAGTCGCTCCGTTGTGTCCGACTCTTTGTGACTCCATGAATCGCAGCACGCCAGGGCTCCCCGTCCATCACCATCTCCCGGAGTTCACTCAAACTCACGTCCATGGAGTCGGTGATGCCATCCAGCCATCTCATCCTCTGTCATTCCCTTTTCCTCCTGCCCCCAATCCCTCCCAGCATCAGAGTCTTTTCCAATGAGTCAACTCTTCGCATGAGGTGGCCAAAGTACTGGAGTTTCAGCTTTAGCATCATTCCACCCAAAGAACACCCAGGGCTGATCTCCTTTAGAATGGACTGGTTGGATCTCCTTGCAGTCCAAGGGACTCTCAAGAGTCTTCTCCAACACCACATAGAGCAAGCTTAAAGAGCAGACTAACTCTCAAATACAGACATGACTGAATTCAAACTTTCATTGTTGAGGTTCAGATTCTAGACTATGGATGATGCCCTTCTGAGAGGCTGTGTCCACAAGGCCAACCTGGTCTTCCTACCTGGTCTCCCCAACACCAATGTAAAGCTGGGTTGTCACAAGTCAGTCATCACTACTGGGGGCAAAACTCAGCTTAGACTGTTTTCATCCCATTTGTAAATGCATGCCTAATTGTCATGGTTCAATAGCAAGTAGCTCTCCAGGGTCGCACAGAGTACTGGGAAAGTTTCCCCATCCAAAGATTCTGACATAAGTAAAGGAGGGAAAAGCAAGATAACATGTAGTCTGAAAAAGTCCCAGTGATTCCAATAGTCTATTTTTCCTCCCCCAAAACAGTGACACAGTCCTTGATGGATATTTAGCATTTAAACTACTTCACATATGCATTAAAAGTTAACTTTCTATAGGATATAGCAGTAAACTTTATAGACAGTAACATCCCACATTCACTGCTGTTTGAGATCTCATGTCTCTTGTCTAGTTAGCTTTGAATTGACTTCTATTTTCAGTTTTTGGTTTTGTGACATACTGCTTTGCAATTTGATGGCTTCAGCAGAAAGCTGAAGGCATTTCAACTTTCTAAAAAGCAAAAATATAAGGTCAAGCAGCTTGCTGTTTAGCAGGGCTTACAGGTTACCAAGAGCTAACAGATGCAAAACAAGCCTAAATAGACAGATGGAAATATTTCCTAGTCAGGGAAGTCAGGGAAAGCTTTTCTGACAAAGAGGCTGCTGGAGCTTGTACGTAAAAAAATGTGTGGGATAGAAACCCGAGAGAGAAGAGCATCCCAGATGGGGGAAGGATAGGTATCCCTCTTCTAACAGCCATGAATCTCCTTCTAAGCATCATATATCATCCACATCTGACATACTTTCCTGAGAGTTCAAACAGACGTGAAAGCAAACAGAGCAATGAAAAAGCAGGATATTCTCCCAAGACCTAGTAGATGCTGAAAAGACCAAGAAGAGATTGAAAGAATACATGGAAGAACTGTATAAAAAATATCTTAATGAACCGGATTGCTACAGTGGTGCGGTTAGTCACCCAGAGTCAGACATTCTGGAGTGCAAAGTCAAGTGGGCCTTAAAAGAAGCACTGCCGTTAAAGCTAGTGGATGTGATGAAATTCCAGCAGAACTACTCAAATCCCTAAAGGAGGATACCATCAAGGTTTTGCATTCATTATGTCAGCAAGTCTGGAAGACCCAGCAGTGGCCACAGGACTGGAAAAGGTCAATCTTCATCCCAATTCCCAAGAAGGGTAGTACCAAAGAATGTGCTAACCATCGGACAATTGCACTCATCTCACATGCTAGTAAGATCATGCTTAAAATTTTGCATGCTAGGCTGAAGCATTATGCACACCAAGAACTTCCAGATGTCCAAGCTGGGCTTAGAAAAGAAAGAGGAACTAGAGATCAAATTGCCAACATTTGCTGGATGATACAGAAAGCAAGGGAATTTCAGAAAAACATCTATCTCTGCTTCATGGACTACCCTAAAGCCTGTGACTGTGTGGATCATGACAAACTGTGGAAAGCTCTTAGAGAGATGGGAATACCAGACCATCTCATTTGTCTCCTGAGAAATACTCCCTGACTGGCAAATATTTCTGTCTGTCTACTTAGGCTTATTCTACACCTCTTAGCTCTTGGTAACCTGTAAGCCCTGCTAAATGGCAAAGAAGCAAAGTTAGAACCCTGTATGGAAAAACTGATCGGTTCAAGATCAAGAAAGGAGTATGACAGGGCTGTCTGCTGTTACTGTTTAATCTATAGGCTGAGTACATCATGAGAAACGCTGGGTTGGGTGAGTTACAAGCCAGAATCAAGAGAAGCAGGAGAAACATCAACAGACTTAGATATGCGGATGATACCACCCTAATGGCAGAAAGTGAAGAGGAACTAAAGAGCCTCTTGATGAGTGTGAAGGAGGAGAGTGAAAGAGTCGGCTTAAGGCTAAATATTAAAAAAAAAAAAAAAAAAAAGATCATGGCATCTGGCCCCATTACTGCATGGCAAATAGAAGGGGAAAAGGTGGAAGTAATGACAGATTTCCTCTTGAGCTCCAAAATCACTGCAGATGGTGACTGCAGCCATGAAATCAGAAGACAATTGCTTCTTGACAGGAAAGTGATGACAATCCTAGGCAGTGAGTTGAGAAGCAGAGACACTGCCGACAAAGGTTCATGTGGTCAACGCTGTGGTCTTCCCAGTGGTCATGGACAGTTGTGAGAGCTGGACTGTAAAGGGAAGACCGCCAAAGAATTGATGCCTTTGAACTGTGGTGCTAGAGAAGACTCCTGAAAATCCCTTGGACAGCAAGGAGATTAAACCAGTCAATCTTAAGAGGTCAACCCTGAATACTCACTCGAGGGACTGTTGCTGAAGCTGAAGCTCCAGTATTGGTCATCTGATGAGAACAGACGACTCATTTGGCAAAGTCCCTGATGCTGGGAAAGATCGAGGGCAGGAGCAGAGGGCGTCAGAGGATGAGATGACAGGACAACATCACGGATAGAATGAACCTGAACTTAAGCAAACTCTGGGAGGTGGTGAGGGACAGGGAGGCCTGGCATGCCGCAGTCCATGGGGTCCCAAAGAGTCGGACACGACCGGGCGACTGAACAATAGCAGTCTCTCAAGAGAACTATACCTGGTAAACCTTGGGCGAGCTCAAGCAGAAGCCAAGCTCACGGGGCTGCGACGTGAAGCTTTGCTGCTGTTGTTAAGTCATTTCAGTCGTGTCCGACTCTGTGCGACCCCATAGACAGCAGCCCACCAGGCTCCTCTGTCCCTGGGATTCTCCAGGCAGGAATACTGGAGTGGGTTGCCATGCTGGGAGAAAAAAAGCCGTACAATACCTCCGCCTGGCTCCAACCCGCTCATTAAAGCTTAAGCCCAAGAGGAAAAGCCAGAGAAGCAGGGAGGTCGGGGAGGCAAGGGATGGAAAGGAACAGAGTTAGGAGGGCGGTCTCCAGGGCCAGGTACTCCTCAGAATATAGAAGGGAGCAGAAACCCAGCGACCACCGCGACCCACACGCGGGGAGCGAATTAATGCGACTTCCGAACGGGGGGCAACAGTGAAGGGGCCGGGCACCTCGCCAGCGGCAAGGACGAGACGGACCCAATCTCCGGGCCCCGGGGTGGGGGGGGGGAAGCGTACTGTTCGGGGCCCCCTTACAGTGACCGTCGGCTCGCCGTCGAACTCCTCCATAGCGCCGCACCACAGCCGCCGGGAACCCGCAGTGCCGCCTAGGCTGGCGCCTCAGGGCTCCGGCTCAGGGCCGGCTGCGAGAGAGGACCCGCGCGTGAGCGCCTCCCGCACTGCCTGCAGGCCCAGCCGCCCGCCGCGGCGAGGGCTTCTCCTCAGAGCCACGGCCACTCCTCTGCGGCGCTCCGCACGCGCCCCTCCTTCTGGCCTCGACCACACGAACGGGAAAGGCAGCGCCAGGGGCGGCCTGCCCTCACGGGACCGCTTTCGCCAGATCCGGCGCCGCCGCGGACACCCCTGAGCCGGGCGGAGAGAAGGCCCCCCGGGGACGGCGGGAGCGGCGGGGAGGCGGCTGCGCGTGCGCGGCCGAGGGCGAGCGCTCGGTTTGGCCCCGGCGGGAGCGAGGTCACCACCTCTGCCGAGCCTGGGTTTCCTCCCCGCACCTTGGTCTGCAGGCTCGCGTCGTCGGCGCCGCTGCTTTTTCCATGGCAGGAGCCCCTTTGGTCCATCGGGCTTGTGTACGAAGGTATTCGTCACCAGCCCCTACCCCAAAAGGCTCCAGAGGCACGAAGGGGACGAGATTGATGCAGATGAAACAGCTGGGAAATGGAGACCCTGGGCTCAGTTGAACACAAATACTGATTTGTTATGGGCTTCCTAGGTGGCTCAGTGGTCAAGAATTCCGAGACGCGGGTTCGATCCCTGGGTGGGAAAGATCCCCTACAGAGGAAAATGGCAACCCTCTCATACTCTTGGCTGGGAAAATCCCATGGACAGAGGAGCCTGGCGGACTACAGTTCATGGAGTCGCAAGAGTCGAACGCGGCTTAGCGACTGAACAACTGATTTGTTATCTCACCAAAGAAAAGCAGGAGGAAAAAAAATCAGGGAATTCGAATCCCAGGTCTTGTTATGGAAAACTTCAAAAATGCTTCGGTGACCTAAAGGAGTTATTTATTTTGTGAGTGCCATATTTACAAATGCATAGACATACAAAGAAGAGAATATTATTGGTTCTGAATTCCCAAATAAGAGCATTTTTGTTTGTTTTTTAACAAGCTGGAGCTAATTCGATATCTTAAACCTTTGGAAATGGTGCCTGAAAATGTAGCAGCTCTTATTATTTAGAAAAGAAATTCGATATGAAAATAAGACAAATTTTCAGTAATTTACTTGGGGAAGCACTTCCTTCACTGAGATGATTCTCAACGACCTATTTGAATAGTAGAAATAAGATGACTTGGAATGTTAGGAAAACCCTGTGACCCCAATAGTTTGTTCTTTTGAGATATACATTTTTAGTAGAGAGAGAAAAATCCTGTGGTTATCACAATTTTACTCAAATCTGTATCTCTGAAGTCAGCCATCCATAGGATGAAATTTAATGTAGTTTCACACAAAATTCCACGCTGTTCTACCATCTATGTCTTGTTGCATTTTCCAAATGTTTCACAAAGTTTCTCTGATCTGAGCATTTTTGACACCATTGGTGTGGCTATGAGAAATTACAGTCATATCCATTTTTTAGTGGGTGAAAAGAAGCCTGATAGTTTCCAAATGTAAAATAAACTCTTAGTAGCAGATAAATGAGTTTTTAAAAACTGGCTATTATAGCTGCTCTATTGAAAGTTTTTAAAGCATCAGAAATGAAGTTAGATCAGATCAGATCAGTCGCTCAGTCGTGTCCGACTCTTTGCGACCCCATGAATCGCAGCACCCCAGGCCTCCCTGTCCATCACCAACTCCCGAAGTTCACTGAGACTCACGTCCATCGAGTCAGTGATGCCATCCAGCCATCTCATCCTCTGTCGTCCCCTTCTCCTCCTGCCCCCAATCCCTCCCAGCATCAGAGTCTTTTCCAATGAGTCCACTCTTCGCATGAGGTGGCCAAAGTACTGGAGTTTCAGCTTTAGCATCATTCCTTCCAAAGAAATCCCAAGCTTAATAAGACATTGATAGAAATGTCTAATTTCCTCCAGAAAAAAATTATTCTGAAAAGAATTTGAAAAGGAATAGATACATGTATACATATAACTGAATCACTTTGCTACTGAATCACTTTGTACACCTGAAAGTAACACATTGCTAATCAACTGTGTGTGTACAGTTGCTCAGTCATATCCAACTCTTTGTGACCCTCTGGACTGTAGCCCGCCAGGCACCCCTGTCCAAGGGAGTTCCCAGAAGAGAATACTGGAGGGGTTGCCATTTCCTTCTTCAGGGGAATCTTCCCAACCCAAGGTCGAATCCGCATCTTTTGCATCTCCTGCATTGCAGGTGGAGTCTTTACCAATGAGCCACCAGGGGAAGGCCATTAATCTATTGTACTCCAATATAAGACCAAAAAAAAAAAAATATTCTGGTAAACATGAAAGACCAGAAGGAAAAAACATCCTCAGAAGAAGACCTGAGAAAAAAAGTAACTTGAGTGACAAAACAGAGCTGTCCTGTTCACTGAAGGCTGTTGAACAGAATCTAACCTCTGTTCAGTAGATGCCAATAATACCCTTGACAGTTGTGACAACCAAGTCTCTAGAAGATGTAGGTGTGAGGACTGGATGAAGACTGTCGAAAGATATAAAATTCCAGTTATAAGTAAGTACTTGCTAAGTTGCTAAGTCACTTCAGTTGTGTCTGACTCTGTGTGACCCCATAGACAGCAGCCCACCGGGCTCCCCTGTCCCTGGGATTCTCCAGGCAAGAACACTGGAGTGGGTTGCCATTTCCTTCTCCAGTACATGAAAGCGAAAAGTGAAAGTGAAGTCACTCAGTCGTGTCTGACTTAGTGACCCACGGACTGCAGTCTACCAGGCTCCTCCATCCATGGGATTTTCCAGGCAAGAGTACTGGAGTGCGGTGCCATTGCCTTCTCCAAAGTAAGTATAGGGATGTAATATACAACATGACAAATGTAATTAACATGACAAATGTAATTAACACTGCTGTATGTTACATATGAAAGTTGTTATGAGAATAAATCCTGAGTTCTCATCACAAGGAAAACAATTTCTATTTCTTTAATTTTGTATGTTTATGACATGTTCAGTAAACCTACGGGGGTCCTCATTTCATGATACATGTAAGTCATTATTCTGTATAGTTCCGTTGTGTCAATTATATCTCATTAAAACTGGAAGGGGAAAAAAAGTCTCTAGATATTCCTAGTGTCCCCTCAGGGGCAAAGTCACCTCTTTTAAGAGCTACTGGCATAGATATTCAACCACAGGAAGAGAGGAACAGCTTAGTATAGTTAATATCAATGAAATATTCATCTATTCAGAAGAATTACAAAGACATAAGAGCATGGAAAAGTCAAGAAATTTTTTTTAACATGTTTTTATGTGAACCATTTTAAAATTCTTCATTGAATTTGTTACAACGTTGCTTTTGTTTTATGTTTTGGTGTTTTGGCCCCCAAGGCATGCAGAATCACAGCTCCCTGATCAGGGATCAAACCTGCACCCCCTGCATTGGAAGGCGAAGTGTTAACAGCTGGAACGCCACAGAAGTCCTTCTTTTTCCTCACATAAATTCACTTCCAGGAAATAATCAAGAGACATTTGAATAGTTGCCAAAAAAAGGGAAGTAAGAAATGTCTCACAGTTAGAGAAGGATTATGTAGTCATTAAGAGGTAATTAAAAGTTTTAAAGATTTCCTTTTTGCAGTAAATGTACATCCAGAGAGGCATTATCATGTATATTTTGTAAATGAAATTTGATTTGTACCCAGTTGTAGGCACTATGATTGAATTGAACAGGCGCAACACAAAATTGAGTAGCTAAAAGAAATAGAGGAGTTAAGACAAGTATTGGAGAAGGAAATGGCAACCCACTCCAGTGTTCTTGCCTGGAGAATCCCAGGGATGGGGAAGCCTGGTGGGCTGCCGTCTATGAGGTCGCACAGAGTCGGACACGGCTGAAGTGACTTAGCAAATAGCAACAGCAATAGCAAGAGGTAATTAAAAGAAAGAAGATAAGACTTCCCAGGTGGCTTGGTGGTAAAGAATCTGCCTGCCAATGCAGGTAGACTCCGATTCATTCCCGGGGTCGGGAAGATCCCCTGGAGAAGGAAATGGCAACCCACTCCAGTATGCTTGCCTGGAGAATCCCATGGACAGAGGAGCCTGGCTTGCTACAGTCCATGGGGTCGCAGAGAGTGTGACACAAGTGAGCGCACATGCACGCGTGGAAAAGGTAATTATAGCAAATGTTTATAAAGATAAAATTCAGTAAAGTCTTATGTTTAAATTTTGTTTATTTAATTTTTCGCTGCCCTAGGTCTTTTGTGGCAAGTGGGGGCTACTCTATTCCAGTTGTTCTGCACAGACGTCTCTTTGCGGTGGTTTCTCTTGTTGCACAGCACCGACTCTGGAGCGCCCCAGTCTTCAGTAGTTGTGGTTCGTGGGCTCAGTAGTTTCAGCTTTCTGAAACTGGGCTTAGTTGCCCTTCAGCATGTGGTATCTTCCCTGACCAAAGATGGAACGCCTGTCCTCTGCATCTGCAGGCTGATTCTTAACCACTGGACCAACAGGGAAGTCCACAATGAAGTGTAATTAAAAATTTTCTCAATTTTGTAAAAAACAATAATAAAAGCTATCACTATTTATGCAGAAAAATATATTGACAAGAGTGTGTATTATTACTCTCACAATTGGAAAAAAGTTATCTTGGAAATTCTTTGGTGGTCCAGTGGTTAAGACTCTGCAATTTTATTGCCTAGGGCCTAGGTTCAATCCCTGGTCAAGAAACTAATAACCCACAAGCCCTTACGTGGAGCCAAAAGATAATAATAATAAATAGGGGGTTTCCCTGGTGGTCAAGTGGCTAAGACTTCATCTTCCAATACAGGGGGTGCAGGTTTGATTCCTGGCTGGGAAGCTAAGATCCCACATGCCTCGTGGCAAAAGGACCAAAAGATAAAACAGAATCAATATTGTAACAAAATCAGTAAAGAGTTTTTAAATTTTTTGGAAAAAAAATCAGTAATAATAAATAGGGCCTATTTAATAATAAATAGCATGTGAATTGAGTGCAGTTGCGCGTAGTTACATTCTTTGGCACTGCCTTTCTTTGGGATTGGGATGAAACCTGACCTTTTCTAGTCCTGTGGCCACTGCTGTTTTCCAAATTTGCTGGCATATTGAGTGAAGCACTTTAACAACATCATCTTTTAGGATTTGAAATAGCCCAGCTGGAATTCCATCACCTCTAGCTTTGTTCATAGTGATACTTCCTAAGGCCCACTTGACTTCACACTCCAAAATGTCTGGCTCTAGGTGAGTGATCACACTATTATGGTTATGTGGGTCATTAAGATTTTTTTTTGTATACTTCTTCTGCTTCCCAAGTAAGCTCAGTGGTATAGAATCCGCCTGCAATACAGGAGACCTGGGTTGGCTCCCTGAGTTGGGAAGATCCCCTGGAGAAGGGAAAGGCTACCCACTCCAGTATTCTGGCCTGGAGAATTCCATGGACTACAGTCCATGGGGTCACAGAGAGTCGGACACAACTGAGCAACTTTCACTTTCCCTTTTCACTTTCTGTGTATTCTTGCCACCTCTTAATATCTTCTGCTTCTGTTAGGTTCATACCGTTTCTGTCCTTTTTTGAGTCCATCTTTGCATGAAATGTTCCATTGGATCTCTAATTTTCTTGAAGAGATCTCTAGTCTTTCCCATTCTATTGTTTTCCTCTATTTCTTTGCATTGTTCACTTAGGAAGGCTTTCTCATCTCTCCTTGCTTTTCTTTGGAATTCTGCATTCAGATGGGTATACTTTCCTTTTCTCCTTTGCCTTTTGCTTCTCTTTTGCCTTTCTCAGCTATTTGCAAGGCCTCCTCAGACAACCATTAATAATAAATAGGGTGGTGCAGGTAGCCCTAACCTAATGCTGGTGGCTGGGATTTGATCCCTGGTCAGGGAACTAGATCCCACATGCCACAACTGAAAAAAAAGAACCTGCCTGCCACAGTGAAGACTGAAGATCAGAGATCCTGTGTGCTGCAACTAAGATTGGACACAGCCAAATAAATGCTTTTAAAAAATAAAAAAGAAAACGTTACCTTTTAGCATGTTTACCACGTAATTTAAAATTTTTAAAAATTTAAGACCAAGTTAAACTTCCTACAATTATATGAAGAAATTTACATGTGGATAAGGATTGGGAATTAAGTGTTGCCTTATGGGAATGTGAATTAAAATTTTTTATTCTTTAAAAAATATTTTACTGATAAATATTTTAAATACAAATGTAGATATATATGCACACATACATGAATAAGGCCATTTTGTAAAAAACCTGTTTTATAGCCATCACTTCAGTTCAGTTGCTCAGTTGTGTCTGACTCTTTGCAAACCCATGGACTGCAGCACACCAGGCCTCCTGTCCATCACCAGCTCCCGGTGTTTACTCAGACTCATGTCCATCGAGTTGGTGATGCCATCCAACCATCTCATCCTCTGTCATCCCCTTCTGCCTTCAATCTTTTCCAGCATCAGGGTCTTTTCCTGAGTCAGTTCTTTGCATCAGGTGGCCAAAGTGTTGGGAGTTTCAGCTTTAGCATCAGTCCTTCCAACAAATAATCAGGACTGATTTCCTTTAGGATGGACTGGTTGGATCTCCTTGCAGTCCAAGGGACTCTCAAAAGTCTTCTCCAACACCACAGTTCAAAAGCATCAATTCCTGGGTGATGTATATAATTCATGTATATATCTATACATGACTACTGGAAAAACCATAGCTTTGACTAGATGGACTTTTGTTGGCAAAGTAACATCTCTGCTTTTTAATATCCTGTCTAGGTTCATCATAACGTTTCTTCCAAGGAGCAAGCATCTTTATAGCCATACTAATGTACATAAGACTTCGATTGAGAAATGGAGTTAAAGCTGCTCTAGCCCTGTGGTTCTCAAACTTTAGTAAACTTCAGAATTATCTAGAGGGCTTTCTAAGCCACTGATTCTTGGACTCTTTCCCCAGAACTTCTAACTCAGTAAGTCTGAGCTAGGGCCTGAATCTATTCTAATTTGTACTTCTAACAAGTTCCCAAGTGATGTTGCCCAAGGGACCATCCTTTGAGAACCATCCTTCCAACTCTGCCTTCCCTACCTTAGGGTGAGAGTAACCAGTCACAGAGAGGAGCTTGAAGAGTACAGCTATTATCTCTATTTGGCACAATTGCAAAATATAAACTTTGTTCAGTTTGTTTCTGTTCATCTTAGAAACACAACAGATCCTTCCTGAATCCAGTAATGGACAAAGGAGTAGGACTGGAGCGTTTCACAGGATAGAAGAACTTGCAATTGTCGTACCAGTGTAGAGATTGCATTCCTGATACAACACCTTGCAGGAACCCTAAATCAAGCGTTTCTGGTATTCTCACGCCAGGTACTACGTTACTATTGCGAAGGTCAGTCAGTGAACGTTTATCCAACGCTTGCTCTCAGGAACTTGTTATTTGCAGAGACTATGAAACTGAAAAGTGACAATACTTGCCCTCAAAAAGCTTACAGGACCATTCATTAAGTTATGTTTGTGCAATGTAAATATTAATGTTCAGTGATGGAATATTCAGTTCAGTTCAGTTTGGTCACTCAGTTGTGTCCGACTCTGCGACCCCATGAATCGCAGCACGCCAGGCCTCCCTGTCCATCACCAACTCCCGGAGTTCACCCAGACTCATGTCCATCAAGTCAGTGATGCCATCCAGCCATCTTATCCTCTGTCGTCCCCTTCTCCTCCTGCCCCCAATCCCCCCCAGCATCAGAGTCTTTTCCAATGAGTCCACTCTTCGCATGAGGTGGCCAAAGTACTGGAGTTTCAGCTTTAGCATCATTCCTTCCAAAGAAATCCCAGGGCAATCTCCTTCAGAATGGACTGGTTGGATCTCCTTGCAGTCCAAGGGACTCTCAAGAGTCTACTCCAACACCACAGTTCAAAAGCATCAATTCTTTGGCACTCAGCCTTCTTCACACTCCAACTCTCACATCCATACATGACCACAGGAAAAACCATAGCCTTAACTAGATGAACCTTTGTTGGCAAAGTAATGTCTCTGCTTTTCAATATGCTATCTAGGTTGGTCATAACTTTCCTTCCAAGGAGTAAGCGTCTTTTAATTTCATGGCTGCAGTCACCATCTGCAGTGATTTTGGAGCCCCAAAAAGTAAAGTCTGACACTGTTTCCACTGTTTCCCCATCTATTTCCCATGAAGTGGTGAGACCGGATGCCATGATCTTCGTTTTCTGAATGTTGAGCTTTAAGCCAACTTTTTCACTCTCCACTTTCACTTTCATCAAGAGGCTTTTGAGTTGCTCTTCACTTTCTGCCATAAGGGTGGTGTCATCTGCATGTCTGAGGTTAGTGATATTTCTCCCAGCAATCTTGATTCCAGCTTGTGCTTCTTCCAGCCCAGCGTTTCTCATGATGTACTCTGCATAGAAGTTAAACAAGCAGGGTGACAATATACAGCCTTGACGTACTCCTTTTCCTATTTGGAACCAGTTTGTTATTCCATGTCCAGTTCTAACTCTTGCTTCCTGACCTGCATACAAATTTCTCAAGAGGCAGGTCAGGTGGTCTGGTATTCCCATCTCTTTCAGAATGTTCCACAGTTTATTGTGATCCCACAGTCAAAGGCTTTGGCATAGTCAATAAAGCAGAAATAGATGCTTTTCTGGAACTCTCTTGCTTTTTCCATGATCCAGTGGATGTTGGCAATTTGATCTCTGGTTCCTCTTCCTTTTCTAAAACCAGCTTGAACATCAGGAAGTTCACGGTTCACGTATTGCTGAAGCCTGGCTTGGAGAATTTTGAGCCATAATTCTCAAAATGGAATATTACTCAGCTATTAAAAAAATAGTGAAATAATGCCATTTGCAGCAATATGGATATATCTAGAGATTATCATATTAAGTCAGAGAAAGACAAATATATCAGGCATATTCTTTACTGTCCGCGTCACCAAGGAAGCCTGTCACTTACATGTGGAATCTAAAAAACTGATACAAATTGAACTTACAAAACAGAAATAGACTCAAAGACATAGAAAACAAATTTATGGTTAACAAAGGGAATAGCAAGGAGGGGGAACAAACCAGGAGTTTTGAATTAGCATATATACACTAATGCATGCATACACACTAATATGTATAAAATAGGTAAGCAATTAAGGACCTACTATATAGCACAGAGAACTATACTCAATACCTTGTAATAACCTATAACAGAAAAGAATCTAAAAAAGATACACATATATAACTGAATCACTTTTGCTGTTCACTTGAAACTAACATAACATTGTAAAATAACTATACTATAATAGAAAAATTTCAGCGATTGTACTGTGAAATGGAACAATATTTCCCTACATTTAATACTCCAGCTGATACATTTAAAGTGAAATGTACCAGCTTCTTGGCTTTGACTGCTGGTGCAAGCTTGGGTCCCATCTTCTTTGCCATGATCCAAGGGTAGAAAGTTGGAAGGTTTCCACGAGAGATTCTGTGATGTTGTCTTCAGATTTCCTGCAGTATTCAGGAATTGAATACTCATTATTCCTGGGGCTTCCCAGGTGGCTCAGTGGAAAGAATCTTGCCAATGTAGGAGATACAGTTTCAATCCCTAGGTCAGGGAGATCCCACATGCTGCGAAGCAACTGAGCCCGTGTGCCACGACTACTGAGCCACATGCTGTAGCTACTGAAGCCCATGTAGCACAAACTCTAGAGCACCCTAGAGTTTGTGCTCCACAAGAGAAGCTACTGCAACGAGAAGCCTGTGCTCTCTGCAACTAGAGAGTAGCCCCTGCTCTCTGCAACTAGAGGAAAGCTCGTGCAGCAGCAAAGACCCAGCACAGCCAAAAATAAATAAAACTTTATATATAAAAATAAGTCAAAACAACTTGTGCTCCCACTACTATTCTGGGACTTTTTTCCTGCACATTTTCATCTCTCTGAGGCCTTCCACTGCGGCCTGGATGCAATCCTGCAGTAATCAAACTCGGCTCTGAGTCAGAAGTCTCAGGTCTACTGAATCTACCACTTCAAGCTGGGTGACCAAGTTACCTGAACTTTCTTCGTCTCAGTTTCTTCGCCTGCAAAATGGGAATAATAATAATACAGGCTTTGTGAGGATTAAAGGCTTAGCACAGAATCCCCACATAGTAATCACTCAATTAACGTTTGCCAGTTTTTCGATGTATATTACTCCATGTACTTTCTCTCCCCAAAACACCCTTTTCCAGCGCACAGCCTCCCCACAAACTTCCCACTCCTATGGAAAAGATAGAGGGAAAATCTTAATGTTGGGAAATTTATATTTTTCACAGTTTGTTTCCCCTGGCAGTTGCAGAGACTCTCAGTATTCAGTTTTAGTAGATTGCCTAGGCTCAGCTCACAGAACTCCAGTTTGTCATTGGAACATGTGTTGTTCACATGTTTGAATACACGTAATGACTCTATAGAGCTCCTTTGCCTGAAGGTGATTTTTGTAATTTAGCAGAACTTTAGAAGGGGGGATGATATTGTAGGACCCCCCTGTTACCTCGAAGCTAACAACTAAACAACCATTTGATTATTGGAGTCCCCCACATTTTACTGAGTCTAAGTTTGACATGACATGTTCCTCTTTGATGGTTCTGCCATCCTATAAGCCTGGGAAGATGTGTGATGGCAACAGAAGACCTGGGATCAGGGACTTCTCTGGTGGTCCGGTGGCTAAGACTCCACACTTACGATGCAGGTTCCCACATGCTGCAACTAAGACCTGGTGTTTGGTTTTAGTTGCTAAGTTGTGTTCGAATATTGCAATTCCATAGACTGTAGCCTGCCGGTCTCCTCTGTCCATGGAATTCTCCAGGCAAGAATACTGAAGTGGGTTGCCATCTTCTCCAGGGGATCTTCCTGACCCAGGAATTGAACCCAGGTCTCCTGCATTGCAGACAGATTCTTTATTGACTGAGCTACAAGGAAAGCCCAACAATGTGAAGTGAAAGTCCTCAGTCATGTCTGACTCTTTGCAACCCCATGGACTATATAGTCCATGGAATTCTCCAGGCCAGAATACTGGAGTGGGTAGCCTTTCCCTTCTCCTGGGGATCTTCACAACTCAGGGATTGAACCCAGGTCTCCCACATCGCAGGCGGATTCTTTACCAGCTGGGCCACCAGGGAAGACCTGGTGTAGCCAAATAAATAAATATTTTTAAAAATATTAAAAGATGCTTGCTCCTTGAAAGGAAAGCTATGACAAACCTAGACAGCATATTAAAAAGCAGAGACATAACTGCCGACAGAGGTTTGTGTAGTCAAAGCTATGGTTTTTCCTGTAGTCGTGTTAGTCATGTATGGATATGAGAACTGAACCATAGAGAAGGCTGAGTGCCGAAGAATTGATGCTTTTGAATTGTGGTCCCAGAGAAGACTCTTGAGAGTTCCTTGAACTGCAAGATCAAACCAGTCAATCAAAAGGAAATCAACCCTGAATATTCATTGGAAAGACTGATGCTGAAGTTGAAGCTCCAGTACTTTGGCCACCTGATGCAAAGAGCTGACTCACTGGAAAAGACCCTGATACTGGGAAAGATTGAAGGCAAAAGGAGAAGGGAGTGGCAGAGGATGAGATGGTTGGATGGCATCATCAACTCAACGGACAAGAGTTTGAGCAAACTGTGGGAAGTAGTGAAGGATAGGTGTGCTGAAGTCCATGGGGTTGCAAAGAGCTGGACATGACTTGGCCACTGAACAACAACAAAAAGTCCTTGGTTCAGGAGAGCAAGGATAGCACCTCTTTTTCTTTCTCTACAGTAACTGGCACAGTACCTAACTCCTTCATTCCCTGGCATATAATAGGAGCTCAGTCAACACTACTTGTCAGATGTGTGATAATGGGCAAATTATTAGCTCTTTTTGAGCCTCAGGAGTAAATAAATACTAATACACTTGGATAGGTTTGTAAAAGGAGGAAAAGAACTAATACTAGTAAAGCCCTACTCACTGCCTGATACAGTGCAGTTGCTTCTCTTCTCCTTTCACTGCTTGTATATTGCCTCCCCTCCCTACTGCAGTCTGATCTCCCCACACCCCCAGACAAAATTATCCTAGCACAGGATCTTATGCACAGTGATGGTTTCAATTAGTCAGTCATTCAGTGTATCTTTACACATCAAAAATGCACATAAGCTTAGAGTTGAGAGAGAGCAGGTACATTCAGGACACCCCAAGTAATTGATTATGACTGAAGCAGAGATTTTGAGGAGGAAATGATGAGCCTGGATTAGCTCTCAAAGGGCTTTGTAGGTCTTATATGAATTTTGAACTGTATCCCATAAGGCAGAAGATTGCCACTGAACCAAGGAGTGGCAGAAACTTTTTTTGATTTTGTTTTTATTTTTAGAATGGTTTGGGGTTCTGGGGCTTTAGTGTGCTTAAGAATCACCAGGGAAGCGTGTTAAGAAAGAGGGATCCCTTGGGACTTCCTTGGCCGGCCAGTGGTTAAGACACCTCGCTTCCACTGCAGGGGGCACAAGTTTGATCTTTGGTCAGGGAACTGAGATCCCACATGCTGTATGGCACAGCCAAAAATTAAGGGGGGAAAATGCTTAAGAAAGAGGGTTCCCAGAGCCATACTGCCTGAAAATATGCATTTAAACTAGCACCTTAGGGACTTCCCTGGTGGTCTGTCTAGTGGCTAAGACTCCCAGACTTCCACTGCAGGGGGCTTGAATTCAACCTCTGGTCCGGAACGAGATGCTGCATACCCCTAGATGCTGTGGCCAAAAACCAAAACAACAAAAAACGCAGCACCTTAGATGATTCTGGTTTACTTAACTATTCAAACGCAGTTGGGACACAACTTAAAACCAAAAGATCAGTGGCCCTGGAGAGATTTGAGTTGAACTTAGGCTTTCACCGCCTGCCCGGAATCAATCTGCTTTTCTTGGCCTGTCCTACATCTAAGGCCTCAAGCCTCCTCTTCACCTTGGAGGACCAGCTGGAAAGCTCAGCAAATGGAATAGACCCCAAAGACTGGACAGGCAAGAATACTGGATGGGTTGCCATTCCCTTCTCCAGTGGATCTTCCCAATCCAAGGTTTGAACTTGGGTCTCGTGCACTGCAGGCAGATGCTTTACTGCGTGAGCCACCAGGGAAGCAAAGATTGGACAGAGGCTGAAAAGAAGTAGGTAGGTAGAATAGGCAAGAAGTAGGTAGATTTGACAGGTATTTGAAAGGGGGAATAGACAAGACTTGGGGATTGACTGTATGGGAAGTGTGTGAAGGGGTCAAGGATGCCCCCTGGCTTTTTGGCTTAAAGCAATGTTATGGTTGTAATGGCGTATCATACAGTGACCTGAGAACTTGAAAGACAGAAGCTGGTCTGAAAAGTAAATTGAGGAATTTTAGTTGAGACTGGGTGAGTTAGAGGTGCCTCTAGACTAGAGATCTCTTCAAGAAAATTAGAGATACCAAGGGAATATCTCATGCAAAGATGGGCTCAATAAAGAACAGAAATGGTATGGACCTAACAGAAGCAGAAGATATTAAGAAGAGACGGCAAGAATACACAGAAGAACTGTACAAAAAAGATCTTCACGACCCAGATAATCACGATGGTGTGATCACTCACCTAGAACCAGACATCCTGGAATGTGAAGTCAAGTGCGCCTTAGAAAGCATCACTACAAACAAAGCTAGTGGAGGTGATGGAATTCCAGTTGAGCTCTTTCAAATCCTGAAAGATGATGCTGTGAAAGTGCTGCACTCAATATGCCAGCAAATTTGGAAATCTCAGCAGTGGCCACAGGACTGGAAAAGGTCAGTTTTTATTCCAATCCCAAAGAAAGGCAATGCCAAAGAATGCTCAAACTACCGCACAGTTGCACTCATCTCACACTCTAGTAATGCTCAAAATTCTCCAAGCCACGCTTCAGCAATATGTGAACCGTGAACTTCCTGATGTTCAAGTTGGTTTTAGAAAAGGCAGAGGAACCAGAGATCAAATTGTCAACATCCGCTGGATCATGGAAAAAGCAAGAGAGTTCCAGAAAAACATCTATTTCCGCTTTATTGACTATGCCAAAGCCTTTGACTGTGTGGATCACAATAAACTGTGGAACATTCTGAAAGAGATGGGAATACCAGACCACCTGACCTGCCTCTTGAGAAATTTGTATGCAGGTCAGGAAGCAAGAGTTAGAACTGGACATGGAACAGACTGGTTCCAAACAGTAAAAGGAGTACGTCAAGGCTGTATATTGTCACCCTGCTTGTTTAACTTCTATGCAGAGTACATCATGAGAAACGCTGGACTGGAAGAAACACAAGCTGGAATCAAGATTGCCGGGAGAAATATCACTAACCTCAGACATGCAGATGACACCACCCTTATGGCAGAAAGTGAAGACGAACTCAATAGCCTCTTGGTCAAAGTGAAAGTGGAGAGTGAAAAAGTTGGCTTAAAGCTCAACATTCAGAAAACGAAGATCATGACATCCGGTCCCATCACTTCATGGGAAATAGATGGAGAAACAGTGGAAACAGTATCAGACTTTACTTTTTGGGGCTCCAAAATCACTGCAGATGGTGACTGCAGCCATGAAATTAAAAGACGCTTACTCCTTGGAAGGAAAGTTATGACCAACCTAGATAGCATATTGAAAAGCAGAGACATTACTCTGCCAACAAAGGTTCATCTAGTTAAGGCTATGGTTTTTCCTGTGGTCATGTATGGATGTGAGAGTTGGAGTGTGAAGAAGGCTGAGTGCCAAAGAATTGATGCTTTTGAACTGTGGTGTTGGAGTAGACTCTTGAGAGTCCCTTGGACTGCAAGGAGATCCAACCAGTCCATTCTGAAGGAGATCAGCCCTGGGATTTCTTTGGAAGGACTGATGCTAAAGCTGAAACTCCAGTACTTTGGCTACCTCATGCGAAGAGTGGACTCATTGGAAAAGACTCTGATGCTGGGAGGGATTGGGGGCAGGAGGAGAAGGGGACGACAGAGGATGAGATGGCTGGATGGCATCACTGACTTGATGGACTTGAGTCTGGGTGAACTCCAGGAGTTGGTGATGGACAGGGAGGCCTGGCGTGCTGCGATTCACGGGGTTGCAAAGAGTCCGACACGACTGCGTGACTGAACTGAACTGAACTGGACATTCAAGTGGAGATGTTCAGAAGTCAGTTGGATTTATAGGCTGGAAGTTTGGAGAAAGATTTGGATTAGAATCTAGAGTTGGGAATCATTAGCAAATAGATTGTAATAGAAGTGGTATGAAATCATCCCAGAAGAGTTAACAGAATGGGGAAAGGAATGGGTTCAGAACAAAATCCAAGGAACATTTAAGGGAAGGGCTGAGAAAGAAAAAAAAAAGTGCAAAGGGATCAAGGCCAGGCCAGAGTCACAACCCAAAGTCACAGGGAGGGAGTTCAAAGAGTGAGGAACCGGGAAGCATCCTGGATTCAGCAGGAAAGTCGTTGGTGACCTTGGAGAGAGCAGTTTCGGTGGAGCCATGGGGACAGCACCAGATTGCAGTGGATTGAGGAGTGAGTGGGAGGTGAGGGAGTGGAGACAGCTGGCATGGACATTTTTTTCAAGATGTTGGGCCAAGAACAGACAGAGATACAGTGTTAACTTTAGATGGAACTAGAAATGAAAATCTTTTTCTACGCTAACCAGGGAGTGGAGGAAAATACAGGACAAAAGAAATAATCAATAAACCCTATGGAGAGAAGCAGGGCACAGATGTCAGGGTTGTTCTTAAGATGCGAAGGACCTACTTCCATTTGTGAAACTGACGGACAAAATGACCGACTGATTTGGAAGATAGATATCTGGTACTTTTCTTTGATAGATGTTGTTTATCCTCTGGGAAGTTGGGAGCCAGGCCATGAGTAAGGAGTTTGTAGGCTGAACCTTTTTTCCTCAGCTAGTCAAAGTAGGAGGTTTCCAGCAGGACAGAAGTAGTCAAAGCACTAAAGCACGAGCCTAGTGGGAAGTGGGCTGAGGCTGAAGCTTTAAAATTCGAGGGATGAGAGGCTGACTGAGAGGAAGTGTGATGTTCCTCTCATCCAGAGGAAAGCGGCATTTGGGCCACAAAATGAGAGGTTCTTTTCCCCGAACCTCGTGCTGGGGCTTTGATTTTGGGTCCCTCTGCCTCGTCTAGTCAATTTGCCTTCCCCAGTTTGTCTCTCACGTCTAGGCCTCGAGCCTCCTTGTCCCCACCGAGGACCAGCTGGAAGCCATTTTGATTAAGCTCCACCACAGAAGGAGGACAATACAGCCCCGCCCAGAGTCAGGCGCGCCCCCGCGGCGGGCCGCGTGCGCGTGTCCGCGCCTCTTCCCGCCGGCCTGGCGGGCGCCGGGGCCAGGCCGGGGCGGCGCGGGGCGGGGGTTGGGGGTGGTTATGTAAGCGTTGCGCGCTCCCGCGAGGCAGCAACCAATGAGGAGCCTCGGTGACTCGGGCTCGCGCACGCAGGGTGGGGGGAGGGAGCGCACGACGTGCGCGCGCCCTCTCCCTCCTCCACCGCTGCCGCCTCCTTCTTCTGCCGCTCCTGGTGCTGCTTGTGTGCTCGTTCCGTGCGGACCTGGTACCTCTTTTGTGAAGCGGCAGCTGAGGAGACTCCGGCGCTCGCCATGGCGGACGAAAAGCCCAAGGTGAGCTCGGCGCCGGCCTCCGCGCCTCGCCGTGCGGCCGGGGTCACGGCGCGGGCCGGGGTCCGGCCTGAGCCCGCCGCGGGCTCCCCGCGCCTTCCCGGGCCCCCCACGGGGCGGCCGCGGCTCAGGCCCCGGCGCTCCGCGCCATTTTCCTCCCTCCCCTCTTCCTCCCGCCCGCGCGGGAGGAGGCCCCGCCGCCCTCCCCCGCCCCCGGCCGCCTCGGAGTGCGCGCCGGGCGCGAGTTGGGCGGGCGAATCGCGGACACCCGCGGGCCCACCGGCCGCGAGCGGGGCTTCTCGGGCCCGGTTGGCCGGGCGCGCGTAACGAGGGGCGTTAGGGCGCGCGGTGTCCCCACCCTCGGCGGACCCCGCGCCGGGGCGGGTGTTGCCGCCTCTGCGGTGGCGAGGAGTTCCCTCGGCCCAGGGCTTCCCTGCTCGGGGGTGGGGGCCGCAAGCATTTGGGGACCCCTGCCCCTGGCCGCACTGGCCGGCTGAGGGCTCGGGGTGAATCAATGGGCTGCCGATGGGCTGGAAGCCGGATGCCTGTCGGGCCGTCTTCAGGGGCAGGGGTTGGGGGATTCCCGGGGAGTATTTCCCACATTTTTTGTCAGAATGGGCAGGGGCTTTTCCCTGGGTGCCAAGTAACCCTTAGCTTGCCGAGACCATGTGGTTTGGAGAAGTTGGAGGCAAATGTACGAGCAGAGAGACTTTGCAGGGCTTAACTTTTTTAACGTGAGTTTTGAGGCACCAGGCTTTTCCCTGGAGGACTGGGGCGCACACTTCTTCCTGGCACACGGGACTTTTCTTTTGGTTTGTTTTGTGACCCCCACCTCCCGCCATCCCCTTCCCTTCTGAAGTGGTTTAGGGACTACAGAATTCTTTCTGCACTTGATTTTGGTGAACTTCAGATTTTGTCGAAATCTACAAGGAAGACTCGGAATAAAACTGTGCATTTGACTCATGACAACAGAGGGGAGTGGAGAAAAAGCTCTTAACTAAAAATAAACAAAAATGAAGCTGCTCATAGAGGCGAACAATAATAGTGGTTCTGAGTTATTACTGTTGCTTCCGAGAGAATCAAAGGATATTCCTCAGTTAGGTGTGTGTTTGTTTGTTTAATGTAGTCTGAGATTTGTTGGTGAAGTTAATTTGCTAACTTTTAACGAGATTTGTGATGAGTTTTGAATTGCAAGCTCTAGATTTTTGTTTCTTGTATTGTGTACTCAAAGCACTTTAAAAGGAGAAAGGATGCTTGTTTTTAATCGTTTTAGAGCAAAGATATATTTTGGGAGATGTCATTTTTTAAAACTCAGAATCAAAAGGGCATTGCAGTAAATTGAAGAGGGTACATCTTTAAAAATCGATCGTTGATACTGATAGTATTGGAGGTAGGCTGCTTTTCTGTTTCTGCGACAGCTATTTAATATTGTTGCTTCAGGATTTCTCATCTTTCAGATTGATTTCAGCAGCTGAAAACAGCTGTATGCTCTGTTGTCATACAGAATGAGAAACCTGTTGATTTCTAAAGTGACTTGGGCTGTTGCTTTAAAAGGTGTTTGTCTTTCACATTTTCCAAATTATACTTAAATTTTTTTTTTTCTTCAACAGGAAGGAGTCAAGACTGAGAACAACGATCATATTAATTTGAAGGTGGCGGGGCAGGATGGTTCTGTGGTGCAGTTTAAGATTAAGAGGCATACACCACTTAGTAAACTAATGAAAGCCTATTGTGAACGACAGGTGAGGAGCTGACATGTGTACTTCCTCTGAATAAAACAGATTTTAAAAAACACGAACATTTTCTTGAGAAATAGAAACCAGCATAATATGACAATAGATTGTTTTTGGTAGAATATATATATACACTTACATACTTGACATGTCAGAGTTTTATCATACACTTGCTTTGTTGATTTTTCATGAAACCCCTTAAGATGGTTAATATACATGATTCTGGTTCTGTGCCATAATGCATTCTTGTCAGGCTCTTTTTTGACAATTTAAAATTTGTCTTGTGTTGAAACAGTTTATTTCGAGTATTTTAACCAACTTGGAAATAAAACTAAATGTACGTTTAAGGACATTGCAAGTTTTCTGAAGCATGTAAAATTGTAATATTTTCTTTTTACACTAATAGTAGAGGTCAGGCGTAAACACTGCTATATTAAAGACATTTGAATTTTACTCAGAAAATAGTAAATTTTTTACATCAAGAAGAGGAAGTAGAAATCAACAGATGCTAGGAGGTAAACGTAAGCTTTAAGACAAAGAAGCTTCCTTTTGTGATGTTGAGTCTATAATACTACAAGGCAACTTTAAAGTTGACTTTTGCAAGTATAGCAGAAACTAGTAGATCAGTTAATCCAACAATAAGTATTTTTCTTACTTTACCCTGGGTGAATAACATATAAAAGTTTGGAAAATTATTCTGTTAGATTAAAACAATTTATCTACATTGCACATTGACCTCCTAAAAATGGGTTCAAAATAAAGTTAGAATCTACAAGTTTCGAGGGGTGCCTCTACAAGTTGGGAGATTGAATTCGAATTGATACTTGGGTCTCCTTTATGACATTGAAAGGCTTCTTAAAGAAACCGAAGACTTCAAGTTTGAATATTTTATGCCTAATTTACTTATATAATAATACTGTGATTATGATTTTTTATATAGGTAAGCTTTTTCATAATTCTTTACAAAGATACGCCCTTCAGTGTACTTTTATTTGAAGCATTTTGGTTAAATCCTGTAACAGTAAATACATACTTATTAATTATGCTAAAGAATACAGTATTTCAGCAATAATACCCCTTCAGGTTACAGGGGAATTTTAAAAGGTGGAACTTTTATGTAGCACAACCTTATACAAAATAGAAACTCATGCTTAGATTTGGTAACTTTTAACAAAATCCTCTGCGTATCATGCCTAACTCTTCTCTGATTACTATTAAATTTTAGCTTTCATTTAAAACTGGACTGAAAATTTTTGAACTTAGAGAAAGATACATTGAATACCCATGAGTCTACCCCTAGATTAAGTTTACGTATTTTTTTTTTGCAAGATGCATATAAACTGGGGCATTATACTGTGTCCCAGAAAAAGTAAAGCGCATCCTCTGTATTCCAGATTTTCCTTTTATAGGGAATTGTAATATAAGGTCAGTTAGTGGGTCAATCAAGGATTTTTTAGTTTTCCTTCTGTGTTAAAATAAATCTGTACTGCCCAGATTAAAGTTTTCTTTGATTTTTCTCAGTTATTAGGCATAAGATGGGGTATTGAGGCCATTCTTTCTTTGCACTAGAGGAAAAAACATTGGCAATCCATAAAGAATATAATTCTACTGTATATCCGTTGGAATGCAAATAGGATTTGAAGATAGTATCCAGGAAGAATTTGGAAAGATGTTTATTCCCATTTTCCTCTTAAATGGGGGAAACCTCAAAGGTTTGAGTGACAGAAGGTCCCTGTTTACTTTGCAAGTGATTTCTCTGGTTCTAAGGAAGAGGACTGAGTCCCTGCTTTTTAAGTGTGGTACATGTTATTTCAAAAAAAACTCAGTATTTATCCCATCTAATTTGCAGAGCTTAAGTTTTTTGGCAGGTGAGGAAGAAGACCAAGAATTTCCTATCAAGGTTTTAATTGAATGCTCATATTTACTTTCTTATGCACTCATTTGGCATTGGATCTCTGGAGGAGTCCAAGTGAATGCCTAGTAGGCATCTCAGACTAAACATGCAAAAGAGGACCCTTGATTCTTCTGTAGTGTCCCCACTCAGTAAATAGCATCATTTTACATCTAGTTGCCGAAACCTTAGGATCTTCATTGATGATGTAACATAACTCAAAATCCATCACCCAATTGTGTTCTCTGTCTAAACTTGGCCTGGTACAGTAGCCACAAGCCGTATGTGACCGATTACCACTTGAGATGTGGCTAGTCCAAATTGAGATGTGCTGCAAAGTGTAAAATAAATGCCAGATTTTGGAGACTCGGCATGACAGAAGGTTCAGTTGTTAAAATGTTGATTGTATGTCGAAGTGATAGTATTTTAATTATGCTGAGTTAAAACATTTTTATTAAGCTTTTACTTACTTGTAACTTTCTAGTGTGGCAGCTAGAAAACTTAAAATTACATGTATGGCTCACACTGTATTTCTATTTGATAGTGCTGAGCTCTCAATCATTTTTAGTCTACGCTTGATTACTACCTCAGGGACTTCTCTGATTTCAAGTGCCCTTGTTCACTCAGTTCT
The DNA here is from genome assembly GCF_027580195.1 of Bos mutus. Lineage (NCBI taxonomy): Eukaryota > Metazoa > Chordata > Mammalia > Artiodactyla > Bovidae > Bos > Bos mutus. The sequence goes on along the minus strand of NC_091635.1, from coordinate 6,987,852 downwards.
CTTTTTTGTTTGTTTTGATGTTTTTTTCATTGATTATTGTATTTACCTGTCTTTGCACTAAAATGTAAGCTCCATGAGCATAGGGCTGTTTTGTTCACTGTTTGTCTAGATAGATCCTGGACCAATACTGGCTTACAGAATGTCTTCAAATGTTTATAAAATGATAGAGATTCAGACTAGTATCTCTAGAGGTTGGTTTCTAAATAAGTTTTTCATTCACATGTAGAATTAGTTTGCCCACTTTATATCAGCCACAGGTCCTTCAGCTAAATGACTGAGAGCATAGTATTCCATTTTAGTATAAATTTACCCCAACCCTAGTTGTTTTCTAGGGTGTCAAATGGTTTCAGAGAGCCCAGAATAATTGGTTTAGTCCAGTTCATTTTTGTGAAATGAAGAAGTGGGAACATGTAGAGATAGCCTCACACAGCTCTTCTGGGGCACAATTAAAGCTCAATGTTGAGATTTATACATAAGAGAAAACCAAGTACTGGTTTAGTATAAATTCATTGTTTAATTTTACATAGTTTATGGAATCTTAAAAGCCAATTTCCTGAATTTTGGACTTTTGATCTCAAGCAAAATAAAAGAGCTTTTATTGATAAGGAAAAGCATAAAAAGGTGGCAATAAAGGAGTACAATTTGCTTGTGTTCTCCTGGCCCTGCCTTTCCCCTCCCCCCTCCTTAATTTGAGTGGTCACACCGTTGACCTTATGTCCTTATCAGTCGATGTAGTGAGGGAAGAACACAGCATATAAAAGGTGCTTAGTGTTTTGTTGAAGCAATCGTCTCCAATCTAGTGTTTGTAAATATGTAATAATAGTAATGGCTTGGCATTGGATTCTTGGTTGCTTTGTGTAATCACAAACTAAATTTGAAAGTCATGAGGAATGAATTAGGTTATGGCTGTCACCTACCTAGTGGGGGATTGCTTGTGTTCCTCTACCTAGTGGGGGATTGCTTGTGTTCCTCAAGACAAGGGCTAGTCTGGAAGTGGGTGGTATGTGTCAAGACTAGAGTTTTAAAGGAAGCAGTATGTTACATGTAGTTTTAAAGACCAATTCAGTGAATCCTTGTTGAATAAGTGAATACAGATGTTAACCGAGTGTTTGTAGAATACTTGATCTCAATATTTTTAGTCCTAGGAACTCAGTTTAATTTTCTCTTAAATACTAAAGCAAAGAGTTTGTGTAACAAGAGTTATAGTTTATAATTTGTGCATGATACAGGAATGATTTTGTGTAAGACACTTCCAAGAAAGCTATTTTTCTAGTTAATATATTCACAGCATACCTCCAAAGATACTTTATTTTCTATCTTGTTCTCATGTGGCTGCAGTTACCAACAGCTTCACTGTTTTGCTCCTTTCCCACCCCTGTGACAGGTAGGTAATTCTTGAATAAGTTAAACATTGGAGTCCCCTTTGCAGAAAGTTGCATGTTTCGGCTCATTTATCTCCTTAAATGCACATAAAAATTTCTTGAAGTTAAACTCTAGTAATAGAATTTATTAGTTAAGCTCTAGTAATAGAATGAAAAACACTAGAGTTTAGAGAAAGTAAAAATCACCCCAAATCACTTAACCAGTATGGAAATCTTAACATAATCCTAACTGTTTCTTTGCATTCTTATTGCGTTTAAACGCTTTGTCCAGGGTTTGTCAATGAGGCAGATCAGATTCCGATTTGACGGGCAGCCAATCAATGAAACAGACACACCTGCACAGGTAAAAATCTCTTTGTGCTAACTTGAGAACAAATGTGTCCATAATTTTCTGAGCAGCTTTGTTAACTTGTGAACTTCTAGTCATTGGAGTATAGTTCTTTACCAGAGTTCAAAGCTACGTAAAATACGGCCAAAGGGGAATAAAAAGAAAAAACAGGAATAAATTCACGAAGTGTCAATGGTTTTTTAATATCTACTTATCACTTAGTAAAGCTAGTAGGTCATTTTATTTTAATCAAAGTTTTCCTCTTGCAAGCATCATTTGGAAGAAAATAATTAAAATTCCTGTCTGTTACTTCAGATTGTTGTTTTCCTTCTGTTTTCATTGCTGCAACTCTAAATCATACTCAGGGTTTCTCACAAGTGATTGATTGGCTATTGTAGCCATTTTAGCTCCTCCTGAAGTCTTGATTACATATATTTCTGAACTGAAGGGAATCTAGTGGTTGTAACTGCAAGTCTCTTGATAGCTTATGTTTCATAAGGCTGTTGATAGTAGGTCTGTTCCCAAACCCTTAGTTGTTTGATCCCTTCATCTCTACATATAACCTCAATTAATCTGTCAGTTTGTAAGGAATCGACTGGGCTACCTTCTGTAGCAGACATTTTTTGTCTTTGTTTCTTTTTACCTTCTGAAATTCAATTTAAGACTTCCAGTTTCGGGGGGGGGGGAATTGACAGCAGAAATTTAAATTGGACCCCTTGTACTTTTGAATTTATCACCCCCATAAAAAGTAGGAAGTTATAAATATGAGTGAAACAGAACATCCAGATTTTGTTTTTGTTGATAATCTTCAAAAATTTCACATGTCTATTTTCTGTTGGTGAGTCTCTAAGAAGCAATTATAGTGTGTAGCCACAAGGAGGAGCTGAATTCTCTTGAATGAGAGAAAAAGCTCTCCTGTATCCTTCAAAAGCATTTAAACTTTCACTATAAAATTTAAAAACATTTCAGTAGTTTCATTTTAGTAGATAGGCTGAAGACCAGTTTTGATGGTTTTAAAAGAATTAAACCATTATGCTGGGCTCTGATAATGTATTTTCTGTTTTTTGAAACTCACCCACCACCAAAAAGTTCTGGAACTTGTCTGTTATGCTAACTGCAAATAATTAAACCTAGGGAAGGTTTGTTCACAGCTGCATTTATAAAATCTTCAAATTGAATTTGGAATTGACCATTTTAGTATTTGGAATTGAATTTGTTTTAGAATAAAACGGACTCATTTTAGAATTGTTCTTCCAGTATTAAGTAGCAGAGTTGTATAAATTAGAACATCTTAGCAGCCAGTTTTAACAGCAGTATAATTGTTAATGCACTTAACCATTTTCTTAGATACTTTCTTTGACTCATTGAATTCTTATAACTGAATGATCTCCATTTTACAAATAGAGAATTGAGACTTAATATTTTAATACTTTAGCCCTACTTGTACTATGATTCAACTTCATTAGCAACAGTTCCCTTTTGATTTCAACAAGTCTGTTTTTCCCATATGCCTTTCCTTACTTCATAGTGGTAACCACTGTTTTGTATATAGGCAAAGATATATTCCTGTTGTACACACATTTACACAAAATTAAAAATATGTATACAAATGTAATACTATATTGTATGTGATGCCTGGTTTTTAAATTTGTTTTTTAGCCTAATACTATCTCTAAGGGATATTTTCTTTTCTGCATGTGTAAATCTTACTTATTCTTTAATAATAGCTACATGGTGTTTCATGTATGCATGTACCATATTTCTTTGGGTTTTTGATAATTTGGTTATTTCCAGGTTTTTGCTCATCTAAACATTGCCTTGAGAGCCTTCATACACATCACTTTTATTTTAAGTAATGAAAGATGAGATTATTTAACTCATGGTCATACTCATTTTTTAACTTAAAACTCAGTTTTCTATAATGTTAATAAAAAGACCAAGTGAAAAATTATTCAAACCTAAGTCTAATGCTACTTTAAGCTGTGGGACATCGGAAATGACACTGGAAGGGGTAGAACTCATTCAGGATATTTAAGTCTGATAGTTAAAACATTTTAAGAACTGAGTAACCAATAGTGGGTTATTTTTTCTCATTTGTGCTAGTTGGAGATGGAAGATGAAGATACAATTGATGTATTCCAGCAGCAGACAGGAGGTGTCTACTAAAAAGGGAACCTGCTACTTTACTCCAGAATTCTGTTGCTCCAGACCAAGAAGACATTCTCAATTAGAAAACCGCAATTTGGTTCCACCGCATCCTGACTACTACAGTATAGTTTCTCTATTCTTTCATTTTCCCCTTCCCCATTCCTTTATTGTACATAAAGTAACTGGTGTATGTGCACAAGCATATTGCATTTTTTTTTAACTAAATGGCCAATGGTATGTTTTGATCGACATCAAATGGAGATGGGATGGGGAAAAATACTGATTCTGTGAAAATACCCCCTTTTCTCCATTAGTGGCATGCTCATCAGCTCTCTATCTTTATATTCCAGTAAGTTATTTTGCTCTCACTGTTTAACAAAAAAAAGAACAACATAAAAATTCTTGCATACCTTGTTCGATTGGAGAATTTTAATGTTTTTCATTTATCATTGTAAAACCAAGGACAATTTTATAACTTTTTTGTACGTAGCTGTTACATGTAGGGCAATCTGTCTTTAAGTAGGGATAAATTACTCTAAAAGAAATGAATCCTAGATAGTTTTCCCTTCAAGTCAAGCGTCTTGTTGTTTAAATAAACTTCTTGTTTAAAATGAGCTGTTTTCTTTATTCTGAGGAATATTAAATAGAAAGTTGAAGTTTAGAGGAAAACATGACCTGAATAGGCCTGCTAAAAGTAACATTTTAAGGAAGAAATAAAGCTGCTTTGCATTTCTGACAGACTAATGCAAAACAAAGAATAACAAAGTTATATAAATGACTAGCAAGGAATGCTTCAGCCTCCATTCAGAAAGTTTAGTCAGTTCCAAGTACGCAACTTTTACTAGCAAAAAATTGGGTCATAGTGTTGTGGGTTTACTCTGTAAGTATTCTTTTCTGTAACCACTACCTGAAGCAGAGTTGATTAGTACACAAAGCTAGGAAAAAAATTCTGATTTTGCTGACTCTGCTGATGTATCACACTTCACCATTCTAATCTTCATTTTGTCTCATGGTAAATACTCCCTAACCTAAAATAGAGTTTTTGTTCCTTATTTAAGGATCTTAAATGACAGAAAACATTTTTACCTATATATATACATTCTTATAGCAATTAAATATGCAGATCACTATAGTTTTTAAATTCAAATGTATAGGGAAAGAAAACAGAACCAATAAATAGAGTATTGGAGCTGGAAAGATGTAAAGACTAATTCTAACCCTATTTTAAATATGAGAAGGCTGAGGTCCAGAGGATAATTTGTCCCACAATTATTAATAGATGGGTATAGAACTGGGACTAGAGATTAGGTTTTCTGATGACTTAATCGAGTTTTCCAGTAATGGTTCTCAAGAAACAATTCCCACCCTTGCCTAAATGTGGCCTTTTGAATGAAGATTGCATGAACTATCATGCGCTCTATTCTGTTGCAATGTGGTTTGTCTTACATTCCTATAGTGAATGAGCTTTCCAAGAGATAGTGGGTATTGCATAGGTTCCTGACTAAGTTAAATCAACTGAAGTTTTTATTTTCCTGTATGTGTAGTGTGCCAACCTGTTTTTACAATTTATATTGTGAAATAATGTGAGAAGCCTGCCCCAAGAATTCTTAGATCAGGTAAGTACATTTCTTTTGTCCTAGGTACTGTTAAGTAGTGGAATTTTGTTGTCCCCAAAAGTAAAGTTAGGATTGAAATTCAAGCCAGAGAACTTTATTAAGGAAGGATTCTTTTTAACACTTTGAAAATAAGCGAATTGTTGAAAATGCTAAAAGTTAATTGTAGCATTTTAATTTTTTTTGGCTTGGGAGGAGAGGTTCAAGTGATGGGAGTTATACTGCTGTTTTGGTTAACAGGATAGTTTTGCTAAACACCTTCTTGCTGTGCTTGCATATCCCACGTTTGTGTCTCAGAAGTAGCATATAGTATCTAATTGAACCCAGTCTGTATAGAGTCAGTCCTGTCTGACTCTGTGACCCCATGGATTGTAGCCCTTCAGGCTCTATCCATGGGATTTTCCAGGCAAGAATACAGGAGCGGGTTGCCATTGTGTTCCCCAGCCATTTTCCCGACCCAGGGATTGAACCCCAGTCTCTTGTGTCTCCTACATTGGCAGGTGGGTTCTCAACCTCTAGCGCCACCTGGGAAGACTTAATACAAGCTGCTTTTGATCTCAAAAGGTATTAGCAACTTTTCAGAAATAAGAGTATCAAGTTATTTCACTTATTGTTTTTTATGTTTTCATGGAAATTAATTGGGTGATTAGGTTACATTGTATCTAAGGAGGGTGAGGTTGAATGGAACTGGAAGAAGTAAACAGTTCAAGGAGATGCGACTTGAGTCAGTGTGTAATTGTGTAGGGGATTGTGACACAAGGAGGTCTGTAAGATGATGGAATCCCAGGATTTGAGGGAGGCCCTTTGGAAAGTTTTTCCAAGGTCTTTGTGGGGGCTATGAGGGCCAGCTGTGCCACAGAGGGTTATTTTTGAGTTGGAATGATGCTGCTTTTAAATATGACTGACTGGATCATGGTTTTGCATCAGAATCCCCTGGTGAGCTTTTAAAAAATACCAGTGCCTGGGCCCTACACCCAGAAATATATTTTCAGTGCAATATGGAACTGAGAAGCATTCTCACAACTCTTGAGAGCCAAGCACCTCATGGTAAAGATTAAATGAGGTGTTTCAGCTGTCTTAACAATCCCTTCCATGTACTGAACTCTTTAATTTTATGTATTTATTTGTCTTAGTTGCATCATGTAGGATCTTTCTTTGAGGTGCACAGACTCAAGTTGGGGCAGAGGGGCTCAGAAGTTGCAGCGTGCTGACTCTCTAGTTCTGGCGCACGGGTTTGGAGCATGAGGGCTCAGTGTGGCTCTTGGGCTTAGCTGCTCCATGGCATGTGGGATCTTGGGTCCCTGACTATGGTTCGAACCTGTGTCCTCTGCATTGGAAGGCAGAATCTTAGCCACGACCACCACAGAAGTTCCATGTTTAATTTTAAATAAAAATTATTTTCAGTATGAAGTAAGTTCTCTGCCTGGGTCATCAACTATACCGTAATCCCTGCCAATTGGCCTGTATTTTCTTTTCATTGCAAAAACTGAATATAATCTTCATCTCTTTAGGTGTTTGAATAAATACTTAATACTAAATTGTGCCCTAACCAGTCTTAAAGGAAAAACAATCCTCAAGATTTTAATAATTCTCCAATACTTGAGAACCAAAGGACTCATCCACAAGATGCTTCAACATTTTGATTATCTGGGTGATGATTTGAGGGTTAGTCCAGGATTTAGTAAGAAATACATGTGTTTTGTACTGACTGGTATGTGTAGTGGTTAACTAATGGAAATAGTGGAACATAATTAGAACAGAGTATATAAACAGGTTAGGAATTTAATCTGTTATTTGGAATGTGGAGTGTTATTTCCCTGTAAGCAGTGACATGTGACTTAATGTATGTGCTCATTTTAGGATTTCCTACACCCTTAGGGCCTTTGTGAAAAGTCCAAGAATTTTCATGTAATAGTTTTCTTTGCACTAGATGTTTTAAGAAGTATTATGTGACTCGTTTTGCAACAAGTTACAGAATATGGAATATTAAGAATTTTCCCATTTTCTGAGCATAACCTTTTAAGTTACTTGATATTTGTAATTTTTGTAATTACTTTTGTAAAAGAGGTTAAATTCACCTTAGAACAGGATAGATTGTTTAGATTTTTTTTTTTTTTTTTAGTTAAATAGAAAACTTGGGATTGAGGAAAGAAGACAAAAATCACAATCTTATTCAGCTCTTAGTATGAGAGGAGGAGGAAAAAAATAGGGAAATAGGAACTGTGCTCTTCCTCTTTGTATTTCAGAATGACCAGAGGGCATGTCAGACCTTAGTAGAGTGTGCATACCTTTTTGTTTAACTTTGGAGAAGGAGAAGGCAAGAATATAACAAAGCCATTTTCCATATTTGAGGCCTCTAGGTTGGTTCATTTGATTTACTTAATGGCAAATGACTTTTAAGAGAAACTAAACTCCTTGGGCTGTTTTTCTCTCAGTGGCATTGATCTGCCTTTTTCTTTTTTTGTGTGGTGAGGATGCAGCTAAGAAAAGAATGGACAGATGCATACTAAATTTGGCTCTAGGAGTGATGGATGCAGAATGTATGTATGAGTGATATACTTACGGCATGCTGCAATAGGGGATGAAAGTGAAACTTGTACTTGTTGGGCTGTTCGTTAATTAAGTCACTCAACCAAGTTCAAAAGCACATGGCAGTATTTCCTTTTAGTAATAAGGAATAGGAAACATTAAGATTATGTATGAAAGTATGGTTAAACATGTAATTGCTATTCATGTAGATCAGAACTAGATATCTGCAGTGTCATATGGTTCAACCTCATATATGTGTATTGGATCACAGTGAAAGACACTATTCTAAGAGGTTGGTTCAAACCCAATTGCAGAATCTAGGTGGAATAAATTCCAGTAAGGAGACTATGTAGATTGCCCATTTCCTCTGGCATTTTGGATAAATAGGGACAAGTTGAAATTATGGGCACCTCAGTTTACCTGGTAATGGGAAGGCTGGTAACATTCAAGACACAAACAAATGTGTGAGAACGAAGAGATGCTGCTGCTGCTAAGTCGCTTCAGTCGTGTCCGACTCTGTGTGACCCCGTAGACGGCAGCCCACCAGGCTCCCCTGTCCCTGGGATTCTCCAGGCAAGAATACTGGAGTGGGTTGCCATTTCCTTCTCCAAAGCGTGAAAGTGAAGTCTCAGTTGTGCCCAACTCTTAGCGACCCCATGGACTGCAGCCCACCAGGCTCCTCCGTCCATGGGATTTTCCAGGCAAGAGTACTGGAGTGGGGTGCCATTGCCTTTTCCAAAGAGATGCTACATTAGTGCATTTCTTGTGTTTGGTGAAAATTTACTTGTTATCTGTAATAGGCACAAGTAGTGAAGAACAACTAGCAGATTTTTCTATTTTAAGTTGTACATTGCATACTTGGATAAAACTGTCCACACCCTCAGCAACAAATATAAAAAGCAACAGGATTCCTGTCCAAATAAAAATTTATTAGGGCCTTAATCATTTTCTGACATGTTTTAAATAGTAAAGATTTTTTTGCCACATGCTTCAGAACAATAGATTGTGTTCTAAGGAATTTCTAAGAATATTGGGTTTACAAAAACCTGGTGATCCAGTGGTTAAAGATTGAGTTCCCACTGCAAAGGCCACAGGTTTGATCCCTGGTTGTGGAAGTTATGCATGCTGGGTGAAGTGGCCAGAAAAATCCATTGGGACTTCGGTTGAGTGGCTAAGGCTTAGTGATCACGATGCAGGGGGCCTGAGTTCAATCCCACATGCTGCAACTAAAACTAGGACCTGATGCCAACAAACAAAAGACCCATTGCAAAAGCTGATTGCCAGGCTTCCTGAAGTGAAGTAAAATGGAAGACTGGTACAAATGGATATAGTAGGGAAGTGGCAGTTGGGACTGCAGGAAGCTAAAGAGTATTTACTGCTGAAAAAGAAGTGGAGGCCACTGCTCATTCTTCTATTAACTGTATTGAAAAAGCAGGTGAAAATGGACATGCATAGAGGGCAGTGATTTTAAAATTTCATGGACCCCTGAGGTTGTGCAAAAAGAGGAGAGGACCATGTAGGGAGTGGCCAAGGATGGGAAAGCAGAGAGAGCCAGGGTTCTGTTAATCTATTTTATATATTTGGATTCTGCTTCATAAAAGTTTAAAAACACTGCTGTAGGTCCTGAAATAGCTGTGGAATCATTCCTTGTTACAAGATTTCATGTGTCTTCTATTTTTTTAGATTTTTAGGTTAACCTGAGAATTTGAAGCAAATTTCGTATTGATACAGACCCTTGTGTGTATTTTAAAAATCATAATGATAGGCCTTCATGACTTTATAAGCAGATATTCACATCGTCCCATCCTTTTGCATCTTTTGATCTTGATCTGTGTTGATCTTTGGGGGGAAAATGTAATTTGACTAATGTCCCATTTTCAACTTACTTGGTCACCTAAAATCTAAAGCAAAGATTATAGCAGAGCTACTTATCGTATCTTTTACCCCAAATCTCAATTTTGCAGCAGAAAGTGAAGTACGGTAATTGGTCAAAACTATTGTGTTGGCCAAAAATTCTTTGGGTTTTTCCAAAACAGCTTATGGAAAAATCCGAATGAGCTTTTTGACCAACTCATTGTTAAGTATGTGAACAAGTAAATAGGAGGGCTAGTTATTTTGGAAATTTCTGGCAGTATTTACTTTAAAATACAAGTAATGTTCCAAACAGAGCTCAGATGGCTTTAATCAGATGTCTGTTTTATGTGAATTTACTCTTCATAAATCAGACTAGATTAAAAAGGATTCTCTTGGAACTGATTCCTTACCTTTGAAGCGAAGGTTTTCAGCCCAAGCTATATGTATATGAGAACTGTCTGTTTAACTTATTCCAGATATCCACTGCTGTATCTTGTATCCAGAAACCCCCAGAAGCTCATAGATTATTGTTACGCAGCCAGGATGGGGTACCTAATCTCATTCCAAATCTTACAGAATAGCTGCTGTTAACCCATTTTACAGATGAAAAACCTGGGATCAAGGGTATAAATGATCTACAAGTGTCTTAAATTGGGAGGAAGTGGAACCAGAACATAGGCTTTCTTGTTTCCAGAGGAAATAAGGCAAGCCAGTGCAAACTCAAAAACTTAGGCGAAAATGGACCCTAAGAGTCAAGTCTAAATCCCTCATTTAACTTAACAAAAGAAAACCATTTGGAGATTGTTTAAAGAAAAATGTGGTTAATTTCCAAGTAAGTCTGATAATAAAAATAGCTATCATGTTGATACGTCAGGACAAGTACCTTACATCCATTACCTCATCCAGTCTTCTCAAGTCTATGGAGTCTAGATACTAGTCTGTCCTTGTTTTGCAAATGAAACAGTGCTCAGAAAAGTTAAGATTTGAGATTCAAACCTGAATTTCTCCTTTGAGACCCTGAGCTCACAGCCACCATATTCCATTACCTCCTAATTAATAACTGTGACATTTGAAGAGGGGGTGCATATTCACTAGGTTGGCCTGAGGAGTTTTTTGAGGGGTTTGTTTTTACAGTTTAGGGACTTTAGGTCCAGCCTTTGGAAAGAGATTTTAATCCAAACAAGTGGTATGCTTCATGCTTTCGTGGTAAGCACGTAAACACGACCCAGGCCTTCTGGAAGAGGAGGGCTTGTCTCTGGCTTTTCATGAAAACCCAGGAGAGTGGTTAACCAATACAGATGGCCAGGAAGGAGGAGGCCACACAAAGAGGAATGTAGTTCACTTATAGGAAATAAAGAGATCTGCCTTGAGGAAATAGCGTGACCGGGAAGGCCTCGCCTCATAGTAGCCCAAGACTTTGCTATTATGATCTTATAAACAGTCATTCCTGAGCCCTACAAGTGTGTCTGCATTTGTTGTGGGGATAGATTTACCCAGACAGGTGGAAGAGTCATGACTTAACGGTTATAAACAGCTGCAGAGGCCTGGACTACTCCCGTGGCCTTAGTAGCAGGGATGTGGCCATTCCCCGAAGCCCGGCGTTAACCCGCCCTAAGAACCGGCCCTCCAGTCGGAACGACTGTAATTTTGGTTTAGTGCGTGCACCACGCGTTACAGCTAAATAGTTATATTAAAATGTGAAGAATTCCCCGTCGTTTTACAAGGGATCATCCCCGTGTGCTTTCTGTTGCTGACTCATAGTGCTGCTGCTTTGGGACTGTCAGGTTCCAGGCAGGACACACAGTAGGTATTCAGTAAACGTGGGTTTGTAGCAGTCGTTTTCCTCTCTTGAGGAGCATGCCCTAGCTACCCGCCATGAGTAAGACAAAATAAATGAATAGTAACGATAAACCTGTCCTCAACTTGGGATTTCCAACTAGCCCAGAGTGAGCTTTTCCTTCTATCAAGGTAACTTTTTTAAGTGACAACGAGCACAACTTGTACGGAGCGCGGGGCAGGTTTGTCTTTTGTCCAATCATCTCCGAGATTTGGGGGTGGGGGAGGGGAAACGTCCCCAGACCTTCCCTGATCAGGAAGGGGGCGGGTTTAGGCTGAGCAGGGCCCGTCTCAGCCCGTCGTGACGCCGCAGGATGCTTGGCACTCCAGGGAGCCAATAGGAGTGAACAGGGTCATTTGAATCGACCAATGCCGCCGGGGTGGGGGCGGGGGCTTGCGAGCCCTATAAAAGCGGCTGTCCGGCTGGCAAGCCGCGGCGGAGGCTCCTGCAGCGGTCGCCGATTGTGGGGTGGAGAGCTCCTCTGCGCCCCTCCGACCTGACCCTTTCAGCGCTCCGCTCCGCGCCAGCCTACCTCGCTCTCCGGCGCCATGACCACCACCACCACCTTCAAGGGCGTTGACCCTAACAGCAGGAACAGCTCCCGGTGAGGCGAGGGGTTTCCGGGGCGGGAGGGCTGCTGCCCAGGGGGCCGGGCGGGTCTGGCGGCCGGTTGTTGGCTGTAACGTGCCCGGGGCGCTGCGCTCGCGCCCGGCCGAGTGGCCGGGCTCGGCCACCGGCTCCGCCTTTGTGCGGCCGGCGAGCCTGACGCGCCGGCCCCGCCCGATTCCTGCTCCTCTCCCATTCATTCCTCCCCTGAAGCAAGGGGCTGGGAAGGGCCGGGGCCGCTCTCGCTCGCCGTGCAGCGGGTTTTCGTTAGGCGGGACGTGCTGAGAGGGTTCGCTTTCTGCCTTCTGCGGCGCGGCCGGCTCGGCCCCAGGGCTGTGATCTTGGGCCCCTGGTGTGCGGGTAGCCCGCGGGGCACCTTGATCTGGCCCCATTGTCCCACCCCCGGCCACGCGCTCGTGTCTCTAGCCCCGGAGCAGGTGGGTGGCCCCGCGCCCGGCGTGGCGGTCAGATCCTGCAGCCGCAGCGATCGGGTCCGCCGGGCTCCTGCCCACTCGGGTCCGCCTGGCAGGTGGCATTTGTGTTCGGGCGGGGCTGGTCATCACGATCCCCGCCCCCGTTCGGGACCCAACCGTAAACCCTCCGCCAAGTGCCTCCCCTCTGCTAACAAAGGAAAGACCCCTGCTCCTTCCCCTCCCGCGCCCACCTCCGAATGGGAGGGGGAGCGTGTCGTTCCAAGTGGGTTTTCTGCGCTCAAACCTTCGGACCTCGGTCTTCGCATCCCACCTCTTTCGCTTCCCCCTTTGACGTTTGCCAAATGAGTTCACCTCTGGCCCGGGTTCCCGGCTGGATGGAGGAGGTTTCCAGTTCTTGGGCGGGGCCCGAGACATCCATTGTCTCTTCCGTACTATCTCCACCTGCGCAGCCCGAGCCTTTCTGGCCACTCATGCCACTGCAGCCAGGCAAGGGGGCCCTGGGCACGGTGTGTGGACTGGGAGGGCCTCTCATCCGAGCCCTTGCCTAACTTGGTGGAAGGCTTTGGATGCGGTGGAAGATGTCCACATTGTCTCGGCTAATTGCACGCAGGCTGTTCTTAAAGGTGGGACACAGGCGTCTCTGGGATCCTGCCCAAGGCGTGGAGGCAGTTTAGATTCCACTTTTTCTGAGCCTCTCTTCCTCACCGATCACGACCCGCCGTCATATGTGGGCAGCCTTGGGGTCCTGGGCAAGCGGCACAAAGGGAGCCATTTTGTGGGGCTAAGAAGACAGCCGTGAAAGAGCAGTGTCTCACAGGGGTTGGAGTCCTTGGGGACAAAAAGCAGGCCTCAGCAGTGAGGCTGAGGAGGTAGTGTTGGAAATGACATTCTTCTTCAACTCTTTCGTTGCCTTTTCAAATGTAGAAAAGAATGGGAAAGATTTTAAAAACTAAATCAATGTGCTGCTCGGAGGAAGGGGAACTTGAGTAGATAGACCTACGCAAACCCTGGTCACTCCCTCTTCTCTTGTCATCCTTCCAGTGAGATTTTTTTTTTTTTTTTTTCCAGAGGACACTGGAACAAACTGAACCTTGGTTTTTCATTTTGTGCCCTGAGGTCAGCTTTATGGTGGCCAGAGTGTAGTGATTGGAATATGAAAACTCAAGCATTCTATTAAAAAAATCAGAGGTTTTTATCCTTTGGGGTTGAGCGCAGTTTAGTGCTGAATTCATAGAGAATTTAAGTAACCAGGTCAAATGAATCCTCACACTAGTTTTTTCATTTGTAGCTTTGAAATGTGAGACATTTCTTGGCTTTTGGTTTTGCAAAATAAATGTTTTAACCCCCTTTTGTCATCAATTTTCCTCCAATATTGTTATCTTAAGACTCTATGTAGCATTGTCCTTTTATTTACTTCTACCTTTCCTTCTCACCTAATTGTCTTAAACTTCTTTTCTTCAGTAACCGTTTCCTGGTTCCATAAACACATTATAAATTTAGTCTGGTAGGGAATGATCTGCAAAGCTCATATTGGAACTCTTGGATTTAAAGAGATAAGAAAGAAAAAGAGTACTTTTTTGAAAATTGCTACCCGCAGTTCATGGACACATTTTTGTTGAGTCTCAGATATGTAATTCTGATCTCATTATCGTAGTTCAGGAAGAATAGCAGGATCTTAGAAAATAAAATTGAAATAATTTCTCTTATGATCCAAATCCTTTGTTTGGGGATGTCTCGCTGTTACAAATGGGCTCCACAACACTGACGTCATTGGAGTAGGTAGAACCTGCTATTGCAAGAGGGACACAGACCTTTAAAAAGTTGGGCTCGTCAGAGCTTTGACTTTCTTTTCTAAGCTGGTGATCAGATTGTAGTGTCTTTTTTCTTTTTTTAAGGTCAAAAAAAAAAAAAAATTCCTGGCCTATTAGGATTTTGAAGATTTTCATCTGGCTGAAATAATTCATGAGAATTTAATTATGATAGTAAGGAGAATCAGTCTAATCTCTGGGGAATGAAGGGGATGACAGTGAAGCAAGTTAATTTTATTTTTTGGGGGGATCTTAGTTCCCCTACCAGGGATCAAACCCATGCCCCTGCATGCATGGAGCCTGAACCGCTGAACCTCCAGGGAAGTCTCTGAAGCAAGCTAATTTTGATTATAATATTTCAAGTGTCTGTTGATTTGACATACAAATGATAAAAACCTAGTCACTTCTGACTTTAACATGGAGAATGACTATTAAGAATTTGTAACATACTTTTAATTATTATTTAAACAATTTTATTAGCAGACCCAAAATTATAAGAGGTATGCCTGAACATGATTTCTTAATTCATTTAATGAATTTAATCTGAGTGAATATTTAATATGGGAGACTTAAAACAGTAGGCTTTTAAATGTTGTTATAAAAGCACACAATGGATTTCCTCCACCCCCACCCCTGGAAAATAATAATGACATTTTAATTTAGTGTAAATTGAGTACTGAATTTTACTATGGAGAGACAGGAATATTAGATTTTGGGAAAGATGCTACAGGACCTATATAAGAAATATATTCAGTCTAGAAAACACGAAAAGCAATCAGAACACCAACTATATAGGTTTGTAGTTTAAAGAGAAAATGGTATTGAGTGATTTCCCCTACTTCACTTTGAGCCCTTTTTATGTGCCTGCCAGGGCGGGAGGATTTGGGGTTTGGCCCCATCTCTGTCACTTAACTAAAGTTGGGCAGTTCATTTAGAACTTCTCTGGGCCTGACTTTGTTCTTTTAAAAAATGAGGCTGTTTGTTGAACTAGACAGAGCAGAGCCCAGTGTACTACCACCCTATAGCCAAGTCCAGCTGGCACCTGATTTTTACAAGTATAAATGGCTGAAAAAGGCCAGAAGAAGTATCTTTCATGACTTATGAAAATGACATGAAAATCACATTTGTGTCCACAAATAAAGCTTTATTGGGACATAGCTGCCCTCATTCATCTTCGTGTTGCCTGTGGCTTGCCTCTGTGCTGTTATGGAGTTGAATAGCTGCAAAAAACCTAATGACCCACAAGCCAAAAGTAATGACTGGTCCTTTACAGAAAGAACTGGCGGCCAGAAAGAGAGGGTCTCTAACATTCTTTCCTCTCCGTGTCCTACTGCTTATTCCTCAAGGTCATGGAGGGCTTCCTGGAAGAGGAGAAGGTTTAAGAAATGGGCTGGATTCTGAAACAGTCACCGAGGAAAGGGTGGAAAGTGCTCTGGGTAGGAGGAAATATGGGAGTAAATATTCTGAGATGGAGATAAGGCAGAACAGTTCACGGAACAGGGAAGAATGTGGCCTGACTGGGTTGGAGAAGATGGTGAGAAGTAGATACAGTTGAGAGGGGAAGTCTGAGCAGTTTGCTTCTGTTCTGCTTAGGCCTAACCAAGCCTGCATCTGCAAGTTTACTTGTACATATGTCTGCTTATCTACTTAGGAAAACATGGAAGTAGAACCCCCTCCCTGGTTCACAGAAGATGCAAATTTAAACACTTGATACATTTTATCAAAATGGTCTGTAGAAAGTTTGTGCAGATTTATATTCTCACACTTCAATTCACACCGGAAGTTGGCTTTTTTTTTTTTTTTTTCATCTTTACCAACTTAATAAGCAAAAAAATACTCTTTTGTTTTAGGTTTCATTTATTTGCTTGTGAATTTGAATTTTTAATGTTTAGAGACTACCCATATTTTTAATTGTCTGTTAGTACCTTTTGTCCATTTTTATTTCTCTCATGATTGTTTTAATTATTTTAAAAGCGATTCTATCATCCTTTGTCAAATATGTGTATTTCTGCCAAGTTTAATCTGTCCATTTTTCATGGTTTCTGGCTTTCATCTTGTGCTTAGAAGGAAAGTCTTCATGACTAGAACCAGATTCGTACATGTTTTCTTCCAATATTTTTGTCTAAGGCTTTAAATTTAAATATTTGACCTAGCTGGAATTTCTTGTGGTTAATGAAGTGAGTTAGGAATATATATTTGGTTTGTTCCTTTAATCAAAATGACTGGCCAGTTAATGCATCACAGTTCTCCCTACTGAACTAAATAAAATAGTCCAGTGGTGGTCTTTGTGAGCTAGGACTCTTATCTTGACAAAATCCCCCATTGTCGGAGAAGTTGGTAACAGAATCTCAGTAGTTGATAAAACATAGTAAAAATAAGTAGATTGATGGGACTTTCTTGGTGGTCTAGTGGTTGGGATTGTGTGCTTCCAGTGTGCTGGGGGCGCTGCAGGTCTGATCTCTGGTGGGGAACTAGGATCCCACATGCCGTGCGGCGCAGACAAAAAGAAAATCAGTAGATTTGAACAACTCAATTAATAGGCTTTATCTAGTAGACATATAGAACACTGGCAAGTATATGTTCCTTTCAAGCAGATACAGAAGATTTAAAAAATGAACCACCTATTAAGGAACATGTCACATAGACCCCATCTGTATTATAAAGAAAAGCTGGAAATCAGACTAGAAAGACCTATGTTTGCAAATTTACAAATGTACTTTTAAATAATTTATGGGTCAAAGAAGAAAATAATGGAAATGAGAAAATATTTAGAATGGGAACAAAAATCACAACTTGGGGATGCCTCTGGAGGGATACTTAGAAGAGAATTTTTATCTAAAGTGTTAAATTTGAGGGTTCAGGATGGGGAACATGTGTATACCTATGGCAGAGTCATGTTGATATATGACAAAACCAATACAATATTGTAAAGTTAAAAAAGAAAAAGAAAAAAAAAGAAAAACAATAAAGTGTTAAATTTTTCCTATCCTTTCAAATACAAGGAGCTGAGTTTACAAATGACAACTGGATTTATCTGGAAACTTGAATGAAACGGACACCTTCCTAGAGAAATGTTTCTTACTCAAAATGACTTAAGAAATAGAAAAATAGACCACTCCCATCACCATAAAGGAACTGAATCTATGGTTAGGACATCTTCCCATGAAACCATCTCCATTTTCTATGTTTTGAGTAGCGACAGGACAAATGAAATTGAGTGTTTTCATGGAGGGGACAAATTGGTCAACCTGTGTCCGGAAGATCTGGAAATGGGCAGGTGCCGTATTTCCCTGTCAAACACAAGAGCTGTATAGATGGTGTCTAGAGGTTCATGGGTGTAGAGCATGTCATGGTTAACACTTAACTCTTGATTGACTCTCCTTGTGACTGGTCACTCACGACGGTTAGTGAGAATAGTGAGGTATGCGTGTATAAACAGGGCTTATGAATGATGCTGAGACGGGAGAGACAATAACGAGCTTTCCTTGGGCTTCTAAATTGGTCAAGTTTATTTTTATATGTATTTTCTTCCATTTAAACATTTTTGTTGGAAATCAAAATGGAAACATTTTTTTTAAATAAATAACAAGATGTGCTTCTAAACTTCTTTGCAAATGTGTCCAGCTGGGCCCAGCAGACAGGATCCATAGGCTCAGGCCTTTTCCCTTTGGGGTTGCCAACCAGCCTGCTGCTGGTGCTTTAGGACTGTTTCAGCTGCCTGGTGCGGTGCACAACCTCACCACCTTAAGGTCCATCGTTGAATTTATACCACGTTGGAATCAATTCCTATTTTCCCATTAACAGTTCTCTTTTGTGGGGGGTGGGGGTGTGGAATGAATGGGTGGGGGAACTGAAATGAAAGGTGTTTGAAAACATGTACCAGGAAACGTCTTGATCTGATCTGAAACTGACATTTCGCCATCATTTCTAGGGTTTTGCGGCCTCCTGGCGGTGGATCCAATTTTTCATTAGGTTTTGATGAACCAACAGAACAGCCTGTGAGGAGGAACAAAATGGCCTCCAGCATCTTTGGGACACCTGAGGAAAATCCCCCTTCCTGGGCCAAGTCGGCAGGTACTGCTAGTCTCTGTGATCAGTAGTCAAGGGGTGGACCCAGCAGGACCACAGCAGCTGGTTTTGTGCTGCTGAGTAACATCTAGCTTAATCATGGGAAACAACCATTAAAGCTTGTCATGGGAGGAGAGACGGGGGCTAAGACGGGGGAGATGCTGGGAGTCGGTGTGGTGGCTAAGAACAAGGAGAGCCGTCAGGCTGGCTTATGTGGCCCCTTAGCATTTTACTAGCCGTCACTCCCTGACACTGTTGGCTCGTGTTGTCATGTGACGCGAACACAGGGAATAGTGGCTCGCTTCAGGTCTTTCCCTGGTAGTCCTCATGAAAGTGTATTTTGATTCAGGTGCCAAGTCTAGTGGGGGCAGGGAAGATGCTGAGTCATCTGGACCCCAGAGAAGGAATTCTTCTGAAGCGAACTCTGGAGACTTCTTAGATCTGAAGGTCAGTGCAACAATACAGGGGGAGAGACGGGCTTTGAGGTTTATGCCCTTTAGAAATGAAATTCTCACATCACCCCCCGCCCTTCCTCCACTGTACTAAGACTTGCCATTGGAGTTTTGGGGTTTGTTTTTTGTTTTTGCCTTAACCACTAAATTTTTATTGAATTTTTATTATAACATCAAAAAATACAGTATTAGTAAGTAGAAATACAGAGTAAAGAGAAAACAGCATAAATGGGGAGGGGTGGGGAGGTGGGGCAGGGGTAAGGAGGCCACCAACAGGGGCATAAGCATTGTTCTTAGTCATCACTTTCCTGTAACTTCCATGAATCTTTCCCATCCATCATCATCAATATCACTCCAGCGACAGTTTATCAAAGGGCATCTGTCTATCCTAACTCTCTAAAGGCTTTGCTTATGATCTCAATCCCTGGAGTTAATACCCAGGACAAAGAGCCTCTATTAAATTATTTATCCAATCATCCCTGAACTTTTTCTCCCACTAGGTTTTTATCCACTGGAGTTTTATTATGTAGAGAGGTAATTAGGGAAGGGACTGACTGTACTGCTGATGGAAGGTTGATAGAGTAGATCAGGAAAATGAGTTCACATGACCTTGGTCTGTTCATGTGTGTCTGCTACCAGTTGGGTTAGTCTTTATCCTTCAGTAGTGATTTTTGAAACCGCATCACTCGCACTTGCTGTGTATGTCACACATGGTAGCATTATCTGAGCTCAGGGATGTTTCGGTTGTTGGCAAGTGTTGCCTGTTGTTTTGAGCTGAACTGCAGGAGGCTGTCGGAGAAGGCAATGGCACCCCACTCCAGTACTCTTGCCTGGAAAATCCCATGGATGGAGGAGCCTGGCAGGCTGCAGTCCATGGGGTCGCTAGAGTCGGACATGACTGAGCGACTTCACTTTCACTTTTCACTTTCATGCATTGGAGAAGGAAATGGCAACCCACTCCAGTGTTCTTGCCTGGAGAATCCCAGGGACAGGGAAGCCTGGTGGGCTGTATGGGGTCGCACAGAGTCGGACACGACTGAAGTGACTTAGCAGCAGCAGCAGGAAGCTGTAGCATGGTGTTACCATTGGTTGTCTGCAGCTGAGCACGGCCCCTAGGCCCCAGGTGTGTGTCTGGAAAGCCTGGTGGGATGTCCCCGAGTGGGGACCTCAGGGTACATGGAGATGGCAGCCGCCTGAATGAGGGGACACCGGTAGAAGGGCTTTGGAATTGATGAAGGCCCTTCAACAGCTAGATTAGGAAGAAAGGAAAGCGGGTGGAAAGATAGGTTTACCAGTTTCCCGTTCTGATAAAAGCTCCTCTGAAGTGCTAACTGATATTAGGTCATCAGTGTCAATGTTAAGGTTTTTGGTGTTCTGACCATGTTACTAGCACTGGGGCAATTTATCCAGTAGCTTTTTTTTTTTTTTTGGGTCCAGTAGCGTTTTTGTGTAGCATTGTTCCAAGTTGAATAAAGGCTGCTTATTGTAAAGGGCACCTTGACCTTGAACTTGACTACATCAAAACAAAATTTGACATCTGTCTTCAGACGGACAGTAGCTTCTCTGAACTATGATTGTTTTATTTGTATGTGGCCAAATTAAAATCTGAAGTAAATTTTTAACTTTTTTCTTTGCCAGGGAGAAGGTGATGTTCATGGTGAGTATGTCTGAAAAAAGTATGCCAGTTTCTGGCTCTGTAAATGTTAGAATAGACTGGAATTTTGACTCAAGTCATGTCCTGGGGAAAGAGGCTGGCTGGAGAGTGAACCTGGCTGAGGCCCAGGGGCCAGCGTCCATCCTCTAAGGGGAGAGGAAAGCAAAACGGAAGCTAGCAAGCACGGCCAGCAGCGAGAACAAGGCTGGAAACCTCCCAAAGCTTTCAGAACAGACGGATGTCAATCAGGTTGGTATTTGTTACACTCAGTGAGAGCTTCTTAGTAACCGTCTCTGGCATCGCAAGCTCAGACCTCAGCATTAAATTTACAGTTTGATTTTCTACTGAAGTGCTTACTCAGCAAGACACCGGTAACCCTGTGATCTTGTGAATGATGACTTTAGCGGGCAGGTGTAAATTTTCAGTTAGCATCCACATCATCAAATTATAAGTGGAAAAGAGCTGTAATCATTTAATCATTTAAAATCTTTGAAGTATTTATTGGCACTTCTTTAACAAGTGCCAGAGAATCGCTGGTGCCTGTGATATGGGGTTTACATGTGTTTGGCCTGCAGCCGTCAGGTTCAAGTTGACCCGGTGACACGCAGCCGGCCTGGGACGAAGCCACTCCTTCAAGGCTTTTTTCTGCCATTACATTTGGCGAGTCAGTCTTCCAGGAAAACAAAAATTCCTGTTCGGTTGTCTCGTTGTCTCTCGCTGGGCGTGAGGGGAGGAGAATCTTCTGAACCATTGTGAACTTTACCTGGGTTTTCCCTCCGCAGACAGATTGCTTCTCATTGGACTGAAGGTGTATTGGTTTTTGTTTCTGTCTAGCTTGTTCCATTTAAAAAGATTGTTCTGGAGGTTCAAAGAAAAAAAAAAATCTAGACTTTTTGATTCCGCTGCTTTTTGTATTCAGAAATACTTCCAATGTCAGACCTTATTTAGCAAGAATAATAAGTTACCTTTTTTTAAAATATAATTTTATTTATTTTTGGCTATGCTGGGTCTTGGTTGCTGCACGGTTTTTGTCTGGTTTCAGGGGGAGACTGTCGCCTAGTTGAGGTGATCAGGCTGCTCGCTGCGGCGGCTTCTCGTTTTGGAGCTCAATAGTTGTGAGCTCTCAATTTGGAGCTCTGTTGTTTGGGCTCAGTAGTTGTGGCGCGGGCTTAGTTGTTCCACATCGTGCGGGATCTTCCCTGACCAGGGATCAGAGCCTTGTCTCCTCTTTACCACTGAGCCCCCAGGGAGGCCCAAGAAGCAGCTAATCTTTATTCACTAATTTTGATCAATGAATAGAATTACAAATTTGGGGAGCCCAGAGCAGTATGTGAGAGCCTGAAGTTATGAAAATACATGTTATTTGTCCTGCTAATAATGAATTCTCTCAGCCTGTCCTTTGGGGTCGGCCTGCCTTCGCACCTTGAGGGTGTACTATTCTGTGTTTGCCGAATAAAACTCTTGAGCTGTAACTGAAAAAAAAAGTTCTCTCCCCCACCCCCAGCTCAGTGTAACAGGCCCTTCAGGTGAGTGGCACAGGCAAGTTGTACAGTGTGACAAGTCCTTCGTCAGTTTGGCACCTGATTATTCTCTCTCCTGACTGCTGCTACTTTTAGCTCGTCTGCCATAAAATGACAAGGGGCGTGACGATTCAGACCATGTCTGGTGAGTAAAAATCAACCCCAGTTCTGTCGGCAACTTCAGTGCAAGGCCGATCAGTTCTGCTCAGTTAAATCAGATCTTGCTTGGATATACTGCCTTCATCTTTTGGATAATTAAACACAAGAATGTCTATACTGAGGACTTTGGAAATCTTGAAGAAAGAGGGAGAAGGTCCAGGAAGCTTGGGCAGAAGTCCTTACCTGTCTTCGGGCAAGTCTGTTGGGTTTTCTAGAGGTTCTAGTTTTGTGATCCTTAGATGAGTCGTTTTTTTCTCTTCTGACGTTGCTGTCTGATCAGTTACCTTACTGGTATGCCAGAGAAGACAGACAAGTAAGGAGTATATAGGATGTATATTATGGCAGAAGCCATAATTTTGTTTAAAAAAACAAAAACATCTTTTAAATTACTGGATTCAGTAGACAAAAGATCTCTGTCAAGTCCCATAAAAGTTTCTAAAGCCTTTACTCTCAATTCCTATGCTTATTACAGACTCAAGGAAGTAACAAGCCAGCCTCCATCTTCTCTGGACAGAGTATTTCTGACTGGACAAGTGAGCATTTAGGCCAAGGCCCGCGGTTGTGTAGTCTCCATGGGTGCTTTTTTCCCTCCCTTTTCCCTTTTGGCTTCTTGTTCCCCAGTTGTGAAAGACAGAACGGCTCTGTTCATAATGATAAAGGCAACCGTGAGACTGGTAGGAATGAGCTTGTTTATCTAAAAATCATTTTATGGAAATCAACTACCCTGCAGGGTAACATTGGTGTCTGTCTGAAGGGTTCCTCAGCTTGGTGGCCCAGATGGTGGAGAATTCAGTTAGATCCTATCCAGTGGGGAGGCTGTGTCCTCGCAGCAGAAATGAAACAGCTTGGATTGATACGCTGTTCAGGCGGAGTTCGTGGTCTGTATTCGTCTATCTTGGATGGCTTTAAAACATGGGCTCTTGGGTTTTGTTTGTATTTGCAGTAGGTTGGACATACTTCCCTAGGTTATTTAAGGGCACCTGTCGGAGGACTTGGGTACTGTGTGGTGATGCATTTCATCCTGTCTCTTGTGCAACGGGAAGCTAAGGGCTACCCCTTCTCGCCAAGCTTTGGTTCATAACTGAGTCTGTCATCTTGGAAAGCGCGTACTACATTTTTACCTATAGTTGAATAGTATAGAACATTATATGCCTTAGAAGTCAGTTCTATTAAACAGTCCAAAAATACATGAAATGAAATGTTTAAAGCAGCAGTAGCATATTTCTGAGATGTTATGTTTCTGATCTGAGACTTCCTCCTTGAACTTCTCTGTTTCAGTCAGCTGAGTG
The DNA here is from genome assembly GCF_027580195.1 of Bos mutus. Taxonomy (NCBI): domain Eukaryota; kingdom Metazoa; phylum Chordata; class Mammalia; order Artiodactyla; family Bovidae; genus Bos; species Bos mutus. Next base: position 6,964,171 of record NC_091635.1, on the reverse strand, counting down.
AAAACTTAGTACAAGTGGATGTTTAATGTTCAGTCTGATGCAGAACTTTTTTTTTAATGAGTAATTTTTTTGGAGTTAGTACTTTGCGTTGGTGTCTAATATGAGTGCTTACAAAATTCTTACATAGCATATGTCATAACCAGTATTTCTGCTTCGCTGCTCCAGGGTTTTGGAACTTCTAATCTAGGAGGAAATAAACGTCTTTAAACCTTAAGGTAGTTTTTCTTCCAATTCTTATAAATATCTTAGTTTTTTATACTAAAGGTGCCTCTGTGTGATTATTGCAAGGTAGGTGTTAGAATATGCAACAGAATTTAAGATTTAACACTGAAATGAAGAGAGCTGGCTTTTTTTTTTAATTAAAAATAAGTCTGACATGCCTTAAACTCTTCATAAAAATTACCTTTTGCAGAAAATAATGCATTTTTTTTCTTTTGCAATTACTCTTGAATTTGAATCAGTGGCAACAACCTGGTTAAGGATTCCTATATGCTGACTGAGGATTTCACAAGTCAATCTGGGAATCAGTCAAGCAGTATCTAGAACTGGATGTGTTGGATGATAATAACACTGGTTCTTAAGACTTTAATGAGGAAAGGGCAGGGTTGATATGATGGGAGTAACTGGATTAAGATAATTAACCATTGGTGGGTGGGGTGGAGTCTTTAATAAACGTCTGTACTGTTGGTTATTATATGGTTTCTGAAAAGTCAGCCTCACTCATTAATCATGGAAACGTTAAAACATGACAGAATTAAATAATATTTTTTCACCCGTCACTTAGCAGATATTAAGGTGAGGTGGTTATCAAGTGGGGGAAGTGGGCAGATGTGAGGAGAGGATGTTCTGACGTGGGCGGTAGAGTGGACCTGGGAAGGAGTGGACACCGGCAGGAGGCGCCCAGCCTCTGTTCACACTGAAGACGACAGCACGTGTCCCCCCGGCCCGTGTTCCAGAGTACACGCGTTGCGGTTTCAGAATGGTCAGGCTGGTTTCACTTTTTGGCTGTCAGCAGAGGATTAATCATATATACTGTATTTATACTAGAAAGCAGTGAATTGAGCAAGATGAAGTGTGACCGTGTGTATGTGGTTTAGTTGCTCAGTCATGTCTGACTCTTGTGACCCCATAGACTGTAGCCCTCCCAGGCTCCTCTGTCCACGGGATTTCTCCGACAAGATTACTGGAGTAAAGTGGGTTGCCATTTCCTCCTCCAGGGGATCTTCTTGCCCCAGGGACTGAACCTGAGTCTCCTGCATTGCAGGCGGATTCTTTAGCACTGAGCCACCAGGGAAGCACCTGACCATGTGTATAAGTGGGGGTAAATTTCCAAAAGGTACAAGTTGATATCAGTTATGTTAAATACAATAAAAACAAGATCGCCTGTGATATGCTGGAAATAAAATACACAAAGCTGACGTAAAATAAATGGACTAGAGGAATGCACACTAGTAGTAGGGCCTCTGGAAGTAGGGAGAGGAGACCCACCCAGAAGTTGAGAGGTGGACCTGGAGCTCATCTGGAATATTCACACTTAAAACATTTATGCCGCCATGTATTATGTAATTTAGGGGGACACACGGCAGAATACTAACAGTGGCTGGTGCTGGATAGCGGCCACGTGCCAATTGTTTTTTTCTTTATAGCTCTAGGCATGGTTTGAACCATCCTCCAAAGGCCCTCCAAAAAGCTTAGACTCATCTTCACTGGGAATAGTTATTAGTCTTAATTTCATTCTGTTTTCCTAGAAAACGTGGACACAGACTTGCAGGCCAGCCTGGGGCAGAGCGAGGAGAAGCCTGTGCCCGCCGCCCCTGTGCCCAGCCCAGTGGCGCCGGCACCTGTGCCATCCCGGAGAAACCCCCCTGGCGGCAAGTCCAGCCTCGTCCTGGGTTAGCTCCGTCTGCCCCGAACTCTGTCGTTCTGTTCCTTTGTTTTTTCCATGCTTGTGAACTGCACAACTTGAGCCTGACTGTACATCTTTTGGATTTGTTTCATTAAAAAAGAAGCACTTTATGTACTGCTGTCTTTTTATTTTATTTTTAGGAAGAACAGGTTCTCTGTCTGTCCTGATTCCTCTGGGTCTGTAGGCCTTGGCATGAGTGTTTTCTAGTAGTAGATTGGAGGGAAAGCTTTGTGACACTTAGTACCATGTTTTTAAGAACAAACCATTTGGTTCAGATGTGTTAGAGGATCTTTTGTACTGAGGTTTTTAAAACCCTTTTTTTGGTCAGCTTTACTTGGGTTTACCAAGCCTGGATCGGACAGACCAGTGAACAGTCCACAGGCGCTGTCCCTTCAGGCCCCCAAACAAAGTTGTCTTGATGCCGAAACCTACCTGGTGTTGCCCTAACTTGTCAGTGCCCTTTGCTAAAAAGCATCTTCCTGTGCCATACGGAGCGATAAAAGGCCTGTGCCCTATGCCTTGCCGCCTGCAAAGCAAAAAAAAGTAAAACAAAAAATTGCCTTTTATTTCTGAACCTTAAGATATATTTAAGCCAGATACTTAACATGACTGGCTGAGCAAAGCCTGCTGCTCCCACGCAGAGGAAGGCTTGATGTTCACTCAGACTGATGAATTCCAGGTGGTGAAGCAGGGGCGGGGTCTTCATGGGGCAGGGACCCGCTGGGGGCAGTGCTCTTCTTAGATAACTTGAAGCTGTGTGCATGATGCTGGTGCTTGACCATGAAACGAAAGTCTCATCCTTAAAATGTGTGTTGTACTTCACAATCCTGGACTGTTGCTTAAAGTAAACGATGTACAAATTTTGAAACACTGTGTCCTGTGTCATCTTTTTGAGATTGTTTCCACAATTCTACCTGCTTAGTTGCTTTTTTTCTTTGTCACTAACAATCCTGCTAGCCAATGATTTGATGAGCCCTTGGAATTAAAACAGACGTAAGGAAGGCCTAGAGAGAAGTGGGCTTCTCTCTAAAGAAAACAGGTTTAAAGTCAGCGTGAGTTCAGAATGCCAAAATGAACATTAAGTAACATCTGGTAGTAAAAGACAGGAATAATACAGATACCTGGCTTCCAGAACAATTATTAGCTAGTACACTTTGGACTCTTCTACCACTTATCCTCCTTTGCTGGGTGATAACATTTTAAGTTCTCTCATGCCTACAGGATGCCTCTCGATGGTGGGTGATCAAAGAAGAGGGCTCCAAAGAAAAGGGTCATGTAGCCAGAAGGGGACAAGGTCATCTGAGTCCTGTCAAGTGATACAGGAGACAGGAGATTGGAGAAGGCACACTGGGTTCTAGGGAGAAGGTTCCAGATCGAGGTATTAAATGTCCAAACCTGGCGCTGTCTGATGGCTTTCTCGATGTACCTGTGCCTCATCGGCAGCGTTCCTTGGGCTTGTCATTTGGAAGCTCGATTCCTAACTTTAAGAGTTTTGGGTACTTCCTTGGTGGCCCAGTGGCTAAGACTCCGTGCTTTCAAGGGGGCACTGGTTGGGGAACTAAGATCCTAGGGGCGTGCCCAAAAAGTTAAAAAAAAAAAAAGACTTATGAAACTGGTCACCTTTAACCACCCCTGACCATAGTTGAAATGACTTAAGCCTGGTGTGTAACCACCAGCTCATTTGACTTAATAAGCATCTCTTTGGGAAGAAAAAGGGTTATCATAGGTTGTGGGGGTGTTTTTCTTCCTTATTATTTTGCAAAACGAGCAGCTGTGCTATACGATTTTTCCAGTTTCACTAAAACAGATTAATCCTACAAATAACCTGAGTGAAGGTTTCTGTTCGAACTAAAGAGGCAGGAAACCTGCACCCTTCTCTCTCAGTAACTAGACAGACCTGGGAAAGACAGCTCCCTGATTTGTGTCATAACTGTAACTTGGCTTTAGTTCTCTATGCTATGAAGCTAAGTGCCTAGTCCAAAAGTGTTGTGAAGGAGTTCTGCCAGTCATTTTGGTACTAATACAGGTTTTTAAAATTCTTCATAAACATGTTTGCTAAGGGTGTTGAATTTTTCCCCTTAGAAAGCTTATGGTTTAGAAAGTGAAGTTGAACTTAAAATGATGATGGCAGAAGAGTCCGCATTTTGATGACAGTCTCGGTTTTTTACACAGTTATGTGACTTAAGTGGCTTGGTATTTATTGCTAATACCTAGTCTTCAGAGAAGGCAATGGCACCCCACTCCAGTACTCTTGCCTCCCACGGACAGAGGAGTCTGGTGGGCTGCAGTCCTGGGGTTGCTAAGTGTCGGACATGGCTGATGCGACTTAGCAGCAGCAGCAGCGGTCTACTTCTTAAGCGTTTTAAAATTAGATCACCAGGCTTCCCTTCCTGATGCTTCTGTTCCATTTAGAAGTACTGGGGTGTTCAGACCCAATGGAACAGAAGCATCAGGAAGGGGAGGGATATTCAGGTGGGGAGCGACAGGAAGATGGGTCAGTCACTCAAATCTGAATCTAGTTTGTAGTAAATATATTTACATGTGAGCTTCCCTGGTGGCTCAGATGGTAAAGAATCCGCCTGCAATGCGGGAGACCTTGGTTTGATCCTGGTTTGGGAAGATGTCCTGGAGGAGGACATGGCAACTCACTCCAGTATTCTTGCCCAGAAAACCCCATGGACAGAAGAGCCTGACGGGCTACAGTCGATAGGGTCGCAGAGTTGGACTCGACTGAGTGAGTAAGCACAGCGTATTTACATGAATTCAGGAAATAAATTACATGAAATCTACAAAAAACTGAGAGTCAACAAAAGTTAGCAGTGACCAGCATTTTCTCAGAGGAGGATATAACAGGAGAATTCTAGAGAAAAATCAATTCCACAGAAAGGATGGTCCCGATTACCTGAGCCTGATGGAAAGTCACCTCTTCCAGGTAGAACAGGTTTGAAGTAGATGCTCCCATGTTTCAAGCCAACTCTGGTTTGTGAATTCATCTCTGAGGAGCTGTCCCAAGAGCCCGTTGTCTTCAGATTCACTCACTTCAGCTACTGGGAGTCCCCGAGTTTCGAGCCTTGGGTTGGTGCTGCCTTGGCGCAGCGGGAGGAAGCTCTCCTCCTGTCCCCGCGGGGTGAGCAGGTGTGGGTTCTGAGAAAGCTGGAGCCGGCCCACAGGTTTAAGACGACGCTCCCCAGTATTCTGGACAGTCCAGGGGACCCCCGGAAGGTCTGGCCCAGTAACGTTTGGGGTGAGGGAGAGCGTCTGCTGGAGAGGAGGGCGGCTGATGTCCACGCAGGCGCACCCTCAGACCAGAGGCGTGGCTCGGGCACCGCCACGCCCGGTCGGGAGCGCTGGGGAAGGCCCGGGCTCCAGCGGGCGGGCGGGCGGGGCATCCGGGCGCCCATGCAAATCGGCCTGGCCCCGCCCCGCTCGCCGCGGCTCCGGAAGCGGCCATCCCCGCGCCTGGCTCCGCGCGCTCCCGGGGCCGGTTCCGCGTTTCGCCCGGGTCCCCTGCCTCGCGGCGCTGGCGATGAGGACGCCGGCGGGGCGCGCGCGGCCCGTGCGGGTGCTGGTGGACATGGACGGCGTGCTGGCGGACTTCGAGGCCGGCCTGCTGCGGGGCTTCCTCCAACGGTTCCCCGGGGAGCCGCACGTGCCGCTGGAGGAGCGCCGCGGCTTCTTCGCGAACGAGCAGTACCGGGCGCTGCGCCCCGACCTGGCGGTAGGGGGAGGGTGGATAGGAGGGGTGCGGCGCGAGGGGAGCGGGGAACCCGGACCCCACAGGACATCCGAGGACGGGGGGCCTCTCCCCTGGGTCAGTACTGTCTCTGCTCCATGTCCAGACACCTTCCTGTTTAAAATGAACAAAGCTCTCACTTCAGAATCCACACTTCACTTGGGACTAGACAGTCTGGGGGTTGGGGTTGTTTCCTTACTGCTAAACAAAATCCTCCACCCGGGACTCTGATTTGGGGACCAAAGCCCCCCAGGAACCTCACCTGTGAGCCCTCGCTGTGTGTGTGCGGGGGAGGTGTGTGTGTAGGGGGGAGGGGTTGAGGTCTGGAGCAGAGCCAGGACGGGAACGCTGTATCTTTCAGGACAAAGTGGCCAGTGTGTATGAAGCCCCAGGCTTTTTCCTAGACTTGGAGCCCATCCCTGGAGCCTTGGAAGCCATGCGGGAGATGAATGACATGCAGGAGTGAGGAAAGGCGGCGAGGGAGTGGGGGCTGGGGGGCAGGGGCGGGCACCACCCCGTCTAATCGTGCCCCCTCCCAGCAGCACCCAGGTCTTCATCTGCACAAGCCCTCTGATGAAGTACGACCACTGTGTGCAGGAGAAGGTGCTGCTGCCCCAGCGCTCCACGGGCATCCTTAGCTTCCTAAATTATGATTTTTTTTAAAAGAAACCATCGGGGGACTTCCCTGGCAGTCCAGAGGTTAAGACTCTGTACTGCCAAGGCAAGGGGGCACGGGTTCAATCCCTGGTCGGGCAACTGAGATCCCGCATGCTGCATGGCCTAGCACCCCCCCCCCCAAAAAAAAAACCACACCAGCAGAAACACAGAAAGTTGGGGGGTGGGGGGGAGTGGAGGGGGTATCTCATAAGCTGTAGACCCTCCCTCACACCTACTGGCCCTGAGTTCAGGGGCCCATCTTGCCCTACTGACCCTGTGCCCACCTCACAGTACCACTGGGTGGAGAAGCACCTGGGACCCCAGTTTGTGGAGCGCATTATCTTGACGAGCGACAAGACAGTGATCTCGGGGACCTACTCATTGATGACAAGGAGGTCATTCAAGGTGGGGAGCCTTTTTCCTTAGCAGTCTCCAGACATCTGGCCTGCTGGGATTAGCGGGAGGGAGTACAGATAACCAGATTAGGGACTTCGGGTTCTCTGCCTCCCCGCCCAGGCCACGAGGAGACCCCCAGCTGGGAGCACATCCTGTTCACCTGCTGCCACAACCAGCACCTGGCCCTGCCCCCGCCTCGGAGACGGCTGCGCTCCTGGAGCGACAACTGGAGGGAGATTATAGACAGCAAGCGGCGAGCCCTGCCGCCGGACCCCGACGGCCTGGGGTTGCCCCAGCAGTGAGGCCGGAGGAGGGCGAGGCAGACGGGCAGGAAAGCCGGGCAGAACCGAGTCCCCGTGCAGCCCGGCGGCGGTGACCCCTCAGCACCGCGCCGGCCGGAAACGCGCTGGGAGAACACACACCTTTTAAATAAAACGCTTTGGCTCGCTGCTCTCTTAAGGCCTTTTATTTGGGAAAGGGAAGAGTCGGGACTCTCCGGGGGGCGGGGGGCGGGAATACAGGCCGATGAGGAGGCCTTCACCTCCCTCCCTCTGGGCTCTAGTTCATAAATCCCATAATCCGCCCACCTCCACGTCCACCTGGACACCGTTCCTCTCGGAGCCGCCATTCCTTGGTCATGTAAGAGGTCAACCTTAAGGGGGGCCAGGACCTTCCCCTGCTCCCGAACCCCAGCTTTCCACGGGGACCCACACCCCTTCCCCCATGCTGAGCGGTGTACACTGGACTCTGAGCCCTGCACTGTATGTCAGCAGCTGGTCCCCTCTCCCTTCAGCAGCCCTCCTGCATCCCCTAGGCCCGCCTGAGCCCCAGACGTGCTTCCAGGCATAGCACCCCCCCTCACTAACCCTGATGGCAGAGAAGGTGGGCCAGGGCTTCCAAGCAGGGACTGCGGGGTGGGGAGGGGAGGAGACACCGCTCGAAGAGTCTGTGCCTGTCTTCTGACATGTCATCACCCTCATGGCCACGGTAACAGTCACTGGGCTGGACTCTCAACAGCATGGGGCACGCTCTGGTCTTTGAGGCGCCCTACCGTGGTGTCTGGCTGACAGGTCTGTACAGATCAACAGTTAAGCCAGAGAGTTCTCAGGGCCAGCATCCGCCAGGCCAAACGCCCGGCTTGGAGAGCTTGTGGGGCAGGTACCCAGCCTCCACAGACAGGGGCACAACACCGCCCTCAGCTTCCCGGAGCCGCAATATACTTTGAACAACAAGGCTTCTCATTTCTGCGTCTCAAAATGACTCCAGACACCTCTGTTAGGGGAGAATGCTTCCTTCCTCAAGCTCAGACAACTGTCCTAAGCTCCAGGCCCAGCTGTTCCTCAAGAGAAACACCTTCTGCGAAGCCTCCGAGTCCAGGGACCGCGCTGCTTCCTCCGCGAGGGTGAGACCCGGCGGGGGTGGGGGGTGGGTCAGCACTAGGGCCTCTCAACGAGGTTGAGAGCAGTGGCCCGTGAAAATGGCAGCATCTTCAACTTCCCCGTCCACGCGTCTCAAGACCTGGCTTCCTCACTCGTCTGGGGCCTTTCATCACAGTGCAAATACCTGCCATGCCGAGAAAACGCACCTTGAAATGGGCCGAGCGCGCGCCGTTAGCGGAGAGGGTGCCGCCTCTCCTGAGCCCCCACCAGGGTTTCAGCCTTGTCCAGCGGGCAGCGGGTCAGGGCTGCTGGGGGCCCTCCGTCCTCGGCAGGGGGATCCCCAGGGCGGCATCCGCTCGCCAGCTGCGGGCCTCGGCCACCTGGCTGGGGGAGCAGAAGTCTTCCAGGAAGATCTGGGCCAGGTTTCGGAGCCGGGCGCTGGCTGACAGGGAGAAGCGCAGCATGCACTGGACCACGGGCCGGGCTGTCAGCTCGGGGTGGGGGCGCGCGCCAGGCGAGCCCAGGCCCATGAGCGCGGTCACGGCTGACAGCACGGTCTCCTCGCTGGGGCTGGACAGGCAGTTGACGATGAGGGGGACGCCCCCCGCCTGCAGGATGTGTTCCCTGTTGGCCCTGTCGGCGCACAGGTTGCAGAGGCCGCCTGGGGAAGAGCAAGCGGACCCTGAGGCCTCAGCCATGGGCCTCCTCTGCCCTCTCCTCCCCAAGTCCCAGGGAAGGGCAGGGCCCCTGAGAAGCTAGCCTGGGGACAAGGGACCGGAAGCCCACCGGATCTCCAGCCGTCCCTTTCAAGGTTCCAGACAGGCCTGCCTGCCAAGGCCCAGCCTTCTGGAGGTGGACACTGAACCTTGTCCCTCTCGGTTCGGCCACTTCAATGCTTTCCTGGGAACTCCCTGGTGGTCCAGGGTCAGGGCTCCACACGTTCCCTGCTGAGGGCCTGGGGATCCTGGCCGGGAAACTAAGATCCTACAAGATGTGCGGCATGACCACAATACATATATGCGCACACACACATATGCACACACATACATATACGCACACATATGTAAGGTGATTGTTTCACAGGTGTACATACATCAAAACGTATCAAGTTGCCCCCTATGTAAAGTTTATCACATGTCAGTTATACCGCAATAAAACTGTCAAGAAGGCAAAGTATAAACCACCTCAATCCTACCACCCATTTAATATTTGCTTTTCATCCCACAATATTTAAATATGTGACTCCATATACTTGATAACAATGTGATCCTGTTTTCCTGTGAACACCTCTCCACGCCAATAAATCTACAATCATTTAACACCCACGCAGTCCACCCTTTTACCATTTTATGGATACAACATAATTAAGAGGCCCTAACCCATCACTGTTGCTAGGATTCTGGGGGATAAAAGAAAAGGACAGAGTGAAGAGACCTGTGGTTCTGGATCGAAGAACACACCACCGCATACGTAGTGTGGCCTGACCTTGTACTCTCCGGCCAGCCCAGAGCCCTGGGTGTGGGAAGCTGACTTCCTGTGGCTCCTGGGTGAGCTTCCTGCCGTCAGGGCTCCCCCACCCTTGGGTTCCTACTCCAAACAGAAGACCAGCTTCTAGCTCATTTGCATAACACGGCCGCCCAGCTCCGCGCAGCCAATGAGGAGTGACTGACAGCCCAACCACTTCCCCTGCGTCTCTGGAAACTGGCAGAGGCTATGGCTTCTCGCAGCCTCAAACCCAACCAGCCTCAAACCCAACCGGGACGTCTTTCCCAGCAAGAGGGGACAGGTGCAGCGAGGTGGGGGGCAGGGCTGGCAAAGACCTCCTCCCTCCTCCAGGCTCAGCCACCTGCTCCTGAGCAGCACCTGGGTCAGTCTGGGTCCCGCTGAAGGGAAGCTTATAAAGGTTCCATCCACTCAACCTTCAGGAACTTCCCACTGCACCTGGAATAAAGTTCACACTCCCTTCTAGGATCTTCACATGTTGCCAACTTTTTTTTTTTTTTTCTGTTCTTTTTTCTTTCATTGGCCATGCCATGTGGCATGCAGGATCTTAAATGCCTAAGCAGAAATTGAACCGTGCCCCCCATGCAGTGGAAGCTCTAACCACTGGACCACCAGGGAAGTCCTGACACGCACTTGCTGGTAACCAGCACGTCACTGCTCCCTGGATAGTGAGGTTTTCCTGGACCACCACATAAGCCACACCCTGTCCCGTCCAGGCACTTCCCTCATCACCTTGTTTCATTTTCTTCCCATGCTTAGAACTTCTGAGGGATCACCATGGCTTTTTCTTGCTTGCTGACTGCTGAGCCCCACTAGAAGGATACACTCCCAGAGGTCAAGACCCAGGGTGTCTTATTCCCATCACGTCCGGGGTGCCTGGTCCAGGGTGCGCTCTACAAACATTTGTTAGAAGGACTGTAAAGCGGTGAGCAGCAGAAAACAGCTGCACTGCAGATGGTCGGGAGGCTGGACGGGATGGCTCCCAGAGACCCTGCCCACCTGGGACATCTGCGGTTCTGGGGTCTCACCGACAGGGGACCTCTGAGGGGCAGCCCCAGAAGGGGAGGCGCTGATGCAGGGTCCCTCCCCACCTCTCAGGTCACTCCAGTGGAGCCCTTAGCACAGCTTGGGGCCTACCTTCCCACCACCCTCCTTACTTGCGGCCTGTCCCCATCACTGGGCCCCACACGGCAGTCACTCACCTCTGAATCTCAGGGGCTGCAACTGTGCCTTCTTGCTGGGCACAAACATGCTGGGCACGTGACTGAACCCCACAGAGCAAGAGTCACCACCACGCCCACTTGCAAGAAAGAAGCTGAGGCCACTGAGTAACTTGCTCAAAGTCTCAGAAAACGGGGAGCCCGCTGCCACTCCCAGGATAAAGGGTGTCCCTGTAGAAGCTACGAGAACAACTAATCCTACCATGGGTGGAGACCAGGCTCAGCCAGGCACGGGGACAAGTGGAAACGCCCCGGCAGGACCCCGGCTTCTCGCTCACACTGGCACCATCTCTTCTGAGCTCCGAGTGGAGCTGCAGCCTCCTACCCACACTGCGAACTCAGCTCTGGCATGGGGGACGGGACTTATCTCTGCCCTCAAAGGTGATACGGTGAAAAGCCGAGTCACTCTTGGGCTGGTGAGTCATCATCGCGCCCAGGTGTGCCTGGGCAGGGCTCTGCCACTCGGGATAATCAGAGGGCATCTGCAGGAGAATGGGCGCAGGAGGCGGTCTCCCAACAGCCAGCCCCACCTGCTCCCCGTTTACAGGCCTGGGAAGCCTCCAGGGATGGATCGAGGGCTGCCAGCGCTCACCGGCTGCCGGGTCCCACCCCAGGCAGGGAGCTCTTTAAGCCCCTTGGCCTTGCTGGCAGCGACCGTGGAAGATGAAAAAGAGCAGTGAAAGCCTGGAAAGAGAAGGGCTTCAGGGATAAGAAGGCTGAGCAGGAGCGCCCGAGAAGGAGCCAAAAGACCCCCAAAGAGTGGAAGAGAAGCTGCAGCCGCTCTGAATTTTCCTCCGAGCCCACCTCTGCGCACTGGCCGTGAAGAACTAAGGAGGGCTGTAGAAAAAGAGCAACATGAAGCCTGGAAGCTTCCTAAAGAAGGCCCAATGACAGCAAACTGGTTAAAGAAAGTAGGGTACATCCATATGATGAAACATTATACCGTTCTAAAAATCACATTTAAAAAAAAAAAGTGTAATGTGGGAAAATGCTTGCTATATAAGGTTAAGGAGGAAAAAAGGACACCAAATGTGTCATAAAATTGCAATTAAGAAAAAGAAAAAAGTCCAGGGAATTCCCTGACCGTCCAGTGCTCAGGACTCTGTGGCCTCACTGCTGTGGGCCCAGGTTTAATCCCGCTCGGGGAACTGAGACCCTGAGAACCATGCAGTCCAGCCAACAAAATAGAGGTCCAACAAGATGTCCCTCTTCTCAGAGCTTTCCTCGGCCACCCTCATCAGTCCCCTCCCCAGGGGCCCTCTCCTCACTTCGCTTCTTTTCTTTATACCAAACAAGGGGGAAAAAAAGGAAAAAAGCAAAAGAAGAAAATATTCATAGATTCTGACAGAGAACTCATATCCAGGATATTTAAAGAACTCCTTCATATCAGTAAAACATGAACAACACAATAAAAAAAAATAATGAGCAAAAGACTTAGACAAACTGCACAAAAGAGCCAATATATGAAAATGTGCCCAACATTCCTTATCAGAGAAATGAAAATTAAAACCACAGCAAGAGGCCCCTATACACCTGTCATAACGGAAAACAAAAAAAGACTGACAATAGTAAGTGCTGGCAGAGCTATCGGAACTCTCGTGCGCTGGTGGTGAGGAGTCTACACGTCGTAATTACACTGGAAAACTATCTGGTAGCTTCTAATACAGTTGAACACACATCTACCGTGTGTGTGGGTAGGTGTGTGTGTATGTACATGAATGCACACGCAAACTCAGTTGTATCTGACTCTTTGCGACCCCATGGACTGTAGCCCACCAGGCTCTTCTGTCCATGGAATTTTCCAGGCAAGAATACTGGAGTGGGTTGCCATTTCCTCCTCCAGGGGATCTTCCTGACCCAGGGGTCAAACCCACAACTCCTGCATCTCCTGCACTGGCAGGCAGATTCCTTACCACTGCGCTACCCTCGAAGCCCATACATCTACCCTGTGACTCAGCAATTCCACTTCTACCCAGATCTGAGAAAAAAAGAGTACATACATATACTATAAGAAATCTACCTGAGACAAATGAGTACCTGATGTATACAAGAAAACCTGTATAAAAATGATCATGACAGGCTTCCCTCATGGCTCAGTGGTAAAGAATCCTCCCGCCAATGCAGAAGACACGGGTTCAGTCCTGATCTGGGAAGATTCCACACCCTGGGGGGCAAATAAGCCCATGTGCCACAGCTACCGAGCCTGTGCTCTGGAGCACGAAGCTGGAACTACTGAGCCCTCGAGCTGCAACTACCGAAGCCTGCATGCCTGGAGCTCTGCAACCAAAGAAGCCACTGCAATGAGAAGCTCTCGGACGGCAAGTAGAGAGTAGTCCCTGCTCATCGCAACTAGAGAAAAGCCCGGGGAGCAACGAAGATCCAGCACAGCCACAAATAAATAAAATCTTTAAAATTATCGTAACAGCTTTACTCATAAAGGCTCTGAAGAAATAACTCAAAGCTCCAGTGGATGACTGGAGGAACAACTTGTGGCCTGTTCATACAAAGACAGGAGCTACCGATACTGCGACAATTTACATGGACCTCGGAACATTATGTTGAGTGAAAAAAACCAGGGGCTCAACTCAAAGAAGCCTGAACCAGTCCACTTACATGAAGTTCAAGAACAGGCAAAACGAATCCATGGGGCTAAAGGTTAGAACAGTGGTTACCTCAGGGTGGAAGACACTAACCGGCAGAGGGTATGAGGGATCCTTTCAGGGAGACGGTAATATTCTGTATCTTGATTTAAGTGCTGGTTACATACATGTACGTACACTTTAATGAACTTGAAAAATCATCAATCTGGGACTTCCCTGTGGTCCACTGGTTAAGAATCCACACTTTCACGGCAGGGGTCTCGGGTCTCAATCCCTGGTTGGGGAACTAAGATCCCCCATGCCGTGCAGTGCAGCCAAAAAAAAAAAAAAAAATCATCAACCTGACACGTAAATCGTGCGCTTCACTGTCTGCTGATCCCGCTGCAGATTAAAGACTGGTGACCACGCAAAAAGGAAAACAAGTTCTGACTGGTGGGTGAACGTGTTTTGGACAAACCAGGCAAGGCAGAGAGAAAGAGAACAAGGGGTAAAGGCAGGGCCCGTCCAGACGGGAGCCCCAGAAAGCCCCGGGAGAGGCAAAGGAGAACCCCCAGGTGCCACCTGGGAGGAGAAAGCTGGCAGCTCAGAGAGGTCAGGCAGGGGATCTCAAGTCACACAGCAAGCAGGGCATCGGTGCTGGGAGGGACAGGAGGGCCTAAGGACTGTCCTGGAGATCGAGGAAGGGCGTGCTGACGAGTGCTGAGCCTGCACCTGGAGCCCTGGAGGGCTAGGCGAGTCCTTGGAGACACTGGCTGGAGAGGTTGTGTCTGAGCACCTGCCCACCCCAGGGCACAGGGCTGGCCGCAGTCAATCCCAGGTCAAAATCTTCATTGGGGACTATTTGTTTCGGGGTTTAACTTTAGTATTGGGTTGGTCAAAACGTTCATAACATGTTATTTTTCCATAACATCTTTTTCTTTTTAGCTCTGCCTGGGCTTAGTTGTGGCATGTGGGATCTTCAGTTCTACAGCTGCATCATGTGAGAGCTTTAGTTCTTTAGTTGGTAGCATGTGGAATCTAGTTCCCCAACCAGGGATCGAACCCTGGTACCCTGCATTTGGGAGCTCAGAGTCTTAGCCACTGGACCACAGGGAAGTCCCATGTTTTCCATAACATCTTGTGGAAAAACCCAAATGAACTTTTTGGCCAACCCGATATCTTGAGTTGGTCTTCCCTGGTGGCACAGATGGTAAAGAATCTGCCTGCAATAGGAGAGACCTGGGTTCAATCCCTGGGTTGGGAAGATCCCCTGGAGAAGGGAATGGCAACCCACTTAGTATTCTTGCCTGGAGAATCCCAGGGACAAAGGAGCCTGGAGAGTTACAGTCCATGGGGACACAAAGAGTCAGACACAACTGAGCAACTAAGCGTGCATACACACACATGCATTTTAAGAAAATCAGTCCTGAGTGCTCACTGGAAGGACTGATGCTGAAGCTGAAACTCCAATACTTTGGCCACCTGATGTGAAGAACTGACTCATTTGAAAAGACCCTGATGCTGGGAAAGATTGAAGGCAGGAGGAGAAGGGGACGACAGAGGATGAGATGGTTGGATGGCATCACCAACTCAATGGACATGAGTTTGAGTAAACTCTGGGAGTTGGTGTTGGCAGGGCGGCCTGGCATGCTGCAGTCCAAGGGGTCGAAAAGAATCGGACACAATTGAACGACTGAACTGACTGATTCTCACACACACGTTATCTTGAGAATGGTTCTCTCTTACATTTCAGGATGGACACTCAAGGGGCGAACAGCATACAGAGAAAGCTACTATTATGTGTAAGCAGGCAACAGACAAATATACACATATGTACATGTTCACATCTGCTGATTCCATGAGAGGGGAACAGAGGGGAACTGACCAGGATGGTAGTGAGACTTCTCTAAAAACACAGGGTGATACAGTTTTCACTTGAGTGATCTGTTTGGTATAATCTAAAAAAAAATTTAAAAAAAAAAAAAATCATGGCCTTTTGCGGTTCTGACCTAGACTTCAATTCTAGAAGTCTATTACACAGGGCCATTCCAGCAAGTGAGAAATTATATACAAATAAGCAGCACTGCCTGCGAGAGCAAAATGGAAGCAACCTAGCCAGCCATCCTCAGGCGCCCGCTAGACCTCAGTCCCGCCAGGCTCAGGACATCCTGCAGTGCTCATCAGGCAGCTCTTTAAGGGCTGACACCGAACGTGTGCCAATAGGTGGCGCTAAGTTTTTTTCCTGTTTTTTTTTTTTTTTTTAAGGGACTTCACTGGTAGTCCAGTGGTTAAGATTCAGAGCTCCCAATGCAGGGGGCCCATACTGGATCCCTGGTCAGGGAACTAGATCCCACATGCCACGACTAAGACCCAGCACAGCCAAATAAATTTAAAAAAAGGCAGGGGGCGGGGAGGAGCGGAATACAGATATAGTATACTACAGGCATGTGTGAGACACACAATGTATACACAGTATACATACAAACACACACATATTTGTTTATAAATCCTGCAAATATCTCTGGGAGGATACACAAGAAACTGGCAACAGTGGCTGCCTCCAGAAAAGGCTACAGACTGTTACAGTGCACCACCTGCCCTTTTGAACTCCGTACCGGGTGAACGCACTATATATTCACATACATGAATAAAACAGACACACCCTGCTTGTGCCTAGACCCGAGAGGAAGGGGGGAGGGCAGAGGGGCCCGGATCAGCCTTCCCAGGTGGCGCGCGAGGGCGTGATGGGACGAGAACCTCGACTTCAGCTTTCCTGTAACTAGTGGCGGGCTGGGGAGTTTTGTTTTGTTTTGTTTTCAGCTGAAAGATGTGTGATCCTAGGACCCCAAAGCGCCAATGAGAGAAGGACGTTCCCCGGGGACCCCAGAGTTCCGCGGATGGAGCCAGGGCTCTGTGGTGGGCGGAGCTAGCTAAAAGTCCCGGGACCGCCCCTGCAGATTCAAGTGAGCCGAGCAAGCAACTCCATTTCTCTAAGTTCATTTCTACTGAGCTTCTTCATCAGTAAAACGGGCAGAGAGGATTAGATAATGTTAAGACCCCTCTCTGGCACCCAGTAGACGTGGACCAGGCAGGCCCCTGTTTACAGCCCCGGAGACTGGCCCAGGGCACACCTGCAACCCACACACAGAGAAAGGCAGGCACACAGGCAGAGGTGAGCAGTGAGAACGCACGTGCCCGTGTCACCTGCACTGAGCTAAAGGACTGACGCATAGTCAGCCGTCCAGCACCTCTGCACACTCTCCTGATTGAATTCTCTCCCTCTGAGGTGAACCCCTTCCTGACTTGTAATAAACAGGACCTTTTATTTCCTGTGTGGCTTGTGGATCTTAGTTCTCCCATCAGGGATTGAACCTAGGCCATGAGAGTGAAAGCACCGAGTCCTAACCACTGGACCACCAGGGAGTTCTCAGTTCAGTTCAGTTGCTCAGTCGTGTCCGACTCTTTGTGACCCCATGAATCGCAGCACGCCAGGCCTCCCTGTCCATCACCAACTCCCAGAGTTCACTCAGACTCACGTCCATCGAGTCAGTGATGCCATCCAGCCATCTCATCCTCTGTCGTCCCCTTCTCCTCCTGCCCCCAATCCCTCCCAGCATCAGAGTCTTTTCCAATGAGTCAACTCTTAGCATGAGGTGGCCAAAGTACTGGAGTTTCAGCTTTAGCATCATTCCTTCCAAAGAAATCCCAGGGCTGATCTCCTTCAGAATGGACTGGTTGGATCTCCTTGCAGTCCAAGGGACTCTCAAGAGCCTTCTCCAACACCACAGTTCAAAAGCATCAATTCTTTGGCACTCAGCCTTCTTCACAGTCCAACTCTCACATCCATACATGACCACTGGAAAAACCATAGCCTTGACTAGACGGACCTTTGTTGGCAAAGTAATATCTCTGCTTTTCAATATGCTATCTAGGTTCGTCATAACTTTCCTTCCAAGGAGTAAGCATCTTTTAATGTCACCATCTGCAGTGATTTTGGAGCCCCCCAAAATAAAGTCTGACACTGTTTCCACTGTTTCCCCATCTATTTCCCATGAAGTCATGGGACCAGATGCCATGATCTTAGTTTTCTGAATGTGGAGTTTTAAGCCAACTTTTTCACTCTCCTCTTTCTTCCAAATATTTTTTTTTTAACCACACATTCCCCGCTAAACACTATAATTCAGTTCTGCCTTTTTGGACTTTATAGAAATGGAATCATGCTGTACATATTATTATGTGTCTAGCATCATGTGCTTAACATTATGTTTGCAAGATAATTGCATGGAGCTGTGCAGATTGTTCATTTACCTTGCTAAGTAGTATGAATATCCACAATATTGATATTCATCCCAATGTTGACTGTTTGCAGGCTGGGGCTATTACAGACAATACTGCTGGTGACATTTTTGCCTATGTGTCTACACGTGCCTGGACCTAGCTCTATGAAGGTAACTGCTGGATCAGGGGGCATGCCTCCCTTCAATTACACTAGATACTGTTTTCCAGAGAGCGGCTCAGGAGTCATCCACCAGTCTTTTTCAGTACACCACCACCATCTGGTGGCAGCTACGAGTATTGCAGGAAGTAGAACACAGGAAAAAGGATTTAAGCTGAATTGTGGGAGGTGCCTCCTACTTGAACTCTGTTTTGGTAACAACTGTCAAGTATTCTGTGATATCCTAGGATTCAGTTTTCATGGAAGCAGAGAGTTATCTCCTGGCTTGTTTACATCTCCACACAGCATCTAGAATGGTGCAGGTGTGCACACACAGCAGGTAAGACTGAGGATCAACCAGTGGTGCTTCAGGCCAATACTCTCAAATTGATGCCAAAGCCTGTCAGAGGTTTAATCTGGGGCATGAGCTCGGAATCCTTCACTCATTTGAGTGTTTACTGAGATCCTGGCTTTGTATCTGGTTCCTGATAATCCACCCACTTCCCATCCCGACCCAAACAAGGGTGGCTCTGGCCTGACCAGTGCCCATTGCCCAGGGGTTCGTCCTCCTAATACCGCCCCGACACCCATTGTGAGGCTAGGGGTCAACTTTCATACCTTTTTCTATCACTCAGTGATGCTTTTCCAGAAAGAACAAATCCCTGGAAAAGATAGGTCATGAGACACTATTCCACTTCAGTCTCTGGAAGATGAGGGAACTGCTTACCCTCAAAGGGGTCTGGATAGCAGACCATGCAGCTGCAGGCACTTTAGCTCATTTAATTGTCAACAACTCTGTGAGGCAGGTATTGATCCTGCCCACCTGACTGACGATGGGAGAAGGGAAGTCATGTGCCCAGAGTTAAGTCGCTGAGTGAGGACTGGAACCCAGGCCTGCCTGACCCCAAAGCCCTGCTCCTACCAAACTCAATCTCTTCCGAGCCAACAAACCAACACTCAGTTTGATTCTGCCAAACCGTGGCTGTGGGCAATCTTACCTAGTAGTTGTTCCAGAACCAGCCCCACTCAGGGCGCCAGCCCCAAGTCAGGGGCAGGACTCTGCGTGCGTGCACTCACCTCATCCCCTCTTTCCAGACCAAAAAGTCTGAGCATTCAAGACAAACGTAAGCAAAGCACTCTGACCTCATGGAGATCACAATCTCAGACCTGCCACCAGAGAGAAAAGATTCAAAGCTACAAAGCACAGCGCAGGATAACCACTGACAGTGTAGCGCCACAGATATTAACAGGGAAGGAAACAAAGAGAGTAACAAAATAGGCTTCTAAGCACCACTGGGACTTCCAATTTATGCACAATGAATAAAAAAGAAATTTCATCTGCAGAGGACCCCGTGGAGGGATTCTGTGCTAAGAAAGCTGTTGTTCCTGGGATTGGGGACCTTAGGAAGGAGGAGAAAAAGAGAAGGAAAAAGCGGCTGTGAAGAGGAAAACTGGTGATTAAGGATACGAACGATTCTAGACAAAGTGCCTTCACAGACACACAGACACAACAGCTCTGCTCCCCACAGCAGTCCTGCGAGGCAGGCAAGGCTCAGATGAAGAAACGAAGCTCAGAAGAGATAGGACTCATCCACAAGGATCAGCTACAAAGTGAAGTGGGGACCGTGGACTCCGGGTCCAGGGCTTGGTCACCCACCCTGGGAGCCCCCAGCCCAGTGGACTGGGATCTCAGAGGGCTCCTGCCTTGGGAAAGGTGCTTCCTGATCCTGTAAAAACTCGCCTTGGCTGACTGCTCTTTTTAGCAAAGTTTTCTGCAGAGTCGAGACCCTAGTGGTCCAGTGGTTAACACTCTGCACTGCCACTGCAGGGGGGCACAGGTTTGATCCTTGGTCAGGGAACTAAGATCCCGCATGGGAAGCACCCCCCCCTCCACCTCCCAAAATAGCTTCAGTTGGAGGAGATATATCATGGCCTTTTACCATTTATCTCTGTGGTCATCCTCCCCAAAACCCATATCCCAGTCTAATAACGAGAAAAATGTCAGGTAAATCCCAACTGAAGGAAAACCTACAAAATACCTGACCAGTACTCCTTAACACTGCCAAGGTCATTCACAAAAAGAAAAAGTCTAAAACCGGCACAGCCCAAAGGAGCCTAAATCTAACACAGTATCTTGGATGGAATCCTTAAACAGTAAAAGGTTATGAGGGAAAAACTGAGGAAATCGGAACAAAGTATGGACTTCAGTTAATAACAGGGGTACCCAGGTGGCTCAGTGGTAAAGAATCTGTCTATCCCTGGGTCGGGAGGATCCCCTGGAGAAGGAAATGGCAACCCACTCCAGTATTCTTGTCTGGGAAATCCCATGGACAGAGGAGTCTGGCAGGCTACAGCCCATGAGGTTACAAAGAGTTAGACAGGACTGTGGATATTGGCTTATTAATTGTAACAAGTGTACCATACATACTAATGTATGATGGTAATAATAAGGAAACTTGGTGTGCATACATAGAAACTCTGTATTACCTTCGCAATTTTTCTAAAACTGTTATAAAATACAAAGTTTATTTTAAAAGAGAGCGAGAGATTGAGATCTAAGGAACTTAACCAGATTAAGAGCACGGATCCTGGTTTATACAGAACAACAACAAAAAATGTCCGCTTGGGAACTATTAGAGAAGTCTGCCTAACTGGGTATTTGGTGACAATGGAATTATTAAGTTCATTCCCTATGAAGATAAGACTCCTTTCACTGTGCAGAGAAATGTTCTTTTTTAAAGACACATGCTGCAAAAAGAATGTTGGTTTTGTTTGCTTTTTGCAGGATCTCAGTTCCCTAACCAGGGATGGAACCCGCCGCCCCTACAGAGGAAGAGCAAAGTCCTAATTCTTGGACCACTAGGGAGGTCCCAGGAGCGTTGGTTTGCCCTCAGAATAAACTCCAAACTCCCGCCCAGTGCCTAGATCTGAGTCCCTGTAAACTGGTGCGAGGTGCTCTCTAACTTAGCAACACTAAATCCTTCTCTCTCATTTAGTACCGCTCTGGGCTTCACTCACCACAATGGTGCCATATCAGCCTTCCTTCTGGCTCCTCCTGCTCTGGGGTCTTGGCCCGGCCTGTGCCTTCCAGCCAGGGCCAAACCAGAAGTAGTCCCTTCCTTCCCCTGCTCTTCTTCATCAGCCTGTTTTCTTCAGCGCCTCAGCATTTTTGTGTGTCAACCATGTGTCTCCCTCTGCTAGAATGTAAATTCCCTGAGGGCAAAGATCTTTTCCCAACTTGTTGGCCATCTCACCAGCATTTAGAACAATACTTTGCTCACACAGTACCGGCCCAACAAACACCTGTCGGGTGAATAATTCAATAGGTCTGAGACCAGAACAACCACAGGTGCCATGAGCCTTTCCGAGTGAAAGCTATTTCTCTCCATGGTGAAACATAAGATAAAGAGGTTTTAAAAGAGCGCTCAACTTTTTTTTTTCCCCCCCCTCCAAGGGGCTTCAATCCATTCCCATTTAGGATCTTACCTCTAACCGAGAGGGAAGGTAGACAAGTAGAAACGGTCCTGGGGGTGGGTTCCAGGCCAGACTCAAGCCACCCGTGAACCTGTACGCTGTGTGGGCCGCGGAGGCATTACAGACACTACGAAAGTCTGCCTTCGCTGCTGAGAGACGGCCTAAGTAAGGCCCTGCTGCTGCTGCTGCTAAGTCGCTTCAGTCGTGTCCGACTCTGTGCGACCCCATAGACAGCAGCCCACCAGGCTCTGCGGTCCCTGGGATTCTCCAGGCAAGAACACTGGAGTGGGTTGCCATTTCCTTCTCCTTTGCGTGAAAGTGAAAAGTGAAAGTGAAGTCGCGCAGTCGCGATCGACTCGTGGCGACCCCATGGACTGTAGCCCACCAGGCTCCTCCATCCGTGGGATTTTCTAGGCAAGAGTACTGGAGTGGCTTGCCATTGCCTTCTCCAAGTAAGGCCCTAAGAGAGCCCTTTCCCAACAACTCACTTCTAACTCGTTACCTCATCAGGCACCTAGGAGACCGCCTAATCCTTACCAATAGCAAACTCCACCAGGGTCTCATTCTCTTCCGACAGCGAATCGAGGAATAAATCCAAGACCTGCAGTTGCCGCAGATACTGGTAGTTACCGGGGTCATAGGCGAAGTTGGCGAGGTTGGCCAGCACTTGCTCCTTGGCGTCTGCGATGGAGAAGCGGGCAGTGGCGCCAGGGCCGGAGTGACGGTCGCGGCCGGACTCCGGCCCGGCCCCCTTGCCCCCCACCCCGAGGCACTCACCTTGGCTCTGCGTCTGCTGGAATTCCGTGACCAGCGCCTGCAGGTACCCCAGCCGACCGACGTGGGGGTCTACCTTCGGCTTCTGGGCCATGGGCGGGCGGCGAGGGGCCCCGGGGAGCGGGCGGGAGAGTGTGGAAGGCGAGGCTGGGGAGCGGGGCGAGGACCCCACCTGGTTCCGCGGGGCCGGGGAGGGGAAACGAGTTCCTTTCCTGGCTCCAGGCTCTGCAGCAGCTTGCAGCTGAGACTGGGCTGTGGGAGGCGCGGTGGGGACTCAGGACCTCGTAGGAGATGGGACTGAACACCTAACTCGGGGAGCAGGAGACGTACGAAGGAGGGCCAGCGCCCAGCTGGGCGGGACATTCGGCTGGGTTCCGGACTTCCGGGGGAAGCGGCACTTAGCACGCCCAGAGGGCGAAAGGGGCGGGGCGATGAGGCATGAGGCGAGGGGCGGGGCCGTCGCTGAGCTCGGCGTGCCTGCGCTGCCGGCTTCCAGCGTTTTGTCTCCTGCAGGCGGCGATCAGCCTCTTGATGGAAGTGGTAACTGAAGCCTGCGGTTGTGTTGAGGCGAGCCCCTAGGGCCCTTAGGAGCTCAGAGGTGCCCGGGGTGGCCTGTGTGGAGGACTGTCGGGGTAGGAGCACCTTCAGATGACCCCGCGCTAGGCGATGGGCCGCAGTCCCCGCCCCTCCACCATCAAGGGACGCCGTGGAAACGCGAGCGTCTGCTCCTTGTGTCCCCTCTGTGGCTCTTCTGACACTACCTTCTGGTCGGCTCTTCCCAAAAGCCCAGTGAGGACTTCCCTGGTGGTTCAGTGCTTAAGACTCTGTGCTCCCAGTGGAGGGGACACGATTGAATCCCTGGTGGGGGAACTATGACCCTGTATGCCCGCAGCGAGGCCAAGATGAAATTAGCGAGCCTGGTATCCTCTGCTCCTCAGTCCCGAGCTGAGCCTGCCAGGTGGCGGGGCCCACCCGGGGCAGCACCATCCGACCCCAGAAATACCACTTTGGTGGCTTTCTGGGTTGTGGGGAGCCCAGAATGCTGAAGCCCTTCTATCTAGTCCTTTCTCAGAGTTTCTCAGGAAGGGGTCAGGCGACAGAGCACCAGGGAGAAAGGTGGCCCTCTTGGACTCCAGCGTGCTTGAAAATGTGGGGATGGAAGCGGCTTAGGCTGTGAGTTTCTGGAGGGCAAGGGCCTTGCGCAAGGACAAAGTGACTGCCACACTCCAGCTTGCCACAGCCCCACTGGGAGCAGCCCCCACCTGGTGGGCTCAGGTGCCTGTGATCAGCCCCAGCCCTATGCACACACCTGGGGCTTGGGGACCTTGGCTGCTTCTTGCAGGGCAGTGACCCCAGGCCCCTCACCAGGCCCTTCACATTCTAAGGAGAGCTGATTCGACCTGGGGAAGTATATCTCAGCCCAAGGTGGCCAGGGGGCTTCTCTGCTCCTGTTTGGATAGAGCACTAAAGACCTAGGGACAGGACGGAAGTGGGCTCTACCCCACACTGGTCAGGAACTGCTCTAGACCCTCTCTAGAGGAATCCCAGGATCAGCCAAGTGTGGGTTTTGGAATCTGATGGGCCATCACATCCTCCATTACTTGTCCCCTCCTAAGGCTTTGGAAAAGACCCTGATGCCGAGAAAGATTGAAGGTAGAAGGAGAAGGGGATGACAGAGGATGAGATGGTTGGATGGCATCACCTACTCAATGGACATGTTAGAGTAAGCTCCAGGAATTGGGAGATGGACAGGGAAGCCTGGTGTGCTGCAGTCCATGGGGTCGCAGAGTTGGACACAACTGAGTGCCTGAACTGAACTGAATTAAGGCTTCTGAGGCCCTCACCTCTGAAGAATTCTTAAGTCCTTGGTTTTGTGACCAGGTCTTACTCCTCTCTGCCCAGTTCGTGACACACAGTAGCTCCTCAATATTTGTTGAAGGAATTCTGCCCAGAAATGATTGCCACTCTTGCCCAGGGTAGGGAGTCGGGGAGGGCAGGCAGAGGAGGTCAAAGTTCTCTATCCTAAATGTTTACTAATATCTTTTTTCCTTGAAAAGAAATCAGTTTTCAAGAATGGCCCTAAAAGGGGATGCATGTTTCAAAGCCATGTGGCTACTAGCACCAAAAAGGATTCATCTAGGGACCTCCCTGGTGGTTAAGACTTTGCACTTCCATTGCAAGGGGTATGCATGGGTTTGGTCCTTGGTCCTAGTCAGGGAATTTCAAGATCCCACATGCCACGCATGTAGTGCTTCAAAAAAAAAGTATCCACCCACCCACCAGCCCCAACTCTCTCCTTTTCCACTCAGTTAAGATGGAGGAGGCAGGACATGGTAAAATGTGCCCAGCTGTGCATTCTCCCTTCAGTGTACAAGCTGTGGATGGTGACCAAGTGCAGACAGGATGGGGTGCAGGGAGGCAGTGGGGGTCTTTAGGATCAGACTTTTCAGACTGGAAGAGACCTTAGCTTATCTAGGCCAACCTTCTCTGTTTTCTGCGTGCCCAGAGTCAAGGCAGCAAATTGTGGCAGTCAAACATCAATTCAGGTTCCGTCCCAGCTCAGACCCCTTTGCCTCACCTCTGTACTACCTTTTTTTGCCATAAGGGGGCACTCGTGGGTCCTGGAAAAGACAATATTCAGAAGGGTGCTTACTCATGCCAGTTGGACTTGTGCTGGAGGGCTGGAGCAGGTCATAAAAAGAAAATCAGTTCTCTCCTGATAAGACTTTCTTGCTGAAACCCGGTTGAGCTTGAATCAACAAACAAGGTCCAGGGTGGGAGTAGCCCTGAAGGCGGACGGGAGCAAACTTACTCCAGGCCCATTTTTCAGCTTCATTACTTCACAGGGTTTATAACCCGCTGCAGAAAATGTTTTTGTGTGTATAATTCAAACAAACAGTTTTTCTATTCCCTTGGTTGGTACCCTGTTGGGACAAGCCTGGGCTGATAACCGGCAGCTCTCAGGTGATTATGACTTCAGGGAAGGCACCAGGAAAAAGAATATTGTGTGTGCAGGGGCGTGGGGGGCGGGGAGGGGGTGGGAGGGGCTCTGACCTGCAGGCAGGATGCACAGGCCAATGGGGAGCAGGGGTGGCCTGGCAGGTGGCCCAGCCGGCTCCTAGCTGCAGGGTTGACGCCTCTGACACAGCAGGGAGAAAAGAATGACAGGAGAGGGGAGTGAAAGGGCCTCTGTTGCGAAAGCAGCTCCATTTCAGAGGTCTTGGGGCCCTGCCCAGCAACACTTCCTCCCCACATCTGATGGCTGGCTCCCCGCACCCAACACTAATCTTCCAGCTGAGATGCAGGGAAGGGCCAAGGAGGGAGGAGACCCTTGAGCAGACCCTGAGCGGGCAGGGGTCTCTCAGCCTTTTGTGATTCTAGGGCCCAAGCCAGGGGCTCCCCTCCAGTTCTCTGCACAGGGCCCCCACCCGACATTTAATCTGTCCACGCCCTGCATCCGGGCCCACACCTCTGCCTGGCCCTCTGTCACAACTCCTTCTCTCCCGAGGCCCCTCTTGCCAAGGTTCCAGGCAGCATGGGGCCAGGCAACCTGGGCTGGGGGCAGCCCTTAGGGCACAGGCTGGGCCACCTGGGAAGAAGGGGGAGCAGGAGGGACTCGGAGGAGGGGCGAGCAGCTCTCTGGAAGTGTCTGGAGGGTGATGGATAGAGATCGTATGGGAGGCATCCAGGCTGGACTTGAGGGTCCAGTGTCTTGAGCTGTAGCAGCAGCAAATAGGCAGGCAGCTGAGCCAAGCCGGTCGTGACAGACCCGAGCTGGGCTCAGACCCACCTTGGGCTCTGGTGCCCAAGGGAAAAGTTAGGAGGACCTGCTCCTGGATTCTGCTTGTTGGAAGGAACCCTGAGTGTTTGGCGGCAAACCTCTGAGGTCCCAGCTCCTGGTTGAGTCCCAACCTGCAGGGCCGGGATGGCCTTCAGGTCAGGCCTGCTGGGTAGCCCTTCACCCCAGCCTCTGGCGAAGTAGCCAGACGTCCCCTTCCTGGGCTGAGGCAGGACTCGCTGACTTCAGGGCTCGGAAGCTGGTCACATAGGTGAGTGACCCCGGGGCTCAGACGCTGGTCACATACATGATCTCGACACGCAGCCGCTTCTCAGGACCATCCATGTCCTCTGCGGCGAGGCCCTGCTCCAGGGCAGCTTCTGGGACAGCTCCTTTGGCCTCAGCCCACGGGCCCTGCCGCTCCTTCTTGCCCAGGACACAGAAACTGCCACCCATGAAGAGGGCAGCCGAGATGAGGAAGAAACTTGACATGTAGAAAACGTAGCTGAAGTCGTTGGTGGTGTCCAGGAGGAGTCCTGGTGGCACAGAGAGCAAGTCAGGTCACTGCCCGTGACTATCGGCTCCCCGCACCCCCTAAACCGTGTGCTCTGTGAGGGCAGGGGTTCTGTCCCAGCCGCCTCCCCAGCACTAGCTGGTACCTTGTTGGCATTCGTTAGGTATTTGTTGAATGAAAGGAAAGAGAAGCAAACCAGCCCTGGCCCGGGCAGCCAGTCCTCGGGCCGGAAGAGCACTTCAGGGCATGGCTCCTTTACCCTCAGTGGCAGGCGGCCAAGGACTCGAGGCCCAGTGGCGTCTGGGATATCTGCTCAGCCATGCCCTGGACCCTCGTCAGCTCTCCCTGCTCGTCAACCCTGGAGAACTTCCTTGAAAACTGGGACTCCCAGTGCCACATTCGGAGGCGGGGAGGAGTCCCCGTCAGCTGACTGTGATAAGCATGCTGTCAGCTGTCCACCCCACCCCCAGCACCACAGGCTCCACACCCCCCCGCTTTACTCTGAATGTTACACACTCAGCTTCCAGCACGGCCACTCCAGTGGGTCTCTGCTTCCATATCTGTTTGCTTCCCTTCCAGCACAAAATCACCACCATGATCGCAAAGGTGCCTCTTTGCCCCAATCCTCGACTCTTCCACCAGAGGCTGAGCCCTGAGTGGTGGGGACCAGTGCTCCGTGCTCAGCCCTGCCCACCCGGTGACTGGCACAGGGGGAGGGACAGTTACAGCGGGTGTTCTCATCTGCGTTTTTGCAGATGACACTGTGGCTCACAGAAGGAACATGACTTGCCCAGGGCCCTCAGGCAGCAAGTTGGAGGAGTAGGATGTTACCAGTAGACACGACATGTACATGGCTTCTACCACATGCCAGGCTCTCTACAGACCTCTTTGCTGTATGACCTGTGATCCCCACAAACAAGCCTATGAGGTAGATTCTACTGTCATCCCCACTTTGCTGATAAGAGAACAGAGGCACAGAAGGAAAGACAAAGAACTGAGGTAGGTCTGGTACCGAAAGCCTTATTTTTGACTGTTTATACCATAATCGCCAGCTGGGGAACAGGCTGTGGCCAGTCCCCCGAGGTGACTGAGAAAATCACAAATAGGGGCTTCCCTGGTGGCTCAGATAGTAAAGAATCTGCCCGCAATGCGGGAGACCAGTGTTTAATCCCTGGGTTGGGAAAATCCCCTGGAGAAGGGCATAGCAACCCACTCCAGTATTCTTGCTGGGAAAATCCCACGGACAGAGGGGCCTGGCGGGCTTCAGTCCACGCAGTCGCAAAGAGTCAGACACGACTGAAGCGACCTGGCATGCACACACCCCACCCAGGCCACCCCCTGCCTGCCCTCTCTTCCCAGGGCCTCACCAGCCAGCGGTGGGGAGATGAGGATGGAGATGCTCTCCAGGACAGTGAAGAGCCCCAGGGCGCTGGAGAACCGGTCCATGGGGACGATGTCCATGAGGACCTGGAAAAGCAGGGCACCGATGCCGCTCATGGACACGCTGTATGCCAGGCAGTAGCCCACCAGCACCCGGAAGTCGGCCGATGCCACGCACACCAGGTTGGTGAGCCCGTTGAGCAGGGCCGCCAGGCTGAACAGATACTTGCGGTGGCCTGCAAACTCCCGGCGGCCCGCCACCAGCCCAGCCATGGGCCGCAGGAAGATGTTGCTAAAGCCGATGACAGAGATGAGCAGGGCTGCCTTTTGTTCGTCCATCCCGTGCCGAATGGCGTACGGGACCAGGAAGACGTGGGGCAGCGGGAAACCCAGGATCATCCAGACGACCCCCAGTGTGTATACGCGGTAGCCCACGTTGTCCCGCAGGACGTCAAAGGCCAGGTGGCGCCGGATGGCCCGGCCACATGCCGCCGGGCAGCCTCGCGAGGGTCTCTTGGAAGGCGAGGGGAGGCCTTCTCTGGCCTCCGGGGTCACGCTGGCAGGCACGGGCCTCACGACGGCCCCGCAGACACAGCAGTGGAGAAGGACCCCGCCGAAGATGAGGAAGGTGCCTCGCCAGCCCAGGTCCTCCAGGAGGTAACGGGAGAGCAGCGGCCAGAGCGTGATGCCTAGGGAGACACCCGCTGAGGCCAGGGCGTTGGCCAGCACCTGCCAGCGGGTGAAGTACAGTCCCAGCACGGTGATGCTCGACTGGAAGCTGAAACACATGCCCAGGCCTGCAGAGGGAGAGGGGGAACCAGCTCCAGGGCGCACCCGGGGTGGGGACCCTGGGGTCACGTCCCGGGTCTGTCTTCCTTCCGCTCCAGCCCAGACCCACTTCT
Organism: Bos mutus; assembly: GCF_027580195.1. Classification (NCBI taxonomy): domain Eukaryota; kingdom Metazoa; phylum Chordata; class Mammalia; order Artiodactyla; family Bovidae; genus Bos; species Bos mutus. The sequence continues at coordinate 6,935,541 of NC_091635.1, read as the reverse complement.
AGGCGCCCAGGGGTTTCAGATGGAATCAGCCCACCGCACCACCTCCCTGGAAGCATCTCCACTCCCAAGGCTGCCAGGGGGGCACACCTGTTCCCACGGGCAAGGCACCAGGGGATGTTCAAACACCTAAATCGGGTGAAGTCTCTTCCCTGCTTAACACCTTCCAGAGATTTCCCTTCACACGGAGGAAAAAAGCCAAAGTATTTACTATGCCCTGGAAGGCTCTACACGGTCTGGCCTCTGGCCACCTCTGGGTGCCATCTCAGGCCACTCACCACATAAAGCCCCATTGGTTTCTTTCTCTTCCTCTGGACACCAAGCTCCCACTTACTGGACATGTGCAGGTGCCATTCTGTCTGCCTGAATACCCTTCCCCCAGAGTTGCTCTCCTAACAGCTCAAATGCCACTGCCCTCACCTACTCTGTGCACAGCTGAATGTACAGGAAAGCTCACCACCGCGCCCCGACCACCCGCCTCAGAGTGGCTCTCGGGCCTCCCACGGTGCCGCTGCAGTTCCATCAACCGTCTAGTCTCCCTCACTCTTAGGTGACCCCCCAAGCCTTCCTCTGTGCACCCCAACCCCTCTCCCATCACTCCCAGCTGACCAACATTCCTTCCCATCGGTGGCAATGGACAGTCTGTGCTCCCAGACAAGGACAACCCTCCACTTCCTCCCTGCACCCTGTCTGCTCAAGGCACGTCCCTCCAGCAACTTCCCTCTCCCAGCCACATCCATTTTCTCTTTACTATTAATAGATCGTTCTCCTCCACTGTGATTTCTCCTGTGAAAACAAAACTCTCTCTTGACCCCAGTCTCTTCTGGATAACGACCCATGTCTCTGCTCCCTTATATAAAAATTTCTTGGAAATCCTATCTCCACTGTTTTCAATTTCCTCCTTCCTGTTCTTTTTTTTTTTCGGCCATATTGCATGGCTTGTGGGATTGCAGTTTCCCAACCAACTCGGGCCATGGCAGTGAAAGCCCAGAATCGTCCTAGGCCACCCGGCAACTCCCCTGTTGTTCTCTTTTGAACAAATCAGACTTTCATTCTTACCTCTGCTCCAGAATTCTCAAGGCTGCCGCCCTCCACATTACAAAGCCGCAGATGGAGTCTGACGCCTGCTCAATCTGATCCATCAGTGGCTTCACGGTGGTCCCTCCCTCCTCCTCCTCCTCGAGCACTTTCCTCACTTCCTTTGTCAAGAAACCACTCTCCTGGTTCTCCTTCTACCTCTCTGTCACTTCTTCCTGCCCAGGCCGCAAACCACTGGAGTATCCATGTCCTGGGCCCCAGACCCCAGTCCTTGTCATCCCTCCTCCCTCGTTCCCTTAGTGACAGCAGATGATAACCTCCTCTCAAGACCTGAATCCCAGGGCTCTCAGGACTCCCCAGCTGGCCACTCCAGCTCAGGGCCAGACCAGGTATGTCCAAACCTGAGCTTCCCACCCGCCCTTGAACCTGCTTTTCCCCTAGTGTCCCCATCGTAGTTAGCGGCCACTCCACCCTTGGCTCTTGGGTCACCCTGGTGTCCGTCTCTGTACCTCACCTGCAATGCTGAACGAGACCCCTTCCCATTGCCTCCATCATACCACCCTGGTTTAAGGTTGTAGCTGGCTCCTGGCTGGGTGATGACCATTCCCCTACCTGTTCTTTGCTCCCAGCCTAGCCCCCTGTGGTGTGCTCACAACACCACAGCTAGGGTACTGCCTGCATGCATGCTTGCTAAGTTGCTTCAGTCGTGTCCGACTCTTTGGGACCCTATGGACTGTAGCCCACCAGACTCCTCTGTCCATGGGATTCTCCAGGTGAGAATACTGGAGTGGGTTGCCGTGCTCTCCTCCAGGGCATCTTCCCCACCCAGGGATCGAATCCACATCTCTTAACATCTTCTGCACTGACAGGCAGGTTCTTTACCACCAGGACTACCTGGGAAGCCCCCAGGGTAGTACCTAGTTCTTCACAAATTGTGGCTGGATGACGTCTCTCTGCCCAAACCCCTCGCAGGGCTTTCCATCTCACTACAAAGCCTTTGAGGAACTAAACCCTATCTGGCCTGCTCCCCTGCAGCCACGCCGCCCCCGCCCCCCACCTCCTTGATCTTTGTTCACGGGCTTCTACCCTATTGGGCTTCCCTGGTGGCTCAGCTGGTAAAGAATCCACCTGCAATGTGGGAGACCTGGGTCCGATCCCTGGGTTGGAAAGATCCGCTAGAGAAGGGGACGGCTACCCACTCCAGTATTCTGGCCTGGAGAATTTCATAGGCTATTCAGTCCTTGAAGTCGCAAAAAGTGGGACCCTTTCACTTCTACCCTATCCGCGTCCTCAGTGCTCCAAGAGCATTCCTGGGCCTTTGGTCTTGCCGCTCCTTCTGGAATGTTCTTCCCCGGGTGCCTGGTGGCAGATGCCTCCCCTCCTTCTGGCCAAATGTCACCTTCTCTGCAAAGCCTTCCCTGACAGCTCTGCTGAAAGCAGCAAGCTGGGGCTTCCCTAGTGGTCAGAGTTAAGACTCCATGCTTCCATTGCAGGGGGCACAGGTTCCATCCCTGGTCCGGTAAGCGAGATCCGACAAGCCTCAGGCACAGCCGAAAAAAAAAGCAGCAACCTCCCCCAACCCTGCTGTGTCTTTTACACTGGCTGATTTAGTTATTCCACCTCTTTACTTGTCTAATCTCTGCCCAACCCCACCCGAACGAGGACACCATGGCATCAGCTGTCCTGTCTTCTCGGGCACTTGTCAGGATTGACCCTCGTTACTTATCTGTTCATTGTTCCTCTGCCTCGAGTGGCTGTGAGCAGCCCCAGGAGATTCAGAGCTTCGCCTGCCCTGTTTACCACGCCTGGCCCTTTTCAGTCTCGTACCCAGTACCTACCCAGTAACTCTCAAAATGAAATGACAGTCACCTGTGATGAATCCTGCCGTGAGGTAGAGCTGGCCGAGGGTGCGGCAAAAGGAGCCGGCCACCATGCCCAGGCTGGCCAGCACGCCGCCCAGCATCATCGTTGCTCTGCAGCCAAAGCGTCCCACCAGGATACTACACAGGGGGCCTGTGGGGAGGAGGCAGGCAGCAGGTGACAGCTGAATGACGAGGTCAGAGGGAGGGAGAGAATGGGCTTGGGAGGGGGTTCCAGGAGCAACTAGCAGGTGGCTTAAAGGCTTCCCTGGGGGGCTCAGTGGTAAGGAATCCACCTGCCAATGCAGGAGACACGGGTTCGATCCCTGATCCAGGAAGATCCCACGTGCCGTGGAGCAATGAAGCCCGTGCACCACAACTGCAGAGCAATGAACCTGTGCTCTACAGCCCGGGAGCCTCAACCACCAAAGCCACTGTACCCCGGAGCCTGCGCTCCGCGACAAGAGAAGCCACCGCGTTGAGAAGCCCGCACACAGACGCCAGAGAGGAGCCCCCACTCACTACAACTAGAGAAAAGCCTGCAGAGCAACAAAGACAGCACAGCCAAAAGTAAATAATAAATGCATGCGTGCTGTCACTCGGTCGTGTCTGACTCTTTGCAACCTATGAACTGTAGCCCACCAGGCTCCTCTGTCCATGGGATTTTCCAGGCAAGAGTACTAGAGTGGGCTAACATTTCCTCCTCCAGGGCATCTTCCTGACCCAGGGACTGAACCTGAATCTGCTGCGTCTCCTGCATTGGCAGGCGGATTTTTTACCACTGAACCACCCAGGGAAGCCCTCAATTAAAAAAAAAAAAGGCACAAAGCAGAAGCCCTGGAACACACACGCCTGGGTTCTGATCCCCACCCTGCTAAAGACTGGCTACAGGCCGAGCAAGGCCAGTCCCTCTCCAGGCCTTGGTTTCCCCCTGCAGAGGCTGAGGGGTCAGGCTGGGTGATGTCTGAGCAGCTGTGAGGTGAGGTGCTGCAAATATTCAGTTTGACCCTGACCAGGATCCCCAGAGGTACAGACTAAGGCCCTTCACTGCACTGACCGAAGGCCGCATCCATCTGGGTGAAATCGTGACCTGGGTGGATGCCCCTCGCAGGGGTCGGCCTCAATGGACCACAGTCCCAGGGCGGCTACATCACGGTGAGCACCTCCACTCCCTGTCCCCCTCTCCCCCATCCTCAGGAGGACTGGCTGCAGCCCTCCCACCATCCTTCAACCTGTTCAGGGTGGGCAACCAGGGGCCTTGGGCTACCCTGCACCCCCTTGCTCCAGCCTCTGGAGAAAAGTATGTGGAGTACCTTCTCCCCTCCCCCATTCCCTCCAGCCACCACCAAAGTCTTGCATCACTAGATATTTGGCTTCTGGAGGAGAGGGCCTGTCCTCCCCCACCTCTACCCTGAGCTGCTTTCTCATCAGTGCAGACCCAGAGTAGAAGTGAGCCAGTCCTGGCAGGCTGCTCCTTGACACCTCAGAGGGCCCCATTCGCCAAATACCTTGCCCGCCCCACCCTACCCGCCCTCCCAAATACACACTGTAGAGTTTCTCCAGAGTTAACTCTCCCAGAGCGCAGCCAAAGGGACAGAGAAAGTGGGTGTGCACACACAATGTGAGTTTGGGTGCTTGGTGTGGAGAGAGGGTGTGTGGGTGTGAGCCAGTCTGAGTATGAGAGTAACAGAGGAAGTGAGCAGCCCATCCTCAGAGGTAATCAAGGAGAGGCAGCCACAGAGGGAGAGGCGAGGCTTTGAAATGGACATGACCGCTGACCCACACATCCTTCCCACCCCCAAACTTTGACCTGACTTTGGAAAGGTGACATTGGGGAAAGCCCTGAGTCATCGTGTGTGGGGCGGGGGCTGGGACATGTGCCAACTTAGCTGATATAGCAGAGGGTGCTGGGGTGGGGCACTGGGAGGCAAATGTTCCCTCTGCATGGGCACAGTTTCTTCCCCAAACTCACTCTACAGCACAGGTAAGGCCTTGGATACTCCGTGCCGGCTTGTCTTCATCTCTAAAATGTGTGGGTTTGGGGAGTACTTAGGATCAAGGATACTTTCAAGTTAAAAATTTCCATAATACTCTGAATGAGCATGGACTAAAGGTGTGTGTGTGTGTATGTAAGAAAGACCTATAGGAGTCCTGGGCTGACGAGAATGTTGGCATGCCTCCTGGGTGTGAGTCTAAAGCTGGCTGGGGAGCGGGGTCCCCACTGAATGCCCGGTTCCTAGTCCCTGGCCCAGACCCCTCTCCGGTTGCAGAAAAGGAACCATCTGAGATTCACACTACTGCCCATGCTTGTTGGCTGAAAGGTTGTGCGGTCTGAGCCAGGCCTGGCCTTGCTCCTTGCCCCGAGCCCATGCCCCAAGCAGCAGGCTCAGGGGTCATGTCAGTGAAGGTGGCTCTTATCCCAGTCTGACTTCCCTCCCAGTGCCAGTGGAGGGTGGGGAGATGGATCACCTGAGACAGGCAAACAGGGGTGAGGAGAGCCCGGCGGGCTGTCAAGTCGAGCCCCCACCAAGAGGTCACTGCCCATGGAGTCTCCCTGGAGAGCTCGCAGGAGTGGGGGGGCAGGCCTGTGAGCCCAAGGCTATTGTGGAGAACCCACCCGGGCCCCTTCTCTTTCCCTGGGGTCAAGGTGAGCCCTTCCATCACTGGAGAAGCCAACCAGGAACTGAGGGGGCTACCCTCCATCTCCGCAGCCCTCTGCTTCCTGGTGAGAGATGGGGTTCTTGCTCTGCCCCCCTCTTGCTCCTGGGGTCCTTCTCCAGCCCCCCGATTCCTGTCCTGAAGCCCTGATGAGGGCTATTTCTATTGCCCAAGCTCTCAGACCTGGCAGGACTCTGTGATCTTCTCTGCAACCTTGTGTGGGAGGTGGGCAGCCTGGGGCTGCTGGCTGTTTTCCCCAAATGGCAGAGGGAAAAACTGAGCTTCTGAGAGATCACCCCACAGGAAGCCTCGCTGTTCTGTGGCGTATGCCCCTGCACTCTTATGGTCTGGCTCGATCCTCCCATGCTCATCAGGAGGACTGGCTTTACATCTTGGGGGCCTCCCTGCCCTGTGCCCATCCCCAGCCCAGTCCAGCTCAGCCTAGCCCCACAGGATCCTGGGCAGGGGAACTGGCCCTGCTGAAATCAAGATGACATCCCAGGAATTCACAGCACCAGGCGAAACCTGTGGCCCCAGAGAGAGGGACCCAGGAGGCCGGAGAGGTTGTGGCTTCCTCTCTTCCTCCCGAGCTCCTTCTCATCCCTCCCCGCACCCCAGCCCACGCCCGGTCCCTCCCCACCCTGCTCACCCCCTGCGTGGAGCATGGCTGTCAGGATGGAGGGGAACCAGGAAGTCTCGCTGTTGCTGGCCTGGAACTCACGCTGCAGTTCGGTGAAGAAGATGCCGATGCATGTGGGGAAGCCCAGGGTGAGGCCCTGCGTCACCACGGAGGCCAGCAGCACCACCCAGGCCCAGCAGCCCTCGGAGCGCTCCAAGGCCTGGGACATCCTCAGCTACGAATGCTGCGGCCACAGCCTAACCGCTGCCCGGGTCGCCTGAGGAAGGGACAGAAGGGAGCTGCCGGCTGGCCCTGGCCCCTGCTGCCACCGCTGGGCGGCTGGACCCGTCCTTTCCTCTCGCCCGGCACAGGGTACAGCAGAGGGACGCCGCCCCCTGGGAGGTGGCCAGAGGCCCACGTACTGGCCTTGGCATCGCCTTTCCCCTACTTCTCAGAGCCAGCCTGGCAGGAGGGACAGGAGGGCCAGCAGGTGAACCACTGTGGGCCCGGGCAGGTGGGCCGAACGCTTTCTAGCTGTGCCATCATCCCGGGGTCAGCAGGTGGGACTGCCCGGCCCAGCCGTGGCCGCGTGCCCATGAGCGCGCCAGAACTGCCGGTAGATGGAGCAGCCGTCTGGAGCTGCTCAGTCCTGGTGCCACAGGCGCACAGTGACACCTCACCAAACGTCCCGACCAGCCTTCCTGCTTCCAGAGCCCCAGGCACAGCCAGGCTCCCTGTCAGAGCTGCGGTGACGGCCGGGGAGCCAGCGGGTGAGGGCCGCTGAGCGGGCAGCCGCTGCACAAAGCGCGCCACACTGCAGCGTCAGAGCGCGGAGCCCGTCTCCCTGCGGCGCTCGTGTCACGGCGCTCACCGCCAAGAGGCCGCACACCGTCCCACAGAGGAGAGGCCTGTGGCTGCGCGGGCTTCTCTGAGCACACCACACACACACACACAGACATACCACACCACACACATACAGCACACATACACACACCACACACCCAGCACACATACACACACCACACACACACACCACACACTCAGCACACATACACACACCACACACCACACACACACACACCACACCACACACATACACTACACACACACACACACCACACACACACAGACATACCACACCACACACATATAGCACACATACACACACCACACACACACACCACACACTCAGCACACATACACACACCACACCACACACACACACACACACACCACACATACACTACACACACACACACACCACACACACACAGACATACCACACCACACACATACAGCACACATACACACACCACACACCCAGCACACATACACACACCACACACCCAGCACACATACACACACCACACACACACCACACCACACACATACACTACACACACACACACACCACACACACACACACACCACACACACACACACACAGACATACCACACCACACACATATAGCACACATACACACACCACACACACACAGCAAACATACACACCCCACATACCACACAACACACCACACACACCACACACATACACACACCACACACCCAGCACACATACACACACCACACACACTACATGCCACACAGCACACACACAGCACACATACACACACCACACCACACACATACAGCACACATACACACACCACACACATACACACATATATAGCACACATACACACCCCACATACCACACAACACACCACACACACCCCACTCATACATGTACACACACCACATACCACATACAGCACACACACAGCATGCACACACACGCCACACACACCACATACCACACATACACACACCACACACACCACAAAACACACCACACACAAAATACACACCACATACCACACACCACACACACACATCACACACACCACACACACACATACACACACCACACACAGCACATATACAACACACACACCCCACATACACCACACATACCACACACAGCACATACCACACAAACAACACATACACACAGCACATACCACACACCACACACACACAACACACATACCATACAACACACGCCCCACAGTCACACAGAAGAGAGGCCTGTCCCCGCAGGGGCTTCTCTGAGCACACCGCACAACACATACACAAAACACACCAAACACACCAAACACATACACCACACAACACATATCACACACACACCCCACACACACATACCACACACAACACATACCACACACAGCACACATACACACAGACACTATACACACATTACACATACCACACACACAGCACACATCACATACAACACACACACTACACATACCACACGCACACAGCACACACACCACACATACACACACAACACACACACCGCACATATACACACACCACATATACCACACAATGCACACACAACACATCACACATACACACACACAACACAACACACACACACACATACCACACAATGCACACACACCACATACACAACACACACATCACACACAACACACACAGCACAGACACACACACCACACAGCACAGACACATACCACACATACCACACACAACACACACACAACACATACCACACAACACACATACCACATACCACACAACTCACACACATAACACACACCACACGTAACACACAGAAAACATAACACACAGCACATACAACATACAGTCACACATGAATGTGTAGAAAGGTGCACAAGCACATACAAAAAATACAAACATATATAACACCTGTGCATACACAGTCACACAGGAATCAGTAGAAAGATACCCATTCACACAGATGGGTACAGTTATACACACAGACGTGCACTTACGTAGGTACACACACAGACACATAGACACACACCACATAGACAGGCAGAGAAACACATGGGACCACCCAAGCACATAGAGTTACACGCAGACCCACACTTACACACAGAAAAACCCAGAGACACACGGACACACGTAGTCACGTGTTCAGGAGGGCACAGATATGCACAGAGATACACATGCTCAGACACACACACATGCAGAAGCACACCCACAGACACACTCAGGCAAGTCCAGAGACAGACAGACACGTGTTACCCAGACAAACAGACACACACAAACAGGGCCACATGCTGTGCAGACAAACGCACACCCCCTCACATCCTTGGCTCAGTCCTACCTTGGTTCCTCGCCACCACCAGGGTCACTGCCCCGATCACAGAAGCTGCCTTATCCAGGCCTCGACGCCCAGCCCCCTCCCCAAATGCAAAGCCCTTTTCCAGTCCCCTCCATCCTGCCTCTTCCCCTGCTCCCTGGCCTGCAGGGGCCCCAACCTCACCCCCACCAGGCAGTGAGAGCAGTCTCGGTGAAACCAGCCATCCCGGGAGCTCCAGTTCCCACAGCCTCCCTTCTTTCTGCCCTAGGCCCTGAAGATCCATGGAAACTCAGGAAACTATCAGAAATACAAAACGCCTCTTCCTGCCCAGCCTGGCACCCCACACCTTCCCCCCAGGCCCTGGAGCTTCAACACAGCACCCAAGCTGGATCCAGCCTAACTGCCTCCTTCCTCGGCTCCAACCCCTAGCCCTTCTCCAGCACAGGCCTCTTCCCTCCCCAGAGGACCCCCAGGGGCCCTGCCACGGTGAGTATCCCATTCATCCTAGCCTGGGAGAGTGAGTGTGTGCGTGAGTGTGAGTGTGTGACCTTGAGTCCTGCATGTGGGCTGGGAACACCTCCTGCCCTCCTGGCTCCTGCACGTGACACTGGCCCTAGAGATCACCCAGCCCCGATTCTCCTGGCTCAGCCCCAAGCTTGGGGGCAAACCTCAGATCCTCCTCCAGCAAACTGGCTCTTGCCCCTACCAGGATTTCTGTTCCCTCAGCAAGTAGAAAGGCCACAGATGCCACCTGATCCCGCCTGTGAATGTCAAGTTTCCCCACCCTGCTCCAACGCTCACCCCTCCTCCACACACCCCGGCCCCTCCGTCTTCCTGGACCTGCCACTTTCCACCTTCCTCCCAGAAGGGTCATCAGCCTTCCCTCCAGCTGGTCCCTCACCATGGCGCCCCACCCCCGGCAGCCCCATGCCCCTTCCGAGAAGCAGGCTGTCTCTGACCAGAGGTGGCAGGGAGAAGGAAGACGGGAGAGGAGACACGTGGGGGCCCTCAACCCCCTGCCCGGCTCTGGTCCCCTCTCCATCGCCCTTGCCTCTTGCCCCTCCATGCAGAGGCCTCTGGTGCCCTTATCAGCAATTACTCCTCTGAGCCTCCCCTCCAGTGAACTCTGTCCAGAATTCTGACCTTCACCCTGCACCTACCTTCCCTCGGAACCTTTCAGTGGAGCTCGTTTCTCCTCCCTCCAGGCCTCTGGGGACAATCAGAGCTCAGGAAACCCTAAGCACATTTGTTCTCTCTTTACCCTGGCCTCCCTCTAGGAGCTGGCTTGCGGACTTCGGCCTCCGCCAAGGAGGCTGTGCCCTCCCATACAGCCCCCAGACAACTCCCAGGTCACACGCAGAGCTTTTCTCTCCTGTTGGTCCTCCAGCACCCCCTCCCCGAGCCAGCTGGTCCCTCCTCGGGAACTTGGTTGCCGAGATTCCAAAATCCTCAGCCAGAGAGAAGTCCAGTCAGTCCTTCAAGAATCAGCCCCAGAGGCATCTCCAGGAAGCTATGCTGACCCCCAACTCTAAGGCCCTTTCCTGTTCTTTTCTCCTTAATAGTAGTTTCCACACCAAACTGGAGTGGATCCTTCCGTGCTTATCGCTGTCACTTGCATTTCTCCTCCCACTTCTACACTATGAACAGGGAGGGACCTATTCACAGCTGCCCACCCAGCCTCCACCTGAGCACAAAAGGTAATATCAGTGTGACTCACCTGTGTTCCCCGGGGGGGCAGGCAAGCCCAGGAACAAGGGTGAGCTGGTTTCCAGGCAGGCAGGTCCATTCCAGAAGACTCAAGCGGAACAGAGCGGCTGTGTGGGCTCTGGTTCCACCTCTGCCCCGGCAGAGAAGGCGTCTTCCCTTTGTACCTGGAACCAGGAGTCATGATCACCCCCTGGCATACAGTTGGGGCAAGGAAGGAGACAGGGCTGGAGACGCTTCACTCTCACTTTCCGGGACTGGAGGTGAGCAGCTTGCCACGGGAGCTGCTGACCTCAGTCCTCAGGGACCTGCTGCCCAGAGAGAACGACCGTCTTCATGCCCAGGTGACCCAAAGCTGGCTGTGTGGACGGAAGTTTAGATGACATGTCCTGTCCTTCTCCCATGACACACACTGCCCGGTCTGTTTTTTAGGGCTTCCCATCTTATGCCAGGAGACTGGCCATGCCCTCAGAATCCACCCCCGCCCTTGCCTCCGAGCTAGCAGATACAAGCAAAAAAGGGCAGTGATGCTCTCACGCAGGGGTCTGGGGTTAGGGTCCTGGTGTGCAAGGGCCTCCCCCTGGACCTCTGCTCTCTTCTCCTGGCAGAAGAGCTGGTGAGAGGAAAACAAGGAACCATCAGCTTTACCAACAGCGGAAGGATGGCCAGACCCTGGAGACCCCCTCCCTCCCCAGGCTCCACACCAGGCAGGATGCCAGGCCTGAAGCCCAGGGCAGAGGACAGACAGGAGTGAGATTCCTGCCGGAGAGGGGAGCAGCGCGAGCCAGCCTGAGCTTGGGGTGGACAAGCCCTCAAATTCCTGGACCTGGCAGGAGCCGGGGAAGGAAGAAGGCGGTTCCAGAGGTGGGCCAGCTGGAGCCGGTCACCCTCCTCCCTTCTCTGCCTCCAGAGGTGCCCCCACCATCCAGACAGGGGCCCCGGCTGCCCACGGCCTGCAAGGGGGATGGGCGAGGCAGCAGAAACCTCATGACCTCTTGCCACCCTGGCACATTCCCTGCCGTCCGGATCAGTTTCCACAGGGCTTGCTTCCCACCCTCCCCCTCACGGCGGATCTCCTCTGGGTGGGGCTTCTGGGACGTCCAGGCGGCGTCCCCCGTGGAGGTTTCAGCCCAGGCCTTGGGTGGTGCCTGTCCCCTCACCCACCAGGCCGTGGGGGTCCCCAGCCATTCCAGGCTGGAGCGGCCCGCGGAACGCGGACAAGGAGCTTTTCTGGATCCTCACCCCCAACCGGCTGGGAAAGGGCCCCGGAGGTCCCCGGCCGGGCGGGTCCGCGACGGCGCCCACGGGGACCCCAGCGAGGGAAGGCACCTCAGGGGCCGTGGGGGGGCCCGGGGAGCCTGCTCACCGGCTCGCACGGGCCCCGCGGAGGGGCGGCTCCACTCCCGCCCAGTGCGGCTTCCTGCGGCCCAGCCCGCCCGCGGAGGAGGCGGCAGGACGCCGGGCGGCAGCGGGGACCGAGGGGCGGGCGCAGGGCGCGGGTGGGCGGGACCACCTCCGCGTCTCCTGGAGCCGGGCTGGAGGCCTCGGGACCAGGCCCGGGGGAGCGGGGAGGCGCGGGCAGGCACCCTTGCTTGCAACCTCGCCCCCTCCTCCGAGTGGTTCGGACCACTCCAGCAGCCCCGGCCCGGCTCCCGGCGCCTACGGGCCCATTGGTATGTAATTAACAAGTAATTGGTGTAGCCCACTTGCTCACTATCCAGCTTCTTGATTTTCCCGCTTTGATTCCAGGGCCCCAGGAATGGAAGGCAGAAAACTTGGGGTAAGAGACGGCACCTCCCAGCGGCAGTCGCGTGGGCGGCCAGGGTGCGGGGTTCCTTCTTGGGAGGCTCTAGCTTCCTCCCAGTGAAAACCTAGAGCATTGGAGGCCACATCCAGGGGAGGCCGGGCAGGCAGCTGTTGAGGAGCAGAGAAGAGGGTGGACCCCCTCAGCCCTGGGAGCGGGTCAGAGGGCCCCCACCTCCTCTGCTCGCGCTTCTCTCCCACCTAGCCAAGCCGTGATATGTATTGTTTAAAATGTATAGTTAGTGCAAACCTACAGGAATCAAGATGCTACTACTGGGTAGACGTATAGATCAGTGAAATAGAATTGAGAATAAGCCCTTACACTTACAGTCAATTAATTTTCCGTCAGGGTGCTGAGACAGTATAGGGTAGGAAGAATAGTCTTTTCAGCAAACAGTGCTAGATAGCTGCATGTAAAAGAATGTGGTTGGATTGCTACCTCATACCGTTTAAAAAACAAAACACAACACTAAAACTATAAAAATTCTTAGAAGGAAGCACAGCAGTAACTCTTCGTGGCCTTGGATCAGGCGACGGGTTCTTTTCGACACTACACCAAAAGCACAAGTGGCGAGGGGAAAAAATCCACAAAAATTGGATGGCATAAAAATTAAAAACGTTTGGACTTCCCTGATGGTCTAAGACTCTGTGCTTCCACTGTACGAGCCATGGGTTCGATCCCTGGTCAAGGAACTAAGATCCCCGCATGCTGCGTGGTGCAGCCCCCAAACTAAAAACCTTTGTGCTCTAAAGGACACCATCAGGAAAGTGAAGAGATAACTCTCAGAATGGGGGAAAATATTTGCAAATCATATATTTGATAAGGGACCTGCATTGAGAATGTATAAAGAACTCTCACAACTCAACTGTAAAAAGCCAAACAATTTTTACAAATACTTTTTACAAACAGTAAAAAGACAAATAATTCCATTAAAAATGGGTGAAATATATGAATAGATATTTCTCCAAAGAAGATATGCGAATGGACAACAAGCCCATTGAAAAAATACTCAACATTATTATTCATCAGGGGAAATGCAGACCAAAGCCTCAATGAGATACCACTTCCCACCCATTGGGATAGCTTAACTTCCGGGTGAGTGAGGTAAGAGACACTGTATTGAGTTGTGAGTCATATCTTAGACATCTGTGCCTGTGGTTCATTTTCTTGGCAACAGTCACAGTGCTGGGATTGCCTCTTACTTGGGGAATATTCATCCTAGCCTGAGGTTCCCTGGATACAAACCTTGGGAGGAGGGGATTAAGGTTTATCCCATGGTGCCAAAGGGATGGTCTCGGGCTTTGAGAGGTCCTGTGTGGGGGACAAAAGAGGGTCACACTCCAGGGTCTACACCATCTGGGTACCCCTTATCTCAGCCTGGCCCAGTAGTGGGTGGCAGTGAGACAGGAAGGGAGGGGGGCAGGGCACAATCATTCCAAGTATTACACACACGCACACACACACAAATGACGCAGCCGTTGAGAATGCAAAAAAACTACTTAGAACCTAGTAGGACCGAGATAGGGGAAGATTCAACTTCTCATAGACTTTGAGCCTCATTATGTGCTCATTGTAACAGGTTAGCATACGCTAAACGACACAGGTGTCAAGATAGTTCGAAAGCTGACCAAAACAATGGGTGGCGGACCAATTCCTGGGAATCCCTGCCTCTACCCCAAAAGAGTTGGAATAATCCTCCTATCTGTTAGAAATCACCAACCTATAAAAATGAACAACCCATACACCAGAACCACTCTCACCTTCTGAGAGGGACCTCTGTCTATGGAACGTGTATTTCTCTAAATAAGCTCGCTTCCGCTTTACTATGGCTTGTTTTCTGCACAAAGTCGAGGACTCTCACTTGGGACCCTGTCCCAGGAATCTCACTCGAAACCTGGAACTTGACTATACCTGCCCTGGGTACTCAGAACAGTCTGTGTGTAGCCCTCCACCCCATTTGTGGGTACTCTGGCCCTACCCAGGGACTCAGTGCCCAGGGACTTGCTGGAGACTCTTACCCTCTCTGGAAAAATCAAACTAGGTTTCCCAGGACCCCACTGTCCTCTGGGGAGCCTCATGCTAATCTTCAACCTCTGCTCAACAAGATGAGACTCAGAGAGCTGTGGGCAAACCCCCTCCACCATCCCAGACTCTGGGTACTTCTTCAGAATAAAGCTCCCACCAGGTTGGGGCATAGTCACTGTGGCTGCAGAGCTCAGAACTAGGGTCTGTGACTCCCACAGGTCATCCCTGCAGCCTTCCTCTGTGACTCTGACCCAAGGATTGGTCCGAGGGTGCAGCCTGGTCAGCAGCCCGGTTTTGTTAGAGCATATCACAGCTCTAAAATGAGGAGTGGGCGACCAGGGACTCAGAGAAGCAAACTGAGGCATCTGCTCAAAGAGAGAGGGAGGCAGCTGCTCAAAGTCATAAACCTTTAGGAATTAATTCTAAGTAGTCAGTAGTTGGGTTCCCTGGTGGCTCAATGGTAAAGAATCCGCCTGCTAGTGCAAGAGACGTGGGTTGGATCCTGACAGAAGATCCCATGGACAGAAAAGCCTGGCGGGCTACAGTCTATGGGGCCACAAAGAGGCGGACACAACTTAGTGACTAAACAATTAGCATTGAATAACGCAATTGCCACACATCACTAAGAATAACAACCACCATGTTCTGATGCAGATCTGCCAACCCCTCCTGAGACCTTTGCATCTGCCCAGTTGTTCCGTTCCCTGAAACACTCTGTCCTGATGACCTTTTTTTTCAAATAACAGAAAACATGGTCAGCCCTTGGTTGACTTGCACATGTCAGCTTAGAAGCCCCCTCCTCCAGGAAGGCCTCCCAGACCTCCCATGCTGAGGCCCTAATCCTGCTGAGTGTTGTGTGTCTCCCACACTAAGTTCCCTGAGCCTTAGGGAACTTTCTTGCCCAGTTGATCAACGTTGCCCCAGCCCTTAACACAGGGTGTAGCATAGAATATAACAATAAGGGTCACCATGTATGGAGGAGGTTCTAAGTACTGTTCAGATACTACCTTACTGGCTTGGTGAAGGAATGGAGTATTTCCCACCCCAAGTCAGTCCCTCATTCCAGGATCTTGGGATCCTTTAAAAAATAGATATATATATTTTATATATATATATATATATATATATATATCATTTAAAAAAATGTATATATAAGGCCACACTATGCACCACGGGGGATCTTAGTTCTCCAACCAGGTATCAAACCCATGTCCCCTGCTTTGGGAGTCTTAACCACTGGACCACCAGGGAAGTCCCTAAAATATTTTACTTACTAGGAAGCTCCAGGATGGGTGCTGGTCCCTCTGCCCCTCTCTCCGGGTCTTGGCCTGTGCCCGTGACCCTGCGGTGCCCTTGGCATGGACAGAGTGCCCTCTGCTGGGTTAGTGGGAACAGTCCATCAGGCTCTTCTGGGCGCTGCTGGCACTGGGCCCCTGGGCACCTTCCTGTTCGCAGGCCCCTCCCCTACTCCACCAGCTCTGTCCCTTTTCTACCTTCTGCCTGTCACCCTCCTCTGCCTGCTTGCCCTCCTCTGCCAGGGCCTGTATCAACTTGTCAGTTGGCCCCAGAGGCCTGTGCCATGCCACCCAGCTCGCTATTTCCCCCAAAGATCCTCCTAAACTTAAATCTGAGGGGCCAAGTCTCTCCCAGGACTGACCATAGCTGGAGACCTACTGTTGGGGTACCTAGTACCCCGGCCTCCCCTCCACTCCAGCCCCCTCACTCTGAGTCCTCTCTTCTCCAGCTTTCTCCTTCTCTCTCTCTCTTTTTTTTTTGGCTGCACTGCAAGGCAGATGGAACTTCCCTGACCAGGGATTGAACTTGTGCCCCCTGCAATGGGGACCCAGAGTCTTAACCCCTGCACCACCGGGGAAGTCCTCCTTTTGCCTTTCTTACCCAGAGTCTCTCCTCCATGCCACCCCCGTCTCTGGAGCTCCAAGCCGTTCTCCTTGAGATTTTCTCACTGTCACCGGAACTGAGCCTGTCCCTACACTGCCCACAGCAGCTTCCTCTTCAGACCAGGCCCTTCCTCTGTTCTCTGACTCCATCCCATGCAGGGCCTCCTTCCCTCCCCTTGGGTTTCATCTTCATATCCAGCCGTTCTCCTTGAGATTTTCTCACTGTCACCGGAACTGAGCCTGTCCCTACACTGCCCACAGCAGCTTCCTCTTCAGACCAGGCCCTTCCTCTGTTCTCTGACTCCATCCCATGCAGGGCCTCCTTCCCTCCCCTTGGGTTTCATCTTCATATCCAGCTGAGCTTAATTCTACTGCCTCTTCCCTTTGAGATCTTGCTCAGATGTCTTATCTCTTCCTGAAGCTGGGGCCCCTTCAGGCCCACACAGCTCACACACTGAGCCTTGACAGCTCTGTCTCCTCAGCCTCTCTGCCTGAAATGGCAGAATCATCTTCCAAAACCCTCCCCACTTTGGGGACTTCCTTGTCTGCCCAGTGGTTAAGACTCTCTGCTTCCAACGCAGGGGGCCTGGGTTTGATCCCTAGTCAGGGAACTAAGATCCCACATGCCCCGTGGTGCAGCCAAAAAAAAAAAAAGGCATCTCACTTTTCAGGGCTGCACTGGAAGGCCGTGCCGGCTTTGAGTTCACAGGACACTCTGCCAGCACCCTGGCAGGCTCTGTTCTGCACATTCGTATCCCAGTACTCCAGCCCACACGCCTGACAGCTGGCCCTGAGGATTCGCCTCCTAGCCCATTCCCACCCCACGTGCGTTTCTACCCTCAGATGTCACCCCTCGGGCCCTCACTTCACACCCAACACCCTTCCTCTTGGCCCCACTCAGCCTGGCCCTGGAGCCCATGGTTCTCCCCGCCTGGGCTGCCCTGATACGCTCAAAACTGTCCATTTAAAAACAAACTGGGTGAGGACTTCCCTGGTGCAGTGGTGAAGAATCCACCTTGCAATGCAGGGGACGTGATTTCAATTCCTGGTCAGGGAACTAAGATCCCACATGCTGTGTGCGGGTCAAGGAAGCCTGCTGAAGCCAAAACTAAATAAATAAATATTAAAAAAAAAAAAAAAAAAACCTGGATGGGAAGGGGAAGCGTCCCTGGTGGCTCAGTGGTAAAGAATCCACCTGCTAATTCAGGAGACATGGGTTCGATTTCTGGACAGGAAGATCCCACGTCCTCGGAGCCTGTGCTTTCTGTAACAAGAGAAGCCACTGCAATGAGAAGCCCTCCCAGCACATGTAGAGAGCAGACCCCACACAGCACAAGGAGAGAAAAGCGAAGTTTTTTAGAAAAGATAAGTTTTACCTACAGTAGCGAAGACCCAGCACAGCGGAAAAAAATAAAAAACAAAAAAACTGGGGGGACTTCCCTGGTGGTCCAGTGGTTGAGACTATGAGCTCCCAATGCATTCAGCCCAGGTTTGATCCCTGGTCAGTGAACCAGATCCAACAGGATGCAACTAAGACCCAGGGCAGTCAAACGAAAACGATTCTGCAAGTAGTGTGGCAGCACAGCAAAAAAAAAAAAATCATGCCATTTCCCCGAAGGTCTGCCTCCCTCTGGGGTGGCCAGAGCACGCCAGAACCAAGCGCCTGTTCCGGTTCCCCGTGGCCCGGCAGTCCCATCCCTTCCTTTGCTCCAGCCACATCCCTGCTTTCACATCTCCCTGCTTCCCCATCGCTCTGGATAACCCCTACAGCTTGCAAGAAGGAAGGCCAAGTGACACCCCATCTGGAACATCCTGGTGGCCCCAGATAGGCGCAGCTTTCTGAGAACCTGGGGGAGCCGTCTGCTTCGGTATCTCCAGCGGCTGGAAGAGCGCCGAGCCAAACGCTCAGGAGGTGTTGTGTTGGTTTCCCATGGCTGTCACACAAAGGACCACGAATGAGGGGCTGAGGGGGTGGTTCAGGGCGGGGGTGGAAGGCCCAGGCAACAGAACCGTATTCTCTCCGCATGCTGGAGGCCAGAGGCCTGAGATCAAGATGCTGGGCAGGGTCAGCTCTCTCTGAAGGCTCTGAGAGGGAGTCCAGCCCACACCTCCCTCCCGAAT
Organism: Bos mutus; assembly: GCF_027580195.1. Taxonomy (NCBI): domain Eukaryota; kingdom Metazoa; phylum Chordata; class Mammalia; order Artiodactyla; family Bovidae; genus Bos; species Bos mutus. The sequence goes on along the minus strand of NC_091635.1, from coordinate 6,916,679 downwards.
GATCCTTGGCTTGCAGCTGCATCCCTCTCTGTTCCGTCTTCTCTCTGTATCTGAATGTCTCCATGTCTCTGTTTTCTCTTCTTATGAGGACACTAGGCATTGGATTAGGGTCCACCCTACTCCAGTATGTGTGTGTGTGTGCGCTCAGTTGTGTCCGACTCTTTGAAATCCCGTGGACTGTAGCCCACCAGGCTCCTCCGTCCGTGGGATTCTCCAGGCAAGAATACTGGAGTGGGTTGCCATTTCCTTCTCTGCTGGGAGCCAGCACGGGAGTCCCCACCCATAACAAGGTTATGTGGGAGAGTTCTGGTGGGCAAGTCGAGCCAGAACTCGAGGGGTGCCCCTCTGGGCCTGCCTGAGTGTCTACCCCCAAACCAGAGTCTGCCTACTTTACTGCTTTGTGCTCTCACCTACACCTCTGACTTTACGGGGGGCTGTCCCCCACCACCTTTTCTTTGAAGGAAGTCAACTTAGAGCTCTGGCTAATTAACCTCTTGGGCATAATAGGAGTGTTTAAATCCAAACCCCTCAGATGGCTCTCTAACTTGCCTGACAGGCTTACCCGGACTCCTACAGCTATGCATACGATTGTTTACAGTCTCCCAACCGTGAGAGGCATGGGGAGCTTAAGATATTCAAATAGTATAGAGCCTTATAGTATAGAGAGTTAGAAATTGTCAGAACAGAACTAGTAGAAGATTTCATTGTTGAGCCAATGCTTGCTGCCAAGTTTCCACATCCCCTGTATTGTATCCTTGGAAGTGTATTAATTAATATAGTTGGTATGTAGAAAAAATAAGTGGTGGCCTTGGTGTTAACAACTTTAGATCCTTAAGGTAATAAATTCTTTCCTTTGTTGTAAACCCACTGCACCTCTGCCCTATAGGAATGCAACTTTATCTAATACCTTCGGAGGATGGCGCCAAACTTTAAAATAATTACTCTTAGAGAAAATAAGTCTTATGGTTGACAAACCTTTGTCAGAGTCATAAAATGTTAACAGGCCTTCTGGCCATGATGTAAATCACCTAAACCATTTGTATATGATGTTTGCAGAAAAGAAACCCTGGTTTCGATAAGGATCAAAGACTGCTGACTTTGCATGATTTCACACCCCCTATTATCCTCTATGTGCAACTTAGGGTATAAAAGCCCCTGTTGAAAATAAAGCTACGGGCCTTGCTCACCGAAGCCTGGTCTCCCCATGTCATTCTTTCTCTCACCTTCTGGCTGAATTCCCATCTGGAGCCTGGAGGCTCGTCAAGCCTACTAATTTTGCCTGGGCTTCTAAGATCTGACCGGGGAGGCCTTAGTGTCTCCTCCCCTTCGGGAGAACGGAAGGATGCCTGCAGCCTACATAGGTGACACAAACTCCTTGTCTCAGAGTTTTATTGGTTTTCCACGTAAACCAAGTTATTCAGCTTCTTTTCTCCACTGAATTTTCTCACTGAGCTATCCCTATTTAACCACTCTGTATATCTCTAATTAATACTTAATTAAACTATTGCTATTCTAAATTGCCGATGCCATCATCCTGAGGGAATCCCTGGATCCAACCAGGGCTGGACCCCGGTACTTCTCCAGGGATCGAACCTGTGTCTCTTGCATTGGCAGGTGGATTCTTTACCATTGCGCCACTTGGGAGGCCCTCTACAGTATGACCCTCTGTTAACTAACGACATCTGCAAAAACCTGTTTCTAGATAAAGTCACATCCTGAGGTTCTGCATGGACATGAACTTGGGGGAGATTCTATTCAACCCAGCTCAGGTGCCCAGTGGGCATTTGTGGCTTGATGGAGACACCCATCTTCAGGATGCAGCCCCAGGTCCACCTCCTCTGAGGGGTCTTCCCTCGTGTTCCTAGGCTGCCGTCTCCCCCTGACCCTTATTCTTCCCTTGGAAACTGTGGCTTTTTTTTTTTTTTTTAAGCATTTCCTGCTAAATCTATAATTTCTGCTGGGCACAGATCTATGCAGAGAAATTTCAGATCGTCATGCAGGCAGGCTGTTGTGTGAGACTGGCATTCAAACAAGCTCGAGCCTCTCCTAAAATGAAACCAGAACAAAAATCTACCCTCCTTCTCTTCATACCAGCCTCGGGCTCCCGCCCCCACCCCTCTGTAGCCTGACGCCTCCACTCCCTCTCCGCTCTCTAAGGCAAACTTCTGCCCCACTCACCATTCCCACCCTGTGAGCTCACATCCAATGAGCACGTCTAGTCCTGATCTGCCTGAAGCATCAGACCACACTGGTCCCGCCCTCCTTGAAATCAGCTCTTTCTTTGGTTTGTGGAGCATCTCTCTCTCCTGGGCTTCCTCTCGTGTCTCTGGCCACCTGTGATGTTTGCTCTTGACCTTTGTTTCTGTTTGTGTGTTTGGATGCATTGAACAGCACATGGGATCGTACTTTCTCGACCAGTGTTCAAACCCACAACCCCTGCGTTGGAAGTGTGGCGTCTTAACCACTGGACCACCAGGGCAGACCCTGCTCTGTCTTTTTTTTTTTTTCCTCTGAGGCATTTTATTTGTATACAGTCCATCCCTAGAAAAAGAATCCAAGGATTTTTTTCCCCTCCTGTACGTTTTTGTCTTGCTTCTTCATGGTCCACGATGCCAGCTGAGGTTGTCAGGACAATGTCAGGACAAATCGACGAGATGGGAGCAGGTTATTCTGCTGTTCTTCTAGATCTCTGAGGTGCACATCAAATCTGGGGCTGATCACTCCACCCTTATTCAGCCTGCTGGTGAGGTTCACAACAATTTTCCCAGCCTGTGGTCATCGATGATGTCAAATTCACCAACGTAACCATGCTTCGTCATCACAATTAGAAACCTGACGATGACTTTGGAGCACAGCCTAACAAGCACCTGGCGTTTGCTTCCCTTTTCGGTATTGTTGATACGCTTGAGCGCATCAGTCAGGACATTCATGAGCACCATTCTGGCAGCACAGAAAGATGGCAGAAAGAACTCTTTTTTAAAATGTTTATTCACTTATTTATTTTGGCTGTGCCGGGTCTTAGTTGCAGAATGCAGGATCTTCAGTTGTGGCACATAGGATCTAGGTTCCTGAGCAGGGATCCAACCCAGTCACCCTGCATAGGAAGTGTAGCATCTTAGCCACCGGGCCACCAGCAAAGTCCCTGCACTTGACCTTTGAATGGCAGAGGCCCCAGGCTCTGACCTGCACCCCCTCCTCTCCTCTCCTCACTCCCCAACTGCAGCTCCCACCACCACCTTTATACTGACCCCTCCACATGTTCTATGTTCAGCCGAGATATCCAACCTGGCACGTTCACTCGTGTGCCCCAATGACCCTGAAGCCCAACATCAGCCAGAACTTGCCATTAACACCAGCACCCACTGCCCCTGGTGTGGCCACAAGGCCCCTCAAAGCCTGTCTCTTAGTTTATTCAGATTTTACATTACTGACAACAGAGCGTTGTAGGCACTTGGGCGTGATTGTTCTGAGTTCACAGGACAGTTGGCATCAATGCCATCTCCCTCTGGTCCAGCTACTAAGTTCTGGACATGTGAAACCCCTGTCTGGGGTGAGATGAGTGAAGAAGCACTTGCCTGGAATTCAAAATTTACAGGGACACCAGCAAAACTCAGTAAACAAGATAAATAATAAGAACTTTCCTGGTGATCCAGTGGTTAAGAATCTGCTTGCCAATGCAGGGGAAACAGGTTCGACCCCTGGGCTGGGAAGATCCCACATGCCGCAGGGCAGCTAAGCCCGTGAGCCTCCGCTGAGCACCAGGAGAAGCCGTCTCAATGAGAAGCCCGTGCACGGAATCTAGAGAGTAGCCCCTTGCTCGCTGCAACTAGAGAAAGCCTGTGTGCAGCAACGAAGCCCCAGCACAGCCAAAAATATAAATACAAAAATAATTCTTAAAAAAAATTCTTAAAATACATACATAATAATCTAGTAATAATTTAAAGGTAATATTTTTAGAAAATCAGACCAATAATGTATGGCCAGTGGGGACTTGCCTCGTGGTCCAGTGGTTAAGACTCCAAGCTCTCAATGCAGCAATGAGTTTGATCCCTGGTCAGGGAACTAAGATCCCGTATGCCACACAGAGCAGCCTTAAAAAAAAAAAAAAAAAAAAAAAAAAAGTACCAATGGAGTGGCCAATGGTTTCATGAGTAAAATTTTGTTGGAATCAGGGCTGGGACTAGTGCAAGGTACTAGTGGCAGGTAGTACAAGCAATGGGTCAGGTCATTAGAAATGCGTCCTTTTCCTTCTTCTAGGCCATGCTGCCCAGCTTGCAGGATCCTAGTTCCCTTATCAGGGACTGAACCTGTGTCTTTGGCAGTGAAAGAGCAGAGTCCTAACCACTAGGCTGCTAGGGAATTCCCAAAAGATGAGTCTTTATTTACAATTTTGATATTCTGTCCATCATAGATTTTTGCATTAATTTTGATTTGGTGAAATATTGCCTTAAATATTATTTATCTTGTTTCCTGAGTTTTTTGCCTCCTCCCCTTAAATCCTGAAGGATTCCCAAGTGGCTCAGTGGTAAAGAATCTGTTAGGTAGGTAGAATAGGGAAAAGGAGTCCAGAATGGCAGTGGCTAAAAGACACGGAAGGGAAAAGCCCGCCAAAATAGAACAAAGGAAGTTTCGAGGAAGTGTGTGAGGACCTCAGGTAGAACAAACAGCACTCCTGGCTGGCCCAATTTACACAGGACAGGCCCAGGGAGAGAAAAACATATGCAAAGAGGAGTCAAAACCCTCTCCCGCGCTGGGGCGCTCTTCTCTTTACGTGTGCCCTCACGCCTCAAAGACGGATTTTCCTGCTATCTTCTAAATAAAATAGAGCTGTAACACTGATTTGTCTAAGAACTATAACATGGTCCTTTCGAGACCTGAGAGCTATAACACGGTCTATCCAAGATCCGAGAGCTGTGACACGCCAAGGGAGCTTTAATGTCCGTCATTCCAAATCTTTGTTGTGATGGGACAAAAACCAAGGAGCATACACTCTCGTGACAAATCCACCTGCCAATACATGGGTTCAATCCTTGGGTTGGGAAGATCCCCTGGAAAAGGAAATGGGAACCCACTCCAATACTCTTGCTGGGAAAATCTCATAGACAGAGAAGCCTTGCGGGCTACAGTCCATGGGGTAGCGAAGAGTCGGACACAACTGAGCGACTGAGCCCACATGTGCGCACTTAAATGCCGAGCCCCTGGTGAGGGTCTCACTGGCTTCACCCTAGTCTTGGCTCTACCTGAAATGCACCATGTCTTCCAACCATCTGGTCTGAGAAGCCCTGGGAGTTGTGTAATCTTCAGAAAATACAAGTGATATCTCAATCCATGCCTTCCTACAGATCAGCAAACAGAGGCCAGAGAGGTCTGTGTCTCTCCCCTCACACGCCTGCTGGAGGGCCCTCAGCCTCGAAGAATCTTCTGGCTAGAGGGGAGGTCGAGATGGAAACCAGGGAAGAATTCACAGGTCCTTTGCATCTATCTGGATGCAGTGGGCACGTGGACCTGGCTTCAGGAGGGAGAAAAGGATGCAAAGGAAGAAGGAACCAGGTGAGCGGCCATTCCTGGGCCACTTGCACCCAGCCAGCCCAGCCTGACCCAGGCAAGGATCGAGGTGGCCTTCCACCCTCTGACCGCTGGAAGTGTTCCTTCAGTCCTTAGGTCAATATCAATTAAGCACTGGCTCAGATGGTAAAGAATCTGCCTGCAATGAAGGAGACCCAGGTTCAATCCCTGGGTCAGGAAGATTTCCTGGAGAATGGAATACACTCCAGTATTCTTGCCTGGAGAATCTCATGGACAGAGGAGTCTGGCGGGCTACAGTCCACGGGTCGCAAAGAGTCGGACACAACTGAGTTACTTTCACACTTTCACATGTGGCATGCATGTGCTAAGCAAAAGAGACCAACATGACATACCCAGCATGCAGCTGGTCTGATGGAGAATTCCCACATGAAACAAGGTGGGTGCCAGGAGGGATGCGTGTAGAAGGTGATGGCAGGAGAGGGGAGAGCCCACCTGGCTTAGGGAGAAGAGGGTTTGCGAGTGGCTTCCTGGGGCGAAACATGTCTTAGTTAAGTTTTTTTTAAAGTGGCTCCTCAGGTTTTTGTTTTTTGGCTGCACTGGGTCTTAGCTGCAGAATGCAGGGTTTTTAGTTGCCTCATGTGGGATCTAGTTCATTGCCCAGGGATGGAACCTGGGTCCTCTGCATTAGGAGGTCAGAGTCTTAGCCACTGGACCAGTAGAGAAGTCCCTCCTTCTCATCGCTTGTTACTTTCTCCTCCTTAGTCCTTAAGACTCATTTGAGGGACTTCCTCATTGGAGAACTAAGATCCCACGTGCTGTGGGGCTCAGCCAAAAAAAAAAAGAAGTAATGAGGAGGAAGAATAAGGAAGTAGGTGAGGGCGAGGCATGATCCCAGCAGAGGGGATGGCAGGGGCAAAGGGCGAGAGGTGAGTCGAGTAGAAGAGTAGAATGGAGTGGGGGCTGGTGATGCAGTCCATGAGAACTACTGAACACTGATGTTCAAGGCAAGGAGCTAGGGTGGGAGTGGGGATGGGATTGGGTCAGCAGGGAAGGCTGGAGGCGGTTTACCTCTTTATTTTTATATTTTATTTGTTTCTTTTTGGCTGTGCTGGGCCCCCGTTGCCACGTGGGCTTTCCCCTAGTTACGCGAGCGAGGGCTACTCTGTTGTCGTGCATGGGTTTCGCATTGTGGTGGCTTCTCTTGCGGAGCATGGGTTCTAGCTGGCAGGCTTCAGTAGTTTCGGTTCCCAGGTTCTAGAGCGCAGGCTCAATAGTTGTGATGGATGGGCTTAGTTGGTCCGTGGCACATGGGATCTTCTCTGACCAGGGATGGAACCTGTGTCTCCTGCATTGGCAGGTGGATTCTTTACCACTGAGCCACCAGGGAAGCCCGGCTTACCTCTGTAGACCCGGTCTAGGTCCCCAACAGATTGCCTTTCTCACAGAAGAAAACTGTAGGGTTTGTGCTTATGTGGGCTTTTGGGGAGATGCTCCCGACAGCCGTCTGGTAGCTATTGCATTACAGGCAGGGCCTCTGCCAGAGGCTCCCACAAACATCCCTATCCTTCCACCTCCAGCCTGCGCACACCCTCTCATGGGGAAGGGAAGAGTTAAGACTCCTTCTTGAGGCTCCTGCCAGCTGGTCCTGCTTCCTGCTGTCCTCACCTGTGCGATGGGATGATGAGATGGACGGAAACGTCTGCTGGTACCAGCATCCTTCAGCTCCATCCTTTCTCACCCTCCCACCCCATGGGTTTGGGTCAGACTTTCGGTAACATCCAGGAAGCAACATCTGTGACTTCGGCTGGGCTGCCACTCGCCACCCACCTCTAGAGGGAATCAGGGAAGGAGTTAAAGATAAAACAAAGCTGTAGGGCAGATGTGTAGGATGTAATATGTCACGTTACGTTTCGAAAGTAACTTTGGAAAATGCATGATAGTTGTGTCTTCTAGCTACAACATCTACATCTTGATAACAAAAGAAGACTGCAAGGAAATTCTCCAGGAGAGGTTATCTCTGCAGGGAGGTGGTAAGGATTATGGTAGGAATATCTTCTTTAAAAAAAAAAAAAAATTATCTTTGGCTATGCTGGGTCTTCGTTGCTGTGCTCGGGCTTTCTCCAGTCGTGGAGAACGGGGCAGGGCGGGGATGGGTTTACTGTCTAGCTGTGGGGCAAGGGTTTCTCATTGTGGTGAATTCTTTTATTGCAGAACATGGTGTCTAGTGTGAGCGGGCTCAATAGTTGCGGCTCACGTGCCCTGGAGTGCTTGGGCTCAGTAGCTGTGATGCATGGCTTAGTTGTCCCTTAGAACATGGGGTTTTCCCAACCAGGGATGGAACCCAGGTTCCTTGTGTTGGCAGGCAAATTCTTTACCACTAAGCCAACAGAGAAGCCCTGGAATATTTTTTCTTTTGCGTCTCTATATTACCTAAATTTTCTACAATGAATGTGCTATTGGAGGGGTGGCGTAGCATAATGATTGAAAAAGCAGACTGACTGGGTTTGAATCTGGCTCCGCAATTCATGTACCTTCATGATCTTGAACAAGGCACTTCTTACCCTCAGTTTCCTCCTGCACAGGGTGGGGGTTGTTATTAGAATTAAATGAGCTGTTTTGCCATCAACATTTCATTTGCTATGAACAGGGCCCCTGGTGTGCAGTAGGCATTACGTGTTTGTTAAATAAAAGGAAAATTACTTTTACCTAATATATATATTTTAAAAATTGCCCAAGTAATATAGGAACATAATCTTCTTGTGAGAAATGACACAGGATTTTTTTAAGTGAAATAACCCTTGGGGAAGATTAGTTTACAGTCTGTCTGGATTCACATTAAAAAAAAAATTTGTTGTGTTAAGGCAGGAGCAGGAAGGCATGAGAAGAATGTGGGTGGCAGTCTAGGGACAGTGCCTTCCCTGGTCTCTTCAAGGTTGGGAAAAGGCTGAGGCCAGGGCTCACCCATGTGGATTATGGAAGAGCTCTGGCTGATTCTGCAGCGTGAATCACCCGCTATGATATATTCACCCAGGAGGCAAATGCTGAGCCAAGAACCCCAACATTGTGGTTTCCTGATGAGCCTCACTGACACGCAGGCCTGCTTGCTGTTTGGCTTTCTGAAATACTGGCAAGCATCTGATGACCACCCTGCCCCCAGGACTACCATTGTGGATCCCCGGGGGCTTATGAATTTGGGGAACTGTTTAAGCGGACAAGTAACATGCCTTTGATGTGGGTTTCACATCAGCCTGTGCCTAAGGGTATCAGGCTCCAGCATCACACACGTGAAGGCTCCTTCAGAGCCTGGAGGAGCTGATGAGGGAGGCACCTCCATCGGCTCCACCCCGCCGCCCCCCCACCCCCCCCCCCCGCCCCCGGTGGGGAAGGACTCATATCCATGGAGCTGGCTCTTGCTGTCTCCTTGGGTCATGCTTTTTACCTTCTCAGCATTTAAAAATTTTTTATTTGGCTGTAACAGGGCCTAGTTGCAGCACCTTTGATCTTGGTCACAGAATCTTTAGTTGTTGCACATGGGTTCTAGTTCCCCAACCAGGGGTCGAACCTGGGCCCCCTGCATTGGGAGCTCAGAGTCTTAGCCACTGGACCACCAGAAAGTCCCCCTCAGCCTTTCCTGACCTCAGTCCATGGACTGATTTGGGGGAGTGGGGAGACAAGATTTAAGCACTTTGGCATGCAAGCTTTCCCCACAAAGGGAAAAGGTTTAGGTTTAATTTCTATCCATCCACACCAGTAGCACTGGTGAGGAATGGAAGTTACTGGACTGGTGCTGAGCAGAGCCTCCAGGGAGGAAGGTCAACAGAACCACAGCCCAGGCTCAGAGCAGCCAAAGGGTGCCCCACTCTGTGAGGCCATCCGAGTGCACCTTCCACCTGCCAGTTGGACACCCTACCAGGCCCCAGAGTAAGAAACAAGGGTTACTGACGTCTCTGGCGACAGGCCAGGCGGGGATGGAATTCAGGCACGCCCTGTTTCTGGACCACATTGCCCCAGGGAGTTTTCTCCCCCGTGACTGTCTCATTTCCTCTTCTGAGCCAATCATTAACCCTACCAGGGTTCCCCCCGCAAGAGAAGCCACAGGAACAAGTAACTGGTCGAGGCCAGAAATGTCCAGGCTGCTTCCCTGGAGGGGCTGAGTCCCCGGTCACACAGCTGCTGTGGTCGGAGGGCAAGGCCCAGCCTCTCCCTGTGACTTCCACACGGTCTGGCTTGGCTGGGCAGGTCAGATGGAAGAGACCTGGATGTGAATGAAGCCCCTTGGCTTCCCAGCAGTGCTACCCAGGGGAGCTGTGTGCGGTGGGCTTAAGGCTGGGGGGCGGGGACAGCAGCTTCCAGGCACCCACCCACCTGGAGAGCTTCAATTCCACATGCTCCTCAGCTGCAAAACACCAGCCATGTGAGAAAAACTCTTGCTGGGCAGAGGAATGGGGGCCGGAGCCCCGCCTGGACCGAGGCCCTCAGCCTTTTGGGGAGGGAGGTCTGACACAGTCATGATTCCCCGGCTTAACTCCCTAGCCTCCAATTAAGCCAGTAACTCAGAACACCTCTACGCCCGCGGGTCAGGTGCCAGCTCTCCGTCTGGCCACCTGCGGAGGAGTCACCTGGCCCAAGCCCCGCCCACTCCTGGGCAACCTGAGACCCTCCGAAGGGGCTTAGGAGCTCATGGGTGGGGGAGGCCGAGCATCCTGGTCAGGAATCGCCCCCCTCTGGAGGCCACGGGGCTGTCCCCAGTCCCAGGGGGATCGCCAGCCTGGTTCTGAGCCCCTTCTCCCGTGACAATGGGGACGGGAGGATCGGCCTGTTTCCGGGGATCCCCAGGACCTCCCGGGACCCCTGGGTGGTCGTCGCTGGTGAAGTCCAGGCAGCGAGTCGGGAGGCGGATTCGCTGCCCGCCCCTCCACCCCAGGCCAAGGGACCCCGCGGGGCCGGCCCCCATCCCCGGCGCGCCCCTCCCTGCGGGCGCAGCCAGCGCTCGAGTCCAGCTTTATTGGCCTAGGCCTCGGAGGGGCGCTGCTTGAGCGTGACCGAGGCGCCGCTGCTGACCATGACGGCAGGGTAGAGCGGCTCCAGGAAGGAGGCGAGGAAGCGGTAGAGGAGGCTCACGCCGCCCGCCACGCCGTAGAAGGAGAGGCAGCCCGCCGCGCAGTCGAGCAACACGCCGAGCGTGCGGTGGTAGCCGCCGTGCAGCACCGTCTGCGTGTTGTTGTGCCACACGGAGAACTTGAGCGAGTCCCACTCCAGGCACCACGAGTAGGGGTTGCGGCCCAGCAAATAGACGATGTTGCGGCGCGGGCGGCCGCCGAGCGGGGGGCTGCGGCGGTAGGTGACGCCCAGGCACACCCACGAGTTGGACACGTCGGCCTCCCAGTAGTGGCGGCCCTCGGCCAGGCCGCGCGAGCACAGCACCTGCGGCCACTGTTTGAAGCCCGGGAAGGGGCCGCCCGCCGCGAAGGGCTCCAGGAGGATGCCCAGGTTCAGCACCGAGTGGGTCTCCTTGAACAGGAAGAGCTCCTCGCTGGCCGTGGTGGCGTCGAAGTTCAGGTTGCAGTAACCTGGGCCGAGGGGGTATGGGAAAGGGGCTAGGGTCCGCAGGCCCGGGGGGCAGAGCGCTGGAGGTCTGGACAGGGGAGGGCCGAAGCTCACAGCTTCGGCACAAAAGTCACCAAGTGCTTCCACCCCCAGCTCCCAAGAGCGGCCCCTCCATTCCCCTCTCTAAGTCTTCAACTCCAGCCTGCAGGGGTGGACACTGTCTGGCTGGGCGCTGTCCAAAGGCCTGCCTTCCTAGAGAGGTGGGCAACCAAGAGTCCCCCATCTGCCCTCCCCAGCCAAAGCCTAACAGGATCCCCTTTTCGGTTTGTGCAGGACACAAGACTGCGTGGGACTAAGGGAGCGTCAGCGGCTCCTGGAGGAGGTCGCTCAGAAGGGGTCATCAGAGGCTTCATCAGCTGTGACCCTGGAAACCTCAGAGACATCACCGATGATTTCTTAGAGAGTCACTTGGTCCCTCGCCCAGCCTGGGAGAGGGGCTGCAGGGACATTAACTGAAAAGGGAGACTGACTGTACAAGGGCCATCCAAGCTGGCTTGGCTAAAGTCCAGCGGAGGTCGGCAGGCACCCAGCTGAGGGCAGAGGCTGAGCCACATCAGGGCCACAAGGGCTGTAGAGCTGGCCTCTGGGTGTTGGTCAAGGCCCTGCCACCCATGGGCATGGGACAGGACAGCCTTCTCCCCTTCCTCTCAGGGCCGTGGAATCACAGGCCTTCTGAGGTCTCTAGTCCAGAGTACAAGGTCAGGGCAGGAGAGATCTGGCATCTTTCTGGAGCCTTGGCCTGAATGGAGGTGGGGCTGGGTCGGCTGGGCAACCAAGGGCCCTGTTCCTTTCCTTCCCACCCCTGGGGCTGGACCCCAGGACTGAGGACTCACACTTGAGAAGTATTTTCCTGTCCACATCCGGGGGCAGCACCTCATAGGAGTTCATCTTAATGCCTGGGGAAGATGGGGGACTTTGCTGAGGACACTTTCACAGCCCAGTGTCCTTCCAGAGAGGGGCATGGGCTTCCAGGAGGTTGAGTCACCTGGAGAAGGTGCACACAGACAGGCCGGGCTCTCTTACAAGTGTGCGGACTCCCAACTGCTGCCCTTGGGGCAGCCCATCCCCAGAAGGCAGGTGGGTCTCCAGTCGCCCCAGGCAAGCAGGTTCTAACTAACCCTTCAGGAGGAGCTGGTTGATGAAGCTGAGACCCATGTCCACCAGTCGGGTCCGGAGCTCTGCCAACGTCTCTGGCAGCTGGAGGAAGCTCTGCTTCTCCTCGCAGTTGGTGCCCATCAGGGGCTCCACGCAGGCAGGGAAGTGCTTCAGCCTGGGCAACTCCTGCAGGCAGGGAGGGGCTGGCAGTACCACTTGTTAGCCAGGCCCCAAGCAGGGGCCCGGGGCTTAGCGGTTCCCCAGAACCAGGAGGCAGGCGGGAAAGCTGCCCATGTTCAAACCCAGACAGCTTGCTCCCCTCCTCCTGGCTTTTCGGATATCTGAGTTAGGGCTGTCAAAGCCCCTGCAGCCCAGTGGATGTTGCCGTGGGCCTGGGTGGTGGGGGTAGGGAGGGGCCTTGCCTGCAGAAACTGCTGGTCGCTGCGGTTGGCAAGCAGGCTTCGGAGCCAGATGCTGTCCCCCTCCAGCTTCAGGAGCCGGTTGTGACTCTGCTGGATGGAGCCGCCCAGCTTCCCCAGGGCGGCAGCCTCCTCTTTCTCCACGAAATCCAGCACCTTCATCTGCATCTGTTTGATCTCCTGGATGATCTCTGAGAAGCAGGCGTTCACCTCGTCCCGAGTCGTCTGGATCAATTTCTGGGGGCAGGTGTGGGGGGACAGAGAGGTGTCTTTGAGCCCCACCTCCTTACCCTGCTTGTCAGGGCCCAGAGCTGGCTGAGGCATCACCTCTCTGTTTGCCTGGCCCCACACCATCCACTCCAAGCCCTTGAGAGGCCCCCTAAGCCTGAAGCAGGGTGCTGGGGAAGCCTCGGCCGGAGGTGGCGATGGGCCAAGCTTACCGAGAGAAAAGCCACCTGGCCCCGGTGCTTTTGGCTGTCAGAGGTGATGATCAACATCTGGTTCTCCACGTTGGCCTGGACCTTCCGAACTTCGACCTGAGGTGAGAGGGTGAGGTGGAAGAGGAGTGGGCCAGTGATTCAGATAGGTGCCCTAGCAGAAGCCCTCTGTGGGCAGTCCCATGTCAGAGCTCAGAAGAAACGCACCTCTTCAGTTAAAAAAAAAAACAGCCCTATTTAGCTGCATCAGGTCTTAGCTGCAGCACGTAGATCTCTCCTTTCGGTACATGGACTCTCCAGCTGTGGCATGTGGGATCTTCGTTCCCCAACCAGGGATTGAACCTGTGTCCTCTGCATTGCAGGGCAAATTCTTAACCACTGGACCACCAGGGAAGTCCCACCTCATGTTCTTAAGAGGTCTGAATGAGGATGGGTAGGGCTGAAGGGTAGATGACCCACCGACACCCCTCTATTTTTTTTGGCTATGAGGCAGGTAGGATCTTAGTTCCCCAACTAGGGATCAAACCTATGCCCCCTGAAATGGAAGTGCAGAGTCCTAACCACTGGACCGGCCAAGGAAGTCCCTCGGGGCCACTCTGCTCCTGTTCTCTCTCATTCCCTGAGAGACTCCCCATTCTTAGGAATCAGTTTCTCTGCTTCTGACAGCTGATGACCATAGGGTTCAGATCACAAGCAGCAGCTATGGAGGGGTTCAGTGATTTGAGACGCCTTGGAGGGGGGCAGTGGGGTGAGCAGGAGTCGATCAGATGCGGAGTCCTTTGCTCCCTGGGTCAGTGCCACCAGGTCCAGGCAGAACTGTGTCCCCAAGTCCTTCCACATAAGCCTCAGCTACCCCAGAGGCTCAGCGGTAAAGAATCTGCACAGGGAGACACTCAGGAGATACGGGTTTGATCCCTGGGTCGGGAAAATCCCTTGGAGGAGGAAATGGCAATCCACTCCAGTATTCTTGTCTGAAAAATTCCAAGGACAGAGGAGTCTGACAGGCTACAAAGAGAGTCAGATAGGACTGAGCGACTGAGCACAAGCACATCCCAGGGGCGGGCGCTGTCATGATTCACAATCTACTGTGGGACAGTGGGATTCCAGGTACCTGTCTGTGAACTGTTGCTGACCCACAGCAAAAGAAGAAGCTTGTGCCAGGCTGTAAATCAACACATTTCTCCCTTTGTTGAGAAGGTCCTGCTGTGAAAAAAGTGTCAGCTGAACTCAACAGTGTGGTGAGTTGGCTTACATTCTGGCCCAAGCTTCTTTCTTGCAGGTGGCTACGTTGGAATAGCACAGTTCTAGAATATGCTTTGGAGAAGGCAACGGCAACCCACTCCAGTACTCTTGCCTGGAAAATCCCATGGATGGAGGGGCCTGGTAGGCCGCAGTCCAGGGGGTCGCTAGGAGTCGGATATGACTGAGCGACTTTACTTTCACTTTTCACTTTCATGCACTGGAGAAGGAAATGGCAACCCACTCCAGTGTTCTTGCCTGGAGAATCCCAGGGACGGGGAGCCTGGTGGACTGCCGTCTATGGGGTCACACAGAGTCGGATACGACTGAAGCGACTTAGCAGCAGAATATGCTTGATAGAATGTTTCAAATATAAGCACTCCATCGAAGAAAGCAATCCAAATGGAGAAAACATAATTTGAAAATAGAAAAAAAGGGATTCACCCAACCTGACATGTTTGTATTTTGATATGATACCTTTCAGCCATTCCTTTCTCTGTGCAAAAAATTTTTTAAGTAGGATTCATCACAAATAACTTTGGGTCCTTTTTTTAAAAAAATAAAGAACTAACCATTTTATTAATTTTTTTTTTTTTGATTGCAGTGCACGGCATGAGGGATCTTCCCCCACCAGGGATAAACCCATATTCCCCTAAGTGGAAGCAGAGTCTTAACCACTGGACCGCCAGGGAAGTCCCTGGATCCTTATTCAATCAATCTGATAGCACTTTGTCATGTCTTGCCAGGACCCTCGTGAGCATCACTTTGGGTGGTTTAGTCGCCAAGTGGTGTCCCGCTCTTTTCGACCCCATGGACTGTAGCCTGCCAGGCTTCTCTGTCCATGGGATTTTCCAGGCAAGAGTACTGGAGTGGGTTGTCATTTCATTCTCCAGGGATCTGCCTGACCCAGGAATCGAATCCAGGTCTCCTGCACTGCAGGCAGATTTTTTTTTTTTTTAACTGACTGAGCTACCAGGGAATTCCGAGCATCATTTTAATGGCCGGAGAAGGAAATGGCAACCCACTCCAGTATTCTTGCCTGGAGAACCCCACGGACAGAGGAGCATGGCAGGCTACAGTCTATGGGGTTGCAGAGAGTCAGACATGACTGAGAGACTAAGGACACTTTAATGGCTACAATCCTTTCCTTCCTGGAAAGGTGTGCCTGGAACACAGAGTCCTCTTGCTCCTCAGCCTCCCCTCCCCGCCCCTCCCCTCCTTCATCCACCCTCTCCCCTCCCCTCCCCCATCCACCTCCTCCCCTCCCCCATCCACCCTCTCCCTTCCCCCCACCCCCCCCCACTTCCGCATCCACCCGCTCCCCACTTCCCCCCACCTCCTTGCGTGCGCGCTCCTCCTCCAGCGGGATGGTGTCGTGGTTCTTGTGCTCCTCCAGCAGGCAGGCCCCGCACACGCAGCAGCCCTCGGTGCGGCAGTACAGCCGCCGGAGCTTGCGGTGCTTGCGGCACAGCCGGCTCTTGAGGTCCCACACGGGCTCCAGCAGCTGGTGCCCATGGAACACCTGGTCCTCTAAGTGGCTGCGCAGGTGCTTCTCACACAGGGAGGCCATGCACTGCAGGCACGACTTGACGGACTTGAGCTTCTCAGGGGCACAGAAGTCGCAGGGCACGTCCCTGGGCCCGGCCAGGCTCCGTGAGGACCCCAAGGTCTGGCCCTTGGCCTGGGTGAAGCAGGTCACCATCTCCTCCAGGATGACGTTCTTGCAGAGGCGAGGCCGCGTGGGGAAGCTCTCCCGGCACTGGGGGCAGTAGAGTGGCTCGCCCATGGTGGCCTGGTAGTCCCAGAAACCCTGGAGGCAGCTCATGCAGAAGTTGTGCCCGCAGGCGGTGGTGACTGGGTTGCGGAACACCTCCAGGCAAACGGGACAGAGGACTTGGTCCTCCAGCTTGCAGAGACTGCTGTCATTCATCAGGAACTGGCCTTGGGGAGCTCCTGAGAGCTTGGCAGTGGGCTGCAGGGCTGGGGCTTGGTCCTGGACTGGCCCTGGGAAGACGGGGCAAAGCCAGGTTGAAGCCAGGGCGGGAGTTGAGGGGCCTTTGAGGGGGACCCCTTTTCTTCTGTTGGAAACAGCTGGTCTGCCCATGGGGTACTGGGACTGTACCCACACAGGGGCATAAACTGAGGCTTGTGTTTTTGTCCCTGCCCGAATTCCTGGAACAAATCTTGGACAAGAAGGTAGATAGGCAGGAAGAAGTCACATGGCGACAAGGGAAACAAGCCGCTTCCCTGGCCTTTTGGGAGAAAGGTCAGCACACAAGTACTTACGTGAAACTCTCTGCATGTCAAGGAGAGCCAAAGGCTTGCTGCCCTGTGGATGGAGGGAAGAGAACACTTGGGTGCTTAGGCCCGCGTTGGGGTGGGGGGTGCGAGGCCCCAGGTCACCAGCTGCTGGGAGGACTCCCAGCCCAGTGTGCCCCAACCCCACCCCTTTACATCCCCTGGGGTTAGACGACCACCTTCTCACCTTTCCCTTTGGCTGCTGTTCTGTGGTCCCCCTATCGAGTTGGACCCCCTCCTTGAGACTGCCCACAGTTTTGCTCCTGATGTCACAATTCAAGCATGACCAGCCCCAGCCTTCTGCTTGTGATGTCAGCAGGGCAAAACAGACTCAATAAAGGAAGACGTGAAGATAAGTAAATAGTAAAACATGGTATTCCAGTTAATTAAAAAAAATACATATTACAGTTGATTACTAACAATGATGTGTGCCTGGTAACCATATATATTCATCTAGTCTTTAGTTTTAAAAGAAAACCAGCATGAAACATGTTTCTTCCTGAATGTCTTTATAGGACTATAAGGATTTTAAAGCTTTTCATCATCATTGAAATTGACTGCAAATGCCTCCTAGAGTTTGAATAATGCTTTTTTGGGGGGGGGGGGCAGGGGGGAAGGACAGGGTAGTACATGGAAGGGCTTCTCAGTGGTACTAGTGGTAAAGAACCCGCCTGCCAATGCAGGAGACATAGGAGACTTGAGTTGGATTCCTGGGTTGGGCAGATCCCCTGGAGAAGGGAACGGCTGGCCATTCCAGTACTCTTGCCTGGAGAATCCCATGAACAGAGGAGCCTGGCGGGCTACAGCCCATGGGGTCGCAAAGAGTAGGGCACGACTGAAGCGACTTGGCACACACAAAACGTGCACGTGGAAATCAACTTTTCTTTTAATGTTTTCCAGGAAAATTTACTTCAGAAAAAAAGAAAGGTGTCAGTGGACATGCTGCAGTGGTGAGGGGTCCTGCCCCTCCCAGGATATTCTTTGCTCTGGAACCTTCATCCCAGGAGACAGAGTCGCTGCTGCACCCAGGGCCCCCTGCAGTGGACGTGGGGGACTCAGTTTACTAAGCAGAGAAGGAAAGTGGCAACTAAGTGGCCGTGAGATCTTGGGCAAGTCGTTTCATCTCTTGGGACCTTGGTTCTCTGGTGAATCCACAGGGTTGTTGTAGAAGAGATCTCAAGGCTCATTCCTGGTTTGAAGTTGAGTGAGTCAAACATTATCCGACTGGTGATGCTCAAGATTGTCCTTTCCACTGTGGTTCTGATCTTCAGAAGGAAAAGATGACTGAGGCTTAGGAGAGAGTCTCATCACTGCGACAGCTTCTTGTCAGCGTTCGTTTCCCCAGCCTTCTCCCCCAGCAGGATACATGCCCTGAAGAGTCTGCAGCACGTCACTCTTTCTGTTTTTGGGCCTCCCCATGCAGCATGCAGGATCTTAGTTCCCCGACCAACATGGAGCCTGTGTCCCCTGCAGTGGAAGCACTGAGTCGTAAATCACTGGACCACCAGGGAAGTCGCAATACGTTACTCTTCTTTTAAAAAAAAAATTCATATTTATTTGACTGCTCCAGGTCTTAGTTATGGCATGTGGGATCTAGTTCCCTGACCAGGGATTGAAACTGGGCCCTCTGCCTTGGGAGCATCTTAGCCACTGGACCAGTGAAGTCCTCGTCTTTACTTCTGAAGAATATCTTCACTTGGTAATTCTACATTGGCAGCTTTCTTTTTAGTATTTTGGAGATTTAATTCCACGGTCTTTTAAAAAAAAATATTTTTATTGTTACTTATTTTTTGGCCATGCTGCACAGAATATGGGACCTTAGTTCCTCCACCAGGGATCAAACCTTTCCCCGATGCATTGGAAGCATGGAGTCCTAACCACTGGGCTGCCAGGGAAGTCCCTTCCACTGTCTTCTGGTTTATATTTTTCTGTTGAGAAGCTGACTGTCAGTCTTATTGCTGCTTCTTTGAAGGGTAACCTTTTTCCCCGCTTCTGGTGACTTGTAAGATTTTCTCCAAATTTGTTTTCATTTCATTCTGTTATTTCTATGCTGCTGTTCAGTTGCTAAGTCGTGTTCCGCTCTTTGTGACCCCGTGGACTGCAGCACGCCAGGCTTCCCTGTCCTTCACTATCTCCTGGAGTCTGATGTGTGTTCTTGTGTATCCTCCTTAGGATTTGTAGGGCTTCTTTTATTTGGCTGCCTTGGGTCTTAGCACATGGGATCTTTCGCTGCGGTGCACAGACTCTCTAGTTGTGGCACTCGGGTGTTAGTAGTTGCAACATGCAACTTAGTTCCCCAACCAGGGAAATCTTAGTTTCCTATCAGGGATGGAACCCGAGTTCCCTGCGTTGCAAGGCAGATTCTTAACCACTGGATTACAAAGTGCCTGTAGGGATTCTTGAATATGAGGCTGCCTTTAAGTATCTCCGAGGACCTTGATTACAGCTCAGCATCTCTACCCCTCTGCCTCTACCCAGGTTCTGATGAATAGTCCCTTGGCCATTAGGCAGCTAGCTGCTTGGCTGTTTCCTGTCTGCCTCCAGAATTGCCCTCTCCCACTCAAGCAGTAGGACTCCAGGACTCAGCTTTCGTTGTCAGTGCTTCCGGTTGGATTCCTGGGTCAGGAAGATCCCCTGGAGAAGGGATAGGCTACCCATTCCAGTATTCTTGCCTGGAGAATACCCATGGATAGAGGAGCCTGGCAGGCTACAGTCCACGAGGTTGCAGAGTCAGACACGACTGAACGACTAAGCCCAGCACAGCACGTTTCCAGGCACAGAGTGGCCGTGCAGCGCAAGGCCGCAAAGAAGCGGACGTTTGCCGGAGCCCTGATAGAAGCAAGAGCTGAGCACCACGTCCCTTCTGCACCTGCCAACCGCACCCTCCTCCAACGTCAGGGTCTCATTTAAGAACTCTGCGGCGTCTTCCAAACCCTCCCCTCTCCAATAAGTGCTTGTCGGCTATCTATCATAATTGCACAAAGGAGGGCATATTTTGAGGGTGTTTTGCCAACTGTGTAGACAGTGCATGTGTGGAGCCTATTAGAATGAAATGTGAGTAGGAGCAATAGCCCAAGCTTAGACATAAAGCCACCAAGATTATCCAAGGGAGCTTGCTCACAATTTTCTTACAAGAAAGCTGAGAAAAACGAACTATTAGTCTTCTGTCCACTTTATGTGTTTTGCTAGAAATAATTAACAGAAAACTAACTGGTTAAAAATACTCAAATTTAGATACGAGGCTTAGATTAAAAAACAAATACTTATTTGGCTGTGTCAGATCTTACTTGTGACACTTGGGCTCTTTTACTGCAGCACACATACCCTCTAGTTGTGGTGGGTGGGCTTAGCTGCTCTGTGACATGTGGGATCTTAGTTCCCCGAACAGGGATCAAACCCATGTCACCTGCGGCGGAAGGTGGATTATTAACCATTGGGCCATCAGATTTCTGAGCTGCCAAATGTGACTTCTGACTTGGGGAAAATAAACAAGAGAGGACATAAAAGCACAAAGGCAAGCCCACAAGGGCAAAAATATGACTCATGAGGGCAAAAGCTAGAATTGGTTAAACTGAATTAAATTTCCCCCCAAAATCTCTTAGAAAACCATGATCTTAATGAAAATATTTTTAAGAATTAATGAAATAGAAAAACAATTTAATTGCATTACATAGTATTAAACTGACTTCACAGAGTTAACAGTTCACCCCAGGGGAAAGCTTCACGGATGAGAATCCTTCTGCATGGTATGATTCTTATAAAAAATTTAGCTTTGGCCTGCCACCTGGGCTCATGACTGAGCAGATTCAGTGGAACTGAAGTGATCTGTAAACAGTGCCATATAGAGCCTCCAGCAAGTCCCAACAGGAGACTCACCATGCAGACTCCAGGGTTTCCGAATAGACCCGTGACTCCTTTTACAGCGACTCTCCTTTTGAGGGCTTCCCAGGTGGATCAGTGGCAAAGAGTCTGCCTGTAATGCGGGAGACCCAGATTCCATCCCTGGGTCAGGAAGATCCTCTGGAGAAGGGCAAGGCAACCCACCCAGTATTCTTGCCTGGAGAATTCCACTGACCAAGGAGCCTGGCGGGTACAAAGAGTCGGGCACGACGGAGCGACTAATTCTTTTTTTCTTTCTTCGCCTTTTGAGAAACAGTCCCTGCTCCCTCATCATGGGAATCAAGAGACCATATGGTCTGAGTTGCCCATCAAAACCTACAAAGCTAATTTGAGGGGTAATTAACATAGACCAGAAATAGATGTGACTGTCTCTCAGACCTGGGAACAATGACTGTTTGCAGTGTCTTATGTTAGGGCTTAACAGGCGGATTCTTTACCACTGATCCACTTGGGAAGTCCTCAAAAGGCTTCCCTGGTGGCTCAGAGAGTAAAGTCGTCTGTCTGCAATGTGGGAGACCTGGGTTCGATCCCTAGGTCAGGAAGATCCCCTGGAGAAGGAAATGGCAACACACTCCAGTATTGCCTGGAGAATCCCATGGATAGAGGAGCCTGGTGGGCTGCAGTCCATGGGGTCTCAAAGAGTCCGACACGACTGAGCGACTTCATTTTCACTTTCATGTTAGGGGAGAGGGTAGGATTGTCTTTGTGTAAAGAATAGCTGCATCTTGTCACATGGAGGCATAAAGTTATTCTTACCATTTTGTATGAAGTTCAAATATGCATAGAAGTGAGTTTATAGATACTGAGCAGCCCCGGCTGTGGTTCCTCTCAGTCCCAACCCACCCAGACTGCCGGGTGCTGCTGGGGCTGAGAAGCTGCCGTAAGGGACGTGCGAGGGAGCTGGAGGGAGAGAGATGAGTCCCTTCCTGTTATCAGAGCAACCACAGCAATGCAGCTTCACTCTGGCAGCAACAGCTGGTCCCAGCAGTGCGGTGAGCCCCCGTCGGCAGCCTCCCTCGCAGGGCCCCTCCTTGACGGTACGCATTGTACGGATTTCTTTGCCATTCGCCAACCGGGGATGGAACCTGGTCCCACTGCAGTGCAAGTGCAGAGTCTTAAGCACTGCACCACCAGGCAAGTCCCGCCTCAACCTTCTGTTTTTCATTCTTTTTAAAAGTTTATTTTTGGCTGTGCTGGTTCTTCACGCTGTGCAGGCTTTCTCTAGTTGCCGGTGAATGGGGCTACTCTCTAGTGGTCGTGTGCGAGCTTCTCACTGGCCTCTGCTATTGCGGAGCACGGGTTCAATAGTTGTGACGTGTCGGCTCAATTGCTGCTCCGCATGTGGAAATCTTCCTGGATCAGGGATCGAACCTGTGTCTCCTGCCTTGGCAGGTGGATTGTTTACTAATGAGCCATCACGGAAACCCTGCATCTTGACCTTTTAATAATGCCAACCTCTTTTCTTTGCTCCCCAGAATTGGGAACAAATGGGCTTCCCAGGTAGCTCAGTGGTAAAGAATCCACCTGCGATGCAGGAGACCTGGGTTTGATCTCTGGGTCAGGAAGATCCCCTGGAAGAGCAAATGGCAACCCATTCTAGTCATTCTTGCCTGGGAAATCCCACGGACAGAGGAGCCTGGTGGGCTACAGTCCACGGGGTCATAGAGTCGGCCACAACGAACAGGCACACTCACTTGGGAGCAGTAACTCTGTCCTGCGATCCCCATGGCTGTGACACCCGAGTCCCCCAGGCCTTTTCCTTTCCCTCCCATTTACCACTGCTGTGGCCTCTTGTTGGAGCTGTTACAGCCACAGCCCTTCTCAGTACTCTTCTCTGTACATACCTCCTCCCCAGCTGTCAGCGCCCTGTAGGAGGGACGACCTAACTCCTTCAGAAGATCCCACATCCTGCCCGATGACTTAGGGATCAACACTTAAACTTGTGTGACTGGATTCTTACCTCACGTTCTTCCTCATCCTCCTGGCAGAGAAAATGAGCACCCCATCACCTGTTCTCTTCCAGGAAGACTTTTTTCCCTTAAAGCCCATCTCCTACTTCTCCCCATCTCCTTCCTGCTCTCTTGCAGGAAGCCCATCTGTCCCACCTTCTGTCCCTTGGCACTCTCTGGTCCTTTCAGATGCAGTGGAATGAAAGCCAGGAGAAAGAAGGTCCAGCCTCTTCCCTCCTCCCCGGCCCCCCAGGCAGTCTTAGCATCAGGAGAAAGGAGGACTCTGTAAGAAACTCTGCTAGAAAAGGGTGCAGTGACATTCATCTCCTGAGGACAGTGTGAGAATCATCAATGTTGAGTGACAGGACTCCAGGAGCTCTGAGTATTGAGAACTACACACCAGAGGTTTCAAGATTCAGAAGTCTGTTTCATGTCTTTATTGACAAGGGGGGGGGGGGAAAGGGTCACAGCATTTCAGACTTTATTCAAAGACACAAACGGCAACAAAGGGCACCCACAAGTGACAGGTATGGTCCCTAAGGCCTGGCTCTAAGGCCATCCCGGAGGGTGTGGGTGACTTCTCAGCCCTTCCCCTCAGCATGTCTCCTCCTCCTCTATGCCTCACGGACACCCCTGAGATCAGTTAGAACTGTGCATAAACAAAGCCACTCCAGAGGAGGCTGGGCCCTGCTGGCCAGCGTCGCCCACGTGGCGGCCCTGGGCAGCAGGAGAGCGTGGGGCACTGCTCACGTGACCCCCCAGCCAATGGCTGGGCCTCTCTCTGGAGCGGTCAGCCAGGCTCTCCCTGAGGGAGCCGGCTTTCAGGAAAAAAATACCAACTTGGTTCACGAAGGGCTTGGGTAAAATACTTCCCCAGAAACCTTAAGAAACAATCCCTCTCAGATTCCTGGAGCGCTGAAACAACTGAGACTGTTGCTGGGTGGCCGGGGGAGGGAACCTGGGGAAAGGCGGCCCGCTGGTCCCTCTGAGCGCTCAGCGAGGGGCGCGCCGGTCTTCGCAGACTCCACAGCAGACCCGTGAGAAGCTTGATGAGAAAGACGCTTCCAGAGGGCCTGGCCCCCTCTGCCCTCCAGCCTCCTCGCTCCTGCTTGCTGACTTGGGACCAGAGGCTGGTTTTCAGATGAGCCCCAGACAAGCAGGTCTGCTTGGGCTTGCGGCCCCAGACGCCAAGGCTTGCCTCCTTTCAGTCTGACGGTGCTAACTCCCACTGACCAGAGCTCCTCACCCACCATCCTCTGGTTGATGGCAGCTTTTCCTTGACGTGTTCAATTCTTTTTCCCCGTGAAAGAGGTCAGGATGGACACCTGCAACCATTCTGCAGGGGTAACTGTTTATTGTAGGTAGCAGTTCCTCTAACATTTTACAGCTGTAAGAGTCCTGGGCACGGGCCAGACATCCGTGGTGCTGACATGCACGTTCACACTGGGGTGTAGACACAGTGTGTCAGCAGGCACCCCGGACACACACTTCTCCCCTACTCTACACACAGACGTGTGAGGGCAACATGAGGTTCCTGTCTGGGCAGGGGCCGGTCACAGGCTCGAAAGACACTTGGCACAGTCGATAGTCACTTTAAAGCAACCCTGACCCCAGAGCCATGCGGTGAGCAGCTGAGCTGGGGGGCAAAGGGAACCTCAGCTTAGAAGGAGCCACGGGCTTGAGGGATCTTTTATGAACAAAGCGCTCCCCACAGGCACCTCCCCTTCTCTGGACCATCTGCCATACTAGGAAAGTCACCCAGGGAAAAGCCAGGGCTCTCTGGCCCCTTTGAGCTCCATGACTGCTCACCAAGACTCGGAAGCTCAGACAGCAATCCAGTTACGAGCTCTGAGGCTTGGCTCCTGAGTCAAACACTGGATCTTCGATGCCTCAGCCCCCACAGAAGGAAGTGGCGGTGAGGGCCGGGTCAGATGAGGGGGTCCTGGGCCCGCCCGTCAAATGCACATACACACAGCGGATGGCAGGGGCTCACGACCACTGCCAAGGCCAGAAACCAAGAAGAGACACAAGTATCGCACTTTCGATCAAGGCATTTCTAAGAGACGATCACAAAAACACGCCACTTTTGATACTACAGACTACATTTGGCAACTTTCGGAGAAAACGGCTGTCTCCACCCCAAGGCATCAGAGGGTCCAAAATCCCTTTATCCTCGGCCCCAGTTTAAAAAGTCAGGGAAGGAAGACGGGCCAACAGAGGGCAGGCAAAGGCTACAGAAGCAGTTACACCAGCTACCTACAGTGCCCCCCAGTCTGTCTGTCTGACTCCGTGCAGGATACCGCCTGCCTTGAACCTCTTCTTGGGGAGAAGGTGAGCTATCTGGGGCCGGGGGACGGGGTGCCAGCTGCTGGAGAGAAATGAGGCAAGCCAAACATGGGGCAGCTGGTGGCCTGAATCCAGAGCTGCGACCCCCCCATCCTCCCCTCCTCAAAGAGGCTTTGTTCATAGGAATGTGGGGGTGCTCTGGCAACTCTATCCCTCACCGAAACCTCAATTCAACAGCCTAAACCAGACTCTGCGTCTGCTGCGGTAGTCTGGGGTGTGTGGGAGAGAAAGGTGGCGTGATGAAGCGACTGCCCGTGTCCAACAGGGCACACTCAGGTGAAAACGTGGCACAGCTCAGGACAACCCTCTTGCACGCGCTCCGGCTTCCAGGAAGTACAGCATCTGCAAGGACCTAGGGCTTCCTCCTCCCCGCCCCATCCTGAGACAAGCTCCACCTGGGAACCCAGCCCAGTGCTCTTGGAGAGGTTTGTTACAACACCGGCTAAGAAAAGAAAAGCAGGTTTCTGAGAAGGTACTGTGCAGCTGAAAGCGGCATCTGTCTTCGGGTTCCTGTGGATGGGGGTGTGGCTCCTTTGGTTTTGACCAGAACTCTCCTCCACTGGGGGCCAGGCGCGGCTTGGCTTGGCAGTAGCTCGGTTACTGTACAGGAGCGAGACTGAATTTCACAGACGTGCTCGGCTGGGCGCGCTCGTCACTGAGGACTCGGGAGTTTACATCCGAGACCCTCTCTCCTGAAGAATCTGGAAGGGCAAGACGGGGGAGACAGGCTTGGACTCTGGGCGTGCACTGCTCTTAGGTGGGGTGGCTTCCCAGCCCACTGAGGGAGGAGAAAGAGACCAGAGTCACTTCTCACTGGGCCCGGTGGAGCAGCAGCAGGATGACCTGTTACCCTGGGAAGCGAGGCAGCACCCCTGAAGCACTGCAGTATGAAGACGCTGGGGCAGGGCTTATGTGCTGCAGGGCCACCTCCCCTGAGAGCAAAAGGACACATCCAGCTCACCACACGTGGCAGAGGACCACCGCAGGCGGAGGAGGACCACCGCAGGCGGAGGAGGACCACCTCCCCTGAGCGGAGGGACACAGGCCAACTCACTACACTTGGTGGAGGATCACCACAGGGAGAAGGATCACCGCACAGGGAGGAGGACCACCTCACGCAGAGGAGGATCACCTCCCCTGAGCGGAGGGACACAGGCCAGCTCACTACACTTGGAGGAGGATCACCGCACAGGGAGGAGGACCACCTCACGCGGAGGAGGCCCACCGCACAGGGAGGAGGCCCACCGCACAGGGAGGAGGACCACCGCACAGGGAGGAGGACCACCTCCCCTGAGCAGAAGGACACAGGCCAGCCCACCACACGTGGAGGAGGACCACCTCCCCTGAGCGGAAAGACACTTCCGGCTCACCGTAGGCGGAGGATCACCGCAGTTGGAGGATCACCGCAGGTGGTGGAGGACCACCTCACGCGGAGGAGGACCACCTCACGTGGAGGAGGACCACCACACACGGTGAAGGATCACCTCACATGGAGGAGGACAACCTCCCCAGAGCAGGACACAGGCCGGGCTCACCACACACTGATGACAGAGAAGCACTGTGTGTGTGTGTGTGAGGGGCATAGTGGAGGAAGGACAGAACAGTGTGCCACAAGCTCCCAGTAACCTCAGGGAGTTGGGGTGCGGGGGGTGTCACAGAGTTAACCCAACACCTTTTCTCTTGAGAGAGATAGAACAATTTCAAACTATAAAGGCAAAATACTTTCAACTCTGAGTTTCAGAATTCTCACCTTACAGGAATCAGTGGCCATTAGTTTTTCTTTTTCACCGATTTGCAGAGCCTGGGAAAAGACTACCCTACTTTAGTTCATGTGTCCTAAACTAAAAGCCTATGTCACTGCTTCAAAAATCCTGGTTTAAATGACATTAGTCAAAGGGCCAAAATGAAGGGGAAATGCAAAGCTGGCTTGAGAAGGAAGGGAAGAAGCAGAGAGCAGCAGTTCAGGCGGGGCAGAGCAGGGCTGGGAGCACAGTCAGGGACAAACGCCGGGCAGGGCGGCTCACCTTCGCCTTCTCGCTCGGCTCGATGACAATGCCGTTGGTAGAATTATTTAGTTCTCTGGAGACAACACAGAGGAACTCTGCCTGATCCTCATTCCCATAGTTATAGGAGGATCCGATGCTGATTAGCTGATCAGAAAAGAACACGGTCAACATACAAACAGGGATCTTAAAATATTTGCCACATGAATCAAACCCTCTTCCTGACTGAGTTTTGTTTTGCTTCTCAAAGGATAAAGAATTTGCTGGGACTATCAAGGCCCCAGGGGATACATGGATCCCAGTTATTCACCAGAGCATCACGACAAGGGTTTCCTGCTGTGGCCTGGCTTCCATCCCTGGCTGGGAACTAAGCCATGCAGCACAGCCAACCGACCAAACAAAAAAACCACTAATTCTTAAAAAAACAAACAAACAACTTTGTCTTTAAAATTTTATACCACGGAAAAAATACTTCTGAAGGGGAAGTATGACATTTTGCAACCCACAGCTGAACAAGAATGAGGCGCACACAGAATTGGTTCCGCCGTGGAAGACAGCTGTGAGGAGCCACCCAGTATTGGTGCTGAAGACAGAGAAGCCCGTGTTTGGTCTACAATGTAATACTGTTAACCCAGTAACTGTCCTTTAAGGTAACTATATGGTTACAGTTCAGCTGACCTCTTAAACTCTATGTAGAAACAAGCATGATTCACTGAATTTATAATACCATCGTTCGAGTCATGCTCCGCCTCCCGTGTGTTTTGAAGACAACAGATGAACAACTCTGCCATCTAGTGGAAGAAAACCGTAAAATCCTGGTTCTCAGGTGCTTTGTTTCGATGCTGTGGTGGTGAGCACAAAGCTAAAGGACAGAAACCCACAGGCTGACGGGGAAGGACCTCGCCAGGCTCCAGCTCGTCTGAGCCCTTCATGCCATGCCTGCTCACCACGCCGCGTGAACAGGGAGGGTCACTGTTAAACCCTGGTCTTCTTCAGCTACTTATTCTAGGATGTGTGAACAAAAGCACTTTTGAAAGGAATCCCTGAAGGGGAAAAAACCCAAAGAGGCACTTTCAAGCCTAAAGAAGCTGGCTGGCTCCCTCTGGGCAGAATCACGCGGAAGTTCTGATATGAAGCCTGGAGACAGGACACCATTCTCAGTCTCACCCAGCTCATCACATCCTACCATGCAGAGTCCACACAGAAGGGCTCTTCTCCCCTAGCCCTACCCAATTCCTAGGGTGAGTTAACTGGCTACAGATGGTGACAGACTGTGGGCTCCTAGGCTGAGATACACCTTATGAAACGTTGTTTAGTTGCTAAGTCGTGTCCGACTCTTTTGCAACCCCATGGACTGTCACACACCAGGCTCCTCTGTCCATGGGATTCTCCAGGCAAGAATACTGGAGTGGGTTGCCACTCTCTTCTCCAGGGGATCTTCCCAACCCAGGGATCTATGTCTCCTGCATTGGCAGGTGGATTCTTCACTACTGAGCCACCAGGGAAGCCCCAAGAAACATTACCTGTTCGAATTTCCAACCATCGGACATAGTGGATACCATCTGCGTGAGCTCCTCCTCTTGGCATTGCAGGACTCGGTACACGTGCTTCACGGGGCCCTGCGACAACCACACACAGGCTCTGAGCAACAGTTTCAAGGACACAACAGTTTGCAGCTGCCTTGGTGAAGCTCTTCAGAAGAATAAAGACTGGAAAGGAGTGTGCTTGGAATTTTTTTCTTGGCAGCCACCCACTACCCCCTTTCAAGCCACTCTGTAGTTTCTCAATAAAAACTTATCCAAGGAAAGAAAGAAAATATAGGGTCCAAGAACATGAATAAAACAAAATAATCTTGAACTTCAGAAGTATGAATTATGTGAGCGACCATACTGATAAACTTATGACTTCATCTATTTCCCAAAGGAGAAAAGAGTAAAATTACTCAGGACAAAAAGGTTGCATTTTCTTCTTCAGTCTGTATAGCTGATACACACGCTGAGAATGATACCTTGTATGGAAGCACTACACTAACAGGGGCTCTACAGCGTACCAATGTTCAGGCTGTCCTACCCCGGCTGAAGCCACCTGAAACTGTTTCAGTGCTACACGGTAACGTTCCTGTGACAGACAAGTGTGTAATAAAATACACATACTTGGCCTTGTCCGTGGTTCCTGGCACAGACCTCTGAAAAACTACGTCAACTCCTGAGCTGCAGCAGGGTCTTTTGTATGCTAATCAGCTGGTCACCAGAAAGACCCAGCGGGTTAGAGGGTTAGAACTTGTGGCCCCACTCCCTGACCATGGGGGAGAGAGGAGAGACCAGAGATTGAGTTCAATCACCGAAGGCCAATGATACAGACAGCCTTTCCTACCAAATGAACCATCCTGAAGAACCCCTAAATGATGGGATTCCGGGAGCTTCCAAGTTGGCAAACACATCCATGTGCTTGGTGGGGAGTAATGGATGCTGGGGACTACACGGGGACAGAGGACCCTTTAGGCCTTCACCCCATGAATCTCTGCATCTGGCTGTTCATTTATATCCTTCATAATAAACTATAGTAAGTATAGCATTTCCCGAGTTACACCAATTATTCTAGTGAATTACTGAACATGAAGAAGGCATTGTGGGAACCCAGATCCCAACTAGCATCCATGCCCCGGGAGTCTGACACTGACTCTGGGTGGTCGGTGTCAGGACAGAACCGAACTGTTGATCACCTGGAGGGTGTCAAAGATGAGAAAGGTCGTGTGCTAGCCAGACTCAACTCTCTAAAACATAAGCTAGATCAGGAAGCCAAAAGGCTGAGCAACTGAGATGGATACCCCAGAGCTGCAGCACGAAGGCCCCCATGCTTGACCTATGTCAACACTTGTGACCTGGCCCACAGGGAACGAGAAGCCGGTTGTGAGACGGCTAAGGTGGCTGCAGGGAAGCAGGCTCGCCAGATGTGTTCCTGTTCACAGGACAATTCCAGGCGCACAGGACTCGGTATTTAGCAGTCAGGGACCATCGGGGTTGGGTCCAAAGCTGCACACTTACTGCCCATCTGAGAGGGTGAGAGAACCAAACAGCAGCCCAGGTTCAGAACAACGGCGCCCGGTCATACAGCGAGGGTCAGTTACCTTCTATCAGATTTTAAGACAATCTGGACCATTTTCTTAAGAATGATGAAAACTTAGCCCATTTTTAAAAATGATGAGTTGCCTTCAGCTGTCTGGAAAATCAGAACAATTTGGGAAATAGTCGATGAACAAAAGTAGCTACTAAGTACCGTGGGCTACAGGCCCCAAGTGCTGTACCCTTCTCTTCTAGTCTTTTCTGCAGTCCTGGAAGGCAGGCATTGGCTTCTTTCTAGACGGAGGACACTGGTGTTCAGGGCACAATATCTTGCCCAAGCAGTGTGATGACTAAGTGGACTGGAGGTAGAGCTGGGATATGAACCCACATCTGCCTGACAACACTACAGTCTTTCTTGTATACTTTGTCCTTCTGAACGAGGTTCCATTCAATAAGGTGTTAAGATGAAAAAAAAGAAAATTCCTTCCATATAAAATACAGGACAAATCCTGTGACAGTTTCAATCACCCCAGCTGCGCAGTGGGGTCGCACAGAGTCGGACATGACTGATGCGACTTAGCAGCAGCAGGAGCAGCTGCGCAGTGCAGGAATGACCAGGCGTTTCACACTGTAAGATGCAGAGCATCACGAAGACCCGACAGTGCCGCACTGTCCAAGTCCCAGTTATCTGAGATAACCGTAACGCCTCTTCTTTACTCTCCTCTTCCCAAGTAAACCATCATCACTCTCAAATGCACCAAGATCCATCTCACAACAAAAAACGCTTCCGGGGATAGCAGAGTAACAGGATGGTGGCAGCCACTGAAGAGAAGCGAGGCCACTGAGAAAAAGTGGGGGAG
The DNA here is from genome assembly GCF_027580195.1 of Bos mutus. NCBI lineage: Eukaryota > Metazoa > Chordata > Mammalia > Artiodactyla > Bovidae > Bos > Bos mutus. The sequence goes on along the minus strand of NC_091635.1, from coordinate 6,885,938 downwards.
GCCCTCTACATCCCGGGCTTTACCCGACTGCCTGCCAGGCGCGTCTTCTTTCAACAAAGACAAGGTGAAGGAGATACCGAGCTTGAGGAGACAGCCACGGAAATCCACATGCAGCCTTAAGGTGACGTGGGACAAATGTAAAAGGGGACGTCTTTGAACGACATCAAACCCACTGCCCACCCAGAGTCCCACTAAATAAAGGGGACAGGTGGAAAGATCAGTTAACATCAAAAGGGGCTTGACATTCCTAGAATAAAAAAGCTTCCAGCTAGGTATAAATCCATTAGCCTCAAAACCGAAAAAACTAACTTAATTACTGTCATCAAATAAAAACCTCACAGCACTCTCAAGGAATTCACTGACGGCGAAGAACTGAGAGTGTTCAGGTGCCACGATTTGAATGGTTTCAAATTTTATACTTGATGGTATCATTAAAACTTATATTAAGCATCAAAGGTTTGTTTTTTTGTTTAATGTGAAAAACAGGATGGATGAGATTCGCAGAACGTCTAAGCTATCACATATCTGTCAGAGTGAAGGAAGCCACGTAAATACACTAGGAGACGGCAAAAAAAATTGGTGACGCTAGATCATACTTCACATGGTAACCTGCAAACCAACTGTGAGTTCATCTCTGAACATTAAAAAGGAGCCTTTCATCCCAGGTTTCAGCACCAAAAAAAAAAAAAAAAAAGCCTTTCAGCCACTGGCCAGATGGAGAAGAACTAAATGATTAGGCCTCCTTTCCACCTTTGCAAAGTGCTGGAGATAAAACGGAGAACAGACTTCATTATCATAGGGGTCAGGTGTTCATCCAGATAATTCCATTCAGAGCCAGAAAGAAATTTGATTCATGAAGTCTAACACAGAACATGCAAGGAACAAGTTTCTACTTTTGAAATTCTGTATTGCGATAGATCTCAAGAAAGCAACCATCACCAGTATCGGATGGGACAGGAAACAAGTCATGCTGGAGTCGGACTCTGTCCCATTAGTGCAGTTAAACCCTCTTAAAATACCGGCCTGTTTTTCCTGCTAGACTTTAAGCTTCTTGAGGGCATGGCCCTCCTATCAGTCGGGGTCCCCAGGGCCTAAGAGAAGTTATCGTGGCTACTTGCTTGAGACTGACGACCGGTGATGTGCCATGAGACGAGCTGAGTGTGCCCCACTGCCTTCCCTGCTCTAACTACACAGCAAATTCGGTTGGATTTTTGTCACCAAATCTACTAAGAAAATCCAGACTTCCTAAAAGAAAGAGAAGCTTGATATTACTTTCTTAGAAGCGTGATTCACAAGTCATGTGCAAAGTCTATGCCATGCCAGTGTGTGTTAGCAGCTGGCTGTTGACACGGTCACAGGCTGAAGGCTGGTCCTCACAGAGAAGCCACCAGGTAAACAGGCAGAAGCAAGGCCTCGCTCAGCCCCCACGTGGACACGGAGGGAGGCAGATGCTCTGCTGGAGAGAACAGGCTTTGAACCTCAAGTACGGCGACTCCTCCCACTGCCAGATGGCGAGCAGCCACTATTTCCCGTTCTTCTAAGGGGACATGGGCCTGTTTCGTTCTCTTTGTGATTTCGCCTCTGTTTCCCTGTTCTGAACAAGTCTGGCGGAATATGTGCTGCCTGTCTGGCAGATGGACCGTATGCCACACGGAGACCTCCGGCTCACAGGGGAGACGCAGGGCTCTCAAACGGTACACTGTCCGTTTCTGATCACCCCAGACATGGGGACAAAGACTGACACATGGGACATTTTCCCCTTAAGAGCTCAAAACCCATTACCTGTGAAGTTCTGTTCTCGTTGTCCCGTATTCTTTCCTTAACCAGTCGCACAAGAGATGCAATGTTGTAAAACTCCGCTTCCTCCAGCACGCCTAGAAGGAAGACCAACCTGTGGTCAGAGGTGTGTGAAGTCCCCAGAAAACAGCAGAAAGAGGCTGGAGAACACGTGCTTGCTAAGAACTGCATCTTTCACTGCAAGTCTAGTCTCCCTCCTGCAGCCTCGGGAACGCTCCTTTGCTGTTTGCTGGGTGTCTGTGACCTTTTCCCCAACATCAGTGAGGCAGGCGAAAGGCTGCTCCGTTTACTGTTTCGCCCCTGCGGTTTCCCACCTGCCACCTTCCCTGGCTCTTCCTGCTCCTGCCCATCAGCTGCAGGACGCCTTAACCATATGTCACTCAGTTCCTGGAGCTAGTCCCGCTGGACAACTCCTGAGCTTGCAATTTCTACCCAGTCTGTCCTAAAAGTGACCAATGTCTCTCTGTTTAAGTGTAAATTTATGTGGACCAGTAAAGCAATTATCCTTTAATTTAAAATAAATAAAATTTTTTAAAAAGAAAAAATTATGTGGACCAAATTTAACAAGATGCTTATTATCTGAACAGTGTAAAAAGCAGTCAATGAAAGAATCCCATGCACAGGACTTCCCTGGAAGTCCAGTCATTAGGATTCGGTGCTTTCATGGCCGAGGGCCCAGGTTCAATCTCTGGTCAGGGAACTAAGATACTGCAAGCTGTATGGCATGTCCAAAAAAAAAAAAAGAATCCCATGCTTAACAAAATCAAAGACCTGGGACAGGACAACTAAAGGGGATGTGTGATCCTGGTCCAGGAAAAAAAGTTGCTATAAAGACTTTTGTTGAAACAATTGACCAAATTAGAATGTTAGCTATAGTTAAAGTGTTTATCAATATTAAATGTCCTGAATTTGATAACTATATGGTGGTTACGTGAGAGAATGTCCTTGCTCTTGAGAAATAGACCGTGAAGCACTAAGGGGTCAAGTCTGTAATCTAGACTCAAGAAGTTCAGAAATAAAACTGTGGAAAGGGGAGAGGAAGGAGCGGGGAGGAGGAGGAGAGAGATGAATGAATGATAATGCAAATATAACCCAAACTGTTGATTTTGGTGAATCTGGATAAAGGGAGTTCTTTGTACTATTCTTGCCCTTCAAAATCATTTTTTTAAGGCATTAGAAAAGGTGCTTAAGATTCTTCTTTTGAAGAAACAAAGACTACCCATGAGCTGGTAATTGCTGTGGATGGTACCATTCCAGTTACTTTGTATGCATTTGAAATGTTAAGAAAAAAAAGGGGGGGGGGCATTAAAAATAAAAAGGGAGACCGATTCCTCTTTTGACTGGTTGTAACAGCAGTGTTCTTCAGCCGTTTCATTAGCAAGCACGGCCATTTCAGCTTTCTTATGCAGAGAGAATGCTCCCAGGTTAGGGTGCCCTGCATCAAGGGACAGGCTCCCATCTTAACTGAATGTCTCAGTGAGACGAAGATAGCCTTTTAGAAAGACATCTAGACCCACTTATAGTTCAAGTGCCCTACAAACCAAAAAGGATGAGTCAACTAATGATGCCCCTGACAATGGGCTGGAGAATGAATTAGGTCAGATGCAAAAATCTACAAGGAAGCATGAGACCAGTCTTAAAGAAATGAGGCCAAGCCTTCATTATTATTTCTTCTTTTTTTTTTTTTTACTGCTGCAAGTTCAAACTAAAATTGAAAGAATAAATACCTAAATGTCAGAGATTTGCTGTTTCAGGCTGTGGATATTCACTGCTAGTAATAAGTCAATGTAAAAAGAGGTCTTGATAATTTTGCAGGTCCAGAAAAAACTCTACCTCCAAAGCTGAGCTGTGTCTCTTCCCAAAGGAGGATGAGAACAACAGGGCTCCTCCAAGACCCTCTCAGACTAGAGGAGGTGACTGGAGGCTCCCCGCTTATATTTAAAAAGCTTTGCTTCCTGTGCACCTGAGCCTGCTAAAAATCTCAAAATTCAAATCTCAGGACTTCCCTGGTGGTCCAGTGGCTAAGACTCCACGCTCCCAATGCAGAGGGCACAGGTTCAATCCCTAGTCAGGGAACCAAGAGCCCACATGTCACACAGCATAGCCCTCCCGCCACCAGAAAAAAAACCTGTGAAAAATACATTCCAATCTATGAAACAGCTTTAAAGATTTGACCTGAATTTTGAAGATGCCCAGCACAAACAGTGTCCTTACCTTCTTCTGCCAACTCCTTTGTAATGATGAGCTTCCCGTGGCGGAGGTAGTTTAGGATTGGACCAAAGTAGGTAGGGTCCCTGTCAATCAGATAGGCCCCTGTCTCGTCCTGCCAACCAAACACAAGGGTATCACTGTGGAGCTTTCATACTAAGTTAGGGCAGGGTCTCCACCAGTCTGTCACAATTCACACGTGAGAGGGCAAGTTCTATTAGGTGTTTATCACTAACTACTGGCAAGAAGGCTAGCTTTAGGGGTCTTGTACTTCAAGATCATTTCTGGGAGGGTGTTGCAGATGTATAGTCATATTCATTATCTAGGCATTGACTTGAACTTCTAAAATTTTTACTCAGACACGATTACGAGTCTCTTCTCAGCCTTTTGGGTAAGATCAAGCGTAGATACAATTACCAACATTCTTCCTGTGGGATATTTGTTATAAAGAAACAGAGGAAGAAAATGCCATAGCTGCGTGATCTAAATTTCTGCTTGAGACAGACATTCTGACTTCTCTATTGTCCCTGAATCACATTCCTAATTCTAAGAAAACCTCTGTTTATTTGGCAGTGCTCCTGAGCTGAGGGCCAACGGCAGTGGGAGTCTGCGTTGGCAGTTGTAACTCACACACTCCAGATCTGTGCCCAGAGGAAGCTTGGCATGGCCGGGACTTGGCTCTGAGCAATTTTAATCCTACTCATCTTTACAGTAAAGGGAACAAGAAGAAACTGGCTTCTACTGCAACAAAGAAGATTCAGGACAGATAAAATCGTTCCTTTATAATAAGCAAGGTTTTGGAAAACTCCTTAAGTTAGGGCAGGACAGTGTGCCTTCAATCTGAGATTACAGGAGACGTAGCAGATGAATAAATGAAACTAACCAATGTTTACTTAACCCTTACTCTGTTGCAAGGGAACAGCTAAGTGCTACATGGGATACAGGCGATGCAGGCAACAGTCAATGCTTTTAAATCAGAAACTAAAAGATGAACGTGTAAAGTTAAAAAAAAACCAAACAGCTCAAACTGAAAATGGGTTAAGTGTCTTGTCACCTCTCAACTCTTTGGTTAGCAGCCATGCATCTTGCCCAACAGTACTCTTTGGGTTTCATTTTCCCTGGTCTTAATCCTTCAGCTTAGGTTTGCATTGGCAAAGGACAACCTCTTTTCTAGGAATGTATCTGAGCTCAAACCGGGACCTAAAACAGTGACAGTTACCAGATACGAGCCCAGGACCGCAGGAAAGAAGTGTGGGATCATGACAAGCGCTTCCTGCAACTGTCGAAGCCATCATCACACCCAAGCTTTCACCCAACTTGGCAGAGGGGTCCGAGCGGAAGTCTCAGAAAGCTAGCTACCTGGATGCCTTAGCTCGCCCTGACCCAATTCTGGATGCGTCTGCCATAGGCAATGAGGGTCTTGACGAGGAACCAGGGAAACGAGGAAGTCAGGGGAAAACTCAGGCAGACCTGAGGGGCTGGGATGAGGTGCAGAGAGGAAGGGGAGAAGGGGTGTGGAGCGGACGCTCACGGGTGAAGGTAGGCACAGCGCGGGGAAGCAGCCGCTGAGAACGAAGGGTGCGGTCAGAGAGAAAGTCTGCGTGCGTCTGGGGCTGGGGCAGAAAAGCCCCCAGGGCTGGCTGGCTGGGAAGGACGAGGAGGAGGGGGTCCCGGCCCCAGGCGCCCTCCGGAGAGAAGAGCGTCGCAGGAAATCCGGGGACCAGCCTGGGAGGAACGAGGGGGTCCGAAGGCCGGGGGCGCGCCCGAGGGCGGGGCGCACCTTGTCCGAGTCCAGCTCCGGGTCCTCCTGGCAGCAGAGGCGGCAGAGAAAAGACTTGGGCTCCCGGCCTAGGGTCTGCCTGGTGGTCACGAAGTAGGTGCCGCCCACGTTCAGCCGGACCCAGCGGGCCGCGCCACCGCCCCCTGTCCGCTCCGGCGGCCCGGGACCCGGCTCCAGCGGCTGCGCGGCGGCGGCGGGGGGCGGGCGGCCGTGCCCGCGGGGCGTGGGGCCAGCGGGGCGAGGGCTGGGGGGCCCGCGGCCCGGGCCGCCTCCATCGCCCAGCCCGCTCCCGCCGCCCCCTCCCAGCCCCGCCATGGCCGGATCGAGCTGCAGCTCCGCCATCTTGGGCCGCCGCCGCCGCCGCCGCTTGCTGCCCGCGCGCCGCCGGGCCGGCCCATCTCTCGGCAGGGAGAGCCGGGCCGGCCCATCGGCGGGGGTGGGGCCGCGGGAGAGGGACGGGAGCACCCCCAACCAGCGTCCGCGTCCCCGGGCTGTGGAGGCGCTACGCCCGCCCCCGGAGGCGGAACTTCCTGAATCAGCCCTCACCTCTATTCGCTGAACCGCAAGACAAGGCGCGCCCCCTTGGGCTTGGGATTGGCTGAGGGGAGAGCTTCCGGTGACCCACTTCCGTTCTCTGCTGCTGTGGACTGCGGGCCGCCCGGGGTCGGTGAAGGTGAGTGGGCTTGGGGGCCTCTCACGTACCTGAACACAGTGGGTTTCTCTGCTCTGCTCCTGCATACCTGGGCTCGACCCTTGTCTCTCCTCTGCTTCGCGCGGCTGCTCTTTCGCGCCCTGTTCCTGTCCTCTCCCTCTAGCGCGAGGCCGCAGAGGCCAGTTTGTGGCCTCTTGACTTTTAGGGCTTCCAGTAACCTTTCTCTCGTCCAGCCTGACTCCAGCCTGGCGGCTTCAGGAGTCCGGTTTGGAGGCTGAGGAAACGTTGCCGGGACGTAGTTTTAGCCTGCTTGGTGACGCCAGCAGGCTGGAGGGCTGTGCGCTTCCCTTCTGAAGGTTCCAGCTTTCGAGCGTGTGGAGCTTTCAGAGCTTCTCTAGTGCAGGGTTCATTTTCCGATTCAGTAAATATTCACTGAGCACCTGCTGTGTTCAGGATCTGTTCTAGGCGCTGGGGATTCAGCAGTAAATAAAAGACAACAAACCCATTTACGAAGCTTCCGAGCTTGGAAAACTCTCAGCAAGGGCACTTACTCTATCTGGTGTATTTAAGGTCACCCGCCCCTCACCTTCACTCCAGGGAACATAAGCTGTCTTGAGAGTGAAAGGAAGAGGCAGATGTTGGACATGTGTCTTCTTTCTTTTAAGGCCCACATCTCCTTTGTGATCCACCCCATAGTTTTTAAAGATCTTTAACGGTTGTGATCACTTTCCATGTTCTCTCACATTCACGTATGTATTGAAAACATTTTTTTTTTCTGAGTATTGCCAGTATACTCAGGGTATGTACTAACACTGCAGGGGATCACCAGGCATGAATAAGGTGTGGGTAGAGAGCCCCTTAAGTTTGTAGTGCAAATTGGTGTGCACAGTTATATTTGATATTTTTAACAGCCTTTTTTTGGCTAAGAGGGCTTATTATCCCCATTTTTCAGGTGAGGAAATTTCGTTCCAGCGTCTGCTCTATTTAACTAAGCCTTGTTGAAATGTGAATATGTGTCAGGTTCTGTGCACTGGAGAATCAGTGAGTAAAATGTAGGCTGAGTGGAAGTGTTTTTAAATTACTAACTTTTATGTAATGCATGAATATTGCTTTAGCAATGTTTCCAAAGGTACATGGAGTGCAAACACTGGATAACTGGATTTTTTCTTTTTTTTAATAACTGGACTTTTAAGGATAAATTAGGAGATGGGGAAGAGAGGGTATACCATCTAGAATATATGCCAGGTTGTACATCTTGAATTTTAAAAACTAAAGTGTCCTCTTCTGATACTGTCATCCTAATTCCTTTAGTTGACAGATATACCCACTCATATGATGCTGATCTATTTCTTAAAACTTGAATACTTCTGCGATGCCCTTCATAGGATTCTCTCCAAGAGCCCTGTTTTGATCTGACCTGTTGTATTTTCCAAGATCTCAAGATGGCTGGACGGAAACTTGCTCTAAAAACCATTGACTGGGTAGCTTTTGGGGAGATCATCCCTCGGAACCAGAAGGCCGTGGCTAACTCCTTGAAGTCCTGGAATGAGACCCTAACCTCCAGGTCAGTACCTTGCTGAGAGGGAGCCTCTGGACTTGTGATTTCATGTGGAAACAAAATATATGAATTCTGATGTTCTTCTGGCAGAAAGAAATTCATGCATTTTCTAAACACTAGTGAATTATTATTATTATTTTTTTGCATTCCTATGATCTCCCTCCTAGGGAAGAGTGTGGCGATAGCTCCAGGCCATAGGAATGAAGAATAGGGAAATTGCTGTGTGAATTTCCTCTTGCTCGTGGAACAGTCCTAACTTTTGCTTTTCTGTGTGAGCAGGTTGGCTACTCTGCCTGAGAAGCCACCTGCCATCGACTGGGCTTACTACAAGGCCAACGTGGCAAAGGCTGGCTTGGTGGATGACTTTGAGAAGAAGGTGAGCCTTCAGGCAGCTAAAGCTCTGGTCTTGTTAACATGGCTGTGGGTGGGGGAGCAGGACCGTGGACAGTTACACGGGATGACAGTGAGGAAAGAGGTGTGGTGTTAACACCCAGATCCCAAGGGAGGCTCAGGAGAGATGGGTGCAGCCAAAGGTCTTGTGATGACAGATTTAAAATGGTAAGTAGGTGCGGAGAACTCAGGGCCTCCTCATTCAGCAGGTTTCTTACCTAAGAAAACGGTATAACAGAGTCTTAATCCGAGAGCCAGAGGGCTGTTGAGTTGGGTGTTTCTGCCTGGCTTCCTCTGCACTCCCCACCTGTCTCCTTTTAAATCAAGCTGACATTTTCTCCTACTCTTTTACTGTTTTCCTCTGCTTTTTTATTGTCCCTTGTAGCTGTGGTCTCTCGATCACCTATCTTTCTTCTTCTTTTTATAACTTAGTTTTTGACTGTGCTGGGTCTCTGTTGCTGCGTGGGCTTTTCTCTGGTTGCGGTGAGCAGGGGTTCGCTCTCTTAGTTATGGCGCGCAGGCTTCTTACTGTGGCGGCTTCCCTAGCTCTGGGGTGTGAGGGCTTCAGTACCTGCAGCACGTATGCTCAGTAGCTGTGGCTCCCTGGCTCTAGAGCACAGGCTCGATAGTTGTGCCCGGGTTTAGTTGTTCCACCGCTTGTGGGATCTTCCTAGATCAGGGATCGAACCTGTGTCCCCTGCATCACCAGGTGGACTCTTTATTACTGAACCACCAGGGAAGCCCTCGCCCACCTATATTCTGATGTTAAATTTGATTATCCACGATTTGCTTGTTCATTCAGCAGATAGTTATTGAGGGCCCACTCTGCTAGGAACAGCGCTCAGTGCCAGGGCCAAGACACTAAGCCGTCGTCTAGGGAGAAGGTCTCATCCATCTCTGTTATGCAAATATGACTTCTGCTACCTGTCCACTAGGGTTTCTTTTCACAGAGAAATCAGGGGACTTCCCTAGTGGTCCAGTGGTTTGGACTCCGCTTTTCCACTGCAAGGGGCACAGGTAACCATCCGTGGTCAGGGAACTAAGATCCTACGTGCTGTGTGGCACAGCCAAAATAAATAAAATTAAAAAAAGAGAAATCAGAATTACTTTGGAACCGCAGGGTTCTTTGAGGCCATCAGTCTGCCTCTCTTTATCAAGTGAAGAAACTGAAGCTCATTGTAATGAGAGAATTGTCCAAGGTCTCCAGCTGGTGATGAGGCAGTGGAACCTTGAGCTCCCATTGCCAGTCTAATACTCTTTCCAATAGAATGCCCCAGATGCCTGCTCTTACCGCCTGGAATGGAGAATGTGTTTTTATATGATCTATTACAATTAGCAGCTTTTGAGTCCTTTTGGGGGGGACTCCTGGTGATATTAACAACAGTTCGTTATTCCTGTGTTTGTAGTTTAATGCCCTGAAGGTTCCTATACCAGAGGATAAATATACTGCCCAGGTGGATGCTGAAGAAAAAGAAGATGTAAGTAGTTGAGGCCCTTACTTATTCTAAAATTCTCTTAATTCCTGACAGTTCTGTTTCTTACTAGTAAGGTTAAGGTGGAGGGAATTTAAAGGATCGCTAAAAAGGGATGAACTGTTAATGAATGCAGTATACAGATGAGCCTTAGGATAATTATGTGAGTGAAAGAATCCAGCAAAGGAGTACACACTGCATGACTCCACTGCTGGAAAACGATAAACAAACTCAGGTAAACCTCTGGTGACCAGCACATCAGTGGTTGCCTGGGGTTGGGGTGGAGGGGGTGATAAATATGAAACGGTCTTCACTGTGGTGACGGTTCCGCAGGTGGATGCGTATATCAACCCCTATCAAGTAGTAGTCTTTAAATATGTGCGTTTTATTGTATGGCAGTTATACCTCAACATGGCCGTTAAAAACAATCAAGGAGCTGAAACTGGGCAGGAAAATTATACACGGTAGTGAGTAGTCAAATACCCCTTTGCTTGAAAGTACTAAAAGCCCAGTGTTGGAACCCAGGTGGCTCCACCAAGGAGAAGTCTGACTGGGTGGTCAGTGGCTTGTCCTGGCCATTCGGCTGGCCCGGGTGATGCAGGCGTTTGTAGGTTGCCTAGGCGAATAACTCACTGAAGAACCCTGGGCCTGCCGCCTTAAGCTGGTTCTCCTGAACGGGCTTCTTTGTGGGTGTTGGGGAGAGCTGCAGTTTGCCCCCTAAAGCAGAATCCCCCAAGTAGTCAGAGGAGCCCACCTCCTCTCCACAGAGTGTGGGAAAGCAGTGGGGCGGCGGGGGTGGGGGTGGGGGGCGGTCCGGGACTCCTCATACCTTGGGAGGCTCAGGGTTGGGAAGGTACAGGTTGGTTTCAAAGCAGAATTTCTCCCTTCTCTTAAAGGTGAAAAGTTGTGCTGAGTTTTTGACTCAGTCAAAGACCAGGATTCAGGAATATGAGAAAGAGGTAAGGATGAGCCTTGGCCTTTGCTTGTAATCTGTTTTCTCTCCTTTCACAGCCACGTGTCCTTCACCTAGCAGCAGTCACCTGTCTCGGATTCTTTTTTTGTATCTCTGCAACCCTTTTTATTTTGACACATTTCCCCTCTTTTTTCAGCTGGAGAAGATGAGGAACATAATTCCATTTGATCAGATGACCATTGAGGACTTGAATGAAGTCTTCCCAGAAACCAAATTAGACAAGAAGAAGTACCCCTACTGGCCTCACAGGCCAATTGAGACCTTATAAGCTCGAGTTCAGGAGACAGCTCTGGCCCTGGAATTATAAACTCTGGACATTAAAAATAATTACATGGTGCTGTGTGTGTCTGCTCCTTTGTGGTTGAGATAATTAAAACTCGGGTGACCTCACTGGGAGCAGAGCTTTTGTTGGACTGGAAAGGTGTGCCCACAGGTGTGTGTGGTCGGCTAGTGGTGAGGATGTGTAGGAAGCAAGTTACTGAGGCCCAAGGCTGCGGTGGTGGTTGTGCAGGAGCTCAGTCCTGTCCGACCCTCTGCAACCTCACGGACTGCAGCACATCCAGTTTCCCTGTCTTTCACTATCTCCAGGAGTTTGCTCAAATTCATATTCATTGAATCAATGATGCTATCTAACCATCTCATCCTCTACCACCAGCTTCTCCACTTCACTTGCCTTCAGTCTTTCCCAGCATCAGGGTCTTTTCCATGAGTCGGCTCTTTGCATCAGGTGGCCAAAGTATTGGAGCTTCAGCATCAATCCTCCTGATAAATATTCTGGACTGATATCCTTTAGGATGGACTGGTTGGATCTCCTTGCAGTCCAAGGGACTCTCAAGAGTCCTCCAGCATCACAGTTCAAAAGCATCCTTTCTTCGGCGCTCAGCCTTCTTTATGGTCCAAGTCTCACATCCGTCCATGACTACTGGAAAAACCATGACTTAGTGACTAAACAATTATTATAGCAGGATTTATTTTTTATTATAGCAGAATTCCTTGCAGGATGCCTGAGCACTGCCAGGAAATACAGGCAGTTTAAAGTAAGATGAGATGGTGGGGAAAGTTCTGTTGTCCTTGAAGTCAGAGGAGCTTGTATGCCTACTGCTTACACCTGCCCTTGACCATTTAATTGCTGGTTCTAGATTAATCTGCCATCTCCAGACTTTTCCTTTCCTCATTTACAAACATCAGGATTGTAATAAGAATGAAATGAGATAATCTGGGAAGCTTCTCAGTAAGAAAGCAATCTAAGCAAAGGCATCCGACTTGATGTGGTTTAAATCCTGTTGGAAAAAACCTACTGAGGAAAAGACACATTTCAACAATTTTGTGACATTTCTGCCAGAGATTGCAGATGTATGGGAGGAGATCAACAGTGGCTGATAACCCTCAAGGAAGTAATGTCTTAAAGGACATAAGCTGAATAGACCTTGGGGCACGTCACCCCTAATTTATAGGGCAGGGGCTGGGCTGAAGGTAAAATGAAACCGGGGGGCAAGGCGTGTTCCACTTAGGGCGGCTTCAGTCATGATCCGTGACGTTCAGCAGTCAAGCTCCACAGAAGGCCTTTCATGCACAAAACAAGTACCACATGCTCCCTCCCCACCGCTGTGAATCATTGCATTGGCACCCAGCCATCCAGTTGAAGATCTAGGGATGCAGAAAAGTGAAAACGGAATCTTTTGGAGCGTGGTTAGAACCAGGAAGGGAAGAATCAATGAAAGGCCTGTGAAACTTTTGTGACAATGGGAGAGGAGTCCCTGTGATTTCCCTGGTTGTCCATGGTTAAGACCCTGCATTTCCACTGCAGGCGACGTGGGTTGGATCCGGGTTGGGGAACTAAGATCCCTTGTGGCAAGACCAAAAATTAATGGAGGGGTCCCTAGCATTTGAGGGAAGGCGTCAGAAGACTTACAGTGAGAAACGAGTGAAAAACTAACATTATCTCAGTCCCAGGCATTTATGAAGCATGGCGGGAGTTGGGGGCGGGGGGGGGGGGGGCACACTTTGAGGTTTTATATCCTGAATTGTTTGAAGTTTTTGCATTGAGCATGCATTGATTTTACATGAAAAATTATCACTAGTAAAATAAGATTGTGCTTTTCAGATCACTAGAGAGATGTACTTCCTACATGGCAACAGTTAAGCAAAACATAAGTAGCATAAACACAGAACCAAACACACTTAGGGTAATTGCGAATCAGTAAATACCTCTATTAAAAGGGAAAGTTTCTAACTGGGTCAATTCAAAATCCAGGTACAAGCTGTTCATCCTTAAAAAGTTAGGACCTTCCTTGGAGGTTCAATGGTCAGGATTCAGTGCTTTCACTGCCCAGCAGGGTTCAATCCCTGGTCCAGGAGCTAAAATCTTGGAAGCCAAGGTGTGGCAAAAAAAAAAAAGAGGGAGAGAGTTGAAAAATGGATAGATGGGCTATATCAAGGGTTTCAACTCCTTATTCTAAAAACTGGCATTGGAAAAATATGCATTTATCAGGCCAAGGGTGGCGGCCGGGAGGACCAACCCCATGTCCAAGGAGCCGTGGCTGCGCGGGTGCAGGAGGGCCTAGAGGAGCTATCCCACATTGAAGGTCAGGAAGGGGCGGCGGTGAGGAGATACCCCTCATCCGAGGTAAGGAGAAATGGCTGCACTTTGCTGGAGCAGCCGTGAAGAGATACCCACGCCCAAGGTAAGAGAAACCCAAGTAAGACGGTAGGTGTTGCAAGAGGGCATCAGAGGGCAAACACACTGAAACTATACTCACAGAAAACTAGTCAATCTAATCACACTAGGACCACAGCCTTGTCTAACTCAATGAAACTAAGCCATGCCTGTGGGGCCACCCAAGATGGGCGGGTCATGGTGGACAGATTTGACAGAATGTGGTCCAGTGGAGAAGGGAATGGCAAACCATTTCAGTATTCTTGCCTTGAGAACCCCATGAACAGTATGAAAAGGCAAAATGATAGGATACTGAAAGAGAAACTCCCCAGGTCAGTAGGTGCCCAATATGCTACTGGAGATCAGTGGAGAAATAACTCCAGAAAGAATGAAAGGATGGAGCCAAAGCAAAAACAATACCCAGCTGTGGATGTGACTGGTGATAGAAGCAAGGTCTGATGCTGTAAAGAGCAATATTGCATAGGAACCTGGAATGTCAGGTCCATGAATCAAGGCAAATTGGAAGTGGTCAAACAAGAGATGGCAAGAGTGAACGTCGACATTCTAGGAATCAGCGAACTGAAATGGACTGGAATGGGTGAATTTAACTCAGATGACCATTATATCTACTACTGCGGGCAGGAATCCCTCAGAAGAAATGGAGTAGCCATCATGGTCAACAAAAGAGTCCGAAATGCAGTACTTGGATGCAATCTCAAAAACGACAGAATGATCTCTGTTTGTTTCCAAGGCAAACCATTCAATATCACAGTAATCCAAGTCTGTGCCCCAACCAGTAACGCTGAAGAAGCTGAAGTTGAATGGTTCTATGAAGACCTATAAGACCTTTTAGAACTAACACCCAAAAAAGGTGTCCTTTTCATTATAGGGTACTGGAATGCAAAAGTAGAAAGTCAAGAAACACCTGGAGGAACAGGGAAATTTGGCCTTGGAATACGGAATGAAGCAGGGCAAAGACTGATAGAGTTTTGCCAAGAAAATGCACTGGTCATAACAAACACGCTCTTCCAACAACACAAGAGAAGGCTCTATACATGGACATCACCAGATGGTCAACACCGAAATCAGATTGATTATATTCTTTGCAGCCAAAGATGGAGAAGCTCTATACAGTCAGCAAAAACAAGACCAGGAGCTGACTGTGGCTCAGACCATGAACTCCTTTTGCCAAATTCAGACTTAAATTGAAGAAAGTAGGGAAAACCACTAGACCATTCGGGTATGACCTAAATCAAATCCCTTATGATTATACAGTGGAAGTGAGAAATAGATTTGAGGGCCTAGATCTGATAGATAGAGTGCCTGATGAACTATGGATGGAGGTTTGTGACACTGTACAGGAGACAGGGATCAAGACCATCCCCATGGAAAAGAAATGCAAAAAAGCAAAATGGCTGTCTGGGGAGGCCTTACAAGTAGCTGTGAAAAGAAGCGAAAAGCAAAGGAGAAAAGGAAAGATATAAACATCTGAATGCAGAGTTCCAAAGAATAGCAAGAAGAGATAAGAAAGCCTTCCTCAGTGATCAATGCAAAGAAATAGAGGAAAACAACAGAATGGGAAAGACTAGAGATCTCTTCAAGAAAATCAGAGATACCAAAGGAACATTTCATGCAAAGATGAGCTCGATAAAGAACAGAAATGGTATGGACCTAACAGAAGCAGAAGATATTAAGAAGAGATGGCAAGAATACACAGAAGAACTGTACAAAAAAGATCTTCACGACCCAGATAATCACGATGGTGTGATCACTGACCTAGAGCCAGACATCCTGGAATGTGAAGTCAAGTTGGCCTTAGAAAGCATCACTACGAACAAAGCTAGTGGAGGTGATGGAATTCCAGTGGAGCTATTCCAAATCCTGAAAGATGATGCTGTGAAAGTGCTGCACTCAATATGCCAGCACATTTGGAAAACTCAGCAGTGGCCACAGGACTGGAAAAGGTCAGTTTTCATTCTAATCCCAAAGAAAGCCAATGCCAAAGAATGCTCGACCTACCGCACAATTGCACTCATCTCACACTCTAGTAAGGCTCAAAAGTCTCCAATACGTGAACCGTGAACTTCCTGATGTTCAAGCTGGTTTTAGAAAAGGCAGAGGAACCAGAGATCAAATTGCCAACATCCGCTGGATCATGGAAAAAGCAAGAGAGTTCCAGAAAAACATCTATTTCTGCTTTATTGACTATGCCAAAGCCTTTGACTGTGTGGATCACAATAAACTGTGGAAAATTCTGAAAGAGATGGGAATACCAGACCATCTGACCTGCCTCTTGAGAAACCCGTATGCAGGTCAGGAAGCAACAGTTAGAACTGGACATGGAACAACAGACTGGCTCCAAATAGGAAAAGGAGTTCGTCAAGGCTGTATATTGTCACCCTGTTTATTTAACTTACATGCAGAGTACATCATGAGAAACGCTGGACTGGAAGAAACACAAGCTGGAATCAAGATTGCCGGGAGAAGTATCAATAACCTCAGATATGCAGATGATACCACGTTATGGCAGAAAGTGAAGAGGAACTCAAAAGCCTCTTGATGAAAGTGAAAGTGGAGAGTAAAAAAGTTGGCTTAAAGCTCAACATTCAGAAAATGAAGATCATGGCATCCGGTCCTATCACTTCACGGGAAATAGATGGGGAAACAGTGGAAACAGTGTCAGACTTTATTTTTTGGGCTCCAAAATCACTGCAGATGGTGACTGCAGCCATGAAATTAAGAGGTGCTTACTCCTTGGAAGGAAAGTTATGACCAACCTAGATAGCATATTCAAAAGCAGAGACATTACTTTGCCAACAAAGGTCCGTCTAGTCAAGGCTATGGTTTTTCCTGTGGTCATGTATGGATGTGAGAGTTGGACTGTGAAGAAGGCTGAGCGCCGAAGAATTGATGCTTTTGAAGTGTGGTGTTGGAGAAGACTCTTGAGAGTCCCTTGGACTGCAAGGAGATCCAACCAGTCTATTCTGAAGGAGATCAGCCCTGGGATTTCTTTGGAAGGAATGATGCTAAAGCTGAAACTCCAGTACTTTGGCCACCTCATGCAAAGAGTTGACTCATTGGAAAAGACTCTGATGCTGGGAGGGATTGGGGGCAGGAGGAGAAGGGGACGACAGAGGATGAGATGGCTGGATGGCATCACTGACTCAATGGACGTGAGTCTGAGTGAACTCCAGGAGTTGGTGATGGACAGGGAGGCCTAGTGTGCTGCGATTCATGGGGTCACAGAGTCAGACACGACTGAGGGACTGATCTGACCTGATCTGATCTGATCGTGTCTTAATTTAAACAAAAGTATTTCAGGATAAACTAATAGACCTAGTTAATGACAAAAGTCCTTTACAAAGTATTCCAGTTAATAAATGTGGAAAGAAAAGTAACATTGGGAAAATTGCTATTTTGTAATCCCTAATGAAGTACTGCTGCTGCTGCTGCTAAGTCACTTCATTCGTGTCCGACTCTGTGCGACCCCATGGACTGCAGCCTACCAGGCTTCCCTGTCCATGGACTTCTCCAGGCAAGAACACTGGAGTGGGTTGCCATTTCCTTTTCCAATGCATGAAAGTGGAAAGTGAAAGTGAAGTCGCTCAGTCGTGTCTGACTCTTAACGACCCCATGGACTGCAGCCTACCAGGCTCCTCCATCCACGGGATTTTCCGGGCAACAGTACTGGAGTGGGGTGCCATTGCCTTCTCCCTAATGAAGTACAGTTGACCCTTAACACAAGTTGGAACTGATTGGGACCATTTATATGTGGATTTTTTTTTTTTTAAGTACATACTACAGAACTATACCATCTGAGGTCAGTTGAACCTGCGGGTGCAGAGAGCAGAGTGTAAAGTTACTCAAGATTATTTGACTGAGAAGGGTCGGCAGCCCTAATCCCTAAATTGATCCAGGGTCAACTGTAGTTTATTCAGGCAAAGATCGTTCACGGACCTGCTAGAGCCTCCATTCATGGTTTGGTCATTTCTTCCCTGAATCACAGTCTCTCCCTAAGAGGTCTCCCTGCCTGTACTCTCACCTGCCTCTAATTCCTTCTTAAAATATACATATATATATAGGAGTATAGTTGATTTACCGGAGAAGGCAATGGCACCCCACTCCAGTACTCTTGCTTGGAAAATCCCATGGACGGAGGAGCCTGTTAGGCTGCAATCCATGGGGTCGCTAAGAGTCGGAAACTACTGAGCGACTTCACTTTCACTTTTCACTTTCACGCACTAGAAAAGGAAATGGCAACCCACTCCAGTGTTCTTGCCTGGAGAATCCCAGGGACGGGGGAGCCTGGTGGGCTGCCGTCTCTGGGGTCGCACAGAGTCGGACACGACTGAAGTGACTTAGCAGAGCATAGCATAGTTGATTTACAGTGTTGTCTTTAATTCATTTATTAAGGTGCTGCCAAGGGGATCTTTTCAAAATGCGAATATAGTTATCTTATTCCTCTGCTTAAAACCCTCTGCCCACGAGATCAAATGCAATTTGCTTACTCCAGGGTCCTCTGGGTACTTTGTTCTCCTCCCCTGGTTGTGGCCATAGCAAGTTGCTACCTGCCCCTCTCACACCACCCTTACTATCAGACACTTGGCATTCCAGCTGGTAATCCTAGAAGCTTAGAAAGAGGCAGAGGACTCTAGAATACTCTGTTGAGTGCCAGAACAATCCTTTTTCATATTCTTTTCCATTATGTTTATCATAGGATATTGAATCTAGTTCCCTGTGCTAAGCAGGAAGACCTTGTTTATCTGTTAATCCCTTTTTAAACAGCGCTGCGATCACCCAATGCGAGCAGGGTCATCTTTTACCCATGGGACCTGGGTGCACACAAGAGACTGGCCGTTGTCGCCCCACTGTCCAAGGAGCGTGCCAACACAAGCGTCCTTGCACCCCTTCTCGCCGCAGCACAGGGCACTGGCGGGCGCGCTCTCAAACGAAGGGCACGGAGCTGGTCAGCGCCCACCCCGACCCGGCCTGCCTGTCTCCAGCTGGGGGCTCCGGGGGGCAGGGAGGGACGGGGTTGCTACTGCGTGGTCTGCTTTTAATTTCACAAAGATGGACTCGCACTGAACAAGCTCGCTTCTTTTGCACAGGGATTCGTAGCTGGCGGAGCCCTTTCGCCACGTGACTGTTCAGACGTCAACCCAGAGAGGCAACACGAAATGGGGAACCATTTGCCCTCGTATCAGTCTACCTCTCAGAGTAGAGTCAGGCTCGATC
Source organism: Bos mutus (assembly GCF_027580195.1). NCBI lineage: Eukaryota > Metazoa > Chordata > Mammalia > Artiodactyla > Bovidae > Bos > Bos mutus. The sequence continues at coordinate 6,867,217 of NC_091635.1, read as the reverse complement.
AAAATGAAACGGCAAAGTGGCATCCACAAACACGAAAACGGTCTCAGAAGGAAGGAGAAAAACTTGCCATCTGGTGGTCGTGAAGGGATGTAAAGAAGAACGTTCGGTGGTCGATCCACCCCCACCCCAGATGGGACTCGAACCCACAATCCCTGGCTTAGGAGGCCAGTGCCTTATCCATTAGGCCACTGGGGCTTCGCGAAAATGGCGCTCGATCACTTGTCTCTTGAACTATGACGCCGCAGGCCGGCGTAGTGACGTCAACCGGAAGTTCCCCCGTGCAAAGCCTAACTGGACACGAGCCCCGGGTGATGGAAGTAGCTGCGAGGAGAGGGTCCCGCGCTGTCTCCGCGCCTGAAACAAGGGCAATGGCCGGGTTTGGTTGCGGCGCAAGAGTGTCGCCCTCTTCTCAGGATTAAAGCGTTTCGACCACGAAGGGGCTCAAACGCTTAATCCGAAGTCAGACACACTACTTCTTGGGGCACGCTGCCTCCTCGCTAAGTGGGAGCCACCTGCGGCCGCCCCGGCGCTGGCGCAGAGTGTCTGTTGCTCTGCAACCCCGAGGACGCGCGCGCCCTGAGACTAAAAGCCCACGGTTTTCTCCCTCGGGCCAACGCCGCCTCCGGGAGGGTGCGCTCAACTATCTTCCCACGAATCACCAGGCTCTGGGACCGCGTGGCCTAACGGATAAGGCGTCTGACTTCGGATCAGAAGATTGAGGGTTCGAGTCCCTTCGTGGTCGGCTTCGTTTTGTACGAGCAGCTCCTCCCGAGTTCAAAATGCGAACCCGCTTTCTTCATGATTTCATCCGCCTGGTTCTGCTTCCTTCAGGCGTTCACTTTCCGCGCCCCTTGCCGTCCGTCATCGTCCTCAGTTTCGCCTCACCGTGAAGTTTTAACTTTTCGCGTGGCCCCGCGGCCGCGCCCCCTGCTTGTCCTGTAGGCCTCTCGGGCCCGGCCCTGGTCCTCGGGGTCCGCGGTCCGGCCGGCGTCGTGGTAGGGCCGATTGAGGCCTGTGCGCGCGCCGCTGCGCGTTACTACGGACCACGTGGTCAGTCCAGGCCGTCGCGCCCCAGTGGCCTAATGGATAAGGCACTGGCCTCCTAAGCCAGGGATTGTGGGTTCGAGTCCCACCTGGGGTGGTACCGGGGCGGGAGCGCTTTGGCCCCACGTTAGCTTTTGCGACCGCAGAGCACGAGCCTCCGAGGTTGCAGCCTAGGGATCTGGGGACTCAGGGGCGCCCCACCCGCGTGCTCTCAGCTCGCCTTCTGCTGTGCAGCTGACCCGGACCTCGTTTGCAGTCAAATAGTCGGCGCGTCCCGGCCCGGGACTCAGTGTCCCTCACCCCCTCCTCCCGCCCTGGTGACCTCGCATCCTTACCCCCTCCTTGTCCGCTCGGCCTGTTCGCTGTCCAAAAGTCAGCGGCCTCCAGGTCCCTGCTTTAGGATCTAGCCGGTTTTCCATCCGCGGACCGGAGCCGGGTGTTTTGGGAGTCTTTCGAGCGGCGGAACTATTGGCACATGGATTCTAGAGTGCAAGGACCAAAAAGGTGCTCTACCCCAGGTGGGACTCGAACCCACAATCCCTGGCTTAGGAGGCCAGTGCCTTATCCATTAGGCCACTGGGGCCTGCGGCTCAATTTTGCGACATCTCTGCCTCTAGTAGGCGGTCCGATCCCGGGCCTTACAAATGACGGCTTAGCGAGGCAAACGCCCTGGGATGCGGTGCCCCGGCCGCGCCAAAGCGAGACCTTGGATGCTCACGGAAACCCGCGAGGAAGAAACATGGTGGGAAGTCATCTGCCGCCCCCATTAGCCGCACCGGCAAGCACACGGGTGCTGGGAGGCCGGCGCTGATTCTGCCCGGACACCTGACTATGGATGGCGGGCGAAAGCTGAGGTTTGTAGGCATTTCCAAATTTTACCGTCATAGCTAAGTGTAGTAAGTGAACGAGAGCAAACTCGTCTCAAGCACGAGTCCTGAAACAAACAGTAACACTCCCCCATCATGAAACAATGTACAACCTGAAGGAACACATCCTTCCAGTCTTGATAGTAGAAATATATACGTACGCAATTACAGAATAGAGCGAAAGGAAATGGATCACCCAACTAGACACTTTAATATCTTGTTTCTTTAGGACTGTTATACAAAAGGGAATACAAATACAGAAAAGCACATTTAAAAATGTTACACATGTTGAAAACCCACTACTAAAATCCATACCTATTGGAAAAATGTAAGGGAAGGAGAGTCAGCCCAGGGCAGTCAGTGTCTACTCCCCGCTTGTGCTTGCGTTGAGATCTTAGCTCTCAGGGACTTGGAGACGTTCTTTTTTCTTTCTCTCTCCCACTTACTGAGTCTGCACAAACCCATAATACCAACAAGAAAGAGGAATGTACCCCACCTGGCTCCCGTCTCCTTCCTTAAGCCTGTCCTCTTTTCAGTTAACTAAATGCTCTGCTTGTTGAGGTGTAACATCCACGCAGTAAGGTGTACACATCTCAAGGTCATGGCTGGAGGAGATACAGAACTTTGCCAGCGCCCCTGAAGGCTCCCTTCTGCCTCCTCCCCACTGCCCCGGGGGTAAATGCTTCCCTGACTCTCAACGCCATAAGGCAGTTTTGCCTGACTTGAGCTTTGTATAAACGGAATCATACTCTTACAGTCTGACCTCTGTGGCTCATCACTGTGTCTGTGAGGTCCACCCATGCTCATTCTTTTGCCCTCATCTTTTTGTTGTTGCTGTTTTATTGGAAGATAATTGCTTTACAATGTTGTGTTGGTTTCTGCCATACATGGACATGAATCAGCCATAGGTATACATATATCCCCTCCTTCTGGAACCTCCCTCCTGCCCCCTACCCCATCCCACTCCTCTAGGTTGTCGCAGGGCACCTGGTTGAGCTCCCTGTGTTACACAACAACTCCCCACTGGCTATCGATTTTATGTATGGTAATGTGTATGTTTCAACGCTACTCTCAATTCGTCCCACCCTCTCCTTCCTGCTCTGTGTCCACAAGTCTGTTTTTACATCTGTGTTTCTATTCCTGACCTGCAAATAGGTTCTTCAGTACCATTTTTCTAGATTTCATATATATGCGTTAGTATACAACATTTCGGAGAAGGCAATGGCACCCCACTCCAGTACTCTTGCCTGGAAAATCCCATGGACCGAGGAGCCTGGTAGGCTGCAGTCCATGGGGTCGCTAAGAGTCGGACACGACTGAGCGACTTCACTTTCACTTTTCACTTTCATGCATTGGAGAAGGAAATGGCACCCCACTCCAGTGTTCTTGCCTGGAGAATCCCAGGGACGGGGCAGCCTAGCGGGCTGCTGTCTATGGGGTCACAGAGAGTCAGACACGACTGAAGCGACTTAGCAGCAGCAGCATACAACATTTGTTTTTTTGACTTACTTCACTGTGTAACAGGCTCTGTTGTTTTTGATGACGGGTCCTACCCCTGTTCTCCACTCTCTAGTGTCCCCTGGCCTAGTTTTGTTTTTCTTCACCTCTCTTTCCCCTCCTCTGTATTTTAAATGCTTTCGCAAGCCCCGTCATGAGCCACCAATGTCTTCTGAGAGCCTCACAGGCCCAGCCCCCAGGTCCAGAGTCAAACCGTGAGGATGCTCGCTCTGGTTTCCCGCCGCTGTCATCTTACCAAGCATCTCCATGCTTTGCTCCTCCACATCCCTAAGACACTGCTTGTTCCCTTCTGTCCTGCATCCCTGCTTCGACCTCACTCCCCAGCTCCCACTTCACTCCCCGTCCTGGGCATCACCATGTTGGCATTCCTCCTCAGGCCCCACAAAGCGGCTCCTCCCAGGCAAAACCATACCCATCATCCAACCAGCCTCCCAAGCCTGCTCCCTTGGTGACTTTCCTGTCTCAGAGTACCACCCCCTTGTCACACACCAGCTCTCACTCCAATCAGTCAACTTTCTGTCCTCTGAACCCCCTTTCATCCGCGGGTTTCTTTCCATCACTGCTGCCACTGGCCTGGTTCCAGGATGAGTCCCTAACTGCTCACTGGATCTGTCCACTGAGTTGTGCGCACTTCCCTGCAGTCTTTTTTTCTCACCCAATCCCAATCAGATTAATCTTCCCCTGACAGCCTCTATAGGGGTAGAGGCCAAACATCTTAGGTGTCACATTGAAGGCCTTTCTAGACCTGGCTCCCACTCAAGGTGGCAGACGTGTCTTCCACAGAGCCTCACCCCCTGGGTTCCAGCCAAACTGGGCTATTAATCATGGCTAAAGTTCCCTGGGTACAGGCTCAGTGCCACTAATGACTACCACCCTACCACCCTATTAGAGGTCAGCACTAACCATCCCTAGTTTGTAGAGGGGCCGTGGGATCACAAAGATTTGCACATGACTTAGCCACTCAGTTCAGTTCAGTTCAGTTGCTCAGTCGTATCTGATTCTTTGCAACTCCACGGACTGCAGCACACCAGGCCTCCCTGTCCATCACCAACTCCTGGAGTTTACTCAAATTCATGTCCATTGAGTCAGTGATGCCATCCAACCATCTCATCCTCTGTCATCCCCTTCTCCTCCTACCTTCAATCTTTCCCAGCAACAGGGTCTTTTCAAATGAGTCAACTCTGCATCAGGTGGCCAAAGTATTGGAGTTTCAGCTTCAGCGTCAGTCCTTCCAATGAACATTCAGGACTGATTTCCTTTAGAATGGACTGATTGGATCTCCTTGCAGTCCAAGGGACTCTCAAAAGTCTTCTCCAACTACAGTTCAAAAGCATCAATTCTTTGGTGCTCAGCTTTCTTTATAGTCCAACTCTCACATCCATACATGACTACTGGAAAAACCATAGCTTTGACTAGATGGACCTTTGTTGGCAAAGTAATGTCTCTGCTTTTGAATATGCTGTCTAGGTTGGTCATAGCTTTTCTTCCAAGGAGCAAGCATCTTTTAATTTCATGGCTGCAGTCACCATCTGCAGTGATTTTGCACTGCCCACCCCCCCCACCGAAAAAGTCTGTCACCATTTCCACTGTTTCCCCATTGATTTGCCATGAAGTGATGGGACCAGATGCCATGATCTTAGTTTTCTGAATGTTGAGCTTTAAGCCAGCTTTTTCACTCTCCTCTTTCACTTTCATCAAAAGGCTCTTTAGTTCTTCACTTTCTGCCATAAGGGTGGTGTCCTTTGCATATCTGAGGTTATTGTTATTTCTCCCGGCAATCTTGATTCCAGCTTGTGCTTCCTCCAGCCCAGCATTTCTCATGATGTACTCTGCGTGTAAGTTAAATAAGCAGGGTGACAATATACAGCCTTGACGTACTCCTTTCCTTATTTGGTACCAGTCTGCTGTTCCATGTCCAGTTCCAACTGTTGCTTCCTGACCTGAATACATATTTCTTAAGAGGCAGGTCAGGTGGTCTGGTATTCCTGTCTCTTTCAGAATGTTCCACATTTTGTTGTGATCCACACAGTCAAAGCCTTTGATATAGTCAATAAAGAAGTAGATGTTTTTCTGGAACTCTCTTGCTTTTTCGATGATCCAGCGGATGTTGGCAATTTGATCTCTGGTTCCTCTGCATTTTCTAAATCCAGCTTGGACATCTGGAAGTTCACGGTTCACATACTGTTGAAGCCTCGCTTGGAGAATTTTGAGCATTACTTTACTAGTGTGTGAGATGAGTGCAATTGTGCACTAGTTTGAACATTCTTTGGCATTGCCTTTCTTTGGGATTGGAATGAAAACTGACCTTTTCTAGTCCCATGGCCACTGCTGAGTTTTCCAAATTTGCTGGCATATTGAGTGCAGCACTTTCACAGCATCATCTTTTAGGATTTGAAATAGCTCAGCTGGAATTTCATCACCTCCTCTAGCTTTGTTTGTAGTGATGCTTCCTAAGGCCCACTTGACTTCACATTCCAGGATGTCTGGCTCTAGGTCAGTGATCACACCATCATGGTTATCTGGATCATGAAGATCTTTTTTGTATAGTTCTTCTGTGTATTCTTGCCATGTTTTCTTAATATCTTCTGCTTCTGTTAGGTCCATACCATTTCTGTCCTTTATTGTGCCCATCTTTTTATGAATGTTCCCTTGGTATATTTAATTTTCTTGAAGAGGTCTCTAGTCTTTCCCATTCTATTGTTTTTCTATATTTCTTTGCACTGATCACTGAGGAAAGCTTTCTTATCTCTCCTTGCTATTCTTTGGAACTTGACATTCAAATGGGTATATCTTTCCTTTTCTCCTTTGCCTTTCACTTCTCTTCTTTTCTCAGCTATTTGTAAGGCCTCCTCAGACAGCCATTTTGCCTTTTTGTGTTTCTTTTTCTTGGGAATGGTCTTGATCCCTGTCTCCTGTACAATGTCACGAACTTCCCCGTCCATAGTACTTCAGGCACTCTATCAGCTCTAATCCCTTGAATCTATTTCTCACTTCCACTGTATAATCGTAAGGGATTTGATTTAGGTCATACGTGAGTGGTCTAGTGGTTTTCCCTACTTCCTTCAATTTAAGTCTGAATTTGGGAATAAGGGGGTCATGATCTGAGTCAGCTCCTGGTCTTGTTTTTGCTGACTGTATAGAGCTTCTCCATCTTTGGCTGCAAAGAATATAATCAGTCTGATTTCAGTACTGACCATCTAGTGATGTCCATGTGTAGAGTCGTCTCTTGTGTTGTTGGAAGACGGTGTTTGCTGTGACCAGTGCATTCTCTTGGCAAAACTCTATTGGCCTTTGCCCTGCTTCATTCGGTACTCCAAGGCCAAATGTGCCTGTTACTCCAGGTATTTCTTGACTTCCTACTTCTGTACTGAACAGCAATAAAAGCTAAGGTTCAGAGAGGCTGAGTAGTTTCCTGGAGGCCTCACAGCTAGGAGTGGTGCTCGTCAGGAGCTGACCCCGGGGCAGCTGGCCTCATGGCCCATTCTCTCCATGTGGTGGTTCACTGTCCCCACCGCAGGCAGGGCCCTTGGCCACCACTGGAGTCTCCAGGTGATAAGCTTCTTCCTGTGCTCGCATGGCCAGCCCTTCCCCTCCATCAGGTCCATCTGAAGCACCTCAAGTACATTTTCACTGACCCTCCTGCTGGAACCAGTTACTCCCCAAAACTATTTATACCTTCCTTGTGTTATGTTTTAGGTCATGTTACCCTAACAAGAATCCATTTTGCTTCTCAGCTTTTATCATCCTGATTGAACGTGAGTTCTCTGGGAGAAAGGACTTTTGTTCACTGCTGATTCCTCAGGACCTTACCCGGTGCCTGGTATTCAGTATTTGTTGAATTAATGAACCAAAGAATGTTGCACTTGCTCATATATGAGCCTCAGCTCCCTACTGGGCTCCACGTCCCTTAACCCCATCCTCCACGTTGCAATTTGGTTAAGTCATTTATCACTGACTCCCCCCGTTTACAGTCACATGAATGATGAGGTTCCCATCAAGTGTACATACTACTACAGCTCTCGATCTTGCATTTAGAGCATCACAGTGCAGTCAACTGTCAAAGGAATAAACTAGATCAAAATAACAGAACGTTTTGAGAATCCATACAAGTCTGAGTAATCTGCAGTTGGTGTACTGAACCAGATACAATCGGATCTCAAGAACCTCTTTCCAGTCCCAACTCTTTTTAAAAAAATTTTTGGCCATATCACATGACGCGTGGGATCTTAGTTCTCTGAAGTGCAAGTCGCTCAGTTGTGTGTCTGACTCTTTGCGACCCCATGGAATTCTCCAGTCCATGGAATATAGTCCGTGGAATTCTCCAGGCCAGAATACTGGAGTGGGTAGCCTTCCCCTTCTTTAGGGGATCTTCCCGACCCAGGGATGGAACCCAGGTCTCCCGCATTGTGGGCGGATTCTTTACCAGGTGACCTACCTTAGTTCCCTGACTAGGGAATCAAACCCACACCCTCTACAGTAGAAGCTCAGAGTCTCAACTGTTGGACCCCCAGCAAAGTCCCCCAACTCATTTTCTTCCTATCTCCAAAACCCCACAGCCTGCAGTAGCACCTAACACACGACACTCCTTCCCACTCAAGGCCCTCAGTGGCTCCCTAGTATCCTCATGTCTTAGAATCTAAACTTCTCCACTTGAACTCCAGACTCTTCACCGTGAACTTGTCTCCCTCTCCAGACTCACCTCCAAAAGGTCCCACACAGATCCCCCATTCGATGGATTCCTCCTCAGCTCCGCCAACCCAGCCTGCTCTCTGGTCTCCTTTATTCACACCGTTCCCTTCACCTGGCATGTCCTCCTGGCTCTCTCCTGGTCAACATTCCACAGCCATCTCCAGGCCCAGCTCTGATGCCCACCCACCTGGCTCAGCCCTTCTGCCCTTGTGTTCCTGAGGGCTGACCCCACAGTTCACCCCTCTGTGCCCCTCTGGACTGTACAGTCAGTGCTGGTCAATAATTATCAGGCAGATTTCAAGTGAGAGAAAAGGTAGGAATTCTGTCCTGACACATTCTGAATGAGAAGGGGAAGCCCGCTGAGTTTAGAATTTTATTGCAACTAATACAGGACATGGATAACGAAGGTGTGATAACACGTGATCGCCTCTAAAGACCTCGGCGACCAGGGCCTACAACCCTCGCTCCCGATGGACCTTCTTTGCGACGGTTCCGACGTAAGAGACGAGCAGTGACACGAACAGACACCCGTCTCCTGGTGTCCGAGCCGCCTGGGTGCCCTGGAGGGGCTCTGCTGGCTCGAGGGGGTGCTTTCAGTCCGTATCGACCCTCCTGCTCGTCTTGATGGCAGAGTTTATTCTCTTTTTTTCGAGCCTTTCGCGATTCATGTTTTCTATCCTGAAAACAAAGAAGAACATGGTTACGCCCAGATGCCCAATCAGAGCTTCTCAAGGTGGCGAGAGGACCTGGCACCAAGGCAGCAGGTGCCAGGCCGGGGCCTCCACTCGAGGTCCGTCTGCCCGCTGGCCAGTCTCGGGCCTCTCCCGCCTCCTTTCTTCCCTGTGTGGCCCCCTCGCCCACATGAATCTGTTTACAGAAGCTGGGGGCATGTTCTAAAGGACCTGAGTTTCTGAAGTGCAGCATCTTCTTTGGATGGCTCTGTGGCTGGCTGGCTGGCCTCGGCAATCATGTCTCGAATTTTCTGGAGGCAATCTGCCAGGTTTCGGAACTGATAGCGGCTGCATTCAGACGTGAGGATCAGCTCTCCCGCCCTGTTGATCTTATTTTTGTGCTGCGGAGGACAAAGGCAAAACCAAAATTCTGCAAAGATGAGTTTTTGAAGTGACTGAGGGGTTATGGGGAGAGCAGGGGCTGGCGGTTTACCGTGAGAGCCATCTTCTGCCGCACGGGCTCTGCGATCCAGTCGGCGCTTGCCAGGTGGAACCTGACTTCAGCCTTGGAGTTCACTGTCGATAAAGGGAGGGAGCGCGGGTCACTGAGATGCTCAGCACCCTCAGCATCAGGGTAGCTGGTGACCACCGGACTCTGAACCACAGGGAGGCGAGACGCCCACCCAAGGGACGCTCCTGTCCTGTGTGAACTTGGGGAGACCAACTTGGCCATGGAATGAGCCTGCCAGGACAGTGAGGTGCTTCTGGACAAAAGTAAACTTCCGGGACTTCCCAGGTGGTCCGGGGTTAAGACTCTAAGCTCCCAAGGCAGGGGGCCCAGGCTTGATCCCCGGTCGGGGAACTAGATCCCACATGCCACAACTGAGACCTGGCACAACCAAATAAATAAATATTTTAAAAAATACAAATAAACTTCCAGGTAAGTGGATAACCAACCAGGACCTACTGTACAGCACAGGGAACTCTGATAGAGACGAGTCTGGGAGAGAATGGATACATGGATATGTATGGCTGAGTCTCTTTGCTGTGCAACTGAAACTATCAAACATTATTAATTGGCTATGGGGTCGCAAAGAGTCAGAAACGACTGAGCGACTGATCTGATCTGATCTGATCCTCCAATGTAAAGTTAAACAACAAACAAAAGAACCCAAACTTCCAGGAATAAAATGCCCAGTGGTCTCTTTCTCTCACAGTTTACTGGGTTCGGACAAGAATGCGGCGGGGGAGGGGGCGTGAGTCCCACAAGAAAGAAGGAACCTGTTCTGGGAGCCGGCTGCCAACTCACACTGTGCGGTCCCTTTGTTCAGACTCCCAGACCAACCCCAGGCCTGGCAACCCGCAGCTGGGAGTCCGAGGACCAGACCACATTCAAAAGAATAAAGGGGGTTATTATATAAACCGGCAGTATTTAAGCTTCTGGAAAAAAAAAAATCCCTTTATTTCCACATGAATGTAAACAGAATCCTCAAGCCCATCTCTCAGCTAAGCGCTAAAGAGAACAAGGTGCCTCGTACCTTTGTTAACGTTCTGGCCCCCAGGACCACTGCTCCGACAGTAAGATATCGTCAAGCGATCTGAAAACCAGAACACACATCATCACGGTGATTTCCCCAAGGCCAGAGACAGCAGCGGATGTAAAATTACGACCCGGGTTGTCCACTCCTGGTCTAGCACACTCTGTGGGATCTGACTGCCCTCGCCTTTTGCTGTTTGTTTTAAAGCAAGGACTCTTTCAAAAGCCCAAACGGAGGGACAAACTGAATTTCAGTTGTATTTCGAAATGTGGTGGTCGTGGACGCACCGGCTGGCCGGTGTTCCACGCGCATCCCCGGGCTGAGCCTGCATCAGTGGGTGAGAATGCCTGCTGTGTGAATGAGCACTCCACTTGCAGCTGGGAGTCCCATCTTCTAACGCCGGCTCAGCACAGACTGACTCTGTGACCCCAGCAAAGCCTCGATGCTTCCCTGTGTCTTGGTTTTGTTTTGAATCTGTAAACTGAGGTTGCTTCCTTCTACTTTTTTTTTCTCCCTTCAGCCACAAATTTTATTGTTTGAATGGGCTTCCCTGGAGGCTCAGACTGTAAAGAATCTGCCTGCAATGCAGGAAACCCAGGTTCAATCCTTGGGTGTGGAAGATCCCTTGGAGAAGGGCATGGCAACCCACTCCAATATTCTTGTCTGGAGAATCCCATGGACAGAGGAGCCTGGCGGGCTACAGTCCATGGGGTCCCAAAGAATTGGACCCAACTGAGCAACTAAGACTTTATTATTTGAGTATTTGCAACTATTATTCTATACACCAATTTTCGTTTCTTATAGAACTCTATATCCCATATTGCCAGGTCACTTCACTCTCCATTTTATGCCACGTTCCCACCAGGAAGTATCTCATCGGATCACAGTCTGACTGTGTGATGCTCTCGTTCAGTTGCTAAGTCATGTTCGGCTTTTTGCGACCCCATGGACTATAGCCCACCAGGCGCCTCTGTCCGGGGGATTTCCCAGGCAAGAATACTGGAGTGGGTTGCCATTTCCGTCTCCATTCCTTCTACTTTAATAATTCATGAAAAGCAGCCTCATAGTGTCTGAGGAGAGTCGGGGAGGCATGGCAGTGGGCAAGTTTCAGGAGGGTTGGGCTACGGGGGCTCAAGGGGCACTGTGGCCCTGTGCTTGTGGGGAGCGGGCCTCAGTGGGAGTGGCGACATCTCCAGACAGCTTCTGAGAGGTTTTCCGCCCTTTGAAAAAAATCAAATGAACTTGTTTTTCCCAACAAGTGATGAATGCCTGCAGTTCTGTGTGCGTCGGGGGCGGGGAGGGGGGGGCACCTCATCAGCGTCTGCAGAGGCCTGGGACCCGCTCAGAGGCAGGTGAGGAGGAAACAGTGACTGGCCATTCCCGCTGCCTGCCCGTCCGCCCAGGCTGTCAGGAGACAGGCTGTGTTGTCCCTGGTTCTCTGCCTCCTCCCGCCACAGGGCACCAGTGCCGGCTTCAAACTACCGAGCAGTAGTAGGCCGCGGCTCCTCTGCTTTAGACTGTGGCCACCTGGCCTCCTTGTTGCGGGATCATCTTGAGCCCGAGCCTTTGGCTGCTCTCCTTTCACTGTCTGTGGGTGCCAGAAACTCTTTGACTCTCAAGGGGCCTGCTTGTTTCTTTACAGACCACATCTTAGGCTTGATGGGCACAAAACTTTGAAGTTACGCAAATGGTTCACAGGGAGACGTCCCCACTCCTGTTTTCCAGACACCAAGTTCCCAAATTTGTCTCTGCTACCACCTTGGGTCACCCCTGTATCCAGTGCCCTCCACATCCTTCAGATCTGTGTGGACATCCAGAAACATGTGCCTCAGATAGATATATATATAAGTAAGGCACAAACGGCAGCTCACTGTAGATACGCTTCTGTACCTGACTTTTTTCACAAAGTGACCAGTTCACCTAGTGTAGACTGTTCCAGGCCCCCAGCCCATCGAGAGCTCTCCGTGTGTGCTGGGGGCTTCCCAGAGCTCTGGGGGGGCTGCCTCATCACTTTCTGTTTCCTTCCTCTTCTCAACAATGCTGCAAGGACTCCCCTTCTGCACCCTCAAAGATGGCTTCTTTACTTTCACTGGGCTGGGGAGGAATGCGTGACGGGGGAGGAAACGATCGGGTGTTTTTCTGTGAAACAAAACCACTCACCTACAGGAATGTCATCGTTGCCCTGCTTTGCGTCGCCCTGTAATGAAACATACACAGTGTCAGGTGAATATTAGCTGCTGAGTGACTCCCAACTGGTCCAGAGAGACAAAAAGGAAACGATGTAAAGCTACAACGTGAATACAATACAGCTATTTTCAGGTCCCCAGCTAAATCGTGTTGAGATGACAGAAAAAGCTTCCCCAGGCTCCAGAGGTACCGCCTCACAAACACTCCTCCAGGAAACGGGACTGACTTTTCCAGCCCTCCCTGCCACCTGCCCTGCACCCCAGCCCACTCAGCTAGGGTTGGCACCATCAGCAGCCTCGGAGGAGGGAAGGGGCTACAGTACATCAGCATCAGGGAGATTTCAAGAAACACTCTCTGCCCACCCCGAGCCGCATACCACGAGAGGCCCGAGTACGGGGCTGTCTGCCTTCAACAGTGACCAGCACAGGGGCCCTGAGGGTTTGTGTCAAGCTGAACTACTCACTCCAGGACCTCCTGCCTCCACGCCTCTCCTGAGTTGTTCCTCTGTGGCCTTAAATCCTCCCATCCATGGGCCCAGCTCGAACATCACCCACTCGGAGGCTCTTCTGGCCTCCCAAGCTCAAAGGCACTTCACTTGTCCCTGCTGTCCTTCATCCCTTTTCATCTTAGAATTATCTGGCGGTGAAATCCTCAACATACTCCACGTCGGCAGTGCTGGAGACCCAGGGCGGTGCCCTCCACACACGCTCTTCCCTTTTCTGAACTGGCCTCTCCAGTTCCCTCTCACCTTCCCGTGACTTTCTTCACTCTCCTCTGCTTGCTCTTTGCAAACTTTAAACACTGAAATGTCCCTGAGAGCCTTCTTCTTCTCTCACTCTTTCCCTAGAACATTCCACCCATCTCCTTTGAAAATATCATCCTTGGTGATATTTCTGGCTCAAACTCAAACCTCTTTCTCCAACTCCACATCCACAGAGCCCACTGCTATTTGATGTCTCCTCTCAGGCGCCTAACTGATGCCTCAAACCTCTGGCCTCCTCAAAGACTTCCCTTCCTGACAACCGGAAGCAGCTCCCTGGCTCTCACGTCAAAGCCCTCCAGTCGAGTCCTTACTTCATACTCTCTGACATGTTTTCCTCATTTATTTACTGTCTGCTCCTTCTGTTAGAACGTAAGCTTCATGAGGTGGAAACCAGTTTATTGTGGTTGTATCTGCAATGCTTGAACAGTTTCTGACAGTTGGTGCACAAGAAACTTACTGTTGAGTGAATGAAGGACGAACAACTGTAACTGCCACTCTCTCATCTCCATTAACGGCAACTCAGTCTTTACATTGCTCAGGGCCCAGACTTCAGTTCCTTTCTCATTTCACACGTCTCCTAGAACACCCACTAGAACTTCTGTAGGCTTTCCCTTTAAAACTTATCTAGAACTTGACAAGTCTCATGACTCCTATTGCTTCCACCCTGCTTATCATCTTTTTTTTCCTGCACTGAGTCTTAGTTGTGGCATGTGGGATCTGTTAATAGTTCTCTGACCGGGATCAAACCTGGGCCCCTGCACTGGGAGTGCAGTGTCTGAGCCACTGAACCACCAGGGAAGTCCCCCTGCTTATCATCTGTTGCCTGTATTACTGCGATCTCCTCACTGGTCTCCTGTTCCTGCCGTTTTGCAGTCTCTTCTCTACAAAAGTGATCTTTGTAAAACTAATTAGGCTCATTCCACTCTTCTGCCTCCATCACATTCAGAGTAAAGCTAAGGCCCGTGAGCCCTATAAACAGACCTCCCCTCAGCCCTCTCTTTAGTTTCCTCTCTGACACACTGGCCTGCCTGCTGTTCCTTGAACCAGATGAACATGCTACCCCTTGAGAGGGTGACACCTGCTGGTCCCCCCACAAGGAAAGCTCCTCTTCTCATGGCTTGCTGCTAGGTTTCCTCCAGGTCCTTACTCCAGCATCACCTTCTCAGAGGCCTCCTCAGACAATCCTCCTTAAAACTGTAACCCCCCCAAAACAAACAAACAAACAAACACCTGTAATCCCACCCCCGACCTTAGCACTTCTTCCTTCTGGGCTTTATTTTCTCCAAAGTACGTGTCATATACTCTATTTACTGCTTTTATTTGTGTTGGTCTCCCTTCATTAGCAGATAAGGTAACTAGCATCAGGATTTTTGTGTTTTGGTCACTACTCTATCCCCATGCATAGCACAGTGTACACAGCATGCTTTCAACACAAGTTTGTTGAATGAGTGAGTGAATGACAGAACCCTCTCTTCCAGTCCTGTAGGTGGAAACTTAGTGAATTGGGTGCGTCCTCACTTTCCTGCCCCGGGCCCTGATACAGCGCCTGCACACAGCGAGCAGCCTAAAGAAGCGAACCAGAAGCCCTGTTTCCTCAGGCGTGCTGGAGGCCGGGGACCGCGTAACTCGGCAAAAGGCTCCCAAAGAGAGCTTCTTGGCAGCTTCCGGCCTTAACTGTCTGCCTTGGAGAGCAGTTTTCCCCGAGGACAAGAATGTGAGTCTGAGGGACGGGAAATGAAGACGGAAACGTGGGCGGTTTTCCCTGAGGATAAGAATCTGGGCCTGAGGGACGGAGAATGGACGAGGAAACGCTGGTGGTCTTGGAAGAAGCGGAGCCAGCGTGCTCTCCCGGCGCCCGCACACCTCAAGAGACATCGGGTGCTGCCATCCGCCCCAACCCTGCGGGTGCTCGGGCAACCGGCCTCGGCTCGCGGGCACCGCCGAGTCTGAGCGCGTCCGCCCCCGGACCAGCCGCTCGCCTCGCGCGTGGGGTCCTGGCTCCCCGGCGTCGCCGGGCGGAGTCCAGGAAACGCCCCTTCAGGCCGGCCCTCCTGGCTCACCGGGACCCTCCAGGCGGTGTCCGCGCCCCGCGATTCCGGGTACAGCTTGTCCAGGCTGTAGGCGCTCCGGAATTCGGTGCCCTCTACCTGTCTGTGCAGAGCCCGGTGACAGCAGCGTGTGGGCGGCGGCAGCAGCCAGGCCTCGGCTCGGCTCAGACCCCAGCGAAGGCACCTGGCAGCCGCCATGTTCGGCCTTCGGGGCCGCTTCCGGTGTGTTCTTCCTCTCACGGTCCGCGGGCCCGCGCTTCCCTCGGGACTTTGGTTCCGCTAGGCTTCAGAAAACGAAGATCATGGCATCTGGTCCCATCACTTCATGGGAAACAGATGGGGAAACAGTGGAAACAGTGTCAGACTTATTTTTTTTTGGTGGGGGGGGGGCTCCAAAATCACTGCAGATGGTGATTGCAGCCATGAAATTAAAAGACGCTTACTCCCTGGAAGGAAAGTTATGACCAACCTAGATAGCATATTCAAAAGCAGAGACATTACTTTGCCAACAAAGGTTCGTCTAGTCAAGGCTATGGTTTTTCCAGTGGTCATGTATGGATGTGAGAGTTGGACTGTGAAGAAGGCTGAGTGCCGAAGAATTGATGCTTTTGAAGTGTGGTGTTGGAGAAGACTCTTGAGAGTCCTTTGGACTGCCAGGAGATCCAACCAGTCCATTCTGAAGGAGATCAGTCCTGGGTGTTCTTTGGAAGGAATGATGCTGAAGCTGAGACTCCAGTATTTTGGACACTTCATGCGAAGAGCTGACTCATTGGAAAAGACTCTGATGCTGGGAAGGATTGGGGGCAGGAGGAGAAGGGGATGACAGAGGATAAGATGGCTGGATGGCATCACCGACTCCATGGATGTGAGTTTGAGTGAACTCCGGGACTTGGTGATGGACAGGGAGGCCTGGCGTGCTGCGATTCATGGGGTCGCAAAGAGTCGGACACGAGTGAGCAACTGAACTGAACTGAAGCTTTGAACGCCTGCCGTTGGCAGGAATCGAGAACGCCCAGCGTCTCCCTCACGAGAAGCCTATTAGAGGCTTCCTTAGTCCCAGAAGCCCCTGAGCATAGCTGCCGCGGTGGAGAAGACATTGGCGAGCTCTCAAGGCAGCCTCCTGGTGAAAAGAACCCCAGACACACCACTTCTCTCCCCTTTAGTCTGTGCCCTCCCGGACCACACTTCCCCCAAATCTTACGGCATCAACGAGGCCTGCCCAGGTTCATATCCACCCCCTTTACTCTTTTATCCACTTTATTCTACACCGCCCCCCCCCGCGCCCCCCCTCCCCACCGCCCCCCCCCCCCATCCTTTCACATCTTTCAATCTTATTTTTCTGTTGCTTATTTCCCAGCCAGAATGCAATAACCTCTAGGAGGGCAGTGGCTCACTCTTGGATCTCCAGTACCCAGAACCTGGCGCGTCACAGGTACTCAAAAAAGATACTGATAAAAGGAATTCTCTGGAAAGGTGTTTTTGAAAGTTGAGTTCCGCCAGTGGTGAGTTTTAGTAACTTCAGGTTCATTCACAAGGTAGCCTAAAAGCAGATCCCCGCGGAGCCCCCGTGAAGAAGGCTCAGCATGACAGACACCAGGTGGGACAAGAGGCGGGCAGTTCCAAAAAGAAATATTTTAAAAAGTGGGCAGTCTCCTCCCACCCCACCTCCACCCTCTCCGACTCCCAGGATCTGTGGAGCAAGATGGCCGTTTCTTCTAGCCAGAAGATAAGAGGAGGATGGGGAAATATGTACAGATTCAGACAGCTACAGATAGGCTAAGTAGAACTCTTTAGAGAACTGTTAAAAGATGAACTCCAAAGCTGAGAGGTTCTTACTCTGAGAAAGGTTTAAAACAGAGCTAGCAGTGTTTGGAAACAGTTAAAGGTTAGCTCAGTTGCTTTGCTGAGAGGCAGAGAGGTAAAAGGAAAACAGCTCAGTAAATGTTGGTGATTATTAGTAACACTCGTGGTTGTTTCTTAATAGCAGGTTCTATTTTTAGGAAGAACATAATTACCTAGAAAAACATGCCCCTAGGAGCTGTTTGAAATAGGAGATTTTATCAAGTCAAGGCTTTATCATTTTTGCCTCATAATAAAGGCAAATTCTTTTGGAGGGAAAAAAAAAAAAAGAAATACTTCCCAAGCACTGGCTTTGTAAACCCAAACTAGGAAGGGAATGGCACTTGACATGTGCCTTTGGGGCTCTAGGCTTTAAGGGGAGTCTCCTGGGACCCTCCCTGCCTGACTTAGTCCCAAGACCTCAGAGTGAACAGAGGCATCTCCATGGTGACTGGGAAAAGCTGCTCAGGGAGGTAAAGCCAGGGACTCACCCAGGTTGACGGCTCAGGGATTATGAATAATGAACACACCATCCCATGGCATCATTGCTCTAAGGCTGGGCTCCAGCTCTGTGCCTG
Source organism: Bos mutus (assembly GCF_027580195.1). Lineage (NCBI taxonomy): Eukaryota > Metazoa > Chordata > Mammalia > Artiodactyla > Bovidae > Bos > Bos mutus. The sequence continues at coordinate 6,849,476 of NC_091635.1, read as the reverse complement.
ACCCAGAGTGATAGGAAAAGGAAACTGGAGGTTTCCATGGCCCCAAATAAACACAGCCTGCTCGGGCCATCTGGTGGCCTGGATTCTGGGAGAGGAGGGGGGTAGCAGAGAGAATAGAATGAGCTACCCTGGGGTGGAGAGAAGAGCAGCTGGCAAGCTCCTTTTACCTGCTGTTGCCATGAACCCTCCAGAATTGAGGCCCTTTTGGGAAAAAACAGGGCTGAGAGGTGCCACCTGTTCTCTTAAAAGGGTGATGCTGAAGGTGGAGGCCAGCCTTCTTCCTTTTTCTGATTCTCCATAGGCTGAAAGGGTGCTTCAGGAAGGACGTGCGTAGGGATGAGAAGAGGGGAAGATAAGGGACCATCAAGCCATTCCTGGAAGCCAAGAAACTTGCTGACACCAGTCCTTCTCTATAGCTGTGATTTGGGGTACCACTGTCATGTAGGGGTCCACAGGATTTTCCTTTCTTCTCATGTTGAGTGCCCTAGGGGCTTCCCTGGTGGCTCAGACGGTAAAGAATCTACCTGCAATGTGGGAGACCCAGGTTGGATCCCTGGGTCGGGAAGATCCCCTGGAGAAGGGAATGGCCACCCACCTCCAGTGTTCTTGCCTAGAAAACCCCAGGGACAGAGGAGCCTGGCAGGCTACAGTCCTTGGGGTTGCAAAAAGTCGGACACGACTGAGTGGCTAACTCTCACTAGGTCAGTCTGGCTTTTAGAACTCAGCATTGTGTGGAGACAGGGAACATGCAGTATCGCATACTGGAATTAATCAGGTCTGGGTTTGACTGTTCCTATGTGACTTTGAGTTACTGACTTAACCTCTGAGTCTTGGGATCGGATCCTCGTCGGAGGTTGTATTGCTGCCTGGGAAGGTGGCTGAGGGTAAGGGTGATTTAAAAGGCCTGGCTGGATGCAGGCCCCAGTTTCCTTTGCTTCTCAGGTCTGATGGCTTTGGGAGTCACATGACATCTTCTCCGGCCCACTGGAGACAAGTCACAGCAGGACTGGAAGATCCCACAGCCGCTTGCACGCTGTAAAAACCCCCTTGCTATTCAGATAATGTAAAAAACTTCTTGCCAGTTTGGGACCCAGCTCTGGGCTCCCCACACCACAGTCCTCACCTCCCGGGTTCAAGGAAAGTTGCTCCTGGCTCATTCTGGAATGTGGGGGGAGATGGGGGTTGGTGGGAGGTCCCTGAGCATACCCTCACTGAAGACTGGACGCTTTTCCATGTGGGATTGGGATCCACAAGGCTGATCGAATTTTCGGAAAGGGGAGATTGGAGAAGGGTGCAAGAAACGGACTCCTCCAAAGATTCAGGAGCATCTTCATTGACTTCTGGTTACCTGGGCTGTTGGCAGGTGTGGGCTGGGGGGAGGGAGTTGCAAAATCGGTACAGCAAGGAGAGTCTACCCCTTGGTAGGTGCTCTTGGGGCACCTGGCAAGGCAACACTTCTGGCATGGCTGGCACTCAACAAATACGGAAACTTCCAAGAGTCTGCTGTTTGGCTGCCTATCACAAGGGAGTGAAGTCAGGATGTGCCCCCCGCCTGTGTGATGGGAGGCTGGTACAGGAGATGCTCAGACAGGACCACTTGGCTCCAGAGCCATTTCTGCTTTTAGAATACTGGTGCGGGTTTGGTTTTTTTTTTTTTTATTTATTAAAGAAGAGAATAAAGCATTTGTAAATATATTTCTCTCATGTATACTTCAAAGATGACGCTGGTCGGCAGCTACAGAAGTAGGGAGCAAAGAGGCAGGAGCCGTTCCCCCACCTGTCCTGTCCCACTCCACCCCCTCCACCCTAGATGACAGAGACACACGGAGGGCTGGGAACTGTCTGGCTCCAAAGGACGAAAGCTTCCAAGGTGTGTGAACGGAAGGACCAGCTGACAGGTCTCATCACAGTGCCGCCCGGAGAGCAGGGTGGTGCCTCCAGGGAGGCTGGGAGGCTTGTTAAGAAAACCCCTTAGAAACAGATAAGGCATGAAGGTTCCCCACTGGGCTCCCAGCACAGAGGCCAGGGCCACTGACTTCCCTCCTCCAATCCCTAGGGTCTCAGGATGGGCGGTAGAAAGAATGGGGAGCCCTGAAGGGCAAGCTGGGGATCTGGGCCTCTCTTAGCTGAAGCTGGATCTTCTGAAGCCTTAACATAAGATAAAGTCCCTGACCCTCCTGGGTCCTCAAAAGCCCCCCACAAAGCTGAGTGGTTACAAGCAGGCATTTTATGGGGAGGAGGAGACGCGCTCCCCATCTGGTCCCATTTCAGCACTGCCCAGGGTGGGGTAGCATCCTGGAGGGGGCGCAGTAAAGGGGGGCAGGGGAGGATGCTGGGGCCATGGGCTGGTGGCACATGCCCAGGACATTCTGGGGGTGGCACTCATGACCTGCGGTGGGGTGGGCCTGGTGGTGGGGAGAGTGGGGGTGAACGAGACACATTGTGGTCCCTGAGATGGGGACAGGCAGAGGCCAAGCTCGGTGAGTCAGAGGAGGCGTGCAGAGATGGGAGCTCCCATCTCCTGGACCCCTGGAAGGCTTGATACCCAGAAGGCATTTCTGGGGCTGGAACCCGGGGAGGCTGGCTCTGAGTTGATTGGCTACAGATCTGCGGTGGGCTGAGGGTGTCCAGGGACAAGCCCACCCTCACCAGGACTGGCATCGAGGGTCGCTCAGGCCTGGCTCAGGCTTTCTGCTCTGCCTGGCAGGGGCCATCTCTGACCTGGTCAGGACCCTTGAGGCAGGACAGCTGGTACGAAGGGAATGACAGCGTGTCACAGCTGGGGAGAAGCAGTGGATGGTCCGGGAGACCCCTAGAACCTGCAACAGCTGGCTCTGGGGTCCCCCTTCAAGTGTTTCCAGTTGTGGCGAGGGGGGGTCAAGGAGAACTTGCCTTGCAAAAGAATCTCTCAGGAAAACCAGCGTTGAAAAAAAAAAGTCAACGGGTCCAGAATGGCTTTCAGAAGCTTGGCCACAAATCTGAGAGCAAGGCCTGGGGTTAGGGGGCAGGGCTGGGAGAGCTGAGAATCCCCAGGGGAGTAGGGACGTTTGGCTTGCAATCTGTGGGCTGCGCCTGGGGGCTGGCGCCGGTGACGGAGGATCCTGGGTCGCGAGGAAGGCCTCCATCATCAGCAGAGAGTGGATTTCCCCCACGTGCTCCCTGGGTCAGAGGACAACCTCCCTCGGGGGTGTATTGCTGCTAAAAGGGCTCCCTCACTCACCAGAGGCTGCAGGGCCCAGGTTCAAGGGACCCCCACTGGCCTGACCCAGGGGGGGAAACCGTCACTTGCTGCTGTGCGTCTTGACTTTGGTGGCGTTGATGTCGGCCTTGGTCTTCTGGATCCTGGAGAAGATCTCCTTGAAGAGAGCCTTGTACTCGGGCTGGCTCTGTTCCAGCCGCTTATCCACGGCCTCCACGTGCTGGCTGAGGCTCTTCTCCGCCTTGGCCTCCCCCAGGCCCTCCTCGCCAGCCCGCAGGTCCCTCCACGAGCTGTCCCGGGAGATGGGCCGCGAGGTCTGCACCCCCGCGTGCCGCACCCCGGCCCCGTGCTGCCGGCACTTGCTCAGCAGCTCCTCGTACTTCTCCAGCAGCGCGTGGTACTGCTCATCCACCTCGCGCAGGATGGACATGCCCCGCTTGCGCACGCTGTTGGCGTGCAGCGTGAGGTTGCCCGCATGCCGGCTGGCCGGGTCTTTGGCCACGATGGCGTTGAGCGCCGTGTCGCTGCAGCTCTTGCGCACGGCGTGGCCGGGGGAGGCGGCCGGAGAGGAGACCCCGTCCTGGGGGCCTGAGTCGTCGCCGATGCCTGGCTGGGGGTCGTCGGCTTCGGGCGCCTGGGTGAGGGGCGCCAGCAGGGCCTCGGCCAGGTGGTCCTCCCGGCCCAGCAGGTAGGTCTTGGCTTGCTTCATCTGCTGTAGCTCCAGCAGCTCGGCCTCCAGCTCCTGCACGCGGAAGCGGCAGCCCTCCATCTCGCACAGCTGCCGCTCCAGCTCCGAGTACTCCTGGAGCACCGCTGCATACTCGCGCTCCGCCCGCTCCTTGCGCTGCCGCTCCTGGCTCACCTGGGAGCGCAGCACGCCCACCAAGGTCTGCAGCCGCTCGTTCTCCTGCTCCAGGGGACGCGGGCCCAGCTCCAGGGAGGAGCTGTGCAGGCGGAAGGCATCTTCACACCTGGGAAGGAGCAGGGGCAGGTGGGCAGATGGCGAGGGCGCACGCGGGCCAGGCCCTTGGAGCTCAGCTGCATCTCTCTGCCCCACTGGGCTGCATGCTCTGCCCACTAGAGTCACTCCCGCGCCTTCTCCCCCGGCTCTCTGCCCTGGGAGCTTGCCCTTCGCTTCAGCCAGGTGTCCTGGCTCTCTCTTGGGTTCAGCCGATGGGCGCTACCGGCAGGAGTTCCAGGGGTAGGAGCAGAGAGAGGTTGCAGGGAATGTCTCTCCCTGGGCTTCCTCCCTGGTTACTGTGGGGCAGGCAGGAAGCCTGCTCCATGCCCTCTGGGTTCCAGTATCCTCCCTTCTCCTGGTCCCTTTGGTCTCAGGATGGTATCAGCTCTTGACTATTGCAACCCCAGGGTGTAGCAGTGTCCACCTAGTTTCCCCACACCTTGCCCACACCTCTTTATTGATCTGTCCTCAATTACCCTGGGAGGGGCGCTGTCTGTCTCTTGCCAGGAACTTTATTGAAACACCCATTAAATCCACGGTGTGTATTCTTCTTTTAAAAAAAAAAAATTGGCTGTGCCGAGTCTTAGATCGTCAATCTTTATTGCAGCATGCAGGATCTTCAGTTGTGGCGTGTGAGATCTAGTTACCTAACGGTGGATCGAATCCAAGCCCCCTGAATTGTGAGCGTGGAGTCCTAGCCACTGAACGACCACCAAAGTCCCCCACTGTTTAAGTCATCCCAATTCAAAAGGCTTAATGGGAATTGAAAGGGACAGTGGTTCGTCCCTCCTGACTTCTGACTTACTAAGCAGGTGACCTCGGAGTCTCAATTTCCTCTTCTGAGTAGCGGGGATGATAAACCACACCTCACCATATTGCCATGAGAATTAAGTCACTGAGCGGCGTGGTGGGCACGTGGCCAGGGCTCTCAGCGCCAGCTGCTGACTGCTGTTAGCTCCACGACCTGCCTCTGCAATAGCCCAGAGGATGCACCGACCCTCCTCCCACCTGCTGCCCGGTGCCCACCCTGCCTTCCCCTCACCCCGTGGAGATGGGCCCAGCGCGCCCTCACCTACCGGGGGCTGGTGCACAGCTCCTTGAGGCAGGGGAAGGTGTGGATGGTGCGCCTGCGTTCACGCTTCTCCCGCCGCACTCGCAGCTGCTCCAGGTCCCGCAGCTGCTCCACCTGAGCCTGCAGCTCCTCCACCTGGGTCTGCAGGCGCTCAATGGTCTCTGTCAGCCTGGGGTGGAGTGGGGCACACACGGATGGGAGGGATGCTCAGGGGACGGGGCCAACCCTCCTCACCGCAGCCCTGGGGGGCTTGGGGCTGGGGCCGGACAGGCAACCTTGAGCCACACTGCCTGGGGCTGAGGTCAGACGAGGAATTCCTTGGGCAGCCAAGGACCCACGCTTCTGCTCCACCTCCCAGGCTGAGCCGACACTTCTCCGTGTTTCCTCCCTCCGTTTCTTTCTTTTTTAATGTATCTACTTATTTATTTAAATTTACTCATTTATTACGTATTTATTTACTTATTTGGCTGTGCCAGGTATTAGTTGCAGCACACAGAATCTTTGATCTTAGTCTCGGCATGTGGGATCTTTGGTTATCACCTGTGGGATCTAGTTCCCTGGCCAGGGATCAAACCTGGGCCCCCTGCATTGGAAGCGAGGAGTCTTAGCCACTGGATCACCAGAAGGCTCTTTTCTTTTTTAAAGATTTTTACTTTATTTAATTGGGCTTCCCTGGTAGCTCAGCTGGTAAAGAATCCACCTGCAATGTGGGAGACCTGGGTTTGATACCTGGATTGGAAAGATCCCTTGGAGAAGGGAACGGCTACCCACACCAGAATTCTGGCCTGGAGAATTCCATGGGCTGTATAGTCCATGGGGTCGAAAAGAGTTGGACAAGACTGAGCAACTTTCACTCTCACTTAATTAATTTATATTTATTTTGGGGCCATACGATGTGCAAAATCTTAGTTCCCTGATCTGGGATCAAACCTGTATCTCCTGCAGTGGAAGTGCAGAGTCTTAACCACTGGACCACTTGGGAAGTCCTGTCTCCTCCGTTCCTTGTACACCCTTCTATCACTTATCACTTTGCACTGCAATAAAATATTCACATACCTGCCTTCCCTCCCAGAGGGCGGGACAGTGTCTTTGCATCCCCATCACTATATTTTCCCTAAAACAGAGCCTGGAGTATAGTTGGTGCTTAAAGACGGGTTGTGGCCGGAATGTTCAGTTCAGTTCAGTTCAGTTCAGTCGCTCAGTCGTGTCCGACTCTTTGCGACCCCATGAATCGCAGCACGCCAGGCCTCCCTGTCCATCACCGACTCCCAGAGTTCACTCAGACTCACGTCCATCGAGTCAGTGATGCCATCCAGCCATCTCATTCTCTGTCGTCCCCTTCTCCTCCTGCCCCCAATCCCTCCCAGCATCAGAGTCTTTTCCAATGAGTCAACTCTTCGCATGAGGTGGCCAAAGTACTGGAGCTTCAGCTTTAGCATCATTCCTTCCAAAGAAGGAATGTTAAACCAGCCCAAATCAATGAGGGCAAAGTTACTACCATCCCAGGTTCCCAGACCTGGGCTTTTGGGAGAAGGAATCTGAGTCACACCCACTGGCACACACACACACACACACACACACACACACACACACACAGGTACACCCAGCCCTGGGGCCTCCCCCTTACCATCCCACATCCAAGTTCCCAGCTCCACCCGGCCCTCACCCATGGATCTTCTGCTGGGCCACCTTACTCTCCAGCACCAGCTTCTGATTGGTCAGCTCCAGGTCTCGGGCCGCCAGGTCCAGCTGCTCGTACACTTTGGCGTGCTGTTCATTCACGTGCCGCAGCGTGTCCAGCTGTTTGGTCAGGTACTGGGGGATGGGGGTAGGGGTGGGATAGTTACCTTTCAGAACTGGGTTGGGGAAAATGTCTCTGCCTGGGCCCTCCTCCCACTTTCAGGAACAGGTTTGCTTTGGGGTATTCATCTGCAGCGGAGGGAGGGGGTCGAGCTGGTGGTTCAACGGGGCTGCCTGGGACAGTTGTGCAGGTTGTGGACTGCACAAGGCTTTTGGGTCAAGGCTGGGTCTGCTAAGATGGGGTAACTTTTCCTAAGCTGCACACAGGTACACACAGACTAAGGGGCCCTCAATGGGCTGGGGAGCATGTATAGGGCCCAGGGGGCCCCTCACCTCTATCTCTTGCACTTGCTCCTCGTTCGTGGAGTACATCTGCTGTAGAGACTCCTCTAGCTCCTTGTTCCTCTCCAGCAGCGTCTTCCCCAGCTCTGCGGCCAAATGCAAGTCTGGTGGGGAGGGGGCAGAGGGTGGCAGGAGCATGAGCAACAGAGAATGGAGTCAGAAGACCCCTCCCATTCCTGTTCTGAACATTCGCTCTGGGCTGAGCCTTGGGGACCTGGAGAGAACCAGGACCCAGGGGCCGCCTCTGGGGAGACTCTAAGCCTGGAAGGAGATGTAAGCCATGAGGAGACCTGTGCATTGGCCTGGAATGCCCTCTCCCCAGACACTCCTAGAGTTCCTCTCTGTGCCCTCAAGTCTGTGCTTTAATGTCACCTCCTCCAGGAAGCCTTTCTCAAACACTGATTCAAAATTGCACCCTCCCCCACCCCCACGCCCTCCCTGCTTCATTTTTCTCCTTAGCTCCTATCACTAACTTACCCAACAATTTGCTCATTAACTTGCTTCTGCCCCTTGACTAGTGGTAAGCTTAAAGGGTAGGGATTTTGCCTGTTTCAGTCACTGATACCCTGAGGACTTAGAACAATACCCGGCACAGAGCAGGTGAATAATAAATCTTTTTTGAAAGAACGAGTGAGTGGAATGTGATAAGAGCATCAGTATAAGCTAAACCAAGATCATGGCATCCAGTCCCACCACTTCATGGGAAACAGATGGGGAAACAGTGGAAACAGTGTCAGACTTTATTTTTCTGGGCTCCAAAATCACTACAGATGGTGACTGCAGCCATGAAATTAAAAGACGCTTACTCCCTGGAAGGAAAGTTATGACCAACCTAGATAGCATATTCAAAAGCAGAGACATTACTTTGCCAACAAAGGTCCGTCTAGTCAAGGCTATGGTTTTTCCAGTGGTCATGTATGGATGTGAGAGTTGGACTGTGAAGAAGGCTGAGTGCCGAAGAATTGATGCTTTTGAAGTGTGGTGTTGGAGAAGACTCTTGAGAGTCCCTTGGACTGCAAGGAGATCCAACCAGTCCATTCTGAAGGAGATCAGCCCTGGGATTTCTTTGGAAGGAATGATGCTAAAGCTGAAACTCCAGTACTTTGGCCACCTCATGCGAAGAGTGGACTCATTGGAAAAGACTCTGACGCTGGGAGGGATTGGGGGCAGGAGGAGAAGGGGATGACAGAGGATGAGATGGCTGGATGGCATCACTGACTCAATGTATGTGAGTCTGAGTGAACTCCGGGAGTTGGTGATGGACAGGAAGGCCTGGCGTGCTGCAATTCATGGGGTCGCAAAGAGTCGGACACGACTGAGCGACTGATCTGATCTGATAAGCTAAGTCACTTTCAGTCGTGTCCAACTCTGTGTGACCCCATAGACAGCAGCCCACCAGGCTCCCCGTCCCTGGGATTCTCCAGGCAAGAACACTGGAGTGAAAAAAAAAAAAAAAAGAACACTGGAGTGGGTTGCTATTTCCTTCTCCAATGCATGAAAGTGAAAAGTGAAAGTGAAGTCGCTCAGTCCTATCCGACTCTTCGAGACCCCATGGACTGCAGCCTATCAGGCTCCTCCGCCCATGGGATTTTCCAGGGAAGAGTATTGGAGTGGGAGCATCAGTATACAGAGGGGCAAAGTGCCCTGGGAGATAGGGAAGGGAGAGTTCACGGCGTGGATGGTGGGAGTCTCAGACAAGGAGCAGCTTTGGAGGTGGGCTTGGAAGGACGCCCGGAGCTCACTGAAGAGGGGAGGGGGTGGAAGGGTTTGCTGGCTATTAGAACTGGACCAGGCTTCAAAGCCTGGTCTGTCTTTAGGGGGCTGTGTGGTGGAGAGGAGCAGGGGTTAGAAGGAAGTGGCAGGTGCCAGAATCCCTAAAAATTATCTCAAGTGGGTCTGGAGTTGGGTGAGAGTATCATGACATTTATGGCAGAAAGTGAAGAGGAACTCAAAAGCCTCTTGATGAAAGTGAAAGTGGAGAGTGAAAAATTTGGCTTAAAGCTCAACATTCAGAAAACGAAGATCATGGCATCCGGTCCCATCACTTCATGGGAAATAGATGGGGAAACAGTGGAAACAGTGTCAGACTTTATTTTTTGGGCTCCAAAATCACTGCAGATGGTGACTGCAGCCATGAAATTAAGAGGTGCTTACTCCTTGGAAGGAAAGTTATGACCAACCTAGATAACATATTCAAAAGCAGAGACATTACTTTGCCAACAAAGGTCCGTCTAGTCAAGGCTATGGTTTTTCCTGTGGTCATGTATGGATGTGAGAGTTGGACTGTGAAGAAGGCTGAGTGCCGAAGAATTGATGCTTTTGAAGTGTGGTGTTGGAGAAGACTCTTGAGAGTCCCTTGGACTGCAAGGAGATCCAACCAGTCCATTCTGAAGGAGATCAGCCCTGGGATTTCTTTGGAAGGAATGATGCTAAAGCTGAAACTCCAGTACTTTGGCCACCTCATGCGAAGAGTGGACTCATTGGAAAAGACTCTGACGCTGGGAGGGATTGGGGGCAGGAGGAGAAGGGGATGACAGAGGATGAGATGGCTGGATGGCATCACTGACTCAATGTATGTGAGTCTGAGTGAACTCCGGGAGTTGGTGATGGACAGGGAGGCCTGGCGTGCTTCGATTCATGGGGTCGCAAAGAGTCGGACACGACTGAGCGACTGATCTGATCTGATCTGATCTGATCATGACATTTGGAGTGGATATTCCCACATATATATGCCTAACTCCTTTCAGACACAAAGGGTAATGAATAAGATAATGAAGAAGGACCTACTGTATACCACAGGTGCACGCGTGCTAAGTCGCTTCAGTCGTGTCCGACTCTTGGTGATTCTATGGACTGTAGCCCACCAGGCTCCTCTGTCCAAGGGATTCTCCAGGCAAGAATACTGGAGTGGGTTGCCATTTCCTTCTCCAGGGATCCTCCCCATCCAGGGACCAAATCTGCACCACCTTATGTCTCCTGCATTGGTAGGCGGGTTCTTTGCCACTAATGCCGCCTGGGAAGCCCATAGCACAGGTGAGTCTACTTAATACTTTGCAATGACCTATATGGGAAGAGAATCTAAAAAAAGAGTAGATATATATCTAACTGATTCACTTTGCCGTAGAGCAGAAACTAACACAACACTGCAAATCAACTCTACTCCAATAAATTAAAAAAAAAAAGAAGCAAAGAGTAGTGTATATATATATATATATATGTTATTCACTTATATTTAAATATATATTTATAAGGGAAGCCAAGAATCACATTGTAGTCTCAAAGAGGAGGGCAGGTCAGTTTCTGCTGTGTGCTTGGTGGAAATTCAGCAGGACCAACCACCCCTGGTTCATGATGAGGGAGGCATACCAGCTCCCTTTTCTCTGTAATGAGATGGTGAGCATTTGGCTCATCCACAAACCCTTTCAATAACTCAGGTATAAATGGAAAAACAGAAGGTGACACTCAATACAGCTTTTTATTTTTTTGCCTTGGGAACTGGGTCAGGTGGTCTGCAATGGGGCCATTTCTACTGATGCTGTCTCCTGCCTTGGCTTCGAGGGACAGGCTCTGTGGATGACCTGCATGAAACTCCTGAAACTTAAGCTAGAGTTTCAGGGCCTTCAGTCACAGTTAAGGCCGAGAACAACTGCACTTTATGCTTTTTCTTCCAGGTAGGCATCTGAGCTGGGTATGTATTCCTACCACCAGCGGGGTGGGCTGGGGTGGCTGCAAGTCACACTATAACCTGGGGATGTTGAAGGCAGAGAATGTGACCAGAGCCGCCTAGTGATTCCAAGGAAGGGGAGGAAGAGAACACAGTGGAAGTAGTTTGGGGTGGGGGAGAATCTCAGGGACTGTTTCAGGGAACTTGGATCACAGTGGAAGCTAAGCTGGTCAGAGCTGCCAGGAGGGATCACGAGAGAAGTCTACAAGCTTCAGGGCAGGGGACTGAGTGGAGCCAAGTGCTGGGGAAAGGACCCAGCTAGATGAGGGCTGGGGATGACTCTGGGGAGGGTGCAGACCCCAGATCAGAGTGGGAGGGGGGCCTAAGAGTGGGGGAACAGAGGAGCTGGCTAAGCTGGAAGTGGAATCTGGAGTAATAAACAGCCTGCCATGGCCAGAATAATGGTCACACTGGACCATTACTGGGAGGTACTGGGTCTGAACTGGCATCTCCCCTGCCTGGACCTAAGTTTTCTGGGGTCTCCTGCAGTGGGCTCTGAATGCCAGTCAAGGTGTTGCCTGGGAGCAACGCCCCAGAACCCGAGAGACAATGGCTGGGAGCCAGGGGATGTCTTTGAAAGGAAACCCTGAAATCACACTGCCCCTCCTGACTGGGGTCAGCATGGAGCCCCCTAGACTCGGGAGAAGAGAGACAGGAAAAGGACAGAGGGCAGACACCAGGAAGAAAAGACAAAGATAAAAGGGACGGGAGAAGGCCAGCCACCACCTGGCAGGGTGGCAGGGGTCTGTTCACAACCTTCAGGGCACCAATGTCAGGAACTCTGGGTCTGCAGAATTGGGGTCCACTCACCTTCCTCCCTTTGCCATGTCAGAGCTCGGCCCTGAGGCTGAGACTCAAGGTCAGGAGCCCAAGACTTCAAATGTGTGACTCAGCAGCTATCTCTCAGTCCGGAAAGAGGTACCCACAGGGCCAGGCACACCTGGTCCAAGGTGGGGGAGGGAGGCAGGCAGAGAGAGTGCCAGCGCCTAATAATTAATGGCTTTTTCTATTTTCACGGGTGCTTATGGCAGAGGGCAGAGGGGGCACAGCGAGAACTGAGGGCCTTGTTTGTCCCCGTCGCCTCCCTCCACTAGGACAGAACAACGTCAAAGTCAAACAGGAGCTTGATGGCGAAGCATCTGAAAGTAAATTTGGGGCCCATCCTCAGCGGGGATGGAGCTGGCTGAGAAAAACCACGTCTTGGGATGCCCAGAGGCAACGAGGGGGAGCTGGGCAGGAGAGAGTTTGGGCACTGGGTGAGGGGAAGGGGGAAGCAACAGGCACCCGATCCCCCATGTGGTTGGCCTCTGGCCCAAGTTCACCCCACCATCCGGTGCTTCATGCCGGGCCCCACAGGGGTGGTGCTGCAGTAGCTGTGCCTGGGCCTTCCTCCAACCCCACCCTGACACTCTGGATAATCCCCACTTCCCGGTGCAGGCTTCTCACATCACTCTGTGCCTTAGTACACGTACCGTCTCCACTAGACCACTGGCCTTCCTTCCTCTGCTGGGGCGGTAGGGGTGGGTAGGGGTTTGGGGGTGTGGCTGTTCCCCTCCAGCTCCAAGGGGCTGCAAAAATCTTGTGCATCTCGCAGCAGAGGGCCCTCAAGTCTGTTCTCACTGTCTGCAGGGCTCACTGCTGCAGAGCCCCTGTGGCTCACTCACAAGTGCTGATTTGATCCCACTCCTGCCTCCTCGGCTGGGCTGTGGAGACTACGGAGGGTGGAGATCAAGTCCCCAGGCTCGGCCCTGCATCTGGCCCTTGGCAAGTAGAGGCTGGGGTTTTGGTCGAGAGCTCTCGTTTCTTCTGAGACTATCTCTGGTTTCCCTCCTTGCTGCTGGCATCCAGCTGCTACTCAGGCCATGAGGCTAGGCCGACTGCTGCAGACCAGGAAGGCCAGAAAAGCAGGGGCCTGTGGGGCCCATTCCTGACCCTGGCCCCAGAGCCTGGCTGCCTGGCCACCCTGGGATCTGGGCATCCCTCCCTCTCTGGATGCAGCACATCTGCCAGCCTTTCTCCCTGGCTCCTTCCTCCCACATCTGGGCTGGGCATGGTGCCAGAGCCTTCTTCAGGGGCGCGGGAATGGAATGAGACAGCAATGACATTAGCATCTGCCTCCGAGGAGGCCATCTTCCCAGGCACTCAGCTTCCAATCTTTCCTTCCAGGCCCACCTCTTCCGTGAAGCCCTCTCATTGCATCCTGCCGTCCCCACTCAGTTACAAGCCCAACTTCCCCTACCCGGGTGAACCGAGGAGGCCAAGGCTAGGACTGCTCCCAGCTCCCAGGATGGCGTCTGACACAGTGGAGCCTGATAGGTGTTTGTGTAATGTGAGGTTTTGGGAGTAGTTGGCCCAGGGTTGGGGAAGGAGGTGTTGCAGCCAGGATCGGGCATTTCACTCCAGGCAGGGAGGCTGAGGGTAGAGGCAGGGTCCAGCCCAGAACCCCCAGTCCCACCCTGGTCCCCCAGAGGCTCCAATTAACCCACAGCCTGGAGCACAAGGGCAGAGCCTCATCTACCAGCAAATCTGGCCACGTGGGATTGTGGGTCAGGGCTGAAACACAAAGGCTCCAGGATGGGGGTAGATGCCTCGCACAGGGGCAAAGGCAGATATCTGGGCCCCAGAGTTGGAGACCCAGAGTGGAGGCTGTCGGCCCACACCCAGACTGTCCACACCCACCCGGCTTGCTGGGTGACTATGGTCACTTCTAGGATACACTTCCTAGCCCCTCCAATTCTGACCATCCCAGAAGGAGGCACTTTGGGGAAGGGAGGGTGGATTGAACTCCAGCGGGCCTTGGCCCTGACCCTCTCAAGCCTTCTCCTCCTTCCTGTCCTAACAGCCCCGCCCCCTCCTCGGAGTGATGTCACCCCAGCCACCTCACCAACCCCCTTCCAGTCGCCCTCTTTGCCCTCAGATGGGAGAGACGGAAACGTGGCTCCCTCTTTACTCAGGCTCTGATCTGGGGCACTGCTCAGAATTCCCAAATCCGACCTGCTCCAGACCTTGCGCCATTTGGGAGAAGGCCAGCAGGGGAAGGGCTGCAGGGACTCCTCCCTCCAGAAGGCGGGTTGGACTCCTAGTTGTCTCCGCTGTCTTCATCCGCAAGATGCCCGCACCCTCATCACCTCCCCCGGGGGAGGGGAAGGGAGCTGGGGAAACTTTCTAGGAGTCTGTGAGCTCCAGAATCCTGGCAGGGAAGGGTGCCGCTGGATTTAGAATGGGATTAACTTCCTCCCCTCACCTCTCCCCACACACAACCCCACTCAGCAAAACAGAACCAACAAGCCGCCTCCTGGCCTCCAAAGACTTCCAGTTAGCATTTTCAGACCCCCTCAACCATCCCCGGGGCTCCTGGGCAGTTCCTGCCTATAAGATGAGGTGGGCGAACTGGGTGATGTCCACCCCTGTTGTTTAGGGAAAGAAGACCGCTCCCCCGACTTTTGCAGGTCTCCACCGGTCTGGTTCCGCTTTTCCGGGGCAGGCCACCGTCTCTCCACGTCCCCATTCTCCAGACGCATTTCCCCTCCGAGTCTGGCACGCCAGATGCAGTCCGGCCCTCCCCGGGGTGACACCTCCCAACAATGGAGAAGGGGACAGGGGTCGCGGGGCGCACCCCGCTTTCCCGCTCCCTGCGCTCACCCTGCTCCAGGTCCTGCTGGTCGTACCAGGGCTCCTCTTCCTCTGCCGTGAAGTCCTCCATCCTGGCGGCCCTCCGCATGGCCCCGCAGGCGGCGGGTGGCGGGCGGGCGCTGCGGCGGCGCGGCTCAGGGCCGGGGCGCGGGGCCCGGGACAATGCGGCGGAGGCGGGCCGAGCCTCCCGCGTCGCGGACTCGGGCTGCAGTGCCCCCGCCCGCGCCGCGCCCCCTCGCCATCGGCCGCCGGCCGGACGCCCACGCGGGGCTGGCTCGCTGCCGCGGGCCGGCGGGGCCGGGGTCTTGCAGAGCGGGGCGCACCGGGCGGCAGCTGCACAAAGGGTGGAGGGGCGGGGACGGCGGGCGGGAAGGCGACAGGGAGGCTCCCGGCCCGACCGGCAGGTCTGGGGCGCTAGGAGCGCGCGGGTGCCGCGGCGGGCGCCCCCAGCCCGGCTCCTGCCCGCGATGCCCCCGGCCCGCCCGGCGACACCCGGAGCCGCCGCTGCATCTTGGCGGTGTCCGCCCCGCGCTTCCCTAGCAGCCCGCTCCGAGGGGTGGACCCAGAAGCCGCAGGCCAATCAGGAGAGGTATGCAAAATATGAGGCGGGGCCGAGGGCGGGATCTCCGCGATGAGGCGGTCGGGCTGTTGCTGAACCAACCCTCCCCTTCTAGTCTCACTCCAGTTTCACTCAATGTGTGAAATCGTTTGTTTACCTACTGTTGTCTCTCTCTCCCTGTAGATCTCCTAACAGCAACGATCTTGTCTCTCGTTCTCAGCTGGCTCTTCAGTGCCTAGAGCAGGCTGAACCATTGCTACCTTCCATGAACACTCTTGGAATGAATGAAAATTAATTTAAAATTACCTTTAGGAAATTGTGTTTAAATGCCTGTGGCCTGAAACCTCACGCTAGGAGTGGTGAACTTTGACTGTTACCCGCATTTTGGGTCTTTCCCTTTAAGATCCCGTTTCCCTCTACTTGAGATCCATATCTTACGCCCAATTACACTGCTTACACCGTATATAGTGTCACCTCTCCGAACATTCTTTCCTTAAAGGAGTTTTCAGAATCAAGTATACATGTAACTCATTTTTTATTAGGACCTACCACGCACTGGTACTATTAAAGCACCCTGACCATAACCCATTCTAAATACATGTGGCAAATACATCCGACAAAGGACTTGTATCTGGAACAGAGAAAGAACACCTGCAAATTCACAAGAAAGCTCAGTGGAAAAGTGCATAAAAGACTTGACCAAGCACTTCATAAATGACCCAATAAACATGTGACAAGGCATTGAACTTCTTTAGAAGAATCAAGGAGGCACCATTGTTTCTGTAACAAACTACTCCAAATTTAGTCACTTCAAACAACACGAATTTATTATCTTACAGTTCCGCAAGTTAGAAGATTGACGTGGCTCTCGATGACTAATATCTAGTTATCTGCAAGGCTTTGTTCCCATCTGGAGGCTCCAGGCAAGCATCTCTTTCCTTGCTGCTCCTACCTTCTAGAGGCTGCCCACATTCCATGGCCCATAGTCACCCTTTTCCATCTTGAAATCCACCAACAGAAAATGACCTTTCTCACGCTGGATGACTCTGACATCTTTGGCCTCTTTCTTCCACTTTAAAGACCCTTGTGTGTACACTGGAACCACCTGAATAATCCAGCATAATCTGCCTCATCTCAAGATCCTTGATTTAACCACATCTGCAAAATACCTTTTGCTAGGTGAAGTAACATATTCAAAGATTCTGGTGATTAGAATGTGGGCATTTGGGGGTGTGTGTGTCATAATTCCATTTACATAAAGTTCAAAATTGGCAAAACAAATCTAATCAGGATAATATTTGGCCTTGGGGAGACATGTGGGGGAACACTAGGGGCTGGAAGTGTTTTATTTTCTGATCTGGGTGTTGGTTACACACAGGTGTGTTCATTTGTAAAATCACTTACGATACATGCATTTCTCTGAATATGTTATATTTTAATAGAATAGTTTACTCAAGAAGAAAAAAAAATTCCTATGGCCAAAAAACAGTCAGTTTCTGTCCTTCTGTAGCATGCATTCTAGCAGGGATAAATAAATGTGCTATGAAGGAAATTAACAGGGTCAAAGACACTAAGACAGAAAAAGCTGGACATACATCAGAAACTGAAGGAAGCCCAGCATAACTGGAGTGGAGTGGATAGAAGAGAAATGAACTGGAGTTAGTGCCATGGGAAAGAACTGGGGATTTTATTTGGTTCCCAATAGACAAAGAGACCCAATAAAACGCTTTTCATTTCCAGTTGTGAAATATCCCTGGCAATTTTGGAGCATGGATTGGAGGAGAGCAAGAGTGGAAGCAACATGGGACTTCCCTGGCAGTCCAGGGGTTAGGACTCCACACTTCCACTGCAGGGAGCACAGGTTCAATTTCTGGTCAGAGAATTAAGATTCCACAAGCCAAGGGACCAAAAAAAAAAAAAGAAAAGAAAGAAAAAGAAATAAAGAGTAGAAGCAAGAAGATCAGTTTAGAGGCTTTTGTGATCATGTGGGGCACGTTTGACAGCAGTGGAGATGGAATGAGATGAGAAATATTTAAGCTAAAGAAGGCTGAGAGCCAAAAAGTTGATGCTTTGGAATTGCGATGCTGGAGAAGACTCTTCAGAATCCCTCATACAGTAAGGAGGTCAAACCAGTCAATTCTAGAGGAAATCAACCCTGAATATTCACTGGAAGGGCTAATGTTGAAGCTCCAATATTTTGGCCACCTGATGGGAAGACCGACTCTTTGGAAAAGACTGATGCTGGGAAAGACTGAAGGCAGGAGAAGAGGGCAACAGAGAATAAGATGGTTGGATAGCATCATGGACTCAACGGACATGAGTTTGAGCAAACTCCAGGAGATAGTGAAGGTCAGGGAAGCCTGGTGAGCTGCAGTCTATGGGGTCTCAAAGAGTAAGACACCACTTAGCGACTGAACAACAACAACAAAGATACACAGGTGAATTGACTGAAAAATCGGAAAGATGCCTTAAATGTGTGGCTGTAATAACTGGGCAATGGTGATGCCATTTATTGAGATGGGGACAAAATGAGTCTAAGGGACAAACAGGTTGGGGGGCTGAGATCCAGAAGGGACTGGTCAGCACACCCAAACCACCAAATCCCCTTCCATTTGTTCATTTCTTCATTCTGCAGCCCGTGGATATGTACCCACAGGAGCCAGGGAGTTTAAGGAGTCCCCAGAGAAGAGCAGGGGCAAAGGGCTGGGGGCCAGGACCTGGGCAGTGAGGATGCTAGCAATGAAAAGCAAACCTGTCAACCTGAAAATTCACCCCAACCTGCAGTTAAGAATGCTTTCTGTGAGGACTTAGAACAGGGGTCCCTCACCCTCTGGGATCTAATACCTGGTGATTTTAGGTGGAGCTGATGTAAGAATAATAGAAAGAAAGTGCACAATAAATGTGATGTACTTGAATTATCCAAAATCACAGCTGCCGTGCCCCCACCCCGCCAATCCTGGCTGGTGGATAACTTGTCTTCTATGAAACCGGCCCCTGGTGCCAAAAAGGTTGGGGACCACTGACTTAGCAGACCCCCATGTTTGCAAACATCCGGCTCAGAGGTCATCACTCAATTCTGGACCTTTACCACACTGCCCACATCCTCAGCATGACCCAAATACGCTCCCTTCCTGGAGCCACTCGCTCCCTGCCCCAGCCACGGAAGCATCGCCTGGCAGGGATAAATAAGCCTGTCACAAAGGCTGGATTCTTTTGCTGCCTGAGCACTGGGCAGAGTGATTCAGGCTGGAGCCCCTAGATCTCAGGAGGCTGGTGCGGGAGGTGAGCTAGAGCTGGGCAACCAACTCTTCTAGGTTGGTGGGGTCTCCTTGTCCTGCCTGCACGGGACCGAGGGTAGAGGCTGGGCTGACTGGGGTGGAATGCCTGCTACATGCCAGGCCTGTGCTGGGCCCTTTGCCTGGATTGGTTGGCTCCTTGGCCAGTGAGGCCACTCCCAGTGCCTTCAGGGCAGACAGTTTTAATACTTTCAAAACTATTCCAGGAGGAAGAAAATCAGATCTGCCTTTGAAGAAGGAAATTTCTCAGCCTCCCTGAGCTACCAGACAACAAGCCCTGGATTCGATCCACTTCAGGCCTTTCCTCTAAGCAGGGTAGAGTCAAGCCCAGCGGTTGGAAGTAGCAACGACCCGACCTTGGTAACCCCCAGAACACTCATCAGTGGGTCAGGCAGACCTGTTTCGTGGTGCTCCTTGTCAGGAGCATCAAGACTCCGCGCTGATGGTCAGAGCCTTGGCAGCTTCGATATCCCCCCCCACCCCCCAACTTTGGGTACCGTGATTCCTCTGGGGGAATCAGTTTCACACTGACCAGGCACGCTTACCGAGCTCGCACCCGAGCTCCTGGGAAATGCAGCCCGGATCCTGGGCCTGGAACCCGAGCACAGATACAGAACCCCGGGGTAGCTAGGATCCAGACTTGACGGAACCGCCCTCCGGCAGAGTGCCCCCCGAGCCCAGCCCACCGGAAGTGACAGCGCATGCGCAGGCCGTGCTGACGTTGGAGGGTCCCGGCGCTCCCGGTTTTACGAGTACGCTGGGGGAGGGGCCGGGTGCCAAGCCCGCGCCTCTGGGCCCTCGGGGTATCCTCCGACCCCACAAGCTGCGCATCTAGGGTGCTCCCACCCTGCAGGCCTCTCTACCCTCCCTGTCCCCAGACCCGTCATTCCAGCGCTGGGCTTAACGTTGCACAGAAAGATCTCACCCCTTCTCTCCCTTCCAGCGGCCTGAGGTCAGGCCCTGGCGGGGTAAGGCGCTCAGTAATACACTGGATGAGTGGGGTCATCCGGGGTCCACCCCACCTTCCCCCCTCCACCATCTGAGTGTGTTCCAGACAACGGTCTGTTCTGAAAGAGGAGTTATGTTCGTCTCCTGAGTCCTTGTGGTCAGGAAGTGCTGCTGTGTGTTTGCCTCAAATCCCTACAATTAATCCCTGCCGTCAGCAGTGACCTTTAGGATCCTGCTGCGGGGCTGTTCTCCAGTGGCGTCATTCTTACTCCTTCAATACTTCCTCCTGGGGTTGTTGGGAGGGCCCTGAGTTAACACAGACCAAATGCTTAGAACAGTGACTGGGCCAGGGGAGCACTATTCAGTATTTGTTCTTAGGATGATAATTATTGTCACTTTTGGGGGGGCTGTTGTGAGTCTTAGTTGCGGCATGCAGGATCTTTAGTTGTGGCATGTGGCATATAGTTCCCTGACCAGGGATTGAACCTGGGATCCCTGCATTGGGAGCACAGAGTCTTAGCCACTGGACCATCAGGGAAGTCCCTACTGTAACGTTTTTACCTGAGAATCCACTCTTTGCCCATCACTACCCCTCTTCTGGCAGGGCCCCTGATGGAGGCTGGGGAGACAGTCCAGGGCCTTACCTTCCTGGTGGGGGGTCAAGGGGTCAGTTCAGGCCTGCAGTCAAGGCCTGAGACGTGGGCCTGAGAGAACTGGCTGTCTGGGCTCCCATCCCAGCACTGGGCCCCCTGCATGGAATCCATTTACCTCCCAGCAGACTGAGAGCTCCTTGAGGGCAAGGACTCCAGCTGGCACATAGCAGATGCCTGATGAAGGAACAAATGAGTGCTCTAAAGCCAGTGGCAGGGGACTTCCCTTGCAGTCCAGTGGCTAAGACTCGATCTCCCAATGCAGGGGGCCTGGGTTTGAACCATGGACAGGGAACTAGATCCCACAGCCATAATGAAGATTGAAGATCTAAGACCCGGCATGGCTGAAATAAAACAAAGACAGTGGCAGAATCATATTCCTTGACCCTCCTTCTTTATCCATCTCCACTCCAGAACACTTGCACCACTTCAAAGACTTGTGTGTGCATACTAAGTCGCTTCAGTCATGTCCAATTCTTTGTGACCCTATGGACTGTAGCCCATGAGGCTCCTGTGTCCATGGGATTCTCCAGGCAAGGATACTGGAGTGAGTTGCCATGCCCTCCTCCAGGGGATTTTACCCCACCCAGGAATTGAACGCCTGTCTCTTAACATCTCCTGCAATGGCAGGCAGGTTCTTTATCACTAATGCCAGCTGGCAAGCCCTGAAATGCTCTCAAAGGAACTAAAAACTGAATCTGAGAAGCAGTTGGTGAAAATGTACCTTTCCTATTGATTGAAGTGGATTACCAAAGTGGCTCCATCTTCTGTGATCACCTAGGAGTTTTCTTCACTTGGTTCTCTGTGTGCTAGGCCTGTGCTGGATGCTGGGAATACAAAGAACGAGATAGAGCTGGCCCCCGCCCTCATGGAGCTTGCATTTCAGTAGGAGACATAAATCAAGCAAAAAGGCAAAAACACTGAAGATGGTGGTGAAAGTTTTAGGAAGCACACTGAGGGTGAAATAGCAACATCTGGGGATGAGGAGTCGCTCAGGAAGAGTTTCCTTTGGCAATGGGGTTTGAGCTGTGCAGCCTGTGAGGATCCTGATCAGGGGTCAAACCCATGCCATCTGCAGTGGAAGCACAGAGTCTTGATCACTGGGCCACCAGCAAAGCCCCTGGGAAAGGAGACGGGACCCTGAAGCATGAGAAGGGCAGCGACATGAAGAGTGGGCAGAAGGATGTCTCAGTCAAAAGGAACAACTTGTACATAGATCTCAGGAAGAAAGAGCTTGGAGGCTTTGAGGAAATAAAGGCAGACCAGCGTGAGAGGAACCTCAGGGCTCCCGGGAGGGAGGACAGACTCAGGATGGTGCAGGTCCTTGGAGGTCACAGTGGGGCCCAGAGAAAACTGACCCTAACCATGGGCCCCGAGGTGTTTTCAGTGGGGGAGCATCTTAAGCGGTGTTGTACATTTCCTTGGGCTCTCGTGCAGAGAATAGATTAGAGGGGGCAGGAGTGGAGGCTGTGGGATGGGAGGTGGTCGGGGTCCTGGCAAAGGTGCCAGCAGCAGAGGTGTTGCTGTTTAGTCGTTAAGTCGTGTCTGACTCTTTGCAACCCTAAGGACTGTAGCCCACCAGGCTCCTCTGTCCATGGGATTCTCCAGACAAGAATACTGGAGTGGGTTGCCATGCTCTCATCCAGGGGATCTTCCTGACCCAGGGATTGAACCTGCGTTTCTTCCATGCCCTGCATTGGGAGGTGCCGTCTTTACCACTAGCACCACCTGGGAAGCCCATAGAATAAGATAAAATCTCCTTAACGGGATGTGAGCAGCCCCCTATGGCCTGGCCCTGCCCCACCTCTCAAGCTTTATCTCTTATCGATTTCTCCACTTTATCCCAGTTTCTCTTTCTGTTCTCTGGATGAGCAAGGCTCTGTCCACTTCTGGGCCTTGCTTCCACTCTCTCCCACTACCTGCATATTGGACACGTTCCTTTTGCCCTTTAAGATCTCTATCGATCTGCTCCATCCACTCCATGCCTGAATGGCCGAAGCTCTTGTGGGCTGCACAAGAGTCTTGTGGAATCCATCAAGTCTTGTGGACTCCCTTTATCCCCCTTGCTTTCTGTTGGTCCACTGAGGGAAGCAGGAAGTTGGGGGCAGGAGACAAGTGAAGGTGGGTATCTATCTCACAGCTCCATCCCTCCCAGATCGTGGGAGCCCACTGCTCCTCTTGGCCCTCTCCTATGGCTGGGCTCTCTTTCTCTGTGTTCTAGCAACCATTCCACCCCTCACCACCTTAGGTTTGAGGCTAGCTGAGGCTCTCTACCGCTTCTAGCCCCAGAGTGCCTCACTGACGCTTGTTGGTTTCCCTTCTCCTTATAAATCACCCCTTGATTAAACTCATTTTGGCCAATCTGTCCAAGTGTCCATGGGTGACCAGAAATATCTCAGTGCCACCTGGAGTTCCTGGTTGCAAACCACAGAAATGGCTCTGAACAATGGGCAAGACCAGAGGGCTCACAAATACTCTCTTGGGGGACTTCCCTGAGGGTCCAGTGGTTAAGACTCCACGCTTCCAACACAGGGGGTGCAAGTTCAGTCCGTGGTCAGGGAACTAAGATCCCATATGGTGCGTGATCAAGAAATAAAAGCAAAAAACGATTCCTCCCTTTGAATGGTCAATTAGTACCTGCTCTTGTTTTATTTATTTTTAATTAAATTGAGCTACAACTCACAGTAAAAGTCATCCCTTCTAGGTGCAGAGTCACGTGAATTTTGACAAACATACACAATCACAGAACCACCCCGACAATCGAAACAAAACATGCTTTCACAGCCAGTGCCCTCATCCTGCTCCCAGCCCATGGCAATCACTGGCTTGTTTTCTGTTCCTGTATTTTGTCTTTGCCAGAATGTCATATAAACGATGTAACGCAGTACGTTGTCTTCTGTATCTGACCCAGCACTTTTGAGATCCATCCACATTGTTGCTGCCTGTACCAGTAATTTGTTCCTTTTTATTACTGAGTATGGGCTCCCCAGGTGTCTCAGTGGTAAAGAATCCGCCTGCCAATCCAGGATTGGCAGGTTTGATCCCTGGGTCAGGAAGATCCCCTGGAGAAGGAAATGACAACCCACTCCAGTATTTTTGCCTGGGAAATCCCGTGGACAGAGGATCCTAGGAGGCTGTAGTCCATGGGGCCGCAGAGTCGGACACAACGGAGTGGCTAAACAATTGCTGAGTACTCGTCCATTGTATCGATGAACCACAGGTGATGGGCATTTGGTTTGTTTCCAGGTTTTGGTGATTATGAATGAAACTGTTACATGAATTACTCAGCCTTTTGTGTGGATCTATGTCTTCATTTCTCCTGAGTAAATTCTAAAAATGGGATTATTGAGTTATACAGTAATTGTATATTTAACTTTATTTTTTTATTTTTTGGCCACACCAGGGATCGAAGCTGTGCCCCTGCATTTGAAACACGGAGTCTTAACCACTGGACTACCAGGGAAATCCCTAGAATTAACTTTATAAGAAAATACAAACGCTCCCCATCTTCACTAGTATTTGGCATCATTACGTTTTTGTTTTTGACCTATCCTGATATGAAAAAGTTGGCTTAAAGCTCAACATTCAGAAAATGAAGATCATGGCATCCCATCACTTCATGGGAAGTAGATGGGGAAACAGTGGAAACAGTGTCAGACTTTATTTTTTGGGGCTCCAAAATCACTGCAGATGGTGATTGCAGCCATGAAATTAAAAGACACTTACTCCTTGGAAGGAAAATTATGACCAACCTAGACAGCATATTGAAAAGCAGAGACATTACTTTGCCAACAAAGGTCCGTCTAGTCAAGGCTATGGTTTTTCCTGTGGTTATGTATGGATGTGAGTGTTGGACTGTGAAGAAAGCTGAGCGCAGAAGAATTGATGCTTTTGAACTGTGGTGTTGGTGAAGACTCTTGAGAGTCCCTTGGACTGCAAGGAGATCCAACCAGTCCATTCTAGAGGAGATCAGTCCTGCGTGTTCATTGGAAGGGCTGAGACTCCAGTACTTTGGCCACCTCATGCGAAGAGTTGACTCATTGGAAAAGACCCTGATGCTGGGAGGGATTGGGGGCAGGAGGAGAAGGGGATGACAGAGGATGAGATGGCTGGATGGCACCACTGACTCGATAGACATGAGTTTGAGTGAGGTCCGGGAGTTGGTGATGGACAGGGAGGCCTGGCGTGCTGCGATTCATGGGGTTGAAAAGAGTCGGACACGACTGAGTGACTGAACTGAACTGAATAGGTATGTAGCAGTAACTGTATTGTGGTTTCAGTTTGTATCTCCTTAATGAATAAGGCAATGGCACCCCACTCCAGTACTCTTGCCTGGAAAATCCCATGGATGGAGGAGCCTGGTAGGCTGCAGTCCATGGGGTCACTGAGGGTCAGACACGACTGAGCAACTTCACTTTCACTTTTCACTTTCCTGCATTGGAGAAGGAAATGGCAACCCACTCCAGTATTCTTGCCTGGAGAATCCCAGGGACGGGGGAGCCTGATGGGCTGCCGTCTCTGGGGTCGCACAGAGTCAGACACGACTGAAGCGACGCAGCAGCTTTTAAATGTCACACTGGCCTGGACTGGGAATGGGTGATTTGTAGAATGGACTGGATTTTTTTTTTTTAATGCCAAATAAAGGTACTATTCATTTGTTATCTTGAAGTGATTATAAAAGCCATGGAGCCTGTCCAAGATTTCATCCAGGGTAGGGAAAACCCACCTCAGGAGCAAACACAGAGCTCTCCCGTCCAGTCTGCTCATTCAGTGCTGTGGGGACACCCTTGCCCCCCTCCTTGCTACCCCACCCCTGTCCTACCCTGCCTTTATGCCTAGACAGCGCACCCCACATTTTTTACCCTTGGAACTCCAATTCAAGCTAAATGTCACCTCCTTTTGAAGCAGCTAGGATTTCTAGAAGCTTCCAGACATAACCTGCAAGGCGATATTGTTGAAAAAATGCGGCCTCTTTTGGAGCCAGAGCTGGATTTACTTTTTTGGCTTTGTTCCTTACCAGTTGTGTGACTTTGGGCAGCTTAACTGCTTTGAGCCTCAGTTTTCCCTAGGGTAAAGTGGGTATAATACCTACTTCAGAGGTAGGTTTTCTGTCGTGTAAGAGGTTGTCACTATTTATTATTATTAATTTGCCTCTATCCTGGTCTCATTGGGCTGAACCATGGCTAATCTGTTCCTTTTTTGTCTCTCTAGCTAACTGCTCTTAAATAGCAGACCCTGTGCCTTAAGCCTCCTCGGCCCCCCAGCCCTGACACCGTGTTGATAAATCCTAGTCCCTAAACATATCTGTTGAAATGGATGACTCTAAGAGGATTCTCAGGGAAGGCAAGTGGCCAGAAAGGAATGGTGGGACTCAGAAGGGACCCCTCGCTCTCACCAGGCCGCGAAGCCCGATGAGACAGGTCAGAAAAAGGGGAACCAAAGGAGCGGATGCCCAGAATGCCCCAGAATGCCGGGAGATGGACAAGAAAAATGCTGGAGAGGACCGGCTTTGAAACTGTTGGCCTAGTGATGGAGTGGGGACCGAGGGTGAGGATGGGGGGCAGGGGACGGAGGCTGGAAAGGTTGCGGGCCCGGGGGATGGGGGTGGCGCTGAGTGTAAATGGGAGAGACCGAGGGGGATAACGCTTCCACGCAGAAGGAACCCGATCCAGCTGAGAAGGGGCTGGGGGTGGATCCGCGGGCCAGACCCCGGGTCGGCGCGGGGAACACGGCGCTGGAGCAGCAGGTGCGGGGGGCGGGGCCCGGCGGGGCGGGGCCCAGGGGGGCGGGGCCGACGCCGGCGGGCGGGCGGGGCGCGCGGCTCGGCTCCTGCGAGAGCCGCGGGGGCAGCGGGGCTGGAGCTGGATACCGAGCCGGAGCCCGAGCGGGAGTCGGGGCCGGGGCTAGGCCGGAACGGGCTCCAACGAAATGGGGTCGGCCGACTCCAAGCTGAACTTCCGAAAGGCGGTGATCCAGCTCACCACCAAGACGCAGGTGCGCCCGGGGCCCCGGCCTTCCCACGCACCTGCCAGGGTGGGGGCAGGGCAGGGCTTTCGGGGTTGGGGGAACGGCTGCAAGAACTTGGCTAGCCGGGGGCTGGGGGGACCAGCTGGCCAGGAGGGTGACGCCGCAGCCAGGGAAGAGCGAGACTCCTGGGCCTGTACCCCAGGGCTCCATCCCTTAGTCCCCCACCCCCAGCCTTCTCTCCCGGGAACATCCCTATTTCCCGCAGCTGCTGCTGCCACCTTAGGCTGACGTGTGCCTACTCCCCAGGCCGGCGTCGCCGCTGTCCGCTCCGCTGTCGGCCCTCTCATCGCCCCTCCAGCCCCTCAATCTCCAGCCTCTCCCCACCCCCACCCACCCAAACACCTCCTTTTCTCCTCCCTGCCCCTCGGTGGGTGTCGGCGATCCGGGAGGCACAGACCCGGTTGACTCAGTGCAAACAAAGCCGGCGGTTGCCTTCCCGGATCGGGAAACAGCTGGTGCACGGTGGCGGCCTCGCTGGGCCGGGTCGATGCCCACGGCCAGAGAAGGCCTAGGTGTTGATGGGAACACGCAGAGTGGCAGGCAGCGCTGCAGCCTGGCCAGGGGAGCTGTTCCCAGGCCCATGGAGTCCAGATTCCCAGCTGGGGACCACTGCTCCAGGGGCTCCGCTTTCCAGGCCCTGCGGTGCAGGTGGCTGTGTTTGCTGTACCCTGTGTTCTCTGGGGCAGGGTTAAGAACCGTCCAGGCTGCCCCTGGACTAGGTACTGTGGGGCCTGGGGGTACCCGTCCAGGCTTGCACAGACCCCTGAGCCCACAAGTGGCACCGAGGCCAACTCCTTGCCCCCAGCACAAGGGCTGGCCCCAGCAAGGCTATCTCCCTGCCCACCCCTCTCTTCTCACTCCTTGAGCCAGGCCACTCTGGCCAAAGAGATGCCCATCTCTGCCTCCCCAGGTCCCCCACTTTCGAGGGAGTCAGGACCTGCTGCCAGCCGGGGATTTCCTTCTACCTGCACCCCTAGGGCTCTCTCATGCTCCCAAGTAGAGTAGGTTCAAGGGAGCCATTTCCCCCATAGCCAGCTGGTCGCAGCTCCAGGGGCCAGAACTCTGGTCCCACACTCTCTGGTTCCCACAGGAGAAAGGTCAGGAGCCCGGCACACGCCCAGGGCCTCTGAAGGGTCCAGTCCCAG
Source organism: Bos mutus (assembly GCF_027580195.1). Classification (NCBI taxonomy): domain Eukaryota; kingdom Metazoa; phylum Chordata; class Mammalia; order Artiodactyla; family Bovidae; genus Bos; species Bos mutus. Next base: position 6,822,120 of record NC_091635.1, on the reverse strand, counting down.
CTGAGAGGCATTTGATAGAAACCAGGCCTTGCTAATCACCCTTGCCCCCAAGGCTCCTGGCTGTTTCTGGCATTTGGCTTTTTTGGCGTGTGGGGCTTCTAGATCTGAGGGTGGCAGGTGGTCCCGCCTCTCGGTGGGGGGCCACAAGGAGAAGAGGGGAGGGAGGCCTCCGTGTTTACCTGCCTGGGGAGGGAAACGCATTGTTGGAGGAAACCACCTTGTCACTATGGGCTCGGCAGCTAGGGTCTCTGCCAGGCCAGTAGGACCAGCTCAGCTGGGTCCCACAGGATTCCTACAGGCTCGGGCCCCCTCCCCAAATTACACTGGGCCTCCATCCTTCCCTGGCTGTGGCCCTATGACAGGGTGGACTGAGCAGCTGGGGACAGCTGGGGACAGTGAGCTGACGTGGGACAGAGCTGGAGCCAGACACCAGCCTGAGTCTCTCTCGGGAGAGCCTTGGGGCCCTGCAGGTGGGAGGGGACCTGGGCTGCCTGGAGGGAGAGACCCTCAGAGCCTGAAGCCACGGACCCTGTGCAGTGACCTGGCTCAAACAGCTCGGGAGTCAGGGCCAAACCCCAAATGGTCCCCAGACCTTGCCACTTGGTGTCCCCAAGGAGATTCAGGCCAGTTGTCCCCAGGGTGTCCTCTTGTCCCAGGGCCTCTGTGATCTCAGGGTTTTGCAGACAAGCCAACCTAGAACCTTTTCCCCGTGGCCTGGGCCCAAGCTGGTTGGCTTTCCCGGCCTTCCTGTGCTGTATCCTGTTTTCTTCCTGCCTCGGGCTGGGCCCGACCCCAGTCCTGAAGCCGGCAGCTTTGGCTGTGTTTCAAGCCTTTCCCGGTGTGGGTGGAGCCCTCGAGGGGCATATTCCTGGATCTGGGACCCTCTCCTAGATCCTGTCCTTTTGGAGATTCTCTGTCGTAGGCCAGAGGATACCTGGTGGGTCCATGTTCACACGTGTGCACACGTATGAGTGTGCGAATGCCGTGGTGATTCAGTACAGGTCACCCTTGGCAGGCGAGACCACTGCTGGTGCTTCCCTTCTCCCCCCAGAGAGGTCCAGCAGCTGCAGCCGGTCCTCCAGGCTGGTGGGCATCTGGCCTGAGCAGGTCCCAGCAAAGCTTCGCTAAGAATATCTGGTTTCCCTCCAGGGTAGCTCAGTCCCTGTGCCCTTGGCAGCACGGGCCTGCTCACCTCCACCAAAAATACTCTTTGAAGAAACTAGCTTGGATTTTAGAAGCTTCTTTGTGTTAGGTAGGGCTAGAATAACTGAGGCAGGATCTAAGCTATGTTCCCTCCCCACTGAAAAGTTTCAGCGAACCTGGCCAGTACCTATGGCATCAAGCTAGCCTCCCCTGCTCTGGTAACGGCCACCAAACTGAAGGATCTGAGCCACAGCTGGGACCTGGAGAAGAGGTCCAAGTTGGGGATGGGGGAGGTGAAATCATTAGTCCTGAAGTTCAAGGCCAGCTCCCAGAGCTGGGATTTCCCTCTGCTTCAGAGCTGGGCTGCCCTGGGGCCTCTCAAGTTCCCCTGCTAAGACTCTCTCCTCATTCTTAATTCAGTCCCCAGGGGACACTTGCCTGATGAACTAGGTCAGAGGTCAAGTGCACTCGATGAGTTTCTGCCCCTTTAAGCTTAAAGGGTAGTGGCTACTTGGGAGGAGGGGAAAAATGGCTTCCCAGAGGTGCTCTCAGAAGGGAGGTGGGCAAGGGCCATGCATGTTTTCCGGGAGGCTCCTTCCCCACTTCCACCCGACCACCCACACTGGGGGTGTGCTTCCCTGGACCCCAGAGAGGGTTGGAGGGCATGAGGACAAGCCAGCCGCGGCCCCAGGGCGCAGTTTTGGTCTTTGTTCCTCTCCCCCAGCTAACTTGCCCTACCAGTTTTGGGACCCAGGCTGTCCTGGGGCCAGGCCAGCCCTGAAGGCCGTGGCCACAGGCTGCCCTGTACCTCACTGGGAGGCCTTGTTGGGAAGTGGGCTGGGGTAAACTGGACCCTGGGGAGGCTTGTACCCAGCCTTGTGCTCAGCTCTGCCCGGTGAAGGGGCTGAAGGGAATCTTTGGGACTGATTACAGCTTTTAGCTGGACAAATACTGGCTGAGCATCTGCCATATGCCTCAAGTGCACGGTCCTGGGAGAAGGGCTGGTGGAGGAATGGAGCCTCCAGGCAAGAGTGGAATCAGGCCCGTGATGAGTGACTGTGGCGGGTGGGGAGCAGGTTTCCAGGGTGGGATCGAGCCCACTGGTAGAAACTCTGGGAGACTTCTTGGAAGAAGTGGCTTTTAGAGAACAGAATTTTTAAAGTATTTATTTGGCTTCACTGCACAGCATGTGGGATTTTAGTTCCCTGACCAGGGATCAAACCTGCCCCCTCTGCATTGGAAGTGTGGAGTTTTAACCACTGGATCTCCAAGGAAGTCCCAACAGAATTTTTTTTTTTTTTAAGTAAGATTCACATCGTTTCCTGATAATAAGAGTGATGCGTATTACCTGCCGATTTGTGGTAGAGTAGCCCTTTATCGTGGAGAAGGCAATGGCAACCCACTCCAGTACTCTTGCCTGGAAAATCCCGTGGATGGAGGAGCCTGGTAGGCTGCAGTCCATGGGGTCACAAAGAGTCGGACACTACTGAGTGACTTCACTTTCACTTTTCACTTTCATGCATTGGAGAAGGAAATGGCAACCCACTCCAGTGTTCTTGCCTGGAGAATCCCAGGGATGGGGGAGCCTGGTGGGCTGCCGTCTATGGGGTCGCACAGAGTCGGACACGACTGAAGCAACTTAGTAGTAGTAGTAGTAGTAGCCCTTTATCAGCTCTTTCAGAGAAGGCAAAAGTCTGATTTGATTGGAGCAGCCTGGGTAGGTCTCTTGCAGGAAGTACTATTCAAAAGGGTAAGAGGACCTTGGTTGACCCTCAAACAGATGAACATTCAAAAGAAAAAGATAGCAATACGCGCATGGACAGAAAAAATATATAAGAAACAAACAAAAAAGCCACCCCGCAAGATAATTGCTATCGCCACTTTTTCATTTTCTTCCAGGCTTTTATTCTTCTATAATTTTACAGAAAATCATGATCATCCTATAGTTACTTTATATCTTCTCTTTTTCATGTAACATTGTACCACGAGCATTTTCCATTCATCCGTATTCTTTGAAGACATTCTGATGGCTGCATAATATTGCATTGTATGACTAATTATTAATTATTTTTTTGGCTGAGTGGTATGCAGGATCTTAGTTCCTGACCAAAGACTGACCCCATCCCCCCTGTAGTGGATGTACAGAGTCCTAACCACTAGACTGCCAGGTCATTTCCTGAGGAGGACATGATAACACACTCCAGTATTCTTGCTTGGAGAACTCGGTGGACAGAGTAGCCTGGCGGGCTATAGTCCATAGGGTTGTAAAGAGTCAGACATGAGCGAAGTGACTTAGCAGCAGCAGCAGCAACTTTTTAAGCATTCCCCAATTGTTGGCTATTTAGGTTGACTCCAGCGTTTCACTTTTCACAACAGCTCTTCAATAAACATTCTCACACCTGAATGTCTCAGGCCATTTCCTTAGGAAAGACTTCTAGGATTCATGATTTAAATCGGGTGTTCACATGGCTGACTATATGACTTACAAGGCATAAGTGTGCTGAAGGCACGTTGCCTCAGTACGTCTGGTCAGGCTTTGGACAGTGTTGGGTGGGGTGGGCATGTGGGGAAGAGGGGCTGGTCTGTGCAAGGGCAACCAGAAAATATGGCCGGGCTGTGTTGCTGGGATCGTGAATACAGGTATTCCTATGCACACATCCATGTGCACATGTGTATTTGTTGTGTGTCCGTGTGCGTGTCCGTGTGCCCAGGTGTGTGCTTGTAGGTGTTTAGGTGTGATCTTGGCTGACTGTCCAGCCAAGGTCTGGACCCGGCAGGCAGTGGGGAGCCCTAAGTGTCTTGGTTGAGGGAGCAATGCCTTCGGTGCTGTGCTTTGAAAGCTGGTTGGGGGCAGTGTGGAGGCGGGATTGAGGGGGTAGATTTGGAAGGGGGCCCTGGCAAAAGTGGCTGTGGTGGGTACCGAGAAGAGCGGATGTGGTCAGAGAGCCGTGGGCGACTCCTTTAGATTCGGCACTAGTTGGGTGTCCTGGGTGAGGGTGGACACTGGGGTTTAGGGGGCAGCCTGAGTGACTGGCAGTGAGCACATGTCCCCTTGGCTTCTTCCCAGGGGAAGGGGCACAGCCTGGCTCTGGTCCCTGGGCATGTGACTTAGGGGTGTAGCCTGGGGAGGCCCCAAGTGGGGAGGATCTACCAAAGGGAGATGGTGAGTTACTGGGGGGTCACAAGTCTCTTAGGGACTGGGTTGGGCTCTGCCTACTGAACTCAGTGCCAGCCGATCCCTGACCATCTGTGTCAAGTGTCCCCAGCCTGCCTGTGCCAACCAGGGCTCATGGCCACTGAAGGATGTCTCCATGGGGGGAAGACTCCTGGGCACCAGCAGGAGTGGAGGAGGGGACTTCCCTTTCCGGGGCTCCCTTGGTCACAGAGTTGGGCACACTGTGGGCCTGCTGGCAAGAGATCATGCGACTCTGGACACTTGGTCCCCCCACAGCCTGTGGAAGCCACCGATGACGCCTTCTGGGACCAGTTCTGGGCGGACACGGCCACCTCGGTGCAGGATGTCTTTGCGCTGGTGCCAGCAGCGGAGATCCGGGCGGTGCGAGAGGAGTCACCCTCCAACCTAGCCACTCTGTGCTACAAGGTGAGGGGTGCCCAGCCCCTCGCTGTCACCGCCCCCCGAGCCATTTCCCACGATCCCAGGGAGGCTGGAGCTGGCCCAGCCCTGTGGTGCAACAGGGCTGGCACCCAGGACATCCCCACCCAGTCGAGGTGGCCCCAAGGCTTCACCCACTTCTCCCCCCAGGAGCTGGGCTCTGGGGGGTGGGCACTTGCTGCAAGTCAGCTCATCTAGCTCACCTTGTGTGGTTGGTGGGCTTCCCTGGTGGCTTAGTGATAAAGAATCCACCTGCCAATGCAGGAGACAATGCAATTTGATCTTCTGGGTCAGGAAGATCCACTGGAGAAGGAAATGGCAATCCACTCCAGTATTCTTGCCTGGGAAGTCGCATGGACAGAGGAGCCTGGCGGGCTCTACAGTCCATGGGGTTGCAAAGAGTCAGACACGACTGAGCGACGGAGCATGAGAGCAAGGGCGGTTGGTCCTGTCAGTGTTGCCATTTTACAGATGAGGAAACTGAGGCTGGTCACTTAGCAAGGTCTCAGCCAGTGAGTGGTGAGCTGGTCTCACTCCCAGCTGCTCCAGGCTGCCCCCTGGCCCATGTCCTGTCCCCCTGGGGTTGGCTGACCCTGTCTGGAGAGGTGGCCCTGCAGGTTGGCCATGCTCCCCCTCACCCTCTGAAGCCCAGGGTGCCCAGCCTGACCCCAGGTGCCAGGGCCTCATCCCCCTGCCCCCCGCCTCTCTGCCCACCCCTGCAGGCAGTCGAGAAGCTGGTGCAGGGAGCTGAGAGCGGCTGCCACTCCGAGAAGGAGAGGCAGATCGTGCTGAACTGCAGCCGCCTGCTCACCCGCGTGCTGCCCTACATCTTCGAGGACCCTGACTGGAGGGGCTTCTTCTGGTCCACAGTGCCTGGGGCCGGTCGAGGAGGGGTCTGTGGGCCTGGCCGGGACTTTGGGGGGTGGGGGGAGGTGGGACTGCGGGGACAGGGGAAGAAAGTTATAGGGGGCCACCTTCCTCCAAACCTCTTCTGGGGTTTGGGAGGGGTCAGGGGAGGGGGTCAACTCCTCCTTAAGTCCTGGGTTTCTCCCCTGTGGGGGTCCCTGCCCCTGCAGCTGGGCAGAGATGGGGGCAGGGCAGCTGGGCCCTCCCCCCACTTACCCCATTCCCTCCCTGGGGTTCTGTCCAGGCAACTAGGGGTACACAGTGTTGGGTGGGTGGACCCAGTGATTCTCAGCAGGGCTGAGGCTCTTGAGTTTAGGGGGCTCACCCGGCCCCTCCCAGTCAGTGGGGAGGCCTCCTGACTGCTCCCAGGCCCTGCTCCCCACTGTCCCCCTTCTGCCTTGGGAGGTTTGGGAGTGATCCTCTTCCTGTTCCTTCCCCCACCCCTTGCTTCCTGTCTCCCTCCACCATGGGTGTCTGCTTGGGCCGACCCTGTCCTCCACCCCTCCCCAAGTCCTGGGACTGCCTCTCCTCGGCAGCCACAACTGAGGGGCCTCTGCGGGCCGTGTCCCAAGCAGGGAGAGGATGACGACGAGAACGCCCGGCCCCTGGCTGAGTCCCTGCTCCTGGCCATTGCTGACCTGCTCTTCTGCCCAGACTTCACGGTGCAGAGCCACCGGAGGAGCACTGTGGTGAGAGCCCTCAGCCCCCTCCCCTGGCCCAGGAGGGCCTTGGTCCCAGGTCGGGGCCGGCTGAAGTTCCCTGGGGCAGGGACTGCCCTGGGAGGGCCAGGCTGCCTGGCACGCATGGTCCCAGGAGGGGGTGGCGGCTGGCACGGCTGGAGGGGAGCCAGCTGGTGCGGGCCCTGCCCTCTGTATCCGGGAGGCAGGGCACAAGCACCCACTGTCCTGGCCTGGGCCGCGGTGGGGTGGGGCTGGCGCACTGGGGGCCTGGCCCCTCACTTCCGGAGGGCAGTGGACTGACCTTGAGGTTGCCCACCCCGCGTGCCCACACACCATCGGGGCCCCAGTTCTGCTCTGCTCACTCCCTGCCTCTTCCTGTCTCGCACTGGACTGAGCAAGCACCAGACTGAAGGAAAATGAGCTTTCCTAGCACCCGGGGTGCTTTGAGGGTCTGTCTTTAGGAGAGATGAGGGTCTTTGCCCCCCCACCAAGGAAAGTAGGGGTCTGATTTCTCCCTAACACTGTCCCCAGGACTCGGCGGAGGACATTCACTCCCTGGACAGCTGTGAATACATCTGGGAGGCTGGCGTGGGCTTTGCTCACTCTCCCCAGCCCAACTACATCCATGACATGAATCGGTGAGCTGGTTCAGGCTGGACCCCAGGCCTGGCACCTGCACAGCTCAGAGAGGGAGCCATGTGTGGGGGTCTTCCAAGGAGACCCTTGGCTTCTCTGGTGGCTAAGGGGTAAAGAATCCTCCTGCAATGCAGGACACCTGGGTTTGATCCCTGAGTCTGGAAGATCCCCTGGAGAAGCGAATGGCAACCCACTCCAGTATTCTTGCCTGGAGAATCCCATGGACAGAGGAACCTGGAGGCTACAGTCCATGGGATTGCAAAGAGTCAGACGAGACTTAGGGACTAAACAGTAACAGAGGAGACCCTGCTCTCTCGTGACCTTGCTTCAGCATCACAGGGATAAGACGGAGTCACTTCTTTTCATGGACCTGAAGGAGAGCTGGGCGGGGTGGGCATGCGCTCCTTCAGGGGAACTGGGAACCTCAGGGTAGGCTCTCTCCTGTCCTCTCTGCCCAAGGATGGAGCTGCTGAAACTGCTGCTGACTTGCTTCTCCGAGGCCATGTACCTGCCCCCAGCTCCGGACAGCAGCAGCATCAATCCGTGGGTGCAGTTTTTTTGTTCCACAGAAAACAGGTGAGGGGCCCCTGGCCTGCCTTTAGATTTCCCCACCTCCCGCTTGTAGGCAGCCCGGCACTGAGGCCATTTGCTGGCGAATGTGTCTTATTTGAGGAGGCACGCTGCCCCCTGGTGGTGATGACCTATAACAACAGCCGCACCTTAACACCAGCGCGGTCCCTGTTGGGGGCCCTGGGTGAAGGGTGCCTGGGTCCTCCATCTAGAGCGCCGTCCAGTAGAAGGATAATGCAAACCACATATGCAGTTTAGACATTTCTAGTAGCAGCATCTAAAAAGTTGAAAAAGAAACAGGTGAAGTTAATTTTAATTATGTATTTCTTTTAACCCAATATGTCTGAAACATCAGTATTTGAGGTGTAATCACTAAACAAAGTTATTGAAATGTTTTGCATTCACTTTTCATCTGGTGTGTAGTTTACATTTATGGCACATCTCCCTTCGGACCAGCCACATGTTAAGCTGTCCGTAGCTACATGTAGCTTGTGTTAGTTTATTTAATTTTGGCCATGCTGTGTGGCCTTGCAGGATCTTAGCTCCTCGACCAGGGATTGAGCCGAGGCCCACGGCAGTGGCCGAGTCCTACCCAGGGAACTTCCTGGGCAGTGCTGTTTAAATGGTGGGTGGGTGGGGGTGTGCTGAATACTCTGAAGAATGGGGACGCCCGGCCCACGTGGGGGCACTTAAGGGCTCTGGGGAGCGTATGAGTTCGCGAAGGTGTCACATGGCAGGACTGCATACTTAGAGCAGGTCCGAATGCTCCAGCTGTGCAGCTCCTCTTGTGCCCGGGGCTGTACTGGCAACATGGGGTTAGTGCCCCTAAGTGTCGAGGTTCACCCTCTTCCAGACTCTGCCTCCCACATGACACGCCCCATCTTCAGGTTTTGCAGCCCCTCCGCCCAGCCTCACCCCGGCACAACCCCCAGAAGTAGAGAGAGTCCAGGTGGCTCTCCCACCAGGCACAGCTGGAAGCTGGCCAGGGTTTTCTTCCTCCCCAGCCTTATCAGGCAAACGGCCACCTTTGCCACTTGATGAACCTCCCTGGGTCTCAGTTTCCTCATCTGTAAGATGAGGAGCTTGACCTCTGACACCTCACAAGTCTCTGAATGGAGGCCTTCTGTGGCCTGGGAGCTGGGGAATGGGGCGCGTGCTTCGCTTCCTGCCTTCCCTGTGGGCCTCCAGCGCTTCTCTGAGGCCCCGAGGGAGGGTACCTGCCCTGCAGAAACCTCAGAGACATGTCCTTTATACATTTATCCAAGCCCGTAGATGACACAGTGTCGAGAATTCTCCAGCGGTCCAGAGGTTAGGACTTGACACTTCTACTGCAGGGGGTGCATGTTTGAGCCCTGGTGGAAATACGATTCCACAGCCAAAAAAAGAGAAATGAACCCTGATGTAGACTGTGGACTTCGGTTGACAGTGATGTGTTGATGTCGGCTCATCAGTTGTAACAAATGTGCCACCCTGGTGGGGGATGCGGATGGTGGTGGAGACCGTGTGTGTGTCGGGGTAGGGAATCTATGGGAAATCTCTGCCTTCCCCTCAAGTTTTACTCTGAACCTAAAACTGCTCTAAAAAAACAAAGTAGTTTTTAGGGACTTCCCGGGAAGTCCAGTGGTTAAGACTCTGCACTTCCAGTGTAGGGGGTTGAAGGTTTATCCCTGGTTGGGGAACTAAGATCCCAGCTGTAGCGTGTGGAGCAGTCACAAAAATATATATTAAAAAACTTAAAAAAAAAAACAAAAAACCCACAATAGGCTTCAACCCCTGGGGGTGAAAAATCTAAGGGGTGTGGACATGATACTCTACAAAGAGCCCCTCAGGACTGGCCATCCCTGTCTTGGTAATGAACTCCTTCTGGCCCCCAACCATCCCGGCCAGCGTCCCAGATACAGCCAAGGAGGGGGATGAGCTCCTGGGGCTGCTCCCTGGTCCCCAGACCACAGCCTGGCACTGAGACAGTGGGGGATGAGGGGTCTTTTTGGTCGACCTGCCCACCCGGCTGCAGCTGCGAGTGGACAGTGGGCAGAGTCCCTGAAGCCCCCTCCTCTCCTGCGCAGACATGCCCTGCCCCTGTTCACCTCGCTCCTGAACACCGTGTGTGCCTATGACCCTGTGGGCTACGGGATCCCCTATAACCACCTGCTCTTCTCCGACTACCGGGAACCCCTGGTGGAGGAAGCGGCCCAGGTGCTCATCGTCACCTTGGACCACGACAGTGCCACCAGCGCCAGCCCCACCGTGGACGGCACCACCACGGGCACCGCCATGGACGATGCTGACGTGAGCATGGGAGAGGGCGGGCTGCCGGGTGGCACCCCCTCCAGCAGCCCGGCAAGGGATGCCCGGCGGGCACTTCGTGGGGGTGTCTGGGGTCAGAGGGGGCACTGCCATCTAGGCCTGGGGTAGGGCGGGGGTGGGGGGTGAGGGCACCTGCTGAGCCCCAGCTCCACCCTCTGCAGCCTCCAGGGCCCGAGAACCTGTTTGTGAACTACCTGTCCCGCATCCATCGAGAGGAGGTGAGTTGAACAATGCTCTTGCTCTGGCGGTTTTTTTTTTTAAGCACGTAATTTTTTGGCTGCGCCGGGCCTCCCTCGCTGTGCTCGGGCTTTCTCTCCTTGCGTGAGCAGTGGCCACTGTTTGTTGCGATGCACCGGCTTCTCACTGCCGTGGCTTTTCTTGCTGTGGAGCGTGGGCTCTGGGCTCGCCGGGTTCAGCAGCTGCCATACACAGACCCAGTGGCGGTGGTGCACTGGCTTAGTTGCTCCGTGGCTTTTGGGATCTTCCCAGACCAGGGGTCGAACCCACGTTCCCTGATTTGGTAGGTGGATTCCCATCCACTGTACCACCAGGGAAGTCCTCCTGTGGGTTCTTGATGCCCACTCCCCACAAAGGTTGTGACCTTGCAGGGGGTGAGAGGATGCAGATAAGATTGGGAGTAGGGAGAGTCCTGACCCCTACCTGAAGGAACCACGGTCCCGGTGGACTCGGGGTTGGACCGCAAGGGTCTTGAGCCTCAGAAAAGGGCTGATGGCCTCAACTGGGGGAGGGTAGCCGGGAAGACTTGCGAGAGGAGGTGGCTCTGATGGTGGGTTTGGTAGGGGAATTACAGTGGATAGAAAGGCCAGTCAGACCTGGGTTCCTGTGTCTTGTGACCTTGGGGGAGGTTGTTGTGCCCCGGGACTCTAAGCTCTGCAGCTGTGATGTGGGGACAGGAACCGCCTCCTTGCCTTGTAGTGAGAATGGGCTGAGAGCACTGTCCAGGGAACAGGTGCTCAGTGATGGACAGCTTTTCTAGAATAGACTGTTCCTCACGTGTGACAGGGTGCTGGGAAGGGGCGGGAGGATTGCAGCTGTCCACAGGAGTCAAGGTGGGCAGGAGTCCAGTGTGTAGATGGGGAGCCTGTCGTCTGGTGGAGAAGTAAGCTCTCTAGACCTGCCCTGGACCCAGCTTCTGAGGGGCTACCCCCAGGGCAGCTGTTGATGACGCTGGAACCTGGGCCCCTCTGGTTCTGACGGTGGGAATCAGGCTCTGGGTGGGGTGGGAGTCGGGGGAGAGGAGGCATATGTGGGGGGCCTGGCCAGGAAGCCGGGACTGCAGGGAGCCAGACTGGACAGGTCCCTGCCCATACCCCACCCAGGACTTCCAGTTCATCCTCAAGGGCATAGCCCGGCTGCTCTCCAACCCCCTGCTCCAGACCTACCTGCCCAACTCGACCAAGAAGATCCAGTTCCATCAGGAGTTGCTGGTCCTGTTCTGGAAGCTCTGCGACTTCAACAAGGTGGGCCGGCCCCTGTGGCGGTGCGGGGGCGCGGGATGGCCGGTAGCGGTCCACCCCTGGGATGCGGAGGGCATCTAAGGAGACTTCTGGGAGGGGCGGGGCAGAGCTTCCCCTCTCCTGACCCCGCCCACCCGTCTCCGCTCCCCCCGCCAGAAATTCCTCTTCTTTGTGCTGAAGAGCAGTGACGTCCTAGACATCCTGGTTCCCATCCTCTACTTCCTCAACGATGCTCGAGCGGATCAGTGTAAGGCTGGGGTGGGCTCGGGATCCCTGGGGGGCGCTCCTGGCCGAGGGGCAGCTGCGGCCAGCCTGTCCTGCCTCCTAGCAGCTCGGGCCCTGTGCCCTGACCTACCGGGAAGGGCTTCTCCCCCCACCTCCACCCCAAGATGGGTCCCTGCCCTGGACTCCCTCGCCGCCCCACCCAGCGAGGTGACCCTCCCACGCCCCGCGCCGCAGCTCGGGTGGGCCTGATGCACATCGGTGTCTTCATCCTGCTGCTTCTGAGCGGGGAGCGGAACTTCGGGGTGCGGCTGAACAAGCCCTACTCCGTGCGCGTGCCCATGGACATCCCGGTCTTCACCGGCACCCACGCCGACCTGCTTATCGTGGTAAGTCGGGGGGAACCTGGAAGTCTGGGGGTGACGTGCCCTCGGCCGAGACTGGAGACGGCGGGGGCCCCGTGGCTGACCCCCTGCTCCCCGCATAGGTTTTCCACAAGATCATCACCAGCGGGCACCAGCGGCTGCAGCCCCTCTTCGACTGTCTGCTCACCATCGTGGTCAACGGTAGGGCGCGGACCAGGGCGCGCCTTTCCCACGATCACCACCAGGGGGCGCCCGGCCACAGGCTGACCTGCCACGGGCTCCCTGGTTCAAACCTGCTGGGTCCAATAGAAATATTAACAAGGGCATCTAAGTGCCTACAGGGCTTCCCAGGTTACCCAGAGGTAAAGAGCCCACCTGCCAATGCAGGAAACGCAGGAGACTCGGGTTCGATCCCAGGGTTGGGAAGATCCCCTGCAGAAGGGAATGGCAAGCCACTCTAGTACTCTTGCCTGGAGAATCCCATGGACAGAGGAGCCTGGAGGGCTACAGTCCCTGGGGTCGCAAGGAGTTGGACACAGCTGAGCACAAAACACAGCAACAACAGACAAAGTACCTACTGGTCAATTTTCTTCCTTCCTTCCTTCTCTCTCTCTTTCATTTTTACCCCTTTTTTCTTTCTTAATTTTTTGACTGCACTGTGGCATCCTATTTCCTCAACCAGGGCTCAAAACTGGGCCTTGCATCACTGGCTCCATCCCACAGATCTTACCTGAAAATGCATTTGTGAACAAGACAGCCACCGACCCTGCCCCATCCCGGTGAGGGAGAAAGATACGAGGAAAGATCAGTCTATGACAGATCGGTCTGTGAAGTCAAGCTGTGTGCAGCCTTGCGTCTCTGACTCCCCCTTCACAGGCTGTGCAGAAAATCTGTATATAGTTATATGTGGAATATCAGCTTGATATTCTACTTAATTAAAAAAAAATTTTTTTTTGTTTTGGCTGTACTACATGGCTTGCAAGATCTTAGTTCCCCAACCAGAGATGGGACCTAGGCTCCCTGCAGTGGGAGCTCAGAGTCCAAACCATTGGGCCACCAGGGAATTCCCAGCTTGGTATTCTAGAAAGATGTAAAGGTCCTGAGTTTGTATCCCTGCCCATCACTTTATAACTGGGCAATTCTGGGCAAGTTTATGAACCTCTCTGAACCTCAGTTTTCTCATCTGCAAAATGGGAATGGTCTCCTGTATCTACCTCCCTCTCAGGTTCGAGGAGGAGTGGGGGAGATGGAGTGTGTGAGTGGCTTTGTAAACATGGCTGTCCACGGGGAGGGGCCCAGGTGCAGCCCTGGGGCTCTGAGGAGGCATGGCCAGTGCGGCCTTGGCCTCTGGGGCTCGGTCTTCCTGATTTTGGGGGGGACTTCCCAGACGGGGCAGGGAGGGTGTGGGAGCGGGAGCACCATGTCCCTCCCAGGCCCTGGGTGAGCAGGCCCGGTTGGTGGGGCCCCGGAAGTAAGCCGACCCCTCCCCTGTAGTGTCGCCCTACCTCAAGAGCCTGTCCATGGTGGCCGCCAACAAGCTGTTGCACCTGCTGGAGGCCTTCTCCACCACCTGGTTCCTCTTCTCCGCCGCGCAGAACCACCACCTGGTCTTCTTCCTCCTGGAAGTCTTCAACAACATCATTCAGTACCAGTTTGATGGTGAGGCGCTGGCCCAAGCCCCTGGCCTGGCCTTGGGGATGGGGGGATCCGGGGTGGGCAGTGGGCGAGGACTCCTTCCCGTCTGAGGAGGACACAGCCCTCCGGCCCCCAGTTTGTTTGTCCTGCATGCATGTATTGAGTGCCTGCTGTATACCAAGCCCTGGGCCCGGTGAGGGGATTCAGTGGGAAACTGAGCAGAGTGCCTCCTGCCCCGTGGAACTCGCAGCTGGGGAGGGAGGCATGGAGGGGGACTCTAAACAGATGGTCACCCAGACAAACAGGTCATCTTAAGTCTGATGGGAGGGAAGTTCAGGGTGTCACGGGCCTGCTGGGTGTCAGAGATGCTGGGCTGCCTGGTGTCAGTTAGGGCCTTGCCACTTAGCTCTTAGGGGAGGAGGAGAAGGGGGTGACAGAGGATGAGATGGCTGGATGGCATCATGACTCAGTGAACACGAGTTTGAGCAAACTCCAGGAGATGATGAAGGACAGGGAAGCCTGGCATGCTGCAGTCCATGGGGTCACAAAGAGTCGGACACAACTTAGTAACTGAACAACAATGGATACACTTTTGATGATATCTGGTAATCAGACATTTTGTTAAGTGCTAGACTGATGGAGTGGAGAAGGCAATGGCACCCCACTCCAGTACTCTTGGCTGGTGAATCCCATGGACAGAGGAGCCTGGTAGGCTGCCGTCCATGGGGTCGCTAAGAGTCAGGCACGACTGAGCGACTTCCCTTTCACTTTTCACTTTCATGCATTGGAGAAGGAAATGGCAACCCATTCCAGTGTTCTTGCCTGGAGAATCCCAGGGATAGAGGAGCCTAGTGGGCTGCTGTCTATGGGGTCACACAGAGTCGGACATGACTGAAGTGACTTAGCAGCAGCAGCAGCAGACTGATGGAGATCAATAGGATGCATTCTCATCCTCGAAAAGCTCTGTGTTTAGAGGAGGCAGACATGTACACATGTAACTAAAATGCAGCCCTTTTTGCTATAATGTGGTGGTTTAGTCGCCAAGTCACATCCGACTCTTGTGACCCCATGGACTGTAGCCTGCCAGGCTCCTCTGTCCATGGGATTCACCAGGCAAGAACATTGGAGTGGGTTGCCATTTCCTTCTCCATTTTCTATAATAAAATTATATGTATTGGGGGTTAATATATGCACACTACTGAATATAAAATAGTTAAGCAGCAAGGACCTATTGTATAGCTTAGGATTGTTGTTTAGTTGCTAACTCGTGTCCCTGATTCTGGGAAAGATTGAGGGCAGGAAGAGAAGGGGGCGATAGAGGATGAGATGGTTGGATGGCATCTCCGACTCAATGGACATGAGTTTGAGCAAGCTCTGGGAGATGGTGAAGGACAGGGAAGCCAGGCGTGCTGCAGTCCATGGGGTCGCAAAGAGTCGGACACAACTGAGCAACAACAATGAACACTGAGCTCTGTGACTGTGTACACATCAGCTCCCTGAGCCTCAGTTTCATCTGTAAGATGATCGTAATAATAGTACTAAGAATCCCTATCTCAGAGGGTGTTGGGAAGACTAAGTGAAATAATCCAAGAAAGTCACTTGCCTGTGACTTAAATATTAACAGTTGTTATCATTTCCAGAATAAGTAATATTTGCACTAATTGATCGGGGATGAAGGGCTTTCCAGGTGGCTCAGACGGTAAGGAATCCACCTGCCAGTGCAGGAAACCTGGGTTTGCTCCCTGGGTCAGGAAGATCCCCTGGAGAAGGGAATGGCAACCCACTCCAGTATTCTTGCCTGGAGAATCCCAGGGTCAGAGTCGATGGGGTCACAAGAGAGTCGAACACGACTGAATGACTGACACTAACTCATCAGGGATGAATGGGGTAGGAAAAGTAGAAAACACAGAGGGGCACAGTCTACATGCAGACGCTGGGGCGAGATGTGGCCGTAGGAGTGGGCGGTGCGCAGCGGGGACCCTGGCGGGTCGGGAGCGGGCCGGGGCGGGGCAAGCGGCGGGACGGCAGGGCACTGAAGCCCCGGAAAGTACTCCTGTCTCCCTCAGAGCCAAGGGCGTTCAGCGTGGGCACACGCCGTATGGTCTTTCCTCCTGGTGACCTGGCTTGGGGAACCGTCAAAATATTGAACAGCTGGCTTAGCGGGACCGTGACATGCTGGGCCCACCCAGCTTTGCCAGGTGTTGCCCCTTCATGCTGGGTGGTGAGAGGGTCCCCCGGGTACCAGGGAGGGGCAGGGGTGAGCTCAGCCCAGAAGCTCTTTTGCTGACAGGTGGCATCCTGGAGTCGCCTCAACCCACCCCCCTGCCCCTAGCACCAACCCTGCCCACACTCCCCATCTTCTGTGCTCTTTGCTGTCGCCTCCCCCTGGGGTAGACACCCCTCTTGTCCTCCAAGCTCTTCCCACCCCAGGAAGCCGCTCTGGTGCAGGGGATGGCGAGGGGGCCTCGCTGAGACACCCACCCCTCCCCTCCCACAGGCAACTCCAACCTGGTCTACGCCATCATCCGGAAGCGCAGCGTCTTCCACCAGCTGGCCAACCTGCCCACTGACCCGCCAGCTATCCACAAGGCGCTGCAGCGGCGCCGCCGGCCGCCGGAACCCTTGTCCCGCGCGGGCTCGCAGGAGGGCGCCTCCATGGAGGGGTCCCGCCCCGCCGTGCCCGCTGAGCCGGGCACCCTCAAGACCAGCCTGGTGGCCACCCCAGGTCCGGTGCTGACGGCTGGCAAGGGCTGTGGAAAGTGACAGCAAGGGTTGGGGTGGAGGTTCTGGGGGAGCCCGGGAGGGCTAGCTGGGTGGGGGGACCGGGCCTCCGTGCTGGACAGGGTGCGGAGTCAGACACAGCATCTCTAAAGTGGAGGGAAGCTGGGGACTCGTGGGGCGGGGCTGTGCAGAGGTGTTCGAGGAGGGACGCTGGGGCAGGAGTCCTTACTGCCCCCCCAACCCCTAGGCATTGACAAGCTGACGGAGAAATCCCAGGTGTCGGAGGATGGCACTCTGCGGTCTCTGGAGTCTGCGCCCCAGCAGAGCTCAGTAGAGGACAGCCCAGCCACGGAGGTGGGGCCCGGGGAACTCCGGGCGGGGGGCGAGGCTGGGCGTTTTCCTTTCCTCCTTGGTCTCTGAAATGCAGGCCAGGCCAGGGCACCCTGGGGTCCCCTGCCGCAGGGGGCTGGGCACCTGGTGCTCAGGGCATCTGGGTTGGCACTGCTGACTCTCTGCCCTGGGGGTGGGGGGCTGTCTTTCACAGACCCCTCC
The DNA here is from genome assembly GCF_027580195.1 of Bos mutus. NCBI lineage: Eukaryota > Metazoa > Chordata > Mammalia > Artiodactyla > Bovidae > Bos > Bos mutus. The sequence goes on along the minus strand of NC_091635.1, from coordinate 6,805,292 downwards.
CTTGTTTATTGGTCATGGGCTCAAGCCCTTGGCCTTCAGCCTCCTCATCCATCAGCCTTATCAAGGCTGGGCTGGCCTTTACCCCGTCTGCCCAGTCAGCCCCTGGCCCTAAACCTGTCACCAGGCTGGGCTGGGTCGGGCAGGGCCTGGGGCCCAGGGCAAAGGGTGCTGGGCTGGGCCATCCCCTCCTTTGGGAGAGGGTCCCCTCCCCCCAGCATGGGCCAGGGCAGAGACCTCCTTGCCCTCCAGGTCCCAGGCTGTGGGGGGGACGCTTCGAGGACCTGATGGGCTGCCCTCCCCCCGCCTCTCCCACCATCCCTCACTTTGTTCCTTCTCGGGGACCAGGAGCCCAGCCAGGCTTGGCGGGAGCAGCGGCGACTGTCCAGTGCGTCGGCCAGTGGGCAGTGGAGCCCGACGTCGGAGTGGGTGAGGGTGGGGCAGATGGCATAAGGTGTGTCGGGAGGGGTGTAGTCGGGGGCTCCTGGCTCAGGAAGGGCTTGGATGGGAATGCGTCCAATTCCAGGGACTGGCCTGGGGTCAGGTTTGGGGTCAGTCCTGTCTCGTGACCTTGGCCTCTCTGGCTTGGTTGCTTCCTCTGTCTACACTGTCCAGAGTTGGTTCCCCAGCAGGGTTAAGGTACAGCTGTCCACAGCCCTTTCTCAATAAATCACCCTTTCCAGTTTCCTTCTTTGCATCACTTGCTCACTCCCTAGTTTGTTTCCTGACCTCACCACTAATTGTGTTTGCACGGGGATACTAAATGTCCCAGCCTCATCACTCTATCGTGAGGATCAAAGGCACGGTACGTGGCACACGCTCCATGAGAGGCCGCAGCCCCTGCACGAATAGCAGTCCCTATTCACAGGCCCTGCCTGGTTGCCAGGCCCTTGCTGTGATGAGCCAGGGTGCTTTCTGCCTTGGGGAGCTCCTGGTTCCAGGCCAGGGGTCGAGTCTGTGCCAGAGCCTCTGGGGGACTGCTTTGCCAGCCGGGAACCCTGGTTCCTCCCCCAGATCCTCTCCTGGAAGTCGAAGCTGCCGCTGCAAACCATCATGAGGCTGCTGCAGGTGCTGGTTCCCCAGGTGGAGAAGATCTGCATTGACAAGTGAGGCTGGGGGCATGGCCGGGCCGGTGGGCTCTGGGGCCAGCCCAGGCTGGGGCTGGGGCTGGGAGCATGGGCGAGCCCCCTGCTCCCCTTGACCTTCAGAGTGGGCACACTGGAGACTCCCGTCTTGCTGGCAGGGGCCTGACGGACGAGTCAGAGATCCTGCGGTTCCTGCAGCACGGCACCCTGGTGGGGCTGCTGCCTGTGCCCCACCCCATCCTCATCCGCAAGTACCAGGCCAACTCGGGCACGGCCATGTGGTTCCGCACCTACATGTGGGGCGTCATCTACCTGAGGTGGGCTCCTCAGGGCTTCTGGGGGTCTGCTGTCCCCCCTGAGAGTCGGCTTCAGCTAGTGGGGTTGATGTCAAGACTGTCCACCGGGGTGGTCTTGTCTGGTGGGGGCGGGCACCCACTGCCTGGGGCAGTGGGAGGAGGACAGCCCAGTTCTTCCCCAGTCTGTTCCTCAAGGCTGCCCGGCCCCCAGGTGACCGTAGACCCGCTCCGCAGGAATGTGGACCCACCTGTCTGGTACGACACAGACGTGAAGCTGTTTGAGATCCAGCGGGTGTGAAGATGGAAGCCTGCAAGGGGCAGGGGCCAGGGGAGGGCGGGGACCCGGGGTCCCCAGTGCTGACCCCTGATCCCCTGTTCTGAGCTTTAAATGACCCCAATCAGGGCTGGGTGCTTGAGTGGCCGAGTCCTGGGCAGCAGGCCCCAGAGGCCCCCTGTGGCTGGGTTGGTGGGGACCCACCCTGCCCCTCGCCTGCAGGCTGGACTCGCCGGAACTTTCTCTCTCTGGGGCTGCAGCCCCCGCCCCACGCCCAGAGCTCCCACCTCTGTCTGGCTGCCCTTCAGGACCCGTTTCTAAGCTGACCCTCAGTGCCCGCCTGGCTCCTGGGCTGCCCAGTCCTGGAGGGCACCAGGCTGCTGTGCCTAATGGGCTGCCCACAAGGAAGTCTTGGGCCATCGTTCCTGGAGGCACCTGCAAGGGTGGGGGGAGCCTTTCCAGGCCTCCTACCCCGAAACCACCTGGTCCAGGCCCCGCCCGCTGCCAGGAGCCCGGGAAGAAGGGAGGCCAGGATGCTCACGGAGGGGACTGGGGACAAACGGACGCCAGGAGCCAGACTGGAGGACCTCACGCGTGTTAGGGTCTGGAGTGGGGGGTTGAGGGTCTCCTGTTGTATTTTTCCAGGTCAAGGGATGTAGCCTGCCTGGCTCTTACACAGAAACGGGGGTGAGGGGATGGGGGTGGGGAAGCCGCCGTTCAGCCCGCCCTCCCTCCCTTTTCCCACCGCCTGGATGTTTCGGGGAGAGGAGTGACCGGGAGGCCACCCGTCCCTCCTGGTTCTGGCTTCTTGGTCTCCCTCACCCCGCCTGTGTCTGTACAATCTTTGCTCTGTACAATCGGCCTCTTGACATAATAAAACCCCCCTCTCCAGGCCCTGCATCCTTGTGCTTGGAGGGGAGACAGGGTATTCAGTCCATGGCTCTTGTTTTCAGGGACACTGGGGCTTCGCCTGCCAGAGTCAGGCCCAGAGGGCCCTCAGCACACGACCAGTATCCTTCATTTTCTTGGGTGAGGAAGTGGAGGGTTGGGCTTCCCTTGCCGTGGTGCCCTCAGAGAAAGAGTTCACACAGGAGAGGCGAAGGGTCTGCCTCCCAACCTCCTGTGTGGCCCCTAGGGGCTCTGCTGGGGCTCTAGCCCTGTGCTCACCAGCACCCAGCTTTGCGGGCTACAAGCCGGGCTGCAGGGGCGGAGCTGCCCTCCCCAGGCCCCACCCCCGGCCTCACCCCGGGCACAGCTCACTGTTTGCACTGGCTTCAGGGAGATGGACGGGCTAGGAATGCCTGCCCTCCCCGCCCAAAGACTCAGAGGACCCGGCAGCTGGGGAAAGTCCCCCAGGGCTGTGTTGTGGGGAAGACGGGCTGGCGCGGGGTGGGAGGATGTGGAAGCCCCAGCCTCTCTCTTCCCCTCTCCTGCTGTGGATCAGACAAGGGGAGGACCAGACAAAGGGTTTACACCCCTCCTGGCCCAGAAGTAGGACTGTTCCAGCCCCACAGCCCCGCCCAGGAGGACTATCCCTTCCCACTGTATGTGGAGCGGCAGCTCTGTCCCCAGGAACAAATGCCACGAAGCCCGAATGGAATCGATCAAACAAACAGGGTTTATGGCAGTGGGAGAGAGGGTTGTTGAACCCTGCCTGGCAGCTAATTAAGAAGCTCATTAGGAGACAGGGCGTGTGGGGAGACAAGGGCAGGGCGGCCTGCCGAGCCGTGAGCTTCCAGATGTCCTGGGCTGAGCTTGGGCCAGGCAGGAGGCTGAGCCCCTAAGCCTGGCTGGGGAGGGGCTGCACCTCCCCAAACTCCCAGCGCAGGGCTGTCCCAAAGGGTAGCTGTGAGGGCTTCCTCCTGGGCTGCGCTGACTGTGGTGGTGAGCAGTGGGCAGGCCCGTGCTCCGTCCTGGATGTGGGCTTTAGCAGCTCAGTGTCCAGGCCCCGCTCTTGGTCTGGGCCTAGAGACAGTGACACTACCCCCCAGTGAGGTTCCAGGGCAGAGCAGGCTTTGGGGATGCCAGGCTGGTCTAGGTGCCCCTGGAATGGGGCATCTGGGTGACATTCTCCCCGGCCCTGGCACTTTAGGGGTCTGCAGGGCGTGGGTTCCTCGGGCGCCCTCAGGCCCCTAGGTAGACCTCCACCAAACCCCCCACAGAATGCATGCGGTAGAAGACCCCCAGAGGCAGGCCAAAGTTGACGACGGTGAACCACGTCCGGTAGCCATAGAAGTCCTTTTCCAGCCCGTTCTCAAACTCCGGGTGGATGCCGAAAGCAGGCATCATCCATAGCTGGGAAGGAGAGGAGGGTGCTGAGTGAGGGGCTCTCCCATCCCCCACGGCCCTCGGCTCAGGGGAAGCAGGCCCCCTGAACCTGCGGCTCCTCCATGTCTCCTCCTCCTCAGGATATCAGAGCCGGCCCCTCTGCCCTTATATCTCCCTCCCCCTCAAGACCTTGAGCCCCCTCCTCAGTTTGCCTGGGGCCAGCCAGCCTGAGTTCCAGCTGAGACCCCCAGCTGCCACTCTCACGGGACAACCTGCTCCCTCAAGCGGGGATCCCCCAGCCTCGATCTGCATCCCTCTTTTCTGCTCTGGGTCCATTCTTCCTCTGTCAGGACTCTGCCCACTCCACTCCGACCCTGCCTTCTGTCCAAATTCTGCTCATGTCTTAAGGCCCAGGCCAAACTTTCATGAAGCCTTCCTTGGCCACTTGGGTCCACATTTCCTTCTTTGAGCTCCTACCTCCCTTTAGGGCCAATGTATTACTTATGCTCTGCCTGGAGCAGAGGTTTTGCCATCGGAGGTGTTGCCAGCACATCCAGTACCAGCATGGGCTCAAACAACCTGGAGGTGTCCCGGGACTGCAGACTCTGGGAATATGGGCAGGTCAGACAGCCTAAGCCTCAGTCTGCTCATCTGTTAAATGGAGACAGCAATAGTGCCTGCTTCGTGTGTTAGTGTGACGATTCAGCGAGGTGCAGGGAAAGGTGGATTTGAGACTTGGCAGCAACCAGGCATTGAGTGTTACTGTTAAGGCCTTCCCCTAGAGGTTCTGTAGAAAAACAGGCACTTTCTGATCTCTTCCTTTGACTGAATTCAGTGGATGATTAAATATTTGGTAACTCTCTAACTGGTTCCCCTGTGTGTCCCCAACTAAGCAGTAAGCTCCCCTGGGAGCTTACACACATGTGTGAAATCCTACACACATGTTTATAAAGAGCACTTAGCTACAGGCTTGGCACCTTCATCCATGCCAGGTAACTTGCAGGGAGCTGGGGGGCACTCTCAAGCAGCATCAAGCTCGTTGGAAAGAGGCCTGTGTCCTTGGCAATCAAAGGACAAGCCAGTCGCCCTGGGGACTGTCAGTGTGCCATGAATGCACCTTGATCCATTCCTTCCTGAATGACGCTCGCTGGGGCCGTCTCACCAGCTCCACCCCGCACGTCTCCCGGCCCCTGCACTCACTGTGATATTGCAGAGGATGAGGAAGAGTGAGATCTCCTTGAGGGCTCGCCGCTTCCAGTTGAGGTGGCTGTAAGAGTGGATGTAGGCCAGCGAGGCCCGCCGCAGGTCCTGGCCCAGCTCCAGCAGGGAGCCCCTGCGGGGCGGCTCAGCCTCCCACTTCCCGGCCAGGCTCTCGGGAGTCACCTCCCAGAGCGGGCGGCGGTGCAGGCCCTCGATGATGAACAGGTTCTGGGCCATATGTTGGAGGATGAGTAGCAGTGAGTAGGCCAGGATGAGGCAGTTGAGCAGCTCGTGGGGACGGGTGGCCACAATGGCCACGATGGAGAAGTAGGAGATGCCCATCTGACCCAGTGCCGCGCCTATCAGTAGCACCACGTCCAGGCTGCGGGTGGGGTTCTTGAGCGTGTCCAGCTCTCGCTCCTCCAGCCCGTGGATGGCCGTGCCCGCCAGGCACGCCAGGCTCATAGCGGGCAGCGCGGCCACGTAGAAGGCATAGTAGACGGTGAAGTACTGGCGCGCGATGGCCGGGCCACTTGCTTGGATCTGGAAGAGCACAAAGACGCACACGCCTGCCACCAGCACCAGCAGGCCCAGCAGCGGCCCGAAGATGGCCCCGTGCAGGTGGAAGGACGGGGCGCCAGGGGGGGCGCCCGAGGCGGGTGCCAGGCAGCGGCCCACGTTCCTCCACATGACGAAGAGCACGGTGCAGCAGATGAGGCAGTACTCGGTGCTGAAGGGGTAGAGCATCAGGTAGCCCTTCCGGAAGACCTCGCACATGGTGATATTGAGGCACAGACAGGTGTTGGTGCCGTTGCCTGGGAGGGTCAGGGCGGGAAGGGACAGAGGTTCAGGTGGGCCTTGCTCGGGGGAAACCAGAGGCACAAGTCAATCCCGTTCACCTCCTGGAGTGTGGCTGAGGTGGAAGAGACCCAGCCACCCATTTTGCAGACATGGAAACTGAGGCCCAGAGAGAGAAATTGGAAATCACAGAATGGGTGGTGGCGCTGCATGTAAGAATCTGCTTGCCACTGCAGGGGACACAGGTTCAGTCCCTGGTACGGGGAGATTCCACGTGCCTCGGAAAGACTAAGCTCATGCTCCACAACTACTGAGCCTGTGTGTGCCACAGGAGAAGCCACTGCAATGAGAAGCCTGCACACCGCAATGAAGAGTAACCCCCACTCGCAGCAACTAGAGAAAGCCCTCACAAAGCAACAGAGACCCAGCTTGACAAAACACACACACACACACACACACCACACACACAGCGGAAATAATAGGGTGGTCATTTCTATTTATTTCGTTGTTTTTTGTGGAACCTTAGCTCCCCAGCCAGGGATCAAACCCCTGCAGGGGAAGCGTGTAGTCTTAACCACTGGACCTCCAGGGGAGTCCCCAGGATGATCATTTCTTGACAAAAGGATTCTAGACCTCAGGGGCCAAGCTTAGATAAAGCATTTGACATATGATATCTTCAGGGCCAAAGCTCTACGGATGACTTGCTGAGCACGAGGGGAACCCTGTAACTTTACACTGAGAAGCTCTGGCTGCTACACCTGGTCAGTCAACAGCATCCACCGTGTGGTGATCAGACGTCCTTCCTGTGATGAGGTGCCCTGCAAAGACACAGCATCCCCGGTGGAATGCTGGTGTCCAGAATGCTCCTCCTGAATCTAATCAACACTTCAGTCCACACTTCCCATTTCTAGGAAAAGCAGGGAAGAGGGGAAGAAGTCAAATGCCACCATGAGGAAGCAACCGGACCAATCTCAATGTCATTAGGGAAAAAGAGACTTAACTGAGCCACCAACTGTATTGCATGTTTGAACAAACCATCTGTAAATGACATTTCTTAGGCTGATTGGACAAAGTCAAATATAGATTTATCCATATAAATGGGGATGGGGATGATGTTAAGGAAGTTAGCAATTATAATAGCATTTTGCTAATGTAGGGAAATATATCATTTTAAAGGCTTGCATACTGAAATGTTTTGAGATGAAATGACAGGATTTCTATAAGATAAGTAACTCACCAAAAATATTGGAATAAATATGCCAAAGTGTTGAAAATGATTACATCTAGGTTATGGGTATGTCCTGTTGTACTCATCTAGATGTCTGAATTGTTTAATCATAAAAAAATCCATGATGTCACTTGCCAAAAATTCTCTTTGCATAGCTCTTCTGAAGAATGGATCTGGAGCATAAAGAATGCCACAGTATCCAGGCGTGCCAAGATTTATGCAATGGGTGTGTGAGTGCATGAGTGTGCTGAGAAGGCGTGGCTGTACACAAGTCAACATGGCGATGGCACCTGGAGGGGGGGGTTGTATACACACACACAGGTGTGGCTGAATCCCACAGACAGCAATGCTCCTTCCGTGTAGTTTATAGGACATGGCCTCTAAGCACACCCTGTATGGGGGGGTACTGCATACATGGGAGGATGCAGGGCGTTCTTTCTGCCCAGAAACATTCTGTTCCTCCTGATAGCTGACATGTCCAGGTGCCTACAAGTGTGTTAGGAAGACATTCCTTTCAGTTGTAAAGGCTTCTCCGTTTCTTGCAAGTAAAATGAAGATACCAGGGGTGGAAGGGCGTACCTGGACTTATTGGTGGGTCAGTGGCCAGCTCACTGACAGCTAGATGGTGCCCAGGGAGGGCTTGCAGAGCACTAGAACCTGGTGGGGCAGGCCCAGAATGCAGGCAAAAGTCAGTACCCCTGGCAACAGTCAGTTTTTGTTGAGTCTTGATCTGGGCTCTAGAGTTTGCTCCCAACTGTACAGAGTCACTGAGCCTCACCCGTTTGAGGAAGTGTGATTCATGCATGTGTGTGTGCACATTCAGAGATGGGGGGGGGGGGGTCTCGGTCTCTTCTTGCTGCAGCTGCTGCTGCTAAGTTGCTTCAGTCGTGTCCGACTCTGTGCGACCCCATAGACGGCAGCCCACCAGGCTCCCCTGTCCCTGGGATTCTCCAGGCAAGAACACCGGAGTAGGTTGCCATTTCCTTCTCCAATGCATGAAAGTGAAAAGTGAAAGTGAAGTCGCTCAGTCGTAACTGACTCTTTGCGACCCCATGGACTGCAGCCTACCAGGCTCCTCCGTCCATGGGATTTTCCAGGCAAGAGTACTGGAGTGGGGTGCCATTGCCTTCTCCCATGGTCTCCTCTTACCTGAGAGCTTTTTCATGAGGGCACTAAGCTCAGCCTCGATCTCATGGTGCATGGAGTCATTGGAGACAGCCAGAAGCCACAGCAGCAGATTCGTGGCCAGCGTCAGCATCAGGCCACACCTGGAGGAGGTGCTACACTCTGCCCACACAGCCTGGCCAGCGCCCTGGATACCGCGCATTCACCATCACTGCCTTTGGGGGGACCGCTCTCACCCAAAGCCAGATCCCACCTGCCATTAGAACTTCAGGAGGGGCGGCCCTAAGGGCTCCCCGGGACCCAACCAATCCATAGTCCCAGGGCTACCCTGCCCAGGGAAGCTGTGGGGGGTTGGCGTGGGTGGGGGACGGGGGTGCCCCAGGAGTTGTTGCAAGGAGAGAAGGGGCCCACATCTCACCTAGTGAAGTTGGTCTGGATCTGAACGCAGTCCTTGCAGTGCTTCCAGAGCACCCAGGTCTGAAAGAGAACAGGCTTTGAGCTGGGAGTGCTGGGGTGGGGTGGAGGTGGGTGGGGGGTCCATGGTGTGTGTGCGCCAGTGGCCCGTGTGTATTTACAAGGAAGAGTGAGGACACCTGGCTTGGATTCCTGGCTCCACTGTTTCCTTGCTGTGTGGTCTTGGACCAGTGGCAAAACATCTCTGAGCCTCAGTCTCCTCGTCTCTAAAATGGGACTAAAGTGGGAATGCCTGGGCCTCCCTGGTGGCTCAGTGGTAAAGAATCTGCCTGCCAGGGCAGGAGACTCTTGTTTTAACCCCTGATCTGGGCAGATCCCACATGCCTTGAAGCAGCTAAGCGGTGCAGCCCAGCTCCTGAGTCTGCACTCTAGAGCCCAGGAGCCGCAACTACTGAAGCCCATGTGCCCTAGAGTCCGTGCCCCACAACAAGAGAAGCCCACCCACCGTAGCCGGAGAGTAGCCCCTGCTCCCTGTAGCTAGAGAAAAGCCCATGCAGTAACGAAGACCCTCCACAGCCAAAAATAAATAAAATTATTAAAAAAAAAAACAAAAAGAAGAGTAGCTCTGCGGACTTCCCTTGTGGCCCGGTGGTTAAGACTCTCTACTTTCACTGTGATGGGCACCGGTTCCCTCTGTGGTCAGGGAACTAAGATCCCACATGCCACACGACCAAATAAAAAATAAATTGTATTTTAAAAAAAAAGCTCTGTATATCCGGGTGGGGGGTGTAGATTTAGGTATGTTCTGTCAGATGTATCTATAGGTGTCTGCGTTTCAGTGACTCGTGCGCAGCGCTGATGCTGACACTCGTGGGTGGCGTGGTTTTGGGCGCAGGGGGCATGTCGGGGCTGGGGGTGGGCGTGGTGTGCGTGTGCACCTCCTCTGGGCCGTGTAGACGTTTGCTGATGCGGTTGTTTTTAGGCATAGAGTGCGGAGTGGGGATGGGCGAGGCCAGTCACCTGGACGCTGATGAAGACGACCTCGATGGCGGGGAAGACCAGCTCCAGCTGCGACTTGCAGCGGATGTGGCTCACATCGTAGCCCACGCGGAAGACGTTGAGGCAGACGGTGCAGCTGCCGAAGAGCACCAGGGAACCTGGCCGGGCCGGGGGTGGGGCCATTGGCACCTCCAGGAGCGGGCACCCTCCCTCCCCCGGCCTCTGCACCCACCTCCACTCCCCCACCCCCGCTCCGGGCGCCCAGACACTCACCCCGCACCCACACGGGCCCCGCGTGCGGGTCCCGGTGGAGCACGGCGTGCGGCTGCCGGGTGGTCCCTGCGGTGTAGTAGAGGAGCCAGAGGGCGGACAGGACCTTCAGCGCGGCCAGCAGGATCCACACGTCCCCCAGCGTGACGGCCACGTTGTTGAAGACCATGCTGCAGATGAAGGCTCCGCCCAGGAGCACCACGTTGAGCGCCAGGAGCCCCGAGAAGAGCTGCCCAGCTTTCTGGGCCTGCCGGTCCCGCCGCTGCAGCAGCGAGAAGTGCCGCGCCAGCCAGGACCTCTCGACTGGCGAGGCAGGGGCCCTGGTCTGCTCGAACCCCAAGGCCACTTGGTTCTCCTTAGCCGGAGCCTCTCCAGTCGCCTGAGCCTCTGGAGTGGCCATGGGTGGAGCCTCAGTAGGGGCTGAGGAGGGAGACAGGGGTCTGGTTGGCTGCCGAGCTGTCCAGCGCTCCGTTCCACTCTTGCGTCTCATTGCCGTGTGACCTAGGGTAAGCCAAGCAACCTCTCTGATTGGGACAATGGAAATCACAGCAGCTACCCCATCTACCTTACAGGACCAGAGAAGGTTCAAATAGACCAGCCCTCTGTGTTCCACATAAAATTAGGGGTTATTTAAAGGGGCTTGAGGACCACTTCTCCCCACCCCCACCCCTGTCTTCCTGTTTGATCTTAAGGTGGAATACTGGCATCCAGCAAGGGAGCCAAGGGCATCTGCACAGTGCTTGGCCACCGGCTGTTTCCAAGGCTGTGACTTTCCACCCCGAAAGGCTGTGCGTGCCCTGTCTTCTGGAAGGAGTTTCACTCCTGAAGTCAGGGAGAGCAAAGTCGGTGTCCCCTCTTATTCTGACTCTGATCAGTTGGATCGTGGTTGCCTAGGGTGTTGTGTTGAGAAGGATCCCGCGGCTGAGTGTGCGCTTGGGCTTTCCCATCCTTGGGAAGGAATGCTGTGATCTGAAATAATGCTCTATTATGGGTGCTATATACCCAATCCAGTGTTCTTGCCTGGAGAATCCCAGGGACAGTGGAGCCTGGTGGGCTGCTGTCTATGGGGTCGCACAGAGTCGGACACGACTGAAGCGACTTAGCAGCAGCAGCAGCATGGAGAAGGAAATGGCAACCCACTCCAGTATTCTTGCCTGGAGAGCCTCATGGATAGAGGAGCCTGGAGGGTCCGTGGGGTCACAAAGAGTTGGACACGACTTACAACTGAACAGCAACAAAAAAATGGTTGTATATAAAATTACTTTGAAAAGCTCTAGAAGACACCCATCGAGTTCATGATAGGAGTTACTTCTGGGGAAAGGTAGAGAACACAGGCACTGGGAGGAGTGGCTAATGTTCTAGTTTTTTTGCTTTTTTTTTTTTCTTAAAACATTACTTTTGTAAAGTTATTATTATTATTTTTTGACCTCGCTGTGCTGCATATGGGATCCTAGTTCCCCAGCCAGGGATCAAACCTGTGCCCCCTGCAGTGAAAGCACAGAGTTCTAACCACTGGACTGCCAGGGAAGTCCTAAAGTTTTTATTTTATTTCCTAAAATTAATTTTAAAGCACATTAAAGGCTTAAGGAAAAAAGTTCCGAGACTGATTTGCAGTGTCTACCATGACCACGGGACATCCTGGGGTCAGCACAAATGCTATGGCCCTTGACTCTTTTTTTTGGCCTTGCTGTGAGGCTTGTGGGATTTTAGTTCCGAAATCAGGGATTGAACCTGTGCTCTTGGCAGTGAAAGCACAGAGTCCTATCCACTGGCTGACCAGGGAATTCTCATGCCCATGACTTTGATAGAACTGAATTCCATCTGTACCCTCCCTGGATGCCTCAGTGTCTCAGGAGTGCACAGCTCAACGTGGGGAATTCCATCCCTGACTCTTCTCTTTCCCTGAATGTCTCCTGCTACTTCTTCAGCTTCCCCAAGCTTTCACTTGGGCCTGCTTCCTTTGTTGGGCTTCCTAGGTAGTTCAGTGGTAAAGAATCCGCCTGCCAATGTAGGAGATACGAGTTCGATCCCTAGGTCGGGAAGATCCCCGGAGAAGGAAATGGCAACCCACTCCTGTATTCTTGCCTGGGAAATCCCATGGACAGAGGAGCCTGGCGGGCTACAGCCCACGGGGCTGTGAAAGAGTGGCATGACCGAGGGACTAAACAGCAATAACAAACCCCTTTGTTTCCCCTTGCTTGGACCCCAATCTTGGGCCACCCCCATACCTGCAGCTCAGGGTCTCTTCCTGAAGTCTAGCACCCTCCCGCCATGGGCCCTTTGGGTTCACGTAGAGCTGCAGGGAGAGCAGGGATGCCCCACTGGTCGCAGCTGCTGTCCCGGTGAGAAGGTTCCTTCCCCGCCCCTCCCATGCCAGGCGCTCTGCCTGCTGCTACCCTGCACCCCTGGTGCTTTGGGCTCAGGGTCCTAAGCACCCACCGTCCCCATTCTCCAGGCTGCCAGAGGCCTGATTTCTAATTCATCGTCTCAGAGCAGCATCGCCATCCCTACATCTCCCAGAAGGAACCACGTGTCCACCTCGCCTGTCCCCTCGCCCCTGTGTATTCCAGCTCACAGACAGCTCTGAGATTTTCTTGACCTCAACCACTACCCTGGTTCATGGCTCCCTCCTAAACTAGTCTCCCTACCCACTGTGTCTCTCCCCTACTGTGATCCCTGCAAAGGCAACCAACTGCCCTCAGTGTAGAGGCCATACTGCCTAGCATGGCCTGCATGGCCTTTCAAATGAAGCAAGGGAGACGTCTCTGGCAGTCCCGGGGCTAAGATTCCGTGCTCGCAATGCAGGGAGCTCGGGTTAGATCCCTGGTCAGGAAATTATGAATAGATCCCACATGCTGCAACTAGGAATCTCAGTGCAGCCAAATAAACTAATATTTTAAATTAAAAAGAAAAGAAACGAGGCAGTGTATGTTTAGCATGGGCTTGGACTGTGCAAAGTGGTCAGGGGAGGGCAGCTGCTGTTGCTTCCTGGTCTGGCCTTGACCGCCCTCTCCAGCACTGTTCTCAAGCCCTCCCCCTTGCCCATGGGCCATGCCATCCTACTGCCTAGTTCCTAGAATCTTCTGCTTTTGTTCACCTCCCTGTCTTTCCCACACCTCCCCCGCCCCTTTACCCATCATACCCACCCCCTCACCCTTTGGCTAAACTGCAGAGTGTCCTTCAGGACTCAGTGGAGTCCCACCACTTCAAGGAATCCTCCCCTGAACCCCCTCACCTAAGGCTGTCCCTCACCTAAGGGTGTCCCTCTAGATACCTGCCCTGCAGCCACGCTTGAGGCTGGAGCATCTTTGGTCATACTCTGCTGTGCTCTGCTCTGTCTCTCTCTTTGGACTCTGAGCTTTAGACTCTCCCTCTATGGAACCAACGGAAGACCCCCAGCATATTTGGCTTTCATATGCAGCCTCAGTACTTCCCTGGTGGTCCAGTGGTTAAGAACTTACCTTCTAATGCAGGGGATGCAAGGTTGGTTTGTGGTTGGGGAGCTAAGACCCCACAGAGCTAGTAGCTCAGTTATGTCTGACTCTTCGCAATCCCTGGACTAAAGCCTGCTAGACTCCACTGTCCATTGAATGACTCCACTGTCCATAGAATTCTCCAGGCAAGAACTGTGGAGTGGGTCACCTCAGTTTAGTCGCTCAGTCGTGTCTGACTCTTTGCAACTCCATGGACTGCAGCACGCCAGGCTTCCTTGTCCATCAACGACTGGAGTGGGTAGCCATTCCCTTCTCCAGGGGATCTTCCCAACCCAGGGATTGAACTCAGGTCTCCTGCATTGCAGGCAGATTCTTTACCACCTGAGCCACCAGGGAAGCTCAAGATTCTACATGCTGAGCGGCAAATAAGCCCTCGAGCTAAACTAGAGAAGCCCCCGCACACCATAACGATGAGCCCGCACAGTCAAAATAAAAATAATAAAATGAAATGCAGCCGCTTCAGGCCCCCATTCTCCCCTGTGCAACCTGCTCAATATTTATACCTCCTAAGGTCCTCTTCTGGGGCAAATAGAATAACAAAACTTGGTACTCTTTTAAAGATCCCACCAGTGATTTTGTATCCTTTTCCCAGTCCTTCTTGTCATTCCTGCTCCAGTTCACCCTCCTCCTTGTGCAGCCCCCTTCTCACACTCCAGGCACATGCCCACCACAGGCCCAGCCAGAGGACTCCCCGTTTCTCCTGCTGTCTCCCCCCTCCATCACTCCTCCAGCCTCCTATTCCTTCCATTTCTTGTGCTGTCCCCCCCAGTCGCTCTTGCCCCATTGTCACCATCTAGCTTAAACACCTCTCCTGGGAAGACTTCTCCCTTTGCCCTAGCGTCTATCGAGTGGGTGTGTACTGCTCCGGGTGTGCCTGGTGGGCAGAGACCAGGTCCTGCTTATCTCAGACCCCACCCTACCCCTAAATTTGTCACAGGCAGGACATTGAACCAATGTTTGCTGACTGCCTCTGGCATTTTCTTGGGAACTTTCAGCACCAGAGCCGTGGACAGAGACCCTTAGGCATCAAACCCTTGACTTTCCAGAAGATCTTTATCTTTTCCCCCAAGACTCCCCCACCCAGGTTGAGCAAGCCTGAAGCTCACAGGGACACCTCCTTGCTCCTTTCCTCCCAAACCTGACTGCCCCATCTCGCCTTCCCAGAATCTGCACCAAGGCTGGAGGACTGCCAGAATCCGGAACTTACTACCAGGGTGATCTTGGACAAGTTCCCTAGAATCTCTGCGCTTCGGTTTCCTCATCTGCACACACACACAATTATGAAATAGTACCTGCTACATAGTAGATGTTCAATAAAGATTTCTTGAATGAGTAAACGAAGGAATTAATGCATGATACCTACCTGATGGAGTTCTCTCAAAAGTAAACGATTTAACACATGCAAATACCTAGAGAGCCATGCCTGGCACACAGAATGATCTGAGTGTTAAGCTATTTATGCACTTCCTCCCTGTTCTGTCCGGTCTGAGAGGAGCCTCAAGGGTCAGGGTTATTGGTGAATTTGGAGGGGGCAGTTTTGATTGGACTGTAGACCTAGACAGGACGCTGGAGGAGGAAGTCCTATCCTCTAGGGTCCTCGCCTTGACTATCTTCCCCGCCCCCATCCCCAGGGGCCAACCCTGCATCAGCAGCTAGAGGGAGCCCTCAAAGTGGCGGAGTGGGTCCTTCCCCCGGGAGAGGGTGCCGGGGTGGGCAAGCTGGGGTCGCGGGAAGAGGGTGAGGGCGCCCGAACTGACAAAGAGAAATCCACCACCCTCTGTCTGACACGCCCTTCGGCTCGACGCCAGTCCGAGGGAGGGCCCAGACACCAAACTGGTTTGTGGGTCTTGATTAGAGGCAGTGATGAAAGCTGCGGAGCCGTCGGCGCGCGGCCTGCGGCGCCCGGCCGTTTCCGAAGGAGGCTGCTGAGCACCGGCGGGGGAAGCTTTGGCATTTCTTTCCGAGCCACTCGAGGGACTGCGAGGCCTCGGACAGCCGCCACACGTCTGCCTCGGACTGGGCGTGCGGGCAACCTCAGCCGTCCGGGCGTTTCTCTTCCTCCCGGCTTCGGCTGTGCGCGCTCCGACGCGGCTATGGCAAGGGGAGCTCTGTGCGCCCCCAGCCAGCGAAAAGGAGATGGGGCGCGGAGCCGAGGTTGGGGTGGCGATCAGAGAGGGGCTGGAGTTCAGGTCCCCAGGGATTGGCTTCCTTCCCGCCCCAGTCCTTGCAGCCGCCGGTCTCTGAACCTCACTTTGGGAGCGCAGTAGGTGTGTGTCGAGGGTGGGCTCGCCTGGAATGCTCCTCCAGGGGTCCGAGGGCGCTCCGGGCCCTAACGGCGCCGCGGGGGAGCCTTACCTGAGGCCTGGGCAGGCATCGCCGCCGGCTGGCTCCCGTCTGTCCAGATGAGGCCCCCGCGCGGGGACCGAGGCCCCCGACGCCCTGCCCCCGCGGGACTGCGCAGCTGCGGCCTCTCGGGCTCCGCGGCCCATTGATTTTTCTGTTGACTTTGGGGCTCTCGTTAATCCTTCATTAATTACCCCGCCAGGGGCTCCCCGGACGGCTCAGCCAATAGCGAGGCGGCTGGACCGGAGGGCGGGGCCGGAGGCGGTGCAGACGCGCGGCGCAGGGGTAGGGTGGGGTGCAATGTCCTTAGGCCAAAGTAGAGGCCTTGCGGGGTTCAGGCCACACTTTCCTCTGGTGGCCCAGCAGGGAATGAGCCGTCCTCCATAGATCTGGGGTCGCTCCCCGCCCCTCACCTCCCCGTACCCCACCTAGCACCAGCCTTGCCTCAGCCTCTCTCCCCCTAAGTCGAACGTGAACTTGGGGCGGAAAAGACCTGGTTCCGACAGGGCAGGGGGCGCCCCCTCTGGCCCTCCTCAGCTCTCCCTGGAGCCTGGCGTCCTGCCCATCTAGTTCTTCTGGCGGAGTCCTGGCAGGTTTTTCTACAAAGTCCCCTGTGCGTCCGACCCTGTTGGTCTCACTCTCCCCTCTAAATGCCCTCTCCTCCCACCCCAGGCCCCATCCCAACCTGTTCCCCCTTCTCCTGACTCCGCTAACTGCTGGCGCCTCCTTTGCCATCTCTCTTTGCACCATCTGACTTTCTCAGTCTCTCCTTCTCTATCTCCCTCTCCCTCCTTTTTGGGATCAAATCATTTTATAGGGGGGCTTCCAGAGAGGGTCGAAGGGCTGGGAGAACAATGAGATCGCATGTCCTCTGCCCCACCCGGGTGTCCCCACTTCACATTCACCCCCATCTCTATATCTTTTGTAGAGTAGAAGCCAGAGGGCTTTGGAGAGGAGCCTCAGGGACCGCAGGAGGGGCAGGTGGTGGGTGAGGGGAGGCCCTGATGGGGTGGGCTGTGCCATCCAACCCCTGTTAAGCTAGAACAGCCAGGTTATAAACTGGGTTATATCAGCGTGTGTTATAAACGTGAGTCCCTGAAATGTTTTATTTGAGGGGGAAACAAATGCTCTGATGCTTGAAAGAAAAGTTTGGAAATTATTATTTTTAGTAGAAAAGTGCTGGCTTCCTTTTGCTGTGGGACTGTGGGCAAGTCACTATACCTCTGGGCGTCAGGTTTCTTCTTTGTAAAATGGCAGTTGGATTAGTCAGTCCTTCCCAACCTTTCACGTGTCATGGAACACATTAAAAAAATGTCTATGTCACTTGAGGATAAAGAGAAGAGAGAGGTGGAAGCCTGGGGACTCCACCCAGCTGCTCCCAGCCACCCAGGTACTAGTCTGTAACTCAGACTTGGCTTGCCCACAGAGAAGCCTGAGATCTCAACATCTCCAGGGGTCCTTGCAGCTTTGACCCCAAGACCCCCCTCCTGCAATCATCTTAGAGGTGAGCGCCGAGACAAGAAGTGGGGAGCCAGGTGGCCTAGGGCAGCATCAGGTTTATTGTTTCCAGATCCAGGCGGCAGCACTGGCCAGGACACGGGGCTGAGGTAGGGGTGGAACCAGAGCCAAGGCCGCTTCCAGACCTTGTCTGGTCCTAGAAAGGGGTGCAGCAAGGGTTCCTCCTCCCCCAGCGGCCCCACCCCCAGGCTCATGCTGGGGTGAGTGTACATGTCCTGATGGTGATCTAAAAACTCATCCTGGAAAAATAACTCTTGTGAAAATGCCACTCTGGGGCCAGTGTGGGGACGGGAATGGAGAGTACGAGGCACAGTGACTGCCAGCCTGGGGTTCATTCCTGGGGGTCACTGGGTGGGTGCACAAGCCGAGCTCCTCCCCCGAGGTCCTGAGCGGGGCTTCAGGACATCACGTAGACCTCCAGCAGGCTGGAGACAGCGTGCATGCGGTAGAAGATGCCGAAAGGCAGGCAGATGTTGACGATGGCTGCCCAGAGGGAGTAGCCATAGAAGTCCACCTCCACGGTGTTGCTGAAGTGAGGGCGGGCCCCAAAGGCAGGCATGATCCACAGCTGTGGGGAGAGAGGAGGGTCAGGACCTGGCCTGGGCGGGGTCTGCGGGTCACTCTGTGGGCGGGGGGCAGGATGGGGGTCCCAGCCCTCTGGTTTTGTGGCTATCAAGGGCTGGGTGTTGCTGAGCAGGGGGCTGCAGCCCCTTGGGCAGAGCCTGGCACTCACGAGGGAATTCAGTAAATGTGCCCAACTGAGCTTGCCCACCCCCAGGCTGAGGCTCCACCCTCGGGATGGTCCACTTGTGGGATGGGGAGAGAGGAGAAGAGGTTTCAGTAGGTGACATGAGAATTTGGAATAAATGGTTAAACCAGCAGCGCTCTCCTGGAGAGATGCCAGTGGGTGAGGGTGGTAGAAGCAGACAGGCCCAGGGCAGGGGGGCCAGGATCCTGCCAGAAGGCTTCCCCACCCCAGCTCTCTATGAGCTCCGCTCTCCAGTTTCACCCTCCACTCCCCACTCCCTTCCCAGGTGTGGGAGGAGGTTGAAGCTGGAATCCTGCTTCATCTCTGGCTGTGAACCCAGACGGTTCAGGCATGGGGCGTGAGGCAAAGAGAAAAAGCTTCTGAGCTAGGCTGGACCCTCTCCAATCACATCCTTAGGCACATCACAGCCCAAATCGGAGCCTGCCTCTGTCCTATAAAATGGAGTTGGAGATGACACTCTAAGAGCTGATCCAGACTCAGATACCTGGAGCAAAAGTGGCCTCCCAAGTGACTCTTAACCTGTAGGCTCGGCCTCGGGAGAAAGTGAGGGAGTGGCCAGGGCTGGAGGAGGTTTCGGTCCTTACTGCTTCTACTGTTACGTCAGAGATTGGTGACTACCCTTTTTTAAAAACAAAATAAGTTATTTGTGCTTATGTGCATGCTCAGTCATGTCTGACTCTTTGCGACCCCCACTATGGACTGTAGCCCGCCAGGCTCCTCTGTCCATGGGACTTCCCAGGCAAGATACTGGAGTGGGTTGCCATTTCCTGCTCCAGGGGGTCTTCCCAAACCAGGGACCGAACCTCCTGCATCTCCTGCATTGGTGGCAGATTCTTCACCACAGCACCATCTGAAAAGCCCTAAGTTACCAGTAGGAGGGGAATATTCAAAGTGGGGACTTTGCCAAGAATGCACCTCAGTTTTCATGTAGACCCCCACTGGAATGCAACCCCTCTGGAGATGTGTTCTATGTTGGGGTATACCTGTATTCCCATCTATTTAAGGCTGTTTTCTATGTTAGAGGTATTTTTCTGTTAGAGGTTAAAGCTAAAAGGACTATCTTTATATTGAGCAACACTTCACTGAGGTGTGCCCTCTGTTTGGGATGTATTCACAGGGGAACATGTTTCTCTATTAGAGATTTCCCTCCCAGGGGTTCTTTCTACGCTGGGGCCTTTCTCTATTGGGTTGGAGCTATACACTAGGAGTATTTTTCTATGAGGATGCACCTTCAGGAAGCGTGTTCTCCTACAGAATGCATATTTATATTGGGTGAAGCCGGACTATATACAGAGGAGTTTTCTTTTGGCTCAGATGGTAAAGAATCTGTCTGCAGTGCAGGAGACCGGCGTTCGATCCCTGGGTTGGGAAGATCCCCTGGAGGAAGGCATGGCAACCCACTCCAGTATTCTTGCCTGGAGAATCCCATGGACAGCCTGGCAGATCACAGGAGTTGGACATGACTAAGTGACTAACACTTTCTCTTTCTCTTAGAAAGAGGTTGGCACCTCCCTGGTGGTCCAATGGTTAAGACTCTGCCCTCCAAGGAAGCGGGTGTGGATTTGATCCCTGGCTGGGGAATGAAGATCCCACATGCTGAGCCAGTGCAGCCAAAAAATAAATAAACAAATAAATAAAATAAAAAAATAAGAAAGGGGCTTTGTGGACTCGCTGGGGAGGGGGTGGCTGCTGTGGGTGCTCCTCTCCCGGCCAGCCCGCCACTGCACTCTGCTGACAGACCACTCAC
The DNA here is from genome assembly GCF_027580195.1 of Bos mutus. Classification (NCBI taxonomy): domain Eukaryota; kingdom Metazoa; phylum Chordata; class Mammalia; order Artiodactyla; family Bovidae; genus Bos; species Bos mutus. The sequence goes on along the minus strand of NC_091635.1, from coordinate 6,785,467 downwards.
ACGTACACTGGTCCCTGCCACTTCCTGTCGCTGCTCCAATTATTCTAAGAAGTAGGCTGGTCACAAGTTCCCAGGAGCAGTCACACCTCCCATTTGGGAGTGAGGTCCCCCCACCCCACCCCAGGTCCCTCTCACCTCCTCCCAGCCCCATGTCAGCATTCCCTGGGACCCTACCAGCTCTATCCGCAGCCTCGAGGCCAGAATGCTGCCATCTCATTCTCTCTGTATGCCCTGAGATGCTGTCTGCCCCGGGGCTGCTCTCAACCTTCCCTGAACCTGCTTCTTTCCTCAAGAGGCATAGGATGCTTCCAAGGAGATGGGAGCAAGACAGAGAAGTCCAGGTGAAGAAACCATAAAAAGAGCATTTTCCCTTGGCTTTCTCCAACCCGGAGCCCACCCCCGTCCCCGCCTGGGTACTCACGATGATGTTGCAGAGCAGGAGAAACAGGGAAATGTCCTTCAAGCACCGGCGTCTCCAGTGGCTCCTGGGGGCCACGATGATGCTCGCAGCCTCCTGAGGTCCTGCTGGGCTGGGGCCAACCAGCCTGGGGGTGGGCGGGCAGGCGGGCAAGGTGTGGAGGGCGTCCAGGTTGGCAAAGGTCAGGCCATGGCAGGGCTCCTTGGGGGGCGTGTCATGAGGCTCAGCGCTGGGGGGGCCCCGGTGGAGGCTCTCAATGATGAAGACGTTCTGGAAGGTGTGCTGGGCGATCATGAGCAGAGCGTGGGCTAGGTTGAGCCCCGCCAGCAGGTCCCTGGGGGTGCCTGCCACCACAGCCACGATGGAGTAGTAGGAGATGGCATACTGGCCCAGGGCGGCGCCCATTAGCAGGGCCACGTCCAGGGTGCGTGTAGGGTTCTTGTGCTGGTCCATGGCCCGGCGGTCGAAGCGGTAGATGACCGAGCCACTCAGGCTGACCAAGGTCATGAGCCCCAGACAGACGATGTTGAAGCTGTAGTAGGTGACCAGGGCCTGCTGGGTGCGGCTCTGCTCCCCGCTCACTTGCACCTCGTAGATGATGAACACGGCCAGCCCCACCACGAAGAGCATCAGGCCCAGGACCGGGCCGGCGAAGAAGGTCTCCCGGAAGAGGCTGACGGGGGACGGGGCGTGGCTGTGGCTGGGGGTGGAGGAGGCGAGCAGCCTGCCCACGTTCTTCCACATGACGTAGAGCATGGTGGAGGCGAAGAGGCTGTACTCGATGTTGAAGGGGTACAGGTAGAAGTAGCCCTGCTGGAAGATCTGGCAGACCGCCGTGTTGCAGGAGCAGTCTCCCCCGACCGCGCTGCTCGCACGCTCCACTGTGGAGAGATGGCATGCAGCGGCACTGCCCTCCCGCCTTCCCGGAGGCACCCCATCTGAAGAGCCTCACCCTTGGACCGTGACCTTTGGAAGGGCAGGCTTTTGAGCTGCCACCACCGTACCCCAAATGCCTACACAGGGCCTGGCACGTTCATTCATGCCACAAGTATTTACTGAGCACCTACTGTGTGCCAGAGACCGTGGGGCACGTCCTTGAACAATATCCAGGGCTCAATCAACAACAACAACAAAAAATCTGGGGGACTTCCCTGATGCTCTAGCGGTGCAGAAGCCGCCTTCCAATGCAGGTCCAATCCCTGGTCGGAGAATTAAGATCTCACATGCTGCGAGGCAGCTAAGTCCAGAGGGCCACAACTAGAGAACCCGTGTGCTCTAGAGCCTGTGCGCTGCAGTAAGAGAAGCCCTGGTGAGCTGCAACTAGCGAAAGCCTGTGTGCTGGAACAGACCCAGCACAGGCAAAATAAAAATAAATAAATATATAAGTAAATAAAGTTAAAACAAAAATCTCAACTGCAGAACTGCCTGCTTCATTCCATCCCATTCCTGCAGAAACACACTGCCAAACCTTCCCCGCCAGTCATGACTTGCTCAAGACAGGCAAGGCTCCGGTCCTAATAGAAGGTGGCCCCCTGGGCAACCCCTAAACTCGAAGCTTCCTCGCCTCTCTCTCCAGCATCTGCCTCAGCCAGAAAGCACCTGCTGCGCCCAGGTCCTGGCCAGGACCTTCTGTCACTTCGGTTTGTACCGTACTGATGGGAATCTCGTTCCACATCCAGAGTGTACTCTGCTGTGTAGGATACCTCGGGCCTTGGCAGACATCTCTTTTGATCCCCAGAACTATCTCAGCTGGTTTTGCAGAGAAAGGAACCGAGGCTCACTGAGGGCAAGTGGCTTGTGATGGCGGAGTTGATACAAATGCTGTGACTCTCACCCCCGAGGCAGGTACCTCGCCGGGCGCCTCTCTGTACCCCTGCAGTCCCAGCATTTTAGGTCATCCACCTCCCCGGGCTGGTTCCAACCATCCTCAGGAGCCCTCTGTATGTGGAAGGCGGCCCTCTGTCAGCCTGCTTGCCTGGGATCTCCTGGATCCACATTTTCCACTCCGGGACCCTGCTATGCGGGGTGTGCGTGTGTCTCCAGGTCCGAGCAGGTTTGGTCATCTAGTCTGATCTTGGCGGTGGGGGGCCCTAAAGAAGTCCAGAGAACCGGGACCGGGGGACTGTGGGCCTGTTCTTCACCATAGCATACTGTGTGTTCAGTCACATCCGACTCTTTGCGACCCTATTGACCGTAGCCCCTCAGTCTCCTCTGTCCAGGGGATTCTCCAGGCAAGAATACTGGAGTGGGTGGCCATTTCTGTCTCCAGGGGATCTTTCTGATGATTCAAAGCAAAGATGGGTCTTAATGCTAGTTCTCCGTTGTCAAGCTCTGTGACCTTGGGCAAGCTACTTAACCTCTCTATGCCTTAGTCTCTGCATCTGTAAAATGGGAATACTAATAGTACCCATCTCATAGGGAGGTTGCAATGGTTAACCAAGATGGTGTTTAAGACACTTAGCACAGCGCCTGACGTATAGTGCTCCGTGAATGGTCACCATCAGCATCACGGTTATTATTTCTGCCTTCTCCTCCTTGCCAGACACTCTGTTCTCATCCTGTGCTTCCACCACTGAGCAGCCCTGCCTCCCATCTGCTCTCTCCAGCTTGCTCAGCCATGCCCTTTGTCTCTGGAGCCCAAATCCCTCCTCTGGTGGCATGGAGACCTGGACAGTGGGACCAAGGCTGTACCATCCAGGATGAAAAGATGTCCCTTTCGGCCTGGATGGGAGGAGAGTTTGGAGGAGAATGGATACACGTCTATGCGTGGCTGAGTCCCTTTGCTGTCCACCTGAAACTGTCACAGCATAGTCTGTTAATTGGCTGTGTGCGTGTGTGCTCAGTGGCTTCAGCTGTGTCAGATTCTTTGCGACCCTAGGGACTGTAGCCCAGGCTCCCCTGTCCACGGGACTCCCCTGGCAAGAGTACTGGAGTGGGTTGCCATGCCCTCCTCCAGGGGATCTTCCCAACCTGGGGATCGATCCCAAGTCTCCTGCATCTTCTGCATTGGCAGGTGGATTCTTTACCCACTGAACCCCCTGGGAAGCCCTAATTGGTTTTACCCCAATACAAAATAAAAGGTTTTAAAAAAAAGAAAAAAAGATCTCCCCATACTCTTCCTCCTGGGTCACCCACATCTAGACTTCTTCAGAGGCATAGCCTGGAGCAGGAGGGGGCCTCTGGCCTCCTCCTGTGCCTCCATGCCCTCTACAGGTCCACAGAGCACCCAGCCCAAGGCCTGGCCACCAAGGGGCCAGGGTTAATCTGGAGTGCGCACTCACGGTCCAGAGCAAGGCGGGTATGGCTGGTGTTGCTGTGAGAACTGCTGTGGGAGTGAGACTGGTGCACGGATTCATCCACCACGGCTGCCATCCAGATGGCCAGGTTGGTGGTGAGTGTGAGCATGAGACCGCACCTGTTTGGGGACGGAGAGCAGAGGTCACTGAGAGTCTCTGGCTCATGTCGGGTCCCCAGCAAGGTGCAGAGCTGGGGCTATCCTGGGAGATGGTGCTGAGAAGCAAGAAGCAGGCAAGCCCCCATGTGAGCAGAGAAGATGAGTTTGGAAGGAAGACAGCCTGGCTGAGATGCCTCCCGAGAGAGCTGGGGGTGTCCAAGGGCCACTCTGCTTCCTCCTCTAAGGGAGAGGACGTTTGTCCATGACACACATCATCCTACCAAGTACCCCCCACCCCCACAGCACAGGCTGGTGGAAGCCGGGCTTACAAAGCGAGAGGGCCTCGACTGAAGACCCATCTGGGGGCAGAAAGAGGACCCATGCTCCAGGCTGGGAAGCGCCCATCTCATGCCAGGTGAGCTGAGCACCTGGGCATGGGCACTGGGCCACGGGCGTGGAGCAGGCACTCACCGAGTCAGATCCAGGTGGGTGTGAACACAGTCTTTGGCGGAGACCCAGAGAAAGTAAGTCTGTGTTGAGAGAGAGTGGTGGTGTCATCTACTCCGCAGGTGGGCTCACCCTGGGAGCAGCCAGGCCCACGCTTGGCACTATGTCCGCTCTGCCTCAGGAACTCTCCGACTGCGTGATCACGTTTATTTCAGCTTTACAGTGTGAGATGAGTTTCTCTCTTTCTATTCTATGGGGCAATCAGTACCAAATACTTCTCTGATCTTTAAAAGTTTGCAAAATGCCACCAGTAAATTCTCTGTCTCTGTTTTCTGTTCCTTCGCAGGGTGGAGGGAGTGCAGTTTTGAGCCTAGTTATTTATTCCTGGGTGCAGGGTCAGCCTCAGGTTAGGTCTTGTTCCAGGTAAAAAGAATCTCAGGGCTTCTCCACTCCACTTAGGCAGCATCCTCCCACCGCATCCTCATCCTGTTGCCCTGCAGGTCCTCCCCATCACCTGGATGCCCACAAATCCTTGCTCTGGTGTTTATCAGTGTTGTTGCTGTTTGGTTGCCAAGTCATGTCCGACTCTTTGTGACCCCATAGACTGTAGCCTGCCAGGCTCCTCTGTCCATGGGCTTTCCCAAGCAAGAGTACTGGCGTGAGTTGCCATTTCCTTCTCCAGGGTTATTGATGTTGGGGTAGCTTTATTTTCCATTTTGCCTGAGTGTTCTTTAAAGTCATAAAATGTAAAATTAAAACTATGTAAATGCCAAGGTCATAAGTGTGTTAAAGTGTGGAAACCTGGGCAGCGTGGACGATGCTTCAAGAGAGGGAACCATGCGTGTGGTCATTCTGGGCTGAGGTCTGTGCTCAAACCAGCCCTGCCTCAGCTCGGTCAGATCTCTCCAGGGCTTATTTATGCAACAAATAAAAACTTGAATTTGTTTGAAGAATCCCATGTACAGGATACCCTATTTTCTGAACAAATTCAGAATACAGGGGACATGGCTGAGGCCAAACTGGCCATGCCCATGGTAGGACCCTGAGCTGAGACCTATGTCCTCTATGAGCCGCCAAGGAAGGCAGGGCAGTTCTAGCGACAGAGCAGCTGCCACAAATGACGCCTTCTAGGTGTTAACTACCGGCACCACTTAGGTTGAAATGAAATCGCAGGGCCCTGAAGCAGGCACTCACATTTGGATATTACTTCATTACCAGCCGCTTCCAGATTTATGGACTTGTGATCTTCACTACAGTCCTATCCCCGCCTTAATTAATTGCTCAGTGTAAAAGAGGAGTGGAGCTCAGACCTCCTGACCCCAGGCCTTGGCTCCTTGCCACCACACTCAAGGACACTCCTCCCACCCACCTGGACAATGACAAACACAGCCTGGGTGAGAGGGTACAGGATCTTGATGGCTGACTGGCACTCAAAGAAACTGGAGTAGTAGCCGGTCTTGAAGACATCCATGACGAGAGTGCAGATCCCAAACAGCACCAGCCCGCCTGGGAATGAGGGGTGGGGGTGGATCAGAGAGGCAGGAGAGAGGGATTGTAGATTTGAGGACGGATGGCTAAGTAATGGGATGACGGGGTGGATCCATGGATGAATGGGGTAGGTGAGAGGATGGATGGATGGATAGCTAGGTGGACAGGTGGATGATGAATGAGTGGGTGGAAGGATGAGTATATGATTGACTGAGTGGATGGATGGATGTCCGATTGAGCCCCCACCTCTGTGGCTGTATGGATAAGATAAAGGGCCCTAGATAGGCTCTCTCAACTGCAACAATCATCTGTTCTGCGCTCTCCATCAAAGTCTCTTCCATGATCACCTTCTTTCAATCTTTAGACAGGGCAGTGAAGTTCCTTTCCAGCCCTCTCTGCATCCCTTTTCCAGGACTCTTTCCCTTCCTCTTCTCCCCCAATCGCAGCCCACCTCATCCTCAGGCACGTCTAGTCCTGGGCAGTGCTGGAGAGGGGGGCGGCGCGGGGAGGCACACTTCTCAACAGTCTACCTCCAAGAGCCCCCAGAGGTTCCTGCGAGAGCTCCCCAGCCTCCCGCTCCCACCCTGGCCCGCCCCACCCCCGCTCCCGCCTCCCCCCCCCCGCACCTCGGAGCCAGATGGGCCCTGCGTGCGCGTCCCGGTAGGGGACGCCGTCGGGGCAGCGCGCGGTGCCCAGGAGGTAGAAGAGGATCCAGACCATGGCCAGCAGCAGCATGGTGGTGAGCAGCGCGAACACGTCGGTGTCGTACACCGCCACCTTGTTGAAGGCGCCGCCGCTGATGAGCGTGCAGGCGAGCAGCAGCACGTTCACCGCCAGCAGCACCGACAGCAGGCGGCCACCCTTCTTCCAGACCTCGCGAGGCGCCGGCCGCGGTGCCGGCGGGCTCTCCTTGGGGTCCGAGGGCAGCTCCGTGGACATGGCAGGGCCACTGGAGGAGGTTGGAGGGGTCACTGTGGTGGGGAGCAGACAGGACCCAGGTCAGCTTCGAGGGCTCTCCCTGCTGCATCTTATCCCTATATTTGGGGACCGGGGTTGGGGGAGCTCCTCGCCCGCGCAGAGGGTGGGGCTGCGGGTGGTGAAGGATGCGCGCGCGGAAGCGGGAGAGAGAAGCCGACCGTGCGGGTCTCGCGCTCGACGGGGAGGGAAGGAGAGGCGGCTGCGGCCCCGTCGGACCCCGTCCAAGGTCCCCCACCCCCCAGATGCGTCGGCCGGCTAGCCCCCAGGGGCACCCACCTGACTGGGCCGGGAGCCCGCGCTGAGCTGGGGGTCAGGGGGCGGCGAGCGCGTCCTCTCTCTGACGCCGGGCTGGACGGGTGCTTTATACCGGGGAGGGCAGGGTGATTTACAGCCGCGGGAGCTCAGCTCCATAAACCTCTCAGTCTCACTCACATGATCCATCTTTTTTCCGGGCTGAATTTAGGGAAGAGCGTGCGGGAGCCAGATAAGGTGAGATTTATATTTACCCGTTAAGAGGCGCCCCCTCCCCCGCCGCCCTGTCACCTCGGCGCAGCCCGGCTCGGGCGCGGCCCCGCAGTGCGGCACCCAGAGGACACCCCGCCCCCGGCGCCCACCGCGCCCTGGCGCCCCGCGATCCCGACACCCAGAGCCCCGAAAGCCGACGCTCAACAGACGCCCCAAGGGCTCGCGGGCGCCCCGACGCGCCCCCAGCCCCGGCGGCCCTTACCTTTGTGCTCCTCTATTGCCGCCCCAAGATCGGGACCCTAATGCCCCTTCCTCCCCGCGGCACCCGCGCCGCCCGCGCCGGGCACCCTCAGCAGGACTCCAAGTCCGGTCTTCCTCTAGCGCTTCCCGCATCCCTGCTCCGGCGGATGCTGCGAGGGCGCACTTGGGTATCAAGTCCCTGGCCAGTCTTCCAGCGCCCTCTACTGGACAGAGCGGGCAGGGGGCGGCCTGGACAGCTGAGTGCGGATCGCTGACCGTCTGGCGATCGGTCCTCGTAACCTTCTTGGACCCTCTGTCCAGGGGGCGGGGGGTCAGGACAGCCCTCAGACATCCCTCCCCAGTCCTTGGCCCGTTCCCTCGACGGGTAGCGACATCGGGGGCCGCCGCGCCTGGGCTCTCTTGAGGACAGACCTCGAACTGCCCCCAGACTGGGCCTCCCGGGGCGGGACGCAGGGGTGACCCTCTGGCAGAGGGGCCGGTCCTGTGGGCTCAGGGGCAGGGTCACTGCCGTGCACTCGACAGCAGGGAGTTTAGGACCCAGGGGCAGCGCGGGGCGGCCTTCCGGGCGGCGGGCGGTCTTCCCCGCACCCTCCCCGCCGGGTGCGCGGCTCAGATGTCGGAGTAGCGGCGGCTCTGGAGCTCTCCGTCCTCGGTCTGCGGCGGCAGGGGCTGGCGGCCCCGGCCCCTGCCCGGCCCCCTCCCCCAGCCCCATGCCTCAGCTCTAACCCCGCCGCCCTCCCCCGCGGGGTCCCCGGCCCGCCCCGTCCAAGTCAGGCGCCATGAACGACCAGTACCACCGGGCGGCTCGGGACGGCTACCTGGAACTCCTCAAGGAGGCCACCAGGAAGGAGCTGAACGCCCCCGACGAGGACGGCATGACCCCCACCCTCTGGGCCGCTTACCACGGCAACCTGGAGTCGCTGCGCCTCATTGTGAGCCGGGGGTGAGTGCCGGCTACCCAGGCCCCTTAGGGGAGGGCAAGAGCCTCAGGGCCCATCTGGAGCCCCTAAGATCACCTCCCGCCCAATTCTATGGCATCTTCCCCGCACCTCGTCTGAGTCACGTCCTTCCCTAGGACAAGGCCCTAAGGTGGGACCTGGGAGACTGGCAGTTGTGGGAGGTGCAGACAAGCTGAGGCCTGTGACATTTGTGACCTGGATGTGGGACTGAGAGAGGAGGGGGCCTGGGGTGGGGGTGGGGGCTTCAGAGTGAGGAGAAGCGGGAGGGGCCACCTGGGTGGGTAGTGCCAGGACGCCAGAGCGAAGGGCATGAGAGAGTGGGGGAAAAGGAGCAGAAACCTCACAAGTGGGGCTGCCAAAGGAGCCCCTCCCCACTGCCCACCCCCACCCCCCCAGCCGGGGGCCCAAGGAGTCTTCCCCGCCAGCGCCCACAGCCCCCACACACTGTTCTCACACGGCTCGCTCCGTGCTCACTCCCGGGATTTATGGGCACTGACCGCAGGACCAAATGCCACTCGGTTCAGCCACCCCATTAACTCGCTCCCTCTGTCCCCCTCCCCCACACGGGCTCCCTCACCCTCCCTTTGGAGTTGTCCAGGGTGGACAAGTGGGCATTGCATCCAAGTGTCAGGGCCAGGGAAGGGGTTTGGAAGTAGCAGTTGAGGGATGTGGTGCCCAGGGCTACTGACTTGGGCTCTCTGGGGCTGCCTGACCCTGTGAACCACTTGCCAGCCCCAGCGGTTTAATAAAGAGAAGCCAGGTTGACCCGGACACCAGGGCGGCCTGGATGGGGCAAAGGGAGGCCAGAGATGCCCCTAGAGGGTTAACATGAACATCTCAGGGCCTGGGAAATCATGGTGCAGGCAAAGGGGCCCAGCTGGCTTGGTGCCAGGCCCTGGCGTGCAGCTGGAGCCTGGGGTGAGCGGGGAGCCCCCCCCTTTGCCCTCCCTCCATGGCTGCTCCCCAGGCCCCAGCAGCAGGTGACAGCAGCCCCCAAGACTAGGAGCTGAGCCACGTTCCAAGAGGCCAGGACTGGCCCCTGTCCACACCAAGAGGGTACAGTGATCCTGCTTGCCCCTTGGAGAAATTCATGGGAAGAGGGGACAAAGGGGGCCCCCTGAGTGCACCAAGCCCCCCAGCTCCTCCGGAAGGCAAGGGCTGGTGCTTGATGGGGTGTGGGCCTGTTGCCCAGCAACTCATTCCCACATGCAGGACCTGAAGACCAGCAGTGGCAATGAGGAGGGGGCTGCGGGGTAGGAGGAGGAGCGGTCACACAATGAAGCTATTCTTCCTCCAGCCCTGCGGGGTGGCCTCCTCATTAGCTTGGGGCAGAGGGCCTGAGCTAGGCCCTTGAGGGAGGGGCGAGTGTGGAGGAGGGGAAACAGTCTGGCAAGGAGGGGCTGCGTGGGTCCCCCTGACAGGCCCAAGCCAGCCTGCATCCCGGGGCTCATGAAGATGCGGTGGCCCCAGGACTGGACAGCAGCTGGGCCCAGGTGGCAGGATGCCCGCCCCCTCCCCTCCGGTCCTGGCTGCCCCCACGCTCCCCTCCTGGCCCAGGCCAAGACCCAACACCTGCTCTCACACGCGGGCTTGCCAGGCCTGGCCCTGCTCCCTGCAGACGTGGCCGGTCCTGGGGACACGCAGGCACCCGATCACCCACTCCCGGGGGCTCAGGCCCAGCACACACCACTAGTACACCACTCCTGTACTGGCAGCTGCTTTCCCCACGCCTGCCGAGAGACCCGCACTCGGCCCTGGCCCACCACCTCTCTGGGCCAGCTCCCCGCCGGGCACCATGAATAATTCACTCCTTTCTCTCTGGGCATCAAATATTTATCCTCTGAGATTCCCAGCCCGCGGTGCTCTCAGGGGAAGGCCGGGCCCTGGCCCCGCCTTCTCCGTCGCCCCACCCTCTGCGAGCCTGGGCCACGTGGAACCGCGGGCTCACTCTAGGTGCGGGCAGTGGCTCCGGGCTGCGAGTCCCGGGTGTCCTGGAGTCGGAGAAGCGATCTCAGGCCGTCGAGTCCCTCTGGGGTGCCTCGGGGGGAGCTCAACCAGGCCGGCCACCTCCCGCGCCTGCAGCTGCTGCCTGCCGACTGTCGGCCTGAGTTTGCGATGGCTCCTCACCCCTCCCCGCGTGTCGTCCCGCAGGGGTGACCCGGACAAGTGCGACATCTGGGGCAACACGCCCCTGCACTTGGCGGCCGCCAATGGCCACCTGCACTGCCTCTCCTTCCTGGTGTCCTTCGGGGCCAACATCTGGTGCCTGGACAACGACTACCACACGCCGCTGGACATGGCCGCCATGAAGGGCCACATGGAGTGCGTGCGCTACCTGGACTCCATCGCGGCCAAGCAGAGCAGCCTCAGCCCCAAGCTGGTGGGCAAGCTGAAGGACAAGGCCTTCCGCGAGGCGGAGCGGCGCATCCGCGAGTGCGCCAAGCTGCAGCGCAAGCACCACGAGCGCATGGAGCGACGCTTCCGGCGCGAGCTGGCCGAGCGTGCCGACTCGCTCAGCTTCTCCAGCCTCACGTCCAGCACCCTGAGCGGCCGGCTGCAGCATCTGGCGCTCGCCGGCCACCTGCCCTACTCGCAGGCCACCCTGCACGGCACCGCCAAGGCGGGCAAGACCAAGATCCAGCGGAAGCTGGAGCGGCGCAAGCAGGGCGGTGAGGGCACCTTCAAGATCTCCGAGGACGGACGCAAGAGTGTGCGCTCGCTCTCTGGCCTGCAGCTGGGCAGCGACGTGATGTTCGTGCGCCAGGGCACCTACGCCAACCCCAAGGAATGGGGCCGCGCCCCGCTCCGGGACATGTTCCTCTCCGACGAGGACAGCGTCTCCCATGCCACGCTGGCGGCCGAGCCTGCGCACTCGGAGGTCAGCACCGACTCCGGCCACGACTCCCTGTTTACCCGCCCGGGCCTGGGCACCATGGTGTTCCGCAGGAACTACCTGAGCAGCGGGCTGCACGGCCTGGGCCGCGAGGACGCGGCACTAGACGGCGCGGGCCCGCCGCGGGGGCGGCTGCAAAGCTCCGCCAGCCTCGACGACGACAGCCTGGGCAGTGCCAACAGCCTGCAGGACCGCAGCTGCGGGGAGGAGCTGCCCTGGGACGAGCTGGACTTGGGCCTGGATGAGGACCTGGAGCCCGAGACCAGCCCGCTGGAAACGTTCCTGGCCTCCCTGCACATGGAGGACTTCACCTCCCTCCTGCGGCAGGAGAAGATAGACCTGGAGGCGCTCATGCTCTGCTCGGACCTCGACCTCCGCAGCATCAGCGTGCCCCTGGGGCCCCGCAAGAAGATCCTGGGCGCCGTGCGGAGGCGGAGGCAGGCGCTGGAGCGCCCGCCGGCCCTGGAAGACACCGAGCTGTGAGTGCACAGCGCCTCGGCAGGGATGGGAAGAGAGGGCGTGTGTGTAACTCCCTGGGGTGGGTGGATCTGCCGTTTGGGGAGGCGGGGGAGGTAATAACCAGGTGGTCATCAATTACAAGAGGCCTCACTTATTTACCGGGGCTTCCCTGGTGGCTCAGATGGTAAAGAATCTGCCTGCAATGCAGGAGACCCGGGTTCAATCCCTTGGAGGGGAGGATCCCCTGGAGAAGGGCATGGCCACCCACTCCAGTATTCTTGCCTGGAGAATTCCATGGACAGAGGAACCCGGCAGACTATAGTCTCTGGGGTCCCAAAGAGTCCCACGAGACTGAGCAACTAACACTTTCCACTTGAATAAGTTGAAGTTGAGTCGCTAAGTCCTGTCCGACTCTTGTGACCCCGTGGACTGTAGCCCACCAGCCTCCTCTGTCCTTGGGATTTCCCAGGCAAGAATACTGAAGTGGGTTGCCATTTCCTTCTCCAGAGGATCTTCCCGACCTAAGGATCGAACTCTGATCTCCTGCATTGCAGGCAGATTCTTTACCAACTGAGCCATCAGGGAAACCACTTATTTACCCCCAATTCTGACAAAGAAGCTGCCAGTTTACATTGCTGATGTCAAATGCATCTCAATTTTGAAGATGTCAAAATGGAGAAAAATGGGTGTCTTCCTACGGATGACACAGTGGCAATCACAGCCAGGCTGTTTTGAGCGCTGCCATCTCCTGGGTACTAGAGATGCCCTTGTGCAAGTTCCCTCAGTTAATTCTCCCCAGCTCTCACGTGAAGGGGCTATGTCATCCCCATCTGACAGGTGAGCAAGTGGAGGTTCAGAGGGTTAGAGTAGCTCGCCGGAGGTCCTTTTGCTGCTGAGTGGAGAGTCGGGCTTGATCCCTGTGGCTCTAGAGCCTAGGGACAGGGTGACTCCCATGGGATAGAGGGTGTGGCAGTTAGTCACCTCTCCAGATGCCCAAACCCTCAAGGCAGATGTTTTACCTGCTGGTCCCTGAATCCTGGAACCAGGAACATGAGCAAATGCTCCCATCAGGGCCAACAGCAGCCTTGAGGGCAGAGTTGTCACCTTCAAAAAGCCACAAGGGAGCCGAGGGCCGCCGTCTCACTGGCAGCATCGTTGGCCCGCCTGGCCCTGACGCTCCGTCGTAACGTCCCACAAGCCCAGCAAACACTGCCGCCCCCTTTTGGTCTCTCTGGCCTTTACGCTGCACAGCTGGGCGGGGGTGGCGGGGAGGGGAAAGGCTCTGGTTTAGAGTTTGGGGGATGGGAGGGCACCCTGAGGCCACTCTTTGCATCCCTGACGATCAGCCTGCCCGGGGAAGGTAAGTGGGCAGAATAGTTGGTCTTGGCTTAAAGTAGTGCCTCCAAAGACTCTTAGCTCAGGTCTGTTTCTGTTTCTCCACAGGTAACAGGGGCTCCTCTCCCCAGACCAAAATGAGTTGCAAGTTGCCACAACCCACAGGGGGACCACGAGGTCCTCACAGTTGCCAGCCCTGCAGCTCCCCAGCCCCTTCCCCGGAGCAAGGACCATGCGGGTCATCTCTCTTGAACGCCTGTCCACACTCTGCAGCAGAGGGTATGGCCTGCAGGCACCTGGAAGGCCAAGAGAGTGACCCAGAACATCAATTCTGAGGGGTCTCAGGGTCCCTAAGCCACATCTGTTTGAGTGGCCTTAAAGGACATGTGCATTCGTGGAAGGCCAGCCCCAGTGCCCGTTAGAGCTGCATGGAAGTGTGGGGGGGTGGGGGCACCTATCTTGGGGACCATGGTCCATCGTCACTTCTCCTCCAAGGGTCCTGTCATCTTGCTCAGTCTGCTGACTCACCTCCTACCTTTTTGTGAAGGAAGGGTTTGGGCTGCCTCCCCTCCCCACATACACCCCAGGGAGGAGGTTCCCAGCTAGACTCTTCAGCCAAATGCCTGAGCTTAGTCCCCTGCCTGTCACTGAGCATGGCTAACTCCCCTCCTTCTACCGGCCATGCTGGGGGTGGGGGGTTGGAGTGCCAGGCTGGGCTGGGGTGGGGTGACTGGTGCCCTCTGGCATACCCCGGCGTGGGGTCCAGCCTGACTTGGCCCTCCCCACGCCGACCTTCTCCACTCACTCTATCCTCGGATGTGCAGCCTGGTTACCCAACCTGTTACCCCCTGCCTAAGACCCCAGAGGGTCAGGGCCGTGGATCCAAGGTGCTAGAGCACTGGCTGCAGTATTATGGCCCGGCGGGGATGCTCTGCGCCGGGCAAAGGCATCTGCCAACTGGTTCAGGGTCCCGCAGGCCCAGGAAGGCAGAGACTGGTTGTAGCCAGGTATCCAGCTGAGTGTGGGCAAGGCCTGCGAGGTGGACCCTTGGGGATGTGGAGAGTCTAAGCTCTGATTGTCCCCAGACCCCCAGGGCTCTGTGTCAGGAGGTTGGTTGGTGGATGTCGCTCAAGCTCTGGAAGCCTCTGGGTGCCTCTCTGGTTCTGCATGGGTAGCAGGTGAGGGAGAGCTTAGCTAGAGTCCCTGACCTGTCATGCTGGTGAGGTTGGTGGAAAGGCCAGCCTCAGAGGGTCCTCAGACCAGGTCCTGAGTGTGGGAGAGTCACTAAAGCCCACACACAGGGGGCACATATACCCCCATGAGGATGCGTCCTTGCTCTCTGTCGACAATGGTCCCCCCATCTCTGATCTTCAGCTTGGGAAGCGGCTCCTACTGGGGGGGGGGCATTGCCACAGCCCCCAGCTGCTCCTTCCTGGGGCCCCTTGGCTGGGGCAGGGGAGAGAGAACCCCCACAGAACACCACAGGCCTCGCTGTGGTGTGTCTGTGTTTGAGGATGGCCCCCAGGCACACACATGCTCCAAGGTGGGTGTGATGGAGAAGGCCCCTGTTCCCACACTGAAGGCTTGGCTGCCCTGAGCCCGCCTCAGTCTTTCTGCCTGTTCTCTGGGCCTGCGGCCGCCCTTAGGTGCCGATGCAACTTTCCAGGAGCGCTGGGAGCTGCCTTCCCCTCCAGTTCCCTGTCCACAGATGGCTTCGGCGCCCTCCCGGTCCTCCCAGTGCTGGGGTGGGGCAGGCTCCCCAATTCCCACCACTGTACGAAGCGCCCCTCCGGCAGGCTCATTATAATTTTTGTAGAAAACATTCTGCGTTTTTGTCATGACTATGTCTTGTTTTACTCATGTGGGGGTGGGACACGGGTGGGTGGAGAGAGCAAGAGGATGGAGGCGGGAGAAGGACTTTTTGTGTCTATGAGGACTCGGTCCTCTTCCTTGGGGGGAGGGGGTCCTGGGATAGATGGTAGGGCAGCCCCCACACATCTCTGCAGAGCCTCCCTCATCCCAAGTCTTCACCTTGCTCTCTCTCGACCTAGGATTTAGAGCTGATGGAGAGAGGGGGTTCAGAAGAGCCCCCCAACAGCTGAGTGAGGAGGGTCTTAAGACCCAGCCCACCCCAGCCTCCAGTGGGGTCTCCATTTCCCTCATCATCCCCAGGAAACTTGTGGGGCAGTCCTATTTAGGATGTCCTTTCTCCCAGGGGTAAGGCTTGCCCTGAGGCTGCAGGACAATGGGCTCTGTTTTCTCAGTCAAGTCTGGGAAAGAGCCCTGGAGTCATTTTGCTTCTTTCCCTAAGGTTGCTGGGCCCAGTGCTGCTGCCAAGAGCAGTTCAAGACAGCCTCCTCCCTCCAGGACCATCAGAAAGGTTTATAGGACATCAGAGCCACAAGATTGCCTAGCGAGCGTCTAGAGGTTCCAGGCCACCTCCCTCCACTTTACAGATGGGAAACCTGAGGCCTACCGAGGAGACCCAGGCCTCCTGATTGCTGCCAGGCCTTCCTCACCGCCCATCACCCCTATCCTCACCCCCACCTTGGTTGCCAAGGGGACCAATTAAGATGCAGAGACTCGAGATGCCGCCCTCGGGTGTTCCTCGGCGTTCTGCCACCTCGTGACCCCTACTGGCGGTCCTGGTCACTGCACCTACCTCACCAAAGACCCGCCTCCTGGCGCCGTCGGTCCGGGGACGGACATAGGGGTGAGGAAGCCAGAAGACGATACGGAACAGACCCGAGCTTCGGCGTGGAGGCGAGACTAACCGGAAGCAGTGGGGGCTGGGGTCCCCACGGGTGGAAGCCTGGGGTGCAGCAGCTGGTGTGGCTCCAGGAGGCCTAAGGGGACTTTAAACACAGTGAAGGGGGGTTTTATACAGTAGGGATTCACCTTTCGCTACTCATTCCCCTTAAAATTTGGATCGAGGTTAGGGAAATTCTAAAATGCTAATCAATGATTCTTAGCTTTGGGGAATTCGAATCTGGTGCCAGAATGGACACTTGCCCTGGAAAAATGCACATTGAACACGTTTACACTCACACACAACTTTCCTCCTGATTCCAGGCAGCTCCTGTAGCCGGCAGAGGTCCAGGGACCCCAGCTTACGAAGCCTTAGGGTTTCCGTGGTGGCTCAGTGGTGAAGAAGCCACCTGCCAATGCAGGAGACTTGGGTTCCATCCCTGGGTCAGGAAGATCCCACATGCCTCAGAGCAACTAAGCCCGTGTGCCACAACTACTGAGCCTGTGTTCTGAAGCCTAGGAACCACAACTCCTGAGCCCACACATGCGAAAGCTCGTGCTCAGCAACAAGAGAAGCCACTGCGATGAGAAATCCGAGCACCGCAACGAAGACTGGCCCCCGCTCACCACAACTAGAGAAAAGCCCTTGCAGGGACAAAGACCCAGTGCAGCCTAAAATAAGTACATAAATTAATTTTTTAAGAAATAATAAGACGCTTTAGCTAGACTGCTGTGACATTACATCATAAATGAGATTGCAGAGTTGCAGTAGGTGGGAATGGTGGGAGGAATCAGAGGCAGGAAGGGCCTCAGGGTATGTGGCACATCTTTTTTTTTTTTTGCCTGCTCTGTAGAATGCAGGATGTTAGTTCCCTGACCAGGGATCAAACCTGGGCCCCCTGCATTGGAAGCGCAGGGTCTTCACCCCTGGACTACCAGGGAAGACCCAACAAACTTTTCTTTTCACGGATGAAGTAACTGAGGCCACAAGCCAAAGATCACAGAGCAGCCAAATGAGTTAAGTGATACTAGGTCGCCTGATGCCCCTTGTTTTGCCAGCTGCCGCCTGTCCCCAGGTTAGACAGTCCCGGGAGGCACCATACTCTGTCCTCCCAGCGTGTGTCTGTGTAACCTTCTCTGAGACCAGCCTGGGTTGCTCGGGAGGTGGTCGTACTCCAGAAGGCAGCAGGATCTGGGCGGCAACACTGGCTTTTCCCCTGTCCAGATGTTGCCTTAGGCAAGCTACCCAGCCTCTCTGAGTCCGTTCCCTCATTTGTAAAACAGATCTTACGTTATGAAAGTGTCACCCGCACAGGTCATCGGGAGGGGGTGATGACAATGCACGGAAAGCACTTATGCTGCCCGGTATTTAGCGCACGCCAGTCGGTAATGACCACAGCTATGCGTGGGGTCTGAAACGGGCCCACGGGGCGCTCCTTGCACCTGTGGTCCTGGCGGCTCCGTGGGTGAGTCCAAGGCAGTTCCAGTGAGCAGTCCTGCTTTTCTGACCCATATGTGACAAAGAAACAGAGCCCATCCTCATCAAACCAGCAAGGGGTGTTGACAATCCAGCCAGCGGTTGTAGAAGCGTCCCCTAGCCAAGGGTGGGGAAGGACTCCTGGAGAAGTCTGAGCTGTTGAGGTGCCCAAGGAGCTGAGTATCTTTTATGGAGCGGGAGTCGCAGACCCACCAGCCTGCCCCCGTTTTGCCACTGTCTGAGCTTTACCAAAAGCTTTCCCCACTCCTGTGAGGTAGGCAGGTGAGGGGTTTTATCCTTCACAGGTGAAGATACTGAGTATCAGAAAGGTTTTCTGATGTTCCCAAGCTCTCAGAAAGTTAAGGATAATTCAGGATCCCTACCCTGTATCCCTTCTGCCACCCCTTCAAGGGCAGGAGGGCAGGAGGATATACAAGCCCCATTTTACAGATGTGGCAACTGAGGTTCGGGGTGGGAGGCAATGACCTGCTGGGAACTGCATAAGCCAGGATATTTAGTCTGGACCATTCACAGTGCTGCACTTGGTCAGCTGCTGTCTCAGGGCATGTATCTAGCACTTTCTACACAGCGGGCCCAGCAAACCCAGGAAAACAGTGTCATGGCTGTGTCTGACAGGGAAGGAAACCGGGGCTCGGGCAGGTTTAAGTCATTTCTCTAAGCTTCGGGACTCCCCTTGTGGCTTACACCGTAAAAAAACTGCCTGCGATGCAGGAGACCTGCGTTCAACCCCTGGATTGGGGAGATCCCCCTGGAGGAGGAAATGGCTACCCACTCCAGTATTCTTGCCTGGAGAATCCCACGGACAGAGGAGCCTGGTGGGCTACAGTCCATAGGGTCGCAAAGAGTCAGACATGACTGAGCATTGCACAGCACCAAGCTTCCGAGTGCAGAAATGTCAGGGCTGTGGGATTCAAACCCCAAACTCTGGCTCTTTCCATGGCAGTCCCAGACCCATTCACTGAGCTAGATGCTAACTCAGCACAATGGTGATTCAGGGGCTCCCGAGGTCAGAACAGGGGCTCAGTTGGCAGGACTTGGGGAGGTGGGATGGGGGACAGACGGGCCTCTTTGCCCCCTCCTGCTCAGCCTCTAACTATACAAGTCATGGCTCTCTGCCTGTGTGTACACGTGTGCCATGTGTGCCCATGTGCACCCACATGTGTGTGGGTATATGTGATGCAGCTGAGGACGCTGATGTGGATCCAGGCCAGGATGGGGTGTAATGCACAGAAAGTCCTGTGAAGCTTGTATTTGTTTGTGCGCTTCCGTGTGCTCGTGTGTCTCTGGTTTTGCTCATTTGTCTTTGCCTTGGGGTTTCCAGGTTTTCCAGAGAAGGGAGGTGTGCACATGAGTGAGTGTGTGTGTGTGTGTGTGAGAGCACAGTCACAGAGGGCTTCATGACTTGGTCTAGAGTTTATTTATTTATTTTTAATATTTACTTATTTGGCTGCGTAGAGTCTTAGTCGTGGCACATGGGCTTAGTCGCCCCAAGGCATGTGGGATCTTAGTTCTCTGACCAGGAACTGAACCCACATTCCCTGCCTTGCAAGGCAGAGTCTCAGCCACTGACCCACCAGGGACACCTCTAGAGCCTATCTGAGACTCCTCCCATCTATTGTCCGTTGTCAGGGCTCCAGCTCCTTCAGACTGAAAGGCTGAAGCTCCGGCCCCAGCCCTCACCCTGAACAGAGGGCTCCCACGAAGCTTCCTCCAACCCTAACTCAGTGAGCGGCTTGTTGGAAAGTCAGAGCCCCAGGGGCAGGAGTGGGCAGTAGGGGGAGAAGGGCCGGTGGTCCAGAAGGCAGCGAACGGGGTAGAGACGAATCAATCTTTCAGGGCCATCCGGGTACCGAGGGGCCTGTGGGCCCTTCTAGGGGCTGCAGTGCTCAGACTGGCCTGCCAGCCCTGATATTTGCTGGGAAGACTGATTTGCTGTTCCAAGCCTCGGTATTTAAATCTGTAAGTGGGGATAATTATACGCCACGTCACAGGCCAGTCCTGAGGATAAACTACCTAAAGCTCTTAGCTCAGCCTTGACGTCCAGTAGGCAGGAGACCAGCCCAGGGACCTGGGGCAGGGGATCTGGGGACGGGGGAGGGCTCAGTGGGCACCAGCGAGGCCTGGGCATCCCTGAGCTGGTGGCAGAGAGCAGTGCCATGCTGGACTGACCCCCAAATCCCCTCTCCATGTTAGCACACCTTCTGCACAGTCATGCACAATGGAAGTGGGGGGATTATCACACTCCTGAACCCCAGCCCTTCTCACACACACACACACACACACACACACAAAACGTGGGCAAGGACGAGGACAACATAGAGGAAGTGAGGGTATTCAGCCCTTTTCCTCACTGGAAACGGAAACCATTTATGAATATTGTTACTGACACCAATATATATTAGATTTATATCATATCAATAGCCAAAATAACAACATTGCTATCATTACCATAGCCCAAGGAATGGCATTTGTGATAGTCTATCTACCTCAAACCTTTGCCCTTTTATTACCTTCCTGGTAAAGTGCATATTAATAGTATCACCTTCATCCACTCCGAATCACCCTTTCAGAAAACTGAGGCCCAGAGAAGCCAAGTGACTTACCTAAGGTCACACAGCAAGGACTGGAACCTGTGTACGGGAATCGTAGCCCTTACTCCCCGCTCCGCTCCAGCCCTGGCAACTGGCCCCCCCAGGCCCCCCACAAACTCTTCAGGCTGCTCCATACCCCAGAGTCATCACCCACACTGGCTATGGTGTTGCCCTGGTGCAGGCGGGGAAGGACCAGATGACCCTTAGAAAGCCTCACAAGGTGGGAGGCTGGGCTGCTAAGAGCCCCAGCCTTGGGTTTTCAAGGACCTAAGATGCTGAGGAAGCCTCAATGCCTGTGAGGTGGGGACAGACAACGGCCCCAGAGCCTCAGCAGCATCCCCACCGGATCCAGGTCGGGCCCCTTTCCCTCACCGGTCTTGCTTCCTTGATCTGCCTCTGGGCCATCACCAACCTGGCTTTGTCCCTGCAGAATGGCAGGATGGAGGCTGCAGGTAACTGGCACCCCGTGGAGGGTCCCTGGAGGCGAGGCTGATGCAGAGACACCCCGTCCCTGTGGTCCTGCCCTGCTGGATCCAGAAGCTTCAGGTGCTGGTCCCACTCTTAGCTGACCAAGGTCTGAGCCAGAGGCGAGGCCACTTCCCCCCAGAGCACTCAGCCCCACCCCTGTGAATAATGCCACTTGCCTCACAGAGCTGGGCCTTTGATGATTTGGGGGGTGGCAGGAATGGGTGGAAGACAAGAAAGGGTTAAAGACCCATTCACCTAGGTTTGGAGCACAGAAAGGGTTGCCCTGCTGGCAGGAGGTGTCTTTCTAGTCCACCCTGTGCCCCCCAGACTCCTAGTTCCAACCCTCCAGGTCTCCAAACCCATCCCTGACTCTCAGGGTTCCCCCTCCAGGCCCTGGGTCCCAGGCAACGCTCCCTGCCACCCTACCCCAACCACAACAGTAATTAACCCCAATGAACCCCAGCAAATAAAGATCTGGATGGCAGAAGGGAGGAATCATCGCTGCCCCAGGGTGGGGAACTCCAGAGTCTCCCAGGAAGACCCAACCCAGCATCATCTAATACCACACCCCTCGTGCTATTATTGATGCCTGGGTAGGTCCATGAGCACCCAGCCCCTTGGGGTCTGGAGTCTTCTCTATCATCTATTTGTTTTTTAACTTAAAAAAAAAGCACAAAGTCTCCCTTTTTAAAAAACATATTTATTTATTTATTTGGGGCTTCCCAGGTGGCGCTAAAGAACCCACCTGCCAATACAGGAGATGCAAGAGACCCGGGTTTGATCCCTGGGTGGGGAAGATCCCCTGGAGGAGGACATGGCAACCCACTCCAGTATTCTTGCCTGGAGAATCCCATGGACAGAGGAGCCTTCCAGGCTACAGTCCATGGGGTCGCAAAGAGTTGGACACGACTGACGTGACTCGGCACACACGCACACAGGTGTATTTTATTCGGCTGGGCTGGGTCTTAGTAGTCACACAGGGGACCTTTGACCTCTGCTGCACCATGCAGGACCTTTGAGTTGTGTCATGCGGGGTCAAACCCTGGCTCCCTGCGCTGGGAGCACGGGGTCTTAGCCTCGGGACTACAGGAAAGTCCCTGGGGTTGTTTGTTTCAACAGCTAGTGTTACTTTTCCTGATTAAGGCAGGCAGATGACACAGAGTGCACTGAATCTTATGGCCAGATAGTATGACGGGGGATCACTGCTGGGCAGTATATGATAGCTGACGTCAAAAACAAGCTGTAGAGGGAGGGGCTTCCCTGGGGCTCCAGTGCTTAAGACTCCGCCCTTCCGCTACAGAGGGCACAGGTTTGATCCCTGGTCAAGGAACTAAGATCCCGCATGCCATGTGGACCAAAAAAAAAAAAAAGGAAAGAAAGAAAAATAATGCAACCGGGGAGATGATGATGTCAGAGGAAGGGAAAGACAGAGCTGGAGCCCCTGGCCACCATCGATGCTCAATAAAATTGGTTGAATGGACTTCCCTACTGGTCCAGTTGGAGAAGGCAATGGCACCCAACTCCAGCACTCTTGCCTGGAAAATCCCATGGACGGAGGAGCCTGGTGGGCTGCAGTCCATGGGGTCCCGAAGAGTCGGACACGACTGAGCGACTTCACTTTCACTTTTCACTTGCATGCATTGGAGAAGGAAATGGCAACCCACTCCAGTGTTCTTGCCTGGAGAATCCCAGGGACGGGTGAGCCTGGTGGGCTGCCATCTATGGGGTCGCACAGAGTTGGACACGACTGAAGCAACTTAGCAGCAGTAGGAGCAGTGGTCCAATATTTGAGAATCTGCCTGCCAATGCAGGGCACGTGGACTCAATCCCTGATCAGGGAAGATTCCTCATGCTGCAGAGCAACTAAGCCCATCTGCCTCGACTGCTAAAGTCCACGCTTTGCAGTGAGAAGACCAAACACTGCAAATAGAGAGCAGCTCTCTTTCACCACAACTCGAGAATGCCTGGATTCAGCAACAAAGACGCAGCACAGCCAAAAATTAGATCAATAAATAAATTTTTTTAAAAAGTTGAATGAGTGGAATATATGAAAACCCTGGATAAATTTTGTAGGAGTGGCTGACGTCGCCAGAGCCCCAAAGGATGGGTGGGGCTTGGATGGGGGGGCAGTGAGAATAGAAACAATTTCCCTGGGAATAAAGACAGAGAAGTGAGAAAAGGCAATCCCTATCCAGGGGTCAGAGGTCAGGGATATGTCATTCTGCCCCAAGCAGTCAGATGTGGAGCTAGAACTTGGCTGCCCTCTAAGACCAAGCTGAGTAATTTAGACTTTAGGCTGTGGTCTAGTCATCTCTACAGTGGGAGTGTACACACAATCTGTTGGGATACAGGAAGAAAATATTCAAACTCCTATTGATATTTATCTCCCTCCTTTGTAGTGTATATGAAGCTACTAAGGCTCGGAGAGGTTGAGTAACTTACCCAAGGTCACACAGCTAGTAAGCATGCCAGACTGCAAAGCTGTGCTCTTCACATAAACTGAGTCTTGTGCAGACGGTGGGAGGTTGGGTGGGAGCAGAGGCTGGTCTAGAGCAGAGTGGCCGGGAGGCGTAGACGGCCCCCAGCCCTGGCTGTCTCTGCCTAGCATCCTACTGTGGGCAGAGGGCCAGGAGCCTGCCCAGGCCTGCCCCCGCAGAACCTGTTGTGAGAAGCCAAGCAGAGAGCCTCGATGGCAGCAGGGCTGCCTGGGCCAACCACCCAGAGCCTTTCACCCCAAGCTTTGTTCTCAGGTCTTTCTCATCTTTGCTGGGAGCCAGAAGGCCGTGGACCAGGGCTGAGAACCCAGAAGCGGCTCACGGAGAGGACTGAAGAATTTGCTAAATCATCCACTCCGCCGCCCCACACACTCAGCTGTCAACCCCATGGCCAAGGGACCTCAGATGCCAGACTCACCCTGCTTCCCCACACTTCAGTGTGCTACATTTATGGGTGACATTTACCATCTGAATTATACCTCTTAAAAAAACTATCACCGATTTTGAAAATTAAAAAAATTGAAGTATAGTTGATTTACAATACTGTGTTAGTATCAGATGCACAGCAAAATGGTTCAGGCATATATATATATATTTTTTTTTTTCGGATTATTTTCCACTGTAGGTTATTCTAAGATATTAACCGTAGCTCCCTATTCTATACGGTAAATCCCTTTTGGCTGATCTACTTTATGTATAGTATTTTGTATCTGGAAATAATTGCCTTTATTCATGTATCTGGCTGAACTGGGTCTCAGTCGCCGCGTACAGCGTCTTTGGTTGTGGCATGTGGAACCCTAGATTCCGGATTAGTTCCCTGACCAGGGATTGAACCCGGACCCCCTGTATGGGGAGTGCAGAGTCTTAGCCACTGAGCCACCAGGGAAGCCCCACGCTCTTTCCATTTTGAAGCAAAATCTGCTTTGCTGCTTTGGTTTTGCCCTGGTCGACTTTACTGAGGTCTGATTAACTATAATAAAACACACGCCTGTTAGTGACTTTTGACAGATGTATACACACCCATGTAAACACCACCACAATCACCATCTGGATCATTTCCACCCTCCCAGAAAGGTTCCTCACATCCCTTTGCAATAAATGCCCCCACCCACCCCTCCCCAGGGAAGGATGGATGTGATTTCTATCGCTATACATTAGCTCTCCCTGTTCTTGAACTTCACACAAATGGGTCATGCAGTAATTGCGTCTTCTTAGCCTCCGCCTAATGTCTGTGAGATTACATCAGTTCATCTACCCTGTTGCCTCTGCCAGTGTCTTTTTATTGCATAAGTTGTGTGAAGGTATCATATTTAGTGTGTCCATTCTCCTGTTGGTGGACATTTAGGCTGTTTCCAACTTGGCTCTAATGAACAATGCTGCAATATCCTTCGGGTTCAGGTTTTTATATGGATACGTTTTCATTCCTGTTGGCTGACTATCTGGGAGCTGAATTACTGGGTCATAGGTTAAGCGCATAGAACTTCCCAGGTGGCGTTAGTGGTAAAGAATCCAATGGTTTTAAGCTGAGGCTCCAATGGGCTTCCTTGATGGCTCAGTCTCAGAGGTAAAGAAGTGCTGTGCAGGATACACAGGAGACGAGGGTTTGATCCCTGTGTTGGGAAGATCCCCTGGTGGAGAGCATGGCAACCCACTCCAGTATTCTTTTCCAGAGAATCCCATGGACAGAGGAGCCTGGAGGGCTACAACCATAGGATGGCACAGAGTCAGATAAGACTGCAGCAACTTAGCACACACTGCAGGGTAAGTGTCGGAGAAGGCAATGGCACCCCACTCCAGTACTCTTGCCTGGAAAATCCCATGGACGGAGGAGCTTGGTAGGCTGCAGTCCATGGGGTTGGGAAGAGTCGGACACGGCTGAGCGACTTCCCTTTGACTTTTCACTTTCATGCATTGGAGAGGGAAATGGCAACTCATTCCAGTGTCCTTGCCTGGAGAATCCCAGGGACGGGGGAGCTGTCTATGGGGTGGCACAGAGTCAGACACAACTGAAGCGACTTAGCAGCAGCAGCAGGGTAAGTGTATATTTACTTTACAAGAAACTGTCAAGCTGTTTTCCAAAGGGTTTGCGCCACTTTGTACTCTCATCAACAACAAATGCGAGGTCCGTGACTTCCCATCGCCTTGCCAAGGATTAGCACTGCCCGGCTATTTAATTTAAGCTATGCTCTGGATCTGAAGGGCTCTCTGGGATTTTATTTATTTTTTTGATTTAATAAAGTTTTATTTTTCAAAATGTACAGCTAGTAGGACCTGTTCATGCATCTTCACCAGCAGCTGGGGCATCTCCACCCTTGGTGTTTCTGGTGTAAATCACTTGAGCTCTGTGCTTTGAAACCAGTTTAATAAGTCATTTACTAAGGAGTTCCTGAAGGGCTGCTCTGGCCAGGGAACCATGAATCTTCAGTCTCTCAGAGACGACAGCTGGAGTTATAAGCTTATAGTTGGGAACTTTACAGAGTTTGTCATATGTTGCTTTGTCAAACAAGACTAGGTTATTGAGTTTGTCCCGAACTCTGCCTTTGGACCACTTCTTTTTGGCCTTGGCCCCAGATTTGTTCACTGGATCTTTGTCTTTCTTGGCCGACTTTCCGGCATCTTTCTTCTTCTTGTCGTCCTTGGGTGGCATAGCGAAGCCCAGAGAGCAGCTGCAACCACTGCTTATTGGGATTTTAATGTGCATTTCCCTCGAGACTAATGACGTAGCGCATCTTTTCCTGTGTTTATTGGTCATTTGTACCTTTTCTTTGGTGAGCTGTCTATTCAAATCTTTTGGATTTTGTTATTCCCTCATCTCTCCCAACCCACAGCCCCTCCCCTGGCCATCTCCACCTGCAGTATACCCTCTTGCTTTAAGTCGGTTCTAAATGAAGGCTGCCTTTCTCTGAGGAGACCATAGTCAGCCCCACCCCACAGGGATTCTTCTCTCCTCTGAGCTCCTTCAATACCCATCTGCCTCTGTGCCTGTTTAACACAGCATCTGCCTCCGTATAGTACCACTTAGATGTCCAAAGGGTGGACGAGGCTGGACGAGGGGCTTCTTGATACCAGAAAGTTCACAAGCAGTGGGATTCTGCCCTTATAGAATTATAATATTGCACATTAATAGCAACTATGTTCTTTAAAATTATAGGTATCCCCCTCCCTGAAAATGTCAGACTATCTGAGAAAGAGGAAAGTAAAGGTGGAATAGGGAGTGGGAAGGTCACTCCCCCATCACCACCCCATGCCTCTGTCTTAAGAATCTCTGATAAAAGCAAAAGATAATTGGGCTTCTAGTTCTGCTGTTTAGTAACTGTGGGGGGGGTGGGGGTGGGGGGGGGGGGTGCTGTGGGCAGATCTGGGCCTCCATCAATTAAATGGGGATGACAGCATCCTCTGGGAGTTGTGGGGGTTACACAAAACCTGTTAAGTATGCAGAAGCAGTGGTAAACTGTAAGGAACCAGTGTGTGTGCGTGTTTGCTTAGGGGTGTGTGTGTTGGCCTGTTAAATTACAAACTCCTTAGAATAGCTGACCTGGTAAAGAAAATCTTGCCTTTATATACATTAAAAAAAAAAAATGGACGGATAAACGCACAAGAAATCATGAAGGAAAATGCCAAGGAAGATAAAAGAATCCAACTCCTAAGCGTTCCGGACTCTGTTTCCGGTTTCTCTTCCGTTTCCTCCCCTCCTCCTCCTCGCCTTCCTCTCCCCCTTTTCCTCCCTCCTCCAATGGGCTCCTGCCCGCCCCCACCACCCCAGGCCTCATTTTAAAGGGACCTCCATATGAAACCATATGAAAAAACCGTATGAAAAAAGAGAAAGGACCCTCAGAAATGGAGGAGGATGTTTGCACAACACAGCGGCTTTGCTCCCAGGGTCAAGGCCAGACTCCCACAGCGCCGGGTCAGGGCCTGGGCGGATGGGAAGGGCCAGGACGGGTGCTGCTCCCGTCTCCAGGGCCCTTTGCAGTGGCCTTCAGCCCTGGGCACCCCTGAGTGAGCGGTACCTCACAGGAACCCCACCTGGATGGTCAGCTCTGAATGCGTTTTCTCTACAGCAATCCCTTTTCAGTCCCAAACCCACTGGGCTAGAGAGACAGCGCCCCACGTGCCGAGGCTGAAGCTGGATTCAGAGGGGAGTATCCCACCACCACCACCACCATCACCACTACTCAGAGGCTTGAGCGAGGCCTTGAACTTTCTGTCCCATGAATTCACAAATCTTTCCCGGCACTGTTTCAGGTCCTGAAGATAAGACTGGAGAAAAAGCGGCGAAGTGAGGCCTGCTGGTACCAGAGTCCCCTCTGTGGGTGAGACAGGGGACGAATGTCCGTGTCGGGTGTGGAGCGGCTGCTAAGTGCTACTGGGAAAAAATACTTAAGTTCAGGGATTAAAAAAAAGGTCCCACAAACCCGAGCAGGGTGCGGCGCCGGAATTATATAAGGGAGTTATTTGAGGTCAGGCGATCAGGGAAAGTCCTGCGGGAGGAGGGTCTCTAACGGGGGTCCTCGCGCCCCCATCCCGCCCGCGCCCGCGTCCCCTCTGCGGCGATTTGCTTCTGGCTCCAGGTGGCCTCCCCACCCCCGCGCATCCGTGCGCTCCTCCTGCGCCCGTTCTGGTCCCGCCCGCCAGGAGGGTGGCCCCGGACCGGCCGGGTCGCTCTGGGCGCGCACCGTGATACCAGGGGCGGGTGTCCCCAGCCGCGCGCGTGACTCCGCCCCGCCCGCCTCCGCTCGCGCTCGGCGCCTCGGCCGCCCGGCGCCGCAGACGCTCCCGATCCTCCGAGTCCTCGGCGGGTGCCCGGCCCGAACGCGGAGCCCATGGAGCCTGCGGGGGGCGCGCCCCGGGAGAGCGCCGGGGCCGAGGCGCTGCTGGGCGAGCTGGAGGCGCGGGTGCAGGAGGTGGTGAGGGCGAGCTCGTGGTGGGAGCGCCACGGCGTGGACTGCGCCATCCTCGCGCTCAGCCTCCTCGCTTTGCCACCCGGTGAGGGACACGGGGACTGGGGGCTGCGCGGCCCGCTGGGCGGCGGCGGAGGGTGTCGGGGCGGGCGGCGGGGTGGGGTAGATGGCGCTTGCCCGGGACGCTAGGACAGAGGGTCAGCCCGGGAAGTCTGGTTGGGGTGTTCTGACTTGTGTACCCGGAGATGCCCCGATGGATGAAGGGCAGTGGAGGAGAAAGTTGAGCAGAGTCAGGGAGAAGCGGCGGGGTGGGGTGGTGGGGGTGGTGAGGGGGGAGATGAGATGGCCTGGGGAGGGGGAGGGTGCTCCATAGGGCGCCCGGGGAGGGGGCGAGGGGCGTGTTCCCTGGTCCTCGCCTGGCCTGGACCCCCCCACCGTGCCCTGTCGCCACCGCCCCTCTGGCAGGGGCGCAGAATCAAGATTCCCGGCCTCTCCTCGGTGAGTCAGTGGCGCTCTGTCTTGTCTCAGAGCTTTCAGAGAGAGCCAACCCATCCCACTCCGGCCTTCGTGGAACCTGCCACACCACTATCCGGGGCAGTCCCCAGGGCTGGGCCCTCTTTGGCCCGGGCTTCCAGGGGTGCAGGCTGGGGCATTTGGGCTTAGATCTCCAAGAACCAGAGAAAGACCCCCCGCCCTTACCGCTCTTCCTGCCGCCCCCCCCCACCTCCCCCCGCAGGGTTCCTGTGCCTGCGCTCTGACAGCCCCCTGGTCTTTGCCCTGGGCATCACCATCCTGGGGGTGTGCCACTACACACTGACCGTCAAGGGCAGCCACCTGGCCACTCATGGTGCCCTCACCGAGTCCAGAGGCTGGAGCAAGGTCTGGACGCTTTTCTTTGTGGAGGTGAGCCTGGGACGGGGTGGGAGCCGCTGCGGGGCCTTGGTGTGAGAATCCAGGCATGCACAGCCCTGTGAGCCCTCGAGGGCCAGCAGCTGCGGCTCTTGGCACGTGGGCCCAAGCGTGTCGCCTGTCTGCACTACGGTCTGTGTGTGTCTGCGTGTGTGCACGACCCCAACCCTTGAGAGGGTAGAGGGCTGCATGAGGAATGATCAGTGCTCAACTGAGGCCGGGGACGCAGCCGGAGCACCGGTTTCTCCTGGGGGCGGCTCTCTTCTCCACAACACTGGTTCAGGAGGGTGGACCTTCTTCCTCTCCCCAGGACTCCTGCGGCTGGCAGTCCTGGCTGCAACCTTTGGGCTTCCTGGTTTTGCAGTTGGGGTTTGGGATGTGAACGATGGACAGAGGGCAGGGGGAGCAGGGGCCTGGTGTCTGTCCCAGCACCCCAGTTCCATAACAGCCCCCACCTCCTGACACCTGGCGATGGTGGAGCCTCCTAGAAGCCCCTTGCTTACCTGGGTCTGTACCAGGAGGGCCCCTCCTCTCTCCTGACTCTTGCCCCACTTCTCTCACCATCTCCCCAGCCTGCCTCAGCCTGTGGGCACGGTCAGGTAGGCAAAGGTGTCTGGCCCGGTTCCCCTTCTGTCTGGACCGGTCTCAGGTTTCCGACGCTCTGACACCCCCTCTTCCCTTCCTTCCAGGTGATCCCCCACCATGGACCCTGGGTCCCTTATGAACAAATGTGAAAGCTGGTACCAGAAACAGTCCTTTTCTGCCAGGAACTGGTTACTGTGACCAATTAACTCAATTATTAACTTTTCTTTTTTTTTAAAGAGCTTTTATTTGTTTATTGGCCGCACCACGAAGCAGGTGGGATCTTAGTGTTCCAACCAGGGATGGAACCCTCACCCCCTGCTTGGAAGCTCAAAGTCTTAACCACTGGGCCACCAGGGAAGCCCCTCAATTACTAACTTTTAATAAAGTTATATAACTTTACATAACTGTACACGCACGCACACAGGACGTTTTATAAAATTATAGTGCATGAGTTAGATGAGAGGAAGCACTGTCTGTCCAGCACCCTCCATCGCCTTCACCATCCCCAAACCCACCTCTCCCACCTGCGCACGTTTCTATTTTTTTTCTTAAAGGGAGGGAGATTCCTTAATTTTTCATTTTTTATTTTATGTTTTATCCATTTGGCTTCAGGTCTTAGTTGTGGCACTCGGGATCTTTGATCTTCGTTGCAGGATCTTTAGTTGCAGCATGTGGGATCTAGTTCCCCAACTAGGGATTGAACCTGGGCCCCCTGCATTTGGAGCGCCAAATCCTACCCACTGGACCATCAGGGAAATCCCTGCATACATTTCTAAAATGCAAAGGACAAGGGGGGTACTTCTGCTCCAGTGGGTAAGACGCCAATGCAGGTTTCCCAATGAAGGTTCTTGGGTTTGATCCCCAATCAGCGATCTAGATCCCACATGCTGCACCGAAGACCCAGTATAGCCAAATAAATAAAAGTAAAGAAATATACTTTTTAAAAAGGACAAAGGAAACCAATGGGTCCTCAGGGTCCATTTCAAGACAGTCTTCTTCCCAGGGACCCCTGAGCGTTGGTCTCAGCCAGGCTCTAAGGTACAGACCCAACCCTGGAGCCAGGGTCAGACGCCGCCACCCCCCAAGTTTGTAATCACAAGCAGGGGAGGAACCAGGATGTTGTGCTATCATGTGGGCTCTGTCAAAGCTGCACTGAGCCCCAGAGGCCTGGGGGCGGCTGAGAAGGTGGAGTCTTCCCAGCCTCCCCAGACAGAGGGCTCCAGCTGAACCACAGTGCGGGACCCACCTGGAGGGACCCCGGCAGCCTGGTGGCTCCCCTCATCTCGTCCCCTGAGACCCAGGCAGTGGCCTCATCTTTGCCTCTTTAGTCCCTGGCACAGGGCTGAGCTCAATGTTTGTAGACGATGACCCTGCAGGGGACACGGGGACAAGGTCTGGGGAAGAGCAGGCTGCCGGAAGGTCACAGCCTGGAGGTGGGTGAGCCCCACGTAGGGAAGGCTTGGCTTCCATCCCCAGCTGTGAAGGCTGGTATGCTGCAGGCAGATTGCAAATTTCTCGAGGGCAACCTGAGTGGGAGGCCTCTGCTTTTCCACCCCCCATGCCTCAAGGCGTGGCCCTGACTCTGGCCAACCTCAGGGAAGATCCAGCTCCCAGTGGGAAGGAGGGGACGGCTCCACCTCCTCGGCCACTGGCATGAGTAGGGCAAGTGGATTCTTTCCTTTTGTCAACCAGGCAGCGGACAGTGTCGGGGCCACCTTGGACACACTGACTCTGTGACCTTGGACAAGTTACTTAATTTAGCATCTAAGTGTTGGTTTCTCCATGTAATAAATGAGAATAATAATGTTACCTCCTCTGTGAAACCAGTGTGAATATTAAACGAGACACCCTAGATCTTCATTAGGGCCTGGGCCTGACTCTTCAATGCCTGCTTCCAAGTAACAAGCTCCCCGACCACCCCCATCACCTTTTTCTTTTTCCTCTGGAGGGAACACCCAGTCAGTTGCAAGCAAAAGGTTAGTGGTTTTTCTTACTTGTTTTGTTTGTTAGCGTTTTTTTTTTTTTTTTTTTAACTGCTTTAAATGCTTTAGTTTTCTTTTCTTTTTTTTCTTTTTAACACTTCTGTCTGCGCTGGATCTTTGTTGCTGCATGGGCTTTTCTCAGTAGTGGCGAGCTGGGGTTCCTCTCCAGTTGTGCGCTGGCTTATCACTGCGGTGGCTTCTCCTGTTGCAGAGCAACAGAGCTCTCGCGCGTGAGGGCTTCAGAAATTGCGGCTCCCAGGCTCTGGAGCCTGTGCTCATTAGAGTGGCACGCGGGCTGAGTAGCACCACGGCATGTGGGATCTTCTCGGACCAGGGATCGAACCCGTGCCTCCTGTATTGGCAGGCGGATTCTTTACCGTTGAGCCACTAGGGAAGCCCAGCGTTGTTTATTTTTAACTGAAAGGTTGACCAGCTTATACAAAGCTCAGTGGAGCTGTGTGTGGGGTGTGTGTGTGTGTGTGTACTGAGGGGGCTGTTTGCTGAGGCCCTGAACCATACCTGTCCTTCGCATCACACAGAGGACCAGCTCTTGCCACGTAGGATCTCAGCAGACTACCTGGGACCCTCCTGGATCCCCGGCTTCCCCATCTTTCACGTCCCGTTGTCTCTCTTTCCTCCTCCGCTTGTCGACTGCCTGCGCTGTTTCCAAACTGTGACCCTCAGGAGGCAGCATCACCATAGAAGAATCTAGTCCCTTCGTCACAGCCTCAGGTGTCACCTGGAGTGTCACTGGCTTTCCTG
The DNA here is from genome assembly GCF_027580195.1 of Bos mutus. Taxonomy (NCBI): domain Eukaryota; kingdom Metazoa; phylum Chordata; class Mammalia; order Artiodactyla; family Bovidae; genus Bos; species Bos mutus. The sequence goes on along the minus strand of NC_091635.1, from coordinate 6,753,431 downwards.
CTCCACCCAGCTTTTGCCAGGCCTCTTTCACAATCTGCTGGCACGAGCTGGGGGTGAGAGAGGTCGCCCTCTCTGACCCGTTGGATCTGAGGGGAGGGCAGGCAGGATGGCGGGGGCAGCTGACATCCAGGTTGCTATTGCTTCTCTGCCAAAGTATCCAAAATCATATACCCGACTCACGCCAGGACTGACTTCCCTCCGAACACCCACTTCCTGTCTACGCCACGGTGTTCCATTCCATTCCGTGCACCTCTGACCCCCCCCTTGCCCACGGACTGCCCTCGCCCGCCTGCTCCTTGTCCTGGGTTATGTCACGAGGACTTCCAGTGTTCTCGGGTACTGCCCGTCAAGAGCCACAGGAATGTAGGGGCAGGCTGGGGTGGGCAGGCCCCTACGGTTCAAGTGCCGAAGCTTGGAAAAGCTTATTTTTTAATTTACAGTTGATTTACAATGTTGTGTTAATTTCTATTATACAGCAAGGTGATTCAGTTACACACACACACACACACATATATATACACACATTCTTCTTCATGTTCTTTTCCATTATGGCTTATCGTAGGGTATTCACTCATTCTCTGTGTAATAATTTGCATCTGCTGACCCCAAACTCCCAGTCGCTCCCCCATCCCTCTCCCCCTTGGCAACCCCAAGTCTGTCCCTTGTGTCTGTGTGTCTGTCCCCTGTGTCTGTGAGTCTGTCCCCTGTGTCTGTGAGTCTGTTCCCTGTCTGTGAGTCTGTCCCCTGTGTCTGTGAGTCTGCTCCCTGTGTCTGCGAGTCCGTCCGTGTCTGTGAGTCCGTCCCCTGTGTCTGTGAGTCCGTCCCCTGTGTCTGTGAGTCTGCTCCCTGTGTCTGTGAGTCTGTCCCTGTGTCTGTGAGTCTGCTCCCTGTGTCTGTGAGTCCGTCCCCTGTGTCTGTGAGTCTGCTCCCTGTGTCTGTGAGTCCGTCCCCTGTGTCTGTGAGTCTGCTCCCTGTGTCTGCGAGTCCGTCCCCTGTGTCTGTGAGCCCGTCCCCTGTGTCTCTGAGTCTGTTCCCTGTGTCTGTATGTCTGTCCCTGTGTCTGTGAGTCTGTTCCTGTTTCGTAGATGAATTTATCACATGTAAGTGATACCGGTCGCACGGTGTTTGCCCTTCTCATTCTAACTCACTTAATATGATACTCTCTAGGTCCATCCATGCTGCTGCAAGTGGTGTGATTTCATTCTTTTATGATTAATATTCCATATAATATATATATTTTCACACCTTATAATCACGTTATATTCCATATAGTATATGTTATCATATAATATATATATGTATGTGTATACCACACCTTCTTTATTCATTCACGTGTTGATGGGCATTTAGTCTTTTTCCGTGTCTTGGCTATTATAAATAGTGCTGTCATGAACACAGGGATGCATGTATCTTTTCGAATTATAGTTTTCTCCAGATCCATACCCAGGAGTGGGTCACAGGATCATATGGCAACTCTATTTTCAGTTGGGGAAGATTAACTCCTGCAATCAGGAGGCCTTTAGGGACTCCCTTGCCAGTCACTCACAGTCAAGATGTTCCCCTAAGTGGGAGGGAACAGGCCGTGCCAGTTACTAAGCTCCATTGTGTCTCAACTTCCAACTCTCCTTTTAAAGTCGGCTTTGTGCTATGGGGGTGGCGTCACAGCTGGTCCACGGAGAGCCCCAGCTCTGCCCTGGGGGAGGGGTGTCACCTGGGGGGAACTGTCACCTTCTTTCCAGTCCCCTGTGCTGGTGGTGGAAACCGAGCCCGAGCCCAGAAGCCCAGCCTGATTACGATGCTTGAACAGTTCCGATTCTCTTCCTGCCGGTTCACGGTGGCCTGTACCTTCTGGGCCGTCTCTCGCCTTCTTTCTTTTTGGCCCCACCTGAACCCTGAGGGGTGGTCCTCTGAGTATGCTCCACTGTGATTTTTAAATTTTTTAATTAAAAAAATATATTTAGCAGGCAAACTCAGATCTGTAGTACAAAATATACTTCTTTTAAAAAAAATAAAAACATTTGTACTTTTGAAATAATTAGAGATTCGCAAGACACTGCAAAACCAGATCAGAGAGGACAGAGCAGTCCAGTGGACCCGTTACCTAGACGCCTCAATAGTTACATGTATTGTCATTCAACATTTGACATTCAGGACTTCCCTGGTGGCTCAGTGGTAAAGAATTCACCTGCCAATGCAGGAGACGTGGGTTCGATCCCTGAGGGAGGAAGGTCCCCTGGAGAAGGAAATGGCAACCCACACCAGTATTCTTGCCTGGGAAAGCCCATGGACAGAGGAGCCTGGCGGGCTACAAGTCTGTGGGGTCGCAGAGAGTCAGACACGACTGAGCGACTCAACAGCGATTCAACACACCAGGACATTGACTTTGTGCGTGTGTGTCTGTGCGATTTTATCACATATGCAGATTTGTAAAATGTACTTGCAAGGGGTCGTCTGGCAGTTCCCACACCGGTGGGTCTCTAAAAGCTTGGCCCCCGTGGGCTTGCACATGGGCCTCCAGAGGCTGAGGATGCTGGAGGAGGATCAGGTGGTCATCTGTGGGTGGTGGCACTGAGCCTGGTGAGTGTCCTTGGGTGGGTATGGTGGTAGGGGGGCTCGGAGAAAAGGGGAGGGCTGCTCCCAGGCGGCCCGTGGCTGCCCAGTGGGGAGGGGAGACTTGGAGGGAAGCTGGGTTTGCTGGGGAGATCTAGGGGCTGAAACAGTGTCAGCAGTTGAGGCTCCACATGGGCGTTGGCTGAGCAGCTCAAAATCACCAAGCTTTCGCTCCCGGCCCAGCCCTCTGCTGGGTGCTGGGGACACAATGGTGAGCAGAACCCTCTTCCAGTTCCCCAAGGGCTCAGAGTCCAGCGGGTAAACAGGCACACACGAATGACATCAAAATAATAGAAGTCTTAATTATACCAACTGACCATTACTGGGTGCTTACTGTGTAGTTGATGTTAATAATCACGCCTCCCTGTGAGGTCAAACCTATTATCACCCTTACTTTGTGGATGAGGAAACACTGGTCTGGCAGGTTAAGTCACTTGACCGTGGCTGCTCAGCTACTACACGATGCAGCCCAGGGCCTGGGCAGGCAGACTGTGAAGGCAGCTGTGTGAAGGCCGTGGGAACACAGAGAGGAGAGAGCGTGGCAGGGACATGGTCGGTGTCTGCAGGTGTTTTGGGCTGTGATGACTAGGGTGTGTCTGTACATGCGTGCAAGTGTTTATGTGTTGCTCCTGGCATCTAGCAGATAGGGGCCAAGGTTGCTGGTAGACAGACTACTATGCACAGATATGGAACGAAAAAGTATGAAAGTGTTAGTCCCTCAGTGGTGTCTGACTCTTTGCAACCCCAGGGACTGTAGCCTGACAGGCTCCTCTGTCCATGGGCTTCTCCAGACAGGAATACTGGAGTGGGTTGCCATTCCTTCCTCCAGGGGAATCTTCCCTTCCCAGGGATCGAACCCAGGTCTCCCACATTGCAGGCAGATTCTTTACCATCTGAACCACCAGGGAAGCCCCCAGTCCCCAAGGCAATAGTGGCGAGGCTGAGAACCCCTGGTGAGAGCGTCTGGAGGAGACGCTGTCAGGACAGGCTGACAGAAGTGGGAAGGTGGTTGCTGGTTTGACTTTTTGTGACCCCATGGACTATAGCACCCCAGGCTCCATAGAGTTCTCCAAGCAAGAATACTGGAGTGGGTTGCCATTTCTGTTTCCACATCCTGTACTTAAAAAAACCAAAACAAAACATTATTTGGCTGTGCCGGGTCTTAGTTGCAGCATGTGAGATCTTTAGTTGAGACATATGGGATCTAATTCCCTAACCAGGGATGGAACCCAGGCCCCCTGCACTGGGAGCATGAAGACTTAGCCATGGGACCGCCAAGTAAGTCCCCAGGTGTCCTATACTTGATTTGACAAACTTAAAGCAGGGAAGACTCCAGCCCACAGTCCCTCCTGCCTGAGGGATGCTGCCTCTGGGACAACCCCCAGCCCCTCCTCCTCACCCTGCCCATCCTGTGGCCCTCTTCTCCTGTCCCCGTCTCCGGAGTGACCCCTGCCCCCCAGGCTTTGAGCTGGAGACTTGGCTCCTGTCTTGATTGCCTCCTCCTCCTCTACATCCTTCCTCCAGAACCCTCCTTCTGCCCCTGCCCTCTGGTCCTCACCTCTCTCAGTGGCCACACTTACAGCTTCTGCCGGGCACCTGCCTCATCCTGGCCCTCCCCCTCCGATCCAGTAAATGACCTATTTGAAGCCAAACTCTGTGTCCTAATCTTATAATGACGGTTTTCAATCCTGCAGAGTGTTGTTTGCTTAAAAATTAAAAGAGCAAAATATTAGAGAACACATAAAGGGATAGAGGACCTCCCTCACCTCCCAGGAGGAAAATGGGGCAACTGGGGGGTCAGGTAGGAAGAAGACTCCCCCACCCCACTGTATATTTTTTGAATTATGCAAACATATTACCTGCTCAAAAAATAAATTATTTAAAAAAGTACCAAGTTAGAGAACTACCTTTGGCTGCTGGTGGAGGTCTGAGAATGCTTAATGAATAAACAACTAAATGAGTGAGAGATCTGGGGAGGGACCCCAATTTATTTTAATTTTTATTTATTTGCTTTTGGCTGCCCTGGGTCTTCGCTGTTGCTCTTGGGCTTTGTCTAGTCGTGGTGAGCGCCTCTCCGTTAAGGTGCTCGGGCTGCTCACTGCGGTGGCTTCTCTTGCTGTGGAGCACCGGCTTTAGGCGCGTGGGCTCCAGTCGTTGGCACTCGAGGGCTGCAGAGTGTGGTGGGTCCCCCAGTTGTAGCTGAGAGGAGATGTCGAGAGTCTACCCAACACTCACTTTGGCCACTTGAGGAGCCTGAGTGCGGCTAAGAGATCTAGGTTCTTAAGTCTGCCTGAGGGTTGTAGAAGGTAGTGATATCAAGAAGCTTCTGGAACTTTCTCTGGGTCTGGATGGGAGATCATCTTGGGCGAGGCCTGTAAATAATCCTTTGCAGCAGGACCGTCTGTAAGGTGTGGCCCTGTCCCCCTACACTTTGATGGGTGCATGTAATACACGCCGAACCCTGTGTCCAGTCTCTCTCCTCCTCCCAAGCCCACCGTGTTCCCTCTCATTCTGGAAAGAACATCTAGATGGGAGGGAGAATTCCAGTGTATAGAAATAGCCTCAGATCTGGGTTTCTTTCTTTTTTAATGTGGACCATTTTTAAAGTCTTTATTGAATTTGTTACAATTCTGCCTCTGTTGGGAAGCAGTGGGGTCTTAGCTCCCAACCAGGGATGGAACACGAACCCGAACCCCCTCATTAGGAGGTGAAGTCTCAAAAAAAAAAAAAAAAAAAGGAGGTGAAGTCTCAGCCCTGGACCACCAGGGAAGTCCCCTCAGATCTGTTCTTATTCTTGCAAAAAGGCAGGTCACACAGATTCCGGAAGCTTGTGTTGAGTCACAAACCACGTGTTACACGGTGGCCCCTGCCCCCAGTTCTCTGGTCTGGGCATGTGGCTGAGAACCTGGCCCTGGAGACCCCTGAGGTCAAGCTCGGAAGGGTTCAGGCCCCAGGCTGTTTCTGGCTCAAAGCATGATCAGCTGCTAGTCTGAGCAGAGGTGTAGAACTCAGGCCAGAAGGAAGGGCAAGAAGGAAGAGCAGATTGCTGAGTGCAGCTAACATTTCGTGAAGCAAAAAGCAATGCAGACAGGCTCGGCCTTTGGAGCAGAAGTGTGAGGAAGGAAAACAGTTAAAAACAGCAGTTAAAAACAGTCACAGACTTCCCTTGTGGTGCCAATGCAGGGAGCACGGGTTCGATCCCTGGTCCGGGAAGATCCCATATGCCGGGGTCAACTAAGCCCGTGTGTCACGACTCCCGAAGCCCGCACACACCCTAGAGCCTGTGCTCAGGAACAAGAGAAGCCACCCTCGAGGAAGTCCGTGAGCAGCCGAGAAGTAATTAATAATTAAGTTAAAAACAAACAAAAAAACCAACAAAAGCCCAGTTGCTTTTTTCCAGTTATAGAACCGTGAAGCTCAAAGTACACTTCCAAGCCTTGGGCAGAGGCAGACTGGCCTCTGAGGAGGCCTTGGCAGATCCTGGCAACAGCTCCTTTGTGAACCAACTGTTGGGTCCTTTTTTTTTTAAATGATTATATTTTACTTTTTAAAAATTTATTTTTTATTTTTTTATTTGACCGTGCCGTGCGGCATTTAGGGATCCCTGACTGAGGACTGCACCCATGGCCCCTGCCCTGGGAGCCTGCAGCCTTAACCACTGGACCACCAGGGAAGCCCCCTGCTCGGCTCTTTGTGGCGCTCACAGTGACTGGCATTGGGTCCACCTTCACACCCTCCAGGATATAGACAGGCAGCGTCTTCAATAAAATTAGCAAAGTCTTCTGGCTTTTGGATAAAATATTGGAAGAGACTGAGGTTGGGTGTTAATTTGCATACATCTGCATGAGAAACACTTTGGTGCCTCTTTTATATTCAGAATGATTGCTCTTCTTGGAGTCAGGGAGCTGCTGCTGCTGCTAGCTACCAGCTTCAGAGACTCCCACGTGGGATCACGCCAAAGAGTCACCCCTAGGAAGAAGTTAACTCTTGGCCGCCACTGGGGCACCCTCACCCTGGGTGCCACCCTCAGGGACGATTCAGAAGATGGCCTTTCTTCTTCCCTAGACTCCCCTCACTGTGGTGGGCTCAGGATGCAAAGCAGTGTCATGAAGGTGCAGATGTTTCCACCATGAACACTCACGAAATAATTGCCATCAGATGCCCGGAGCTTTGCCTTCAATGCGTCCAGTCCTCCAGCAGCCCTCTCAGACTTGCTGGCCTCCCGCCCCAAATGCTTTGCAGCATCATGCCGAGTGGATACAGTTGATTTTTTTTTTTTTTTTTAAAGATTATTTATTTGGTTGCATCAGGTCTTAGGGGCTTCCCAAGTGGCCCTAGTGGTAAAGAACCTGCCTGCCAGTGCAGGAGACAAGAGATGCGTGTTCCATCGCTGAGTCCCCTGGAGGAGGGCATGGCGACCCACTCCAGTATTCTTGCCTGGAGTATCCCATGAACAGAGGAGCTTGGCGGGCTATAGTCCATGGGGTCGCAAAGAGTCGGTATGGACCAGTGAATCGACGTAGCATGCGCGCCTGCGCACGCGCGCCAGGTCTTGGCTGCGGCACCCAACCGCAGGATCTTTCTCGGGGCTCATTGGCTCTTCACTGCAGCGCGTGGGCTTCTCTAGTTGTGCTGCGGGACTCTTGAGTGTGCAGACTCAGTAGTTGTGGCACACTGGGCTTACCTGCCTCCAGGCATGTGGGCTCTTAGTTCCCCAACCAGGGATCGAACCCGCGTCCCCTGCATGGGCAGGCAGATTCTTAACCACTAAACCACCAGGGAAGTCCCAGGATGTGGTCCTAGATCCCTGAGAGCTTATGGTCAAGGCTGATGAGCTGGGAGTGGAAGGCAGGAAGGCCTTGGAAAGGCAGGGTCTGGGGAAGGAGGGTCTTTTCGAGGCTCCAGAGGGCCAGCTTTGCTCGCCTGGGATGTGGACCCCGCCCCGCTTCTGGCTGCCTCCTCCAGGTATGCACGTCCTTCACTGCGGAGTACGCCAAGTATGGACACGTGAAGATGCACCACGGCTACACCAACGTGCTAGGCCTGGGGGACTCGAGCACGTGGAGGCTGCCTTGCCTCAACCGCTACGTCTACATGTTCCTCGCTCCTCTCTTGATCCCCATCATAACCCCGCTCGTGGCTGTGGGTGAGTAAGCCAGGGCCGTGCCCTGCAAAGACCTGGTCCCCCCAACTCCCTTCCCTTCCTCCCTCTCATGGCTTCGTGGAGGCTTCATGAAGGAAGCGAGGAGCCCTGAGTTGAGACCAGACAGAAACCTTCTGAGACAGCCAAGCAGGGTGGAAAGAACTGTGGAGCTGGGGCCCAGTCTGACTTTGCCGCTTACTGGTGGGTGATGACTGCAGGCAGGTAACTTAACGTCTCTGAACTTCAGGTTCTCCCCTGCTCCTCAAGGATGGTGGGAAGGCATAATGAGGTTGTAGATGTAAAAGTGCTTTGTAAAGGCCTCACACTCTGTTGTACGTTATAATGTTTAGTCTCGTAGGAGCAATATTGTACGGTGGAAGGAGCAGGGGCTAAGGGCTCAAGCCCCATGCCACCACTTACTATTAATGTCAGACTGACCTCAGGTTGCTTAATGCTCTGTTTTCTATTCTAAAAATGGGCGAAAGAAAAAAAAAAAGGAATTACTTGGTGGTCCAGTGGTTAGGACTTGGCACTTTCACTGCTGGGGCCTGGGGTTGATCCCTGGTCGGGGAACTAAGATCCTGCAAGCCACACGGTGCAGCCAAAGGGGGAAAGAAAAGCGAATGAACCGACTTTTCAGGGCTGTAACTACCTTGGCCACCTGAGTTTGCACCACTCAGCCACCAGGGAGCCTGCTTATGTTGGATTGGAACCTTGCCAAACCCAACCCCCGCAATCTCTCAACCCTTCTGGCAGAGCGGCTGAGAGAGGTGGAGCTCAGGACGGCCCTGCGGACACTGGGCCTGATCTCCTTGGGCCTTTATTCTCAATACTGGCTGCTCCTGAATGTGTCTGGCTTCCAGAGCCCCAGCTCGGCCCTGGCCTGCATGCTCATCACCAGGTCCCTGCTGGCCCACCCTTATCTCCACGTCAACATCTTCCAGGTGAGGCCTCCCCTACCCTGCACACAGGGGAGGGAGGCATGGGGACCACCTGGCCGAAGGCTGGACTCTAGATTCTAGGGAGAGAGAGGTCACCAGGTGAAATACCTCCCTACTCTTACCTTCTGCCCTTCTCCCTGTGGGTCATCACAGAGAGTTTTGGTCTCAGGTAAGGAGTTTACTTCCCTTCAACACTGGCTGCCATTCGAGCGCAGATGGGATTTATTAAGCAGCTTCTGTGCAAAGGTGGCACGAGTGGTAAAGAACCCACCTGCCAATGCAGGAGACGTAAGAGACCTGGGATGGTCCCTGGGTTGGGAAGATCCCCTGGAGGGGGGCATGGCAATCTGTCCTAGTACTCTTGCCTGGAGAATCCCATGGACAGAGGCGCCTGGTGCGCTACAGTCCATAGGGGTGCAGAGTCAGACATGACTGAAGCGACCTTGCACGCACGTGTGCAAAGTTTACTTGATGAAGCTCCTTAGGGACACAGGTGAATAGGACCCCAGCTCCTAGCCTCAGGGCTCTTACTGTGATGAGCCCGAGGGAAGTGAAGCAAGGGCCACCACCGAGGTCCCAGCGGGCGTGTGTCTAGGTAAGACGCTGGAGATGGGAGGTCTTTGTGGGAGTCCGGCAGCTCAGCGCTCAGTTCTGGGGCCACTTCTGTGGGGACGGTCACCTCCCTGCTCCCTGGACCAGTGAGGATCCCAGCCTAGCACTTACCCCCCGGCCTTAATGACTTAATCCCATGATGCAGTCCCGCAGTTGTGATCCCTCCGCTTGTCTGGTGAGACCGTAAGTTCCCACTCACTTCCTCATCCTCTAGACTGAGGACAAGGCCTGGCAGAGGAGGCGTTTCTTGAACCATGAGCAGGATTTTGATTGTTGAAAGGAGAGCAGAGAAGGGTCTCTTTGGGATGAAGCGAAGGCACAGGGATGTGAGGGACAGTGGGGGGCAGTCGTGGACTTAGAGGACCACAGGGCCAGAGGGGCACCCAGACTCCATTCATTGCGCTGACGGGGGGAGTGGTCAGGGATGGGCGAGGCTCAGCACAGGACACAGAACCTCAGCCTCCTCGTGCCTCTTCCGGGTCCTGCCGGAGCAGGAAGTGAGACGGACACAGGACCCACGGGGCCCCCGGGTGCCAGCTGAGGATGCTGGGGCGGGGTGGGGACACACGGGTCTTCCCGGCCCGGCCCCAGGGCCTGACCCTCGTGTCTGTCACAGCACATCGGGCTGCCCATGTTCTCCCCTGACAAGAAGCCGCGACGGATCCACATGATGAGCCTGGGGGTGCTGAACCTGCCCCGGCTGCCGGTGCTGGACTGGGCATTCGGCCACTCTCTCATCAGCTGCCACGTGGAACACCACCTCTTCCCCAGGCTCTCCGACAACATGTGCCTGAAGGTAGACGAGGGTGGGGCTGGAGGGGCTTGGATGAGGGAGCTGCCTGAGGGTGGAGGGGGAGTCCCCTTCAGGGCCCTCTGACCAACTGACCTGGCCAGAATTTCCCAGGAAGGGGCCGCTCAGGGAACAAGCAGCAGTGTGGCTTTTGATCAGAAACACTTGGGTTTCTGACCAGGCAGTGTGACTCTGGACAAGTTAACTGAATGTCTCTGAGCCTCAGCTTCCTCATCTGTAAAATGGGACTAAGCCGTGCTTGGGCTTCCCTGGTGGCTCAGACAGTAAAGAACCTGCTTGCAATGCAGAAGACCCTGGTTCAATCCCTGGGTTGGGAAGATCCCCTGGAGAAGGGAATGGCTACTCACTCCAGTATTCTTGTCTGGAGAATTCCATGGACAGAGGAGCCTGGCGGGCTGCAGCCCATGGAGTTGCAAAGAGTCAGACACGACAGAGCAACTAACAATTTCAAGCAGTGCTTACGTTGACAGGTTTTGAAAATAATGGAGAAATGGACCTGAAATGTCAGGCACCTGTATGTGCTTGGTGAAAGGGAGAGATGGCGTTTATCCCCCTATGCTAAGGAGGACTGTCAGATAGTCAGGATCCCCGGAGAAGAATGCTGGGGATAAAACTCCCTTTCCCTGCTGGAAATGTGGGAGTTCTCCCAGCCCCTCAGCTCCTCCCCAGCATCATGCAACAAAGTAGACAGGAGTTGGGGGCTGGGGAGAGGAAGGGTCCCCATGAGGGTGGCCTATCTGCAGCCTCTCCTCCTGCCCACCTTCTGCCAGGTGAAGCCTGTGGTGTCCCAGTTCCTCCACGAGAAGCAGCTGCCATACAACGAGGACTCCTACCTGGCTCGCTTCCGGCTGTTTCTCCAACGCTATGAGGAGTTCATGGTGCAGACCCCTCCCATCACAGAGCTGGTGGGGCTGCAGTGAGGGGTGGACCAGCCCAGCCACCCCGCTGTCCTTCCCGGGGCCCAACCCTGGCTCTCCTGCCTGTGCTGGCCACCGTTGGGGCCGGGAGGGCGCTGGCTCCCGCCCAGGGGCTGTGCTTCACTCCACCAGAGTGTGGAGGCGCAGGTAGACAGTGAGGTGGGGAGCTCACGCAGGGGGTTCCAGGGATCACCTGCCCTGCTTGCTTTTTTGAGTTTCAAGGAATAAAGGTGGCTGGGCATTCTGCTCAGTCTGGACCTCAGCCGACTCCATCTCAGGACTAAACAGCTGGATTCCTTCCTGCTTCCGCTCTGAGCCTCGGGAGGGCTAGAGGACAGGGGTAAGGAGAGGCCCTAGGTTGGGGGCAGGCCAGGAGGCGCATGGAGAGAGAAGGGTCCACCTGCCCCCTGGCGAGGGCCTCCCTGGTGCCAGGGAGCAATGAACTTGGCCACTGCTTCTTCCTGTGCCGTTTGAGGTTCCGGCCCCAAAGGAGCCCTCTCCCCAGGGACCACAGGGAGCGGTTACCTTCGGCAGACTTTCCTAGTATCTCAGCCAGGAAGCCTGTGCAAGACCCTGGCGGCAGCTCCCGAGACTCACAGCACCTGTGAGCTCAAAGTGTGTGTTTTGTGGGGAAGGCTTCAGGTCAGATGAAAGTAGCAAGGGGGTAATAGCTTTGAGCAGGACCTTGGCTAGCTCTCCAAGTCGGCTTTGTTTGTGATGTTCCCAAGGGGTGGAAGAATTCTCAACTGGGAGAGGGAGAAAATGACGGGGAGGGTAGCTGAGGCTGGAGAGGGGTTATGGGAACAGGTGCTGGAGGTCAGATGGTCTTGGAGAGGAGAGGAAGGAGTGGGAGAAGGATGGGAGTTCAGACACAAGAACTGGGAGTCAAGGGCCACGCTTAGCTGTGAAAGGAATGTCTGCAGCCTGGGAGTGAGGCGGAGATGTAAGGGAGTGACCGATGCCAGCCGGAGGAAGAGGCTGGCTACTGGGGACGCCACTGAGATCCAGCCCAAAGCTGGCGGCCTGAAGAGAGAGCTGGGAGCAGCACTGCCTGGAGGCTGGATGAGAAAGTGGGAGGCAGGGCCAGGCTGGAGGCTGAGGGAGGGTCAGAGAAGGAGGCTGGGCCTCTGACACGAGGCCAGAGCAGTTAGTTTAGAACAGGGTTTCTTATTTCGGCACTGTGATGTTTTGGCCAGATAGTTCTTTGTCGTTGGGGGGCCTATGCTGTGCATTGTAGGATGTTCAGTCGCATCTCTAGCTTCTATCCACTAGGTTGCCAAGTTGTGACAATCAAAAACGTCTCCAGACATTGCCAAATGTCTCCTGGTTGGGGGGTGGGTGGCAAAATCCCCTCTCTGGTTGAGGACACGCAAGTCTATCCTGAGTGCACGATCACCTTATTTTTCAGTGAAGTCTTTGGACGAGGTGAAGGGCATGCTGACCCTGATAAACGGGAGGCCGAATGCCAGCACTTCGGGTGCGGGGAGGGGAGAGGGGCAGGCGAAGGTGTTTTCTGAGCCTGGTCCCGTGAGAGCACCTGTCTCTGGTGTGGCCTTAGGCAGCTCTGCTGAGTAGCTCCCACTTGCCTGGCCAGGTCCATTCCCCTCTCCTCCACCCTGCCCTTCTCTCTGGAAGCCCACAGCTCCTGGCCGGTGCCCTCTCCTTCTGCTGCAGCTCTAGCTACTTCTGGAACAGCTCCTTCTTTTTGCTCCTTCAGGGCCTAGGGTGAAAGTGGCTTCCAGCTGTTGATCGTCTCCCTCCCCTGCCCGGGGAGGGGGGCGCTTCACCACATCCTTTATCCTGCCACACCTCTGCACAAAGTTCCTTCATTAAACTCTCTTCAATCAGCCCCTCTGAGCACGCCATCTGGTTCCTGCTGGGAGGCTGACTGATAGAGCAGTTTTAGATCCAAGCAGCCCTCTTGGAAGGAGGCAGGCTTGGCAGCCTCTCCCACCTACTGCTCTGCTATATGTTATTGATGCTCTTTTGAAATGCATTAGCAACTCAGAAATGGCCTTAAGGTCTGGGAATGTGATTAATCAAACAGCTAATTCTCCACATGAAAAATGCAACATCAGAAAAGGCCCCCTTGCACACTCCTGGCTAATAATTAAAACCATCCTAATACAACCAGTGACTCACTATTACTGATCTGGGCCTGAGTGGGGAACAGGCTGAAGTTGGAGGCCCTGGTACCAGACCTGGCTACACAGCAGGCCTCCAAGAACACTCTATCACTTTGAGGCTTGATTTTCTGTTACTCCGGGATTGTGACTGGGATTGAATGGGCCTTGAGAAATGAGGGGAGATGACAGGAGTGAATGAAGCCCTTTGAGGGCTCTGCAGAGACCTAAGGTCTAATTTACAGAGACACACTGGAGGGGATAATATTTATGATGACGTTAGCTAACATCAATTCAGAACTTATGGCACATTTTTAACCTGTGCTATCTTAACTTAAAAATTATTTATTAGACTTTGCCGGGTCTTAGTTGCAGCATATGGGATCTAGTTCCCTGACCAGGGATCAAACCCTGGCCCCTGCATTGGGAGCTTGGAGTCTTAGCCACTGGACCACCAGGGAAGTCCCTATGCTATCTAAGTTTAATCTTTACAAGAAATTGGTACTATTTCCCCCTCATATTGTGAAGATAAGCCTTAGATTAAACTTATCAATGTCATATAGCTTGTATGTGGAGGAAGAAAGATTCAAACCTGGTGTGTCCAACTCCAGAATTCCTGTTCTAAACCACCAGAGATACTACCTGTGGGTAAGGAGCACTCTAGGGCTTACTAGGGTGTCTATCCTGAATCTCCTCTTCCTCCCACGTGAGAGGATAATAAATGGAATGTTAAGACAGACTCTTCATGTACATCCATTACGTGCCTGGCAGTGTGCAGACTCTGGGGATAAAAGTGTGATCGGGCCTCAGTCTCCTTATTGTCGAGTGCAGGAATCGAGAAACCTTTTCGGTCAAATGTTAGATGGTAAATATTTGGGGCTTTGTGGATGATATGGTTTCTGTCACAACTACTCAACTGTGCCATTAAAGTGCAAAAACGGCCAGAGACAATATGTAAAGAAATGAACATCACTGTGTTCTATGTTTTTTGCCATGCTGTGAGACTTGTGGGATCTTGAGAGAGTCATTTCCTAGGCAGGTTGACAGGAAATCTAGGGGTCCCCAAGGAGAGAGGGGTCTGGAATTCTCAAGGAGGAAGAAAGGACAAACTTTTCACAGTCTTTGTAGACCAGGACCTGGGGACTGGAGTCGATGAAAATGAGAGGGTAACAGGCAGGAGGCCAGGGGTCTCCAAATGGAGGAAATAGCCTGCAAGTGTCAGAGATTTTTCTCTCTCTTAAGCGGCAGGAGGAAACAAACTAGCAATATTTTTTCCTTCTCTATACAAATTTAAAGGGAGGTTTCTCTTAAAATACTGTGTTGCCATAATGACACCTGGTTTATTCTTGAGCCTAGAGATAACCAATGCCTTTTTCTTATGGAAATGTTCGTCTTAAGCTATGCTAATGTGCTATGCCTTTACCCCAAACTCTGTCTCCAAGTCGGTTCCGCCGCCTCTTGGCCCAGAACCTACTTGACAAACCAGTATGTTATACTCAGATACCGCCTCTTGGCCCAGAACCTACTTGACAAACCAGTATGTTATACTCAGATATGGTTCCCCTAATCTATGTAAATGAAACCATTTGTATGGTGGTCTGCCCTTCTTCAAGATTCAAGTTAATCATTTTATGGCCCAGGATAAACCATTTGGTGCCAAGATTATCCCAAAATGCATCTTATGGGTGAGGGGCCTGGTGCCATTCTGAATTTTAAGACATTCCTTTGTCTTAAAGACTTAGTGTCTTAATGACTGCTAGTCTTAATGTCTTAAAGACTGCTAGTGACTATATAACATCCAGCTGAAGACTAGCAGGGGGGTACTCTTTCTGCCCCCTTCTGATGCCTATGTCAGAAGCTTTCTCTATATCCTTTATACTTTAATAAAACTTTATTACACAAAAGCTCTGAGCTATCAAGCCTCGTCTCTGGCCCTGGATTGAATTCTTCTCCTCCGGGGGCCAAGAATCCTGGTGTATTCGCGTGATTCAACAACAACCTTTCAATCTTAGCTCCCCGACCAGGTATCAGACATGGGTCCTGGCAGTCTTAGCACTGAGTCCTAATCACTGGACTGCCAGGAAAGTCCCTAAATTCTTTTTTTTTAATTTTATGTAATTTTCACATGTCACAGAATATTATTCTATAGTTTTAGAAAAACCGTTTAAGAAGGTAAGTCATGAACTTGTAGGTTATACAAAGACAGGTGGTGAGAGGAATTTGTGCTACAAACCATAGCTTGCCTACTCCTGGTCTGATGGGAGGAGTACAAAACACTATGGCTTATTAGAAATCAGAGCAGCATTTACTTCTCAGTGAAGGGAAGTAAGTGGAGGGGAAGGGAAGTAAGTAAAGGGAAGGGAAGTGTCTGGAAGGGGCAAAAGGAGCTCCTGCAAGTGCTGACCAAGTTCTACTATGTGATCTATGTCACGGTTACATGGTTACGACTTGTGATGATTCATCAACCAGTACACTTATGGTCTGTGCAGTTTTCTGTTCATCATACTTTGTAAAGAAAAAAAAAAAAAGTCTGCCATTCCAGTTCTACAAGGATCAAGCCATTAGCTACTGCAGTCACTCAGCAACAATGTTCCCTAAGGGGAATTCGCGATGGGGAAAAACAGCAATGTTCTGTGCTCTGTATGTTGCTGTTTTAGTCCCTAAATCATGTCTGACTCTGTTGGGACCCCGTGGACTGTAGCCCTCCAGGCTCCTCTGTCTATGGGATCACCCTGGCAAGAATACTGAAATGGGTTGCCTTTTCCTGCTCCAGGGGATCTTCCTAACCCAGGGTTCAAACTCATGTCTCCTGCACTGGCAGGTGGATTCTGTACCACTGATCCACCTGGGAAGCCCTGTGCTTTGGATATACTGGCCCCCAGATAGTTGTTATATAACTAACGAAAACTTCCAGTGCCCCCAGATTCTTGCATCTTCCCATACATGGAAAAGCACTAAAATCATTAACTCAAGATGTCTGTTCTTTGTGGTTAACAGTAATCTTCTTATGCTTGATTACATGTTATTTCCAGTGAGAAAAAAAAAGTTTATAAATATCCTGGCTCCTCCCTTACCTCTTTGAAGCACTGTCTCAGAGTAATCTGAGAGGCTGTCTTCCTGGGCAACAGTCCTCAGTAAGGTGCCAGAATAAAACCGAACTCACAACGTGCACATTGTGCATTATTCTTTCAGCTGACAACGTCAAATAAAAAGATAACTTAAGAATGATAAAGCAGTTTAATAAGTAATGAGGAGCTGGAGTGTTGAGGGGATAAAAACGGGCGCTAACCCTGCTTGGGGAGACGACGGGTCAGGGAAGGCTTCTTCAAGGATGTGCCTGACAGGGCACTTGGGGCGGGGGGTGGGGGAGGCGGCATCACAAGTATTGGGTCAGATGTCACTAGGGCTGTATTTAAAAATACATCTTGTTCATTATGAATTTTTGCCTTAATCTTCATCTTTTAAAACATTGCATTACAATATTATTACCTCGATTTCTGAGGGTTTTGGCGCCCTCTTAAATTTTGCACTCGGGGCCAGTGCAAAATTCGCCTCCGTCTATTCCAGCTTGTTGGACGAGGGTGGGAGACCTGGCTCTGTCCTTAGTACGGAGGGCAAGACTCTCCTGCTGGTCCCTCATCTTTGTAAAGGGAAGGACCGTTACGCAACAAGGTCACTGAGGTTTAAAAATCTTCCTGGCACGACCCGGACTCACCTCGGCGGGGTCGGACCCTGTACAACGCGCCGGAGAAAGTGCCACAGGAAGACCCTTTTCCCAGACTTCCGGACTTCGTCTTTATTACCCAATGGCAGGGGAGGTGCGCTTGAACCCGGCTTGTGATTGGCTGGGACCGAAACGAACCGGGATAGGCTCTCAAAGGGGAACGGCGCCTTGCGTCATCAGCGAGCGACGCTCTAGAGGGAGCAGGTAAGTAAACTAAGCTCCTTTCTAATTGGCTCGGTCTTTCAGGACGGTTGAAACAGCAATGGGGATTTGCTCTCCTCTAAGTCTAGGCTCCAGATAATTGGAGAAAGGGTGAAGACGGGGGGAGAAGTTTATTGCGTCACTTACTGCCCGGAAGTCCTGGGGGCCGAGCCTTCAGAGGAAGGGGGTGGGTCGGGGGTGCGGGCCTCTCCCTGTGGGGCGGTGGGGACAAAGCCACCACGCTGTTCGGTCCTGAAGCGTGGGAGGCGGGCTTGGGGGCGGGGTCGAACCTGTGGGCGGGGCGCCAGAGGGCGGGCGGGGCGGGGCGGGGCGGGGCGGGGCCAGGGAAAGGCCGGGGGCGGGGCCGGGCCCGGCGCGGGAGTGCGGGGCAGCCGGCAGAGTCTGGTCCCTGGGCTGGTTCCTCTTCCCAAGCATGGCTCCGCGCTGTTGGCGCTGGCGGCCCTGGTCGTCTTGGACTCGGACTCGGCTGCCTCCTTCCAGGAGCATCCAGAGTAGGAGCAGAGCGCCTCTAGGGCTGGGTGGGAGTTCGGGGAGGCCTGCGAACGATCCCGTGAGAAGTGGGAGCCAAGCCGGGGCAGGGCTGGAAAGGGGAGAGGGAGGGGACCAGGGCCGAGACTAGAGGGGTGCACTCATGTAGACGGAGTGGGGGCGGTGTCCAGGGGCAGATGACGGCCTGTGCGGCAAGGTGTGAGGCTGCTGGGGTGAGACAGGGGTCAACAAAGTGCGAGGGGGAGACCATGATGTCCACAGGCATGAGAAGGAGTGAATGAGGGGGATAAGGAGGTCTGTGGGGCAGGAGGAAAGTCTGAAACAGGGGTCTATATGGGTGATAGAGGGCTCTGTGGAAGGAGAGGAGTTAGAAGAGGTAAAACGGGGGATTGTGGGGAGATCCACAGGGACGAGATTGGGTGATGCCGGCTCTCTTGGAAGGTGTGGTATTCTAGCTGAGTGGGTTGGGAAAACCCAGTAAGAAAAATTAAGCAGTGCTGAGCAGTCCTGAGCACCACTTCAGGGGTGATGGGGAGTGTTGAGTAGGCCCTCTAAAGCGGGCTCTGGATGTGGCTGAGATGGGGGCTCTGGATGGACACATAACCTTTGGGGATTCAGATGGAATAAGGGACCCTGGCAAATGTCGAAGCTTCGAAGAAAAAGAGGAGGATGCATATGAGGGTGAAGCCTAGGAAACTCCATCTTCTCTTCGACATTTAAGTTGGGATTTGGCACAGGCGAGGGAGTCTTGTTCTGACCTTCCGCCCCCATCCCCACCCTAGACTTCGGCCAGCACTTCTCCACACAGGAGCAGACCCCCCAGATCTGTGTGGTGGGCAGTGGCCCAGCTGGCTTTTACACGGCCCAGCACCTGCTAAAGGTAAGCCACTTCCCCCTGGTTCCTTTTCCCAAGATTCACGTGCTGCTTCAGTCCTAAGTGCAAGCCCCACTCCTTTGGGTTTTAAAAGCACTCCTGGATTCCTGATGGGGAAGAGGCTCCCAGCCCATCTGGACAGGACACTTGTACATGCTTTGTCACCTGGGGCTCCCCACTCTAGGTCCTCAGCTCGGAGAGAAGTGTGTTTACCTCCTGGGTGGTGGTTCGTGGCAAACAGTTGGCTATGCTTTCCTGGCCAGGTACTCCAGGGTTAGGGTTAGGGTTAGGTTACTCCAGACCTGGAGGATAACTTTGTCCTGCCCCTTATCTTCCCTTCTTTCTCCTCTCTCTCCTCACTGTTCCCAATATCCTGCATCTTGAGGCCACCCGCTCTTCTCAAGGCCCTCTGTAACGTTAGGCGCCTCATTGCACTCTCCTTGCCAATAGTTCCAGCCCTCCCCATGCCATGCTGTTTTTTCAGCCTGCTCTCCACTCCCCATCCTACCCCTTCCCCCCACCCCATGGCCAGAGTCTCAAGGTTTATAGTAGTAGCCTTGGCGGGCAGGGCCCCAAGGTTGCTGGTTACCCTTGAAACATCAGCAGGCCTTGGTGGGGCGGGAGTCGGGGATGGGAGAGGGGTGTGGGCGAGTTCAGCTGACTGAGACATAGGACAATGACCTTGCTGTGGAGAGAAAAGAGAAAGGATGAATATATTAATTATACACTCTACTTAAAAAGTAGGGTGATCAACCTTCCCAGTTTGTCTAGGGTGTGAGGCTTTCAGTCTTAAAGCTGGGAGGGTCTTGGGGAGGCCAGGATGAGTTGGTCCCCCTGCCAGAAAGTGACCTAAGCTCACCTTCCAAGCAGCACAGGTAAAAGAGCTAATTACAGTGAAGTGACCAGTAAGAGCCTGGTAAGTGGGGTCAGCAGGAAAGTGCTTCCTGGAGAAGGTGTGTTTGAGTTGCACTGAAGGAGGCTCCCAGGCTCTGGAGAGGGGCTCCCACATGTGGGGCTTCATTACAGGCCAGTTTCCATGGGTTACGACAGACCTAGGCACTGGGAGGGAGACCAGGGATCTTCCACGGCTTGTGTAAGGGGAGCTGTGTGAGCAGAGCCTGAAATCTGGGGAGAGGGACCTTCCAGGCAGGGTTCTCAGTGCCCCTAGTGTGAACAGAGGCTCTGCCCTGTGCCTACTTTCCCCGTGGGAGGTACTGGGGCTGGGCACTGGGGCCAGTTACAAGCTGGTCCCTGCCCACTGGGAGCTTCAGACTACCAGCTATGGTCCTGCGACAGGAACACGAGGCACGTTTGGGACAGTGAAACTTAGCTGAGTCAGGCACTGTCTACACAGCATGTCCTCACAGCATCAAGACAACTTGTGAAGCAGGTGGCATGACTCTTGCTTCAGAGGTGAGAATGCTGAGGCTGAGTGAGGCTGCCCAAGGCCCCACTGCTGAGCAGGGAAGGCCTGGTGGACTGAGCGTGGACTGTCCGATGGCAGAGCCTGCCCTTAAGGTCCACGCTGGGCCATTCAGTTATCAAGCACTGGACGCTGACATGATCCAGGACGGCTTGGCCCTGGGAACATGGGCATGAGCAGGACAGACGTGGTCGCCATGGTCAAGGACCTGACAGTCTACTTGGGGGGCTGTGGAGTAGAGAAGAGGGTTTACGTGATAGTCTAGGATTCTGATGGGCGAGGGGGCTCTGTGTACAGGTGGGACACCTAACCCAGCTGGAGGGGGTGATGTCCTTGATCTATTTCTAAAGGACAGAAGGAGGGGTGGGGGAGGAGGCCAGAGAGCCCCAGGCTCAGAGAACTAGCTGACAAACACCCAGAGGAAAGAGAATGCTGGTTTGGGGATGGGCGAGTTGGGGAGGTGGAAGGTGAGAGCAGAGGCTGGAGGAGGTGCGTGGGCCCAGGCGCCGGGGACCTGGGAGCCCCTGAGCAGGCTGGACTCCGGCAGTTTCTCTTGGTGCTGTCCATCCCCCTCTCTCCATCAGAGTCCCCTGGGGGACTGGTGAAAAGGCACATTTCTGGGCCTCCTTTCCACCTAATCAAGCCGTGACTGGGGCCCAGGAATCAACATTTGAAAACAGCATGCCTCCCTTTGTCCTGGGCGTGCAGTTGCCACAGGTGGTTGGCTTCACCAAAGGGTTTTGGGGGAGGGGGTTGAAAGCACCCTGATTTCGTTCTGGAGCTCTCTCTGCCTGCAGGGTGGGAGGCAGGGCTGGTGACCAGGAGAGCAGTGGGAGCCAGCCGCAGTGGGGAGGATGGGGGTCCAATTGGACATGGTCGAGGGGAGTCAGAGAGAAACCTCAGCTTCTGGCTCGGGGTGGAAGGAAGCCCAGGAGCAGAGGGGGAGAGGTTTGGGGGAAGGGGACCGGCTTCCATCCGGATCGGTGTTTGGTGTCTCGGGTGAGCTGTCCAGGGGTCTCAGGCTTGGTAGGAGGGCTGGGCAGAAGAGAGGAGAATGTCATCAGTAAGTCCACAGGAATTTGAGGTCATAGGAGGGAGTGATGACACCTCCCCAGGGAGTGTCCTGGGCAAGGGGAGGGGGTCTCAGATTGGAAGAACCTCCGAGAATATTCTTGTTAGAGAAGGAATAGAGCAAAGAGGACCTGGGAAAGAACAGCCAGAGGGATTGAGGGACAGGGGAGAGCTAGAAGGCACCAGTGGTAAAGAACCCGCCTGCCAAACAGGAGACACAAGAGATGAGGGTTCGATCCCCGGGTCGGGAAGATCCCCTGGAGGAGGAAATGGCAACCCACTCCAGTATTCTTGCCTAGAGAATCCCATGGACGAAGGAGCCTGGTGGGCTACAGGTGGGGTCCCAAAGAATCACGACTGAATCGACTTAGCACTCATGTGAGAACTAGAAAGGAGTGGCTTCCTGGAAGAGGAGTCCGGTCCTGTGGGAGAACCAGTGAACAGGTCCAGCGGGTTTGGTCTTATGGAGGTGGCCTTGGAAAGGGCCCTGTGACCTGGAGGGAAGGCTCCAAGCTGGAAAGAAGGAAAGATAAGATGGGAAGGCAGATAGTGTATACTATTGACCTCCAGCCTAAGCAGTTTAAACCTTGTCCTGAGGCCGGGCAGCCAGGGAAGGTTCGTGAGCCAGGCGGTGAGACTCAGCCACCACAACTGCAGTGACGGTAACAGCTTTTGATTGAACACTCACAGTGGATCTCGCCTGGGGCTGAGGGTGCAGGCCTTGCTCATTGCATCTGGAGCATCACGCCAGAAGGAATGTTCCGTGGTCCAGAGAAGTTAAGAATCATTCCAGCAGCACAGAGTCAGATAGTGGTGGCGCTGGGTCAGCTCCCGTGGCTGTTGACTCCAAAACTTCAGCTCTTCAAGGGCACAGTGAGGTCGGCGGGGCGGAGGGAGGTGGTTCTAGTACCGCCTGTGGATGGCACGGATGGGGAGAGTCAGCAGGCACGGTGGGCAGTCGGGGGGCCTGGACCTGGACACAGGCAGTGGGCTTCCCAGGTGGCGCTAGTGGTCAAGAACCCGCCTGTCACGGCAGGAGACAAGAGACATGGGTTTGATCCCTGGGTCGGGAAGATCCCCTGGAGGAGGAAATGGCAACCCACTCCAGTATTCTTGCCTGGAGAATTCCATGGACAGAAAAGCCTGGTGGGCCACAGTCCATGGGGTCGCAAAGAGTTGGACACAACTGAGCGACTGAGCACACACACAGGTATAAGTTTCCAAGTGTGGGTCTCAGGTCATCCACAGGCTGGGCATTTCTAGAAGTGTCAAAGGGTTCTAGGACAGGGTTGTGTGTCACGCCTGACCAAATAGATGGAGAAGCTCTCCTGATACAGCTCCAGTGGAGGGAAAGCTGCTGCCTTCTTCGGCTGGCCAACAGTCTCGCCGTCTCAATGGGCTGATGGTCCTTGAAATCAGGCCTTGGCTGCCCTGGCTCTGGACTGCCCATCCCTCTAGTCTGGCTCTCTAGGCAGGTGAGGACAGATGGGCCTTTCTCTCTCCTGTGTCCTCAGCCCACTGAGCGGGCCTGTCCTGCTTTGCCCCGGGAAGGGCAGACTTAGCCTCTGCTTCAACCCCACCAGCGCTTCCCAGGAGGCCTGCCCATGCAGGAAATGTAGGCGATGTGGGTTCCATCCTTGGGTCAGGAAGATCCCCTGGAGGAGGAAACGGCAACCCACTCCAGTATTCTTGCCTGAAGAATCCCATGGACAGAGGAGCCTGGCAGGCTACGGTCCACGGGTTGCAAAGAGTCAGCCACGGCTAAAGCGACTTAGCATGCAAGACACTTGGCCCCACCAGCTGCTGCCCTCTCCCCCAGCACCACTCCCGGGCCCACGTGGATATCTACGAGAAACAGCTGGTGCCCTTCGGCCTGGTGCGCTTTGGCGTGGCGCCTGACCACCCCGAGGTCAAGGTGGGTGTCTCTGGGTTCAGACCGGGGGTTAAGAGACTTTGGTCAAGATACTGGAGGGGGAGGGAGGCTCCTGGACCTCATGGGATGACCCCAGGCTCTCTGGAGGGGGCGACACCCTGGACACTGTGGGGTGAGGGTGGCATTGCCATGGGCCCTGGCTCTGCCCCACCCTCTAACCCCCCACCCTGGGCCTGGCAGAATGTTATCAACACCTTTACCCAGACGGCCCGCTCTGACCGCTGTGCCTTCTATGGCAACGTGGAGGTGGGCAGGGATGTGACTGTGCAGGAGCTGCGGGACGCCTACCACGCCGTGGTGCTGGTGAGTGCAGGCGCGTGGGCAGGGGAGGTGGCGGCGGGGGGGACGCTATGGGGAAGGAGCTGCAAGGAGGCCAGTGGGAGCCTGGGCGCTGGGCTGCCTGGCCCCTTAGCTGCCGCTGAGGCCTCTGGTTCTGTCCTCAGAGCTATGGGGCAGAGGACCATCAGGCCCTGGATATCCCCGGTGAGGAGCTGCCCGGCGTGTTCTCGGCCCGGGCCTTTGTGGGCTGGTACAATGGGCTTCCTGAGAACCGGGAGGTGAGTTTGGGGAGCCTTCTCCCGGCCTCTTCCTCCCCACTCCTCCGCTAGCTCTTGACTCCCACAGCTGGGGGAAGGGGCAGCCACAGACCTGGGAGGCGGCTGGTGAGATGAGATATGAAGCATCAGGCTGGCCGAGGTGGGGAGGCTTCTGGGAAGAGGGGGTGATGGGTGGTGGGGGCGGGCCCTGGGTTGAAACTCTGAGCGCAGAGGAGCCTGAGGCTATGCCTGGGGATGGGGCATGAGGCTGAGGTCAGCCTGACTGAGGCCCAGGCTGGGTGAGCCTCATCCCGACCTCTGTCCCCTAGCTGGCCCCGGACCTGAGCTGTGACACAGCCGTGATTCTGGGGCAGGGGAATGTGGCTCTGGACGTGGCCCGGATCCTGCTGACCCCATCCGACCACCTGGAGGTGAGTGGGTAGATCATGGGCTGGAAGGGTGGGAGTTGGGGGTTACACCAAGGAGAGGAGGCCCCTGTCTACAGGGTTTGGGCCTCGTCCCTCCAGCCTGAACTCAGTGCCTGCTTCCCCACGTGCCGGGGCAGAGGCCTTCTAAAAGGCAGCTCTGCTGCTGCTGCTGCTGCTAAGTCGCTTCAGTCGTGTCCAACTCTGTGCAACCCGAGACGGCAGCCCACCAGGCTCCCCTGTCCCTGGGATTCTCCAGGCAAGAACACTGGAGTGGGTTGCCATTTCCTTCTCCAATGCGGGAAAGTGAAAAGTGAAAGTGAAGTCGCTCAGTTGTGTCCGACTTTTAGCTACCCCATGGACTGCAGCCCACCAGGCTCCTCCGTCCATGGGATTTTCCAGGCAAGAGTACTGGAGTGGGGTGCCATTGCCTTCTCCGAAAAGGCAGCTTTACCTCACGCCATTTCCTCATCACTTTCTGCACTACGTAGGCTTTTTAAAAGGAAAAGTTCTCAGTGTGCACACACCCCTCCCCCGCTCAGAACAGCCTCCTATATGTGCACGTGCGTGCTACATCGCTAAATCGTGTCCGACTCTTTGCGACCCAACGACTGTAGCCCACTAGGCAGCTCTGTCCATGGGATTCTCCAGGCGAGAATAACTGGAGTGGGTTGCCATGCCCTCTTCCAGGGGAAGTGAAAGTCGCTCAGTCATGTCTGACTCATTGCGGCTGTATAGTCCATGGAATTCTCCAGGCCAGAACATGGAGTGGGTAGCCTTTCCCTTCTCCAGGGGATCTTCCAGACCCAGGGATCAAACCCAGGCCTCGCGCACTGCAGGTGGATTCACCTTTAATTAATTTTTTAAAATAATTTCAGTTAGTTTATTTTTGGCTGTGCTGGGTCTTCGTTGCTGGGCAGGCATTTCTCCAGCTGCATTGAGCAGGGCCTACTCTCTGGTCGTGGTGTGAGGGTCTCATCGCGGTGGCTTCTCTTGTCTCAGAGCACAGGCTGGAGGGTGCGCAGGCTTCGCTAGTCGCAACTCCCGGGCTCTAGAGCACAGGCTCAGTAGTAGTGGCGCGCAGGCTTAGTTGCTCCAGGGCACATGGGATCTTCCCGGATCAGGAATTGAACCCATGTCTCCTGCAGCAGCAGGCGGATTCTTTATTACTGACCACCAGGGAAACTCACCTGTATTCATCTTTTAGCTCTCGGTTCAGTTGTCCCTTCCTCCAGGAAGCCTTCCAGGACCGTCCTGAATGGGTCTGCCTCCCCTCCTTCCGTGGGCTCGGCTACTGTTTGTTTCAGAGCATGTTGTCACCACCACAGTGTTACACTTATTAGTGAATATTCGATAAGCCTCTCTCCCCCAGATCAGAAGCTCTGTGTGGCCGGCACCGTGTCTCTTTTGTTCACCATTGACCCTGCCTGCTATGCCCCTTGCACACTTGGTAAACACTTGTTGAATGAAGATCGTCAGCCTGGTTTGCTACTCAGTTCAGTTCAGTCACTCAGTCGTGACCGACTCTTTGCAACCCCATGGACTGCAGCACGCCAGGCTTCCCTGTCCATCACCAGCTCCCGGAGCTCGCTCAAACTCATGTCCATCTAGTTGATGATGCCATCCAACCATCTCATCCTCTGTCGTCCCCTTCTCCTCCTGCCTTCAATCTTTCCCAGCATCAGGGTCTTTTCCAAGGAGTCAGTTCTTTGCATCAGGTGGCCAAAGTATTGGAGTTTCAGCTTCAGCATCAGTCCTTCCAATGAATATTTAGGACTGATCTCCTTCAGAATGGACTGGGGATCTCCTTGCAATCCAAGGGACTCTGAAGAGTCTTCTCCAAAACCACAGTTCAAAAGCATCAATTCTTCCACGCTCAGCTTTCTTTATAGTCCAACTCTCACATCCATATATTACTACTGGAAAAACCATAGCTTTGACTAGACGGACCTTTGTTGGCAAAGTAATGTCTCTGCTTTTTAATATGCTGTCTAGGTTTATCATAGCTTTTCTTCCAAGGAGCAAGCATCTTTTAATTTCATGACTGCAGTCACCATCTGCAGTGATTTGGGAGCCCAAGAAAATAAAGTCTGTCACTGTTTCCATTGTTTCCCCATCTGTTTACCATGAAGGGATGGGACGGGTTTGCTGCTAGTTGGAACCATTTGCAGAATTGGCGGCAGTGCTCTGTCTGGCCACCAGAGGGGACAGTGTTGCCATTTCAGGCTGCCAACCTTCTCACCGCCCAGGGCCTGGACACCAGCAAATGGAGAGTCCCCTTCTATTGTCGTTTTCCAGTGACTTTAAGGTCCTCCTTTTGTGCCAGAAAACGGACATCACTGAGGCCGCCCTGGGAGCCCTGAGACAGAGTCGGGTGAAGACGGTGTGGATTGTGGGCCGACGTGGACCCCTACAAGTGGCCTTCACCATAAAGGTGCTGGGGTCTGAGGGCCAGGGGCCAGGGTCCCTTGGGAGGCGTGGCATGGCAGAGCTGCCCAGGGTGGACGAGGGGGAGCCAGGCAGGGCCCCCAGGGGCCCAGTGCCTTCCGTGGTGGTGGGTGGTGGTGGTGTCTCCCCTGGGCTGGGTTCTGGGGTGGGCTCAGGAGTGGACAGCGCTCTGGACCTGACCCTCTCGCCCACTCCCCACTCCCACCCCCAAGGAGCTTCGGGAGATGATTCAGTTACCAGGAACTCGGCCCATGTTGGATCCTGCGGATTTCTTGGGTCTCCAGGACAGAATCAAGGGTGAGGGGCCCTGGCCTGGCTCCCCAGCTCACTAGGAGGGGATGGTCTAGGTCAGAGAGGGCTAGGGGGAGGGCATGTGGGGAGAGGGCTGGAACCCAGACACGCCCTGGAATGTCCTGCGTTGCTAACAGAGGCCGCTCGCCCGAGGAAGCGGCTGATGGAACTGCTGCTTCGAACAGCCACGGAGAAGCCAGGGGTGGAGGAGGCTGCCCGCCGGGCATCAGCCTCCCGTGCCTGGGGCCTCCGCTTCTTCCGAAGCCCGCAGCAGGTCCTGCCCTCGCCAGATGGGCGGCGGGTGGCAGGCATCCGCCTGGCAGTCACCAGACTGGAGGTGAGTCTCCTGTTCCCCAAAGACATCCCCGTTCTCAAGTCTCCCTACCCCCCAGCCTGGTGTTTCTCACACTCTACCCACAGGGCATTGGAGAGGCCACCCGGGCAGTGCCCACTGGGGATGTGGAGGACCTCCCCTGTGGGCTGGTGCTGAGCAGCATTGGGTATAAGAGCCGCCCCATCGACCCCAGTGTGCCCTTTGACCCCAAGCTCGGGGTCGTCCCCAATATGGAGGGCCGGGTTGTGGATGTGCCAGGTGAGAGGGCGTGGCGGGGGGACAGGGAGGCTCGTGTCTCTCAGGGCTGTTTCACATTCATTCCTTCATCAGGTGACATGTGCTAGGAAACTGTTCTGAGTCAGGCTCATGACTCAGCCCCACCCACCTCCTGGCCCTACGAGAAGTCCCCAGTGTAGCTGAGACGCCCACTCGTATGTCTGGTTATTAAATCGGTCAGGGTGCTGAGGCCTGCTCTGGGCTAGGCCAGGGCCGAGACTAGAGATTAAGCAGCAGCTTAATCCTCATCCTCTGCAAGTTAGCAGTCTGGTTAAGTACCCACATGTGCACTGCACTCAGTTGCTTAGTCCTGTCCCACCCTTTGTGACCCCATGGACTGTAGCCCACCAGGCTCCTCTGTCCACAGGGATTCTCTGGGCAAGAATGCTGGAGTGGGTTACCATACCCTCCTCCAGGGGATCGTCTCAACCCAGGGATCAAACCCAGGTCTCCCGCATTGCAGGTGGATTCTTTAATGTCTGAGCCACCAGGGAAGCCCAAAAAAC
Organism: Bos mutus; assembly: GCF_027580195.1. NCBI lineage: Eukaryota > Metazoa > Chordata > Mammalia > Artiodactyla > Bovidae > Bos > Bos mutus. The sequence continues at coordinate 6,725,722 of NC_091635.1, read as the reverse complement.
CACATACCTATCTAGTTATTAATTTAGTCAGTGTTTACTGAGAGCCTACTGAAGCAAGTTGACAGGACCCAGCTCCTCCGGGGAACGCCAAGATGCAGCGACACTAAGGTGTAAGGAGGGGGGCGGTGCGTGCTGAGAACACCTGGGTGTGTTGGGGGAGACTGAGGGCAGTGGCAGCAGACGAGTGGGCCCCGCTGATGGGTGCTGGGGGCCATCCTCCTAGCATGTGTGTCCTGGGGCTCAGGCTTGCCAGGGTGTCCAGCCCACTCCCCATGCCTTCACCCTCTGTCACCCCCACACCCCCAGGCCTCTACTGCAGCGGCTGGGTGAAGCGGGGACCCACAGGTGTCATCACCACCACCATGACCGACAGCTTCCTCACCGGCCAGATTCTGCTACAGGACCTGAAGGCCGGGCACCTGCCGTCTGGCCCCAGGCCGGGCTCTGCATTCATCAAGGCCCTGCTGGACAGCCGAGGTCTGGGCCCCGTGTGAGCTCCCAGGAGGTTGGGGGGGGGTGTCTGGGGGAGGTCCCTGGGCCCGAAGGGGGCTGCTCCCCACTGGGGCAGGGGAGCAGGTAGAGGCCCTGAGCCATCTTCCCTCTGCCGCAGGGGTCTGGCCCGTGTCTTTCTCGGACTGGGAGAAACTGGATGCTGAGGAGGTGTCCCGGGGCCAGGCCTCGGGGAAGCCCAGAGAGAAGCTGCTGGATCCTCAGGAGATGCTGCGGCTGCTGGGGCACTGAGCCCAGATCCCAGCCCCGCTGGGTGCAGAGAGGAGGGTGAGCCCCGATCCCAGCCCTGCTCAGAGAAGAGAGGAGGCGCGCTGGACAGCGGAGAGGCGTCGGGGTCAGCCTGAGCGGGACTCTGCACCCCAGCTGCGTCGTCTGCCTGTCCTGGCATACAGCCCTGGCTGCCTCTTCTCCAGGGGCGTGGGAGCACTTTCTGGAGCCAGAAGGTCACTCCTGCCAGTGTGGGTACCTTTCAGCAAGGAGATAACCTTAGTTAGGGATGGAGGCAGGTACAGGCTGACCTCCGTCCCTCCTGTCTCTCTCCTGCTGGACTGTGGAGGGTCCCCGGGTCAGGAATATGCTGGAAATAAAGCACCTGCCACCTAGAGTCACTGGTTCGTGTGCGCGACTTCTTTCGAGGCCCAGGGTCACCTTCGGGCCGCAGCTCCCCTCCGGTCGCCAGGTGGCGCTGCAGAGCCAGCTCCCTGCCCCCGGGGGGGCCGGTGGGGGGTTTTGGCAGCCCAGCTTCGCGCCCACCAGTCTTCCCAGCTCGGCCCTGCTGGTGCGGCCGGCCTGCCTTCTGCCCGCCCTGCAAGCACCCTGTGACCCCAGCCTGTCCGCTCCGCTCGCCCTCCTGTCGGGTCCCCGTCCCTGGTTGTCTCCAGCATAACCAAGTGCAAGACAAAAAGTGGGAGCCAGGGCCCCGGGCGGCGCTTGCCCCACGCGTCCCTGTGGCCCCTCGGACTTGCCGGGGTCCCCCGCTCTCTCATTCCCAATGCCTCCCCGCCTTGTTGCTTTCCAGCCAGATAGGTCTTTGAAAAATAGCACCCCGGTGTCCCTAGCGTGTTCATCATCTTTTTACCAGCCCCCCAAGCTGCCGGCCTCACTTTACAGACCAGGGGGGAATCCTCGAAATTAACCAGCCCAAGGTCACACACCCACTGAGCGTGGGGCTTGAACCCAGGGCTGCGGGCAGCCTGTTTTCTCCGAGGCCGTAGGGTCTGGGGACATGGGGAGAAGGGACACGCCGGTGGGGTGGGCCGGCCGGGGCGGGGCGGAGGCGGCGGGCCCCGGTGGGGCGGGCCCGCGCGGGTGGCGGCGGCGGCGGCCAGTGCTCCGACACAGCCGGCTGGCGAGCCCCGGGAGCCGGAGGCGCGGCGCGCCGCCCAGCCCGGGACGGAACCCGGCGCCGAGCGGGCCACGGGAGGGGCGCGGGGCGCGGGGCGTGGGGGCGGGCCCGGTCCCAGCCCGGCAGGCCGCGCCACGGGCTCCGGCCCCGCAGGCGCCCCTGCCCAGGCGCCCGCCAAGCTAGGACAGAGCGCGCCGCGCGCGGAGCCGAGTCGCCAGGACTCGTACCGCGCGGGAGGCGGCCGGCGCGGGCTCTGGGCGCGGGCGCAGCGCCCCTTCCCCCCGGTGAGTGGCGGGCGGCGAGCGGGGTCGCCAACTTCGCCGCCAACTTGGGGCTGGGCTCCGGCGCCTCACGGGCAAGGACGGCGGGGACAGACGCGGGGCACCGGGGAGAGTCTGGAGGACGCTCGGAGCCCGAGGGGGTGGAGCTGGGGGTCCGGAACCTGGGGCGCCCGGCCTGGGGATTAAGACCCAGGCGGGCGGGGACGAGGTGTGGGAGAGAGGCCGGGGTGCCAGGCGCGCGCGGCGGACGCGAGGGAAGGACGCGGGCGAGGCGCCCAAGACGTTCGTCTCCCGGGTCGCCGAGCCCTCCGGGCCCCCCTTTTCGCCAGGCGCCGCGGCACCGCTGGGGAGGGGGCGGTGCGCGGACGCAGGAGTCGGGGCTAGGAGCCCCGCAACTGTTGCTGCGGGAAGCCGGGCGGGGCTTGGGGAGCTGGAGCCGTGGCTGAGCTGAGCCAGAGCGAAGGGGGCTGGAGAGGGCGCGGAGCAGAGAGGACGAAAGGGGCTGTCAGTGGCTCCAGGAGCCGGCCGCCTGCTCCCGGGAGGTCGGCCGAGGATCTGCCCTCGCAGTCCCGCCCCTTCACCGGCTGTGAGCACCGCAACCCACCCCCGCCCAGATTCCCCACTTCCAGCTCTTCCTTCTGTGCAACCTCCCTCCTCTGACCTCAAGGAAGCAGAGTGGGCTTTACGGGGTGGTGTGATCTCCCCAAACTCTGGCCCCGCGCCTGGCGGACCCAGCCAGGCTCGAGGCTGAGAGACGAAGGATGGGCGAAGAAGACCTGGGAGAGGCAAGAGCCCTCCACCCCCGCGCGCCCCGGTGCGCTGGGCCTTGGCGGCCGCACCAGCGCGTTGCTCTGGTTTCCCCGGGCTTCGACCAGGATCCCCGACGGCTGGGAAGGGGAGCCGCAAGCCTCCTGCTGCAGAAAGTGGTTCACGCCTAGGCCTAGGCGGGCAGGGCCAGGGCCATGAGAAGGTAATGTCACACAGCGGCCAGAACATCCCCAAGGGTGCGTCCCACGAGCCATGGAAAGGTCCTGCCGGGTGAGCCAAGGGGGAATTCTTGCCGGGCCCTGACGCTCACCCTACTGGTCCTAGCCCTGCTCCCCTGGAGGGACTTCGGGCTTGGTCCCCAGCCCTCCAAAGCGCACCGCCCTGGCTTCATCCCCTAAAGTGAGGAAGGGAATTTGCTGGGTGCGGATCGCCTGCTGTGTCTCAGAGCCCGTCTAGTTTCTGGCTGCGCCAGTCAGCTTCCAAGCTGTTCCTAAACTCGGTACGAGGAATTCGAATATTAACGTGAAGGGGACCGAGTAGACCGGGAACCTAACTCCCGGATTTGCCCTAGGGCAGGACTGAGCTGGTACGGCGCCCACACCGGCTCGCCTGGCCCCACTTGCCAGGTGAGCTCGGCGCTCCCCACTCGCGGGGCTTGGGGCACGATCCAGCTTGGGGGCAGCGGGGATGGGGACCTAGGAGCCGAGGAGGTCTGCAGAGGGCAGCGGCGAGGCTGGGGGCGCGGGGTGCGTGGTGCCCAGTTTGGCCGCCAGGAGGCGTGGCGCGGGTCCCGGCGTCCGGAGTCGCCGCCGCCGCATCGCAAGTGTCCTTGAGCCGCGGGTGACGGTGTCTCTCGCCGCTCGCGCCCCCTCCTCCCGCGGGGGGAGCCTGATGCTACGTTCCCTATGAATTATTTATCGCTGGCCTAAAAATACCCCGAATTTCACAGCCCGAGTGTAAGAGATTCCCCTGAGGGTCCGAGTGGAATCAGCGGCGAGGGTGGGGGGCGGGGAGTTAGTCTTACAGGAGGGAGACCTCGGTGTCCGCGACAGTGGGGGCAAGGTGGAGCGGTGGTCTTCTCCCCTGGCGCCCGGGTTCTCCCCTGGCACTCGGCAGAAGGGAGGCAGGGAAACCCGACGGCAGAGCGAAGGTCGCTCACCCGGTGGGCGGCGAATCCAGACGGGCCGCGCGGCTGGGGTCCCTCGGCTCCTCCGGGAAGCGGGAAGCGGCGCGGTTGGCGGGTGGGGCTGACTCCGGGGACCCAGGCTCCCGGCCTGGGGTGGGGGACGGCCCTCAGATGTCTGGCGTGGGAGAGTGTGTGCACGTCTGTGTGCGGGGAGCCTGCCTGGGATTGGGGGAGCAGGGGAAGAGAGAGAAGAGCTCTAAGCAGGCGGAGGTGTTCGGGCCGTTCAAGGTGATGCTGAGTGTCTCAGAAGACCGACAATTGCCTCCCTCCCCCGGGCTTTCTTGGGGAGGTCCGAGCGTTCATCAAATATTAACAGCCCCTTTGCGAAATGTGTGGACCCGCAAGTGGGTGGGCAGAGGTCTGGAAGACAACAGTCCAGCGCCTGGGGTGGGGGCATCCTGAAGTGGGCACGTTCCTGCCACAGGGCGAAGTGACAGGAGCCATCCCAGAGGCATAGCCGGAGCTCCCCGACCGGAGGTGGTGGTGGGGAAGGGCAGCTGGCCTGGGACCAGACCCAGACCCTCTTTGTCTCCACCTGTGCGTCCGCAGCTGCGAGGTACTGAGGCAGGGGCTCTGTGGGAAAGGGATTTACCTGGGGCTCTGAAAGTTCTGGAGTTTGTCGTGGAGACGAGAGAGGCAAAGGGAAGAGGCCATTGCAGCCCAAGAGAGCAGCAGAGCAAGCTTGGAGGTGAGGGCAGTGGGGCCATCTGGCCACCAGACGGGAGGGAGGAGGAGGCCCACGGAGGGGAGGGCAGCCAGGGTGTGCCAGGCTCTGTCCATGGGACCAGGGTGTCCGGGCTTCATGTGCAGGCACCAGGGAGCAGCCGTGCTGTTTGAGGAGGGGTGCAGCGGCCAGAGGGCTCTTTTTGGCCAAGGGAGCAGCAGGTGGGGTGTGGCTGGATGGGAGGTGGAGAAGTGGGAGGCCAGGGGGAGACACATGGGGGATGGGGTCAGGCTGGGGCTCAGGTCTGACCTTCCTGACTTGCTGCAGAGGCTGGATGCCCCGTGGTGCTGAGACTGTGGAGCCTGAGACTCTTGGAATCTGCCCATTGCTCTTTTTAAAAAAAAAATTTCTTAAATTTATTTTTAATTAGGAGATAATTGCTTTACAGTGTTGTGTTAGTTTCTGCTGTACTCCGAAGGGAATCAGCCATTCATGTGCGCTCAATTGCTCAGTCGTGTCTGGCTCTTTGCGACCCCATGGACTGTAGCCCACCAGGCTCCTCTGGCCATGGGATTCTCTAGGCAAGAATACTGGAGTGAGTTGCCATTTCCTCCTCCAGGGGATTTTCCTGACCCAGAGATCAAACCCATGTCTCTTGTGTCTCCTGCACTGGCAGGCAGATTCTTGACCACTGAGCCAATTGGGAAGCCTTTCCCATTGCTCTTTGAAGCTTGGGGACTGCTTTGACTGGGGTCCATCCATCCACAGGCATTCTGTGGTCACTCCTAGGGAGAGGCAAGACCTGCCCCAGCTTCCTCTCCTTGCCAATTCCAGCCCTGAAGGACTCCTTCCCATCTGAGAGAGTCTCTGGGGGCAGTGCCCCCTAGGAGCTGAGGGAGGACCTGGGTCCTTCATCTACAGTCATGTAGCCAGAAAGAAACAAAATGGGAGCCACATGTAGGCACATTAGACAAAAGGAAAAAGAAGTGAAATGAATTCTAACACTATATTGTGTCTGAATCAATGTATCTAAAATATTTCTTCAACATGTGATCAATACAAAAATATTAACAAGATATTTTCGTTTTGTAATGTGGAGTTTTTGTTATTCAGTGTGTATTTTACACCTACGGCATCCCTCCGTTGGGATGGGCCTCATTTAAGGGCCTGATAATCACACATGACTGGTGGCTGCTATATTTGACAGCACAGGTCCGGCACTCAGAGCTGGGAGGCAGAAGTGGGGGAGGCTTCAGGCTTCCCAGGGATGGGCAGCTGAGCACAGAGAGCTTGCAGGAGGAGAAAGGAGCGTGACAGTGTCCTTTGCTGGTGTGATGCGAAATCCCTGGTTGAAGGTAGCTGTGGACACAGCGGGCTTCTGTCCCTACCCTAGACTCACACTGACATGCTTTTTATTTATTTATTCAGCCGTGCTGGGTCTTAGTTGTGACACTTGGGGTCTTTGATCTTTGTTGCAGAGTTCAGGATCTTTAGTTGCGGCATGAGAACTAGTCGTGGCATGTGGGATCTAGTTCCCCCACCAGGGATTGAACCCGGGCCCCCTACATTGGGAGCGTAGAACCTTAGTTACTGGACAACAAGGGAAGTCCCTCCCGGCTGACACTCTCAGTGTACTGGGAAACCCTACACAGGGGGAGATTTCAAGGGCACAAAAGCAAATACAGTATTCCCTCCCCTGCCAAAAATCCTCTCTTCTCATTCTGAAATGAAATCTGGCCCAGCCTGGTCACCCTCTGGCCCTCTCCCGTTCAGAAGTTTCATCGGGGAAGTGATGGAAATGGAGTGGGTGGCAAAGCTGTGGCTGACAGCCAGCTGGGAGGGAGAGCTGCCTCCCTGGGCACCACACTCACAGTGTGGCTGTTGGTCCCAACCCAAAGCAGTGATGCTTGTTTCACGAGGATACACATCAGGCCCTTGGGGTAGGTTTAAAAAATCCCTCACACCAGCGATGGCCCAGGGAGGCAACTCACGTGTGAGATACCGTGAGGATTGCAGGTGACCCCAAGCCCTGAAACACTCAGTGGGGTCACACTCCTGCTGTGGAAGAGCTGCTACTAACTGAGGCCATGGAGGGAAGGGTAGGGATGCCCAGAGCCCAGGAGGAGGGGGCTTTGTGCCAGGCAGGGTTACACAGAGCAGGGTCCTCAGGGATGTTAGATTCAACTTAGGATGCAAAAGGTCTGTGTGTGTGTATGTGTGTGTGTTTCAAGAGCTGCCTTCGTTCACCTGCTATGGAGCTGTCACCTAGAAAATAAGGATGCTGATAACAGTGGGTAGCCCTCTCACTGCTGTGAAGTAGTCCTGTGATTATTGCTGGCAAGAAATCGTGGCTCGGAGAGGCCAAGCAACTTCCCCAAGATCACACAGTCAGTGAGTGGCAGAACTGGGACTTGAACTCAGGTCTCCCTGACTCAAATCCATGCACTTGGTACCAGATTAGCATTTGATGTGTACCTCCCTGGGGCAGAGCCCAGATAGATAAGTTTCAAAGGTCTGGCCTTTCTAGCCAAGCATGCTGTTCAACAGCAGGAGGGAAGTCATGAATACCTGTCCAGGCCACATTCTGCCCAGACCCCGGTCTCCAGGCTGCATGTGGACCCTCCGCTAACCTCTCTGCCTCTTTCTCTGTGTCTGTCTGTGTCTGTCCACCTCTCTCTGTGGAGGGAGGCTCCTCCCTCTTCTCTTTCATCCTCTGGATGTCTGTCCCTCTGACTCTGGCTTTCGCCTCCTCTCTGTCCTTCTTGTTTTTTCTCCATGCCTCTGTCTCCCTGCCTGTGCCTACCCTGCTCTCTCCGCAGGACTCTCCGGTGGACATGGGGGTGGCCCTGGGCCAGGCCCTGCTGCTTACCTCACTCCTCGGGGCCTGGGCAGGGCTGGGCCCTGGGCAGGGAGAGCAGACTGTGACGGTGGCCGTGGTATTTGGCAGCTCGGGGTCCCCGCAGGCCCAGGCCCGTACCCGCCTCACCCCCCAGAGCTTCCTGGACTTGCCCCTGGAGATCCAGCCGCTGAGCGTGGGCATCAACAACACCAACCCAAGCAGTCTCCTCACCCAGATCTGCGGGCTCCTGGGGGCTGCCCGCGTCCATGGCATCGTCTTTGAGGACAACGTGGGCACTGAGGCCGTGGCCCAGATCCTGGACTTCATCTCCTCCCAGACCCACGTGCCAATCCTCAGCATCAGTGGGGGCTCTGCTGTGGTCCTCACCCCCAAGGTGCCCGTTCAAAGTCATGTCTTCCCATCCCTTGAGCTTGGAGCCAGGCTGGGGCTGGGAGTGTGGGCTGAGTCTGGACCAGGGAGATGCTTGGGTCCTAGGAAGGTGGAATTGGGGTGGGCCCAGCAAGAATGTTGGGACTGGGAGAGACATGGGTGAGGGAGGGGAAAGCTGTGGGAATGATGATTTTATGTTCTAGAAGATAAACTTTCTGAGCTGCTTTCACATTTATGACTGGATGAGGGGTAGGCAGGTGGAAAACCCACCTCTGGTTCTGAGACAGCCCTGGCTCGCCTTCTCCCTGTTTTTCTGGACTTCCTTGGTCAGGCTCCAGACCCCAGCTTGAAGGCCAGGCTGGGCATGGGATCTGAAGTAGCTGGCCTGCAGGCTAGAACTTGTGGGGTCTCACTGTCTGAGACCTGGGGGAGGCAAGCCCTCGCTGTCTGTCTTGGGGGGAGAAAGTTCTAAACATGCATTCACCTGCAATCACAGCTGGGATCAGCATCTGGAAGAACAAACACGGATGCCACACGGGAGTCTAGTAGGACTCCCTTCTGGGTCCGGGCTGGTCAGAGAAGGTCTCTTAAGAAGTGACACCGAAACTGAGACCTGGAGGGCGAGGGGGGTTGACAAGTTGTGTGTGTGGGGGTGGAGTGGGAGTGAGTGTCCCAGGCCAAGGGAGCAGTTCCAGGCAGTTCACAGTAGTGCGGCTGCTCGGAGGTGAGGAGGAGCAGAGTGTTTAGGAACAGAGAGAAGCCTGGGGAGGGAGGTGAGGTCCCGACCACATGGGAAGACTTCTGGGTTTCACCCTAAGAAAGCGAGGAGCTGAAGGTGTTGAGGGGAGAGACTGATCTATTTGCCCGTCTTTTATGCTTATATTTTTATTATGGGGAATTTTGAGCATACATAAAAATAGAAGAGTTTAATGATCCCAGGTAACCCCTATCCCAGGAGAAGGCAGTGGCACCCAACTCCAGTAGTCTTGCCTGGAAAATCCCATGGATGGAGGAGCCTGGTGGGCTGCAGTCCATGGGGTCGCTAAGAGTCAGACACGACTGAACGACTTCACTTTCACTTTTCACTTTCATGCATTGGAGAAGGAAATGGCAGCCCACTCCAGTGTTCTTGCCTGGAGAATCCCAGGGACGGGTGAGCCTGATGGGCTGCCATCTATGGGGTCGCACAGTCGGACACGACTGAAGCGACTTAGCAGCAGCAGCAGCAGCAGCAGCAACCACTATCCCATCCAGGCCGACCATGCCTTATCCTTACCCCCACTCACTTTCCCTTCTTCTGTATTATTTTGAAGCAAAACCCAGATGCAATATTTATCTCATCCATAAATACCTCAGTACACAACTCTAGACGATAGGACTTTACAAAATAATAAAACCACCATACATTATCCTGTCTAAAAAACAATAAAAATCCCTTAACAGCAAAACACATCCAGGCAGTGTTCAAATCTTCCCCCATTGTCTCATAAATGTCATAAATGTGTATGTTAAAATCTGTTGACTTGAAGCAGGAGCCAAACTAGTGTCCCACGTGGCGATTGGTTGGTACGACTTTCAAGTCTCTGTCTGAAGTCTCCTCTTCCATCTCTCTCTCTTTTCCTTGTAAATTTGTTTGTTGAAGGAACTGGTTTGCTTGTCTTATAGGGTTTTCATGGAGTTACTTTTTAAAAAGATTGGGACAGTCGCAGTGTGGTGAAATCTTGGTGGGGTGGAGTGGCAGCAGGGAACCCACAGCTTGGAGAGGACTGCCCTAGTCCAGGCTAGATTTGGCAGGTCCAGGGCACTTTGTGGTGGCCAACGCAGGGGAGGGGAGGAACTTTCTCATCGCCAGGGCTCCGTAGAGGATGGAGCTTTCCCAGTTGCTTCTGGGCCTGACATTATCTCTCAGCACGGGTGACTCTCCACTCTCACAGTGCTGTAGCAAATTACAGACGCCCACTGCACCGTTTCTGAGAGGCCCATTCAGCTGGCCGGGACTGGTGGGCTCGAGTCATCTGAAGCGTTTGTTGAAATACAGATCCCTGGGCGCCATCCTCAGAGAATCTGACCTAGCAGGTGTGCATTGGCCCAGAGAATTTACATTTCCTACAAGCGCCCAGGTGACGCTGCTCCTGCCAGTCTGCGGTCCAGACTTGATCAGGCAGCAAGGTTTAAAAAATGCTCTCCAGGAGATTTTCATGGGCAGCAGGGGCTGGGAACCACGCGCGGGACCGGGGGTAGGGATGAAGGGCATAGTAGGGACAGGGGTCCCTGGGACGCCCAGCATCTTCCAATGCAGAGGCGTGAGGGGTGTTAACCAAGGGGCGGGGCAGTCAGGCCACGCCCCGCTCAGGCTCCGCCCCCGCCCCGCAGGAGTCGGGCTCCGCCTTCCTGCAGCTGGGCGTGTCCCTGGAGCAGCAGCTGCAGGTGCTGTTCAAGGTGCTGGAGGAGTATGACTGGAGCGCCTTCGCCGTGATCACCAGCCTGCACCCCGGCCACGCTCTCTTCCTCGAGGGCGTGCGCGCCGTCACCGACGCCAGCTACCTGAGCTGGCGGCTGCTGGACGTGCTCACGCTGGAGCTGGGCCCCGGCGGGGCGCGCCAGCACACCCAGCGCCTGCTGCGCCAGCTCGACGCCCCGGTGCTGGTGGCCTACTGCTCGCGCGAGGAGGCCGAGGTGCTCTTCGCCGAGGCGGCGCAGGCTGGCTTGGTAGGGCCGGGCACGTGTGGCTGGTGCCTAGCCTGGCGCTGGGCAGCACCGACACGCCCCCTGCCGCCTTCCCCGTGGGCCTCATCAGCGTCGTCACCGAGAGCTGGCGCCTCAGCCTGCGCCAGAAGGTCCGAGACGGCGTGGCTATCCTGGCCCTGGGCGCCCATGGCTACCGGCGCCAGCACGGTGCCCTGCCCGCCCCAGCTGGGGACTGCCGCGCCCACCCTGGGCCCCTCAGCCCTGCCCGGGAGGCCTTCTACAGGTAGGCACCTGCCCAGGGCATGGGCGTGAGGGGGGTGCTTCAAGGCCCGGGGTGGCAGGGAGTTTGGGCTTGCCTGTGACACCTCGCTCTAGCTGTGTGACCTGGGGCCGAGTGACCTCACCTCCCTGGGCCTTAGTTTCTTCATCTGAGAAAAGAGCGGGGTGTGAGAGTGTGGTGAGGACCTCGGGGGTCAACGTAAGGAAACAGAGCAGTAAATACACAAATGCGGCCTGCTGGTGGTGGTGATGAGGCAGGAGGTGGGAGGGTACTTCCGGGTCTGGGCTGGGCTGCAGGCAGGACTCAGGGGACACTGGCTTCTCCCCTCCTCGCAGGCACCTGCTGAATGTCACCTGGGAGGGCCGGGACTTTTCCTTCGGCCCTGGTGGGTACCTGGTCCAGCCCACCATGGTGGTGATTGCCCTCAACCGGCACCGCCTTTGGGAGATGGTGAGAAGGGGGTGAGCCCAAGGGCCCTCGGTATCCTTTCATTGTGTCCCCCCTCCTTGCCCCACAGCTGAGCAGAGAGTCCCATCTGCCCCTTATCCGGCCCCTCATCCTTCAGATCTCAGCTGAAACATCTCCAGGTCCTCCAGGGTGGGTGAGGCACCTCTGCTCTGGGCTCCCACACCACCCCGGCCTCCTGCCACTATAGAACTTATTAAGCACTCTTATTACACAGTCCTGCCCTTGGAGGAGTAACTCACAGCTGTGTTGGCTAGATGGATGGAAACAAATAGACTTTGGGGAGATCCTTGCTTATGAAAGAAGGTTTGCAAAGCATTATGGGAGTAGAGAGGAGGGGCAGAAATTGATTCTGCCTTCAAAGGAGGAAACTGGAGAAGTCTTCTCAGAAGTTGGGACATTTGGCCTGGGGGCTATAGACGGTTGAGTAGGAGCCCACCCAGAAGAGATACTAGTCTCGTAGACCAAGGGGAAGAAGGATGTGAAGCATTTTTAATCGATGTGTTCAGGGGTGTGGAGACTGGGGAAGAAGGAAGGGGTGATGGAGAGAATTGAACCTGAACGTGAAGGGTATTGAGTGCTGGGCTAAGGACTTTGTGTGAGGGTCCAGGGAATGAGTGTAGAGAGACAGGCTCAGGTCTGGGCTTGAGGAAGACATCCTGGCCCAGCAGCAGGGAAGTGTGGAAGCTGGACTGGAGAGTGTGGGGAACAGAGGCCGCGGAGGCTGCAGGAAGGTCTTCTCTTCTGGGCGTGCCCAGCCCTTTGCCCTGACTCTCCTGTTCTCCAAACTCTCTCACCCCAGGCCCTGCTCTGGCCTGTCCCATGTGATCCTAGGAGTGGTGGGGGATTCTTGGCCTTGGCATGCCCCCCTGATAGAAGCCATACCTACAGGATGGGCATAGTAGGGCTGAAGGTCCCAGGCTGAGGCCGGTCACCCTCTGCAGGTGGGGCGCTGGGACCACGGCGTCCTGCACATGAAGTACCCCGTGTGGCCTCGCTACAGTGCCTCCCTGCAGCCCGTGGTGGACAGCCGGCACCTGACGGTGGCCACGCTGGAGGAGCGACCCTTTGTCATCGTGGAGAGCCCCGACCCTGGCACAGGCGGCTGCGTGCCCAACACTGTGCCCTGCCGCCGGCAGAGCAACCACACCTTCAGGTCCGCCAGAACACATGGGGGTGGGGGGGTGTGATGTGAACTGTGCACCGCTGAGTGATGGTGGGCGAGTGTGTGTCTTACGCTCGGGAATGGGGGCAGGGTCCGCACGTCAGGCTGAGAGAGCCACTGGCTCTGACCCCAGTGGTCTTCTCGGCGGCAGCAGCGGTGACGCAGCCCCCTACACCAAGCTTTGCTGTAAGGGCTTCTGCATCGACATCCTCAAGAAGCTGGCCAGGGTGGTCAGGTTCTCCTACGACCTGTACCTGGTGACCAACGGCAAGCATGGCAAGAGAGTGCGTGGTGTGTGGAACGGCATGATCGGGGAGGTAGGCCTGCCCCCAGGCCACCCGAGCCCCCCTGCCTGCCTCCCCGCCCCGCCCCGACATCCGTCAACCACCCCCAGATGGTCCCTTAGGTGTTTCCTCCTGTGCTGGGGCTCCGTCGGGGTGAGACCCAGGCCCAGCTCCCACAGGTCTCCGAGCTGGCACAGGGACTGTATTGGCACCAGTGATGACTCCGGGGGTGGAGCTCTGAGGACTCGGGTGGAGGGTGCTGGCAGGGGGGCCAGGAGGGGAGCGGGAGTCCCTCCTCCGATCTGGGCCTGACCCTCAGGTGTACTACAAGCGGGCGGACATGGCCATCGGCTCCCTCACAATCAACGAGGAGCGCTCTGAGATTGTGGATTTCTCCGTGCCCTTCGTGGAGACGGGCATCAGTGTGATGGTGGCCCGCAGCAACGGCACCGTCTCCCCCTCGGCCTTTCTGGGTGCGGCTCAGGGCCATGGTCGGGGTGGCGAGGGTGGTGCGGAGGGACCTCCAAGTGGATGTGTGGAGCCTGGGGTGGGCCCTTGGAGGGCAAAAACTGTTGTGATAGGACCCTGTCCCAGAGCAGATGGAGAGGGGAGACCAAGGCTTGCTGGGGAGCCTGGTCTCCCTAGGGGTGGCATCTCCCCTGGGGCTCCACTGCTCTGAGAGTCAGAGACCCCTCTGCTCTGTCCAAGGGGCTAGTGACCACGTGGACCCATCTGCCTGCACCCAGGCCTCCTCTGAGCCGCCTCCCTCTGTTCCCAGAGCCCTACAGCCCTGCCGTGTGGGTCATGATGTTCGTCATGTGCCTCACGGTCGTGGCCATCACTGTCTTCATGTTCGAGTACTTCAGCCCCGTCAGCTACAACCAGAACCTCACCAGCGGCAAGAGTAAGCTCCCACTTGGGCCTGGGAGGAGGGAGCAGGCTTGGAGCTTCCCGGAGGGGTGGGCTCAGGGCTTCAGGTGGAGGGGGTGGGGGAGGTTAAAGAGTGAGAGGATGGGGGAGTGGGGTGGGGGGAGCCTTTCAGAGAATGCCCCCTAGTGGGGGTTCCTGGCCTTCAGACAACATGCAGGGGGACCCATCATATACATGAGAGGGAGAAGCAAAGTGAGTTGATGTGCTCTGGGGTGGGGATGGCCAGGGATGGGGTTAGTGGAGACAGGAGCCATGGACTCAGGTAGGCTGGACCTGATGCCCTCTGTGCCGGGCAAGAGGAACCCCAGCGTCTGCCCTCTCGCCCCAAGGGTCTGGGGGCCCGTCCTTCACCATCGGCAAGTCCGTGTGGCTGCTCTGGGCGCTGGTCTTCAACAACTCGGTGCCCATTGAGAACCCCCGGGGCACCACCAGCAAGATCATGGTGCTGGTGTGGGCCTTCTTCGCTGTCATCTTCCTCGCCAGCTACACTGCCAACCTGGCCGCCTTCATGATCCAGGAGCAGTACATCGACACCGTGTCCGGACTCAGTGATAAGAAGGTTCTGCAGCCCCTGCTGTTGGAGGGTGGAGGGGAAGGGGATGCCGCAGGCAGGCAGGGGCAGGCCTTGGGTGGGACACAGGACAGATGGAGTCAGCGGAATCTGAACTGGAGGCGGGAGCAGGAAGAAGCCGGGGAGCCTGGGGAGGAGAGAAATGGCTTAAGTCCACTTAGTATGTTTTGAGTGCATCTTTCCTTGTCCTGGCCTCCGTGTCTTTGTTTTTAAGACACAGGCCTGGTGCAGTCAGTCTCTACGACAGTTCTGCCATTCCTGTGCGGAGTCCAGGCTGCGGGAATGGGGTTGGGGGTGTTGGTGCCTGGAAGGTCAGAGGAAGAGTTAGGAATGCCGACAGTGCCCTCCACCCGCAGTTCCAGCGGCCACAGGATCAGTACCCGCCCTTCCGCTTTGGCACGGTGCCCAACGGCAGCACGGAGCGGAACATCCGCAGCAACTACCGCGACATGCACACCCACATGGTCAAGTTCAACCAGCGCTCGGTGGAGGATGCGCTGACCAGCCTCAAGATGGGGTGGGTCTGCAGTCCTGCTCCCACCCTCTGACTCTCTCTACCCACGTGTCTCCCCGAGAGACCCAAGGTGGGGATGGTGAGGCTGGGCTGCCCGGTAGGACTCCCGGGGAGGGGCAGAGTGAGACAAAAATGGACATGCACCAGGGCCCAGGGGCGCAGCTATGGTACTGACCAGGGCTCAGCCTTGCCCCAAGCATTGGTTATGACCTTCTTAGGGTCTTTAGGGGCCCGGAGGGCAGACAGGACGTGTCCTCCGGGGGCAGAGAGCCCCCCTGGCCTCTCTGAAGAGGAGGGAGGTGGGGTTCCCAAGCCGTGGGAGGGGGCTTCTTTACATCCAGGACCCCAGGGAGGAGAAGGCTCTGCCCATCGCCCCCCCCGGGTAGTGGCCCGCGGGCTCTCATGGCCCAGATCCCCATCAGGCCCCGGGTTCGGTGCCCCGCGCCTTGCTTGATTGCCAGCCTGAGGGCTCAGCCTGTCCCCCAGGAAGCTGGACGCCTTCATCTATGACGCCGCTGTCCTCAACTACATGGCGGGCAAGGACGAGGGCTGCAAGCTGGTCACCATCGGCTCTGGCAAGGTCTTTGCCACCACCGGCTATGGCATCGCCATGCAGAAGGACTCCCACTGGAAGCGGGCCATAGACCTGGCGCTCCTTCAGTTCCTGGGAGACGGTGGGTGCAGCCTCTGAGGGGGGCCGGGGTGGGTCCCATGTGGTTGACAAAGCCCATGGCTGGGACAGCTGCCTGGGGGCTGGTTAGCATTTCCACTGCTGTTCTCTGAGTGCCCAGCGCCTGCGGGCAGGGAGAGAGGCTCTGCGGGTGGGAGGTTGGCACAGTAGTTGGGTGGGGGCATTAGGAACACTGGAGGGAGACTGGGGAGGGATGAGTTGGCCAGGAGGGAGCAGGAAATATTTGGGGAGTCCTTGAAGGAGGGAGCTCAGGCCACAGCGGGGGGTGGGGTGGGGTGTCTGAACTCCTTTACTTTTTCCCAAGACCCCTCCCCTCCATTTCCATCTTTTTTTTTTTTTACAACGGCTATCTTTTATTTATTAATTTATTTTGGCTGCACCTTGGGACATGCATGATCTTAGTTCCCTGACCAGGGACTGAACCTGTGCCCCTTGCAGTGGAAGCATGGAGTCCTAAGCACTGGACAGTCAGGGAATTCTCTCCATTTCCATCTTGAGAGGCCCTGGGAATGGTGCCAAGAGCCAGCCTAATCCCAGAGCCCCGGCCCAGGCTGGCCTTGGTACCGAGAGCTCACACCTGTGAGCGGCCCAGCTGGGCTGCTCTGAGACCCAGAGAGAGCTTTGAATTTAGAGTCCCAGTTAGATGAACTGGTTCTCCATCAGTGCTGCAGAATAATGTGAGTGATAACAGTGAAGATGCTTGCAGCCTCCCTGGGGGCCTAGCTCTTTTGTCTCTGTGTGCCCAGCTCCATGCCTGGCATGCAGGTGATCAATAAGTCTTTGACGAATAAATGAATGATAACATTTACCCAGTCAACAAGCCTTTACTGGGCATGTGGGAGGTGAGTGTGTCAGAGGCTGGCACTGCTCACCGCCCCCAGCTCCCACTCTGCTCTCCTCCCTCCTCTTTATTGACTCCCCTCCCCCCATCCGCCCCTGTAAGGCTGGATCCCTGTGTAGTCCTACAGGTGGGTGGTACCCTGGCCCCAGACCCCTCCTCACTCCAGGCGTAGGTGAGCGCTGGAAGTGTCCTCCCTGAGCCAGGTGTGCACCCCCACCCCCACCCCAGGGGAGACCCAGAAGCTGGAGACGGTGTGGCTCTCCGGGATCTGCCAGAATGAGAAGAACGAGGTGATGAGCAGCAAGTTGGACATCGACAACATGGCGGGCGTCTTCTACATGCTGCTTGTGGCCATGGGGCTGGCCCTGCTGGTCTTCGCCTGGGAGCACCTGGTCTACTGGAAGCTGCGCCACTCCGTGCCCAACACGTCCCGGCTGGACTTCCTGCTGGCCTTCAGCAGGGTGGGTGCCCATCCCGCCCTAGCCAGGCCCCAGCTGTAGGGGCACCAGCCCAGCTGGCCCCTGGCCCCATTTACAGATGTAAAAACTGAGGTCTGGAGAGGTGGCATGGCCTGCCGGCATCACGCAGCAGATGAGAAGCAGAGCCCTTCTCCAACAGGCAGGGCAGGACTCTGGAGCCAGGCTGACCTGCCATTTACAAGCTGTGTGAGTTTAGGAGAAGGAGTTCATCTCTTGGCCCCTCAGAGCTCCTCTGTAAATGCTCCCAGCGGGACATAAGAGGCGCCTAACAAATGTTAGTTTCTTCCTGGGACTGAGAGATGCCTGAGTTGATGGATCCCACCTGGGCGAGGGGCGTTCTGCGTGGGGGCGGTCCGGGAGGGCAGGGCGCGGCTCACGGCGGGTCTGTCCCCTCCCTCCCTCGGCCCAGGGCATCTACAGCTGCTTCAGCGGCGTGCAGAGCCTGGCAAGCCCCGCGCGCCCGCCCAGCCCCGACCTCACCGCCGGCTCGGCCCAGGCCAGCGTGCTCAAGATGCTGCAGGCGGCGCGCGACATGGTGACCACGGCAGGGGTGAGCAGCTCCCTGGACCGCGCCACGCGAACCATCGAGAGCTGGGGCTGCGGCCGCCCTGCACCCGCGCCGCCGCCCGCCTGCCCCGGCCCGCGGCCGCCCACCCCGGCTCCTCCTCGCGAGCCGAGCCCCACGGGTTGGAGGCCGCCGGGCGGCGGCCGCGCCGCGCTGGGGCGCAGGGCCGCGCAGCCCTCGGGCCGCCCCCCGACGCCCCGGCCCGCCCTCCCCGACGTCTCCCGGGAGGCGAGCCGGCGGGCCTGGGAGGCGCGGTGGCCGCTGCGGCCCGGGCGCCGCGGGCGGCGCTTCTCGGCCTCCGAGCGGCGTGCGCGCCCGGAGCGTCCCCTGTCGCCCGAGCGCGGCCACTACAGTTCCTTTCCTCGCGCCGACCGGTCCGGACGCCCCTTCCTGCCGCTTTTCCCGGAGCCCCCGGAGCCCCCGGAGCCCGAGGACCTGCCGCTGCTCGGGCCGGAGCAGCTGGCTCGGCGGGAGGCCCTCCTGCGCGCGGCCTGGGCCCGGGGGTCACGCCCGCGCCACGCGTCTCTGCCCAGCTCGGTGGCCGAAGCCTTCACTCGGCCCAGTTCTGGGCCCGCCCGGTGTGCCCGCCCGGCCTGCGGGCGCTTGATACCGGCGCAGTCCATGCGGCTGCCGTCTTACCGCGAGGCCTGCCAGGAGGGGCTGTGGGCCGGGCCCCCCGCCTGGCCGCACGGACAGCACGCCTGCCTCCACGCCCATGCCCACCTGCCGCTCTGCTGGGGGGTTGTCTGCTCTCACCTCCCACCCTGTGCCGCCCACGGCCCCTGGCTCCCCGGGGCCTGGGGGCCTCCGGGGCACAGGGACAGGACCCTGGGGCTGAGCCCAGAATACAGCAACAGTGGGGAACTGGAAAGGGTCAGCAGGGCGGCCTGTGGGACGCACGGCTTTCCACGGCCTTGCACCTGGAGGCGGATCTCCAGCTTGGAGTCAGAAGTGTGAGGGCTCAGGTCCTCTGGTTCCTGTTCAGCTGGATCCTCTGCCTGGCACTGCCAGCAGTTAGAGGGCAGGTGGTCTCTGGCTTTCTTGGCTTCTGTCTTGAAATCCAACCGAGTGACCGATGATATCTTCATGGTCAGCTCGGTGACCTCAGCGGCCGCAGTCCTGTTGCAGGTTGGGCTTCTGCTATCTTCTTATGCAAATCCCTTCCCGCCTGGCCTGGAGTCATAAGGGAAGCAGTGGTGTCTCCCTCCCCTGCTGTGAGCCGGTCCCTGGTCGTGGCTGCCGGGGGCTTGGTGTGGGAGGCGTGTAAACTGGAACTTGGGGTTGGGGCAGGGCTGTCGTGGTTCTTGTTCCATCTGGCTGGAGTTTTTTTTTCTCCAAGTGCTGGGACATTAAACCAACCTTTTACAACCCACTGGCCCTGACTGCCTCATTCTGCATCCCCAGAGTGGGGCACACGGCAGCCTTTAGGTGACAGGAGCATCATGGGAGTATCCCAGGTGAGGTGCCTGCCTACAGCAGGTGGGCAGCTCCCTTGGTGGGAGTACCCAGGAAGTGAGGCTGAGCGAAGACTCCGTGCAGAAGCCACTTGGTTTTCAGTGTCAGCTCCCTCCCACCCTGGTGCCAGAAGCGACAAATGTGCTCAGCAGGGGGCTCTGGTGGTTGATGGATGGCGTTCATCCTTCAGTGTCCTTGAAAACAAGGGCTCACGCCAGGGGGCTGTGGGTGCCCTGCTCTGCCAGGGGCCCCGATGGGAGCCCGACAATGTCATGGTGCAGATGGTGGAGGGAGGTCTGTCCGGGGGGTCTGCGGGGCTTTCCTGGCCAGCGGTATTCACTCCACGGTGGCTGGGCTGGGCTCAGACTGCCTGCCGGTTCTGGAAGCCTGGCCCGGGTGGGCTTCTGGGGTCAGGCACAGCTCAGCTTTGCTGGTGCCAGGACTCCTGGGGCTGGGAGGACCCCCAGGTCAGAGAATCTGTCCCACATCTCAGTTCTTTGTCCCTGCTCCAGGGCTGCCAGCCCCACCTCCTTCCTCTGCCTCATGTCATTGGCTGTGAACCATCTAAAAAGATGGCTCTTGAGTGCTGTTTGCTGTGCTTTCACATCTGTGATTACATTTAGCCCCACAATGACTGAAGCCAGAATTCTTCTTCCATCCATTCTGCAAACACTGGTGCCAGCAGAGCTTTTCTGACTGTGAGCATGTGAAGCCTGAGGCCTTTCTGTCCTGACAATTAGGGTGAAGCAGGGCAGAAACTAACTCCATGTCATAGGGAGGAGGCCGGCAGTGCCATGTGCAGCCGCTGCCCCGTGTTCTTACCCTCACCACTCCTCCTTGCTGGCTTCCAGGAGGCTGGGTTCCCTCACGAGTCTCCAAATAGTCCACCACCTGGGACTGGAGCCACGAAAACTGGAAATTTTTGTTTGTTTGTTTGGCTTTAGGGGTAAGAGCAGCTGAAATAGTAGAGTGGGGGAAATTTCTAATACCCCTCCATTCCCAGCTGGAGTGCCTGACCACCACCAGTTTAGGGGGCCCCCATCCAAAGTCAGTTTCACTTTCTCTGCCCCATGGATTTTCAGATTCAGATCCAGAATCTGGGAGTTCCACAACAGGTGGTGAGTGTGGGTCTGAGTGAGTGCTAGGGCACAGCCTCTGGAGGTGAGAGGGTTAACCATTGGCCACCAGCCCCTGGATCTGAGCACCAGCCTCTGGATCTGAGCAGGCTGCAGTAGGTGAGGCTGGGAGGGGTTGTGAGGTCCAAGCTGCTCTCTGCTCCCTGCCCAATATCATTAATAACCAAGAACTGGAAAGATAATTAAGAACCACATGTGGGGCTGAGCCTGCTGCTGGCTGGCTCCAAGGAGGGGCCCGTCCTGCGCCCAGGGCTGGGTTCCTGGACGCCTGGCTCCTTCTCTAGGAATGTATTCTGGGGAGAAGCGAGTCTTAGAGGGGAGCGGGGGCAGGAAGGGTGCCTTCTGCAGGTTCAGATGCCTGCTGCCCCTCTGCGGGAGGACTAGAGAAGGTTCTGCCTGATCAATGGGAGGGCAGAAAGCCTGGTAGGGGCTCAGGGAGCCGGCTGTGTGAGTGAGCGCAGTGAGGCCATGGTTATGGTCAGTCATCGTAAAGCAGGGCGTGACTGGGGAGCAAACAGCCGGCTGAACCCAGACACCCAAATGCTGTGTTTTTCTTTTGACGGGACACATGAGGAGGGGCAGTTGGTCGCGTCTCAGCTGCAGACGTTTCCTGCTGTCTCACTCTGCTCCCTCCTGCTGCCCTGGTCACTGCGTTTCTTCCTCTGTCTTTGCTGAGGGGCTCATCCTCTACACCTCCTCTTTCCTGGGGCCCAGGTGTGGGGAAGGGGGCACAGAGCTTAGACAGGGGTGGGCAAGAGGGCTTTGGCCAGGATACCTGAGCTTCAGTTCCGTCTTGGCTCCAGAACTCCCTAGCTTGTGCTGAGTCTGGGGCTGTGAAGGGGGAAGGCTGCCCTTCAGTTTGCAGGGGAAATTGGGGAGCCAGATTCCCCCCTCCCCAAAGCCCTAAAGAATTCAAGTGCATTTCCTGTTTCTGAATCGTGGCAGGCAACTGCCAACAAGAAGACACTTGACTCACTAGGCGGCTATGAAACCAACTAGGTGCCTGAGGACCCAGACCAGGGGTCTTTGATAAGTCTAGAGGGACATGGCTATACGTGCAGTATGTCTGGTGAGGACAAGGGAACTGGGCGTCAGTACACTGGACTTGAGCTCCCATACAGGTCAGGGATGCAGGTACAAAAGACAGGAGGAGAGACCTTGGGGGCTGCTGCCTGCAAGTGGCAGGTCCGATTTCTTGGTCTCCACTCTTAACCTGCAAGTTATGCCGCTAAGGTCCAGATGGAGAGTGCCCAGTGCCATGCCTGGAACACACCAGGCACTCAGGAGATGTCACTTCCCCCTTTCTGCCCTCTACACCATGAGCCCCAGGCCCTGGGGAGGCGGGATCCTACAGCTCCCACCTGCAGCTCTGGATCCTGGTTGCAGAAGAGCCAGGTGTCAGTCCGGATCAGGGGTGGGGTCTCTCAAGAGGCGTGGTTTCAGCCTTCACTGGCCCAGTGCCATACACACTGCCGGCTCTCCCCCTGGGAGAGCTCTCTCCCCGGGGAGGTGGGGGGCTGCTCCTGCCCTCCCCCAACCTGCCTTTGGCCTCTGCCTGTTGCTGAGGCTGCTCCCACCCCCATTTTGGCAAGAACAGCTGTGTGGCTGAGGGCCTGGCAAGGTGCCTGCTGCCCACCTCCCACCACTTGGCAGTGCCTCCTGGCCTGTCATCCGCCATATGCCCCATCTGTAAGCCTGCAGCCGCCTCTCTGGCCTCAGGTGAGGGCACAGCCAGGAGCTGCTGGCACGAGGCTCAGTACTTTTGCGGGGAACAGACAGAGTAGGCTGACTCCCACCTTGACCTGGCCTGCCCTCAGGGCCAGTCTGGGGCAGTCAGGGCAGGTGAATGGCATCGGGTTGGGGCCTCCTCCGCAACAACTTGGACCCGAGCCAGGTCAGGCTGGCATCCTTTTCTAGCTTCCCCACCACTGACCCCAGGGCCCTCTGTAGACGAGAAGCCATCACCCCACTTGCCCACCTCCCTAAGCGGGTGTCAATACAGCCGAACGTGCTGGACGGGCAAGGTGAGCACCTGGGGACCGGCCAGCTGTCAGGACCTCAGCCCCTGTCCTCCGGGGCCATCAGCAGCAGAGAAGACGCTGACCCCATCTGACCTCCAGCAGGACAGACTTTAGGCAAACAGCAAGGAGCAAAGGAGCCCAGACCGGCAGGGGTGAGGCGCCCTTGTTTGCCATCAGTGGTGTGGACACCTCCGGCCACTTATTTCCGGGACTGTGGCTGCTCGGCTGGGAGGCGGAGCGGAACGCGGCTGCCCGACTCCGCGGCTGTCAGCTCCAGATTGCCACATAAATCAACCTGGCTTTACGACGCTAATAAATTTGTGTCCAAAATTTGGTTTGGAGCCTGAGGCAGCAGGATGGTTTGATTCGCTTTGTCCTTAAGCAAGAGGAAAATGTAATTGGAGAAGGGTAAGCACAGACGTTTTAATTGACTTTTCAGCAAAACAGCTGGACAGCCCCAGGGAGGGTCCCGGCCCCAGGGGGCGGACACATCCCGGCCCCGCCCACCCCGCAAGGCCTCCTGGGAGGCAAACGGGGAAGGGGCATCTTTCCGGGAGGATGCAAGAGAACAGTACATTGGACGAGCTGTGAGGACGGAAGATGCGCGACAAGAGTGAGAAAGCAGGTCGCGGCCGATTGAGACACTGGACTCTCACAGGCCGGGGGCTGCCCCGGGGAGGGCTGGGACCGCCCACGGACTCCCCGTGTTCTTGCAAAGCCCGTGTTCCCCTCCGCGAAACCACCCGTGGGCCTCAGAAGACCTGGCGTCCATGCTCTGTCCAAAGTTTGAAGACAGTTGAGATGCGCGGGGCGGCGGGGGCGGGGAGCAGGCTGCCGGGATTCCCTGGAGAGCCGAGCAAGGCACTGAGATCAAAGGACGGAGGGGCAGGGACCCCACCCCAGAGGCTGCTCCTGTCCACTGCTCTGGGCTCCAGGACAGGAGGATTAGGCCCAGGGCCGGGGGCTCGCCAGGGAGGGCCAGGAGGAGCCCCCGGGTCCTGAAGCAGAAGGCACGTTGAAAATGCAGTTCATTCGAGTCACCTGTGTCTCCCAGGGAGGCTGGCCCAGCAGGTGCATGCATGATTGTGGGGGTGGGGGTTACCACGTGGAGCTGGTGAGGTGCCCGGGAACCTGGCCCTCCTTCCATGGGAAGGGTGAGCGGGGCCCTATCTCACCCCACGGCACCCAAGGGACATGGAGAGCATGGACATCAGGGTTGTACCCACAGCCTGGCTTGAAAGGGAGCCCCTGTTAGTGATGGAGTGGGGGCAGGCGTGACCTCTCTTACGGGGTGGGAACCATGGGCTACATGCCTGGGGTGCTCCCAGCCACAGTGGTGACAGCCGGGGGGCCACTCCAGTGCCCCTTGTATGCTGGCCTGTGCCCCCCCAACCCTGGCACTGCAGGAGGCCCAAGGATCCCTTCCAGGGATGTGTGGGCTGCTGTGTCTGAGAGGAAAGGGCTGCTTCCGCCCGCTGCTCCAGAGTCATCATGGACTCAGGAGCCCGGGACAGATGTTGGTGCCCTCCGCGTGGCCTTCACTGCTTTGGTCTGGGGCCCCTGGGACCAATTAGCACATCCGGTCCGTGTCACCGGCTGGCCTGGCACTCCCCTAGGAGAGGTGCTTGGCACCTCCAGGCCTGGCGGAAAGGTGAGCCCTGCCAGGCCCAGTGGGGAGGACAGGAGGTCTCTGGGCTCACCCTGGTGGAGCGGATTTCCCAGACATGCAGGAGGGGCTGGGAGAGAGGCTGGGGGACACGAGTCTGGTATAAATAATGGCAGTGTGCCAGCACTGCGCTTCCACCGTCCCGAAGCAGAGGACTCGAGTCCAGTAACCGGACGAGAGCCTCGGAGCAGCTGCGTGGCCCTGCTGTGGGGCTCGGCTGGCGGGGGCAGCCCCAGGCAAGAGGGCCTGGAGGAGGGCGACCTCGGTGAGGTGCAGGCTGTGTGGAATCCGGGGTGGGGAGGAGGTCCCCTCCAAGAGCCTGGGTCTTGCCTGCCCCGCTGCACCCAGGGAGGCAAGGAGCTCTGGGCTCTGCCGGTGGGGGGCTCCTACCCCTCTGGTCACCAGACACGTCCTGCCGTCAGAGCTTGGTCTCGCTGAGGACAATGTTGGCGGTGACAAAGAAGAAGCAGGAGAAAGCCCAGAGCAGCACAAAACCCACCCAGAAGGTGTGGCGAAAGGGGGACCTGTGCTTGTTGACGGTCCCGTAGCCGAAGGCCAGCTGGGTGTCCTTGCGGCAGAGGTACACCAGGAAGGCCGGGATGACGTACTGGATGCCCGTGCCCGCGTAGGCCCCCGTGATGCCCACCAGGGACTCCAGGTCGTGGGTGCAGAAGGCCACCAGCACGGGGGGCAGCAGGGTGATGGTGGGGAACACCACGCGGTCCACCAGCCAGGGGTATGCGCCCCCCTCGCGGTGGGAGAGCGTCTTCCAGTTGTTGCGGAGGGTCACGGCGATGATGGGGAAGTTGGTGCTGATGGTGAAGACGGGGAAGAGGCCGAGGAAGAAGCGCACGGCGGCCAGGCCCACCACGTCGCAGCGTGCAAAGTTGAGGGTGTACATGTCCAGCAGGCTGTCGCCACGGAAGCAGAAGATGGCGGTGAAGGAGAGGAGCCCGTAGAACGCCAGGATGAGCACGTAGTCCAGGAAGACCAGGCGCGTGAGGTGGCGCTTGGAGGAGACGGGGGTGAGGAGCGACGGCAGGGAATGCTGGCACATGAAGGAGTAGACGCACACGCCCAGCAGGTTCCGGACGCCAGAGAGGTCTGCCAGTGGAGGGTGCCCCTCCCCGCGCCCGTGCGCAATGCGCACCAGGGCCAGCACGATCATGATGGCAAAAGCTGCAAGACAGGACGGGGGTCAGGCAGGCAGGGAGGAGGAGCAGCCCCGCCCGGGGCCTGTCTCGGGTCTGGGGGCGGCGACCACAGGACCTGAGCCCCGAGAGAAAGCACATTAAGATTCCCAAGGTTGGGAGAGTCGTCCTTGGGTGCAGGCCGGCAGTGGCTGCTGCTGTTGGGGACATCCCGCCCACTCCCCCCACCCGCAGGTATAGGAAGGTGCGTGTTGGGGGAGTTGCTGGGCACGGCAGGAGGGCGATCAGTCCCCTCGGAGGAGTGCAGGCTCCCTACCGGCCCCAGGGCTCCGGGGGTAGGGGTTTCCCACCAGCTTCCTGGCAGGGGGAGGCCTGGAGCAGGGTGCTGGTCGCTCTTCTTCATTTGGTTTGAAAGACTGGGTTGTCTGAGGATCGGGGTTGCGGGGCGGGGGTGGAGGGCACGGAGCCCTTGGGAGGAGCTGTCCTCCTGGGCAGGGGGGACGGAGGGTGGCAGCCTTGGGTGGAGGACGGGACCCAGAGTCACTTGAGGCAAGAAACAGCACTGGGGGCCAATGCTGGGGGAGCTGAGGCCAAGGCTAGAGGCCGAGGCTGTGTGGCTCTGTTCTCCTGGACAGGAAGCCACTCTGCCCCGGGTGTGCTGCAGAAAGGGAAGGGGATCGGGGACTGTTGAGAGCAGACAGAGCTCTGGGCTGGCTGCACTCTTACAGCGGCCCTCACACCCCGAGCCGGTGCTCCTGAACATCAGCACCTGGAAGACAGACGCCCTTGCTGATCCTGTGGACGCCGAGTCTCTGGCTTCCCGAATCTGTTATTCAGAGTTCCCAGAACGGCCACCGTTAGGCACTCCACACACCCAGAGACCCTGGGCATTCCTGTCTCCAGTGCCAGGGTCCACACACCCCTGCTGTCTCTGCTCAGACCAGACCTGACAGCCCCTCCAGCCTGGGCCCCCACAGCTCAGGTAAAGCCCACCGTGACACCTGACATTTCTTGGGCAGTGATGCAAGCGAGGTGAAGGGACAGTGGCTGAAGAGCCTGGCTGCCGGCCACGTGGCTCCTGCCTGCCAGGCTGTCGCAGGCTTGGGGCTCCTCCCAGGTAGGAGGCTGGGGGTCTCCCCACTGTGCCCTTCAGGCCAGGTCACACCGTCCGCTCCCCGGAAGGGAGCCCTTTCTCCGAGGACGCCCGGGAAGCCAGACTGCCGTCTGCCCACAGTGACACTTGGGAGCAGGACGGATGGAACTGTCATCTATTACTTTTAATCGGAGCTGCCGACGCTGCCGGGCACTAGTCGGGAGGAGGGGAGCAGGAAACAGGCCGTGGAAATTGCCAATAAAGACGATGATTTGTTTCTGAGGCTCTCAGATGCACCCATCCCTGCTGCTCCTGATTGCGGGGGCCCCATGACCAAAGGCATCACAGGTCCTGCCAGTACTGGTCAGTCAAGGGGAAGTGGCAACCCAGTTCGCCCCTCGGGGACACCCGAGACCCCGGTGGTCTGGCTCGTCTGTTTTCTCGGGGTGGGTGCAGGGTTGGGGGGGGCGGGTCAGAGATCTGTGTAGGAGAGCCGCATCCAGAAAGTGCACTGGGGCAGGATATGATGGCGGGGGGTTGGGGGGACCCAGGGGAAAGGCCGGACAGGGTGGTGGTGGAGTCCCCCACGTGCCAGGGAGTCTCGGGCTTCCCTGGTGGCTGAGTGGTAAAGAATCCTCCTGCAATGCAAGAGCCACAGGAGACATGGGTTCGATCCCTGGTTTGGGAAGGTTCCCCTGTTGGAGGGCATGCTAACCCACTCCAGCATTCTTGCCTAGAGAATCCCATGGACAGCGGAGCCTGGTGGGCCACAGTCCATGGGGTCACAAAGAGTTGGAAGCGACTGAAGCGACTAGGCAGGGAGTCTGCCCTGGGCCAGAGAGGGTTACAGAACAGAGCTGAGCGGGTGGGGTGGCTACAGCTGGCCCCGGGCCCACCTGGTGGTTAGCTAGTCAAGAGGCTGCAGCTGACAGTTCTGGTAGCAGAGGTCGGCCACCTGAGGCAGGGCCAAGGCCAAGAGGGCAGCTGCTACAAGGCAGGAGCTCAGCCCTGCCCTGCCACCACCCGAGTGTCTGGTGGAGAACTGGCACTACCCCGGCCCAGGCCGAGGCTGGCGCGTGCTGTGAAAGAGGCACGTGGTAAACCCTCCAGAGCTCTGCTGAACTTGGCCGAGGGGCTCTGGGTCTGGTGGGCGTGCAGGAGGCAGAAGCTGGCTGTTTGGACGTGAGCCTATCCCTGCTCCCTCCAGCTAGGAGGCTGGCTGGCGCGTCTCTACTCATTGTCCTCCTCAGCTCTAAATCGCCAAGTCGTAGTAAGAAACATCGGCAGAAACTGGCTTGCTGACTTCAGAATGAGCTACCTGCTCGGTCCTGACGGGTGGCTCTGACCTTGAGGGGTAGTGGCACTGGGGGCTCGAGGTCCAACTTCCCCAGAGCCACCCGGTCCTGCCCTGGGCACCACACGCCTTCCCTCCGGGCCCTTCCCTCCCCCGGGGTGGCCAGGGGAGCAGAGTTCAACAGCTGTCTCCTAGATTGATTGTCCCGTCCCCAGGAGATGGCTGCTCCAAAAACTCATCAGGTCTGATCGTAAATCAAGATGAAACGAGGGTGACAGGGTGTGAGCGACAGATGCGGCCAGGAGAGCAGGGCTCTGAGTGCACACCGGACGCCCAGGGCTCGGGCGCCGCCACGGACAGCTCGCGCCCCCGGGTTGCAGCCGCGTGGGAGAGGGGACAGGGCAGTGAGCATCCTGACGTCTGGGCAGGCAGAACCTGCAGTTCCCCAGGGCACACACGGCGGGCTTCTCTCCGAGCCTCCCTGTGTGATGGCTGGGGTTGCAGTCCACATCCATCCACTTCCACCTGCGTCCCACACCAGGCTGCTGGGGAGGCAGCCCTGGGGGTGGGAGAGCAGCTAGGGGCCTGACACACGTCGCCCGAGGAGCGGCTGTCGGCCTCGGAAGGGGCAGCTGCAGGGTAACAAGCGGGGTCAGGAGGCTTCTCTTTTAATATTGGCGGCACCAGCCCGGGGGAAAAACAACCGGGCTTGTTTTGTGTGAATCAGGGGGCTCACCAGGACCATTCATTCATTCATTTAGCGGTGATGTCCTGAGGGTCCCCTGTGCTGGTAACTACTCTGAGCATCTGTGGATGGTGTCCTGTGCCAATAGGAACAGTCCTAGTCCTTCTAGAGCCTACAGTCCAGGGGGCCCAGCTGGTGGAACTTATAGGGGAGAAATGACAGCGAAAGAAATGACGGGCTAACAGCCATGTGAGCTATGGTGGGGCGATGGGGAGAGCCGAGTCTCAGGAGGTCCAAGCCAGGAGAGAAGACCACCTGGGGCTCACAGAAGGGCGCCAGGCGCCAGAGTCGCTTTGGAAGAACCAGTCGGGCTGTCCCTGTCGCGGTGCAGGAGGGGAGGGTCAGCCCAAAGTGGGCGGGACGGGGTCAGGGCCCCTGGTCGGCACTCGCTGCCATGCCCTGTTCCACCCTCAGAGTATTGATCCACCTTGAGCTGCTCCTGCACTGCCTCAGCAGGGAGAGACAGAGAGAGGGAGAGAGACAAGGCAGAGAGACAGACAGGAGTGGAAGGCAAGTCCGAATCTCTGTTCCTGAACCCTGAGCGTACAGCTTGGAGGAGACATCTCCCTGATTCCTTTTCTGAGGAGGTCAGGTTGAAAGTAAAGTCCACACCAGGACGGGCCTCCGGCTCAGGCACGTCCAGTTGGCAGCCTCAGGTCAGTGGGGTCACGTCATTGCCAGCTTTCACCCCCGGGGACATCACAGGCCTCAAGTATGGGGGTCAAAGTAAACTCTTATACCAAGACGCAGGCTCAGGACAGATAACAAGTCATCAGTGAGGCCCCTAGAGTGCTCCGCCAAGAAACGCCCCTTGGTCACCTGCCCTGATTTGCACATGACACTTAAGAGACACAGGACTGAGGTGTGAAACTGGGTTGTCTTTAAAAAGCCCAAGGAAACGAGAGCTCTCAGTTGCCCAGGGCTGTGACCACCTGGGTGGCCTGCCCTGCAGAGGGGAGGGGATGCACTGCTGGGGGCATTTCGGAAGTGGCTTCTGGTCCTGGGTCAGTCAGTCCTTTCAGTAGAAGTTTGAGCTAGAACAGAGCTCCTCTGGAAGGTGGGGGGACTCTGCCCACCGGCCTGAGCCCAGCCCTGACCCCTGCTGTCTCCTCTGCGGGCCCTGAGAGGAACACAGCTGTCATGGGAGGAGAGGGGACACGTGTCCACTAAGGCCAGATCCCTCATCCTTGATCCCCGAGGGCCCCGGAGCACACAAACACGAGCAGCCATGACTGAGAGCCAAGGGTGAAGCTGGTGGACTCCTTCCAGTGGTGCCCTGGGCGGGGGCTGTGCCGGCAGCCCAGCCCCTGGCCCGCAGCCAGCACTGTGCTGTGCACTGCCCGGGAGGGCCCTGGTGCCACCTCCCTCCCTGAGCTCTGGGCCTGGCTCCAGATGCCCCCCCAACACCCTGCTGCTCTCAGGGCCCCGCGAGTGGCCCTGTTCCCTCACTTGCGAGGCGCAGGCCGTCCATCAAGGCGGCTGTCAGGGGCACGGTGCCCTCCTCTCCAAGCGGGGAATCAGTGTGCCATGGCTGATGATTACGAATGGCCCTGCGTGCCCATCCCAGCTCGGGCACTGGTGCTCCAGGCAGGGAGCTGGGTCCCAAGAAATTCCAGCTTCCTCCTTCAACCCCCAGTGCCCTTGGAGGTTGGGTCATCAGAGCTGGGCTGCCCCCAGCCCCCAACCCTGAGATTCAGGAGGCCTGGGAGGAGCTGACGGGGTAACGTCAGCCTGAGCTGAGAACACTGAAGATCAGGCAGTTTCTCGGCCCTAAAAGCAGGAACAAGTGGCTGGGCTATCATTCCTTATAGAATAGGACTGGCTGGGAACAGAGAGCCACAGGGCAGGTTCCCAGGACACGCAGGTCAGGGCTGGGAGTGGCAGCTCAGCCTGCAAAGCTCTAACCCCTCGGAGAGAACAGGAGAGAGGGAGGGGGCCGCTGCTTTCCTTCTGAAAGAGCTTCAGTCCTCGAGTTGCACTGGGCTCAACTCCTGGCCCTGTCCCGAACTGGGTGAGCCTGCGGTGGTCACTTAGCTTCTTAGTGCCTCTGTTTCATCACTTTTAAAAAACGGAGACGCTCGTGGGCGTGGGGACATGGAATAAGATGTTATTTAAAAAGGCGACAAAGGTCCGTCTAGTCAAAGCTATGGTTTTTCCAGTAGTCAGGTATGGATGTGGGAGTTGGACCATGAAGAAAGCTGAGTGAAGAAGAATTGATATTTTTAAAGTGTGGTGTTGGAGAAGACTCTTGAGAGTCCCTTGGACTGCAAGGAGATCCAACCAGTCCATCCTAAAGGAAATCAGTCCTGAATATTTTTTGGAAGGACTGATGCTGAAGGTGAAACTCCAATACTTGGGCCACCTGATGCGAAGAGCTGACTCGTTGGAAAAGACCCTGATGCTGGGAAAGATTGAAGGCGGGAGAAGGGAACGACAGAGGATGAGATGGTTGGATGGCATCACTGACTCGATGGACATGAGTTTGAGCAAGCTTTGGGAGTTGGTGATGGACAGTGAAGCCTGGTGTGCTTTAGTCCATGGGGTCGCAAAGAGTCAGACACGAGTGAGCAACTGAACTGAACTGAATAAGCACAGGGCAGGGTCTGTCCCGCAGCAATCACTCAAACACGTGTCCGTCCCTTTTATCATCACAGAAACCTTATTTCCTATCCTGATAGCCCAGGCCAGCAAGAAAACCTGTAAATCCCAAGTCCTCACCCAATTCTCCTTCTGTGCAAGGAGGGTCCTGGGGTCAACCCATGACCCCGCTCAGGTCGAGTCACAGTCATGACCCTTCCCTGCTGAGCGTCTCTGACCCAGGTGTCAGCTAATCTCTGGGGGACGAGGAGGAGCTGGGGCAGGCCGCTCACACCTGCTCTGTGAACCAGAGCCACCTCTTCCTGCTCCGCTGAAGGTCATACGAGGGCAAGCTGTCCCCAACACCAGGTTGGCTGTAGGGACTCAGCGTCTGCTTTCTGTACGAGGCTGGGTGGGAACCAGAAGGGAACTGTTTGGGCTCTTCAGTGCCCATTTCAGCCCATCCTTCGGGTCATCGCCCTCCCGCCTGAGTTCAGGCTGTGGTCGGGGCAGAGGCTCCTTTCACACTCAGAGGGGACAGGACACAAGGACACACTCGCTCTCTGGTGGGGAGGGGCGCCCTCGGGGGAGAAGGGAAGCCCCCTGAGCAGATGCACTAGGCTCCAGAAGCACCGTGGCCCTGGGTCAGATTTTGTGCCAGGCCCACAAGACATTCTGTGGTCTCTGGCCTTGCCTGCGTAACTCGCACAAGTCCCCTGGGTTTTGATGAAGGAAGGGACTTTGGATCTGACCGCCTTCCCTGTTGGATCAACCCCTGAGGTTTCCAGAGGATTCGAGCTTGGTGGGCATCATTATCATCTCAGAGGCAGGAAAGAAGGGCATTTAAGTAATCAACTTAGGGGATGGAGGTTCTCCTCCAGAAGGACTCAGCGCAGAGCCTCAAGTGTCTCAGGAGGAGCGGGTCATTGATCAAGGGCAGGTATTTGAGTCTCTGAAGCAATCAAGCCTTAAGTACAAAATCAAGAGCTCTGGCCTTTTCATCCTTCGACTTTCCACACCCTCAAGGCATGGCAAGTGGCGGCTGGGAGGGCGGGCTCTCAGTTTTTCTTAAGCTGTCTGAGCCGGCTCTGTTTGTAATCTCTGGGAGAGCGCAGCCCAGGGGCCTCTGGCTGGCAGGCAGACTAATCTTTGGGGAGATCAGAAACATAAAACTTCCACACCGTCACTTTTCCCCAAGGCGGCTCAGTCCTTTCTAAACCTTTTCTTCTTACTCCTTCCCCCTCGGATTCGGATGTCTAAGCCCTAACCCCTGATGTGACCGCACATGGGGTGACTGTGCTTCCCAGGGGGTGCTGGGAAGAATCTGCCGCCAGTGCAGCTGGGGACGGGGCTGCTAAAGAGCTGTTACAGGTCAAATGAGATCAGAAGGGTGGACCCTAATCTGATGGGATATGTGCTTTTTTTTTTTTAAGAAATTAAAAAAATTTTTATTTAGTTATTTTTGGCTGCTCTGGGTCTTCATTACTACACGTGGGCTTTCTCTAGTTGGGACGAGCAGGGGTTACTCTCTGCTGTGGTGCTCGGGCTTCTCTTGTTGCGGAGCACCAGCTCTAGGGCACGCGGGCTTAAGCTGCTCCGTGGCATGTGGGACGTTCCCAGATCAGGTTTCGAACCCATGTCCCCTGCACTGCAAGGTGGACTCTTAGCCACTGGACCACCAGGGGAGTCCCACGTGCTCTTCTAAAAAGAGAGAGGGGAGACAGAGCACACGCTGTCTGCACACACAGAGGAAAAGCCATGTGACGGTACGGTGAGCAGGTGGTCACCTACAAGCGAGGGAGGGAGGTCTCACCAGAAACCAGCCCTGAAGGCTCCTTGATCCTGCGCATCCAGCCTCCAGAACTGAGAAAATAGACCTCTGCTGTTTAAGGCACTGGTTCATGGTATCGTTACGACAGCCTGAGCCCACTAAGGCAGCTGATGAGCAGCGGCTGGATGCAGAGAGAAACCAGGAAAGCCAGAAAGAGGGGAGGCAGAGCTGTGACAAGGGCATGGGGCTCCCCGGGGTCTGAAGGCAGATTCCGGGGCTGCTCGGGGCCACAGCTCCTCCGACACGGCCTCCTGACCCGGCTGCCTGGCTGGCGTTCACCCTGGCTTGCAGGCAGCCCAGTTCTGAGCGGAGGAGCACCTGTAAGTCCGTCGGGCACCTCGCCTGTCTGGGCCTCACCCCACTCTCTCTGCTAGAGTCCAGGAAGCTGACCTGCCGATCTCCTGGACAAGCAGGAGTCCCTGCCTGAAGGCCAGGTCAGCACAAGTGTCAGCCATGTGCAGGGCAGAGCTGCCGACAGCAGAGGCCGCTCAGAGAGGAGAGCCAGCCAGGGTCTTTGCTTGGGGCCGAGCCGGGCTCTGAGGTCAGCCCTGCCGCTAATGAAAGGGGTCATTTGGTGACAAGCGGCTCGCCCTTCAGCAAGCTTTAATTAAGTGTCTTCTCTACCCTAAGAGCCTTAAGACAGCATCCTCCGGTTCTTCTTTCAACTAATCTCTGCATCTGCAGAGAAAACTTTTGGAAAACCAAGAATAAAATTAAGACCAGAGTAAAACATACATAGAGAGGTTTTCCTGGATCCCCTCCGCTGGCTGTGTGGACACAAGGAGAGCCCTGGACAGTGGCCCGAGGTGGGGCATGTCGGGGTTGGGGGCAGCAGCAATGGCTCAGGACGAAGCCTGGCTGGGAGGGCAGATGGGGGTCCATGTGCTACTTTTATTTGGGGGGGTTCCTTCCTGGCCTTCCGAGAAGCACCAGTTGCATGAGGGGACAGCACTGAGTGGCCGTGAAGGAATTCAAACACCGAGCTGGTCTGTCGAGCCAACAGGATGTGGGGAACAGATGGCCCAGGCACGGATGACCCCGGACTGCTGGTGGTGACGGATCAGAGCAGTCCCAGCAGGAGACGCTCAGCTGAGATCAGTCATGGATCCATGGGGGGAGTTGGCCACTCGGCCACAGATAGTTCTGGGGACAGGCAAAATCGGACCCCTCGTGTTCCCGGGTGACGTCCCCTCCTGGGGACCTTCTGCCACTCGGGCCACCAGCCCTGGGTCCCACCTCTCCCTGCTGGCTCAGCCTGGAGGACAAATCTGGGGCACCTGCCAGGGGGAGGTGGGGTGTGCGGGGGCCGAGGAAATCCACGCGGCTCCAGCGTATGCACAGACCGCTGAGGGGGATGGTGCCTGACCCACTTTGAGGGGAGCACAGAGACAGGAATAACGCGCATGGTGCTGCTCTGAATACACGATCAGAGGGAAGGCAGCCCTGTGGGTCCCTAACAGCCCAGCCCGAGGAGGGCTGCCACGCCAGAGCTGCCTTTATTAGAGAGAAGCGGTTTTTTAATAACACTGAACGGGGCGCCCACAGCCGAGCCAGCTGTGTCCCAGAGCGGGAGGTGTCTGCTGGGGGTGGGGTGTGTTGCAGGGGATGTCGGTAATGGGGGTGAAGGGATGCTGCTGCTGTGGCCCCTTCCAGCCTGAGAGCCGCCCCCCTGGCCCCCGCCCTAGGCGCCCCAGGGGCCACGGTCCGCAGCGGTCAGTTAAGCAGCTGAAGGCTCCAGCTCTGGGGTCACAGCTGCTGGGACTGTGGGCCTGAAGGACAGCACTGTCGTCTGCGTCCCCTAAGTGTCCCTGGTGGATGCGTGGCTGACGGTGAGAACTAGGAGTTAGGAGGAAGCCCGGCCTCTCTGTGAGGCCGGCCTGCGTCTCATTACTGGGAGGCTCGGGCTTTCCTTGAAGACGTGGGGGTGACGTTGGTGGAGAGCAGGGAGGCATCCCATCTGGTGGGCCTGGGGCCCAGCGCTGGGCGGGGGGTGGGGCGGGGAGGCCAGACAGTGGCAGCCGGCAATGCTCTCAGATCTCGGCGGGGATACCCAGGGACACAGCTCTTTCTGGAGTGATTCGGGCCACGTCCCTGACCTCCTGGCCAGCCCCAAAAGAGGCTCACTCTGGGGCCACTCCTGGGACATGGTGGCCAGAGATGACGATGGTGAGGGTGTGCGCGGGGCTGGTGTCTGGACGCTGAGCGCTGTGCAGACAGCGCTTTCTACACGGTCTCATTGTATCTTCCGGGTCTCCCAAACTCAGCCACCTGGTCCCCCAGAACTTATTTGAGCAGCAAAAGAAATCAATGGTGGCGCTTGTCAGACATGTTCTGACGTTTTCCTGACACGTGGTTATTTGCAAAGGCCATCAGCCCTTTAGATCGCAACCAGGGGCTGCTGGTGGAGGGACCGGCCCGCAGGCTTCTCAGCTCGTCTGGAGCTCTGGGGTGGGGGGTGGGGGACGGCTGTGCTCAGGCGGGGTCCCTGCAGTCTGCCCTGGCCTCAACAGATGGCAGAACAAACTCCTAATTACGCACGAGAAAGCTTCCGGCTCAGCACATCTATTTATGGTTTTCCGGTCCCTTCGGTGTTCCTTCTTTCCTGTGCCTTCCAAGAACCCAAGCCAGCTGATTGCCACCCTATCTCCCCTCCCCGCTTGGCTCCCCCAGACATCCTGGGCCCTAATCTGGGCGGTGGGGAGCGACAGGGTGCGCGGGAAGTGGGAAGGCAGGGGGGATCTGGCCACAGAGCTGCCATTCAGCAGCAAAATGAAGAGGGGGCTCATCACAAACTGACAACTTGGCACACACTCGAGAGGACAAACAGGGCCAGGGCATTCACTGCCTCTGCAGGAGTTCTAGAAAAATTACCTGGGGTCATTTGGGGCCAGAAGCGAGACGCCCCACACCCACCGCGATATCCCACGGGCAGGGGTGACTTGCTCCCTCCTGTGGCGGGGTCGCCTGGCGGTTCCCTGGGTAAACAATTTCTGCTCCCTGTCCCCCCCCCCATCCTGCTCTGTCCTGTGCTCTGGGGTCAGGACCAGGGAGACCCCTTTGAGCAGGTCTGCAAAGGAAAATGCCCAGGTGGCTCCAGCGGGAACTGAACCCCAGGCTCAGCTACCTGTCAGAGGGCTGACATCACTGGGTGGTTGGGCTTCCACCCGAGAGGGCTTCGTGTCAGAGACGGCTTTCCTTTTCGAGCCCAGAGGCCTGACTCTCTCAGGGAGACAAATGACAGGCCTGAGCTGTCACCCACGGTTGGTGGAGAGGCTGCGGCCGATTGATTCTCTCTCGGATCAGAGGGAGAAGAGGGGCAAGGGACTTGCAGCGACAGCCGTGTCACCGCCTTGCGCCCTCTCTCAAGGCCACGGCCACCTCGCCCCGCCGCCCTGCCAGGGGCTGCCTCCGAGAGCCCAGGGGCTGCAGGTGGAGACTGGCGGAGGCCCCCTGCGGTCCCCTCGCGCCCTAAAGGGAGAGGCTCCGGCCGGGAGGAGGAGAAACGGAGCGGGGTCACAGTGGGCCGCGGAGGCCCACGCTGGGGAAAAGAGCAGCCCGTTTTCTAAAGCAGCTGAGCCGTGGGCTCCACTCCGTGAGCCCCGTCCTGGAGGAAGGCGAGGACCCCAAGAGCAGGACTGGGAGGGGCAGGGGCTGCGGGAGATGCCCAGGCACCCCGGGGCCCAGCTAGCGCTGGGAGCTCAGCGCAGCCTCTGCGGGTGGAGGCGGGTCTGACCCGAGCTCGGGGCCGCCTGGTGTCCGTGCCAGACACCCACCCTTTATTTACCGTCAGCCTCCTCTCTCCCTCCTACAACCTCTCTCCTCTGACACAGGCACCGCTCACCACACACAGACAGGACCTCACACTACACGTGCCCCCCGGGGATCCTGGGGTGCTGGGGAGACCCCTCTGCCAGGCCCA
Organism: Bos mutus; assembly: GCF_027580195.1. Classification (NCBI taxonomy): domain Eukaryota; kingdom Metazoa; phylum Chordata; class Mammalia; order Artiodactyla; family Bovidae; genus Bos; species Bos mutus. The sequence continues at coordinate 6,689,378 of NC_091635.1, read as the reverse complement.
TCAACCAGAACAGCAACAGCATCTTTGAGACCAAAACCAGTGTGCAACTGATCCCAGAGCACCTGCCGGGGACGGGGGTGACGGTGACTGCACGCCCTCCGGTCGTGGGCCCAAGTGGGTCCCAGCCCTTCCGGGTGGCTGGCAGGACGGTGTCGAAAGTGAATGAACTCCCAGCTGCCGACCTGGTGTTGGGGAGACCCCCGAGCTCCCCCAAGGACAGTGGGGGTCTTGCTCTTTGCAGCGTCAGTTGGAAGGTACTATGGTGTTTTTTTATGCTCTAGTGGCCGGGGACTCAAGAGGTGGCCACCATGGCCCGCTGAGTTTTAAGGTTGTGTCGCGTGGCATGTCTGTGAGAACAAAGAGCAGCTGCTCTCCTGCCCTGAAGGGGCCCAGCCCTATCCAGGCCTCTAGGAGCCCTGGAGCACTCCTCTGGGTGGTGGGGACCCAGTACAATCGGAACAAGTGGTCCTGGGCTGAGCCCGCTTTTGCCCACATTACCTCGAAATGACTTGTCTTTTTTTGGGACAAAATTTGCCCACCAGTAAAAAGGCACAGAGTGCCTGCCTCCTCCCTGCTCTCCGGAGTCCACGGGAGCCCCCTCCACCTCCCAGCGCTGGCTGCGAGCCCGCGTGGCCGTCTCAGGAAGACTGGGAATGAGGGGCGCGAGGCAGACCTCGAGATGCTTGTCAGACTCACCGATCCATCTCATCAGGGACGTGAGGATCTGCAGGTACTTGGTCTTCTGGACGTCAAAGAAGGTGAAGGGTCCGAGGAGGAGCGTGAAGACGGCCTGGTGACAAAAACGAGAGTGAGGAGGTGCAGAGGCCAGGCGCGTGGCACCCCGTGCGTGTGGGGACGGCACACTGTTCACGCAGCCTCCAGCCATCCCCAGGGCTGCTCCTAACCCAGGTGTGCGCCGGGAGCGGTAGAGGCTCCCTGGGGTCAGGCAGCACCGCCTGGCGAGTTCCTGGGACCAGGGCTGCAAGAGAAACTGAGACCCGTGCGTGTCTGCTGTGCCTCACACTTGTGGTCCTGAGGCGACTTTCTAGGCAAATCGCAGGTTATCTCTTGGGGACATGGCCCTGCTTGCTTCTCTTCTCAGTAAGTGCTGACCGAGGGGGTCACGGGCCCGGCAGCAGGCCGGCATGAGCACTGGTTAGGAAGGTGAGGCTCCGAAACAAACCCCAGGTACATCCTGGGTTCTCACGGTTTACTGGGAAGAAAGGATGGTGGGGTGGGGACGCAGGGGCCCCAATGACCCGGCGCAGTGGGAAGGACACCATCCTGAATGGTTCAGAGGACAGGATTAATCAGGATGTTGGTAATCAGCAACCTCTTGAATTCTGAGAGAAGGTGAAGCCTGGAGAATCGGAGCCAGTGTCTCCCAGGGCAGAGCCACAGAGAAACATCCTGGACCAGGAAGAGCAGGAAGCCCTGAGTGGACAGGTGTTGGGGGTGGGAGCCATGGGGGTGCCGGCACTGGCCCCCCCTCTGCCCTTCCTCTCTGGGGAACAGGGAGAGCGAGTGCTTCCTTAGGGGGAAAACAGAAGAGAATTCACACCCGGCCTTAGAGAACTGGGATCTGCGGAAACTGAACCCCCTCTACAAAAGAGAACAGGGAGGCGGATAAACGTGGCCCCATGGAGACTGGGGCTGGGGACGGAGGGAAGCTGAGGCTCTCCATGCCAAGCCGGCTGCTCCGAGAGCGGAGCGATTAGAAGCTGCTGGGTGGAGTTACAGGATGGCACCATTTCCAGTCTGCCACTCAGAAGTGGCGAAGCGGCAGACCTTATTAACATTTACAGTGAGCCGTTTTATCACGTTAATGCTAATGACGCTTGCCAGAGATGCAGCGGACGGTGCCAAGCCCAGAAGTGGGGAGCAGGGTTCGCTCTGGGGGAGTCGGGGCTGGCCCTAGGATCCCGGTGAACACATCCTAGCTGCTTGGCCTGGTGGCCAGTCCCTGGCTTCCCCGACAGGGGTGGGGGTGAGCCCGTTCCCCGACCCCGACTCCGCCCCGCCTGGAAGGGGAGCAGGATGTGGGAGAGGCTGTGACCGCTCATCCAAGTCCATTATCACTGTGAGAATGACAGGAAAGACTGAAGCGCCGCTTAAGCAAGGGCTCTAATTAGCTGGGGTGGGTACGGCCTCCTGGCAGTCCCCCGGGGCTGGGAGACTTCTGGAAGGAGCTTCCTTCCGGGGGGCCGACAACCAGCCCTGCTTCCGCTCTGGAAGAAGCAGCGGTTTCAGCAGGCGGGGTGATGGGGGAGGCAGAGGACAAGGGCTCCCGAGCAGTCCTTGCTGGTCCCCCTGTGGCCTGGGGACACAGGGAGGTGACAGTCACCCAGTCGTGTCCGATTCTTTGCCACCTCATGGACTATAGCCTGCCAGGCTCCTCTGTCCATGGGATTCTCCAGGCAAGGATATGGGTTGCCATGCCCTCCTCCAGGGGATTTTCCCAAGCCAGGAATCGAACTCTGGTCTCCTGCATGGCAGGCATGGCCTGGGGACACGCGAGGTGTGGGATCACCAGCTCCCGGCCAGCTGAGCCAGTCTGTCTGCAGTGCCATCAGCAAGTCATTTAGGAAAATTACCACCTCAGGGAAACTTTCCACTGATGAATTTCTCTTTTGAAGGATGGGGGTGGGACAATCACGTGGAAAAACATGGACCAAGCCACCTGCCATAAACGTTCTCCAATGACCCTGGGCTGCTTGAAACTAGACTGTGGTGTGCCCGGGCCAGGAGCTGGGGTGTTTCACTTCTGACCTACGATACCTCCAGCTGTGGGTGCCGGACATATTCGTGGTGGGTGGCTTATGGTGGGGGTCAGAGCTCATCTTGGAGGCCTAAAGACTGGGTTTTAGAAGGTTCTACTATGTAAAAACAAGGAGATCACAGAACCCGCCCTGCAGGCAGGCGGGGAATTCTGCTGCTGTGGGCCGCCCTAGGTCTCCTCTCCAGGAGGGACCCTGTCTTCATCCTCCTCCTCAGGAAATACGTCAATATCCTTTTACACACGCGGCCCCATTGCATACCCCCCTGTAGACGGGACTCTGCCGAGAGACCCTTCGTTCAAAGGGACGGAGCACACAGACACACCTTCCAGGGCAGAGTCTGGAAGTGTACGCGAGGTGCCCACCGAGTGCCAGGAAGCATGAGTCAGGCTGGGAATGGGGGTCCAGCCCTGCCGGGCTCTCTGGGGTCCACGTGCGTGACAACAGGTCTGTCCCCAGGCTGGGGGCAGGTGGTGAAGGGCTCTTTGGGGAGATGGGGTCAACAGCTGTGACATCTGTGGCTGGACAGCAGCTGGAATGTGCTTTCTTTATCCTCCCAGGTGGGGACCATAGACCAACCGCAGGGTCAGGGAAGACGTAGGGCCAATGGGCAAACAGCAGCCCCCACGCAGGGCGGAGCTCACGCAGCACTGGGAGCCCAGACCGAGACACGGCGCAAGCTGGGGCTAATTCAGGAACAGGTGTTCTCTGCAAATTGGTTCAGCCAGACTTGGCGTCCAGGGTGCGTGGCCTCACCCCGGTGCAGCTGCGAGGTCTGGGCGGGGGAACGGCCCCAGGGTCCCGGGGGTCCAGCCGGCCCGAGCTCACTGCTAGATGCTGAACAGCCACGCGTGGCACTGCCTGTCTTCCCTTCTCTTTTTACCCAAAGAAGGAATGAAAAGGCAGGAGACAGTCTGTCCTCCTGGGTTTTCCTGTCCAGCCTGTGTGACATTATAAATTAGCTGGCTCCCCGAGCCATTTCCAGACACCCAAACGCCATTGATCAGTTCAAGTTCGGGATCTGTTCAAGGACTCTCCGAGTCAGACTCATTACAGGAGGCAGGGACACCAACTGCTGTGGCCAAATGTGTTTCTTTAAAAAAACAAACCAACAAAAAGAACGAATTCTTTGGTCTCTAAATGAAACCTTTGAATCGGTCACGGGAACAAAGTCTGAGACCCGGGAGGGTGCAGATGGGGCTGCGTGTGGGTCTCTCTCGTCCAGCTGGTGAGTCGAGACGCCCACCGAAGGCACGGAGTCCTGGGGGGGTCCTGGTGGACAGGAAGTGGCTCACGTCCCTGGCACGCTTGGCCATGGCTCTCGCGATGTCCCGGGGGGGCTCGGTGAACTTGACTGGGAGTCTCAGCACTCGACAGGGCTGCCTCTCCACCTGTGTCCCCAGGCAGGTTAAGGGTGCCACCCACCTCCGGCTGCTCCCACGACCCCCGAGTCCTTCCTCACTGTGCTCATGTCTGGCAGCTGCTGTAACCTGGTGGCTTAAAACCACAGGAGTGTGCTTTTTTACAGTCTTGGAAGGGACACAGGGAGCCTGGGAGGAGTCAGAGGTGTGTGTGTGGGGGGGGAGCTCACAGTGTTAACAATGCATAATGTAACTCAGGTGGGCAGAGGGCTGGCGGCAGGTTGGGACTGGGGAGATGTCTGGAGCCCCGTGTCCCTGTCGTGATCCCTCCCGGGCCCGAGCTCGCTGGCACCCATGTCCCCTCCCCACACTCAGCCCCAAGCACACCTGCTCGTGCTCGACACGCACGCACGCACGGTTTCAGGGCCATCTGTAGCGCCACACCAGCTATACCTCCTGCAACAGGCGGCAGCGAGAGAACACCCTAGACGAGCAGCAGAACGGTCACCAGGCAGGGGCCGGGGCCTCCTTTGCTGATGAAGGGGCAGGGGGTCTGGAGAGGCCGGGTGACCCAGGAAGCAGTGGACGGGACTGGGTGTCTTCCGGCCCTGCCCCACCCCGCCGACCCTGTGATGCACACGCTCCCCGCTGTGTGAGGCTGCTTCCCCGCCACGACACCTCCTCTCCCCACTTCCAGCTGGTTCTCACCCTCACGCCTCTCCCCTCGTGACTGCCCTTTCCCCTCCACCTTCCTTCTCTCTGTCACCTCTCAAGCCCCACTCAGGTGCCAGTCTCCCCCGCCCGCTTTGCCAAACATTTGTATCTTCACTTGGGGGGCTCCTGACTGAATCACCAAATGCACGTTGGGTACCACACCACTTAAATTCTTGTAGGTTCCCTGTTTTTTTTTTAAAATATTTATTCGGCTGCCTCAGGTCTTAATTGTGGCATGGGTTTAGTTGCTCTGGGGCACGTGGGATCCTCTTGGGCCAGGGATTGAACCCGTGTCCCCAGCATTGCAAGGCGGGTTCTCAACCGCTGGACCACCAGGGAAGTCCCTGGAGTTTCAACATGAAAGGCCAGCAGAGCCACTTGGCATCTCCGTGCTCTGGGACTGGAGGGGGCACTCAGACTTCTCTGTTAATCCAGCAGGGGTGATGGAGAAAAAGTTCTGGAAGGGTGAATGCTGCCTGATCTACCTAAACACACAGAGACCCTTGGGCGGGCTATGGAGGACACTGGGCCCTGGGGAGCCAGTTCACACGTACCAAGGGCACAGCTGAGCTCTCTGGACTGATCCTGGAGGTCATTTCAAGTGACAAAGGACACAGACGCCTCGATCACAGGGCCGGCCTTGTTGGGGTTAAGAGTTAATTGGGATTAATGGCAACTCAGCACGAACCCATCCCTAAACGGGAACTGAACTTTCAACGTGTCCTTGAAGTGCAGTGAAGACATGCTCAAGGAGTCTATTTTTACTTCTCAAGTGGCTGTGAACGTTTTGGTTTGGAAGTTTACATCTTCCCAACTTGAATTACAACGTCTGATGACGCGGCAATGAGGAGGAGGTGTGCCCTGGGGCAGCGAGGGGCAGAGTGGGGGCCAGAGGCTTTGGGGCCACATGCTTAGGGTGGGGCCCTGTGTCCTGAGGGTGCCCCAGCTAACGGCGAGACCCCAGAGTGCTTGTGAAGGTCCCAGAGCGCATCGCGTGTGCAGAGAAGGTAGTCGGTGAACATCAGCCCTGGCCGCATCACCCCAGCAAGGAGCAGCACTCCCTCGTGGGAGGGTGGTGTGAATTCCACCTGTCCTCCCAATGTGCTGGGACCGGGGAATGCAATACAACTGAAGCCAAGTGAGGAGCTCCTGCCACACAACGTTAGGTCAGGACTCTTCCTGTTGCATGACCTGCAGCCCGAGCGCTCTGCAGGGCAAGTTCACGTTCATCCCCATCGAGCGAAGGATGAACATGTGGGAAGGAGAGCAGAGGCCCGTGCACAGCGCTCGGTGGAGCCCGAGAACAGCTCATCAGCCAAAACCCTGCAAGGAGAGGCAGCGCCGCTGAGAGGAGGCCACCGGGACGCTGCAGCGGAACAGCACTCTCGCAGGAAACGGAGACTGAGGTTTCAGAATGACACTCTCCCCCAGAGGATGGGCAGGGGCGGCTGATCCCGAGAGCATGAGGAGCCCCGCTGTGGGAACAACGGGGCCCCTGCCAGGAGAGGCTGCCGGCCTTCAGACGACCAGTCCGGCCACGATGCGAGTGCTGCCAAGCTCTTACTCACTGATCCTTCAAATACGTTCGGCTGCTGGAGAAGGGGTGATGGAGTCAGACGGAGGCCAGATGCCTCTCCAGCCGCCGAATGAGCTGATTAGAGCAGGTCGCCATGGCTTAGGGTCCCTGGGTCCCTCCCTGGATTCCCCTCAAATCTCACCCAGGAGGTACCTGGGAGATGCTTGCTGAATAGAATGAAAGATTCAGGTGATGCCTGAAGATAAGAGTGGAGACTTGAGGCCCAGACACTCTAAAAAGGCTTCTGGAGCACAGAAGTCAGCTCTAGAAACCCGCTATCATCTCACGACATCTGCAGCAGAAAGCCAAGTTGGCTCATGTCAAACAATTCAGTCCCATTTGGACTGAGCGAGAGCTGAGACATGTTAACACCTGTGGCTCCCGTCAAAAGGCGAGTGCATGACTGCTGAGGAGGCAGAGCCCGGGAGAGAAGGGCACAGAGCCAACAAGGAGCCGGAAGTTATAGGTCCCCCAGGGAGTTCTTAAACAGCCACTGGGCTACAGAACAGAGGCAAGAAACCAAACCCACATGGTGGGACCTCGACTGCCCATCAGACCTGGGAATTGGGGAGAAAAGACCTGTCCTCACGCCTGATTAACTCTGAAGAGGAGGCAACTCTGGGGGTGGCTTCCGGGCAGCAATGCAGACCGGCCAGGGAGGGGGGACCTGAAACACCTTTGCCAGAAGACGGGTGAAAACGCTATTTGTCTCTGAGACGGGGGAGCCTGGGAGAGTGATTTCAGGGAGGAGCCATGGAAGGGGTGGCTGCTCCCAACCCTGCACGTGCATTCAACTCTGCCTGTCCAAGCCCAGAGGATGTGAGTTCCGTTGGTTTGGGGTGGGGAGGGGACGGCCTGGAAAAGAACATCCAAAAGGCCCTGGATGGAGCCGATGCGGCAACTGCCCGAGACGAGGGCTCCTGGGACCGCGTGTGCCATCCGAGAGGGGAGGGCGGGACACAGGCAGTCCAGGCCCCTGGGGGCAGCGCTCCCATCGGACCTGCGTCTCTTGTATTGGCAGGCGGGTTCTTTACCCCTGAGCCCCCAGAGAAGCCCGAACCAACATTACCAGGCATCTACTGAGCGCCCAAACACGACAACATCTTCCATATAAGATTGCTTTTTAATCCTGATACCCTACACACTAGCTATTGTCTTCATTTTGAAAAAAAAAAAAACAACAACAACTGAGGCTGAAGAGGACTAATTAACTTGTCCACGATCTCGTAACAACCAAGACAGCTGAGACCAGAGGCTGTCTGTATCCAAGGCTCATTCTCTCTGCACAGCACTTGACCCCCTGCCTTGATTACGCCCCAGAGAAAGAGTCTCTCCAGGACCCGCTCCAAGGCTGGCTCCCGGAGGGCCGGGGGCAGGAGGGCTGGGCCGGTCCAGTGGCATTAGCCTGGCACGGCTGCCGCCTCCCTCGCCCTCTGATTGGAGGACAAGCCTGCGCGCCCGTGTTGTCTCTTTCTCAGCTGAAAAACCAGATGGTACCCAGTGGTGGGCAGGGTTCCAAGGATTTGATGCCAGAGCCTCAACCCTTGTGGTTTGTGTGTGTGTGTTAGAGAGGGAGATAAATATTGTGGAAAACCCACGCAGTCACTCACTCAATGATGATAAGCCCCGGGGTTTATAAAGGACAGCTTGGCTCCTTACAAGTGTGAAAAGAGAGATGGGGCGGTGGCGGTGGTGCACACCCACAATGCCAGGTGAAAGACTGAGGGGCCTGACCTTGCACGAGGTGGGCTTTAAGAACATGATGACAAGGAGCTGCGGAGGGTCGGGGCTGTGGGAGGATGAGGGAGGTGGGGTGAAACAGGTGGAAGGCTGGGGGCCCTGTGGGGGGAAGAGACCTGACTTTGGAGCCGTCACCCGTCCTAACGTTAACACTCCACTGCTCACGTTCCAGGTGACAAGGGGCGGCAGAGACAGACATGGGCGGTGAGCCCGCCTCCTGGAGACTGGATGGCTTCTGACTGCTCCCCGTGATCTGCAGCGCCCGCCCCCCCCAAAGACAGGGGGCCCCTAAGCCCTCACGGAGGGGCAGCTTCCGTCCCGGCAGTGAGGAGCGGAGGATGGCCCAGGTCTCTGGGAAAGGGAGGGCTGGTTGGAAGAGGAGGTTTTGAGGCTGGAACAGCAGCTGCCCACCTGAGGGGTCTCGTCCACTCGGACGCTCACAGAGCGCCCCCTCCCCCTTTGTGGCCGGCCTCACGCTGGCTCTGGACCCAAAGGTGGACAAGGCTCAGCTCCGAGCCTTGAGGAGCTCCCAGTGAAGCCAGGGGACTGCACGCGGATGAGTCTGATTAACGCCATGGCACGGGGTGTCATGGGGGGAGCCCCTGATTCAGCCTGGAGTAAGTGAGTGCCTGTCAGACTCTGCAGCAAGGGGAAGGCACATGAGGGGTGCAGAGCTGTGAAAAGTGCCCAGCGTCTGCGGGGGTCAGTGGCCAGTGAGGGTGAGGCAGTGGTGACAGAGAAAGTTCCAGAAGGGAGATCAGAGCAGACTATATTTCGTGGAGGAGTTTAGAGCTGCCTCACACAGAGAGAGGCATTCCTAAAGGGTCCTGAGCAGGGAAATGGCAGTCAGGTTAACCTTAAACCAGACTGAAAGAGTCAAAGACAGAAAAGCCTCATGACCTTGGGGCGAGCCTCATGTTGGGAGGCGGCCGGGCTGGATGGTGGGGAGGGGGCTGGTGAGGGGCACCTCTCCGTGGACAAGTGGTCCAGGCGCCCAGGGCTCCAAGGTGAGCCACTGAACCCCCCGGTGGGAGCCCTCCCTTTTTTCATGGGATGAGATCCGAAAAGGACTCGAAACACTAGAATTGGGAGTCCTGGGGGCTGGAGAAGAGAGGGCAGGGTGGGGATGTCCCCGTCCAGCTGGGCGCGGTGACAGCCGCGGGAAAACGCTGAGCTGGCCCTGGCGGGGAGCCCTGTGGAGCCAGGGAGGCACGTGAGCCCAGGGCAGGCTCCCAGGCAAGAAAACAGGCCTCAGGACTTCCCTGGGGGTCCAGTGGATAAGACGCCAAACTCCCACTGGGGGTCCGATCCCTGGTCGGGGAACATGCCGCCAGGTCTCGTAGAGGGAGGCAGGGTTTTTCTAACGGGCAGCAGGGTTTGAAAAGCTGCAGGAAAGGACGGCAACATCGCTCCCCAGGCTCAGCGAACCGAGGCACAGAGAGAACTTCTCAGGCACCGCGCCTGGTTCACCACGTCCCACTCTTCAGCTACTGAAATCTGTCTGCGGAGAACTGGAAACAGCTCTGGGTCCTGGTCTATTTCTGCTAGATGTCAAGGAACAAGAGAGGAGGGGGCACTTGGCAGTCCTCCCACCCCTGGGCCTGGCCAACTTATTACACACTGCCTCACAGACGCGAGGAAGCTGGAGGCACTGGCCGTGTGATCCTGGGGCTGGGGAACAGTTGTCGGGGCCAGAACGGGATCCACTGGGCCTTACGGGTCCTCAGAACGGGAGGCCTTGAGGGGAACAGGCGGGCGGGTATCACTCTGCATCGTGGACTGTGTTAACGGAAGGTGGGGACCCTCTGGGCCGTCAGTCCTGCCACTCGGCTCTCTTGGGAGAAAGCACCCATATCCCCAGCCATGCAACCCTGGGCTGGATGGGCAGTGAGCCCTGTGGACCTCAGGACCCGCACGGCTGTTGGTGCCTCCAGGAACCGGCTGGCATCTGACTGCTTCTGCTGCAACCCCCGCCCGCCCAGGGACAGGAGGTGGCAGAGCCATTGCTGCTGGCACCTCGGCCGGATGTGTGGGCACCCCACGCAACTCCCCCCTCCCCCAATCTCTGCACAGGGAGAGCGGGTGCTGGGAACTGGGCTCTTCATGGGGGCTGGAATGGAGGAAGTCGGGTGCCTGGACACAGGAGCCCTGCAGCAAGCAAGCACGGGCGGCTGGCTCCACCCCTGCCCTGCAGATCACTGACCTCCAAACAGTCAGGAAAGGGCAGGACTCTTTGCTGGGTGCCCAGTAACCTTGGACGTGGGGAGGGGAGCTGGCTGATCAAGGAGCTCTGTCGAGTTGGGTATGAGAAATCTGGCTGAAGACCCCCGGCTTCCTCCCTGGTGGATGGTCAGAGCCCAGAGGCCTCTCCATGGGGCTGGCACGCTGTGGCTCCGGGAGGAAGCACCACCCACAGGGGCCTGATGGCCAAGGCGGCAGAGGGATACCGCCGGAGGGCCCCCTGTCTTGGGGATGCTGAGAGTCTGAAAGCGGCCTGATGAGGGCAGCAGAGCGGCTGCGTCCCTGTCGGGGAAGAGTCCGGATGCCATGGAGCAGCTAAGCCCACGCCCCACAACCACTGAGCCTGTGTGCTGCCACTACTGACGCCCGAGCACGGAGGAGGCGTCACCTTCAGTCTGTGACTCGTGACGCCAGCCCGGAGGCCTGTGACGCCTGCCCGTTCGTTCCTGGGGGAGGCTCGGTTCGGGAGGGCCCTGACCCCCACCTCCCTGGCCGAACCTCGGGAAGCAGATCCATGGGAGACCAGGGCAGGCCTCTCCCAGGGAGGCTGGGTGTCGGCAAGACCACGTACCGCTGCGAGAGGGCCTCAGCCAGCAGACTTTCTCAAGGGGGAGAGGACCCAGAGTCACCCTTGGAACTGGTGCAAAGTGCCGATTCCTGGGCCTTGCAGTCTGAGATGCTGCTACATTAGGTCTGGGGTGTCACCTAGCAATGTTTTTTTTTTAATAATTTAAATTTATTTTTGGTTGCACGGGGCCTTCGTTGCAGGCTTTCTCTAGCTGCGGTGAGTGGGGCTACTCTTCTCTTCAAAGCGTGGGCTCCAGGTGCACCAACCTCAGCAGTTGCCACTCCCGGCCTCAGTAATTGTGGCGCGTGGGCTTAGCCACTCCATGGCATGAGGACTCTTCCCGGACCAGGGATCGAACCCACGTCCCCTGCGTTGGCAGGCGGATTCTGACCCACTGTACCATCAGGGAAGTCTAGGAATCTATATTTTTCATACGTGCCAGTGATCCTGGAACCAAGCTCTGAGACCCAGTGGAGTGAGACTTGTGTCCTGACCCGGGGAGAGGGAGGGCTGAGCAGCGTTCCTGGAGGCCGGTGACCTGTCCCTGGGGTGGAGGGCAGCCTCCTGAAGGGCAGTGAGCAGTTCTCCTGCCAGAACTGCTCAGATGTCACAACTTGGTCGGGGAGGGGGGAGTCGGTGAGGCTTCCAGCCATGATCAACACCCAACCTGGCCCACTGATCACGTCCCTCCTCCTGTCAAGGTTTCCAGAGAACATCTCAATCCGCAAGTTCTTCCCGGAGCTCAACTCAGAGGCCCTGCAATGCCCTGTGACCTGTCCTTCCGCCTTCATGCAGCATCTGCTCGGCGCGCCCTCTGCAGCACCCCTCTCGGCACTGCAAGCCTGATTAAAACGTGCCTTGGTCTACTCTAACCCATGAGAGAGCCCGCCCATGTGCTAATTAATCAGATGTCATCACTGATCTGCACCCTAACTGCTCGGCCCCGTCTCATCGCGCCCGAGTCCCAGGCACCTCTCTGCTGCCTGCACTTCCTCTGGGGTTCTCTGGCTCCTGCGTTCTCCTAGGGGCCGGCCTGTGGGCTGGGGGACGCGCCCTCAGGTACCTTCAGCCCCTGCCCAGTTTGCAGGGCCAGCACCTCTGGCTGGGACACCAGCCACACAGAGGAGCGCAGTTATTACTTTAGAAGGAGTGCTTTATTTAATTAAACCATTACTGCCAGGGCCCTGGGGCACTGTTTAGAAAGACAGCAGATTCTGCTTAGAATAGACACCCTGTAACAGAGAAAACATTGCTCAGGGAGGGGCACGGCCTCCCAAGTCAGCAGGGCTGTTGCGAGGACTATGGACTCATCTGTGCCCCGAAGCAGCGGAGAGACCAGAGCAGGAGGAGGAACACGGTTTGGCATATACAGCTCTGATCCTAGTTAGCACAGAGTATTTAAGAACAACTCATATTATCCTTAGAACTCCTGAGAGGCTGCGATGCTTCCTTGACCACAATTCATTCCCAGACTTTTTGGGAAATGAAGCCAAAAAAAAAAAAAAAAGAGCAAGGGAGAGTAGAGATCTGAAATTGACAGCTGGGGCATTTCCTTAAAGAATACAGAGTCTTTTTTTTTTTTTTTAAGCTGTTTGCCCAGAAATGGGAGGTTTTGGAGCAGAGGGGATACAGAGATGACCAGAGCTGGAGGATTTTGGGAGCTTTCCCGGAGAGGCGTCTTCTTTTTTTCAAAATGAATTAATTCGGTTGTGCTGGCCCCTAATGTGACATGTGAACTCTTAAGTGCAGCATGCACGTAGGATCCAGTTCCCTGACCAGGGACTGAAGCCTGGCCCCCCGCATTGGGAGCTTGGAGTCTTAACCACTGGACCACCAGGGAAGCCCCTGGAGCAGCTTCTTGAGACGACTGCCTGAAAACACACCACACACACACACGGGTCAGTGGCCAGGACCCACCCGAGGCGCTCGTGAAGCAAGGAGAACCAGCTTTCTTACCCTCTGATCTCGCTGAGCACAAATAGAGAAGCCTGGCACTCAGGGTGTGCCTGAGATCAGTGTGAAGCGTGGATAAAAATGGCCCAGGAAGAGCACAGTGCAGAAGGTCCCCAGCGGGGATGAACACTCCCCACAGAGACCTATTTGGAAGTTTCCCAACCAAATTGGCCTGTGCATGAGCGTGGGCCGTGGATATATTCTTAATATGCTCCATGAAGCTTTCCTGGCTTGGGGCTGTGTGTGTGTGTGTGTGTGTGTCTCTGATGCCCACGCCAAATCCACATTGGCCTGTATCTATACAAGCCCGGCTCTGGATTCCCACTTACACACGAACACGCGGATACTAGAATTTACCCAAGAGATGGGCTTCTAAAGGTTCTATTTATAAATACTTAATTTCCACAGAACAGTGTTTTACACACACTAGGGAAACCAAGAACTCAAGAGAAACCTGCCGTGAGTCCTTCTGTAAAATAACAAACTGTTCTGTAACAAGTAATTACCCCTCGGAGTTTGTCTTTTACGTTGGGGTTTTCATACGACGGGGCTGCTTAGAAGCCGAGTCTGCCGGCAGCGCCTGCGACCGGCTGCGGCTCACAGATGACTTTCCTGTCAGTGCCTGTCTTTGGGCCTGGGGAACCGGGGGCAGGGAGAAAGGACGAGACACCAGACAAGCCAAACCGACAGCTCCCCACAGGCCCGGGGTATAAGCGGCCGGCGCCCAGGGCGAGTCCTGTTTGTAAGGACGCACTGGTTACTTTCCAGGCGACAGAGCGGGGGACGTTCCAACAGGGTCAGAGAGACACTGAAGCGGTCGTCAGAAGGGGGTCTCGGGAGCTGGAACTGAGCTCCCTTAGCCCAGCAGGATGGAAGGAAGGCAGAGGGTCCCAGCTCACCCGGGGAGCAGCTTCTGAGGCTGGGGGAGGGGGCGGTGGGGACTGTCTGTGATCCCGACTCCCGCCACTTGGTGTTTTTACTGGGAGCTGGGAGCTGGCAGCACAGGGGAGTCAGCTCCGTCCTCTAAGCTGGCGGGTCAGGCATCAGCCATCACAGAGGCAGGACGTGGGGCGTGATGGATGGCGAGCTTAACGCCGGCGGACAGAACCCATGTCCCCGAGAACCGCATTAAGAACAAAAACAAGCAGCTTCTCATTGCACTGGAGGAAGCTGGGGCCAAACAACGCAGGGCACCAGGTTGGGGCTGGGGAGGGGGCGGGTGGGGGATCACTGTGATCCAGCGAGGGGGCGGGGGCGGGGGGCGGTCGCTGTGGTCCAGCGAGGGGCGCTACCCAGGTCTCCTCGGAAAGGTGAGGGCTGGTCTGGAGCAACGCTGGGCAGCGCTGGGCTGGCATTGGGCACAGGCACCAATGGGGGGTGACGGCTGCGGGCCCTGGGGGTGCCCTGACAGGAGCTCCAGAGACAAGCCATAGTGTTGGAGTGAGTGACAGTGTAATCTGAATTTCATTTAGAAAGGGCGGGGGCTGGCGTGGTGGAGGAAAGCACAGCAAAACACCAGCGGCCGCTCCCGGATGAGCCGGAGTGGCAGCTCCCCAGGAAAAGGAAGGGAGAAAAATGCAGGCCCGCCCCTGTGTTATCGATTTCCCTGAAAAAGAAGAGACAAGCTAATCCTTTAAAGTCAGTCATTTCAACCTGAGCGCTGGCCACTGTTTGAAGTTAGAATTTGCTCAACATCAGCGTCTGTCTGGGGAGTGCGTACACATGGTCTTGGGGTGTGAGGCATAAATGTTTTCTTCCTAGAGACCCAGGATTGCAGGCTGGAAGCAGAGATTGGGCACTTGGGGGGGGTCCACACCCTGGGGCACAAGTGTTCCCGGGGGCCCAGAGGAGCTGGCGGACGACCACAGACCCCCACCAACTCAGGGTGGGCCCAGCCTGGGGTTGGGGGAGCTACTCCACGGGCCACACCTTCAGGGGGTTGCCCAGCATGACTGGCGAAAGGGGAGGGACGGGTGAGGTGCAACAAAACCAGACTTCCAGGACGTCCCTGGTGGTCCGATGATTAAGAAACCACCCTGCAACGCGGGGGACACAGGAGTGACCCCTGGTCGGGGAACTAAGGCCCCAGGTGCCTCGGGGTGACTGAGCCCGCACGCCACAACTATAGAGTCCACGCACTGCAGGAGGCAAAGCTTCCTGGAGCCTCCAGAACGGGATGAGGCGCAGACACTGGAAGAGGAAAAGGAAGAGAAAGAAGACAGCGTCCCTGGTAGCCTAGGCAGGTCCCCAAACAGTCCCCCTCCTACAAGGGAGGCGCCTGGATGTCCCAGACCCTGTGAGGCCCCATCGGCAACCCCCTCCTTGCCCCAGGTGGCCAGGAACCTCGCCCAGCTTGTTCTGGTTTGGTGTTGGGCTGAGTCCCGACCCATGGGACTCAGACAGGGTGATGTCCCCAAACAAGGGACTACCGGGCTGTTTACTGTGCTGAGGGCTCAGCTCTGAATTTGTGGATGGAGCCAACCCCTGACTCCTCCCTGGAGACGGCTCATCCTGCCAGCATGGTGCTCGCCCTCCGGGGCCACGCCTCCGGTCTCGATGGCCCCTGCTTCCTTCTGGGTCCCCCACCCTGTGCAAATCTGGGCACAGCGCTCACGCTGTCTTCGTTGGAGTTGTGCTCTGGGGGTGCAGGCTGGTCTCCTGGGATGGTTCCCGAGAATCCCCAGGTCCTATAAAGTCACTGCTGCCGCTGAAACTTGTCGTCTCACCCTGACTTTCCCTCCTTGCTGGTCCCAGAGCCTCTGGGCCACCTCCTGCCCCAGAACCGGTGAGAATAAACGTGCAAGGGTTGACAGCGGTGACCCATTTATTAGCAGATGCCACAGCCCCAGGGCATCGGGGCCGCTGCTGAAATAACAGAGCGAGAGGCTGTGGCAGGGAGGGGAGACGCCTTGGGCAGATGTGCGGAGCTCCAGCTATTCACGAGAACGGGAGAAGCCCTCCTGGCCACCAAGGACTGAGGGGCAGCAGGAAGATGGTGGGTCTGTCAGGCAGACGGCGGGACGTGCCAACATGGATCACCAAGCAGGCCCCATCCTGGGCAGCCACGCCCTGACCTCTGCAAACATTAGGCTTCAGGACTGGTCAGCGGGTCCCTTCGTATCTGCGCCCTCATCTCTGCCT
The DNA here is from genome assembly GCF_027580195.1 of Bos mutus. NCBI lineage: Eukaryota > Metazoa > Chordata > Mammalia > Artiodactyla > Bovidae > Bos > Bos mutus. The sequence goes on along the minus strand of NC_091635.1, from coordinate 6,673,307 downwards.
GAGCTCAGGCCCAGAAGGACCTTCAGCGCTAATCTGAGTCCGAATCAGACTGACCTGCTCCTTCAGGAGGAGATGGGGTGCAATGGCACCCCACTCCAGTACTCTTGCCTGGAGAATCCCATGGGCGGAGGAGCCTGGTGGGCTGCAGTCCATGGGGTCGCTAAGAGTCGGGCACGACTGAGCGACTTCACTTTCACTTTTCACTTTCATGCACTGGAGAAGGAAATGGCAACCCACTCCAGTGTTCTTGCCTGGAGAATCCTGGGGACGGGGGAGCCTGGTGGGCTGCTGTCTATGGGGTCACAGAGTCGGATACGACTGAAGCGACTTAGCAGCAGCAGCAGCTCCTTTAGGAAGAAGAGTCCAGCAGGCAGAACCCCCCATCCCCCTGCAGACCCCAACACACACCCTGCTTCTTCAAGGGGTGTCTGGCGGGAGAGGCCCCTCTGTCTGGCAGAGGGTGGTTGCACTACCCTCCCGGGTCACCCGGACCCTCGAGGTGGATCTCCCAGCTCCTGCGTTCAAGGCAAGCCAGGGTGACCTTGTCCTGGTCCAAAGCGGCCCGCAAGGGGCCCCCCGCCTGATGCTACCAGTTTGTGGCCGGGTCTCCAGCCAGGATGAGCTCCGCTCTGCCATCTGCGTGCCCGGTTCCGCCCGACCTGGCCTGCTGGGCGGCCGGTACCCCAGCAGCATTGATCCACTTGTGAGCAGTGGAGGTCGCTCCTACAGCTGGCTAGGAGCCCTCAGCACTCGGGGAGTCCCACTGCCCCCCCAGGACTGCCCTCTGACACTCTCGAGGAGCTGACGCCGATGGGGCCCAGGGCGTGGGGTGCAAGTGAGGCTGGACAGGACCGCAGGAACAAGGACAAGACAGCCAGGCAGTGCCCTTGACTCGAGGGGACAAGCAACACACGTCCGTCCTGCTTCCAAGACACTCGGGACAGTCTGATTCCTGAACGGGACTCATTTCCATACGACCCTGTCATTCAACAGTGGCCCCTGACTCCCCCTCACTGTGCAGGAGAATGAAATGCTAAATCCTGACTTTGTTTCCTACCCAAGTCGGAGACGCTGAGCAGAAAGAATCCCAGGATGCTCCCCAGCCTGCAGGCAAGGTTTCAGGTTTGAAAGTGCTGGGGCATCAACACTTTCCCATTTGATCCTTCAGAGGAGCGGGGTGGGGTGGGGTGGTGGGACTGGGGATGAGGCGGGGATCTGAGGATCAGATCCAGATGTTAACTCGAGTGGGCCCTCCAGATGGGGCCCAGGTCACCTCTGGCCCCAGCTGTGGCATCTTGCTGGGACGCCTGGGGGGCACAAGTGACTTGCGGGACCACCCCCAACTTTACAGCACCCTGTGGCTACTCCAAGGAGGGAGGAGACGGAGAAACTGACTCAGATCAGCTGCACTGGAATCACAGGATGTGGATGGAGCTCCGGGCCAAGGGAGGGGAGGAGGAATTTTCCGTTCGTTAAGGTCAAGGGCTTCGGGGAGGCCACTGGTGGCTGCGGGCAGAGGAAGCTCCCTTCTCACAAGCACTCACGATGCACACACGGGCTGGCCTCCGAAGGCAGTTAATATCCTAAGTGTTCTCGTCCTGTGTGTGCATCTCAGCAGCATTCCCGGGGAGGCACAGAAGAGATGATTTCCAAGGACTTTCTAAAAGCTAAATCATAAAGTAGAAGCCAGACTATACTGGCCTGGAAAAGACAAAAAGTGGCTATCAGAGATCCTTTGAAACAGGCAGGCCGGGCAGATGCACGGTTTCCCTGAGACAAAGAAGTGACTGTGTCTGGAGTGGGAAAGGGACCTTAAACCCACCTGCTGTCCTGCTCAACGTGGCAGCAGAACAGCCGGCAGAGAGAACCACCACAGGGGCAGGGGTGGGGCTTCCCTGGTGGTTCAGTGACCAAGACTCCGCACTTCCAATGCAGGCGGCCTGGGTTCCATCCCTGGTCAGGGGACTAGATCCCACCTGCCGCATCTGAGAGTACACATGCTGTTACTAAAAGGAACCCGCATGCTCCAACTGGGACCCACTGTAGCCAAATAAATATTTAAGAAAGGAAAGAAAGAGCGAGCTGTGGCGGGAATCTCCAGCCTGGAGGAACAATCTTCCAAACATGAATGACTGCGGCGGTGGGTGGGGGGCGGGAAGGCGAGGGAAAAGGATGCCCCTCGTCTCCCACGACCTAAGGGCCCACTTGATGGAGCAAGGACACAGGGGTGAGCCCTTCAGGCCAGACTTGGGAGGGAAGGCGCCGTTAGCACAGAGTGCCCAGGACCGAGGAAGGAAGCCCAGGTCGGCTGACCCCGTCCTCCAGTCACTGGGCCGCTTCCGACACACTAACAGGGGGCGGCCGGCACGGGGACGGAGCCCCCAGTGTTTAGGGTCAGAAGGCTCAGTGCTGCGGAGGCTGTGGACCCCGGGAGCCAGACTCGAAGTTGTGAAATAACTTCTGAGACGGCGCCGAAGTCCGCCTGCTTGGAGTTTCTCCAAACCAGGCAGAAGAGCGAGTCTGAACTGAAAACCTGAGCGAACAGAAGCCCCCAGCGGCAGTGGCTGGGGGAGATGGGAGGGTGTCAACACCCCGCAGGGGAAGGGCTCTGGTTCTGCTCGGCCTCGCCCCCCCGCCGTCCCAGCCTGCGTTGTGTGGATTGTGGGGGCCTGGTGGCAATTAGCGTCATGAGTTATAAGTGTAATATCTGGGAGATGAAGGCTGTAATTAATGCCTGTCTGCTTCCCTGAAGGGTTCCTTCTGTTTGCCCACAGAGTTACTGAGATTCAGGAAGGGAGGCTTCCATCATGTGGAAGGTTTACAGGACTAAGAGAAAGAACGATTTAATAAGGCAATAATAATGGTGCTAAATAATTCACCGGGCCCGTGGCAGCAGCCGGCACTCCCCACGCTCGACGTCTGTTTTGCGGATGGGCGGGGGGACGTGCTGGATAGACCCTGCACAGCCTCCAACAGCCCCACCAGAGAAGGACCCACCTGAGGGGCTCCCCCGCTGACCCTCAGTCTTGGACCTGCCCCCAGGTCTGTGCTGAGCCTCTCGGACCCTTTCCTCAACCTCCTCTTTCTGCAACGTCGGTCAGAGATCCAGATGGGTCCTCACACTCACCGACGCTTTTGCTTATTCTATCAATCATGGTTTGTTGAGATGCTAAGAGGCTAACAGGCCTCCAGTCTTCTGGGGGCCCTGCGGAGTCCTCTGCCTGCCCCCAAGGCTGGCGAATGGAGGTGGGGGTGCGGCTGGGAAAACCTGCCACCCAGGTCCCACTGGACCTCGGGTGAGATATAGTTCTCCGAGAAGACAGACTCCTGGCTGAAGCAGTCAGTCAGACTGTTCCAGAAACAGAGGAAAATGAGTGTCTCCCGGACCACAGGACTACCCTGGGGGCAGGTCTAGAGGGTGGGGCTAGGAAGGTGGAACCAGTCCTGGGGGTTAGCCGAATTCAGAGCTGAACAGCACAGCCTCGGCAGAGCTGCGGAACAGCTGGCAGGATGCAGACAATTAAGGGGCCGGCCCCCTGCCTCTCTCGCAGCTCTGCCTCACGCTCCCCCTCAGCCAGGCCGCCACGTGTCAAGCTGTGTGTCACCTAACGCCCCTAAATCTGTGTCAGGGCTGAGGAGCACCAAGAGGAATCGGAGAGTCTTAACAGACGCTGCACACGCAAGAGGGAACCAGTTCTGAGTCCCGCCTGCAAACCAGGCAGAGACAGATACCCGCCTCTGGTTTATTACCCGAGACTCATGGGGCGTGTCACTCAGCTCCACCCCTCTCCAACCCCCAACCTCTCCGCAATGGCACAAAGCAATCAAGACTGACGGAGCCTGGAGATTCATCTTCCCTTGTGTACAGGGAGCAGGGGAGACAGAGAGCAAGCGGGGCTGATCCCTCCTCGTGTGCGAAGCTGCCCGTAATCAGGGTCTCCATAAGACAGCTCAGTCCCACCTGCCCAGCCAGGAATCCTGGGATCCACTCACATGCTCGTGGGTTGGGAGGGTGGAAGGTCAAAACAGGAAAAGCTTCCAGAAAACCAGCCCAGGGCCTCTTAACGGGGCTTTGCTGAGGGTGCCCTGAAACCCTGAGCTAAGTTTATGAACGTTCGTCACCTTGGAGCTGGCACCGACCTGAATGCCAACTCCAGACCACATACGACAGAGGCCTGGTGGCCTGGACACCCTGAGGCTGGCGCTGTAGTGACACGATCCACCTTCCGACCAGGACCAAGAGCCGGGAACCAGCCGGGGTGTGGAGCTGTGTCGACGTTCCTCTCTGGGGAGAGCTCCAGCCGAGAGTGAAGGCGACTCACAGGCCCGGGTCCCCCCCGGCCGGCCACTCACCAGGTAGATGCGGTAGGCGTCCACACGGCGCAGAGGCCCCCAGCACGGGTCCGTGTCGTTGTACTTGCTGTCGGACTCCACGCCGCACGAGTCGTTGCCCAGGGCGCTGCTGATGAAGAGAACGGTGGCTCTGTGTGGGCCTCCCTGCTTGGCCGGAAGCCGACAAAACCTGCCTTTGTCAACTGCGGGCACTCGCCAACCCCCAGGTCCTGCCCCGCACTGCAGCTTTGGGTCCCACGATCTGACCCTGCAGGCTTTCCCGTTTCTGGGGGCAGGCACCGTCCCCTAATTCCGCTGCACCGTTTCTCGGCCACTCGGGAGTCCCCGGTGGGAAGCCCGGTCCCCTTCCCAACGGGGCTGGGGAGGGACAGTGTCTCCGCAGGCCAGGACGCACGGCTGGCCGGGGCACGTGCAGAGAAGGGCCTTGGACACCGACCTGCTGGGGACGCTGATGGAGTCGCTCAGTGCTGGGCTTCCGCCCCGAGAAAACACCATCCTGACTGCCCGAGGGAGCCCGCCTGGCTGCAGCTGGCGGGGAGGGAACACTCACCAGGTCACCTGCATGAGGGAGAAGGGCACGGCTGCGGCGTAGATAGCCAGGTCCCCGTACAGGTAGATGATGATGCAGAAGTAGAACAGATTGACCCCCACTGGAAGCAACAGAGCCGTCGGTCAAGGAGCCAGCCGCCTGCCTGCTTTTCTCACGACGGCGGCTCGCTCTCCGAGCGGCGTGGGGAAGGCCTCCCCCAAGCCCTGCCTCTCATTCTGGCTGCCTACACTGTGATGCTGGCAGGGGACGCGTCTGCTCGTGACTGTCACCTGAGGGTTGGGGGGGCCAGGCTGGATCAGAGGTTCTGAACCCAGACCGGCTGCAGAGCGAGCGTGGGGCACACACCGGCCACGGAGAACCCGGAGGCGTCTGCGCTCGGGACAGGCTGCCCGGTGAGGGCGGGCGGGGAGGAGGGGGCATGGCCCGAGGCAGGGGCCTGAACCCCAGGGCAGGCCTGGGCCAGGGCTCCTTTGCAGCCACATGCAGGGCTCCAAGAGAGAAGACTGAGGGACTGGAAAGCAAAAAGATAACAGGGAGCGGCCCAGCCCCAGAAGCTGAAAGTCACTCAGTCGTGTCTGACTCTTTGTGACCCTGTGGACTATACAGTCCATGGGATTCTCCAGGCTGGAATACTGGAGTGGGTAGCCATTCCCTTCTCCAGGGGATCTTCCCAACCCAGGGATCGAACCCAGGTCTCCCGCATTGCAGGCGGATTCTTTACCAGCTGAGCCACCAGGGAAGCCTGGAAGCTAAAAACAAGAGAGTAAAAAGCCCTGGATTCCCAAACACTGAGTGCTTCCTCCTGAATGTGGCCCATCACCAAGCACCCATGGGCGAGGCTGGCCTGGTATGCTCGGGGCAGGGAGCGGCTCACTTTCCTTCTTACTAGAATCACCTGCGGGGAGCATGCTGACGAGGAGGGTCCCTCTGCAGAGGCCAACCTTGGCTCTCTCCCCCAGGGAGGGGCCTGGACTAGGACCCGGGAGCTTGGCTCTGGTCATGATCTTGCAGCCTCATTTCCCGACCCTGGCAAGTCCCTGAGCGCCTCTAATCCTGTCCAGTGAGAAGAATTCAGCCCGGGTTAAATTCCACACGTGATTCTGGGTCTAAGGGCCAGGTGTAAAAGTGCTTTAAAAAAGCATCTGGGCCCTATGACCTCAGGGTCACGGCCCCAGACAGCCAGCCTCAAACTCCTGTTCAAACTGATGGCTTGTTTTCGGTGTCACTGATCTCAAGCTGCTGGTGTTGCTGAGAACAGAAAGAAAAATGAAGTGACAGTTCCCTTCTAATCCTGCTGGCTCCAAAGAGCCTCTGGGTCCCCAGGGGTGGTGGGAGGGGAAAGTCAGGGACAAGTTCCTCCTGGGCTATTTGAGATTATCTCTGCTCCTAGGAGTCTAGGGAGGGAAAGACTCAGAAGACACTGTTCTTGGAAGAACCCTGGAGGGCTTCAGAGAGCACCAACGGCCAAGCTCGGCGGCCCCTGGGGGTGGTCACCACTGCTCACCCGGGCTCTGAGTCCGGCTCCCCCTCAAGTCCTGTGGGGGGTGGGGGTCACCGCCCCTCCCCGCTCCCTGCCTTTCCTCCACCCGCACTGCACTCCTGTCAGCTGTTTATAAACTGCCACTGGCCCTCCCTGATCAATAAATTTCATTACCAGACACAAGGTAGGAAGATCCATGCACTTCCTTGAAGACCGCAGTGGCCAGGCCTGGCATTTCTAACTACAGGACTGAGTCTGGACCCCAGGGAGCCTTGTGTGGAGGGTGGCAGCCCTTCCAAAGGTAAGGGGACGATAGGTGAATTAGGATTGAGTTGAGCAGTGGTTCCAGTTTGGGGAAGGGGGCGGCAACTGTGCCCCCACCTCCTGCTGGGGACATTTGGCAAAGTCTGAGGACATTTTTGATTGTCAGGACTGGGCAAGTGCTACTGACCGCTAGTGGGGACAAGTCAAGGGTGCTACTCAAAGTCCTACAACACGCAGGGCAGGCCACACGGTGAAGAAGGGCCAAGCTGGAGAAACCCCGGAGCAGACGAGGGGAGGGAGTCCTGCACATCTGAGCTGCTCTCGAACGAGTATGTTCATTTTCTATCAGTTTCGGGTAACCTAGAAGTCTAGGCTGCGGGGCACACACACGCAACGATATAAAAAAACCTGAAACTTCAAGTTCCTAGAATTCTTATAAAGAAATCAGAGTGGACCGTAAATCACGAAGGTTAGGAAGGAGGTTTAAGAGGTGTATGCCCTCGCTTCGATGTGCATTCTGTTTCAGAAGCTTGCGTTTGGCAGGAGGCTGTGCAGTGACAGTCTCTTATAATGAGACAGGGAAAGAGAGGCAGGACGAAAGCAGAGCACAGAGGGCCCAGACACAGCCGTCTCGTTCTGATGAGTTCCGAGAGTTCTTGCTGAGGCTGGTCCGGTGGGGAAGGGTGGAGGCAGGCTCTGGGGTGACCTCGATCACCATCGCCCGTCACATCCCACCACAGTGATAAGTGGATGCTTGATGTCCTAAGAAACAGCCAAGAAGATTCTAGTTTCCACAGTCCCTGCCTCAGCTCCAGCTCAGCACAGCCACATTCAAGACCGGAAAGAGCCGGTGGAGACGCTCCCCTCTGCCCCTTGGACGAAGGGGCAGAAAAATCTCCCAAGGTAACTGCAAGGTCAAGCATTTCCCGAAATGTGTCCGACTCTCTGTGAAGGTTCGGGCATTACAAAAACTAAACCCTTTAACAGATCATCTCCCAGAAGAACAAGATTTGGAATGGAGGCCTAAGATGTTGTTGCCGGAACAACCGACACGGACGGCAGCATCTGAGCTGGCTGCTGTCCTTGCGATCCCACCGGGCAGCAGGTGGAGCACGCCGGGAGGTCACGATCAGCCTGCAGAGTCCAGACGGCAGCCCCGAGCACAGGCTCCTGGCGCCCTCTGCTGGCCACTGTGAAGGCACCCTCCCCACACACAGCCACACACCACCCTGCCGTCACTGCAGGGGGGTGCTCTGAGCTGTCCTAGACACAAGAGTCCAGAAGAAAAGAGACAAGGCACAGGCAATCAAGAAAGAGGCAGAGAACCACCAGCCGCCTCCACTGGAAAGCTGTTTGGGACCCAAACTCTATGAGCCATAGTTGGTAGTGAAAGTCAAAGACGCTCAGTTGTGTCCGACTCTTTGTGACCCCATGGACTATACAGTCCATGGAATTCTCCAGGCCAGAATACTGGAGTGGGTAGCCTATCCCTTCTCCAGGGGATCTTCCTGACCCAGGAATTGAACCGGGGTCTCCTGCATTACAGGCGAATTCTTTACCAGCTGAGCCACAAGGGAAGCTCCCCCTAGTTGCTAAATTGTTTTTAGTGTCTGACTCTTTGCAACCCCATGGACTGTAGCCCACCAGGCTCCTCTGTTCATGGGATTCTCCAAGCAAGAATAGTGGAGTGGGTTGCTACTTCCTTCTCTGGGGGATCTTCCCGACCCAAGGATTGAACCCACGTTTCCTGCATTGGCAGGCGGATCCTTTACCACTAGCTGCTTTTTTACTCCTGATACACTGAACAGGGAGGGAACCAAGAGAACACCTTGAAGGGCTTCAGGCCTCCCAGCAAGGTGGCTTCTCAGGCCAAGAATCTGTTCCTCTCTCCCGTGCCCGTCACCAGGCGAGGTGGAACCCCCGACCCGGGTGCCCCGGCCCTCGGGAAGGCACCAGCTTTCTCCGCCCACTCCCCACGCAGAGAAAGCACCCTCACCTTTATTGAAGAACATGGAGGCCATCTGTCCCATCTCCACCCGGTCTGTGATCTCGAAAAGGTTTGATCCGCGTCTCTCTGTGGAGCCAAGAGCAAAGAGGGGGGTGTTATTTTTTCCCATGAGGACAAGCTCCTAGGAGGGGTGCTGGGTTCGCTGAATCCTCCAGAATAATGAAATCCCAAGGGGCTCAAACTCTTAAGAAAACTTTTCCTTCTGTTTCCTGCTTGAAACATTTTAAAAACCCCACAGAGGAGGCTCCCTGGTGGTCAGGACTCTGAGCTTCCACTGCAGGGGCCACAGGTTTGATCCCTGGTTGGGAAACGAAGATCCCACGTGCCTCCAAGTGTAGCCAAAAAATAAACAAAGGAAAAGAGAAAATGTCTATAGAAAGGGAGCCAGGGATGCTCACTGTGGGGTGAGTGGGAAGGCGGGGATGCCTCCCTGGCTCAGCTGGGCTCTGGGTGTGTGTCTGTCCCGGGGGCCGGGAAGGAGGGGAGTTAGAGACCAGACACGGACTCGGGCTTCCAGGGGCCGAGGTCAAGGGCCCTCCCCAAGCCGCGGGTAACAGTTGGCGGCAGATCCAGTAGCGGGGATCCTGGCCCGGCTCCGCTGTATGTTCCCTGCTGCCTTCCTGGGATCAGCCCTCAGATGGGAAGTGCTCTCAGAGGGTCTCTGCAGGGAGAACCCCCGCCCCCACCCTGAGCCATCTCCATGAGGAAGGGGAACCCCGTGGACCAGAGGGGAGTGCAGCCCAGCCCAGAACCCCAAGACTTACGCACAGACAGGATGGGCCGCTTCTCTGCCCGCTCGTAGGTGTCCTGGGCGAGAACGTCACTGTCAGAGGCCGAGGAGGAGTCGTCGTCTTCCTCCTCCTGGGAGGGGGCGGGATGCAGAGGGTGAGGAAGACAGGAAAGAAAAGGGGACACCCAAGGGAGAACCTGCTTGCTCTGTTCTCTCTTCCTAGAAGGTATCTGAGCAGGGGGCTTTCCATATTTCCAGGCTGTCCCATCAGAGGGTCAGAGGTGCTCAGAGAGAGAGGTGCAGCATGGGTCCTGGGATGAAGTTTCCCAGGTCAGAGGGAGAAGGGAGCAAGGAGGGAATGCCGAAGAGCACCAGGGGAGCAGGGAGCAAGGAGGGGATGCCAGGGAGCACCGGGGGAGGAGGGAGCAACAGCAGAGGCTGTGCATATTCTGGAAGCTGACATGGCTGCGAACTTCAGCTCCTCGCTAAGGTCCAGAGGGGGTCCAGGTTCTGGAGAAGGAAATGGCAACCCCTTTCAGAATTCTTGCCTAGAGAATTCCTTGGACAGAGGAGCCTGGTGGGCTGTAGTCCATGGGGTCGCAGAGTCGGACACGACTGAGTGAGTAACTCTCTTTAACGTTTCCGGGTCCCAGAGCTGCCCACGGTCAGGAGTGGGGTGCGGGGAGAGCCCTGGCCCACTCTCTGCACTCGGCGGCCCTGTGACGGAGCCCAGGGTGGCCCACACACCTGGCGGGTTTCCATCCTCTTCCAGCGGAGCTGAGCGTTGGCTGCCCCCATGGCCTCCACCACAAAGGTAGTCGTCACGAAGCTGCAGGCAAAGGCCATGGGTTAATCGCCAAAGGCAGGGAGGAGGTTGGAGGAGATACAAAATAAAAGGAAAAGTCGTTGAAAACCGGACCCGACCAACCAGCCAGCCCAAAGCATTCTCTCTGCTGAGGAAGGAACCCCAAGTTCCAGGATGGGTTTGACCCTGTAAGAAGGGGTGCGTGCCTCCACGGTGCCTCGCGGGCTCGCCCTGATGTCTGTTTATATTTAGAACGTATTTCAGTGCACAGGAGACCAGGGTGTGAATCAAGCTGATGGGAAGGACAGCGTGTGACCTTGGGGGAGAGGTGATGCGGGGGCAAGGTGATACAGCACCCCAGGAGGGGCCTGCTGGGGGCAGAGGTGGGAGAGATGGGGGTAGAGAGACAGCAGATGAGACTCTACACTGGGAGGAGGCGGCTGGTCCACAAGCGGGCTGCCCGGGGCTTCAGGGAAGGGCGGTGGGCAGCTCTCACTTCTCCTCGCTGGGCAAGCGGCCAACATGCTGATGAACGGAGCACAGGTGTGGACGACTGAAAAGTGTGCTTGGCTCTGGAATCACCACCCTCCCCATTTTACTTCGTGGGGGGGGTACTTTTAATTACTTTCCTAATAAGATGGCTATATTAAAATAATTGTTATTTTAATGTTAGCTATTAAAGTAAATGAAAAAAGAATACAATAAATCAACATATTTAATTGATAAATTAAAACATATAAACAGACAAAAATATGTTAATATTTTAACAGCCTAATAATCTGGCCCGAATCAAAACGGAGATTGGGAGGTGGCGTCGGACCTTTGTGAGAAGTGAGACTAGAGCGAAGAGAATCTACTTTTTTTAAGGAAACCGGAGAGACCGGGGTGACAGCAAGAATGCTCTGTGAGCAGACGTTACGGGGCAGGGCCGGGTTCCTGCTGCTAAAACCCGAGTGACCCCACCCCTGCTGAAAGAGTGGGTGGAACATTCAGGAACATGCACCTCCCTCTTTCTTGAAGCTGCTGGGCAGGCGGGCTTGCCGCAGGCTCACCTCGGGTGCTGGCACCTGCCGCAGGCTGGCAGTCAGGCGGTGGGCACAGGGGCGGGGGGTGGTTGCCCAGGAGTTAACCCACACCCAGTGGGGGTGGGGCAGCCAGCCCTGAAACTCCAGCCACCGCAGCTCCTCCTAGAAAGGCTTCTCATTATCTTGCCTAAGTGACCATTTTAAGGGCTTTCCATTGCCTCTTCTTTTGGGAAGTAAAACTAAAATCCATCTTAATTAAGGCATAAAGAGGCTCTCGTGGCTGCGCTAAGCCAGCTCATGGATCATGCCGAAATATAATGGGTTGGAGGGGCGTGGCGGCCCCTGCCTGGGTGCCCCCAATAACCACTTCCCTTTCAGACGGCTGCCTGCGCTGAAGGTCCTTTGAAGGGGACAGTGGAGTCACAGGAGGACAAGGACGTCTAGGGCTCCTGGCCACAGAGCTTGCAGGACATAATGAGCCCACAGCACCTTGAGGCCACATACAACCCCCCGAGAGGAAAACACGGGAAGAAAGGGGAAAACAGGGACATTTTCCCACCCCGTGCAGCCTCCTCTAGGTCTTAGTTGACTTCAGCTACTAAATTCTGTGGGGATTCCTGGGTGGCTCAGTGGTCAAGAATCCGCCTGCCAGGGCAGGAGACGTGGAGTCAGTCCCTGGGTCAGGAAGAGGCCCTGGAGGAGGAAATGGCAAGGTCCTCCAGTATTTTTGCCTGGAAAATTCCACGGACAGGGAAGCCTGGCGGGCTACAGCCCATGGGGTTGCAAAACAGCAACTACACAAGTGACTTCTTGTTTAGTGACTAAACAAGAACAACAAAATCCCTCTCTGGCCTGGGGCCCTGCCTGTGAGTTCCCTGAGGAGTGGCCCGTAGACGCAGCAGCTGCCGCATCCCGGGTGAACCACGCACACCTGCTCACGGTGCGGGCGCCCCGAGGGCTGGGCCTCCTGTTTGCTGCTGGGCACGAAGCCACGTGAGATTAACACCTGAATATGACTGCACCTGCCTGCTTATCGCTGCTCGGTGAAACTACCTTAAACAAACTCTAAATTCCGAGCTGATTGCCTGGATCACCTGAAACGTTAGTCGGCATCTCTTCTGTGGCTGGGTGGGAATTTCTCAGGGAACGAACGTTGATGGTCACATTCAGAAATTATGGGCACGGCAGAGGAGGAAAGCCAGCCGGAGAAGAAACACGTGAGCCCCACATGAGACATCCTGGAGCCTAACTGGAGGTCTTCGCCTGTTTTTTTAATTCTGCTAATGTCTTGCTGTGCCTCGGGGTATGTGGGATCTTAGTTCCCTGACCAGGGATGGAACCTGTTCCCCCTGCAGTGGAATCTCAGAGTCTTAACCACGCTGGACTGCAAGGGAAGTCCCTGGAGGTCTTAACTTTCCAGTGATCGGGGGTGGGCAACTACTCCATCAGCGTGAACCACCCCCGCCCCAAGACCTTTGGGCCTCCTCTCCTTGCTCTGCGAACCTGTTACCAGATGTCTCTGTCAGACGGATGGAGAGAGCTCGGGCTCCCCGGGGAGGTGCCCCCAGTTTTACCCCCAACACTTCCACTCCAGGATGGCCTCTTACCTCATGAAGCCCAGGAATACCAGCAGCACCAGGCTGACTAGCCACCCGGCTGTGGCAAAGGCCTTGGGCATGGTGAGCGCACCGGTGCCCACGATGAGGTTGAACATATACACCAGTCCGACCTGGAACCGAGAGAGTCAACATCTGAGCCCAGAAATTGACAAGCCTCACCACCCCCAATGGCTCCCAAGGGTGGCGATGACAAAACCCGTGGAGACCAGGAGGCCTTAGCCAGGAGGGCACGTAAGAAGGCAGGGCTCCTCTCGGGTTCCAGGGAGGCGGGATCTGCAGCTGGATGCTGGGCGACCAAAGCCCGTGGTCCATCCGTCTTTTCAAAATGTCTCTGGGGCTCGGTTTTACCCTCCTCTTTCGCGTCATCACCCCCATCACTTCATCAGTGCGTATTGTTTGGAGCTGCATCTTAGATGGTAGCTCTCTGCTCAACCCGGCTTGCAGGTTTCCCGAGGATGGGCCAGCACGTCTGGGGTGACCTGGCACAAAAACCAACCCACACTGCTGACCCTCCAAAAAAATCCTACTTTTCCAAGGCCACTGAGCATGCAACCCAGTCCTCCTCCACCCATCCTTGCAACTGCCCTTTGGGACATCAACATTCATGCTGGTTCCCTTTGCCCGCCCTTGTTTTTTAAATTTGAGAGGAAATTCCCCAGCGGTCCAGCGGTTAGGACTCGGTGCTTCCCCTGCTGGGACTCAGGTTCAATCCCTGGTTGAACTAAGATCCTCCTGCAAGCCTTGTGGCAGGGCCAAAATTAAAAAAAAAAAAAAATTGAGATATACTAATTCATGTGCCATAAAAATTCAGCCGTTTAAAGTACACAGGTTTTCAGTATATTCACAAGTTCTGCAGTCAGCACCACCATCTAATTCCATTTCATTACCCTCCAAAGAAACCCCCTACTCACCGGGAGCCACTCCTAACTTCCTGTCACCCCTGGCAACCCACCTCCCAGTGGAACTGCTGAGTCACTGACTTCAGGTTTGAAGCTTGAGTTCACACCAACTGGACTCCAGCTCAGCTAATTCCAGTGATTCCCTTTTCAAGATCTCCACCATGAAATTCTTTTCTCTGACCCGAAGCCTCGGCTCCCACACCCCGTCCATCCTCACCCATCTGCCTTTGTGCTCCGTGTGTTGCCCAGTCCCCACCCTCCCTCCCCAGGCCTCCCACTCCGCCGTGGCCTCACTGACAGTCGGCGGGTTCCTGAAAGCTGGCACTACCCCGCCAGCTCCCCACATCTTCCCTGTTCTAACCTTTCTGACCCCAGGCCTCGGAGATGAATCAGCATCCGCTTCCTCAGTTCCCTAATATGAAGCTGCTAAAGGCTCCTGGAATTAAAAAAACTCCTCACGATGAGGGCACTTCCCTGGTGGGCCATCGCTAAGACTCCTCATTCCCAAGGCAGGGGCCCAGAGTGCAGTCCTGGCCAGGGAACTAGCTCCCACCTGCTGCAACTAAGGTTCAAAGGCTGCAACTCAAGATTCCGAACGCCATAACTAATATCCGTGCAGCCAAACAAACAAATAAATAATAAATAGCTTTTTTAAAAATTAAAAAAGCAATTCTAACGCTGAGTCCTCTGACAGATGAGGGTCCCTTCCACTGTGGTTGGCGGCATCAGATTTTCTTTCCTCCTCGTGGTGGACTTGCGAGCACATCCCACGTAAAGGCTCCAAACCTCAGTCTCCAAAACCCAGACCTGGGGCACCCGTCTCTCTCAAGTGAAGGCTGTACCTAGAGCGATGCTACAGAGGTAACGGAGACCATCCGATGCACACTCCCCAAGCCTCACTCCTCCCTTTCTCATCTCCCAGTACCGAGCAGCTTGCAGGATCTCAGTTCCCCAAGCAGGGAGCGACCCCTGGGCCTACGGCAGTGAAGCTGCAACTCCAGGGACTTCCCAAGCCTTGCCCCTTTCGAACTCAAAAATCGGTGCCTCCTCCCTCCCCTCCTTAACCACCGAAATGAGAAGCCTGAGCAACTAGAGTAGCCCCCGCTCCCCAAAACTGGAGAAAAGCCCACACAGCAATGAAGACCCAGCGCAGCCAAGAAATGAGATTAAAAAAAGCAGCAGCAGCTATATCGTCTGCTTTCATTTCCCATAGTTTGTGGTTTCCATCCCTAGAACTCTCTTGAAACTGCGTTCTTAAAAAATCACCAAGGACCAAAAAAACAAACCAAAAAGAAAAATATAATCACCAATGACCTCCTAACCCAACGGCTGCTAGTCTTTAACCTCTCTTCCAGTTCTGACATTGGCAGTCTCTTTCTCTCTGCGTATCTCGTCCTCAGCAGCGTCACTCGAGCCTATGGCTTTAATTATCACAGGGGACAGAAGAGGAAGGTGCTTCTCTTAGTGCGAACCTTTCTGCCTGCGAGTCCCCTCCACCTAAACACCCCAGAATAGCCCTAGAACTCCTTTCCCTCCATATCTCAGTGCTGGCAATTTTATTCCTAGAAGCCTTCACAAAAGCACTTGCAAAATTCTTTGGAACCGTCCCTCTTCCCTCCATCATTAGGCGAGGTGTACAGAACAGATGGAAAAACTGGATTCCAAGAGCACGAATGACTTCCGTGGGGCTGGATGAACTGAGAGTAGGATGCTCAAGGGTGTGACTTCTTGACTAAAAGAGGATTGGCTGGGGAAGGCGGGAGCGGGCAGCCCACTTAGGAGGTCGGGCTGAACACACACACATAACTACCCATAAAAGAGTCAACAAGCACCTACCATGCAGCACAGAGTCTGCAGTGGGTACTGCTCTCTTTATAACTCAAATGAATCACTTCTGGCCTGAACTACAACAGCAGGTTCCTAACTGATCTCCCTACACCCCACTAAACCGTGTGCTGCATTCTAAATCAGAAACACTAAATCAGGACCCACTCTCAGATGAGCCTCAGTTGGATTTAAAAGGAAGAAGAGAAGTAGGGAGTGTCGGTCACGGCCTCGGGGTAGGGGTTGATGGGCCGTCGGAGTGCTGGACAAACGGGAGGGCGTCCTCTAGAGAGGACACAGCTCTGCCCAGGGCACCGAGCTCCTGCGCCTCCCACCCAGCCCCTCATCTCCCACCCACCACGGGGCGGGGGGGGGAGGTGGTGCCCACTCCAATGCCGCGCCCATTACAAAGCCGGTCCCAGCCTCCCAAGTCCATCTTGCTCCCAGTCTCAGAGCCCTGGATTGAGAGCACTTCTGATGCCCTAGTCGGGGTTTCTGGTGTTGATGTGTTTCTCTTTCCCGTTACTAAGTCTGAGGCTCGCTCTGTCTCACTGCGTCTCTCTGCATTTCTCGGGGTGCCTGGCACACGGCCTCGAGACGGGAACCCTCGGGGGCTCCGGCTCAGTTCCCTCTGCGGTGAATCTGACGGTCTTCATCCCAGTCTCACTTTGATCCCGGAGGCAGATCCCAGTCCCATGTTAAACGTCCCAGTCTCATTTCGATCCCTAGACGGATCCCAGAAAGATCAAGAGAAGTTGAGCTGTCTTCCTCTGGCTCTCGATGGGATCACACGACCAGCACGAGGTGCTTCCCCTGCTGAGAGTCCTGGCCCAGGGAGACGTTGCAAGAATGAATGTGAAGGTGACGGCTAACCTTCTGAATTAACTTTTCAAAGATGTGAGTGTCCTTAGGCTCACTTTGACTTTGTGTGTGTTAGTCACTCAGGCATGTCTGACTTTTTGCAACCCCATGAACTGCTGTCTGCCAGGCTCCTCTGTCCATGGGATTTCCTAGGCAAGAATACTGGAGTGGGTTGCCACTTCCTACTCCAGGGGAATCTTCCTGACCCACGGATCGAAACTAAGTGGATTTTTTACTGCTACGCCAGCTGGGAAACCCCAACTTTGACTTTTGCTGGGGTTAATTTGAATCACCGGGACTTGGAGGGGAGTACCTCCAGGTGTGGGCGGGGTGGGTGTGGGTCAGTGAGCTCGCCCAGGTCTGCTCGTTTGCTCACTTACTCAATAGCTACTGAGAGTGTCCAGTGATCCTAGCCCTGTGCTCAGAACCTGGGGGACGACAGGGAGCAAGACAGGCAAGAGGACACAGACAAGAAAACAAACAACGGTCACCACTTTGGAGAAGTGTTTGGAAGGAAAGAACCAGGGCTCAGTGACAAAGAATAATGGGGCAGCATTTCCGGGAGAGGGCGGCCTTGTGGTGACATTCCAGCCAGGACCTGAAGGCTGAGCGGGAGCCATCCAGGCAAAGGGCCAGGAAAGAGACTGGCAGGGATGAAGGCCGAAGGTGGGAGAAGCGGAGGGGTGTTCCGGGAGGTCTGAGGCCAGTGTGGCTGGAGCACGGCCAGCAAGGCTGCAGACAGACTCCCCGCCCCTGGTGCACGGGACAGGGAGTCCGATGCCACTGCAGGAGTCTATGCAGGGCACTGAGAGACCAGGCCCGGGTGAGGACCTAGCGTCTGGTCTTCCAGCAGCTTCATTCCTCGAATGTCGCGCTTTTTTTGCCACACTGCAGCACAGTACATGCGTTTGTGCACGCTCAGTCGTGTCTGACTCTTTGCGACCCATGGACTATAGCCTGCCAGGCTCCTCTGTCCATGGTATTTACCAGGCAAGAATACTGGAGTGGCTTGTCATTTCATTCTCCAAGGGTTCCAGACCCAGGGATTGAACTCGCATCTCTGGCATCTCCTACACTGGCAGGTGGATTGTGCCACTTCTAATTCCCCAATCAGGGATCGAACCTGTGACCCCTGCAGCGGAAGCATGGAGTCTTAACCACTGGACCACCAAGGATGTCCCCTGAATATCACTTTTATAAGTCGTAACACTTATGAAGAGCAGAACCTTATTTCTTTATGGAAAATGGCTCTGGTGATGGTTCTCATGATAGAACTTAAGAGAAGGCAAAGAGACCTAAGAGAGTGATGGTTCTGAGCCAGAAGTTTTATAGGAATGTGAATTCCCTGGTAGTCCAGTGATTCAGTTCAATTCAGTTCAGTCGCTCAGTCATGTCTGACTCTTTGCGACCCCATGAACCGCAGCACGCCAGGCCTCCCTGTCCATTACCAACTCCCGGAGTCCACCCAAACCCATGTCCATCAAGTTGAGATGCCATCCAACCATCTCATCCTCTGTCGTCCCCTTCTTCTCCTGACCTCAATCTTTCCCAGCATCAGGATCACTTCAAATGAGTCAGCTCTTTGCATCAGGTGGCCAAAGTACTGGAGTTTCAGCTTCAGCACCAGTCCTTCCAATGAACACCCAGGACTGATCTCCTTTAGAGTGGACTGGTTGGATCTCCTTGCAGTCCAAGGGACTCTCAAGACTCTTCTCCAACACCACAGTTCAAAAGCATCAATCCTTCAGCACTCAGCTTTCTTCACAGTCCAACTCTGACATCCATACATGACCACTGGAAAAACCATAGCCTTGACTAGACGGACCTTTGTTGGCAAAGTAGTGTCTCTGCTTTTTAATATGCTGTCTAGGTTGGTCATAACTTTCCTTCCAAGGACTAAGCGTCTTTTAATTTCATGGCTGCATTCCCCATCTGCAGTGATTTTGGAGCCCAAAAATGTAAAGTCTGACAGTGTTTCCCCTGTTTCCCCATCTATTTCCGAAGAAGTGATGGGACCAGATGCCATAATCTTTGTTTTCTGAATGTTGAGCTTTAAGCCAACTTTTTCACTCTCCTCTTTCCCTTTCATCAAGAGGCTTTTTAGTTCCTCTTCACTTTCTGCCATAAGGGTGGTGTCATCTGCATATCTAAGGCTATTGATATTTCTCCCGGCAATCTTGATTCCAGCTTGTGCTTCTTCCAGCCCAGCGTTTCTCATGATGTATTCTGCATATAAGATAAATAAGCAAGGTGACAATATACAGCCTTGACGTACTCCTTTTCCTATTTGGAACCAGTCTGTTGTTCCATGTCCAGTTCTAACTGTTGCTTCCTGATCTGCATACAGGTTTCTCAAGAAGCAGGTCAGGTGGTCTGGTATTCCCATCTCTTTCAGAATTTTCCACAGTTTATTGTGATCCACACAGTCAAAGGCTTTGGCATAGTCGATAAAGCAGAAGTAGATGTTTTTCTGGAACTCTCTTGCTTTTTCCATGATCCAGTGGATGTTGGCAATTTGATCTCTGGTTCCTCTGCTTTTTCTAAAACCAGCTTGAACATCGGGAAGTTCAGGGTTCACGTATTGCTGAAGCCTGGCTTGGAGAATTTTGAGCATTACTTTACTAGCATGTGAGATGAGTGCAATTGTGCGGTAGTTTGATCTTTCTTTGGCATTGCCTTTCTTTGGGATTGGAATGAAAACTGACCTTTTCCAGTCCTGTGGCCACTGCTGAGTTTTCCAAATTTGCTGGCATATTGAGTGCAGCACTTTCACAGCATCATCTTTTAGGATTTGAAATAGCTCAACTGGAATTCCATCACCTCCACTAGCTTTGTTCGTAGTGATGCTTCCTAAGGCCCATTTGACTTCACATTCCAGGATGTCTGGCTCTAGGTGAGTGATCACACCATCATGATTACAGATAATCGTGAAGGTCTTTTTTGTATAGTTCTTCTGTGTATTCTCGCCACTTCGTCTTCAAATCTTCTGCTTCTGTTAGGCCTCTACCATTTCTGTCCTTTATTGAGCCCATCTTTGCATGAAATGTTCCCTTGGTATCTCTAATTTTCTTGAAGAGATCTCTAGTTTCCCATTCTGTTGTTTTCCTCTATTTATATGCATTGATCGCTGAGGAAGGCTTTCTTATCTCTCCTTGCTATTCTTTGGAACTCTCCATTCAAATGGATATATCTTTTCTCCTTTGCTTTTCGCTTCCCTTCTTTTCACAGCTATTTGTAAGGCCTCCTCAGACAGCCATTTTGCTTTTTTGCATTTCTTTTTCTTGGGGATGGTCTTGATTCCTGTCTCCTGTACAATGTCACGAACCTCCATCCATAGTTCATCAGGTACTCTGTCTATCAGATCTAGTCCCTTAAATCTATTTCTCACTTCCACTGTATAATCATAAGGGATTTGATTTAGGTCATACCTAGGACACCACATTTCCAATGCAGGGGGCACAGGTTCAATCCCTGGCTGGAAAACTAAGATCCAGCAAGCCACGACACAGCCCTCCCTTCCCCTCTCCCCCCAAAAAAACTTTCATGGGTAAATTAAGAAGTACAAGAGGCATTTGTGAATTCAAGGATGGCTGAAGGTGTTGGGATGTAAAAGTCAAGGGTCTATTGTCAAGCAGGGTTTCTCAGAGCATTGCTGATACTTGAGCCAGATTATTCCTTGTTGTGGGGGCTTGTTCTCTGCGTTGTCGGGGTGTTTAGCAGCATCCCTGGCCTTTAGCTACTAGACTCCAGTAGCCCCCACCTCGCTCCTGTGTTGTGATAGTCATGGGATCTCCAGACACTGCCAGATGTCCCCTGGTAGGCATGATAGCCACTAGCTGAGAACCACTGCCAATAAATGCATAGTGAAATAAACACACTCCCAACAGAAGCTTCAAATAGATCTCAGACCCTATAAGACCTTGCTGCTGCTGCTGCTAAGTGGCTTCAGTCGTGTCCGACTCTGTGCAACCCCATAGATGGAAGCCCACCAGGCTTCCCTGTCCCTGGGATTCTCCAGGCAAGAACACTGGAGTGGGTTGCCATTTCCTTCTCCAATGCATGAAAGTGAAAAGTGAAAGTGAAGTCGCTCAGTCGTGTCCGACTCTAGCGACCCCATGGACTGCAGCCTATCAGACTCCTCCGTCCATGGGATTTTCTAGGCAAAAGTACTGGAGTGGGGTGCCATTGCCTTCTCCTGACAAAGAAGTTAATTAGTGATCAACTGTTGGCAGTTAGCATAAATGGGTAATCCCATTTGTCTTGGGATGTTGCTATTTTTCAGTCTGAGGCTAGTATTCTGGGCCTGGGGGTGGCGGACAGGGGGAACCCTATAGGAAAATGCATGATGTCTCCACCTTCCTGGCCAGAGTTAAACCCTCTTTACTTTCTGTCAAGGGGATCAGAAAGGACTGATCTCAAGGAGCAGAACAAACAGGCAGGGAGCAAACCTGAGCTGAGCCCCTGGTCGGGTGGAAGGCAGTTGCAAGGCAGGAGGAAGCCGGTGTGTGTGTGGGGTCCCCTCTTCTGCTGGTTGGTGACTGTTCTGTGGGGACAGCCTCCAGGGAGGCAAGACAGAAAGCAGACGAGTAGGGCGCAGTCTCAGTAGAGCGGCCCTGCAAACTGAGCTTCCTCCCATTCTCGACTCTTCCCTGTGCCTGACCCCGGGGACCCGCCGCCCCCCACCATGCTCTAGGGGTTCGGTGCAGCGTTCCTGTGGTCCCACCTAAGGGTGCGCACGAGGTCGGCGGCACCGGCATCTTTCAACGGCTTCCCCAACGACAGTTGTCACAGGAAACAGAAGGTGGTGGAGATGGGGAAGCAACAACTTGGGTTTCAAGCAGCGAAACAAGCGCTCTTTCCTTCGAAAGCACCGTGACCCATCTTCAGCAAGACGGGCTGGCGGGGGCGACCTTAGCAGCTGCCTCTCTGTGGGTGGGGACCCCCTTCTTCCTCTGTTTCGACCACAGGATCCCTTCAGTCCCGTGCCACTTGTGGTTCCCATACATGGGGACACAGACAAGCCAGTTCTGAGATCACCTATGAGGGCGAGGTGCACAGGCCTGACCATGCTCCTGTGACCCCCACTATCCTCAAGAGGGCTCGTCATCTGAGCCCCCTGCGAGGCTCATCACACATCGGTTATGCAGAAGAATGCAGGCGAAGGCAAACACCCCTGACGCCCACGAGTGGCAGGAAATCACAACAGGGCACAAAAAGGTAGGGAGCGGCTTGGGGCTGGGAACGCACCGCTCAGCATCAGGCTCTCCCAAGGCAGGCAGCGCGCTTCTGCCTGTGCTCTGCTGAGCAGGGGAATTCAGCTGCAGAGGAAAGCAGCGCCTGCAGTCAAGTCTGTTCCGCAGTCCCTCTGGGCTCAGTGCGGGGAGGTGGGGGGTGCATCTCCAACCCTCCTGGTCTCACAAGGGATTAAGAACCATTCTCGCAGGATGGCAGAGTCACAGAAACCTCAGGCAGGAGGCGTGTTCTCTGCTCGAATCCTGACCGCTAACTCCTGCTTACTGCCACCTCACCCTTGGTACCATCCACCTTCCCCCACCTCTCCCTTCACCAGCACGATTAGAGAACACGAGCTGCTGTTTATGGTCAATACCCAGAGGAGGCCCTTGAACGCAGACCTTGAACAACACCCAACACAGAGGAGATGGAGGGAAAGAGTTTTAAAAAGCGGAATTTGCGGAGGCTGTTAGGTCTCACTGCCCCATTTCCTGGGGGCACACGCTGACGTGTGAAATGATTACTGAACAGCTGGAGGCCCAAGAAAAGTGGGCACATCAAAGGCTCTCCTTCCCAAGGCTCAGCTACAGAAATAACTCATTTCCTCACCTCTAAGCTTACAGATGTTGGAAGATGACACAGGAGCCCTGGTGACGTTTATTGACAGTGTGGACATGTCATTGCGGATACCCAGAGGAGGCTGTGGCTGTTACATAATTCCACAGATGAAAGGAACATGATCCGAACCATTTCAAGGTTCAAGAAGGACTAACCTGATCAATCATGAGGGGAAGGGGCTTCCCTGGTGGCTGAGGGGTAAAGAATCTGCCTGCCGATGTAGGAGACGAGGGTTTGATCCCTGATCTGGGAAGATCCCACATGCCCTGGAGCAGCTAAGCCAGTGACCCACAGCTACTGAGCTCTAGATCCCATGAGCCGCAACTACTGAAGCCCGCGCATCCTAGAGCCTGCACTCCACTGCAACAAGAGAAGTCACTGCAATGAGAAGTCCAAGCACCACAGTTAGCGAGTAGCCCCTTGCTGGTCACAACTAGAGAAAAGCCCGTGTAGAAACGAAGATCCAACACAGCCAAAAAAAAAAAAAAAATTACGAGGTGAAGAAGCGGCCCTTGGAATCACACACGAATGGCACAGGACCTTGGTGTGAGGGTTTTTGTCAGCTCTTCTCAGAGGTGCTTCCTTATCCATCACATCACAACTCAGCAGAGACAGGGGAGCGTGGATCCCCAGGGAACTGCAATGCAGGGCAGTTGTTTAAGGTCAGGGACTTTCAGGAAAGAGGACTTTGCTACTTAAGGCAGTGCTGCCTTTTCCTGGGATACTTAGCAGCACTGGGATACTTGGTAGCAACATGAATCAATCATTTGATTATTCCAATCCTCCAGTCCTTCAACTATTCACCCAGGCAAGAGGACTCCGTGATGGAACCATGACCAATCTTCTATAACACAAAGAAGATAAACTGAGTGTATGTGTGAGGGTATCACAGACCCACAACAGTGAGAAATCTATCATTGTAATTGTTCTAATTATAGGCTCCAGCAAACCACAAGTGGAGGTCTCCGCGTGCGTTCTCTGCCTCTTACACCATCCAAGACTATAAAAGTTGTGCAACATAAAGTTCAGCTAAGAAGTGAAGTGGTTTCAAACTGCTGAGTGGAGCAAAACCCAGAGTCAGCGGCCCTCATGCATATGAACTGACCTCACAGTTTGCAAGAGACAGCAGCCCTGAGATAAAAATAAGGGGCAAGAAAGTCCATTTTGTGTTACTGACTGCTCTCTGATCAACATGTAAAGAGTTAACAAATCTGACTCTCATCCTCTGTTTACCATGGCTTGCTGCTGACTTGGGTTCCCAGACCCCAGCGGTGAAAGCCGCTGGGCTGACAAGCACAGTCCACAGGAAGCAGTGCGCTTCTCTAGAAGCCAAGGGCACCGATGTGGTCAAATTAGGCCCCCAAAGTGAAACTCACGTAGGGAGAATAGAGCTCCCCGGTCTCTGTGATTTCGCCTGCCATTTCCCAAAGTGAGGAAGGGTCCCTCGGCGGTCAACGTTTCTTCCTCGCTGGGGTGGCAGCTGCTGCGGCTCCCTGGAAAAAGAACAGACTTCAGCTTTCTCATGGACCTAGACAGCGGTTGGGGATGTCTGCAGGGCCACCCCCTCCCCATCCTTTAATCAGACGCTTAAGGCCTCAGGGGCTTCCTGGGTGGCTCAGACAGTAAAGAATGTGCCTACAATGCAAGAGACATGGGTTCAATCCCTGGGCTGGGAAGATCCCCTGGAGAAGAGAATGGCAACCCACTCCAGGATTGTTGCCTGGAAAATCCTATGGACAGAGGAGCCTGGCAGGGTACAGTCCGTGGAGTCGTAAAGAATCGGACACAACTGAGCCACTGACACTTCATGGCCTCAACATCTGGCACCAGACAGCTGGGAGAGAAGTATCTCCCTGTATGATAATGACACCTGGGTGGTCTCTTTCTACCTTTCCCTGACTGTGCAGGGCATGTACTCATTGCTGCTCAGACTGCAAGTGATTTAAGGGTCCTCGGATGCCACTAAGTCTCACCCAGCACAAGGGTCTCATCAACACACTCTGGTTATCCCCATTCAATGCCAGCAACAGCGAGCTCACGATCGCAACAGGGCAGCCAAATAACTGCCTCCTCCGCCTGGGGCTTGCAAGGGGCTGGGGGCTTTCCGAGCTCACCCCCGCAACCCAACTCCTTGTCCCAGAGCCCCGTAGAGGGCCTCCGCTCCACGTCCCCCAACCTGCCCTGGGGCTCTCGCTCCTCTCCGATCCTCTTCCCCATTTTCCTCCCCTCTCCTGAAGGAGCCCCGAGTCGGACACGACCCCAGCCCACCCCAGCCTCTCGCCCCGACACCTGCAGCGAAGCCAGCTCTGGGCCGCCGCGGCCGCCTCCTGCGATCCCCGGGGCTGCGACCGGCGCCAGCTGTCCCGCACCAGCGCCCGCAGCACGCATGCGCCCGCGCCGGGAGCCCACCTTTTCCGCGCGCGCCGCGGGCGGGGCGCACGGCGCGGATTGGGCGCCTCGCGGGGGCGGGGCTGCGCGCGCGCCTCCGCGGCCACCGTCTGCGGGGCGGAAGTAGGCGGGGTTTACGGGGCTGCGCGCGCCTCGGTGGCCTTCGTCTACAAAGCGGAAGTGAGCGGGGCTCACGGCGAGGATTGGGCTCCTGGCGGGGGCGGGGCTGCGCGCTCCTCGGCGGCCGCCTTCTGCGGGGCGGAAATGGGCGGGGCGCGCGCCTACGCGCGTGAGCGAGGGCGGCCGTCGGCCCGGGGGAGGAAGCTGGGGCCGGGTGCGAGAGGTGGGCGCCTCTCCCGGCCGAAGCGCGGCTGTGGATTTAGCCGTCCCGGGGACCCCAGTGGCCGTGGGGTTCGAGAAGTGTAGCCTGTGGCCCCTCACGAAGGGCAGGCGATCGAGGCCTTCAGCCCGCCTCCCTCGAAAGTGGCCCGGGATGGGGCCCGGATGGCTCGCGAGAGCCCCGGGGTCGTTCGCTGGGAAAAGGGGTTGGAAACAGGTTTAAGACGCGGCAGAAAATTAACCGTATGGGGCGGCGTCTTAGGACTGGGACATGTGATGGGAGTTTCGGTGATAAATCTTGGTGCTTGGGTGTGAGGCCTTCTGGGTGATGGGATGGAAGGGACAGCCCATGCTTGAAGGTTCCTTGAGACGCGAGTCCAGGATTGTTTAATTATCTTTTACCAGCCCGGTTCCTCTCCTTGCAAGGAGTTTAAAGGCCGTGTTCTCTGAAGGATTTGGAAAGGAAGAAGGGTGGCGGCTGTCTCTTCTGACATCTTATCCCCAGGAGGCGTTTAGCGAATTGAGAGCCCAGGCTCCCACACTAAGTGGGAGGAAACTCAGGTGCTGAAATCTTTGCCCTCCCCGCTGGCTGCAGGCTGCTACCATGAGGCTGAATCAGAACACCTTGCTGCTGGGGAAGAAGGTGGTGCTGGTCCCCTACACCTCAGAGCATGTGCCCAGGTAACCACTTCCCGGACATGGGCTGCAAGCCAGCTCTCCAAGGTGCGGCGAGGAGGGTCAGCCTGTCTTAGCCCAAATCTCAGAGGCTGTTTTTCTCTGAGGAGGAGAAACATTGGTGCGAGAAGTCATTGCAGATAGGAAAAAGTGAAAACTGAAGCAGAGTGCAGTGACCTCCCTGGAGGAAGTCACCGGTCCCCCTATTTCTCCCTTTCACCCCACCCCTCAGCTTCCTTTTTGACCTTTCAACAAGGAATTCCTTTCTGTAAACTACATGTGGGTAAGGAAGAAAAGGTAGTGTCTTCTCTCCTGGTTGTAAAAGAGTACCACACCCCTGGTGCCTGTAAATAGGCTCAGTTCTTGGAGACTGAATGCTAACCTATTGTAAAACTGAGCTGCTGGGCTGTTGTGAGATCTGTTGTTCGGGACAGCCAGGAATGAGTCTCAGGGTGGGGCTCTTGTGGAGGCAGTTGGCGAATGTCTGGTAGAGGGGGCTGCTGGTGCTGTGGGCATGTATTCCCTGCTTGTAGTTTTCCTTTGGTGGGGTTTCTGGTGCTCCGCCTCTGTGGAGATCTGTCCAGCCTTCTTTGCTGAGTTTGGCTTGCCATTACATCTCCTCAGGAATTTGAGGAATGTTTAGCTTCCAACTGCTTCCCTGCACTGACCCCTGAGACAGGAGAGGAGGCTGGACAGATAGGACTGGCTCCTGCTGTCTCTGGCTACTGGGCCTGCGGCCTTCTGCCATAGGATCCATTATAACCCTTTCTTGGGTCTTATCTGGCCCTCTGTTAGCCCTAGGGGTTTGCCTCTCAAGCATCCGTTTCTTCATCTCATAAAACATCAAGACTTAGGCTTCTGAATGGGTCCTGCTTGCTGAAGGCTGCCCCTCTGCCCCTGTAGGTACCACGAGTGGATGAAATCAGAGGAGCTGCAGCGTTTGACGGCCTCGGAGCCGCTGACCCTGGAGCAGGAGTACGCAATGCAGCGCAGCTGGCGGGAAGACGCGGACAGTGAGCAGCGGAGGAGGCCTGGGCTGGGCCGGTTGTGGGAGGGCTGATTCCAGAGGCCGTCCTGGGTTCCCTCCCTTTCCCATTCCCCTCTGGGCCCCCAGAAAGGTTGCCAAAAAAAGCACTTTGTGGAAAGCTGGGGAGGTGCCTGAAACCCTGAGACTGTGACACCCCCTGAAGCCAGACCCTGATGGTGGGGGCTGATGCTTCTGCTCTCTTCCCCACTCACTGCACCGGGCCTGGAGGGATTTAGAGAAAGGAAAGCTTGTGGGGCTCTGGCTGTAAATCAGGCCGCACCCCCTTGCACCCCTTGCTGCAAGCCCAGTGCGGTCTTTGTGTCGCATACACCTCTGAGAATGCAGTCGCTGTTTGCAGAAGGCCACCGTTTACTGCAGGAGGCCACTTTCATGCTTTGTAATCAGCGAGAAGAAGCGCCAGCTCCCCTTTTCTGCCAGACTCAGAGACAGGGCTGGTTCTCTGGCTCAGGTAGGAAGACTGGCCTCTGCCCTCCTGTGGGGAGAAGGTGACGACCCCGTCCCCCCTCCTCAGAGTGTACCTTCATTGTGCTGGATGCAGAGAAGTGGCTGGCCCAGTCGGGCACCAGCGAAGAGAGCTGCATGGCAGGAGATGTGAACCTCTTCCTCACGGATCTCGGGGACCCCTCCTTGGGGGAGATTGAGGTCATGATTGCAGGTTCGTTCCACCTGGCCCTGCCTTCCTTCCCCTCTGGTCCTCAGATCCGCTGAACCTAAAGCTGCCGAAAGAGCTCAGTGCAAGGCCCTGGCCTTGGTGAGCCCAGCACCTGGCCTGGCAGACCACCACTTGGCACCCTGTTAGCCACGCGGCTCACCCTCGGTGGTTCCTTTTATTCCCGTCTCACGTGTGGGTGTGAACTTAATCTTTGGTTTTAGGATCTGCAGGCTGCAGTCTGCCCCATCTTTGGGGTGGACTGGGGACCCCCCAAAATTAGTGCTCTTCCCTGGAGCATCTTCCTGTGCTGTGTGAGGAGCCCCCCGTTTCTGTGTCCATCGTGGTCCTCAGCGTCTTTTTAAAGGGCTGTGCGCACGTGTTCGTGGGGCAGCACTCTGAGCTGAAGGGGTCAGTTTTGGGGTCAGGTTGCTGAGTGTTGTTAATCTGTGAGACCTTGGGCAAGTCGTTTAACTTCTCTGGGCCTCTGTCTCTTCATCTGCAGAATGGTACCTGTATTTGCAAGCTTCCTAGGGTGGTGAGCTAGGCATGCAAGGTCAGTGACTCTTGTCATTCCTCCTAGAGCCCAGCTGCAGGGGCCAGGGCCTGGGCACGGAGGCCGTCCTCATGATGATGCTTTATGGTGAGGACGCCGGGCAGGCGGTCCCAGGGGAAGGAGAGGGGTGGGGGTGAACCTTCAGGCCCAGAGGTGGGGGCAGGTGGGGTGGAGAGTCCTTGGAGGAGGGGTGGGGGGATTCATGGTGCAGCTTACCCTCTCTGATCCCTTCCGAAGGAGTGACCAGGCTAGGTCTGACGAAGTTTGAGGCTAAAATTGGGCAAGGAAATGAACCGAGCATCCGGATGTTCCGAAAGCTTCACTTTGAGCAGGTGAGGCTGGTGCTGGTGAGAGGGTGAGGCTTGGGTCTGGGCGGGGGGCCCAGTGGTGCTTGGACCTGGGTCTGTAACTTAGCCAGCCCGGCCCTGCTCTGTCCCTGGTGCACGTAGGTGGCTGTGAGCAGTGTCTTCCAGGAGGTGACGCTCAGACTGATGATGAGTGAGCTGGAGCGGCAGTGGCTTCTAGAGCAGACCAGCCACGTACAAGAGAAGCCCTACAGAGACGGGGCGTCAGAGCCCTGCTGACAGTCGCTGCGTGGACAGGCCTCCCCGTGCGGATGGGTGTGGAAGCCCGGAGCCCTGCTGACAGCTGCCGCGTGGACAGGCCTCCCCGGGCAGATGGGCGTGCAACCTGGAGCCCTGCTGACAGCCGCCGCGTGGACAGACCGCCCCGTGCAAATGAGCGTGGAAGCCTGTAGCCCTGCTGACGGCTCTGTGTGGACAGGCCTCCCTGTGCAGATGGGCGTGGAAGCCTGGAGCCCTGCTGATAGCCACCGCGTGGACAGGCCTCCCCGTGCGGATGGGCGTGGAAGCCCGGAGCCCTGCCACAGGTGAACAGATGGAGCCTGGGGTGTGGGGTGCGCTGGCCCCACTCCAGGCTGGGAATCTCCTTGTGGGGCCCTTCAGACTCTGGGCTGGACTCGGCCTTGACCTGCCTCTGGCTGGCCGCTGTGGCTGGGCTACTCCAGGGTCAGCCTGTCCTGCCAAACCTGGACTCAGACTGGAGTGGACGGCCTGAGTCCACAGGCGGAGGAGGCAGGTAGAGGCGGCACTGGGGACCAGAGCGGCCTATGACCCGGCAGGGCCTCCCTTTTCCCCGGAGGGGCCGCCCAGGCTTCGGCCGGGAGTATAGCACACTACATGCAGCTGGCCCTGTTCCTCACTGGGCGGACGGTGCGGGGAGCTAGGTGCTCAGTTGTCCTGCAGAAGCAGGAGGGTGTGACCCCGGGAGGTTTGGAAAGGAAGGAGGGAAAGTGGTGGGTGTTCTGGTCTTTGAAGCCAGTTTTGAGGGCAGGGTAAGTTAGTTCTGGACGCAGCTCCATGTGGCTGGAGCACCCTCCGCCCCCGATGAAGCTCGGGCCTCCTGCTCAGCTGTGTGGGCTGTGGGAGGAAGCGGAGGCCCCCAGCCCGTGGCCTCCTGAAGGCACCTCGCTCTCCCAGCCTCATGCCAAGGCCACGAGGGGGCGCCCGCGGCAGAGACCTGAGATGGCCGGGCTGCGTGGCAACCAGCGAGCGCTTAACTGGCAGCTGGGCACCTCAGAGCCAGCGGGACAGCCTTTGACGTCTGTCTCTCATCACGCCCTGTCGTAACCCGGTGGCATGCTTTCAAAACACAATTGGAAAAAAGACCTTTGAGGGCACCTAGGGTATTTTCGTGGAGAAGGAAATGGCAACCCACTCCAGTAATCTTGCCTGGGAAATCCCATGGACAGAGGAACCTGGTGGGCAAAGAGTCAGACACTGAGGGAGGGGCAGGCGCTCGCTAGAGACCCCAGAGCTTTTGATGGCAGAGCCAGCACTGTGGCTGAGGACTCCTGGCTCCCAGGCCTCTCTCACCAGATAGGAGCCTGGAAAACTAGTCTAAAATACACCTGAGGGCTTTCCTGGCGGCTCAGTGGTAAAGAATCACCCCCCTGCCAAAGCAGGGGACGTGAGTTCCACCCCTGGTCTGGGAAGGCCACACGTGGCAGAGCAGCTGAGCCCATGCATCACAGCCACTGGGCCAGGGCTCTCGAGCCGGGAGCCACAGAACTGAGGTCTGTGGGCACCAGATCCCATGCTCCGCAACAAGAGGAGCCACAGCTAGAGAAAAGCCCACGCAGCATGAAGATCGTGCACAACCATAAATAAAATCATTAAAAAACATGCCTGAATCTAACACACAAACTGCTTGCTGAGGTCCCAGGTCCGTCAGTGATAGTTGCCTCTGAGCCACCTGTTCCTTCCACCTGTGCCAGCTTAATCAGAGTCAGAAGTCCTTAGGGCATCCCCACCCAGCAGGTGAGGTAGGGAGGGCCCCTCCCCAGCCTGGTAGGGCACAGGATGGGGGCAAGGGTGAGTGGGGTCAGGCCAGGCCCAGGCTAACTGCTGCAGGTGGTGCTGTGGTAAGGGTTTGGGAAGGTTTTTTACCAGTGGTGGAATTCTAACCTTAACAGCTCTAGTGATGATCAGATAGTGACCTTCCCTGCTTGTTCTCCTCAGTCCCAGGAGCCTGGCTTGAGTGGCCTCCGGGTGGGGTGGAGGACAGCCCAGGGCCCGCTTCCCTTCCTCCGGCCTGCCCATGAACTGGGCCCTGCAGGCCATGCTGACAGCTGTCCAGGATGCCCTCGGGTCAGCAGCATAGAGACCCGGACCTCCCGTGGAGGAGCAGGGCCTTTTACCCTTGCAAAGTCCCCTCCACCCCACCTGCCACAAGCATGTTCCAGGGCCCAGCGGGCCGGGTCTGTCCTCCCCATCCCCACAGTCAGGTCCATGGTCAGTAAGATAAGAGTATCTGGGGGGCAGGGACACCAGCTTGGGTCATGCCTTGGAATCTGTGCCTCTCTGGCTGCGGGCAGAAAGATTACAGCCAAACCATCTGGCTCCATGGTGGATTCGCCCTTTGAACACTCCTGGGATCCGAGGTGGCTCTTAGAGCCCTCCCTCTGCGCACGTGGGCTCTAAGCTCCCCGTTTCCTCGTTTCTTTGATGCCCATCCGTGTAGGGCAGCCTCGGTGAGCCAAGCACACGGGAGCCCCGGCGGGTCCTCCCACAGGACCCACGCATGGCGTAGCCACCCAGTGGCTACAGGCTCGAGGCCCTCTGGTTAAAGCCACCCCACTTCTGGCTCCGGGCTTGGGGTCCCAGGGAGCCCTGGACAATCCTCTCAGCCAGAGGCCACTCTGGGGACACATGGAAAGAGCTGCAAAGGAACACACAGAGGCCAAGGTGGTTTGGAGAAACTAGTTGAATTTCGGGTAAGAATTTCCTTACAATTGTGTCTGGCTCAGGGTTGGGCAGGGGGTGGCCAAACCCTCCCCATGTCGCCCAGGTCTCTGGGGGGTGGGAGCAGAAAAAAAAAAGTTGAAGGAAGGGTAAGGCCACTGCTACGTCCCGGATGCAACAACCTGGGAAATCATGTTAATCAAGAACCAAAGGTCCTAAACTCTGTAGCACTGCACTTAAAAAATTAAAAATAAGATGCCCAAGTCACAGCTCTGAGGATGGTGGCCCCAGCCCACTCCGGGATGTTGCTCTTCCTTGGTGGATCCCAGACCTGGTCATCACTTGGGGTCAGGAGGGAAGGTGACCTCTTGCCCAGTCTCAGGATCTTTGCTTGATGGAGGTCCCAGTGATGTCCCAGGAGGGTGGCAGGGGGACTGCGGGTGGGCTGAAGCACCCAACAAGGAAGGGCACAGAGTCTACTTTTTGACTGGGGCAGGACAGAAAAACAGTCACCTTGTCGGAGGTAAGGGAAGAACATAGTTCTCTAGAAAGATGAGATTTGCCGAGAGAGGAGATGCTGGTGCTGATTTGTGTGTTGATCTGGAGGTAAGGGGGAGAGGGAGTTGGCTGGGTGTGGGGCTGGGCTCTGCTGGTGCGGGGGTGCGGCTCAGAGGTTGCTGAAGAGTTCGTTCTTCTTGCTCCAGTCCATCTGCGGGGCCCGTTTGCTGACGCGCTTCTGGTGGGCCCTCTCTTTGGCCACGGCCAGGGAGATGTTGAAGTCCAGCATGGGGTCGGAGGATGAGGAGGAGGTAGACGAGGGTGCCGTGGAGTCCTGTTTCTTGGGGCTGTCTTGGGAATTCAGCTGCAAAGAGGAGCAAGAGAGCAGGCCTCAGTGCCTTGGCGAGGTGCTCCCTTGAGGCCGTGCGCTGGGAAGCCAGGTCACGAGAACAGAACGTGGCTCAGTGTGTGACCTCCACGGCAGGCTGGTGTGCCAGGAGTGAGCGAGGCCTGGGAATTGACTTGCTGTCACCCAGTGCCACCCCCCGCCTGCCCAGCCGGCCGGCCTTACCTCCTCACTGGTGTCACTGGAGGCAGTTCTTGCCAGGGGTGGCATGGGGCTCTCGGAGGCTGTCTCGGCCGGGGCTTCAGGACTGTTCTCCTGGTGCAGAGAGGAGAGGAGGCATGTGGGTGGGCAGTCCTGAGCTATGAAGGGCATTCCCGAGGAAGATGGGGCCTCAGTTTGAGCCCTGCCATCCACCCCAGAGCCCCGCTGCCTGAGCCTGCCAGGGACCCGCGAGAATTTACATTTTCACATTCTTACAAGGATCAGAGGGCAGCCGGGTTCTACCATCCAGGGCAGCGGGACCATCCCTCGTGGGATTAGCTGGATGGCTCACCCCGCCCCCGTCCTCCCAGGCAGCCTCTGGGGTTGACTCCTCCTTGGCACAGTGACCACGGAGGGGCCTCCTGGGGTGTGGGGGCGCCGGGAGACTCAGTGTGGGGAACACCCGTGATGCCCCCTGAGTCTCCTGCAGCCCATCTGACTTGTTTACTTGGACTTGACCCCTGATTCTTGAAATCTTAACCCCCAAGCAGCCAAAAAGGGCTTCGAGGGAATAAGGTGGGGGAGGGTGAGACCCACAGAGGAAGTGACTGAAGGCTCAGGTGATTCAGGGCCTTCTTGCTGCACAACCCCCCAACCCCGGCAGGAGACCCTAGGGAAAGGAAACCTTGGAGCAGACTCCGAGGAGCCCTCGCGCCCTGTGGTCTGACCCCGAGGGGGCTGTCCCAGTGCCCAGGCCTCGGGCTGCAGCTGGGCACTCCGCTTCTGCCCGGGTTCCTGTGGCCCCAGCTGGCACAGGGCCGCACCATCTCTCCCCCAGTCCCCACTGCCTCCTCTTCCCTTCGGCCCGGGTAGGAGGGGCTTTGTTCTCCCAACCCAGACTGGAAGTAGCAGGGCCTGGGCAGCCCGCGGGCAGACACTGCCGCTCTGTTCTTGGGGGGAAGAATGGCCTCCTGTGTGGTGGGGAGCTGGAGGCGGGGCCTGTCACCCAGGATGGTGGCTGTGGAGGGCCTGGCCAGGCGGCCCGTCCCCTCTCCCTTGGCCCCAGGCTGGGGCCCTTACACGGCCTGGGGCTCGGGAGGGATCTGCCAGGAGACGAAGTTTCCACCTGAACCAGACCATGTCCTCCTCCTCACCACACCCCCTCCCCTGCCTCCCGCAGCCCCAGGACTGAGCCCGAGAAGCATCAAGGCTCTGCTTTTACCTTCTCGATCTCCCCATTGGTAATGGGCTCAGGCAAGGGACCTGGATGGGGAAGAGAAGAGCGCAGGTGAGTCCGAAGCTGTGGATGGAGCAGGAAGCGGAGGCGGGGGCCGTGGGTTTGGGTAGACCACTTGACCTTGTTCCCCAAGGTCAGCGTTTAAGTCTCTTGACTGCCACCCACTACAGTACACTGGACATTTCGACAACCCAGCAGCCGCAGACTATGTAGCATTTAACAAAACAACTTGCCTTTACTACATCACAAGGCTCTTTGATATTTCCTATTCAGTCTGATTAAAAAGACAAGGGAGGGACACGTACACACTGCTATATTTAAAGTGGATAGCCAACAAGAACTTACTGTATAGCACAGGGAACTCTGCTCAATGTTAAGTGGCAGCCTGGACGAGAGGGGAGTTTGGGAGAGAATGGATACATGTATATGTACGGCTGAGTCCCTAAGCTGTTCACCTGAAACTGTCATAACATTGTTAATCAGCTATATTCCAATACAAAATGAAAAGTTAAAAAAAAGAAAAAAGGTGCCTACTTAATTAATCCCAAGAACCACTGATGAGTAAGGAGCTGTTTGAAAAAAGCACTGTTGTAGACGGGGTTGAAATTCCAGGCAGCTGTCTCCTAACCACCCAGGAAGCTGGTTTGAAATACAGATCCCTGGGCTTTGACACCAGGGTGTTTATCTAAGTGGGTCTGGGACAGGCCTAGGAATCAGTATTTTTCGAATGCTTCCTAGGTGACGGTTGTGTCAACATAACTGGGACCACGCCCTGGTTATGACCATCACCTGCATCAGCTGCGAAAGAACCCCAACTCCTCCTGGCCCGTGTGGGGATGGAGGGGGGCCCAGGGCTCAGGGCAGAGTCCTGGGCGTGCCGTCCCCCAGCCAGGGGGGAACCTGGTGGTGGCAGGTGGGGTCAGAGGGCGGGGACACAGCCTGGGGTCACCCTCCCAGGCCTCACTCAGGGTAGACGCCCCACCTGGCCGCAAAGGGGCTGTTCCATCTCAGGTCAGCCTGGGTGGGTTTCTTCTGAACTCTTAGCTTAAGGTCAGGGTACGTCTTCTCCTTGCCCTGGACCGGGGCAGGCACACCTCTCATCCAGCCCTCCCACAGTGGCTGGGCAGGGGACTGCGGGACACAGGGACCCTGACTCACCCTCCACTGCACCCCGCTCACCCGTGAGCTGTGGGCTGCCCAGCTGTGGGCAGGGGGCAGCAGCTGGGGACGTGCAGAGTTACATCCACTTGGGAGGGGACACCTGGGCAGGGGACCCGCCCCCAAGCCTCCCTCTGCAGGTCCTCTGATCAGAGGCTGCAGTCACGGAGGTTCCCAGGGCCCTTCCTGCCCAGCCAGGGGGAAGAGAGAGGGTTGATGACTTGGGAGTTGGGGGAAAAGGATGCTGGCGGAGGCAGGGGAAGGTATAGGAGCAGCCAAGGGGAGTCCAGATTTCAGCTGTGTCTTCCCACACCGGGGCCTCCCTGGTGGCTCAGTGGTAGAGAATCCGCCTGCCAATTCAGGAGACCTGGCTTCCGTCCCTGGGTCAGGAAGATCCCCTGAAGGGCATGGTGACCCACTCCAGTATTCTGGCCTAGGAGAACTCCATAGACAGACGAGCCTGGTGGGCTACAGACCACGGGACTGCAGAGAGCCAGGCGGGACTGAGCCACTAGCACTTTGCCTTTCCCATACCTCGCTGCCAAGAGCAAGGCTGGGGGCTTCGCAGGGCCTCAGCTTTCCCCCTAATGAGGGTGGGGATTATCGGACTTACCAGCTTTCCATGAACTTGGGAGACAAGGGCACAGTGGTACCCACCTCCCATGACCGGAGTCTGCTAGTGACCTCCAGGATACCCCCAGGACCCACTGGGCCCCTCCAAGCTGGCGATCTGAATTTGTGGCAAGACCTCTGTGTGGACCCCTGTGCTCCACATCTGACCCTCAAGGAAGCCCCACCCACTGCACAGTCCAAAGAAGTTCCACCCAGCGCCGCCCCCCCCCTCCCCCCGGGAGCTATCTTCATCTTCCCAGGGAGAACGTCCAGACCAGGCAGCACAGCGCGGCTCAGCTCCTCCTTGTCCTGGCTCGGGCCAGGACGGGGGAGGTGCCAGGCTTGGCAGGGTGATGGAGGGGAGGGGGAGGGCAGGGGCCCAGGGACCCACTGCTCTCTGGAGCCAGCAAGCCTGGGTTTCCAAGACAACCTGAGAGAAGGGAAGGGGAGGCACTGGGCCCCTGTCACTGGACTCTGATCTGACCAAGCCAAGGCTGGAAGCCGCCCCAGAGTTAACTGTTTCCTTGCATCGGCCCTGCCCTGAGCGCTTACCGCGGGTAGAGTTGGGTGGGCGGGGTCCCCTCCCTCTGCGGAATCAGTAGCACATTCCATCTCACCATCCCTTGTGTGGGTCCCCACCCCCCACCCCCCAGCCATACTCCATCCGCAGAAACCCACTGCCTACGCTGGCTTTTTCTCCCTTACCCTCTCCCCCAACCCACACTGCCTGCCTCCCCTCACGTGGGACCCAGTAAAGTCCAGAGCACATTCCTGACCTGCGGGGGCCTCAGGCTGCCAAGCCCAGCTCACCTTGCAGGTGCTCCTGCGAAGGGATCACTTTGCATTTCTTGAAGAACTCGTCCGTCTCCCTGTCCACCACCAGCAGCTTGGCCTCGTCCCCGCCAGCCTTGATGGCGGACACCACCTCCCCATGCGGCTTGCCCTCCACGCAGACCCCGTTCACCTGTGGGTGGGGGCAGAGGTTACCCGCATAGGTCTCAGCTCTGGGCGGGGGGCAGGTGAAGGCTGAGCTGGTTGGCAATCGGGGAACACACAGTGCCCACCCCAGCCCCCTACCCCCGCCTGTAGAGCCCTGAAGCAGGCCGAGTGGTCCTCCCACTTGACGGTCGGATGGGGAGGCAGGACACGTGGGAAAAGCCAAAGAAAATACCCGGCCGAGGCTGAACAAACACAGCTGTGAAGGACGGTTTGGGAAGGGTCTGGGAGGCCTGGGTTGGGCCCCAGCGTTTCTAGGTACTTCCCTGCCTGGGCCTTGGTTTGCTTGCCTGTAAACTGAGACGTCTTGGGAGAGCTGATCTTCCAGCTCTGAGGCTCTAAGGCTGAGATTCTGGGCCCTGCCCCAGGCCCTGGGTTCACGTTTCCTCTTCTGACCGGCAGAGCACAAGGGTGCAAGAGCGTGCCTGCCAGCCTCACTCGGGGGACGGATTTCATGGCCCCCAGCCCCGCCCCGTCCCCGTGCTGGCATGGAGGCCTCGGAGAGCGGGCAACTGGCCATGGCCCAGGCAGCTCCCTGGACGGATGCGGGATCCGTGGGCTGCTGAGCGTGTCTGCTCGGCGAAGAAGAGCCCACAGGAGGTGCAAGCAGGAAAGAAGTCAATTCACCTCTCTATCTGTCCATCCATCCGTTCACCCATCTTTCCTTCCTTCTTTAAAAATCTTTTTCTTGGCCACACCTCGCAGCTCGTGAGATCTTAGTTCCCTGACCAAGGACCCAGGAGTGGAAGTGTGGCGTCCTAACCACTGGACCACCAGGGAATCCCCCATCTTTCCTTCCTTCCCTCTTGCCCACTCACCCACCATTCTCCCTTTCCCTCCTGCCCTTTCTCTAGCATCTATGGGCTGTCCAGGCCTCACGGGCTAACCAAGGAGCAGGTGGTATGTTGGCTGCCGTGGAGGAGGCTGTTGGGAAGGAGGAGCCTGGGAAGGGGGCAGGAAGCCTCACATTACCTCCACGATGCGGTCTTGGGCCCGGAGCCCCGAGGCCTCGGCAGGAGAGTCTGGGTCCACGGCTCGGATGAACTGGCCTGGCTTGGACTTGTCGCTGTGCAGGTTGAAGCCGTAACCATTGGGGCCCTTCTTCATGGCGCAGAGCCGAGGCCGAAGCTCGGGCTGTGGAGAGAAAGGAGGGGCCGTGGTCCTTCCACACCGGCCTGGGGTGCGGCCCTCCCCGCTCTGTGCCTGACCCCATCCCCTCTGACCGAGGGAGGCTCCTCAGATCCTCCAGCAGCCAGAGAGAATGCTGGCCAGGGACCCTGCCCTGCCACAACCTGCCTGGGTGCCCCTGGGCACAGAGCTGCCCCTGAGTCCATGCCACTGTTCCCTCTTTCGGCAAGTGAGGGGTGGGAGCAGGCTAGCTCAGGTCTCTGCCTTTCTGACATTCTAAGGTTAATCATGTTATTTTTTTGGCCACACCAAGAGGCACGTGAAATCTGAGTTACCCAACCAGGGATGGAACATATGCCCCCTGCGTGAGACGTGTCAAGTCAACCACTGGAGCGCTAGGGAAGTCCCTTTGTCATGGTGTTTTGATGGCTACCTCATCCCTCCCAGATAATGGCTTGGTCTGCTTCTCCCCTGGTAGCATCCCCGCCAGCCTGAGTACCCGGGACAGTGACTGGGGACCCCCCGCCCTTTTGTACCCTCCTCTCTGCAGGGGGAAGCAAGGGCAGGTGGTTACTCAAAGCTGGTTTACATATTTACAGTAAAGCCTTCCCTCGCCTACATGGACTCCCAGCTTGTCCCCACCAAGCCAAACGGCCCACCTAAAGGGAGCTGGGAGCCAGATGACCACGGGGCTGAGGGAGGTACAGCCAGGGGTCCCGGACGTCCCACCAGCAGAAGCAAGGCCGAGGACAAAGATAGTGACAGACCCCAAAGAGCCTGCTGGATCCCAGGGAGCCTGAATGGGGAGGGGGCGGTGGAGAGCAGGGCTGGACTGTGGGGAGCCCCGTGCGGCTGTGACCTGGGGAGGACCTGCCGAGAGCCCACAGACAGGCTGTGCGCAAACACTGAGACCCTCAGCTCCCACCATCCTCGGCCCAGCTTCAGCACCTGCGGCCCAAGGGCACGCTTACATGGTGGAGGGAGCTGAGGCGGCCTGAGCTCGGAGCCCACAGACGGACGTGGGTTCTCTCTCCCCCAGCCCCCAGGCCTGCCAGTTTGGGATTATCACCCGGATGCCAGGCAAAGAGCAAAAGCCAAAGTCAGGGCCCGGGCCCAGCTTCCAGCTTCCCGGCTCGGTGACCCGGAGCAAGTCATTTCCTTCTTAGAGCCTTGGGTTCCTTGTTTATAGACCGTTCTTGGTGCCACCTGCCTCCCGGGGTGCTAGGAGGTCCAGTTAACATACGTGGGAGCCCCTGTGCACGTGGGGACGCCCCGTCGTTGCTAATACGGACAGTCACAGGAAGCGGAGAGGTGAGATTCCGAGGGTGGGGTGCTGGTCGCTCTGAAACCTCACTGCCCAGCTGGGAGAGAAGGCAAGGGAGGGGCAGGGCAGGGAGGACCCACAGGCCTCCTGCCCCAACCTGCCGGCCCAGGGGCAGCTGCCACCTGCCACCTGCGGTGGACTCAGTCCCCACCCCTCAGCTCCCCGGAGGATGGGGGAGTGTGGGGTGGGGAGGGTGACTCTGCTTTCCTTCAGAGGCCTGGGCGGGCCTTTCAGCTTCAGGATGTTGATTGGGGGTGTAGAGAGGCCCAGACCGGAAGGAGGGCGAGGTGACAGTTAGGCTTGGCTTTACCCGATCTGGGCATCCCAGACAGGGGCAGAGGCACTTACGTGAGCATGAAAAAGGGGAGGGGGGGCCACTCCCTAGGGACTCCCCATGCCCACCCCCTGCTGGTTGCCACCCCCTCATCTAGTTCCGGGAGTAAGTGAGGCTCTTCTCCCCTCAAGCTAAGCCCTCCCCCAGGCCTGGGGGGAGCAGGAACAGGTCCGACCAGTTGCCACCACGGGGAGGCTCGGCTTTCTGTGGGCAGCACTCCTCTGTCACCCTGAGAAAGCGGGGAGGGTGAATCACGGGAAGCCAGAGGGTGGCCTGCTGTCTCCTGCCCCTCCCGCCGCCCCTGACTCCAAAGAGCCTCTCTCCCATGGGTTAGGACCCTAACCCTAACCCCCATCCTGGATATGGTAAAAGTGAGACCCCAGACGTGAAGCCCATAGCCCGAGTGCCACGGCAGAGGAGCCAGGACTCCACCCTGGGCTCTGACTTGGAAACCCGTGTGCCCTGCCACCATCCACAGCAGGACCCAAAGCCTAGACCAGGAGGAGGCCCACTTGGGCAAGAGCTGCAAACTCAGGCTGCAGCCTCTGCTGCGAGGGGCGGGGAGATGATGAAACCACAGGCTTCCTTCCGGGGAGGGCGGCTCAGCTGGGAGCAGGCAGGCCCGGTGGCTTCCCTTACTGATCCGGAGCACCTGGCACCCTGGGGACCCTTGCCTGGGGACCCGTCCTTTGTACCTCACGCCCCTCTGCCAGGCCATAAGGATCTCAGGAAGTGGTAGATCCCCCTCCAGGGGCCCAGGAAACCCCAGGCATTTTCTGAGGCACTCAGGCTACTATAGAACCCCACCCAGCTCCTACCTTCCCAACCTGCCCCCCCCAGACTGGGCAGGGGGGGTCCCCTTCCTTCTCGTGTCTCTCTCCACCCCTCCTCCAGCTGCCTCCAGAACTGTCATTGCCAGCTGCTGAGTCAGTCATCAAAGGAGCCTAGCCCGGCCTGGCGGAGGCTGGTGCTGTCTGGAGTCCTGGTGCAGCTCCCTGAGGCCCTGCACTGAGAAGATGTGGAGAACTCAGGCGCTGGCCAGAGTTTGGCCACCGCTGCTCTGGGCCTGGGCCCCTGGAGCTGGGGCAAGGGGATACCTGAGCCCTCCAGGATATCCTGGGTCTGGTATGGGGCCCCCAGGAGCTCACAAGTGGCCTTGAGCTGTGGTTGCAGCTCCAGAGGGGTCTGCACTGGAGGTGGGGTGACTTCGAGGGGAACATGGCCACAGAGTGTTCAGAGACTCAGGTGGGTGACCATGGCAGCTTGGAAGTAAAAAATCAGGATCTGCTCAGTGAGGAGACTGGCAGAGAAGTTAGAAGAGGGTCCGTGAGGCAGTGGTGACTGAGGGGCTGTGCAAATGGGCTGGGGCGGCTGGGGCTGGACGAATCTCTCACTCCCGGGACAATACCAGAAGCGATTTCTGGAAAAGACCCCTCCAGGAACGCTGCCTCCAGATTCTTCTCCTGCAGGCTTCTCCCACTCTCCAGGTCTCAGGAGGTCCCAAACCCTGCACAGGCCTGGTGGCTGCTCCTCCACCACCTCCTCACCACTCCCAGGGAGCCCAGCCCCACCCGAGTGGCCGCCCAGTCACCTCCACCCACACGGCCCAGGGAGCGGGCGTCGGGCACGGAATTCAATAGGCACCATCAGCAGCCACCTGGGAGGCTGGGGAAAGTCGATACCTAATCCCGGTGACCGTCTCTGGGGAGCGAGCAGGCCAGGGCCGCTCCCTGCTCCTCCCTGGCGAGGGGAGGCTGGGGGCCAACGCCCCACTGGGCCATCCCCTCCCTGGCCAATGCCATGGTGATGAGCCTTATAGAAAACATCCCACAGGCTTGCCGGCTCTGGGTCCCAAAAGGTGGGGCTGGAGGAGCAGAAGACCACCAGGGTGGCCAGGAGAATGGACAGAGGTGACTGGTCACTGCCCCTCCCCCAGCCCAGGCTTTATGCAAATAAGATAAGAATGGTACCTCCTGCCCCCAGCCAGGGAATCAGCCTCAGCAAGGGGGGATTGGTCGGGGTAGGGGGGGCAGGGGGAGTGGGTGGTAGAGACAGGGAGACCCAGTCCTTCTGGTGGGGGGAGGGGTGGGGATACTGGGGGGAAGGGGCCAGGGCTGCTCTGGAGACAGGTCTGCGTCTGGCGCCAGCTCTTCAAGGAAACCAGGGTGGAGGAGGCGGCTCTGCCTGGGGGGTGTGTGTGACCGGGCAGCGTGCGGGCACTGTCTTTTAGGGCAGGCTGCGGAGTGACTGGGAGCTCAGATCGCAGGCCAGGGTCCAGGGCTCTGGGCTGAAAGCATCCTCTCCTCACCCAAAGGGAGGGATGACCAAGGGCTTGGCTGCCACTGAGCCATGACCTCTGACCCCAATGTGCCTTCATGTATTTCACCCTAGAAGACCCCCACCCAGGGTCTGCACACACTGAGGCATCCCGGACAACCTCCCTCTGTGGAAAAAGAAGGGACTCTGGCCCTTGATCCCGCTGCTTCTCAGCAGGAAGGCCTCTTTCTGGAGCCTCGCAGGGTGGGATCCAGATGATAAGGGGCAGGGGGCTGGCTACCGCTCTGACACTGCCCCCCAAGGGCCCTGAGCCAGGTCCTCCCTGGCTCTTCCCTCCTGGTGCTGGCCAGAGGCACGCCGATAGAGTGTTTGGCTCAGGTCTCCCCAGGGCTGGGCAAGCCTGGGATGGAGCAGGCTGGTACCTGGGCTTCTGCCTGGCTGGACACCGTCCAGGCTGGCCGCCCCATGCCTGCCTGCCCGTCACCCTTCTCATCCCTCTCCCTCCTCCCAGAAGTCACTGGATTTAACTCCCGTGGGCGGTCCCAAGAGGCTCTATAAGGACCTTCTTGGAGATTGTGAAATTGGGACTCTACTGAAATAACAAAGAGCAGCTGGCCTTTAATGAGCACTTGCTACGTGCCAAGCGCCACACTGGGGCTTTTAAGTGTATTTTCTCACTAAGACCCAACTATAACTCTTCGAGGAAGGTATTACCACCCTCACTTCACAGTGGAGGAAAGCTGGGTTCAAATAGACGGCATAAATTGCTCAAGTACACGCAGCTGATGGGAGAAGAGGGTAGACTCTGAGCTCAGATCTAGAGCGGCAAGGTAAAGAATCCTCCTGCCAAGCAGGAGACAAGCCTTCAATCCCTGGAGAAGGGAATGGCGACCCACTCCAGTATTCTTGCCTGGAGAATCCCCTGGACAGAGGAGCCTGGCGGGTACAGTCCACGGGGTTGCAAAGAGCTGGGCACAACTTAACAACTAAAGCAGCTTGTCTCACAGAAACAGAAGCCAGTCATGTTGGTAACTTAGAAGGTTCCAGCAGCCATATTAAAGAGTAAAACAGAAACACAAGTAATCAATTTTAACCTTATTTAACACAACATATCCAAAATATCATCATCCCAACAGGTAATCTAGTGAAAAGTTAGTAACGGGATATTTTACATCCTTTGGTCTGTACATCCTTTACTGCACATCTCAATTTCGACTAGCACATTCCAAGCGCTAGGAGCCACGTGTGGCCAGTGGCTGCCGAAAGGCCCATTCTACAGACCCCAGAGGTCTCACTCTCAACTATTTCTACGTCCCTACGGCCTTTGCTATTTCATTTGGGCATCACGGCCTTATAACAAGCAGAGAGAGAAGCTGGAGCCTTTGTCCCTGGGAAGTCAGAGCTCTGCCCTCAGTCCCACGGCCGTGAGTGATACTAGAACCCAGATCTAACCCAACAGTCAAGGTAGGCCTACGCGGGTGGGAGGCGGGGGGGTCCTTTGTGCTACAGGGGAGCCCCAGAGCCAGCAAGGGCAGCTCTCAGGCCCTGGAGATGAAGGTACAGACTGGGTCACTCTCATCCAGGCCCATCACATGAGAAGGATGGGTGGGCCATGGAGCCTGCCCCTTCTGGGCCAACACCTTCCATCAGGGCTGACACCTTTCCTGACCATGTCCCCTGGAGACAGAAGCACCTGGGAACCCTGAACCCTTACAGGGAGCTGGTTCCAGCAGCCTGAACTTATGCCTATGTGATGGCCCTGGTGTGGCTCAGAATGTGATGGGCAGAGTCGGAGTGAGAGGGGTTCTCAGACACCGCCCTGCTGCAAGGTGAGGGCTCACTAGCTCAGAAGCCAGGGGCCACCCCTTGAACTGATGGGGCCTCAGCCTCCACAAGCAGACAATAGGGCCAATCTCTGTCTCACAGGGTGGTCGTGGGGATTCACTGAGATAAGTAAGGCGTGTTTAGTACAGAGCAGTGCCAGACACAGATAATAGCTACCATTTATTATTTATCAAGTTACAAATGGAGAAAATAATACCTAATTTGCAGGGTTGTAGTGGGGGGAAAAAAAAAGAACAATGGAATTTGTATCATTATCTTTAGGGCACAGGGCCGGGCAATTAGCAGACTCAGGAGAAATGTGGGTTTCCTTCTCTGCCTTGAGCTCCCATTACCAGAGCTCTGCTTTCTCTAAGAGGCTTGCAGCGTCCACATAACCTTGGTGAGGCCCCTTCTTCTACTAATTCCTAACCCCTCCACTTTCTTGGGGGCTGGTGGATGGGAAGCCTACGAAGGCAGAGAAGAGCCCCCATGGAGACATGACAGGGTTCCTTGAGAAGGAAGCCCCTTTCCTCTCTCCAGGAGAATGTCTCCAGGATTGAACAGGAACCAAAGATAAGGGGGGGCGGGGGGCGGTGATCCCTGGGGAGTGAGAAATCCCAAGTATGCGGTTTAAGAAGAGGAACAGTTTAAGAAGAGGAACCAACGGACACAGGAACCGTCCCACCCTGTCCCTTTCAAATCCAAACACCCTGCAGCTCAAATCCCCCTCTGCCCTCGCTGGCTCCAACTCTGTGTGAGATGAAACCTGGGAAAAGGTTGGAGGCTGCCAGCGAATTGTGCCCACCCCGCACTGTGCCACCCGGGGTGCCTACCTGGTCTCTGCCTCTGGGATCAGCGTCAGGTGTGGCGGGAACCCACCCCCCAGCTGGGCACTTACACTCCCCTTCCTCCCCATCATTTCATCAAATCTCCCCCACAACTCTGCAGGCTGGGAGCCTCTCTCCCCATTTCACAGAGGAAGAAGCTGAGGCTTGCAGGGAACGATGCCAGCAGGGCTGGCATTCCCAGACTTCTGGCTTTAAAATGGAAGCTGCTAGTAGACAAGAAAAAGCCAATAAGTTCTATCTGGAATTCCGATTTCTGGGTGTGCTCTCTAGGCACAAGCAGGCCCAGGTGGGCTGGGCTGAGATGACCTAGGACAAAGGTCCCCCAAGGCTGTTTAGCACTCATTCATTCATGCAAAAATTATTTATTGAGTCCCTCCCTGCCCTGAGCCTGGACAGCTTGGGGGCGATAAACATAAATAAGCTACAGCTGTTGCCCTTGGGACTCTGAACGAGGTGGGGGGAGAGGTGAACAGATGATTCAGATACTGGGCATTGGAGGGTGAGAAAAGTGGAAGGACAGGGAGCAGGCAGAGGTGAGGCAAGATGGCTCATGTTGCCTGCGGGGTAGAGGAAAGGCCACCTGGGAGCTGAGTGGTCTTGGGGAGCCGAGGGTTCCCAAG
Source organism: Bos mutus (assembly GCF_027580195.1). Taxonomy (NCBI): domain Eukaryota; kingdom Metazoa; phylum Chordata; class Mammalia; order Artiodactyla; family Bovidae; genus Bos; species Bos mutus. The sequence goes on along the minus strand of NC_091635.1, from coordinate 6,628,718 downwards.
GGTTTGCTGTCACCCCCAGATTAAACAAGAGGAAATGGAAGCTCAGAGAAACTTGGCCCGAGGTGGCTCCGCGAGTGCGAATACCAGGTGCAGAGGCTCAAAGCGCATGGCACTCTGGGAGGGAATCCGGCCTTGGTGTGGCTCGGTGGGCTGGGGGTGTCCGAGAGGGGCAATGCGGGAGGGAGGCGACCAGATTGTGAAGGGCTGATTATTCAACAGTAGTGATCCCAGACTGAGCATCTAGGGATGCCAGGCTTGGCCACAGCTGCCCGTGCCCAACGGGAGGGGCAGATCCAGGCCCGGCTGCCCCCTTGGGCGAGCGTGTAATCATCACTGTGAAATGTTTGTTAACCCAGAGCCTGGCCACCAGTGTTCACTGAGTGCTTACTTAGTGGAGGCTCTGAGCTACTGGCTTAACAGACATCCTCACGTAACCCACCAACCCCACGAGGCCACTGCTGTCACTCCTGAATTAAACGAGAGGAAATGGAAGCTCAGAGAAACTTGGCTCAAGGTGGCCCAGTGAGTACAGCTGAGCAGAGGTGCTGCGGCTCCTCCCTCCCTGGGGTGGATGTGGGCCGGGCTGGAAGCACCCCACTCCTTTCTCCGAGACCAGTGCTACGAGCACCCCTTGCCTTCTGTCCTGAACTGTTGTTGACCCAGGCCGCTCCTCCCAATGAGATGTCACCTGCCACCCTCTCTGCTTGACAACTCCCCACCAAAACCTTTTCCACTTCTGAGAACTAACGGAGATGTCATGACAGCCCCCACAAATAAATTCAGATTCAAAGTAATCAATAACATGCGAACGCTGTATGTATCCCTTATACAGACCCTGCCCCTTGTCTTCTTGGGGAACAATGAACTCTTGTGTCTATTAGCTTTTTTTTTTTTTGAAGACAGAGTGAGTCACCTGCATGCCCACCATACCAATTTCACAGGAATTTCCTACCAGAGGGGATTAACACTGCTGAGTGGCTACACAGAGGCTAAGGGAGATCCCAGCTCGTGGCTGGGATTCAAATGCCTGGGCGCACAAGGAGCTCAGTCCAGCACCCACTAGGGGCTCAAGCGTATTATGATTCGTAAAATCCTAGAGAAGGCAGGTGTCACTGGAATCCAGTGCTCCCATTTTATCGATGGCAGAACCAAGGCTCAGAGAAGTTCTGACTTGCTTGTTGACCCAAAATCCCAAGAGGCCTGGTGATGCTGTCCCAGGGAATGGCTGGAGGAACTGGCCGGATGAAGCATACACACGGAGGCAGGGGTCACACCCCCACCTGGGGGAAACCCCATTCTGTGGTCTCCCAGACAGCGGGAGCCAACCTCTGCTGCTTCTCAGACGGCCTGGCAGGGGAGCGCACATGGAAGGTCAAGCCTCCATCCTGGCCTCCGCGTCCCCCACCCCTAGCAGCAAAACCGGAAGGGCAGTGGGAGGAGCCGAACATGACTGCAACTTGGGGGAGGGGGGGGTGTGGGTTACTTGTGCAAGTGCTAAAGTCCATTAAAAAAAAACAAACAAAAAAAAAACGGGAATGCTAAGTAGGTGCCCTCGGCACAAAGTTCAAACTGGATTTGTCTGGGACCAGAGATCGTGAGTTCCAACTCCCTGGGGTCAACCCCCTGCCGGGGTGCTCTGACCCCACCCCCACCCTTGCCAAGGCCAGCTTGGCAGCGGCAGGAAGTGGGCAACCAGTGGCCCTGGCATTCCCAGCACCCAGCTCCGGCTGGACAGGGCTCCTGGTGACCTCACTTCTACCAAACCAGTTGGTCCTCTCAGGCTCCACCTTCAAACTGAAAGGCTAAAGTGTGCCCTTTCTGTGTCACAGGAGGCTCCTACCGGTACCACGGACACCCCTGACAGCAGGTAGAGAGCTGGTGAAGCCGAAGAGGCCCAGGGGAGGCCCCGGCCCTCCTCCCTCCAGTCTCACCTTAAGGCCTCCCCCACTCTCTGGGCAAGGAAGGCTCAGTACAAGTCCTTCCTGCAGCTGATCCAGACTGGGGTTATAAACACCCAGCGTGGGCAGAAAGCAACCAGCCTGCTTGCTGTCCAGGGCCTGGAGTGGGACAGCCGGTGCCAGGCAAGACCACCTGCCCGTGGTGACCTCCTGGCTGCTGTCCCGCCCCCCACCCCCACAGCCAGCCACTTCTCCAAGGTCTTCCCTCCTGCTCCCAGATACGAGCTAGCTTACTCCTCACATTCCTGAGAATCATAAATCCTCCTGGGGGCAGAGCTGCCACCACCCCCGGACCAGACGCCCCTGCACCTCCTCCCTCAGCCCCGCCCCCACACATCTCCGGCAGATGGTGGAGCTTCTTTCTTAGAAGTCACGCTGGACTTCAGGAGGATGAAGTCCACCAGGCTGAAGTTAATGATACACAGGCCAGCGGGCTGTGGGGAAGGGGGGAAAGGGCCCCCTCCCCTCCCCTCTCCTCCCACCGCCGCAGCTCCACACAGAAAGAGGGTGGTTATTCCTCCGGCTTTTCGAAGTCCGGCCGCTTCATTTGCCACCCCCAAGGGGCCTGTGGAGGGAGCTGGCCACTCGGAGGAGGCGTGGAATTAGGGGTCCCAAAGGATCGGAGCAGACAGCCACCAACAGAGTGGAGGAAAGGGAGACTGGGCTTCCTTGAGCCGCCCTCCTTCACCCTCACTCCCTAAGGCGCTCAGGGTCCCAGCCCAGCCTGGGGATGGGACGTAGGGGTCGTGGGACGCAGCCTCAAGCCTGTAACTGCCAGTTGGCCCAGTCGGCGGGCGGAAGCAGTCTCGCCTCCGAAGATCGAGTTTCAGAAAGACAAGGCGGGGAGCAGGGCTGGGCATCCGGGGCGCCTGGGTCTCCCCACTACTCTTATCCTTCCCACCCGGTTCCATCCAGCCTCGCCGCGAGGCCCGGGCCCGCACTCACCCGCTCTTGAGGGCTCTGCTCGGCCTCGCGAGGCTCTGGCGCGGCGGCCGGCGGCTCATTTTCGCCGCCAGCCCCTCGCTCCTCGGCGGCGGCGGCCGGCGGTTCGGCCTGCCCGGGCCCTTCCTGGGCACGCAGCATCTCCTCCCGGACCTGGACGCCCAACTTCTGCAGCCGCTCGTCGGTCTCCGGGTCGACCACCAGCAGGCGCACGGAGTTGAGGGCGGCACGGATGCGGTTCACCACCTGCTGGTGGGTCTCCTTCTCTACGTTCTCGCCGTTCACCTCCACTAGCCGGTCTCCGGCCAGCAGTCCTGACTTCTCGGCCGGCGAGCCGGGCTCCACCAGCCGGATGTACTGGCCTACCTTGCCCTTTTCCCCGTGCAGGTGGAAGCCGTAGCCGTTCGGACCCTTCTCCAGGCAGCAGAGCCGGGGCAGTGGTGCCCCGGCCCCCGCGTCCGCGCTCATCTCGCCTGGCAACGGCTCAGTGGCGCTCAGCGGTGTCCGGTCGGGGTCCGGAGACGGGCCGGTCCAGCTCCGCGTCCCACCCTGCGGGCCGGGAGACGAGGGCGAGAGCGGCGGGGCAGCCCAGCGAGGCCGGACGGGCCAACAAGCGAGCAGGTGTCCCGGGAGCCGCGGCGGCGAACAGCGAGGAGCCGAAGCCGGGGCTCAAACACCGATCCCCGCCCCGCGCGGCGACTGAGCGTTCCAGAAACCGCCCGGGCCGCATACCCCGGGGGCGGGGCCGCGCGGAGGGTGTGGACCGCCGCAGGCCAATCAGAGGTCTTTCCCGGGAGGCGCTCTGGCCGGGTGAAGGACGCTGGCCAATGGGAACACTCGGGGGCGGGGCCCTGGGCACCGCTCGGCGCCCCGCGGCGGGAGAAGAAAGAGCGCTCAGGAAGTGGAAGTGTTTGTTACTGAGTGGCCGGAGTGCAGGCCCGGGGAGGGGCGCTGGGTGCGGGGCGGGTTCCTGGTACCGGGCTGGGTGGCTCGCAAGATCGGTTCTGATTCCCTCCCACCCCCACACCCGCGCCACCACCACCACCACCACCTGCGTCAGGGATTGAGCGCGCCAACCCTCGGGTAAAGGACCTTGAGGCTTTAACAGCCTTCAACCAGTGTGGATCTCCAGTTTGGGGGTGAGGGTGGGGGCGACTGTTGCTAGGAAAACCAATCCGGCTCCGGGGCTGCGAGGTCCCCGCAGTTTTATTGTGGTCCAGGCACACCTCGGACCTAAGAGAGTGGTTCAAATAACAGTCTTTTCGTGTCTGCGGGGCGCTTGGCGCAGGACCTGTTAATAGGGGTGCAGGCTCCGATCTTCGCTGGGACAATGTGAAGGTCCAGTGGAGCGCCCAAGGCTTCAGCGGGACTGCCCAGCGAAGACAGGCCACCCAGGGGCAACTGTGTATCGGCGTCAGCCTTTAGCTAGGGAGGTGGGGGAGGGGAGAGGCAGGTCACAGTCAGGTAGCCGATCTCTGGGGAAAAGGAGCCCTGGCGTGTTTCAACAGAGAAAGTTAAAATGATTAGGACCGTGAGATAATAAACCTTTCAGCTCCTACTTTCAGATGAGAGGCTGGTCACAGAGGCTGGGGGCAGTCTGTTAAGGGTGAGGTGACCAGTTTGGGGGTGGGGGGGGTTGGGCATTGAAGGATGAGGATCAAATGATTTTGGCAGTCAGTGACAAGCAACAACGATCTTTTCAACATGAACTGCCCCCGCCCTTCCCCCACCCCCGCATCAGGTCCACCTCAAAGAAACAGTGGACAGGGTGTACTTTCCAAAATACTGCCATTTAATGCTGAAAAACACAAAAGCTAGAGGCCCAGAGCAGCCCGTGTGACTGGATCGCCTGCAACCTGCCTTGGGCACCAGAAGAACCCTGCAAGGTCAGGCTCCTCCCTGCTCTGCCTGGAGAGCTTCCTTATCGGCCTGAGTTGGAGCTGCTGACTCTGCTCAAAGAGCAAGATTTCTGCTTTGAAAGCAAATGCAGCAGCCTGAGAAATGGGCAGTGCATACCTTACATACCCCTCTCCTGGCCCCGAGTGTACAGAGCCAGAGTAAAGGTGTCTCTAGATCATAATCTGCACAGCTCCTGACCTCTTCCTAGGGCTGAGGTCAGGGCTTGGGGAGACCTGTGACCTTGGCTACACAGAAACTCCTTGCGGGCCCCTTTCCCCACCCAGATCTTACCAGGCAGACATTGTTTTGCATACAATGTGTTGATTTACCCGGAAATGGATGACCTCTCACTCCCTAACCAGGGTCAGAGAGAAGGGAGATAAAGCAGTTTGGGCTCTAAGGTCGGTCGGTTAGTCTGTCTGTCTGAGAGGGAATGAGGGAGGTCAGGGAGGAGGCAGCACTTGGGTTTGGGGGTTACACAATGGCCTGAGGTTTGCTCACTTCTGCCTCCTGCCTACGCCAGGATCAGAGTTTTCTCTGCTTTCTCTTTATTGGGCTCTTTTGTCCAGTAGAAGCACCAGAGCTGCTTGAAGAAGTAGCCTGTGGGCTGCCTACCTGCCAAAGAGTTGGGACCAGAATAACCTTTTCCTGTCTATAACCTTAGGTGTCTGGAGACACAGATGGAAAGGTAGAAAGATAAGGCCAGGCATTCAGGGAGGAGGGGCTCCTCTGGGATCTGAAGTTCAGAGAACAGGAACCAGGTGTTTCCAGGTGCTTTCATGTATTTGTGGGCTGGAGGAAAAGGGGTACACCTCCCAGAAGGGGGGCCAGTAAGCCCAGAGATAGCCAAACAGATAGACGTAATCTCTGCTGCTCCTCTCCGATCTCCCCACAGGGAGCCAGGTCCCTGGCCTAATCTCCACATCTCTTATCTTCCAGAGGCTTTGGTCTGACTCCCAGCACAAGGGCTCTGTTTTATTGGAGAAGATTGCTCTCTGGGGAGCTGGAGGAAATGAAGGCCTGGGTTTGCTCAGCCGCTTGCCAGCTGAAGGATTGGGGTGGGGTGGGGGTGTCACTACTTGCTCTTATGCCCCAGAAGTGCATCAGTGCCCCCTGGTGCTGAGCTGGAGCAATACCACCCTCATGGTGGTCAGGAGGGCTCCTAAGTCCTAGTAATAGAAGGCCAAAGGACCACCACCAGCTCTCTGGCTCGGTTTTTCTGGTCCCGTTTTGATTAAGTTATGTATCATTAAAATGAAAGATAAATATTTTGCCCTCCCCTGCGGACGCAGGGAAGCTCCAGGAGTTAGGGGAGGGGCAGGAGTCCGGAGGGGCTGTGCAGTGGGTCCCCAAGCTCTCTCCCCGCTGGTTCAGCCGCTCAGAAGAAGCCAGGTCTGGGGGGGTGGGGGGAGGACGGCTGCATCCTCGGGGGCCTCTGGAGCTTCCTCTCAGACCCTTGGGATTCACAGGAAGGAGCAGCAGCTGGGCCGCTTCTTCTGGGACTCCACGTAGTCTCGGATCTGGAAGCTGGGCTCATCGGCCTGCCGCCTGGCTCTGTATTTCAGCTCCCTTGAAGAAGAAGGAGAAGTGGGCTGGGCAGTCGGTGGGGAGCTGAGCCTTGCCCCAGTCCCACGGCCTCCGAACGCAGGCTGTAGATGGGCCCTGGGACTGGGCGAGGGGCCAGGCCCCACTGGGTCCCAGATGGCGCCACTCTGCCCTGCACGCTCCCTTCCCAGCTCAGTACTCACTTGGCAATGGCCAGAAAGGCTAGCTCCACATTCATGCCCGTCTTGGCGCTGGTCTCCATGAAGGGAACTCCATATTCCTGCCAGGGTGAGAGCGTGCTCCATGGCCAGTCTCGGGCTGCCCCCATCCCTCCCCTCCCACCCCCAGGCCAGTCACTTACCCTGGCCAGCATCTCTCCGTCCTCTGAGCGGATCACCCTTTCAGTGCTCACATCTGCCTGTCAAGCCAGGTGGGTCACTCTGGGGGAAGGATGCCTTGACCCCCAAGGCCTCTCTCTCTGCCCTGGGAGCAGGACCTCCCGCCCTCTGCTGGTGGCCTGCAGGACTGCAGGTGGTCTGATCCACCCGGGGCCAGGACCACCTCCTCAGGTTCTTAGCTCCCAGCAGGAGGATCTCACCCCAACTTAGGGAGATGGTGGGTAACTCCGCTTGGCAAAGGGTGGTGACCAGCCTCGAAGGGATGGCGGTAGTTGAGGTTAACCCTCTCCCATCTCAGATCTTCATCCATGTACCTAGTCCCTAGGATCTAACAGAGTAGCTGGGCATTCCTGGACTTCTCAGGAAACAGCCTGACCTTTCCCTGCAGGGGGCCAATTCCAAAGCTTTAAGAGGGCAGATGAGATGGGCAGAAGCTTGCAGATAGGTCTGACCTCTGAACTGGAGGCTGGAAAGGGTTCTTTAGTGGCAGGATGTCCAGCAATTACTCTGGTGGCTGTGGGGGAGGGTGGGCTGACCCTGCCCTGGAACCACTCACCTTGTTGCCCAGAAGCATGATCACCACATCCCTCTGGGCGTACTCGTGAATCTCAGTGAGCCAAGCCTGTGGGAGAGGGCGCCCTGAGCCCCAGCCATTCTCCTCCTTCCCCCGGCCTTCCCTGCTTCTCCCCTCTGGATCCTCCTGGGCTACTCACTGCCCCCGATCACTGAACACCTTGGGCCTTCTCTCTCCTGCATCTTCGCTCGGGCCTCTCTCCAGTCCTGAATAGCTCTAAACCCCTTACAGTGTAACTCTCAGTTTTATGGAAGTTAGAGGAGGCACAGGCTTTATGTTCTAGATCGGCTCTAGTCACCAGCACTCTCCTTGAACCCCGTAGAGGGTTCTAAGGCCACGTAAGGGCTCGGTGATCAAAAATACTGTGATCGATTAGAGATGTCTGACATGCCCGTGGGGTTGGGGGAGGCAGTAGGGATGCCATGGGTTCTATCCAGTTGGTAAGCTGTTTTATCTCTATGTGTCTGGTTTCCCGGTTTGCTTGCCAGCCTCTTGAGGTCGGGGAGCATGTGCAACCTTCACCGTACTTGTGCACAGAGTCGGTGCTTATATGTATTGAATTATTGCCTCGACTACTGGATAGTTTGCTTGTGAGGACAGAGCCACTCATTTTGTCTGCCTAAGTCACTTTCTAGAAACTTGGGCTGCATATATGGTAGACGTTTTCTGCTTGGGTTCTCCCCATGAGCTCTTGTCCAGGGTGGAGCTGGGGACTTTCTGAACACTCTGTCATGAAGTGCACTTATAAATCACAGGCAGGGGCGAGCAAGTGGCACACAGCCTGCTTGGCCTTCATGCCCACATGCCAATCAGCTGCCCACGAGGAGTTTATTACTTCTGAGTCACAGCTCGGGTGTTTTTAGCGAGGCAGCAGTATTCCAGGCTCCACCCATTCCCACAAAGCAGGAAGCGGTCCTGCCCCGCTGGATCCCGAGAGTGGCGAGTGGTGGGTCAGGGAGAACCTACCCGGATGTTGTCAAAGGAAGATTTGTTGGTGATGTCGTACAGCAGGAGCAAGGCTGGAGGGGGAGAGAGAGGTCACATGGGGCGGGGGGACTTGGGGCAGTAGGGTGACTGTTACAGGTGGGCTGGGGGAGCGGCGCCGTGCCGGAGGCCCTTACCCTGGGCGTCTCGGTAATAAGCATGGGTCACACTGCGGAACCGCTCCTGCCCTGCCGTGTCCCAGATCTAGGGAGGGGAGGACAGACAGTCAGAAGCGGGCAGGCACTGTGCTGGGCAGAGAAAACCCTTGTGGTACGCGGGGTGGGAGGTGAGAGGCTTCTTTCTTTGGTTTCTCAGGGGCCTGGGCCTGTGAGGGCCTGGTGACGTGCCAGATGGTGGTAGTTAACGAGTTAATGAGTTCTGTTCTCATCTGGTGCTGTTGCCCTAAGTGGTGAAGTCCAGGGATTAGGGGCGTCTAGCCTCCTAGAGCATGTGAGGCCCGTGACACTGGGGAGGATTTGCAGCAAGCCTAAGCTTGTCTGAAGGCACTTGGAGCTGCTGCCTTTGACAGAAGAGAGGGCCTGGGAACGGCTTTCTCTGCAGACATCAAACAAACAAAAGCCGTTTCCTCTCCTGGGCCCCACAGGAAATTACCCCAGGCTGAGGGCAGGGCCGCAGGCCTCGTGTGAGTGGGTGAAGAGCCTGGGCAGGCGCCCCTATCCTTGAACCGCCTCCCCCCTCCACCCCAGCCCTCCCAGCCGCTGATCTCACCTGCAGTTTCACTCTCACACCATCCACGGTCACCACTTTGTTCTGAAAGAGAGAAGGGCAGAGGGAGAGGTGGGTGTGCAGGGCGGGGGAGGTGGCTTGGCTTCTGCATCCTGCTGAATCCTGCACAACAGCAGGCATCCTGTCTGGCCGCTCCCCCAGGGTGGGTGCCAGGGCATCTGATGAGCCCCGGAGATATCTCCAGCCAGATCGCCCCATCAGGGTTTGGGGGGACTCCGTCCCCAGGCAGCCTGACTTCAGAGTCCTCTCTTCTGTGGACGCCGTCTCTCCTCACAACACACCAAGGCAAGGGAGCCTGAGAACGTGCCCGCCCCCGCCCCCCAGGGCTCAGCAGGGCACACAGGCCGAGCCCTGGGGGACGGGGCTGGGGGGAGTCCTGCCTCTTCCCTGCTTCTGTCTGCCTCTCCTGGGGCTCAGTCTCAGCACTGCAAAGTAGCTCTTCGAGATGAGGTGCCCACCAGCATCTCGGAGACCTCAGTGGGTGGATCTGCAGGGCTGTCTTTGCCCTGGTCGCCCACTGGTTCTACCGTTAGGTGAAGCTTCCCCTTCTACTGGGAGGAGGCACTCGGCCTCTGAGAGCCCCGCTGCCAGGGTTAGGCCTGAATCCTCCTGGCCCCTGGGGCTGTGTGGTGCTCAGAGTGCTCAGCAACCCCGATGCCAATCTGTTGATGCCAACCCAAGATGGGTTCATCCCGGTGAGGGGGCAGGATGCTGGCTGCTACTCTCTCCCCACAGGACCAGTCCAGCTCCTCAACCTTGTGCCCTGTCCAGCTCCTCAGCCTCGTGCCCTGCGGTGCTTCCCTGAGTTCCAGAAAGACCGGCTGACCTCACGTCTTGCCCGAGGGGCCGGCTCACACCGTGGGGGTGTGTCTGCCCTGCTCAGTGGCAGGATTTTAAGATGTAGTCTCTTATTTCTCATTCTGTAGGGGGGCAGGGAGCCCCACAAGCCCAGACTCCTCTAAGCTGGCCACCTCTAGGGTGAGCCACTGTAGATGTGAGGGGTCAGTGCAGGTCTGAGCAGAGGACAGCCCCCCGTGCCTGAAGCCGTGACCCCTGGTTCACCGCTGGGAGGAGGAGCCTGCAGCCACCTCACCCTGAAGTCTATGCCGACGGTGGCTATGAAGGTCCCGGACAGGAAGGCCCCGTCTCTGAATCGGATGAGGAAACAGGTTTTGCCGACGCCCGAGTCTCCCAGAAGCATCACCTAGGAGATGGGGGCAGAGGCAGTTAATGGGGCGCTGGGGCGAGGCTCTGGGCTCTCAGGGAGGGCCGGGAAAGGATGCTGAGCCCCAAGCGGGCACCTGCTTCTGGAAAACCTGCCGCCTCCTGCTCTTCTCCACTCTCCTGGGCTGCCGCTGGCCTCCCAGCCGCTCCCTTGGACCCTCCTGTCCTCATCTGGCTTCCGGGACGCCCGAGTTGAGACCCCAGAGCCAAGAGGTCCCCAAATGTGCTCTGTGGCCCCGAGAACAACCACTTTTCATGCGTCTAGACTCTGGCCCCCTTGGCCCCCCGCCACGCCATGCTGTGTGTTCTTTGCTGTGTGTTCCACGCCTGTGTGCACACATGGGTGGGGCCGCCGCACCAGAAAGAGAAGCATTAATATTTCAGCCAGGGATTCCCACCCAAGGGAGGGTATCAGGATCTGAGGCGGGTAGGCCTCTGTCAGTTGCCAAGGCATGTTCTAAAATTGCTCGTGTTCCGGTGTTTTATTTTTGGTCACCTTTATTTGGAATTTCCTAATGACATCTTATGTTTGTAAAAGCCTTGCGTGAATTAGGGAAGGCTGAAATTTATACTAAAGCAGAGAGACATTTAGCCTGAAATGCTTTCCGCAGTAACCTCCCAAGTGGGACAAAATGGCTTGCAAACTGGCATGGGGGGTTGGGGGGGTGGGGGGAGGGAGTGTGTGTGGGCATGTGTTTGTCCCTTTACTGTCTGGCCAGTCTCTGCTCCTCTCCTCTGGGGATGGGATAGGGTGGGGCTGGGGAGGGGACCCCTCTGTCCTGACATTCCTCAAACTATCAGAGAATAGGGGTTGAGACCTAAAGTTGGAATTTTTTCCAACTGGCTGAATAGATGCTTAATGGGTGGAGCAGGGACTAAGGTTTGAGTTCTTTTGGGGGCCTTGACCTTGACCATGGAGCCCAAAGGCTTTCCTGCTGTGACCATGGGGCATGGGATTAGATGGGCAGTTGAGAAAAAGGTGCGTGAAGGCTGGGGTCCTGGCTTCTACGTGGGTGACTGGGGGACTTTGGGAAGATTCCTTAACCTTTCTGTGGCAGTTCCCACAGGGTTAGAAGGAAGGATGGATGACTTCTTGGACAGATGGTGGGCTGGGGGCTGGGAGCTCTCTGGAGCCTGCATGGCTCCCTGGTTCCTGGGTACCAGTACCCGATGGGGCAGGAGGGAGTGCCTTTAGAGATCACAGCTGCCTTGAGCAAGCGATGTCAGCCACCCACCCAGCCAGGCAAGTCCACCAAACACAAACAGTTGCCCAGCCTCGCCACCTCCTAGGCAAACACCCAGCTGGCTTGTCAAGCAAGGAGGTCAGGCAGTGCCCCATGGCCCAGGACTGGTTCTCAGTGGCTCCCCCTCCCCTGAACACACTGGGGGCCCATTTCCTGCCTGCAGCCCACACCGGGACGCCTATCTCAACAATGGCTCTGGGCGGGTGACTTGCAGACTAGCTTCCCCTAAAAGAAGGTGGTGGGGGCCGTGGAGGGAGGAAAGCAAGGCACCGAGAAAGGCAGGTCTCCTTCAAGGTCATGCCGCAGGAGACTGGGCCAGCCTCCTCCTCATCTCTCCCCGACCTGGAGGAAGAGTGGAGGCTCTGGGCTCCCTCTTTCAGAGATCCCAGTTCCTGTCTGCTCCCAGGGTGCAGAGGAAGGGCAGACTGCTCAGTGTCCACCAGCAACCTCACCTCCTTCAATCAGGGCCACCCGCATCGGGAACCAGGCCCAGAGAGCTGACTTAAACTCTCCCAGGTGGGGTACTAGTGCCTAACCGCTCCCATCATTCTCAGGGTCTAAAAAATTCCCAGGTGAGTCTACTGTTCTGGCTAGCAACATCCTCCCAGAAGAAGGTGTGGGCAGCTGGCTGCAGGGATGGGAGAGGAAGGGGTCGCACCTGGGGGCAGCTGGGATCCTAGTCCACCCTGGGAGAAGGGCATTAAAGAGCAAATTCCCCCGCCTCAGGGGGCATCCCTTCGGAGTGCCTTTCCCAGCGCTTGGGAAGCCTGTGCCCTGGGAGAGTTGTGGGCTCAGGGGCTAGCGAGAAGCCCGGGGTTCCCCGGGGCTCGCACTGGCCGAAATGAGGCAGAGGGAAATGGGGCTGGGGTCCTCAGGGGGTGGGGAGTCATTCAGTACTTCCTACGCTCCTCTCTCCTCTCCCAGATCCCTGGCCGTTGGTATGGGCTCCGGGGGCTGTCTCGACCCTCCCCCACTTACTCTGGGAAGACCTGGCTGCCTGGGGGGGATGGGATGAGTCCAGCGCAGAGGCAGCCAGAGAGGGGCTGGGGTGGGGGAGGGGTGGCCCCCAGAGCTGGCACCAGAGTCCCCAGCGCTGGGCGCGGAGCCCACCCACCTTGCCCGTGAGATCGTGGCTCGGCCCGCAGGGTGGGGAGCGCTCGGGGGCCTCGCCATCCCGGGTGGCCGCGGTGCCAGGCGTTCCCGTCATGTCCCTGGACCAGAGGTGAGCTGGGGCCCGCGGCGGCCGAGGGACGGGCAGGAACCGCCTCGCCTGAAGCTCCGCCCGCTCCTTCTCCCCTCCACCGCCCCGGGCCGGGACCCCGACAGGCTCCTCCCTCCGTTTCGCCACCTGAACCGCCGACGCTGGCGGGGAGCTGGCTGTCCCGCGGGGGCGCGCAGGACCGCAGAGTCAGCTCTCGAGGGGGCAGGCAGGCCCCTAGAGCCGCACCGATCGGAGGGCGTAGGCCAAATCCAGCCTAGGACAGCTCCCCAAGGCCGCCAGCTGCCGGGGTTAGGGTTCCACGGGGAGCTGTCTCTGGGGACCCCGCCTTCTGGGGAAGGTCTGGCATCACTGGGACCCGCGGGCTGGCGCCGGGGTTGCGGCTGCCCAGTGCGGCCAGCAGGCGACGCCCAAGCTCCATTCGGGCTGCGGTCCACAGGTGGCTGGGGTGAGGGGGCTGGGGGCGGGTCCGGGAGCATGAAAACGCCCCTGGGTCGCGCGGCGCGGGGCTCGAGAGCACGCCTGCGTTCTGAGCGCAGCTCACAGCCAGTTTCGCTTTTGCTAGTGCGCCCACGGGGTCGCGAAGAGTCGGACACGACTGAGCGACTTCACTTTCACTTTTCACTTTCATGCATTGGAGAAGGAAATGGCAACCTACTCCAGTGTTCTTGCCTGGACAATCCCAGGGACGGGGGAGCCTGGTGGGCTGCCCTCTATGGGGTCACATAGAGTCGGACGCGGCTGAAGTGATTCAGCAGCAGCAGCAGTGCGCCCTAGCTCGAAGTCATCCGAATGTAATTGTGTTTACCGACCGATGGGTATTCACTCTTCACCACACTTGCTTGGGCCCCCCTGCCGGTGTTTGGACTCTGACACTTCCCCTGTTCCCCCCTGACCTCTTGGGGTGTGCCCAGAGGTGTCCCCTACCGGGAGAGCTTTCCCAGGCGGGCTTCCCCGCACACTTCCCAATCCAGGTGCTCCTCAAGGCAGGTCTAGCCTTATCCACGTGTGGCCCTCCCCTCTGGCACCTAGTAGGTCTTAAAATCTGGTACCAAATGAATTCATGAAGTTGTGAATCAGTTTGAGCTGAGTCTCTAGGACCTCCCAGGAACCCCACTGCTCCTGTTGACAGAGACTAAGAGTGTGTCTAGGGGTGGTCCAGAGCAGAGTTCAGGGGCCCTGGCCTGGGCTAACCATTCAATTCAGTTCAGTTCAGTCACTCAGTCGTGTCCAACTCTTTGCAACCCCATGGACTGCAGCACGCCAGGCTTCCCTGTCCATCACCAACTCCCGGAGCTTACTCAAACTCATGTCCATCAAGTCGGTGATGCCATCCCACCATTCAGTACTTGATCCCCAATCCTACATAAGTGCAGTCAGATTCCCACGGGAACAGGTTGGTTACTTTACAGAGGGACTGGGTGAGGGGCACGTAGAGGGGCAGGGGCCCTGCACCTCTTTACCGAGGTATTGGGGGTGAGGGGCAAGGGGCAGGCCTGGCTTACGGGCAACCATAAGCCTCATGGGGACTATACATGTACTTGTACATGTACACCTGCCTCCTGCCCTGTAACTTTAGGCATCACTTGGAGCTATTTTCCATGGAGCATTGTTATTTATTTACTTGTTTTTTTGGCCTCAAAGTGCGGCATGTGGGATCTTAGTTCCCTGACCAGGGATCGAACCCATGCCCCTTGCTTTAGAAGTGCGGAGCTTTAACCACTGCACCACCAGGGAAGCCCCAGGAGCCGTTTTCCAGAAGTGGGTGTGCCACAACCTCGTGCCACATAGGGAGGGGCGCGAAAAGGGAGGACACAGAGCCCTGCCGAAGTCCCCTCTTGCCTGCTATTTGGGCGTCACAGGCTCTGGTCGCAAATAATGCCCCAGTCCATTCAGTGTCCCGAGGGCTCACACAGGAACCCTGCAGGCGAGAGGGTGATGACTGAGGAGGAAGGAGAGGGGATGTGGTCTGGTCCTCTCTGGCTTTCCTCTGCCAACCAGGCTGATGTGGGTTGCATTGTGGTTCCCCCCTCCCCAGAGAGAAACTCAAGTCCTAAGCTCTAGTAACTCAGAATGTGACCTTATTTGGAAGTAGGGTCGTTGCGGGTATAATTATTTAAGATGAGGCCTTAGAGGAGAGGTTGTTGTTGTTCGGTTGCTAAGTCGTGTCTGATTCTTTGCAACCCTGTGGACTGCAGCACGCCAGGCTTCCTTATCTTTCACTATCACCTGGAGTCTGCTCAAACTCGTGTCCATTGAGTCAGTGATGCCATCCAGTTATCTCATCCTCTGTCGTCCCGTTCTCCTCCTGCCTTCAATCTTTCCCAGTATCAGGGTCTTTTCTCATGACTCAGTTCTTTGCATCAGGTGGCCAAAGTATTGGAGCTTCAGCTTCAGCAGCAGTCCTTCCAATGAATATTCAGGGTTGATTTCCTTTAGGATTGACTGGTTTGCTCTCCTTGCAGTCCAAGGGACTCTCAAGAGTCTTCTCCAACAACACAGTTCAAAAGCATCCATTCTTCAGTGCTCAGCCTTCTTTATGGTCCAATTCTCACATCCATACATGACCACTGGAAAAACCATAGCTTTGACTAGATGAACCTTTGTTGGCAAAGTCATGTCTCTGTTTTTTAATTCGCTGTCTAGGGAGGAGGGGGTGGGACCTCAATCCAATGTGAATGGTGTCCTTTTAAGAAGAGGACGCAAGGAGAAAACGGCCATGTGGAGACAGATGTAAAACTGGGAGTGTTGCAGCTACCAGTCAAGGAATGCCAAGAGTTTCCGGGAGCCACCGGAAGCTGGAAGAGGCAAGGAAGGGTCCTTCCCTTGAGCCTTCAGAGGGAGTGTGGCCCTGCCCATGCCTTGATTTCTGGCCTCCAGCTGTGGTTTGTGTTGGCTTCCGTAAGACTGTCTTTGTCCTGTGGCAGGTTTGGGATGAGGAAAGTTGCCCATTGGTGTGGATGCCCTAGAAATGGTGGAGAAGTACAAGTGCTGTGTTGCTGCATCTCCACTCTGGGCGGGCTGGAAGCAGGGGGCACGGAGCCCACTAACATGGCAGAGAGGCCCGGCTGGACCCCTCTGGGCCGTGTCTGTCTGGCCTGCTGGGTCTGGGGCCCATGGGCGGTGTCATGAGCAGAGTATGTCACACGCTGTCCTCTGGGACACTGCAGCGTCAGGCGGGGTGTTCAAGGGCAGCCTTCAGGGAGTCGAAAGTGAGAGGGGGTCAGGGATGTTCAGAGCTGGGGGGTGCCAGGGAGGCAGGTGTTGCCCCAAAGGGGGGACGCACGGCCCACTCAGAGATGGGGAGTGTCTTTAGACAGGAGGGGTGGTGGAGAGAGTGGACGGAGGACACAGCCTCTGGGGAGTCCAGCCTTCCTGACGGCCTCTCTAGTGTTGTGTGCATGCCGGGGCAGCCTGCATCTCCCCGAGTACTCACACTGGGCACACGTCACCCCACCCACTCCTAGTACCTTACTATGGACACACACACATACACCTCACATGACACAGACACAGAGACACGTCGCACCCCATCACAGACACCTCACACCCATGCATGCACACCTCACGTGACACACACACACAGACACCTCACACCCAGGCACACACATACCTCACACCCCGTCACAGACACCAGACAACTCACAGCACAGACACACAACGGCTCACACCACAAATACACACCTTACATCATGCACACACCTCACGCACACACCTCAAATCATACATACCACCCAGGCCACAGAAACACACACCACTCACGTCATGCACACCTCAATTCAAGTCACGTAAGTACCTCAAATCATTCCACATGCACCGTTTTTATCAGTGAGCACAGGTGCACTTCATATCATACCATAAACACACAATGCCTTACCCCCTCTGCAAACACACACATTTCACATCCCCCAAACATGTGTCACCACTTCACGGTCACAGACATGACTCAACACCACTCCCCAACACGCACACCACATCACTGCACAAACACCCTCCTCACTGACCCCCGCATCTCACACCTTCCCTAGAGGTAGAGATTACCCTCTGAATGCAGTGTCTCTCAATGACCCCAGTCCCTCTCATCACCCCCAAGTGCAGAAGGCACACACCCCACACTTCACCCCTAACCGATCTCCCTGCCCTCCTCCAGTACACAAGTCACACCCCACACCCCCACACAACCTCCCAGTACGGAAGTGATGATGCTGCGTGAAGCCTCATGGTTGTTCAGAGGAGGGCCTTTGTGTGCAGTCAGGAGATGGGGGAGTGAGCAGAGGGGGCAGCAAGAAACCCCCAGAGCTGGGGGAATACCTACATCAGAGTCTAAGTGCCTGACCACAGGTCCCCACGTGTGCGTGGATGATCTCGGGATCCATGACTGCAGGCAAACTGGAGGTTTTTATGTGCATTACCTGCGTGTTTGGAAACCACCCGGCTGAACTGCGCCAGACCTTGGCAGGCAGAGAACGGATTCCAACTTTATTGGAAGGCGGTAGACGAGCCACTGATGGTGCTAGGTGGTGGGGACCAGGGACGAGGCTTTAGGAAGATGAACGTTACAGCTGTGTTCAGGCAAGACTGGAGAGTTTAGGGGACACTGAGACAAGACAAAGCCAGGAGGACCTGACTCGGGGGGAGGGAGACTGCTGTGTGAACCCTATGGGTGTCAGCACTCCAGTAAACTCATCCACGGGACTATGCCGCCAGTTTGGTGGAGTTGATGACAGAGGAGTTGGCGAAGACCTTGCTTTGAGAGCCATCTACCCAGGACATGGGCAGATCCCCCTTCTGGAAGCAATGAGCTCAGAGGTTCTGGAGGGGGTCTGGGGGCAGATCCCAGTGGTCTCCCCACTCACCTCTGTCTCCTGTATTTATTGTTATTATTACTAACTTTTTTTTTGGCCACGTGGCAAGTGGGATCTTATTTCCCCAACCGGGGATTGAATTCATGTCTCCCACAGTGGAAGTACAGTATCCAATCACTGGACCACCAGGGAATTCCCTACCTCTGTCTCCTTTAAAGTGAAGGTCAAGGACTCCTCCTCTCTCCTGCTGCCCAGGCTCCACTCAGCCTAATGAGCTGGGTCAACAGGACACCCACCCACCCCCACTGGCTACCAGGAATTCTGACCATAGCCAGGGCTGGCCACAGGACATTTGCACATGGCCAGCTCATTGGAAAAGATCTTGATGCTGGGAAAGATTGAGGGCAAGAGGAGAAGGGAGCAACAGAGGATGAGACGGTCAGATGGTATTACTGACTCAATGGATACAAGTTTGAGCAAACTCAGGGAGACAGTGAAGAACAGGGAAGCCTGGCGTGCTGCAGTCCATGGGGTCCCAAAGACTCAGACATGACTTAATGACTTAACAACAATGAGCTGTCAGCAGTGTTTCAAGTTAATGTGCAAACGACAGGTGGACAAGCAAGTGTCCGGCAGCCCAGCTCTCTGGGGCCCCCCAGACCACTGATATTGGGAGGAGATGCCTGTGTCCTCCAGCCCCTGTGTCAGAGGACATGGGAGACTTCAGCTGCTGGGCAAAAGTCCAGCTGGTCTGAGCAGAGGGTTGGAAGGAGACCCGTCTCTGGGAAGGAAACGAATGGAAGGTCCCTGGCGCTAGCCAGAGGAGTGGGGAGGGGGCTTGTGGAGGAGACCGATGTTTTCCCAGCGACCGCTGCAGGCCTCTTTGTGTGGAGCTGGGCCGTGGTGCCTGGCCCAGGGTTAGTCACGTGTCCTCACTGCGGCTCCTGTCACAGGCTGTCGTCACCACCTTCTACGGCCAATGTGGGCTGAGGGGTAGGGTGTGTGCCCGGTCTGCTCCCAGGCCACCTACTGGACCCAGGAGACCCCAGACTCAGGGCTGAGTCGGGCCCCTAGGCCCTCACGCAGCATAAGCTGCCCGTGGGTTTGTCCTGAGGTGCGAACCGGGGCCAAGCACACAGCCAAGGCCCAGGAGGGAGGGCGGGCCCGGCCCATGCGCTGCTGGCCACTCGCTTTCTTCCTTCTCACACGGGCAGTCGCCTCGCTTTTCTCACCAGGCTGGTGGCAAACGTTGGAGGTCCCACCCCTGTGCCTCTGAGGAGCGTGACTCAGTTTCCCCCACCCCCACCCCCTCTCTGCCGCTCACCCTCTGTCACACGGGAGGATGGGGATGGAGTGAGTGAGGAGGGTGACTGTGGGCACACGTGTGCCCTGCATGCTGAGGGGCAGGTGACGCGGGCCCGCGGTGGAGGACGCCTGGCACCCCCATCCTGGTCGGCTTCCTGGCACCCCGGTCCGAAGCCTGGGACTGCCAGTGTGGCCCCGCCCCTCCTGGACTCAGCCTCGCCGCTCGCAGCACTAGGAGCCTTGGGTGCTGGTTTTTCAGGCTGAACTTCGGGCCCTGGCGCATACTCTGGCCAGTCTCTCGTTTCTGCTCCATCATGGTCCCTTGCCTTCTGCACGGTGACCCAGTGGTCAAGTCCAGATTCTGGGGGGTCCCACCAGCATGATTCTGCTGTGTCCCAGCACCTCCCAGGCCTGGTGCTTTGTTTGGTCCGGGAGGCTGGTCTTTCAAACACCTGTGCTGCCCAAGAAATGACATTTGTCCTTCCGCATCTCCAGATACTAGGATTCTGGGGACCCCTGAAGAAGGCCCTTTTGTGCCTGCCACCATCCAAGAGAGGGCCAAAAAGCTTTCCAAAGGCTTCCCCAGGATTCAAGGTCACTGCCAGCCTCTGGCAGGCATAGTGAAAGTGGAGAGAAATAAGGATGTGGGCTAGAGGAAGCGCTTTGTGGCCTGCAGCGGTGCTAAGAATAGACAAAACCTGAGGATGCTTCCTTAATCTGAGCTTCTCCCCCATGGTGTATCCAGGGAGAGACAGAGTGTGAGAAACCTGAACTTTAACCCTTGACCTGCCGGTGCCCTAGGACCCACAAGACAATGCCAAGTTTGCACATGTGTATAACTTTTTTTTTTTTGATGTGGACCATTTTTAAAAGTTTTATAAATAGTTTAAAGTCTTATAAAGAGCTTCTCAGGTGGCGCTAGTGGTAAAGAACCCGCCTGCCAATGCAGGAGATTAAGAGATGCAGATTCGATCCCTGGGTCAGGGAGATCCCCTGGAGGAGGAAATGGCAACCCACTCCAGTATTCCTGCCTGAAGAATCCCACGGACAGAGGAGCCTGGTGGGCTACAGTCCATAACGTGATGAAGAGCTGGAAACGCCTGGGCGACTGAACAGCAACATAAAGAATTTTATACAATATTGCTTCTGTTTTGTTCTGGTTTCTTGGCGCAAGGCACGCGGGACCCTAGCTCCCAGACCAGGGATCGAACCCGCACCCCCTGCATGGGAAGGTGAAGTCTTAACCACTGGGCCGCCAGGGAAGTCCCATGGACTTACGTGCAACTTTTAAGCTACCTCTTTGCCTCTCTGGGCTGCTTCTTTCCCTGTATCTACGTCAGGATGCTCCCTTGCCTTCTAGCTGTCTTCGGTCATGGGGAGCCCCAGAGGGAGGTGGACGGGGAGCAGGAGGGGAGCAGTGTGGAACAGGGGACAGTTTCCTGCCCTGGCTGCCTCCTGGGTGGGCTCTGATGGTGGCTGTGTTCCACTGCTGGGGTCAGGGCAGCCCTCTGCACACAGCCATCTTTGTTCCTGGTTCTGCTGACAGTTCCCTCTTCTCTTTCTTCAGACCTCGGGTGGGATGGACGCCCTGAAACTGCCCAAGGGCCCTGCCATATCCCTCCTGGTTTCCCCACCCCCTGCCTGCACCTCAGCCAATAGCCGTTTTATTAAACCTCCTGAATGACCCAGTGTGAGAGTCCACCTGTCTCCTGCCGGGACCCTGTCAGAGGCCCAGCAGGGCCCCCAAGCCCAGGAGTGCTTACTGTGAATCCGATGCCCACGGTGGCCGAGAAGGAGCCCGGGACGAACTTGCCCTGGTCGAACTGAACCAGCAGGGAGGTCTTCCCCACGCCGCTGTCCCCCACCAGGATGGTCTGAAAGGGAGCAACAAAGGGGGCTGAGAGGTTCTGGAGCTGTGGGAGTGGGCTCCTTCTAAACACACATACACATGTTCACACACATACACACACACACACACACACACACACACCCCAAGCTCTGGATTTCCTAGTGAAACCACTGAACATGGCATGAAAACATGAAGGAAATCTTGTTTCAACCCAAGTTAATCAGTCTCTCGGGCGACCTTGAGAATGTGCCTCTCAGACTTCCAGCCCCCGGGGCATCGCTGACTGAGGTCCCGCTGCTGCGCTCTGCAGACCATCATTGGTCTGTTCCTGGGAGAAGCAAGACTTCCCTAAAAGCCAACTCTGGCTCCTGGAGTCTCTTGCAGTTTTGCAGAAACTTCCAGAGACTTCACAGCAGCCTCACACATGTCTACCCCACCTTCCTGCTCTTCCTCCTTCACCTGGGGACAGACCTGGGTCAACTACGAGTTGGTGCTTGCCAAGGGCATCTGCTGGGTTCCCAGGTGGTGCTATGCTGGGCTCAGTCACTCAGTCATGTCTGACTCTTTGCGAGCCCATGGACTGCAGCCCGCCAGACTCCTCTGTCCATGGGATTCTCCAGGCAAGAATACTGGAGTGGATCGCCATGCCTTCCATCAGGGGATCTTCCTGACTCAGGGATCCCATGTTGCAGGTGGATTCTTTACCGCCAGTGGTAAAGAATCCACCTGCCAATGCAGGAGACATTAGAGTCTTGGGTTCGATCCCTGGGTCAGGAAGAGCCCCTGATGGACGGCATGGCGACCCACTCCAGTATTGTTGCCTGGAGAATCCTATGGACATAGGCTACAATCCGTAGAGCCGCATAGAGTCAGACACCACTGGAGCGACTTAGCACGCATGCGTGCAAGGGCATCTGACATCTGCTTCTGCGGAAACTGAATCCGGTGTTGCTGCAGCTGTTGACCTTCGAGATGCCCAGAAGGGAGTTTGGGGTGAAGAATGGGGCACTATGTGCTCCAGAAAAACTGGTGGAACAGGTCTTTAGATAGTTAGATACTTTCAGGACTTGATTTCATGACCCAATTCTCGCATCTCTTCATACCTAGGAAAGCACTAAATCTCTTCATGGTGACATCGGCTGCTCGCAACTAGCAGAAAAATACCTTTTGTAAAATAGGTGCTCAATTGCATGAACTCCCCCTTTACCAAAATCACACATATTGACCTCCTCCACTACCTCCTCGGAGCAGTCTCTCAGAGCTAGCGGGGCTGCTGTCTCCCGGGCTGCAGTCATTTTGCCCCAAATAAAACTTAACTCACAACTCTCACGTTGTGCATCTTTTTAGAGTCGACGCCTTCATCACAGTCTGGCTGCTTTCCCTGCCTCTCCCACCCCATTGCTCTCATAGGAGTTTCCCTCAATAATATCCTTGCGCTGTTTTTTTTGTGACCACACTACGGGGCACAGGGGATCTTACTTCCCCTACCAGGGATCAAACTCTCGTTGGAGGCTCGGAGTCTTAACCGCTAGACTAGTAGGGAAGTCCAAAATCCCTGAACATTTCCTAACCCTTCTGGCATCTGCTTCTTGGAATACCTGTGTCTGGGCGTCTCCCTTATGGGAAAGTCTGTAGAATGAAAAAAATGAGGATGTCTGGATCTATACATTGGGAAGAATTTGCACTTGGCCTTGGAGAGGATAACATATTAAAGGGAAAGAGTCTGGGAAAGAAGGGTCTGGCTACTTTCTACTTGCAGGAAGTAGTGGGGAGAACCACCTGGAAGTTCAGGTGCAATGCCTGAAAGAAAATCACAAGCGATAGGGAGGAAATCAACATGTGCTCAGAGGCTCATAGCCAGTGGATCCTCGATGCATGAATGGCTGGGTAAATGCATTCGTTTCAAAGTGGACAGTAGCCACTGTCCAAAGGCAAGCATTCAGGGTCACTGGAAAGACTTGGGAGATGCCAGCTTTAGCTCAACTTACAAAACCGTAAAAATACAAAAAAACAAACGTGAAAAACCGTAAAGACTGACAGGGCCTCCTTGGGTCAGACCGTGGTGCCCACACTGTTTGCTCTGACCATGGCATGAATCACTAGCAGGGGTCACACACGATGTAGCCTTTGGATGCTCTTTGACCACGGTCCCTCAGTCCCACTTCCCGAACCAAATTCTATTCAGTTCCTATTTCCTCCTGGAGAAGGAAATGGCAACCCACTCCAGTACTCTTGCCTGGAAAATCCCATGGATGGAGCAGCCTGCTGGGCTACCGCCCATGGGGTCACAGAGAGTCGGACACGGCTGAGCGGCTTCTCTTTCTTTTCCTTTATTTCCTCCTGGTGAAAAGTCTCCATTGTTTGTTGTATGCAGTGGCTGTAATAATTTACATCTCAAATCTAACTTCCTCAAACTGGAAGAAGTGCTTCCTAGAGAGAATATTCCAGAATGTGAGGGGTCAGTCTGTCCATCTGCATCCACCACTTTTACTAAAAGATAGGACAGATTCTCGTTCTTTCTGCCCTTATCCTTGTCCTCTCCAGGATGAAGAGTTACCATCACCTTCTTCTCTCCTGTGAAAACAGTTCCCTCTTCCCTTTTCTGATTCAGTGAGGACACAGTCCAGGGTGACGG
The DNA here is from genome assembly GCF_027580195.1 of Bos mutus. NCBI lineage: Eukaryota > Metazoa > Chordata > Mammalia > Artiodactyla > Bovidae > Bos > Bos mutus. The sequence continues at coordinate 6,605,390 of NC_091635.1, read as the reverse complement.
GGTTCAGTATTTCAGATCCAGCAGAATTCTGTCCGGAGGCAAGGGCGGGATGATGCGCTTGGACTGGTCTTTTTAAAAACAGCAACTCTGTGAAGATGATCACGTCAGGTGTCAGTTGATGATGGGGGCAAACTTTTTTTCTGGGTCACCATGGAGAGCTCAGAGCTGATCAATTTAGAAATTGAATGATTGCCCCTGAAATCCAGGGCCACCTTTATGCCTGGTCTTTATCTGCCTGTGCCCCTCCCTTTGAAATAAGTGGTCCATGGAGCTCAAAGACTTGTGTCCCTGCTATAGACTATAGTTTGCTCCAAGCTAAATGCTAGTGTTGCCTGAGTAGTGGCCAAGGTGTGGCTGTTTGCTGGGATGTGGACAGAGCTTGGGTGTGAAGGCTGGGTGTTCACGCACACACTCTCCTGAGGACCTTGGCGTGTAGAATGTGTGGGATTGGGGATGGCAGGGGAACGTCTGTGGACTGCAGGCTGAGGACAGGAAGACGTCTGTCACTAGGCTGCTATGTCTCGGTGCAGAACTTCTGAGAATGATACATTTAACTCTGGCTTCTGCGTTGGTAGGCAGGTATTTTTGTCAAGGTAGGAAGGTCAGATGCATTTTTTTTTTTGGCATACCGTGTGGCCTGTGGGATCTCAGTTACCAGCATGCATGTGTGCTAAGTCGCTTCAGTCGTGTCTGACTCTTTGTGACCCTATGGACCGTAGTCTGCCAGGCAGCTCTGTCCATGGGATTTCCCGGGCAAGAATACTGGAGTGGGTTGCCATGCCCTCCTCCAGGGGATCTTCCCAACCCAGGGACTGAACCCACATCTCCTGCATCTCCTGCACTGGCAGGTGGATTCTAGTGCCACCTGGGAAGCCCCTTCGTTACCAGATCAGGGATCGAAACTGTGCCCCCTGCAGTGGAAGCATGGAGTCTTAACCGCTGGGCCACCAGGGAAGTCCAGATGCATTTGATTAGATAGATTTAAAGAAAATATGTGTTTATTTATTTGGCTACCCTGGGTCTTAGTTGTGGCTCCCGGGATCTTTCCTTGCGGTACAGGGACTCTCTAGCTGTGGCTTACAGGCTCAGTAATTGTAGCCCACAAATTTAGTAGCTCCGAGGCATGTGGGATCTTTAGTTCCCCTATCAGGGATTGAACTCAAGTCCCCCTCATTGTAAGGTGGATTCTTAACCACTAAACCATCAGGGAAACCCTGATTTGATAGATTCTCTTCTTAGCTTGCTTTAGCCTGTTAAAAACGAGACACGTGGTATATGGGCCACCATTTGTATGCTAGCCCTGGTCTCCCAAATGTTAGGGAGGGGTCTGGCTAATCTATTATCTTAGAAGCACAAAGGAGTGTCTCCACGCAACAGCTGCCAGGATTTTCCTGAAGTTACGCTGGGTGTGCTCCAAATTTCACTGCTCAGAGAAGCCTCAGATCTAGATTTTCCAGGGCACCTCCACTTTTGGGAGCACATATGGAAAGGTTAATTAATCGTAGTTGTGACAGAAACCTCTGCGTCAGCGTCACCACCGTTTAGACAAGTGTCTTTGTTCTCTCTTCTTGTCATTTTGTTTATGTCCCTGTTTGTGTCTCATCCAAAAGCGATCTGAAGTGATTTACAGCAAAACCCACCAGAGTGGGTAAAGAACCTGCCAGCCAGTGCAGGAGATGTGGGTTCAATCCCTGGATCGAGAAGATGCCCTGGAGGCGAACATGGCAACCCATTCATCCCATGGATGGAGAAGCCTCATGGGCTTCAGTCCACGGGATCACAAAGAGTTGGACACGACTAAGCATGTGGGCACACACACCACTATACCAAAGGGCAGTTAACGATGCTGCCTGATTATGCCTGGCAAAAATTCCCCAAAGTGAGGTTGGGTTTTTCCTGCGTCTGAGCTTACATTTGGTTCTGGATTTCCTGGCAGTCAAGATGAAATGGGAAGCCAGATGGAGTGTGTGATACTTTATTGCCAGGAAAAATGCCTGAGTCCTTTCAATCAGCGAGTATTTTTTCTCTTGGCATGAGCTGCTGAGAGGAATCTCTTGTATGGATCCTCACACAAGAGGCCTGAATGACAAGATGGGCTTTTGTAATTTTGCAGAAGATGCAAAGCTTTTCCTCCAGCTTTTGTATCGATCTTTTCTAAAAGCCGGGGCCTGACATCTCCTCGCACTTCCGTAGAGGCCTCTCAATGGAGCCGGGCTAATGGTGTCTAAATACATTGCTTTCCTGTGATTTCATGATTCAGGGGAACATTTAGAAAACCAAGATGAATGGAGTGGTTACTGTGACTCTTACAGTGGTTCTTAGCAACCCTTTTTTTTTTAACAAGACAGGAAATACAGATGCCATAAAGAAAAAGATCAATAGATCCGATTGTATAGAAAAAAATACTCTGGTCATTAGAAGATACAGCAAGAAAATCAAATGAAAAATGACAGGGGGAAAATATTGGCCAGATGGACAGAGGAGCCTGGTGGGCTGAGGTCTTGGGGGTCGCAAGGAGTCGGACACGACTGAAGCGACTAACACCGCACAGCTCGTGCCAGGTAAAGGGTTAAACACCAAGTAATATCAAGAGCTCTCAAAAGAAGCTCTCAATAGAGAAATGGGCAAGGGTTATGGATAGAGAGACTTGATGAACATTTCATATAAACAGAAACATTCCATATATGATGTTTTGTGACTGGTTCTTTTACTTAGCGTCCTGTTTTTAAGGTTCATCAGGGTGAGAGCATGCAGCAGTAGGTTACAGCTTGTACCAGTAATTAATTCCTTTCTATTATAGAATAATATTCCATTATATGGCTATACCACATTTTGTTTTTCCATTTATCAGTTGGTGGGTATTTGGGATGTTCCCACTCTTTTGGCTACTAATAAATAATGCTGCTATGAACATCTATTACACATTTCTGTGTGAACATATGTTTTCATTTCTCTTGGGTAGGTATGTTTGTTCCAGGTGTCAACATGGCTAGGCTATAGTTCCTGTTATTCAATTAAACACTAATCTAGATATTGCTATGAAGGCATATTTTAGATGTGACTAACATCTACAACCAACTTCCGCTTGCAGAGGTACACCAAGATAGGTGTACAAGGCCACTCATTGTAGCATTTGTAGGAGCAAGTAATTCTGCAGTTGGGACTGGTGACTTGTAAGTCTTCAATAATCCACATTTGCCTTATCCAGTTAATTGAAAGATCTTAAGAGCAACGTTGAGCTTTCCCTGAGAAAGAAGTTCTGTCTCAAGATTGTAGCATCGGCTCCTGCCCGAGAATTTCCAATCTGCTGGCCCGCCCGACAGATGTTGGACTTGCTGCTTCCCACTGTTGCATAAGCCAATTCCTTAGACGAAATCTGTCTTTATAGATAGATCTCCTACTAGTCCTGTTGTTCTGGGGAACCCTGACTGATAAAATATAATATGGAATGCTTTGTTAAAACTTTGATTATGGTCAACATTGGGTGAGACTTGGGGAAGCAGGCACATACACATATAGCATTGGTGGGAGTCCACACTAGGGCCTTTTGGAGAACAATTGACAATAACTATCAAAGTTACACTGCAGATGGTGACTGCAGCCATGAAATTAAAAGATGTTTGCTCTTGGAAAGAAAAGCTATGACAAACCCATCAGATCAGATCAGATCAGATCAGTCGCTCAGTCGTGTCCGACTCTTTGCGACCCCATGAATCGCAGCACGCCAGGCCTCCCTGTCCATCACCACAGCATACTAAAAAGCAGAGGCATTACTTTGCCGACAAAGGTCTGTGTAGTCAAAGCTATGGTTTTTCCAGTAGTCACGTATTGATGTGAGGGTTGGACTATAAAGAAAGCTGAGCACCGAAGAACTGATGCTTTTGAACTGTGGTGTTGGAGAATACTCTTGAGAGTCCCTTGGAATGCAAGGAGATCCAACCAGTCCATCCTAAAGGAAATCAGTACTGAATATTCATTGGAAGGACTGATGCGGAAGCTCCAGTATTTTGGCCACCTGATGTGAAGAACTGACTCATTGGAAAAGACCCTGATGCTGGAAATGATTGAGGGCAGGAGAAGGGGATGACAGAGGATGAGATGGTTGGATGGCATCACTGACACGGTGGACATGAGTTTGAGCAAGCTCCAGGAGTTGGTGATGGACAGGAAAGCCTGGTGTGCTGCAGTCAATGGGGTTGCAAAGAGTCAGACATGACTGAGCAATTGAGGTGAACTGAACTGATCAAAGTTACAAATGCAAATTTTTTTCCACTCAGCAGTTCTAGGGCTTTGCTTGCAAAAGTGCACCAAGATATATGTACAGGACTGCTCACTGTAGTGTTTGTAGGGGCAGATAATCCAGTAGTTGGGACTGGTGAAGTGAACTCTAGAATTTACATGTAATGCAATGTTGTGAATGATAAAAGAATGAGGAAAATCTGTATGTGCTATTTGGAAAAAACTTGATTATTAACCAAAAGATGAAGGTGCAGAGAGGTCTGCTTGTATGATGACTTACATGTGCTTCACTGAGATGCATATTCTAGTTATGCATAAGCTTTAAAATCTACTTTTTAAATTTTTTTGGCCACACCAAGTGACATATGGGATCTTAATTCCCCAGTGAAGGATCGGACCTATGCCTCCTGCACTGGAAGCTTGGAGTCTTAACTACTGGGCCACCAGAGAAGTCCGGGCATAAGCTTTTTTAAAAAGAGGCAATAGAGTCTGACAATGGTTACTTTTGAGTTTCTGGACATAGTGAGGTGGGGTCGGAAAGGAGAATTTTCTTTTTCCTTTTATCTCTCCCACACTTAAATAAACTCTGTTTGCATTACCTTTTAAAGAAATGTTAACTGGGATTATTTCAAAGAGGGCATTATTGGCTTTGTTTACTTTTTGAATTTTTCTGTATTAAAGATCCCTAATAAATGTAATAAACTAATTGAGGAAGTAAAGTCATACAGGAGTGATCCTTTACTTAACCTGAAATAAACTGCTTTTCTAAAGAAAAGAACACAAAATTGGTAATAGAAACATATACTTATATTCAACAGTGGTTGTCTCTGGGGTGGGATTAGAACTGATTTACCATGCACTGTTTGGGTTCCTCTGTATTTCATTATTCTTCAACAATGAATACACATTATTTTGGAATCTGAAGAAGACTGTAGTCTGCAAGTCCAATGTGACCAAGAGGAGTTTTTGATTTTAGTCCCTGGAGGCATTTCTACCAAAAAGAAACATGAGTTGGTTCTGCTCTCCAAAGCTTTAAAACCATCCTTTTTTTTTTTTTTTCCTGCTGTGCCACGTGTCTTGCCGGATCTTAGTTCCCTGATCAGGATTTGAACCCAGGCTTTTGGAAGTGAAAGCTCTAAGTCCTAACCACTGGACTGCAAGGGAATTCCCTAAAACCAAACTTCTTGATGATATTTGTTTTATAGGACGTCTTTTCTCAAAGAAGATGGTGTTGTTTGTGATGGAAATCTGTTGAGAAGTGAGTGATATGAACTCACACATTAGTGTCTCCTCCTGATTTCTGGAATAACTTTGCTTTTCTGCAGGAAGAGATCAAAGACAGGTGAAGTATAAACCTGAAAGTTAAAAGTGATTATCTCAGGGTGATGAGATGAAGGCAATTATATCCTTGTTTTTTTTTTTTTTTCAACCTTATCTGTATTTCACAATTTATTTTCTTGAAATGAACATGTATTGCTTTCTTAGCTTAGAGCAACTTCTAGTTTTGAATCACAAGCCACGGATGACTAGCGGTCCAAGGACCCTTCTGATCTGAACCACATTAGAGGGAGAGGTGAGGTGAGGTGTTGAGATAGCAGGGGCAGCACAGGTCATCTGTGAAGAGCTGCATGGAAAAGTCAGAGGGCAGAGGGGACTGGGGTGAACAGAAACCACGGGGCAGCTAAAGCCGCGGAGTGGAGAATGAGGCAGCCGCTGGTGGGTGGGCCTGGATTTCGTGGGGTCGTCTTTTAGTTTTCGATTACAATAATGCTGCAATGAGCTGTCCGAAGCTCAGAGGCGTGTAGCAAGTTTGTGAATGGGCGGTTTAGTCTGGGTGGTCTTTGTGGTCTCAGCTGGGCTCCCTTGCGTGTCTGGGAGTCAGCGGGCTGTTGGCCAGAGCAGCGTGGCTCTTGATCTGCTGGTTAGCCTGGTGCATTCTCAAGGAGGAAGTAGAGAAGCATGAGAAGAAAGGAAATGCAGGAGGCCCCCGTGGGCTGGGGCTGGGAAATGGCACACCATCGCTTCTGCTGCATTTTCTTGGGCAAAATAAGTCCCGAGTCTGGTCCAGACTCAAACAGAGGGCAAGAGACTCTTCCTTTTTGTGAGAAGAGCTCTGGGGTCAAGGGGTGGATACCCAGGGTGGGACCATTTATCCCAGGCCTGAAGCTCATATAACGTTGGAGGCCCTTTTTAAAAGAATCCTGGGACTTCCTGCTGGTCCAGTGGCTAAGGATCTGCGCTCCCAACCCAGGGGCCCAGGGTTCGATCCCAGGTCAGGGAACTAGATCCCACATCCCTGCCATAACTAAAGATCTCAGGTGCAATAACCAAGACCCGGCACAGACAAATAAATAACACACACACACACACACAAAAAAGGGGAAAAGAATCCTTAAATATGAATACAGAATTTGATATAGGGGCCTGGGCAATTGAGGGGTGCTGACATTTAAGTTCCATCAGATTCATGGCCTCTTCCTCACTTTCACAAAGAAGCTCAAAGCCCCAGTGAGGGGAGCCGTCGTCTTGCTGGTGGCAGAGCCCAGAGGGAGACCGGTTCAGCCCAGCATTGGCACCTGGATTCTGGGCAGCTGTCTGCTCTGGTCCCATGATGTCTGGCTAAGCACTGTTTGCATTTGCTCCTCCACTGAGAGTATTAGTTCCTTCAGGTCCACCTGGTTTAGACTTTGGTTTTGTAATTCCCCAGTGGGCCTGGCAACTGCCATCTCGTGGACCTTCCATTCTAGAGTGGGAGAGACCCAGTGAAACCGCCTTTTCCATACAGGGGCTCTTCCCCCTGCCTGCATGCCGTCACTTCAGTCATGTCTGACTCTCTGCGACCCATGGACTAGGGCCTGCCAGGCTCCTCTGTCCATGGGATTCTCCAGGCAAGAATACTGCAGTGGGTTGCCGTGCCCTCCTCCAGGGGATCTTTCTGACCCAGGGATCAAACCTGTATCTCTGAGGTCTCCTACCTGGCAGGTGGGTTCTTTACCACTAGCGCCACCTGGGAAGCTCCTGAAAAGATTGAGTCCAAAAAAAGATTGTAGTTTGTAAGCCCGATGTGACCTAGAGAGGCAGCTTGAGCGCGTTTCTGTTCCTAGTCATCAGGACAACCCAACGATTGCATCAACACACACACGCTGCACATGTGGACATGAATTATTTGAGCAAACTCTGGGAGATAGTGGAGGGCAGAGGAGCCTGGTGTACCGCAGTCCCTGGGGTTGCAGAGAGTCATAGCAACTGAACCACAACGCCTGTGCACACACAGCACTAGCACACACAGAACAATACACACTCGTAACACAGCTCCCACACACGGGCCCAGGCACAAACATGGACACACCACACATGTGCCCATACATACATGCACGCGTGACACAGTCACACACACAGGTGCTTCAGAGCAGGGGAATCTCAGATGATCCTTCCAATCCCCTCCTTCACACATGGAGATGTGGGAGCCCAGCGAGGTAACAGACTCGTGCAGATGTCGATGGCCGAGTCAGGAGGAGAGCCTCAAAAGGGTCATTGAAGACACAGGGCTCCCAGAAGAGCCTGACATTCCTCTAGTCCCCAGAGGCATTTGTGTAGAGGAATAGACTCTCTGTCACTTAGAGACATTCAGAGAATTCTCTCTTTTTTTGATGTGGACCACTTTTAAAGTCTTTATTGAATTTGTTATAATTTTGTTTCTGTTTTATAGCCATGAGGTATGTGGGGTCTTAGCTCCTTGAGCAGGGATTAAGCCAGCACAGGCTGCATTGGAAGGTGAAGTCTTTCTTTCTTTTAATAAACTTTACCGAGGTATAATTTATGTACAATAAAAGCCGCACATTGTCGGGTATAAGTGAAAGAGTTTTAACAAATGTATATACCAATGTAATCACTACCCCAATCAAGATACAAAGAAATTGGCATTTTCCCTGGAAGTGTGCAAGGTGTCTTAACCTCTGGATCACCAGGGATGTCCCCAGAGAATTCTCTTTGGTTGATTCCAAGCAGAATCTCTGTTTTTGACCCAGGAAAGCCCAGGATCAGAGGGTCAGGACACAGGCTGAAATTTGGAGCAGCTCAGAGACTGTTCGCTTCTTACTGACTGTGCCTGAGAAAGGAAAGATCACCCCACACCCCTCAAAACATGTGCCCCTTGCTTTCCAGGGTGCCCCATCTTACTTAACTCATTGGTCATTTCCCCTGGAAGCCAAATGATGTCTCTGTTTGCTGAGGCCAGATGTCTCTCATGATAGCTATTCAGGGTCACAGGCCGAGGATGGTTCTGCCGAGCAGCAGGGTAGGGACGGAGGGCTGACTGAGTTCTCACTCTGTATCATTGACCTGACTTGACTGCCTGGAAGGATGTAATGTGAGAAGCCAATTCTGGCCACATCCCGGAAAACCCTTGCTTATCAGCTGCTGCATTTTCCTGTGCAAATAACCTTCTGACACCTAGTCACTCCTGATAAGGACACGAGGGGCTCAGATCTCTCCTTGGGACTCGCTCGCTCCCCGAGACATCACCAGGTACGCGGGGCACACGGCAAACGTGCCTCCAGGAACAAAAGCTGAGAAAGGTCTGGTCCTTTCCTAATTTCTGGGCTTCATCCCAGGTCTTGCTGGGACTCTGATAGCGGAAGGGGAGGGAAGGATGACAACTCTGACAACACAGAAAGGGAGTCAGACGGGGGACGCTGATGGGTGCATCCTTTATGTCCACTGTAAGAAGCAGCTATTGCAGTGTGTGTTGAGGGGTGAGGTGCTGGGGGGGAATAGCCATGAACAGTGAGCTGGTTTCTTCAGGAAGGTATAACTGACACGTTTCTGGAGGATTCAGGCTAGAATCGATATTCACAGATGCTCACCTTGTAAGCTGGGCACAGTGATAAGAGTTTCTGGTATGTTCTCAGGACAGAGGCCCCTCTTGCCCGCTGGACCAGGAGTTCCCTGATCACATATTCCTACTCTTTGAGCCCTTTTCTTTTAGTAGGTACTCTGGTTTTTTTTTAATGAATTAATGTATTTATTAAAAATTTTTTTCGGCTGCCCCATGAGCCGCCTGGGATCTTAGTTTCCTAACCAGAGATTGAAGCCTTGCCCCCTGTACTGGAGCCTGCACCACCAGGGAAGTCCCAGTCGTGTGGGTTTTGATACTTCCTCATCCTCTGCTTCCCATCTCTGGGCTAGCTTGGAATCTAGAATCTCTCCTGTGACTTTGGCCCAAGTGCCACTGTGATTAAGTAGAATTCCTGAGCTTCCGGGCTCCTGAGATTCAGCTATGCTTGAAATCCCACGTGTAGGCCATTGTGTCCATCAGTCTCAGCTCTCCACAACTTCTCCAGTGGTACCAGGCTCCCCCTATCCCAATCCTCCCACCAGGGGAGAAGGACTGAGTAAAAGCTGCTCAGACCCAGTGGGTCTGCAACCTTCAAGGCTGAGAAGGAGCAGAGTTCTCCTTTTAGAGAACCCATCGAGGCTCCGGCCAGGGAGGTATTTCTCAAAAGCTTATTCATGATCGCTTCTTGCATGGCCTTGAAATTTCACCCATCCTGCCTCCTTCCGCTTTTCATCTCATTTGCCAGTGGGAAAGGACCAAAGGAGGAAGTGCGAGAGTGAGAGTAAGCAAAAGCAGAAGGGCTGGAAGCAGAGGCTGCAGCTGGTTCTCCCTGACACGCTGCACCCGAAGCCGTGCGAAGATAAGATGCACCTGCCGCTGCTCTTCTGCCTCTTCCTCCGGCTTTCAGGTGAGCGGGCCGCGGGTCTGTTCGCCCAGGGAAAGTTGATGGGGGCGGGAGGAAGTGCCTGGCAGAGGAGAGAGTGGGCTCAGCAAGGCGTCCTGCTGAGGCACCAGCTCTGTTTCTAAGCAGTTCCTCCAGTTGTGAGCGTGTGTGTTTCATCCACTCAACCCTGCGCTCAGTGTTTCAGGGCCCACATGGCCAACGCGGAAGGTGGAGCGTGGTCTTCACAATGAAGCCAGCACCAGGCATAACTCCTGACCTCTGGGGGCTGATCCTTCAGAATGGACAGACTGGTGGCCACCACTGGTGGGGGAGAAGCAGAGGCGCCCTGGGTGCTCAGGAGAAGTGGGGAGTACGCACCCCTGCTCTCACCTTCCAGAAAGTGTTATGAGCAAGGGAAGCCTCTGGAGAAGGGGTGAGGGTGAAGGGGACCTGGAAGGAAGGGAAGCGGGGGATTTGCCTGATGGAGTGGAAGAGATGGTTCTAGGCTTTCGGGGAAGAAGGAAATAGAATGGAAAGGTCGAGAGAAGCTAAGCATGGTAGGATGAGGAGGAAAAGGGGGCTAGGATGTGAGCAGAGACAGAGGGTTGAAGTCAGCTTGAAGTTGATGGAGACCTTTTTGTTTTTTTGGCCATGCCACGCAGGACAAGGGATCTTAGTCACCCAACCTAGGATTGATCCCATGGTTAAGACTTGTTAGAAGCGTGAGTCTTAACCACTGGACATCCAGGGAAGTCCCATGGATCTCATTGTGATTAAAAGTCAAGGGGGTCTTCTTGGCTTGGACAGGTTGGGGGACTGCAGAGCTCAGTGTCTGAGCACCTTCTGTCTCTAGAATCAGCCTCTTGTTGATCTCACCTCCTCTCTGAGATGGCTCCTGTTTTTGTATCCCTAGCCTGGACATCTCCCTGTGCTCAAGAATCTTCTATCCAGCTCTCCATTCGACTTCTTCACTCAGATGTTGACACTTCTTCTTTTTTTTTTTTTGTCCACGCCCTGAGCTGTGGGGTCTCAGTTCCTGGACCAGGGAAGGAACCTGGGTCCCCGCAGAACCTCAACCACTGGACCGCCAGGGAAGTCCCAGATGTTGACATTTCAAACGTGGCCTGACCACATCTCCTCCGTCAAATTCCTTTCTCTCCCATCTTTGTGTTTGGCAACTCCATCTTTTCAGGTGCTCAGGCAGAACCCCAGGGGCATCCATCACTTCTCTCATATCTCATAGTGAGCCTTTGAAATGTAAGCCAGATCCTGTCTCTTCTCTGGTCAAAACTGTCCAATGACCTCCATCCTAGAGTACAAATCCAAAGTCCTTACAGAGGCTACCAGGTGGTACCATCTGGGTCTCCCTCCACACCATCTCCCGGTCTCCTCTTGCACTCTGCTCCCTCTGGCTCAACCCACGCCAGCCATCCCAGCCTCTTCGATGTTCTTTGACCATGCCAGGCATGGTCCCACCACAGGCCCTCGGCCCTTGATGTTCAGTCTGCACAGTGCTCTTCTTCAGAGAGCCAAGGCTCCAGTCCTCACTTCCTTCCCATCTTTGCTTCTCATTGAAGCCATCATTGATGACCCTAATGAAAATAGCCATTCTCTGGACTTCCCTGATGGTCCAGTGGTTAAGATTTTGCACTTCCACTGCAGGGGGCTTGTGTTTGACTCCTGGTTGGGGAAGTTCCACATGCCACGCGGTGTGGCCAAAAAGAAGAAGAAAAAGAAAAAGCAATTCCCTTGCATTATGTTTCTCCATGCTTTATCCTCTCCCTTCCCTCACTTTGATAGAATATAAACTTCAGGAGGGCCAGGATTTTTGTGCCTACAACCACGGCAGGTGCAGTTGAGACAAATAGTGAGTATTGGTTGAATGAGTGAATGCATCTAATGGACAGGGAACAGCGATTGCTATAATGCCCATCCCACCCCACCCCCCGAATCTTTGTCCTTCTACTTTATAGAATCAAACAATTGAGGCTGTTAACATTACCTGGAGAGGACATTGCTCATGGGATTGTGAAATGGTGCAGCCACTTTGGAAAGCAATTTGACATTCATGAAAATATTAAACATGTGGTTACCACATGAGCCAGCAATTCCACTCCTAGGTATATATCCAAGAGAATGAAGGACATACGTTCATGTAAAAAATGTGTATGCAAATGTTCACGGCAACGTAGTTCATGGGAGGTAAATAGCGGAAACAGTCTAAGTGCTTGTCAACCGATGGATGGATAAATTAAAACTTGGTGTACTCATACCATGGTACACTAGTCATAAAAATGAAGGAGGTACCGACACGCTACAATCTGGATAAATCTGGAAAACGTTAAGCTTGGTAAAGAATCCAAACACAAAAGGGTGTATGTTGTATTCCATGCATACGAAATGTTTAGAATATGTAACTTCATAGAGACAGATTAGTCGTCCCCAGGGGCTGGGGAGTGAGTCAGGGGGAGGGACTCCTTCATACGGGGTCTCTGAGAGAGACCCCTCTCTCTTAGATGACTACGTTCTGGAATTAGTGGTGATGTTTGTACAGCTTCGTGAGCATCTCACAAAACCGCTGAACTGTACAACTTAAGACAGTGAATTGTGTGATGTGTGAATTATATCTCAATAAGAAAATAATCAAAGAGCAGAGAGAAGAGTTAGGAGCAGTTATGGTCTCCTGAGAAAACTTTCTGTGGTCACCTTTGGATCTGAGGCTCCAGAAGGCACGACACCTGGACAGCCCTTGGTGACCTGTGACTGTCTCCCATGGTCTGCTTTGATCATTCAGTCCATTGGGCGTAGAAATGAAAACGATGCATGCTGTGAGCAAAGCTAAGCGCCATGCCCCGATTCAGGGGGCGGGGGGAGTGCTTTCGATGGGGTGGGCTTAGAAGGAGCCCTCTGAGGGGAGCCACCTTCGCTGAGACCTGGAGGACAAGAAGGAGCAGGTACTTCAGATGGAGGAAGTTTCTCAGGCACAGGGGACAGCAAGGCTCTCATATGGAAATGAGCTTGACCTTTGTACGTCTGAGGAACAGAAGGCCTTTGTTAAGGCCCCATATGCTCCTGTTGGGGCTGATTGGGAGGTTCTCTGCTGTGTGCTCTTTGCGACCCCATGGACTGTAGCCCACCAGGCTCCTCTGTCCAGGGAATTCTCCAGGCAAGAATACTGGAGCGGGTTGCCATTTTTTCCTCCAAGGGATCTTCCTGACCCAGGGATTGAACCCACGTCCTCTGTCTCCTGCGTTACAGGCTGATTCTTTACCCACTGAGCCACTGGTGGGGAGGTTGCTTTTATCTGTTAGGGGAAAAGGTCTTAGAGGAGGAGAGAGACGTGTGGCTCGTGGGCGGCTGGAGATGGCTTGTGGATGCTCAGCCTTGAGTTTCGGTGTGGAAACAGAGGAGGTAGATCTGGGGTGAGAAGTTAGGGGACAAATTGACAAGCAAGGTGGGGAAGGCACATAGAGGGTTTTGTTCTTCCCCCTGACATCTGGAACAGGGGAACTTGATGGCTAGCAGATGTGAGAGTAGTGCCTGCGTGTATGTCCACGGTTTGGGAGGGATTAGGACAGAGCAGGAATGTTTGTCTGAAGCAGAACCGGCACAGCTGTGTGCTGATAAGAACCTAGTCGCCAGCGTGGACCTTGGGGCCAACCTGTGATCAGCCTTAACCATAGGACTTCCGATCACAAGCAACACATTTAACCAACACTGCTTCCTTCTTCTCGAGAGCTCACTGTTGCAAAAGTACGCAGAAAACAACCCAGAACTTTCCACGGGGCTTTATAGCAATTCATTTTCTGTGAGAAGCAAGACTTTTAATAACTCTCTTTTGTGGCTCAGTGATAAAGAATCTGCCTGCCAATGCAGGAGACGCAGGTTGGATTCCTGAGTCGGGAAGATCCCCTGGAGAAGGAAATGGCAACCCACTGCAATATTCTTGCCTGGGAAATCCCATGGACCAAGGAGCCTATTGGGCTACAGTCCATGGGGTCGCAAAAATGTTGGACACGGCTTAGCGACTAAGCAGCAATAATAAACTTTTTTTTCAGAGAAAAATTAGCTGCCTTGTCCCACTTGGCCTCACCGTAAGTGGTGGCAGAGGTGGGCCAGACCCCAGATGTGTTGACCCAGAGCGGAGACTAGCTGATGTCCCCTGTTGAGCTGGAGGCAGGCTCTAGTCCCGCCTGTTGCTGACTGACACTGAGTCAGTCACCTCCCTCCTGTGGCTCACTTTCCACCTGATCTAGGATTATTCTCCATCATCCAGGCTGTGAGTAGCCATGCCCAGGGAAGGTCCTGCGTCTTGGAGCTCCGGGCTGCCTCTGGGCCAGGACGGTTCCCCAAAGCAGAGCCAGTGCTCTGCCAAGGTTGATGGGGAGTGGGCACCCCGAAGAGGGGTCTGAGAAGGGAGTGGACAGATGGTTCAAGGGTCAGTGCGGGCATGCTCAGTCTCTCAGTTGTGTCTGACTCTCTGGGACCCCATGGACTGTAGCCCACCAGACTCCTCTGTCCATGGAATTCTGCAGGCTAGGATACTGGAGCAGGTTGCCATTTCCTACTCCAGAGGATCTTCCTGACCCAGGAATTGAACCCACGTCTCCTGCATTGGAAGGCGGGTTCTTTACCACTGCGCTACCAAGGAAGCCCAAAACTAAACGCTCTACAAGCCATTAGAGTCGTGGCAACTAAAGATGAGGTGGCCGTCTATGTTAGAGTCCTAGGGCTCTGGGACAAACAACCACAAACATAGGGGATTAGAAGAATGCAAATTTATATTACAGTCTAGAGATCAGAAGTCTAAAATGAGTCAACAGGACAACATTTCTCCTGGTGGCTCTAGGGGGAGAATTCAACCCCTTGACTCTTCTAACTTCCAGAAGCTGCCCGATCTCCTTGGGATGTGGCCCTACATCACCGCAGCCCCAGCTCCATGGTTATCTCTCCTTCTCTGACCCTGACTCTCCTGCCTCCCTCTGATAAGGACTTTCCTTAATTCAATCATATCTGCACAGACCTTTTTTGCCATGTAAGGCTGATTGTGTTCACAGGTTTTGGAGGTTAGGACATCTTTAGGGGCTGTTACTCGGCCCACCACACTATTAAACAGCCCTGTCCAGACATTTGTTTTTCTATGATTTTGAAAGTAATAAGTTCTTATTATTGATATTTGGAAAAGTACAGGAAAAAAAAAAAAGTGAAGTACAGAAAAAAATGAAGAATTAGGAAAAATAAAAAACCTCATGTCTGTCTTCATGCTCAAGGCAACCAGTTGTTAACATTCTAGCTTATTTTTGATCTTTTTTATGCATTTTAAAAAGTTAATTGATATTATACTGTATATGATTTTAAAAAACCCTAATTTTCACTTCATATGAGAATTTTCCACATAATTAAAAATATTTCTAAGCCTCATTATCAGTGTTTGCATTATTTCATTATGTACGTATTTCCCCAATTGATGGAAGTGGGTTTTGTTTCCTTTATTTTTGCTAACTATGTAATGATTCTTTGTGCACATCCTTTTTGTGTGCCTCTCTGATTGTTTCCTGAGGACTAAATCCTAGAAGTATCATTACTGGACCAAAGGGCATGCCTGTGTTTGACACATGCCTTATGGCTTTCTGTGTGTTTGAACCAGTTACCTTCCTTCCAGCATCTTTTCCTAGTGCCTGGACCACCTGGCCTTGGTCAGCAAAACGTGAGTCATCAACACTTGGTTGAATCGATATACGACAAGCGGTGTTGTCTTCCACATTTCTTGTTTGTTGCGTTGTTTAAATTGAACACTTGAATTTTATTAGCCACTGAATTTCTTCTTTGTGACTTGCCTCTTATGTCTCATCAGTTTTCCAAATGGAGTCTTAAATGTTTTTCTTCTGTACGTTCTTAATCAAGAGAGACACTATTGGGAATAGTATCTTCCCTGGGGGCCCAGTGGTTAAGACTGACTTCCAAGGCAGCAAGTGCAGATTCGATCCCTGGCTGGGGAGCATGCCCCTTGGTCAAAAAGTCAAAACATAAAACAGAAGCAATATTGTAACAAATGCAATAAAGACTTTAAAAATGGTCCACATAAAAAAATCTTAAAAAAGAGAGAAATGCTATTAATCCTTTTCTATGTTAGTTGTTCTAAATACTTCTCTCAGTCTGTTCTTTGTCTTTTCAGTCTTTTTTAATTGCTATGTCCAAGTGCTGTCTTTGCATGTAGTCAGATTCCCTACCGACTCTTTGTTTCTGTCGTTCGTTAATTTTAATTTTCGAAACTGCTCTCTGTCATCTAGAAATTTTATAAATATTCATTTCTATTTTCTTCCAGTTTTAAAAATGCTTTCCTGTTTTATGCTGACCTCCTTCAGTTCAGTTCAGTTCAGTTCAGTCGCTCAGTTGTGTCTGACTCTTAGCGGTCACATGAATCGCAGCACGCCAGGCCTCCCTGTCCATCACCAACTCCCGGAGTTCACTCCAACTCACGTCCATCGAGTCGGTGATGCCATCCAGCCATCTCATCCTCTGTCGTCCCCTTTTCCTTCTGCCCCCAATCCCTCCCAGCATCAGAGTCTTTTCCAATGAGTCAACTCTTCGCATGAGGTGGCCAAAGTATTGGAGTTTCAGCTTTAGCATCATTCCTTCCAAAGAACACCCAGGACTGATCTCCTTTAGAATGGACTGGTTGGATCTCCTTGCAGTCCAAGGGACTCTCAAGAGTCTTCTCCAACACCACAGTTCAAAAGCATCAATCCTTCAGCGCTCAGCTTTCTTCACAGTCCAAATCTCACATCCATACATGACCACTGGAAAAACCATAGCCTTGACTAGATGGACTTTGTTGGCAAAGTAATATCTCTGCTTTTGAATATGCTGTCTAGGTTGGTCATAACTTTCCTTCCCAGGAGTAAGCGTCTTTTAATTTCATGGCTGCAGTCACCATCTGCAGTGATTTTTGGAGCCCCCCCCCAAAATAAAGTCTGACACTGTTTCCACTGTTTCCCCATTTATTTTCCATTAAGTGATGGGAACAGATGCCATGATCTTCGTTTTCTGAATGTTGAGCTTTAAGCCAACTTTTTCACTCTCCTCTTTCACTTTCATCAACAGGCTGACCTCCTTAATCTCTCTGTATTTACCTAATGGAGTGCACCGAGAGGCTGCAGGAGAGGGTTATGCCCTCACCCTTCCCTTTCCTGTTTACCGTTTTAGTTTTCCCTGTTTTAGTTTTCTATATTGTTTCTGTTTAGTTGCTCAGTCGTGTCCGACTCTGCGACCCCATGGACTGCAGCATGCCCAGGCTTCCCTGTCCTTCACTCTGTCCTGGAGTTTGCTCAGACTCATGTCCATTGTGTCGATGATGCTATCCAACTATCTCATCCTCTGCCATCCCCCTCTCCTCCTGCCTTCAATCTTTCCCAGCATCAGGGTCTTTTACAATGAGTCTGCTCTTTGCATCAGGTGGTCCAAGTATCGAAGCCTCAGCATCAGTCCTTCCAATGAATATTCAGGACTGATTTCCTTTAGGATTGACTGGTTTGATCTTCTTGCTATCCAAGGGACTCTCAAGAGTCTTCTCCAGCACCAAAATTCAAAAGCATCAATTCTTTGGCACTCAGCCTTCTTAAAGGTCCAACTCTCCCATCTGTACATGACTACTGGAAAAGCCATAGCTTTGACTATCTGGACCTTTGTCAGCAAAGTGATGTCTCTGCTTTTTAATACACTGTCAAAGCTTTTCTTTCAAGGAGCAAGCATCTTTTAACTTTGTGGCTGCAGTCACTGTCTGCAGTATTTTGGAGCCCAAGAAAATAAGATCTGCCACTGATTTCACTGTTTCCCCATCTACTTGCCATGAAATGATGGGACCGGATGTCATGATCTTAGTTTTTTGAATGTTGTTTTAAGCCAGCCTTTTCACTCTACTCTTTCACCCTCATCAAGAGATTCTTTAATTTTTCTTCACTTTCGCCATAGTTTTCTATGGCATATAAAATTCTTAAATAGACTACATCTGATTTTAGGCTCTTAACTGTGTTCGATTGAGGTGCTCACCTAGTTTTGTTAGATTTCCAAGCTGGCTTCTTTATTAGGCCTGGTACCATTTTAATATTTGGCAGACAAGTCCTTACTCATTGCTCAACTTTCAGATGTTAAAAATTCTTGTCTCTTCATTTATTCAGATAACCTCTAGCATACATTACATATAATATTTATTACACATGCATGCATAGACATATATACACACACACACATATATACTACACCTATGCATAGACAGAGATTATCAGAAAAAAATGTACATGTTCTAAAAATGTTCTGGGGGTTTTTGAGTTAAATCTTTAAATGTATTTGGGAAGGAAGAAAATTTTTGCAATATGTAGCATTTTCATTCAGAATTATAATATAGCTCTTTTATGCGTAAACCTTTATGTCAGTCAAGAAAATTTCAAAGTGTTTGTGTATGATTTTTTCTATAAGTCCTAATTCTTTCTGTTCAAGCTATTCCTTGGTGTTTAGTACACTGTTATTGCTATTGTAAATGACCACTTTTCCATTTTGTTTTCCAATTACTTGTAAGTGGTTTACAGGAAAGCCACTGATTTTTAATACATTTATTGTGTTTTTAGCCACTCTACTGAATTCCATTAAAAATGAAAATCCTTTTAAATTGAAGATTTAAATATTTTCCCTAAATGTTATTATTTTCCCTCAAAATGATATATTTTATATTTTTCTGTGTCTCACTTCGTTGGTCAGAATTTCAGAAAATAACATGTACAGATGGATAACACATACAGAAAAGTGGGTACAGAATCAGTGTCCAGGTTGACGATTATAAAGTATACACCAATATCTCACAATCATTGCGGTATTTGCTGAGGCTTTTACTCGATAATCTTCATCAGATATAGGAAGTTCTACTCTTAATTTGCTAAGAGTTTTTAGAAAATCAAATGTGTGTTGACCATGTGGCATGTGGTCAGGGATCGAACCTGGGTCCCCTGCTTTGGCAGGCAGATTCTTTACCACTGAGCCACCAGGGAAGCCTCTCTACTTCGTTAATTTTTATTACCTTCATTATTTCCTTTCTTCTAGTTTTTTCTTTCTTTCTACTCCTCCTTCTGTGTTTTGTTTTAACTTCTTAAATAAATGTTTGATATATTCAAGTCCTCTTTACTTTTCTAATACATGCATTTAGTGCTCTAAAATATCCCTAAGCAGAACACAACTGGTCTGCCAGCAGATGGGTCTGGGAGGCCCAGGCTAGATTGCTATTGTTTCTATTTAAGCTGGTGTTTCAAAGAGAGATTTCACCCAGATTTGAGCTACTCCTCAAAAGTATAAAGATCTGAAATCCCATCGCCTGCTTCTTGCATGAGGACAATGGGACAAGTTGCCCCCAACCCCACCCAGGGGCGTCTGCTCTCCAGACTGCGAGCTCCTCACCACTTCCCAGCTTCGGACACGGAGTGCTAGTGACGGCTGCCGTGCTTCATGGCGCTTGACGTGTTGTTTCCTTACAGTAAAGAAATATTTCCCTGTATCTCCAATCTTTCAAAGAGGAGGAAACAGAAGAAAGAGCAAGAAAATCATATATATCAGAAAATGCTTCTGCTTTTCTCTATAATACTTGCCTTCCCGCAGGGCTGTAGTGTTCACGACAGTATGGATTCGCATTGCTGTTGTTGTTGTTCAGTGGCTAAATCGTGTCCAACTCTTTGTGACCCCATGGACTGCAGCACACCAGGCTCCTTGGTCCTCCACCATCTCCTGGAATTCACTCAAATTCATGTCCATTGAGTTGGTGATGCTATCTAACCTATGCTGATACCTTCTCTGTTTGCCTTCAAACTTTCCCCGCATCAGAGTGTTTTCTAATGAGGTAGCTCTTCACATCAAGGGGCCAGAGTATTGGAACTTCATAAGGATAGATCAATGGAACAGAATGGAACATCCATAAAGAACTCACATATTTGCTTTTTGACAAAGCAGCCAAAGCAATTCAGTGGGAAGAAATGGGATCTGGGTAATAAAAATTCCAGAGCACTGGGAAACTGATCGGATGGAGGATCCTGGTAGGCTACAGTCCATGGGGTTGCAAAGAGTTGGACAGGACAGAACGACTTCACTTTTACTTTTTCACTTTCCTACCAGTCTGGTTTACTACAGAAGCAGTAGACATAATTAGAACCATTAGGAACAGTTTCTCCAGAGCTGGGTGATGGGGATGTTTCCCCTGGGACTCCTGAGATCGACAGTACAGAGTCATCTTCTGTGCAAATAGGTCCTTTGCTCTTTCCTCCCCATCAGACCAGAATAACACAGGGATGGCTGCAAACGGACGTTGCTGGAAATGGAAAGACTTACTGGCTACAGACAGGGGCTGCTGCTGCTGCTGCTAAGTTGCTTCAGTCGTGTCCGACTCTGTGCGACCCCATAGATGGCAGCCCACCAGACAGGGGAAGAGGGGTTAATTATAGGAAGGTACTCTTGCTCTGTGTCAATGTTTTTGTTTCATTGAGATCTGTAGTTCTGCTTTCATGGGATTTTCTTGGTGACTTTGGCTAGAATTTTGAAGGACAAAAAGTCTGTCTTGATCTGTTTTCCTTGACTGTTACTCTGCTCAGGAGGCCCTTGGGTCTGGTTGAATTATTCACAGTGCAGGAGGCTGTGGCCCTGCCCCCAGGGCGGGAGGTGACAGGTACCTGGATTTGTGTTTCCAGGCTCATCTGCCATCTCGGGTCCCAGAGCAGTGAGAGGTGTGGAGCAGGGCTCACTGACTGTGCGGTGTCGATACGACCCTGGGTATGAGCACTACGTGAAGTGGTGGTGCCGGGGGGCTGCCTGGAACAACTGTCCCTTCGTTATTAAAACCACTGGATCAGAGAAGGAGGTGAAGAAGGGCCGGGTGTCCATCAGGGACAACTGGAAAGACCGCTCGTTCACCGTGACCATGGAGGAGCTCAGGCTGGACGATTCAGACACTTACTGGTGTGGGATTGAGAGAACTGGAACTGACCTGGGGAACCCAGTAGAAGTGACCATTGACCCAGGTAAGAGTACGTGTGTGTGTGGACGTGTCTCTTCAGGGCCTGCTCTGTCCAAGGACCCAACTGTCCCCCAGAGGGAATGTCCCAGGGGTGGGGGAGTCCTGAGGGCTCACGGAGCCCCCACTGACCACCTGGGCTGGGAGGGGCCGGGCTTCCCCTCGACGCTCTCCTGGCTCCAGGGCCGCCTCCGGGCCGGGATCAGGCTTTCCCAACACCCTGTTTCCCTGCGCACAGTCAGTGCCCGAGTCTGCTCCCAAGGAGATGAAGGCGGTGGGACCAGTGTCAGTCTGCGGGCCAAGGGACCCTCCTCTGTGGGACCTGGAGACCCCGATTCCTGCCAGCACTTTCCTGGGACCCCTGCTGCCCTGGGGGTGTTCCTGCTCTTTCTGGAATTCGGGGTTGGGACTTCAGAGCTGCCATGCCCACCGCATGTTCCATATCCCATCTCAGGGGGAAGTCCTAGCCCAGTGGGGATGCTGTGCTTAATTCTGGGGTCTGGGAAGGGCTTCACAGTCAGAAGGCTGCATTTCTGGTGCATGAAACCCCATCATGAGCCATTTATACATCTGAGTTGAAGAACACTCTCTTCCTCAATCCTTCTAGAAGACAAACACTCCTGGGCCTGTTAGCTCAGCAATCTTGGTTTGACATAATTTATCTATTGGGCTCTGCTTCTGCTGATCCTCAGATAGACGGCACCAGCTCACGGGGCACCTGTGTGGCAGGGGGGACTGGGTACACAGTCAACAGTCACCGCCCCGCCCCCCCCCCCCCCGCTCACACCTGGAACCTGTGAGGCTCATTATACTTGTAAAGTACAACATGTACATCATCTCATTCAATCCTGACAACATTCCTAAGAACTGTCCCCATAGTGGGAGCTTAATAACGTCCTCCAAGTGCAGGCTCTTCCTGAACCTCGGGATTTTGCTCAGGGCTGGTCCTGACCTTTGAAGTCACAGATCTTGGCTGTGTCAGCTGCCTGGGAGCCCCCATTCTACTCCTGTCCTCGTGGATAAGTAGATGGGGGAGGCACTGGCCGCGGCCCCATCACGAGCAGCTGGAGCATTTGAATTCTGCTGCCCTCCAGCTGCCCTTGGCCTGAAGTGACCCTGGGCCCCTCTAACCTCCCTGGACCTGTGCCAGCCCCACTGCCTCTGAGGTTCTGAGTCTCCTGGAGGCCAGGGAGATATGAGCAGTCTGAGCTGTCGGCCCCTCCCTTGGCCCTGCTCCAGACACTCAGGTTAGGGAGGCCCATGCTCCCCAAACCCCCATCCCCCAGACTCAGAGCCACGTGTAGGGTGGCGGGCGGGTGAGCAGGCAGAGTGGTGTGTAACCTGGTCTCTGTGCCAAGCACCAACTACAGTGCCGACCACCCCTCCCACCGCCTCCACCGTCAACACAAAAGATAATATTCACTTCTCAGCTGCGACCGGCCACCACTCCAACGACAGGTAAGCCAGCTCCGAGGCTGCCATTCCTCATGGACCATGGGGCCCAAACTCCGCAGAAGGGGGCACCCTTCGTAGTCCCAGGTCCCAGCCAGAGCTTGTCTCTGCACTCTTGGGCTCAAGGATGCTAGCGCCCCTCTCACTTGCTCTCACAGCTCAGGAGGCCAGAAATGAAACCAAGGTGTGGGCAGGTTGGCTCCTTCTTGGGACTCTAAAGTAGAGTCTGTCCCAGGCCAGTCTCCTCACTTTTGGGGGCTGCCGGTAAGCTGAGCATTCCTTGGCTTGTGGCAGCATCACGCCAACCTTGGCCTCTGATATCACATGGCCTTCTCCCTGTGTGTCTGTGTGCCCCAATTTCCGCCCCCCCCTTTTAAATTTATTTCTTTGACTGCACTGAGTCTTAGTTGTGGTATGTAAACTCTCAGTTGCCAGCTGTGGGATCTAGTTCCCTGACCAGGAATTGAACCTGGCCCCCCTGTATTGGGAGCGAGGAGTCTCAGCCACTGGACCACCAATTTATCCTTTATAAGGACACCAGTCACTTGCCTTGGGCCCATCCTGATCCAGCGTGACCTCGTCTTAACTTGACGACCTCTGCAAAGATCTTGCTTCCAAACGGATCTCAGGTTCTGAGTGAACTACTGGGTGAAGGATGCTGTTCAGCCTGCACAGGGGGCGAGCAGAGAAATAGGAAAGCCTTCCCAGAGCCTTTGCCACGCAATTTCTGTTCGGCCTGCAGACCCACAGAAGCCCTGTGTGGAACACGCCTCTCCATCTTTTCTTTTTTTTTTAAAACCAGGACTTCCCTGGTGGTCCAGTGGCTAGAACATTGTGCTCCCGATGCGGAGGGCTTGGGTTTGATCCCAGCTAGATCCCATGTGCTGCAATTAAGAGTTTGCCTGCTGCAGCTAAGACTCAGCGCGAATAAATGAAATATTAAAAAAACATCTTTGGAGAACTCCCTGATGGTTCAGTGGTTAGGATTCCATGATTTCACTGTGGAGGGAGCAGGTTCAATCCCTGGTCAGGGGACTAAAATCCCATAAGCCCTGCGGTGTGGCCAAGAAAAGGGAAAAAAAAAATTTGAGGGCCCCCAGGAGTAGGGGTTTCCTAGGCTGGAAACCACAGCCCTGCAGTCAGAAGGTCTAAAGGTGTGTGGCCATCTCTGCCCCCAGGTGGGTGGGATAAGGTCAAGGGGGGAGGTCAGCCACGGGGGCTTCCTCTGTCGTTTCCATCAGCGACGGCCTGAAGCTCAGCGTCCTCCTTCCTCTCATCTTTGCCGTGTTGCTGCTTCTCTTCATGGTGGCCTCGCTCGTGGCTTGGAGAATGGCGAAGCGACCGAAGAAAGGTGAGGGGACCGGGCTGATGCTGGGCTGGGTTGGGCTGGGCTGGGCTGGGCTGAGTAGCAGCACGTGGGGTTGATGGCCCGCGTGGTCATCCCGGAGCCTTCGGACCCACGGATGGCCTGCAGACTCCGGAAGGGTCGCTGTCCCGAAGGCCTCAGCAGCTGGCGGTTTGAGGGGCTGGAGCTTGGAGGTGAGCCCAGGAGCTTTCAGCGTCAGTCTGCCTTGAACATCCCTCCTTTTTCTTCTTGCCTCTTGGCTCTGCCTCCCTGTCCGTTTCCTGATTTGGCTCTCGATGGCAGAGGTGACGACGGCCTTAGGCAGGCAGCCCTTCTAGGGTACCCACACCCTTTAGAGTTTTGACGTGAGGGACTGAGTTGACGTGGGGGCAGGGGAGACACCCACAGGAAGGTGTGCACACATGAGCGAATGGACACACAGGCGCACGAACCCATGGACACGCGTGCACGCGCAAACACTGCCCACACGTGAATGCACACGCGTGCTCGGACACACACATACAGTCCTCTGGGTTTCCTCAGAAAGGTTGGTGGCCACTCCCATTTTTATTTATTTTTGGCCATGCTGGGTCTTTGTTGCCGCTCAGGCTTTTCTCTAGTTGCTGCGAGCAGAGGCTACTCTCTAGCTGCAGGCTTCTTATTGCAGTGGCTTCTCCTGTTGCAGAGAATGGGCTCCAGGGCATGAGGACTTCAGTAGTTGTGGCTCCTGGGCTCCAGAGTATAGGCTCAAGAGTTGTCATGCATGGGCTTAGTTGCCCCAAGGCATGTGGGATCTTCCGGGACCAGGGATCGAACTCATGTGGCTTTGCATTGGCAGGCGGATTCTTTATCACTGAGCTACCAGGGACGACCCCAGGCCTATTTTTGCTCTTCCTCTTCTCCAGCCTTTTCTCAAGCTACCCTCCTGTTCTATGTAAATTTACCCTTTAGGGAAGGGCCCCTGCTCACGAGTCTGCACTTGTCAGTCATGAGGTTTGGGCTCAACCAACCCTTTTCCTGTCTGGCTCCACTTCCACATTCTTACAATGATTGCGCCTTCTCCTTCTCAGAATCCAGCGGGACCCGAGCTCTCACAGGGCCCTGACTCTTGGCTCATCATATTTTCTCCCAAATGTATTGTCTGTGACCTAAATACATCCTGTCCCACCTAAAAACCGGGGTGGGGGTGGGGGTTATATTATTTCTTTGTAGTGTCCAAAACTAGGTGCAGGAGATGGCAGGGAGATAAAGAAATAAGAACCAGCTGAACGCTGGTCCATAGAGTGTTGACTCAGCTCAAGTGCTTCACTTGGAGAGCAGCTTAGAACAATCCTGTCTCATGAGCAAGCTGTGCTGCCGGAGCCCTTGTGTGCCTGGTCCAGCCAGCACCGGGAAAGCACAGAACAGGCTCGGCCACCTAGCAGCCCACATCCCACCTGAAGACTAACCAGAACTCAATGGGACAAGGGTGTTGTTGTTTCGTTGTTTAGTCGCTCAGTCGTGTCCGACTCTTGTGTGACCCCAGGGACTGTAGCCCACCAGCCTCCTCAGTGCATGGGATTTTCCAGGCAAGAGTACTGGAGTGGGTTGGCATTTCCTTCTCCAAGGGGTCTTCCCGACCCAGGGATCGAACCTGGGTCTTCTGCACTGGCAGGTGGGTTCTTTAACCACAGAAGGGTGATGAGACAGACATAAATCAAATACCCTGGGAGCCGGCAAGGGAGGGATTTGACAGCCTGTGTAGCTGTGGAAAGTATGTGTGACTTGAGTTGACCCCTGAAAGATGACAGGCAGGTCAAGAAATGGTGGAGTTACGGGCAGAATTCCAGAAGTTTTAGGCTGAGCCTAATCCCAGAGGAGTTGATAGCTGACTGATCACACAGTTCTGTGATGTGGGGAACAGATGGACCAAGGTCTCCTTATTTGTCATCTGAACGATGAGAATTAGAACCAGGTCTCTTCTCAGGTGGCTCAGCAGTAAAGAATCTGCCTGCAATTCAGGAGATGCGGGTTTGATCCCTGAGTCAGGAAGATCCTCTGGAGTAGGAAATGCCAACCCGTTCCAGTATCCTTGCCTGGGAAGTTCCATGGACTGAGGGGCCTGGTGGGGCGACAGTTCACGAGATTGCAAGGAGTTGGATGCAACTGAGAGACTGAGCGTGCACGCGCGCGTGCGCACACACACACACACACACTCACTCACTCACTCTTTTCTCTGAGCCTGAAGCCTAATTCACTTCATTTCTTCCCCAGACCTGGGGGCACGGGTGAGTCTCTGAATGGGCTTTCTAACTCTGCTTGTTTTTGTCTTTTAGCTTCTGGGACATCCCCAGTGCAGGTAAGAGAGTCCCCAGGTCAGAAGAGAGAAACACTGGACACCTTGCCCTTCTTGTTTTCCGTCTCCCAGGAGCACCGAGGCCCAAGTGCCTCAGACAATCCCTGTGTCCAAGTGCCCGTATGCTCACGACCCAGCTGCAAGGGCTGGGAAGGGGCCCGGGAAGATGCTGGAATCAGCAAGAAGGGAGGGGGCTTGGGAGGGGGCAGGCGTGGGAGGCTGAGAGGAAGTGGAGGTTGCAGAGGAAGCTGGGAGCCATGTGTCCCTCCATGGAAGAGGAACCTGAGTCTCGTCTCCTAGGTGCTTCAGCCCCAGGGAGCGACATCTGCTACGCAGACCTGAACCTGCAGCAGATTGAAAAGCCCTCTGGCTCCTCCCGGAAGAAGGCCTCTGGGAGGGCCCCCTCCTCCCCGCAGGCCTACTCAGGGGACGGGGACTATGCCAACACGGTATGTGCTCTCTGGGGCTGCTGTGGGGCTCGAACCAGACCCACTTTTGCCTCCTCCTTTGAGGCTGGGTTTTCTCTCGCCCACGTGGGAAGGTGGGCGCTGAGCAAAGATGCAGCCATCGAAAGACTGGCTGGCAGAGCCCTTGCGGGCTTTTGGCCTTTGGCATCACCTCCATACCAGACCTCAGCACTGGAGACTCAGAGCCCGGTCAGACACGGTCCATTTGCTGGGTGCGGCCGAGTGACCTGGTATTCTGTGCAAAATGTGCTGCCCTGGCACAGAATTGAGGGAGAGCACCTTCTGCTACAACTGGAGCTCAGGGTGCCTGGCTGAATGGAGGGAGGAGGGGCTGGAGGGCCTGGGAGAAGCCTCCAGAAGTCCTGGAGGGTCTGTCTCCCTGGGGTCCTCCAAGGCCTCCTCCACATGTGGGCAGCCTCCGGCCAGCACCTCTAACCCCGAGGACATCTTCACTGCAGGCTGACGTTTTCAGGGACAACATCCCCTACACCCCTCTAACCCCGAAGACATCTTCACTGCAGGCTGAGGTTTCCAGGGACAGCGTCACCTACGCAGCTCTGTCTTTGGACACCTCGGATGAACAGCCAACCTACAGCAACATGGAGCATCTCAACAACCCCCCTCCCAGCAGGATCCTTGAGAAGTCCACAGTGTACAGCACCATCAGAAAGCCTTAGCCTCAGCCCCAGAGGCCCCTCTCTGAGCCCCCTCGAGACCTCTGAGTACATTCCTGCTCCATTTGTCTGCTTTCTGCCCCCTCTGTCCCCTCAGGGGACCAGCCAGTGACTGAGGTCTCTGACTGATGAAGCTGGCATCATGGCCAGCTCTGGTCTGATGGCATGGGGTCTGGTCTCAGGGAGCTTCTGAGAGTTAGACAGGGGTCTTTCCACATCCCGTTCTCTCCCACACAGCTTGAGACAGGGTTGAGGATACAATCTGGAGCTGCTGAGGGAGTAAGCAGGATGATAATGGTAATAACAGTAATTCAGTTCTATTTATTGCTTATCACGGGTGGTGGGCTTCCCTGGTAGCTCAGACGGTAAAGAATCTGCCCGCAATGTGGGAGACTCTGGTTTGATTCCTGGATTGGGAAGATCCCTTGGAGAAAGGAATGGCAACCCACTTCAGTACTCTTGCCTGAAGAGTCCCGTGGACAGGCTACAGTCCACAGGGTCACAAAGAGGTGGACACGACTGAGTGACTCACACTTTCACTTTATCATGAATGGTGGACTGAATAATGGTCCTTGAAGTTATTTGTATCCAAATCCCCAGAACCTGGGAACATTACCTTCTGGGGCAAAGGGGACTGTGTAGATGTAATGGGGTCAAGGATCTGGGGATGGGGAGATTATTCTGGGTTATCCAGCTGGGTCCTAAATATAAGCCCAAGGGTCCTTATAAGAGGGAAGTGAGAGGGTCACAGAGAAGAAGACGGTGATGGTGGTAGGCACAGAGGCCAGCACGATATGGGCAGGACCCAGGGAATGCCACAGCCTCCAGGAGCTGGAAAAGGCAGGAACGGAGCCTTCCCTGGGGCGCCCAGAAGAGTCAGCCCGTCCGACACCTTGACTTTAGCCCAGTGAGACTGATTTCCTACTTCTGGCCTCCACAATTACAGGAGAATAAATTATTATTTTCACGAAGCCACTGTGTTTGTGGTAATTTGTTACAGGAGCAATAGGAAAAATATACTATTGTGACAGGCACTCGTCCCTAAATGCTTTACCTGCAGTAACTGATTTACTCCTTGTTACAACCCTAAGAAGATGCCTTCATTACTGTCTCCACCTTACAGATGAGGAATCTGGGCACAGAGACGGTCAGTGACTTACCAAGTTTTACCCCTAGCAAGTGGATGAACTGAAATTTGAACTTGGGCATTTGGCTCCAGAGTCCAGAGTCTGGGCCACCACCTGGACTCTGTATAGGAGGACAGTGTGTGTGTGTGTGTGTGTGTGTGTGTGCGCACACGCATACACAGTTACTCACACAGGGATAGTCAGTGAGTATCTATAGATGCTGGACTGGGACTTCCCTGGTGGTCTGGTAGCTAAGATTCTGAGCTCCCAGTGCAGGGGATCTGGGTTTGGTCCCCATTGAGTGAATGAAATCCCACACGCCACAGCTAGGAGTTCAGACGCCACAGTTAAACAGCAAAGATCTGCATGCCGTAACTAAGACCCAGCACAGCCAAATTAAAAAAATGTATATTATAGACACCGGACTTACTGACTTTTTCCTAGGGTCCCGACCCCACTCTCTCTGGAATTCTGACTCCTGCTTTAGCTTGTCATCTCCATGGTTGCCAAATTAGTCCAGTCCCTGGCCGGGAGTCCCTCTTGTTCTCTGCCCCTGAGTCCATCCTCCTCCCAGCAGCCACGGCTCCCTGTTTGCCCCAGGACCTTCTTTCTGGCTACTTTTCCCCTGACTTGCCCTGCTCTGTCCATGCTGGCCTTTCTCCTGTCCATCTAACTTTTATTTACCTCAGTCAGCCTTTAAAATAGGCACCTACCAGATGTTTCGCTGGATATAAAGTTTTTTTTATCCCAGATTCCAGTCATCTGGATGGATGGCATTCTGAAAAGCGACCTTTTCATGTCCTTAGAGATGGAGTTGACTAGGCCCTGGTATTTGTAAACTTTGTCCAGTCCATTCTATAGCTAGCCAGGTAGAGGACTTCTGAGTGGTGGTCCTCACAGGAGGCACTTAAGTTCTTCTGGTGTTGGGTCATGACTGCAGGAATCTCTCTTGAATCCAGCCTAATTTGTTCAAGCCTGAGAGCGCTGGGCAAATGGTCAGGGTGGGGGAAGGGAGGCGAACATATGCAAGAAGGCCGAAGGAAACTGTTTCTTCATGTTTAGAGATTACCATCTTGGTGTTGTCTCAGCCATATTCGGCTTCTCCATAGAGACTTTGCTACGGTAGACTTTGGGTTCTGGACTAGCACCTTGGTTGCAAGGGAGAGAAAATTCAGATAAGGTTCATTTGGCCTGAGTGAGGGTGGCAGTTACCATTTCCCAGGAAAACACAGTCTGTTAGGACAAACTCCAAGATGTTTAACCACTCAATTCCGGTTGAGTGCCCAGTTATTTATAGCCTGACAACGGAGCCGGAGTTTCCCTCCTTTGGTTTTTGAATCATTAATATTTAAAGATTCCACTTTATAAAACATTGGAGGGTTTGGATAGTCTCCTTTTGAGAATACGTGTGTATTTCTGGCTTTCAGAAGACAGAGCCCCTCCCCCCACTTTTTTTTTTAAAGTGAAGTATAGCTGATTTACAATGTTATGTTAATTTCCATTGTACAACAAAGCGATTCAGTTATACATATATATTCTTTTAAAATATCCTTTTCTCTATGGTTTATTGCAGGATAGTGAATGCAGCTCCCTGCACCGTTCAGCACGACCTCATTGTGTGCCCATCCTGTGGGAGTTTGCATTAACCCCAGACCCCAGTCCATCCCTCTCCTGCCCTCCGTCCTCCTTGGCAACCACAGGTCTGTTCTGAATGGACCGAGCCCTTCTGAGGGTCAATTGAGAGTCATATACCATTAATATATATACATTGGATTGGGACTTGCCCAGCGGTCTGACTCTGTGCTTCCAATGCAGGTTTGATCTCTGGTTGGGGAATTAAGACCTCACATGCTGTATAGCATGTTCAAAAAGTTAAAAAAAACTGGAGAAGGAAATGGCAACCCACTCCAGTGTTCTTGCCTGGAGAATCCCAGGGACGGGGGAGCCTCGTGGGCTGCCGTCTATGGGGTCGCACAGAGTCGGACATGACTGAAACGACTTAGCAGCAGCAGCAGCAGCAGCAGTAGTATTGTGTGAAATGGAGAAGGAAATGGCAACCCACTCCAATATTCTTGCCTAGAGAATTCCATGGACAGAGGAGCCTGGTGGGCTGCTGTCCATAGGGTCTCACAGAGTCAGACACGACTGAATCGACTTAGCATGCTTGCATGCACTGGAGAAGGAAATGGCAACCCACTCCAGTATTCTTGCCTGGAGAATCCCATAGACAGAGGAGCCTGGCGGGCTGCTGTCCATAGGGTCGCACAGAGTCAGACACGACTGAAGCGACTTAGCATGCATGCACGCACTGTGTGAAATGCATGTATAAATGCATTTTATACATTTTAAACACATTGTATAAACCTTAATTATGTTAAATTGGTTCACTGTGTTGTTCAGGTCTACTATATCCTTCTACCTCCCTGTATATTCATTCTATTAATTTTTGAATGGTTGATACTGAAACTCTAACTAAAAATCTTACCTACTTAAAAAATAATTGTATATATAGATAGTGGAACTATATGTAACCTTGTTCTCTATTTCCCAAGTCTCCTGTAAATGTGTTATCATACTTTCATAATTAAAAAAAAAAGGAATGGCTGTTATCAAAAAGACAACAAATTACAAGTGTTGGTGGGGATATGAAGAAAAGGGAATCCTTGTGCACTGTGGGTGCGGAAGTAAATTGGTATGGCCACAATGGAAAACAGTATGGAGGCTCAATATATTAAAAATGGAGCTGACATATGATTCAGCAATTTAACTTCTGGGTAGATATCCAAAGGAAATGAATATAGGACACTGAAGAGATGTCTACACTCTGAAATTCATGGCATTGTTCACAATGGCCAAGACATGGAAACAACTTAAGTGTCCACCACTGGATGAATGGATAAAGAAGATATGAAAAAAAAAAAAATATATATATATATATATAAATTCACCCATAAGAAAGAAGGAAATCCTGTCATTTACAAGAACACGAATGGACCTTGAGAGCATTATGCTAAGTGAAATAAGTAAAACAGAGAAAGACAAATAGCGCATGATCTAAACAGATAATGCAGTTGTAGACTGGTGGCTGCCTGGGGCTGGGCAGTGGGGGAAATGGGAAGATGTTGGTCAAAGGGTATAAACTGCCAGTTATAAGAGGAATAAGTTCTGGGGATTCAATGTACAGCATAGTTAATATTGTATTGTACACTTGAAAGCTGCTCATTTAAGATCTTAAATCAGTTCAGTTCGGTCTTAAGTACTCTCACTTTAAAACAACAGATGAATATGTGAGGCAATGGAGTTGTTAACTAAACCTATCCCGTTAATCACTGAATAAACAGATAATCTGAATCAAATCATCACATTGTACACCTTAAACTTAATGCTACATGTCAGTTATGCCTCAATAAAGCTGAGGGAAAAGAAAAAAAAAAGTTAAAAAAAAATATATATGTTAGACTGAAGTGATGCTGAAGACTACCTTTGTTGGATACTTTGAAAACAGAGTTCATAGCCACTGGATCTTGGAAGGACCAGGCAGCTAAAATCAGTTGATTTCATGCATCAGTGATTTTTTATTTAATTTTATTTTTTAAAGAAGGGCAAGACTTGTTAAGAAGCATACTATATTTTTAAAGTCTTTATTGACTTTGTTACCATATTGCTTCTCTTTTCTATGTTTTGTTCTTTGTTATGTCTTCTCTTTTCTTCTGTTTTCTATGTTTTTTGGCCATGGGCCCTGTGGGATCTTAGCTTCCTGACCAGGGATGGAACCCCCACCCCCTGCCTTGGAAGGGGAAGAATTAAACACTGGGCCACCAGGGTGGTCCCTCACATATAAGAACTTTTTAGACCAGGAGGCACTGATATAGCAGTCAGGCTTTTATCTTACCAAGTAGGTGTATTCTTACCCAGTGTAACTGGAATTTTTAACGGTCTGTTTACTAGAAAAGTTGGTTCTATCAAGGCATCACACAAAAGATATATTCTTTCTCTAAATGCTTTCTTTGGCTCAAAATATCTAAATGTGTCATCATTGGCTATTAACAGTATCAGGATGTAGATCTAAGCCTTTTCTTTGCTGATGAATCTCCTGAAAAAGAAAAAGGGATTCATCGCCTTTTCTGCACAAACCACACACGTTGTCTGGTCCTGGCGTTTCGAGTTTCAGTTTCCCGGACATGGAGCAAGACATTGTGGATACTGATGAAGCAATCTGATTGCAAAATCCTTTTTCATTTTTATGCTTTCATTATGAATATTTTACAGTCTTCTCCCTCATTTCTAATTTGCTGTTAAAAAGTGATATGCTTTAATTGAGTCTTTCTAAAACACTCGATTTGTTTATTTATTTATAAAATTAAAAAAACTTTTTTGGTCGCACCGCACAGCCTGCAGGGTTATTGAACCAACCACGCCACTGCAGTGGAAGCTTGGGGTCTTAACCACTGGATTGCCAGGGAAGTCCCCTCAATTTTGTAGAAATAACTTTTTTTGTTTACACTCCCTGCCATTGGTCAATATTGTTTCTGTTTATACTCTTAATTTGTTTGTTCATGGATGAATTCATCAAATTGCATAATTATAATTCACAGGTATGACCGGCCTAAACAGGTTTGGGCTGGATGCAGCTGACTCTTGTTAAACACGTATCTCAATGGGTGATGCGTGACGAACAGAAGCAAGAGAGCCTTCAAGAGAATCTACCCGTTGCCACAGGCACAAAGACAGTATTTTCACCAAGAGATTGAAAGGTGTTGGTTGCTGTAACAAGTTGGTTAAGAAAGGGATTGGTTTGGAACTTCCCTCGTGGTCCAGTGGTTAAGACTTTGCACTTTCACTGCAGGATTCAGTCCCTGGGAGGGGAACTAATATTCACATGCCTTAGGGCACGGCCAAAAAAAAAAAAGAATTAGTTAAGACAGTTTCTACTAAACCATCTGTTATGACCATAGTTTCATAAAAGAAAGGACATGTGAATGCCCCAAATCAGAACAGTAGGCGGTGCTTCCCACGAGGACAATTGGTGACTTTGGGCCAACATGGATTTATGCTCTGTCTGTATATAATCTCCTATGAATGGACTAATGCTTTGTCAAGGGCTGGTGCTCACATATGGACTAAGAATTGTCAGCCACTGATTTTGTCCACGTTATTCTCTAGACATGGATTCTCTCCTTCAGGTTCTAGTGTGGTCTGTGCAGTGTGCTAAATCGCTTCAGTCGTGTCTGACTCTCTGCGTCCCCGTGGACTGTAGTCCACAATGCTCCTCTGTCCATGGGGTTCTCCAGGCAAGAACACTCCAGGCAGTGTGTTGCCATGCCCTTCTCCAGGGGATCTTCCCGACCCAGGGATCAAACCTGCGTCTCTTGTGTCTCCGGCACTGGCCGTCAGGCTGTTTACCACTAGCGCCACCTGGGAAGCTCAGCATCCCCCTAAAACCTCCTAGTAACTTATTCATCTGAACACTAAGGTTGTCACTCATGAGGGCCCTGTGACCTTACATCAGTAGGGAAAAGGGCCGCTCCAGTCCCTCAGATTCCCCTGCCCAGCATAAGCCCTTCCCTGAATAATCCACTGGGATAACAAACTTCCTGAGTGCGTGCAGTGCCAGCACCAATGAAAGGTGACCGGCTCACTGGTTTTACTGAAGAACCTCTAAGGACGGGTTCAGAGTTAGGGACGGGGTAAGACTGTTCCTGGGGCTTCTCTGATGGCTCAGATTGTAAAGAATCTACCTGCAATTAGGGAGATCTGGGTTTGATCCCTGGGTCAGGAAGATCCCCTGGAGAAGGCAATGGCTAACCACTCCAGTATTCTTGCCTGGAGAATCCCATGGACAGAGGAGCCTGGCGGGCTACGGTCTTTGGGGTCACAAAGAGTTGGATACGACTGAAATGACTAACACTTTCACTTTCAAGATTGTTCCTAAGGATCAGAAATAGAGAAGAGACATTCTGAACTCTTGTATGATAGAAAAGCCGCTCTTAGCAGAAAGGAGGGATGTCTTATCTTGTGTTCCAAAATAAAAACTCCACCCTGGGCACTTTCTGAAACCTCCCACATCCTCCCCATCACCCTTTCCATCTTCAGTCACAAACCCAGATACCCCCAGTTCCACTGTTTATTACCTTATTATTATCATTATCTTTGGCCATGACACAGAGCATGTCCCCAGCCAGAGATCACACCTGTGCCCCCTGCGATCAGAGCTTGGAATCTTAACCACTGGACTGCCAGGGAAATCCTTACCTCCATCAATTGTTTAAGTTTTATTGGGCAGAGGATGAGATGATTGGATGGCATCACCGACTCAGTGGACATGAATTTGAGCAAACTCCGGGAGATAGTGGAGGACAGAGAAGCCTGGCGTGCTGCAGTCCATGGCGTTGCAAAGTTGGACATAACTTAGTGACTGAACAACAAGTTTTAATGACATATTTGGTGCAGACTATATGTCTACATAAGACGTGTATTTGTTTTAAAGGATAGGGAAGCAAATACTCCCTATTCACCATCCTAGGGAAGAAATGGAGTGTTCCCACTGAAACCACCCAGCTCATTGTCTTTTGCTTCTTCCAAGGAAGACTGTGCTTGCCTGCGGTGGCTGTAAGCTTCTATCACAGCCCCTGACCCACCCTCCTTGCCTTCATGTTAATTACCAAAGCCATCGGAGGAGCTGGTCTTCATTATGCAGCATTCTGTACTAAATTAACAAATCTACGCACAACCCTTCCTATCTTAATACGACTTTTCTCCCTCAATAAAGCTGGAAGCCAACGCCTGACTGTGCCTTTATCCTCTTTAAGGATCTGGTGATGCTGGGAGGGCAGCCTCATCGTTTCCTTCCAGCATCCCCATGCAGAATGCTGCCCTCTGTCAGAGACGGTGAGGGTTTCTGTGACAAAGAAGCAGCAGGTCACAACCCCAGATCTCACCCACGGTGCCCGGTGCCAGCCCACTGGTCACTGGAAGGAGTTGCAAAGTTCAGACGATGTAGTCATTTCAAAATTTCGCATTGCCTTTGCAAGATTAGTAATAGGCCACGAAAGCAGAAGGACTGAACGCCGGAGGCCCTTGTCCTCCCACTGAAACACCCTGATGCTTGTCGCACGGCAAACGAAAGTAGGGCCAGCGGAGAGATAACCCACCGAAAAATAGCTGAGACGTGAGAACAGAAGTGAAAGTGAAGGCGAGTGAAGGAGCTGCTTCCCTGGAGCCATCCTGGTGTCAGTAAATCTTGGAGTGCTTTCCTGTGGCTATTATCCTCCAGCTGGCTATTTAAATTGAAAAAAAAAATTGTTGAAGTACAGTTGGCTTACAGTGCTGTGTTACTTTCAGGTGTGATTTAGTTATATATATATATTCTTTTTCAGGTTCTTTATCATTATAGATTATTCTGACTCTTTGTGACTCCATGGACTGTAGCCCACCAGGCTCCTTCTCTGTCCATGGAATTCTCCAGGCAAGAATAGTGGAGTGGGTTGCCATTTCCTTCCCCAGGGGATCTTCCTGACCCAGGGATTGAACCTGGGTCTCCTGCATTGCAGGTAGATTCTTTACAGTCTGAGCCACCAGGGAAGCCTTTATGGATTATTACAAGATATTGAATATAGTTCCCTGCGCTGTATGGTAGGACCTGTTTATCTTTCGCAATTGTGTTTTTATGGAGGCAAATCCTCAGGGGTTATCGTTGCTTCTGGGTCCCAGTGAAGAGGACTCATTGCACCAGGCCTACTTTTCAATGGTGTCCGGGTAGCCCCGAGGTTGGGGTTCTGTCTTTTTCTTTCTTTTTGTGGCTGTACCACGTGGCATGTGGGATCTTAACTCCCCAAGCAGAGATCACCCCATGTGGTGGGAGCACAGAGTCTTACTTAACCACTGGCCCACCAGGGAAGCCCCAGGGTTCTGTCTGTTTCTTACTTCTTTGCTGGGTGGCCTTGCACAGTCACAGAATGTCTCCTGGGGTCTGTTCATCCCTCTGCCAGATGGTTTTTAACCAAAGGGCCACAGGCCCTCTAGCCTGTGATCTCAGAGCGACCGAAGTGACCTTCTGGTTCCCAGTGTGTGATAGCTTGGGCCTCGCTGACGTCTGTCCAGCCAACCCCAGCTCTCTCTGAGAGGTCCCCCAGGAGCTGCTGCACAGGCCCAGTGGAAGGCTCCTTCAAGGCTTTTTATTTCTTTAAAAAGCTGGCCCTGGGGAGGAATAGAGCTCACCTCCCGGCTACTTTGCCCAGAGCGTAAGGTCACCTTTCTCTGGCTCCTCACAGCTCATCTGAAGCCAGGCATGGGGTGAGGCCAAAAGAAAGGAGGGCACATCCAGAGAACAGCTCAGGACTACTGCAGAGACCTAGGCTCGGACCCTGCAGGCGGCCCTAATTGACAGCAGCAATGGTTACGGATTTTGTGGGTCTCAGCACAAAATAACAATATGGGGCTCCTTGTACAAAAATTGAGTCTCAAGATGGGGAGAGTATTAAACCAATACTAAACCAGCAGAGTATTGAGCCCATCAGAGGGCCCTTCCAGGTGGGGCTGGTGTGATGGCCCAGGTGGCATGCCCATGAAGCTGGCCTCATTTGGCTCACTTTTCACCTGTTTTGTGAATCCATAGGCTGTTCACAGCTTACCCCGCCGCACCTCCTCCCCACTGAAAAATCCAGGCTTCTTCACACCACCTGACTCTGACTCCAAAATGAGAAGGAAGAGCTTCCCTCCATTCCAGCCTGAGCGTCACCTCCTGCATCCTCATCCCCTGCCTCCCCCTGCCCCCGCACCCCTCTATCAGCCTCCTTCCTGGAAGGTTGGAAGTTGGGTCATCCTCCTCCATTGGAAAACCTACTCCCACCCCCAGGGTGAGGTCTGGCTCCACAGCCCCAATAAACCAGTCCCTTTAGAGGGTGACGTCAGTTCATTTCCTGAGTCTGGTCATTAAGAAACTGAGCTGGACTATTTAGTCTTCAGCAACAGCAAGGATGAGACACAACTAGCCCAGTTAGGTGGGAGAGTGACAAGTTCAGCTCATTTCTTTTTCAGTCCCTTCTTGCTAAAACACTGAAAAGCTCCTGTGGTCCAGCTGGGATTACCATAGGGGCATCTGTCGTTGCTTGACGAGCCCACAGCTAACGTCACCCCCTCTCTCCCGGGAAAATGCTCTCTTCCACCCTCCATCCCTAGGGATTGGGTGGGACTGACTCAACCTCATGGGTGACATTGACCCATCTCAGCCCAATGAGCGTTAGCTGTAGGACTTTTCACTTATTTACTTTTGCCTGCACTGTCTTCGTTGTTTTTGCATGGGCTTTCTCTAGTTGCAGCCAGCAGGGGCTGCACTTCATTGCGGTGCCCGGGCTTCTCACTGTAACAAGTGGCTTCTCTTGTTGCCGAGCACAGGCTCCAGGCTCCCGCGCTGGCTCAGGAGTTGCTCGCGGGCTTCCGTAGTTGTGGCTCGTGGACTCTGGAGCGAGTGCTCCATGGTTTGGCTCCAGGCTTAGTTGCTCTGCAGCATCTGAACTTCTGGACCAGGGGCTGGACCCACGTGCCCCGCACTGGCAGGCGGATTCCTAACCACTGAGCCACCAGGGAAGTCCAGGGCCTTGGCACTTCTGAGTTTGGATGTTTTTTTGACTTGGATCTTTAGAGATGCTGACGGAGGGGCACCAGTTTTGCTTCTCTGAGTCTGACTCTGCTGTGCTTGGACCATGCATCTTTGCTCTGGGCACATCTTGGAAGAAACCACCTCCTTTCTTGGATATTGGACTTGAAGAGATTCCTGTCTTGGGTGCCTGAAGCCATTCTGAGCTTCACAGGTGGGCTCGTTCCTGGAGCTGTGGATATTACAGCCCCTCAGATGAGTCACTGAATCAGGACCCCAAACTTGGCACCCCGAGATTGCCACAAGCATTTGACCTGGTCCTCTGATTTTCCCATCATGTGAGACAAGAGGTCCCCAAATTCAGGACGTCTTCATGGGCACCAATATCCGTGTGTCCATGTTGGGCTGAAGTCAGATATGGCCTGAGTCTTCTAAGCCAGCCCGCTGAGCCACCCAGCCTGCCTGACTCAGCTCCTTGGGGTGGGGAATGGGTCTTGTTCCTAGGCTCTCGGGCACAAGTGGAACCCAGCAAATGTTCGCTGAATCGATTCTCAAGATTCTTAATCAAGCATATCCAGTTTCAAGGGGGCATGTGGAATGGGACAGTGGTGGGGTATAAGGAAATGACCCCAATCCCCTTTTGTCTCTTTCTTGGTCTCACCCTTAAAACCCAGATCCCTAAGGCCCTGAGGTGAGCCCTGAGCAGGATGGAGGCAGAGCTGTGGTCCACACCTGTGAGTGTCATGGGGATGATGAAGACTCCTGAAGAGGAAGCATCCCGCACCCCTGCCCTGGCCACCTTCCTCTCTCCCCACAACCAGCTCAAGTGCAGGGCATGCTCCAGCTCAGAGGCACGTGGTCCCTAAGGGGGTGCAGGAAACTGGGTATCTAGGGAGAATAGAGTGCCTGCCTGGCCTAGGTAACAGTTAAACACAGCCGAGGGAGGGAGAGATCAGAGAGGAGAGGACCCGAGGGTAGAAAGGGCCAAGGGAGCCGTAGATTGAGGCCATCCTTTCAGCCAGCAAACCGCATCATCCTGACATCGTTCAGCATCTGAGTTCTCCAAGTCTCCCTCTCTCTTATCTTCCCTGAATTTCATGCTTAGCAAACCATCCCCTGATTATAAGATGGCTTGACATCCAGGACAATACATCAGTTTCTTGAGTTTGATTAACACAAGCCTGCCTGGAGAGATGGATCCATTGGGTTTTTTTGTTTGTGTGTGTGCATGTTTTGGCTTTTATTTTTAATGCTTTTTTTTTTTGAGATGGATCCACTCTTGACTGATTGAGCAAAACTGGGTCTCTGATCCTACAGAGCTGGGGCCATACATGGGCCCCTGTCAGCACCTGAAAGTGATGACAATCTGTGATCCCCTCGGTGGAGTCCTTTGCCCTCTGCTGAATCCATCCATTTGCATTTCCAGCTTGCTGGGGTTTGAATCTAGGCTTTGCTACTGATTAGCTGTGTGACCTTAGGCAAGTTCCTTAATGTCTCTGTGCTTCAGTTTCCTCATCTGTAAAATGAGATTAAAATAGGTTTGTTTAGGGTTGAAGGCTGTTAAGAGCTTAGCACAGGGCCTGGTTCATCTGTGCTTTGTAAGGCTCTGCTGTTGCTGTTTGAATTTCCGTAATGCCTACCTGCTGTGACCTTGAACAAGTAACTTTTTTTTTCATCTGGCTTTTGTTTCCTTATTTATCACATGGAACTAATAATACAACCTACTGGAAAAAGCGTGGGGCAAAGTAAAGTGTCATAGAATGTATTATAAGTTTTTTTTTTTTAACTACCATGCTCCACAAATGAACCGGGGGTTTATGTTTATCATTTATAATGAACAATTATTAGTCTCACGGGGTCCCTCTGGACTATACGCTGTCAGCTACAGACTGGCCCTTGCCATGCCTGCTTGCCGTCTACCTCCACAAAGATGAAATCAAGAGCTGCTGCAGCTGCTGACCTTTAACATCCCCTGAAGGAGTTCAGGGTGGAGAGCAGGAATGAGGCACTCTGTGCTCTGCAAAAACTGGCTATACAGGTCTTCAGATATTATCAGAAGCCGATTTTATGAGCCTAATTCTTGTATGTCCTCATATCCAGAAAAGCACTAAAATCCTTCATCGTGATGACTGTTCCTCGTGACTAGTAAAGGCCTCATGAGACTAGTAGAAACCTTTTGGAAAAATATGTGCTTGATTTCATGTGTTCCCCCTTTGCCAACAAAGGCCCATATTGTCAAAGCTACTGTTTTTCCAGTAGTCATGTATGGATGTGACATAAAGAAGGCTGAGCGCCGAAGAATTGATGCTTTTGAAATGTGGTGTCAGAGAAGATAGCAAGGAGATCAAACCAGTCAATCCTAAAGGAAATCAATCCTGAATATTCTTTGCAAGGACTGATGCTGAAGCCGAAGCTGCTTTGGTCACCTGATTCAAAGAGTCGACTCATTGGAAAAGACCCTGATGCTGGGAAATATTGAGGACAAGCGGAGAAGGGGGCGATAGAGGATAAGATGTTTGGGTGGCATCACCAACTTAATGGGCACGAGTTTGAAGACAGTGAAGGACTGGGAAGCCTGGCATGCTGCAGTCCATGGGATTGCAAAGAGTCAGACATGACTGAGCGACTGAACAGTCGCTTCCCCAAAAATCACATATACACTGACCTTTCCTCCCCTGCCTCTTTGGAGCAGCTTCTCAGAGCTATCTGAGGTGCTGTCTCCTGGGTGGAGTCCTCATTTTGTCCCCAATAAACTTAACTCGTAACAGTCATGTTGTGCTTTTTAAGTTGACAGTGCAGATGATTTTAATACTTAGTTCCTAGCCTAGTGA
Organism: Bos mutus; assembly: GCF_027580195.1. Classification (NCBI taxonomy): domain Eukaryota; kingdom Metazoa; phylum Chordata; class Mammalia; order Artiodactyla; family Bovidae; genus Bos; species Bos mutus. Next base: position 6,564,561 of record NC_091635.1, on the reverse strand, counting down.
AACCTGAGAAGGGGACCAGAGAGGAGGGAAGAACGTGCGTAAAGAGGAGCTTTGGTACCGCTCCCCACAGAAGAGGGGGGTACCTCAGGGGCTGCAGGAGGCTCTGAGTCTGTACTAGCAGCTTCACTCCCTCCCAGAGGTTAAGAGGCTTCTCTGTGTGAAGCTGGGAGAGGCTGGAAGAAGTTGGTGCCAGTTCCTGACTGTCCCCTGAGGGTGTTGCTCTGATACAGGGCAGAGTTGCTTTTTAAAAAGCAGAGTTGCTGTTAGTGATGAGGTTGCAAATTCAAATGGCAGAGGGAGGAGGAGGGGAAAGGTTTGCTTTGCCTTTGAGAGGCAATAAAAGATAAGAACAAAAAATAAGAACGCCTCGTCACTGGTCCTGCCCGAGCCTTGTGAGTGTGTGTGTAGGGTGGGTGTTTCTGCTGTTGGTAACTGGGGGTAGGTAGACGGCTAGAAAGCCAAAGGAAACATGAACGTAAGCAGAACTTGGTTCAAGACACAGAAAAGCATATCTACGGGGCTTACGTAAGCACCAGTTATCAAAAAGATACCTTTATGTTAATGGGTAAACATTGCTAAAAGCAGAAATGCAAATAAGAAGGGAGGGCGTAGACTTTGGCATCAAGGTCAGGGAAACAAGGATCATTTGCTTGGGGAAGTCTGAGCTCTGCTTGTTTCAACAGTTACGTTATTTTCATGGCATCACTTAGGGGCTTCCCAGGTGGCCCAGTGGGTAAAGAATCCGCCTGCAATGCAGGAGATACAGGGGACACAGGTTCGATTCCAGGGTCAGGAAGATCCCCTGCAGGAGGTCATGGCAACCCACTCCAGTATTCTTGCCCAGAGAATCCCATGGACAGAGGAGTCTGGCAGGTTACAGTCCATAGGGTTGCAAAGAGTCAGATACAACTGAAGGGACTGAGCAAGCAGCATTCAGGACCTCGATAACGTCATGAGTGGCACAAGGTCTGGAAGGCCTTGACGGGTGCAGTCAGGGGTTAAGGTGTCCAGATCTGTTGTTTGCTGCTGTCTTGGAGCTCTCTTAGCTGTCCCCCAGAAAGCTTCCTCTCCTGGCAGATGGGAGGGTGGTCCAGGGCTGTTCTAGTTGGGGAGGTGCATTACCTGAGCTCTCTGCCAGGTAGCAAAGAAGCTGTGATCTCCATCCTGCTTGCAATCTCCGGGGATTGTTCCTCTTGTCTGGGAGGAGGCTGGAAACAAGGAGCATTCTGGGAGACACTTAGAGCCACTTCACGTGTCTAGTTCCACAATCCTCTACCCTGCTGCTCACCTCTGGCTGTTTACTTTCAGCAAAGCTGGATTTCCTGCCCTGAAGATGAAGGGCAGTCCTTTCCCAGAGCAGCTCACGAGAGGATCACTAGCAGAGCAACACTAGTGAGTTTCAGATGTTTCCTCACAAACAGTCCCAGGAACTCTAAATTAGAGGGGAGAAGTGTTTGGAGTGGGAAGCCTGAGACTTTGGAAAATGACTTGGAGAGGTTGGGCAGAGTCATGATCATTTCCTGCTAAGCTTATCCAGGAGAACCAGCCAGCATCCCTCCCCAAGCCAGCTGGCTGGGCTGGGATCTGGGTGGGACTGACAGATTAGCCCAAGGAGTCCCAGATGGTCAGAGATTGTTAATGATGTAACACACACATCATTTGTTTATTGGAAGGTCTCCAGAGTGAGCAAGAGAGGAAAACAAGCAAATGGAAATATTCTACAAGGAGTGGAACAGCTGATCTTTCTAGGCTTTCTTGTTTGTTTCCGAGCTGAGACTGGAAATCAGTCAAGAGCTGGACCTAGTCTTCTTGCGCTTTCGTTTTTTTATATATTTTTTTCTTTTGCGTTTTCCTTTTCCATCTCTTCCTCCCTTCTCTTCCTTCTCCTTTCCCCTCTCTTTTCTTAAAACCACTTTATTGAGATGAGGAACTTTAAAAGTGAAATCTCTTCACCTACAGGGCATGGATTTTTCTGTGAAATCAGATTCTTTGACCACCAATTTGTGTTTCACTAACTTTGTTTGATGGGAAAAAAATGTCCCCGAGGGATAAGGAATGGTTAGAAGGAGACAGATTAGCTGGCATGGTTTTTTGCTGATTGATTTGTCTTCCTCTGATAAAATTTTCTGATAGGGAAGGAAAATACCACTGAACCCAGACTGCTGTCTAGGGTGAATGGGTGGCGGCCTGTGGGAGGGAGGCTGGCTGGTGTATAGAGCTCTGCCTTTCTTAGATATTAATTCTCAAGCAGAGGCCATGAGCGAGAAGCCCCACATTGAGATTAGAAGTGACCATTTCTTTCTGAGTTACCTCCCTGTTCTCTTCCCAGACCTTTACTGGGGCACCTCTGAGGCTCTTCTAGCAATCTGTGTGCACGTTTCACAGGCCAGGGGCTCACTGAAGGTGGGGACTAGTTGTGGCGTGTGTGTGCCTGTGTGTGTGTGCCTGTGTGTGTGCATCCTTTATCACGCGCATCATAGTTTCTTACCCTTTGGAAACGATCCATAAATGTTTGCTGAATGACTAGACGAGGCACGTGGACTGCTGAGGGAGATGAACGTACAAGAGGGATGTGAAAGTTCAGCCGAGAGAGGAGGGAGAGGAGGAGAGGTGACCTGCTTCCGTGTCCCACTCATGAAGGAGAGGTGTCAGGGGCAGAGTTAGAAGGAATGGGGATCCTGTAGGACAGGGACCTTTTGATTTTATTTCCCTAGTAATTCCATTTTTCCCCGATGAGGACCAGCCCTGCATGAATGGATGGACAGTCTATGTCTTTATGCCCCACTTTCCCCTCCCTGGTTGCTGGTTTTGCTGAGGTGCTATAGAGGAGACTGACTTTAGCGTGTTAAATATTTGCTCCTCTTGAAACAAAACTGGCTTGCGGGTGTTCATCGTAGCACTGGGGATGGCGAGTTAGGAAGCGAGCTCTTGAACTGAAGTCTCTTTGTCCTGATTCACCAGCATCTGGGGCAAAAGCTGCCCCCTACTCTTTCCCCAGACTTCACAGTCAGGCTCTGGCACAGCAAGAACCCAGCGTGGAGAGTTTCTGAGCCCCTAACTCACATTGCTGCCTTTGGTGGCTCCTGAGATTGTACTGGTAGCAAGAGAGGGCTGAGAGTTCTCTGATGGAAAGGGCAGCAGGGTTGTTTACATGTTTTAAATTATTTAGCTGCATCAAGTATTCAGATTTGTGAGAACAACAGCAACTCTATTTAAAATCTCCAAGCATATGATGGATGAACTCTGCTTCCAGGCAGTTCCCAGCTTCCAGCCCAGACTCAAGGAATATTCTGAGAGTTTCTCAGGCTCATTTGGTTCAGCCTTCACCTCTTGGGATGAGTTGAGTGCGGGGGCCATCCAAGGCTGATGATCCTTGGCGAATGTGTTTCAGATAAGTGAATTTTAATGAGAGGTCTCATTGCATCCGTTAGGGAAATTAAAATGGAGGACTTCAGGCTTCAGAAGCAGGGGAGCAGGCCTCTGACCCACCTGGACACACTACCTAGATTCCTGGCCTGCCTGCGGGCACAGTAAGTCAGGTGACACTTTAGATAAGAAAGGGAGTGAGTCTTGGAATCTCTTAAGTCCCTGAGGACCTGGCCAGAACTCCCCCACTTCTCCCCCTATCTAAGAAGTCTTATGACTCGCCAGGTGAAATAAACAGCATTGTAAAAGTTAAAGTTAAACCAGAGATGCATTTTTGCATACAAACTGATGATGAGATCAGTTTGGGATCTGGGATTATAAACAAGAGCCCCCAAACTGCAGTTTGATGTCTTACCCATGGGCTGGAGGCAGCACCTGGGTGCTGTGCGTGCTAAGTCGCTTCAGTCGTGTCCAGCGCTTTGTGACCCCGTGGACTGTAGCCCGCCAGGCTCCTCTGTCCACAGGGTTCTCCAGGCAAGAGTACTGGAGTGGGTTGCCATGCCCTCCTCCAGGGGATCTTCCCGACCCGGGGATGGAATCCGCATCTCTTATGTCTCCCGCATTGGCAGGCAGGTTCATCCACGAGCGCCACCTGGGAAGCCCCTTTCCCAGCTGGGATTCCAGGTTGCTGTCAGTGAGGGACTTGCCAGTGCTGTTCACGTCTGGTTGAAGGCTGTGGGCCTGATTTGGGGATGAATAGACTGTTACCTTTGTCTGTTGTTTCTATTTCTTTTCTTTTAATGACAGCATATTGAAATTAAGTCAAATAATGCTCTATTAAATATTGGAATTGTTTATGTGTGTGTAACAAGCAGTTTCTTTTGTTAACAAATCCTTCAAACCTAAAAGTGAAAGTAAAACTTTTGGTGAAACAGTGCCCCATACCTCACCTCCCAGAGAAAAGAGATGCTCGCCTTAGGAAATCAGGGTTGCGATATTCACACAGAAGTCAGGAGCTTTGTGTAGGTGGCTGTGGGAGCTCAGTCCCTTGGGATCATGTCTGTGAAATGTGTGTGTGTGTGTTTCTGTGTATGAGGCTGCTGCTTTTCTCATGAAGCTTCATCATGTTAGGTGAGACCCAACGTGACACCTACTGAAGTTGTTCTGGACCTCAAGATGGGTGTCCTAATAACAACCATTTATTGAATGTTTCTTATACACCTGATAAATAAATAAAGATATTACATTATGTTATCTAACATTTTCACTCAAAAAAAAAAAAAAAAACCCTCAGCAAGCCAGGTATGATTATCCCTGTTTTATAGATAAGAAAAATAAGGCTCACAGATGTCTTTCAGAATCAAATCAAGGTCTGGTCTGATTCCAAGTCTGGGGTTTCTTTCCACCAAACAGCAGTATCTTTTCTCTGGCAGGTCTCTAGGACTATCCTACATAAAATTTAGCAGCTCTGTCAAAACATTAAATAATACTGCACCCTCTGAAAAGGTGACCTCTGGGGAGGAGGACAGGGGCAGCGTGTGGGAAAAATGTTGGGGGTGGTTTCTGGGAAGCTGGTAAGGTTCTTTTTGTTTTTAATTTGTTTTTTGGCTGCATCGCATGACACGTGAAATCTTAGCTCCCTGCCGAGGGATTGAACGCGTGCCCCTGCAATGGAAGTGCAGACTCCTTTTTCTTAAAACTTATTTATTTCTTTTTGACTGTGCCAGGTCTTCGCTGCTGTGCAGGCTTTTCTCCTGTTGCTGTGAGTGGGGGCTACTGTCTAGTTGCGGTGTTCAGGCTTCTCACGCGGTGGCTTGTCCTGCTGGAGCACAGGCTCTATGGTGCATGGGCTGCACTCGCTGTGGTGTGTGGGCTCGGTAGTTGTGGCTGGAGGGCTCTAGAGCACAGGCTTAGTGGATGCAGTGCACAGGCTTAGTTACTCCAAGGCATGTGGGATTTTCCTGGATCAGGGATCAAACCCTTGTCTCCTGCCCTGGCAGGCAGATTCCCTACTCCTGAGCCACCAGGGAAACCAGGAAGTGCAGATTCTTAACCACTGGATCTCCAAGGAAGTCCCAGTAATGTTCTATCTTCATTTTGGTAGTGGTTGCACAGAAGTGCTCACCCATCAGGGTACAGACATATGATTTGAGCTTTTCTTGTATGTGTTATTCTTCAATAAAATGTTTATTTAAAAAGAATCCTCCATAGCAATTAATGTTGGAAGGGAGCCCTCCCTCCTATGGTCAATTTGTTATAATGAACCAACAGGAATTCCTCAGACTCTGTTACATAGTCAAGTTTAAAATAATACAAGTATGTTGATACCCTGTCCCTTTACAAAAAGGTTTCTAAGTGGATCACAATAAAAAGTCATGTACAATAATGAAATGATACTAGGAGGAGGTGACCAGTATTATAGGAAAAGGAAAATTGCTACCCACATATGTTACTCTGTTTGCTATCACAGAAGGTTGGCTTCTACCCTCAAGATGCTCACAACCAAGTTGAAGATACTGAGCATTTACTAGTGGTAAGTACACACCTCTCTTCAAATGTATTGGAACTTGTAGGAATAGGCTCCCTTCCAATTTGGTAATCAATAAACCCAAAGGAAGTGAACATTCTCATGGGCTATAGCCTAGATTTCCTGTGTGGGTAACTGAGGTGGGAAAGACCATACGTGATCAATAATTTGGAAACTTGGATCACCAAGTCTTAAAGCTTTTTAAATGGATATTTATATCTTTATAGGAGGGTTTAAACTTGGAGAGACCCATATATCTAGTCACTAGGATGCTTTTGTAATTGATTTGTAATTATGTTCCCTTTTGTTTGCTTGAATTTTTGACTGAGGCTAGATTCACCACCTCTAAGAACACAGACCTTATTCTAGTTTATTTCAAACAGTGGTGGTTTTTAAACTTCCTGACTCAGGAAATTAAGCATTTTTCTTCTTCTCTATACCCTAGAGGTTCAGGGGCCTAAAGGGAGAAGTCACTGGACTCATCAAATCTATAGGCCCTCTTCTCTTTGTAGTTGGCTTTCTACAATTTGGTCAGAAATAGCCAGTGTGGCACCCGGCAGTTTCTGAAAGTTTAATGTGCATGTTTATTTTCTAGAGATCATGTTAAAATACATATTCAGATTCAGCAGGTCTGGGGTGGAGCCTGAGATGTCACATTTCTAACAAACTCTAAGGTAACGTCAATGCTGCAGGTCCGTGAACTACACTTTTGGAGAGAAAAGAATATTAGACTTTGAATCATAATTCCTGGCTTTAGCACTTTTTCATTCATTACCTTGTTTTCTTGGACAAGTCACTTTACCGCTCCAGGTTTGAGTTTCCTCAAATATCAACTGTAGGCGTGCATGGATGCTAGTAGCTTCAGTTGTGTTTAACTCTGTGTGACCCTAAGGACTGTAGCCCACCAGGCTCCTGTCCATGGGATTCTCCAGACAAGAATACTGGAGTGGGTTGCCATGCCATCTTCCAGGGGATCTTCCTGACCCAGGGATCAAACCTGCATCTCTTATGTTTCCTGCATTGGCAGGTGGGTTCTTTACCACGAACACCACCTGGGAAGGCCAACAAAGTATAGTACGGGACAAAAGTGGACGAGATTACTTCAAAGCTTACATTCATGGAATTTTCAGAGTGATACCTTGAGTAAAACAAATCTCCATGTATAGGACTATGTACTGCCTTTCAGGGACTAATAGATAAACTGGTGTTAACAAAGCAGGAAATAAAAGGGCTGAATGAAGAAGGCAGAGAAAGAGATGAGGAGCAATGGCGACTTCTTATGGCAAAATACATATTCTGCTTATGTACAGTGATTTAAACAAATATTTATTTATTTGGCTGCATCGGGTCTTAGTTGTGGATGCAGGGAACTTTAGTTACAGCTTGTGGGATCTAGTTCCCTGACCAGGGATCGAACCCAGGCCCCCGGCATTGGAAGTGTAGAGTATTAGCCACTGGACCACCAGGGAAGTCCTGACTGATGGGTTTGAATTGAAAAGTGTTTCCTAGAGAGAGGCTGCTACTTTTCCCCAACAATCCACTTCAGGAGGATGTTATTGATAATTTACATTACTGATAATTTAGTTATGTTACTGATAACTTAGTTATATAAAAATCTTGAATGAGAGAAGTAAGGGGTGAGTGTGAGCTATGAAATAAGCACTTTCAGGAAGCCATGAGTGAGTCCTGGCTGGAGGGCAGGTTTCCGGAGGTGCAGGGGAGTCTGGTTTGAAAAAAACAGTTTATTTTTGCTGCAGACCACTTCGAAGTTTAATTTCAGCCAAGTTGGCCAGGAATTCGGTATTTGACTGCAACTACCAGACTTAATGGAACTGGAGTTTGGGAGGCAAGGGTGGAGGAACAAATGTATCCTTCCACAAGGGTTATGGAAAGCAAAAGTTCTTGAGGGTCACAGGGTTGAGAGTCAGGAGAGAGGATGTGAGAAAGGGACCCAAGTGATTTAAATGAATGAATGTAGCCCCTGACGATCTGAACCTCTGGCGGCGGCCCCTCCCCCGTGTACACGCATCTGTTTTAAGTAACAAACAGCATCAAGCAGAAAGGATTCCCCAGGCTCACAGAAACGGTCTAGTTTCTCTTTAAGTTCCAAAGCCAAGCGAAGGGAAGAGAGAACTGATGACGGCGCCCTCGCCCAGGATTGAGATGGGAGCCGGGGTGGGGGGTGGGGGTGACCCGAGGAGATCCTTACCTTATGCAGGACGTGCTCATGGAAGTCAGGGCCGGCTCCCCCTTGGTAGGAGTCGAGTCTCTGCAGGTCCATGCCCGGCTTGGAGCCCGCTGTTCCCTGCTCTCCCAGCGCTCTGCGTCAGCTCCGTCCGGTCTCCTAGGGGTGCAGCAGGCTCGGGTCTAACCCCCGCGGGCCGGCCGCATCCGGTTCAGCACTGGACAGCTCCCGCAGCCGCTGCGGCGCGGTACCCTGAGAGGAGGCGGCCTCTCCCTTCCGGGACCGCAGCGTTTCAGCACCAGGAACAGCGATACCGTCCCTGCGCGCTCAGGGCCAGAGTTCTGAGATCCCGTCCCCTGTCTCGTGACTCCAGGCTGTTGGGAGGGATGCAAGATTTCAGACTAGCCGGCAGTCCGTGCGAATCTCATTCAGCTACCGGATCCCCGGGTCTCAGCGTCCCGGCTGCGTTCTCAGGGCACTGTGGTCCCGGGAGCTCACCGTTCCTGATTTTTAGTGACGGAGCATCCCTGTCACACCACGCAGCTCAGCTCTCCTCCTGTGGTTGCAGAGGCGAAGCCCAGCGGCGCTGGAGCCACTTCTCTTTGATCTCTAGACAGTTCCCTACAGAATGTATGAGGTCGACAGATGAGGGCCCAGAGGGGTCCCTGAAGTTTCTGAAATAATTTGCACAATTCTGCTTACCTGCATTTCCCTACAGAGAGGGTCCAGAGCTTAAATTACACTCTCTAGGATGCATATGTCCCCCTCCCCCAAACTTAAGAACACTTGGCTTGGGGAAGGCAGAAGGGTTTTTTGGAGTCGGGCTCCAGAATTCGAATCATAACTCTGAAAATGATGGGCTTCCCTGGTGGCTCAGCTGGTAAAGAACCCGTCTGCAATGGAGGAGACCTGGGTTCGATCCCTGGGTTGGGAAGATCCCCTGGAGAAGGGAAAGTCTCCCCACTCCAGTATTCATTCAGGCCTGGAGAATTCCATATAGTCCATGGGGTCGAAAAGAGTTAGACATGGCTGACCGACTTAAGAACAATTGGCTTGGGTAAGGCAGAAGGGTTGCTTGGTTAAGGGTATGGGCTCCAGAGTTCAAATCATAACTCTGAAAACGATAAGCTGTATAACCTCGGCAAGTTACTTAACTTCCCCTAAGCATCCACGAAGTGGAAATAATAATTGTACCTACGTCATGGTGTTGTTCTGAGGTTTTAATAAGTTTATTCACATAAAGAGCCTAGAATGGTGCCTGACATGTATTAGGAACTCAAAAAATGTTAGCTATTGTGTTTTCAGGACAAGGGGATGAGAACTCTGTCTACCTCTCCTAAACACTGGGAAAGTCCTGCTGCTGGGACCAGCAATTTGAAGACTTTTGTTACCACCTGAAAAAGTGAACATGAAGTTGACCCCTATGGGTACTGGGAGCTGAGATGTGGTCTCAGAGGTTATCCTCATATGATGACTTGGGCATTCAGCAAGCAACTACTTCATTAGACACAAATTCTATCACCACCAGCTTCTAGAGTCAATATAATATGGAAGGAAAGGGCCAGGCCTAAGATTAAAAGGGTGCATTTTACTTCTAGGTTTCAATTCCTTTTTTGGCTAGGTGGCTTTAACCAAACCACACAAGTCTTCTGGGATAGCTTATGTTTTCTCATCTGTAAAATAGGTGGAACAGTTTGTGCCTATCTCATTGGGCTTTTGTGAGGAGTAAATGAGACAACTACGTGAAAATATTTCTTTCTTTGTAAACTGTAAAACCAACCAAAGAAACAGAAATTTGATTTCCGACCTATTTTTCTGGGCTTCATGCCTTCTGGATCTTTTTGTAACATTAACATAATAATTTTTGAAAACATCTTGTTCTCACAGAAATTACATTTTGGATTGGTATGTTTTTAATATTTGGAGCTGCTCAAATGCCATTGGCAAGTACCTTTGTTACCTGAAAACTGGGTTTACCTCTTGGGGGAGTGTCTAACCAAAGACACAACCAAGCCAAAGGGTGGGAGAAAGAAGGGTTAATTACTTGCAGTAAGTAAGGAGAACACCAGGGGTCTTTCCCAAAGCAGTGTCTCCCCAAACAGCAAAATTGGGAGTTTTAAGCTAAGGGTGCCTGGGCTTCCCAGATGGCTCAGTGGTAAAGAATCTACTTGCTGATGCAGGAGACATAGGAGATGTGAGTTGGATTTCTGGGTTGGGTTCTATCTCTGGGTTGGGAAACTGCCCTGGAAGAGGAAATGGCAACCCACTCCAGTATTCTTGTCTGGGAAATCCCATGGACAGAGGAGCCTGGCAGGCTACAATCCATGGGGTCATAAAAGCGTCAGACATGACTTAGCAACTGAGCACAGCACAGCACAGCACAGCACAGCAAGGGTACATTTATATTCATGAAGGGGCTTGAGTAGAAGAGAATGCAGCATAGAATTGGGGCATAGACAGGGTCCAAGCTTTGCTGCTGCTGCTGCTAAGTCACTTCAGTCATGTCTGACTCTGTGACTCCATAGACGGCAGCCCACCAGGCTCCTCTGTCCATGGGATTTTCCAGGCAAGAGTACTGGCCAGGCTCTAGCTGACTGAAGACATAATGGTCAGCAAAGATCAGCATCATTATTCCTTAGGTTCCGGTTGGTCTGGTGGTTGATTGCTTTAGGGGGTTTGGATCTTGCAAAATAGCTCAAGAACATGCTTTAGGCTAACCTTACCTTCAAAACAGAACTGGCGGGTCTTCGTAACTGATAGTGTCTCTGATACGGTTAAGTTATCTCCCTGGGCTGGTATTAGCTAATGTTTCTTACATTCTTTTTTCCCCTTGAAATCACTACCTACTAATGAGACTCATTCTGCTAGGGTACTGACTGTGGCCAGGCTTAGATCACAAAATGGCTTAGGATTAGAATGCCTTTTTTTTTTTTTTTAAAAATTAATTAATTTATTTTAATTAGAGGCTAATTACTTTACAATGTTGTGGTGGTTTTTGCCATACACTGACATGAATAAGCCACGGGTGTACATGCTTCCCCATCCCGAACCCTCCTCCTGCCTTCCTCCCCATCCCATCCTTCTGGGTTGTCCCAGTGCACTGGCTTTGAGTGCCCTGTTTCATACTTCGAACTTGGACTGGCGATCTGTTTCATATATGGTAATATACATGTTTCAATGCTATTCTCTCAAACCATCCCATCCTCGCCCTCTCCCACAGAATCCAAAAGACTGTTCTTTATATCTGTGTCTCTTTTGCTGTCTCACATATAGTGTCATCATTACCATCTTTCTAAATTCCATATATATGCATTCATATACTATATTGGTGCTTTTCTTTCTGACTTACTTCACTCTGTATAATAGGCTCCAGTTTCAGCCACCTCATTAGAACTGATTCAAATGCATTCTTTTTAATAGCTGAGTAGTATTCCATTGTGTATATGTACTACAACTTTCTTATCCATTCGTCTGCCGATGGACATCTAGGTTGCTTCCATGTCCTAGCTATTGTAAACAGTGCTGCAATGAACATTGGGGTACACGTGTCTTTTTCAAAATGATTTCTTTTTATATCAAGAAAGCTTTGTCTGGTTCTCTTCCTCTGGGGACCCCCACTAATCCTATCTGCTTACATATCTGCAGACCTATCTCAGAAGAGTGATCCATTTTATGGGGCTCTCTGGTCTAAATTTTTTAGAGGTGACATTTTCTTACACTGCAATGAAATAAAACTCACTTTATGATGAGGTAAGGAAAAAAAATGACATATTTGTCCTCTTGTTTGGTCTCCTACCTCCCCTTCAGTGTGTGTCACGCATTTGCAATGACCTCCTTAGAAGATAGCATTCCTTGTAATTTTGTAAGGGGTCATGATGACCCACAGCTTGCTTCGTGCGTGCAAATCTGGATTGTCTGAGCCATCAAATACATAATCTGAGGTACAGCCCTTTGTCTCAAAAACATATATATCAGTTCTCAGAGCTTTCTGAAAGACTGACTCCTGGGTTTAAATCCTTAGATTGTCTTTTTTAAAAAAAATACATATTTCATTTATTTTATTTGGTTGCATTGAGTCTTAGTTACAGCATGTGGGATCTAGTTCCCCAACCAGGGATTGAACCCAGGAGTCCTCCATTGGGAACATAGAGTCTTAGCCTACTGGACCACCCAGGAAATCCCCTTAGATTGTCTTGAATAAAAGTATCTCAAACAGGGGCTCTGTAGCAATCTACAAGGGTGAAATGGGGAGGGAAATGGGAGGGAGGGGACATGGATGTACCTATGGCTGATTCTTGTTGATGCTAGACAGAAAACAACAAAATTCTGTAAAGCAATTATCCTTCAGTAAATAAATAAATACAAATATCTGTTTCTTTATTAAATCAACTATTTTTTTTTTGTGGAGAGCCGTCTCCATATGCTGAGGAAGTATTTATTTGCTCAGGGACTCTGAGGCCAGAGGGGCAACTGCCGTACACATCCAGCCAACTGCTTATTCCCCTTTCTGGGGTTTGCCTCTTGGTCCAGACCCCCTCTGCTGGGAAATGGTGTTCGAATTCTGCTAGGGCATGTGGTTCCGAGTTTCTTCTTTCAGCCCTTGATTTCAGGATCTGTTGCATTCTCTATGCTCAGTTCTCTTGCTTTATCTGTGCAAAACTTCAGCGATCAGCAGTGCTGAGATATGTGAGTTCAGTGGTCAGCTTCCCCTTTGCTTTCACGGTTTACAATCCACATTTTTATATCAATGGCAGGTTATGTCCACTCTGAGAAATTTGTCTCTATCAGCATCTCCCTGTTAGATGGGATTCTTAAGAACACTCATTTACATTTTATCTATTTTATTAAAATTTTTTTTGTTTTGGCTGTGCCTCATGGCTTGTGGGATCTTCTTCCCTGACCAGGGATAGAACCTGGGTTCACGGTAGTGAAGGCAAGACTCCTGACCACTGGACAACCGGGGAACTCCCTCATTTACATTTTAATAGGGAACTTTCGGTCCTTTGTCTGGGAACAGCAATTACTTTTGGTGGGTTCCCTTTCCATGTCTATCATGACCGAACGAAGTTTAAGAATTTTTATTTTTTTCATTTCATCTCAAAAATTGTAAACAAAGCAATAAATGCCTGTAAGTCAAAATACAGAATGATATATTCAATTAAAAAAATAAAAAGGAAAATATAATGGTATGAAAGGGCTCTTCTCTCAACTTCCAATCTCTCTCCTCTCAGGCAAACCTTATTTTTAGCTCTTTCCCATTTTAGCTCCTTTGATGTCAATTTTATGTTTATCAACCACAAACACTTTGTGTTGGCTTGTGCCCCGATATTTCCTCTGCTCATCCTTCTTCATATAGTTATGTCACTGTCTTCCGTTCTTTCGCTACCGTTTCGTACAACAGACCGAAACCTCCATTTCTTGCCTCATTAGCCATAGATTGTATCTTTTTAGTCCCCAAGATGTAAGATGAAGAATTAGCACCCCTATCTTTCCTTTTGCCTTGCTTCCCCTTACATTTCCCAAACTGTATCAGATATACTTTTATAAAGCCCTTTATTTTAGATTATTTTATGCTGATAGGAGCTTGCACAGAGTGTAGAGTTCTTGTATATGCCATGCCCAGTTTCCTTTACTATTCACAGTTGCATATCTGTCACAATTATGAACCAGTATGGCAGCCCACTCCAGTCTTCTTGCCTGGAGAATCCCATGGACAGAGGAGCCTGGCAGGCTACAGCCCATGGGGTCACAAAGAGTCGGACACGACTTAATGCACTGTCTCTGTCTCTCATTGATGTATTGTCTTTAACTACAACGCATACTTTATTTTGGAGAAGGCAATGGCACCCCACTCCAGTTCTCTTGCCTGAAAAATCCCATGGACAGAGGAGCCTGGTAGGCTGTAGTCCATGGGGTCGCGAAGAGTCAGACACGACTGAGTGACTTCACTTTCACTTTTCACTTTCATGCATTGGAGAAGGAAATGGCAACCCACTCCAGTGTTCTTGCCTGGAGAATCCCAGGGATGGCAGAGCCTGGTGGGCTGCCTGTCGTCTATGGGGTCGCACAGAGTCGGAGACGACTGAAGCGACTTAGCAGCTTAGCAGCATACTTTATTTGTATATCCTTTTTTGTTTTTGTTTTTTTTTTAACCTAAAGTCCTCATTCTGTTCTAGTATCCAATCCAGGACATTTCATTGCACTGAACCGTTGTGTTTCCTTAGGCTTCTTCGGACTGTGAGAGTTTCTCAAACTTGCTTTATTTTTGATGACCTTTTGAGGAGTTATTGGTCAGGTATTTGGTGAAATGTCTTTCAATTTGGATTTGTCTGACATTTTTCTCATGGTTAGAATGGGATTATGTCATTATCAATGCATCACATCCAAAGAATGTATTATCAGTATGACTTATTGATGGCGTAAACCCGGATCATCTGACTGAGGTTGTGTTTGACAGCTTTACCCACTGATGTTTATCTCCTCTTTGACATTCTTCTTCTTCTTTTTGGAGCACTTCCTTCTTTCTGGAAATTCCTAGGATTCAAGTATCCTAGCTGTAGAGTTATCTTGTGTATTTCTTTCCCCCTCTTTTTATTGAAGTATAGTTGATTTTCAAAGCTATGCTTGTTTCAAGTGTACAGCAAAGTGATTATACACACACACACACACACAATCAAAGTCAGAGTCTTTTCCATTGTACATTATTATTATAAGATATTAAATATAGTTCTCTGTGCTATACAGTAGGACCTTGTTGTTCATCTATTTTATAGTCAGCAGTGTGTGTTTATTAATTACGGTTATCATATACATTTCTGCCCAGACTTAGAATCAGTCATTTCTCCAAGAACCCCTGGTCCATTTTGTTGGAAAAAATATTTGGACCAAGATTTGGGTGCTTGATATGTTCATTGCTACTGGGATATTATCAGATGTACTGTTGCTTGTAAAGTTTCTCAACTGACAGAAGGAATGTATTTTATGTAATCATACTTATATAATATGTAAATATATTATAATGTTTTTGACTCTTTATAGACTTATTCTGAAATTTGAATCCTTTTCCAAACCGTGGATTTTTTTACCACTTAGCCACCAAGGAAGCCCATTTAAACTGCTATATTTAGGCAATACAGTTTACTTGCAGAGCCAGATAATATATTACTATTATGTTTTCATTTCATTTCCAAAGGTTTACATCACCACGCTCAGAAAGATTGTTCTTATGTACCCCCATTGCTCAAAATTGTGCATTGTTTTAATCTGTCCCTTGTCTCTTTGTGTATTTGTTATTTTCTCTGATGTTTGTGATTGCTTTTCTTTTTGCTTTTTGAAAGAGGGGCCCTTGTGGCTCAGCTGGTAAAGAATCCTGCTGCAAGGTGGGAGATCTGGGTTCAATCCCTGGGTTGGGAAGATCCCCTGGAGAAGGGAAAGGCTACCCACTGCAGTATTCTGGCCTGGAGAATTCCATGGACTGTATCGTTTATGGGGTCTCAAAGAGTTGGACCCGACCGAGCGCCTTTCACTATCTTTATTATACCTCCCAGATCTCCCATCTTTTTACTTCTCTTTTTCTGTGGTATTCATTCCATTTCTTTCTTGAATCTCAGTGACTTCCTGGTCTGATACGTGCTGCTTCCTTTGTATTTAGATAACGACTTTCTCATATTTCCTTTTCCTTGAGTGTGTCTAATTGCTTTTAAAAATTGGATTCTGGGACTTCCCTGGTGGTCCAGCGGTTAGGAATCTGCCTGCCAACGCAGGGGACATGGGTTTGATCCCTCGTCTGGAAAGATTCCACATGCCTTGGGGCAGCTAAGCCCTGAGCCGCAACTACTGAAACCTTCACACCTGGAACCTGTGCTCCACGGACAGGGAGGCCAGCTCGCCGCAACTAGTGTAACCCCCCTCTGCAGCTAGGGAAAGCCCACGTGCGCGGCGAAGACACAGCGCAGCCCAGAAATAAATCGGCGGAATTCCAGGCCTTCATCGTGGGCTCAAGGCTTGTTTTCCGAGTTCTCTTCTGTGTTATCTCATAACGTCTGTGCTTTAGGACTTTATTTTCCCGTTCCAAGCTGAGCTGGTAGCTTTCTGGGCCTGCTGCGTAGCTGTAACTCTGGTGTTTTAGTTTTATTTCTATGTGGACTCAGTATTTCCCATGAGTCATACTTTCCTCTTTGTCAGCTTACTCCTTCGAGAACTTGGTTTGCTTTTCTTGAGGAAGTTTCTTGAGAATGTACTCAAATAACTTCTTAAGAAACGGGGCATGGGAGGTGAACTTCCTGAGTCTTGACGTATCTGAAAAAGTGTTTGTTCTAACCTTACTCAATCTCAGCTCAATTTGGAATTCCAGGTGAGGTCTATTTCCCCCAAGTTTGAAGACATTACTACATCGTCTTCCAGTTCACTAATGGGAGTTAGTATTGCTAACTGGAAGTGTTGCCAGACTAATTCCTCAGCTATGGAAATGGCCTGTTTTATTACTTGTTTTTCTTTGGCAACGCTTAGGATCTTTCTTTTTCTTTTTTTTTTAAATATTTATTTATCTATTTGGCTGAGCTGAACCTCAGGTGGGGATTAAGTGGCAGCTCCATTTTGGGTCTCGAAGGAAATAATCTATAAGCCACAGTAATAAAAGTGAAACAGGAGGATTCTGAGACAAGTGGATTTGAAAGAAACATTCCCAATAAAACTCCATGATGATTTAATGTTGCATAAAGTTGTGAAAGGAGGAGACAGGATGGCCTTTCTAGCATAAAGGATGCAGCAACACCGGTCCTCTCGTGAAGCGCTTGGCACAGCTCCCGTGATCAAGCTCTGGGCTCTTGGAGTGAGTGAGAAATTCACTATAGGAAAGAGCCACCTGTGTATGGTGTACGCAGCCACCTGTCCTTCCCCCCAAATCTCCCTGTATATGGTATACGCAGCCACCTGTCCTTCCCCCCAAATCTCCCTGTATATGGTATACGCAGCCACCTGTCCTTCCCCCCAAATCTCTTTGTATATGGTATACGCAGCCACCTGTCCTTCCCCCCAAATCTCTTTGTATATGGTATACGCAGCCACCTGTCCTTCCCCCCAAATCTCCCCCTCCCCCCAGCAAGCTGGGTGAGGATGGAGGTTATGAATCACACCGACCTGGGAGGAACAATGGGGCTGTCTCCTCCCTTGGGGCTTTGGAGAATATCTCTCATTCATTCATTCTTGGCCAGGTGCTGTACCAAGTGCTGGAGATAAATAGATTGAAGACCCTCTGGCTTCCTGCCTGTGAAGAGTCGACAGTCTACTAGTGACTAACAGATGCAGAAGTAGCACAGCAGGTGAGAAGGGCCATGATGGGCTGTCAGGGAGGTAGTGTAGCGCTGGAACCGCAGACCCGGAGCTGAATCCCAGCTCTGCCATTTTTTTTTTTTTTTAAATCTGGATGACACTATTATTGGGTTGGCCAAAAAAAGTTTGTTTGGGTTTTCCTGTAAGCTGGTATGGAAAACCTGAAACAAACTTTTTAGCCAACCCATATTTCACTTTTGCTAAACTTCACTTCCCTCCTTCATGTGATTGTCATGAGGATGAAATGAAATAAGGCACAGGAAATGCTCATCCCATGACCTGATATATATTGAGAATAATAATACTGAGAATGAGTGCTGCAGGTCTGGAGAAGATGGTGATCAATTCTCTCTGCCTGGAGATGAGGGAGGCGGGAAGGATTTCACCCAGGAAGGGATCTCCAAGCATCGACTCTTCCTTTCTGAGAAAGGCCCCCAACTGGTATCTTCCCCTCTCCCAGCACACCAAGGAATCACACCTTTGACAACTGACAAGAGCTTCCAATAAGGGAAATTCACTCTAAAGCCATCGCGGTAACTTATCTCAAAACCATAGTTTTGCTGCCTTGGCTTCTCTTAGCTTCTCTACTGGATGTTCTCTGGGAGATACAGGGATGAATAATGAATGCGTCTGTCTTATGGCCACCATCTGTCAGTCTCCTTTGCAGGTACTGTCTAATTTAATCTAACCCAATAATCCTTTGGAGGAGGCTCTTCTTCTGGTTTTATAGATGGTGGGAGTGAGCTGGTTCAGGGATGTTAAATTAATCACTGAGATCTTGCAGATAGCGGACAGAACCAGATTCAGTCCTGCAGAGTGGCCCCAAGCTGATATGCATCCCACATCCTGCAGCTGCCTCATTTGCATAGAATCATCTGTCAAGAGTTGTGGTTCAGAAAGGGAGCGGGTGACTCACTCAGCACTTTAAGCTCCTTTGCTGTAAAAACTCTCTGACACGCAGGGCTTTTTCTAAGTTCCAACCTTTCCTGCCGCTCCGTCGGGTTCACGGAGGAAGAGCTAAGAGGGTTTGCCCTTCCGGGGCTACAGACAGCTGCTGGTCTTGCCACTTCTGTTCCAGCACCCCCATTCCGGGCACATACAGGGGATTGCCGCCAAGCGCTGGGCAGAGTCCCAGTGCCTCTGTTCCCTGGAATCTGGGTAAGTGTGACAGCCCCTATGGCTAGGATCCATAAGCTGGGGGTCTTTCTATCAGTCATCCACACTGGAGCGCTCCTCTGTCTCGTGCACAGGCCAGCTGCACAGACCAAGAGACTCAAGGAGCATCTGGGCAGGCTCCTCTACTGAGCTCAAAGCTCTCTGTAACTCACTGTCTCCTCCTTGTGGACATTTGTCCCTAGCGGGGACAGCCAGGAAGGTAAGGACCCCTGACGAAGTCGATGGGCCCCCTTACGACTCTAGCCTCATATCTGGGTCTTATTACTCTGGCAACACTCACAGGTGGAAACACATTCTGGGGACATTCTTGCAGAGCAGGAACAGATGTCAGACCTGCAGTGTCCTTACCCATCAGTGGCTTAGATGGTGAAGAATCCACCTGCAATGCAGGAGACCTGGGTTTGATCCCTGGTTCAGGAAGAGCCCCAGGAGAATGGAAAGGCAACCCACTCCAGTAGTCTTGCCTGGAAAATCCTATGGACAGAGGAGCCTGGTGTGCCATATAGTCCATGGGGTTGCCAAAAAGTCGGACACAACTTAGCAACAAACAACAACTTGGCTGTGAGGATTAACAAGTGGTCTTATCCATAGTTAGTAGCAGGTGTGTGTTGTACACCTCTTTGTAGGAGGCATAATATTTTGAGGGTCTTTCTTTGCTGAAATCACACACCACCTGGCCACGATCCTATGCCAGCAGGCCCTCTTATGCAGCCTGCCACCTGCTTGCAGGGATCAGCAGATTCAATTTCAGGTATTTTTCAGAAGAGGCAGAAGGTACTCTGGGTCCCTAGGTGCTGTCTCTCCTTTGTGATTTTTCTCCTCAAGGCACAAAACTGAACATCAGAACTGGGAAGAGGAAAATTCAGTCCCCCCTTCCAAGAGCTGATGATGCAAGGATCTCCAACTATTTATTCATCTAGTAACCTATTTTTTCTTTCAGTTGAACTTCAGGCTGCACAGAATTGGGATAATCAAAGCAATGTGTTCTAGCACATTCATCCATGAATGGTTCCCACCCTCTCTTCCTTCCCTCTTTCCTTCTTTTATTATAATGCAATAAGAACGTGCAAACCCAAACCAAAGGCTAGGACCTTGACAATGATCTATATGCAATAATATTCCCCTTCCCCCAGCCCACCCATAATTTCATCTCCTGCATCTGAGGTTATGATGATCCTGATTCCTGTGTCCATCACTCCCTTCTTTCCTTTTTCAGACAGTCCCATTGTATCTATATGCATTTCTCAAAGTACATTGTTAAAATTTTAGTCTCTTTTGACTTAAGATTATATTGCTAAGATTCTTCTATATTTTGCTTGTTGCTGTGGTTCATTGTTTTGATTGCTCTGTGTGTTTGATTGAGTGAAGAGCCCACATGTTTTTTTCATCCCTTCTATTGAAGGAAGTGATTAAAAAGCAGAGACATCACATCTGTATAGTCAAAGCTATGGTTTTTCCAGTAGCAGGCACAGGTGTGAGAGTTGGACCATAAAGAAGGGTAAGCACCAAAGAATTGATGCTTTCGAACTGTGGTGCTGGAGAAGATGCTTGAGAGCCCCCTGGACTGTAAGGAGATCAAACCAGTCAACCAGAAAGGAAATGAGTCCTGAATATTCACTGGAAGGACTGAGGCTGAAGCCGAAACTCCAGTACTTTGGCCACCTGATGTGAAGAACTGACTCACTGGAAAAGACCCTGATGCTGGGAAAGACTGAGGGCAGGAGGAGAAGGGGGCGACAGAGGATGAGATGGTTGGATGGCATCACAGACTCAATGGACATGAATTTGAGCAAACTCTGGGAGATAGTGAAGGACAGGGAAGACCGGTGTGCGGCAGTCCATGGGGTTGCAAAGAATTGGACATGACTGAACAACATCAACAAACTGACTTGGCTCTTGAGGTCTCAGTTTCCCTGTGGGCTCTGGTAATCATACTGAGCTCTGAGGCTTTTGTGTGGTTGAGATAATCCATAAATCCCTGGTTTTTGGCGCACAGTAGGCACTGCTATTATTAACCTGGGCTGTAGTGTTAGCTCCTTACATAGACTGAGTTTCAAATTCTGGATTTGGAAGGAGGGTGTCTACTAATAGTTTTCATACAGACTTCAGGTGAGTTTCCTTAGAATTGGGGGGGGGGGTTGGGTGCCCTTATCAAAAATACAGATTTCCCCAGACTTTCTGAATCAGGATCTCTTGGAAGTAAGGCTTGGGAATTTGTTATTATAAAGTTCTATGATGACTCTATGGAGAAGGAAATGGCAACCCACTCCAGTATTCTTGCCTGGGAAATCCCATGGATGGAAAAGCCTGACAGGCTGCAGTTCACGGAGTCGCAGAGAGCTGGACACAACTTAGAGACTAAACAAACCAAACAACAAAAAGATGACTCATACATGAGGACAAGTTTAGGAGCTACTGGATAGAGTTGGGTAGAGAGGAATTAAGGGAGAAGAAAGGAAGAGAGGAAAGGGAAAAGGAGAGTAAAGGGTAACTCTCAAATTAATGGTTCAACGTGGAAAGTCTTTGATTCAGAGAGACTATGCCTTTCCACCTGATATTTCAGAAGTGGGAACAGATGGGAGGTCTTATTTCAACTACTTGCTCTAAAATCCAGGCAGGGACAGGGACAAAAATACTTCTCTCAACGGGGAGCTCATGACACAGGGCAGGGCAGTCAGGTGCGTGTCAGCGGCCTGACACCTCCCGGCCACATGAGAAGTGAGGTCACAGCACTGCCTGTGGCTAGACTCGAGGTGCCACCTACATGCAAGACGAGCTCTGAGGGTGGGACTTTGGTCTCAGGCTCATCTCATCTCCGGGAGGTCAGTGTAGGTGTCAGAGCTGTCTTGTCCTGTCTTATCAGCTGCTGCATCCCAGTCTGCCAGGTGATCACTGGCTGTGAGACACACTAAATAAAGTCACTCTGAATAATTTCCCAGAGTCTGGCACCGTCTCTTTCTGTTATATATCAAGTCATTACATGACCTCATTGCCAGCCCTGTGCTTTTCCCATTGAAGGAGCAATCCAGATTTCAGGGAGGAGTCCTGGGGACAAGGGGGCAGCCAACTGAATGTTGCAGCTGTCTGGAACTGATGCTTGATCCAAGCAATGGCTGCGCCTGAAAACACGATTCAATTAGGACTTTGTTTCCTTTGGAGAAGTGGGGAAGAGTCTTGGTGGGAATGGAGGCAGATGGTGGTAGACGCAGAAGCAGAGATTTTCTTTGTGGAAGGTCCTAAGAAAGGGGCTGGCTGAGGGGGGCTGGTCTCTGTCACCTATTATCTCCTTCTAGGTAATTGACATCTTTATACTGAGTCCGCTAGTGGGAAGGTAGTAGAAAGAATGGGTGAGAATATGAGCTTTGGGTCAGATCTGTGCAATTTGTGACAATATATATTAGCTATTATTATTAGAAATAATTTATTACATTGCACAGCATAGGTGTTTGATGCAATGGCTGACTGCTTAATGGGAAGCTGCACGCAAAGGGTTTAGCATCAAAGGATATCCACTCCATACGCCCGTGTTGGCTTCTTCATTGCCTCCTTCAAAGCACCCAATGCTGTGTCCTACTCCCTGGACAAATAGTGATTAAATAAACATGCAATGACAAAGCACAGACAATAAGCACGCTTGGTCTGTGTGGAGACTCCACCCTGGACTCAGAAATTGGCTTGGGTTTAAGAGAAGGCGTTTTGGGCATCTTTGTTTATCACGAAAGCACTGGCTTCTGTTTTCCCTCTTATCTCGAGATGCTTTCAGGCACGTGAGAAGCAATCATCAATCAACATTTACTCATCAGACACTGCCCTGTGCCGGGCGACCGAAGCCACTTTATCAACCCCTCAATTTAGTTTCTGTGTCAGGTGGAAGCCCAACAAGAAAGATTTTCCCTCTCCACTAGTTCCTGCTTCTGCTGCTTTTTGGACAACCAACTCTCTGTTCAAAAATGGGGAGGGAGGAGGGAGGAGGGTTCAGGATGGGGAACACATGTATACCTGTGGCGGATTCATTTCGATATTTGGCAAAACTAACACAATATTGTAAAGTTTAAAAAAAAAAAAAAAAAAGCCAAACAAGCAGTCAAAGAAAAAAAAATAAGGGTATTTGGGGGTCATTTTCTTGGAATTTTGGAGATGAAGGGATACAAAATTAGCTGTCAAAGGAAAGTGGTCATGATGTATAAAAGGGACAATTTGTATAAAAAGATCTCAAGTTCAGAAAAATAGTACATTCAGACTAAACAGGGAAGTCCTGTTACCAGAAAGGACTTTCCTGGTGGCTCAGGGTAAAGAGCCCGCCTGTCAACCCAAGAGACACAGGCTCCATCCCTGGGTCAGGAAGATCCCCTGGAGAAGGAAATGGCAACTCACTCCTGTATTCTTGCCTGGGAAGTCCCATGGATAGAGGAGCCAGGCAGATTATAGTTCATGGGCTCACAAAGAATTGGACACAACTGAGCAGCTAAACAGCAACATTGTTACCAGACCATTAGCAGTAAGATAATGAGATAATGGTGATTTTTATTTTCTCAGTATTCTGCATCTTGTAAAATTCCTATAGTGAGTATATTACATTTAAATCAGGGAACAAAAATTAAAAATAGAAAAAAAACACACTAAAGAAATTTTCTTAAGCTGTGTGGGGAACACACAACACAAATATTTTTGTAGGTTGCAGAAGCTCTTATTTAAATAAAATTTCATCTGTAAGATACCTCAATTGGAGCAGGAAGCTCCCTGGAGGCTGGCTCCTTCTGTCCTGCCCTCCAAGACCTAGACACGGCGGAGGCGGGCCAGGACCTCAGGAGGGCGCTCTGGGGTCCGGTGCCCTCATGGGTCTGGTTTCCTCCTTCTGCAGCTGGGAACCCTTAGGCCTGGGGGGAATGGTAGAAACGGCATAGACTCTGCACTTGCAACTTCTTACCGGCCCCCCGCCCCCATATACTGTCTTTTCCTTCCAGTTTCCTTCCAGTTTGTTTTTTATCCCCCCTTAAGACTCTCGATGCTCTAGTGCGTGAGCACGTGTGTGTTCTCAGTTGTGTGCAACTGTGCGACCCCATGGACTGTAGCCCGCCAGGCTCCTCTCTCCAGGGGGTTTTCCAGGCGAGAATCCTGGAGTGAGTTGCCATTTCCTCCTCCAGGGGATCTTCCCAACCAAGGATTGAACCCAGGTCCCCTGTATTGAAGGGCAGATTCCTAACCACTGAACCACCAGAGAACTACCTGTGGCAGTATTCTCAGGCTGCTATGTCTTCTCTGGACTACAACTCACCAGGCTGGCTGTTGGAAAACTCTTATTTTCCAGCAGGTGGCGCTACCGCTCAAGTTTGTTTTTCGTTCCCCGCAGAGCCCAGCCTGTTTTCCGAGTGCCCTCCCTCCCTGTCTCCCGGGGCTCGGAGGTGCTCTCTGCAGAGTAGAGGAAGAGTGGGTTTAACCCTCAGTGAGCTGGGCGTGCCTGGGGGCCCCAGGGGGCGATCGATCCTCCGGTGAAGTTTTCCCAGTGGCTATTGGGCATGCTTCCTGCCGGGCTCCTGAGCGCAGCCAGTACGGACCACATCCCTTAGGTGCCCTCTGACGTTCTGATCTGCTTCTTTCGCAGCGCCTCCCTCCCCTGAGTCACACGGTGGTCGCGCCTCAGTACTTTGGATTCTGCAGGAGAGAAACAGGATCCTCCAGCATCATCCTGCACGACTGTCTTCCCTCCTCGCTCAGTGGCTCAGCCCTGTCTGACCCTTTGTGACCCCATGGACTGTAGCCCCCCAGGCTCCTCTGTCTATGGGATTCTCCAGGGAATACTGGACTGGGTTGCCATTCCCTTCTCCAGTGCATTTTGGTCCGGTGCAGTGCTGGCATCTGCCCTGGGAAGCCTGGGCTTCTTCAGAGACTCTCTTGTACGGGTGTGTCTGCCCAGGTCAGCCTTCACCAGGTTTCCCCAGCTGTGGCTGAGAAGGGCTGGGACCAGTCCCCTGGCTTCCGCTGGTTCCGCAGCCGCTTGCAAGATCTGTGTCTGTTACTCAATGCACAAGTGAGTGAGACCCCTCCCGGGTCCCTTGGTGTAGGTGCTGGATCCCATAACTCCCACAGAGGCGTCTTCGCTTGTGGATGCTGACTTTTAGTTCCTAAAAGGGGGGTTAAAAAGGAGGGATGTGTTTTGCCACTGTGATGCTTGCTCCTTGGAAGAAAAGTTATGACCAACAAATGTAGACAGCATATTAAAAAGCAGAGACATTACTTTGCCAACCAAGGTCCGTCTAGTCAAAGCTATGTTTTTTCCAGTGGTCATGTATGGAAGTGAGAGTTGGACTATAAAAAAAGCTGAGCACGGAAGAATTGAATGCTTTTGAACTGTGGTGTTGGAGAAGACGCTTGAGAGTCCCTTGGACTGCAAGGAGATCCAACCAGTCCATCCTAAAGGAGATCAGTCCTGGGTGTTTATTGGAAGGACTGATGTTGAAGCTGAAACTCCAATACTTTGGCCACCTGATGTGAAGAACTGACTCACTGGACAAGACCCTGATGCTGGGAAAGATTGAAAGCAAAAGGAGAAAGGAATGATAGAGGATGAGATGGTTGGATGGCATCCCCGACTCGATGGACATGTTTGAATAAACTCCAGGAGTTGGTGATGGACAGGGAAGCCTGGAGTGCTGCAGGCCATGGGGTCTCAAAGAGTCGGACACGACTGAGTGGCTGAACTGACTGAAAAAGGAGGGATGTGTTTTGCCACTGTGATGCTTTAGCTCGTTTCTTTTCTTTCTTGTGAGTATTTTACTGAATTTTTAATTCAATAAAGTCCTTGTCTTTAGTACTTGTCTGCCAGACACTTACTGGTGTTCATTTGTAATTTTGCCTTATGTATTATATCAACCTGTAATTTTTCTTTTCTAAAAAAATAAAGTTTATTTATTTTTAATTGGAGGAGAATTGTTTTACAGTATTGCATTGGTTTCTGCATTATTCAACATGAATCAGTCATAGGCATACATATGTCCCCTCCCTCTTGAATTTGCCTCCCACCTGCCACCCCATCCCTCCTCTCTAGGTTGTCACAGAGCACCGGCTTTGAGCTCGTGAGTCATACAGCAAACGCCCATCAGCTACCTGTTTTACACATGGTAATGTATATGTTTCAATGTTACTCTCTTTATTCATTCCACCTTCTTCTTCATTCACTGTGTCCACAAGTTTGTTCTTTATGTCTGTGTCTCCTTTAAAAATTATATATATATATATATATATATATTTATTTGGCTGTCCCGGGTCTTAGTTACAGCATGCAGGAACTTTAGTTGTGGCATGTAGGAGCTAGTTCCTGTCCAAGGGTCAGACCCTGGCCCCCAGCACTGGGAGCTCCGAGTCTTAACCATTGAATCACTAGGGAAGTCCCAGTTCATGTCTTTTTAGCACTGAATAACCTTCCTTTGTGGGATGTAGCACAGTTTGTTTGGCCAGTCACCAAACATCTTGGAAGGACATGTTTGGAAGGACAGCTCTGTTGCCTCAAGATTTGACAGTTGTGAATAAAGCCTTCAGGAGCATCTGTGTCCAAGGCTCTCTGCTGACACTCCGAGGAGACCCTCCCACGAACACTCGAGGCCCTCGGCGCATGGACTTTCTCTCCATGGCTGCAGTACCGCTGGGGTTTCCTGGCTGTGAGCACAAGAGGAGGTCACACTGCTGTTTTCTCTAGTGCTTGTCTGCCAGACACTTACAGGTTTTCTTTTCAGTTTCTTCCTTAAAAAAAAAAAAAAAGCAGCAGAATAAACAATGGCTGTGATTGTGAATGAAAGCCACAGTGACGAGACAGACATGAAAACGGAAGTAGGAGAGTGTAATCCTTACTCTCCGCCGGATGGGCCCAGGTAGAGTTCAGAATGGCGGGGTTGTGTCGAGGTTTGTTCTGGAGACCAAATGACCGGTCTGAACGTTGCTTGATGAAAATAAGAATCAGTCATCCGGAATGAGTATTGTCGGAGGTCACCTATGTTGAGCTGATCCAGATTGCTGTTTTGTTTTTATTTTTAATTGTGTGTTATGCTTCTCTCAAACTGTGGTGCTGGAGAAGATTCTTGAGAGTCCTTTGGAGAGCAAGGAGATCCAACCAGTCAATCCTAAAAGACATCAACCCTGAATATTCATTGGAAGTTCTGATGCTGAAGCTCTAAAACTTTGACCACCTGATGTGAAGTGCCGACTCCTTGGAAAAGACTCTAAAGGTGGGAAAGACTGAGGGTGGAAGGAGAAGGGGGTGACAGAGGATGAGATGGTTGGATGGCATCACTGGCTCAATGGACATGTGTTTGAGCCAACTCTGGAAAATGGTGAAGGACAGGGAAGCCTGGCGTGCTGCTGTCTATGGGTCACAAAGAGTCGGACACGACCGAGCAATTGAACAATGACAGTGCTTCTCTCAGAGACAGGCTGTTAGCCGCTGTTGGAAAGACCCAACACGTTGTGATGCTCAGCTATTTATTCGTTTGGTTCTTTCCTGGTTGTCAGACACGTGTGTCCTGCCAACTCCAGCCTCCTGGCCCAGAGACACACATGGGTTCTGGAATCTGGTGGCTGGCATTTTAATCCCGACTCTGCTGCTGCTCCTGCTAAGTTGCTTCAGTCGTGGCTGACTCTGTGCGACCCCATAGACGGCAGCCCACCAGGCTCCCCGGTCCCTGGGATTCTCCAGGCAAGAACACTGGAGTGGGTTGCCATTTCCTTCTCCAGTGCATGAAAGTGAAAAGTGAGAGTGAAATCGCTCAGTCGTGTCTGACTCTTCGCGACCCCATGGACTGCAGCCCACCAGGCTCCTCCATCCATGGGATCCTCCAGGCAAAAGTACTGGAGTGGGGTACCATTGCCTTCTCTGAATCCCGACTCTACCAAGCATTAATTAGCATTACAACTCAGGCAGACACTTACCCTCTGTTTTTTTTCTTCTTCCTGGGGACTGAGGCTCTGCCCAGGGAAGTTCCCTGGGGTGCCCTTGGCCACAGACACACAGGAGATGAGCGTGAGGGTGACCCCAGGATGCACTGTGAAGGCACCTGGTCAGAAATGTGTACAGACAAAGAGCCGATGCAGTATGGCAGCTGGAAGGGGTGGGAGAGTCTCCATCCATCAGGAGGGACGACCAGCAGCTTCCCGGATGCATCTCAGAACTTAGATGTTCAGATGAGAAAGCAGATGAAGGAGATGCTGCTCAGCTCAAATGCTGTGTAATAGAAATACTCAAGAGACGGTGTTTGGGTTGGTGCAAGGGATGGGTGTGGAGTTAGAAGATGACAAGCAAAACTACAATAAAAGATGAACAGGGCACACGTGGGGACCTAAAGGTCACAAGCTCAGGTTTATGATTTTTTTTAATGTGCTTCTTTAAAAGTTTTTTTTGATGTGGACCATTTTATCATCTTTATTGAATTTGTTCTTTTTTTTTTTTCATGTGTTGGTTTTTTGGCCACCAGGCACGTGGGATTGAACCTGGTGGATTGAACCTCGGCATTGAAACTGCACTCCCTGCTTTGAAAGGCGAAGTCTTAACCACCAGGGACCTCCAGGGAAGGCCCATTTCCTGTTCTTTTAAAAAAAAAAAATTGTGGTGAGATATACATATTGATACCATAAAACTGGCCAGTTAAACCATTTCAAAGTGCATGGTTCAGTGGTGTTAAGTGTATATTCACTTCTTTTGCCCAACCATCCACCCAGTTCTCACTGTGGTTTTAAGGTGTGTTTCTCTGAAAACTGATGCGACTGAATACCTTTTCATGTGTGCATTAGCTCTTCACGTATCTTCCTCAGTGAAGTTTCCATTCAAATACATCCTAGGCTTATTTAAAAACTTGAGTTGCTCCCCCTTTTTATTGCTGATTTATGAGTCCTTTATATATTCTAGCTGTCCAGTGTTCAGATGTCCACGATGCACTGCAGACACTTTCCCTCAGTCTCTGTCCTGCCGTTTCATTTTCTACACTGTGTCCTTTGATGAACAGAAAATACTCATTTTAATTTTTTCCCCCGATGCTGGGAAAAGTTGAGGGCAGGAGGGGAAAGGGCAACAGAGGATGAGATGGTGGGATGGCATCATCGACACGATGGACATGAGATTGAGTAAACTCCAGGAGGGAGTGAAGGACAGGGAAACCTGGTGTGCTGCTGTCCATGGGGTCGCAAAGAGTTGGATATGACCTAGTGACTGAACAGCAAAAGGCTAGCTCCTGGGACACAGCCTCTCAGAGAACTCTGAGCACCTGCTCAGGAGAGGTGAGGGGGCAGGTGAGGATATATGTGATTTTGGTGAAGAGAAGAGAAGCTTCTCTTCTGGATTCTTAGCCTCTTCCGTGTGGTGGCTTCCCCCAAATGCACATGTTCTGGGCGGTTACGGCGGGTGCAGGTCGGGCAGTGGGGAGAGGCCCAGACGGCAGCTCTCCTGTCTCCTGTGTAACGTGCAGCCTGCGACACCCAGCTCAGGGGGGCAGGGGGCCAGCAGGGCTGGGGACGAGGCTGTGATTCCTTGGGAAAGGAATCTGCCTACTTCCTGGCCACCGAGCCCTCGGTCTCCTCTACAAGCACGTCTCCTGCTCCCTCGCCTGGCTTTCCCCAACCATCCCAAAGGACACCAAGCGGAACTGGGACTTGTGAGCCTGATGAGATGATGCCTGGTTTCAGGGCCTTTCTGGGCTTCCGTCTTCTTATCTGTAACCTGGGGATGATGGTACCCATCTGACAGCTTTGTTGTGAGCTTTAGAAATAACTGGACTTCCCTGGTGGCTCAGGTGGTAAAGAATCCACCTGCAATGCGGGAGACCTGGATTGGATCCCTGGGTCGGGAAGATCTCCTGGAGCAGGAAATGGCAACCCACTCCAGTAGTCTTACCTGGAGAATTTCACGGACAGAGGAGCCTGCTGGCTACAATCCTTGGAGTCTCAAAGAGTCGGACATGACTGAGCAGACATGCATGCACATCTTAGAAATAATTTGAGCAAAGCCCCCAGCACTGGGCTCGAGGCAGGACAGCAGTTGCTGTAACTAGGAGCCCTGTCTGGCCTCCTCCGACGGCTGCACCTCCACGTACTGCTCCCCTGAGATGCTCTTGGTCTTTTCCAGAAACTCTGGCTCCCATCACCCTACAGCCAGCTTCCCACTCAGCTTTCCACCAGAACATTTGATTTTCCACCACAGAGTGCTGCCCAGGAAGAAAGGCCCACACCCCCGTCCATGGCTGAGCAGGACCCACTGACCTAGGTACCCTTCTTTTCCCCGGAATCTTTGAAGGACGTGAGAGGTGTCTGTGGTGATAGGAGCTCTGAGACCTGGCTGCGTAATGTTTATTAATTTAAAAAAATGATATATCTTTTTCCAAGAATTAACTTTAGCATTTTCAATAAATATAACCATATTAATAATGATGATTTAGACCTAAATTCTAAAGCTTAACTTGTTTTCCACTGTTATTTCCTTTGTATCGCTTCTTCCTCAAACTAAAATTATTTGGGTTCATTTCTTGGTTGGGTGGAGTGCTTTGAATTCTTTTTTCTGTTTCTTTCTTTTAAAGACTACAAATACATGTGGAGTCCTTGTATTTCAAAACCATGTTTTTTGGTTTTTGTTTTTCTCTATGAAGTCTAGCATTGATTTTCTCTCTCAAAATCCATGGAAATCGCTTCATTACATATATCTCTATATTTAATTATATATATATGTAGTCATACGTGTACATTTAAATGTATATCATGCTTAGAGAAGCCTGTATAAAACATATATGTGTAGTTTGCAGAATAATTTTAAAGCAATGTTTATTTATTTTTTTGGCTGTGCCTTGTGGCATGCGGGATCTTATTTCTTCAAATAGGCATCGAACCTGTGCCCCCTGCAGTGGAAACTCAGAGTCCTGACCCCTGGGCCACCAGGGAAGCCCTTAAAGTGATGTTTAAATAACTCCAATGAGGTTAAGAAGAAGAACAGCTTATCAGTCACTTGCCTGTCCGTCCTTCGGTCCTCTCCTCGGCCTTCATCTCGCTGTCTACCCACCCATCTGTCATCTACTGGCACACCTTATTTTATTGCCCTTCACAGATAGTGTGGGTTTTTAATAAATTGAAGGTTCAGTGTCACATTTTGGTAATTTACAGCCGAGCAGCACAGGGAAAGCTTCCTCCTTTTGAGAAGGACATGCCCCTTAGCCCCCAGTCTTTCCAGCTGTTGGTCTCCTCTTTGCTTATTCACTCTGCTGTGCTTTTCATCTGTCTTCCCAGCAGTCTATAGAGATGCTCTTGACCAGTCCAAAGGCACCATCTCTGTTCGCATCGTCCTTGGCTTCTCAGCAACATTTGACTCAGTTAATCACTTTTCCCTGGAGGAAACTGGCTCCTTTCTTAGCTTTCAGACTCCCCTGGTTTACCTCCTGCTTTGCTTTCCTCCTCCTTAATTTACTTTATTACTTTCTCCCCTTCTTGATTTAGAAGATATTTGCGAGCTTGGCGGCTCAGCTCTTGGACTCAGTTCTTGGACTGCTCATCTTTTGGGTACCTCACGCAGTCCTTTGGGTACCTCACGCAGTCTCACGGTTTGAAGTACCAGTAACTACTGTGGTCTTCCAAATGGGTGTCTTTCACCCAGATCCCTCACTGCATATTCAGTTCCCCGCTTAACATCTCCACCTGACGTCTAATGGACGTTGGGAGCTTACTACGTCCTTGTGGGGTTCTAGATCCATCCTCACCATCAAAGCCCTTCTCCCATCTTAGGGAGTGTCACCAGTTTAATGGGCTGAGTTGTGTCCCCCGAAAACTTACATTAAAGTCCTAACCCCCGGACTTCCTTGGCGGTCCAGTGGTTAAGCATCTGCCTGCCAGTGCGTGGACACGGTTTTGGTCCCTGGTCCAGGAAGATCCTACATGCCGTGGAGCAACTAAGCCTGCGAGCCACAGCTACTTGTGCTCCAGGGCAGGAGAAGCCACTGCAATGAGAAGCTCACACCCTCCAGTGAAGAGGAGCCCGTGCTCGCTGCAACCAGAGAAAGCCCCTGCGCAGCAACAAAGACCCCGTGCAGCCAAAAAAAATAAATGAAAAGAAATAAGTCCTAACTCCCCGCGACTCAGAATGTGACTGTATCTGGTGATCAGGTCCTTAAAGAAGTAAGTTGAAATGGGGTTGTTGTTGTGGGTCCTCACCCAATATGACTGGCGTCTTTATAAGAAGAAATTCGGACACAGACGCATGTAGAGGGAAGACCATGTGGACACAGAGAGAAGATGGTCATCTACAAACTGAGGCCTTCGGAGAAAACAGCCTGGCCGCACCTTGCTCTTGGACTTTCAGCCTCCAGAATTAGGAGAAGATAAAGACCTTTGTTATGGCAGGTCCAGCAAACGAAGAACACTGACCGTGACCCAGTTTCACCGGAGCAAACCTGGGAGTCACTCTGGATTCCTCCTACCCCGCCCCCTCAGTTTGCACCTAGTTCGTCACAAATCCTGATGCTTCTGCTTCCCGGAACCCCCGGGACCGCAGACTCGGGTGCATCACTGCGTCAGGCCGCCGTCACTGCCCTCCCGGGTGACAGCAGAGCCTGACTCCTCCCTGCTTCTCCTTTTCCCACGTCTGCACAGCAGAGTGGTTGTTTTAATACATAAACCAGAGCCCACACTGCCCCGAGCCCTGCGGAGGTTTCCCACAGCTGTCCCTGAACATTCCAGCTCTTTACCGCGCTTGACAAGGGCCCCTCTCAGACCCTTGCATCTCTCTTCCCCATGCTGTGCCAGGCTCTCCTGGTTTTCTTCCTGTTCTTTGAATTCATCCAGTGGTTTCTCATCTCAGGCCCTTTGCGTCTGCTCTTCCCTCGGCCTGGAATGCTTCTCCCTTAGCCATGGCCCTGCCTACACTCTGGGCTGGGTACCTCCTGGTGGTGGGGCCATCCCGCACACTGCTGTGAACACAGCATCCTTGACCCCTGCCCACGGGGTGGGGGTAACACGCCCCCCACCCGGACTGTGACAACCACCACTGTCTCCAGGCTTTGCCAAATGTCCCCTGGGGGCAGAAATCCCTCCGCTGAAACCCACTACCATAGCTCTTTATTTTTCATTTAGTTTTAAATTGTATTTTGGTTGCTGTGAGCGGGCTTCCTCTGGGTGCAGAGCGCGGGGGCGGGGTGCCCTTGGTGGAGGTGCACGGGCTTCACAGGGCGGCGGCAGAGCTGCTGGTTTTGAGGAAGCAAAGCCCTGACTCGAGTCTGGCTTGGTTCCTGCTCGTCTCTGCAGCTCTGGACACCCAGCTCGGGACCTGCTCCTTCGCCACACATGGTGCTGTTTACTGTTCTAGGGCCAAGCAGGTGTGTTGCCTTAAAGGTCCAGGAGCGAAGAGAATGCAAACAGAACATGAAATCTGGTGCAATGGGTCAGGGCACCTTCAGCCTTTATTGGACTGAAGGTGTAGCATCCATTCTGAGTCCAGCTTTTATTCCTGATTGCAGACTACCAAACTTTCTTTGATCTGTCTTTCCCAAGACACTGCATTGACATAGTCCAGATCTCCTGGTTTTTTGCCGCAGGCCGTTCCTGATTGTCTCGGGAACAGTCAGCAAGTGTGTGGGCGGTGTTCATACCTGACGCTGACCCAGTGTTCCAAGGTCCATGCTTTCAGGATCCCAGTCATACTCTTTTCTGGGTCTGGCCTCAGGGTTTGTAACAAGGCTCCTATTCTAAGAAAAACATGAAGAATAATCATAACACAGTTTCTTAACATATGCTGTTCTTCCAAGTGCTGTTCCTGGGAAATTTCTCAAGGCTGTGAAAGCACGTTATTAGGAATTCTCACTCCACAGGTGGACGTCCCCTCTGCCCAGGGGACACTCACCTTGAGTTCCCAGGGCCCACCCCGTCCTTGACTTTGTCCCTTCTCCTCCTCCTTGGATGTCCAGGCTCCTTGTTGCCTGCCCGCCTGACCCCCTGCTCCTCTCCTCACCCACAGGCGTCGGCTTGTCTGGGTAATTCTTGCAGGACACAGTAGTCTCCTTCCTGCAGGCAGAGGGGCCTGGAGGGGACCAGCTCCTCCAGCTCTGTGCCTGGGAAATAGAGTCCTTTCCCCACTCTTGGCAGAAATACACTCTAAATCTCCATAAATTGGCCTATTCAGGAGCTTTTAAAAACATTAATTATACACAACATTTTTTGCATGAAATATATTCAGGAGACTACTTTTAATATTAAATGTATTTATAATTATATGCTTAGTCGCTTCAGTCGTGTCTGACTCTTTGCAACCCTATGGATTGTAGCCTGCCAGTCTCCTTTGTCCGTGAGATTCTCCAGGCAAGAATACTGGAATGGGTTGCCATGCCCTCCTTCTGGGGATCTTTTGGACCCAGGGATGGAACCTGTGTCTCCTGCATTGCAGGTGGATTCTTTACCCTCTGAGCCACCAGGGAAGCCCTAAGCATATTTTACATCTCATTATATGTTCTTTCTTTTGATTACCTGCAATTAGTCTATCTGTATCAGAAGTAAACTTCAAGCTAGTAAGAGTGGTTTTTTCCATTGGCTGATTTCCCTTTTCTATCAAAGAGGGTGTCTCCTGGGCTCAGGGCAGTTTGGGGCAGCAGCACTTAACGACAAATGTAAAAACAGGAAGTGAAAGGTCGAGAGAGGACCCCAGGGAGTGGAGGAGGAAACACAGGATGCTGGTGGTGGTGGTGGTGGGCGAGCGAGGGAGAAGGGCTAGACTTTGGTTGTGTTGAGTTGGAGATGCCAGTGGAGTCAGGATGGAGCCGTCCCAAGGTCACGGGGCTCAGCTAGGCCCTTGGGGCGAGGGGCTAGAGACACCAGGCAGGAATGCCAGGTGTGACTACAGCTGCTTAGGGGGCCAGGTGCTGTCCGTAGGTAAAGACCACCTGCTTCCTCCAGAGCCACGTGGGGTTGTACCAAGTGAATGGAACCCAGAAGAGAGTGCCCACATCTCGGGCCATCGAAGGAAGACGGTGGGGCCAGGAAGAAGCACCCAGGTCTCTAACTGGCCTGGACTGAGCTGGCCTGGACTTGGCCTGAACCCTCTCTCTGGCCTGAGGTCACTTTCTGGGTTGTTTGGACCCTGAAAAACCATCGCACCACCTAATGTAGCTCCTATTACCCACGTGATGACTATCCCAAGGGTGTTCTGCTCCCAGAGTTCCGCTTCTATGATAATTACGGGTAAGAATGATTGCTTATGTCATTCTTAAGGCACACGTGGGGAGGGTTCCATCCTGAGAGCAGAGGATGGCAAGCTCTTTTTGTCAGGACCAGGCAGTACACATCTTAGACTTTGTGGACATGTGGTCTCTGCCACAACCACTCCACTCTGCTGTTGGAGCCGAAAAGCCACATAGAGAACATGTAAATGAAGCAGGGTAGCTGTGTTCCCACACAACTTATTTATGCAGGCTAAAATTTGACTTCCATGAAATTTTCACGTCATGAAATATTTTTGCTTTCTATCTTCCCCTCAACTCTTTGTAAATGTCAAACTGTCTTTAGCCCATGGGCTGTGCAAAAAAAAGGGAGGGCTGGAGGTGTGCCTGTGGGTTTGTGTTCATCTCTTAAAACCCTACAAGCCTCATTGATTGCCAGCATGCTTTTATATTTCTTTCTTTTTCTTTTTTTTTTTTTTTGGGAGGGGGTGGGTGTTGCACTTTGTGGCTTGTGGATCTTAGTTCCCTGACCTGGAATTGAACCTGGGCCCTCAGCAGTAAAACCATGGAGTCCTAACCACCGGATCGCCGGGAGGTTTATCTATATTACGTCTATACGTGTCGTGTCATGAGAAACTGGGACTTTGAAGCTCACATTTGTATGTGGTCCAACCTAGGTCCCCGTTTCTACGGGAGACTCTTTAATACGTGGCTGTAAGGGGTCAGGATGGTGTCATGATTCCACGAGGCTTCCCTTCACTCTGATTTGAGGCTGTAGGGTCTCTTTACGGATCCCAGATTTTGGCAGGGAGCTCCAGCTCCTGCCTAATATAGACCTGAGACATCGGCTTCTGGCCCTGAGTGGCTGTTTCTTCATTTATTTGGATATTTATTGATTTATTTGGCTGTGTGTGTCTTAGCTGTGGCATGTGGTCGAACCCAGACCCCCTGCACTGGGAATGCTACTGGACTTCCAGGTCCCGAGTGGCTGTTTAAATGCCAGCCTCTCTCCTCCTGAAAGAGAGCTATCCATTTCTAATAGTTTCCATTAGCTGTTCAGTATCAGGTCCCACTCCTGGTCTTGGCCTTCAATTCCCTTTACATTTCTGGCACTTGAGGATGTTCTTTGCATGATTTTGACCTCAGTTATATATTACAACTTTCAGGGTTGTGTTTTATACAGAATTCCTATTTGGGTCTAGGAGGAAGTCTCTGTATTGACTCATCTACCACAGTGGGCGCTTTCATATTGGATTTTAGTGAAATGTGACCACATTAGTCATATTTTATATATAGTTTAAGGCATCAGCCCTTGATTTTGCTTACTCGAATTTCCTTTACTTTATAAACAACTCCAGGATCATATTGAGGAATTAAAAAAAAGAAAGCAGAAGAAAACAACAGAAAAGCAAGACTGAAGGGACTGGACATTTGTTTGATCCTCTTGGTGGATCAAATAACGTGAGACCCATAGCCTCCCTCCTGCTGTTATCAGTGTTGAAGGAATGACACAGGAGAAGGGCCTTCCCTCATGGTCCAGCGAGTAAGGCTCTGCACTCCTGGTGCGGGGGGCTCAGGATCGATCCCTGGTCGGGGAACTAAGATCCCACATGTGATGTGGTGTGTCCAGAAACAAAACAAAACAACAGCAACAACAAAAGTAGGCAGCCAGAGAGGAGGGAAGAAGGGGAAGGCGAGGGACCAGGGGGCTTCTCTGTTGCTTTATATCTAGGGATTGAGATCATGAAGGCTCAAGGTGTGACTCAAACCTTATAGTGTCACTGAATGGACAAAAAAATTGGTAGATTTCTCTCGTTGATTTGTCTGTTCTCTGAAGTGTCTCTTGCCACCCTTCCCCTTTATCTAAGTAAGGCTTCAAATTAGGAAGTAGCTAAGAAATTATAAAGGAAGTAGATGAGCAAGTAACACAAAGGAATATTGAACAAGTGGAAGGCGGGTGACCCAGGCGCCGTTGTCGGCGCCTAGACTTCAGCCGGGACCTGGATCCTCTGGGGCCACCTGCCAGGGAGATAGGACCATGTGGCTGCCCTCAGCCCTTCTCCTTCTCTGCCTCCCAGGTGAGTGGGGCTGGGGCCTTTGGGAACTTGGTACTGCAGAGGGCAGGACCCTGGAAGGGTAGAAGGTCTGTCCTGGGTTCAAGCCAGAGGCAGAGCATCAGCAGAAATGGGAGGGACACATCCATTCATCTGTCTGTATGTCCTCTGATACATTCAAACATTCATCTTATGATCCTACACACACTTGTTGAGCACCAACTGTGTGCCTACACACACTTATTGAGCACCAACTATGTGCCAGGACTGTTCTGGATGCGGTAATTCAGAGCAATTTCTGCACTCAGGGACTCGTGATTGAATGAAGGTGTCAAGTTACTATGCTGCTGCATGAAACTCGGGCTTCCCTGGTGGCTCAGACAGTAAAGAATCTGCCTATAATGCAGGAGATGTGGATTCGATCCCTGGGTTAGGAAGATTCCCCCAGAGAAGGGAATGGCAACCTACTCCAGTATTCTTTTTAATTAAAAAAAAGAATTTGTTTATGGCTGCACTGGGTCTTTGCCACTTTCTCTAGTTGTGGCGAGCAGGGGCTGCTCTGCGTGGTGCATGGCTTCTCATTTTGGCGGCTTCTCTCGCGCAGAGCACAGGCTTGAGGTGTGCAGCCTCAGTACTTCCCTGCAGCATGTAGGATCTTCCCTGCCCAGGACTGAATCCATGTCCCCTGTCTTAGCAGGCAGATTCTTAACCACTGGACCACCAGGGGAGTCCCCCGCTCCGGTATTCTTGCCTGGAGAATTCCCTGGACCAAGGAGCCTGGAGGGCTACAGTCAATGGGGTTGCAAAGAGTCAGACATGTGTGGAACTTGCTATAGAAGAGGTTTGCTCATATGGTGATGAGCGTGCACACAGGGCCCCTAGTTCTGCTCCTGGAAGGATACAGGTCTCCCTAAAGCATCACTGGGAGTTAGTCTGGAAGGATGAATGAGTCAGCTGAGTGGAAAATCGGAGTAGCTGATGCAAAAGCATGGAGATACTAGAGACTATAGAAAGCTCAGGAAGGAACAGCCGCTCTGTTTGGTCAGGGCTCAGTTGAAAGGGGTACAAAAGATTTGTCAGGAGGGATGAACGAAGAGTCTAGAAGGGCAACCTTAGCTTCCACGTTAACTCCCTCCTGGAAGAACATGATCAAATTGTTCCTTAAAGGTTGAATTTTCAGAAGAGAAAATCTTTAAAGAGACATTCAAAGTGCATGAGAGCACATTTTAACATTAATTTTTATTGGAGCAGAGCTGATTCACAGTGACGGTCAGCTTCTGCAGTGCAGTCGAGTGAGTCATGCGTATGTGCACATGTACCCCCTCTTTTGTGGGTTTCCTTCCCATTCAGGTCACCATGGAGCCCTGAATAGAGTTCCTTGGCCACACAGCAGGTTCTCACATCTACTTTACACATAGTGATGTGAACACGACTGTCTCATCTCCCCACTCGCCCCGTCCTCCCCACTTTCCACCCTTGGTGTCCGTATGTTTGTTCCTTGCATCTTCGGCTCTGCTTTGCAAATAAGATAGTCTATACCATTTTCCCTAGATTCCATAATATATACATTAATATATGATATTTGTAAGTTTAGGATAAAAATTAGAGGGCTTTCTTCATGCTTTTAGAGTAATTTTTTTGTTAGGTTCCCTCACAAAATGTAGAGCCTGCCCAATGTAATGACAGACTCTTCTGGAAAAGTGGGTGGAAAAGGGGGAGATTTAAAGGATCTATTGAGCTATTCCAAATCCTGAAAGATGATGCTGTGAAAGTGCTGCACTCAATATGCCAGCAAATTTGGAAGACTCAGCAGTGGCCACAGGACTGGAAAAGGTCAGTTTTCATTCCAATCCCAAAGAAAGGCAATGCCAAAGAATGCTCAAACTACCGCACAATTGCACTCATCTCACATGCTAGTAAAGTAATGCTCAAAATTCTCCAAGCCAGGCTTCAGCAATACGTGAACCGTGAACTTCCTGATGTTCAAGCTGGTTTTAGAAAAGGCAGAGGAACCAGAGATCAAATTGCCAACATCCGCTGGATCATGGAAAAAAGCAAAAGAGTTCAGAAAAGCATCTATTTCTGCTTTATTGACTATGCAAAGCCTTTGACTGTGTGGATCAATAAACTGGAACATTCTGAAAAGATGGGAATAGACCACCTGATCTGCCTCTTGAGAAATTTGTATGCCAGGAAGCAAAGGGACATGGAACAACAGACTGGTTCCAAATAGGAAAAGCTGGTTTTGTCACCCTGTTTATTTAACTTATATGCAGAGTACATCGTGAGAAATGCTGGACTGGAAGAAACACAAGCTGGAATCAAGATTGCCGGGAGAAATATCAATAACCTCAGATATGCATATGACACCACCCTTATGGCAGAAAGTGAAGAGCAACTCAAAAAGCCTCTTGATGAAAGTGAAAGAGGAGAGTGAAAAGTTGGCTTAAAGCTCAACATTCAGAAAATGAAGATCATGGCATCCGTCCCATCACTTCATGGGAAATAGATGGGGAAACAGTGGAAACAGTGTCAGACTTTATTTTTCTGGGCTCCAAAATCACTGCAGATGGTGACTGCAGCCATTAAAAGGCACAAGGAAAGTTATGACCAATAGCATATTCAAAAGCAGAGACATTACTTTGCCAACAAAGGTCTGTCTAGTCAAGGCTATGGTTTTTCCAGTGGTCATGTATGGATGTGAGAGTTGGACTGTGAAGAAGGCTGAGCGCCGAAGAATTGATGCTGTTGAACTGTGGTGTTGGAGGAGACTCTTGAGAGTCCCTTGGACAGCAAGGAGATCCAACCAGTCCATTCTGAAGGAGATCAGCCCTGGGATTTCTTTGGAAGGAATGATGCTAAAGCTGAAACTCCAGTACTTTGTCCACCTCATGGGAAGAGTTGACTCATTGGAAAAGACTCTGATGCTGGGAAGAACTGGGGGCAAGAGGAGAAGGGGATGACAGAGGATGAGATGGCTGGATGGCATCACTGACTCGATGGACGTGAGTCTGAGTGAACTCTGGGAGTTGGTGATGGACAGGGAGGCCTGGCATGTTGCAGTCCATGGGGTCACAACGAATTGGACACGACTGAGCGACTGATCTGATCTGATCTGATTGTACAGCACAGGGAACTCTGTTCAATGTTCTGTTCAATATGTAACAATGTAATTAGGAAAATACTATATGTATAGAATGTATTACACATGTATAACTAAATCACTTTGTTGTACAGCCTGAAACGAATGCAACATTGTTCATCAACTGTACTCCAAAATAAAATTAAAAGTTTAAAAAAAAATAAAAAAGGAGAAAGAAACCAGTCACGGGCTAGAGTATTCACACCTTGGAAACTGGCAAACACCACAAATCAGGCTTCTTCCCTAGGGAGCTTGTTTACCAGCATATCAGTGCTTGTTTAAATCTTCTTACTTAAATCTAATAAAATGTCTAAGTGCCCCAGCCTAAGTGCAGTTAAACTGAAGATGGAAACTTCTTCCCACCCCTTTCTGTGAAACTGGCTGAACCCTCCAGACCCACAGCCTCATTTTTCCATCTTAAGAACATTTGCAGCTGATGTTTCATGTGGGCTCAGATTGGAACTTTGAAGTCACTTGTAAAGATTTAAATTTCAGTTCTTCTTTTTCATCCCAGCTCCCTCCTCCACCCTGTGCACCCGTCTGGGGTTACAACCACGGTCTGGAAAAAAGTGATTACTTTAAATTTAAGGAGGGCACCCAAGAGGGTTGTAAGGGATATAAAGAAAGAGGGCAAGGGCGATTCCAGAGCAGAGAGGAAAAGAATGAAGGCGGAGGAAGTGGATTCCGATATAAAATGAGCAAGAACAGAACTTATCTTTATTAAGCCCTTTACAACCTACAAACACTTTCAAATCTATGGCACAATTCAGCCCCCTGAGCAACTTTTCAAAAAAATTTATTGGATTGCAGTTGGTTGACAATGTTGTGTACAGCATTCAGGTGTATAACAAAGTGAATCAGCCATACAGATATAAGTCAAAGTCGCTCAGTCGTGTGTGACTCTTTGCGACCCCATGGACTGTAGCCCACCAGGCTTCTCTGTCCATGGAATTCTCTAGGTGAGAATATTGGAGTGGGTAGCCTTTCCCTTCTCCAAGGAACCTTCCCAACCTAGGGATCGAGCCTGGGTCTCTTGCTTTGCAGGCTGCTTCCCTGGTGGTCAGCAGTAAAGAATCTGCCTGCAACACACATACGTGTATCCCCCTTTTTTTAGGTTCTTTTCCATATAGGCCATTACAGAGTATTGAGTAGGGTTCCCTGTGCTATACAGTAGGTTCTTATTAGCTATCTATTTTATATACAGTAGAAGGCAATGGCAACCCACTCCAGTACTCTTGCCTGGAAAATCCCATGGACGGAGGAGCCTGGTGGGCTGCAGTCCATGGGGTCGCTGAGAGTTGGACACAACTGAGCGACTTCACTTTCACTTTTCACTTTCATGCATTGGGAAGGAAATGGCAAGCCACTCCAGTGTTCTTGCCTGGAGAATCCCAGGGACGGGGCAGCCTGGTGGGCTGCCATCTCTGGGGTCGCACAGAGTTGGACATGACTGAAGCGACTTAGCAGCAGCAGCAGCAGCATGAATTATGGTTTCCTCTGGACATATGTCCAGCAGTGGGATGGCTGGGTCACATGGTAGCTCTATTTTTAGTTTTTTAAGGAACCTTCCTACTGTTCCCCTCTGAGTAACTTCATGCAGGGCAGTTAGTATCATCCCCACTTTGCAGATAAGACCTTGAAGGGGTTAGTGACATATCCAGTAAGTGAAATTACTGAAAATTAAATCCAGATGAGCCTCCTCCCCAGGGCTCTTTCCGATGCCCAAGGGGTATCTAGAACAAAGCAAAGCCTGTGATATTCACAAAACCACTCAAGGTGCATCCTGCAGATTGCTCTGCTGACCACCTAGTGTTTCCATTATGAACTCATTGCTGTCCGACTTGAGCTCCTGTGAACTTCAAGCCACCAGCAAACACTTTCCTTAAAAAATGCACACACGAATTTATATGGTCCCATGTAAGACCTGCTAATCTTGCATCCAGGCACATTCTAGCAGGACAGAGGAGAGTACTCTCTTGGAATTAGTAGAATCTTCTTTTTTTTTTTCCTTAACTTCCAGTGTCCAGACCGGGTTGGTCTTGGCTAGATGCCTTCTCATCATTGGTCCATACAAGGCCCTCTTTTATGTTAATCATATATAATTTAGCAAACCTCTGTGAGCTCACTGGCCAACCCAAGAATTGGGATGCTACCTATAACTTAGACCTACCAGCTCCTTCCCAAT
Source organism: Bos mutus (assembly GCF_027580195.1). Taxonomy (NCBI): domain Eukaryota; kingdom Metazoa; phylum Chordata; class Mammalia; order Artiodactyla; family Bovidae; genus Bos; species Bos mutus. Next base: position 6,522,433 of record NC_091635.1, on the reverse strand, counting down.
CCAATCCGGCTTCCTCATTCAAACAGCAGTAACCTGGTAGCATTTGCCAACATATTTCATGAACATTTTTGATATATTTGTGGGTGAGGTAGAAAATTGGGCTGAGATATTATAATCCACCTTCTAAATCTGAGGGTCTGTGATGAGAGCCAGAGATTTATCTTTTCTCCCTTGAGAACATGTGGAGAGCAGAGTAAACAAGAAGTTATACTCTTAACAACATTGATTTCTTCATCAGGGCTTCGTTGTGGCACGTGAAGTCTCTGGTTGTCAGGTGGTGTCTTTTCTTGTGTCTCATGGACTCTCTCGTTGCAGTGCGTGGGTTCTTCAATGCTAATGCTAAAAGCATTTGGGATATTAGTTCCCTGACCAAGGATCAAACCCATGTCCCCTGCATGACAAGGCAGATTCTTAACCAGTGGACCACCAGGGAAAGCCCAAGAAATTATACTCTTAAATAGTTTGAATTACAAAACGCCCAGGATGTAGAAATCTTACTCCAAAGGAAAGTGTTTTGGTTACACGCCCAAACCTCATGCCTGGCAGAGGTTGCAGGGTTAAGGACAGGGCGGGATATTAAAAAGAATGAAATAATGCCATTTGCAGCAGCATGGATGGATCTAAAGAGTGTCATACTGAGTGAGGTAAGTCAGAGAAGGAGGAATATTGTATGACATCCCTTATATGTGGAATCTAAAAAGAAATGATGCAAATGAACTTACAAAATAGAAAGAGACTCACAGCCTTCAAGAACAAACTTATGGTTGCCGGAGGGGACGGATGGGAGGAGAGGATACTTGGGGAGTTTGGGATGGACATGTACACACTGCTGTATTTAAAATGGAGAACCAACAAGGACCCACTGTGTAGCACATGGAACTCTGCTCAATGTTATGGGGCAGCCTGGATGGGAGGGGAGTCTGGGGGAGAATGGATACCTCAGCTTGGATGGGAGGGGGTTTGGGGAGAATGGATACCTGTGTATTTACAGTTGGGTCCCTTTCCTGTTCACCTGAAACAAATTGTTCCTGTTCACCTATCGTGATGTTGTTAATCGGCTATACCCCAGTAGAAAATAAAAAGTTTAAATTAAAACAAATCAAGCAAACAACAAAAAAGAACAGGGCAGGACTGCCAGCCCTCTCTACTCCCACCTCCAACCGTGGCCCGACTCCCCTTGTTCCCAGGAACAGGGTGCCCATGCAGCCAGGCAGCGTGTCTGGGCTCGTGGGGCATGGGTCTGAGCTGGCCCTGCTGACCGCCGTCTCCAGAGCCTCTGGCTTAGGTCTTAAATCCAGGTGTCTCTCCAGGTCCCCAGCCCTGAGCCTGGGATGGCCCACGCCTCCCTAGTAACTTTCCCCTGGGGCTTCAAGCACACAGCTGCTGATGGGGCCTCTCGGGACAAGTCCTGGGATCTGACTTGTGTTTTCCAGGCTGTTGGTCGCTGACGGGCCCCAGCTCTGTGGCGGGCACCATGGGGAGCTCTCTGCATGTCCAGTGTCAGTATGAGAAGGCGTACAAGGGGCATAACAAATACTGGTGCCGAGGAAAGTATGGCACAGTGTGTCGCAAGATTGTGGAGACCAAAGGAGAAGAGAAAGAAAGGAGGAACGGCCGCGTGTCCATCAGAGACCAGGCGGACAACCTGACCTTCACAGTGATCATGGAGAACCTCAGCACGAACGACGCTGGGTCCTACTGGTGTCGAATTCAGACTGTCTGGATCCTGGACGTGTTGTCCTGGGACCCCTCGGTCCAGGTTGAGGTGTCTGTTTCCCCAGGTAAGAGCTCTGCCAGCAGCAGAGCTGCTGGGAAAAGAGTGGGCTTGGGACAAGGATGGGGGACAAGGACGGACAGTGTCCTGGGTCTTGTCTTGTCCTCTGTCTCAGTAGTGTTGGGAGGAGCCTAGGGTATGGTCAGGGAGAAAGGCAGCTGACTCTTCAGCTTTAGCATGCGCTGGAGGCCATAGGTACCCCACACAGGGCATCATCCTTGTCCTTACAGAGAGGCAGAGACCCCTGAACACAATGACTCGCTTCAGTACAAAGTGGTGGTCACTGGATGATTCTACGTGACATCAGAGCCACATGGGTGTTTAGTGTGGGACTAGGGAAAGAGTGATGCCTGAGCCATGCTTTGATCTCCAGCACCAAGTACCACCCCAGGGAGCACCGCCTGTCTGGCTGTACCGGCCAGCCCCCCGACAGTGAATGACGGACAGAACCTCAGCACCAAGGAGATATTGACTGGCTGCCCAGGGTAAGGGCCGCAGGCCTGGAGACCGTGGGGGAGGAGGGTCATCAGCCTTAGGGGCCCTGGGGCGGGGCCTGGGGCTGGGCCTGGCAGCACGCCATGACCTTTGTACCTCACCCTCTGCTGGGTTTCCCTCCAGCTCTGGTTCTGATGTTTGTATTCTCCAAAGCTGCATGCAGAGTGGAAGATAGCACCTGTTCTGTGAACCCTCTCCCCTGAGGGGCAGCTGCAGGGACACAGATGGAGGCTGGTTTCCTCCTCTGGAGGACTTGAAGCCCCTCCTCCCATCCCCACCCTCCCCGTCTCCCTTCTCACCAGGCTCTGGATGCAGGGGCCTGATTCTGCCGTCCCTAACCCAGGCTCGCATCTAAAGTTCTTTACTCTACCAGAGATTCTGCTTCCAGGAGCTGCCTGTGGGGTCTGTGGGAGGTGCGCTGGTTCCAGGCTGACACTTGGGTCTGTCTCCTCCTTCCAAAGATACCCAGAAGGGCTGTGATGCTGCCATCAGACCCTGAAGGGAATGGGGGGCGAGAGCTTTAAAGTGTGGGTGAGGACTGGTTTTAAGAAGCCAGCCAATAACAGGGAAGACTACGTGTGCAGGAAAGGGATGGAGAGGATGAGTTTGGACACATGCTTCTGGAAGGGGGACTGCCTGGTCCCTCTCCTCCCTCCGCTCCCTCCCCTCCCCTTAAGGAGAGTCCCAAGGGCAGTTCCTGAGGCAGGAATGATGACAGGAGTCCCAGAGAGGGGCTGCCCTGACTTGGGTCTCTTCTGGGTTTGATCCTGAGTTATCTAGGAACTTCCCTGTGGCTCAGATGGTAAAGCATCTGCCTACAATCCAGGAGATCCAGGTTTGATCCCTGGGTCAGGAAGATCCCCTGGAGAAGGAAATGGCAACCCACTCTAGTACTCTTGCCTGGAAAATCCCGTGGATGGAGAAGCCTGGTGGGCTACAGTCCACAGGGTTGCAAAGAGTTGGAGACAACTGAGTGACTTCACTTTATCTAGGCTTTAGTGTTGGGGCGCAGAGAGAGGTGGGACGGGAAGGGTCCTGGGACCTCCTCCAGGGGAGGCAGCTCATTTCCAGTCACTGTGTCTCCCACAGGTCCGAGCTCAGCAATGTCCACTTCCTGCTCCTGGTCTTCCTGAAGCTGCCCCTGTTCCTGGGCATGGTTGGGGCTGTCCTCTGGGTGAACAGACCTCAGAGGCGCCCTGGAGGAAGAAAGAGACAGCTTGACCAGGGAGGTCCACCGTGCAGTGTGCTGTCCCCAGGAATGCCCTGCCCAGGAATACAGCTCTTCAGACTGGACAAGAGAGACCTTCAGATTCTGGGCTCCAGGGCAGGGGGACAGCAGTTGCTAGATTCTGGAAGGACTTAGGTCTTCTGGGGGCGCTGGTCCAGGGAGGGTCCTGGATCTTAGAAGACATTTGTTCTGAGTCCTCAGGTGAGGAAGGGCTCAGCCACCCCTGCCCTTGCTTGGGGGTTCTCTTTTCTCCTCCCCAGATCTCCTGATTCCTGGACTTCACACCCACCTCCCAAGGGCCAGAATTCTCTGGAAGTTGCGTGCTCAGGGGCCTGACATTTTACTCTTCTCCTTGGCACAAAAGCTTCTGGGTTCAGCATAGCCAGGGAAATGCCCACCTCCTCCCTGCAGACAGGAGGCTCCCTGGGGACACACCCCTCCCAGCTTCAGTCTTGGGCTCACAGGGCTCCATCTGCTTCTCTGGGACAATTCCAAGGGAGTTTAGTCCTGACAGAGTTTGCTCATGCAGCTGTCCTGTGAGCTCAGGGTTATTTCCTCTTTTCCAACGCCTCTTGGGCTTCAAACCTTCTTGTGTCCTTGTGACCGGTGTGTGACTTGGCTGAGTGCATCTCTGTCTAGCTCAGCCACAACTGAGCAGCTTCGAGTTAAAATTCTCTTTGGAGCAGTAATGGTAGAAGGAGGCAGTGGGTACCTCTAATATCACTCTGGGAATTCCCTAACTTGGAGGGTCTCCCATGCATAGAGTCAATGGAGAGTCCAGGTTTATCCAGTTTAGGGGAAGTCTGGTTGAGACCATCCATCAACAATCAACCATTTTTGCAGAAGAGGCAGACATAGCTTCAAATACAGGGTACAGGACCCAGAGGAAAGGAGATGCTTCACCACATTGGGATCGTATGACGCCACCATAACCACAGGCACCCTTAGCCCAGGGGAGTGCTCAGTTGGTTCTTGGATGCATATCCATACTCCCTCCCTGAAGTATGCAGGCAAGAGTTGCACAGTCTGTCAACATTTCCACTCACCTTTCTGCATCCATAGTGACCCTTTTCCTCTGAGAGCTCCTCCGAGCACTGAGTTCTCAGGCAGGGCTGCTGTTCTCTGAACCTGAGCTCTGATGTGGCTCCCATAAGGGTGTGTACATTCGTGGCATCTCAGGGAGAGCTGGGGCTGGCCCCAGACTCGGCTGAAGGAAAACCTCGTTCTAAAGAGGCACATATTAATCATGACTGTAAAATATACACAGGGTGGTATAGGAAGCATAATAATGGGCAAGAGAAGAGCTTGCAATGCACCTCATAAGGAAGATAAACTCACACGTCAGTAGAGCACAGACAGGGCTAGCAAGCTCCACGGGGTAGTCATAGGCAAAATGCTCCATGATGTCAGAGGGGAAAATATTATGTCACACCGGCTGGATCAGTGGGAGGAGGTGATATTTGAGACTGACCTTCAAGAAGGTATATACTTTCAGTTGAGTGGGGTGGTAAGGTGGGGTTGGGGAGCCGGGAGAAGGAACATATCCAGAGCAGCAAGAGCAGAAGTGAAAACAGGGAGGCAGAAAATACTCATTGTAATAGTCAGTCAGAGAAGACCAATCAGCAGAGTGTGAGGTTCACACACAGTTTCGCATGGTGGAGGTGTGTTTAAGATTCCGGTGGGATGAAGTTGTGGCAGTGCAGTTTTAACTGCAAAACCTGGGAAGGCCCAGGAAAACTAAGGTGGGGGTGTGCTGAAGGGGTTTGACTCCAACTTCTACTCAGGCTTTGACTGAGACGCTTGGATGAATTTGAGCAGATCAACATGGAGTCATGGATATGTTTTAGGAAGGTTTACCCAGCTGATGAGGAAGATAGTCTGATAGGAAGAGTCTGGAAGTACAGAGATGTCAAGCCTGAAAGATCAGAAGGGTAGGGCATCATTGAGAGAAATAGGGAAGTCGGGAGCAGGCTAGAGGGATACAGAGCTTGGTTTTCTCCATGAGACTGGGATTACCAGGCATAGAGGAACAGTCGGAAGCTAGAGACGTGAGTTAGCAGAGTATTCATGCTGCAGGGAAGATGTATGGGGTGGTAAACTGGAGCCCAGGGAGAGGGAGAATCGTTAAGGGAAGAGTTCAGGACCAAGGACAGGGTCTTTGAAGCACCTGCAGTTAGGGGGGACTGGAAGCTTCCCAGGAAGTGCTAGTGGTAAAGAACCTCCTTGCCAATGCAGGAGACAGTAAGAGAGGCAGGTTAGATCCCCAGGTCAGAGAAGATCCCCTGAGGAAGGGCCTGGCAACCCACTTCAGTATTTTTGCCTGGAGAATCCCATGGACAGGGGAGCCTGGTAGGCTACAATCCACAGGGATGCAAAGAGTCAGACATCAATGAATTGACTGAGCATGCACACATGCAAGACAATAAACAAGCAATTACATAGATCAATATTGGGGAAATTGACATTTTTACCACGTTGAGTCTTCCATCCACAAATCAGGTGTAGCTCTCAATTAATTTAAATATTCTTTGACCTCTGTCATCAGCATTTTGCAACTTTTAGCACACAGATGCTATGCAGGTTCCATTAGATCTTTACCCAGGTATTTCTTCTTTGGGGGGAAGCAGTTATGAATAGTGTTTTATTTTCTACCAACTTGTTGCTAATATCTAGAAATATGATTCTTTTGTGTGTGTATTGATCTTGTATCCTGCGATCTGGTTGAACTCATTTATTGGTTGAGCAGTTTGTTTGTTTTTTGGTAGATTCCACGGGATTTTCTACATAGACAATTATGTCATCTGAGAAAAGGAACACTTTTATGTTTCCTTTCCAATCTTTAAGTTTTAGTGGTGTCCTGGAGGCCCAGGGGAGCCCAGGGAAGGTTTAAAACACTCTGATGCCATGTAGAGGATGTGGCATTGTGGGTCCACTGCTTTCAGCCATTGCTACTTTTAAAAGAGAAGCTGGGGGACTTCCCTGGGGTCCTGTGGTTGAGACTCCATGCTTCCAAAGCAGGGGGTGTGGGTTCGATCCCTGGTCAGGGAATTAAGATCCCACAGGCTGCATGGCATGGCAAATAGAGAGAAGCTGGAGGTGAAATCTCTCATGTTTACGTATGGGCAAGAGATTCCATTAATAAAATACCATGATCAAAATGAAACATGTCCGTAAATCCATGCAAGTTATGGATACAGTCTGATTTCTGAGAAAAGCAGAGAATTTCAGAACACTGTGTATCTGCCTGGTATTTATGCCTGGGGCCATATGGTGCCCTCAGCAGGCTTAGGAACTGACCTTCTCAAGAGCACAGATGGATCTGTGGGGACAGTGGGTGAGCCAGACACATGCTGGTCCTGGGCAGATTCGACTCTGCTATCTGGCTCTATGACTGGGCACCCAGGGCCTTCACCCTTCACATCTCCTTGTTCTTATATGTGATGTGAAGATGCTGGATCAAGACTTGTGTGTGGCAGCTTTAAAGTGTGACCTCAAAGTTCCTTGACGCTCCTCCTATCAAGGCTTGGGCCTTACTTCCCCTCCTTGAGTCTGGGGGCACTAGGACTGCCTCAGTCACAGACTGGAGCAATGTTTCTCAATGCTTCTCCCATTATCATCCTCCCAAAGATCCCCTGGGGGAGGAAATGGCAGCCCACTCCAGTATCCTTGCCTAGGAAATCCCATGGACAGGGGAGCGCGGCAGGCTACAGTCCATGGGGCTGCAAAGAGTCGGCCACAACTGAGCAACTGAACCACCAGTACAACCATCGCTTTCAGTTGGCGTCTACATGTAGGGAGTCCGATCATGACCTCCGTGAGGGGATAAAAAGGTATCTTCCAGGTCTCCCCGCTCTATTTGCTGCCAACTCACCACTGCCAGATATAGTCTAACTCTTGTGTTTGATTTAGGGTCACTACACACCCTCTGGAATATATGGGTCATCCTCTCACACATAAAAAATGAAACTAGTGTCCCAACGAAACAGTCTCAGAGGAGCGCAGGAAATCCATAGACTTTAATAGGAAACATACAGCACAAATGCACAGCTCACAAACACAGGAGCTGGGCTCTGCACCGAGCCCATCTTCATTCTCTGTGTTCAGGCCACCCTTCCTCGAGGAGGTATGGATGCAACAGAAGGTGGGTTTGGTGGACCCCTGGACGCCCGGCCCATGGTGGGGGGTCTTTGCCCATCTAGACACACCTTAAGGCTTTTTAAAAAATATTTTTTATTTGTTTATTTATTTTTGGCCGCACACGTCTCTGTTGCTGGGTGTGGGCTTTCTCTAGTTGTGGCGAGCAAGGGGGCTGCTCTCTGTTGCAGCTCATGGGCTTCTCATCACAGTGGCTTGCCTTGCTGTGGGGCTCAGGCTCTGGAGCTCAGGAGTTGTGGTGCACGGGCCTAACTTCCCTGAGGCATGTGGGATCTTCTCGGGCCAGGGATTGAACCCGTGTCCTCCTGCATTGGCAGGCGGATTCCCAACTACTGGACCACCAGGGAAGTCCCAAATCTTTTTAGTTTAATTCCAGTTTTATGTAAACCGATGGGTCTAGAATTTTGAAACCCATTGTTAAGCGGGAGCCCTGAACAAGGTCTTAGTCAATTATCTTCGGAAGAGCCACCCTCCCTCCAGAGTCACAGGGACGGAGGCATTGGAAGGACACTCCCAACTCCAGGTGAGATCACAGGGGCCTCCGAGGACCCCGTGTATAAGGGGAATGCCATCTCCTCTCCTCTCTTTGAGCCTGCGGTGGAGGCTGCAGGAGGCAGAGAGGCCCCATCAGGTTTCCGAGGCCAGGATGAAAGGAATCTTCACCGCAGCAGGGATGCTCATCTCCTTTGGGACTGAAATCACTGCTCCTTCTCTGATAAGAAGTCAGGAGCTTCTTCTCCATCCGCTCGGCAGGCGGGAGGGCGGGAGGGTGTTGGTGGTGAGCGCGCTGTGGTTCTCCCGCTCAGCCCAGCTCATCGCACCCTGGGCTGCCCCAGACTCCTGCTCAGCCACGGTGCAGCACACAGCAGGCCACCTCCACAAGGTCAAGAGCACCATGTGGATGTTGCAGAGGAGGACGCTTACGAGGCACAGGTAACAGGAGTGAGCTGTGTCTTTAGGGGAGCCCCTGGCCCTGCCTCTCTGCCCCCTCCCTGAGCTCAGACCTGGGTGACAGAGGGGCAAGCCTGCGTCCCTGCTGGGGAAGTCTCCTCAAGGGGCACAGCCATTCTGCTCAAGGGCTAAGCCTTCAGAGCCTCCCTACAGACCCGGCCCGGGGACGGCACCCTTTGCCATCTGTTACCGTCCTGCCTTGTGACTGCTCCCCCATGATCCTCCTCAAACCCCCCGCAGTCTAGACCCTCTCCTGTCTTTCTGATTCGGCCTCAGCTTGCCCGGCCACCTTGTGCTGCCTTTGGTAAACTCTGCCTGTCTTTCAAGCTCAGATCTAATGTCGCCTCTTATAAGCAGAGAAAGCTTCCTCAACCCCATCAACCTGGCTATTTACCTGTTCGGTTCTCCTGGGGAGGGGTCTGTCCCTGCTCTGACCCCCATCAGATAGTGCGTATAAGAAGGAATATCTCACATAACACATATGTAATTTTTAAATTGGAGGGTAATTGCTTTACAATGTTGTGTTGGTTTCTGCCATACAGCAACTTGAATCAGCCATAGATATACATATGTCCCCTCCCGCTTGAGCCTTCCTCCCACCCCTCACCCCATCCCGCCCCTCTTAGGTTGTCACAGAGCACTGGGCTGAGCTCACTGGCTATCTGTTTTACATATGGTAATGGGCTTCCCTGGTGGCTCAGATGGTGGTAAAGAATCTGCCTGCAATGTGGGAGACCTGGGTTCTGGTTCGATCCCTGGGTCAAGAAGATCCCCTGGAGAAGGAAATGGCAACCCACTGCAGTATTCTTGCCTGGGATATCCCATGGACAGAGGAGCCTGGTGGGCTACAGTCCACGGGGTCGCAAAGAGTTGGACGCGACTGAGCGACTGACACGCACAATGTTCCCATGCTGCTCCCTCGGCTTGTCCCTCTGCTTCCCCTGCTGTGTCCACAAGTCTGTTGTCTGTATCTGTGTCTCTACTGCTGCCCTGCAAATAGGTTCGGCTGTACCATTTTTCTAGATTCTATATATATGCATGCTGCTGCTACTGCTGCTGCTAAGTTGCTTCAGTCGTGTCCGACTCTGTGCGACCCCATAGACGGCAGCCCACCAGGCTCCCCCATCCCTGGGATTCTCCAGGCAAGAACACTGGAGTGGGTTGCCGTTTCCTTCTCCAATTCATGAAAGTGAAAAAATAAAGTGAAGTCGCTCAGTCGTGTCCGACTCCTAGCGACCCCATGGACTGAAGCCCACCAGGCTTCTCTGTTCATGGGATTTTCCAGGCACGAGTACTGGAGTGGGGTGCCATTGCCTTCTCCAATATATATGCATAATATACAATATCTAACGCAATAATATATTTGTGTTACATATATACGCATAACACATACTTGACACTTTGGTCTAGTCACACTGCTGGGCCTGTGGTTGTCTCTGCTCCTCGGATAGCCCCTCCCGGTACAGAAGAGAGTCTGATCCCCTCCCCTACAAGCAGGGCAAGGACCCCTCTCTCCCCGAAACACCCCCCACCCACCCATCCCAGGGCACGCCAGCCTTGGTCTCTGCCTCCATCTGCCCTGAGCGTGGTGAGTCATGTTGTCACTACCCGCTTTCCTGAGAGAGAGAGCGGGCACGCTGCGATGCCAGCCTTAAAATAGCCCTTCACCCACTGCGCTCTTCTCACCAGTCCCAGCACAGAGACTGCCCCACCCTCCCCTCCCTCCACCCCCTGCCCACTGCCCCTGGCTTCTCCAGCTTCTCTCAAAGTCCTGTGTTCTGTGGCTACAAGGGACAACTCCCCCACAGCAGCGAGCAAAGCAGAAGCGGGGCGTGAAGCATCTCCCATAATCTCGTCCTGTTCAGACTCATTACTGCACAAATGAGAGCCAGGGGCCCAGGTTCCAAGCAACAGGACCCTCAAGAAAGGAAGCTGGACCACAGCAGGGGAAGAAGATGAGGGAGGGCGATTCTGGGAGGCAGGACCCAGGGAGAAACTGGAGCTTGACCGTGGGAGCTGGAGGGCACCAGGCTGCGCTGGGAGGAAACTGGGGCAGCCTGTTGGAGGGGAGGCTCCCCTTTGATGAGAGAGCTGACCTCTGAAGGGGGTGGGTTTCAGGCTGCTGTCATGCCGCTTTCCCATGTTGTGAATGTGAGAAAGCAGGGACCCTAGCTCCCCACTCCCTCCTGGAACGTCCTAACACCTGGGGAGAGGAGGGCCAGAGCGTACGCCTGTGACTGTCCTGAGCAGATTAATGACCCTCCCCTTCCCAGGTGGCTCAGTGGTACACAATCCACCTTCCAGTGCAGCAGACTAGGGCTCCATTGCTGGGTCAGGAAGATTCCCTGGGTCAGGAAAGGGCTATCCACTCCAGTATTCTTGCCTGGGAAATCCCAAGGACAGAGGACCCTGGCAGGCTACAGTCCGTGGGGCCACAGAGACTGGGACACGACTCAGCACGTGCACACACACAAAACGTCCTGACCCCCAGAACCTGCGAATGTGCTGTTTTACACAGCAAGGGGGGCTTCATCATGCAGACAGGTTTAAGATTGGTGAGCCACTGACTCTGAGAGGGAAGCAGCACAATGCAGGGAAGACTTGAGGCACTACAGCTGGCCTTGAAGCCGGAGGGGGCCAAACGCCAAGGAATGCAGAGGCCTCCTGCTGTTTAGTCTCCTTGCTGTGTCCAACTCTTTGTAACCCCATAGACCATAGCCCGCAGGCTCCTCTGTCCACAGGGTTCTCCCGCCAAGAATACTGGAGTGGGTTGCCCATTTCTTCCTCTAGGGGATCTTCTCGACCCAGGGATCGAACCTGTGTCTCCTGCATTGGCAGGCGGCTTCTTTGCCGCTGAGCCCCTTGGCAAGCCCGCAGTGGCCTCTAGAAGCTGGAAAAGGCAAGGAGGTGGATGCTACACCAGAGCCCCTGAAGGAACTCAGTCCCGCCAGCCCCTTGATTGTAGCCCAGTGAGACTTATTTCAGATTTCTGGTCTCCAGAGCTAGGAGATAATAAAATTGTGATACTTTAAGCCACCAATGGACATGAGCTTGAGTAAACTCTGGGAGTTGGTGATGGACAGGGAGGCCTGGCGTGCTGCAGTCCATGGGGTCGCAAAGAGTTGGACACGACTGAGTGACTGAACTGAACTGAACTGAAGCCACCAATGTTGTGGCGATGTTACAGCAGCCACAGGAAACTCACAGAGTGCTTCCCTTCTGGCACACTTGAGGCTGAACCCCAGTACACCTCCTTTTGCTTCTCTGGGCTTGCAGGGGCAGGTCAGAGGGAGACCACGGCCTTCCCTCCTGCAGCCCAGCTGGAGAGGTTTGTTCTGGTTCCTCGTAGGGAGTGGGCAGCTCTGTCAGTCCTTGGAGGCATAAACGGGGAAGGGGAAGCCTAGGACAGACGGCTGTTTCTTCTCTCTGCATAGGAGACATCAGAAGGGCCACATGGGGGTCCCTGACTGAGTGCCTCCTGGGAAGCAGCCACTGGGCAGCCCTGGGGAAGGTCTGAAGGAGGCTGTCTCTGCTTGCCTGGTGGGGACGCTGCTCAGGGCCGTGGGTTGGCTGCTGCTGACACTCTGGGGGGCTGGAGGGGAGGAAGCCGGGATGGCCGGTGTGTCTGCTGTCACAGGCTCAGTCAAGTCTGTTGTCATGGATTCAGCCGTGTCTGTGGTCACAGGTCCAGTCGTGAATGTTGTTGACGGGGAGGGTGTTGCTTTTCCTGCTGAACACACAGAGCAGAGCGTGGCTCCCAGGGTGACCCAGGCGGCTCCCCTTGGCCTTCTCCACCCCTGGCCCCTGCCCCCGGGGATTAAGAACCTTTCTGTCTGAGCACCACTGATCAGCCACCTTGGCCTTCTCCTGCATCTTTTTGATTTTTGTTCAAAACATAACCTTCCTTCATTTACAGAGAATCCATTTACCACCGTGTGAGGGATTTGAGGGTGGTGGGTCAGGTGGGCATTTTACAAATATTCCGAGTCATCGCAGAGTCCTGTTGACATAGCTGAGTGTGTCAGAACCAAGTTCCCACCCCTTGGGATTGTTTTCCTTTTTTTCTTTGGCTGCATCAGGTTGCAGTTGCAGCAGGCAGGTCTCAGGTTGTGGCATGGGGGCTTAGCTGCCCCACAGCACGTGGGATCTTGGCTCCCTGACCAGGGATGGAACCTGCATCCTCTGCATGGGAAGGCTGATTCTTAACCACAATCACCAGGGAAGTCCCTCCTTGGGGTTTTAAATCAGGCCAAGACAGCTTTTCTCTGAGTCTCGGCCTTGGCTGCAGCGGGCTCTGGGCCTCCTGCCCTGATGCCATGTGACCCCAAGATCCCTCCCCTGCACCCGACTGAGCACCAGTGGCCTCTTCGTCCCCCTGGAGTCCTTCCATCTCCAGTGGCTTCCCGTGTCACCACCCTGCCCGTGAGGACTGTTGGGCTTGGAGGGTCTCAGCCTCCGATTGTCCCAGTGCCAACTCCTCTTCCACATATCCACCCCAGCTTGGCTGCCTTTTTTCAGCTAACTTCTGGAACATTCTAGAACCGGCATACTTCCCCACTCTATATACCATATTTGCATATATTTCCAAAATTGGAAAGACTTCTCTGCTTTCTAAGTGGGCTCAAGAATCACAGATAGGGACTTTCCTGGTGGTCCAGTGACTGAGACTCCACGCTCCCAATGCAGCCGCCTGGGTTTGAGCCCTGGTCAGGGAACTAGATCTCACATGCTGCAACCAAGAGTTCGCGTGCGGCAACAAAGACTGAAGATCCTGCATGCCGCACCTAAGACCTGGCACAGTTCAGTTCAGTTCAGTTCAGTCGCTCAGTCGTGTCCGACTCTTCGAGACCCCATGGACCGCACCACTCCAGGCCTACCTGTCCATCGCCAACTCCCGGAGTTTACTCAAACTCATGTCCATTGAGTCAGTGATGCCATCCAACCACCTCATCCTCTGTTGTCCCCTTCTCCCGCCTTCAAACTTTCCCAGCATCAGGGTCTGTTCCAATGAGTCAGTTCTTCACAGCAGGTGGCCAAAGTACTGGAGTTTCAGCTTCAACATCAGTCCTTCCAATGAACACCTAGGACTGATCTCCTTTAGGATGGACTGGTTGGATCTCCTTGCAGTCCAAGCTACTCTCAAGAGTCTTCTCCAACACCACAGTTCAAAAGCATCAATTCTTCGGCACTCAGCTTTCTTTAGGAGAAAGCAATGGCACCCTACTCTAGTACTCTTGCCTGGAAAATCCCATGGATGGAGGAGCCTGGTAGGCTGCCGTCCAAGGGGTCACGAAGAGTCGGACACGACTAAGGAACTTCACTTTCACTTTTCACTTTCACGCATTGGAGAAGGAAATGGCAACCCACTCCAGTGTTCTTGCCTGGAGGATCCCAGGGACGGGGGTGCCTGGTGGGCTGCCGTCTATGGGGTTGCACAGAGTCGGACACGACTGACGCGACTTAGCAGCAGCAGCAGCAACTTTGCTTATAGTCCAACTCTCACATCCATACATGACCACTGGAAAAACCATAGCCTTGACTAGATGGACCTTTGTTGGCAAAATAATGTCTCTGCTTTTTAATATGCTGTCTAGGTTGGTCATAACTTTTCTTCCAAGGAGCAAACGTCTTTTAATTTCATGGCTGCAGTCACTGTCTGCAGTGATTTTGGAGCCCAAAAAATAAAGTCTGCCACTGTTTCCCCATCTATTTGCCATGAAATAATGGGACCCGGTGCCATGATCTTAGTTTTCTGAATGTTGAGCTTTAAGCCAACTTTTTCACTCTCCTCTTTCACTTTCATGAAGAGGCTCTTTAGTTCTTCTTTGCTTTCTGCCATAAGGGTGGTGTCATCTGCATATCTCAGGTTACTGATATTTCTCCCGGCAATCTTGTTTCCAGCTTGTGCTTCTTCCAGCCCAGGGTTTCTCATGATGTACTCTGCATATAAGTTAAATAAGCAGGGTGACAGTATACAGGCTTGACGTACTCCTTTCCTGACTTGGAACCAGTCAATTGTTCCATGTCCAGTTCTAACTGTTGCTTCCTGACCTGCATGTAGATTTCTTAGGAGGCAGGTCAGGTGGTCAGGTGTTCCCATCTCTTTAAGAATTTCCCAGAGTTTGTTGTGATCCACACAGTCAAAGACCTGGCACAGCCAAATAAATAAATATGTATAAAAAAGAAACTGGCCATTAAAAAAAAAGAATAACAGAGATATTACCTACCTGGTATCTGTGTGTCTATGTGGATGCTGTGGAAGGGTTACCCTGGTGCGGAAGTGGAGATAAGACCTTGGTGTGAAGGTTCTAGAGGAGGAGCTCAGGGTGGGAGCTGAGTCTGACTGTCTTTCCAGGCCTCTGTCTGAAGGAGACCCTCGTGCCTCTGGGGCACGTACGGCTGAGTTGAGAATCTCCTCCAGGGATTGGAGGCAGCTAGAGGAGGCTGGTGGAGGCTCCTAGGTTACGGTGGGTCCTGCCTTTCCTTGTCCTCGTTCAGAGTCCCTCATCCTCCCCGCCCTCGTGTTGCCAGAGAAGGAGGGGGTGGGGCTCACTTGTTCAGCTGAGACACCCAGGATTATGGCTTTCTGGCCCCCACCCCTCTCTGCACAATGACAAGGCCCCCGATTAGGCTGGGGCTACTCTGAGGGTGGACACGTTGCTTGATGACCTGGTAAAGAGCCCCTGCCTTCCTGGGACAAGCCTGTCTGAGTCTCCTCCCCCTGATGACAACAGATGGAGACGTGCAGAGATGCCAGGTTCACACTTTCTTTCAACCTTTCCAGAAAATCTACACACCCCTTCCATGCACGTGTGTGCACACGGGCACTCGAAACCACCACGGGCACACATGTAGTCTCAGGTGAGTTTCAAGGCTCCCCCCAGCCCCTCAGGCAGACAGAGGAAGAGCTCTGCACCCTCCACGGGTCAGTACCAGGGCCTTGGAGGACAGGAGGGTAGTTCCTACCTGGGTGGACGGCCGAGTAGACTTGGTGCCCCAGGTCAGGCCCGGTTCTCTGGATCGCGCACCAGTAGGGTCGGTGTCACCTCTCCTGAGCCCTTCCATGGTCATGGTGGGCATGCGCCCCCTATGATCGTCCCGGATGGACACTTGGCCCTTCCACACTGGTTTCTCTGAGCCGGTGGTCTTCACGAGGATCTGGCAGGAGCCCCAGTTCTCTCCACGGCACCCCCACTTCAAGTAGATCTCCCACCCAGGGTCATAGTGACACTCGATGGTCACCAGACCACCTTTGGGGCTGCTCACCGACACCATGGATGCAGAAGCAGCCTGGAAAACAGGAACCCAACTCGCATCTCCTCCTTCCTACAGCCCAGGGTGGGCCTGGGCGCTGCTCCAGGCTTCGGCACCTTCCTCAGGGACTGACCAGGAGCCTCTGCCCTCTGCCCCCGGGGTGCTCAGATCCCACGTCCTGCCTGTTTCCTCCTCCCCTGCAGTGTTACCTTTGCTGTCACCTCTCTCGTCAAGCTCCGCTCTGGGGTCCTAATTGCCCAAATACAGAACCATCTGCAGACTCCTCATCCCACAGACCACTAGCCACACCCTCGTTTCAGAAACTCTCCCACCCTTCGCTCTCAGGCAACACCGCCTTCCCCTCCAGCCCGCAGTCCACAGGCTCAGTCCCGAAGCCCAGAGCTGGGGAGGTTGTTCTGCTGAGTTCCCAGAGCTCTGCCTCCCCGACACACGACACCCACACACACCCCTGATGAACGAGACACACACACACACCCCCACACTAAACACTGCTCTTTTGTGTCTCCACATCTCTGCACAAGCTGTTTCCCACACCTGGAATGTTCTCTCTTCTCCGATTGAAGGAGTCAGACCCTAACACCCATCCCCCCAGGCTTGGCTCAGATAGCATCCCTTCTGAGGGTTCTCTGGTTCCAAAGTCGACTGGGTCTCTTCCAGGGGCTGCCAGGCATCTTCGTTCTGTCTTGTCTGTCACACTCGCCCCTCTGGACCATGGGCTGGTCTTTGGCTCGTCCGGAGCAGAAACTCAGGCAGCTGACGAGCGGGGTTGAGGGACACCCCGAGACCCGGCCCCGCCCTGGTTTTGCTGCCTGTCTTCCTCCCCGCCCTCCGAGCTCTTTTTAGAGGAAGGGTTCTCAGCTCTGGCTCCAAGTCCAGACCAGCGGTGGAGGCTTTGAAATGACCCAGATGCTGAGCCTTACCTTGACTACTCGAGTCTGAGCATCTGTGCTCTTTAAAAGCACCTCAGGACTTCCCTGGTGGTCCAGAGGTTAAGAATCCGCCTGTCAATGCAGGGGATGAGAGTTCGATCCCTGGTGGGGACTAAGATCTCACATGCAGAGGGACAACTAAGCCCGTGAGCCACAACTACAGAGCCTGCGTGCCCTGGAGCCCCTGTGCCACGAGAAAGATCCTGATGATGCAGTGAAGAGCCTTTGTGCTGCAGCTAAGACCCGATGCAGCCAGATTAATAAATAAATATTAAAAAATAAAGCTCAGAGATGTACACATTCAAGCACACACGCATGCACGTATGCCTCTGTCTATCTACCTATCTGTCCACCCACGCTTCTGTCTTCTTACCCATCTATCTGCCGGCATTGAGAAACGGTACCCTAGAAAACAGATCTTCATGTTATTCATTTTCATTTTTTCCCCCAATACCTACCTTAGAACTTGTCAGAGAACACAAACGTATTAACCTTTCTTTAAAAAAATAAGTGCATGGATGAATGGATAGGCCCTGCTCTTTATCCCAGCACAGACCCTCTCTGTGTCCCAGCCCAGCCTGGCAGGTCCCAGTTCCTGAAGCCCAGCCCCTCTCATCTGGAGGACTGGGAGCAGCCACATGTCCTGCCCCTGGGTCCCCACCCTGTGGATCATCAATGCCAGCTGCTCTCCAGAGACTTGACCTGAGCCCACAGGCAAACCACCCACTATGTGTCCAAATCATTAGTTTTTAGTTTCTCTCATTTACTTCCCTTATGTTTCTCTGCTCTTATTTCCCAATTTCATGAATTGCTGTCCTTTAGAGTGTGTGATGGGTGTGATTACATGTCCTCCGTGGCTGGGGAGACACAGAGCATCCCAGTTGCCCAAGATCTCCCTGCAAGTGTGTGTGAGGGCTCTGAGGAGGTGGCCAGTTGAACAGCATGATGTGTGTGGCGGGGCTGGGAGGAGAGCGCTGCAGAGCCGGGGAGATGAGTGATGGAGCGATGGTGGTCTGTGATCAGGAAGAATGTAGCGCTCAGGGCTCAGGCCCAGTAGCTGAGGCACATAGGCTTAGCTGCTCCGCAGCACGTGGGATCTTCCCGGGTCGGGGATCAAACCCGTGTCTCCTGCACTGGGAGGCAGGTTCTTAACCGCTGAGCCACAAGGGAAGTCTCCTTTCACTTGGCCAAGTCCCTCTTCTCGCTCTCATGCCCCTCACCCCGGCATCTCCTGGACTCTGTCCTTGTTGCCCTCGTCTCTGAGCAGCATCCCCAGTGCTCTCTCCAGCGTCCCCTCCATGCACAGGGCCGTCACACGCACATCTCCGCCCCCATCTCGACTGGCTTTTGGCTTTCAAAGCCAATGCACTTTTGCAGAGTTACCCGCCCCATTCGGTGTTCAGATATGTTCAGAATGAAATTCCTTGAAAGTCCTTGTGATTCCAGTCCTCAGACTGATCTCTTTGCAGCTAAGGCTTCTGCTTCCTGATTAGCCTTCCAAAGACATAGCCCCCCCCCCCCGCCCCCGAGTCTTCTTCCTGCCTCCTGTCACCCTCCGAGGGCCTCGCAGGGGAGGGGGACTTGGAGGTGCAGTGGCAAATCTGCAGGAGCAGGAGAGGGGTGGTGAGCCAGTTCTGGGGAGGGAGCCCTGAGGAGGAGGAGGAAGCTGCTTCTGTGTGCGTTTATGTCCCAGGACTGAGGGTTCTCCTGGGAGGAGGCAGGGGTGGTGAGGGGAGTCCAGTGAGCCCAGATGCTTCTGCCTGCAGCCAAGAACTCATGAAGGGATGGGGGTGGGCAAGACTGCAGGGAACACCAGCTCCCTGTCTCCCTCCCTTCAGTTCTCAATGGTTTTATCGAGGTGTGCTACTGTTCAGTCACTAACTCATGCCCGACTCTCTGTGACCCCGTGGACTGTAGCCCGCCAGGCTCCTCTGTCCACGGGATTCTCCAGGCAGGAATGCTGGAGTGGGTGGCCATCTCAGGTGACTAGGTGGTAAGTATTCTTGCCTGGAGAGTCCCGTGTACAGAATACTGGAGTGGGTTGCCATTTCTTTCTCCAGGGGGTTTTCCTGACCCAGGGATGGGGACTGCATGTCCTGCACTGACATGCGATTCTTACCATCTAGTCACCTGGGAAGCCCCTTATTGAGCTATAATTGTGATAAAATAAACTATGTACATTGAAAATGCTGAGTTGAAAACATTTTTTTTTTTTTTCAAATCTTGCACAGAGTAAGACTCACTCTTTTGTGATGTATACTTTGATGAATTTTTTACTCAGGCATCATTTCTTGCAAACACCACCACAAACATACAGCACAATTCCATCACTTTCCTCCAGGGTCTTCAACTGTGGATTCTACTTCTTTAATGTCAGGCCGTCAAGAGCTTCACGTGCTGAAGGCTTCCCAGGACTGCTGTTCCAATGAAGTTCAGCTTTCAGAGGCTTTGAGGTGCTTTCGGACCTGGCCCTTGTGCGCCACCAGCGGCTAGTCCATGACACAGGGGTGACCTTTCCCCAGTTCTCAGTCTGGGGTACTGTCTGAGGGTCCCGCCAGCTCGCACAGCTTGGAGGGTGAGCTGACTGCCCAGGGTCCCTTTCTGGAGCTGCTTCCATTTTCAACTCCATGACCCCTTCCCCCGGCTTCCTGGTCCTGTGGTTGGAAAGCTGAGGCTTTTGTCTTCCCTGTTGGCTTGGGTCAGCCTCCAGGGCCAGGCAGAGGGAGCCTGAGGAGAAACACACCCTGGCTTCCCTGCCCAGTCGCCCCCATGCTTCTTCTTCTATTTTTTAAAAAGATTTACCTATTTATTTTTTGGCTTGGCTGGGTCTTCAGTGCTGCACTCAGGCTTTCTCTAGTGGCGGTGAGCAGGGGCACTCTCTGGTTATGGGGGCAGGCTTCTCACTGTGGTGGCTTCTCTTGTTGCGGAGCGGGGGCTCTAGCATTGCGGAAACCAGTACTCGAGAAACCAAGCACCACACTCGGAGAGCTGGAGAATCAGGTTTATTACGCCGGCGGGCCCAGAGGAGTTAACACTCCAAGCTCTGAGACCCGAACAAAGGGATTACAGTTTTCTAGACAGACTGTAGTGGGCAACTCTAGATGTTAATAAGCTGGTTTAAACTAAGGGGTTTTGCGCATGCGGGAACAGTGGTCAAGATCGGGAGGAGGATGTCTGACCCAGACAGGCATGATTAAGCAGGTTTGCAGGGGCTGGGCGATTGCAAAGAGCAGTACAAGGGGGAGTGAGATAAACTCCAGTTCCTAGTATTGCAAGTCCCCACTTTCTGAGACTACATTACCTAGTCGATCTAGATTTTGCAAGGGGCAAACTGAGTTACAGAGGCAGAAGGAGAAGGAGGTGATGTAAAATTTTAACTTTTCCTCTTCATTCTCCCCCTTGATGCTTCTATCTCTCATTGTAGAAAGCATCATCTCATGTTTCGGTAGGACATTCAGAGCTCCCCATCGTTTAGGGAGCTATACTGAGCTTTTACCATTTGTAACTTTATGGATTCAATCCAAGAGTCTATAAACTGGGTAATAGCATTGAGAATACAAGAGCCAAACAAGAGCCCTGAAAAGAGCATGATGAGAGGACCTGTTAAAGGGAGAAGCCACAATGCCCACCTCCAGATATTGCGCCAATTACCCCAGGAATTAGCTAGTTTTTCTCTCCAGTTTATGATTTTTCCCCTTAGCTGTTGGGCCATGTCCCTGACTATTCCTGATTAGTTTACATAAAAGCAGCATTTTTCATTCAAGAAGAGGCAGAGTCCTCCCTTTTCAGCTGTCACTAGGTCTAGCCCTCTCCTATTCTGCAAAACCACCTCAGCCAGGGAGTCAAGTTGGTCCTGTAAGGCCACTCAAGATTTGGCCACTCTCTCAGTGTCGTCAGTGAAGTCTTTGGATACGGTGTGGCAGAAGGTGGTTGATGAAGCAATTCCTCCTATTCCCATACCTATCCCAGCTGTGATTCCCAGACCAACTAGTAGGGGTATAAACTGGATCGCTCTTTTTGACCATGTATGTGCTGCCAGAGGTACTGTGAGAGTCTGGTTGTTAGGGACAATATTCATCTGGGGAGTGAGGAAAGCTAAGGTGAAGATACCCATCTAATTGACAGGTAGACATAAGTAAGCATCTGTCCCACAAAGAAAGAAAAGGCCTCGATGGGGGCGGCACCATCTGTTACGGCAAGGGACCCCAAAAGGCTGCAAAGCAACCTGCATGTAACAGATAACGGAACACTGGCAAAAAGTTCCTCCCAATATTTGGGTTGTCACAGCTATAGCAGCTGAGCCTATCGTTAAGGGGGGGGTCAGCTATCCTATGCAGCAGTGTAGTTAGTAGGGAGAATCGATCATAAGAGACTTTTAATAAGAATGAGGCTTCCCACTACAGTGAGATAGTTCAATTCAGTTCCGTTGCTCAGTCGTGTCCGACTCTTTATGACCCCATGAACTGCAGCACGCCAGGCCTCCCTGTCCATCACCAACTCCCGGAGTCCACCCAAACCCATGTCCATCAAGTCGGTGATACCATCCAACCATCTCATCCTCTGTCGTCCCCTTCTCCTCTTGCCGTCAATCTTTCCTAGTATCAGGGTCTTTTCAAATGAGTCAGCTCTTCACATCAGGTGGCTAAAGTATTGGAGTTTCAGCTTCAGCATCAGTCCTTCCAATGAACACCCAGGACTGATCTCCTTTAGGATGGACTGGTTGGATCTCCTTGCAGTCCAAGGGACTCTCCAACACCACAGTTCAAAAGCATCAGAAGTGATATAACAGACAGCAAAAGGCAGCTTCCGACCCAAATCCCAGTCCTGGGGTGCAACTGAAGCTAGGCCTGTGGTGAAGAGCACAGAAATAACAGCAATCAGGGAGAGAGTCCAGGGTTGACAGTGAAAATCCATTGATATTTTGATAGCCGGATCTCCAGCTTCCACCTTGCATTGACCAGCCAGCCACCGGATTGTGGCTGAAGCAAGGCTGAAGAACCCTCAAGCTTCTGCTGTGCGTTGACTAGTCAGCTCCCAGAGTGACTAGAGCAGGGCTCAGCTTCCTTCATGGGTGAGGGTCGTTGTTTTTGGAACCAGACCTTGAGTGGGTGTTTGGTGTCCCGAACTGCTTTCCAGGTGTCTTCATTACAGAAAGCCACTGCCTTCTTGAGTCTGGTGGGGTGGATCCAAGGGATGACACCTATAACTCATCTCCTGGCTGATAGGGGTGAACCCAGTTGCCCAGTGGAATGCCTGTCCTTTCTCAGGTTTCTCGGGCGACATGGCAGAAGACTTTCCCAGGGCCTGGAGGTGTCGGGACATCTCCAGGTCAGCTAGTTGTTGGTGGTCTCCCTTGAGCTTTTTTTTTTTTCCTATCTCTGTTGGTGGTCTCCCGTATAAGATCTCAAAGAGAGAATAGCCTGAGGACCTCAGGGTGCATTTACGGAGGGCGATGAGAGTCCGCAGAATAAGGCAGCTTGTTCTAGCATCGTCTGGGCATTAGCCGGGGGATATTCTTGTCATACTACTACTTGGAGAAACAAACTTCGCAAGAAAGTTAGAGATATACGGTCCAAAGATTAATAGAAGTAGGAAAGCTGCTAAGGTGCTAGCTAGGATTACCAGGTCCAGACATTGGTTCGTGATATTAGTGCTTCTCTAGATATGAGAAGATGCAAGAATTTGGACTCATAAAAATCTTTACCGGAAAACATCTAACTATCTGAAGACCTGTTTTTCTGGGTTTTCCCAGAACAGAGTGCCTTATTTTTTGTCTCCACCTTGCACTCCTTTCAAGGAAGGTGTTGAAGGTCAGCATCTTATAGTGATCATGATTTAATCTGTGTAGAGGCAGCTGGCATGGGCCAGCTTCCAGTCAGCAGGGCCCCTTCATAGCCATATTTGACCATGTTTTGGGGGCATTTCACGGTCATTGTGTCCCGCGGTGCTGGGAAGGCTCATTCCCAGGTCTAACAAAGATTCCATTGACAGTCACTAGACCAGGCCTTGTAAGGAGCAAAAGTCTCTGGACCATATCTGTCTTACTAGCCTCTTGGTCCAGGAAAATATTTCCTCTTGTTGCTTCTTCCCATATCTGCTGCTGCTGCTGCGTTGCTTCAGTCGTGTCCGACTCTGTGCGACCCCATAGATGGCAGCCCACCAGGCTCCCCCATCCCTGGGATTCTCCAGGCAAGAACACTGGAGTGGGTTGCCATTTCCTCCTCCAATGCATGAAAGTGAAAAGTGAAAGTGAAGTCGCTCAGTCACGTCTGACTCAGCGACCCCATGGACTGCAGCCTACCAGGCTCCTCTGTCCACGGGATTTTCCAGGCAAGAGTACTGGAGTAGGGTGCCATTGCCTTCCCATACCTAGAGTAACGTTATTACAATTGTTGATCTCATATGGAACTGCATATCACCATTTTATCACAGGCTCAGTCACACATTTGGTAACGTAAGAAATAATCTTCTGAAGCAAGCTACATAGAAAATAATATAGCTACCAGTTATGAGTAAGGTCACAAACAAGAATTTAAGTCAAGAACTTTCATTGGGTACAGCCCGGTATACCCCGGGTCATCTGACTCAGTTAAATGATTATAACCAAGTGTTAATCTGGTTGTACATCATGGAGCATCTGACCTTTATCCAAAGACTGGTTATTGAGATAAGCTTTAGAACAATCTTAGAATGTCCTTTTTAATAACTTAATTAAAACTTTTAGCAATATAACATAACAAGGAACTATCTCAGATGTGAGTCTTAGTAAGCACAGGCCTTAATTAACAAAACTAGAACTTAATATTTAGTGAAACATATTTATTTATTTGAGAACTCACTGTGAGGGCATTAACACTGTAGCCAGGGAAGGCTTTAACCCATCAAATAAAAATGCAGTCTGTCAGGGAGCCTGGAAAAGCCAAGCGGCCGTCTTAGATTTCCCATAGCCCTGGCTCTTTGATTTTCAGCTGTTATTTATCCATTTTTAATTTCCTGATTTAAGAGCAGACTATTGCCATGTTTTAAGGACATGAAGATAGCAAAAGTCTAACCATGAGGGTTTTTTTGTAGAAGCAGAATGAGCTTTGTCTACATGTAGCATAATCTTAAATAAGGTTTATTTACTTTACCAAAGTAACAAAAAGATTTTAAAAACAAATATAAATCATTTAAAGGCAAAGAAATTCATAATCTATTATTGAAAACTGCATTTTAAGAGAACTTTGTTCTCTAAACAGAGAAAAGACCAAATTCCAGCCTGATACCAACTTACTGTTAATAACAAAACTTGTTTATCTGTTTAATCATAGAAAGTCTTTTACATAAATCTTGAAGAACTAGCAGTATTCTTCTAAAGGCATGAGAATAAAACCATAGAAGGCATGTTTAAAATCTGACTCTATTGCAATTGACAAAGAAACCTGGTCATAACACTTTAGTATGATAACTAGAATTATAATTGACCATATTTTATCAGGGCATATCAGATCTATATGAATTTCACATAATTTTAGAATATCTATATTAGCAACATCAACCATACAGTATAACCTGAAAAGATTTTTTACCTCTTTAATGGTACTTCCCATGTCATTTAACATGTCCAGTGAACCCAGGTAGCTTAATAGCTCTTTGGGATGTCTCAGGGGCCCTCTGAAGCAACCCAAAGTTAGCTAGAAGTCAAGTTATTTAGGAAGTTCTGTTGATAAATATTAAAAGGGTTTATAACACTCAGTCAGGTAGGATCACATAAGTTACTGCGAAATAATAGTTATTCACTTAGCCAAAGTTAACAAAAGATTTTAAAGGTAAATATAGAACAGATCAATTAAGAGGTTAAAAAAAAACTTAAATCTATTATTAAAAGCAGTTCAATATCTGAAGAAAGTATGTCCTCTTAACAGAGAGAAAGGCTGAATTTAAGTTTTTGCACCAGCTTACTTTAAACTTATTTAGGTAAACTTAATTAAATTTATTTTCAACTTAGTCTTAACCATGCACAAAACTTTTTCATGGTCCACCTTCCACAAACCTTTAATCACTTTCTGTAACAGTCTGTAGGTCTGTAAGTCAGACATACTTTCTTTCCCTTTATAAAATGCAATTTTCTTTTTTTATATCTTCTTTATTAAAAACACATATCCTACTTTCTTATCAGATTAGCAAACAAACATTGATACTAGACATTTACTATTGAGTATTTCACTTGAATCTGAAATTTATTGAGGTTAATTTTTCTTGTATTTAGAATGTTTGATTTTAAGTGCTTACTTTTCTTTGCTGCTAAGTCACTTCAGTCGTGTTCGATTCTGTGCGACCCCATAGACAGCAGGGATTCTCCAGGCAAGAACACTGGAGTGGGTTGCCATTTCCTTCTCCAATGCATGAAAGTGAAAAGTGAAAGTGAAGTACTCAGTCGTGTCCGACCCTCAGCGACCCCATGGACTGCAGCCTTCCAGGCTCCTCCATCCATGGGATTTTCCAGGCAAGAGTACTGGAGTGGGGTGCCATTGCCTTCTCCATTACTTTTCTTTAGGCCAATTAAATTAGAATTCATTTACAACTTCAACAATATTATCAGAAAAAAGACATATATTGAGACATACATAAATCCAGACAGACAGACTGACAGAAGAGATCTTATAGTTTTCTGTTTGAGATTTAAAATATCTCTTCAACCCCCTTTTTTTCTTTGCTTGACATTCTAATTTGCCCAAGGCTGAGGTCTCAGGCAAAGCTGGCTGTATTTCAAGGACATGGAAAGGGTTAACTTCAAGCTTTTCCCTGGGCAGTTCTTTTTAACAAGCTAGTTGTTTTTAATTGTATGTGCAAAAAGAATTGGTTTTGTAGTTTCCAAAAAGAAAAATTTATCTCACTCTGTTCAATCAGCAATCAGTTCAGTTCAGTTCCTCAGTCATGTCCGACTGTTTGTGACCCCATGAACTGCAGCATGCCAGGCCTCCCTGTCCATCACCAACTCCCGGAGTTTACTCAAACTCATGTCTTTTGAGTTGGTGATGCCATCTAACCATCTCATCCTCTGTCGTCCCCTTCTCTTCTTGCCCTCAATCTTTCCCAGCATCAGGGTCTTTTCAAATGAGTCAGCTCTTCGCATCAGGTGGCCAAAGTATTGGAGTTTCAGCTTCAACATCAGTCCTTCCAATGAACACCCAGGACTGATCTCCTGTAGAATAGACTGGTTGGATCTCCTTGCAGTCCAAGGGACTCTCAAGAGTCTTCTCCAACACCACAGTTCAAAAGCATCAATTCTTCTGTGGTAAGCTTTCTTTATAGTCCAACTCTCACACCCATACATGACTACTGGAAAAACCATAGCCTTGACTAGATGGACCTTTGTTGACAAACTAATGTCTCTGCTTTTTAATATGCTGTTTCAGTTCAGTTGCTCAGTGTGTCTGACTCTTTGCGATCCCATGAATCACAGCACACCAGGCTTCCCTGTTCATCACCAACTCCCGGAGTTTACTCAAACTCATGTCCATTGAGTTGGTGATGCCATCCAGCCATCTCATCCTCTGTCGTCCACTTCTCCTCCTGCCCCCAGTCCCTCCCAGCATCCGGGTCTTTTCCAGTGAGTCAACTCTTCACATGAGGTGGCCAAAGTACTGGAGTTCCAGCTTCAGCATCAGTCCTTCCAATGAACACCCAGAACTGATCTCCTTTGGGATGGACTGGTTGGATCTCCTTGAAGTCCAAGGGACTCTCAAGAGTCTTCTCCAACACCACAGTTCAAAAACATCAATTTTTTGGCACTCAGCCTTCTTTGCAGTCCAACTCTCACATCCATACATGACCACTGGAAAAACCATAACCTTGACTAGATGGACCTTTGTTGGCAAAGTAATGTCTCTGCTTTTCAATATGCCATCTAGGTTGGTCATAACTTTCCTTCCAGGGAGTAAGCATCTTTTAATTTAATGGCTGCAGTCACCATCTGCAGTGATTTTGGAGCCCCCCAAAATAAAGTCTGACACTGTTTCCACTGTTTCCCCATCTATTTGCCATTAAGTGATGGGACCAGGTGCCATGATCTTAGTTTTCTGAATGTTGAGCTTTAAGCCAACTGGCTTTTTAGTTCCTCTTCACTTTTTGCCATAAGGGTGGTGTCATCTGCGTATCTGAGGTTATTGATATTTCTCCCAGCAATCTTGATTCCAGCTTGTGCGTCTTCCAGCCCAGCGTTTCTCACGATGTACTCTGCACATAAGTTAAATAAGTAGGGTGACAATATACAGGCTTGACGTACTCCTTTTCCTATTTGGAACGAGTCTGTTGTTCCATGTCCAGTTCTAACTGTTGCTTCCTGACCTGCATATAGGTTTCTCAAGATAGGTTGGTCATAATCAGCAATCACGCACTAACAATCATTCAGAGGCTATCGCGATGCCTCCCTTCCTCCGGAGTCCCCAGTTCTCCCCATCTGATGCTCCTTTCTGGGGAGCCCAAGGAGGTGATCAGTCTCCTCTTCTACCTGTTGGGGTAAGTTCCTGCCTGGGGACCGGTCCCGGAGCCTTGCCTTATCCTGTGACCATTCCTGGTGAGTTGGTCTGTCACTCCAATGAGTCCAGTTGGGGCTCGGCTGTCCAGAGTGCTGGAACACTGGTCCAAAAGAGAACCTGGAATACTGTCAGGTGGCATGCCTCCTCACTCATTTTCGGGTTCCTTCACTCCAGCATGGCAGAGCCCGCAGTCTGGCGGCTCAAGGGACCGGCGTGGTTGGAATCTTGCTGGGGCCTCCAGAAATGTTGCAGAAACCAGTACTCGAGAAACCAAGCACCACACCTGGAGAGTTGGAGAATCAGGTTTATTATGCTGGCGGGCCCAGAGGAATTGACAGTCCAAGCTCTGAGCCCCGAACAAAGGGATTACAGAGTTTTAATAGACTGTAGTGGCAACACTAGCTGTTAATAGGCTGTTTTAAACTAAGGGGTTTTGCATGTGCAGGAACAGCGGTCAAGATGGGGAGGGGGATGCCTGGCCTGGACAGGCATGATGAAGCAGGTTTGCAGGGGCTGGGTGATTGCAAACAGCTGGACAAGGGTGAGTGAGATAAACTTCAGTTCCTAGTATTGCAAGTCCCCACTTTCTGAGACAACATGACCTACGTGATCTAGATTTTGCAAGAGGCAAGCTGAGTTACAGAGGCAGAAGGAGAAGGAGGTGATGTAAAATTTTAACTTTTCCTTTTCACTAGGAGCGGGGGCTCCAGGAGCGGGGCCTCCAGGAGCTGGGATCTCCAGGGAAAGGACCTTTGGCAGCTGCAGGTCTCAGGCCCTAGGCTTCAGTAGCTCTGGCACACAGGTTTGCTTGCTGAACCAGTACTCGAGAGACCAAGCACCACACTCGGAGAGTTGGAGAATCAGGTTTATTATGCCGGCGGGCCCAGAAGAGTTAACAGTCCAAGCCCTGAGCCCCGAACAAAGGGATTACAGAGTTTTTATAGACAGACTGTAGTGGGCAACACTAGCTGTTAATAGGCTGGTTTATCCTGGTCACAGGATAAGGCAAGGCTCTGGGACCGGTCCCCAGGCAGGAACCTACCCCAAAGGGTAGAAGAGGAGACTGATCACCTCCTTGGGCTCCCAGGAAGGGAGCATCAGATAGGGAGATCTGGGGACTCCAGAGGAAGGGAGGCATCGTGATAGCCTCTGAATGATTGTGACTGCGTGATGGCTGATTATGACAGCACGAGGAACGTTCCCGGATCAGGGGTCAAACTCTTGTCCCCTGGATGGGTGGGTGGATTCTTACCCACTGAGCCACCAGGGAAGTCCCAATCCTTTCTGGTGGAGGGTGTCTGAGTTGTGTCAAGTTTTGACTGTTATGAGGAGTGTTGCCCTGACATTGTGGCACATGCCTTTGGTGAACATCTATATACCTTCTTCTTAGCAAAGCATCTGCCTGCAATGCAGGAGACCTGGGTTCGATCCCTGGGTCGGGAAGATCCCCTGGAGAAGGAAATGGGAAATGGCAATCCACTCCAGTACTGTTGCCTAGAGAATCCCATGGATGGAGGAGCCTGGTGGGATACAGTCCACGGGGTCGCAAAGAGTCGGACACGACTGAGCAACTTCACTTTCTTGTTTTCTTTATTGGAAGAAACAATCATGTATAGGTCAGGTCAGGACCCAATTTTTATAATGGGTCTTTTCATTTTATTTATCTAATTGAAGTATAGTTGATTGACAATGTTGTACCAACCTCTCCTGTACAGCAGAGTGACTCAGTTATACGTATAGAAACGTTCTTTTTAAAAATATTCGTTTCCATTGTGATTTATCACAGGTATTGCAGACAGTCTCCCGTGGTATACACTAGAATCTTGCTGCTTGTCCATCCACATGTAACAGCTTACATCTGCTAATCCCAGACTCCAAGCCTTTTCCTTCCCTCCCTCCTCCTTGGCAACGATAAGTCAGTTCTCTACGTCTGTGAGTCTGTTTCTGTATGGTGGATATGTTCATTTATGCCATATTTGAGATTCCACATATAAGTGATATCATATGGTGTTCATCTTTGACTTTCTGAGTTACTGCACTTAGTAGGGTAATCTCTAGTTACACCCATGTTGATGAAAATGGCATTGTGTTAGTTGCTCAGTTGTGTCTGACTCTTGTGGCCCCATGGACTGTACCCCACCAGGTTCTTCAGTCCATAGGACTCTCCAGGCAAGAATACTAGAGTAGGTTGCCATTTCCTTCCCCAGAAAATGGCATTATTCGTTTTTTTTTTTCACATGTGATAATATACATGTTTCAATGCATTCTCTCAAATCATCCCACCCTCTCCCTCTCCCACAGAGTCCAAAAGACTGTTCTATACATCTGTGTCTCTTATGCTGTCTCACATACAGGGTTATCATTACCATCTTTCTAAATTCCATATATATGTGTTATTATACTGTATTGGTGTTTTTTCTTTCTGGCTTACTTCACTCTGTATAAGGGCTCCAGTTTCATCCACCTCATTAGAACTGATTCAAATGTATTCTTTTTAATGGCCGAGCAATACTCCGTTGTGTATATGTACCACAGCTTTCGTATCCATTCGTCTGCTGATGGACATCTAGGTTGCTTCCATGTCCTGGCTATTATAAACAGTGCTGTGATGAACATTGGGGTACATGTGTCTCTTTCAATTCTGGTTTCTTCGGTGTGTATGCCCAGCAGTGGGATTGCTGGGTCGTATGGCAGTTCTATTTCCAGTTTTTTAAGGAATCTCCACACTGTTCTCCATAGTGGCTGTACTAGTTTGCATTCCCATCAACAGTGTAAGAGGGTTCCCTTTTCTCCACACCCTCTCCAGCATTTATTGCTTGTAGACTTTTGGATAGCAGCCATTCTGACTGGCATGAAATGGTACCTCATAGTGGTTTTGATTTGCATTTCTCTGATAATGAGTGATGTTGAGCATCTTTTCATGTGTTTGTTAGCCATCTGTTTGTCTTCTTTGTAGAAATATCTGTTTAGTTCTTTGGCCCATTTTTGATTGGGTCGTTTATTTTTCTGGAATTGAGCTGCAGGAGTTGCTTGTATATTTTTGAGATTAATTCTTTGTCAGTTGCTTCATTTGCTATTATTTTCTCCCATTCTGAAGGCTGTCTTTTCACCTTGCTTATAGTTTCCTTTGTTGTGCAGAAGCTTTTAATTTTAATTAGGTCCCATTTGTTTATTTTTTATTTTATTTCCAATATTCTGGGAGATGGGTCATAGAGGATCCTGCTGTGATTTATGTCGGAGAGTGTTTTGCCTATGTTCTCCTCTAGGAGTTTTATAGTTTCTGGTCTTATGTTTAGATCTTTAATCCATTTTGAGTTTATTTTTGTGTATGGTGTTAGAAAGTGTTCTAGTTTCAGTCTTTAACAAGTGGTTGACCAGTTTTCCCAGCACCACTTATTAAAGAGATTTTCTTTTCTCCATTATATATTCTTGCCTCCTTTGTCAAAGATAAGGTGTCCATAGATGCGTGGACTTATTTCTGGGCTTTCTATTTTGTTCCATTGATTTATATTTCTGTCTTTGTGCCAGTACCATACTGTCTTGATGACTGTGGCTTTGTAGTAGAGCTTGAAGTCAGGCAGGTTAATTCCTCCAGTTCCATTCTTCTTTCTCAAGATTGCTTTGGCTATTCAAGATTTTTTGTATTTCCATACAAATTGTGAAATTATTTGTTCTAGCTCTGTGAAAAATACCATTGGTAGCTTAATAGGGATTGCATTGAATCTATAGATTGCTTTGGGTAGTATACTCATTTTCACTATATTGATTCTTCTGATCCATGAACATGGTATATTTCTCCATCTATTAGTGTCCTCTTTGATCTCTTTCACCAGTGTTCTATAGTTTTCTATATATAGGTCTTTTGTTTCTTTAGGTAGATATATTCCTAAGTATTTTATTCTTTTTGTTGCAATGATGAATGGAATTGTTTCCTTAATTTCTCTTTCTATTTTCTCATTATTAGTGTATAGGAATGCAAGGGATTTCTGTGTGTTGTTTTTATATCCTTCAACTTTACTATATTCATTGATTAGCTCTAGTAATTTCCTGGTAGAGTCTTTAGGATTTATCTATGTAGAGGATAATGTCATCTGCAAACAGTGAGAGTTTTACTTCTTCTCTTCCAATTTGGATTCCTTTTACTTCTTTTTCTGCTCTGATTGCTGTGGCCAAAACTTCCAAAACTATGTTGAATAGTAATGGTGAAAGTGGGCACCTTTGTCTTGTTCCTGACTTTAGGGGAAATGCTTTCAATTTTTCACCATTGAGGATAATGTTTGCTGTGGGTTTGTCATATATAGCTTTTATTATGTTGAGGTATGTTCCTTCTATTCCTGCTTTCTGCAGGGTTTTTATCATAAATGGATGTTGAATTTTGTCAAAGGCTTTCTCTGCATCTATTGAGATAATCATATGGCTTTTATTTTTCAATTTGTTAATGTGGTGTATTATACTGATTGATTTGCAGATATTGAAGAATCCTTGCATCCCTGGGATAAAGCCCACTTGGTCATGATGTATGATCTTTTTAATGTGTTGTTGAATTCTGATTGCTAGAATTTTGTTAAGGATTTTTGCATCTATGTTCATCAGTGATATTGGCCTGTAGTTTTCTTTTTTTGTGGCATCTTTGTCTGGTTTTGGTATTAGGGTGATGGTGGCCTCATAGAATGAGTTTGGAAGTTTACCTTCCTCTGCAATTTTCTGGAAGAGTTTGAGTAGGATAGGTGTTAGCTATTCTCTAAAATTTTGGTACAATTCAGCTGTGAAGCTGTCTGGACCTGGGCTTTTGTTTGCTGGAAGATTTCTGATTACAGTTTCAATTTCTGTGCTTGTGATGGGTCTGTTAAGATTTTCCATTTCTTCCTGGTTCAGTTTTGGGTAGTTGTACTTTTCTAAGAGTTTGTCCATTTCTTCCAAATTGTCCATTTTATTGGCATATAATTGCTGATAGAAGTCTCTTATGATCCTTTGTATTTCTGTGTTGTCTGTTGTGATCTCTCCATTTTCATTTCTAATTTTATTGATTTGATTCTTCTCCCTTTTTTTCCTGATGAGTTTGGCTAATGGTTTGTCAATTTTATTTATCCTCTCAAAGAACCAGCTTTTTTTGCTTTGTTGATTTTTGCTATGGTCTCTTTTGTTTCTTTTGCATTTATTTCTACCCTAATTTTAAAGATTTCTTTCCTTCTGCTAACCCTGGGGTTCTTCATTTCTTCCTTTTCTAGTTGCTTTATGTGTAGAGTTAGGTTATTTGCTTGACTTTTTTCTTGTTTCTTGAGGTATGCCTGTATTGCTATGAACCTTCCCCTTAGCACTGCTTTTACAGTGTCTGACAGATTTTGGGTTGTTGTGTTTTCATTTTCATTCGTTACTAAGAAATATTTTTATATCTTTTTTGATTTCTTCTGTGATTTGTTGGTTATTCAGCAGCGTGTTGTTCAGCCTCCATATGTTGGAATTTTAAATAGTTTTTCTCCTGTAATTGAGATCTAATCTTATGGCTTAGTAATATTCCAGTGTGGAGAAGGCAATGGCTCCCCACTCCATTACTCTTGCTTGGAAAATCCCATAGATGGAGGAGCCTGGTAGGCTGCAGTCCATAGGGTTGCTAAGAGTCGGACACGACTGAGCGACTTCACTTTCACTTTTCACTTTCATGCATTGGAGAAGGAAATGGCAACCCACTCCAGTGTTCTTGCCTGGAGAATCCCAGGGACAGGGGAGCCTGGTGGGCTGCCTTCTATGGAGTCACACAGAGTCAGACACGACTGAAGTGACTTAGCAGCAGTAGCAGCAGCAGTATTCCAGTGTGTGTATATATGTGTACATATATACACATCACCTTTCTCTCATCCATGATCTGTTCATGGACATTTAGCTTATTTCTATGTCTCAGCTGTTGTGAACAGCGCTGCTATGAACATTGGGGTACACGCATCTTTTTGAACTAGAGATTTGTCCATGTATATTCCCAGGTGTGGGAATGCTGGATTATATCATAATTCTGTTTTTAGTTTTCTGAGGAACCTCCACACAATTTCCATAGTTTCTGCACCAACTTATATTCTCACTAACAGGGTAGGACGGTTCCCTTTTCTCTACCCTCTCGCCAGCGTTGGGTAAATCTAGACTTTCTAATGATGGCCATTCTGACCAGTGTGAGGTGATATCGCACTGAGTTTTTATTTGCATTTCTCTACTTATTGGTGACGCTGAGCATCTTCTCATGTGCCTACATAGAACATTGGGATGTCTTCTTTGGAGAAATGACCGGGACCTACTTTTAAGAGAAGTGGGATTTCAGCCAGGGTTAAATCCTCAGCCACAACCAGTGATTCAGGACACACATTTCCTGGAAGGAAACAGTCCCTGAGACCAGTGCACTTAAGCTCTTCACCACCTGCCCAGGTGCTTGAACCCTCAGGGTGGGCAGAAGAGGTCCGAACACCCGTTAGAAGACAGTGGCTCCCCTGCTGCAGATAAGAAAATGAGCTCCTTTCGTCATGACCAGAGGGCGTACCTGGGAGTGGATCTCAAGGCACAGATCCTGGTGGTGGAATCTCATGGTGACTGAGGAGGAGTCTTTCAACTGGGGCTTACACACACACACACACACACACACACACAGCACGGGGGCACTCAGCACACTTGCCAAGCCTGGGGACCTGGGCCCTGTTCACCTCTGGGTAGCTCTTAGCAGCACAGAAGCCACAAAACCACACATTAAATGAAATAAGCAGAACTGGCCAGGACAGAGTGAGAAAGAAGGGGTCAGAGGCTCAGAGAAACTCGCCTCCTAAAATATGA
This sequence comes from Bos mutus, assembly GCF_027580195.1. Taxonomy (NCBI): domain Eukaryota; kingdom Metazoa; phylum Chordata; class Mammalia; order Artiodactyla; family Bovidae; genus Bos; species Bos mutus. The sequence goes on along the minus strand of NC_091635.1, from coordinate 6,488,296 downwards.
CAGAGAATAGGAGAGACAAAGAATCAGTCCAGAGAGGAGGGGGGGAGGGAGCAGGGGACACAGGGGGCCCCTGGGGGCAGTGGGGAGGGTCACACAGGAGACAGAAGAATAAGCAGTGCCTGTGCAGGGCGGTGACCAGCAGCCAGGAGCCGGGGGGCACGTGCAGACGTGGGAGAGGAAGCCTCTGGGCAAAATGGGTGAAAGGAAAAGGGGCTTCTCCTTTCTGATCCTGCCCCAGGGCGGCCTCTGCTCTGCAGAGACTCAGGACCTCAAAGGGAGCCAAGCCCAGGGAGGGGCAGGGGTCAGGCTCAGGGCAGGAAGGTGGTCTGAGATGCAGGTGGGGGTGCTGCCTGCAGAGAGGGAAGGGTGGGACTGTGTCTGCAGCGAGGCTGGACCTGAGCCCCGAGCTCCGCCTTCTCCCCAAGTGCAGACCCAGTTGAGCCCATTCCTGTGTCCAACCCCTGCTCTGGGGTCCTCTCTATTCACCCACCACCAGCTCTGCCCCCTCCCCCCAGCAGCGATGTCTCGGTTCCAGTGGGCAACCTGCCCGGACCCGGACCACTTGTTCTCCCCAGAGGCACAGAGGTCTGGACACAGCTCTCATCACGTGCTGCAATTCATCCTCTCAATGAGTGACAGCCTTTTCTCCTAATCTGTAAAATGCAGAAGTAGGTGCTGACCGTGGGAAGTGAACCAGAGACAAGTGCAAAGGAGATTCAGGAAACATCTCTCGAGGCTTGAGGGACATCTGGCGTGTCCACTTCTGACCTTGGCGCCGGTCCTTGAAGGGACCGAGAGCTCGTTAGCTTCGAGGATGGGAGGCAGGACCACGTGTCTGCTCCCGGCTCTGTTTCTTCTTGTCATCCCAGGTGAGTGGGGAGGAGCTTCTGACCCTGGAGTGACTGAGGCAGGAGATCCTGAGGGTCTGTCCTGGGGGAACATGGCAGGGTCCATTCGTTCATCCAGACACTGATTTGTTAATCAAATATCATGTTTACTGTTAACACCTCACAGCTTCTATGTTAGGTGCTGGGAAACAAGAAACCAAACCAAACCCAAGTGTCCCCCCCGTAGGACAGTGTTTTTCAACCTTGGCCATTCTAGACACACAGATGAATGAGTGAAAACGGGGGTGATGAAGGAATCCACTCCTGAAGAGCTTTTTAAAGCTTTATTTCTGGCTGCATTGGGGCGTGGGGGTGCTTGAGGGCTTTCTCTGGGTGTGGTGCGTGGGCTTCTCATAGCAGTGGCTTCTCTGGTCCCAGAGCACAGACTCCAGCGGGTGCAGGCTCCGCAGCTGTGGTGCAGGCGCCGAGTTGCCTGCCCCACCCGTGGAATGGGGAGTCTTCCTGGGGTGGAACCTGTGCTCCTGCATAGGACCATCGGGAAGTCCTTAAAGTTTTTATTGTGATTTTTTTCGTCACTATTTTGTTGATTTGGGGCATCCCTGGTAGCTCAGATGGTAAAAAAAATTCACCTATAAGGCAGGATATCCTGGTTCAACCCCTGGGTCAGGAAGATCCTTGGAGAAAGGAATGGCAACCTACTCCAATATTCTTGCCTAGAGAATTCCATGACAGACCGTGGGGTGGCAAAGAGTCAGACTCGACTTAGCGATAACACTTCCATTTTATTTTCTGAGCATGTGGAAATGTTTAACTTCTGTTTTATTATTAATTTCTAGCTTAGTTGAATTATATCCAGAGAACATTCTCAATGACTTCAGTCCTTGGAAAATTTCAGTGACCTATTTTGTGGCAGTCTCTTTAATGGTCAATTTTTGTAAATGTTCTCTATGTGCTTTCAAAAAACGTGTTGTTTGAAGTGGTTAGATCGTGTTCCACATGCTTCTAGTTGCATCTCAAACTCATGCTGAACAATCACGCTGAATGTTTACTGACTGTAAAGAAGCGTCAGAGTTTCTGTGAGTGGGTTTGCATTTGCATGCATGCATGCTGCTGCTTCAGTCGTGTCCGAGTCTTTGTGACTCCATGGACCGTAGTCTGCCAGCCTCCTCTGTCCATTGGATTCTCCAGGCAAGAATACTGGAGTGGGTTGCCAAGCCCTCCTCCAGGGGATCTTTCTGACCTAGGGATGGAACTTGTCTCCTGCGGCTCCTGAATTGCAGGCAGATTCTTTACCCCCGAGCCACTGGGAAGCTCCGGGTTTGCGGTGACTTCAGTAAATTTAAATAATTGTTAATGGAGGTCTGATTTAAGTGATTTCCAGTGCTCTGAGTGCCTTTACGCAAGTTTCAGTTCAGTTCAGTTGCTCATTTGTGTCCAATTTGTTGTGACCCCATGGACTGTCACCCCATGTGACACGTCAGGCCTCCCTTTCCATCACCAACTCCTGGAGTTTACTCAAACTCGGGTCCATTGAGTCAGTGATGCCATCCAACCATCTCATCCTCTGTCATCTCCTTCTCCTCCCACCTTCAATCTTTCCCAGCATCAGGGTCTTTTCCAATGAGTCGGTTCTTCACATCAGGTGGCCAAAGCATTGGAGTTTCAGCTTCAGCATCAGTCCTTCCAATAAATATTCAGGACTGACTTCTTTTAGGATGGACTGGTTGGATCTCCTTGTTGTCCAAGGGACTCTCAAGAGTCTTCTTCAACATCACAGTTCAAAAGTATCAATTTTTCAGCACTGAGCTTTCTTTATATTCCAACTCTCACATCCATACATGACTAGTGGGAAAACCATACCTTTGATTAGACAGACCTAGACTGAAAATAATGAGCAAGTGAGTGCTGTCCTGTCCTTGCTTTTGTCCTACAAAAGCACTTCTCCCAGGAATTTGGGAGTGGAATTTACAGTTCAGTGAACATAATGGGACGTGTCCTGTATGGAGTCCACAGCACATGGAGCCCCAGTAGCAACCACTGCCTTGGTCAGCTTCAAGGAGGCCCCTGAAGCACATTCACTACACCATACCCAGTTTACCGCTTTACTACATCGTAGCCAGTGGGAACAGCCTCCCCGCAGACGTGTTAAGGGGGTGTTTCAGCTGGACCTCCTGAGGTCGTCAGTGCAGAGTCATCTTCTGTGGAAATGGGTCCTCTGGTCTTTCCTCCCCATCAGAGCAGAATAACACAGGGATGGCTGCAAACGGACGTGGCTGGAATGGAAAGACTCACTGGCCGCAGACAGGGGAAGTGGGATGATCTCAGGAAGTTGCTCTTGCTCTGTGTCAGTGTTTGTGTTTCTTCGAGATCCGCAGTTGTGCTTTTATGGGATTTTCCTGGTGGCTTTGACTAGGATTTTGAAGGGCAAAAGGTCCATCTTGTGGAAGGTGTATCCCTTCCTTGACTGTTACTCCGCTCAGGAGGCCCTTAGGTCTGGTGAACTATTCACAATGCAGGAGGCTGTGGCCCTGCCCCAGGGCGGGAGGTGACAGGTACCTGGATTTGTGTTTCCAGGCTCATCTGCCATCTCGGGTCCCAGAGCAGTGAGAGGTGTGGAGCGGGGCTCACTGACTGTGCGGTGTCGATACGACCCTGGGTATGAGCACTACGTGAAGTGGTGGTGCCGGGGGGCTGCCTGGGAAAACTGTCCCTTCGTTATTAAAACCACTGGATCAGAGAAGGAGGTGAAGAAGGGCCGGGTGTCCATCAGGGACAACTGGAAAGACCGCTCGTTCACCGTGACCATGGAGGAGCTCAGGCTGGACGATTCAGACACTTACTGGTGTGGGATTGAGATACCTGGACCTGACCTGGGGAACCCAGTAGAAGTGACCATTGACCAAGGTAAGAGTACGTGTGTGTGTGGACGTGTCTCTTCAGGGCCTGCTCTGTCCAGGGACCCAACTGTCCCCCAGAGGGAATGTCCCAGGGGTGGGGGAGTCCTGAGGGCTCACGGAGCCCCCGCTGACCACCTGGGCTGGGAGGGACCCGGCTTCCCCTCGACACTCTCCTGGCTCCAGGGCCGCCTCCAGGCCGGGATCAGGCTTTCCCAACACCCTGTTTCCCTGCGCACAGTCAGTGCCCGAGTCTGCTCCCAAGGAGATGAAGGTGGTGGGACCAGTGTCAGCCTGTGGGCCAACGGACCCTCCTCTATGGGACCTGGAGACCCCGATTCCTGCCAGCGCTTTCCTGGGACCCCTGCTGCCCTGGGGGTGTTCCTGCTCTTTCTGGAATTCGGGGTTGGGACTTCAGAGCTGCCATGCCCACCGTGTGTTCCATATCCCATCTCAGGGGCAAGTCCCAGCCCAGTGGGGGATGCTGTGCTCAATTTTGGGGTCTGGACAGGGCTCCACAGTCAGAAGGCTGCATTTCTGGTGCATGAAACCCCATCATGAGCCATTTATACATCTAAGTTGAAGAACACTCTCTTCCTCAGTCCTTCTAGAAGGCAAGCACTCCTGGGCATGTTAGCGGAGGCACCTTGGTTTGACCAATTTTGTCTGTTGGTCTCTGCTTCTGCTGACCCTTGGACCGGGCGAGCCCCCTCACTGGGCACCTCTGGCAGAGAGGGGTGGACACACAGTCAATGGCTCCCTTACACATACACCCTGAACCTGGAGGCCCATTATACTTGCAAAGCAGAGCAGGTTCATCTCAGTCAATCCTGACAACACTCCTGAGAGTAACTATCCCCATCACGGGAGCTTAATAACATCCTCGAAGTGCAGGCTCTTCCTGAACCTTGGGATTTTGCTCAGGGCTGGTCCTGACTTTTGAAGTCACAGATCTTGGCTGTGTCAGCTGCCTGGCAGCCCCCATTCTACTCCTGTCCTCGTGGATAAGCAGATGGGGGAGGCACTGGCCGCGGCCCTGTCACGAGCAGCTGGAGCATTTGAATTCTGCTGCCCTCCAGCTGCCCTTGGCCTGAGGTGACCCTGGGCCCCTCTAACCTCCCTGGACCTGTGCCAGCCCCACTGCCTCTGAGGCTCTGAGTCTCCCGGAGGCCAGGGAGATATAAGCAGTCCAGCCTGTTGGCCGCTCCTTTGGCCCTGCTCCAGACTCCTCTGGGCAAGGAGGCCCATGCTCCCCAAACCCCCATCCCCCAGACTCAGAGCCACGTTTAGGGCGGTGGGCAGGTGAGCAGGCAGAGTGGTGTGTAACCTGGTCTGTATGTCTTGCAGCACCTACAGTGTTGATCTCCACCCTCGCCACCTCCAATGCCAACATGTTCACGGCACCAGTTGCCCCAAAAGAGAATCAAGGGCAACTGTAAGTACCATTTGGGCTTTTGATCTGCACGAGATGTCTGACTGTCTCATTTAACCAAAAGATAAGCACTGCGTACCCACTCCTGCCCATCCCTTAAAAAAAAAAATATTTAATTTTTTTGGATATGCTCGGTCTTCTTTGTCCTGGGCTCAGTGCCTTTTGCAGGCGTATTGCTTCCAACGTCCATCCGTCCCATTTTTACTGTGTGAACTTCCACGTGCCCTGCACTGTGTGGGGACACAGACAAGGAGCATCTCCTGCCGAGCTCAGAGATGGAGACTCTGAGTCTGGGACTCGGTCGAGACGGCAGCCAGTGTGGAGGGCACGGCTGGTGTGTGTGGGCCCCAGCGGGGCTCCTGGTCCAGATTCTGGGAGAGCAGGGAAGGCCTGATAAGCCCTGTTTCCCCTAACTTCTGCTATGGCAACAGCAGTGACACTCATATCTCCTGGCAGCTCACAGAGGCTTTCCTGTCATTATTCTGTTAATTCTTCGCCCCTGCCTACACCACTTATGAGAAGGAACGGACAGATAGGCACGTTCCCCATTCACAGAGGAACCAACTGAGTCTCACCCATGCCCCTTAGTGCCCTGCCCAGCCGGTGCAGCCAAAGGGGCTTTCTGTACGCTGCGAGGTCCCTCTCACTTCCTCCTTCACTCTCCCTGGCCCTCTCTGCTTCTAGATCTGCCCCATTTCCTATTGCTGGGCCTTCACACAGAATATCTGTGGGCCACCCCCCTTCTTCCTCCGGGAACACTTGCCTTCCCCTGTCACTTTTGCTGTGTGTTTGGAAAGTTTCTTTCTACCAAACTGCTGTGAATAAGGAATCACTAAGGATCACTAAGAAATATCTTCAATGAATGGATCAAAGCCATCCGTAAGTGTCAGGCAGGGCCTTTGATGCACATGAGATGGCCAATTCACTCACTTATCCAACAATTAAGCATTGAGCACCCACTCCTACCTAGTCCTGTTTTTCAATTAATTAGTTTATTTCTTTTTGGCTGCTCTGGGTCTTCATCGCTGAACGCAGGCTCTCTCTGGTTGTGGTCGGTGGACTTCTCTTTGCAGTGGCTTCTCTTCTTATGGAGCAGGGGCTCTGGGGTGCATGGGCTTCAGAAGATGTAGCACATGGGCTTAGATGCTTGCAGCATGTGGGATCTTCCCAGACCAAGGATCCAACCCGTGACCCCTGGATTGGCAGTGGATTCTTTATCACTGGACCACCAGGGAAGCCTGCCCATCCCTGTTTTAGAAATATGAGGGGATATGAGGATTATCCAAATATCCAGCTGTCTGCCTTCCAGGTACTTATATCACCTAATCAACGTACCAGAGTTAAGTGATTGATTGGTGACTTCATTTGACAAATTTCTGTGAAGAGTGAAGAATAAGGGATGATTCTTGTATTAGCTTGGCTGCCATGGCAAAGTAACACAGGCCAGGTGGCTTAGACAACGTTCATTTTTCACAGCTCTGGAGGCCAGGGTCTGTGGTCAAGGTGTCAGCGTATCTCCTTTCTCCCAAGGGCTCCCTCCTTAGCTGTGTAGACGGCCGTCTTCCTTGCTGTGCATCTCGTGGTTTCCCCTTTGTGTGTGTTTATGTTCTAAGCTCTTCTCCTTCTGATGAGGACACTGGTCCTTTCCTGCCCAGGAGAGCAGCAAGGGTCAGAACAGGGAGACATGAAGAAGGAGAGTCTGGGGGGTGAAGGCTGTTGTCACCCTGGGGTCCCAGGCTGGCCCTCATGTAGGTTATTGGAACCTGGGACCCGGGACAGCTGGGAGGAGGGGACCTGGGGGCATCTCACTTCCTGTCCCCGTGTTCTCCACAGGCCCCTGCTGGGCAGCGTCCACTTCCTGCTCCTGGTCTTCCTGAAGGTGCCCTTGTTCCTGGGTATGCTCGGTGCTGTCCTCTGGGTCAACAGGCCTCTGAGGAGCTCTGGGGGGAATCCCCAGAAACACCAGTAGCCCCCATGCTCTTCAACATTGTCCAGAGATTAAAGACCCTCAAACAGAAGAAAAAGGCATTTTTCTTAGGCAATGACAGTGGTCAGTGGCGACTGTGGTTCTCGAGGCAGCGTGGCCCCCTGCTTCAAGAATCAGTCCCCTAGTCCCTGGAAACCTGCTGCTCCGATGCTCCAGTCTGGCTCTAGTTTCGCCCTTCCCTGCACAGCCTCTGGCCTTCCTCGTCCTGAGGCCTCCAACACAGGAGAAACTACAGGAAGGGATGGAAGAGCGGATGCCTTCTTCTGGGCCCAGTTCCTTGGAGGACATATACGATCTCAAGTCTGTGTCACACACGACGTAATGCACTTATTCTTGCATTGTGTGTGGGGCAGGGGTCAGCCAATCGTGGGCTTGAGATTCTGTGTGTGTGTGCTCGATCGTGTTCGACTCTTTGTGACCCCATGGACTGTAGCCTGCGAGGCTCCTCTCTCCATGGGATTTCCCAGACACAAATACTGGAGTGGGTTGCCATTTCCTCCTCCAGGGAATCTTCCCGACCCAGGTGTTGATCCGTGTCTCCTGCATCTCCCGCATTTGCAGGTGGACCACTGAGCCACCTGGGAAATTCTAGACCCCATGAAAGTAGAAAAATGTGCAAAATGATGATAATATGCCAACTGCATGTGAAGATATGAAAGTATAAGTGGACAGAGGGACTTTGCTGGTGGTCCAGTGGGTAAGAATCTGGCTTGCAATGCAGGGGCTGTGGGCTCAATCCCTGGTTGGAGAACCACGACTGTGCAGTGCAACGAAAGATTCTGCATGACTCATGAAGATCCCGGGGGGCGATGCAGCCAGATAAATAAAGAAAATATTTTCTTAAAAAGAGGTCAGAAGACTCTGGCATCCCTGCCCTGATGTATTTTGTGTGTTTGAAATGAGATTCTAGTACCAGCGCCATCCCTCACGTCCTGGACACACCTGAAGATGAGAACGACCTCACATCCTCTCCTTGTCACCGTAAGTTCCCGCCCCGTTAATATCTCCATTTTCTTCCCTGTCTTGAATGTATTCAGTCTGGCTGTGACTCTCACTTGGGGTCTGCGAGGAGATCCTCCATGCATTTTGGGGACTGTGGAGTAATCCATCAGTCAGACCCTGGAGTTAGCACAGATCTGCAGCTATGAGCTATGGTGGGCTGTGGAGGGTGGGGCTTGGAGAGGACTTTTCCTAAAAAGATCGCTAGACTAAGAGTCCTGGGACGTGAATTAAGTTCTTCCTGTGGTTCATTGGGAAGGAAGTGGGCAGGGCCTCAGGGAGCTAATTTAGAAAATGTCAACTGTTTTCTTCTTCTCAAGTTCCTCCCTGGGACTTTTACTTCTGGGTTGCCTTAAGACCAGAGAGGGAGGCTACTCATGTTGTCACTCTGAACTTGGGGGAGGGGGCTGCACCAGGAGCAGATGGGAAAGTAGCCTCTTTTTCATTTTTAAAAAACTTCTTATTTTGTATTGGAGTATAGCTGATTAACAGTGTTGTGATAGCTTCAGGTGAGCAGCTCAGTGACTCAGCCATGCATATTCATGTATACATTCTCCCCCAAACTCCCCTCCCATCCAGGCTGCCACATAAGATTGAGCAGAGTTCCCTGTGCTAGACAGTTAGGTCCTTGTTGGTTATCCATTTATTATTTTTTAATTAATTGATTTATTTTAATTGGAGGCTAATTACTTTACAATATTGTGGTGGTTTTTGCCATGCATTCACATGAATCAGCCATGGGTGTACATGTGTTCCCCATCCTGAACCTCTCTCCCACCTCCCTCCCCATCCCATCCCTCTGGGTCATCCTAGTGCACCAGCCCTGAGCACCCTGTCTCATGCATCAAACCTGGACTGGTGATCTGTTTCACATATGATAATATACATGTTTCAATGCTACTCTGTCAAATCATCCCACCCTTGCCTTCTCCCATAGAGTCCAAAAGACTGTTCTTTATATCTGTGTCTCTTTTGCTGTCTCGCATATAGGGTCATTGTTATCATCTTTCTAAATTCCATATATATGTGTTAATATACTGTATTGGCGTTTTTCTTTCTGACTTACTTCATTCTCTATAATAGGCTCATTTCATCCACCTCATTGGAACTGATTCAAATGCATTCTTTTTAATGGCTGAGTAATATTCCACTGTGTATATGTAGCACAGCTTTCTTATCCATTCATCTGCTGATGGACATCTAGGTTGCTTCCATGTCCTGGCTATTGTAAACAGTGCTGTGATGAACACTGGGGTACACGTGTCTCTTTCAATTCTGGTTTCCTCAGTGTGTATGCCCAGCAGTGGGATTGCTGGGTTGTATGGCAGTTCTATTTCATTTTTTAAGGAATTGCCCCACTGTTCTCCATAGTGGCTGTACTAGTTTGCATTCCCACCAACAGTGTAAGAGGATTCTTTTTCCTCTACACTCTCTCCAGCATTTATTGTTTGTAGACTTTTTGATAGCAGTCATTCTGACTGCTCATTGTGATTTTGATTTGCATTTCTCTGATAATGACTGACGTTGAGCATCTTTTTTATGTGTTTGTTAGCCATCTGTATGTCTTCTTTGGAAAAATGTCTGTTTAGTTCTTTGGCCCATTTTTTGACTGGGTCATTTATTTTTCTGGAATTGAGCTTCAGGAGATGCTTGTATATTTTTGAGATTAATTCTTTGTCAGTTGCCTCATTTGCTATTATTTTCTCCCATTCTGAAGGCTGTCTTTTCACCTTGCTTATAGTTTCCTTTGTTCTGCAAAAGCTTTTACGTTTAATTAAGTCCCATTTGTTTATTTTTGCTTTTATTTCCATTACTCTGGGAGGTGGATCATAGAGGATCCTGCTATGATTTATTTCAGAGAATGTTTTGCCTATGTTTTCCTTTAGGAGATTTATAGTTTCTGGTCTTACATTTAGATATTTAATCCATTTTGAGTTTATTTTTGTTTATGGTGTTAGAAAGAGTTCTAGTTTCATTCTTTTACAAGTAGTTGATGAGTTTTCCCAGCACAGCTTGTTAAAGAGATTGTCTTTTCTCCATCGTATATTCGTCTTCCTTTGTCAAAGATAAGGTATCCATATGTGCATGGATTTATCTCTGGGCTTTTTATTTTGTTCCATTGATCTATATTTCTGTCTTTGTGCCAGTTCCATAGTGTCTTGATGACTGTAGCTTTATAGTATAGCCTTAAGTCAGCAGTTTGATTCCTCCAGTTCCATTCTTCTTTCTCAAGATTGCTTTGGCTATTTGAGGTTTTTTGTATTTCCATACAAATTGTGAAATTATTTGTTCTAGTTCTGTGAAAAATACCGTTGGTGGCTTGATAGGGATTGCATTGACTCTGTAGATTGCTTTGGGTAGTATACTCATTTTTACTATATTGATTCTTCTGATCCATGAACATGGTATATTTCTCCATGTATTTGTGTCATCTTTGATTTCTTTCATCAATGTTTTATAGTTTTCTATATATAGATCTTTTGTTTTCTTAGGTAGATTTATTCCTAAGTATTTTATTCTTTTTGTTGCAATGGTGAATGGAATTGTTTCCTTAATTTCTCTGTTTCCTCATTGTTAGTGTACAGGTATCGAAGGGGTTTCTCTGTGTTAATTTTATATCCTGCAAATTTACTATATTCATTGATTAGCTCTAGTAATTTTCTGGTGGAGGCTTTAGGGTTTTCTATGTAGAGGATCATGTCATCTGCAAACAGTGAGAGTTTTCCAATTTGGATTCCTTTTGTTTCCTTTTCTTCTCTGATTGCTGTGGCTAAAACTTCCAAAACTATGTTGAATAGTAGTGGTGAGAGTGGGCACCCTTGTCCTGTTCATGACTTTAGGGGCTGCTGCTGTTGCTAAGTCACTTCAGTTGTCTCTGACTCTGTGTGACCCCATAGATGGCAGCCCACCAGGCTCCTCTGTCCCTGGGATTCTCCAGGCAAGAATACTGGAGTGGATTGCCATTTCCTTCTCCAGACTTTAGGGGAAATGCTTTCAGTTTTTCACCATTGAGGATAATGTTTGCTGTGGGTTTATCATATATGGCTTTTATTATGTTGAGGTATGTTCATTCTATGCCTGCTTTCTGGAGGGCTTTTATCATAAATGGATACTGAATTTTGTCAAAGACTTCCTCTGCATCTACTGAAATAATCATATGGTTTTTATCTTTCAATTTGTTAATGTGGTATATTACATTGATTGATTTGTGAATATTGAAGAATCCTTGCATCCCTGGGATAAAGCCCACTTGGTCATGATGTATGATCTTTTTAATATGTTGTTGGATTCTGTTTGCTAGAATTTTGTTAAGGATTTTTGCATCTATGTTCATCAGTGATATTGGCCTGTAGTTCTCTTTTTTTGTGGCATCTTTGTCTGGTTTTGGTATTAGGGTGATGGTGGCCTCATAGAATGAGTTTGGAAGTTTACCTTCCTCTGTGATTTTCTGGAATAGTTTGAGTAGGGTAGGTGTTAGCTCTTCCCTAAATTTTTGATAGAATTCAGCTGTGAAGCCATCTGGTCCTGGGATTTTATTTGTTGGGAGATTTCTGATTACAGTTTCGATTTCCATGCTTGTGATGGGTCTGTTAAGATTTTCTATTTCTTCCTGGTTCAGTTTTAAAAAGTTATACTTTTCTGAGAATTTTTCCATTTCTTCCAAGTTGTCCATTTTATTGGCATATAATTGCCGATTATAATCTCTTATGATCCTTTGTATTTCTGTATTGTCTGTTGTGATTTCTCCATTTTCATTTCTAATTTTGTTGATTTGATTCTCCTCCCTTTTTTTCTTTATGAGTCTGGCTAATGGTTTGTCTATTTTATTTATCTTCTCAAAGAACCAGCTTTTAGCTTTGTCGATTTTTGCTATGGTCTCCTTTGTTTCTCTTTCATTTATTTCTGATCTAATTTTTTATGATTTCTTTCCTTCTACTAACCCTGGAGTTCTTCATTTCTTCTTTTTCTTGTTGCTTTAAGTGTAGAGTTAGGTTATTTATTTGATTTTTCTCCTGTTTCTTGAGGTAAGCTTGTATTGCTATGAACCTTCCCCTTAGTACTGCTTTTACTGAATCCCATAGGCATTGGGTTGTTGTGTTTTCATTTTCATTCATTTCTATGCATATTTTGATTTCTTTTTTTATTCCTTCTGTGATTTCTTGGTTATTCAGAAGCATGTTGCTTAGCCTCCATATGTTTGTATTTTTAATAGTTTTTTTTCCCTGTTGCTGCTGCTGCTGCTAAGTCGCTTCAGTCATGTCCGACTCTGTGCGACCCCATTGATGGCAGCCCACCAGGCTCTGCCATCCCTGGGATTCTTCAGGCAAGAACACTGGAGTGGGTGGCCATTTCCTTCTTCAATTTTTCCCTGTAGTTGACATCTAGTCTTACCGCATTGTGATCAGAAAAGATGCTTGAGATGATTTCAATTTTTTTGAATTTACCAAGGCTATATTTATGGCTCAGGATGTAAACTATCCTGGAGAAGGTTCATGTGCACTTGAGGAAAAGGTGAAATTCATTGTTTTGGGGTAAAATGTCCTATAGATATCAATTAGGTCTAACTGGTCCATTGTATCATTTAAAGTTTGTGTTTCCTTGCTCATTTTCTGTTTAGTTGATCTATCCATAGGTGTGAGTGGGGTATTAAAGTCTCCCACTATTATTGTGTTACTGTTATTTTTGCCTTTCATACTTGTTATCATTTGCCTTACATATTGTTGTGCTCCTATGTTGGGTGTGTATATATTTATAATTTTATCTTCTTCTTGGATTGATCCTTTGATCATTATGTAGTGTCCTTCTTTGTCTCTTTTCATCGCCTTTATTTCACAGTCTATTTTATCTGATATGAGTACTGCTACTCCTGCTTTATTTTGGTCTCCATTTGCCTGAAATATCTTTTTCCAGCCCTTCACTTTCAGTCTGTATGTTTCCCTTGTTTTGAGATGGGTCTCTTGTAGAGAGCATATACAGGGGTCTTGTTTTTTTATCCATTCAGCCAGTCTTTGTCTTTTGTTTGGGGCATTCAACCCATTTACACTTAACGTAATTATCAATAAATATGATCCTGTTGCCATTTACTTTGTTGTTTTGGTTTCGAGTTTATAAACTTTTTCTGTGTTTCCTGTCTAAAGAAGATCCTTTAGCACTTGTTAAAGAGCTGGTTTGGTGGTGCTGAATTCTCTCAGATTTTGCTTGTCTGTAAAGCTTTTGATTTCTCCTTCATATTTGAATGAAATCCTTGCTGGGTACAGTAATCTGGATTGTAGGTTTTTCTCTTTCATCACTTTAAGTATGTCCTGCCATTTCCCTTCTGGCCTAAAGAGTTTCTATAGAAAGATCAGCTGTTATCCTTATGGGAATCCCTTTGTGTGTTATTTGTTGTTTTTCCCTTGCTGCTTTTTATATTTGTTCTTTGTGTTTGATCTTCATTAAGTTGATTAATATGTGTCTTGGGGTGTATGGATGTGAGAGTTGGACTGTGAAGAAGGCTGAGTGCCGAAGAACTGATGCGTTAGAACTGTGGTGTTGGAGAAGACTCTTGAGAGTCCCTTGGACTGCAGGGAGATCCAACCAGTCCATTATGAAGGAGATCAGCCCTGGGATTTCTTTGGAAGGAATGATGCTAAAGCTGAAACTCCAGTACTTTGGCCACCTCATGTGAAGAGTTGACTCATTGGAAAAGACTCTGATGCTGAGAGGGATTGGAGGCAGGAGGAGAGGGGGATGACAGAGGATGAGATGGCTGGATAGCATCACTGACTCGATGAACGTGAGTCTGAGTGAACTCTGGGAGTTGGTGATGGACAGGGAGGCCTGGCATGCTGCGATTCATGGGGTCACAAAGAGTCAGACACGACTGAGCAACTGAACTGAACTGAACTGAACTGGGGTGTTTCACCTTGGGTTTACCCTGTTTGGGACTCTCTGGGTTTCTTGGACTTGGGTGGCTATTTCCTTCCCCATTTCAGGGACGTTTTCAACTATTATCTCCTCCAGTATTTTCTCATGGCCTTTCTTTTTGTCTTCTTCTTCTGGGACTCCTATGATTTAAATGTTGGGGTGTTTAACATTGTCCCAGAGGTCTCTGAGGTTGTCCTCATTTAATTCTTTTTTCTGCTCTGCTTCATTTATTTCCACCATTCTATTTTCCACCTCACTTATCCTATCTTCTGCCTCAGTTATTCTACTGTTGGTTCCCTCCAGAGTGCTTTTGATCTCAGTTATTGCATAATTCATTATTGATGGACTATTTCATTTCTTATAGGTCCTTGTTAAACTTTTCTCGCATCTTCTCAACCCTTGTCTCCAGACTATCTGTAACTCCATTTTGTTTTCAAGATTTTGGATCATTTTTACTATCATTATTCTGAATTCTTTTTCAGGTAAACTCCCTATCTCCTCCTCTTTTGTTTGGTTTGGTGGGCATTTATTATGTTCCTTTACCTGCTGAATATTTCTCTGCCTTTTCATCTTATTTAGATTGCTGTGTTTGGGGTGGCCTTTCTGTATGCTGGAAGTTTGTGTTTCCTCTTTATTGTGGGGGTTCCTCCCTGTGGGTGGGGTTGGATGAGTGGCTTGTCAAGGTTTCCTGGTTCGGGAAGCTTGTGTCAGTGTTCTGGTGGGTGGAGCTGGATCTCTTCTCTCTGGAGTGCAATGAAGTGTCCAGTAGTGAGTTTTTAGGTGTCTATGGGTTTGGTGTGACTTTTGGCTGCCTGTATTTTAATGCTCAGGGTTATGTTCCTGCATTGTTGGAGAATTAACTTGGTATGTCTTGCTCTGAAACTTGTTGGCTCTTGGGTGGAGCTTGGTTTCAGTGTAGGTATGGAGGCTTTTCGGAGAAGGCAATGGCACCCCACTCCAGTACTCTTGCCTGGAAAATCCCATGGATGGAGGACCCTGGTAGGCTGCAGTTCATTGGATCGCTAAGAGTCAGACACGACTGAGCGACTTCACTTTCACTTTTCACTTTCATACATTGGAGAAGGAAATGGCAATGGAGAATCTCAGGGATGGGGGAGCCTAGTGGGCTGCTGTTTATAGGGTCTCACAGAGTCGGACGTGACTGAAGTGACTTAGCAGCAGCATGGAGGCTTTTGGATGAGCTCTTGTCAATTAATGTTCCCTGGAGTCAGGAGTTTTCTGGTGTTCTCAAATTTTGGATTTAAGACTCCCGCCTCTGGCTTTCAGTCTTATTCTTACAGTAGCCTCAAGACTTCTCCATCCATACAGCATTGAAGATAAAACATATAGGTTAATGGTGAAAAGATTCTCCACAGTGAGGGACACCCAGAGAGGTTCACAGAGTTATATGGAGAAGAGAAGAGGGAGGAGAGAGAGGTGACCAGGAGGAGAGGAGCGGGAGTCAAAAGGAGAGAGACCAAGCTAGCCAATAATCAGTTCCCTAATTGTTCTCCACAGCCCAGAACACCCAAAGAGATTCACAGATTTAAGTAGAGAAGAGAAGGGGGAGGGAGGAGATAGAGGTGACCTGGGGGAGAAAAAGGAGAGTCAAAAGGGGAGAGAGCAATCAAACCAGTAATCACACTCCTAACTAAAAATGGGTACTGAAGATTGGATTCTTAAAGGTACAAAATTAATAACAAATACCAAAAAAGGAAATTAAAAATCTAGAGTAGAGGTTAGACTCTCAAAAATACAGTATTAAAAAAACAACAAAATTGCAAAAATTATAAAATATATATATATATGAAATTTGCTTTAAAAATAGGGTCTTTTTGCAAGGTAATAGTAGGTTTTAAAAATTAAAATTAAAGGAGTAGTAAAGAGCTTAAAAATTAAAAAAAATTAAAAATGATAATAGTAAAATACATTCAGGAATTTCTCTGGAGCTGTTGAGGGCAGTGTGGGGTCAGTTCAGTTTCAGATAATTCCTTGTTCCAGCTTATATTTTTTCTCAATGTCTACAGGCCCCTTCCAATGTAGTCAGTGCTAACTACAGGTGTTAATATGTTGCACCTGTCACTTCCAAAGCAGTTCCCTTTTCTTTATTTTGGCTCCCTCTGTTTGCAAGTCTTTCAGGGTCTAATTTCCATCCTAACAGAAGGGGGCAAAGGCAGTCATTTATTTAGGCTCACTTGTTCAACTGTGCTGTGGGAAGGGAGGAACACTGCAAACAAATATCACTGGCGTGTGTGGGCAGTGCTCGCAGCGTCTGGGCCACACTGGGTTTGCCCCCACTCACGGCGTGTGTGCTTTCCCAGTCTACACTGCTCAGGCTCCAGGTTGCTCTGCAGGGGAACTGTCTATAGTGGGCCCTGGGTTACGTGCACTTCCCAGGTCTAACCCACTCAGGTTCAGGTTCTCGGGTACTCCACAAAGGCACAGACTCAGTTGGGCCTGCGTTTTGTGTCCTTCCCAGGTCCGAGTGGCTCAGGTGCCCAGGTGCTTGGCGAGTGCACTCTCCCCAGGTGGGTGATACATCTTATCAACTCCCTGGTCCCAGCTGCTGGGTTTCCTGGGTGCACCACAAGAATGCTGTCTCAGGTGTGCCATGTATCTCCTCTGGGGAGCTGATCTCTGACCGCGACCCTCCTGGTGGATGTCAACCGTCCAGGATCCCAGGAAGACTTGGTTAGCAACTGGGAGGCTGCTCACAGTTTGGTGGAGGATGCCGTCTCTGGTGCCGAGATTGCCCCTCGCCTTCCAGCTCTGGATGTCACCCGCCTGCCTCTCTGCCTCCAGCGGGGTATGGGCCGGTCTGCAGCTGGCTGGCTCTCTTCTGGTTCACTCAATCCTTTGTTCGGTGAGCGGGCCAACTTGTGCCTTAGAGCTTTTCACGGAAAAGTTCTCTCTCTCTCTCTCTCTCTTTTTTCTCTCTCTGGCTCTCCCACAGTTTAGATCGCTATCTCACATTAGCTCCCCCAGATTGTCCTCAGGGCATTCAGGCCTGGCCCTTACCCTTAACATGCAGTCTGTGCCTCTCTGTTCAGGCCCCGTTCACTGGTGGTGGATGTGAGTGTCTGGGCTACTTCTCTGTTGGGAGTTTTGGTTAGGCGCATAATCTGTGGGATTTTTTTTTTCCCCTCCCAGTTATGTTGCCCTCTGAGAGTCCAAAACTCCCCACAGACCCACCCGTGAAAGGGTTTCCTGGTGTTTGGAAACTTCTCTTCTTTCACGACTCCCTCCCTGGGATGGGTCTCTCTTTTTATCTTTTATATTTTGTGCTACCTCCTTTCAAAGAGAATGGGCTGCCTTTCTGGGTGCCTGATGTCCTCCACCAGCATTCAGAAGTTGTTTTGTGGAATTTGTCCAGCGTTCAAATGATCTTTCGATGACTATGTGGTGGAGAAAGCGGTCTCCCCGTCCTATTCCTTCGCCATCTTATGACCGCCCCTGGTTATCCATTTTAAATACAGCAGTGTGTACATGTCTATCCCAAACTTTCTAACTATCCTTTCCCCCATCCTTTCCCCTGCAACCATACATTCATTCGCTAAGTCTGGGAATCTCTTTCTGTTTTGTAAGTAAAATTATTTGCATCATTTAAGATTCCACAAGGATGTCATGTGATATTCTCTGAGAAGTCTTTTTTTCTAATCTGTTAGAGGTGAAACCTTGAGACTCTCTCTTGCTCCCTGAGAGGTGAGGGGCACATAGGAGACAGACCAGGGTTTCAGCCTTCTGTCCTGCCATCCAGCTGAAGATTTTGCCTTCATGTAGCTAAAGCTCAGATGGGACATTGACTGTATTCAAAGATAAGATGAGGTTGGGGAGGCCCACCTCAGACTTCCCAAAGATTCTACTGACACAAGGAAACATCAGAGGGACCATGTGTGGGGGCCCCAGTTTGAGTACCCCAGAGGATAGAGTTATCACATTTAGCAAATAAAATTGCAGCACACTGGGGCTTCCCTGGCTTCCCTGGTGGCTAAGAGTCCACCTTCCAATGTAGGGGATGTGGGTTCGATCCCTGATTGGGGAGCTAAGGTCCCACAGGCCTCTTTGCCAAAATAGCAAGAAATATAAAACAGAAGCAATATTTTAAAATGATGAAGACTTTAAAGTGGTCTACATTTAAAAAAAAGTCTTGAGAAAAACCCCACATGGTAAAGAATCCACCTGCAATGCGGGAGACCTGGGTTGGATCCCTGGGTTGAGGAGATCCCCTGGAGGAGGGCATGACAACCCACTCCAGTATTTGTGCCTGGGAAATCCCATGGACAGAGGAACCTGGCGGGCTACAGTCCATGTGGTAGCAGAGACTCGGACATTACTGAGCAACTAAGCACATCACCTCACCATGATATTCACAGGGTGAGATACTCTCATAGCTCACACAACAGTCTAGGCACTCCAGCACTAGTGCAACAATGCAGTCAGGCCCCTGCGTCCTTGCTCGTTTTACACTAGTCTCTGCCCAGCATCCCCGTCAAGGCCCCTCCGCCTGGAAGCCAGCTGGGACTCTTGTCCGTCCTTCAGTGGCACGTGAAGCGGCACTCTCCTGGCACAATGTGCATTCTTTTGCTACAGTGTTTATGAGACATTACAGATTGTGTTGTTTGCCAAGGCATCTCCTGACCTGAGAACACTGAAGATCAAGAATCAAAAGGAAATCCTCTGTGTCAGATGGGGACCAGGCAGGTCCTGGAGGCACCAGCTGGTCGCATTCATGAGTAGACCGGATCAGGTGGTTCCGCGTGGTGTGCTGAACCTCCTATAAGTGAATAGCTCCAGCACTTGGATAAATGTAGGGGCGACCTGAAAGCAGCGCTTCTCACGGAGGTGTTTTGCCATCACCCCTTCCCCTGCTCCCAGAGGACATTAGGCTGGGTCTGGAGACATTTTTGATTATCACGTGGGGAGGAGGTGCAATCGGCATCTGGTGGGTAGAGGCCGGGAATGCTGCTGACCACAGGAAGGTCCCTATGAAAAAGGACGATCTGGCCCCAAGTGTCCACAGTGTCAAGGTTGAGAAACCCACTGTAAACCAAGCATGGAAGAGGGGAACTTTTTTTTCTAGTGGATATAACTTCAAGCAGTGGACATGGTTGCTAACTCCGCCTGAGTGGGGAGACAGCCAGAGGAACGAGGCTACGTGGGGTCCTGAGCGGGTGCTAACACTCCTCTGAATGGTCAGAGAAGTTGATACTGTGCTCACAGCCAAAAGTTCCAGAGTGGATTTCCTCAAGAGCCTGTTAGAATTCCCTGGAGGTCCAGACTCTGTCTCTCTCTGCATAGACACAGAGGCAGGGTCACAGTAAGAAGTTGCCTATCTGTAAGCCAGGACAGACCCTCATGATCTCCTGCCCAACCTCAGTCACTTCAGTGTCTGAAGCACCAGCCCCACTCACCTGGGACAAGGAGAAGGAGCAGAGCTGGGAGCAGCCACATGGTCCAGCCTCCCATCCTTGGTGGTAACACACGCTCAATACCCTTCAAGGATGCAAAGCCAAGGTCAAGAGTGGACACCCCGGATGTCCTTAGGGTTTAAGTGAAGCTGCTTGAATCTCCTTTGCACTCATCTTTGATTCATTTCCCACTGTCAGCACCTACTTCTGCATTTTATATATTAGGAGGAAAGGGTGTCACTCTTTGAGAAGATGAATTGCAGCAGGTGGTGGGAGCTGTGTCCAGAAAGACAAAGACAAACACCATATGATTTCATATATAAAGGAAATCCACCCTGAATATTCATTGGAAGGACTGATGCTGTGGCTCCAAAACTCTGGCCACCTGATGCAAAGAACTGACTCATTGGAAAAGACACTGATGCTGGGAAAGATTGAAGACAGGAGGAGAAGGAGGTAATAGAGGATGAGATGGTTGGATGGCATCACCAACTCAATGGACATGAGTCTGGGCAAACTCAGGAAGATAGTGAAGGACAGGGAAGCCTGGCGTGCTGCAGTTCATGGGGTCATAAAGAGTTGGACACAACTTACCAACTGAACAACAACAACAGCAATCACTTATATGTGGAATCTAAAATATGGGACAGATAAACATATCTACAAAACAGAAACAGACTCACAGATACAGAGGACAGACTTGTGGTTGCCAAGGGGGGAGGGCGGTTCAGGAGGGAAGGAGTGGGAGTGTGGGTTTAGCATATGTAAACTATTTTTTTTTTGTAGGGGAATAAACAGCAAGTATATTCTACTGTATAGCACAGGAACTATTGAAATATCCTGTGATAAACCATAAGGGAAAAGAAAAAAAATATATATATATATATTCTACACGTGTCCAGCTGAGTTACTTTGCTGTATAGCAGAGATTGGCACAACATCATAAATCAACTATACTTCAATTAAAAAATATAATTGAAAGAACCATTAAAGAAATTTGGTCCTGGACTGATCTATAGCACAACTGTTCTTCTTGATAAAGGAAACGAGGGTCCCTCTAACTGCTAAGAAGGAGGGGCACAGATATTTACTGAAGGCAAGAACAAAATGAGGACTGGCATCTAAGCAGGGTTAGTAGGATGAGGTGGAGCTGTCGCTAGGCTTGATGTGCCCCCCAGCCTCCCGACTCTGTGACCAGCTCTAGGTCAGAACCAAGATGGGACTGAAAAAGGGAACAGAAGGGCACACGGCACACACATACATTCACAGTATTGAAAGAGTTGTGTGTGTGTGTGTGTGTGTGTGTGTGTGTGATCAGTCACTCAGTCATGTCCAACCCTTTGCAACCCCATGGGCTGTAGCCCACCAGGTCCCTCTGTCCATGGGGTTGAAAGAAATATAGCTTTCCATTTACTTATATTTCTATCTCTCAATAGAATTTTAAAGTGATTAATAATAAAAACATATTTCCCATATGAATCACCCTGTGATTCCTAGATTCCTGAGATTCCTAGAATGAATCAAACTTGATCATATTGTATCATTCTTTTAAAGTACTTCCCCAAATTTATCTTCGAGTTTTTAATATAAAAACCTTTGCATCAATGCCTATCAATGAGATTGGACTATATTTTCTTTCTCATAAATGTTCTCTTGGTCAGGTTGTCATATCAGTATTATGCTGACTTCACCCCAAAATGTTCCTTCTTTCTGGACGGCCTGGAATGGTTTCCACAGTGTTGGAAGTATCTGTTCCTTGAAGCTTTGGAAGGATAAATCACTGGGGTTTGTCCATCATTTTGAGGGTTGGAGTGGGGACTGGAGGGAATAAACAGTTCCTTGGTAACATTCTCAGATTTTTCCATAGCATTTTTAAGAAAATAATTTTCTTTATTTATTTGGCTGTTCTCCTTGCTGCATGGGCTTTTCTTTAGTTGCAGAGAGTGGGGGCTACACTCCAGTGGCAGTGCACGAGCTCCTCATTGCTGTGGCTTTTCTTGTCATGAGTGCTGCTCTGGAGCACAGGCTCAGTAGTCGTGGCCCACGGGACATGCAGGATCTTCCGGGACCAGGGATCGAACCTGTGTCTCCTGAATTGCCAGAAGGATTCTTTACCACTGAACTATGAGGGAAGCCCTTCCTACAGTATTTTGAAGATTTCTATTCTGCAGTAAGCTTAGGTAATGTATATTTCCCTAGAAAATTGCTGGTCTAATCTCAGTTTATGAGTATACTTGTAAATATTTTTTTCAAAATGCTCACGTGAGATTCTTTTAATTTTTTCTTTATCTGGAAATATTCTCTTTTTTAATTCCTCTGTTGTATTGTCTTTTTTTCCTCACATTTTCCTCCATTCCACAAAAGGTCAGCCCTCGGGTCTGTTCATGGTTTTACCGCTTTTCTGTTTTAAAATTCACTGAAGTCTGCTTTTATCTTTTTGAGAGAGAGAGAGAAAGAAAGAGAGAGATGGAGGGAGAGGAAAAGAAGTCTTCCTCTTGTAATAAGGCCACCGTCCTATCAGAACAGGGCCCCACCCTCATGACCTCATCTAATGTGGTTACCTTCCCCAGGAGGGTCAGGTCACCTAGAGGGTCAGGTCTTCAACATATAAACTGGGGTTGGAAGGAGACACAGATGTTTGGTCCATGATGGATGACTGACAGACACCGTAAAACATAAATCAGGGACTTCCCTGGTGGTCCAGTGGTGAAGACTCTGTGCTTCCAATGCAGGGGGCCTGGGTTCAATTACTGGCCGAGGAACTAGGATCTCACAGGCTGTGCAGCCAAAAAATTTAAAGACAACAGAAACAACAAAACAAGTCAGACTGGGATCTCATCCCCAAACCAGCTTCCCCACTTCAGTTTATTTGGATTCCATTCCTCCCATTGCTCCCCAAACTGGAGTGATACCCTTGACCTCTCTCTTTTGCTCATACACCATATCTGATCTGTTAAAATACCTTTCCTTCAAAATACTGATCTGCAGGATCTAACCACTCCCTCCCCTGCTCTAAATTTGAGAGCCAGTCATCATCAACTCTTGGACTTTTGCAGGCTAACTGGTCTCCCAGTTCTCATGTTAGACCCCCTTCCTCAACTGAAGAGTCTACTCAGTTCAATTCAGTCACTCAGTCGTGTCCGACTCTTTGCAGCATGCCAATCCCATGGACTGAAGCACGCCAGGCCTCCCTGTCCATCACAAATTCCTGGAGCCTACTCAAACTCATGTCCATTGTGTCAGCGATGCCATACAATCATCTCATCCTCTGTTGTCCCCTTCTTCAGCCTTCAATCTTTTCCTCAGCATCAGGGTCTTTTTCAGTGAGTCGGCTCTTTGCATCAGGTGGCCAAAGTATTGGAGTTTCAGCTTCAACATGAGCCCTTCCAATGAATATTCAGGACTGATTTCCTTTAGGATTGACTGGTTGGATCTCCTTGCAGTCCAAGGAACTCTCAAGAGTCTTCTCCAACACCACAGTTCAAAAGCATCAATTCTTAAGCGCTCAGCTTTCTTTATGGCCCAACTCTCACATCCATACATGACCACTGGAAAAACCATAGCTTGGACTAGACAGACCTTTCTTGGCGAAGTAATGTCTCTGCTTTTTAATATGTTATGACCAATAGGTCAGTCAGAACTTTTCTTCCAAGGAGCAAGCGTCTTTTAATTTCATGGCTGCAATCACCATCTGCAGTGATTTTGGAGCCCAGAAAAATAAAGCCTGTCACTGTTTCCATTATTTCCCCATCTTTCTGCCATGAAGTTATGATTCTACAGTGGAAGTGAGAAATAGATTTAAGGGCCTAGATCTGATAGATAGAGTGCCTGGTGAACTATGGACTGAGGTTCGTGACATTGTACAGGAGTCAGGGATCAAGACCATCCCCATGGAAAAGAAATGCAAAAAAGCAAAATGGCTGTCTGGGGAGCCCTTACAAATAGCTGTGAAAAGAAGAGAAGTGAAAAGCAAAGGAGAAAAGGAAAGATATAAGCATCTGAATGCAGAGTTCCAAAGAATAGCAAGAAGAGCTAAGAAAGCCTTCCTCAGCGATCAATGCAAAGAAAATAGAGGAAAACAACAGAATGGGAAAGACTAGAGATCTCTTCAAGAAAATTAGAGATACCAAGGGAACATTTCATCCAAAGGTGGGCTCGATAAAGGACAGAAATGGTATGGACCTAACAGAGGCAGAAGATATTAAGAAGAGGTGGAAAGAATACACAGAAGAACTGTACAAAAAAGATCTTCATGACCAAGATAATCACGATGGTGTGATCACTCACCTAGAGCCAGATATCCTGGAATGTGAAGTCAAGCGGGCCTTAGAAAGCATCACTACGAACAAAGCTAGTGGAGGTGATGGAATTGCAGTTGAGCTATTTCAAATCCTGAAAGATGATGCTGTGAAAGTGCTGCACTCAATATGCCAGCAAATTTGGAAAACTCAGCAGTGGCCACAGGACTGGAAAAGGTCAGTTTTCATTCCAATCCCAAAGAAAGGCAATGCCAAAGGAAGCTCAAACTACCACACAATTGCACTCATCTCACAGGCTAGCAAAGTAATGCTCAAAATTCTCCAAGCCAGGCTTCAGCAATACGTGAACCGTGAAATTCCTGATGTTCAAGCTGGTTTTAGAAAAGGCAGAGGAACCAGAGATCAAATTGCCAACATCCGCTGGATCATGGAAAAAGCAAGAGAGTTCCAGAAAAACATCTATTTCTGCTTTATTGACTATGCCAAAGCCTTTGACTGTGTGGATCACAACAAACTGTGGAAAATTCTGAAAGAGATGGGAATACCAGACTACCTGACCTGCTTCTTGAGAAACCTATATACAGGTCAGGAAGCAACAGTTAGAACTGGACATGGAACAACAGACTGGTTCCAAATAGGAAAAGGAGTACATCAAGGCTGTATATTGTCACCCTACTTATATGCAGAGTACATTATGAGAAATGCTGGGCTGGAAGAAGCACAAGCTGAAATCAAGATTGCCGGGAGAAATATCAATAACCTCAGATATGCAGATGACACCACCCTTATGGCAGAAAGTGAAGAGGAACTCAAAAGCCTCTTGATGAAAGTGAAAGAGGATAGTGAAAAAGTTGGCTTAAAGCTCAACATTCAGAAAACGAAGATCATGGCATCCGGTCCCATCACTTCAGGGGAAATAGATAGGGAAACAGTGGAAACAGTGTCAGACTTTATTTTGGGGGGCTCCAAAATCACTGCACATGGTGACTGCAGCCATGAAATTAAAAGATGCTTACTCCTTGGAAGAAAAGTTATGACCAACCTAGATAGCATATTCAAAAGCAGAGACATTACTTTGCCAACAAAGGTCCGTCTATCCAAGGCTATGGTTTTTCCTGTGGTCATGTATGGATGTGAGAGTTGGACTGTAAAGAAAGCTGAGCGCCAAAGAATTGATGCTTTTGAACTGTGGTGTTGGAGAAGACTCTTGAGAGTCCCTTGGACAGCAAGGAGATCCAACCAGTCCATTCTGAAGGAGATAAGCCCTGGGATTTCTTTGGAAGGAATGATGTTAAAGCTGAAACTCTAGTACTTTGGCCACCTCATGTGAAGAGTTGACTCATTGGAAAAGACTCTGATGCTGGGAAGGATTGGGGGCAGGAGGAGAAGGGGACGACAGAGGATGAGATGGCTGGATGGCATACTGACTCGATGGACGTGAGTCTGAGTGAACTCTGGGAGTTGGTGATGGACAGGGAGGCCTGGCGTGCTGTGATTCATGGGGTCACAAAGAGTCGGACATGACTTAGCAACTGAACTGAACTGAACTGAATGAGACTGGATGCCATGATCTTAGTTTTCTGAATGTTGAGTTTTAAGTCAACTTTTTCACCCCCCTCTTTAATTTTCATCAAGAGGCTCTTTAGTTCTTCTTTGCTTTCTGCCACAAGGGTGGTGTCATCTGCATATCTGAGGTTATTGATATTTCTCCCAGCAATCTTGATTCCAGCTTGTGCTTCATCCAGCCTGGCATTTGGCATGATGTTCTCTGCATATAAGTTAAATAAGCAGGATGACAATACATAACCTTGACATACTCCTTTCCTGGTTTGGAACCAGTTTGTCGTTCCATGTCTAATTCTAACTGTTGCTTCCTAACCTGCATACAGATTTCTCAAGAGGCATGTCAGGTGGTCTGGTATTCCCATCTCTTTCAGAATTACCCACAGTTTGTTGTGATCCACACAGTCAAAGGTTTTGGCATAGTCAATAAAGTAGAAATAGATGTTTTTCTGGAACTCTCTTGCTTTTTTTATGATCCAGCAGATGTTGGCAATTTGATCTCTGGTCCCTCTGCCTTTTCTAAATCCAGCTTGAACATGTGGAAGTTCATGGTTCATGAAGCCTGGCTTGGAGAATTTTGAGCATTACTTTACTAGCGTGTGAGATGAGTGCAATTGTATGGTAGTTTGAGCATTCTTTAGTGTTGCCTTTCTTTGGGATTGGAATGAAAACTGACCTTTTTCAGTCCTGTGGCCACTGCTGAGTTTTCCAGATTTGCTGGCATATTGAGTGCAGCACTTTCACAGCATCATCTTTCAGGATTTGAAATAGCTCAACTGGAATTCCATCACCTCCACTAGCTTTGTTCATAGTGATGCTTTCTAAGGCCCACTTGACTTCACATTCCAGGATGTCTGACTCTAGATGAGTGATCACACCATCGTAGTTATCTGGGTCATGAAGATCTTTTTGGTATAATTCTTCTGTGTATTCTTTCCACCTCTTCTTAATATCTTCTGCTTCTGTTAGGTCCACACCATTTCTGTCCTTTATTGTGCTCATTTTTGGATGAAATGTTCCCTT
This sequence comes from Bos mutus, assembly GCF_027580195.1. Taxonomy (NCBI): domain Eukaryota; kingdom Metazoa; phylum Chordata; class Mammalia; order Artiodactyla; family Bovidae; genus Bos; species Bos mutus. The sequence continues at coordinate 6,461,976 of NC_091635.1, read as the reverse complement.
GGTATCTCTAATTTTCTTGAAGAGATCTCTAGTCTTTCCCATTCTATTGTTTTCCTCTCTTTCTTTGCATTGATCACTGAGGAAGGCCTTCTTATGTCTCCTTGCTATTCTTTAGAATTCTGCATTCAAATGGGTTTATCTTTCTTTTTATCCTTTGCCTTTAGCTTCTCTTCTTTTCTCAGCTATCTGTAAGGCCTCCTCAGACAACCATTTTGCCTTTTTTCATTTCTTTTTCTTGGGGAGGAGATGGTCTAAATCTTGGGGAGGGGACGGTCTACTCTCCATTTATTAAAAATGTATGTATATTTTTATCTGGACTGTTTTTAAAGTTTCTACTGAATGTGTTACAATAGTGTTTCTGTTCTGTGTTTTGGGTTTTTGGCCACAAGACAGGTGGTATCTCACGTCCCCAACCAGAGATTGAACCTACCCACCTGCATTGGAAGGCGAGGTCTTAACCACTGGCCCACCAGGGAGGCCCCCATTCCCCACTTAACAGCAAGAACGATGCTTTGAAAACAAACATGGGATCATGCCACTCCTCTGCTCAAAACCCTCCAAGGTCCCCACTTCACTCTTGAGTTTCTCTCTGACATCATGTCCAACTAATCTCCCTCCATCCCGTCCTTGGCAGCCTCACTGGCCTCCACAATGCCCTTGATCTGTGCCATCAAGGGCCAAGACAGAGCCAGCCTCATGGGTGTTGCATCATCAGGCTTCACACTTAGAAGGGCCACATGCTTGGTTGATACTCCATTGCCGCCATCTTGAAATTCTTTTTTTTTTTTTTTTTTTAGTATTTCTTTATTTATTTGCCTGCACTGGGTCTTAGTTGTGGCACTCAGGATCTTCAGCCTTCATTGCGTCAGTCTTAGCTGTGGCATGTGGGATCTAGTTCCTGACCAGGGATCAAACCTGGGCTCCCTGCATTGGGAGTGCAGAGGCTTAGCCACTAGACCACTCCTGAAATTCTTAATATTTCCAGAATGAGGATGTTTTCATCTTGCACTGGGCCCTACAAACAGCCGACTGTGCCCAGACAAGGCTTAGTCAATGCTTGATCACACGGGACTGCCCATGCCAGCCACAGGAAATGGACTCTCTTGACAAAGAGGAGGACTTGTTCAGAAAATCTAGATAGAATTTAACCAAGACTGGCCTGGCTGTCTGGGCAATACAGATTTAGAGAAGGGGGGATGGGCCCATCAACCACAGGCAAGGAATGGGAAGGGCATCATCTTCACAAGGAACAGAAACTGGAACCGCACATTCAAATGTGCTACATGAGAATGACTTTCAACAAGTTCTCAGCATCATCATCTGATGTCCCAAGGCCCCAGCTTCCCTCATTTTCTGACCAACTGAGAACAGCTCTAGGAGGCTGACAGAAGAAGCAGAAACGTTCCAAGAAAAGCAGAAAAGTGCCAAGAAAAGCAGAAAAGGGAAACAGTGAGTGGAACTGGGTGAGGAGGCTCCAGGCTCTGCAGGAGCCTGGAGAGATCACCGGGGGGCCCGGGCCATGCGGCTGCTGGTGGCTCTGCTGCTTCTCTGCGTCCCAGGTGAGCGGGGCTGGGCCTGACATGGGGAAGTTCATGCGGGCGAGTCAGGGCGAGCACGGTGTGAGCAAAGGGTGCTGATGGGAAGGAGAAGCATAAGGAAACAGAGGGCGTGATGTGCCCCTAAAAACCCCAGTTCAGTGTATTTGCACACTGGGAAAGGAGGAGTATGAGATGTAAAGCTTGCTTCCCACACAGACAGTACATACTGAGCCCTAAGTTTATACCTGGCCACTTGAGTCTTTATCCCCAACATGATTAAAATCAGGAATGTCGTCTTGATATGCCAGAGAGAAGGGCAGGGGGGGCAGAGAACTAATACTAATTGGACAAATCAGTTAGACAAGATTTTCTCCTGTTACTTAATCCAATCCTTAATTCTTATTAAAACAGGAGACTGTAGTGTGGAAGGGAGGCTGAAAAGGAGGAGATATATGTAGACATATAATGGATTCATGTTGCTGTACAGCAGAAACTAACACAACATTGTAAAAAATTAAAAATAATAATAATTATATAAAATTAATTATATTATTTATGCATTCAGTTCAGTTCAGTCGCTCAGTCGTGTCTGACTCTTTGCAACCCCATGAATTGCAGCACGCCAGGCCTCCCTGTCCATCACCAACTCCTGGGGTTCACTCAAATTCATGTCCAATGAGTCGGTGATGCCATCCAGCTATCTTATCCTCTGTCGTCCACTTCTCCTCCTGCCCCCAATCCCTCCCAGCATCAGAGTCTTTTCCAATGAGTCAACTCTTCACACGAGGTGGCCAAAGTACTGGAGTTTCAGCTTTAGCATCATTCCTTCCAAAGAACACCCAGGGCTGATCTCCTTTAGAATGGACTGGTTGGACCTCCTTGCAGTCCAAGGGACTCTCAAGAGTCTTCTCCAACACCACAGTTCAAAAGCATCAATTCTTCAGCGCTCAGCTTTCTTCACAGTCCAACTCTCACATCCATACATGACCACAGGAAAAACCATAGCCTTGAATAGACGAACCTTTGTTGGCAAAGTAATGTCTCTGCTTTTGAATATGCTATCTAGGTTGGTCAGAACTTTTCTTCCAAGGAGTAAGCGTCTTTTAATTTCATGGCTGCAATCACCATCTGCAGTAATATTATTTATTGTATTAAATAAATAAAAATAATAAATACATTTAGAAAAAGAGAGGCAAACTCAGAGAGGTGCAGATAATTTATTCTAAATCAGTTCATAAAGACACACAAAGCCAATGGACTTCTCCAGAGGTCCAGTGGCTAAGGCTGTGCCCTCTCAATGAAGGGAGCCTGGGTTCCATCCCTGGTCAGCGAACTAGATCCCACATGCTGCAACTAAAGATCCTGTATGCTGCAAGTAAGACCCAGCACAGCAAAATAAGTAGATAAATATGTATGTGTGTACACACACACACACACACATATCTATATAAAAGACATAGTCAAGATTCAAACCAAATACTTTTATATCCAAGGGCATCGGTCTTTTTAATAGTACAATGTCAGTTACTTCTAAGTCCCCTAGTGAATACCCCTTTTTGTATGGAGGCCCTGACGCACTGTGGGCTTGGTGCCTCTCTTGGGGTCTGGGCTGGCCCCAGGTTGGAGGGCGCGCGGGGCAGGGCGGGGGTGTTTCTGCTCTGTGGGCCCCTGGAAAGTAAGACTGCTGGGAATATGGTCAGTCCTGGTCTGAGAGAAAAAGTCAAGGTTTTTTTTTGAGGCCCTTGGGGGCAGGGAGCTTGCTCTAGGTGGGGCTGGGGGAGCCGCTCTCGCTGGCTCGGGGTCAGGGTCTGGAGGAGCATCAGAGGGCAGGGAGGTTCTGGAACGTTCCCTCACGTTTCCCGTCCGCATCTGAGGAAGCAGCGCCCCAGATCTTGAAGGGTGGGTCCCGGGCAACTGAAAGAGTCGAATGTCAAGAGTCCAGGCCCGAAGTCGCCCTCCTCCCGCGCCCCGTCCTTCCCCTCCTCCCCTCTTCCCTTCCCCTCCTCCCCTCTTCCCTTCCCCTCCTCCCCTCTTCCCTTCCCCTCCTCCCCTCTTCCCTTCCCCTCCTCCCCTCTTCCCTTCCCCTCCCTCCTATCCTCTCGGTCAGAATCGGACAGAACAGCGCCCCCAGAGCCTGAGCCCAGAACAGCTGCAGATGCACAGAGACGGCTCCGCGAGGCTGCCCCCGGCTCGCCTTGAGTCCCAAGCCTCAGTATGGAGGTCCTCCGGCTGGGGCATTTCGCCCCCTCCAGCAAGGTTGCTGGACCTCAGCACTGCTGACATGGGGGCGCATCGCTCTGTGTGGTGAGGGTGCCTTGTGCCCTGAGAGATGTTTAGCAGCATCCCTGGCCTCTGCCCACTGGATGGCAGGAGCAATTTACACCCTCCCTCTCCCCCTTCCCCCCGCCCCGCAATAAAATAAACTAAACTAAGTCGCTTCAGTCGTGTCCGACTCTGTGCAACCCCAGAGACGGCAGCCCACCAGGCTCCACCGTCCCTGGGGTTCTCCAGGCAAGAACACTGGAGTGGGTTGCCATTGCCTTCTCCAATGCATGAAAGTGAAGTCGCTCAGTCGCGTCCGACTCTTCGCGACCCCATGGACGGCAGCCTACCAGGCTCCTCCGTCCATGGGATTTTCCAGGCAAGAGTACTGGAGTGGGTTGCCATTGCCTTCTCCGCCCCGCAATGGTGATCCTCAAAAATGTCTTCAGACATTGCCGGGTATCTCCCGCGGAGACTATCGCTGCTGCTTGGGAACCACTGCACTAGGGGATGTTGGTGGGAGGAGTAGACAGCGTTCTGTTGCAGAATATAGGTCAGTGGGCCACTTGGACTTGCTGGGAAATAAAGTGTCCAAATTCAAGATATTAAAAGTGAAGAAGTGGGAATTCCTTGGTGGTCCAGTGGTTAGGACTCGGCACTTTTCCTGCTGGTTTCGATCCCTGGGGCGGGGTGGAGGACTAAGATGCTGCAAGCTGGGCAGCTCAGCCAAAAATGTTTTTTTAAATGAAGGAGCAAAAATGTACTTTTTATGTTAATTTGAACATTAAACAAAAGCAAAAGGCTCCCAATCTGTGGGTGACAGTATATTGCCTGAATGGTTGGTTGGATGGGTGGATGGGGAGAGAGAAGGAAAGAGAAAGGGAGGGAGGGAAGGATGGCTGGATGGACAGACAGATAGGTGATCAGTAAGTAGATTATTTGGGCTTCCCTGCTGGCTCAGATGGTAAAAAAACCTGCCTGCAATGACAGAGACCCGGGTTTGATCCCTGGATCAGAAAGATGCCCTGGAGAAGGAAATGGCAACCCACTCCGGTATTCTTGCCTAGAGAATTCCAGGGACAGAGGAGCCTGGCGGGCTATATAGTCCATGGGGGTGCAAAGAGCTGGACACGACTTAGGGACTAAACAACAACAGTCGTCACAGAGTTCTGGCCTCCTTCACACGTTTGTTAGTCAGTATGATAGCTTGTTAGTCACAAAGAGTCAGACACAACTGAAGCGACTAACACACATACACACACACACACAAGTATATTACACACACAATTCTTTTTCAGCAGTTTGGTACTTTGCCAAAACCGTTTCTCACCCGACCTTTACACTGGGTTAACAAGCTGCCTCCTTGGCTTCTGATCCCTCCTTCCTCTGGCCTCAGGGTGACTTCCAGGCTCCCAGAGGACCTGACCCCCCAGGCTCCCCTGGCCCAGGCTCTTTAGGATGAAGACAAGACGGACTGTGTCTTCCAGGCTCTTTGTCCCTGAGTGGCCCCAGCACCGTGACAGGCGCCGTGGGGGACTCCCTGAGCGTGGAGTGTCGCTACGAGGAGGAATACAGCGAATTTCACAAATATTGGTGCAGACAGCCATGTTTCCCACTTTGGCAGCGGACTCTGCAGACCAGCGGGCCCGAGGTGGAGGTGAAGAGCAGCCGGGTGTCCATCACGGACCATCCGGAGGACCTCGCCTTCACAGTGACCTTGGAAAGCCTCACTGCAGACGATGCAGGGAAATACAGGTGTGGGGTTGCAACGATGCTGAAGGAAGAAGGACTCCTCGGCTTCCTGCCTGATCCATTTTTCCAGGTTCAAGTGATTGTCTCTGCAGGTAAGACCCTCCTTCTCTCTAGTACCGGTGGTGAAGGAATCTGAGCTCAGCTCTGCGGGGCGTCCCAGGAGATCTCAGCCCAGGGGAGAGGAACTGGGCCTGGTGTTTGTGTGTCAGAGCTTCAGGGCCAAGTGCGTCGTGTGCATGTGAGTGTGTCCGGTGTGTGAGAGTGTGAGTGTGTAAGTGGCTGTGAGAGTGAGGGGGGGCACCCGGGTTCCTGCCACCGCCCAGGCCCTGACAACGTCTGTGGGCCTCGGGGATTCTGAGGCTGGTGGCGGGGGAGGGCCCGCTGTTATCCCGGATCCGTCAGGACTAAAGGGCTCTTGCCATCTCCCTGTGCCCACAGGGCACAGGTGTGTGTGGGTGGGGGGGTCCACTCCCGAAGACTCTCTTGTCACTCTCCCCTGGCTTCCGCTGTCAGAACCGGGGCCTCTCAACAACCCAGATCCTCATCCAGGAGCCCTGAGTGACCCAGGCTCAGAGACGGCCAAGCCTGCCAGGCTCACCCCTCTGACTGCATGATCCCGAAGGGCAAGCCCCAGCCCCAGCTCCTCTCCTGGGCCTTTCCTCAGCTTCTGACCACTGTGCTGACCCAGGGAAAACCTGTTTCCCGGAGGCACCAGCAACTGGGCTGGGGGCCAAGGGGATTGGTTTGTAGGCAAGGGAAAGCCCAAGAGGGAGCCCCCAAGCCTCTGGCCCCTGTCTGGGCCTTAGGAAGCATCACTACGAACAAAGCTAGTGAAAGTGATGGAATTCCTGTGGAGCTATTTCAAATCCTAAAAGATGATGCTGTGAAAGTGCTGCACTGTGCTGTGCATAAGTGCTGTGTCTCTGTCTGTCTGGCTTCCTCTCTGTCTCCTCAGCTTCCCTCTGCTTCTGCTCCTTTCCCTTCTGGACTCTGAACCAGGGTGAGGGAGGGGTGGTATGTGGATGCACTGGCTAGGCGGTGGGACCTGAGGTCCAACTCTTGTGCTGACCTTCACGCACTCCTGTTTTCAACGAGGTGAGGAGAAGGGAAATGCTTAATGCTAGAGGCAGCGACGCCGGTCCTGGTTGTCCCCACCTGGACGCAGAACAGGTGGGGGTGGAGTTGGGTGCAGATACTCCTATACGCTGGTCAAACCTGGTCTGAGCATGAGGAGGCGATGGTCCCAGAACACCTGTCCAGTCCCTTCTGTGAGTTTCCTCTCCTCTGTGGACTGGGAACCATGCAGGTGACAGGCAACTGGCTGGGAAGAGTCGTGGACAGGACACCGTTCTTCACCCTCCACAGTTCTTCACTCCACCCTCCATCACAGCCTCCAGTAGCAACAGCTCTACATGGACTTCTGGATCGCTCAGCCAGCAGCAAGGGTAAGGTGCATGACTCCTGGTGTCTTCTGTCATCTTCACAGCTTCTTCCCTAGGGTAGGGCTTCCTAGATATGGGTTTCCTTAATGAGTCACCACTCAACAAACATTTAATTTACTTGCTGTGTGCCAGGAACTGATCCAAAGGCTAGGTATATGACTGTGAACTAATGGGCAAGGTTGTGCTTTCATGGAAGTTTCTTTCAAATGGGTAGATTTTAGACAATGGCAAGATGGATAAGAAGATAGACAGATGATAGGTAGGTAGGTAGATATGGATGATCGATAGATATAAAGATACATACACACATAGGAATAGACAGAGGACAATTGATAGAGATGTGTGAAAGGACGGATAGCTAGATGTGGCTAGATGGATGGATGGATGGATGGACAGATGGACCGATGGATAGATAGATGGATGGATGGGTGGATGGGTGGATGGATGGGTGGGTGGATGGATGGATGGATAGGTGGATGGGTGGATGGGTGGACGGACGGATGGACGGATGGACAGACAGATGGACGGATGGACGGATGGATGGATGGGTGGATGGATGGATGGATGGGTGGGTGGACGGATAGATGGATGGATGGATGGGTGGACAGATGGATGGATGGATGGGTGGATGGATAGATGGATGGGTGGATGGGTGAACAGATGGATGGATGGATGGATGGGTGGATGGATGGATAGATGGATGGATGGATGGATGGGTGGATGGGTGGATGTGTGGATGGGTGGATGGGTGGATGGATGGATGGGTGGATGGGTGAACAGATGGATGGATGGATGGATGGATAGATGGATGGATGGGTGGATGGATGGATGGATGGATGGGTGGATGGATGGGTGGACAGACGGACAGATGGACAGATGGATAGATGGATGGATGGATGGATGGATGGACAGATGGATAGATGGATGGATGGATGATACATACATAGATGAATATAGATAGATATGGATGGATGATTGATAGATACATACAGAGGATAGTTGGTAGAGATGGAGATATGTGACGGGATGGATAGATATATGATAGATAATAGGGGTAGATGGAGAGGTAGATACTTGGATAGATGATAGATAAATAATAGAGGAAATGTCAGTTAATGGCAATCACTGTGAGGCAAATGAAGCGGGTGTGTAGGGTAGGGTGAGAGATGTTTGGGAAGATGACGGGCATAATGAAGGCTACCAAGATGCTCAGTGAAAACAAATAACCAAGAGATTGTCTTGGTTTAGGTTTGTTCAAACTCGATCCTAAGACACGTTTTGGCGAGTAGATCCCAGGAATAATGGTGAGGGAACAGGGAAGCAGGGAACGCCAGTGAAGCAGACACCAGCGAAAGAGGTGTCACCATAGCAACGGGGCTCACTCCCCCTCAGAGAGACTCTGTGGGGCATCCCCTGGGTTGGTCCCACAGAGCAGTGAGGAAGCCAGGGTGGTGGTCCACACACTGGTCCTCACGGTGGGAGAAGATGGAGAGGCTGGCGGTTTTCATACAGAGTGGTGAGGGACGGCCTCTCAGAAAAAGTGACACTTGAGCAGAAACCTGAAGAAGTGGGAGAGCCCACCAAGAAGGAGCCTGGAGGAGTGTCCAGGCAGGGGATTCTATAGCATGTCTGGCCTGCTTGGTGCAGGAAGCCACGCACACCCCAAAAACCAGAGATCGCCCTCAAGCCAAGGATGTGGGAGACCACTGGTGGGCTCAGTACTGTCCAAGCAGCCAAGAGGTCATGTGGGCAAGGAGGGCATGAGGTGGGGTACCAACAGGGTTGGCCACAGGAGCCCAGTGTAATCTTGGAGGTGACCCTGGAGGGCTGCCTTAGGCTGGGAGCCAGGCGGAGGGCCGGGGAGGCAGAGCAATTAAGCAGAGGCTCAGGATGGGAAGAGGACATGGGACTTGTGAGGAGCTGGAGTGAGGGCAGGTCCTGGGACCCAGAGGTGAGAGAACTGGCCATGGGCTGAGCGAGGAGTTGAGGTCGTTGTGGTTGAGACTGCGGACCCATTTAAACAGAACAGATGCTCTCCCACGCGGTTGTTGAGGGTGAGTGGGATCTTCCCCAGTGGTCCAGTGGCTAAGACTCCACGCTCCCAATGCAGGCGGCCCAGATTAAACCCCTGCTCAGGGAACTAGGGATTCTACTTGCCACAACTAAAGATCCCGCATACCGCTACTAAGACCCAGTGCAGCCTCAATACCAACCAGACTGGACCTTGATTTTGAGTGTTGAGGCCATGGGACCTGAGCACAGAGGAAGCTGGGGGAGGGGCCTGGGCCTCCTGTTGAAGCAGAAACTTACCACCGGTCACCGCATCCTCCCACAGGCCCCTGCTGGGCAGCGCCCACTTCCTGCTCCTGGTCTTCCTGAAGGTGCCCCTGCTCCTGGGCATGCTCGGTGCTGCCCTCTGGGTCAACAGGCCTCAGTGGGCAGTTTGTGGGGAGACAGAACCAGTCTGACCAAGACAACCTGCAGCCCCGCCCCCCCACCATCAATATCCTGTCCAGAGACACAGCTGCTCAGACTAGAGAAGAACTGACCTTGAACTTCATGTTGCTTTTCACCTTATATCCAGAGACTCGAAAAAAAAAAAAACCAACTTTAAAAAGTTTAATGAAATATATCACATATACAAGTGTCTATATGATGTTCACCTGCCTGGTTTTTGGCTGGGGAGAACTGGGAAGAGCGTTTCACAAGGGCACCCAGAACCCCTCATTCCCTAGGAGGGAGTCCCAGGTATAGCACCACCGCTCGTCAGGGGACCCCAGGGCCTGATTTTCTGCCATCTTGCCCATCTGCATTCCTTTCCCCCAGGAGTAGATTCTCAACTCTTCATTTCTTCATTCACTCACCAAATACAAAGAGCCTGGCATGTTTCTAGGTGTCGGAGAGAGAGCAATCATTAAAACATGGGTTTATATTCTAATGGGAGTTTTAAAAAAAAAATAAAGATATAACACTGGTTTATAATAAGCATTGTGGGGACTTCTCTGGTGATCCAGTGGTTAAGACTTTGCCTTCCAATAGAGGGGGTGAGGGTTTGATCCCTGGTCAGGGAGATAAGATTCCACATGCCTCATGGCCAAAAAACCAAAACATAAACAACAGAAGCAATGTTGTAACAAATTCAATAAGCACTTTAAAAATGGTTCACATAAAAAAAAAAAAAAAAAAAGCCTTACAGAGAAAAAAACAGACCAGAATTCAGAGGATGGGGCGACAGGAGGGCAGAGACGACCTCTCGGATGAGAGCCTCCAGCTTGCTGGAGGAGGGGGGAGGTGGACGGGCAGGACAGAGGCAAAGGCCTGGGTCGAGAAGGAGCAGGGGCTGTGACAACCCCCTCTCTCCAGCCGGGTGATCTCCTCTAAGTCAGCCAGCATCAAAAACAGTCTCCATGCAACACAGCCTCTTGCTCTCTGGGAAGTGGGAGCTCGGGTAGAGGTGCAGTTGACCTCGTTGGGACCCATCCCCCGTGTCCGAGCCCCAGGTCAGCCGGAAACCGTGCTGGGTGGATGTGGCGTCTCTATTTCCTGACCTCAAGGGCGAAAATAGAAGGCAACCACTCGGGTTTCCCAGGTGGTGCTAGTGGTAAAGAACCCGCCTGCAATGCAGGAGACGTAAGAGATGAAGGTTTGATCCCTGGATCGGGAAGATCCCCTGGAGGAGGGCACGGTAATCCAGTCCAGTATTCTTGTCTGGAGAATCCCATGGACAGTGGAGTCTGGTGGGCTATAGTCCATGGGGTCGCAGAGTCGGACACGACTGAGGCAAGTCGGCACACACCAGGGCACACTTGTGGCAGTTCTTCAGCCCACCACCAGATGGTGCTAGTGGCCTCTTGCAGAGCTTCACTCCTTCAAGGACATATGAACAATTCTACTCTAACCGGATTGCCTCTCAGCTGCTGAATCTGATCCTGGCCACCGTGAGTATCAGAACAAGACCCGTTGCATCTTGACAGCCATTCCTCTCCAGGCTGAGTCCTACAGCCCCTTCCCTCTCGTCAGCCTGAGCTGTCTGAGTAGGGGTCACCTTCCCACCCTGGGACCGACCAGACAAGGACCCAGACATCCAGGGGTCGGATCTTCAGCTTCCCTGAGCAGCAGCTCCCTAACTGCTCTTCGGGATTTCTCTCTCTCTGGGAGGAGTGGAGAGACCCAGCGCCCCCTGCTGGACGTGTCTGCTGCTGCTGCTGTTGCTGCTAAGTCGCTTCAGTCGTGTCCGACTCTGTGTGACCCCATAGATGGCAGCCCACCAGGCTCCCCCGTCCCTGGGATTCTCCAGGCAAGAACACTGGAGTGGGTTGCCATTTCCTTCTCCAATGCATGAAAGTGAAAAGTGAGAGTGAAGTCGCTCAGTCATGTCCGACTCTTGGCGACCCCTTGGACTGCAGCCCACCAGGCTCCTCCGTCCATGGGATTTTCCAGGCAAGAGTACTGGAGTGGGGTGCCATTGCCTTCTCCGGCTGGACGTGTCTACTCGCTTGGAACTTGAAGTGGTGACGACTGTCAGTGTTTCCTTGTATCGCCCATGAGTGAGAGAAGCTGCTATTCCTATCAAACCACCAGTAGATATATAAATGAGCAGGGCCCTATGGGGCCTTCCCAGGGTGGGGCTGTGTGTGGGGTGGTCAGGCCTTCCCCCTTATCCCCTGCTTTAGCTCCTCTCTGAAGTACCTAGGTAATAGTATGTGATGCACATTTCCTGAGCTGTTTTGCAGAGGTGGAAACCCCCCACCAAAGGGAAGATGTTGACTACTTGAAGACCATGAGCACCAGGCCCCAGGCCTCCTGGAGGCTCAGTACTGGTGGATGGAACCCCTGTGACACCCCCTGCTCCCCCTCACCAGCCGATCAGAGGAACGTGGGGGACCTGGCGACCGCACACCCGCCACCCCCTGGCAACCTGGCTTTTAAAAATGCTTTGCTAAAGTCTTTCAGGGAGCCCAAGGCTTTCTAGGCCTCCTCTTCTTGCAATGAAACTTCCTTTCCTCTGGACTCTGACTTTCCAGTTTGTTTGGCCTCACTGTGTGTCGGGCACACGAACTTGCATCAGCAAATTAAGTTTTAATCCAGTAGTCATTTTATAGCCAGTTAATTCTACTTTATGTAACAGAAAGTAACAGAAAGTTAACAGAAAGTCAGTTTGTGAACTTGGCGCATTTAAAATACACTGCAATTTTTATAATCTTCTTTTGGCATCGCTCCTTTTTTTGAGACTCTAAGCGCTTCAAAAAATAAAAGGCTTTGAATAAAAGCCTTTGACTGTGTGGATCACAATAAACTGGAAAATTCTGAAAGAGATGGGAATACCAGACCACCTGACCTGCCTCTTCAGAAACCTATATGCAGGTCAGGAAGCAACAGTTAGAACTGGACATGGAACAACAGACTGGTTCCAAATAGCAAAAGGAGTACGTCAAGCCTGTATATTGTCACCCTGCTTATTTAACTTATATGCAGAATACATCATGAGAAACGCTGGGCTGGAAGAAGCACAAGCTGGAATCAAGATTGCCGGGAGAAATATACATAACCTCAGATGTGCAGATGACACCACCCTTATGGCAGAAAGTAAAGAGGAACTAAAGAGTCTCTTGATGAAAGTGAAAGAGGTGAGTGAAAAGTTGGCTTAAAGCTCAACATTCAGAAAACTAAGATCATGGCATCTGGTCCCATCACTTTATGGGAAATAGATGGGGAAACAGTGGAAACAGGGTCAGATTTTATTTTTTGGGACTCCAAAATCACTGCAGATGGTGACTGCAGCCATGAAATTAAAAGACGCTTACTCCTTGGAAGGAAAGTTATGACCAACCTAGAAAGCATATTCAAAAGCAGAGACATTACTTTGCCAACAAAGGTCCGTCTAGTCAAGGCTATGGTTTTTCCTGTGATCATGTATGGATGTGAGAGTTGGACTGTGAAGAAGGCTGAGCGCCGAAGAATTGATGGTTTTGACTGTGGTGTCGGAGAAGACTCTTGAGAGTCCCTTGGACAGCAAGGAGGTCCAACCAGTCCATCCTAAAAGAGATCAGTCCTGGGTGTTCTTTGGAAGGACTGATGCTGAAGCTGAAACTCCAATACTTTGGCCACCTCATGCAAAGAGTTGACTCATTGGAAAAGACCCTTATGTTGGGAGGGATTGGGGGCAGGAGGAGAAGGGGACGACAGAGGATGAGATGGCTGGGTGGCATCACCGACTCGATGGACATGAGTTTGAGTGAACCCTGGGAGTTGGTGATGGACAGGGAGGCCTGGCGTGCTGTGATTCATGGGGTTGCAAAGAGTCGGACACGACTGAGTGACTGAACTGAACTGATTTTATAAAGTATCTACCTTATTCTCCAGGTTTCTGTGGAACTTAGAGAGACCCTGAAACCCAGAGGGAAATAAAACTCATACTCCTGATCCACTCCCCTTCAAAGACAGGTAATTACTTGTCTTTAAGCTCAGTCAGTAAAGAATCCACCTGCAATGTGGGAGATCTGGGTTTGATCCCTGGGTTGGGAAGATCCTCTGGAGAAGGGCATAGCAACCCGATCCAGTATTCTTGCCTAGAGAATTGCCATGGACAGAGGAGCCTGGCAGGCTGCAGTCCATGGGGTCTCAAAGAGTCAGACATAACTGAGCGATTAAGCACACAACTTTTTATTAATTATAGTTTTCCCTAGTGAAGTTCAGTTCAGTTCAGTCGCTCAGTCGTGTCCGACTCTTTGTGACCCCATGAATCACAGCATGCCAGGCCTCCCTGTCCATCACCAACTCCCAGAGTTCACCCAGACTCACGTCCATCGAGTCAGTGATGCCATCCAGCCATCTCATCCTCTGTCGTCCCCTTCTCCTCCCGCCCCCAATCCTTCCCAGCATCAGAGTCTTTTCCAATGAGTCAACTCTTCACATGAGGTGGCCAAAGTACTGGAGTTTCAGCTTTAGCATCATTCCTTCCAAAGAAATCCCAGGGCTGATCTCCTTCAGAATGGACTGGTTGGATCTCCTTGTAGTCCAAGGGACTCTCAAGAGTCTTCTCCAACACCACAGTTCAAAAGCATCAATTCTTCGGCGCTCAGCCTTCTTCACAGTCCAACTCTCACATCCATACATGACCACAGGAAAAACCATAGCCTTGACTAGACGAACTTTGGTTGGCAAAGTAATGTCTCTGCTTTTGAATACGCTATCTAGGTTGGTCATAACTTTCCTTCCAAGGAGTAAGCGTCTTTTAATTTCATGGCTGCAGTCACCATCTGCAGTGATTTTGGAGACCAAAAAAATAGTCTGACACTGTTTCCACAGTTTCCCCATCTATTTCCCATAAAGTGATGGGACCAGATGCCATGATCTTCATTTTCTGAATGTTGAGCTTTAAGCCAACTTTTTCACTCTCCATTTTCACTTTCGTCAAGAGGCTTTTGAGTTCCTCTTCACTTTCTGCCATAAGGGTGGTGTCATCTGCACATCTGAGGTTATGTATATTTCTCCCGGCAATCTTGATTCCAGCTTGTGCTTCTTCCAGCCCAGCGTTTCTCATGATGTACTCTGCATAGAAGTTAAATAAGCAGGGTGACAATATACAGGCTTGACGTACTCCTTTTCCTATTTGGAACCAGTCTGTTGTTCCATGTTCAGTTCTAACTGTTGCTTCCTGACCTGCATACAAATTTCTGAAGAGGCAGGTCAGGCGGTCTGGTATTTCCATCTCTTTAAGAATTTTCCCCAGTTTGTTGTGATCCACACAGTCAAAGGCTTTGGCATAGTCAATAAAGCAGAAATAGATGCTTTTCTGGAACTCTCTTGCTTTTTCCATGATCCAGCGGATGTTGGCAATTTGATCTCTGGTCCCTCTGCCTTTTCTAAAACCAGCTTGAACATCAGGAAGTTCACAGTTCACGTATTGCTGAAGCCTGGCTTGGAGAATTTTGAGCATTACTTTACTAGCGTGTGAGATGAGTGCAATTGTGTGGTAGTTTGAGCTTTCTTTGGCATTGCCTTTCTTTGGGATTGGAATGAAAACTGACCTTTTCCAGTCCTGTGGCCACTGCTGAGTTTTCCAAATTTGCTGGCATATTAGTGCAGCACTTTCACAGCATCATCTTTCAGGATTTGAAATAGTGCAACTGGAATTCCATCACCTCCACTAGCTTTGTTCGTAGTGATGCTTTCTAAGGCCCACTTGACTTCACATTCCAGGATGTCTGGCTCTAGGTCAGCGATCACACCATCGTGATTATCTGGGTCATGAAGATCTTTTTTTGTACAGTTCTTCTGTGTATTCTTGCCATCTCTTAATATTTTCTGCTTCTGTTAGGTCCATACCATTTCTGTCCTTTATCGAGCCCATCTTTGCATGAAATGTTCCCTTGGTATCTCTAATTTTCTTGAAGAGATCTCTAGTCTTTCCCATTCTGTTGTTTTCCTCTATTTCTTTGCATTGATCGCTGAGGAAGGCTTTCTTATCTCTTCCTGCTATTCTTTGGAACTCTGCATTCAGATGCTTATATCTTTTCTTTTCTCCTTTGCTTTTCACTTCTCTTCTTTTCACAGCTATTTGTAAGGGCTCCCCAGACAGCCATTTTGCTTTTTTGCATTTCTTTTCCATGGGGATGGTCTTGATCCCTGTCTCCTGTACAGTGTCACGAACCTCACTCCATAGTTCATCAGGCACTCTATCTATCAGATCTAGGCCCTTAAATCTATTTCTCACTTCCACTGTATAATCATAAGGGATTTGATTTAGGTCATACCTGAATGGTCTAGTGGTTTTCCCTACTTTCTTCAATTTAAGTCTGAATTTGGCAATAAAGAGTTCACAATCTGAGCCACACTCAGCTCCTGGTCTTGTTTTTGCTGACTGTATAGAGCTTCTCCATCTTTGGCTGCAAAGAATATAATCAATCTGATTTCGGTTTGACCATCTGGTGATGTCCATGTATAGAGTCTTCTCTTGTGTTGTTGGAAGAGGGTGTTTGTTATGACCAGTGCATTTTCTTGGCAAAACTCTATTAGTCTTTGCCCTGCTTCATTCCGTATTCCAAGGCCAAATTTGCCTGTTCCTCCAGGTGTTTCTTGACTTCCTACTTTTGCATTCCAGTCTCCTATAATGAAAAGGACATCTTTTTTGGGTGTTAGTTCTAAAAGGTCTTGTAGGTCTTCGTAGAACCGTTCAACTTCAGCTTCTTCAGCCTTACTGGTTGGGGCATAGCCTTGGATTACTATGATATTGAATGTTTTGCCTTGGAAACGAACAGAGATCATTCTGTCGTTTTTGAGATTGCATCCAAGTACTGCATTTTGGACTCTTTTGTTGACCATGATGGCTACTCCATTTCTTCTGAGGGGTTCCTGCCCGCAGTAGTAGATATAATGGTCATCTGAGTTAAATTCACCCATTCCAGTCCATTTCAGTTCACTGATTCCTAGAATGTCGACATTCACTCTTGCCATCTCCTGTTTGACCACTTCCAATTTGCCTTGATTCATGGATCTGACATTCCAGGTTCCTATGCAATATTGCTCTTTACAGCATCGGACCTTACTTCTATCACCAGTCACATCCACAGCTGGGTATTCTTCTTGCTTTGGCTTCATCCCTTCATTCTTTCTGGAGTTATTTCTCCACTGATCTCCAGTAGCATATTGGGCACCTACTGACCTGGGGAGTTCCTCTTTCAGTATCCTATCATTTTGCCTTTTCATGCTGTTCATGGGGTTCTCAAGGCAAGACTACTGAAGTGGTTTGCCATTCCCTTCTCCAGTGGACCACGTTCTGTCAGATCTCTCCACCATGACCCCCCTGTCTTGGGTGGCCCCACGGGCATGGCTTAGTTTCATTGAGTTAGACAAGGCTGTGGTCCTAGTGTGATTAGATTGACTAGTTTTCTGTGAGTATGGTTTCAGTGTGTCTGCCCTCTGACGCCCTCTTGCAACACCTACCGTCTTACTTGGGTTTCTCTTACCTTGGGGGTGGGGTATCTCTTCACGGCTGCTCCAGCAAAGCGCAGCTGCTGCTCCTTACCTTGGATGAGGGGTATCTCCTCACCGCCGCCCTTCTTACCTTCAACGTGGGATAGCTCCTCTAGGCCCTCCTGCACCCGCGCAGCCACGGCTCCTTGGACGTGGGGTTGGTCCTCCCGGCCACCGACCCTGGTCTCGGACGCGGGGTAACTCCTCTCGTTGCCCCCCCTGACCTTGGATGCGGTGTAGCTCATCTTGGCCATTCCTGCACTGTCATAGCCTGGCACTCTCGGCCGCTGCCCTTGACCTTGGACGTGGGGTAGCTCCTCTCGGCCGCGCTTAGTGCGCCGGCACCAATTTGAAACTGTTAGGTGTCGTCCAGCGGGCTCCAAAGAGCTCTGTACCACAGTCCTTTATGTCTCAGTGCAAAGAATTCAGTGAGGGCAAAGTGGTAGATAAGAAATCATTTATTAGAATAGGATGCTTGTGAGGTTTACAAAAGGGTGGCTGAGAGATACCACGCCTGAGAACTTAACTGGGCAACAGTTTTATAATCAAAGGAAAAGGGAGGGGGAGGAGAACTTTGTCTTCCTCGCGTAGACGTGGTGCTTCCATCATCATCTCCTCCAGGTTGAGTAGTGGAATTTTCTTGTCCCTACATGGTCAAGCTAGGTCCACAAATTATTGTTTTTTTATGTGTGCAGAGATCATTAATTACTGATCTCACTGGACAGGATGTGGTCATGCCACCATCGTTTTATTTTTGGGAGGTTTTGTTGCTAAGCAAGCTTGCTTGGTTTTGTGGTTAAGCAAACCTGTTTTCATGAGTAATCATGAAATTACAAGACTTGTAGCTCAGCTGGTAAAGAATCCCCCCTGCAATGTGGGAGACCTAGGTTCGAACCCTGCGGTTGGGAAGATCCCCTGGAGAAGGGAAAGGCTACTGACTCCAGTATTCTGACCTGGAGATTTACATGGACTGTATAGTCAGTGGGGTCGCAAAGAGTCGGACATGACTGAGCGACTTTCACTTTCACCCCCGCCCCCACACCCATTTATTTTCTACTTACAATCCCTAGTGGGGTGACTATTTAATCACCTACTTTGTCCCTTTACTCTGTCCCTATCAAATTAACTCTGTGGTTGGTTCCTATGCTATTTAATGCTCCACTTGACACTTCAGGCTTTTTGCTCTACATGTCTCTCTAGGAGCCCACTGAAACACAAACAGTTCATCAGCTCCGGGGAATGTCTGCAGAGGGGGTGGGGATGTCACTCCATAGGAAAGTTGCCATGCCCTCCTCCAGAGGATCTTCCCAACCCAGGGATCGAACCCAGGTCTCCCACATTGCAGGCGGATTCTTTACCGCCTGAGCTTAAAGCCACGTAATTGCTCTTTGAAGGGGAGTGGATCAGGAGTATCAGCTTTATTTCCCTCACAGAGGTTTGGGATCCGTGTTGTCAAGTCCTCGAAGGAAATCTTTCTGAGTTAGGTCTTCATGTGCAGACTTGAGAGTTGAAGAAGGAAATTCCCACAGGGCCAGATACACACCTTTGTTGGTCAACACTCTCTAGAGAAACAGAACAATGGATGTTTGCATATGAAGAGACGTATTATAAGGAACTGGCTCACCTGGGAATACCACCGTCTGCTGTCTGTATAGTTCACGCCAAGGTCAAAAGTTTGAGAAACAGAAGTGCCAAGGATAGGAAGCAACCAGGCAGGAAGGGCTGAATACCTTGTTCCTCCACCTGTCAGGCTAACTTCATCGGACCGACTAAAGGATGCCCGCCTACCCTGGGAGATCAAACGAGATCCAATCAGTCAATCCTAAAGGAAGTCAACTCTGAATATTCACTGGAAGAACTGATGCTGACACTGAAGCTCCAATACTTTGGTCATCTGACACGAAGAGCCTACTCATTGGAAAAGATCCTGATGCTAGAAAAGATTGGAGGCAAAAGAAGAAGGAGGTGGCAGAGGATGAGATGGTTGGATGGCCTCACCAAGTCAGTGGGACATGAATCTGAGCAAACTCTGGGAGACAGTGAAGGACAGAGGAGCCTGGCGTGCTACAGTCCATGGTGTTGCAAAGAGTTGGACACAACTTAGGGACTGAACTACAACAGCCTACATTGGGCAGGGGCAACCTGCTTCACTGAGTCCACCCCGCCCACGCTAATCTCACCGGGAAACGTCCTCACACACACCTCCAGAATTGTTTAATCTGGGTGCTCTGTGGCCAGGCAGGTTGATGCATAAAATTAACCATCACAACAGGAACCCCTACAGAAAACCAGATGCATTTCCTGAATTACTGTTGCCGTTGCCCGTGTTGATTCTTCCAACCAATCAGCACAGCCAGGAGCCGGCAGAAACTGCTTTCGGCTCAAGAAATGTTTTTCTGGAAAGGAAGATTCCCTGGGGAAGTTAGTGAGAAGGGAGAGATCTTGGTGGGTGGAGAAGGTGTAGGAAACAGTCCAGATCAGGTTTCTCAATTGAGGTTACCATGGTGGCCAACAAAGTTTCGTCTAGTCAAGGCTATGGTTTTTCCTGTGGTCGTGTATGGATGTGAGAGTTGGACTGTGAAGAAGGCTGAGCACTGAAGAATTGATGCTTTTGAACTGTGGTGTTGGAGAAGACTCTTGAGAGTCCCTTGGACAGCAAGGAGATCCAACCAGTCCATTCTGAAGGAGATCAGCCCTGGGATTTCTTTGGAAGGAATGATGCTAAAGCTGAAACTCCAGTACTTTGGCCACCTCATGTGAAGAGTTGACTCATTGGAAAAGACTCTGATGCTGGGAGGGATTGGGGGCAAGAGGAGAAGGGGACGACAGAGGATGAGATGGCTGGATGGCATCACTGACTCAATGGATGTGAGTCTGAGTGAACTCTGGGAGTTGGTGATGGACAGGGAGGCCTGGCGTGCTGCGATTCATGGGGTCGCAAAGAGTTGGACACAACTGAGCGACTGATCTGATCTGATGGTGACCAACAAACCTCCCCTTCTGCTTCCTGGCTCTGATGACTGTGCTTCTCCCTCTTGCTGGCCCCTGGCTCTTTCCCCTTCAGAGTCACCATATGGTGAGGAGATACTTGGGCTGTTGTGCCAGAGGAATCTGGGTTCGGGTCTTGACACCGTCACTTATGATATGCTTCTGGCCAGTTTGCTTGGGCTTCCCAGGTACCGCAGCGGTAAAGAATCTGCCTACCAACTCAGGAGATGCGGGTTCGATCCCTGGGTCAGGAAGATCCCCTGGAGAAGAAAATGGCAACCCACTCCAGTATTCTTGCCTGGGAAATCCCATGGAAAGGGGTGCCTGGTGGGCTGCAGTTCAGGGGGCTGCAAAGAGTCAGACACAACTGAGCGACTGAACACGCACACATGCAGTTTGTCTACCTTTTGATTCGTGGGGAAGGTAGTTGGGAATAGGTGAGGTTTATCCATGTACTCTTTACTACATGAAAAAGACCGGTAAATGATCAATTTCCACCCCCCCGCCCCCGCCAAAATCAAGCAAACTTTCTGAAGCATAATTTCACATTTTGATTTTGCATGTGTGTTCATGACTTAATTTTTTATTTCCATGTTTTGGTTTTTAAATTCTTTCATAAAAGGTTTATTAATTACAATGTTGTGTTAGTTTCAGGCGTACAGCAAAGTGATTCAGTTACACACATACATGTATTCATTTTCAGATCCTTTTCCCATATAGGTTATTATAGTATGCTGAGCAGAGTTCCCTGTTTTACACAGTAAATCCTTGTTGGCTATCTATTTTACGTAGAGTATTTATGTGTTTGTTAAGCTCAAACCCCTAACGTATCCCTACCCCCACCCACATTTCTCCTTTGGTACACCGTAAGTTTGTTTCTGAAACCTGTGAGTCTGATTCTGTTTCGTAAATAGTTTATTTATATCATTTAAAAAAACAACTGGACTCCATGTATGATACATGATATTTGTCTTTCCCTGACTTACTTCACTCAGTGTGACATCCTCCGGGTCCGTTCATATTGCTGCACACAACACTATTTTGTTCTTTCTAAACTGGTGCTTAAGTTCTCTTATCGAGGTAGAGCATGCAAACAGGAAGGGCACAGGAGGATCGAGATGGAGACAGCTGTAATCACAGTGTTGTCGGGAGAGAGGGCTATTGTAATGCCAGAGGGAGAGGAGGGAGAAAGAGGGAGAGTTCGAGAAATCCAAGACTACAGGATTTGGGTTCCAGGATTATTGTGGCCTCTGATCTTGATAAGGCAGTCTAGAAGAGGGACAGATCTGGGAAGAGAGTGTTTAGGAGGAAATCAGTAGACCTGGCTTTTGCAGGAAAAGGTGGAGAAACGCATAAGGTGGGTGAGATGACCCTGTACCTGGACCGACCTGCCTATCAATCCCAGGGGAAACCGACCCTAAACCATGACGTCATGAGGACGAGTCACTCTGAGTGAGGACAGACCTGCCTGCCCACCTCCTGGGAAGGACCACCCCCCTCTCTGCATCTCTGCTCATCACTGCGAACTTAAAGAGAGGCCAGCTCGGGTGTCTTCGGGCAGACCGCCCCCATATTATACAGCCGCCCCCTCCACGCTGTTGGGTGGAGGGTAAAGGGCTGGAGTGAGATTCCCTGGGTCCCAGCTTTCCCCTTTGCATCTTTCACCACTGAACTGCCCTCGCTCACACTCAGTTCTCTGTGCTGAGGCTCACGATACAGTCCACTCTCAAGAGTAAAAAGTGAGGGACGTGGAGGGTTGGGGTCAGCGGCTCCCCGTCTGTGTCAGGGATCCAGGAGACACACTGGGAGGGAAGCCATGGGCTATGGGATTTGCTCTTGGACCCAAGACAGGACCTTCTGGAAGCACGCTCTCACGGGTGCCTGGGTCTGCAGGTTGGCAGGACACAGACCCACTGTGGTCACCACCCAGGCCAGGGAGGATGGAGGAAACTGGCACCTGCCCCGGAGCCATCCACCCTGACCACAGAGGAAATGATGTATCACCAAGGGTGGGACGCACCTCGGAGAAAGAGCCCAGCGTGGCCCAGGTGTTGGGGGGCGCGCATGAGACCCACAGGGGCAGCTGTGGGCTGAGCAGAGTGGGCCGCTCATCCTCAGAAGGTGACCGCGGACGTCCAGTCACGAGACTGAGAGAAGCCGGGGGTCACCAGCTGGCGTTGCACGGCCCTTCTGCTCCTCACCCCGAGATTTCTGCACGCAGCTCAGTACTGGCTGCCAGGAGGACTGTGGAGACCAGGGACAGGGCTGGACCAGGAGCAGAGAGGCCCAGAGGAGCAGAAGTGGGCATCGGGAGGGAATCCCCTGAGGAGGCCTGACCCTGTACCTGCCCGGGGCCTGGCGCTGCTGCAGGTGGCATCCCTGCCGGGGAAATGACCCCGAGGGGCAGGGCCGGGTGGCTGCCTTCAGCTCTGCTGCTGCTCCAGCTCCCAGGTGACTGGTCAGCCCTTCCTGGGGGAGGGGAGGGGCAGGGCTGGAGCTGGGTGAGTGGGGGGCCAGCAGCGGGGGACGGGAAGAAGGTTCCAGAAGGGCTGCCACCTGTCTCAGCAGCGAGCAGGAGGGTTCAGGGCGCGAAGCAGGTGAGCCTGGTCCATTGTGCTGGTGGGAGGGGGCGCCTGTGAGGGTCAAACCTCAACAGTCACAGTCAGAGATGACCTCTTGGGGCACCACACACACACACACACACACACACTCACACACACACACACACACACCTGAGTTTTCTGTCTCCACGGAACCCTCTCCTCCGTTAGGAGGGACCTCCTTCCCCCTTCTTCCACCCCTGGGTCTGAGGAAGGGCCTGCCTCCTGCCTTGGCCTCCTCCAGACCCCACGGGCCCTCGATGGACCTGCATCCAGGGCTCCCCAGACCCAGACTCACTCGATGGAGCTGGACTCAGTTGTGTTTTACAGGCTGTTTGTCCCTGAGTGGCCCCCGAAGCATGACAGGCATCGTGGGGGGATCCATGAGCGTGGAGTGTCAGTACCAGGAGGCATTCGTGGACAACATCAAATACTGGTGCAAACACCCGTGTGTGTCACCGTGGAAGATTGTGGAGACCAGAGAGTCAGAGAGAGAAGTGAGGAGGGGCCGCGTGTCCATCAGAGACTGTCCTGCAAGCCTCACCTTCACAGTGACCTTGGAGAGCCTCAGAGAGGAGGATGCGGGAACGTACGGATGTGGGATCTATGTGCCACTTTCACGTGACCCCACCTTCCAGGTGGAGGTGTCTGTGATCCCAGGTGAGCCTGAGATGCCAGCTCTAGGGCTGCTGACGTACCTGGGACCCTGACCCTCAGGAAGGACCTGGAGCAGAGGGTGTCGAGGGTCAGTGATCAGGACCCAGGCTCTGAGTGGTCGGCAGGCACACAGCACACGTCCACCTCTGGTTCTTCGAGACCCTCTCTGTGTCCACCCCTGACACACCCTCACACCTGAAGCTCTCCTGGGTGGAAAGGGAGGGGGAGACGCCCTGAATCTGGGGGCCTGCTGCCTTGCCGTCTTCACAAGGGTCAGGTCCACTCTGAAGGTGACCCTGTGTCTCTTCCTGGACTTCTCTGGCCAGCCCTATGGGGCGGGGACCAGCAGGGCCAGCAGGGGGCACTGCAGTGTCGTGGAGGGCTCCTGGGGCCCCAGCCTCGCGGTGGTGGTCCTGGGGGTCTGCAGCAGCCGCGAGAGGGGGGAGGCGGAGTCCCGGAGCCCACGTGGGGCTCTGGATGCTTTGGAGACCCCTCCCGCCTCCAGCCTGACCTTGCCTATCCCTCTTCCTCCGGCACCTGGCACCCGAGGAGGAAACCCAGAGGAGCCCGTTGGGCAGCGAAGGATGAGGAACAGGGCTCTTAGGAGGTGTTGTGGTCCTCAGCGGACCGCCACATGCTGCAAATGAATCTTTACACTTTTCTTTCTTTCTCTTTGGCTGTGCTGGGTCTTGGTTGCTGCACGCGGGCCTTCTCTGGTTGCAGCAAGCAGGGCCTGCTCTTTGCCGTGGCGCTCGGGCTTCTCACTGCGGTGGCTTCTCCTGCTGCGGAGGACGGGCTCTAGAGCCTGGGCTCAGTTGTTGCTCATGCCTAGTGGTGTGTGGGATCTTCCCCGACAAGGCTCGGACCCACGTCCCCTGCATTGGAAGGCAGATTCTCTGCCACTGGACTGCCAGGGAAGCCCCAGCAAGTCTTTAACAGAAGGCTGCTCTGGTTTCCTAAGGACCCAGTCACGATACTGTGTCCATATATTCGCTTTCTCCCCTTGACTTCTTGTTCTGAGGTTGTGCCCGGCTAACCTGAGTTTCTTCCTGTTGGTCGCTGCTTCTCTCTCACGAGGGAGGTTTCCTTTGTATGTTTCTATTTACAAAAAAGGAATCGAGAGTTACTGGCTCCACGGGGTGTGTTGGGGAAGGGCTCTGTCCACTTACCTCAGGAGAGGCCACATTTCACGGGGTCCACCAGGTTGATATCTCTCTAGATCTTTCTGGTCACGCCCTCCCATGGAGAGGACTGCCTGGGGCCCTGGGCCTGGCTGACAGGTGACACGGGTCTCCTGATTCAGCTCAGGCTCAGCTGCAGGACTTTGATCTGAGCTTCGCTCCAGCCACTCCCCTTGCCCGGCACTGTCTGCCCCGTCCCTCTGTGTTAATCCCAAAAGAATACGTGTCACCCCGTTTGTCCCCTGGCAGGGTGGGCCAGGAGGACAGAGGTGTGGCTGTGCCTGGGGGTGACCTGGAGCCAAGTGCCCTCTCCACACTCTCAGATCCCCCGGGGAGCAAGGCCATATGCCTCTGACAGTGCCCACCTGGCCAGGGGGCATCTGGAGAAGGGTAGGGAGGGGGGCCCAGGGTGTTGGTCAGGCCTGGGTGTGCCCGTGAGGGTGGTGGACACAGCACGTCCATCCAGATGTTGTGAGTGACCTTGACTGGGAGTCAGAACCACACTGGGACAGAGGCGGGCCCCAGGGGGCGAAACGGGGCCTGACTTGTGTTTCTCCCTCAGTCTCTATGACAACCACCAGCCCCAAGAGGTCCACAAGCACCCGGAGTCTCCCACTACCTTGGCAGTGCCCACCTGGAGCGCCGTGTCCGGGCAGGAGGCCCCTGATCCCAGCCAAGCGCATCGGTAAGGGACCCCCATCCCAGGACATCTCACCTGGGTGATTTCTAGGTGAGACCGGGGAGTAATAGGCAAGTCTCCCTTCACCAAGGACCCTAACTTATTCAACAAATTCTGTAACAAGCAGTAAAGGTCCTACTAAGTGCCTGGAGCTCTCGTTGACTTGGGATCCAGCAGCAAAGCACACAGACACAGTCCTGCCCTGACAGAGCCGTGTTCTAAGTGGCGATTCACACGGTGAGCAGATCGGCACGTCGGTTGTGTAAATACACCATCTACTGATGAGTGCTTGGAGGAAAATGCCACCTGTGGAGGGGCCAGCATGTGTGGGAGGCTGGTGGAGTTTGCTGGTTAAAACACAATGATGAGAGGGCCCCTAATTGATTACAGACGCTTGAATGGAGGCCTGCAGGATCTGGGAGCCAGGCATGCCGGGATCCTCAGAAATGAGGCACCAGGCACAAGGAGGGGCAGGCTGAACAAAAGGCCCCCAGCCCAGGGCAGGGCAGGAACAGACGCTCTGGGCATTGGTGACCCCTCTGTCCCCTGGAGCCCTGGTCATCTGTATCATCTTGCTGAAGAGCCCTGGCCTCTGAGGGTGCAGAGCTGAGGGGCTCACTCTTTCATCAGCCAAGGACTTTGAAGGACTGGAGCTTTGGAGACCCTGGGCAGGTCCCGGCTGCTCACTGAATAAGACAGAACAGTCCCTGCACTCAAGGCGGCTGTGCTCTATTGGCTAACAGACATCAACCAAGTCTCCCCAGTGTTGGGTTCTGTACCCTAGACTGCAAAACCCCACCTGAGGAGCGTGTTAGTTGTTTCAGTCCTGTCTGACTCTTTGCGACCCCCACGGACTGTAGCCCACCAGGTTCCTCTGTCCATGGGATTCTCCAGGCAGGAATACTGGAGTGGGTATCCATTCTCTTATTGAGGGGATCTTCCTGAGCCAGGGATCGAACCTGGGTCTCTCCTGCATCGTAGGCAGATTCTCTGCCCTCTGAGCTGCTGGGGAAGCCCCCATGAGGAGGGCACAAATAGAAATCCTCCTAATGCCCAGGTCCCCCTTGGATCTCCAGTCTCCCTCACATGATTCTCATGGCGGCATCCACCCTTATGTCCACAGTCCTAAGTCTCAGGGGCAATTCTTGAGATCAGGGTCCAGAAGTCCTTCAGGTGAGGCTGCTCTGTGTTGGGTTGATCCTTGTATAGATTCTTGTAGCCACAGAATCTGTGGGGGCAATGTGGACGCGGGGCAAGCAAGGTGGAGACACCAGGGCCTCCCCGAGGATGCTGCTCACTCTCCGTCCCGTGTCCTCCACAGGCCCCTGCTGGGCAGCGTCCACTTCCTGCTCCTGGTCTTCCTGAAGGTACCCCTGCTCCTGGGCATGCTGGGTGCTGCCCTCTGGGTCAACAGGCCTCTGAGGAGCTCTGCGGACAGGCAGAGTCAGTCCATTTACGAGAACTGGTAGCCCCCATGTTCATCGTGTCCTCTTCGATGATGCAGTCGGACCACTGGATGGAAGTGACCTTCTGTCCGTCTGTCCTGTATCACCCTCTACCTCTCTTTCAGAATACTGTGTTTGTGGATTTCCTTGTAGCTTTCTTTCCTTGCCCATGATTCTCTAAAACCAAAAGCATACCTCCTCAATAGGTGCTTCTGAACTGTACCCACAGGTCAATATCGAGTACAGAGCTTCCAGCTCATCCGCGGAGCATCGTTCATGCACTGAACTCTCAGGCGCTCTCTCTGCAGTCTTCAAACCCCAGGAGTGTGGGAATCTTGCTTTTGGGTCTGTTTTGATGGATCCAGGCAGTTCCATGGTTTCCCACATGATCCATGCTACCATAATCACCCACCCTCCACAGGTCTCGGATCCATCGTGGGGAATCTTCCAGTTGCTGAGTGTGTCTATTTAAGTATGCATTCTGAAGCTCAGGAAATAAATAGCAATGCAGAGATTTGATGGTCCAGGGGGCCAGCATGCATGGGACCTGAATCCAAACTCCATTCTGCACGAACCTCCACACCCCACTGTCCTGTCTAATGGACCAAAGGGCCATGTTGGGTTTCTCCAATTGGTGTGAATTCAGAACAGAATCCACCATTGCATGGAAAATCAGCTTATTCCCCTCCCCATGCCCAGTCAAACTGGTTAGTGTGTTTAGGTCCTTTGTGGATGGCTGGTAGAAGAATAACAGTACAGAATTTATGCAACCATCACAGAATCCTTCCTTCCTCCTGTTCAAAGGTAACTCAAGCCCCACCCTCACCCCATCATTCAAGGCCCATGGTGGTAGACCTGGTTCAAGTTTTTAAATCAATGAGGGGGCAGGGGTGAGTCTTCTAGTCAATAGCTTAATCTCCCTGACTTGTAGAGACAAACACCTGGGTAGGCTGCCCACAGTTTTGGTTCAAACTGCATCGTGATGAACTTGCCGGCAGCAAAGATCTCTGAGAGGCAGGTTATCATCTTGACTCATCCATCTGAAGCAGCCAGGGCCTGGGGACTTGCAGCCACTTTTCATGCAGCAAATATATGGGGAGAGGACCAAAGTAGTAACCACTAACCTAGGCGTTGCTTCCAACCATGTTTAAACAGAAGACAGAGCCCAGCTTTTGGTGCTCACATTCCAGTTGGTGGACAGAGAGAAAACAGGCACAATAGCCAGGTATGCAGACATGCAGATGTCCGGGTCCACACTGAAGAGTATCTTGTAGTAAAGTAAGACAAGAGGAGGTGCTGTTGGTGAGACAGCAAGGGATGAGTCCTATCAGCCTCGTGAAGAGGGTGATATTTAACAAGTCCAGAAGAAAGTAATGCAGTGAGCCCTGTGGGAGCCTGGAAGAAGAGCCCTCAGCAAAGGGAACTTCAGGTGCAAACGTCCTGCCTTGGGAGCATTTTCTAAGCGGATCCAGGGATGAGCAGGGGCAGATCCTTGCAGGGTCCACTGGAGCCATGTTCTCCAAGATCATGGTCCAGTCGTGTTCACCAGCCTGAGTAGAAAAAGGAAAACCAGGATTGGAGAACCTAGTTTCCTGAGAGCAGGGGAGTCCTGAGAGAGGAATTCAGTCAGTGATCCCTTAGCTGAATTGCCACAGGCTATGCTGGAAAGACACTGGGCTTCAGGCAAGATGGGGACCATCAACTCGTGGGGCCACAGCCCAGATGGAGACACACAGGGAGCCACAAATCCCAGGAGATAAATCCAAGAGGGGTTCAAATGGTCCAACAGGACACATAACAAGAGCACCAACCTAAGCTGGGAGGGTCAAGGAAGCTGTAGAGTCAAGGGTGTTAGCTGTGGGTCAACGTGGGGAGAGTGGCAGCCTGGGGGTGGAGCTGGAGTCAGGATGAGGTGGCTGAGTTCTGGGCCTTGGCGTGCTGCCATGAGCTGTGGGAGAGACCTGGTCAGAACACGGGGCTTCATCTGGAGATGGGCAGGGGTCAGGGGGGTGATCGGTGATCGATCAAGCAGAGTGAGCCGGCTCTACTGCATGCCTCCAGCTGCGCACTGGGACCCAGGTCTAGTGCCCGTGCCTAGGAACTGGGGAGAGTCAAGACCCACATGGGAGGAATGGGCGACCCTGGTTTCTGCAGACAATCTTGAGAAGCTGAAAAAACCTACCCGAGGGAAGGACTGCAGTTCCCCCGTTACCCCGTCCCACTGCCCAGGAAGATTTGACTTGCTGGCTCTGCACGTCACGTGAGCATGCCACTGTGAGTGAGGATGGGCAGTCTGTCTCCTCTCTGCGGGTCATCCCCTCCCTCATCTCTGCACCATCAAGAGGCCCCTGCTCATCACGTGGATCCAGAGAGGCCCCAGCAGCCCATGCCCTCGCCCACCCGCTCTGTGCCACTGATGGGGGAGGAGGCTCCCCTCAGCCCCCAGTTCCCCAGCTTCTCATCCCTCCACCCAGCGTCCTCTCCCCTGGCCTCCATTTCAGCCTCTCTCTGCTTCTCAAAGGGGAGTAGACTCTGCCCAGAGGCGGAGCATGAAGAAGGGTTCTTGGAGGCTTGGGAACCGCTGTTATGTGTGTGATGTGGGCAGCGAGGGGCCCAAGAGGGGGGAAGCCACAGCCTGAGTGATGTGTACCCTGGGGGGAACCAGAGCCAAGGTGGGACGTAGGAAGTTGCCTGGGGTCACAGGGCAGAATTGCCGGGGAAGGAAGAGGATTTGGGGTTCTGTGGGGGCAGAGTCTTGTGGTCGCCCAGAGCTGCAGGTGGGGAGACAGTGACCCCTTGGTCACCACCAGGACTGGGGAGGATGGATGAGCATGACATCCACCCTCGGACTTCCCATCCTGACCACAACGAAATGACGCATCGCAGAGGGCGGGGATGTGCCACGGAAGAGGAACCCAGCTTGTGGTTGGGCGTGTGAGACTGAGAGAGGATCTGCTGTGGGTTGGGCGAGGAGTGAGCAGCCTCCCCGATCGAGTGGCCCGGCACGTGTCTAGTCGCTGAACTGAGTGGAGCTGAGGGCAGCGGGCTGGACCAACCGTGTTCCCCTCCCCCTAAGCTTCCTGCCCCCTGCCCCCTGGACCACCTGAGCTGACCTGGGACGGGACCAGGAAGCAGAGAGGCCCAGAGGAGCAGAAGTGAGGACTGGGAGGGACTCCTTTGAAGAGGCTCAACCTTGTCCCTCTCCTTGGCCTGGCGCTGCTTCAGGTGACATCCCTACTGGGGAAATGACCCCGAGGGGCAGGGCTGGGTGGCTGCCTTCAGCTCTGCTGCTGCTCCAGCTCCCAGGTAGGTGGCTCAGCCCTTCCTGTGGGAGAGGAGGGGGCAGGGCCGGAGCTGGGTCAACAGGGTTGGGGGGGTGGGGGTGGGGCCAGCAGCAGTGGGTGGGGAGAAGGTTCCAGGAGGGGCTGCCGCCTATCTCACCAGCAAGCAGGAGGGTTCAGGGCATGAAGCACGTGAGCCTGGCCCACTGTGCTGGTGGGAGGGGGCGCCTGTGATGGTCACACCTTAATGGTCACAGTCAGGGATGACCTCTTGTGGCACCACACACACACACACACACACACACACACACACACACACATGGAGGTTTTCCCATCCTGGGCTCTTCTGTCTCCAAGGACACCCTCTCCTCTGTGAGGAGGGAAGCTCCTCCCTGTCTTCCTCCCCTGGATGTGAGGAAGGCTCCCTTTCTGCCTTGGCCTCCTCCAGACCCCACGGGCCCTTCAGGGACCCGCATCTGGGATTCCTTTGACCCAGGCCCACCTGATGGAGAGCCAGACCCGGTTGTGTTTTCCAGGCTGTTTGTCCCTGAGCGGCCCCCGCAGAGTGACGGGCATCGTGGGGAGATCCCTGAGCGTGGAGTGTCAGTACCAGGAGGAATTCATAAACAATACCAAATACTGGTGCAAACCCCCATGTGTGTTATTGTGGAGGATGGTGGAGACCACAGAGTCAGAGAGAGAAGTGAGGAGGGGCCGCATGTCCATCAGAGACCATCCTGCAAGCCTCACCTTCACAGTGACCTTGGAGAGCCTCAGAGAGGAGGATGCGGGAACGTACCGGTGTGGGATCGATGTGTTATCTACATTTGACCCCATCTTCGAGGTGGAGGTGTCTGTGATCCCAGGTGAGCATCCTCCACCCTCACTCCAGCACCAGGCTGGTCACCCGGACCCTCAGGAAGGAAGTGGGACAGAAAGGCTGGGCCAGGATGACCGGGAGGGGGTTGGGCGGTGAGCCTGGCTATGGGTGGTGTCTTGGGCCCATGCTTGTTTGCACACATGCACATCTCTGTCTGTGAGTGGGGCCACCCTAGAGCTACACGTGGACACCGTCAAGGTGGGCATCTTCCTGCTTCACGGGCAGGCGGGCATCCTGCTCTGGGGTCCAGGATGCCTGCTCTCCTCACAAGCGCAGGTCCACTCTCAAGGGGCCCGTGTCTCTTTCTGGCCTGTGCAGGGTCCTGCCTATGGGGGGCGCACTCTCACAAGGCCCCACTGCATACAGGCCGGCCTTGACCCCGGGGCCCTGAGGACCTGAGACAGGCCCTACCCTGAGCCCAGGGGTGGGACCTGCTCCAGAGCCCGCACCTGCACCAGGCTTCACCACCATCCCCGCTTCCAATACATACCCTGCCCTTGTGCTGGCCCAGAGGCCACCAGTGACCCTCCAGTGTTCTGGAAGGACCTCCTGGGGTTCTGGGGCTTCTCTCGTAACCCCAAGGAAAACGCAAAAAGGAGCCCCTACTCTGTCCCTCTTGGGACTCGCCCTGCCCTGCCAGGCTGACCCTCTCTGTCCCTCTTGCTTTCCACTTGGCATTGACCGTGCTCACCTGCCCAGGGTGCATCTGGAGGGGTGGGGGGAGGGGGGCCCAGGGACTGGCCAGGCCTGGGTGAGGCCATGGGGAGCGGTGGACCCCTGACCAGATGGCCCGAGTGACCTTGACTGTGTGAGTCACAGCCACACGGGGACAGAGTGTGGGACGCGGGAAGGAAACGGGGCCTGTCTTCTGCTTTGCCTGCACCCCTGCTACAGCCACCGGCCCCGAGAGGTCCACGGGCTCCCCAGGCTCTCCCACGACCCTGCCAGTGCCCACCTGGAGCACCGCATCTGCTCAGGAGACCCTCTATCCCGGCCAAGCTCCTCGGTAAGGGCCCACGTCCCAGGACATTGGCACCTGGGTGGTTTCTCCTCTGGGTGAGGGGCCAGGTCGGGGATCTGGGTCTTCCGTCTCCGGGCCCCTCGTTTATTCCCACATCGGACTGTGAAGGTCCTACTACGTGCCTGGGGCTCTGCTGTGGATGCAGTAAGACCACCCAGGCAGGATCCGGCTCCGATGAGAGTTGTGCTGTAAGGGGCAAGTCACGCCCTGGACCAGTCCACACAGAGTTCCTATGTAAATATGGTGGTTTGTGATGAGTACTATGGAGAGATACCAGCCGCTGGGGTTCGGTGAGAGTGTGTGTGGGAAGGTGATTAGATTTGCTATTTCATACATGATAAGCAGGGACGCCTGGCTGAATCATTTGAGGAGACACCTGCAGGATTTGAGGACCCTGGCATTCAGGGTTCCAGGAAGAGAGAAAAGTGAGTGCAAATGTCGCACAGAAGGAGCCTTCAGGACCCCGGCCCAGGGCAGGGAGGAAGCAGGTGCCCTGGGCATTGGTGGCTGCTGCACTCTGTCCCCTGCCTCCCCCCAGCCCTGGTCATTGGTGATCTCCTGTTGAAGGCCCCAGGGTCGGAGGGCGGGGAGAACTAAGGTGGTCATTTATTCATCCATCAACTACCATGCACTTTTTTTTTTACTTTGACTTTTCACCATAAAACTTTTCTAAATTTAATTTTTATTTTGTATTAGATTATAAAGTTTAGGGTACATCACAACTTTTAAAAATTAATTCATTTCTTAATCGAGGGTAATTGTTTTACAGAATTATATTGGTTTCTGCCGAACACCAACATCTATCAGCCATGATTATTAGAGTATACCAGAGTTTTTAAGTGTTGACCTTTGGAGATCTGTCCTGAGTTGCTTAGTCATGTCCAGTTCTTTGCGACACCGTGGACCGTAGACTAGCAGGCTTCTCTGCCCATGGACTCTTCCAGGCAAGAATACTGGAGTGGGTGCAGTTTCTTACTTCAGAGGATCTTCCTGACCTAGGGATCGAACCCACGTCTCTCAGACCTTGGGTCTTTGGAGGTATCACACTGGTACCAGTTTCTCCCTGTGAATAAAACAGTCCCTTTCTTTTTGGGAAATCTGTTTACAGGAGAGCAGACATCACACAAAAAAGCCTACTACTGATTACTATACCCTGGAAAGGATAACCTCACAAGTGGAGGGCCTTGGAAAAAATCCTTCTCCTGCCCAGATCCCTCAAAGATCCCTGGTCTCCCTCATGTGATTCTCATGGCCACGTCCAGCCTCATGCTCACAGTCCTAATTCTCAACGGCTATTATTAAGCAGAGAAAAGTGAGCAGAGGGCCTTAGAGTGGGCTGCCCTGTCTGGGGGTGATTCTTACGTGGATGGTCCTGGACTCAGGGCACAGGGACGGGGGTGGGGAGGGACTGAGGGACCAGGGTCCCCACTAAGGATGCTGCTCCCTGTCTGTCCCGTGTCCCCAACAGGCCCCTGCTGGGCAGCGCCCACTTCCTGCTCCTGGTCTTCCTGAAGGTGCCCCTGTTCCTGGGCATGCTCGGTGCTCTCCTCTGGGTCCACAGGCCTCTGAGGAGCTCTGCGGACCGGCAGAGGCAGTCCATTTACGAGAACCAGTAGCCCCCATGTTCATCGTGTCCTCTTCGATGATGCAGTCTGCCGCTGGATGCAAATGACCCTCTGCCCAGCTGTCCTGTATCACACTCCACCTCTCTCTCAGAACTTCTTTGTAACTTTTTTCCTAGAACATGGTTCTCATAAATCCTAAATGTAACCTACTCAATATGTTCTTCTGAACTGTAACTGCAGATCAACGTTGAGGACATACCTTCTGGTTAACTCACAGAGCATCGCTCATGTATGGATCTCTCGGGCGCTCTCCCTGAAGTCTTCATCCCCAGGAGTGTGCAAGCTTTCCTTTGGATCTGTTTTGGTGGATCCGGGCAGTTCCATGGTCTCCCCCACCATCTGTGCTACCACAATCCCTCACCTTCCACAGGGCTCGGATCCACCGTGGGGAATCTTCCAGTTGCTGAATCCGTCTAATTAATTATGCATTCTGAAGCTCAGGAAATACCAATGCAGAAAATTCATGAGTCCTTTGGGCCCACTGAGACTGAGTTCTGAGTCAAAATTCCATTGTTCACAAACCTTCATAAGCCTCTGCTCTGTCTAATGGACCAAAGAGTCATGTTGGGCTTCTCCAATTGGTGTCAGTTCAGAACAGAATCCAGAGTTGCCTGAAAAATTGGTTATTCCCTCCTCATGCCCAGTCAGACTGGTTAGTGTGGTCAGGTCCTTTGTGATGGCTGGTAGAACAGTAAGATTACTCAGTTTATGCAATGTAACAGAGTCCTTCCTTCCTCCTGTTCAAGAGTAACTGAAACCCTTTCCCACCCCATCATCCAAGGCCTGTGGTTTTAGACCTGGTTCAAGTTTGGAAATAGATTGAGGGGCCATGACTGTTTCCTCTGTTCAATAGCCTAGTCTCTGCTACTGAGAGCAACAAAGAAAGGCTTGAGTCGGCTGCCCACCGATTTCAGTTCAAGGTGTATCATGATGAAATGTGGGCACCAAACATCCCGGAAAGGTAGGTTATCGTCATGACTCGTCCATTTGAAGCAGCTGAGCCCGGGGGAATTTCACCAGCTTTTCATTCAGGAAACGTATAGAGATGAACAAAGTAGCAAGCACTAATTCAGGCAATGGTTCCAACCATGAACAAACAGAACAAAATATTAAAAAAATTTTGCTTGAACATTAAAATTGCTTTCCTGCTCTGGGTCTTTGCTGCTGTGCAGGCTCCTCTGTAGTTGTGGTGTGCAGGATTCCCTGGGTGGTGGTGCCCCGTTTTGTGGAGTGTGGGTTCCAGGGCTCAAGAGCCTCAGTAGTTGGGCTTTCCTCGCTCTAGAGCACAGGCTGATCAGTTGTGGGAAAAGGCTTAGTTGCTCCCTGGCATGTAGGATCTTCCTGGATCCACAGGGATGGACCCGTGTCTCCTGCATCAGCAGGCAGATTCTTTACCACTGAGCCACCTCGGAAGCCCAAGAGCTCAGCTTTATGGCCCTCACATACCAGTGGTTGACCCAGATAATTAACAAACACAAGAATACAGGTATGCAGACATGCAGAAATGTCAAAGTCCAAGGTGAAGAGTATCTTGGAATAACATCAAATCAGGTAAGGTGTTATTGGTGCAGTTGTGAGGGGTGACTTCTCTCAGGCTCCGTGAATAGGGTTGTATTTAACTGAGATCAGAAGAAAGAAATGGAGTGAGCCCTGTGGGCATCTGGAGGAAGAGCCTTTGGGCAAAGGGAAGGCCAGATGAAGATGTCCTGCCATGGGAGCACTTTCGATGGGGATCCAGGGAAGACTAGGGAGCAGATGCCTGCAGGGTCCGGTGGTGGGTGTTCTCCAAGAATCATGCTCCAGTCCTGTTTCCAGCCTGAGCAGGAAAAGACAGACCAGGACTGGAGAACTTAGTCTTCTGAAACCAGGGGAGACCTGAGAGAGGCGTTCATCGCTGATCCACTCGACAGCCCAGTAGCTGAACTGCAACACGCACATATTGTGGAAAGACTCCGGGCCATGAGGCAGGATGAGGACCCTGCATTCATGGGGTCACAGCCCAGCAGGACGCACACCGGGAACCCCAAATCCCAGGCCTGATGAAAGCCTAGGGGGTGTCATAGGCGCCAAGAGACCATAGATGGGGAGCCAACATAAGCTGGGAGAGTGGATGAGGGTGTCCAGTCGCGGATATTGATGGGTCAGGCAGAGGAGCAGGAATTCAAGGGTCTGGACCAGGCCGGAAGTGAGCAGGGCAGCAGCCCGGGGTGGATCTGCAACAGGGTGTTGAGGCCGAATGCTGGGCCTTTGGGTGCTGCCAAGAGCTGTGTGGAGGGAGCCAGTCAGAACACAGGGCTTCTTCCTGGGACAGGCAGGCATCCAGGCCTGCTGTGCACTGGGATGCAGGTCTATTGCCTGTGAGCAGAACTGAGGGGAGTCAGGATCTGCAGGGGAGCAGTGGGAGACCCTGGGGTGTGCAGACCAGCTTGAGAAGCTGGAATAACCTACCGGAGGGCAGGACAGCAGGCCCCCCACCCCCAGCCCAGTGCCCGGGAAAACAGGGCTTAAAGGTCCAGCACGGCACATGAACAAGCCACATTGGTGAAGGCGTCTGTCTCCTCTCTGCGGGCCGTCCCCTCCCTCATCTCTGCACCGTGAAGAGGCCCTGCTCATCACGTGCATCCAGGAGAGGCCCAGCAGCCAGTGCCCTGGGGCCCCTGTTGTACAATCACCCCTCTGTGCCACTGGTTGGGGAGGAGGCTCCTCTCAGCCCCAGGACCCCAACTCCTCATCCCTCCACCCAGCGTCTTCTCCTCTGGCCTCCTGTCGGTTCTCAGGCTTTCTCTGGTTCTCAAAGGGGAGTAGACTCTGTCCAGAGGCGGAGCATGAAAAGGTTGGGAACCGCTATTCTGAGTCGAATGTAGGCAGGGAGGGGCCCAAGACTGGGGAAGGCACAGGCCGAGGGATGTGTACCCCGGGGAGAACCAGAGCCAAGATGGAACATAGGAAGTTGTCTGGGGTCACAGGACAGACTTGCGGGGCAGGAAGTGGACTCGGGAGTCCCGCAGGGTGCCTGAGGTCCCAGGTCATGGGGACACAGACCCTGGGTCATCCCCACCAAGGCCAGAGAGGATGGCTGAGCATGGCATCCTCATCCGAGTGTCCCTCCTGACCCCAGGGAAATGATGTGCCACAGAAGCTAAGGCCCCGCAGAAGAGGAGCATAGCTGGTGCTGCCGCCGGAGCGTGTGTGAGACCGAGAGAGGACCTGCTGTGCAGGTGGGGAGGGGGCAGCATCCTAGATCGGGGGACCCTGGACGCGTCCAGTCGCTGGATTTAGAGGAGCTGAGGGCAGTGGGTCCAAGCACCTGGACCAGTCGTGCCCCTCCTTCTAAGCTTCCTGCCCTCTGCCCCCTGGACCACCTGAGCTGACCGGGGACGGGACCAGGAAGCAGAGAGGCCCAGAGAAGCAGAAGTGAGGACTGGAAGTGAGTCCTCTGAGAGGCTCCACCCTGTCCCTGCCCGGGGCCTGGCGCTGCTGCAGGTGGCATCCCTGGGGAAATGACCCCGTGGGGGCAGGGCCGGGTGGCTGCCTTCAGCTCTGCTGCTGCTCCAGCTCCCTGGTGATTGGCTCAGCCCTTCCTCGGGGAGGCGAGGGGGCAGGGCTGGAGCTGGGTGTGCGTGGGGCCAGCAGCGGGAGGCAGGGAGAAAGTTCCAGAAGGGCCCGCCGCCTGTCTCAGCAGCGAGCAGGAGGGTTCAGGGCATGAAGCAAGTGAAGCTGGTCCACTGTGCTGTTGGGAGGGGGCGCCTGTGATGGTCACACCTCAACAGTCACAATCAGAGATGACCTCTTGACTCCTCCCATGAACACACACCTTTCCAGGCTGGGCCCTTCCCTTCTCTGTAGACACCCTCTCCTCTGTGAGGAGGGTACTTGTCCCTCCTCAGCCTTCCCTGGGTCTGAGGAAACTTTTGCCTCCTGCCTCCACCTCCTCCAACCCCATGGGCCCCTTGCGGGACCCACATCCTTGGTATTCCCAGCCCTGCCCCGCTGGACGAGGAGCTGGTTGTGTTTTCCAGGCTGTTTTTTGCTGAGTGGCCCCAGCAGAGTGACGGGCATCATGGGGGGATCCCTGAACATGGAGTGTCGGTACCAGGAGGAATTCATAGACGACAACAAATTCTGGTGCACATCCCGATGTTTGTGGAAGACTGTGGAGACCAGAGAGTCAGCGAGAGAAGTGAGGGGGGGCTGCGTGTCCATCAGAGACCATCCTGCAAGCCTCACCTTCACAGTGACCTTGGAGAGCCTCAGAGAGGAGGATGCGGGAACGTACTGGTGTGGGATCGATGTGTTATCTACATTTGACCCCATCTTCGAGGTGGAGGTGTCCGTGATCCCAGGTGAGCATCTTCCACCCTCACTCCAGCACAAGGCTGGTCACCCGGACCCTCAGGAAGGAAGTGGGACAGAAAGGCTGGGCCAGGATGACCGGGAGGGGGTTGGGCGGTGAGCCTGGCTATGGGTGGTGTCTTGGGCCCACGCTTGTTTGCACACACGCACATCTCTGTCTGTGAGTGGGGCCACCCTAGAGCTACACGTGGACACCGTCAAGGTGGGCATCTTCCTGCTTCACGGGCAGGCGGGCATCCTGCTCTGGGGTCCAGGATGTCTGCTCTCCTCACAAGCGCACGTCCACTCTCAAGGGGCCCGTGTCTCTTTCTGGCCTGTGCAGGGTTCTGCCTATGGGGGGCGCACTCTCACAAGGCCCCACTGCATACAGGCCGGCCTTGACCCCGGTCCCTGAGGACCTGAGACGGGCCCGCCCTTGAGCCCAGGGGTGGGACCTGCTCCAGAGCCCGCATCTGCACCGGGCTTCACCACCATCCCCGCTTCCAGCGCATACCCTGCCCTTGTGCTGGCCCAGAGGCCACCAGTGACCCTCCAGTGTTCTGGAAGGACCTCCTGGGGCTCTGGGGGTTTCTCTCGTAATCCCAAGGAAAACGCAAAAAGGAGCCCCTACTCTGTCCCTCTTGGGACTCACCCTGCCCTGCTAGGCTGACCCTGCGTGTCCCTCTTGCTTTCCACTTGGCATTGACTGTGCTCACCTGCCCAGGGTGCATCTGGAGGGGTGAGGGGAGGGGGGCCCAGGGTCTGGCCAGGCCTAGGTGAGGCCATGGGGAGCGGTGGACACGCACATCTGACCAGATGGCCTGAGTGACCTTGACTGTGTGAGTCACAGCCACACGGGGACAGAGTGTGGGACGCGGGGAAGGAAACGGGGCCTGCCTTGTGCTTCTCCCTCAGCCCCTGCTACAGCCACCAGCCCCGAGAGGTCCACGGGCTCCCCAGGCTCTCCCACGACCCTGCCAGTGCCCACCTGGAGCACCGCATCTGCTCAGGAGACCCTCTATCCCGGCCAACCTCCTCGGTAAGGGGCCACGTCCCAGGACATTGGCACCTGGGTGGTTTCTCCTCTGGGTGAGGGGACAGGTCGGGGATTTGGGTCTTCCGTCTCCGGGCCCCTCGTTTATTCCCACACCGGACTGTGAAGGTCCCACTACGTGCCTGGGGCTCTGCTGTGGATGCAGTAAGACCAGCCAGGCAGGATCCGGCTCCGATGAGAGTTGTGCTGTAAGGGGGAAGTCACGCCCTGGACCAGTCCACACAGAGTTCCTATGTAAATATGGTGGTTTGGGATGGGTACTATGGAGAGATACCAGCCGCTGGGGTTCGGTGAGAGTGTGTGTGGGAAGGTGATTAGATTTGCTATTTAATACATGATAAGCAGGGACGCCTGGCTGAATCCTTTGAGGGGAAGACCTGCAGGATCTTGGGAGCCTGGCATTAAGGTTTCTGCAAAAATAAAACTCTAGGTAGAGAGAAAAGTGAGTGCAAATGTCCCATAAAAGGAGGCCTCAGGACCCGGTCCAGGGCAGAGCAGGTGGCAGAAGCTCTGGGCATCACTGGCCCCTGCACTGTGACCCGTGCCCCCCAGAACCATGGTCAGATGTGTCATCCTGTCGAAGAACCCCAGCCTCCGGGGCGGAGAGAGCTCAGGGAGTCATTCGTTCATCCATCGGCTACTACTGTCACTTGTTTTTTTAACGTTCACCATATGACTTTTTTAAATTTAATTTTTATTTCATGTTAGAGTATACGGCAGATGTTTAAGGGCTGGTCTTCAGAGGCATCAAGCTGGTATGAGTTTCTCCCTGCGAATAGAACAGTTTCTTCCTTCATGGAAAACGCTGTTTATAGGAGAGGAGACACGACTGATTACTGTACCCCAGATAGGGTAGCCCCACATGTGGAGGGCCTTGGAAGGAACCCTCCTCCTGCCCAGATCCCGCCAGGATCCCTGGTCCCCCTCAAGTGATTCTCACCCTCACGCTCACAGGCCTAATTCTCAAGGGGATTGTTAAGCAGAGAGAAGGGGAGCAGAAGGCCTTAGAGCAGGGCTGCCCTGTCCGGGGGGTGATCTTCATGTGGACTGCCGTGCCCTCAGCTCTGGGGGGCGGGGGTGGAGAGACCAGGGCATCTCTCTAAGGATGCGGTTCACTGTCCCCGTGTTCCATACAGGCCCCCGCTGGGCAGCGCCCACTTCCTGCTGCTGGTCTTCCTGAAGGTGCCCCTGCTCCTGGGCATGCGCGGTGCTGCCCTCTGGGTCCACAGGCCCAGGAGAAGCTGAGAACCAGTGACATCTGTTGCTATGCCTGCTCAGGGTCACAGCCCCCCCTGGTGGATGGAAATGACTCCTGACCAATAAATTCAGTGCCAGTGTCGCTGTCAGAACACTAGGTGAACTTTTAGGAAACTTTTTCTTGCGATGTATCATACAAACAAAAGAATATACCTAATAAATGCCTACTCTTTAAACCAGGAATGCCCTATAACACTTGAGTGTATACCTTGCAGCTTAAGTAATAGACGTCGTTAAAAATTTTGAAGCCCTAAGTTCCTCCTTTAACTCTGGATTTTACATTCATCATCTCCTTTCTTCCTGGTTTTACCATATATGTGCGCATGATTTTCCAGAGTGTGTATGTATATACACACACAGGTTTGTCAACCCAGCATCTTCTTTGTCAGTTTAATTTAATGTTTGTTTTATAATGGAATAGAGTTGATTTACAATGTTGTGTTAGCTTTAGGTGTACAGTAAAATGATTCTGTTATACGTACATATCAGTTCAGTTCTCAGTTCAGTCGCTCAGTCGTGTCCGACTCTTTACGACCCCATGAATTGCAGCACGCCAGGCCTCCCTGTCCATCACCGACTCCCGGAGTTCACCCAAACTCATGTCCATCGACTCGGTGATGCCATCCAGCCATCTCATTCTCTGTCGTTCCCTTCTCCTCCTGCCCTCAATCCCTCCCAGCATCAGAGTCTTTTCCAGTGAGTCAACTCTTTGCATGAGGTGGCCAAAGTATTGGAGTTTCAGCTTTAGCATCAGTCCTTCCAATGCAGAGTTCCAAAGAAGAGCAAAGAGAGATAAGAAAGCCTTCCTCAGCAATCAGTGCAATACATACATAGGCTGCTGCTGCTGCTAAGTCGCTCCCGTCGTGTCCGACTCTGTGCGACCCCATAGACGGCAGCCCACCAGGCTCCCCTGTCCCTGGGATTCTCCAGGCAAGAGCACTGGAGTGGGTTGCCATTTCCTTCTCCAATGCATGAAAGTGAAAAGTGAAAGTGAAGTCGCTCAGTCGTGTCCGACTCTTTGCGACCCCATGGACTACAGCCCACCAGGTTCCTCCATCCATGGGATTTTCCAGGCAAGAGTACTGGAGTGGGGTGCCATTGCCTTCTCCTAAAACATACATATACATATATCTATTTTTTAGATTCTTCTCCCATAGAGGTTGTTCCAGAGTATTGACGAGAGGTCCTGGTGCTATACAGTAGGTCCTTGTCGATTAACTATTTTATTCAATATATATAGTAGTATGTATATGTTAACCTCAGACTCCTAATTTATCCTCCGCTCAGAGCATTCATATATTTTTAACAGTCCCCAAGATTACTTTCTTTTCATTTTTTCCAGGTATTTTTAGATATAACTGATGCACAGCCTCCATTTCTCCGTGTGTGCACACCATGCCTTCTTCGTCTCTTCATCTGCTGTTATTGCAGTGAACACGGTGTGTGGGTATTCTTTGAGACCCTGTTTTCACTTCCTTCTGATACACATCTAGAAGTGGGATGGCCAGGTGATATGGTAGTTCTTCTCTTCAGGTTTTGAGGCACCTCCATGCTATTTTCCATAGAGGTAACGATGCACAGCGATTCCCTCGTCTCCACATTCTTGCCAGCCCTTGTTAACTGTCGTCTTCTTGGTGATTGCCATTCTACAGGCGAGAAGCGATTGGCATTTCCCTGGTGGTTAGCGATGTTGACTATCTTTCCATGGACCTGTTGGCCATGAAATGGACACTTTGGAAAACTGTCTACTCAGTTTCTCTGCCGTTTTTCTTTTTGGCCACCCCTTTTGGCTTGTGGGATCTTAGTTCCCCAAGCAGGAACCGAACCCATGACCTAGGCAGTGACAGAGTGAACTGCTCATCACTGGGCTGCAGAGACGGAGTTCCTCACCACAAGTTTTAAACTGGAATTTTTTTTTTTCGTGTTGAGTTGTATGATTTCTTTATATATTTGAGATATTAACCCCTTATTCTGAAGTATGGTTTGCAAATTTTTTCTCCCATTCTGTAAGTTTCCTTTTCATTTTTGTTGATTGCTTCTTTTACTGTGCATAAGCTTTAAAATTTGATGCAGTCCCACTTATTAATTTTTGCTTTTATTGATTATGCTTTGGGTGTTATATTAAAAAAATCATTACCAAGACCAATGT
This sequence comes from Bos mutus, assembly GCF_027580195.1. Classification (NCBI taxonomy): domain Eukaryota; kingdom Metazoa; phylum Chordata; class Mammalia; order Artiodactyla; family Bovidae; genus Bos; species Bos mutus. The sequence continues at coordinate 6,419,858 of NC_091635.1, read as the reverse complement.
CACAGAGCTTTGTCCCTACGTTTGATTTCTGTGTATTCTTGGACTTTTTTCCTAGAGCCTTTATCCCGTTTTATTTGTCTAATTGACTCTGAAAACTGTTGTTACAGCTTTATTAAAAGTCTTGCTATCTGATAGGACATTACTGCACATTGTTGTCTGACATTAGGAGTCTTTGCAAATATTGGCCATTCCCTCTTCCATATAAATTTTACAATTAATCAAATTTAAAAGGAAGAATAAACTATGTTGAGAAAAAAAAAAACACAAGATCATTTCAACTGAAGCAGAAAAAAAATATTTGATAAAATTTAACCCCTTTTCATCATGAAAAACACTCAAGAAACTAGAAATAAAAAGAGAAACTCTAACATATAGCAACCCTGCTAAAACCCAACTCCTTCTAGCTTTATGTGTAGACAATCAAATCACCTATAATAATTTGGAATTTGGTTTCTTCATTTCCAGTTCTCATTTCTTTTGTTTCTCGTTCTATTTATTCCATGAGCCAATCAAAGCCTTGAGTCGAAGTCATCCTTATGAACATCCTGGTCTTCCTCCTGCTTTTAAAGGGAAGCCTTTTCATGATTTGCCTTTTTTCCCTTTGGCCGTGCCCTGAGGCTTGCAGGACTTCCCTTGTAGCTCAGCTGGTAAAGAATCTGCCTGCAATGTGGGAGACCTGGGTTTGATCCCTGGGTTGGGAAGATCCCCTGGAGGAGGAAACGGCTACCCACTCCAGTATTCTGGCCTGGAGAATTCCACAGACTATATAGTCTATGGGGTTGCAAAGAGTCGGACGTGACTGAGCGACTTTCACTTTTGGCATTGAAAGTATGGAGTCCTAACTACTCGATCCCCAAGGAAGTCCCTACCACTGGTTTTAATGTTTGCAGAATGTTTCCTTATAGATATCTTTCCATTCCTAGCTTCTCATGAAAAGTACTGGATTTGTATATAATGCTTTGCATGTTGTTGTTCCGTCATCCAGTCATGTCCAACTCTTTATGACTCCATGGACTGCAGCACACCAGGCCTCCTTGTCCCTCATCACCTCCCGGAGTTCACCCAAGTTTATGTCCATTCAATTGGTGATGCCATCCAACCATCTCATCCTTTGTCACCCCTTTCTCCTGCCCTCAACTTTTCCAAGCATCATGGTCTTTTCCAATGAGTTGGCTCTTTGAATCAGGTGGCCAGAGTATTGGAGCTTCAGCTTCAGCATCAGTTCTTCCAATGAGTATTCAGGGTAATGTGGTTTCTCTCCTTTATTACATTCAGTTCAGTTCAGCTCAGTCCCTCAGTCGTGTCCAACTCTTTGAGACCCCATGAACCGCAGCACACCAGACCTCCCTGTCCATCACCAACGACCGGAGCTTGCTCAAACTCACGTCCATTGAGTCAGTGATGCCATCCAACCATCTCATCCTCTGTCATCCCTTTCTCCTTCCGCCTTCAATCTTTCCCAGTATCAGGGTCTTTTCCAATGAGTCAGTTCTTTGCATCAGGTGGCCAAAGTATTGGAGTTTCAGCTTCAGCATCAGTCCTTCCAATGAGTATTCAGGACTGATTTCCTTTAGGATGGACTGGTTGGATCTCCTTGCAGTCCAAGGGAGTCTCAAGAGTCTTCTCCAACACCACAGTTCAAAAGCATCAATTCTTCAGGACTCAGCTTTCTTTATAGTCCAACTCTGACATCCATACATGACTACTGGAAAAACCAAAGATTTGACTAGACGGACCTTTGTTGGCAAAATAATGCTTTTTAATATGCTGTCTAGGTTGGTCATAACTTTTCTTCCAAGTAGCAAGTGTCTTTTAATTTCATGGCTGCAGTCACTATCTGCAGTGATTTTGGAGCCCCCCGAAATAAAGTCTCTCACTGTTTCCATTGTTTCCCCATCTATTTGCCATGAAGTGATGGGACCAAATGCCATGATCTTAGTTTTCTGAATGTTGAGTTTGAAGCCAACTTTTTCACTCTCTCTTTCACTTTCATCAAGAGGCTCTTTAGTTCTTCTCTTTCTGCCATAAGGGTGGTGTCATCTGCATATCCGAGGGAACTCCCTACATTTTTTATAGCAGCAGCAGACTTGCTCCACCTTCCCAGAGAAGTGAAGATGGTGGGGCAGTGAACTGACTGGTTCTGAGAAAACCTGGGGGAGACTCATATCCCAAACCTTTTCCTACTTCCCCTCACTTTCTCGGGCCCATTGCGCCTGGTACGTGACTAAGGTCCTCTTACTCCCCCCAGCCCTTCTGAATGTGCTGAGCCACCAAAGCTCAGGACTTCCAGGGACGGCTCCCTGTCCAATTTGGCTCTGGACACCTGGAAAGAAACACCCTCACTTGCCTCTCAGAACTGCTCTTAAAGAGTTTTACTCCTGGGTTATATATATTGTGATCTGAATTAAATGATATCTGGTGAAGATTAGAATTTGTCCTATTATTAGTGAGGAAACCCAGTCCACTGGCTTCTTCTCAGCCTCTTGTCCTGGGCTTTTTTCTTTTTTGGCTACACCCTGTGGCATGCAGGATCTTAGTTCCCGGACCAGGGATGGAACCCAAGCCCCCCTGCAGTGGGAACACAGAGTCTTAACCCCTGGACTGCCAGGGAAGCCCCATCCTGTGCTTATTTTAATCCTACTCTTCATTTAGAGTCTGAAGTCTTGCCCAGGGTACGAATAAGGACACACCATGCTAACCATACCCCAGAACTCTGTTTTTGGAACCTCTCATCCGTTTCCTCATTAAATTCTCATAACGACTCTTATTAGTCCATTTTACAGATATAAACACTGAGGCTCAGAAAGATTACCTAAGTTGTCCATAGTTCTATGGCTTATATGTGGTGCTCATGGGGTTAGAGCCCTGGTTCATCTCATTTCGTAGCCGGCACATTTATGCACATGGCTGTAACACCTGGAGGGAGGCATCAGCAGGTGTGCCAAGCATGGACACCTGACATGTGAGTTGGAGAGTTTCCTGCTGCTGGGACCTATTGCTCTCATGGAGAATCACTTCTGGAGTTGACACCAGACCCAAGGCCTGGTAGGTCAGATACCCGCTCCTCTGACCCCTCTGCAGACACAGGCCCCCTTTCTCCTTTGCACAGCTCCCTAGCTTCCTCTTTCTTACCTAGTGCACACTCTCATGCCCTGTGACCCAGCCCCACCAAGAAACAGCACTGCTTATGCTGAATAATTAAAAGCAGGAAACACTCACTCTATAAAAGGAAGCGAATGAGTAAGAAACTCAAAGGCGGTCTGGACAGGCAGAGGGCACCAACCTGCCTGTGCCCAGAGCTTTGAGAGTCAGCTGGCACCTGGGCGTGCTTCCCAGTTTGTAAGTCAGCGGGGAGAGGAACCCGGAGGCAGGACCATGAGGCTGCCCCCAGCTCTGCTTCTTCTCAGTCTCCCAGGTGAGCAGGCTGGGGCACTGCAGGGGGTGAGGGGGTGGAGGGTCTGTGCCAGATATGTGTGCATGCTAAGTCACTAAGTCGTGTCCAACTCTTTGCTACCCTGGGACTATCCCACCAGGCTCCTCTGTCCACGGGGTTCTCCAGGCAAGAATACTGGAGTGGGTTGCCATGCCCTCCTCCAGAGGATCTTCCTGACCCAGGATTATAATCCACATCTCTTGCCTCTCCTGCCTTGGCAGGTGGGTTCTTTACCACTGTGCAGCCTGAGAAGCCCTTGTCCCAGGTACGAGGAAGAATATCTTGGGGAAATGAGAGCTGACTTTGTTACTTCATCCAGCGAAAGTTCACTAGGTTCCTCTTTGTACCAGGCAGGCATCTGGCCCTGAGGAAGGGAAAAGAGAAATAGGACTGACCATTAAAAAGAGGAGCTGGGAGTTCCCTTGTGGTCCAGCAGTTAGGACTCTGCACTTTCACTGCTGAGGGCCTGGGTTCAATCTCTGGTCAGGGAACTAAGTTCCCATGAGCCAAGCAGAACAGTCTCATGGAAACTGTCCATCTGATGAGCTTGGGAGAATATAAGGATCAGCTCTTCACGTGGAGAAGAGGGACCAATGTTCCTCAGAGAGGGAACTGCATGCCAAGGGTTGGAGGCTTGAGAAAGGACGCTGGGTTCATGCAGAGGGAGCTCTGAATTCTCAGAGAGGCTTGGGGTAACTGGTTGGAACTGAGGTTAGGAGCGCCACAGATAGGACTCTGAAAGGCCTGGGATATCCTGCCCAGGAATGGAGGCTTTCAAAGAGGAAACTGCTGGGTGACAGGAGGGGCTTCTCTTCTATGGAAAACCATTGCCCTAGCGTCCAGGAAACAGTGTGGAAGCTTGCACAATGTAGGCAGTAGGTGTGGGTCACCCTCCAGGCCTGGGGACTGACCATATGACGCTCACAGACCACTCCGTGGAGGGGCCGCAGGAAAGAGCACAGCCAAGGAGTCCGGAGAGCCGAGTTCTGGTTCCTTGTTGGATTTCCGATGGGATGGGAGTCCTTGAGCCCTTTCTAGCTCTAATGATGTAGGACTCTACCATTCAGATGGTAGGGCTGTGGGCGTCCCCGAATTCTCACTGCCATTGTTGATGGTATTGATGCTGAAGAAGCCTTCTGATGATACCTGTGGATGGCTTGTGGGACTGGCTTGTCTGTGACGGCCACGTCACTAACAGCGACCCCAGACGGCCCAGACTCCCAAAGGATGACCGCTCAGAATGTCTGCATCTACCCCCGGGGTCCAGCTTTCCATCTGAGTTCCAAGCCCAGCCCTCCATCTCCTCTCTCTCTTAACCTCAACGTCCAGCTCACCGGGAGGCCAAGGAGAAGGGTGTGGATGGACTGTGTTGGGATCACATGCTCCTACATGCATGTACACAACACACTCACCCATACACACATACATACCTATGGAATCACATGCCAGTTCACGTCTATATTCTCACACGCTCACAATACACACACACACACACACTCGTATGGACACACAGACACACACATATATTCACTCACAGGGACACAGAATAACACACACACTCGCACAGCCACACAGGCCGATTGGTGGCTTGGGGGGAGGGTTGGCCTTGCGAGAGGGGATGAGTCCCTCCTCTTCCAATTCTGAACGAACTTGGGCATGAAGTTAGTCAAGGATGGAAAAAAAAGAGCGAGCCAGTCAAGTTTTCACGTCTAGACACCATCAGCCGCCCTGGGTTTCCTCTGTGAAAGGCAGGAGAGAAGGTGGGCATGGTGAAGTCACAGCGACCCAGCTTCTGGTTGGACATTCATCTGCTTGGTATCTTGACCCCCAACAACCCGGAGAATGGAATAAGAGATTTCTGTTCTCCAAAGATCGAAGTGTTGCAAGAATAGCCAGGGGCCCAGATTTGCACCCCAGAAACTATTTCTCTTAGCTTGGGCTGGCATGACGTCTGGGGAACACCAGCCCAGACGCCCAGCCCCATAAGTGGAAACTAAGACAGGATCAAACCTCACTGCACAACATACATTCCCTCTGGAACAGGACCTCTGCTGTAAGCCCCCCTTGGGTGAATTTGACTCATTTTTATGCGTCATTTGTCACTCACTATCAGCCTAGATGTGGAGATTAACCATGATCTTGATTTTGAGACAGGACTGTCCACCCAAGAATTTTGCACAGAGGGCAAACTTTCCTGAAAGCTTGACATGAAAAAGAAAGTTTATATCTCAAATTCACAAAAGCAAAAAAAAAAAAATGAAATTGAAATTCAAACAGCCAGGCTCCTCTGTCCATGAAGTTCTCCAGGCAAGAATACCCGGTTGGGTAGCCATTCCCTTCTCCTGTGGATCTTCTCGCTGGACGCACAGATCAAACCTGGGTCTCCCGCATTGCAGGCAGATTATTTACTGTCTGAACCACCAGGGAAGCCCCAAACAGGCTTAGGCTTTTAAAACCCATCAGCTACATTTCTCAGAGTTCTGCTCCCAGGTCAGCAGTACTGTCGTATCATTTTTCTCTCTTCCTTCAGACCAGTTCTTGGAGGAATTCCCTGGAGGTTCGGTAGTTAGGACTTCTTGCTTTCATTGCTGGGGCCCGGAGGTTCAATCCCTGGTCAGGAACTAAGATCCTGCAAGCTGCAGCAGCAAGGCCAAAAAACAAAAACTAAAAATCAACAACAACAAAAAACTCTTGAAAACACACGTAGGTCCAATGAACAGTTTATTATCCATCATAATCTCTGTTTATAAAAACCTCCCATGTATTTTTAAAAAACAAGCCGCATCACGTTATGAGTGCTGGATGATTCTGTTAAATTCCCTACCCTGGGGTGGGTGGCGTTTGTGTTTCCAAGTATCCATACCTGTTTTCTGCTGTTTATGATCACCAGCAGATAGAATCTGTATTCATTGTGCTTTTGCTTCCTACTATAGCTGTGTTATTTATTTTTAAGGGAAAAAAAAATGACCCTTTCTGCTGACTCTTACATAAGATTTTAATTTACATCAATTCCTGTCTTTTTTTAGCAATTCTCTTAATTGACTCCTTTTTAATGAAAAAAAAAAAGCTGTTAATTATGTTCATTATTCAGTTCAGTTCAGTCACTCAGTTGTGTCCGACTCTCTGCGACCCCATGAATCACAGCACGCCAGGTCTCCCTGTCCATCACTAACTCTGGAGTTCACTCAGACTCATGTCCATGGAGTCAGTGATGCCATCCAGCCATCTCATCCTCTGTCATCCCCTTCTCCTCCTGCCCCCAATCCCTCCCAGCATCAGAGTCTTTTCCAATGAGTCAACTCTTCCCATGAGGTGGCCAAAGTACTGGAGTTTCAGCTTTAGTATCATTCCTTCCAAAGAAATCCCAGGGCTGATCTCCTTCAGAATGGACTGGTTGGATCTCCTTGCAGTCCAAGGAACTCTCAAGAGTCTTCTCCAACACCACAGTTCAAAAGCATCAATTCTTCGACGCTCAGCCTTCTTCACATTCCAACTCTCACATCCATACACGACCACTGGAAAAACCATAGCCTTGACTAGACGGACCTTTGTTGGCAAAGTAATGTCTCTGCTTTTGAATATGGCTATCTAGTTTGGTCATAACTTTCCTTCCAAGGAGTAAGTGTCTTTTAATTTCATGGCTGCAGTCACCATCTGTAGTGATTTTGGAGCCCAAAAAAATAAAGTCTGACACTGTTTCCACTGTTCCCCCATATATTTCCCATGAAGTGATGGGACTGGATGCCATGATCTTCGTTTTCTGAATGTTGAGCTTTAAGCCAACTTTTTGACTCTCCACTTTCACCTTCATCAAGAGGCTTTTGAGTTCCTCTCCACTTTCTGCCATAAGGGTGGTGTCATCTGCATATCTGAGGTTATTGATATTTCTCCCGGCAATCTTGATTCCAGCTTGTGTTTCTTCCAGTCCAGCGTTTCTCATGATGTACTCTGCATAGAAGTTAAATAAGCAGGGTGACAATATACAGCCTTGATGTACTCCTTTTCCTATTTGGAACCAGTCTGTTGTTCCATGTCCAGTTCTAACTGTTGCTTCCTGACCTGCATACAGGTTTCTCAAGAGGCAGGTCAGGTGGTCTGGTATTCCCATCTCTTTCAGAATTTTCCACAGTTTATTGTGATCCACACAGTCAAAGGCTTTGGCATAGTCAATAAAGCAGAAATAGATGTTTTTCTGGAACTCTTGCTTTTTCCATGATCCAGCGGATGTTGGCAATTTGATCTCTGGTCCCTCTGCCTTTTCTAAAACCAGCTTGAACATCAGGAAGTTCACGGTTCACATATTGCTGAAGCCTGGCTTGGAGAATTTTGAGCATTACTTACTTATTATCGGTTAATTATGTTTTTGAAGATTTTGACAAAATAGAAATGTGTGACTTAGAAAGTGAAATTTCCACTCAAAAACCTCAAACTCAACACTAACCACTTATTAAAGATCAATTTTTCCCCCCTATGCATGGGCTATCAAAATACTAAGGAAGTGGAATCACACACACTCTGTCAGGCAACTTGTTTTAACACAATAGCAATCTGTCTGGGACGTCTTTCTCGTCGTTATGATCTGTCTTCTTTTTTAACGTGTATGTAGCTATTTGGTTGCACTGGGTATTAGCTGCAACATGTGGGATCTAGTTCCCCGACTGGGGATCGAACCTGGGCCACCCGCCGTGCGAGTGGGGAATCAGCCACTGGACCACCAGCCAAGTCCCTGTCTTTTTCTTTGAACCACGTGTCGGATAGATCACAGTCTATTAGCCCCGCCTCCCACTGGTGGCTTTGGATTTGTTTCCAGTGTTCACTGTTTGGATAGCAATCCAGCTAGCACCTTACACTTCATTTCTCATTGGTGTGGAAACTGTAGTTGATCCTAGACTTGGATGAGTCTCTCTGAGATCATAATGACCAGCTTCTTTTCAAAATTAATCACAAACTTCAACAGTACCAACCAGGATCCAGACACTGTGTAAGTCACAGGGGCTGGGGCTGGGAAGAGAGAAAAAGAAACAAACACAAGATCTCTGCTCCTTGGAACGGAGCGTCCTAGCAAGGGAGGCAGAGAGAGAGACTGCTAAGGATGGTAAAACTCCAGTGCAGCATTCAGCTTCCTGTAAAGGGCTGTGGAGCAGTGGGGGCAAAAGGAGGAAGGCTGCAGAGGAGGCTGAACCTTGAAGGAGACCTGGAGAATGACCAGGAGACAGGCAGGGCTGGGAGCAGGGCTTTCTAGCTGGAAGGAAGGAGAAGGGCAGTGACACAGCCTCTTAGGAGGCAGCGCCAGAGTCAGGGAAAGAAGAAAGTGGGGGTGGGCAGAGTGGGAGGCAGGGAGCCACAGGAAGTGGCACTGGACAGAGAATGGGGGTCAAGACTGTAAAAGACCTAACGACCACACTGAGACATTTTTAAAAAAACTTTATTTTGTGTTGGAGCAGAGCAGATTAACAGTGTTGTGACAGTTTCTTGTGAACAGAGAAGGGACTCAGCCATACACACAATGTATTCATTCTCTCCCAAGCTCTCCTCCCATCCAGGCTGCCTGGTAACATGGAGCAGAGTTCCTTGTGCTGGACAGTAGGTCTTTGCTTATCCATTTTAAGTGTAGCAAACTCAGGCATTTAAAATCATTCCAAGGCAGCGGGAAGTGGCTGCAGGAGAGGTCCTGAAAGATTTTAAGTGCTCATGGCAAGTGTCATTGAGGAGGATCTGGGGACAATTTTGGTAAAAAAAAAACTCCAGTGGCGATGTGCAGACGAGACAGGAGGAGGGGTGCAGTGGGGGCTGGGAACCCCAAGGGGTGCTGCTGCTGTGACCCAGGCAGCAGAGCAGGGCTGCAGCTGGGCTACCACTGATGGGGCAACTCCTGAGTGTTGAGGGTTGCTCACATCCCCAAGAAGAACCTGCAAGGTGGAAAGCAGCTAGCCAGTTTACAAATACAGAAGCAAGGCTCAGAGAGGAAGCAACCTAAAGTTTCCCAACTAGCCTGTGGCCAACAGGTCTTTCTGGGCCCAAAGCTCAGCCTCTTTCTAGCATGTCAGGCTGTCCCCGTGGACCTTGACGGCAGAGGAAACAAGACAGTCATTTGGACAAGCATTTCTGGGGTGTCCTGGGCTAAGTCGCTCAATCCTGTCTGACTCTTTGTGACCCTATGGATTGTAGCCCGCCGAGCTCCTCTGTCCATGGGATTTCCCAGGTAAGAATACTGGAGTGGGTTGGCAATTTCTTCTCCAGAGGTCCTCCCGGCCCAGGGATCAAACCCAAGTCTCTTGCATTGGCAGGTGGATTCTTTCCCACTGAGCCACCAGGGAAGCCCCCGTTTTTGAGGGAGAGCTGACTAACTGGTTACCCGTTGTTGTGGACGGGGAGGGAGAGGACAGGGCAGTGAAGGTGCCAGGGTCTCCAGTTAGAGGTGCTCGTGGTGGTGCTGGTTTAAGGAGAGAATAGCATTAGTTCTGCTGATTGAAATCTACACTACTTTCTTATAACCAAAAGCAGGGGCGGGCTGCTCACTGCTCAAAAGCCATTAAAGACACCAGGTTGGTGGGAAGTTTGCTTTAGTTTCGATGCCAGCAACAGGGCGGGGTGGGTGCTAGGCACGGATGCCTGCCGAAAGGCTGATCCCCCTCCCACTGACAGTCAAGAGGCCAGAGCTTTTATAGACTGCAGGAGGGGGCTCCATGCAGAAACAGCACAGTCAGTTCTGACAGTCAACTTGAAGTTGGTCATCAGTGGTCTGACCAGTGTCATCGTATTATTTTAAGTACAGTTAGTCTTTGGTTCTAGGGTCGGTTTGTTCTCATTTCCCTGAGGCCAGTTCTTGGAATTGTGGCAGCTTATGTCATGGCTATAATCTGGTCATCTGTAATTAACTTCTCCACCTGGCGAGGGGCTCATCTCTGTAAGACTGCTCACAGAGCGTGGCTCACAATGCTATCTGTAGCCCTTGGGAAGGAACTAAAGGTCTCTGACTATGCTTAAGGACGGCTTCGCTATCATCTGGTCTCTCCTGATGGTTTCTCTTGGCTTCTTCGTGTTCTCACTTCTCTAATGAAACTTATTCATGGGCTAAAGTTTTTCCACAGATGAATGGCAGGCAGAGAACAAGGAGGGCAGGCACCCTAGGGTTCCGCTCCACTCACTGTGGCTGCTGTAACAAATTACCACAAGCCTCGGGGCTTGCAATGACACAGACTTATTTCTTACAGTTCTGAAGGTCAGAAATCCAAAACGGTCCTACTGGCTTACACTCAGGAGGTCAGCAAGGGTTCCCTCCTTCTGGATGCCCTACAGAAGAGCCTGTCTGCTCAGCTTTCCCAGTTTCTAGAAGCCACCCACAGTCCTTGGCTCGAGAGCCCTTTCTCTGTCTTCAGATCTCTGATGCTGATACTAACTCTCCTTCAGCTCTTTCACTTTTTTTTTCCTTTTTGATCACGTGGCTGGTAGGAATCTGCTTTCCCTGACCAGGGATTGAACCCAGGGGTGCAGTGGAAGCGTGGAGTCCTGACCACTTGACCACCTGGGAAGTCCCTTCTGCTTTCACGTTTAAGGACCCTTGTGATTACAACGGACCCAGCTGGATAACTCGGGATAAGCTTTCCGTCTTGAGAGCCTTGTTTCAGTCGCATCTGTGAATTCCTGGGAATTAGGATGTGTGCTTAGTCGCTCAGTTGTATCTGACTCTTTGTGACCCCATGGACTGTAGCCCAGCAGGTTCCTCTGTCCATGGGATTCTCTAGGCAAGATTATTGAAGTAGGTTACCATTTCCTACTCCAGGGGATCTTCCTGGCCCAGGAATCAAACTCGCGTCTCTGATAGTGCCTGCATTGCAGGCGGATTCTTTGCCAAAGAACCATAGGGGAAGCCCAGGACTTGAGCGTCTTGGGAGGGAGTTATTCTGCTTCCATAAGTGCAAACCCCAAGTAACTAAAATAGTTTCAGGGAGAAGGTCTGAGGTGTGAGAGGTGACACCTGGTGCAACAGACCTGACTGCTTCCTTCCTGCACAGACCCCAGCTCTCACCCTGGCCCTGGGGCTCTGGGGCCGTGGGATGGTCAAGAGAGGCTTCCTGTGAGCGTATCGCCCCGTGGGCAATGCACAAATGGTCCTGGCCAAGGACAGAGTATCTGTGTTTCTGAACATAGTGAGTTTAAACGTTCAGTTCACAGAAAACAGAACACCCAGTTCCACTCCCAGCAGACCCTTGCTGGTTCATCCACGCCAACCCTCCACAAGAGAGAGGAAGTGCTGAAGGAGAGTGAGTCGGGATGGAAGAAGCGATGCGTTCAGTTCTGTGACTGTTGGGACGTCCCCTGTGGTCCAGGCGTTGGGACTCTGCACTTTCACTACTGTGGCCCAGGTTCAGGCCCTGGTCGGGGAACTGAGATCCCCAAAGCTGTGCGACGCAGCTCCCCTCAAAAGCGTCATAGCTCTGTAACTACTGACTCTGGGAAAGAGACGTCCGGTGTGGATTTGCAAGCAGTAGGCTGGGGCCAGGGCTTCCCAGGTGGCACTAGTGGTAAAGAATCTGCCTGCAGTGCAGGAGACGTGAGAGATGTAGCTTCCATCCCTGGGTCGGGACGATCCCCTGGAGGAGGGCATGGCAACCCACTCCAGTATTCTTGTCTGGAGAATCCCACGGACAGAGGAGCTTGGCGGGCTATAGTCCATGGGGTCACAAAGAGTCGGACACGACTGAAGCGACTCAGCATGTGCACAGGCAGGCTGGGGCCAAGGGGAGAGTCGGGGATACACATGTGGATTTGGGAATCATCAGCATATAGGCAAGAACTGAAACCAAAGGAATGGAGAGTCACTCTTTGGGGGCGTAATACAGTGAGACAAGATAAAGGCTGGAGGGGGGACCCCGGCTCCTCCTCTGGCTCCTCCTCGGGAGAGCTGGCTCAGACTGGGGACGCCTCTTCCCGCCTCGGTGCCCAGTGATGTCACGTGGATAGCCTGACGTCAGCCGTGGGAATATTTACGCTCCGGAAATTGGAAAGCACTCCAAACCGGAGACTATTTTTACCCCCGAAGACGGGTTGTTAGGCATTTATCAACACAGCACCACTGTTGACACCAAGATTTAAAGAGGAAGGGAGAGAAGAGAACCCGCAGAGGCCTTGGGGACCTGGTGGTTGGAGAAGAGGAGGAGCCGGTTGAGAACAGTGTTGAGAGTATATGGAAAGAAAGTGCCAGAAAAGCAGATGTGGTGAGCAGGTGTAGGGACACGGGGACCAAAGAGACCCAGGCAGCTGGTGGGGAGGAGAAGGTGGACTTGAGGCATCAGCTGGGGGCTTCTGGGAAGGCCAGGCACCCTGGTGCAAGCTCGGACATCAGTCTGGCCCAGCTCTGGCAGGAGCTGGATTCTGGGTTCTGTTTTCCAGGCTGTTTGTCCATCCGAAGCCCAGAGTCTGTTTGGGGCCGGGAGAGGGAGTCGTTGAGCGTGCAATGTCACTACGACTCTGGATGGGAAACCAGTAAGAAGTGGTGGTGCCGAGGAGCATGGTGGGCCTCATGCCGGATCCTTGTGGAAACCCAGGGATTAGAGCGAGAAGAGAAAGGAGCCCGAGTGTCCATCAAGGACGATCAGAGAAACCACTCATTCACAGTGACCATGCAGGAGCTCAGGCTGGATGATGCAGACACTTACTGGTGCGGGATTGAGAACCCTGGAGCCAACCTGGGGACACAAATTAAAGTGACTGTTGGTCCAAGTAAGAGCCTCCTTGTCTATGCTCCGGGGCCCTGGTGCTCAGGATTGAAAGAATGAAGTCCCCTCCCCACCCCTCCCCAAGGGCAGGAGAGAAAGGATGGTGTCTGAGAGTGAGTGTGAGCAAGACCAAGGGACAGACGGATGGGGAGGAAGGGGAAGAGACCAAGGCAGAGCATCACTTCCCAGCCCAGCTGCCCACCGCATCCCCGAGGTCTCTCTGAGGCCCCTGCAGTGATGTCCCAGAGCATCACTCTAGGAAGTGGCCAACCTGTGGTCATCACACCCGGGACCTGTCATTACGCAGAGGGGCACAGAGGGACATCTGGGGTAACCCAGTGCGTCCCAGTGCTGAACCCCAGGAACCCGGCCACCCAGGGTGCTCTGGGGCCTCTGCTCTCTGGAGACCAGGCTGCTCACAATAAATCATCTCCATAGTTTCTCATAATGAGATATATATCTCCTTCATCACTGTCATTGTTCACTATTTATTTCACCGGAAGGGGTCCTCTCATCCACCAGTCTTCCGGAATCCCCCTCGCTCATTTCCATGCCAGTAACTAGATGCCCTGTTTCCAGAACTATCTGTTCTTGAGCCCCGTTTGCTTGGGCATTATTGAGCAGAAAGGACCAGGGATTCCCACCACCTTCAACCAAAAAGTTCCACTTGCGGTGTGATTTTTCTCTCTCTCCAGAATAAAACGCAGTGCTTACTTTTATTTCATTTTCTTTTGAATTCTTTTTTAATCAGAATGTAATTTTTTTTCATCTTAAAAATTTATTTTGTTTGAAGTACAGTTGATTTGTGGAAGCGTTAGTTGTTCAGTCATGCCCAATTCTGCAACCCCACGGACTGTAGCCCACCAGGCTCCTCTGCCCTTGGGATTCTCCAGGCAAGAATACGGGAGTGGGTAGCAGTGCCCTCCGCCAGGGGATCTTCCCAACCCAGGGATCCAACTCCATAGTTGATTTACAATGCTGTGTTAATTTCCACTGTACAGCAAAGGGATTCAGTTAGTCATATATTACTATATACATCCTTTTTCTTCTTTTAAATTTCTAATTGGAGAATACTTGCTTTACAATGTTGCATTGGTTTCTTCTGTACAGTGAAGTAAATCAACCATATGCACACAATTTCCCGTCCCTTCTGAACCTCCTTCCCATCACCGCCTCTTCCCACCCGCTAGGTCATCACAGAGCACCCATCACCGCCTCTTCCCACCTGCTAGGTCATCACAGAGCACCCAGCTGAGCTCCTGGGGCTACAGAGCAGCTTCCCACTACACGTGGAGGATGGGATGAACTGGGAGACTGGGACTGACATATTTAATTCTATTCCTTTTGGCCACACCTGGAAACGAGGGGGGACATGACTGTGTATTGTGGTTCAGATGACCTGGTAGAAAGGGGAGAAGCCAGAGGGACTGCAGCCAGAGAGAGGAAGCCACCTGGACCAGGGGAAAGGGGTCTCCTCTGAGGGCTGAGTGCAGTGGGGCATGGTGAGGGGAGGACGCACCCCGGGTCTGTGCTGATGACCTGGGGCGACTTTGCCTGTGTGTAGGGGAAGCTGCTCTGGCCGTAGTAGGAAGCCAGGTCTCCAGGACGACGAACACTAGCCATCTAGCCTCGTCCTCCCGCCCCTACAGAAGGTGAGTAGCTGTGGTCCTTTCTTCTGCGGCCTCTCCTATGGGGCCGTCAACCCTCATGCAGTCAGTCACCTTATCCTGGAGCCCACCTCGGTCAGAGCCAAGGCCCCAAGCCCACCCACCGTGCCCCTCCGCCCAGGCCCCTCTTCATCCTCTATCTTCCCATTTGAGCCCCGGTCTGCTCTGCAGACTCCTCCTCTATTAGCATCCCTGATGGAGGGGAGGTCGCGGGTCCTCTGCCCATTCAACAAAAGAGCACAGATGACTTTTGGATGCGGAGGGAGACGAGATACAAACCTCCAGGTTTAGCAACCTGGAGCTGGCAGTCGTGGGAGCGGTGAGAACACAGAGCCAGCCTGCCGTGGGTGACCGGCAGGTGCATCTCCTGCGCTGAGATGTGCTTCAGGCAAAGGTGAAATTGGAGAGGAAAGTGGGCACAGAACAGGGCAAAGCTGCAAAGCTGAGCTATTCCAAGGAGCCCTCAGGACTGAGCCATTAAGCAGTCCCTGGGAGTCTTCAGACGGGGCTGCCGAGCGCAGGGTCACAGGCTTTGCTCCCTGTAAGGCTCCCCGGTGTCCAAGTTCTGGGGGGGTGGGCATGGAGGGGCCCGGGGCTCTGACTGCTCTGTGCCCCCTCCCAGGACCCACTACGTGCTCCTGGTGTTCCTGAAGGTGCCCTTCTTGCTCGGCTTGGTTGGTGCTGTGCTCTGGTTGGAGGAACGTCAGAGGGACCCTGCGGAGCAGCGGGGACAGCCCATCTATGCGAACTTGTCCTCTGGGCTTCTGACCAAGGACACCCCCGTTTAGACGGACAGATGAGCGGAGCCTTCCAACACCGCACCCCATTTCCAGAGGAAAGTCAGCTGTGGAAGAAACACCCTGGAGTCACAGGACGCGCCCACCCTGCCCTGCCCCGCCCGGCTCAGGGCCACTGCTCCTGATGTGCGGTCCCCACCTGGAGGGCCAGCATCTTGTTCCTGCTTCTCTGGGTTGCAAGTGCCCTGCCTGGACCCACACTTGGGATTCACGGTTCACGGTTGGGAGCTGCTGGGCTAGAGCCCAAGTTCAGACCACTGTGCCCCCACTGCTGAAAGAACTGGGGCGCAGGGCCGGGCACCAAAGTCCAGGGGGAAGCCACAGGGATACGGGAGAGGGGAGGGGGCCCTCCTTCCTCAGACCAGCTCAGCGCGCTCCTTGACTGGGCTTCTGACATATGGGATTTTGTAGTCTTTTTTCCTTAAGCTAGTTGAGCTGGGTTTTTTTAACTTATTTTTTAATTGAAGGATAATTGCTTTACAGAATTTTGTTGTTTTCTGTCACACATCAACATGAATCTCAAGCTGGGTTTTGATGGCTCATGACCGTCACTTGACTTGATGCACTCGCACGCGCACACACACACACCCACCCCCCACACACACACACCCACCCCACACACACACACACATCCTAAGGAGGGTGATTCTGGGGAGAGTCCTGGTTCTGGACCGTGACAGGTTGATGTCCCCTCTGCCCAGTGAGGACACCGCTCTGTGTCCAGGGGGCTGAGGAGGGGCCCTGGGGCTGGTCTTTCTCTTCCCCCTTCATCCTTCCCCTCCCCTCCCCTTCCTCCCCCTCCCGTCCCCCTCATTCTCCTCATTCTCCTCCTTCATCCTCCCCTCCCCTTCCTCCCCCTCCCCTCCCCCTCATTCTCCTCCTTCATCCTCCCCTCCCCTTCCCTCCCCTCCCCCCCCATTCCTCCCTCCTCCTCCTCCCCTCCCTTTCCTCCCCTCCTCCTCTTCCTCCCCCCTCCTCCTCCCCTTCCTCCTTTCCTCCTCCCCTCCCCCCTCCTCTCCCCTTCATCGTCCCCCTCCCCACTCAGCTCTGGCTCCCCAAGCCCCCTGCCCCCACCTCTCAGGGGCTGGGCTCCCCGGGGGCTGAGACTCAGGAGCCCGGCCTTCACTTCCCCCCTCAGCAGGACTGCAGAGTCTCCATGGGGCCCCGGGGCCTCAGAAACTACCTCAAGGTCAGGGAAGGTGACATAAAAGTTGTCTGAGGGAAGGGGTGGTGTCTCTTCTAAATAACGTGTGCATCTGATTAATTAAAGTTGTCTGAGGGAAATCTCGTTGCCTCTCTGAAGTGATGTCCTCGGGGACTTCCCTGCTTGCTCAGTGGTTAGAACTCTGAGCTTCCACTGCAGAGGCCGCGGGTTCGATCCCTGGTCGGGAAACTAGGATCCCACATGCTGTGCGGCTCAACAGTTAAAAAAAAAGTTATGTTCTTTAAAATCATCATAATAATTTAAAATGTCTGAGGGACAGCGGCCTCTTTGAAGCGCCTCACTTGCGTCAAGGACGCTCTGGGATTCGGTCTCTCTGCGTCACCGGCCGCCGTCCTCACACCAGCGGCAGCCGCACTTCACTGAGGAGAAACACCTCCGCCTGAGACGAGTCCCTCCACACCTAGGCAGGCAAGCACGCGGACAGACACACGTTTGGAACGTTTCCCTTTGGCTGTTCCCCCAGCGTTACCGGGCTTCCCTGGGGGCTCAGTGGTAAAGAACCTGCCTGCCAATGCAGGAGACGCAGGTTCAATCCCTGGTTCGGGAAGATCCCCTGGGGAAGGAAATGGCAACCCACTCCAGTATCCTGACCTGAAAAATCCCATGGACAGAGGAGCCTGGTGGGCTACAGTCCATGGGGTCCCAAAGAGTTGGACCCAACCAAGTGACTCAACAGCAACTATATCTTAAGGTGTAAATGTGATTTTTTTTAATGTGCTAATTAAGATACATACACATTGTGAAATGAGTATCCCAATCAAGTCAACACAGTCACCACTTTACACACTTATTTTTTTTAATCAGTTTTAATATTTTTTGTGCAATGAGAACATGAGATCTACCCTCTTACAAATCCCCAGGATACAGCACAGGCTGATGAGCTGAAGTCCCCATACTCTTAGAGCCCAGATTTACTCATCTCAGACCTAGAAGTCTGTGCCCTTTGACCAGCCTCTCCTATTCCTCCCCACCCCCTCCAGCCCCTCCCCACCGCCAACCACATTCCATTCCCTAGTTCTACGCGGAATGGTTTTGAACGCCTGTGAAGACCCATCAATCCTGCCCTTTGTCCTAATAGGCGGGCCCTGGTTCTCAGCCCTGAGAGCCCACCAGAAGATGCCTCAACTGAGGGTAAAGGAGAAAGGAATCTTCCCCGTCCCCAGTAAGTTGGCTGGGGCCTCCCATCTCCCACCTCCGCAGGGGTTCTCTAGTCCCCTCTCTTTGTCCTTTGGCCAATGAGAAACCTTCTCCCTCTTTGCACTTGGTTTAGGGTTCTGTTCAGTGATGGGCCTGCAAGTTCCCAGAAAGAACAGAATTCGAGCCAGAGTTGGTGATGGACAGGGAGGCCTGGCATGCTGCAGTCCATGGGGTCGCAAAGAGTCGGACACGACTGAGAGACTGAGCTGAGCTGACTGAAGACTCCAAGTCACCCCGTTGGGAACCCACAGTCTTCCAGCTCCCGAGTCCCCTCCTCTGTGAATACGTCCTGGATCCAGCCTTCCGAAGATCCAACCAGACAGATTCAGGTGACATAGCAGCTCTGCTCTGCAGGAGGCAGAGCCAGAGTCCAGCTGCCTCCTCGGCTCAGGTGGCTGAGGGGCCGTTGGTGGTTGCAAACCTGCTGACAGTGACTTCCCCACAGTGCTTTGCAGCTGATATTCACTTAGCCCCTGATCTCTATGAGAAACTGTGGGTGAGTTGTTACTCATACAATGTCATCAAAGAAAATCCACTGAAGTAGGCATCACCTGTCTGTCCTAAACCCCATCTCTGCCACACACACACACTCACATACTCATGCACACACACACACACACACACATACAATCACACACACACTCATGCTTCTGGGAATTGCCTCTTGGGTTCCAATGAAAGCTGTCAGGCAACACTTGACTAATACGCCCACTCTCCAGGGCAGGGAGAGAGACAGAAATGAAGCAGGTCAGCACTACAGCTGGGATGATATTTTCCAGCCAGTGTGTTTCTAGCAGGAGCCTGGTACCCAAGCCCTCATGCCCTCCAATAGCTGGAGACGCCGATGGTTCCTCGTGTGTGGTTTTAACGGGTTCTGTAACCAAGTGTTGGCCGAGGTAGAGAGAGCGGATGCGGATTGCTCTTTAGAGGAAAGTACAACTTCTCCTTCCCTGTGAGCTCCTCTCCATGGGCCTTTACTTCTGAGCATCTGTGCAACCACAGAGGAAGTTCACCCAGAGCAGAGAGAAGCGAGTCAGGGGCGGGAGAAGCAACAGGAGCCCAAGCCAGGACTCGGGGAGCTTTCTTCTTGATGACGGATGCGTCCTGAATGATGTTTTCCTAATGAGTTCGTGCTAAGTCGCTTCAGTTGTGTCCGACTCTGCGACCCTATGGACTGTAGCCCACCAGGCTCCTCTGTCCATGGGATTCTCTAGGCAAGAATACTGGAGTGGGTAGCTATGCCCGTCTCCAGGGGATCTTCCTGATCCAGGGATGGAACTCGGGTATCCTGCATTGCAGGCAGATTCTTTACCATCTGAGCCACTAGGGAAGCCCTGTTTTCTTAATAAATGAGGTGAAAGGAATAAGTTTTCAGCACTTCGCTCACCTATTCTCTGAAATTCCGTTCCCCACAACTGGCTTGTCTGCCTGGCTTTGTTCCACCTGCCTACAACCTCCCAGATCCTCATGGCTGGCTTTGTTTCCGTCCTTATCTGGGGACCCTGCCTCCTGTGAAGCTGGGAGTCAAGGTTCCTCCCAGAAGGGGAGTCCAGATGCACCTCTGGGGGCTTTCCTGAGTTCCCCCTAACACTCAACTGGGAGAGTTAGCAGGGAGGGGACCTGGAACCTGGGTCCCTCTCGGCAGCCCTCTCCCACCCCCTTGCTGCTGCGCGCTACCCTTCCCCCCACTCTTCCTCTGCCAGTCATCTCTGTTGCTCCACAACATGTGGGCTCTTAGTTCCCAGACCAGAGATCGAACCTGCATACCCTTGCAATACAAGGCCATTCTTAACCACTGGACCACCAGGGAGGTTCCAAACTAATCTCAATAAAGCAAATGTGGGAAGGAAAAAAAATCCAATGCTAATCATACCCTAGTCATCAAACCAGAAAGATGGGTAGACTCTTCACTTTGAAGACTTTTATTTAGGGCATTACCCTGACTACGAAGAGAAAAAGTGGGAACCTTGGAGGGGAAGGGCAGCTGGCCAGAGGCAGGACGGGGCTGTGATGGGGCGTCGGGAGGACAGACACTTTCTGTAGTTTAAACACAACTTTGCATGCATTCTGCTTATTCCATTACCAAGACAAAAGCTCATAGTCTGGTTTGCATCAGGCTCTTAACCCTGTACGAGGAGTTTTCTGTCACTGCTGCATCAGTGAAATTAAGACACAGCTGGAAGAGGTGGGAGAAGAAACTAGAGGAAAGAGAAACACCAAGGAGATCTGGGCTGGAGGTTTGGGAGCCAGGTAACCAGCATCCAGACCAATGTGGTGGCCACAGGATGCCTGTGGCTACGGAGCACGTGACGTCGTGGCTGGCCAGCCCTGAGGTGTGCTGCAAGTGCCAAGTGCACACTAGGTGTTGAAGACTTGCTATGGAAAAAAGAATTTAAAATATCTCCAGTATCACTGAAATGATAGTATTTTGAGTGTATCGAGTCAGTTCAGTTCAGTTCAGTCGCTCAGTCGTGTCTGACTCTGCAACCCCACGGACTGCAGCACGCCAGGCCTCCCGTCCATCACCAACTCCTGGAGTTTACCCAAACCCATGTCCATTGAGTCGGTGATGCCATCCAACCATCTCATCCTCTGTCGTCCCCTTCTCCTCCTGCCCTCAATCTTTCCCAGCATCAGGGTCTTTTCAAATGAGTCAGCTCTTTGTATCAGGTGGCCAAAGTATTGGAGTTTCAGCTTCAATGAACACCCAGGACTGATCTCTTTTAGGATGGACTAGTTGGCTCTCCTTGCAGTCCAAGGGACTCTCAAGAGTCTTCTCCAGTGTATCGAGTAATACTACTAAAATTAATTTCAACTTTTTAAAAGTGTTTTTAAGGTGGCCAATAGAAAAATTTTAATGGCACCGGGGTAAAATCCACATAAGATTGAGATTTGCTGCTGTTTTTATATCAAGACACGCAAGAGCTGGAAAGGGAGTATTCTGAGGCTGCCCCTAGCCCTGCTTGGGGAAATGGAGAAGGGTGGGCTTTTCAGGATGGTGGGAAGAGGGGACATGAGACTAGGGACAGGGTTGGGTCAGAGAGTTAAGATGATCAAACATCATACTGAGAAGCCAAGAATTTCTGAGGATAAATCAGGATGGATCCTGTAAGGATTTTCTAGTCTCTCCTCTCCTGGGTAACTCTTTTTGGCCCTTTCAGATTAAAAAATAAAGATTTTAGACTTAAAAAAAAAACACCTTGGATTAGCACATCGTTGGCTAAGCCTGGGTTCCTAAGGTGCCCTGAGAAAGCCTGGGGGTTGATCTTATTGGGACAAACACATCCAATCCTGAATAATGAGTGCCAAAAACATGGCAGCGATTTCCCTGGCGGTCCAGTGGTTAAGAATCTGCCTGCCAACGCAGGGGAGACGTGTTTGATCCCTGGTCAGGAAGCTAAGATCCCACACGCCTCGGGGCAACTAAGTCCGCTCGCCACAGCTGCTGAGTCCACGAGTCACAACTAGAGAGAAGCCCGAGCGCTGAAACAGAGATCCTGCGTGTGGCAAGCAAGGCTTGACACAGTCAAAAACGAATAAATATTTTTAAAAATAGAGAGCGTTGCAGCGGGATCAGGATGTGTGGACTGTGGTCCTTGCGCTGCGTGACCTTCTGTCTCTGGTTCCCTGCCCCCCTCCTCCTAATGTCCTGTGTGCGGTGAAGATATAGACACAGTGTCTCCTGATGGCTTTTTCATCTTAAACTTCGAGAAAGCTTGAGCCCTCTCTCTGCACGGCAGGCACCCGCATATGCTCGTTCTCCGTGCTGATGAGCAGAATGAGGAAGAGGAAAGCCAGGAAGCAGGAACCGTGCTTATCTCGTCTATTTCTCCATCCCCGGTGTGGACACCACCTGGTATCTAGTAAATAGTTAATAAATACAGGAATGAGGAAATGAGAGACAATGTGGGGGTGTCAGTACGTGAGTGGGTGCCTGCCCTGTGAGGAGGAGTTCATTTAAAATAAAACTCAGTGTTGGGCAGTAGGGAGGGGGAGTTTAGAAAGACACACGGAATATTTGCCAGGCTCAAAGGACTAATGTCATGATCTGACTTCACTTTTATTTTTTTCTGAACAAGCCTCACGGCTTGTGGGGCTCTTAGTTCCCTGACCAGGGATTGAACCCAGGCCCCCTGCAGTGGAAGCATGCTGCCAGGGAAGTCTCAACTTCAAACTTTAATAAGTCAAGCAAACCCTTTAAACCAGAAGTTTTCAACCGGAGACAATGAGGTGACATCTGTCAATGTCCAAGATGCTTTTGGTTGTCACGACAGGTCCAGTGGTTAAGAATCCACACCTCCCATGAAAGGAGCGAGGGTTCAATCCCTGGTCAGGGAACTAAGATCCCGCATGTTGCATGGTGTGGCCAAAAAAAAAGGAAGAAAAGAAAGGGTGGGGGGAAGAGATGGGAAAATATGAAGAAGAAGGTGAAGAAGAAGAAAGAACTCATGATAATAAAAGTAGGAAAAAACAAAAGAAAAATAATAAAAGTCTAGCTAAGAAAGGCTAACCCTGGGAGACAGATAAAAAATGAATCACTCCGAGGAGATAAACAGAGCCAAGGTTGAGAAACTCTATTTGAACAAAGAACATGATGCCAACTGCAGAATATTTGGAACACAAAGACAGATAGAGACGATGAGGGCCACTTGAGGCCAGCCTGGCTGCAGAAGGAGATGCCCCAGCGGAGTGACGCCAGTTCTAACCCAGGCTTATGAACTACCTTCTGCCTATTTCATGATTTAGGCAACTCCTCATATAACTGAGACCAGAAAACTGGAGAGGGGCCCTGAAGCCTGCCTGGAGGCATGAGGTCAAGACATTCAGGTTCCGGAAGGGACTGTCCCCCAAATCCTTTGAGCTGAGCCGTGGTAGAGTCTGAGCATCTCTGCCTGTTTGGCTGGAGTCTGGGTTCTAGATTTGCAAGGATGAGGACCAGGCCCGGGTAAATTCACACAAGGGATGTAACACCAGGAGGCCTCTGCACCGTCTTCTACATCCATTCTCTTCAGATGCACGTGGGGAGATTGGTCCAGCCAGACGAAACCCCAGGGTCTCCGTGGCCCACTTCATGAGGCAAAGCGATCCCAAGGGGACTGGTGCATCCTTCTGTATGCTGGGTCTGGCCCTCAAGCTGCTCACATGCATTCTCCTTGATCTCATCTCAGCATCACTCCCACTCTCCCCACTTAAATTGCTGTCAGTTCAGTTCAGTCGCTCACTCATGTCCAACTCTTTGCAACCCCATGGACTGCAGCACACCAGGCTTCCCTGTCCATTACCAACTCCCGGAGCTTACTCAAACTCATGTCCATCACGTCGGTGATGCCATCCAACCATCTCATCCTCTTGACAGAGGATGAGACATGACATGAGACATGACAACCATATTCTCCTCCTGCCTTCAGTTTTTCCCAGAATCAGGGTCTTTTCCAGTGAGTTCTTTGCATCAGGTGGCCAAAGTATTGGAGTTTCAGCTTCAGCATCAGTCCTTCCAATGAATATTCAGGAGTGATCTCCTTTAGGATGGACTGGTTGGATCTCCTTGCAGTCCAAAGGACTCTCAAGGGTCTTCAACACCACAGTTCAAAAGCATCAATTCTTTGGTGCTCAAATTTCTTTATAGGCCCAACTCCCACATCCATACATGACCACTGGAAAAACCATAGCTTTGACCAGACAGACCTTTGACTAAATGGACCTAAATTGCTGTGCTGAGCCTAAAATTCAGCAACAAGGAGAAAAGTTCATGGAGGGAGGTCAGAGAGCATCCACCCCACTGATTAGGGGTGGGAAGGGAACTTGCATCACAGGTCAGTGATAGCGTATTGTCACACACCCACACGCACACACACGCACTGCGTGTGCAAACAGAGCAAACCCCATTTCACAACATCCACCGCCCCGTTTTTTTCAATAACTCTGGCTGCTGGGCAAGGCCAGTCTCCACCCCACTTCATATGTGAAGGAATTCAGTTTACTGTCCACCCGAAATGAACACAACATTGTAAATCAACCGTATTTCAATTAAAGGAAAAAAAAAAGAATAGACTCAGGTCTCTTTAGAGCCAGAATCCAGGCTCCGTGCAAATAGTGCAGGCTTGGGTGCATCCCTTCACCTCCTTGGGCCTCAGTTTTAACATCCGTGAAATGGATGACGCGTGCTCTATCCCACCCCGGCCAGCCCCGACTTCTCACATGACGCCAAGCCAGGAGAGGAGGCCCGTTTCCTGACACCTGGTCTGGGCCTCTCTAATCACTGACCAGGCTGTGTTGCCTCTGCCAGGTGAGAATTTGGAGTTGGAGGACTTAGTACCTCAAACATCTATGGGTAGAGAGTGGTTCCTTCTGAGCTTGACCCCCTGGAGCTGTGTACCCAGGAAGAAAGATGCTTCAGTGAAAAGGGTTGGGGTGGATGTAGCTCTCTAAGCCGGAGCCCCAGGAAGGCAGGAAGTCCTGTGATCGGCACTTTCCTGGCCAGGCTCCATCCGGAGCTCCCGATGGAGACTGTGGACTGCTTCCTCGGGCACGTGAACTTGGGCTGTGCTCCCTGCATGCATGGGTCTGCCACCCTGGAGCAGAGTGCGAAGGCCACAGGAAAAGAAATTAAAACGGTCACCACACGGGAAAATGGGTTTGACGTCACTCCTAAGTAAGGGAATGCAGATTGATAGTATTGTCTCCAATCACACGAAAATTAAAATAGAGGTTTGAAAATATCCAAGATGGGCAAGAGTGAAGGGAAATGGGCTCTGCTGGGTATTCTTAATGGGAAAGTCAGAGGGCAAGGCCTTTTGAAGGGCAACCTGTCAGTATCTATCAAAATAAACGGTTCCCAGGGACTTCTGTGCTGGTCCAATAATTAAGGCTTGGCCTTCCGATGCAGGGCGTGCAGGTTGGATCCCTGGTCGGGGAGCTAAGACCCCATGTGCCTCAAGGCCAAAAAACCAAAGTATAAAACAGAGACAATATTGTAGCACATTCAGTAAAGACTTTAAAAAAAAGAAAGTTCCACTGATGGGGTTTTTTTCAACAGCTATAATCACAGATATATTTTATACACATGTATAAAAACATGGCCTGTGATGGCCAAGGATGGATGGATGGAATTTTGATCTCTCCCATCTTCAACCTCTGTGCGTGTGTGTCTCTCTCTCTGTCTCTCTGTCTGTCTCTCTCTCTCTCTCTCTCACACACACACACACACACACACACATCCACCAAATTGCTCCTAAGATGCTGAGTGTCCAGCTCTGGTCTTAGTGAGGATGATAGGAGTATAGTTGATGGGCAATATTATATGCTATGGGTGTGTAATATAGTGATTCACAAGTTTTTTTTCAAATATTATTTATTTATTTTTGGTTGTGCTGGGTCTTCATTGCTGTGCGGGCTTTTTTCTCTAGTTGTGGCAAGCGGGGGCTACCCTGTACTTGTGGTTTCTGGGCTTCTCATTGTAGTGGCCTGCTCTTGCTGCAGAGCACAGGCTCAATAGTTGTGCTATAACGGGCTTAGTTGCTCTGCGGTGTGCGGGATCTTCCCGGATGAGGGATCAAACCCGTGTCTCCTGCATCGGCAGGCAGATTCTTCACCACCGAGCCACGAGGGAGACCTGTGACTCACCAGTGTTAAAGGTTATACTCCGTTTATAGTTATCATAGAATGGTGGCTCTGTTCTCTGTGCTACAATATCTTTGTAGCTTATTTATTTTATACATAGAAGTTTGCATCTCTTAATCCCCTGCCCTTATCTTGCCCGTCCCTCTCCCCTCTCCCCACTGGTAACCACTTTTTTGTTCTCTGCGTCTATGAGTATTGATGGTGACTTTCACCTTGAATTCAGTTTATTGAGTGTTACGTGCTTAGAGACCCTCGTCAATCCAAGCTCCCTGCTCCTTTATAACCATCATTTCTCCTCTTCACTTGCCTTCCAGATTTAGCCACCTGCACAGACAATAGGAAAAGGAGTACGTCAAGGCTGTATATTATCACCCTGCTTATTTAACTTCTATGCAGAGTACATCATGAGAAATGCTGGACTGGAAGAAGCACAAGCTGGACTCAAGATTGCCAGGAGAAATAACCTCAGATATGCAGATGACACCACCCTTATGGCAGAAAGTGAAGAGGAACTAAAAAGCCTCCTGATGAAAGTAAAAGTGAAGAGTGAAAAAGTTGGCTTAAAGCTCAACATTCAGAAAACGAAGATCATGGCATCCGGTCCCATCACTTCATGGGAAATAGATGGGGAAACAGTGAAACGGTGTCAGATATTATTTTTGGGGGCTCCAAAATCACTGCAGATGGTGACTGCAGCCATGAAATTAAAAGACGCTTATTCCTTGGAAGGAAGGTTATGACCAACCTAGATAGCGTATTCAAAAGCAGAGACATTACTTTGCCAACAAAGGTCCGTCTAGTCAAGGCTACGGTTTTTCCTGTGGTCATGTATGGATGTGAGAGTTGAACTGTGAAGAAGGCTGAGCACCGAAGAGTTGATGCTTTTGAACTGTGGTGTTGGAGAAGAGTCTTGAGAGTCCCTTGGACTGCAAGGAGATCCAACCAGTCCATTCTGAAGGAGATCAGCCCTGGGATTTCTTTGGAAGGAATGATGCTAAAGCTGAAACTCCAGTACTTTGTCCACCTCATGCGAAGAGTTGACTCATTGGAAAAGACTCTGATGCTGGGAGGGATTGGGGGCAGGAGGAGAAGGGGACGACAGAGGATGAGATGGCTGGATGGCATCACTGACTCAATGGATGTGAGTCTGAGTGAACTCTGGGGGTTGGTGATGGACAGGGAGGCCTGGCGTGCTGCGATTCATGGGGTCACGAAGAGTCGGACACGACTGAGCGACTGAACTGAACTGAACACACTAATGATGACAAATAGATGGGAAACAATGGAAACAGTGAGGGATTTTATTTTGGGGGGCTCCAAAAATCACTGCAGATGGTGATTGAAGCCATGAAATTAAAAGACGCTTGCTCCTTTAAAGAAAAGCTATGACCAACTTAGACAGCGTATTAAAAAGCAGAGACATTACTTTGCTGACAAAGGTCCATGCAGTCAAAGCTATGGCTTTTCTAGGAGTCGTGTATGGATGTGAGAGTTGGACTATAAAGCAAGCTGAGCCCCAAAGAATTGACGCTTTTGAACTGTGGTGTTGGAGAAGACTCTTGAGAGTCCCTTGGACTGCAAGGAGATCCAACCAGTCCATCCTAAAGGAAATCATTCCTGAATATTCATTGGAAGGACTGATGCTGAAGCTGAAGCTCCAATACTCTGGCCACCTGATGCGAAGAACTGACTCCTTGGAAAAGACCCTGATGCTGGGAAAGATTGACGGTGGGAGGAGAAGCGGACGACAGAGGATGAGATGGTTGGATGGCATCACCAACGCAATGGACGTGAGTTTGAGTAAACTCCGGGAGTTGGTGATGGACAGGGAGGCCTAGCGTGCTGCAGTCCATGGGGTTGCAGAGTTGGACACGACTGAGCAACTGAACTGAACAACTGACACACCTATGAACCGATGCCAACATCGGTTATTAAACAGTTCACTTCACTTATTAAACAGTTAGTTGCCTGGCTGGTGCAGCCAGCATCCTTACACTTGTTTTAATGTATTACTTGTAAATACACGTTATTACAGCTTGCATAAGGCAGCTGAGGTTGACTGGGCTGTTTCATCATAGAAATCAACCAACCTGGGCTGTTGGGTTTTACCTTTTAAGGGTGACTAGCTATGCTCCCACCTGTAACTATTAAATAAAGGTCTTGGTGCCTTGCAGATTTGCTTAACAATTACTGATAAAGAGAAAGGAAAGGAAGGCAGGGAGGGAAGGAGGAAGAAAGAGAGAGAAAGGAAGACAGAAGGAAAGAAAGGAAGGGAGGAAAGGGAGAGGGAGGAAGGTAAGTCTCTTACAGGGAGAATGTTCTTTGCTTCAAGGCCTCTATTCGGTGGGTCCACATGACGACTCTAAACAGTTCTGAGAACGCTGTCATTTGCTTTTTACACTTTTCCTCCAGTCACATGGGAACCCAGGGTCTGCCCATGGCCTGGGCTTTAGGGTGTGTTATGGACTCATTTGCTCCAGGTGGCCCAGATTCGCAGCCTGTAAGGGGAGGGCAAGAGTCCTGAGGGTCAAATTCAAAGGTTCTGGGAAGAGTGTTATAGCAAAGAAATGGCAGCAAGTAACTTTCAGACAAGTAACTTAGGCAAGGCTATGGTCCTCCCAGTGGTCACGTTTGGTTGTGAGAGCTGGACCGGAAAGAAGACAAAACGCCAAAGAATTGATGCCTTCGAACTGTGGTGCTGGAGAAGACTCCTGAAAGTCCCTTGCATAGCAAGGAGATCAAACCAGTCAATCTTAACGGAGATCAACCCTGAATACTCACTGGAAGGACTGATGCTGAAGCTGAAGCTCCAGTATTTTGGGCATCTGATGTGAAAAGATGACTGATTTGAAAGTCTCTGATGCTGGAAAAGATTGAGGGTGGAAGGAGAAGAGGGCGTCTGAGGATGAGATGGTTGGGTGGCATCCCCGATGCAATGGAAATGAACCTGGGCAAACTTCGGGAGATGGTGAGGGACAGGGAGGCCTGGCGTGCTGCAGTCCCTGGGGGTGGCAAAGAGTCGGACATGACCAGGCAACTGAACAGCAACGACAACAATTCAGACACTGAGAATCCAGGTCAAGGCCGCCTGGAGGGAGTCCCAGAGGCAACCAAACAAAGTGGATGGCAGACGGGCAGGGCAGAAGGAGCCTTTAAGAAGAACTTGCTGGGACTTCCTGGCCATCCAGTGGCTAAGATGCCATCTTCCAATACTGGAGACGCAGGATCAATCTCTGGTCTGGGGACTAAAATCCCGCATGCTGCAGTGAAGACTGGACCCAGCCATAAATAAATCAGATCAGATCAGCCGCTCAATCGTGTCCAACTCTTTGCAACCCCATGAATCGCAGCACTCCAGGCCTCCCTGTCCATCACCAACTCCTGGAGTTCACTCAGACTCACATCCATCGAGTCAGTGATGCCATCCAACCATCTCATCCTCTGTCGTCCCCTTCTCCTCTTGCCCCCAATCCCTCCCAGCATCAGAGTCTTTTCCAATGAGTCAACTCTTCCCATGCGGTGGCCAAAGTACTGGAGTTTCAGCTTTCGCATCATTCCTTCCAAAGAAATCCCAGGGCTGATCTCCTTCAGAATGGACTGGTTGGATCTCCTTGCAGTCCAAGGAACTCTCAAGAGTCTTCTCCAACACCACAGTTCAAAAGCATCAATTCTTCGACGCTCAGCCTTCTTCACAGTCCAACTCTCACATCCATACATGACCACAAGAAAAACCATAGCCTTGACTAGATGGACCTTTGTTGGCAAAGTAATGTCTCTGCTTTTGAATATGCTATCTAGGTTGGTCATAACTTTCCTTCCCAGGAGTAAGCGTCTTTTAATTTCATGGCTGCAGTCACCATCTGTAGTGATTTTGGAGCCCAGAAAAATAAAGTCTGACACTGTTTCCACTGTTTCCCCATCTATTTCCCATGAAGTGATGGGACCGGATGCCATGATCTTCGTTTTCTGAATGTTGAGCTTTAAGCCAACTTTTTCACTCTCCACTTTCACTTTCATCAAGAGGCTTTTGAGTTCCTCTTCACTTTCTGCCATAAGGGTGGTGTCATCTGCATATCTGAGGTTATTGATATTTCTCCTGGCAATCTTGATTCCAGCTTGTGTTTCTTCCAGTCCAGCGTTTCTCATGATGTACTCTGCATAGAAGTTAAATAAGCAGGGTGACAATATACAGCCTTGACGAACTCCTTTTCCTATTTGGAACCAGTCTGTTGTTCCATGTCAGTTCTAACTGTTGCTTCCTGACCTGCATACAAATTTCTCAAGCGGCAGATCAGGTGGTCTGGTATTCCCATTTCTTTGAGAATAAATAAATAGTTATTACTTAAAAAGAAAAAAGAAAGAAGAGCTTGCTTCTGAGCCTGGTGAGGCTGAGAGCCCTAAAGGGCCACTGGGCCATCGCTGGATGAGAAAACAGAGTCTCAGTGACCTTGAGGGACAGTCCCAGATCCTGGAGTGGGTCTGGGCAGAGGTGAGACCTAAGACCTGCTCTGTCTGACCCAGACCCATTGTATCAGCCACAGGAGGTGTGACTGCCCTTCCCTGAGACCTGCTGAAGTCAGTCTGGGGACAATCCAGGGACTAGGAAAAGGCAGCTGGGTACCAAACAAGAGAAGCCAAAGTTGAGGAGGAATCGACTTTGCTTTCAGCACAGTGATACCCAAGGGATGGGAGTGGCAATGGAGGCATTGCAAAGCTGAGTGGGAGTTGTCTTGTCCTTTCTCCTCCTTCAAGCCCTGCCCCTTCTCAGCTGCAAGGATCCGGAAAATAACAGAATTTCTTCTGCCTTGACAGACTGGCTGGAGCAATGAAAATGGGCTTGGTGTGCAGAATGTGTGATTCCAAATATGGCCACAAGGTGGAGACAGCTATCCAGTCCTTCCTTACTCCGGGCTGAGGGTTTATGCAACCGACTTGCTGCCAAGCCACATTTAAAAACACGTGGTTTGGGGGAGGGGGCGGGGGCAGGGAAACAGTTTTAAAGTCATTTTCTTAACCTTGAGTGAGTCAGCCCTGGGTCATCTTTCTAAAGGACTCTGGCTAATTTAGAAATACCTTTCAACCCCTTAGACCAGTTGTGAATATACGATTGTGTGCGGCGTGTGCCAAGTGCCTTCAGTCCTGTCTGATTGTTTGTGACCCTCTGGACTGCAGCCTGCCAGGCTCCTCTGTCCAAGGGATTCTCCAGGCAAGAACAGGGATTGGTCTCTTATGTTTCCTGCATTGGCAGGTGGGCCCTTTACCCCTGGCGCCACTTGGGAAGCCTGAATATATGATTAACCTAACATTATTTAATACTGCTTCCTTTCTCCTTCCCTGCTGGCTCAAACGGTAAAGAATCTGCCTGCAATGCAGGAGACCCGGGTTCGATCCCGGGGTCAGGAACATCCTCTGGAGAGGGCAATGGCAACCCACTGCAGTATTCTTGCCTGAAGAATTCCATGGACAGAGGAGCCTGGCAGGCTACGGCCCATAGAGTCGCAAAAAAATCAGACATACCTGAACGCTTTCACTCACATTTAATACTGCGAATACTTACCATGCGGGTAATCCGTGCCAAACACAGTGCTGTATGTTGAAGGGGAATCTGAATTGTAAAACAAAGGCAAGACACAACTGGGGAAGGACTTTATTGGACACCACTGGGATCCCGAGACACAAGAAGGGCATCTGGCTGCAGCAGGCTTGCTGCTGCTGCTGCTGCTGCTAAGTCGCTCCAGTCGTGTCCGACTCTGTGCGACCCCGTAGACGGCAGCCCACCAGGCTCCCCCGTCCCTGGGATTCTCCAGGCAAGAACACTGGAGCGGGTTGCCATTTCCTTCTCCAATGCATGAAAGTGAAAAGTGAAAGGGAAGTCGCTCAGTCGTGTCCGACTCCTGGCGGCCCCATGGACTGCAGCCCACCAGGCTCCCCCGTCCCTGGGATTTTCCAGGCGAGAGCACTGAGTTAGTCCAAAAGAGATCATGTAAGCAACCCACACACAGATGATTCAGGAAAAAGTTACGTAAATGGAAGAACAAAGCGAATGTGGCAAATGGTTTTTTAAAGAGTGAATCCAGATAAAGCGTATATAGGGGTGCTATGTGCCATTTTCAGAATTTTCCTGTAAATTTGAAATTGTTTTTAAATAATAAAGGTTTTTCTTTTTTTTTTTTTTTCTAAGCACTAAGAGCCCAGGAGTCCTGGACGCAAGATTCAGATTTTCCTTTACCTATCGGAGTGGCATTTGTCATTTCGGGTTCACCTCTCTGGCCTGTGGCTCCTCTTCTCTAAAACAAAGAAACCAATTTGCTTTCACTTCTGTAAAACGTTCCACTGTGTGAGTAATCCTCAGCTCACCCGTTCCTCTAAAAGGAAAAGAAGCAAGTGAAATTGATTTTAGCAATATGTTTAAACACAGTATACCTACCCCCTAATACTATCATTTCAAAATGTAATCATTGTGTCATTAATGAGATATTCTAAATACATCCTCTTATTTGTATCAAGTCTTCTTAGACTCACAGCCCGTCTCAAT
Organism: Bos mutus; assembly: GCF_027580195.1. Taxonomy (NCBI): domain Eukaryota; kingdom Metazoa; phylum Chordata; class Mammalia; order Artiodactyla; family Bovidae; genus Bos; species Bos mutus. The sequence continues at coordinate 6,387,665 of NC_091635.1, read as the reverse complement.
GTAGAATGAGCACGTTTCAAGAGCTCGTACCTCCCTGCCTCAGTGGGTCCACGGCTGCCTCAATTTGAACAGCAGAGCTGCAGGTTCTTTGCACAACCCCAAATAGGAGTCCCGCCCTCGCCCCGGCCAAATCCTCCTTCTCCCACCCCCATCCAGGCCTCCCTTTTCTGGTCTGAGGCTGGAAAGCTTTCCCTCCCTCCTCTCTCTCCCTCAGATTTATGGTCTGGGCACATTTCTTCCTCTTTAAATAAAGCCTTGATGGTTTTGGAACCACAAAGGCAAGCAACCTTTACCCTCTGCTCTTTTTGCGGTGCCCCGGCTTCCCTAAGGGCAGGAGACCCGGTGGATCTAATGGATTAGAAGGAACTGCCTGGAAGGACAAGACTGCATCAATTAGCATTTCAAAACTATTTTCCCACAGCAAACTATTTTTTTTTTCCTTTAATTTTGTTTTTTCTGTGTCTTGGAGGCGGAGGCAAGAGCAGCGATTGGTTCCCTTATGGATAAAGGATTCCCCCCAGACTCCTCCATTTCCCCCAGGAGGCGATGACGTCAACAGAGTCCTCCTTTCAGGTCAAGGCTCTGCATCACTTGCTTGAAAGTAAGAAGGATGAGCAGAGGCTGGTTTAGCGGATGACGGTGTGTCTTGGAGGACTGGGGAGAAAAAGGTGACAGGAGATTAACTCTCTAGGGGCAGGGGTGGGGTTTTATATCAGCTGCATTGATTGCTACTGTGTTATGTCCCTTAGGTACCCTGCTATTTCATTTTATCTCCACCACAAACAAAGATTTCCAGGGCTATTTTCCATTTTACAGAAAAGAAAACTGAACTGAAGGTCAGACACATATGATCATGTCATATACACGCATATGTATATATGTCATACATCATCGTCTACGTCATCTACATACATATTGTTGCTGTTCACTTGCTCAGCTTTATCCGACTCTTCTGTGACCTCATGGACTACAGCCCACCAGGCTCCTCTGTCCATGGGATTTCCCAGGCAAGAATCCTGGAGTGGGTTGCATTTCCTTCTCCAGGGGATCTTCCCTACCCAGGGATCGAACCCGTGTCTCTGCACTGCAGGCGGATTCTTTACAACTTCAGATATGTGTTATATAATCAGAAGGGAAGAAATATAAGAAATACTAACGTTACTTCTGGATGACTAGAGACAGGAAGAATAAGGACCCTGATTTTCACTGTATGTTCTCCTGTAAATTTTGAGTTTTTTGATTGTATAATATGTTGCTTAATTTTTGATTAGTACAACTTAAAATATGAAGTCTAGTCAAATGTAGGTTGAGGCATTTCTGAACACATCACCCTCAAGCAGATCTTTGTTCAGTGAAGAGTCACCAGGTTGCCACTCCTCCTGATGCAATTATGAGGCGTATACCCGCGGGGTCCCTGGAGGAAAGCTATAAAAGAAATTAGAAACATATCTGTCTTGCAGAGATTGCCTTTCCCAATGTCCTTTGGTATGCAGAGCTTCCTGGAAGGAAGTTGGGCAAATGTGTGTAGATCAACGAGACTCCTGGGGAAAGAGGTGGAGAGCCCGCCCCTTCCCTGATGCTGTTAGGCCTTCTTGGATGGTCTTGGCTGATACCCACTGTCAGGAAGTGATATTAAGGGCTCCCAAGGGGTCGCCATCCCCATGGGCAGTCTACAGTGGGAAAAGCATCCCTTAGAGATTCACGGGGTGGGGGCAGGGAGGGGGGACAGCGTGTGGCTATGACAGATGCCATCTTGATCTGGCCCCCATGGCCAAGCCACAGTTTTACTGTTGTGGTTGTGGTTGGTAGCTCAGCTGGAAAAGAATCCACTGGCAATTCAGAAGACCCCAGTTCTATTCCTGGGTCGGGAAGATCCCCTGGAAAAGGGATAGGCTACCCACTCCAGTATTCTTGGGATTCTCTGGTGGCTCAGCTGGTAAAAGAATCTGCCTGCAATGTTGGAGACCTGAGTTCGATCCCTGGGTTGGAAAGATGCCCTGGAGAAGGGAACGGCTACCCACTCCAGTGTCCTGGCCTGGAGAATTCCATGGATTGTATAGTCCAGTTCAGTTCAGTCGCTCAGTTGTGTCCAAATCTTTACAACCCCGTGGGCTGCAGCATGCCAGGATTCATTGTCCATCACCAACTCCTCGAGCTTGCTCAAATTGAGTCAGTGATGCCATCCAACTATCTCATTGGGCACCTACCAACCTGGGGAGTTCATCTTTCAGTGTCCTATCTTTTTGCCTTTTCATACTGTTCATGGGGTTCTCAAGGCAAGAATCTGAAGTGGTTTGCCATTCGCTTCTCCAATGGACTACGCTTTGTCAGAACTCTCCACCATGACCCGTGCATCTTGGGTGGCCCTACATGGCATGGCTCATGGTTTCATTGAGTTAGACAAGGCTGTGATCCATGTGATCAGTTTGGCTAGTTTTCTGTGATTGTGGTTGTCATTCTGTCTGCCCTCCGATGGATAAAGACTGTATAGTCCATGGGGTCGCAAAAAGTCGCACATGACTGAGCGACTTTCACTTCTGTGGCTGTTACAGCAGCCAGCAGCACATCTTTTGACTGATGCTCAGAGATTTGCCTCCTACAGAAGATTTCTAATTGGTGAAAACTCAGACTAAATAAATATTTTAAATTCACTCCACTTGAGGAGAAGTGAAAGTCACTCAGTCGTGTACAACTTTTTGTGATCCATGGACTGTAGTCCACCAGGCTCCTCTGTCCATGGAGTTCTCCAGGTAAGAATACTGGAGTGGGTAGCCATTTCCTTTTCCTGGGGATCTTCCCAACCCAGGGGTCTTCGAACCCAGGTCTCGTGCACTACAGACAGATTCTTTGCCGTCTGAGCCACCAGGGAAGCCCACTTGGGGAGAAAGAGTCCTGCAGATAATCCCTTGGATCTTTGATTGTATCTTCTGCCCTATTCTTCTGTGTCTTAAACCACCCTGCAGGGGTCACTCTGTGATTAGAAACGGAATGTCTCTAAGGGTTACTTTAGGTCCAGCTTGGAATATGACTGGACTAAATTCAGTTCATGTCAACAAATGTTTCTGAGTGCTTTGCACAGTCCACGACTGAGCCCCTGTTCACATTACGGGGTCTCTCAATACCCTTCGGGGCTTCCCAGGTGCCTCAGTGGTAAAGAATCTGCCTGCCGATGCGGGAGATGCAGGAGACTCGGCTTGCATCCCTGGGTTGAGACGATCTTTCAGAGGAGGGCATGGCAGCCCACTCCAGTACTCTTGCCTGGGAAGCCCTGTGGACAGAGGAGCCTGGCAGGTACAGTCCACGGGGTTGCAAAGAGTCGGACACGACTGAGCGACTGGGTGCTTGAGGACTGGTACAGCTTCCTTCACGTCCACCTTTCAAGTCTCGTTGCCAGGACTCCACGTTGAACAGCTTCAGGGAACACACTCAACACCATGTTGTACGTGAAGGGTTCCACCTACCGTGCGCCGTGCCCAGGCTTCACAGCTCCATGAGGCCGTCTGGCTAGTCCTCTGATCGTTTCACAGTTTAATATCACTCCTGCTAGACTGCAAGCTCTCGGAGAACAGGTCTGATGTACCTTTTTCACTACTGTGTTTGCTGCTATGGTTTCCCTGCTGCGTTTAGGAGTGCCAGTGAGTAGTCAAGCGCTTCCCTGGTGGCCCAGATGGTAAAGAATCTGCCTGTCATGCAGGAGACCCAGGTTCTATCCCTGGGTTGGGAAGATTCCCTGGAGAAGGGAATGGCGACCCACTCCAATATTCTTGCCTGGAGAATCCCATGGACAGAGGAGCCTGATGGATTACAGTCCATGGGGTTGCAAAGAGTTGGGCATAACTGAGCAACTAACACTGACTTTCATGAGTGTTCAGATAACTTTTGTTGAGCCAGTGACTAGGTGGATGTATAAGGACCTGATCAGAACATATTGGAGGACTTCCAAACCAACATCCCCTCCATCTGGGTGAGTGGTGAAGTTTTAGCAAACATCCCTGGCAAAACAGGGAAAGATTGTGAGCTAGGGCATTATGTAAGTTTGAAATTAGCTTCCTGTAAGTAGCAGAAACTCCAACGAACTGCCACCTAAAGACCTTCAGTTTCATCTGTCTCATACAACATAAACTTGGGTATGTTGTAACAGCAAGAAGATACAGCACTTATACATCATTGGCACCTCACAACAGACCATCAAAATACACAAAGCAAAAACAGATGGAATCGAAGGGAGGCATAGTGATCTACTATGATAGTTGGAGCCTTCAATACGCCACTCGCAGTAATGATCAGATGGAAGACAACTTAGGAAATAGAGAGCTGAACAACGCGGTAGATTAACTAGATCTCACAGACATAAGGAGAAGGCAATGGCACCCCACTCCAGTACTCTTGCCTGGAAAATCCATGGACAGAGGAGCCTGGTAGGCTTCAGTCCATGGGGTCGCTAAGAGTCGGGAATGACTGAGTGACTTCACTTTCAGTTTTCACTTTCATGCATTGGAGGAGAAAATGACAACCCACTCCAGTGTTCTTGCGTGGAGAATCCCAGGGACAGGGGAGCCTGGTGGGCTGCCGTCTCTGGGGTCGCACAGAGTCGGACACGACTGAAGCGACTTAGCAGCAGTAGCAGCACAGTCATAAACAGAACACTCTAGCCCAACACACACATTCTTCATAAGTACACACTCAACATTCTCCAGGATAGACCAAACATGAAGCCACAAACTAGGTCTTAATAGATTTAAAAAGATAGACATCATACAGTTTCTTCTCTGACCAGAACAGGTTGATGTTAGAAATAAATAATGAAAGTTAAACTGGATTCTCTTCATTGTTTTTAATGGCATTTTATTCACATTGAGACGGGGAGGAGCCACGTCTGATGGTTGGTCCAGTTCATACTGTAAAGGCATTACTCAAGGCTTAAAAAGTTTTTTTTCTTACAAGACGTTATATGGTATTATAAGATGGAATTAAAAAAAACTAATTGACACTGACTATGTAACCAGTCAATTTATGTTTATTCATCTTTCAATAAATACTTGAAAAGGGAAAAAATTAAAACTGGAAAATTCACAAACTTGTGGAAATGAAACAGCACACTCATACACAACCAATGGATCAAAGAAGAAATCATAAAGGGAATTAGAAAACACTTAAGATGAGTGGAAGCATAAACACAATCTACAAAACTTGTGAAAGACAATGAGAGCAGTGCTACATGGGAAATTTAAATGCTTACCTTAAAAAGAAGGGCAAAGATCTCAAATAAAAAGACCTACCTTTATAACTTTAGGAGCTATAAAAAGGATAAAGCCAAAGCTAGTCTAAAAAGTTAGCTAGTCAGACCTAAAACTGTTGAACTCTTAGAATAAAGCAAAGGACAAAATCTTCAGAACCTCAGATTTGACAATGATTTCCTGAATATGACCTAAACGGCACAGGCAGTAGCAGCAACAAAATGGACAAATTAAACTTCATGAAACATCAAGCTTTTTGTCCTCAAAAGACACCTTCAACAGAGTAAAAATTTGGCCCACAAAATGAGAGAAAATATTTGCAAATTATATATCTGATAAGACTGAATATCCAGAATACACAGACAACTCAATAACAACAAAGAAATCAATCTGAAAATGGGCAACAGGACTGAATAGACATGTCTTCAATGAAGATACACAGATAGCCAATAAGCACTTGAAAAGTGCTCGACCTCACTAATCACTGGGGAAATGCAAATCAAAAGTGCAACGAGAAACCACCTCACATACATTAGGTTCGCTGCTATTTAAAAAAAAAAAGTGCTGGAAAGGATGTGAAGAAACTGGAGACTCGTGGTGGGAACGTAACATGGTACAGCTACTGCCGATAACAGTATCGCAGTTCCTCAAAGATTAAAAATAGGTTATCATATGATTCGGCAATTCCTCTTCTGGGTGTATGCCCAAAAGAATTGAAAGCAGAGTCTCCAAGAGATACTTGTACACCAAGCTCATAACTTGGATTTTTCACAAGAGCTAAAATATAGAAGCATTCTATTGACAGACAGATGGATGGACAAGCACGAAGTGATATATACATCAATGAAATATTAATCGGCTTCAAAAGAAAGGACTTTTAATACAGTATTGCAGACATACAGCTGCAAAGTTTAAATAACTTTTTTCTTCTCTCTTAAGATACTTTCAATGTTATTAATATCTCTTAGATTAACAATAATCCCAAGAGTCCAGAGAAGTGTGCCACTCATTCTGGCGCTGTGGGCAAGGCTCTCCTCTCCCTGAGTCTTGGTCTTCTTGTCCATAAGAAGACAGGGACCCAGTCTTCAATGCCTTTGAGTTCTCCTGGCTCTTCGCCGGTTCTCCCCACTTTCCAGCAACCCCAGACACTTCCATGGGGCTGTGGTTTACAAAGCTATTCGTAGGTACCATACTACAGGAGTCCCACCTTTGCCTGGAGCCACCTGGAGCTGGGATGAAGCAGAGAAGAGAGGAGAGAGACCTCGAGAGCCAGTGGGATGGAAGGTTTCCCACCGGACCATCCAGAACCGCATTCCTGGACGTCCTCAGGGAAGCCAGCCTGGCTGATGGCGCAAGACGGGCAGCCTTGGGGAGCACAGCTGCCTTGCCAGTCACCATCAAGGGGAGCAGGTGGAGGGGGGCTCGGGGGTGAAGGCCGATCCCTGGGCCTCCTGTGACCCGCAGAGTCCTCCAGTTGGTAAGGCTGGAAACACGAGCTTATGTCTTCTTAACCATGCTGTACACTGGCGTCTCGGAGGGAATCCTGTCGGCCTTGGAATCCTGGCTCCGGGGGGTCAAACACTATCGAGCTGTAGTGAAGATCGCCGCTGGGCGGGCCCTGCAGAGACAGAGGCCAGAGGCTCAGGAGAGGCCGGGGAAGTGGGAATCCCAGATTAGGGAGGAGACATCAGAGGGGCCACCTGAGGCAGGTTCCACTGGCGGGGGATGGTGGAGGCTCCACTGGTCCTCACTGTCCTGGCCACTTTCTCTCGCAAAGGCGGGTCTCCAAAATCCCATCCACCCACCTGCTCTGCCCCCACCTGGTCAAGATGAGACATGCCAGACCTGGGACCCTTTGCTGCAGGGCTTGCACCTGGACAAACATCTCCTCGAGCAACAAAATCCAAAGAAACTCTAAGGGACTAAACATAACTGCATGCAGGCATAGCTGGGGCAAATTCTGGACTAGAGACACAAAGAGACAAAAAACCCACCTGCCACTTTGGAGGAGCCTGGAGCAAAAGCAGTGTGCTGCGCATGCCCCCTGCATAGAACAACATCCAAGACGGGGCAAAACACCTAAGCCGCCTCTCTAGCCCCACCCCTGGACACACCCCTCCCCTCACCGGCCCCCAAGCAAGGAAAACTGTTGTTTGTTCTTGCTCCCTCCTGCTGCAGCAGGGGCCCCACAGAGCCTTGCCTGAATTTCTTGTCTGGCCTCTGATCAATTTCTATTGATTGGGAAAGGCCAGGAGCCCTGATCACTATCAAAGACACAGCGCAAAGTCCAAGCATCAGAGCTGGGGGAGCGCCTGGGCTCTGCTTTGGGGTCATTAGTCACCAAGTTAGAAAAGCTAGGATGTTGCTAGTCCCCGGCCACGTGTCTGATGCTCAAACCTCCATCTCGTCTTCTCTAGCCACTAATCCCTCAACCTCTGCCTAAACTCTTTCCACTCAAGGGTGAGTTATGACCCTGCACAGGGTGGGGATGGGAGGCAACGTCTTCCTTTATTCCGCTTTGCAATGCTGTGCCTACGGCTTGACCCACAGGGGCTCACTGGTAAAAATCTAAAAAGTAGAGTTCATGCCAAAGAGATGATGGGACCAAAACAGTGCGAAACCACTGGCTTTAACATTGAGTGTACGGTACGTGAGTGTGCGTGCCTGCTAAGCTGCTTCAGTCGTGTCCAACTCTGTGCGACCCCATGGACTGTAGCCCGCCAGGCTTCTCTATCCATGGGATTCTCCAGGCAAGAATACTGGAGTGGGTTGCCATGCCCTCCTCCAGGCGATCTTCCCACCCCAGGGATGGAACCCGTGTCTCTTATGTCTACAGCATTGGCAGGCGGGTTCTTTACCACCAGCGCCACCAGGAAAGCCCATGTGGTCCATGAAAGTGAAAGTGAAGTCGCTCAGTCGTGTCCAACTCTTTGCGACCCCATGGACTGCAGCCTACCAGGCTCCTCTGTCCATCCATGGGATTTTCCAGGCAAGAGTACTGGGATGGGTTGCCATTGCCTTCTCCGGGGATCTTCCCGACCCAGGGATCAAATCCGGGTCTCCCGCATTGTAGGCAGATTCTTTTATCGTCTGAGCCACCGGGGAAGTCCATATGGTACATAGTAGGTGCTTAATAAGTGCTGTACTTTATTGACTCTTGATTATCCACTGGCCATTCCAAATGCCCCTTCATCTCCCACCCGACCCCTCAGCCACAAAGACACCAAGGTCTGGCGAAATCTACACTTTCTTCATTTTCTTTTCTTTTCTAAGATTTTTTTTGATGTGGACCTTTTTTACAGTCCTTATTGAATTTATTACAATATTGCTTCTATTTCATATTTTGGTTTTCTGGCCAAGAGGCATGTGGGATCTCATCTCCCCAACCAGGATCAAACTTGCACCCCTGCATTGGAAGGCTAAGTCTTAGCCACTGGACCACCAGAGACGTCCCCAACACTTGACTGGTTTTCTGTGTATCCTCGTCCTACAGAAGCACAAGGTGACCAATTGATCCTCTCTCCCCTCCCTGCCTGCCGGACCCCACATGGCGATGCCTCTGCCGCGGCCCGTGGTCCCCAGGACGGGAGCTGGGCCCTTGCACTCACCACTGTGCTGTATTCCACCTCTGCCTGCGTGGGTTGAACGGGCTTTCCTGAAAGGGGCCACGTCTGCAGCTCCAGATTCGCATAGCAGGGCTCAGTCTGCTCAGCAGCCTGGGGTGGACAGGAGTGCGGGTTTGGATGGGTGTCCACAGGCCCCCCTGCAGTCCAGCCTAGAGAGGCCCGTGTCCCTGCAAGCATCTCCCCTTCCCCTCTACGCTCCGGGTGCCCCAGCCTTCCCATCCTGCCTTCCCCCTCCCCCACTCAGGTCCTCTCTGGGGAGTGTTTGAATGTTCAGGTCAACAACTGGGCTGGAGGACCCTCCATCCCTCCCCTTCCCTTGGGAGGGAACAGGCTGGCCAGAGCTCACGGTGACCTAGCGACCAGACCTCCCGGGCGTTGTTCTTCCAGCTCTAGGTGAGCACCTCGCTCTATCCGTGTGGGATCCACGTGGACCTCCACCAGCTAACGAGACAGATCGGGTCCCCAGCACCCCCTGCGTGCCTCCCGGCCACCCTGACTCGCCTCCTGCGGGAACCCTCCTTACCTGACTGCGGCTCTGGGGCGGCTCTGGTTTCTCTCCAGCTAAAGAGGCAAAAGAAGAGGAAGGAGACTGAATCCTAGAATGAGGCAGGATGATCGAGTGAATGAATAAGTGAATGACAAGAGTGGGCTCAGGGGAGGAACCACGAGTGAGCACAAGGCAGGCGTCAGGCTGGGGCCAGCAGGGCCACAGGGTTCACTAACCCTAACCTTAACCCCAGAGGCAGCCGGGAGACAGGCGCCGAGATGCCAAGCAGGGGAGAGACAGAGGCTACATGAACACAAAGCCTTTCTCCCGTTAGCAAAGATCCCTTGACGAGGTGTGATCCACTCACACAAGTCAACTCTGCACTCAGGGATTTGGAGGAGATTATTAGCAGGGAAAATCATACAGTGTGTTAAAGTTGAACAGTGGAATTACAGGACTTCCCTGATGGTCCAGTGGTTACGAATCCACCTGCCAATGCAGGGGACACAGACGGGTTCGATCCCTGGTCCTGGAGGATCCCACATGTTGCTGGGCAACTTAGCTGACGTGCCACAACTACTGAGCCTGTGTTCTCCAACAAGAGAAACCACCACAGCGAGAAGCCCACACACCACCACTAGAGAAAGCCTGCACGCAGCAACGAAGACCCAGCACAAACAAAAACAAGTCAACACGATAAATTTTTTAATTAAAAAAATGAAAGTGGAATTACATACGGAGCAAACGTTTTAAAAAGTCAGATTTGCAAGAGACCGTAAGGATGTGACTCAACCGTCTGTGGTTGGTTTTCTCTGGGTGGTGCAAGTTCTTCTTTTTATTTATTAGGGTGAATTTCTTTCCCTCTCTGTGTTTTATGTCTTTTTCCAATTTTCTACAGCAATCACACACCCCGTTTTTAAAGGGGAGGGACGCTTTTTAGGTGGAAGGGCACCCTGGAGATCTCTGGGACCCACAGATCTGAGGCAACCCAGGCTGGGAAAACCCCCATGTGGTAAAGAAGTATGGGCTGAAGTTTTAGAATATGGTTCCCAGAAGTGATATGGGAAGAGCAGATGGGGAAGAGGAAGTGGTTTTCTTTCCATGCATCAAGCATACGTATGTTGAGGCCGATTTCGCTGCTAAAGGCCTGAGATGTGCTAGAGGGAGGGGCTGGACCCCACGGGGATGCTGGAGGTGAGAGAGTAAGGCGGGGTCTCCCCTTTTGCTCCCAGTAAGAACCAACTCCCAGTTTAGCACTGCAGGTGTGGGGCAGAGCCACCAGAGTTTCACTGCAGCCCCAAAAGGCTCAGCATCGGTCATTCTGAACAAATATCCCCTCTGCCCAGGTACTCGGTGCACATGGAATTAAGAACTCTTAGTCCAGGAAGGAACCTTAAGGCTCACACCCATCTCAGGCAGAAAGCTGCTGTCCTACAGGAGTCAAGTACGCACCGGCACTTGCCCTGGGTGCCTGCCATCTGCCTCTGCAAGGATCAAATCAGGTGCTGATGCAGCTGCTTCAACACCCCCTGAAAGGAGCTCAGGGTGGAGAGCAGGAATGAGGCATCTGCGTGCCAGGTAAATGGGAGGGACAGGTCTTCAGATAGTCAGATAGTCTCAGGGGCTGATTTTTATGAGCCCAATCCTTGCATCTCCCCGTATCTAGAAAAGCACGAACATCCTTCACGGTGACGACTGTTCGCTGTGAGTAGCAGAAGCTTCCCAAGACTAAAAGAAACCTCCTGGGAAAATGTGTGCTTGATTGCCTGTGTTCCTCCCCATTCACCAAAATCACAGATACGCTGACCTTTCCCCGCCCCCTGAATCTCTGGAGCAGTTTCTCAGACCTATCTAAGGTGTTGTCTCCCAGGCCACAGTCCTCATTCTGCCCCAGATAAAACCTAGCTCGCAACTCTCACGCTATGCAGTTTTTTTTAAGCAGACACAGGTAACACTTGGGCCACCCACCAGCAAGAAGGTCACAGCGCACTGGTTCCTCTGCTCTTCTATGTATTTAATTTGCTCAAGCGTTTGTTGAGCCCCTACTTACTGAGCACCAGACAGGATGCTGGGGGCGTCCTATTTTCTCTTTTAATCTGAGCTCAGAGGAGAGTGGCTGGACCACAGGCTCCCTGGGTGCCACTGTGACAATATTAAATAATATTAAATAATACTTTCACTCAACACATACTGCTCCCGTGCCTTCTTGGGTAAGGGTCTCTGATCTTAAGGAGCTGCATGGGCTGGTGGGGAGGCAGCCTACGAAGCAGGTGGGACAAACTGGTGGGACAAGGGCTTTGATGGTGGGAGAACAGAGGCTCCCCCTGAAGGGGCCCCTGACCTGCCATTTGGGGGCCAGGAAGAGGTCCCAGAGGAAAGGAAGTGGAGAGCAGCACTCAGGGGATCAGGAGTGAGCTGGTGGAGGGCAGGGCAGGCCCCCCAGGTGCCCAGAGCAAACGCAGAGGAAGTTGAGAAACCACTGCCTTCCAGCGTGTGAGGATGGACAGATTGCCAAGGGCCTTGACCATGCTGGGCAGGCCTGGACTTTGGAGGCTGTAGGAGGTCACGGAAGGGTTTAGACGGAAGAGGGACGTTGCTTCACGAGCCCAGCCCTGCCGTGGGAAAGGCCTCTTGCCTTAAAGTCACCTCCTCTCAGCCATACCACGGACACTCCCTCCCGGGCCTGCCCTCTAGGGTCACCCGGGGCCATGTGGTCCCAGGGGAGATACAGCTGATGACCCTTCTGGAAACCCAGACGCATTTCCTCTAGGACCGGAGGGTGTGGGCGGGGCCGGCCCACCCTCGGGGTGGGGTGCAGGCGGGTGTGGGGGGCTCACTCACCTTTGACCCGTCTCTGAACCATCCTCCAGGCGAGCAGTGAGATGCCCCCCAGCAGGAGCAGCAGGAGCGCCAAGGAGATCAGCAGCGCATGGAGCCTGAAGGGAGACAGGGTGGGCTGGGTGGGGCAGGGGTCCCACCTTCCCTCTCTTGTTCAGTAGATAAGCGCCCACTGAAAAAAAGGCAGACAGCGTAAAGCCTCCTTTGCAACCCCCGTCTACCTAAATCCCCCTACAGACACACACGGTACACCTAAGAGCCTTCCAGAGCCTCTTTATTCAACACAAGAAAATACGAATATACATTATTTTTGTATATGTCCTTTTTTCACATATAAGAGGCATAGTATATACCATGGGTCCCCAACCCCCGGGCCATGGACCAGTACCCACCAGGGGACTGTTAGGAACCTGGCCACACAGCAGGAGGTGAGCACCTCCCCATTCACCCCCCACCCCCCAAATCTCTCTTAGTACTGCCTGAACCATCCACTCCCACCCCCGTCTGTGGAAAAGCTGTCTTCCACAAAACTGGTCCCTGGTGCCAAAAAGGTTGGGGGCCGCTGGTGTAAACGCTGTTGTTCAGCTGCTCAGCCGCGTCCGACTCTTTGCGACCCCATGCACTGCAGCATGCCAGGCTTCCCTGTCTTTCACCATCTCCTGGAGCTTGCTCAAACTCACGTCCATTGAGTCAGTGATAAACACTAGTTTTTTACTTCACAATGCTTCTTGAAGATCTCTCCATGTCACTACATTCAGAAGTTCCCTGTGGGTTTTTTTTTACAGCTGCATAGTATTCCATTGCATGGACAGATCATAAATTATTTGACTCTTCCCTTTTCATGGGCATTTCTTTTGCCCAGTCTTTTGCAATTACAAACCTGACTGCAAAAGCATCACCTTGAAACTCTACCACTTCACACTCAGACAGCAGCAGTTGCTTTCCTGGGGAACTGACGAAACTTGGGCTCTGCCCCTCCCTTGCTTGGGCCCCTTCTTTTATGCCTAACTGGCATCCATAATGTTCTAGTCTTTTTTTCTTAAAGATGCACCCCCCCCCCCACCCCTGAGACCTGTACAAGCTTCAGCTATACAAAACCCAGCTCCGGGGCTTCCCTAGCAGCTCAGTGGTGAAGAATCCACCTTCCAATGCAGGAGACACAAACAGGTTTGGTCCGTGGTCCAGGAAGATCCCACAAGCTGCGGAGGGAGTAAGCCCGGGCTCCACAACTACCAGGCCTGTGCTCCATGACTAGAGAAGCCGCTGCAGTGAGAAGCCCGAGCACAGAAACTAGAGAGTAAGCGCCACTCTCTGCAGCTAGAGAAAGCCTGTGCAGCAACAAAGACCCAGCACAGGAAAAAAAAAAAAAGACAAATAGACAAATAAAATTATTGTTTAAAAAACCCAGCTCCATTTTCCAGGTGTGCATCTGCAGATCATTTCTGAAGGTGGCATGTTTGGGGCCTGAATCTCACCTTGCCTGATATAAAGCTTGTCACCTGGATTGTCAGGAAGCCAGTGGAGGGGTCGTGGGGTGTCCTATAATAAAGAATCTGACTGGCCTTTGCCTCTGGCTCCTGGAAGGGAGGCTCTAAATCCTTGAGGTTTTCCTAGTAATAGGAGCAACTTTGTGATTCACAAGCCCCTTGGATCTGCCTGAGATTTTCCCTGACTCAGGACGAGAGCTGGTCACCAGAAGGGCCAGCCATGTGATGAGAGATTTGGGGCTCTGGCCAGCCTGACCTTCAGGGAAGTGGAAAGGGGTATTGGGGGTTGAGGTCAGTCGTGTGGGCAATGATTCAGTTAGTCATGTCCGTGCCATGAAACCCAAGGAAAAACTATGGGCACCAAGACTTGAAGGAACTTTCTGGTTGGTAAAGACATCAAAGTCCCGGGAGGGTGATGCCCCCCAACTCCACTGGGAAAGGGCACAGAAATTTTGCAGTCAGGACCCTCCCAGACCTTGCCCTACATGTCTCTTCATTGACTGGTCCTGACCTTTATGCGTGTGTGCTGAGTCATTTCAGTCGTGTCTGACTCTGCAACCCCACGGACTGTAGCCTGCAGCCGTAGGCTGGACCCCGTTGACCTAGCCTTCATGGTTAGGCTCATCTGCCCATGGGGATTCTCCAGGCAAGAATACTGGAATATTCTTGCCCTCCTCCAGGGGATCTTCCCAACCCAGGGAACAAACCCAGGTCTCTTATGTCTCCTGCATTGGCAGGTGGGTTCTTTACCACTAACGCCTCCTGGGAAGCACCCTGACCTTTATACTTTATGATAAAACTATAATATAACACTTCCCTGCATTCTGTGAATTACCTACGCAATTACCAAACCCAAGTGGGTTGTGTATCCAGCTGATCAGAAATGTGATGATCTGAGCATCCCCAAAGAGCTCTGGCATCTGAAGTCAGGCCATCTTACAAGACTGAGCCTCACGAGCCTCACAGGATGCTGGAGTCTGTGCTGACTCCCAGGTGGCCAGTTCTGGATCGACTTGCAGGGCGCCAGGTGGTGTCAGAATAGGGAGTCTTGGGCTTCCCTGGTGGTCCAGCGGTTAAAATCTGCTTGACAATGCAGGGGACACAGGCTCGATCCCTGGTCCAGGAAGATCCCACATGCCGCGGGGCAACTAAGCCCGTGCACCGCAACTCAGGTGGCGCTAGTGGTAAAGAACCTGCCTGCCAACCCAGAAGACACGAGAGACGCAGGTTCAATCCCTGGGTAGGGAAAATTCCCTGGAGAAGGGCATGGCAACCTACTCCAGTATTCTTGCCTGGAGAATCCCATGGACAGAGGAGCCTGGTGGGCCAGAGTCCATGGGATCGAAAAGAGTTGGACACGACTGGGCAACTAACACACACCACAGCTACTGAGCTCACGCTCATGAGCATGAGCCCATGCTCTGCAGCAAGAGAAGCCACCACAATGAGAAGCCCTTGTGCCAGAACTAGAGAGTAGCCTCCACTTACTGCAACTAGAGAAAGCCCCAGTGCAGCCACGAAGACCCCGTGCAGCCAAAAATAAAAATTAATTGATTATTTTTTTAAAAAGGGAGTCTGTGAATCCCAGAAATGATTTCAGACAATAAGCATATTTCCAGGGAGAGAAACTATAAATGTCAGATTCTCCTGGGGTTTTTTTTACCTCCCCCTGCCAAAAAAAAGGTCGAGAATCACAAATTTGGAAGAAAGAACCTAAAACTTCGGAATCATATAAACTCAGCCTGGGAGGCAGTCTGCCTCTGTGACTGTATTACCCACTCAGTCACTTAACCTCTCGGAGCCTCAGTTTACTCATCCATAAACTGAGGGTGATGGTGGTGAAGGATTGTAAGGAGCAGATGATGACGCCCAGGTGGGGCACTGAGCGTGCGCCTGGTAGGATATCATCTCACCAGCTCTCATTAAATGTCGCTTTCCCTCCCTCCACCCCCAGCTTCTGCCCGGCTTGAGCCCTCTCTCAGAGCCCAGGGCAGGTCCAGTGTGGCCCCTACAAGCCAAGCTAGGAGACGCAGACCAGCTTCTAGCCTGGGTGCAAAGGGAGCCAGAGGCTCCCAATCAATGGGGACAGGGCTCCTGACCAAATAGACCCCAAGGCAGAGGAGGCCCGCTTCCAGGACACAGGCCTAGGGCACCTTACCTCCAGGTCTGCGTGGGGTCATATTCCTCCTGGCTGCTGGCGCTGTGGGTGGTGCCCTCTGTGGCCAGGGTGGTGAAGGACACAGTTGAAACTTTGGTTGCGACTGTCGAGGTCTTGGCTGTGACAGTCGGTAGGGTTGGCCTTGGTGCTGAAATACAAATCAGACTCAGGGAGCCCCGCTGACTCTTCTACCAACCCCCGATTCCGTTCTGGGTTGATTTCACACAAAATAATCACTCAGGAAGTGGGCAGGATGGAGGACCCCATGGCCAGGATCCTCCCAGGGCCAAGTGAGCATTTCCAAATGGGACACAGGTACCGCCCCCAACAGCCCTGACCCCAGCCCCATGATGAGGTCAGGGTCCTCCGGAGGCCCCAGAGTCACCCCCACCCCCAGTCTTGCTCCCCCCCGACACCAAGTCACAGCCTCGTGAGCCTGCCAGAGACGGCTGCCTGGACTGCAGATCGTGTTAGCGCTCCCACTGTGTTCAGCATCTTCGCCCCGCCTGCCGCCTCTCCACTCAGCTCCCCACCTTCCCCACACAGCTCCCCGGGTTTCGGCAGGGAGGCCCACGGCACCCTCCTCTCTCAGCTGCACACCCCGCCTCTCTGCCACCCCTTCCCCGACAAGCACCTTCTCACCGCTCAAGACCGAGGGGATGTGCCAGAGCCCTGACTGTCTCTCTGTGTCTCTCTCTCTCTCACACACACACACACAATATACACACATACACCTACACATACACACACATGTGTGAGCACACACATACATACACACAATATACATACACCCACACACACACACACACACACAGAGTTTGCTCTCTGATGGGATTTCTGCCTGGGCTATCCCAACCTGAGACTGTTAGGTGACCTTGTTGCTGGTACAGGGGGAGGGGTGTGCATGGCTCACCTGGGACCACAGACACCTCAACCTGGAAGGTGGGGTCTCGAAAAATTCCTTCCAACCATGATGTATCAATCCCACACCGGTACGTTCCTGCATCCTCCTTTCTGAGGCTCTCCAAGGTCACTGTGAAGGTGAGGTTTGCAGGATGGTCTCTGATGGACACGCGGCCCCGTGTCACTTCTGTCTTTGACTCTGTGGTCTCCACAATATTCCGTGATAACAAACATGAGTGTTTGCACCAGTATTTGTTATTGTTCCTGAATTTCTCCTGGTACCGACACTTCACGCTCAGGGATCCCCCCACGATGCCCGTCACGCTGCTGGGGCCGCTCAGGGACAAACAGCCTGGAATACACAACCGGGTCCAGCTCCATCAGGTGGGCCTGGGTCAGGACACCCTGCGGGTCACCCCCAAAAGTTCCCCCATCTCTTGCTAGCTGCCCCGTATCAGCCTGAATACACCTTGAGACTCTGCCCCTTCCAATCTGTCAGCCCTAAGACCACAGCTGCCCTTTCCTCCAGACCCCAACTTTCTTTCCTCTGCCCTTCCCACCTCTCACCCACCAGGGACCTCCCACCTCCCAGCTTGTCAGGATGCCCCCAGCCCAGAGCAGCTCAGTCACCTGAAGAACCGCTCGCAGCTGATGTGTTCCCACCAAGGGGCTGTGCCCCGAGGCAGAGAGAGGGCTGCCAGATGGTTCACAGAAGCACCGGACATACCTGGCAAATTTTGCGGATGAAAAGTCACCCGCACACACAGTTTACTGACAGTCTTCATCTCACCCTGGGTCTTACTTCAGCTTGCCTAGCTCCTGTTGACTTAATTTTCAAGGAAGCTTATGCTTTATTTCTAAGATTGGCGTCTGCCATTGTCCCAGACAGTCCTCTGCTACAGAGCCGGGGGACTAAGGTGGCGTGTGTGTGACATTAACGCTGGCCTCCAAGCCGAGGACATGCCCCCCCCCCGGCCCCTGTGGATACGGCTCCTCACCAGCCCTGTAATTCTGTGATGGGGCCCCCACAGTGGTGGAGGGTGTGGCTTGCTGTCTTTTGCTAGAGTTAGGCGTCTTTAATTTGACTTGGCTTTTCAGGCTCTTAAATCACTTGAAGACACTTGAACGTAAGCCTCTGGGGCCTTCTTCTTGTATCTTAAAGGTCTACACGTGTCTGGCACATAGTAGGCCCTCAGCAAACACTTGGGTGTGAGCACCTCCCCCAGCCCACACGGTTCTCCATTCAAAGCTGCCCAAAGCTGACCACAAGCTCCCATCCTCCCACTCCTGGGAGCCCGTCAGGGGGTCGTATTCTGGCCTGGGTGGCAGACGCCCCGCAGAGACGCCTTCTCCAGCCCCATGGTGGGTGTGATGTTTCCTGAGATGCTCCGTGGCCAGTGCTACAGTGGCGTGGAAAGGGCATCAGAAGAATCTGAGTTTTAGTCTCAGTTCTATGACAAGTCTGCTGTGTGTTCTGGGACAAGTTACTTAACCTCTCTGAGCTTCAGAGGCCTCACTGGTAACGTGGTGATGACTGGTAAGCCTCGCAGACATTTGGGAGTATTGGATGAGATAATGGGCACCAAATGCCTGGAGAATGATATCAGGTTGAACCACATGAAGCTGTCGGCATCCCTCTGTGTCTGGCCAAGAAAGCCAACATTTCAGAAAATTCAGTCTAATGAACATAGATAACCCTCTGAGAACTAAGATCCCACAAACCGTGCAGTGCAGCCAAAAATAGAAAAAAAGACATTCTCTACAGGTAAGTGTGTAAATCTGGATGAATGTATGATTTTCTAGAAAATGACAAATCAGTAAAATCGACACATACCGAGTGCTTAACAGATAAATGTCCCAGCCCTTCCTCCATTTATGACGTTGCTTCTGCTGCCCACATCCAGACTCCACGTCCTGTGTCCCCTCGACTGTGAATTGTCATCTTTCCAGCCTGGCTCCCGGCTCCCCTGCCTGGGCTGGGCCCCCTTCACCTCCACCCACGGGACCCAGCCCTCTGCGTCCGGGGCCTGCCTTCCCCTTGCACCGTCTCCGTCTGTCTCTCTCCCTGTGTCTGTCTGTCTCTCTGTGTCACTGTCTCTGTGTCTTTGTCTCTCCTTATCTCTCTCTCTCTCTGTCTGTCTGTCCTCTCTCTCCTTCTGTCTCTCACTTTCTGTCTCTCTGTCTCTCTGGGTCTCATCATCGTCTCATCATCTCTCTCTGTCCCTCTCTCTGCGTGCCTATCTCTGTCTGTCTGCCTCTTTATCTGTCTCTGTCTCTTCTAACAGGGCATTCCTATGTTTTCCTAATGTTTTACTTCAGGATCACAAAATCTCATCCCACTAAATCCCAGATAAACGTGTGAACCATCCAGCACAAGAAGTGGAGAGGAACCGGTGCGTTCACACCCCACCCAGGAGACAGAGTAGAGCCAGAGCAGAAGTTAGTGAATCAGGAAACAAAAAACACTGCAACTAGTGTATATGCTGAAAAGCTGATTTTTCAACTGGGAGAAACAAACAACAAAAGAGACATTCTTGTGCGTAACCAGATCAAGAAAAAATAAAAAGAAGACACACGTAAACCATTAAAAAGAAAAATAGGTAAACCGCAGGCCTCTACAAAAACGTCTGCACACTTGGACAAAACTAGTGATTTTCTCATTTTTTAAAAAACATGTATTTATTTGTTTAGTTGAGCTTGGTCTTAGTTGCCACACTTGGGATCTTTAGCTGTGGCATATGGGATCTAGTTCCCTGACCAGGAATCAAACCTGGGCCTCCGGCGTTGGGAGCACAGTCTTAGCCACCAGACTACCAAGGAAGTCCCCCAAACTGGTGATTTTCTAGGAAAGTATATATTACCGATATTAATCCAGAATAGATTTTTTTTAAATGTAGACCAGTACCTACAAGTGTTAGCAAGGAGTCCTTTCCCAAAGATAACTATGTGAAGTGATATGGTAATTATTTCATGGTGTATACATGTATCAAAATATCACTGTAATTGTACACCATATATGTATATACACAGTTTTTACTTGTTAATTATGCCTCAGTAAAACTGGAGAGAAAAGAGAAGAAAGAAGTTCCTTTTTCTTTCCATTCCAAAAATTGAGGAGAAAAACTCAGTTTCACAAGTTAATTCTCTCAAAACTTTCAAAGACCAGACAATCCCAATTTTATTTAAACATCTGCAGAGAATAAGGAAACAGGAAAAACTTCCTAATTCTTATCATACGTGCTTAGTCACTCAGCTGTATCCGACTCTTTGTGACCCTATGGACTATAGCCTGCCAGGCTCCTCTGTCAATGGGATTTTCCAGGCAAGAATACTGGAGTGGGTAGCCATTCCCTTCTCTCAGGGATCAAACCCAGGTCTCCTGCGTTGCAGACAAATTCTTTACCATCTGAGTCTTCAGGGAAGCCCAATTCTTATTATGAAGTAAGTATGCTGCTGCTGCTGCTACTGCTGCTAAGTCGCTTCAGTCGTGTCCGACTCTGTGCGACCCCATAGATGGCAGCCCACCAGGTCCCGCCGTCCCTGGGATTCTTCAGGCAAGAACACTGGAGTGGATTGCCATTTCCTCCTCCAATGCATGAAAGTGAAAAGTGGAAAGTGAAAGTGAAGTCGCTCAGTCGTGTCCGACTCTTAGCGACCCCATGGACTGCAGCCTACCAGGCTCCTCCATCCATGGGATTTTCCAGGCAAGAGTACTGGAGTAGGGTGCCATCGCTTTCTCCCAAAGTCAGTATAATGTATATCAAAGACTAAAATCCGGCCAAATATCTTGATATAATCACCACTTGAATAGTTCAAAGGAAAAAAACTATAGGCGTACCGTGCCAGGATTGGGGATTTTGTTCCAGAGAACTGTGCGTGCTCAGTTACTTCAGTCATGTCTGACTCTGCGACCCCCTGGACTGGAGCCCACCAGGCTCCTCTGTCCGTGGGATTCTCCAGGCAAGAATCCTGGAGCGGGTTGCCATTTCCTCCTCCATCCAGACAACCATAGTGAAGCAAATATTGCAATAAAGAAAGTCACAAGAAGTTTTTAGTTTCCCAGCACATATAAAAGCTATGTTTGGGACTCCCCTGGTGGTTAACGGTGAAGACTCCATGTTTTAATGCATGGGGTGTGGGTTTGATCCATGGTTGGGGAACTGAGATCCCACATGCTGCACAGCCAAAAGAAAAAAGCGATGCTTACGTTATTATACTCCAGTCTATGAAGTGTGCAACAATTAGCATTATGTCTTACAAACAATTTACATACCTTAATTTAAAAATATCATACTCTATTGCTAAAAAATGCTATGCATCATCTGAGTCTTCAGTGAGTCGTAATCTTTTTCTGGTGGAGAGTCTGAAATTTTGCAGGAATTACCAAAATGTGACAGAGACACGAGGGGAGAAAATGCTGTTGGAAAAATGGAGCCAATAGACTTGCTCAAAGTAGGGCTACCGCAGACATTCAATTGGAGAAAAGCAATGTCTGTGAAACTCAGCAAAGCAAAGCGCAAAGCGAGGTGTGATCGTCTCAGTGCTGCATCGTGTGAGCTCAGTCGCTCAGTCGTGTCCGACTCTCTGCGACCCCGTGGACTGTAGGACCCCAGGCTCCTCTGTCCGTGGGATTCTCCAGGCAAGAATACTGGAGTGGGTTGCCATGCCCTCCTCCAGTGGATCTTCCCAACCTAGGGATCGAACCCAGGTCGCCCACATTGCAGGCGGATTCTTTCCCTGGAGGCTCAGACAGTAAAGAATCATCTCAATAGATCATGAAAAAGCACCTGACTCCTGATGCTGCTGTTTTTAAAAACACAGGCAGTGCCCCCTTTACACTAAATGGAAACACTGCACACCTGCCTGGTCAGGGGCCAGGCAGGCATGACCACCGTCATCTTGGTCCTGGGCATCGTGGGACGAGCCCATGACCAATGAGAGAGGAAACCAGAGAAACAGTGAACCCTCCACCCATGACCAATGAGAGAGGAAACCAGAAAAAAAGCGGACCCTCCACCCAGGCAGATCCTGCGAACACACAAGAACCCCCTAGAGGGACAGTAGAAACATAAGTAATGAGAAGGTGGCCGGTTTCTCAGCGGTAATGAACCTGCCTGCAAAGGAGGAGACGCAGCAGACAGGGGTTCAGTCCCTGGGTCGGGAAGATCCCCTGGAGGAGGAAATGGCAACAACTGACTCCAGTATTCTTGTCTGGAGAATCCCCAAGGACAGAGGAGCCTGGCAGGCTACAGTCCTTGGGATCCAGAGTCAGGCATGCCTGAGTCACTGACCACACAAGGATGACACTGGCAAGGCTGCAGGAGCTGTCTGAGAGCCGTGAACACTCCTAGAGGCCCAGGAGAGAAATCATCACAAGGAAGCCCTCTCCTCCAGGGAGCAAGCCTCCTCCTCCCTTCCCTGAAGCTGCTCTGCCCTCCCCTTCCCTGCCCCGTCCCCCTCGCCTTCCCCGATTGGATGGGAATCCCCATCTCCCTTCCTTGGAGACCACCAGCCCCCTGGTCTTTAGGTCCCGGCCCCTCAAGCCACCCTGGTTGTTCATTCACCTTCGTGACCCTGAGACCAGGGCCAGCCCCTGCCTGGTCCCCACACTTCCTCCACCCCCTGGACCCGTGACCCAGAGGGCACCTCCTGTCAACGAGCACGTTCTGGGTGTGCCCGGCAGTCACCCTGCCACCCACTCTGGCACGCCCTGTCTTTTGCCCTCCTTCCTCTAATAATTCATCCCCAAACCTTCGGCAAAGCCCCTCCTCCGTGTCCCACTGTGGCTCCTGCAAGGCCAGACGGATGCAGAAGGGGAGATGGACCCTCACCCATGCCCTCCGAGGATGGGGTCCATCTTAAGCGGTGGACAGACCATGCCCCAGTCTGAGTCACCCTCCCCACTTCCATCCCCACCCTCCCCCCTCCCCCTCCCACCCCCCATCCCCTGGCAGCCCCCACCTGGGACCCAGAGAAGCAGCAGAGCCGGGGGCAGCCACGTAGCCCGGTGCGGCTGGGCCATCGCTCCAGCACAGATGTCGCCTGCCGCAGCGCCAGCCCAGCCGGTCCTGAGGTCTCAGTCCCCCTCCAGGAGGACAGTCAGGCCTGCAGGCTCCCACTTCTGCTTTTCTTCAAGACTTGCTGCTTCCTTGTTCGGCTTCTTTTCGGTTCTGTTCCTGGAGCTGCTGAGAAGATGGGGGTCGCCGAGGAGCAAGCCTACCGGTAGTGCCCGAGACCCCCCGGCCACGTTCTGTAGGTGCTTCGGTGAGAAGCCCTCCCAAGCCCCCAGCTCACCTCCCCTTCCCTCCCACCCCCAAACCACAGGCTGAAGTTCCCGTCTAACCCAGCCAGTGGCTCCTTGGTTTCCCTGTGGTCGGGGTGAGAGCCCCGGGGAGGAGCAAGGGCCCTGGGTGTGTCCCACAGTGTGACTGCCCCGGGGAGCAGCCCTTCCACGAGCCCCCTGGCTCAAGGCCCGCACCCCCAAGGTGGCACCATGACCCCAGAGTCCCTGAGTGATTTCTCATCGTGGAAACCTGTCTTCCACTTGGCCTGAAGGTCCTCGGGCGGTGACCTTCCTTCCCAGGCAGCCCCCACCGGACCCAGCTCAGGGCTGAGCACAGAGCGGGACTTAGCAAGCCTGCATGGACCCCTCTTCCCCAATCCACGTGGAGCTCAGGCTCCAAATACACACACACATGTTCCTTGTGACACGTGCCCCTAGGTTGCGCAGAACAGCCTCACGAGCATCGGAAACCAGTCCTAACATGCCACCTGAGAGCTTGCAGATAATTAACTCTAAATGCCCCCATCCGGAGTCCCCTGAATGCCCTTCCCTTCCTGCTCTGCCTATAACATTTCCAGAAATGTATATTTTTCAACCACCAAAAGTCAAGGTCTTGAATGTCAAGGTCAAGAGCGGGGAGGCACCAGCTGGATAAGAAGCAGGAGGCTGGGTTGTGGCTCATCCACAACCACCCTTTGTACCACTGGTGTGACCTTGACCAAAACCCGAAGCTCCTGTAAAATGTCAATAACAATAGCTAATCGGAGGGAATAGAATAGTATCATAATTATACAAACACTTGAAGATGAGATAATAGTGTCCTCAAGCCAGTTTTTTCCCCAAGGAAATATATCTTTCCTCTAATGAAAGGCAATAGGAAAATAGGATTTTTTTAAATTTATTTTTTGGCCCCTGCCATGCACATGTGGGGTCTTTGTTCCCTGACTAAGGATCAAACTCAAGTCCCCTGCAGTGGAAGCATGGCGTCTTCACCACTGGAGAACCAGGGGCGTCCCAGAAAATAGGGTTTGATAGGAAGACATATGCTTTACAAATAGTCTGCCAGATGCACCTGTCCTTAGAAACCTAGAGAAACACTTAAACTATAGCAAAGAGGAAGTTCAGTCCAGTTGCTCAATCATGTCCGACTCTTTGTAACCCCATGGACTGCAGCACACCAGGCTTCTCTGTCCATCACCAACTCCTGGAGCTTGCCCAAACTCATGTCCATTGAGTCAGTGATGCCATCCAACCGTCTCATCCTCTGTCGTCCCCTTCTCCTCCTGCCAGCAAAGAAGAAAGGCCAAGGCAATTGATCCCCGCCAACCCCATCCTGTTCATCCTAACCTGCCCACAAACCCTAAGAAAGAAACAGATTGATGCAAAATTACCCCATGATGTCAGAAAATTAAGAAAGAGGTACTTTCCCCACTGGCCTTCAAAGATTATCAGTGCATGAGATGTAGGGGAAAATGAAACCCGCAGCTCCAGGCCTGAACCCCCTTCCTTGGAGCGGGGGGTCTTGCAACCAGAGAGCCCCTCATCATAGGCTCTGGTGGTCTCTTCCCAGGCTCTTGGATCTTCTTCCCAGTGTGGACGCCAGTGCTCGGAGGCCAGTGGGCAGGGATGACATGGTGGTGATGGGTAGGGGGTTCCAGACCTGCAGCTGCCCGTTGAGCTCTGAGAACCCAGATTTGGGGGTGGGGCCCTGCAGAACTTCCCTCCCTGGGGCATCGCAATCTCAGAGCCGCCACCCTCGTCCCAGGGAGATGAGGCTCCCTCAGCCCTGCTTCTTCCTCCTCTTGCGCAGGAAGGAAAGCCAAGGGACCCTCAGGGAGGGCGTGTCTCACCCACAGTGGGTCAGGTGTGGCCGAGAGGCTGAACTGAGAAGCAGGAAGCAGCTGAGAAGGAGAGCTTGACATCTGGGGGAGCTGGCAGTGGGGGGTGGGGCTGGGGGCGATGCCTCTGACGGCCACTGAGCACCTACTATGCTCTTGGAGGTGTGTGTGGTGGTGGGATGCACCACCCAGGGAGTTCATCACCACAGGATCCACAGGGCAAGGGGAGGGACTCCGAATGAGGAACAGCCAGGAGAGGGGCAGCAGGAAGGGACAGACCGCTGGCTGGGAGCATCTGGTTTCCCTTCGGCCAGAGCCTGGGTGAGATCAGCGTTTGCTGACTCCACAGCTTCCGTCTGGAGGACCCGGAGGACAGACGGAAGACCAGGAGGATGGATGGAGGACCAGGAGGAGAGACAGGGGACAGGGAGGACGGACGGGCAGAGACTGGGAGGATGGATGGGGACCCGGAGGAAGGACGCACAGGGGTCAGGAGGATGGACGGAGGGCCGTGAGGACGGACGGAGGTCTGGGAGGGACAGACCGGGGACCAAGGGGATGGACGGGTACCAGGGGGACAGACAGGCGGGGGACCAAGGGGACAGACAGGGGGCTGGGAGCATCTGGTTTCCCTTCAGCCAGAGCCTGGGTGAGACCAGTGTCTGCTGACTCCACGGTTTCTGCCTGGCCCAGCCAGCATCCCTGGGGCCGCCACACCTCGCCTTCCTGCCCCTCCCTAAGGAAACTCCCTCCACGTGACCTGACCCTCCGAGGGCCCAGGCAGCTTAACCAGCCCGTGTTACGGGGCCAACGACCATGACCAACATGAGGGCCAACAACATGCTGTCCTGTCTGGGTCTGGATGCGCTGTGGTCCAGACTGAGAGAAAGAGGAAGCTGCGGGTGGGCAGACAGGCAGGTGACCATGCCAGCTGAGGCCTGAGAGCCCTCACGGCCCCCAAGGGGTCCTCCAGGCTCTCTGTCATGTGCAGAGCCACCGCTCATGGGGCCTGCCCCCAGGGACACTCTCTCCACCCCGGGGAGGGAGCTGGGGCTGGCACCTGGTCCAGCGGGGGCCTGGGGAATTTACCTGGCACCCACGGTTGGGGTGGGGGTGGTCAGCAGGGGGGCATCCACCTGCGGCCTCTCCTGCCCCTCTGCGAATGTGGTTGAGCGCTCCCCAGGGTCGAACCCAGGGATGGGGCTCCTCGAGCGGGAGGGCTGTGGCTGGCTCTTCACAGACGTTGCTTCATCCTCAGACCCCCCTCCCCACCATGCCTGTCACTCACTCTCCCCGAGCCAGGCTCAGCCACCTTCTCAGAAGACCCCCTCCTTCTCCCCGCCCCTCTGAGCCCCTCAATGCCTCTTTCCGATGAGGTCACCTCTGCCCAGGTGTCACCGCATGCCCTCTGTTTTATGGAAAGGCTGAAGATCTCACAAAAGCAGAGACCACCAGCAGCTCCAGGCTTATACACACCCGTGCCCCTCCTCCGCACTTCCTGGGAAGGAAAACCAGATTGGAGATGTGTCCAGAGAAGGCCAGGCCACCAAGATCTCTCTTGTCTTCTTGCCAAACAAGCACCGCCAGGGAGAAGAAAGGGACAGAACTTAAAATGATGAGAGCCCGTTAAATCTGTCCAACCGAGCTCGTAGGCCTGTGCATGTCACCTAGGTTACATCGCAAACGAGGTTCAAGCAGAGGCCAGTGGCCTGACGCCAGGGAGGGGGAAGCAGCAGGCTCCAGACTGACCACCAGCCCCTCCCAAGCACCCAGGACCACCGAGCGGCCGGTGTCTAAGTGGGCAGCCTCTCTGGCCTCCAGCATCTCTGCCGAATCACCTAAGATCTCTGCAGGGAGCCGGGCTGAGGGTGAGGGGTGGGAGAGGGGAGCTGGCTTCCCCAGGGCCCTGGATTGTGACGACAGGGGGCGGCAAAATGGGGAGGTCCAGCCTTTGTGTCGGGGACCTGAGCGGCTTTCCGGCTTTTTGTGCGTCCTTGTTCAGTCAGCTTCTCCTTCTGTGAAAGGGGAACCCTACTCCTCACCCTGCCTCCTTGGCGGGAAGGCATAAAATGAGATCAGAGGTGTGAATCCATCTTCCTCAACATCCGCCGTGTACCTGTGTTCATTTCTACTCCGGGCAGGAAGTTGAGATAACACACTTATGAGAACCCACATCTGTCTGTGGGAAACCTGAAACTTCTGCCCACCAGCCCATGACTCAAAGGGCAGTGAGCACACAGGGCCGGCAGGGAGAGGCTGCTTCCGGAAGGCGTGGAGGGCGCCCACACTGCTGACTCAGGAGCAGGGTGAGGAAGAGGGTGTTGCGGCCTCGGGAACCAAACTGACGGCTTTGCCAGGGCATCCCCGCCCCGCCCCCACCCCCACCCCCCCGCCCCCATCATCATCACCACCTCCCTCTGTCTCCTTCTCTTTCTCGGGCCGCCCCAGGCAAAGGCACACCTGCTCCTGCAGGGGAAGGCCTGGGTGCCAGACCAGGGACACCTTCCCCTGTGCTAGTGGGGGATCAACCAGGAAGCGGTCCACTTACAAATTTCTATTCTTTGACTTTGAGAGGCACACTTCTCCTTGAGCTTGAATGTGTGAGTTTCATGCTGAGGGTGACCCTAGCTCCCTTCCCGACCTCGGGAAGGTCAGAAGCTTTCTCCCCACCCCCAGCACTCCTCTAAGCATCCTGATCCTGGGCCTTCCCTGATGCTCCAGTGGCTAAGATTCTGTGCTCCCAATGCCAGGGGCCCATGTTTGATTCCTGGTCAGGGAGCTAGATCCCACAAGCCACAGCTAAAGATCCTGCATGACGCAACTCAGACCCAGCACAGCCAAAGTAATTAATTAAAAATAAGTAAATACTTATTTTAAAAAATACATCCTGATCCCACTGCTCATCTGTCTCAACCACAGCAGCCTTCCTGCAGACGTTTTTCAGAAGCTGATAGAATGTGTATGATTCAAA
Source organism: Bos mutus (assembly GCF_027580195.1). Taxonomy (NCBI): domain Eukaryota; kingdom Metazoa; phylum Chordata; class Mammalia; order Artiodactyla; family Bovidae; genus Bos; species Bos mutus. The sequence continues at coordinate 6,359,837 of NC_091635.1, read as the reverse complement.
GGGCCAGTGCAGACTACAGGGCTTTGTAATAAGAGAGCACTAACTATAGAGATAGATGCATCACCAACTCCATGGACATGAGCTTGAGTAAACTCCGGGAGTTGGTGATGGACAGGGAGGCCTGGCGTGCTGCAGTCCATGGGGTCGCAGAGTTGGACACGACTGAGCGACTGAACTGAACTAAACTGAACTATAGACAAGAGCTTCCCAGGTGGCGCAAGTGGTAAAACAGCCGCCTGCCAGTGTAAGAGACCTAAGAGACGCGGGTTCAGTCCCCGGGTCAGGAAGATCCCCTGGAGGAGGGCATGGCAACCCACTCCAGTATTCTTGCCCTGGACAGAGGAACCTGGCAGGCTACAGTCCATGGGGTCCCAGAGAGTCGGACACGACCGAAGCGACTTAGGAAAAACAAGAAGAAGCAATTGTAGACAAGGATGTGTCTCCATTCACGTTCCAAGGCATTGTGTCGAGGATTATACGCCCTGCCGGTTAGGCAAGAGCCAGCTGTGCTGACTTACCTGGCCTGTGTCTTTTGTCTTCCCTTTATCTCTTTCTGGTTTCCTGCACCACCGTGATACCCAGAGAAGTCTAGCCCACTTCTGTTTTCTGAGCCTCTTAGCACGTTACAAAATGAAGAGACACAAAAAAGAACTAGTGAAAATTGCGTATTTAACAAATCAGAGTTTTTGCAAAACACACAGAGCAAGGAATTGGACAATTCTTTAGACTTCTGCAAGATGTATAAAAATATTAATTCATGGTACAGGCTGGTCATGGGCCCCAGGTGTAGAGTTATGGAAAAGGCTCCCTCATCCTCTCTCTTCCGGCAAGTCCCGTAATTTCTGAGCCTTTATGGAGAAAGTCACTGAAAATAATGTCAATACTAATTTTGAGGAAATGTTCTGAAATTGAGTTCTGGTGATGGTTGTACAACTCTGTAAATGGACTAGATATTATTGAATTATACTGATACTTCTGGAGCTTCAGAGGTAAAGAATCCACCTGCCAAGCAGGAAATGTGGGTTCAGTCTTCTGGGTCAGGAAGATTCCCTGCAGAAGGACATGGTAACCCACTCCAATATTCTTGCCCAGGAAATCCTGTGGACAGAGGAGCCTGGTGGGTTACAGTCCATGGGGCCGCAAAGAGTCAGACACAACTGAGCACGCACGCTTGCCTGCCTCATGCTCTGGACAGGTGGATTGCTGGAAGGAGAAAAAAAGAAAAAGTGGAGTTGAAGTTGGTCTCTCCACCCAACCGCACCCGGTCCATCGTGCTGGGCCCTGCAGGTCTTTCTCCTTGGGTTTTGTCCCCTCATCTGCCCCTCGCCACCAGACCCTTCCTGATCAAATGTCACTACACCAGAGGGCTGATTGCCTCCTTCCTGCAAAGGGGGAGGAAAACAGGGGAGGCTGTCAACAGGCCGGGACAAAGTCATCAGAAACTTTCAGCAGAGGGGATGGGTGTCTACCTGTCTCTCCCTGGGGAGCGGGGAATTAAGGGCTGCGGTGTGGGTGCCGCTTGTCAGCAGAGCTGAAAGCAAGACAGCTTGCTGCCCTAGCCTGGTGTCCACTCCGTGTGCCCAAAGCATGCCCATCCTGCTCCATCATGCTCTGAATTCCAGCACCTTCTGTGCTTCAGCTCCTGAATGCCCACCTGGCTCCAGACCCCTGGCTTCTACCAGGGTTCTCAGGGATTCAGGGTGACAGGGAGAGGAGTGAGCAGGGGCTGGACAGGCGAGTTGGGGTGGACCAGATGGCCAAGCCTAGCCTTGGCCCAGGCAGGTCTTGGGGCAGTGCTGGGAGGTCCCACAGGCCTGGGCCTAATTCCCAAGGTGGCCAGAGCCAGGGAATGCTAGTCAGGCAGCAGAGAAGCGGTGCAGCAGGGACTAGAGACAGAGGAGCCTGGTGGGCTACAGTTCCGAGGGTCGCAAAGAGACGACACGACTGAGTGCTGAGCACGCCTGGCCCACACAGGAACAAGTGAAGAGGCTTCCTTAGCACCCTTGCAAGGATGCAACGGGCCAGCTGTGAGCGGTCCCTGTTGCCATCTGGCGGTGATCGCCAGAACTGCCGGCTTTCTGGGGCAGGTAACTTTCTTGATGCTTTTGATCTGTGGTGTTAGAGAAGACTCTTGAGAGTCTCTCGGACTGTAAGGAGATCAAACCCAGTCAATCCTAAAGGAACTCAGTCCTGAATGTTCATTGGAAGGACGGATGCTGAAGCTGAAACTCCAATACTTGGGCCACCTGATGCAAAGAACTGACTCATTGGAAAAGACCCTGATACTGGGAAAGACTGAAGGCTGGAGAAGGGGACAACAGAGGATGAGATGGCTGGATGGCATCAACGACTCAATGGAGATGAGTTTGAGTAAGCTCCGGGAGTTGGTGATGGACAGGGAGGCCTGGTGTCCTGCAGTCCATGGGGTCGCAGAGAATCGGACATGACTGAGCGACTGAACTGAACTGAACTTTGTTTCCCTCTCTGCAAGTCAGGAAGTACAGAGGCTTCTGTCCAGGTATGCAGGGGTGTGGCACTGATGCTTCCAGATCCCCCAGCCAGGAGCCCAGGAACAAGGGGAAGTCTCGAGGCCCTTGAAGAGAGGATGTGGGGGCTTCAGAGAGGTGGTGGAGGAATAGGAGATGAGAGCAGAAGGGATGGAGCTGGAAAGAGAACAGTGCCCGGCTCTCAGACCAGGAGGGATGGCAGACACTGGAGCTCAGGCTCTGGGGTCTCTTGGGCTTTTGGTCTGCAGCCAGTGAGACCAGGAGCGACTCAGACTCCCAACTAGACCCTCACCTCTGAGGCCAGCCAGGGATGGTCCAGCTGCCCCATTAAGGTGGGCAGGCTGGTGCTTCACTTCGGCTACCTAGGGACTGTTCTAGAAGAGGGACGGGGCTGAGGCTGCAGGTGGTAGAGGGTAGCAGGTTGGGAAGCAGAGACAGAATCAGGTCTCACCCCCGACACACACACGCCCTGGCCTCCTGGTAATGTCCTCCACCACCAGGCTCTGCTCGGTTGCTGTCAGCAGGGAGTCCTGGGTGTTGCAGCCTCGCAGGGCTCCCTGCTGACAGCAACCCCTTTCTGAGCATGTGTTTTGGCCACAAGGACCAGAGCATGAGACCTTAAACACTGCTGAGGTTTCTAGCTCTAGAGAACAGGAGGCTCAGCTCCTCATGGGCAGTTTCAGGGGTCAGAGTGCATGTACGTAGGGCTCGGGTAGGGAGGGGAGAGGGTAGAAGAACCGGCAGAGCACTGTGGGGCCTGGGGCGAGGGGAGAAGCAGAAAGAAGCATAAACCTGAGTGGGCACAGAAGCTGGCGGGGGTCTCCACCCTGGATGCATATTACTCTCTCCCAGGGAGCTTTCAAGAAAACACCCACGCCTAAGCCACCTCCTTCACCTCCCTCCCCGTTTTCCCTAGCCAGCTGGGCCCCGAGATCCTGACTCAGTTGATCTGCGTGGAGTCCTGGCAGGGCATTCATGCCCCCAAGGAAGCGGGAGGAGGGAGCATGCCGCCAAGGGAGAGAAGATGTTCTGGGCAGACCCTGGATGCACCCTGGAGCCAGTGCGGGCAGCACAGAAGTCCGCCAGGGACTCACTTCAAGGAGCCACTCTCTGACCCCTGGACCAGCACCCAACAGCTCTCCTGGGAAGGAGAGGACTCAAACAGGGGCACCCAACATGACAGTGAAACCTATGACCGGGGGATTTGGCATCCCACCGCAATCCTTCCACGGGGTCAGATCCACAGTGGTGGTGCTGAAAGTGAATGGACGGATGAAAGCATGGATGGACAGACAGACACTGAAAGCGCTTAAGAGCTTAGATTCTGGGTCCCACTACCAGGCTAACCCTGCCTATCCTAGGAGAGCCATGCCTTTCAAAGACCCAGCCCATTCCTTCCCCTCAGACTTTGTCCAGGGACCCCAACTCCCTCCCTAGCCACATGACCTCACACTTGGACAGGCTGCCCTGAACCCGAGCGCCAGGACATGTCGCTCCAGGTTAAGTATTCCAGGCGAGATCCAAGATCCTGCCGTACTATCTGTCTCCACCAGGGGGCGCTCTATGCCCAGGCACTATTAATCGGTCTTTTGACAACCGTTCAACGGAGACCTACATTGTGCCAAGCGCTGGGTCCAAAGACGGGGTAAGTAAGGTTAGTCACTCAGTCCTGTCTGACTCTTTGCGATCCCATGGACCGTAGCCCGTCAGGCTCCTCTGTTCATGAAATTCTCCAGGCAAGAATACTGGAGTGAGTTGCCATTTCCTTCTCCAGTTTCTCAATAGAATTCTTCAATCTTTTTTACTCAGTTCAGTATTATCTTCTGAAAGTCAGAAACTTGTAAAGTCCTTTTTTGTAAGAGTGCCACAGTATAAAAGTATCTGTAAATAACAAAAGACTTAAAAGTCATGGTTAAATATCTGATAAATTGATAAAGACAATTGGACAATACTTATTCCTTAATCAAAGTAACCAGAGATCTCAAAATCAAATATAAATCACTTAAAGGCAAAGAAACTCATATAATCAGTTTATCAAAAATGCATTCCAACCTGAAGATAAAAATACAGCCTGGGATGGGCTTGCCCAGGGGCACTTGGAGAACTGGGTCCTGCTGGACTGAGAGGAGGAGGGGGCTGGAAATGGAAGACCCCAGGGGGAGGAAAGTCAGTCCCAAGAGGAGGTGGGAGGGAAGGGGGAAGGGAGGGAGCGTATGGCAGTGGAAACGATTTCAGGATTTGAAACTTGGAAGAGGAGGGAGTCCGTAAAGAAACCCAGGACGTTTAGGAAGATAAAACCTGGAACTTCCAAGGACAGCAGCAAAATAAACGACATTCTTCCAGCAGGTCCTGACTCGGTCCCCAGAGCCCCTCTTCCCTGCTGAGATGTCCAGGAGTGGCCAGAAAACCTTCCCCTGGTCACCGCTAGGACATGAGGGCAGGATCATCATCTGAAAAGATCCCTCCTCTGTCTACAGCCATACCGCCCTGAGCATGCCCAATCTCGTCTGAAAAGAACCCCCCCTCCCCCGGTGCCTTGCACCCTGGAAATGCCGGGGGGGGGGGGCTCTCCCTCCTGCCAGGCAAGGTTGAACTTCCTTCATAATCTCAGTGAGCCCGAAACTGGTCAAGGACCACGGTCCCTTGTGGCCTCCGGTTGGAATATGACCCCGTGGACAGGTTTCACCTCCTTGGAGGACGGGGTCTTTAACTACCCACCCAGGTGGTCTCGGGCTGACAGCTGGTGACTGATGCTCCCTCCTGGTGTGGCTGACACTTGACCGCTGGGCTCCGAATGGGGCGATGCCCGTGGCTTTTACGGCTTTCCTTGTAGGCAACGGTGGGTCACTGGTGTATCCAATCACAGCTCTCTTACCTCACTTGGGATGCTGTGGGGGGGGGTGGTGGCAGGTAGACAGCCCCTTCCCTGTTCTTCTATTGACACATGAAGGGCAAGGATGCAGCTTCCTAAACAGAGACTTTCCATGTGATATGTGCTCAGTGCCTGCCCTCCCTTGACCCAGATCTGTAGCCCATATCTGGGAAGAGGCACAGGGATCTCAACATTCTTGGCTTACGGACAAGAGAGATAATTGTCTTTCTTTATTTATTAATGCCATCTGCTTTCCTGGAGGAGGGAAAAAAAATCTCAGCGGGGTGGTGCCAGGGAGTCTCAACCTCCAGGCAGCGGTACCCATCCCAGAGAGAACCAAGTGAAGTACGCATGGACGTGCTTGAAACAGAACAATAGCCGTGTCTGCATGACCACGATGACTGATAAAGACACGTTCTCTGATTTTCACTTTCAACCTCTGAGTTAAAGCCTAAGCTAAATAGTGGTAATATCTTGGTTTACGAAGAGGTTTTCTTGGGAAGAATTTTGGTTTTGTGCTATATTTGTGAATTAGAGAATAGCTGTTAGTCATTATTTTATGGATAACTGATTTGGCAGAAAGTGAAGAGGAACTCAAAAGCCTCTTGATGAAAGTGAAAGTGGAGAGTGAAAAAGTTGGCTTAAAGCTCAACATTCAGAAAACGAAGATCATGGCATCTGGTCCCATCACTTCATGGGAAATAGATGGGGAAACAGTGGAAACAGTGTCAGACTTTATTTTTGGGGGCTCCGAAATCACTACAGATGGTAACTGCAGCCATGAAATTAAAAGACGCTTACTCCTTGGAAGGAAAGTTATGACCAACCTAGATAGCCATATTCAAAAGCAGAGACATTACTTTGCCAACAAAGGTTCGTCTAGTCAAGGCTATGGCTTTTCCTGTGGTTATGTATGGATGTGAAAGTTGGACTATGAAGAAGGCTGAGCGCCGAAGAATTGATGCTTTTGAACTGTGGTGTTGGAGAAGACTCTTGAGAGTCCCTTGGACTGCAAGGAGATCCAACCAGTCCATTCTGAAGGAGATCAGCCCTGGGATTTCTTTGGAAGGAATGATGCTAAGGTTGAAACTCGAGGACTTTGGCCACCTCATGCGAAGAGTTGACTCACTGGAAAAGACTGATGCTGGGAGGGATTAGGGGCAAGAGGAGAAGGGGACGACAGAGGATGAGATGGCTGGATGGCATCACTGACTCGATGGACGTGAGTCTGAGTGAACTCCGGGAGTTGGTGATGGATAGGGAGGCCTGGCGTGCTGGGATTCATGGGGTCGCAAAGAGTCGGACACGACTGAGCGACTAATCTGATCTGATTTGCATATGATTGATTACAAATAAAACCTACTAGAATCCAAAACCAAAAAGGCTTCATTATGCACCCAGTCCCTTTCTGGGGTCCTTCTTGTCAAGCCGCCCCAGCGTACAGCCCACCCCTCCTCAATCTCACCTGAGACTGGTCCAGGAGGGTATGGGAAGGCTTGCATCTCCCCACCCCCTGAATCCATATGGTGAAGGAAGTCCTAGAAGGAGATGTGATTTGGAGAGATGCTCCTTACAGGAGCGGTCAAGTTAACATGAAGTCGTGAGAGTGACCCCTGGCCCAATATGACTGGCGCCCCCTTGAAGAGGGGACATTCGGACTTACAGATACGCACAGAAGGAACACGTGATGGGACAGAGAGGAGACGGCCGTCGGCCCGCCAAGGGGAGCCTGGAGCAGGCCCCTCCCTCAGCGTCAGGTGGGCCTGGGCTTCCTGACTCCCTTCCTTTTCCTTTGGTTGCCCTGCACAGCGTGGCCTTTGCTGGTGGCTCAGGGGTAACGAATCTGTCTGCAATGCAGGCGCCGAGGGAGACACAGGTTTGATCCCTGGGTCAGGAAGATCCCCTGGAGAAGGGAATGGCTGCCCACTCCAGTGTTCTTGCGGGGACAATCACCTGAGCAGAGGAGCCTGGTGGGCTGCAGTCCATGGGGTCGCAAAGAGTAGGACACAACTGAAGCGACTTAGCACGCATGCACACACACACAGCACGTGGGATTTTAATTCCTCGACCAGGGATGGAACTTGCACTCCCTGCAGTGGCGTCTCGAAGTCTTAACCACTGGACCACCAGGGAAGTCCCTTGTCGCCGTGATTTTGGGACTTCCGGGCTCCAGAACCATGAGATGATACATTTCCGTTACGTTGCCCAGTCTGTGGTACTTTAGCAGATGGTGAAGCGCCAAATGTATCAGATTCCCTACTCACTGGTCCCAGTGGAGAAGGGACCTTCCGATGACTCACAAACTCCCCTGTTGGCCTTGGTGATTCTGACCAAGGAAGAGACCCCCTCGTCCCGCCCAGGCTGGTCCCCTGGGCTCCACTTTCCAGTCTGACCACCTCCCCCAGGGAAGCCCTCAGCCCCAACACAGGTACCCGGACACCTGCACACTCACAGGTAACCGTCCTTGCAGCCGAAAGTTTGGCAGCACCTTACGGAAACGGTAAGGTGGCTGCAGAAATCACACGGGTGGTGGGCGGTAGCGTAACTCCCAGAGACATCTGATTCGGAGCTCAAGTGACACCCGGAGACGGAGTTCACAGGTCTGAGGTGTTAGGAGGATCGTGTACATGACGGAGTTCAGTTCGGAAACTGACGGCAGTGAGCCTGATGGCAGGGGACAGCCTTTCACAAATACTGATGAAGAACTAAAGAATGGATGAGGGACTCCCCGGTGGTCGAGGGACAAGACTCCACGCTCCCAATGCAGGGGGCCCCGGGTTGGATCCCTGGGCGGGGAACTAGATCCCACGTGCCCTAACTAAGAGTTCACAGGCCACAGCTAAAAATCCTGCATGCCGCAGCTAAGACCTGGAGCAGCCAAATGAATCGATGACAATATTTTCTTAAAAAATGAATGAATGAATGAATGAACCAGCTAAAAGTTGCTCCCAAGTCTGTTCCCATGCTGTTTGGACACGGCATGTTTTATAACGATGAGCTAGCTACACACAGAAAAACTGCAAAGAGCACACCAAAGCGTGCCGTGAATATCACATCCTGAGTTCTCCGAATTGCAATTATTTAGCAAGGAGGGGTGGGGTGGGTGTGTGTAGGGGGTGGGTCCCATGCCCCTACATGCGAAGAACACACACAGTCTTCCCCAGGGTCTCAGCCTCAGCCTTCTCAAAAAAAACTCCCCAGGGAAGAATGTAATGGAAAAAGTAGGCAGGGTGAGGGAAGCTTATCTTTCTCTGTGACTTCGCAGAGTCTGGCCTCCGTGAGGGCAGGGCAGGGACCACACAGGCCCGTGGGAACAGAGGCAACTGCAGGGGAAGTTCACTTTGGGGCATCTTTTCTTTCTTTCAGATCATTTTTTTTAAAATATGTAATTTATTTTTGGAACTTCCCAGGAGGTCCAGTGGCTAGGACTCTGTGCTCCCAATGCAGGGGGCCCGGGTTGGATCCCTGGTCAGGGAACAAGATGCCACATGCTGCAACGAAGTCTAATAAATAAAATAATAAGTATTTTTAATTTAAAAAATAAAAATGTGTAATTTATTTTCATGGGGAAGGAAAGAATGAGAAGAAGGAGGAAAGGAAGGACAAGAAGGAGAGAGAAAAACAGTGAAAAGTCTTCCTGTCCTTCATCTCCCTGGTCCCAGAGACCCAACTCCTCTTTAATCTGCTATGATGACTTTCTTCTCTTTATGCAAATACAGGAAAATATGGACACAGGGAAAGAAAAAAAGTGAAAGTCGCTCAGTCGTGTCTGATTCTTTGCAACCCCACGGAGAAGTCCATGGAATTCTCCAGGCCAGAACACTGGAGAGGGTAGCCTATACTAGAGAGAGGTCTCCCGCATTGCAGGCCGATTCTTTACCAGATGAGCCACCAGGGAGGCCCAGGGGCCAGTAAAACTCCCCTCTCCGGGCCGGGGCTGGAGCCTTTTGAAAATTCTACTTTGCATGTGGCCGGGGGTGGGGGGGAAAAGGGGGGACGGGCCAGGAGCGCCGTCCCCGCCCTTCCCTGTCCTTCCTCTGTGCCCACCAGCCCCAAACGGGCCTGCTTAAGGGGCCCAACAGAGGCTCCTCCAGCCGGGACCGAGTCACTTTTTGTCCCCTGAAAACCGCTTTCCCCTACCCTCTACCTCCACGTGTGTCCGTGTGTGTGTGTGTGTGTGTGTGTGCGCGCGCACAGGAGTGCATAAGAGGTTGCCTGACTTTTTGCCTGTGGAGAGAGGGGCTCCCCAGGTGGCACAGTGGTAAAGAACCCGCCTGTCAACTCAGGAGGTACGGGTTTGATCCCTGGGTGGGGAAGATCCCCTGGAGGAGGAAATGGCAACCTTTTTCAGTGTACCTGCCTGGAAAATTCCATGGACAGAGGAGCCTGGTGGGCACCAGGTCGCCAAGAGTCAGACACGACTGAGCAACTGAGTACACACACACACACGAGGAAGGGGAACAGAGGCTGAGCCCAGCCACGTCTGGTTGACCCCAAAGACTGGGGTCCATAGCAAAGCCCCTGCCGACAGGGGCGCCCCCTCCTGACAGCCCGGGCTCAGCCCTCCAAGCCCCCTCCCCAGCTCCTCTCCGTGAGCCGGAAGCTGCCCGATAGATGGACGTGTCCTGTGAGTCTCCTTCTGGTGCCCGGACTACACTGACTGCTAATGACTGAAAAACAGCTGGGTCTCCCACAACTCGGGTCCCAGGGCCTTCTGCTCAGCACCCGCTCAGGGGAGGAGCGGAGAAGGGCTCCCACAGCGAGAAGGGCTGGCTGGTCACATGCTGCCTGAATGCTGTCAGCTGAGGGTCACGGTCCCCAGGCTGGCCTGAAGCACCTGTAAACCAGCTGGGGGAGGGGAAGCCCAGCAAAGTCAGAGTCCTGGACTTGACGGGTGGGGTGGGGAGAGAAGACCCCAGGCTTCAAAGCCAGGGCCCGGGAGCCTGGCTGGATGCCCACTGAAGCACCCCAGAGAAGCGGCTCTCAACCCAGGAGTCTGCCTCCAGGGGACACTGAGCAATGTCTGGAGACATTAGTGGAGGTCGGGGCTGGGGGTGGGGGAAGGGTGGGGGAATGGGGGTGGAGAGGCGGGTATCTAGACGTGGAGGCCAGGGATGCGCCCGAGTCCTCCCTGGATAGCAGGGCCTCCACCGCGGAGAATGATCTGGCCTGGCAGTCTGAGAAATTCTGCCCCAAAGGCAAGGCGGGAGCGAGGCGAGGCTCCCCGGGTCATCACACCCACCCGTCCGAGCTTCCTGAGCCCAGGAAGGCGACTTCTCTAGGGAACAAGCCCCCGCGTCGCGAAGACACAGGCATGAACGCTGTATCTCCAGATGCCGGGCTGGGTGATGGGCTCGCAGCCAGGAGGGGACGGAGAAAAGCTCCCCAGCGGGAGGCCGAGTGGAACGCCCGGATCTTGGCCGGGCCGGGCCCTGAAGGCAGAGAAGGGGCAGGACCCGCCGGCCCCAGACGCGCTGGCCATCCGCCCAGCCGACGACACCGGTGGAAACAGCGGGCCCGGGCCTGCTGCCCCCGCGGCGGCGATCGCTTTGCGGAGGTGTCGGGGTGGGGCTGGGGGTGGGGAACCGGAGGCGCCCCGGGTTGGCTGGGGGTGGGGGGGCGGGCCCGCAGGGAGAGTGACGTCCGCACGCCCGAGGCTCGTCCCCACCCCCTCCGCCTGCCGCCCCAGGTGCGTGGGAGACAGCGGGGCGTCTTCTTCGGAATTCGGAATCGGGAGCCCGCCTCCCAGCGCCTCCCAGCACCTCCCCCAGGGGGGCAGGGCCGGAAGGGCGGGGCAAGGGGGCAGACAGCCGGGTGGAATTCCAGGGGCACCCTCCAACAGCGCCCCCGCCTCCTGCACCCGGGGCCTCCGCTCCAGGCACGGCCAGGCAGTGGTGGCCCTGAATCTGAACAGTCCTCCAGACCTTGAGGGCTTCCCTGGTGGCTCAGATGGTAAAGTTGCTGCCCGCAATGCGGGAGACCAGGATTCGATCCCTGCATCAGGAAGTTACCCTAGAGGAGGGCATGGCAACCCACTCCAGTGTTCTTGCCTGGAGAATCCCCATGGACTAAGGAGCCTGGGGGCTGCAGTCCATAGGGTCACAAACAGTCGAATACGACTGAGCGACTTCAGTTTCAGTTTCCAGACTTGAGTCGGGGCCCCAGGGCTCACCTTCAGTGCAGTCTTGTGGTTTCCGGGTCCTCTTATTCAACAGCTGGCGTCCCCTCGGCCAGGGCTTAGGCAGAGCGGGAGCCTCAGGGTCTGACCTGGGGACAGAGGAGTGAGGCTGAGAGTCCCCAGCGGTCAGGGACCAGATATTTCCTTTGAGGTTCCCAGGAGCTTAATAAGAATTTGCTTACGGACTGAAAGCTGTTCAGTCCTAGTTTTTCAACCTGACTTCTTGACTTCCTGTGCCCAGGGGACCCTCTTAACACTGTGGTAGCCAGCCCCTGCCATCAGAGGCCTGCCCGGGTCTGGCCCTCTCCACTCTCAGCACCCACTGGGCACCCATGAGACAGCAGAGGAAATATGTGCCACCTCCGAAGGGTAGAAGATGGTAAAAACTGGCCTAGAGAGCCGCCTGTCTGGGCAGGGAACACTAGAGCAGCGTATATGGCCATGACTTCCACGGAATGACCTTGAGGAACTCAATACTAAATATGGACGCAGAGTGTTACACTTCCATTTTACAGATGAGGAGACCGAGGGAGGGTCAGGAGAGCTGCCCAGCATCACACAGTTAGTGAGCAAGATCCCGGATCTGAGCCCATGGCCGTCTGATTCCTGGGACACTTCTCTCCTCTGCAGTCGTCTCCTGCTACAAGCAAGCAACTGGCCCCTGGCCCCCATCCCTTCCCAGAGGATACGGTTGCCCCTGTCTGTCACCCACATCCCAAAGGGACCCACCGCCCCAGCCTCTGCCCATCATCCGCCTTCTCTCAAGGAGACCGAGGTCAGAGCCCCGCCCTGAGCCTGGGGAGGATGAGGTCAGAGCATTACCGGGCTGATGCAGGTGCTAAATAATTCATGCACTGCTGTGAGCCGGGCCTGCAGCTTCCGGGAGGCCCAGAGTGCAGACGGCAGGCCGGAAACAAAGTCTGGTCACTCTCATCTCTGGCTGAGCATCCGGGTCCCCCTGGGGCTGGAAGTGCCAGGCTGGGTGAGAATGGATTGGAGGGCTGATGGACCCTTCCTGGCTGCGTGACCACAGGCGAGTCACTTAACCTGTGCCTTGATCGTACAGAAACCGTGAGATGCCCTGAACGAGTTCGGGGACCACGTGTGTGCACTGAATGTGGACGGTTGTGCTTGGCAGGTCCTCCTGACTCAGGGGAGGTTTTGCTCGTCCCTGGCTCCAGCTCATTTTTCCACGAGCCCAGAATTTCACCCAGTGATGCCCCCTCCCCGCAGCTCACCAAGCAGCAGCAGGAATTAAGACAAAAGTGGTGCCCTCTCTTGGCCCATCGTTGCATCACCAGGCCTTGCCTGTGGTGTTCAGGGGGAGAAGGGGAGAGCGGGGAGGCAGTGATCTTGGGCCTAGCTGGTTTGGGAGGCCTGGTCTCTCCTTAGAATAAATCCCCAACCAAGAAAAAAATTCAGTTAGAATCAAGCAGTCTTTGTTAGTCTAGAAGGCAAGGAGTCAAATTCAAAATATTAACAAATTCCAGAAAAAATTATTTTTTTTTTTTGGCCCGTCTCAAGGTATGTAGGATCCTAGTTCCCTGACCGGGTTCAAACCCACGCCCCCTGCAATGGGAGCACAGAGTTCTAACCACTGGACTGCCAGGGAAGTCCTAATGAACACACAGGGATTGTGCAGTATTGGGCTGCCCTGGTGGCTCAGCTGGTAAAGAATCCGCCTGCAATGTGGGAGACCTGGGTTTGGTCCCCAAACGGAGAATAAGTTCATTTAATCCTGAACAGTGATGAAGCCATAACTGCTCCACACGGTTTGATAGAGATGGGTGTGCAATTTACGTAGGTGTCCCCTGCACCCGGTTCGGGCCTATGCTGGTTTTTTCCATTTGAGGTTTGTGTGGGACGCAGCTGGATCACCTGGCCCAAGACTGAAGAAGCAGGGCCACGGGGTATTCTCACATCCGGGCAGGTCTGCATCGGTCAGGGGCCCATCCCTGCTCGGGCCTCACCCACCGCAAGCCCCCAGGGGACTCAGACTCTGAACAAACCCACATTCACTGCCAGCGGCTCCCGTGGCCGCTTGGCACTGCCAGAACTCACACACGAGACTATCAGCTCGAAATGCAAGACAGAGCCTTTATTCATGGCGAGGTTTTGGGGCCACTAACCCAGATCTCGAGGAGTCAGGTGCACAGAGCTCCCCTCTTCCTTTCCATCAGAGGAAGTTATACTCCGTTCCTGGAACCGGGCAGCCCAGTACAAGGATCAGTGGATGGCAAGGGGGTTGTCACACGTGGGGTACAGACCTACTCTCTGCAGGGTCTGTTCACTCAACTTAGCCCTGGAGAAATACCCCAGTGACAAAAGCAGAGACGCTAGGGATGGGAGGGTGGCACCAGGGGGCTGTGGGATTGCCCTCGGAGTCAGCACCTGCCTCGGGCTCACCCTCCATCTCCGCACACAGAGGTGAGCTCCACAGGTACACCTGGCTTGGGCTCCTTGGATGAGCCAGCGGCGGTACCCAAGGGCAGGAGGAAACCACGGAGATGACACGACAGAGATCTCCTTCCCCCGAGTCTGAAGCTGTGTGCACATCCTTGTTGTTTGTGCCAGCCTCTTTCAGGTCCCAAGGATGCTCCCGCTCCCCTTGGTGGCCGTCAGGCCCTGATGGAGCAAGTCGTAGGTGAGGATGGCAGCACCAGCCCTTCCAGGTGCCCAAGGTGAGGTAGACACCCCGCCATCTGCCATCAGGAAGTGGCACAATCTTCGGTCATGGATGTCACTTATCTAAGTGACTGTCCCAAGTCCCACAAGTCTGTCTTGGGAGAGGCCCAGGACTCTCCATTCATCCCTGAGAATTCAGCCCCACCCCCACCTCATGTCTCAACGGGACCCAGTTCACGGAAGGTGTAGGGTGGTGATGCTGAGGGGCTCGGAGGCCATTCAGAGAGGCACAGTCTGTCCAGGCCTTGAGGGAGCTGTGCCCAGCTCAGTGGCCTTCCATAGGCCAGGCAGTGGCAGGAGGTCCTGGTGAGGACTATGGCCAGCTTCACCATGGTTTGGCTTCACCTTGGAGCAGAGCGGGACGGACACTGAAGGGTGGCCCTGCAGGATGGTCATCTGGACACAGGAGCTGTGTGTGGGGGGAGGTATCCAGAGGCAGGCTGGCTGTCTGCAGACCGCTCCTGCAGTCTCAAGTCTCCCAGGGACCAGGAGAGGCTGGGCTGGGCAGGAATCGGGGCGGGGGTGGGGAGGGGGTACCCTGAGCCCCAGCCACATCCTCAGAGTTTCACACGGCCCCCGACTCCACAGCTCCAGATGGGTGACCTCAGGGCCCTCCCAGGGCCAATGAGAAAGGCCCTGCCCAGCCTGGACATACAGGAAAGAGGACATCTGAACGCCGTGTGGTCCACGGAAGAGGGCGTCTACCATCTCGTGTTATTTTGCGGGGACTGAGCCTAAAGTGACCAGAAAGAACACGTGTTTGCACAACTAAAGAACAAGAGCACATCCCCAGGGGGAATGGTGTAATCTGACATCGGAGAAGTCCGATTTATTTTTTCTTCTGGAAACCTTTCTCCCCCTTCCAACAGAAACGTTTTTTCCCCTGTAGTTGGTGTCAGAAAATAGCTTCTGGGGAGTTGGGGAGAAATATTCCCAAGCAGACCCTATTCACTTAGCAGACCCCTTGCAAAGCCTTGAACTGGTGTCCAAGAGTCAGAGCCACTGGGACCCGCTAAAAGTCTTGAGATCTGAAAGCACGGCCACTTCTAGAGACTCTGTGGTCTCTCTGGGCCAGTCCGCATACCTGTCAGGGGGAGGGGGCGGGGAGCTACAAGGATCACTCAGGCCCAAGACCCTGTCTAACCCTAAAATGGTCTGGCTCTGGGATTTGACTCTGGAAAAGGGAAAGTACCGTCCTACCCATCTCTCAGGGTCAGCTCCAAGGAGTAAAACGTGCTGCTGTGGACAGGCTTTACTATAAAGGACTGAGCAAATGGCGATTTAAGTTCCCGCCCAGGAGTGAAACCAACCAGAACCTGGCTCGCCCCCTCCACCTCAGTAAACAAGGGCTGGTCCTCTCTGAGTCACTCCCCAGCACACACGCCGAGTGATCTGAGATGGAGCAGTGGTCCTCCACCGTATCCCCTGACAGGTCCTCACCACTCTCCACAAAGGGGCTGAAGCCTTCCCCTACACATACACTGCACAGAACCGCCTGCTGCTGGGCTGGCCTTCCCTGCCCCCCATCCAGTAGATGGGGTCCCGGAGGAAAGAGGCCTGGTTTCAGACAAGCCCAGATGTCGGATGAGACCCGAGACGGGAGCCGGGCCCGGAGAGCCATCCTGATCACACAGGACACGGACCCAGGCTCAGCTGAAGACCCATTCCCTGAAGGGAAGCGTCGGCTCCTTCACCACACAGAAGGAGAGCTCAGCAGTGGCTTTCCCGGGACCTGGACTCAGAGGGAGGAAGAGAAAGAGGAGACACACACAGGCCAGAGCAGAGGGGCGGATCACCCGAGACCGAGAGCTCAGATCAGACATTACATTCCCAGAGGAAGGGTTAATAAAGCAGAAACGTGTTTATTAGGTACCCGTGCTCCTCACAGAGGAACAAGGCCCAGGACAGAAGCGCCTGCGACGTCTCCCGAGGTTGCAGGAATCTCTCTCAAGACTCCAGAGAACGTAGGTGCTGGCCGGCCGCCACCCCAAGAAGAACAACACTATTTGGCTGGAGCGTGGCCACCGGAGGTGACCCTGGCAGGAAGCTAGAGCTGGCTCCTGGACTCCGCAAACACTGAGGAGCAGGCAGGGGCACCGGGACGCCCATCCG
Source organism: Bos mutus (assembly GCF_027580195.1). Classification (NCBI taxonomy): domain Eukaryota; kingdom Metazoa; phylum Chordata; class Mammalia; order Artiodactyla; family Bovidae; genus Bos; species Bos mutus. Next base: position 6,343,483 of record NC_091635.1, on the reverse strand, counting down.
AACACTGGCAGACGGGGAGGGTCTCCCGGCTGAGGCCCACGCCCCCGCCCTGGGCCAGCGAGGAGGGAAGGGGCTGCGGAGAGCGCAGGCTCCCGGCGGGGAGAAGACCCTTTCCAGGGGCCAGGTCCTCCAATCTGCCCACCTCTTCCGGGGGCCGGCTCAGTCCCACACGTAGGGGTTTCTAAACACCTGAGAGTTCTTGCCTTCCTTGGGCAGCGTGGCCTCCTGGCGGCCCTGGGCCGCGTAGATGTCCTCGGCCCGCAGGGTGGAATTGGCACTGCCCGCCACCTGGCTGTTGGCGGTGGCCCGCGGGAGGATGACGTCGTACGCTCCATCGGACTGGAAGGAAGAACAGGCGGTCTCACAGCCGGGTTCCGCCGGGGCGGATGTGCAAACAGTCCGCTTCCTGCGGACCGTGCCTGCCAGCTCCCCCGCCCCTCCCCATCACCGCCCGCCCCCACGCGGAGCTGGGCCTGGGATGGTGACTCTAAGTCTGGAGCCGAAGGGGCTGCCCTCTGACCTCTAGCCCCTTATCTCACCCTGCAGAGGGCCGCCCCATGCCTCTGGGCGTGGAAATGAGGCTCCGGTGGCCTCCAATGGTCTGGGGGCTTCGCTCAGAGGGAGGTTCCTCCTCTCAAGCCCCATCCCACTCCCTAGACCGTGGGGCCCAAAGGAGGGTGGGCCAGGCTGAGCTCCTATGACCCGACGGGCTCTGCTCCCAGGCTCCCTTTCTCTGGGGGTCTTTCCCGAGCCCCACCAATGAGGCCACATCCCACAGCATCGCAGCTGGTGTGCAGGACCCAGCACAGTCTTCTGGGACGTTTAGCAGTCTAATTTAGAGACTTAAAACCCGGATGGTTTGGGGCTGGCAAGTTTTAAGTTTTGGAGACTTAAAAATCCAAATTCGTTGCCTGGATCCTGGTCAGAGCCGCAGTGGTTCTGTTCCTGGGTAGGCGAGGCTGAGGCGCTGGTCCCAGGGCCCACCCTGCAGGGAATGTGAGCCCCACCAGCCTCATCCCCAGGCAGAGCCTCGACCAAAGCCCTGTAGCTCGGGGGGCGGAAGCTTTTCCACATACTCAAACCTGGGGGCGGGGGGGTGGGGATGGGGTGGGGGTCCTCCCACCCCTTTACTATCTGCCCTCCCCCGCCCCTTGTAGCTCCTGGAACATCAAGACCCTCGGTTCTCGGTTCTCAAGCCTGGCTGTGCGTCACAATCACCTGGACTGCTGAGCCACAACCACACCTAGGGAGCCGCACCCCGAGGCGAGCTGGTGACTATTCAATGACCCTGATCTGTGATGCCAGCAGATTTCCACGGTCACTCCCACTGTGACTTGGATAACTCCACGTAATCAAGGTGACGTCATCGAAGCGATGCTAATCCTTGGCTCCATCACACCAGCCCTTGTATTTTTAGTGTTCCAGGTGACATACAAAGGAGCCTGGTGGGTTACAGTTCATTGGGTTGCAAAGAGTGGGACCCAACTGAGCACACACACAGGTGATGGGAGTGGTGGGGGTCGAGGGACCACGGTTTTGGAGCCGCTTCTAGATAAAATATCTGTTCATCCGGAGCCTTCCTGAAGGAGCGGTACTCAATGCACACGGGTACAGTGGGGTGGCCAGGCAGGGGACCCTGGGCGGCTGGGGGCTGGCAAACCCTGCTCCCACCCTTCTGAGATTCCTCTGCCCTCCCAGCTCCTGGCCACGGCCCCCCGCTCTCGCAGGCCACAGGTTCAGGCCCAGGGAGAGCCCAGGACTGGAAGTGTGGGGCGCACTGGCTTCACCCAGCCCCCGGGGCTCCAGGCGGGGAGAGGATGAGAACGCCACCCCACTGACCTCCCTGCTTCCTGTTCCCAGCCTCCTGCCAAGGTGGGGTCACTGACCTCTCCGCACAGTGACTGCCTGCCAGGCGGCCGGGAGGAGGAACACAACTGGACTGAGTAAGACTCTAACCCTCCGGCTTCCTGTTCCCACCCCCCCTCCCTTGGCTAAGGGAGCATCTGGTTTCCAGAACCCAGGGGAGGTGTGAAACTCAGAGTGGCTGCCTGCTGGCGGGGGGAGGGGAGCTGGGGCCCCTCCTGGGACAGCTGTGGTTGCGGAGTCAGGATCTACCCAGACCCGCCCTATGCGCCTCTGTCCACCAGGAACGCACATACCTGGCTGTGGCCCCCTTGTCCCTGCGTGGGGGACAGCTGGCGGCTCCCACCAGCAGAGAGAGAGACCGTTCTGAGCATCTGGCCTCAGGGGGTTGTGTGATACCCTGATGACACGGGCAGGCAGGGCCTGCCCTGCCGCAGGGATTGTCACTCCCAGGAAAACGGCACTGTGGGTCCTGGGTTCCCCAAGGCTGACCCATCGGACGCAGAGTCAGCCTTCTCCCTACCGCCTCCACCCACCCTGTGGGCACTGGGCCCCCGGCTCCAGCAGAGTCACGGGGACCTGGGGACCCCACTCACCGGGGCTTTGTGCATCAGGGTCATCTCGGTGGGCTGGTACATACTGGTCAGCAGCTGCCCGTTGTACCCGCTGTATGGTGACACCGGTCTCTTAGCTGCAAGGAGACATAGGTGCTGTTCCAGGGCTGGGCTCTCAGCATCCTTTCCTGCCCTCAAGGGAGGCTCTCCAGCTGGGCTCTCAGCTCCCTTTCCTGCTCTCAAGGGAGGCTCCCCAGGGAGCAGGGAGAGGGACAGGGGGGCTGGGGCAGCCCTGGGGGTGAGGCCGTAGGTGTTGGGCCCCCCCCCCACCACTGGAGCCCAGCATCCCTTTGTTTGGAGGCATGGAAAGCATGTTTGCCTTCCCCTCAGGTTTTCCTGCATCGCAAGACCCCTTCCTACCAAAAAACGCTCCGTCAGCAACCTTCACATCCCCGTCCGCCCTCCGGGGCCGGAGGCCAAGACGGGCACATGGACCTTCGGCGGCCTTCCAAGATGGCCAGCCTCCAGCTCTGGCCTCTCCTGCTGCGGGCCAGTTGCCAGGCGCCGGGGTAAATACAGCAGGGAGCCCACCGCCCGAGAGTCTCCATGGGGCAGAGTGGGTGCTGACCGCCCAGGACCCAGAGTCACTACCTGCCCCCCTCAACCCCCCCAGGGCACTGAAGGCACATCCAACCCTGTGGCCCCTTGGCAAGTTTCCAGAACTATTTTCAGCTTCAGAAACACTCCCCTGTGTCTTTGGGGCTGTCGATTTCCGGACCTGTCCTGCCCTGCTGGGCGCTGCAGCTGTGGAGAACTGCTGACCATTCCTGGGGTCCAGGGAGCGGGCTGAGCCCTGGGGGCCGGGGCAGCAGATGCTGGTCTCCGGCCGGCTGATGGCCCCGAGGCTCGGAGGGACCACAATTCTATAGGGCCTCCTAAGTGCCGGGCTCACTCAATTGATTTTTCCATTTAGAAAAAAATAAAAGGAAAAAAACCTCTCACAGCCCCAGAAGTGTTTGCCTTGAGGACAAAGGCTGAGAACGCCTGGGCCTGACAAACAGGCAGCGAGTGGAAGCCGAGGTGGGGGCGGCCGAGGCTCCTCCCAACACTTGTCTGTGAGGCTCACCCACCGCCCCCTGCCCTGTTCCCCGAGTGGCCCCAGGCTGTGCGTGTGCCAGGGCCACCCCGGGGGGCAGGTCAAAGATCAGCGCTTGGCAGCGTGAGGATTGAGCCTTTCCCCAAAGCTGGGATCACGGGGACCTCAGCTTACAGAGAAAAGGCCGAGAGCTCTGACTCTGCAACCTCCCTGGCCTCTGACCCCTGGCAGAAGCCCCAGAGCTGGTCTGTGCTCCACAATCAGGCAGGTCAAGTCTTAAGCCCCCAAAAGCCTCGATCAGCACAGGCCGGGGTCAGAGTCCAGGCTTTCCGGGTCACGGCGGATGAAGGGGCTGCAGCCAGCCGGCTAAGAGAGCATTCGAGATGCAGGCTGTAGGGCAAGTCCGGGAGGCTCAGGCCCTGGCACTCGGTTCTCCGGGAGGCTCAGGCCCTGGCACTCGGTTCGTGCTCTGTAAACACTAGTGGTCCTGACGAGGAACTGCAGAAGGCTCCTTCCTTAGGGAGCTGGGAGCGTGTCCGGACAAGTCTCTCAGAGAATGGCCACCCGCTCCTGCCTCCCAGGAGCTCCCGAGGGGGGCCTGGCCACAGGCTGAGGGGGCTTCTCTCCCCAACTTCCTGCCACTTCCACCTCCGGGGTGCCCTTAATTCCAAAACTCGAGGCTTTGTTCCTGCCTGGCACCCCGAGTGCTGGTTCCGGAGGAGAACCCCATCCCATTAACAAAGAGCCAGGGCAGGAGCTTGGAGACAAGCTGGATATTGAATAGTGGGTGCTGCTTAGGTCAGCATGTGGCACACACATTTTCATGAGAAAGGGAAAATTTTTAACTGGAAAGGCTTTTAAAGGAAGTTAAGACTATGGATATGTATGTAACAGAAGAACAAGCTCTGGAGGGATAATAATGACAGAAAAATAATAGTCATACAGAGTTGACAGAGCTAATACAGAGCCGATAGCTAATACTTCTGGATTATTTTCCAAGGGCCAGGCAGATGCAGTAATTGGGGAATTCCCTGGAGTTCCAGTGGTTAGAACTTTGTGTTTTCACTGCACAGGGCATGGGTTCGATGCCTGGTTGGGGAACTAAGATCTCCCATGCCATGAAGCATGGCTCAAAAAAAAAAAAGATGCATTAACTGAATCCTATGAAACAGGAGGCACTATTATCCCCATTTTACAGATGAGGAAACTGAGGCACCTGGTGGGAAAATACCAGTCCACAGGGATCAGTTCTATGGACAGAAGAGGAAGGAACAGGGTAGAATTAGGGAGACAGTGGAGGGTAATTTTATCCCTAATGTGTCAGATTTTACAATGAAAATACACTAATGAATTGCATGAGTATAGAGAAAAAAATCTTTTTTAAAAATGGAGTTTAGGAACTTGATGGCAGAGAACTCTGGATATTCTCAGGCACCTCCCATTTTGCTCGGGAGACTAGTCCCCAGTCCTGCAATAAGTCACCCGGAATAAAAGAAGACCTTGCAGGGATTCCCTGGCAGCCCAGTGGTTAGGACTTGGTGCTTTCACTACCGTGGCCTGGGGTTCAATCCCTGGTTGGGGAACTAAGATCCCACAAGCCACCTGGCGTGGCCAAATATTAATAATTAAAACAATTTTTAAAAAATTAAGATTCATGTATAGGCATGGTTGAGTCCCTTTGCTGTTCCCCTGAAACTATTAATATCACAACACTTAATCGAATATCCCGCAATATAAAATAAAAAGTTTCAAAAAAAATTTTTTTTTAAATAAAGGGGACCTTCCTGGAGAAGGAAATGGCAACCCACTCCCATATTCTTGCCTGGGAAATCCCACGGACAGAGGAGCCTGGCGGGCTACAGTACATAAGGTCACAAGAGTCGAATACGACTAAGCAACTAAGCCACCACCAAGAGGGGACCCGAGGAGGGTGTCCCGTGACCCACCTGAGGCTGGCTCGTCCATGGAAAACGCCTTGTTTTCCACAAACATGCTCTGGCCCTTTTGCTCTTTCAGAATGGTCTCGTAGCCCACGCCTCGGGTGGGGTACAGATCCCCCTGGTAGCTCTGCTCCGGGCTGGACCTGGTCACCTGGGAGACCTCTGGGATGACGTAGAAGAGGACAAAGGCCCAGGCATTGGTGGCGAGGGCGATGGCCAGCGTGGGGTCGTCCCACGTGGGGCTGTTGTGCTGCCGGTTGCCGTAGGTGTACATGACAATCCACACCACCCAGACGGCGATGGAGGCGGTCGTGGTGAGCAATATGAAGACCCCGTGCTTCCGCCAGCGCTTGAAGCGGCCGCACAGGGCCGACCAGGCCCCGGAGAAGGCGCAGAGCAGCAGCAGCATCACGTAGATGAGTGCCATGACGAAGTCCGCGTTGGCGATGGCGCAGGGGGAGACGGCCACCCAGCCCGCACTGCCGTTGCCCAGAGCATCGCCCTCTGTGCCAGCTCCCCGCACCAGTGTGATGATCAGCCACTCCGTGTTGATGATCACCTCCACGAGGCTCAGCAGCAGGGCCACGAGGAAGATCACCCAACCCCGGGGCCCGTGGTTCTTCCGGACCAGGAAGTGGAGGGCCAAGACGTGGGCCACCAGGCAGGAGAAGCAGATGGCGAACAGGACCCCGAAGAGGAAGCGCCGGGAGGCACAGGTGGAGAAGCTGGGCTTCACCACGCAGGCGAAGACGAGGCAGAAGAGGCCCAGGGTCCCCAGCAGGAAGAACACCTGGGTCCCCAGCAGGCTCCGCTTCTTGGTGTCCTGCACGAAGGGGAGGCTGGCCACCAGGATGATGGTGAGGACGAAGGTGGTGACGACGCCTGCCCCCGCCACGGCTTCCAAGATGATGCCCCAAGCCTCAGAGCGGTCACACAGGTTGTAATAGAGGGGGTTGAGGTCCGGGCTGCAGCCGGGCGGGGCCTGCTCCTGGGCCCGGGCCCCTGGGAGCAGGAAGAGAGGCAGTCCCAGACACATCAGCACGGTTCTGTGGATGGCCATCCTGGATGCCAGGCCAGGCTCCAGCTGGGTCCCTAGAGAAGGAGGGGAGAAAAGGCTAAATCAGTCCCTCGGGCCAGACCCCAACACACAGGGTGCTGCTCCCCACCAGTCCTGGACCTGGGCGCATTCATCTTGGGTCTAGCCCTCTGAGCTACTGAATCCTTTTTCCCTCTCTCTTTTATGGCCGCGCCGAGTGCCATGTGAAATCTTAGCTCCCTGGCTAAGGATTGAACTCATGCCCCCTGCAGTGGAAGTGTGGAGTCTTCACCCCTGGATTACCAGGCAAGTTCCCAGAATCCTACTTTATTTTATTCTTAGTTATTCATGTATGTATTCATTTGACTGCACTAGTTGGGGCACGTGGGGGTCTTGGATCTTCTTTGTGGCATGTGAGCTCTTAATTGTAGCGTGTGGGATCTAGTTCCCACACCAGGGATCAAGCCTGGGCTCCCTGCATGGGGAGCAGAGAATCTTAGCCACTGGACTGCCAAGAAGTTCCCAGAATCCTTCTTAACACAGAACTCCCGGGACTCTTGCCAACTAACCAGAGAGACAAACGAGATGAAGCCCAGTTGTCATTCCTCTTCCCAGGCATGGAAGAGGAGGAAACTGTGCTAAATTTTCACCTCCCTCCACCGATCGTAACCTGGACCCAAATATTCCCTGAGCTCTTGCAGCTAGGATGGGGGTGAGGTTTACAAGCAAGTTCACCAAGCGCTCAGCTCCTCTCTGCCCCGGGACTCCCGGAGTTCAGATGGCCAGCCGCTTGACCCTCCAGTCTGTCCCTGTGATGCCCAAGTCCACAGAGAATCAGCCATGCATTCATCCATTCAGTGAGTATTTAAGAAGCACCAGGAACAGGTACAAACTGCTACCAGACAGTGAAGAGATGACCGAAAAGTTGTATGTATCAACATTTTTCCCTGATGTCTTCCTACCACTGACCCTTTCTGCCCTTCATTTTCCCACTCTTAGTCCCAACTCTTCTCTTCAACACTTCTCTTCGGAATCCAAGTTCCTTGGAAGCTCAAGTTGTTAAAGAGTCAAGGATAAAATTTAACATATTTCCCAGCTAGGGAGTTAATGACTTAACGCAAAAATCCTCCTATGAGGCATTAACATTTTAAAAGCAAGAACAAGGCAAGGGCAAAGCAAAACCCAAAGGAATTCATCTGTAATGGAAGACGTCAAGACCCTGTAGCTAGAAGGCAAGAAGGCGGTCTTTTATTTGCACTGTGGTCAAGTAAATGGTTGGTAAACCTGCCTCTTCCTCTCTTACCTCTTGGACCCAGGCACGTTCTAGGACAGCAACCTGAACAAGCTTTCCTGGGCTATAGTGACTACTAGTGGCTGGGAGGGGAATGGCATGATCCTCCTCCCTATCTTTCTTCTGCTTTGAAGGTGGAGGGTGGATTTGTGTACCACTAACCCTTTGGATGGAGAAGGCAATGCACCCCACTCCAGTACTCTTGCCTGGAAAATCCCATGGATGGAGGAGCCTGGTGGGCTGCAGTCCATGGGGTCGCTAGGAGTCGGACACGATTGAGCGACTTCCCTTTCACTTTTCACTTTCAGGCACTGGAGAAGGAAATGGCAACCCACTCCAGTGTTCTTGCCTGGAGAATCCCAGGGACGGCGGAGCCTGGTGGGCTGCCGTCTCTGGGGTTGCACAAAGTCGGACACAACTGATCGACTTAGCAGCAGCAGCAACCCTTTGGATTGGGGGCAGGAGGAGAAGGGGACGACAGAGGATGAGATAGTTGGATGGCATCACCGACTCGATGGACATGAGTCTGCATAAACTCCGGGAGTTGGTGATGGACTGGGAGGCCTGGCGTGCTGCAGTCCATGGGGTCGCAAAGAGTCAGACACTACTGAGAGACTGAACTGAGCTGAACCCTTCCTTTGGAGTTTTCCTCGTGGCTCAGACGGTATAGAATCTGCCTGCAATGCAGGAGACCTGGGTTCAAACCCTGGGTCTTGAAGATCCCCTGGAGAAGGGAATGGCAACCCACTCCAGTATTCTTGCCTGGAGAATTTCATGGACGGAGGAGCCTGGCAGGTTACAGTCCACAAGGTTGCAAAGAATTGGACATAACTGAGCAACTAACACACCACAAGCCTTTGGAAAAGGAAATGGCAACCTGCTCCAGTGTTCTCGCCTGGGAAAACCCACGGACAGAGGAGCCTGGCAGGCTACAGTCCACAAGGTTGCAAAGAATTGGACATGCCTGAGCAACTAACACACCACAAGCCTTTGGAAAAGGAAATGGCAACCTCCTCCAGTATTCTTGCCTGGGAAAACCCACGGACAGAGGAGCCTAGCAGGTTACAGTCCACGGGGTCGAAAAGGAGTCGGACATGACTTATTGACTAAACGACAACAAAACCCTTTAATGTTTCCACTATTCCTGGCTAATTAATGTCTAACAGGCAAAGAAAACTGACTCTCCATAATTGATAAGAGGAAGGACACTGCTACTAAGTCAGGGAAAATAAAACTCACAAATTGAGACTAACATAATAAAAAGACCATCAACTTTCAAAGTCCTTTAAGATCTCCTACATGCCCCTTGAAAATATTTTAGGTCTCTCAGCGTTCCTGGCTACCACTTCATTTGTCAATTAAAGTTTGCTTTTCCCCAAACCCTGATCACTAGCTTTTAATAAATTAACAATCTTATGTGAATTTACTGTATTGTTTTCCTAAATAAATGGTACCATAACGCAGCTAGTTTCGCTCAACTTCAACACAAAAGCTTGTTTTCCCTACATCACGACTTAAATAAGCTTTGTAGGGGACTTTGCGTAATCGTAAATCAATAAGGCACACACTGTACTTTATTTACAATGACTAAGAAGAGAAAAAAGGTATCGGAGTGGGCTAATGGATAAGGTGTATTGAACCGTTCCAGGAGATAATTTATGGATGACATGCTAAGGGATTCTAAGCACTCAAGCCCATCTTGGGTGCGTCTGCTTCACAGCCAAGCAGCTAGAACTTGGGGTGAAGCTGTGGCAGTAAACCCTGAGAATGGTCACTCAGACGTTGCCTCCAGCAATCTGTGCATCTTCGAGAACTGCTCATCCCACCTCCCTCCTCCAGGCTGCAGTTTACAACAATTATTCTAAATCAGTGATTCACTGTGCGTCTCTCGAGGACCAAGCACAGTAGTTCTCTGAGACGCAGTGGAAAATACAAAGATGAACAAACACAATCGCTGCCGATAATGTTATTTCAAATCGAAAAGAGAGAAAAGATAGGTCCATAAGAAAACCACCCAAGGAAGAATCAGGTAAAGAGCCACACAGAAGTATCGACCTCTGGAGAGAGAAAAGTGATACAGGAACACAGAGGAGGATCCAGGGTGCAGAAGACCTCTCAACAGCACTTTATTCAGCTTCTAACCAAATTCACCAATATGTGCGTATGAACCGAGTTTGTAAAGGAAGGTTGCAGCTGGCTGGCGACAGATTAGAGACGCTCCGGGGAAGGGGTCTGGGGCATGACGCTAAAGGCAGTGGGGGCCACTGAAGGCTGTTTTTTTGCACAGTGAGGGCATTACCAGGGTTGTGCTTTAAGATCTGAGTCTGGCAAAAAAAGCATTGGCAATCCATTTGCTGAGGACACGTTCATCCCTGGTTAAAGACGGAGGCCAAAGGTAAGGCCTGATGGAGGTTCTTACCCACATAAAATCTAAGGTCTGGGGACTTCACTAGTGGGCCAGTGGTTGAGACTTCGCCTTGCAATGCAGGGTGCAAGTCTGATCCCTGGTCAGGGAACTAAGATCCCACATGCCACAGAGCAACTAAGCCTGCCCTCGGGTGCTCGGGTGTCACCACTACTGAGCCCGTGAGCCATAAGTGGAGAGTTGTGCACCGCAACGGAAGATGCCTCATGATACTAAGACCGGACACAGCCATATAAATAAAGATTAAAAAAAAAAATCTAAAGCCTGGTTGGATTCGGGGGAAAGGATACTAAGCCCATGCTATAAGTTCAAATCTCCTAATGGCCATTTCATTACCAAAAACCAAGCCAGCTCCCATTTAGTCCTGGGACTCCGACGTAAATCATTCTCAGTCTGTCTTGCTCTTAGAGCCATACCTGCTGGTACCCCACCAGAATCCAGCACCTCAAAGGAACTTGGGCCAGGGCCAGAGCCGCTCACAGCCCTCACCCCAGAGTCCTTCTCACTTTGTTGTTGGTTCCAATCTTATGCTTTAAGCCTGTTGGACCCACCAACATGGGAACCTCGATGTGGGTGAGTGGGGAGAGAGGCACACACCAGCTCAAGTGGGAATACTGGGCCAGGTGGGCCTGGTTCTTGTCCACTACCTAGGACAGCGACCCCTGGAGGCCAGTGGGAGACTTCAAGAGCTGGGCCCAAGGTCCTTCCACATCCAGGAATGCAGATTCAGCCAGTCAAGGGATGCCATTTTTGAAGATGGTGGCGAGGGGGAAAGGACTTGGAGGAAACGAACCAGCTTGGTCTCCAGACTCTCCACCCTGCGGGTCGCTAGAGCCTGCATTTCCAGGCTGTCTTCTGAGCCTCGATGGTTAGAATCGTGTGTGTGCAGTGTCTCCTTTACCTGGCTTTAAGGTCTACCAGGTGAGCAAGATGTGTTTATCTCCGCATCCGCCGAAACATCTAGTCTTGCACTGAACACAGGAGGCACTGGAAAATCGCTCACTAAACAGACTGAGTGCTCATTTCTCCCCCATCCCAGCCCTGCCTCTTCCTTTGGAGTGACTGCTTCTGCTCGAAGGTTCTCTAGGACCAAGGAGGGGGACCTCCTTCCACCCTATGAGTGTCCCCCAGACCATGGCTGCAGCCCATAATCACACTGCAGATTATTTTCAGGACAAAGGAGCCCTTCTGCTTCACCTCCCTGGAATCAGTTATACAAATATTTTTAATCATCTCTGAAATCGGCCTTTCCCCAGGCTCAGTCAATCTGCCCCCATCTCTGCCCCCATTGAGTCGGCCCAATCCGGTTCCAGAACCCTCTCCTCCCTCGTTCCCTCCGCAGAGTGGTGGGCTCCGAGGCCCAGCCAGCCCCGAGTGGGCTTCACTGCGCAAGGATGAGGCAGCCAGCCACACGCAAGCCTGAGAAACATCCTGAAAAGAGGCACTGGAGCCTCTCACGACCTTGCCGGCCTGGTCTGTCTCCCCCAGCTCAAGGGGGCAGAGGAAGATACAGACCCACGGTCAGTGGTTACCGTCAAGGGTACCATGGCCAGGTAGAGGTTCCGCGCAGACTGCCACTGAGCAGCCTCCCTCCTCCTGCTCTGCCACCACTCAGCAGCCCATGGAGAGAGACGGGTGGACCCGCTGAGAGCCTCCCACAGCCTCCCCGCCCCAGGTTAGGTCCTGCCATCTCCGTCCTCTGCTCTGGGGGGATCTGTTTTAAACCAACCAATAGGAGGAGTCAGAGAGGCCTGTACGGAGCTACCTCTGCGCCCAAGTTGCTGCGGGGGGTGAAGAGGGGGAGTTTAGAGGGCTTCCGGGAATCCCAGCCCACACCCCCACACCCGAGGGTGAGCATCTGGCCCCCAACTGCCTGAGCGTTCAGAAACACGTGAGTCCTCAACCCAAGGGTCCGCTCTAGAAAGCCACTCCGGAATGCGCCCCACCCCCAGCGGCACGCCCTCCCCCAGCCACACAAAAAAGCTCCGGGAAGGACCTTCCAGGAGCACAAAACCCAAATTCAACACAGTCCGGTCCCAGAGTTTTAGGATCGACAGCGTGGAGTTTTCAAATGATCGCGTTTGGCGGGGTTTAAAACTGTGGATCCCGGCAGGAGCGCCGCAACTCCACCTCCGCGGCGGGGAAGGGCGCAGGAAAGCCCCTGGGTGGGGGAGGGGCGGGCCAAGGGAAAGGTTCTAGAAGCCACGATGCCAAAAGCCGCGAGTTTAACGACGGACCGAAATCCCGAACTTGGCGCAGGAAGACTCCGAGCGCTCCCCTCCTCGTCTTCCCCGGCCCCGGGGTCTACACCCACGCTCCCCGGGATGGCGGAGCAGAAAGAGCAGGCTGCAGCCTCTCTCCCGTTCCCTCCGGCCCCAGAAACCTGCCCTCCCGATCCACGGTCGCGGGCAGCGGAGAGGACGCCGGCCCGCAGGTCACTGTTGCCCGCGGACCCGCGCAGCGAGGCTGCGAGGGCGGAGGGGGCGGTCCTGCGAGACCCCGACGGTGCATTTCGCCCTCGCCGCCAACTCGGAGCCGCGGCGCCGGGCTTCTCGCACCCCCCAGTCCCCAGCCGACTCGGTTTGGAAAGTTTCTGCGATCGAGCGGAGTCGGAGCGGCGCCCTCCGTCCCCCGGTTCTCCCAACCCCGGGCCTCTACCCTCGCCCACTCCCCGCCAGCCCGACCCGACCCTACTCTTCCCAGCGGCCGGCGGGAGGGCGGAGCGAGCGGGCTGAACCCCTTACCTGGGACGCGCCGCCGGCCCAGCTTCGGCGCGGCGTTTGGGGCCAACTCCAGGCGGGGCGCGAGCGCGGCTGGGAGGGACTCGGCGCAGGGCGCGGGGCCAGGCCCAACCCTGGCCTGAGGTGGCGGGGCCCCGGCGGGGGATCGGGGCGCAGGGCCTGCCTCTCAGCGGGACCAGGCGCTGGCTGCGCTCCTGAGCTCGCTGTCGCGCTGGCCTCTCCGGGCGCTCGACTCCTTTCTCTTGGCGAGGGTGGGCCGACGCCTGCATCGCCGTGACATCACCTCCATTCAGGCGCTTATCGGGCGCCCGCGGGGCTCCAGGTGCAGGCAATCCGCTCACAAGGTAACAAAGCCCGGCCGGCCCTCCCCCCAGCCCATCCCGGACTCACCTCCCGGCTCCGACTAGACGCCCTTTCCGGCTGCGGAGGGAGATCAGAGTTTCTGGCCCGGCTGGAGGGTGGGTTGTTGCTGTTTACTGCCACGCCCCCGCACGCGGGCGCGCGCACACTCACGCGCACACACTTGGAGGACTCGGCTTTCGCTCCTTCGGAAAGCGGCTTGGGGAGCTGCCCCACACAGTTCGCCGGAGGGCTCTCGGTCTCTGCGAGTCCCAGCGCGCGCACACACGAGCAACGCGCGGGGGCCACCTTGGTGCGTCTCTCTGGGGCGGACACCTAGCCTTTGTCACCTTCGTCCTGGCTCTCCCGCGAGACGCGCGCGGGGCAGTTCGCTGCTCCGGACTAGAGCGAGGGGCACCCTCAGACGCAAAGTCGATGTCTTTGTCACGCCTTCTGCGCCCCCTGCCCTATCCGAGCTTGCCCACGTGGACACAACACACACCGAGTGTCTTGCACGCGCGATCCTTCCCCCGCACCTGGGTCACCTACTGTACGTGGGAGCTCCACCCCGCGCGCCCCTAAGCGCGGTGGGCAGGGCCCAGAACCACTGGGGACCGCGGGCAGAAGTATCGCTGGGTCCGACTGCCCCGCGCCGGGGTGTCCTGGGATCGTCCCGGACACGGTCCACCTTAGCGCGCGCTCCCCTCCCCGCGTCCCGCTTTCCTGTCCCGACCTGTCCCCATTAGCCTTCACGGCTCAGTTCCCCGAGGTACAGTGTTTCACCCGGCCCCCGCGGCCTCTGCGCTCCGGGACACGCCAGCCTGACCGCGGAGTCCTGCCCCTCCCTCCGCCCGGGGACTTTTCCGAAAGTTCGAGCGCCTCCCCTCCCCGTACCCCACCCGACTCCCAATCTACCGATCAGCTGGTGGCCACCCTTTCCCCTCGGGCGTCAGGGATCGGCAGAAAGGAACTGTAGAAATGGGGAAGTGAATCCAACCTGGGATCGCCACGGCCCAGTAAACAAGAGATTTCTCGGCCACCTTCCCGCTGGGGCTGCGGGCGGCGCGGGAGGTGGGCTGCCGCAGCGGGGCCCAGTTGGCAAGCGCGGGAGGCCCAGAGGGGCCACGGCGCACCGAGAAAGGAGTGGTTGTTGGGCCTGGCAGGGGCCCAGGGGACGCGGAGGCAGGGCTGAGCGCCGGGTCTCCGGGGTGCTAGTTCTCCTGACGCCGAGTTGCTTGGGGGATCGCCAGCAGAGCGCGGTCGGAGCCAGCCGGTGGCAGGGCGGGCGGCTGGGCGTGTGGATTCTGCCCGGAGCGCCCGGGAAGGGGGGCGGGGAGGGAAGGGGAGGCGGCTGGTCGCAGGCCAGGGGGTAGCAAGATAGGGGAGGGCGCAGGGAGAAGGGAGGTACCTCCCGGGCTGTTTGTTTGCCTGCCTCAATCTATGACAACCAGAAGTCAAACTCCCTGAAACACCCAGCGCTGCCGGAGTGATAAAGCCCAGGTTTGCCCTGCCGCCTGGGCTGGGGCCCTGGTTTTCTAGAACTCATTCTCTTTCTGCGCCTGGCCGGCCTGGGGAATGGGGTAAACACTGAATTGTTTCAGTTCTTTCCAGTATGAAGAGGAAGAGGGGTTTGGGTTGCAGAGTTGTGACTTGAGTCTCCTTCCCCCAACTCCCTCTCCCATGCCACCTTTCAGAGACCCCCAACAGTGAGGGTGTGCAGCCGCTTGTAAGGGCCACACAGTGGGGACCACCCTGAAAGGGGGAACTGAAAGTCAGAGCTCCCTGAAGCCGACCAGTCACTCTGGCCTCTGACTTCGTTGTTGTTCAGTTGGACTCTGTGACCCGATGGGCTGTAGCCCACCAGGCTTGTCGGTCCTTCACTATCTCCTGGACTTTGCTTAGATTCCTGTCTGTTGAGTTGGTGATGCTATCTAACGGTCTCATCCTCCGTGGTCCCCTCCTCCTTTTGCTCTGGTTAGTTTTCATTAACTAGGCAACCAATGCTGAAACCCCTTTGCTGGGAGGGGTCCCTCATTAGCATCTGTTTAAAGCCAGTTCAGAGAAGGAAATGGAACCCACTCCAGTATTCTTGCCTAGAAAATCCCATGCACCAAGGAGTCTGGCTATAGTCCATGGGGTCACAAAGAGTTCAACAGGACTTAATAGCTGAACAATAAAGCCAGTTCAGGACTCCTCTGGCAGTTGAGTAGTTAAGATTTGGCTCTTAATATTCAGGGGGCACAGATTTCAACCCTGGTGGAGGAACAAAGATACCACATGTCACATGATGCAGTCAAATATGTGTGTGTATATATATATATTATATACTGTATACCATTATATTAATACCAATATATACCATACTTCACAAGGCAATGGCACCCCACTCCAGTACTCTTGTCTGGAAAATCCCATGGACAGAGGAGCCTGGTAGGCTGCATTCCATGGGGTCGTTAGGAGTTGGACACGTCTGAGCAACTTCACTTTTACTTTTCACTTTCATGCACTGGAGAAGGAAATGGCAACCCACTCCAGTGTTCTTGCCTGGAGAATCCCAGGGACAGGGGAGCCCGATGGGCTGCCGTCTCTGGGGTCGCACAGAGTTGGACACAACTGAAGTGACTTAGCAGCAGCATACCATACTTCGGTTCCATTCGGTTCAGTCACTCAGTCGTGTCCAACTCTTTGCGACCCCATGAATCGCAGCACTCCAGGCCTCCCTGTCCATCACCAACTCCCAGAGCTCACTCAGACTCACGTCCATTGAGTCAGTGATGCCATCCAGCCATTTCATCCTCTGTCATCCCCTTCTCCTCCTGCTCCCAATCCCTCCCAGCATCAGAGTCTTTTCCAATGAGTCAACTCTTCGCATGAGGTGGACAAAGTACTGGAGTTTCAGCTTTAGCATCATTCCTTCCAAAGAAATCCCAGGGCTGATCTCCTTCAGGATGGACTGGTTGGATCTCCTTGCAGTCCAAGGGACTCTCAAGAGTCTTCTCCAACACCGCACTTCAAAAGCATCAATTCTTCAGCGCTCAGCTTTCTTCACAGTCCAACTCTCACATCCATACATGACCACTGGAAAAACCATAGCCTTGACTAGATGGACCTTTGTTGGCAAAGTAATGTCTCTGCTTTTGAATATGCTATCTAGGTTGGTCATAACTTTTCTTCCAAGGAGTAAGCGTCTTTAAATTTCATGGCTGCAGTCACCATCTGCAGTGATTTTGGAGCCCCCCCCAAAAATACCATACCATATATATGTATATATACATAAATAGTTCAGTCCCTCAGTCATGTCCTACTCTTTGTGACCCGTGGACTGCTGCACGCCAGGCTTCCCTGTCCTTCACCATCTCCTGGAGCTTGCTCAAACTCATGTCCATCGAGTCGGTGATGCCATCCAACCATCTCATCCTCTGTCATCCCCTTCTCCTGCCTTCAATCTTTCCCAGCATCGGGGTCTTATATAAATAATATATATACTACTGGGGCTTCCGGTGATTAAGAATCCATGTGTTTCTGTTGCAGGCAGAGCAGGTTTGCTCCTGATTGGGGGAATAAGATTCTGCATGCTGTGAGGGGTGGCCAAAAAATAAATTTTTTTAAAAAGCCAGTCTAGGGAGTCTGGGAAAGGGGTGGGTGGGGTGGGGGGAGTAGTAGGGAGATTGGGAGACAAGTGACTTCAGGGAGACACAGGTGAATTCTAGATTCGTCTCAACTGCTTCCGAATTTGGGGAACCCCTTCACCCTCCAGAGACCTCTCCCATGAAGCAAGTCTACTTCGCTCTCTGTGGGCACAGGGAGGGGTCAGGTTGGGGTAGATGGTGCCTGACCACCCACTGATGGTAGTCTGGAAACCAGCCGGACACCCAGCGGCTGAACCCCGCCCTCAGCCAGTCCTGCCATCGTGGTGGAGCCTCGGGGTGGTTTTCTGAGAACGGTTTGTTCCGGTTCTTCCTACCCCGTCTCATCTTGAACGGGATCTGCATTCAGAACAAAGCAAGGCCCCGGAGGCAGACGTCCTGGGGCTTCTGAGGCTGCTGGGTCCCTGATGCCCTTGGCTTTAGTTCCCCAGGGCCTGAGGGCCTGTCTTGGACAGAACTCAGGAGTGGAAATCCTGAGAGCTCCACCCCAGCCCTGGGAGCCAGACCACGTGGGCACTGCTGGACGCAGCCAGTGAGCAGAAGAGACGTTCCGCTAAGGGAGGTGCCATGGCCTCAGAGACCCCGACCACAGGCCCATCGGCGCCCCCAAATACCCTTTACCCAATTTAACAACCCATAGCAGCTTCCCTGGTGGCTCAGTGGTAAAGAATCTGCCTGCAAGGCAGGAGGCCTGGGTTTGATCCCTGGGTTGGGAAGAGCCCCTGGAGGATGAAATGGCAACCCACTTCAGGATTCTTGTCTGGAGAATTCCATGGACAGAGGAGCCTAGTGGGCTACAATCCATGGAGTCCAAAGAGTCTGACAGAAAATAAATAAATTTTAAAAAAGAGTCCAACACAACTGAGTGACTAATGAATTCACTTTCAGGTATGTAAGCCTTTATGGACACCCGCCTTCACCAAGAGATAACACTCTGAGAAGTGGTCCCATATATCTAGTATTTTGGTCATCTGATGCAAAGAGATAGCTCATTGGAAAAGTCCCTGATGCTGGGAAAGTTTGAGGGCAGAAGGAGCAGAGGGCATCAGAGGATGAGATGGCTGGATGGCATCACCAATGCAATGACCATGAAGTTGGGCAAACTCCAGGAGATGGTGAGGGACAGGGAGGCCAGGTGTGCTGCAGTCCATGGGGTCACAAAGAGTCGGACACGACTGGGCAACTGAACAACCACAGCCCATAAGGATACTACCCACTGGCTGTTCCAAGAGATCTTGGATGAATGGGTTGTCTGGATGGTGTCTGTAATCCCTCCCTCTCAGTATGGTTCACAAATTCCTGCTGGCCACTGGCCGACTGAGACTACCTTTATTCACTGGAATACTTCCTTTTCGAGCCATATGAGTCTAAGCTACCGACAAGGCCCAGGGTGGGGTACAGCTTTGCCACCTGCCAATTATATGACGTGGACAAATCACTTCGCCTCTCTGAGCCCCGCTTTACTGTAAAGGGGGCATGATACTGCCACCCCCCCCCCATATTACTGTCACATCCAGATAAAGCCACGTCTAGAATGTTCCTCGCACAAGCCAGGCACTCACAGGTACTCAGTGGTCGGCCTCTCCATTCGTGGTCCATCCTCTTTCAATCTCAGCCCTACCGGTTAAAGAAGCCTAGCGGTGGAAATTCCTCAGCAGTCCATTGGTTAGGACTCTGTGCTTCCACTGCCGAGGGTCTGGATTCAACCCTAGTCGGGGAATTAAGATCCCACAAGCCTTGCATTGCGACCAAAAAAACAAAGAGGCCTAACAGGGTTTAGGGTTTCCTGGTGGCTCGGATGGTAAAGAATCCGCCTGCAACGCGGGAGACCTGAGTTCGATCCCTGGGTTGGGAAGATCCCCTGGAGAAGGGCATGGCAATCCTTCCCAGTATTCTTGCCTGGAGAATCCCCATGGACAGAGGAGCCTGGTGGGCTGCAGTCCATGGGGTCGCAAAGAGTTGGACATGACTGAGCACCTAAGCACAGCACAGCACAACAGTGCTTAAGTCAAACTCTTGCAGAAGCTGCTTCTCCAACGTCCCCTAGTCCCCCACTGAGCTGAGTGTGGGGCCCCGGGCTCCCTGACAGGTAGGTGCCTGGAATCTTGTGCTTGGCGACTGGGTGCCCCGCAGCTGGCTGGTAAACAGATATTGTATTTGACCTCTCCTTGCTCCCAGAAAGAGTCTCCCATTGTCCCCCATTCCACACCCCCATCCCGTCACTGTTGTGAGAATATTTCAGGGTGGGAGCAACCCTCCCATTGGGATTACACGCACCCAACCTGATCACCCTGCTTGCAGCCTGCCTTCCACTCCCTGACACCTCCAGTCACCTGCAAACCCCCATCTGCTGTGGGACAGTCACTGACATCTCCCTGGCGTTCTTGGCTCCTAAGACCCTCCTTGACTCCCGTGCATGCGTGCTAAGTCGCTTCAGTCATGTCCGACTTTTGCGACCCTGTGGACTGTAGCCCACCAGGCTCCTCTGTCCTTGGGATTCTCGAGGCAAGAATACTGGAGTGGGTTGTCATGCCCTCCTCGAGGGGAGACCCAAGGATCAAACCTATGTCTCTTATGTCTCCTGCATTGGCAGGTGGGTTCTTTACCACTGGGGCCACCTGGAAAGACTTCATTGGCTCCCACTGCCCCTAAACTAAGACCAAATTCCTTTGCTCAGAGGCATTCAAGGCCCTTGCAACGTCCCATCCCTCCTGTTCCCCACAGGAAGTGGCAACCCCAGCCTGAGGTCAGCTCTGAGTCTGGCCACGGGACAGACCTTTCTGTGGCTTTACTCACGCTGTCCCCCACTCTCAGTCCAGTACACTGGCGCCTGGCCTCTCTGAACCAATCCCCCTTTAAAGCCCCCTGCTTCTCCCAGAAGCTTTGGCCGGCGACCCCACCCTCTCCCAAAGCTTCCTCTCTAGCATGAATTGAACGATCTTGCCCTGCTTTGCACAGTTAATTGTTTTATATATAGATACCTGGCTTTCCTCATTCTGTGATAGGCTCAGTGGGGAACAGATTTCATGCCTAGCTGCCCTGCAGCCCTGAATAAGGCTCTGTACATACACTGATTGGGTGGAATGATTGGCCAAGACCTGCGGGTTGCTGGGGACCTTCTCTCGGGAGAAGGGGCAGACTCCAGTCTAGGCTTGGACTTGCTGCTGTCCTGAGCCCCACACTCAGATCCCTGGTTCCCTCTGGCTCCCAGAATCGCAGGCCAAGATACTCAGAGAAACACTGCTGCTGCTGCTAAGTTGCTTCAGTCGTGTCCAGCTCTGTGAGACCGCCATTTCCTTCTCCGGTGCATGAGAGTGAAAAGTGAAAGTGAAGCCGCTCAGTCATGTCCAGAGAAGCACTAGCTGGTCTAATAACCCAACACCCATAACAGTTTACTTCGTGTTGTTGTTTAGTCGCTAAGTTGTGTCTAGCCCTTTTGGGACGCCATGGACTGTAGCCCGCCCCGCTGCTCTGTCCTTGGGATTTCCCAGGCAGTACTGGAATGGGCTGCCATTTCCTCCTCCAAGGCATCTTCCACCTGCACAAATTCCCAAGAATCTTTTGTATATATTTGATCTTAACAACACTAGGAGTTCAAAAGGTAGACGTTATCTCCATATTATAGATTTAAAACTGAGGTTCATACAGGCTAAGTGACTAGCCCTGGAGTAGAAGCCACTGGTTTTAACTCCACTGAACTGGCTCTTCACTGTTCTGTGCCCCAAAGCACTTTCGTCGTGTCTCTCTGTAGCTTGTTTTCTGAGCTCTGAACGTTCATTGACGTATATGTCTTCCTTCCTCTACCAGGATGTAAGCTCTTCTCCTGAAAGATGTGCGCCCAAGCATCCTTGTGTCCCTTGCCCCTCGTCGGGCCTCGGTCAGTATTTGCGAGGGAATAAACAGACGAAGCGAAGCGCCTGCACAGGCCATCACGAGAGAAGGATGCTGGAAACAGAGCCAACCTGCTCTCTAGCCTGCAGCCTCCCTTCTTAGCCATCCTCCCATCTCCCAACAAAACTGTCACCTTGAGAAGCCAGCCCTGTAAAGGCGCTGCCCTAGGCAAGTGCCCGACCTGCAGGAGGGCGCTGTGTTTCTCTCTCCACCCCTTCTCCCTTCTTCGGTCCTGTTCTCATGAGGCTGCCAGCCCACTGTGGGCACGTCCTCTCTGCGTGCGCTGCGCCTGTCCCGCCTTCAGGGCCCTTGTTCACCAGCCTCCCCAGCCACCAGCCTGGATCACCTACCAGCATTGCAAAGACCCAGCCTCAGCCTGCACCCCCTTGCCTGGGATTTGAGGGCCCCTTGAGTCTTAAAGTCAGCCAGGACCCAGAGGGGATGGGATGGGGGTGGAGAACCAGGGTGCCACGGGACAGCCAGCCGTGCCCGCACTCACCAGAGCCGGCGCCTCTGCTGGGGCAGGGCCCGCCAGCTGGCATCTGGGTGGAGCTTGGTCCCAGCTGTTCCTGGCACTGCTTGAGGCTTGACTCCGGCTGCCTCGCCGGAAGCCCAGCCATGGTGCACCGAGGCTTCTGGGAACCGCGCTGCGCTATTCTGGGACGGTGATGGGGTTCCGGGACGCCTGGCAGCGGCTGAAATTTCAGCCCCTTTGGTCTGTGTGCTCTTTGCTTCCCCTCTGACGATAAGGCAGAGTTCGGTCAGGATGCCAAGTTCAGAACCACTGATGGCACATTTGAGGGTCTTAATAGCAGTTGTGGTTTTGCTAAAGTGGGGTCTGGCGTAAACAATCTATACTTTAGTCCTCTGAGGCGACGGCCTTCATTCTCGCTGTCACTCGCACCGCACTACCCGTGGTCATTGTCTGTTAGTTTTACAGCTCGTCCGCATACCCACCCCGCGACATTAACCCATCACTGCATTCTGATGCAGTGACTCATTTAAATCCAGTGGTGGGTCTCTGAAAGCCTCCTTCCTTCCCTCCCGCCCCCTTCCTCCTCCCTCCTTCCCTTCCTTCCTTCTTTCTTAAATTGACCCTGGAAGACTTGCCTATCCAGCGTAAAACAATCAAGTATGACGAGTGAGCTTGGGTGACAGAAATTAGAGTCATAATCAAAACCAATTTACAACAAAGTTAAGCCCCCGTGATTAACCTGTTCTGGGAGAGCCCTCGGAGAAGCCTGCTGAGACAATGCCCAGCCTCCATGTGGGAACTGGAGGCCAGGCTGGGAAGAGAGCCTCCCTAAGGTCACAAGTGATGGACATAAAGCTTAAACCTGGCACTCCGACTTCCTCGGTGGGATCATAGAGTTTTAGAGCTGCAAGGAGCAGTATATGTGAGTGTGTGTGTGTTAATCATTCAGTTATGTCTGACTGTTTGTGACCCTGTGGACTGTACCCCACCAGGTTCCTCTGGCCATGGGATTCTCCAGGCAAAAATACTGGAGTGGGTTGTCATTCCCTTCTCCAGATCTTCCTGACCCAGAGATTGAACCCGAGTCTCCCAGATTGCAGGGAGATTTTTACCATCAGACTTGTCCAAAGAGCAAGAACTTGCTTGTATGTAAAATGAGGTCACAATTCCGGCCCCTACTCCCCTGCTGATTGCTGTAGAGATTACAGGAAACCACAGATTTGAGCACCCCTGGCCGGAGTGCCCGGTGATTTGGGACCTTCCTGTCCCAGGCTCATCTCCCTCCACTGCCCGTCTGTGTAAGGAGAAAACAGCTCATGAAAATGGAGGCAAAGGTCTTTAGGCTTTCCCAAACTTAAGCACACAGCTTCAGAGTTTGTTGTGTTTGTTTAAAAAGCAGATTTCTGGGCCCCATTCTGAACTCTGGAATTTTGGTCTCTAACCAAAGAGAAGACTAAGTGCCTGTTTTTAAAAATCTCTGCTCCCCACCCCCAAATATGATTAATGATGCACACTGCCTTTGAGAACCAAGGTTAAGTCAAGAATTAAAAAAAAAGTCAAGAATTGTTCAAGTCAGCTATGAGGGGAGGAAAGTGGAATAGAGGCCAAACGCAAACAGCACAGATGGTCCGTGGAGGCTTCTGTGTTGCCACAGCCAGGGGGGCAGGTTCCCTGCTTTCAGGGGATGAGGGTCATTGGAAGATGAGCATAAGTGTTAGAGGAACCACTGACCAAGACCACCCATGCTGGCCAGACAAGGTAGAATCACTTACATGAATTATCTTAAAACAGGAGGTCCTGGTAAGCAACGCGGAACTCACAAGCTACCACGGGAAGAATTCGGGAAAAGTCAAAAGGAATGAAGAGACACCAGTCTGTATGTCCTACCAACCTCCCGAGCCCTTCCGGATGGAGTCCGTCTTGGCTGAGCGATGCACACGCCACCAGGAAGGCCCCTGTGTCAGAGTGATTGGCCAGAGACAGCCCCCAAACTAATCCCATCACCATAAAACCCAAGGCTCCGAGCCAGCTGGCAGAGCAGTTCCCCGGGGCTCCCTGACCCGCCAGCTCTCCACCCAGGCGCCCCTTTCCAACAACGCCTCTTGCTTTGTCAGCATGTGGTCTCCCCGGGCAAGTCATTTCCAAGTGTCACACAGGAGCCCACCTCTGGAAGGAGTCCCCCTCCTGCAACAGAAGGCTGGAGCCAGAGTGGGAAGCAGAGGGCACCCACGAGGGATGCGTTCCAGGAAAGGAGAGCCTTGCACTTTTCTGTTCCGCTGTGGCACATCCACGCTTTGGCTCTCCTGTGCTGAAGGCATGACTGAGGATCTGGAACCCAACGTTAGGTTTCTGTCCCTTTGTCTCGTGCTCCTGTCCCGAATATTTTCCAGCCAGGTCTGAAGTCATTCCAATTAGAGGCATGGTTCCTGCGTTTAAGATAACCTAAAGTTATCTTAGAGTTGATCATAGCCTGAAGTGTATTATCAAGACTATACATTTTCTATAACACGGGGAACTCCGCTTAACATTCTGTAAGGGTTAGATAGCATCACTGGCTCAATGGACAAGAATTTCAGCAAACTCTGGGAGATAACGGAGGGCAGAAGGCGTGCCGTGGTTCATAGGGTCGCAGAGTGTCAGATGGGACTTAATAACTGAATGACAACAACCAATGAGAAAAGAATTTGAAAAAGAATGGATACTTGTATATGTATAGGATCGCTTTGCTCTGCAGTTGAAACTATCACAACATTAATCAACTATATTCTAATATAAAAATTTAAAAAAAAAAACAGTAAGTCATGAATCCACCCAAACTCTGTATTTTATTTTTCTGTTGGTTTTTTTTTTTTCAGACTCTGTATTTTAGGAAGTCCTCCAAGTGATTGTTGTGTCTAATAGAATTTTAGAGCCACTGAAATGCAAATTTGTTTTAGAGACAAGCAAATACTTCCCAGGAACATAGCGATGAGCAGAACTGGGGCTCAGGAGTGGAGCGGCAGTTGACTGGAGAGTGAATGATTGCAAAGCTGATTAAATGAACGCACTCCTGGGAGCTGAGTTTTCGTGGGGAGTGAAGTAAGAAGAGTGCGTTAGGGTGTGGAGCCCTTGGGGGGATGATGTTGCCGTGACAGGCATTGGCCGGACCCATAAACTGAAGCCCCCGGACTCTTGCCTGTTGAAAGATGAGGATCCCAGAGGTGGGAAGGGAGCAGAAGGCAAGAAAATGTGAGCCAGCCCCCAAAGAAATACTTTTCAGGAGCTGATTCCTCGTAGGCTTCCTTTCCCTGGAGATCAGGGGCAGTCGTCGTTGAATTATTTTCTATTGGCGTCTGGTCTTGCTCCTTCTTGTAAACAGGGGAGAACAGAATCTGACTTC
The DNA here is from genome assembly GCF_027580195.1 of Bos mutus. NCBI lineage: Eukaryota > Metazoa > Chordata > Mammalia > Artiodactyla > Bovidae > Bos > Bos mutus. The sequence goes on along the minus strand of NC_091635.1, from coordinate 6,318,806 downwards.
ATGTTGGATCTGTTTCTTTCGCTTTACTTTTGCTCTCGATGGCTTTTGTTAGATAGGATGCTGTCTATAGCTGTTCAGTTCAGTCGCTCAGTCGCGTCCGACCCTTTGCGACAATGGCCTGCCTGGGGAACCCTGCCCACCTGTGCGTGACTGCAGAAAAGAAGAAATTACACGTCCTGTCCCTGATGCTGACCACGCCAGCAGATATTCTGTAAGACTTACAGCCTTTTTACTTCCTCATCTCATCCCCCTCTCTGTTTTATAAAAGAAACTGGCATCAAGACTCCGATAAGATGGTACTCTAGGACACGAGTCTGCCATCTTCTCAGATGCCTGGCTTTCCGAAAAAAGTCGAATGGAGTCGCTATTTCTTGCCTCAACACCTCATCTCCTGCCCTGAGCTTGGATCCAGTAACATTCTCACCTGGATTCCTCTTTTTGGACCTGGTAGAGCTTCAGAGAAAAAGCAAGTCAGCTGAAGCGAAGGCCTTGGATGCTGTCATTGGGCATCTTAGGTCAAAGTGACAGACAGGAGGAAAGAGTAAGTTTCCCTCCACTCTTCTAAGTTCTGCTGGAAACTCTGTAACGAAAGACACACACACAAGACACGTTTATTCACATGTATGCCTCGCCTCGTGTACACATGGGGGACGTGTGCATGCTCAGTGGGGTCCCACTCTTTGGGACCCCCATGGACTGTTGCCCACCAGGCTCCTCTGTCTATAGGATTTCTCCAGGCAAGAATCCTAGAGTGGGTTTCCATTTCCTTCTCCAGGGGGTCGTCCCAACCCAGGAATCAAACCTTGATCTCCTGCGTCTTCTCCTAAATCTCCTGCTTTGCAGGCCAGTTCTTTACCTACTGAGCCATGGGTGAAGCTCACAGGTGTGGGGATAACCAGAGGGGAAAGTGAGTAACTCAAAGAGGTAGCTCAGAATTCTGACTTACTGTTTTCCACTTAAGACAAAAGAGAGGTGTGAGGGACGCTGCTTAGGGGGACGTAACCAAGAAAGGCATGATCCACAAGAGGAAGGTTACGCAGACTTCCGTGGACACCTCCTCCATCAATAAGATTGTCAGGATTTAGAGTTGCCATCCTCTTCCTGGCACGGAGAGGGAGACGCCTCTACAAATGGAGATTTTTTTCATAAATAGGAATTTCCCTTGCCAAAGGGTAATTGTGGCTCTGCCTTCAGAGTTTCTCCTGCGTGTGCTGTTTCTCAAAATAGTCCTTGTGCCTAAGAGGCATATTTTGGGGTGGTATATTTTACCACTCTTTAGGGAAAGTTTTGGGAAAGCCACGCCCAGTAACCTCCCTTGATGTTTTCCAAAGGGCTCCACTTGCCACGAGGAGGCACACCTGGAGATTCTTTGCATCCAATTTTCATAGATGATACTGCTCATTCAAAAGGAAATTTCAAATGCCACTGCTTTTTCTTATTTCCCTTTTGCCCCCATTGCCTCATTTCACTACGAGCATTTGCTGTTTGCTATCAGGTGGAGGTAGGAGCCACCAACTTAAGGGGAAAGAAGGGGAGTGGGTACTTCTAGAGGGAGCCCGTGGCTCCTGGACCTCTGCTTGTCCAAGGTCATTTTGATCTGCTTAAACGAAAGCAGCCAGGCACAGAGATTTACTCCCGACAACCCTTTCGCCCTAATACTGTATTGCATTTCAAAACAGTATTCCTGCTCGCTCTTGGGCCATTCCTAATCAGGGCTGAAAACAAAGACTCGTTCCTGTTCTTAGACCCACTCTGGCAATGAAATGTGATCCACAGTCCACTCAGAGGGTGCCCAGCCTGCTGCTGCCAGGGCCCAGGACAAGAGCTACAATTTTAACCCCACTGGCTGTCTCCCCACCCCTAGCACAATGTGCAGCCAGCTGTTGATGGTGCTTTGCAGCTGAAACAACCGGCTGCAGGGGGAGAGAGGGATCGAAATTATAGACTCACAGAGCATCTGACTTCCCCAGCCGTTTAGTTAAACTATGAGCACTAGGCAGGGAGTCAGGAGACCTGGGTCCAGGACTCAGCCTGACTGCTGAGTAGCTGGTGGTATGGCCGTGAAGACTCTCTATAATAACAATAAAGAAAAGAAAATGAAGTTGCTCAGTCGTGTCCGACTCTTTGCAACCCCATGGACTGTATAGCCCAACAGGCTCCTCCATCCATGGAATTTTCTAGGCAAGAGTACTGGAGTGGGTTGCCATTTCCTTCTCCAGGGGATCTTCCCAACCCGGGGAACGAACCCAGGTCTCCCACATTGTAGGCAGATGCTTTTACCGTCTGAGCCACCAGGGAATCCCAATATAGTTAGTGCTTACTCTGGGGGCTCCGTGGTAAAGAACCTGTCTGCCAATGAAGGAGCTGCGGGTTGGATCCCTGGGTTCAGGAGATCTCCTGGAGAAGGAAATGACAATCCACTCCAGTATTCTTTCCTGGGAAATCCCATGGATAGAGGAGCCTGGCGGGCTACAGTCCATGGGGTCGCAAAAGAGTCAGACACGACTTAGTGATTAAACAACAATATTTACTCTGTGCCAGGCAGGTATAAGTTCCATATTAACTTCTTTGTTCCTGCCTGCAGTCTCTAAAGTTGATACAATTATTCTACATGCTTATAAAATGAGGAAACTCAAAGAGGCCAAAAGGAGGGGTTCAAAGTCAATAACTAGTAAGCGATGGTTGACTCCAAACTTGTGTTCTTAACTACTGTGCACACTATCTTAGTTGAGATAGAAAAAAATGTATTTGCTGTCCTGTGAAATCTAGTGGCGTAAAAGCAACAAGTATTTGTTATGACTCTGTTTCTAGGAGTCAGGGATCAAGGAATGGATTACCTAGGAGATCTGGTTGGGAGTTTCTCATGAGACTGCAGCCAAGATGTTGGCTGGGGCGGCAAGTTTATCTGGTCGAAATCGTTCACGTCAGATTAAGGCTTGAACCCATGCGCCAGGTCTCTGTTTCAGCCAAAACCTAGTTTGGGGCTCAAACCCACGAGGCTGGTACCTGAACCCAGCCAAAACCTACAGTCTTCTGACTGAGATCACAGACCACATTTCGGTACCTAATGAAGCTCAGATTCTTGATATCTCATTGCAGAAAGAATTCAGTAAGAGACAGCGTGATAGGGTAAGAAGTGGATGTATTTAGTGAGAAGCAGCCAGAGTGTGGGCCATTGCAGAGAGTTAGCGTGGCCTTGAAATGTGGTGTGGTTAGCTTTTATGATCTGGGTAATTCTTATAAGCTAATGAGTGGGAGGATTATTCCAACTATTTTTGGGAAGAAGTGGAGATTTCCAGGAATTGCGCCACTGCCCACCTTTTGGTCTTTGATGGTTGGCCTTGGAACTATCGTGGCGACCCTGGGTGTGTCATTGGCTTGCTGATGTGTTATGATGAGCGTATATTGAGGATCAAGGTCTAGTTGAAGTTGACCTGTCTGCCTTCTTGGACTCATATGATTCTAATCAGTGTCTGTTGTGCCCTTGGTTCAGTTCAGTTCAGTCGCTCAGTCGTGTCCAACTCTTTGCAACCCCATGGACTGCAGCACGCCAAGCTTCCCTGTCCATCACCAACTCCCGGAGTTTGCTCAAACTCACGTCCATCAGCTTGGTGATGCCATCCCACCATCTCATCCTCTGTCATCCCCTTTTCCTGCCTTCGATCCCTCCCAGCATCATCGACCTTTCCAGTGAGTCAGCTCTTCTCATCAGGTGGCCAAAGTATTGGAGTTTCAGCTTCAACATCAGTCCTTCCAATGAACACCCAGGACTGATCTCCTTTAGGATGGACTGGTTGGATCTCCTTGCAGTCCAAGGGACTCTCAAGAGTCTTCTCCAACACCACAGTTCAAAAGCATCAATTCTTCTGGACTCAGCTTTCTTTATGGCCCAACTCTCACATCCATACATGACGACTGAAAAAACCATAGCTTTGACTAGACGGACCTTTGTTGACAAAGTAATGTCTCTGCTTTTTAATATGCTGTCTGGGTTGGTCATAGCTTTGTAACAGTAGGGAAAGAGGCAGGGCACAACTTTTGGAAAACTGACATCACCCCAGGACACAACATAAAGGATTAGAATCAGATGGGACCAGGATGGCAGATAAGACTAGATCTTGATCCTCAATCAGCAAGTGGAATGACATGCCCAGAGGGGCCAGGACAGTTCCGAGGCACTGTTACAAGACCAAGGCATGGGCAGTGGCCCAAATCCTGGAGATCTCTGCCCCTTCCCCAGAATAATTGGAATAATCCTCCCACTCATTAGCATATGAATTCAGTTCAGTTCAGTCGCTCAGTCCTGTCTGACTCTTTGCGACCCCATGGACTGCAGTGGGGTCTCCCTGCAGGACACCAGGCCTCCCTGTCCATCACCAACTCCCGGAGTTTACTCAAACTCATGCCCATTGAGTCAGTGATGCCCTCCAAACATCTCATCCTCTGTCGTCCCCTTCTCCTGCCTTCAATCTTTCCCAGCCTATAAAAACTAACCACGCCAAATTTCACGGCTGCATTCCCGCTCTGCGATGGCCCACACTCTGTCTGTGGAGTGTGTTTCTCTCTGTATCTGAATAAACCCATTTCTTACCTACCACTTTGTCTCTCACTAAATTCTTTCTATGATGAGACATCAAGAACCTGAGCTTCGTTAGGTTCTGAAACCAGGTACCATGGGTTTTGTCTGGATTCGAGTCCCAAGCAGGGTTTTGGCTGGATTCGAGTCCTAGCACATGGGTTCGAGTCCCAATCTGTGGTAAACAGTTTCAGCTTTTCCTCCAAGGAGCAAGTGTCTTTTCATTTCATGGCTGCAGTCACCATCTTCAGTGACTTTGGAGCCCAACAAAATAAAGTCCGTCAGTGTTTCCACTGTGTCCCCTATTTGCCATGAAGTGATGGGACTGGATGCCATGATCTTAGCTTTTTGAATGTTGAGTTTTAAGCCGGCTTTTTCACCCTCCTCTTTCACTTTCATCAAGAGGCTCCTCAGTTCCTCTTCACCTTCTGCCATAAGGGTGGTGTCATCTGCATATCTGAGGTTATTGATATTTCTCCCAGCAAGCTTGATTCCAGCTTGTGCTTCATCCAGCCCAGCATTTCGCATGATGTACTCTGCATTCAAGTTAAATAAGCAGGGTGACAGTATGCAGCCTGTGCATCCTGTTGTGTCCTTAGGATCTATCATTCTCTCAAGGTTGTGCCCTTCCCCCTTCCTTCCTATTTCATCACAGCTGGACTGGGGCTGCAGGATCTGCTTCCAAGATGGCACCCTCATGTGGGGCCGATTGTTGGCTGGAGGCCTCAGTTCCTTGTCACATGAAGTCGCCACAAACTGAGTGGCCTCGGGCTCTGGGTTTTTCCTAGTGCAAGGGTTCCAAGAGAGGGCGAGGCAGAAACTGAGCACAGTGACTGATCCAGAGAAGGTATGCACTGTTATTTCTACAAGGTCTTACTGGTTATGTTATCCAAAAACTGAGTTCGCCTCTTAGTGGGTGTTTGAGCCAAAAGACACAACCAAGCCAAAGATGGGGAGAAGAAAGAATTTATTGCAACAGGTAAAGAGAATACCTGGGATCTTTCCCAAAGCAGTGTCTTTCTGAACAACAAATTTGCAGAAGTTTTAAGCTAAGTGAGCTTCCCTGATGGCTCAGTGGGTAAAGAATCTGCCTGCAATGCAGGAGACATAAGGCTCTGGAGAAGGAAATGGCAACTCACTCCAGTTTTCTTGCCTGGGAAATCCCATGGACAGAGGAGCCTGGTGGGCTACAGTCCATGCGGTCACAAAGAGTCAGACAGGACTTAGTGACAGGGTTTTTTTTTTGTTTTTTTTTTTTAGCTAAGGGTACATGCATATTCATGAAGGGGCTTGGGCAGCAGAGGACAGAGTCCATGCTTTAGTTGACTAAGTCACCAGGGTCAGAAAAAAGTCATTGTCACCCCTTAGGTGCCCTTGATCTGTGAGTACTTCAGACTAATCTTTACCATTGAAACAGAACTGGGAGTCTTTACAACTGATGCATTATCTTTGTTATTATTAATTCTCTTGCTTGAAAATAGTCCTTTGTTTCTGCTTTCTTTTTTTCCCTGAAGACCATTAATTACTGAAACCTGTTCAAAGGCAAGGACTGTGAGCAGGCTTAGATCACAAAACGGGTTAGGCCAAAAATGACTTTTTGGGATTTCCCTGGTGGTCCAGTGGTTAAGATTCGGAGTTTCCACTGCAGGGGACACAGGTTTGGTTCGATCCCTGGTCAGGGGATTAAGATCCCACATCCCGCGTCAGGCGGCATAGCCAAAAAAAAAAAAAAAAGACTTTCATCAAGAAAGCTGGGCCTGGTTCTCTTTCTCCAAGGACACTTACCCTATCTGCTTACAGGTATGCAGGTAAGCCTTATTCAGTGTGGAAGGGAACGGCACAGAGAGGTGAATGTCAGGGGGTGGGAGTGTTAGGGGAAACACATTGACTGAAACTGCTTACCCTGGCCAGGCACCAGAGTAACCATTTGCATGAGTTATTTTACCACAGGAGGTCCTGATAAGGACCACAGAACTAATAAGTCACCAACAACCAGAAGAGTTAAGGAAAGGTCAAAAGGAGATACCACATGTCCTGCGTTAGTCGCTCACTCCCGTCCGACTCTTTGCAACCCCATGGACTGGAGCCCGCCAGGGTCCTCTGTCCGTGGGATTTCCTGGGCAAGAATACTGGAGTGGGTCGCCGTCCCCTCCTCCAGGGGATCTTCCTGACTCAGGGATCGAACCCAGGTCTCCCGCATTGCAGGCAGATTCTTCACGTCTGTGCTATCTGCCACATGTCCTGCCACCTCCCAGAATCCTTCTCGATGGTATCCATCTTGGTGGAGCAATGTGTGCACCACCAGGAAGAACTCTAAGTCAGAATGATTGGCCACAGAAAAGCCAGAGACGAATCCCATCACCATAAAACCTGAAACTGTGAGCCACGAGGCAGAGCAGTTCTCCTGGGTTCCTTTACCCTGCTGCTGTCTGCCCGGGGCCCCTTCCCAGTGAAGGCTCTTGCTTGTCAGCTCGTGTGTCTCCTTAGACAATTCATTTCCAAGTGTTAGACAAGAGCCCACTCTCGGGGCCTGGAAAGAGTTCCCCTTGCAGGGACCACTGGGGCCATCTTGGAGGCTGGCTGTCACAGTAACATATAGGAAGTAACTGGGTGGTTGGGAGGATCAAATTGAGAGACTGATGTCAACGAGCAGAGTGAGTTTCCCGGGGCTGCTGAACCACAGAGACAGTGGCTTCAAACACAGGGAAGTGGCTCTCTCAGTCGTGGGGGCTGGAAGTCCAAAGTCGAGGTGTCGGGTGAGCCCTGGGCTCTCTGATGGCTCCCGGGACAAAGTCTTCCGTGTCTCTTCCAGCAACTGGTGGTTGCTGGCAATCTTCGGAAGTTTTTTTTTTTTTTTTTGGCTGCTCCATGGCATGCTGGATCTTAGCTCCCCCACCAGGGATCAGACCTGTGCCCCTGCGTTGAGAACGTGGAGTCTTACCCATTAGACCACCAGGGAAGTCCCCACATGGTTTTCTTATAAGGACACCGTCACATTGGATTGACATACGGCAGTGGTCTAGTTACTTCAGTCGTGTCTGACTCTTGTGACCCCATGGACTATAGCTTGCCAGGCTCTTCTGTCCATGAGGTTTCTCAGGCAAGAATACTCAAGTGGGTTGCCATTTCCTTCTCCAGGGGATCCTCCCGACCCAGAGATAGAACCTGATGTCCTGCATTGCAGGAGGATTCTTTACTGACTGAGCCATCAGGGCAGCCCAGATTGGATTGAAGGACGACCTAATCCAATATAACTTCATCTTAACTTGATAACATCTGCAAAATTCTGTTTCCAAAGAAGGTCACATTGACAGCTACCAGGTGTTAGAACCTCAATATATCTCCTTTTGGGGTGTGTTTGGGGGGCTTAATTCAACCCTCACATATGCTATGTAATGTGTGAAACCCTGTACACAGGAATAGGCGTCGTTTTAGATCACAGCAGTGCTGGTGGGAATAACGATGATGGGTAGAATGGTCAGCCTAGTCAACAGTCTTCTCATGGTGACGGCAGCACAGGGACAATTCTTTAGGGCACTTTATTTTTTATTTTATTTTTTTGGCTTCACCACATGGCATGTGGGATCTTAGTTCCCTGAGCAGGGATCAAACTCACATCTCCTGCATTGGAAGCTCAGATTTTTAACCACGGTATTACCAGGGAAGTCTCAAGGTCACTTTAAAAGTCCTTGATGTCTTGGCCATTTTCCCAGGTCCTGTCACTGGAACTTCCTCGTGGATTCCAGTGGGTTCTAGATTCTGGCCACAGACTTTGTATCTAATATTTCCCAGAGGCTCCTTCTACTCCAGAACCTCCTCTCCTGACTTCCTCACACATCTCCATGGCCCACGTCTCCTCCCTCTGTTTCTGAAGCCACCGTGTCTCTAAAAATCGTCTCCTGGCAGACTCCCGGCACCCCTCAAGAAATGCAGCTAAGTCCCTCATGCCTGGGCTCACCGACTCTGAAGCCAAACCCACTGCTGGTCAACGTGCAAGAAAAATGCTGGCAGGGAAGGGGTTTCCCGTCGCAGCTCTGCCTCTGATTGTCCTCCTCCAGCAAATCCCTCAGGACCTTTTCTACCCTAGCCTCCTGACTCCTCAGGCACATGTCTTCAGATACACACTGGATAAGTGTGTGCAAGAGACAGGGTGTAAAGGAAACCGAGTCAGTCTCTGCCTTCAAACATGCATAATCTAATCAATGAGATCAATGACAACAGTCACTGAGTTTCGGGGTGATAGTCACAGAAGTGCACCGAGACCTTGGGGATGAAGACGGGGGACTCCAGGGATGCTGGGGAGAGGGTGGGGGAATCCGGGAGAGGGTAAGAAAAGAGGTGAGATCTGAGCTGGACTGGGAACCATGAAAGGAATGCAAAGGCAGGACGGAAAGGAATTCCAGGCATGAGAGGAGACCTGGAGGCTGTGGGGTCTTGGTGGGTTCAGAAAGCAACAAGTAACCCCTTGTGGCTCATGCCAGGGGACTCCCTCTGACGGCTCCTGGGAGAGGATCCCTCCTTGCCTCTTATTTTTATTCATTTTTCTTTCTTCCCTTGCCTTTTATAGCTCCGGGGTCTCCAGGCGTTCCTTGGCTGGCGACAGCCTCATTCTAGTCTCTGACTCTGGCTTCACATGACCCGAGCCTCTGTGTCTTCTTTTCTGTCTCTTAGAAGGACACTTGTCACTGGATGTAGGGCCCAGCCCAATTCAGGATGATCTCATTTCAAGATCTTTATCTTTTTTTCCTGCCCATTCGGCAGGGCTTCCGAGGTCTCAGTTCCCCAACCAGGGATTGAACTCTGGTCACGGCAGGGTGAAGCACCAAGTCGGGGCCACTGGACCTCTAGGGGACACCCTCAAGATGTTTATCTTAATTATATCTGCAAAGACCCTTACTCCAAAAGTTCCAAGTGAACGCATCTTTTTTTCTTTTTTCCCCAGTAGAGGAGAAGGGGAGAGATAGATGCCATTCAACCCACCAACTCCCCCAGCCCCAACCTCACCGGTTTTGGTTATCTGTTGCTATGCAGCAAATGACCCCTAGATGTAGTGACTTCAAGCAACAACCATCTCCTTACCTCTCGTGTTTCTCCTGGGCTAGGAATTCAGGAACGGCTTGTCTGGGCAGTTCCCCCTCTGTGGGCCGGTTTGGGCTTCCTCACAGCATGGCCGCCAGGGGAGGTCAGCCCATTCACGCTGAGTGAGGCAGAGAGCTTTCGGTTTGTGACTTAGTTTCCAGCATTACGGGGGGCCACTTCCGCGTGCTCTGCCATTCACAAAAGCTCGCCCCCTCCCCGGGTTCACAGCAGCTCTTTGCAGACCAGAGAGAGCATCCCCCAACAGAGAGACAGGCTGAGCAAAGTGAGCAACTGCTTCATTGTTACAACCGAGGGCGTGCGATCTTGCTCAGTCGCTTCAGTCGTGTCGGACTCTTTGCAACCTCGTGGACTGTAGCCCTCCAGGCTCCTCTGTCCATGGGATTCTCCAGGCAAGAATACTGGCGTGGGTTGCCATTCCCTTCTCCAGGGGACCTACCTGACCCAGGGATGGAACCCGCATCTCTTATGTCTCCTGCATTTGGGAGGTGGGTTCTTTACCACTAGCACCGCCTGGGAAGTCCAAGGGCAGAACCCAGGAAAGTGACTTCAGGGCCTGTATCATAACATGAACGTAGAACCTGTGGTCACTTTCTCTTCTCCAGTATTTTGTTCTTTTGACCTGGGAAGGGCCTGACCCACCCCCGACTGCTATTTGGATGGTTTAAGGACAATAACGTGCTGTGTAAAGAAGGCCTGGGGACAGATGGTCAGGTGCCCTGGCTCCCAGCCCTGGCTCTGCCGCTCCTATCTGTGTGGTCTTGTGTGTACTTTCCTGTTCAATAACAAAATGAATCATGCCAGCCCCACTCCTTTCACGGTCGTCACGGGTGAAACGAGGTTCAATAAGGTAGCATGCTTGCTAAGCCGTTTAATGCTCTTCAAACAAGAAGTGTCGTATGTCATCTCTCTGAGCTCCTCAGAGTGCCATGAGCCTCCTAGCTGCTTGACAAATATTTGTTGATTTTAATGTAAAGATTTCCTACCAACCCTAGAAAGAGCAGAGCCTCCCAGCAACTCAGCCCCGTCCTCAGGGATGGTTACCAAGGGAGCCCATTGGGTCGAATCGTCAGTGAGGGACCATGGACTTGGAGTCTGGGTGTTGTAAAGGGGCTTTCTTTTGCCCCAAAGTAGCCAGTGAATAAGACTGGGTGACTCAGGGTATTCCTACCACTGAGAGCTTTGTAAACAAGCTACCCCCAAATGTAGTAGCTTTAAAGCAGTCTTTTGATCTCTCAATGTTGTGTGGCTTGACAGGGTTCAGCTGGCCCATTCTCACTCAGCCACGGGTTAGGGGCCTCTGTGCAGCTGTAATCAGGGAGCAGCCAGGGCCACGGTCATCTGAAGGCCCCACTGGACGGAATATCCAAGGTGGTCAGGGCCAACCCCCACGTAGCCTCTCTGGCCAGGGCGACAGCCCAGCTTCTTAAGTGGCAGCTCACAGCTCCAAGCAGCTTCCCTGGTGGCTCAGATGGTAAAGACTCAGCCCGCAAAGCAGGAGACCCAGGTTCGATCCCTGGAGTGGGAAGATCTCCTGGAGAAGGGCATAGCAACCCACTTAAGTATCTTGCCTGGAGAATCGGATGGATAAAGGAGCCTGGGGGGCTATAGGCCATGGGGTTGCAAAGAGTCAGACACGACTGAGCGACTACACTTTTCACTTCACTTTTACAACTCCAAAAGCAGGTGGAAATGCCCAGTCTTGGAACTTCTGTGCTGTTCCAGTGTTCCACTCTATGCTCCCAACACAGGGCCCCAGGTCCCATCCTTGATCTGAGAAGTAGATCCCACATGCCCACATCTAAAGATCCAGCATGCCGCAACAAAGATTGAAGACCTTGAAACTAAGACCAGGTGTGGCCAAATAAATAAATTTAAAAAAAAGAAAGAAAAGTGGCCACTCCTCTCGAGAGTTGGCTCAGCATCGCTTGTGCCATATCCTGTCAGTCAAAGCAGCCACAGGGCAGCGTGGCTACAAGCGGGTGGAGAAATGGACTCTAGCTCTCGAGAGGGGAGCAGTGTGCACGTACAAGGAGGGCGGGAATTGAGAGCCATCGTCTCTGCGTCTCTGACACAAGCTACCACCCAGAATAAGGGGCAGTCCTCACGACTCAGACTCCTGAGCTGCCTGGCTTCGACCGGCTGTTGCTATGACGACTCCTCCTTTGGAGGAGTGTGGGTGGACAGGGAGAAACCCCTCAATGGAGAACCTACTGGGGAGCCTTAGGCCCCTACACCTGTTTCCCGGGTGCTGTTGGCTTGCCCTGGGCCACAGGAATCCTGTAGAGCTTGACCCTGGGGCACCAAGGTCAGAGCCACAGTTCAGAGGCCTGTATGTGGCCACCATCCAGCCTGGCCGCACGCCCTCGTCTGACCACAGCCCTGACCTGGCAGTCGAATGGCTTCCTGGGGTGGCTTCTGATTGTCCGCTGGACAGCTGTGCAGGCAAAGCCCCTGTGTGGGGGCGGGGAGGGCAGCTTGAAGTGGAAGGGAGAGGCCGACCAACAATGTGTCATCGAGCGGCCGATCTCTCTTCAATAAAGAGCTTGTCACCAGGCCCCGTGTATTTGCACTTCTCAGGCAATGGAGCCTTGCTCAGCCAGCCTGTCCTCCTGTTTATTTCCTGACTCCACCCCCATGCCTGGTCCTTGCAGTGGCTCCTGTTAAACTCTATGACATCCCCCGGCTGTCCAAACCCACGTTCGTCCACCTAATGGATTTCTCCCATCCTGCGTCCTTTGGTTGCCACCAAAATCTCTGCTTTCTCTGCCCAGCAAATAAAAAATACGGAGACAGAGTTTGGAAGAAACAGGAAGATGGCTTTAATCCTCTGCCAGGAGAGGGTAGAACACAGCCGCAAGAACTGTGCCCTGCACTCCTAGGGGAACCAAGAGACTATATAGCCTGGGCCTCATGGTCTTAGAGTAAATGATGAGGCTCAAAGTAATGAAGGTCTTTGGGCTTCCCTGGTGGCTCAGTGGTAACGAATCTGCCTGCCAATGTAGCAGGCACAGGTTCGATTCCTGGGTCGGGAAGATCCCCTGGAGAAGGAAATGGCAACCCACTCCAGTATTCTTGCCTGGGAAATCCCATGGACAGAGGAGCCTGGCGGGCTATGGACCATGGGGTTGCAAAGAGTCAGACACGACTGAGCGACTGAGCACGCACAGAAAAGGAGAGTTCGTTCACAATGTTGTGTTATCTTCAGGCGTTCAGCCCAGTGACTCAGTTATTCTACATATACACCTTTTATTTTTTCAGATTTTTTTTTCACCTTTCTCTTTTGACTGTAACTAACTCTGTATGCCCTGGGGAGACATTGCTTTTCTGAACCTCAGTTTCCTCACCTGTAACGTGGAAATAATCAGAGCTACCTCATAGAGGGGCTTCCCTGGTGGTCCAGTAGGTCAGGAATCCACCCTCCAATGCAGGAGACGTGGGTTCGATCCCTGGTTGGGGAACCGGCATCCCTCACGCAGCGGGGTAGATAAGCCCTTGTGCTCTGCGGCCTGTGCTCCGTAACAGGGGAAGCCTGCGTGCTGCAACAAAGACCTAGAGCAGCCAGAATAAAAAAGAAAAGATTTAACCTGGCAGTCCCTAGCACAGGTCTGATACATGGAAGAAGGAAGCTAACAGTCAGAGCCACAGTCGCAGCCCTGCCCCCCAAACATATTAGGTGTTAAGTGCTTTACATGGGTAATTTGATCCAAACCTCAGGGCTCCAGGAACCAAGGACTATTTTTATCTCTATTTTATAAAGCAAAGAAACTATAAAGCTTAGAGAGATTAAGTAACTTGCCCAAGGTCATTCGGTTAGTAAGTGACAGCAGCTTGGAGACTTGAACCCATTTTTTCCCCAGAGCAGACTGATCCTAAGCCCTATGGCCTCTCCCCAGGCTTCCTGCTTTTTCTCTAGACTCACATCCCCCTGTAGATGGGTCACTCCGTGTTCATCTTTTTAAGTGGCCTACCTTGGAGATTTATGGAGCCACAAACACGGGTTCACAGGGGAGGCATCTGATCAGGTTGAATTAAACTGAGCAAAGGGGAAGTGATCTCCCAGGGTCAGCGTGGGGGGCTCAGTTCAGCAAAAATCTGCTTCCTCTCCCCCCCCACACACTTTCCTCGGGATGTCCCTTGTAGTCCAGGGGCTAGGACTCAGCACGCAGTGCAGGGGGCCTGGGTTAGATCTCTAGTCAGGGAACCAGATCCCACACGCTGCAACCAAGGGTTTGTGGATGACTAAAGGTCCTGCATGCTGCGACTAAGACTGGGCACAGTCGAGTAAATAAGTTTAAAAAAAAACCCAAACTGTCCTGTCTGCAATAATGGACAGTCAGGCCTTTGGGGAATTCAGGATAGCTACTGCAGGTCCAGGGTTTAGGGAGGATGGCTAGTCCTAAAGGCTGCTCTGACCTGCCTGGGCAGGAGTCTGGTGAATTACAACAGGGGTCAGTAAACCATACAGGCCAAAGGCTGGTCCTCTGCCTGTTTTGATAAATAAAGTTTTATTGGAACACAGCCACGGCCATGTGTTGGTGTATCGTCTGTCTATGTTCATGCCGCAATGGCAGTGATGGAGACCATATAGCCGAAAAGTCAAAAACCTTTGCAACTTCCCTGGTGGTCCAGAGGCTAAGACTCTGAGCCTGGGTTCGATCCCTGGTCGGGAACTAGATCCCACATGCTGCAGCCAAGAAAGGTCCTGAGGGCTGAAACCAAGACACGGCACAGCCAATTGAAATTAATCATTTTTTTTTAAGTCAAAAATCTGTGCTCTTTGGCCCTTTACAAAAAAAGAAACCCATTGGCCTCTGAATTAGGGAAGGCCTCACCCTGCCCTGTGCATGATGATCTCTGTTTGGGCTGCTAGAGGAGATTCATGTTTTGAGCAGGAGACTGTCTGATGGAGGGGGTGTGTGGGTGTCTCTCCAATCGGATGGGCTGGACTTGTTCAGGGTGAGAGTGGGTCGAGGCCTCAGCGGTGCTGACTCAGGACCCGGGTCATTTTTCACTCCTGCCCTCAGGCTGTCATTGGCCACTGGGCAGCTGCAGCCCCCAGCAGAGAACCACCGGTTCCCTTGGTCCACCAGGTCCTGGGCAGCTCAGGAGGAAAAGACAGAACTTGTTCCCAGCACGTGAAGAATTTCCGGCCCCTTGCCCCAAAATAACTGTGGCCGGAGCCTGGGGGCAGGAGGTAAATTCCAGAAGGGTGAGAGCCGCTGTAACGTGAGCTCAGCTGTGACCTGCTGTACTCAGGGGCACCGGATCTCCACCATCCCACCTCCCCCTCCTTGAGAGTCATCCTGGGGACCCGCCCTCCCACCATGGGAAAACGACAGTGGGTGTGGACACCCCCTGTTAGGAACAACAGCGGTCTCCTTATTTGGTCCTTTTTCTTGCTCCTGACGTCTCCTGGGTTCTCCTCCAAGGACTGTGCCCCCAGCCGCTTTCCCAGACCTGGGAGGGGCTGTGAGCAAGGGAGGGCTTGTCCTGGGCAGACTCTAACCCCGTGGGGAAGTCTGCACCCCCACCCATGTGCAAGGAGCTCTAGACAGCAAATGAACAAGTGCAAATGCACACAGCCCCATTCCTCCTCGCCGCCTGGTAAAGGTGTGCCAGCCCCCGCTGTGCCCTTGGGCACTGAATACAGTTGGCCAAGGCTGGCCCCAGTGTCTGCTGAGCTATCAGAATGCCCAGAACCCCCAGCTGCAAGCTGACTTCTTGGGATGATGGCCCCGGCGCCCAGCCCTCTTACTCCGGTGGGCTGCTGCCCTGGCGATTGATTTTTTAAAAAGGTGCTCTGTGCTGACTCCGCTCTGTTCTGTAGCATCCTTCTCTCTGGCACCACGGCTCCTTCCTGCAAGCCGGTCTGGCCAGAGAGAGAGGGAGAAGCATATGTCTCATACGTGGGGGCTTGGCGGGGGAAGGGAGGAGCCAGGCAACCACCTGGAGTCACGCCATGCCTCTGTCTCCCACCTTCCCTGGAACCCAGGTCCCCATCCCAGCCGATTTTATTGGCATCCTCGGACTAAAAGCATCCATAGCTGGGCCCACAAGTGACCCACACACAGGCATAGGAGAGCTTAACAGGGCTGGAAATGTTTTGAAGACCCCAAAATACATTATTGTATTACCATATTTAGTTACTGTGAACCTTTACAAACTTTCTTTTTTCCATCACAAAAAGGAATTCATACATGTTAAAACAGTCGAAATAAGATCAGAGTTGGCTGAATATAAGACACATCCTCTGAGCCCTCTTCTCCACTGTCCCCATGCCACTCCCCACAGAAGCCAGTCTGGGCTGTATCTGTCCAGATATTTTCTGTGCTTGCCCATTGGAGCCTCGCCACAATTCCATGAGATGGGCAGGTCTGAGAGCGAAGTTGCCAGTTCACCGGGGAGCAATGTGGGGGCCCAGGTCTAGCATCAAGAGCGGAGGGCCTGGGAGTGGATTGGCTGAAGGACAGCGAGGTCTCCAGTTCCAGGACGGTCTCCAGTCCAGGTAGGCCGTGGGGAGAGGGTGGTCCCCACTTCTGGCTCTGGACGGACCAGCGGGAGCCGGCGGAATCCACTTCCACTTCAACTCTGCTCTTAGCTTCCGTGTTGAGTCACAGCTTTGTCTGTTCTAGAAACCAGGGAATTGGAGGGCAGTGTGTGCAGACTTGACAATCACAGAACAAGACCACACAGATCCCCTCTCCACCTATAGAAGAAAAGATATGACCTTTCATCAAAGCTTATTTGACCTTGATGAAAAACATGTTTGCAAGGGGTAATACTATGCAGGGTAAGTCAGAAGTGCTGTGATCACTTTGCTGTCAGAGAGTGAATACAGGGCTTCCTGGGTGCCCCAGTGGGTGAGATGCTGTGCTGTCCCTGCAGGGGGTGTGGGTTCGTTCCCTAGCCAGGGAACTAAGATTCCACAGGCCCTGCAGCATGGACAAAGGATTTTTTAAAAACTAGAATGTAACACACCATGTGAACTAAGACCTCCATCACCTCATGTTATCCAGGAGCTAGTACTTGCCTCTCAAGCACTGGGAGTTATTCCTTTCCATTGTGGAGGCGGGGAGCACATATTCTAAAAACTGTATTTTCTTTCTCAATATGTAATATATTCACACAGTTCACAAGGTAAAAGTTATAAAACAGTGTCTAATGAAAATGCTTATTCCTAAAAATACCAATGAAACCAGTTTCTTGGGTATCCATCCAGAGAGATTCTTCGGCACATTCAACCAGACAAGCAGATATATGGTTTTTTCTCAGCCTTTTTCACCTGAATGGTAGCATGCTGTTTGATTCATTCATCGAGACGGGAAACCAGTGAGCCCGGTAACCGGTTCTTCTGCTTTGCTTTTCTTGTGTCTTTCCGCATGACAATGCGTCTGAGCTGTGTTTCCACATCCACCATCCATGGTTCTGATTCTTTGTCTGAGCGCTGTATTCCATCACCTGGGCATACCGTGAAGATGGACCTACGGAGAACACCTCAGAGTCTTGTCATTTTTTTTTTTTTAACTTTACAATATAGTATTGGTTTTGCCATATATCAACATGAATCTGCCACAGGTATACACGTGTTCCCCATCCTGAACCCTCCTCCGTCCCTGTACCATCTCTCTGGGTCGTCCCAGTGCACCAGCCCCAAGCATCCAGTATCAGGCATCAAACCTGGACTGGCGACTCGTTTCATATATGATATTATACATGTTTCAATGCCTTTCTCCCAAATCATCCCCCTGCTCCCTCTCCCACAGAGTCCAAAAGACTGTTCTATACATCAATGTCTTTTTTGCTGTCTCATATACAGGGTTATTGTTACCATCTTTCTAAATTCCATATATATGCGTTAGTATATAGTATTGGTGTTTTTCTTTCTGGCTTACTTCACTCTGTATAATAGGCTCCAGTTTCATCCACCTCATTAGAACTGATTCAAATGTATTCTTTTTAATGGCTGAGTAATACTCCATTGTGTATATGTACCACAGCTTTCTTATCCATTCATCTGCTGATGGACATCTAGGTTGCTTCCATGTCCTGGCTATTATAAACAGTGCTGCGATGAACATTGGGGTACACATGTCTCTTTCAATTCTGGTTTCCTCAGTGTGTATGCCCAGCAGTGGGATTGCTGAGTCATAAGGCAGTTCTATTTCCAGTTTTTTAAGGAATCTCCACACTGTTCTCCATAGTGGCTGTACTAGTTTGCATTCCCATCAACGGTATAAGAAGGTTCTCTTTTTCTCCACACCCTCTCCAGCATTTATTGCTTGTAGACTTTTGGATTGCAGCCATTCTGACTGGCATGAAATGGTGCCTCATCGTGGTTTTGATTTGCATTTCTCTGATAATGAGTGATGCTGAGCATCTTTTCATGTGTTTGTTAGCCATCTGTATGTCTTCTTTGGAGAAATGTCTATTTAGTTCTTTGGCCCATTTTTTGATTGGGTCATTTATTTTTCTGGAGTTGAGCTGTAGGAGTTGCTTGTATATTTTTGAGATTAGTTGTTTGTCAGTTGCTTCATTTGCTATTATTTTCTCCCATTCTGAAGGCTGTCTTTTCACCTTGCTTATAGTTTCCTTTGTTGTGCAGAAGCTTTTAAGTTTCATTAGGTCCCATTTGTTTATTTTTGCTTTTATTTCCAATATTCTGGGAGGTGGGTCATAGAGGATCCTGCTGTGATGTATGTCGGAGAGTGTTTTGCCTACGCTCTCCTCTAGGAGTTTTATAGTTTCTGGTCTTACGTTTAGATCTTTAATCCATTTTGAGTTTATTTTTGTGTATGGTGTTAGAAAGTGTTCTAGTTTCATTCTTTTACAAGTGGTTGACCAGTTTTCCCAGCACCACTTGTTAAAGAAATTGTCTTTAATCCATTGTATATTCTTGCCTCCTTTGTCAAAGATAAGGTGTCCATAGGTGCGTGAATTTATCTCTGGGCTTTCTATTTTGTTCCATTGATCTATATTTCTGTCTTTACACAACGCCACCTGTCGCTTCACCAACGTGCAGGCCTAACTAGAAGGTGTTTGTCCAGAAGTGGAATTGCTGGGTCAAGGAATTTGTGCATTCAGTAGAGAGTGCCAAATTGCT
Organism: Bos mutus; assembly: GCF_027580195.1. NCBI lineage: Eukaryota > Metazoa > Chordata > Mammalia > Artiodactyla > Bovidae > Bos > Bos mutus. The sequence continues at coordinate 6,300,030 of NC_091635.1, read as the reverse complement.
CTCCAGGGACATTGTATGGGTTTACAGTTCTGCTAGCAAAGCATGAGGAAGCCTTTCTCCACCCTTGCCAACTCAGAGCGTGATCAAACCTTTGACGTTTGCCAGTCGGCTTGGTGGAAAATGGCACCTGGGTACAGTTTCATTTGACTCTTGTTCTAAGTGAGGTTGAGCATCTTTTCGGCGTCCAGCTCTGCTGCCAGCCTCAGTACCTCTCCCCGCACAGCCTAAGGCCCTGGCCTTGCTCGCTAACCCTTCTGCAAGATCCAGGACTTGGTTTGTTTTCTGTCGGCCAGCTTCCTGCTGAGTCACTCACGAGAAGGAAAGGGCAGCCGGCTCAGGTTATTCTGCTCTGGGAGCCATCTGAGCTACCAGTCCTGGGAGGACCTTGGGCTCTGGTATCCCCTGTGGGCGCCCAGCACCGTGCACTGGATTATCACACCTGTCAAACTGCGGACCCCTGGATCCCCTGGGAGAGATGGGGTTTGTAGATGGGGATCTGGTCAGATGTGCGTGCCAACTGGGCATGCAGAGGACCCAGGTAGATTCAGAAAGGGGACGTTTGGAAGGAACTAATGTGAGCAAAGTCTTAAGTTACAAGTGACAGAATGAGAGGAACCACGCTGGGTGTGGAGAAGAAAGGATTTAAACTGTTGGAAAGGATTTGGGGCAGAAAGGGTGGTGAGCCACGGTGAAGGAATTGGGGATGTTGGGAAAAGATTCTCACTTTAATCTCTAAATGGGGACCTCCCTGGTGGTCCAGTGGTTAAGACTCCAGGCTTCTGTGTCAGGGAGTGCAGGTTTGATCCCTGGTCGAGAAACTAAGATTTTGCATGCTGTGTGGCCAATAATAAAAAAAAGAAGAAAGAAACGAAATCTCTACAGATACATCCTGAATGAGATGCGCTTACCACTGGTTCCTCGCTCATCATCACTGCAGGGTTAGTGCTGAGATCTGCCCAGATGGGAAGCAGGGGTGCCCCCTTGGCTACACATGGAGGATTCAGGCTCTTGTGTGGCCACCTAGACGTATGGGGAGGCCTAGGGACCCTCAATGACCCTCTCTGAGTGGGTTCTGGGCATCTGTGGGACAGCCCAGGTCAGCTTATTGTCATTAGCTCAGCTGGTAAAGAATCCTCCTGCAATGCAGGAGAATCCTGGGTTCGGAAGATCCCCTGGAGAAGGGACAGGCTACCCACTCCAGTATTCTGGCCTGGAGAATCCCCACGGACAGAGGAGCCTGGCGGGCTGCAGTCCATGAGGTCACAAAGAGTCGGACACAACTGAGCGACCAAGCAACTGAGCACACAACCTCCAAGACAGCCTAGGCATTTGGTTGGATTTTTGCTCACAGACTGGAAAAGCCAGCAGGAGCCAGTGGCTAGATTGCTGGGCCCTGGGGAGTCTGCCACTATTTCTTCCAGGCTTCAATCAAAAGCAAATTTGCCCTGGAAATTGCTGAGGCAGAGGCATCTTCATGGAGCCGTCTGAACATGGGGCTGTCGTGTAAGTCTAGGCCCTCCAGGGCATCCTGATTCCAGTCGGAGCTGGGCTGTGGTATTCGTGAGCCACCACCGGGGCCTGCCTGGGGCCTGTTGGGCCTGTTCCAGGCGGCCTGACCATCCACAGTCAAGCCTGTCCTCTCTCTGCTGAGGCTGGAAACCCGGAGCTGTACTCCAGGTGTGGACAAGCCAGGTGGGGCTCTTGATCGCTCTTGATCTTGGTCCTCACTCCAGTCCCTTCCCGGGCTCCCCACACGGCTGCTTCAGACAAGAGGATGGGTTCTTTACACCGAAGACTGCCACGGGCGCAGGAGAGGGCACCCCCAGTAGCGGGCAGGGTGGGGCTGCCTTTCTGCCAAGACTGCTCGGAGTCTTCTGCACGCCACATCACTAAGCAGAGCCTTCAAGAGCTGCAGTTACAGAGGCTCTCCTCCCCCATGCCTCAGCCTCCCTGGGGGGAAAGTCCAAAAAAGTGGAGGCTGTCCCTGAGGCCACCAAGAAGCGCTTAATTGCTTTCTGAGAGAGTTGTCACCTCTGGTCTCCTCCCTTCCCCCATCAGCCTGGGCCCCCTCTGCTCCCAGCGCTGGCAGCTTTGGCTCAGAGAGCTGAGCCTGAAGACGTGTGTTTCCTGGCTGTGTCCCAAGGAACCAGAGGCCTGGGTGCTTGCTTCTCCAAATATATTGCTGCACCACCTTTGCTGAAAAAAAAGAACCCTATGTTTTGGGCGAATAAACGTGCGTTTTTCTGTGAGCCAGGCACTCATTGACAGCGGGTGGATGGTGGCCCAGGCCAGCTGAGTCAGCCAGACTCTGGAGCAAGCAGACAGCGTGAACCAGGACGAGGATCGCAGCCAGCTAAGGGCCGTGAAACGCAGGGAATATTTGGAGGTTTTCATACCAGGAGTTTAGTCAGCACCTTGTGCAATCCGATTCAGGTCGGGGCCAAGTAGAGGGATACATATCATCAAAAGTGGGCTAAAAAGCAGTAACAAATAGACCCCAAAAGCATAATGGTCTAAATATCATAGAAATTTATTTCTTACTCTTTTAACACACCAAGGCAGGGATTCTTGATTGGCCAGTGGCTTTTCTCCATATGGTGATTCAGGGACCCAGGCTCTCTCCATCTCAAGGCTCTGCTGTTCTCACTGTCACCTCCATCCAGCTGGCCAAAGAGAAGGTGGATGGGGGAGGCACACCTGCTTCTTTCCCTGCCTCCTAAGGTGTTGGCACGCATCTCTTTGGCTCACATACTATTGGTGGGAACTAGTCACATGACCACACCTGGTTGCAAGGGTAGCTGGGAAATGTAGTCTCAGTGCCTTAGCACCAGCTGTATACTATGAAAGAGGAGCAAGGATTTTGATGGACAGCTCACCATCTCTGCCAAAGGATGAATCGAGTCAGGTAGATTGTGGGACCAACAGAGAAAGCAATCCATTATGAGCTTTAAGGAACTCTCTGGAAGAACAGTCTGGGTCCTGGATCAGGGAGTTTTAGATAACTTGCTGGAAGGGATTTAGCTTTTGTCAAGGACTGAGTGAAAGAATGAAGGGATGGAGCCAAAGCAAAAGCAATACCCAGATGTGGATGTGACTGGTGATAGAAGCAAGGTCCGATGCTGTAAAGACTCTGGAAAAGACTCTGATGCTGGGAGGGATTGGGGGCAGGAGGAAAAGGGGACGACAGAGGATGAGATGGCTGGATGGCATCACCAACTCAATGGACGGGAGTTTGAGCAAACTCCGGGAGTTGGTGATGGACAGGGAGGCCTGCGGTGCTGCAGTCCATGGGGCTGCAAAGAGTCAGACATGACTGAGCGACTGAACTGAACTGAACTGAACTGAGTGATCCAACAGTTTCGGCAGAAATACAGGAAAAGTTAACAGAGAAGAAAACAGATAAGAAACACGGATAATTAGGCCCAAGAAGCCATCCTGTTCACCTGCAATTAGCCTATTGATAAGTGGTTTGTGCCCAAACTTCCTAGTCCAGTGATTGGAGCTTGGAGCCTCTGAGTACTTGAGCTCAGTGTCGGACTCTTTTCGACTCCATGGACTGTAGCCTGCCAGGCTCCTTTGTCCATGGGGTTCTCCAGACAGAATTACAGGAGTGGGTTGCCGTTCCCTTCTCCAGGGGATCTTCCTGACCCAGGGATCAAACCCAGGTCTCCTGTGTCTCCTGCACTGCCAGTGGATTCTTTACCCACTGCATCAGCTGGGAAGCCTGGGGCCTCTGGCAGAGGCTAATGGACAAAGATTTGGATGCCTTGGTGTGGAGTAAGGACATAAACAGAGTGTAGGAGGAGCCTGCCACCTCCAGCTCATGGGTGAGTCAGAATCGTTCGTTTTCCTTCTCACTTGGGTCAACATGCATGATGACCTGAACCCTTCATGTGTAGGCACAATGGTTCCCGACTGCCAAGTAACAAGTCACCACAAGCTTAGAGGCCTGATCTATTATTAGCTCCCTGCTTTGTAGGTCAGAGGTCTGGGGTGGACTTGACTGGGTCCCTGCTTAAAAACTGAAGGCCAAAATCAAGGAGGTGGCCAGGCTGAGCGCTTACTGAAGGTTCTGGGGAAGAATTCACTCCCAAGTTTATTTAGGTTGTTGGCAGAACCAGTTCCCTGCGGCTGTAGGACAGAGGCCCCTGTGCTCTTGCTGGCTGCTTGCTGGTCTCCGTTCCTGGAGGCAGCCCTCAAGTCCTTTCCCTGCAGCTGCCACCCCCTGGCGACCCCGCCCCCTCCTTCAAAGCCACTGACGGTGCATCAAATCCTTCTTGTGCTTGGAATCTCTGATTCTCCTTTTGCCATCAGAGAAACTCTCTGCTTTTAAAGGGCTCTTTTAGTTTAGGTCAGGCCCATCCAGGTAACCACTCTATTTGAAGGTCTGTGGATTAGTAAATTTATTCCACTGTGAATCCCTTTTGCCATTTAATGAAAGAATAATCTTAGGGGCGTCTCAGGTGGTGCAGTGGTAAAGAATCCACTTGCCAGTGCAGGAGACACAGGAGACATCCCTGAGTCGGGATGTCTTGATCCCTGGATCGGGAAGATCCCCTGGAAAAGGAAGCAGCAAGTCACTCCAGTATTCTTGCCTGGAGAATCCCATGGACAGAGGAGACAGGAGGGCTACGGTCCCTGAGGTCTCAAAGAGTCAGACACGACTGAGCAACAGAGCACGCAATCACAGGGGCAACTCTCAGGGCACATCTTAGAATTCTGCCTTTCACAATGCCCGGGACATTGAGTCTGAGAACCAGAGTGGTGTCCTTTGGAGCTAAAGAGACTCTTTTGTCTTCTGGCCGAAGAGTTGTACCACTTGGTTCCACCCCGTGTGGGTGGGTGACCAACAGGCCTGGCCCCAACTCTTACCAGATACACTCTGGAGATCTACAAATAGAGAAGAAAAGGCACTCCTCTCCCTCGGAGAAAACTCCTTTCTCTGAAAGCCTCATGGACACAGGACTCCCCTAAGAAGAAGCTCAACACTGCTCTGAGCGCCCTGTCCTGGAGAGAAAGAAAGCCAGGCTCTGTCTGTTGGTTGGCTCCTGGCTTCCTTGAGGATCTGCCCTTAATAAGCTCCCAGAACTTTCTGTACCATATTTCTAGCTCCTTTCAATGCTTGTTCCTTGTAGCAAGGCCAGGTGGGGAGCCTCCCTCCACCCCCTTCTGGGGCCTTCTCCCCTTCAGCTATTCAGGAATGTAGGTGCCTGCAGTAAAAACCACTAAAGATGTTTTCTTAGCTGCAGGCCTACCCACTGGGGCCCCTCGATGCAGAAGGACCCTTTGTGCAGATTCCTCCTCCTTCTCGCCCAGGAGCTGGCATCTCAGCTCCACCTCAGCTTCGACCTTGCTCTCCGCTCCTGTGGGTGAGTTTCAGGGCCTGGAGGACTGGAAGGGGCCCCTGTGCTGCTGAGAAAACCACCTGATCCAGAGCTCCCACCAGGGGCCCTCTGCCCCGCCTGCAGCCCTTCCTTTCCCCGGGAGCCCCACGGAGGGCAGCCAGTGGCAGGCAGGCAGCAAGGGGTGGGGGACAATAAAGGCCAGGTCGTCACCCCAGTTCAAGGGGACCCAGACTGTCTCCGTAGAGCCGCTGGACAGCACTGCATAGCGAGGGCGCTAAGACTGGTGTGCACGTAGGTGCTGTCTGCTCTGCTCAGAACCTCAAAGCCGAAAGGAAAGTCTCCGATTGGCCAGACTGCCTGTTATCACTCACGCACTTGGTACCAATTTAATGGAGAATAACATCCATTTGTCAGGCACTGAACAGGTGCCGGGAATCTGCCAGCTTGGCTGGAGCATGGTTGGGAGGGGGACATGGGGAGAGACAGGCCGAGAGCCTGGCAGCTAGTACCTCAAAGGGCAGCATCTTACCCCAGGCAACAGGAAGCCAACAGAGGGCTTTGTATGGGCTTCCCAGATGGCACTAGTGGTAAAGAGCCCGTCTGCCAGTGCAGGAGATATAAGAGACATGGGTTCCATCCCTGGGTCTGGAAGATCCCCTGGAGAAGGGCATGGCAATTCACTCCAGCATTCTTGCCTGGAGAATCCCGTGGACAGAGGAGCCTGGTGGGCTACAGTCCATAGCGTCAAAGAGTCAGGCACGACTGAAGCAACTTAGCATGCTTATCCCAGGATATTGAATATACAGGAGGACCCTGTTGTTTAACCACTCTATATGTAATAATTTGCATCTACCAATCCCAGCCTCCCTCCTCATCCCTCCCCTACCTGCCCCACCTTGGCAACCACAAGTCTGCTCCCTACGTCTATGAGTCTGTTTTGAAGATAAGCTCATTTGTGTCATATTTCAGATTCCACATATAAGTGATATCATGTGGTGTTTGTCTTTCTGACTTACTTCCCTTAGTGTGATCATCTCTAGTTGCTTTTCTTTTCCCTTAGTTTTTCAGGGAACCAAGCCCTCTGGTGGATGCCTTTCTGGGGAAACGAAGAAAGAGAGAGGCTGACGGAGGCAGAGCCACTGAAAGGTCTACCGGCGCTGTGCAGGCCCTGCCCACTTCCTTTCTCTTGCAGTGAGTTTCGTCCACACGGTGTCAGAAGGGCCGTGAGTGGCGGTAGCGAGGGGCCAGTCACCTCCCCAGCCCTGGCTCAGGCTCCTGATGCCCAGCCTTTGTGTGTACTGAGTGGGCTGGCTGGATGCTTAGGTCTCTATCAGTTGTGACCACACCCTCCTGTAAGGCCCCGGGGAGAAGGCAGAACCAGGCCCTGGGAAAGATCAACAGCCACGCTTGTGGTTCTTCCAGGTGCAGCCCTTCCAACCTGAGGTCGTAGAGGAACTGAGGCTGCAGAGGGCGGGGTGGGAATCCCACGGGTCCAGGGTCACCACACCCACATCCAGAAGTGAATTCTTCTGCTTATTTCTGTCCACGGGACCGAACAGCCACCGACATCCACCGGACCAGCATCACCCAGGGGAGCTGGCCTTCGTCCTGGACTCTCCTGGCCTCAGAGGAATCCAGATCACAGTTGGCGGGGTTAGATTGCTCAGGCCAACTGATCCCTTCAGAGATACACAAACTAGGGCTTGTGGAATCTCAGGGCGAATACAGAACACGCTGGCAGCCAGATCACCTGACCTCCCCCCGCCCCAGGGTGGGGGTTGTCTGACCACCCCATCACCTGACCTCAGGTCACCACCCTCCCCTGCAGTGTGGTTCTCTACTGCATAACATAATATAATCACGGAGTAACTCCCGAGGACAGGGGCAGAGATCACGCGGCCGCCTGAGAATTCTGCCTCCAACAGGGCTGGAGGCTCCCGTCCCCCTCACCTGGCCAGACCCCCAGGCCAGCTCCTGGGAGGAAGTGTCCTTCTCAGCTCTTGACTGCCCCTAATTACTCAGCGAGGTTGGACCAGACCTCCCAATACATCGATTAGAACAGGGTGGTGGACAGGCCGGTGGGTGGACGGCTTTTGTCTCCCAGAGGCGAGTTCCCTCCCACCCAGCTGGCCCAGATCCGCGTGTCTCAGCCTGTGGTTTCGGTGTCCAAGCCTCGAGTGCAGAGATGCCCATGGGACGCCAAGAGGGAAGATGTTTGAACACTTGACAGTTCTAACAGTGGTGCCCTTCCAGCCAGGATCCCCCGGCACCCCATTCTGTTCTATTCTTTTATTTGGCCATGTCAGGTGGCTTGTGGGATCTCAGTTTACTGATGAGGTACTGAACCTGGGCCACTGCAGTGAAAGCCCAGAATCGTAACCACTGGGCCACCAGGGAACTACCCACCCCACTGGACACACACACTTTCATTTTGCATTTCTACCTGGTTCCCTCAAATTTTACTACGCCTTAACTTTAATAAATATTTATTGAGAGCAAGCTCAGTGTACTGGCATAGGGGTTGGAGGCTAGGGGTCAGGACCCTTGCCTCCAGAAGACTGAAAGGCAAAGAAATACAAGCTGAAAACCAGTGGCTTCCTGTCCAGGTTCTGAAACGTACTGGCCCTACGACTTCGGCCCTATGACTTCCTCGTTTGTTTGCCTGAAAAACGGGTGATACTCATGGGTTGTTGTTGAGACACTAAATATACAGATGGATCATGGCCAGAGCTTCTATAAAAATAGATCTCTGACCTGCAATCAGCGGCAACCATGCCAGGAAGCCAGCCTGCTAGCCGTAAGTCAGACTTGTAGGAAATCAGACCGCTATCCCGGACAAGTGGTCCAGAATGTCAAACAGTTACCCCGGCAGCAATCATCCCACGTCGGCAGGGCTTAATTAATGATTGACAGCTGCCCTAGCTCTTATCTGGGCTTCCAGCTTAGGACCAATCAGAGAAAACCAGGTATGCACTTCTAACCTCTCACATAGGACACCCTACTTTTTAAAAAACGTTTATTTATTCTTGGCCATGTCATGTGACATGTGGGATCTTAGTTCTCCAACCAGGGATCGAACCTGTGCCCCCTGCCTTGGAAGTTCAGTCTTAACCCATTGGGCCACCAGGGAAGTCTACGCTCTACTTCTATTATTGTTTTCATTTATTAATATCAGTTATTAATATTGTTAAATATAGTAATAATTATTAATATACACTGATTTAAATAAATATTGTTTCATTTTATTAATATTAATATTGTTAAATATATTAATATTTATTAACATACACTGATTTAAACAATATTAATAGATAGTATTAATTTTTTGCCACACCGTGGGGTTTACAGGATCTTAGTTTCCAGACCAGGGATTGAACCTGGGCCCCCTGCATCAGGAGCACAGAGTCTTAGCCACTGGACCACCAGCGAACTCCTGGGACGCTCCTATCTGGAATTATGTCACAATACAGGCAAACATCCTCCTCTGTCTCCATGTGCAGCCTCTTCCACAATCTCCCTTCCCTCCAGAAGGGCTCCAGGGGCCACAGAGGGGGTGAGCCTTCCCTCTCTCTGTCCCCGGGTCTTCTCCAAACTCAGCATACCCTGAGGGGCATCTGGGCCCTCCATCCTGGACTCACCTTCTCTATGATGCCTGGACCCTCCCAGTGGTCTCCTAAGGGCTCTCCAGCCTCATCAATCCCTCGTCTATAATGCAGTTGGAGGGATCCTACTGGAATGTGATCTTAAGAACCATCGGAAGAAACTCAGCCTCCAAGAGAGGCCTCCAAGCCGGCACCACCCACTTTTCCACCTTCATTCATTTCCCACTGGGGACGGCCCGTCCCCCACCCACCAGGTTTCGGCAAAGTCCTCTCTGTTTTTACCTGACTCCAAGAGTGAGAAGAAAGCAAAACGATGCGTGCTCTATGCCTCCCTCCTGGGTCTGTGCTCCCAGCTAACTCAAGCACCTTGCCCAACTGTGAGATGCACCGAACCCAGGGATGAACAAACAGGCCTGCATCTGAGTCCTGCCTCACCACGAACTAGGCATGTTTTGCAGGCCAATTGCTTTAACTCTTTGACCCTCAGTATATGTCCATCTATGGGCTTCCCTGGTGGCTCAGACAGTAAAGAATCTGCCAGCAATGCATGGTTCATCGAGACTAACGTTCATCGAGACCCTGGTTCTCTGGGTGAAGGTCGTGAAGGTCCATGGAGTCGCATAGAGTCAGACATGACTGAGCAACTAACTCTTGCCCTTTTTTCATGTCCATCTAGAAAAACAAAGGTAATAATTCTTACCTCCTGAGGGTTATTATGAAGAGTCTATTAGATGGTGCAAACAAAATATTAAGCCTAGTGTCTGGTCCTGTGGCTCCCCAGGTGGCTCAGCGGTAAAGAATCTGCCTGCCAATGCAGGAAATGCAGATGCGGGTTTGATCCCTGGGTCAGGAAGGTCCCCTGGAGGAGGAAATGACAACCCACTCTAGTACTCTTGCCTGGAAAATTCCATGGACAGAGGAGCCTGGCAGGCTACAGTCCATGGGGTTGCAAAGGGTCGGACATGACTGAGCAACTAACACTTTCACTCTATGGGAGCCCACTTCTATTTCATCACAGAGGAGCTCCCTGGAGGTGAGGCAGCAGGTCTAAGAGGGAGATCAGAGGTCTCAGAAGGCCAGGAGGCGCTTGCATGTGTGCGCGCGCACACACACACACACACACCACCACAAACACACAGGTCCATGGGAGAGTCTCAGAAGCTGCTGCTTATTCTGTGAGATGCCTCCCAACCAGCAGGCTGTGTCTCACCCTTCTACTCTGAACTGAGGTTCATCCAGGACTCTGGAGTTTGCCAATCGACTTGACCGTGGGTCCCGTGTTGTCCAACCTCCACATTTTACAGACGAGCTAAGTGAGACCCCTGGGGCCAGAAATGACTTTTCCAAGGTCATGCAGTGTGTTGGTATCAGAGAAAGGTCCAGAACCCAGGTGCCCTGGTGCCAGCTCAGTGGGTTCCCCACCATTAAAGCCAAATACTGTGCCATCATCCCACCTGTCAGTCACTTCTCAAAAGTCGGGCCCCTGGAAGCACTCTCGATGGAGAACTTAGAAAAACTCCTGCTCTAGCCCACCCCACGTTGACGTCTGCTGGCAATGCCCGCTGTCCCAAAATGAACAGGTGACTGCTGGCACACGGCTCCCCAGCCATCTCCCCTCCGGCCACGTCCAGCCAGCCAGGCGGGCACCTGAACCGGTTGGGGCACCCGGCCTGAGACCCTCAGTTCCCACGGTCCCTGGCCCAGGCCAGCACCGGGCTCGGCAGGTGGAAGGAACCCTCCCAGCCAGCTGTGCCCTAATGCCCCTTGGCAGTGAGCTCTCTGATGCCAGCCCCCTTCCCACAATCCTGCCTCCCGCGGCCCTGGGAGACCCAGTCATTCGGTCCTTCTCTCTGGAAAAGGAGCAACGCCCTGCCCTTCTCCACAGAGGCCTCCAAGTCCCGCCTGAGACCACAGCCTTCCATTTAGAGCCGCCCCCACTCTCCCGGGAGTAGTGTGGCCATCAGGGGCTCCAGTGCCAGGGCAGCTGGGCATTCCTCTCCCTGGCTTTGCCCTGTCTGCTAAATATACATCTAGGAGGAGTCTAGGAGGGAAACGCCACAGACCTTGTTAACTCTTTCACTTCCAGCAGCCGTGGAGAGTTGGGGTGGCGGGGCGGAGCCAGGCCGGCAAGTGGGTGGAAGGGGTGCCCAAGACTGGAGGAGCCCTTGCCCAGGCTCAGCTGGAGGGGTGGGAGGCCCCAGCCACGGCCAGGGGCATGGGACCTGAGGTCAGAGGTCAGGGGTGACTGTGGGAAGTGGACCACCATGTCCTCATCACCCCATCCCCGCTCCTGCCTAGAGGACCCCGAGAAGGAGGGTAGGTGGGGGCCCTGGGCGGGAAACCCCTTTTGGCCACGAGGCGGAGTCAGGCCCGTACCCACTTTCTCCAGGGGCACCTAGACGGTGGCCTGAGCTCTCCTTTCCAGGAGAAGGTGAGGGAGGGCCAGGTGGCAGACCGGATCCCCCCGGGCGTCCTCTTTCCCGGTTCCTTGAGGGGAGGTGTGATCAGACAGGAGGAGGCTCTGGACGAGCCCCCACACCCCCCTTCCCTTCTTCCCTCCCCTGCAGGGCGCCCCTCAGCCAGGCCTGCCTTCCTGCCCCCTCGGTGCCTGGGGAGCCCCCGGGGGCCCTGGCTGAAGGGCTGCAGCATCTCGGGAGCCCCGCCCCGGCACCCTACCCCGGGTCCCAGCTCGGAGGGTGACTCACTGTGGGGTCGGCGGGCCCCTGCCCCGCTTCTCCCCGCCCCGTCTCCCTCCCCTTCCCGCCCCCTCCCTCCATCCTGGCGGTGTGGGGCTGAAGCCGAGGCTCACACTCCCTGAGTGGGGAGTGTACCCTGGGCAGGAGCTGCTGGGGGAGCCTGGGACCCTAGAGGCACTGACCGAGGCCCTGCGGCTGCGGAGCCCGGGAGGGCCGGTGCCCACCGCGGGGAGGGCAGGCAGCCAATGTGGGATCAGCGGGAGGGGCTGCCCGGACCAGGCGGAACGGACGAGGGTGAGGACCGGGCCCTTCACACACTGCCCGCGCAGCCAGCCTTCCCAGTCGCCAGGAGGACCTGGGGAAACCGCCGCCAGTGACACCCGCCCGTCTCCGCCACCTCCCGGCTTGGAGGAAGGTCTTGACTCCGTGGCCTCAGGGTGGAGAAGAGCTACTAGGGGACCGGTTGAGCCCTTCCGCCCAGCTGCTCCGTGCTGGCTGCGGACGTGATGGGGATGGGGGTGGGGGTGAGGGTGGGTGGGGGCGTGGAGGGGCGTGGAGGGGTGGGGGTGGGGGTGGGGCTGGGGATGGGCAGGCGCAGTTTCTTGGCAATAACTTAGATCTGCCTGGAAATCTGCTTTAAAGGCCCGCCCCCTGGCTACCAGGCCAGTCTGCGCATCCGGCCTATCCTGCAGCGCCCCTGCTGTCTTATCCCATAGTGACGGGACAAAGCGGGAAGTTGGGTTGCAAGACCCTCAAACTTCCCCGCTGACAAAGGAATCAGGGCCTTGGTGGGGATGGGGAGGTGGGGAACACCAAGATTCCCAAGACACTCCCTTGCCAAAGACCATCCCATTGTCCCTGCCGACAGATCTATAACCTGGCCGACCAAGGGGCTCAACATTTAATCTGGTAAATAAGTAAAGTTTTGCTCTCTGGGGGCGACCCCCTTCCCTGGGCATGGTTGCTGAAAATAGCAGACCCTCTAGAAGGCTGGTTCCTTGTCTCCAGCATGCCCCCTCCCACCCTTCCCCATCCCAGGAGCACGTGGACAGCCATGGGGCCCTTTACCCAATGGACACGGAGGGGGTGGAGGTTGGGGGCTGGGGATGGAGGTGGGGCTGGGAGGTGGAGGAGGCCACAGCGGGATTAGGGGAGTGAGGTCAGAAGCCCCCGGGACCACTGACCACTACATGAGGGGGCAGAGGCAGTGAGTGCAGGTAAGAGGGGATCTTTGGCAGTGCTGGGGAGCCGTGCACACTTCAGTGACACTTGCTCAGTTGTGTCCGACTCTTTGCAACCCCATGGACTATACAGTCATGGAATTCTCCAGGCCAGAATACTGCAGAATCCCTTTTCCAGGGGATCTCCCCAGCCCAGGGATTGAACCCAGGTCTGCCGTATTGCAGGCGGATTCTTTACCAGCTGAGCCACAAGGGAAGCCTGTGCAAACCTTAAGCCCAACGCGGAATGGAAAAAAAAAACCCAACACGCTGTTGGATGTGGGAGCATTAAAGGGAGCCCAGGAAATGTGGCAGACAACGACTTTATTCTCCTGCCCGAGAACAAATAAGAGCAGCAGCCGGAAAGGGGGCCAGCAACCCTGTCACAGCTAAGAAAATGGAGAAAATTCTTCTGAACGAGGAGGAGATATTCTCAGTGTGGAATTTCAAAGTTCTGTAGCCGACTTCGGGAAACTTCTTGAGGGAAGACACTTGTCCTCAGATGTTTCTTCATTATGGTTTAACCAAAAATATCAAGATCTTCCAAGAATTCAGGAAGAAAGGAGAGGTCACATTTGAGGATTCAAGACTGACGTTGAATTCTGCTACACCAACCAGAAAGAAAGGTGGGGAGACATTTCCTAAAGAGCTAAGAGAAAAATTCTTCTCGTCAAAAACTGGACATGCAGCCAAACGAAACTTCCTTTTGAAATAACCACAGTGCTATGGGCCAAATTGTGTCTCCCTAAATTCGTAGACTGAAGCCCTAACCCTCTGTACATCAGAATGTGAATTTAAAGAGATGACTGAGTTAAAATGAGGCCATTAGGGCGGGCACACATCCAATATGACTGGTGTCTTTTTAAGACGAGGAGATTAGGGGACTTCTCCTGGCGGACCAAGTGGTTAAGACTTTGCCTTCCGATGCAGGGGTGCAGGTTTGGTCCTTGGTCAGGGAACTAAGATCCCACATGCCTTGCAACCAGAAAGCCAAAATATAGAACAGAAGTAACATAACAAATTCAATAATGACCATAAAAATGGTCCACATCAAAAAAATCCTAAAGAAAAAAAAATATTAGGACACAGAGACACCAGGGATATGCCTGCAAAGAGGAAAGAGCTTTGGAAGACACAGAGGAGAGCATCTGTAGCCAAGGGATAAGGCCGCCGAAAGCAACCAGCTTGCCGACACCTTAATCTTGGACTTCCAGCTCACAGAGCCTTAAGAAAATTAATTTCTGTTGCTTAAGCCCCCCAGACTATGGTATTTTGTTATGGCAGATCTAGGAAATGAATACACCTGGACACAGAGATCAGAAAACAAGCTGTCGACCAACTTCTAGACTGGCAGAAATCATATGTAGACTTGGAAATACGTGACAAACAACTGTCCTCAGGTATTAACACAGGGTTAAAGATAGGAGATAAGATCAACTGATGAAATGGAAAATCTGGGGTGGGGTGGGAGGAACCTGCAAGGGAAAAGCTTGGAATTTCAAAAAGGATTTCCATCAGCCAAGGTATTTCAGCAGGTGGGGTGGAAACGAGCAGGGTGACCCACACCCGGGAAGTGAAGTTCTCCAGAAGCCATTGAGGCTTTAATGACAAAAATTTGCAAAGGAAAGATAACCATCTTCAAGAGTACCTTTCATTCCCATTTCAGTGGCTTGTTATCACAGTGATGATTTCTCGCTTTCATTAAAGGTTATAAAGATATCAAAAGGGAACTGCTACCTAAAGCTTCATAGGGAAATATGATGGTGGTGGTAAGTTAGTCTCTAAGTCATGTCCGACTCCGTGTGACCCCATGGACTGTAGCCTGCCCGGCTCCTCTGTCCATGGCATGGGCAGCAGTTCCCTTCTCCAGGGGATCTTCCCAATCCAGAGATTGAACCCAGGTTTCCCACACTGCAGCCAGATTCTTTACAGTCTGAGCCCCCAGGGAAGCCCCTTAGTTCCCAGACCAGGGATCAAACCCGTGTCCCTTGCACTGGCAGATGGATTCTTAACCACTGGACCACCGGTGAAGGCCCTTTCTGTCTCCGTGAAGACAGCTCCCCAGCCAGTTGAAAGAGGCTTCTTGTCTTGCCCCACTGCAGCTGCCTTCCATGGCCAAGGTCTCCCCTGAGACTGGACAGCTCTCCTGCAGGGCCCTGCAGGTTTCCTATAAAGTGGGAAGGGGGGTCTCTCCCTCACAATGTGTCATTTGATTCTGCGTCAAAAGATGCCTTTCTTCCCAGCACTTCACGCTGTAGGGTGGACTTGGTCCCTGGGAAGGGCTGGGGGAGGCATCATGTCTTGCGCCCCTTCTTAAGGAACCTACACTCACACCCACTTCCTCCTTAAGCAAGGAATGAAGCTCTGGTTCATCAGCTCTTCCCATGGACGCGTCTCTGTGCACACAGTGTTACTGAACAAGAGTCGGGTCCTGTGCCTGCACGCAAAGCCCGCCTACTGACACCAGGTTGTGGTGAAGGAAGTTCAGATCAGTCGCTCAGTTGTGTCCAACTCTTTATGACCCCATGAACTGCAGCACGCCAGGCCTCCCTGTCCATCACCATCTCCTGGAGTTTACCCAAACTCATGTCCATCGAGTTGGTGATGCCATCCAGCCATCTCATCCTCTGTCGTCCCCTTCTCCTCCTGCCCCCAATCCCTCCCAGCATCAGAGTCTTTTCCAATGAGTCAATTCTTTGCATGAGGTGGCCAAAGTATTGGAGTTTCAGCATCAGCATCAGTCCTTCCAAAGAAGACCCAGGACTGATCTCCTTCAGAATGGACTGGTTGGATCTCCTTGCAGTCCAAGGGACTCTCAAGAGTCTTCTCCAACACCACAGTTCAAAAGCATCAATTCTTCGGCGCTCAGCTTTCTTCACAGTCCAACTCTCACATCCATACATGACCACAGGAAAAACCATAGTCTTGACTAGACAGACCTGTGTTGGCAAAGTAATGTCTGTGCTTTTGAATATGCTATCTAGGTTGGTCATAACTTTCCTTCCAAGGAGTAAGCGTCTTTTAATTTCATGGCTGCAGTCACCATCTGCACTGATTTTGGAGCCCACAAAAATAAAGTCTGACACTGTTTCCACTGTTTCCCCATCTATTTCCCATGAAGTGATGGGACCAGATGCCATGATCTTCATTTTCTGAATGTTGAGCTTTAAGCCAACTTTTTCACTCTCCTCTTTCACTTTCATCAAGAGGCTTTTTAGTTCCTCTCCACTTTCTGCCATAAGGGTGGTGTCATCTGCATATCTGAGGTTATTGATATTTCTCCCAGCAATCTTGATTCCAGCTTGTGCTTCTTCCAGCCCAGTGTTTCTGCATATAAGTTAAATAAGCAGGGTGACAATATACAGTCTTGACATACTCCTTTTCCTATTTGGAACCAGTCTGTTTTTCCATGTCCAGTTCTAACTGTTGCTTCCTGACCTGCATATAAGTTTCTCAAGAGGCAGGTCAGGTGGCCTGGTATTCCCATCTCTTTCAGAATTTTCCATAGTTTATTGTAATCCACGCAGTCAAAGGCTTTGGCATAGTCAATAAAGCAGAAATAGATGTTTTTCTGGAACTCTCTTGCTTTTTCCATGATCCAGCGGATGTTGGCAATTTGATCTCTGGTTCCTCTGCCTTTTCTAAAACCAGCTTGAACATCTGGAAGTTCATGGTTCATGTATTGCTGAAGCCTGGCTTGGAGAATTTTGAGCATTACTTTACTAGCGTGTGAGATGAGTGCAATTGTGCGGTAGTTTGAGCATTCTTTGGCATTGCCTTTCTTTGGGATTGGAATGAAAACTGACCTTTTCCAGTCCTGTGGCCACTGCTGAGTTTTCCAAATTTGCTCGCATACTGAGTGCAGCACTTTCACAGCATCATCTTTCGGGATTTGAAATAGCTCAACTGGAATTCCATCACTTCCACTAGCTTTGTTCGTAGTGATGGTTTCTAAGGCCCGCTTGACTTCACATTCCAGGATGTCTGGCTCTAGGTCAGTGATCATACCATCGTGATTATCTTGGTCGTGAAGATCTTTTCTGTACAGTTCTTCTGTGTATTCTTGCCACCTCTTCTTAACATCTTCTACATCTGTTAGGTCCATACCATTTCTGTCCTTTATCGAGCCCATCTTTGCATGAAATGTTCCCTTTGGTATCTCTAATTTTCTTGAAGATATCTCTAGTCTTTCCCATTCTGTTGTTTTCCTCTATTTCTTTGCATTGATCACTGAGGAAGGCTTTCTTATCTCTCCTTGCTATTCTTTGGAACTCTGCATTCAGATGCTTATATCTTTCCTTTTCTCCTTTGCTTTTCACTTCTCTTCTTTTCACAGCTATCTGTAAAGCCTCCCCAGATAGCCATTTTGCTTTTCTGCATTTCTTTTCCACGGGGATGGTCTTGATCCCTGTCTCCTGTACAATGTCATGAACCTCCATCCATAAATTCATCAGGTACTCTATCTATCAGATGTAGTCCCTTAAATCTATTTCTCACTTCCACTGTATAATCATAAGAAATTTGATTTAGGTCATACCTGAATGGTCTAGTGGTTTTCCCTACTTTCTTCAATTTAAGTCTGAATTTGGCAATAAGGAGTTCATGATCTGAGCCACAGTCAGCTCCTGGTCTTGTTTTTTGCTGACTGTATAGAGCTTCTCCATCTTTGGCTGCAAAGAATATAATCAATCTGATTTTGGTGTTGACCATCTGGTGATGTCCATGTGTAGAGTCTTCTCTTGTGTTGTTGGAAGAGGGCTTTTGCTATGACCAGTGTGTTCTCTTGGCAAAACTCTATTAGTCTTTGCCCTGCTTCATTCCGTATTCCAAGGCCAAATTTGCCTGTTACCCCAGGTGTTTCTTGACTTCCTACTTTTGCATTCCAGTCCCCTATAATGAAAAGGACATCTTTTTTGGGTGTTAGTTCTAAAAGGTCTTGTAGGTCTTCCTAGAACCGTTCAACTTCAGCTTTTTCAGCATTACTGGTTGGGGCATAGACTTGGATTACTGTGATATTGAATGGTTTGCCTTGGAAATGAATAGAGATCATTCTGTTGTTTTTGAGATTGCATCCAAGTACTACATTTCAGACTCTTCTGTTGACCGTGATGGCTACTCCATTTCTTCTGAGGGATTCCTGCCCGCAATAGTAGATATAATGGCCATCTGAGTTAAATTCACCCATTCCAGGGGAAGGAAAGGGTAGCGTTTATTGCAGGGTGCCAAGTGAGAAGTCCAGGCACCCAGTGCTTTAAAAGCCCGAACTCCTTATTTGGTATGTTAAATTACATGGAAATACATTTGTTGGACGAAAGGAAAACAGTCAAACAAGATAAAATCATAACAGTTTAGTCATTAAACCAAGTCAAAGACTTCAGTTTCTCTTCAAGAGCTATAGGTAATATTCTGTGCAAAGTCCTTGGAGCTATTTTTGCAGCGACTGAAACCCCCACCAGGTGGAAGACGTTAACTGTATGTGATCCGCGGGCACGTAGGCTCCAGATGGGTTGCAAACAGAAAGGTTGATGATGTTGACTCCTGATTACCTCACTACCCACCAATCAGAAACTCACCCTGCCACCGTCTCCCTCACTCTGTCTAAAAACCTTTCCCCAGGGCTTCCCTGGTGGCTCAGGGGCAAAGAACCTGCCTGCCATGGCAGGAGACAGGTTTGACCCCTGGTCCGGAAACATCCCATATGCCATGTAGCAGCTAAGCCCGTGCCCCACAACTGTTGAACCTGCACTAGAAACCGTACTCCGCAGCAAGAGAAGCCACCGTAATGAGAAGCCCACATACTGCAGCTAGAGAGTAGCCCCCGCTTCCTGCAAGTGGAGAGAAAACCCTGCAGCAACACCCAGAGACCCAGCGCAGCTAGAAATAAATAAATAAGATTATGTTAAAACACAAAACACTTTCCCTAAAAGCCATCAGGGGGTTGCAGCCTTTTGAGCACTAGCTGCCTGGATTCCTATCTCGGCATCTGCAATAAACACGGCACTTTCTTCCACCACAACCCGGAGTTGGTGGACTGGCTATGCTGCGCTGGGGGGAGTGGACCCGCGTTTGGTTTGGTAACGATGGGGGAATCCGCCGTGCCCCTGACCGACTCAGGGCAGGCTGACGTTGCTCAGAGGTCCTCCGTTCTTTCTCTCAGTTTTTGGGACCAGAGGTGCCTCATAATTTTTCAGAATAGAGGAAGGTAATGTGTGGTTTAGACAAAGTAACAGATCTCCAGTCTAGCAGGGTGTAGGGCATCAGCCCCAAATTACACCCGCTGAGTCTGAAATGCAGTCTGCGCAGCTCCCAAGACACACCCGAACCGGTGCCTGTTCCGGTCAGGTTTCGCCACCCAATGTGTTTGTGGCAAACGCAGGACACGGTCTTGCTTTTCAGAGCTTTTTGGAATCTAGAACTGTGGACAAAGGATTGGGGACCGTCTTTTCTACCTTATGGGTGCGGCTGAAAGTGCCTTCCTAGACATTCCTGCTGTGGGGAGAGAAGTAGGGAGGGAAGGGGGAAGGTCAAGGGCATTCATTTTGCACTGACTGTTTGCCCGGCGCATATCTGCCTTTTTCGCTTCTGTGATCCCACGAAGGGGTTGGGTGCTGGTGAGGGCCCGCCTGGACCTCCCTTTCAGGGGAAAGGTCAGTTCAGCCTGATCAAGAAGCAGAAAGCAGACTGCTAATGTGTTTACCCAATGCCTGGAGCAGGTGGGAGGTCCGTCTGCTGTCCCTCCCAGCTGCCTTTCCAGGCTGGCACCGCCAAAAGGAGAGAGTCTAGGAGGGTGGGCAGAGCCCCCCTGGCCTCCCGTCAGTGGAGCCATCTCCCTTCCCCACCTTGGTAGAGAAAGAGCCTTCTTCCCCAAGTGCAGTGAGGTCAGCAGCGTGGCCGGGGCCGCCTCTCCCCTCTCCTGGCCCCTGAGCTAAGAGGGCCTTTTGTTGCTTAGTCCTGCTCCTTGGCAACCATGAAGACTGCAGCCCCGGGCTGTTTGGGGCCCCTGAACCTATTCTGGCTCCAGGGCAGGGAGTCAATCAAAATCAGTCCAGGACACTCAAGACCCCAAGGTCTTTATATCGCCCCAGAGCTGGGACATTGAGTCTACTTAAGACCACTTTCCCAGACAGCTCCTCCCCATTGTTCAGCCCCCACACATGGTTCCCCCTGGCCCAGGAAAGGCCTGGAATCCTGGGGACATCTTCCTCTCTCCCCGGCATTGCCAGCAGAAGCCAAAGAAGTAATTGACGCAGGGAATGAGAGGTGGGCTCCAGGAAGGGGTGGGATAAAAGCAATTCATATTCATCCATCCGTCCATCTATTCATTCGTTCATTCAACCCACCAACATTAATTTAGCTTCCTGGGGAGCCACCCCTGAAGTGAGAAACCTCTCTCCCCACCCCCAGATTGCAATGGAGAGTGTTGATAAAGTTTGTGGGCACAACCACAGACCCCAGTACTCCAAGCATGAGCCACCCCAAGCTCCCTGCGTGGGCTCCTCCTCTACAGTTCTGCCCCCTTGGGGAGTCCCGGAGGCTTCAGCATAGGCTCTGCCACCATGCCCGCTGACCGTGACCCCAGGGTGCAGGGCAGGTGGGCGTCCTGGAAGACCCCTCGGACAGTGGCCCGAAAAGTCTTGCTGACGAAACAGTAGAGGCCGAAGTTGACGGCGGTGTTGAGCATGGCCACCATGTTGGCCACATCCAGGGCCAGGTGGACCCTCCAGTCGTGGTAGACGGGGGCCACGTACAGGTGGTAGAGCATGACAAAGGTGCGGGGTGCCCAGAGGAGGGCGAAGAGCGTGGTGACGCCCAGGAGGATGGCGGTGCTCTTGCCCACCTGGGGCCGCGGCCTGCTCTGGCCCCTCCGCTGCAGCCGGCGGACGATGGCCAGGTTGGCCACCAGGAAAACGCCGCAAGGGACGAAATAGACAATGAGGCAGTGAGCCCACTTGAGCACCTCGTCCAGCGTGCTGGGCGGGTCCGCGTCCCTCCACACATCCAGCCACCAGTAGAAGGGGATGCCAGTGAGCAGCGCAGCGCCGAGGACAGCGGCGACGGCCCGCTGGGCCCGGCCCGGGCGAGGTGGCCCGGTGGCGCAGGGGGTGGCACAGGGCACTGTACCGGTCCACCGTGAGCAGGACGGCGATCCAGACCGAGGCATGGTTGGCAGCAAACTCCAGGATGTTAGCTGTGCGTACCACGGCCTGGGGCACCTCTCGGGCCAGCACAGCTCCCTGCAGGAGGAAGCCCACGAACACGATGACCACCTGGGTGACGATGTCCGAGGCTGTGAGTGCCAGAAGGTAGTAGTAGGAGGGCTTCCGTGTCCTGGTGGCGAGGCGGGCCAGGGCCACCGTGGTCAGGAGATTGACTGATGGTCACCGAGGTTAGGGAGGGGAGGGGTCAGAGGTTAGAAGGGCTGCCTGGCTGTGCTTTCTCATCGTCCCTCCCCGCCTGCTGCTTCTTGCCTCTCTTTTCCTCTTTCTGGAACCTTCTTAAAGCTCACTTTGTTGGAAAGGTTAAGCAGATCAGCCTTGCCTTGTCCAGCCATGGCACTGCAGGCCACTGCCTTACCAGGCTACAGGCAGGGATGAGCCATTCCCTAATTCCACCCATCCTCTCCTGCATCCATACCACACCCCTGCTCTGCTTTCTGAATGCAGCGGATGGTGCAAGAAGCTTTCAGTGTGATGCTCTGGGCTGTTCTGCATGAACTTAGTCATTCTAGGAGATCCCCATTCCTGGGGGAAGAAGGGGGCTGTCTGCTCTGTTGAAAACTTGGGTTTAGCTATTGAGCACGCCAAACTTCTGCAATGGCTCAGCGGTAAAGAATCTGCCTGCAATGCCGGAGATACAGGAGTTGCCTGTTCGATCCCTGGATTGGGAAGATCTCCTGGAGAAGGAAATGGCAACCCACTCCAGGCTTCTTACCTGGAAGATCTCATGGACAGAGGAGCTTGGTGGGCTACAGTCCATGGGGTCACAAAGCGTCAGACACGACAGCCACTGAGCACCCTCGCTTTTACTCCGCTCTATGCTTGGCTCTGCAGTGACCCAGAGCACCCCCACAAGGCAAGAGGAAGGAATCCACGATCCTGTGTCTCAGGGGTCAGCATGGAGGATTGGCACCCACTGAAGGAGGACCCCAATTTCTGGCCCAGCCCTGGACCCCAGACCTCACTCCCCACTCACCAGGCAGCCCCAGGCCCAGAAGGACACTGTAGTAGATGACAGGGATGACCCCAGCCACACAAGGGGACGTCACGGGGCTCTCAGGCCGATGGCCTTCAAACTCCTGGCTCAGCCCACTGCTGTTGGGTGTGGGCAGCAGGGTCACCCATAGCTGGGCAGCTAGGAGGTGCAGAATGGCAGGTTAGAACTTTTGGTCTCTTTCCAGCCTGGCCTGGAGCAGCCCCACCATGACCTTGGCCCTGAGGTCTTTACTCACCCTGGCCCCATGCAGAGCCCCTAGTCAGGTCCAGCCAAACGCAATCCCGACAGCCACGTCCTCTCCACCCCAGCCCACCCCCTCGGGGCCTGGCTCCACTATCAATGGGAAGAAGTACTCAGTGGCCTTTCTTGCCATCTTAGAGATTATTTCTGAATCGCCTGGTTCCCAGGCAGCCTGAGTCAGACAGTCTGAACTGGGGCTTGAGCACCGTGTTCGTAAGGCATCCTGGGTAACTGACCCGGACCCACGGTAACCATGGCAACCGCGCTGCTGTAGCAAACAGCTGCCTCCTCTTCAAGGAGAAATGTGACCAAGTTCTCTCCTTTCTACCCCAAAGAGCATCTCTCTCTCTCTGTCTCCTAGTACCACTGGAGCTGGAAGGGCCCTGGTTTTCAGACAGGGAAACTGAGTCCAGAGGGGTCAGGTGTGACCTGTCTGCCATCACACACATCTAGCTGGTGGCCGATCTGGGATGAGGACCAGACAACATGCTCTGGTCCCTCCCCACCTAGTCTACACTTTCAGATTTTAGGTTTCACCTTCCAGCTCTTGATTTTTTCCACTTCAAGCTCCCCATTCCCACCCTACCTCCAGATTCCTTGCTGACCTTGCCACCTCACTCTCCCTGCCCACCCTGGGTCTTAGGCACCTTACCTGTCTCATCTCCTGCCAGCCGCATGCTCCTGGGTCCTGGGTCACCCTGTGGCTTTTTCCGGGGGTGCCTGCAGCTCGCTCTCAGTTGTTTGCCTGACGATTCTTCCAGCAGCACTGAGTCTGCAGTCAGCACGTGTGAAGCGGTGGGTGGTGGGAGGAGGGTGGGGGAGAAGGGAGGGGGAGGAGGAAGGGGGAGAAGGGGGAGGAGGGTGGGGGAGAAGGGAGGGGGAGGAGGAAGGGGGGAAGAGGGAGGAGGGAGGGGGAGGAGAGAGGGGGAGGAGGGGAGGAGGGGAGGAGGGGGAGGGTGGGGCCCGAGGCCCAGGGGGATGAGCCTGAACAGTCGATACCATCTGGAGCAAAGCAGGATTACGAGGTAGCCTGGGAAGGGAAGGGGCGAGGCTGGAGGGTGGCCTTGGGAAGGGTAGCACTGGCACTCTGGATGGCCTGCCCCGTGCTCCAAGGGCACTGGGAACCGGCCTGGGCTCAGTCTGGCTGTCAGAAACCCTGGGGGCGAGGACTCTGAAGAAAGGCAGATGTGTTCCAGGAGCTGACTCAGAGAGGAGTGGGGGGCAACCCGTGCTGGGGAGGGAGCGCCGAGGCTGCCCTGGTCAGGACACGGATCTGGAGAGGAGCCCCCGGGCCAGGCTGGAAGGAATCGGTTGTGCAGTGGCTGCGGGTGGTGGGTCGAGAAGGAAGCTACCTTGGGGTGGGGTGGGGGTGCTGCTGGCCTGGAAGGATGGCAGGAAGCTGTGCCCAACGCTGGCTGGGACCCCCAGGAGGAGCCGGACCCAGCTGCCAGCAGCTCTGGGAAACCCAGACCCAGCGGCACCCCACAAGCCCTTGTTTTCCTAGCCCTGGTGAAATGGACTGTCCTTCAAGCGGTCACTAGCAAATAAACACCATCCGGCGTGGCTTGCAGTCCAGAGACTGGAATTTGAGCCTGGCCAGCTCTCCCATCCCACGTGGGGAAGAGTCACCAGCACAGCCAGCAGTGGGCGCCCAGGACAGTATGCGGATTGAGTCTGGGGCGAGCTGAGGCCCAGCCTGGAATCGCCTCCCACACTCACCCTCTGGGAATGCCGCAGAGCCAGTCTCTGGGCTCCCTGAGTTAGACCTGAGTCCCTGGGACAGCAAGGAGATCAAACCAGTCCATCCTAAAGGAAATCAACCCTGAATATTCATTGAAGGACTGATGCTGAAGCTCCAAAACTTCGGGTACCTGATGGGAAGAGCCGACTCGTTGGAAAAGACACTGATGCTGGGAAAGATTGAGGGCAAGAGGAGAAGGGGACTACGGAGGATGAGATGGTTGGATGGCATCACCGACTCAATGGACATGAGTTTGAGTAAACTCTGGGAGATGGTGAAGAACAGGGAAGACTGGTGTGCTGCAGTCGGTGGGGTTGCAAAGAATCGGACACGACTTAGTGACTGAACAACAACAAAGTTAAATCCCACTCTGGGGCTGGAAATACCAGGATGCCCACCTCCAGCCTCACCTTCACACCCAGCCTCGGAACTTACAGAAGTCTTGCTGCTCCCCGGTGGCCAGGTCCTGGCACTGCATACCCCCAAGAGTCCACTGGCTTTGGTCAGGTCCCGTGGGAGGCACGTAGGCACTCAGGTCCCCAGGCAGAGTGTCCGGGACTCCAGCAACAGAGGGTGCAAGAGGCACAGAGAAGTCCCCAGGCCACCACCTCCCTGCACCAGGAGGCTGTGGGTGAGCAGGGGGCCACTTCCAGCCAGGTGCAGGGGTCTCTGCCAACATCTCCCGAGGACCCACCCTATTCCCCACGGGTCACCCTCCCAGCAGCCCCGCAAGCTAACTTGGGACACCTCAACTTCACACGAGAGGGGACTGAAGCTCAGAGAAGTCCAGCAAGTCGGATAAGGCTAAGAGCACGTAAGTGGCAGCAGGCGGAGTTTGAACTCGGCCTTGTCCCTCCTCCAGAGCCGTTTCTGGTCACTCCCTCCTACCGGAAGAGCAGGTGCTCAGGTAGCTTTACCGGGAGGGGAAGTGGGTCAGGTAGATACACCCCTCGGATGCACAAGGCCCTCCATCTGGGGGTGGGTGGGCAGCATGACGCAGGATGCTGAGGCTGGAAGATGGGTACCACCACGGGACAGCCTGGCTTCGGGCGAAGCTTTCCATATCATGTCAGTCACTTTGAGGAGCAATTCTTTCCTGTTTGTCATTGCTGCGCCTCCCACCCCCAAACTCCAGCGGCCTGGAACCTAGACTCCTGATGCCTTGTTTCCCAATCTAAGTGTTCTGGGGCACCCTAGCTCAGGAAGTGAGACATCACAGGTACAAGGGAGGCTGCAGCTGGGACAGGGCTGGGAACCCACCCCTCCATTCTCCCGTGTCCGCTCACCCTTGCCACAGATTCAGAAACTCTGCATCCTGCCCCAAGCTTACTCTACCAACACTAGCGATTCCTTGCCTCGCCTGTGGCTACTGATATAGCTTCCCAGAAGAGACAGTATGGGGCTACGGAAAGAAAAGCAGAAAAGCAACATCTGAATCCAGGCTCAGCCCCTGTCCGGGCCAGGAGACCTCAGACAAGCCCCTTGGGTCATAGATACTCTTGTCTTAGGTGGGAAGTTACACTGGTCTCCGGGAATTGTTCTAGCTCAGACTTGCTCTCGAGGAATTACGGAGCTTCCAGATGCACAGGGCAAGATAAAACTGTCTCTGACCTTCCATCTGCAAGACTGGGCAGGGTGGATGCCCCGCTTCCTCTCTCCAGCTCCAAGACTCTCTGTGCAAGGTGCGTGCACACCACACGCACACAAACACAGGCGTGTATACTTCCACACCACACACACACCTACAAACACATGCATGCATATTTACAGACTGCACACACACACACACATGCGTGCACACCTACACACGTGTGCATTCTTACAGATGGCACACACACACACGAGGGCGCACGTGCACAGCACACACGCACATGCATGCACACACTTCAGAAACCCTCAGACTAAGAAAATGTAAACAGAAAATGCGTATTCCTGGAAAGTCAGCCTTTTTGTTCGTTTTTTAAAATTCATTTGGCTGCACTGGATCTTAGTTGCAGCATGCGAGCTCTTTAGTTTCGGCACACAAACTCTCAGTTGCAGCATATGGGACTAATTCCCTGACCAGGGATTGAACCCAGGCTCTCTTCACTGGGAGCTTGGAGTCTTGGCTGCTGGATCACCAGGGCAGTCGCTGGAAAGTCAGTTTTTAGATCAGTAGAGGAGTTTCAGGGATGACAAGTTAGAACCAGAAGAGGCGAGGCCCCCAGAGATGGGGAGTCAGAGGTGACCCTGCTGGGTTTTCTGGGTAACCTGGGCCCTCCCCAATTCCTGTACACTTGAAATGCCGTCCATCTAACTCTAGCCGATACAGCTTAGCTTGGGGGTGTACATGACCATCGTCAAGAGGCTAAGAAGACACAGGTGCCCTGGCTCCTAGGTGGAGGGTGGGAGATTCCAGCACAGGTGGGTCACACTTCTGAGCCTCAAGGAGACTTTCTTACTGAAAGACCATTTTCTGACTAGTGGGTTCTCTCAGCATTGTCTTTGTAAAAAATCATCAATAACATCCTATTGAACAGCACTGGCCCTGACCCCGCCCTCCCCTCACACTGAGGCTGTCTTGTTGGATTGGGTCAGGGAAGTGGTACAGCCCCCGGGAAGGGCAGGCATACAGCCAGTGGGCAGGGGGTGGCGAATCTGGATGAAGGGAGCTGGGTGTGAAGGTCAGGACAGCCGGGAGGGGTTTCCGCTGGGCCGGACAGCCGAGTCTCTGCCAACCCGGACGCAGCAGGTGCCAGACCCAATTCCAGCTCTCTCTGTGGCTCCAGAGAGGGGTGGGGGGTGGAGCTGTTGTGTTTCTCTGTGCCAGCCGGGGCAGAGATCAATGCATTGAGCCGGTCCCTGGGATTCAGAGAGCAAGGGAGGGCGGGCTCTGACCCAGCCCCAGTGAAGGGCCTGGCCTTGGGAGAAAGGCTAAGCTGGATCTCCCAGGAGCCCCCTACACACACACACATACCCGCCACACACACACACCGTTTCAGTTTATCAACTTGGAAGGACTCCCTCCCGTGAGGGTCTGGGCCAGGCCCTACCTGTTCCTGGAAAAGGTGAGGCCCCACCAGCGCCGCCCACCCACCCCCCTGGGCTCCAGACCCCACCTTCTTCTCTCTATTCCTTTGTCCTTAGAAGAGCTCTCCCCTGCACGAACCCAGCTGACACTGTCACCCAGCGTGTCCACTGTCAGGGTGGGTCCTGGCTCTGCTGTGTGTCTCCTGCAGCTTTTATTTTTATTATTATTATTATTGACTGCACTGGTCTTAGTTGCAGCAAGCCAGATCTTAGTTGCCTGATAGAGATGGAACCCGGCCCCCCTGCCTTGGGAGCATGGAGTCTTAACCACTGGACCACCAGGGAAGCCCCCTCTGTGGAACTTTGAGATGGGAAAAATTACAGTAGGAAGTTGGACAGAAGCTGGTAAGAGAAACCTTCCAAGGAGGTGAACCAAAAGACCCGAGACCACTTGAGAAGGTGAATTAGAGGAAGAAGGTTCCAGGGCAGCTCCTGGTCAGACGGCTGGCGGGATGCCTGCAGGGGACCAGCCTCAAGCGAGGCGGCCAGCCCGGTTCTGGGTGGGGGTGCTCGGGGCAGGGGTGCACAGCGTGGGGTGCAGCTGCTCTATGCCCGGCCCCGCCATCCTAGCTCACCTTGACCTGGAGCGGGGGGGTGTGATGGCCACAGCCCCCATGTCCCTAAGGCCCATCACCCTCCTCAGAGCACGCCAGGATCATTCTTCAACGAAGGACATGAGAATGACATCAGCTGCCCCACGGGCCCTACTTAGAGCCCTGTCCTCTTTTCTGGAAAGCCAGCCCACCCCAACACAGGAGGGAGGGGCGGGGCCTGGACTGCTGCCTTCTCCTCTTCCAGGCCCTTCCTTTGCAGTCCTTGACTCACCATGGTGCTCCAGCCACGATGCTGCCAAGTGTACTCTGTGCCAGGGTGGGGGGTCAGGGGAGGGGGCTGGGGACCCTCTGGGCTGGTGGCTGCCTCTGGTTCTGGAGCCCTTTGCCTGCCCTTTGGAGAGCCTTCGACTTCCCAGGAGAGGAGTGACTAGCTGTGCCGGGTGGTAGGAGACGAGGGGGAAGCCGCCGGATCTGGTCCCCTCAGGGGCCCGAGAGCAGCACAATAGCGCCTGGGGAGGCCGCTCTCCAGCTCAACTGGTTGCCTGGGTAACAGCTGGGGCCAGTTTCCACCAATCCAAGGCAGAGGCTGGGTGGGGGGAGGGAGGCCAGCCGGGAAAGGGGGGCGGCCATCCCCTTGGGCTGGATCCTATATAAGGAGGAGGGATGTGCGCGCGGAGAGGTCTGGGCTCCGCCGTTCCTCCCGTGGGCTTGGGGGCAGGGTGCAAAGATGTGCAGGCTGGGCTCTGCCAAGCCTGGGTCCTGGGCCAGCTTCTGGGCCATGCTGACTTTGGTGGGCCTGGTCACTCGTGCAGGTGAGTGGGCAGTGGGCAGGGAGAAGGGGCAAGACCTTCGGGCTCCAACTGCCCACGGCCAGGAGGGGGCGGTGTCCAGCCGGCCGGGCCAGGCACAGAGTTGATTTGATCAGGCAGCTCCGTGGAGGAGGGCAGCTGGCCTCCGAGGGCAGGAGGGCTGGGCAGGCAGGCGGCTTAACCACAGGAAGACCCTTCCACTGCCCATTGTCCCTGGCAGCTGGGCCCAGGCTGGGGAGAGTGGGATCCATCAGCGTTTGGAGCCTTCACTGTGACAGCTTGGGGGATGGCGGGGCTGGAAAATAACCAGGGCTCCTCTCTTACCCTTTCTCCCTCCCTCTATCTGCCTCTCACCCATACACAGAGGCTCTGCTTTCCTGGGAGCCTCCTCAAGAGTCCACATGGGCCCTGGGACTGTGTGTGTGTGTGTGTGTGTGTGTGTGTGTGTGTGTGTGTGTGTGTGTGTGTGTGTGTTTGCGTGCATGCACACATACACGCACGGCGGGGCGGGGAGGGGGGGCTCATCTGCTCCCCTGGACTCCTCAGTCCGTGCTCCACTTGGGGAAGCTGCTGGCGG
The DNA here is from genome assembly GCF_027580195.1 of Bos mutus. Classification (NCBI taxonomy): domain Eukaryota; kingdom Metazoa; phylum Chordata; class Mammalia; order Artiodactyla; family Bovidae; genus Bos; species Bos mutus. Next base: position 6,270,964 of record NC_091635.1, on the reverse strand, counting down.
TGCTTTCTGTCACTGAGTTTTCCATCCGTAAGCACGTGTCCCCGTCTGACCCTCACGGTGTCCCTGGAAACAGGGGAGGAGGGTCCCGCGTGCCTCGCCTGGAAGCAGGAGGATGCCAGTCCCAAGGCGCAGGTGCCTCGAGAGTCCCGTCCAGGACCCGCTCTTTCTGTGCTTTCTCGGGTCCACCGGAAGGCCAGTGTAGACCCCTGCCTCCCAGATCAGGATCCAGGAGGGCGGCTGGGCCTGCACCACCCGCCCAGGCTGCAGCCCCCTCCCCTGCTCCGCCCCTCACCTCCCACTCAGAATGTGGGCAGATCCCCTCTGCCTTCCCAGCACCAAGCCCAGCCTCTCCCAGGGCCTTGGGAGGGCTCCTTATCACTTCCTCAGGGAGCCTGTCTCTGATTCCTGCACCTACAGGAGCCGCCACCCATCACCGCCCTTACTGGTCACAGCCTAAAACCAGAGGCTTATTTGTGTATTTATTGCCTAAGAAGCTAAGTTGTGCTTTTATGAGTGTAAGGAGCTGGTTTGTTTTGTTCACTGTGCTGGTCTGAGCTTCCAGGGGAGTGTCTGGCTTATTGTAAGTGCTCAATAGATCATTTGCTGGGGAATGCACTGCTTTGGGCCAACTATTCTCTTCCAAGGGGTAAGGTGGGCAATTCTTCAGGAGGCGAGGGGGTGGGGACCAAGAGGTTCCTCAATCCTCGCCTAGGCGTCTGGCATCATGGAGATCAGCTCTAGACATTAAATTTTTTTTTTTTTTTTTTTTTTTGGGTCTCTTGCTGTGTGGGCTTTTCTCTAGTTGCAGCAAGCACTTCTTCATCGAAGTGCGAGGGCTTCTCACTGCAGTGGCTTCTCTTGTTGCAGACCTCAGGCTCAGTACTTTCAGCTCCCCGGCTCTAGAGCACAGACTCAATAGTCCTGGAGCACAGGCTTAGTTGCTCTGTGGCACGTGGGATCTTCCCGGATCAGGGATCAAACCTGTGTCTCCTGCATGGGCAGGCAGATTTTTACCACCAAGTCACCAGGGAAATCCAGCTCTGGACCTTTTGTCCCATCCTGATTCATGACCTCTCCCTGCCGGGAATCCACCCCCAGCCCCTTCCAAGAGCATCTTCTCAGGGTCTGCTCAGGTTCACGACTTTCCCTGTCTAAGATGTGCTTGTCTGCACACACATGCATCCACACACTTCACAGGCACAAATGGGAGCACACAGCCTCCCCAGGCTTCCCCTACCCTCTGCCCACATCCAACCACAGGCATCTCCAGCTGGTCCGTCTGCAACCCCAGAAGGCTGCCCTCTCAGGCTGCTCTGTTCCTTCCTGCTGCAGCCCAGAAAGCTGATGTTGGCGGGGAGTCAGCGGGCACCTCCATCAACCACTCCCAGATGCTGCTCCAGCGCCTGCAGGAACTGCTGCGGCAGGGCAATGCCAGTGATGTGGTGTTGCGGGTGCAGGCCATGGGCACCGACGAGGTCCGAGTCTTCCATGCCCACCGCCTGCTGCTGGGACTGCAGAGTGAGCAGTTCCGGGAGCTGCTGAGTAACCAGAGCGAGGTGGTGTTGCAGGAGTCCCGGGACTGTGCTGCCGTCTTCGACAAGTTCATCAGGTGGGGAAGGATCGGGGGAAGACATCCCTTTCCACGTCCCTGGCTTCTCTACTCAAAGGGTGATGGAAGCCCTGGCTCTTAGCCCTGCCCCTTCCCTGGATGGCATTAGGATGACCATGCAACTACCTCCCTCTTCCCTCTTTGCACCAGCTTCTTGCAAAATGCAGCATGACTCCCCTGACTGAAAGCTCTGAATGGTTTGAAGTTAGTTACCAAATACTTTCAAAGCTGTTTCCAAACCTGGCCTTGAGAGCTTTTAAGGACTATAGACTTCTAGGCCCCACCCTGAATCCCGAGCTTCACATTTAGGGCTGGGCCACTGTTTCTTATTTTAATGTCTCTGTGTGGTTTTGCTGTCTGGCCAGGTTTTGAACCACAGGGCTAGGGGGCTGCTTCGTGCTAGCGTTCTGCACAGGGACACTGCCCACACTCTAGTCTGAGAAAATGACCCTGCTTTAATAGTTTAGACAAGATGGCTGCAGAATATTGGTCATTTCTTCAAACTTCCAGGCAACAGAAAGAGAGATAGCACAGAAGGACAAAAGCATCTTTCCTCTACCCCCTAACTGGGAAAGACTGAAGGAAGGAGGAGAAGGCGACGACAAAGGATGAGATAGTTGGATGGCGTCACCGACTCAATGGATAAGAGTTTGAACAAGCTCCAGGAGATGGTGAAGGACAGGGAAGCCTGGCGTGCTGCAGTTTGTGGGGTCGCAAAGAGTCGGACACGACTGGCAGACTGAACGACAATAATCTCTGCCCTCAGTTCAGTTCAGTCGCTCAGTCGTGTCCGACTCTTTACAACCCCAGGAATCACAGCGCTCCAGGCCTCTCTGTCCATCACCAACTCCCAGAGTTCACTCAGACTCAGGTCCATTGAGTCAGTGATGCCATCCAGCCATCTCATCCTCTGTCGTCCCCTTCTCCTCCAGCCCCCAATCCCTCCCAGCATCAGAGTCTTTTCCAATGAGTCAACTCTTCGCATGAGGTGGCCAAAGTACTGGAGTTTCAGCTTTAGCATCAATCTCTACCCTAGTCAGTTCTGTTTAACCAGCCTTTCCCCCAATCCCAGTCTGTGCCTTTGTGGACATCTCATTAGCTAGAATTTAGTCATGTGATCTAAGGGATCCTGGGAAACATCTTTTGTTCCCAGAGGCAAACAGCGAAGTTAAATGGCTTGCCCACTCTTATAGCAAGTAACTGGCGGAATATGAATCCGAACCCACACTGTACACCTGGTGAAGGTAGGAGCTACATCTTTCTTGTCCTAGCACAGAGCTCAACCACTCAGTGGGCGCTCAATATAGGAATCATCGACGTGCTCAGTCAGCTAAGTCCTGTCTGATTCTTTGGGACCCCAAGGGCTGTAGCCCACGAGGCTTATGTGTCCATGGTATTTTCCAGGCAAGAATACTGGAGTGGGTAGCCATTTCCTACTCCAGGGGATCTTCCTGACCCAGGGACAGAACCTGCGTCTCCTGCATTGGCAGGCGGATGCTTCACCACTGAGCCACCTGTGCTCAATAAATGCTTGCTTATTTCCACGTCCCACGAGAAACCGGAAAGAAGAGGCGGTGAAGTAGGATGCGCGCGGGAAGGTCCTTCTGTTGGCTCCCTTAATGACGATACTGTCTGCCCAAGGCCGGGTATCCTCGGGACTCAGGAGGCAGCGCTGGATAGGGTAACCGCTGGCCTCCCTGACCGCGCTCCATCTCTGTACCTCTCTGGCAGGTACCTCTACTGCGGAGAGCTGACCGTGCTGCTGGCACAGGCCATCCCCCTGCACCAGCTGGCCACCAAGTACCGCGTGGCCTCCTTGCAGCGGGGCGTGGCCGACTATATGCGCGCGCACCTGGCGGGCGGCGCGGGCCCGGCGGTGGGCTGGTACCACTACGCGGTGAGCACCGGGGACGAGGCCCTGCGCCAGAGCTGCCTGCAGTTCCTGGCCTGGAACCTGTCGGCCGTGGCGGGGAGCGCCGAGTGGGGCGCCGTGAGCCCTGAGCTGCTGGCGCAGCTGCTTCCGCGCTCGGACCTCGTGCTGCAGGACGAGCTGGAGCTCTTCCAGGCGCTGGAGGCGTGGCTGGGCCGCGCGCGGCCGCCGCCGGCTGTGGCCGAGCGCGCGCTGCGCGCCATCCGTTACCCCATGATCCCTCCGGCTCAACTGTTCCAGCTTCAGGCGCGCTCGGCCGCCCTGGCGCGCCACGGCCCGGCGGTGGCCGACCTGCTCCTTCAGGCCTACCAGTTCCACGCCGCCTCGCCGCTGCACTACGCCAAGTTTTTCGACGTCAATGGCAGTGCCTTCCTGCCCCGCAACTACCTTGCGCCCGCCTGGGGCGCCCCGTGGGTCATCAACAACCCAGCCCGCGACGATCGCAGCACCAGCTTCCAGACGCAGCTGGGCCCAAGCGGCCACGACTCGGGCCGCCGGGTCACCTGGAACGTGCTCTTCTCGCCACGCTGGCTGCCGGTAAGCCTGCGGCCTGTCTACGCGGACGCCACGGGCACAGCGCTGCCCCTCGCACGCCCCGAGGACGGCCGGCCCCGGCTGGTGGTCACGCCGGCCAGCAGCGGCGGCGACGCGGCGGGCGTGAGCTTCCAGAAGACCGTGCTGGTGGGGGCGCGCCACCACGGCCGCCTGCTGGTCCGCCACGCCTACAGCTTCCACCAGAGCAGCGAGGAGGCCGGTGACTTCCTGGCGCACGCCGACCTGCAGCGGCGCAACTCCGAGTACCTGGTGGAGAATGCCCTGCATCTCCACCTCATTGTCAAGCCCGTCTATCACACCCTCATCCGGACCCCCAAGTAGCCAGGCGGGCCAGGGTGGGAAGCTGAGCCTTCCTGAGGCCTCTGGATCAGGAAAATAAAGGCCCAGCAGAGATGGCGCAGAGGGACCAGGATTGGCATGGCCAGTGGAGGTGTCTGTCCTGGCCCGCTGGGGGACCAGGCCCCAGCGGCCTGAGAGCTGGGTGGATAGAAGCCAGGTGGTGGGAGTAGACCAGATGCCTGGTTTCAGGAGTTGCTTTCTCACTGACCTGAAAGGAAGGTTCCTGGTGGTGTGTATGTGTGTGCTCAGCGGTGTTTCAGTCTTTGCCACCTCATGTACTGTAGCCTGGCAGGCTCCTCTGCCCGTGGAACTTTTCAGGCAAGAATACTGGAGGGCAATGCCCTTTCCTCCTGCAGGGGAATCTTCCCAACCCAGGAATCGAACCCGTGTCTCTTGCGTCTCCTGCATTGGCAAGTGGATTGTTTATCACCAGCACTACGTGGGAAGCCAGAGCTCTTGGTAGAATAAACCAGCGCTCGGAGCGGCAAGGGGGTGATTAAACCACCCAGTTCTGGGGGCAAAAACAGTCCAAGGAGGGCTCCACAGGTCAGGGACTCCCCATCGTTCATTACCTTTTCCCCAAGGGCCCCCGTCCCCACAGGGGACAGGGCAGGTAAAAGCATCGAGATGGCCAGGTGCACCTTGGGGGAGCTTTCTCACCTGAAACTGAGGGGCTCAGTTGAGCAGTTTCTGAGCCCTGGCTTCCTGGGGTGGGAGGGGTAAGCACAACCCTAAGTCTCTGACCTCTCCTGGGAGGGGGTCTGGGCAGAGACCTCAGAGTCCGGAGGAAAAACACTTTCCCCCAGGAGTCTGTTGACTGGTGCTCTACAACCAGCCAGAGAAGAAGAGGTGTGGTGGGAAGAGGGGACTTGGGTTGAATCTTAATCAGTGATGTGCTCGGTCGCTCAGCCTTGTCGGGCTCTTTGCAGCCCTGTGGACTGGAGCCCGCCAGTCCTCTACCCATGGGATTCCTCAGGCAAGAATCTGGAGTGGGTTGCCATTTCTTCTTCCAGGGGATCTTCCTGACCCAGGGATTGAACCCACATCTCTTGCATCTCCTGCATTGCAGGCAGGTTCTTTACCATTAGCACGACCCGGGGAACGGAAGCCCAGTCTGTCAGGACCACCCCACCTTTCAGACAAGGTCTAGTTTCCGGAACAACCAACAAAACTCAAATGGGATTTTTATTGTTAACAAGCAGTTCTGGGGCAGGGGGAAGGTGGAAACGACTGCTGAGTAACAAAGCTAGATTCCTTTCCAGCCCCCAGCCACAGTAAGGAAATGCCCAGCGGCCCTTCCCCAGCCATCCAGCATGCCCTTGTCCCAGATGTGGGCCCAGGAGCCCTAATCCCATGAACAGTCCCTCCTTGCTCCACCCCCGCCCCACATTCCTCAGGCCAATCTGGTTGCAGATCTTAGAGAAGAGTTTCGGCAACAGGAGTCTGTGCCCAGGGAGCCCTGGGATCCAGGGCTGGGAAGCCAGGGAGCCCTGCCATCCAGGCCATGCCTCCTGGGCTCAGTTCCCCTTCCCGTTGGCACTGAAGGCACGGAAGTGTGGGGGCAGGCACCCCCATGGTTCCTGGGTCCCAGGGCCCCAGCCTTCTGAGATCCCGAGCTCCTGACGCCAGGTCATCCCCATCTGCCCAGCCTCCGTCTCCCATTACTGCCACACCCCATCAAGCCTTGGCGGGCAGGAGGGCCGGTTCCGGGCAGGGCCCCTCAGTTGTGCCCAAAGTGCCCATTTTTGCCTTGGGTGCTTGTGCCATAGGGCAGGCGGGGCATCCGAGCAACCCGTTCAGAAACATCCCCTGGGTTGGAGGGGGCAGCGACAGGGGTGGTGTCCTCGGGGCCTGCAACGGGAAGGGCCAGGAGCTCTGCTTTAAGGCATGCCTCTCCATGCCCCTCTCGTCACCCACAGTGGCTCTGAACTCCCTAGGGGCACCTCCCCCCCAGAGGCCAGTCCCACTAATAGTCTTCAGGAACCCAGTTTCCAGCAAGGGGCAGCCATAGGGGCAGGGAGTTCAACCAGTCTCCTCCCTGGCCTGGCCAAGGGCTCCCCTCTCCCCATTGCTATCCCCGCCCCCCGACACTTGCTGGGACTCACCCAAGCTCTGGCACGGAGGGAGTTTGACCTTGGCCATAGGCAGCGTGGTCTTTCCCAGGGGTCTGATGGTAGGGGTCAGGTGTCCAACCACTGGCATCCTCTGTTCTTCAGTGTGATTCTCCACAGGCCGGGGTCCAGCAACGTGCATCTTGGGGCGGGACAGCTGTGTTGGCTGGAGAGCCAGATGAGCTGGGAGCTGCGTGGGGATCTGATACAAGGAGATGTTGGGTTCAGTTGGGGGAAACTCCATGGAGAGTGGTGCACAGCTAGTGGTACCCTGGGGCCTCTGGAGGAGTCCAGCCTTCAGAACCCGGCAAGGAGGGGGCCCAGACACCCCCAGCTCCTGTCCCTCTAGGCTCACCCCTTGTCCTGTGACTTCAAAGGCCTGGGACCTCCGCTTCCTCTTTGCCTCCAGGGACTCCTCTCGTTTCTTTCTTGGGCTTTTCTTCTGGCCTTGCAGCGGGGGACAAGGGCCATCGCCATGACGCTCGACTGCCCAGGACGGCACCTCGCCTGTGCTGCTGGACAGGCTGTCCTCGTTGGTGGCGAGCTGGAGGGTGGGGCTGGGCGGCCGCTTGCAGGCCAGCGGTCCGGGCGGCCGCACGTCATCAGTCTGGCCCTTCAAGTGCAGGGACAGGCTGCTCTGCTTTATGGTGGGTGCCAGCAGTTGGCGCCCCTCGGCCCCCAGGGCCTGCAAGCGATGCCGGGCAGCCTTCCGGCGATGCTCTTGGTGTCGGGCAGCGGTCTCCTTCCTCCCCTGCGGCGGGACAGAGGGCACCCACCCGGGATCAAGGCCCACGTTCCCCCCCTGCACCTCCAACACCCCTTTCTCTGCTGCAGCTCACCCCAACTTGCTGTTTGAGAAACTTTGGGCAAGTTTCTGAGCCTTCTTTTCATCTGTAAACTGATGATGGTAAAACCAGCCTCAGTGGGTTGGGAAGATTTTTTTTTTTTTTTACCATGACACACGGCATACGGGATCTTAGTTCCCTGACTGGGGATCGAACCTTCACCCGCTGCAGTGGAAGTGCTGAGTCTTAACCACTGGACTGCCAGGGAAGTCCCAGGTTCTGAGGATGGATTGCTGAGATATGAGGGTCACCTGTGGCCACAGGGTAGGGAGGATTCGGACTCTATTTGCTATTACAATTATTTCCGAGTGGGAAGTGGAGGGGGCGTGACCCCAAGTACCATGTGTTCCCCATTCTGGTTTCCAATTGTGTCCCCTGCTCTGTGTGGACAGAGCAGGTGGTTACTCTTCTCTGGGTACTGGTGCCTCTCTTTCTAGAACGATGCCTGGGTGTGTTCAGCAGAGGAGAGGGAAGGAAGGGGCTTCGGCTGGTGCGCTGAGCTATTGAGATCATGCCAGGCTCAGGCTGATGGGGTGTGGGGAGGCAGGGGACACACCTTTGTGGGACAAAGGGATCTCCGACAGATTCTCGATGCTTCCGGGGGAGGAGTTGATCTGGCCGTTCAGACCGACCTGAGTGGCAGCTTGTGAGATGAATGGGTTGGGAAGAGAAGCCATTGGACCCAGCAGGAACCTATGTCCTCAGAGGGCTGTTTTGGAAAAGTTCCATCCCAACCACTGGGTGTCCCTCCCGGGTACTCCCACCCACATCCAGGTAATCGTGGGGCCCACTGCTCACCTCCTGTGTCACCAGGGTGCCGGCCAGGATTGGGGGTGGGGTGGGCAGACAGGAGCCCTTCGCTTGCCAGGCCCGGGAGCTGGCCTTGAACAGGTGGTTGGCTTCACTGAGGTGGGCAGAGGAGGATGGGCAGCTGTTGCCCAGGCTGGTACCACGGGGGTCCCACTGCCACGCCTCCTTGAGAACTGTTGCATTGTGGGAACGAGGACCCCAAAGTCCTGGCTCCAGACCTGTGCCCCCCTCCCCTCTTTCCTGCTCCATCCTCCCTGGGAGGCCAGGTCTGGGCTGGCATCTGTGAGACACGGCCTGGTGGCTCAGGCGGGCTGGATGGCTGGAAGTGGTCCTCAGCTCACCTCTCAGTGCCGAGCAGAGGGAGGAAGCTTCCGTGCTGGTGCGGGGACTCGGAGTTCGGCATCTTGACGCTCTCTAGGTCAGACTCCTCCGGGGTCGGCACAGTTCCTGGGGGGCTAATCTTGGGCAAGGCGCTGTCCTGGGGAGAGGAAAGGAGGGAGAGGGGAGTCGGAAGACTTGGTCTCGGACCGAGTAAACAGCCTGGGTGACACAGGCACACAGAGTGTCTGGGGCTGTAATCTGGGCTGGGAGCCCCAGAAGACAGGGGGGCTTGTGTTCTGAGTCCCCAGGGGCCAGCCGTGGTCTGCTAGGCATCCCCAGGGGCACCGCCTGGTGGCCTGGGCTCCTGGGAGGGCATCTGGGGCCCTTAGTGATATCTCAGATGGCCAACCCTGACCTTCAGACCCTGGATGGGGACACGTGCGGGAGAAGAACACCACGGGAGGGGAGCTTGGCGAGGCTCTGTGTCGGATAAGGAGGAGGTGTCAGCTTTCTGGGGATCAGCCAGCCCGGTCCCGAGGCCAGCCTACTTGCTGGAAGGCGCCGCCTTGGGCATCAGCCCTGCCCCCCTAGCACAGGCGCATGGTGCGGCCCGGGCGCCCACCTGCAGGGCCCGAGAGGCCAGGCGGTCCATCATGGTGGCACGCTCCAGGTTGCCCTCCTCATGCTCCCGCAGGCCACGCCGTACAGGTCCTTCAGATGCTGCGGCACGGCCAGGTTGCAGTCTGCGGTGGGGGGGGCGGAGAGGCAGGGCTCAGTCGCGCTCGGGCCCTTAGCGGGTCGGACTCGCGGGGTAGGTAGCGCGGGGACCCTACCCTGGATGAGCTGCCGCTGGGCGCGGATGATCTCCTCGCAGAGGCTGGCGCTGCTCCAGGCGGCGCAGGGCCTCGCGGCGGTGGCGAGCGCGCCGTCGCGGAGCAGGGCTTGCGACTGCATCTCGGCCTTCTCCAGCTCCAGCTCGTGCACGCCGCCAGAGCAGGCCGGCGCCTCGCGCTGCTGCTCGAGCTGACGCGCCCGCGGCAGCGTCTCCTCAGGCGGCGGCCCGCGGCGCAGCTCTCGGCACCGCTGCTCCAGCGCTAGCTGGGGAGCCGAAAGCGGGCCGTCAGCACCAGGTGGCGATGAGGGCCGCCCGCCCCGCCGCTGAGCGGGTCCTCGCCCTTCAAGCCCGCGGATGCTGTGCGGCGGCTGAAGCCCCACTCCGAGGCCTGCTTTTTCGAGTAGTGTCTTGAACTCTGCACCGGGGACTGCTCCTGAGTGACCCCTCTGTGCCCACTTATTGCAACCCATCCCTGAAACAGGCTCCGTGCAGTGCAGTCGCTCAGTTCTTTTTCGACTCTTTGCGACCCCATGGACCGCAGCCCGCCAGGCTCCTCCTTCCATGGGATTCTCCAGGCGAGGACATTGGGTGGGCTGCCATTTCTTTCTCAAGGGATCTTCCCGACCCAGGGATCGAACCTCGGTCTCCCGCATTGGCGGGCGGACTCTTTACCATCTGAGCCACCAGGGAATCCAGGGAAATGAGCTCCGTGGACCAGCTCAACCGCAGCCCATCTCATGCCCTCTGGACTGGTGGACCCTGAAGCCCCCTGGTATGGCTATGCTCCAGAACAGAGAAGGGAGATCTGGAAAATCCTCATTAAAATGTTGGCTAACAGTTTTCTGAGTCTTTAATGTGTGAAAGGATTTATTTACTCTTCTCATCAACCCCACTAGGGTTGACCACTCCCATTTTAAAGATGAGTTCTTGCCTGGAGAATCCCATGGACAGAGGAGGCTGGTGGGCTATAGTCCAGGGGGTAGCAAAGAGTCGGACCCAACTGAGCGACTGAGTCCACACACACAAAGCGTTAGTCCCTCACTGGTGTCTGACTCTGTGACCCACCAGGCTCCTCTGTCCATGGGGTTCTCCAGGCAAGAATACTGGAGTGGGTAGCCATTTCCTACTCAGGGGATCTTCTGACCCAGGGACAGAACCTCGTCTCCTGCATTGGCAGGCGGATGCTTCACCACTGAGCCGCCTGTGCTCAATAAATGCTTGCTTATTTCCACGTCCCACGAGAAACCGGAAAGAAGAGGCGGTGAAGTAGGATGCGCGCGGGAAGGTCCTTCTGTTGGCTCCCTTAATGACGATACTGTCTGCCCAAGGCCGGGTATCCTCGGGACTCAGGAGGCAGCGCTGGATAGGGTAACCGCTGGCCTCCCTGACCGCGCTCCATCTCTGTACCTCTCTGGCAGGTACCTCTACTGCGGAGAGCTGACCGTGCTGCTGGCACAGGCCATCCCCCTGCACCAGCTGGCCACCAAGTACCGCGTGGCCTCCTTGCAGCGGGGCGTGGCCGACTATATGCGCGCGCACCTGGCGGGCGGCGCGGGCCCGGCGGTGGGCTGGTACCACTACGCGGTGAGCACCGGGGACGAGGCCCTGCGCCAGAGCTGCCTGCAGTTCCTGGCCTGGAACCTGTCGGCCGTGGCGGGGAGCGCCGAGTGGGCGCCGTGAGCCCTGAGCTGCTGGCGCGCTTTCGGACCTCGTGCTGCAGGGCGAGCTGGAGCTCTTCCAGGCGCTGGGCGTGGCTGGGCGCGGCGCGCCGCCGCCCGGCTGTGGCGGCGCGGCGCTGCGCGCCATCCGTTACCCGTGATCCCTGCGGCGCAGCTGTTTCAGCTTCAGGCGCGGCTCGGCGCCCTGGCGCCACGGCCCCCAGCGGTGGCCGACCTGCTCCTTCAGGCCTACCAGTTCCACGCCGCCTCGCCGCTGCACTCGCCAGGTTTTTTCGACGTCAACGGTGCGCCATCCTGCCCCACAACTACCTCGCGCCTGCCTGGGGCGCCCGTGGTCATCAACAACCCGCCCGCGACGATCGCAGCACCAGCTTCCAGGCGCAGCTGGGCCCAAGCAGCCACGACTCGGGCCGCGGGTCACCTGGGCGTGCTCTTCTCGCCACGCTGGCTGCCGGTAAGCCTGCGGCCTGTCTACGCGGACGCCACGGGCACAGCGCTGCCCCTCGCACGCCCCGAGGACGGCCGGCCCCGGCTGGTGGTCACGCCGGCCAGCAGCGGCGGCGACGCGGCGGGCGTGAGCTTCCAGAAGACCGTGCTGGTGGGGGCGCGCCACCACGGCCGCCTGCTGGTCCGCCACGCCTACAGCTTCCACCAGAGCAGCGAGGAGGCCGGTGACTTCCTGGCGCACGCCGACCTGCAGCGGCGCAACTCCGAGTACCTGGTGGAGAATGCCCTGCATCTCCACCTCATTGTCAAGCCCGTCTATCACACCCTCATCCGGACCCCCAAGTAGCCAGGCGGGCCGGGGTGGGAAGCTGAGCCTTCCAGAGGCCTCTGGATCAGGAAAATAAAGGCCCAGTAGAACTTCACTTTCACTTTTCACTTTCATGCGTTGGAGAAGGAAATGGCAACCCGCTCCAGTGTTCTTGCCTGGAGAATCCCAGGGACGGGGAGCCTGATGGGCTGCCGTCATGGGGTTGCCAGAGTCAGACACGACTGAAACTTAGCAGCAGCAGCAGCAGAGATGGCGCAGAGGGACCAGGATTGGCATGGCCAGTGGAGGTGTCTGTCCTGGCCTGCTGGGGGACCAGGCCCCAGCGGCCTGAGAGCTGGGTGGATAGAAGCCAGGTGGTGGGTGGTAGACCAGATGCCTGGTTTCAGGAGTTGCTTTCTCACTGACCTGAAAGGAAGGTTCCTGGTGGTGTGTATGTGTGTGCTCAGCAGTGTTTCAGTCTTTGCCACCTCATGTACTGTATGTAGCCTGGCAGGCTCCTCTGCCCGTGGAACTTTTCAGGCAAGAATACTGGAGGGCAATGCCCTTTCCTCCTGTAGGGGATCTTCCCAACCCAGGAATCGAACCCGTGTCTCTTGCGTCTCCTGCATTGGCAAGTGGATTGTTTATCACCAGCACTACGTGGGAAGCCAGAGCTCTTGGTAGAATAAACCAGCGCTCGGAGCGGCAAGGGGGTGATTAAACCACCCAGTTCTGGGGGCAAAAACAGTCCAAGGAGGGCTCCACAGGTCAGGGACTCCCCATCGTTCATTACCTTTTCCCCAAGGGCCCCCGTCCCCACAGGGGACAGGGCAGGTAAAAGCATCGAGATGGCCAGGTGCACCTTGGGGGAGCTTTCTCACCTGAAACTGAGGGGCTCAGTTGAGCAGTTTCTGAGCCCTGGCTTCCTGGGGTGGGAGGGGTAAGCACAACCCTAAGTCTCTGACCTCTCCTGGGAGGGGGTCTGGGCAGAGACCTCAGAGTCCGGAGGAAAAACACTTTCCCCCAGGAGTCTGTTGACTGGTGCTCTACAACCAGCCAGAGAAGAAGAGGGTGTGGTGGGAAGAGGGGACTTGGGTTGAATCTTAATCAGTGATGTGCTCGGTCGCTCAGCCTTGTCGGGCTCTTTGCAGCCCTGTGGACTGGAGCCCGCCAGTCCTCTACCCATGGGATTCCTCAGGCAAGAATCTGGAGTGGGTTGCCATTTCTTCTTCCAGGGGATCTTCCTGACCCAGGGATTGAACCCACATCTCTTGCATCTCCTGCATTGCAGGCAGGTTCTTTACCATTAGCACGACCCGGGGAACGGAAGCCCAGTCTGTCAGGACCACCCCACCTTTCAGACAAGGTCTAGTTTCCGGAACAACCAACAAAACTCAAATGGGATTTTTATTGTTAACAAGCAGTTCTGGGGCAGGGGGAAGGTGGAAACGACTGCTGAGTAACAAAGCTAGATTCCTTTCCAGCCCCCAGCCACAGTAAGGGAAATGCCCGGCGGGCCCTTCCCCAGCCATCCAGCATGCCCTTGTCCCAGATGTGGGCCCAGGAGCCCTAATCCCATGAACAGTCCCTCCTTGCTCCACCCCCGCCCCACATTCCTCAGGCCAATCTGGTTGCAGATCTTAGAGAAGAGTTTCGGCAACAGGAGTCTCTGCCCAGAGAGCCCGGGGATCCAGGGCTGGGAAGCCAGGGAGCCCTGCCATCCAGGCCATGCCTCCTGGGCTCAGTTCCCCTTCCCGTTGGCACTGAAGGCACGGAAGTGTGGGGGCAGGCACCCCCATGGTTCCTGGGTCCCAGGGGCCCCAGCCTTCTGAGATCCCGAGCTCCTGACGCCAGGTCATCCCCATCTGCCCAGCCTCCGTCTCCCATTACTGCCACACCCCATCAAGCCTTGGCGGGCAGGAGGGCCGGTTCCGGGCAGGGCCCCTCAGTTGTGCCCAAAGTGCCCATTTTTGCCTTGGGTGCTTGTGCCATAGGGCAGGCGGGGCATCCGAGCAACCCGTTCGGAAACATCCCCTGGGTTGGAGGGGGCAGCGACAGGGGTGGTGTCCTCGGGGCCTGCAACGGGAAGGGCCAGGAGCTCTGCTTTAAGGCATGCCTCTCCATGCCCCTCTCGTCACCCACAGTGGCTCTGAACTCCCTAGGGGCACCTCCCCCCCAGAGGCCAGTCCCACTAATAGTCTTCAGGAACCCAGTTTCCAGCAAGGGGCAGCCATAGGGGCAGGGAGTTCAACCAGTCTCCTCCTGGCCTGGCCAAGGCTCCCCTCTCCCCATTGCTATCCCGCCCCCGACACTTGCTGGGACTCACCCAAGCTCTGGCACGGAGGGAGTTTGACCTTGGCCATAGGCAGCGTGGTCTTTCCCAGGGGTCTGATGGTAGGGGTCAGGTGTCCAACCACTGGCATCCTCTGTTCTTCAGTGTGATTCTCCACAGGCCGGGGTCCAGCAACGTGCATCTTGGGGCGGGACAGCTGTGTTGGCTGGAGAGCCAGATGAGCTGGGAGCTGCGTGGGGATCTGATACAAGGAGATGTTGGGTTCAGTTGGGGGAAACTCCATGGAGAGTGGTGCACAGCTAGTGGTACCCTGGGGCCTCTGGAGGAGTCCAGCCTTCAGAACCCGGCAAGGAGGGGGCCCAGACACCCCCAGCTCCTGTCCCTCTAGGCTCACCCCTTGTCCTGTGACTTCAAAGGCCTGGGACCTCCGCTTCCTCTTTGCCTCCAGGGACTCCTCTCGTTTCTTTCTTGGGCTTTTCTTCTGGCCTTGCAGCGGGGGACAAGGGCCATCGCCATGACGCTCGACTGCCCGGGACGGCGCCTCGCCTGTGCTGCTGGACAGGCTGTCCTCGCTGGCGGTGTGCTGGAGGGTGGGGCTGGGCGGCCGCTTGCAGGCCAGCGGTCCGGGCGGCCGCACGTCATCAGTCTGGCCCTTCAAGTGCAGGGACAGGCTGCTCTGCTTTATGGTGGGTGCCAGCAGTTGGCGCCCCTCGGCCCCCAGGGCCTGCAAGCGGTGCCGGGCAGCCTTCCCGGCGATGCTCTTGGTGTCGGCCGCGGTCTCCTTCCTCCCTGCGGCGGGACAGAGGGGCACCCACCCCGGGATCAAGGCCACGTTTCCCCCCCCCTGCACCTCCAACACCCCTTTCTCTGCTGCAGCTCACCCCAACTTGCTGTTTGAGAAACTTTGGGCAAGTTTCTGAGCCTTCTTTTCATCTGTAAACTGATGATGGTAAAACCAGCCTCAGTGGGTTGGGAAGATTTTTTTTTTTTTTACCATGACACACGGCATACGGGATCTTAGTTCCCTGACTGGGGATCGAACCTTCACCCGCTGCAGTGGAAGTGCTGAGTCTTAACCACTGGACTGCCAGGGAAGTCCCAGGTTCTGAGGATGGATTGCTGAGATATGAGGGTCACCTGTGGCCACAGGGTAGGGAGGATTCGGACTCTATTTGCTATTACAATTATTTCCGAGTGGGAAGTGGAGGGGCGTGACCCCAAGTACCATGTGTTCCCATTCTGGTTTCCAATTGTGTCCCCTGCTCTGTGTGGACAGAGCAGGTGGTTACTCTTCTCTGGGTACTGGTGCCTCTCTTTCTAGAACGATGCCTGGGTGTGTTCAGCAGAGGAGAGGGAAGGAAGGGGCTTGGCTGCGTCGTGCTTGAGCTATTGAGATCATGCCAGGCTCAGGCTGATGGGGTGTCGGGGGAGGCAGGGGACACACCTTTGTGGGACAAAGGGATCTCCGACAGATTCTCGATGCTTCCGGGAGGGAGTTGATCTGGCGTTCAGACCAACCTGAGTGGCAGCTTGTGAGATGAATGGGTTGGGAAGAGAAGCCATTGGACCCAGCAGGAACCTATGTCCTCAGAGGGCTGTTTTGGAAAAGTTCCATCCCAACCACTGGGTGTCCCTCCCGGTACTCCCACCCACATCCAGGTAATCGTGGGGCCCACTGCACACCTCCTGTGTCACCAGGGTGCCGCCAGGATTGGGGGTGGGGTGGGCAGACAGGAGCCCTTCGCTTGCCAGGCCCGGGAGCTGGCCTTGAACAGGTGGTTGGCTTCACTGAGGTGGGCAGAGGAGGATGGGCAGCTGTTGCCCAGGCTGGTACCACGGGGGTCCCACTGCCACGCCTCCTTGAGAACTGTTGCATTGTGGGAACGAGGACCCCAAAGTCCTGGCTCCAGACCTGTGCCCCCTCCCCTCTTTCCTGCTCCATCCTCCCTGGGAGGCCAGGTCTGGGCTGGCATCTGTGAGACACGGCCTGGTGGCTCAGGCGGGCTGGATGGCTGGAAGTGGTCCTCAGCTCACCTCTCAGTGCCGAGCAGAGGGAGGAAGCTTCCGTGCTGGTGCGGGACTCGAGTTCGCATCTTGACGCTCTCTAGGTCAGACTCCTCCGGGTCGGCACAGTTCCTGGGGGCTAATCTTGGGCAAGGCGCTGTCCTGGGGAGAGGAAAGGAGGGAGAGGGGAGTCGGAAGACTTGGTCTCGGACCGAGTAAACAGCCTGGGTGACACAGGCACACAGAGTGTCTGGGGCTGTAATCTGGGCTGGGAGCCCCAGAAGACAGGGGGGCTTGTGTTCTGAGTCCCCAGGGGCCAGCCGTGGTCTGCTAGGCATCCCCAGGGGCACCGCCTGGTGGCCTGGGCTCCTGGGAGGGCATCTGGGGCCCTTAGTGATATCTCAGATGGCCAACCCTGACCTTCAGACCCTGGATGGGGACACGTGCGGGAGAAGAACACCACGGGAGGGGAGCTTGGCGAGGCTCTGTGTCGGATAAGGAGGAGGTGTCAGCTTTCTGGGGATCAGCCAGCCCGGTCCCGAGGCCAGCCTACTTGCTGGAAGGCGCCGCCTTGGGCATCAGCCCTGCCCCTAGCACAGGGGCGCATGGTGCGGCCCGGGCGCCCACCTGCAGGGCCCGAGAAGCCAGGCGGTCCATCATGGTGGCACGCTCCAGGTTGCCCTCCTCATGCTCCCGCAGGTACACTTCCCGTGACAGGTCCTTCAGATGCTGCGGGCACGCCAGGTTGCAGTCTGCGGTGGGGAGCGGAGAGGCAGGGCTCAGTGCGCGCGCTCGGGCCCTTAGCGGGTCGGACTCGCGGGGTAGGTAGCGCGGGGACCCTACCCTGGATGAGCTGCCGCTGGGCGCGGATGATCTCCTCGCAGAGGCTGAGGCGCTGCTCCAGGCGGCGCAGGGCCTCGCGGCGGTGGCGGAGCGCGCCGTCGCGGAGCAGGGCTTGCGACTGCATCTCGGCCTTCTCCAGCTCCAGCTCGTGCACGCCGCAGAGCAGGCCGAGCGCCTCGCGCTGCTGCTCCGAGCTGACGCGCCGCGGCAGCGTCTCCTCCAGGCGGCGGCCCCGCGCGCGCAGCTCTCGGCACCGCTGCTCCAGCGCTAGCTGGGGAGCCGAGCGGGCCGTCAGCACCAGGTGGCCGATGAGGGGCCGCCCGCGCCCGCCGCTGAGCGGGTCCTCGCCCTTCCAAGCCCGCGGATGCTGTGCGGCCGGCTGAAGCCCCACTCCGAGGCCTGCTTTTCGAAGTAGTGTCTTGAACTCTGCACCCGGGGACTGCTCCTGAGTGACCCCTCTGTGCCCACTTATTGCAACCCATCCCTGAAACAGGCTCCGTGCAGTGCAGTCGCTCAGTTCTTTTCGACTCTTTGCGACCCCATGGACCGCAGCCCGCCAGGCTCCTCCTTCCATGGGATTCTCCAGGCGAGGACATTGGAGTGGGCTGCCATTTCTTTCTCCAAGGGATCTTCCCGACCCAGGGATCGAACCTCGGTCTCCCGCATTGGCGGGCGGACTCTTTACCATCTGAGCCACCAGGGAATCCAGGGAAATGAGCTCCGTGGACCAGCTCAACCGCAGCCCATCTCATGCCCTCTGGACTGGTGGACCCTGAAGCCCCCTGGTATGGCTATGCTCCAGAACAGAGAAGGGAGATCTGGAAAATCCTCATTAAAATGTTGGCTAACAGTTTTCTGAGTCTTTAATGTGTGAAAGGATTTATTTACTCTTCTCATCAACCCCACTAGGGTTGACCACTCCCATTTTAAAGATGAGTTCTTGCCTGGAGAATCCCATGGACAGAGGAGGCTGGTGGGCTATAGTCCAGGGGGTAGCAAAGAGTCGGACCCAACTGAGCGACTGAGTCCACACACACAAAGCGTTAGTCCCTCACTGGTGTCTGACTCTGTGACCCACCAGGCTCCTCTGTCCATGGGGTTCTCCAGGCAAGAATACTGGAGTGGGTAGCCATTTCCTACTCCAGGGGATCTTCCTGACCCAGGGACAGAACCTGCGTCTCCTGCATTGGCAGGCGGATGCTTCACCACTGAGCCGCCTGTGCTCAATAAATGCTTGCTTATTTCCACGTCCCACGAGAAACCGGAAAGAAGAGGCGGTGAAGTAGGATGCGCGCGGGAAGGTCCTTCTGTTGGCTCCCTTAATGACGATACTGTCTGCCCAAGGCCGGGTATCCTCGGGACTCAGGAGGCAGCGCTGGATAGGGTAACCGCTGGCCTCCCTGACCGCGCTCCATCTCTGTACCTCTCTGGCAGGTACCTCTACTGCGGAGAGCTGACCGTGCTGCTGGCACAGGCCATCCCCCTGCACCAGCTGGCCACCAAGTACCGCGTGGCCTCCTTGCAGCGGGGGCGTGGCCGACTATATGCGCGCGCACCTGGCGGGCGGCGCGGGCCCGGCGGTGGGCTGGTACCACTACGCGGTGAGCACCGGGGACGAGGCCCTGCGCCAGAGCTGCCTGCAGTTCCTGGCCTGGAACCTGTCGGCCGTGGCGGGGAGCGCCGAGTGGGGCGCCGTGAGCCCTGAGCTGCTGGCGCGCTCGGACCTCGTGCTGCAGGACGAGCTGGAGCTCTTCCAGGCGCTGGAGGCGTGGCTGGGCCGCGCGCGGCCGCCGCCGGCTGTGGCCGAGCGCGCGCTGCGCGCCATCCGTTACCCCGTGATCCCTGCGGCGCAGCTGTTTAGCTTCAGGCGCGCTCGGCCGCCCTGGCGCGCCACGGCCCGGCGGTGGCCGACCTGCTCCTTCAGGCCTACCAGTTCCACGCCGCCTCGCCGCTGCACTACGCCAAGTTTTTCGACGTCAACGGTGCGCCATCCTGCCCCACAACTACCTCGCGCCTGCCTGGGGCGCCCCGTGGGTCATCAACAACCCGGCCCGCGACGATCGCAGCACCAGCTTCCAGACGCAGCTGGGCCCAAGCAGCCATGACTCGGGCCGCCGGGTCACCTGGAACGTGCTCTTCTCGCCACGCTGGCTGCCGGTAAGCCTGCGGCCTGTCTACGCGGACGCCACGGGCACAGCGCTGCCCCTCGCACGCCCCGAGGACGGCCGGCCCCGGCTGGTGGTCACGCCGGCCAGCAGCGGCGGCGACGCGGCGGGCGTGAGCTTCCAGAAGACCGTGCTGGTGGGGGCGCGCCACCACGGCCGCCTGCTGGTCCGCCACGCCTACAGCTTCCACCAGAGCAGCGAGGAGGCCGGTGACTTCCTGGCGCACGCCGACCTGCAGCGGCGCAACTCCGAGTACCTGGTGGAGAATGCCCTGCATCTCCACCTCATTGTCAAGCCCGTCTATCACACCCTCATCCGGACCCCCAAGTAGCCAGGCGGGCCGGGGTGGGAAGCTGAGCCTTCCAGAGGCCTCTGGATCAGGAAAATAAAGGCCCAGTAGAACTTCACTTTCACTTTTCACTTTCATGCGTTGGAGAAGGAAATGGCAACCCGCTCCAGTGTTCTTGCCTGGAGAATCCCAGGGACGGGGGAGCCTGATGGGCTGCCGTCATGGGGTTGCACAGAGTCAGACACGACTGAAGCGACTTAGCAGCAGCAGCAGCAGAGATGGCGCAGAGGGACCAGGATTGGCATGGCCAGTGGAGGTGTCTGTCCTGGCCTGCTGGGGGACCAGGCCCTAGCGGCCTGAGAGCTGGGTGGATAGAAGCCAGGTGGTGGGTGGTAGACCAGATGCCTGGTTTCAGGAGTTGCTTTCTCACTGACCTGAAAGGAAGGTTCCTGGTGGTGTGTATGTGTGTGCTCAGCAGTGTTTCAGTCTTTGCCACCTCATGTACTGTATGTAGCCTGGCAGGCTCCTCTGCCCGTGGAACTTTTCAGGCAAGAATACTGGAGGGCAATGCCCTTTCCTCCTGTAGGGGATCTTCCCAACCCAGGAATCGAACCCGTGTCTCTTGCGTCTCCTGCATTGGCAAGTGGATTGTTTATCACCAGCACTACGTGGGAAGCCAGAGCTCTTGGTAGAATAAACCAGCGCTCGGAGCGGCAAGGGGGTGATTAAACCACCCAGTTCTGGGGGCAAAAACAGTCCAAGGAGGGCTCCACAGGTCAGGGACTCCCCATCGTTCATTACCTTTTCCCCAAGGGCCCCCGTCCCCACAGGGGACAGGGCAGGTAAAAGCATCGAGATGGCCAGGTGCACCTTGGGGGAGCTTTCTCACCTGAAACTGAGGGGCTCAGTTGAGCAGTTTCTGAGCCCTGGCTTCCTGGGGTGGGAGGGGTAAGCACAACCCTAAGTCTCTGACCTCTCCTGGGAGGGGGTCTGGGCAGAGACCTCAGAGTCCGGAGGAAAAACACTTTCCCCCAGGAGTCTGTTGACTGGTGCTCTACAACCAGCCGGAGAAGAAGAGGGTGTGGTGGGAAGAGGGGACTTGGGTTGAATCTTAATCAGTGATGTGCTCGGTCGCTCAGCCTTGTCGGGCTCTTTGCAGCCCTGTGGACTGGAGCCCGCCAGTCCTCTACCCATGGGATTCCTCAGGCAAGAATCTGGAGTGGGTTGCCATTTCTTCTTCCAGGGGATCTTCCTGACCCAGGGATTGAACCCACATCTCTTGCATCTCCTGCATTGCAGGCAGGTTCTTTACCATTAGCACGACCCGGGGAACGGAAGCCCAGTCTGTCAGGACCACCCCACCTTTCAGACAAGGTCTAGTTTCCGGAACAACCAACAAAACTCAAATGGGATTTTTATTGTTAACAAGCAGTTCTGGGGCAGGGGGAAGGTGGAAACGACTGCTGAGTAACAAAGCTAGATTCCTTTCCAGCCCCCAGCCACAGTAAGGGAAATGCCCGGCGGGCCCTTCCCCAGCCATCCAGCATGCCCTTGTCCCAGATGTGGGCCCAGGAGCCCTAATCCCATGAACAGTCCCTCCTTGCTCCATCCCCGCCCCACATTCCTCAGGCCAATCTGGTTGCAGATCTTAGAGAAGAGTTTCGGCAACAGGAGTCTCTGCCCAGAGAGCCCGGGGATCCAGGGCTGGGAAGCCAGGGAGCCCTGCCATCCAGGCCATGCCTCCTGGGCTCAGTTCCCCTTCCCGTTGGCACTGAAGGCACGGAAGTGTGGGGGCAGGCACCCCCATGGTTCCTGGGTCCCAGGGGCCCCAGCCTTCTGAGATCCCGAGCTCCTGACGCCAGGTCATCCCCATCTGCCCAGCCTCCGTCTCCCATTACTGCCACACCCCATCAAGCCTTGGCGGGCAGGAGGGCCGGTTCCGGGCAGGGCCCCTCAGTTGTGCCCAAAGTGCCCATTTTTGCCTTGGGTGCTTGTGCCATAGGGCAGGCGGGGCATCCGAGCAACCCGTTCGGAAACATCCCCTGGGTTGGAGGGGGCAGCGACAGGGGTGGTGTCCTCGGGGCCTGCAACGGGAAGGGCCAGGAGCTCTGCTTTAAGGCATGCCTCTCCATGCCCCTCTCGTCACCCACAGTGGCTCTGAACTCCCTAGGGGCACCTCCCCCCCAGAGGCCAGTCCCACTAATAGTCTTCAGGAACCCAGTTTCCAGCAAGGGGCAGCCATAGGGGCAGGGAGTTCAACCAGTCTCCTCCCTGGCCTGGCCAAGGGCTCCCCTCTCCCCATTGCTATCCCGCCCCCGACACTTGCTGGGACTCACCCAAGCTCTGGCACGGAGGGGAGTTTGACCTGGCCAGGCAGCGTGGTCTTTCCCAGGGTCTGATGGTAGGGTCAGGTGTCCAACCACTGGCATCCTCTGTTCTTCAGTGTGATTCTCCACAGGCCGGGGTCCAGCAACGTGCATCTTGGGGCGGGACAGCTGTGTTGGCTGGAGAGCCAGATGAGCTGGGAGCTGCGTGGGGATCTGATACAAGGAGATGTTGGGTTCAGTTGGGGGAAACTCCATGGAGAGTGGTGCACAGCTAGTGGTACCCTGGGGCCTCTGGAGGAGTCCAGCCTTCAGAACCCGGCAAGGAGGGGGCCCAGACACCCCCAGCTCCTGTCCCTCTAGGCTCACCCCTTGTCCTGTGACTTCAAAGGCCTGGGACCTCCGCTTCCTCTTTGCCTCCAGGGACTCCTCTCGTTTCTTTCTTGGGCTTTTCTTCTGGCCTTGCAGCGGGGGACAAGGGCCATCGCCATGACGCTCGACTGCCCGGGATGGCGCCTCGCCTGTGCTGCTGGACAGGCTGTCCTCGCTGGCGGTGTGCTGGAGGGTGGGGCTGGGCGGCCGCTTGCAGGCCAGCGGTCCGGGCGGCCGCACGTCATCAGTCTGGCCCTTCAAGTGCAGGGACAGGCTGCTCTGCTTTATGGTGGGTGCCAGCAGTTGGCGCCCCCTCCCCTAGGGCCTGCAAGCGGTGCCGGGCAGCCTTCCCGGCGATGCTCTTGGTGTCGGCCGCGGTCTCCTTCCTCCCTGCGGCGGGACAGAGGGGCACCCACCCCGGGATCAAGGCCACGTTTCCCCCCCCCTGCACCTCCAACACCCCTTTCTCTGCTGCAGCTCACCCCAACTTGCTGTTTGAGAAACTTTGGGCAAGTTTCTGAGCCTTCTTTTCATCTGTAAACTGATGATGGTAAAACCAGCCTCAGTGGGTTGGGAAGATTTTTTTTTTTTTTTACCATGACACACGGCATACGGGATCTTAGTTCCCTGACTGGGGATCGAACCTTCACCCGCTGCAGTGGAAGTGCTGAGTCTTAACCACTGGACTGCCAGGGAAGTCCCAGGTTCTGAGGATGGATTGCTGAGATATGAGGGTCACCTGTGGCCACAGGGTAGGGAGGATTCGGACTCTATTTGCTATTACAATTATTTCCGAGTGGGAAGTGGAGGGGGCGTGACCCCAAGTACCATGTGTTCCCCATTCTGGTTTCCAATTGTGTCCCCTGCTCTGTGTGGACAGAGCAGGTGGTTACTCTTCTCTGGGTACTGGTGCCTCTCTTTCTAGAACGATGCCTGGGTGTGTTCAGCAGAGGAGAGGGAAGGAAGGGGCTTCGGCTGCGTGCGCTGAGCTATTGAGATCATGCCAGGCTCAGGCTGATGGGGTGTCGGGGGAGGCAGGGGACACACCTTTGTGGGACAAGGGGATCTCCGACAGATTCTCGATGCTTTCAGGGGAGGAGTTGATCTGGCCGTTCAGTCCCACCTGAGTGGTGGCCTGTGAGATGAATGGGTTGGGAAGAGAAGCCATTGGACCCAGCAGGAACCCTATGTCCTCAGAGGGCTGTTTTGGAAAAGTTCCATCCCAACCACTGGATGTCTCTCCTGGGTACTCCCACCCGTGGGGCCCACTGCTCACCTCCTGTGTCACCAGGTTGCCCACCCGGATTGGGGGTGGGGTGGGCAGACAGGAGCCCTTCGCTTGCCAGGCCCGGGAGCTGGTCTTGAACGGGTGGTTGGCTTCACTGAGGTGGGCAGAGGAGGATGGGCAGCTGTTGCCCAGGCTGGTACCATGGGGGTCCCACTGCCACCCCTCCTGAGAACTGTTACATTGTGGGAACGAGGACCCCAAAGTCCTGGCTCCAGACCTGTGCCCCCCTCCCCTCTTTCCTGCTCCATCCTCCCTGAAGCCAGGTCTGGGCTGGCATCTCTGAGACACGGCCTGGTGGCTCAGGCGGGCTGGATGGCTGGAAGTGGTCCTCAGCTCACCTCTCAGTGCCGAGCAGAGGGAGGAAGCTTCCGTGCTGGTGTGGGGACTCGGAGCTCGGCATCTTGACGCTGTCTAGGTCAGACTCCTCCGGGGTCGGCACAGTTCCTGGGGGGCTAATCTTGGGCAAGGCGCTGTCCTGGGGAGAGGAAAGGAGGGAGAGGGGAGTCAGAAGACTTGGTCTCGGACCAAGTAAACAGCCTGGGTGACACAGGCACACAGAGTGTCTGGGGCTGTAATCTGGGCTGGGAGCCCCAGAAGACAGGGGGGCTTGTGTTCTGAGTCCCCAGGGGCCAGCCGTGGTCTGCTAGGCATCCCCAGGGGCACCGCCTGGTGGCCTGGGCTCCTGCGAGGGCATCTGGGGCCCTTAGTGATATCTCAGATGGCCAACCCTGACCCTCAGACCCTGAATGGGGACACGTGCGGGAGAAGAACACCACGGGAGGGGAGCTTGGCGAGGCTCTGTGTCGGATAAGGAGGAGGTGTCAGCTTTCTGGGGACCAGCCAGCCCGGTCCCGAGGCCAGCCTACTTGCTGGAAGGCGCCGCCTTGGGCATCAGCCCTGCCCCTAGCACAGGGGCGCATGGTGCGGCCCGGGCGCCCACCTGCAGGGCCCGAGAAGCCAGGCGGTCCATCATGGTGGCACGCTCCAGGTTGCCCTCCTCATGCTCCCGCAGGTACACTTCGTACAGCTCCTTCAGATGCTGCGGCACGGCCAGGTTGCAGTCTGCGGTGGGGGAGCGGAGAGGCAGGGCTCAGTGCGCGCTCTCGGGCCTTAGCGGGTCGGACTCGCGGGGTAGGTAGCGCGGGGACCCTACCCTGGATGAGCTGCCGCTGGGCGCGGATGATCTCCTCGCAGAGGCTGAGGCGCTGCTCCAGGCGGCGCAGGGCCTCGCGGCGGTGGCGGAGCGCGCCGTCGCGGAGCAGGGCTTGCGACTGCATCTCGGCCTTCTCCAGCTCCAGCTCGTGCACGCGGCAGAGCAGGCCGAGCGCCTCGCGCTGCTGCTCCGAGCTGACGCGCCGCGGCAGCGTCTCCTCCAGGCGGCGGCCCCGCGCGCGCAGCTCTCGGCACCGCTGCTCCAGCGCCAGCTGGGGAGCCGAGCGGGCCGTCAGCACCAGGTGCCCGATGAGGGGCCGCCCGCGCCCGCCGCTGAGCGGGTCCTCGCCCTTCCAAGCCCCCGGATGCTGTGCGGCCGGCTGAAGCCCCACTCCGTGGCCTGCTTTTCGAAGCTGTGTCTTGTACTCTGCACCCGGGGACTGCTCCTGAGTGACCCCTCTGTGCCCACCTTCTTGCAACCCATCCCTGAAACAAGCTGGGTGCAGTAAAGTCGCTCAGTTCTGTTCAACTCTTTGCGACCCCATGGACCGCAGCCCGCCAGGCTCCTTCTTCCATGGGATTCTCCAGGCGAGGATATTGGAGTGGGCTGCCATTTCCTTCTCCAAGGGATCTTCCCGACCCAGGGATGGAACCTCAGTCTCCCGCATTGGTGGCCAGACTCTTTACCATCTGAGCCACCAGGGAATCCAGGGAAATGAGCTCCGTGGACCAGCTCAACCGCAGCCCATCTCATGCCCTCTGGACTGGTGGACCCTGAAGCCCCCTGGTATGGCTATGCTCCAGAACAGAGAAGGGAGATCTGGAAAATCCTCATTAAAATGTTGGCTAACAGTTTTCTGAGTCTTTAATGTGTGAAAGGATTTATTTACTCTTCTCATCAACCCCACTAGGGTTGACCACTCCCATTTTAAAGATGAGTTCTTGCCTGGAGAATCCCATGGACAGAGGAGGCTGGTGGGCTATAGTCCAGGGGGTAACAAAGAGTCGGACCCAACTGAGCGACTGAGTCCACACACACAAAGCGTTAGTCCCTCACTGGTGTCTGACTCTGTGACCCACCAGGCTCCTCTGTCCATGGGGTTCTCCAGGAAAGAATACTGGAGTGGGTAGCCATTTCCTACTCCAGGGGATCTTCCCGACCCAGGGATCGAAGTGGCATCTCCTGCATTGCAGGTGGATTCTTTACCATCTGAGCCACCAGCGAAGTTCTCAGATGAGAAAGAGAGACTCAAAGTCACAGGGGATTTGTGGCCTGAGAGCCCAGGTTTCACTCCTCCCACAAGCTTCCCCCAGCCCCTTCCTGCTGAGTCTCTCAACCCCCTTTCCCAGACCCAGAGCCCTAGGCACCTTCTGCTTTCGCAGCTTCTTCTGCTCAGTCATCAAGGTAGCGATGCTTTCGCGGGCAGACACCACCTCGGCGGGCTCCTCGATGTCTGGCTGGTTGTCACCGTTGTCCGAGTCCTTCCTGGTGTCATCCTTAGTGAAGGACTCCTTCCGACGCTCCTCCCGCCACTTGAGTGCCCGGCGTGACTTCTCATGCTTCCAGCTGCCACAGCCCCAACCCCAAAGGAGACGGGGGATTCAGGCCATGGAGGGTTGGGGGGCATAAGGTGCGGCTCCAGCTCCGGCTCCCATCCCAGGCCAGCTGTGCTTACCTGGCAATGGTGAGCAGGTGGTGGGAGGTGTCCATCTCCAGCTCCATGCCGCGGTTTTCCAGCTCCAGCAGGCGTCTCCGTGTGTCCATTTGCTCCTGGAAGGTGCTGATCAGCTGCTCACGAAGGTGTTCCATTGCAGCCTGTTCGCCCTGCCCGCTGTGCAGCTGGACCTCGGCTGCCCGTTGAATGGGAGATGGGAGAGGTCAGTGGAGGAGGAAAGGTCAGCCCAGGAAAGTCTGGGTCTGCCTGGGCCCTCCCCCTCTCTTTCTCCCCAAAAGACTTCTGTGCAACCACCTCCTCCAGGAAGACCTCCTAGATTACCCCCTCCCACATTCCACCTTCCACATTGTCTTCAGGCAGTGACCCAAAGGTGACTCCCAGCTCCCTGTATGAACTGGGCTTCCACCAGCCTTTAGAGTGCCTTTCTGTCACCTAGTAAAAGGCACCCCTTAGACACTTTACTGCCATGTGCTGCAAGATCATCAAAGCAAGTACAGAAAATCTGTTAGGGAACCGTATCCCTCCTGGCGATGCCAGGCCCAGTCTGACAGCCCTCACTGCAGTCCCCAGAGTGAAGCCCCCACACAGCTAAATGCCCAGGTGACTCTCACTCTGATACCACCGAATCCTCGGGTGAGGTCTCTGAGGCAGAGATCACGATTCTGTTTGACAGCTGAAGGACGGGTGGCTTAAAGGCTACTCAGCCAGAAAGAGCCCGAGTCCGGCTTTGAAGCCAGCACTGTCTGACCGCAGAGCACCCTGAGGGGCATTGGGAGACGGGTTCTGGCTCACGGAGACCCAGGCACACACCCTGGATGTGGCGGATGTCGCCCCGCCCCAGCTGGGCTCGGTCCGGGCTCCGCCCACCCCGCTCCTCGATCTTGCGCTTGAGCCTCTGGATCTCGCCCCGCAGGTCAGCAATGATGTTCGTGTACTGGGCGATGTGGTAGGAGACGCTTAGCAGGTTCCGCTTCACCTGGGGAGGGGGCGGGGTACAGTCACCTGGGGGCCAGGGCCTGCCAGTGGGGACCCTCTTTTTCTGCTGGTTGACAGTAATGACCTCCTCGCCTCCAACCCTGTTCTATGCTCTGCTTAGTCACTCAGCTGTGCCTGACTCTCTGCGACCCCATGGACTGTAGCCTGCCGGGCTCCTCTGTCCATGGGATTCTCCAGGCAAGAATACTGGAGTGGGTGCCATGCCCTCCTCCAGGGGATCTTCAACCCAGGGATTGAACCCAGGTCTCCTGCATTGCAGGCGGATTCTTTACCACCTGAGCTACCAGGGAAGCCCTGCCTCCGACCCTACAACCTATCAAACTACATGCCCCCACCAGAGAGGCATACTCCTAAAATTATGTGCCACACCCCCAAGCCCCGGCTCTCTGTGCCACTCAACCTTCATTGGCTCCCTACTGCTGGGAGAATGTCCTGATTCCTTCATTTGGTGTTGAAGGCACACTGCTCTCTCTAGTTTCATCTGGCTCACTGCTCCAGTGGAGGAAGCATTCTCCTCACCCCACCTCTGCCGCCAACACCACCTCCTCCCTGCCTTAGGAGCCTCTGTCTTTACTGCTCCCTCCCTTCTGGAGTCTCCTCTTCACCCTTCAGATTCCCACTCACGGTCTCTAAAGAGGTCCGTGGGATCCCACTGGCCTCCCTGCTGTTGGCGTGACTGCTATTAATAATATTCTGAACTATCAATTCGCTCTTTTAAGGGTCTCTTCCCACCATTAAGTACTTAATGGAGAGAGTAGAGATAAAGCATCCAGCTCCTGACACAGTAGCTGGAAAACTGCTATGTTAGGAGAATGTTGGTTAGGTTCTTAGACTCTTCACATGGGTGGGCCCAGATGACCTCATAGATAGCCAGGATTCTAACACACTGATCAGAAAATGTAGGGAAACCTTGAAAACTGGGCAGAGCTCAGTGCCCTTCCTCCCCAGCCGGGAAGCCGCTTAGCTCCCTTCAGCCTCACTGTCCTCGGCTGTAAGATGAGGACAGAAATAACGCCTGCCTCATTCGAGGGTCACATGAGATGAACTGATAAAGGGCCCACAGTATAAGTGCTCAGTAACAGTCACTATTGGAACTGTCGGGGTTAGGGCCTTCGGAGGAGTAAAGGTCTGAATGAGCATCTTTTAAGATGAAAACAGAAGATGGAAGGGGATGGTGGGGCTCGGGGCACAGACCTTGGGGATGAGCACAGACTTTGAGCAAGAGGAGGACCGGGACTTCCCTGGAGGTCCGATGGTTAAGAGTCTGCCTGCCGATGCAGGGGACATGGGTTTGGTGTCTGGTCTGGGAAGATCTCACATGCCACGGGGCAGCTAAGCCCGTAAGCCACCCTTACTGAGCCCACACGCCCCAGAGCCCACGTCACACAAGAGAACCCACCACAGTGGCCACAACTAGAGAGGAGCCCCCAGTTCGCCGCAACCAGAGAAACCCCACACGTAGCAACAAAGACTGACCGTGGCCAAATAAAGTTTGAAAAGAGAAGGAGCCCCTCAGAAGCTGTGGGCTTCCTGGCAAGTCACAGGGGGCCAGATCAGTGGCGGCTCAGTCCAGTGTGTGTGTTCGGGGGGCTGGGGGTGGCAGGCCTTGGAGTCAGTCAGGGGGCTTGAATCTTGGCCCAGAAGGGCAGATCCTGGGGGCACAGAGCAGGGGCCCCTCACCCGGGTCTTGATGCTCTTGGCCCGGCCGGCGTAGGTCAGGGTGTTCCGGGACTCCTCGAAGGCGCTGCTCGCTGGGCTGATGTGGGCGATCATCACGGTGCGGCTGTTTCCCCCCAGGGAGTCCTGGGCGGGCCGGGGGCGGGCATCGGTCAGCAGGGGGCTGCCTCCCTGGACCCTGCTCCCGCTCGTGATGCCCTCGTGGCATGTGTGTGCATCTCTCTCTCTCTCACACACTCACAGGTGCTGGTGCCGAGCACCCCGTGGACCTTCCCGCCCCCTCTGCCGCCTCCCCGCTTCTTCCCTCTCCGTTTCTTCTCCAAAGCTCATGTTAGAAAATTTCCAGCATCTGAGTCAGGGCCTCCCAGCTCTCCTCCTCCCCCGCTCATATACATGAGGATGAGGAAAGGTTGGCTGGAACCAGAGCGGGAAGAGCTCTGAGGGGTCCTGGGCTTCTCCGCCATCTCCTCGGGCCATCCAGGTCACCCCGTTTGTTGACGGCGGAAGGTGCCATTGTCTTGGCTGGAGCGAGGCTGGTGATGGAGTGAACTGGGCCTGTGGCCACTGCCTCCCTTGTCCCGGGCTTAGCCCTGCCCTCTTCAACGGAGAGAGTGTGCGGGGCTACAGGGGCCTGGGGGCAAAGCCCTTGGGCGTGGCAGTGACCAGCTGAGCAACTTCAAGCAAGCTCCTTCACCTCCCTAACCCTCAGCTCCCTCCGGTTTCTAGGTGGCAGGAGCCGGCTCTCGCACCCCCAGCCTGCAGGTGCAGTGATGCTGGCAGGCTGATGCCCGGCGTTAGGTCACCTGCAGCTCTGCCATCAGCCCAGCCAGACCTCTGCTGGGGCCCTCCATCCAGCACTTACTGGCGGGAGCCTTTGGGGAGGTTACTTAGCCTCTTGGTGCCTCGGTGTCCTCGTCTGCAAATGGGATTAACGACCCCCTAACTCAGATACGCTACCCGATAAAAGGAACTGAGGAGAATTCCCTGGCCGTCTGGTGGTTAGAACTCCATGCTTTCACTACTGAGGGCCCAGGGTTCAATCCCTGGTCGGGAAATTAAGATCCCACAAATCATGCAGAATGGCTCCCTCCTCTCCAAAAAGGAACTGGGTGTGGCGGGGTGAAGCAGTGCATTCAGAGACCAGCCAGGAGTGCGCCCCTCACCCCACAACAGCAGCCTCTGGGAGCCACGAGACTGACTGTCCACCTGAACCCCCAAATCCAGATGACTCCCAGTTCCCTCAAATCCACAGCCCTGGGTGGGAGGGGGGCGGTCAGATGCTCAGATGCAACCTCTTTTCCTCCCCGCTGTTCGCAAACAGGGGCCGGCGAGCGCGTGCTCAGTTGCTTCAGCCATGTCCGACTCTTCTAGACCCCGTGGACTGGCTCCTTTGTCCATGGGATTCTCCAGGCAAGAGTACTGGCGTGGGTTGCCATGCCCTCCTCCAGGGGATCTTCCTGACCCAGGAATCAAACCCCCATCTCCTGCATTGCAGGCAGATTTTTTTTTACCCCCTCAGCCACCTGGAAACCCCTAACACACAGGACACCCAGTTTAGATCTGAAATTTGGATGAGTGAGCTTTTTTTAAAGTATAAGTATGTCTCAAAGATGGCATGGGACATACATACTGATACCCAAACCAGATTTCGTTATTTATCTGTTATTTATTCACATGCAGCTGGACATCCTGTATTTCTCTCTGTGCAGCTGGCAGCCCCACCCCGGGTGCCCAGGGCCCAGGCCCGGTGGCAGCTGGTACCTTCAGGAGGCGGGTGAGCTTGCTGTCGCGATAGTTGACGTACTTGTTGGTGCCCTTGTCGCTGAGCGCATTGATGCAGTTGCCCAGGGCCAGCAGCGAGCGGTTGATGTGGGCCCCCTCTTTCATGCGCTGCCCACGGTTCTGTGTCTGGGGGGGCGAGCAGCAGGTATGACTCCCCACCCCAGGCCATCCTGGGTTGTAAACCCTCTCCCCATCCCCCAGGGCTCTGCAAGGAAGAGACGCTGAGGACCTGGTCTGCCCTCTGCCCAGGGAGGGCATTCCAGAAGGTCAGAGAACAAGAAGGTCTCTGGACAAGAGTGGGGCTTCCTAGGCGGGTGCTAGTGGTAAAGAACCTGCCTGGCAATGCAGGAGACACAGGAAACACCGGTTCGATCCCTGGGTCTAGGAGATTCTCTGGAGGAGGGCGTGGCAACCCACTCCAATACTCTTGCCTGGAAAATCTCATGGACAGAGGAGCCTGGCAGGCTGCACTCCATGGGGTCACAGAGTTGGACACGACCAAAGCAACTGAGCACGCAAGCTGGACAAGAGCAGGGGACAGGATGCTCCCACGGAGGGCTGAGAGCCTGGCTCTTCGTCTGCCTGGGGACTGACCCACTGGCACAGTTAAGGGCAGCGCCGAGGGCGAGATGTCGCGACTTCCCAGGCAGCTCAGCTGGGAGCCCTCACGGCCGTGGGCTCCCGGCTCTAGAGAGAGAGCCAGGCTCCAGAGGGGAAGGATGGAAGTTTGCGTGTACGTGGGGAAGGGTGTGTGAGCGTGTGTGAGTTGCATGTGTACATGTGACAGCGTGCATATGTGTATAAGAAGGTGTGTGAGGAACCCCCTGGGGTTCCAGGGTCTAAGACTCCACGCTCCCAATGCAGGGGGCCTGCGTTCGATCCCTGGTTAGGGAACTAGGTCCCATATTCACAGCTAAGAGTTTGAATGCTGCAACTAAAGATTCCATGTGCCATTACTAAGACCCGAAGCAGCCGATACATAAATAAATAATAAGTAAATATTTAAAAAAAAGGAAACCTGTGCATTAGGAAATGCATGAATTTGTGCGTGAATGGATGTAAGAGCAGGACAGGACCAAGTCCCAGGAGGCTCTGCCACCCTTGGGAGACATCTCTGCCCAGCCTGGTGAAGCTGGGATCGGGTGGCTGCAGGGCACACCCTCTCCCCACTGGCTGCTCCCCGCCCCCTTCCTCCAGGAAGCCCTCAGGCCTTTATGGAAAGAAAATGTGTTTCTCCCACTCCACCCTGTGGAAACCAACCCCACGTGTTCCAACATGAAACCCTTGTTGCTTCTCCCTGGTGCTTGCGTTTGCCTCAGTGCTAATGGTGAGATGCCCATGGATTCAGGCGACCACGAAACTTCTGAATTTGCCCACAAGAGGGGGCCAGGGTGGCAGGGCTGGGCAAACGGCGATGGGGAGGGACGAACACTGACAAGTGGGTGGCAGGCTCTTTTCTCTCCCTGATGTGGTGGGCAGGGTCCCCTCCCTCAGGGGACATCGTCTCCCCGGGGCGCCAGCTCCTCACCGGGCCCGTTCATTCTCCTGGCTGTTTCCCCAGGTCCTCTGGGACACACACTGTTTCCTTCCCTGGAGAGACCCTCACACTCCCAGGCCCCTTCCCACAAAACAGCCCCTTGGCCGGGGCGGGGGGGATCTCCCTGGGGTACCCTAACCCACCCAGCCAACCCTTTCTGTCCTCTGTGACATCCCTCAGTGCCCGCCCCTCTGGAGCACCCCCCACTCCCGCCCTCCCTGAGACAGTCCCCACTCCACCCCTTGGGGAGCGGGGTGGGCCAGCCTCCCTGCCCCGCACCCCCAAGCTCTGCCCCCAGCCCCGGGGGGAGCCGGCCTCACCTGGGAGGCCCGCTCAGAGCCAGCCAGGTCGATCATGAAGAGTCGGCCCTGCGGCACCTCCTGCAGGACGTCCCTGACCCGGCTGCGCTGGCGCACGGCCACCTGGAGCACGGCGTGGGAGCGCGAGGACGTCTGGTTGGCGGCCGTGGGCTCCTGGGTCCTCTGCCGGTTCCCCCTCATCAGCAGCTGCATGATCTGGGTGGGCAGGGCAGAGCAGGGAGGCCACTCCTGGGGGCCTGTGGGGATGCTCCCCAGTCCTGCCTCTGCGAGGTTGGGAAGGGGCCCAAGGCAGGGCTGGGTCAGCCGCCCGTGTGCTGTGGGGGCCGAGTGTTCAGGGCCTGTCTGTCAACTGGGAGGCTGGGTGCCTGGCGGTCCCAGGGTCGGCGTGGCCGGGGGCGTGTCATCCAGGGTCCTCTGTGTCTGCCCCAGCTCCAGCCACCTGAACTGCAGTGGCTCCCTGGTTGCAGAGCCCTGCCGCCTCTGGTCATACCCCCACACACAGAGATTAGTGTCCTCCACCACCCGACTGGCTGCACAAGACTCGCCTCTTTGGCATTGATGGTGGAGACCTCAGTGATTCCAGCCACCTGGATCACTCCCTTGGAGTCTTCCCTCAGCTCCAGGTACCCCAGGGAAGGGTTCAGCAGGTCCCGGATCATCTCATTGTAGATCTGATGGGACCGGTTGGGAGGGGCAGGGGACAGACGTTAACGGGAGACCAAGAGCAGGAGGCTCAGGCAACAGCCGGGCTCTCCATCCCTCCCGAGAGCTCCAGGCTCCTCTCAGGGAAACCCTGGGTTAAGGAGATGGACCCCTTCCTTCCTTCCTATGGGGTGGGCATAAGGGGGCTTCAGCATCCAGGGGGGAAATACTGGGCTGCCAGAGCCAACGGTACAGAAGGTAGCAGGCCGGCCGGGCACCAGGCAGAGGATAGGACCTAACCCATGGCCAAGCCCTGGTGGTTGCTAGGCAACCCTTATGGTACCTTCACCCAGCCTCCCTAGCCACGGCCATCGAAGTGCATTTTGCTGTCTAAGTCAACACGATGCTGGCTGGAGCAGGTGCTGGCAGCAATGCCTCGCTGCCCCTCCTGAGCTGTCACCCAGGAGATTATCAGCTTCCAGAGGGAGCCAGGGAGGCCAGGAGCCAGATGGAGCCTAGCCCAGTGGCTCTCCCGCCGCTTCTGGCCTCTGTGGGCCCCCACCCACACTGATCTGCTATTGCCTAGTGATAGCACTCCCACAGGTGGGCATCGGGGGCTATGTCAAGGTGGAGAAGGCTGGCAGGTCTAAGCCTGTCTGTGTATGTAACATTCTCACCTGTACCTACATATACAGAGTGCCTACAGGTAGCCTGGCAAAGCAAACAGGGTTGGCTCAGTCGTGTCCGACTCTCTGAGACCCCATGCACTGTAGCCCACCAGGCTCCTCTGTCCATGGGATTCTCCAGACAAGAATGGAGTGGGTTGCCATTTCCTTCTCCAGGGGATCTTCCCAAGCCTGGGTCTCCTGCATTGCAGGCAGATTCTTTACCATCTGAGCCACCAGGGAAGTGGAGGAGTGGGTCCAGAGGATGGCCTCTGGGAGGCTGGCTGAGGTCTGTGTGCAGTGACCAGGTAGCTTTGGAGTAGCCAAGTGGGCAGGGCCCGGCTCTAAAGCCGCAGGGTCCTGAGTCTGAATTCCTGTTCCCCCACTTACTGTGTGACCGCGGAACTGTGGCTATCTAGTTGCCTAACCTCTCTGAGTTTTTATAAAGTCAGGCCGACCACATGCACGTGTGAGAGCAGCCGTGACGAGCGCCCCCAGGAAACTGCCCCCTGACCTGACCCCTGGGAGGTAAACCAGCCCGGGCCTGTGGACCTCCTGGCCCAAGCCCACAGGACGGGGTGGGCCGAGGGCTCACCTCCAGGTAGGACACGGACACCTCGTATTCCATGTCATCGCTGGTCTCCTCGATGGCACGGAAGAGGTCGTTGAGGGTCCGAACGTAGATGCCGGGCTCGTGGTCTGTGCCCAGCATGGTGTAGGTTTTCCCGCAGCCTGGGGCAGAGCAGGATGGGTGGGTGAGCAGGATGGAGACTGGGAGCACGGGGGCCCCTGGCAAACCTGGGGGTGTCCTCAAGGCTGGAGCCTCCCAGGTGGCCGGGAGGTGGGGTAGGGGGAGAAGATGGCATCCTTGGCTGGGGGTGGGGCTCTGGGTCTAAAGGGCTCTGGGAGAGGGCAGTTTCAATCGGCCACGTCCTTGATTCCTGCTGCGGCCTGGGCCAGACAAGCTCTGAGGTAGAGGGTGAGGAGCTTGATTCTTGGGGGCACTCGCCCTCACCTGTGGGGCCATAGGCAAAGACAGTGGCATTGTAGCCTGAGATGACGCCTTCGATGAGGCTCTTGGTGGTGGCCTGATACACCATCTCCTGTAGGAAAGAGGAGATCCATCAGGGCCCTGGGCACAGCCAGGGCAGAGCACACGGGCCCGCGGGCTCACCCTGATGCCCAAGAGGCAGTTTCATCCTTGGAGCCCTCGGGCCCTGAGATGTGGGTGTGGGAAGGGGGATGGCTGTCTCTGCTTTCCCCCCATGGGTCGGGGGGGCAGGGAATGCCAGCCTGCAAGAGTGCTCAGGACACCTGAGACCCTCCCCACCAACAGCTGGCTCCCAGCCCCCAGCCCAGAGGACGCCTCACACCTGCTCCTTGGAGCATCCACGGATGGGTGAGATGGGGGTCCCTGGGAGGGTGTCAGCTTCCCTGAGGCGCCCCTCCCAGCACCAGATGGGCTTCAAGCACCTTCCTGCAGCTCCCCTAGGGGCCACCTGTGGGGAGTGCTGTGTGGGTCCCTGTGGAGGGTGGCATTTGTGTGCTGACCGTGGTGTGTCCACGCAGACGGCTCTGTATGCGCTATGCAGGCTCACACATGCGTGTGTATGTGGGGATGCGGCAGGGAGAGAGTGAGTGATGGAGGGTCTCCTGGGGCTCGGTGCCAGGGTCCCCTAAGGGCTCCCTCTCAAGTCAGTCAGAGGGCAGAGAGGGGATCCCGTGTGTCCCCAGGCCCAGGCGCCCCCTCACCTGGGTGGCAGTGAAGTCAAAGGCCACGTCGAACAGGTAGGACTTCTCCCGGGAGCGGTGCGCCCGTAGGATGTCATCGGGATCCTCCATTGGGTCCATAAGAACCACCATCTGCAAAGGTCCCAAGGGGAGGCGAGCAGTCACCCAGGAGCCCCAGGCCCACCCCAATGTCCACACTGACCACTGACCTTAAGGAGTGGGAG
Source organism: Bos mutus (assembly GCF_027580195.1). Taxonomy (NCBI): domain Eukaryota; kingdom Metazoa; phylum Chordata; class Mammalia; order Artiodactyla; family Bovidae; genus Bos; species Bos mutus. The sequence continues at coordinate 6,235,196 of NC_091635.1, read as the reverse complement.
GGGCCGGATGAGAGAGGGATGGCGTCTGGGAGCGCCAGGGTCAAGGTCAACCAAGTCCCAACATAGGACAAGACACTGAGCGGACGGGCTGCCCTGGGACCACCCCAAGGTCTCAGAGCTCCCTTCCGGGGTCAGCAGGGGAGTCAGGGCCAGTGACGGCCCAAAGAGAGCTTGAGAGGAGACAAGGAGTGAGGCTGGCCCCTGGGGGGCAGACAGAGGAGGCTGATTTGGGAGCCCGGTCCAGTACCGTGGACTCAGGAGATGTATAGGGGTCCCTCTGGGTGCACCCCCATCCAGCACCAGGATTCAGGAGCCCCCGGTGCTGGGAGGACCGCAGCTTTGGGGCTCCCACCAGGCTCCTCCCAGCAGGTACACGCTGGTGCTCACGGCATCTAAACCGGCCTAAAGACACCCCACCCCATCTCCCAGGTCCCAGCAGGGCCCTCCTCTGAGACCTGCAGTGGAGGGAAGAAGGAAGAGGTAAGACAGCTTCCCAGGAGGCCCGAGCCCGGGACCCTCACGCAGAGGTCTTAGTCAGTCAGGTGGGATTCCAGAGTCACAAGAGGAGACGCCCCAGACAGGCTGGGCTGGGGCTCTGTGCAGGGAAACGAGGAGGCCACTGCCCCGGCCCCCCTCACAGACTGCTGCAGGGAAAACGAGGAGGCCACTGCCCCGGCCCCCCTCACAGACTGCTAAAGCCTGGGTGGCCACAGCGAGTCGAGTGCAGGGCACTGGGGCCTGCAGTGTATCTGGGGTGCACACCTGTCTCCAGCCACCTCCTCTGGGCTTCAGCCCCAGGGCCATGTAAGCCTCTCCCAGGATCCACTTCCTGGCTCGGGCCCTAATACCAGCAGCAGGAGCCCTGATCAAGTGTCAGACCCAAATGAAGAAATATCCGCCCACAAGTCCCCAGGCATGTGTCCCAGAAGAGGGATGCAAGGGAACCTGACCAGCTGCATGGCTCTCACCCTCGGTGTCAGAGCTCCTGGGCACACCAGGAGCGCCAGTGGCCCGAGGGGCACCCTCTGGGGGCTTTCAGTGCAGGGGAGGGTGAGCAGCCTGCACAGATGCCCATCCCCCACTGATCACCTTCAGATGACCTTCGGCACTGCCAAGTTCATGGGCACCGTGGGCATCTGGTTCCTTTGACATCCAGCCTCCTGAATCAGGACACTGTCAGCACGGCTGCCACGAGCCCCTCTTAAAAGAGGGCTTCGTCTGGGTCTCCATCTGTCTGGACCCCTGCCCGCACCCCACTCTTCAGAGCATCACCCCCTTCCCTGTCCACTCGGGCACACAATGGAGCCCTTGTGCCCCTCGGCCAGGTGAACTGGAGCTGAGCTGCGGAGGGCTGGGGTGAGGGTGGGGTGCTCGGGGCTGCCACGGAGGCAGCACAGTGAGTTTGGGCCGAGTGACCACAACTGCTGGGCACCTTGCATGTAACCCAGGCATTAAGTGATACCCTCCGGGTCAGAGAGAGATGTGATTTCCTGCCTGACATTCAGAGTACAGCGGGGAACAGACCATTTTAGTAACAAGCGCTGGGTTCTGGGAGGCAGGCAGAGTGCAGAGAGGGGGCACACGACCCAGCTTTTCCACTGCAGGAGGGCTTCCTGGAAGAGGAGGTACCAGAACTCTTTTTTTTTTTTTTAATAAGATATTTAATATAGTTCCCTGTGCTATACAGTAAATCCCTGATGCTTAGTGGTTTAGTTGCTAAGTTGTGTTCGACTCTTGCGACCCCATGGACTGGAGCCCACCAGGCTTCTCTGTGCATAGAATTCTCCAGGCAAGAATACAGGAGTGGGTTGCCATTTCCTTCTCCAGGGGATCTTCCTGAACCAGAGATCGAACCAGGGTCTCCTGCACTACAGGCAGATTCTTTATCAACTGAGCCATCAGGAAGTAAGTCCTTGTTGCATATCTACTTTATTTTTAAAAAATTTCCGGCATGCCATGAAGCAAGCAGGAGCTCAGTTCCCTGACCAGAAATTGAACCTGTGCCCCCTGCCCTGGAAATGCAAAGTCTTAACCACTGGACCATCAGGGAAGTCCCAGCACCAAGTCTTAAAGGATGAGCAAGAACTGGCGGAGGAACGTGAGGTGGGAAAGCGTCAAGGGGGCCACACGAGCAAGGCCGTGATGTGACAGGCAGGCTGTGGGCAGGTGACCTCAGCACAGAATCACCAGCAGTTCTCAGGGTTGGAACGAGAGCTCAGGAACTTTTCCTCCTGTCCTCACTGCCAGGAATTCCGAGAGCACAGACCCAAGATGACCACAGAAGGAGACCTAGGGGCCCCTCTGTGAGCACGTGTTGCCCGCCCCGCCCCCCTGCCCAAAGCAGCTCCGAAAAGTCACCCAGACTGGCACCCAGCATCGGCCCAGGGAATGTTTTGTTTCTTCTGGCTACACCTTGCGGCTTCTAGAACTTTCCTGACCAGGGATTGAACCCATGCCCCTCTGCAGTGGAAACACAAGAGTCCTAATCACTAGACCACCAGGGAAGTCCCCAAGGAAAGCTTTCTAAATAAAGCCACACTGGGGCCATGTGCAGTGCTAAATGCTTTGCACACTTTCTCATCTTCTCCGACAACTTAGAGCAGGCCCTCATTATCGCAAGATTGTAATGGGGAGTCAGACTGGTACCCAAGGCTGCACTGCCAACAACAGAGCTCACTGGATTCAAAGCCACTGGGTTCCAGAACCCAGGCTCCTAACCAGGCCTCCTGTCCCTGCCTCTGGAATAACAGAGGCCTGGCGGGGGGATGCTCCTCTGTTTGGTTGAGCTGTGCCCCCCCCACCAGATTTAAATGTTGAAGTCCAACTCCCCAGCCCCTCCGAGTGTGCCCTTATTTGGAAATAGCGTTGTTGCAGATGTAATCAGTTGAGTTAGGATGTGGCCCTTTTATAAGGTCCGGTGGTGTCCTTATAAAAGGGGGCTATTAGGACACAAACACATGTAGAGGAAAGGAGATCAAGCCAGTCCACCCGAAAGGAAATCAGTCCTGAATATTCATTGGCAGGACTGATGCTGAAGTTGAAACTCCAATAGTTTGCCCACCTGATACAAAGAGCTGACTCCTTAGAAAAGACCCTGATGCTGGGAAAGATTGAAGGCAGGAGGAGAAGGGGACGACAGGGGATGAGATGACTGGATGGCATCACCGACTTGATGGACATGAGTTTGAGAGAACTCCGGGAGATGGTGAAGGACAGGGAGGCCTGGCGTGCTGCAGTCTGTGGGGTCTCAAAGAGTCGGACACGACTGAGTGACTGAACAACTGTGGTATTTTGGTCCAGCAGCCTTGGAAACTGATACATCACCCCCCAACCCCCTGCCCGGAGGCAGGCCCTCCCTCAGCCCGGAGGCAGTGGGCTCAGCCTGGGAGCGTCCTTTCACAAAATCCTTGAGTCTTAAGTGTCCATGTTCAACCTGTAGCATGCTGGACACCTGCCTCTGGGAGGTTTCAAGGGGGACGTTGACCACACAAGAGGCACAGGGCCCCCCCATACTGGCAGGGGGTGGGGTGGGAGGCGTGGCTGGGGCTGGGCCAGGTGGCAGCACATGGCAGGGCCCTGTCTCCGCTGATCCAGGCCCCCTGACTCCGCAGAGGCCCCGGCTTGCCTCTCCCTGCCCTCACTGCCCCACACCCAGACCTATTCTTGACTCAAGGCCAGTTGTGATCTTTGCACAGCTCTAGATTTGGGCTGGGAAACCCAAGATCCACTGGGGAGCTAGGGGGGGCCTCAGACTTGGGTGAGGGACATGTCATCCATAGATGGGGCCGCAGAAGGTGCCAGGCTCCTCCCCAGCATCTCCTAGGTGAGAAATACCAGGAACAAAGCGTGTGGGGACTTCTTCCTGCTGAGCAGCGCTAAGCTGCGGGGTTTTGATCAGCTGAGCAGCACTAACCACGTCTTTCTGGCCTGTGGATGGCTCAGGGTTCCTCAGTCTTGGCGCTTCTGATGCTTTGGGCTGGACCACTGCGAGCGAGAATTGTCCCGGGCGTTGTAGGATGGTTGGCAGCAGCCCTCCGGCACTGGAGGCCCCGGCACTGCCTCCTCCAGGGGTGACATTGCCACATGCCCCCCGGGGGAGCACAATTACCCCCGCTTGAAAACCGCTGTTCCCCCTCAAGCCACCAAACTGGCAGCGAAGTTCTCTGAGCCGGGGGCGATGTGCAAATTGGGTTCAGGCTTCAGACTGCTGGGTGACCCCGGGAAGACTGCACCACCTCTCTGGGCCTCACGTTCACCCTGGCCAGAAGTCAGGGAGGACCCACAGGGCCATAGCCTTGAGAGAAGAAATCACCCCATCACCCCTCACCTGCTCGGGAAGCCCCAGCAGAGAACAGGAATGTGAGGGGGTGCCTAGCTCAGGAGACATCATTTCCAGTCCAGGTTACTAAGCCCACAGCTCCTTTATTCTCGGGCTGTAAACCAGACACAGCAAAACAAAAGCCGGATTCCAGCTGGATATCACCTCTGTAAAGCTGTTTCTGCATTTGTTTGTTCTTTAAGAAGGAAAATTCATGGCTGGTCAGATTTCTAGTTGTACCATCCTGTGGGTACTCAAGAAAGGAGATTTTGATCCCAGGAAGGGTGTTACAGGGCCCTGACAGCCCTGAGGCTAGATGAAAAAAGATTAGAATGCTGAGCTCATAAAGCCACCGAGGTCCAGCCAACTGCTCCCAACAGAGCCACACCTGGCTGATATCCTGGCCAGGTCCCCACCTTCCTACAGGACTGTGAGGACCTGGGTAAGCAGAGGCGTGACCGACATGGTCCAGGGCTGCCTTTCTCGAGGGTCTGCTGATCCCTTCATCACCGTCTTCCTGGAAGCCTCTGAAATGCAGATTCCCAGCACTGCCCAGATTCACGGAATGAGAAACTCTGGGGAACTGGGCCCACAGATCTGCCTTTTTAACCATTGCTCTTGTGGCTCAGTGGTAAAGAATCCATCTGCCAATGCGGGAGACGCGAGTTTGATCCCTGGGTCTGGAAGATCCCCTGGAGGAGAAAACGGCAACCGACTCCAGTATCCTTACCTGGAGAATCCCATGGACAGAGGAGCCTGGCAGGCTACAGTCCACGGGGTCCCAGAGTCAGAGATGGCTGAGCACAACAATACAGCACACAGCTTGCCGTGCACCCATTCAGGCGCTAAGTGTAAGCATTCTTGCATCCTGGCGGCATTATTCATAACAGTCAAAACATAGGAAACAAGCCAAATGTCCTTCAACTGAGGAGAGGTCGATCAGATGCAGAGCAGCATGGAATCCTATCCAGCCACGAAAAGGAATGACACTCTGACCCAGGCGACAACGCGGATGAACCCTGAAAACATGCTCAGTGAAACCAGTCAGACACGAAGAACCACACATTTCAGGACCCCGTTTCCACGAACTGTCCAGAGCAGGCGAATCTACAGAGATGGAAAGTGGTTGTCTGGGGCTGGGAGGGGGCTGGGGAGATGCGTGGTGGTGTGGCTAAGGGTGGAGGGAAAGGCTCCCCAAATCCTCTCCCAAGTCACGCTCCACCAGGCTCGGCCCTCTGGGGTCACAGAGCCGGGAAGCAACCAGACGGTGGGCGGTGGGCGTGCAGGGAGGCCCTGCCCCTGGGGCAGTGAGCAGACTGAAGACGCCCTGGCTCCCGAACAACACTCACGGATTCTGACGCTCAGCACCTGCCACCTTATCCTCTATTTATCTTTCACAATAGCCTCACCCTCACAGGATCGCTCTAATCCTCTCAACAGCTCTAGGGCCGGGCAGAGCAGGTTATTAACATCCTGCTTTCTGATGAGAAAACAGAGACTAGGAAGCCCCTCGCCTGACTCCTGAGACAGGACCCCCAGGGGTACAGGGAGGTTGACACTTGGGCTTTGAGGCTAATTATGGGATTATGCATATGGGCAGGTGACTTAAATCCTGCAGATAAACACAGTCGGGGAGGCTGAGGGGAGAGGCAGTGGGCTGTGGGCTCCTCGGGGCAGTGGGGGTGGGGTGGGGAGAAGGAAGCTCTTTGTTCTGGGAGCTTCTTTTTCCAGCCTTGGGACTCCTGGGCCCCACCGCCCTCTCAGGCTGCCCTCCCCCACTTTACAGTCATCAGGGGCACTCCCTGAAGGGTCTGGCATCAGAGTCTAGTCCCAACCCCCAATGCTAGGAGACTGAGCTCCTACTGGACTCTTCCCCGAACATATATATGTGGCAGTGACCAACTGGGGACCACCAGATAGAAAGCCCTGAAGCCAGAAGCGGGTGGGCAGGAGGTGGGCCAGGGTCTCACTTATCTCCGGGGCCTGAAACCATCCTGACTGTCAGCCCTTGAGATAAACTAACATCTCTTAAATCCCGACCACGCACCAGGCACTGGGGAAGCACTGGGCATCCAGGAACCCGTGGAGACGTCTACGTGTGCATACTAAGTCGCTTCAGTTGTGTCGGACTCTGTGAACCTATGGACTGTTGCCCACCAGGCTCCTCTGTCCATGGGATGCTCCAGGCAAGAATACTGGAGTGGGTTGCCAGGCCCTCTTTCAGGGGATCTTCCCGACCCAGGGCTCGAACCTGTATCTCCTATGTCTCCTGCATTGGCAGGTGAGTTCTTTACCACTAGCGCCACCAGGGAAGCCCTGGAGACATGTAAGAAGGCATTGTGTTGACAGCGCTATGATGACGCCCCAAATCAACCGTCAACCCAAATCAACATCCCCGGGGGTGGTGGGTGGGGCAGGTAAGACCACAGGCACCTGAACCTCCTCTTTACAAATCCAAACCTGGCTCCAGCTTCCTCAGAATGCACGCACCGGCCTCTGGTCCGCAGAGGACACTCTGCCCTGCCCGTGTCCACCTCTGCAAAGCCAGGGGAACACGGACTCTCTCAGTCCCAGGAGAACAACCCCCAGCTCCAAGCAAGGCTGTGCTGGGACCCCCCTCATGCCAGCAGGTGACGGACGCCTAGGCCCACCTCTCCCCACTAGGACCGCCGACTGGCAGGCTTTGACAGCACGGCCTCCCTGCTGACCACCAAGGGCCGGGCTTCAGTAGTGTGACCTCTGGGTTGCTCCCCACCCCCTGGCCCGAGCACGGGGGCAAGTAACTCCTCCACCACAGAGGGAAGAAAGAGCCTAGAAGCCCAGGCCAGGGCAGACTGGGCTGGGAGCCCCTCTGTGGGGCTGGGTTGTGAGGAAGGGCCACAAGCAAGGGGGCAACTGAAGCCGCTGGGTCAAGGGCAGGTCTGCTTCCCAAGCAGAAGTCTCTTTAGTGGAGGCGGGGCGTTGTGCAGGCTGCCTGGGCCAGCGGCACCTTTGCTGGGAAGCGGCTCCATGGCCGTGTTATGCTGGGGTTGCTCCCACGCTCTCCCTGCCAGTCACCAGGCTCTACACCTCAAGAAGGAGGAGCTGAACAGCTGGCCCATCAGTGAGGCTGGTCAAGCCTGCAGCCCCGAGCCCTGTCGGGGTCAATGATGCAGGCCTGGGGGGCCAGGGACATAGACGAGCCCTGGGGGGTCACCAAAGAGCCACGGAGGTCAGGGTGCAGGGCCTGGCCAGACTGGGAGTTTGCCCTTTTCTTAAATTTTGGCCTCGAGGCATGTGAGATCTTACTTCCCCAACCAGGGGTTGAACTCACGCCCCTTGCGTTGGAAGGTAAAGTCTTAACCACTGGGCCACCAGAGAAGTCCGCCATTCTGCTTCTTGGACTTGTGTGTCTTTACCTCCGGCCGCCCGGGGTCTTACTGGTCAGAGGAACGGAGCACTTGAGTGGTGGCTGGTTTTTGAGAGGTGCCCAGCCTGCCACGCACTGTGGCTTCTCCCAAACTGCAGGCCAGGCAAGTGCATCCTTGTTTTATCTTAGTCACCTGACCAGAGATCAAACTCCTACGCAGGGGAAGGGCAGAGTCTTAACCACTGGACCGCCAGGGAAGTCGCAGGCAAGTGCATCTTTGAACCCAGTGGGGAGAGAAGATGCTGGGGGCAGAAGCCTAGTGTTCTCCCCCTGCAGGGCCTGGAGTCCGTATTGAGAGTCCTGGGCCCACGCCGCTCAGACCACCCTCTGTATGTCTAAGCCGAGAAAGGAGCAGGCCCGTCGGCACTGCCCAGCCCAGGACCTTCTCGGAGGCGCAGTCCAGCCTCCCTCTCTACTGGCAGGGACAGAAAGGAGCCTGTGTTTGCCGTGTGTGGGCACACAACGGGCTGTGCCCTGGACCAGAGCGTTTCCATCAGCATCGGTTAATGTCCTCAGCCCCCAGTCCGGCTGGGAGCCAGGAGCAGCGCAGAGAGACAGCATCTTTGTCCCTGCAGCCCTGGGGACACGTGGGACCAACAGGCAGTGGCCTTGCCGGGAAGGAGGGCTCTCCTCTGGAGCTCCCTGGCCCTTCATGGATGGCCCCTCTCATCAGCCAGTCCAGGAACCCCGGGCACTTTCTCTCACTAATCCAGTAAGTCCCCTACACTGAGCCTTCAAGGTGCGAACATTCAAAGATGCCAAGGTACACCTGGTTCCAGCAAGGACCTGGAGCCTGTGCCATCAGCGCCAGGCGTGCATGACACTGCAGCCTGCCCTCCATCTCCTCCTGCTGACGATCCTTCAGCTCCACCATCTCCCACCTCCTCGCCCCCTCCAGTCAGTAACCCTTCTTGCTTGTTCACTCCTCGCCAGCCCCTGTACACACTACTGTCCTTTTCAAGGCACCGTACTGTCAGATTAAAAAGGCTTTCTTTATTTTTTGTGTTTGTTTTTAAATATATTATTTGGGTGAAAGGCATTATAAACCTATTACAGTACAATGCTGCTCCTGCTGCTGTTGCTAAGTCGCTTCAGTCGTGTCCGACTCTGTGCGACCCCATAGACGGCAGCCCACCAGGCTCCCATGTGCCTGGGATTCTCCAGGCAAGAACACTGGAGTGGTTGCCATTTCCTTCTCCAATGCATGAAAGTGAAAAGTGAAAGTGAAGTCGCTCAGTCGTTTCCGACTCTTAGCGACCCCATGGACTGCGGCCCACCAGGGTCCTCTGTCCTTGGGATTTTCCAGGCAAGAATACTGGAGTGGGGTGCCATTGCCTTCCCCATTACAGTACAATACTACATAGCCAATGGTGTTAATTGTGTACCTAGGCTAACTTTGTCGGACTTACGCACAAAGTGGACTTACGAATGTGCTCTCGGGATGGAACTCCTTAGTAGGTAGGGAACTTACAGTAGATGACGTGTGTGTTAGTTGCTCAATAATGTCCAACTCTTTGCAATCCCATGAACTAGTAACCCTCCAGGCTCCTCAGTCTGTGGAATGCTCCAGGCAAGAATACCGGAGCGGGTAGCCATTCCCTTCTCTAGGGGATCTTCCCAACTCAGGGATCGAACCCTGGTCTCTCCTGCACTGCAGGCAGACTCTTTACCATCTGAGCCATCAGGGAAGCCCAGCAGATGATAATTCACAGCTACTAAATGCCTACTGCATCCCAGGATCTGGGGGAGCACTGTGCACACATCAGTGCGCTCCCTAAAGAGTCTTTAGGGAAGGGTTAGTCACAGAGGAGGCAATTGAGGCTTCTGGAAGCAACCTGGCCAAGGCCACACGGCTGGTAGAAGGCAGAGCCCACCCTGCACGACTGCTGTGTGCGTACATCCTGCTCCTGCTGGCCTTTAGGTGGGGCCTCCCAGCCCTCCCCTGCTCTCCTTGAGGTCTTTGAGGAAGGCTACCCCTTTCCAAGGGGGAACAGAGGAAGAGAGATCAGGAGGCTGGTGCCACCCAGTTCCGCCATGCCCACAGCTCGTGGGAACCCCAGGGGCAGGCCGGCAGCTCGTGCTGTGTTGCCTGCCTGTGCTCTTCTTATCATGGCCGTCGGGCTTCCTGAGTCCACCTTCCAGGATCAAGGGCAGCAAGTGCTCACTTTGCGTCTCTCTCTGCACCACGCGGGGCCACCCCGACTCCTCTGACCGCTCCCCAGCACACTCTGCCGCTTTGATGAGCCCTGGAGCTCAGGAGAAGCCGGCAGCAGCTACGGAGCTCCCGGAGGCAAGTGGCCGCTTTCAGGGTCCCCATAGGCTAGAGCAGCATGATGCCTCTACCCAGGCACCAAGAATGCCCTTGCTGCCCCCACCACGGTGCCCACCCCCAGCCCGCACTTGGATCCTCAACTGCCTACCCCAAAAAACATCCTGGCTGGGACTTCCTTGCTCGTCCAGTGGTTAAAAATCCACCTTGCAATGCAGGGGACACAGGTTTGATCCCTGGCTGGGGAACTAAGATTCCACAGGCTTCAGAACAACTAAGCCTGCGTGCTGCAACTGCTGAGCCCTGGGGCCACAGCTAGAGGGAAGCCCGCGCTCTACAATGACGATCCCACATAAGACCCGATGCAGCCAAAAATAAAAAAATTTTTTAAAAGATTGAAATGTCAAAAATAAAACCTTCCTTTAAAAGCAAGCAAACAAACAAGCAGAAAACAGCCCGGCCGTGGGGGACAATGTGGCTCCTGCCCGCACCTCCAGCCTCCTCTCACCCCTGCTCTCTCCAGCCTGAGCCACGCTGGCCTTTTCTAAGTTACCCAAGCGTACCACCACCCCTCTCACCCCAGGGCCTTTTCACACACAAGCCCCTCTGGTTGAAATTCCCCCTTCAGCACACTCCTAAAGAGCTCCTCTTCATCCCGCATTTTCAGCTCAAGCATCTTTTCTCAGGGAAGTCCTCCATGACTCCGAGACAAGGTCAAGTTCCCTCTTACTCCCACAGCAGTATACATTTCTTTGCAGCCCTTGCTGGCTACACACTCATACGTTTCATCACAAGAAAGCCATGGAAGGAAGACAGGGTCTTTTCTGCTCACCGTGGTTTCCTGGCTCCTAGCACTATCCCCAGTGTGTTGTGGGTACTTGATAAATATTTATTGTCTCTTGTGTAAGTGGAGGTGGAGCTTGCCCTGCCCTGCTCATAATAGTGACAGGAAGACCGAGAGAGCAAACAGACGTCCAAAGACTCTGCAAACCATGAACAGTCTGGTGACCCTAGGAACACATGCCCTATGGGGAGCAGATCCATTAAGGTGGGGAAGTTAAGTCATGAGTACATGGAAGGTATGTGAATTTTTTCCGGGCTGGATGAAAGGGCTCAGCTCACTTCCCCCTGGACCAGGGAAGCTTTTAGCTCTCTTTGGATCAATCTAGGGAGGCTTCCTGGAAGAAGGGCGGTGGTTTCCTTGACGATGCTATCAATAGTACAACCGAGAGCTCAGAGAGTAGAGGAGGGGTCATTCCTGCCTCCACCAGGTGAGTAGGTACCTGCCCCCACTAGATGAGAGCAGACCCCTGCCTTGCTCTGCGGCTCCCGGCCACAGTCCCCTTGTACCTGCTCGTCCACTTTGTGGGCGATGAGGGTGGCTCCTTCTTCCAGCTCTGCCACGCTGATGGGCCGGATCCGGAGCGCCACCTGGGAGGGGAGGTCAGACCCCCGGGATTAGATGGAGAGGGCTGTGCTGGGCCCCTGAGAGAAGGATGAGAGGACCCCAGGATCCTTCCCTCAGACAAGCCCCGTGGGTTCCTCTCTGATCAGCCAGCCACGCCCGGTTCATCTTGAGGAAAACTTGGTGGTTCAAGGCGACCATCCAGGGCGAGGGCACCAGGTCCACAGCGTGTGGGCTGTGTCTGTGTCTATAAATTTCCCAGGAGCCTGTGCCCCAGAGGAGACAGCCGTCTGCTCCTCCCGGCTGCATCAGTCACATGCCCGAATTAAGCACCTGCAGCTCCCCTGGGCTTTGAACTTGGAGCCCTTGGCACCGGGGCAGCCTGTCTGTGCGTCTGTGAGTGATGCGCTGCACGTGGCGGCCAGGTGGTGGGATGGAGGCCCAGGGAACCTCCCCTCCTCGTGCTGACTACATCCCTACCCAAGGACAGCGCCATCAGGGGCTCCCTCCTCTCTCTGTCCTCCGGCCAGAGAGAGATGATGGGTCCCCATCTTGGGTGTGGGTCTCCCCAAAAGAAGGGGGAGGTGTTTCTTCTTCTGATCAAGGGGAAACACCTGCTGGGCGGGTGGGTATAACTAGCCATCTGCAGGCCCGGTAAGAAGCCTTCACTCTCAGAGGCACTTCATTGTCAGAGTGCCCTCCTGCCTCCTCAGTCAAACTCCACAGATGGGAGGGGCAGCCCCTCTGTCCACACCTGCCAAGGCAAGCCATTTGCAAAGAGACAATTCTAAACTGCCAGACAGGATGTTCCAGAGCCTGGGGCTTGCTGGGGTTGCCTTATCCTTCAGTTACATCATCACCCACCTGCTGGTGGAGGAGCTTCCCCAGATCTCAGAAGTTAGGGGCTGGGAGGGCGCCTCGGCCTTGGGATCACTGAGTCTCCCCCACCCTCATCACTCTGACCTGGCCCTGTTGATAATCAGAAATCTGTCTTTGTCTCTAGCTGCTTCTTGGACCCCCATTCACACCTCCTCCTCTGCCTCAGTCCCCAGGACCCTGGGGGGCCATCTAGGTGGCTTCCAGCACTTCTTTGAAATATTTAGAGTCCTGACATGGACAGCAACTCAATAACCAGCCACCCTCAATCTTGTGCCCGCTCCTCTGGCACGTGGGGACTCTTGCCCACCTATGGTCCTCAAAACCCTCTAACCTCCTGACCCCACCAGTTCCAGGTACCCTCCTTCACCAGGAAACCTCCACTTTCCTTTTCCAGAAGATGGGTCGGGCGCCCCCTGCCCCTGTCTCTTCAGGATCATATAGCAGTCTGGCCGTAGGGTGTCCCCCGGTGGGAAGGTGTAAAGGGGGATGGGACTGAAGCCTGGCCAACTTCTCAGGTCTTAGCAGGGTGGCCAGGATGCCTTCCTTCTTGATATCCACGACTTGGCAAAGTTGCTCAGGATCGTCGCAGCCCCTGGTCTTAAGTGTCCTCTTAGTGGAAACACCCAGTACAGTCTGGGGGCCGCCGGCAGAGTCTGGGTTCTGGGGGCCAGAGATGGGGTAGAGAAGGAGGAGGGGTCTCACCATGAGTTGCTGGTCCTTGGAGTCCCCGCTGTCCTTCATGCCTGCGGTGGGCGGAAGGGCTCAGGCCGAGATCGCGGTCATGGCTGAGCCGCACGCCCACCGCCTCCGGGGCCGCGCGGCCGCTGCCTGACAACCCGAAACCAACAAGGCGCGCGCGGCCGAGGGCGCGGACCGGGGCGGGCGGGGCCTGGGGCGGGCCCCGAAGGCGACCCGCCCCCCTCGCGCTGCGAACGGGAGGTGGACGTCTCCACCCGGGAGGCCGAACTTGCGAACGGCCTGGGCGACCCCCGGGCCCTCGGCCCGGCTCTGCATCCGCCCCGTGGGCGCCCGTGCTCCTTGCCTTCTTTCTGCCCGCTCGGGCCACGCGCATCGGCTGCCCCGTCCGCCTGCCTGCCCGTCCGTCCGTCCGACTCTCAGCGTCTCCCGGGCGGCAGTGGGCAGCCTCATGTTTCCATGGTCGCTGCGGGCACCGTGGCTGAGGCTCGTGTCGCTGGCGCGGTGTCTTCACGAAGTGTCCAGTGACAGAGCGGGTGAGGAGGATGCCCGGGCTGCCCACCGGCGCACGTGCAGGGGAACGCCTGTATCACTTGGGTTGTCACAGAAGAGCCCTGTGAACTAACAGGACCTGATGGGTAAACCCAGTGTCTGGGCCAAGATGCGGAGAAGGCAATGGCACCCCACTCCAGTACTCTTGCCTGGAAAATCCCATGGACAGAGGAGCCTGGTGGGCTGCAGTCCATGGGGTCGCTAGGAGTCGGACACGACTGAGCGACTTCACTTTCACTTTTCACTTTCCTGCATTGGAGAAGGAAATGGCAACCCACTCCAGTGTTCTTGCCTGGAGAATCCCAGGGACAGGAGAGCCTGGTGGGCTGCCGTCTATGGGGTCACACAGAGTCGGACATGACTGAAGCGACTTAGCAGCAGCAGCAGCAGGCCACGATGGGTGGGTCTGTGTGCCTTCTGGCTCCCTGCCTGCTGTAAGACCCACAGTGTTGATGTTGAGTCGCTAAGTTGTGTGGGACTCTTTTGCGACCCCATGGACTGTAACCCGCCAGGCTCCTCTGTCCCTGAAATTTTTCAGGCAAAAGTACTGGAGTGGGTAGCCCTTCCCTTCTCCAGGAGATCTTCCCGACCCAGGGATCGAACCTGTGTCTACTGGCATCTCCTGCATTGCAGGCGGATTCTTTACTGCTGAGCCACCAAGACAGCCCAAGAGCTACCATACCGTGCAAGAAATGCAGGTCAAACGCTGTCGTCCCCATCCTTGATGGGAACAACAGTGATTGCAGTTGCAGGGAGCACGGTGGAAAGATTCCTGGCCTCAGGAGGCCCCGGAAAAACAGGATTCTGGTCCCACCTCGAACCCAACCTGCTGAACCACCTGGAGCCAGGCCTGTGCCCTGGGGCCTTAGTTTCCGGGGTGATGGTGAAGCTCCACCCACTTCTGATGGAAGAAGCCCCCATCTTTCCTGTCTTCTCCTGAAGTTGAGCCTGGCAGCACCCCCACAATGACTGGGAGAGGGGCATCCAGTGAGGTTTATCCCCCCTTTAAGGAGCTGGGCAAGGAAGAGCTGCTCATCCCCCGGGACTGTCTCAGACGGCCTGGCACACATCCAGAACATGATGCCAGCCTGTGCTCTGGGACTGGCTTCCCTGGCTGCCCCCGAGGAGCTTGCGTTAGGTACAGTTATTAATAAACAGTGTCAGGAACCTGCCCGTGGCCTTGGAGTTGGTAAATAGATAAACCAAGGATAGCCTGGTGGAGACCAAACGCTCCGCAGGGCTCCCAAGGGTTCGGCCCGTTCTCTGGCCCAGGCTGCTCCCGGGACAGCGCACAGCACTTGGCCGGTTTGCAAGTGGGTGAGTGGCACTGAGGAGCAGTACGTTTGAAGATGGATCATCTGGATCAAAAACACTTTCCAGGGAATTCCCTGGTGGTCCAGTGGCTAGGACTCTGTCCTTTCATTGCCCAGGGCCAGGTTCAATCCCTGGTTGGGAACAAAGAGCATGACGAGGGTTAAAAAAAAAAAAAGGAAGATCCAAAATGTGTTGAAAGAAAAAAAAAAACAAAACACAAAACACCCTCTAGGCTTGCATTTCAGACCCCCTGAATCGTATCTGTTTGGATCAGTACAAGAGGCCTCTAATTAATTACACTATAGCTATTTTTCTTTCTTTTCTGTTCCTCCTCATGCATAAATCCCACCCAGGATGGCCCATGCTGGTCAAAATAAGAGGAGCTTCTAAGCAGGCAGTTCCAGCCCATCTTACTTGCATCCTGACTCATCACAAAGTCCTCTCTATCCTCAGACATTCCCTGCTTGACTCTGGTATTTCTGTCAGCGACACTGCCATCTCCGAGAGCCCTGCACCTCTAAGTCATCTTTGATTTCCCCTTTCCTCTCATCCTGTCCATTCATTTTCTTTCTTTACGTAAATATATATTTTAACATGTATTTATTTTTGGCTGTGCTCGGTCTTCATTGCTTTGCACAGGCTTTCTCTAGTCGCTTTGGGTGGGGGACATCCTTCATTGCAGTGCTCGGGTTTCTTCTCTTGTCAGGGGACCAGACGCCACGTGCAGTGGCTCCAGTAGTTGTGGCCCGTGGGCTCAGTGGTTGCAGCTCCCGGGCTCTAGACACGGGCTCAGTAGTTGTGATGCCTGGGCTGAGTTGCTCCACAGCATGTGGGATCTTCCCGGAGCAGGGATAGAACCCCTGTCCCCCGCATTGGCAGGCAGATTCTTATCCACTGTACAACCAGGGAAGTCCTTTTCTCTTTCTCTTTCAACTACACGGTGTGGCATGCAGGATCTTAGTCTGCTGACCAGGAATCAAGCCTGGGCCCTTGGCAGTGGAAGCACCGAATCCTAACCCAAACTCTACTCTGATCCTGGCAGTTCTACTTCGGCAAGTGCATCTCCTCCTCATCATCTCCTGGCTGCATGCCCTGGGCTCCAGCTTTTACCTGTTCTCACCTGGACGGCATCACGGCCTCCTGGGCCCCCTGCCTGCTGTCTCCCCCACTTTTCAAAGCTATGCTCCGACCTGGAAGCAGAAGCAGGCCTCTGTTTCTGGGAGACAGAGAACATCCCTAAGTGGGTTCCTAGCAGCCCCACTTTGCCTCCCCTGGGGCTAGTGCCATTTCAGGGGCCTCTGGACCCTGGGGAAGCACTTGGTTTCTAACAAAGGGCAAGGAGATCCTTCTTCAGAGTCCCGCCCTGGGGCCCACAGAACCCAGTTGCCCCGAAGAAGGGACTGTGGGGCTGTGACTCCCCCGGAGCGCCCAGGGCTGCCATGGAGGCAGGTGTGCATCGTTGGCCAGCGGCATCATAATCGATCAGGTCGGCAGAGAGGAACACAGGTCCGGGAGGAAGCAGACTCTCCCCCGGGTGTGCATGGACCCGGGGTGGGGGAGCCTTAACTGCCGTGGACATAGCAGTCCGGCCGCTGCTTCCGCCACCCTCCCGTCCTGCTTGGATGGGTCCCACACCCAGGCCCCGTCATCCACGTTTCACGCCCACGTGCCAGGTCTTTCCAGTGGCATCTGGGTCTCCAGGGATGCATCATGGTTTTGTCTTGCTTCCCATCGGGGAAGACTAGGCAACAGGCTCCAGAGGAGGCTGAGGAATGAGAAGGCGGATGGTCATCGGTGAGGATGGGTGGTGATGGGTGTCACATTCTCAGAGCCCACGATGCCCTTTCCCCTGCGGTGTCTGCGGGGACCTCCTCTCCTTTCCCACACCCATTCCTCAAATGCCATCCGGCACGGCAGCACGTCTGCACCACAGTGAAGGGCGTGAGACTCCAGGGGTGGCCCATCCTGGCCAGCACCAGCCAAGGGCCCAGATTCTGATACAGCGAGGGAATACTCTCCCCGGGAGTTCATCGGCCGAACATCTCACGCAGCGGTCCGTCAGTGTGCCCGGGGCCAATGCAGGGAGCTCTGACTTTCTCCAGGAGATTTCATTGGGTAGACTTTTTTCCGTAAGTGAGGGTTTCTCGGCCTCCGCGCTGTTGGCATCTCGGGCGGGATGGTTCACTGTGGTGTCGGCTGTCTTGCGCGCCCTAGGATACTTAGCGGCATCTGTGGCTTCTGTCCACGGAATGCCAGGAGCGCCCTCCAAGTGGTCATGTCAATCTGAAATGTCCCCAGGACTCCCCTGGTGATCCCGTGGTTACGAATCTGCCTTCCGACGCAGGGGGACAGGAGTCTGACCCCTGTCCCAGGAAGATTTCACATGCTGCGGAGCAAATGAGCCTGTGCACCACAACCGCTGAGCCCTAGTGCCCAGAGGCCGTGCTCCTCGACGAGAGAAGCCACAGCGATGAGAAGCCTAAGCACTGCAGCCAGAGAGGAACCCCTGCCCTAGGCAACTAGAGAAAGCCTGTGCTCAGCCCCGAAGACCCAGAGCGGCCAAGAATAAATTAATTAATTAAAAAAATCAAAATGTCCCCAGACATCGCCAAGTGTCCCACTGAAGGCAAAATCACCCCCTTGCCCCAGCCATTGAAACTGCTGACCTTCGTCAGGCGGTTCTGGGGCTCCCTGCGTCCTCCCACAGTGAGGGGCCCATCACAGGAGACCCCACAAAGCAGGATGTGGGATGTGCCAGCGGCCCCTCCCTGGGTGCAGGTGGGCCGGCCCCTTCCTCCTCCTGGGAGACCGAGGAATGGGGTGAGTAAGGGCGTAAGCTCTGGGGTCCCCTCTGTGCCAATGCTCCCACGAGATTCGGGCAGCCCCCTCCCTTGGGGTCTTGCTCGGCAGGCACGTAGTGACTCAGGGATTGAAGGTGGTAACATCGCCCCTTCTGGGGCTATTGCACAGATCAAATGCTCAATCCATACGCCCCTTGATGACTGTTTTACCATGGCAACTGGATTTTTTTTTTCCCCTTTGGGCACAAGGGGTGGCTGAATCCTGGGTTCTTCCCCAGTGAGATCCTTAACACAGGCGGTTTTTAAAAGGGCACTTCCGGTCACCTTCAGGACCAGCGGCCACCCGCAGACTGAACGGTGGTCCGGGACGTCTCCTGGCGCATGCCGGCTTCTGAATGGCTCTCTGGTCCTACCGTCTCTGGTCGCTGAACGCTCTGCGTTGCCGTGGTTTCAGGGCAGCCCACTGACCCTGCTGCAGCCCCAGAGGACCCTGCATAGCACCCAGCCTGTGGTCACCTGCCCTGCAGGCTCATGGTGAGCTGCCTGGACTCCCGTCCCCGCACCGACCCTCATGAGCCCGGTCACCTGGCACATGCCCACCTGTCTCCCAGAACCCGTTCCCCCCTCGGCTGAGGAGGAACAGTCAGAGCAGAAACCTTCAGCGACTTTATCAAAAGAACGACAGAGATAACTTGAAAAGCTCTGGGTACAGGAGGCATAATAAGCACGAACCCTTAGTACTGTCCTTATTATTATTAATAATTGAACTTTACGAGCACAAAGATAGCAGAAAGTTCACTGTATTCACCTGGCTGGTTTCATTCGTCGTCTCTCACCCTTTTGGAGGTAAACATCTCCCAGGGAAGTTGCTTGGGAAAGACATCTTAGAAGTGGACAGGCTTTGTGTTCCCCAGACGTATGTGGGTGGGGAGGTTCAGTAAGGGAGAATGAGACACCCCCCCACCTTCCCCACCCACAGGCCTTCCCAAGCCCTGACGGAGGCCGTGGCCAGCCCCAGGGGAGGCTCCACAGGCTTGTGAAGGGAGATGCTCGTCGGGGCAGCCCTCGAGAAGCTGAATCCACGGGGATGGTGGGGTTAGGGGAGTGGGCTGAACTTGGCTGGGGACCAGCTTGGGGATGAACCTGCGCCCCTTCCCTCCCTCTGAGGGGTCTCAGGGAGTCGGTGGGGACCAGGGATCTGTAGGGCAAAGGGGCCGGGTTGGAGTCCCTTTGCCCCTCCCATCCCCTTTAAGGAAGGCGGTCAGCTCCCACTTGTAACACCAGGGCAGTGCCCAGAGATGGGATACAGGCGTGTGTGAGAGCTGGGCTCCAGTCAGGGCTGACCTCCCAGTGCTGGACTCTCTTCACCGCCTCCTTCCTCCCCTTCACCGTCGCCTCTTTCTTCCTCCGCTTCTTCCTCTCCCTGCACCTCCTCATCCGTCTCCTGGCTTGGCTGTTTCGGCTACGGAAAGACAGCAGAGACTCGTTGGCGGGGGGCAGGCCTTCCTCGCATCGGGACGTTAACCTCTGAGCCCGGGAATGCCTGGCACCCAGGAGGCCATGTAGCCAGCACCACGGCCTCAGGGGCTGAGAGGGCACTCGGCTCCAGCAGGCATGGATGGCAGGCACCTGCTGCTTGCTGCCTGGGTGGCCATGAGCTACCTCCCCCGAGATTCCTTGGCCCCCTGCCCTAAAGCCTGGTATGATTCCTTCAGGGCAGTGGCTGGGATTAGAAATAATTCAGGTGAGGACCCAGCAGACGATTCTCTGTTCTGACTCCAGCACGTCTGGCCAAGTGCAGAGACGCAGAGATGCGCAGGAAGCCTGCGGCGAGCAGCAGAGGGAGGGGGCCAGGCTCAGGGAAGTGTAAGCCCTTCTGAGAGTCAGTGTCTCCATCCAGAGTGCTCCAGCCACTGTGGGGAGCACATTCAGAGTACAGCAGGCACGGAATCAGTGGCGCATTGCACTTTGTCTGCAGACCTTCTGGAGGACCCAGCGTGGACGGCTGGGGGGAGGCCCGGGCTATGGGGTCAGAAAGCCTAGACTCCAGCCTCGCCTTGATCCCCCCCACCCCTGCCCCGGATCACCAGATGGTGTGAGAATAAGGCCGCCCAGATCTGACTATTTCCAGATGCAAAATGCACCCACAGAAGTCACTACCTGTCTCGAGACGCATCGACAGGGAGACAGATGCGGGGAGCAGTCATGAGATGGACCCAGCAGCTCCTCCGCATGCTCACCCACCTTCAGACCTGGCCACTCCCTTACTGCCTGAGGACTGGCCACCCAGCCCCTCTTGCTGCTGGGGGCTGGCTTCATGGGCCGGTGATGGCCTCACCCCTGCTTCCGCGCTCTGTTGTCACAGTCTCGAACTTCTCAATACTTTTTTTTTTTTGGCTGAGTGGCATGTGGGATCTTAGTTCCCTGACCAGCGATAGAACCTGCAGCCCCTGCAGTGGAAGCGTGGAGTCTTAACCACTGGATCCGCCAGGCAAGTCCCTTGAGCTGCTCTGCGCGTTTTCCTTCCTCCCCTAACAAGGCAGCCAATCTTGCCGACAAGGGCAGATGCTGCTCCACGCTCACTTGTTCTTCTCCCTGGCACGCTGGGCTTTTACTCTTTCGCATCTTAGCATCTTATCCCTGGGCCCCTGAAGGTAATGGTCTAGGCAGACCACATCTTTTCCTTCCTCTGCCCCCTGGTACCCAGAAGGGCCTGGAAGGTGACCAGACACCGCCTTCCTCACTCAGCCTCCTTCTGTTCCAGATGGAAATGAAGGAATTAAGACGTGAAGTGACCAGCCCAGGCGACACAGCTCGAAAGTGCTTTGGCACAGGGCCATGGCTGGATGCCGCTGTCTAGTCGACTGTAAGTTGGGCCGACTCTTTTGCGTGGATGGCCGAGCTCAGGACCAGTCTCACCCCCTCATGCTAGGTGGGGTCACCACGGACCTCACAGGCCCCTCTGCACCCTCCAGGCCTCCAGGCCCCCTCTCCTTTCATGGCTCATGTAGCCCTGCCTCATCCAGTTGGTCACTTGCATGGAGTTCAAGGTGCCCTCTGGGGTATGGGCAGAGGATTCCGAGAAGCTCAGGGAGCCAGAAGCCTGTTTGGAGACTTAGAATTCCCCAGGAGGGAGGAAGTCACTCTCCCCATTTGCCAGATGGACAAAGGAAGGTCCGCCTGGTGGGGCCACTTTCTCGGAGCTGCCCAGGAGGTCAGCAGGCAGGCAGCCGGGGCCCCATGGCTCCCTCCCGCCCAGCCCACCCCGAGCCCCCTCGCGAGGCCCCTACAGGTTTGGGCTGCTTCTTCATGGCTTCCGCCTCCTTCCTCTTCAGCTCCGTGAAGATGATGTCGAAGAACTCCTCCTCGGCCTTGGTGACCAGCTCCTCCAGGTTCAAGATGGGCGGCTCGTCCCTCAGCTCGTCGTCCCGGCCCTCGGCCTTGCCCTTCTCCTTCAGGCGCATCTCGCGGTGCCTCGCCTCCAGGATCTTCTCCCGCCGCGTCTCGCGCTCGAATATCTGGGGCACAGGGACAGGGAGGCTGTGGGAGCGGCGGGTGGGCAGCCCTGGCTCCCAGCGCAGGGGGGCCAGCGGGCTCCCATCACTCTGCTCAAGGCAGCCCCACAGAGCCCTGCTCCGGGCTGATGGCAAGAAAGCGGGGGCTAAATACTGGGGCTGGGAGGAGGGGAGCAGGGATGCCAAGTCACGCAGGTCCAAGGAGTACCAAGCGCCTGACGCCGGTGTGAAGCATGCTCTCTGGGGGTGTGCAAGGCGGTGTCCCTGGACCCCCGGAGGACCAGCTCAGTGGTGGGACCGCACACCCAGGCGGAGCCAGGAGGGCCTCCCAGGATCTCAACACCAGGGCATTTCAACCCCTCTGGGTACCCCATGGCTCTGGGGAGGCGTCTTCAGGACTCCTGGCCAGGGTGACGGATCTCAGCGCCCCAGCATCCCCTTCCCCCGAGTAGTCCCTTCTAGCTGCTTCACCATTGGTATCAGCTAAGCCTTCCTCAGACAGGCTCGGCTGCCCCAAATGTATACTGTTTACAACTAGACAAAAAGACCGAGTCACACCGCTTGAATCTGCAGCTGAAGAAACCTGAAGCCTGGAGAAGTCAAGAGACTTGCTCAGGGCTGCTGGACTTCCTGAGTGGTGAAGCCTGGGCGGGTTCAGACACGGCCAATACCCATTTCTCAGGCCCGTTCCCTGACCCACCCCCGAATGTCCACCCACTTCCCAGGAGGCGGTGGAAGCGCTGACCGGCCCGCTCGGCCGGGGGCCAGGCCAGGACCGGAGCCAGTGTGCCCGCCTCGCCGGGGGCCCACACCTACCGAGGAAGCCGTGTTCTTCTCATTTCTCTGGAGGGTGCACAGCCCGTTGGAGACCTCCAGCAGCGTGGTCGTCCCCAGCTGGGAGCCGCAGGCAATGAAGCACCCATTGTCTTGCACTCGGAGGCAGAAGAGGGCTTCGTCACAGACCTGCTGGAGGGCCAGGCAGACCCGGGGGAGCCACGTCACCCTCTGCTCATCTGGTCATCTGGTTCTTGGGGAGGCTTAAGCCGGCAGCCCCATTCAAACACCCCTGGGGACTTCCCCGATCGATGGGGACCCCAGCCTCAGCCCACAGGAGGGTGTCCACACCCTCAAGTCGGTTGCAACACCCTACACTCCAGCCTCATCTCCCACCATACCCCGCCCACCACACCCACCCCCTCAGTCCAGCCTCACTTCTTTCCTTTTTTTTTATGGCCACACAGATAGGCATGTGGACCCTAGTTTACCGACCAGGGATAGAACCTGTGCCCCCTGCATTGGAGGGCAGAGTCTTAACCACTGGACTGCCAGGGAAGGCCTTCCAGAGCCCTTTTCATTCTGCAGTTTCCCCAGCCCTGCTCTTTCCCAGGGCCCGAGCCTGCAGGTCTCTGCCCCGCCTCTGCTGATAAGATAAGGCTGGCTCAGCTGGGAGGCTGGCTCGGCCCAGGCTTGGCCGGAACAGGCCTGGCGGGAGGAAAGGCCAGGCTTCTGAGGGCGTGGATGCACCGGGAGGGGGGTGCACATGACCTTCAGGCTGAGGGCAGGGTCGCACTGCTTGAACACAAAGTCCCAGATGTCCAAGGTCCCGTCCATCTTGGTGGTGAAGAAAACCGCCGGCCTCACGGGGCTCCAGGCGGCATCAGTGAGATAAGCCATGTGGTACCTGTAGGGAGCCAGGACCTCCGGTCAGGGACCACGGAGGGAGTGGGATGCAGGGAGAGCCTGCTGAGCTGAGACCCTGCTCATCCAGCCCCTCCCCGGCTCCTGGGTCTCAGCCCGGAAGTTCTTCCTGGTGTCTGACTTCTGGCCATGCCAGCCTCACCAGCCATGGTTCATAGTTTGCACTGCAAAGGGCTCTGGTGTTTCTCTATACCTAACTCAAGGGCACAGGCCTGGGCCCGGTCCCCCGGCCATGAGACTCACTTGAAAAGGAGTTGGAGGAAGGAAAATCTGCCCAGAAATGTTCACGCTATTCAGATGAAGAGAGGGCTATACTGCCTACTTGATTTAACCTCGATTTTCAAAGATTTCTACAGCAAAAAATGAAACTGGACCCTTATGTTACATACAAAAATGAACTCACAATGAACTAAAGACTTAAACATATGATCTGAAACCATAAAGCTTCTAGAAGAAAACATAGAGTAAAAGGTCCTTGACAGTGGCCTTGGCAATGAATGTTTGGATTTGGCACCAAAAGCATAAGCAGCAAAAGCAAAAACAAGTATGTGGGATTGTATCTACTTAAAAAGCTCCTGCAGAGCCAAGGAAACAGTCAAGAGAACGAAAAGGCAACCTAAGGAATGGGGGGAAATATTTGCAAACCAGATATGTAATAAAGGTTTAACACCCCAAATAGAGGAGGAACTCATACAACTCAATGGCACAACAAAATAAAACAACCCAATTAAAAAAGCGGGCAAAGGACACGGACAGACGTTTCTTCAAAGACGACAAACAAACGGCTAACAGGTACGTGAAAAGATGCTCGACATCACTAATCACTGGAGGCAGATAACCAAAACCACAGTGAGATATCACCTCACACCTGTGAGGACGGCTAAATTATTAGAAAAGCCAAAGATGAGTGTGGGTGAGGATGTGGAGAAACGAGAACCCTTGTGCACTGTTGGTAGGAATGCAAATTGGTGCGACCACCGTGGAAAACAGTATGGAAGGTCCTCAATCCTGTTTCTGGGTCTTTTTTTTTTTTTTTTTGGCTGCGAAGCATGTAGGATCTTAGTTCCCTGACCAGGGGTCAAACTCACATCCCCTACACTGAAAGCACAGAGTCTTAACCTCTGGACTGCCAGGGAAGCCCCCCCGTTTCTGGGTCTTTATCCGAAGGAATTGAAGGCAGGGTCTTTAAGAGACACCTGCCCCCCTTCCGTGCTCACTGCTGCATTATTCACAATCGCTGAGCCCCCCTGTCCCGTCCAGCCCCGGGCCCCGGCACCCCTCTCCTGCCCCAATCTTCCCCTCACTTGGTCCACATGATGGATGACTCCCGGCTGTCCTCTGACCAGATGCGGGCGGTCCAGTCGCCGACGGTCAGGAAGTTCTTTGGGTAGAATGGGTTTCTCTGCAGGGCGTAGATGGGGCCATGGTGGCCTGAGAAGGTGCACACGATCTTCTCAGCCGGTGTCTTGCCCTTGCGGTTGCAGGAGATGACGACGCCTTGCTCGGTGCCCACCATGAACTTGGTCGGCTGTGGAGGGGGTGACGTGTGAGTGGAAGGCTCCAAGAAACGTCAGCTCAGGGTTAAGCTGGCAGGGAGAGTGGCTTTCCAGGGCCAGAGCGGTGGGACCAGCGGGGTGGGGACCCAAAGGAAATGAAAGTGCCTTTGGTTTAAGCCTCTGCTTGAGCTGTGCCCCGCCCCTTTTGGGGGGCCGCCCCCACTGTTGATCAGCTTGAGCAGATCCCACCCTTCTTTAGCACCTGCTCAAGGGCCCCACGAGTGATGAAGCCCCCCAGTCATCTGCTCCCTAGAGCTGCATCACCAGCCCCTCACGCAGCATCATGTGTGCACCAAGCATTTTGCCAAAAAAAGATCCTGAATGTCTGTTTACACACGAAGTTAATGACTCAATGAACACTGTGACCCATGAGTCCAGAAGAGCCCCCTCCAGCCTCCGGCTTCTACTCACTGCAAACCCGGCTTCATTGTACATCCATGTCTAATGATTGTTGCTGGACTTTTTTGGTTGTTTGCTCTTTGCTTTGTTTTTTAAAATGTATTTGGCTGTGCTGGGTCTTCGTTGGGGCATGCAGGATCTAGTTCCCTGACCATGGATTGAGCCTGGGCTCTGCGTTGGGAGTTCAGAGTCTTAGTCACTGCACCACCAGGGAAGTCCCTCCATAGCATCTTTACTCACAACAGCTCAGAGGTAAAAGCCACCCAAGTGTCCGTATGAATGGAAAAACAAACTGTGGTCTGTTCACGTGTGCGTGTGTTAGTCGCGTCCGACTTTGTGACCCCATGGACTGTACCAGCCAGGCTCCTCTGTCCGTGGAATTCTCCAGGCAAGAATACTGGAGTGGGTAGCCATTCCCTTCTCCAGGGAGTCTTCCTGACTCAGGGATCGAACCTGGGTCTGCTGCACTGCAGGCAGATTCTTTACCATCTGAGCCACCAGGGAACCCCAGTCTATTCATACAATGTGATACTATTTGGCCTCCAAAAAAAAAAAAAAGGAAAATTCTGCCATGTGCCACACTGTGGACAAACCTTGAGAGCGTTGTGCTAAGTGAAAAGAGCCCGTCACAAAAAGAATTCACTATTCATAGAGAATGAATATGAAATTCTCAATTTCATAGAGACAGAAAGTCCAAGGGACTGAGGGAAGGGAAAGATGGGGAGTTAGTTGATTAAAGGATACAGAGTTTGTTTTGCAAGATGAAAAAGTTCTAGTTCTGGAGAGCCCACAGTGTAAATACACTTAACACTACTGAACTGTCCACTTAAGAATGGTTAAAGTGGAGACTTTCCTGGTGGTCCAGGGATTAAGAATTCACCTTGAGTGCAGGGGACACGGGTTCAGCCCTGGTCAGGGAACTAGGATCCCACATGCCGTGGAGCAACTGAGCTCACGAGCCACAACTAGAGAGCCGATGCGCTGCGATGAGCGACCCCACTCCACGCAACGGAGATCCCGCGTGCTGCAACTGAGGCCTGACGCAGCCAAATAAATAGTTTTAAAAAAAGAACGGTTAAGGTGGTACATCTTACATTATGTGGTTTAAATTTTTTTTTTTTTTTTTACCACAATTAAAAAGAACAGCTGGGCTACAAACGGAGGGCTTGCTTGCTTAGTTGCTCAGTCGTGTCGGATTCTTTGCGACCCCATGGACTGTACTCGCCAGACTCCTCTGTCCGGGGGATTCTCCAGGCAAGAACACTAGAGTGGGTTGTCATGTCCTCCTCCAGGGGATCTTCCCGACCCAGGGATCAAACCCACGTCTACTGTGTCCCTTGCATTGGTGGAGGATTCTTTATCTGCTGAGCCATCGGGGAAGTTCCATAAATGGGGTCGGGGGGAGCGTTAAAGGAAAGTGAAGAGAGAAAGCTTGAGAGGCCCAGAAAAGTAAGGGAGAACGCCAGCTCCGGGGCCCCTCGGTGGGGGTGAGAGTGGAGAGCTCCGCCCTGCAGCCAGAGCCCTGGGTTTGAGCCCCAGCTGCTCCCTGCTCTGGAGCACGTGACTCACCTCCCCACTAAGACTCATTTTGTGTATCTGCAAAGTTGGGATAATGCTAATCCCATTAGCTTACAAGACGGTCATGGGTGATTACACAAGCTCATCGCATCAGGGTTACAAGGGGCCAGGGGGCCAGCACATGGTGCCCACTCAGCGACAAGGCGGGGGCAAGTGGGGACCAGCGATGGTGTGGTCACTGCGTCTAGCACTCGGCCTAGAAGTCTCTGATTCCAGGACAGAACCTTTTCTGAGTCCTCCCCACAGAGCCCGGGGCTTGGGGGGTGGGGGATGTCCAGGAAAGTTGTCATCCACCTCCCCCACCACATTCATCCCCCAGCTTGGGGTGGGGGAGGTGCTCCCAGGGCAAGGGTGAGGCCAGAGCCTGTCCACCTCCTAAGGGCCTGGGAATGACGTCGGCCTGGAGGCAAACCAGTGGCGATCCCAGGAGGGGGTCAGGCCAGGAGCCATCTGGGAAGGTCATTTTACTGCTTTGGAGGGAATCTTCATTTGAGCTTCCAGAAGCCTCCCTCCTTGGACACATCCACAGGACTGCTTCGCTGTTTCTTCTCATTATGTTTTATTTTTGGCTGTGCTGAGTCTTCGCTGTCACTCGGGTCTTTCTCTGGTTGTGGCGATCGCGGCCCACTCTTCGTTGCGGTGTGTGGGCTTCTCACTGCAGCGGCGTCTCTCGTGGTGGTGCACGGGCTCCAGGGCACGCGGGCTTCGGCAGTTGCAGCGGGTGGGCTCAGCGGTAGCAGCTCCCAGGCTCTGGAGCGCAGGCCCAATAATCGTGGCACCCGGGCTTAGCTGCTCTGCGGCACGTGGGACCATCCCAGATCAGGGATCAAACCTGAGTCTCCTGCATTGGCAGGTGGACTCTTTACCACTGAGCCGCCTGGGAAGCCACTGTTTCTTATTTATTTTCCTTCTATTGTTTTAGATTATTTATTTGGCTGTGTTGGGTCTTAGGTGCAGCACTCGGGCTCAGGAGTTGCGGTGTGTGGGCTTAGTTGCCTTGTGGCATATTGGATCTTAGTCTTGGACCAGGGATTAAACCCGCGTCTCCTGCATTGGAAGGTGGATTCTTTGCCACTGGATCACCAGGGAAGCCCTCTGCTTTGCAGTTTTTTTGCTGCTCCTCCTCAGTTACTAAATGCCATCATCAGTTTGCCCAGGAGCCTCCTCTGATCTCATTTTCCTCTCCAACATCTCGTCTTTCCCCCCAGCGGGTGAGCTGCCAGCCCAGGGCCCCACATGAGGACATGAGTCAGGGACAGAGACAGAGCCTGGGGTCTGGATGCTAATCCTGGACAGGGCTCTTCTTACAGCATGGAGCGTCTCTGGAATCCCGTGCAGTCAGAAAGCTCACCTTCTGATCAGCAGGGACACTGGCCAAATGGGAACTTGGTGAATTAAAGGGGCTTTCTGCCTCTACTCTGCTGCCCCCTGCTGGAAAGTGGTTGCAAAGACCACACAGGTCTAGGAGGCCCACAGAGGACCGTCGAGAGCACAAGGTAAGAAGCAGCCTGGGGCGCACGAGCGTCTGACACAGCAGCCACGGGCCTGCCCTCGGCTCTGGCTGCCCCGGCCATGGAAGGTGGGAAAGGGAGAGCAGGGGACACCCACCAGAGTGGACTCGAACTCCAGGGAGATGGCCCCCAAGGCATTCTCCAGATGCTCCTTTTTGGTGATGTCCATGATGACAACCTCGGTGGGCTCGCTCAACTTCCGGATGTCCCACCACATGACCTGATGGGAGGAGGAGCCAACTTTGAGGCCTGGAGTCCCACAATTCTTACCCCCTCCACCTTCCCGGGGCCAGACAGTGGGTGTCAGACACCCAGCAACCGAGGGAACAGGCGTGTTTTGAGAATTGCTCTTCTGGTCCGTAGTCCTGTCTGATCATCAGTCCTGGGCAAGCTCCCTAAAATCCAGAAGCAGGCGGCCTCACCACAGACCTACTGAGTGAAAACTGCCAGGTGTGGGCCCTGGAGTCTGTATCCTTAAAGACCCCTCACGATATGGCAATATATAGCAACATTCAAAACGCACATATGCTTTGACCCATAAATTCCACTGCCAGGAACGTATGTGTATGCAGAGTGTATGCGTATGCTTCATGGGTATGCGGTAATCTATATGCAAATACACTCTGTGCAGAAAGACAAGTATCGTATATTAACGCATATATGTGGAATCTAGGGAGAAAATGGTACAGATGAGCCTATTTGAAGGGCAGGAACAGAGATGCAGGCGTAGAGAAGGAACGTGTGGGCATTGGCAGGAAAGGGGAGGATGGGATGAACTGGGATAAATGCACTGCCGCGTGTAAACTAGATAGCTGGTGGGAACCTGCCAAATAGCACAGGACGCACAGCTTGGTGCTGTGATGACTTCGGCGGGTGAGCTGGAGGGAGGCTCAAGAGGGAGGGGATATATGTATCCATATGGCGGAGCCACTCTGTTGTACAGCAGAAGCTAACACAGCATTGTAAAGCAATTATACTCCAACAAAAAAATTCAACCCCTCCAACACACTCTTGGCTATATTTTTGGTAACTACAAACTATTAAAATCCACTTTAATAAATTACAGCATATCCATAATTTATTAAGTGCTTAACAGGCAGGGGGCAGCACTTTATGAAATATAAAATCATCTTTGAGACATGCCGAATGAAAAACATCAAGTGCAAATCAATGTGCAAGGTGCACAGAAAGAGTGCAGAGATGCACACGTCTGCTTTGTATGCGGACACCGAGCCTGGAGGCAGACGGAGAGGCTGATGTAAGCGGGCGCCACAGGAAGGGGGACTGGGAGGCTGAAGGCAGCGGGGGAGGACGGGCTTCACCGCCTGCCCTCCTGTACCTTTAGGCTTGTGTTCCACACTCATCTTTACCTATTGCTCAGTTTTACAATAAAATGCAAAAGGAAGCACCCCGATGGGGGACCGTGAGACCACTGCTGCTCCCCACTCCCTGCCCCTCCAGCGCTCGTACCTGCCCGTCCGTAGATGCCGAGAAACACTCTGTGCCCGTCTTCGACTGCAGCCAGATGGTGCCGTACACAGGGTCTCGGTGGCTGAACTCGATGGTGGACAGCTCTGCCACCAGGCTGCCCTTCCGCGTGTCCCAGCAGGCTGGTGGGGAAGGAGACGAGGAGGTAGTGAGTGCTGGGGGATACAGGCTTCCTGTCTTAGCGCAGGGAGCACGGGATCGGGGGATGCTGCTTGTCTTGGTTTGACAGGTACGGGGCTTTTTTAAGAATCAGGGCTAAGTTCAAACCAGCCTGAGTTTCCTACCAGCCCCTGAAGCTCGCTTCATTCATTCCATCAGGGCCCCTAACATGTAGTGAGCATCACGCTGGGCCCTGGGGAAGCCACTGGGACTCAGACAGGCACAGTCCTTAGGAGACAGGAAGGGAAATCTGCCAAGTTACAGCCTGTGCTGTGATTGCTCCAGGGGGAGACACAGGGAGGCAGTCAGGGAAGGCTTCCTGGAGGAAGTGAGGAGGAACTAAGATCGAGGAGGAGCTTCAGGATGGAGGGAGGCAGGGAAAGAGAGAGGAGCACCTCCATCCTGGGGAAAGTAAAAACACTTAGGCAAATCTCTCCTGTTGGATTCATTCATCCCCTTTTTGCCTCTGTACCTCTGCTGCTGCTGACCGGAAAAGAAATTCACAGAGGGAGATTATCCTTTCTCTGGATTCATTATTAGGACTTCATCTCTTCTGCTTTACCAAGAAAGACTCAACGCTTATCTATATACATTTTTCTGTCCTGATGGATTCTGTCTTCATTTTCCCACGAGTGTGTAGTGAGGATCCACCCTGTTACTCAGAGCTGTTTCTAGGAAAGCTGGTTTTGTAATACAACAACAGAATCATGATCCATAAATCTCGATTTATGGAATCCAAGTCTAAGGCATTTGGCCCTGCACCAGTCTGGCCCAGAAATAGGTTTTCTTAGCTCAGCTTGCTCTGCTCCGGCAAAGCAGCGCTTGAGGGCAGGTCCCACTGTGTCTTTCTCATAGACAGCAGAGCCCAAGAGCCTGGGCTGGTCTGGGCTGGCAAAGAAAACCACTGAAGGGGGTTAGGAGTGATGAGCAAGGCAGGGCTCCTGAATAAACCACGGCCAAGTGACTCTGTTTCTGTCTTTCAGAGCGCCAGCACCCAGATAAAGCTGCAGGGAGATTGATGGGCTTCCCTGGTGGCACTAGAGGTAAAGAATCCGCCTGCCAGTGCAGGACATATAAGAGATACGGGTTCGATTCCTGAGTGGGGAAGATTCCCTGGAGGAGGGCATGGCAACCCACTCAAGTATTCTTGCCTGGAGAATCCCATGGACAGAGAAGCCTGGCGGGCTACAGTCTATGGAGTCACAAAGTGTCGGACACGACTGAGCGACTGACATTTTCACTTGATGGGAATCCACTTCTATTTCATCACAGAGGGGCTCCCTGGAGGTGGGGGCAGCAGGTCTAAGAGGGAGGTCAGAGGTCTCAGGAGGCCAGGAGGCATCCTGACCGTGTAGAGTTTCTGGGAAGTTTCCCAGCCCTTCTAGCTCCTACTCCTGGACAGAAGGGGACCCCTCATCATGCCTGGTTGAGTCCGGCCTGGGGCGCAAACAGGAGGATTAAGAGTTTGGCTATTCCAAGGCCAGGGGTGACCAGAAGGCAGGAAACTTCAGGGCCATGGAGACGGGTTTCTTCTGAGTTCACATGGGATCTAAACATCAGTTTTCTGGGTGTCCCACCAGCAAAAATAGCAGAGCAAGGACCTCTGAGAATTCTCTCTTCCATAAAAGCCATGAGAATGTTGGCAAAATCGATGATCAGAATCAACTTTTTCAGAACTCCGGAAATTAGCCAAAGGCTGGCCGCAAATCAGAGTGTTTATTCAAGAAAAATAGCTGAGTCTTGATAAGAACAGTAAGTTTTGTTGCATTTTGGCTTGCCCCAGTTAAGATGCTATAATCTCCGGTTCTATGATAGCCTTGAAAAATAACTCTCTGCCTTCCTGTTAAAAACCCAATATCTTGGCAGCCACAGGATGGAGCAGAATGGAGCTGGAGCTCTTTCAAAGTCTCCTACTCAAAGAGTTGTTGCTGTTTGACCTGTCTAGGGGTTCCCTGGAAGACCCCTCCCCGTTTGCAAAGTTGTCTGTATTCAGCTTGACTCAGAGCTTGCCCAGGGAAAAGGGTCTTTTTAACAAGTCTGTCTTGAAAATAGTTAAAATTGCAGGCAACTGATTAACTCTGCAGCGTCCGGAAGTGGTGGATAACAGGTGGGGCAAACAGTAGGCTAACCGAAAAGCTTCAAAGGCAAAGCCGGAGAGTGAGCGGTTCACAGGGGTTTTGAAAAGCTCTGATGTGCTCCCGGGAAACTAGAAGCTCCCGGGGCTGTGCGCACACCTTTGCTGCTGTTCAGTCACGTCTGACTCTGTGACCCCGTGAACTGCAGCACCCAGGCTTCGTTATTTCCCTCACTATTCACTCCCTTCACTGTTCCCCAGAGGTTGCTTGAACTCATGTCTGTTGAGTCTGGCACTGGCATCACCGTGCCATTCAACCATCTCACCCTCTGTCGCCCCCTTCTCCTCCCGCCCTCAATCTTTCCCAGCATCACTGTCTTTTCCAGTGAGTCAGATGCTCACATCAGGTGGCCCAGGTACTGGAAGAACTGGGAGGCCCTCAGCTCTCACCTCTGGCTGACCTGCAGGCTCGGTGGGCGGCTAAGGCAAAACTGACAACTGCCCGGCTGTGTGCTCAAAGTGTGCTCGAACGCGCACAGAGGCTTCCAGGAAAGTCTGCAAAAGTTTTTGGCTGTAGATGGCAACAGGCAGGAAACATTCGTCTCAAGTGCACATGGAATATTCTCCAGGACAGATCCCATAAAACAAGTCTCAACAGATTTTTAAAGACTGAAATCACAAAAGGTATCTTTTCTTACCATAATAGAATAAAACTAGGAACACCAGTAACTGAAGGAAAAGTGCAAAGTTTACAAATATATAGAAAGCAAACAACATATTTCTAAATAACCCGTGGGTCAAAGGAGAAATCAAAGGGAAATTAGAAAATACAAAATGCACGAATATGGAAACACAACATACGAAAACTTAGTGTAGCTAAAACAGTGCTTAGAGGGAAAGTATAACTTTAAACATCTGTATGTTTAAAAATCTCAAATCGATAATCTAACCTTCTACTTTAAGAAATTTAGAAAAAGAAGAACAAGTTAAACCCAAAGTAAGCATAAGGAAGGAAATAATAATGATTAGGGTGGAAATAAATGAAATGGAGAACAAAAACCAACTTGGAAACATCAATAAAACAAAACATAAAGTTGGTTCTTTGAAAAGAAAACAAACTTTACCAACCCCTATCTAGACTAACCAAGTGAAAAAGACAGAACACTCAAATTACTAAGATCAGGAAAGAAACAGGAAACGTTACTGCCAACCACACAGAAATGAAATGACTATAAGAGAATGAACAATTACATCCCAACAAATGAGATTACCTGGACGAAACACAAAAATTCTAGAAAAACACAAGCTATCAAAACTGATCCAAGAAGAAACAGAAAACACGAGAAGACCTGTAACACATAAAGAGGTTGAATTTTCTCTTTTAAAACCACCAATAAGGAAATAGAGTTCACTGGTGAACTCTACCAAATATTTAAGGAAGAATGAATATCAACTCTTCACAAACACTTTCAAAAAAAAAAAGAAGAAGAAGAAGAAGAGGAAGAACCACTTCTCCAGTCACTCTGTACGGCTGGTATTACTCACACTCATCACCATATATAAGGGCTTCCCAGGTGGCGCTGGTGGTAAAGAACCCACCTGACAATGCAGGAGACACAAGAGACGCAGGATCTAACCCTGGGTTGGGAAGATCCCCTGGAGAAGGAAATGGCAAGCCGCTACAGTATTCTTGCCTGGAGAATCCCATGGACAGAGGAGCCTAAACAGCTGCAGTCCATGAGGTCGGAGGGACAGGACCGAGCGACTTAGCACACGTTACCCACCGTGTCAGGTAGGCTCTCCTGACCGCCTCTCCCGAGATGGAGCTCCCCAGTGATCTCACCAGCCTCTGCCTCTAGTTGCCTTAGCCTGGCTCAGGGAATGCTGTGTGCTTAGTCGCTCAGTCGTGTCTGACTCTTGGCGACCCCATGGACCGTAGCCCGCCAGGCTCCTCTGTCCGTGGGCTTCTTCAGGCAAGAACACTGGAGTGGGTGGCCATGCCCTCCTCCAGGGGATCTTCCCCACCCAGGGATCGAACCCACATCTCTCCCATTGCAGGTGGATTCTTTACCTTCTGAGCCACCAGGGAAGCCCTGGTCCAGGGTAGGTGCAGTAAATGTTCCTTGACTTTACTCGACCTGTATATTTTCTTAACCTTTAATTTTGAATGAACTTCAGACTCACTTGAACTTTTACAAATGAAGACACTGATGCTGCTGCTGCTAAGTCGCTTCAGTCTGCGCGGCCCCATAGACAGCAGCCCACCAGGCTCCCCCGTCCCTGGGATTCTCCAGGCAAGAACACTGGAGTGGGTTGCCATTTCCTACTCCAATGCATGAAAGTGAAAAGTGAAAGTGTAGTTGCTCAGTTGTTTCCAACTCTTAGCGACCCCATGGACTGCAGCCCACCAGGCTCCTCCATCCATGGGATTTTCCAGGCAAGAGTACTGGAGTGGGGTGCCATCGCCTTCTCCGGAAGACACTGATGAGGCAGCAGCAAAACTTGTCTCACCTTGACGCCGGAAAGCTTCAGGAAGTACCCTCCCACCCCGACTTTGTCCTCCACAGCAAGCCTGGTCTGGCAGGTGGACCCTGGCTGGACCGCAGCGGAGCCTGGCTGCCTCAGAGCCCGGGGGAGATTGGGCTGGAACCTGGTTAAGCACCCGGGTGGTGGTGGGGGAAGTCCTTCCTTACCGATCTGCCCGTTGTAGCAGCCTGCCAGGAGCACGTGGGAATCTTTGGGGTTATACTCCAAGGTGACAAGAGGAGAAGACGGCTTTAGGGTGATTTCTGGCCTGTTGGGGTTTTCTATAAGGCAGAACAAAAAATATATATACTACCAGACCCGGAAAGAAAAGGACAGAGTCAAACAATTCAACCCCTTGTCCAGGTCGGGGGCGGTGAGGCAAAGCTAGGAAGCCCCTCTCCAGGCTGCAACCTCTGGTCCTCAGTGACCAGCCTCTACCCCTAGAGGCTCTTCTACAGATGTTATTTTTTGGGAATCAAGTGTGTGTGTGTGTATGTGACTGTCATTCTAATCCATCTCCCAGGTCGGTATAAAATGAGGTTTTGACCCTAAGGCTTTTACAAAACGCTGACTCTCCCATGATTTCTGTGAACCAGTTGCCCTGTCTGTACAGCAGAGAGAATGATGGAGGGACAATAATGTCAGCCCACGGCGGGCAGAAAGAGTTCGCTGAGCGGCTCAAAAGTGGAAAGTGCTCAGCTCCGTGCTCGGCACGCACACTGCTACTAAGAGCTAATGTTCATTTTCACGATGACAGCGACGAGCGACATCTGAGAGCGTGGAGCCCCCGTCACCTGGCCCCTGCCAGGCTCTGCCGGTGCAGTGAGCAGAGTGGTCCCTGCTCCCGGGTGGACACACTGCCCTACTGGCCAGGAATTAGGGACAAGTGCCCGGACAGGCAGGACAGGGGGGTCCCCTTCCCTCCTCCTGGGTCCCTTCTCAGACTGCTGGGGACTCTCTGATATGCTCTTCAGGGGCCCAGAATTGGGACTCCAGGTCTGGTCTTGAATGCCCTGATTCAGGATCTGGAAATGAAGGGAGTTCCTGCTTCTGCTGTGGCTTCGCTTGACTGCATCTGAACCCAGGCAGGGACAGGACAAGATCTTGGCTTCCTCCAGGCTCCTGGGATCCCGGCGCGGGACCAGCCCCCGACAGGCCCGCTTCTTCCGCCTCCCCCCGAGCGTTCGCTGGCCTCTGCCCGGCTCCCTCTCCTTCCCGGGTCCCCAGACCCCTCTGCGCCTCACCCAGGTCCCAGATGTACGATTCGTTGCTCATGCCCTCGGGCGCCCGTTGAAAGTTCAAGCAAGAATACGCCACTGCCAACTTCCTGTTGCCATCGGGATGCCAGGAGACGTGTGTGGCTGGCCGCTTAATTTCCTGGGGGTCCCTTTAGAGGAGGGTGAGAGGGCAGAAGACCAGAGTGTCTGGCTCCCCAGACTTCCTATTCATATTTGCTCATTTTTTTTCTTAAAAGAATTCAAACGTCTTTAAATATTCACTAGGAGAAATTTACTTTAAAAACAAAGCCTCCAGGACTCCCTTAATTGGAAAACTGATCTCACAACCACAAAGAAAAACTAATAAAAAAAAGAGAGAATGGAAATAAAATTTTAAATTTCGGTCTGATGTCTTCATTTGCTGAAAGTTCTGAGCCTGAGGCTTGAGCTCTCATTAATATTAAACTATGAGGGAAGATGAAGAATCTGGCTCTTTGGTATTTGCCCAATTGAATCAAAAACTTCTGTTCACACAAAAGGCTGCATGCAGAGGTTTATAGCAGTAGTATTTGCAACTGCCAAAATCTGGAACCAACTAAGATGCCCTTCAGTAGGTAAGTGGATAAATTGTGGTACATTCAACATTGTTATTACTCAGCATTAAAAGGAAATGAAAAGAAATGAGCTATCAAGCCATGAAAAGACATGGTGGAAACTTAACGCACACTGCTGAGAGAAAGAAACCCATCTGAAAAGGCTATATGCTGTGTGGTTCCAACTATACGACATTCTGGAAAAGGCACAACCACGGAGTCATACAAAGCTCAGTTGTTGCCAAGGGTTTAGGGGCAGGGAGGGAGAAATAGGTAAAATACAGGGGATTTTAAAAATATATTTTTGTTACTTGGCTGCACTGGGTCTAAGTTGTGATACAAGGGATCTAGTTCCCTGACCGGGGATTGAACCTGGGCCCCATGCGTTGGGAGTTTGGAGTCCTAGCCACTGGGACCACAGAGGATTTTTTTTTTTTAATTGAAATATGTTGATTTACAGTGTTAGTTTCAGATGTGCAGCAAAGGAAATATATATACACATATTTTTTTCAGATTCATTACCATTTAGGTTATTACAAGATATTCAGGGGCTTCCCAGGTGGCTCAGTGATAAAGGATCCAACTGCTAATGCAGGAGACGAAGGAGACACGGGTTCAGTCCTGGGTCAGGAAAATTCCCTGGAGTAGGAAATGGCAACTCACTCCAGTATTCTTGCCTGGGAAATCCCATGGGCAGAGGAGCCTGGTGGGCTACAGTCATGGGGTTGCAAAGAGTTGGACACGACTGAGCGCACAAGATAGTGAATATAATTCCCTGTGCTGTATAGCAGGTCCTTGTTATTTATTTATTTACATATAGTTGTGTGTATCTATTAATCCCAGACTTCTGATTTATCCTCCCCCTTTTCCCTTTTGGTAACCATTTTTTTTTCCTATGTCAACACAGGGGACTTTCAGGGCAACGAAACTATTCCGTGTATTGGCATCTATGACACCAAGAGGGAACCCTAATGTGAACTACAGACTCGGGGTGTGCTGGAGGCTGAGCACATCCCCTCAAACCTCCTGTGTTGAAGCCTAATCTCCAGTGTGCTGGTATCCGGAAGTGGGGCCTTTGGGAGGTGATTAGGCTGTGAGGGTGGAGCCCCTCTGAATGGGATCAGTGCCCTTACAAAAGAGGGTCGAGGGAGACCCTCACCCTTTCTGTCTTGTGAGTTCTCAGCAAGAAGGCGGCTGTCTCTGAATTATTAATAAAAATCGGGCAGTGAGAATTTTGAAACATCCAGTGGTCAGGACTTGGTGCTCTCTCTGCTGCAGGCTTGGATTCAATCCCTGATCAGGGAACTAAGATCGCACAAGTTTCGAGAAGCAGTTAAAAAAAAAAAGAAAGAGAGTCCTCACGAGACACAGACTCTGACCTTGCTGGCACCCCGCGCTCAGACTTGCATCCCCCAGAGTGATGAGGGATGAGTTTCAGTTGTTCGTAGGCCACCCAAGTGATGGTATTTTGAGACGGCAGCCTGAGTGGACTAAGGACAGGGTGTAACGATGTCAGTGTTGCGCTCTGATGTGACAAACGTCCCACCTACGGGGTGGGGGAGGCAGGAGACGCTGCTGGGGGGAGAGGCCCTGTGGGTGGGAGGAGGTTGAGCGTGTGGGAATTCTCTGTACTCCCTGACCCGTTTTTCTGGGGACTAAAACTGCTTGAGAGACTGCTTTGGGAAAGATCCAAGATGTTCTCCTTGCTTGTTGCAAATAATAATTCTTTCTTTCTTCAGGGAAAAGAAACAACTGCCAAAAAATTATTAGCTCAATTTGGTGGCTCAGACGGTAAAGCGTCTGCCTACAATGAGGGAGACCTGGGTTCGATCCCTGGGTTGGGAAGATCTCCTGGAGAAGGGAATGGCAACCCACTCCAGTGCTCTTGCCTAGAAAATTCCATGGACAGAGGAGCCTGGTGGGCTACAGTCCACGGGGTCGCAAAGAGTCGGACACGACTGAGCGACTTCACTTTCACTTTCAAAAAATGAAAGGGGAGAGACGATGTGTAAGAGTGAAAAAGGATTAAAGACTTAATGGCCCCACATGCGGACTCAGAGGGGGAAGGTGGGGGGAACTGAGAGAAGAGCATTGACACATACACACCTCGACTAGCATGCGTAAAGGAGCTGGCAAGTGGGAGCCTGCTGCACAGCACAGGGAGCTCGGTGATGGCCTAGAGGGATGGTACTGGCGGGGGCAGAGAGCTCCAAGAAGGAGGGGATCTGTGCATACCTATGGCTGACTCACTGCATTGTGCAGCAGAAACTAAAGAAAAAGACGTAATGATCCCAAGCTGACACTTTGTCATGGGAGTCATTGGAAGAAATGAACAAAAGAGGGAAATGAAATAAGTTTCTGGTCGTGTGACTCATCCACTTCACTCCTCCGTGGGGGCTCGGCTAGAGCAGCAGCAGCACAGGTCGAGTCCCGTCCTTGGCTGGGTCACCCACCCACTGAGAGCCCTGAGCACGTCTCCTCCCTGGGGCCAGGTTCCTCGTCTGTCAAACGTGGAGGTTGGATGTGATGATTTCTAATGCATCAGCCCTCTCGGGTATCCATACGTAAGGTCAGATTCCAGCAGGGCTGGGGCAGCAGAGAAGACGGCCTCTGCCCTGCCCTGGTCCCTCTCTTGCATGCCCACTGCTAGAAGTCTGCAGCGCCCACCATGACTCAGACCTGGATCAGAAGAGTCCTTGCTGGTCGTGCTCGGACTGGGTCAGACACTTTCCAGGTGGCAAAATGAGTCCCCTAGAGTTGGCATTTGATGCTGGTTAGTGGCTTCCAAAGTCACAGGTTTTCTCTGCATATTCGAGAACACACACCTGCACGTATATACGTACATATACATATATGCATATAGACATGCACATATACATAAGTATATTTGATTTTCTTTTTTGGCGCATAATTGCTTTTCAGCATTGTGTTAGTTTCTGCTGTATGATGAATTGATCGGCTACATGTACACAGACATCCCCTCCCTTTTGGACTTCCCTCCCACCCCTCGAGGCCATCACAGAGCACCGAGCCGAGCTTCCTGTGCTTTATGCATGATCATGGACACACGTCAATCCCAGTCTCCCGCTTCACCGCCCTCCCCTCCCGCACCGTGTTCACAAGTCCGCTCTGACATCTGCATCGCTACTTTCCTGCCCTGCAAAGAGGTTCATCTCTACCGTTTTTCTAGATTCCACATACGTGTGTTACTATACGATATTTGTTTCTCTCTTTCTGATTTACTTCACTCTGTATGACAGACTCTAGGACCACCCGCGTCTCTACAGAATGACCCTATTTCGCTCTTTTTAGTGGTTGAGTAATATCCAAGACTCTTGAGAGTCCCTTGGACTGCAAGGAGATCCAACCAGTCCATTCTGAAGGAGATCAGCCCTGGGATTTCTTTGGAAGGAATGATGCTGAAGCTGAAACTCCAATACTTTGGCCACCTCATGTGAAGAGTTGACTCATTGGAAAAGACTCTGATGCTGGGAGGGATTGGGGACAGGAGGAGAAGGGGACGACAGAG
Organism: Bos mutus; assembly: GCF_027580195.1. Lineage (NCBI taxonomy): Eukaryota > Metazoa > Chordata > Mammalia > Artiodactyla > Bovidae > Bos > Bos mutus. The sequence continues at coordinate 6,195,710 of NC_091635.1, read as the reverse complement.
GATGAGATGGCTGGATGGCATCACTGACTCGATGGACGTGAGTCTGAGTGAACTCCGGGAGTTGGTGATGGACAGGGAGGCCTGAGGTGCTGTGATTCATGGGGTCACAAAGAGTCGGACTGAGTGACTGAACTGAACTGAACTGATATATGTACCACATCTTCTTTATCCATTCATCTATCATTGGACATTTAGCTTGCTTTACCTAGGTGTATTTTAAACAAAAAGTAATGCTTTCTACACACGGTTCTGCATCTTGATTTGGTTTGGTTTCACACAGCAATCTCAGAAACTCTCGCCTAAGGAGCTGCCTCATTCGTTCAGTCAGCGTGTGGACAAAGCAGAATTGCCGGAACCAGACCCTACTGATGGGTTTAGTGTGCTCCCAATCTCTGGCTAGTGCACACTCTGCTGCAGTGAATATCCAGTGATCTCACACACGTCTCTGGGCTAAGCTTCTGTCACACTGCTGTCCTTGGAGGTTATTCCAGGCAGACTCCCAAGTGCTTGGGACAAGGGGCTTTTTTGCTCACAGTGCATTCAGATCACGGATGTCTGGTGCTTTGGCCCTTCCCCACACAGTATGAATCGACCACACGTGTACTCAGCTTTGCAAATTTGCTTTAGTCTTTCCTGAGACGGACTCTCTCCTCCCTTTCCACCCACCAGGCCTGCCTCCAAGGTAGGGACCACTTATCTACTGGGCATTTGATCGCTCTGTCCCTTATTTAGCTCAGAGCACAGAGGGCATTATCCCCACGGCATGGAGTGATGGGTAAGGGGTCCCCTTGGAAGCACCCATCCACAGGGGTGACAGAGGTTGGCCAGGCACCTGCCTGGCTACAGAGGTACCTGAAAACATTGATGGTTTTAGCTGAGGGGGCCTCATCCGTCACCTCCACTGCATCCTCGTCGTCAAAATACTCCTGGTAGATGTCGATGGCGTTATTCTGCTTGATACAGTGCTCCATGATCTGCGGGGGACACAGCGGGAATCCTTAGTGGTAAAGGGAGGTCCTTTCAGCCTGACCAGGGCTGAGATGGAGTCTGGGAGGGATGAGAGACATCCCGCAGTCTTTTCCCTTCCTTCCAGGCCACGAATTTTCAATGGGGGCAACATCTACCCCACAAAAGGGTAGAAATTGGTTCAAATTGTTTTCAAATTGCTTCTTGGAGGTAAAATAATATCACCTTTTTTTTTTTTTTTTGTACAAAGCACAGACATACATTTTTTGGTTGTTGCTCAGTTGCTAAGTCGTGTCTGACTCTTTGCAACCCCGTGGACTGCAGCACGCCAGGCCTCCCAGACACACATATAGTACACCTTTGGTATTACATTTTCACTGGGGTGGGGGAATGTCTAAAAAGGCTTATTGAGAGACAGCAATGAAAAAAAGGTGAAGAAACACAGTTCCAGCCAAACAGAATTAGTAGCCACTCTGTATATGGCATCCATCTCCTGTTTCCTCCATCCAGAAGGCCCTCCCCCATTATTCCAAATGTCCAACAGGGAAAAACCCAAGCTCAAGGGCCTCCTCCTCCAGGAAGGCTCCCCTGATACCTTCAGCAGGAAACCAACTCTCCCTCCTCATGGGGCAAATAGCAAAGCATTTCTTCTCTTACAGCCTTCCTTTCAGTGTGAGATTGTGTGGTATGTGCGTGCTCAGTGGTGCCCCACTCTTTGAGACCCCACGGACTGTGGCCCACCAGGCTCCCCTGCCCATGGGATTTTTTCAGGCAAGAATACTGGACGGTGTTGCCATTTCCTACTTCAGGGGAATCTTCCCAACTCAGGGATTGAACCTGTATCTCTTGTGTCTCCTGCACTGGAGGTGGATTCTTTACCTGCTGACCTGCCTGGGGCTGCTGTTGCTACTAAGTCCCTTCAGTCGTGTCTGACTCTGTGCGACCCCATAGACGGCAGCCCACCAGGCTCCGCTGTCCTTGGGGTTCTCCAGGCAAGAACACTGGAGTGGGTTGCCATTTCTTTCTCCAAGGCATGAAAGTGAAAAGTGAAAGTGAAGTCGCTCAGTAAGTGTCCGACTCTTTGTGACCCCATAGATTGCAGCCTACCAGGCTCCTCCGTCCATGGGATTTTCCAGGCAAGAGTACTGGAGTGGGGTGCCATTGCCTTCGAGCTGCCTGGGGAGCCCCTGTTAATACTGTGATATCTCTGTTTTTGTCTTTGGCCTCCAGTGGCTCACAAACTCCTTAGGGTGGGATATATGTGAATTTCATTTTTGCAATCTTTACTGCACCTGGCAAAGGCTAGAAGCTCCATCCAAATGTGCTGACTGAATGAATGAATGAATGACCCCTATTGGCAGGTAGCTGCTGGCTAGGGCTCCTTTGCCCGGAGGGTTTCCCACTTTCCCGATTCCTCCTAAAACCTGTTCAGTCCTTGGACTTCCTTGCCTTACCCTTGGGTCTGCTGTGTGGACCTGTCTACCTGCTCCCAGACCGAAGGTTCCATATGGTACCTGGTGCCCTGCCTCAAGGAGCTAGCTGCTGAGCCTGACATGCAGCTGGGGAAGCAGTTGTGGCTGAGACCCTGATCGAACCCAAGGAAGCCTTACCGAGCCCAGCTGCATGATGGCATTGATGTAGTTCTCATCCTTCTCCACCTTCTTCCGGAAGCGGATCGTCTGCTCCAGCTCCAGGGGGTTCACATCCTTGGGCCAGCCTCCCTCGATGTGGTTAACCCCCCGGGTCTCCATCTCAAAGCGCTCTGTGTTGGCCTAAACAGAGAGTCACAGGTGAGAAGAGCCTGGCCCTGGTGGAAGCGTGTTTCTACAAACCAGAGTCCCGGGCTCCCGGGTCCCTGGGCTCTGCGTGTTCAGGGAGGGCCTCGTGAGGTACCCTTGACCAGAGCCACAACGTCTTCAGGTACCAGCAAGGAACTTTCTGGTCCTCAGGTGGTCACAGGCGGCCATGAACGTGCCAGCCTGTGGAGTTAGTAACAGCCACTTTGCAGTTGATGCCAGTGGCCGGGAGAAATCCAGTTCTGACCTAACCTCAACACTAAAAACCCAGAGAAGCCCACCCACCCATCTGCTCTGTGAGACCCCAAAGAACAAAATGACTAATCTACCATTTACAGTGAGACGGGAATCAAAGCATAGAACACTTGAGAGATTGGATTTGCTTTGCTCATTCTCCGTTGTAGCGAGGCATAGATGTAGTTTTGCCCTTTAAACTTACCTCCTGCCTCCTTTGCAGTCCCCTCACCCTGCATCTTTTCAACTGTGATAAAACACACATGTGCTTCCCTGGTGGCTCAGACGGTAAAGAATCTGCCTGCCAATGCAGGAGATGCAGGAGACCCAGGTTCGATCCCTGGATCAGGAAGATCCCCTGGAGAAGGGAATGGCTACCCCACTCCAGTGTTCTTGCCTTGAGAATCCCATGGATGGAGGAGCCTGGAGGGCTACAGTTCCTGGGGTCACAGAGTCAGACACGACTGAGCAACTAACACTTTCACACAATACACATAACATCACATCTACCGTTTTGGGACTTGCCTGGTGGCCCAGTGGCTAAGACTCCACAGTCCCAACGCAGGCAGGGGGCCTGGGTTCAACCCCTGGTCAGCGAACTAGATCCTGCGTGCCACAACTAAGAGCCGGTGCAGTCAAATTAATACACAAAGATTTTTAAAAATAAAATCTACCATGAAGTGAGGTGAGGTGAAGTCGCTCAGGCATGTCTGACTCTTTGCGACCCCATGGACTGTAGCCTACCAGGCTCCTCTGTCCATGGGATTTTCCAGGCAAGAGTACTGGAGTGGGTTGCCATTTCCTTCTCCAGAAGTTCTTCCCCACCCAAGGGTCGAACCTGGGTCTCCTGCAGTGTAGGCAGACACGTTACCGTCTGAGCCACCAGGGAAAATCTACCATTCTGACCATTAAAAAAATGCTCAAGTTAGTGGCATTAAGAACATTCACGATGTTGTGCAATCCTGAGCACTATCCAGTTCTGGAAATTTCTCAATACCCCAAATGGAGATCCACACTCACTGAGCTCTCACTCTCACTTCCTTTTCCTTTATAAGCCATTTCTCACGAAACCTAGATGTCTCAACAGGGCGGAGTCACTGGCCTTGGAGACCCCAGCGTGGCATGGAATTTATGGCTGTTGTCTTGTTTAGGAAGTTCCTGTGAACAAGACTGCTCTGGCCCCAGTGACAGCAGCTCACCCTGGGAAAGCAGGACAGTCAATGTGTTTGAACTGGAAGTTATTGGAAACACTCATCATGTGTTTTGGCCAAATCAGTGTGATTTTCATGCCGCTGATTTAGGAATATGACAACAGGGTCATCCCCTCAGTCTAATCTTCTCCGGGCAGTTGTTGACATAATCAGGAGCTGATCACCTACTTCGGACAGACCAGGAGAAATCTTGGGTTTTGAACAGCAACACGACACTCAGTTCTCTTATCTTAGAGGCACCTGTGACCAGAACGTTCTATGGGACCATTTCTTTTTCACGAGCTGGGCGGGTCCTGTAGGTATGAATCCCTAGCCCCCTCAGATGCCTCTCCCAGCTGTTGTTGTTGTTCAGTCGCTCAGTCGTGTCTGACTCTCTGCGACCCCATGGACTGCAGCACGCCAGGCCTCACTGTCCCTCACCATCTCCCGGAGTTTTCCCAAGTTCACATTCACTGCATCCATGATGCTGTCCAGCCATGTCATCCTCTGACGCCCTGTTCTCCTGCCCTCAGTCTTTCCCAGCGTCAGGGACTTTTCCAGTGAGTCGTCTGTTCATATCAGATGACCAAAATACTGGAGCTTCAGCTTCAGCATCAGTCCTTCCAGTGAATATTCAGGGTTGATCTCCCTTAAGATTGACTGGTTTGATCTCCTTGCTGTCCAAGGGACTTTCAGGAGTCTTTTCCAGCACCACAGTTCAAAAGCTGCACCAAATGCCTAAAACAACTCTAGCAAGAGTCTTAGAGGGGAGGCCAGAGAGAGGAGATCTTGATTTGCATTCGCCTGGCCCAGGGAGTGGTTGGTACTGGGGCTTGTCCTGACCCTGGGCACCAAGCTGGGACTGGGGGTGATTCTGCCCTCACACATCCCGCATCCGCACTGGCCCACTGGCTTCCCATGGGAATGGAGTCACGCAGTCCCACTTACCAGCCCTGACCCACAACCCTGCCAGACCACACCTCCACTGGCCTGACCCTTGGCTCAGGAACCCACCTCATGTTCCGACATGCTGGTGGAGCACTGGATGCCCGTGTCCACCGGGTTCCGCTCCACAAACTGCTCGGCCAGCTCGGGGTTGGGCGGGATGTCGATGTTCAGCTCTGCCTGGCGGTCGGAGAAGTTGCATTGCTTCCCAAACTCACTGCGTTTCTTCACATATACGTACACAATCTCCATGGTAGCGGCTGCTGCAGGGACGGGGAAGGGTGTGTGCTGAGGGCCTCCAGCTGGCTACCCCAGTCTCCAGGAGCCCCACCACTGCGGGCGGCTCCGTGTTTCCTCTCTGGTTGTAGGGGGAAGGCTCCTAAGCGATTTGTCCAGATGCTGAGCTGCATTTGAAGAGAATAATCTATGGAGTGATGACTACAGGCTAAGCGTTATCTTGCTTGGTTCTTACAGTTGCCCTCTAAAGTGGACAATGAGATCACCAGTCCACTTTGGAGGAACCTGATATTCACAGGTACCCAGAATGCCTTGCCCAAGACCACAGAGCCAACAAGTGTTGCTGCTGGTCAACCCGACTCCAGAGCTCTAACTCACAAATGATACAGTTTTGCTGAGCTCATATGATTATCCAGAGGCAAGGAAGAAATATCGATGGTGATTATGTTGAATTAAATTCCCTGCAGCACACTGGACCTGACAATGACTTCACTTACTCTGTCAGAAAACATTTGTTAAAACCATGAATAGGGACTTCCTCGGTGGACCAGGGGTTAAGACTTTGCCTTCCAGTGCAGGGGGTGTGGGTTTGATACCTGGTCGGGGAGCTAAGATCCCACGGGCCAAAACCCCAAAACATAAGACAAGCAATAGTGTAACACATTCAATAAAGACTTTAAGAATGGTCCACATTAAAAAAAAAAAAAAAAACCTGAATAGTCAAGACAGAGTGATATGCTGGCATAAGGACAGACACTTAGATCAATGGAATGGAATTGAGAGCTCAGAAATAAACCTTTATATCTATGGTCAATTGATTTTCAATGAAGGTGCTAAGAACACAATGCGGAGAGGATGATCTTTTTAAAAGATGATGCTGGGGATGCTGTACATTCACAGGCAAAAGCATGACCCCAGGTTCTACCTCGAGCCATACAAAAAGATGACTCAAAATGGATCGCAGCAGGGTGGGCAGGATTCAGTCCCTGATCTGAGATCCCACAGCCAAAACAAACAAACGAAAATACAGTAGTGCTTCTCAACCTTGGCTACACACTTAGAAACACCTGGAGGGCTCTGGAAAAAACCATGATGCTCAGGCTGAACTGCAGACTAATTAAATCATAATCTCTCAGCATGCAGCCAAGGATGAGAACCACCAACTTAAAGTGAGGGCTCTTAATCTCACAACCAACATTTCTCAAATCTGGAATGTCCCTTCAAAACATAGAGACTCCCAGCCCCCCTCCTGTAAACACTGATCTACATGTCTGAGACGAGGCTTAGACATTAGTACGGTCACTCCAGATGACTATTAGGACCAGATATGCATCTGTCCTTCCTCCCCCAACTCCAGGGCTTTAAGGAACCAGACAGGTGGGTCCAGGCTGCTGTCCCCCGAGATTTAGGGCCAAGAGCTCTGTGGCAGCCTAGAAGCATGTGCCTGGGTGGCCTCGGGCCCTGGAGCAGCTGGGACGGGGGTGAGGGCGATGAGGTTAAGGTTAACTACGAGGCCACTTTGCATCCGCAGGTGGTGTTTGTTGGAGACGGTACCACTGTCCCAACCGCCTACTTCTCAGCCCCACTAAAGCTCATTCTGCATCAGACTTGCAGGGAGCAGTATTTTTCACTCTTTCCTGTGGTTTGGCAACTTTTCTACACCCAGGAAGGGTAGGAGCAATGGCTTGGAGAACAGAGGATGGGGACAGAGGCACGGATGACAGCAGGTTGCCCTAAGGGTTTATTTTTCATGGACAAGAGTGAGCCTCGTGGAAAAGGGTGCACACCCAGTGAGCATCACCCTGGCCGCCAGCACATCGCTGAACTACACAGCAGGGCTGCGCCTGCGCCCCCGCCCCTCCACCTCCCAGCGCTCGCCCCCAAGGACTGCAGACTCTGGTAACTACAGGCTGCTTATCCCTCCCTCTGTTAAGAGACAACTGCCACGAGACGGCCAGCTCCTAGGGGACACAAGGGGTCTTAAGAGCACGAGGTAAGCCTAGGAAGACAAAATAGCCTCTTTAGCCCAGATCATATTGTTAACAGCTTTGCTTTCCTTCTTGGTGTTTCCCAAAGCCAAGCCAGGAGCGAGAACAGAGGCATTGTTTTCTATCTGGAGGCAGACAGAGGAGACATTTAAAGGCTGGCTGGGTGATGGGAAGACAGCTCATTCAAGGACCCAGAGCAGGCTCTTTCTCACAAGCTGGTGGAGCATGAAGATGAATGGTGAGGTCAGAGCTGGGGGGTGGTCTCAGAAGGTCTCTCCCCACCCTGGTGAGACAAGTCTCACAGGCTGGGCTGCGCCAAGCAGCGCCTGAGTAAGGCTGTCTGCAAAGGGGGCTTCCAGGGGAGGCAGGAACCGCCTCGCTGCCCTCTGGGACTTTGGGGGAGGAGATGCCACCCGTGGGAACCTCAGCCCCACAAGCATCTCAAACACAAGACCATGTGGAATTAGAGACATGCTGATCTGAATGCCAAATATGCAACCGCCTCCGACATCCTGGGGCAGTCATATCAGAACCTTCACCAAACATAAAAACAAGACTTGGCTTGTGCAATGATAATGAGGGAAGTGATTCCTGGAAAGAACCTCCTTTGGCTTCAGAGAAAGGGAGAGATGAGGGACTGGTGGGGGTGGCTGAGAAGTTCAGTGTAGGAGCTTCACGGGCAGGCAAGTGGAGGTGGCCACCTTCCGCACCACTGGACTCCCTGGTGTCACAATGGTGACAAGGCCTCTCCTTCTTGTCCCTGGGCAGTCTCCAGTCTTTGTGCTGTGTCTGGCTGGACACAGGACTGTAGGGGGAGGGACTTCCTGCCCTCTTTCTTCTGTCTATGCACCTTCTGGAACTTGTGGTCATAAAGGACTCACTCGCCTTCAAAAGTGGCTGATCTCCCTGGGAATTCCTTCCTCTGCTCCACACTGGGGTCAACCTGGGATGAGCTCCAAGAGGTGGAGGATGAAGACAGCCAGACGTGGGCGGAGGTCCCCAGACCCGGAGGGTGATGTGGGCCTGTGTTTCCCTGCTCTGCCCACTACAGCACTGTCCCCTTGAGCCAAGACTATGGTTTTTTTTTTTTTTTTTTTTGATGTAGTGCTAATAGTCATCGGGCTTCCCTAGAGACTCAGTGGTAAAGAATCCACCTGCCAATGCAAGGGACGTGGGTTTGATCCCTGGGTGAGGACGATCCCCTGGAGAAGGAAAAGGCAACTCCAGTATTCTTGCCTGGAAAATCTCACGGACAGAGGAGTATGGCGGGCTACAGTCCATGGGGTCACAAAAGAGTCAGACACAATTTAGTGACTAAACAACAACAACAACAGCAATGAATATTCATTAATAATGACAGTCCACGAGAGTAATGGTTCCTAATTAGAAGACTGTGGTCCTCTGTTCACTCCCATCCCCAGTGCCTGGCACAGAGGGGGGCCCCCTCCTCCCTTCGTCACACGCTGAACGTGCGATGTGACCCCAATCCGCCAGGACGCTCCCCTAGAGGTCTCTCCCCTACTCCTCCTCTTCTGATGTGAAAAAGTCCAGCAAGCTAACGATGTAAGACGGAAACACTGGGTCTGAAAGCTGGGAGAAGAATGCACTTGTGTGGTTCAAGAGACATAAACTGTGAACTTGTTGCAGGAAGAAGGAACTAACCCTGCGTGTGACCTTCAGCACGATACCCTCAGGGCATCCTGATGGAGACCCACTCCGGGGCTGAGGAATAGGTGAAATGCTGCAGAGGACCACCCCTGCAGAGGGGCTCAGTAACTCTAACGCCCTTCCCTCCATTCTTACCAGAAAGCTCTCCTCTTCACCGGGCCGGCCGCCCACCACCCCAGCCCCAGGCTGTATTTTCGATACGGGGCGGGGCGGCGCTGTAAACCCTTAGGTCTCCCATCCCCCCACCAGGAGACTGATCGCATCAGGACCGGACTGGCCGCAAGAGGTGCAGGAGGCAGGGTGTTTGGAACTTGCTGGGTCCTGGGACTCCGGGAACATCGGGGGCAGCGAGGACCGATTGGCGGGGGACCCCAGGAGCACTGGTCCCCGGGGTCCATCATCCGGCAGAGCTGGCCCGGAAGGACGCCCCACGAGGAGCTTCTTGCACTAGAGGTGTTTCTCACCCTCTGGGGCTACCTTTCACTCTCCAGTCTTCTCTTCAGCCGCGGACATCCTCCCCGCGTCCGCCCCTCAACCTCGGTCGGTTCCTGCTGCCGCTAGGGAAGCCCCCGAGTCGAGGATCTGGCTCCAGCGCTTCTCAAACGGCTCCGGAGTTTACTCGTTGCCTAGCAACCCTGGCCGGGCCCAGGACGCGGGGCTGCGCAGCGCGGAAGGAAACCTGGAGCACGTGACCCCCCCATCCCATTAAGCCACGTCTCCGGTCCCTCCTAAATTAGTCAAGCACCGGTAACGATAAACGTATGTAGGATCTTTGCCAAGGCGCTTATCCAAGTCCACAAATATGCATTTGGCAAGATTCTTAGAAAATGCAAAATGTACTACTCAGCGCTCCTAGGAGTCCTGAGCCCTGGGTGAGGCTCTGTTATTGATTTGCTCATGATCCAGAAGGTCAATTCCACCCCTTTCTTCAGTTTCCTTGTCTGCTAAATGGGAATTAGAACCCCCAGCTTCCTCTCTGTTACCATAGTCCCTGCATATTGAATAGTAAGCTTAAGTCTGAACCACTCGACCAGGAAGGAAACTCCTATAAGGTAGGGGCTGGGTGTTTCCACAGCTTAGCTCTTGGTTGCGGATGAATGAACGAATAAAATGAAATTTCTCCTTAGTTAAGACAATGAGGTGAAATAATGTAAACCAAAAGAACCCGATGTGGGGTTGGAAAACATGGGTTTGAATCCCAGACAGGTGCTTCAGATGGTAAAGAATCTGCCTACAATGCAGGAGACTTGGGTTCCATCCCTGTGACAGGAAGATCCCCTGGAGAAGGGAATGGCAAACCGCTCCCGTATTCTTGCCTGGAAAATTCCATGGACAGAGGAGTCTGGTGGACTACGATCCCTGGTGTCGCAAAGAGTTGGACACGACTGAGCGACGTTCGCTCACTCATTTGACTGTTTACTAACCGAGTGATGTTGGGCAAGTTGCTTTCCTTCTCTGACTCATGCTTAGTCGCCTGTGTGTGTGTGTTGGTCGCTTGGTTGTGTCCAACTCTTTGTTACCCCACGGACTGTAGCCCGCCAGTCTCCTCTGTCCGTGGAATTCTCCAGGCAAGAATATTGGGGTGGGCTGCCATGCCCTCCTCCGGGGGATCTTCCTGACCCAGGGATGGAACCCAGGTCTTCTGCATTGCAGGCGGATTCTTTACCCTGTGTCACCAGAGAAGCCCCGCTTAGCTGCTTAGTCGTCTCTGACTCTGCGACTCCATGTACTGTAGCCCGCCAGGCTCCTCTGTCCTTGGGATTCTCCAGGGAAGAATAGTGGAGTGGGTAGCCATTCCCTTCTCCAGGGGATCTTCCCGACCCAGGGATCTTCCTGGCCCAGGGTCTCCTGCACTGCACGTGGATTCTTTACCGTCTGAGCCAACAGACTCAACAATTCCCATTGGCCAAGGGAGGGGGCAGTTGCAGTACTCAGGATAACTGGGAGGCTCAGCTGAGCTGACATGGCAGTGTGCCCAGGCTGGAGCTGACCACAGAACCTGCACCGGAGGCCAGCTCTGTGCCTCCCACGTCTGGGGATCTAACTTGAGTTTAGAGATGGCTGTTGGAGATCTGGACCTGGGCGGACCATGTGTCATACAAGAAGTGGGATTTGGGGTTGGAATGGAGCCTTGACAAATGGTTATGAGCTGCAGGGGGGAAGGAGAGGGGAGATGATTCCAGATTGAAGGAGACGCGGTTGTCACGGAAGAAAGGCATTTTGGGGGGGTCCCTGCTGGGGGCCAGTGAGAGACGAGTTTACAGAAGTCAGCTGGGGCTAGTTTGTGGGGATCTGAGAGGCATGGTAGGCTCCTGGCCAGCTTCTGGGGATTCTGTGAAAGGACAGGAGGAAAGCAAACGTCCCTTCCTCGGGGGCCCCAGCTTCTCCATAAATGTTCCACTACTGCCTGGCCCCTCGAGATGGCGTTTTGCCCAACGGCACTGACCAAAGGCAAGCCCATGGTGGCCGCTGCCATCAGCTGCCCCTGGGCTCCCGCCACCGGTTTCTCTGAGCCGAGGAGTCCCTCCGAGTGATGGGAGCTGGGCGCAGGAGCGTCTGAAAGCCCCGCGGAACCGGCTTTGTGTGGTCAGAGGCGACTCAGACACAAAGCATCCAGAATCGGATCGGCTCCACCCTGGAGCACTGGCTGGTTGGGGCTGTGATCACAGATTCACTCCTCACCCCTCCCCCAGCTCTGGGCCGCTGAGGCTCCTTGCACACACAGAGGTGAGGGGGAGTGGGCGGAGAGGAGAAATAGAAAAGTCGAGAGGAAAACTGCAGCCTCCCTTCCCGTATCATTGCGATGACTTATTACAGGCTTCTCACCCACTATCACTCAGAAAGCCTGCTTGCTGCCAGCTGCCAGCGGGCAGCTCCGCTCACTGGAAACACAGGCAGCACCCATGGGCGGGCCCGTCTCGGTCACCCTGGGAAGCCAGCAAGAGCGTATAATTAGAAGTAAGCACAAGGGTCCAGGTTTTAAAAACTGCAGCGTCTTCCAGATCTCCACTCAATCACAGCACATCTGGCGGCTTTTATTTTTGTTGTTAAATGACCCAGTGACTTTAATCACCATCCAGATTCTTATTTGGGTGTGTTGCGTCCTTATTGTGGCCGGTGGGATCTTCAGTTGCAGCGTGTGGGATCTAGTTCCCCGACCAGGGATCGAACACGGGCCCCCTGCACTGGGGGCTTGGACTCTTAGCCACTGGATCACCAGTGAAGTCCTGGCAACTGAAGTTCTCTGCCGAGAGCAGCCCCTGGCCCTGGCCATCCCCAAGGCCAGTCCACAGTGCACTGCAGTGTTGTCCCGCCAACCTTTTTATCCAGTGTTGTATCGTGATAAAGTACACATAAAATCTACCACTTTAACTATTTTTAACTGCTCAGTTCAGTGCTGCTAAGAACCTTCATACTGTTATACAACCATCACCACCATCTATCCCAGAGCTCTTTTAATTTTGCAAATCAAAACTCTATTCCCATTAAACAATAAGGCCCTACTCCCTCTCCCGGAATTCCTGGCCAGCACAATCCTACTTTCTGTCTCTATGATTGACTACTCTAAGTACCTTGTTGATGAAAGTGAAAGTGGAGAGTGAAAAAGTTGGCTTAAAGCTCAACATTCAGAAAACGAAGATCATCTGGTCCCATCACTTCATGGGAAATAGATGGGGAAACAGTGCAAACAGTGTCAGACTTTATTTTGGGGGGCTCCAAAATCACTGCAGATGGTGACTGCAGCCATGAAATTAAGACGCTTACTCCTTGGAAGGAAAGTTATGACCAACCTAGATAGCATATTCAAAAGCAGAGACATTACTTTGCCAACAAAGGTTCGTCTAGTCAAGGCTATGATTTTTCAAAAAAAAAAAAAAAAGCTATGATTTTTCCAGTAGTCATGTATGGATGTGAGAGTTGGACTGTGAAGAAGGCTGAGTGCTGAAGAATTGATGCTTTTGAACTGTGGTGTCAGAGAAGACTCTTGAGAGTCCCTTGGACTGCAAGGAGATCCAACCAGTCCATCCTAAAGGAGATCAGTCCTGGGTGTTCTTTGGAAGGACTGATGCTGAAGCTGAAACTCCAATACTTTGGCCACTTCATGTGAAGAGCTGACTCACTGGAAAAGACTCTGATGCTGGGAGGAACTGGGGCAGGAGAAGGGGATGACAGAGGGTGAGATGGCTGGATGGCATCACTGACTCAATGGACATGAGTTTGGGTAAACTCCGGGAGTTGGTGATGGACAGGGAGGCCTGGCGTGCTGTGATTCATGGGGTCGCAAAGAGTCAGACACGACTGAGCGACTGAACTGAACTGAATACTGTTATCCGAAGCAGCCGTACCATCCCTCATTCCCACAACAGTGCACAACTCCGTCAGTTGCTCCAGAGGAATCAGCGTAAACGACAGCCTCAGGAGGGGGGCCCTCCCAGGCTGGCTCAGGTGTTCGCCAGACACACGAGACACTGCACGGCAGGACTGAAGGGCTCATGTGTCTCGGGAGCCCGGGCGCAGGCAGGTGACCCATGCAGGTGGAGAGTTTTGGAAGAGGATGCAGCAAGGACCTGCCGCCAAGCTGGGAGAGGCGGTCCGCCCTGTGACCCCGCCACAAGCCTGTGTCACTGCCCAGAGGTGCCCACCTGGGCTGTGAGTTACACACTCCTGGCTCTGACACGTGCACCAACTAAGTCCTTTCTCTGTACACCTCTGGCTTTTTTTTTTAATTTTATTTTTAAACTTTACAATATTGTATTGGTTTTGCCAAATATCGAAATGAATCCGCCACAGGTATACATGTGTTCCCCATTCTGAACCCTCCTCCCTCCTCCCTCCCCATACCATCCTTCTGGGTCGTCCCAGTGCACCAGCCCCAAGCATCCAGTATCGTGCATCGAACCTGGACTGGCGACTCGTTCCATATATGATATTATACGTATTTCAATGCCATTCTCCCAAATCATCCCACCCTCTCCCTCTCCCACAGAGTCCAAAAGACTGTTCTATACATAAGTGTTTCTTTTGCCGTCTCGTATACAGGGTTATTGTTACCATCTTTCTAAATTCCATATATATGCGTTAGTATACAAAATGACTTGGGGCAGTTCCTGGCACTTTGGAGGTTACTCAATAAATGCCACTTGTTATCAGTAACCCTAAAAGCAATCACCTCGAAGGGGAGCTTTGGAGACTCAGGCAGAAAGGAGGCCTGACTTTGATCCCGAAGAGCAGCAAGGTGAGGCCCTGTCTCTATTTCGTTTTCTTTTTTGTTTTCTTCCAACAGCCCTGTCTTTAAATCCTCAACACTGAAACCCGCTCTGATCCCCTCCCTGAGTGTAACCCAGCCAGTAGGTGCTATCGGTTCCGGTCATCATCCCCGAAGCCCAGGAAGTCAGACACGGGATGCACTTTAGTACCAGTGGTTTATTTCTTCCCCAGGTGAGGGCGCACCTGTATTAAGCAGAGGTGTGCCTACTCGGCTCCTCCAGGAACCACCCAAGGGATTCTAGTTTAGTTTACATGCATTAAAAACAACTCTAGTGGCCAACGAGGAATGTTAAGAAGCACCACCTTGACGTTGCAGAGTTCCTGTCTGCACGCGACACGGCCTCACGAAGGTGGGGTCATGGTACACGTATGTACAGGGGAATGAGGGAGACAGAGAGTCCCGGCGGCCCGGTGGCCCTGCGGTCGGGGAGGCTTGGCTGGGGCCTGAGAACCACTCTGCTGTTCAGCCTTTTGACCAGAAGCGGTGCCCGGTCCACAGCCACGCTACCCCACGCCCCTGCTTCGGCGTGAGACACTGTGGGCCTCCCGGGCCGGGCACTCTTTGTCGGCAGGAGGTTGGAAGCACCAAAGTCGCTAACGCTGGATCCTCAGCAGAGAGGTGGTGAGTCATTACTTCCTCCTGGTCCCCAGGCTCCTCCCTCACCCAGCAGGTACCGGTCGGGGGTGGGGACAGGGTGGAGGGAGAGGTAGGGAAGATGCCCGTCTGTACATCAGGACACCGTTTTGCTAAAACCTTTAGGACCTACTTGGAGATAGAAGCAGGGAGAGCTGATGTGGCCAAGCAGCCGGTCTCCGGGACCAGACTGTTCACGTTCAGACTTCCCTCCCAGAGACTTTATTCTCTCAAGATGCGTCCATCCAGGTGGGATGAACAGATATCCCCACCAACCAGCATCTGGGGATAGGGTGTCTCACTGACCTCTGTTTTGGTCGACAAATCAGGTGGGAGGGATCAGCCCCACATCTGCTGTAAAAACTGGCTTGTGGGATGAGTTGTAATTCTTTGGATAATCAAGAATCTTTAGAACACTGGTAAGAAAGAGAGTCGCTTTTTCAAAGTGTCTGTGAATACCTGAGACCGCCCTTCCCGCCATGAGCAATCTCACAGCGGAGATTCTGGAATGGAGGGGAGGCGACAGAGGTTGCAGAGAAGACAGGCCCACCACCGCTACCTGGAAGCCCAGCAGGCTGCAAGGCCCTGGAGCTCCTGGCCTCACAGGCAGAACCTGCCAAGGCCTTCCCTCCGTGGCCGGGAAGAGTCCACTGGGCCCCGGGAGACTGAGTTGGACAGTGTCTGGTCTCATCAGGGATGTCACCTTAAAAAGCATCTCCTGATCAGCCCACCTGCCTTTACCTGTGGGCAAATGGTACCCATCTGAGCAGCCAGGAGGAGAGAGGTGACCCCGAGAATGGTCACCTGGGCTCCCGGCTGTGTCTGCAGGAGGCAGAGTCCCGGCAAGGGGGCCCTAGAGCCTCACCCAGCCCCTCATCACTGCCCTTCCCCACCTGGTGAGCGGGAAGTCAGGGGTGAGCTGAGCCAGGCTCCTAGCTTAGGGACAGCCAAGCACTTGGGGGCGTTTCCGGTGTGGAAAGGGAGTCAGCGGAGGGAGAGGGCTGGTCCAGCTCACGGGGCTTGTCTGCCCAGGAATGTCAGCCAACCCCAGGCTGACTCTCCCTGAATCTCCAGTCACTCCCTGGCGCCAGCTGGAGCCTTCCGACCTGCAGTCTCTATATATGCCTTTGGTTTCTGTTAAAGAAACACACTTGCATTTGCCTTAGTTAAAAACCAAAACGGAGCAAGGAGGCAGGAACTCCGGAAAGCGTGTTAGCCTGGAAACTCATTCCCGTAGTGCCGCAGGTGCTCATCTGCCACGGACAGGTAGGTGGCCCGCATGCTGGGCGAGTACTGTGGGAGAGAGGGGAGGGAGTAGTCAGGACAAGGTCACGCGTCGCCCGTCACACCGGACACCGTGCTAGCAGAAGCGCCGGCTCTTCTGGGGTGCTGGGCTGGCCACCGAGTTTCAACGTCAGGGCCTCGTGGGGGTTACTTGAGGACAGTGGGCGTGGCCTGGGCAGGCTTCATGTCTGCTGATGCTTCCAACCCTGGGGCCATCAGGACATCTGCCTCCCTAACGCACCCGTGCGCTTAGGAGCCTGCTGAGCGAGCAAGCTGATGGCACAGGCCCACTGACTCCGAGAGCCAGGTTCAAACCCCAGCTGCGCACCTTACTCATCCTATGACCTTGGAGGAGGTTCTCCAATTGCTCCAGCCTCAGTCTCCCCATCTGCACAATGGACCTAAGAGGACTCATCTCTTACATCAAAAGGATGGATTAATATAAAGCCAGAAGATCCCTAACCCAGGGCTTCTCAAACCTGGCTGTGCATTAGAGACACTGCAGGGGTGGGGCTTGGGAGGGTTCTAAAAACATCCGGATACCCAGGCCGTAGCCAGCAGTATTTTTTTAAAGAGATAAAATATACATAAAATAAAGCCTTTTGGGACTTCCCTGCGGGTCCAGTGGTTAAGAATCCACCAGCCAATGTAGGGAACAGGGGTTCGATCCCTGGTCTGGGAAGATCCCACATGCCATGGAGCAACTAAGCCTGTGCGCCCTAGGGACGGTGCTCCACAGTAAGAGAAGCCACCGCCATGAGAGGCCCACACACCGCAACGAAGAGTAGGGCCCCTCTCGCTGCAACTAGAGGAATGTCTGCACCCAGCAGTGCAGGCCCAGCGTGGCCATAAGTGAATGAATAAGTAAGTTAAGCTTTTTGAAAGTGCCACCTCTAATATTTTTATAATAAGTTCTTTCCAGTGCAGCCAAGTCAGAGAAACACAAAGTTTGAGTGTTTGCAGGAGATGTTAGCCAGCTACTGCTCGGAAGTTAAGGATGCGGCTTCTTACGTTATCGCATCTCCCATCAAACGTACAACCTGAGAGTCTGAACGTCTAACAAGCTCCAGGTGCTGCTGGTCTGTGGACTCTGAGGAGCAATGATCCACAGGACCCTGACTGTCCTCTGGCCCCAGGGGTTCAGGTCTGAACCACTCACACCAGAGCTGGACAAAGGCTTCCAGCTGGGCAGGTGGTGGGGGCCCGAGACTCCTTAACCCCTTAAAATTGATTGGGTCTCAACTCTGCCTTCCCAGGGACACCTAGAGGCACTTGGAGTTCTTCTTCAGTTGGTAAGTCGTGTCCCACTCTTTTTGACCCCATAGACTGCAGCACGCCAGGATCCCCAGACTTCGCCATCTCCTGAACTTTGCTCAAATTCATCTCCACTGAGTTGGTGATGCTATCTAACCATCTCATCCTCTGCCTCTTCTTCTGTTGCCTTCAGTCTTTCCTGGGGGAAGGTTTATTCTGCCCTTGAGCCTGGCAAATAAGGTCAGTTTTCTGATTATCTCTGCTGAAGGCAGAGAGTGGCCTGGATCTTTCAAAACAGAAGGCAATCTGAAATTCATCTACAGTTGGCATTCCATGGCCTTGAGTAATTCATGTGTCACAGCATCGGATTTCTCCTAAACATGTTGTACTGAGATTAACATGAAAATCAATCTGAATTCCTGGGGCCACAGCAGCCGGCGGGAAGAAGCAGGAACCGAGAGGCTTCTTCTGGTTCACAGAGAAGCCAGCTTGGGATTTCAAAGGGGCCAACTGTGGAAGTAGGCCTGGAAGGGCCATTGTCCCTGCTCGGGGCCCCCAGGAGGCAGAGCAAGGCCCGGGTCGAGCATGGTCTGTAAAGGACAGCGGGGAGGCGCTCTGGGCAGGACAGCAGCAAGGCGGGGCCGGGCAAGGAGAGCCGGAGGGTCGGCTTGAGCAGGGCACTGAGGACACTTGGGGCCGATCGTCCTGCGTGCGGGGGGCTGGCCTGTGCCCAGCAGCACCCCTGGCCTCCACCCGCTAGAGGCCGGGAGCAGCCAACACCCCCCGCCAGGTGTGACAACCAAAGGTACCTTTAAGTGTAAAGTAAAGTGTCAGTCGCTCAGTCGTGTCTGAATCTGTGGGACCCCATAGACTGTAACCCGCAAGGCTCCTCTGTCCATGGGATTCTCCAGGCAAGAATACTGGAGTGGGTAGCCATTTCCTTCTCCAGGGGATCTTCCCCACCCAGGGATTGAACAGGGATCGAACCTGTGTCTCTGATGTCTCCTGCCTTGCCAGGCGGGATATTTGCCACCTGAGCCATGGGGGAAGCCCAAAGATGCCTTGAGACGTGGCCAAGCGTCCTCTAGGGAAACAAACTCGAGCGTCCTGGGGGAGACCCAGTGCTCCACGGTAAGGCAGAAAGGTCACCTCCTCAGGCCCCGAAGAACAGCTCCTCCCTCTAGGGCCCATCGCACCGTACGGCACTTATTACAGCAGCTTTCTGAGTCTCCCTGCTGCGGATTATCCACTTCCTGAAGAGGGCTGGGTCCCCCGCTCTCTTTCCTGGGTCCAGAGCTGTGC
Source organism: Bos mutus (assembly GCF_027580195.1). Classification (NCBI taxonomy): domain Eukaryota; kingdom Metazoa; phylum Chordata; class Mammalia; order Artiodactyla; family Bovidae; genus Bos; species Bos mutus. The sequence goes on along the minus strand of NC_091635.1, from coordinate 6,176,944 downwards.
TTTTCACTAAGAGCACTCACTGGACACCCTGAGCTGCTTCTCAAAGCCAAGCCTACGTCATGGGTCTCATGTCCTAGGGGCGCCAGGGCTCCAGGTTCACCACCTGAATGGCTTCTTCCAAACTACCAGGATGGGGCGGGTGAAACGCCTCGCCCAGCCCAGTGAAGGGGACGGCTCCTTCCCCGACAGACACCTGGCTCAAGAACGCAGACGTCCAACCTTGTCTCAGACCCCTTTCTTTCTTATCAGTGCCAGGCTGATTTTTGTTTGCTTTTTTTTTTGGCTGCACCACGCGACATCAGGATCTCAGTGCACCCTCTGCAGTGGGAGCTCGGAGTCTTAACCCCTGGACCTACAGGGACGTCCCGGCAGTCTGCTTTAATGCTTATCCAATAACAAAACCGTTTTGTTCTTTTCTACCTCTGTGGGAGGGATTCACTGGGTCCCCAGGAGGTTTTCTCTTTAACGGCGCCCCCCTCCCCAGCAGGGTTTGTGCGTTTGCTGGGGAGCCCAGCTTACCGTGGGTGGAGGGGAGCCCAGCTTACCGTGGGTGGAGGGGAGCCTCTTCCGATGAGCGGCACGTTCTCGTAGCGTGGGTTCCCGCCGAACAGCGCGGCTTGGTTCCTGTGGGGCCGAGGGGCGAGGAGCGCTCAGGGCGGGGACACAGGTGTGTGCCCGGACTTCTGCAGGAGGGTCCCGGGGGTTTGGGTTTGCGTAAGGGAGATAGAATTGGACCACAGACAGAGGGGAGGGAGAAGCAGCAGGGAGCGGGTGATAGGGCCAGGGGAGACGCGGCTTCTCAGGCCTTCGAGCTGCCCTGCAGGCTTGAGGCAAAACACTGACACCTGCAGCGGCTCTTCCTCGAGCAGATGCTCTCGGGGTGGGTGGGGGGGCCCCACTCAGGCGTCCCAGCTGCGGCCAGGGGCTCAGCTGGCTTCAGATGCCTTCCTCCCCCTCCCTGGCCCCCTGGACCCAAACATGCCCCCGCCTGCAGATCCAGCTCCCCCAAGGCCAGGAAAAGCGCCACAGCCCCAGCCCGGCATGTTGGGGGGAGGCCCCGGGAGCCCCGCCGTACATGTACTCCGAGACGGGGGCATTGGAGATGGTCTGGGCTGGGTGCAGGCTGCCCTGGCTGCCCAGGCCGCTGCTGTAGCTACAGAAGCTGCGAAGCTGCCCCCGAGGTGGGTTGTGGGTGGCGATGCGCCGGGCCTGGGGGTTGAAGGGGTCGTCGTCATCAATGTCGTCATAGTCCCTGTCCCTAGGATGACACGCAGGACACGGCCGTGAGGGGCAGGGGAGGGGCGCCAGGCAGTGGGGTCCCGGCCCACTTCCCAATCTTTCCTCCCAGGACTCCCCCTCTGGCTGCAGGTGTCTCCTTGAGGTTCTCTGAAAGTATGGTCTTCAGCCCCGCCTTATACATATTACTCTGCTCCATTCCCAACTGCACACCCACCTCCTCCAGGCAGCCCACCCTGCTGACCACCTGCACGCTGATCCTCCCTACCCTGCCTCCTTTTCTGATTACTCTCGAGACACTGAAATGCTATCTTGTCTGTCTCCTCCATGAGACTATAGATGCCCTGGTATCAGTGCTACAATCTGTTCCTTCCGGCATTCTGGGGGCACCCCTCCCAGCAGCAGCATCACCCCGCAAAGTCCTGCAGAGGAACAGGGGACAAGCTAAGGAGGCCAGCCTGTGGCACGATGCCCTCATCATCCTTGGCCCTGCTCTGGCCCCCTCCAACCTCCTTCTGGGGTCCTGCCTGGACTTTCAGGGACGCTGCCTCAGAAATCCAGCCAGCCTGTTGGGGCTGAATGCCCGGTCCCCTTGCTGCCCCTCCCCACCCCAGGTTATCAGTTCTCAGCTCAGCCAGAGAGCAGAGCCTCCCGCCCCCTTCCCCAGGAAGCCCACCTGGTGGCACAGTGCTTCCAAGCCCCTGGCCCCAGGCAGATCATGATGGAAAAGGCCAGGGCGGCCAGGAGGGAGAAGAGGCCGAGGTACAGCAGGCCCTCGAGGCCGTCGTAGCAGATGCCGGCGAGGGCGTCCAGATAGTCCTGGAGGAGGAAGAGGGGCACGTAGCTGCAGGGGGAGAGCGGCACTGCCGGGGGTCCCAGCTGGTCTCTGGAAGCCCCTCTCTCCCAGCCTGGACCTGGGATCACCTCCCCTCCCCCATCCCAGGCACAGTGTACACCCACGAAGAGTCCATGTTCAGGACCCCGACACGACAGGGCGCTTCTTGGTTCTCTCTCGACGCGTTTGCTGACAAACTGCGTGCTGGGCTTGGAACAGGACAGATGATGAGCTTGCGGGTGGGGGAGCCGGAGGGCAGAGGACATTTAATCTGAGGCCAGGACAGCAGGGAAGCAGAGCGAGCCTGTAGCCTCTGAGGCAAAGGGGCCAGGCTCGGCGTGTTCAGGGAGGAGGCAGAGGTCAGCTGAGGACATGCGAGATGGCACCAGCTCTTGCTGGACCTCGCATGGCAGGCGAGGAGGAGCTTGAATGTAACGCAAGGTGATGGGAAGGCACGGGCGGGTTTGGGGACGGAAGGCTGTGATCCAATTCGGTTTTTAAAAGGCTGCTCTGGCTGCCGTATATTAAAGGTAAGGGGGTGGGAGAAAGTGGGGACCGGTTAGGAGGCCACGGCTGTCACCCAGGGGAGCAGGGCGGTGCTTGGACCAAGGCGGGGGCTGCGGGGGGGACAGAAGTGGATGGAGCAGGGTAGATCCGAGGGTACAGTGGTGAGCACTTGCTGAGGGATGGGGTGTGGAGGTAGGGGAGGAAGGGTACTGGGGCCACCCCCTGTTCTCAGCTCTCAAGTCAGGCTGCCAGGGTTGGAAACCCACGGCCTTGACTCGACAGCTCTGGAATCTTCCGTAAGCTACTTTATAGATAGAGATATATACATCTGTCCATCTATATGTCTACCTATCCATCCATCTATATTCACACACAAATTGCTATCTATAACATTTCTCATGAAATATCAGGTATTTCTTAGTTTAACAGTGAGGACTAAATGATACATCAGATATACGGTGTATAGAACAAGGTGGAAGACAGGGACTCAGTAAATTGCAGCCATGATCATTATCATGACTGTTCGCCCAAAATCCATGTGGGATGTGAGAGCTTGTCAACATACACTGGCTTCCTGCTTTGGAGGAGAGGAGGGGCTCACATGCATCCCTGCATGGATGCCTGACATTGCAGATTCCTAGAGATGACCCTGGCAATGAGAATGGGGTGTCCACTTGCAACACAGGAACTGGATGGGTTGACCAGATGGCTGGGGGTCTGTGCACTAGGGAACAGCCTTCCTCATGTAGCTCAGGGTGCCCCGAAGCAGATCCAACTCTCCGTACCCCCACCCCCTGGTACCTTTCTCTGCGTCTCCCCGTCTCAGCTCCTGGAGAGAATCTAGAAGCCAGGCACTCTTCCACCCCATTCCCTGAGTCAGGCAATTACTCTCCCAGCCTCTGCTGGCTTCTCCCTGGGACGATGTGGCCTGCTGGGGTGCCCCCCCCCACCGCCCTCCGCCTGCCCCCCAGGGCCACCCCGCACCTTGTGCAGCCCCCGGCAGTCCAACAAGGCGGTCAGCTGGTGGAGGCCGGACTCGGACGAGTTCAGCAGGAGCTGGATTCCAAGCAGATCTTTCTGAAGCAGGAAGAGGTGGACATGCAGACAGACCGAGAGGCAGAGAGTGAACGTGGGCAGCAGGGAGGGTTGGGGATAAACCCGCAGACGGCAGCTTCGGCAGAGAGGCCTTTAAAGCCACAGCAAGGGGCTAGATGCACAGGGAGGGGACACGCTTTCTTTCCCCGGCCCGGGTCCCCAGGGGAGGGCCGGCTGCCTCACCTCTGCGGTGGGGAAGCGGGGCACGGCGAACTGCAGCAGTCCTGCTACCTGGATCTGCATGGCGGTCAGCGAGCGCTGGAAGACGGTCAGGGCCTGCGCCGGGAGAGACCACAGCCCCGCGTGAGGTTTACTCCCAGGAGCCCCCCGCTGCCTCTTCCCCTGCAGCCCCCCCGATCGTCTGCAGCAGCAGTCACATCCCTGATCGGGGACGGGCCTTCCTGCTGGCAGGTCTTCCCCTCAGCCCTCAGCCTTCCCTAGAGCCGCCCCGTCCACCTGCTTCCTGCTACTCCAAGTGTCCTGCTGGGACAGCCTGGTCGGGGAGCTTGTGAGAAATGTAGAATCTGGGGCCCGCCCCAGACTTAAGCACAACCTCTGCATGGAAACCAGCACCTAGGGTGATGGAGCTGACCCAGAGGCCCCTGCAGAGGACCCCAGAGAAGCAAAGAACAGCCAGGCACCTCCACCTTACAGGTCAGTGCTACGGCTGACCACGTGGGGGCGCTGGGGGCAGGGTGAGGGCTGGACCGGGGGAGCCGTACCTGCTGGAAGGGGCTGCTTGCGCTCTGACTGCAGTACAGGTAGTATTGGGTCACCTCTGCAAGGAAAAGACACTGGAGTCAGGTAGGAGCTCACACGTGACCCGCGCTCATCCATCCTCCGTGGCCAGGCCCGTCCCTGAGTTCCCGAAGGAGACAGCTTCTAAGACCTGGCCCATTGGTTCGGCTGGTCCTGAAGGACCGTGATGGGGCAGCTCTGGGTGACTACAGGGCTGAAAGGGAAAGAAGGGCACCGCCTGGGGCCTCCCTGGCTCAGACGGCAACGAATCTCTCTGCAACGTGCAAAGTCTCTCCTGCAACGTGGGAGACACCTTGGTCGGGAAGACGCCCCGGAGGAGGGAATGGCTACCCACACCAATATTCCTGCCTGGAGAATCCCATGGACAGAGGAGTCTGGAGGGCTACAGGGTCCCAAAGAATCGGACACGACTGAGCAACTAACGCTTTCACTTTTTTTCAGGGGCACAGTCTGGCTGACTGCGGGCCTGGACTGAGCATCCCAGGCGGCTCTGACAACAGCAGCTGAGATCCTTACCGGGGCGGACCTGGCCCTCTGTGATGTTTAGGATGAAGGTGTCTGGAGCCGCACAGAAGTCGCTGGTGCCCTGAGCCAGGGAGAAACAGAGAGGGTGGAGGAAAGTCACACACTCCAAGGAGTTCAGGCACGGGGACCCCGCGGCTCAGACTCAGCTGGGCAAGAACCATCAATGGCCAGCTTCCCTGGGCTTCCCTGGGTCCTGGCTTTGCCCCTGCCTGGCTCTCTTAACTTTAGAGACAAGGGCTTAGCCTGGGTCTCAGCGTCTTCATCAATCGCACAGGAGAGAGATGCTCTTCACCTAATAAATCAATCCACGCAGCGTACTCAGAAAAGTGACGGCAGACAGACAGCATGCACTCTGCTCTTACCTCTGATTTCTGAATGCCTCTCCTGGGAGGGACCTGGGTGAGGCACGGGGGTGCTACAGGACACATTTTGGAGAGTTATTTGCACCACGGCCTGGTTTGCCTATCTCTATTTTATTCTTTGTCTTGCTGTTACCAAGTCCGCCCCGACTCCGGGGGGTGTCCATCTATGAAGCCTGCCCCAGGATGTCTTCCTAAAGAGTTACAGAGGTGCTAAATCCCTCTCTGAGCTTTTGGGTCCAGGTCTTGTCATGATAAGATGGGAGGTCAACAAGAGCACAGGGCTGAGAGGGACACGGGCTGCAGGCTCTGCTGTGGCCACACCGGGGGACCCAGACCCTGCCGCCTGGCCCGGCCTGGCTGGGGGACCACCGAGGGCCCCGGGGGCCAAGCCGCGGCAGGTCCGGGCCCTCAAAGAGGCGGCTGCAAGGACGCCACCCTCTGAGCCAGGCCCTCCACAGGTCTGGCCTGGGGGGTGCAGCGGGCACTGGGTAGAGGGGCGCTCCCCCCTTTCAGGTCACCCCGTGACCCTCCCAGAAAGGGAATAAATGTGTAGGAAACCAATGGACTGGTGGGAAAGGTTGAAGGCAAAAGGAGAAGAGGGCGGCAGAGGGTGGGACGGTTGGATAGCATCACCGACTCAATGGACGTGAACTTGGGCAAACTCTGGTAGTTGGTGAGGGACAGGGAGGCCTGGTGTGCTGCAGTCCATGGGGTTGCAGAGTCAGACACGACTGAGCGACTGAACAATAACTGATGGACACTGACCACATGCCTCCCAGGGGTCCACCAACCCATCTCGCCCTCATCAACAAGCCTTCGCAGAAAGTGCCGCTCTTCTGCCCATCCTACAGGAGGAAACGAGGCCTGGGGAACTTCAGGAATGCTCCTGGGGTTCCCTGCCGGGGAAGGGGAGTGCTCAGTGGCCAGAGCACCTGGGTGACCCTCCCCTCCAGCCTCTCCCAGAGGCCACTTCTCCCCGCTCCTTCTCCTTGGCGCTGTCTCTCCTCTCTGCCCCTCACTCCTGCCTAACACTCCGGACTGTACAGCGGGGTGGTCGAGCAGGCGGGGCTCAGTTCCCTGGCTCCCATCTGCCTCCTCATCACGTTCTTTTTAAAAAATATTCATTTGACTGTGTGGGGTGTCTCAGTTGTGGCTTGCGGGATCTTTAGTTGGGGCTCGGTAACTCGAAGTTGCGGTGTGTGGGTTCTAGTTCCCTGACCAGGGACGGAACCCAGGTCCCCTGCACCGGGAGCTCGGAGTCTCAGCCACTGGACCACCAGGGAAGCCCCTGGCACGTTCTTGGGGGGCAGTGCTCCTTCCTGGAGACCCTTTCTGGGGGGACAGGGGAGGGAGAGGGTGAGGCCCCAGTGTTGGCGCTCTGCCCCACAGCTCTCAAAAACAAAAACAAGAGCAGCCCCAGAAAAACAGGCTGCGCGGGCAGGGGCAGTGGCCGCACAAAAGCTCCCCACAACAGCCTCGGAGGGCCTGGCTCCTTCTGCCCCACTTCCTATTAACATGCAGCAGGAGCCGCAGCCCCGTCAAAGGCCCATTCACTGCCTCACCCTTGGCCTCTCTCACACAAGGGCCTGATTAATCGAATTAGGGAGATGGCCTTTCTCTGCAGCTCCCTGGCTGCCCGGGGGGCCCTCGGCTGGGAGCTGCAGTCGCCTCTGGTCGCTGTGAACACAGAAGCCTGGTGAGAGGGAGGAGACCCTGCTGGGAAGGAGCTGGCTCTTGAAGGGGTGCCCATGGTGGCCAGCTGGAGGCGCCCGGGGGAGGGCCCGCTGTGTGCAAGCTTCCCTGTGCCCACTCTTGTCCCCGGAGAAGCGGCTCTCTGCCAGGCAGCTGTGCGTGTGGCCTCGGCCAGCAGCCACCCTCCCTGGACCCTGTTCAGCCCGCCAAGCTCCAGATGACATCAGGATGCGTTTGACTGTGACCTGGGCCCTCCCGGTGGCTCAGATGGTAAAGAATCCGCCTGCAATGAGGGAGACCTGGATTCAATCCCTGGGTTGGGAAGAGCCCCTGGAGAAGGGAATGGCTACCCACTCCAGTATTCTGGCCTGGAGAATCCCATGGACAGAGGAACCTGGCAGGCTACACAGTCCATGGGGTTGCAAAGAGTCGGACACGACTGAGAGACTTTCACTTGGGCCCTCCTACTCTGCTCTTCTCTGTACCTGGAGGGGCCCCAGCCCTGGGGACATAGGCTCCTGCTGCCCAGGGCTCCCTCCGCGGTCCCAAGTGGACACTGTGTGATGTGGGGAGGGGGGACAAAGCAGGAGAGGCCCACCTCCTCCCCCTTCCGGACAAGCTCTGCCCAGAGCTACTCAGACAAGCAGCACCAGGGTCCATGCACTCTGGGGGCATCGTGGAGGCCCACCGGCCAAGGCCAGGGTCACCAGCCGGCCCCCGTCACTGCGCCAGGCATGCGTTTGGGTAAAGGAGTTCCTGTGTGAGCCCTCCCCTCTTTTTTTTTCTCCTGGATCGAAAGGGCAGAATGGATGCAGGTCACAAGTTTGCTCTGTGGCTCTTAAGTGAGCTAAGGGGTTCTCTGAAATCCCCATAAATCTGCCCCTCTGTCACACACACACACACACACACAGACACGCAGCCTGTACCACCACTGTGTCGATCCACATGGGGCTGTGATGATCTGCCTATGAGCTGAAACTTAAGAGGAAACGTCCCGTTCTTCTGGTTCCTGCATCTCCAGACACGCACGCCCCTGAGAGCCACGTAGCCGAACGTTGAATGAATGAATGAACGCCGTGCACACAGCTCCTCTGGAGTGCTCAGTCCACCAGAGACCAAGCGTACCTGCCTAGCTGGCTTCCCGCCCACACTCCTGACACCTTGCGTGTGTGTCTGTTTTTTGTTGTTTTTTTTTTTCACATTTCAAGGTACCACAAATGGAAACACAAATCGGACGGTCTGTGTGAGTCCAAGCGCAGTGGATGGGAGGCCACCTTCTGCTTTCTGGACGCTGGGGAGGAGTGCGCGCTGAAGCCCGAGGGTGCTTCCAGAATGGGGTTCAAGCCCTGCCCAGCCCCACCAGCTGGGCTCAGCTCTTCACATCCAGAAGAGGCACCTGGTCCCCCGTGCCCGGCCGCACAGGCTGTGGCAGGTGGGTAAAGGATCAGGCTTCAGGCCTCTTATCTTGCTCTGCCCTCAAACGGCTCATGACCCTGGGGCAAGCCTCTTCCTTTCCCAGGGCCTGTGTCCCCATCAAAAGGGATGGGCCAAGCCCCTTTAGTTCCCAGACTCTCGGATTCTTGGTTAGGGACTGAGACCAGAAGCTGGCCCTGCCATGGGGACGCTGGGCGGCACACATCGACACACCACCAGACTGAAGACCACCCGGGCGGACCACCGGCACCCTCATGGCCCCCAACTCACCACGGCCGCGGCAGCGTCAGCAGCCAGCGATGTCCAGCTGAAGAGCAGGGCCAGCACCCCGCAGCAGAGCATCCTAGAGGAGAAGCAGCCACCAGTGGGGTCCCGGCAGAGGCTGGCAGGTGGGGGTCCCTTGGTGGCTGCCCACCCCCCAGCCTTCGGGACCCTTCCTCTTGGCTACGACCTTGTTCCCCTGGCCCTCTAGACTCCCTTGGCGGCCCCAAGGGCAGCCCCAGCCTGAGCCCTAACTGCTGGCAGAGGGATATGGACCGATGCCCGGGGCACAGGTCCCCAAGGGAAGAGATAGCAGCAAGGGCGTGAGCTGAGCGGCTCTAACGGCTCAGCTGCGGAACAGTCAGGCCCTGGAGGCAAGCAAGGGCTGGGAGCGGGGAAAGCCCACCCCTGGCTTGGTGTCCAGACGGCAGGATGGTGGCTGCCGCCCCCACCCGGCCCCGGGCCGGCTGCTGAGAAGGGGGGAGGGAGGCGGCATCAGGCTGCCCCTGCTGCCCACACGCCCCCGGCCCCCCAGGCCCTCATCCCTCTGGACGGCGGCACCGTCACTCCCCACGCTTGGCCAGCTCTTCCCCCAGACCCAGAGGCAGGCTACTCACGAGGCCAGGAGGCACCTGGAGCGCTTGGCCAGACCCAGGCAGGCCAGGAGGCAGAGGACCAGGTCCAAGACGAACAGCAGGAGGTAGGAGAGCCACCTGGGCGGGGCGGGAGGGGCAGTCAGGGAAGAGCTGCCCACCGGGGCCCCTGGCCCGTTGGACTGTTCACAGGACAAACTGCCCATAGCCGGCGGCTAAGCTGATGAGCCCGGGGGCCAGCCCTGCCCCGGACAGCACGAAGCCAGTGTGTGTGGTGGACAGCCCTTGGGGCTCCGGAGGCTGCATCCCGGCCTGTGCTTGGACAAAGGAGTCACCCTCCCTCCCCCGGCTGAGTGTCTGAACCAGCACTGTCTCCTAGAACTTTCTGCAGTGATGGACACGGACCACCTACACACTGACCACTCTCTGTGGCTGCCTATGTGTGGCTGAGAACGTGGCCGATACAACCGAGGAAACGAATTTCACCTTTCATTTACTTTTTCTTCTTTTTTTCAGAATTGAAGTATAGTTGCTATACAATATTATGTAAGTTACAGGTGTACTATGTATTAATTTTTTTGAAAGTCGCTCAGTCGCGTCTGACTCTTTGCGATCCCATGGACTATTCAGTCCATGGAGTTCTCCAGGCCAGAATACTGGAGTGGGTAGCTGTTCCCTTCTCCAGGGGATCTTCTCAACCCAGGGATTGAACCCAGGTCTCCCACATTGCAGATGGATTCTTTACCAGCTGAGCCACAAGGGAAGCCCTAAAATACTGGAGTGGGTAGCCTATTCCTTCTCCAGGGTACAACATATGACTCACAATTTTTAAAGCTTATACTCCATCTATAGTTACTATAAAAATATTGGCTATACTCCTCATGTTGTACAATATATATCTTTTATCTTATTTTTTTAATTTAACTTGTACTTTATATGGGAGTGTAGCTGATTTACAATGATGTGATAGTTTCTGGTGTACAGTAAAGTAATTCATATATACACATACATGCACCTACCCTCTCGTTTCCTTTTTTTTGGCTGTGGGCCATGCGGGATCTTCCTCAACCAGGGATTGAACCCGCACCCCCTGCAGCAAACGTGGAGTCCGAACCACTGGACGCCAGGGAAGCTCCTCATAGCCTTTGTTCCAACAGCCACTCGTGACCAGTGGCCACGCCATGGACAGAGCAGGTCTAAACCATCTCTGGGAGGCATGTATTTGGACCCTGGTTCCTGTTGCTTCTAGAAGGCACACACAGAGTCAGCCCAGGCGAGGTCTGACAGATCTATGCCACGGATCGTAGCTATGATGGATCACAGCCACGGATCTAAGAGAGCTAAGAGGCCCGCATCTTTAACGATGGCGCCCCGCAATGAAGAGTAGCTCCCGTTCTTCACAAAGAGAGGAAAGTCCAAGCCCAGCAAGGAAGACCCAGTGCAGGCAAAAATTAAATAGATAAAAAGAACCTTGGGGCCATCGAGCGCTGGAATCCCATTCTACAGATTGGAAAACCAAGGTCAGGGGGAAAAGAGGCTGGCCCAGGGATTCCAGACTCTCCGAGTCTTCCCACAAGAGATAGGGCCAGCCACTTGGAGCCCCTCAAAATCCTGGCTTCCCATTTCACAGCTGAAGTTTTCTTGTTGCCCTTCTCTCTCCTACTCGGCACACTGACAGGAAATCGAGGTAGGACTGAGTCGAAGCTCCACGATCACGAAGCTCTAAGATTATGTTTCAGCCTGCTCGGCATCCCCGCCTCCTCGCGTTATAAAAGTTTCCTGGAAACAGCTCTGCAAGGCGGATGCGCTTCCCTAGAGGAGCTGGCTGCTGACATGGGGATGAGTTTCTAAGCAAGAACTCGGCTCTCCCAGGAGCCACAAGGGCCCCTGCGGCCACGGCTCCTCCCACATCCGGCGTGGATGCGCTGGCTCTGTTACACCCTTTGAAACCTCTGGAGAGCAGTCTCTGGGTTTTTAATTGCCTCTAACACGTAGCCAGGACTTGTATAAAAGTATTAAGAAGAATTTGCTCAGCTGAGTGGCTGGGCTCCAGCACCATCCGGAAAGCAAAGGTGGGGAGGCTGGTCCCAAGGAGACCGGGGCCCTGGGGCTGGTGAGCTCATGAAGAATAAAACGAGGCTTTTGTGCCAGGGCGGCTCATTCGAGAGGAGGAAACAAATGGCAGATGAGGGGAAGGGACAGAACGTCAGCAGCGCTCCGGAGCCACAGGTGCCCACCGTGAAGCAGCCCTGAGCGAGGGGAAGAATTTGGGGACGAGGTTCCAGGAGGCCCTCTCTATCACCCTCACTGAGACAGACACTGTACAGCTAGCACCACCTTACCCCAAGGTTTTATAAAATCATCTGAAAAAGTAAGCCCTTTTGATGCTTATGTTCTGGCTTATTTTACCAAGGTCATTCTCAAAATGCCCAAATTAAGCCCTTCAGTATACAAGGCTTCCAAGGTATACTTCTTCTCAGTGATAAAGAATCCACCTGCCAATGCAGGAGAGGCAAGAGCCTGTGTGAGTCCCTTCTGGATGACTTTTTTTGGTCTTAATTGTACCTTCTGGTATGAGAGTTTGGTCCAGACTCATTGGGTACAGTCCCTACCCAAACCTGGAGTCAGACATTTTTCCAAGGGAGCCTGGTTCCTTTCAGGGCTGCCCCGGTGATACAGTGGTAAAGAATCTGCCTGCCAAGCAGGGGACCCGGGTTCGATCTCTGGGTCGGGAAGATTCCCTGGAGAAGGAAATGGCACCCCACTCCAGGATTCTTGCCTGGGAAACTCCATGGAGAGAGGAGCCTGGCGGGCTATAGGCCATGGGGTGGCAAAGAGTCGGACACGACAGAGCACACACGCAGTGCAGTGCTCACACACGGACCAGGCTAGGTCCATTCAGGGAGAGCGGCAGGGTCGAAACGGACACCACTTTCCACAATAAAAAGGTTTTGGAGGCTCAGGCACTGACTGTCCCTCGTGTCATGGGACTAATCAGATGCCACTGTTTGGAGTCAGAGGTCACAGCTAGTCCTTAGAGTCAGCAGTTTCCTTTCGGTTACTTGGGACACACGAGCCAAAAAAAACACAAGAGAATAAAAATCTGGGTGACGTCTGGGAGGGCGGGGGCTGGATGGGCAGGCAGGGGAGGGACGCAGAGCACTGTCCAGAACTGGGGGCCTCCTGAGCTCCCTCTGGTCAAGGCCTGGCCATCTCTTACCCCAGGGAACAGAGAGCCCTGGATGGGGAGGTCCAGAGGCCACCAGGGGCATGTTCTCTGGGTCAGTGTTAGCTCAGCCTGGAGTGGGGCTTTCTCAGAAAGCGGAAGTGAATTCAGAGTAAATTGTGCAGCATTGTGGTGGAGACTGTGACCTTTGCCGGTGGCTTGAAGCAGAGGCAAGAAACTGGGGAGGGCGAGGGGCATCCAAAGGACAGATGTTTGCTCCCAGGGCTCCTGCATCCCCCGCGCCCCTGAGCCAGGCGCTCTGCCCTGATGCACAAGGATGTGTACGCCGTGCGTGCGCGTCACCCCTCCGCTGGGAGCCCCCTAAATCTGGACTCCGCCGCCTTTCTTGGTTGTTCCCAGAGTGACCTTCCCCAGACCCTCCGTGCGGACGGAGGGCAGCCGATCCCCACTCAGCTGGCCTGTGTCCACTGCCTTCACCTGGGATGGGGTTCGGGTGATGGGGAGGCAGGGGAGATGTAAACGAAACCCCAAAGGTCTGAGGACGCAGGAGTGAGTCTGCATACCTGATATGGCAAAGGTGGGGTGGTTCCCTGCAGCCCCTGTCGCTCCGCTTTTGGGCATCTCTGAGGCTGGGGGCATCTCTGAGCTTGCTAAGCAGTTGCCATCGGGCAAGGCTCTGTGCTGCCAAAGGCGCTGCCATGCCCCCGACCCCTCGCTCCTCGGGGGCTGGGTCTGCAGGTGCAAGGAGCCCTGGCCCCTCAATCCGAGAAGGCGAGGAACCCGTAAACCAGCTGCACTTCACTCAGCCCTGAGGATGCTGGTCCTGGAAGAGCTCCTGCTATGCGCTGGGTGGGTGGCCAGGTGGAGCCTGAGATCTTGGCTCGTCACCGTCCCTCCGGGGGGCTCAGTGCCTGCGTGTACAGGTTGGCTGCACTCCCTGCCTCCACAAGCTCTCGTGTCCTCTGATTTCAGACAGTGGCTTAGTGAGCCCTTCCGGGGGCACTTCCCTGCTGGAGCCCAAGATGCTGACTCTGCTGAAGGGAGCTGGGGTGCCCCTCCCGGGGGCCCTTACCTGTAGTACTCCACAGAGCTGGTCTGGTTGGCCAGTTCGGTCAGTTCCTCGGTGACCTCCGTCCACACGGGCACCCCTGCTATCTGGGCGATGATGCTGCCCGCCGTCTGCTGTAAGAACTTCAGCGTCTGGAGGTAATCGCCCCGGGTGGCGAAGATCTCACCCAGGCGGGCGAGGTGCTGCTCCAGGTCCACCTTCATCTTCTGGGTGGTTCCCGACACCTGTGGAGGGGCGGAGCTTGAGAGTCTGACCTTGGTGGGGAGGAAGCTGGAGTGGGTACACGGCCTGATTCAAACTGGAGGGGAAGAACTTGGCCTTCAATGAGTGCTCCACAGGTACCGCCAGTCCTGAAGTCATGAGGCTGCGGTCCAGGTGGAGAATGGATGGCAGAGCCTCCCCTACCCACCCAGCCCAAGGGTCCCTCCATCAGGGGCACAGGCCCGATCTAGTCCTAACCAGGACCCGGCCTCCGAGACCCAGTGCCTTCCTAGGAAGACAGACCCAGATGGGGAAAGAAACAAGAGAAGCCATTTTTCTTCCTTGAAGATTCTCTTCCAAGTTTAAACATTTTGGACGATGAATTCTTGTTGAGGGTGAGGAATAAAACGTTTAAACCAAAGAAGCCCTCCGTTGCTACCTGACCTTTGGTTCCCACAATAGGCTTTCTCAGCATCTCACAAGAGAAAGGCTTTGTTGTACAGCGAGCGACAGCTCACAGTGTCCTGAACCCGAGTTCGTAACAATGGGACTTTGAAATGATACAGGCAGATCTGATGCTGCCGGGACACGCACGTGACAGGAGGAGGAAACCGGTGCCTTCTCTGTGCTCACCACCCGCCTGGGCCCCCACGTCTGCCCTGCGTGGAGTTGAGCAGACCTTGAAGGAAGCATCTCTCTGCTCAGAAGTAGAGAGGAAGGTCAATGGCGGTGACTGTCCTGGGCTTGCAAACAAAGACCACAAGGATTGGAAAGATGCTTCTCAACAGCCCAGATATAGGGTCCTGGCAGGGCCCTGAGACCCAGCCAAAGAATTCCAAGCACCTTCCCCCCAATCCTGCTCTGAGCCTGGGTGTTGGCAAGAGGGGAGGAAGGGCTTGGTGGCTCTGAAACTGTCACGTTTCACCAACAAGCACAACTGGCTGGAAACGGGGAGCGTGTGCTAATCGTCCAGGCAGCCTTCAGCTCCCCAGGTCTGCAAGGAAGAGGAAAATGACTCAGAGCGGGAATTCCCTGGAGGTCCAGTGGTCAGGGCCCTGCACTTTCACTGCTGAGGGCATGGGTTCAACCCCTGATTGGGGAACTAAGATCCTGCAAGCTCTGCGGTGGGGCCAAAAAAACAAACAACAAAACAAAAGGACCCAGAAGAATGTTTAGAAACTTCCCAGGGTGAGAGCTGCACGGAGAGACGATTAGACCTCACTCCTGGCAGCAAACGCTATTTCTGGGCGTTAGAGGGGCTGGACAGCAACTCCAGGGCCTTTCACATCTGTGCTGTGCTGGGAGTTCCTGGTTCACAAAAGAGAATGGCCGCCTTTGTTGCATTTTGCTTCTTCCAGCGTCAGCAGCTTATTCCCTTTTCTGGCCTGCTCCTGGTCCTTACAACCTGGTTAACAGCTACGAGATGCCAAAGTGCAGAGATGCCGGGCACACGCGTTAGTAAATCCAGCAGCTGACCCTCACCCGGATCAGCGCTCCTTTTCAGTTCAGTAAGGTCACCGGACAAGCGCTCTGCAGCCACTGATCCAAAGGCAGTCTTCATAAACGTTAATGCCGGCAGCAAAACCCGCTCTGCGTGATGTTTCCATGTTCCTCTATGAAGCCTAACTCACTTTAGACCACAAGGCTGTTAAAAATGCTCTGTAAACTTTTCCTGTAAGATCACTTCTTTCCCCTTCCGTAGCTCTAAAATGTTTCACTTCTCTACTTCTTAAATTCCTCCTTGGAAAAAAAAAAAAACAACGCATACACACACAAGCCAGCAAACATCTGCCAGGCCTTCTTTTCCTCCTGATGTCTTCCCACAGGAAACCAAACAAAACAGAAAAAAATTAAAATTACAGCGCTGACCCACTTACATCTACCCCTTCCCCATTCTGCCCCCAGTCCTTAGAGGTTCATCCCAGAGCTCCCAGAAGGGAGACAGGGGTGGGGGACACTCAGAGATGGCACAGGCGCTCCCACGGGGAAGAGACACTCTTCAGATCAAGGGGGCTGGCTCAGCTCCCCAAGTTGGGGCGAAATCAGGGGCAAGCTAGCAGGTGGAGGAAGCTGTTACCCTGGAGGATGGAGCAGGCATTCTCCAGCTGCGGACCCTGAACCAGTGGCCTCGCATCATCAGCTGGGAACCAATTCTCAATGCAGATTCTCAGCGGAGAGTCTGGGGAGGGGGGAGGGCCCGCCATCTGTGTCTGTCAAGCCCTCCAGGGGATTCTGATTCAAGCTCAAGTTGGAAAATCTCTGACTGAGAGGAAGCTCCTTTTCAGAGAAGGAGGTGAAGGGGTGGAGCCTAGGCAGGCTGGGGGCAGGGCCCGCATCTCAGAGCCTGGAGGGGAAGGGCTGAGACCAGACCCCTGGGCTCCAGTATTGGGTTCTGAAATGTGCCAGCTCCCCACCCTGGGGCAGCCATAGCACCTCCCTGTGCTCAGTTCCTTCACCCAAACGCATGCCCACAGGCTGGCTGCCAGCTCAAACCCGAGCCAGCTGAGCTCCCAGAGCGGTAGAGTCCCGGGCCGCGGTTTTAAGCTGAGATCCCAGTGGGCTTCCCTGATGGTAATGAAGTGCTATGCAGGATACCCAGGAGATGAGGGTTCGATCCCTGGGTCAGGAAGATACCCTGGAGGAGGGCATGTCAACCCACTCCAGTATTCTTGCCTGAAGAATCCCATGGACAGAGGAACCTGGTGGGCTGGAGTCCACAGGGTCACAAAGAATCAGACACGACTGAGTGACTGAGCAGCAATGGGTTAGAGGCATGCCAGGTGCCCTGGGTGAGGTCCAGATGGGGTCACTGCATCCAGAGAAAGGATCCACCCAAGGCATCCCTAGCGACCCTTTCTGACCCCCCAAATCAGTATGTGCGGCTGACTCAGGACCCTGCTGCCAGCCGTGGCGCAGGGCTCCCTCAGGCTGGGAGGGTGCACATCTGGGGCTCCTGCTCCAGCAAGGGGAGCCTGGCAGGGCCCACCTTGCTCTGGCCCAGGTCTGAGTTGCCTGACCTGTCTCTCCTGAGTACCCCACCCCCAGCCCCCATCAAAGCTCCCACTCTTCCAAGGTAATGACAGTGATACATATTATTACAGTAATTATAATAATAGCATCATTAGCATAGCTCCCCCACCAACACTTGGAGAGTTCTTTGCAGATAACCAGGCATTTTCACAGGCATCATCTCATCAGCCGTCACTCATCTGATATTTGGCCTTCACCTCTCAGATCTGGGGGCCCGCTAAGATCTGCTGTCTCCACGGAGCCTTGGGACTAGGGGTCCTGGGAGCCCACCCCAAGGGCAAAACCAGCCCTGGAGGCCCAGCACAGGGGGCTGCCTCTCCAGGCAGTGTCCCCGGCCCTGGGGCACTCTCGGCATGGGGCGAGGGGCCCAGCCTGGAGGTCCCGGTCCCAGCTCATCTCTGGGCGATAAAGACATGAAGAATTTGAGTTTTCCCATCAGGATGGCTCAGGGACTTTCTTCCTCGGTCCCTGGGGAGCCACAGGCCATTCTTCCCATGGTCACAGGTCAGACAGTGAAGGGCATGGCTCCGGGGCTTCCCCAGAGATTCTCCTTTGGAGGGTGAGTTCTTCCCCCCGGGGTTCTGGTGCTGGTGGGTGAAGCCTCTTCCACACCGGGGCAGAAGTGAGGGTGGGGGCCCCAGGGAGTGAGCCCCGCCCCAGGCCAGGGCGTGCCTAGGGCCCCCTGTGCTGGTCAGCCTGCGTTCGGCCCGCCAGCTTCTCCACCCCACCGCACTCTTGGCCTGTTACAGCTGCCCCAGCCCAGGGTCCAGACAGCTAGCTCCTGGTCCCCAGGGATGGGTCCCAGCAGACACAAGGAATGGGGCAGGAGAGTAGGGCCCCTGGTCTGGCCTGTGGCCCTTGGCTTCCCAGAAGGACTTTATCTGAGGCCAAAGCCAGGGCAGCCAGCAGCCAGCCACCCCAGCCGAGGGCCAGCACAGCTGTCTCTTTAAGGGAGCTTGTCCCGGGAGGGCTGGGGGATTAAGGCCTTAGCGGAGCTTAAGGGAGGGGGGTGCGATGGGGTCGAGTCCCTCCTCCAGAATCCTCTTCCAGCAGCACTGGGATGAAGTCCACACGCTCCAGTCGGGGTCAGATTGTGTGGCTCAGGCCGCCGGACACAGTCGGCCATTGGCTGAGGTCACCCCTCTGCTGGGGACCTGGCCCAGGGTGGATGTAGAGCGGCTGGCGTTTCTGAAAACTGCTCCAGAGTCTGGCTCCTGGGACACTGGGGCTGCTGGGAAATCAGCTGGAGAGACCTGGTGCGTGAACGTGACGCAAGGGGGCCAAGGGCTGTGTTTTCGGAAGACCCTGCCTCCCCGCCCAGAGGCTCACAAGTGGACCTCTGCCTTGTGCTAAAAATCCCACCTCTCCTCCGGCATGTCCTTCACCCTGAGCCCCCAGCTGCAGTCACGGCGCCTGGAAAGCAGAGCCCGGAGCGCACTGTGCTGGCCTTGAGGGCTCTGCACTTGGTTTTGAAGCGTGTTCCCCTTGACGTCTCCTGGACCCGACCCACAGCGCTCTGTACTCAGCGCTGAGAGTGAACACAGAAAACACCGTGGGGGGCTTCCCTGGGGGCTCAGTGGGAACGGGGCCGCCTGCCGAGGCCGGGGACGCGGTCGCGCAGTCCCTCGATCCCTGGGTTGGGAAGACCCCACATGCTGCAGAGCAAGTAAGCCGGAGCGTCACAACCGCTGAGCTGGCCCTCCAGGGCCCGGGAGCTGTAGCTACTGAACAAAGCCCGTGGGCCCTGGAGTCCATGCTCTGCAACCAGCAAAGACACCGCAAGAGAGAAACCCACTCACAGCAGCTGGAGGAAAGCCCGTGCAGCAACAAAGACCCAGCGCAGCCAAAAATAAATAAGCAGATAAAAACCACTGTGTGTGTGTCGGGGGGCCGGGGCTGATCTACATTCAAGAACCTCTTGGGCACAGGTCTCCTAAAGGTGGGTAGGATTCGATCCCGCGCCCCCAGGCCCCATCCGCCTTTCTCCTTGGTTCCTCACCCCCACCCCTGCCTGGGGAGCAGAAATGGCCTGTTTGCTCCTGGCGGGATCAAGTGGCAGCCCCAAGGGGCGTCCAACCCCCTTGGAGCCGAGCTGGCCAGATCTGACCGGGGCGTCTGTGGGGACCAGGCTGACCTCGCGGGCCGCGCCTGGCTGCCAGGACCTTACCAGCACATCGATCCCGGAGAAGGTGTGGTTGGCGTTGTCCAGGGCATAGAGCAGCTGGTACACCCCGTCGTTGGCCTCGCTGTTTCCATAGAAACCCACGCCCACCGCAGCGCTGTGGGCGAGACCCCAAAGTTAGAGGCGACCCCGGAGGAGATGGTTTTTTCCAGGACACCATTTTTTAGTGCCGTTTTAACTGCGCAGTGAACGTGAATGGAAAGTATATGGAAGTCCCCGTGGTCCGGCCCCTCACTCACACAGACTCCCTGACGTCCACAGCCCCCACCAGAACGGAACGACTGTGACAACGGATGAACCTATGAGGACAAGCCACTGTCACCAAGTCCGCAGTTGGCGTTTGGGTCACTCCTGGTGCCGTAGAGTCTCATGTGTTTGAACAGAAGTATAAGGACATGTGTTTGCCATTATAGCATCACACGGGGTGGTTCCACGGCCCTCAAAATCCTCTGTGCTCTACCTTCTAATCCTCCCCTACCCCCAAACCCTGGCAACCATTCACGTGTTCACCGTTCCCATAAGTTCTGCCTTTTCCAAAACGTCATATGCTTGGAATCATACAGTATGCAGCCTTTTCATAGGCATTTAAGGTTCCTCCATGTCCTTTCGTGGCTTGATAGCTCATTTTTCTTTGAGAGCTGAATAATAACCCATTGTTTGAATGAAAACAGTTTAGCCGTTCACCTCCCGAAGGGCATCTTGGTTGCTTTTACTGGTGTTGTTCAGTCGCCAAGTCATGTCCGACTCTCTGCAACCCCGTGGACTGCAGCACGCCAGGCTTCCCCGTCCTTCACTATCTCCCAGAGTTTGCTCAGATTCATATCCACTGAGTTGGTGATGCCATCCAACCATCTCATCCTCTGCTGCCCTCTTCTCCTGCCCTCAGTTTTTCCCAGCATCACTAGGTCTTGGCAATTATGATGCAAGAGGCTCTAAGCATCCATTAGAGCGGGTGTTTGACTTCAACTGAGGGACTCTTTCCTGGGGGTAGGGGAGAAGGGGTGGTTTAAACTTCTGGCAAGTGTGCTGGCCAGGAGATGAGGGAAAGGCTCTGGGCCAGTGGGCCCTGGCCTGACCGACTAGTCTTACAGCACGTTTTGTTTAGCCCAAGGGAAAACACTCCCGTTCTCTATCCTGGGGCTCCAAAGGGTGGAAGATTTTGCTGGCTGGGCCCCAGGGATTCTGATGCTGGCAACAAGTCAGGGAGGGGCTCAGGAATCCGTATCTTTCAGGCTCCCCAGGGGACTCTGACACACATGGCTATGGGACCACTGAAGTCTCGTGAAATCACACCTGCCTCTCCGAAATCCTCTTAGCGTTGGGGACTCCCCTCCGTTCTCTATCCTTTCCCCGCCCCCCACCCCCTCCAAAGCTGCCCATCCTACTGAAAAGTTCTGGCTTCTAGAAAGTCCTACTCCTTGCCTCTCTTTCTGGTGGCGCACAGGCATAGCTGCCCTGCAGCAGGCGGGATCTCCCTGGATCAGGGATGGAACCCATCTCCCCCGCGTCGGTAGGCGGATTCTTTACTACTGGAACACCAGGGATCCAGAAAGTCCCTTCTTAAAACCACACACCCACTGATTTCTGGCTGTCCTCGGGGTCAGCCTGGAACAAGCCTCCAATTCTGCAAGATGACCTGCTGGACATCTGAATGGGGCTCTGTATCACCCTCCTCATCACTCTTCCAGTCAAGCGTGTCCTCCAGACCCTGGTCGACATCTGGTTCAACTCATCTGGTCGGCTGGTGCTCTGAGTGGCGCTCCCAAGCCCAGGCGGTCCCTCCAGCTCCGAGCTTGGGGCTAATGCCCCAGGGGCCTGCCTCCCTGCCACTGACCCTGTGGTCCACAAACACCCCTGGATTTCTCCCCAAGGACCGCTGCGAAGCCCAGGTGCTCCTCCTTGCTCTAGTGCTGTACTGACTTTTATTTTGTTTTAACCAAAGGCAGAACTCTAAATCCATCTCCGTGAAATTTCATCTGGTTGGTTTTGGTCCAACATTCCAGCCTGAGCAAATCATCTCGAATCTTGCTTCTGTCACAGATTGTATTTTATCTGACTCACACCACTGGGGGTCCTCCGAAGCGTCATCCAACAGCCTCCTTGAGTTTTCATCCGCAACACTGGTTTCGGGGGTGGGGGTGAAGCTACATGTGTTTACACTTATCCTTTTTCTTTGAAAGAGACAGGACCTGCGAAGGAACCCCTGGGAGGCTGTTACGGAATCCTCCTTCCAGGGAGCCCTTGGCCGCTAATTCAGTGTCTCAGGAAATGGTCCACGGCCCGCAGGGCACAATCACCTGGAGGGGAAGGGGGGCGGTCCACGCTGCACCCATTGTTATCAGTGTGGTCTGCAATGTGCACTTTGAAACACGGTTCCCATCTGCTTCGTGGGTCTGACACACGCATGCACCCGTGCTATACTTTGGTGAACCAGCGCGTAAATCGATACTCTGCATTCACCCAGAACTGTTCACCCAGCTTTGAACCCCCTTAACGGCACTAGCCCGGCGTCAGAGCTCGAGACCGCTCCCTCCTCATCCCCCCAGCCTCACTCTGGATCCTTCCCCGTCCTGCTCTCGTTGACTCGCTTTCCTGCCTTTCTCCCTCAACTCACTCCGACCTGGCTCTGATCTCCAGAGACTGTTGACTTCCACTGCACTCACCCCAGATCCCTCCGCCCTGCAGCCCCACACTGCGGGCAGGACAGACGGTGGCCATGATCTAACGGAGAGAAGACAGCCCTGGGGGGCTGTGAGCTGCCGGGGACGAGCCCCCAGGCATCCTCATGGCCCAGGCTCACTGGACCGTGTCTGCCTCCCCCGTCCGGAGACAGTGGGTCAAATCCAGCAGGACCATCCCCCAGAGTGCTTCAGGTGGGCCTGAGGCTTTGGGGAAAATCTCTGTAGATACAAAAACAAGGAAAAACAACTCCTGGGACTTCCCTCGTGGTCCAGGAGCTGGGACTCCGTGCTCCCAGTGCAGGAGGCCCAGGTTCGATCCCTGGTCAGGGAACTAGACCCCACATGCCTCAGCTAAAAACTAGTGGAGCCAAATAAATAAATGAAAATTTTTTTTTAAAAAAGAAAGAAAACACGAAAAATACAACTCATGAGAAAACAAGGCCCGCGTGTGTGGGGTCACTTCTTGAGCAGTAGCTTGACTCTGACACAAAGTCAGAGATTCTCACTATTGGAGCAGAGAAGACCTGGCTGAGGGTGCTAAGAGCTATTGATCTTGTAGAAGGTGGAATTGATCTGGGCTGGAGTCAGACTCTGATTGCAGATCCAGGGCGGCAGCTGGGAGGGGATGGGATGCAGAGAGCGGAGTTGCCACCGGTCAACTGCCCAGGGAGCTCCCTGCTGGGCTGGAGAGGCTCACACCAGGGGTGGCGGCCTGGGATGCTAGGGAGCTTCCCATAACCACCCGGGATATCTGATTCCCACCACTTGGCGAGGAAGCGGACAGCATGCACCCCAGAGACAGGCTCTCCCACCCAGGTTCCCGGAGCTCAGGCACGACCACGTGGGCAGACAGCTGATGAGCCACCCAGGGTCTGTTATGATGGGGTGGGGCTGGAGGTGGAAGGTGAGGAAGGGGTGTCCTGGTCAAGGGGCTGACCAGGGGCGAGACCCAGATGGTCAGGGCCACTTTTCGTCCGCTGTGTCCACCTCCCACCTCCGTGCCCCCGCCTGGCCCAGAGCAGACGGACACTCACCAGCAGATGAGCGCAGCCACCACGGCCGTCCAGGTGACGCAGCAGGAGCGGGGGCGCTTGGTCTGCACCGCGTCGTCCTGCCGGCAGCAACACACGCAGACCAGGTAGGCTGCGAGGAGGACGAGGTTCAGGCCCAAGCCGACGGCAGCCACCAGCCCCAGGAACAGCAGCGACTGAGGAGGGAGAGGCCGGGCGTCAGCGCTGGGTCCCGGGGGGTGCGGGGAAGGGCCCCGAGCTCAGCGGGGCTGCGGAAACCGCGACTGAGCTGTACATCCGACGCCCTCCTCCCAGGACTGACGCTCCCACTCTGTATAAAGCGCCCTGCCCTCGGGCACCAGGAGTTGGGGGGAGATGGAGCTCAGGTGTGGGAGGGGGCAGAGGACCCCAGACAAGAGGAGGCAGGAGGCGTGGCTCGAGGCTGGCCCCCCATCTGGGGCATGCATACCTGGATAAAGGTAAGGACCAGACCCTGCCTAATGGATGCTCTGAGTCACTCAAGAGACAAGAAGGAATTGTCCCCAGACCCTGAGGTCTGGGGGCGATGCTTGGTATGACCGAGGGAGACAAGGGGAAAGACGTCCACACACCGGAGCATCCGAGGCCTCCTGAGGAGGCAGGGGCTTGGGCGGGGTGTCTCAGAAGCTGAGCGGGGGCCTGGGGCAGACGTCCTGGCGTATGCCCCCTCTGAGTCTCGCTTTAGGAGTTGGAGTCCCTTCCCAACCAGAGGCTAACTCCATGCGGGGGGAGTGGGAGATGTCAGGAGATGTGCCTGTGGAGGTCCCTTCTACCGCACCCCGAAAGGGACAGCGACCCCCAGATGCCAAGGGTGGCAGCCAAGCCCAGAATCCTGAACGGGAGAAGACGCTGTCTCAGGCCCACCGAACACCTCAGGGTCCTACAAAGGGGGCTGCTGTCGGCCAGGAGGCCCGGAGCCCCCTACTCCTTGCCCTCCAGTCTCCTGACTCAGCCAGATGGACACCAGATGGCCCCAGGGCTGGACCTGGCTCTAAGTCAGGTTCCTGAGCCGACGGCCTCATCCTGCTGCATACGTGCCCCCGCGTCGCTCCCAGCTGGGAATCTCCAGCACTCCAGTCTGGGCTGTCGCGGTGAGGAGATGGGCAGATTGGGGGAGACACTGGGATCCTTCCGGTCTGAGGAGGAGACAGGTCTCAGGCTGGAGCATGCACACACCTGGAGGCTGAGGCCTGCATTCTGAGGTCATCTTGGCAGGAAGGGGCGGAGCCTCAAAAGGGAGAAGGGGCACCTGCTCTGCTGGTCACCTGGACCGACAGGCTCCCGAGCATCACAGACAAATGGCCATAGTGATGGGGACAGCCCAGAAGTGGACAGGGGAGACGGCCCACTTGGATGTGGGACAGGTGGCTGTGACAAAGCGTGGCTCTCACCTCCACCTGGCGTAAATGCATCACAGACACTGCCAGGAACCTGCCCTGCCACCCTCCCGACTCAGCAGCATGGAGGGCGAGCCCTCCTCCTCCAGGCAGTTGGGAAGGCCCAGTGGACCTGAATACATGCGTCCCCCTGCAGAAGTCCTCCTGGGGTGGCAGGGGCAGGGGCCCCTGAGCCTGGACCATTAGGCTTGTCCCATGCACGGAGCCGGGAGGCTGGCCTCGGGAGGCTGTGGGAAGGACCGCCCCTGCCGGGCCCCTGGTGGCTCAGACTGTAAAGAACCCGCCTGCAGTGCAGAGACCGGGGCTCGATCTCAGGGTCAGGAAGATCCCCCAGAGGAGGAAATGTCTACACACTCCAGTATTCTTGCCTGGAGAATTCCATGGACAGAAGAGCCTGGCGGACTACAGTCCACAGGGTCGCAGAAGAACTGGATGCAACTGGCAACTGACACTGCTGGCCCCCAGCACAAGCCCCCAGGCAAGCCGCTTGCTCACTGGAGGCCCTATGGCCCCGGGCCATGGGGAAGAAGGTCAAGGACAGACACGGGTTTCAGCTCAGTTCAGTTGCTCAGTCGTGTCCAACTTTTTGTGACCCCATGAACTGCAGCATGCCAGGCCTCCCTGTCCATCACCAACTCTTGGAGTTTGCTCAAACTCATGTCCATTGAGTCGCTGATGCCATCCCACCATCTCATCCTCTGCTGTCCCCTCCTCCTACCTTCAATTTTTCCCAGCATCAGGGTCTATTCAATGAGTCAGTTCTTCACATCAGTGGCCAAAGGACTGGAGTTTCAGCTTCAGCATCAGCCCTTCCAATGAATATTTAGGACTGATCTCCTTTAGGATGGACTGATTGGATCTCCTTGCTGTCCAAGGGACTCTCAGGAGTCTTTTCCAACACCACAGTTCAAAAGCATCGGTTCTTCGGTGCTCAGCTTTCTTTATAGTCCAACTGTCACATTCATGCATGACCACTGGAAAAACTATAGCTTTGACTAGATGGACCTTTGTTGGCGAAGTAACGTCTCTGCTTTTTAATATGCTCTCTAGCTTGGTCATAGCTTTTCTTCAAAGGAGCAAGCGTCTTTTAATTTCACGGCTACAGTCACCATCTGCAGTGATTTTGGAGCCCAAGAAAATACAGAGGTTCAGAGCCTTGTTGTTCAAAGTGGAGTTCACCAACACTGCAGCACTGACCTCTTCTGAGATGCAGAATGCACCATCTCCAGCTCCACCCTGGCCCCAGTGAATCAGAAGTGCGCCAAGAGATGACCGGCGGGGCTGTATCCCGTTCAAGTCTGGGAAGCACCGAGTAGTGTCCACAGACTTTCTCGAACTGCTTACGACAGCCGACCCTTTCCTTCAGACTCACTTAGCAGAGCACCGATATACAGAGCGTCCCCTGAATGAGGGGTGGATGTAAATGCCACGCTTTGTCCTGGCCACCCCCTTGCAGGCCCGGGGTCCCTCTGCTAGAGCCCAGGATCCCCATCACAAGTTCCAGACTGCTATGCAGTGTGCAAACCCCTCGAGCCGGCAACCCTTCTCCTTCCCCTGGCAGAAAGGAGGGCCTGTGTCCCCGCCGCCCCCCTACAACTGTTCACCGCAGCCTAACACTGCAGTAAGAGTCAAGCATCGGAAGCAACCCAAATGCTGACCAACAAGAGACCTGACACCTAACAGGTGCTAGAGCCACAAAATGGAATACTGTGCAGCCGTGAAAAGGAAGTGGCAGCGACAGCCAGTGATCGGGTGGACGTGACAGACGCGACACAGAAGAAACGAGGGACACGGAACAGCAGGGGCTGTGCGGGTTAACTGACGTAAGACGCGAAGTAGGAGAGGCTCATCTGCAGGGACAGGGGCCCGAGACGCAGCTGCCTCTGGGAGGGAATCAAGGGAGACGGAGCTTCCCGGGGGGTCAGGGATATACGTGGCCTGGGGTGGTGTCTCATACCACACTCACACACGTGCACATACAGGTACTGAAGTGTACACTTACTAAGACAACACACTTCTCTATAAGTTATTCCTAATGAAAACAAAACAAAACCCGGATAAACCTTTTCCATAAATCAGAGACCCGCAAACAGTCAGACCTCCTCCCAGCTTCCCTAGACAATCTCACCCTCGATCTCCCCACAAACAGGAAAACCCACGGACTCTACCACGGGCCCCCATCCGGCACAGCAGGACCTCCGGGAAGTAATCACGACTTGGGGCGGTGCCACCTGAGTGTCTCCAAACCACAGCCCGTCCCTACCCCTGGGTTTGCTCCCCCATTTCACCCCTCACAACACACTGGGGCCCCCTGACCTGTTGCAAGCTCCGTACTGTGGGCAGGGCCCTGGGATTCTCAGGCGGAGGGGCCTCTCCAAGCTGGGCGTCTGGCCTCAATTCTTTTACTCCTGCTTTGGCCCAGCCCGGGGAGGCCATGCCTGGGAAATCCAAACTTGGAGGCCCTTCTGTTAGCAGCTCTCTTCCAGAACTTTCTTCGGGCACTGGGAGCACAAGGGCAGGGGCAGAGGAGCTAGCATCAGGGTTTGGGCTGTTTAGCAACTCAGTCGTGTCCGACTCTTTGCGACCATATGGACTGTGGCCCGCCAGGCTCCCCTGTCCCTGGGATTTCCCAGGCAAGAATACCGGAGTGGGGTGCCGTTTCCTTCTCCAGGGGATCTTCCTGTCCCGGGGATCAAAGCCGAGTCTCCTGCATTGGCAGGCAGGTTCTTTATTGCTAAGCCACCTGGGAAGCCCAGGGTTAGGGTTAAGGTTGGAGGCAGGAGGGGCTGAAGGAGGGAGGGAAGAGAAGCCGGCAGAACCTTCTCCCCCCATCACCTGCCACCCTTTAACAGGCAACAGTTCTGCTCCTAACAGACTCTGCAGGTCTCTGTTACACACCTCCGGGTGTTACAGGGAGGATGTCCTGTCTGCAGGAAGCCAGGAAGTCGACTCACACGCCCTCCTGCGCTGAGGGAGCCAAGAAAGGACAGGTTCCCAGCCCCTGTGGCCACCACCTCCCTGAGCTGCCCAACAGCCAGCCCACGGCCCCACGGCCCCCGCATCAGGGCTCAGGCCTCGCCCTATCAACCAAGCAACCACTCGTTCTGGTTTGTCACTTTGTAACGAGAAACCAGAGCACGAACCCAGGACCCCAGCTGGGGGCAGCAGTGACCGACGGGCCTTCTGGGTAGGCCGAGGTGGCAGCTGAGCCCCCAGGGGCTTCTGCACTTGGGCAGGGGAGGGAGGGGGCAACATCCTGAGCACCCCTCACCTGGAGACCCCAGGAGATGAAGAGTGTGCCAGCCCAGGGGTGAGGCCAGAGGGCGGGGAGCTGCAGGGCGAGGCCCTGACTGGAAAGGGTTAAGCTCCCCCACCTCCTGGGCTGGTGGGGGCAGCGTGAGTGTCTGCTGACCATGACTCAAGGTTCACGCTGGATGAATGGGGCTTCCACATCCTTTGGCTCCTCTCAAATACTGTGGGGGGGGGGGGGTAGGGTGGAGAGGGCTCAGGAGGTCTTTCCTCCTGAGAAAGGCCCCCAAGTTGGGGGAGCCCCATAGCTCTGGATCCAACCCTCCCCTGGGAGTGTGTGAGACTCTGCGGAGCCTATGAACAGGACTGCCCAGAGTTAACACGTGGAGATACGTGTAAAAAGTGAAGAATGTCTCCTCTGCTTCCTCACGTAAGTCCCTGGACAATGGCCAGCCAGCGGAAGCGGGAGAGCAGAGGTGGGAGAGGGAACAGGCAGGGGGGTCCTGCTGGGCGGCAGGGGCGCAGTGAGCCTCGCAAAGGCGCCGGGTCCTCAGTGTCTGCTCTCCCATCTCTCTGGGATGGATGGTGAAGGGGCCGCTGAAGGGGGAAACCGGGGTGGCTGGTTTGGGGAGACACAGCTGGGGGCAGTGTCAGGGCCCTTTCCCCAACTCTGCCCATGCGACACCTGGCCGGCGGGGGCCTCCTCTATGCCAAGCGGGGCTTGTGGCAACTTACGAAGCACCCGGCACTGGCCACAGGCTTTATACCCACTAAACGAGGTCCTTTCACTAGCTCTTTGACGCCGGGATCTGCTCCATCCCCACGCCGTCTCACCCGGTGAGGAGGGTCTCGGCAGCTTCCCCACCTGGAGCTGGAGGCCCAGCCGGGCCCCTTCGGCCTGGGGCTTGCCACCTCCCCAGGAGCCTGGTGGATGGGGCCCAGGCGATCTGGGTGAGGATTCAGGGTCTGGTCCACTGGCAGGGAGGGGTAGAAATATCAACCCACCAGCGGGCTTCCATGGCAGCTCCCAAGACCCCAAAAAGTGAGTGGGGTCGGGGGGACCTGCTTCCTCAAGGAAGTTCTGGGGCTGACTTTGCTCAGGATGTCCGGGTCGTCACCAGGCGACCTGCTCGTCCAGATCCCCAGCACAGCCCGCCTCCTCCCCCGAGCTGTCCTTCATCTTGACTGCCTGCTCCCAGCTCCACTTACTCCTTGGTGTGTACACACGTGTGTGGGTGCCCACACGCGAGCACACACACACGCTGTACCACAAGCCGGCACTCTTCACTTGGCCCTCCGGGGCATGAGCGGCAGCCCCCTTTGCACGTGTCTTTCAGGCCTTCCTGATCGTGACAGCAGAGGATCCTTGTCTGCATCCTCCACGCGTCACTGTACTTGGACACGATGTTGAACATCAAGGCCAGTCCGTAATGATTTGCGTCACTGGGTCCACCATGTGCGAGGGAACCCTCTAGGTACTAACCATGTTTCAAAGGACAACTTATTTACTACTTGCAGAAGAGGGAAGGGAGGCTCCGGGAAGTACAGACACCTGCGTAGTCACACAGTAAGGGGCAAAACTGTGGATTCCAACGCACAGCCCCCTCCCAGCTACGCAGCTGCTGAGCCCCGGAGGCCTTGGCGGCACGGTTAGCACGTGACCCCACGTCTGGCACAGGGGTCAGGAGTCTGCTGAGTGCTGAGTGATCGACAGCAGGAGGTGCCCAATCGATGGTGCTAAATGACGTGGGCAGTGACTGCTGCTCAGGAGGAAGGGGACTTCCAGAAGAGACTTGTGGTCAGACACCAGGGGAACTTACCAGAACGGGAGCCGGCGGAAATAAACACCCAGAGCCAGACTTCCCGTCCAGTCCTGTCCAGCCCCACCGCTCTCGGATCCCAGGCAGGGCCCTCTGGCTGCCCAAGCAGGGCGAGGAAGGTGGGGGTGAGGCTGGGGGAAGGGGATGCCCCTTGGAGTGCCAGGGTCTGACACGGGGAGGAGAGGGACAGGGACTGTGAGTCGGTCCCTTTGGCTTGGGTGTTGCCTCTCCAGGGGACCAAGCGGGGTGGGGCAGGCTCAGGCCCACCAGGACAGCCAGACGGCAGCTGTCTGTCCCGTCCAGCCCCCTCCCCACACCTGAAGGTCATCTCCACCCAGGCAGAAGCTTACTTTTCCTCCAGGGGAAAGGAGAAAGCTATGGTGGGAGACCCCAGGGCAGGATCTGGGGCGCGGGGTTTGGGACAAGCAGATATGGGGTCACACACACACACACACACACACACACATAAAGACACACACACAGACACACACATACAGACACACACAATCTGCAAGCAACACAGCTGTCTCTGAAATCATATCCGCCTCTTTCCATGCATTCACTGGGAGCGGAAGATTCCCTGGAGTTCTCCCCAGGCGACCACATTCTCAGGGAGCCAGGGGCCTTCCCCAGGCAGGGCTCAGGGAGGGGGTGGGAGGGGGGCGCGCAGACCAGGAAGGGTGCAAGCTGGGGAAGCCAAACTGGCCGACTGCTCCCCGTCCAGCAGCAGGAAGGGGGGCCGGGTTCACTCCCGCTTCTGGAAGGGCAGCCACCATCGACCTGGGGCCCAGGGTGACAGGACGCTAGGGGTTATTATTAGACTCCCCCGTCAGCGGTGCCCTGCACACCGCACTGGACCAGGATCCCCGGGACCCTGCAGGAGAAAGTCCTGGTGGGGGAGAGGCGAACGGTTGACTGCCAGCTTGACCTCCGCGGCCCGGCTCCGCCCGGACCCGCCCCACACGCGTACATTGTGGAGAAACTGCCCGCCGGGGGTCAAAGTCCCCAGATTGGCGCACAGGTCTAAACAAACGGGCCCCATCTTGGGTTTCCCAGCCGCGGATTCTCTGACCCGACAGAAAACTGACTCAGCCTGGCCTCGGGGGCTGAACTGGGCTGGGCCAGACCTGACCAGGCTGGGAGATTCTGCACTCGGTCTGGGCGGGGAAGCCTAGGGGAGCACCCCCTTCCCCCTAGGGGTGCAGAAACCGGGGAGGGACGAGCCAGCAGAGCGGGACGAGGGCAGAGTTGCGGGGATGGGGTAAGAGGCTGGCCAAGCCGCCCAGACCCCAGAAATCCAGGGCTCAGAAGGTGTGTCTGTACAGAGGAGGGGTTGGGGTGCTGGGGAGGGGGCACTTTCTTTCCCCCGCTTATCCACATGAGGCTGCGGGTCCACGCCCCTCTCCTCTGGGTCTGTCGCCTTCCAGGAGGGGCCCAGGCGGAGGGGCTGGAAGGGGCTGGGGAGGAGGGCTGCCGCGGGGACGAACCCGCAGACTCCAGTTAGTTTCTGCCCAAACTTCTCCCAGGTCGCACAGACCCGGAAAGCGAGAGCGCGTCTGGTTCCCGGCAGGAGGAGAGAAACCCCGGGGAGCGCCCCGCCGTCCCGCCCCCGCCCCCCGCAGCTGGCGCGCGAGAATCACCGGGTTCAGGTACCAATGCACCCCCAGCCCCGACCCCTGAGCGGCGCTGCCCTCTCCCTGGGCGCTCAGCCCCAACCCCCGCCCCGCAGGAAGCGCCCTTCCCCCCGTGCCGTTGACCGGCTTAACTCCCATCTTTCCAGTTGTCCAGGCCCGTGAAGTTCCCAGACGGGAGGGCTGTGGGCCAAGGACCCGCGGGGGAAAGGGCGACGCGGGAAGAGGCTGCGGAGAGAGTGTGGGGTGGGTGGGGTGTGGGGTCTGGAGGCGCGCGGAGCGAGGCGCGCTGGGAGGCGGGAAAGGGCGGTGCGGGGACTTGGGGCGCCGGGTCGCGGACTCACCTCCTGGTAACTCTCATCGCGGGGCCTGAAGGTGCTGTCCACCGGCTGCAAGCGCAGGCCGAGGTGCGGGACGCTGTGCAGCCACACCACCCACCAGGGCGCGATGTACTCCACGCGCGCCGCCGGCATGGCTCAGCCCGAGTGCGCCCGCCTGCCGGTCGGTCCGGGACGCGCGCCCGCCCCGCCCGGCCCCGCCCAGCCGAGGATAAGGCCCCGCCCCCCCGAGCGCGGGCCCACCCCACCCCTTCCAGGGCGGCCCCTTGCCCCGGGCTCACCCTGGGGCCACCAGGGCTCACGCCCCAGAACCCGAAGCATTTCTTTGATCTGGAATTTGTCCTGGCCCAAGTCTGGGAGAAAGAGGTGGAAGAAACGAAAACAGCCCCCAGAAGGCTTCTGAATCTGTCTCTTAACAACAGTCTCTGGGTCCCCGCTTGCTCCTTGAAAGAAAAGTTATGACCAAGGTAGACAGCATATTAAAAAGCAGAGACATTACTTTGCCAACAAAGGTCTGTCTAGTTAAAGCTACGGTTTTTCCAGGAGTCATGTATGGATGTGAGAGTTGGGACTATAAAGAAAGCTGAGCGCTGAAGAATTGATGCTTTTGAACTGTGATGTTGGAGAAGACTCTTGAGAGTCCCTTGGACTGCAAGGAGATTCAACCAGTCCATCCTAAAGATCAGTCCTGAATATTCATTGGAAGGGCTGATGCTGAAGCTGAAACTTCAATACTTTGGCCACCTGATGGGAAGAACTGACTCATTGGAAAAGACCCTGATGCTGGGAAAGATTGAAGGCAGAAGGAGAAGGGGATGACTGAGGATGAGATGGTTGGATGGCATCACCGACTCTATGGACATGAGTTTGAGCAAGCTCTGGCAGTTGGTGATGGACAGGGTTTCACATGCTGCAGTCCATGGGGTCGCAAAGAGTCGGACACGACTGAGCAACTGAACTGAACTGGGTCCCTAGGGTTTTGGTCACATCATCAAATCAAGTATATAGACTGTCTGAATGCACCGGCAGTCACGGCATGAGAAAGGCGAGGCTGACCGTTACTGGCGCTTTTAGAGGGTAGAGGTGGCGCTAGTGGTAAACCCGTCTGCCAATGCAGGAGGCACACAGGAGAAGTAGGTTCGATCCCTGGGTCGGGAGGATCCCCTGGAGAAGGAAATGGTACCCACTCCAGTATTCTTGCCTGGAAAATCCCATGGACAGAGGAGCCTGGCGGGCTACAGTCCATGGGGTCCCAAAGAGTTGGACACGACTGAAGTGACTTAGCATGAACTGACAGATTGCGGACTGGACTGAAGGGACCCAGTCCCTGGGTCACTAGTTCTAAATTCACTCTCATCCGGGATTGAGTGTCCACTCTGTAAACATGGTCTTGCCCTGGGAGCGCCCAGGTCATCTGCCCAAATGATTAACGGGTCCCAGCTGAAAGAAGGAGCTAGTTGGAGGGCCCTGACCTCCCGGGGGAGAGAACCTGGAGCCTGGGGGAGGGGAGGGAGCCTGGGAGCGCCAGGATGGGCTAGACCTCCCAGGGAGACACAAATTAACCAAGGGCCTACTAGGTGCCAGACGTTGTTCTGTCTGAGAACAAAAGCTGATGGAAAGTCTGGCTGGGCGGGGATTGTGGTTTAGCAGCAGGTGGTAGCGGTGCCCACAGAAGAACAGGCGCTAGCTCAGCGGTGCTCTGGAGGAAGGCAGAGCAGGGTCAGAGCATCGGGATGCCGGGGTGGGGCTGGGGGTGGGTGGGGGTGTGCAGTCCCAGGTCCAACAGAGCCTCGCAGGCAGAAATGGGCTGCGGTCCCAGGACCCAAACAGCGTTCTGTGATTGCAGGATGCACGGGGCCAGAAGGAGAGGGTAAGTCTTGGGACAGGGTCCAAGGCTGGGTAAGGGCTGTCTGAGGTCAGTGAAGTAGGGGAGTGAAGGGGGGGTCCTGAGATCAGGCTTGAGTTGCTGGCAGTCTGATCAGTGGTAGTGTGGGGTGGGGTGAGGTGTTTGAGGTGGGGAGACCTCTAGGTTTCTGGCTTGGGGAACCAGTGGATGAAGGTGAAACTCCATGGGTGACCCGCACTGACTGCTAGGGGAGTACAGTACACACCCCTTCCCTTATTAGAGATCCAGGACTGGGAGACGGAGCCCTGTTTAGTAGTTGAGACTTCTCTCTCCTCCAGGTCACAGTCCTGGTCAAGGTTCCCAGAACTGCAGCCATCCATCTTCGATGCTGGGGAGCACCGTTCCTGTCATTGGGATTTCCTTTCATTAATTCAACAAACTTTGAGCACCTTCTCTGCTCTAGGGGATACACTGATGAGCAAAACACACATTCCTGCCTGCATGGGGTCTGGTTTAAACGTGAGGGGAGGCAGCCTTTATCCCACACAGTGATTAATTACAAACCGCACCCCACCCCCAAGTGCCCTCCAGAGCCCAGCATTGGTTTGTAAAATGGGACTAAATCTGGGGTGCAAGGACATTTCCTGAAAAATGACAGGAGGTGAGAGCTGAAGGATGTGAAGGAGTTAACTCAGGGCATCCTGGGAAGAAGGCTGGACTCTTGAGCACGGGGACAGTACATGGTGAGATCAGGGCCCAAGGACCGCAGGGCACAGAGGGATCAATCAGTGAGTCCAAACTCAACCAGGGGAGTGACAAGGAGATGCTGGAAAACTCCCATGGCTGCTGCCAAGGACTGGGGTGCAAGAGGGAACTGGGGTTGGGGGGCTGAGAATCTTTTCTCTGGACTGCAGTGGTGGTTCCATAGCGGTACAAAACACAGAACTGGATACCAAGAAGGGTGAATTTCACTGTAAATTGCATCTCAGCTAGCCTTGCTTTATAGTTTTTTTAAAAAAAGAGAAAGAAGCTGGCAAGGTGGGCCAGTACGGCCCCATGGACCCTAGCAAGGGATCTGGTCTTGAACCAGCCATGCTGGCCGCTGAGGAAGGCGGACACCTGGAGCGATTTTGGAGGGCCCTTGGCACTCAGCAGCGTGACCTCACAGGCCGGGACCTCCGGGATAGGCACTGCCTGGTGCCACAGACACGGTCCCCCCCTCCCCGGGCTGCAGCTGCTGCTCCTGGCCTCCCTGACCCGGAAGTTAGGAGGATTTGCTGTTCCTGTAGAAGATTAGAGTCGCAACTGTGAACTCCAAGTGCCGTAGGGGAGAGGGGTGGGGGAGGGGTCTGCCTCCCTGTGAGTGGCAGAGAGTGAGCCCACCTGTCCTGAGCGGGGGCTGGGCCCAGAGCGGGGGCGGGCGGTGGAAGGGGGGCCTGCACCCCACCCTTGGTGCTGACAGCAGAAGCTGGCCCTCAGGCCATCACCACAGCCTCGGGGTGCATCCTGAACACAAACCTGCTTGGCCAGTCTGCACCAGCAGACCAGAGGCCTCCAGAGAAGCGGCACTGCAGAAAGGAAGCGTGAGCCCACCCGGGGACTCGTTCCTGGGTTGACCAGCCCTCCTGCCCACCCCACTCCCCATTTACCTAGTGTGGCCAGAACCAGCTCACCCAAGCTGTGGGCTGACCTCAGCAGGGCAGTGGTGGGCCCTGGGCACCCGAGGGCTCCAGCACACAGCGATGCCTCAAGCCAACTCACACAGAATCTCTGGATTCAGCCCTGGCCACCTCGGAGTGAATTTTTACAGAGGACCCCAAGTGGCTGGGAGGCAGAGGCCAGGGCTGGGACCCACAGCGTGAAAGGATGCCTTCTCTAGACAAATGCCGGCGGGGCTTGTATCCTAGGAGCTGGGGCTGGTCTCTGCACAATGCGCGGGGACAAAGGGAGCCCAAGCGGTAAACCCGCCCTCTTCCTGGGAAGCTGGGATGGTGAAAGGGCTGGCAAGACCGGGAGCCGCTGAAGGCGCCCCATCTGGGTTTGGTCACAACCAGAGCCCCGGAGGGCACTTCTCCCAGAAGAACACAAAACACACGCTTCACTACCTCACATGCTGCAGAATTCCCAGGAGAGAAACCGCCAGGCATCTCAGGCACTTGGCCCCTTAGATGTTATCAACGTAAACCCGGTCCAGATTGTCTCTGGCCTCCTGCCCTCACTTGCCGGACTCTGGCGCCACCTTGTGGCCCGCCCGGAACACCACGCCAAGAAAGGCCCTCAGTTTTATTTTAGCTCAGGACTCTAAAACCACTGGAGAAGGGGCTCTTGCCATAAACTGACGGGAACTGGGGCAGAGTGCTGGGGAAAGCAGGCCGGCAACCACCACTCGGCAGCCCGAGACGGCGCCTGTGGCGGGAATACCTCCTTGCCAACGGCTGAGGCGTCCACAGGACCCATGAGGGCACCTGCAGAATCTTATCAGGCTCAGTGTTTTCTCTGCTTAAAACGTGTGCCTGAAGCATGTGGCCCTCCTCCTCTGGGGGCAGAGGATGAGGGTCCTCTCATTGAGGCAGGAGGGGGTGTGGAGGTGAACTGCCCTGCCAACTGGCAGACACCCACCAACCACAGGGGACCCACAGCCCTTGCTGAAGGCGATCCTGCCTGAGTCCCTTCTGTGCTTGACTGTTCCCCTGGCGACTCTGACACCAAGATGCGCAGACAGATGCGTACGGAGCCCTCACAGGGACTGGGAACCGTGCAGGTGAGGTGAGGCAGTGACAGAACTCAAAAATAAACCTCTGAAACGTAATCAAAGTTTGACAAGGATGGGACCACCATCAGCAGGCTACGGTCCATGTGGTCGCAGAGCTGGACACAACTGACTCAACTTGCCACGCATGGAAAAAGCACGTGAAAAATCAGGACCAGCAAGCCAGCAGGGAGTGGAGCCAGGCCTGGCTGGGACCTCAGCTGCCACACGACCTGGACCTTCACACGCCGGAGCCAGCAGGCATGTTCCACCCTCACAGCCACTGCTCCACTGCCTGGGGTCCGGGGTCCGATTTCCGGCTCCTCCCTTTAAGCGTCTTCTGGACTTCACATCGGTCTCTTGGCTCCCAGGGCTTCTGTCGCTGGGCTGACACCCGCTCACCTCCATTCTCAGCTCCTTCTTGGAAACTCTCACCTAAACAGTCCTTCCAGCTGCGCTCATCTGGTGACCAGCTGGCACCACTCCTGAGCTCTACTTAGTAAACACACAGGAATGACTTTTCTTTTCTGTGCCTGAGAACCCAGGTCTGGAGGAGGAATAAAAAATTCCACACACCCACCTGTGCATGTGGTTAGTGGGTGTCTGCCAGTTGGCAGGGCAGTTCGCCTCCACACCCCCTCCTGCCTCAGTGACAGGACCCCATCCTTTCCCCCCAGAGGAGGGGGGCCACGTGCTTCAAGCACACATTTTAAGCAGAAAACAGAGTCTGATACTATTCCACAGGTGCCCGGCACAGGTCCTGTGGGACGCCTCAGCCTCCAGCCCTTGGCACAGAGGCATCCCCACCACAGCCCACTCTCGGGCTGCCGAGTGGCGGTCGCCAGCCTGCCTTCCCAGCACTCTGCCTCCATTCCCATCAGTCTAAGGGAAGGGCCCCTCCTCCAGTGGCGCCACATTTCAACATGGCAGAAACAAAAGCCGTCCACATCCCGAGGATTCTGAGGAAAAGCCGGCTTCATTTACTGCCACTTCTGAGAAGGCTGATCAACTCCTTTGAATTATCATTTTCATCACCGGGGAGCTTATTTTACTTTAGTGACTTTTAAATCTCAGGAGTGGAGACTGGCTTTATTTCCATCAGTATCTGACTTCTTTAACTGCCTATTACTCCTTACTTTCAAAATTAAGACTTAAAAAAACAGATGGCTTAACTGACCCCTGGGAGGGATCACAGCCCAAGATTGGGGAGGTAACGAGGCAGCAGCCACGACCCCTGTGCTATTCCCGCCAGAAGCCATCAGCAAGTTAGCACCCACCCACCCCTGTTCTCAAAGACAAAGGCCATTCTGAGAATTTTAAAAATTTTAATACAGTTCAAAGCAGCATGCGTGGTTCATTTCAGCTCCTTCACCGCCAAACCTAGAGGCAAAGACACAGAAACGTGAGCCAATCAAACGACTCGTCCGAGTCACTGCTGCCTGTCTGGATCTGGCACTTGGGCTAAAGAGGGCTCACAGAGCTCAGAAATTAAGCCCACCAGGAAGGTCTGCGTCAAACATTAAGTCAGTGTTTGATAATAAAAACGCAGGTAACTCTCACCCAGGCAGCGGCGCTGGTGACCTGTACTGTGAGGACGTGGCCCGTGGAACCCTGGCTGGGCTCTGAGCGCCCAGCTGCTCTGCTGAGCCTTCCACCACCAGGATGGCCCCTCTGCTTAATCCACCCGCATCGTCTGCTGTATTCAGTAAGTTTCTCAATCAGTGAGAAGGGGGGCCATCAATCCCAGCAGCTCCCTACCCTGCAGGGCCATGGTGAGGATGAAATGAGTGGCCCAGGGAGTGAGCGCCAGCTGGCACAATGCTGTATTAGAAAGGCATGGCTCCCTCTGGGTCTGACTTCTGAGAACCGCCTACGTGACACCACCGGCAGGAGCAGACAGTTAGACAAACCACAGAAGGGACTCTCCTAATTCTGGAGAGAAGTCGGGAAACATGCCCGCTGACACGGCCCCCCCCGCGGGCCGTCCGCACCCTCCTCCGTGGCTTCCAGCTACTCACCGGGGGGCAGGGACTGCTTCAGCTTCTCTGCCTTCTCTTTGTCTGTGATGACCAAGGTGTAAAGGTATCTGCTGCATCGAACTTTAAACTTCACATTATCCTTGTTTTTCTTGATCTTGACGGCTACCAGAGACCAGAGCAGTAGTAAGACTGTGTCACAGGAGAGACGTCGCACAGTCCACCTGCTGTCTGCTGCTTCTGCACAAAGCAGCACCCGTGACCGCTGTGCTCCCCTCCCTCGCGGTCCCTCTGATCAAGCAGAAAATAAGATCCCCCACCGTCCTCTGACCTCACTGTCAGAAATCTACATTTCCCTTGTATCAATACTCTAGAACCTGAGTTAAGGTCTGTATTTGTAACACAAGTAGCATCTGGCACAGTGATACACTCCAGACCATCCAGTATCCACCTTATATGGCTTTAAAATTCTCTATCAGGACCACAGCTTGGACAATAAAGAGCCCCAAGTGTGCCCCAAGCTCAACAGCGTGCAGTTTGAAATTTAGCCAACAATCTGATTATGTACAAGCGTCAATGCGTTTCTATGAGGCCAGGAGCTACTCTGCAGGCGGGAAGACAGCCCCTTCCAGGTGACTCATGTCTGGCACCCATCAAACTGCTCGTTCTGACTCCCATGGCGCAGGCTGACCTAGCCACATGACACGCAACTCCATCTCTGCCAGTAACTGCTGAAGGGGTCGGGCATGTCACAGGAAGCAAAACTGTGCCCGAACCTGCCCAAGGCACCGGCTGCCTCGGCTCACACTCTAATATATTAATCAGAACTGTGGATGTTTATTCAAACCAACCTATCCTGCTATCTTAACATTCCTCTCAAAGCTGAATAGACTGCTGTCCCTAGCAGCTGCCGTACACCTATAAACTGAACTCTCACAAGGTCAGACTAAGCAACTCTTAAAATGTTTACTCAACAACATATGATTCAGTAATTGTATTTACAGGAATATACTCAAAAGAACTGAAAGCAACAAGAGAGATTTTACATCAAAACTCACAGCAACATTATTCACAAGAGCCAAAGGCAGAAACCACCCAAATGTCCACGTTACGCTAAATGAACTAAGGTGGTCATGAAAGGACAAGTATTGCACGATCTCACTTATGTGAGGTACTGACAGTGGTCAGAGCAGAAGAGACAGCAGTAGAGATACAAGGACGGTGGTTGCCAGGGGCTGCAGGGAGAGTCACAGGCCAGCACTGGCCCAAGGCCTGTGAGGAGCCAGGCTGCCCGGGAGGAGGTGGGCGATGGGTGGAACCCATCTCCCCAAGCCCGTGGAAAAACCGGTCCCTGGTGTAAAATGGCTGGGGGCTCTTGGTTAATGGGTTACAGGGTTTTAGTTTTGCAAGATGAGAATTTCTCACAAAGCATGGCTGCCCTACAGTGTGAATACAAACCCAGTACATGCACTGCACACCCCCAAATGGTGAACTCTGCGTTGTTTATGTTACAATTACAGCCATGAAGACAATTTAAGTTTATCCAAAAAAGACTTCCTGGGCACCTTATAATATCCAGGGGAACCTGACCCCTCCTTTCACAGGTCACATTTTAACAGCAATGCAAAGCAGTCTGATGGATCTGGTGTCATCTCTTCACTGTGCTAAAATTCTCTACCAGGTCATCTGATCTGATCCTGACACCAATCCTGTGAGACAGGAATGACCACCCCCTCTTCTACAGAGGAAATGGTGGGGTCAGAGTTACCCACTTGGAGAGCTGGCCTCTGAACCCAGTAAGTGACCGCAAATTCCCTGGTCTGGACTAAAGCTGACCTGATAAAGTTTCTCTTTGCACGTGACTGGAAATAAAAAAATACAAGCACGTGGTCACCTGCAGCTCCCACAGTACCTGTTACAGGTAACGGGGACACAACTACAATTCTCCTCGCCCCCCACAAATCCCCAAAAGGCTCTGCAGTGAGCCAGCGCTGCGCCCCACCACTGAGACAGGGCATCAGAGACCTCAGGGCCGTAGCCCACCTGAATCTGTCCGGCCAAGAGCACTCTGCTTGCACAAGTTACCCAGCTCCCTTTAGGACGCATCTGGGAAGGGAGGGAAACTGCAAGCAGCAGCCCAAAAGAGACGTGTTAAAGCTGCACCACACCCCAGTCCAAACCCAGTGCTGACCACCAGCTCCCCAAACCCCCTCCAAAGAGATGAGAGAACTCCCTCTCACAGTCAGGGTAAAGAGAGAACACGCGGGCAGCTGGGGCTGGCACGTGTCGATCAAAGCCTTGCCGCTTTGTGTGTCTCCTATCAGTGACCCTTCCCCTTCGCTTATAAACCTGGACACCAATACACGGAGAAGAAAAATGATGTAGTTCATTGTGACAGAGCTTGTCCTCGGCCCAGAACCCAACACCCGCACTGACTCCGAGTTTGTGAAACCTGAGTTTCCCGACGTCCCCCCAGCAGGAACCTCCACTGTCCCCCGGAGTTTGCGCAAACTCCTGTCTACTAGGTCGGTGATGCTATCTAACCCTCTCATCCTCTGCCGTCGCCTCCTTTTGCCTTCAGTCTTTCCCAGAACCGGGGTCTTTTCCAACGAGTCAGCTCTTCACATCCGTTCACAGTACCCAACACACACCAGGATACAAAAAACCCCTGGGGACCCTCCTCAAGGAAGGAAGAGAACACACCCCGGACCAAGCGCCTTGTCTTATGGGAGACAGGCTGAGACCCCCGAACCTCGACAGCAGACGAGGGCAGAAGCGGCCGCCCGGCGCCCGCCAGCCATTCCGGGGGCTTCCGGGAGCCCGCGATCGCCGCCTCCCGTCCAGGGCGCCCACTTACACTTGGCGTCCTTGCGGCGGGCTGTGAGCAGAAAGTCCTTGATTTCCTCAATTTTGCGAGGCTGCAACAGAGAGCGAAGGCAATCAGCCGCTGAGACGCATCTGCTGGGGTGCCCAACCCCGGCAGCCCCTTTGAGGCCCCTGAAGACCCTCGCAGAGACCGTCCTGCCTGCGCCCCCCGGGGAGAGCCCCAAGTGGGGGTCGTACTCACCATAGCGACGAGGCGCGGGGCGCGCGACCGGAACCTGCAGGGAAGACAAGCGTTGGCGGCGTCAACGGGGGCGCGGGCACTGGCGGCGGCCCTGCCTCCCCGCCCCGTGCCCCCGAAATGCCGGCCCCATCGCACCCCACCCTCCCCCCGCAACACCTTCAACCCAGGACTGGGGTCCTCAGATAACACCCGGCGAGGATGACCACAGATTACTACCCCATTCCCCACGTACGGCACTAGAGACTCACGTCAAAGGGCGAGAAGCGAAGAGAGCGGAAAAGGAAGAGACTTCCGCTTCCGGGCAATTAAACCGTGCCCCAGAGGAAGCTGGATACGGTGTCTGCAGAGGGTCAATAAACCACACAGGCGTTTGCCCTTCACATGACTGCTTCTCTGCCCTCTTCTGGCCTAGATTAACAGTGCAGCTTCCTGAACGCAGCGGGCCGCCTCCCTGCCCCGACTCTTGACTGACTCTATTCCTCCGCCCAAATCCCTCCTTGCCTTTGTTAGGTTTTATTTCAGACCCAGTTTGAAGACCTGTGTTAGGACTTATTATCAACTACTTTCATTAGGCCTCTGTGTTAAATGGCAACCCACTCCAGTGTTCTTACCTGGAGAATCCCAGGGACGGGGGAGCCTGGTGGGCTGCCGTCTATGGGGTCGCACAGAGTCAGACACTACTGAAGCGACTTAGCAGCAGCAGCAGCACTTGGGCATCTAGGCAGAGATGTTTTTCATTTAAATGAAGGGTTGTTGTTCTCCTGTCATGTCCGACTTTTTGCAACCTCATGAGCATGCACACCAGGCTCTGCTGTCCTCGACTATCTCCCGGCTGCTGCTGCTGCTGCTAAGTCGCTTCAGTTGTGTCCGACTCTGTGCGACGCCATAGACGGCAGCCCACCAGCCTCCCCCGTCCCTGGGATTCTCCAGGCAAGAACACTGGAGTGGGTTGCCATTTCCTTCTCCAATGCAGGAAAGTGAAAGTGAAGTCGCTCAGTCGTGTCCGATTCTTAGCGACCCCATGGACTGCAGCCTACCAGGCTCCTCCGTCCATGGAGTTTTCCAGGCAAGAGTATTGGAGTGGGGTGCCATTGCCTTCTCCAGAGTTTGGGCAAATTCATGTCTATTAAGTCGGTGATGCTATCTATCTAACCATCTCATCCTCTGCTGCCTCCTCCTTTTGCCTTCAATCTGTCGCAGCATCAGGATCTTTTCCAATGACTCAGCTCTTCACATCAGGTGGCCAAAGTATTGGAGCTTCAGCTTCAGCATCACCTTCCAATGAATATTCAGGTTGAAGGGACTCTCCTGTGTATATTTTAGAAACTCTTTCTAGGAAAGTGAAAGTGAAGTCACTCAGTTGAGTCTGACTCTTTGTGACCCCATGGACTGTAGCCTGCCAGGCTCCTTCTGTCCATGGAATTTCCCAGGCAAGAATACTGGAGTGGATTGCCATTTCCTTCTCCAGGAGATCTTCCTGACCTAGGAATTGAACTCACAGCTCCTGCATTGGTAGGCTGGTTCTTTACCACTGAACTGCCTGGGAAGTCCATTTAAGAACTGGTACCATTGGGAATTCCCTGGTGGTCCAGTGGTTAAGACTGCACTTCCACTGCAGGGGATGTGGGTTAGACGCCCCTGGTCAAGGAACTACGATCCCACTTGCTGGTGGAGCAGCAATAAATGAATAATTGGAACTACAAAAGCAAGTTAAAACCTAGAATAGCTGACCTCTGTGGAATACTCCTTGGGCAGCCCCTGCCTTAAGCACTTCACCCACAGGGCCTCTGTGACCCTCGGGTGTGCTGGTGAGGGGTGGCCTGGTCATTTACCCCAGTCTTACCCAGGGGAGAATGAAGGCTTGTCAGTTGCTGGGAGAGGTGACATCAAGACTCGAACACACACTCCCAGACTCCTGACCGCTTCCTCCGGAGGCTGTGTGTGCACCTGCAAAACACTGGCAGCTCTGGGAAGGCAGCATTCTCTCTGCCCCTTTGCTCCCTCACAGCCTCCATCCCATCCTTGGCAGTTTATTTTCTCGGCACAAATTTACCCTCAGCTCTTAGAGAAGTGGCAGGCTCCGGGAAGCCTGAGGTTATCGATTTTATTTTTATCCTCCACTTTAATTTTATTTTTAACCTCCTTACAAATGTCTACATTTTATTATATTTGTTTCTCCCCTCCCATTTAATAACTGCACATCAGAATGTAATTGCCCTGTGGGCCTTATTACAGAGCAACCCACCTGAAGAGAAGGAGTCCTTTACCATGAACCTCACTTTGAACTCACCTCCCTCCCTCCTCGCTTTCCTCCCATTAGACGAGCCCAGGTTGAGCATCTTCCTAGAGATGCTGGAGATACAAGGAAAGATAAACCTGCAGTTCTTGCCCCTGGGAGATCGCGAGATCCTCTAATTGTGCTGGAGAGCCTTTTAAAAGAAGCCAGACTGTATTTCTGTGACTACAGATGCATCTGGGTGTTAACCACTCGAAAGGCTAATTGGTAGGGGCTTAATTTGAGATTATCTGAAGGTCAGGATGCCTCAGGTCTGAACTGAGAAGGTGAAACTGTTAGTTGCTCAGTGTCGTGTCCGCCTCTGTTCGACCCCATGGACTGTAGCGCCCCAGGCTCCTCTGTTCATGGGATTCTCCAGCAAGAATACTGGAGTGGGTTGCCATTTCCTCCTCCAGGGGACCTTCCTGACCCAGGGATCCAACCCAGATATCCCTCATTGCAGGCAGATTCTTTTCTGTCTGAGCCGCCAGGGACCCGAGAAAGACACTCTCAGATCCACCAGGCTGACCTGACAGCCCCCTCCGTCTCGCACTGCTGCCTTTCTGGGCTTTTCTCCCCTACTACTCGGGCAGAAGCACCGGCCTTTTCAGCCCAGCCAGCGGGTTTCCCATGCGCACTTCCCGAGTCCAGGCGTCTGCCTGGGTCCTCCCCTCTGATACTAAGTCCTGCTCATCCTCAGCGCTCAGCTCTCCCCCTCCTCCGGGCGGGACCCTGCATCTCTGCCTCCTGTCACCCGTCACTCGTGTGGTAGATACTCCCACGCGCCTCTGCATAGACTGTGCGGCAGTGTTAAACTTTTCATACATCTGCACCAATTTTCAAAAATTTTTAATAAAGGCGAGAATGAGGTTCTGCGTGCTGCCGATAACTCTCCAAAGGCAGTGCTCATAAAGCTACAGAGTTGCTCAGAGCTGCCATGGATGATCCTTAAGACGGACGCAGCATCCATCTAGATCACTCACTATATGAAGGGTGGGTGGATTGATGGGGGTGGTTGGATGAATGAATGATGGGATGTCGAGAGGGATGGAGAGCTAGGGAAGGGGAAAAGGGAGGACAGAAGGGAGCATCAATGTGGACAAAGCAAAGCCCAGCACATAGTAGGTCCAT
This sequence comes from Bos mutus, assembly GCF_027580195.1. NCBI lineage: Eukaryota > Metazoa > Chordata > Mammalia > Artiodactyla > Bovidae > Bos > Bos mutus. The sequence continues at coordinate 6,132,767 of NC_091635.1, read as the reverse complement.
GGAATATTTGTTGGATGAATGCCTGGTGCTGCTCCCCTCCACAGGACCTGCAGGACAGGCATGGGGGCAGGGAGAGGGGCTGAACCCCGCTACCCCACCCTCACACTTTTTAAATAATAAATATCGCAGTGAAACTGCGCAATTCAGATTGGGACTTGAGCCCATGGTCTTTTTAAAATTAAATGTAACTAATTCTATTTTTGGCTGCACTGGGTCTTCGTTGCTGCTTGGGCTTTTCTCTAGCTGCGGTGAGCAGGGCTGTCCTCTAGCTGCGATGCTCAGGCTGCTCACTGGGCGGCTTCTCTGCTGTGGAGCACAAGGTCTAGAGTGTGGGCTCAGTAGTTGTGGCCCTTGGACTTAGTTGCCCCGCGGCACGTGGGATCTTCCCGGACCCGTGTCCCCTGCACTGGCAGGCAGGTTCCTAACCGCTGGACCACCAGGGAAGTCCCTGAACCTCCCTGTTGGCAGCAACCTCAGAGACAGATGTTCAGCCTCTTGAATTGCCTAAGAAAAGACCATAAATGTCCAGTAACACACAGACACCTGTATTCAAGGACCAAAGGCTTTTTCCAGCTTCCCAAGGGGTACAAATAGTGACATCAGCTGCCACCGCTGAAAGTAGAAGCTGGGAGCCCGGAGGGAAGGCTCCCTCGTTCACGAGAGGGTGGGCCCCACGGGAAACAGTGGAAACGAGAGCCAAAGCCCCGGTCTTGGGAGACGGCCTGTGTCGCTGGGTGGAGCCCGGGATGCTGCATTCGACAGACACCTGCCTGGTGATGCCGATACTCTGAACTCTGCGAGGGGCCCAGGGAGGACCTCGGAGGAGATGAAGGCCCCTGGATTTAAGAGCCTGGCCCAGGTTGCTGTTACCGAGTCACTCTGGTCATGAAGCGTGGAGGATGGGTTGGAACGACCAAGACGGTGGCCGTGAGAATGAGGAGGGCTACTGTCAGTGTCCAAGGCCCAGGGAGGAGGGTCTCAGCCAGGGGGGTGGCCGTTTGGTCGGAAGGCTGGAGGTGGACGGAGGGCGCGTCCAGAGCTGCAGGAAGCCTTCACTTCTCCCCTTGCCGCCACACGCCACCGCCGCCCCAATCATCCTGCCAGCCTCAGGGCTCCTCGACCCTGCCCCAGCGGGCCAGGCACACAGCTTCCACCCCTAGTGGGGTCTGGCCACCCCTGAGGGCTGCCCAATTTAGATGCCTGTGCAGCTTCCAGGGCACATCGGAAGGAGATCTGGACTGGCCAAGAAATCAGCACAGACTGCACGGTGGGCAGAGGCCCTTATGACACATGGTGTGATCTGAAGGCCTGAAAGACCTTCCCAGGCCTCCACGTTTTCTCTCCTTCAATTCATTCCGTTCATTCAAATTGCGTTTAATGGGGCTCCCCTGGTAGCTCAGTGATAAAGAATCTGCCTGTCAATGCAGAAGCCGTAGGAGGCATGGGTTCAATTCCTGGGTTGGGAAGATCCCCCGGAGAAGGGAATGACAACTCACTCCAGTATTCTTGCCTGGGAAATCCCATGGACAGAGGAGCCTGGGGGGACTACAGTCCATGGGATCTCAAAGAGTTGGACACGACTGAGCAACTGAGCACGCATGCGCGAACTCTTTTTCCGCGCCAGGCTCTGGAATAACCAGGCTGTTGGGGTTTGGTGTTTCATTCAACCTGAGTCCCGAACAGCAAGGGCTGTGCCCGCAGGCACGACGGTCCTCCTGGGGGTGCCCGTGGGGTAGTTCATGGTTTCTGTTAGAGCCGGGAGACAGGAGGAGGTGGGGGGGGCGCTCCCCAAAAGGCCGTTCCCACTCGGTGCTGCTCTGCAAGGCTGGGCTTGTCCACGGCAGACATCATGCTGCAAAAACCCGTGCCTGCTTCCAGTCTCGTCTCCTTCGCTTGTTCTAAAGCAAGGAGTGGGGGGGGGGGGGAGCGGGGAGAGGGGGTCGGAATCACTACCTCCCTCTACTCTCTCACGGGGCTGCTGTGAAGCCCCAGTGGCTCAGTGAGAATCAGAACCATCTTGCTTGCCTCCCTCCATCGGAAAATCGCCGCCCAGCCCTGGGTGTAGTTCCCACCAGTGGCCGCACGAGGGTGCTGAGGCCGTGACTGGAAATGGAAAGGGAGGGAACCGGGCGTTTTCTGCCTCGAATCCTAAAACCTCCGGCTGAGAGCACTTACATAAATTAGAGGTAATATTTGTATGGTATTTCATACCTGACGGGGTGCTCTCATATCTACCATCTCATATAATTTCCAAGAGGCCCCCAAGAGGACCATGCCGTCTGCTGCCGGCAGGGCTGGCCTTTAAACCATCCTGGCTGGGGTTTGTTTATTAAACCTGAAAGGTTTTCAGCCCCGGGGGGAGAGCGTAGGGTGCCTCTGGCTGAATTTGGTTGCTTGGGGAAAGGACGCGGAGGGAGGGAAAGAGGCAGGGTGTGGGCACGGGGCTGGTGCGTTTATGGGGGGTGGGGGCAGCTGTGGACCAGAGATGGCTAAAGGAATGCAGGGTTCTCCCTTCCTCCACCCTCAAAGAGTCCAGGGTAACCTCCGGTCCTCCCGCCCCCAACCCCCTCACCCCCGCCCCGGGATGTAGGTTTAATATTCTCCCCGCTGCTGTGCTAAAAGTCATAAGGCATGGCCGGTCAGACTGGCACCGGGTTTCTCAAACTCAGACTGCCGACTTTCGGACCAGATCGTTCTGGTTTTGCTGGGGGTGGGGTGGGGGTGGGGAGCAGTTCTGAATAGGTAGCCTGCTCGGTTCTCCCTGACCTCTACCTGCCAGATGCCGCACCCTCACCACTGTGACAGACAAGAGCATCTCCAGACACTGTCCCGCGTCCCTGGGGAGCAAGAAACATCGCTGCACATTCAGAGCCCCTGGACCAGAAGGACAAAACCGAGAGGATGTTCTTTATTGTAGTGATGTCTGTCCTGCACCTGTGGCCAGGTACCCCTGTGCTCAGGCCGCTGTCTTTGCACCCAGTGGCCACTGCCACTGTAGGTACCCGGTCCTTGCCCTGGGATGCTCGAAGGTCCAGCATCTTCTTCTACTGCTTCTTTGTGGGTCTCTGGCCAGCTGGCAAGGACGGGTGTGGGCATGTAGTCACTCACAAGAACGCGTGCAGGCCCATCGGCCGGAAGCCCTGACCCTTAGGAATGGCGCTCACTTCTTCGGCAGCCGGAGGGCCATTTCCAGTGGGAGTCCTCGTGTGGGGACGGGGTCTGGTGAGGGAGTGGGGGAGGCAGGAGGCAGAAAAGGCAGAAAAGGAGCTTGTTGTTAAGGGGCCTTTAAGGGAGCAGACGCCCACCTGCCCAGACAGCTCATTGACTGACTAAATGGATTCAACCCATTTTTAGAGAGCTCCTTCTGTCAGCTCCTTCAGGCGGGTGGTGAAGACACAGAAATAAGATCCAGCCTGCCTCTCTGTCTCCATCTCTAGAAACTCACAGACTAGCAGGAGAGGCACAGATAAGGCAGTCAGTGCTTCTCGTTCACGGTGGGACCAGATGGGGACTGTGGGAGTCTGATCCAGGCTGGGGACAGGCTGGGCTCAGGGAAACCCTCCCGGAGGAAGTTACAATGGTGCCCATTCACAGCTGAGAGAACCCACCCAACACGCTCAGCAGCCTGCCAGCAAGAGCAAACTCTCACTGCTAATATGTTCCGGGGGAAGGGGGGGGGGACAAGAACAGCAATGAGCAATAATAGCAAAAGAAACAATGAGACTGGGTGGCCTCAATCCAGGAGGTCTTCCTGGACGAAGTGCTGTGATAGTATGTGGGCTGCCGTCTATGAGGTTGCACAGAGTCAGACACGACTGAAGCGACTTAGCAGTCCCTGGAGACGGACAGTCTTGGATTGAAATCCTATGTCTGACTGAGAGACCTTGAACCAGTCTCCTGGCATCTCTGAGCCTCAGTCTCTGTTGAGGAGGGATATGAATCCTTCCAAGACTTCCCAGTCCCTGTGCCGAACGGGTGGAGTCCACACAACTGTCGGCAGAGGAAACCATACCAGCATGTGCTTAGCCCAGCAGCTGGCTCTGGGCCTGTGAGCTGAGTGTGAGTCAAGAGTTGCCAATGGGGCTTCCTGGGTGGCTCAGTGGTAGAGAATCCACCTGCCAATGCAGAAGACACGGGTTCGATCCCTGGTCTGGGAAGATCCCACGTGCCATGGAGCTACCAAGCCCGTATGCCACAACTACTGAGCCTGTGCCCCGGAGCCCAGGAGCCACAACTACTGAAGCCGGCGTGCCCTAGACCCCGTGCTCTGCAAGCAGAGAAGCCACCACAGTGAGAAACCTACGCACCGCAACTCGAGGGTAGCCCCGCTCACCACAACGAGAGGAAAGACCCCGCAGCAAGGAAGATCCAGCACAGCCAACAAATCAGAGTTGTCAGTGGATTTGGAGCCCCACAACCCGGAGAAGAGGAGGTGGGCTGGGGCGGCCCCGGATCTGGGTGAGGCAGGACCCCTGGGGAAACCCGCTTGGTGCCCAGAGGGGACCCAGCCAGTTTGACAGATGCCGCCTCCTCAATTCCCCTGCCTCCACCCTCCACTTTACACTGTGAACGGCTTCCACGGTGTCCAACCTGCTACCGTAAAAAGGATAGATTAGACAGCGTCCACCAGCAGTGAGGAAAATAATATCAGGGCAGAGGAGAATCCATCTTGAGCGTAAGGGACGAGCGCCCCTCCTATACATCAGCGGGTGCCAGGGGTGAGGGGCACATGAGACAGAGGAAGAAAAAAGGGCACAGTCCCTTCAGAGTAAGGGACAGGGCCCCGGCCGATCGGCTTGTATATATCTTGCATTATGCAGCGGGAGAGAGAAAATCAATAGAGCTGTCAGCGGTGTAATGCATTCAGCATTGCAGACAGTCCCATCTCAGGATGCTCCAGACAGATGCTTCAGATTAAAAAAAGGGGGGAGGGGGAGAAGGACTGCAGGGGTGGGAGACAAACGCCCTGACAGACCAGAGGGAAAGAGGGGGCATGACTGAGGTGCTGCGAAAATTAAAGTCCATAAATCACCAGGCTGGGAGAGCATCCTGGGTGTGACTGACTGGAGACCCTTATCATCAGGGGTGGCAGGGCCTTGGCCCCCTCTGCAAGGTGGGTTTCGTGGTGGGGGAGAGGGGTGAGCACGGGGCCCTCTAGTATTAGCGGTGTTAGTGACAGGGCGGTGGAGGCTGGGCTAGACTGGGGTGTGGGGGTAGGGGAAGCCAGATGCAGTGAATGATAACCTTTGAGCCTCGGGGGGTTGTGGGGGTCCTTTGGGTTGGTGGGGGATCTCCATGGACCTGCCTGCTGGATGCCTGCTTTCCCCTCAACCTCAGAGTCTCTGACCTCCTACCCCTCCTCCCAGGAGCCCCAAGGGCTGCCTGCATCACCCCCTCCTTGGAGGTGACCCCTGTAGGAGCCTGGGCAGTCTGTGTATCCTTCCCAGAACTAGCTGTCTCAGGCGTAGAACTCAGGAGCCCTCTGGATGCTTCCAGACCCTGACCGGAAGCAACACAGCAATGACTGGTTGCCCGTCCCTCCTCCCCCTGCTGTCCTGCCTTCTCTCCACATCTCCCTCTTCTCCTCCCTCCCATCTACCCCCAGAGCACCCCACTAGCCGAACCCCACAAGGTCATGGTCACCCACGGGACCGGAGCAGGGTGGAGTTCCGACCTGGAGGGACCAGATGGCCTGTCTTCACGGTACCGGGAGTCCGTGGGCGGCAGGCCTCCGGGGGCCCAGTGATCCAGTGTGGCCGCCTCCCCGTCCGGCTCCTCCGTGGCCCCGAGGCAGAGGAGTCCCTGGGGCTCAGCCTGCTCCCGTCTGTCCCGCCCATCATCCCAGCGTCCCCCGCACTCCCTGGTCCCCGGAAGCCCGGCCACGTCTGCAGGCTCAGGTTGGCATCCACAGGCGCAGACGCACCCTGGCCGGTGAGCCTCCCGCGTGCGGGTGAGCCGCGCGCATGCATAGCCGCCCACCCGAGAAACAGGCAGGCCCGAGGCTGCTTCTCCGGGTACCATCGCCCAGGACACGTTCTGCCAATTAAACTGGTGACCGCGTTTCCAGAAGCAATTGCGGAGAGCTGCACTGCCTCCCAAGGTGAGGCGATTAAGGAGAGCGCTCAAGGCCGCCCTGCGGCTGGAAGCCGGCCCGAGGGGTCAGGGGACCACGGGGACGCGAGGGCGCCGGAGTGTGCGCCAGCGGAGAGGGTCCTGCGCAGGAAGCCGGAGTTGGGAGGAAGGAGAGGAAGCTGGAAGCGGCCGGGGGGCCCGCACCCCACGCTTCAGAGCCAGAACTGGGTCTCTGTGCCCCTGTCCTTCCTGTCTCCTCTGGTGTGTGCCAGTTTAGAAACAAGATTTGTGCGAATCTAGACTCCATCCCCGGAGAAGGCGATGGCACCCCACTCCAGTACTCTTGCCTAGAAAATCCCATGGACGGAGGAGCCTGGTAGGCTGCAGTCCATGGGGTCACGAAGAGTCAGAGGACTGAGCGACTTCACTTTCACTTTTCACTTTCCTGCATTGGAGAAGGAAATGGCAACCCACTCCAGTGTTCTTGCCTGGAGAATCCCAGGGACGGGGGAGCCTGGTGGGCTGCCGTCTCTGGGGTCGCACAGGGTCGGAAACGACTGAAGCGACTTAGCAGCAACAGCAGCAGCAGCAGACTCCATCCCAGGGGTCAGGGAGGCGCACTGCCTGCTTGGGAGCAAGGAGGAGCAAACTGACCTGGGTCTCTGCGGTGAGAAACCTTTCCCGGGGTCTCCTCGGCTTCCTTGCAAAGGCTGGGGAGCCGCCAGAGGCCTCCCACGTGGCGAAAATCACAGCACCTTTGGAGCAGGAAGGATGGAGTCAGAAGTGGCCCCAACCAGCCTCCTTCCTGGCTGAGGCCTGGGGAAGGGCGGCCCTGGCTGCTCGTCACGTTCTCCAGTTCTCCAGCTCCAAGACACGACCCTGTCCGCCCTGCCTTCCTTCCACCTCTACCTGCTCTCTGGATCGCCTATAAGGTAACACGGGCTGTTCCCTTTGCTCTGCTCTCATCCTCCCCATGGGCTTCCCAGGTGGCTCCAGTGGTAAAGAACCCACCTGCCAATGCCGGAGACTCAGGAGATGCAGGTTCGATCCCTGGGTCGGGGAAGATCCCCTGGAGAAGGTTACCCACTCCAGTATCTTGCCTGGAGAATCCCATGGAGAGAGGAGCCTCGTGGGCTACAGTCCATGGGGTGGGGCTGCAGAGTCAGACATGACTGAGCACGGCACATCCCTCCCCGAGAAGTAGCCTGTGGTCTCTGGAAAGTTAACCTCCCAGACGGGGGTGATAGGAAGTGGGGGGAAGGCCGAAGGGCAGTTGGGTCCTCCCAACTCTGCCTCCTTCTTTCCTGTTCAGAGTTTCCCCCTCAGCCCTTGCAGGGCAGACTGCTCTCCTGTTGGTGGAGGAAGGCAGATGCAGCCGGCTTGTGAAGGACAGCAGGTGAGGTCTTTGGGGGAGATCTGGGGGCAGGGCGGGAGTAGGGGGGAGTGGCTGCCCTTGGGTGTCCATGCGGACTTACCCCTCTGGGAGCAGGGCCCTGGTGGGGTTGGAAGAGGCGCTGTGTGCGGCTGACTGGAGTCACATCAGACCTGGAGAGGAAGCCTAATGGGAGAGCAGTGGGGGACCCTGTTCTGTGGGTTCAGGGTAGAACAGGACAGAAGCTCCAGGGGCTCCCCGGTGGCTCAGTGGTAAAGAATCCGCCTGCAATGCAGGAGACAGGGTTTGATCCCTGGGCTGGGAAGATCCCCTGGAGGAGGGCATGGCAACCCACTCCAGTATTCTTGCCTGGAGAATCCCATGGACAGAGGAGCCTGGCGGGCTACAGTCCGGGGCGTTGCAAAGAGTCAGACACGACTGAGCGACTAACACACACACAGTGTCAGGTGGCACACCAGCTGCTGTGGGACCACCATGTCCCACCATCCTCACCACAGCCACGCATTAGGCAAGATCACAGTCCTTGTGTTGCAAGCGAGGTCCTTGAAGCACAGAGATGTTAAGCCACTTGCTCAAGGTCACACAGCCAGAAACTGAAGGAAAAGGACGCCTCGTTACTTGAGCTTGGAGCATTTCCCCATTGAATTCCTCAAAGCCCTTTGCCTCCCTCTCCAGGGACCAAGTGGGTCACAGGTTGCTGAGAGAAGGATTCAAATTGAGGTGATTGCTTGAATTTACAAATATGTATTGGGCCCCTGCTCTGTGCTGGGACTGGGGGGTCTCGAGATGAATCAACACATCTCCTGTCCTCACGGCCTTGGCCGCTAGTCTGTGAGGTGGGCCAGTTTCTCGGCTCTGAGTTGGCCCCACAGCTCCCAGCTAAAGAGACAGCAGCCACGTGACTCCCTCTTCCCCATGACAATGTGACCCTGCCCCAAGGCCTCGGATGATTGGGCCAAGCTGGGACAATCCTGGGTTTGGAGCCAGAGCTTAGAGCCTCTGGTTTGTTTTGTGGCTGATTGTCTGGGGTTTCATCCAAACCGGGGGCCCGGGGAGCCTCTTCGGGAGAAGCCAAGGTGGGTGCATGAACGCTGGAGTCAGGGACAGGAGCTTCGGAGAAAGAGGAGCTGGTGGACACCTTCCTCGCGGCTGTGACAGCAGCTAAACGTTCTCTTCCAGGTCCTGTGAAGCTCACCCCTCCCCTGCACACAGATTTCTACCTTTTCTTGAAGCTGCTTTGAATTGGTTTGCATTTTGGGAACCAGATGACCCCTAGGATAGAAGACAAGGTGAGAAATCCAGGTTGGGTGGAGGATCCCTGTGCTGGAGGGGCCTGGAGGAAGGGGGTTGGGAATCTTCCTGGGGCCTCAGCAAATGACTGGGGTCTCACCCCAGGCAGAGAGGAGAGACAGAAGGGGCGTCCCAGGGAGTAGGGGGCAGCCTGGCAGAGGGAACAGCCCACACCGAGATGGGCAGATGTGCAAGTGGCCGACATGCTCTGGAGCCTTCCTACAGGGGTGTGCTGGCAAATGATTGAAATCTGGCTTTCTGACCTAAATTACGAAATCAGTCATTCATTTGTAGCATGTGCTGATTCCCACGGTGTCAGTCCTCCTGCCATGGTCAATTTCAGGCTGTTGACGTGATGTCAGTTTTTGAATGTGGAGAGAGTGGTTCCCATGAACTGGTCAGAGCCGGTTCTAGGAGACCACCCATCAGGTCAGCAGGTCATCACCTAAACGCAGGGGCCACATGGAGAGGACAGGAGAGGAGGAGCAAGATGGGGTTGGGAGGGTTTTTTGAACTTTATTTTACCTCTTTGTATTTTTTGGCTGTGCTGGGTCTTCGTTGCTGTGCCTGGGTTTCTCTGGTTGCGGTATGTGGGCTTCTCACTGCGGTGGCTTCTCCTGGGGCAGAGCACGGACTCCAGGGCCCACAGGCTTCAGCAGTTGTGGTACACGGACTTAGCTGCCCTGCAGCTTGTGGGATCTTCCCAGACCAGGTATAGAACCTGTGTCCCCTTCATTGGCAGGCGGATTCATAACCACCAGGGAAGTCCCTGGGAGGGGTTTCGAATGTCGTGTGTTCGGGAGGCTGAGCTTCAGTCTCAACTGGCAGAAGCCCAGGCTTGATTGGGTGCTTTGGGTGGGCGGGTGAGTCAGCAGCTCTAGGCTCTTTGTGGTCTGCTGAGGCCTGGCCTCCCCTTAGGCTGGTCCTTCGAATAACCCCAGGGGGGTCTGTTCTAGCCTGGTACTGGATCTGGGGAGGGGTGCATAGAATGTGAGGTGCACTTTCCCAGCAGAGGGGGAGAAGGGGAGTTCTGACTGCCCCAGCCAGCTGTGCCGCGGGCCCATCCCTCATTTTAATGAGTCTATCCAAATCTCGTTTGCTAATGAGGATTTTAATGGTCACAGGCTGACAAGGGAGACTGAGAGGGGAGACGGGAAGGTCGTTACAGAAATGAAGTGTGGAGCTAAGTGGCACGCCACTGCCATCCACCTTCCCACCAGAGTGGCTGAGCCATGGGAAGCAGGGACTGGCTTGCCTCACTTTGGGGGCTCCTGGCTGGGCCTGGGGGTCAGCACCACGGACAGGGCACAGCTTCGATCTGCCTTCCCTTGGTCTGGCATGCCAGCTGCTTCTGCTCCCTGATAAAGTTTGTTTTTCCTAAGCTTCAGATGGGGTGTCATCCCCCTTTGGAAATCTTGAGTGCAGCCCCAGATGCTGTCTGCAGGGCAATCTTTGCACAATCTCGTAGCACCTATGACAGGGTGTTAAAATGCTTCATTTCCTTGGCTGTTTTCCCTGCTCATTTGTAAACCACCTTGAATGCAGGGTGTGTGTTTCCGTCTCCATATTCCTGAGTCCTGACCATGTGCCCAGTACTCAGGGAGAGAATTTGTTGGGGAATGAATGAATGAACTGGTGAATAAATGCTTAGATGGACAGTGTGTTCAATGAAAGAATCAATGGGTATAGAATACTGGCTAAGCTATTGAAGGGGTGGGTAAAGATTCAGATACAAAAAGAAACATCCCATGCTTGAGACTGCACAAGAGGGACAGGAAAGTTAGAACAGAGATTTCCAGAAATCTTCTTATCCATCCCTTCACCATTCTTCCTTGATACAGAGCTAGTCAGATAAAAACATCACATTTCAGCATTCTATACAGTTATCTGTGGCCATGTGACTAATTTATAGCCAACAGGGTGTAAGGAGAAATAGTGTAAGGGGAGGGGGCATGCGCTTCTTCCCTCCCTCCTTCGGATTGGCTGGACTGTAGGGCTGTTGGCTGGAGCTGGAGCAGCTGTCTCAGACTTTGCATCCAGCCAGTTAGGAGCAACATGATAGACTGAGGCTTCTGAGGACTCTGCAGAACAGAGCTTCTGGTCTAGTCCTGGGTTGCTAACATCTAGATTGCAGTGGGAGACGGAAATGAATCTCTAACATTTTATCCTGTTATTTTAGGCTTCAGTGCCTCAGTTCAGTTCAGTTCAGTTGCTCAGTCGTGTCCGACTCTTTGCGACCCCATGAATCGCAGCACGCCAGGCCTCCCTGTCCGTCACCAACTCCCAGAGTTCACTCAAACTAATGTCCATCGAGTCGGTGATGCCATCCAGCCATCTCATCCTCTGTCGCCCCCAATCCCTCCCAGCATCAGAGTCTTTTCCAATGAGTCAACTCTTCGCATGAGGTGGCCAAAGTATTGGAGTTTCAGCTTCAGCACCAGCCCTTCTAAAGAACACCCAGGACTGGTCTCCTCTAGAATGGACTGGTTGGATCTCCTTGCAGTCCAAGGGACTCTCAAGAGTCTTCTCCAACACCACAGTTCAAAAGCATCAATTCTTCGGCGCTCAGCTTTCTTCACAGTCCAACTCTCACATCCATACATGACCACTGGAAAACCATAGCTTTGACTAGACGGACCTTTGTTGGCAAAGTAATGTCTCTGCTTTTGAATATGCTGTCTAGGTTGGTCATAACTTTCCTTCCAAGGAGTAAGTGTCTTTTAATTTCATGGCTGCAGTCACCATCTGCAGTGATTTTGGAGCCCAGAAAAATAAAGTCTGACACTGTTTCCACTGTTTCCCCATCTATTTCCCATGAAATGATGGGACCAGATGCCATGATCTTAGTTTTCTGAATGTTGAGCTTTAAGCCAACTTTTTCACTCTCCTCTTTCACTTTCATCAAGAGGCTTTTTAGCTCCTCTTCACTTTCTGCCATAAAGGTAGTGTCATCTGCATATCTGAGGTTATTGATGTTTCTCCTGGCAATCTTGATACCAGCTTGTGCTTCTTCCAGCCCAGCGTTTCTCATGATGTATTCTGCGTATAAGTTAAATAAGCAGGGTGACAATATACAGGCTTGACGTACTCCTTTTCCTATTTGGAACCAGTCTGTTGTTCCATGTCCAGTTCTAACTGTTGCTTCCTGACCTGCATATAGGTTTCTCAAGAGGCAGGTCAGGTGGTCTGGTATTCCCATCTCTTTCAGAATTTTCCACAGTTTATTGTGATCCACACAGTCAAAGGCTTTGGCACAGTCAATAAAGCAGAAATAGATGTTTTTCTGGAACTCTCTTGCTTTTTCCATGAGCCAGCGGATGTTGGCAATTTGATCTCTGGTTCCTCTGCCTTTTCTAAAACCAGCTTGAACATCTGGAAGTTCACGGTTCACATATTGCTGAAGCCTGGCTTGGAGAATTTTGAGCATTACTTTACTAGCATGTGAGATGAGTGCAATTGTGGGGTAGTTTGAGCATTCTTTGGCATTGCCTTTCTTTGGGATTGGAATGAAAACTGACCTTTTCCAGTCCTGTGGCCACTGCTGAGTTTTCCAAATTTGCTGGCATATTGAGTGCAGCACTTTCACAGCATCATCTTTCAGGATTTGAAATAGGTCAACTGGAATTCCATCACCTCTGCTAGCTTTGTTCATAGTGATGCTTTCTAAGGCCCACTTGACTTCACATTCCAGGATGTCTGGCTCTAGGTCAGTGGTCACACCATCATGATTATCTGGGTCGTGAAGATCTTTTTTGAATAGTTCTTCTGTGTATTCTTGCGACCTCTTCTTAATATCTTCTGCTTCTGTTAGGTCCATACCATTTCTGTCCTTTATTGAGCCCATCTTTGCATGAAATGTTCTCTTGGTATCTCTAATTTTCTTGAAGAGATCTCTAGTCCTTCCTATTCTGTTGTTTTCCTCTATTTCTTTGCATTGATTACTGAGGAAGGCTTTCTTATCTCTCCTTGCTATTCTTTGGAACTCTGTTTATATCTTTCAGGTGCTTATATCTTTCCTTTTCTCCTTTGCTTTTTGCTTCTCTTCTTTTCACAGCTATTTGTAAGGCCTCCTCAGACAGCCATTTTGCTTTTTGGCATTTCTTTTCCATGGGGATGGTCTTGATCCCTGTCTCCTGTACAATGTCATGAAGCTCCGTCCATAGTTCGTCAGGCACTCTGTCTATCAGATCTAGTCCCTTAAATCTAATTCTCACTTCCACTGTATAATCATAAGGGATTTGATTTAGGTCATACCTGAATGGTCTAGTGGTTTTCCCTACTTTCTTCAATTTCAGTCTGAATTTGGCAATAAGGAGTTCATGGTCTGAGCCACAGTCAGCTCCTGGTCTTGTTTTTGCTGACTGTATACAGCTTCTCCATCTTTGGCTGCAAAGAATATAATCAACCTGATTTCAGTACTGACCATCTGGTGATGTCCGTGTGTAGAGTCGTCTCTTGTGTTGTTGGAAGAGGGTGTTTGTTATGACCAGTGCATTTTCTTGGCAAAACTCTATTAGCCTTTGCCCTGCTTCATTCCGTACTCCAAGGCCAAATTTGCTTGTTACTCCAGGTGTTTCTTGACTTCCTACTTTTTTTTTCCTACTTAGCTGAAACTAATCCTAAGTCATATATGTGCCACCATGAAAGACAGACTCAAGCATAAGGGTCAAGGGCAGATCAGTACGGTGAAATTATGGACGCTGGTCCTGAGCAGGGTTGTCGAGACTCACCCAGGGTGATGTCTAAGCTGGGCGCTGAAGGAGGAAGGGGGCACATGAGGAGCAGAAATGTGGGGAAATTGTTAGAATGCTGACTGGGCTCCCAAATCTCAGGTCCCTGTCCCCATCCAGCCTGGAGGAGCTCCCTGCATCTCTTCCTGTGCTCAGCATCCTGGGAAGAAGGAAGGTAGCTAGTCAGGGCTCCCAGGTCAGGGCAGCCAGGAATCCTGGCAGGGGCTTGGGATACCGAGAAGACCAGAGACCAGGAGACAAGCACTGGCATCAGATTGTGTCAGATCTTTGATTGCTTTCTCCATTTCCTCTCCCAAGTGGGGAGGCTCTCAATCATGGCTGGCTGCTGGGTCCACCAGGCTGTGCCACCCTCCCATGGCCTGATTCTATGCCTTTGGGGGAGGAGAGCTTGGCGAGGCACTCCAACGGGAGATGTGAGGGGCAGGATTCTCAGATGACCTCCAGTGACCCACACCCTTCAAAATTCCCCTCCCTTGACTGCAGGTGGGGCCTCTAACTTGCTTCTCACCCACAGAATATGGCAAAGGCAAAGGACTTTTGCAGGTGTCATTAAGGTCCCTAAACAGTTAACGTTGAGTTCATCACAATGGAGATTATCCTGGTGGGCCTGATCTAATCAGGGAGAGGGACCAGAAATCAGAGGCCCCCCCTTTCCTGCTGGACTTTAAAGAAGCAAGCTGCTAGGAATTCTATTGCTGTCAGGAAAAATGGATCCTACCAAGCATCATGTGTGTTTGTCAGGGGACTCCAAGCCTCAGAGGAGACCCCAGTCCCAGCCACACTTCTAGTGCAGCCTGGTGAGACCCCGGCAGAGGCCTCAGCTAGACTGTGATCAGACTCCCAACCCACAGAAGCTTTAGTGTCATAAATGTGTCTTGTTTGAAGCCACTACATTTGGAGTAATTTGTTATGCAGCCATAAAGATTTCACGCAGAGAGGCCAGCGTGTCTGGACTAACCCTGCTTTGGTCCTGCCTCCTGGCCCACCTCTCTCAAGCTGGGATGTTAGGCTATGTGGGATCTCCGCTTATGGCGACGTGATGATGAGAGAGAAAATTAAAATCCAAGATGGAGCGATTGGAAAACTGTAATCTTGGCGCACAGTAGTACTTAGATTTCCCATTATTGATCCCCTCAGTGGATATTCTCCAATCTCGTAATTACAGGAGGACATTTTCAATTTGGGCTGAATTGCCTCCCCTCCCCCCACGCCGCTCCTTGATTTCTCTGAACTCACAGTAAGGCCAGGTGGGTTGCAGGCAGCTGTGGAGTCTAAACAAACAGTGCTAATCACTTTAATTGAAATCCTATCCCTGCCATAGGAAGGCTCCAGCAAGTGGTGTCTTCCTCTTATCTCCGTGGGGCAGGGGGTGAATTCTGCCCCTGGTTTGAGGCCACTCAGGGCCATCTGCTTCCTGTGGCTGACCTCCTGTGAATTCCTGAGTTCCTGTTTAATCCTGGGTGAGGCTGACAGGTGCTGGGGTCTCCTGAGCTAAACTTTATCCCCCTGTCTCTGGTACGATTTAAGCATCTCTGCCAGGATCCCTGGGCCAGCACACTGAATCCTCCATTCTCTGCTTTGTTGGCCACCGGGCAGTTCACCTTATCAGCGGGCTAACCCACTGGTTCTCCCCTCCCCCAGGGATACTGGGCAGTGACTGGAGATATCTTGGGGGTTACAACCTGGGAGGAGAGTGAGTAGGGACCGGGGATGCTGTTCGACCCCCTCCAGTGCACAGGATGGACTCCGGGTGATCTGGCCCCAAATGTCAGCAAATAGTGTGAAGGCTGGGAAAGGAAAAATAAACATGCAGTCAGCATTGCTAAGAGAGCTCTCGGAAATGGATTGGGGAGGCCGTGCAGGAAGTGTGACTTATGCATGTCTCAGCCTGGCTGGAGTCTGACCTTTTGACCTGATGAAGTCACCCAGCCCATCTACCAGAAATGCAAGATGCCTGTTGGACCCTTACCCTAAAATAACTTGTGGTGGTCTATCTACTCATCAGACCCCTGTCCAGAGCCCCTCTCACCACTGGCCAGGAGCATGTAAAGGAGAGATTGTCCCACAGAAGAAATTACCACTGCAGACACCAGGGAGACGTATACTGCTCACAAAAAAACATTTTCCCCTAAAGCCCATCAAACCTGGCATTTAACCAGGACTCACAAACCCTAGCAAGCCCATTAAACCTGGCATTTAACCAGGAATCACAAATCTCAGTCCCAGAGCGACCCTGCTGCTCCATAGCCTAGGAACACGGGGAGCCACCGGCTTTACAGGTTTTGCTTCTCATGGTTCCTTTCTCTAGTTTTTATCAGGGAAAGGGAAAGATTACTCCCTGGCTGCCTTCCTGGCTCCCGCCAGCCCCTGAGAAGCCACGAAGCTTTGGCTCATGGAGTGTTTGCCAGGTTGGGCACTGGGGGTACAGAGAGTAACTCAGTTCGGGTAGAGAGTCTGCAGGACTCTTAAAGGACATGGTCTGATCCTGTCCCCATCTGAAGTGAGGGGCCTCCAGGGGGCCCCTCTTTACTAGCATTGTGCTGTCCATGGTCCTGAAAACTTGGCCAAGGCTGTTGGAACCTGGTGGGGCCAACATCCCAAACAGCCGTATAGATGAGACTTGAGGAGGGTCACCTGCCCAGGAGGTGGCTCTGCTCAGCTGGGTGACGCCTTCTCCCCTTAAAGAAAGTGGCCGCAATGTGCCTTCCCAGGAGGGTGACAGGCTGAGGGCCAGCAGAGGAGCAGCTGGCCCCCAGGGAGGGGGCCCATTGCTCAGACCTCTCTAGTGCTCACCATCTTCTTGTCTCCGTTTTCTCATGTCCCTTCTGTAGAACCTCCTTTCTGTAGAACCTCCGAGGTCCTTTGTTTGAGGGACCACACATCCTCATTGTCCAGGTGGGTGCCTCGTGTCCTGGCATGATAATTAAAGGCTCTTCTTTTCATGCTAAGAGATGTTCTGGCTTAGGACATGGGAGGGGGCCGTGAGGACCCCTGGGGACAGTGTGGCCACGAGACAAGGGTAGTCTGTGGCTGGTGCCAGTTTGAGAACAGCACCTTACTTGTCCACCAGCAAGTAAGTGCAGACCTCGAGAGGATGCGTGTAGAAACTTTCATAGCCGTTGACAAAGACATTTTATGGCTGATGATTTAATAGTAATAGAAATTAGATTTCTTTTGGTGAGTTATTTAAATTTCATTTTTCTAATAATTCCTTTTTATATTACTTTTACAGAGTGTTAATGGTGCAGCCATTTGGGAAAAGAGGTTGGCAGTTTCTAAAAAAGTTAAACATTGGGACTTCCCAAGTGGTCCAGTGGTTAAGGCTCTGTGCCTCCCCTGTAGGAGGCATGGGTTCGATCCCTGGTCAAGGAACTAAGATCTTGCATGTTGTGTGGCTTGGCCAAAAAATTAACAAAAAATTAAACATATGGCCCCTATGTTTAAAGCTACCCTATATGATCCAGCAATTCAGGGTATATATACATACATGGCTTCCCGTATGAAATGGACATGAACATGGTCAGACTTCAGGAGATGGTGAGGGGCAAGGAGGCCTGGCGTGCTGCAGTCCATGGGGTCACAGAGTCAGACACGACTGGGCGACTGAACAACAACAATATATGCCTTCCCAGGTGGCACAGTGGTGAAGAACTTGCCTGCCGATGCAGGGGAGTCAGGTTGTATCCCTGGGTCCAGAAGATCCCCTGGAGGAGGGCATGGCAACCCACTCCAGTATTCTTGCCTGGAGAATCCCATGGACAGAGGAGCTTGGCGGGCCGTGGTCCATAGGGTCACAGAGAATCGGACACGACTGAAGTGACTAAGCACACGCACACACACACGTGTGTCCCTGGCTGCTCTGGGTCTTGGTTTCTGCACTGGAGATCTCTGATCTTCACTGTGGCGTGCGGGATCTTTAGTTGCAACACTTGAACTCTTGGTTGCATCACATGGTATCTAGTTCCCTGACCAGGGATGGAACCTGGGCCCCCGGCACTGGGAGTGTGGAGTCTTGGCCACTGGCCCACCAGAGAAGTCCCTCAGAGCTCTTTTGTAGGTATTGTTATTGTCTTGAAGTTACTATTGAACAAAAGGAGCCTTTGAGAGAAGCAAGGTGGCTTGTCCGCGGCCTCATTGCTACTTTGTGGAGGAGCTTTGAATGCAGATCTGCTTGTCTTCACCCTGCACCCACTGTGCCCTCCAGGTGCCTGGATGGAGTGGATGGAGCAGCAGATGGAGAGGGATGAACCTGTGGAGGCAAAGAGGGAGGCGGGAGGAGACACCGAGCGTAGCAGGGCCCCCTCGCTGGTGTGATTTTCCCCATCACAGCACTGCTTGGGTAGATCAGCAGTTGGAAAGCTGGCCCTGGTGCTGTGGAACCCAGTGCCCAGCTGACAGACAGGCAGGGGAATGGACAGATGAGTCTAACATAGTGTGGCTGACATGAGGAAGGTCTGGGAGCATCACAGAATCTGGGCTTTCTGGCACTCTCATGCTTGCGATCTGACTGCCAGACGTGTGTTGGGTGGACCTGACATTCTGGTCCAACCATGGGGGAGCAGGAAAGATGGAGGAGACCCAGGTCTTCTTGGGTTTCAGGGAAACAAAAGAGCATACAGGGGCCGTATACAGAAAACACTGCCAACAAGAGCAAGCTGAGACCTCCATGGATGTGAGAGCTTGAGGCTCCCTGGGGGAAGCTTCGAGAAGATAGCACTTTGGGGTGGAGTCTGGCAGAGAAGGGAAGGATGTCGGCTGATGGAGGGGGTGGAATCTGGGGGGCGGGGGGCATTCCAGGACACCTCCACCGTCACCGTCATTTAACTTTCATTTTGTAACTCCAGGCATCACTCACTCAGAATGCGGATCATAAAAATTACAATTGATGTTTCAATTAGTTATAATTTACGGAGCGATTATATTTAATTTCTATTTTATTGTATTTTAATGGCTTCAAATTTCTTGTTGATGAGATTCAGCCCCTGGTCTGAAGTCACCAGGCTAGAAGTTGGGGAAGGGGGCTCGCGTTCTTAAAGGGGTGGGTGGGCCAGCGATCGCTTCAGGGCTTCTCGCTGGCCCAGTAGTCTCACACCAGCCTTTGCTGTCACGGGTGGGGAGTGGGGTGGGAGGCAGAATAAAACCTGCGGGGTGGTTAGGGGGTGGATGGGGGGAGGGAGGCTTGGGGGCCTTTGCCCTGCAGGCATCTGTTGAAATGATGGGAGAAGTTGAAATGATGGAAGAAAAGCATTAGCATCTTTTTAACTAAGAATCTGGGGGAATGCAGCCTAGACAGCAGGCAGGGCGGGGAAAGAGCTGAGCGGGGCTGCGGGGAAGCACTGAGCTGTGCCCCTCCCCCAGGGCGCGGAACCCGGGGGTGCCAGGGGAGGGGGCGCAGGGGCCCGGAGCCTGCAGCGTAGAGGAGAGAAGCTGGGAGAGCGGAAGTTGTGCTGGGCATGTTCGCATCCCGGGCAGTGCCAGCTCGGGCAGCACGTGGTCACCGCAGGCGCTTTATAAATATCAGATCCGCCGCCTTGGTTTGCTTGGCCCTGAACTCCGGACCGGAACTCCTCGGGACCCGATCCTTCTAAAGCTCGCTGTTATTTGGAAAAAGTTCCCGGCACCGGCCTCTCCCTTTCTCCTGTCCTGGAGGGTTGGGGGTGGGGGTGGGGTGGGGTGGGGGCGGCGATGGGGAGCTTGGGCGCAGAAGGGGGCTTTCCAGAGACTGAGGGCTCCCAGCCCTGGCTCAGTTCCCGAGACACCGAACCCTCTAACTTGGGTTAGAGCGGGGAGAGCGGCGGCCGCTCCTGTGCGGGGCTCGGTAATTGGACGTGGCCCGGGGGTGCAAGGCCTTTCTGCCACTCGGTGACTGTACACAATGCCGCCGCCTTTGAAGAGGCTTCAAAGCGTTTGCTGGGAGGCCCCCGAATCATCTGAGAAGCAGACTGGACTCTGCCAGGGCTGAGAACAAGGACGGGGACAGCTCCGCGGAGCTTCCCTCCTCCCAGCTTCCCAGGTGGGGGCCAGGAGTCCGCACATCAAAGTCCCAGGAACAGGGGACCTGGTGCAGATCACAGGGCCTCAAGCAAACCACTCCTGCTGGTGGTTTTGAATTTCTATCCAGCAGGACGCTGGGAGGGCTGGGAGGAGGTTCTAGAGGCTTGAGAGCTGAGGCTGGGCTTGCCTGAGCAACGGTCACTTCAGCTCCTGCAGCTGGGGGCTGCTGGAGAAGGTGGAGGGAGGGTCTGACCCAGCACACCCCTCCCCCATGCCTTGGAGGGCGGTCCTGCCCTGCCGCCCACAGGGAGGATGAGCACATTGCCAACTAGCCTTTGAAGGTCCCGGAAATCTTAGCAGGGAAAGAAAGATGTTTCAAGGAATGGACATTTCAGGCCGGAGAAGAAAAAGCCCGAGGGTGACTGCGTTTTCTAACTTTCAGACAATTAACCAAGGAGGAGGGTGAACAGGCCTTGTAGGGGTTTTACATCCTCTTGACCCTGTCAGAATTTGAGGCCGAAACCCTGACAGCTGTGTCTCCAAGGCTTTGCATGTACCCAGAATCATCCAATTTCTTGATAATTCCAGTGTTCTCGGCAATAACTACTGAAGCTCCAGGTTTTCCTAATCAGATTGTTTTTTAAAAAAGAGGTAGATCGTGTATCAGTTGTACTGAAGGATCCTCCCCTTATTCAGAAATCCTGTAAACCAGGAGGCCCCAAACTTCTTGGCACCAAGGACTGGTTTCATTCCAATCCCAAAGAAAGGCAATGCCAAAGAATGCTCAAACTACTGCACAATTGCACTCATCTCACACGCTAATAAAGTAATGCTCAAAATTCTCCAAGCCAGGCTTCAACAGTACATGAACCTTGAACTTCCAGATGTTGAAGCTGGTTTTAGAAAAGGCAGAAGAACCAAAGATCAAATTGCCAACATCCATTGGATCATCAAAAAAGCAAGAGAGTTCCAGAAAAACATTTATTTCTGCTTTATTGACTATGACAAAGCCTTTGACTGTGTGGATCACAATAAACTGTGGAAAATTCTGAAAGAGATGGGAATACCAGACCACCTGACCTGCCTCTTGAGAAATCTGTATGCAGGTCAGGAGGCAACAGTTAGAACTGGACATGGAATAACAGACTGGTTCCAAATCGGGAAAGGAGTACATCAAGGCTGTATATTGTCACCCTGCTTATTTAACTTATATACAGAGTACATCATGCGAAACGGTGGGCTGTATGAAGCACGAGCTGGAATCAAGATTGTCAGGAGAAATATCAATAACTTCAGATATGCAGATGACACGACCCTTACGGCAGAAAATGAAGAAGAACTAAATCTCTTGATGAAAGTGAAAGAGGACAGTGAAGTTGGCTTAGAACTCAGCATTCAGAAAACTAAGATTATGGCATCTGATCCCATCACTTCATGGCAAATAGATGGGGAAACAATAGAAACAGTGACAGACTTTTATTTTCTTGGGCTCCAAAATCACTGCAGATGGTGACTGCAGCCATGAAACTAAAAGCTGCTTGCTCCTTGGAAGAAAAGTTATGACCAACCTAGACAGCATATTAAAAAGCAGAGACATTACTTTGCCAACAAAGGTCCATCTAGTTAAGGCTATGGTTTTTCCAGTGGTCATGTATGGATGTGAGAGTTGGACTATAATGAAAGCTGAGGGCTGAAGAATTGGTGGTTTTGAACTGTGGTGTTGGAGAAGACTCTTGAGAGTCCTTTGGACTGCAAGGAGATCCAACCAGTCCATCCTAAAGGAAATCAGTCCTGAATATTCATTGGAAGGACTGATGCTGAAGCTGAAAGTCTAATACTTTGGCCACCTGATGCAAAGAACTGACTCATTTGAAAAGACCCCGATGCTGGGAAAGATTGAAAGTGGGAGGAGAAGGGGACAATAGAGGATGAGGTGGTTGGATGGCATCACTGACTCAATGGATATGAGTTTGAGCAAACTCTGGGAGTTGGTGATGGACGGGGGAGGCCTGGTGTGCTGCGGTCCATGGGATTGCAAAGAGTTGGACACAACTGAACGACTGAACTGAACTAACTGATTGGTTTCATTGAAGGCAACTTTTCCACAGACCAGGAATGGGGCGGCGGATGTTTTAGGATGATTCAAGTGCATTACTTTTATTGTGCAGTTTATTTCTATTATTTTTTAAAAGGTATTTTTTATGTGGACCATCTTTAAAGTCTTATGCATTCCAATATTGCTTCTGTTTTGTGTTCTGGTTTTTTTTGCCACGAGGCAGGCGGGATCTAGCTCTCCCACAGGAACTGAACCTTCACCTGCATTGGAAGGCAGAGTCCCAACCACTGGCCACCAGGGAAGTCCTTGGTGTTATTTAGTCACTAGGTCATGTCCGACTCTTTGTGACCCCATGGACTACAGCACGCTAGGCTTCCCTGTCCTTCACTGTCTCCCAGAGTTTGCTCAGACTCATGTCCACTGGGTCAGTGATGCCATCCAACCATCTCATCCTCTGTTACCTCTGTCTCCTATGGCCCTCAATCTTTCCCAGCATCAGGATCTTTTCCGATGAATAGGCCCTTTGAATCAGATCAGCCAAAGTATTGGAGCTTCAACTTCAGCACCAGTCCTTCCAATGAAGTCCCTATTTCTGTTATTAGCACATCAGCTCCACTTTGGATCATCAGGCATTAGATGCCGAAGGTTGGGGACCCCTGCTTTAAGCAACCGGAACGGGCAGGCTCGCTCAGCATCTTGGGTCTGTTCACACGTCCAGGCGGGGTGGTGATGGGGGCATCACACCAGAACACCTCTAGGAGCCTCTGCATGTTCTCACCCTGGACACACGCCTGAGGATGGGGTCGCATGACCCGTGGCTCCTGCAGCAGAACCATAATCAGTGGCTGTGGGTTTGGGAAGTGATCTGCGCTCTGCTCCACCCCCCACCCAGTGGCTGGCGATGGGCATCTCTTGGCGTCTCTTCCTGTATTATTTCCTGCATGCTCAGTCACTTCAGTCATATTCAACTCTTTGCGACCCCGTGGACTGTAGCCCTCCAGGCTCCTCTGTCCATGGGATTCTCCAGGCAGGAATACTGGAGTGGGTTGCCATGCCCTCCTCCAGGGGCTGTTCCCGACTCAGGGATTGAACCTGTGTTTCTTACCTCTCCTGCATTGGCAGGTGGGTTCTTTACTGCCAGTGCCACCTGGGAAGCCCATATTATTTCCTAGAGCTGCACTAACAAATGACCACAAATTGGGCAGCTTAGAACAACAGAAATAGCTTCTCCTGCAGATCTAGAGACCAGAGGCTGGGCTCCTGCTGAAAGCTCTGGGGGAGAATCTTTCATTACCTCTTCCGGCTTCTGGGGGCTCTGGTGTTCCTTGGCTTGTGGCCGCGTGACTCCAGTCTTTGCCTCTGTCTTTCCCTGGCCTCATCCCTCTGTGTCCGTGGGGGTCCTTTTCTGTCTCATACAGGACAGTCTTGTGGGATTCAGGGCCCACCCTAATCCAGTACCATCTCAAGTCCTCACCTTCACTACATCTGCAAAGATTCTATTTCCAAACGAGGTCACATTCTGAGGTTCTGGGTGGAACCAAAGGTTTTGGGAGACACTGTTCAATAAACTACACCCCTACAGCTCCTCCCGCTTCCTTTCCCTGGTAACACACCCTCCTCTGTTTGGGAAACTCTCCTGTCACCCCCTCCTGAACTCACGTCTGCCTGGCTCCAGAGGCAGACCTGAACCCCCGAGGAAATCACTCCTGTCTCCCGGGCTCTGGGAATGGATCCAGGGAACAAGAGGATCTGAGCTGTCAGTCATCCCAGAGATTCAGATGTTCCTCAGCATCAGCAGGAGAGGGAGAGGGAGCCCCTGAGCTAGGAACGCACGTGTGTGGAAGGGCCTTGGCCATCTCCACCCCACTGCGTGGAGCAAAGCAAGCTTAGCTGCAGAAGGACAGAGCAAGGCCCTCCCCATCCCATCTCTGCTCAAGTGAGTCTGAGCTGCGTTTCTGCCACCTGCCACAAAGCCCTAACACAACACATATTAAAGGATGAATAACCATTAGCAGAGGTATTGAGGAGGGCTGTGTGAGCAACCATCAGCGATGCTGTTAGGAGGGAGCTCCGTTTTGGGCAGCTTCCCACATGACTCAGTGGTAAAGAAACTGCCAGCCAATGCAGGAGAGTCTGGTTCAACCCCTGGGTCAGGAAGATCCCCCAGAGGAGGAAATGGCAACCCACTCCAGTATTCTTGCCTGGGAAATCCCGTGAACAGAGGAGCCTGGTGGGCTACAGTCCATGGGGTCGCAGAGTCTTAGCAACTTAGCGACTAAACAACAACAACTGCTTTGGGCAGGGGCTTGGACTGGATGAATGGTTTTGATAAGCATGTATTAGGCACCTCCTGTGTGCTAAGCACTGCAGGCAGAGGTGAAGGACAGTGGCGAAGTTGTCTTGCATTGACAAAGAGCAGGGGGGCTGCCTCAATGAGATGCTGGGGGTGAGGGGACAGCGAGGCTCCGGTAGCTGCCGGGTGGTCCATGGGGGCGCCCCCTGCAGTCCTGGGGGCTCCCTGTGCTTGGTGCACTGCAGGAATTTAGGAAGCGTTTGTTGAATAACTGAGTTTGGATTATTTGATGGTTCACCTGCTTGTCTGTGTGATTCATGCTGTGTACATCCTCTCCTTCGTTTGCACACCTGCCCTCCAGCCCATGCATGCACGCGCGCACACACACACACACACACACACACAGAGTCAGCTGCCAGGTATGACGCCAGGCACCTCGGAGAGCTGAGTAAGCATCTGTGGTCCACATGATGGAGTGGCTGGCAGGTGAATGATTGGCAGAAAGCTGCCTCTATCCATCTTGCTGTCGGGGCCCTCACCGATGTGGCAGTGGGGGGTCGGGGTGTGTGACTGGCCCCTGGAATCTGGCTAGTACCCAGCTCCTCTGACTCGCTGAGTGGATAATCCACGGCGTGTTTTATCCAAGGTCTCTCTCCCCTTGCCACCCAGGATGCTTCCGGGTCGTCTCTAGCAAGAACCAGGCACCCTGTGGTCATTTCAGCGCTGGTTCTTGAAGCTCAGGCTGTCTTGGAGACCTTGGGAGCACGTTGAGGGGAGAGGGAGGGAAGTTGCAGTGGGAAACGTGGGATGGACAGGGTGGTCTTTCTGTTTCTAGATACTTCTACCATCCCTCTCCTTGGAGGGTGAGTCTGTGCTGCAGGTTCCTTCTATGACCACTAGATGTCAGTGTTTCTTAATGGGTGGAAACTGGGGTCTCGAGCGGGGGTGATGGAGCCAAGATTAAGGTGCCTGGATTGTTCCTGTTTTAGAGACAGGGAGGAAGACTCCAGGGAACAGAGCCAAGGCTTAGGCAGGGATTCCCCTGGGTGAGACATAGTGAACTGGTCGAAAGACCCCCGGGGTCCTGACTCCCAGTTCCCTGGTGTCCCCAGGACAAGAGCTGCAGACAGGTGAGAGTGCAGGTGTGGGGTTGGGGAGGGGGGCAGGTACGGGAGGATGAACCCGGGGACACGTGAGGGCGGCCTGACCGTGAGCGGGGGTGAGAGAGAGGACTTGGAGCGCCGCAGCTGGGAAAGGCCCGCTCACCGTTCCTGGCGTTCCTCCTCTCATCCGGTTTCCCATCCTCCTTTCTGATTTTGGTCTGCTGTCCGAGAAGTCGGCGGACGAGGGCCAGGCCGAGAGGCTCCACTTCTCAAAGGAGACCCTTCTGACACTGAACTGAAGCGCAGGCTGCGTGTCAGCCCTCTTTGGAGTTCATCCTTCCACACCCCCTGCTTCCTGTCCTGCAGCCCTGGTGTAGCGCTGGGAGCCCAGGATGCCCTCCATCGGTGTGCCCAAGGAGGGGTGGGGTGGGGCGGGGAGAGGTTTGCAGAGACTGAGCAATGGAGGGGGCTGGAGCCTAGCACTCGGGAGACCTGGAGATCCCAGAGTATAAAGCAGGGTTGGATTCTGAGCCCCACTTAGGGTGGCGGTAGTTAAACAACCTCTGCCGCCCCAAGTGGAAGAAGGAGTTGGAGTTAGGGTGACTGGGGCATTTTGGGGCAGACCAAGATGGGTACTGCTGTGGTTTAACCAGAGATAAGGAAGGTTATCTGCTGCCTCCAGTATGTTTCCTATGAACTCAAGTTTTATCATTAGAGACTGATTTATTTAGGTCAAGCCCTGACTCCCCCTAGGAGCTTCCCATGGTTTCTTGCTTGTAATAGACCATTCAGTAAATATTTGTCAACTGAGCCTCCATTAAAATGGAAATATCCCCGAGGAGGGATCAACCGGTTGCGCATTTGCTAACACTTCACTGTGAATCAGTTTATCAGCTAACTAGCGCTCTCACCAGGCTTCTCGGGGCAGAGGCCCAGAGCAGATGTGTTCTGAGGGCCTGCCTGGGGGGACAGGGCCATCTGGAGCTCAGTCCTGAGTCCGGCTGTGACGAGGCTAAGAGCAAGGGCCAGGGGCTCAAGGTCAGTGCAAGGACACTGGAGATGCCTGTGGCCCACAGATGTGATCATGCCCCTCCTCTGACAGCTCTTTAATGCTCTCCTCAGGAAAATGTCCCAACTCATCACCAGGGATACGTATAGAGACCCTCCTGACTGGACCCCCTCTCACCCTTCCAGCCAGAGGTCTTGACATTCTATTTTTTAAGAACCTGTATTTATTTATTTAAAATTGACGTATAGTTGATTTGCCATGTTGTGTTAATTTCAGGTGTACAGCACAGTGATCACACACACACACACACACACAGATCTATTCTTTATCAGATTCTTTCCCACTGTAGTTTATTACAAGGTATTGGAGACAGTTCCCTGTGCTATACAGTGGGGCCTTGTGGGTTATCTATTTTTAGATATAATTGTGTGTATATGTTAATCCCAAACTCCTAATTTATCCCTTCCTACCCCCTTTTCCATAAGGAAAAGCCATAAGTTTGTCTTCTATATATGTGAATCTGTTTCTATTTTGTAAAGGTCAGTTGTATAACTTTTCTTAGATTTCACATATAAATGATATTTGTCTTTCTGTGGTCTCGTCATTCTAGGAACTTCAGCCAAACTCTTCCATGAAGGTAACACGATGCCCGTGTTGCGTCCTCCCTTTGAATGTGCCTTTTGTTCTCTACGCCTGATTCACTATCCCACACTCTATCTGGTTAATCCCAGTTCACTATTTACATTCAGCTTGGATGTCACTTCCTCCAGGGAGTCCTCCATAACCCATCTGAGGTTGAGGTGGTTTTCCTTTCAGATGATCTTCTGTTGCTGCATTCTCACAACAGTTATAGCACTGAATTTAACAGATTACTCAGAAGTAGTACCTATTCAGAATTTTAAAAATTTCTGGTTGTGGAGGAGGCTTATAATCGAAAGTTCCAGTTGTCGGCCCCTACCAGTCAAGGTCTGATCAGGAAAATTGAAACCTCCTTAGTTATTTTAACAGAGATTTAATATAGAGAATTAACTCAACATGAATTGTAAGACTGAAAAGATAAAAAGAAAACATGGATATAGTAGCTGCAGAAAGAAGCTGTCGGTCCTACAGCTTGCGGAACACAGGCGGGAGGCTGGGCTTATCTGACCCCAGAAGCTTGAAGAAGGCGTAGCACGGAGCTGGGCTCAGACTTTTCTGCGCAGGGGCACTGGCTGACTGGTACTGAAGTGTTTGAAGGGCCCTTTGATGAGGCTCATGGCATAAAAAACTGGATACTGGCGTGAACTGCTCCTGCTGGGGTGGAGATCTGTTGACAGAGGGATGCAGACAAGAAGAACGAGAAGATAGGCAGAGTGCGTCCCTTCTCCCCGCTCCCGCCCTCCGGCTGCTCTCTGGTTCTTTTCTTGGCAGAAACCAACAGGGAGTCAGCTGGCAGAGCAGGTGCAAAGTCCCAGCCCGAGTCCCATCCCAACGCCGAGTCTAGAAGGATGAACTTGGAGTTGAGAGACAATAGCCTAATGACCTATGCAGTCCATCCCTTTGGCTACATAGCATCCACAGCCTTCCACACACATGTGAATCCATCGAATGATGACAACACGAGATTTATGCCTTTTCCTTGCCATGTGCAGCTATCTTTTTACAAAGACCCTCAACTTGTCCTCAAAAACGTGCTCAGTTGCTCAGTTGTGTCCAACTCTTTGTGACCCCATGGACTGTAGCCCACCAGGCTCCTCTGTCCTTGGGATTTTTCAGGCAAAAATGCTGGAGTGGTTTGCCATTTCCTACTCCAGGGGATCGTCCCGACCCAAGGATGGAACTTGCATCTCCTGTGTCTCCAGCATTGGCAGGCAGATTCTTTACCGCTGAACCACCTGGGAAGCCTGCTCTCGAAAACAGGAGATACAAAACCCTAACAGCCATTATATCCACCTTTGGGTGACAGTCATGGTATCATTTCTGAGTGAGGTTGATTACCCTTCAAATATGGTCAAAATCCTATCTGAATATTCTATAACTTAAAGACCAAATAAGACACAAATAAGCCTATGGAACAGAAACAGAATCAGGGACATAGAGACTGGTAATTGCCAAGGGGGAGGGAGACGAGAGAAGGCTGGATTCGAAGCTTGGGATTTTCAGATACAAAAATCATATACAGCGTGGGTAAACATCAAGGTCCTACTGAATAGCACAGGGAACTATATTCACTATCCTGTGATGAGCCATAATGGAAAAGAATGTGAAAAAGGATGAATATGCATGTATGGCTGAGTCACTTTGCTGTATAGCAGTAATTAACACAACTTTGTAATTCAACTATACTTCAAGAAAAAATAATTAAAAAAAAGACCAAACAAAAAGTGAATCACCATCTTTCTTAGAAAATCAAAAAGAGGAAGGAGAGAGAAAAGAAATTAGTTAATATTCACAAATACATAACAGGTCGATAGGTAACAATCAAGGAAGAAGAGATTCATGGTTTCTACAGTTCTTGTCTCTGTGAGGCCGTAGTTGATATTTGTAACCTGTTTCCCACCGCCCGTTCCGTATTCATGGTACTTCTCTTAGACATGGGAGTACTAGGTAGATGCTTTACCAGCTGAGCCACCAGGGAAGCCCAAGACTACTGGAGTGGGTAGCCTACTCGGAACCCGGAGAATTTCCTGGGTTCCTGGTCCTCCTCATGTAGCAGAAACCTCCGTTCTCCTTGGTGATTAGAAGAGTGGCTCTCTGGGGACGTCCCTGAAGGTCCAGCAGTTAAGACCCTGCACTTCCACTGCAGGGGCCACGGGTTCAATCCCTGGTTGGAAAAGAAAAAGAGAGAGAGAAACTTCTTGTTTTGTTTATTTAAAAGCGAATGATCGTGTGTCAGTCTCAACTTCTAATTCATAGGAATCTTTATTCTGTTCTCGTGGGAGCATTTCTTTCTTGGATCCAAGGGCCTTGAAATCTGTAGAGTCTGAAGTTGAGGGGACAGGAAGTAAAAGTTCCATGAGAGTTGTGAGCTCTAATGGTGAGGGAGGGCCTTCCCCTGTGGTCCAGTGGTTGAGACTCTGCACTCCCAATGCTTGTGGCCCAGGTTTCATCCCTGGTCAAGGAACTCTCCTGGTGGCTCAGCTGGTAAAGGATCTGCCTGCAATGCAGGAGACCCTGGTTCGATTCCTGGGTCGGAAAGATCCCCTGGAGAAGGGATAGGCTACCTACTCCAGTATTTCTGGGCTTCCCTGGTGGCTCAGCTGGTAAAGAATCTGCCTGCCATGTGGAAGACCTGGGTTTGATCCCTGGGTTGGGAAGATTCCCTGGAGAAGGGAGCAGCTATCCACTCCAGTATTCTGGCCTGGAGAATTCCAGGGACTGAATAGTCCACGGGGTCCCAAAGAGTCAGACACGACTGAGGGACTTTCACTTTCGCTTCAGGGAACTAGATTCTTCATGCCCAGC
Organism: Bos mutus; assembly: GCF_027580195.1. NCBI lineage: Eukaryota > Metazoa > Chordata > Mammalia > Artiodactyla > Bovidae > Bos > Bos mutus. Next base: position 6,103,362 of record NC_091635.1, on the reverse strand, counting down.
AGGACACGCTCTTCGGTCTTGTGGCACGAGAGGTCTTTAGCTGGGTTGTGTGAACTCTCAGTTGCCATGTGTGGGGTCTAGTTTCCTGACCAGGGGTTGAACCTGGAACCCCTGTGTTAAGCTTGGACTCTCAGCCACTGGACCGCCAGGGGCATCCCTTTCAGAGTTACTGTCAATCGGGCATGCCCTGTTCACTTCTGGTTGGTGCCAGTGTATCACGCAGAACCATCTGTAAGTAGATCCGATTTCTTTTCTTTTCAGTCAACTGATCGTAAAGAACTTCCTAGGAATCCGCATGTGTAGTTTAATCTTTCAAAGGCAACCACTATTTTTTTTTGTTGTCTTGATTGATCTCTAATACAGTAATATTTCTCCTTTTTTGTTTTTGTTAATTTCAAACCTGTACTGATTCCCTACTGTGAAAGATGTAGTAGTTTTCTCTTCCCACCCATTTCCTTTTATTTTTGGTAATTATATTTATTTCTCACACTAGTTACCTTCACAATTTTAAAGTACACACTTAAAATACCCAGTTCTTATTCTCTTAACATGAGATGGTAATTCTTGAGTGCTTACTCTGTGAGATGAGAATTTTATTTATTTATTTTATTTTTTACTTTTTGGTCACGTGCAGCATGTGGGATCTTAGTTCCTGGACCAGGGATCGAACCTGCGTCCCCTGCACTGGAACCTCGGAGTCTTGACCACTGGACTCCAGGGAAGTCCCAAGGGGAGGATATTATTTTGTTTCCTATCCTTCCTATCTCCTTTCCTCCCCACTCCTTTTAACGTCCCAACTTCTGCCAGCTTTATCTTTACTTTTATGTTGTCAAAATTGATGACATTTACATTCTGTTCTTTAACCACATCTGTCACCCTGGTTTTATCTACAGATTCGTCTTCAAAGTTGGAATCTAATCAACAGCCTTTGTGTGTTGGTGATGAAGTAAATATTGTTTTCCCCAGTGAACTAGGAAATACAGAGGGGTTGTGTTTTCTTTTCTCTCCCTCTTATATCACAACCAATGTGCACAAACGTAAAGGAAACGCACAATGAAATCAAATAGACCGGGGACTTCCCTGCTGGTCGAGTGGCTCAGACTCCAAGCTCTCAATGCAAGCGGACTGGCTTTGAACGCTGGTCAGGGAACTAGAGCCACGACTAAGAAGACCGTATGCCGCAACGAAGGTCCCGAGAGCCACAGCTAAGCCCCAGCGCAGCCAAGATAAATAAGTAACAAATGAAGTAAACGCAAGAAATCAAATAGGGTATCTTTTTGTATTCTCCATCAATTCTTTGAAATCATGCTTAGATTGAGGTCATGATTGTTTGGTATTAACACAATTTAGTTTTTGGAGTATTTAAGTGTACACTTTAAGTTCTTTTGGGGAGAAAAGTTACCTTCCTCATCATTTCATAAATATCTTTTGGTTTCTTATTAAGTCTCTCAATTGCTTAGACAACATTGAGCTCTTCTTAAAGATTTTGTGGGTGACATCCACCACCAGAATCTGGGGGTTTCCTTTACTGGGAGTTTTGCTTTTTCTCTCTTCCTCAGTATCCTGTTCACTGTGTTAGAGGACTTCCTCTAGTCATTTCTTTAGAAAAAGAGGTGAAGTTTCTGAATTTTCGGATGCCCCAGGTGCTATTTTTCCTCCGTAGGTAGTTTGGCTGGGCGTAGAGTTGGTTAAATTTTGGTGAGCATTAGACTATAAACAAGTAAACAAATTTTAAAAGTACTGATTATAATAAGTTCTTTGCAGAAAAATAAGTAAGTGATGGGTATGGAGCAACTGAAGAGCTTCTTTAGATAGAGCAGTGGGTGGATTGTCCTAGAGAAGGTGACTTTTCAGCTATGAGTTGGGAGACAGGAGGAGCAGTCACTTGAATCAAGTTTGGAGGGTATGGTGCAGGGCAGGGTGGGAGGGGAGTGGTCCAGGCACAGGAAACCGTTGGTGCAAAGGCCCCCAGTCTGTTCTTCCTGGAAACTACCAAACCTCCCTCCTTGTGTTCTAGGAGAGTTGATTTCCCTCTGGGTTTTCAACTAGTCTGAGTGTTTCTGTTACTTGCGGCCAAGAGTCCTCGGTCATGTGAGTTTTGTATTGTTGTTCCATTTTCCTAAATGAGGGGTCTGAGTTTTAGAGATGCCGAGTAACTTGCCTGTGGTCACTTGGAGGGGAGGTTAGAGAGAAGCCAGGCGTGTTGGCTGCAAAGCTGTCTCTCCCTGTTGCTTCTCCCTGAATCCTTGTCCCCACACCCAGAGACAGGGATTCCTTCTTTGTCGGACTCTTGCAATTTGGCTTCATGATGCAATCATGGCCAACATGCATCTCAGAACTCTCCCTACAGCCCCAGTTTCAAATGTTGCCCCGTCACCCCGCCAGTGCTCTTGAGTTTCTCAGACCTTTGCCCTGAAGGAGCTCAGAAATTCCAGTCGCTATCGCTCCACCGCCTCGCATTTTTGCTCCTTTCTTCACTGTCTCGTTAACTAAGGGGAAAGCTGGGGAGGCAGACTGAGAGGTGAGAGGTTCGTGGGAGCAAAGAGAAAAGAAGGTGGCGGGGAGGAGCCAAGTTAAGAAAGAAAGAAGGAAGGGGACTTTCCTGGTGACACAGTGGTTAGGGGTCTGCCTGCCAATGGAGGGGACACGGGTTCAATCCCTGGTCTGGGAAGATTCCATGTGCCGTGTGCTCCACAGCTACTGAGCCTGCGCCCCGGAGCCCGGGAGCCACAGCAAGAGAAGCCGTGGCCATCTCGATGAGAAACCCGTGTGCTGCAACAAAGACCCAGTGCAGCCAAAAATAAATTAATACATTTATTAAAAAATAAAACGACAAAAAGAAACACAATGGATTCTGACTCAGAAAACAGAAAAAATGATGCCTTTAAAAAAGGAAGGAGGAAAGAAGACAAGAAGGGAATGATGCAGAGACTTGACTGAACGAACGCAGGCCACGATCTTCCCTTTGATCTCAACCCGAAGGCCAACCTGGTCACGTGAATTCGCCCGACTCCTCGCTCGAACAGGGTCCTGCCTTCCTTGGGCTGCAGTCCGAGCTCCCGGGCCTTGCCCAGAAGGTCCTGCCTCTCCCGCCACTTCTCCCCCTTCTTTAAGACTCCAGTCCTATCCTTCAGTCCTTCTGGGAGTCTTCAGAGGCACCAAGGCCCGCCCGTCCCTTGGGTCTCTGTTCCTGCTGCCTGGATATTCTTCCCTCTTCTTTCACCCCCCTCACAGCAGGTCCCAAGACCAGGGCCTGCAAGCAGATTATTAACTTGGGGAAGTTACCTACCCTTGGGAGCAGGAACAACAGAGCAGTCAAACAGGGAAGTAGGGGAACCAACAGGAGCGCGTGGTCACAGCTGCAGGACGCTGGTACGCCGTGTCACGGGCAGCAGGGCGTGTGTCTCAGACCTGTCCACCCACTGGGCACCGGGGAAGTCCCTGTGCCGTCCTCTCGATTAAACCCTCCTCACGCTGTTCCTCAGCCACTGCTGCCTCTTTCCTGCCTGGATATGAGGATCCACAGGTCAGAGGCAGGAGACTGCAGATCAGCTCTCCGCTTTTCTAAAGGTTCTGGAAATCCTGTAGTGTTCCTACCTCTGTGTGTGTGTGTGTGTGTGTGTGTGTGTGTCTGGGAAGCCCTCTCCCTGGACAGCCCACATCAGTGTGGACAGCCCCTGTTAACATATTCTATAATCTCACACTGGTGCTGGGGTCCCTCACCCAGGTTTGTGAGCAGGTGGGGGCCGTTTTAGGGAAAACTCAGCCCTCATCCCCTTAAAGTGGGCTGAGTGTCTGTGGACATAGCTACCTGAGCCCCTGAGCCACACCCCAGTGTGGATGGAGGGGCCCCCAGAACCTGGCTCCCGGTGCTGTGATCCCTGGAAAGATTCCACACGAAGAGATGGCAGACACCCCTCATGGTTTTCCGGGTCCTCATCGTCCAGATAGAGATGCGACCTCCATCTGTGGACCAAAAGCTGCGGACCAGAATCAATTTGTCAGCAAACACAGGCCTGGAGGGTCCATGAGGACTGAGGGGTTCAGGGTAAGAGGGGAAACCGTTTGAGTGGGTGATATAAACCTAGAAAAGAGCTTCCCTGGTGGCTCTGATGAAGAATCCACCTGCCAAGCAGGAGACATGGGTTTGATCCCTGGGTCGGGAAGACCCCCTGGAGGAGGGCGTGGCAACCCACTCCAGTATTCTTGCCAAGAATGTCCATGGAATTCCCATGGACAGAGGAACGTGGCAGGCTACAGTCCGTGGGGTTGCAGAGTCAGGCACGACTGAGCACGCACACACGTGAACCTAGAAAACCCTTTGATTTGGAGGCGCCTGGTTTCTCTTGCTTACGTCGGCTGAGTGCCACGGCTGTGATTTCCTGTCACGGGGGCAGGAATCCACTTCGCTGTGCATAGCATCAAGGGCAGTTATGTTATTATTTGTTAAGATTTACTTTTAGTGTGGACCGTTTTTAAAGTCTTTATTGAATTTGTTGCAATATTGCTTCTGTTTTCTGTTTTGCATTTGTGGCCCTGAGGGGATCTTAGCTCCCCTACCAGGGATCAAACCTGCACCCCCGCTGTTGCAAGGCAAAGTCTTAGCCCCTGGACGGCCAGGGAAGTCCCAAGGGTGGTTATAGACGTCAGCCACGAGGTGTAATAAAGATGAAACTGGACCATGTTCAGAGGGAAGTGACCATGATGAAGGGAATGAAAATCACGTCTGCGGAGGAATCAGGCTCATGTGAAGGAAGAACCCAAAGGGGCTAATTGGCTCTAGACACTTGGAAGGTTATCTATCACGTGGAGGAAAGGAGATACATTTCCTGTGTCTCTAACTGGAAACCTCGGCCCAGCATAGACAGGAATATTTCAGCTCAAGAGTCAAGAGTAAGCTTCCTGTGTACAGTGGACTGGGTTATTGCTCTCACTTGAAAAAACAAAAGTTTTTTTTTATTTATTTGGCTGCATTAGATCCGAGTTGCAGCGTGCAGGACACTTGGTGCGTCATGCGGGACCTTTAGTTGCAGTGCCCAGACTCTCCAGTTGTGGCACACCAGCTTAGTTGCTCCGCAGCAGCTGGCATCTTAGTTCCCTGCCCAGGGATCGAACTGGTGTCCTCTGCATTGCAAGGCAGATTCTTTCCACTGGACCATCCGGGAAGACCACCGGACCTGGTGGTCTTAGCACTGGACGCCTGGACCTCCCCACTTTCGGTTCTTTGTGCCCTCCTTTTGTTGAGTGATCTCACGGAGTGCATTTTCCCGCCCTATTGCTGCTGCTCTTGGCCGTCCGACTTGCTTTGGCCAATGGAACTTTGGCAGACATGATCTAAACGGAGGCCTCCTGTGTGCTTGTTTGGCTTGGTTGGTCCTCCTGAGCACCCTTGATCTGCTCTTAGAAGAACGCTCAGGGTTGATTCTGGCCAGAGGAGCATGTATAGACATAATCATAATATAGACATAATATATACATATACATGTATAGACATGTATATGAATGTATATACATGATCAGTGTATAGACATATGTATAGACACAATAGAACCCAACTGGAGCCAAGTTTAGCCAATCCTTAGCCTGGAGCAGAACAATCCAAAAATAAAAGCCTGTTATTTTTGAGCCACTGAGTTTTGGGGATGGTTTGTTACACAGCATTATTGCTCTAATAGCTAACTCGTACATCATCACTGAAGGCAATCAGCTTAGGCTTAAGACTATTTGGTTGGACATTATAAAGGAGATTCCAGCATTAAGCAGGTGTTAGGGCTAGGATATCTCTAAGGTGTCTTCGAGCATTTAGATTTTGTGGTTTTATGTTCCAAAGGGAGTTGTGGTTAACTCTGCTTATTTGAGGCTGAAGCCCTAGGGAGTAGAATCAATACAAGAACAAAAATTTAAACTTGACACAGGCCAGTGCTGCACCTCCCACCTCGGCCAGACACTTTGTGTACCAGTCAGGGTCCAGTCAGGAGCGCAGTCCAGTTCAGTTGCTTGGTCATGTCTGACTCTTTGCGACTCCATGGACTGCAGCACGCCAGGCCTCCCTGTCCATCACCAACTCCCGGAGCTTGCTCACACTCATGTCCATTGAGTCGGTGATGCCATCCAACCATCTCATCCTGTCGTTCCCTTCTCCTGCCTTCAATCTTTCCCAGCATCAGGGTCTTTCCCAATGAGTCAGTTCTTCGAATCAGGTGGCCAAAATATTGGAGTTTCAGCTTCAGCATCAGTCCTTCCAATGAATATTCAGGACTGATTTCCTTTAGGATGGACTGATTGGATCACCTTGCAGTCCAAGGGACTCTCAAGAGTCTTCTCCAACATCACAGTTCAAAAGCATCAATTCTTCGGCGCTCAACTTTCTTTATAGTCCAACTCTCACATCCATACGTGACTACTGGAAAAACCATAGCTTTGACTAAAGCACAGAAAGCTGTGACTGTTGGTGGGATGGAGGGCCCTGGGGGAGAGGCGGGGTTAACCCAGGGCCGGGATGACTTGGTGAAAGTTGCAGCCATGGAGGGCTGCCCGGTGGGAACTGGAGCCTCAGAGAAGATGTAGCTGCCTCCTCAACTTCCTTGAAACTCTGCCCAAGGCCCGGAGAGGGAGAGACCCATCCTAGCTCCACGCTTCTTCCGGCCCTCCAGTCTCCTCCCAATGTGTCTCCCATTGGCTGAACCCGGCTGACCCAGGTTCTGGGGTCTTCTAGGGTTAGATGTCCTGTGATACAGAGAAGGTCAAGGGAAGGACGAGAGATGTTCTGAGGCTGCAGACCAGCACTGCCTATTCGTGTATGCCTTTGGCCAATATGCCTGTCTTGGTAAACTGCCTTCTCAGCCACCCAGCTACTCAGCCAGAAACCTGGGAGACATCTTTTCCACCCCCAAGTCTGCTTCATCAGTGATTCCCAGGAGCTCTACCCCCAGATTACATTTGCACAAATATCCCTCTTGTCATGTGGCCTTTCCTTTGTCACCACAGGGTCACTGCAGCAGCGCCCAGCTGGTCCCCCTGACAAATGCTTGTCCTTTCTCCATCCGTTCCCCACGAGGCAGCCACAGAGAGATTTTGCAAATATAAATCAGATCGTGTCATTCCTTTGGTAAAAACCCATCCAAGGTCTTCAGATCCAAGCTCCTTTGCCCGACATGGTCTATTCTCTGCTAGCTTTCAAGCCCATTTTTGCCCTTTTCTTTTTTTTTCTCACTGAGTTCCAGGTACTTACTGGCCTCTCCACACTCCTGAGAGCCAGGCAGACTCTTTCTCACCCCAGGGCCTTTGCACCTGCTGCTCCCCCAGTTTTTAGTCATAACCAGCTCCTTCGCATCCTTGGGTCTCAGCTGACCTTTTGCCTCTTCAGAGCTGCCTTCGTGGACCTCCCTAAAGTGTCCTCCGGGGGCTGCCCACGGCCTCGTCACTTCTCACTCTTGCATCATGCTGCCATTCCTCCAGTCATATGTTGCTTTGCTTGTTGGCTGTCTCCCCGACTTGAATATAATCGTTATGAAGACAGGGCCTTGGCTGGCTTGCCCACTGCTGGGTACCCTGCTCCTCTCTCCACAACTAGCATATGGGGGACACTCAATAAATGTTTAGTAAAAGATCAATGGAAAAGACAGAGGGAGGTGCATTGACAGAGGAATGGATAAAGAAGATACGGGGCATATATACAATGGAATATTACTCAGCCATTAATAGAGAATGAAATAATGCCATGTACAGCAACACGAGTGCAACTAGAGGTTATCATACCGAGTGAAGTAAGTCAGAGAAGGCAAATGTATAAAGGTGTGGCACCCTTTATACGCAGACTCTGAAAGGAAATGATACAAGGATGTCCCTGGTGGCCCAGTGGCCAAGATTATGTCTTCCCAGTTCAGGGGGCCTGGGTTCGATCCCTGGTCAGGGAACTAGATCCCACGTGCCATAACTAAAATCTGGTTCTGCCAAATAAATAAATTGAAAAAAAGAAATGATACCAATGAACTTATTTATAAAACAGAAACAGGCTTACAGATTTAGAGAAAGAATTTATGGTTGCCAGTGGGGAAGAAGGGGGGGAAAGGATAGCTAGGGAGTTTGGGATGGACATGTGCACACTGCTATATTTAAAACATAGCCAACAAGGACCCACTGTCCAGCACAGGGAACTCTGCTCCATGTTATGTGGCAGCCTGGATGGGAGGGGAATTGGGGGAGAATGGATACATGTGTATGTATGGCTGAGTCCCAGCACTGTTAATCAGATATACTCCAATATAAAATAAAAACTCAAAAAATAAAGTGCTTAGCAGAGTGTCTGAAAAAAAAAAAAAAGACCACGGGGCTGAGAAGGTGGCCCAATGACACTCTGGAGGAAAAATAAAATAAAGAATCGATACGTCTGCGGACTGCCAAGGGTCGGTGGCCTGCTCTTTGTGCAGAACGACTGGGAAGAGGTTGCCGTGAGTGTCTGCGAAGGTTGCTCCCAGCGTCACACCGCCCAGCGAGGCTTGAGGCAGGGGAGTGGAAAGGTGCTAACTGAAGCCCGGATCTCATCGTCTCCGGCCTTCTGATTACCAGGTATTTAGACTGCAGTTGCACAGTCAGCGGTGATGAGCTGTAATTGCAGACGTTCTCCATGGTTATTTTTGCCCCTGGAAAATAAAGTGATACCTGTAATTTTCCCCAAGTTGTGCTCCAGCCTCCCCTCCTGAAGCCCGGGGCTCAGCAGCCTTCATTACCCCTAACCGCGGGGTTCCCTTTCCGCTCCTTGGCGAGTAGGTGGGTGGGCTGGGAGTTCAAAGCTCTGTGTCCTGGTTTAGAATTTGCCATTGACTTGCTGGCGGATTCTGACCCTCAGGGTGCACATCTGGAAAATGGAGGCTGTGCTGGGGGCTTGAGGAGGTAAGGGGGGCAGGGATGGAATCCCAGTGGAGCACAAGGTCCTCAAAAGAGGAGCTTTTAGGAACCAACAGCTGAGCAAACAAAATGGACAATCCAGAAGGCTCGGGAATCAGCATTAGCCACCAGGAGCTACTGACTCTGCTGTGCTAAGTCGCTTCAGTCGTGTCTGACTCTGTGTGACCCTATGGACTGTAGCCCTTCAGGCTCCTCTGTCCATGGGATTCTCCAGGCAAGAATACTGGAGTGGGCTGCCATGCCCTCCTCCAGGGATCTTCCCGACCCAGGGATCAAACTCGAGTCTTTTGTGTCTCCTGCACTGGCAGGGGGGTTCTTTACCACTAGCGCCATCTCATTCTGTGATGACCTCCGATCCCTGGGGCAGGGCTTCCCCATCAACCCAGCCCACAGCCACAATGGTTTTCTTTTTCTTTTGGCTGTGTTAGGTCTTTGCTGTGGTGCACCGGCTTAGCTGCCCTGCAGCATGAGGGATCTTAGTTCCCCAACCAGGGATCGAACCTCCGTCCCCTGCATTGGGAGGCAGATTCTCAACCCCTGGACCACCAGGGAAGTCCCCACCGCCACAGTGTTGCCCTCGCCCTTGTCCCTCCCCTGAGCTCCCCGTTTGCCAAAGCGCTTGCTCTGGCTCTAGGAATCCCCTGGCTCCACCGCCCAGTGGGTGAAGGGGTGGGAGGAGGGGGCCTCCTGTCACTGTGCTTTCTGCAGGAACGCTGCTGCACTGACCGTGTCCTGGCGCCGCCCCTTGACTCCCTCCCTGAGCTTCCCCGTGGGCTGAGCTGGGACTGGCGGGCCATGCACAGTACTGCTTCAATAAGAAGATGCACCCCCAGCGCTCCAGCTCCAAACGGCAGACTGTAAACATTTCTTTTTATTTTTTTAAAACGTTGGAGTGTAATTGCTTTGCAATGTTGTGTTAGTTTCTGCTGTACAACAATGTGAATCAGCCGGGTGTACACACACAGCCCCTCCCTCTTGAGCCTCTCTCCTCTCCCCACCGTCCCACTCCTCCAGGTCATCGCAGGGCACCGAGCTGGGCTCCCTGTGCTGTACGACAGCTTCCCGCTAGCTATCTGGTACAAACAGCAGACTTTTTCAAAGCACTTCTGGAGCCCAGCCTAATTCCAGGCTGAGGGCAGACAGGCTGTACGGGTTTTTAGGGTCAGGAGGACAGCCAGAGGCAAGGGGGGAACTTTGGCACTGCCTGTCTCCTCCCTGCCACCCCTGCGGCTGAGCTCTCTGCCCCAGCCCACTCTGAGGCTGACCATGGTCTCCCAATGGCTCTCCTGCTCTGTCCCTGTGCAGGCCCACTGGCCACTGGACTGATAACCCAGGGAAACGATATAAAAAGCCTCAGACTCGTACCACCCTCTCTTTCTTTCTTTACTTGGGCTTGGATGCAGAAGACAAACTCCCCACCTGGGCATAAATGATGAGTCATTCCTCAAAGGTCGGCAGGAAGATTTATCTACTGAGCAGCCAGTCTAGTCCCTGACCCACATCGCCTCCCCCACCTCTGATCCGGGCCTGAGACAGTTCCCTGCAGGCTTCCACCCTGTTTTATGTGGTGGTGCCCCAAGCAAGGGCATGAAGCTTCCTGCTTCTCCACGGCTGCTCCTCTCTGCCACGTGATTACCACCAGAGCTCTGCAGGCGCCGGGTTCCGGCTGCCAACTGCAGGGAGGATGCTGGGGTGGTGGTCAGGCTTGGGCTCCCCATCCTGCCAGGGTGCCATCCCAGGAAGCAGTTCTCCACAATTCTCAGAAGGTTCTGGGGGAAAGGGGCCCCCAGGTTTGTTTCTGGCCAAAAATCTTGGCTTTCTCCACCCAGCCAGCCAGTGCCTGCTCAGCCGTGTCCGACTCTTGTGACCCCACGGACTGTAGCCCCCGCGCCCCCGCCCCGCCCGGCTCCTCTGCCCATGGACTTTTCCAGGCATGAATACTGGTGTGGGTTGCCATTTCCTCTTCCAGGGGATCTTCCTGACTCAGGGATCGAACACAGAAGCCAAATAAAAAATACGGAGACAGAGTTTGGAAGAAATGGAAAGGTGGCTTTAATTCTCAGCCACTGGAGAGCGGAACACGGTAGGCTCACGACTCAAGAACTGAGCCCCCGCCCCATGAGGAGTCTAGGGCTTACATAAGATGAGGGCTCACAGTCAGGAGTCTTCGTGAGGAGCAAAGGTGTCAGGCTCTTGGCTTCTTCCCCTTGCGTTGTTTCAAAGACAGTTACAGGCCAGCGTCAGCAACCCAGTAGTTGAGTTGGGCAGTTCCGTGGCCCCGCGGCCTGCTTTCTGATCTGTCCCTACAAGGGGAAGGGTGTTGTAAGGATAAACACCAGAGGGGGGCTGTGTTTAGCATAGAGTCAAAGGAAAAGAGGTGCGAAGCACAGCTCTTGCAGAGTTAGGGGGCAGAAAAGCAAACTTCATTACAGACCTGCAGAGTCTGGGGCAGTTAAAGTTAAAAAAAAACTAGGAATGTTCAGGCCTGCCCACTGTTCTCTTTATCTTTTTTGTTCGCTGAAAAGGGAAAGAAAAAAACCTCATTCCTCTTTTTTCCTTTTCATGGCAACAGGTTTGCAGTGGCCTTCTCGAGAGTCGGCTTCTGTTCCCTGGCTCTCCTTCCCCTTTTTCATTCCTGCTCCCTCAGGGTCACCTATCAAATAAAACCCCCACACACATGTCTTCCTCTCCGGCTCTGCTTTCGGAAGACTCCAGGCTAAGACGCCCATGTTTCAGAGGAGCCTCTCAAGAGGAACATGAAAATAAGGTTTTGAGGTCCCGGGTCAGGTCTCAGTCCTGGCTGGGATACTCCCAGGGGGCAACGGGGCAAGTGGGAGATGAAGGGCCTGCAGGGCGACCTAACCTGACCTTTCTACTTGGGTTGGGAGGAGGCAGAGAGGATGTGACCTGGGCCCCTGGACCTGGGCTCAAGCGTGACAGAGGGTGGCCTGTGCCCTGGTAACCTGAGGCTGGACAAGGCAAGGCTTTGGAGGAGGGCAGGGCTCTGGCTTGGACAAGCGTGGGGATGCGTGAAGTCCTTTCCACCTGACTTTGTTGTTGGAGCTCTGTATCATTTTCTCTGGCTCCAGTGAGAACCCCATTACAGCCCGAAAGCCCAGATAGGAATCAATTCCCACAGCACAGGGCGGGTGGCGTGAGAGCTGGATTGGGGTGGGGGTGGGAGTGTATGGTGCTGAGAACAATGGCTTCATTAGGAGGCCCTAATGAAAAGGAGATCTTCCAAGGCTAATGTTAATTAAGAAGTGCAAAGATATCAGGGATGATGAGAAAACCACAGGAGGAGGACCTGGGCCTCAGTCAGCTGAACGATGGAGCCAGGGCTGGCTTGTCTGCAGGATCACCCCAGAACCGCAGAGATCCCGAGAGGGCCTCTGAGTTCAGGGGGGGCACAGTCACCCTCAGGGGGTGGGACAAAGCCCAGCTCTTTCCTTTGAGGCCAAAATTTGTGCCTTCATCCAAGAAGCATGTATTGAGCATCTAATATCTGAAAGCACTCTAGTCATTGGGATACATCAATGAGCAGAACAGACAGCTGTCACTGTCCCGGTGGGGTTACATTCTAGTGGGGACCTGAACTCAGTGAGGATCCGAATAACCTAGTGAGTCATGTGGCATGTCAGAAGGTCGTAACTGCTATTAAGATAAAGAGTGGAAATTTAAGAGGGACAGGATGGTTGGGTGGGATGAGGGGTAAGTAGCTTGCAGATTAAATAAGGTCATCAGGGGGAGGACCCACTGGAAGATGAGAAATGAGCAAAGATTTGGTAGAGATGAGTCATAACTTGCTGTGAAGGTCTGGGGCGGGCCTGTCCTTTTTCCATTTTTCTCCTGGAAAATGATACCTTACCCAGGCCCCGGGAAAGGAACTCAGGTCCCGATTCTTCTCCTGCAATGAGATGACTGGTCTCCTGACCAGGATGTCACAGCATCCATCTTGGCTGGAGACCTCCAAGCAAACACGGTCGTTTAAGGGGTCCCAGGCTGGGCTCTTGGGGACTCTCGGAAGACACCCCTTTCCCTCAGCACACCTGGCTTTGCCTTCATCCCCAGGCGTGGTGCCCCTTCCTGCTGTCTCTCTCCAATGAGGATATTTTCATAATGGGGTGATTCAAGCAAACACATTAAAAAAAGCCGCAGTGCACTAGAGAAGCTGCCGAATCCTTTCGTGCAATATCTCTGTTCACTGCATTAATGATCCTCTCCAGATTACCCATTTCCTAACAAACCATTAACACAGAAAGGTGGTGGGGAGGTGAAGAAGGAAGGAGGAGGCGCGGGGTTGCGGATGGGGACAGCCACTGCAGAGCTCAAGGTAACTGCAGGCAGGGCTCTGCACTCTCCCCTGCTTCCCAAGGTGGCATGGAGGCAGGGGCTGGGGGGCAGGCCTCCCTGGAAAAGGCGAGGAGGGGGTTCACCGGCCCTTCCATCATGGGGAGAATGTGCAGGCTCTGAATCTGGCCAACAGCTTGGAGGCTTTCTTCCTCTCTGCTAGGGTGACTTGGATTCTGGGGCCAGTCTCCTAAAGGGAATAAACTCATACTGAGAATCAGCTCAGTGCTTCCCATGCATGAAGTCAGGTTTTACAATTTGCTCAATATCATGTGGGTTGTGAGGAGTGGGGCTGGGATTTGAACCCAAGTCTCTCTAAATATGGGTTCCCCAGGTGGCCCAGTGGGAAAGAATCAGTCTACAATGCAGGTGCTGCAGGTTGGATCCCTGGGTTGAGCGGATCCCCTGGAGAAGGAAATGGCAACCCACTCTAGTATTCTTGCCTGGAAAATTGTATGGACAGCAGAGCCTGGCGGGCTACAGTTCATGGGTTCACAAAGGGTCGGACATGACATAGCGACTAAAAAACAACAGGCAACAACTCTCTAAATGTGCAAAGCTCCCCCGTTCATCAGAGCTTCCTGCCACTGCTGACCGTTGCTTTTGTTGCATCCCAGCCTTCTGAAAGATTGCTGGTGGCTTCCCCTGGTACCCGCGCCAGACAAGGGTCAGATCAGTGGCGTGAGAGCCACCCATCACAAGTGGACAGCTTCCTGCTTCCTGCTCTACACCCCGTTCTCCTTGCGCCAAGAATCCCCCTCCCTCCCTCAGGACTCCCTGGCAGCATGTGGCCCCGTGGAGTACTCTGTACAGAAAGGGGTCCTCAGCCCAACAGGCACTGACATTTGGAGCACTGCCCTCTACCCTCCTGCCTTATTTCCGCTTCGGGTCTCACTGAGGCCATTCTTACAAGCCAGAGAATGCAGCGGCCTTCTTCCCATAGGAAAGCACAAGATCTATGGGATTTAATAAGATCATCCAAGCCTTGGCGCGGTGGCAGATTTCTGGTGACACCACATTCTTTGGGGAGGTAAATTTCCTTTCTCTTTAATCCACTGTTTCTAAAGCAGGTGACCCACTCTGTGTTATTACAAGCAGGTTATTATTACCATAAATCCTTCTGCTTCTACTTCTTCCATTTACATTAAATATAGTCTCCGTTATGGTGCCTAAATTAGCTTTCATAGGAGGAAATTCCTGTATAATTTAAAGAGAATAGAGAACCTGAGTCAGGCTGGGGGAGGGGAGGGCAAAAAAGGGAATGAAGTGAAGGCTTCTCATCCCAAATAAGGAAAAGGCTCCCTCCTCCTTAACTCAGAGCCCCACGGAATGTGGGCATCTCCCTCCTCCTTAACTCAGAGCCCCACGGAATGTGGGCATCTCCCTCCTCCTTAACTCAGAGCCCCACGGAATGTGGGCATCTCCCTCCTCCTTAACTCAGAGCCCCACGGAATGTGGGCACCACTCGGTCCTTTCGTCCGTCCATTTGTGTATCTGGCACACGTTGGCAGCACATCTGAAGCGCCAGGCCACAGGGATCAAAACAATGGCAATGCTGTATGATTTCAACCATGTGACATTCTGGAAAAGGCAAAACAACGGAGACAGGAAAAAGAGCACTGATTGCCAGGGGTCTGGGAGAGAGAAGGAAGGATGAATGGGTGAAGCACAGAGGATTTTTGCAGTGAAGCTGTTCCGTGTTATGCAGTCATGAGAGATGCATGTCATTACGCATTTGTCGCAAAGAGTGAGCCCTAGTGTAAACTATGGGTGTCACTCGATAATAACGTATCGATATTGGTTCATCACCTGAAACAAACGTGCAACGCTGACACAAAACAGAAACAATAAGGGAGACTGTGGGGGAGGATAGAAGGAGTATCTGGAAACGCTCTGTACTTTTCGGTCAATTTTTCTGCAAACCTGAAACTGCGGTCCAGTGGCTACGATCCTGCACTTCCACTGCAGGGGGCACAGATTCTATTCCTGCTCTGGAAACTAAGGTCCCAGAAGTCAAGCAGCCCACCAGGCTCCTCTGTCCAGGGGATTTCCCAAGCGAGGATACTGGAGTGGGTTGCCATTTCCTCCTCCAGGGGATCTTCCTGACCTAGGGATCGCACCTGCATCTCCCGTGTCCCCTGTGTTGGCAAGCAGATTCTTTACTGCTGAGAGACCTGGGAAGCCTGAATATCCAAGAGGGTGACGTGATAGTTTGGCTTTCCAAAATTGACTTGACTGCAGGTCCCCTCGGAGAAGGCAATGGTACCCCACTCCAGTACTCTTGCCTGGAAAATCCCATGGACGGAGGAGCCTAGTAGGCTGCAGTCCATGAGGTTACTAAGAGTTGGACATGACTGAATGACTTCACTTTCAGTTTTCACTTTCATGCATTGGAGAAGGAAATGGCAACCCACTCCAGTGTTCTTGCCTGGAGAATCCCAGGGATGGGGGAGCCTGGTGGGCTGCTGTCTCTGGGGTCGCACAGAGTCGGACATGACTGAAGCGACTTAGCAGCAGCAGCAGCAGCAGGTCCCCTGGGCTCTATGAACCCTCTGACCTCTCCCTGACCTTCCCTGACCTCCCCTGACCTCCCCGACCTCCTTATTGCCTTTACTTTTTGCAGAGCATTTCTGGAAACTAGAGTGTAGGAAGCACATTTGGGGAGATGCTGCCTGGGGTGGTTGTAGGAGGAGGCGTACTTCATCTCTTCCAGCTTCAGTTTCCTCAACTATATAAAGAGAGTTGGGTTTAATCACATCAGGACTCTACTTCTGCTCTAACCTCTTAAGCCTGAGACTGGGTGAGGTGTTCCCCCCACACCCCACCTTGCCATCCCTCCCCCATCCCAATCACTCCACAGCCAATAAGGGGCGACTGGGAGAAAACTCCAAGCCAGATTAATCAAGGTATAGGGAAGTTATAGATATGCTAATGCTTTATGTTAATGACTGATGAGAGTGGGTAATTGGAGATGGCAGGAGGGTGCCGAGTGGGGAAGGAATTTCGGTTCTTAGAGAAAATACTGCATTCAAAGAGCTTAAGAATGATTAATGGAGGTTCTGGAATTACAAAGAGCAACCGGTAGAAACTGTTTGGAACAGGACTTGCTCAGGGGGAATAACCTTGAGGAGAGCGTGGGTCCGGGTCAGGGACATTTTGTGGACGGGACCCAAGGAAGGGGTGGGAGCTTGAGAGCTGGTGAGGGGAGATGCTGTCCAGAACAGGAGTGGGCTTTGGCCCAGAGGAAGGTGACCCCAGGGTGTTCTGGCTCTGTGCCTGGACAGGGCTGGAACCAGAGGGACTGGTGTGTGCCCAGTCGCTCAGTCGTGTCTGACACTTTGCGACTCCATGGACTGTAGCCCTCCAGGCTCTTCTGTCCATGGCATTTTCCAGGCAAGAATACTGGAATGGGTTGCCATTTCCTCCTCCAGGGGACCTTCCTAACCCAAGGATCAAATCTGAGTCTCCTGCATCTCCTGCAATGAGAGGTGGATTCTTTACCACTGAGCCACCAAAGCTGGGGGGCTGGACCTGGGTGCACCTGTCCCCGCCTCCCTTGTG
The DNA here is from genome assembly GCF_027580195.1 of Bos mutus. Taxonomy (NCBI): domain Eukaryota; kingdom Metazoa; phylum Chordata; class Mammalia; order Artiodactyla; family Bovidae; genus Bos; species Bos mutus. The sequence continues at coordinate 6,086,544 of NC_091635.1, read as the reverse complement.
TATGATGGTTGCCCCATGCCTGCAGCCTGCTGTAGACTTCAAAGCCTGATTCAGCAGCTGGGCACCCAGCTGTCCTAGACGAGACCCAGAGAGAAGACACGTCACCAACAGAGAGCTGCTGCTGAAAGGGCTCCGTTTTCAGACCCCTGACTCCCATGGGCATCGTTCAGGGGAAGCGGCTTAGGTTGAAAAGAAAATGGTGGTGAAGCCCTCTGTTTCCTCAAAGGAGGGAAGGCCGGGGTGTCCCATACATCCCCCTCTAACAGGAGGATCTGGGGGAGAGCTGCATCCAGACGCATCTTTGGGATGGGCCTGCTTTCCTGTAGGAGACCAGAGCCCCAGTCACAGAGCCAAATGCTCAGATCACTGGCCTTGCCTCTTCCTGCCGAGACCAACATGGTTGAGATGCTGGGCACCGCCACTCGGCATTTATAATCCTGTCAGCCAGCAGATGACGGATGGAGGAGCCACGTCCACCCAGGGAGGTCCTGCCTTGAACAGATGCTGCCGATGGAGGCTACCTTCCCCGCCTCTCCATCTCCTTCAGCGCCAGCCCCTGGGGCACCCATCACCTTCTCCACCCTCCTTGCTCTGGTCAGTGTCCTCGCTGCAGACAGCCTGGCTGGAACAGGTGAGCAGGCGCCACCTCCAACCTCCTGGGTCCCAGAGTGATGGATGCTGGACTGCGTACCTCCTGTCCTCCCCCCACGTCACCCCACCCTCACTTTCAGAGCGCAGTGAAAAGTTGCGGGTTCCACGGGTCTCACGGAGCCTGGAGTTCTGAGGTCAAGTGTGCATGGAGAAGGAAAGAGGTCGAGGCCGTGGGGGTGGCTGGGTTCTCAGGATACCCACATTCGTTCCAGGGAGCTCATTCTGCCCTGCTCTGGTCCCAGAGAAGCCGATCCCTTATCCTTTTTGCTGGTGGACAGAGCTTTCCTTTAGAGAAACTCACACCCCTTAGGCTGGTTTCTTCCAAGCCAAGAAGCCTTTAAGGTCATCTTGCCCAGGGCTTCCCTGATGGCTCAGTGGTGAAGAATCTGCCTGCTGATGCAGGAGACACAGGTTCGATCCTTGGTCCAGGAAGATCCCACAGGTTGTGGAGCAATTAAGCCCCCGGGCCATGGCTATTGAGCCTGTGCCCTAGAGCCCGGGAACCGCCACGACTGAGCCCGTTTGCCACAACTACCGAAGCCCGTGCACCCTGGAGACTGTGCTCCAGCAAGAGGAGCCACGGCAGTGAGAAGCCCGAGCTCCACGACAGACAGCAGTCTGCGCTCTCCGAAACTAGAGAAAGCCCGCACAGCAACGAAGGCCGAGCACAGCCCGAGATACATACATATGTAAATAAAAATTTGAGAAAAGGTCACCTCGTGCAGTTGTTTTGAGACTTCAAAAATTAATCTGTATGGACTTCCCCGGCGGTCCAGTGGTTAGGAGTCTGAGCTTCCATTCCAGGGGGCATGGGTTTGATCTCTGGTTGGGGAACGAAGATCCCGCATGTCATGGGGCATGCCCCCCCAAAATAAATAATAAATAAAAATAAATTTTAAAAAATCGCAGAGTCTTCCACTCAAATGAAAACCCAACCCAGTAGCTGAAATAGAGGACACTAGAGCCTCCGGCTTGCTCATCCTTCCCTCTGCCTGCTCCTTCCCAAGCAGCCTGGAGGAGTCGTAATGAACTCCTGGGTGTCCTCAGAGGCCAGTTTAAAAACCGGCGATGCAGGAAGCGGGGAAAGGGGAGTTACTGTTTCCCAGGTATAGAGCTTCAGTTTTCCAAGTTAAGAGTTCTGGAGATGGATGACGATGGTGGCTGCATGACAATGTGAGTATGCTTCATACTGCTGAACCGCATGCTTAAAAGTGGTTAGGGTGGTAAATTTTATCCCGCGTGCATTTGGCCAAAGTCAAAACAAAAACGAAACCCCAATTCAGGAATGCAGATGGGAAAACTCAGGCTGACACGGCCAGGTTTATGAGCTGCTCAGTAGCCAGGCTGACCTCCTCTCTTTGGACCGTGGCCTTATTCCGGGGCTCCTTTCACTCCACTCTGCTCGGTGCAGGGCTCCTTGGATGGGCTGAAGCCCCAGAAGCAGCTCGTATAACACCAGGAGGTGGGGAGGAGAGCCCGGAGTGAGCAAGAGGGCATCGGGAGCCCAGAGATGGGAGGTGAGACCAAGGGGACTTTGAAGTTCTTTGTCTCAAGGGCCCAGGAAGCCTCACTCATTTTCGGTGGGTTGCTACATTTTCACCAGATGAGTTTTTTAATTGCGTGATTTACTTATCTTGTCTCGGATCTGCTGATGTACTCTGCAGCCTTTTAATTGCTTGAAAAGTTGAGCAGTTTTTCATGTTTTAAGGAGTGCTGAATTGTATAATTAAAACACTAACAGTGTAAATCAACAGTGCAGAAGAAAGACAGTGGAGAATTAAGCAAGCGTGTTGGCATAATAATAAAATCAAACCGGCATGAAGGGGGCCCATTATCAGGAAGATGCTGAATGCTAAATGGTACCCGGGCCTGGGAGTGGGGCAGGGCTCACAGGACCCTGCCCCGCCCCTTCTCTTTCTGGGGAAACATGGGAGTTGAAAAAAAGAGATGGCTGGATTTGAAAGTCCCTGAGGCCTTGGACTGAAGGTGGGAGGTGGCTTTGTGTGCACCTCCTGTGGGGGCTGGGGGTTGGGGCTCTGGGATGGGGGAGGGAAAGAGTGAGTGGGGAAGAGGGAAGAGGGCGTGTGCATGACTTCAGGATCTCCCCTTCTTCGGGGGGTTTGCAGTTTGCTTTCGGTGAGGACAGTGGGCAGGAGGAGCTAGAAACCTTCCTTCCCTCCCTTGCTCCCTTCTCTCCAAAGTTCACGCCCAGTGTGATTCTTTCAGACAACACGGAACATTTAGCAGGAAACAGGAAAGCCCACTCTAGGCTTCTCCTCTTCTTCCTCTGCCTGCAGGCAGGCGAAGTAGGAGGTGGGAGTGAAGGATGGAGATGAAGGCTCAGGCATCCATCCTAGCAGGGCTTGTTTGGATCTGGCTTGGAAACGCTCCAGCTCAAAATCGGTCAGTGTTTCCTGAAGGGTGGAAGGTGGAACACTAGCCCAGGGAGATGCACTGTGAAAAAAATTTAAAAAAAGCTTTTTGGCCAGTAAGCTTGGAAAACTCTGAGCTAAACAAAAGTTGCTGAGCTAAAGAGGGTGCTGAGCCCCTCTTAGGCACTTGTCATTTTGACCACAGGGCTTCCCCGAACCCTGAACGTGCTGACGCACCTGTCTCCTTGCACCCCAGCAGGGTAAACTTTGAGGACCTGGAAGAGCATTCTTTCAAGTCCCATGGCTTCCTGGCCCATGGCAAGTGGGTTCCAGGTATGACACTTTGAGAAATATTCAAAGTGTTAGCCGCTAAGTCGTGTCTGACTCTTTGCAATCCCATGGATTACAGCCTGCCAGGCTTCTCTGTCCATGAAATTCTCCAGACAAGAATACTGGAGTGGGCACCCATTCCCTTCTCCAGGGGATCTTCTTGACCCAGCGATCAAACCCTGGTCTCCTGCATTGCAGGCAGATTCTTTACCGTCTGAGCCACCAGGGAAGCCCTGGAGAAAAGTTGGGTTCAGGTGAAAAGGGCACTTTACTTGGGTCCTGGAGCTGTGGTCACATCCCAGACCCATCACTGACCGACCAGCTGTGTGGCCTAGGGTACATCTCATCACCTCTCTGGGCCTCAGACTCCCCACTTGTCAAATGAGACAGACCATGCCGAGCTCTCAGGAGCTGGTAAGGAGAAGTCGGATGACGCTGTGGAAGCACATAGCCTGGGGACGATGGTGGGCGTTCTCTCGTGGTGATGCCCAGGCTGGTGGGGTGTGTCCACTCCCCATTTTTACACCACCAGATACAAAGGCTGTTCATGAGCCAAGTGGGTCCTGGGGGGACCCCAGGGGCTAGGAGTGTGGAGGAGAGGTGGAGTCAGGCTCTAGAAAATGAAATCAAAGAAAACTAGGAAGACAGCTGGGCTGTGCTGGGATTGGCCGGAAATGAGATGAATGCACGGTTGTGAGAAGGGCAGATGTCTGTGAAAATGCATTCACTGGCAGGACAGGGGTTAGGGTGAGGCGGGGAGAGCATCACAAAATTTAAAAGTGTGCCCCAGACTTTGTAACCAAGATAAATAATATTTCAATGCAATTTTTTGTTTTTTTGGAAAGAGCTAAGTGAATGAAAAAAAAATCATGATGAACAAAATACCAAAATTTAAATAAAGACAGAATCTGACCTTCATCTCACTGGCCTGCACCCTAATCCCAGCCCTGAGGGCTGAACTCTTTCTGTCTCCCGAGTGGCCCCCGAGGGGCTGGATCTGGGGACCAACTCTGGGCCGAGCAGGGTCAGGGCCCACCCCCACCCCTGCCTTCAGGGACCCTCACACCTCAGCAAGTGCTTCACGGACAGACGTGGACTCGGGGGTCAGGCTGGGCCTTTCCTGGGGGTCACTCTGGGCTCCCCCATGGTGGGTGCGGGCTGGGGTGATGAGCTTCCTCACTGCCTCGGGCCTGGCATTCCATGAGGTCACCAGGGAACGGGCGGCTCTGTCCCCACTCCGGCTCTGCGCGGGCCCTAGGCTGGCCAGCTCATACCCTCCCTTCTTTCCTGGCGCCTGTTCTCAGCTCATCTCCAGGAAGCCCCTCATGGCTCCCCTTAAACAGGATGCGACCTCACTCTCCTTTAGGCTCTGGGGGCGCTTAGCCCCCCTTGGGCACTTGTCAGGTACTCATCGGTCTCCCCGTCTCTAGCTTGACATCCCCAAAGGCAGACACCACATCAGCATCGTCCACTTCCCCAGGCCCCTGTCCTGTGTGTCCCTGACACGAGTGGGCATTCAAACAGAACCAACCAGGAGGACGGACCCTCCTCCATGCTGGACACGCTCCTGCCCACGTCACTGGGCAGCCTTCTGGGGGCGCTGGCATGCCCGTAACTGGAGATATTCAGGTAAAGAATCCACCTGCAATGCAGCAGACCTGGGTTCTAACCCTGGGTTGGGAAGATCCCCTGGAGAAGGGAATGGCAACCCACTCCAGTATTCCGGCCTGGAGAATTCCAGGGATTGCATAGTCCATGGCGTTGCAAAGAGTTGGACACAACTGAGCGACTTTCACTTTCACGTCCCTCGTGCTGGGAGGGCTCTGATAGGCATGGGAGCCCCTGGCAGCTCTGCCATGGAGATGACAACCACAGAGAGTCTACTTTGTAGACATTGTCCTTTTTAGTCTCCACAACAGCCTTGCACGTTGATGTCAATATGCCCATTTTACAGGTGAGTAGACTGAGGCTTGGGCTTTCCAGGTAGCTCAGTGGTAAAGAATCCACCTGCTAATGCAGGAGACACAGGAGTCCTGGGTTCCCCTGAAGGGGGAAATGGCAACCCACTCCAGTATTCTTGCCTGGAGCGTCCCATGAACAGAGGAGCCTGGTGGGCTACATTCCACAGGGTCTCAAGAGTCAGACATGACTGAGTATGCATGCATGCGGGCAACTGAGGCTTAGAGCAGTACACTTAGGACGTTTGCAAAGGTAGTCAACAGCAGGGGCGGGATTGGACTCCAGGTCGGCCTGATTCCAAGCTCACGTGCTTACCCTCTGAGCTCTTGTTGCCTCAGGATAAGTGGAGACGGGGACCACCTCACACTTGGGTGGGCACTTTTCCAGGCTGGTAGACCTCGAGTGGGGCTTCCCTGATAGCCCAGCTGGTAAAGAATCCACCTGCAATGCAAGGGACCCTGGTTCAATTCCTGGGTCAGGAAGATCCACTGGAGAAGGGAGAGGCTACCCACTCCAATATTCTTGGTCTTCCCTGGTGGCTCAGGAGGTAAAGAATCTGCCTGCAATGCAGGAAACCTGGGTTCGATTCCTGGGTTGGGAAGATCCCCTGGAGGAGGGCATAGCAACCCACTCCAGTATTCTTTTTTTTTTTTTTATTGGCCAGGAAGACCTGGCAGTAAAGTCTGAACTCTGCAGTGAGCGTAGGCCTTCACACATGCCCAGTGTTGCTTAACCCCACCTCCCACTCCAGTATTCTTGCCTGGAGAATCCCATGGACAGAGGAGCCTGGCGGGCTACAGTCCTTGGGCTGCAAAGAGTAGGACACGACTGAGCAACTAAGCACAACACACACACACACATACACAGACCCCAGCGAGAGGTTTCAGAAGCTCTGATGACTGCTCTTACTGCCCATGGAGAAGGAGGAAAGGGGAGGATTTCACTGCAGGGTCCCTGTGTGTGTACTGATACACCTCTCTTTCCTCTTGGGGACACCCTTGTCGCCCCACTCCCCACCCCCAAGCCCTGGGTGGGCTCTGAGAGTTGCTCTCATTAGTGAAACCACCTCAGGGCCCATCCCAGCCTCAGCCCACTTGTATTGATAAGTCTCAGAGGCTGCAGGCTTGTTTGATATTTACAGCACTCCGTTCCTCACCTTTATGATGGATGGTTTGCGTGTTGGGATCAATATGGCCCTCGCAAGATCTACATACTCATATTATTAATAAACAATAAGTCACCCCAGTAGCCCTGCCCTGCTGGGTCTTCAGGGTGTTGTGTGCGGACAGCTAACCTTGTTATCTGTCTTGTGCAGCGGTCCTGATGGCTGCTATTGATTGCTTGGTCGGATGTGGACACAGAGCAGAGTGTGGAGCACGTGGGACAGAGCCTGGAACTCACACCGTGCCCTCTGTGCTCCTGCTCTGCCTCCCGGCTGCTGGGCTGGCTCTTTACTCTTCGGGCTGGAGGAGGACCCTTCCCCTGTGGGGTCCTCTGCAGACAGCGATCACCAGGCTGGTGGTGACTTTCTTCCAGTCGTCTTTCTATCCACATTGACCTCTCCATGCCCAGTGCCCTCACCACCCAGGACCTCATCAGAGGCCGCCTGGGTGCAGATCAGCCTCCTGACCTGCCCCCCAGTCATCCCCACCCCGCCTGGGTGCAGATCAGCCTCCTGACCTGCCTCTCAGTCATCCCCACCCCGCCTGGGTCCAGATCAGCCTCCTGACCTGCCTCTCAGTCATCCCCACCCCGCCTGGGTGCAGATCAGCCTCCTGACCTGCCCCTCAGTCATCCCCACCCCGCCTGGGTGCAGATCAGCCTCCTGAGCTACCTCTCAGTCATCCCCACCCCGCCTGGGTCCAGATCAGCCTCCTGACCTGCCCCTCAGTCATCCCCACCCCGCCTGGGTGCAGATCAGCCTCCTGACCTGCCCTCAGTCATCTGGGTGCAGATCAGCCTCCTGACCTGCCCCTCAGTCATCCCCACCCCTCTGACCCCTGCCTCTGCTCTGAGACTTTGCTTCCTCTCTTCCTGGAATCATAGCTCTGCTCCAAAATCTCTCATTCATTCATTCTTTTTTTCTTCCCCCCTTTTAAAAGAAATTTACTTGGCTGAGCCGGGTCTTAGTTGCCGCATGCAGGATCTTTCGGTTGTGGCAGGAAGGGTCCAGTTCCCTGACCAGGGATCGAACCCAGGCCCCCTGCTTTGGGAGCATGGAGTCTTAGCCACTGGACCTCCAGGGGAGTCCCTCTCATTCTTTTCACATACCAACTCCTCTGTCTGGCTCCCAGACCCTTTTCCAAGGGAGAGATTTTGACCACCCCAGCCTCTGCCAATTTGTCCCTCCAAGAAGGTCATCTGGGTGACCCCCAGTCCACACTGTCTTGCTCTGTGACTGGCTTGGACTCTTTGTGGTGGGCTGTCCTATTTCCCTCCAGGTAAATATCTGTTTTCTCTATGACGTCATCCCTGTGGGTATTTACCTGGATAGCAGTTATTTATTTCGCTCTCTGAATCCTCCATTCCTCTAGAAAAGATTTAAAGCAGACAAAAAAAAAAAAAAAATTGCATAAAATACAAACGTGTTAGTTGCTCAGTCCTGTCTGACTCTTTGCGACCCTATGGAATGTAACCTGCCAGGCTTCTCTGTCCGTGGGATTCTTCAGGCAAGAAAAGTGGAGTGGGTAGCCATATCTTTCTCCAGGGATAAAATGTAAAAAGACCGATGTAAATTAAAAGTTTGGATGGGAAAAGAAAGGATGCAGAATGGTACAGAAGTAACCTTACAGAGGCACGTCCTGGGGGAGTATACGCTGAGGTGGGTTTGGTTCTAAGTTTTCCAATCAACAGAGTGAAAGGCAAATGCATGTTCGTGGTGTCCAGAAGATGAAAAGCACTCACAGCTGTAACTGAACTGGAGGAGAAAACATCAAACAGATTCTTAGCCGAGAAAACACTGCAAATAGCCTGCTTCAGCATCAGTCGATTCCAGTGAGTCTCACCTGGGGTCAATTTTGTCCCCAGGGGGAAGGTTGGCAATGTTTGGAGACATTAAGAGTGTCATAACCGGGGGAGGGGGTTCTCCCCAGGAGGCGCTAGTAGTAAAGAACCCACCTGCCAGTACAGGAGGTGCAAGAGACTCGGGTTTGATCCCGGAGAAAGAAAGATCCCCTGGAGGAGGGCATGGCAACCCACCCCAATATTCTTGCCTGGAGAATCCCAAGGACAGAGGAGCCTGGCGGGCTACAGTCCATGGGGTCGCAAAGAGTCAGACACGACTGAAGTGACTTGGCAAGCAAGCTGGGGTGGGGAAGGGTTTGCTGCAGGTATCTAGACAGTAGGAGCCGGGGGGCTGCCCTGCATCCTGCAATGTGCAGGACAGGCCCCAAACCAGCTAGCAGCGTGACCTGCAGGGTTAATACTCCCCAACTGGGAAACACCGGTCCAACCCTTTCTTCAGCCTGGAGACACAGCCCTGATTTAAAAGCAAGTCATTTTGGTCCATGTGTAACTAGGCCCCTTGGAAAAGATTCAAAAACACCCTGGCCTGAGACTGAGTCCCCTTCTCTGGGGGAAATAAATGCCTTTGGATTCCTCGAATCTGAGAAGGGAAAACTAGATCATCGAGGCCAGTGCGTCCATCGATCATCACGCTTATGCGGCCCCTGGCAGGCATCCAGTCCTTGGCCAGAATCTGCAGAGAATTCAGAAGTAGCTCAGCTCGTGTGCCCTGCCTGTAATGGGCTTCCAGCCCACCAGCAGAGACCTCCCTCCAGGGTGGCCTGGATCTTTTGTGGAATCTCGAACCTGCCCTGGAGGAATCAGGAACTCAGGGTAGAGGAGGCGACCAAGACTCTGACAGACTGGGGAAGTCTTTGCAGAGGGAGTGTATTTCCTATACTCTTTCGTGGCCTCAAGATTTAGGCTTCCTCTCTACCCAGGAATGTCTTTCTCTCTCTTCTCTGCAGAGGCCTGGTGTTCTGGGGGTAGACTCGTGGCAGACGTGAGTCCCTTTCCTTCAGTGCAATGTGGTGGCGAGCTCTCCCCACGCATGGATGAATGGGAAGGTCCTTCACTGAGGCTGGCACGAGTTTACCAGGTCACAAGTTCTCCTTCTTTTTCTTTCTTAAAACACGGCCCTGAGATCTTTGCTGCTTCTCCCATCAGAAGGTGGGGTGCATGTCCCCCCGCCTTGTGACTGGGCTCTGTGTCTCCCTGGCGCATAGAATATGGTAGAACGATGCTCCCCCAGTTTCTGGACTCAGGTCTTGAGAAACAGACAGCTCCAAGAGAAAACTACGATGAGGTTATCACTTCACCCCGGTTGGAAGGGCCACCGTCAAAATGATGAGCGTGTACGAACAGTAACTGCTCCTACATTGTTGGTGGGAAATGCAAACTGGTACAGCCACTGTGGAAAACAGTATGGAGGTTCCTTGAAAAGCTAAAAACAGAACTACCATCTATATGATCCAGCAGCCCCACTCCTGGACATATATCTGGAGAAAACCATAATTTGAAAAGACACATGCACCCCAGTGCTCACTGCAGCACCGTTTACAGTAGCCAAGACAGGGAAGCAACCTAAATGTCCTTCAGGAGAGAAATGGATAAATGTATTGCCTATATGCAATGGCAGATTACTCAGCCGTAAAAAAGAATGAAATACTGCTGTTTACAGCCACATGGGTGGGCTTGGAGGTTATCACATTAAGTGAAGTGAGTCAGACAAAAACAAATATCATATAATATTACTTATATTATATGTGATATATATATGATTATGTATGATATTATATATCATATATAATATAATACATATATTATATATGATTATATGTGGAATAATCATTCACATGAACTTATTTACAAAACAGAAACAGGCTCACAGACTTCAAAAACAAACATGGTTACCAAAGGGGGAAGGGGAGGAGGGATAAATACGGACTTAGGGATTAGCAGATCCACACTACTACACGTAAAATAGATGATCCTCAAGGACCTGCTGTAGAATACAGAGAACTCCACTTGAGATGCTATAATATCCTATATGGGAAAAGGATCTGCAAAGTAATGGATATATGTGTATATATTGAAAAAGCAAGAGAGTTCCAGAAAAACATCTATTTCTGCTTTATTGACTATGCCAAAGCCTTTGACTGTGTGGATCACAATAAACTGTGGAAAATTCTGAAAGAGATGGGAATACCAGACAGCCTGACCTGCCTCTTGAGAAACCTATATGCAGGTCAGGAAGCAACAGTTAGAACTGGACATGGAACAACAGACTGGTTCCAAATAGGAAAAGGAGTACGTCAAGCCTGTATATTGTCACCCTGCTTATTTAACTTCTATGCAGAATACATCATGAGAAACGCTGGGCTGGAAGAAGCACAAGCTGGAATCAAGATTGCCGGGAGAAACATCAATAACCTCAGATATACAGATGACACCACCCTTATGGCAGAAAGTGAAGAGGAACTAAAAAGCCTCTTGATGAAAGTGAAAGAGGAGAGTGAAAAAGTTGGCTTAAAGCTCAACATTCAGAAAACTAAGATCATGGCATCAGGTCCCATCATTTCATGGGAAATAGATGGGGAAACAGTGGAAACAGTGTCAGACTTTATCTTTTTGGGCTCCAAAATCAGTGCAGATGGTGACTGCAGCCATGAAATTAAAAGATGCTCACTTCTTGGAAGGAAAGTTATGACCAACCTAGTTAGCATATTGAAAAGCAGAGATATTACTTTGCCAACAAAGGTCCATCTAGTCAAGGCTATGGTTTTTCCAGTGGTCATGTATGAATGTGAGAGTTGGACTGTGAAGAAAGCTGAGCGCCGAAGAATTGATGCTTTTGAACTGTGGTGTTGGAGAAGACTCTTGAGAGTCCTTTGGACTGCAAGGAGATCCAACCAGTCCATCCTAAAGGAGATCAGTCTTGGGTGTTCATTGGAAGGACTGATGCTGAAGCTGAAACTCCAGTACTTTGGCCACCTCACACAAGGAGTTGACTCATTGGAAAAGACCCTGATTCTGGGAGGGATTGGGGGCAGGAGGAGAAGGGGACAACAGAGGATGAGGTGGCTGGATGGCATCACTGAGTCGATGGACGTGAGTTTGGGTAAACTCTGGGAGTTGGTGATGGACAGGGAGGCCTGGTGTGCTTCGATTCATGGGGTCGCAAAGAGTCGGACACGACTGAGCGACTGAACTGAACTGAACTGAACTGAGAACTGAATCACCTTGTTGTACACCTGAAACTAACACCACATTGTAAATCGACTGTGGTGTTGTTGTTCAGTCGCTAAGTTGTGTCCGACCCTTTGTGACCGTATGGACTGCAGCATGCCAGGCTTCCCTGTCCTTCACCATTTCCAGAGTTTGCTCAAACTCATGTCCGTTGAGTTGGTGATGCCATCCAACCGTCTCATCCTCTGTTGCCCCTTCCTCAAAAAGGATAAAAAAAAAAAGAATGAAATGGGCAGCTCCAACTTCCTGTGCCTCGGGACAGTCCCTCGGGACAGTCCGTCTCAGACTCCAGCTGCTGTGTTGTGAGGGTGTGATCAGCCACACGGAGTGGCTGGTGTGATGTTCTGGCCCACAGTCTAGGCTGCAGCCCAGGATGCAGACAGTAGCTAATACTCTAAATGTGTGAGATTTCAGACAATTCCAGCCCCTTGCTGCTGAGTCAGCCCTGTCTTTGAGCCACATGGAGCAGAAATGAGCTGTCTTCCCAAGCCCCGCCCCAACTGCCAAATGAATGATTGCTGTTGTTTCAAGCCTCTGCGTTTAGGGTGGCTCATTACAAAGCAATAGATAACGGAAACAGCATCCTTCCTATTTCCTGTATCTAGCCATTCAACAAGCGTTTTTCAGCACCTGTCATGAGTCAGTCACAACTCCAGATGCTATGGGTACAGCACAGAAGAAAATGAACAAGAATTCTCACCCTCGTGGAGCTTGTGTTCCAATGAGGGAGACAGACAAGCAAGAAAAATAGAATCAACTGTATGGCATGGTGGTGGAGAAAAACAGAGAAGGCTTTGAAATCGGGCTGGGGGTATGGTTTTATACGTAGGGGTAGGGGGGAAGGCCTCGCTGAGCAGGTGGCGTTGTTTAAAGCCTTGAAGGACATGGGGGAGCTGGCCTGGCGAAAGAGCTTTCTAGGCAGAGGAAATGCAAAGGCCCCGGGGAGGGGGAAGGAATATCCAGGGTGGGTGGTGGAGTAAGTGGCAGGATATGAGGTCCGGGTGGTAATGGGCTGGGTGGTGTAGGATGCTAACCCTCATGGGTGGTTTTAATTAATTAATTAATAATTTATTATTGAATAATTTTAATCAATTACTTTTAATTAATCTATTTTATTGATATATTTATTTTTAATTGAAAGGTAATTGCTTTACAATATTGTGTTGGCGTCTGCCATATGCCGACATGAATCAGTCACAGGTATACATACATCCCAGAGAAGGCAATGATACCCCACTCCAGTACTCTTGCCTGGAAAATCCCATGGATGGAGGAGCCTGGTAGGCTGCAGTCCATGGGGTGCTAAGAGTCAGACCCAACTGAGCGACTTCACTTTCAGTTTTCACTTTCATGCATTGGAGAAGGAAATGGCACCCCACTCCAGTGTTCTTGCCTGGAGGATCCCAGGGACGGAGGAGCCTGGTGGGCTGCCGTGTATGGGGTCGCAGAGTCGGACACGACTGAAGCAACTTAGCAGCAGCAGCACCCACACGTCCCCTCCCTCGTGAGCCTCCCTCCCACCTGCCACCCCATCCCACTCCTCTAGGTTGTCCCAGAGCCCCACTTTGAGTTCTCTGAGTCATACAGCAAATTCTCTCATGGGAGGTTTTTTTTTTTTTTTTTGGCTGCACTGGGTCTTAGTTGCAGCTCTTTGGATTTTTAGTTGCGGCATGCAAACTCTCAGTTACGACACGTGGGATCTAGTTCCCTGACCAGGGATTGAACCCAGAGCCTCCGCACTGGGAGCGTCGAGTCTTGACCAACAGACCACCAAGGGAGTCCGGTAGAGGCAGTTTTGAGCAGAGGCGTAACACATTTTAACAGGATCACCATAAGTCTGGGAGTTCAAACGTGGATTTGGGGAGCCTACTTAGGAGGCCATTGCAACAATTAAGGTGAATCAGCTCATGTCTTATTGGGGGCCTGGGGTGGATCATTCCAAATTCTGCATTTTACATTATTTCTTAGAGTTTTCCTGGGAGATGAAGCCCAGTTGCCTTCTTCAGTAGCTGGTTAGCAACAGTCCTTCGTGGCTGCCTTCCCCTCCCTGGATCACGTCTCCGTTCCCCGGCCTGGGGTCCCTGGTACTTTGCAAACCCTCTTGAGGCCTGCTGCTCGAGGGAACAGACCAGCTCTCAAGAAGCAGAATTTGGGGAGATGGAGAGGTAAAGTGTTCCCTAGCCCAGGAAACGGCCCGAGGTAGGACTCCACAGTGCACAGAGGTGACCCCCGGGAGCTGAGACTCTAGAGACTCTAGAACTTGACCCACCAGCAAAGGAGACAAGGGGCCTTCGAAAGCTGGTCCAGGGCTTCCCAGGTGGCTCAGTGGTAAAGAATCCACCTGCTGATGCAGAAGACTCAGGTTTGATTCCTGGGTTGGGAAGATCCCTCGAGGAGGGTGTGGCAACCCACTTCAGTATTCTTGCCTGGAGAATCCGTGGACTGAGGACCCTGGAGCTGCGAAAGAGTTGGACACAACTTAGCAACAAAGCAGCCGCCACCAGCTGGTCCGGTTTTGGAGCGCTGCTGAGCCACACTTTTTTGGTGGCCTCTGATGCGGGCTCCACGGCTTTGACTTCGGCAAGGTCTCTTTCATTCTTGGAAGGGGACAGGGTCCTGGGTGATGCTGGCTGTCCCAGCAGGGCACTCAGCCTGCAGCTGGTTCCGCCGGGAGGCGCAGAAAGCTCTCTGCTCACAGGGATGCTTTTCCCAGGCAGGTTGACACTTCGCTAACGGGTTGGCGGGTGTGAACGCAGTCTTGCCTAGAGCTGAGAGCATCTGCTCCCTTTGGGGCGGCTTTCCCTGAGGCTGGCTGGACAGGGCAAGACAGCAACGGCCTCCAAGTGCTGGCTGGTCCCTGGGTCCTGGAGCCCAGGTCCCCTGATTTCCACCCAGAGCCTCTTCAGCTCTGAGCCTTCATTTCTTCCGCTTTGACCCCGGTCTCTCTCATCTCCCTGTGTCTGCTCACTGCGTCCTGAGGGCTGCAGCCTCTGCCTGGCCGGGCCTGGGGAGCCCAGAGCCTTTTGGGGACCGGCCTGCTTGATGTCTCCCTCCCATCCCCGCCCTGTCTCCCCACTGAAGGCAGATTTCAGAGGCAGCACTGGGATTTGCTGTAAATGAGTGACTCCTGCTTGCAACCAGATTTATTCAACAACTGGTAATTCTGAGCGCCTGCTGTGTGCCAGGCAGGGAGATTCCACAGGGAACCTACAGTCGAGAGAGGAAGTAAGAGCATCTAGAATGAGCCCCAGGATAGGGGTGCCTCTCGTGGAAGCGGAATAACTCTTCCAAGGGCCTCCTCTGGGCTACGTGGCCCCTAACATCCAACTGTCCCACAATGCTGTGCGTGCATGCTGTGCTCGGTCGCAAGTCGTGTCTGACTCTTTGCGACCCTATGGATTGTAGCCCGCCAGGCTTTTCTGTCCATGGGATTTTCCAGGCAAGGATACTGTAGTCGGTTGCCATTTCCTTCTCCAGGGGATCCTCCCGACCCAGGAATTGAACCTGTGTCTCCTGCATTGGTAGGCAGATTCTTTACCACTGAGCTACCTGGGAAGCCCCTGAAAGATGCTCAGGGATGCTCAAAGATGCTGAAAGATACTCAGTTTCTGGATCCACTCTCCATCTTTCTCCATCTGCTCTGAGCCCGGGAGACATCTGCATGGATTGCATCGGCTCACTTGACTCAGGCCGCTGGACAGGTGTTGCGGAAGGCCAGGGCTGCAAGGGGGAGAGAGAGTAGAGGGGTGGCCCCCTGCCCCTCCTGGTCGCAGGTGGGTCCTCTCTCCAAGACTCCACCGCTGTCCACAGGTCCTCTCCCCCAGCGGGGTGACAGGCTGCACACACCTGTGTGTGTGTGCAGCTGCAGGACTGTCCCTGCCCTCGTGGTTTCTATAACCTTGTCCCCATCTGGGCAAAACGTCCCTTCCGTCTTCACGGACAGATGCTCTGTGCAGTCTCCGTGGGCTGAGAAAGGCCCCACCCTTGGTTGAACGTTCCACTGTCATCACCTTGAAATTCTTCATTCTTTTTGAACAACGGGCTCTCACTTTCCTCTCACGCCTTGTCCGCAAATGGACGCTTCTGGCCTCTCCATTCCGCTCTCCCGGTCAGCCAGGTCCACTCTACATCAAGCAAACAGAGTGGGAAGGGAGTTCAATAACTCGCCTGAGGCCACATGGCTACTAAGTGGCCAAACTGTGATTTGAACCCAGGACCTCTGCCTCCAAAGCCCACGCTCTTTCCAGCTCCAGGAGCCCAGAAGACTCGCCTGCCGTGGAAATCTGTGGTATTTTGCATATACACTGATTGTTCCTCCTTTGATGGGAAAGTCAGGAGGCTTCCCAGGGTCTCTATCTCTCTGCTCATAATTCGGGCTGTTTTTCTGATTGTCGTGGCCCAGCCGGGTTCAAAGCCGCCCAGCTGAGCTGAATCTCTAATGAAGCTGCCCTGACCTCCTGGTGATGTGGAGACCAGCTGCTCCGTTCTCTGAGCTGGGTGCACTCCCAGCCCCTGCCCACCCTCTTCTCCTCCCAGCACAGAGACCCTCACTCCTGGGCTGCGGCCGGGAGCTCTGGCCCTGACATGACAGATGAGCAGCGGAAACTTGGAAGGGGCTGAATGCTCTCGCCGGCTGCCTCTAATTTTATTTCAAAGGGATGAAGGAGAAATGGGAGCGCTAGTAGACAGAAGACATTTCCCCTGATGGAGACGGGCAGCGAGTCAAGATAAATGGAGGCTTCTTTCGGGTCCTCGTCAGACCACCAAACTCTGTTTTCTTGGCAGGTGAATCCCTGCCTGGGGGACCTGGGGCAAGTTGCAGAGGCAGGACCCTCAGTTCTGCTGCTAATCAGATACCCCTTGGATGCTGGGGTCTGGAAGGGAGAATTTCACGTTCTGTCTTTGGTCCCGGCCATTTCAGCCAGCCTCGGTGCCTTTGGAGCCCACCTGGACCATGGAGGTAAAGAGAAGGGACATTGAGTCTGGAATCCGACAAGGCAAGTTTATTTGTTCATACATTTCTTGCAACTCTGATGCTGAGTCTAATAAGATGGGTCCTGCTTGAAAATTGAACACGGATTCTACCACCTCCCAGCTGGGTGAACTTGAGCCAGTCCCCAGCCTCTCAGAGCTTCTCGGGGTAGCAGGGAAAGTCAATCCAGTCCTCAGCATAGATGTGAGCCTCAGAGTTTGTATGATAAAGTGCCTCGCCCCAGATCTGGCTCCAAATATAAAAGACTCCAAATGTATAAGAACTGCAATAGTTCTTTGGGCCAGGGACATGGCTCAGGGAGGGGAAAGGTGTCCCAAGTTTGCAGTCGGTTTATAAATATGCAGAGACTGGGGGTGGGGGAGGGGGGAAGCCAGAGATGCCTGGTGCCTGTCTCTCAGCCGCCTCGTCTTCCAGCTGCCCGTTTGCAGCTCCAGGGGGGACCTGCTCTCCTTCCTCCCCCCGTTATTTAAAGTCAGAGGGGTGTATAAATCAACCAAAATAATTCGCGAGAATCATTAGGCAGCATCTTTTACCGGCAGCATTAAATTAAAACAGTGCAAAACTGCAGCTTTTTAAAACACATCAGCTCGGCTTCCTCCCTCCTGCCTGCTGTAATCGAAGGCTGCTGGGATCTAATGAAATGAAATTAGCATCTCCAGTCCCCCTCTGGCAAGTAGGGTACGTGAAAATGTGGTGTCTTTACAATGGGGAGCTGAAGGCAGAAGACAGAAGCACAAGGCGGGGTCCCCCCTCTCCCAGCCCCTCTTTCTGTGCTGCCCACCTGCCTGCGCTTCCTTCCAGAGTCCCTGCATGGCTGGGGACGCAGTGGACCAGTTGTTGTTGAGTTGCTTCGATTGTGTCCAACTCTTGTGATCCCTTGGACTGTAGCCCACCAGGCTCCTCTGTCCATGGGATTCTCCAGGCAGGAATACTGGAGTGGGTTGCCATGTCCTTCTCCAGGGGATCTTCCCAACGCATTGGTAGGTGGATTCTTTACCACTGAGTCACCAGGGAAGCCAGAGGGGCCTGCAAGGAGCAAAGTGTTCTGTTTGTTCATTTTCGTTTTCAGGATCAGCTTGGAGGTATTCCCTTGGGCTAGCCCCATCAAGGGTCTCATGACAAAGGCACAGCAAGACTGTCTCCATCCTAACCCATCACTCACTGCACCACCCTGCCACCTGGGTACCTCTAACCTGCTATCCCCAGTCACATCCCTGAAGGCTCAGTGAGCTGGGCATGCAACCCAGAAACTCGGAGGGGACAGTGTCCTCTTTCCCTAAAGGCTGGATAGGTGCCTCCGCCCCTCGGTATCACTTGGCTGCTTCAGGGTCTCTTTTGGGGGCTTCTTGGCCAGGGTGCTGTAGCATCTGGGTGGGGAGACTGTTCTGGGCACCGCGGGATGCTTGGCTCCTGCCCACTCAGTGCAAGAAGGGAAAACGCTGGGCTTCCCTGGGTGGCTCAGTGGTAAAGAATTCTCCTGCCAACGCAGGAGACCCTGGTTTTATTCCTGGTCCAGAAAGATCCCACGTGCCGTGGAGCGACTAAGTCTGTGCCCCACAACTACTGAGCCTGTGCTCTAGAGCCCGGGAGCCACGACTACTGAGCTCACGAGCTGCAGCTACAGAAGCCCGAGCTCTAGAGGCTGTGCTCTGCAAGAGAAGCCACCGCGATGAGAAGCCCGAGCACCGCAATAGAGGAAAGCCTGCGGGCAGCAAGGAAGACCCAGCACAGCCAAAATAAATAATGCATAAAATTATATTTAAAACAGAAGGGAAAATGCCTCCTGGGTTTCAAGCGCCTTGCGAGAGGGGTGGGGGCGCTGCCGCCCTGATTGAGGACCACTGACGCCCTCTCTCCTCCCAGCTACTGTCCTTAATTCCGACTTTTCTAAAACAAAAGCTGATCATTTCAGCCTTCTCCTTAGAAACATTCACTGACTCCCAGAGTCGTAATTCTGTCTTATGGTCACTGCACAGAGGGTGTGTGTGCACTGGTGGGGTTGGGAGTGGATAGATGGGAGCGGGTGTCGGGGTCCATGGTGGGTTGGAAAAGAATTTCCAGACACAGAGTATTTCAGAATAGAGTTTATTAGAGTAGGAGACGCTGTTAGAACAGTGGGCCATCTCAAGGGAGAGTCAATGCCTTTCGTGGGCTAGTACACAATTTTTATAGGCTCAAGACAAAGAAAATTCCTGCTGGAAGTTTGGCATTGGTTAGGGTGCTATAGGGTGGATATTTTACCTAGCATGGAGTAGGGAGATGGCTGGTTTATGTTGGGGGGCTCATGGCAACAGTTGCTATGGGGCTTGGTCAGTTCTGGAGATTTTTGTCCTGTGACCTCAGTACAGGGCTCCACACCTGTGACCTTGGCATAGGGCTCCACTGGGTGATGGACGAGGTACCCCTCCTTCATAGGGGTTACCCACCTGTGACCTACAGTCTGCCTCCACTGAGCCACAGACTGTCAGACTCCTGGCTTCACCAGTGTGGTGTCCCTGTCCACCTGTGATTGCCAGAAAATAAAGTACTGACTCCTTAGCCGGGCACCTCTACTAGCAGAGTTGCAGCTCCTGCCCCAGCCCTTGACTCTGCTCTCCCAGGCCGAGCCCCTTGGGGCTGCCCTGCTCTCCTATTTGTGGATTGAGC
Organism: Bos mutus; assembly: GCF_027580195.1. Lineage (NCBI taxonomy): Eukaryota > Metazoa > Chordata > Mammalia > Artiodactyla > Bovidae > Bos > Bos mutus. Next base: position 6,067,341 of record NC_091635.1, on the reverse strand, counting down.
TCTAGGGAACCATCCTGCATCAGTAGGGGGGCCGGGACATTCTGCCATCACCCAGCATGACCCCATATCCAGAGGAAGAGCTGAGATTCATAGGGAGGTTAAGCTGAGGCAGAGAAGGGGGTGGCTCGTCCCACCCTTGGGGCCTACACTCTGAAAGTTTCTTAAAGTTACTATTTCACCCTGCAGCTCATTGTCAGCATCACCACCATCCACCTGTGCTCTGAGTCCCCGTTCTCTGACCAGGGAAGGAGGAGCACCTGGTAGGTGCAGACAGAGAAGGAGGGGTGTTACCGCCAGGTCAAGCCTCCTGCCATGGGGAGGGAGTAAACCAGTCCATGGCCTTTCAGCAGGACGGTTACAAGGCAAGCCAAACTTGGAGGGGGGGGGTGCTTTGATCGGCCTTCCATATTATGTCCTGACTGTCAAAGTCCTTCCCCAGTTCGCTGGCTCTTGGCTCAGACCCCTTCCCAAGCATCTCACCGTTGCCGAATGCCCCCCCGCCTCCCCCACCCCCTCCATCCCAGACCTGCCTGGAGGCCCGGATGGCAGCCGCCTGCTCAGAATGCTTGATGGCCGTGTTGTGAGCCGGAAGGGCTGTTTGGGAAAGTGTACTCAGTCAAAGCTGTGTTTATAGACACAAGGGCCAGCGTCTTTTATTATGCATAATTGCACGCTCCTTAAGGTACAGGCATTACGAGCCATTTTTCCTTCCCCGGGTGAAGTGGCAGTGGGGGCGGGTATGTGTTTGGGTGGATGGGGGTTGCCCTCCTTTCCTGGGCTCGGCGAGCTCTGAGCCCAGAGCTCCGTGGGTCCAGCTGATGGATGGTGTGACGACCACTCTAACCGAGAAAGCTAATTCTTCCGAGGGGAAATGGGGAAATGAGACACAGCAGTGCCCACGTGGAAGCACTGCAGATCAGAATGCTGAGTCCCACATCTCTCCTCTTTGTCTTGGAGCCACAGCCTCAGATCTGCACGTCTATGCTCCTCCTGGAATGAAAATGGTCCATTCTTCTTGAAAAGCATTTTCAGGATCTTCTCTCTAAACTTCACAAACTTGACTCTAAAGCTTGACATAGTCATTTACTATACCCCTATCATTAGAGTTTAGATGACTTAAAAAATTTTTTTAATTAAATTTTTTTTTAGCCATGCTGCAGGCATGTGGGATCTAGTTCCCTGACTAGGGATTGTGCCCCCTGCATTGGAAGAATAGCATCTTAACCACTGGATCACCAGAGAAGCCCCCAGGTGATGTTTTTGATGATAATGATGATAGTAATATTATTATTATTACTATTAATGAAAGCTTTTGTTTGTATAGTACAACGGTGATGAAGAGAAGGCCTGCAGGGTCGAACAACCTGGTTCAAATCCAGACTTCACCATGTATTTGAAGAGCTACCTGGTGGCTCAGACAGGAAAGAATCCGCCTGTAATGCAGGGGACCTGGGTTTGGTCCCTGGGTTGGGAAGATCCCCTGGAGAACAGAATGGCTACCCACTTCAGTATTCTTGCCTGGAAAATATGCTGATGCTAGGGAAGATTGAAGGCAGGAGGAGAAGGGGATGGCAGAGGATGAGATGGTTGGATGGCATCACTGACTCAATGGACATGAGTTTGAGCCAACTCCGGGAGATGGTGAAGGACAGGGAAGCCGGTGTGTTGCGGTCCATGGGGTCACCAAGAGCTGGACACAACAGCAACCATGTATTTATTCGCTGTGTGACTTTGGGTTTGCCAGTTAACCTCTCTGAGCCACAGTCTTCTCATTGGCAAAACGGGAACATTAGTTCCTATATCATGCAAGGCACCTGATCCTGGGCCTGGCTCACAGGAAATGCTTTGGAAATGATAATTTGGCTGTAACTTTGATGCCCTACACTCAGCCACACACAGGAAACACTCGCCCAATGGTTCAGTGAGTAGTAGTTTATTATTTTAAAATGTTTTTATTTCCACCATCCCATGTGATTCTCTAAACAACCCATGGCCTGGGCAGGCCTGTTACCATCTCCAATTTCAGGAATAAGAAAACCAAGTCTCCATGGATATTTGTATACATACAGCTGAGTCCCTTCACTTTCCACCTGAAACTACGCAACATTGTTAACCGGCTATACCCCAATGCAAAAGAAAAAGTTTAACGTTTGAAAAAAAAATAAAATTGAGTCTCAGAAAATTCAGGTGTCTTGTCTGAGCTTGACGAGCAGGCTGGCCACAGAGCCCAAACCTTATGCCTGATTTAACAGGCCATTTGTCACTTTAATGTCAATGCTAGTTGTTTGATCCTTTGAGAATGTTCCCCAACATTTTCTAAAAAATAATCTTACGTATTTTTGGCTGTGCTGGGTCTTCACTGCTGCACAGACTTTCTCTAGTTGCAGGGGCTACTGTCTGCTGTGGAGCGTGGGCTTCTCACTGTGGTGGCGTCCCCTATTGCAGAGCACAGTCTCTAGGGCGAGTGGGCTTCACTAGCTGTGGCTCCTGGACTCTAGAGCACAGGCTCAATAGTTGCGGTGCGTGGGCTTAGTTGCTCCGAGGAATGCGGCATGTGGGATATCTCCAGATCTGACATTGAACTCGTGTCTCCTGCATTGGCAGGTGAATTCTTTACCACTGAGCCACCAGGAAAGCCCTGTCCTCCAGCTTTTAAACAGAGAACATGCTAGAGCTCTGTGGTGTTATGAAAATCTGCCCTCTTCTCCCTTCCTCAAAGCCTGCTTCCATCAGGAAGCCCTCCTGGGATGAAGCTGTCAACCCACTCTTAACAGCCCCTCTTCTGGGGGCCTCCTGCTGCAGTCAGGAGGACTTGGGGAGACTGAGGAAACACACTGAGCCCGCCAGATTGATGCTGAGATGGAATTCCCCCTGGAAGAAGTAGAGGGACCCCTGTCTTGGGGCCGGTCACGTGCCCACGTGCCTCCTTGGAACTCTGATTAGAAGCATGGCCAGTGTCCGGGTTGACTGAAAGAAACTGCAGAATGTAAGGGACTTTGTGTGTGTGTCTGTCCTCAGTCACTCAACTGTGTCTGACTCTTTGCAACCATGGACTGTAGCCCGCCAGGCTCCTCTGTCCGTGGAATTTCCAGGGCAAGAATACTGGAGTGGGTTGTCATTTCCTCCTCCAGTGGATCCTCCCAACCTAGGAATCAAACCCACGTCTCTCATGCCTCCTACCTTGGCAGCTGGATTTTTTTTTTTAACCACTGCACCACCTGGGAAACCTATAAGGGGCTTCAGAGAGCCTCTGTTTGAACCACCTTATTTTAGAGATAAGGAAAATAAATTTCAGAGAGGCCGCGGTCTCGTCCAAGGTCATTTAGCCTCTCTCTGCAGAGCCGGGCCGTAAAGAGCTCAGTGAACGGGAGACCACTCGCCCCCACCCCCACCTCCCAGGTCCGGGGTCAGAACTGCCAAGACACAGACGGAAACCGGTTCTGAAACAACTTGGATTTTGCTGCCTGAGGTCAAATGAAGAACTCGTCAAAGGATAATGGCTTCGTAACTCAGGCGCTAAAGTAATGGAAATGAGAGGCAAGATCACCTCCTGCCTCTAAATCTCTGGGGGGCCACTGGCAGGGAGAAGGGGGGAGAGGGACAGAATGGGGCCCTTGTTGCCCCTGAAACAAATCCAGAGAGACGTGCTGGGAGCTAATCACATCTACCGGCGGGGAGGAGTGCCCTTCCGATGGCAAATCTCTCCATTACCAAGGACGGTTCCTTTACCGTCAGTTTGGGGGCTCACCCAGGCCACGGCTGAGGTGCTTGGCATCTCCCCGGCCCCCAAGCTCCCAGGCTGGTCCCTGGCACTGTGCAGGGGAGCTGGGAGGGTCTAAAGTGCCCCCTACCCCACTCCCAGCTGTGACAGCCCCACTCAGGGAAGTCACCAAACCCCTAGAGCAGTCAGAAGTAGCAAATGAAAACACAGGATGCCCAGGGAAGTTTCAAAAAATAGCTCCAGCTGCCCACACCAGCATAACAGAGTTAGGAAGTCGTGACCCAGCCCCAGGGCTTGACCCCAGCTCACCACCCAAAGCCAGCCACTCACAGGAGGGGGATGGAGGGAGGAATTGACAGAGTTAATGGGAGACAGCAAAGGACGGACTTGGACTGAGATTCTCTCATTCAATGAACAAAGTGCATTAGGAATTGATTCTCCCCCGCCTCCCGCCCCCCACCACCTCCTGTTTACCATCTCTTTTCCCCAGCTCTGGTGCAGGGAAGAAAAGCTTTGCATCAAGATGAGATATTCCACAGTGAGCCTGCAGTTGGCCCAAAGAGTTTATTATTACGGGAGCCCAAGCACCACTGAGTCCCTTGCCCTTGCTTTTCTTCTGTTTGCTTCCTTCTCCTACAGACAAACAGCGAGATCAAGTCTTCCTACCTTGTAGGTCTTGGGGTGGGGGGATAAGGGTGAGGACACGGGGAGGGACACTTTTTGTACCAATGATAGGGGCCTCCTGGCCAGGAGTCTGGGCGGGGGAGGACCACGGCCGTTACCTTCCCAGGATCTGGGAAAGCAGAGCTCCTGCCTGCACAAGGTTAGCTGGGACGGGGCAGGGACAGCAGAAGGCTCTGATAAGGATGAAACTAAATGAATGTTTCCCCAAGAGGGGAAATCCCCGGGAGGATTCTGCAAAACTACAATCCTATCTTGTAAATAGATGGAATTACCTTTTTTTTTTTTTTTTTTAAACCCATTGGAGAGGCGATGGTGGGATGCCTGTCTGTCCCAAAGTGTGGATGTGTGTGGATCAGTAAATGATGCAGGAGATGATGGTCCCAGAGGCTTGTTCCGTTTGTCTTTGAAGCCTGGGATGAGTCAAGGCCCAAACCACCCATCTGCCCATTCAATTCAGAAATAGACCCCAAAGGCCAACTGGGATAATACGAAAGAGAACAGATGGCTCCTCTGAATCCTTTCTGAGTTTTCCCCTTTCTAATTAAGGGTCTGGGCTGGTATGCTTGTGACAGGGGCCGGAACCACCCATATTCATTGCATTGTAAGGTCCTCAGGGTCATTGGAAAAGACCCTGATGCTGGGAAAGATTGAAGGCAGGAGGAGAAGGGGTTGACGGAGGATGAGATGGTTGGATGGCATCACCGACTCAATGGATATGAGTCTGAGCAAACTCCAGGAGTTGATGATGAACAGGGAAGCCTGGCGTGCTACAGTCCACGGAACTGCAAAGGGTTGGACACGACTGAGTGACTGAACTGAACTAAACATCAGCAAAGCTGGCAACCTTACCTTATGAAACCCCAAGAAGGGGACTGGTTTTAACTCCGATGAGTGGGGACACTGAAGGATTTTCAGCAGGGGGTGGTGTGATCAGACGTGTGTTTTAGACGCTGTTGATGGCCACACGGGGTAGTGGGTGGCCAAGATGGCAGGAAGGAAGACCAGGTGGAGGTGCCGCAGGAACCAGCTTAGAGTGACGGCGGCGGCCTTGCCAAGTGGAGCCCGAGAGCCGGGTCTGGATCTTAGGCCTGTCCCCTTCAGAGGAACCTGGCGTGGGCACTGGGTGAGTGACGATGCTGTCCGCGGTGGGAGGAGACGCAGAGGAGGGGCCAAGTTGACGAGTGAGGTCCCTGCGACTCAGGTGGGAGGTCTGGACCAAGCAAGTCATTTGGTGAATTTTGTGATATTTAAGTTATACTTCAATAAAGTTTTATTTTTTTTTTTAAGGCAGCTAGGAAGGAAAAGTCATAGGGGTTAATAAAACAGGAGTACGTGGAAGATACGATGAAGGAAGGGAGAAGGTATGAGATGAATTATTCAGGACTCTCCGGAGAAACAGAACAGAACACACACAGATGTAACAGAGACATAAGGACTTCTCTGGTGGTCCGGTGGTTAAGACCGGACTTAAGTTTCCAGTGCAGGGGGCACAGGTTCAATTCCTTCTCAGGGAATCTGCAAGCTGAGTGGTGCGGCCGAAAAAAAAAAAAGAGAGATTTATATGCATTGGCTTCTGAGGTTATGGAAGATGAGAAGTTTCATGACCTGCCATGCCGTCTGCAAGCTGGTATAATTCAGTCAGTCCCAGATCAAAAGCCCAAGAATTGAGAGCTCTCGTGTCCAAGGTTGCTGGGGGCAGGGGGCAGGGTGGAGGGGGAGGGAGGGAAGAAGGATGGCCCAGCTTCAGAACGGAGAGAGGGAACCCACCCTTCCTTCACTTTGTTCCATTTGGGTCCTCAAAGCCTCCATGATACCTGTCCATACTGGGAAGGGCGGATCGCTTTACTCCGTCTGCTGAACCAAACATTAATCTCTTCCAGAAATACCCACACAGACGCACCCAGAAATAATGTTTCACCAGCTACTGGGGTACCCCTTCACCCCGTCAAGTTGTCACATGAAATGAACCATCACAGAGAGACTGTCAAGAGAGCTGACAGCATCCACCTCTCTAAAGATAGGCTAAACAAGATCTGAAGAGCTGAAAATTTCCATTACGCTCAGCACCAAGGCAGCTACCTTCACCCTCAGTAAAAGGAGGTCTAATGGCGAGGTGGAAGCGGGACCCTGGTGATGGTAGGTGGGGGTCAACCTTGTGGTTCCCAGAGGTCTGGGCCATCCTAGGGTTCTGTGTCCCTCCTGCCCCTCAGAGTTGGAGCTCAGGAAGGCAGAAATGAATGATTGGTGTTCAAGGAAATCAACCCTGAATATTCATTGGAAGGACTGATGCTGAGGCCATCTGATGCCAAGAGCCGACTCACTGGAAAAGACCCTGATGCTGGGAAAGATTGAAGGCAGGCGGAGAAGGGGGTGACAGAGGATGAGACAGTTAGATGGCATCACCAACTCAATGGACATGCGTTTGAGCAAGCTCCCGGAGATGGTGATGGACAAGGAGGTCTGGTGTGCTGCCGTCCATGGGGTCACAAAGAGTCAGACACGACTGAGCGACTGAACAATATTTGCCAATTATTGGTGACACCAGTTGACTGGTGCCTAGGGAGCCCCGGGATTAATAGTGAAGAAGAATAGTAGGTATCGGTGTGCTATTTTAAATATTGATTTATTTGTCTGTTCACTTATTCATCTGCCTTGGGTCTTAGTTGCGGCATGTGGGATCCTTGTTGCATCACGCGGAATCTCCCACTGCAGTGCTTGGACTCTTCAGTTGCCGTGCTCCGGCTTGGTTGCCCCGCAGCTTGTGGAATCTTCCTGGACCAGATATAGAACCCGTGTCCCAGGCACCCGCAGGCAGCTTCCTCACCCCTGGACTACCAGGAAGTCCTCCAAGTGTCCTTTTAAAACAACATAATTCACAGAACAGTGATTGTCATCACATAGAAAGAGCTCTGGACGTGCGGTTGGATCTCAGCTTGTTACCTCCAACCATCAGCCCGGCAGCCCCGGTTGTACCAGGAGGAAGGAAGAGCTGGTAATGGGTAGGCGTTTTTCCAGGGGCTTTGCTGGGCAGAGGTGGTGCTGTCCCTGCCAGGGGACAGTATAGCAGGCTCCCTCTCAGGGGGCTCTGTCTCCTCTCCTCTCTGGGAAGCACCAGCCTCTCTTCTGAGTGACTCTGGTGACCTTAATGTTGGGTGTAATCTACAGCTGGGATGAAGAAGTTGCTGGGGAACCAGTTAGAGACCGGATAGGAGCCACTGGGCTGCAGGGTCATGCTGGGACAGGAGGACACCCATGGCCTGTGGAGGGCTGCACCAGCTCCCGAATCTGCCCAGGGCATCCCAGGGGCAACACGGGGGCTCAGGTGGGACCGGAGGGGTGAGGGCAGCCCAACTGCCTGAAATCCAATTCACTCTCCGGCCAGGATGCCAAACGGTCCATTTGCTGGATTTACTTGCTGCCTTCAACTCTTCAGTTTTTGTTGAGTGGTTTTCATTTTGTCTTTATAACGGCGTTTTAAGGAATTGACCTGCAGCCCATAAGAGGTTTGTGAGGCTGTCAGGCCCAGAGACTCACTAGGGCTATTTCACGTAATGGTGTTTATGGATGGACGCAGCACTAGGAAAGCAGAGACCCCGAGGGGCCCAGGAACAGCCAGACTGTCAGACGTCATGGAAAGAAGTGGAGGAGAAACAGAGCCTGCATGGTGGGGGCTTGGAGGGGGTCATTCCAGGTTGTGGCAGCTCCGGGAGCCGGGTGTCCTCACCTCTCAATGGCTGGGGTGCTCCCGGTCCCTACTAAAGAGCGAACGTGCCCATCCACAGCAGATCAGCAAGCTGCACTCGGGGACAGAAATCCTCTCTCCTCAGTGTGTCCCCAGTGCCAGGCACACGGCCGGTGCTTAAGGGTGCTGGGTGAAGGCGTGGATAAGCAAGGAAGTGGTTTGCATAGCTGGACAGGAACTTTTTAAAAAGATGTTCCAATTTATTAAAAAAAATTGTTATTATCAGTTCAGTTCAGTTCAGTCTCTCAGTCGTGTCTGACTCTTTGCGGTATACTTATGGTTATTTTGTTTATTTCTATTTTTTTGGCCATGCCTCAAGGCATTGGCAACCCACTCCAGTACTCTTGCCTGGAAAATCCCATGGACGGAGGAGCCTGGTAGGTTGCAGTCCATGGGGTCGATAAGAGTCTGACACGAGTGAGCCACTTCACTTTCACTTTTCACTTCCATGCATTGGAGAAGGAAATGGCAACCCTCTCCAGTGTTCTTGCCTGGAGAATCCCAGGGACAGAGGAGCCTGGTGGGCTGCTGTCTATGGGGTCGCACAGAGTCGGACACTACTGAAGCGACTTAGCAGCAGCAGCAAGGCATGTGGGGTCTTAGTTCCCTGATCAGGGACCAAGGCAACCCCTGCATTGGAAGCGCAGGGTCTTAACCACAGCATCACCAGGGAAGTCCTCAAACTGGAATTTGAGGCTTGGAGTCCTCTCACTTTAGGTAGCTCCCTGCCCAGCAAATCTGCACCAGCCCAGCCGGGGCTGGACTTCCTCATTGCCCAAGGGTTTTGTTTCCCGGGACCTGGGAGAGAGTTTGAGCATATACACTTCTGCAGGGGGGAGAGGCAGGAGGAGGGATGCCAGCAGTGACCTGGGGCCATGCCCCGGGCGGGCAGGGGGCATGGCCTCTGGGGGCTGTGCCCAGCCTCTCCGGGGCCTCAGTCTGCGGCCGGCCCTCTCTGCCTGCACCCTCTCCTTCCTCCTCCCCTGCTTCTCCCGTCTTTTGACCATTTCTCTCCTCCCTCTACCAGGACAGAAGGGAAAGAAGAGGCCCCTCCACAGGAAGCACTGAGACTCGGGAGAGGGAGGGGCCGTGGGGTGGGAGGGGCTCGCACAGGCTCAGCTCCGCCTCCCGTGTTAGGTGCCCTGTCTGCGCCAGGCTCCCTCCGCAAGGCCTGACAAACCCGGTGTGGAAGTCCTGTTGCCGCCCCCCTGTTTCACTGACAGGAAAATGAGGCACAGAGCGGTGAGCAGTCAGACTCAAGCTCAAACGTTCCCACTTAAAACCCACTCTTTTATTCCTTGGTGGGGAGACAAGCAGTTGCCTCTAACCTTCTCAATGGTGGGCCCAGGGACGGGGAACTTGGATCGCTGGCCTCCTAACTCAGGTTCTGTAGAGAATTTGCGCTCTCTTTTCCCAGATGGACTGTTTCCCTGATGGCAGATATGGCTTGATTTTTTTGTTGTTGTTTTTTAGTGCCAATACTTTTTTTTAAGGAATTTTTTTTTTTTCAGTTGAAGAATATTTGCTTTAAGGGCTTCCCTGATGGCTCAGTCATTTAAGAATCCGCGGGCAAGGCAGGAGACCTGGGTTCGATCCCTGGGTTGGTAGGATCCCCTGGAAGAGGGCATGGCAACCCACTCTTTCTTCCCTGGAGAGTCCCCATGGACAGAGGAGCCTGGTGGGCTGCAGTCCATAGGGTCACAAAGAGTCAGGCACCGCTAAGCAACTAAGAACAGCATTTGCTTTACAATGTTGATTTTTCTAGGAGCAGAAGCAGCCCTTGTTGACTGCTGGCCACCCATGTTATTTGGCCCTTTGTCTTCCCTTCCTTTTATCACTCAGTCTTGTCCTATTACTATTTAGCTTTTTTTTTTTTTTAAATATTGCTGTTGTTCAGTTGCTAAGTTCTGTTCGGCTCTTTGTGACCCTGTAAACTGCAGCACGCCAGGCTTGTCTGTCCTTCACCATCTCCCAGAGCTTGCTCAAACTCATGTCCATTGAGTCGGTGATGCCATCCAACCATCTCATCCTCTGTTGTCCCCTTCTCCTGCCCTCAATCTTTCCCAGCATCAGGGCCTTTTTCAATGAGCTGGGTCTTTGCATCAGGTGGCATCAGTCCTTCCAATGATTATTCAGGGTTGATTTCCTTTGTTATTTTTTAAAGGTTTTTTTTTTTTTGATGTGGACCATTTAAAAGAAGTCTCTATTGAATTAGTTACAATATTGCTTCTACTTCCTGTTCTTTGGCTGTGAGGCATGTGGGAGCTTAGCTCCCTGACTGGGGATGGAACCCGCATTGGAAGGCGAAATCTTAACCACTGGACCACCAGGGAAGCCCCACAGTTCAGCTTTATTCTTCTGTTCACAAACCTGGCTGCCTCCCCTCTGGGTCCTTCCCCTGCTTCTCAGGGTTAATCAGATTCACATCTTCCTGGCCCCATGGGCTCCAGGGCAACTTGCCCACATTCTTCTGCAAGGCTTCCCTGAATCCCAGGAAGGGGATGGGCGTGGGCAGTCACGGCCCAGTTACTCCCAAAGACCCTCCCTCCTTCCTGCCAAAGCCAAGCTCCTGGAGCTGCCTGGGCACATGCATGATGCCAGGCTTATTTAGAAAAGTGCCAGCAGGGTATTCCATCCCTAATCCCAGACACCCACCGCAGGGGATGCCTGTCTTTGATTTTGTGTTTGTTTTTACAATGGGTTTTTGGTTCTTCCCTCGGGAGATGGAGATGGCCTTGCCCCTTAGGAAGCTGGCACTTCCTGAGCCCTGATGCCCTCCCCACTAGGCACCAGATAATGGAAAATCATTTCTGGTGGGAGGAAGCAGTGAGGGGCCTTCTGTGCACCGGAGTTGCTGCCTCGTAACTGCAACAAAAGGGAATGTAGGGCAACGGCCCTTCTGGCTCGCTGCTCGTGCTGCTGAGAGCAGCGCCCGCCAGAAAAATACTTGCTAATGGCCTTCTCCCGATCTCCTTCTAGATAATGATAAATAATGTGTATTTTTAGTTTGGAATTGAATTTCGTCTCTCCATTTCTGGTGTGTTTTCAGGTGTTGTGTGTTTTTTTTTTTTCCCTTCTCCCCTGGGGTCTGAAAACCAGGCATTTGTGCGTTTACCCAGTGCGTTTATTCGCTGCCAGAAATTGACATATGGACTCATTAATTCCTCCACACTCGTTCTCACCCCTAAACACTCACTTGGCTGAACCAGGAGGGGAGCTGTGTCCAAGAGGGCTCTTCTGAAGGAATTATGTAGACCTGGGACATGCCTTAAACATGCCTTCAGGGCTTCCCTGGTGGTCCAGTGGCTAAGAATTCACCTTGCAATGCAGGGGACGCTGGTTTGATCCCTGGTCCAGGAAGATCTCACATGGGCAACTGAGCCCCTGTGCCACAGACACTGAAAGCTGGGCGCCCTGGAGCCAGTGCTCTAACAAGAGAGGAGATGCCCACTCGCCGCAACTAGAAGCCTGTCCACAGGAATGAAGGCCCAGCACAACCAGAAATAAAAATAAAGTTATAAATTTTAAAAAGAAAAAGCATGCCTTTGGGCCCCACCCCCCAGAGTTTCTGACCCAGGCATCTCTAACAAGTTCCCAGATGACATTGATGTTGTGGTCTTAGGTTCCACACTTGGAGAACCACCGGCCTAAATCCTTGCTCCTCAAAGTGTGGGCCTGGGAACCAGTAGGATCAGCATCGCCTGGGAGCTTGTTAGGGATTCGGACTCTTGGGCCTCACCTCGGGTCTAATCAAAATGTGCATTTTAACAGGATGATTGGAATGTATATTACAATTTGAGAAGCACTGGCCTAGATGATTTCTCAAGGCTCTTTGCAGCTCAGTGGCCTCTGTCTTGACTGCACGTTACGTTTACCCAGGGAGCTTTTAAACCATCGTGAGCCCAGGCTGTGCCCCAGACCAATTAAAGCAGCATCTCTGGGGGTGGGGCCTGGGCATCTGTGTTTCGTAAAAGCTCCCCAGGTGATCCCAGTGTGCAGCCCCATCTGAGAACCACTGTTCCAGCTGGAAGGGTGAAATCAGCAAAACGCCTCATGCAGCCTTGATCTTAAATGGAGAAAGAGACATTTGTTCTTCCCTCCACGGTCACTCACCCACATCTGCTTTTTTTTTTTTTTCTGACCCGGAGAGAGCTCAGCTTTGGTTGCTCTGCTGCTGCTGCTGCTGCTAAGTCGCTTCAGTCGTGTCGGACTCTGCGCGACCCCATAGACGGCAGCCCATCAGGCTCCTCTGTCCCTGGGATTCTCAAGGCAAGAACACTGGAGTGGGTTGCCATTTGGGTTGTCTATCTTCCTGGCATGCCTTCCGTGGATCACAGCCTTGCCTCCTCTCTCTCATTTCCATCTCGCGGACTAGGCAAACCGAAAGAGATGAGACGGGGACCCGCAGGCTGCTGGCTGAGCTAAGAACTTCATCTTCAGAAAACAGACAAAGACCCAGATCCTGGCACCTGGCTTCCCTGGCCCAGTTGGGAGGCAGCCCAACAGGGACGCGTGTACAGATAGCAGACATGCAAAGGAGTTGATGCTGATGCAGCCTGAGCATACTTCTGAGAGTATCAATCCCCAGCGGTGGAGTGGATGGAGTTGGGGCCTAAGTGGCCCTGACTGTATTTTGTGGCCCGGTGCTCCTGATTTAGAGGCCACCTGTCCCCCAGCCTGGCTGCCTCTTGTCCCCTGTCCATTTCCTCCCCCCAGCCATTACCTCCCTATCCCAGGGGGCTCCTCTCTGACCCTCTGAAGCAGGGAGGTCAAAGGGAGATGCTGCTCTGACCTCTTTGGCTAAAATCTTCCTTCTGTATCCTGAGGTGGGTTTTGGGCAAGGACTCGGCAGCCCCAGATTCCCTGGTTCCTGGGCCCATGGGTGCCCCTCAGTGTTCTCAGATGGGGCTGCATGCTGGAATCACCTGGGGAGCTTTTACAAAACACAGATGCCCAGGTCCCACTCCCAGAGATGCTGCTTTAATTGGTCTGGGGCACAGCCTGGGCTTACGATGGTTTAAAAGCTCCCAGTTAAATGCAATGTACAGGGTGAGGAGTAAGAGGTTGAAAAGACGGGGCTTGTGGGTCCTTGAGAAGCAGCTCAAGGGAGGTGAGGTAAGGGCTCCTCTCTCTTCTCAGTGTTGTTGCAGCCTCTGAAACATATCCCCAGCTTTTCCTGAAAACTGTGGCCATGAATGAGCGTGGGGTAGTTTTGTGCCTCTGAGCGGCCATGCGTGTGGAAAGCTGGATCCAAAGGAGCGGTTCGAGTGTGTGTGCACGAGTGTTGTGAGTTCAGGGGCACCTTTACCTCCTCCAGGCCCGAGAGCGTGTGCGGGGGACGTGAGCTGCGTGGCCTGGCCCATGTGGACCCCCCCACAGAGGAGGACTCAACTGTGGATGTAGACGCGGGCTGAAACCCTCACGGGAGGGAGTGGATGTTGGAACGAGAGTGATTTTCCATTCCTCAGGTTGGGTCCAGTGACACCCCACCCCACCTGAGTGGACCTGGAGAGGTTGCTGTACCCTGAGGGTGGGTTGAGTGACGGGTCAGTGAAGAGGCAGGGGGCTGGACCTGATGACCTGTTGAGCCCTCGCTCACAGAGAGGGCCCCGTCCATGTCCTGGGGCCTCCTGTGCTCCAGCACCGGCCTCTCTCATTTCCCAGGGACATCCCAGCCGGAGCGATGCAGAAGGAAGCTTTGCTGACTTCTGCGGCCTTGATTCCTCACCCTCCCCACTTTGGAGGAACATCCGCTCTGAGCTGTCATCTTCGCCATTGAGAGCCAGCCTCTAACGTGACCCACTTCTTCCCGGCTGCCAAGGCCTAGAAGTGATGGGTTCCACTTCCACTCTCCCCGACGGCCCCCTAGTGGAGTGGCGCACCCCACTCCCCTCCCTCAGTGTCCCAGGGAGAGGGGCACCCTCTCCTCCCTCTCCCGCCTTCGCCCCTGCACTTCCCCGGCTGCCAACAACGCCCATGCTGGCTGGCTGGCTGGACTTGTTGAGGAGCGTATTTATTTGAAGAGGCATTTCACCTCCGGTTTTGATATGCTTGGCTTATTACCCATAAATATCAACTAACAGAAGAGGGGTGGCCTCCTGGGAGGAGAAGTGGGTATTCTGGACGGAGACCAAGAGCTGACATAGTCCCAGAGGAGACAAGGGAACAGGTCACATGATTGGCCTCACCCTGAACCCCTACTGTGTGCTGTCCCCGGGGCTGCAGGGGTGCGGCGCACACAGTTGGTGCTCTTGAGGACGTGGGTCTGGCTGAGCAGACTGGGTACCACAGGGCAGATGAGGGAGTGCACAGGGGATGTGGTTAAGGACTGGAGTTTGCAGGGGGCTTCATTAAGAGCTGACTAGAGAGAAGGTTTTGTTGAGTGAATAGAGAAGAAGGGCATGAGGGATCAGTGTGGGCAAAGGCATGGGGGTCTGCCTGGGAGTGAGGGTGGCGAGGACCCTGCAGGGGGCTCGGGCTGGATGAAGAGTTGGGCTGAGGGAGAAAACGCCACGGATGCAGAGGGCCTTGGTGTCTGGGTTTCCCAGGCCTCCCCTGCCCAGGTGAGGGACAGAGTCAGGGTGTGAAGACCCACGGCTCAGCTCTGCCCCTGCAACACAGACGTGTCGGCCCACTCTTGCTCACCACCGGATGCCGCCCCTGCCCGCCGGCACAATGCAAAGATCACCTGCTCCTCTCACTCCTCCTTTGCGACCCTGGAAATGGCAATTTCCCCCAGAGGCTTGGAAACAGGACAGAATCTTAGCCACGGGGACAGACAGGCTAAGGTGATCCCGTCTGCAGGGGCGTGGCGAGAACACTCTCTGAGCCCTTCCCAGCCAGGAGCAGGCTCCAGCCAGGTGGCTCCTGCGCCCCTTGTGGAGCCTGGGGATGCTCTCAGGGGGCCCGAGTGAGAGTGCGTGAGTGTGAAAGTGTGTCTGTGTGTGAGAGTACATGTGGGTATGTGTGTCTGTATGTGTACGGGGTAGATCTTGAGCCGCCTTTCTCCAGCCCTGAGAATCTCCCTGGGGTCCACCCTCTGAAGGTACCAGCTGGACTGACCCTTCCACATACTTAAGTTAGAACCACCATCCAGTGCATCAACAAGGCCTTTCTGGTGGGAAGGCCACCCTGACCATCAGCCTCCAGGGACTTTCCCTCCTCTTTGCTTCAAGCTTCTCCCCTATCGGGCTTCCCTTGTGGCTCAGCTGGTAAAGAATCCGCCTGCAATGCAGGAGACCGGGCTTCAATCCCTGGGTTGGGAAGAGCCCCTGGAGAGGGGAAAGGCTACCCACTGCAGTATTCTGGCCTGGTGAATTCCATGGACTGTATAGTCAATGGGGTCGCAGAATCGGACACGACTGAGCGATTTCCACTTTCACTTTCTCCTCCATCACCCTCCCAAGCCCCAGTTCTTCCTACCTTCCCCCACCCTCCCAGAGGTAAACTCAGGCCTGCTACGGGTCTCTCTACTAATGTACCTCACGGCTCTTGAGCCCCTGTGGACAGTCACATGACCCATGTCTGACCAATCGGAAAGCGCCTCCCCTGGGCAAACGTGATTAGTCCAAGCCACGACCAATCAAAATCCTTTTTTGGGATTGGTCCATGGGTCCAGAGCAAAGGCGACGTTTCTTGCTCAGGATGCTCTCGTGAGAAGTCATAAACGTGCCGTGTCTGGTGGCTGTCTTCACCACCTTGTTGGAGACAGCCCCCCTGCAGTTGAGATAGCAAAGATGAAAATCCCTTGGAGGTTGGTGGGAGAAGAGAGAGACGCAGGCGAAGATGGAGATATAGGTGGAGACAGGTCGTATATGTCCCGACCTCCCAGTTCCTGCAGTCTTTCCTTTCAGTCTGTGAGCTATCCTGGAATCCTCTGAGCTACGAGAGCCAAACAACTCCCCTTTTGCTGAAACGAGTCAAGATTAGTTTCTGTCACTTGCCGTCTGCATGGTCCTATTCTCTCGAACAGTGGGGACTGTGGTACACACGCTTGGTCTCCCACGCTCTCCTCCTGCAAAATTAAAGTCACACGTCCTCTTTCAAACGTCTCTTTCCCGTGGCCCTCCCCTACTCTGGTTGCTGATAGGGTACTTAGGCTTTGTCTTTTTTCCTGCTATGGAAACAAAGTAACAAAGTATTTAGAGACCCCTGGGTATGAAAAAGGTTGAGGTGCCTTGGGTGAAGACACCCTCAGGTAATCTTGGTCCTTCTGACATTTAGCATCAAGAGGGCAGGACTGAGAGAGACAGAAGAGTGTGGCATTTGGACACCTGACTCTGCTTTTCCTGATGCGCTAGCCCGTTCCTCCACCTCCTCCTCTAGTGTTTATATCTACCTCCATGAGCATTATTCATAGGGCTTGGCTGGTTTACCATCTTTATTATTTTTTCAAAAAGGAAATATCTGGGATTTTTTCTTCTTTATAAAAGTAATTCACAGTCATGATGCCATAGTAAAATGAAACTGCGGCAGTGGAAAATTCCCTGACTTTAGTGACAGCCCTTAATTAGTTCCTAGGCAGCCCATCTCGGTCTTCAGCAGGAATTTAGTTCTTCACACAAGTCCTTCCAGCAGCTCTGCGCTCATCTCGTCCCTTCTGGCTGCTCAGTGCCTCCAGCCTGCGTGGCCTCTTTTGTCCCCAGACCGCGCTGTAGAAGTGGAGAGACTTGGCAGGAGAAGGGCAGCACACGTAACCTTCCGTCCAGCGCAGCAATCTTGGCCACGGCAGCTGACATATGGTGATCTACTGAGGCGTGCACACTGCCGAGATGGGGAGCTCACTCACTGCCTTCTGGGGCAGCCCTTCCACGACGGAGGCAGCTGTAATTGTTGGAAAGTTCTTCCCTTTGCTTAGCTAAAATCTGCCCCCCGGATGCCCTTGGTTGAAGGCCTGCCCTCTGGAGCGCTGCAAAGTCAATCTGTTCCTCTTCCACATGACAGCTTTCACACCATCAAGACAGTTAGCATGTCCCTCGCGGATTAGCTCTTTCTCTGGTGAAAACACCCTGATTTCTGAAAAACACATCAGAGGAAGGGCAGCTTGAGAGCTCTTGCTGACCTGGTTTTCTGCTGTTCGTGCCCTGCGAGGCCCTTCTTACAGTCTGGTCCCCAGCCAGAGGGAAATTCCCCAGAGCCGTTTGCCCTCAGTCATGAGCCAGGAGGATATGGCGATGGCATGTTGCAAGTTGGGCACAGTGTGCTCATCGGGAGTGCTAGGAGCCTTTGACAGAAGCCCGGACCCATCGCCAGAGATCCCGGGTCAGTAAGTGTGGGACGAGACCCAGGAATCTGTATCTTTACGAAGAGCTCAACAGGTTCTGTTGACAAGCCATTTTTCTGTAGGAAAATAGAGAAGTGTTGGTAGGATGGGTGGGCACGATGCCGTGAAGCCAGCATATTAGTCAGGACTCATTTGTTTGCCAGAGCTAGAAACCTCACTTAATCAGCTTAGGCAAATAGGGAATGTATTGGTCCAGGAGCTGTGGGAGAGTCTGAGATGGCAGTAGGAACCACGTCTCTGGGAACCAGATGGAGGACTCGGAACTCTCGTCCCTTACTTTTTTGCTTGGCTTCTGGTGAAGGATCTTTCTAGGCAGTGAAGAACACAGTCATGAGTATGGGCTTCTCGTTTCAACCATTATGAGGCCAGACGTGCGTGGTGATTTTAGCCTGTCTGCGTTGTGCTCGGCTCCATAAGCAATGGGGTGCCCCATACCTCATCATTCTTCTTTCATCTGCTAGTCTGTCTGCCCATCCATCCGTTGGCTCCTTCACGCTTTCAGCCAGGTGGACAGGCAGGGGGCCCTGGGTGAGCACAGGCAGGTGCTCTGTGGGTTTTCTGTGGGTGTTCTCTTCCCACTCTGTAGGTCAGCAGGTTACAATCACCACCCCCAGTATGGATGTGGTTGCTTCACTTCTCAGCACAGCTTTCCCCAGTTTAAAGCTGGAAGCCAAGCCAGGGAAACCGCACCAGACATTTTATTGATCGATTTATTTTCTTTTGTGTGTTCACACTCAGTTGTGTCTGACTCTTTGTGATCCCATGGATGTAGCCCACCAGGCTCTTCTGTCCGTGGAATGTTCCAGGCAGAATACTGGAGTGGGTTGCGTGCCCTTCTGCATGGGATCTTCCCAGCCCAGGGATTGAACCTGCATCTCCTGTGTCTCCTGCATTGCTGGTGGATTCTTTACCTACGCACCCATTGGGAAAGCACAGTTTTATTTTGATTTGTAGCCATTTTTAAAATGGCAACAAATAATTACTTAAAATGTTAAAAAAAATGTGGTGCCTTCATATAATGGAATAACATAAGCAGAGAAAAATGAATGAACTATAGTTAAACATCTATGACGTATGACCCCAGACATTTTAACAGAGAACTTAATAGAAAGATTTGGTTAAATGAGCCAAATTGGAGAGCTGTACAGGCTCTCGTGGAAGTAGCAACTGCAGGGAGCAGCCACCATCCTTGGAGCAGAGGATCATGGCAAGACAGTGGGATTATTCGAATTTAGGAGCTGGGATTAGCGCTCTGTGGGGAGGGGGCAGGCACCGGTTAGTGGGTAAAGGAGTCTTTTGAAAGGGCGCAAGACCAGCGACTGGTTCTGGTAGCACAGAGAAAGAAAACTGCAAACTGGAACCAACTCCTGATAATCAGCTCCACCGCCAGGGTGATGTGGAGAGAAGCAGGAAGCAAAGGGAGGAACAAGGGCTGGCTCCCTCCTCTTGCCTTCCCAGGCCGTCTACTCTTCTTCTCCTTCTGCCCTCAGTCTGTTCCAGCATCAGGGTCTTTTCCAGTGAGGTGGCTCTCCCCATCAGGTGGCCACAGTATTGGAGTTTCAACTTCAGCATCCGTCCTTCCCATGAAGAGGGGCTCCTGGAGACAGGCTTCACGCAAGCCTGCATGTGGTCTACATGGCAGGCTCACAAAAGGAAACTCGCATGGGGAGCCTCTCCAGGGCAGAGACAGCTTGATGCTGGGGTGGAGCATCGAGGTCAGCTGTGGGGTCTCCCCTCTCAGGGGCTGCTGGAGAGCTGAAGCTCCTTGGGGACTGTCCCAGAAAGGCTGCCATGGCCTCAGCTAAGATTGAGAATGCAGGATGGTGACGCGTCTGCTTCTTGCTGTGCAACCTTGCGGGAGCGAATGACCTCCAAGTCTCGATTTCTTCCTCTTTACGATTTCTTCAGAGGGCTGTCAGGTGGGTAAGGAGCAATGCATATTGAACGCAGGGCTTTCCAGGTGGCGCTGGTGGTAAAGAACCCATCTGCCAGTGCAGGAGACCCAGGTTGTTGGGCAGATCCCCTGGAGGCGGGCATGGCAACCCACTCCAGTATTCTTATCTGGAGAATCCCACAGACAGAGGACCCTAGCGGGTTCCAGCCCATAGGGTTGCACAGAGCCAGACACGACTGAAGCGGCTTAGCACGCACGCCTGTAGCGCACAATGTCTGGCACACAGTAGATCCTGAATGAGTGCCGGGAATTGTGATTATCGGTAAGAATGGAGGGGGGTGGTGACGGTGGTGGCAGCCTTTGGCCTTGAGCTTGTGAGATGACCTCACTTCTTTCTGGAGATGGCGGGGCCCCAGAGAGCAGAGACATGGGTAGAATGAGGGCATGTGGGTCAGAAGCCCTGCCCCGGGAGGCCTTGGAGGTCTCTCTGAGCATCCGGGGAAGACTGCCTCACGCTATGGGGTGCTTGGAGGCCCAGGGCTGCAGGAAGCGCCCCGCCCAAGGGCAGCCTGCCTTCCAGTGTCTGGAGGCCCAGTAAGGGCCCTGCACCATTCGCATGCCTCAACCATATGCATAATTTCCAGACTCCGCCGCTGCAGTGGAAATTTGGATCAGAGCGAGTGGGTGTAAAGAATGTCAAGCAAGATTCGATTACAATTTTTATTTTGGAAAAACCTTCATCAAAATATGTATATCTAATTAGGACAATTACAGCACAGGAACAAAAAACTGATTAAAAATCAGACACTCCATAAATTACAAGTGTTTTCCTCCAGCTGGGGCGCATCTCCGGCTGCTGAGCTGCAAAGGCCAATCAATGGAGCCGATGCTCTGGGAGCGGGTAGGGGGAGGCGGGGGCTCCTGGGGCAGGACAGGACGGGGGTGCCGAGCGCAGCCGGTGGGGGGCCCTGGCACCACCTTACAGCCGCCGTCCTGGGGTGTGGAGGCAGCTGGGGTCTGCTCAGGGGCAGGAAGAGCTGGCGGTGCCTGGGATAGGCAGGAATCTGGAGAGGTGTGGACGTGCCTGTATGTGTGTGTGTGTGTGTGTGTGCACTTTGCTGAGCCTGCATGGAAGATCATGAGTGTGCACATGCGTACATCAGTATGTGAACATCTGGCCAACATCTGTATCACAGCAAGTGGCTGCATGTGGCTGCATAAGCTCAACGCACAGCGGCATCTGGAGTTCTGCACCAGAGGCAGGCGTGGGGCAGGGGCAGAGCAGGCTGGTGGCCCGTCCATGGCCCGGGCAGCGATGGCCACCACTCACATAACACTGGGGGACGTGCTGGGTGTGTCACCGGGCAGCCGCAGCTGCTCTCTAAGACATCCCACGATGAGGCTGTGAAAGATGAACACAGCTGCCCTTTCCTGAGTGGCTACTATGTACTGGGGCTTCCCAGGTGGCTCAGTGGTAAAGAACCCTCCTTCCAATCCAGGAGACACGGGTTCAATCCCTGGGTCGGGAAGATCCGATGGAGGAGGAAAGGGCAACTCGCTCCAGTATCCTTGCCTGGAGAATCCCATGAGCAGAGGAGCCTGGCGGGCTACAGTCCATGGGGTCACAAAGAACTGGACACAACTGAGCATGCGTGTGCTGTGTGCTGGGCACTGTGCCAAACCCTTTACATGCGTCATCTTGTCAGGCCTGTTCCATGAGAGGTAGGCGTGATGGGCAGAATAACACCTCCCTGCCCTCAGGATGTCCCCATCACAGCCCCTGGAGCCTGTAAAGATGGCACCTTCCTTGGCTAAAGGGATTTTGCAATGTGATTAAATTAAGGATCTTGAGATGGGGAGCTTATCCTGGATCACTTCAGTGGACCCAATATGATCACAGAGGTCCTTAAAAGTGAAGGCGGGGGTCAGAGCGAGAGATGTGACTGGTCAGAGAGGATGGTCAGAGAGATGCTATGTTTCCGGCTTTGAAGATGGAGGAAAGGGACCATGAGCCAAGGAATGGGAGGGGCCTCTAGAAGCTGGTAAAGCAAAAAAACCTTCTCCCCCAGAGCCTCCAGGAGGACAGTCCTGCTTACATCTTTTAAAAAACCTTTTTATTTTATATTGGAGTATAGTCCATTAACAATGTTGTGATAGTTTCATGTCAACAGCAAAGGGACTCAGCCATACATAAGCACGTATCCATTCTCCCCCAAACTCCCTTCCCATCCAGGCGGCCACACAACACTGAGCAGAGTTCCCTGTGCTGTACAGTAAGCCCTTGGTTATCCATGAGTACATGTGTACATGTCCATCCCAAACTCCCTAACTCTCCCTTTCCCCCAACTTCTCCCCTACCCCTCCGGGAACCATAAGTCTGACATCTTAATTTTAGCCCAGAGATGCGTGTGCAGCTCCCAGCCTACAGGACGATAAGATAATACTTTATGTGGTTTTCAGTCTCTAACTCTGTGATAATTCGTCACAGCAGCAATTGGACACTGATACGGCAGTTAATGCTATTTTGCCGTATTAGGGGTGTAGAAATTGGAGCTCAGTGACCTAAAGTAATTTACTCAAGCTCACCTGGCCAGTAAGTGGCAGGACCACGATTTGGGGCAGCCTGACAGGACCTAAGCTGGCCTCTCTCACCCATCTGCTGAATTGCACCGTCTCTCTAGAGCAATCACAAGGGCCAGACTTCTTCTTTCCCAGCAAGCTTAGAGATACCCCTTCTTAGCTGCCAGCTCAGACAGGATGAAATCGAGGGCCCTATTCTGGGGAGAGAACACTGAAAATCCTGGCCACATTCCATTTAAAGCTTTCATTGAAGGCGGCTTGTGAGTTTTCTCTCCAAGTACAGGAAGGGGTTTATGTCTGATCCCGGAGCCAACTCTGACACGGGGTGCTTCTTGCATCCCCAGCCAATTCTCTTGGAACGCGACTCTGGGCCTCAGCCCCCTCCTCTTCCTTCCTCCCCACTCAACTGAAATCCCCTTTAGTCTGTACTCTTGGGGACAGGGCTTCCGCAGCGCCTTGGTCTTGGGAAGCTCAGGAGATAGATTACTATGGGCTCAGAACTCACAGCCCTGGGCAGAGGGCGGGGCTGGGATGGGTGGAGGAGCCGCCTGCCTGGCCGTTGACACTCACCCCTTAGCTTTGCAGTTTCCTCTTGGCCATGGGGTACTAAGAGGCTTAAAGCACCCTCTGAGATGGCGCTGGGGGGAGGGTGATACAGGGGAAAGATGCTGGCTTAGGAGTCAGGCCACCAGGGCTCTAATACTGACTCCCCAGCGAGGCTTATTCTATTAGGGCTTTTGCTGGTCCATGTATCTGAAAAGTCCAAGAGTTGTGCTGACTCTAAATATAGCAGTTTCTAGGGGTTCAAGCAATTTTATCAGAACTCAATTTCTCTCCTCCTCAAGCTTCTCCTTAGACTCATTATCAGGACAGGTTCCTCCACAGCACAGGCAAGACAGTCACTGGTCATGCAGGCTCTCACCCTCTAGTGTTACCATTTCAGTTCAGTCACTCATTCGTGTCCGACTCTTTGTGACCCCATGGACTGCAGCACGCCAGTCCTCCCTGTCCATCACCAACTCCCGGAGTTTACTCAAACTCATGTCCATTGAGTCGGTGATGCCATCCAGCCATCTCATCCTCTGTCGTTCCCTTCTCCCCCTGCCTTCAATCTTTCCCAGCATCAGGGTCTTTTCCAAGGAGTAAGTTTTTTGCATCAAGTGGTCCAAGTATTGGAGTTTTAGTTTCAACATCATTCCTTCCAATGAACACTCAGGACTGATCTCCTTTAGGATGGACTGGTTGGATCTCCTTGCAGTCCAAGGGACTCTCAAAAGTCTTATCCAACACCACAGTTCAAAAGCATCAATTCTTCGGTGCTCAGCTTTCTTTGTAGTTCAACCCTCACACCCATACGTGACTACCGGAAAAACCGTAGCCTTGACTAGAGTGTTACCAATCCCAGTGCAAAGTAGCTTTTTAAAAAAATATTTGTTTGTTTCTTTGGCTGTGCCAGGTCTGAGTTGCAGCATGTGGGATCTAGTTCCCTGAGCAGAAATCTAACCTGGGCTCCTGCACTGGGGCTGTGGAGTCTCAGTCACTGGGCCACCAGGGAAATCCCCAAAGTATTTTTTTTTTTAAAGAAATTTGTGCATTCTATTCAAATTCAATAAAGATGACTTTAAAAAGATAGTTATAAATGACCTTCCATATCATCTCATACCCCATATACAAACAAAGTTGAGCAGTGTAAGTAATTCCTGTACATTCTCCTGCCAAATTCGTGTACGATTTCATAGGAATAGCTTTCGATTTGCAAAGTAGAATTTTCAGCTCCTCTACCTCACACCCCAAAATTCAAATATTAAATTGTGATTGTATTTCTTCCTTTTACATACCTTTCTGTTTTTTTCCCCAAGTTTAAAGACCCTAAACTATTTTTTTGTGTATGAACTGCTTCTTACTTTATCCAACATTGATTACCAACTTTAAAGAATCCTTAAGTCAGCCAATTCAGTAACATGCTAAAGATAACTAACAAATACCAATTTTTCCACACCTCTCTACACAGTACTTAAAGATCCTCAGTTCAGTTCAGTTCAGTCGCTCAGTCATGTCTGACTCTTTGTGACCCCATGAATTGCAGCACACCAGGCCTCCCTGTCCATCACCAACTCCCGGAGTTCATTCAAACTCACATCCATCGAGTCGGTGATGCCATTCAGCCATCTCATCCTCTGTCGTCCCCTTCTCCTCCTGCCCCCAACCCCTCCCAGCATCGGAGTCTTTTCCAATGAGTGAACTCTTCACATGAGGTGGCCAAAGTACTGGAGTTTCAGCTTTTAGCATCATTCCTTCAAAGGACACCCAGGGCTGATCTCCTTTAGAATGGACTGGTTGGATCTCCTTGCAGTCCAAGGGACTCTCAAGAGTCTTCTCCAACACCACAGTTCAAAAGCATCAGTTCTTCAGTGCTCAGCTTTCTTCACAGTCCAACTCTCACATCCATACATGACCACTGGAAACACCATAGCCTTGACTAGACGGACCTTTGTTGGCAAAGTAATGTCTCTGCTTTTGAATATGCTATCTAGGTTGGTCATAACTTTCCTTCCAAGGAGTAAGCTTTTTCAAAAATTGACTTGATTTTTTAGAGCAGTTTAGGTTCACAGCAAAATGGAGTGGGAAATACAGAGTTCCCATATACCCCTTGCCTTCAACCCCTTTCTATATATATCCTCCACCAGAGTGGTGCATCTGTTACAAGCAACGAATCTGCCAAAGTATCCTTTTTCCAAAAGCATCCATAGGTTTGTTCCAAGCAAGATTCTGATTGGCTGCCTTGAATCACATGACTGTCTTTGAACCAATCCCTTGAACCAGGGGAATGTGGTATCACGACGTCTCATGTGTGATGTCGTGTGATTACATCTGTAACCAGGAGGAGGGACCACTCAGGCCACCAGGTCTGAAGCCCCCAGCATCACATGTAACGCTTGGTGATTTTTCCACAAAGAATGCCGAGTTGGGGCAGCAGGGTAGGTTAACAAAAATGCTTTCCTAAACGCTCACGATGTTCCAGGCACAGTGCTCAGAAGCAGCTTGGCACTTGTTCCAGGTGACTTTTGCATCCCAGGGCCGTCAGGGAGCATCACAGATTACCTGCAACAGGTAGAGGCATCCCCTCACACACCTTGGCTCCCTGTTTCGTCTTGAAGCAGGTCTGCTCCTGGTGCTCTGAGGCCAGCTCCACCAAGAGACTAAGGTTGCTTTAAGGTGCTCCCTTGCTGGGCATCTTACTCTCTGCTTTAGCAGGCATTCTGCTCCGCCTTGGCACTCAGGGCACCTTAGTTCCAGGATGCTGTGTGTGTGTGTGTGTGTGTGTGTGTGTGTGTGTTGTGGCGTGTCAGGGGTTTGGGGCTCCCAGTCTCAACAGACAAGGGAGAGATGGGGCAAGACGGTGGCTTCCGCATCACTGCCGTGTCTCCTGGGTCCCCTTTATTTTCTGGAGTCTGCGGTTCCCTGCTCATTACTATTCAGGGCCCAGGCAGAGGCAGCTGCATGGTGGTGGGGGAAGCTGACAGGCAGTGACAGGTAACACCGGCTGCTGGGGCTGGAAGCCGACCAGATCGCAGCAGGGGAGGGAGGAAAAGGCCAGGTGGAGAGAGAGCCAGCTGGGGAGGGGGCAGAACGCACCCCCTCTATGCCCGCGTGCTCGTTTCCTTCTGTCAGCCAGCTCTGCTGTCTCCGTCACTTCTGATGTCCTGGACTGCCCTGCGGTGGCTCTCCTGGGCCTTCCTCTCAGCCCCTCTGCCAAGCCCCCAGTGAGGCATCGGGGAGGGAGTGGGGACAGTGTCCAGGGGGAAAGCCTTTGTGCCAGTCATTCCCATTTGCTCTCAGACCCGCGTTTCACGATTCCCCAGACCACTCAGAGTCACAGTGGGCTGGTCACAGCAGGTGGCTCCAGACTGGATTTAGCTGATGCTATAGACTGAATGTTTGTGTCCCCCCAAATTTACAGTTGAAACCTACTCCCCACCCAAGGCGACAGTGTTCAGAGGTGAGCCTTTTGAGAGCTGATTAGGGTAGAGCCTTCATGAATGGGATTAGTGCCCTTCTAAAGGAGACCCCGGAGAGATCCATAGCCTCTTCTGCCACGTGTGGACAGAGCTGTCTAACCAGAAAGTGGGCCTTCACCAGACATTAAAGCAGCCTTGATCTTGGACTTCCAGCCTCCACACTTATGAGAAGTAAATACTTGCTGTGTAAGCCCCCAGACGCTGATGTTTTTTGTCATAGCAGCCTGAACAGGTAAGATAGCCAGTGAGGTCCTGGTGAGACGTTGGAGGGAGGGAGGGAGGGAGGGAGATTTCAGGCTATTTCACCTGCACTGTGGTGTCTCCTTGTTACTTTGGCTTTTTATTTATTTTTTAAAAACTTTGTATGTTCTATTGGGATGTAGCCAAGTAACAATGTTGTGATAGCTTCAGGAGGACAGTGAAGTGACTCAGCCATACATATATATGTATCCATTCTCCCCCAAACTCCCCTCCCATGCAGGCTGCCATATGACATTGAGCAGAGTTCCCTGTGCTCTGCGGTAGGACTTTGTTGGTTATGTGCCAGCTCTTTTCAGATGAGCCCACCAGCTTCAAGCCCACCACCCCACTCTAGTACTCTTGCCTGGAAAATCCCATGGATGGAGGGCCTGGTGGGCTGTAGTCCATGGGGTCACGAAGAGTCGGACACGACTGAGCGACTTCACTTTCACACTTTCACCAGCTTCCATGGGGACACACCTTTAAGCCCTGTCCCTTCTCCCTGGGGTGTCAGGAGCTTCCTGTTCTTGCTAACCGCTGAGTAGCCTCACCATCCGCTTTCTGGCTTCTCTCTTGTTGCTTTACTGGTGTAACCATGAAGTGAAGTGAAGTGAAGTCACTCAGCTGTATCCAACTCTCTGCAAGCCTATGGACTGTAGTCTGCCAAGCTCCTCTGTCCATGGGATTTTCCAGGCAAGAATACTGGTGTGGGCTGCCACTTCCTTCCCTGCGTAAATCTCTCCCTTTTAGCTTCTCAGAGTGGTGTTTGTCTCCTGCCTGGAAATGGATGCTGCCGCCATCTAACTGTGCCTCTGGCAAACCTGTAATCAAACTCTCCTTCGGCCACCAGTAGACTGTGTGAGCATGGGCTAGTCACTGTCCCTCTCTGGGCTTTGCCTTTCGTATCTGTAAAAGGCAGGGGGGGTCCAGATAGCAGCCCCTGAGGAACCTGGGACTCTCTGTCAGGGGGATCTGGGGCTTGTCTATGTGCTTTCCTGGGGTGCGTGGATCTCCTGGGGGTGATCCACCGTCATGCCCTGACCTTCCAAAGCCGTCTCCACCTCTACCTGGGAGGGAGTGAGAGATCCGCTTGTGAGACTTGACTTCAGCCCTGAAGCTTATTCCGAATTCTTGCAGGACTCACACCAGGACCAGGGTGGTAGGATTACCCCTACTGGGCACTGGGAACCGTGGACAGTTTCCAGAAGGATCTCTCCCCCACAAGGTCAGGGACAGTGGTGGAGGGGCAAGAGCACACGTTGATGAAGTCTGTCTGGAGACTCTTGAGGTCCCTTCCCCCAGGAACCTACCTCTCACCTGTCCCGGGGAAGATAGCTGTCACCGCAGGGGCAGGGGAGGAGGCAGAGAGGAGAGAGCTGGGAGGGATGGAACGGCACTGAGATCGGAGCCGAGCTGCAGCCTTGTTTTGGGTTTGAAATGCCCAAGCTGTTAATTTGAGAATATTCAATGCTAATTTACACATATCTGGTTGCCATAGCAGGTTATCTGTTTCCCATCAAGATACCCCAGAAGTTCTGGCAACTCTTCTCAGTAGCTGCCCCACCTTCCTGCTCCCCCGCTCAGAGATGCCGGGGGCCAGTTCAGCCAGAGGAGAGAGCAGCCCCCATCCGTCCTGCCCTCAGGGTCCAGCCCCAGCTGCAGCAGTGGGCTTCAGGAACCCCAGGGCGCAGGAGTGGGGGTGGTGGGGGGTTCCTGGGGGCTGGCCAATGGAGCCCAGGAGGAGGAGAATTAAGCAAAAGTGCAAATTATCCAAACCCATGATTAACATTTCTTCCAAATCTGCATGAATATTAAAAAGCAAACCCACCCCGGTCCCCACACAATGAATTCTGCATGAATCTTAAGATAAATCGTTTGGATAACTTAGCGGCAGCTGTACTCCCCTGCTACCAACTGCCTCCCCAAATCATTTCAAGGCTGGTAAAAGGAGGCGAGTAACGGGGGGCCAGGGGCTGTGGGGGGGGCTAGGAGGGAGCAGAAGAGGAGCAAGTCATGGGGGGTAGGTACCTGTGCTGGCAGCTGGGCCGGGCCTGGCATCCGGCTGAGGGTGAGGAGTGGGCTTCTCAAGGCCAGGGTGGCTGGAGGGCCACGAGATGGAGTGACCGTGGAACCTTACTGAGGATCACTTCCTCGTGTTTCCGGGAGCTGGGGACCCCTCCCCGGGCGTCCTGGGGTGCCCGCTTCATCCTTCCCCTTCTCCTAAGAAGAAAACCAGCTCAGTGAGTCCTCAAGTCATGCCCAGTCCTCCTGGAGGCTGGTGGTTCTCAACCAGGGGTGTGTTTGCCACCCGCCCCTCCCCAAGGGACATTCAGCAATATCTGGAGTTATTTTTTAAAGTTTTTTTTTCTGGTAATGGGGACCATTTTTAAGTCTCTGTTTGTTACAATATTGCTTCTGGTTTATGCTTTGGTTTTTTTGGCCCCGAGGCATGGGGGGTCTTAGCTCCCCAGATCAGATCAGTCGCTGAGTCGTGTCCAACTCTTTGCGACCCCATGAATCGCAGCACGCCAGGCCTCCCTGTCCATCACCAACTCCCGGAGTTCACTCAGACTCATGTCCATCGAGTCAGTGATGCCATCCAGCCATCTCATCCTCTGTCGTCCCCTTCTCCTCCTGCTCCCAACCCCTCCCAGCATCAGAGTCTTTTCCAATGAGTCAACTCTTCGCATGAGGTGGCCAAAGTATTGGAGTTTCAGCTTTAGCATCATTCCTTCCAAAGAAATCCCAGGGCTGATCTCCTTCAGAATGGACTGGTTGGATCTCCTTGCAGTCCAAGGGACTCTCAAGAGTCTTCTCTGACACCACAGTTCAAAAGCATCAATTCCTCAGCGCTCAGCCTTCTTCACAGTCCAACTCTCACATCCATACATGACCACAGGAAAAACCATAGCCTTAACTAGACAAACATTTGTTGGCAAAGTAATGTCTCTGCTTTTGAACATGCTATCTAGGTTGGTCATAACTTTCCTTCCAAGGAGTAAGCGTCTTTTAATTTCATGGCTGCAGTCACCATCTGCAGTGATTTTGGAGCCCAGAAAAATAAAGTCTGATAGTGTTTCCACTGTTTCCCCATGTATTTCCCATGAAGTGGTGGGACTGGATGCCATGATCTTCATTTTCTGAATGTTGAGCTTTAAGCCAACTTTTTGACTCTCCACTTTCACTTTCATCAAGAGGCTTTTGAGTTCCTCTTCACTTTCTGCCATAAGGGTGGTGTCATCTGCATATCTGAGGTTATTGATATATCTCCTGGCAATCTTGATTCCAGCTTGTGTTTCTTCCAGCCCAGCGTTTCTCATGATGTACTCTGAATATAAGTTAAATAAACAGGGTGACAATATACAGCCCTGACGTACTCCTTTTCCTATTTGGAACCAGTCTGTTGTTCCATGTCCAGTTCTAACTGTTGCTTCCTGACCTGCATACAGATTTCTCAAGAGGCAGGTCAGGTGGTCTGGTATTCCCATCTCTTTCAGAATTTTCCATAGTTTATTGTGATCCACA
Source organism: Bos mutus (assembly GCF_027580195.1). Classification (NCBI taxonomy): domain Eukaryota; kingdom Metazoa; phylum Chordata; class Mammalia; order Artiodactyla; family Bovidae; genus Bos; species Bos mutus. Next base: position 6,037,653 of record NC_091635.1, on the reverse strand, counting down.
CAGTCAAAGGCTTTGGCATAGTCAATAAAGCAGAAATAGATGATTTTCTGGAACTCTCTTGCTTTTTCCATGATCCAGCGGATGTTGGCAATTTGATCTCTGGTTCCTCTTGCCTTTTCTAAAACCAGCTTGAACATCTGGAAGTTCACAGTTCACATATTGCTGAAGCCTGGCTTGGAGAATTTTGAGCATTACTTTACTAGCGTGTGAGATGAGTGCAATTGTGCGGTAGTTTGAGCATTCTTTGGCATTGCCTTTCTTTGGGATTGGAATGAAAACTGACCTTTTCCAGTCCTGTGGCCACTGCTGAGTTTTCCAAATTTTCTTGCATATTGAGTGCAGCACTTTCACAGCATCATCTTTCAGGATTTGGAAGAGCTCAAGTGGAATTCCATCACCTCCACTAGCTTTGTTCGTAGTGATGCTTTCTAAGGCCCACTTGACTTCACATTCCAGGATGTCTGGCTCTAGGTGAGTGATCACACCATCGTGATTATCTGGGTTGTGAAGATCTTTTTTGTACAGCTCCCCAACGAGGCAACGAACCTGCACCCCTTGCATTGCAAGGGAAAGTCTTAACCACTGGACCGCCAGGGAAGGGAAGTCCCTGGAGATGTTTTTGATTTTCTTGACTGGGAAGACGGCGCTACTGGCATCCAGTGGGTAGAGGCCACAGACGGTGCTAAGTGCATAACCACGCCCAGGACACTCTGTCCTCCAACAATGAGGAGCGATCTGCCCCAAATGTCAATAGTGTGAAGGCTGAGACCCTCCTCCAGGGGTGCCCGCCTCACCTTGGTGTCTGGGCTCCCCCTTGGAGGCGTTTAGTCTTTCTCCCAACCTACCTGTGAGGTAGACGGGACTTGCTCTGGGGCCCTGGGTGGAGGCTGGAAGTGGGGCTTTGCATTCTGCAGAGAGACCACATCGGTGCCACTGCTGTCGTTTGCTAGGCAGGGTGTGTGGATGGCATCAGACTCGTGAGCAGAGTTAAGGGAGCCAGCGGGCTTCCGTGATAGTGCTGGTAGTAAAGAACCCGCCTGCCAATGCAGGAGACATAAGAGACGCAGGTTTGATTCCTGGGTTGGAAAGATCCCCTGGGGGAGGGCATGGCAACCAACTCACAGTATTCTCGCCCGGGAAATTCCATGGACAGAGGAGCCTGGTGGGCTATAGTCCATGGGGTCGCAGAGGGTCGGGCACAACTGAGGGAATGACCACACACACACACACACACACAAGGGAACCAGTGTGGGGTGGGGTAGGATCCAGGGGCCAGCAGGAGCGGGGACACTTTACCATGTGTGGGTCCAAAGGCGCATGGGCAGGGGTGACGTTATGGGAGCCTGCCAAGCCCTGAGCCACAAAGAAGGGGCCGTCCAACGCAGCGTGGCCCTGGTGGAAAGCGCGCCAGGACAGCAGCAGGCACGGAGGCAGTGGGTGGAATACACACCCCAACCTCTCTCTCTTTCCACCCTAGTCTCATGCCAGTGCTTTTGATTGGCCAAACCCAGCTAGGAGGCAGGGAACACGAGGTCCCAGCTTGGGGAGGGGTGGGAGGGATTGGGACATTGGGATTGATGTATATACACTGCTGCTGCTGCTAAGTCGCTTCAGTCGTGTCTGACTCTGTGTGACCCTATGGACGGCAGCCCACCAGGCTCCTCTGTCCACAGGATTCTCTAGGCAAGAACACTGGAGTGGGTTGCCATTTCCTTCTCCAGTATATACACTGCTATGTCTAAAGCAGATGTCTACTGAGAACCTATTGTACCGCACAGGGACCTCTACTCGGGGCTCTGTGATGACCTAAATGGGAAGAAAGTCCAAAAAAGAGGGGATGTATGTATACATACAGCTGATTCACTTTGCTGTACAGTAGAAACAATCACAACATGTAAAGCAAATATACTCCAATAAAAATTAAAAAAACAAAAGCCCCAGTCGATCTAGTCTGTAGAGGCACAGAGCAGAGGGGAGAAGAAAGAATGGCTTTAGGGTGGTGGGGGAAGTGGGGGAGAGTGGGATGGAGAGCACCCAGCACCCAGCACCCAGCACTATCCAAACCGAGGAAAGACAGCCAGGGGGCACCCAGGAAACTGCTCCCAGGCGCTCAGCACCCAGAACAGAGCAGTTGAAGAAACTCCGCTCAACAACTCACATCATAAGCATGGGTGGATCAGTGCAAAACGTCTCTTGGAAAATTCTAGGCTCTTTTCCAGTGGTAGCTCGAGGGTGAAAACTTTACAATCCACCAGGGAGGCTATCTCTGAGAGAGAACTTCAGTGATCCCATGGCCCTCTGGGATTCCATTCACAAAAACGCAGCTTCAGCACAAATTTGCAGAAGCATGTCTGTTGCACCAGGGAATTCCACTTATAATAGAGGGTCAAAGGGAGCAAACACCGCCCTGGCATGCTGGGAGGTGGGAGTAGGTTTCCTGGGGAGGATGGATTGGAGTCTGCAGGACTTACTGGGGATGGGATGTAGGGTGAGGGGAAGAGGCCTCAAGAGGGAATGCTCGGGGCGTCCCTGGTGGCTCAGTGGTAATGAATCCACCTGCCAACCCAGGAGACACGGGTTTGATTCCTGATCTGGAAAAATGCCACCTGCTGCAGAGCCACGATGCCCACGTGCCATAACTACTGAGCCTGCGCTCTAGAGCCCGGGAACCGCAACTACTGAGCCCACGTGCGGTGACCACTGAAGCCCGTGAGCCTAGATAGAGCCTGTGGCCCACAGCAAGGGGAGCCACGGCAATGAGAAGCCTGCGCATCGCACCTAGAGGGTAGCTCCTGACCCCGGCCACAACTAGAGAAAAGCCCGTGCGGCAGTGAAGACCCAGCACAGCCGAATAAACAAACAAACGCACGTATGTATATTTCAGAAAGTGATACAGACTGTTTAATAAAGAAAAGAGTGAATGCTCAGGTTCTTGGTGGACCGTGATGGTGCCTCCGGACACAAGCGTGGCTGGGGCAGGGCTGGCCTTCAGGTTCTGTTGGACTCCTCTGCTCTGGGGGAGACGACCACCTCCTGGGCCTGGGGGCAGTGTCTCGGCCGTGGGCAGCTCCCTCCTCCTTTCCTAAGGTGTGCCTGGTGCTGGCTTCTCCTCTCTGGCCACAGGGAGGATGGCAGGGTGGGCAGAGGGGCTGGGATACCTGAGAGGAGCTTGTCCCAGAGAGTGAGAAGGGGCCCCAGGGGTAAGTACAGCAGAGCAGTTGCCTCCTCTTTCCCATTTGAAGCAGCAACCTAACAAGAAATAGACAAACAGGAGCGCTTTCCAGCTCAGCGGGGGGATGGGGTAGTGAATTAAAATCCTATTATAAAAGCACTGTGGAGGCTGCTGGCAGCCTTGCTGATGCGCGTTTACCCCAATGCACACACACCAAAGCCTTCATCGGCAGGACGCGGGCCACACAGACGGCCATAGAAAGAACTCTGGAGCTAAATCAACCTGGTTTCACCAGGTGCTGCCTCGGAGCTGTGACCTTGAGCAAAGGCCTGGACCCTCCTTAATCTCCACCGAAGCTCTCCCTCTCTGCAAGGTCTCCTCCGTCCGCCCTCCAGCTCTCTGCCCTCATCCACCTGCTCTGCACCTGCCTCTGAGGACAGCATCTGAGGACCCGGCCCCTTTGAGGAGCTCGGGGCGGGCCAGAGAGGGGAGGACTTGTGAGCCTCTCCCTGCCGAGGGATGGTGAGAGGGTAGCCCTTTCCCGTGTCACCCGCGTCTCCAAGTTCTTCCTGTGGCTCCTCAACGTCCCTCCCATCCGAGGCCCCGGGTGCATCAGCCCCGTCTCTTGGGTCCCCGTAGTCTTGTCCCATCTCTGTCTTTTCATCATTGGTCCTTTCATCACTGCTGTGCCAGCAGCTTCCTGCCAGGACCCTGCCAGTCCACACACCACATGGGACCGGAGTTGCTGTTGGCAGTGACAACTTAAGGAAAATGTGGCATGCATTGGGGTTGTGGGGAGTCCGGGGGGCACTCAGGAGGCAAAGAGCGGGGTGGTGCAGTGGTCAGGTGCCTGGATTGTCTGGGATTTTTAATCCCAACTCTGCTGTGTGGCAACCTGCTGTGAAGCTGTGGACAACTTGTTCCTCTCTCTGTGTCTTCATTTTTGCCTCCATAAGATAATGATGGTGATGATGAGGACAGTGATGATGCTATTGACAAAAATAGGATCAAATGAGTAAATCTGTGTAGTGATTTTTTAAAAAGACTATTTATCTATGAATATTATCTTTGGCCGTGCTGGGTCTTTGTTGATGCGTGTTGGGCTTTCTTTAGCTGTAGCAGGCAGGGCCTACTCCGTTGTGGTGCCCAGGCTTCTCACTGCAGTTTCCTTTCTTGCGGCAGAGCATGGGGCTCTAGGCACACAGGCTTCAGTGGATGTGGTGCACGAGCTTAGTTGGCCCCTGGCATGTGGGATCTTCCCGAACCAGGGATCGAACCCATGTCCCCTGCATTGGCAGGTAGATTCTTAACCACTGGACCACCAGGCAAGTGCCCATGTAGAGTTTTAAAGTACCCTATAAGCCATTAGAAATATTCGAGATTACTTTTTATGGCCTTGTGTTCTCATAAAACGCATCTTCTTCCAGGTCACAGGAAAGGTGTAGTCAGCAATCAACCTCCCTCTATCTTTGAATAATGTGATTGCGACACTTTCTGGGCTGGTTAGAAGGATCTTGAAGCCATCCACTCCTGAGAGCGCTAGTGAGGATGGGAGACTCCAGCCATGGGTATCCCTGGTTCCCGGCTAGACTATGGCTTGCTGAAGAGTATGGTTTGTTTTCAGTTCAGTTCAGTTCAGTTCGGTCGCTCAGTCGTGTCCGACTGTTTGCAACCCCATGAATCGCAGCATGCCATGCCTCCCTGTCCATCACCAACTCCCGGAGTTCACTCAGACTCATGTCCATCGAGTTGGTGATGCCATCCAGCCATCTTATCCTCTATCGTCCCCTTTTCCTCCTGCCCCCAATCCCTCCCAGCATCAGAGTCTTTTCCAATGAGTCAACTCTTCGCATGAGGTCGCCAAAGTACAGGAGTTTCAGCTTTAGCATCATTCCTTCCAAAGAACACCTAATACTTACTTATTTGGCTGTACCAAGTCTTAGTTGCCGCACTTGAGATTTTTAGTTGCAGGATGTGAGCTCTTAGTTGTGTCATATGGGACCTAGTTCCCTGACCAGGGATCAAACCCGGCACCCCTCCACTGAGAGCATGGAGTCTTAGCCACTGGACCAGCAGGGAAGTCCCTAAAGGGTATGTTTGTTCACAAATGTGTATCAAGGGCCTAATATAAGTCAAGTACCATGCAGAGCCTTGGGGATTCTGTGTTAGATTCACAGGACTCTCCTGTCTTGGGTCATTCAATGAGGATCAGGAAAAAACCCCTGAGCCTTAGTGACCAGGTTTACAACACCCACGTAGGACAGAAGGCAAGTATCCATGGCTTTTGGGTTTTTCGTTGCTGGGAAGAATTTGGAAGGGGCTTCAAGAAATAGCTATGTTCTAAAGACATCACATGCCACATCCATCTCCTTTCATTGGACTTGTCTTCAGAGGAGCGGGCTAGCGTGACTCTAGACAGAAGCCATCCCTTTCTCTGGAGAGGGTTCGTGAATTTTTTTTCTTTTGGCCATGCTGTGTGGCATGTGGGATATTAGTTCCCCAATCCATGCTCCCTGCAGTGGAGTCTTAAACACTGGACCTCCAGGATGTCCTGGATCCATGAATTTTAACTACTGTCACCATCAGTCACCACCACCAGCACCACCAGCAGCACCAGCAGCACCAGCAGCACCAGCACCACCAGCTCCGCCATAATCACCGTGACCATGACCACCATCACTACCACCACTGCCACCGTCACCATCTCAACGACAAAAGTAAAACGGCTCTTCCCATTTTGGTGTCTTCTTTTCAGGACAGAAGAGGGCCCAGCTGGGTCCTGTACCTTCTCTCTTAGGTTCTTTGTTCTTAGGTCAATAAATGGGTTCTCCTCTTGTCCCCAGGAGGAGAGTAAAGGGCAAGAGTGCTCCAGACAAAATCCTGAAGTGAAGCATCCAGATAAGAGGTCAGGCTGCTAGAGTGGGTCCTAAATTCCATGACATGTGTCCTTATAAAAGGAAGACAGAAAGAGATTTGAGACTTAGTTCCCTGGGGGCTCAGATTGTAAAGAATCTGCCTGCAGTGCAGGAGACAGGGGTTTGATCCCTGGGTCAGGAAGATCCCCTGGAGAAGGGAATGGCAACCCATTCCAGTATTCTTGCCTAGAGAATTCCATGGACAGAGGAGACTGGTGAGCTATAGTCCATGGGGTTGCAAAGAGTTGGGCATGACTGAGTGACTAACACAGAGGAAGGAGGCCATGTGAAGGCAGGGGCAGAGATGGGAGGAGTGCAGCCAGAAGCCAAGGATGGCTGGAGCCTCCGAGAAGCTGCAAGAGGCAAGGAAGGACTCTACCCTAGAGACATCATACAGAGCGTGGACCTGACACCTGGATTTCAGACTCTAACCTGACCAACTGTGACAGCATCAGGTCAAGCTGCTTGAAGCCACTAAGTATGCAGAGATTTGTTACAGCAGCCCCAGAAAACTAATTCAGAAGGCGAAGGCTAAGGTGTACAAGCTTTCTTTTCAAGATAATGAAAAGGTTCTCAAATTGATTGTGGTGATGGCTACACACCTCAGTGTAAGTACGGGAAGTCTTTGAATTATACACTTTATTATTGTTATTACTAAATTTTAATTGATTTATGGCTGTGCTGGGTCTTCATTGCTGCTTGTGGGCCTTCTCGGGCTGCAGCAAATGGGGGCTACTCTCTATTGCAGTGTGAGGACTTCTTTTGCTGTGGAGCACGGGCTGCAGGGGAGCAGGCTTCAATAGTTGTGGCGCACGAGCTTAGTCGCCTCTTGGCAGGTGAAGTCTTCCTGGATCAGGGATCGAACACGTGTCCCTTGCATTCACAGGCAGACTCTTAACCACTGGACCACCAGCAAAGTCTCTGAACTATACACTTTAAATGGCTGAATTACTGTGCCTTCCAGGTCTACTGTATTTTTCTGCTTCTCTGTATATTCATTCTGTTAATTTTTGAGAGTTTGATATTGAGACTCCAACTAAAAAACTTAATTTATCTACTTAAAGAAATAATTGCAATACATAGTAAAACTATATGTAATCTTGTTCTATATTTTCCAAGTCTCCCATAAATGTGTTAGCATACTTTCATAATTTAAAAAATAAAAATTAAAAAATAAACAGGTGAATTGTATGGAATGCAAATGACATCACAATAAAACCATTAGGAAAAGAAAGTGGTCAGGGGGTTTGCTTATCTTTCAGCAAGACAGTGGCAGAGGCAGAACCAGAAGACAGAGCATTTTCCTTCTGAGCCCTGGGCTGTCCACACTGGACAGCTTTTGTTTCTGCCGATCCGTGGCGGTGTCCGGGTCCCTAGTCTCCTGGGCCATCAGGGCGCCATCAGGAGGTGGTGTGTTCAGACAATAGAAACCCCAGTCTTGCCCCTTTCTCATGCGTCTTAGCATGCTGTCCCACTTTTGTCTTGCTGTTTTTCCGTCGCTAAGTCATGTCTGACTCTTTGCGACCCCATGGACTGCAGCATGCTAGACTTCCCTATCCTTCACTGTCTCCCAGAGTTTGCTCAGACTCATGTCCATTGAGTCGGTGATGCCATCCAACCATCTCATCCTCTGTCATCTCCTTTTCCTCCCGCCTTCAATCTTTCCCAGCGTCAGGGTCTTTTTCAAATGAGTCAGCTCTTTGCATGGTCAGGTAGCCAAAGTATTGGAGCTTCAGCTTCAGCATCAGTCCTTCCAATGAATATTCAGGATTGATTTCCTTTAGGATTGACTGGTTTGATCTGCTTGCTGTCCAAGGGACTCTCAAAAGTCTTCTCCAGCACCACAGTTCAAAAGCATCAATTCTTTGGCCCTCAGCCTTCTTTACAGTCCAACTTTCACACCTGTACATGACTACTGGAAAAACCATAGCTTTGACCAGATGGACCTTTGTTGGCAAAATGATATCTCTGTGAGCATGCTGTGTAAGTTTGTCATAGCCTTTTTCCCAGGAGCAAGCGTCTTTTAATTTCATGGGGGCAGACCCCGTCCACAGGAGTTTTGGAGCCTTTTCCCACCCTTGGGTCTTACGCCCTCCACTTCTCCCCACCACCTCCCTTTGTGTACCAGCTTCAGCCTCCCTTTCCGTCACCTCCTCCAAGCTGTAAACCTCCAGGGGTGGAATCCATTTCCAACACCTCAGATGTCTGGGGAATTGAAAGCACAGGAAAATATTTCCTAGATCTAAATTACACCGACCCCGGAAGGCTGAACTTGCAGTATAATCCAGGTTATGAATTGTAAATCAGACGCCATGCAAAGTACTTGCAGAAATTCAATAAAGCTCCTGCTCCCAGCGCAGCAAAGCCCAGCCTAGGAAAACAGGAGGAGTCAGCTGGGGCTAGAACGAAGGAAAGGAAGGTTGTGATGGGAGGGAGGGCAGAGGGGCCAGGGCTGGCCCTGCCTGGCATTCCTTGCCAAGGCTCTCGTGGCCAGGAGCTGCCCAGCTTCCTATTGTCAGGGTCAAGAGGTCTCCGTGGTCTTTGGATGACACGCCCTCCAAGATTTAAACCAACCTTGCAAATAAGAATGCTCTATTTACCAGCCTGCACGAGGGAGGCTTTTCATGGCGTAAGCTGTCAGGCTGCTTGCAACGCAGATTGTTTCCGGCGGGTCTGTAGGGGGTGACAGTCGCTGATGTGTATGTCGTCTATGTAGTTCATATCAGTGCCCTGCTTGATATAAAATTTACTTCCCGTTTTAAAAAAGTAAATTTATCTGTATATTTTCGGTTGTCCTGGGTCTTTGTTGCTGTGCAGACTTTTCTCTAGTTGCGGCAATTGGGGGCTACCTTCTCGCTGCCGTGCACAAGCGTCTCACCGCAGTGGCTTCTCTTGTTGCAGAGCATGGGGCTCGAGGGCCCTCGGGCTTCAGCACTTGCAACTCCCGGGTTCGAGAGCAGAGACTCAGTAGTTGTGATGCCTGCGTTTAGCTGCTCCTCAGCAAGTGGAATCTTCCCCGATCCGGGATCGAACCCATGTCTCCTGCATTAGCAGGCAGATTCTTTACCACTGAGCCCGCAGGGAAGCCCTAAAATTTATTTTCATCTCTGTTACTCTGGGGATCCATGGGTGTAGCCACCCCTTAGAATGGTGAAGGACATGCACTGTTCATTGGGCTTATCCAAGAGGTTTTTTTAAAATTTATTTTCTTTATTATTTATTTGGCTGTGCTGGCCCTTGGCTGCACTGCATGGAGGCTTTTCTTGTTGAGGAGCATGGGCTTGAGTGCGTGGGCGTCAGTAGCTGCAGCACGTGGGCTTCCTTGCCCCACAGTGTGTGGAATCTTAGTTCCCTGACCAGGTATTGAACCCGTGTCCCCTGTATTGGAAGGCAGATTCTTAACCGCTGGACCACCAGGGAACATCCCTCCAAGAGTTCTGTGCAGAAGGGAAGTTGATGGGCAAATGACACCACTCTGTGGCTGGAAGTGGGGGGCATATGGGGGGCTGGAAGAGCTTTTATGTTGCAAGGATTCTAAGAGAAAGGACTCAGGGAGAAACTGGGGGAGGTAGTTACTTCTGACCCAGCTGCCAGGGCTGGAGGTGCACAGAGGCTCAGCGGTGGTTCTGGGTTTTGGGAGGGCCGTTTTGTGTATAGTTACATTTCTGGGGCACTCATTAGTCACAGAAGCCCAGGATGAGCTGCTTTCAGTGATCTTCATCTCTTTCTTGGTCTTCTGGCCATTAGACAGTCCCCCCCTCCCCAAATGTCCCACTCACTCGAGGATCAAAGAAAAATAATAAGTTGGTGGAGATCAGGTTTCTCTGGTCAAACCTGGCTTTGCAGTGTTCCACCGCATGTGCATAGATGACCCTTGTGGGTGACCATGGATTCATTTCACATCCACAGAGGCCCACCTGCTGGGCACTGTGCCATGTGCCAGGGATATCGGGATAAAATGAAGTCCTTCCTTGAGCAGGTCTGATGGGGATGAGTTGAGTCCTTTATCCATTCCTCCCAGAAATGCTCAGAAGACCCACATCCTAGGCACACACTGTACCAGCTTCTGGGCAGAGCGGGTGCTGCCCGTGGTCCCAGCGGGTCTACGGAGCTGGTATAATAAAGAAGGCTTGAACTGCCTGTGTTGGGAGGGGAGATGTAAACCTGGGGCTTGAGGAGCCCCGAACGTTCCCAGCCTATAAATAGTCATGATGAGGAGGATGTGGAAAGCCTCCTCTTTGGTGCTTAGGGCTCTGCCAGGCAATTAAAATGCGGCACCACACGTGGCTGTAATGAGGATACCAGGAACATCGGAGGAGCCCTAGCTCCCGGGCTTCACCCTGTAGGACAAGCCTCATCAGCAAGGCCTGGCCAGGGAGAGCTCAGTGCAGCCTTTTTCCCATAGGAAGATCTCGCTCTCTTTCCCGTCGTTCCCTGCTTTCCACCCTCAGAACACGGAGAGAGTGCAGTGCAATGATATGAACCTGGGAAAGAAATCTACAGGCGTAGGTGGCTCAGCTCTTTGCTGAGGAGTGTGGGGGATCTTTGGGGAGTGTGGCCCCCGTGATCCCCACATCCTGATGTTCACGCACGTGTGTAATCCACTCCCCCTCCCCCAACCCCCAATCATGCCTGAGTGTGGCTCAGTTTAGAGACTTTCTTCTAACTAACAGAGCACAGCAAAGGGAATGAGACGTCCCTTCTGTGATTTGGCTACATAAGGTTGCGATTTGTCTTGTTAGCAGATTCCATTGCCTTCTTGGCTCACATGTTTTGAGGAGGCAAGCCAGCATTTTGGAGAGATTCATGTGGCAAGCAACTAAGGATGTCTCTAGAAACAGCCAGGTAGGGACTGAGACCCCCCATCCAATAATCCTGCAGGAACTGAATCCTGCCAGCAACCACGTGAGCTTGGACACGAATCCTTCCCCAGTCAAGCCTTCAGATGAAACCCCAGTTCCAGCTGACACCTGCATAGCAGCCTTAAGACAGAGGGCCCAGGAGCCATGCCTGGACCCCTGATCACAGAAACTGTGAGAAAGTAATTGTGCGTTTTAAGCCTCGGAGTTTTGGTATAAGTTGTTGCCCAGCAGTTGAAAACTAATACAGCAAATTATTTAACCAGTCAGTTTTGACATTTCTCATCTGTAAACAGTTATAATCTGACTACCTTTCAGGGTTGCAGAGAGGATTCACTCATTAGTCGCATGTAAGGTGCATCGTGGGGCTTCCCAGATGACTCCTGCATTGCCTACAATGTAGGAGATGCTGGTTTGATCCTTGGGTTGGGAAGATCCCCTGAAGGAGGGCATGGCAACCCATGCCAGTATTCTTGCCTGGAGAATCCCATGGACAGAGGGGTCTGGAGGGCTACAGTCCATGGGGTCACAGAGTTGGACACGACTGAGTGACTGAGTATGAACGAAAGATGTGTCAAAGTACAGAACTGGGGACCCAGGACACAGGGTAGCAGCTTCGCTGTTAATTTACATTATCCTGAATAATAATGGCTGTTGTGGGCCACTGTGTTTAGAACCCTCTAGCTGGCCTGCCCTTAACGCACACATGTTTACGCAGCTCACTCACTCCCGCCTGGCCCCGTCCCAGCTGTATCCGCGAGAATACCAATGAGATCACATACAGAGTCTCAGTAACAGCGTCCGCCGACGTTTCATAAAGAGCTTTCTAGTTTACAAGCCTCGCTAACGTTGCACTCACTTGACAGACAAAGTAGGATCAGGGTCTTTAAAATTTTTTTTCCTTGCTGTATATCTTCAGAAAGAACAGTACCCGTGTTCCTACTTTCGGCACCTTGGTCTAGTTTTTGCCTCTTAAGGATCTTAAACAACCACTGAAGGTCGGAGGTGGAAGGGGCCTTTTCCCTTTCTTAAAAAATTGAAGTAAAATTCTTGTAAGCTAACACCAACCATTTAAAAGTGTACAAGGACTTCCCCGGTGGTCCAGCGGTAAGGAATCCACCTTCCAAAGCAGAGGATATGTGTTTGATTCCCCGTCTGGGTAGAGTCCACACGCCAGAGAAACTAAGCCTGTGCTCCACACCACTGAGCCCTGGAGACCACGCTCCGCGACAAGAGAAGCCACCACAGGGAGAAGCCTGCCCGTCGCAACTGGAGAAAGCCCTCGCGCAGCTACGGAGACCCAGCACAGCCCAAAATGAAAAAGTAACTAAACAAAAGAGAAGTGGTGGAAAGCCCAACTGGGCTACATTTATTAAAAAAAAAAAAAAAAAACTAGAAATACAAAGATAAAAGTGTACAAGGCAGGACGTCCTTAGCGGTTCAGTGGTTAAGACTCTGCATTTCCACTGTGGGTTTGATCCCTGTTCGGGGAACTGAGATCCTGTATGTCTGCCATGCAGCATGGCCAAGAAGAATAAAATAAATAAGTGAGTAAAAGTGTACAGGGCAGGGGCATTTCATACCCTTACAATGTCATGCAGCCATCACCTCTATCTAGTTCCCCCAAAGGACATCCCACACCTATTATCAGATCAGATCAGATCAGATCAGTCGCTCAGTTGTGTCCAACTCTTTGCGACCCCATGAATCGCAGCACGCCAGGCCTCCCTGTCCATCACCAACTCCCGGAGTTCACTGAGACTCACCTATTAGCAGCACCCCAAAACCTCCTCCCCACCCCAGCTCCTAATCCGCTTTCTGTGCCTCTTCTGGATTTTCACACAAAGGGGGTCACGCAATCCATGACCTTCCGCGTCAGGCTTCCTTCACTCAGCACGCGGTTTTCGAGGGTCATGCATGTGGCATCGCGTGTCAGGTCTTTATCCTTGCTTTCAGCCGAGTCATTGTCCATTGTGTGCATGTAACACATTTTGCTGTGGAAGGGGGTCTTTGAAGAGAAGGAAACTGAGGCTGGCCAGGGTTAGATGAGCTGGCTGCTAAGGCCAGGACCGGGAGGTGCGGTGGTGCCCGTGGGTTATTGTTGGCTCGTGTCTGGGGTCTCCTCCTGGGCCGCCTGCCGGCTCACATTTACCCTTTGTGGTTACGTATGGCCAGTGACCTGATGGCCAAAGTGATGTCAGATGTTTCCAGGGCTGGCCCCCGAAATCTCCCCAACAGCCCTCCCCACTCTGTCCTTGGACTCGTCCAGCTGGATGTGGAATGATCCAGTGAGGGATCTGGGCCTGGGGGTCAGTGAGCCATGAGCTGGAAGGAGTCTGGGGTCTAGATGGTGTACATATAGGGCAGCATCTGTTTGCCTCAAGAGTAAACAAGAGACCTTTGTCAGGACAAGGTGCTGCGGTCTTTTTAAAAATCAGCGCTGTGGTTTCGGACCTGGGGCAATTATTCTGTCCCCTCCCCCCACCCCACCCAGGGACACTTGGCAGTGTCTGGAGGTACATTTGTTTGCCTTTTTCGTTTGTTTGCTTCTCTTTTTGTTAAATTTAATTAAAAAAATTTCCCCTCTTCATCTCTCTTTCTCTCTCTGAATTGGTTCAAATTGATTTTTACTTGGAAGAGATGTGGCATGCTGTAAAGAACCTTTTTCATAGCCTGTGATTTTATTTTTAAAATAACCTTTGCCAGTGGGCCTTAAGCCCTAACAGGAGTTGCTTTCTTTTCCTGGGAATTAGTTTACCAGCTACTTCAGAGATTTTCCTAAGTTCAAACAGGGGTTCAGAGGTTCCCCACCACCGATAATAGTATGTGTGTGTGTGTGCTCAGTCGCTCAGTCCTGTCTGACTCTTTGCAACCCCCTGGACTGTAGCCCAGTAATTTCCTCTGTCCATGGGATTCTCTCAGCAAGAATCCTGGAGTGGGTTGCCATTTCCTTCCTCAGGGATATTCCTGACTCAGGGATCGAACCTGTGTCTCTTAAGTCTCCCGCATTGGCAGATGGATTCTTTAGCACTGGAATCACATGTCCCTGAAATGCATTTTATAGAAAACTAACAAAATTTTAAATTGAAGGAAGCTTTTGCTTGCTTTTGCAATTTCTATTCTTTATTTCTGCCATTTAATGGAAAGTGGTGGGAAAAGACAAAAATTTGAAATAAAATTTACAGGAAAGAGGCAATAATCACATTTTATACAATCAAGTTGAATGTAATTTTTAATATTTTATATTGGGATATAGTTGATTTACAATGTATTAGTCTCAGGTGTGCAGCAAAGTGATTCAGTTTTACATATACATCTAGTCATTCTTTTTCAGATTCTTAATTTTTTTGTGTTGGCTGTACTACGTGGCACTTGGGATCTTGGTTCCTTGACCAGGAATTCAACCCACACTGCTTCATTGGAAGTGCGGAGTCCTAAACCACTGGACCACCAGGGGGTCCTGAAGATACTTTTAATCGTAACCAGGTGATGTAGCTAGTCGATGGAGGCCAGTTCGGTTCAGTTCACTTCAGTCGCTCAGTTGTGTCTGACTCTTTGTGACCCCAAAGACTGCAGACACCAGACCTCCCTGTCCATCACTAACTCCCAGAGTTCACCCAAACTCATGTCCATTGAGTCGGTGATGCCATCCAGCCATCTCATCCTCTGTCGTCCCCTTTTCCCCCCGCCTTCAATCTTTCCCAGCATCAGGGTCTTTTCCAAGGAGTCAGTTCTTTGCATGAGGTGGCCAAAGTATTGGAGTTTCAGCTTCAACATCAATCCTTCCAATGAACACCCAAGACTGATCTCCTTTAGGATGGACTGGTTGGATCTCCTTGCAGTCCAAGGGACTCTCAAGAGTCTTCTCCAACACCACAGTTCAAAAGCATCAGTTCTTCGGGGCTCAGCTTTCTTTATAGTCCAACTCTCACATCCATACATGACCACAGGAAAAACCATAGCATTGACTAGACGGACCTTTGTTGGCAAGTAATGTCTCTGCTTTTGAATATGCTGTCTAGGTTGGTCATAGCTTTTCTTCCAAGGAGCAAGCATCTTTTAATTTCATGGCTGCAGTCACCATCTGCAGTGATTTTGGAGCCCCCGAAAATAAAGTCTCTCAATGTTTCTACTGTTTCCCCATCTATTTGCCATGAAGTGATTGGACCAGATGCCATGATCTTAGTTTTCTGAATGTTGAACTTTAAGCCAACTTTTCCACTCTCCTCTTTCACTTTCATCAAGAGACTTTTTAGTTCCTCTTCACTTTCTGCCGCAAGGGTGGTGTCATCTGCATATCTGAGGTTATTGATATTTCTCCCGGCAATCTTGACTCCAGGGATGGAGGCCAGGGATGCAGCTAAATGCTTTGTGATGCACTGGACAGGCTTCCACAACAAAGAAACCCACGTCAGCAGAGCCGCGCTGAGAAGCCCTGCCTCTGCTAGTGCTTCTGTTTTCTAGTTCTGGGTCTTTCTATGCTGTCTGCTCACCTGACCCGAGTGCAGAGCCCTGAAGACCTGCCTGCTGCCCATCGCCTCCTGGCCCTGCCTGACCCCTGATCCGGCTCCTCTTGCTGCAACTTGCTGCAACTTCTTCCATCACCGGTCTTGCCACCGGCTCCGTCTCACCTCAGAGACCCCCGCCCCCCGCACCAGGACCCCAGAGTTGCTCTCTACTGGTCCCTCCAGCCCAGCCTTCCTGGACCCTGGAAAGAATGGGTGAATACTGGGCCGTGGTCTGGATCCTTCCAACCTGCGTCGGCCTCTCCAGCCTCTTGGACTCATCATCACCTTGCCAGACACTCCCCCGTGTCGCCTTCTTCCCCAAGGCCCTCTCTGGCTGGTAGCCCCTCTGGCCTCTCCGGGACCCCTCAAATGACAGTGTCTGCTGTGGTTTTTGTCCTGCCCACTCCCAGCAGAATGCTGCCTGAGAAATGCATCATCGAAGCTCTAGTTTCTGCCCCACGCTGACGAACAGCTGATCCAATTTTTCTTAATTAGTACCTTTAATTATTAGTAACATTTTTCTTAAGTAGAATTAATTACCCCATCACCAGCTCTGGCCAGCTATGTCTTCTCACCACGGTTTCCCATTGATATGCTCCTACTGAGGCCAAAGCCCCCTCTCCCTCGGAGGGACTGGGGCTCTTGGCAAAGGCTCCCGGGAATGCAGCCCCCCACTTCCTGCACCTGCTGGGGATGCCAGCCAAGGCACCAGAGCAAGCCAGAAATTGCAGGGGGATGTGGCTGAGCCCCAGGTGGCCACACTGCGGGGAGCTGCCCAAAGTGATTAGCATCTTTATTCTTCTGGGCTGAATCTAACCCTGGAAAGGTCCTTTTCTGCACGTGGCTGGGAGGTTTCAGATCTGGTGTTCAGCCAAGGGTGGTGGTGAGGGGAAGCAGACGAGTTCATCCTCCTTTTCTTGGTTCCTGCTTCAAGGTGGTCAGGAGAGAGGGCAAGAGAGGTGGAAGGCCTGGCCCCGGCCCAGCCACCATTTCTGGATTTTCCCAGGAGCTCCCGCCTTTGGATTCAGACCAGCCACAGCCCATAACCTGCTGGGCGTTAACAACTTGCACTCGCTTCTAAGAGTACAGTTGAATGGGGCTCTAAGCCAGTCAGTCAGGCTGATTGTTTACACCAGTGTTCTGACATTTCATAGTTCCTTAATCCCAAGAGATGCGCTGGGGCAAAACCAGAGCAGGTGTAGAGCTGTTGAAGAAGTTTGGGAGTTTTGCATCCTACACCTGCCTCTCAGAGCTGGTCGAAGAAGTGACCCAGCCTGTCAGCTCCAGCGTTCTCATCTCAGTCCCCCGTCACAAGCATTCTTGTCTTGGTTTTCTTAGACGCAGATGCTGGGAAAGACTGAATGCAGGAGGGGAAGGGGACGACAGAGGCCGAGATGGTTGGATGGCATCACTGACTCAATGGACATGGGTTTGAGAAGTTTGAGCAAGCTCCGGGAAATGGTGAAGGACAGGGAAGCCCAGTGTGTTGCACTCCATGGGGTCGCAAAGAGTCAGACACGACTGAACGACTGATCAACAACAAAATGGGGGTCGCAGCAGCACCTACCACAAGGCTCAGATGAGTTAATACACGAGCGCGCTGGGAGTATGGGTTACAGTCAACACGGATAATGACTGTCATTATCACCACCCTCATCAGGATGGTGAAGGATGTGAGGAGTCCTGAACAGAAATAATCCATTCAACAGACATTCAGATCTCCTGTTCTTCGGGACACTCTTTAGAAATGCTGGTGTACGATGCAAGGGCTGTGTTTTCCTTGGATGTGTCTGGAGAGAACCCATAATTCACTGAGCAAATGCATTCCAGGGCGTGGCATCCAACCCCTCTCCTTTTTTAAAATCAATTTTTTACAGGGGTATAGTTGCTTTAGCATGGTGTGTTAGTTTCTGCTGCGCAGCAAAATGAGTCAGTTAGACTTAAATACATATCACCTCTTCTTTGGATTTCCTTCCCGTTTAGGTCACCACTGAACAGAGTGGTGACCTAGGCAACACTGAAGAGAGTTCCCTGTGCTATCCAGTAGGTTCCCATTTGTTATCTATTTTATACATTAGTAGTGTGCATGTGTGTGTGCTCAGTCACTCAGTTGTGTCTGACTCTTTGCGGCCCCATCAGGCTCCTCTGTCCATGGAATTTTCCAGGCAAGAATACTGGAGTAGGTTGCCATTTCCTACTGCAGAAGGTCTTCCAAACCCAGGGATCAAGCCCATATTTCTTGCATTTCCTGCATTGGCAGGCAAATTCTTTAACATTAGCACCACCTGGAAACCCCAGAAGTGTGACTGCTGCTGCTGCTGCTAAGTCGCTTCAGTCGTGTCCGACTCTGTGCGACCCCATAGACGGCAGCCCACCAGGCTTCCCGTCCCTGGGATTCTCCAGGCAAGAACACTGGAGTGGGTTGCCATTTCCTTCTCCAATGCATGAAAGTGAAAAGTGAAAGTGAAGTCGCTCAGTTGTGTCCGACTCTAGCGACCCCATGGACTACAGCCAACCAGGCTCCTCCGTCCATGGGATTTTTCTAGGCAAAAGTACTGGGGTGGGGTGCCATTGCCTTCTCCGAGAAGTGTGATTACATCAGTTCAAATCTCCCAATCCATCCCTCTCCTTCCTCCTCTTGGGTCTGTGAGTTTCTTCTTTATGTCTGTGACTCAGTTGCAAATCAGTTCACCTCTACAGTTTTTTCTAGTTTTCACATATAGGCTGTATTATACAATGTTTCTTTTTCTTTTTCTCTTTCTGACTTACTTCACCCTGTATGACAATCTCTAGGTCCATCCACGACTCCCAACTCCTTCTTGATGGGTTCTTCAGCAACTAGGTCTTGGTGGGCCAAGATGCCCCCACGAGTTTTGTGTTACTTTCTCAGGGTTCTCCAGCCTTTGTGCTGGCTTCACTTTGATAAGCCCTCACTTCTTATGGTCAGGGGTCACTTGTGGTGTTTTCAGAGTTCCAACTGTGTTAGTCTCCAAAACCCTCATCTACTTCTCCATGCTGAGCAAGAGACCCATGGAGGCTTATGGATCATCTCCTAGATTCTACATCCAGGGCTGAGCAAACAGTGGGTGCATAATCATGGCACTGGCTGAGCAGATCACAGGTGAAGAGAGCTCCACCCATCTCCAGTCTTGCCTGGATCAGTCCACCGGCCACAGCAAAGGGCGTGGTGGAGTGGAAGGGGTTTTGAATTTGGAATTGGAAAACCAAGGTTCAAATCCTAGCTGGTTAGTATCATGAACTTGGATGAGTGGCTTAATCTTTCTGATCCCAACTGGAAAATGGGATCATCTCACCCCTCCATGACACCTGGCTCCCCTCCACGGCTGTACTGAAGATCAGAGTGGATGCTCTAGGGAAAGTGCCTTGTCCAGGGGAATGTGCCGTGACCACACCTTGGCAACACCTTCCTCTCTCCCCCGTCATCCCCATGGGGACAGGCACAGTGGGCAGGACTGGAGCTTGTGCGATCACAGCAGCACTGGGGAAGAGCATTATTATGTGCTGTGACAATATTTGATGAATTCATCCGCGCCTAGGGGAGCAGACTAAGTAGGTGAATAAAGTGAGAATATTCTCCGTGACAATCAATATTCCTTCAATTGAACCATCTCTGCAGATCTGACATTTTGATTTTTCTTTTTTGGACGCATTAACTGGATTTATGCTTCCGTATGGCGGCAACGGCAGGAGAAGGGCCGGTGGCCAGGTGTGCGGTGCTTCGGGGGGCCCCTGGGGAGGCAGATGGGAGCAGGTCCATCTGCAGCAGATCCCAGCTGGGTGGGAGCCGGTGCCCACCCCCCACCCCAACCTGCTCACCTGGCTGCTGCTCCTCAGTGCTGGGAGGCCCCAGCTGCCCATGGTTCTTTCAGCTCCAGGAGCAGGGCTGCCAAGGGAGGTGACCCTAGAGCCTGTCAGCCCTGAGCTGTGCCCGACCCAGACTCCCAGGACAGGTGCCCGCTCTTCTCTGGTGGGGAAGTGGGGAAAGCAGATGACTTTTTTTGAAAAAATAATGGCAGTTTATTTATTCATTTATTTTGGCCACTCCCCATAGCAGGCGGGATCTTAGTTCCCCAACCAGGGCTGGAACCTGTGGCCCCTGCAGTGGAAGCTCCAAGTCTTAACCACCAGACCTGCAGGGAGGCCCCTAGATGGCTTCTCCAGCATCCAAGAGAAGCCAGCAGGCTCTGATCACTGCCCGGGTTCAGCAGCCCATCCTGCCATTTGTTCATAAATGGTGGCAAGTCCATGACTTTGGGTGAAGTTCATGACATCCTCGGCTCAGTTTATCCATTGGCCAAATAGAGCTGATGATAAAATGAACTTGTGTTGAGTACTTTAGGCACCAGGCAATCTTTTCAGAGCTTTAGATGGATGGATGTACCTGATCTCCACAATAACCCAGCAGGGTAGGTACAATAATAACCCTATTTGCAGGTGGGGAAACTGAAAAACTCAGCCATGCATTTTAGGCAGGTGAGGTTTTTAAACTCACTTTGTCACTTAATAGCTGTATAAGTCAAGATTCTTCATGGAAAAACATATAACTCAAAGGCTCTTAGGGAAAAAAAAAAGAAAAGAGTGACAAGGATTGGCTTTGGTAGCTGGAAAGGATACTGGGTTGCTGGAAGAATCTGGGTGGGGGAAGGACTGTAGCAGCTTCTAGAGCCTTCTAGAAACATCCCCACTCCCTGGGGGGAGGTGTGGGGGGAGGGCGGCATCAGGACACCAGGGATAGGAGCAGGTCCTCGCCCAATCTGCTATCTTGCACTCTCTGTTGCGAAAGTGTTAGTGCTTCAGTTGTGACCGACTCTGTGCAACCCCATGGACTGCAGCCCGCCAGGCTCCTCTGCCCATGGGATTTCCTAGGCCAGAATACTGGAGGGGGCTGCCATGCCCTCCTCCAGGGGATCGTCCCAACCCAGGACTCAAACTCGCATCTCCTGTATTGCAGGTGAATTCTTTACCCCTGAGCCATCAGGGAAGCATTCTGATTTCTCACTCCTGATATTAACTGCTATTATCAGGCAGAATGAGGTGCTAAGATTGTCTAGACTTGTTCCCGTGACGAAACCTGGAATAAATTCCCAAGATCACTGGGTGTTGCTGATGGAAAAAACGGGGCGTTCAGAGAACATCCTTGTAGGCTGTCTGATTCTAGCCTTTCAGTGTCTTTGCACTGTTTTACGGTCCTGTAAGTTGTAGATAACCGATAGCAATGCAAAATAATTCTTTGTCTATAGACATGCAAATAAATTCTGTCTGGTGGTTCAATAGATTTCCCTCTTCCTTAAGGAAAGAGCCAGTTTCCAACTATTTGTCAATTCACCTCCACTTTCCTTCACTCCATGTAAATTTACACTTTTTAGATTTCTCCTTTGGATTAGTTGTAACATCTGCCTAGTTTCCTCACTAATTACCAAGCCAAATAAAATCTTTAATACATGTAGAGTAGGAGAGTCATGATTTTGCCTTTTTTGGGGAAAATTATTCTTTAACTTCTGACAATAGGAAAGTTCCTAAGCAGACTGAAAAATAGTTACCATGCCCAGTCTCCTAGCTGTTGTTCAGTCATTAAGTCATTTCTGACTCTGACTCCATGGACTGCAGCGCGACAGGCTTCCCTATCCTCCAGGCTTCCCTAGCCTCCTCTGTCTCCCAGAGTTTGCTCACTCATGTCCATAGAGTTAGTGATGCCACCCAACCATCTCATCCTCTGTCACCTCCTTCTCCTCCTGCCTTCAATGTTTCCCAGCATCAGGGTCTTTTGAGGTGAGTCAGCTCTTCACATCAGGTGGCCATAGAAGTGGAGCTTCAGCTTCAGCATCAGTCCTTCCAATAAATATTCAGGGCTGATTTCCTTTAGGAAATTTGGTATGACATTAAATCCAGTGATTTTTCTCCAAGCCTCAGTTTTCTCATCTGTAAAATGGGAATCACATTACATGTTCAAGAGGATGCCTCAAGAATTGCTAAGAGGCTTCCCCTGTGGCTCAGACGGTAAAGAAACCACTGCAGTGCAGGAGACCTGGGTTCGATCTCTGAGCTGGGAAGATCCCTAGGAGGAGGGGATGGCAACCCACTCCAGTGTTCTTGCCTGGAGACTCTCATGGACAGAGGAGCCTGGTGGGCTGCCATCTATGGGGTCAGAAAGAGTCAGACATGACTGAGCGACTAAGCACGCCCGCGTGGGAAGCAGTCAGTCTACACCTGGGTAGGTAAGAGATGCTTTATAAAAGGGAGCTGCTGTCGCAGGGGTGGTGCTGGTGTTGTTACTGTTGGTCCTGGCTCGGTTGTAACAGGAGCCAGTGGGATCCCAGGTGTTGGAACATAGAAAGGACACGGGGCAGGATGCATTCTCTAAGGCCCATGTGACTGGACCAGACCCTCCTGAGCAGAGCTGCAGGCCACCTACCTGTGCAGAAAAGGGGTTTTGTGGATGTCAACATGCACATTCCACCCAAAGAGCACTCAACATGGGAAAAGTACCAACTTGGAAATTTTAATGCAGTGAAAGTACATCGACGTGGAGACTCGGTTTGCACTTGTCAGGATGAAGGAGGGAGGTGGTCAGAGAGGCAGCAGAAGAGAGATGGGAACACAAGAAGTTCTTCCTGTTGGCGGGAGACGCTGGGGGAGGTGGTATTTCACTAGCAAGGGAAGAACAAAACAAGATATTCAATACGGTCCGGGAGGATGCTTTACCACTAGCGCCACCTGGGAAGCCCACAGTTGGGTGTCAGATCAGATCAGATCAGGTCAGTCGCTCAGTCGTGTCCGACTCTTCGCGACCCCATGAATCGCAGCACGCCAGGCCTCCCTGTCCATCACCAACTCCCGGAGTTCACTGAGACTCACGCCCATCGAGTCAGTGATGCCATCCAGCCATCTCATCCTGTCGTCCCCTTCTCCTCCTGCCCCCAATCCCTCCCAGCATCAGAGTCTTTTCCAATGAGTCAACTCTTCGCATGAGGTGGCCAAAGTACTGGAGTTTCAGCTTTAGCATCATTCCTTGGTGTAACCACATCCAAAAACAGCCAGACAGTCTGGCATGTTGGCCTGAAAGGAGCCCTGACGTCCCCTTGTCCAGGTCATGCTCAGTTTCCACTTGTTCCAAGTGGCCGACAGCTCACTGGGAAGCCAGCTAGAGGGTCGCTCTGGCCAGTCGAGGTGGGGGGGGGGGGTGGCAGGGGATCCTGGAGAGAGCCTGAGGTTGGGGGCAGTGGGGTGCTGCTGCTCCTTAGGGCGTGCGTGTTGGGGGTCCGGGAAGGCTCTGAGTCTTGACCCGCAGCGAGATGGGCTGGGGCCTGGGACCTTTGCTGCAGGGCCTGCGCCCGCATCTCCTCCAGCAACAAGAGACAAAGAAACAGGGTGGGACTAAAAATAACTGCGTGTGTGCAAATGGGACAAATCAGGACAAGAAGACAAACAAAAAGACCAAAAAACCCAACTGCCGCTCCTAAGGAGCAGGGAACGGAAGTGGGGAAGGGAGCATGCCCCCCACCAGGGCACCACGGAAGGGGTGGGCAAACCACCTAAGCCACCCTCCTGCCAACCCCCGGACCCACCCCTCCTCTCACCCCGGGTTAGGAGTCAGCCCCCTCCCCACATTGGGGAGAGAGCAAGGGAATCTGTTACTTGTTCTCACTTTATCCTTGTTACAACAGGGCCCCCAGTGAAGCCTTGCCTGAATTTCTTGTCTGGCCTCTGATCAATTTCTATTGATCAAGGAGGGCAAGAACCCTGGTTGGTAACAACAGGAGAGAACCAGATGCTGACTTACTGCAGGAGCAAGTGACACATGATGTCCAGGCAAACCAACCGTGGACATTTTCAGCCAAGACAGGTGATCAAGGAGAATCCCTAGAGGCAGGGGCGGCTGTCGCCGCTGGCTCGGGGACACAGCTAGCCACACCCCTCTTCCACTCACTCCCAGGCTCATCATAACATGAACCTCCACGTCTGCACTTACCCACGTCATCCCAGTAAGCTCTGAGTTACTCAAGCATGAGTTACTGGATCTGATGAGGCTGCAGTGAAGGACTTTCCCACCCCACTCCCTTTATCCCAGCCATCCCGCGGGTGGGAGCTGGTGGAGACCGACTGCTCCTCTTACAGACAAATAGAGCAGCTGTGTGAGTAATTTTGCAGCCCTCTCCCCGTGGCCTGGCGAGTCTGCTCTTATTCCCGCTAGTATTCTCTGCTCACCTGGGCTGGCCAGAAATGCTGCCTCTTCCAGCATCCCCAAGGCAACCTCTGTGCACTCGGACTCCTGAACCCACGGCAACCGGCCAGTGGTGGCTCCCAGACGACGTCCCCCAGCAAGGCTGCTGCCCTCAGCTGGTCAGCAGGACCTCTCCGGAGGGTGCTAGGCTCCAGGGTACACTCCCTTCTTCCAGGAAAAAGGCACATGACCCAATCCCCACAGCCTCCCACTTCCCCCTCCTACTTAGAACTGATTTGGGCTTCGTGGGGTTATAGCAATTCTGTTGGGACCTAGAAATAAAGCAGGGTTTTCACTGATCTTGGTAGAGGGGACACTCCTTCTGCCTTTATTTTGTTCTCTGTGATGACTGTCAAGCTTGACTTAGGGGGTCTTTCCTTTTTTAATCCCCTTTCCCTTCCTTTGTAACCTGAGTTTTGGGTATCTATCTGTATCTCTCTGTCTCTAGCCATCCATCCATGTATTTACCCACCACCCACCCTATTTACCCACTAATCCAATCCCCCACCCCCCATCTGACCCATCTACCCACCAACCAACCCACCCACTCACCTGTACACCCCAATCAGGGATCGGACCCATGCCTCCTGCATTAGAAGTGGGGAATCTTAACCACTGGACTTCTGACACATGAATTTTTCGCTGGAGGGACAAAAATTGACCAAAACACCCACTGTATCAGTAGGTGACTCTGTTGTTCCTTAGAACTGGAGAATTATGGGAGATTCCTCCTGGAGAGGTACAGCAATCACGTCTTTCAAGCTCTGTCTGCCCTTGTCCTTGGTCCGTTCTTGAGGAAAGTTCTGCAGACGAGGAGACGCTGTCACCATGTCACAGAGTGCGCTGAATGGGTGGGCACCCCAGACGCTGTTTCAGCATTTAGCAGAACAGCAGGCCTTGAAATCTGTCCCACCAGGTAGAAGGCTGCCCATGGCTGGTTGTCGCTGGAAGACAGACTGCCTGTGATAATCTTGTGCATCATCAACTTCTGCAGAGAGGGTAGGAATTGGTTTGACTCAAAAAGACTGAGCTGCAGCAGGAGAGACTAAAATTAGACAACGGGAGGAACCTCCAAGCTTAATTTGTTTGGGTGTCGAGGAGACAGAGAGATAGGGCAATCACCCTTGGAAGCAGAGGTCATACCATGGCTATTTTTAATCTTCGGGAGCAGCTGGACTCCGTCTTCAGCAGCCTAACCTCACAAACATTCGTGACTTGTAGCGGAGACCCAAACAGAGCTGTCATCAAATACCACTTCCTCCTCTGTCTCAGCGAGAAGGAAAACAAACAAAAACAAGTGGAGGAGAGAGAATTCATGTTTTTCTAACAGAACGACGTAAGGCGTGGGCAAGAAACAATTTCTGCTCAGCCCTTCCGAGCCGCTGTCACAGCCACCCCCCTCCCCCAAAGCAACAAGAACCGCAAAGCCAAGTTCAATAAAGATGAAGAACAGTGTGTCTGAGCTTCTCCGGAATGAGCCGGTCGTCCCCAGCGAGGCCTGGAGGGAAGACAGAGATGAAGGGCTTTTGGAAATCAGCCACCTTTCTGAGCGGGTGGACGCGTCCGGGCTCTGGAAACAGGCAGCAGCCAGGACAGATGAAGGCCAGGCCTCGGGGGCTCCCGAGAAGCTCAGGTTGTGACAGGTGCCAATCAGCGCCGACAGCCTGCAGGTTTAGCTGTCAGGGCTTGACAGCCTCTGGTCGCCTTGGCTGCAGTCGGGCTTGGAGAGGCAGGTGGGAAGGAGGGTTTTGGGGAGTCAAGGGGAGGGCAAGAGGGTGGGAGCCTGCTTTTTGGAAGTATTTGGCTCCTGGGTGGGTCCTGTCCCAGCAGCTTTTTTTAAATCACTTATTTATTTATGAGGCTGCACTGCGTCTGTGTTGCTGTGTGCGGGCTCTCTCTAGTTGCGGCGGTGTGCCAGCTTCTCATTGCAATGGCCTCTCTTGTGGCAGAGCCTGGCTCCAGAGGGTTGTGGGCTCCGTAGCTGTGGCTGGCTCAGTTGCCCCACCGCATGTGGGATCTTAGTTCCCGGATCAGGGATTGAACCCATGTTTCCTACATTGGCAGGCAGATTCTTAACCACAAGACCGCCAGAGGAGACACCCAGCAGCTCCGTGAGTCTGTGCTGCTCGCTGCCCCTCCATGAGCCTCTGATTCCTTCTCTGTGACAGGCAGCAGGGGGGCTAGAGCGGTGGTCCTCCTGCGGGTGGGGCTCGGTCTGGGCACTGCTCACAAGCTGGGCTGAGAGCCAGAGGCCTGGGGTCTGCATGGCTGGACTGTGGCCCTTGACAGTCTCTAAAGACTCTAAAAGGAGAAAACAAAGGTTCCCTGGGCATACCCAGGCCTCATCGCAGACCTCTCCACCAGAATCAGTCAGGGACACTTTGAATCCTTGTAACCGGGGTCACTCCAGGACCCCTCGACATCCATGGGAGGGAGGCTTGCCTGGATTGTGCAGTGGCCCTGGGGACCCAGGCGAGTTGATGGCGGCTCTAGGTCAGGGGTCTACGGGGTCAGCCTGGAGCCTGACTGCCTCTCTTCCCCAACTTCTCTACGCCTGCTTTCTCATCTGGGAGATGCAGATGCTAATCAGACTTGCCTTACAGGTCGGGGGAAAGTGAGGGAAAATGTGGAACTCGGACTTCCCTGCAGTCCAGTGGTTAATCAGACTTGCCTTACAGGTCGGGGGAAAGTGAGGGCAAATGTGGAACTCGGACTTCCCTGCAGTCCAGTGGTTCAGACTCCATACTTCCACTGCAGGGATCATGGGTTCAATCCCTAATCAGGGAACGAAGTCCTACAAACCGTTTGTTGTCGCCAGAAAAAGAAGAAGCATGGAACTCAGGGCAGTGCCTGGGGCATGGAAATAAAATTCAGCATCTTTGTTTTTCTTTTGTCTTTTTCTGGTTGAGCCATGCGGCTCACAGGAATCTTAGTTCCCGGACTAGGGAACGAACCCGACCCCAGCTGTGAAAGCGCCAAGTCCTAACGGCTGGGCCGCAGGTGATTTCCTCAGTCTCCTCATTACTGGCTCCCTGATTGGCCTTCAGCACATCCACCAGGGCAGCAATGGTGTGAATGGATAGGGGAAAAAAAAGAATAAAGGGATAAAGGGAAGGGAGTGGGGAGAGAGAGAGAACCCACAACTTCCAGAACCTGACCAACGGCAGAAATGTGCCCATGTGCTTCAAGGCATCCTTTCCAGGGATGTAGCCCCCACAGAACAAGCCTGGACACGTCAAGATGAAGGAAGAGGGGAGATGGGGCACCCAACCCCTGACATCTCAAAACCAAGCCTTCGCTGCACAGTGAGCAAAATTCAACATGAAATGTGTGTTTAGCACAAGGACTGATGTCGAGCTCAGCTACTTTGGAAAACCAGACAGAGACAATCGTTTTCGCTTGTTATTTCTTTCTTTTGCTGTCACTTCAAAGCCATTTGATTGGTCTGTGTTCAAGAAATGTTTTTTAATCTCCCAAATTATGGCTTCTCTATATGTTCTTGTCATTGTAAATTACATTGTGAGTCCCTGAGCCAATTTTTTTTTTTTTTTTTTCTGATGTCAATTAAAAATTCCCTGCACGGGCCTCTGCTGCGTTCTACCTGCACGCTGCTCCCATTTCTGCGGCTGCCTCACTCCTGCCTCTGTTTTCTCCCCAAATCCGGCTTCCTGGAACCTGCAGAAGCATCAGCTTCGCTCGGCTCCTTACCCTGGGGACCGCTGGGACAGCTCCACCATAGCTGCGGGGGCGGGGCAGCCCGCCTTAAGCAAGCCCTCGTCCCCAGGCCGCCCCAGGAGAAGTGTGACTCCCAGAGGCCCTTCAGCCCCTGAGGACCGGCGCTCCCGTGGCCGGGACGCAGCTCTGGACCCGGTGGCCCTGGCCTCCACCAGCTGCGGGTGATGCTAATCGCCTGGCACCTCGGCCGCGCTTGTCACATCACCCAGCCTTCCCGGCTAATGAGTCATCCGTACGCGGCCATGTGTTTGTGCGGGCTTCAGACAGACTAATGCTTTTAATGGCACATAATCATTTTTCAGAAGTCATTTGATGCCACTAATCATCTCGGTAATACGGCACGATGGAACGCGTAATGACATTCGGAACAGGACAAATGGCAGTGCGATTCCTGGCTTTCTCCCTCTCATCTATATTTCATCACGTACCCCGCCGCTAATGACACCGAGGACTGTTAATAAACAACTGCCTTAAGAGGGTTGATTCCCCCCTCGGGGGTTTAGAAGGGCAGTGGGGCATCTGTCTGAAATAATTCCTGATGGAAGTGTCCGTGGGAAGAGGAGTGGAAGCAGTTTCTAGCAGGTCTCCCCCCACCACTCCTCCACCTCGGGGCCAAAGCCTGGCTAAGGTCGGCTTTGCTGGGCGGGGCATGGGGGAAGTGAATGTCCACTGGGAAGACCCGCGTGGAGGTGGGGAGGCCCCACGGGAAGTGAAAGAAGCACAGGTCTGTGAGGATTCCTGACCAGGAGGTTTTAAGCTGGTTCTCTAGAGCCGTTAGGTTCCATGGAGAAATGTGACTTCCCTGAGAGAGGTGCAGACTGGGCTCTGAGATGGGGAGGTGGGGACAGAGTCCCTCCTGGGCTTCTCCTGACCCCCCCACCAGGGCCTTGGGTCAGGATGTGGGGCCGGGGTCAGGGTCTGGACCCTTCTCTGCCCTTGAGCCATCCCTCCCATCAAAGGTTTCCTGGGGCTCTCGGAAGAGTCGGAAGGCAACTGGCCGCTGCCTGGGATTTTACCCTGTGTGTGTGCTAGTTGTTCAGTCGTGACTCTTTGCGACCCCGTGGACTGTAGCCCGCCAGGCTCCTCTGTCCATGGAATTCTCCAGGCAGGAATACTGGGGTGAGTTGCCATTCCCTTCTCCAGGGGACCTTCCCGACCCAGGGATGGCACCCAGGTCTCCTGCATTGCAGGCAGATTCTTTACTGTCTGAGCCACCAGGGAAGCCCACTCATCTGCAAAGTAAATAAAACTAAGAGTCCTATATGGGCCCCTGAGTGTGAGGGGCCTAAGCATATGCCATAATCAGATGGCTTCACTGACCCTACCTTCCTGAGGACACATCTTTTGAGTGATGACTTAAATGAGATAGCATTTTACCCTGCTGCCCACCAGAGAGTAACTGTGAAATAAAATGCAGGTTGTGGGAACGAATTATGGTTACCGGGGGGAGGGGTGGGGGGAAGAGACAGTTAGGGAGCTTGGGATGGACATGAACGTGCTACTATATTTTAAATGGATAACCAACAGGGACCTCCTGAACAGCACAGGGAACTCTGCTCTATGTTATGTGGCAGCCTGGATGGGAGGGGAATTTGGGGGAGAGTGGAAACAGGTTTATGCATGGCTGGATCCCTTCCCTGTCCACCTGAAACTATCACAACATTGTTAATTGTTAACTGTATTGTTAATTCCAATACAAAATAAAAAGTTAAAAAGGCAATGACAATAAATAGTAATGATGCGAAATAGGCTGATGCCACTTCAGGTGGCGGGTGGGGCTGGGTCTGACAGCTGCCTCAGCACAGCAAGCATTTTGGGTCCTGGCAGACGGCCTGTGGTCATTCTCTGGGTTCTGGTTGGAGGGCTGAGCTCTCTCCCCATCATTCTCCTTCCCGCCTTCATCTCCTTCTGTGGGGTTTCCAGGGAGGATGCTGGCGGGTCTCCCCATTGTGTTGTTGTTTAGTCGCTAAGTTGTGTCTGACTCTTGCGACCCCATGAACTGCACCCCACCAGGCAAGGATACTGGAGTGGGTAGCCATTTCCTTATCCAGGGGATCTTCCCGACCCAGGGATTGAACTCACATCTCCTGTGTTGCAAGCAGATTATTTACTGCTGAGCTACAGGGAGAGCCCATGAGTCTCCCCATGCAACCCTGAGAAAACACTCTCAGATCTGCGGTTCAGGGCAGGGAGCTGGTGAAAAGAGCCCCGGGGCACATGCAGGGGAGCGGTTAAGAGCAGGTGGGTAGATGTCAGAGGGACTTGTCACTCGGCACGCGCGCACCACCGGGCAGGCAATTAACCACTCTGAGCCTCGTGTGCTCAGTTATGAAAGGGTATTAACGACATCTCCCTGCCCGAGAATCACCCTGAAGATTAAGTAAAACAATGCATGTCAGATGCTGAGTGCAACGTAGGCCCTCGCACAATGTTAATTACTACAGTTGCTGCCGTGGGCAGGTCTGGGGGTGGCTCTGTTGGATGAGAGAGTCCAGGGCGCAGGGCGGGGACAACGGGAACTTGGATGCAGGTGGGCAGATTTGGGAAGGCGCTCGAGGGGATGAGGTGGCGCTATCTGTGGCCATCGACGGGGGGTGATCTCAGGGCTGCGTCCCCCAGGCTGTGCTCAATCCCCCATCGACACCACATTGAGAAGACACAAGAAACCACGGTGGAAAGCCATCTGGTAGCAAAGGGGAAAGCCCCCGGTGTCCTTGGCAGTGTTTAATAATTTAGCCTAAGCGGCTGGATAAGGGCTGACCGCAGTTCTGATATCCATTTTAATAAAGTCCTTTCCTGCCCTCCTCAAGCTCAGGACGAGCCCCGCACATCCCCGTCCGCCCCAGCCTCCCATTCATGGGTGGGGTGGGCAGTGGGTGCAGACACACTGGGCCTGGTTCAAGGAGAAGTCTTAGAAACGCCAGCCCCCCGGAGTTGCCGGCTGGGAGGACCTATCTGCAGGCCCTGGCTGTGTCTGGCCAGCCTCCACCGAGCCGGCTCGCAGCAGCTCCCGCAGAAACCAAAACGGTAGTAGTAATTGCTGTTTATCCTCTGCAGTTATTCTGTGGCCCAAGATGGGCTGAGGTCTTCTTTCAGATGATCTCATGCAGTTTCCACTCTCAGGTCTTGAGAGGTACACATTGGTATTATACAGAGCCAGGAAACTGGGTCTCAGAAAAGCAGTCATTTGCAAGGCTCATAAATAGTAGAATAGAGGTCCAAGCTGGAGAAGGAAATGGCAAGTATTCTTGCCTAGAGAATCCCAGGGACAGAGAAGCCTGGTGGGCTGCCATCTATGGGGTTGTACAGAGTCCGACACAACTGAAGTGACTTAGCAGCAGCAGCAGAGGTCCAAGCTGGTGTTTGAAACAAAATTCCCGTGCTTCATTATATCGACAAGATGAAGTTTCTTTCTCTGTCAAATAAGAACTGAGACTACATTTATGGAATCCTCTTTCCTTCCCTTACCTGGTCCTGCCCTCCTTCCCTCTCTCCCTCCCATCCTCCTTTCTTTCCTTAAACATTGCTCCATGCTGGGAAAAATTGAGGGCAGGAGGAGAAGGGGGCGACAGAGGATGAGATGGTTGGATGGCATCATCAACTCAATGGGCATGAGTTTGAACAAACTCCAGGTGATAGTGAAGGACAGGGAAGCCTGGTGTGCTGCAGTTCATGGGGGTCACAAAGAGTCAGACCCCACTGAGCCACTGAACAACAACAACACTGCTTTTTATTAAATTCCGCCATGGGCAGAGAGAACACATATGTCTGGGGCACCTTCCTGCCCAGGGGATGTCTTGCCTGGGACCTCCCAGGAGGAAAGGATCTGAGACCACCACCCCCTTGCCCCAGATGATCCATTTAGGGAAACCCTCTGATGTCTCCAGCCCAGAGCGGAGTGTGACAGGGTGGTCAGTGCTCAGAGGAAGTTGGGTGAAGCCTAGGAGCCCAAGACCCTCAGTAGAGTTTCAAGAGTACTATCCATTTTTTTTTTAATATTTCTTTTTTTGATGTGGACCATTTTTTAAGTCGTTATTGAATTTGCTACAATATTGCTTCTGTTTTATGTTTCATTTTGTTCTTTTCGGTTGAGAAGTGTGTGGGACCTTCACTCCCTGACCAGGTACTGAACCCGCACCTCCTGCATCGGAAGGCAAAGTCTTAACCACTAGACCACCAGGGAAGCCCCTGTTGGCCATTCTTGCTTCTCCCCCAGGGACATGTAAATTGGCAACCTGTTGCTTATCCTGGGACTCTGCAACTGTATCCACAGCAGTCAGGGGGCCGCTGTGCAGTGGGTTTTGTCTTCCCAGCTGGACGGACAGCCTCAGGAGGGGCTGTTGGAACAAGCCGGAGGAGAAAAGTCCTGACCCGCTGCCTGCACTGCTGGCGCCTCCCCCTCTATGTCCCACCCTCCTCCGTCCTGTTTTTACGGTCCAAGTCCATATGACGGAGACTGGGCATCAGAGGGCAGCAGGCCTAGGGAATAACTATAATTACCCGCAGGCAGCAATTGGCATGTCTGTCTAGTAAAACCTGCAATTTCATTGTTTCAGGAGCACCAACGTGCCAGGAAAACACATCTCCAATTGTCTTTTTTCTGCTGCACGTTGTCAGTTCCCCAGGGTCTTATGGCTGGTTGAATTTTTTTTTCCTTCTTACATACACCAGAGGGGCCATTCTTTCAGGGTCCCATGCCCACGAGATGTGGCGTTTCAGCATCAGGGGCACGGAAGCCTGGAGACTTCATCGTGTGAGGCAGGCAGACAGAGGGTCCCACGCCAGGGTCCGCCGCGTGCAGGGCTGCATGAGGCGGTGCCTCGGCCCTGATACATCACGCTGCCCGGCCCCTGGAAGGGTTTCCACGAATTGCTTTTTCAAGAAACTCTGAATGGAGATCACAGCACCTGCCTCTGAGTGTTTTCTGAGGATTAAGTGAAATAACACATGTTCGAGTGTTTGGCTGAGGGTGAGTGAGAGCCCATTGCCCACCACGGATCCTACAAACACCCCCATGGGATGTCCATACAGTGAACTGCTGCTCAGCACCAAAACAGAACAAACTATAGTCTGTGAAACTGTGCAGATCTGTCTTTTTCTAAAAGGGAATTTATTGCGTTCGTTCTTTTTTTCTGAACTGGAGTTTAGTTGATATACTATACTGTGCTTCAGACACATAGCGAAGTGGTTCGGTTTTATACGTATATACTTGGACATACGTGTGTTTAGTTCCTTCCCATTATAGGTTGTTACAGATACTGAATGGGGTTCTCTGTGCTGTACAGTAAGTCCTTTTTAAAGTCTGTTGTACAAATAGTGATGTGTGTCTGCTAATCCATACGGATTTATGCCTCCTCGCCTCTGCCCTTGGTAACCGTACCGTGTTCTCCGTGGTGGTGAGTCTGTTTCTGTTTAGTGAGTAAGTTGACTCATACCATGTTTTATATTCCACATACCAGTGATGTCATATGATATTTGTCTTTCTCTGACTTACTTCATTTGTATGACAATCTCTAGATCATCCATGTTGCTGCAAATGGCATTATTTCATTCTTTTTTATGGCTGAATAATATTCCACTCAATTCCACACACACACACACACACACACACACACCACATCTTCTTTATGCATAGATTCAGCTTTTTTTACCTGTTTATTTTATACTGGGGTATAGCCACTTAATGTTGTGATAGTTTCAGGTGAACCGCCAAAGGACTCAGCCATACACACACGTATCCATTCTCCCCCTAACTCCCCTCCCATCCAGCTTATCACATAACATTGAACAGAGTTCCATGTGCTACACAGTAGGGTCTTGTTGGTCACGCATGGATTCATCTTAAATGTAGCTTACTAAGTGAAAGAAACCAGATGCAAAGGTGACTCTGTCTATGATGCTGTAAAAGGCTGAGCTGTTGGGAAAGAAGAGAGAGCAGTGGTGGCCAGGGGCTGGGAGATGGAGGACAGGACGATGCAAGGGATTTGAGAATCTTTTCGAGGTGGTGGAGCTGTCCTGCATCTCGAATGTGATGGCTCAGTGAGTGTATGCATTTGTTAAAACTCCCAGAGCCATCACTTTTTAGAAGGGTCAATTTTACCATATGGAAATTATACCTTAATTAAAGGAAATGAAACAAAAAACCCCTACAGATCCTGAAATGATGGAAAACCCCAAAGAGCCTCTCTGGCCTCTGCAGAGCTTGTGTGGTTGGCTGGGTCCTGATTTGTCTCATTGCCTTCTGCTTGGACGCCATGGGAGGCACAGGCATGTCCTGTGGATGGGGAGGAGGCCAGGACTCCGGCTCAGCTGTAACACTTCCCTGGGGAAATGTAGCCAAAGCGGAAAATTCACACCTGGATGCCTGAGTGTTGGCTAATGGGAACCCAATGGTTCATGTCCAGGAAATAACTAATGACATCAGGCTCATCGGGTTAAGAAAGCCAGAGCCCACGAGGGAGGTGGGGGAGCACGGTGGATGACATGGCTAATGTGGAGTGCATGGTGGGGGTGCGGTCCCCGCCTGATGGATGGTTCAGTCAAGTGGCAAACTCATGGGCGTAAAATCGCCTCTTGCGATGGGTCAGTTTCAGCTCCGGCAGGCGACAAAGGTCCTGTTAGTGCCTCCATCATTAAGCAATATAGACACAGGTAATTTGCTTCACTCTTCGGAGGCGAAGTTAAATGACTCATCATTATCTTATTAATGCAATCACAGGCTGAAAATGCAGCCTGCCTGGCATTTCGCCTCAGCAGCACTTTCTGGAGGGGTCAGATGTTCACGGCCTCTCTGTCTCACTTCCTTGAAGATTCCTTTCTCTTCCCCAAAAGCTCACGGTTTGTTCCCCTGCCTCCCCGGGTCACTGGGCAGATGCTTACTTGGGATGACATTCTACAGCTGTGCACGTCAGGGTTTGGAGAAGGGGTGCGTTCAGTTGCAAGTAACAACATCCAGCTGAAAGTGATTAAAACGTAAGTTCTTCTCTTTTCCTGATGCAAGACACTGCAGGTGAGTGTTCTGGGGTTACTTCAGCTTCACAGTCACGTCAGGTTCTGGTAGGCCTCTTTGAGTTTTTCTCAGTCTTTCCGTTTCATCAAAAGATGGCAACAGCTGCTCCAAACTTTACCTGCTCATCTATCCATGTGCAAAGGTCGCAAGAAGGAGTAGCAAGTAAGGGCTTTCTTTGCCTCTCTCTGTCTCTTTGCCTCTCTCCACTCCCTTTAAAAAAGAAGGCAGAACCATTTTCCCCAGAGATCTCCAGATTTTCTCACTGACCAGGACGGGTCATGCGTTGATGTCCGAGCGGTAAGGATGTGGGGAAGTGATTCCCCAGTGATTTCAGCATCTACAGCAGGAGGCAGCTTTTGCAGGAGGAGGATGCAAGGATGGCTTTGGGGCAGATGGCGGACAGTTACAGCACGTTGCCTCAGAACACCATCTAAGCAGTGGCTGGCGGGGGTCTGTGTTTGCCCCCAGAGCCCATTCTCTGCGTCCTTAAGCCCAACTGCGGGGTCCTCCCGTGGGTGAGGTAGGGGTCTGTGAAGAGCAAGAAAGAGCACACCCCCAACCTGTCCCTGACTTTGGGGCCCAAAAACCTACTGTAAGAGAATGTTGTCCGTATAGAGAAAAAAACAAAACAGACCTCAACACTCTTGGAAACCAATGTTCCCAATAAGCCCAACCTCACAGAAACTCCCAAAATACTAATATCTTTTAAATTTCCAGTGATCAGGGTGCCAGATGTTTGATACTAGGGGCTTTCTCTTTTCAGCAGGAAAATGCCCCAAGTCCAACCACTTTTAAAAAATGTATTTATTTTTAAATAAACTAGGGGGGCTACTCTCTAGCTGAGGTGCTTGGGTTTCTCTTGCTATGGAGCACAGGCTCTAGGCAAATGGGCTGCAGCAGTTGTGGCGTGTGGGCTCAGTAGCCGTGGGTCCCGGGCTCTGGAGCACAGACTCAGCAGTTGCGGCAAACGATCTTAGTCGCTCCATGACGTGTGAGGTCTTCCTGGATCAAGGATTGAACCCATGTCTCCTGCATTGGCAGGTGGACTCTTCACCACTGTGGCACACAGGAAGCCCTCAACGCCTTTTGAGCGTCATCTTTCTCTGCTGTGTCCTAAGCCCCGTTTCCTTCCTTGGTTCAGTTTCTGGCCTCTTGCAGGGAGCCAGTCTCCCTTCTCTGCCCTCCTCACCCAGTTGATTTGGAAGGTTAAAAACATACAAAATGCAACAAAACATGTGAAACTGGAGACATTACATTTTCACACTAGATGACATCAGAAGCTCTGGGTGGGACGGCGGGGGTGGGGTGCAAATGTCATTTCTCTCCTCTCTTAGGTGGTTCTTGTTCAGTCGCTCAGTCATGTCCGACTCTTTGCAACCCCATGGACTGCAGCACGCCAGGCTTCCCTGTCCTTCCTTGTTTCCCAGAGTTTGCTCAAACTCATATCCATTGAGTCGGTGATGCCATCCAACTATCTCATCCTCTGTTGTCCCCTTCTCCTTTTGCCTTCAGTATTCCTCAGCATCAGGGTCTTTTCCAGTGAGTTGGCTCTTCGCATCAGATGCCCAAAGGGTTGGAGCTTCAGCTTCAGCATCAGTCCTTCCAGTGAATACTCAGAATTGGATTCCATAGGTTATCAAGTCTCAAAAGATATAGGTGGGCGGGACAGTAGTCTGCATCCAGAGGGTGTCCCCTTCTGTGTTTTCTGATCTGGCTTCTCCGACAGACAGAATTGCTGAAAGAAATGTGATAGCCCCCCTATGTGACTGTGGGAGCCTTCCTGGGACAGCAGGCCCGGCTCCTGCTACTCTTCTGGCTCCACCCCCTTGTCAACCTGGCCCCTCACCTGCTGGGGTGCTGCCTCTGGCTTCTGACACCCACCGCAGCCATCAGGTTGACCATCAACCTTAGCACTGCGGGGCCCACAGCAGCCAGACCAGTCCCCTTAGGAGCACAGGCTGCCAAGCTGTTTAGCCAAGCAGCAGGCAAGTCCTTGGAGCCTAGTGCCTTGGGTCCCCTCCCTAAGAGCACCCAGCCTCTGTGATTTTCTGATTCTGTCTTCGTTTCTCTCTGCTCTTTTCAGATTGCTTTGGTTCCTATAAGCTATGCTTGATTTGGAAGGTAAAAAGCAAGAAACAAAACTTGCAAAACCAGAAACATTAATTTTTCACGCTATACAACATCAGAAGCTCTGGACCGGGGGCCTGCAGGCGCTTCTCTTCCTTCTCTTAAGGAATGAAGCCCTGGGGCTTCCTTGAAGATTCGGAGAGCTTTGCCTTGCATATTTCCGGCCTCTGACTCCCCATCAGATGAAACAGCCAAGGGTCTTATGATTAGATGGAGCAGGGAGGTGTCTCGCGGGGAGGGTATGATGCTCAAGGATCAATGATCCTTGAGGCATGAGTGTGACGGAGCTTTCGGCAGCTTTGAGGAAGGAAAGAAGAACAGATGGGACAAGATGGGAAGTCAGGAAAAGGAGGGGAAAAGGAGCAGATTGTTTATGTCATATTTAAGTTCTTCAGACACCTCCAAAGAAAGCACTTCTGCTCCCTACCCAGGTGATGGCAGAGAGACAAAGAGGGGTTAAGTAACTTTCCAGGAGTCACACAGCTGGCAAGAGCCAGAGCCAGAGGATCTGAAGCCGGCGGCATGGCCCTCCAGTGCCCTGGGATCCAGGCAGGCAGTGTGGCCCCATGGTCTGGGCCAAAAGGAGGCGAGGAGGGCTGGGTCTCCACTGTGTCTCAGCCTCCCTCCTGCAGCAGGCCTCAGTTTTCCCAACTGTGCAGAACTGGCCTGAGCTGGTTTCTGGCTGCCAGTCTCGGGGGAGAGGGCTCCTCCTGCTCCGTGGGGGCCACGCAGGGATGTGGCTTCTCACTGGGAATGGAGCGGGGCACTGGATTCTTCTGGTCACATGACGCAGGACTGTCAGCCTGGGGGACCGAGGCTGGCTGCACCCACTGTGCGGGCTGCAGTCACGCCTAGGAAAGCGCTGGACAGCCATGCAGGAAGTGGGGCCTGCACCCATTCCCTGTGTTCCAGCTTCTTGCTTTTCTTTCTTTGCACTGGCTTCTGATTCCCCTCCTCTCTCCACACCGCTCACCCCAAGGAAAGGGCGGGCTGCTCACGGTGGAGCGTGGAGTGAGTGCCTTTGTCTCACACAGTCTGGCTGCGTTATGTCCAGAGAGGCTCAGACCTCTAAGAAGAGGGACCACAGCTCAGACTCAGTTCCTCCTTCATCTCCCATATAGAAAAAAGAGAAGAGACATTAGAATTCCTAGGGAAACTCCAGTCCTGCTCAGAAAGATGAGTGTGCATGTGACAGAGGTGGTCACATGACTTGTCCCAGCTTCAGCTTTATGTCCACCCCCTCGAATACACACACACACACACACACACACACACGCTACCTATGAGTCATCTTTGTGAAGCCTCCCCTCTGCGTGGAGGAGGCTGTCGGGCTGCCAGAAATTCCATCACTGAGTCATCTCATATTGCAGGAAACTTGTCATGATGCTCTGGCTTCCATCCTAAAGGAGAAAGAATAATAACAATAACTCACATGTTGCGACTACTGCTTAGAGGCTAGACACATGAATTTACACGGATAACCTCATGTAATTATTCCAACTCCCTTACGAGGGTGGTTCTAATGTTATTTAGCCCCATTTTTATAGATGAGAAAGGTGAGGAAGAGCCTGACATCACAGCATTAGCAAGGATCGAAGATGGGTTGTGAGCCCTGGTCTCCTGGTTCCCATTGTCGGGCTTTGCTCCCAATGCCCGTTTTCTTCTTTGAAAGCCAGAGTTGCCAACATTCAAAGCAGGTTCTCTACTTTCAGGCTGGAACATCACTCAGGGCGCTGGAGCTTCTGTTGGCACCGGAACACACACAACAGAAAATGGAGTGCACCGAATGGCTCAGCTTTGCCTGAGCCTCGGTCCCCCAGGTTTAGGGGTGCATCTTTGGGGAAAGATCAAAGCTGGCTCCGAGGCTCCCTTTACCCTGTCTTCACCTCCCCCTTGATGAGCCATGCAGTGTCAGGGCTTGACTTGGCTCCACAGAGCCAATTTTAAAAAGGCATCTCACTCACAGCGATTCAGATTTCAGAAATAAATGCTCTGCATCACTGATCAGAACGCCCGGAGTCAACAGAGCTGGTGACAACTTAAGAAATGCACCCGATACTTAAGGGTTTCATCTTAATTATACATGTTCAAATCATAGACAGATTTTCTCCTTCTGGTCCTGAATATCAGAGCTGCCAAATCCAATTGAATCATCTTCTTTTAAATGCATTTTGCGGTATGCGTTTCGCCGTTTCCCCAATTTCCATTGTAAACGAGCACCAGAATTGTGCTGAGGGCCCTTTTCTTACAGGCTGCATTATTCAACCAGCAAATGAAGAAAGGAAAATGCTGATTGCAACGGATTAAAAAAACAGTCCCGGGCGTGCTCCCGGGTTTGGCTAGGACTGACTGTGGCCAGGTCCAGGGACAACCATCTTTGTTGCAGGGTTTCTGTCCCTTTACCCCAGGCAGAGACAGCTGGAGGATGGTTTTGTACCTTCTGGGGGGAGCACCCACTCCAATGGGCTGGGCGGAAAGAGTGCCATGGACGTCGGCAGGACGTTGTCATAGCACCACCGCTGTCATCAACAGAGATGCCACGGGCTTGAATTTCTGCGGTACCTTGGCTCAGATGGACTGGGAGATGCGTCATTCCCAGGGAAGGATTTGACTGTCACGAGCACTGCAGACAGGACAGCCAGTGTCCTTGTCCACCAGCTGATGCCCCTGGGTCTGCCTTCCCAGGGATCGGGTGAGGGGCTCCCCAGTTTAAGGTGACAGCAGCTGGCAGGAACCCAATGCCTGGAATCCTACTGAGGTCTGCCTTCCACGTCTTTTTCTTGCCCTCTTTCTGCTCAGGCCGGCGCTCCCTTTGTACTAGCACACATCCGGTTCTTTGTGCCTGCATCATACCTCTGCTTTCTCCTTTCTGATCAGTTTCTTGCTTGTTGATTTCACTTCAAGGCCCAAGTCTTTCAGGGTATCAGAGTAGGGATCACTGGACCCATTTCACAGAAGAGAAGGGTGTGCCTCTAGCTCAGACTGAGCTCTGGAGCCGAGTTGTCTGCAGCTGGATCCCAAGTGTGGGCAAGTTATTTAACATCTCAGGGGGTCATGAGCATGGAGCCCTTGTAATAGGGTGAGTGCCCTTGTAAAGGGGCTTCCCGGGTGGCTCAGCAGTAAAGAATCCACCTGTGATGCAGAAGATGAAGGAAACCCAGGTACGATCCCTGGATTGAGATCCCCTGGGGAAGGTCATGGCAACCCACTCCAGTATTCTTGCCTGGAGAATCCCAGGGACAGAGAAGCCTGGCAGGCTACAGTCCATAGGGTCTCAAGGAGTCGGACACGACTGAAGCGACTGAGCACGCACACCCTTGTAAAAACAGACCCAAGACAGCTGTGTTGCCCTCTTTCCACCACGCATGGACACATCGAGAAGTCAGCCACCTACAGCCTGGAAGACAGTCTTCATTGGAACCTGATCACCTTGACACCTGATCTCAGACTTCTGGACTCCAGAACCATGAGAAATAAATGTGTGCTGTTTGTAAGCCTCCCAGTCTGTGGCACTTTGTCACGGCAGCCTGAGTCAACTAGAACAGTCAGTGAACATCTTTCATATGCTGTGCATCCTATGCTGTTTAATCTAAATTTTTTTGGTTTGAGTCAAGGGTACCCACTTTACAACTGAGAAAAGTGAGGCTCTGAGACATTCTTGGACTTGGAAGTCACATGGTATGTAGCAGGAGCAGGAATCTGAAGGACCAGTTCTGACTAGTTCCATATTTAACCACTACAGGGCAGTATGTAGAGTTATATAGTTTAACTCTAGCAAAAGTTAAACTGGTTCAAACCTACTAAGTTTGAACTTCTAAACGGCCTCTGCTCTGTCATTCTCTCTCCGTCTCCTCAGCTAAGGAAATTCCAGCCAGGGCTCAGGGTTTTAAACACTGGCACGAGGCCCTCTTTGCATTTGTATTTTTAAATTTTACAAGTGGTTTTGGGTTTCCTGGGGTGGGCGGTGAGTTGCTCAGAAGGGGTTAATTGAGCCCAGGATTGCAGTTTTTTTGAGGGATCTGTGACTTCCATCTTTCACCCCAATGGAACCATCCAGAGCCTTGCACACAGCCGGGTCTCAATGTGGCCATCAAAGGATCTTAGTCCCAGCTGCCCAGACGACTGAGGGAGCCCTCTGAAACTCCCTCAGTCCTGCTCCAGAAGCAGCAGGCAAGGCCAGCTACATAATTTGTAGAGCCTAGTAAAAAATCAAAATGCAGGGCTTCCCAGAGGCTCAGTGGTTAAGAATCCACCTGCCAATGCAAGAGATTTGAGTTCGATCCCTGGTCTGGGAAGATCCTACATGCCAAGGAGCAACGAAGCCCGTATGCTGTAACCATTGAGCCTGTGCTCTGAAGTCCGGGAGCCACAACTACTGAAGCCCACGGGCCCTAGAACCCGTGCTCAGCAACAGGAGAAGCCACTGAGATGAGAAGCCTGCACGCCGGAACTAGAGAGCAGCCCGCACAGCAACGAAGACCCGGCACAGCCAAAATAATAAATGAATAAAATAAAAATGCAGGGCTCCTTGCTCTAAGAGCAGAAGAAAAGCTTTTCCTTCCTATCAGAATATTTTTTGTCGCTCTAACTGTGGTGCTGGAGAAGACTCTTGAGAGTCCCTTGGACCGAAAAGAGATCCAACCAGTCCATCCTAAAGAAGATCAGTCCTGAATATTTGTTGGAAGGACTGATGCTGAAGCTGAAACTCCAATACTTTGGCCACCTGATGGGAAGAACTGACTTATTGGAAAAGACCCTGATGCTGGGAAAGGTTGAAGTGGGAGGAGAAGGGGACGATAGAGGATGAGACAATTGGATGGCATCACGGACTCAATGGACACGAGTTTGAGTAAGCTCTGGGAGTTGGCGATGGACAGGGAGGTCTGGTGTGCTGCAGTCCATGGGGTCGCAAAGAGTCGGACACGACTGAGCTGATCTACAGTGTTGTACTCCCTTGGTGTGGAAATACTGGTGGGGTGAGTGCTGACACTTGCTTGGGGCTTGACCCCACAGTCTGGAGCATGGGGTGCACACAGGGGGTCCTGACCCCCGGCCACCCAGGTTCCCTCCAGGGATGGGAGGGGACAAGAGAGTGGAAGACTGAGGATCATCCCTGGAGGTGGGGAGGCCAAGGAGGCCCCTCCCCTGATCCCACTCCATTGTCCCATTGGACTTCATTGACAAATGGCAAATTCTAAGATAAAAGTATTAAGAATTTTAAGATGGGCGCGTCTGAGCACGGAGCCCCGGGGGACTGCACTGGTCACACACCCACGAAGCTGGTCTTGACAGCGAGTCTTAGAGCTCGTGTGCTTCTGCAGGTGCAAACACGTTAACCCTCCTCCCCGGTCACTCACTGGCAGTTGGCATTTCTCTGCCTGGGCAAGATTCCCTGGGTGACACCCACTGGCTCACTGCCCAGGAGATTCAGTCTCTGGTCTGCTGGAGGCGCAGCTATCTCCAGGCAACACTCCTGCCCGCACCCCCACCACCCCCCAAAAAGGTGTCCCTCCCGGCTCCCTGGTTCTGCCCACATCTGGGGCTCCTTCAGCTGGAGCATCAGCCACCGAAGCAGTGGGGGCCAGCTGGCTCTATGTCCCATTTTTGTTGTATGGGGTGGGGGCGGGGGGAGTGAGTGATGAAGGTGCTAATAAGACGGAGTGCTAATTAATTGTGGCAAGCTGTATAGCTTTACTGGTTTAATGCTGAAAGGGAAAGGCATTTACGGCTTTCTTCTTTCCACCAGCCCTCCTATACAATTATTTCATCTGCTGCAGAAAATGCACAGATCAC
This sequence comes from Bos mutus, assembly GCF_027580195.1. Classification (NCBI taxonomy): domain Eukaryota; kingdom Metazoa; phylum Chordata; class Mammalia; order Artiodactyla; family Bovidae; genus Bos; species Bos mutus. The sequence continues at coordinate 5,995,293 of NC_091635.1, read as the reverse complement.
TAACAATTGCTAAATCTGATTATCCTAGGCCTGCAAGCCCCAGGCAGCCTGCTCAGCACATTCCTGGCTCCCCATCTGCACCATCAAGTTCAGGGAGCAGATGGCAGGCATGGCAAAGGGGAAGGTGACAACCCCTATTCCTCAGGAGATGGGAGAGGACCAGACCCATTCCCACAATGCACCTCTTGCTCTGACTCCTGCTTTCCCGTGCAAAATACTATTTAATCCTCCCAGTTCCTTTGTGTGTGTATTTGTTGTTTTTTTGGTCAGTTGCTCAGCTGTGCCTGACTCTTTGCGACCCCCTGGACTGCAGCACACCAGGCTTCCCTGTCCTCCACTATCTCCCTGAGTTTGTTCAGCCTCATGCCCATTGAGTCAGTGATGCCATCCAGCCATCTCATCCTCTGTCGTCCCCTTCTCCTCCTGCCCTCAATCTTTCCCAGCATCAGGGTCTTTTCCAATGAAAAAGACCAGGTCTTCGCATCAGGTGGCCAAAGGATCGAGCTTCAGCATCAGTCCTTCCAAGGAATATTTAGGGTTGATTTCCTTTAGGATGGACTGGTTTGATCTCCTTGCTGTCCTTAATAGAGGCCAGCAAAAGCTGTCACTTTGGGAGAGGGTGCCTGCCAGATGTGGCTATTGTGAAGCTGTAGCCGTGCAGGTGGAGAGCAGGGGAGAAACACGCCTGCTTTCTCTCTTCCTGTCTCCCATCTCCAGCCAGGGCTCCTCTTGGCTGCAGCCAGCAGACACCTGAGGACAGCTCCCGGAGTCCGAGTTGGGCGGAGCAGGTGGAGAATTGATGTGGGGGTTGATGGAGTTGGATTGGAGATAATAGATGTTTTCTCAGTGAATGGTCAGGGGCCTCAGAATGGATGGCGTGACTCAGAGAAGACTCCAGACTATGAGAGCCTCTATTTGGTGCCTGGGCAGACAGATCCAGGGTGGATGGAGCTCCGGCTTGTCTAGACCAGCACCTGTCAAACTGTACCATATATATTAATACAGCCACACCCCCCCCAGGGATCTTATCAAACTGTACCATATGTATTAATACAAATCCCTCCCCCAACCCAGCGATCTTGTTAAAATGCAGATTTTTGACTCATCAGGTTGGAAGTGGGGTGCATTTTTTTTCTAAGAAGATCCCAGGTGATGCCTCTACAGCTGGTCTGTGGACCGCACATTGAGTAGCCAGCCTAGCTAGTGCGGGCCTTCCTTCCCCTATGATCACGTGCCCCTCACAGGGGATGGGTGGTCAGTCCTGGTCATCCATTTCCACCTGTCCTGTCCTCCCTTGCCCTTTGTCCATCTGTTTATCATTTTGGAATGCCTCTGAAATCCCTCTGTCTCTCTCCGCCTCATGTGAGGATAGATAAAGGCATTACTTACCATCTGGCCAGAAATCAACTCCTCTAAGACGGCCTGACCTGGAGTAAGTGACGAAGAGAAAACTTTAATTGGCTCCAATTAACACAAACAAATTGGTTCGACATCATTGCAATTATCAGTTTTCCCTTCTCACCCTGAATCTGCGGTTCATTTCTCAACTTGTCAAAGAAATGCCCAGAATGGAGTTTCACAAGGCTGGTGGCCCCCTGCTGGTGTGGGTGGGCTCTGGGGTCCGTGGCTCCCAGTCCCTTTGCCGCGCAGGGTCTGGGGTAGGCAGGGAGGCGCCACTTCTGGGCCTTTGCCACGCGCCTGACTCCATGCTAGCAGGGACACAGTGACACGTTACTGGTCCCCCAGGCTCTCTGCAGAGGCTCTAGTTGCCCATTTCTAAGGAGGAGGAAATGGAAACTTGGCTGGGAGTTCTGGCAAAGCTATAGACTTGGGTTTGCAACTGGTTCCAAAATCAATGGGTTTTGTTCACTCGCACATATGGCTTCCAAGTAGGACCAAGAGTAGGGAGAGAGAGATGGGGCAGCACCTTTGGGCGCTAGATTTAAGGCGGGGCTTCCCTGGTGGCTTCGCTGGTAAAGAATCCTCCTGCAATGCAGGAGACCCGGGCTTGATCCCTGGGTTGGGAAGATCCCCTGGAGAAGGGAAAGGCAACCCACTCCAGTATCCTGACCTGGAGAATCCCATGGAGTGTATAGTCCATGGGGTCGCAAAGAGTCAGACACTTTGTGACACTTTTAAAGTGAGTGACTTTCACTTCACTTTAAGGGGGGGGAGGTCAAAACTCGGTTACCAAGACAGATGATGTATGTATACCTATGTGTGTGTGTGCTAAGTTGCTTCAGTCGTGTCCGACTCTTTGCGACCCGTGGACTGTAGCCCCCCAGGCTCCTCTGTTGATGGGATTCTCCAGGCAAGAATTCTGGAGTGGATTGCCATTTCCTTCTTCAGGGGATCTTCCCGACCCAGGGACTGAACCCACAGCTCTTATGTCTCCTGTCTTGGCAGGTGGGTTCTTTACCACTAGCGCCACCTGGGAAGCCCTATATCCGTGTCTATGTCTGTATCTAGATCTATTGACCACCCTGCATGGAATGTGGTCTTAGATCTCCAACCGGAGACCATACCCTCCCCTCCTGCAGTGGGAGTGTGGATTCTTAACCACTGGACCACCAGGGAAGTCCCAAGATTCATAATATTTTGAACAGTAAGAATTAATGCAAAATATTTATGATGAAAAAATCATCCACATTTCAAATAAGATCAGGATTTAGTAGGGCTGGGATGAGGGACAGGAGAGTGAGGCCTGGATTTAACGTTGGTGTGTTTTGTTCATTGTGGACTTTCAGATCAGGCCCATTCTACACAGGTGGGGAATCGGATTCTCCTTGTTTCAGCACCTGTATATGAGGACACAGAGGCTTTCCTCCAAGGTGTGCAAAGAACACGGCCCCGAAGAGCAGGTCCTAGAGAAACGCTCCCTCTCTTTCCTTTCCTCTTTGTGACTTTATCTTGTCCCAATCTGGTTTTCTTTCCTGCCTCGAAGATGCTTAAAACTTAGTTACCACTCATGCCTGTGAAAGCACTCTCTCTTTTTGGCGGGATCTTAGTTCACCCACCAGGAATTGAACCCTGGCCCTTGGCAGTGAAAGTACGAAGTCCTAACCACTGGCCCACCAGGGAATTCCCAAGATTACTCATCTTTTAGCAAGGATGCTCCATGTATCTGATAGCGAGGCCCTCAGCAATCTTATCTCTCAGGGGAGACGGGCCTGGGAGATGGACTGAGCTTCTTGATTGCTCCCTTAAATTTCGAGCTGGAGGCTTGCTTCACTCTAGCCCTGGGTCTTCTTCAAGTGCTCAAGAAAATCTTTACCTCCCATCTTCCCACCTTCCTCCCTTCCTCCTCAGCTAGCTCACCTGGGTGGAACCTCAGGGAAGGGAAGCCCACCCCTGCACTGTGCTCAGAGACTGGGGAGGAGGGTGTGTGTAGTGGGGGAGGGGAGAGGACTGGAGTAGATGCCAGTCTCTGTTCATGTTGAGATGATCCCTTGCTTCCCCCTTCCAGACTAGAAGTTGGGATGCTTAAATGTCAGTCGTCTTTGAATGATGGAATTCTTAACAGCAGTAGAGGGCAGGGGTGGGTGGGGAGGGGGAGGCAGGAGGTGGTGGTGGAGATCCAGAATGGCCCTCTCCTCTGGTTCAGGTGACAGGCAGTGGCAGGGGCCCCGGAGGTCTACCATGCTCCTGGCACCGGGTGAGAGAAAAGTGTAGGATGGCATGGCCTGTTCGGATCCCTCTACCCTCCTGGGCATAGACCTGCCGTGTTGTAGGAAGGTCACCTGGCCTTGCTCTTTCCCACGTGCGGACTGTTCCCCAGGCCTGGGTGCTGCCTTTGGGAAGGATGTCTCCTGCCGCTGGGCATTCTGGGACTGAGCATCATCTCCCTGCTCCTGGGTGTCCCCTGCCGCTGAGCAGAGAGGAAGGACCACAGGCATCTCTCCCCTCAAGAGTGTGAAGATTAATTAGGTGAATCTGGAAGAGAGGAGTGCAGCCCTTTTCGCTCCAGGTTCCCCCTCCAGGGAGGAGACCTTCCAACAGAGTGGAGAGGATTCCTGGGCCATCCGTCCTGGAAGGAGCCTGTGCCTCCCTCTTCGCCTGGTCCTCCTCTGTCCCCCAGACCCAGGGTGTCCCCTCCCCTCTGCCCCCTCCCACTGCAAATCACTTTCAGCAGGGAAAGTACCAAAGCTATTACAGTTAACATCACTCTGCCCGGAGTTGCTGGGTCTTTGCTATTCATCATTCCTAATTAATTAAAAAGTAATTACTTATGGATCTGACTTTCATTATTTACACCCCCCGGGCTGTGAGGATATTACTTTCCTTGGTCCCTCTGGTACCCTGAGCTGCTCTGGCGCCAGCAACTGCAGTGCCAAGCATGGCAAGGGCTGATCGCACATGGGCATCCTAGTTAGGGGACTGGGCTTTTAGTCCCCATTGGAGGCCAGTTGGGCCTCGGGGATCTGCAGCACCTTCGGAGAGTCCAGGAGGGGACTTGAGGAGCTGAAGCAGCTCTGGTCTGCTCGCCCTGGCAGGCTAACCTTCTCAAGATGGGTGGTGTGCATGCGTGCTAAGTCGCCTCAGTCGTGTCCGACTCTTTGTGACCCCGTGGACTGTAGTCCACCAGTCTCCTCTGTCCATGGGATTCTCCAGGCAAGAATACTGGAGTGGGTTGCCATGCTCTGCTCCAGGGGATCTTTCTGATCCAGGGATTGAACCTGCATCTCCTGTGGCTCCTGCATTGAAGGCAGATTCTTTACCGCTGAGCCACCGGGGAAGCTATCTCAAAATGACAACAACCTCTGAAGCTTTACTACTCAACAGGTAGTCACAGATTAGGACCCTCAGCATCACGTGACTGCTCATCAGACATGCAGACCCTCAGTCCCCACTCCACACCCGCCGAACCAGAATCTGCGTTCTAACAACATCCTCGGGGTCTTCCAGCGCACATTCCAATGTGAGAGGCATGGCTCCAGTGGACCGAGAGCAAAGCTTGTTTGTGACACCTCTCCCTGGCGCTGCATGCACTGTTCAGGTTCTGTATCACCCCCACCCAACCTGTGACTTTGGTCCCTGCCCCCCTCGCTCCCCTCCACTAAGAGGGGGGTATGCTTGGAGCACCCCCAGTTCTGATCTGTGTGCCAAGCCCCCACGCCCCCCGACTCCCCAGCCCAGGTCCTCAGTGAGCTAACTCTCCACCTAGGGCAGTTGTTGTCAGGACAGATCAGGATGAATTATATGGAAGTGCTTTGGAAGCTGTAAGTGGGACTTGAAATGGCATCAGAATAAATTTTCAGCTGGCCCATGTCTGTCCGCCAGCCTCCCAGACTGGCTCCCACAGTTCAGTCCTTTCCCATTGCTTTCCTGCCTTCCATGTGCTTTTGTTGGGGTTCTGTCTGCTCCCTCCTGTGTATATGTGTATAATATGGGAAATGTATCTGTGCTAAGTCTCTACTTAGCACTCTTTGCAACCCCATGGACTGTAGCCCGCTGGGCTCCTCTGCCCATGGGATTCTCCAGGCAAGAATCCTGGAGTGGGTTGCCATGCCCTCCTCCAGCAGATCTTCCTGACCCAGGGTTCGAACCCGCGTTTCTTTTGTCTCCTGCTTTGGCAGGCAGGTTCTTTACCACTAGCACCACCTGGGAAGCCCTAATCTGGTAAATGCATCTGGGCTAATTCCTGGTGGATGTGGGGCTGATACATTCCCCTGCTGACCCCATAACAAAGTTGTAAGAGCATCTGACACACGGGGTTTTCTCTCTCCCGAGGCTTGTGGACTGTGCAGACGTGGACAGGTGACTGCCCTGAGTGTCAGCTCGCTGTCAGATGGGGATGCTCCCGTGGGCAGAGTTGCTGTGAAGCATTAGTGGGTACACACCACTCGTGCATTACGATCGTCTCCTCAATCTTAGGCTTGGCTTCAGAGTCCCCGGGAGCCGGCCAGGGCACACCTGGGGAAGGTCCGATGGTTTCCCACATTTCTAGCCAGGGCTGTGTGGGCAGAAATGGGCACCTTAGGGATACAGAGGCTAGTCTGGGGACATCTAGGGTGCTGTGGGTTTCTCTAGCTGAGAAGCAGACAGAGGAGTCCTGAATAATGGGCTTGGCCTTTGGGATGGTGGCCAGACCTCCCAGGCTGCTCCCTTGGTGGCGTCTACCACTCGGGGGCTTGGGCAATGGAGGCCACGTGTGCGAAGGCGGGAGGTTCTGAGCGTGCAGCTTCCTGCCTTGTTTAGGAACTCTGAATGTGTTTTGGGGGGTCAGTCCTGCCGGATTGCTGCAGGACACTGGCCACACCAGGGGGCCCTGGTGAATCTGCCCTGATGTTTAACCGCACACAAGAGATTCCCAGAACAAGAGCCCGGAAGTGGCTGTGCAATGGGAGGTGAGGGGGCCGGGCCTGGAAAGGCGAGGGTGGAAGGAAGCAGGGTAGGGTGTCAGGGAGGGGCCGGTGCAAGTGAGGAAAGACAGTTACGCTCCAGGTGATCCCGGCTGTTCAGACCCGTGCCCTCAGATGGGGCTCTGCCCTCGGAGGAGGGAAGCAGGTCTGGAGAGCTGAGCCTGCAGGTCTCGAAGAGCAGGCGCAGTAATGGCCACCGTTGGTAGGGCCTCAGCCCTTTGTCCGCTGTCTCTCCAAACTCCAGAGAAACTTTCAGCCGTTGCTGGCCTGGGTGAGCTGCATCTGGGGTCACCATACCTGCCGGCTCCCAGTTCTGTAGAGGGAGCCCCATCTCCCCACCCCACACTTCCTCATGTCGCTTCTTTCCCCAGTGACACGTGGCAGGCTAATGGATTGCAGTATTAATTGGTGTGCTGTTTTCACTGCTGTGGAGGCGTCAGGCCGTCTGGAGCGATTTGGTTTGGTTCTCTGTACTGCACGGCGAGTCTTTCTGTCTGCTTGTCTTGAGGCATTTGCAGGGCAGAAGCTGTGAAGACCACCCTCTCTCCTCTTGGTCCCTGAAAAAGCCTTGACTCACCAAGTAGATGGTGCTGGGGGCACCCGGAGCAGAAGAGAGAGGGCTGAGGCTTTGCAGGGACAGATGTAGAAGCAGCAAAGGGAGGGAGGTTCTCCAAGAACAGGAAGGAGGAGACAGAGGCTCCTCGGGTGTGGGTCCTTTGAGGTGCCCAGGGGGTGAGTTTGTGGAAAGTGGGGGGACGGGGCACCAGGGCTCTCTGTCTCTGCAGAGCCCAAGCTTGAACCTAGCCAGATGCTCGGGAACTGCTGAATTTCAAGGGACCAGCGCAGATCGCAGACTCCCCAGATGTTTTAACTTTGCAAGGATGGCTGGTTCCTTCCTGTGACTCTGGGCAGAGAGAGGCAGGGGGGAGCCCCAACTTTGAACGAGATTGAGTTTCTTGCTACCCCAATAGGAGGCAGATTTGGAGTTAGACAGAACCTGACTTAAAGAAAATGAAGCCCAGCACCACTGCCTGCACCCTGGAGCTGGAGATTACAAATGTCTTCCACTGCATAACCCTGTAGGTAGGTGAGAATCCTTCATGAAACCGATGCCTTTGAGCTCCCGAGGCCCTCAAGAGCTCTGCCCATCTGTTTCCACCTCGCCCAGTTAATGGACTTGGTTCCCCAAGGGATGTAAGGGAAGGAGTGGTCATTTCTGGCTTTGGTTAAAAGTGTTAACTGCCCAGTGGACATGCACGTGAAGCTGGAGGAGATCAGCCCTGAGGCACACTCTCCGAGTCACATGGAACTGCTGGAGGCTGCCATTCTGAGCAAGCACGTGCTCAGGAGGTCCCCACCACCCTGTCCATGATTCGGGCAGTGAATTTGGACTACACCACGCACGCATGTGTGCTCAGCCATGTCCGAATCTTTGCGATCCCATGGACAGCAGCTCGCCAGGCTCCTCTGTCCATGGACTTTCCCAGGCAAGAAGACTGGAGTGGGTAGCCATTTCATCCTCTAGGGATCTTCCTGACCCAGGGATCAAACCAGTCTTCTGCGTCTCCTGCATTGGCAGGCGGATTCTTTACCGCTGGGCTACCTGGGAACTGCGACTGGGGAGACCTAAGGGTTAGGGTCATGCAAGGCACTTCGAAGTGGCTGTTGTAAACCGCTCAGGGTCCAGCATTTGGCCCCCTCGCTTTCCAGATAACCTGAGTCTCCACCTCCCCTTGATCGTGTGAAAGCGAAAGGTGAAAGTGTTTGTCACTCAGTCATGTTTAACTCTTTGTGACCCCACGGACTATAGCCTCTGTCCATGGAATTCTCCAGGTAAGGATACCAGAGTGGGTAGCCATTCCCTTCTTCAGGGGATCTTCCCAACCCAGGGACTGAACCCGGGTCTTCCACATTGCAGGCAGATTCTTTACCACCTGAGCCACCAAGGAAGCCCATTTGATACTAGGAAGCCCCATCTATTCCAGTCCCCCACTCCAAGGATGCTTGGGACTCCTGAGAAACTCTTATCCATTTCTAAATTCGGTCATCTCATCCACTCATCAAGCTTGATACTGCCTTTGGTCATCTTGTAACCAACTTCCCTAAGCTGCTGCCTACCACCTCCCCTGAAATTTGCCTGACATACAACACAAATACATATGTGTGTGCCAGAGCTGACTTACCCCTGTATATGGGTGCCAGTTAGATTTCGGGAATTTTGTGAGCTTGGTACATTTGAGTGGACCATGGTGAGAGTATTTACACTGTGGAAATTGGCAAACTCTATGAAGTAAGGCTCCCCTTTTCCCAATCTTTCCAGAGAGCCAGTTCTTAAACATTTTAGCAGCACAGCACTGGGTGAGCCCCACTTATGTACCCCTAGACCAGACTTTCTCCCTGATGGCTCAGGGTGGGCAGAGGGCATGACAATACAGAGAAACAAACCCAGGTGGTCTGCTTCGTCCCAGGGTCTGTGGGGTCCCGTCCTCACTCCCCAACCTTGACCTGGTTTCAGGCCTGGCCTCCTCTCCTCAGCGCCCAGAACTCTCATCTTCTGAAGTGCCCTTGGGAGAGGAAATTTTATTTTTAAGTCTAAAGCAATCATCATTTCAGAGGATGTGTTCATTGATATGCAGGGCATTTGTTCTCCATCTCAAATTCTCACATTGGAAGTGAATGCTGGCTTTGCAAAACTGAGAGGTCGACTGAGAGGGTAACCCTCTCCAAACGAGGGGCCAACCTGCCGCAGTTGGGAGGGTCAAACTTGTGTCTCGAGATTAAAAAACAAAAATACAACTGCAAGAAGCTTTTTTAAAAAAAGTTTTCCCTGGGTCGTTTATACTTTTATTTAATTTTAATTATTATTTAAATTATTTAGTTAAAGAATTTTTATTTATTTTGGCTGTGCTGGGTCTTCGTTGCTGCGGGGGCTTTCTCTAGCTGCCGTGAGCACAGGCTTCTCTTCGCTGTGGTGCATGGGCTTCTCATTGTGTTGGCTTTTCCTGTGGAGCATGGGCTCAGATGCCCTGTAGCATGAGGGATCTCCCTGGACCAGGGGTCAAACCCAGGTCCTCTGCATTGGCAGGCTGATTCCTAACCACTGGACCACCTGGGAATTCCTGCAGGAAGCTTTAAAAAAAACAAGACTTCCTTGTGGTCTGTTGTCATCTGTGCACACGCATGTGTGCATGTATATGCGCCCGTGTGTGTGTATGTGTGTGTATGTATGTGTGTGTACATGTGTGTGTGTGCGTGTTTGTATGTATTTGTGTGTATGTTTGTATGTGTGTGTGTGTATGCATGTGTATGTGTGCACGTGTGTGTGTGTATGTATATGTGTGTGTGTGTGCAGGCCCTGTGTTCCTGGAAAATAACAACAATTCAAGGAATCCCCTCAACCTTCTGTCTGGAACACAGCTCACTGCAAAGAACCAGCCTTCCCCATTTGACTTAAATAAGCCTCGTGGACCTATGACAAAGCCAGACACAGACCCTCCAAATTCTCATTCTTTGCTCCGTAAATGACTAGCTGAACTGCTTGTCTCCACAGATCCATCGGAACAAGATGCTTCTTAGCCAAACTGCAGTTAAGCTTTTCTCCTTCTTCCAGCCCTTGACCTTTGGGGTACCCACGCCTCGCCGGCTCACAGCCCCTCCTGACAACAGACTGGCCTCGGGGTAAAACATCCTCTGATCTTGGATTCCATCTCAGCACCCTTTCATCGCACTTTCCCGCTCCTGGTTCTTCCAGCCTTGTTTGCTCCTCTCAGTAAAAGAGAACTCTTTTTGCCGAACTCTTGAGATGTGTATAGATCTTACAGTCAAAGCATCTGCTCTGTTGCAAGGGCCCCCTGCCTTGACTGCAGCAGGACCTTCCTGCCCCAGCAATAATAACCCTTTTGAATAAGTCTTTCTTTACTGGGTTCGAATTTTATTTTCATTTGACACTAGCCTCTGCTAGGGCATCTGGACAGTCTCTGACATAAGCCTTGTCGGGAGACAAGGGGCAGACAACTTGGGCAAAAGCAAACACAGGTCCAGGCAGAAGAGCCCTGATAGGGGACGGGGCAGGGAGAGAAAATGAGGTTGGTTAAGGTTTTGTAGTTTAGAGAAAGGAAGATTGTGCTTTGTGGGCACAGAGATGGATGAGGCACATTACTTGTCTTCTCGAAAAACTTATTAAGGAGATTTCCATAGCAGTCCAGTGGTTAAAATTTCACCTTCCACTGCAGGGGTGCGGGTTTGATGCCTGGAGAACTAAGATCGCACATGCCATGCAGTGAAAAGAGAAAAAAATCGAACAAAAAATTGAAGAAAAAAAAAAGGAAGCTCAGAAACAGCTTCAAGCTGTATCTGCTGTATCTACATCTTTAGTTTAGAGTGAGCTTGGTGCCACTCGGGTGGGCTGTTGGTCCCTGCAGCTGATGTTATTTCTTGTCTTGTTTCAGCGTGGAGTTCAGGCCAGGAGGTGCAGGACCAGGGCGCTGAGGGGCTAGGGCACCTCTAGGCTCTGTGACCTGGGCTTGGCACACAAGAGGAGATGAGCCCCTCATATATGCTGGGCATGTTTCAAAAGAGCCAACAGCAGGAGAGGGGTTGCTGACAGGCAGGGCAGGTTAAGGTTTTGTATGTTCCAAGGAAAAGAAGAACTTGGGCTGGGGGTGCATGCCTCTTTTCAGTTAGTTTTCACAGCTGCTTTTTTTGACCTGTTTTGACCTGGGGCTTCCCACCTGGTGCACTGGTAAAGAATCTGCCTGGTAATGTAGGACATGCAAAAGACGGGGGTTTGATCCCTGGGTCAGGAAGATCCCCTGGAGAAAGAAATGGCAACCCACTCCAGTTTTCTTACTGGAGAATCCCATGGACAGAGGAGCCTGGTGGGGTATAGTCCATGGAGTTGCAAAAAGATATAACTGAGCGACTGAGTGCACACACACACACTTTTTTACCTGTCTTAGGCAGAAGCCTGAACTGGGAGGTGGTGGGGGTCCTGCGAGATTGACTGATTGGAGAAAGGCTGCAGGACCAGTGTGAGAATCGGGGACCTCCACTGTCTCCTTTTCCAGGGCTTTTCCACCAGGACACTGCTGGGCCGAGAGAAAGAGGGGCCCTCGAGGACACGGGGGCCTGAGGCACCGAGGTGCAGAGAGGAGATGGGTGGTACTGAGTGTCAGAAAGAAAGAGGACACCACGCAGAAGGAGCCCAGGGGCAGGCAGATCATCCAGGATCCACGTGGGGTGAGGTCACGGAGACTCCAAACGTCAGGCTGAGGAGTTCAGTTTTGACAGCCATGGGGAGCCATGGTAGGTGTTTGAGCAGGGGAGTTGACATGCGCTGGAGTTTCTGCAACCTACACCAAGACTCTGCGGTATGGACATCTGTCAAGGATTCCATGCTTCATAGCACAACCACATCCCCATGACATAATCCCCCCACAGGCTGGTTACGGGGGTCTTCAGACATCTTCTCCCCCTGTCCTCCATGGAGGAAAGACTTCCCAGGGTAGAGGATCACCTGGATGCGGGGCTCCAACTGTCCGGCATCTGTAAAGGAGCGCCTTGGTTGCCTTAGCCGCACCCACCTCTTACCCCCGTCTCAGACCCTCTGGTTCCGCAGAAGTTAGTCCCACCCCGAGCCTCGTCTGGGGTGGAGCACATGGCCTAGGCTGAGCCAATCACCAGTGCCCACCCTCCGGCTGCTGGGATTGGTTCAGGGATGAACACATGACCCGAGATAGGCCAATCAGGGCCAAGGAGTCTGAATTCCGGGCTTGTGAGTGGAGCTCTCAGAACAGGAAGCTCTCTGACTGAATTTGGGCTTGAGGGGCATCCTAAAATGATGTTGGTCCAGGGGAGCAGAGCTGGAAGAGGGGCTGGGTCCCGGGTCCAGCTGTGGACACCAGTCCCACTGACCTCTGGACATTTGAGTCACGTCAGCCTGGAAATTCTTCTTTTAACTGTGTCAACTTGGGTTGGGTTTTGCCAACATTCAACCCCAGGAGTCCCAGCTAACCCACTCCTATCAGCTCCCAGGTCCTCCTGGTTGTGCAGAATCCGAGGGACGGGCAGTGACACAGGACACAACACTGAGCAGCTGTCCCCACCCCAGCAAAGCAAAGCAGAACCCAAACAGAGACGGAAGCCCGAGGAGTTAAACATCGTTAAACCAGGGCGAGGTGGGCGGGGGAAACCCTGGAGCATCAGGAGTGTGGGAATGGAGAGCTAAGTTGTAGGGATTTACAATATCTGTGGGCAGTGAGGGGCTTCCCTGGTGGCTCAGGCGGGTAAAGAATCTGCCTACAATGCAGGAGACCCAATTCGATTCCAGGGTTGGGAAGATCCCCTGGAGAAGGGAATAGCAACCCACTCCAGTATTCTTGCCTGGAGAATTCCATGAACAGAGGAGCCTGGTGGGCTGCAGTTCATGGGGTCTCAAAGAGTCGGATAGGACTGAACGATTAAGCACGCACGCACGCATGTGGGCAGTGAAGGGAGTCAACGTTTGATAGTCTGAGAGGTTCCAGTGAACACGTGCATTGCCTTTTTTTTTTTTAAGAAAGAATTGGAAAGTTTTATTCTAGCCAGATTTGAGGATTGTAACCTGGGAAGAGCAACTCAGAAGGCTTTGAGAACTATTTCATTACAAGTCAAGACACAGCTTATATAAGATTTTTGAGACTGAGGGCTGTACATCAAATGACTTGTTATTGACAGTTTACATCTAATTGCCTTTCATTTATTCTTGGCCAGTGGAGTGGTGTTCACTTTTCACATTTCACAAAGCTCAGAGCATGTGGGTGCCCTGCTGGGTCTGAGTAAGAAAAATGGCTGTGTTTGGGGAGTACCTCCTAGGTGCCAGATGCTATGCTAATTTCTTTACATGTTTTATCTTTTCAATCCCAGCAACTAGGTACTATTGTTACCCCATTTTTACATGTAAGAGCCCAAGGTTTAGAGAGTGTAAATGATGTGCCCAATTCGCACAGCTGGTAAGGCGGTGGGTGGGAACGTCTGACTCTAGAGCTTAAGTTCTTAAACATGCTATTTGGGATGCTTCAAAAGGAGCCCCAGGAGACAGTGTGTTCCTTGATCTGACTTCAGCTCCTGGCTGTCTCTGCATCCCCCCTGGGTACTTATTGCAATGCAGAGTGTTAGGCTCCACCGCAGACCTGTTCAATCAGAATCCACTCCCCCTGCCCCCAGCCCCACACTGTGATTCCTATGCACACGTCTGACACTTCACATCTCGGGCACACTTCCCTGAAGATCTGACCCTCATAAGCAATTCAGTCCCTGACACCGGACCACCTGCTCTTGTGTCTGCAAGTGGGGCTTGAAAAATTCAGATCTTCTGCTCATCTAAGAGGCTCATTATAACCTCAAAATGTTTATCCTTATGCTGGTGAGAGAGGACGCAAGCATCCTGTTCCATCTGTAGGGATGACTAAGGCTCAGCGAATTTTAAGTGGCGCGTCCTATTTTAACTAGAACAAGGAGTGGTAGGTTCACCCCAACGTCTTACCTCGGAGCCACGTTGCTTTGGAAAGTCTACCAGCTGGAACACTTTCTGTTGCTGTAAATGGAAAGCCTGGCTCAAAGTGGCTTAAAAAAATAAAGGGAACTATTTGGCATCTGCATGTCTGAAAAATCCAGAGGTAGGGTATACTTCAGGTGAGGCTTGATTCAGCAGCTCAGTGCTTTTTCCATTTCCCCGTGGCCCCCTCTAAGGCATCGCCTTCTCAGCATGCCTGGCTCCTCACTGCACACAGAGATAAGCACTCTTTCAGTGAGATAATTTTGGACCCTCACCGTCTGATTCCACTCAACCCACCTGCTATTGAAGCTTCTAGCCTCTGAATTGTCTTGACATTTTCTCTTCATCCCTCCTCCCAGTTCTATTTCTGGGCTTTGTTCATGCGAATCCCCTGTCTTTTTCTCCCCTTTTAAAAATAATTTCCTTTTATGATTGTAAATGTGATGCTTGCTCATTGTCAAAATTTATACATCCACAGAAAGTTTGAAGAATAAAGTTGAAAAGCTAACACGCATCACCCAGAAATAACCACTGTTGGCATGATGGGTAGAGTCTTGGCCATCCGGAGCCTGAGGTCCCAGCTTCTTGCTACCTGGGATCCACACACAGGCCTGAACTTACAGGAGTTTGATTTTGCTGAGAAAGGAAACAGAGACAAGTGAGCTAGGAGTCCCTTGACTGGGGTAGGAGGCTCCCAGACAGCTCTGCCTGGCTCCATGCCACTTCCTATGGGGACTCCGAGGGAAGCCTTCATTTCCTATGCAAAGTGGCCTCCAAGTGAGAGATCAAACTCTGGAGAGAGCTGGAAAAGCAATTAACTTCACTCAGAGTGAAGGATATTGTTTTGTGCCACTAGAAGATTTTTTTCCTCCAGAAAAAATTACGCCCTCAAAATCAACATTTGATTTAGTCTTTGTTCATTTTAAGAATGATGTGAGGATATGAACAGGCAACATGGGACTTCATAAAAAAAAAAGTACGATGCTGCTGAAATAATTTTAAGGCTGGATATAGCTTTACATTTGCTTTCTGGATAGCCTGTACAATTTACACTCCGCCAACAGTGATAAGGAAGGTTTGGTTCTTTATAACCTTGGCAGCATCGAGAATTATAATTTAAAAAATGTTCATTTGATGGGGAAATACTGCTTTGTTGTACATTCTTTGTTTACAGTGGAGAGGAATTTTTTTCCTGTGGTTGTTAGTCTCCCGTGTGTCTTTCTTGTTTTCACAATAGGTCTTTATTTCTGACCATTATTTTTTCATTGCTTTGTATGAACTCTTTACATATTACGGGGAATGTCCCTGGGTCATACACAGGGGCCCATGTTTTCCACATTTTCAGGATAAAAGTCTTTGACGTTATAAGGTCGAATAGGGGAACCAAATTTGCCAAAGCAAAAAAAAAAAAAAAAAAAAAAAACAGCCACTCCTGGGCTGCCTACATTCTCAGAACTGAAGTCCCCGACAGTATAAGGTCCCATAGGAATACTAAATTTGCCAAACCACAAAAATAGCCACTCCTGGGCTGCCTACATTCTCAGGATTAAAGTCCCTCACATTATAAGGTTAAATAGGAAAACCAAATTTGCCAAAATACAAAAACAGTTGCTCTCGGGCTGTTACAAATTCTGTTCCTACCCCCACGTCCCTCACACTTAACACTATTGTTTTTTTCCACTTGTCATCATTAGATTTGTAGGTTGGTCTGTTCCAGTTTGCCGTACGTTATAAACATTCTTGAGTATCATGCAAAACCATTTCAAATTTTGCCAAAGATGCAAAATTTCCTGAGATTGATCAAAGTGATTATGGAGAATTATTTGAATCCCATGCAAGGCTACTGGCAAGTGAGAATATATCAGAATTCAGCCAGTTAACAATTACAGAGGAGGAAATCTTCGAGGCTGATGCAATGACAGGCACTTCAAAAGAGAGAGATTTGAATT
Source organism: Bos mutus (assembly GCF_027580195.1). Classification (NCBI taxonomy): domain Eukaryota; kingdom Metazoa; phylum Chordata; class Mammalia; order Artiodactyla; family Bovidae; genus Bos; species Bos mutus. The sequence continues at coordinate 5,979,448 of NC_091635.1, read as the reverse complement.
TTAGAGGATTAAGACAGGCCATTGGGAAAATTGATGACACCTTCAAATATTTTTTTGCAAAAATGTCCTCTTTATGATTGTGCTGTGAAAGTCAAACGTGAAATCAAGAATGTTGTATCGTGCTATCAGACAATCTTGTCAGAAAAATTATGCCCGCCAAATCAACATTTGATTTATTCTTTGTTCGCTGGAAGAATGAAAAAAGAGTTGCATTCACAGCTGACTTTGGTTAAACATAGGCTAAAACAAACTTCATAATTTGTCATTTCTTTTTAAATAAAGTCACAAACTTTTATTTCTTCCCATCTTTTAAAAAGTGGATTTACTTTGTCGTCTTTTTAAAAATTTTATTTTTATTCAAGTGTAGTTGATTTACAATATTGTGTTAGTTTCAAATGTACTGCAAAGAGATTCAGTTTTATATACATATATATCTATTTTTCAGATTCTTTTCCCTTGTAGGTTATTACAAAATATTAAGTAGAGTTCCCTGTGCTCTATAGTAGGTCCTTATTATTTATCAATTTTATATACAGTAGTGTGTATCTGTTCAGAGAAGGCAATGGCACCCCACTCCAGTACTCTTGCCTGGAGAATCCCATGGACGGAGGAGCCTGGTAGGGCTCCATGGGGTCATGAAAAGTCGGACACAACTGAGCGACTTCACTTTCACTTTTCACTTTTATGCATTGGAGAAGGAAATGGCAACCCACTCCAGTGTTCTTGCCTGGAGAATCCCAGGGACGGGGGAGCCTGGTGGGCTGCCGTCTATGGGGTCGAACAGAGTCGGACACGACTGAAGCGACTTAGCAGCAGCAGCAGCAGTGTGTTAATCCCAAATTCCTAATTTATCTCTTCCTGTCTTCCCCTTTGAGAACCATAAGTTTGTTTTCTTTGTCTGTGGGTCTCTGTTTTGTATGTGACTTCATTTGTACCATTTTTAATCCCAATTTTCCTTGAGTGATGCAGATCTTTGCTATCAAAATTTGATTTCTTTGCATTTGACTCTGTCCTAATGAGACGGATGAACTAGAGCCGATTGTATAGAGTGAAGTAAGCTAGAAAGAGAAATACTGTATATTAATTCATGTGTATGGAATCTAGAAAGACGCTACTGCTGAATCTATTTGCAGGGCAGCCGTGGAGAACAGACTCATGGACACAGTGTGGGGAGGAGAGGGGACAAGTTGACAGAGTAGCCTGGAAGCATATGTGTTACCATACGTGGAACAGACAGCCAGTGGGGATTTGCTGTGGATGCTTGGAGCTCAACCCAGTGCTCTGTGGCGGCCTGGAGGGGTGGGATGGAGAGGGAGATGGGAGGGGGCTTCAAGAGGGAGGCCCTAAGGCCTACACGCGTCCCTTGGATAGGGTGTCAGCTTTAGTGTCTTAAAGAAATGGGACAAAATAAACTGAGTTTTTAGCAGGCATTCTGTTGCATTTTCAATATGCTTATAAGGAGAAGGGGACGGCAGAGGATGAGATGGTTGGGTGGTATCACCGACTCAATGGACGTGACTTTGAGCAAACTCTGGGAGACAGTGAAGGACAGGGAAGCCTGGCATGCTGCAGTCCATGGGGTCGCGAAGAGTCAGACACGACTGAGTGGCTTATAAGGCTCTATGCGACAGAGACGGTTAACAGTTCTATAGTTCAATTCATGGTCTTTTTTCTTCCTAGCTTTCCATTGCATTTGAGTCTTTAAAAATTTTATTCACCCTTTGATTTTTTTTTTCATTTAAATTTCAAAACCTTTAGAATGTAAATCTGTAGATGGAGTGAGGTGTGCTGTATAGGTTGTTCACGGCCGGGGCAGAGCTGTGTAGAAACCACACCATCTCGGTGGGACACGCCAGCCGGCTCATTACTCTCTGCGGGTCGGTGGGTTGGCTGCTCTATGGGAAGGCTGGAGCCCAGCGGAGCCCAACTCTGGGCTGTGGCTGGAATCAGTCTGCTCCCTGAGTTTTTACGCTCCTCAGACACCAGCAGGAGATCGGGGTGCTGTGCTTTCCTTGGGGTGGCAAGTCTTCGCATCGGTTCCTCTGACCGAAGCCAGTTCAATGGACAAACTGGAAGTCAAGGTCGGGGGAAGTGCCCCCGCCCTCCCTGAGGCCATGACAAAGGCTGGGATGTGGGCCACACCCCAGGGAAGCGAAGCGCCCAGCGCGAGATCCCATCTCTCACGCTAGTCAATTTCACCGGCGTTATCTTGAATAGCCACCCTTTTTCTTTAAATTATGGGCCTCGGGAAGCAAAGCGAGGGAAAAACTCTGTGATGCTCCTCCAGCCTTCTTATCACAGATCGGAGGGGACAGATGGGGCCGCTGAAGCCCAAGGTGACTCAGCCGCCGGAGCTCTGTGGCCTGAGAAGCAGTTCTCTGTTTGAACGGCAAGTGGAGCACTGCCCTCCTGGGTCCTGCGGGCAGTCACAGGTCACCCCAGATGGCAGGTTGGCTGGTGTGAACGCACGGGACGCGTGCACACATGCATTTGCACACACACACACACACACACGATTGTGTAGCTGTGGCTTCCCAGGTGGCTCCGTTGTAAACACTCTTCCTGCCAATGCAGGAGATCTGGGTTCCATCTCTGGTTTAGGATGATCTCCTGGAGGAGGAAATGGCAACCCCCTCCAGTATTCCTGCCTGGAGAATCCAATGGACAGAGAAGCCTGGTGGGCTACAGTCCACAGGGTCGCAAAGAGTCAGACACGATTGAGCGACTAAGCACAGGCTGAGATTACAACTCCCTGTAAGTAAAGCCAGTACAGATACGGATACGAATAGTAATAAAGGCAGCTAACCTTTCTGCGCTCTCCCCTAAGTTCTGGGCGCCGTTTGAGCTCCTACATGGTGAGGTGTGGTGGAGGGAGGCTGAGCATTGATTAGCTTCCACAAAGACAGAGCTGTCCTAACCTTTTCCTTCTCTGTGTGACGACCTGCTGCTCCTTGCCTCTCCTCTCTGTCATTTAATAAGGATGGGGCAGGCAAGAGAGGATGCTGTAAAATCCAATTAACTCAGGCTTCAAAAGGCCTGGGCTCCATGTGGGGCCAGCTCCCACCACCACGCGCAGCGGTCAGGCCGGCTGCGGCATCCTAGAGGCAGGTGTGCCAGGAGGGGGCTGCTGGGAAGCGTCCAGTTTCCCCAGGCCAAAGCCCCGAGGTTAAGGTTGCTCCTGGCTCCTCTTGGCAGCGCTGGGGGAGCAGGAAGGGATGGGAGTGTACGAAGTGCCATGTAGGGTCTCAGGCTGCCAACCCCCAGCCCAGCACCCCCAGCGGCCCCAGCTCCCATTCCCTCTGTTTGAACCAAATTCTGTTCTCTCTGTAAGTCAGTGTATGCATCCCCTACCTCAGCCTCAAAGGGGGGCTGTTGCCAGGTGTGCAGAATTGATCCTAGTCCCCATGTGTCTGTGTGTGTGTGTGTGTGTGCTCAGTCGCTCAGTTGTGTCTGACTCTTTGTGACCCCACAGACTGTAGCCCACCAGGCCCCTCCGTCCATAGGATTTTTCAGGCAGAAAACATGCTGGCAGCCAAAACCCTTCCAGGCGAGCTGGGAGGAGGCTGCTTTGTGCAGGCAGATGTTTCTGCTCTCCAGCGGAGACAGGGGACGCAGAGTCTCGGTGTGTGCAGATGGGTGGGAGCAGGATCAATGCAGATGATGTCCGTAGAATGCAATTCCTGCAGCAATTTTGATGAAGTGCAAATGTAAACCTTCTGGGGTACAGGAGCGTTTGGCGGTGCTTTCTGATGCCTCCCGCCATGCGCTACTCTTCCTCCCCAAATTCAGCAGTGGTTCCTTCTGAAAGCCTGCCCCCGCCATCCCCCCGGGACTTCAGCCCAGGATGCCTGCTCCTCCTGACTCCCGGTTCTCTCGATTTCCAGAGGTCCCTGACCTCCTGGAGCATCTCTTCCTAGGCAAGCATCCGTCTTCTGGGGAAGACTTCTCCTTGGAGCTTCTCCATCATCATCAAACCCTTGTCATCTCCATCATCTCGCCGTGAGCTCCCCTCCTTCCTTCCACTTAAGGTCTCCCCACTGCCTGTCAGAATTTAAAGCACACGCAGACCCTTTAACCCTCCAGTCCCACCAAGAGGCTGCAGCCAACTCCTCCTTGGGTCTCATGGGACACTCAGCTTTGGCTCCTTGAGCTACCAGGTAAGGGTTTCAGCTTCAAGGATGTGAGGAGGCTCAGGCCACATGAAGAGGCCATGTACCGGTGCACCTGCAGAGCCCAGCTGAGGTCCCGGCCCACAGACAGGTTGCCCACCAGACAGGTGACAATGGCCTTCTAGCCTTTGCATCTTCCTAGCCAAAGCCCCCAATCACCGAGCAGAGACCAGTCTTTCCTGCCATGCCCTGTCTAAATGCCCACAGAATCTCTGGGCATGATGACATGGTTGCTTTAGGCCACCAAGTGTTGGGCTGGTTCCTCATGCAGCAAATAGCCAGTGGACCTGTGAGTGACTGCTGTTCTTACTCAACCACACTTTTCACCTTTGCATCTCTCCAGGGTTGGAGACACGGACTCCAGACAGGGACTGCAGCATCTCACACCACTCTCCATATTTGTCGGGAACAGGAGACCGTGGAAAGGGTGGGTGAGAAGGCTCGTCGCAAAATTACCAGAGAAAATACAGAAAGCTGCATTAAATTTGAATTCCCGAAAAAGAAGAATAAATTTTCACATAAATATCGTCCATGCAATAGTCAGGCTACACTTATACTAAAAGGATTCCCTGGTAGCTCAGCTGGTAAAGAATCTACCTACAATACAGGAGACCCTGGTTTGACTCCTGGGTCGGGGAGTTCCTCTGGAGAAGGGTTAGGCTACCTACTCCAGTATTCTTGGGCTTCCCTGGTGACTCAGATGGTAAAGAATCTGCCTGCAATGCAGGAGACCTGAGTTCAATCCCTGGATTGAGAAGATCCCCTGGAGGAGGGCATGTCAATCCACTCCAGTATTCTTGCCTGGAGAATCCTCATGGACAGAGAAGCCTGGCGGGCTACAGTGCATGGGGTCACAAAGATTCGCACACAACTGAGCAACGAAGCACAGCACTTATACTAAATTAATTATTTGAAGGACTTCCTTGGTGGCCCAGTGGTAAAGAATCTGCCTACAATGCAGGAGACATGGGCAGGAGATGGGTGTTCGATCATTGGGTTGGTTGGGAAGATCCCCTGGAGAAAGGATATGGTAACACATTCCAGTATTTTTTGGAAAATCTCAGTCCATGGGATCAACTAAGCAACAACAAACAACATTTATTTGAACTTCAAATTAAATTGTATGAGTATTCCTGTTTTTATTTATCTGGAAACTCTAAAAAGTAAAGGCCAAAGGCCCTGGACACTCTTCCCAATGTCCTGACACTTAGAGAGGTCATGCTCCTTCCACCAGGGGTGGCAGGGACCCTGGGGTCTGTGATCAGCAGGGATTCCCAAGATTCCAGGAAGCTGTCTGCAGGGGTTCAGCTGATGGCTGCAGCTGGAGGAGGAAGTTGGCTTTGCCCAGAGGTTGAGTTCCGTGTTCGAGGTAACTATATATTCATTCTTTCTGGAACCAAAGAGAGAGAAGGCCATCTGGAAGCTCCTCCAGCCACGTACACCTCTCTCTGGTATCCGGTTGGTCCCTGGTGCTCTTCCCTGACAAAGCAGAGTGGGAGGGCTTCTCAGCTCCTTTCCCCAGCCAGCCATCCCTTTCTTCCATCACTTGGGTTCATTATCTAGTAATGAAAACCAGCTCATTCTCAATCTGCCACCGTGTCTCCTACTAAATAATAGTGGCTGGAAAAGTCTCCAGTCTCTCTCTCCCTCTCTATCCATCCACGGCTGTCTCATCTCTATCCCAGCTCATTAGCCAGAACAACAGTAATGAGTGGGTCCATCCCTTCCCTCTCTTTCCCTCTCACCCTCTGCAGACCCTGATTCCAGGGAAGAGAGCTAGTGAGGAGAGTTTGGCCATGTGCCCCGGTCAGCCCTATGGTAAGTAGAACAGACGGGGGCCTTGTTATTTATTCATTCACTTTCATTTTCTCATTCAGCAAATATTTATTTAGTGCCCAGTACAGGCCAGGTGCAGCTCTAGTCGTGTGGCACCTTGGAAAGTCGAATGACAAAAGCAGAGTCATAAAGGAAATGGAAGGACTTCGCTGGTGCTCCAGTGGCTAAGGCTGAGCTCCCACTGCAGGGGACCCGGGTTCATTCCCTAGCTGGGGAACTAGATCCCACATGCGGCTAAGGGTTCGTGTGCCACACAGAGGGTCCCAGTTGCCACAGTGAAAATCAGAGTTCCCACATGCTAAGACTAAGACCCAGAGCAGCCAAATAAACAAAAAAAAAAAAAACAAACATTTTTTTAAAAAGTGACTTCAAAGAAAAGAAATGAAGCCACCTGTCTTGATCTGAAGTGGAAATATCCAGGCAGGGTTGGAGACGATGGGGTAGAAGAGTCCCTAAAAGACATATCATTTGTAATCCCTGTTACAGGACAGGTATGGCCAGCTCTATTACTCCTTTTTTTCCCCAACAGATTCTGAAAAGCAGAATCAAGGTTTGGGGTGAAACATAGCACCTGATCGATGATCGCGAAGGCGCGTGCCCAGCCCGTGCTTTGCTCCCTCCCGTCACTGTGCTAATCGTCAAATGCCGAGTAACAAACCACCCCACACTGCCGTGCTGTCCTGAGATGCGGGCTGGGCCACCACGGCTGAAGATTGCCCGAGGTGCCGTGTCCAAATGGGCATGAGTTTGCGCAAACTCCAGGAAGAATGAAGGACAGAGAAGCCTGGCGTGCTGCAGGCCGTAGGGTCGCAAAGAGTCAGACACGACTGGGAGACTGAACGACCACATCCAACGTGGCTCTTTCAAATGGCTGTTGGAGGCCTCAGTTCCAGGCTGGCTGCGTGCACGAAGGCTCAGCACCTCTCCAGTGGGCCTTTCCATAAGGATGCTGGTGACATGGCCTTTGGCTCCTCCCAACCTCAGAAGTGACACACCATCACTTCGGCATGGTCTCTTGGCCACAGAGATCAAGCCTGGCACGACCTAGGAGGAGATGACGTGCAGATGCAAATACCAGGAGGAAGAGTCGTCAGGGCTGTCCTAAAGGTTGGCCCCCGCACTTACCTTCAGTTCAGTTCAGTTCAGTCACTCAGTCGTGTCCGACTCTTTGCAACCCCATGAATTTTAGCACGCCAGGCTTCCCTGTCCATCACCAACTCCCAGAGTTCACTCAGACTCACGTCCATCGAGGCAGCGATGCCATCCAGCCCTGCTTCAAACCTTGTCTAATACTGTGTCCTGGGTCCACATTTCATAGCTATTCATCAAGCACCTGCTATGCTCTGGCAGCGTTCCAGCCTCTGGGGCCTTGCCAGTAACCAAAACAGACCCGAATGCCTGACTGGGGCTGTGCGTGTGTGTGAGGCTGAGTAAATGGACAGAGCAGTAGGAGGGGATGCTGGGCCCAGTCTCTGAACGTGCACCCTGATTCTGTGTGTAGGGGTGTGTGTGTGTGTTTGTGTGTACTCTTTCAAGAGAGTGTAATCTTCTTCCTCCATCATAGTTTTCACTCTGCAAGGCTCAGATGAGCTGCCCTAGCAGCAATCATTCTGGACGTCCTTTCTGGAATTACCTTGAACACGAAGTTCAGGCAGACTCTTTCAGATATTTTCAAAGGTAACACAGCTGCGTCTTTTGGGGCCAGATTGTTTAGGTGAGAAGGGCCAGTGAATCACCATTTGGAAACTTCTCTGGTGCAAATGAATTCAAAATTCTGCCTCCAGCAACCACGCTCAGCTTCACACCCCTTCCATACACCCCCATACACACACACACACACACACACACACACACACACAGAGCTAAAGTTATGGCTATTAGACTGTGAAATATTTCTCATGAACTGAATCTAAAGTTAGTTTGAAAAAGTTAATTTCAAAATAAAATCTTTTGAATAATGGCCCCATCCCTGGAGTATGGTCCGGGCTTCCAGAGGGACAATTTGAATGAAATGCCCTCATTCTGAAGGAGGAATTCTGGAGTGCTCTTTCCAAAAACTTTTGTTGCTTTTTACTCAGACCTTTTGATTCCCACTGTTGGAGATTATAGGGGCTTCCCTGGTGGCTCAGATGGTGAAGAGTCTGCCTGCAATGCAGGAGACCCGGGTTCAATCCCTGGGTTGGGAAGATCCCCTGGAGAAGGGCATGGCAAACCACTCCAGTATTCTTGCTTGGAGAATCCCGTGGACAGAGGACCCTTGCAGGCCACAATCCAGAGTCCAACACAACTGAGCAACTAACACTGTGATTCCCGCTGTTGGAGGTTATAAAACTGTATCTCTAGTTTTTCTTCTCTTTTCTTGGTGTTGTATCTGGTTTTCATGGGCTTTGTTGGGAGGGGAGCTTTCAGGTTAAGTTCAGAGGGGAGGGACCTCATGTCATTGCCACCCTTCTGGATGTTTTAGAAGCTCTGGCTCAGGTCTCCCGGGAGCTGGCAGTCCAGGGCTTCCTTCTGGGCCCGGAGAACAGCTGTCCGTGATGGATTTTTTCCACTGTCTTTTTTGGGGGAAGGCAGATGGAAACACACAGACGTGTCTGAATCTGTCCCTGGCTGGTTGCCCATATCCTCCCCCTCCTCCCTTTTTCCTATCGTGTCACTTAGGAACGTCTCTCTAGTTTGGTAAACAATCACTCCCTTTGATCTGCGTTCTGTCCGCCCTCTTTTCCTACCAGTACAAATAATTTGGCAACATAAACACTGTCATCGGTGATCGTTTGCAAGCTCCTTTCCATCAAACATGCTTTATTTGTTTCTTTTTTCAAAAAAAAAAAAAAAAAAGGAAAAGGGGAAGGAAACTCTGGAGGATATCAGAGTGGGCTATGTCTCCTTTCTTCTGTCTGTAGGATTTCAGGAGATTTGATAAAAAGTTCTGACAGCTGGCAAGCTAAGGCTGCTTTTAAGTGAGGGCTGCTCAGATGGGGAACAGATCCAGGGCCGGCATCTCAGGAAGGAAGGGGTTGCTCTCTCCCCACGTTATCTTTTAGCCACGCGCAGAGCCGGCCCAGCCGGGCACACTGGAGTGGCGTTGAAACAGAGCCAATCCCTCACCATCTGGCCCTGACTGTAAACATGTGTATACAAAGCGAGTGTCACTTCAGCTAATTCGAGAGGGCCTGGCTGCTTTGCTGGTTGCTGCAGCTGTACCCAGGGGTGTGGGGCGGGGCAAAGTCAGGGACAGCAGGGTGCACAGGCTGGCGGCCTTTCTTCCAGCAACATCTGCAGGCGGCCGGAGGGAGGCTTCAGACACCCAGCCCGGGCAGCACGGGCCCATGCTTCCTCAGGGCCCACGGTGCCCTCCCATCCGGCTCTCTGGCCATCATTGCTCCGGCATTTAATTCACGCTCCTGGCAGACTGTAAATGCCCTAAAGGCAGGCCGTGCGACTCTCCTGTTTCTCCGTGTCAAGAGACTTGCACTTGAGACGTTATCATTGAATTAAAATAAATCCCTACCAGCAATTTCTTCTTCATGTCAATTGCACAGCCCTTCTGCTCTTTCTGCATAGATTTCCACTGTTTCTGCCTTTGCTGGGCAGAGAGAGGCACTGAATCCCCATCCCTCTGGGGTAAGAGGAAGAGTTTTCTTTGAGCCAGGAGCTTGGAGATCTTAGCTTTGTCTTACACTCTCCCCAAGGTCTCACTTTTATCATCTTTGTAATGGGATCTGTATGGCCTCGCCTATGCAGGCACCATCAGAGGCCCCCCAGCCTGGGTTCCTGCCTGAAGATGGGGCGGGGAGGAGGGGTGGTTCAGGCAAATACCCGTATCCAAGTGTTGGATCCAGTGCAGGGTGCTGGCCACCAGGGCGCGCACGCTCAAAAGGCCCCACGTTCTAGTTTCCTGAGGCCTGTTTTTCCAGCCTCCCCTCCCCTCCTCCCATCACCAGCCTCTCTTGGAAAGTTCTGGTGCAGTTCCACCTGGGAGGTGCAGTGGTACCTTGTCAGAGGAAGAAGAGCTGCTCCAAGGAGGAGGCTGCCCCGGAGGTCAGGGCCACACCCCGGCTCCTCCAGGCCCTTCGTTTCTCCCTGCATTCAATTTGGCTCCAAGGACTTCCCTGGTGGTTCCGTGGTTAAGAACTTCGCACTTCCAGTCTTCCAGTGCAGGGGATGCTGGTTTGATCCCTGGTCAGGGAACTGACCCACTTGCTATGTGGCACGGCCAAAAAAAAAAAATCTGACTTCAGAGGAGCGAGTTTCCCCTGCCCTGAGCCCCACGCATCCCCAGCTTCACCCAAAGGAGCGAGTCACACTTTTCCTCAACTCCTCCCTCCCATGCTCCTCCAAAACATAAACAGAATTAATTTTCGAGACGTGTGAAAGAAAATGTACTTTTCAAACAGCCTTAGGGACAGGAAAAGGAGAAAGCTAATTATCTCCTGGATTTTCTTCCAGCCGGATGGCATGGCAGTAGGGATGGGAGAGCAGACATCAGCAGGTCCAAGAGCACCCCCCCCGCAAGACGGCACCTTGGGGTGCAGAGAGGATGCCCTGCTGGCATTTGGGGCAACGGGGGAGCCTGTGCTTCCTGTCCTCAGGGCTGGCGTCCGGCATGGGTTGGCAAGACCCTGCTGCCACCGGGCAGTTTCGCAGGTGTGGCTCTGCCAAGGTCATGTCCACAACGGAGCTGCCCCTGGTGAGTCGGTGCCACAGGAAGGCCCCTGGAACGCAGCCGGTTGGGAGACAGGTCCTTCTCTGTCTTCCCTGAGCCGGAGAAGCAGGCAAGGGGTGAGGGTGATGAGGAGGGAGGAGGCTCAAAGGAGACCACACTGGGATGCCCAGGAGAAAGGGCAAGCATGGGGGCCCACAACCCCAAGCTCAGACTGAAGACTCAAAATGAGATAGTCTCTCTGTGTGACACTGTCCCTGCAACAGACACCTAATTAAAACTGGACGGAATCAGGCAAGAAAGCTACTTCATCTAGACTATATTTGCCTTGCTAATTTAGGTGTCCGTGAATGTGTGTGTGTGTGTGTTTTCCTGTTGGGTGAATGTTTATAAAATCTTAATTAGGTTGTGCATATTGGAACAGAGATGGAAATACATCTTTTTTTTTTCTTCTTCCTAGAATGGTCTTACTTCCCCAGGGGACATTAAAGCTCCATACACAATATTCTCTGAGCAGGCAGAGTAGTAATGGCCTTTGACGATGGGTTTCGAGGGAGGAGGGAAAAAGTGTCTTGGATTCAATCACAGATGAATGCATGAGCGCTTACTAATTTTTTTTTAAAATCAAAACCTCAAAATTGGACTCAAAGCAGTTATTTATAACCTGTCAGGGGAAAGTGGCATTTCAATATCAATCTCATATTGGATACATTTTTAACGACCTTTGATGTGACCGAGAAGCCGGGATGCACCAGGCACGCACATGGTGGGCACTCGGGATTCGTGGGAAGAAATGGACAAGTCCCTGGGGTCAAAAAGAGTCAGACAGGACTTAGTGACTTAGCAGGCACACGTGGCTGAGGAATGTCAAATGGGGCAAGGCTGCCAGAGACGGGCTAAGAGGGCTTGGCTTGACTAAGACGACAACCTTGGAGCAATCAGCCCTCCACCAGGGAGGCGGCCCCTTGAAGGCAAGCTGACCATCTGGACAGCGTCAAGGGGCTCGCTCACATTCAGGGAAAGGGGCCAGGATGCAAGAACCAGATACAGCAATCAAGGAGCCACGTCTCAGCTCGGTCTTTCTCAGGGATAGAGGTGAGGCCGTTTGTGTTTCTGATAACCTCTCTAGATTCTCTCTGTGGGTCCCCAGCACCTGCAGCTTGTGATCGAGGCTGAGATCTTCTGAACAGGACTGAGGAATAAGGTCCTTGTGACAAGGGAATGGGGTTGCTTTTTTTTTTTCCTTTTACAATTTTTATTTATTTTTGGCTACACGACATAGCATGTGGGATCTTAGTTCCTCAACCAGGGATCAAACTCACGCCCACTGCGGTGGAAGTACAGAGTCTTAACCACGAACCACTAGGGAAGCCCCTGGTGTTGCTTTCCCATGAGCCAGGTGAGGCACTCCACAGGGATGCTGCCTCCATCAGCAGCTCTCGAGGTTTACTGCACATTCGTGTCCTCTGGACATCAATGCAGAATCCCATTCAGGGTGTCTGGGATGGGGCTTGAGATTCTGCCTTGGCCCTCCCTGGGCTCTGGGACCACAGTTTGAGCAGCCAGGGGCTAGAGCCCAGAGTGGTGATTCTGCCTCACCCAGAGGACTTGTTAAAGCTTAGGTTGCTGGTCTCTCCCCACCCCCACTGCACTCGGGCTTCCAATCCAGTAGGTTTGGAGGAGAGTCACAATTTGCATTTCTAACAAGTGCCCAGGTGACAGGGACAGAGTTGGGAGATGACACTTCAACAGTCACAGGTGTCGGGGACAGAGACTTGCAGCGGGAGCTCAGGGTTCAGCCAGGGCAATGAGACAGTGCAGAGAGCCCAATGGACAAGATGTGTGCTTCCTGGCGACCAGGTTCACACCGCGTGCTGCAGGCCTAGAGGAAGAGGAAATGAAACTGGTTGTATTTTTTTTTCTATGTATTTAAAAAATTTACTTATTTTTAAATTGAAGGATAATTGCTTTACAGAATTTTGTTGGTGTCTGCCAAACATCAGTGTGAATCAGCCATAGGTATACATATGCCCCCTCCCTCTTGAACCTCCCTCCCGCCTCCCTCCCCATTCCACCCCTCTAGGTTGTTGCAGAGCCCCAGTTTGAGTTCCCTGAGACATGCAGCAAATTCCCATTGGCTCTCTCTTTTACGTTTGGTAACGTAAGTTTCCATTGGGTTTTGAAGAGTCAGTCAAGTGCAGGTAAGTGGAGAGGAAGGAGGAGGTCCCAGTGGAGGGCACTTCTTGTTGAAGGCAGAGGAAGTAGACACAAGCAAGAACGTCCTGTCTCCTTCCTCCCCGCGATTTCTCCTGGGTGAAGGTCACCAAGGGAAGGGCCGTCTCCTCTCTGCCTGGACCAGGAGGTGCTCACCATGAGTGTACATGCTTAGAACACCTGGGGAGCTTTTACTATCACTGAAGTTTCAACCTTCCCCCCTAGAGATTCTGAACTGATTGGTCTTAGGTGGGACCCAGACTTTTAGTGTTTTTTGTCGTTGTTGCTGTTTGTTTCTTTCTGAAACAAAGTTCCTTCAGAGATTCTTACTCATGGACAGGGTTGAGAATCATTGGCTAAGACCCAAGCATATTCCCATTTTCCCAGCTGCAGTTTGTTGGGAGTTAGGCAAAGGATTGCCCCTCCCTTATTTATCACACCCCCTACAGAATCCTCAAAGCAGGTAGCTGAGCATCTGGTAAACATCTGCCCAGTCCCCGCACAGAGCAGGGTGACCTACTTTCCTGCCTGTGGCTTTGGTGGCACAGAGGGGCTCTTGGGACGGAGGGGCAGATGGAAATGTCAGCGAGTCTGTGTTCGTGCTGCATTTGGGTGTCACTCAAGTGCTTGTTTCTCTGTCAGATTCCGGATGCGATGTTTAGGTGGTAATAAACCACCGCTGCCAGGCACTAGCCAGGGAGATCAAAGCAGCTGGCAGCATCCAGAGATGGCCTGGGTTTCTGGCTGCCAAGTGCTGGCAGCTCTGGGCTGGGGCAAGATGAAGCCAGTGCAGACTGTCAGCGGGAGTAGGGTCCCCAGGAGGCAAATGGCACATCTGGACGTTCTCAGTTCGCTGCTGGGCTTCCTTCCCCCCGGTGCCAGCTCCCCCAACTACCAGAGGGCACACTGGGTGCACACCTCTCGGTGCCCAAGCTCCCCTGGGAGGCGGACTGCGGTGCCATGCACTTACGGTTGTTCGTGGGTCTCATGACTGGACATCATTGTGAGGGAAGATGGGGCCGTGGTGAGAGGTAGTCCTTCCCAGGGGCTCCATCTCAATGGGGGTTCCACCTTGGGGGTCAGATACCCAGGAGGAGGCCAGGGGCTTGGGACCCCCTCCTCCCCTTCCTCTTTTCACCTCTGCGTGTGTGCTCAGTCGCCCAGTCGTGTCCAACTCTTTGTGACCCCATGGCCTATAGCCCGCCAGGGATTTGTCCATGGATTTCCCAGGCGAGAATACTGGAGTGGGTTGCCACTTCCTCTGGGGGATCTTCCCGACTCAGGGATCAAACCCAAGTCTCCTGCGTCTCCTGCACCGTCAGGGGTGTTCTTTGCCACTGTACCGTCTGGGGAGCCAAAAGGAACAGCAGAGAGAGAGGCCGTGTTCCATCTTTTCTGTGGCTGAGTGAGAGAAGTTGGGAGGCTCACTGCCTGGCCTTCTGGTTCAGCGAGTCTTGGATGTCCCCCTGTGTCTTCCTCCTGTGTCCTTGGACCTGTTTCAAGCATTTTCTGGGGCTGGCAGACGGAGGAGACCTGGGAGAAACCAAGCCTTCGAGATGCTCTGGCCTTGGGCGTGAGTCGGAGCGCACGCGTCCTTCCGGGAAGTGGCCCAGAGCACTGCAGGTCCTCCATGCTGCCCTGTGTCACCGGGGTTTATTAACCTTTCCTCGGCACGGCAGAGAGCATTGCGTCTCTCCGCACAAGCTCTCAAAGACCTTCGATTATTTAGTGTGGGCTCCCCTCCCCATTTTCAGGAGGCACTGTTACTAATGTCTCCCCAGTCGGATTTCTCAAAGGACAGTTTGTCTCACCTCGACAAGAGAATTTGAGAGAAGTGTGTGAACGGGATTCGCTTGGGCGCAGGTTTCCGCTCCTTCCTCTCCACTCCCTCCTCCCATGCAGCTTCCAGATCCCCAGCTCCAAGAGGCTCCGGCCCTCGCATCAGGACCAGGCCCTCATGTTTGTTCTTGGAAGGGTTGGGATGTTTTTCTAGCCTTTCAGCCACGTGTCTCCCCTCTCAGAGAGGCAGGAGGAAAACGGAGGCTCTTAGGGCTCTTCTGGGTGCTCTCAAAGTGCGGGAGGAAAGGGCAAGGAGGAGAGCCCCCTCCCCAGCAAATAGGAAGATGCTGCTCCCCACTCCCATCGGGTTCCCTCCCTCCCCTTGGTCCCCGGAGGGTGTGTGGGCGCTGAATATGTGAACCCAGCCACTGCAGGAAGTCATCAGGCTGGGCTCAGGAGGGCGGGGGGATTTGTGGCTGCGATGGAAATACTCATCTCAGCCCTGCAGACCCAGGGAGCTGAGCGGGACACCTGCTCCTGGCCACAGCTGGCCCAGGTGTGGAGCCAGGGTGAGGATGGGCAGGTGGGTCTGGGCTGGCAGGCAGAGGTGGAAGCAGAGGATGCTGGAGCAGACAAGGATGCGGCAACAGGTGGGAGGGGTCGTCTTTACTATCTTTCCCAGCTTGGAAAGCTTGGGCTTCTAAGGTTCTCAGAATAAGACACAATTGACAAGCCCTCCTCGTCCTCATCTTTGGAAGCTTCTAAACACAGCCCCTCCTGTTTGCCCTGAGTGCAGAGGCGGGCAGCAGTGGTGGTGACCTGAGCTTAGAGAACTGGTCGCAGCTGCTCAACCATCCCAGGTCAGGCCCGTCTGACTTCACCTCTCCCGCCCTCCTGGCTCCCAGCACTGCAGCCCTCCACACCCCGCCTCGCCCCGGCAGTCACCCATCTCCCACCCACCTCGCTCACCCAGGCGCCACACCAGGACACCTCTCCTCGGGTCTTTTCAAGGTTCAACTCCAACACCACCTCCTTCACGTTGCCTCGATAACTTCCCTTCCACCTCCCCTCCATCCTCTCCTCCCTGCCCAAGCAGGAAGTCATCTCCTCCTTGGGATTCTCGGAACACTTTCTCTATACTTTGTCGGGGGTACCCATCAATTTTCCCTCCTTAATCCAAGTTATCTACCTGCATATCTTATATCATCTCTGACTTGGCAAGCTTTTTAATGACAGGAGTCATACCTCATCCGCCTTTACGGCCGCACTGCACTCAGCCCCACAAGTGTTGATTGAATGAGTAAAAACTCAACCTAATGACGTTCTGGGAGAAGGTCGTTCATCTCTTCTTTGCTGTTGAAGTCGGGGGCCCTCCTGGTCCAGAGGAGGTGGCCGGGTGAGACTTGGTCCTCTGAGCTGTCAATCAATTAGAAGGCATTTCCTGTACCACCTCATATTACTCTGGGATGGTGTTAGCTGCTGGGATCCACACACATGGATCGGACTGACGTGGATGTCACTTGTCACCTCCCAGCCTTTAGCAACTGACATCATCCCGATCCTCCGGTTAGTCCAGCCAGAGGTGGGGATTGGGATCCCGCTGTGGAGCCTTCCTGGTTCTCCTGGGCCTTCTCCAAGTCCACCATCTGACTCTCCTGGGCCTGTGTTATGGAGTGTGTCTCCCCACACTAAAACACAAGCTACATGAAGGTCAGGAATGTTGTCTGCTTTGACCCCTAACACACATTAAAAAAAATAATTGTATAAATTCCTTTTTGGCTGTGCTGGTCTTGTTGCTGAGCAGGCTTTTCTCTAGTTGAGGCCAGTGGGAGCCACTCTTTAGAAGCAGAGGACAGGCTCTAGCACATGCAGGCTTCTGGATTTGCAGCGTGTGGACTCAGTGGCTCCCAGGCTCGAGAGCACAGGCTTGATAGCTGTGGCACGTGGGCTTAGCTGCTCCGTGGGGTGTGGGATCTTCCCAGATCAGGGGTTGAACCCGAGTCTCCTGCATTGGCAGGCAGAGTCTTTACCACTGAGCCACCAGGGAAGCCTGATCACTAATGTATCTTAAGGATTTAGATCATACCTGAGTAGGAGATCAATACACATGTATAGAATGAATGGATGGATGAATGAATGAATGGATAAATGATCTTAGCTATGACATCACCACCAAAGCCCTCACTGTGGTCTGTGACTCATTCTGTGTAGGAAAAGCAGCCCCTCCCACCTCCACCACGTGAGGTGGACAAAAACTCCATCATGATACAGAACTAACTCCATTCCCTGTTCTAGTTTGCAATTGCCAATGGTCTCAAGGGGTTGAATGAAATTCTAAGAATAATCCTCCCCAAATCCGCTCCGATAACAGCGCTTTCCATCCTCCTGGCTGCCGGAGGGCCACGTCTATAAATTCAAACAACAGGACGAGCCGAGTCCCCAGAGCCCTCGCTCCTGGAGCTCAAATAATAATCCCTGGTTTTTGGCAGGATTTTCTGGTTTCTCTTGAGCTTGAAAGGACGGACCGTCCCTGCCAAGTGGAACCCCCGTGCCATAAAAGCTGGCCGAGATTGTGAGTGCCCTTTGGAGTCAACTAATTGGTACGTTCAACTGGTGTTTGGCAGGCGTCAGGCACAAGCATCTGTTAACCCGTTCAGTGCTCAAAAGAGTAGATGCTGTTACCTGCACTTGACAAACAGAGAAAGGAGCTTGCTTCCCCAGAGTTACACGGCTAGAGGTGACTGAACAGAGTTTAGAGGTCAAACCTGGGACTCAGAGGTCCAGAGATTAAGTCACCTCTTTGCAGGGGTGAACAGTTCTAGAATTCCCCAAACTAGGCTTACCCAGGGTGTGGCCATATGGCATAGCAGAAGCCTTGGTAATGGTGATGCTGTGTGTGTGTGTGTGTGTGCAAGAGAGAAAAAAAAAGAGATCTTCTATAACCTATGCCCAGTTTCATTCCAGATCCTTTCGAGGACCCTTGAACCCTGATCATAGAGGCAGAACTGTGGTCTGAGGATGCGGTGTTGAGGGTGAGGCAGAAGAGCACAGGTGAGGGCAAAGGTCACAGCAACTGATGTGATAACTACAATCTCAACTAGGAATCACTATCCTCAGCACCCCTGGGGCTCCCCAGAGCTCATCACCATCATCACCAACACAATATCATGAATAACACTTATCAAGCATTTGGTCTGTGTCAGGCACACATTTAAAAAAACCCAATAGTGTCAGTGGGATGAGCGCCTGTGCTAAGTTGCTTCAGTCGTGTCTGACTCTGCAACTCTGTGGACTTCGGCCCGCCAGGATCCTCTGTCAATGGGATTCTCCAGGCAAGAATACTGGAGTGGGTTGCCATGCTCTCCTCCAGGGGATCTTCCTGACCCAGGGATTGAACCCACATCTCTTAGATCTCCTGCATTGGCAGGTTCTTTACCACTAGCACCACCTGGTTGGTGGCATAACTATCCCCATTTTTCAGAAAGGAAATCTGAGGCACGCTGCAGGATTGTGCCCAAGGACACTTATTCCTTGCGTGGAACTGGGGGAGGGCCAGACTGGCTGCCTCCAGGGACCTGGGTCTTCATCTCTCTGCCACATAATATCTGGAGAAAGCAGAGACATTACATGTATTGAGCGCTCCAGACTCATTCACTCAGAATTCGAGAAGGGATCCAGGAGGGCAGGGCACTGGGAGGACCCAGGATCAGCGAGGCTCTGACCTCCCCGAGATTGGGGCTGGGGGAGTGATAAGGCACTTGTATTAAAATGCAAATTTCTGCCTTGCTTGCTGGTTTATCATCTGACTCGTTATACAATTTGCCAGTTATAGAAGAAAAATTACCATAATGGGGCCCTAGGGAATGGTTGTAAAGAGGAGACCAAACGTTACTTATCGGCCGTTCCACTACAATTATCTACTGTGTTTGTTCTTTTCCTTTCCAGAAAAATGAAACCATCAATGCCAGAGACAGGGTGCTGACCCAGTGGGAGGGAGCATGTGGGAGCAGAGATTCTATGCCTTTGATTGGCTTTCTCCCTTTGATCTCCCTACCTGGTTCCCTGGACTCCCTGCTGGTACCTCCCTTGGGCAGCTCCCTTCGCAGAGCAGGGCAGGGCAGGGTGGAGAGTTTCTGAGCAGGAAGAGAGACAGAGGATCAGGCAGGTGAAGTTTAACGGTGTCCTTGATCTCAGTGGCTCAGGGCTGTGCCTTTCCTGGGGATGGGTTTGTTGTGGAGGTGGGACAGCCCCCCAGGTCCCACTGAGCATCAGTACTCAGTCTGACTGCTGTCTGCCAGACACTCCAGACTCCAGAAGTTTGCACATCCCCAGGTGTCCGCAAGGGGGCAGTGGCTCTGTGGGCTGCACCCTTTGAGCACTCCTGTCCTGAAGCCTGCCAACTCTTTCTGCTCCTAAGATCCCTTTTCAACTGGTACCCTCCAGCCTGACCGACCCCCCCCCCCCGCCAGGCTCCTCACAGGCAGGCACTTGGTGTCATTCAGGTTGACTTTCTCAGCACCTCGCTTAGCTCTGGGAACAGGATGAGGAGGAAATAAATATCACATGAACGAATGAAAGCAGCTGTTTGAGAATTCATGTCTGTGTGTTTTCAGGTTTTGCTTAAGTTGTCTTCCCTGTGGTCTAGCTTCTTTTAGGTCCAACCAAATCTTCCCCAAGCCCCGAGGCCTCTGATGATGTCTCTGGCTTCTAGAAGCAGCATATTCAGTCAGGGGAGCAGAGAGCAGTGTTCTCCAGACAACCCACGCATGCTGTTCAGATATTTTTTACTTTTTACAAGTCTTAGGCTTCCCAATGGTTCTTTTTCATTCTACCATGGAAATTAGGACTTCTTTTGTTTTATTCTGGGAGTGCCAGCTCCTCATTTATTTCTGTCACGATAGAAGGGGTAGACCTTCAGTGCTCCCCTGAGTTAAATTTACCAAGGCCAAATCCCACGCAATGCGCTGGAAAGTTCTAAGGCTGTGTCTAGAGGGTTTCCGGACTCTTGGAAGAGAGAGCCATGGTGTGGCTGAGGCACCCGCATACTTTCTTACAAGTTAGACCCAAGCTGGGGAAGCCATACAGAGGGTCAGGAGTTAGGCGGATTACTCTGTCCTTCATGGCCCAGGGACCGGTTTTGTGAAAGACAGTTTTTCACAGACTGGGAGTGGGAAATGGTTTGGGGATGAATCAAGTACACTACATCTACTACGAACTTTATTCTTAGAACATCAGCTCCACCTCAGATCACCAGGCACTAGATCCTGGAGGCTGGGGACCCTAGATTAGAAGACATATTTCCAGCTTGATTTCTGGCTGTCCACCCTCTGAGTGGCAGAACAAGCCAGTCTCCAAGTTCTTCGGCGGCAAGCCAGTCCAGCCGCTACCTAGAGAGGGTACTGCTTTACTTACACCTCAACATTCCCCAAACTAAGATCATGGCATCCGCTCCCACCACAGTGATGGCAAATAGATGGGGAAAAAGTGGAAACAGTGACAGATTTTATTCTGGGGGGCTCCAAAATCACTACGGATGGTAGTTGCAGCCACGAAATTAAAAGACTCTAGCTTCTTGGAAGAAAAGCTACGACAAACCTAGGCAGCATATTAAAAAGCAGAGATATCACTTCGTGACAAAGGTCCATATAGTCAAAGCTATGGTTTTTCCAATAGTCATGTACAGATGTGAGAGTTGGACCATAATGAAGGCTGGAGAGCTGAAGAATTGATGCTTTCAAATTGTGGTGCTGGAGAAGACTCTTGAGAGTCCCCTTAGCCAGGAGGTCAAACCAGTCAATCCTAAAGAAGATCAACCTTGAATATTCATTGGAAGGACTGATGCTGAAACGGAAGCTCCAATACTTTGGTTACCTGATGTAAAGAGCCAACTTATTGGAAAAGACCCTGATGCTGAGAAAGATTGAGGGCAAGAGTAGAAGGGGGTGACAGAGGAAAAGAGGATGGCATTACTGGCTCAATGGACATGAGTTTGAGCAAGCTCTGGGAGATGGTGAAGGGCAGGGAAGCCTGACGTGCTGCAGTTCATGCAGTCGCAAAGAGTCAGACGCAACTCAGCGACGGAACAACATGAACCTCTAGAGCTTGGTGGGTTGCGGTCCATGGGGTCGCCAAGACTTGGACATGACCAAGTGACTGAGCATGGACACATTCTTTCCTGTAGGGAAAGAAACGCTTTCCAATGGCCTAACGTTTCATTTCCAAAGAGTGAGGTGAGGGTGTGAGATGAAAGAATCCAAGGCCCTCGTAGGACACTCAGGGGTCAGCTGGTCAAATCCAGCCAGTCATTTGTTTTTTACAGTCTTCTGGCTCAGAGTTATACTTACATTTTCAAATAGTTGAAAGAAGTCAAGAGAATACTATTTTGTGACACATGAAAATGATGCCAAATTCAAATTTGTGTCTATAAATAAAGTTCTATTAGTAACACAGCCCTGTTCATTCATTTATATGGTGTCGAGGGCTGTTTTCACCACACAGGGGCAGAGATGGATTCTTGTGACAGAGACAGTAGGCTATATGGGGCTGAAAATACTATCTGGCCCTTTACAGAAAACATTTGCTGACCCCTGCTCTACAGCCTAGAGGGTCCCTCTGACCCTGCTCCCAGCTTCCAATGTGTCCCCTGGAAATCTGAACATTATGGGGAAATTTCTTGCCTTTTGAGTAGATTTTCTCTTATCTTACTTTTTTTCTTTTAAATGAAGAAAGAGACATATTAAAGGATGAAGCTGGGAGTTAGTAATTCTTGAAATACGATATTTTTTTGTGACTCGACGCACAGTCACTGAACTTCTTTCTTTCTTTCTTTTCACCCTTTTAAGTTTTTGTTTGATATCGGAGAATAGTCTGTTAACAGCGTTGTGACAGTTGCCGGTGGACAACAAAGGGACTCGGTCAATACATATCCATGTATCCATTCTCCCCAAACTCCCCTCCCATCCAGCGTGCCACATAACATGGAGCAGAATACCCTGTGTCGTACAGTACGACCTTGTTGGTCATCCATTTTAAATACAGCCACGTGTCCATGTCCATCTCCAAATCCCTAACTATCTCCCCCGCCCCTTCTTCCCCCTGGCAACCATAGTTTCATTCTCTAGGTCTGTGGGTCTGTTTCTGTTTTGTAAGTAAGTTCATTTCAAAGATGCTGAATTTCTCTCTGGGTCTTCTCATTCTCCCCCCTGAAAAATAGCGCTGCCAGAAAGTCATGGAAAAATCAGACAGGCGGGTGGGTCTGTGCTGCTCTGGTGGCCCAAAGACCCCACCTCCCAGGACCGACCTTATTGAAAGCATCCTGTCGGTCTCAGCTTGGGTGTGTGAGTCCTCACTGGGCAGGTTGTTGTCATTTTTGGCTTTGAAGATATGCTCCTCATCACGGCAGGCATATGGTTTTAAATATCTGCCAACAGGTGCTTATTCACCACCCAGCGGGGGCAAATGCTGCACGAAACACCAGGGAAATGCAGGTAAAGCAGGCGAGGGCCCTGCTCTCAGGCAGCTTTAACACATGCACTCCAGTACAAGGACAGCCCATCAGTGGGTGGGAACAGGGTCAACTGGGCACCCACCTCAGTGGGCCCCTGCCCCACATCCATGATTCTCGAAACCACCTTACTGGTTAAGCACCTACTGTATGCCAGCCCGTATGCTCGCTGAGGGGCACAGTGCTTTGTGTACAGCGAGGCTGTGTACACATATTGACTATATAAATGCTTATATATGATTGAGTCGCTGCTGTTACATGTGCACCAATACCAGGCCTTTTCTAGGAGCTTCCCAGAGGTTCCAGAGAGCTTGAAGAAAGAGGGAGGGTGATACAGGTATTCAAAGAGACCGTATTTCCCCGATGTCTCACTCCTCTCTGCATCTCTGCTGTGAAAGTGATGGTCTCTCTATCCCTGAGGAGGGTCAGCAGGTTGATGTTCAGATGTGCCGTTTCTTCCTAAATCCATCTCTAATCTCTTTGGTTTTTCCAGTAGTCACGTATGGATGTGAGAGTTGGACTATGAAGAAAGCTGAACGCCAAAGAATTGATGCTTTTGAACTGTGGTGTTGGAGTAGACTCTTGAGAGTCCCTTGGACTGCAAGGAGATCCAACCAGTCCATCCTAAAGGAGAGCAGTCCTGACTATTCATTGGAAGGACTGATGTTGAAGCTGAAACTCCAATACTTTGGCCACCTGATGTGAAGAACTGACTCATTTGAAAAGACCCTGATGTTTGGAAAGATTGAAGGCAGGAGGAGAAGGGGACAACAGAGGATGAGATGGTTGGATGGCACCACTGACTCGATGGACATGAGTTTGAGTAAGCTCTGGGTGTTGGTGATGGACAGGGAAGCCTGGTGTACTGCAGTCCATGGGGTCACAGAGTCAGACATGACTGAGTAAATGAACTGAACTGAACTGAATCTCTTTGTCTTGATACTCAATTATCCTGTCCTGGAGTTTCTCTTTAGCTCCACCTCTGTTCCCATATTCTGGTCTCATGGGCTTCTATTCATAGTTAAAATTTGAATCAGCCCAACTGGGAAAGGCTTCAGATATTAGTAGGGAAGGAATGGCCTTTTCCCCCAATGCAATTAGGAAACCCCAATCCTCATGTGCTGACAATAGAAGAAGTGTCTCGTGTGGGATGAGAGAGCAGACTTCTCTCTCTCCAGCCCTGAGATCCACCTTGAGGTTGGGCCTTTTGTTAAAGTCTCCAGGCTGGCTGCCCCCTTCTTAACCCTCAAGGCCATGCACGAATACTTGGCAGTCAGCATTTAGTCAAGGTGGTGCTTAGTGTCAAGAATACCAAAAAGGAAGAAAAATGAGGCGGTGGAACTTGGTGACCTGGCATTCAAGCCTTGGCTTGTTCTCTGAAGCTCCCAGGATGAGACGGAGAGTGACGTCACCTTGATGTCCACCACCAGGAGCCGTTGCCTAGACAACGGCCCTCCTGGAGGTGAGCCGGGAGATAAAGGCTCATTTCTGTGTTCCGATTTCCAGTAGAGGACATGCTGCCTCCTTGGACCCTTGATCTTTGCCCTCTGTGCAGAGGTGTGGCCATAAAACCTGTGACCTAACGGGACAGCCTCTCCAAATACCAGTAAGTCAACTTAACAGTCCTTCTGTTAGGGAAAACATACTGACCAAAACCGCCCAGCATGGCCAGGTACCACAGTAACCATTTATGTGAGTTATTTTAATGGCAGGAGGTCATGGTAAGGAACGTGGAACTAATAAGTCACCACCAACAGGAAGAATTTGGGACAGGTCAAAAGGAGACACCACGTGTCCTTCCACCTCCCAGAACCCTTCTCGCTGGAATCTGTCTTGGCTGAGCAGGGGGTGCACCACCAGGAAGGACCCTGAGTCAGAGTGATTGGCCAGAGAAAACCCAGAAATCCCGAGAAATCCCAGAAATCACCATAAAACCCAAGACCGCGAGCCACGTGGCAGAGCAGTTCTCCCAGGTTCCCGTAGCCTGCTGCTCTCCGCCTGGCACTCCTTCCCAATAAAGTCTCTTGCTTTGTCAACTCATGTGTCTCCTCGGAAATTTCATTTCTGAGTGTTAGACAAGAGCCCACTCTCAGTCCCTGGAAGGGGTCTCCCTTCCTGAAACACTTCAAGAGGTATGGAGGAACAGCAAGTGGCCATTCGGTTATCTCAAGAGTTGGGGTGGTCAGCAGAGCCCCAAGAAGAACAAATCTCTTTGATGCTCAAAGAACATTCCCTTCAAGGCCTTGTCACTTCTGGCTCCTCCTGTCTCCAGCCTTCAAAATTGTCCAAGGGCTGCCTGCTCCCCAGAGCATGTCCTATGCTTTCAAAGGCAGGTAGGCCTTGCTCCGCCCGAGAAGGCCTCTGTCCGTTTATGCTTTTGGTCTCCAGGGGCTAAGTCTCCGCCACCCAGCCTGCATTTGGGGTTCATAAGAATGTGCATCTGTGAATCTGGAAGGTTCTGAGTGTACATCACAGGGACAAGCAGGTGCCTCGGCCTCAGTGTGAATGCAAGTTCCTGTGCCTGCTGCAGAATGAGGCCCAACAAGCTGAAACCCCCGTGTTTGGAGCAGAGAGAGGTTTATTGCAGGGCCATGCAAGGACATGAGGTGGTGAGCTCCCAAAAGGTTTGGAAAAGCATTTTTAAGTGGCAGGTGATGAGGGTGGGGGTCACTGGGGTGGGGGGTCGTGGGGTGTGTGATTAGCTTGTGCACGAGCCTCTGATCAGCTGGTGAGGGGGAGCAGGGGGTGTCACAGGGGTTCCGTCCACCAGTCCTGAGGCTCCAGGAGGCCTGGGGCCCGGTGCTCATGGTCCTCAAGTAGTCAACATCTTGCTTTTGGTGGGGGGTTTCCACCTCTGCAAAACAGCGCAGGAAATGTGCATCATATACTATTACCTAGGTACTTCAGAGAGGAGCTAAAGCAGAGGGATAAGAGGGAAGGCCCGTCCCGGAATGGCTGGTGGGTCCTGCTCGATTTGCCGTTGTTGCTTAGTTGCACTCAGTTGTGTCCGACTCTTTGGCAGCTCTATGGACTGTAGCCTACCGGGCTCCTCTGGCCATGGAATTTTCCAGGCAAGAATACTGGAGTGGGGTTGCCATTCTCTACTCCAAGGGATCTTTCTGACCCAGGGATCAAAACCCAAGGCTCCTGCGTCTCCGGTATTGACAGGCGGGTTTTTTTACCCACTGAGCCACTGGAAGCTCCCTGCTCAGGTGCATGCCTGTGGGCTCAGGCACTCAGTTGTGTCCAACTCGTTGCAACCCCATGGACTGTAGCCCGCCCAGCTCCTCTGTCCATGGGGTTCTCCAGGCAAGGATACTGGAGTGGGCTGCCATTTCCTTTTCCAACCTTGATTGGCTACGTCGACCCTATTGCCACGTGGATCACGGTCCTCTGGCGCGGTGGCGCTGTGTTTTGAGGCGTCCCTGGCCTCTACCCACAGGATGCCTTCCTTCTCCAGTTGTGACAACCAGAACAGCCTCAGACCTTCCGAGAATCTGTGGTTGAGAACCGCTGAGGAAAAGCGAAACAGAAACGGTTGGAGAGTTGTTCCATTTGTTTCGAATTTGTGGCTGGGTCACCAAAGCTGATGCTAGTCCCCAGTGCTTGGCCTTGGGCTACTCCATTCGAGATCAGAGTCTCAGCTTCCACCTTCTACCATGACCACCCCTTCCACCCCCTGCACACACAGAACCCCCCCAAACCCCCGCAAGCAGGTTGTGTGTGGGGGTGGGGTGTGGGGCTGTAAATTTCACCAGACTTCCAGAGGAGACTTCTCTGAGCACCAGCCCCGGAGCTTTGGGTGGTCAGAAATTGTTGATTACTGGCTGATTTACACTGTAAAAATAAAAGGATTTTCACGGAGGGGTGAGCAAGTCAGGATGGGGTCCGTGATGTTCAAGATTTCAGGATGTCAGATTCCCGAGAGAGGTGGGATTACTGAGGTAGGACAAGAGAGGTGACTTTGCTTGTTAAACATTTAAAGCATCAGATTGAAACGATTGCTCTATCTCCTTCAACCTTCGGACTAATTGACTATTTGATTAACTGCGCATCTCTTTGCCTTTTACATGTTTAACTTTATGAGTGGCTGACTGTTAATGCGCGGTGGGTTTTCCCTTCCCTCCTGGGCTGGGCTTTCTCTGCTGGCCTCCATGAATGACCAAAACGCAAGGAGAAAAGATGAGGCTGCTGTTGGGGGAGGTCTGAAAACCCTTCGTCACGTGAGGAAAGGTTGGCAGTATTGTGCTAATGAAAAGTATACATGACGTGATCCTAAATGTGCTTTATAATATGGAGACATAGGTGCACACACACTCTGGAAAAGTCTTTTGTTTTTTTAAATTTTGGCCACACTGTGTGGCATGTGATATCTTAGTTCCTTCAACAGGGATCAAACCTGTGCCTCCTATAGTAGAAGCACAGTCTTAACCACTGGATCACAGGGAAGCCCTGGAAAAAGTCTTAATACAAATGTACCAAAATGTTAATAGTATTTACTTCTAGTGTGGATTATATGATTTTAGTTTTGTTTCACCTCTCTGCTTTGCTGAAGATTTTCTACAATCAGTATGTATTATTTTTACAACCTGAAAATAAAAACCACATTAAAGGTACTTTATTTTGTATCACTATTATCATGTTATTATTATTATTTAATGCCTGCAGAGGTGAAAAGGCGAGGTGCTTATCATTTCTGGAGGGGAAAGACCATGTGATGAACAGGTGAATAGTTCATGAATCCACATCCAGAGCTCACAGCCTTGGGGCTAGAGTAAAGTCAGCCCTCAGCCAGGCCACTGCTAAGCCTCTCCAGGGTCACTCCACTCCCCGCTGTGGTAAACTATAGTGGAGAAACCCAGCCACAAAGAGTGGGGGCCCACACCCATTATAGCACACCTCTCAAGGTCAAAGGAAGGAAATGGCTCAGTTCCACAGTTGAGAATGCAGCCCTTGCTGGTGTGACCTGTTACAGACTGGTCTTGGTCTTGGAGACAATCCAAGACAAAGGTCTCTGTTCTCAAGGAGCTTCTAGTTTTCAGGCTCAAGGAGCAGCGGATGAGTGTGTAATTCTAAGAAAACCACAGATGGGGAGGGTAATGGGAAGGAGTAACTCCACTTGGGAAAATCCAGGGTGACTCCATGGCAGAGGTGTCATTTGGAAGCACAAGTGAAGTAAGGGAGCAGCTCAGAAGGAAGTCAGAGAGGGAGAGGGGCTGTTTTCCACATGCAATCCTGGAGGCCTGGCAGTGGCACCAGAAGGAGCGAGCTGGGCAGTATCCTTTGGGGCCTGGCTCCCTCCTCCAGAGGCAAGTGCTGTCACTGCCCCTGGGTTCTCCTGGTCCCCAGTAACATCTCCATCCAGCTGCTTTCCTGGGAAAGGGTTGCTGGCCAGGGCAGGAGGACCTGAGCCTTACTCGGTCCAGGGTTCTGTGTACGGTCAATTCAATTCATTTGGAACCTGTGATGATTTAATCGGAGCCGGAGTGATATTCAGTTTCGCTTTAACATGCTGGTTCATAAGCAAATCATTTCAGTAAATAAAATCCCAAGGCCAGCTGTTCATCCTGCTCCAGCAAGCCCTTGTTTCGGGCAAGGGCACTCTGCAGGGAGGACGGAGACAAACCAAAGAGGAAAGGCCGACCTGCCCTGGGGTAGCCTGAACCTTGGGGAGTGAGCCTCCATCTCTTGCAGCATCGGCAGGTCACCAAGACGCGACTTCTGCCTGGGTTTCCTGGATGTGTTTTATCAAACCTCACTGACTCCTCCCTGACTCCTCCATCCTTAAACTCAGACATAAAAGGCAGATGACACGAGAGAGGCTTGGCCTGGGTACCAGTATACTGTGGGGCCATCCCCACCTACAGTTTAGAGCTTCAGAGTCTGTGCACCTGATGCTGAATCCCGATTCTATGCTTGCCAGCTGTTTGATCTTGAGCAAGAGATTTGTTGCTTCATAGACTCACTGATGTCTCATGTTGAGAGTTGACTAATTTCCAGGAATTGTGCTTAGCGCTTATCACATATAGCTCTTATTATCTCACTTTGCAGATGAGGAAACTGAGGCAGAGAAAGAGAGAGAGGTCAGACCATATGCCCAAAGTCACACAGCTGCTCAGAAGAGGTGCCTAGGTGCTCTTTATCTCCTGGGGTTGCTGGGAGGGGCTGAGTGAGTTACCCGTGGTGAAGCTCACAGTATCTGGCACACGGTAAGTGCTTGATAAATGGTTGTTATCACTGTTATTATATTGCCTCTTTGCTCCCCACCCCTTCCCTCTCCCGCCAGGCAGAGACGTTCCCAGCAGAGCCTCCCTGGGAGGTAGGAGCTCAGGGCCATCTGTCCACCCCAGGAGGCTGCCCAGGTGAGGCTGGAGCCCAAAGGGCCAGGACAGGATGGGAGGGGAGCATCTTCTCACAGCCAAGCCCTGATTGGAGCCCATTTACATCTTAAAACTCAACTTGGAAAACCACAATCCATCAGCCAGTGATGGTGTAAATTGCTTTGCTAAATATATTTCTGGGTACATGGTAAGTAAAAATATCATGAATTTAATAAGCCTTGGAATTCACATTTTTCCAACCCTAATTAAGTTTCTGCTTTGCTTTGGACGTGCTCTTCTCATCAGCGAGGTTGGGGAGGGAGGGCTCTTACGTTTGCTGGAGCTGGGCTGGCCCCAGTTAGCTGCTTTCATTAGTGCGTTTCATCCTCCCAGCAGCTCTGTGTGGCCAGGTTCATTATTCCTGCTTTGCTGAGGCTGAACCGAGTCTCAGGGAGGCTCAGTGTTCTACCTAGGGTCACGGCCAAGAGTCAGGATTTGTACCACATTCTAGCTACCTCCTTCAACTGCCCGCACTCCCTGGGACCTGATGGGTCAGTGAAGTGGCCCCTCTTGTTCCAGAGTCTGCACACAGCTTGGCTCACCCCCTTGGGGGGGTGTCCTACACCTTAAGAACTGTGTACACGCCTATGTGTTCACTCATGAGCCCTCCCCCTCCACACGCACACATTCCCATGGACCCACCATGCACACACAAATGGTCGTCATGGGTGCCACATCCCATGATGAGGACCCATGGGTGCTGCTGGCAGGGGGTGGTGCCTCTACCCAGAATGGCTACCACAGCAGGGATGTTCACCATTGTGATGGTTGATTTTGTGTGTCAACTTGGCTGGGTCACAGTGCCCAGAAATTTCATCACACATTATTCTGTGACGTTTCTGTGAAGGTGTTTTTGGATGAGATGAACTCTGAAATCAGTGCACTTGGAGCAAAGCAGATTGCTCTCCCTAGGGTGGGTGGCAGGTGGGCCTCACACTATCAGATGAAGTCTTGATTAGAACAAAGACTGACCTCCCCAGAGCCAGAGGGGAGGCCACCAACAGACAGCCACTGGACTCAGACTGCATGCCTTCCCCCAGTCTCCAGTCTTCCCGCCTTCCCCTATGAGCCTCCACAATCACATAAGCCAATTCCTTAAAATACATCTCTCTCTCTCTATTTATATACACATCCTGTCGGTTCTGTTTCTCTAGAAAACCCACACAAATACAACCATGTTCAAGCACTGTGCCAGACTCTCCGTCAACACAGAACCTTCTCAATGCTCAGGGAAGTGAGGGCTGATTCCACCCTTTTACCAACGAGGAAATGGGGGTGTGGAGGGCTTGGGCGATTTGCCTTCCAGGCTGGCAGAGGGGTTGAGAGCTCTGGACTTCATCAGAGCAGTCTGAATTCCAGTTCTGGTGTGGGAACAGTAGCGTAGGCCTCTGGTTCTTCAATCATATGGTGGGAAAACACCTTCCCCACGGGGTTGCTCGGGAGGTGAAATAGGGTGACATCTGAAAGCAGTCAGGAGCTGTTAGGAGTGGGAGCAGAATCAGAACTGAAGCCGGGTGTGTCGGCTACAGGAGCCTGCATCCTGGGCTCATTGGTCCCACGGTCTCGGTCTGAACACCGGGGTGATCCCTGGGTTCTGTGCTCCAGGAGGGGGCTGGCTCCTCCCTCCAGGCTGCCCTAGAACCAGCGCCCAGGCCCCCTCCCCACTTCCTGGGAGGCAGGGCACGCAGTGCTGTGCAGGAGAGGTGATGGGGAGGGGGCAGCATCCATCTGTCTGGTGTTTCCTAGGCCTCAGCTGTGCTGCTGTCTAACCATCCACAGAATATCAGTTGCATGTCACTGGGCTATGTTCAGAGGCGTAATGTATTCTCCAGGGAGCTGTGTGCACCCGAGGGCCAGGGCAAGGCAGGAAGACCCTGCTGCTCTTCCCTTTGCAGGGTCCAAGGGGGCCGTACAGCCCTTTCAAGTCACTTCATGAGCATTCCCAAGACCCCCTGAAGAAATGAGGTTGGGCAGGCTGTAGGAAAACAGGCCAGGGCTCAAGGTGGCCCCTTAGCATGTGAGTAGCTAAGGCTGTACCTTGTACCTTGGCTGACCCAATTCTCCAGACCCTGGCTTCAGGGTCTGTCCTGACTCTGCTTAAAAGCCTCTCAGTGACGGCACTGCTTTTAGGACAAACTCATCCTGGAAGGATAGCCAGGACCCTCAGCACCCCTGAGGCAGTGCCCAGGGCGTGGCTGCAGGATCAGCCTGGGAGGGTCTCCAGCACATCCTGCATGACCTCGGATGCTGCGTTGCCCCTCCGGTGCCTCAGTCTCCTCGCCTCTAAGATGAAGGTTGCAATAGGACCTGCATCACGGATTCTGCCTGGAAAGCAGGTGCCATTTCATAAACATTGGCCTGTTACCGTGAAGATCACTGTACCTCTCCTCCATCCCCATCGGCCAAGACAGAGAGAGGAAGCTGGCCTGACTCCAGTGCAGTGTGTGAAGGAAGCCTGGTCTCTCCCTTCCTGTTGGAGGAGGGCAGGGGAACTTTCTCTCCCCCCCATCAAGGTAGCTCCTGGTTGGCCGTTTAATGTGGCCAACAGGTTTTCTGGCCCCTCTTGCTCCTGAGCAGGGTGGAGACAGGGTGGCTGGAAGCAGCCCCAGGTCCCGGGAGGGGTAGCTGTGACCTGTCTGCTTTCCCACCGTTGATGGATGAGGTTGTGTGCCCCTGCCTTGGATGGAGTGAACCCCAAGGAGAGATCTGGGCTTCAGCCATTCCGCAGGGACTCCCCACAAGAAGGTTTCCGTCTGGAATAGATGTGGGAGGGGAAGGGAAGATGGAGAAAGGAATAAGCTGGATCTGGGCCTCCCTGACCAAGTAATGATGCTGTCGGGGGGGGTCCCTGCAGGGACCACCTTAAGCGAGGGGCCAGGGCTGGCTGGTCAGACTTAGACAGAGAGGCCAGCAGCAAGATGCTGCCCTTAGGCAGGGAATCAGAGGGAGGGGGTGACCCACAGACCCCACCCCAATCCATTCAGCCATAGCCAAGCCTGGAGGAACAGAGCTCTGAATTTTGCCAAGACTGAAGTTCTAAATAAATCGGAATAAATACTGAAAATGCATGCATGCTAAGTTGTTTCAGTCGTGTCTGACTCTGTGTGATCCTATGGACTGTAGCCCACCAGGCTCCTCTGTCCATGGGATTCTCCAGGCAAGAATACTAGAGTGGGTTGTTGTGCCCTCCTCCAGGAAGTCTTCCTGACCCAGGGATCCAAACTGCACCTCTTACAAGATCAAACCTCTTATCAAACCTCCTGCATTGGCAGGCAGGTTCTTTACCACTAGCGCCACCTGGGAAGACCAATATTGAAATAGAGGGTTGTAACAACTGGGCTGAAAATGTGTATAATTTGGCTAAATGTCTTTAAGGGAGCAGAAAAAGGGAGATTTGGCAGAATGCAGTTAGGGGGAATTATGGGGCCACATAAAATCATTTCATATGTGTACTCAAATATGTCCAGACTCCTCAATACTGGGTTAAATGTATTTATTTGTTTAATTTCTATCTGCCTGTGTGAGCATCTGTGCTTTTCTCGTTGGCAATGATATCCTTGGTCAGGCATACTGCAGGCCTTTTATAAAGGCTGGTTGTGTGAATCAATGAATGGGCCTTGGTCTCCTGACCCTGGAATTACAGGGGAGAGGAATTCAGAGTGTGTGTGTGTGAGGGGGGTCCCCATATCTGCCAGCTACCTGCCTGTGGCTGTACTCGTTCTATCTTTCCCTTCGATGGGTCCAGGTTGGGAGGTAAGGGAGGGAGTAAGCAGTCTGGCATGTGTTTAAAGGGAGCATCTTTCAACCAATAGGAGCTCTACCGCGGGCGGGGCCATGGTGGGGGGAGTGCTGGTGAGACCACCTGAGGGGGGAGCAGACCAGGCCCTGGGAGGAGGAAACGTGTGTGTGTGTGTGTGTGTGTGTGTCTGGGTGGGGTGGGGCACAGGTCCCTTCCTTCTCCTTATCCTGCTCCATTTTCTTCATTTCCCCAGAAAGCCAGGGCTGCAGAGCAAAGGGAATCACAGCATGCCATGAGCACGGAGGCCCAGGTGGAGGTCCACAGATGGTTCGTCCAGAGCCCAAGGTCCGGGGCCGCGGTGGGGAGAGCGACCCCCTGCCCTGCCAGCTCCAAAGCCATGTCCATCCACCTGGACGCCTGGGGAATGGGGATGAAGGAAGAGACGGCGCCCTTGACTGTTAACTTCTTCAGACACGTAGGACCTTCCTCTCTCCTTCTGAGCGGCTCCAGAGCTGTCGGCCCTCAGGGCGTCTCTTCTTTGAAATCAAATTCCTCTCTGGGTTTCTCTGTCTTTCACACACACACATGAATCCTCGAGGCTGAATCAGACCTCTCTTCATTTTCCACAAACCATTATTTTCTTGCCCTTGTGGCTTCAGCCCCTCAGGGAGCTACTCTGACCACCCCAGGGGTTACTGTTCTTCACCAGGAGGTAAACTTCGTAAGCAGTGGGCTCGGGGAGCCCCTGCCCTGTGGTCCCAGGAGCCTCCGGAGGGCGGTCCCTCTCCCCACTCCCTCGGTCCACCGGCTTCCCTCCCGAGCAACATGGCCACCCGGGAGGGACCACTTGCAGCATCCGGGGACGCAGACGCGGTGGATGCTGGTCCTTCGTGGGCCCGGCTGCTGCTCCCTCCCAAAGCCAGCTTCCTGCTCCGGAGAGGTTGGGGCTGCCGAGGCCCGGACTGAGGCATGTGATCCTACAAGAGGTATTTTTAGCTTTCTCATTAACCGAGTGCTTTCAAATTAGCCTTCTATTAACCTCAAAGGAAAATGAAAGTGTGATTTTTTTTCCCCTTCCTTTCCAGAGTAAGTCTCTCTTGCAGAAGAATATCAAGGTTCCATGATTAACGTTTCATGCGTCTTGAAGCTCTAATGAAGTTGGCTTCTCTAATATCGAACTTGATGGAATAATTGGTCCACGGTCTCTGCAATGGAGAGGGAGATGCTGCCGCGCAGGGCAAATTGGTCTTTTCCTTCTCATCTCAAACATGCTTTGCTTCTGTCTCCCCTTTCCTCCCCCGCAAAGGCGCCCCCATCACCACTCTCAGTCGGGAAGGGTCCATGTGACCGACTGTCCCTTTCGGCCTCATCTGAGAAGTCGCCACCTGCTCTGCGTTGGTGATCGCAGACTGACACTTGGACACAGCTGCTGTCTGAAGCACTGTCTGGTCCTTGAGCCTCGTGGCCCGGGTCACAGAGGAGGCCTCTTGACTTTGGCGGTGTCCCTTGAAGTGGGCTTTTGCACGCCACTGGCTGGAGAGGGGAATAAATAGCTTTGCGATTTCCCAGTACTGTCAGGTAGCAAGTCCAAAGAAAGAGGCTGATTCCGTTTCTACTCTCCACCGCAGAAGCGGGAGGACTCCGCCCGCCCAGGCTTACCAGTCAGCAGGTCTCTGGCTCAGGGATGGCAAACATGGTCTGGCAGGAGGGGGCCGTGCTGCCCACCATCTCGAGGACACTGTATGGAGTGTGTGTGGGCGTCTGACAAAGATGGGCGTCCAGGAGAGAGCCGGCTGGACGCTCGCACTCCCCAGGACACTGAAAGAGATGGTGGGGCTGCTTCTGAAGGACTCGGGTCAAAGTCAGAATTGTTCATCAGTTGCTCCAGCCTGTTGGTGATGCCCTAGGACTTGATACCTCTTTGTCTCCCTTATCCCGTTTTCCCAGTCCCCTCCTCCCCCTGAGTCCTCGCTGCTGATTGCCGCTCCCTCTCCCCATCCCCCAGTCTTCCTCTCTTTCTTTCTCCCTCCATTCCTGAGCCTGCACTTCCTATAGCCATCATGGCAAAGAAGGGCTTTGGGCTTCTCATCCAAAAGTCTCTTAGGAAGACCATTTGCTTCTTGTTAGCATTAAGCTCCATGTGTGAGCAGTTGCTCAGCCAAGGGGGCCAGGCCAAGAACAGCTTGATGAAGAGCTTTCTATCTTACATGAGGGACGCTCCTTGGTCCTGAAGACCTGCATCTCACAAGGAGGGGGCTCCTCCCTAGGTATTCCCACTCACCCTCTCTCATTATGCCAGAGGAGGGTCTCTCCTCCCCAAGTGGCTCGCCCACCCTCCTCTAGATGTGACCAAGTTCCTGGGGGCCCTGAGAAAAAGCAACAGGCCCACAATTTAAAAGACCAGAGAGAAGGAAGTTCCCTGGTTGTCCAGTGGTTAGGACTTGGTGCTTTCACTGGGGTTTGATCCCTGGCTGGGGAACTAAGATCTCGAAAGTTGTGCAGTCCAGTTGGAAAAAAAAAAAGACCAGAGAGTCACGTGTACATGGATGACCCACACACCCCCACGTGTCCAACCACCACTTTGCCATCCCTACCTGAAGGTCCCCCTGCAACTCCACAGTTGAGACGTCAGAAGGTAAATTCATCACCTCACTGTCAAACTTCTTCCTTCTTATGTCCGACCTGGTTAGTGGTGTCCATTGCCCATCACCCACACCAGGAATGCAGAACTCATAGATTCTTCCACATCCCACCAGTCACCAAGTCCTGTCCATACTCACCCAGTGGGCCCTTCTGCCCTCTATCCCTCCATCCTGCAGCCACTCAGGCTCTCAGAGCTTTGCGATGGTCCTTCAGCTTGTGTTGCTGCTGCAAGTTTCCTAAGTCCACTTCCCTTTCTGCAGCCAGAGTGCTTGTCCTAAAACGTGCTGGTGATTATGCTGCTCCCCTGCTACTACTTTCAATGGCTCCCAGTTACCTTCACTGAAAGTCCATATTCCTTGAATAATTTTCCCAGGAGTGGGACCAGCCCATTGATTCAGCTTTATCCCTGGTCACTCTCCCCCTACAAACCTCTGTCCAGCCAGACCCAAACAACTGCACTTCCTTGGACATCCTTGGCCATTTCATATCTTTGGGCTTTATATATGGTGTTGCCTTTGACTGGTATGCTCTTTCCTCCTGGCCATCCTACAAAGCCCCTTCAAGTGAACCCTCTTCTGGGAAGCTATTACAGCTGGGAAGTTCTTCACATTGTCTATTAGAATCCCTGCCTGTTCCCCTGATTTTCCCCAGATCTCACTGTTGTCTACGCTAAAGTTCTCTGGAAAGGTGAGCTCTGGAAGAACGTTCTCTAGGTGTTTTCCATACCACGGTCAATACTAACATTCTGTAGTTTCAATAAAAGTTCTGTCATCCTCCCAGGTTTTGTAGACAGAGCCAAACTGCCTTCATTTTACCCTTATTCTCTCCCTCCATCTTCCCTCCTGACTGCCTTCTCTTTATTGCATCTTCTTAGAATGAAGCCCTGTGTAGGGCACTGGTCTTCGAGTTTGATTTTAACTTCCTAAACCAGAGCTTCATGTGGTCCCTTCCTCTTTTGCTACTTCCTCTTCCTCTGTCTCTTCCTCCTCCAGGGATGACGACAGTGACATTTTTCTTCTCATCTCCATTGGTCTGCAGACCCTTGTGCCCGGGAGTATGGATGTCATCTTGTTATTTGAGAGCTTCTCTCAAGTCCCACATGACGCCCTGGTTGCATCTCCCAGCCCTGGTCCCTCCAGCTCCTTAGCATCTCCACCAGAGATGGGGTGGGGAGGAAGAGGACAGAACTCAGTTTTACTCCTGTTACAATTCGGGCCAAAGGTAGGAAGCGGAGGACACTGATCCTACTGGGCACCAGGAGGTGGGCAGATTTTCACTTCTCACTTGTCCATTTGACCTGGTCCCTCCCTTACTCCCCCAACGGTTCCACACCATGAGTCCACCTGGGCCGGCAGCAACACAGGTAAGGCTTCTTTTGAAGGAGGCGCAGACACAAAAATATAGTCTTAAAGTCAGGTAGGGGGTAATTAGTTACATTTCCAAAGAATTCTTACCTTTCCGAAGGCTCTGCAGCAGGGGGCCCTTAATTAACCCGCTCCCCTGGAGTGTTGACAACAGAGCTGAGCTGGGCCAAGCTCCACTCCTGTGCACGCCTGGCCCCCAACCAGCTTATTTTCCTTCCTTTGCTACCTTTGTATCTTTTTTAGTTTTAATTAAGTTCTTTATTATCATGCTTGCTTTTTGAGGTAGGGGAGGAGCCTGCCTTGATTTTCTTCATTTCACAGATGTAGAAAACCAGGGTTACAACTGCACAGCCAGAGCACAGAGGAAACCAGACCCAAGGGGAAGCCAGAACTCCTGGTTCTGTCCAATAGGCCCAATCCTTTTCTTCTCTAAAGAGAGAATCTATAATATTTGGGGAGCTGATGAAACCAGCTAAAACCCCCATTTTCTGGTTTTCTGAGCAGCTAGGCACGACCACAGGACCAAATTCAGTTCTTGGGATGTAAGTGGTTATGTTCAGTGGGGTGTCTGGGCAGGAGGCTCAAGGGAAGCTGGCTCAGCTGAAAGGCATGTTACCTTTTGATGCCTTTCCCACTCTTTCCTACCCTTCTGCCTGGAAAGTGATGGCTGGAGCTCCAGCAGCCATGTTAAGCCAAGTCAGAGCCTTGAAATGGAAGTTGTGTGCTAGGCTGGCAGAAGCAGAAAGAGGGAGTCTAAGTTCAAATAACCACCGAGTTGCCTGATCCTAGCTAACAGGTTAAGTTTAATGGCTCTCATCTTTAGGACTATACCACACCCACAGCTTGGAGAGAAACAGATGGCACAGAGTTGTCTGTATTTGTATCCAAGTTATATTGCTGATCATGGCATCCGGTCCCATCACTTCATGGGATATAGATGGGGAAACAGTGGGAACAGTGTCAGACTTTATTTTTTTGGGCTCCAAAATCACTGCAGATGGTGACTGCAGCCATGAAATTAAAAGACGGTTACTCCTTGGAAGGAAAGTTATGACCAACCTAGATAGCATATTCAAAAGCAGAGACATTACTTTGCCAACAAAGGTTCGTCTAGTCAAGGCTATGGTTTTTCCAGTGGTCATGTATGGATGTGAGAGTTGGACTGTGAAGAAGACTGAGTGCCAAAGAATTGATGCTTTTGAACTGTGGTGTTGGAGAAGACTCTTGAGAGTCCCTTGGACTGCAAGGAGATCCAACCAGTCCATTCTGAAGGAGATCAGCCCTGGGATTTCTTTGGAAGGAATGATGCTGAAGCTGAAACTCCAGTACTTTGGCCACCTCATGTGAAGAGTTGACTCATTGGGAAGGACTCTGATGCTGGGAGGGATTGGGGGCAGGAGGAGAAGGGGACGACAGAGGATGAGATGGCTGGATGGCATCACTGACTCGATGGGCGTGAGTCTGGGTGAACTCCGGGAGTTGGTGATGGACAGGGAGGCCTGGCGTGCTGCGATTCATGGGGTCACAAAGAGTCGGACATGACTGAGCGACTGAACTGACTGAGTTGCTGTTCACTCGCTAAGTTGTGTCTGACACTTTGCGACCCCATGGACTGCAGCACATCAGGCTTCCCTATCCTTCACTATTTCTGGGAGTTTGCTCAGTCTTATGTCCATTGAATCGGTGATGCCATCCAAAACCATCTCATCCTCTGTTGCCCCCTTCTCCTCCTGCCCTCAATCCTTCTTTCCCAGCATCAGGATCTTTTCCAATGAGTCAGCTCTTCACACCAGATAACCAAAGTATTGGAGCTTCAGCATCAGTCCTTCCAAAGAATATTCAGGGTTGATTTCCTTTAAGATTGACTGGTTTGATCTGCTTGCTGTCCAAGGGACTCTCAAGCCTTCTCCAGCACCACAATTCGAAAGCATCAATTCTTTGGCACTCAAGTTATACCTTTCCTCAAATTCCGCGTCTTTCACCCTCAACCTCACCTTCTCCTTGTAGGCCAAGAATGTGAGCATCCCTTAAAAAGGGAAGTCCAAGTCTCTTTTGCGACCACGTCACTTAGCTGGAAGCACTGAGCTACCAGCCACCACACTGGAAGTGTATCAGTGCCGCAAGGAGATAAAGATGAGTGGCCTTTTGTGATTGGCTCTCCTCTGAGGCCACGCCCACTCAGCCAAGCTCCACCCTCCATGCGCCCTTGGCTCCCACCGCTTTTCCAGGTACCCACCTTCCCTTAGATGGGTCCCCAGAGATGGGTCACTTGGTTCTTACAGGGTCTGCTGACGCTTGGAATCATCTCAGGCTCTATCGTGCATTTTCACCTGTGCAGATTTCGCTTCTTATTCTGGCTCTCTTGCCCATACAACTCTGGGTACATCTCTTCCCATTCCCAAACTTCTCTATTTGCTCACCATCAAAGAAATGAGTTGGATTGATCTCCACGACCCCTCCCAGTTTCCAATCACCGAGATGGAATGAGGTCAGACAGGGAAAGCCGCCGACCCTAATAGTTTTCAGCTGAGACTCTGACCCGCCAAGCACAGGGCCCCCATATCAGTGCTGGCAGCTGCAGAGAGGCAGGTAGGCGGTTAGCTCTCCTTCTCTCTAAAGAGTCTTTGCTTGATTCACTGCCAGGTGACCCGTCTCGTGGGAGCCCTAGTAGAGAGGAGGGGGCGGTGGGCCAGCTGGCTCCACTCCCCACCTCCTGTTACAAAAGGCAGCAGGGCAGGAAAGCCACGGAACAGTTGGTTTGATATCTTCCTGAACTTTTTCGCTGGCAAACAGTGTTAACAGCCCCGTGAGGGGCCCAGAAAGAGGGATTTGGAGGCTCCACGTCCATTAGAAAAAGCCGCAGGAGCGGAGATGGTCGCCGTGGCTGGGGCTCTGAATAGCCCTCGGTGGGACTGCCAGCTTCCTGATTTCCTGGCCTTCCTGGATGGACTTCTCAACCGGCTTCAGCATCGATATTTGCGGGCTTGCCTTGCCCTCTGGGACCTGCTGATGTTGCTTGTGGTTTTTGATCTATTTGTTCTTTTCAAGTGATTCCGGCGTTCCTACTCTTGTCTTGCCACCTCTTTGCTCCAGCCTGTGGTTAGTCCTGCCTCTCAGGGGTGGGGGGCTTAGACCCCTCCCACTCCCAGAGCAGTGAAATGCAGGCTGGGACACCGTCCTTGTGTCTCCATTACGGAGCATTAACGCAAGCAGTGGACCACGTCCCTGGGTTGCTGAGTTGCTGTCCAGTGGCCTGTTTTGTAGAAGATGTCTGATCTTAGTTTAAAGATCCAGGGGAGAGTATGTGGTCCAGGGCCCCAGTTCCGGCCCCACCCCCAGGTCACAGCCTTGCCCCATATTTAAAGGATATCTCTTGCTGCTTCTTTCCTATCGGTAGATATTTTCCCTCTTGAAAATTTCTAGAGGAAACTCAGATGTCCCCCCTTGGAAATGCTTTCTGTCATGTCTCAGAGCTCCTCAAAATGGAGGAGTTTTTTTTTTTTTTAATAAAAAATCATGCAGGGGCTTCTCTGGCAGTCCAGTGATTAAGAATCCACTTTCCACTACAGAGGACGTGGGTTCCATCCCTGGTCAGGGAACTGAGATCTCACACGCTGCAGGGCAACTAAGCCCGAGAGCTGTAACTAGAGGAAGCCTGTGCACTGCAACCAAGAGCCGGTGCAGCCAAAGATAAGTAAACATAAAACAATAAAAATCACGCAGCAGTAGGA
Organism: Bos mutus; assembly: GCF_027580195.1. Lineage (NCBI taxonomy): Eukaryota > Metazoa > Chordata > Mammalia > Artiodactyla > Bovidae > Bos > Bos mutus. The sequence goes on along the minus strand of NC_091635.1, from coordinate 5,939,426 downwards.
ACCCCAGAGGTAATCTGGTGCAACTCCCTCCTTTTACAAATGTGAAAGGCTCAGAGAGGGGGTGAGCTGGGCCCAGAGTTGCACAGCCTGCTCCTGGAGCTGGAACACGTGTTTTCCCAGCTCCAGGGCCACCCCACCTTGTTTGTCTCGTAATGGGCTCCAGGCAGCTCAAGGCCTGGCTGGAGGGAGCAGGAGGGCGGGCAGACTTGCTGTTCCTCCTCGAAACTTCCAGGGTTCTCACCAGATCGTGCTGCTCATGCTCAGTCGCTTCCAACTCTTTGCGACCCCGTGGGCCATAGCCTGCCAGGCTCCTCTGTCTATGGGATTTTCCTAGCAACGATACTGGAGGGGGTTGCCACGACCTCCTCCGGGGGATCTTCCAGATCCAGGGATAAAACCCACGTCTCCTGTCTCCTGCATTGCAAACGGATTCTTTACCACTGAGCCACTAGGGAATCATTTCAAACCAGTACTGCCACGGGCGGCTGTAAGGATCCTCTGAGCTTCCATCTAGGAAATTTCTATCTATGCTTGACCTTTAAAGATTCATCCAGCTAAGAAACTCTTCCTCGGGGATCTTAGGCTCAGCTTCGGTACTTGCGAACTAAGGACCCGGGCTTTGTGAGTGTATCACGTGATCTGTGGCCGCGCTGAGCAGTGTGAGCGCTGAAGAGTTTCTGAGTGAAACCACCACATGGTTGGACGGGGTCACTGCAGTCTAGGGAAGGTGGGGCAGGGGGACTTTGGGCTGGGGATTGGGGGTGGGGTCAAGACCACCCACTTGCAGAGGCTGCTTCCGAGGGCCCTCACCCTTCAGTCCTGGGGCACAAAGACTCAGTCAGAAGCAGAAGAGTGGGTTTTATACAAGACAGTGCCCAGCTTTGAGAACGGAGAGTACTATTTCTGCACCAAACAGAACAATTCATGGATCAAGGGGAAATTGGGAAGATGGGAGATGGAGGGCCCTTCTGTGCCATCATCCACATGTGCATCTAATGCTGTGGCTCAGGGCCTTGATTACCACCTTGGACATGGGTGCCGGGCGTGATGCTCACAATTTCCCAAAGACACATGCAAAGACTCAGGAGATTCCCCAATCACCTTCAAGCCGAGACACAAAAACACCACCCCATAGCAGATCACTCAGCCTCACTGTCGGATCCAGCTTTATGCTCAGCTAAAAGAGAGAGGAGAGTAATTAGTCTTTCTTGAGTTCTTTCAACACGGTGACAAAAAAAAAATAATAATTCTCAAAAAGAAATCTCTAGGACTGGAGAGGCGACAGAACAAGCTGCATTGTTTGTCCCTCTTCAATACACTACAACTAATAATAACAGCAAAGAATACAACTGACTTCAAAATTCTTTGTGCTCTTTCATACCACTGCAAAATAAGCCTGGGAAAATGATGGGATGGTTGCGGGCACCCACGTGTGCAAGAGTGCACCTGCACACCTATTGTGTAGGCTGGAGAGCCCTGCGGTGTTTTTGGCAGTAGCAGAGACAATACATAAGCCCACTTGAAATCAGCTCAATGGAAGTTGCAGGAGTGGAGGGTGATAACTCACTACCTGGGCGTCCAGACCAGACCTGTTGTCTTTTCAAAGCAGAAATGTGATCCAGAGCGGAGCCACCACTTGAAATTTCTTCTCCATTTGCAAGTCCCTAGATTCAGGTTGGAGTAGACACCTGTCAGTAACTCATCCGTGAATCTGGAGTTCAAGGGCTACCTGTCTGGGAGCCTGAGCCTGCTGTGGCTGGAGATGGGGGGTTGGGGGGTTGGGCTATGGAAACAGTTGTTTCTCAGAGTTGTGTGATAGACTTCGGGATGGGTGGTGGCAGAGGTGGGGCAAGATCGATGACCAGAGAAGGGGTCCAAGAGAGCTGAGTGTTCAAGAGAGAAGAAAACTCAGAGATACAGAAAGATCAGAGAGGTAAAGATGGGAACAGCAATACAGAATGTTTAAAAACCAAAGAAGATTATGAATCAAGATGCATTTAAGGGTGACTGCAGGGCATTGGGGAACGAAGCACAGAGTGGGACATGGGTGGAAGGAGGTCAGCTTACCAAGGCGTGAGACCAGGGTGCTAGTCCCTGAAGGTTTTATCTCTAGGCTGAGCGGAGACTGCTGGAGAGAGAGCAGACACTGGAATGGGAAGGACAGGGACCTCTCCTCTGGAACCATGGGGCAAGCTTTCCATTTGGAGATGATAATGAGGCATGTTTGCTGTGATGGTGGGGATGGTGGTAGGTGGTAGAGATAAAAAGCTCAGTAGGCATCCATAGGACACACACAGTAGGCACTCAATAAGTGCTCATAGACATTTATGAAAACACGGCAGTAGACACAATAGCAGCAGCTTTGCACCACCAGCTCTAGCTTAATGGCAGCTATTCCAGAGAGTTACAACTGTGATAAAATCAACCAGGGCTGCCAAATGGCTTGGAAGGGTCAGTGCTCTCAGGTTTGGGGCTCATGCGGGGAGGAGGACATGCACCCCAACCAGAGATGACCTCAGTGGCCAAGGCGCTGAGCCGCAGGAATGGAAATAGGGAAGGAAGAAGCGGCCTCTTAAAAGGCATCCTTTAAGGTTGCAAAAAGTGGTGGACTAACTTCCCCAGAAAATACCTCTCCCCACAATACAAAATAAAGGCTAGCTCTGATAAATAATGACCTCATGCTCTCTGGCAGATGGGTCGCTCCTTGCCCTGCTGTGTAATGGTCTTGGACCAAGAAAGTGGCCCGGAGGATTTTTGTGCAACCTTGACATGCCTCGCAGGTGGAGCTGACATTTATTGATCTCTTAATATGCTCCAGTCATTACTATAGGCTGACTGTGTCCCTCCAGAATTGCTATGTTGAAGCTCTAGGCTCAAAGTGATGGCATTTGGAGATATTTACGTTTAGATGGGGCTTCTCTGCTGGCACAGTGGTAAAGAATCAACCTGCCAATGCAGAAGACACGGGTTCGATCCTTGAGTTGGGATGATCCCCTGGAGAAGGAAATGGCAACCCACTCCAGTATTCTTGCCTGGAGAATCCCATGGGCAGAGGAGCCTGGAAGGCTACATTCCATGAGGTCGCAGAGAGTCAGACACGACTGAAGCGACTTAGCATGCACTCATGAGTGGAAAAGAGCCACTTTACCAGTGAGGCAACTGGGGCACAGAGAGGCCGCAAGTTAATGCGTAGAACTTAGACGCAGGCAGGTTAGCCCCATTCTCCTAGCTCCTTCCCCACCACACCCTCTTTAAATTGGCGCATGTATGTGGGGGCTCCATTCTATAGATGGAAAGGCCAGTGGGACCTTCAGTCTGTGGTGCTACGATAGCCTCCATGTCTGGTTCTGGAATGTGTCAGGCAGGAGTGTGTGGGCTAGGGAGACACTTCCACTGAGGTTTGGATCCCAGCTCTGGTTCTTTTATTTTTTTTAATTTTTTTTTGGCCGTACTGGGTCCTCATTGCAGTGAGGGCTTTCTCTAGTTGAAGGGAGCGGGGGCGACTCTCTAGTTGCGGTGCTCAGGCTTCTCACTGCAGTGACTTCTCTGGTTGCAGAGCACAATCTAGGGCATGTAGGCTCAGTAGTTCCAACTCGCAGGCTCTGCAGCACAGGCTCAGTAGCCCTGCAGCATGTGAAACTTTCTTGGATCAGGGATTGGACCCGTGTCCCCTGCATTGGCAGGCAAATTGTTAACCCCTGGAACCACCAGGAAAGTCTCTGCTCTGCTTCTTAAGACCCATGCAAGCTTGGTGTCTTCATCTGGATAATCTGTGTGGTACGGATTAGCGAAGATGTATACGTAGTATATTTTGGATGTAGTGTTAGCACGTAGTGGGTCTTCTGTGAAAATCCCCCACTCAGTCAGTCCTGGTCCCTGTCCTCAGCAAGGTCACCTGAGAGCTAACCAATTCTTGTAGCCTTGTCCTCTGCTGTCTCCTCAGAGCCAGCACTCAAATATACTTTCAATGAATGAATGAATGAATCAGGGTGATAACTTTCTGTGGATGTACACAGCCTGATATGCCTGAGTGGGCAGCTAGGTAGTCCATCATGATTCAGGCCTGCCTCTTGGCACTCACTGGCAAACAGTGGATTTTTAGTTCTAAACACTAAACAGCAGTCTCTTTCATGAGGGAAGAAGACTCATCATTAGAGAGAAATCCCCCAGGAGTCTTGTGGCAAGAACACTTTGTAGAGACAGCCCCACACAGATAGCAACTTGACTCTTGCGAAGACAGACGGAGGGCTCTCCAGCAGCCTGTGGACTGTTCCTTCCTGTGATGACATTGTTCTTGAGAGCTGAGTAATTGGAGCCTCAGGGCCACCTCGTGCGTTGTGGATGAGGCAAGCTGCTGGTATAAGAAACAGAACATTGCAATCAGCTAGTACAAACTGAGAAGTCAGTAACTGCACGACATCCTGGGAAGGAGATGCTCACGGTGGACCCAACGCTGTGGAAGGACTTTTCCCAAAAGACACTAAAGCGACCCAACATGATTGCCTTTTTTTTTTTTTTTTATTCTTCCAATTTTATTTTATTTTTAAACTTTACATAATTGTATTAGTTTTGCCAAATATCAAAATGAATCCGCCACAGGTATACATGTGTTCCCCATCCCGAACCCTCCTCCCTCCTCCCTCCCCATACCATCCCTCTGGGCCGTCCCAGTGCACCAGCCCCAAGCATCCAGCATCATGCATCGAACCTGGACTGGCAACTCGTTTCCTACATGATATTTTACATGTTTCATTGCCATTCTCCCAAATCTTCCCACCCTCTCCCTCTCCCACAGAGTCCATAAGACTGTTCTATACATCAGTGTCTCTTTTGCTGTCTCGCATAATCGGGTTATTGTTACCATCTTTCTAAATTCCATATATATGCGTTAGTATACTGTATTTATGTTTTTCCTTCTGGCTTACTTCACTCTGTATAATAGGCTCCAGTTTCATCCACCTCATTAGAACTGATTCAAATGTATTCTTTTTAATGGCTGAGTAATACTCCATTGTGTATATGTACCACAGCTTTCTTATCCATTCATCTGCTGATGGACATCTAGGTTGCTTCCATGTCTTGGCTATTATAAACAGTGCTGCGATGAACATTGGGGTACACGTGTCTCTTTCCCTTCTGGTTTCCTCAGTGTGTATGCCTAGCAGTGGGGTTGCTGGATCATAAGGCAGTTCTATTTCCAGTTTTTAAGGAATCTCCACACTGTTCTCCATAGTGGCTGTACTAGTTTGCATTCCCACCAACAGTGTAGGAGGGTTCCCTTTCTCCACACCCTCTCCAGCATTTATTATTTGTAGACTTTTGGATCGCAGCCATTCTGACTGGTGTGAAATGGTACCTCATAGTGGTTTTGATTTGCATTTCTCTGATAATGAGTGATGTTGAGCATCTTTTCATGTGTTTGTTAGCCATCTGTATGTCTTTTTGGAGAAATGTCTATTTAGTTCTTTGGCCCATTTTTTGATTGGGTCGTTTATTTTCTGGAGTTGAGCTGTAGGAGTTGCTTGTATATTTTTGAGATTAGTTGTTTGTCAGTTGCTTCATTTGCTATTATTTTCTCCCATTCTGAAGGCTGTCTTTTCACCTTGCTAATAGTTTCCTTTGATGTGCAGAAGCTTTTAAGGTTAATTAGGTCCCATTTGTTTATTTTTGCTTTTATTTCCAATATTCTGGGAGGTGGGTCATAGAGGATCCTGCTGTGATGTATGTCGGAGAGTGTTTTGCCTATGTTCTCCTCTAGGAGTTTTATAGTTTCTGGTCTTACGTTTAGATCTTTAATCCATTTTGAGTTTATTTTTGTGTATGGTGTTAGAAAGTGGTCCAGTTTCATTCTTTTACAAGTGGTTGACCAGATTTCCCAGCACCACTTGTTAAAGAGATTGTCTTTAATCCATTGTATATTCTTGCCTCCTTTGTCAAGATAAGGTGTCTATATGTGCGTGGATTTATCTCTGGGCTTTCTATTTTATTCCATTGATCAATATTTCTGTCTTTGTGCCAGTACCATACTGTCTTGATAACTGTGGCTTTGTAGTAGAGCCTGAAGTCAGGTAGGTTGATTCCTCCAGTTCCATTCTTCTTTCTCAAGATCGCTTTGGCTATTCGAGGTTTTTGTATTTCCATACAAATTGTGAAATTATTTGTTCTAGCTCTGTGAAGAATACTGTTGGTAGCTTGATAGGGATTGCGTTGAATCTATAAATTGCTTTGGGTAGTATACTCATTTTCACTATATTGATTCTTCCAATCCATGAACATGGTATATTTCTCCATCTATTAGTGTCCTCTTTGATTTCTTTCACCAGTGTTTTATAGTTTTCTATATATAGGTCTTTAGTTTCTTTAGGTAGATATATTCCTAAGTATTTTATTCTTTCCGTTGCAATGGTGAATGGAATTGTTTCCTTAATTTCTCTTTCTGTTTTCTCATTATTAGTGTATAGGAATGCAAGGGATTTCTGTGTGTTGATTTTATATCCTGCAACTTTACTGTAGTCATTGATTATTTCTAGTAATTTTCTGGTGGACTCTTTAGGGTTTTCTATGTAGAGGATCATGTCATCTGCAAATAGTGAGAGTTTTACTTCTTTTCCAATTTGGATTCCTTTTATTTCTTTTTCTGCTCTGATTGCTGTGGCCAAAACTTCCAAAACTATGTTGAATAGTAATGGTGAAAGTGGGCACCCTTGTCTTGTTCCTGACTTTAGAGGAAATGCTTTCAATTTTTCACCATTGAGGATAATGTTTGCAGTGGGTTTGTCATATATAGCTTTTATTATGTTGAGGTATGTTCCTTCTATTCCTGCTTTCTGGAGAGTTTTTATCATAAATGGATGTTGAATTTTGTCAAAGGCTTTCTCTGCATCTATTGAGATAATCATATGGTTTTTATTTTTCAATTTGTTAATGTGGTGTATTACATTGATTGATTTATGGATATTGAAGAATCCTTGCATCCCTGGGATAAAGCCCACTTGATCATGGTGTATGATCTTTTAATGTGTTGTTGGATTCTGATTGCTAGAATTTTGTTAAGGATTTTTGCATCTATGTTCATCAGTGATATTGGCCTGTAGTTTTCTTTTTTTTGTGGGATCTTTGTCAGGTTTTGGTATTAGGGTGATGGTGGCCTCATAGAATGAGTTTGGAAGTTTACCTTCCTCTGCAATTTTCTGGAAGAGTTTGAGCAGGATAGGTGTTAGCTCTTCTCTAAATTTTTGGTAGAATTCAGCTGTGAAGCCGTCTGGACCGGGCTTTTGTTTGCTGGAAGATTTTTGATTACAGTTTCAATTTCCATGCTTGTGATGGGTCTGTTAAGATTTTCTATTTCTTCCTGGTCCAGTTTTGGAAAGTTGTACTTTTCTAAGAATTTGTCCATTTCTTCCACGTTGTCCATTTTATTGGCATATAATTGTTGATAGTAGTCTCTTATGATCCTTTGTATTTCTGTGTTGTCTGTTGTGATCTCTCCATTTCATTTCGTTTCTAATTTTGTTGATTTGATTTTTCTCCCTTTGTTTCTTGATGAGTCTGGCTAATGGTTTGTCAATTTTATTTATCCTTTCAAAGAACCAGCTTTTGGTTTTGTTGATTTTTGCTATGGTCTCTTTTGTTTCTTTTGCATTTATTTCTGCTCTAATTTTTAAGATTTCTTTCCTTCTACTAACCCTGGGGTTCTTCATTTCTTCCTTTTCTAGTTGCTTTAGGTGTAGAGTTAGGTTATTTATTTGACTTTTTCTTGTTTCTTGAGGTGTGCCTGTATTGCTATGAACTTTCCCTTAGGACTGCTTTTACCGTGTCCCACAGGTTTTGGGTTGTTGTGTTTTCATTTTCATTCGTTTCTATGCAAATTTTGATTTCTTTTTGATTTCTTCTGTGATTTGTTGGTTATTCAGCAGCGTGTTGTTCAGCCTCCATATGTTGGAATTTTTAATAGTTTTTCTCCTGTAATTGAGATCTAATCTTACTGCATTGTGGTCAGAAAAAATGCTTGGAATGATTTCTATTTTTTTGAATTTACCAAGGCTAGCTTTATGGCCCAGGATGTGATCTATCCTGGAGAAGGTTCCATGTGCGCTTGAGAAAAAGGTGAAATTCATTGTTTTGGGATGAAATGACCTATAGATATCAATTAGGTCTAACTGGTCTATTGTATCGTTTAAAGTTTGTGTTTCCTTGTTAATTTTCTGTTTAGTTGATCTATCCATAGGTGTAAGTGGGGTATTAAAGTCTCCCACTATTATTGTGTTATTGTTAATTTCTCCTTTCATACTTGTTAGCATTTGTCTTACGTACTGTGGTGCTCCCGTGTTGGGTGCATATATATTTATAATTGTTATATCTTCTTCTTGGATTGATCCTTTGATCATTATGTAGTGACCTTCTTTGTCTCTTTTCACAGCCTTTGTTTTAAAGTCTATTTTATCTGATATGAGTATTGCTACTCCTGCTTTCTTTTGGTCCCTATTTGCATGGAAAATCTTTTTCCAGCCCTTCACTTTCAGTCTGTATGTGTCCCCTGTTTTGAGGTGGGTCTCTTGTAGACAACATATGTAGGGGTCTTGTTTTTGTATCCATTCAGCCAGTCTTTGTCTTTTGGTTGGGGCATTCAACCCATTTACATTTAAGGTAATTACTGATAAGTATGTTCCGTTGCCATTTACTTTATTGTTTTGGGTTGAGTTTATACACCGTTTTTGTGTTTCCTGTCTAGAGAATATCCTTTAGTATTTGTTGGAGAGCTGGTTTGGTGGTGCAGAATTCTCTCAGCTTTTGCTTGTCTGAAAAGCTTTTGATTTCTCCTTCATACTTGAATGAGATCCTTGCTGGGTACAATAATCTGGGCTGTAGGTTATTTTCTTTCATCATTTTAAGTATGTCTTGCCATTCCCTCCTGGCTTGAAGAGTTTCTATTGAAAGATCAGCTGTTATCCTTATGGGAATTCCCTTGTGTGTTATTTGTTGTTTTTCCCTTGCTGCTTTTAATATTTGTTCTTTGTGTTTGATCTTTGTTAATTTGATTAATATGTGTCTTGGGGTGTTTCTCCTTGGGTTTATCCTGTTTGGTACTCTCTGGGTTTCTTGGACTTGGGTGATTATTTCCTTCCCCATTTTAGGAAGTTTTCCACTATTATCTCCTCAAGTATTTTCTCATGGTCTTTCTTTTTGTCTTCTTCTTCTGGAACCCCTATGATTGAATGTTGTAGCGTTTAATATTGTCCTGGAGGTCTCTGAGATTGTCCTCATTTCTTTTAATTCGTTTTTCTTTTATCCTCTCTGATTCATTTATTTCTACCATTCTATCTTCTAATTCACTAATCCTGTCTTCTGCCTCTGTTATTCTACTATTTGTTGCCTCCAGAGTGTTTTTAATTTCACTTATTGCATTATTCATTATATATTGACTCTTTTTATTTCTTCTAGGTCCTTGTTAAATCTTTCTTGCATCTTCTCAATCCTTGTCTCCAGGCTATTTATCTGTGATTCCATTTTAGTTTCAAGATTTTGGATCAATTTCACTATCATTATTCGAATTCTTTATCAGGTAGATTCCCTATCTCTTCCTCTTTTGTTTGGTTTGGTGGGCATTTATCCTGTTCCTTTATCTGCTGAGTATTCCTCTGTCTCTTCATCTTGTTTAAATTGCTGAGTTTGGGGTGTCCTTTCTGTATTCTGGCAGTTTGTGGAGTTCTCTTTATTATGGCGTTTCCTCACTGTGTGTGGGTTTGTACAGGTGGCTTGTCAAGGTTTCCTGGTTAGGGAAGCTTGTGTCGGTGTTCTAGTGGGTGGAGCTGTATTTCTTCTCTCTGGAGTGCAATGAAATGTCCAGTAATGAGTTATGAGATGTCTATAGTTTTGGGGTGACTTTGGGCAGCCTGTATCTTGAAAGCTCAGGGCTGTGTTCCTTTGTTGCTGGAGAATTTGCTTGGTATGTCTTGCCCTGGAACTTATTGGCCCTTGTGTGGTGCTTGGTTTCAGTGTCGGTATGGAGGCATTTGATGAGCTCCTGTCAATGAATGTTCCTTGAGTCAGGAGTTCCTGGAGTCAGGGTTTGGACTTAAGTCTCCTGCTTCCGATTATCGGTCTTATTTTTACAGTAGTTTCAAAACTTCTCCTTCTATACAGCACCATTGATAAAACATCTACATTAAAGATGATAAGTTTCTCTACAGTGAGGGTCACTCAGAGAGGTTCACAGGGTTACATGGAGAAGAGAAGAGGGGAGGAGGGAGTTAGAGGTGACCCAAATGAGATGAGGTGAATCAATAGTGGAGAGAGTGGGCTAGCCAGTAGTCACTTCCTTATGTGCACTCCACAACTGGACCACTCAGAGATGTTCACGGGTTATACAGAGAAGAGAAGAAGGAGGAAGGTAACAGAGGTGGCCAGAAGGATAAAAAAGGGGAATGAAAAGGAGGGAGACAGATCCAGCCAGTAATCAGTTCCTAAGTGTTCTCCACCGTCTGGAACACACAGAAATTCACAGAGTTGGGTAGAGTAGAGAGGGGTTAGGGAGGAGACACAGGCGACCTGGTGGAGAAAAAGGAGGGTCCAAAGGGAGAGAGAGCAGTCAAGCCAGTAATCTCACTCCCTAGTGAAAAATGGGTCCTGAAGATTGGGTCCTTAAAGGTACAAAATTGGTAACAAATACATAAAAGCAAAAATTAAAAATCTAGAGTAGAGTTTGGAATTTCAAAAATACGATGTTAAAGAAAAGAAGAAGGAAAAGAAAGAGAGAAAGAACGAACAAAAACAAACAAGGTCGCGAAAATTATAAAGAAAGTACAGGTGCAAAATTGATAACTAATACCAGAAAGCGAAAATTAAAAATCTAGAGTAGAGTTTGGAATTTCAAAAATATGATGTTAAAGAAAAGAAGAAGGAAAAGAAAGAGAGAAAAAACGAACAAACAAAAACAAACAAGGTCGCGAAAATTATAAAGAAAGTACAGGTACAAAATTGATAACTAATACCAGAAAGCAAAAATTAAAAATCTAGAGTAGAGTTTGGAATTTCAAAAATACAATGTTAAAAAAAAAAAAAAAAGAAGAAGAAAAATAAAGAGAGAAAACAAACAAACAAATACGAACAATGTCACAAAAATTATAAAGAAAATACAGGTACAAAATTGATATCAAATACCAAAAAGCATAAATTAAAAATCTAGAGTAAAGTTTGGAATTTCAGATATACAATGTTATATAAAAGAAGAAGAGAAAGAAACAGAGAAGAAGAAAAGAAAAGAAAAAAAAAAGTCACAGAAATTATATAAAAAAAAATATAGGTACAAAATTGATAACATATACCAAAAAAAAGCGAAAAATTAAAAATCTAGAGTAGAGTTTGGAATTTCAAAAATACAATGTTAAAGAAAAGAAGAAAGAAATGAAAACAAAACAAAACAAACAAACAAAAAAAAAAGGTCAAAAAATTATAAAATATATATATATGAAGTTTGCTGAAGAAAAAAAAATAGGGTCTTTTTTTTTTTTTTTTGCAAAGTAATAGGTTATAAAAGTGAAAATTAAAGGAACAATAGAGGACTTAAAAAAATTTTTTTTAATTAAAAAAAAAAAAAAGAAAGAATGATCGTAAAAATAATAAAAATATATCTAGGACTTTTCTGGGTTTTTTTTGTGGGTGTTGTGGGTTCAGTTCATTTTTGGCTAGTTCCTTGGTCAGATTTATATTTCTCAAGATCTATAGGCCCCTTCCTATGTAGTCCGTAGTAACCACAGGGTTTTGATCTATTGCCTGTAGCTTCCAAGGCGTTTCCCTCTGTTATATCTTCTTCTGTTTGGTAGTCTCTTCAGTATCTGGTTTCTGCCCTGACTCAAAGGGCACGGTGGAGGACACTTTTTTTTTTTTTTTTTTTAGGCTTACTTGTTCAGTCGTGCTGTGGGGATGGAGGGAGGGATGCTGCAAACAAATAACACTGGCGTGGGCTCGCAGTGCCTCAGCCACCCTGGGTCTGCCCCCGCTCACGGCGCGTGTAGCCTCCCTGTCCACACTGCTCGGACTCTAGGTTGTTCCGCCGGGAACAATCCGAGGCTGGCCCTGGGCTGCATGCACCTCCCAGGTCCAAGCCGCTCAGGTTCAGGCACTCGGGTAGTCCTCAGAGGCGCAGACTCAGTTGGGCCTGCGTTTTGTGCTCTTCCCAGGTCCGAGCGCCAATTTGCTCTTCCCAGGCGGCGCCAATGCTGCGACTTATCGCCTCCCGCCACTCGGGTTATCTGGATGTAAACCGGCGCACCTTCTCAGGCAGATGTTGACCGTCCAGACCCCAAAAAGTTTTAGTTAGCAAAGCCTGCTTCCAATTTTATAGATAATGTCTCTCTGGGGCTGCGATTGCCCCCTTCCGGCTCTGGCTGCCTGTCACCGGAGGGGAAGGTCTGCAGCCGGCTATCTCTGTTCAGTCCTTTGTTCCGTCGCGCGCCGGCCTGGCGGTCTTAGGTTAGGGCTGGCTTTTTGCGTGGTAGGTATCCCACAGTCTGGTTTGCTAGCCCAAATTATTTCGCTCAGATAGCGCTCAGGGTATTCAGGCCAGATTCTTACTCTCAGCGATGCAGCCCACGCCGCGCCTCCCTGCCCAGCCCCGATTTGCTAATGGTGGATGCAGGCGTCTGCGCTGCTTCTCTGCTGGGGAGTTACGTAGGGCTCGCAATCTGCAGTTTTAAATTGTTTATTTATTTTTCTCCCTGTTATGTTGCCCTCTGTGCTTCCAAAGCTCGGCACAGATTCGGCAGTGAGAAGGTTTCCTGATGTTTGGAAACTTCTCTCTTTTTAAGATTCCCTTCCCGGGACGGACCTCCGTCCCTCCCTCTTTTGTCTCTTTTTTTTGTTTGTTTTTAATATTTTTTCCTACCTCCTTTCGAAGAGTTGGGTTGCTTTTCTGGGTGCCTGATGTCCTCTGCCGGCATTCAGAAGTTGTTTTGTGGAATTTACTCGACGTTTAAATGCTCTTTTGATGAATTTGTGGGGAAGAAAGTGTTCTCCCCGTCCTACTCCTCCGCCATCTTGGCTCCTCCCTACATGATTGCCTTTTATGGAAGATATATTTGAAAGCAGTGAAAAGCCCCAGGAAAGCTGGAAGCTTTTGTCCGGTTTTGGGAGCCATGCAGCCAGGTTTGCAAGAATTCCATTTCAGGAAGGATGAAGAGCAGCAGCTTTGATGCTCTAGACTAAGAAGGTGACATTGGAAACTATGATGTCATAGTTTTCCTCTCATCTGGATACTAGGTCATTCAAAGAGACTTATTCATCAGATGATTCCCCCAAACTGGAGAACATCATTGAAATGTTCAGAAATCATAGAAAGCAGAATTTCCATGAAACCATAGGAAACTGAAGCGTGTGCTCAGTTGCTCAGCTGTCTCTGACTCTTTGTGACCCCGTAGACTGTAGCCGGCCAGGCTCCACTGTCCATGGGATTTCCCAGGCAGAATACTGGAGTTGGTTGCCACTTTCTGCTCCAGGGGATCTTCCCAACCCAGGGATCAAAATCCTGTCTCCTCCAGAGGCATCGGCAGGTGGATTCTTTACCACCTGGGGCACCACCTGGGAAGCCCTAGGAAACTGAAGTAGCCCTCAGAAATTCTAAATTGAAGATGCCATGCTTGGAGTCCTTCTACATGATTTACAAACATTTAGAGAACCATTATCCGTGATAAGCTGTGGATAAATTTGGGAAAGCTCTCACTGCTGGTAGGACTTTAACCTTCAACTGGATTTCATGTGGCTGGTTGTAGAGACTCTGGGGATGCTATAAATAGAGATGAAGGAAGGGGATGGGAAATCGAATTCTTGAGAGCCTCTGTCATCTGTATTACAGGAGGCACTTTTCATGCGTTATCATTCAACTCTCATAACGACCCTACAAGGATGATATTATTATTCCAACTTTGCCAGATGATAAGGAGAAGGAAATGGCAATCCACTCCAGTATTCTTGCCTGGAAAATTCCGTGGACAGAGGAGCCTGGTGGGCTACAGTCCATGGGGTCACAAAGAGTCAAACACGACTGAGTAACTGAGCACGCACACACAGATGAGAGAAAGGTGTGGCTTAGGGAGGTTAAAAAAACTTCCCAAGGGCACACAGCTGAAAGATGGTAGGACCGGACTCCACATTCATGCTTTCCCAGTAGGTTATGTGATTTCTCTACAGCCACATGTGTGTCTCCTGCCAAATCATCGCTGTGCTGTTAGATTTCTGTGTGAATGTAACCTACTGGCAAGTGTGTGAATGTAACCTACTGGCAAGTGTAGGTGGTTGGAGGAGAATTCTTTTTTAGTGGATGATGATAGTGATGCTGTTAGATGTTCAAGCTCTATCTTTTTTTTTTCCTGAGAGGAAAAAAATAAACTTTAGTTTTTAAAAGGATTGAAAGAAAGTTAGGTCTACATAAGATTGTGCTGGTTTCTTCTTAGATAGTCTACATTCCTTGGAGAACGTTAGGAACTGTAACCCAGGAGTGCTTATCACTTTGGATTCTGGTGGTTAACAACAGGAGGCTAGCCTTTGAGTTTCCTCCCCGGGACAGAGAATAAATGGAAGCTTTCCCCCCTAAAGCCATATGCCCCAAGGTCAAATCTTCAACAATGCAAATGGAGTGAATGTGACGCTGGGGTGGGGGGAATGAATGGTGGGAGCTCTGGCTTCTAGGAACTGTGTCATAACTTGGTAACATAACCCTTCCACATACAAGTTATGAAACCTAGAGGAAACATAAGAAAAAGAAGAACAATTTAAAAGTAGAAATTGGGGAGGCTTCTCCCCTTGAAAGACTAACTGCATGGCTGACTTGTATAAGTTTGAGACTTTGAGAAGGGGGGCCTGTGGCTGGTGTATTAAACTAAGAATATGCAGATGATGGCCAAATGAGGAGGCACAGGCCACCCACACAGGGTTGGCGGGGAGCTTCCTCAGTGTCTGAGCTCCCACTTTGCAGAAGTGAAAACCCCAGGGTCATTTTGATTGAAGGTGTGGTTTCACTGTACCCATGCAAAGGAAGGAAAGTCACAACATTTACTGCTTAAGGATCCCAGACTGAGGGGCAGGGACAGTGAGCTGGGGGAAGGGCAGTTCTGTCTCGGGGCATGAGTAAGCAGGAGACAGAGAGCAGGGCAGCAAGCATCAATTGCTTATAAGACGGTCAGGGCAAAGGTCACTAACTTTTTTCAGGCTCAACTTTGAGTGGTTATTTTAAAAGGTCCCCCAGCAAAAGCAAAACAGGAACTTGAGGCAGAAATCCTAAGCTCGGGTCCTTATCTAAATGTCCAGACTCTGGGTGTGAGCAGAGTTGTCATACTATAAAATGCCTAGGCAGCAGCTAAAAATAGCTGTTTTCTCATCATAGATTTTTTACCCAGAACTCCTAAATGTGCATACATTGAAGTGGCAGAAAGCCATAGCTGTGGTGGCTTAATGTGTTGGAGAACAGAGTTCAGGGCTGGAAGAAAGTCAGAAAGTTTGGGGGGGGTGGGAAATTCTTGAAGGAAGGGTGCTGTAGAGAAAGTGAGCCCCCAAATTTACATATAAGATCCACCTAAATTCTCCACCTAAATTCTAGGTATATCTAAGGTGTATATAATCAAAGGGGACTCTATGTGCCCCAGGGGGCAAGAAGCAGCAGCTGGAAGCTGAAGGAGCTGAGTAGAGATTTCAGTTGCTGCTGTTTAAAGACAAGATAAACTTTGGAGTTTGAGTCCAGTCAGCTTAATTATCTGCTAGAATACATTGACAGAGAGAAAAATGGGCTCCAGTGTCTCTACAATGTATCATTAAAACTTACCAGTATCCAATCAAAAATCGTGAGACAGGTGAAGAAAGAGGAAAATATTACTTACATTTAAGGGGGAAAAAAGCCATCAATAGAAACTGACCCCATGGTGATCCAGGTGTTGCAAGCACAGAGGGATTTAAAGCACCTATTATGAATGTATTCTAAGACTTAACCGAAAATATTTTCATTGTGAAAGATAGGAAATCTCAGTAAAGAAACATAAACTATAAAAAGAGCCAAGTGGAAAGTTGAGGGCAACTCTGTCCAATACAGCTTTTCGTATTGATGAAAACAGTCTGTACCTGCACAGTCCGGCACTGAAGCCAGCAGTCAACTTGGCTATTGAGCATAAGAAATGTGAGCACTGTGAAGAAGGAAATGAATTTTAATTTTATTTAACTTTAATTAATTTTATTTAATTTTAATTTAAATAGACATGTACTGACTACTGTACTGGGCTCTGCAGTTCTACCTCCAAAATATACATAACTGAAATGAAAGAATTCCTTGAATCATTTGGTAGTTGATCAGAGATGGAAGACAGATCAATAGAAATTATTCAATGAGAAGAATAAAGAGGAAAAAAATGGTAGAATGAGCAGAACCTCATAAACCTATGGGACGATATCAAGCTAAAAATACTGGTAATTAGAGTACCAGAAGGAGAGGAGACAGAAAGTTAGGCAGAAACGTATTTGCAGAATTATTAACTAAAATCTCCCCAAATTTTGTGAAAGGCATTAATTTGCAAATCTGATAAGGTCACGAGCTCCAAGCAGGATACATATAAAGAGAAGTCTGCTGCAGTGCGTTATAATCAAACAATTGAAATCCGAAGATAAAGGGAAAAGTTTGAAAGCACTCAGGGAAAAACAGCACATTCTATTAAGAAATACTTTGAGGGCTGGCTTCTCATCAGAGCAAACAGAAGCCAGAAGACAGTAAAACAGTAACTTTAAAATTCAGAAAAACTCCAACACATAGAATTCTATACCCAGTTAAGTTAGCCCTCAAAAATAAAGATTAAGACATTTAAAAATAAAAACTGAGAGAATTTCCAGCAGACTTGTACTACAAGAAATGCTAAAGGTAATTCTTTAGACTGAAATTAAATGGCTTCAGATGATAAATCAGCAGAAAGGAGTAAAGGAATAAACTGATATAAGTATATAGTCTCATATATGAATATAACCTTTGTGTGTGTGTGCTCCCTCACTAGTCTTGTCTGACTCTCTTTGACCCCATGGACTGTAGCCCTCCAGGCACCACCTGGAAAGTGGTGTAGCCTTTTATATTTTACCTATTTCTTTAAAATACAGAGGACAAAACGCATATAACTATTTAAAGCAAAACTGATAAAGCTATATTGTCTGGACTTTCCCGGTGGTCCGGTGGATACGACTCTGAGCTCCCAATGAAGGGGGGCCCAGGCTCAATCCCTGCTCGGGAACTAGATCCCATATGTCAAAACTAAGACCCAGTGCAGCCAAATAAATAAATGTTTAAAAAATATATGTTGTGAGTATTTTTAAACATGGAAGTAATATATGCGGCAAAAGTAACACAAAGGTAGAGGAGCAATGAGATTATATAGTTTTAAAGTTTCTATAGTTTATGTGAAGTGCTAAAACATTAAGTAGACTGGTGAGTTAATAGGTAAATATTATAGACAGTGAAAAGTGAAAGTCACTCAGTTGTGTCTGACTCTTTGCGACCCCAAGAATTATACAGTCCATGGAATTCTCCAGGCCAGAATACTGGAGTGGGTAGCCTTTCCCTTCTCCAGGGTATCTTCCCAACCCAGGGATTGAACCCAGATCTCCCGCATTGCAGGCAGGTTCTTTACCAGCTGAGCCACAAGGGAAGCCCGAATATTATAGATGACAGCTCTGAAAAGCCAAAGTTGGAATCCAAATGGGATATTAAAACATATTAGCACAAAGGCAGGCATGAAAGGAGGGTCAGAGGAAGAAAACAAATGAGAACATAGAAAGCAAATGGCAAGACGGCGGATTAAACTCAATCATATCAATAACTTTATTACAAAATAAATGGACTAAACACTTCTTACAGTCCATCCTAAAGGAAATCAACCCTGAATATTCATTGGAAGGACTGATGCTGAAGCTGAACCTCCAATACTTTGGCCACCTGATGAAAAGAGCTGACTCATTTGAAAAGACCCTGATGCTGAGAAAGATTGAAGGCGGGAGGAGAAGGGGACGACAGAGGATGCGATGGTTGGATAGCACTACTAACTCAAAGGACGTGAATGTGTGCAAACTCCAGGAGACGATGAAGGACAGGGAAGCCTGGTGTGCTGCAGTTCATGGGATCACACTTATAAGACACGGATTTTAAATACAAAGACATAAACGGGCTAAAAGTAAAAGGATGGAAAATGACACACCACACAAATACTAAATTATAAGAAGGCGGGAGTGTAGAAGTTCCCTGGTGGTCTAGTGGTTGGGACTCAGTGCTTCCACTATAGAAGGTGTGGGTTCGATCCCTGGTTGGGGAACTAAGATCCTACATGCCATGCACTGCGGCCCCCCCAGAAAAGCTGGGATAGCTATATTACTATTTGACAAATTAGACTTTAAGACAAAGGGATATCGCCAGAGATGAGAGACATTTCATAACATTAAGAGAGCCCAAATATGAAGAAGACAGAACAATTTAAAATGTGTGTGAATCTAGTAACAGGGTTCCAAAGTCACACACCAAAAGCTTCCAGAACTAAAAGGAGAACTAGAGAAAGCCAGTCTCAGTTAGAGACTTTAGCGCCCTTGCCTCACTGCTTGTAGAACGGTTAATAAAAAATAAATCAGTAAGAAAATAAAATATTTGAAAGATGTTATCAATTATCTCAACCTAATGATATTTATACAGCTATACATGCAACAACTGTAGAATACACATTCTTTCCAAACGTACATAAAACAGTTAAAAGACATATGGTAGCCCACAGGACAACTCTCCATAATTTTAAAAGATTGGAATCTTGCAGAATATATTCTCTGACACAATGGAATTAAATTAGAAATCAAGAACAATGAATAAGAGTCTGCAGCTTTGGAAATTAAACAACATTTCTCAATAACCCATGAATTTCACACACACACACACACACAAAGGAAATTAGAAAACATTTCAAGGTAAAAGATAATAAAAGTTTTATATATCAAAATGTGTGAAATGCAGCTAAATTGATGCTTATAGAAAAATTTTATAGCTTTAAGGAATTATATAGTATAAAGAAAGAAAAGTTTAAAATAAATATTCTAAATTTGTACATTAAAAAGCTAGAAAAAGACAAACAAATTAAATCCAAAGTAAGCATGAGGGATACAATCAAAGGAGCAGAACTCATAGAAGTAGAAAATAAACAAAAAAATAGTCAAAAGTTGGTTATTTGAAAACATAAATAAAATTGTATACCTCTAAAAAGACTGATCAAGAAAAAAGGGGAAAATATAAATTGCTATGTTAGGAGCACATAAAGGGCCATCACTATAGACTCTCTGACATGTATGGGATAATAAGGGGTATTGTAAGCAACTTTGTTCTCAAATATTTGACAAATTAGATGAAATGGACTAATTTCTTGAAAAACATGACTTAATGAAAACTGACATCAGGTGAAATAGGACGTCTGAATTTCCAAGAAATTACATTTGTTATCAGGAAACTTCACACAAAGGAACTCCAGGCTCAGATGGTTTCACTGGCTAATTCTATCAAATACCAAGGCTAATTTTACTTACACTATTTTCCTTATGATGAGAGGACATTGATAAATTTATTGTTTTTAATAGAGGGAGAAAGAAAATGTTCCAGCTCATTTCATAAGGCCAATATAACCCTGATACTGAAGTTTGACAAAGCTAATACAAGAAAAAAATATAGACCAATATTCCTCATGAACATAGATGTAAAAATCCGTAACAAAATATGAGCCAGTTGAATCTTGCAACAAATAAAAAGACTCATGCATCATAACCAAGTAGAATTTATTCCAGGAATGTAAGATTGGTTTAATATTCAAAAATTAATTAATGGAGCCAAAGGCACCTGAAAAGATGCTCAACATCGCTAATCATCAGAGAAGCGCAAATAAAAACCACTGCGAGTTTTCCCCTCATATCTATCAGAATGGCTATCATCAAAAAGAACCCAAAAGGGCTTCCCTGGTGGCTCGGCTGGTTAAAACAGCACAAAGAATGCTGGTGAGGATGTGGAGATGAGGGAGCCCTCCTCGATGGTTGGTGCAGCCACTATGGAGAACAGTATGGAGATTCCTCAAAAAACCAAAACAGAACTACCATATGACCCAGCGATTCCACTCCTAGGTATATAACCAGAAAACACAAATTCAAAAAGATACATACACCCCAATGGTCATGGCGGCATTATTTGTAATAGCCAAGATATGGAGGCAACCTAGGTGTCCATCAGCGGATGAATGGATAAGGTAGACACACACACACACACGCACACACACACACTTGTATTCTACTCAGCCATAAAAAAGAATGAAATTTTGCCATTTGCAACAATACAGATGACCCTGAGGTTATTATGCTATGTGAGATAAGTCGGACAAAGGCAACACTGTCTGCTATCACTGACATGTGGAGCCTAAAAAATACTATTAAGTGTATTTAACATGGTTCCCCAGGTGGCTCAGAGGTAAAGACTTCACCTGCCAGTGCAGGAGTGTCTGCCCCGGGTCGGGAAGATCCCCTGGAGGAGGAGACGGCAACCTCCTCCTCCAGGATTCTTGGCTGGGACATTCCATGGACAGAGGAGCCTGGCAGGCTATAGTCCAAGGGATCGCAAAGAATCGGACAAGAGAGACTAAGCACTCATGCAATATGGCTTCAGGCTACAAGGTCAGTATAATAAAGTCAATTGTATTTTTTTAATACAATAGTAGAAACAATTAGAAAATTAAGTTTTAAAATTCCATTTATAATATCCTTAAAAATATAAAGCATTTAGGAATTTTATTAGTCTGCTTGGGTTCCCATAACAAAATACCACAGGCTAGGCAGTTTAAACAATTGACATTCATTTTCTCATAGTCCTGGAGGCTGGAAGTCCCAGACCAGGGTGCCAGCAAGGTTGGGTTCTGGGAAAAGGTCTCTTTCTGACTTGCAGATGGCCACTTTCTCCATGTATACTCACATGGCATTTCCTTGGTGCACGCATGCCATGGGGCAGGGGGAAGAATCTATTCTTCATTAGGCCACCGATTCTACCAGAGTAGGACTCTAGTCTTTGGCTTCATCTAACCTTGTAGTTGTTATTTAGTTGCTAAGTCATGTTCTACTCTTTTGTGACCCCATGGATTATAGCCCATCACGCTTCTCTGTCCATGGGATTTCCCAGGCAAGACTACTGGAGTGGGTTGCCTTTTCCTTCTCCAGGGGATCTTCCCGACTCAGGTATCAAATCAACATCTCCTGCACTGGCAAAGTGCGTTCTTTACCACTGAGCCACCAGGGAAGCCCTCATTTAACCTTAGTTTCTTCCTAAAAGCTCTCTTTCCAACAATAATCACATTGAGAGTTAGGGTTTCACTATATAAAGTTCGCAGGGGTGGTGGTGTTGGGAGGGGTACATGATTTAGTCCACAGCAGGACTAAATTTACCAAAACATCTGCAAGGCCTCTACATATAAACGTACAGCATACTGCTGGGATAAATGTCGGATTATGTAATTATAACATAATTTCTGCCACGTGTTTTTGTAATTTCTATAACAATGATCATTTCTGTAGTAAATGAAAGGAGAGATAAATCATGCTCGAGGGTTAGATGAGTCACTAGAATTAAGAATTTACATCTTACCTAAATTAGAGTTTCAATACAATCTCAATCAAAATCCTTCTAGACTTTTTTACAAAGAGAAATTGCTAATATGCTTCTAAGATTCATATAAAAAAAAACAAAGGACCTAAAATATCCAGTAAATCTTGAAATAAGAACAAAGCCACTGAAAAACACGCACTTCCTAAATTCAAAACTCACTATAAAGTCATCAGAACAGTATTGTGTTGCCATAATAATAGACGAAGGTCAACGAAACACAATAGTGAGGCCAGGAATAGATTTGCACTTCTGTGAGCAATTGATTTTTGACAAGGGCACCAAAATATTTCGAGGAAGGAAGGAAAATCTTTTGAACAAATGCTTTTGGAACAACTTGATATCCGCACGGGGAAAAAAGACTCTCAATCCCTACCTCACACAGTACACGGCAATTAGCAGGAGAGTAGTGATGGGACCAAATATAAAAGCTAACATCAGATAGCTTTTAGAGAAAAAGTGAGGGTATCTTTGCAACCTAGAGTGGGTCAAGAGTTTTTAGACAGGACACAGAAAATAATCACCGTGGAAGAAAAAAATGATGGACTTCCCTGGTGGCGTGGTGGATAAGAATATGCCTACCACCGTAGGGGACACAGGTGTGTGGAGTCTGCCCTGGTCTGGGCAGACTCCACACGCCTTGGAGCAGCTAAGCCCAGGGACCACCGTCACTGAAGCTGGGGCACTGCAGTGAAGAGCAGGCCCCGCTTGCCACAAGTAGAGAAAGCCTGTGCAAACCAATAAAGACCCAGAGCAGCCAAAAATGAATAAATTTTTTTAAAAAAAGAAAAACTGAGAAATTAGCCGTTCTCAAAATTAAAAATGCCTCCTCATCAAAAGATACCCTTAACAAAATTAAATGCAGGCCACCAGCCGGAAAAAGCATCCATGAAACATATATCTGATTAAGGACTCAGATTTAGGCTGTATCATAAACGTCTACAACTCAGTAATGAAAAGACAAGCACGCGATACAAAATGGTCAAAAGATTTTAAGAGACCCTTTACAAAGGAAGCCAATAAACAGATGTAAAAGTGTTAAGCATTTTATTAGTCATCAGCTAAAGGTAAATTAAAACTTCAATGAGATACACAACACACCCCCTCAAATCCCGTTAGACAGGCTAACACAGAAAGACTGTCAGCATCAAATATTGACGAGTATGTAGGTCAACCAAATGTCTCATGCATGGTTTGTGGGGATGTAAAATGTTATTAAAAAGCTACTTTAGAGAAACTTCTGACAACTTTTTAGCCAGTTAATTAGTATACCTATCCTTTGCCCCCGTAAGTCCGCTCCTAGCTGTTTATCTCAGAGAAATGGAAACATGTGTTCACAAAAAATTCTCACGTAATTGTTCACTGCAGTTCCATTAATAATAACAAAAACTGGGAAGGATGCCACAGGAGGATGGAGGCACAGGAGCGAAATATCCATGCAACTGAAGACTACGGGGAAATAAAAGGAATGAGCTGGTCACACTTGTAATGACATAACAGAATCTCACCAAAGTCATGCAGATAAAAAGAATTCAGACACCAGAGGGTGTACACTGCGTGGTCACACTTACATGAATTTCTACAACAGGTGAAACAAGTCTACGGTGAAAAAATCAGGATGATGGTTTCTTGATGGGAGTTGGGGGTATTAACTGGGAAGAGGCATTACAGATCGTTCTAGCAAGATGGACACGTTTTATTGGGTTGGCCAAAAAGTTCGAGTTTTTTGGACCATGGTACGGAAAAACTTGAACAAACTTTTTGGCCAACCCAGTATATTATAATAGGAAGGTGGGTTTGATGGGGTTCAGGATATGCTAACCCAAAATATCGCACCCTGACATATTGAATATTTTAAGGTGGAAGGGAGACATTTTTATCCCCAGAGATTGGGAATTTGGGTCCAAGAAATCTGTACAAAGAAACCTCTTTAAAATAACCCTTATCTCCTTAGTTGCTTCTTCAACAATTAGTACCCTAACCCAAAACCCTTTGTCTTGTAAATGCTTCATAGATTTATAGTTCTTTGTCTAAAAAGTATAAAATCTTCCTGCTCTGCTTACTTCCTCGGGTCTTGACTTCCTTGTGAAGGCGCCCACATACATGTGAAAATTCAATAAAATATATACACATTTCTCTTGTCAATTCATCTTTATCATCTTCATTTTCAGACCCAGCCAAAGACCCTAAGAAGATGGAAAATAACTTTTCTTCTTCTACAGGTTATACGAACATATTCTTTTGTCAAAATGTAGAGCAAAGTCCTGTGCATTTCAATGCATTATAATTTTTTTCTAAAAAACTAGACAAAATAACATTGAGTGGAAAGAGAAATAGATGAAATAAGAAAAACGAGATGTTGATAACTGTTGAAGGTGCATGATGGGTACACAGCGGGGTTTATTGTGCTAGTCTATTTGTATATACTTGTCATTTCTTGTAATAAAAAGTGAAAGGAAAAAAAACGTATCTGGCCTCATACAATTTGACTCAAGGTCTTGCAGGAAATGATCAGAGAAGTGTCTTCCCTGAATGAAGACACCGTGCCGCCAGTGCTGGTGTTCGCCTTGGCCTCTTGGCTGTCTGCTCCTGCAAGAACTGTTCTATCCAGAGGCATCTTGCCAAGAACTGTCTGAAAATGGCACGCCCCTGAGCTTTGCTGTCATGCGAGGAGTCAAGATTCGCCAGTGCTAGGGATGTGAGAGGCTCTGACAGTTTCCAGGCTCTTCTTGACAGTTTTGAAGTGATACTTCCTCAAGGTGACCTGGCTTTAGCCAAGCCGTATGTCTCCATCCTTGACCCCGAAGCAGCCAGGGCGGGAGCTGGCTGCTGGGTCTCGGCTGCAATGCTAAGACACGGGGCATTTTCTTTGCTCTGTAGTCCCTGCTCTCAAGAGCTCAGATGTGAGGCAATTAGGTTAGCAGCAGTTTCTTCCTTTTCTGAGACATGAGGTTATACTTCGTTTTTCTCAGTCGGGATCTTCTCTCGCACCATGTGCTGCAGATGTCAATCTCGGTTCACCGAGAGTCACTGTTGGGAGGTTATCTCACTCCCTCCCCGTAACAGAGGGACTCCCAAACAAACCATCTCAGGAGTCCCATGACTCCTGCAAAGGGATGGAGACAGTGCAGCTCAGCAAAGGGAATAAAACCTTTCCCGGCTATAGATTTCATTTGTGAAATTCAAATCTATGCAGAGTGACTGAGGATGAGGTTGCAATAAACCCCTTCAGTAGTGAGATGAGGATAGGAAGTCAAATAAACAAAGACAGACTTGGAGTACTGATGAGAAATGTTCCTTATAGAAGCCCACAAAATTGGTCAAATACCAAGTCTTCAGGGATGCTGGGAGCCAGATGTGAGGGGTTATCTTCTTCCTTTCCATCCCGCCCCTCCCCACCACCAACTGGACTCAGTATGCTGAGCTTTCTTGTCTCTGCCTTAATTTGCATCAAGATGAAATTAAAACATTTCAATATATGCATTTCCCTTGGGGAAGGTGCTCAATTTTTTGTTAACTTGAAACATAGTGGGGGCGGGGAAAGCAACCACTTTAAATATTTGTATAAATTAAGAACAGAAAATTCACATCTCCAGTAACATCCAGGTCCCCATCCCAGTAAATAACCACTGAAAACGATTTAGTACATTGACTTTCTGAGGCACCCCACCCACCGACTTGCACACTCTTTGGATCATCGTGGGGCAAATAAAGAGAACTGCCCCCTGGGAAGAAAGTTGGTGTACAGTAAACCCTTCTGTAAGGCTCCCCTAAGCCTCACAGCAGATATTTTTTTAAACTTTGTATTTTGTATTGGAGTATAGCTGATTAATGGGGCTTCCCAGGTGAGTCAGAGGATAAAGAATCCAGAGGTACAGGAGACACAAGTTTGATCCCTAGGTTGGGAAGATCCCCTGAAGGAGGGCATGGCAACCCACTCCAGTATTCTTGCCTGGAGAATCTCACCAACAGAGGAGCCTGGAGGCCGCAGTCCATAGGGTGGCAGAGAGGCAGACGCAACTGAAGTGACTGAGAACACACGCGCAGAGCTGATTACCAGTGTTGTGGCAGTTGCGGGTGGACAGCAAAGGGGCTCAGCCATACATATGCACCTATGCATTCTCCCCCAGACTCCTCTTCCATCAACCTGCCACATAACATGGAACAGAGTTCCCTGTGCTGTACAGGAGGTCCTTGTTGCTTGTCCATTTTAAATAGAGCAGACATAATTTCCCAACTACTCCTTTCCTCTTACCTTCCTGCCCCGGCAACCGTAAGTCCGTTCTCTAAGTCCTCCCCCCACCCCCCCGTTATTTTAATCCCAGGGTGCAGTGGCCTGGGTGGAGGGTAGCTGTATAATCAGTGGTTTACCTGTAGCTCCAAAGATGGTGAGTTTATCCTGCCTGAAGCAAAAAGAGGATTCATACCCACAGCATCAGAGCAGGAAGCAGGAGGAGGCTGGCCGGGGTGAGCAGCCACCAAGCAGACAGCCCTTTATTTGTGGCAAACTGCTCCTTTAGTTTCTGCGACAGAGCAATACAGACTCCCCAGCCACCACCTTTTCTTGGGCCATTCTAGAAGGCAAATTTGCTCCAGTCAGGAAGTATCACCGGAAGGCTTCATCACAAACTCCACGTATAAGGTGACCCTGAAGAATACCAGATAAAAACTAACAGGCTGCTCTGGCTCGCACACAAACCGGAGGAAACTGGACAGGTGTGGATGTACGGCTGCCCAAACACACAGCCCCGAAGAACAGAGCGGCCACCAGGACTGGGTTGGGAGGATAGAGCCAGGGGCGATCTGCTAGATATTCACCTCTCTGGATGAGCCACTGGGGCCCCCAGAGAACCTTGCTCCATTGCTACATACATTTCGAACTCCTGGCTAGAGGCTTGGCAGAGTTCAGGGAATTCTGAGCTTGGCAGTTAGATGGAACTTTGGAATTTCTCTAGGAAAAAGGCCTGGGAAGGTCAGAGGACTTGTCTGAGGTTACAGAGCCAGCCAGTGGCTGAACTGTCCTTGAACCCAGGTCTATTGTCCCCCAGCCCAACATCTGTGCTGAACCCAGTAGGCTTAAGAAGCTCGAGAGGAAGAGGACAGAGGAGCTGGACAAGGCCAGGCAGCTGTGCATTCTAGGAATGCCCCCTTTGGAGATGAAATCTGACTTCCAGCAGAACTCTGAGGAACCTTCTCGTTGCAGGGGAACAGTCCCTTATGCATTTTAACCCTCTGCTCCCAGAGGCAGCCAGCCATGTGTCAGTCTCTGCAGCCCAAGACCTGTAGGGGGCACTGTTGGTTCTGTGGATGCTTTGGTGGGTAGAGGTGTGGAGCTGCAAAGGCCCTGGCCAGTGGCAGCCAGGCAACTGAGTGGCCTGTTGGAGGGACTTGTCTTCTAACTGCAAAGCGCAGTTTCTTCTTAGCTTTCATCTTTGCCATCATCAAGGTGGCTTAGTCACTAAGTGGTGTCCGACTCTTGCGATCCCATGGACTACAGCCCGCCAGGCTCCTCTGTATGGGATTTCTCAGGCCAGAATACTGGAGTGGGTTGCCATTTCCTTCTCCAGGGGATCTTCCTGACCCAGGGATAGAACCCATGTCTCCTGCATTGGAGGC
The DNA here is from genome assembly GCF_027580195.1 of Bos mutus. NCBI lineage: Eukaryota > Metazoa > Chordata > Mammalia > Artiodactyla > Bovidae > Bos > Bos mutus. Next base: position 5,912,131 of record NC_091635.1, on the reverse strand, counting down.
GGATTCTTTACCCACTGAGTCACCAATTGTTATTAAGCATCTGCCACGTGCAGGACATGATGCCAAGCATTTTACATGGTTCCCGTGGTTTAGTCCTCATGGTGGCCTGTGAGGTCACTGCTGACATCACTCCATTTTACAGATCAGAAAACAGAAAATGAGGAGGCTGCACTCTCCAGGACCCTTCCCAGGGCACTGGAACACTCTGTACTGCTTTGTTGGTTTGGTTTAATTTAGCTGATCTGGTTTAATTAGAGGAAACAGGGCTGAGCCTGTGTCCCCTTTAAGGGCACATCCAGGTGACTACAGCATCTTAGTACACTGCATTGAAAGACAAGCCTAGAGACTTCTGGCAATTTCTAGGGGTTTCTAGATCTTTCTGGAAAATGCATTTTTCTCCTTCCCTTCGCTTCTGGAAACAAGAGTATGAGGAGCCAGGGTGTGGCAGCCAAGGCTGTCGTGTGAAAGCTGATTCCAAATCTGCCCCAACTGAGGGCCATCCCTGGGCTCCCTGTTCCCCTTCTTCTGGAAACATGGAGTGGGGTTCTTTTAGCATTTCTCTGCCCTGTGAGTGGGGCTCCTAGAAAGACAATCAAATATTTCTCTAGGGCCTGAAAGAAACCACACTTGGCCACTTTCCCATAAAGGAGAAATTGTAGCTAAGGGAGACTCCCCGTCCCCCGTGTGCTCCAAGAAGCATCTGCGGGTGGAGCCGCCCTCACCAGGACCCCTGCACGCCTTCCAAGGCGGGGAGACCCAGCCCCCAGCAGCTTCAAGGAAGACACGATGGAAACAGCCCAGTCACTGCTCTGCAGCAGCCATGGGCTAATGGGGCGGTGGTGCTGTGCGTGAGTATTCACACATATTCCTTCATCCATGGGAGTGAAATGGCTAAAACCATACAGGAATATTGCTCAAGCTGAGTTCATTACCTACCATAAAAATGCTCAATAAAGAAGGAGATTGGAGCGGAGTGGAAATATTCCAGAAAGTGTCTTAGAAGTGAGTTTAAAGCCAGATTTTAAAGGTCACTCCATCCGTCCATCCACCCAATCATTCTGACTGATGCCTTCACCATACCCACACCTGTGCTAAACAAGTCCCGGGGAAAGTGATGCTCATTGATTCATTGGTTTGTTTATTCACCCCCAACCCGAAGTCGAGGGTTTGCTTGTGCCCGGCATTAGAGAGAGCCTGAAGGATGCAGGGAGATCTTCCTGGGTAGGGGATTTTGTCAACAAAGTCTCCGGGATGGGAGGTATGTGGAATACAGGCAGACAGTTAAGGATGCTGGCATTCTTTCTCTACTCTCCTTGTTTCTTGTTTAGAGAAACAGTGATTTTAACAAGGGCTGCAAAACAGTAGCTGCGGTGCATTCTTGGGTGACTCACGGCCACTTGTTTAATAAATAGGAAGAACCTATTTTGTGTCTTGCGCTGTGTCAGGTGAGCTGGAAAGTGAGGGAGGAGACAGACAGCACCTGTCTTCCTTCCCTCTGGACCCCTCCAGCTTGTTGATGCCCCAGCTCAGGGGCTGCCTGCTGACCTGAGCCACTTGATCATCTCCGTGACAGCAGCGCCTGTGGCCACTGGCACCCGAGCGCCAGAACCAGAGTGTGTGTGTGGGTGTGAGTGTTTGTGAGTGTGACTGGGCCTGTGTATTTCCATGTGTGTGTGTCTAGGTGTGTCTGTGTTAGTGTGTCTCAGTATGTCTGAATGTGTGAATGAGTGTGAGTGTGTCTGTGTGTTGGTGTGAGTGTCTGTGTCCATGTGTATATGGTATGTGCAAGTATCTAAGTGTGTGAATGAGTGTGTATCTGCATGTGCCTGTGTGAGAATGTTTGTGAGTGTGCATGAGTACGTATGAGTGTGTATTTTTGTGTGTGTTAGTGTCTCTGTGGTATTGTGTAAACGTGGGTGTGAATGAGTATGGGTGTGTCTGTGTTCATGCCTAGACGGTATGTGTGAGTGGTAAGTGTGAGCACGTAAGTGTGAGTATGTCCACCCGTGAGTGCACGGACGTGGGAGAAGACTGTATCGGGAAGGAAAGCGTGAACGGAGCTTCCCCGAGGATGAAAGCTGGCCTGGGGCAGCAGGCGGCTGGGCGGGGCAGACAGGCTGTAAGCGGGGCGCGGGGGTGTCCGCGGGACGGACGTGGGGAGGAGGCACAGGAAGAAAGGGAGGACGGCGTTCGGAAGGGGACCCCCGACGGGACTGGGGGCGGGAGCTTTCTGGCTGGCCCGGTGGGGGCCAGGAGGCCGGCAGGCGGCGCAGTCCACGGCGGAAGCGGGTGAGGCCGGCGGCTGGCCTGGGTCTCTGGGGACTGGTCCAGGAGGCCCCGGGGAAGCCGAGGGGAGGTGGACCCAGCCCCGGGTCGGCTCCACGCGGAGGTCGCCGGGCTTTCGTCACCCAGGGCAGAGCAGCAGGACCAAGAGGGGGCAGAGGCCCGCTCAGGCCACCGTCAGGGGCCCCGAGGGTGTTCCCTGAGCCGGGGGCTTGCGGAGCCTCGAGCAGGCAGGCCCGGCTGCTGACCCCTGGGTCAGGGCGTGTCTGGAAGGGACCCAGAGGGTGGCTTTGTCTGAGCCCCGCTCCACCCCACAGCCGGGCTGGATGGCAGCCCCCGCACCCCCCCGGGCTGCACGCGTCCGTCAGCCCTTTTCCTTTTCTACGTACAGATTATTCATCAGGTTAAGAGGGACTTCTCATAGCGCTTTGTTTTCTTTAAAAAAGAGCTAACATAAAGCCCAGTGGGTTTGTCAGTCGCCTTCCCTTCCCTCCGCTGTTTGTTTTCTCGGCTCACCCCTCCCGGCCCCCACCCGCAGCTGTTCTCAGTGCTGTAATCCTGGGCTCTGGCATCAGAGCCGTTGCCATGGGGACCTCACCGATTCAACATCGTGATGACGGTTCGGTGGGGATGAACTCGAGAAGAGGGGGAGGCGAGAGGGAGGGGGCGGAAGCCTCTGGTTCTCCGAAGGGGCGGTGGGGGGCGGTGGGGGGCAGTGGCGAGGAGGAAGTGGCAAGGGGGTGTATTAGTTTCCCACGGATGCTGTAACAAATGGTCGCAAACTGGGTATAGCTTGAAACGACACATGAGGATTCTCTGATGGTTCTAGAGACCTGCCGTCCAAAATGAAGGACGAGCTGCTCTGGTTCCTCCTGGAGGCTGAAGAGCGTCTGTACCCGACCTCTCTCCCGGCTTCCAGTGTCACCAGCTATCCTAGACTCCTGGATGCTCTCCCCAGTCTCTGCCTCCATCCTCACATGGCCTCCTCCCCGCGTCAGGGTGTCTGCTCCTTCTCTCTCTCTTAAGAGAGGGATAGGGCCCACCCTAAATCCTGGATGACCTCATCTCTAATTACATGGGCCAAGGCCTTTTTCACCTTCAGAGGTTCCAGGGGATTGTAACTTGGATGTGTCTTTTTGAAGGTCCCTATTCAACCCACTGCAAAGGGGGGAAGCCCATACAGGAATGCACTCTGCTACCTCAGATTTGACATGCCAGCTTTGAACATTAGGATAGGTGCTGGAAATTTGCCTCTTTGTACCACTCCAGTATCTTTGCCTGGACAGAAGAGGCTGGCGGGCTACAGTCCATGGAGTCACAAAGAGTTGGACATGACTCAAGCAACTTAGCATGCACAGAGCCACAGATCAACCTGTTTCTGTGTGTGTGTGTGTGTGTGTGTGTGTCTAGGCCATGCCTGGGATAGTTGAGAGCATAAACCCTGCAACCAGACTGACTGGCTTGGCACCTTGGCTCTGCATTTCTAGCTATGAGAGTCCAGGGTTGAAGTGAACTTTTCCATACCTCAGTTTTCCCAGCTGTAACCTGGGCGTGATAATAGTTTCTTCTTCATAAGGCTGACGGGAGCAACACAGAGCTCAGTGGCCAGGAAGTCCTTAGGACAGTGCTCACACACTCCTACTGTGGCATAGGCACTGGGATACATCAGTGAACAAAGTTGGTACATATCCCTGTCCCCAGGGAGCTGACGTTCCAGAAAAGGAGGAAGGTGAACCATAAATTTGTTGTTGTTTAGTTGCTCAGCCATGTCCAACTCTTTGTGACCCCATGGGCTATAGCCCACAAAGCCCCTTTTGCATGGGATTTCCCAGGGAAGAATATAGGAGTGGGTTGCCATTTCCTTCTCCAGGAGATATTCCCAACCCAGGGATTGAACCCAGGTCTCCTGCACTGGAGGTGGGTTCTTTACCATTGAACCACCAGGGAAGCCCAAAATGTAAATAGTAGATAAATAAATAAGGAAGTGATATAGTACATTGGCGGAGGAGGCAATGGCACCCCACTCCAGTACTCTTGCCTGGAAAATCCCATGGATGGAGGAGCCTGGTAGACTGCAGTCCATGGGGTCGCAAAGAGTCGGACACAACTGAGCGACTTCACTTTCACTTTTCACTTTCATGCATTGGAGAAGGAAACGGCAACCCACTCCAGTGTTCTTGCCTGGAGAATCCCAGGGACGGTGGGGCCTGGTGGGCTGCCGTGTATGGGGTTGCACAGAGTCGGACATAACTGAAACGACTTAGCAGCAGCAGCAGAGTACATTGGAAGGTGATAAATGCCACAGAAAGGAGGAAAGTAACCAGAAAAGGGGGATGAGGCGTGTCTAGAGGGAGGTCAAGTGGATCAGGACTTAGAAGAATGGCCAGAGAGTCTGTGAGTTTCCTATGTCTCACCAGAGCATCGATCCAGTGGATTCTTAAAGAGGTAGCACCCCCCAGGTCCCTGTGAGCAACAAGCCTTTCCTCTGATGGGGGAAACTACTGACTGTAGCTGCCCCCCAGGCCTCAGGTGATCCTAGGAGCTCTGAAACGCAGATGGCCCCTTTAAAGTGTCCAGAATGGCAGTGTGGATGCTGGGCTTTTGCACCCCTGGGGAGGGGGTACGGCCTTGGGTGTCAGCTGCCAATACTCCCAGCAACTGCAGGAGGGGAGGTGTGTTGGCCACAGAAAGGTCTGGGCCACACCCACCCCAGGTGAGGAGATCAGCTGAGTGGGATGATGCGTGTGAAATCCTCGGCAAATTGCCAGGCCCGTGAACGATGCTAAATAAATGGCGATTGGTAGCGTTCTGAAAGGTGGTAGCCCCTCACCTTGGAAACTCTTTCCTTCCTTGGCGTCCAGGACCTCACAGGCTGCGTTTCCCTCCTGCTTCCCTGGTGCCGTCGTGGGCCCCTCCGCCTCCCCTGACGTTTAAGTACAGGTGTGTCTCGGGTCTGAGTCCTCGGACTGCTCTTCTCCACCAATTATGCACCCTCTCATCCATTCTCTGTCCCTTAAATACCATTTATAAGCTGAAGACTCTTAAAATTTTATCTCCAGCTTGGACCTCGTGTTGAACTCCAGACTCATATATCCAACTGCCTACTCGATAGCTCTACTTACACGTCTAATTGGCTGTGGCAGCCGTGGGAACGCTCCACTCACACCATTAATGGGAACAGGGTAAATGACATCCCCAGACTGGCCTCACATGATGCCGAGTCTACGCATCTGTGGGCTTCCCCCAGCTTGTGACCAAGCATGGGCTGGGGTGGGGTAAGCCAGAGAGTAGGGGGTACAGGGCAGATCCACCCCTGTGGCATGTGGACACCCCTAACGGCAGGTTTTGGTTCGAGCACTCCCCAGGGACCTGGCTGAGCCCTTCTTAGAAATGTGCTGTGTCTGCAGACATCCTCCTCCCCAGTCTCCCTCTCCCATCTCTCTTCACAGGTGACCATACTGCATTTGGTAATCTCCTCTTCAACCCCTGCTTCCTCCCCTCCATCCTTCACAGCCATTTCCCCTGAAAGTTTCTTGCCCACCCGATCCTGTCTTGGCATCTGCTCCTTGGAGGATCCAAGGCAACAGATTAGCATCTCAAACGTCAAATGTTCTAAACCAAATTAACCAGCTCTCTCTCCCCTCGAGAAACCTACTGCTCCACCAGACCTCCAACCTCATGTTAATAAATGCCAGCTGTCTTCTGTTGCTCATACCCCAAAGCGATGGCGGATCCTTGAGTCTCCTCTTTCTTCCATTCTCCAGCCCAGCATCAAATCCCATCGGCTCCCACTTCAGAGCCAGTCGAGGGTCAGATGAGCCTGGCTCTCCTCTGCACCAGCCCAAGCCGATGTCATCTCCCACCTGGATTGTTGTTAAACCCTGCTCTCTGGACAGCCTGCTTCAGTCTTGCTCTGTCCCTCCCTCAGGCTGTTCTTAGCACATCGCTGAGTGATGCTTTCAAGATGTCAGATCAAATCTTGGGGTCAGTGGCTCCCAGCTAACAGTCGTGAGCCACATAGCCACGCTCACAGGCCCTCCTGACCCCCTCTGGTCTGTCCTCCACCCTGGAAGCCATACACCCACTTTGCTGGTCATCTTCAGGCCAGCATCCACCTTGGGGCTCTCATCTTTCTGCTCCTTGTCAACACACTAATTCCCTCTTCTGCTTCATGAGTCTTCACCCAGGGGCCACCTTCTCAGGCTTCCCTGACCAACCCACCCCATACGCCCTGTTCCCCTTCCTATGCAAACACTGACATCTATTTTTGCCTCTTTAATTGGTGTATTCCTGCCATTAGAACGGAAACACCATGGAGGCAGGAGTTGGGTTTCCTCTCCTCCCCACCCCCAGGCCCGCCCAGTACCCAGGGCAGGGCAGACACTCCATAAATATTTATTGAGAGAATAAAGAGCAAACTCACCAAAGGACCTGGTGCATAACAGGATTTGATAAATATTGGCTTTATAAAATTGTGTTTGCTTTTATTTCATAAAATTCAGGATCCTGTAGAACAGAAACAAAAATAACCTATAATCCCTCTGCTTTGATACCCCCTACGGACATCTTTAAAAAGATAAAAATAATACATGCAGACAGGTAGAAAATCCTATTAGGTATCAAAAGGCATAGGATGGAAGGAAAGAGCCTTCTGCCAGCGCTCTGGCACCAGCCCAGCAGTTCCACCACCCTGCCCCACCCTGATACCCGCTTCTAGGGGGCTGAGAAGGGATCGTCCGGGGAGACAGGGGCAGGTGTGCCCGGGAAGAAGTTGGAGGCTTTGGAAGCCGTGGGAACTGGGCTACAGGTGCTTTTAGTGTACACTTTGGCCCACCAGCACAGATGTAAGCCAGATCCTGTGACACTGACCTTGTATGGTATCATTCCTCTGCTGAGCGTTCTCTGCAGCTTCTGGAGCATGTTGGAGAAAGTCCACACTCTTCTATGGGTCTCTAGGACTCTGTGAGGTCTAACTCTCCAACCCCTGCCTCCCCATCCCTCGCCACATCCCAGCCACACCTTCCCATGGCCTTCCCTGCTGTTCTCTCTGGAAAGCTTTCTTTCCCCTCATCACGTGGCTGGCTCCCACTCAGCCTTCTGGTCTCAGCTGACATCAGCAGTTCTCACATTTCAAGAAGCACCAGACTCTCCTGGAGAGCTGATGGAAACTTAGGTAGCAGGACCTCATCGTCAGAGTTTCTGATTCAGTAGTTCTGGGACGACCTGAGAATGTTCAGTTCTAACAAGTCCCCTGATGCTGCTCTGTTGCTGAGGGGACCCTACTTTGAGAACCACTGGGTTAAGTGATGCTACTTTAAGATGCTGGCTTTACAGACACCCCTCCTCCCACCTTCCTTTTTTTCTTTAAAAATTTTGTTGAAAAATTTAATTATTATTATTAGTTGTGGCCTCACCACGCTGCATGTAGAAACTTAGTTCCCTCACCAGGGATCAAACCCACAGCCTCTGCGTTGGAAGCGTGGAGTCTTAACCACTGGACCACAAGGAAGGCCCTTCCCCACATTTCTAAATTAAGTTCTCCTGTAGCACCTTGTGCTGCTTCTTCTCACCAAGTATTATTATACCATAATATATTAGGGTTATAATATTGCAGATTTTTCATTGTAATTTTGTGTTGAAGGCATATCTTCTAATTTGCACCACAGCAAGCATTTTGGTTTCCCACCTCCATCCTTTCTTATATTAAAACGGCAGCCAGACCAATAAACAGATAGTGTACAGAGTTGGTCTCTCTTGCCTTTAGAAGAGAGGGAACTAACATTTATTGAACGCTCTCAAGCATCGGTAAAGCGTCTGCCTACAATGCAGGAGACCCAGGTTCGATCCCTGGGTCGGAAAGATCCCCTGGAGAAGGAAACGGCAACCCACTCCAGTATTCTTGCCTGGAAAATCCCATGGACCGAGGAGCCCGGTGGGTTACAGTCCATGGCGTCGCAAAGAGTCGGACACGACTGAGCAACTCCACTTTCACTTTCACTTTCTTAGGCATCTTGCACTATCATGAAGGCTTCTAGAATGATAATAACCAACAGTGACCTCTGTTTACTGAGCATCTATTCTGTGCCGGGAAACATACTTTGCAAGGAGCTATGGCTGTTTGGTTCATTCCTGTATCCCCAGTGCCCGGCTGTAGTCATGCCTAATAAATATATATATATATTTAGTAAGTGATTTAATGAGTAAAAATAAATGATTCTCCTACATGGGACATTTCTTCCTTTCCTGAGGATGGAGGGACTTCCTTCTGGGACTGGTTTTATAGACTTAGCTACCATCTGGAGCTGTCTGTAAGGGGTTAGGAGGCTGGGCTCCTTTAAGATCTTGAACCTGGCCTCACCTCTCCAGAAAGATTGAGGAGGAACCCTGGAAGCTCTGGGCATCTTCTAGCATCCTGCAGAGGTGATGGGGAAAGGCAGACACTCCCTCCATTGCCTCTAATATAACAAAATAAAGGTAAAGAAGCAGGGGCGGGGACCCAGAGGCTGGTTTATGCCCCTTAAATGCAAAGCAGAAAATAACAGGAAGATCAAAGCAAGGCCGAAAAGGAGGAGACAGAAAAATACAAGGAGGGGGACAGAGAGGCAGAAAGGAAGGAGGTAGATAAAGAAAATACAGGGACAGGATGTCCACGGTGGAGCCTGGCTTTCCTCCCTCGGTGTCCGTGGGCTACCTGCCGAATCAATTGATTACATCTGTAGGCAGAGTTGCCTTTTTATTTCACACCAATTTTCATGGGCAGCGTAAGATGAAAATGGAAGAGGTGAAGTGAACGGGGAAAGATGATTGAATGTTGATGTAAAAAGGGAAGGTGTGAGGAAGGGAGGGTTGATCGGACACCCAGCTGCCCCGGATTGCTGGGGGTCGGGGGGGGTGGTGTGTTCCACCCCTTTATGCTTTTCTTTCCTTTCTTTATTTATATATTTTTTGAAAACCCGGTTTCCCAGCGAATTGCTGGTCACAGTCCCCCTTGGCAATAGGAACTGGTGTGCCCCAGGCCCCAGGAAGCTTGACTTTCTGTTGCCCCAACACCTCCCACCCCGATTCCATCCCAGGCTCGGAATTTGAGGGCTTGCTGGGGACTGAGTGTCCGGGGCATGGGGAGGGTGCTGTCTCGCTGTCTGAACTTGACTCACCCTCTCCTGCTCCCGCAGCCTCTTCCCCACCTGGGGTGCTGTGATAATAACTCACTTGGCCGTGACACAGGGGAGCGCTAACAGGTGAGATGTTCGAGATGTGCTCTGCGAAAGGGAGGACTACAAGCAGGCTTCCTAATCTGAGCAAATAAAAATCAAACACTGCAAGGGAAAAGGAACGGCCCCTTCCTGGAGCGGGTACGTCTGTCTGTCCATCATGGGCTGGCCTTTGTGGGCTCTAGAGGGCTCCCCTGGAAGGGTCCTCCACCAGCTGGACATCTGAGCCGTGTCTTCAAAGGCCAGGTAGCTGCCTCTGGGGTCTCTGTCCTAGAAACTCTTTGTTTTAAGCCTACCATTTGGAACGTTTGGGGAGTACGGCCCTATCAAAAGCCCTTCTGCTAAGAACTGGCTTCCAAATCCGAAAACAGTGTTCCCCATGGGATCAGAGGCAAAGAGGGGCCAGGAACCACCCCTCCCAGCTTTCCCTCCTCTATCCTGAAGCCACCAGAAACGCGTGGTTATCAGAACTTGACCCTCTGTGCTGTTAAGGCGGAGCCAAAGGGCAGGAGTTGGGGGCCCGGGGCTTCAGCACCTCACTGAGTGGGGTTGGTGGTCTTTTTGTGCCAGGCCTTTGAGGTAGCTCTGCTCAAAGACGCTGATCCCTGTTCCAGAAAAGGCAAAGGAGGGCACCACTCACTACCTACACACCCTGGGCTTACTTTCATCAGCAGGCCTGGTGTGTCATCAGGGCAGGCAGTGACCTGAGACAGAGATAGTGACGTGGGGACAAGATGCTGAGATGCGTGCTGTCCGTCAGGGGTCTGCAGTTTCTCTGGACAGGGAGCTGAGCATCCCCGAGGGCTCTTTATGATCCTCCAGACCCACAAAGTAAGTGCTGAAAAGGGCCACAGTGCCCACTGTACAGATGAGAAAAACGAGGCCTGGAATGGGGTGTGTCACTGAGCTCAGAGCCCGTTAGAGGCAGAGAGGAGGTTCGAATCTGGGTTTGCCTACCAGGGGTTTTCTGTGTGTGTGTGCGTGTGTCTGCAGCGGTGGGGGGCTCTACACAGGCTGCCTTTCAAGGAAGCAGGCAGGTGGAGAGGCCCATATTTCCAGGCCAAGGTGAGCGCCTAGGACAAGAGGCAGAGATGACAGGTGTGTTTGCCTCGCACACTCAGAACATGGCCTGCCTGGGGAGGAGCGCGTGCGGGGTTTTGTGAAACACCTGATGAAGTTGTTGCTCATATTTCCTCTTTACAGCCATCTGTGCTGGGCACTCAGGGGCCTCTTGTGAGAACCTGGTGCCCGGAGCCTGTCACTCAGCCCGCTGGTTGACAGCTCCCCTGGCCCCATCCCCAGGGATGCAGGAGGCTGGGCTGGGGTCCGCTTAACCCTGTATCTTCCTGACACCGGCATGGTGCCCGCTGTGAGACCCCTGCCCAGCTGTGAGTACCCAGAGAGAGGGGCCTCTTAGTTGTGGTGTGCAGATGCTTCTAGTTGCGGCATGTGGGATCCAGTTCCCCAACCAGGGCTGGGACCCTGGCCCCCTGCACGGGGAGTGCAGAGTCTTAGCCCCTAGACTGCCAGAGACGTCTCTCCTTGTGCTTTTTCAAAGTCCCCGATGACAGCATATATCCCCAGGGTGGGGTGGAGGGGGAGTGGGTCCTAGCTTTTCATCTGAGATCTTGAAGCAGAGGCTGGTGCCCGGCAAACAGAACACAGAGAGGAGAGGACTTCGGGTATGAGCTCCACTTTCACTGATTGGCAGGTGTCACTGACCATGGCAGACCCTGTAGGTTGCTTTCCCCCGCTGCCCCCCGGCCTCTTCAACCCACCTGGAGGTCACCATGGCCATGGTGGACAGACCACATGCCTGCAGAAAGCTTCCCAGCCCAAAGCCTGCCTTCCTGTTCCTGGGGCTGTTCTTTGGCTCTGGAAGGGAGCTTAGCTCCACACGGCAGGTAGAAGCGATGGGAGTGAGATCCGTTCTGCAGCCTCTTAACTGGCCGGGTGGCCCACAGTGGAAACCCACTCATTAATTCTCTGTAATTAGTTTTCCTCTCTTCCCTTTCTCTCTTCTCCATTCCCTCCCCAAGCTTCTTGGAACCTACTCCCAAATAAATGACTTGCACTCACATCCTTGCCCAAAGGTATGCTTCTAGGAGAACTCAAACTTAAACACCAGCTCCCCCTGGCTTTAGTGGAGGTCTGTGGGGTCCTGAGATCTGGGCATACTAGCCATGTGATACAAGGCTTGTCCCATAACCTCTTGGAGCCTCTGTTTTCAGATTTGTAAGGTAAAGAAAGGTTAGTGCTCTGCAGTTCTATAAGAGTCTGTTTCCTAATCATTTAAACGTTAAATTCATTAAGGGTTGCCACAGAGTAAAACATAGACTATATTCTATTCATCTAGATTGCAAGATTAAAGATCAATACAGCATTGCATAGAAGCAAGTGTTCAATTGGGTAACAAATTCTAAATAGAGCTGGGAATCAGAGAAAGGAAAGAAGTAGTCAGAGAAGGCTTCCTGTGAGTGGGAAAGTTTGAACTAGGCCTTAAAGGATGGGTGAATCCAGGTAGGTTGGGGCCCATGCAGGGGAGTGGACCATGAGAAGAGGCTTAGACCACAGTCTGAAGGTGCAGGTACTGGAACATTCATTGCTATGGACTAAATGTAACCTCTCCCCAAAATCCATATGTTAAAGCCCCAGCCCCCTGTAATGTGATGATATTAGGAGAGGGGGGCCTTTGGAGGTAATTCGGCTTATATGAGGTCATGAGGGTGGGGTCCTCATGATGGGATTAGTGCCCTTCTAAGAAGAGGAAGAGAGATCCAAGCTCTTTCTCTCTCTCCCATCTGAGAACACAGCAAGAAGGACGAGGCTGTCTACAAGCCAGGGAAAGAGACCTCACCAGGAACTGAATCTGCTGGCACCTTGATCTTGAACTTCCCAGTCTCCAGAACTATGACAAAGAAATGGCTGTTGTTTAAGCCCCTTCTCCCCCCCACCCCCACCGCGCCCAATCTGTGGTATTTTGTTACAGCAGCTTGAGCTGACCAAGACACCTATCATGGAGCTTCTTCAATCCTGGGTGAATAGCAATGGATCACCACCCCTTACATGCACGGTTACCTGGCAGCTGTTAGGATTGTATGCATGTTTATTTTTCAATGACTGTCCATAATTTTCTAGAAAGAAGGAGCGACTGGAGTGTATGGATAGTTTAATAAAAAGACACCCTTCATCCACTTCCCGTCTCATCTCATTACTTCTCATCACATCCTCATCCCCCCACTTCCTACTCCATCCCTTGTCTCCCCATGAGGGGACTCTGGAGACCAGTCCTGTTGGCACAGCGATTTGGCAGAGGCAGAAGGATGCTGAGGCTCTGGCCACTAAGAACCTCAGAGGTAGGAGATTTTGGACCTCAAAATGAAAATAGTCCAAGAGGCTCTGATTAAGGAAGCAGCTTAAACACTGTTGTTTCTAGAAGGAGCAGAAAACGTCATTTTTGCTGTCTGTGGCTTGCATCAGGACTCTCTGGGAAAACTACTCCCCTCTGCCTGCTTGGCTGGAGGCCAATCCTACCAGAGCAGTGGCAGCCAGTTTGGGTTCCCAGGACTCTTATGCTAACTTTGAGCTGAACTGTCTCCTGTCTGTTTCGACTCTGGTCTCTTGGCCACTTTGACAGGCAATAAATGTAGTGGTTTAGAGCCACAGATACTGGGGGCCAAGCAGCCTGGGTAAAACCTGGGTGCTGTCATTTCAGGGCTGTGAGGGCTGTTAAATTTCTTAATAGCTCTGTGCCTCAGCTTCCCCACCTGTACAGTGAGTATGAGGATGGTGGCAATCTCATGGGGTTGTTGTGATGAGTTACAAGTGAAGAGCTCTAAACGACTGTTGACCACCACCACCACCATCACCAGCAGCAGCAACAAGTGAAGAGCTCTAAGCGACTGTTGACCACCACCACCACCATCACCAGCAGCAGCAGCAAGTGAAGAGCTCTAAGCAACTGTTGACCACCACCATCACCATCACCAGCAGCAGCAGCAGCAACAGCAGCAACGCCACCGTCATCAGCATCACCATCAGCATTGCTACCAGCACCATCACCATCTATCCTTATAGGAAACGGGGGGCCTGGTACTCAGGACTGGATTCCTGGGGACACATGCTCCGAAGGGAAATTCAGGCTCGGTGGGAGGAGCCAAAGGTCAACTGCCTGAGGACGTGCTCAGCCCACCCTGGCAGTGGCACCTTCACTCAGAGCAGAACGGATACTTGCGTTCCTTTGAGCCCTGAACTGCTGCCCTGGCTCTTGGTCGGTCAGCGGTGGCCTTCCCCCACCAGGCTGGCTTCCCGTCTTTCCCATCAGTCTAGGGGAGGACCGACTGGGCAGAGGCTGCCTGGTTCTAGGGCCCTGATAGACCAAAGGAAGGGTGAGCAGCTCTCTCCTGCCCGGCCAGCCCCTCCGCTGCCCTCCCAGCCAGTGTGCCCGCTCTCTCCCTCCTGCCCCCTTCTCTGCCTGAGTTTCCTCCGAGAAGGCCAAGGCGGGAGGTCTAATACTGCCTGGCTAATGGCTTATGGATCGTTGGCACATCAGGCCCGATGGAAGTGTCTGTTAAGCTTGGCATTGGGAGCCTGAGTCAAATGGGCCGAGACAGATTTATGGCCATTTTCCGGGCCACGCCAGGTAAATGCTCCCTGACAGCCCTCCAGGACTCACACACTCGGAAAACCAGGAGGGGTGGGGGGAGCGTCTCCCGACGCACTTGGAGCCCCATGGCCTCAACCACAGTGCAGGATACCTCCAAGGTCAGAACGGAGTTGCCTGGGTGTGACGTGGGGTTTGAGCAAAGGACAGATGTCTGGATTCACCCAGAAACAAGGCCAGGAAGACACTAATTAGCACCAATTTGGAAAGAGGCCAGATTAACCTAGTACAAAATTCTGAATTATGGAATTGTTAAACACAGTTTTACCACCTTCAAGAAAATAGACTACAATAGACCCTTCTAGAAAGCACCTGGGGTGTGTGTGTGCGTGTGTGTGAGAGAGACAGACAGACAGACAGACAGAGAGACAGAGTGCTTATCCTCGCCTGGAGGGAATTCCCCACGTGCCAGGGAAATGGGTGATCTACAATTGTATTACTTGGCATTTAGTAAAATTAAATTATCAAAATGGCGATACAAAGGTTCTTGGGGACCTACTAGAATGAGCAGATGAATGATGTGCAATTGCCCATCAACATGTTTGCATGCCAACCGGCACTTCTGCTGGGTGTGCGTGCTGCTTGCTCTTTCCTGTGGGTTAAACGCCTCCCTTGCACTCTGGTTCCCGCCTCCCTCTGCTGCTCTGCCGTCCCGGCTCCTACCTTGCACAGGTGAATGTCCAGCCCACCACAGCTGCTCCTCTGGGCTGGAAACCTGCTCATTCACCGGTGAACAGAACACAGAGGAGCTCTTGGAGTGTTTGGAATTCTGGAGTCTACACTGTCTCCCTGCCCTTGGAGGCTGGGTTTTCCCTACCAGCTTGAGAGAATTTGCTAAGAGCTCAGAAACAGTCTCTCTGTCTTGTCAAGAGTTTTCAGAGCCAGGGTCCTCTCCTCTCTCCCCACACTCATATCCAAGGAAGAGGTTTGGCATTTCCATCTCCTTGGCTGGCAAATTGTAAATTTGGGTCTGAGCAGAAAATATAGTGACATCAAGGTTATACGGTCCCCAGCTGACAAGACAGATAACTCTCAGCAATCCGGCAGTTCCCATCTCCTCCTGGTCTCCTCTCTCTGCTCTGCTCTTTCTTTCAACCTTTTTTTTTTTTTTTTTAAGAAAACATTTTTAGAGACTTTAATAACTGTGGAAGGATGCTGTAAGGTGGGCAGGGAAATCGATCATTTTTATTCGGTTGTGCGCGATAAAATGTAAGTTTGGACAATAAATCTTCTTACCTTGAGGGGAAAGAACAGCGTGCCTGGCCATTAACACAACTCCCATTTTGGAGATTTTAATGAATGAGTGAAGGTCTGGTCTGAGTAATTGATGGCTCCCGCCTCCCTGCCGGGACTATGGGTTTCAGACTCAGGCTTTGGCAGGGAGTGGGGCTTCCCTTCTGTCTCCAGTCCAGGCAACTGCTGGTTCCCAGTCTCCCTCTCTTCGCTGGTACGGATCTTCTGTTAGTTCTTTTATTTTGCTTTTAAATTAATTTTTATTGGAGTATATTTGCTTTACAACGTTGCATTAGTTTCTACTATACAGCATAGTGAGTCACTAAATACAACTTAAGCCCCCACCATGTGTAAGAAGCCATGTTTAGGAGGATCCAGATAAACATGTCAGAGCCCCGGGCAAGCTGTCCCTAAGAAAGCCTTCTCTTCAAGGTCTGGGTGATGCTGAGGGTGGGAGAGAAGTGATGGGTAATGGAAGATGCTGGGAGACAGGATTTTTGGAGAAGTGACTTAGAGAAGGTTGCCTGGAGGAAGAAAATAAGAATTCTTATAATTTTGGCGGGGGGCTTTGGGTAGGTTTCTGTGGGGTTGGTTTGGAAGCCAAATTCTGATCCTTTGCAATGGAAATTTTGGTGTGTGTGTAGATGGGGGGGATTCTGGTTTTCTGGCCCTAAGTCATCACCTGTTCCCAAATTTTCCATCGACCTGAATTGCCCATCAACACCTTAAATACTTCTCCACAGTCCCATGGGATCATGGCAGTGGAGGACACAAGTGTTTCGCTGTTGGCTATAGGATGCAATTCCTGGAGCCAGATATGTTGAAGATACTTGCATAATCTTTGCTTCCAGTACAGTATCCTCAAAGGGAACAGCCGGAATGCTGTTTCAGTCAACTTGAGCTGCCATAAGAAAATACCAAGTGGCTTAAACAACAGGCATTCATTTCTCACAGTTCTGGAGGCTGGGAAGTCCAAGATTAAGGTGCCAGCAGATTAGATTTCTGGTGAGGGCTTTTTTCCTGTTTTACAGACAGCAACCTGTCTGCTGTGTCCTCACAAGGAAAAGAGAGAACACTGATCTCCTTTCCTTTTCTGTAAGGACACTAATCCCATTATGAGGGCTCTACCCTCATGACCCTGCATGTGTGCTAAGTCACTTCAGTCGTGTCCAACTCTTTGTGACCCCATGGACTGCAGCCCACCAGGCTCCTCTGACCATGGAGTTCTCCAGGCAAGAATCCTGGAGTGGGTTGCCATTTCCTCCTCCAGGGAATTTTCCTGACCCAGGGATCGAATCTGCATCTCTTACGTCTCCTGCGTTGGCAGGCGGGTTCTTCACCACTAGTGCCACCTGGGACGCCCTCCCCCAAGACCTTATCTAACCCTAGTCACGTCCCCAAGCCCAATGACCAGCTCCAAATGCTATCTCTTTGGGAGTTAGATCTTCAATAGAGGGATTTGGAGGCAGGCCAGACATTCATCTGTAAAGATACTGCAGAGTCAGGCCCCAGATTCTGCTTTCTTTTCAGGCAAATCAGTAGGTGGGCATCTGGAAAGTGTGGGCTGTGGGGGGAAGAGAGGACAGGGAGTGGCCTTTACTGCCTGGGGGTAACACCCACCCCCTGTTCCTGCCACCCCAAGCCTATGGCCAGAGTCCCGGAGGGCTTGGGACCATCTCTGCCCCAGGATGCCTTCCTCAAGTCCTCTAGTTTCCATCGTCCCTTCCTTTCCAATCTCTCCGCCAGGGCACACCTGGGCTCAGGGCACCTCCAGCCTCGGATCTCCTATGACTCACCAGCTCTCTGTACACACCACAGGGCATCCAATCACCCGGAGAACAGCCTGCTTCTATTTGCTTATCAGACTTCCACTGTTTGCCCCGGGCATCGCTACTCATTGATTTGAACTTTTGTCCTTCAAGCTCTAACATGCTTCATGATCTGTGAGTGGTGAGGGTCACGTGGGCTGTGGGTTTCTCGGCTGTCTGGACCTGTGGTCAAGGTTCCTGTTCTAAATATAAGCAAACTGGGCCTGGGAGAAGGGAAAGGGAAGTCCCTCAGTCGTGTCCGACTCTTTGCGACCCCATAGACTGTAGCCTACCAGTCTCCTCTGTCCATGGGATTTTCCAGGCAATAGTACTGGAGTGGATTGCCATTCCTTCTCCAGGGATCTTCCCAACCCAGGGCTTGAACCCGGGTCTCCCGCATTGCAGACAGATGCTTTACCGTCTGAGCCACCAGGGAAGTGGGAGAAGGTGAGTATCTATCCAAATCTCCCGGCTCATACGTGGAGGAGCCAAAACTTGAGACGAGACCCATCCCATCCAATAGCCAGAGCTCTTCCTAATATAGAGGTGGGTCCTGTGTGGGGACCCAGCTCTGATTGGTCAGCCCACTGCAGAATTGCACTCAAACAGCCAACAGGGTTGTTGTTCAATCGCCCAGCCGGGTCCGACTCTTTGCCACCCCATGAACTGCAGCACGCCAGGCCTCCCTGTCCCTCACCATCTCCCAGAGTTTGCCCAAGTTCATGTCCATTGAGTCGGTGGTACCATCCCACCATCTCATCCTCTGTCACCTTCTTCTCCTTCTGCCTTCAATCTTTCCCAGCATCAGCCAACATAAGAGAACAGAAAAGGCTGTGGCCACATTTACATAATAGTGAGGGTTTCGAGCTCTGTCTAAAGTCGGTTTGGTGGGTCAGAAAAAAAAAAAATGGTGGCTGATTAGATTCTTCAAATTGACACAGGCTTTTAAAGATTTTGGGTCTCTTGAGAGCCAGGGCACGAGGGCCAAAGTGTAATACATTCATCTGTTGGTGACAGTGGGAAATTCTCCTGAGGACACAAAGTGAGTATCCATCACCAGAGGTCTAGGTGAATAAACGAGACTACATTCACACACTATTGAAAACAATTAACTAGAGCTACACCGGGGGATTGAGCGGAGTTCCCCAAGGTATTGTTGAGTAAGAGAAGCAAGACAAAAGAAACTGAATATCCCAAAATTCAATAAAACAAACAACTATAAAAGCTGCCTAGACTTGTAGAGTTAAATATACGTTTATGCCTAAGTGTGTATGTGTGTGGGGGGTAGATATACAAAGTTACATACCTGTATGCATTCCCAGGTGGCGCAGTGGCAAAGAATCCGCCTGCCAATGCAGGAGATGTGGGTTTGATCCCTGGGTTGGGAAAATCCCCTGGAGGAGGAAATGGCAACCCACTCCAGTATTTTTGCCTGGGAAATTCCAGAAAAACATATACTTCTGCTTTATTGACTATGCCAAAGCCTTTGTGTGGATCACAATAAACTCTGGAAAATTCTTCAAGAGATGGGAATACCAAACCACCTGACCTGCCTCCTGAGAAATCTGGATGCAGGTCAAGAAGCAACAGTTAGAACTGGACATGGAACAACAGACTGGTTCCAAATTGGGAAAGGAGTACATCAAGGCTGTATATTGTCACCCTGCTTATTTAACTTATATGCAGAGTACATCATGAGAAATGATGGACTGGATGAAGCACAAGCTGGAATCAAGATTGCAGGGAGAAATATCAATAACCCCAGATATGCAGATGATACCACCCTTATGGCAGAAAGCAAAGAGGAATTAAAAAGCCTCTTGATGGAAGTGAAAGAGGAGAGTGAAAAAGTTGACTTAAAACTCAACATTCAGAAAACTAAGATCATGGCATCTGGTCCCATCACTTCATGGCAAATAGATGGCAAACAGTGGAAACAGTGTCAGACTTTATTTTTGGGGGCTCCAGAATCGCTGCAGATGGTGACTGCACCCATGAAATTAAAAGACGCTTGCTCCTTGGAAGGAAAGTTATGACCAACCTAGACAGCATATTAAAAAGCAGAGACATTACTTTGCCAACAAAGGTCCATCTAGTCAGAGTTATGGCTTTTCCAGTGGTCATGTATGAATGTGAGATTAACAAAGGAAAGAAAAGAGTACACACACACACACACACAAACACACCATGGTCACACACACACCATGCACACAACATACACACCAAGCACAGGACCAGATTTATATTTTTACATAAAGGTATTAGCACTCATGTAAGTAAGTTCAAGGAAGAAGGTTTTTTGTTTTGTTTTTTTGTTTGCTTGTTTTTTGTTTGTTTGCTTTTTGTTTTTTTTAGGAGGGGGCCATGAGCCAAGGAGGCTTGAGGGATCTTAGTTCTCTGACCAGGGATCAAAATGATAGTGGAAGTGCCAAGCCATAACCATTGGACTGCCAGAGAATTCCCTAGAATGTGGTTTTAGAAGGGAAGGTTTTAAAAGTTCTTTTCCCAGAGCAACTGAGTTGTCACTCCACAGATCAGGGTGAAGGAAAGAGAGAGAAGAGTGTCCTGGGTGAATTCAGGAAGGAATGGATGAAGAAGATGTGATACATACATGCAATGGTCTATTACTCAGCACTGTTCACAAGAGCCAGGATAAGGAAGCAACCTAGATGTCCGTCAACAGAGGACTGGATGAAGAAGGTGTGGTACATACATGCAGTGGTCTATTACTCAGCCACAGAAGCAACAAACTTGGGTCATTTGTAGGGACATGGATGGACATAGAGACTGTCAAACAGAGTGAAGTAAGTCAGAAAGAGAAAAATACTGTATATTAACACACATATGTGGAATCTAGAGAATAGTATAGATGATCTTATTTGCACAGCAGAAATAGAGACACAAATGTAGAAAACAAACATGGATACCAAGGCAGGGAAAGGGGGTGGATTGGGAGACTGAGACTGACGTATATAAGCTACTGATACTAAGTGTGAGACAGGTAACTAATGAGAGTCTACTGTATCCATCAGGGACCTCTACTCAGTGCTCTGTGATGACCTACATGGGAAGAAAATCCGAAAAAAGAGGGAGTACAGGTATACATATAGCTGATTCACCGTGCTCTACAGTAGAAACGAATGCAACATTGCACAGCAAATGTATCCCAATGCAAATTAATTAAAAATAAAGAAATAAAAGATTAGGATGATGACCGAGTTGTGCTCCTAGGGCACTTTGTAGCTGACGTGCCCGGCATCACCACCTTGGATTACGGAACGGATGTGTACCTAATACTGTGTACGTGTTAAGGGACTAGATCCCGACCTGGACAGTCCAGGGCGTTTTAGTCCCTTCCCAGTCAGTCAGTCAGTCAGTTAGTTCAGTCGCTGAGTCGTGTCCAACTCTTTGTGACCCCATGAATTGCAGCACAGGTCCCTTCCCAGTATCTTTCCTTTCAAGCATCCCAGAAGTCTTATTTAATTCAAGGGGTCCGCATAGAAACTGATGATTGGCCCACGGAAGGGAGAAAGAGAGGAGAAGGAAGAAGTTATACTTGCCCAAACTATCCACTAACTTAAAATGCAATATTGAGAGATACAGGCTGCATTCTCCTTGGCTGCAGAATGAAGCTATTTGAAATGGCATAGAGAGCAAGACTAACACCAAGGAAAGCAGAACGCAGTGGTAGAGCTGAGAGAAAGATCCTGATGATACCATTGGAGTCCCTGGATCTATCCATGCCTGAAATCCACCCCTCGGTGTGGCAGATAGAATAATCCCCCCACAAAACGTCTACCTCTTCTTCCTTAGAATCTGTGACTAGGATTTCTTACACGGCAGAATGGACATGACAGGTGTGATTAAGCTGAGGATATCGAGGTGGGAGGTTATCTAGCATTGTCCATAGGCTCAGTGTGATCCTGGTATGAGAGGGAGGCAGGAGGGCCAGAATTGGGGAAGGAGGTGTGGAGACAGAAGCTGAAGCTATGCCATTGCAGGAAGGGGGCCACGAACCAAGGCATGCTGGCTAGAAAAGACAAGGCCATGAATTCTTTCCTAGAACTTCCAGAAGGAAGGCAGATTTGCTCATCCCTTGACTGCAGCCATGTAAACTCATTTCCAGACTTCTGGCCTCCAGGACTCTTAAGACAACACGTTTCTGCTGTTTCAGGCCAGGGCACTTGTGGTGATTTGTTACAGCAGCCGAAGAAAATGAATCCTGGCTGCTTCTTGACTGCTTGGGCCAAATTAGCTTGCATTAGATTTGACTTTCTGTCATTTGTAACCAAAAGAATCCTGACTAGTACACCAGCCCAGGGAGGACCAGCATTTCTTTTTATTTGTTTATTTACTTATTCATCTATTTAGCTGGATCTTAGTTGTGGCATGCAGAATCTTTTAGTTACAGAGTGCTAACTCTTAATTGTGGCATGTGGGATCTAGTTCCCAGACCAGGGATCGAACCTGGGCCCCTGCTTTGGGAGCTCAGAGTCTTAGCCACTGGACCACGAGGGAAGTCCGCCGGCATTTCTTTTTAGTAAAGCTCTATTGTCAAACACGACTGAGCGACTTCACTTTCACTTTCATGCATTGGAGAAGGAAATGGCAACCCACTCCAGTGTTCTTGCCTGGAGAATCCCAGGGATGGGGGAGCCTGGCGGGCTGCCGTCTATGGGGTCGCACAGAGTCGGACACGGCTGAAGCGACTCAGCAGCAGCACTCTCAAACACTCATAATTGGCTTTCATGTCTGTTACCTCTGAGGTCCTAAGACTAGAGATTTGGAGGACATGTGGATAGCTTACGGTGAGTGATGTTGGATTCGTGATCCCCAAAGAAGATTTAGCTTCGGGACCAGGGACCAGGCATGATCACTCAAGAGCTTTTGTGTAGCAGAGTTTTATTAAAGTGAAAAAGGGACAGAGAATGCTTCTGACACAGACTCAGAAGGGGGCGGAGAGTGCTCCCCTCGCTAGTGTTAGTAAGGGAGTTATATGCTTTTTAAATTAGTTATTACAATAAATCCAAAGAATGTTTCAAGGTTGTAAAGATCTTACTAGACCCATTCCCATAATTTACATTTTAAGCTAACAGGATTATAATTTAGCAATAGAAAGATCTTACCAGACCCACCCTCATAATATACATTCTAAAATAACAAGATTAGTCAGAAGGTTTTCAAGAAGGAGAAACTGTACTCAAGCAAGATACATTGTTGTTATATAATCCTTAGTATGGGCTTTCCTCATAGCTCAGTTGGTAAAGAATCTACCTGTAATACAGGTGACTCGATTCCTGGGTCGGGAAGATCTCCTGGAGAAGGGAAAGGCTTAAGCCCTAGTACAGAGTTTAAACTGAGTTGTTTATATCAGTTCCAGGCTTAAAGAAAAAAAAAACCTTTCATGTGACTAAGACTAAGGAATGTAGAGAGAGAGAGAGAGGAAAAAAAAAAAAAGGTATTTGTCCTTTGCTCCTCCTTGAGAATTCCAGACCCCTATCTCCAATTTGAGAGCCCCAGACCCCTTTCTCCTCCTCGGTGACCCCGGACTTCTCATCAACCTGCCTAGGAATTGAGTCTCTCTATGTGAGGCAGATGTACCCAACTGTCTCCTGCAAACCAAGAGTCCCAGGGAGGCCCAGTGAGATGGAATGACCTGCCTGGGGCAGTTCTGGCATCTGTGATGCAGATATGCAGTGGGCTAGAGGGCCTGTGAAAACCCAGAAAAGAGCATAGAACTGCATGAGAGCATCTAAGGGCCTTTCCCTCTGCAGCTCCTTGGGCGGCCCAGAACCCTGTCTCCCTGGGGCTGCCTTTGCGGAGGAACTTGCAGGGCTGGCCCATCCTGGCCCTGCGTCTGGCCTGTCTCTGGGTGTTCTGTCCGTGTCCTTGAACGAGGCCCTTCACACTCTTCTGAGCGGAGGCCCCTGATCTGCCCCTGAGATCCATCTCCAGGGATGGCAGGAGGCAGACACCATCCGGCCTCCCGGATCTGATTGTCTTGACAGCTTTGCCAAATTACAAAGCAAAGGCCCCATTTGGTGATGAGAAAAGCAATATTGTGGCGGGATGTCTCATTTCTTTGAAAATCAGCGGTAAGCGAATTTGCATCCACTTAGGGGTAAATACGCCGCTGGCCCCCTCCCTCTCCAGGCTATTGAGAGGGATTGAGATGCACTCGGGTCTGCTTTATTATTTTATGATGGAGAGAAGGGAGAGAGGGGAAGAGGGGGCACAGCCCAGGACAGAAAGGGAAGAACAGCGATTTGGTGGGGTGGAAAATTGGAGGAGGAGAGGTTTCCCATCTGGGGTGGGGTTTCTTAGCTTTGTGGCTGGGGCCCTGAGAAACAGGGTGGGCAAATCATTGTCGGGAAGAGAAATAGGACCTCTTTCGCTTCTGTGTGTTATGATTTAAAAGACTCTGAAGCACCCTCGTCACGACACACTCTTTAAAAACCTCTTTAAAATTCAGCCGGAAAGGCCCATGGAAAAGATATACAGGCCTTTGTGGAGAGCAGTGAAGGGAGGCATTTGCCAGGATGCTGCTGGAAGGGGGTTCCATGCAAATTTATTTAAAGCCCCAGGTCAGTAGCTGCTGGGAAGAAGAACCCTCTGTCTTTTTTTTTAAACAAAGAGTGGACACTATCTCTTTCTAATGGAAAAGAAGCCAGTCACCGAATGTTTTACATTCTCTGCAGAGAAACGCCCTGGGTGACTCTTCTCTTTTCACTTCTGTTGCCAGGATGAAGTCTGGGTTGGAAGCAAGGAGAGAAGGATTACCTGGGTAGTGGGGTAGGAAAGAGGGTGTGAGCTCCTGAGTGGGAACCTCAGACTTTCAGAAATGGAGCAGCCAGAGAGAATCAAAACCAAACTTTTTTTGGGGGGTTTAGTTCTCTTTGTTAATGCTTGCTTTTGGCTGTGCTGGGTCTCCGTTGCTGCACAGGCTTTCCTCTTGTTGCAGGGAGCTGGGGCCAGGCTCCAGCAGCGGCGCGCGGGCTTCTCCTGTTGCAGAGCACAGGCTCCAGGGTGCTCGGGCTTCTGTAGTCAGCGCTCAAGGGTTTAGTGCTTGCAGCTCCCAGGCTCTAAGGCACAGGCTCAGTAGCTGAGGCACACGGGCTTAGTTGCTCTGCAGTATTGTGGGATCTTCCTGGATCAGGGGTTGAACCCGTGTCTCCTGCATTGGCAGGCAGATTCTTTATCACTGAGCCACCAGGGAAGCCCCCAACACCAAACTTTTTAATATGGCCTTCAAGGTCTTTTTTTTTTTGAATTTAGTAATTTACAATGTTGTGTTACTTTCAAGTGTACGGCAAAGTGATTCAGTTATATATATATATGTGTGTGTGTGTGTATGGAGAAGGCAATGGCACCCCACTCCAGTACTCTTGCCTGGAAAATCCCATGGACGGAGGACCCTGGTGGGTCGCAGTCCATGGGGTCGCTAAGAGTCGGACACGACTGAGCGACTTCACTTTCACTTTTCACTTTCATGCATTGGAGAAGGAAATGGCAGCCCGCTCCAGTGTTCTTGCCTGGAGAATCCCAGGAACGGGGGAGCCAGGTGGGCTGCCGTCTATGGGGTCACACAGTCGGATACGACTGAAGCGACTTAGCAGCAGCAGTATATATACACACACACATATATATTCTTCCCCGGTTCTCTTCCATAATAGGTTATTACAAGATTTTGGATCTATTCAAGGCCTTTTGATCTAGTTTCCAGCGTCCCACTCAAGCAAGAGCCAACTTGTGAGTACACAGAGGCATTCCAAGAAAAGTCCTTGTCCTGCATCCCTGTTTCTTCATCCATGGGAGTTCTTAGTTGCTTTCTCCCTCAGGTTTACTGATGAAATCAGGTTAATTCTTTTCATACAAGATTGAAACAGTCTGCTACTTAGACAACTATTCCAGGGACATTTTCATGGGTGAGAGGAACTAATATCCATGAGTCATTTACCATGTGGCACAGAGAAACAAGTGGTTTGTTCAACAGGGACAAGGCAAATGAGATGCCTCTGAAATTTTATACCCAAATGGCCTCATTTCCCACTAGTCCAAGCCCTGCCATCCAAGGTCATCCAGGTCACACAACTAGAAAAGAATTGAGCCGGCAATCAAACCCAGGGAGTCTAAGTAAGTAAGTAAGTAATTGTTAGTTGCTCTGTCGTGCCCTACTTGTTGTGACCCCATGGACTGCAGCCCACCAGGCTCCTCTGTCCATGAGATTTCCCTGGCAAGGATACTAGAGTGGGTTGCCATTTCCTTCTCCAGGGGATCTTCCCAACCTAGGGATCGAACCTGGGTCTCCTGCACTGCAGGCAGATTCTTTACCGACTGAGCTACAAGGGAAGCCCACCAGGAAGTCTGGCTCTTAGATAAAAAGTCAGTCTGCCTCCATGATCCTGCCTCTGTAGTAATCATAGACAAACGTATGCTTATGAAGATAATAGTAAGATAACAATATGCTTATGAAGAACCTCTATGTGCCTGGCACTGTGCTACTTTTTTTTTTAGACGTTTATTTGGCTGTGCTGGGTAGTAGTTGCAGCATGTGGGATCTAGTTCCCTGAGCGAGGATTGAACCCGGAGTCCCTGCCTTGGGAACACGGAGTCTTAGCCGCTAGACCACTGGTGAAGTCCCCACTGTGCTACTTTATTTGACGTTTTTGTCATCTCTGAGAGTCCGCACAAGGGCCCTGAAAGGCAAGTATTATTATTATCTTCATTCAACAGATGAACTAAGTGAGGCACAGAATGGATGAGTAAGTCACCCAAAGTTGCACAGGCAGCAACTGGAAGAAAAGGCCTTTGACTCCATGTCCACCTGACTTTACACTTGCATTTAAAGAGGTTCAGGACCCCCCCCCACCCAAATATGCCACTTTGACATATCAATTGCCTTGATCTGAAGGTGCTTGACGAACAGCAGAAGCAGAAAGGACTCCCTGATCTTTTTTCTCTCTAACATTTCCCACGAGAAAGATGCTCCTTGTACCAGGAAGGGAAAAACATGCTCATTGCCAGAGAAATGGACCACTTCAGACAAACCGACTCAAATAACCCTTATCCTCCATCGGGTCTCCATTTTTTCCCTAGTCACTGTCTCATAATTTACTGCCCCTAGCCTGAACTCTTTGTCTTTGTTTAAGAAGATATAAGCTTTTTGTCTAATGGCTTCTTCTGGCCTTATGGTCCTCGGAAGACTCCTATATCCGTGTAAAAATCTTAAATAAATTTATATGCTTTTCTCCTATCTTACATCAGTTTAATTCTCAGGCCAGCCACAGAACCTTAGAGGGTCCAAGGGAGTTTTTCTTCCCTTACAGATTCCTAGCCATTAAAGTATCTAATTTTCCAAACAGCCGGGTCCAAGTATCACACACGATTACAAGCACCAGGTCCCCTGGTTCACGACCTCAGAGAATCGAAAGTTCACTGGTGTGGGTCACAGATGTGGCAACGGATCATAGTAAAGCAGTGAGGTGAAAGCCATCATTCTGGGATTCTGGGAAGGGGTCTGCGGGATTCTGGGAAGGGGTCTGCAGGATTCTGGGAAGGGGTCTGCGGGATTCTGGGAAGGGGTCTGCGGGACTGGACACTCTCAGCCCTGAGTCTGGACACCCCTTACCTGTAAACGGGGCTTCCCTGATGGCTCAGCCAGTAAAGAATCTGCCTGCAATAAAGGAGACCCAGGTCAGATCCCTGGGTCGGGAAGATCCCCTGGAGGAGGGTATGGCAACACACTACAGTGCTCTTGCCTGGAGAATCCCAGGGACAGAGGAGCCTGGCAGGCTACAGTCCACGGGGTCTCGAAGAGTTGGACACGACTGAAGCGAACATCATGTGGGGCTCCCGCTTGCCTTCCCCCCTCTGTAGATAGCACAGAGGTTGATCAGGTTGGAGACGGCTGCCCAGCTGAATTACCTGAAGGCATCAGGACCTCGGGGAGGGGAGGGGCCGATGGAGGGCAGGGCTGCAGCCAGGCACAAAGTGTCTTCCCTGCTGGAGGGGCAGCAGCAAAGACAGTCATTCTCAGCTGCCAGCCAGCTGCGCAGACCCCCACGGCGCTCACCTGCTGGCGGCTCCCGGCTTGTTTACTGTCGCGTTTATTGAATCTGACTAGCCTGGAAATAATTGCACTAATATTATTGACATTAATAGTACACCAGGATGTATTTATATCTTGCTTCTCCCTAAGCTAAAATTCAATTGCATCATAGCTCTTGCCTGAGTGGTTAGAGGCAAACAGGGATGCTATGTGAGGGGAGAGTTCTTAGAAAGGAAAGGGGGCCCAGGTACTACATGGGTCTAGGAGACAGAGGGCTTAGAGCCGCAGTTCAGGAGTTAAAGTTGGAATCAGTTCGGCTCAGTTCAATCGCTTACTTGTGTTCTTTGAGACCCCGTGGACTGCAGCACACCAGGCTTCCCGATTCATCACCAGTTCCCAGAGATTGCTCAAACTCATGTCCATTGAGTCAATGATGTCATCCAACCATCTCATCCTCTGTCATCCCCTTCTCCTCCTGCCCACAGTCTTTCCCAGCATCAGGGTCTTTTCCAATGAGTCAGCTCTTTGCATCAGGTGGTCAGAGTATTGGAGTTTCAGCTTCAACATCAGTCCTTCCAATGAACAGCCAGGACTGATCTCCTTTAGGATGGACTGGTTGGATCTCCTTGCAGTCCAAGGGACTCTCAAGAGTCTTCTCCAACACCACAGTTCAAAAGCATCAATTCTTCGGCACTCAACTTTCTTTATAGTTCAACTCTCACATCCATACATGACCACTGGAAAAACCATACCTTTGAAGAGATGGACCTTTGTTGGCAAAGCAATGTCTCTGCCTTTTAATATGTTGTCTGGGTTGGTCATAACTTTTCTTCCAAGGAGCAAACGTCTTTTAATTTCATGGCTGCAGTCACCATCTGCAGTGATTTTGGAGCCCAAGAAAATAAAGTCTGTCACTGTTTCCATGGTTTTCCCATCTATTTGCCATGACGTGATGGGACCAGATGCCATGATCTTGGTTTTCTGAGTGTTGAATTTTAAGCTGGCTTTTTCACTCTCCTCTTTCACTTTCATCAAGAGGCTCTTTAGTTCCTCTTCAGTTTCTGCCACAAGGGCAGTGTCACCTACATATCTGAGTTTATTGATATTTCTCCCTGCAAACTTGATTCTAGCTTGTGCTTCATCCAGCCCAGCATTTAGCATGACGTACTCTGCATGTAACTTAAACAAGCAGGGTGACAACGTACAGCCTTGAGTACTCCTTTCCCAATTTGAAACCAGTCTGTTGTTCCATGTCCAGTTCTAACTGTTGCTTCTTGACCTGCATACAGATTTCTCAGGAGGCAGGTAAGATAATCTTGGAATAGTTTAGGAGTTTGGGATGGACATGAACACACTGCTGTATTTTAAATGGATAACCAACAAGGTCCTATTGTGTAGCACAAGAAACTCTGCTCAATGTTATGTGGCAGGCTTGATGGGAGGGGAGTTTGGGGGGGAATGAATACTTGTATATGTATGACTGAGCTCCTTTGCTGTTCACCTGAAGCTATCGTAACACTGTTAATCAGCTATGCATCCATGCTGAGTCACTTCAGTCGTGACCGACTCTTTGTGACCCTGTGGACTGTAGCCCGCTAGGCTCCTCTGCTGGAGAAGGCAATGGCAACCCACTCCAGTACTCTTGCCTGGAAAATCCCATGGACAGAGGAGCCTGGAAGGCTGCAGTCCATGGGGTTGCTGAGGGTCGGACACGACTGAGCGACTTCACTTTCAATTTTCACTTTCATGCATTGGAGAAGGAAATGGCAACCCACTCCAGTGTTCTTCCTGGAGAGTCCCAGGGACGGGGGAGCCTGGTGGGCTGCCGTCTATGGGGTTGCACAGAGTCAGACACGACCGAATCGACTTAGCTGCAGCAGGCTCCTCTGCCCTTGGGATTCTCCAGGTAACAATACTGGAGGGGGTTGTCATCCCCTCCTCCAAGGGATCTTCCCAACCCAGGGATCCAACTCATGTCTCTTACATCTCCTGCATTGGTAGGTGGGTTCTTTATCATTAGTGCTACCTGGGAAGCCTGTGTTGAAAGATCTCCTGGAGAAAGCAATGGCTACCCACTCGAATATTCTTGCCTAGAGAATTCCATGGACCCTGGAGCCTGGTGGGCTATAGTCCCTGGGCTCACAAAGAGTCAGACATGACTGAGTGACTAACACTAATCGGCTATCCTCCAATATAAAACGAGGAGGTTTTTTTTTTTTTTTAAAGAGCTAAATTGTCTTGCTGTGCCTTCCACAGCCAGCTGGAGGGCATACCTTTAAAGGTGGGAGAAGGAAGTTTCCATGAGATTTTCAGAAAGGGAAAGTGGCATCCACAGAGAGCATCCCAAACTGGTTAAGTGGGAGATGATGGGTCCCCAGTCCCTTCCCCAGGACTGACTCCCCTCCCCTTCCCCTTCCCTCTTCACTGCCCGCCTCCAGGAAATCACCCCTCCATGGCCAACCACTCTGACCCATGTCACGGTACTGTTGGGCAGTTATGTCTCTGCATCTGTGAACGTCTTGCTGGCTCCTCTCCCTCGCTGCTGGTCCGTAGCTGAGAGTGTTAGATTGAGAAGGGGAGCACGTCCCTGAGCCTGCACTCCTGCTGGCTTCACTTGCTCACCGGGAGGTCTACGCCCACGTGTGTGTTGTTTCAGAGGTTCAGGGAGACCTTGATTCTCAAAATGCAGACTTTTTGTAATTCACTAGTTTTATTTTACTAGTCCCTTGGGACTTCAGTACTAAAGGACTTCTTGCTGCTTTTTTATTCAAAGGAGTATATAAAATGCAGATATACAGGTTAAAGAATAATAATAAAATAAAGCATCCATATATTCAGCATTCAGCTTGAGAAATAGAGCACTTCCAGGACCCAGAAGCCCAGGTGGATTTATCCCCAACACGTTGTACCACTGCTTCCTGAGTTTCATGCTAATTCCTTCCTTACTGTTTTTTTTTTTTTTTAAAGAAGGTTTTAACAGGTGTGTATGCATTCCTAAACACCATTTGACTTAGCTCTGATTTTGAACTTTCTATTAGGGAATCACACTGCATAATTTCTCCTGTGCCTGGCTTCTTTTGTTAGATTCGTCCATCTTTAATGTGAGTAGTTGTAGACTACTCGTTTTCCCTTCCAAGTACTATTCCGGAGTGCGACTACACAGCCATATGCTGTAGTTTATTTGCCTGGTCTCACCGCTGGTGGAAATTTGGGATTCTGGCTGTTACGGATGTGACTGTAAATACCCAACCTAGTCACTCCTATTTGTCACTCCAAGAGTGGTCCTCAGAGTGGGAATAAATCTTCCGGGAATTTATTAAAAATGCAGGATTTCAGGGTCCCATGCCAGACACACTGAATCAGAATCTGCATTGTAGCAAAATCGTAGGCACATTACCTTTGGAGAAGTGCTGCTCTCAATGTAGGCTTATACCTAGAAATGGATTTGTCGAGCACTAGGGAAGGCACATTATGACCAACCTAGATAGCATATTCAAAAGCAGAGACATTACTTTGCCAACAAAGGTCCGTCTAGGCAAGGCTATGGTTTTTCCAGTGGTCATGTATAGATGTGAGAGTTGGACTGTGAAGAAAGCTGAGCGCCGAAGAATTGATGCTTTTGAACTGTGATGTTGGAGAAGACTCTTGAGAGTCCCTTGAACTGCAAGGAGATCCAAACAGTCCATTCTGAAGGAGATCAGCCCTGGGATTTCTTTGGAAGGAATGATGCTGAAGCTGAAACTCCAGTACTTTGGCCACCTCATGCGAAGAGTTGACTCATTGGAAAAGACTCTGATGCTGGGAGGGATTGGGGGCAAGAGGAGAAGGGGACGACAGAGGATGAGATGGCTGGATGGCATCACTGACTCGATGGACGTGAGTCTGAGTGAACTCCGGGAGTTGGTGATGGACAGAGAGGCCTGGCGTGCTGCGATTCATGGGGTCGCAAAGAGTCGGACACGACTGAGCGACTGATCTGATCTGATCTGAGGGAAGGCACATGTCTTCCCTGGTAGCTCAGTGGTAAAGAATCTGCCTGCAATGCAGGAGACACAGGTTCGATCCCTGATCGGGAAAGATCCCCTGGAGGAGGAGATAGCAAGTCATTCCAGTATTCTTGTCTGGGAAATCTCATGGACAAAGGAGACTGGGGGGCTACGGTCTATGCGGTCGCAAAGAGTTGGACATGAAGGCAGGCATGCTTTGGAAGCCACATGGTCTAAGGCGTGCAGACACAGGAGGGAAGCAGCAGGCTAGATCCCCGTGTCACTGCTTGGAGCAGACCTGCCTGCCCAGCAGCTGACTAAGACATGGGCGAGGTTTAAACCTTTCCTGTGAAAGATCGTTCAAATTTGGGGATTTGTTTACTGCAAACCCATCTGCTCTATCTGACTAATGCAGATTTTGAACAATATTAGAGTATAAATTTTTCTTGCCAATATTATCCTTGTCTAGTTCCAGAATTAAGATTATGTTAACCTTTACAAAGATCTGGAGCATGTTTTTTCTTCTTTTTAAAAAAAGTATTATTTGGAAGAGTGGTTCCTGAAACACTTGGTAGGAATTGCTAATAAAACATTTAAACCAGTTTTTTTTTTTTCCTTTCTGGGAATATTTTTAACTAATGAGTCAATTTCTTTAAAGGTCATTAGACTGTCCCAGGTTTTCTATTGTGTCTTTGGCGAGTTTTAAAATTTGTCACAAAGTTGTTCATAATAATCTTTTTCCATGTGTTTAATTATTAAAACTTTTGCAGTTATGACACCTTTTCAATTCTTAATATTGTTTATCTTTTTTATTTTTTCTCCCCCATCTCTTTATTTGCCCTGATAAGTCACATGAGGGAATTTTCTTTTAATTAAAAGACCTTTTTTTTTTTTGAAAGAACCAACTTTTGGCTTTGAGAATTCTTTCTGTTACACTTTGTTTCGTGCCTTTAATTTCGTCCTTAATTTTACTATATTACTCCTGCTGCTCTCATTGTATTTGTTTTGCCATTCTTTTGGCTTCTTAAATTGAATGCTCATGTCATTAATTTTCAGTCTATTTGATTCTAATATAAGCAATTAAAGGTATACATTTTCCTTTCAATATGACTTTAGGTCAGCCCCAAAATTTTTATAAGGAATAATTTGCTATCACTTACTCATATTCATGTTTTCTAATTTCTACTATAATTCCTTCTCTGACCCATGGGTGTTTGGGTATTTTAAATTTCCAAGTATCCAGACTTTTTAATAGGTAAACTTTTGTTATTAAATTTCTTACTTGAAACATTAAGGCCAGAGAATATGGTATTCTTAGAATTTGTTGAGGCTAATGCTATGGTCAAGAACATGGCCAATTTTCATAACTGTTTCATAAATATTTTGAAATAAATGTTTGTCCTCCAATCATTGGGTGCAATATTCTGTATATGATCATGAAAGTGTTCTTGTACTATTCAAATTTTCTATATTCTTAGCAATTTTTTTGTCTGTTTAACCAGTAATTGGATGGATGCATTAAAAATCTTTCACTATGACTGTGCATTTTTCTATTTCTTTCTCATATTTTAAGCAGAACTTCCTAGGTATGAAAATGTGTCAATTTTTGCTTTCATATTTTGAGCTTTGTTTTTAGTGCGTGAGAATTCAGAATTGTTGTATTTTCTTGATAGACAACACTTTCATCATTAGGTAGAAAGATCTCTTTATTTTTAGCAGTACTTTTTGCCCAAGTCTATTTTCCCTACAATCACTACAGCTGATTCTAATAGGTTTAGAAAGGATACAGAATACAGTTGTTAAATGAAAATTGTATTTTTACGTACCAGCAATCAACAAACGGGAACTGATTTTTCAAATTTTTAAAGTACCATTTATACTATTACTGAAAATGTGAAAATAGATGTGCAAGATTTAGATGCAAAAACTACAAAGCGTGGATGAGAGGGAGCAGGAAGATTCACGGCTTTTGCTTTATAGGCGGGGAGGGTTTAGGGACCGTGGGAGGGGTTTTCACCTGCTCCTTCCGCCCGGCAGCTGATTGTTCCTTTAGAGCCCTGTGTGTGAAAGGGTCTTAAGGGTTTGCTCTGTAGGAGAGAAGGGTCCAAAGAAATGACTCTTATGCCTCCCTTGCAGGCGGCCAGCTCCTGCAGGGTTGCGCCACCAGTGGGGAACTTCCTTAGATATCCTGCTCTGCCCGCAAGTCTTTCCCAGGAGCGCCTGGTAGGGGCCCGTGGGCAGCAGCCTGTGAGTGACGGGAGCTCCCATCTTATCCTGTTGCTCCCCGCTACTTCAGGTTGAGATGCTAAACCACACTTGGCCAGCAGTTCGTGAAAATTTTAGCAGATTTTTCTTACTAATTACGCAGCAGTGATACAGCACCTCTTCCTCCCATGTTCTGCCAGAAACGAGATAGCTCAGGTGTCTCTTCTCTCCTTGGAGGGCCTGGTTCCTTTCCGGATTTCAGGTTCCTTGGTTGCCTCATGACCTCAGCTCTCTGGTGGGTTCAGGAAAAGTTCTGATTCTGTATTTTATCTAAGCTTTTCTCATTTTTAGGATAAGAGTAATCTTCTGTTGTTGTTGCAACTTCCTACAAAAGAAGAAGGTGGAAGTGGCAAACATTTTTTTGAGGCACAAATTCTCCTCCCTGGAAATTGCAGCAAATATTAAGCAGAATTTCCTGGATATGAAAGTGTGTGCCTTGCAAAAAAAAAAAAAAAAAAAACCTCAGCTACTATTTTTTCAAATTGTATCTTTCCCCCATTTTTTCTACCAACTCCTACTGGGATTTTGATTAGACATTTTGATTTCTCATTCTCCTTGACCTCCTTTTCTTCCCTCTGGAGTCCTAACAGGCTAGTTCTAGGATCTTTGACTACTGGTCTCCATATTCCTTAGACCTTTACGAAAATTCTATGAAGCATCGGATGTAGAGCTTTCCAGAGGGCACCTGTATTGCTTTCTTCCTAGCTCTGTCAAGCTACTGCTGCTGCTAAGTCACTTCAGTCGTGTCCGACTCTGTGCGACCCCAGAGACGGCAGCCCACCAGGCTTCCTCGTCCCTGGGACTCTCCAGGCAAGAACACTGGAGTGGGTTGCCATTTCCTTCTCCAATGCACAAAAGTGCAAAGTGAAAGTGAAGTCGCTCAGTCGTGTCTGACTCTTAGCGACCCCATGGACTACAGCCCACCAGGCTCCTCTGTCCGTGGGACTTCCCAGGCAAGAGTACTGGAGTGGGGTGCCATTGCCTTCTAGGACAAGTTTAAATTTAATTTCTCTCTTGGGGTCTCTTGAATTATGACCACAAACCCACATGAAGACCACCTCATAGCTACGAAGTCTCGGTAGAGTTGATTTTCCTCTCTCCACCCAATGCCAGGGTTAAACAGAACAAGCACATTTCCCCCTTGTCTCCCTCTATATGGTGGGTGGTGCTGTTGTTTAGTCACTAAATCGTGTTTGACTCTTACAACCCCATGGACTGTGGCCCCCCCAGACTCCTCTGTCCATGGGATTCCCCAGGCAAGAATACTGGAGTGGGCTGCCATTTCCTTCTCCAGGGGATCTTCCCGGATCAGGGATCAAATCTGTGCCTCCTACATTGGCAGGTGGATTCGTTACCACTGAGTCACCAGGGAAGCCCATAGTAAAATTTACCATGATCTTAATATGCTGTACCACCTACCAGGGCTACACTCTCCTTGGCTTGCCTGATGGAAACAGGTACAGCCGCTTAGCAGAGTTTAGTAAGTTGCCCAGGGCCACACACTCCGTGGAGGAGCCAAGATGGCAAGAAGTGGGTTTTCAGTCACCAAGCGTGTGAAGCGAGGAAGCACTCTGCAGGGCATCTAGTGATGTTCTCTTATAAACAGTATTTCATTGGCTGATCCTAGTTTCTTACGGGCCACATGGATTTGCTGCCAGGCTTCTCCCAGGTGCTGTTTAGCATTTGACAATCTGGTGATGTGGACATCAATGAGCAACGATGGTGTGTAGAACCTAAAACAAACTCAGTTTGGTCTCAAAGAGGAATATAGTAACACGTTTTGATCATTTGCCAAGACCCAAATTTTTTCCTCTTAGAGTTTGGATTTCCAGAATATTGCAGTGATAACACAGAGGGCTTCTGTCTACCACGCTCAGCTTCCCCTGTGATTAACATCCTACAGGACTCTGGTATATCTGTCACAATCAGTGAACCAGTATTACTATGTTGGTGTTAACTAAAGTCCATGCATTAGTCAGATTTCCTGAGTCCCCTCCAGCCCCAGGGTCCCCTTTTCTTTCCCTGGATCCCACATTACTCTTAGTGTGGCATCTTCTTGGTCTCCTTTCGGTTGTAACTCAAAATGGTCTTGCTTTGGGTGAACTTGACCCTGGAGTAGGAAATGGCAACCCACTCCAGTATTCCTGCCTGGAGAATCCCATGGGGGGAGGAGCCTGACAGGCTACAGTCCGTGGGGTCACCAAGGGGAGGACACAACCGAGCAACTGAGCACGCGTGACGGTTTCAAAGAGTGCGGATCAGTGGTTTTGTAGAACATTCCTCACTGGGATTTACCTGGGGTTTTCCCGCTGATTAGACTGGAGTACCTTGTTCTGGGGAGGAAGACCTTGGGATAAAGTTCCGTGTTCGTCGCATCAAGGGTGCACAGGTATCACGTCAAGATGGTGGTTTGGGGTTTCCCTATTGTAAAGTGATCCTTATCTCTCCCTTTTCCACCTGGTCCTCTTTGGAGGAATGTCACCGGGCACAGTCTGCTTCAGGAATGGGGAGTTACCATCTTTCCCTTAGGAGTGGAGCAGCTACAGAAATGATGTGAAATTCTTCAGCATGGGAGATCTGTCTTTGCTCCCCGCTTTGTACACTCTTCAGGCATATCAGCAGCAAACATAGCTGCCCGCTGGCTCTCCTGCCCTCTCCCATCTTCTGGTCACTTCTGTTGCCACCAGCTTTTGTTCCTTGGTGAAGCAGCTGGACCCAGAAAAACATTGGTGACTAAACCTCCCTGTCTATCATCCCTGCTGCGTTCTCCATGGTAACTATGGGGACGTAACCTCAGAGAGTCTGGGAAGTCAGATGTCTGGTCGTCAAATCAGTGGTGGACAACCAAGGTGCTGGATGAGCCAAGCACACAGGCTGGGGAACAATCCGATGCCCCGATGCCGAAGTGAGACCACAGCCTTGGAACGGTGGGCAGGCCCAGCAGCCTCCCCCGGATGGGGAGGCTGATTCAGGAGAGCACCCTTTTTTGGCTGATGCCCTGATGGGTTGGGGTAAGCAAATGTGGGAGGAGGCCCTGGAGCAGAGATGAATCATTCAGTATGACTGATGTTGTGGGGAAATGGGAGTTTCCAGGGGAAATTGGGGATACCTTGAGAGTAGAGAGGGTGGGTGTGGGTGTTGAACATAGAGAAGGACCTGGGAGACGGGATTTGGAGGTCAGAAATGTCTAACGTGGACATTTAGTAGTTGTGGGGTTTTGAATGTAACTCCCCACCTCTCCTCTCCAGAGGAGTCTGGGTCGCTCACAAAGTTGAGGAGTTGGGGAACTTAAATGCACGCCAGGTTCCATGGCTGGGTAGAGGCACAGAGACAGATGCACAGCTGAGAACTGGACGTGGTGTAGGCCAACGGTGTTGGGTTGCAGGACCAACTGCAGAGTCTCACAAGCCCCTACTCACGGTGCAGTTCCCCTCCCTGTGATTCTCAGTCCGTCCACGAGGCAGGCAGGCACGATGGGGCAGAAATGCAGACAGAGACCCAGGAACGCTGCTGCCTGCCCAAGGTCACCGGTCACTCTTGGCTGAGCTGGGAGTGGACCCTGATGCCCAGACACCCGGCTCACCCTTCCTTTCCTCCCTCCACAACGAACCTACCCACCTCTCATCAGCCCCTCAGAAAAAACCCGTTGTTTATTGCATGACATTGAAGTTGGAATATTCCTTTCAAGTCCAGGGCTCTAAAAAACATGCCCAACGAACCAATCCACTTAAAATGCAAATGCCACTGACACTAATAAGCAATATATATACACATACATTTACGCATGCAAATGAGCGGGATGCGAGGCAGGGCTTGTCTCTGCAGCATCCGGCACATGATAACCATGTACGAGATGCCTCATCAAGTGGAGTGGGATGGCCGCCCCCCACCCCTTCTCACCAGACTTGGTCCTTCCCAATCAGGAGCCATGGGTGGCCTGCCTGGTCCTTCAGAAGCCAGAGCATCATCAGAGTTCAAGTCTCCCTATGAAACTGCATGATGGGTGTAATTCACAAGAACTCACTGAGTCTCAGCTGGTTGTCCTGCTGATATGGATCATCCTCACCTGCCAGCTGGAACCTCCCTGCACCTTCAGGTCCAGCTATGACTTCCCGGAAGCCCCTGGGCATCGCTGCAGCTCACCTCCACCTTACCCACACCTGAACTCGGAGACCACGTTCTCACTCATTCATCTCAGGCCTTTTGCTTACCACTGGGCCCACAGTTACCAAAACAGACGCTTCCCTGGACAATTTCTAAGTTCTTGTTGCCTTTACACCTTTCTTTCTAAGCATTTGGGATTCATGGCTGCTGCTGCTGCTGCTAAGTCGCTTCAGTCGTGTCTGACTCTGTGTGACCCCATAGATGGCAGCCCACCAGGCTCCCCTGTCCCTGGGATTCTCCAGGCAAGAACACTGGAGTGGGTTGCCATTTCCTTTTCCAATTCAGGAAAGTGAAAGTGAAAGTGAAGTTGCTCAATCGTGTCTGACTCTTCACAACCCCATGGACTGCAGCCCACCAGGCTCCCTCCATCCATGGAATTTTCCAGGCAAGAGTACTGGAGTGGGTTGCCATTGCCTTCTCCGGGGCTTCATGGCAGGTAGAGGATATTCGGGGATTTTCCAAATGGTGCCTACAGCCTGGGATGGAGGCTTTAAAAAAAAAAGCTTCTAATAAGAAAATGAGAGACCCTGATGACACTCAGGTCTCACACATATTTATTTGACTGCAACGTATGAGCTTTTCCACACACTTACATTTTCAATAACAAATGTCCTCGTTTGCTGTCAGAACTTTTTTTTGCTGGCTGTATTAAGTGGAAAAAATGTTAAATGATGTTACATATGTGGCTGCCTTCCTAAATGATACCCAGCTCTAAGGGGGTCTCACGATAAACACCATTTTAGAGGCCCATGTGACAGTGTGGCTCCGTGAGCGACCCAGGGGGCCACAGTTCTCTCACTCCCTAGTCTCCACCCCATCTAGTTTTTTTTTTTTTGGTAACCAAAATTTCCCTAGGACTTTCGGGGAGGGAGATGAGACAGGGTAAAAAAGTAGCCTATTCATTTGGGTAAAAAAAAAATGTGTGTGTATAAAAATGCCCAGCGTACTCATGTGAGCCAGGTCGCTTCAGTCACGTCCAATTCCTGTGAGGCTGCTTTCCAGTGGTCTGTTAGCTCTATGTGATGCGCTGATAAAGCTCTTGGCACACTTATTAGGAAAGTTTCTAGAAGTGGACTGCTGGTTCAGAGCACATGCCAGTTTTTAAAAATATATATTTATAATTGGCTGTATCAGGTGTTCATTGTAGCAGGCGGGCTTCATTGCCCCAAGGCATGAGGGCTGTTAGTGCCCCAGCCAGGATTTGAACCTGCATCATCTG
The DNA here is from genome assembly GCF_027580195.1 of Bos mutus. Taxonomy (NCBI): domain Eukaryota; kingdom Metazoa; phylum Chordata; class Mammalia; order Artiodactyla; family Bovidae; genus Bos; species Bos mutus. The sequence goes on along the minus strand of NC_091635.1, from coordinate 5,873,251 downwards.
CTTCGGAAGGCGGATTCTTAACCACTGAACCGCCCAGGAAACCCCCACGTGTCAGCTTTGCAAAACCCGCTTTCAAATTGCCCTCCAACCCATTTCTACCAACTTCCGCCAGCGGAGTTCGAGGCTCCAGTTTCTAAAGGGATCAGCTGCACTGTTCCGAGTCCAGAGGGGATGGCGGTGTCCCCCGGGCTCTGCTCCTTCTGGTCCCTGCCCTTCCGGCACACAGTGAGCTCCTAATAAATACTTTCAGCTTACTGAATGAGGGCTTCATCTCCCCAGCCCCAGCCCTCCCCCTGGCAGTCCTGGTGCCAGCCTGTCCGCCTCCTCCAGCACAGGCAGGAAAATAGATGGCTGGGAGCCCGCCCTAGCCTCCGTCCCCGAGTGGTGATGAGGGGCAGGACAAATGCGAGGTGAGAGGCAATGTTTCCTGAAAGCAGAAGCGCCAAGAGGGCCACTCGGCACGGCATCCCCGCAGACCACGGAGGGAGCAGGCTGGGTGAGAGCAAAGTGGAGCAGGTTCATGGTCAGGGCCAGGCCGGTGGCCCGAGAGGAGGCGGCAGCAACAGGACCAAGAAACCAGGGGCGCCCGGAGAAAGTGTGCTTCCCTCTCTCTGAGTAGAAAGTAGCCTCACAGCTACTCAGAGTTTATTTTTAAATGTTTTTAAAAAGGAAGTTTCTGTGCAATCTGGTTTAATGCAGTCATCAGGCAGCGGTTGGAGGATGCAGAAGATACAGAGAGGGAAGCCAGATGGCAACTGTTTGGTGAACACCTGGGACAAATCCAACATGGGATGCTCAGACCTTCGGGGTTGGTCCAGGCATCTTAACTCCTCTCTACTCCCCCAATTCTGTCATCCCCAGGCTCACCTTAGGGGCTTCCCTGGTGGCTCAGCAGTAAAGAATCCTCCTGCAATGCAGAAGTCGCAGGAGACATGGGTTGGATCCCTGGGTCAGTGAGATCCCCTGGAGGAGGGCATGGCAACCCACTCCAGTATTCTTGCCTGGGAAACCTATAGACAGAGGAGCCTGGCAGTCCATGGACACAGACAGTCCACAGCCATAGACAGTCTATGGGGTTGCAAAAGAGTAGTTCAGGACTTAGCTACTGAACAACAGCTGGACGGCCAAGCTCGCAGCCCTGAACCACTCTAACAGATGGCCTGAGGAACAAAAAAATGTCTTGTTGCATTTGCTTAGGAAACCCTAGCCACGGTAGAGGTTTCTTGCAGCAACTTTATCTCAAGAAGTAACCTGTGGGTTGCAATGATGTAGGATGCCCAGTCTCAGGCCAGCATCTCCCATGACACCATAGGCAAGATGGGAGTTTGTGGTCTAAGATCTCTCTTCCACGTTGCCTCCACCCCCAGCATCCAGGCCCTCAGGCTGCAACCAGTCTGCTTTCGGGGGTCCCTCTCATCCACCTTCCTTCCAGCAAGACTCCTTCCCAGAGTACCCATCCCCCCGCCGACTCTACCATCTCCCCCATTCCTGGGCTGCTTAAGGAGCCAGAACTTTCTTTACTTTATGACACAGAGCAAGTCAATGTTTCTTTGTCTCAATCTTCTCCCTTGTAGAGATACCCAGGGGCCAAAAGGCCCATTAAGGTGCTTTCCCAAACAAAGGAGCGGGTAAATCTTCCATCGCCTGGTAGTAAAATGCTTGTAGTGCAGCCGGCTTTTAAAATAACTGTTTCTGGTCTCCCTGCTCGCTGCACCTGCAAAGCTCTTACTAGCTGCTTGGCACGAGGGGGCTCCCCCGACACCCCGGAGCTCTCGGTAGGATATGCAGGTGGGGCATTGCAGACAAGACGTTTACTGCGCAGATTGGGAGATGGAGGCTTGGGGTACCAGCAGATGAGCATGTCCAACCATGGAAGACCCAGGGGGAAGCCTGAGAAAGCACAGACTCGGGGATCCCCAAGGGTGCTTGTCAGACAGACACGGGCCTCTGAGAGGTGGGCAGGAGGAGTTGGGGTCGACACCTGGAGTCTGGATCCTCTTTCCTTTCTCTTGGGGGAACCCCCCAGCTAGAGAGCATCTCCTCGTACATAGCCTTCCCAGGAAGCAGATTCCTCTGAAGCCAAAGGCTGGCCTTGCACATCACCGGCTCACCTGCCCCAGACAAAGGGGTCAGGAGGAGGGACAGCAGGTAAGAGGAGGAGGCCTGGGTGAGTGAGGGCAAGTCACCCCCTTCTTCTGTCCTCCCAGCCAGCTGGGAGGTCCAAGGCTGGGGACCCCGATGTCTGGGAAGGTGGGGGAGTAAGCAGAGCTAGGAGCCACCCTGGAGAGAAGCCCACAGCCCCTCCTGTCCTCTCTAGGACCCAGGCCTGCACGGGGTCCCCAGAGCATCTTCACCTAAGTGCCGCGGCTGGGAGGGGCCTGCAGGAAGGGGTGGCTGGAGGACACGGGAGGTGTGGAGCATCTGCCCGCCGTGTTAATGAGGAAGTAATTCAGTTAGCCCGGATTTCCCCGTCAGCAGCTTTTATTAGAAGCAGGAGCAGCAGTGCTATTAGGGGCCGGGAGAGGCGTTCAGACACGGTGGGCACGGGGCGAGGCGGAGGGAGCCAGGCAAGTTGTTAAGCAGATTAGAAGGGGGGAGCGGGAGAAAAGTAAAGAAGAGACAAAGGAAAATGGGGCCGCAGAGAAGGGAATCAAGCACAAAGCAGTCCAGATGAGGCAGAGGCAGGGGGCCGCCTTCCACGCCGGGCGCCTCTATTGTGTTCTGCGGCTGTAATCAGGAGCTAATACAATCCCGCCTCATTGGAAAGGCCAGCGCGCCTCAGAGGCGTCCCCGCCGCTCAGTGCAGCGCGCAGCAGCACAATAGTCACACTGAGATAAATAATAACACAAGCAGCCTCAGGTTTGCAGGCTCCCGGACAAGAGGTCACGGGTGACGTGCAGAGGCGGCCGCGCTGGGTCCAGGTGCAGGGTGGGAGTTTGCTGCAACACACCAGAACGAAACCGAACAAGAAGGTTTACCGTGTGGTTTAAAGTCCTTTCGTCTGTGTCAACTCTCAGTGATCCTATTTCGGTATCATTATCCCCATTTTACAGAGGAGGAAACTGAGTCTTAGGAATTCAGGGATTAGTAAGCGATGCCAAATGGCTTCCCAGGTGGTTCAGGGATTAAGAACCTACCTGCCAATGCAAGAGATGGGGGTTCGATCTCCGGGTTGCGAAAGATTCCCTGGAGATGGAAATAACAACCCACTCCAGTATTCTTGCCTGGGAAATCCCATGGACAGAGGAACTTTGTGGGCTATAGTCCACGAGGTGGCAAAAGAGTTGAACGCAACTGAGTGTGCACACACACACACAAACACACACGCACATCCAAATGATGCCTTATGGGCTGAATCTGGCCCACGTCTTATCTGTGTGAATAAAGTTTTATTGGCACACAGCCACGCCCAGTCTTTTCTATACTGTCTACAGCTGCTCTCTTTTGAGCTTCGAGGGTGGAGTTGACTTGCGGCGCCAGACCATATGGCCCACAAAAGCTAAAATATTTACTCTCCAGCCCTTTACAGAAAGGTGCTTGCTGATCCCTGGGTTAAAATGCCTGTTGAAAGTTACAGAGCTAGAAGGAGGCAGAGCTGGCATTTCAGCCTGCTTTGTTCCTTTAAGGCCCCAAATGGGAGGGGCTGGGTGGCTGGGGGAGCAACCGTGATGTGGGAGGGGAGAGAGCTGAACCAACTCTGTTCCAGCGCAGTCCTGGATGGTGAGGGGCCAGGGGCAGAGGACTCAGACCATCGGAAGTCTCCAGGGAACTGAAGTTCCTCATAACCAGCTGCAGAAACACAGACCAAGATCTCAGCTTCTGCCACACCCACCGCTGGAGCCTGGAATGGGTCCAGCGAGCCTTGGACCAGCCTGGCTGAGACGGCACTACCCTGCCCTGTGGGTTTCCCTTCACCCTTGCCTACCTTACTTTAAGAATTTTAGGCCAGCAGGTGGTCCTCTGAATTGGCATTTGCCTTGCGTTTTTCTGCTCAGGCCAGGCTGGCTACATAATTAATGCTCTGTTGAAGCTGGAGGGGGCTGTGTGTGACTGAGGACTGGCAATGGGGAGCCCCTTTTCCGGGCTTGAGTGATGGGCAGGGTGATTGGTCCACGTGACTGCTCCTGCTGAAGGTGGTTGCATCTGAGGAGCTTGGCGCCCAGGAGATGCCCTGAGTCCATCTGGAGAAACTGTGGGCTGAGCCACCTCCCAGGTGGAGAACAGCTGTCCTCCTGAACACACAGCCTGGCCAAAGGCAAGGGGGCATGGGGATTCGGCTCTGAAAACATCCCAGCATCTTGAGTTAGTGGTCAGATCATTCTGGCCGCTGCTGCTGCTAATGGTGTACATCCCACATGATTGCAGCCACGACTCTAGCTGCCACTCCATTCATTCAGGAGATATTGAATGAGCACTGGCCACATGCCTGGCACTGCTCTGGGTTCGTACGAAACAGTGGTGAGCAAACAAGTCCCTGACTCTGAAACTCACCTTTCAGAGAAGGACTGAAACTCCAGCCCAATCTAGCTGATTAATGCACGACCTAATTTCAGGATGTAGAAGTGCTATGTGGCTCAAATGGTAGAGGATCTGCCTGCAGTGCAGGAGGCCTGGGTTTGACCCCTGGGTCGGGAAGTTTCCCTGGAGGAGGGCATGATAACCCACTCCAGTATTCTTGCCTAGTAAATCCCATGGACCAAGGAGCCTGACACGTCCATGGGGTCACAGATGTCAGACACAATCGAGTGATTAACACACACACCTGCTATCTTCGCCAGTTTTCAGTAAATCTAAATTGATGCCGAACTAAACACATTATTTTAAAAAAAGGAATGGAGGGGAAAGCTGCACAGAAGGAAGGGTCTTCCTCTTTCCCGTGTGTGTGATAGACGCAGATCATCTTGACACCGGGAGGGTGACGTCAGCCGCCTTCTAAGGGCAGTAGGGTGGTGAGCAAAGAGGGAAGCCCAACGTCCGACAATATTGTCAAGCTTTGGAACTATCCGATTTTGCAGCCCCACCTGCCCCCACCTGCTTTTTTTATGTGAGAGAATAAGCCCTTTTGTCAGAGTCCTTCTAGGTCGAGTCCTTCGTGTTGTCTATTTTTTCCTGTTACTTGCAGCTGAAAGCATCCTACCTGGTCCATCTCAGGGCTCGGACTTGTCCTCTTGACCCAGGTGGGACTGGACCAAGCGGTTACCTGTTGTTTGCCTGTACGGCCTTCCCTTGTTCACAGATTGTGTTGCCCCAGGGCCAAGGCCCCCTGGTGCCAGTCAGCTTAATTAATCTTGCGTGGATCCAGGTGCCAGAGTGATCCCGGCAGGGCTGGGAGATGATTGTGCCGGAGCAAAAGAAAAGGGAGCCGCTAGACTGTGACAGCTGATATTAAAACGATTACAGCTCACATCATATCCAGAGTCAGTGCGTTATATTCCTAATAAATAATGGGTTACTGCAGGTTAAGTGTCTGTTGCCGCATTTCAATTGTTGATATTTAATTAGCTCTGAAATTAAAGCGTTCTTTTATTGCCACACTGCCAGGACGACTTTCTCCCTAATTGATTGAGATTAAAGAATCTCCCAAAGATCCTGGCGTCCCTTTGTCAGCCCAGAGTGTGAGAGGATTTTAATGAAAACGTTTGACATTTCAAAGTGTGGCGTAAAGATCTTTAAATTAAGCAAAAGATGGTGTTCTTGTTCTACTTCAAAATCGGGGTGCTGATGGACAAGGGAACAGTTTTTAACAGGGATGAGGTTATATGGGTGGGATGTTGGCTAAAGGATGAAGCAATTTCGCTATTACAGGGTCATGGAAGGAGCTGGCCTTCTTTTATTGGGGAGATGGTTGGCTTAGAGCTGTTTTCCAAGTTTGGGACACATGGAAGGGAGGCAGCCAAGAGTGGGCTTTCTCAAGACCCCTCCTTTTGCCTAGAGGGTGGGGAGATTATAGTTGAAAGAGAACCGGCTCTGGGGCCCAGTCTGGGTTTGTACCCAGTTCTGTTACTTATAAGTTGTGGCCCCTTTGGTGAGTTATCTGGCCCTCTGAATTTCAGCTTCGTAATCCTCGATTAAGGTTAATGGCACCTGCCTCTCAAGGCCATCATGAGAATAAATTGAATCATATTGGCCAAAGAACTGAGTCTGGGCCATCAGATCAGATCAGATCAGTTGCTCAGTCGTGTCCTACTCTTTGCGACCCCATGAATCGCAGCACGCCAGGCCTCCCTGTCCATCACAAACTCCCGGAGTTCCCTCAGACTCATGTCCATCGAGTCAGTGATACCATCCAGCCATCTCATCCTCTGTCGTCCCCTTCTCCTCTTGCCCCCAATCCCTCCCAGCATCAGAGTCTTTTCCAATGAGTCAACTCTTCGCATGAGGTGGCCAAAGTACTGGAGTTTCAGCTTTAGCATCATTCCTTCCAAAGAAATCCCAGGGCTGATCTCCTTCAGAATGGACTGGTTGGATCTCCTTGCAGTCCAAGGGACTCTCAAGAGTCTTCTCCAACACCACAGTTCAAAAGCATCAATTCTTCGGCGCTCAGCCTTCTTCACAGTCCAACTCTCACATCCATAGTAGCTGTTTAATAATGACAGCTATAGCTAGCTCCTTTTATAAAATTCCAAATTTATATTTGAAGAGAGCTTAACTGGTCATCTATAAGTAGGGTGGAGTGAGGCTATCACTGGGCTTTGAGTTAGGCTGACTATGCCACCCAACTCTAGACCGCTCCACCTTGGTGATGTCTTAGGGGTATAAGGTACCCACAGCCTGGCTTGGCAGATGGTCTGACCAACTCCTTTGCCTAAGCTCCTCTTGCTTCTCTCTGTCTAGGGTCTTTGAGACAGATATTCCTGGCTCGTCTCATTTCAAGGTCTTTCACAAACTGAAATCTAAGTCTTGGTTAGGCTGAAGTCTCATCTGAAGGTTTAACTGGAGAAATATCTGACTTCAAGCTCACGTGACCCCTGATTGGGAACTAAGCCTGACATCAGCCTCAGCAGAACTGTGGTATAAAGAGGGAGCTGACTTGGGGATAACGAAGTCCACAGCAGGAGTTTGTACATTGCCTCAACCTCTGGTCTCAACCTATCTCCTAATTTTAGCTTTTCCTTCAGACTGCTTATTTATGCAAGAATCTGAGTGACCTGTCCTTAGGACAAGGATTATTTAAGACTGGGTGAGTGATGAAAGTTGATTTAATTCATTTGGAAAAGATCTTAAAGACTTCATTGCACTTCCAACTATGGCTGGAGCCACCTCTGAAAATGGCTGGTAGTCCATCCCACCCATAGAAGTTTCTGGAAGTTCACAAGTCTCTTCCTTAAAAGCATCAAATATCTCCTTATTGTTTTCACCAGTGAGTTTCTAGGGCTTCCCTGGTGGCTCAGCTGGTAAAGAATCTGCCTGCAATGCGGGAGACCTGGTTTCAATCCCTGGGTTGGGAAGATTCCCTGGCAAAGGGAACGGCTACCCACTCCTGTATTCTGGCCTGGAGAATTCCATGGACTATAGTCCATGGAGTCGCAAAGAGTCAGAAACGACTGAGTGACTTTCACTCACTCACATGAGTAAGTGAGTCTCTCTGAGCTGCTTGAATTACCTTTATGATAATAAGAATATTAATAATGGACACTCCTAAGTAACCATTTGTCCAATCTTCTGCTTCTGTCCTGTTCTGCTCACATGGCACAGTTACACTAACCAATTCCCGTGGTTGATGGACCCAGGTGACCTCTTCTGACCAATTAATTGGATCACTTCTGGGCTGAGTATTAATGGCTAATGTGAGACTCACTCTGGCTCTCTTTTCCCTCTGCCATGGTGGCCGGCAAAGTTCTCGGTGGTGGCTCCTCCATCAGCCTGGATTCTAATGCAGGGCCGATGACCATGCAGGGGCAGAGACCCAGAGGATACAGGGTAGGAGTTAGACTGTGAATGTTAGTGCAGCTGAGCATTTGGAGTTGTTTGTCACTGTAGCTTCACCTCTCCTATCCTAACTAAAGGTCCATCTAGTCAAAGCTACGGTTTTTCCAGTGGTCATGTATGGACGTGAGAGTTGGACTATAAAGAAAGCTGAGCGCCGAAGAATTGATGCTTTTGAGCTGTGGTGTTGGAGAAGACTCTGAGTCCCTTGGACTGCAAGGAGATCCAACCAGTCCATCCTAAAGGAGATCAGTCCTGGCTGTTCATTGGAAGGACTGATGTTGAAGCTGAAACTCCAATACTCTGACCACCTGATGCAAAGAGCTGACTCATTGGAAAAGACCCTGATGCTGGGAAAGACTGTGGGCAGGAGGAGAAGGGGATGACAGAGGATGAGATGGTTGGATGACATCATTGACTCAATGGACATGAGTTTGAGTGAAGTCCAGGAATTAGTGATGGACAGGGAGGGCTGTCCATGGGCATGTCGCGGTCCATGGGGCTGCAAGGAGCTGGACATGACCGAGCGACTGAGCTGAGCTGGGCAGTTGCTCCTCGGTGCTGTGCTTTAGTTCAGCGATCCTGGCCACTGCAGCAAGGGCATATTGGGTAAACGTGGGGGAATCTGGGATGTTTTCTTGCGATACTACAGATGTTTGCTCCGTTGGCAGTTATTCGGCTACACAAGCACAGTATGCAGGCTGTGGGAAGCCAGAAGTAACAAGCTGCAAACCTGTATAATCTTATTTCCCACTGCACATGGCGTGAAACCTACCAAAATCCTCACAACAAAGAACACAGCCTCCTGGAGGCTGCACACAAGCTCAGATCTGATCCGGGCCGGCCAGGGTGTCAGACCCCCTCCCCTGCCGCAGCTTGGCTCTCCTTCAGCCCGCCCCGATTGCAGGGGGGCAAATGCTGTCCCCAAGCATGTCAGGCCGTCCTCTGCTCTCTGGGATCAGCATATTCATCAGGTGGAAAACAATTCCTGGCTCTGGGGCGAGGGGGCTGCTGGGCAGGCGGATGTACCCTGCTTCCGTTTCATCTTCCTCTTAAAATGCGGTCGTTTGGTTGAGGAGGGATTTGGGGCTAAATAGCACACAAAATGTATTATTCTCTGGGTTTCTGACTGTCTGCTAAAATAAATTGCTTGGCTTGTGAAATTCAAACACATTGATGAAAAATAGCAGATGCCCGTTAAATCTGACAATTAGCTTTGGGACTAGAAAGCTAATCAGAAGCAGAGCCCTGACAGCGGTGATTTGATCCTGTCTTCCTGAGGATTCCTGCTGACGTTCATCAGCTACAGCACACACAGCCACGCACACACACTCACACGCACCGAGTCTCCTGTGGCAACAGGCATTCTCAGTCTCGTTTCTTTCCTAACACCTCTGAACTGTCACCTTGAGGCAGAACAAAGGCAGAGATGCTCACATCCCAGGGGAGACCCAGGCAGGGTCCTCAGAGGCATCTGAATGCCCGCAAGCAATTTTAAAAAGTAAATGGGGGTCAAACTCTATCAGGGAAGTCGGTGACAGGATCTCCACGGCCCAGGACGTACATGGTGCTCAGATTCCTGCTCCGAGGATGTTTTCTTCCTTCCTAGCCTGTCGTGCAGCGTTTCCATCTTCTCTCCAATCCAAGCGCCAGCATCCACGCCTGGCCTGCAGGCCAGCTCACCAGTTGCAGTCACTTTGTCTGTCGCTTGGCTCCAGGATGAAACAAATTTCCCAATGCAAACTGGGAAAATCCCCAAAGCACAGAAGCTGAGGTGGGCCCTTGCAGAATAAGGATGGAACCTTGTCGAGTTCTATCCCCAGCTCCCTTCCTCCTACAAAGGTGCCTGTGCTCTAAGAACCTTTGCAATCTGCCAAGCTGCGCACAGGAGGGACCCTTCTAACTCTTGCGGCTGAGTCTGTCCTAAACCAGCTCAGAGATTACCTCTAAAAGATCCTCTTCCTGGGCCCAGGCAGCCGTGATGCTGAGAGCAAGTGAGGAGCCCTCTGGGCTGGAGGGTTTGCTCAGCTGTGAGCCCTGATGCGGCAGAGCAATGGCTTTTCGCCTGCATTGGTGTGTTCCTGCTGAGGACTGGTTTATGTTCCCACAGTCCATAATGGGATTTAACTGTAGTGATTAGGTATTGAATTTCCCTTAACAATCAGGGGGAATGTATCCTGACTTGGTAAAATGTGTTTGCAAATAGTGGGATGATTAGACCTGTGTGTGCAACTCTGCTCTGGGTGTGCAGAAGTGAGGGTGGTCAGGACCGAGGGGAGGAGGTGGGCTTTGAGGAGGTGGGACCAGACCTGTGGTGGGTGATTGCAGAAGACTGCTCTCTGCCCCGGGGTCTTCCCTCCACAAGCTTGTGGTAGAGCTGGGTTGTGTGGGTGGATTGTGATCAATTGCATGCACTGATGCAGTTGGGAACTTAAGCCACAATGGTTCAGAGTAACAAACATCATCAATATTTATGTGACATAATAGGTAGCAATAAATATTATGAATATTACCGCTGCTGTAAGCATGTTCCATGTATGAGCTACTATATTCCTAACAATACTCCTACCAGGTAGCTAAAGCAGTTATACCCCCAACGAAAGAGCAGGTACTGAGTAACTTGCCTGAGTTACCAATCTAGACCTACTAGTTAACTCTACTTGTGCTTGCTAAGACCCTTCAGTCGTGTCTGACTCTTTGCGACCCTGTGGACTGTAGCCTGCCAGGCTCCTCTGTCCATGGGATTCTAAAGGCAAGAATACTGGAATGGGTTGCCATTCCCTTCTCCAGGGGATCTCCCGAACACAGGAATTGAACTCACGTCTCTTACGTCTCCCGCGTTGGCAGGCGGGCTCTTTACCACTAGTGCCACCTGGGAAGCCCAAGCTTAGGGGCTTGGGTTTCCTCTCTGTGCCCATAGCAGCTCGCTTCTGCTGCACAGCAGCTCCTTGGCAGTGTGACTACCTTCGTTTTATGCCTTGCCTCCTCCTGTGGGAGTCAGAATGAGTAGATGGAATCTTGTTTCTGAAAACAGCGCTGAGCACTGCAATATGGCCATCAGGTTAAAACAATTTTCCACTGGCGTGTCGCTGACTCTCCGTGTACCTCTGCTTATTGGAAGGCTGACCCATTTGTTAGTACAGACATTTATTGAGCATTTACTATGTAATTGGCACAATGCTTGGTAGCAAAGATCTAGAGATAAAAGACACAGGTCTTGGCTTTAAAGGAGCTTGAGTGCCATTATCCAGGTAGAAGATATTCAAGTACAACATGACTCTAGGAAGAGAAAGCTAAACAGAAGCCTTTTCAGTGATAACTCAGATGACAGGAGTTACAGTCAAGGTGAGCACGGGGTACCCCAGGAATCCAGAGGCATGAGCCCCTCAGGCCTGGAGGGAGCTGGGCTCCTGTGATTTCCCCCAGGGAGGTGAGGCTTGAGCCAAGTCTGGAGCCTGATGAGGAATTGAGAAGGTGGTGGAGGAATAGATGGGAAAAGCTTCAGGCAAAACCACAGCCTGTACAAAGGTCAGCAGGGGTGGGGGTAGGTTTGAGAGAGTTTGGCATTTTCTTGTAATGAAGTCACCCTGTAGAGTTCAAGGCAATGCCACAGCGGGTTGAGACCCTACCTCAGGGATGCTGGCTCAATGAAAGAGGCCTTTGTCCCAGGAAGAACATTCACTATCGATAACACTTCTTGGACTTCCCCGGTGGTCCAGTGGTTAAGAATCCGCCTGCCTGTGCAGGGGACATGGGTTCGATCCCTGCTCCAGGAAGAAGATTCTACATTCCTTGAGGTAGTTAAGCCCGTGTGCCACAACTACTGAGCCTGGGAGCCACAGCTCCTGAAGCCCACGGACCCTAAAACCTGTGCTCCGCAACAAGAGAAGCCACCGCAATGAGAAGCCCGCACACCGCAACAAACGAGTAACCCGCTCTCCGCAACTACAGAAAGCTCATGCACAGCAGTGAAGACCCAGCACAGCCCAAGATAAAAAAACCAACTTCCTGAGTTCTTCCCAATTACCCCCGCATTTTCCAGGCCCTGGGAAGACAGCTGTGACCAACGCTACAAAGGAAAGAGGTCCCTAAGAGGTCTCTCTGGCACCAGTTGCAATGTTTGGGGGTCTCCAAGACCACCCTCCGGTTCAGGGATTAACTGAAAGGACTTATTCAACTCAGCAAAGCCATTATTAGACTCATGGCTATTGCTGATTACAGCGAAAGGGTGGAGGTTGAAGTCAGCGCGGGGAACGGGTGCACAGGGCGACGTTCAGGACAGACCAGGAGGGGAGGCTCCCATTGTCCTGTCCCAGTGGAGCTGAACAGACTGGGCAATAATATGCGACAAGACTCAGGGGGCACTGCCCCCAAGAACAACTAGAGAGTACCCCCCACGCAGCAGTGAAGACCCAGCACAGCCAAAAATAAATTAAAAATTATTAAAAACAATAGGGCAGAGGAGGAAGGTTTCTCAGAAGAGGTGACCTTTGAGTTAAGCTTCGAGGAAGGAGAATGCAGCATCGCCCAGAAGCATCAATGGTACTGGAAACGAAGCGTCAGTGATAAGAGCTGGAGTCTTTCACACCAATCTCTGGAACGAAAGCCTCCAGACAGGCAGACAGACGAGCAAGAATACGGGTATAGAAGACCGGGTGTGTTCCAGGAACAGACAGGAAATGGATGTGGCTGGAAACAGTGAGCCAGAGGGAGAGGGGTGTGCATTGGAGCTGGGCAGGTTCATCCTGCAGAAGCTTTGCGGGTCACCGTAAGAAGTTGGAAATTTATTCCGAGAGCAATGGAAATAAAACACATGGATACAGCCAGCTGATTGCATTTGATTTCCAACTTCAAGGAAGAGGGGGATGCACACAGAGCATCTAAAAACAAACTCATATACAATCAGTTGTCACGCAGGGATGCACACAGGGGGAAGAATCTCTTGGAAAACCAACTCAGAAGACCCTCTGGGGAGAAAGAAGAGTGGCAGGTGAAGACCAGAGGTGCTCTCAAAGGCGAGAGCAAGAATCTAAGACCCTTTTCTCTCTGCAGAGCTGGAAAGCACTGTGTGTGTGTATGGTGGGGGAGTCTAATATCTTGAACCAATCTCTGCAATTCTGTGAAATTTCATGATGTCATTGGTTCAGCTTTTGCAGACAAGACCTTCCCAGGGGCACAGAAGGGGCAGATGGAGAATCTTCTGACAGCATCTGTACCCCCTGTAGCTCTCTACGAGTGACCAGAGGAAGAAGGGACCTTGGGGGCCTCGGCTCTGGTCATTTCTCCCAGCAGCTTCCCCTCCTCTCCAGGCAATTAACAGAGACAGCTTAGGGGAGTGGTGGTTCCTCACGTGTCCCAGAAACTCCTTCCAGCACAGGACGTGTCGGCTTCTTGCAGCCGTGACGCAGGTCTATCCCATATTTATCCCATTCCCATGGCAGCCTGGTCTTAGGGGAAGATCATTCCTGTTCCTTCTCCCTTCAGGGGCACAAGGATGCATCTGTGGTTGGGGGAGGTTCAGGATGGAGGAGAAAAATAAAGCAGGATAATGTTTAGAGGGTGAGTGGGAGGTGGGGACTGGACAGTCCCGGGTTCTGCTCCTATGTCGCCTTTTCAGAGGGTCTTCCCTGATCACCCTACACAGACTAGCAGCAGCTGCAGCTACCTTTTCTTCATCCGACCCTTCAGATCCCCACCCACACTTTCCACCCTGCTCGGTGTCACAGGAGGCTGGCTGAGGAGACTATCCCCCTGCCCTCCAACGGGGCTTGGACAATAGAAGTGGCTAGAAGGTGGGAGGGGAATCACGCCTCTCCCTAGTGGACTGGTCCAGGCTGATGAACCCTCCCTGTGCTTCCTCTCGACACTGCCCGCATCTCTGTCCCTTTCATCGTGCACCTGAGGACCTCTCTGCTTTCTGCCTCCTCTGTGACCGATGCCTCCTCTCCTCAAATCTTTATTCCCTGCTGCTATGTCACTTCAGTCGTGTACGACCCTGTGCGACCCCATAGATGGCAGCCCACCAGGCTCCTCCATCTATGGGATTTTCCAGGCAAGAACACTGGAGTTGGGTGCCATTGCCTTCTAACCTGCTTTATTTGGCTTTGAGGGCAGATAGTTGTCTTGTTGTTGTTTAGTCACTAAACAAGGTTGATCCCTTGTGTCAGGAAGATTCCCTGGATTAGGAAATGGCAGCCCACTCCAGTATTCTTGCCTGGGAAATCCCAGGTACAGAGGAGCCTGGTGGGCTACAGTCCACACCAGGCTTCCCTGTACATCACTAATTCCCAGAGCTTGCTCAAACTCATGTCCATTGAGTTGGTGATGCCATCCAACCATCTCATCCTCTGTCATCCCCTTCTCTTCCTGCCCTCAATCTTTACCAGCATCAGGGTCTTTTCCAATGAGTCAGCTATTCGCATCAGGTGGCCAAAGGATTGGAGTTTCAGCTTCAACATCAGTCCTTTCAATGAACACCCAGGACTAATCTCCTTTAGGGTGGACTGGTTGGATCTCCTTGCAGTCCAAGGGACTCTCGAGCCTTCTCCAACACCACAGTTCAGAAGCATCAATTCTTCAGCACTCAGCTTTCTTTATGGTCCAACTCTCACATCCATGCATGACCACTGGAAAAACCATAGATTTGACTAGACAAACCTTTGTCAGCAAAGTAATGTCTCTGTTTTTTAATATGCTGTCTAGGTTAGTCAGAACTTTTCTTCCCAGGAGTAAGCATCTTTTAATTTCATGGCTGCAGTCACCATCTGCAGTGATTTTGGAGCCCAAGAAAATAAAGTCTGTCACTGTTTCCATTGTTTCCCCATCTATTTTCCATGAAGTGATGGGACCAGATGCCATGATCTTCATTTTCTGAATGTTGAGTTTTAAGCCAACTTTTTCACTCTCTTCTTTCACTTTCATCAAGAGGCTCTTTAGTTCCTCTTCACTTTCTGTCATAAGGGTGGTGTCATCTGCATATCTGAGTTTATTGATATTTCTACCGGCAATCTTGATTCCAGCTTGTGCTTTATCCAGCCCAGCGTTTCTCATGATACACTCTGCATATAAGTTAAATAAACAGGGTGACAATATACAGCCTTGAGGTACTCCTTTCCCAATTTGGAACCATTCCATTGTTCCATGTCCAGTTCTAACTGTTGCTTCCTGACCTGCATACAGGTTTCTCTGGAGGCAGGTAAGATGCTTTGTTATTCCCACCTTTTTAAAAATTTTCCACAGTTTGTTGTAATCCGCACAGTCAAAGACTTTAGCGTAGTCAATGAAGCCAAAGTAGATTTTTATTTTTTAAATTCCCTTGTTTTTCCATGATCCAATGGATGTTGGCAATTTGATCTCTGGTTCCTCTGCCTTTTCTAAATCCAGCATGAACATCTGGAAGTTCTCGGTTCACGTACTGTTGAAGCCTGGCTTGGAGTAGTCTCCTTACACTGCATTATATAAATAGCAGACTATTGCTATAGTCTTTCTCTCCTACTAGAATGCAGGCCATGGGAGGGCAGGCGCTCTGCTCGCTGTGGAGTCCGTGGTGCCCAGGATGCAATGTGCAGGAGCTGACTGTTTTGCTGAGTGAACCACCAATAGGAGAACCTGCACCTGCTTTGTCACCCCGTCTGCCCCACTGGGCTTTTGGGAACTTCTACTGGGGGCTGGGGTTTGTGGAGGGGTAAGCGTCTCAGGAACACAGGTCCAGGGGGATCTCAGAGGATGCTGGAGGTTGGGAGGGTGCAAGTTCACGGGGAGGAGGCGGTGAGGACTTTCTTGTCACCTGAATCATATGCAGACCAGGAAATAAAACGCTTTCACCTTTATTAGCACTGATAAGAATAACAGTCCATTCTTCAGGCTTTTAAATCTTACTCCATCATCATTTTCTAAGCCGAGCTGCCGAGCGTTGCGGGGACGACAGGCTTGATGAGGTTAAATCATCCTTGGTGGCTGGAGCTTCTGCTAATACAAGACCCTAGGGAGGGCCCAAGCCTTCCCTCTTTACCTGCAGACCAGCTGGAGGAAAAGGAAGGATTCCTGAGGGTGAGGGCTGGACCAGTGCTTTTCGGACACTGCATGCCTGTCCCCAGCTTAACTCAGCACAAAATATACTAACTATGGCAGGGGTGAAGCCCTGGGGCACCAGGCCAGACTGCCTGGGTTCAGATCCTGGGCAACCTTGAGCAAGTTACTTGACCTCTCTGGGCCTGTTTCCTCTTTATCAAAAATGGTGAGATAATAATGGTAGATAATTGTGAGACTGTTGTGGGGATTAAATGCATTAATCTAGATACCGTGCTCAGACCAGAATGGCTTGCTTATTCGTTGGCCATGATGTTTATCAGTTGGGAGCATATTCTCTGTCAAGTGGGCTTCCCTGGTGGCTCAGATGATAAAGAATCTGCCTACAGTGCAGAAGACCACGTTCAATCCTGGGTCAGGAAAATCACTCGGGAAAGGGCATGGCAACCCACACCAGTCTTCTTGCCTGGAGAATTCCATGGACAGAGGAGCCTTTGAGGCTACAGTCCATGGGTTTGGAAAGAGTCAGACACGCCTGAGTGACTAACACACACACTCTGAGTCAAGTATAACCCAGGCAGGCTCTGGTCAACCCTAATAAGCAGCTAAGGGCCTTAAAACCCACACCCGAGGTTATTCATCCACACCCAAGGTCACACAGATACCCTGTAGAGGTCAGAGCTCTGGTTTAAGACAGGCAGTGGGATCCAGGTAGATGCCCCTGTTAAACTGCCTGAGACCTCACTCCCTGAAGTGGGGGGCGGGCTGCAGGTTCAGGGTGGGGCTTCCAAGATTCAGATGAAGCCCTGGGGAGGTAGAAAGGGAGAGGGGCTGAGAGAACGGGGCAGGGGTCCCTCCTCCTGGGAACCACACGTCCCAAAGTGCCCTGCACCCACAGGGATGGCACACCCACTTCCCTGGGATTCAAGTCCCCTTCCCGAATGTTTTGTCCCTTCCGAATGACAAGAATGGCTGCGCCAGGGATCAAGGAGCAGATGCAAATACCACGGGGTAGGATGGGGGTTCCCAGGGGGCGCCGGCGGTAAAGAACCCTCCTGCCAATGCAGGAGACATAAGAGACGCGGGCTCAGTCCCTGGGTTTGGAAGATCCCCTGGAGGAGGAAATGGCAACCAGCTCCAGTGTTCTTGCCTGAAGAATCGCCATGGACAGAGGAGCCTAGCAGGCTACAGTCCATGGGGTTGCAAAGAGATGGACATGACTGAAGCGACTTAGTACCCAGGGTGAGGGTCCGGGTGGGGGGCTGAGAGGAAAAGCGAGGCCTGGGGCCCAGGGCTCACGTCCCCAAGCACAGGAGAGCTGGGGCGTGCGAGTCCCTCTGCAGACAGCCCTGTTTGTATTGACCTACCTTATTTTCCAAAGCAGATTGATCTTGGCTTTTAACAACTTATCTAGGACAGAGAAGCCTCTCGGAAGCCTTTTCACGTGGTCGACAGCCTGGGGGGGCCCATGTTTGTGAGAACATGACCACGAGACCGCCACCCTCTCCCGAGCACCAAGGTCAGGGGCAAAGCCTGCAGCCTCCACCAGAGCTTCTCACCCACAGTGGAAGCCGGACTGGAGCTCTGCTCTTGCCTTTGACAAGCCAATTGTCCCCAGAGGGCTTGGGAGCTCACAGCTGGGGAGGGAGCAGAAGCCCTCCAGGACGGACTAGACTTGGAGGGGCGGAGGAGGGTTAAGAAAGAAGGACTCCTCCCCGGGCGGCAGTGCATTGAGAAGGACGAAGTTGCGAGATGTAGATTTTCCCTGGACCATCCTTCGTGACAACCCGGCCTCCTCTGTCCACAAGATCAGCCCCGGGGGGACTATCTGGCCCTTGGAGAAGAGCCTGTTGCTAAAAATATCAAGAAAATATCAAGACTGCTTGCGTACAGGCCCGGTGGCCAGAGCCCCTCCCTGCAGTAATCAAGCAGGATGGAGCGTGATGTGAAGCAGGTGTTCTGTGTCCCCGGGGAAGAATGACCTGGGCCCAGTGGCCGGTTGTGGGAGGTGGTGGTCATCATGGGGTCCTCCTGGTCTCTCCAGTGGTGGCCACGGAAGGAAAGGTGCGATGGGGGAGCTGGAGACCCTCAGGGAGGAGGAGCCCTCAAGCTCTGACCCCTGGCGCCCGGCATGTGCGCTGCTGTATCCTCCCCGCGCCAGAGACAGGACGTATCTCTTAACACAGGGAGGGAGGTGAGAGTTATCACCCGTCACATGAACCCGAGATGAAATTTAGCAGCCCGAGGTGGGCATTCACCACTGATAAAAATCTGTCTCCCTGCCAGCTTAAAGTGCTGCTTAAAAAGCTAATGCATAATTTAAACTGTGCAATTTGGGACCGGGCTCCCACCAGGCGCAGGCTCAGACTGCACCGTGGGCCCTGGAGGAACGGTCCAGAGATGAGCAGGGGGGAGGACGGGGAGGAGGGGGAGGGCTGGCTCTTTAAGCGCAGGTGACTGAGGAGTGGAGGAGCTCAGCTGCATTTTGGCCGGACAAGGAGCTGGAGCGTCTCAGGGCGGAGCACCCCTGGAAAGCCCCACGTCTCCATGGAGCGGTTAGAGGGGGCGTCCCCGGACTCTGATTGCTTCTTGCCATGAAAGTGAACCCCAGGAATGTCCCTGATGGGAGGCTGTTAGTTACCAAAGGTCATATGGATCAGGGTGGGCCCCAAATCCAATGACTGGTGTCCCTATATGGAGAGGGGAGGACACGGAGGAGAAGGGCTGGGTAAAGACAGAGGCAAAGGCTGGGGGTGATAGGTCTACAGGCCAAGGCTTGCTAGCAGCTACCGGAAGTTGGAGAGAGACCAGCAAATTCACCCTCGGAGCTTCCAGAAGGAATCAGCGCTGCCGACTCACTGAGGCCCAGCCTCCAGAACCGAGAGAGAATACACTTCTATTGTTTGAAGTACCCCATCTCCATTTTTGGTGGTTCACTGCAGCCGCCCTGGAAAAGCAGCACACCCCTACCTCTCTCAGGTCCTAGAGAGATGATCTGTTGAAGTTCAGGTTTTATCCTGAGTGCCCGCATTGGGTTCTGGTATCCCGTGTTCTGGGGGCATCTTGTGGCTTTCTATATGCATCCTTGCCCTCCAACAGCTCTGTGGACCAGGCAGGGCCAGCGTCACAAGTCCCATTTTGCAGATGGAAAAACAAAGGTCTGTGGGCTAGGACACAGACCCGACTTTCTGTGCTGAGCTCGGCCACAAGTAAAATGTGAAACAAGGCAGGATGCGTGGTGATCCTCTGGCCCAGCCCTTCGGTGGGCTCCTCACTTCCCCTGGCTCAGCGTGGCCAGCGCCAGGTCGGGCAGCTCGCGCTCCTGTCCTGAGGCTCTTCCCTGGTCCTCACTGCACCTGGCTGATGCTGTGGTCCCTCCTGTGTGACAAACACTGAGCACCTCTCCCGCCCCCTCCTCCCTTATTGCCACCTCAGCTGCCCAGATTGAGGAAGCCCTACATGCCTTTGTCTGCCAGAGGCCAGCTCACTGCCTCCAAACCCCAACGTGGGGACTAAAAGAGATGCTGATGGCCCGTGGAACTGTCCCCGAAGGCAGCTCAGGGGCCTTCTAGCGGCTGGTGGTGCAGCATGGGAACCCCATGAGCGCACCAATAATCATAAAAGGAAGTAAAGTTTATTGTCTGGGCTGTTTCGGGGACCGGAGGAGAAAAAACAATGTAGGAATCGCAACGATGAAAGATTTACCGCTTGTCTGTCAGTGCAGATAGAGGGGCTGGCTGGAATTATTGCAGCCGGGAAGAATTGTGTTTTAGGATCTGCCCCAGGTATTAATTTGTGGCGGGCTTATCCTGTCAGGAACATACAATGTTCACAGTGTCGAAAAGTAATACTTTAAAGGGC
Source organism: Bos mutus (assembly GCF_027580195.1). Lineage (NCBI taxonomy): Eukaryota > Metazoa > Chordata > Mammalia > Artiodactyla > Bovidae > Bos > Bos mutus. Next base: position 5,853,435 of record NC_091635.1, on the reverse strand, counting down.
CTGAACGCCGATTGGATGGGAGCTGGGAGTCGGCGCCGGGAGGCAGCTGATCCCCTTAGCAAGGTTTTCCAATAAGTTCCAGATGAAAAGCGTGAGGCTGCTGAGTAATACCATCTTCCAAGATGCTCAGATTAGATCTGTCCCCATCCATTGTGCCGGCTCGGGGGTCGCCCTCCTCCCCAAAACCAGGAGCAGTGCTTCTCTCCCACTTGCTGGGCATCCAGCAGCCTGCGGGCTCTGGGGGTCTCCGGCCAGAGCCCGGATTCCCGAGTCCCCAGTGGAGGTTGGGCACATGGGGTTCCACAAGGTCCCTTGAGATTCTGAGTCCAACCCCCTTCTTCCTGCAAGTTTAAGGGAAAAGCAGAGACTGGGGTGCGTCTCCACAGCCCACAGTCTCTGTAGGAGAGGCGGCTCCATGACCCTCGGCCGCCCACCCCCAGGCCCAGGCACATCCTTTCTCACAGCCTGGAGACGAGCTCTGAGCTCTGTCCTGTTTCCACCGTGCCAAAGAGCCAGCCAGTCCTCGGCCTTGGGGGTCTTCAGTCCAGTCCGATTTTTGCCAAACGCCGTGGGAAATGGAAAAACTGGAAGAGGTTCAGAGGCGCCTACAGCCTGCACGATCTCCTTTCTGAGTCTTTTCAAGCTGGCATCTTTTCATGCTCGAAGGCTTCTCAGGCCTTGTGAACCGCATCCTTTTCCTTCACCCACTTCCTTTGGTCCAGGCCCTCCTGGAGCTGAGCTACCCAGTGGAGACTGGGGCAGGGTGGGGAGGGGGCAGACGAGAAGGCTGGAGTCCCTGGAGTCCTGGAGGAGCCACCAGCCCCCAACCCTGTGCCAAAGCTGGTGTCACAGCAGCAGGGGGACCTGGGTGGGCAGGGAGAACCAGCACAGGAAGGACCCTTCGGGAGGGAAGGGCTTGCTGTTCATGTGGCCCCGGTAGGCCCTTCCGACCTCGTGAAGGGAGGACATGCAGGGACTGGCTCAGCTGGACCGACTGGAGCCCGGGAAACCATCCGGGGACCAGGCGGCAGCGGGCTGCGGGTATCCCCCGCCGACGAGAAGGGTGCACTTGGAGAAGCTCGGGGTGCTGAGTCAAGGCTGAGTCCTGCCGGGGCTGAGGGCAGCTCCGGCCCCAGGGACGGCTGGATTGGTTTTGTGGATCAGCAGTACTTCGGGAAGTCCGACTCTTTGTCCGACCTTCAGAAAATTGCTCTTCTTCATCACGGCTGAGGGGCAGGAGGCCCCGCTAACACCAGGCATTGGGAAGACAGGAGAAGCAGGTCTCCACCGGAAATGCTTGCCTGGGGGTGAATCGGCTCCCCGCCAGTGCCCCTCAGGGTCGGAAAGGTAGCCTGAGCAGCCTGGCTCTGAACCTGGCCTGGATTCTGAACCTGAAATAAACTGACATCTCAGAGTCTTCCTCGAAGCCTGGGGACAGCGTCCCCTCGGGCCACGGTGGGCTCCACTGGAGTGAGGCTCGTGGCTGTGGTTGAGTTTTGCCCTGCGGTCCTGCTCGGGCTGCAAGGTGGACATTCACATTTCAGAAGCTGGGGCTGGCACGGGGCTGGATCATCTCCTTTAGCTGCAGGCATAAGCCAGGGCTCCCTGTGGAGGGGGGGTGAGGAAGGGTCAGTTGCCTTCTGGATGAAGCCAGAGCCACTTTTGAACGGTGACTGCAGCCGTGGTGAAGGACGGGGAGCCCTTGCCCGGGTCAGCTTTCGTCCCCCGCAAGCTCGCCGAGGGCTGGGGAGCTGTGAACGCCAGCTCCTCGCTACTGCTGGGACCGCGAGAACTCCCATTCCGCCAACAGCCCTTGGGGCCACTTCTCAGACGGCATCATGGAAGCCACAGCCCCCACTGCTGCCCAGGGAAGGGGCAGAAAGGACGAGGCGTGGGTAGGTGGGGAGGGCAGGCCCGTTCCACCCTTGTCCTTGATGGAGGTCGGAAAGCTCTGCTCTGGGCATCTATCTGCTTGGAGCCAGAAGCAGCACAGCCGTAAAGGGTCCACAGGATGCAGGTGTCGTCCTGTCCAAGAGCAATCTGAAAACGGAAGAACAATTTTCTCACATTGATCAGATGTATCAAAGGCAGGTTGTGAGCCCCTTGGCGCCCCATCCTCATCACCCCAGCCCTTTAGACACCAGGAAAAGGAATCTCTTTCCGGTCAGCCCCCTGCCCAGGGCCTCCAGGGCTGCCCTGGAGACGCCCTTAGTCTCTGAAGACATCTGACCTCCAGAGCAGGAGGAGAGGGAAGCTGGAGAGGGGAGATAGGGTCGCCTGCCCTCCTCCGAGCCTTTCTCCTCATCACATCTGCTCCAGAGCAAATTACCCATCTTCCCCCTGACTGCCTTTTCCTGTCTGAAGTCACCGTTTCCTAAACAGCAGCTCCTGGATCTTGACAGCCCTTCTGCCCTCTCCTTCCCTCAGCGCATCAGCTAGACTCAGCCTCTCGCTACACGACTCCCTTCCTCTTCGGGGTCCCCAGCACACGTTTGCTTCATTAAAACCATCCCAGCTCTCTCTGGGAAGTCCCCATCATCTCCCACCACCACAATTAACTTTTTAAAAGGCTCCCTACTTATCTATAAACAAGAGTGCCAGCCCTGCCTGGGGAGATCCTTTAATCCACAATTATTTAGATGGGGCAAGGGAGGCGCTTTCGTCACAGTAGGATCTAGGGATGAGTCTGGTGTTGTTTAGGATGAGATGGCAGGACTTCCTCAGGGGCCCAGCTGTCTGCAGATGACAAGGGTGGGAGTGAGTTGCCCGTGGCTGGCTGCATTCAACAGTCAGGGGGCCCCTGAGAGGGTTTCGAATGTTCATGGGGGAGGGGGAGGTGGCACATTGAAAATAAAGATGGCAATTTCAGATCGGAAATCTCTGGCTAAGAGGAGAGACGCAAATCCAGGCACACCAACGAGACTCCAGCCCCTGTAGATGAGGGGGAGGGTGTCTGGGGCCAGGAAGAACCTTGGGACAGCTTCTTTGCGTAAAGGGCAGGAGGAGTGGGGCCCTGGCTCTGCTGGGAGAGGATGAACGGTGCTGATGGGCTCTGCTCAGTAGGAGGGGCAGGGGCGGGGTCACCTGGGACCCTGCTCCTCGGGAGGCTGCAGACACAGAACCCCTCTTCCTCCCCTGGACTCAGGGGCTGCCCTTGCCATGTGGCAGCAGCACAGGCTCAGGAGACCAGGTCGTCATGGTGACGTCCTGGAGCCTTCACCTTGCCTTCGCTGGGGAAAAGGGTGAGGATGGACAGACGTGTCTGCATGCAGAGGCAGCGTCTTCTGCCCCACCCCCACCCAGCTCATTTGGGCTGCTCCTCCCGCAGCATCCCTGCCGCTGCCAGCACTTTAAGAGACAGGAGAGCCCCTCGTGCAGTTCCTGACACACAGTGTTAGTGTTAGTCAGTCGTGTCCGGCTCTTTGCAACCCCACGGACTGTAGCCCGCCAGGCTCCTCTGTCCGTGGATTCTCCAGGCAAGAATACTGGAGTAGGTTGCCATTTCCTTCTCCAGGGGATCTTCCCAACACAGGGATCAAACCCAGGTCTCCCGCATTGCAGGCAGATTCTTTACCATCATTAGGGTTTCCCTTTTAGCTCAACTGGTAAAGAATCTGCCTGCAATGCAGGAGACCGTGGTTCAATTCCTAAGTCGGGAAGATCTGCTAGAGAAGGGATAGGCTACCCACTCCAGTATTCTGCCCTGGAGAATTCCATGGACTCTGTAGTCCATGGGGTTGCAAAGAGTCAGACAGGACTGAGCGACTTTTTTCACTTTCTTTACCATCTGGGCCACCAGGGAAGCCCAGCACTCAATAGGTGCTCAATAAACTGTTTTTTAAATAAATGAATTTGGTTAGAGTCCTTAGGAGCTGTTGAGGCACCGACTGCATGGTGTGAAGATGACCCCTGTAATAGCTCCCACTCTATGGGCTCTTTATACAATCTGACCTTGACACCCACCCCCACCTCCCCCAGAACCAGGGAGGACTTTTTGGCTGCCTTGACAGTACGCTGAAGTGACTTCTGAGACTAGACTCTAAAAATGGCATGCACTTCCCCCTTGATCTCCTGCAGACACTTGTTCTTAGAACAGCTGCCGTGCTGTTTGGAAGCTCAAATTAGTCCACGCACGGAGACCCCACATAGGTGTGCCGGCTGACAGCCCAGCCGAGGGCCCCGCCGACAGCCAGCACCAGCCACCAAACTTGTGAGTGAAAATGCCTCTCAATGATTTCAGCCTCACACTGCCAAGTTGCTCACCCTGCCACACCCCGCCCCTGTCTTCCCAGCCAAGATCCCAGACATCAGAGAACAGACACAAGTTCCCACTGAGGCCCGTCCAAATTCCTGACCCTCAGAAACCGTGAGAGATAATAGAATGATGATTGTCTTAATCCACTTAATTTTGAAGTGACTTGTTACCCAGTAATAGATCGTCGATGCAATCAGCATTCTGTCTGAGCACCCTTGCAGGCCTCCCTTCTGTCTGGTGGGGCAGGGAGAGGAGTGTGGTCTTCCCTGCCAGTCAGTGGTTGCCAGGGTAGCTGGGTCCTCTGCTCAAGGCAGAGTGGACTTTTCAAGCAAGGGCTGCTTTTTTGGAAGAGAACACTAGTGTTTTCAAGGCTTGATCTGTACAAAAGACCCTAACACTCTTCTAGTTCTTACTCCAGATACAATTCTGATGATTTTAGACACCTCGGCTATAGACTGAAGGTTTGTATTCCCCAATATTCACAAAATCTTGGAGGTGAAAGCCAATCCCCAGAGTGATGGTATTTGGAGGTGGGATCTTTGGGAGTGATTAGGTCATGAGGGTGGGGCCCTCATGTATGGGGTTAGTGCCCTTATTAAAAAGAACCGAGAGAGCTCCCTCCCCTCTTCAGCCATGTGAGGACACAGCAAGAAGAAGCTGTCTGTGAACCAGGAAGAGGGGTCTTGCCAGTAACTGAATCTTGCACTTGCAGCCTCCAGAACCACGAGAATAAGCATTTGTTGTGAAGCATCCCAGTTTACCGTATGTTGTTATAGCAGCCGGAACAGACTGGCACCCCCTTCCCTGTCTCCAGTTCTGTGTAAGAAGCAGTTTGGAGAAGCTGAGCTCTTGGGTGTCTCTTGACTCCAGGCTTTTGGAGTCAATTTGTTGACTGTACTGTGTGTGGAGATTCTGAATCTGACCGTGAGGGTTTCAGTATTTGGTACAAGAAACAGAGGACAGCCTGGTGACTCCATAGAAGAAGGGAATCTCCTTATCGCAGCCATTTAGTGGATTTTAAAATGCTAGGGCCTGGATCTGAGTAATTAATAATGATCTGAACACATTGGTTTTCTTTTTTTTTTAAACTTTTTATTTTATATTGGACTATGTGCCGAAGAATCGATGCTTTTGAACTGTGGTGTTGGAGAAGACTCCTGAGAGTCCCTTGGACTGCAAGGAGATGCAACCAGTCCATTCTGAAGGAGATCAGCCCTGGGTGTTCTTTGGAGGGAATGATGCTAAAGCTGAAACTCCAGTACTTTGGCCACCTCATGCGAAGAGTTGACTCATTGGAAAAGACTCTGATGCTGGTAGGGATTGGGGGCAGGAGGAGAAGGGGACAACAGAGGATGAGATGGCTGGATGGCATTACTGACTTGAAGGACGTGAGTCTGAGTGAACTCTGGGAGTTGGTGATGGACACGGAGGCCTGGCGTGCTGTGATTCATGGGGTTGCAAAGAGTCAGACACGACTGAGTGACTGAACTGAACTGAACTGATGGTCTATTAACAGCGTTGTGATAATTTCAGGTACATAGCAGAGACTCAGATATACACATACATGTATCCATTCTCCCCCAAACTCCCATCCCATCGAGGCTGCCCCATAACATTGAGCAGAGTTCCCTGTGCTATACAGTAGGTCCTTGTTTGTTATCCAATTTAAATTTAGCAGTTTGAACATGTCGATCCCAAACTCCCTAACTATCCCTTCCCCCTCTGGTGACCATAAGTTTTTTCTGAGTCTGTGAGCCTATTTCTATTCTGTAAATAAATCCATTTCATAAAAAGAATTGCATCATTTCTTTTTAGATTCCGTACATTGGCTTTGTTATTTCCTTGTCTCTGTTGAGGGTCATTTTCAGATGATTAATTTAAATCGTTATTTCAGTTCAGTTCAGGTCAGTCGCTCAGTCGTGTCCGACTCTTTGTGACCCCATGAATCGCAGCATGCCAGGCCTCCCTGTCCATCACAAACTCCCGGAGTTCACTCAGACTCATGTCCATCGAGTCAGTGATGCCATCCAGCCATCTCATCCTCTGTCGTCCCCTTCTCCTCCTGCCCCCAGTCCCTCTCAGCGTCAGAGTCTTTTCCAATGAGTCAACTCTTCACATGAGGTGGCCAAAGTACTGGAGTTTCAGCTTTAGCATCATTCCCTCCAAAGAACACCCAGGGCTGATCTCCTTCAGAATGGACTGGTTGCATCTCCTTGCAGTCCAAGGGACTCTCAGGAGTCTTCTCCAACACCACAGTTCAAAAGCATCAGTTCTTCGGCGCTCAGCCTTCTTCACATTCCAACTCTCACATCCATACATGACCACAGGAAAAACCATAGCCTTGACTAGACGAACATTTGTTGGCAAAGTAATGTCTCTGCTTTTGAATATGCTATCTAGGTTGGTCATAACTTTCCTTCCAAGGAGTAAGTGTCTTTTAATTTCATGGCTGCAGTCACCATCTGCAGTGATTTTGGAGCCCAAGAAAATAAAGTCTGACACTGTTTCCACTGTTTCCCCATCTATTTCCCATCAAGTGATGGGACCGGATGCCATGATCTTTGTTTTCTGAATGTTGAGCTTTAAGCCAACTTTTTCACTCTCCACTTTCACCTTCATCAAGAGGCTTTTGAGTTCCTCTTCACTTTCTGCCATAAGGGTGGTGTCATCTGCATATCTGAGTTTATTGATATTTCTCCTGGCAATCTTGATTCCAGCTTGTGTTTCTTCCAGTCCGGCGTTTCTCATGATGTACTCTGCATATAAGTTAAATAAACAGGGTAACAATATACAGCCTTGACGTACTCCTTTTCCTATTTGGAACCAGTCTGTTGTTCCATGTCCAGTTCTAACTGTTGCTTCCTGAACTGCATACAAATTTCTCAAGAGGCAGATCAGGTGGTCTGGTATTCCCATCTCTTTCAGAATTTTCCACAGTTTATTGTGATCCACACAGTCAAAGGCTTTGGCATAGTCAATGAAGCAGAAATAGATGTTTTTCTGGAACTCTCTTGCTTTTTCCATGATCCAGCAGATGTTGGCAATTTGATCTCTGGTTCCTCTGCCTTTTCTAAAACCAGCTTGAACATCAGGAAGTTCACGGTTCACGTATTGCTGAAGCCTGGCTTGGAGAATTTTGAGCATTACTTTACTAGCGTGTGAGATGAGTGCAATTGTGCGGTAGTTTGAGCATTCTTTGGTATTGCCTTTCTTTGGGATTGGAATGAAAACTGACCTTTTCCAGTCCTGTGGCCACTGATGAGTTTTCCAAATTTGCTGGCATATTGAGTGAAGCACTTTCATAGCATCATCTTTCAGGATTTGAAAGAGCTCAACTGGAATTCCATCACCTCCACTAGCTTTGTTCGTAGTGATGCTTTCTAAGGCCCACTTGACTTCACATTCCAGGATGTCTGGCTCTAGGTCAATGATCACACCATCGTGATTATCTTGGTCATGAAGATCTTTTTTGTACAGTTTTTCTGTGTATTCTTGCCATCTCTTCCTAATATCTTCTGCTTCTGTTAGGTCCATACCATTTCTATCCTTTTTCAAGCCCATCTTTGCATGAAATATTCCCTTGGTATCTCTAATTTTCTTGAAGAGATTGCTAGTCTTTCCCATTCTGTTGTTTTCCTCTATTTCTTTGCATTGATTGCTGAAGAAGGCTTTCTTATCTCTTCTTGCTATTCTTTGGAACTCTGCATTCAGATGCTTATATCTTTCCTTTGCTCCTTTGCTTTTCACTTCTCTTCTTTTCACAGCTATTTGTAAGGCCTCCCCAGACAGCCATTTTGCTTTTTTGCATTTCTTTTCCATGGGGATGGTCTTGATCCCTGTCTCCTGTACAATGTCACGAACTTTATTCCATAGTTCATCAGGCACTCTATCTATCAGATGTAGGCCCTTAAATCTATTTCTCACTTCCACTGTATAATCATAAGGAATTTGATTTAGGTCATACCTGAATGGTCTAGTGGTTTTCCCTACTTTCTTCAATTTCAGTCTGAATTTGGCAATAAGGAGTTCATGATCTGAGCCACAGTCAGCTTGCTTTTGATAACTGTATAGAGCTTCTCCATCTTTGGCTGCAAAGAATATAATCAATCTGATTTCAGAGTTAGACCCTGTCTAATCATGTTTTCAGACCAGCATTGATAACCACAGCTGTCTAGTCTGTCTGGGCAGTGATCATTTTCCTTGGAAGTGCTGGCTTGTTGATGCTCAGCCTCCTAAGAGGAAGGGTGACCCCAGAATCAGAAACTTGTGTTGGCCAAAGCTTCTCTTTCCCCACCTGTAGAATTTACTGCTGGGGGACTGCAAAGCTAGGTTGGTTAAAGAAACTGGTCTCATATTCCCTTCCTAGTCATGTGACTTGGGAAAGTCTTGCTCTCTCTGAGCTCCAATTCCTTGGAAAGTACTGTCCCCTCCACTGGAAAACACTTTTTGTGTTTTGCCCTCTTTTAATCCTAAGCTGGCTGCTCCTATTCATCCCTCAGGCCTCCACTTCCTTAGCACTTCCTCCAGGGAGCCCTCCCTGAATGCTTCCCCAGCTCCGACCACCAAGACTGGGAAAGCAGCCCACCTGTGGGCTCGTGTGTGACAGGTCCCTGGCCTGTCTGGGCTGCAGTAGTCACTTCTCCATCCGCAACAGGATACAGAGATGCCCTCAGGAGCAGAGACCAAGTCTGTTGGGCTTCTTGATCTGTTCTCAGCCCCCAGCACTGCCCCTGGCTTAGAGGAGGTGCTCATAAATATGTTTTGAACAAAGGAGTAGAGAGGATGCCCACACATCCTGTCTGCTTCTCAGGATCCCGCAGCGTGATGAACGCACACACTCTCCTGTGGGTCGGGACACCAGGTGAAGACTTATCGCCATTAATGATGAGAAGCAGCCAGGTGCTGCCAATCCCTCCGCCGCAGAAAAAGCTGGCATGTAAAGGCATCTGGATCTTACTCAGATCTTCAAACTCTCCACAGCTTGGATGAAAAGGTGGCTCCCCTGCAGATGCAGCTGGGGTTCTAGAGACGGAAAACGGTGACACGCTGGCTCCTGAACGCTGTAGAAAATCTTCCCGGGAAAGATACGAGGGAGAATCACAGTGGACTCGTTCACCCAGCTTTACCTTTGTGCTTCCGTTAGGAGGAAGATGCCAAACTCGGCCGGGGACATGGGCATGGTGTCTGGGGAGGGCGGGGGCCATGCTCTGTAGGGGACATACGGCATCAGGTCCAGGAACAAGCAGGAAGTTGTGTTCCCCCAGCAGGGACTGCCGATCAAGGCTGCTTGTGTAGTTTTTCAGGAGGTAAAGGAGGAAAAAGTGGCCATGTTGGGGGTGAGTTGGGTGAGGACAGCGGTAAACTGCAAACTTCCTAGGTTACGTCCGTGTGGCCGGCTTTCTGTGGCTTCGAGGACACCAGAGCCCTTGGAATCACCTTGAGGATGCCTTGAAGTCATTTTCTGCAAGGGGCAAGCTGCCCCTCCCCCAAACCACCCTAGGCCCCAACTCTATAAACTCTCTCCTAGTAAAACCCTAGGGCATAATCGGGTATGGAAGGGAGAATCAAGTGTGGGTATTACACTGTGAAAACCTCTAACTGCCTGGCCTGGCAAATGAATTAACTTGTTAAACAGAATGCATACATCTGCATACATTTGAATACATGAATAAGATCAGTGCACACCCTGCCCAGGTCCAACTTCTCCCAGAGGGAAGAGGAGGGGGGTTAAAAAAAGGAGGACTGTCCTGGGAAAAGAGGCCTGGACCCCTCCAAGGCTGCACCTTCAAAAGCCCATGCCCTCACCGACTCTATTTATAGATTAAACACAAAAAGCATCTCCTTGCTGCATTAAAAACTACCCATCAAGGCTGAGGACTCAAAGGAGCAGTAAAATCAATCTCATTGCATAAAGACAACAGCAAGCAATTGGCATGACATTTTAAGTAAATGCTACAGCCATTTGTAAATGTTCATTTTCCAGGAGACCCCATCTATTATATGACAGCTATTTTCTTAGCATCCCAGTGTGAATTCAGTCGGTTTACAGATAAGCCCGTTGAGGAGAATGGATATCAAGATGTAAAGTGCTATAATACAGACTATTTGTTACCTCTGCACCAAGTCGCTCTGTCATTATGTATCTGCCTCTTGCAGGGGTTGGAAGCCAGGGGGCTATTTTTGCGGGTTGGCATTCATGAGCAAGGGAGTCTGAGTTGGGTGGAGGGGAAGCGGGTGGGGACGAAGGAGGCAGCTTTGTCCCCGAGGTGTATACCACAGCCTACAAACTCAGAGGCAAACAGGTGAGTTGGTGTGATCCTTGGGGTGGGGACCTGCCCTTTCCAGATGCTTCTTCCCCAGAGAGGCCCAGGTGGGAGAGATGGTTCCCACTCCGAGCCTGGTTCTCAGCAAGGTCCCACTTCCAAGAGCCGAGAGGAGCGTGCCTGATTGCCACGTTGTTTTAGTCGTGTCTGACTCTCTGCGACCCCATGGACTGCAGCCCGCTAGGATCCTCTGTCAATGGGATTCTCCAGGCAAGAATACTGGAGTGGGTTGCCATGCCCTCCACCAGGGGATCTTCCCGACCCAGAGAACAAACCCATGTCTCCTGCATTGGCAGGTACGTTCTTTACCACCTGGGAAGCCCCCGAGAGGAGCAGGTCCATCAAAAGCCAGAATCATTTATTACGGGGTTGACCACTCTGCCTCGCAGATGCCCATGCTTTCCAGGCATGTGGCAAAGACAGGCTCCTGGGACTGGACTCGGGAGAGGACGCCTTCCCAGTTCCATCCCCAGCTCCCTGGGCTTCCTGGCGGACGTGGCCCCCTGAGGCTGGAGAGTATCATAGCAGCTGCATGGCAACCTGCTGCAGAGCTGCCCAGGTTGAAATACGGCCCAGGTTGAAACTGAGGGTCTCCCAGTCTCATAACTCACCTCTAACTCCAGCAATCCAGACGTTTCCAGGGAGGAAATAAATGACCCATCGGTAAATGTGGAGTTGAGCTGGAGAGATGCCGAGAGGGGCAGGTGACAGATCATCCCTGGTCCTCAGTAGGATGGTTGATGGGAGGAACCCAGCTCTCAGGTGGTGAGAAAAGCAAATGCCTGAAGATTCAAGTTCAGTCTCAAGAAGGGCGGGAGTGCCAAGAGATGGACCGCAGTGCTGAAGGCACAGACTTCCAGGGACCTAGTTACAGGCAGGAGCCTCCCAGATTTTATTGGCCCCTGGGGGTCCAGCTGGTTTTCTTTAGCTGTGTATTGGTTCTTTCGTTCATTCAACAAACGCCTGGGGCCACCAAGTCTTTCCCCGGGCAGTTCTGACCCTCCCTGGGCTGTTCTTTTAGCCTGGGGCAGGCGGGGGTTGGGGGTGCGGGTGGTCATTTAGCTTGTTAACCTTCTGGGGCCCAAGCTCTACCCTCTGTGCCTGTGGCCATCTGGCACAGGGCAGAACACAAAAGTGTGTTGAACAAATGACTGAATGAATGGATAAAAGAACGAACGAATGCTTGAAGGAATGTATGAATAAATGCAAGCATCTGCTCTTCAGGGGCCTCAGTAGGGCCTCCTCTTGGGGTCGAAGGATCTGCCTTTCAGCATGGTTGGTCTGGACACAGTTCCTCAACAGGCACGTCCCATGGCCTGAGTGTTTTTTTTTTGTTTGTTTTTGTTTTTGCACTCAATGACATCAGTTTATTTCATATTGGGGTGTAGCCAATTAAAGCTGTTATGGTAGCTTTAGGTGAACAGCAGAGCAGCTCAGCCATACATATACATGCACCCATTCTCCTCCAAACTCCTTTCTCATCCAGGCTGCCACATAACATCGAGCGGAGTTCCCTGTGCTATACAGTAGGTCCTTGTTGGTTATCCATTTTAAATATAGCAGTGTGCGCATGTCCGTCCCAAACTCCCTAATTATCTCTTCTGCCCGTTCTTACCCCCTGGCAACCGTAAGTTGCTTCTCTAAGTCTGTGAATTTGTTTCTGTTTTGTAAGTAAGTTCATGTGTATCATTTCTTTTTCAATTCCACACGTAAATGCTGTCAAATAATCTCTCTCCTCTGACTTACTTCACTCAGTATAGCAATTTCTAGATCCATCCACGGTGCCGCAAAGGGCATGTTCATGTTCTTTCTGACGGCTGAGTAGTGCTGTGCTCAGTCATTCCGTCGTGTCTGCCTCTTTGCGACCCCATGGGCTGTAGCCCACCAAGCTCCTCTGTCCATGGGATTCTCCAGGCCAGAATACTGCAGTGGGTGGCCATGCCTTCCTCCAGGGGATCTTCCCAACCCAGGGATTGAATCCAGGTCTCCTGCATTGCAGGTGGATTGTTTACCATCTGAGTCAGCAGGAAAGCCCAAGAATACTGGAGTGGGTAGCCTACCCCTTCTCCAGGGACTCTGCCATTGTATATGTGTACCAGTCATGGCCTGAGTTTTAACCCAGAGAGCCCTTCCAGCAATCCTATCCTGCGGTTCCAGCAGAGACGAGGAGGGGAGAGCAGGAACAGGTGGGAAGCTTGTCCCTTCAGGGTCAGGAGCACTGGAAGGCCTGGCCGTGTCTGGCCCAGGGCGTCTTCAGCCATGGCAGTTGGAGTCTCCAACACTCAGTACCCAGGCTGCCAATCCAGGAGGGCTGTGCGTCTCCCCAGAAATGCCCATCTGGACTCCAGCCAGGCCTCTACAAGCAGTAGGCTCAGAGCTTTCCTGGCCCTATTGTACCCCACCTTCCAGCAAGAGTGAGGGCCCACCTGGCCTCACCCCAGGAAACTCCTTGAGGGGTTGAAGGCCCTGGAGGTTGGGGAGCCCAGCCACCTTGCTACCTTGGCGGTGGCCTCCCTGAGCCCAGCCCTGTGGCTTCTGGGGTGGTCGGCCAGTGAGGAGGGCGCATGTCTATGGAAGGGGGACAATGACCACGTCACAGGTGGGGCAGCTTTCCCGGCACAGGGGAGCGGCAATCTCGGGGTTGGGCAGTCATTTGAAGGTGATGGAACGTCACGTCCCTGGGGCGGCTGCATCCAGGCCAGACTGAGCTGGGAAGCATCTGGAGTTTATGAAGAAGTGTGTAGCTGCAAACATCAGTTCTTCTCCTGAGATAAACAGATGAGCAATTGCCAGCTGAGGTGCCACCGCAAGCACTTAGCTTAATCAAGCAGTGTCAGCCCCGAGGTAATGCAGGCTCCGTTCATCACGGCTCCTTCATCCAAGCTGTGTCCCTGCTGCTAATAGCTCTCTCACGAAGACAGAAAGTTGCCAAGCAAACTTTGGGTCCCGTCCTCACACCCACCCAACCAGCTCTCGCATCAGAGATGGGGGAGATATTCCGGGGAGCTGACAGTTAGCAAGGCCCAGGGACTGACCCGTCAGAGAGGCCACTGGCCACTCTCACCAGCTAGCCAAACATCAGACTGGGCAGAAGGGAGGTGGGAGGGGGCCCTGCCTTCCCCGTGGCTGGAAGCCCTTAAAGGCTGTGAGTTCTCATTTTCACAGCAAACTTCACAAGGAGAACTGAAGAGAACCTCCTTCTCCCTATTTCATAGCTGGGCAAACTGAGGCAGGAGAGAATGGAAGTCATCTGATCCACTCTTTTTTGTTTATTTACTATTTTTTAATTTTTATTTTATATCTGAATATAGTTGAGAAACAACGTGGTGTTAGTTCGGGCGTACAGCAAAGTGATTTACCTATACATACCTGTGTATCTATTCTTTATCAAGTCTGTTCCCATTTAGGTTATTAAAGAGTATTAAGCACAGTTCTTTGTGACCCATTTTTCATGGATGAAGGAGGGTTTTGAAAGCTCTCAGGCTGGATTTAAACCATGGCTCAGCCTCTCAGGAGCTGTGTGACCTTACGGAAGATCCTGACCTCTCTGTCCCTCCTTTTTCACGCCTATAAAATGGGGCTGATGACACTACCTCCTCCAACATGAGAAGATGAGACGAGAACCCCTGAGCTTGGACAGAACAGATATTTAAAAATTGGGACCCGAGAGATGTCAGCAAGCTGGCGGGATAAGAAGTCCTGGACCCTTTCTCTGCCCGGGATCACACCAACTCACCTACAATCCACAGACTAGTTCTTGCTGTAAGGAGTTGGGGGTGAGCTACCGACAAGTGGGCTGACTTTGCCTCGAGTCACATGGTGGGTCAGAGGGGGAACGGGGTCCAGATCCCAGTTTCGGCTCTCCGGCCAGTGGTTTCCATAGCAACAGATCTCAACCCGGTGATGAGTTGGTGGGATTTTGTGACATCCCGGAGTGTGTAAAATTATCCGAAGGCCATCACAAAATTATCAGATTGTGTGCTCTGTTGTGCTTTCTCTTGGTGGGGTTGTCATGAAGATTTGACAACGATGACAAGATGTCAGTTTGGTTCCTAAGGAGTCAGACACCCCAGGTTCAGCCCGTTGAGATGATTTTTGCCTTTAATTCTGATATGGGGAAAGTTCGAATCAGATGCAATGATTTGTGCCTGTCTCATTAATCCCCAGACGCCCAACTCCAGTTGCCCCAGGTCCCTCATCCCTAAAGGTCCCGTGAGCTTTGCCATCATCTCGCAGCTCCAGTCCCCACCTCCACCCTCACAAGCTCGGCCCTGCCTTCTGTCCACTAGACCTGAGCAGAGCGATGAAGACGCTAAAGCAGTGCTTCTTCAGCTTTAATGGGTGAAAGAGCACCTGGGGAGCTTGCAGAAATGCTGATTCTGAATCAGTAGATCCTGGGGGAATCTTACGCTCGAGTGTCTTCCTAACAAGCTCCTAGTTAGATGCTGTTTGTTGTTGCTGTTCAGTCACTAAGTCAGGTCCCACTCTTTGTCACCCCATGGACTGCTGCACATCAGGCTCCTCTGTCCTCCGAGGGATTATCTCGGAGGAATAAACTATCTTCGAGAGTTTATTCAAACTCACGTCCATTGAGTCAGTGATGCTATCCAACCATCTCATCCTCTGCTGCCCCCTCCTCCTTTTGCCTTTAGTCTTTCCCACCATCAGGGTCTTTTCTAATGAGTTGGCTCTTAGCATCAGGTGGCCAGAGTATTGGGGCTTCAGCTTCAGCACCAGTCCTTCCAGTGAATATTCAGGGTTGATCTTCTTTAGGATGGGCTGGTTTGGAGGCCCTTTGAATCCAGTGTGCTCACCCAGTGATTCTCCCACTCTGCGGTGTGCTGGAACCACCTGGAGGACTTGTTCAAACAGATCCCCGGACTTTACTCCCAGAGTTTGTGACTTGGTTGGTCTGGAGTGGAGCCTGAGAGTTTGCATTTCCAACAAGTGCCCGGGTGGTGCTGATGTTGCTGGTCCCGGGACCACATTTTGAGAACCATTGCACCAAAGGATGGATGTGGCCAGGTGATGCAGAAAGCCTCTCACTCCCAGCTCCCTAACCTGTTAACACTGTGTACAGACCAGGCAACTCTCCACGGGCCCCTGGTTCCTTCCCTACATCTCCCCCTGGATGAGGCTGAGACCACCTCCGACCTCCGGGCAGAACCATCCCTCTGTCCTTGCATCACGTTGGTCCACAGAGCGAGAAGGAGAGAGACTATTTTTGCAAAATCTGCACAAAAATCGGCCGAATTTATGTTTCTCTTGCAAGAGAAATGCTGCCGAGTGGAAATAAAATGCAGGATTCCTGGGCACTTCGATTACCTCTTCTTGTCACTGGCGGTGACTGATGGCGAAAAGTAAGACTGCAAACGGAATCGCTTTCGCTTTGCCCAGAACAAACCCCACCCGGTGATGGAGCCTCCTGCAAACCCGTGCTTCTCCCAGGTGTCACCAGCCGCCGTGAAGGGAACCGCCAGGAGGGCTGCCAACGAGGAGGACAGAGCCTGCACCCAGCCCAGGCCAGGGGCCGTCCTTCACCTAAAGGCAGGGGCCCCTGCAGGCGAGAATCCGGTTTGATTTAATACGGTTCATTTTTCTTCCTTGTTTTAATCACAGAGTAATAATAATCATAAACTTGCCTTTATGGAGTGTCCTTCATTGCCAGTGTATCACCGAACACTTTACAGATTTAATAATAGAGTTTCAGAAATAAATAATGGGGAATAATAATAGGAAGGATAAATAACATATTTATGGAATTGTATTGTGGTTTATGGTGGTAAACAATTCCTCAGACAGCCGGCAACAGGGAAATGAAGGGACTTGGCAAGGAGAAGGGAGAGGAAAGAGAGATGCGTTCAGGTGAGATGTGAGCTGAGCTGGGGGGTTGGAGGTGCTGAGAGTGGAGGGAGCTTTCCTGCCGGGGGTGGGGCTGAGAGGGATGCTCAGTGACACGCCTGGAGAGGGGAGGCTGGCCTAGGTCAGAGTCTCCGGGAATGAACACTGAGGGCCAAGGTACCCAGTGTTTACTAGGGATCAGCCCTGCAAAGGGACGGGAGGAAGCAGGACAGGTAGAGGTAGCGCTGGGCCCGAGTGACCAGGCCTTAGACTCCACCCGGTGGGTCACTGGGAGCACAGCTGCCCCAGACAGTAGTGGCCTCAGGGTGTCAGCTCTCTGAGACTGAGGCTGCCTGCACTTTCTGCTCCCCTTTTGGGGGGCACAGCTGGGGCATCTTTGCATCTCTTCCAGCTACAGCCAGGGGATGTGTTCTGAAATCCAGCCTTGGAAGGAGGACCTTTTGGAAGGAGGACCTTTTGGAAGGAGGTCCTTGAAAAGAAGGGAAATTGACCGGCAGTTTCTCTTAACACACTGACCACTCCTCCGAGGCCTCCAGCTGGAGTCTGCTGGAGGGATGAGGAGAGTCATGTGGGGAGGATGGATGGAAATAAGGCCCAGGCACCTGGCCCAAGAGCCAGGACTTTCCTGTTATCCCCTTGTCCATGATACTGGCTGAGAATTAATCTGTGATAATGTCAGCAGGCTGCATCTCTTGACTGATTGCTTCTTGCCTGGCAATATTTTAAGGGTGTTACATACAGAGTTGACCATCAACAATGGAGGGGATAAAATGCAGACCCCCACACCATCAAAAATCCTCACCCTGCTATTTCTGCCTCAAAAAACAAAGGAATTGATAAAAGACTGGCCCAAGGGTAGGAAGCTCAAAGAGTTTGGATAGAATCAGGATTCATACCTTCGTTCTTTTGATTTCACATACCATGATCTCTGACTGAACACAGATGTTGACAGCTTTAAAGATCTGTAAAGTGAAAATTGGGCTTCCCAGGTGGCTCTGTGGTAAAGAATCCACCTGTAATGCAGGAGATACAGGTTCAATCCCTGAGTTGGGAAGATACCCTAGAGGAGGAAATAGCAACCCACTCCAGTATTCTTGCCTGGGAAACCTCATGGACAGAGGAGCCTGGAGGGCTACAGTCCATGGCAGTCACAAAGAGTCAGATACAACTTAGCGACTGAGCACTCACACAAAAATGAAAATACGGGTACTATCAGTTCAGTTCAGTCGCTCAGTCATGTCCGACTCTGCGACCCCATGAATCACAGCACGTGCTGTGATTCAAGGGGTCGAAAAGAGTCGGACACGACTGAGCAACTGAACTGAACTGAACTGAATCACAGCACTCCAGGCCTCCCTGTCCATCACCAACTCCCAGAGTTTACTCAGACTCATGTTCATCGAGTCGGTGATGCCATCCAGCCATCTCATCCTCTGTCGTCCCCTTCTCTTCCTGCTCCCAATCCCTCCCTGCATTAGGGTCTTTTCCAATGAGTCAACTCTTCGCATGAGGCGGCCAAAGTATTGGAGTTTCAGCTTTAGCATCAGTCCTTTCAAAGAACACCCAGGATTGGTCTCCTTTAGGATGGACTGGTTGGATCTCCTTGCAGTCCAAAGGACTCTCAAGAGTCTTCTCCAACACCACAGTTCAAAAGCATCAATTCTTCAGCGCTCAGCTTTCTTCATAGTCCAACTCTCACATCCATACATGACCACAGGAAAAACCATAGCCTTGACTAGATGGACCTTTGTTGGCAAAGTAACGTCTCTGCTTCTGAATATGCTGTCTGGGTTGGTCATAACTTTCCTTCCAAGGAGTAAGCATCTTTTAATTTCATGGCTGCAGTCACCATCTACAGTGATTTTTGGAGCCCCCAAAAATAAAGTCTGACACTGTTTCCACTGTTTCCCCATCTATTTCCCATGAAGTGATGGGACCAGATGCCATGATCTTCATTTTCTGAATGTTGAGCTTTTTTTTTTGTGTGTGTGTGTAATAAAGTTTTATTAAAGTATAAAGGAGATAGAGAAAGCTTCTGACATAGGTATCAGAAGGGGGTAGAAAGAGTACCCCTGAATGTTGAGCTTTAAGCCAACTTTTTCACTCTCTTCTTTCACTTTCGTCAAGAGGCTTTTGAGTTCCTCTTCACTTTCTGCCGTAAGGGTGGTGTCATCTGCATATCTGAGGTTATTGATATTCCTCCCGGCAATCTTGATTCCAGCTTGTGCTTCTTCCAGTCCAGCGCTTCTCATGATGTACTCTGCATATAAGTTAAATAAGCAGGGTGATAATATACAGCCTTGACATACTCTTTTTCCTATTTGGAACCAGTCTGTTGTTCCATGTCCAGTTCTAACTGTTGCTTCCTGAACTGCATATAGGTTTCTCAGGAAGCAGGTCAGGTGGTCTGGTATTCCCATCGCTCAGAATTTTCCACAGTTTATTGTGATCCACACAGTCAAAGGCTTTGGCATAGTCAATAAAGCAGAAATAGATGTTTTTCTGGAACCCTTTTGCTTTTCCAATGATCCAGAAGATGTTTGCAATTTGATCTCTAGTTCCTCTGCCTTTTCTAAAACCAGCTTGAACATCTGGAATTCACGGGTCATGTATTGCTGAAGCCTGGCTTGGAGAATTTTGAGCATTACTTTACTAGCGTGTGAGATGAGTGCAATTGTGCGGTAGTTTGAGCATTCTTTGGCATTGCCTTTCTTTGGGATTGGAATGAAAACTGACCTTTTCCAGTCCTGTGGCCACTGATGAGTTTTCCAAATTTGCTAGCGTACTGAGTGAAGCACTTTCATAGCATCATCTTTCAGGATTTGAAATAGCTCAACTGGAATGCCATCACCTCCACTAACTTTGTTCGTAGTAATGCTTCCTAAGGCCCACTTGACTTCACAATCCAGGATGTCTGGTTCTAGGTGAGTGATCACACCATCGTGATTATCTGGGTCGTGAAGATCTTTTTTGTACAGTTCTTTTGTGTATTCTTGCCACCTCTTCTTAATATCTTCTACATCTGTTAGGTCCATACCATTTCTGTCCTTTATCGACACACCATTTCTGTCATACCATTTCTGTCCTATACAGGTACTATAGTTACTGAAAAAAAATCTGTACCAGTAGACCTACCTAGTTCAAACCTGTGTTGTTCAAGGGTTGACTGCATTGTCTGTTTTTGCAGATGAGAAAATGACAACTTGGAGGCTGCATAACTTGCCGGGGGACTGCGGGTAAGGTGTAGGGTTGGCCAAGTCGGGACTGATCCCAGCCTCACATGAAATCCACATCCTTCTGCAAGCTAAAGACAAAATGAAGCCAACGTCAAGTGCTCAGGGTGGTCAGTGCAGGTTGGCCTTCCTGGACCGCTTTCTAGGGGCTGTGGACCTCTGAGAGATGCCAGCCCCAATCTGCAGATAAAGCAGCAGGCTCAGCTGCCGATGGCACAGGGCTTGGGACCTGGAGGCCCGTGTTTGCTCTTGGGTGGCCCTGCAGTGCCGTGTTCTGGCCAAATGGCTCTTCCCAGGGAGACCGATTCAAGCCGTGTGTCCTGTTTGGGGGTGGCAGGGGCAGCTGAGTGTTGGTGGCCTCCCCTCCCTGACCCCAGTCACTACCAATTCATCCAGTACACGTTTCTTTCTTTCTTTTTTAAAGAAATCTTTTGGCTGTGCCGCACTGCACGTGGGATCTAAGTTTCCGACTGGGGATTGAACCCACGCCCCCTGCGTCGGCAGCACAGTGTGTCAACCACCAGGAAGTTCCAGCCGTGCCCATTTCTTGAGCACCTACGATGTGCCAGACGTTACACTACAGCCTCAGGATACAGCCTGGAACAGACAGACAGAACCCCGCCCCTTCGAGTAATCATAGAACTAGCTCTGTGTTTCTAATCACGCCAAGAGGGCCAGGAGCCCAGGTAGACGCCCGGCCTACTGACCTTGGCCGAGCCTCAAAGTCCGCATCTACAGTGACAGGTGATCACCCACATTCGCTGGCTCGGGAGCATCCAGCCTCCCCCAGGAGAACAAAGTAGACGCCGCAACGCCGAGCCCCAGTCTCGCCTTCCAATGCGGCGCTGGGACGGCGTGGCGGTGGCATTTGTCACCATTTCCTCGCTGTCAGCGCTGGCAGGTTGCGCTGGGATCTCCCGCCGGGAGTGTTGGAGTCAGACAACCGATTTGCATGTTATTCTTTTAAAAAGCAAAGCTTTCGCTGCTTTCATCCCTGAGAGGTGGGGGCTTCCTGATGGGGACTAAGGCCACCGACTTGGGGGCTCTCAGTCCACTCCCAGGGCCTGGGGAGCTCGGAGAGGCGGCTTCCCGGCACTAACCTTCCCTGTTTGGTCAGCCAGGCCCCCCAGGGGGACAGGGAGTAGGTGTCCCCAACCTCAAGGAGCATCAGGTACACCTCGGGAGAGAGAGCAGGCGAGCCTGGAGTCAGGGCTGGAGGGAATCTTCCAAGGAGGCAGGTCCCCAGGACACCCCCCACCCCGGGCAGCCCTTGCCCTAATGCCTCCCAAACGGGGGGTGGGGGACGCCCATCCGAGTGCAGCCCCCTCCAGCTTGGATGGTCTCCTTGTTGGGTCCCCTTCTCATCACACGCCCAACAACAGCACTAACATGGCTCTTGAGACCCCACAGATGTGGGTCCAACCAAAATGTCATCACCAGTGTGAACTCAGGGCCAAGGGCAGAGGCTGGGTCTCCATTTGCTCATCTGTGAAATGGGGGTAATCCAACTGACCCCGCTGTAGGGAGACTGACGAGGCGGGTGAGCCATCCTCGAGGTGCAAGCTGAATTCCCGGAGCCCCCATCTCTCACCCTCCCTGTCCGCTGAGCTCAAGGACCCAGATGTTGATTGGAGTGACCGGCTTATCAATGGAGGCCCAATGACCCTACAGCAGACGGACAGACTCCTGTTCACAGGCTGCCTGACTGCTGCCTGTTTCTGTAATAACGTAAAGGAACTCAGTCGCGCCCGCTCATTTTCCTATCATCTGTGGCACTCCTGTGCTCCGATGACCAAGCTGAGTCATCGCTGCGGAGACACTGTTTGGGGCAGGAAGCGGAAAGTGTTACTCTCTGGACTTTGATGGGAACATTTGCAGGCCCTGCTCAGAGCCCAGGGCTCCTGAGAAGATGCTCCCGGGGCTGAGATGAGGGCTCCCTATTCCAAGTCCAGGTCTCAGACTCTGCCCGGGGGAGACCTCAACTGCTCAAGCAGGGTCCCTGCCCGCCTGGCAGACCCCAGCATGAGTGGAAGGGAGAACTGGTTCCAGGAGGCTGAGCGTGGTGGCTGCCAGCAGGTGAGGGAGGCCAGGCCTCGGGCCAGCCCTGAGCGTGGTGGCCAGATGGGGCAGGAAACCAAGCCAGAGCCTGTCCTTCTCATCGGGCTCTTGCTGGGAGGTGCCAGGGGGCGGAAGGAGCCCGTGCCCTCATGGGGGACATGGCCCAGCTGATGTGAGGTGCTTCCAGTCAGACCTTTAGGGAGAAGTGAAGCTTGCTTCCCCAACCCGTCCCCTTTGGAAGTTCTTATCTTCAGACCAAGGTGGGAACAATGGAAGGAGAACAATCCATATGCTTGAAACACTCTAAGTGCTCAGGAGCGCCAGCTTCTACTATTGTTAACCGTTACAATTATAAATCCAAATGTCTCCTTGCTAATTCTACTTACTGGTCCTCAGATAACCTTCTCACAATTTAGACTATGTCTACTTCCTTTTCAGCAGGAAAACTTTAGCAAAGAGTTGAAGATCTTTGCCTCCCGCCACCGAGAGGCGGGTGGCATTTAACCCCACGTGAGTTCTGGCCTTTTTCCATTGGGTGGAGTCACCTCCCTATAAAATGACCCATTGCATTGTCTCACAGCTGAGCAGATCTACAGTTGAAATGGATAAATACATCTAGAGTCTGTGCAACCTTTCATTAAAACAACCTGCTTGCAGAACTTTCCGGATACATGGAGACTTATGGCACCCCATAGAGAGCTTGACTTCTCAGCTGATGCTCCTCACTTGGAATGAAAAAGGAAGCGGGCCAAAGTAGGCATCAGAGGTTTAATCTGGCTGTTGCCTTTCTCTAGCTGTAATTATACACTTACTCACGCAACTTAAGGGAGCCACTTACGTCTTTGCGGCTCCGGTGTGAAGTGGAAATACGAGCACCTACCTGTGGGGCCACAGGGAAACGTCTGTTCACGATTGCTGGCCTCCTCCCCGTGTGCATGGTGGAGGCGGTGGGCGTTGCAGGCGGCCGCATCCGGGTCTGCCAGCCCACTCTCCCCGCGGTGCAGCCGTGTATTGCTGTCTGTGTACCTTTGATAAATGGCTGCACTTTTATATTCTAATTGGTAACAGGAACAACACCCCAGAGGCCCTGGAGAGGCCCCAAGTCCCAGCCCAAACGGGAGATGAAAGGGTTTCCAATGAGAGGGAAAGACAGTTACAAGGAACAAAATGCAGGAAGTGGTTGGGAGAAGTCTCAGAATGTGGGGATCCAAGGGAAGCCTGTTCTTGGAGACGGGAGACCGGGCTCCCCAGGGTCTCGAAAGCAGACGAAACAACTGCATTCTCAGGGGTCAGGGGAAGGGTCAGGGATCCGAGGAGGGGGATTTCTCAAGTAGGAAACCAGCCCTTTCGAATATCCAGAGAGAGAGAGGTCAGGATGGCACCAGACACAGGTGGTGTCCAGCCTGGGAGGTTGGCCTGGGAAACACTCCATAAGCCGAACCATACTAGCGCACTCCGAGTCCACCCAGTTCCCCTGGGTTTCTTAACACCTCGTAAGCATCCTCTGCCTCCTCCTCCCACCCCAGCCCCAGCCCCAACCTCCCAGAAAGCTGCCCCTGTGTCAGGACAGAGACCAGAGAGCGCGGAGCAGTCAGAACACACGGCTGGGTCCCCAGGGTCTTTGCAGGGTGAGTGCAGTTTCCCAGTCAGTGGGAGGGGCCGGCTGGGACTCCGCCTATCTAATCAGCTTCCGGGTAACGCTGGGTGTGAGGACCACCTTGAGGGGCAACGGATACTGGAGAGCAGGGCTGCTGCTAGGAGGATGCTTTGTGGAGTCAGTCATGGGACCCTGATGCTGGGAAACACTGAAGGCAGGAGGAGAAGGGGTCGACAGAGGATGAGATGGTTGGATGCATCACTGACTCAACGAACATGAGTTTGAGTAAGCTCTGGGAGTTGGTGATGGACAGGGAGGCCTGGCATGCTGCAGTCCATGGGGTCACAAAGCATCGGACACGACTGAGCGACTGAACTGAACTGAAGGGTTCAAGTCCTGAGTGCCTGGCTTGCTTACTGGCTCTGTGACCCTGAGCCAGTGACTCACCGTCTCTGGGCTGCAGTTTCTTCCTTAGTCAAATGGGGATCACAGACCATCTCAGGATGCCCGAGAAGACTGAGTGACGTAGCTGTGTGGAGCTCAGAGGCTGGGATGGAATGAACACTCAGTACCTAAAGGGGATAAGTTATTACTAGCAGACATTATGTCAATGTCAAAACCTAATATTAGGAAGATCAGGGCAAGCAGAGAGGAGTGTGGTCTCGAGGCTGCTGCCTTTCAAGGAGGTCACCCCAAGCTCTGGGCAGGGACCCCAAAGGCAGGAACTCTGCTCTTCCAATAGCTTCAGTGTCAGGGAGGGTTGAAGCCCATCAGTAGTATGAAGGGAGACATCATAAATCAGCTCATCCCGTGGGGCCTGCTGACCATGAGCCAGTCCCAGAACGAGGTCTGGTCCAGAGTGAAGCCAGTGGGCAGGGGTGGTGGGCGGAGCAAAGGATGCCCGAGACCGCCCCCTGACCCCTGCCACTGCCACCAAATCCCTGCTTATAAGGTGGATTTCCCGGGACTAAACAAGAAATCTGACCAGCAAGAAACAGTGGGAAATCCTCTCGTGCATTTATTTATTTACTACCTACCAATTCCTTAAATCACACGACGGCTGGGGCAGCGTGAAGGCTGAGGGCCGTCATCACAGTAAGTACACCAGACGCCACAGCCCTGCCCCAGGTAAGCATCCTGCCCACGTCAGTCTCCAGCCCTGTCCTGACCCACTTAGGGCCACACTGTCTGGTACACGCATGAGCCCTTGTGCACGCACGTGGTATGGGAGGAGCTGGGCAGAGAGTGAACGTGCTGATATGAGGACTGGATGCAGATGGAAAAAGCCCTGTGAACCCACCCACAGACGGTCAGCCTGGAGGCACCTGGCTCGCCGTCAAGAGCTGGATTCCTCAGGCCGCGCTCTACGGACGCTGATCTATGGGATCGTCCTGCATGGCAGGGCCTGCCCTGTGCAATGAAAGCTGTTTATCTGCATCGCTGGCCTCTGCCGCTAGGAGCAGGGAGCATCCTCCCTGAGTCACGACCACCAGCCATGTCTCCAGATACAGCCGGATGTACCCAGGGGGCTGTCACCCCGCTCGAGAACCACAGCTGTAGAGTCTTGAGATGTCTTCTCATGGCACCCTGATATCTCCAGAGGAAACGGGGGTGTTACTGAGGGGCCAGGGGTTCGGTGGATACATCAGCCCCGTTTCTTCTCTGCAAGCTACTGGAAGACGGGGCGGGGGGGTGCCGACGGCATCTGTGATGCCAACCACGCTGAGGACTCAGCGATCCACATGTGGGTCCCCTCGCTTCCCAGCCTGCACTGGCTCTGCGTGGAGAGAGGAGCCGGGCGGTGCGGAGGAGGCCGAGGGACAGGGGGCCCTGTGGAGGGCGGGGGGACGGGCTCAACAGGCAGCAGCCTCCACCCCACTCCCACCACGCGCCTCTCCGGGGGCCCTGAGGTTCCCAGAAAAGCATGTTGTGAAAGGGCAGGGCTGGAGCAGCGCGGGGCACTCTCGTTGGAGGAGCTGCGGGCTGCGGAGGCTGAGTGGGGGAAAGGCAATGTGATCACAGAAACCTGATTTCTCTACACACTCTATCAGCTCCCCATCTGTTCCTTGATTAAATGTATTACCGCGCTCCCTCCCCACAAGCCCGCTGCCAGGACGTCTCTGGAGCCCTGATTACATCTGTGGAGAGAGAGCCTCAAACCTCGCAGATGAGCGGGCCTATCGATCAGCCTGGCAGCTGACGTTTGTTTTAAAATCTGGACGAGGGTGGGGAGCGGGAGCAGAGCTGGTTGGGGTGGGGAGGTCTGGGGGGCCCTCGTACCTCAAAAGGAAAGCACGCCCCCATCCTTCTTTCTCACTTTGACAAGCCAGGGCCCGCTGCTAAGGTTAGCATCAGTATTGATTCACAGCTCCGTGACCTTGGACAAGCCACAGCCCCTTCTCAGCCTCCGTTTCCTTCTCTTCATCCCCGGGGGTGTCGGAGCAGGTGATTTTAGCATCTCTTCCAGAAGCAACCAACAATTCACAGCTTGCGACTCCAAGGCTGGTGCGGGGACTCCAGCAGCCCTGACGCCCTCTGGGAGCTTGTTAGGAATGCAGGCTCCCAGGCCCAGCCCAGGCCCGCGGCATCTGAACCCGCCTTTTAACAAGACCCTCAGGGGCTCCATGGGCACATTAAAGTGTGTGAAGCCCTTTCAGCAGCTCTGTTCGCTGGGTGACTTCAGAGATGAACGTGTACAAGGACTCTCTCAAAGGGAATGCTTCACTACATTCTCTGGCCTCAGAAAACTTCTGTAGAAATATTCTTCCCACTCAAGAGCCTTCACCTTGAAAAGGAACCAGCTCTGAAGTCCCAGCCACTTCCTGTGCATGGGTCCCCAAGATGCCGTGTTCATCTGATCAACCATTTAATAAAACCCTGAGGGGTAAAAAGACAAGCAGGACCCACTCCCAGCCCTCAGGGAAGTACTCTCTGGTGGGAACATCACTGACTCGATGGGCATAAGTTTGAGCAAGTTCCCTGAGCGAAACGCTAGTCCCGTGTGATAGCGACCAAGCATCTTGGTGTCCTGTCGGGGGTCTGACCAGATCCCCTTGCTCACCCTCAGCCTCTATGGGTCTCTGCATTAGTTCCCTGGTGCTGCTGTGATCAAGTACCAGAAATATGGTGGCTAAAACCAACAGGGACCGACTTTCTCACAGTTCTGGAGAATGGAGTCTGAAATCCAGCTGTTGGCGGACCTGTGCTCCTTCGGGAAGCTCTAGGGAAGCTCTGCATTGGAAAAGACCCTGATGCTGGGAAAGATTGAAGGCAGGAGAAGGGGACAACAGAGGATGAGATGGTTGGATGGCATCACTGACTCAATGGACATGAGGTTGAGCAAGCTCTGGGAGTTGGTGATGGACGGGTAGGCCTTGCATGCTGTAGTCCATGGGGTTGCAAAGAGTCAGACACGACTGAGCGACTGAACTGAATGGAGGGAAGCTCTCTGTTGGCCTCTTCCAGGTTCTGGTTGCTCCTGACACTCCTTGGCTTGTGGCCACGTCACTAAAATTGCTCCTTCATCTTCACACTACCTTCTTCTCTCTGGGAATGCCAAAGCTCCTTCTGCCTGTTTATTATAAGGCCAGTTACGATGGCATGTAGGGCTCACCTGGATAATCCAGGATAATCCTTCTTCAAAATTCTCAACTTAGTTAACACCTGCAAAGGCTCTTTTTCCAAACCAGATCACAAATTCAGGAGGTCCAAATTTGATGTGGCTATTTTTTAGCCTGTCCCATGTTCCAATCAAGATGTGGCTTCCTTGTGGGACCCTCAAGGATCCCTCTACATGGCTGAGCCTCAGTTTACTCTCCTGCAAATTGGGACAGTGGTTCCTATATGGGGGCTATGTGCTTGAGCGTGCACTGGCATTCCCTGGAGTACTTGTTAAACACAGCCGCTGTGCACCACCCTTAGAGCCTTCTGTTTAGCGGATCTGGAAAAGTGTTAAGAAATAGAATTTCCAACAGGTTCCCAGGTGATGCTATGAATCACTGGATTAACAAAGTGGTGATTGACAAAGTCCCCACCAAAACAGGTACTGAAGAAATCTATGTTGGTGCTGCTGCTAAGTTGCTTCAGTCATGTCCGACTCTGTACGACCCCATAGACAGCAGCCCACCAGGCTCCCCCATCCCTGGGATTCTCCAGGCAAGATCACTGGAGTGAGTTTCCATTTCCTTCTCCAATGCATGAAAGTGAAAAGTGAAAGTGAAGTCGCTCAGTCGTGTCCTCCTCCACCAACAAAAATGAAACCCACCAGGTCCACTTGGTGAATTGGGAAGACAGGGAGCAGAAGGCCTCTGCTCCCAGGAGAAGCGAGACCCCTTAGGAGCAGGGCTGTGTCTGTCCATCTCCATGCATAGCTTGCTGCTTGTGGTTCAACACTACATCCAGTCATCAGCCGTCAGCCAGGCCCTGTGTCAGGAAGGGCCTTGCTAATATCAGTCAGCCCTTGTTGGGGGCTTATCACGTGGCACTTAAATGCAAATTAATGCAGACCTACGCGGACCAGATATATGGGAAGTAATAGAAACTGTATGGAGGAGCAAGTGACTGTCCTTTTGGAAGGAGGCCCCAAGGAAGTGGCGATGCCCACAGGGTTTGGGGAGGAAAGTAAATTTGGCAGAAGCTCTGGAGCGAGCAGTACTCCAGGCAGAGGGAACAGCCTGTGTGATCATAGGAGACACAGAGTGGCTCGATCACCACACCCAAGAACTGGGGAGTCATTACAGGAGATGCGCTGGGGACCTCAGCCATGCCGAAGGAGGAGAGCTTTCCTGCCTCACTGGGAGCAAGGATCTGTATCCTGCAAGCACTGTGGGGACATTCCAGGGCTTTCTTTGGGAGGGTGATTTGCTTTGCCTCCCCAAGATTGACCTATGCCAGTGTGTGGGGGGTGGACTGGATACAAAGAGAAAGATCTTTCAGGCAGCTGGTAAAACAATTCAGGCAACAGATGATCAGGGTCTAGACTAAACCACACACTGGGCACACGTCTGGCGTGATGGATGAAGGCGTGAGCGAACAAAAGAGCAAGTCGTCAGCTGAGCCAGTTTTACCGCGTCTCAGAAGAGGCCGATTCAGAGGCCAGTGCCAGGGACACCCAGGTGTCCTCAGGCAGTTTATACGGAAGCAGCAGCAGCTCTGCCTCCCTGCCCGAGGAGGGCCAAACTTCCCGGGCACCTCTACACTTCTGTGCTCCTCCTGAGAAAAGGGGTACATCCTCTGTAATTATGCAGCCTGGGTTCTACCGAGCATCCTGCAAAAGTTAAACTAGTTAATTTCTGCAGGGATTTTCCTTTAAGCCAGCATGACACAGGCTTTAAATTAACTTGAAATCTGTTGTCTACAGATCCACGCAGAGAGGGTCCATGGAGGATGGGCACAATTAATCTCATCAGTCAGTGGGCACTGGAGAAGCTGTCATGGGTTTGGGCTATGGTGGGGAGATTCCAGTTTCCATTCTGAGGCAAGGTTAGATACCTGAGGCCACACCAGGAAGTCACAATGCTGAGTGCATGAGGACCTGCCTAAGATGCAGGGAAAGGGCCCCCAAGGCAGGGTTGAGTGACAGAAGGAAAGTTTTTTAAAAGGGCTGGGCAAAGTCTGGGGATGCTTTGGTCCCCACCACGTTCGGGGACTTTGGCCCTGGCTCTCCGTGTCACTTTCCCTAGGATTCTCTTCACTAAATCCATCAAGTTGACAGAGTCGAGAAGAAAGTGGCAGGGTCTGGTTGGGGCAGTGGCAGAGGTGGTAGGCAGCAGGAAGGTCGAAGTGACTCATTAGCAGCCATTAGCAGCCTGCTTTGGTGTTCAAGATCACCAGGAATATTTATGAACAAAATCAATCTTTCCCCCGATACAAGGAGACAAGCCAAATTCACCAGCTCCGTCTTCCCATCCAAATGGCTCTCTTGTTCAGAATTCAGTTCAATTCAGGGGCTGTAGTCTTTGCAACCCCATGGACTGCAGCTCACCAGGCTTCCCTGTCCATCACCAACTTCTATAATAGAACCCATCCTGCTGATTGTGCCCCACCCCCCACCCCAGGGAGGTTTCCAACTTGTTTGCCCCTAAGTGAAGGACTTAGGACATTGCTAATATGGCCCTGACCCTGGCCAGACAGACAGGTCAACTGGGGAGGAGGTAGAGGAAAAGCTTCAAGGATGGGAAGCCCACTTTATAAGTCTGGGGTAGCCCCCACTGCCCACAAGGTTGCAAGATAAAGCTCTGCTCCATCCACTCCTCAGCCCAAGAAAGGGAACCCCTGTCTTCTCCATAACAACCAAGGTCAGTCAGGTGACCTTGCTTAGCCAATTCTGACAGCAAGGGAGTCCAGTCAGGTGACTTCGCTTGATCAGTCCTGACAGCTGTGGCTCAGTCAGGTGATCTGACTTGGCCAATCCTAAAAGCCAGAGCCCAGTAAGGTGACCTAGCTTAGCCAGTCCTGACAGCAAGGGGGTCCAGTCAGGTGAGTTGGCTTGACCTATCCCAATAGTTAGGGCTCAGTCAGGTGACCTGTCTTGGCCAATCATACATTCGGTTCCACTTTGACTTTGGGGTGTGTAGTAGAAAGGCAGAGGGGCAGTTAGAAGTTATTTGCCATGGTCTTGTGGGACAGGAGCCGTGTCACTTGACCTTGGTGACAAAGTGTTACAACCAGCCAGATCCTGCTGCCCAGCCTCCAGGACCTCCCTTGCTCCCTACTTGCTATATATCTCTTCATCCAAGTGATGCTGTGCACCCCAGGACCCTCCAAGAGCATCCCTTTAGTCTAGGTTTCTGTTGCTTGCAACCAGAATCCCGATGGATTCAGAGGAAAGTGCTCCAAAGTCTGTGAAAGACAGAAAAAAATGCCTTCCCATGGAGGATGGAATGAAGTGTCCTTCATCTGCCCAAGACTAGAATATAGAGCTGAGAATCCTTCCTGCTCCTTCTTGCATTTCCTGCTGCAATGATTCCTTCCTGGAGGATGGATAGCAGAGAGCTGACTCTGATCCTCATTACCTCCCCTAAAGAACATGAAGCTCACACCCAGTTCTTGCTTGCAGTCATGATGCCACCAAGATACAGGCAGGGGAAGCTAAGGGTCCAGCCTGCCTCTGACAGCAACTCAAAGGAGTCACTACCAACTCGATGGACATGAGTCTGAGCAAGCTCCGGGAGCTGGTGGTGGACAGGGAAGCCTGGCGTGCTGCAGTCCATGGGGTCGTGAAGAGTCGGGTGCGACTGAGTGACAGAACAGAAGACCAATGACAAAACATTGTCTTCTCACTCAAGGGCAGCAGCCTGGCCTTATCTGGGGCAGGGGTGGTCTCTGGGAGGTCGGTGGGGATGAATTGTAACACCCCACCAGTCCAGGGCTCTATGCCGGGTATGAGCCCAAGCACTTTCCATAAATGAATTTCATCTTCTCCTCAGGGCCGTGCAGCAGGTGGGGCTGCTGTCCCCGTCTTGCTGCTGCTGCTGCTGCTAAGTCACTTCAGTCGTGTCCGTCCCCATCTTAGGGATGAGAAAACTGAGGCTTAAAGAGGTTAAGTAACCTGCCCAGGGTAACCCAGGGGTGGGAGAGAACGTGGAGGGATTTTGAGGATCTGGCTCTGGAGCTGGAAGTAAGGCCGAGGAGGGAACACAGAGAGGATGAGTCCTCTCGGAGCAGCACCGCCTGCCTTGGGTGTCGGGGGAGACGAGGTCTCCCGGCTTTTCCTCTGATCCTCCTCAGACCACAGTGGGTCACGCCAGGTCCCCGGGCACCTCCCTGCTGGCCAGAGCCCAGCACTCCTTGAATGAGTTGACAAGTTTAATGACTTATCCACATCTAATTTGGAAGTGGCTGTGCGGTTGGTACTCTCATCTTCTGTTAGAGGGAACAGCAGCAGGCTTTCCCTTCCAGGCCCGAGTTGTCTGCTTAACTGACTCCTGAATGGCTCTGGGCTCGGGGTCATGGACCCCAGGC
Organism: Bos mutus; assembly: GCF_027580195.1. Lineage (NCBI taxonomy): Eukaryota > Metazoa > Chordata > Mammalia > Artiodactyla > Bovidae > Bos > Bos mutus. The sequence goes on along the minus strand of NC_091635.1, from coordinate 5,822,145 downwards.
AGCTGGCTCTCTGAGGTCAGCCTCCCCACCTCCGCTGGCCTAATTCTGGTCAGATGCGCTGTCCCCAGAAGGGCATTCCGGTCTGTGTCTGGGACCATTTTCACTGAATTTCAGGGAGGAAAGGGGGCTGAGTCAGCACCTGGGAGCCCACAGGGGTCAAGCAGAGCCGACCAAGGAGCCGACGTCAGATGGGGTCTCCCTGTCCCGTGAAATCTAAAGGAAGTGGCCATGCCCCTTTTACCTCCCAGGGAGACCACAGTCATGCCCCTCTGGGTCCTTCCAGCCCTGGAATCCTGTGTCCGTGGGTCTGACTTCACTTCTGGACTGAACACCCACACACATCTGCTCCGGGCCCAGGCAGGCCCTTTCTTGATCCCCATCAGATCAAGAAAGATCAAACAAAATCATCCCTCCTCCCCTTCCTTCAAGTGTTCAAAGCCATCGGGGGTGTTGAAAGAAATTGAGCAGCGTGGTGCACAGCTCTGCGACTTCCTGGTCGCAGCGTCCTGGGGCCAGCGTGACAGCAGCAGTCTCCATCCGTCACTTTGTCCCCGCTGGTGCTCAGGCCTCCTCTCTCCATCCTGCTGGCTCATCTTCTTTCTCTCTGCCCCATCTCTCCCTTGTCCCCATCCCTCTGATCACAAAAGCTCTATAGTTTCAGTGCAGGGAAGTGCCACTTTCCCTGGCCCGTCTCTGTGTCTCCTGACCCATCAGGGCAGAAGGGACGTGAAGGCCTGGGTGGCTCAAGGTCTGCTCCTTAGAACGCAGTTCTGATGACCCACAGGGAAATAAATCTCTCCCCTGAACACGGTTCACCTGACCTCATGACAGCGCCACAAGGTGGCTGCCCCTCGCCTCCCCGTCCACGTTGTCTGGGCTCAGAGGATCTGTGCGACCTGCCTGTTTGCTGTTACTCGGGCTTCCCTGGTGGCTCAGCTGGTAAAGAATTTGCCTGCAATGTGGGAGACCTGGGTTCGATCCCTGAATTGGGAAGAGCCCCTGGAGAAGGAAACAGCAAACCACTCTGGGTTTCTTGCCTGGGAAATCTCATGGACAGAGGAGCCTGGCAGGCTACAGTCTATGGGGGTCACAAAGGGTTGGACACAACTGAGTGAGTAACAGCATTCATAGCAGGGATCAAACGTGTGCTCAGGCTGGATTCTGAAGTGCCTCCTTGCAGGAGAGGGGGGGCGGGGTCGGAGGGGTGGGGTGGGGGTAGGGAGAGGCAGAGGCAGCTGCAGGGCTTGCTCAGGAGGGGCGGGCGGCAGCGGGTCTCCATGGAGGACTTCCCTTGACCAGAGAGGAGGCGTCCGCCAGAAGGACCATCTGGCTGCAGCCAGTGGCAGCGAGGAGGGCAGAGGCGGGGACAGAGGCTGGCAGGCAGGAGAGGTCGGTGGGGAGGCAAAGCCAGGGGCAGACCAATGGGGCTCAGGAGGCCAGATCCCAGACACCAAGTGCGCTGATGTGCTGACATCAGTCCTGTAGCTTCGGCTCCAGCCACGTGGGGCCATAGATGGGCCCACGGCCTCCGCATTCCTGCATCTCCCTGGGCTCCAGTGATCCTGCAAAACTAACACACCGGGCACCCAGCTGTCCCCAACTTGACCACACAGCCCCCTGAACCCATGCCCTGCGTTTCTGCACCTCGCCGACTCGGCTCCCGGGGCAATGTCAGGGAAAGGCCTTCCAAATTCATTTTGCTCACGCCTCTCTCTGGCCTCTCCCGGCAACGCGCCTGGCAAATGAAAAACCCAAGGATCAATGCCAGAAAATTGACTCTCGCTGCTCACCTTTGCCAGAGAAGAGGCTTTCAACTCCCCCACCTTAGGTCTGAGAAGGAAGGTGGGCCGGGGTTGGGGGGGCAGCTCTGATCCCGCTCTGAGAAGTGAAGTGAAGTGAAGTTGCTCAGTCCTGTCTGACCCTTTGCGACCCCATGGACTGTAGCCTACCAGGCTCCTCTGTCCATGGGATTTTCCAGGCAATAGTACTGGAGTAGATTGGCATTTCCTTCTCCATGGGATCTTCCCGACCCAGGGATCGGACTCAGGTCTCCCTCATTGTAGACAGACGCTTAACCGTCTGAGCCACCAGGGAAGTCCCTATCGCTCGGGGCTGACTCGTTTTTTTATGTCACCAGTCGCTGGGGCGCTGATGTGGCCATTGGGGTGGAAGGGCACACGTTTTATCGCCTGGGGATTTGGGGTTTGCTGCCAGCGCCCCAGCACTGATGCAGCCCCGCGCTGAAGCTGGGGTGCAGATGCTGTGTGGACCGCCCTTCTCGGCTGAATGGCTGGGCCCCCTGCAGCTTCTTCTCTCTGGCTTGTGAATGTGCATAAGGACTGCATTCTCGTCACAAATGGAGTTCAAGAGCTGCAGACACCTTCTCAAAGGCTTGTAGGAAACCAGCTCAGAAACAGTTTGACTCCCAGTCTGGCTTCCCTGGTAGCTCAGCGGTAAAGAATCCGCCTGCAATGCAGGAGTTGCAGGAGACACAGGTTCAATCCCTGAGTCGGGAAGATCCCCTGAAGGAGGGCATGGCAACCCTCTCCAGTACTCTTGCCTGGAGCATCCCATGGACAGAGGACCCTAGCGGGCTATAGTCCATAGGATCATAAAGAGTCAAACAGGACTTAGTGACTGAGCACCCACCTCCACGCAGTGGATTTCCTCCTCATTTGCTCGTAGGTGTAATTAAGGCAGCGGGGAAAGAATCGAGGCAGGAAAGGCTGTTTTCACCTGGGTGTTTATGTCCTGGGTCAGCTCTGATCGGTCCAGCCTAGGCCGGTGTGAAGTCACCGCAGGAAGACCTTGAGCTGCTCTTTCCTGCCGCGCGTCTCCAGGGCAGGAGTCCCACTGATGGGAACAGCGGCGATATCGCCAAGGAAGCTGAGCCTTTTGGTGCTCCTGAGGCAGAGCACAATCCCACTGTGTGAGGTGTGATTCTCAGAGAGACAGAACCAACGGCGTATATGTGTGTGTGCACACACGCGCACACCTGCTTGTGTGTGCACAAAGAGACCTGTTATAAGGGGTTGGCTCCCGCGACTACAGAGGCTGAGAGGCTGAGGCAAACCCATGATGTGCTTGCAGCAGGTCCTGAGGCCTGAGGACCAGGAGACCCACGGCTGTGAGTTCCGGCCCAGAGCCAGCAGGCTCCAGACCCCGGAAGAGCCACATTTCGGGTGAGTCCATGGCAGAAGGACTTCCCTCTGACTCAGCCTTTTTGTTCTATTTAGATCTCCCAGGGATTTGGTAAGGCCCACCCACGTTAGAGCAGGTTATGTTTTGCTCAGTCTACTGACTCCAATGTTAATCCTGTCCAGAAAATTCTCACACACTCACCCGGAAAAAGGTTTGACCAGAAGTCCAAGCATCCTGTGACCAGGTCAAGCTGGAACGAAATTAACCATCATACCACAGTCGAAGCAGAGAGAAGAAAGGAGGAGGGGCGAGGTCAATTTCCAGGACTGATTGCAAGGGCGTTTACAGTGGTGGGTATGTGCTCTGGATCCGGCCTGCCTGAGTTCAGACCCTGTCTCTGCCGTGACTCGTGACTCCGAGTGCTTATTTCCTTGTCCACTAGGCAGGGATCTCACCACCACCTTCCTCATGTATTGCTTTGAGGACTGAAGCATTAATGTCTGTAAAATGCTCACAACATGGCTGAGCAAACTCTAAGCACACAAGAAATGTGAGTTATTCATATTCTCCTACAGGAAGTAGGAGATTAGCATGTCGGATACCAGCTGCTGTGTTGAGACTGCATGGAAGTGTCGGAGAGCTGAGACTGGGGGGTAGCTCCTGCTTGCCACCCCTATGCCCCACTGGGGTAGGGGTCTCCTGGGCTCTCGGAGATTTCAGGATGAGAAGGTCTAAGGGTGGGAGGGTTTCTGCCTGGTGATTCGGCACAGCTCTAGCTGCCTTGGGAAATGAATTCCTGATTGGCTCCTGCCTTGTCTTCCCCGAAGTGTCCCCATGGGCACAGGGTTCCAGCAAAACCTTGTGAGTTGTTGAAAATGCTTCCTAGAGCCGGCTTGAGTCTGGTGGCCCAAGCGTGCTTTCTCATCTCCTCGAACTGGCCCTTGACCGTGGACTCTGCAGCCCTTCTAAGTTCTGTCTTCCCAGCTGCAGATCCAGTTCCTTGCCGGTGCTGACCCCATATAGTCTGCTCTCATCCTCTGCCCCTTCTCAGAATGCTCACTGTCCTGACAGCCACGTTAAGATAGAATCTTGTAGTTCTGGTTCCTGGTCCCGTTGTACTATGGAACAGGCTGGTGCGTCTATTCCCCACGGCGCCTGAATCCCATGTCAGCTCTTACTGAGAGCTTCGGAGAGGCCAGGGTCATGAGGACCCCCCATCCTAGCTGTGCGTGCCGGAGGGACCCTCGCGTGTGGATCCAGGGGTGGGAGGGAGGGAGATAGTCCCAGGGATACTAACATCTGTGGCTTCTAGAATTCAGGTCCCCAGACTTTTCCCCCTACTTTTGGAAAAAGGGACGCTGCCTCTCTAGAACTTTGTAGCTGATGGGCCTGGAGCTCCTAGACCATCCAAATCATCCCTCTTGATTCAGAGAATGCCCGCTTCCAAACAGAGGTCGGTAACCTCACCGCACTCCGAGTGAGCCACGGGGGAGGGGGCCTCAAGCCTGAGCTCCCCCCAAAGCAGACTCTGAGATGAGGGTCTGGGTGCAGGTCGTTTACTTGGGGCCGATCCAAGAAGTGTGTGATGAGGGGTGGGGAGAGTGAGACCGGAGGAAGGAAAGCTGTGAAGAGCGTCAGCGAGTGAGTTACCGCCGCTGCAGGCAGTTCACCCTGAGGGGTCTGGGGTTGGGGTGTGTCTCCACTGATCCATCCCACTTGGGTTGAGAGGATGGGAAGGAACCTCTGAACCTGCAGGCTGCTCCATCCTGGAAACCCCTTTCATCCCAGGAGGCACAGAAACCCGGGCCAGGGTGGGCTCCACCTGCGGGGGCCTCTGCAGCAGACTAAGGGGCCACAGATGAGGTCTCCCTCTGCTGGGAGAGGGGCTCCGGAAGCTAAGGCACATTCAGGCAGGTGGGCAGGGGTCACTCAGGACCAGTTCCAAGCAGGCCAAGAAGCAAGTGCCAGGGAAGAGTCTTCCTCGGGTTTCTCTCCATCACCGCCTCCCGCCTTGGGTGGCCTCTCTGTGTCACTAGGCCAGGGTCACTTTGTGTCCCGGGAGAGGCAGAGAAGATAAGCACGTGGCAGGAATCCAGCCTCCTCAGGCCAAGGGGAGAGAGAACAGTAAAGGAAGAGCCTTAAAATACCCCTCAACTGTTTAAGGATTGGAGATTTGCACTAAATCTCAGGAAAAAGGAGTAATTACGCTGTCAGCAAAGGTGATATAATTTTTAAGACTCAGTTCCGCAGCTGTAATTTTTCCTCATCCTCCCCGTGTCTCCCCAGGGGATTTAGGGGCCAATTACCTGTCAGTTTGCTGAGAGGTGCTGTTCCCAAGCAGGAAGGCATCACCTGCTATGGCTTCTAGAAGCCCAACTTGACAGCAAGGGTGGCTGAAAGCTGGGAGGGGCACCCTGTCTACTGCTGGAGGCGAGGGTTTGGAGTTTCAGGGAGGAGCCCGGGAGAAAAAGAACGGCTGGATCCCGATCAGCCCTGACTCAGGGAACACCATCCCCATGTTTTCCTAATAAATGAAACCTGCCAGAGGCCTGGGGTGAGGGCTGGGGGAGGAAGTGGCAAGGGGCTGGGGTCTCTGGGCAGTAGAGGGTCTTCTAGCAAAACCCAAGCTTGTCAGGGCAGGCCATGCCCTTTGAGCCCAGTATGAGGCAGCCATACAGAGGGAGTGGCTAGAACGGCTCTAAACGCCTGGGTTCTGCAGTGGGATTCGACCCTCAGGGAGTCCTGGCCCTGAGTGACCCTGGGCAGTCACTTAACCTCTCTGCTCCTTAGGGAAAATGGGTGAATGGAATCTGCCTTATCAGGTTGTTGGTTATCACGATGTGGTCCAGGGGGTTACCCAGCCTCTCTTACATACCATGGTGGACAGACAGCTCCCTAGGTGGAGGGGCAGCCCAGGTCCACTTGGGCCCACTCAGCCAATCCTGACCCGGTCAGAGGCTCTCCTATGCTGTTTACTAGTTGTTCGGTCTCTCGGTTATATCCAGCTCTTTGCAACCCCATGGACTGTTGCCCTCCAGGCTCCTCCATCTACGGGATTCCCCAGGCAAGAATACTGAAATGGATTGCCATTTCCTCCTCTAGGGGATTCTAGGGATTGAATTTGCATCTCCTTCATCGCAGGCAGATTCTTTACCACTGGGCTACCAGGGAAGCCCCACTCACCCACTGATGTCATTTAAACCCTCAACGGTCACTTGTGTGACTCTCACCAAGCTCTAGGGGTCAACTGTCAACACCAGCAACCCCCTCCCCACTCCATTCAGTGGAGTGGCAGTGGAGGTCACCTTGGTCCTCATGCTTGAGAAACAGTTAAGAAGGTCCACCGACCCTGGCCTGGGTGAACTGACTCCCAGAGACCCCCCAGGGCTGTCAGTTGTGAACTTAGGGTACATCTTTGCTGATTAGTGGGATCATCTCATCTTTATCCTTTCTCCCACTTTCTCCTTGTTCCTGAAGCTCCAGGAATTCTTGCAGCATCTCTCTAATAGACATCACTCCAGAGGGCCAATCAGCTTGGGCTTCCTTCTGGCTTGGGCTCTCCTAGGGTGTGTTCCTATTCCGTCCAGCAGAGGACGCTGTGCTCCGTGTCATCCTGTGTCCCCAGACAGCTAGGGTGCTGCTGGGAGCACAGTACTCTGGGATGGCCCAGACCTACCAGGAGCTCACTTCTTTCGGGACCCCTCATCCCCAGGAGCATCTCGTGGGAGGGGAGTAGGCTCTGATGAAGGCGTGTGGGCACCTTGGCAGATACCAGCCTGTATTAACACAGTACAAAGCCAATATTTTGCCGTGAGAGCCCCCTTCACTGCCTTTTCCCAAGCAAGGCTCAGTTTCCTCAATAAGATACAGCAGAGCCTAGTGGTGAAGATCAGGGGACCCTGGAGCCAGACCATCTAGTTCAAATCCTGACTCACCCGATCCCAGGCTGGATGCCTCAATTTGCCCATCTATACAATGGGGGTGATATCTGGGTTGTTGTAAAATTAAACGAGTTAATATACATAGAGCATTTAAGGAATGTCAGCCCGTATCATGAGTGTCTGTGGTGACTTGTAAGTTGGGGTCAACATGTAAGTCTGACCCCAGACTACATGCCCCTCAGGGATGCGGAAGTCCTGCAGGTAACTTCACCGCCCTCCTTACACAGCAGTCTCATGGTTGTTGCAGCTCAACTGTGCCCACCCTCTTCAAGCTGCTTATCAAAGGACTTCTCCCACCCTCCCCGGACTTCTCTCTTGGCGACATTCCGGTCAATTGACTGAGCCTTGTGAACTGGAGGTTTGGACACCCGCCCTGCTCACTCAGCTGGCCCTGATTTGGAGGGGTCTCACGCTTTGGAAGCTTTCCTAGGTCTGTAGGATGAGAGGAATGGGCTTCATCCATGGGACCTCCTCCAGACTCCGCAGGGCATCCCGGTGGGACTCTCTCATCTTAAGCTATTCACCATTTGAATCCTTGTAACTTACAGACCTTGGATTTGAACCCATGGCATGAATAACTAGCACCCACTCTTCTAACCTATAACTGTTTTGCTTCTCCCCATCCTCTTCACGCCCATATAATTATATGGGTTCAGATACACAGGGTCATGGAAATCACTCATTTCTTTAAATTTTGTGACCTGAGTGCTTTAAAGTATGAGCTTCCCACCTCAGAATGTAGGTACTATTTGAATTGCTCGCTGTGATGACCGGAAGGTTCTTTACATCCATGTCAGCAATGGAGGAATTGTCTAAACCATACTCCTTACCTTGCAGGTGGGAAAACACTCACCCTATAACAATCACACCGTTGGCCAGGGTAGAGCCAAGACCCTGACCCCTCACGTGTTCTGGGCTCCTTTAGCCACACCAGCCTGACTTCGCGGTGGGCCGCATGAGCCAGGTGGGTGTTTCGTCCCTCCTGGGGGTCTGAGGACTCGTGGTCCGTCTTCTCTTGGTCTCCCAGCTCTGGATCTTCTATTGGAGGCAGCTCTGCTTGGCTTAGGCAGTCCCTCAGACCCGAAAGAAAGCCGCAGAGAACGGGAAGGGGCATGCAACCTTGCACCGTTCTCAGACCACCTCTTCGACATCACTGCATCCTCCAGGTGCTGCCCAAGAGGAAGAAGTAGTGAGGGATGGAATGACTGGAGCAGGATAAAGAGGCTAGAAAAGCCATGTGTAGGATAATGAAAAATGTCAGCACTAGGAACTGGGAGGGGTTTTTCCTTCCTTCCTCCCACCCACCCACTGTGGACTGATAAGAGACACCAGGATCCAATGGGCTCTATTAGGTCAGCAAGGCTGGGGGAGAATTTGGGCTTAGACAGTCCTGGCCATCACCTACCTAGGACTCTTCCTTAATCAGAGCCAGTCTCTCCACCCTCGAGGATGCTGGTTGAACCTGCCATCGTAGTTAAAGGTGTGGGTTTTGAGTCAGGACACCTTGGGTTTACTCCCCAAGCTGGTGGCTTTCGACCTACGAGACAGACGTCATGATCCAGGTTGTACATCAGTTAAATGGAGATGAACGGTATCAGTTCCGATGATGATGGAGAGATCTAAACCTGATAAGGCAGGCCAAGCAGCTGGTGCACAGAAATGCTTAGTAAACGTATGGTTTCTGTTTTTACTGGAAAGCGGAAGGAGAGGACAGCTGCCCCTATTTCTCTACCCCACACAGCTTAGGATGTCTGATTGCAACCAGGCAGGACACTCAGGTTTCTGGAACAAATCAGGGACCACCCCCCACCGGCCCCAGTACCTGATGACCAGCACGACTCCTAAGAACCATGGGAACTGGGTCCCTTAACATCATGCATGATTGAGGCAGTTGGGAAAATAATTAAGTGCTAACTTGTCATTTTTTAAATGAAGTTCTGGAGTTAGAGATTTATAATTGCTAATGAGCCAGGCTAATAATTAGTTGCTTTATAATAAGGGCGATGATCACTCAGACAGAGGCAGAGAGAGCCAGGCTCTGGCCTAATTTTTCTCCTGTAATTATGTGACATGCCCAACTGCCTGGAACTCCTCTCACCCTTCCCTCCTTCTGCTCCAGTGCGGTGCCAAGCAGCCCTGGCACTGTCCCCGTTTCCCACCATGCTCCATCCGCTAGACTCTGGTGTCCAGCACCTCCTGCTGGGCAGCCATTCCTTAAGAAGGTTGGGATTGAGACGATACCTGTCTCTGCACTTCTCCCACATTCCTACACCCGCCTTCTACCTCGGAGAGGGGTTTGGAGCTCCTGTCCTCCCGCTGGGGGAGCTCAGAACCAGAGGCTGACCGGCAGGAGGTCTCTCCCACAGCGGGCCATGTGCTGACCATTCCAGGTGATGAGACAGGATTTCACCAGGAGAGAAAGCCAGTTCAGAGACGAGGCTGCCCATCCTCCAGCCTCAGCTTCTCAAAGGCAGAATGGATAGGAAAGCGCAAAACGTGGTGTGGAGCCTATGTCCGCCAGCGCCTGGCTGACCACCCTGGGCAACCTGCTCAACATCTCGGAGCCGTTTGTCTGAGCGTGAAGTGACACAGTGGGACAAAAGAGACTGAGTTCTCCTCCAGCCCTGAGCCTCTGAGGGGTTGAGGGCTCTGTGTCATGGCTGTGGCTTTAAGAAGGATGCAGGGGGACACAAGGGGATCCCCCTGAATGGTGGAAACCTTCAGCAGCTCTTGGGGCATGAGGGGGCTCGAGGAAGGGAGGATCCCAGGGGAGCCAAGGAAGGAGCTGATAGAGACAGGCACAGAGAGATCCCCCTCTCTCTCTGTTGACTTGTTACCTTGGACTCAGAAGAACAGGTATTTCTACGGCTTGGGGGTAGACCAGAGCTCCAAGCAGCCTGTGTCTTTGTCTTCAAGCACTTGGTATCTATTTTGAATCAAGTAGGTAAACCATAACGTGGAGTGTTGGTTCATTCCACAATGAATGGGAATGGTTATCACCCCTGCCTCCACCCACACCTCCTGGGGCCTCCAAAGGCTAAGGGGGCTCTCTGCGACATGACTAGGGAAGGGGCTTCCCTGGTGGCTCAGATGGTGAAGAACCCCCCTGCAATGCAGGAGACCCGGGTTCGATCCCTAGGCTGGGAAGATCCCCTAGAGAAGGAAATGGCAACCCACTCCTATATTCTTGCCTGGAGAACTCCATGGACAGAGGAGCCTAGTGCACTACAGTTCGAGGGGTCGCAAAGAGTCAGACACGACTGGGGGCGGGGGGTGGGGGGTAAATTAACAGATGCTGTGTATAAACCAAGAAAGACACACTGACCTGATGGGGCTTGTGTTCTGGGGTCCATGATAGAGTTCAGGGGCTCAGTGAACTTGAGTGGGGAAACATACATCCTTATTGTCATTAACCTTAAATAAAAGTGATCATTTCCCTTAACTATGAATATAGATGGCAAACCACAGAAATAGTAGCAGCCCTTGAAACTTTCACACCAACAGAAAACACAGACAGATATGTTCATATCATACTCCAGCTCTGGCAGGTATCTCAAAATATTATTTATGCTCATCGCCACTTTGAAATTACAGTAGTTATTAGACCTGCAGCTAGAGTGATATTAAAATACAAGATTAATATATTAATGAAAGAGCACATGAATTACCATACATTTGTTTTTCAAACTATAAATTGCTACAGGTTTGGTGTGGGTTTTTTTAAAAATAATATTTTGATAATCATGTTCCAATATAATTGCTTTTTAGAATAATCCTATGTGTTTTGTGCTCTCTGCTCCCCCTCCCCACCCCACCCTGTATTCCAGATCCATCCCTTCCCCTCTGCCCATCCCTTGTCAACATGGGGCAGGTTGGAGCATCACCGTTGATGGATACCAACAGCTCACGCAGGAGGTGAGATGCAGAGGAGGCCAGAAGGAGGGAGCAAGGGTGTTAATGCGACCCAAGGATGGGAAGCAGACCCAGGGAGAAGGCTGGCGCTGAGCGCGCTGACTGCCGGGTCCCTGCTGACTGCTGTGGGGCAGTGTGGAGTGAGCTTGTCGAATCCTCGTCCCCACCACATTTTGGATTCTGTATATGTTGGGCTATGTTGCTGGAACCAGGAAAGGAAACAGATGGAGTCTGAGCACATGGTGCTGTGGGATCTGGGGTGGGTGCTAAGTGCACCCCAACTGCAATTCAGCACGGTTGGTGGTTCCTCCAACGTGGTGGCATTTGCCAAGGGAGCCATCATGAACCCAATGGGACAAGAAGGTTTCTCGGTACTGACTCTCCTGCCTACTTCCTTCCAAGATGAAGAGCACGTTCCAGGGATAAACATGTGTTCATCCATTCAGCAAATCTATTGAGACTTTACTAAGAGTGTGACATTGAATAGCTCTTGCTATCAGGAGCTCAGGATAGGGGCTTCCCTGGTGGTCCAGTGGTTAAGAATCCACCTTACAATGCAGGAGACATGGGTTCCATCCCTGGTCCAGAACCAAGATCCCACATGTTCCCGGGCACCAAGCCCATGAGCCATGGTCACTGAGCCTGCACTCCAGGGCCTGGGAGCTGCAGCTATGAGCCTGAGTGCTGCAGTTACTGAAGCCCATGGGCTAGAACCTGTGCTTCCCAACAGGAGAAGCCACTGCAGCTGAAGAGGAGCCCCTACTCTCCTGGCAGCTAGAGAAAGCCCGTGCCCATGCAGCAGTGAAGACCCAGCACAGCCAAAAATAGATAAATAAATATTAAACAACAAAAAAGGAGCTCAGGATAAAGCTGGGGAGATATCCATCAGGCAAATAGTATGCCAATAGTTAATGACAATTTATAAATAATAACACCTAATCATTGATATCCAGGGCAGTGAGAACTCTGATAGAGAACTAACTATACAAGCCTAACTCTCAGTGGGCCCCCAGAGATTCCCAACGTTATGTGTTACTTGCTTCTGATTTTCTGTTTTGCGGCAAACTGAAAAATTCAGCGTTAGATTCCCTGGACATGAAATGGTAACCACGCACCCTGGATTTTTTAGAACAGCTCTGATTTCAAGAACACTATTTCTTTGTGTCCATAAACCATTGAAACACCAATATTTCAGCAACCGAACAATGTCTCTTAGATTGCCACCTCCTGAATACACTCACATGCAATCCCTCTCGGGCTGTGGGTCCTGATTTGGGGTTTGGAAAGTGAATCGTTGGGGTGTGTTGTACGGCTCTCCCACCCTGGCTTCCTCCTGCCCACCTCCAATCTACCTCAGACCAGCGCTATTGCAAGGAAACAAAAAGTCATTCTGAAATTGAAGTAGAATGGAAAGAGGAGCTGAGGCTGCAACAGAAAGAGGTCAGAGAATTCATTCTTGAGTCACATGGGGAAGGAGCGTTTCTCCCCTGTTCTGTGTATCGATCATCGAGCATTTTGTGCTCCCTCAGCCAGTACAGTCCCTCTTTAAAGTCTCTGTGTGTGTTGGAAGAGCCCAAGTTGTGGAGTGATTGGGCAAATTAAGCCTGGATGTAAAACTCTTTCTGCTTGGAAGGTGCGAGGCTCTGCCAAGGAGGCAGCCAGCGCCTTTGCTGGGGTGGGCTTCAGCAGCAGTGGTTTGATTTTGCTTTTCAAATAAAGACAAAGATGTCTTCCTCGAGGGCAGTAGTGGAATAGCCTTCTCATCCTCTGGGAAACAGCCCTCACTCATGGTCATGGGTCATAGCGATGGGGGCTGACAGCTGTCTTTTACTGAACGCGTACTAAGCGCCCGGCCCCCAGGAGAGCATTTTGTACGGGCCATTTAACCCTGAAGGTCCTAGGAAGCATGTTGCTGTTGTTTAGTCGTGTCCGATGCTTTTGTGACCCCGTGGACTACTGTAGCCTGCCAGGCTCCTCTGTCCGTGGGATTCTCCAGGCAAGACTAATGGAGTGGCTTGCCATATTCTTCTCCAGGGCATCTTCCCGACCCAGGGATTGAACCTGCGTCTCCTGCCTTGGCAGGCAGATTCTTTGACGTGGAGCCACAAGGGAAGCCCTGGGAAGTATGTACTATGACTTTAATGAGAAACCGAGACTTGCAGGGTTAAATATCCTGTTCAATTTCATACAACCTGTGAGTCATGGGGCCAGGAAAGTCTGATCCCAGCCCTCATTCTGAGACACCACTCTGTGCCATTTAGGGCAGGGCCACTCCAAATGCTATTAAGGGCAGTTCAGTTCAATTCAGTCGCTCAGTCGTGTCCGACTCTTTGTGACCCCATGAATCGCAGCACGCCAGGCCTCCCTGTCCATCACCAACTCCCGGAGTTCACTCAAACTCATGTCCATCGAGTCGGTGGTGCCATCCAGCCATCTCATCTTCTGTCGTCCCCTTTTCCTCCTGCCCCCAATCCCTTCCTGCATCAGAGTCTTTTCCAATGAGTCAACTCTTCGCATGAGGTGGCCAAAGTATTGGAGTTTCAGCTTCAGTATCAGTCCTTCCAATGAACACCCAGGACTGGTCTCCTTTAGGATGGACTGGTTGGATCTCCTTGCAGTCCAAAGGACTCTCAAGAGTCTTCTCCAACACCACAGTTCAAAAGCATCAATTCTTCAGCACTCAGCTTTCTTCACAGTCCAACTCTCACATCCATACATGACCACAGGAAAAACAATAGTCTTGACTAGACGGACCTTTGTTGGCAAAGTGATGTCTCTGCTTTTTAATATGCTATCTAGAATGGTCATAACCTTCCTTCCAAAGAGTAAGCGTCTTTTAATTTCATGGCTGCAGTCACCATCTGCAGTGATTTTGGAGCCCAAGAAAATAAAGTCTGACACTGTTTCCCCATCCATTTCCCATGAAGTGACGAGACCAGATGCCATGATCTTCGTTTTCTGAATGTTGAGCTTTAAGCCAACTTTTTCACTCTCCTCTTTCACTTTCATCAAGAGGCTTTTTAGTTCCTCTTCACTTTCTGCCATAAGGGTGGTGTCATCTGCATATCTGAGGTTATTGATATTTCCCCCCGGGCAATCTTGATTCCAGCTTGTGCTTCTTCCAGCCCAGCGTTTCTCATGATGTACTCTGCATATATGTTAAATAAGCAGGGTGACGATATACAGCCTTGACGTACTCCTTTTCCTATTTGGAACCAGTCTGTTGTTCCATGTCCAGTTCTAACTGTTGCTTCCTGAACTGCATATAGGTTTCTCAAGAGGCAGGTCAGGTGGTCTGGTATTCCCATCTCTTTCAGAATTTTCCACAGTTTATTGTGATCCACACAAAGGCTTTAGCATAGTCAATAAGCAGAAATAGATGTTTTTCTGGAACTCTCTTGCTTTTCCGATGATCCAGCGGATGTTGGCAATTAAGGGCAGAGCCACCCCTAATTCAGCAACTTTTAGGCGGAAGTAAGGTTTCTGGAAGAAACACACTCCTGGGCAGATTTTAGCAAGCAGTGTAGCCTGGCAAAGGTCGATTGGGAAGAGAGGGGAAACTGACCCTTGTGTTTATCTCACATGTGCTTGGTATTGTGCCGGAAGATCTACTCACATTTTTCTTTAATTCTGCAGATGATCGCTGGAGTTGTGTATAATGATTCCCATTTTGTAGATGGGAAAACTAAGCCTATACAATAACCCGAGATTACAGTCAGTAAACAGAGGAAACGACTTCCTGGCACTAATTCCATACTCTATTCATTCCTTCATTTAACAAGTCACAAGTTCAGGGGAAGAGGGGAGGAGGATGCTAAGGAACAATTGGCAGAAGTGTTACAAATTAGGTTAAGTATTGCCTCCAAAAGCCTCTTCCAGGAAGCCCACAAAGATCGGCATCTGCTTTGGTTTAATACCAATGTGAGAGCCTTGAGCGCAGCAGATCCCTTAACAAAATCACTTGTTGAATGAACTTGGTGGATAAGTGATTGAATGAACACACACCTGTTTTAATATCACTTTAAAAAGAGCAGGTACTCTCTCTTGATTGGGGTCATCCCACCCATCTCTTTGACCCTGATTCTGTCTTGTCTCTTTCTGCATGTCTCTAATCTATCACTCCAAATCTTCCCATCTTCAATCATTAAGAACTGGGAGGGAAAGACACGGCTCCAATTCTCCAGCTGCCTCCTCACTGCTGTTGAGCTTGAGAGCACGGTATTTAAATCCTGTTAAATAACCTGTTTTCACGGGCAATCGCAGCTGGGTTAGTAAATTACCTGCTCGCTCACTCTTTAGGCAAAACCGACATCCCAGGTCCACAGAAAATTGGCCATTGTCCTTTAATGGTGGAGTTGAACAGAGCAAATGGTTGCACTTTAAAAGAAAGTTGTTCCCATTCAGACAAAAAGTTCAGCCTACTGCGCTGGAAATTTCCAGTTCACGGCCCATTTCTCTCCAGGTATAAAGGAGAAAATAAATGCCCTTGCAAGGCAAGTGATTAATTTCAGCCGGCATGTTCAAGGTTCCCGCTGATGTCTGGCTCTTGGGCTCTTAATCGGTGGCCCCAGCCAGATGGGGGGTTCCATCTCTGGGATTTCACACTGGCAGCCTCTCTGTGTCCACGTGACTTTGGGGCATGGAAGGATTAGACCTTTCCTGAGAGGCTGGTGGGCGATGAATAATTTCTTTCCCCTGAATCTAGGTGCCTCTGACCCTGGTTTTTGCTATGATCACCACGGTCACCTCCATACCTTGAATAGGCATCACCACGTGCATGGCTCCACATTCAGCGAACTGCAGGGGGATGCTGCGAGGTACGCGGTGTGAATGCACTGGTGGATTCAGTAACATCAGTTACCGTTTCTGAGGGTGGCTCAGAAGATGTCCAGGTCGCCAGGTCACTAGTGGTTGGTCCAGATCTTAAGCCACCAGTTTTTGTTATACTCAGCAGCCCCCCAGAAATGGTATCACCTTCCCCACCTTGACCTAGAACCAATCACATCTTGGGACTCAGTCACCTGTTGCTCTATAACCAATAACCTCAAACTTGGTGGCTTAAAACAATAACTATGTATTTAGTCTTGATTTTGCAGGGCTGGGTTCAGCTGGTCTGGAGTCTTCACTGATGTGGACCAGACATCTGTGAGCTCAGGAGGCCAGCTGGGTAGCTGAGCCAGGAGCTGTCTGGCTCAGAGTGTCCTCAGCCCGGCCACTGGGATGGCTTGATGGGGACCCCCTCACCATGCTGTTTCATCTTCCATGAGCTTGTCCTCAGGTGGTCTCAAGGTTCAGAGGGCAAGAGCAAAAGCTTTACAGCCTTACATATAAACATTGTCACTTCCATCATGTTCTACCAGCCAGAGCAAAAGGGCAGATCAGACTCAAGGGGTGGTTGGATAACATTCCTCCAAAATTCACGTCCTCTTGGAACTTCAGAGTGTGACCTTATGTAAAAGTAGGATTTCATTCGGGTGTAATTAAATCTACAGATAAGATCATCTTGAATTTGGGGTGAGCGCTCAATCCAGTGGGGCTTCCTTGGGTGGCTCATATGGTAAAGAGCCTACCTGCAATGCTGGAGACCTGGGTTCCATCCCTGGGTTGGGAAGATGCCCTGGAGGAGGAAATGGCAACCCACTCCAGTATTCTTGCCTGGAGAATCTCATGGACAGAGGAGTCCATGGGGTTGCAAAGAGTCAGACACGACCGAGCGACTAACACACTCAATCCAATGACTGGAGTTCTTATTAGAAGAAGAAAAGACACAGAGACAGACCCGGTGGGAAAGACCTGTAAAGTTGGAGGCAGAGGTCAGAGTGAGGCAGCTTTAAGCAAGGAAACCAAAGGCTGATGGCATCCACCTGAAGCAAGGAATGAATTGTCCCCTAGAGCTTTCGGAGGGAGCATGGACCTGCTGATACCTTGACTGTGGACTTCCAGTCTCCAGAACCACAAGAGAATAAATTCTGTTGTTTAAGCCACCCAGTCTATGGTCTAATTTTTTTTTTTTACAGCAGCCCTGGGAAACCAATGCAGGTGGGAGGTATACTTCATCTCTTGATAGGAGCTGCAAAGCGTGAGGATACAGGAAGGCAGGAGAAATGGAGGCGCGGTTGCAATCTTGCACCTTCTCAGCTCACCAGTCCTCACTCTGTTCCTGGCAGGCACCTTGAAGCCAAGGAACAGCCATAGCGCGCCAGACGCCAGACATTCACGACGCCGCGAGGCTCTACTCTGCCCAAGCTCCAGAGGGAGTGCGTGTCTTCGAGCTGACGTGGAGTCATCGCTGACAGATGCCTCTCCTCATCCCACTCCAAGTCGCCCCCCGAGGAAGGCAGGGAGCCAGGAAGTCGAGGTTATCAGGGTGCTGGGCACTGCACCTCTGGGGCATCTTCAGTGGCTCAGGTCCAGGTGGCCTGAGCTGACCAGACCGGACCTTCCCACCCCCCGCCAAGCCCTCCCCCGTGCACAGGAAGGACCCCCTCCTTTGGATTTTCTCAGACATCCTGCCAGAAAAGGAGGTTTGGCAGAGACTTGGTTTCATTCCACCAACACCTCAGAGAGAAGTTGCTGTCTTGGGGGTTCAGACTGTAACTCCCGAGGTGTGAGAGCACGTGTTTTCTGAATACCCATCTGGCGTCCATGCTCAGCATGGTGGGCAGGGGGAGGGCTGGACCACTGAGCCCTGCCCCTGAAAGGTGCAGGCACCAAGGCTGTTGATTTGGGCTGGGGTTCCGGACACTGCCCAGTGCCCAGGGGTGGGTGCCTGGGGTGGAGGGCGTCACCACCCAGGCTTCCTCCCGCAGGACGAGTCTTCTCTTCGTCCTTCCAACCTCCTGATGAGTTGCACTCGATGTAGAAAGACACAGAGTCACCAGCTGAGACTGAAGAAGGGGCTGGGGTGGCAGGCTGGGGGAGAAAGATGGTGTGAGACTCCATGAGAGGCTCAGGTCCATCACGGAGGGGAGGTTACTTGTGCCCAGAGTCACTTCTTTATTGGTATATTGAGGTGAGAATGGCCTTATGCATCTCAAAGAAGAGACTGTTCTTGCATCTGGAAACCACTCCCTTCCCCCAACTCAGAGTAGCCTTCAGCAGAAGGGGAGGGGCAAAAGGGCCCCCTCCCCCAGGGCATGTAAGGAGGCACTTACTGTCAAGGTCATGCAAGGAAAATGCAGCCCCTAAGAGGGAGTAAAGTAGTTCAGTCACTCAGGTGTGTCCAGCTCTTTGCAACCCCATGGACTGCAGCACACCAGGCTTCCCTGTCCTTCACCATCATTGAGTTGATGATGTCATCCAAACTTCTCATCCTCTGTCACCTCCTTAAATGCTGTGCCCTCTGTACCTCGTCTCAGCCTCCATCCCCAAAGGGAGCCTCCCTAGGTATCCAGAGGGGAGGACCTGCATTTGAGGCAGGGGCTCTTGTCTTCCCTGTTGGCCATTGATTGCTTTTGAACCTGGAGGCTCCCGAGAATCGGGCTCTTGTTTCTCTTCCCTCCAGATGTGCGGGCAGGGAGGCAGGACCAGCTCCCGTGTACAGATCATCAGTAAAATGTCTTCCAGCCCCCTTCACTGCAGGGCTCAGGGTCTGGCAGCTATTAAATTTTTTTCTAACC
The DNA here is from genome assembly GCF_027580195.1 of Bos mutus. Taxonomy (NCBI): domain Eukaryota; kingdom Metazoa; phylum Chordata; class Mammalia; order Artiodactyla; family Bovidae; genus Bos; species Bos mutus. The sequence goes on along the minus strand of NC_091635.1, from coordinate 5,803,532 downwards.
AACTACAGGCAAATCATCGACCCCCTGGGCCCCTCATTTATCTTCCTCTGGGTCATGGGAAAATAGCTGATTCACCCAGAGGGGCAGAGGGAGCTGGGGGAGAAGGTGGCGAATGCAGGTGACTGCGGAAGTTGCTGATTGTTTAGTCGCTCAGTCGTGTCCGACTCTTTTGTGACTCCATAGACTGTAGCCCGCCAGGCTCCTCTGTTCATGGGATTTCCCAGGCAAGAATACTGGAGTGAGTTGCCCTTTCCTCCTCCAGGGGACCTTCCTGACCCAGGGATCAAACCCATCTCTTCTGCATTGCAGGCAGATTCTTTACCACTGGGCCACCTGGGAAGCCCCGGTTTAGTAGAGGTGGGTCTAAAAGAAGGACCTTTTCTGGCTTTCGTGAGTAATTAAAAGCTGTGTATGGTCTCCCAAGGCACTGCGGTGAAAGAGCTGTCACAAAATTAGCTTCAAAGGTGGTGGCTTTCCCCAGATGTTTGCTTCAGATGCTTGGCTTCTAGCATTTAAATTCCCATTAAGGAGCTGCCGTGGCTGCGGGCAGGCCAAGCCCACTCTTTACTTGAAAGGGATCAAATCCTTGGCCAGAAATTTGACTTGAATTGTGATTGTTCTTATTCATCTTGAAATTCATTGAAGGCCGTAAATCCACTCATCCTGCCTCATTCTCTTAACTCTATGAGGATTAAATTGATGGGGAAAAAAAAGTCATACTTCGGAAGGTTTAGAATTTGGGCACAAGTTGGCTCAGGTGGGAGAGGGCCTGGAAACCAGGTGGTGAGGGTTCCAGCTGTGCTTGCAAATTCAGTTATGAGCTCTGCTAAGATGGGCTCAGCCCTTTCAGATGGCTGCTGGAAATCTAAAAGAAGCCCTTGAGGACTTTACAATATAAAGGTTTTAAGGAATAGGTACTGACCAGTTCTCCAACCCCACAGAGAGCAAAGCAGGAGAGAATCTTCCAGAGAGAGAAGCAAGTTGGACAGGAGAAACTTTGTTCCTACAGGTTGCAGAACTAGCAGGGTCCTTTCTGAAATGTCTTTTATTGGCTCATGCCCACCCACTCCTTCACGTTCAAGAATGACTCCTCTTTATTCTTCAAAACCCCAAGGAAGGGACGCCTCTTCTGGGAAGCCTTCCAGGAATACCCCCAAAGCTTGCGTTAATCTCCCCCTCTATCCTGCACTTACTCCTAGGCACTTATGTCTGTTGCCATATTCATTTAGGAGTCCCTTAATGACGGGAGTTTTCATCTCCGTTGTGCCCTTGGCCTTTATCTGGCAATTGAATTTATCGAGCTGCTTAGAGATGGGAACCTGGACCAATGGCTTCTGGAGGTCTTTGCATCCTCTTTGCGTCTCAGAATTGCTCTTTCTTCACAAGATGAGTACATTGGCCATTTAGTGAGGAAATCGAAAGGATAATTTCCTGACCTTAATATGCAAACTGAGATTTTTCTCAGCGGCTAATGATCTACAGGCTGCCCTGGCCTCCTTGGACACAGGAGTAGGAAGGCCCTGTAGCTCCCAGGCTTTGTAAATGGCTTTAAACATTGTGATAGCCCAGCTTCCGTAATTAAATGTTACAAGTTCATCTGGGAGGGCTCTATCTGAAGTGTTCCCTCTGAGCCCCGCAGGGCTAATTCAGTGAAGCCAGCCAGGGCACTACCTCTGAGGATAAAGGAAATTGAATGGCCACCCCCAGCAGGTTGGGCATTGAAAGGGGCCATGTTTTAATGAGGGCAGTGGACCCTGGAGGGCCTGGTGGGAACATCCTGTGTCCCGCCAGTGGGCCGTCACCCCTCGGGAGCTGTCACCGATCAGCCCCCTTTGCCAGGACCATGGGCTGCTCTGTCACAACTGGTTCAGGCTGAATCAATGACTCACCCCACCCGAGTATCAGAGTCGGTGGGAGTAACTTGGGTGAGCTCCCTGACTCCAGTGCCTGGAAGTATTGACGAGGTTGAGTCTGCTGAGTGCGGCTGTCCAAAGTACCCAGCAGGACTAAATCAAGTCTACCTCTGCTTATGGTGTGGAACCCCATAATTCTAGACCTTTCCTTGGTTCCACTCTCAGCTTACAACTCCTTCCTAGAAACTTACAAGAGTGAAAACCTCAGCCCCAGGGCCAGGGTCTTCGAAGTTGGTTTTAGACTGTTCCTTAAGGAAATCTGGGGCTTCCCTGGTGACTCAGACGGTAAAGGATCTACCTGCAGTGTGGGAGATCTGGGTTCCATCCCTGGGTCTGGAAGATCTGGAGGAGGAAATGGCAACCCACTCCGTTATTCTTGCCTGGAGAATTCCATGGACAGAGGAGCCTGGTGGGCTACAGCCCACAAGATCACAAAGAGTCAGACACGACTGAGTGACTAGGATTTTAAGGAAATCCAGATGGTTTATGCTTTGCTTAAGAAGCTCTTGTTTTGTTAAGGAGCTCTGTCGGGGGACTGGGTAAAAAGAACTACCATTTGTGGCACACCAAGCCAGCCCTTCTCAGACTTGCAAATGTGGGTAAATGAGTTGCCTGGCATCCTGTGAGATGTAATTGACCCAAATCAGTAGGTCAGGGACAGAGTGAGGCTCTGTATTTCTAGCAAGCTCTCTGGATCAGGTGCCATGCTTGAGAAGCAAATGTTTACGAATGTCATCTCCACCCTCGCTGCAATCTTACACAGAGGAAATGGGACCAGCATTTCATAAGAACCTGTTATGTGCTGAGTAGGGTGATCAAGCCTTATTGGTGACTCCACAGGACAAAAATGCAGTGTTTTTCTTATCATTTAGCCAACGGGGAAAGTGAAGTCTACATAGGTTAAGAGGAGGGAAGCCCGAGGTTGGAGAGGGTCATGACCTCAGGAAGATGCCACACCACGGATCTGGCAAGGCTTTGAAGCTCTGGGTGATAGAGGATACCCTTGCCCCGATGGACAATGTTGAGCCTCATCCTGCAATCCAAAATTCAGTGCACAGAAAGATCGCTGCAGGGAGCTGGTTCACACCCAGATGCCCAGACTCTGAGGAGGAACTGGAGATCTGGATGTCAGGCTTGACTGTGATCCTCAGGTGACCCTGGTCACATGGCTCCCTCTTGGGGAAACCCTGCTCTGCGGGTCCAGATGAAGAGAGACTGATGTCTAACGCAGCCTCGTGGACCTGAGTGACCTCAGAAATCCTGCTCACCAAAAAGCGGAGCCTTTATTGAGTTTTTCATTATAAATGACATCGTGCAGCTGAGACATTCACTCTGTCTTCCAAAACACTTGGACAACAACTCACATTTTCAGACGGAGCAGGACAAAATGATTACAACCATTTAGGGAAGAGGAAAGTAAGTTTCCTCAAGCGTCTTACCTAGAGTGGACTAGATGCCTGGTCTGTGAAATCTCATTTATTCCTCCATCAACCCAAATAGCTGGACATTGCCATTACTCCCTTCTGAGAGCTGAGAAAATGCAAACTCAGCAAGGTTAATGAGCTTATTCGAAGTTGCACATGTAACAACCTGGCAAGAACGGAAATCCATCTAGCCCAGGTTCTTTGCATTGTGTCTCTTTGCCTCTAAAACACCGCCGTACCGACTGTAAACACTTTGACATGTTGAGTCCAGGCTGGTTGAATCCAGCCCTGACAGGAGTGCTCTCTCTGGGTGGGTGATGAGCGACCATGATTGCACACATTCACTTTCCCATCCATCAGATATTGCTACTGGGCACCACGCTAGGCAGAGGTGACACCCCCAGTTTCCCCTGCCCTCCCCCAGGACCCTCACTTCCTGTTCCTGCAATGAACTACGAACTCCCACGAGGCACCAAGGACTTGCCCAAACACTGTGCTTAAGAAACTGGACCAAACTTGAGCCTGGCTTCCCCAGCAGCCACGCCCAGATTCCCCCAGAAAATGCAATATGGCCCAAATCCATATTCAAAATGGCCCTTCCCGCTTCCCCATTGTGTCCCCTCTCTGTTCTCCTTTAGACCCTCAATCATCTTTGTCTTTGTTGGAGTTGAGCTCAGTATCTACCAAGAAGTTGTCTGAATCGTCGGTCTTGCGCCTTTAACAAGAGTTATTCATGCAGTATTCCCTTGACACTGGCTTCCTTTGGAACCCAGAGATGAGATCAGGGAAGGCTCTGGAAAGCGGAAGCAGGTCTTCGACTGCACGTCAAGGAATTCGGACCTCAAGCTGTGGCCAGTTAGGGAATCATTTTGCCTGGGAAGCCATGCAGAACTAGTTAACATTCTCTTGCCTGAGGAGTCTGAATATTAACACGAGGCAGCTGGTGCGTCCAGTCTTCTCTGCTCCTTGTTAAACATCCTGGTTTCCAACAGTTCTTCAAATGACATGGTTCTGAGCCCCTCCCCCACTTCCCTGTCCTCTTAAATGGTCTTGTTGAACAGGCTTTCTGTGTGGTGATATAGCTTAAAGCTTTGGGAAGCTTGACCTTTATAAGGAAGCGTCTGTCTGCATAGGAAAACACATGTATTGACTCAACTATGCAAAACAGATCGACCTAAAAGGGGTTAAAGGTTTTACTGACCTATAACAGCTTTGGGTGTGTCTTCCAGTGCACCTTCTCTATAACCTGGTCACGGACCAGCTCCTCGGAGTGAGCCAGTCCTGGCTTTTTAGCCGTGTTGAAACCATGAGAAGACTTCCCGGGGATCTTCCACACTACGACCTGGTGACAGGCACCCTCTCTCCTCTTGGGTCTCTATGAAAATGCTGCTGCTGCTGCTGCTAAGTCGCTTTAGTCATGTCCGACTCTGTGCGACCCCATAGATGGCAGGCCACCAGGCTCCGCCGTCCCTGGGATTCTCCAGGCAAGAACACTGGAGTGGGTTGCCATTTCCTTCTCCAATGCATGAAAGTGAAAAGTGAAAGTGAAGTCGCTCAGTCGTGTCCAACTCTTCTCGACCCCGTGGACTGCAGCCCACCAGGCTCCTCCGTCCATGGGATTTTCCAGGCAAGAGTACTGGAGAGGGTTGCCATTGCCTTCTCCGCTATGAAAATGAGGAAATCTTAAAGCTGCCTGCAGCTGTGTTCCCCCAGTAGGGAAACAGAACTCATTTGCAAGACAGAAAAATGTGCCAATGAGCGGGCAAGATCCTGAATTGGGATGGAGAAGGATCTTGGCGTTAAACAATAACATCTGCTTTTAACCCAAGCAACATCTGGCTCTTCTGATTGCCAGTGATTCAGGCTAGAGGAGGGGAGGAGGGCGTGCTTGCAAAATGGACCATGAAAACTTGTCTTTAGAGAAAGCAAAGATCGGTTACCAGGAATTCCACGCTGGGAAGGAGGTACATGGAAACTTTCTGCTACTGCTCACAGCTGCTGTTTCCCTGGATGGGTTGGGTTTTCCTTTGCTGAGAAGGATCAGTTTAGCAGGAAAGAGCTTGTCAAAGGTAGGGAGAATCTCAGAGACAGTTTCAAAAATCTCAAGGTAGTAGAGGCAAGCATCTACTCACAAAAGGGAGCTAAGAGATGAGCATGAGTTAAGACTCCTTTTACATAACATGGGCTCCATCTTTGTCCCTTGGCCCTGGCTATACATGAGTCACCTAGGAAAATTTAACAAGAAAAAGCCTCTTCCCTCAATAGGCAGATTTAATTGGTTCGGGGTGAGGTCCAGGCGCTGAATAGTTTAAAAGCACCTCAGATGATTCTCAAGGGAGTCAAGTTCACGATGAAGCCAGCAGTTCTCAGAATTCAGCAAAAATAAAATTCACCTGGAGGCCTTGTTAAACCACACCTCCGGAGCTTCACTTCTGAGTGTCTGATTTGCCCGGTTTGGGGAGGGAACCAAGATTTTGCATTTCTAACAAGTTCCAGGCTGTTTGGAGAACCGTGGGCCTTCACTGTGATTGATAAGGGAAGAGTCAGTTAAGAAGGTCGATAGGTGTCTTGATTTCTCTAAATATTGCTTTCATCGAGCATCACTATAGGCAAACGGTAATTCATAATTCTGGGGCTTCCCAGGTGGCTCAGTAGTAAAGAATCCGCATGCCATTGCAGGAGATACCTGGGTTGGGAAGACCCTGGAGAAAAAAATGGCAACCCACTCCAATATTCTTGCCTGAGAAATCCTGTGGACAGAGGAGCCTAGGGGCTACAGTCCATGGGGTCACAAAAGAGTCAGACACAACTTAGCAACAAAACAACAACAATTCCTAATTCTAGATGACCTTTTTTTGTAGCTTTGTTATTGGAGTGCAATTGCTTTGCAATCTTGTGTTAGTTTCTGGTGTACAACAGAACACATCGGCTCCATATCCCCGCTCTTGGACCTCCCTCCCACCCAGCTAGGTCATCACAGGGACCACGCTGAGTTCCCTGTGCTATAGAGCAGCTTCCCACTAGCTATCCAGTTCACACGTGGTAATGTGCACACATCAGTTCTAATCCCCCAGTTCATCCCAGCCTCCCCTTCCCACTTCCATCCACAGGTCCCTCCTGTACATCTGTGTCTCTATTCCTACCCCGCAGATAGGTTCATCTGTACTATTTTCCTAGATTCCACATATATGCATTGACATATGATACTTGTTTTTCTCTTTCTGACTTACTTCACTCTGTGTGCTCAGTCATGTCCAACTCTTTGCGACCCCGTGGACTATAGCCCGCCAGGCTCCTCTGCCCATGGAATTTTCCAGGCAAGAATACTGGAGCACGGTGCCATTTCCTCCTCCAGGACTTCACCCTATGTAACAGAATAAAACACTGTAGCTTCTACTTTTTCAGGAAGGGTAACTAGGGGGAGCAGAGGACCTATTTCTCTGCTAGCCCTAAGTACGGAAAGGAGCTCCTTAACACACCAGGCTGGACTGTAAGAAGCTTTTCCTCCCCAGGGGGAATTAACTTGCCTGAATTGCAGACAAAATACCAAACTGGAAGCGTTTCTGAGTGTTGGGCATCTGAGTCAGTCCCTAGTGATGAAAACACGAGCATTCCTGGAAACAAATGGAGTGAGCGCTGGCCATTTGTTAACTGTCTGGAGCACCTGGAGCCCCTTCCTAAGCAACAGGAATCCCCCACTGCGAGTCTTGGGAGGTGTGGCAGGTGACCAGCGTTTCCATTTTCCACCCTGGAAGTTGGGCAAGCTCACACAACTGGAGTCAAGCCATTCATTACTCTCAGAGGGAACTTGAGTGTGGAGGAAGTGATGGATGCAGGCTCGTGGGGAAGGTGGGAAGTCACTGCAACAGCAGTTGGCCCTGGGGCTGGAGGGTGGGTAGGGTAAGGCGGCCACACAGGAACACCCTGTCTGTTTGGTTCCGTCTGCCTTTTTGTGATTCCTCTTCATTTTCTCAGCATAGTTCTCCATCCTTCCCATCAACTCTGTGAGCTCCTGCTTTCTTTCCAAGGCAATCACTTTCTGCAGAAGTTAGCCTCAGATTGTTACTGAGAACCCATTGAATGTACTAGAAAGGTTCATGATGGGTAAATGTCACAACAATGGCATCAGAATTTTCAGATGGCCATGACGTCTGAGAGGGGACAGAGCCAATGGATAAAAACCACCCCAGGGACATTCATGATTTGTTGTTCCAAAGGAAAGCCTGTAGGCGGGGAAGCTTAAGAGGCTGATGGAGGTTGCTTGACCAAAGAGCAAGGGACCAGCTTTGGCCATCCAAGGACAAGGTCGCAAATATCCAGAAAGTGGTACCTAGGAAGTTCCTTGGCAGCTGAGCCTTCCCCAAAGTGACAACTGAGCCAGATGGAACACTATTGTTGGGGTACTGGCAGTGATGATTTAATTAAATCATTCCTGCTTTTTCTCTTTCTCCCTCAGCTGGAAAGAGGATTAGCTTTTCTCCCTGTTTCTAATGTTGCTTAAATATCCACAGAGCCTCACAGGAAAGCCACAGGCAAAATGCTATCACCATATTTCCTATAATCTAAGACACCAGTGATTATAAGATGCACCGTTATTTTATAGACCAAGAAAGAAAAAAAAAAACACTCCCAAATAAATTGCGACAGTGATTGTAAAACGAGCCCAATTCCGGAAATATTAAAGTATGAAAAAACTGTCTTAAAAATCAATAAAATATGGTAATAATAATAAAACACAAACCTCAGCTCTTATTTATTAGACTCTGGGCCATGTTCATTGCTTCTGTTTTCTCACAGAATCCCTCAGGGGGGCTCTGTGGCAGATGCTATTATGAGCCAGCAAAAGCGAGGTTTAAAATTTGAGTCAGTTGGTCCCCCAGCTAGTTAATGATGGGTGTCAAAGACTGGCTCTCTGGCTTCTTTGAGGGTGAGCTGAAGGAAGGGCTGAAACCAAGAACAGAAGAACCCTGTCTCATCGTATGTTTCCAGAAACACAGATGCTCAATAAATAATTGAAGGGAATAGCTGATCCAAACAGGTCAAAGATATTCAAGTGACTTTTGATGGTGGAACAAACTCTGCTCAGCTCTGCTCGTCATGCTTCCTGAAAATCTAAGTGTCAGGGAATACGAGTGGACATTCTCCTTTTGAAAAATTAAAGCCCCGTAGTTAAGGCTGAAGTCCCTCTGACCACTTACCTCAATCACAGTCCTTTCCCCTTACCTCTAACCAGAGGTCAGCAATACAGGCATTGTGGTGTGTATCTTTCTGGATATTTCTTTGCATTTATGTGCTCGTGGAAATGTTCATATTCCCACATACTTGGAAATTATATAGTTAGTGCACTATGTCCCATTCACTTTCAAAAATTATCTTTATGGAGATATGATTTACATGCAGCAAAATATATTCAGCTTGCTTGGCTAATGGGGAAGGAATGAAAACGGCTGGGAGCACTTGTCAGGGCAGCAGGGCTTCCTTTAGGAGCTCGTACAACCCAGGGGCATGAGACCCAGCTCCTCAAACAAAGGCCACTTGTGAAAGGAAAATAGGGTCCCACCACCTTCAGCCTGGAGAGCCAAGCTGGGCCTCTAATACAGCTCCCCGGAAGCTGGGGCACAAGTTGCCCTGTGCTTGCTCTCTCAGTTGCCTCCAACTCTCTATGACCCCATGGACTGTAGCGCTCTGACGCTCCTGTCCATGGGACTTCCCAGACAAGAAAACTGGAGTGGGTGGCCATTTCCTTCTCCAGGGGATCTTCTTGACCCAGGGATGGAAGCCATGCCTCCTGAATCTCCTGCACCATTCTCTACCTCTGAGCCACCTGGGAATCCCAATTTGCTCTTTGACAAATATATACAACCATGCAACCACAACTCCAAAAGCCAAAGGACAATATGAAGTATCCTCATGAGTATTTGCAGGCCAATTCCACACCCACTGCTAGCTCCAGGCAACCTCTGGCCTTCTTTCTGTCACCGTAGTTTTGCCTTTTCTAGAATTTCATGTAAGTGGAATCCTACAGCAAGCACTCTCCGGTACCTGGGGTCCTTCACTCAGTGTGTGTGTGTGTGGTTTTTTTAAATTATTTTTTCGTCTGTACCAGGTCTTAGGTTGCAGCACTCGGCATCTTCTCTCTTTCTGCAGCAGCCAGGGTCTGTAGCTGTAGCACGCGAGCTCATGCTCTTAGCTGTGCCATGCGAACTCATAGTTGCAGCACATGGGATCTAGTTCCCCACCAGGCATTGACCCCGGGCCCCCTGCATTGGGAATGTGGGGCCTTAGCCACCGGACCACCAGGGAGGTCCCTCAGCATGTTTTTGAGGGTCAGGTGTTGCACATATCAGCAAGTCATCCCAAGGAGCGTTGAATAGAGCTCCTTTGTGTGCATATGCCACAATTTCTTTATCCGTTCTGCTGGTGACTGAGTGAGTTATTTCTAGTTTGGGGCTTCTATGAATCATACCGCCTCCTGCAAAACCTGTATGCAATCAAGAAGCAACAGTTAGAACCAGACATGGAACAACAGACTGGTTCAAAATAGGGAAAAGAGTACATCAAGGCAGTATATTGTCACCCTGCTTATTTAACTTATAGGCAGAATACATCATGCAAAATGCCAGGCTGGTTGAAGCACAAACTGGAACAAAGATTGCCAAGAGAAATATCAATAACCTCAGATATGCAGATGACACTGCCCTTATGGCAGAAAGCGAAGAGGAATTAAAGAGCCTCTTGATGACAGTGAAAGAGGAGAGTGAAAAAGCTGGCTTAAAATTCAGCATTCAAAGGCTAAGATCATGGCATCTAGTCCCATCACTTCATGGCGAATAGATGGGGAAACAGTGGGAACAGTGACAGACTTTATTTTCTTGGGCCCCAAAATCACTGCAGAAGGTGACTGAAGCCATGAAATTAAAAGAAACTTGCTCCTTGGAAGAAAAGCTCTGACAAACCTAATTCAGTTCAATTCAGTCACTCAGTTGTGTCCGACTCTTTGCAACCCCATGGACTGCAGCACACCAGGCTTCCCTGTCCATCACCAACTCCCAGAGCTTACACAAACTCATGTCCATCGAGTTGGTGATGCCGTCCAACCATTACATCCTCTGTCATCCCCCTCTCCCGCCTTCAATCTTTCCCAGAATCAGAGTCTTTTCAAACGAGTCAGTTCTTCACATCAGGTGGCCAAAATATTGGAGTTTCAGCTTCAGCATCAGTCCTTTCAATGAATATTCAGGACTGATTTTCTTTAGGATGGACTGGTTGGATCTCCTTGCAATCCAAGGGACTCTCAAGAGTCCTTCTCCAACACCACAGTTCAAAAGCATCAATTCTTCAGTGCTCAGCTTTCTTTATAGTCCAACTCTCACATCCATATGTGACTACTGGATAAACCATAGCCTTGACTAGACGGACCTTTGTTGGCAAAGTAATGTCTCTGCTTTTCAATATGCTCTCTAGGTTGGTCATAACTTTTCTGCCAAGGAGCAAGCATCTTTTAATTTCATGGCTGCAGTCACCATCTGCAGTGATTTGGGAGCCCCCAAAAATAAAGTCTGTCAGTGTTTCCATTATTTCCGCATCTATTTTGCCATGAAGTGATGGAACCGGATGCCATGATCTTGGTTTTCTGAATGTTGAGTTTTAAACCAACTTTTTCACTCTCCTCCTTCACTTTCATCAAGAGGCTTTTTAGTTCTTCTTCACTTTCTGTCATAAGGGCAGTGTCATTTGCATATCTGAGGTTATTAATATTTCTCCCAGCAATCTTGATTCCAGCTTGTGCTTCATCCAGCCCAGCGTTTCTCATGATGTACTCTGAGTATAAGTTTAAATAAGCAGGGTGACAATATAGAGCCTTGACATACTCCTTTCCTGATTTGGAACCAGTCTGTTGTTCCATGTCCAGTTCTAACTGTGGCTTCTTGAGCTGCAGGTCATGACAAACCTAGACAGCCTATTAAAAAGCAGAGACATTACTTTGCCAACAAATGTCCATATAGCCAAAGCTATGGTTTTTCTAGTAGTCAGGTATGGATGTGAGTTGGATCATAAAGAAGGCTGAATGCTGAAGAACTGATGCTTTTGAACGATGGTGTTAGAATAGACTCTTGAGAGTCCCTTGGACAGCAAGGAGATCCAACCAGTCAATCCAAAAGGAATTCAATCCTAAATATTCATTGGAAGGACTGATGCTGAAGCTGAAGCTCCAATACTTTGGCCACCTGATGCAAAGAACTGACTCATTAGAAAAGACCCTGATGCTGGGAAAGACTGAAGGCAGGAGGAGAAGGGGACGACAGAGGATGAGATGGTTGGATGGCATCACCGACTCAATGGACATGAGTTTGAGCAAGCTCTGGGAGATGGTGATGGACAGGGAAGCCTGGCGTGCTGCAGTCCATGGGGTTGCAAAGAGTTGGACACGACTGAGCGACTGAAAAACGACAACAGTGTCTTTGGGTGTGTCTTCACTTTCCTTAGGCAAATAAATGCATGGAATTGACATTGTTGGGTCGTGTAATAAGCGTGCATTTGGCTTTATTAAAAACTGCTAGATTTTTTCCCCAAAGTGGTCAGGCTATTTCACCAGCGGTGCATGAGAATTCCATTTGCTCCCCATCCTCACCAGCACTTGGTGGTAAGGATATCTTTTTAATTTTCACCGTCCGCATAGGTTTGTATAGTGGTATCTTATTATGGTTTTAATTTGCATTTCCTTGATGACTAATAATGTTGAGCATCTTTTCATGTACTCCTTTATTTTGGTAACATTTCTGTTTAAATGTTTCCTTTTTTTCTATCAAACTGTCTTATTGTAAGGATTATTCATGCATTCTGGATACAGGTCTTTTTTCAGATATATGTTTTGTAAAATTTTTCCCCCAGTTTGTGGTCTACCTTTTCATTTTCTTAATGGTATTTTTGAAGAGCAGAATTTAAAAATTTGTTTGTGTTTTGTGACTTATAATATCCTTTTTTTAAAATGCTTTTTGTATCCTGAGGAATCTTGATCTCTCCTAAGGTTACAAAAGTTTCTTTTATGTTTTATTCCAGAACTTTTATAGTTCTAGGTTTGACATTGAGATCTATGATCCATTTTTTAGTTACACTGGAGGTAAAAAGATGACAAGATTCTATCTCTGGATTCAAGGAGTTCACAGCTTAACGTGGGAGATAAAAAAGTCAACTAGCAATTATAATGCAGTGTAGAAAGTGCTAGATAGACGTGTCCACACTAACCCCACTTCCTTTAACTTAATTGCATAACTGTAAGTGACTGCACATAAAAAGCTATAGTGCAGGGTGTGGTCACCTCCGCTTGGTAATGACTAAGGTGTGTACCGTGTGAGGCAAGGGTCAAGGTGCTCATGTTTGTGTGGTGCCCCCCCTGCTGCCTCTGTTCACTTTTCAACCCCTCCCAACTGGCTTCTGAACCCGCTGAGACCAGGTTTGTAGGACCCTCTGCGTTGACATGTTGGCCACTCTTCAGTCCTCGTTTTCCTTGGTCTCTGCAGGATTCCATCCCATGCAGCATCCTTTTCTGAACCATCTCTTCCTCCACTTCCAGTGCATCAAAGTCCTCTGTCTTTCCCCTACCTCCGTTTTCTTTGCTGGTGACCTGCCCCCACCCGAGTGCCACAGCGTGCCCAACTCCTCTCTGTGTCTGTTTCGGTCCGTCTGTCTGTCTCTCCTGTGTTCCCTACCCCACCCCACCTCTCTCTCTCTCTCAATCTCTCTTTCTCTCCAGATGTCTCCTCCAGTCTCATTGTCTTACATATCATCCATAAGCCAAAAACACCCCCATTATTTCAGCACCAGCCCTATATTACTCCTAAACTCCCAATTGTCTACCCAAATCCATCCACCTCCACCCGCACCTCTGACAGTATGTCTAAAGACTCCACCTGTTCTCTTCCATGCTGCCCCCTGACCTGTGTCTCAGTAAGTGGGACACATGTCCTGGTTAATCAGGCTTCTTTGGTCTGTGCACCCTGGCTGGGGAACATTAATCAGGCAAGTTGACTCTGGGCATGCACAGTGCAAGGGAAGGGGGTGGGGTATCCAAGACTTTGCCCCATCTCCTTCTTCATCATTATTGTGGGGCATCTTGAATCCCCTGGCTATGCTCATGATGCTAATCTACCTCCCCCATGGCATAGGTGAGCTGGATGCTCTTGGCTGGAGATAAAAAGCAGTGAGCACTCTGGGTACTGACTTTCCTAGTTCGAGGTGGGAAAGAACTCACCTCTTCTCTCCCTAGTCCTACTCCCACCTGTTCTTCACTGTTTTTTAAATTCCCACCCATCCGTCAGAGCCTGCCTTTCTAGTGAATCCACCAGAGCCACAGTGTGCTGTGATGGGCTTGCTCATCTTGGAGTGGTTCTAGCCTTTACTGCCTGCACCATTCAGTCGGCACTAGGCAGACTACACTGTAGTATCTCTTTATGTGCAATCACTTACATTTATGTGATTAAAGAAGGTGATGTGTGTGTGCCCATCCCTATCTAGTGTTTTCCATACCGTATCCTAATCGCCAGTTGGCTTGTGCATCTGTCTCCCCTTTTAAGCTGGGAGTTCCTTGCCTACAAAGGTGTTTGTATCCTTCATCTGCAGTACCCAGCACCCAGTAGGTGCCGAAGAACATTTGAATGCATGACTGTTGAAACGGTAGAACACGTAATACTCTTGGAGCAAGGTGATGGCGAGTTTTGATGATGCTGTTTCCCTCCCTAACGAGGACTCCATTGTCTTTTCCCATGAGCTCATCCCAAGACACAGCCGGATTCCCACGCACCTAGTAGGCAAAACCTATACCTGCCTATTCTCCTTAAGGAGACTCTGGTTGCCCCCACATGTCTTGGCGTATCTCCTGGAATGTGCAGCCAGAGCTCTAGGCCAGAATCAGACCAGAAGGGTCCTGCCCTGCTCTGCCACTTAGCAGCTGGGTAACCCAGGCAGGTCTCCCATCCCGGTCCCCCATCCTCTCGAGTCAGCTTTCCCATTTGAAACATGAGAGCTGGACAGTTTGATGCTGAGGTGCCCTGGACAACCTCGCATCTCAACACAAGGCTGTGTCCCTGGCAGGGATCGGTGGTGGGGAGGCGGGCTGGGGTCTCCTACGGTTGCTCACGAATGCTGCCTCTTCCGCAAGAAGCCGGGGGAGAGGGAGGGCAGAGCGAGGGATCCTTCCTCAAGAGCAGCACGGTGGTGAGCGGCGGAGGCGGGGAAGCTCACAGCCGAATCAATCTCTCTTTAAAATTCCAGGCCGGCGGTGTGTGCCTTGGATAAAGTGCAGGTAATTGCACCTCCAGCTCGCCTCCCCCGGGCCCCCGCCTCCACCCTGCTCTGCGCTGACAGAGTTATAATAATTGGGTGCTGCAACTTAAACTCATCAGCGCCGGCTTCCTGAAAGGAACGTCGCAATTAGGCGTCCTTACCCTGTAATAAAGTCTTTAATATCCACTTTCATGGTTCATATTACAGTCATTCAGGCCTGTCCCCTCGCAAGCAGCCTGTCAGACAGCAGGGCTGGGTGCCCACGAGGGAGCTGCCCTGCTGAACAGCTCGGCCAACAACCACTCCGGAGGCCCAGCATCAGGGGCCAGGCAGCTGGGGAATGGAGCCGGCAAATGAGAAGGGGGACTTTCTGTCCTCCAGGGACCCAGAGAGTGGATGTCAGGGACAGGGGGGCAAAGGACGGGTCAGCCCTCCAAGCTTCCCAGTGGGGAACTTTTCTCCCTCTTCAGTGGGACCAGCATTCATTCACTGCTGGAAATTTTAAAAGAGAAGCAAGATGGCGGAGGCGGTACTGGGGTTGAATAGAAGATTCTGGATGCAGCTACTATACACATGCCCACCTGTCTGGGCAGATCACGGACCTTGAGTGGGGAAGACCATCTGTCTCTGATTGGTGCAGTGGGGGCAAGGATGTGCTGGGGTGCAGACAGCTTCCTCTGGGGCCTCTGACCACCCTCACCCGAGGGGCAGTCATCCTGGGAGGCACCTGGCCTGCTCAGGAAAAAATTCCCCCCCACCGCCCCCCGACAACTGGATTGACCAATCGTGGAGCTCAGAAGACAGGGGCGGGCATTTAGTACCGATACAGATGTGGCTGTGCCATCAAGCCACAGGAGGGCCGGAAGATGGGAAGGGAGGAAACCCAAGGGCAAAATCCTAGAAAAGGCCAGTGTTTAAGGACGTGCAGAGGAAGAGACGAGGAAAAGCAATGGGGCAGATGGGATGTGGCCAGATGCCAAGGACGGAGCGTGCGCAGGAGGGAGGGGCTGGGAGGCCATGCCTGTGGCGGCTTCTGTTTCCACTGCCGATGGGGGGGCAGGGCGCCCGCGGGAGCTGGGGGAGGACACAGCCTTCCTCTCCAGGGAAAGAGTAGCTTGGTCATTTATCTGTTAAGGTGCGCATCCCTGCCCCCAGAGGAAAAGACCTGGACGTAGTGACAAGACCACCTCTGGTCCGAAGTGACTGGTGTGTAGAATGTTGGGCAGCTGTGACCCTGGAAGCCAGGAACCCCAGCTGCCAGGAACCCCAGCTACCAGGTACCCCCGCTGCGAGGAACCCCAGCTGCATGGGCACCACATGACAGATGAGGAAACTGAGATCCAGAGAGGCAAAGTGACTTTGGGTCTTTGGTTCAAAACAGCTAGGAGGACCAGAACCCGAGGTCCCAGCACCCCAGGCCAGTGTTCCCACCCACCATCACCAGAAGCCCCAAGAGCACCCACGGCGCTGAGTTTTCTATTACGAGGGTGGTTCTGGCCTTGCGCTGATGGCTCTGGCTCTGGTTCCCCTTCCCCCACCCAGCCATCTGGCTTCCTCTGCTACTTCCTCTCAGCCTTCTTGTACCATGAGGGTGGGGGCAGGGCTCCCAGGCTCCACCCTTGCCCCTCCAGCCCACACCAGCTCACAGAAGCACCCAGAAGTGGGTGGCGATGGGTTCAGAGAATCAGCAAAGGGAATCAAAGGTAGAGGACCGGGCTGGGCTTGGCTGGGGAGAGGCAGAGGATGGCGGCGGGGGCATCAGGCTGGTAAAGCAGTGCTCCCCAGGGACGCCCCCTCCGCCCACCCACCACACCCCGCCAGCCGCCTCCTACCTGCCCTCCCCAGCATCCTGGAACCAAACTGCATTCAGGGGAGCCGGGCAGGTGCTTAAAGCCTCTAATGGGTTCCATTACCAATGCTCCACAATAAGGTAATTATGTTAGAAAATAATAAACGTGTCAGTCTTTCTGGAAATATTTTTACTTCGAGCGAGGGAGAACCAGCCCTATTGTTTTCAAGTGCATCTCCACGCCTGTACATATTAATTAACTGCGCTCCGGCTTCACCACCTCTCGGCATTTGTATTATTCATAAATGTCTCGGGGCTGCGGTAACTTATGTACTCCCCTCCTTGGCTTGGAGTCATTTTTTAATTTCAAGTTCTTTTTTTGAATAATTGCAATTGCGGTTTGTGCCTCGGGTACCAGAGAACCGGTCCCTGGCTGTTGTCTCCCGCTATGTTCTTTTCTCTTGCGTCTCACCCTGCTTCTTGCAGGATCTCTGACTTAACAAAATCCTTGCCAGGTCCAAGAAAGAGGCAGATCTGGGCTTTGAGTGGGCAGGAGGGTCCTTAAGAAATTCTGGGAAGTCGAGGCGGTCTCCCAGGCCTTCCTGCTCCTCCTTCCGGTCACCCTCTTCCGCGCTGCAACTCATCCTTTTCAAGGAAACTTCCCAGAATTCTCCCACTCCTCCTCGCACTCAAAGAAACTAATAGACTGTATTATTTTGAGCAGTTTTAGGTTTACAGAAATATGGGGTGGAGGGACTTCCCCGGTGGTCCAGTGGTTAAGACTCCACACTTCCACTGCCAGGGGCTCAGGTTCAGTTCTTGGTTGGGGAACTGAGATCCCGCCAGCAGTGCAGCCAAAGAAAAATACAGATTTCCCACCCCCATTTCTTCTACTGTTAACACCTGGCCTCAGTGCAGCATGTTTGTTACAACCGATGACCCAACACTGACGCAGAATTATTCAGTAAAGCCCACAGTTTTCACTAGGACTCACTCTTTGTGTTGTACATCGTATGGGTTTTGAAACAAGCATAACGTCCAGTATCCACATTCCAGGAACATACAGAATAATTTCCTTGCCCCCAAAGTCCCTCGTCATCTACCTGTTCACCTCTTCCCCCTACCCAGAAACCCTGGCCACTACTGATTTTTTCTTCAATGTCTCTAGTTTTGCCTTTTCTAGAATGTCCTACGGTGGGGGTGATACAGTCTATAACCATTTAAGATCCCCAGCACTTTTTTTGTTCAAGTACATATGGAACATTTACTTATTACTCCTTTCTTTAAAAAAATGTTCATTTCATATTAGAGTTTAGTCGATTAACAAACAATGTTGTGATAGTCAGGTGTAACAGTCTAGGGACTCAGCCATACTTACACGTGTATCCATTCTCCCCCAAACTCCCCTCCCATCCAGGCCGCCACATAACACTGAGCAGAGACCCAGCTCCTATGGATTTGAGTCTTAGTTTTTGAGTTGGTGGCATGTGGCGTCTGCCCTTCACCCGGGTTGCAGACTTCTAAGGAGCAGGGACCATGTCATCTTGATGGATCTTCCGGGTTCTCCCTGGAAACATGTAGGTGCACACTGGGATGCCGCAGGCAGGAGTGTCTGGGGGGAGAACCCCACCCTGCCCTGGATGGATGGGCCAGATGGCTTTTACGATCTAAGGTTCTGAAGCTAAGCCAGGTGTCTGGAAACAGCTGTGCACCCCTTGATGCTCATCAAGTCCACCTGGCGCTGGCAATGCAGGATCCAGGAGAATGGTCACGGCTCAGGATGACTTCCAAATGTCCTTCCGATCCTCGTTAGTCGGAGCAGGTAAGCAGTGTTAAACCTCTGAGAGGAATTAGCTGTGACATAGTTAATTTACAGGGGAGCAAGTGGGTTGGTGATTACAGCTGAACTGTGTTCTGTGCGATCTGACGACAGCACACGGTTCTCCAGCTCTGGGTGAAAATCACCACTGTTTCCCATCCTCTGTCTCCATCCCCCTGACTATTGCCTGTATTGACAACATCTCTGGAAAGGGGTGATATTTCTGACTGAGCCAGATCTCTGCTCCAGGATCCCAGGAAGCAAGGAGAACACTGTCCTAGAAGCAGATGCCATTCCTCCACATTTTGTTTTAAGCCAAAGATGAGGGCTCTAAGGAACCTAAGGGCCAAGAAGCATGGATACATCATTGATTCCATGGTCTCCCCAGATAAAGACAAATCCTTAGGAGTTTAAACATCTCTGAAGTCCACGTGCAATACTCTTCTTGACTGTCCATTTCAGGACCTCCTCGTTGATAAGTTCTTCCTGATTGAAATCTATATCCACCGTGCAAACACCAAAATGTATTATTTGTTGCTCTGCTCTCTCTGGAGCAGAAAAACGACAGAGTCATAGCTGATAAGACTCCGGGAGAACTCTAAGTCCAAGAATCCAACTAAACGGGTGAATCTGAGATACTCAGAGCCTGCAAGTGTAGAGGGACCAGCTAAGAGACGTTTACCTGCAGTAGGACCTGGGAGAGTAAGTCCAGGTTGGAAGAGTTCTAATGAATGAGATGGGGAGGTCTGGCCCCAGGACACACGTGGTTCTCTCCTACTCTGATCAACCCTCAGACTCTCCTGGGCCAACACCATTGGCTACAAAGGTGTTGCAATTCTGCCTTACTGACTTTGGGATTTTAAAGCCCTTCCATTCCGGGCAACATCTCCAAGGGCTCTCTTCTCCCACCACCATTTGTGTTTTCACGTAAGACATTAAGTTCTGAATGATGGTTGAGACAGCTAGAGTGGAAGCAAAGTCTTTGGACCAAGTGGACTTGGCCAGGGTCCCCAGAGTTCCCATATGAAAAGACACATGGAGGGCAAATAAGGTCCTTCTGCCCCCCGAGTATGTCTGGATGAGGCTTCTTCCCACCCGTGAAGACTGGATTATGAGTGGCAAGAATCCACCACGGACAGCTTCTAGCCAAGCAGCTGCTGCAGCTGGGTGGGAAGAAGACCACCCCCGGCCTGGTGTGCACAGCTCCGGCTGCCTCGTTGAAGCAGGGCCCCAGCTGGTACCCGCCCCTCTGGGCCCCTGGCCAGGCCGAGCCTGACAACCTCCAGCTCATCCTGGCTGGCTCCTCTGCAGCCGGTTCTGGGAGGAGGTGTGGATGGAGGCTGGGGGAGTAGGAACGGGAGAACTCAGCAATCTGACTCTACTCTCCTGGCAGGCGAGCACTCAAAGTCCCAAGGTTTTACAGGATGATTTGAGTCTGGCTTCTTTTCAAAGCGAGAGTTACCAGGTCCTCTCCAGGGCCATAAATAAATCTCCTATGAAGATCATGATTTTATTCTATTATTCTACATGTGTGCTCAGTCATGTCTGACTCTTTGCAACCCCATGGACTATAGCCTGCCAGGCTCCTCTGTCCATGGGATTTTTCCAGGCAAGAATACTGAAGTGGGTTGCCATTTCTCTCTCCAGAGGATCTTCCTGACCCAAGGATCGAACCTGCATCTCTTGTGTCTCCCACATTGGTAGGTAGATTCTTTACCTCTGGCGCCACCTGGGAAGCCCTCTGATTTTAAGGGTGGAGGAAAAATATAAATTCTGCAGGGCAATTACAACTTGCTTCCTTAGTTAACACAAGAAATTGATTTGGAATACAGAATTACTGGGCTCAAAACCCACTGTGTTGGATGGGGGGTAGGCACATCTACCCAACACAAGTTGCTTTGTTTTAGACTAGTTTTTCTTTTTAAAAACTATTTATTTGACTGCAGAAGATCTTAGCTGCGGCACATGGGATCTAGTCCCCTGATCAGAGATCAAACCCAGGCCCCCAGCATTGGGAGTGCAAAGACTTAGCCACCTGGACTTCACCAGGGAAGTCCCTAGACTAGTTATCCTTAAGCCAGTCATTCTGAAAGTACTTAAGTGATAGAAGCTGCTGTCGGTTGGGGTCACTTCTGTCCTGTGGAAATGAAGTCATAACAAAGCAAAAAGGAAGCTCTTCACCCTTTTTTTCTATTTTCTATAATAAGAGGGCATGAATTGAGATAATCCGAAAGGAGTCTCGCCTCGTTAAGATATGTTTTCCAAAGGAAGAGGCCAGAGCACGATCTTCTTTTATCCTGCTCAGAATTGTACCCAGATCTGCTGAATGACTGTTCACACCTTGTCTGACACTTAGAATATGACGGAGCCGCCTACATTTAGCTCATAACTGTTGGCTACTAACCAACTTCCATGAAGTCAGAAGTCACAGCAGGTCAATAACAGTGCCAAACAATCTGAGCTTTTTCTTATGAGATTTCCCGTCAAGATGAAGATGGGCGTCAAAAAGTGACCCGGTGGTTTATCAACAAACTATTGAAGGTTATTTATTGATCAATAACCCGTTGACACTCCTGCCCCTCTGGGCCAATTACTAGTTTGAGAAACTCAGATTTATAGTGTGTCTAGCAACCTACTGGGCTTCCCAGGTAGCTCTAGTAGTAAAGAACCCATATGCCAATGGGAAACATAAGAGACGCAGGTTTGATCCCTGGGCCTGGAAGACCCCCTGGAGGAGGGCATGGCAACCCACTAGAGTATTCTTGCCTGGAGAATCCCATGGACAGAGGAGCCTAGTGGACTACAGTCCATAGGGTCACAAAGAATCGGACACAACTGAAGCGACTTAGCATGCACACACGCATGCAGCAACCTGTTAAACCTTTAGTTTTAGGGAGAGTAGTAAATAGATATTTTTTAAATGGTAGAGATAGCATTTCTACATCCACTTGTATCCCAGCAATAATGAAGACAAACTGATGGGCGCCAAGTCCCTGACCAAATCCAATTCAAAGTAACAGATCTCCCTGATCCACCCTGTTATTTCTTAGTTATAACGCCAACTGGAGACACAACCAAATTAGGTCATTTGGGGAGGGTCTACTTACAAAGGGATTATTTGCCAAGGCGAGGGCAGATGGGAGCCAGGAACCCAGGGATGGAGGCAGTGGAGTTTTGATGACCCCAAGCCAAGAGGACAAGGGGAGGGACCAGTCCACAGCTCAGGAGGGAAGCCCGAGGGCAGAGGCTCTCACAAGAGGAGCCCTGGACTTTGGTGGAAGGACTCGGGCACCAGAGCTGGCACTCCAGGGTGATGGCCAGAGCAACAAACACCTGGCCTCCTTCTCCTCCCTCCCTGTGATCTGTAGCCAGGGCTCCACTGGCTGAACCCAGCTGGAAGCCGTGGAGCACGTAAGCCCATGGGTGTGGCTCATTCGGGTCAACCTCTGGGGGCCCGGAGCAGGATGGACAAGAGCCCTGAGGGGAGTGGACCACAGGAGACCTCAGGTGCCACCTGTCCCCATGGATTGTCCTGGTGGCTTCCATCTTGGCCCCTTCTGTTATCCATTCTTCGGGATGTCTCGTGTGTGTGTGTGTGTGTGTGTGTGCGTGCGCGCGTCTGTGTGTCTTTGCTCACTGACTCTGCAATGGCAAGGTCCTTATGGCCCCAAATGTGAAACTGAGGACATCAGCCTCCCTTATTCATTGATCCACGAACAGGGGAGGAGAGCAGAAGCCACACCCTGAGTTCCTCAGAACAGTATCTGGTGTTTGAGTGATCCCTGAGCATGAGACTCTCACACTGAAAGTCAACAGGCCCTCACTTCGTTTAGGACTTGAAATCCTAACCGATCAGGTCCAGTGATTAATACCATCCTTGGTAGATCTTTCCTGGTCAGGCTCTGCTACAACCAGCAGGATGGGGAGGGGCCACCTGGGGTTCCCCTCTGCCTTCAGATCAGAACTCTAAGACGTCATAGTTGTTCAGTCGCTCAGTCGTGTCCAGTTCTTTGCGACCCCGTGGACTGCAGCACACCAGGCTTCCCTGTCCTTCACTATCCCCTGGAGTTTGCTCAAACTCATTGTGTCAATGATGCCACTCAACCATCTCATCCTCTGTCGCCCCCTTCTTTCCCAGCATCAGGGTCTTTCAGCCTCCCAGACACAAGATCCTAAGCTTCCACAAACCCAGGCAACCCTGGTATTTAGCCAGCTCCTCTGGCTGAAGCTCTGGGCAAACACGAATTACTTCCTCCTAAGAAGCTATGCTGCAGCTGGAGGAAGCCCCTCAAGGGTAGACCCTCTTCAGAGCCACCAAGGTTTTGGGATGGGCACTGGAGTCTCTGTGCGCCTCCCCGGCTGGGCTCAACATCCAGGATTTGTCAGAGGATCATGGTGGTGGCTCACTTGTGTCCCTCAGTGACCCTGATTTGGAGGTGAAAGCCTGGCTCCGTGGGGCAATGTCTTCACCAACACCTGTATGTATCTGGGAGAGAAGAGGAAATACGGTGGAGAGGAAGAGCTGATGGCAGGGTGGGAAGGAGGGAGAGAGCGCAAGCAGGGTGAGAAAGAGAGAGATCTCACAGGTTTTAAATATAGGAGTATAAATATTTGAAAATCTGGGAGCTGGAAGTGAGAGGAAGATGCAGATTGGGGTTATGAAGTCAGATACCAGAAGCAGAAATGTTCGTTCTCTTGAAATATTGTGAAGGCAAGACTGTCTATTAACAAATTACACACACACACACACATATGCACACACACACTCAGTTAGATACAGTATAAAAAACTGACACAGATACAGAAGTATGTGCACTGATGCCCAAACACAGAGACATAGAAATACATTAAAACACATACAAGGATCTGCCTTTTGCCCCAAGGCACACATCCATCCATTCATTCACAAGTATTTATTGGGCAACCTGCTGTGTTCCAGGGATGATGCTGGGTTATAAGGATACAGTGGTGAACAAGGCCACGGGTCTTCTCCCAAGTGAGCTCATAGTCTACTGATGTGCGGAGACATACACAGAGGCACGGAGCAAGAAGCTGCTGAGGAGGTGGACCAGGGATTCTAGACCACACTGGACTCACATGTACTCTGAGGTCTTTGAAAGAAGGTGAAAAGTTTGCATATTTGTCACTGTCTCATTACCATGGTCCCCTCAACTCCTGAGCTCTGAAGATGATGAATGAATGAGTTCAAGGATGAATAAATAAGTGAATGAATGAATGAACAATCCTGCCAACTAGCAACAAGGTTGACCCGGCCTTGGACTACCCAGAACTCCAATGTTCTATTCCACTCCTGGAGAAGAGGCGCCCCCAAGGCACACAGGCTTTGAAAGGATCAACTAAGGAAGGTGACTGGTCTTTCCAACTCAGCCAGGCTACTTGCCGGCCTTTCAGTCTCCAGGGCCTGTGATTGTGGGTGGGGCAGGGAGAACAGTCAGGTTGCAGCTCGAAAGCCAGACTCTCTGATGAGCTTTGCAAACCTGAGGTCCCTTCCTCTGGACCCAAAGCAATGGAGGAGCTTACTCCTTCCTTCATCCTGGAGCAACTCCACCCCCAGGCGATCTTGTCTGGGGTCCTATACTCTTTGCAAAGCCTGGTGGGAAACTCTCCAGCTTTGCAAGTAAAAGATGTAGGTAAAAGGTGGGTTAAACGCCTTGCTGCTGCTTCCCATCACTATGGAAAGGTGAGACCTGATTATTGTCAGGAGGAGGAGAGCCCGGGGATGGAGGATTATGCTCTGTGGAGGCTGCATTCCCATCCTACTCGCTGTGTGTGTGTGTGTGTGTGTACATGTGCTTGTGTATGCACATGTGTATACATGCATGCAGGAGTTAGAACAGGGCTAGGCTACAGGAGAAGGCAATGGCACCCCACTCCAGTACTCTTGCCTGGAAAATCCCATGGATGGAGGAGCCTGGTAGGCTTCAGTCCATGGGGTCACTAAGAGTCGGACACGACTGAGCAACTTCACTTGCACTTTCACTTTTCACTTTCATGCATTGAAGAAGGAAATGGCAACCCACTCCAGTGGGATTCTTGCCTGGAGAATCCCAGGGATGGGGGAGCCTGGTGGGCTGCTGTCTACGGGGTCGCACAGAGTCGGACACGACTGAAGTGACTTGGCGGCAGCAGCAGCAGGCTACCGGAGATGCCTCGGATACCCACCTGTAACCCTCAGATCAGACCGTTTCATGATCCCTCACCAACTCCCAAATGCCAGTATCTTCATTTTTCTGCTGGAAGGATTTTCCCAAGACAACATAAGACCGCTCTGCCTGCAGGAGCATGGCAGCCAGGCGAGCTGAGGAATGGCTGTCTCTGGGAGCAGCCCTTAGCCAAGGACTCTTAGGGGCTGATGCTGAAACACCTGGGCCGCCTCACCCTCAGGGCTGGGTAACCCTGAGGTGTCTTTCCAGTGTCTCCTAGAATTGACCTACATCAGGGAGAGCCAGTCTTCCGCCAGGGCGCTGGCTTCCTGCTCACCTTCCCTTCCCTGCGTCCCTTCCCCACACGCTCCCCACCCCACCAGGGCTCCCTTGTATCTCCAACCAATCTCCGAGCACATGAGTCCTTCTCCAGATGGACACATACACGGACCTCACTTCCTGCAAAGTCAGATGGACGCTAGGCTGCTGCTGACAAGACCCTCCATGGACAAGACCAGCCCTCACAGGAAGGACTGATGAGAGACTACTTTAGGGGGACGGGATTGTCCGAGGGGAGATGGCGAGGGCTGCTCTCTGTCATAAGAGGTGAGGCTTGAGTCCAGGCAGGAAGAAGCTTTCCGGGGTCCCAGTCCTTAAAGCCATCATCACAGATCTAAGAGCTGCTTTCTGGGACCAGGCGCTGAAGGCAGGGACGCAGTCCCCTGAGCGGCCCCTGGCCCTTCTGAGGTTCTTCTCGGTGGTCTCTGGGCAGAAGGAGGAGCAAAAAACCAACCCGGGGAGTATCAGTGAGAAGCCACAGGGGTTGCTTTCTGTTTTTTGGCAACTCTTAACCTTCTCAGTGACCCAAAGAAGTCATCAATTTACAAATGAATATAAATATACTCTGATATGTAACGGAGAGGGAAGAAAAGGTTTGGCTTTTTTAGAAAGAGACTTTGCTAGAAGGCAGTTGGTTAGGGTTGAGAAGGAGGATGGGGAGACGGAGGGTGGTAACGAGAGTGGATAGGGTTTCTTTTGGATGTGATGGAAATGTTCTAAAATTGACTGTGGTGACGGAAGCACACATATCTGAGAATAGACTAAAGCCACTGAGTTGTTTAAATGAGTGAATTGTATGCTATGCGAATTACATCTCAAGAAAATTGTTTACCTAAAGGGCACCTGGGGAAGCAGGGAGGGAAAGCGCAGCTTTGGGGCTGGACAGACATAGCTCTGAGTTCCAGCTTTACCACTTCCTTGCTCAGATGACAAAACATTTAACCTCCTGGAAAACCCATCTTCTTCGAGTGAAAACACTTAGGGTTGTTGAGTCGATTTAAGATCCTTTATAAAGCACTTTAAAAGCGCCTGCCACATAAATAGTAGTTAGTTTTAATAATTTTAATAATAATAATTAGCAGCTGAAAATTATAACGAAGATACTACTAGAAATTACTGTCGCATATTAAATTCTCATTCATTAGACGAGAAGGTGTGCATGTGGGCATGCTAAGTCACTTCAGCCCTGGCTGACTCTCTGTGACCCTGTGGACTAGTCTGCCGGGCTCTTCAGTTCATGGGGTTCTCCAGGCAAGAATCCTGGAGTGGGTTGCCATACCCTCCTCCAGAAGAGAGGGTAATAAGTATGAAAGGAAGTGATGCTTTCGAAAGGACGCTTACCTAATAACTGAGTTGGTTTAAGTTAAGAACTGAGAAAAAAGGGCTGAGGAAGAGACTCAGTCTCGTTATAAACTATCTTTTAAAGATTCAGACCTCAAAGAGAAATGGTCACCAACGAAAGGGCCAGTAGTGTTAATACAAGAGGAAAAATCATCTCTCTCCAGTTTGGAATATGGTGGGTAATAAGGGGTGATCGACATCTGACAGCAACAGGATGAGTGGGTTTAGGTGCTGAGGCAAAGCCAGGACCCAGACGTGCTTATCACGCCTAGAGGCTGTTTTGATAGAATCAATTGAAATGTTCTCAGAGAGAAAAAAAGAGATAGCTTGATGGAGTTTAAAATCAAGTGGAATTTGGAACCACCAGGGTACTGTTATATACCCAAGGTTTACATCTCTTGTAACTTTTTTCTAAAGCCCTGGATCTATTTAAGGAATTGAATTCACTAGATATCTGTTTATTTACTTGGTCGTGCTATGCAGCACGTGGGATCTTAGTTCCCCAGCCAGGGATCAAACCCAGGTCCCCTGCATTGGGAGTATGGAGTCTTAACCGCTGGACCACCAGGGAAACCCCTTCTTTTAATTCATGTTGCAGATTGAATTTGTTTATTCAGCTCATAAAAAAGATGAATGAATGAAACAGGAACTGATTTGTGTTGTTATTTTCTATCTAGGGGAAAAGCAATCATTGATCTGGAATATGTATTTTGCTTTGTTTTAATATCACCTCTGGCTTATCCATCTCCTAAGTGTACAGGTTTTCAAAACAGATGTAAATTAAGGTGCCCAGTCCACCACAAGTTAAGAAGTTAGCCTGCCCTGACATAGTTTCCTTGATGTTAGCAGAAGGCATGAAACTCACCCAGTCAGACATACGGGACTCTTTATCACAGCATCCAGGGTAACCAGAGTGGTGTCGTTTTTGCAACTGTTCCTTAAGCCACAGTTCCCACAAGGCATTGCAAAGAGGGCCAGGTGATACCTGGGCTTACATTGTAGGGTGTGTAAGGGAAAAAACCCCCAGATTAGGGAGCCTGAATCTTTTAAAAATGGACAGCATGCCTACCCTTGACTGCAGAGGGTGGCATTATGCCATTCAATGCTATTCACCACGACAAAGGTGCCTGCAAGTCTGTTCACAAGAGAACATAACGTGAGAGGTCCAAGGATAACCGTCTCCTAACACTCAGCAGTTGTGTCTTCATCTCCGAGCCTCAGTTTCTTCTGTCAAATGGGGATAATATCCATCTGGTACCTGGCTGGAAAGAATAAATGAAATGTTACTGTAGTCTCTTAAGCACAGTTCCTGGGCTTCCCAGGTGGCTCAGTGGTAAAGAATCCACCTGCCAAGCAGAAGACACATGTTTAATCCCTGGGTCGAGGAGATCTCCTGGTGAAGGAAATGGCAACCCATTCCCTTTTCCATGCCCGGAGAATCCCATGGATGTAGGAGCCTGGCAGGCTACAGTCCACAGGGTCACAGAGTCAGACACAACTTAAGCAACTTAGCACACACTCATGCAAACTAACATCCAAAAGAAAACTTTGCCATCGTTATTTTGTTTCATGATGGCAGCCTACCAGGTAAATAGAACATGAAGCGTGCCTTCCCTTTAGCAGAATATCAAATTTGATCAATTTCAGCCCAAAGACTCACCATTCAATAATTCAAAACTCCCAAATCCTCCAGCTCAGCAGTTCTTAGACTTTGATACACGTTTAAGTCATGTGGGAGCTTTCAAAAACTGCCACTGTCTCCAATACCAGTGAAATCACGTTCCCTGGGGACAGAACTCGGGCACCGGTAGTTTCAAAAATTCTCTAGATGATTCCAGTACGGGGTGGCTCTGGCTCTTACTCAGATCAACTAGAAGAGTTGGCATGGGCTGCTTTGCATTTCTTAAGCTGTTGCACTGGAGTGTAATTGGTCTGACTCTGAAAAGGTCACCAGGCTTTTGCAGGGGCTTCACTGAGCCCAGTGGGGAGCTGTGGCCTGGGTGAGGGGAACTGGCGCACCCAAGAAACTAAAAGGGGGTGATCCTTTCTTTAATAGAAGATAGCAGAACGCCCCTGGGAACTTCGGAATTCCAAGGAGCCTTGAGAACAGGGCTCCATACATTCTGAGCACCCAATGGATGCTTTCAAACGGCATCAGGATCCTGGGCTCCACCCCCAGGCAATCAAGCATTCTGCACGATTCAGCTTGAAAATAGTTTTAGTCCTTCCTCCTCCCTGGCAGACTAGATTATAGGATTAACTCTTCATCTCCTGGCTGGGCTACAGGGAATTCTCCCTCCTCTCTTTCCTTAGGTATAAACAATCAATAATAAAGATTTCCCTCGCTTTCTTCTCCCACTTTTCTTTGGAGTTGTTCTTATGCCGTTGCTTTAGGTTTCTGACAGATCCTGGAGGAGAAACTAAGGTAAGGTCACGCCCTGAGATGGCTTGAGACTCCTCAGTCGCCTGCTCTGTGGTTTTGCAAGGCTGTGGGCTTCCCCGTCCTTCATCCTGCCGTTGATGAGCAAAGGTGCACAGGAGGGCTTCCGGGGCCTCCAAAGTCAGAAATTTCCATTTGCTTTGAGTGGGTGTTCAATCCCCCTCACTCATAAACACGCAAATTACTCAGGTAATTGGGACACCTGAAGTCCAACAGAGCCTGATTTGTTTACATAATGCAGGCTGCAAGCAAATTACCTGATACTCGGGTGGAAGTGGGCTTTTCAGACCACGCAGAGCCTGCTGGCCAGAGCTGTTGTTTCCACAGGGAGGCTGTATTATCCTCTTGGGAGCTGGCAGAAACAGACGAGACCAGAAACAGGAGAGCTGGGGGAGGCGCTTTCCCATCACTGAACTTGTGTCCATGGTCCTAGCTGAGGCCAGCTGCGAGAGCCACTTGGCACAGGGGCTTCCTGCAGACCCCAGACTCTGAGAAGGGGACCCTGGAGCCTGATTCTGCTGGAGGCAGGCCCACCAGCTGAGCAGGGCAGTCTCTCTCTATGTCACACCATCGGAAGGCGTGGGGCAGGCTGTAGGAATTGACTCATTGGAGAAACTGAGTTCCTCCAGGACTCAAGAAGATTTTAAATCGTTGCTGCCAGGCAGGAGTGTGGGGGAAGGGGGTTGGGAAGCCTCTGCCTTCCCTAGGGAGCTGGGGCTACATCAGGGCAGGGGAGGTTAGGCAGGGCTGCAACCTTCTACTTGCCCCTCCTCTATCTCCACTGCCCCCTCCCCTCGATTTCCAGGTACTGGGTGATGGCACAGACTTTAGAGCTTTGTTCCTTCCCTCTTCCTGGGCAGCTGCTGGGCCCGTCCTACCCACCTTAAGTCTCGCAGGCCTCCACGACTCACATCACAGGCCTGTCGCGGGGGAACCGGGCAATGAGGTCAGGCAGCGAGGGACATGATGGCTTCACGAAGAGGAGGGGAGCCTAGATGGAGGGGCAGAGTTTCGGGAATGGAAACCAAGGAAGGATTAGGATTGACGCCTGACACTTGTAAAGCTAAAAAGGTAGCCTGAAGAAGTCCCCAAAGAGGGACTGCCCCCGGGAAGCGTGGCCTTCAGTGAGAGGCGCGGCTGCCACTTGGAGGTGTGGCCTTTGGTGGGAGGTGTGGCCCTCAGTGGGAAGCGTGGCTGCCACTGGGAGGCGGGGCCTTCGGTGGGAGGCGTGGGCCTCACTGGTAGGCAAAGATGATTGGCCACTCCACATGGGCGCGGCCCCTGCCCTTGGGCCAAGCTCCAGAGCCTGATTGCCCATTGCTAACCTGTTCTACCTCTCGATTGTTGTCTCAAAGGTCAGAATAGACTTCTTAGACAAATTGCCTCTGGCTAGTCCTTGGGGACTGAACTCTCAAAATTAATTGGCCCAAATCTCAGCCCAGTTTGGGCTTTATATTGCTACTGGGTGGGCGTGTCTCACGGGGGAAGGGTTAAAAAGAGCAGCCGGAGACCTGGCCCGGGGGACTGTGTTGGGGGCAGCCTGTGCCGGAGACAGGAGGAACAGGGTCCCTGATGGAGCCCCAGGAGGCAAAGAGAGAGGGAACTTTATAAATCACCAGCTCCCTTTAAAAAATGGAGTTTAACCTCCCTCAGCTTTCCTCCTGAATTTATTAGCAGTTTCATTTCCTTGGGTAATAATTCATTATCTCCTTCCCAAGCCTGGGGGGGCAGTGCTGGCCTAGAAGTGGCATTTACCTTCCACAACTTTAAGTGATGCTTTTTTAGCTGTCATCTTCAGATCACTTTCAGCCCCGGCCCTGTACTTCTCATCCCCACGGACAACATCGACGTGTCTGACACAGACTTGGAGGGGTGGTCCTCTCCTCACCTCCACTTCCCTCTCCTCCCCTCCCCGCCCCAGCACTGCAACCCATCTGTATTCTGATGCTGTTTGCACCGGAGCCTTTCTCTATTGTGAAGTAAGACAGCCGCGAGCTGCAGGGAGATAGAGCCGTTCTGCTGGAGCCGAGATAAGTGCTGCTGGGAGGGAACCCAGTGGAGGGTTGGAGGGGGCCACATGTGTCAGCTTAACGGGAGGATCTGAAAAAGTTATTTCAATCCCGTCTCTATGTGGGAAACTGGCAGATGCCCTTCTGTGGAGTGAAAGTTTTTCTCTTCCTCTCCATCCTCTCTGCCAAGAAAGGGAGCTTGATTATCAAGGGGCGTGAGGATGCTTTTTCACTGGGGAAAAAAAAGTCCTTTTCCCAAATCCAGTCTCTGCTCCAATGCCAGAAACACTGCATTCTAACGCCCAATATGGCAGGCTGGGGAGGAGGATGGGCAGTCAATCCCATTAGCCAGCGTGCGTTCCTCCACGTGTTGATCCACTGCTGCCCCCTGTCAGCACCTACTGTGTCCAGACACTGGACACTGCACGAAGCAATACAAAAGCCAATGTGGTCACTACCCGTGGAGCTACGGTCAAGTGGCATGTTTTTGCTACTTGGTAATTGACCTGGCGGCTTCCCCAGAGGCGCACTAGTAAAGAATCCACCTGTAATGCAAGAGAGGTTCGATCCCTGGGTCGGGAAGATCCCCTGGGAAAGGAAATGGCAACCCACTCCAGTACTCTTGCCTGGAAAATCCCATAGACAGAGGAGCCTGGTGGCCTACAGTCCAAGGGCTTGCAAAGAGTCGGACATGACTGAGCAACTAACACTTTCACTTCACTTTCAACCCCACAGAGAAAGGGAGGGAAAAGGGTGGCATGCAGATCATATGCAAATCACATGCAAATCAGCACCCTGGAAGCTTTTGGATTCAGGGCTGGGGAGAGTCATGCAACTCTGCAGGCGAGATTAAAAGCTGGTGGTAAGAGTGAGGTCTTTCTCTGTTGTGCAGTCTCCTCCTGGCCGTCAGCTCCCACGGGCCCAGGCCTGACTCATGAAGCAAACCCAGGCTCCTTGCAGACGAAAGACCGGCAGAGTGACACCTGGAGGGGCCCCCTGTGCTGGGCTTCTCTTGGCCCAAACCCCCATTCCCTCTCTTCCTTACTCAGGCCAGCAGCTGGGACTGGACTGGGGGCCCTTGGCACCTTGGGCACTTGTGTCCTATTTGTCAAAATTGTAACATGATGTCACAGCCTTAACGGCTGAGTGGTTCCTTCGGAGTGATGCTGCTCTCCTGTTAATGGACAACACCTGTTTTCTGGGCTGCTGGGAGGAAGGGCAGGGGTGGAGGAGAGGCTGGGCAACAGCCTACCTTGTTCAGCTCAGCTGGGGGTGTGTCGCCACTCCTGAATCACGGGGAGTCACCCAGCCCAGAGTTCCAGGTCTCCAACCTCCGAGAGCTGCCAGGGAAACTCTTGGCAGATTCCACTCCAAATCTGCAATCAGCTGGCTGAGCCTGTCTGGACCTCTTAGTTGGGTGCATTTCTCTCATCTCCACAAGAAGCATCACACATTTATGGTCTCATCTGCCTGTAGGACACCTTTCCCAGACAGTTCTCTCCTCCTCGTCAGATTCCTCCTCCTCATCAGATTCCTCCTGGTACACTTTCTGTCCCCCAATCAGCTTCCAAAAGCCATGGAGAGCAGAACATTGAAAAGGACACCCAGAGGCCAGAACTCAAGATGAGCTCTGTCACTTCCAAGTCACATGGTCTTGGGCAAGTCATGGACCTTGTCTGAGCGCTGGTAACTTCATCTTTCAATAACGAGAAGATGAAGCAGGCTTTGCTGAGCTGTGCAAATAAAGGGAGGTGTATGTGAAAGCACTTAGCACAGGTGCAGGCACATTGTGGGTGCTCAACTATGGATCTGGGAGAAGGCAATGGCACCCCACTCCAGTACTCTTGCCTGGAAAATCCCATGGATGGAGGAGCCTAGTAGGCTGCAGTCCATGGGGTCGCTAAGAGTCGGACACGACTGAGCGACTTCACTTTCACTTTTCACTTTCATGTATTGGAGGAGGAAATGGCAACCCACTCCAGTGTTCTTGCCTGGAGAATCCCAGGGACGGCGGGGCCTGGTGGGCTGCCGTCTATGGGGTTGCACAGAGTCGGACACAAATGAAGCGACTTAGCAGCAACAACTATGAATCTATTTATAGGCTTATACAAATAAAGTCTGCGTTTGAGTGGTCCTCTAAGTGTGGTCCCCAGATCATGACTAGCTGCATCACCATCAGGGAGCTTGCTAGAAGTAAGCATCCCTAGGCCCTGCCCTGGACCTGAACATCCACTTAGCCATGTCCGGCTCTGTGCGGCCCCATGGACTGCAGCCTTCCAGGCTCCTCTGCGTGGGATTCTCCAGGCAAGAATACTGGAGTAAGTAGCCATGCCCTCCTCCAGGGGATCTTCCTGACCCAGGAATCAACCCCAGGTCTCCTATATTGCAGGCAGATTCTTTACCACCTGAGCCACCGGGGAAGCCCTGGACCTAAGGAGTCTGGAAATGCTGGGTGAGGTCCAGCAATCTGTTCTATTAATAACAAGCCCTCCAGGTGGCTTGGCTGCATGCTCCAGGGTGAGACCCAGGGGTGGGACCACTAAATGCTCTGTCCGATAAGCCATAAATCACTGTGTGCTAACTTCTGAGTCACATGGCTTCGGAGGAGAAATCATAAGCAGTAGGGTTCTCAGAGTAACAGAACCAACAGGAGAAATAGACAGATAGGAAGATAGGTTGCTTAGAATTCACTCAGATGATCATGGAGGCTGATTATGAGACTTCCCATGATCTGCTGTCTGTGAGCCAGAGATCCCAGGAGCCAGCGGTGTAGTTTGAAGGTCTGGGAGCCAGAGAGCTGATGATGAAGGTTGCAGTCAGAATCTGAGGCCCCGAGGACCAGCAGTGCCGAGGGTGAGGCAAGATTGATGTCTCCGTGCTAACCAGGCAGACAGTAAATTCAAGCTCTCCGCCTTTTTGTTCCCTTCAGGCCCTCTGTGGATTGGAGGAGACCCACCCACACTGGAGAGGACCATCTGCTCTGCTCAGTTCACCAATTCAAATGCTAATCTCTTTCAGAAACACTTTGGCGGACACACCCAGACAGAATGTTTAGCCAGCAAGCTGAGCATCCCGTGGCCCAGTGCAGTGGACACATGAAATTAACCATCACGCAAAACAAATAGTGGGAAAAGCAGCTTCCAGCCCACGGACCATGTGTGAGGCACGCTTCCATTGATCCGCTGAACCCACACATCCACCCTCGGTACTGGCACGGATATTCTCCCCATTGTATGGAGGAGAAAACCGAGGCACCTGGAGGTAACTTGGCAGGCTCTGAAACCGAGCTTTCCAGCTCCAGAGGCTGCAGGCCATGCCCATCCCACCAGCAGGCAGCCGGGATCTGGGGGATCAGAGGGATCCAGAGTCAGGGCCTGGTGAAGAAGGAGGGTGTGTGTACACACAGCAGACTGAGGCGAGGACAGGCAGAGGATCCTAGGGAAGCCTGTTTGGGGAAATTATCTAAGCTCACAAGCTCTCCTCCATTATACTCAGAGCTCCCTGCCTGTCTTTTTGTTTTTTTACTGCACCATGTGGCAGGCATGTGGGATCTTCCAGGGATGGAAGCCTCACCCCCTGCATCAGAAGCGCAGAGTCTTAACCACTGAACCACAAGGAAGTCCCCCTGCATGTCTTTTAATGTGTTTATCACAAAAGAAAATCAGAGATGTATTGTGTTTGTATCTGTTCAATGTCCACATTGCCTGGGCTTCCCCGATGACTCATCGGTCAAGAATCCACCTGCAGTGCAGGAGCTGCAGGAGACGTGAGTTTGATCCCTGGGTGGGGAGGATCCCCTGGAGGAGGAAATGGCAACACACTCCAGGATTCTTGCCTGGAGAATCCCATGAACTGAGCCTGGCGGGCTGCAGTCCACAGGGTCGCAAAGAGTCAAACACAAGACTGAAGCAACTTAGCCTGCACACACTACGTTGCCTGCTGGGCGATAAGCTACTTGAGGGCAGGGACCACATCCGTGTGACACGTGGAATCCCCAATATAGTGCAATGCCCGCACACCGCAGACCACAGCTGCTGAGGGAATAAATGAATGAGCAGTATGCCTTCCCCTCCCTCCCCACTGTAATTATTTTCAGGTCTGTGTTCCTTCTAGACCGAGACCCCCTTGACCACACAGACTGTCTTATCCAGCTCCGTACACACAGTCCCCTGAACAATGGCTGGCGTCATATTTGCCTTTTGAGTTGAACCCAATCTCACTTTGAGGTCCAGTGGACCCTGTCACTAATACAATCATCCATCGTTCCTGTTCGGGGAAGAAAGGAAGGCTGAAGCCGGAGACTCCAAAAAGCTGGACCAGATTTTTACAATTTTCCTTTATCATGAAGTGCCCGCAGATTATAATTCCCTGAGGGTAGGACCCAGCATCCCAGTTCCTGGGTACCAAGATGGAGCTGGAGGAAGATTCAGCCCTCCCTGGCAGCTTCTTTGGCCTGGTGGAAAGGCTGGAGCTTCAGGGTAAGTAACTGCTACGAAAGGGCTCCACTTAACCCTCTTTTTTTGCAAACCTGAGACTGTGAGTCAACCCTCAATTAACCTATTCTCCCAGATTCCGCTCAATGCAAAAGGTTTTATTCGGAAGACAGGAAAGCTATTTTAGGATTGCCAATGTGATGGAGTTGATACCAAACCGGAATAGGTCAATGCTTTTCCTGTTCCCCCAGAGATTCGTGGCCCCAGCTGCCAACTGGGTATAAAACGCCAGGCTGCAGGGGAGGACTGTCCCTCCATACACTCCTCCCCAGCCCCCGAGCCCCCACTCTCCCTCACCCACTAGAGCAACTGCAAGGAGGCACCCCTAGTATTTTGCTTAGAAATCCTGTTAAAATAACGAGCCTCGCTTCTCTCTCCGCTTCTGTTGACCCCTGACAGTTCCGGTCCAACCCATACACCATCTTTGTTGGCCAAATGGCAGCTTCTCCTACAAAGGGACAGACCACAAAGCCTAGGAAGGTCTATTTTTGGAAAATTATTTAAGCTCTTATACCAACCCTATTTTTAGCCCAAACTTATTTTTTCAGAAAGTAATGGGTAAGTTGGCTCTGTTCAGGGTATGTGCCAGGAACTGGGGGGCCAGGGGAGACATAAAGACCCGAGTGAGATCATGCATAGTGCTGAGAGGAGGTCACGATGCTGGGGGAGCCTGCTCCTTCCAGGAGGATGCGTCACGGAGACATTCATTTGTTCTGGTCTGTGCCCTCTTTATATTAATGAAGCAGCGACTTTGATATTCACTGAAATGTTCCAGATATACAGCCATTGACTGGAGACCGTGAAAGCCACCATTTCTCAACCAAGTAGTTAAGGTATTAAGCAGTGGTGGAGAGGAGGGTGAGGAGGGCAACCGATGGGAGGGTGGATAAATAAGTGATGGCATAGCCGTGAAGGAATATTATGCAGCCATTAAAAATGCATATGCAAAGGATATTTAATGGCCTGGAAGATGCTCACAGTTTAAGAGTAAGTTAAAAAAAGTGAGAACTTAGAATTTCATATTCAGGACAGGCCACGTGTGTTGAAAGAGAACTAGGAAGAAATGTATCAAAAGTTTCCTTCTTTATGCATGTATGGATTTTCCATCTTCCCTGCAATTTGCCTTTATTCAATGTAGTTTAAAATCTTTCTTGACGTTAAAACCTTTTTCAAGTACAAAATAAAACATTCTCTGTGTAGAAATAAATTTGAATTATATTATAAATGAAAGCTGTTTTCTGCCATAGCTTTTGATAATCATTTGGTATATAGTCTATAGAATTTGTATGTGGTGTATATATATCTATATATATACATATATATATAATATTTATATTGTTGCTGTTGTTTAGTCACTAAGTTGTCTCCTACTCTTTTGTGACCCCATGGATGGTAGCCGCCAGGTTTCCCTGTCCATGGGATTTCCCAGGCAAGAATACTGGAGTGGACAGCCATTTCCTTCTCCAGGAAGGATCTCTCCCGACTCAGAAATCAAACTGGCATCTCCCGAATTAGCTGGTGGGTTTTTTTACCACTGAGCCACCAGTATGCACACACATGTGCATACATGTATACACACATGTGTAGATATTACACATATGATAACATATATAGGTATCTATACATGGGCTTCCCTGGTGGCTCAGAGGTTAAAGCATCTGCCTGCAATGTGGGAGACCTGGGTTCGATCCCTGGGTCGGGAAGATCCCCTGGAGGAGGAAATGGCACCCACTCCAGTCTTCTTGCCTGGAGAATCCCATGGACAGAGGAGCCTGGTGGGCTACAGTCCACGGGGTCGCAAAGAGTCAGACACAACTGAGCGACTAAACCACCACCATCCATATATACAGGCTTCCCAGGTGGTGCTACTGGTCAAGAACCTGCCTGCCAATGCAGGAGATTTATGAGACCTGGGTTCGATCCCTGGGTCAGGAAGATCCCCTGGAGGAGGACATGGCAACCCACTCCAGTGTTCTTTCTGGGAAACCCCATGGGCAGAGGAGCCTGGCCCATGAGGTCACGAAGAGTCAGATACGACTTAGCAACTAAAACAGCAACCAACAGCATGGGCTCCACAGATGAGGTTAAGGGGAGATCTGGAGGTGCAGAGTGCGTCCTGAGTGATTCAGGTGGGCCGTGTAATCACAGGGTCCTTATGAGAGGGCGGCAGGAGGGTCAGAGAAGGCGTGAGGAGGGCAGCAGAGCTCAGAGCGACAGATTGCTGGTTGGAAGGGAGCCACAGCCAGGAAGACAGGCAGCCTTAGAAACTGGAAAAAGCAAGGAGCAGATCCTGCCCTGGAGCCTCTTGAAAGGCAGGCCCTGTGTTTTCCTCGATTTTGCCCGCCTAAGACTCATTTTGGGCTTCTGATCTCTGAAACTGTAAGATAAAAGACTTGTGTTGTTTTTCGCCACTAGCCTTGTGATAAGTTGTTCAACCACTGCAGGAAACTCGCACACCTTATCTCAGGGTCAGCTTTGGCG
This sequence comes from Bos mutus, assembly GCF_027580195.1. NCBI lineage: Eukaryota > Metazoa > Chordata > Mammalia > Artiodactyla > Bovidae > Bos > Bos mutus. The sequence continues at coordinate 5,766,037 of NC_091635.1, read as the reverse complement.
GACCCCATCCCAAGATGTAGAATTTCAGCTGATTCCCTTCTGTTCAGTATGGCATCTCCAACAGCTTCCCACCGTGGGAGCTTTTCTGTATATAATCAGAAAAGCATTCTTTTAAAAAGTCTGTAAAATGATCATAGGGCTTCCCAGTTGGTGCTAGTGGTAAAGAACCCGCCTGCCAATTCAGGAGACATGAGTTTGATCCCTGGGTCAGAAAGATCCCCTGGAGGAGGGCATGGCAACCCACTCCAGTATTCTTGCTGGGAGAATCCCACGGACAGAGGAGCCTGGCGGGCTATGGTCCATAGGGTCATCAAGAGCTTCAAGTCATGCTTCAAGTTGCTTCATGACTGAAGCAACTCAGCGCGCACACAAAATGGTTATAATGGGAGGGGGTGTGAGGGAATGTAGTTGTTCACTCCACAAATACTTTGCTGAATGCCTCCTGTAGTCCTAGGCATATCAGTGAGAAAAACCAAGATTTCTGCCTGCTAGGAGCTTATGTTGTAGCCATTTTGTTCCAGGGAGACAGATAAAAAAATTGTAAATGTAAGAACTAAGCAGATCTTGTAGGAAGTTAGAGGTCACACATACAATGGAATGAAAGTACAAGAAGAGCGAGCTTGGGTGAGGACTGACTGCGTGTTTAAATACTGCGGTCCGGGGGACTTTGCTGCTGGTTCAGGGGCTGAGATTCCACGCTTCCAATGCAGGGGACCCAGGTTTGATCCCTGGTCATGGAACTAGATCCTGCAGGCTGCAACTGAGAATTCGCGTGCCACGACTGAAGACCCTGCCTGTCGAAACTAAGACCCGGTGCAACGAAATAAATGAGCAAATAAACATTTAAAAAATACTGCGGTCCATGTCAGCCTCACTTGATTTATTCCTTTAAGTGATCACTTATATCATACTTACTCAACTTCAGTTTCTAAGTACTTCACAAACATCACATTACTTCATCTTCATTACAGCCTTGTGAATGAATGCCCTTATTATCTCCATTTTACAGATGAGAAAACTGAGGCACAGCAAGGTGAAATAACACTGGGAGCATCCGATGGCTGGCGGGTGGGAGGAAAGGGTTGTGAGCTCAGGCCACGTGGCTCCAGTCTGGCCTCCCGTCCTCTATACAATGCCGCCTGAAGTCTGAGAAAAAACCTCAAGGCCATAAAGGAGTCGGCCATGCAGATCTCTGTGGGAGAAGCATTCCCAGAGAAAGGAGGGCCAGTGCAAAGGCCCTGAGGCAGAAGCATGTCTGGGTTATGTGGCCGCCCTGGCAAGGCTCCCGCTGTGGCCAACAGGGATGGGCAGGGAGATGGTGGTCAGTGCTGTCACTCCGGCCATGGTGAGGACTTGACCTCTGCTTCGGGGAGAGGGGAGACGAGAGGGATTCTGAGCTTCAGCTGCTGTTTGAGAGTGGGCTACCCCAGGCAGAAGTGGATCAGGAAAGCCAGCTGGAGATGCTGGTGGCCCGGACAGGATGGCAGCAGTAGAAAAAAAGAGGAGCGGTGGTGGGATTCTGGACGACCTGAGGTAGAACCCACAGGACTTTCCGATGCAGGGGACGTGGAACACGGGAGAAACAGGAGCACCCCGGACGACACGGAGCCACAGCTGGGAGACAGCGTTGCTCTCCACCGAGATGCAGGGGATGCTTGTTTTCTAACAAGAGCGGCAACTCCCTCTGAAGACAAGATCTCAGCATAACACTTTGGGATGACAATAACTGTCTTGCTACAAAGGTGTTATATCCCAAGGAGCTATCTTTCAAAGGAATCTATAGTAGAAATGATAACGCTTGCTTGACACTTTCATATCCACTGGAATGTGAGCGTGTGAGCACGTCGAGAGGAACATCAAAAAACCCCAAAGGGCCCAAGGTCAAGACCCACGTTGAACTTCTGGAAGTCAGCCTCAGGAGTTAGAAGGAAACCTCTCCTAACTGTCCCCTGGCTGGGAGCTGGGCAAATGGTACAATGCCTTAGGACCCCAAGCTCAACCCCAGCCTCCACTGTTGACCACAGCTAGCTTCTGCTCGTGATCCATCCACATGACTGTATGTGGATTATTCCAGCAGTCATGAGGAGGAAATGACAACCCACTCCAGCACTCACGCCGGGAAAATCCCGTGGACAGAGGAGCCTGGTGGGTTACAGTCTGTGGGGTCACAGAGACTCGAACACGACTGAGCAACTGATCACACACGCACACACAGAAGCCTCTGAGCTGCTACTCTCAGGGAAAGGGTGGGAACTGTCCCTGATTTTTTAATCGATTTCACACAGCATTACTTTCTTTGCAAAGAGGGCAGGAAGAGACTCTTCATGCCTAAGACACTTAAAACTTTCCTCCCATCATCATCAAGCTCCAAGAATTCTGACTGGCAGAAAAAAACACAGCCAATGAAGACAGTCCAAAATTGGACAAAAATATGACCTAAGGATAGTGAGACAGCTGTAAGGTCTCACGGTCACCACCGACGTTTACAGAACAAGCGGCAGGGAGACAGAGCCTGCCAAGGAAATGAATCCCCTAAGGAAGTCAGTAACTCAGAGATCAGACACTCTAAGTCCATGCTGCTGCTGCTGCTGCTAAGTCGCTTCAGTTGTGTCCGACTCTGTGAGACCCCATAGACGGAAGCCCACCAGGCTCCCCCGTCCCTGGGACTCTGCAGCCAAGAACACTGGAGTGGGTTGCCATTTCCTTCCCCAGTGCATGAAAGTGAAAAGTGAAAGGGAAGTCGCTCAGTCATGTCCGACTCTTAGCGACCCCATGGACTGAAGCCTACCAGGCTCCTCCGTCCATGGGATTTTCTAGGCAAGAGTACTGGAGTGGGGTGCCATCGCCTTCTCCGATAAACAGGGACAAAGACCTACTAATGATGGCTTCAGTGTGGGACAGAAGGCACAGCTCAGACCTTGTACAATCAAATAACATGAGAGTCTCGATGGAGGATCTCACCAGCCAGCTCATTCCGGCCCTGTTGGCTGTAGTTATCTTCTCATTGGCTGCACTTAACACCCCATTGGCTGTGGGCATCACCCCATTGGCTGTGGTTGTCCATATGTGAGAACTGGACCATAAAGAAGGCTGAGCACCGAAGAATTGATGCTTTCGAAATTTGGTGCTGGAGAAGACTCTTGAGAGTCCCCTGGACCGCATAGACATCTAACCAGTCCATCCTAAAGGAAATCAACTCTAAACATTCATTGGAAGGACTGATGCTGAAGCTGAAGCTTCAATACTTTGGCCACCTGATGCGAAGAGCCGACTCATTGGCAAAGATTCTGATGCTGGGAAAGATTGAAGGCGGCAGAGGATGAGATGGTCGGATGGCATCATGGATTTAATGGACACGAATTTGGGCAAACTGCAGGAGAGAGTGGAGGACAGAGGAGCCTGGTGTGCTGCAGTCCATGGGGTTGCAAAGATTGGACACGACTTAGCAACTGAACATGAGCAACAATCCCTCTTGACTTTGCCCTTTTTGGAGTAATTCTAATCTTTCTCTAGAGGAGGGGCTTCAGTGAAGGGGCTTGGCTGATCTTGCCCTAATATCTGATTCCCTCTTTCTACTCCCCATTACTGCTGATGAGAACAATGTGGGTTTGGGGGAGAGACGGGCATCTTGAAAGCTTTCTGTTTATCAGTCAGTCTGTGAACAACTATCTATCTCTGGCTTACTTTGTGCCAGGCATGTGCTAAGCATTGTTGTATAATAGGCTCTCAATAAATATTTGTAAGCCTTATGAAGGGATATAAATTTTAAGAGCCTACCTGGGCAGAAAGCCAGCTTCAAACTCCAAGTATTTCCAGACCTCTTCCCTTGAAGTGTTGTCTTGGGAGAGAGGGCAGTGGGGCATTGGCCAGGAACCCAGGACAGGGCGGGATGGGACCCTGGCTTCTCTGCACCGTGTCCCCGCCCTGGATGCTCGTCAGGCTTGCTGTGGCCATGACATCCCTCCCCGCTGTCAGTTTCCCATCTCTCTGGGAGAAGCCAAGGGTCTTAGTAAACATCATCTGGCAACCTCCAGCCTTCACCCCTAAACCTGACTCCTCTCCAGCACTCAGGCCTGCCTGCTCAAGTGAACTTGATCTGGGTGTCTGACTGGCCCGTCTCATGGGTCCCTCAAGTCTCATGCTTTAGATCTGATGGATCACATCTTGGCCTGACAGGTGCCCACAGCCGGGCAGACCCATATACATGCAGTCATATTCAGTTATAAATATCTATAGAGTGCAATACCAAATAATTGTGGGGTATATTTCACCCTGCCTGTTGAACACATTGCAAGAAAGGAATTGATCCCTGCTGTTTCATTTATTAGATGGTGTAATACCACAAAAATCGCTTCCACAATATCCCAAACTAAATCATTTATTCTTGACAAAAATCCAATAAAGAGCTCAATCCTTCTCCATAGGCAGATAAAGCACAGATTAATGGGGCTGCCTAGATCAAAAAATGCTGGGAAAATGAAAGCGAGATAGAGAGAGAAGTCCCTTCCTCCTCCTCACTTCCCCCAAGGCTGCCTGGGCTCAGGGTTTTATTACAAAAAGCCGCCTAAGTATTACAGGCTAATCCGTAAATCCCAGCCCAGTAAAATATGTGACGGATTTGTAAATTGTGCCCTTTACAAATCTGATTGAGCTTCCTTTTTGCTGGGAGTTTTGCCTTCCTCCTCTTCTTGTCACCTTTTCCCCACTACCCATGCTCACCAGCAGCCTGGGGTCTGCACTGGGCAGTAAGGGACCCCACACACTGCTTCCCAGTGAGCTCAGTCCCCTCTGTGACTTGACCTGTGGAGGGCAGAGACAGCTGGCGGTACAAGAGGCTGAAACGATCTTCAGTCTCTTTCCACTTACCGTCTTCGGAGATCTGGTGTGGTCGGGGTGAGAGCCAGCGTGGCGGGTATCAGAGGTGTGGGGCATATTTCAGCCAGCGCAGACCTAGTAAAAGGCTGGTCCAGGGGACACTTCGCTGGTGGTCCAGAGGCTAAGACTGAGGTCCCACAGCAGAGAGCCCGGGTTCGATTCCTGGGCAGAGAACTGGATCCCACAGGCTACAACTAAAGATCCTGCATGCCTCACCTAAGACCTGATGCAGCCAAATAAATCATTAAAAAAAAAAAAAGACTTCAGGGGCAGGGGGTATACATCATTTCTAGTGGAGAAAGGAGAGGATCAAGCTGGTGGTCCTCAGAGCCTCAGATGAGCTGTCCACAAGACCCCTTGCAAGCATCTCTCATCCTGCCCGTGAACTTAAGCCTTAAACAGCCTTAAACCCCCACGGCAGGTGGGTGTCCAACACCCATCAAGGCAGGAGCCCAACCCCGGGTCCAAGGACCAGTACCAGTCCTGGCCTGCTAGGACTCCAGCCGCACAGTAGGAGGTGAGCCTCAGGTGCTCGAGTGAAGCTCCACCTGTATTTGCAGCCGCGTCCCATTGCTCCGATTACTGCCCGAGCTCCACTTCCGGTCTGAGCAGTGGTGGCATTAGATTCTCAAAGGAGCTCAAACCCTCCTGCTCTTGAATCATCCTGAAACCATCCCCCTACCCCCAATCCGTGGAAAAATTGTCTTCCACGAAACTGGTCCCTGGTGCCAGAAAGGCTGGGGCTGCCGCATCAAGGTACCTATCCTACACGGTCCTCTGTGTACGCCCTTCTCGGGGGGCACGGAACAATTGTCTGCATGTGCCCAGGACTAGGAGGCTCTCTCAGATACAGGGCTTTCAGCGAGAAGACTCAAGAAGTCCCAGGCACCCTGGGATGAGTCACCTGCTCTGTGTCCTCTGCCAGATAGTTCAGGTCCTTTGGCCCCGAGAAGAGCTAACTACTCAGGCTGGCTTTTCGATTTCTCCACCACTTTCCTCTCAGGGATCGGGCCCAGCAGAGTTCACTTACTACTGGTACCTGTTGGCAAGTCCCATAGCTTCCCCAGCCTCAGTTTCCCCACGTGAAGCTTTGTAGTGTGTCAAGTGTGGTCATCGCTCAGTCGTGTCCGGCTCTTTGTGACCCCATGTATGGTAGCCCACCAGGCTCCTCTGTCCATGAGATTCTCCAGGCAAGACTACTGGAGTGGGTTGCCATTCCCTTCTCCAGGGATCTTGCCGACCCAGGGATCAAACCCAGGTCTCCTGCACTGCAGGCAGATTCTTTACCGTCTGAGCCCCCAGGGAAGCCACACTCTGTAGCATGGTTGTACGACTTAAAGAGAAAATACAAGTGAAGGGCTGAACGGCCGCCCGGCAGACAGTGAGTCCAGGGTGACGTCACATTGTCGTTGTCACCCTAATCATCATCTGGACTCATCTCCTTAAGCAAAGCCACGAGAAAAGGAAGAGACTGGTGAAAGATCCTCCTGGAAGAAGTGACATTCTTGCCTCGCCAGCTCACAACAAGCACAGCCCCTCCACCCTGGATCAGAGGGTTGGCTGAAGCCCAGATGTTCAGTCTTTAAAGAAGCCCGTAAAGCAGGCAGCTGGGATGCAGATGGCGGGCTGGGGAGCATGGCTTGCCGTGTGGCACGGGGCCTTTCGTGGTTCTGATGCTGTGGGGCCGCACTCCAGCACCCCAGGAACATGACTCCTTCCTTTCCTTGAAGATTTCCGCTGGCAGAGGAAAGAGGGTGTTGGGACGGTTGCCCTGGCAACTTTGCTCACGGCCCCTCCCCACACTTAGCCTGGAAACAGGGCTGGGGGAGGGTAGGTTCCTAGGGGGCCAGCCATCTGGAAGGGCATTCATTTGCAGGTTTATGAAAAGTATGACCAAAAAGTAACGCTCCGGAGAACAAGGCACCCCCCAAAACTCTGTCCCGGCTCAGCCCCATCTCCGTCCCTGGATGCAGATGTCCCGAAAATTCCAGAGTGACAGCTGGTGGGAAGTTCTTCCTGCCTTTCCACCCACATCTTTTCAAAGGAGAAAAGGATGCCTTTGGAGTAAGAGGCTCGTCTCAGCTGCCGACCGGGTACTTTTACCAGGTCACACGACCCTACTGACATTGCTTCTTGCACGGGTCACAAGATGGACCTCCTGCAGTCCCCAGGATGCGTGAGAAAACGGAGATGCAAGGCAGGGACTGAGTTAGGTTCAGAGGAGACGAGAGCCTCCTGCCCAGTCCCACATGCATGCGTGCTAAGTCATTTCAGTCGTGTCTGGCTCTTTGCAACCCCATGAACCAGAGTCCACCAGGCACCTCTGTCCATGGGATTCTCCAGGCAGGAATGCTTGAGTGGGTTGCCATGCCCTCCTCCAGAGGATCTTCCCTAACCCAGGGATCGAACCCTTGTCTCTTACATCTCCCGCATTGGCAGGTGAGTTCTTTACCACTAGCCCCACCTGGGTCCCACAAGAACTATAAGAAAATCCAAGTTCTTGGGGGAACAGGAAATAAGAACAGAAACCGTGATGAGGCAGGTGATCCAGGCAGCCAAAGAGCAACTTGTCGATAGGGCTTTTGCATTCCAAGAACTTTGCACTTTCTAGAGGAAGTGGGGCTCCCATCTGCTGGGTCTGTAAAAGCAGAAGGGTGGACCACGTGACCTGAGGCTGCTCCCACAGAGCCGAGGCGCTGTCCTTTTGTCCTTGGGAGCAGCCAGCCTCTGTGCACTCCCCGCTTCCCTCATTAACCTTTATCCCTCTGTTTCCTGCTGAGGTTTAATCCTATTTCCTGCATTCCAGGTATTTAGTCTGGCGACCCAGAGAGCCACTCAGCTGCGCCTTTCCCATGCCCCTGTCTCGGCCGAGAGGGCTCAGAGAATGGCCTCCTGTGGCAGCTGCCCTGGACGGAGTCCCCTGCCCTTTCGGCTCCTGACATCAGGATGCAGTGATGCAGGTTAGGTAACGAGCAGGCGGTGGTCCAGGGATGAGAAACCACATGATGAGCAGCGGGGTGCGGGGCGGTGCCCCGAGCTGTGTGAGGCTGGGGAGGGGGAGGCAGAAGCCACTGCCCCTTGTGGAATTGGAGGTGGACTGATCAGTACAGACCTCCTTGTCTGTGGGCTCATGTTTTAGGAGGATTTGAAAATTACTGTGTGAAGATACGTCTCCTTTTCTGGCATGAAGGAGGGGGTGGTGTGAATGGGGGGGCACAGAAGTATTAGAGGGTGGGTTCCCCATTTGGTGGATGTGCCGAGATGTCTATCCACCCACCCACCGCTCAAAAGGCCAAATTGTCAAGACACGGGCTTGGGTCAGGGGGTGGGTTCTCAATAGATGGCACAGCCTGGGATCTGGGTGCAGGAGCCCTGTTAGGCACTCCCTGGCCCCCCTTTCAGCCCCTCCTGCTCCCCACTGGGGCCCGTAGAAATGACCCCCAAACCCCACGGGGAGCTCCTGAGTCCAGTTCCTTCGTGGAGGATTTTAAAGGGAAGGAGGGTGGTTTGCAAGCCCCAGCGGTGCCACAAGGAGGGCCCCATGCCGCTCTCTCACCAAAGCTCATCTGCACCGGGCTTGGCAAGCTGGTCTCCGTGACCCCTGGCATCCTGCCCCAGGGCCTATTGTCAGAAGCCCAAGGATGCAGGCAGTGCCTATAGGACCACTGGACGTGATGGGCGGAGGCACCTGCTGGAGCAAACCCCGTCGACTCAGGGTGAGCACGGCAGTAACCCCTTATTTATTGGACTCCTCCAGCCCCACAATTGCTGGTTCTGCTCAATATTTCATTCTTGTTGCTCCTGCCTGGGCAGCAGAGCTACAGGCATGTTTGATAAATGGATTGAAAGGTTTGTCTAGTTTTGCTGAAGCTTCAGTAGGTGCTTCTGTGTCTTCCACAGAAATTATATTTCCCAGCTTCCTCCAAGGATGCCTCTCCTCTAGGGACGCCTCTCCCACTGTCTGCCGCTTCTCACTCACCCTCTCCCCTTCTCCCTTCCTTGTGCACGCACACACGCACACACATGCACAGTATTCAGAGATGTGTGTATCCGCACACTCACAAACTGACTTGTACACAGGTGTCCATCGGCATCCAAGGAGCCAGGGAGCGAACCTTCCCCATTGATAAAGAAGCACACACACCAGCCATGCACGCAAGCACACGCCCTCACGTGCACCAAGGCAGAGCCACTGAAATCCCTCGGTTGCCTTTTCTGAGCCCATCTGGTCTCTGAGTTGTGAATGTGTGACCCGGCCTTCCTCCACCCTGAGTCGGGGGGCTGCAGAGACCCAAGGCTCACCCAGAGCAAGGGTGGACAGGGGTGGGCAGACTCCAGGAAGGAGGAGCCCAGGGACCCCTGCCTGTCTTCCTCTCGGGGAGGCTCCGAGGAGCCCTCCCTCCCCGCCAGTTGGCAGCTTCCTCCAGCCGTCCTGCCCCCTCGTCCGCCTGCCCGGGCCTGGCAGCCCCACTGGGCCAGCTGGAGGCTTTATCCCCACCACATCTGAGCCGGCTCAGGGGCTGCTGCGCCTGGCTGCCAGCCTTTTCCATAAATAACTCGCCGGGCCTGGCTCCTGGCCCTCCTGGTGATGTCATTGGCTGTTGGCCTGACCGGTGAGGTCACAGGCTTCCCTTCCCTCTGTGCTCCCCCCGCCTCCCTCCCTCCCAGGCGGGGCGGAGACCCTCATCACGGAGCCTGTCTGTGCTCAGGTCCGTTCCAGCCCTGCCACGCGGTTGATGCAGTTCTCCGCCATCTGGGACCGACCGGCTGCGTGGCAGTGCCAGACACAGCCGTCCCCCTCCTTGTCACCAGCTACAGCCTCCCCGCTTTCCACCTCTCTCGTTATGATGCAGGTTCCAGATGACAGCGGACCCGCAAAGGGCAGGGGTGAATGGCTGGCACCTCCGTGGAGTCCGACTCAGGTTCAAATCCCGGGCACTGCTCCCCCACCCCCAACCCTGACTAGCTGTGTGACTTCAGACAAGCAGCTTAACCTCTCTGGGCCCCACTTTCCTCATCTTTAAAATGGAAATAATAGAACCAGTCTTAAGGGAAAAGACTCTGCTGGTGGGAAAGATTGAAGGTGGGAGGAGAAGGGGGTGACAGAAGATGAGACGGTTGGATGGCATTACTGACTCAGAGGACGTGAGTGTGAGCAAACTGGGAGATGGTGACGGACAGGGAAGCCTGGCATGCTGCAGTCCACAGGGTCGCAAAGAATCGGACACGACTGAGCGACTGAACAATGACAGCACTCTCAAGGTGGTTGAGAGGCTTACTTGGGCCCATGCATGTAAAACAGTGTGTCTCACACATTAACAAGCAGTGAATAAACGGATGGGTTCTGTGATCACAGCTCAGGTCCGCAGATGGTAGGGAGTGTCCACGTGCTGGGGAGAAGGGGCGGCTTTAGCTTTGGGTCTTTTCAAACGTGTGACAGGCGGAAGCACAGGAGATCTCTCCACCACCACGGAAGCTGGAGCTCTCCCAAGGCTCCTCCCTCGAGACCAGTGGCTTCCTCTGATCGTTCCTAGAACCACGACCTTGGTTCCGGAAGTGGGAAGCTTAGGGTTATTAGAGGCCCTTCAGGAGCAGCTTCTGTAGGGGATGCCCTGAAACCCCACCTTCTGCGGCTGGTCTACTCCCCACCCCACCCCACAATCCCCTCCAGAAGCTCCCCTTCCTGGTCAACACTAAAGGAATCAAAACACACCAGCACATAAGGCACAGTTCAGCCAGCCGGGAAGCCCTTATTTCCAGATGTGTGTCTTTGGAGAGCCATAGGGAGGTGGACCATATGTGGATCCAGCAGAGGAAGGGTTTCACTCAGTGATTCTCTATTCCAGTGCTGTCTGACGGGGTAGCCTAGGCCACAGGTGGCTACTGAGCGGTTGACCTTGAGCTGGGGATGTACCCCCATAGGGTCACAAAGAGTCAGACACGGCTGGAGTGACTTAGCACAGGGATGCACGCTAAGTGTCAATTACACACCAGATTTCCATCACAGTCTAAAGCAGAGAATGCAAAAGAGCTCATGAATAATGCCTTCATAGTTATTACGCATCGGCACGATACTATGGTGCATATGTTCGGTAAAATAAAGCGTGCTATTAGACTTAATCTCACCTGCTTGTTTGTTGTTCACTTTTTCCATGCGGCTGGTGGGAAATTTTCAGCCACGTCGTTCTCCCCATCCCGAGTTTCTGACTTGATTAACGTTGTCCCTTCAGAAGCTGGGGACAGCTGGCTTCAGCAAAAATGACAGTGACATCGGTAAAGTTGTTCAGTCGTGTCCAACTCTTTGTGACCCGTGGACTGTAGCCCTCCAGGCTCCTCTGTCCGTGGGATTCTCCAGGCAAGAATACTGGACTGGGTTGCCATTCCCTTCTCCAGGGGATCTTCTTGGCCCATGGATTGAACCTGGGCCTCCTGCATTAGAGGCGGATTCTTTACAGTCTGAGTGACCAGGGAAGCCCTCAACTGAAATAGTTCCCCGCATTTAGCGATCCCACGGACAAGGCAGCTGAGCAGACGTTCTTGCCTGCCCACTGCTCAGGATCCAGGGTTCAGCCTTGCATATTTATAGGAGTCTCCCCAAAGTTGGCCAGAACTCCCCAGGACACCATGCCTCCAGTGCCAGACAGCCCCCTCCAGTCTTACTGTCACACTTCCATGGTTCTGCTTAACCTGGAGCCCTACCGAGAAGTTTTGCCCCTTATCTCCTCTCATGTGTGTCTTATTTCACCCTTGAAAATCTAGGTCAGAAGTCACCTCCTCCATGAAGCCTTCCCAGACTGCTTCAATGAATGAATCACACTGGACCATCATAGAACCTTAGATAGAAAGCCCTATGTGGCAGGCCCACTTCTATCCGTATCAATTCCCAGAAAAACCTTAGGAGGTAGCTACTCTGTTTTCTTTGTTAGGAAACTGAGGCACAGAGAGATGAGCATCTTGCCCCAGATGGCAGAGTTTATAGTAAAAGAAGCAGAATTCCAACCTAATTCCCTGGTTACACTCTGTCTAACATGCTTGATGGTCCTTATCACCATGAGCATAATTGCTGGTACCCCGAAAGACAGAGGGCCTTAAGAGCCAGAACCCCAGTTTATCCAACACTGTAATCTCCATGGCAACAAGCCAGGTCCTGATACGCAGTAGATGCCCGATAAATGTGGGCTGAATGAGATCAGCCTTGAGTTTAGCCTTTAAAGTCCCTGCCTAACTCGCTTTGAAATGGGGCTCCAGCTCCCACAGCTGCCGGGACCAGCCCACTGCCTCCCACCCCTCACCCCACCCTGCTCTGCCCCTCCCCAGCCCTGGCTGCCTCTTCCCTGCTTCCCTAGGGTCTTCTCCACCTGTTTAAAACTCAGCGACTGTCGCGTGACCTCTGTCAGCCGGGAATTAATTCCCAGGTTACCACTGCATAAAAACTAAACTCTCCTTTTATGGTCTCTACACGCTGTGCCCTTTCCTTTTATACAGGTCCCTCTGCACTTCTGGGAGATAAATAAATACAGTGGAGCTTTTCTCAGCCTTGATCCACTGTAACCCTCAGGGCTGGGTGAGGTCTGAGCTGCCTGGATCCCCAGACTCAGGCAGACGGAGGCTGGAAAGGTAGGTGCATCAGGACTACTCTGTGCCCGTGTTGTTCAGTCGCTCAGTCGTGTCCGACTCTTTGCAAGCCCATGGCCTTCAGCAGTCAGGCTCCCCTGTCCTTCACCATCTCCCAGAGCTTGCTCAAACTCATGTCCACTGAGTCAGTGATGCCATCCAGCCATTTCATCCTCTGTCGCCCCCTTCTCCTCCTGCCTTCAATCTTTCCCAGCATCACGGTCTTGTCCAGTGAGTTGACCCTTCGCATCAGGTGACCAAAGTACTGGAACTTCAGTATCAGTCCTTCCAACGAATATTCAGGTTGATTTCCCTTAGGATTGACTGGTTTGATCTCCGTGCAGTCCAAGGGACTCTCAAGAGTCTTCCCCTGCACTAATCCAATTCAATCATCTGCAGCACCAGTTCAAAAGCATCGGTTGAACCTGATGCATTTCACTCTGGGCTCCCTGGGTCTTCACCCCCAAGGCATGGCCCCCCTTGGTGGTCCTCAGCTTCCCCGCCTGCCACATGCTCCACTGGGAAGTGACTGGGGACCCACAACCATACCCTTCCTCGCAATCCTCCAACAAACCCCTCAACTGTGAAGCAGCAAGGAGCAGCTCAAAGGAACGCCTGCTACATCTCCGTCGTGGGTCGAGCCCAGTGCCAATGCAGGCCATGCCAATGGTACCGGGTCTGTGGTCACCCTGGAGGATGAGGGTCCCTCCCGAGTTCAAGCCGGCACTAGGCAGACCCAGCACAATCTCCATCGTGCTCATGCCCGCCAACCTGGGCGTCCCCAGGCAGGACCTGACTGGACTCCTACGCCTGATAGCTTGGAACCAAAGGCCTGTAGTCACTGGTGATGCTCTTTCACTGGAAAAACAAAGTCTCTGCTTTCTTGTTTCCGGTGGAAAGACCTGTATGAGGGTCCAGTCAATAATCTGTTGGAAGGGGAGATGGGTCCTGTCCACCCTGTTTCTCAAAGAAACACCTCTCTGAACAGTAGACTTAAAAAAAATTTTTTTTCAACTATAGTAAATGATTTGGAGAAGGAAATGGCAACCCACTCCAGTATTCTTACCTGGGCAATCCCATGGAGAGAGATGCCTGGCGGGCTACAGTCCATGGGGTTGCAAAGAGATGGATATGACTAAGCAACTGAGCATGCGTGCAAATGATTACCCTTCCCCCCAAAAGCAAAGGCCTTTCCCCCCTTCCTTTCTGGCTTTCTTCTATCTCTGTGTGTCTGTTAGTTGCTCATTCATGTCCTACACTTTGGGACCACATGGACTGTAGCCCGCCAGGCTCCTCTGTCCATGGAATTCTCCAGGCAAGAATATTGCAGTGGGTTGCCATGGCCTCCTCCAGGGGACCTTCCTGACCCAGAGATCCTGGGTTGTGTGGAGGAGTATGGTGTGGGGTCCCCAGTCGATCCCCAGGGGTCGAACCCAGATCTTCTGCATCTCAGGCAGATTTTTCACCATCTGAGCCACCAGGGAAGCCCTCTTCTATCTTACTCCAAGGCAAAAAGCCACTTTAATGGGTTGCCTAGCACACACACCCACCTCAACCTGATGAACAAGGAACTCACTGGTTTTCTGTACCTCCCTCAGAGCTAGAAATTTCTAGATCTCCAGCCTGGATCCCTTGGGTTGTCTGGGTTGGATCCGGTGACTGACAGGGGACAAATGATCATTTGCTTACATGGAAATTGTGGGGAGAAGGTAGTTAGAGCATGGACCCTGGACAAAGAGGCCAGATTAGGCAAATAAAACTAGTCATGTCTGACTCTTTGCGACCCCATGGACTGTAGCCCACCAGGCTCCTCTGTCCATGGGATTTTCTAGGCAATAGTACTGGCTGCTGCTGCTGCTAAGTTGCTTCAGTCGTGTCCGACTCTGTGCAACCCCAGAGACGGCAGCCCACCAGGCTTCCCCATCCCTGGGATTCTGATTTCCTTTAGTATGGACTGGTTGGATCCCCTTGCAGTCCAAGGAACCCTCAAGTGTGGGTTGCCATTTCCTTCTCCAATGCATGAAAGTGAAAAGTGAAAGTGAAGTCGCTCAGTTGTGTCTGACTCTTAGCGACCCCATGGACTGCAGCCTATGAGGCTCCTCCGTCCATGGGATTCTCCAGGCAAGAGTACTGGAGTGGGGTGCCATTGCCTTCTCCAGTGGATCTTCCCCACCCAGGGATCGAACCCAGGTCTCCCGCATTGTAGACAGACACTTTACCATCTGAGCCATCAGGGAAGTCCTAATAAAACTACAGAATGGAAAAAAAGAAAGCAAACTACAGAATGCCTTGTTAGATGAAACAACACAACTGAATTAAACAATGAACAGGCCTTTGGCTTAAGTATTTTGTTGTTATTGTTGTTTAGTCACTCAGTTGTATCTGACTCTTTGCGACCCCATAGGCTATAGCCCACCAGGCTCCTCTGTTCATGGGATTTCCCAGGCAAGAATACTGGAGTGGGGAGTCATTTCCTCCTCCAGAGGATCTTCCTGACCCAGGGATTGAATCTGTGTCTCCTGCTTTGGCAGGCGACTTCTTTACCACTGAGCCACCAGGAAATCAGGAAAGGAGTACATCAAGGCTGTATATTGTCACTCTGCTTATTTAACTTATATGCAGAGTACATCATGAGAAATGCTAGACAGGATGAAGCACAAGCTGGAATCAAGATTGCTGGGAGAAATATCATTAACCTCATATATGCAGATGATGCCACACTTACGGCAGAAAGTAAAGAAGAACTAAAGAGCCTCTTGATGAAAGTGAAAGCGAAGAGTGAAAAAACTGGCTTAAAACTCAACATTCAGAAAACTAAGATCATGGGATCTGGTCCCATCCCTTCATGGCAAATAGATAGGGAAACAGTGGAAACAGTGGCTGACTTTATTTTGGGGGGCTCCAAAATCACTGCAGATGGTGACTACAGCCATGAAATTAAAAGATGCTTGCTCCGTGGAACAAAACCTATGACCAACCTAGACAGCATATTAAAAAGCAGAGACATTACTTTGCCAACAAAGGTCAAAGCTTTGGTTTTTCCAGTGGTCACATATGGATGTGAGAGTTGGACTATAAAGAAAACAAAGTGCTGAAGAATTGATGCTTTTGAACTGTGGTGTTGGAGAAGATGCTTGAGGGTTCCTTGGACTGCAAGGGGATCCAACCAGTCCATCCTAAAGGAAATCAGTCCTAAATATTCATTGGAAGGACTGATGCTGAAGCTGAAACTCCAGTACTTTGGCCACCTGATGCGAAGAACTGACTCATTTGAAAAGACCCTGATGCTGGGAAAGATGCAAGGCAAAAGGAGAAGAGGGCGGCAGAGGATTAGATGGTTGGATGGCATCACCGACTCGATGGACATGAGTGTGAGTAAGCTCCGGGAGTTGGTGATGGACAGGGAAGCCTGGCATGCTGCAGTCCATGGGGTCACAGAATCAGACATGACTGAGCAATGAAACTGAACGAAACTGAAGTGAGCCACCAGGGAAGCCCCCTTGGAATAAGTATGCTGGAACCTCCTTCCATTACGCCCTTTTCCATCCTTTATGTGAAAGTCCAGTGCACTGGGGCATCCTGTCTTTGGGGCCATCCTAGCCTTAGCCTGCAGGCTCAGCTTCCAGAGTTGGTTGGGGGAATCTATGGATTGTCTGCCTGGAGGAGTGTTGAGCCCATAACTACTCCCGCCTGTGACTGTGTGAAGTCTTTGCAGGAAGACAGGGTAGCCTCATGTTCCGGGACTGGCTCTTCTGGGTGGTCCAACCTGCCCTCCCAACATAAGGATAGACCCCCCCCACCACCCCCGCAACTCCCCTTTTCTGGCCTCTAAGCCTGCATGCTCGCCCTTGCTGACTTAAAAGGAGCTGTCCCCGCCCCAAATCCAGCTCTTCTTTCCCAGAGACCTTGGTGGGCTCAGATCTCCTGTGAAGAGTTAGTTGCCATGTGTGTGCTTGGCTTGGGCTGGCAGCGCTCGGGGAGGGTCGGCGTGTCACTTTCCAGCCTTTGAAGTCCGCTCTGCTCTCCCTCCACCGCCATCTCCATCAGCTCTGCTCAGCATGGCAGCTCACAGTCAGGGCATTTCTATATCTGGGTCTTCCCAAATGCTACACCTCCATCTCGCTCCTCCCCACCCTCCACAAAAAAAGTTCCTCGAGATGGGAGCAGCTTTATCCCAGATAATTGCTTAATTAGGAGAAAATGACTTAAATGGGTGTGGCGGCGGCGGCGGCAGCAGCAGCAGCCGCGGTTCCATTCCAACTATAAAAGCCTGTAACCCGGCTCCCTTGGAGAGGAGCTCGCTGCCCACACAGCACCCACGCCCTCTCTTCCGGTGCTGGGTGTCACCGACGCCGTCGGGGCCATTCGCACACTCATGGGCACGCATGCACGCCTACACACACATCGCTCTCAGCATCGTCTCAGCTGGGCTCTGCGAGACTCAGGCAGCTGGTGGTTTCATCGAAGGTGGAGGGCTGACACACCCTTCTGCCCAGGGTCAGAGAGTAAATCTTGCAGGTATGATGGGCCGTATGGTCCCTGTTGCAACGTTTCAAGCCGGCCTTGGAGGGAGGAAGCAGGCAGGGGTCATGCCTAAATGAATGGGTGGAAGCCCGTATTCCAGTACAACTTCATACAAAAACAGGCGGCAAGGCAGATTTGGCTGTAGGCCAGACCGCCAAAGGCTAACTGTTCGGGACACAGCTGGTGTGACAGGCTTAGGTGATGCTTGGTGCTGCGGGGCAAGGAGCCCACACCTCCCAGCCACCTGGGGCGCATTGAGTTCGATTCGGCTCAGCTGCTGGGCTGGCAGAGTCGCTCATGTGGGTTTTGAGAGGGGACACCCCCATCTCCAGTCTTTGCTGGGTGATCGTGGGTCAGATACTTAGCTCTGAGTTTCCATTTTCTCATCTCCAGGATGATAACGATAACGATTTTTCCTCCCAGGGTCATGAGAACTCGGATGATGCATGTGAATCCGAGTTAGGTCTGGAGTAAGTGCTGAGTGGGTATCAGCTTCTAGGGGTGGTGATCGTAGGGTGAGTTTCCACCTTGGTGTTTTGGCTCTCAGAGGAGAGTCCTTGCCGGAGGCTTTTGGGATTTTTGTCCCCTTCCCCTGCAAAAAAAACCTTGTCATCTTCCTACCTTCCCTTCTAATTGTGTTTCTAGGGGCCCACTGAGCTCTTTGAAAGCTTCAAAGATGGACTTCCCTGGCGGTCCAGTGGTTAGGACTCTGCATTTCCTCTGCAGGAGGCCCAGGTTTGATCCCTGGTCAGGGAACTAAATAAGATCCCGCATGCCACACGGTACAGCCAATAACATAAAAAAAAAAAAGTCAAAGAGAAACAAGTAGGAAGGCACAGGGTGGGCTCTGCAGAATGGCAGCCCCTCTGCCCCCTGCCAGCGGGACAGTGGGCTTCTAGAGTTCACTGCCGCCCCCTGACAGCTTCCCTCGCCTTGCTGACCTGCCCCACTGGCCCCACACCTGTAACAGGCATCGTCCCATCAGTGGGGCTCCCCCCGTGGCTCAGCAGTAGAGAATCTGCCTGCATTGCAGGAGAGGCAGGACATGCGGGTTCAATCTCTGGATTGGGAAGGTCCCCTGGAGAAGAAAATGGCAACCCGCTCCACTATTCTTGTCGGGATAATTCCATGGACAGAGGAGGCTGGCAGGCTACAGTCCGTGGGGTCACAGAGAGTCAGACACAACTCGGGACAGAGGCCTGGGAACCAGACAGTTGGTGGAGCTGTGTGCTTGGGCCCCCTCAGCTGATGACTGCAAGCCACACCTTCCTGGGGTCTGTCTGCCCACCCACTCCCCCCTGCAGCCCTCTTGTCTGCCCCAGGGCTGCTGGCAAAGACAATGGGAGGGACTGTGTGCTGCTCTGCCTGGGCCAGATTCCCCACCGGCCCCAGGAGACGCTTCCTCTTTGGCGCTGGGTCTGAGCAGGGCCCGTGTCCCTGGGGCTCTGGTCTCGGATGGAGGCTGTGTGCTTTGATGTTCTTGGGTCAGGGCTGCAGGTCAGGGCCCAGCAGCAGGAGCTTTCCCTGGGCTGCAGCCTCAGGGCATGCAGGCAATCAGGTTTTCTCCCACCTGTGCTATTTCTGGAGAAAGAACGGCAACCCACTCCAGTGTTCTTGCCTGGAGAATCCCAGGGGCAGAGGAGCCTGGTGGGCTGCCATCTATGGGGTCGCACAGAGTCAGACACGACTGAAGTGACTTGGCAGCAGCGGCAGCAGCGGCAGCAGCAGCAGCGGCAGCAGTGCTCTTTCCAGGCCTGATCTGCTTGGTCCTCTGCCCTTGCATCCTCCTGACCTTCAAATCCAGGCTCACCTGCGGCTGCAGCTACCTCCCAGACCCGAAGTCTGCCTGAAGGCAGAGGGGTTGAATGAGGCCCCCACTCAGTAACTTGCGCTGGCACTCTGACCTCGGCCCCTGTACCTGGCTTCTGCCGGGCACCAAGCCTCACATCCTGCCCCTGGCTTCCCTGCTCTGTATGTCTTTGCCTTTGTCCATCACCTGCTGCTTCAGCCAATTCAAGACCGTATTGCTATTCCGCTACCCACTCTCCGCATCTGGGCCCTGCGTCTCCCTCCCCAGCGGGTAAGGCTACCCACCAATCCCTTCATCACCTTTCATTTGGTTACCATCTCTTTCCCCGGCCTCCTGGCTCTCTCTACCACAGAGCTTCTCCCAACATACCTCCTGGGCCAGCAGCACTGCCATCACTCCTTAGAAATGCAAATTCTCCAGACCCGTTGGACAGGGAGGGGAGCTCTGGGGGCATGGCCCGGCATCCTCTGTTCAGCAAGCCCCCAGATGATTCCCAGGGGCTCAGGTGGGAACCCCCGTGTCTAGCACGTCCTCCCTGCAGCTTCCAGGGTGTTCTTTCTGAAATCCAGACCACGTCCTCTCATTTTGCTGCTCAGCACCAGTGGCTAAGCTGTCCCGCGCCTTCAGAATTAATTTCCAATTAACTTGTTAAACACAGATTTCGAGACCCCCTCGCCATCTTCCCCAAATTTCCCTTTCCATCCTTCCCCGCCCCTCAGCCCAGGCCTTACAGTACTGCTGCTCCCTTCGAGGGAGCCTTCTCAGGTGCTTCAGTGGGTAAAGAATCCACCTGCAATGCAGGAGACTCAGGAAAATGAGGGTTCGATTCCTGGCTCAGGAAGATCCCCTGGAGGGGGGCATGGCAACCCACTCCAGGATTCTTGCCTGGAGAATCCTATAAACAGAGGAGCCTAGCAGGCTACAGTCCATGGGGTCGCAAAGAGTCGAATGCAACTGAAGCGACTGAGCACAACACGGTCCTTTGAGGACCGAAAGGCTCAGATGCCGCCTCGGTGAAGCTCTGCCTGCCCTCCTCGTCCTCCTCAGTGCTCTGAGGCCCTGCCCACCGCTCTATCCTGGTGATAGCTCTCACGCGCTCTAAGTTCCTGGGGATGCTCGCTCTTCCCTACACACTGTGAGCCTCTGGGAGCATCAGTTACAGTCTCTTTCGACACCGTATTTCCAATGCCAGGCACCGGGCTGGAGATACATATGTATGGATGCCCGGTATGAATCTAACCCCTCCTGGGGTCTACCAGAGCCCCACCCACCACCCCCAGCCAGTCCCACCCACCCCACCATCTTGATCCATTGCCCACCCACCTGGACTCTCTGACCTCCTGGGACCTCGCCTGATCCCTCCTGTTCTCCTATGGGTCCATCTGGATCAAGTCACTTCCAACCCAGTCATCCTGCCACCAATCAGGATGTAGGAAGAGCGAAGCCTCTTCCGGCGAGGGGAGGGCCGTTGGACTACTATGGAGTCTCTTTCCCATCCTGGTGGGTGGGATGGAGGGGCGTCCACCTGCTGCTGCTGCTCAGGTCCTCAGTTGCATTTGCGACCCAGTGGTCTGTACCCCTCCAGGCTCCTCTGTTCGTGGGGATTCTCCAGGCAAGAGTACTGGAGTGGGTTGCCATGCCCTCCACCAGGGGATCTTGCCGACCCAGGGATCGAACCTGGGTCTCCTACATTGCAGGCAGATTCTTTACCACTGAGCCATCAGGGAAGCCCCTTATCTATCTGAGATCACTTCACACGGTACAGTCAACCCTAACAGATGGAGGAATGTCAAGTCATGGGTGTCCCAGACCCGCAGCCCACCCTCTTGTTACTTGATGGAAGGACGGGGTTGGAGTGGTATTTATTTATTTAGCCTGAGTGTATTTTTCCACTAGATTTACCTTCCTAATTATGCCCGCTTACACCAATATTAAAATGTGCTTATAGTCCCTGTACACACAGCAACTCATATAATGGCTGGGAGGTCCAGAGGAAGGGTGGGTGGTTGAAAAATATGGAAATTAAGGCTCTGCCTCAACCTGCAAAATGAACAGTCCCCAGGTAGGCAGTGTGTGTAGTTGCAGTGGTTTTTCCTGTGGGGCCTCCTGGGGGAGATTTCCACCTGTCAGCGGAAACTCCGTCTTTACGTGCCTTTGGTGAATGGATGGGGTCAGACACCACGCGGGGGACTCTTGCCGGGGGCTCAGGCCCGGGTTGGGAGCCCCAGTGCATTTATGGTGGGGAAACTGTGGGCTACCTGGTTCCCTGGGCGGACCTGCCATTTCAGAACTTGGTCCAGGCCCCGCTGAGCCCCAAAGCCCCTCCCGGGAGCATCACAGCCTGGCAGTCCCTCTCGCGCCCTTCAGAGCCCCACATCCAGGATCCTTGGAGAAGAGAAGGTCCTGTCCTCTCTCTGTGACCTCCTTGGCTCAGTTGTGTTGCATTAAATCTCCATTATGATTAAGCACAGCCATGCCAAACCCAGGATGATAAACAGGAAAACAGAGCCGGCCTGGGTCCCCTCTGTAGGTGAGAGCAGTCTGTCTGGACTCAGAGTCCATTGCACAGACCTTGGGACACACCCAGGCTGCCTTCTCTGAGGTGGTGGAGACACCCCAGACCCCTTCCACTATGATGTGATGGAGACTAGCTGGGTCCTCTCTCCCTGAACCTGCACTCAGGTCGCCTAGCAACCTAGATGGGTGGTCAGCCTGGCCAATCACCTGTGGCTGCTGACATCCACCTGCTTCCCGAGGCTGGAGCAGCCGGAAACCAAGCATATGCCAGCCCCGCCCCCCCAGCCCCATCCACTACCTCTCAAGGCCACCCACCCCTTCGAGGCCCCTCGAGAGGCAAGCACGGTGACCAGTCTTTCTCACCTCACCCTCTGCTCTTCACCCAAGGCCCATTCTGCGGCTTAATCTGTGACATTTAACATAAATAGTTTTCTATTCCCAGCTGACCTTTAATGGCTTTTATCATCAGCTGTGGTTCCTGGCAGCCATACAAGTGCTGCCGCCTCGGCCTATTCCAGCAGAATGCCCGAGGAGGCCCCACAGTTTTCTCCACGTGAAGCCAGGGGGCCCCTCTAGATGTCCGCCCAGACTTGAGCCTGCCACTCTCCGCCTGGAAATACAGTCCCGTGTTTCAATTAGAATTAGCGGGGAAGTCAGTTATTAAGTGGTTAGTTATTATGATAATGGAGATGCCCCACATTAGCTGTGCAGGCCTCTCGTGTGCTTTCCCCTCGTGGCCACTTTTTAACCCCCAGCCCTGCCCTGATGCTCCTCCCTGGGAGGGAGGAGGCCAGGCAAGGCAGGGACTACATCCTGCCCACCCCCACACCCCTACTTACCCCCAACCCCTGCAACAGACGCCATCCCCAGGAAGTGACATGGGCAGTGACATTAATAAAACTGCCCCTCCCCCCAAATCACAAGTCACATCCTCAGGCCACCAGAAGCAGAGGCCATGGTCAAAACCAGTGTCCACCACCCACCACCACCCCGCCCTCACATCTTCCCTTCTGCTCATAAATGGATGTGCCATCATCAGAGGACCCCTTCAGCAGAGGGCTGGGTTTGAGCCAAGGCCCCACAGACACTGAGGGTTCAGAGGAATGCCAAACGAGCCTTAGGCTGGAGGGCAGGGCAGCCGGACTCTAGTCTCATCCAGGTGATCCTGAGCAAGTCACACGATTCGTCAGACCCCACCCCTCCATGTGTAATGAAAGTATGGGTCAGGAGTTTCTGACCATTGCCCTGCTCCAGCATACCTGAAAGATGTGCCATTCCCTGATCAGGGGTGATGGTCTGCTATGGACTGAATTGTGTCCCCCAAGATTCATGTTGAACTCCTAACCCTCAGTGTGACAGGATTTGGAGATGGGGCCTTTGGGAGGTAAGGGCTTCCCTGGTGGCTTAATGGTAAAGAATCTGCTTGTATTGCAGGAGGCCCAGATTTGATCCCTGGGTTGAGAAGGTGCCCTGGAGAAGGAAGGGGCAACCAACTCCAGTATTCTTGCCTGGAGAATCCCACAGACAGAGGAACCTGGTGGGTTACAGTCCATGGAGTTACAGAAGAGTCAGACACAGCTAAACAACAGACAACAATAACCTTTAGGAGGTAACTGAGTTAGATGAGATCATGGGGGTGGGGCCTCCATGATGAGATTAGTGCCCTTTTGTGAAGAGATCCCAGGTCTCTCTTCCCTCAAAATGCTCCCTATCCCCACACACGGCTTCACAAAGAAGAGGTCATGTGAGCACACAGTAAGAGGGTGGCCACCTGCACGCCCCGAGAAGAGGCCTCAGTAGGAAACTATGTTGCTGTCACCTTGATCATGGACTTCCAGCCTCCAGAACAGTGGAAAATAAATGTCTATCATTCAAGCTGCCAGTCTATGGTATTTTCTGACGGTAGCCTGAGCTGGCTAAGCTAGGATCCAATGCAGCAGAAATTCTCTACATCAGGCAGGCATATATGAGAGCTTGGCGGGGAGTGGGGGGACAGAGTCCTGCCACCCTGGCCCTTCCTCCTCTCCTGATGCCTGGTCCTCTCTGTCTGGAGAAGATGCTCTCAGAGTTGTCTTCCAGGCTTGCTCCCAAAATTCTTTCCTAACCATGTCTTCCTCCTCCATTCCCCAGGGAAGAGTATGGGCGGCAGGTCTGTAGCGACCTTTGCAGTCAGCAACTGAGCTCATAATCCTGGTGCCCGCCCTTCCCATCCGTGTGACCTGTGGCAAGTCACCACCGAGCCACCGAGCACCAGTTTTCTTATCTGATAACATCTGGTGAGGATAAACTAGCTCACACGAGAGAAGAGCTCCATGCGGGGACTTACAAGATGTGAGTGCTCAGGAAGAGGTCGTTATTATCAGTGTTATGCTTCCAAAGACCGGGGGACCGGTGGGGGAAGTCAGGGAGAAAAAAAGGAAAAACAAAAAGCACACAATGGTTTCTTTTTCTCCTTGAGATCTGGTGGGTATTTAAGGAGGGAGAAGAAAAGAAAGTCGGGGACCAAACAGGAGATGAGAAGGGGCAGAATGAAGTGAAGATAGAGAGGAAGGAACGTGGGGAGGAACCTCAAATAATGGGAGAAAACGAACTGGAGGAGAGAAAGTTTTCTGATCAGGAAGGGCTGTGCACGATGGGGTCGGGAGGCAGTGGAGGGTGGTGGGGCATGGTGGGGCGATGGGGTCGTGGAGGCAGGGGTGCTTAAAGTGTTTTCTTCTGCTCAGCTGTGCCAACAAGAAAGAAAATTAATCTGAGGAGCCCAGGCAAGGCTGCCCAGATGCAGTACTGACACACAGCTGGTGAAGGCGGCCGCGGCAGGCACGGGCCCCTTGAAAATTCTCTTGCTAACCACTACCTTGGTATCCTGAGCGCCTCCACACAACGGCTGTCTTGTTCTTGGGGGAGGGACTGCTGAAGAGCCACTTGGGTTGATTTCTTTAATCTTCTGACACCGCCTGTCGCAGAGGAGAGTGTAATTGGGACACACTGTACCTTCCCAGCAGCCAAGCCACGGAGAGCCTTGCAAGATGAGAGCCGGTGATGCCCCGGCTGCCAGAATGGGCCAGGCTCTTAATTGGCTTATTTGCTTTTCTTGGAATCTGCCTTGTTTTTTTTCTAGGGATGCAGCTAATGCCTGGATCTCTGTTGGGATTCTCTCTCTAGAAAGGACTAGGGACCCTGGAGCCGTGATGCTGCTCTGGGGGTAGGGTCGCAGGTGAAACCATCAGCAGCCCAAAACCTCAGCTGGAGAACTGTCTACTTGCCAAGAATGCACCCACCTGCTCCTTGGAGCTCCATCCTTGACCTCAAAGACCTGGCCTCTTGCAAGTCTGAGCTCCCATCCCAGGACCTGCCACTTGCTATAAAGAGTCAATTGAGGAGCGAGGTTCTATTTTTTTAAGAGGGAGGCGGGAGTCAGCCTCTTGCTTCCCATGCTAGGCTGGCCAAAGGGATGCAGCAGGGAGGGTAGGAGGATTTGGGAAGGGAGAGGGGCTTGGGGGTACCTGTCTGCAGAGAGGAGGCAGAGAGAAACAGGGCTGTCTTTCTTTGGGTTGCGGCCACAGAATGCCATAGGCTGGGAGATGAAACTACAAACGTTGGCTCCTCACAGTTTTGGAGGCTGGGAAGCCCAAGGTCAAGGCCCAGACAGAGCCAGTGTCTGGTGAAGGGCCACTTCCTTGATTGCAGAAGGCTCTCTTCTTGCTGTGTCCTCACAGAGCAGGGAGCAGAGAAGGGAACAAGCTCTCTGTCTCTTCTTACAAGGGCACTAATCCCCACATGAGGACAGCACCCCTGTGACCTAACGACCCCAAAGGTCCCCACCTCCTAATACCATAATACCACCACACTGAGGTTTAGGGTTCCAACACACAAAGCGTGAAGAGGACACAGTCAGTTCATAACACCTGCCCTGCCTCTCCCAGGGTCTGGAGGCCCCAGGGGCTCCTTGGCTTGTAGTCGCATCACTCCAGTGTCTGCCTGAAACTTCACACGGCCTCCTTCTCTGTGTCTGAATCTCAAAGCTGCCTCTCTTACAACATCTGTCATGGGATTTAGGGCCTGCCCTGAATCCTAATTTTGAGATCTCATTTTGAGATCTTTAGCTTAGTTATACCTTCAGAGGGGATTCCCAGGTGGTGCTAGTGGTAAAGATCCTGTCTGCCAATGCAGGAGACATAAGGAGATGCGGGTTCGATCCCTGGGTTGGGAAGATTGGCTGGAGGAGGAAATGACAACCCACTGAAGTATTCTTATCTGGAGAATCCCATGGACAGAGGAGCCTGGTGGGCTATAGCCCATGGAGTCACGAAGAGTTGGAAATGACTGAAGAAACTTAGCACATAGCTTCAAAGACCCTTTTCCAAATAAGATCTACAGATTCCAGGAGTTAGGATGTGAGTGAATCTTTTGAGGGCTATCATTCAAGCCATTAGTCTTTCCTGGTAGCTCAGAGGTTAAAGTGTCTGCCTGAAATGCGGAGACCTAGGTTTGATCCCTGGGTTGGGAAGATTCCCTGGAGAAGGAAATGGCAACCCACTCCAGTACTCTTGCCTGGAGAATTCCATGGACGGAGGAGCCTGGTGGGCTACAGTCCGCAGTGTCGAAAAGAGTCGGACACGACGAAGCAACTTCACTTTCACTTTCTTTCTTTCATTCAAGCCATTGCAATATCCGCTCAAATATTTAAAGACATGGTCTCGATGCATCTCCTCTTCTCCAGGTAAGATCTCATCCTGGCGTCCTCCAACATGTCTTCAGTGTAACCTGCCCGAAGCCCAGGTGACCCCACTGGGCAGAAGTCAGTCTTCTCCTGGGCAGCTTCTACCTCCCCTTCAATCGGACCTTCACAGTGACCTTGACATTCACTCTTTAGCCCCATTTAAGACGATGACCTTGGGACTGGCCTCGCAGTCCAGTGGTTAAGACTGCACTTTCAGGCGGTGTGGATTTGATATCAGGTCAGAGAACTAAGGTGCCACTTGGCCAGTAAAAAATAATAAAATAAAATGGTGAGCTTGTGGTTCAGGGAAAGTCCACCTGCCCAGGCTCCTCAGCTCAGAACTGGGGGCTCGGCCTAGAATTCCCGTCTATGCCTCCAAACAACCCTGCGCCTCCTTTGTCAAGCATGTTGGACTAATGTCCCCAGCCAGCGTGCCTGGTGAGTTGGTGGGGGTGGGGACAGTGAGCCACGAGCACTTTGTCCAGGTACCAGGAAGAAGAATCAATGAAAAACAGGCCTGGCCGGAAACTTGCCAAGAGGCTCGAGGAGACAAATAGCAGGTGCGCTGGCCACGACGGGCCAGGACAGCACGAGTCTGCTGGCTCCCGGGCGCTGCTAAATCACCGCCCTCCCCTGCCACAGGCCTGCCATCTCCCTGCTCCCACCGCCCTGAGTTTCTCTTTCCTGGGGGATGCTAACCATCAGGTGCCCCGTGTCTCAGTCTCCATGAACTCAGGCCTGGTGTAGCTCTGTGTTCTGTCTTCTCTACCTCTCTAACCTGGTCTGGTCCGTGCAACAGCCAAGAACTCTCTGGCTTATTCTTCCTGGCGGGCTCCCGGCTCTAATGGCTAGGTGCCTAGAGCATCCGGCAGGACAGGCTCATCTGAAACCCCTTGAGAAGCTCCAGGACAGCTCTCCATCCAAGCTGGCAAAGAGAGTGTGGACCCCGGCATGTGCCAGCCTCATCAGAATTAATGCCACCTATTGTGCTTCCCAGGTGAGGCCAGTGGTAAAGAACCGGCCTGCCAATGCAGGAGATGCAAGAGACACAGCTTCGATTCCTGGGTGGGGAAGATTCCCTTGGAGGAGAGCTTGGCAACCCCTCCAGTATTCTTGCCTGGAGAATCCCACGGACAGAAGGGCCTTTCAGGCTACAGTCCATGCGGTCACACGGAGTCGGACATGCCTGAAACGACTTATCACGCACGTGGGTGCTGGGGCTCAGGGGTGGCAGGGCCTCTGAGCTGCTCTGAGATGGCGCTTGCCTCTGCTGCTAGCTACAGCCATATCCATCTCAGGGCACAGGGGAGACCCAGCTGACCCTGGTCCTCACATCTGGTTCTTTAAGCCCATCTGGGCTCCTCCACTCCACTGTTTTCTGGCTGACCTCAAACCAGTGACAGAACCTCTGTGAGCACAGATGTCTTCTTCTGTTCAGTGGTAATAATAATGGGACCTCCCTCCAGGCTTCCCTGGTGGCTCAGATGGTAAAGAATCTGCCTGCAATGCGGGAGACCCAGGTTCGATCCCCAAGTTGGGAAGATCCCCTGGAGACGGGAATGGCTACCCTCTCCAGTATTGCCTGGAGAATGCTATGGACAGAGGAGCCTGGTGGGTTACAGCCCATGGGGTCACGAAGAGTCAGACACGACTGAGTGACTAACACTCTCCCTTTCTTAAAGGACAGTGTATCTGTTAGTGCCTCACACAAGCGGCTACTGTCAACGTCACTGCTGTGTGTTAGAAGGCGTAAGTGGGATGGCACCAGTCCCTTCTGCCAGGGCACCCACCTCTCTCCCCTACCCCCTTCAGTATTCCATCAATGACCAAGTTTCCGGTCCTAATGCCGAGATCCATTGCCATTGTTATGAGATGAATGGTGCCCCCCAACTTTGCATGGTGGAGTCCTAACCCCCAGGACCCCAGAATGTCACTGCATCTGGAGATAGGACCTTCAAGAGGTAACTGAGTCAAAACAAGGTCATACGGATGGGCCCTGACCCAGTAGGACTAGGGTCCTTTTCAGAAGAGGACATACCGACACACTCACACGGGGACAGACAGAAGGCGATCATCCACAAGCCAAGTGACAGACCTCTGAGAAGGAGGCAACTCTGCCTTCATCTTGGTCTCAGTTGTCCCGCCTCCAGAATTGTAAGAAAATACGTTTCTGCTGCCTAAGCTGCCCATCCCAGGGTTCTGGGAGCTACTGGGCTGGCCACAAAGCTTGTCTGGGTTTTTCTGTGTCATCTCATATCCTGTGAAAAGCCCAAACGAGCTTTTTGGCCAACCCAATAATAAGGCTGGGGCTTCCCTGGTGGCTGAATGGTAAAGAATCTCCCTGCCAATGTAGGACATGCCGGTTCAATCCCTGGATCAGGAAGATCCCCTGGAGGAGGAAAAGGCAATCCGCTTCAGTATTCTTGCCTGGAGAATCCCATTAACAGAGGAGCCTGGTGGGCTACAGTCCATGGGGTCACAAAGAGGCAGACGCAACGTAGCGACTGAACAACAACGATAATACGGCTGTGACCGCTGTGGGTTCCGGGAACGCTGATTCCGAAGAATGTCCTTTGGGGGCTGTGTCAACACGGGGCTCATTGTCAAACACATTGGGAACCATTGGGTTGAGTCAAACTACGTGTTTTTTGTTTTTTTTGTTTTTTTAAATGAGAGACTCCTTGCAGCTCTGACCATGCTCGGAGCCGCTGTGACTCTGTGTCACACAGGGGACAGGTTAGGTGGCATTTCCTAACTTACAGGACTGTCTTGAACATGAAATTCTCTCCTGCAAAGCAGCCAGGAGATCTGTGTTCTGTAGACCATCCGGACATTCTGTAAACTTCTGTCTTCAAGGATTATTCTGCATCAAGGGCTCTACTCGCTGCTCCCTCCTTCCCCTCCCCACCTTCACCCGCTGGGGGTTTGTCGGGGGGAAAGTCTCAAAGCCTGGACCAGCAGGGTAGGGGGTGGGGTAGGAGACCCTGGCCCCACACTCTCTGCCTGCTGCTGAGAGAGTCGCTTTCCAGATCAGACAAGCGACAGGGCCAGCCAGAGCTCCGTGTTTTATGACCCTATCGTGTGTGAGATCTTGCCCATTAGGGAGAAGCTGTCAACGCAAAACATGGATTTCAAGACATACTTTCTACTCCAGGATTATGAATAACCCCTCCGATCATTAGAACCGGAACATTTTTTAAAAATCCAATTTGTTTCCCGCCTCAAAAACCATTTACTTTGCTCCCTGCTTTCCGTGTTCAGAAGGGAGGCTGGATCCTGGAGCTTCCCAGAATCCTGGCTCTGAAAACCTTGTGCCCCCAGAAAGAGTGCAAGCCCCTCATCTGAAACCTGCATCTCCCCTAGAATTATCTGCCATCTATTTCCCGCAGCGCAGCTGTGTGTTTCCAAGGGAAGGCGTCCTCTCTATAATCAGACAGAGCTGGCGAGAGCCCTGTGTGTGGATGGGGCCAGCATCCTCGAGGAAGGATGGAGTGGGACCCAGGGGGGCAAGAGTGGGACCACAGCATTGGGGAGAGGACATTCCCTCTTCCCAACAGGGAGATTGGGAAAGGGGCTGATTTTGATTTGGCAAGTCCCAAAGCGAGGCATAAATCCAAGATTAGAAGAAAGTGAAAATATTAAGCAGGCAGAAGGGCATGAAAAATCTCCGTTTCTGGCTCTCCCTCCTCACCAGCCACTCCAGCCGGGGCTTCCAGAAGAAATGATGCCTCCTCCGCCTCCCCTGCTTCGCACGGCCTCACTGCTCTGCAGTAAAATCTGACACGAGAGATTCATCGGAACATGTGCCCCCGTCCGCCTCCCATCAGCCCGCCGTAGGGACAGGAGCTGTTCATCTTCCTTCAGGCTCAGCCTGCAGCATGGTGAGGGGCACCTTGCCCAGCTCTGTGATCAGAGGGGGCACTGAGGTCCCTCCCCACAGCTGGACACCTTCCAGAGTCGTGGTTTGTCCACTGTCTCAGTCCAGGCTGGAGTGGTGTCTTCTCAGCAGGTCAGACAAACCTCCTGGGAGGCTGGAAATGGGGGTGGGGTCTGGACCATCCGGCTCATCACTCCCCAGACCTTCTTCCTGCCTGCCTAGCCCTGCAGCGTGCTC
The DNA here is from genome assembly GCF_027580195.1 of Bos mutus. Lineage (NCBI taxonomy): Eukaryota > Metazoa > Chordata > Mammalia > Artiodactyla > Bovidae > Bos > Bos mutus. The sequence continues at coordinate 5,735,863 of NC_091635.1, read as the reverse complement.
TGGAAATGGCCATGAGCTGGACACTCGCCCTGCCCTGGAGAGAGTCAGTGTCTTGGGGGGAGAGGGACATGGCAGTAGCTGTTTACAAGGCCACTAGAGCGATCAGAGTGGGGACAGGCATGGCCGGGGGCCTAGAGGAGGTGAGGACTGACCACTGGAGGCCTCAGGGAAACATCCCAATAGAGGGCCCTGGAGCTGGACCCACAAGGATAGCAAGGAGATCAACCAGCAAGAAAGGACTGGCTTTCCCTGCGGGACTCACTGCTCCCTGAAAGGACCTCATTTTCGCCCTCTGACTTGTGGGTTGTCCTTCCATCCCCCTGCGTGTGTGTGCATGTTGAGGCTCTCCAGTCGTGTCCAGCTCTTTGCAACCCTACGGACTGTAGCCCTTCAGGCTCCTCTGTCCATGGGATTCTCCAGGCAAAAATGCTGGAGTGGGTGGTCACGCCTTTCTCCAGGGGATACTCCCGACCCAGGGATCGCACTCACATCTCTTACATCTCCTGCATTGGCAGGTGGGCTCTTTACTAAAATGCCTGAAATCTCCATCCTCGTAAAATGAACCCAGTGGAGCCAAGGCCTTTGTCTATTTGGTTCCTCTGTGTGTGTGTGCTTAGCTCAGGGCCTGGCACATAGCAAGCCTTCAACAAATGTATCAATTGCTCTGGAACTCAGGCGGAGGAGACCTAAGGTGCTTGGCGAGGGGGCAGGCTGAAAGAGTCTGGTGGGGTGCCAAGTCCCCGCTCTGCGCCCCACCCCCCGTCCCCATCGATGCAGGTACCAGGTGGGCGTTGCCAAGGACTGTCTCCCTTCACGACTCCCAGACACACTGGTGCTGCCACGAGGGCCCCAGGCGAGGTCTGCCTTCCCCGCCAGATCGGGGCGGGGAGGGGGAACCCTGACTACCCCCACCCGCACCCTCTCCAACACCCGTGTCATCCAGCCCAGCATCTCGGGTGCCTCTGGGCTTCCATTTCTGCCTCTATTGAGCCGCGGTCCCATTTAGCTCTCATTTGTAAGTGGGCCTCAGCCCAAGCAAAAGATTCAGCAGGAATCCGGCCGGGTTCCCAGACGCTTAATTGGAGCCGGGCTCTTCATTACCTGCACACCTGTTTCCCAGCGCCATATGGTCTGAGGTAAATAGACTGTAATTGTTTATCCAGAGTCGGTTCTGCCGCGAGGGAGGGAGCGGGTGCGGGGCCCGCAGCCCCCAGCCCTCCCGCCTCACCATCCTTCCCGCTGCCACCCCCTCCCTGGGCCGCTGAAGGACAGAGCCCCCCAGCACAAGGTGAGACGTCTGCAGCCCTGGGAGCAGAGCCCCGTCCACATCCCGGCCCACTCGGGAGGGGCTTCTCCTCCGACTCCCAGGGCAGGGCCCCGCCCCGCCGCGTCAGCTGCCAGGAGCTTGGCCGCCGTGCCTCTCTGCCCTTGCCACGAGGCTGGGCAGGCGGGCACCTCTCAAGGCCTGGGCTCATTTATCTCTTTTCCCCGCGGAGGCTGAAGGATGTCTGAGAGGCCTGGGCCGGATCTCAGCCTGCCAGCCTTTAACTCAATGGCCTTGTGAGAGCCTGAATATTTCAGAGCCCCGGCTACCTTCAGCAGGAATAAAGGCAGTGAGTTCTACATCACAGGGGTGCTGATAACGGATGGAGCTCCCATTTAAGGGGTGTGTCCACGTGTCGGGACAGCTGCTAGGAGCTTTAGACATAGGACCTCATTTAATCTTTGGAGCGGGGAATGTTATTAGTCACCCTTTACAGATGAACACGGGCTTCCCAGGTGGCTCAGTGCTGAAGAACCTGCCTGCCAATGCAGGAGACGCAGGTTCAATCCCTGGGTTGGGAAGATCCCCTGGAGAAGGAAATGGCAACCCACGCCAGTATTCTTGCCTGGGAAATCCCACAGACAGAGGAGCCTGGCAGGAGTCTGAAAGTCAGACACGACTTAGTGACTAAACAATAGCCGCAGGTGAGCACATTGCGGCTTAGGTGGGGTAAACCACTAACCCAGGGCCGCCCAGGCAGAGACCAGGGAGTTAGAATTCTACCCCAGCTCTGTCGACTCACCAGCTCAAGCCCCTGAGCACCCTGCTAGACTTACATGAGGAGATGACGCATGAAAGGGGCCTGGCCTGGAGGTGGGAGCACAGAGGGGCATCCACAAATGCCCACTCCCTCCTCTCTGCCCTTCCTTTCCTGAGCAGAGCTCTCCCACAGCCCCGCTCCGCCTGCTCGGTGCAGCGCCCAGCTTCAGGCTGCTCACATGCCCTCCTCCAAAGAACGGTGTACGTAGGGTATCCCTGCCTCCTCCTCCCCAGCCAGCCCACCGGGAGAGGTGGTCCTCCCCCAAGGTACGGCTGAGCCCTGGTTGCTGGTGATGTGGGAAGGGCAGACGAAGGAGGTAGATGGCTGGCAGGGTCCCAGACGGAGCCCGGCTCCGGACCTTGGAAGGAGTAGGAAGTTGATCTTAAGAAAGAACCGGGGCTGGCACTTCCCTGGCAGTCCAGCGGCTGGAACTCAGCATTCCCGATGCAGAGGGGCCCAGGTTCCATCCCTGGTCTGGGAACTGGATCCCACATGCCACAGCGAATTGTTTGTGCACTGCAGCGAAGACTGGAGGTCCCGTGTGCCGCAACTTAAGATGAAAGAACCAGGGCCCCTGAGCATCTGAGGGACTCTGACTGAGGAGATGGCCTCAGGCAGGAAACCCGGTGCTGAGCATCTGGCAGGGGACCAGAGCAGAGCCACACCCACTGGGCCTCATTTCCAGGCACAACCCCACGAGGCTCCCTGAGTCCTTTCCCTTCCCTGCCCAGAGCTCCACCACTTGCCCCCCGCCCAGAGGCTCCAGGAGGATGGATGGTTTCCCCAAGCCCAAGAGAAAGGATGCTGTGTCCTCTTAATCTGCACTGAATTGCTCTTTAATATGATGAAGGGCTGCCAGCCCCTTCAGCCCTGATGGATCCCTTCTGCTTCAGAGACACCGGCTCCTGCCTGGAGTCTCCTGCCTGGGCTGGGGAGGCAGCTTCGTGGTGGGCTCAGATTCGGCTTCACCTGCCTGGTCAGTGGGCAGCAGCGGCCCCTGCCCCCAGGCCTTGGATCCATCGGGTCCCGCAGGAGGATCAGAGGAAGCATGGGGCCCGATTCCCGTCCTCCGAGACCCTCTCATCTCTCTGGAGAGATAGATGTCAATTTCTCCACTACACACACACTTTTCAGACCTTAAAAGCAACCCCCCCACCCCCGCAAGTCAAACATATGGCCGCCAGAAGCCTGCAAACCAGAGAGGCAGAAGAGAAGGCAGAGAAGGGATGCTGGAGGCGGGGAGATAATTAGGGAAGACTTCCTGCAGGAGGTGCCCCCAGGCAGCAGGAGATGTCTGGTTCCCTGATTGCTCTGTGGAAGCTACGGGTTGAGACAGCAGCAAGAATTCTGCGAAGGAGAAAAAATATGTAAGAAAAAAATAAAAAGCTTTTCCTAGCAAGTTTTCCATCTGCCTATGGGGGATGCCCTTTGAAGAAGAACCTCAAGCCCCGAGCAGTAGTGCCTGACTCCCACATCTGCAGGAAAGGGAAGGAGTTTTAGAAAGATATTTACATTTTTGCATCCATTGGCCCCTCAGGGGATGCCCTGCGGCTCTGCCCTGGCCTGGTGAGTACAGGGATGTTTTCAACCACAGGCATCAGGCAGGAGGCTGTCTGAGGATCCAGTAAAGGGCGTGTCCTGCCTTCTGCATGGAAAGCGTGGAAAGTGTCCTGGAGGTGGGGAGTCCTTCACCCACTCCAGCGAATGTGAGCATCGGAAGAAATTCTTGTAAGTCAAAATATTCCAAACAGGAAGTGAGGTCCTGGGTGGGGATGGGGGCAAGCGGTCAAGAGGGAAGGAAATGGACTTGTGCTGGTCTTCCCAGGTGGCGAGAGTGGCAAATGAACCCTCCTGCCAATGCAGGAGACATAAGAGATTCGAGTTTGATCCCTGGGTTGGGAAGATCCCCTGGAGGAGGGCATGGCAACCCGCTCCAGTATTCTTGCCTGGAGAATCCCATGGACAGAGGAGCCTGGCGGGCTGAAGTCCATGGGGTCACAAAGAACTGGACACAACTGAAGTGACTTAGCATGCATGCATGCAACCCTTTGGAGAAGGAAATGGCAACCCACGCCAGTATTCTTGCCTGGGAAATCCCACAGATAGAGGAGTCTGGTGGGCTGCAGTCCACGGGTCACAAAGAATCGGACAGGACTGAGGCAACTTAGAACGCATGGAGTCTTGTGGCGGGAATAGGACCAGGTGCTCTGTGGACAGTACCTTATTCATCCTCAAAAATAATCATGCAGGGAGGTGCTGCCCCCACCTCACAGGTCAGGACACCGAGGGTCGCAGACAGTAAGCCACTTGCCAGGGTTTTACCTCCAGAGGTGCCAGGACTGGCATTTGAACCTAAACCACTCTCTACCTTTGCTTGAACCCGCCACTTGTGGCAGGATCCGGAAAGGGGCAGCAGCTGGGTGGGGGCCCTGGTATAGCACCGGCTACCACGATATCGGGTCAGGATCAACCTATAGACTCACGGGGACCGTCACGGCTGGCAGGAGAGGAGGAGGGAAGAAGGCCCCTCTCCTGGGCCTTCGATCAAACTCCTTTTTCCAGACCCCGAAGCCCATCCATCAAGCCCTGCCAGCACCCTGCCATCTCCTGGGTACCCACTGGACCAGCATCTTTGAGTCCGCAGCTGGGGATTCTCTTAGCACACGCAGGGTCCAAGGTCAAACGGCTGGGAGCTAATGCCCTTGGGAGTAGCCCAGCCAATATCAGCTCGGAATCCGAGGACAGAAGTTCTAGCTCCCTCGATCCTTGGGGCGGAATGACTTTGGGGTGCTCCTCACCATCTCCTCACTTCCGCCGTGGAGTTGAACGCCCTTTGTTCATGGCAATGACCTTCCCGACAGCATAGCACCCAGTATCGGCTCCCGCCCCTCCTGGTCCTGGGGTCACCTCCCAGAGACGCTCCTCGAACTGAGTGTCCTGTCCCAGGCCAGCTTCTGGGCGACCCTCGCTAAGATCTCCCCTGAGTGTGTCCTTCCCCACCCCCAGCCTCCCGCCCACCCGGCTCCCATTTATCAGGAGAAAGAGGATTGGTTTTCTCCTTGAGGAGACATAACTAATAACCAGACACACAGACCAAAGACACAGGCATCAAATATTACACAGGCCCGAGCGAGATCCTTATCTGTATCGAAGCCCCGTGCTTTATCGTTCCGGCCACGGCCGCCCGGCCCTCTCATTGATGAAGTGCGTTATAAGTGCTAAGTAATAATAATACCGTAAAATGCCTGGGTGCTCAAGCATGGGCTCTGGGCTCCAGATAAAATGCCAGACAGATAGATTAGCAGGCGGAGGAAATGCTCTGGGAGCCGTCTCCCCACAGCTCCCCGGGCCTAATAGATGGGTCCAATCAGACCACTTCAATTACCACTTGGGGACTAATAGCTGAGAGTCTGATTGCATCCCCTGTCCGGGCGCGGTGTGACTGTGCCGAGCCAGTGACGGCGGGTGGTGGGGGGTTGTGGGGAGAGCCTGAGCGCCTGGAGGCTGGGAGGTGTGCTACCCCGTGGGCCGGGGGCGGAGTGGGAGCATCCTCTGGTTTGATCCGGGAGCACCCCCTTCCCAGATCCCGCAGCCCCCATCTGGTCCTTTCTGAGGACCCAAGGCCAGAGCACCACCAGCATCCTCTGCTGGCCTCCCTGGTCTCCTCCTTTCCGCGGGGCTCCGGGGGGAAAGGCAGGAAACCCTTTCAACCTCTTTGAAACTTTCCATCAAGGGAGATGGGAGTTTCTGTCACCTCTAATGAAGGGAGAAGGCAGGGGCCTGGCCAGGGTCAGGCAACCAGGAGGACAAGCGGTTTGCTTCCCTGGGGAGGACGGTTTAGGAGAAGGTGGTGGCTTTGTCTCTGTGGAGAGCCACTGGAGCCACATCCAGGTGGAGGGGCACCCAGGGAGTGAGCTCGGAGCTGAGTCAGGAGGAGGGGGTGTGTGCCAGCAGGGTCAGAGGTCAGAGAACGGCCCAGTGGGGTGCGGGCTCCAGGGGCCAGGATCTAGGCCCAGGCCGCGGGCTATGAATGGGCGGGAGGGCTCTGACTCGCGGGGACAGAGGGACAAGTGGAGATGCCCTAGGGAGTCCAGGGGGCCCAGGGCCTGGGTCCGAGCTCCTCCACCACCCTCTTCCTCTGCCCTGCCCCCTTCCCTGCAGGAAACATCGGAATGACCGCAACTGCACGTGTTTGAGAAACAGATGGGAACCTATAGTCTGTTTGTTGAACTGGAGACTCTCTTTTCCATATGAGGCCACTGACCTTCAGAATATCAGAAAAGAGAAGGAGCAGGAGGAGGAGAGGAAGGAAGACGGGGAGGCTCAGGGAGAGAAGGGAGGGGAGAAGGAGGACGAGGAGGAGGAAGCGGCGAAAACAATTTACACAAAATTTATGTTCGAGAGAGAAAATAAGAAAATGTTTGATTCCTTCCCAGTCCTGGAGAGAACAGAGCGGGGAATGTTGCTGAACACGTTTTTTTGTTGTTTTTTTTTTAAATAAATGAGAAACAGAATCGAAAATCTCATCCAGTCCACATAAGGACTAATATTGAAGTGCTCCCAACTGGGTTGTTGATCCTAAGAGACAGGCCGGGAGGAGACAGGAGTAGGAGGAGACGGGAAGGGTGCCCCATAGACCCCATCAAGGGGCACCAGGCTCCACGCACAACCGAGCCGGAAGAACTCGCCCCGAGTCCCCACGTGCAGGAGGAAGACGGGCACATTCCCCTGGAAGGAGACGGAACTCCTACACTCGCTTGTGAGTCAGAGATGAACCGATGGGAGACAGACTCACCAGGGGACCAGGGGACGTGACATGTCAGGGATGTGGATGGTGTGGAAGGTGTGGATGAGCTGGACGGGCTGGACGAGATGAGGGGACAGGCTCAAGCTGGAAGAGGACGCCGAGGGAAGGAGGAACCAGAGCTGGGTTGGCAAAGGCCAGGGGTACGGATGGAGAACGGGCATCTGGAGGAGGCGCTGTCTAGGAAAGAGACCGGCAGAGCCAGACAGCTAGCTCCTCAAGATGGACATGGAAGAAACGGGAAGGAAAGGCTTTACTCCCTCCTCCTTCCGGAGGGTCTGAGAGAGGGGAGGGGAGGTGTGGTGGGCTGGGCTGAGCAGACCCTTCCTGGCAGGGTGAACCTAGGTAGGGTGCGGGCTCTGGCATCACACAACGGTTTTCCAGCTCCTGCAGACCCTGCCCAAGTCCTAATTCCCCACCAGTCCTCTTCCCGTTTTCATTCCGACCCCAGGAGGAGCCAAACTGGCATCTTGCTAGGAGGGCAGGCCGTCCCCTCTCTCCACCCACTTGTTGCAGCCCACCAGCCCAGCCAGCTGTTGAGACGCTGGGGTTGATAACGGCTGCCCTGACAAAGCACCACGGGCTGGGCCACCTAAGACGCCCTTCCCGTCCCCTCCTACTCCTGTCTCCTCCCAGCCTGTCTCTTAGGATCAACAACCCAGTTGGGAGCGCTTCAATATTAGTCCTTATGTGGACTGGATGAGATTTTCAATTCTCTGTTTCTCATTTATTTAAAAAAAAATGCATTGTAAGAAATGCATTTTCTCACAGTTCTGGAGGCTGGATGTCTAAGATCAAGGCGTCAGCACGCTGGTTTCCTCGAGGCCTCTGTCCTTGGCTTCTCCTTGTGTTTTCACATGGTCTTCCCTAGCCCGCCAGGCTTCTCTGTCCATGGAACTGCCCAGGCAAGAATACTGGAGTGGGCTGCCGTTCCCTTTTCCAGGGGATCTTCCTGACCGCCCAGGAATTGAACCCATGTCCCTCGTGTTGGCAGGTGGGTTCTTTCCCACTGAGCCGCCTGGAAAGCCTCAAGGAGCCAGGACTGGGTGCAAACTCAGGCCACTCAGCCCTGACCTGGGGAGCCACTGCCCTCAGAAGCGATGCCCTGTGGGATGGCTGGGAACAAAGTTCTTAAATCGGAACCAGGATGTGACTGGGGTCTGCCAGGGTCTCTTGCCTCCTCTAGAAGGGGCTCCCAGGGCGCTGCTGGCTGGGGGAGCACTCACAGGGGCCCATCTGCATCCAGGGTAATGGTCATGACGGGAGGACCTGAGCCAGATGTCTGGTTCACTGTGTGACCTTCACCATGGGACTCAACTCACCTGTGGCTTGGTTTTCTCCTCTGCAAAATGGGGCAAGGAGAGCACCGTGTCACCTAGAGGACCAAATGGGTCCCTACGTGAAAATCCCGCACAACCGCGCCTGGCCGGCGGCAGGACAGCTGCCTGCGTGTTAACTATTAGATTGTATGGCAAGAGGGGTGCTGTCTCATTCTCTGAGCAGTTGGCGGAAGAGTCCTCTTAGAGACCTGCCTCTGTCAGGCTGCTCGAGATAGAAGCTGGGTCCTAGGAGCCTGGTGGGGGAATGGCCGCCTCATAGAGACACAGGAGGAGCAGTCGGCTGCAAGGATGGAGGAGAAAGGCAGAGCCGGGGTCAGCGGGGTGGCATGACCCAGGGAGCCTGGAAGCTCGAGAGGTGCCCCTACAACCCCTCAAGTCTCACTAAACTCACAAGATGCCTGACGCCAGTGGATTGGGTTTAATATCCATTTCTGCGCAGATAATGTCCCCAGGGATGGCTGCAGGCACAACACTGAAGGTTTGAGCCAGCGTTTTCAGAATCTCTGAGGGGTTGGGGGTGAGGTATTCACCGTGGCGGCTTCCCCGGGACCTGTCTCCCGAGGGATGGCTCACATCTCAATTACACGGAAGAGACTCCAGCCCCGAGGGCCTGGCCTCCTGGGCTACTGCAAGGCCCACCGCAATTGCAAATGGAAAAGACAATTGGGTGTCAGAGATGGTTTGAGTCTCTGCTCAGACCCAGACAGGTGACTTTTACGGAATTCTGGTGCGAGAACCCCCGGGCTCCAGGACCGTTTCCCCAGAGGCAGTGCACTCCTCCCTACACGCCCCTCGCCTCCCCAGTCTGCCGGGCGATTGAATCCAGCCTGTGTCTCCGGGGCCCGGAATGGAATTTTATCAGGGATCCCTGGAACTGGAAAGCTTATTTGCAGCCTCCCGCCGGCGGCTCCAGATAAAGAATGCAGCCTCTGTGCTGCGGTGTCGAAAGCCGTGCCTGGTCCCCATCCATCATGCTGTCACAGCATCACCCCGGACAGCTCTGCTTCAAGCAGAATCAGGTGGAGGACTTTCTGCCCAAGAATAACAAACAGCAGCAAAGTCAGGTGAGGCAGTCTTTGCTCCCACCATCCCTGCACTACAGGGGAACGAACGTATGGTTTCCCCGTGTCATCCCCCCAGCACCCCCCTCGCTCCACATCCCCAGAGGCTGGGTGGCAGGAGTCATCAACCCTCATCTGGTTCTAGAAGCCTCTAAATATCATTGTGGGTTTCTATCTTAGCGGGTAGGAGACAGAGATTGGGACGATGGAAATGCTTTGCATGCAGAGAGCTTTTGTAAAATTCATCCACGTGCCTTCTCCGATTGATCTTTTATGGCCACCCTTAATGGGGAGGTATTTTTTTTTAATCCTTTCACTTTCGGTGGCATAGCATGTGGGATCTTCCCCAGCCAAGAATTGAACCCACGCCTCCTACAGTGAAAGCATGGAGCCTTAACCACGGGACCTCCAGGGAAGCCCCTCAGGGAGGCACTGTGATTTGCCAGTTGACAGATGAGGCAAATGAAGCTCAGAGAAGATAAGTGACTTTTCCAAGGTCACAGAGAGAGTCCCCAGGTGGGGAGGGGAGAGGTGGAGCTTGAATCCCATCCTTTTGACTTCAGATCACGTGCTCTTTACACTCTTTATGCTACAGCTGTCCTTTCCTCAATCCCAGTCTCTCTCATGCTGTCCTTGTTGCTGTTTGTCCTGCCAAACCTAGTCCCCAGACGTGGAGTGAGGTTCGCCCTCCCGGGTAGGGACACTAATCTGCAGCCCACCTGCCCTCCCTGCTCTGAGGCACACCTGGCTGGAACCAGGGAGGCAGGGGCCACGGAGCCAGCGGGGTAGGGGACAGTGGTCCAGTAACTCTCTTTGATCTGATGGATCCAGGAGCCCAAGCCAGCGCTGTTTCCTTCTTGATGAACATGCAGGGAGACAAGGAGGCTGGGACCTGGCTCCCGGCCCTCTTCCCACAGCGGGGATGTCATCACCCCCGACCAGGAGACTCAACACCTGAGGAAACTGTGACTCATCCATTTGAAATGGTACCAGCTGCTCCAATGGGAATCCTTTTGGTGGAGCGATGGGATGGACCTGGTTCCACACTTCATTCCGATGACAAGGAGCATTGTTTCTAAACCCAGATGGTACCATGGACCCCAACATGAGGGAGAAGAGGAGGAAAGAAGGAAACAGGAGCACCCCAGCATCCATCTATCATCACTGAGCAAGAGAGGGTACCAGACACATCACCTCCAAGAAGCACCCATCTCATAACATCCGTACGGGGCCAAAGGGGCAACGGCAGGCAGCTGGAACATGGAAGGGGAGGGAAGGACGGTGGAGAGGGAGGCCTGGAGCCCCTGGAGGAGAGTTAAAACACAGAGAGAAGCCACCTAGGAGTAAGAATAAGGAGCCTACACGGTGGCAGCTGTCTGGAAGAGAAGAGTTAGTGTGTCGAGGAGGAGATGAGCACACAGAAGCTGAGCAGCTCCTGGGCACCTGGTGCCAGGCTGCGATGGTGGAGCCTGAGCCGGTTTGGAAATGGAGACACAGCGCAGAGAAGCCTTTCATTCACTCACTCACTCATTTATTCATGAAACACTCGCAGAGTCCGACTCTGAAAGACGTGGGGCTGAACTCTGGAGACGTGCAGCTTAAGAGGTTCCATGGGGAACTGGGCCAGAGAGCAATGAGGGGTGGATCCTGATGCCATCAGCCTGCACGTGGGAGCGGAGGAAGAGGATGCGGCTGAGGTTCCCCAGGGGCAGGTGTCGTTCAGTCACTCAGGCATGTCCGACTCTCTGCAACCCCATGGACTGCAGGACGCCAGGCTTCCATGCCCCTCAGTATCTCCCAGAGTTTGCTCTAACTCATGTCCATTGAGTCGATGATGCCACCCAACCATCTGATCCTCTGTTGTCCTGCCTTCAGTCTTTCCCAGCATCAGGATCTTTTCCAATCAATCAGCTCTTCACACGTGGTGGCCAAAGTATTGGAGCTTCAGCATCAGTCCTTCCAATAAATATTCAGGATTGATTTCCTTTAGGATTGACTGGTTTGATCTCCTTGCAGTCCAAGGGACTCTCAAGAGTCTTCTGTAGCACCACAGTTCAAAAGCATCAAATCTTCGGGGCTCAGGTGGACTGTGAGAAAAATAGAGAGCTCAGGCAGAATCCCAAGGAAATGCCACTTAAGGACAAGCATGAAAAGATGTCTTCCAAAAGGCGACCATCCACTTCCAAAAGGCGACATCATGAATGAATGAGCGAATGGAGAAACTAGGGCCAGACTGTATCCCAGGACCTGTGGAAGGAGAAAATAAAATCCAACAAAAACCCCTCTCATCCCAGACTGGCCCTGTATGAGGCTGGGCTCCTGGGGGAGCCCAAGGGGCATAATCATGGTATCCACCTCCAAGGAGATCACAAGAGGGCAGGAAGCCACAGGGTAAACAAGCAAAATTTAAATGACCCCCAAAGAGTTAGGGGCTTCCCTGGTGGTTCAGATGGTAAGGAATCCACCTGCAATGTGGGAGACCTGGGTTTGATCCCTGGGTTGGAAAGATTCCCCTGGACGAGGGCATGGCAACCCACTCCAGTATTCTTGCCTAGAGAATCCCTGTGGACAGATGAGCCTGGCGGGCTGCAGTCCATGGGGTCGCAAAAAGTCAGACATGACTGAGTGACTAAGCCCAGCACACACAGCAAAGAGTTAACTCTCAGTGCAAGGCTAGAAGAGAGAAAAAAAAAAAACAATGTCTCAAGGCTGCACAGTGCATGATTAATTAACAAATGAACTGCACAGGCTAAAATTGCATCAAAGTTCAGAGGAAAGAGGACGCACTTAGGGCTTCAAATGTCAAGGTTGGATTTGCTGAGAGGTAAGATTTGACCTGGGTTTTGAAGGAGGGGTGGAATTTGTGCAAGAAAGGATGTCAGCTGAGGGCTGGTGAGGATCTCCCAGGCCACACGGAAAGTGTGGGAGAAGACCAGAGCTCAGCGTGCGCTTGAGGGGGTCACGGGGTGAGCGGTGGTGCTCAGGGGTATGGGCCTCACAGGCTGTGGTTGAAAGGGCTGCTCAAGGGCCTGGGGTCTGGCCAACACTCTTGGACTTGGGGTTCCTACTGGTGCTTTTGGACAAATGGAAAATTTCTAACCAAGAAGTGATCTAGGGAGGCAAGATCCATCATAAATCCACTGAGATCACTGGAAGGGGAGGTGAGGCGCTGTATGCAAATGGGATGCTGGCAGCAGGAATGCAAAAGAAGGGGGTGGATGGAAAGAAGATTCTGGGGGAGACGTGGATGCAGAGAAAGACCAGCAGTGCCCGCTGGATTCTGCTGGCTCTAGAACTAAAGCTGTCATAGAGAGCGCCCCAAACGCTGCCCACACCTGTGGGGCACTTTGTTTGCTTTTATTTTATTTCATTTTACCTTATCTTTGATTTTTGGGTTTCCCCGGTGGCTCAGCGATAAAGAATCTGCCTGCCAGTGTAGGAGACGTCGGTTCAATCACTGGGTCGGAAGATCCCCTAGAGAAGGAAATGACAACCCACTCCAGTATTCTTGCCTGGAGAATCCCATGGACAGAGAAGCCTGGCGGGCTACAGCCAATGGGGTCGCAAAATGTCAAACATGACTTAGTGACTAAACAACAAAAACAAATCTTTGATTTCTGCCCCGGTGTGAACCATCAGGGCTGGTTCAGAGTTCTGCTCAGTAGCTGGAATCCGGGATGCTCTGGGGAGAGGCTCCAAGCCTCAGGAGCTTCATGAAGAAGGCTGGCACCCAGGGCCAGGTGGTTCCCATCCCCAACCTCTCCAGGTGACCCCCACGGAACTACCTCCGCTCAGAGCCCGCAGGGCACGAGCCTCCCACTCCTTATCACCACAGCACTTTTTGCACTAACCATACCGGAGCAGGGACAGAAAGAAATTTCATTCTCGTTTTCTCTCCCCACTCAAAGCAGTATCTTGCCCACAGCCTGATTTCCCAATCTCTCTTCTGGTGCCTTTTAATATTTATAGCTATGTGGACAGAATGTGGAGTGAGAGCCAGCTGGCCCCGGGAGCAGAGATTTAGGAGAGCCATCCCCCACCCAAGGACCCACAAATCCCCAGAAGCTGCCCTCAGGGCCGTTCCTAGGGGCCCACGTGAGAGGGTGCCTGGCAGGATCCAATCATTCATCCAAGGTCCCCCTCCATTCTCTCCACTTCCTGCAACTCCACCAGCCTACTCACTGCACTGCTTGATTGCCAGGACCAATTTGCCTTCCTTCATTAATCTTTTTCCCCTGTGGACATATTGTTCAGCTGCTAAGTCATGTCTGACTCTTTGCAACCCCATGGACTGCAGCATGCCAGGCTTCCCTATCCTCTACTATCTCCTAGAATTTGCTTAAATTCATATCCATTGAGTCAGTGATGCCATCCAACCTCTTCATCCTCTGTCATCCCCTTTTCCTCCTGCCCTCAATCTTTCCCAGAATCAGGGTCTTTTCCAATGAGTCAGCTCTTCACATCAGGTGGCCAAAGCATCCGAGTTTCAGGAATGAATTCCAATGAATATTCAGGATTGATTTCCTTCAGGATTGACTGGTTTGATCTCCTTGCAGTCCAAGGGAAATCTCATGAGTATTCTCCAACATCACAGCTGGAGAAAGCTTCAACTGTGGCGCGTGAGTCTTCATGGACGATAAAGATGGACATATTCATTATCTATTGATGCATTTTACAAATGCCCCCAACTTAATTTTTAAACCAGCGCATTTCTCTGGGTCAGGGTGCGGCTTAACTGGATCCTCTGTCTCTGGGTCTCACAAGGCTGTGGTCAAAGTGTCAGCCAGGGCTGGGGTCTTGGCTGGAGCAGGAGCCACCTCCAAGCTCACTCTGTGGCTGGCAGCAGGAATCAGCGGATGCAAGTTCTCAGGTTCTGAGAAGGGGCGTCTTGCACGGCCGCCCAGCCCCTAGCCCCACACATGCCCTCCTCCTGGTAAAGCCCCCACACCGTCTGACTGTCTCACTAGCAAACAAATGGATCACTGGGCTTGGGGTCCAAAACCCAACTGTAGGTCTGGCTGCTGCCCCTCAATCCAGCTTCTAGGTCTTACTCTAGTAGACGGGGTGGGGAAGCTCGGTGTGGGGTGGGGTTTGAGCTAAATGACTTCTAAATGCCCCCTGTGTTTCTCACCATAACTAACTCCAGCTTTGACTTTGCACCAGATGTTCTTCTGCAGCTGCTTCCTGAAGCCTCTGCTTCCCTCCCCATGCTCTCACCCCCCGCCCCGTCCCGAGTTCCCACACATCTGTCACTTGCACGTTGGCCATACACGCCACCCTCCCCGCCACCCAGAGAGGGAAGCTGCCATTCAGCGAGAGCAGGGCTGGGTGGGGCACCCATCACCTGCGGCCACCCAATGACCACTGCGCCCACGCTGCCCCGTAGAATGTTCCATGATGATGGAACCGTTCACTCTGCAATCGCCACTGGCCACCTGTGGCTGCTGACCACTGAGACCACTGAGACATGCCTTTGTCACTGAGTCACTGTATTTTGTCTCCACTGGTTTGTGCTGTTGCTGTTCAGTCACTCAGTCGCGTCCGACTCTTTGCAACCCTGTGGACTGCAGCATGCCAGGCTTCCCTGTCCTTCACCACCTGGCTTGTATTTAACTTTGAAAATTTTTTTTCTTTCTGTATTTTTTTGGTTGCACTGGGTCTCACCGCTGGGCATGGTCTTTCTCTAGTTGTGGCGAGCAGGGGCCATTCTACAGTTGGCGTGTGCGGGCTTCTCACTGTGATGGCTTCTCTTGTTGCGGAGCGGAGGTTCTAGGGTCACAGGCTTCAGTAGCTGTGGCTCACGGGCTTAGCTGCTCTGCAGCGTGTGGGATCTTCCCAGACCAGGAACCCGCATTCCCTGCACTGGCAGGCAGATTCTTAATCTCTGGACAACCAGGGAAGTCCAGCCTTTAGCTTTAATGTTAATAGCCCTGGGCAGCTAGTGGCTGCTGCCTGCATGGGACAACGCAGCCCTCAAAGGTGGGGGCTAGAGCTTAGCCATCTGACTTGCACCTGAGATTCTGTCTCTCTTGAGTTCTGAAACCTCCATAGAAACTCTACACAGCCAGAGGAAACCGGAACCTCCCCAGGCCGAAGAGGACCAGGCCAAAGCAGCTTCTCAAACATGAATGTGGAAATGATCCATTAAAGCAGATTCCGATACATAGTCTGGGGCAGGCCTGGGGGCTCTGCGTTCCTAACAAGGTTTCCCGAATTGGATAGCCAAGCTCGAAGGTCTCCCCCTTTACAGCAGTCAAACAACCCACCTCCTTCAATCAGTCCACCTGCCAAACCACCTCCTTCTGCATTTTCCCGTGTCTCCCTTTCAAAGAAGAGAAGTCCAAACCCTCAGCACTCCACCCCTGGAGGCCTTGACCCAGGCAGAAACAGCTGGAGAAAGACCTCCAGGTCATGTATCCCTGGCTCGGCTCAGATTGGCAGCGTCAGCCGGGCTGTTTAATAACAGTGCCGGGTGGCCTCACTAGCTCAGCGTCAGCCAGGTGGTCCCACGGGGTCTCTGTCTTGCTTGCAGTCCTGGCTGTGAGAAGGAGTGTTCACAGGAGAGTGCTAGAGATTTCCATGGAAAGGTTTATCCAAAGTTTTCCAGCACACGGCTGTGGGCTCTGGAAACCACTGGCCCGGCTGCTGGATTGAATCCAACGGTCCCAGAGGCCAACCCCAGATCTTCCTGCAGCACACCAAGTGGCGACCTCTAGCATGTCACCAACATGTCTCAGCCTCACCACACCCTGTGCTTTGGGCACCGCCATCAGCTCCTCTTACAAACACAGAAGCCAAGGCACAGAGAGGCTGAGCGTCTGGCCTGAAGTCACACAGCAGAGCCCTGCTTCCATCCCACGCAGCTTGGCCCCAGAGGAGGCCAGTGTACCTGCTATGTGGTACCTCACCTGTTGAAAGGAGATCCCCAGGGTAACAGCCTGACCTGCTGCCCAGGAAGATAGGGAAGATCCAAGGACACGCGACATGGAAAGCCTTGTGGTGTAGAAGCACTAGGGAAATCCCGGTACTGCTGGGCAGGCCTTGTTAGGCTCTGCAGGTTAGATGTTCCCAGGGAACAAGGGGACTCCCATCCCCCGACACCCACTGCCTCCCATATGATGCCCTCCAGAGGCGGCACCGCTGCGCTCTCTCTGAACAAATCCTCCAGCGTCTGCCTGTCCACACCTGTGTATTCCCCTCCCTCCCTCGGCCCCGGGGGCACCAGCGTCCAGACACACCTCTGTCCAAGAACTGCCCGCGCTCTCCCTCCGGGTTCACCCGGTCCCAGTTGACATGCAGGAATGGTTCCTTGGGCCACCCACATCCAATCTTGGGTCTTGGGCACCATCACCCTTCCCCCATCCCGTCTCACGCAGGACTGATCCCACCTCCAGCTTCAGGAAGTTGCGCTCAGTGGACACAGGCTTTCTTCCTGAGCCACCATGTAACTCAATTCAGGCCAAAGACAATCAGGCTCGGAACTTGTCTTTTCTTGGTGGAGGAGAAAAAACTCTTTTTTCCCAAGGTGGGGAGCTGGGAGCCACCATCTTGCCTCAATTCCCTGAGCCAACACAGAAAGAAACGGAGCTAAGAAACGGGGACACACCAGCATGATATCATCCTGGTGACAGCATCCAGGTTCAGGTCTGGGTATTTTAGTGAGAGGAACCAGGAAGAGACATCCCGTTCCCTCTCTTCTGGTTTCTCTTAAGTCCCAGGTTGGACCATAAAGTTGGACCATAAAGAAGGTTGGATCATAAAGAAGGCTGAGTGCAAAGAATGGATGCCTTTGAATTGTCCCTTGGACTGCAAGGAGATCCAACCAGTCCATCCTAAAAGAAACCAACCCTGAATATTCATTGGAGGGACTGATGCTGAAGCTGAAGCTCCGATACTTTGGCCACCTGATGTGAAGAGCTGACTCACTGGAAAAGAGCCTGATGCTGGGAAAGATTGAGGGCAGGAGGGGAAGATGGTGGCAGAGGATGAGATAGCTGGATGGTATCACAGACTCAATGGACATGAGTCTGAGCAAACTCTGGGAGATAGTGAAGGACAGGGAGGGCTTGGTGTGCTGCAGTTCATGGGGTCGGAAAGAGCTGGACATGACATAGCGACTGAACAAGTCCCAGGCAGCGCAGTGGTAAAGAACCCACCTACCAATGCAGGAGATGCAGGAGACAGGGGTTTGATTCCTGCGTAGGAAATGGCTCCCCACTCCAGTATTCTTGCCTGGGAAATTCCATGGACAGAGGAGCTTGGCGGGCTACAGTTCATGGAGTTGCAAAGAGTCGGACAGGACAGAGCAGCGCAGAACAACAAGCCATTACTAGGAGGGTTTCCTGTCACGTCTGATCAAGTTGTCTGATAGAACCTCTTTCTCCTCTCCCTGCTCTTCTGCCAGCTCCCACTCCCAGCCCCATGCCCAGCCGCCCACCCACTTCTGTTGACTGGGGCTCCGTGGAGGGAGGCCTGAGCCAGCAGAGTTTGCCATAGTTCAACGGGCACTGAAAACGTGGGGCCCCGGGAGCTGCCCGCTGCCCTGCTGCTGTCCACTTGCTCTAGCCAGGTTCAGCCACTCGCCAGCAGAAAGCTGATTATGCACTTCTCTGCGGAAAAAAAAGCATGACGCCTGCCCTCTGCACAGATGCATGCCGCCCACCTGGCCAGCTCCCTTGTGCCCAATGCCCTGGCCTGCTGCATCTGGTCAGAGAGCAGTAACCCCAGAGGCCCTGGGCACCAAGCAGGTTAGTTCTTTCCTCTTGCTGGGACCTTAATGAAGGCAGAGCTGCTATACTGATCCAGCGATTGGACAGCTACCAAAAACCCTCGGGCTGGGAGTCAGGAGCCTGCTGTGTTCTGTGTCCACGTGGTCGGAAAGACAAAGACCTGCCATGCTGCCGTGTACCCCAAGGCCCACCCTGCCTCCTCTCGACCTGGAAAATGAAGAACAGCCCCAGGTAAGGAAATCCACCCTCGCAGCAGCTTTCTTAGCTTCTTCAGTGCCGAAAACCCACTCATCTGGAAGTTTGTCTCTGCCCAAGGGTAACAGGTCCAGGGAGCCCCAAAGGCAGACAGTTGCCTTCAATCTTCATGTGTTACTTACCCACTGAGGACCTTATGAATTAACCTCTCTGTCCTCAGTGTTCGCATCTATAGAATGGGGCCATAGTAGCAGCTGCTCAGTAGGAGTGACTGCAAGACAGACCAAGGGGAAGGAAGGCAGCGTTGGGCCTCCTCCACGGGCAGGAGGAAGACGAGGGCTGTAATTTGTACGGTTATCAGGCATCCTCGTCTTCACGGTTGTCACTGGGCTGGACCTCCGTTTCACCTGCCTCCCATCTGAGTGCACGTGACTGTGGAGCCAGGCGGGTTTGGGAGGGAAAATCTGTTGAAAATTGGAATCCTAACGCGTTCCAGAGTATTGGCCGTCTGGGCAGAACAGCACGGGCGCCGCCCGGCGCGGGTCAGGGCAGACTGGGGCACAGGTGCTCCGTGTTGGATGCTGGCTGCACGTGGATCTGTTGCAGAATCAGCACCCAGCGTCTCAGTCAAGAGGCAGCTTTAAGGGTACTGAGTTACCGGGGGCTCCTCCGGGGGCTGCCTGAGGGCGGCCTGACCCCCACCCAGTGCCTGAGCCCTGCCCCGCTGAGGGCTTTCCAGTGATCAATTTCCATGCACTGGCCCCCAGATTCCATGGGCTACACTCACTTGGTTCGGAGAGTCTTGGCTTTTCAACACGGCTTTAAGCTCTGCCATTGCTGGTGGAGCCCGTCCCTCTGTCCTGGATCTGGCCCTCTGTCCTGGGCGCCCCCTGCCAGCAGCAACAGCATCTGGGTCTCTTCTATCCGTGGTGACATTTTCCAGGATCAGAGCTGGAGCTGACCAGAGGGCTGCCCTTCTACCTCCCCTCGCATGAAACCTTCTCCCCTAGGAACTTCAGTTGAGCTCAAAGCTCTCCAGAGTCCCTTCCATTTGCAGCTGTTTGAATTTCATTAGCGCAGAAGATCTGAAAGTGGGCATATCCGGGAAGAAGCCGCTGGACGGAAGCGTCCCTGGGGACGGCTCAGAATCGGGGACTTTTGCTGAATGGACCAGCATTAGCAACTTGCCAGCCCTCCTCTCCCAGTGCTGAGCAGAATCTTGACTTTGAGAGAAGAAATAGAGCTACTCACTCAAGTGGCAATTGAAAAGCCCTTAAAGAGGCCCGAGGTTGTGCTCAGAGCCGGGCAAGGCTCAGTTAACTGCTCCAGCCTCCGGGAGCCTTGTCAGTTCAGCCAGGGTTTGCATCCATCTGTATCCATCCATCTGTCTCACACCTGAGAGCTGGCAAGAGGAGCCAGAGGGCACAGGGCAGCTGGGGGAGGCTGGGCTTTCTCTTATTGCCCCGGGGCACATGCAGCTATCTGGAGTAGGAACCTGCAACCCACTCCAGTATTCTTGCCTGGAAAATTCCAGGGACAGAGGAATCTGGTAGGCTGCAAAGAGTCGGACGTGACTGAGTGCTCATGCACATCCATGCATCACACACACACACACACACACACACACACAAATATGCATTTCCATACAATAGTATAGGGCCTAAGGGCATGACCATCTCTGTTTGCTGGGACACCTTGCCTTTATAGCTTTCATTCATTGATGATTATGTGTCTTGGTGTGTGGTTCTGGTGTGATTATTAATAGTGGTCCCTCCCAGTCTGGAGTTCCTGGTGGCTCAGATGATAAAAAGTCTGCCCGCAATGCGGGAGGCCTGAGTTCGATCCCTGGGTCGGGAAGATCCCCTGGAGAAGGAAACGGCAACCCACTCCATTATTCTTGCCTGGAAAATCCCATGGAGACGGAGGAGCCTGGTGAGCTATAGTCCACAGGGTCACAAAGAATCAAACATGACTAAGCGACTTCACTTTCACTCCCCATTCAGATGACAACTTACAGGGTCACCCTCCAAAGTGGAGCTCAGGAGAGAAATAGAAGGAAGAGGAGCAGACTGGAGAGACGCTACTGAGAACCGAGACACGGGTCTCATCTGCTTCGCTCTCTTTCCAGAACTTATAAGCTGGGTGGGGAGCCCAGGACCCCTTGGGGCGGGGCTGGCAAAACTTGCTGCTAGACCCTCCCAGCTGACTCAAGGATGAGGACGTCCCTGCCGGCCCAGCGGCTAAAGAATCCGCCTGCTGGTGCAGGGGACACGGGTTCAGTCTCTTGTCTGGGGAGATTCCACGTGCCAAGCTGCAGGGCATCTAAGGCCATGTGCCG
Organism: Bos mutus; assembly: GCF_027580195.1. Lineage (NCBI taxonomy): Eukaryota > Metazoa > Chordata > Mammalia > Artiodactyla > Bovidae > Bos > Bos mutus. The sequence goes on along the minus strand of NC_091635.1, from coordinate 5,715,312 downwards.
CAACTGCCTAAGTCCGTGCCCTAGAGCCCAGGGTCGGCGGAGGAGAAGCCGCTGCCGTGAGAAGCCGCTCACCGCAAAAGAGTAGCGCCCCTCGCCACAACTAGCGAAGGCCCGCGTGCAGCCATAAGACCCCGCTCAGCCAAAAATAAAAAAGGAAGAATGGGCCTCGCGTCAGATTTGAGGTGGATCATGTGCTACTCTGACATGAAGCCTCGTGGTGTGGCGCAAACCCTCACCTTTTAAGCAAGCTGAGCAATCGATTCTGCTTTTATGATCATTAAGCATTTCTTATCAAAGTATCTGCATACCTGTTATAAGCTCATCTGAGTCAGCGAACGGGTTTTTTTTTTAAGGGTAAGGATTTATTTATTTATTCTTGCTTCTTTGCAGCTGCACAGTTTATTCTGCTGAATGAGTTTTAAACTGACAGGGAAAATGAGTTTCATCTTCAGTGCCCGCTCTGGGCCTTAGCGTGAGTCCTGGCCCAGGTCGTAGTGTGAAGAAGAATTCTGAGGTCACATCCCAGGTGAAGGTCGGAATACCACAAGCTACACCCACTCGGGGCACGGGAGATGGAGTGGCGACATCCCGTCTGCTATCAGCCACTCCTGTCTCAGAGAGTGTCAGGGGTCTCGGGGGCTCTTTCTGTACAGACGCTGAAGGATAATGGAGATTCTTTGAAAGGCCTACAGGAAGGCCTTCCTCCCCTCTTCTCTCTCCAACCTCAGTAAAGCCTTATTGCAAACAGACCGCGATGTCAGCTGCCTCTCCTGGGGAAGAAAACCGGACAAGTCCGGGACCAGGAGACCACTGCGTTAGGCAAGACGCTTTCTCAGATCAGCATCAGGCCTTGGAGAAACTTCCTCCCCGAGCCCATCGCCAAGCGTGGCAGCGAGGCATCCTGGGCCTTGACATCTTGCGCATCCCTGTCTCCTCTTGGTCCCTCCAGACCTCAGCCCGCCGCCCCTAAGGCAGGTCCCCAGGGAGCCTGGCAGGGGGCGGGGCTTCCCTCTCAGGGACTCTTACAGGCGGCCCACTCCTTAAAGGAACCGCACCCTTAGACAAAGAGGCAGCCACGCACGCCAATGCTTTCTGTGCTCTGCACACGGAGGTTGCTGCTCTTATGACAGGTGTTCTTGGAGGTCTGTTCGGTCCCTTGTGTCACAGCCACCCACCCAAGACAGGATGTTGTGTGTTTAGGGGGGAATCTAAGGAAGTATATTTGCCAACAGGCCCATCTGCTCAAACGAGAACCAGGCTCCCCTCCATGCCTTTCAAGGCCGGAGGCCCAAGGGATCAAAAGCGGATTCTAAACGGTTTCTCATGTGTCCTTTCAACCAGCTGCACGCGCGTCTCAGATGGGTTTGCACTATTGTGAGCCCTCTTTTGGATCACGGGGGTCCTGTCACTTGGCCTGGAATGGGGTGGCCCTCCGTGTTGGCGTGAGACAGAGTTTTTCCTGCTGTGTCAGTAAACAAGCATGTCACAGCCCTCAGGGATTCCAGCCCTCCACATGTGAATTTCAGAGCCCAGGAAGAGCAATACCTGCTTCCCGGCTGCCACCGAGCTGCTGCCATCCCCACCGGTGAGCAAGGAACTAAGGATGTGAAAAATCAAATCTTAGGATGCTGACCCCAGAGAGCTGAGGTGCATATGAAAGGAGTGACTTCAGTTGAGCCCAGACTCGCTTTTTCCCATAGAAAAAGCACTGAATTCCTTGAGATATCTGGTCTCCCCTAATTAACAATAATCTTCTGATGTTCAGACTCCCTGCCCCTTGTTGCAAGCTTCTGTATAACCCGACTCCCCCCACACCATCGCCTCCTCCAAACAGTTCGCTCAGGGTCACTTGAGATGCTGTCTTCGGGGCTTGAAGTCCTAAAAATTTGCATCAAATAAAACATAACCCTCAACTTTTCGGTTGTGAGTACTTTTTGAAAGTCAGCATTGGCCATCCCTGATAAACTCCATAAAGGATGTGGAGACAGGCTGTGAGGACGGAAGTAAATTATAAATACTTACGAAGCTCATTCATAAGGGAAAATGAGAGCAGGGTGGGCCTTGAGGGTGTAGGAGAGCGTCACTGAGGCTCAGTTCTCCTATTTGTAAAATAAAAAGATTGATTCTGGAATCACACCATGGTCAATGTCAACATTACCCAGGACGCAACCCCATCACCTGAATTATGAGGCTACGGGGTGCTGGGGGCTTTCTGGTAGCTCAGTCAGTAAAGAATCTGCCTGCAGTGCAGGAGACCCGAGTTTGATTATTGGGTCAGGAAGATCCCCTGGAGAAGGAAACAGCAAACCACTCCAGCATCCTTGCCTAGAAAAATCCCATGGACAGAGGGTCCTGGTGGGCTACAGTCCATGGGGTCACAAAGAGTCAGGCATGACTGAGCAACTAACCCGTTCGCTTTCTTTCATGGGGTTCTGGACATCAAAAGTCCCACTTCACTAAAGGCAGCAGCCAAAGAATGACCCCCTTGCCATCTGGCTGATATGAAACCCGTCACTTTCTCTTAATACCATGCTGTGCGTGCTAAGTCACTTCCATCATGTCTGACTCTTTGTGACCCTCTGGACTGTGGCCCGCCAGGCTCCTCTGTCCATGGGATTCTCCAGGCAAGAATCCTGGAGTGGGTTGCCATGCCCTCCTCCAGGGGATCTTCCTGACCCAGGGATCAAACCCACATCTCTTCTGTCTCCAGCACTGGCAGGCATCACCTGGGAAGCCCCATGCAATGTTACACCATGTCAAAATGAACCAGTTAAACCCAGCCCAAACGTCTGACTCAGAGAACAGAGGTCTACATGGCTTGGAGTCTCAACAGGGAGGCATGATCATGCTTTTGTGGGAGATGGAGAAGAGGGAGGAACTCTTTCCTGCAATGGTGGAGTCATGCCGTGTAAAGGGCTGGTTTTATGAGCCTGGCTGGGTTTCAATCACATCACAGCTGGGCTGAGGGAATCCTGCTTACAGTGTGCTCACCCCAGCCCCAGGGCATCTCTCCCCTCTTCTGAGGCCCCAGAACATCCACAGACTCTTGGTGCCTCTTCGAACTGTCTTAAAAACAACCTGTAGGGCTTCTCTGACGGCTCAGTGGTAAGGAATCTGCCTGCCAATGAAGGAGAAGCAGCTTCCATCCCTGGGTTGGGAAGATCCCACAAGCCTCAGGACAACTAAGCCCGTCGCCGCGACTGTTGAGCCTGTGCTCTAGAGCCCGCGCTCTGCAGCAAGAGAAGCCACCACAGTTAAAACCTGCACGCTGCACATACAGAGTAGACCTGATCGTCAAAAGTAGAGGAAAGCCCGCACAGCAATGAAGACCCAGCCAGCCAAAAATAAATAAACAAGCACTAAGGCCCCCTCCCCTAGCCCTTGGCACTCATCGGTCTACTTTAAAAACAGAAAAGAAAAACCGTAAGGCCACAGATGCTGACACTTGCCATCACTGGTCTCAGTTTGGGTTCACCCAAGAGCTGCTCCTGAGAGGCAGATCTGGTACACCTGTAGGTAGAGTGGGGTGGGCAGAGGGAGGGGAGCAGGGAGATGATACAGGGGAGGGGAGGGCAGGAGGGAGGGGAGGGGAGGGGAGGGAGGGGGGAGGGAGGGGGGGAGGAGGGAGGTGATACAGGGGAGGAGGGAGGGGGAGGGAGGGGATGCAGGGGAGGAGGGAGGGGAGGAGGGAGATGATTCAGGGGGAGGAGGGAGGGAGGAGGGAGGGGAGGCAGGGAGGAGGGAGGGGAGGAGAGGAGGGAGGTGATACAGGGGAGGAGGAAGGGGATGCAGAAGAAGGGATGAGGGAGGGGAGGAGGGAGATGATTTAGGGGAAGAGGGAGGGGATGCAGAGGAGGAGGGAGGGGATGCAGGGGAGGGGAGGAGGAAGAGGAGGGAAAGGGAGGAGGGAGGGGAGGGGAAGGGAGGAGGGAGGTGATTCATGGGAGGGGAGGGAAGGGGAGGGGTTGGGAGCCCACCAGAGGAGCAGGTCATCACAATTGCTCCTCCGGGGGCAACTGGAACTTCTCCTGGGCAGATCTCCAGGAGACCTGTAAGGGTGGACGCCTCCGAGTCACCCCCGCCCAGGGGCAAGGCAACTGGTCACTTCTACATTCCCTCCCCTCAGCCGCTGCTGCTGCTGCTGCTGCTAAGTCGCTTCAGTCGTGTCCGACTCTGTGCGACCCCATAGACAGCAGCCCACCAGGCTCCCCTGTCCCTGGGATTCTCCAGGCTAGAACTGGAGTGGGTTGCCATTCCCTTCTCCAATGTGTGAAAGTGAAGTCGCTCAGTCATGTCTGACTCTTAGCGACCCCATGGACTACAGCCCACCAGGCTCCCCTGTCCATGGGATTTTCCAGGCAAGAGTACCGGAGTGGGGTGCCATTGCCTTCTTCTGGCAAAGCAAGCTTTCAGGACGTCAGGAAAAGCCCGTGAGCAAAGAGATGGCCCTCCTGGGGGACAGACGGTAGCAGGAGACCCTGGAAGCAGTGAGGCCAAGGGGTTCACTGGGCACCTGCCATGTCACCTCACCTTCTCCCGTGGGTGTCTGTCCGTTTCCCAGGGACACCGGGGACCGAAGATTTGCTTCAGTCCTCTTGTTCCACTCTGGAGCCTCTGCACCCACTTCTTCCTGCCGCCACCTGGACCATAGAGCCCATAACCTGCCGCTAGAAACAACTTGAATGTCCTTAAATCCAGAGCCCAGAGGCGAGAGCCCCTGGGGCTGGAGACAGTTAGGAGTGATTACAAAAGGGCTGCTGTCTCCTTCGCTTTCTGGAGGCAGATGTTTCGGTCACGCGGTCTGATGAGTCCAGATGTGTTTGCTCAGGAAGCAGAGCCAGGGTTCCCTGGGGATGGGGGATGAAAGAGCAGAGACCCAGCAGCTGGTCCACACCAGAGGCTGGTGCAGCCATGCTGGGGGCCCCGGGGTTTCTGTGGAGGAAGAGCCCGAGCTGCAGGGCGAGGCAATAAGGCAGCAGTGCCCGCAGGTGCCCAGACCCCACCATGGGGTCCGGGCAGCAGGACCAGAAGGTCACCTCGGGCTCTGGGCTGGAGCCCACTATCCTGGGGTTCACAGCAGATGGAGGTGTCGGGAGAGGGGAGCAAGAGAATAGCGATTCAGCGTGCGTGTGCGCTCACTCGGTCATGTCCGACTCCACGCGGCCCTATGGACTGTAACCTGCCAGGCTCCTCTGCCCATGGCCTTCTCCAGAGCATTCTGCAAATGATGCCTCAACCAGGGAAGGCAGGCAGATTCAGGAGGTTGACCAAAAAGACAAAGTGATGCATCAGAGCCCTGGGTCAGGGGGCTGGCACATGGGGAGCCACTGGGACGGAGCTGTGGATTAGAAGAGACATTTCCCCAGAGGTTCTCCTCCAGCTTCCTCCACCTCAGTAAACAGCAACTGTGCCCCACCCTGCCCTCAGTACCTAAGAAAGAAACAGGGAAGCAGCCTGCACACCTCTCGTTTCCCCCTACCCCTCATCCTGAATGCTCTGCTTTCAAGGTGCCTCCATGACAACGTCCTCTGTTGTCACCCCGGTCCATACTGCCATCAACATAGCCCCTGCTCAGTATCGCCAAATGAATGAATGAATGAGTGGGTGAAGAAGATCAAAAGCAGGTGGTGGATCCCAGACCAACCTCCTAGAACCAGCTGGGCACTCGCTACCCACCAAAGCTGGGTAGGATGGGATGATGCAGGGGAAAGACGCACCCCTGACCAGATAACAGGAGAGGCAGGCGCCCACATCGAGGATGTAGGTGGGTACTTCAAATAGTGTCATCAGAACACAGACATGACCAAGGGCAGCTTCCCAGAACCAAGAGCATCTTGGAAGCCCCGCAGGTGACAGGCACGCCAAACCCATCCAGAAGGGCTTCCTGAGCCCTGGCTGGTCCAGTGCAGGCAGAGCCCTAACTCTGCTCAATTGCGATCTGTGTTTATGAGCCTATAATCAAATGGAAACTGTAAGTTTCTCATGAGAATCATCTGTCAAAATTGTGCAGTGTCCAGACCCCGAGCTGGGAGACTGGGTTATAAATACCAAGGTTTCTCCAGCTCTGCTCTCTCTCCAGGGACTCGTGGGTCATTTTTCAACCCAGCATTAATCCGAGAAACTCGATCTTCCATCAAACATTGTGTCTAACAGGCTGGGTATTTGGGATACTGATTGTCCCCCGTGGATCAGAGGTAAGAGCGATCACAGGCGATGAATCCAAAGGCCAGGCTCACCTCTCCCAGGCACACAAGCTCGCGCGGCCACCCGCATCCTGAACCCAACCGGGTGGCTGCCTCGCTCTGAAACACACATCCGCAGACAGCCAGCAAAAGCACCTCTCCCAGAACCATCTTTTTAAAATGGTCTTCCTTATGACAATGCAGTAAACGTGGAAAGCCAAAAAGCATGAGGAAAAGAAAAATTGCCCGCAAATCCATCACCTGGAGGGAAACATTTTTGGTTCACAGGCTTTTCGGACTTCTTTCTGTCTCCCCTGCCTCAACATTTTTCATTATTGGGATACATTGTACATCTTGCTTTCCGGCTGGTTCTCCGGCCCGGCCCACTAACGGTCACATAATGACCTTCTGCCCCATCATTCTCTTTCCTCCAGCACAGCTTTTAATCACCACATTAATTTTTTCGGTCAGTCTCTTTTATTGAACACTAGTTTGCTTCCAATCTGCCCACAGTATAAAAGATGCTGTGAAGAACATATTGTACATAAATCTTTGAACAAATCACATTATTTCCTTAAGATAAATTTGTAGGAGTACAATTTTGCTGAGTCAAACATGTACATTTTTTAAAAAGGCTTTTGATACATTCTCTCTTGGGCTTCCTGGATGGCTCAGGGGTAAAGAATCCGCCTGCCAATGCAGGAGACCCAGGTTCAATCCCTGGGTCAGGAAGATCCCCTGGAGAAGGAAATGGCAACCGCTCCAGTGTTCTTGCCTGAGAATTCCCATGGATGGAAGAGCCTGGTGGGCTCCAGTCGATGGGGTCTCAAAGAGTCAGACACAGCTGAGCGACTAAACAACAACATTCTCTCTGATTGTGCTGTGTCTTTAGGACTCACCAAATAATTTTGGAATAACCTGGACCAGTATCGACTCTGGGATAACAACAGAGCAGGGGAAGTGAGTTACTGTCCGTCACAGACGTGGGGGAATGATTCATCTCTCTGCTTACACCGGCTGTTTCCAGAACCATCATTTATTTCCTTTGGCTACAGCAGAGCTGAGACACGGTGATAGTGGAGAGAGTGATTTCTCTTAGAAAATTAACTGAGCCTCCAAACTCCTTCTGACTTGTTGGAGCTTTAGAATTTATTGGAAAGGTAACATCAGACCCGCCCTTTTTCTCTCTAAACCTGTGAGCTGAACAGGATTCCTTAATTGGATGATCTAGGGAGGGCTGGTCTGGGCAAGTGTGAAGGAAGGATGAACTGGCTTTGCTGGGGGAAGAACCCCATAGAAGGGTTAAGAAGAACAATTAGATGGGCAAGGGTCTGGAATTCCCTGGGGACCACGGAAGCCTCCTTTGTGTTGCTCAGCTATGTGTAAACTTGTGTACACGTGCTGGTGACTGGAAGCTTAGGTCCTGCATGGGTGGCCCATTTAAATGCACCTAACGAGTCAAGGTTGGGAGCAGGCAAAGCAAGACTGGTGACCTCACCATGCCCTTCACTATTTCATATCCGTCCACCCAGTCCTTGTCCAGAACTTTCCCTGGAGAGCTATACCTCTGGGCAGCCAGGAATAGGAACAACCTTCCAGAAAATCTTTAACAAGAACAACACTGTCTTTGGGGTCCTCCCACCTCCCTTTGTTGTTGTTCTGTGGCTCCATTGTGTCCAACTCTTTGCGACCCCATGGACAGCAGCACACCAGGCTTCCCTGTCCTTCACTATCTCCCAGAGTTTACCCAAACTCATGTCTATTGAGTCAGTGATGCCATCCAACCATCTCATCCTCTGTCGCTCCCTTCTCCTCCTGCCTTCAATCTTTCCCAGAATCAGGGTCTTTTCCAATGAGTCAGCTCTTTGCATCAGGTGGCCAAAGGATTGGAGCTTCAGTTTCAGCATCTGTCCTTCCTATGAATATTCAGGGTTGAGTGACTGGTTTGGTCAACTTGCAGTCCAAGAGACTCTCGAGTCGTCTCCAGGGGACTTTCTTCCTTCCTTGACTCCCCAGCCTCCAGCCAAGCCACCAGCTACTGCCTCTGATGGGCAGCTGGCAAAGCGAAAAGAACACAGACTCTCAAGCTGGAGAGACCTGCGCCTGCAATCCCAGCTTCACTGTGCAATCTCAGGCCAGTTACTAAACCTCTCTGATCCTCAGTTTCTTCATCTCCACAAGTGGGGGTACGGGGCGGGGGAATGCTCGCCTCAGTTCTTAAGGCTGTCTCCGGGTGAAACAAAACACCTAATAAGTGTGGAAATGTCTGCTGCGCTCCTTGGCACATAGCAGATGTTCACGGAACATTATTTAACACTTTTAAAAAATCTCCAAATCCAGGGCTGCCATTCCCAGGAGGGCTCTGAACCCGGTACCATGGCTCCAGCTCTGGCCTGTCGACTCGCATCGCCTTAGAGGTGGTCAGATCTGCTAAAAGATGCTAAAGGCTGATGATCCTTCTAGGAATCCGTCTTAAGTAAATAATCACAGATTTGCTACAAAATTGTTCTTGACAACATTGTCTGTTGAAAACCAGGCACAATGTAAATATTACGATGCAGCAGACCAAATAAAATATAAAACATCCATGTTGTAAGATACGATTCGATATAAATTTTGTTCAGTCTTTGAAGGTAAAAATGGTAATCCCGTTTTGGGTACCGATTTGTATTTCTGTAATTATTTAATGAATTTCTGGGCATTTTTTCCCTTTGTTCCTTGGTTCATTGTGTTTCTTTTCACAGACGCTGCTTGCCTATGTCCTGTATACCTCTTTATATGTGTTATTTTAATTTTTTGTCTCATGGATTGCCCCAGCTCTCTATACGTTAATAAATTGCTTTCTTGTCCTTTGCCTTGTGCTGTAAATGTTTTCCCCTGTTTGTCCCTTGTGTTTTGACCTCAATATGTTCCCTGTTTTCTTTTCCTCACCCTAAACTTTGGCTTCTCTGTGCTACATTCATCAATCTTGTCCTAAATGACTTCGGAGCTCATGTCTTGTTTTGAAAACTGGTTTCTAACACTAAAGTTATAAATCTATTTACCCAAATTTCATCCATAACTTTCACTGTTTCTTTTTTTCTGTAACATTGAAATCTTTGCTCCATCTGGAATATATTTTGGTGTAAAGAGGTGAGAATCCAGCTTTACTTTTCCCCCCAAAGGTTCGCTTGTTATCCCAAACCATTTATAGGATAATCCTCCTTACAGACAAATACTTTAAATAAATCCTCTTTCGAGGGGGTCACAGAAGCCTTTGAGAATCTGACGAGTGCTATGAACCTTCTCCCTAGGAAAAGAAAATGTACATAAATATGCACTAAATTTCACAAACAATTTCTACAGAGCCCATGGACCTTTCAAAGCATATTCACTGACTCCCCAGGCATCTGTAATGGCTTAAAATCCCTTACTTCAGATGAAAGAAGCAGTGCTTACATGGTGAAGGCCCCTCAGCTGATCCTCAGGGCTGGGGGACAACCCAGGATGCCACCAGTCCCTGTCCTTGGAATTCAGAACATTTCACGTTCTCTTCTTCCAGCTTAGAGCATCCATCAGATGCCATAAACACCTCCCTCCTGAACCCAAGACTGCAAGGACATTAAACCAGTCAATCTTAAAGGAAATCAGCCCTGAATATTCATTGGAAGGTCTGTTGCTGAAGCGCCAATACTTTGGCCGCCTGGTGCGAAGAACTGACTCACTAGAAAAGACCCTGATGCTGGGAAAGATCGAGGGCAGAAGGAGAAGGGGGCAGCAGAGGATGAGATGGTTGGATGGCATCACTGATTCAATGGATACGAATCTGAGCAAATTCCAGGAAATAGTGGAGGACAGAGGAGCCGGGCATGCTGCAGTTCATGGGGTCACAAAGCGTCGGACACGACTTGGCGACTGAACAGCAACCTGAACCCAAGGGCGGGAACATGTAACAGGCTTCACGTGGCTCGGTTTCCCTTGATTTGACTTTAAAGTCTCAACCCATGTCAGACTCTCCTTTTTTTACCCCAAATCTGTCTTCCCCTCCCAGAGCCTGCTCTGCAGGTCACGTTTTGTCTTTGCTCACAGACACCCTAAATTCTCTCCCACCCTCCCTAGAAAGCCCATGCCATTCCTCTGTTGGCCAGAAGGGGTCGCTGCTTCTGTGTCCCCCAACCATCCTGGGCAACTGGACTTCCGTCCGTCCCACCTCCATCCAGGCAGCAGGGCACCCGCCCTTCCACACTCCACAAGCTGCCGTGCCACCTCCAGAGAGACTCAGCTCTGAACTTCCTCCCTCAAGGATGCTGAGGGGCTCCCTGCCAACAGTGTTCTCATCTTCCCAAGTCATTGCCCTCTGCGAGGTCGTGGCCACTGTCTGCAAATGGAGTTTGGCCAAACTCGTGGCTATTAAAAAGCATGTTTAAATAATATTATGTGATCATCTTTTATGCCATCACAATTACCACTTAAAAGAGGCAGGGGAAATGAGCCTAGCTTGTCCTCTCTCCAACACCTTCTTCATTCTAAAGTGTTAGTCACTCAGTCGAGTCTAACTCTTTGTGACCCCATGGACTGTAGCCCGCCAGGCTCCTCTGTCCCTGGGATTCTCCAGACAAGAATATTGGTGAAGGTTCCCCTTCTTCAGGGGATCTTCCCCACCCAGGGGTAGGTCCCGAGTCTCCTGCATTGCAGGCACATTCTTTACCATCTGAGCCACCAGTTCTTCATTCTAAGAGGTGCCCAAACCAAGAAGGGTTGAAACCGGCTTCTCTTCTTCTGCGGGAAGGATGGGCCTGGGTGAGGCTGTGCAGACACACGGCAAGCACTTCAACAATCCCAAGGCCTGTGCCTGTGGCAGGCATAACTAATGGAGCCCCTATCTTCCCCCCAACCTCTGAGTCCAGATGCAACCCCACACCCTTTCCAGCAATCACTCCCAAAGTCATACGAGAATTCATGCTAGAATCTGATATGAAACTAATTTGCTGTCTGAGGTCCAGATGAACCTTTCAGAATCTGAAAGCAACTGTGCAACAATTTGTGGTTTTCAAACCACTAATTTGGGCATAAAGCACAGAATAGCAGGTAATAGTCTATGCAAAACACTGTGAACTATTGAGACATTGGATCTAGATATGTAAAGCCGTGCTAAATCATATCCTGTTTAACATGAGAGTCTGGTACTGATGATAGGATGATGTGTCAAAAGACCAAAAAGAAAACTGAGAAACAGGGTTTATAATTGAAAAAAATATATGCACAAATGCATTCTATCTACAAATCGAGAAGAGATAGTCGTTACTCTATTTGACCAATAGCACGAGCCCTTTCGTTCAGCCTGCAGCCCCCGAAACTGTTCAGAGCAGAGACTGGGAACCACAGCCACGTGGAGGATATAGCAGGGAATTATGAGTCAGTGGGTAGGATTCTGGTCCCAGTCCTGCCAAGAACACTATCTGAACTTGGGCAAGATGTTTCAGTTTCCTCGTCTGTAAAATGGAGACCATGGTGTCTACCTTGCTTGGTTATTGTGAATGTTAAGAGCAACAACATACACAGAAGTGCTGAGTCCTGAATCACTGCTTTCCAGGCCTGAGGCGGCACCTGACCCTGAGCTGTAGCAGCGAAGACCAGTCACCCCCTAGTGCAAACGAGGGAGCCTGGTGGGTATGTGCCAGGCTGACTGGAGCCCCCGCTGGTGTCCTCTCTCTGTCAGTGGAAGCCAGGAGCATAGCCCTGCACACCGCCCAGGGATGGGGTGTCTGCTCAGAAAGGGTCCCATTCGTCTTCTTAACCTTAACATCTTTGCAAGTCGTCTCTATCATCTCCTTTCTTTATATCAACACAGCAAGCAGGCTTGGGGGCCATTAGGAGGTGAGGACCCAAGAGTATCACAGATGCCTGGGAAATAGAGAAACATTTCTTGGGGAGCCTGTGGATCAACATTCATATGCATCTCATGTGATTCACATTCCAGCCTTCCTTACAGAGAACTTGAGTACACTCACCACCACCAGTAGCCAGTGGGACCTGAGGGGAAACTTTAGGGGCTTCTGGAAAAGGTTTCACTCCCTAATCCAATGACATGTGGGATTAGAAACTGCTGTTGGATATGGCTGTGTGCGAGGTCAAGAGGTTGGGAGCTATGGCAGCCACTTTGCAACCATGAGGGCACAAGGGCAGAGCACAAAGCTGGAAAACACCTCTGCCTCTGATCCCATCACTGTATCATGGCATAACTGTGGAACTACTTTGCCTGCAGACTTCATGTTAAGTGAGAAAATAACTGGCTTGTAGGTCACGGACAGTTGAGTCTTCTGAGGTGGAGTTGCCGGTATCTGTGCTGATGAGTTACAAGGCAGGACTTGCCATGGTGGTGGGTCATCACTGTATCCCCAGGGCCCTGCAGAATGCGTGACATGCAGTAAGTGTGTGAGTCACTGGTGGCTCAGACGGTAAAGAATCGCCTGCAGTGCAGGAGACCCGGGTTTCGGTCCTTGGGTTGGGAAGGTCCCCTGGAGGAGGGCATGGCAGCGCACTCCAGTGTTGTAGCCTGGAGAATCCCTTGGACAGAGGAGCCTGGCGGGCTACCGTCCATGGGGTCGCAAAGCGTCGGACATGTGGTAGGTGTTTGCTAAGCGCTTGTTGACAGAATCAGTAAAGATCAGAGGGACCCATGCCACGTGGGTGAATGCCTGCGTCACCCCACCTTTCTCCCTTCCCTTCTCCTGGCGGCTCTCAGAAGCCGCCTCTCCCTGCGGGGGGACCAGGTCGGGGACTGCCAGAGCCGTCTTTGGGGGCGGTGAACACAGGAAGGCTGGGCTGCTTCACACATACAGATGACTCATAAAGACGGCTTTTTACCCCCTTCAAATGGTGATGTTCCTGTAATAAAGAATTTAATAACCCGCTGTGCCTGTGCAGGGAGAAAACTCATTTGTTTAATAGGCAGCAGTTTGGTTTTGTCATGTTCATTTAGTTTTTAATGACACACAGTTGTGCCAATATTGATTTTAGCTTATAGGGACTCAAAAATTTACTGTCTAGATGGATTCAGGACGCAACCGTTTTGGTTTTCTTTCTTTTTTTTTTTTTTTTGATCTTTGCCTGCTCTGAAGACACATGGCCCCCCTCCCACCCCGACCTGTGAGGGGCCTGGCAGGCTAGGGCCAGGGATGCTGGTTCAGATTTGATACCGTCCTCGTCTCATCCGGACGCCCTGCCTTTCCCACGTTCTGCCTGCCTCACCTCTCGCCCTCATCAGACGGGAGGGAGGCGGCGGCTGGGGGAGGTGATGTGTTTTTCATCTTGGAAAGCAGAGCAGGACTGTGTCAAGGAAACAGGAGTTAGCTTTCCAGGCACACACACACTCACACACACACACAGCCATGAGGTGTGTGTGTGTGTGCACGCGCGCACGTGCCCTAGCACGTGCACGTCCACCCACTCACACTCAAGCCCCAAGCGTGCATTCCCAACAAGGGCTGGGACCCTGCTGGTTATTCCACGAGTAACTCCACATGTCACTTGGAGCCACCCGGCTGGGGCATCTCTCTTTAAACATTACTTACGGCTGTGTTTCTGCTTTTATCTTTCAGCAGGGACAGGATCTAAACAGCGAGAGGGATAATGGCGAGGAGCCGAACCTACTCTGTTTTCTGAACAGTCAATTACCCATCAAGACAGACAGCAGACCCTCGGTATCTGTGGGCCTGACACTTGTCATCTCAGTTCTGTCGTAGCTCCAGTTACCCGAGAAAACAGCTCAAAGGAAGAGGGCTGGGAAAACACGGTCAGCGTTTATGCTGCACAGACCGTGCGTGGGGCACCTAGCCTATCACCGTGGACAGGGATTATCTTGTCTCATGTCCATGTCCTCCCTTTAAGGTTGAGAGCTGGGCATTTTTATCCCTATTGTAGAGGACATTGTTGCTTGCAGAGGTCAAGTGCAGGGACCAAGGTCACAGAGAGGAAATGATGCCAAACACAGGTGCCCGGCCACTCCCTGCATTTTCAACGAAACTGAGTTGGAGCTCAACCCAGTGCTGTTGACAACACTGTACACCAGTCTCTGCCTGGCAGGTGAGCCCAGCAGACCAGGCAGTCGAGCACCTCTGGGGGAGTGAGCAGGCAGGCGGGCCCACGGCCAGCCCACAGCCACGCACACGGTGTCAGTTTTCCTGCTATGGCTTCTCACGACCAGACTCTCCCCGGGGAACCCCGGCACATTTGCTCGGTGACTGCCTTCCCAAACCCTTGTGTTGCCATGAAAATAAGGCAGACAGTAGGGAGAAAAGAGAGAGCTCTGTATATAGCACGTGCTGATAATGAATCGCATTAAATATAATTTCACGTCATTGGCCTGTTTAAGCTGTTTATGTAAGTTTTAGCAAGGGCTTTCTTCGTGATGGGAAACTCATCTTAGAAGTGATTCTTAGATTCACGGCATTTGAAAGGACCTATAAATCATCTGTGCAAGGCCGGTCCCCAGAGAGGTGAAGTGACCTACCCAAGGTCGTGCGATTAAATTTGGAGTGGCGTCCTTTACCAGAAGAGGTGGGCTTTAGGGCCCTCAGCAGGAAAGCGACCCCCCCCCCAGGCACCTGGGTTCTGCCGGATGATGGGGATTTGCGCGCATCGTTTCAATGGACGGCACTCACCGTGGTCACTGGCCAGCCTGTGAGCTGTCACGGGTGCTGCTTCCAGGCATGGCTGTGGCCGAATTCCCATCATGCCGAGACTCTGCCCGGGTTCCTCTCTGATGTCCCCTGCTCCCCATCCTGTAGCATCTGTGGCCTTCTTGCAGCATCTCCTTGCTGCCCCAGGGACTTTGCTCGGGCCAGAATATTCCTCCTCCTGGCCCCATGAAATCCCTCCTTCTTTTAGTTCCCAGTCAACCCTTTCCCAGGGCATCTTCCCTGCCCTCCCTGGGCCAAGGCACCCTCGGAGGTTTTCGAGGTAGCACTGACCTCAAGCATAATTTCATGCTAATTTGGAGGAGACTTTAACACCTGGACTGTAACATCTGTCTCCTACTGGGCTGTAATTTCCACGAGAGCACGTCCCAGTCAGTGAGTGCTGTGTAACAAATGGCCCTCCGGTTCCGTGGTTGAAAACAACCACTGCATTTCATCGTGACTCGTGGGTCAGAAATCTGGAGAACGCTCAGCCAGGTAGCTCGCACTTGGGTCTCTTAGGCGGCGGCAATCCCTTGTCGGCCAGGGAGCGTGGTCATGTGAAAGCTTAACTAGGCTGGACGTCCGAGGTTCGGGTGCGTTCACGTGCCTCCCACTTGACTGCTGCTGGAAGCTCAGATGGGCTGTTGACCAGAGCGTCTTCACGCGGCCTCCCTGACACGGTAGGCTGAGGGCACCTGAGCTCCATGCGGCCCACAGATTGCTGTATGGCTGTTTCCAGTCCACTCTTGGAAGCCGTTCAGTGTCATTTGACTTCAGCTGCATTCTACCACTTACAAGTGAGTCACTGAGACCAGATTCAAAGAGAGGGGCGTGGACCCCACCTCTTGCTGTGGGGATGGCAGGATGACACAGAAGAAGAGCTTATAGGACGGGAGAGATTTTTGCAGCCACTTTTGATAAATGCAATCTGACACACGGCCAGAACAATGCCATTTCCCCTCTTCCGTTGATGCCTGGTACTTAGCACAAGAATTCAAAAATGATTTGGTAAATAAGTGAATAGACAGATGGATGTATAAATACATATAATACTATGGTCTGAAAATTTATGTCCCTCCAGAAATCATACATTTAAAATCTAATGCCCAAGGGGCTGGTATTGGAAGATGGGGCTTTTGGGAAGTGATTAGGGTCATGAAGCCAGAACCCTCATGAATGGGATGAGCGCCCTGATAAAAAGAGGCTCAGGAGTGATCCGCAGGCCTTTCCACCAGGTGGAAATGTATGAAGTCTGCAGCCTGGAAGATGGCCCTCACCTGCCATGCTGGCACCCTGATTTTGGACTGTTAGTCTCCAGAAGCATAACGAATAAAGTTCTGCTCAAGTCACTGGGTGTGTAGTGTTTTGTTATAGAGGCTCCAAAGGACTAAGACATATGTATACATGAAATCAGGAAGGAAAGGATGGAAGGAGGGAAGGGAGGAGAGAGTGGAGGAGGGAAGGAAGGAGGGGAAGAGGAAGGGGGGAAAGGATACTCCAGAAGTGCAGATAAGGAAGGAGGTGTACTTAAGCACAAGAGCACGGAGACACCTGGGCCTGAAGGAGCACTGACTCTCTGGAATGGACTTCCCATCGTCTTATTCAAGAGGAGGCTCCTCTCTGCCCCACCCACACACCCAAGGACGACTCCTTGTCGACTGCGGGTTTGAACCCAGAAAGGGAAACTCATTTCAGCATCATCAGAGCAAAGAGCGCAGCAGATCTGCTGTGACACAAACCCCCAACAACAGCGAGACACCCCAACAAGCTGCCAGTGCCTTTCAGGGCCCAGAAGAAGTATAATGTGATTATCTAAGCGTCCTGAGTCTGCACCTGTCACCACTGAGAGGCGGCAGCCTTTGATGCTGCGTCACGCAGCCTGAGGCCAGCAGTTCGATAACGTGGGCTTCTTTGATTTACTTGCCTTGGTGGGTGGCAGGTTAATAAAACCTCAGCCAGCTTGGTAAACGGCCCGTCCTGGTTCTCGGGACCCGGGGAGTTCATGCGGACATCTCAGAGGGCAGTTGGGGGCCAGCCATGTCTCTCCTAGAAGCTCCTGGACCCGCCTCATCGACCCAGAGTCCTCGCAGCTCCTGGGCACCGTTACTCCTGTGTCATCCCCAGCAGGCTCCGGCCAGAGCACTGCTCGGTTGAAGACCCGGCCTGGCCTCCCGGGTCATCAGGACGAGACAACCCCTCTGAGCCCCCAGGTCAGCAGCCCCATGGCTGTTGCTCAAGCGGGCCCGGCCTCCACTAAGCTCCCCCCAGGGCCCCCGAGTCCACTCTGCCTCCCATGGCACAAAGTGACAATTGACAGAAAATTATATTGGCAGGCCCTTATTGAATATACTTACCCACCAGGAATTTTCCTGAATCCATCAACCAGAGTAGAACTCAGCTGTGAATCTGCGGGACTCCCAACGCTCAGGAAGACGCCCTGTCGGCCGTCAAGAGTTGTTCTTTAAAAAGGCCCCCAGCCTGGAAAAGGGAACATCGGAATCACACATTTCCCATCTCATATGTGTTTTACCTACTTTTAATAGAGTATTTAAGAAGCAATTCTTATCTGCTGACTATCATTATTATTATTAGGTACTATTATTTCACCTCTATTTTCAATCCTAAAAGAAATTAGTCCTGAATATTCATTGGAAGGACTGATGCTGAAGCTGAAACTCCAATACTTTGGCCACCTGATGCTAAGAACTGACTCATTGGAAAAGACCCTGATGCTGGGAAAGATTGAAGGCAGAAGGAGAAGGGGATGACAGAGGATGAGATGGTTGGATGGCATCATCAAGTCAATGGATGTGAGTTTGAGCAAGATCCAGGCATTGGCAACAGACAGGGAAGCCTAGCGTGCTGTAGTCCATGGGGTGGCAAAGAGCTGGACATGACTGAGCGACTGAACTGAACTGATTTCCTCTCTACTAGAATCTTATGAGGGGCTGAGTGTCATCTTTCATGGATAGATGAAGACACCAAGGGTCAGAGAGCTAAACGACAAACGCACCACAGCGGGCAAATGGCGGGGATGGGGCTGAAGCCCAGGTCTGTGACTCAGAAGCTGGGTCTCCTCCCACTTTACGCAGCGGCCTCCTGCCGAGAGGGTTTGCCCTGCCCCTGGGGGCAGGTGTGTCCCCTGGGCACCAAGGTCGGCCGGACAATTCCCCGGCAGTGGACCAGGCTCACTGGTGGGTGAAGGGTGGTACAGGGTCCACGTTCACGCCCAGCCCGTCGCCCACACTGGGGCTGTTGTCGCTGAGCCGTCCAGTCGACTGTGACCCCGTGGACGGCGGCACGCCAGGCCTCCCTGTCCATCACCACCTCCTGGAGTTTGCCCACGTTCATATCCATTTTCCTCGGTGATGCCATCCCACCATCCTCATCCTGGGCTTAGGGCCTCCAAATTCTGTTTCTCAGGACTGAGAGGGAAGTAGTCCTCAACCTTCCCAGAGTCCACCCAGGTCAGGACTGATCTGGGGGACAGAGAGCCTGAGCTTTCAGGACCTGCCGGTGTCTGCTGATGAGGTGGGGCTGGGGGCTGCCTGGTGCCAGGGACCATCCATTCCAGGTGCTTCGTGAGCGTCCGTGCCCCGCATCCTCGTGACCGCCAGGAGAGGTAGGTATTGACACCGGCCAGGGTTCTCGACCTTCCGTAATCAATAGAAATGGACTAGAGGCTAGACAAGAAATTTGGTCAGGGTTCTTTAGGGGCCCCAGGGGCTAATTTGTTAAAAAAGGGGGGGACCCAGCCCCTCCCCGGCAAGTCAGCAGTGGGTTATGAGCCCTCCTGTCTGGGCAGGACGCTGCCCAGAGGGAAAACCAAACCGAGAAACAGATAAACCAGGCTGCGCATCTTCAAAAGTCACAAGGCAGCACTGACTCTGAACCCAACTTCTTCCAGGGCCCCCAGGACTCCGGGGAGCCCCTGGCTGCCCCTTCCCCGTGATTCCAGCCGCCGCCACCCTCTCCACCTGACGAGGGTCAGTGAAACAGGTGCTCCGTCTTTGCACGCCCTGGGTTGGGAGCACAGGGCATGTGGAAACTGAGAAATCCATTTCCAGCCTTGAGAACTTCCTCGGGGACCTTCCTTCTCTCTAGAAGTGTGAGTGCCGCGGAGAGAGGAGGGGCTGAGCCCTCGCCGGGACCTTGGCCCTGAGCTGAGGCCACTGGGCTTGGTGATCAGCCGAACGTAAGCTCCTCTGACCTTCAAATACCCCAGAGTCCCAGGATTCACAGGGAGGGGAGACCAAGGTCCCCCAAACCCAGGACATGTGGTGTGTGTGTGTGTGCACATGTTTGTGGCTGTGCGTGCCTGATGTATGTGTGACTTGTGTGTGTGTGTGTTGTGCCTGTATATGTACCTATGATTGTGTGCGTGCAAGTGTGGCTGCGTGTGTGATTCTGTGTACATGTGTGTGTGGCTGTGTGCTTGTATGTGTGTGTACGTATACACGATGCGTGTGCATGCATGTGTGTGTGGATGTGAGTGTGTGAGCATGTATATGATTGTATGCGCACATATTGATACATGGTGTACACGCATACATGTATGGCTGTGTGTGTGATTGTGTGTTCATGTATGTGTGTGAGTGGCTGTGGGTCGCAGTGGGCAGCCGGGGCAGACGAGGGTCAGGCTGGTGAATCCTGAGATTCTCGGCTCCCTGGAGCATGTGGGCAGGGCTCCAAGCCTGTCTGCCCGCCTTGACCATGGGGACTACAGTAGCGGGATAGGAGCCTTGGTGGGGGGCAACAGGTGTTGGAGCAAAGACAGTCAGGGGAGGCGGGGTCCTAGCCTCAGCTGCTCTCACGGGACTCTCTGATGTGTGAACTGAGCCACAGACAGGGGCTCTGGGCCACCCTGAAGGGGGTCGAGGGGAGAACAAGAATCCAGAGAGCCTCAGGGAGAGCCCTTCACATCAAGCTCCTGAGGGCACCTGAGGTCTGATGGGGAGACCCAGTTCCGACACCCACAGCTTCAGCGAGAGATGCTCATGGGTGCGTTCCGGCCATGGGAGGGGGTCCGTGTGTCCCTCGGCTGTGAGAGGGGGCAGCAAGGAGCAGCTGGAGAACGTCTCCAGAGGTCAGGCTCCACCAGCAACCAGCCCCCTCCTCCTAGAAAGGGACTCTCCCCCAGCCCAGACCTGCTCTGGGAGCTGCACAAAATCATAGACTTAGATTAGATGACTTCAGACTTCCTCGTCCCTCCCTGGGTCCATGCTTGGACACTGGTTGGGGGTCCCGCAGACGGCGGGAAACCGGAGGGAGAGGCGGGGGTCTGCGCTATGGACACAGCTTTGGGACCTCTCTGTTCACTAGGGGACGGAGCAGCTGCTGCGGGTGGGGGCTTCTCGTCTGCCCGCCTCCTAGGGCCAGAGAGCCCTGTCGGCACACCCCAGGGGCCAGGCGCGTCCAGGTTCCACGCAGAGGGTGCCCTCCTGCATCTCCACCTCCAGAAAGAGAGGAGGAGGAGCCCAGGCTGGCTCTGCCCCTCCTCACATCCGTGGGCATCACCGGGGTTTACTGTCACCTGTCCAGCGTGGACTGCACAGCTGGCACCATACGAGACGCACAGAAGACAGAGGCCCACCCCACAGGCTTCACCGTCCAGCCAGACAGACCAGCAGCTCTAGCAGCACACGCTTGTGAGACTTGGGTGGAATCTGCCAGGTGGGCCCCTCGGTGTTCTTTCCACAAACTCTGTGAGAAGCTTGAAGAGAAACCCCACCCCGACACCCAGTTCTCTCCCTGCACCATCTTGAACCGAGAGCAATTTAGCGAGGGGGCAAACAACCCCTCAAGGACAGGTGGGAAAGCGGGGTCTCAGGCAGAGAAAGAATGTAATAACCAGCCGTGGCCCCTGGAAGGACAGCGTGATCCTCCACCACGGGCAGGACAGGACAAGAGAAGGAAGCGACAGGGGGCAGGGACTCAGGTCAGGCCCAGCAGAGGGCTTAAGTGGGCTTGGAACCGCACATCCTGCCACACACGGCTCACCAGCCAGGTAAGGATTGCGTCTTCATCTTCGTTTTCCATGGTGGGATGAGGGTAGACGCTAGAGCGGTCGCTCCAGACAATGAACAGACAACAGGTGGATTATTGAGATGGCAGTGAGTGATGGAATAATAGTCTACATTTCCATGTTTCAGCTCTATGGCCACCCCTTCCCCTCCCTGCTCCCCAGCTTGTCAAAGGAGGGAAATCAGACAGTGACTTGAACAGGATGCCCCCAAGGGTCAGACGCTGTCCTGATGACTTTCTATGGGTGAACTCATTTGCTCCTCACAGGAAGCGCAGGAGGCAGCGGTTGTTTTGTCCTCAGGGATGGATGAGGAAAATCGAAGCATCAAGATGTTGAGTCATTCAACCAGGATGACCTACCTGGCTGTTAAGTGGAGACCGCGGAGGTTTCAGGATGTAACCTACTGGTCCTTGGGTGGAGGCTGAATGAGACCAGCTCTGTAAAGGGCGTAACCAGTGTCCCACCCTGGGGCTTGTCATGGAGCCCCAGGACAGATGGATGGGCTTGGGATTTTGTGGTCCAGGGAGCTCCTGGCTCACCTAAAGTCACTGGGGGCAGTCTCCTGTACAGCTGATCAAACAGCGGGACAGCCATGCTTCTCAGCTGACTTTCGATCCTCTGTGTGTGTGTGTGTGTGTGTAGTTTTGAATGAATCATTTTTCCCATGATGGAGGGTGAGATAAGACTTGAACTGACCAGAGTGTATGTGATGGTCCCCCGGCTAATGCTCCCCAACTGCTGCTGAGGTGCGATCAGGCCCCAGCCAAGGCAGGGAGACAGACGCGTCAGCACAGGACCCAGAGGCGGCGTTGGACTCCTAGCCCTTCATATCCCCTGGTTTCACAAAGTACAAAAATAGGCAAGCTCGAGACAGCTCAGATGCCTGGCTCAGACAGTCTCAGCCAAGGCAGAGAAGGGGAGGAGGGAGAGGCGGAACACGAGGGAAAGGAGAAAGAAAGGAAAATCCACCACTTAAGGTCAAAGCAGTGAGAATAACACGAAAGCACTGCCAACGGAGCGGAAGCAAGACGGCTTCCAGGTTGGAAATGTGACAACTGAGCTGTTGTTGCCTCTGAGATGGTGTCACGGCCATGGCTGCTCTGAAGACTCGGATGCCGGCTAGAGGGCTCGGTGGGGGAGGTTTGCTGGGCTGGGGGGCTGGGATGGATGATGCCAGGGTCCTCCCAAGGAGGTGTGGGCTACTCGCCACGGCAGCCCCAGGACCACAGAGGATGCTGGTACTCTGGGGCCCTTCCACTCTTGAAGGCTGATGGCGCCGAGCTCTGATGGATGGCGTTGATGGGATGCATGCAAATATATGCAAATGAGGCCTCCAAGAACCCGGTGATGCTTTTCTATTTGTTTATTTAGTTGAGACGGAAGAAATATCTGCTCATTGTAAACGAATCAGGAAAGACGGAGATGCACAAAGAAGGAAATCAAAACCCCTTGTTAGCCCACCACTCAGGAAGAAAAAACAAAACCCGCTGCTAACATTTTGGTGTATATTCTCCCAGACAATCTTCTTCCCATACAAATATAGTTGAAGTGGTTTTTTTTTTTTTTTCTATCTAAAATAGATTCTTACTTTACATACTGTTTTGAAACCTTCTTTTTGGCATCGAAAATATGTTATAAATGTGCTCATGGCACTGTAATTTAACAAACTCCCTATTGTTGGAAATACAGATTGTGTTAGACCCTGTGACTCGAGGGCTGAAGGCAGGCTGAGCATTCAGAGATGTAGGGGAACCCTGACCTTTAGGGAACTGGGTGTGTGGCAAGGCACTGGGGTGCACAGAAGCAGCTCAGACCGGAGGGTTGGGGAAACAGAATTAGCTTTTTTTTTTCTCTTGGGGGCTCAGGGGAAAATATGCTGCCCCCAAATCAGGCCTGAAGACCAGAAGCAAGTAACCCAGACCCCTTTTGCCATCCTTGCAAGCAAGTCTGTGGGAGCACCAGGCAGCTGGAGGCCAGGCAGCTTCCCAGGGACAAGGAGAAAGGGGACCCATCCTGGTGACTGGCCATCAAGTCAAGAGCATCAAGA
The DNA here is from genome assembly GCF_027580195.1 of Bos mutus. Taxonomy (NCBI): domain Eukaryota; kingdom Metazoa; phylum Chordata; class Mammalia; order Artiodactyla; family Bovidae; genus Bos; species Bos mutus. The sequence continues at coordinate 5,692,398 of NC_091635.1, read as the reverse complement.
ATTCGGCATCCCCAGCACATAGGTCCGTCTGTCGGCTCTTTAAGGAAGGACAAGCAGAAGCAGGGGTCATCCCCAGTCAGATGGGAAGACCCACTGAAGGGCCAGAGAGCATACCCCCGGCAACTTGAGGACGAGAAGGTTCCATGTCAGCTGTCCAGATAAGAGGGTTGCCCCATTGACTTTAGTTGAGCACCCACCGTGTACCAGACCCCTCTGCATATCAGTTCAGTTCAGTCGCTCAGTCGTGTCTGACTCTTTGTGACCCCATGGACTGCAGCACACCAGGCCTCCCTGTCCATCACCAACTCCTCATTTAATCCCCAGAGCATGGGTGTGAGGAAGCTGCCCCGCGGATGGGGACCTGAGGACCAGAGAGGGGGCTTGACTGGCCCAGAGTCACACAGCTCACTGGGGGCAGAGCTCAAGTGCAAAGTTGGCTGCTCCAGGACCCGTGCGGGGTCCGCAGGAAGGAACACACAAACCTACAAAGGGAAGGAGGCAGAAGGAGAGGCTACTGGGAAGGGGCGATGGGAGGCCGGCCTCGCAAAAGAGGAAGAGGCACGGAAGAAGAGAGAAATAGGCGGATGTGAGTGAGGCAGGAGGCAGACGGGCACCGCCCCCCACCCCCGGGTAAAGCAATTGGAGATTCATGACCGGAAATCAAAGACAAAAACAGCAGGACAATTAAGGGAGGAGGCTGGGCCCTGCTCAGACCACATATTTCTCGTTCCTGAAGTCGGGAGACCTCCCCGACCACACAGGCACAGAAAAGGCTCTTTGGAGGCCAAAGGGGAGTCATGTCAAGGGATGCCTTCCCAGATACCTTTAGGGTAGGATCCATCTTGGCTAAGAGATGCGTGCGCACGCATGGGAGGATCCTGACATGCACCAAATATGAACTGTGAACCAGGCAAGTCAGAATGATCGGCCAAAGGAAACCAGGAAGAAGTGCCCCATAAAAGTTACTCAGACTGCCACGAGATTGACTCAGCAGCCCAGGGATTGCCCTCTGAGTCTGCCGGTGTGTCTACCCACCCGAACTGCACTCTTTCTCCTCTTCATGACTACTTTACTTGCTTCACTACTTTCCATGTGAAAAGTCTTTGTGGAAAGTCTTTCTATGTGGAAAGTCTTTTCCGCAAAGCCGGAGGGCCAGGGCCCATGTCTCTGACCACTGGTCTAGTAGCTAGGATCTGGCGCTCTCACCCCGTCCCCCAGCCCACCGGAGATCCTGAGAAGAGGGAGGGGAACAGGGGTGTGAAGGCCACAAACCGCCCAGATGGGAGGGAAGGCAGTGGTGGGCGGAGCTGACGCTGAAGGAAGGGCTGAGGCTGGAGCGAGAGCACGCATCGAGAGCTTGGAAGCAGCAGAGACAAGGCTGCCCCGGGAGCCCCAGAGGGCAGGGCAGGGTGAGATGGGAAGTAAGTGAGGGGGAGCCGTGGTGCCCGCCCTCCCCGTGGCGGGGGCCCAGGGGTCAGCACTCAGAGCAAAGGCAAAGAGTGAGCCGGCTTCCAGAGCAGGCTCCCCGCAGCCCCACCCCACCCCCAGTCACAGCTCACGGCCCCAAGTGAAAGCTACTTTGGGCAAGATTTATTAGGCTTCTCCCTTGGCTTCGTTTGTTTTGTTTGGTATTTGCTGGTGGCTCCAGCCTGGCATTAATGGCCTGTTTGGAGTCCACGGGCCTCCTGTGTTCTCTCTGTGGCCAGAGGGGGCATCAGGCTTTCCATGTGCCCACGTGGCTGGCTTTTTAATTACGCTGCGTGGGCAGAGCTGGGGCCCTGGGCAGAGCACAGAGCCACAGCCAATATTTATCATCAGAGTGAGTATTTTCACTACGCATAACCCTGGCAAATGAGAAATTGGATCCAGAGGATTGGGGTTGTTAATTGAAACATAACACTGAGCAAAGATACGATGTGGGTGGAGCTGCAAAGGGGGAGAGAAGTGCCAGCTGGCCTCCTCCTTCGGTGGGGACGGGATGTGCCCTGGGAAGCCAGAGGACACTGTGATGCTTTCTGAGTTCTGGGGATGGGGAATGGGTTTGGGCGGACTTATGGGCTGCACGGGGCTTCCCTGGTGGCTCAGTGGTAAAGAACCCACCAGCATCAATGCAGGAGACGCGGGTTCAACCCCTGGGTTGGGACGATCCCCTGGAGAAGGAAATGGCAACCCACTCCAGTATCCTTGCCTGGGAAAAAATAAGAGTCGGACACGACTTAGCAACTGAACACCAGCAACAACGCCTTGTCAGAGTTCAGCAGCATTGATCCGCTGAGCCAGACATTCATGATCATCATGGCGGGCAGCACCAATAAGGTCACTGGTGGTTTTCACGAGCCTCTCTGGGCGTCAGGCTTCCTGTTCCCCAAGCTGTGCTTCCTTCCGAGTTCCCAGTGCTCAGCCCGGCTCCTGAGCCAGCACCAGTCATTCCCAGGGCTGTCTCCCTCCCCACTCCCAAGAAAGGGCAAGGATGAGGCCCCGTCTTGCTCCGCTTTGGGTCCCCAGGCTCAGCCGAAGGCGTGGTGCCCAGTGGTGGCTTAGTCGCTCAGTTGTGTCTGAGTCTTTGCGACCCCACGCAGCCCGCCAGGCTCCATGGGATTCTCCAGGCAAGAATACTGGAGCTGGTTGCCATTTCCTCCTCCAGGGGATCCTCCCTGCCCAGGGACTGAACCCACATCTCCTGCCCAGCAGGCAGATTCTTTACCACCGAGCCACTTGGAAATGTATGCTCGTTACATAAATGAAGGCCTGCAGATCCAGCTTCACCAATCAGGCCGTGAGAGCCAGGCTCACCCGTCAATGAGACAGTCCTGAGAAAAGCTGCGAGGGGTTTACAGCTGGGATGCTAAATCAACTGAGTGTTCCTAATGATCTTAATGGGTCTTTTTATTTGTAATTAACTAATTAATCTGATTTGAATGCACTCTACCACTGTAGATACCTCCTCATCATTTCATAGCTCTGATGAGTCTTATGAATCACTGCAACCACCCTGCTCAGCTGGTGTATGACTGTCATTGACGATTTGAATGCAAATGTCCAGATTCCATTACAGACACCTAGGCATTTTAAAAAATTTTTTAGTGAAGTATAGTTGATTTACAAAGTTCTGTTAGTTTCAGGTGTATGACACCGTGGTTCCGGATATAGACATGTGCTTTTTCAGATTCTTTTCCATCTCGGTTATTGCAAAAGCTGAGTATAGTCCCCTGTGCTGTACAATAGGCCCTTGCTGGTTATCTATTCTGTATGTAGTGGTGTATACACACTGCTGTATGTCCCGGTTTATCTCTCTCCCTCATCTTTCCCCTTTGGGAGAAGGCGATGGCACCCCACTCCAGTACTCTTGCCTGGAAAATCCCACGGACGGAGGAGCCTGGTAGGCTGCAGTCCATGGGGTCGCTGAGGGTCGGACACGACTGAGCGACTTCACTTTCCCTTTTCACTTTCATGCATTGGAGAAGGAAATGGCACCCCACTCCAGTGTTCTTGCCTGGAGAATCCCAGGGACGGGGGAGCCTGGTGGGCTGCCGTCTATGGGGTTGCACAGAGTCGGACACGACTGACTTAGCAGCAGCAGCAGCAGCAGCAACCATAAGTTTGTTTTCTGTGTCTGTGAGTCTGTTTCTGTTTTGTAAATAAGTTCATTTGTATCATTTTCGTAGATTCCTCGTGTAGGTGATATCATATGATATCTGTTCTTGTCTGACTGACTTCACTGAGTTTGATCATCTCTAGGTCCCTCCGAGTTGCTGCAAAGGGCGCTGTTTCAGTCTTTTCACGGCTGAGTACTATTCCATCGTGTGATTGTACCACCTCTTTGTCCGTTCATCCATCAGTGGACATCTGGGTTGCTTCCTCGTCATGTTTCGTAAATAACGCTGCAGTGAGCATTGGGGTGCGTGGATCTTTTCAAATTGCGGTTTTCTTTGGATGTATGCCCAGGAGTGGGATTGCAGGATCATATGGTAGTTCTATTTTTAGTTTTTTTTTTTAAGGAAACTCCATACTGTTCTCCACAGTACAGATGCCTAGAATTGGCACTGATAACCTGCTAATAGTCACCGGACTACCCTAATATGAAGGTCGATATTCAAATTCCACTGTCTGGAACTTCACTGAAAAGCCACTCTCCATGGGGTACGATGACAACGAAGGTCTGTATTTGGGGGATCCTGAGATATACCAGGTAAGTTCTCTCTGGGGTCTCTCTCCCATCTGCTTTATTCTCCACCCTCTGTGCTCAGGGTGAGGGCGAGCCTCCTCACCAATGCTGGGGCTGCTGGCATCCTTGCCAGGGGTCTCCCTGCCCCCAGCCCTCCTCCTCCTCAAACACGAGACTTGGAAGTCCAGCTTTGCTCACCCTCTTCTTTTTCTTCCCTGCCACTCATTCCTCCAACCATGCACCCTGGCTTCAGCCAAAGTGCTCCCAAGAAAATTTCTGCTAAGTTCAAGAGTGACGGCTCTGTGTGCATCCCACGGGGTTTCTCAGTCCTTGACGTGCTTATCTTTCCGGCAGCGCTTTAGCCTGTCGGCCGTGAAAGCCTCTGCAATCGCTCACCTCACTCCTCTCTCAGTGAACTCCCGTGCATCCCTCAGGTCTCTATTCAAGCGTCACTTCCTCAGGGAAGCCCTCCTGGACTACCCTTTGTAGGTCAAGTTCCACTGTACAGGCTCCCATGTGTTCAAGCATGTAAACGTCTATGAAGTAAATAGAATGAATGGAGAGATCAGTGTGTCCCTCTCTCAGAGCCTTTCATTCACACGTTAACACGTGTCTCCCCCACTTGACTGTGGGAGCCTGGAGAGCAGGACCCACAGCTGGTTTTCGTTCTGCTGTTTCTCCGGTGTGCACCCCAGGGCTTGATGCTGGGAGGAACCCCACCAATATGTGTTGCACGGATGAAGACCTGGGATCCACACCCAGGTCGCCAGTTCCAACGCCCATGCACTTAGCAAGCTGATTGACTGACGGTAGGTGACCCTAGCAGCCTATATTAAATCAACCTTCAGAAATTTTAATGTACACAAGAGTCACCCGGAGATCTTGTTCAAATATAGACTCTGATCGGCAGGTCTGGAGTGAGGCCTGAGAGTCTGTATTTCTAGCCGGTCCCCAGAAGATGTCTGAGATGCGGGTGCCTGGGTCCTGATCTGAGTGGCAGGGGCTGGTGCAGAGTGCTAACCTATAGGCAGGGAACTGGGGGTCTTCTCAGAATTGCGGCAAGGAGCCGGGGGCAGAGAAGCTGACTATGAATCCACAAGGTGCCAAACGTCACCTGAATCAGAATCAATTACATGCCTCTTAGATATATGTATCAGTATTCCTCATGCTGGCGAGGATGAATAAAATACATTAAAAGCGTTACTGAATTCATGGTAAGTTTTCATTGTTATGCATTTTCTCAGCTGATAGATGCTAAACGTGTGGGGGATGGTGGGAAGAAGATCTAAGAGACCTTTGAACATAAAAGAAAGGGGCGGCAGGGGGCTGGGAGGGATCTTAAGACCCGTCTGGAAGACTTGGTGGCCTTCTGTCCTGCTCTCTTGGGAGCTGGTTGGCAGGAAACAGGTGTTAAACCTAGAAAAGCATCCTGCGGGAGGGAAGGAAGGAGAGAGGGAGGGAGGCGAGGAGGAGGAGGCATGGGCACGGGCTTAGGGCCTGGAGAGAGAGGCTGAGGAGCAGCTTCTCCTGGAGCAGGGCAAAGGATGCTGTCACTTCAAGATGCTCTCCAGGTTGGCATGGCAACAGTTATCATTCATGTAAATAGCTGACCCACATTTAATTAACAAAAAGAAAACAAAGGGATGGGAAGGAGATGCAGATAGACTGGGCTGGCCCCTTGCCTAACACAGCAAGGACTGGTGGGTCTGTGCCTGGACAGTGGATGCTGGTGAAAAACGAGATACTTGACGTACAAGAGCTCCAGTCAGGGAGCCCTTTCTTTCTGGTTGGAGGAGAGCTTCCTTCCGCAGAGTCAAGCCAGGCAGGGCACAGGGCAGGGCGGGGGCTCAGTCATGAAAACACCAGCAATGCCATGGTGACGATGAACACGTGCCAGTCTATTCAGTCCTGGCCAGAACACTGAGGTACATGCTAACATTACCCGCACTTTAAAGATGAGAAATACTGAGGCTGGGAGAAACTAAATGACTCATCCAGGGTCATGGGCTTGTGCAGCTGTGGTCATCTCTACATCAGACTTCCATCCCTGGATGGAGGTAGGAGCGCTGCTGCCGCTACGTCGCTTCAGTCGCGTCCGACTCTGTGCGACCCCATAGACGGAGGCCCACCAGGCTCCCCCGTCCCTGGGGTTCTCCAGGCAAGAACATTGGAGTGGGCTGCCATTGTCTTCTCCAGGAGATAGGAGTGAAGAGAGAACTAGTTAGTAGAGAACCCCAGAAGCAGTATATGGTGCGCGGAGTTAATAACAAGTGCCGTGAATGAAGCACTAAAACTGAAGAAGGAAGCTGGAGAGTGCTTCTGTTGCATGAGATGACCAGGGAGAACCTCGCTGATATGGTAACATTGGAGCAGATATCTGAAGATGAAAAAGGCGGTGGAGTGGGTGCCTAGGGCAGAGGTTGGCATGACAGATGCGGAGTGAGAACGTTTGTATGGAAGGGGTGGGGGGCGGAGCCACGGCAGGGACATGTGAAGTGTGGAGGTGGATATTACTCAGGGCTGTGTTTCTTAAACCTTTTCTCCATCATCTACTGGAAAAAACACACTTGCATGCGCACGCACACACACACACACACACACACACACACACACACACACACACACACACACAAGCACATACTCAAACAGAACGTTTCATGAAGCAGCACTTGCCATGTGTTACGCTGCCCAGTAGTTTTTCTTCTTTACTCTTCTGTTCCACTGTGTTCCCTTTCTCGTAATAAAAATGCTGATGGTGATCCACTAGATTGACTTCATGACCCGTTAATAGATTTCTTTGTACATGGAGAAGTTTTCGGATTCCATTCTGAGATGAAAAGCTGCTAGGGGGGTTTTCAACAGAAGAGGGGCATGACCTAAGCTCTGGTTAGTTTCTTCACTTACATTTTATTTCTTAAACATTTTTATGGAAAATTGGAAACAGACACAAAAATAGGGAGAATAACGTAAGCCATGCACACTTTTTGTTCAGGTTCAACAGTTGTCAACATTTTGCCTTCTTGCTTTCAGCTGTCCCTGCCCCCTCCCCCCCTACTTTTTTTTTTGCTGAAGCATTTTCAAGCAACTCTTACACACACGTCATTTTGTCCTTATATCCATCCATAGGTATTTCTAACAAATAACAATAATAACAGACATTATCTAGTACTTTCTATTACCTAGTTCATGATCAGTTTTTCTTGATTGTCTCAAAAACGAGTTTTTACAGTTGGTTGGTTTGAATCAGGTACCAAACAAGGTCCAAATATCACATCTGTTTTTCTTAAGTTTATATCCAGTGACTTCCGTGGTGGTCTAATGATCAAGACTTCCCTTCCGGTGTAGGTGCTGTGGGTTCAATCCCTGGTCAGGGAACTGGGATCCCACATGCCTCAGGACCAAAATATAAAACAGAAGCAATATTGTAGCAAATTTAATGAAGACTTAAAAAACAGTTTCTATGCTTCTTCCCCTCTACTCTTCTCCTTCCCCCTTCTCTGATACTGGGGTTCAAGCTACATCAGATGAAATGAACACCTTGATGGGGGTTGACAGTTGTACCCACCCATGACTGTATCATCGCCCTACACAAAATCAGCTCAGGAATGAAGGTCTCGTGCCAGTCGATCCATACTATCCCCACCCAAAGCAGCTGCTCCTCTGACTTCTATGGCCCTGCACTTGCTTTTCCTGTTCTTGAAGGCCTTAACACGTGTGGGATCATACACTGTGTTACATCTGGTCTTGTTGGTTCAGATAATGTCTCGGAGACTCACCCTGATGCTGTGTGTCTCAGGAGTTAATTTCTTCTGACGAATGAGTTGTACCCCATTGTGAACACGTATGTGTAGGTCCCTCAGTTGTGTCCAGCTCGTTTTGACTCCATGGACTCTAGCCCTCCAGGCTCCGCAATCCGTGGAATTCTCTAGGCAAGACTACTAGAGTAGGTAGCCATTCCCTTCTTCAGGGGATCTTCCTGACCCAGGGATCCAGCCCAGGTTACCTGCACTGCAGGCAGATTCTTTACCATCTGAGCCACAGAGAAGCCCATGCCACTGTATGGATATACTATAATTTGATTTGAGAGAAGTAACCAATGAAACTGTTTTCTTTGTGAAAGGGTTTATTTTTTTTTTATTTCAATGTCTATAATTGATATAAGGTTATCTGGGTTTTCTAAGTTTGCTTAGATTGTGTTCTTCAAATAATTTGTCAATTTCACCCAAGTTGTCAAATGTATTGGCATATGACTTTTGTAATATTACCTTCTCATCCTTTTCATGTCCATGGGATTTGTATGATGGTGCCTCTTTAATTCCTAACACTGAAAATTTGTCTCTTCTCCCTTTTTCTTTCTTTTGTAAGTCTTGCTAGGCTTCTTCAATTTGATTAATCATTTCAAAGGATTGATTTTTTGCTTGATTTTTATCTATTATTATTCTTATTGATCATCTATTATTTTTTAATTTCCTGTATTATCGATTTCTCCTTTTAACTTTACTATTTCCATTGTTGTAGTTTGGGGTTTAATGTTTTCTCCCCCTGCCTTCTTAAAGTGAGCTCCAATCTTTCTTTTTTTCTATAATAAGCATTTAAGGCTGCAAATTTCCTTTAGAGACTGCATCAGCTTCATTTCATAACTTTTGATATATTATGCTTTACATGTAATTTAAAATATTTTCTGACTACTTTGAGGATTTTTTTCTTTGACCAGTGGATTACTTAGAAATACATTGTTTAATTTACAAGTATTCGCAGATTTTCTAGACTCGTCTTGCTATTCATTTCTAATTTAACTAGGCAAAGCTTAAAGAACATACTCTGCGGCATTTCAACTTTTTAATCTTTGAAAGGTGTTTTTGATCCAGCACGTGGGCCGTCTTGATGAATGTTCGTGTACATTTGGAAAGCATGTGTTCTCTACAGGTGCTGAATGTAACTGCGATCTGCTCGTGTTAGTTATCCATTGATGGTTAAGTACTGCTCAACTATAATTTGTCAGTATTTTTCCAACCCTCTACGTCTGTTACTGATGCTTTGCCTGTTTGTTATGTCAACTAATGATCAAAGGGCATGAACATACTCAACGATTATTGTGTATTTCTCTAACCCCTTTTTAGTTCTGTTGGTTGTTCACGTATTATTTATTGTTATTATTACACAGTTCAAGTGTAAGGCTGTTAGTTCTTCTTGACAAATTCATCCTTTTATCTACATGAAATGTCATGTGATGGAATGCTTTCTGTGCTCCTCATTTTGAATTTTACTCTGTCTGATCACCTCTAGACACATCGACTTTCTTATGATTGGTATTTGCACTGACACTGCTTTTACTCCTTTCAACTTATCCCTGACTTTACATTAAATTGTGTTTCTTATAAACAGCATATGGTCAGACCTTGTCTTTATCCATTCTGACAATCTCTGTCTTTACATTTCAGAGTTCAGTCCGTTTACAGTTTTAAAATTATTGATATTTAACTGTCAATAGATAGAAGTTGAATTTATCTACTTTCAATATTCCTGTTTGTCCTGTTGCTATCCTGTTCTGCACTCCTTGCTTCCTTTTTTGATTAATTACTTTGCAATGATTCATTTAATCTCCTCCAAAGTAATACCTCTTTGTGTTAAATTTTTAGTACTTACTCTGGGTTACAATACCCATCCTCAACCTAACATCGTTTACCTTTAAATCATTTTGCATTGCTTTACTAACAATATAAAAATCTTGCTACTGCATAATGCGCTCTCACTGTTACATATTTTACTTCTAATAAGGTATAAACCCACATTGTTATAATTTTTGCTTTAGTCAATAGTCTTTTACAGAGATTTTAAAACATTTTTCTCATCAAATGTAAAGATAATCTGCCATTACCCTCAGGTTTACACTTTTTGGATCTTCATTTCTTCCCACAGATATAGGCTTCAGTCTGGTATTATGTCCTTTCAGTTTGCTGTTTTTCTTACTGTAGCATAATGGTTTGCATGCCTGTCTTCTCTGCTGAACTTTGAGTTCCTTGTGGGCAAGAATCCTGTTAATAAATTACACACACACACACACACACAAATATATACTAATTACTATATCAATATGGGGCTTCCTAGGTGGCTCAGTGGTAAAGAATCCACCTGCCAATGCAGGAAATGTGGGTTCAATCCCTGGGTTGGGAAGGTCCCCTGGAGCAGGAAATGACAACCCATTCCAGGAATCTTGCCCGGGAAATCCCATGGACAGAGGAGCCTGATGGGCCACATTCCAAGGGGGTCTCAAAAAGTTGGACACAACTTAGGGTCTAAACCACAAAAAGGCCTCTATATGTGCTTGCTGTACCAACTAACACATGAATTTTCATCTTTTGTGTCCAGATTCCGGTTCCTAGTGCCCTGTCTGACACATGGTAAGCACATAATTCATATTTGTGGAGTTGATAAATCAATAAATGAAAAACTCCCTGCTCTCTGCTCTGAAGCCCCATCCACAGAAGACATGGTTACCACCTGCTCATGTGTGATCTAAATCCTGCGTGGTTGTGAAGGGGACTGTTGTGTGAGGACAAGTGTTGGTTTGCATATGCAAATTAGTAATTCCGCCTGAGTACTCTGAGTTTGGGGTGTCTGCTTTAAAGATGAGATTTCTGGCAGCATGAATCCAGAGACAGCAATAGGCGAAGGGCTTTGGAATCTGCCCAAAGCTGGCCTGTGGTTAGTGAAATCTACTTTGAAAGGGAAACTGGGCTTTGAGGGCTGAGGTTTGTGCCAGGAATGGCCTCAAGCAAGGCTGGCACTGCTTACTTCTATTCTTAGAATTTCAGACCCATGGCAGGATAAAGGTATCTCTTCTAACTTTTTAACCAAATCAGATGCTTAACTGTCTCCTTCCTATTTCTCCTCTGCCCCAGAATCCTTCAAACACAACTGCTTAGTCATACATGGGATTCGGAATCAGGCAGCATGCATGCGTGAAGCGCGTGCTAAGTCACTTCCATTGTATCCGATTCTTTATGACCCCATGGACCATAGTCCACCAGGCTCTCTGTCCATGGGGTTCTCCAGGCAAGAACACTGGAGTGGGTTGCCATGCCTTCCTCCAGGGGAATCTTCACAACAAAGGAATCAAACCCATGTCTCTTATGTCTCCTGCATCGGCAGGCGGGTTCTTTACCACTAGCACCACCTGGGAAGTCCCTGGAATCAGGCAGATCTGAGTTCAAATCTCAGCTCTTAAACTCTGCAAGCCTCTGTTTCCTCATCTGTAAAATGGGGATATTGAGGCCTGTCACTCCAGATTGTTTCAAGCACCCCATGAAGTCCTGTTTGTAAAATGCCTGCCCTGGTTACTTCTGTTTCTCGGCATCTTCCACCTGCCTCAGTCTAAGCATCTTTCCATTATCACCAGGACAGCACCACACACTGGATGGGGGAGAATCAGTGCTGCCCAGTGGAACACCACTCCCTTCCCCCATCCCTGGTCCAGAGAATTCACTCCAGGCTCAACCTCGCCTTCGTGGAGCCTCCAAGCCAGGACAACACACCAAGGTGGACAAATAAGTGAACTAATATCTGGAAGCATGGCCCATAAACTCAAGTAAACACATGATCTGATAGTAAGAGAGTGTTCAGTCTCAGTCACATATTCATTCTTTTTTTTGTAATCCTCCTTTGAATGTGACACAGGAGTAGGTGAAGAGCGGAGACCATTAGAGAGCTGAGACTCCAAGTGGAGAGTGCAGGTCCCCTACCAGCCCCACTTAGCAAGTAGAATTGAAACCAAACAAGAAGAACTTGAGTTTATGAATTGCCTAGTAAGTACCAGGCACCTACTGGCATTAGAGAGATGAGGAAACTATAGCTTGTCAGTAATAAAACCTAGATTTACTGCTAGGAGGGTCAGATGCCAACGCGTGAGCTCTTTGAACTGTACCAGCTTGTTTACTCCTCAATCGGGTCAGCCTGGGTGGGTGATGGGTTTGGAAGTGTGGGATGCAATGGGCTCCTAGTAGCTGTGTTAGGCACCATATTTCTCTTTCCAAAGTGTTTTGGATCCTATGAGAGTGAGTGTGACAGTGTGTGTGTGTGTGTGTGTGTGACAGAGACAGAGAAGATAGAATGCACATGGGTGTTTCTCTCCTTTCATAATAATGGATAGTAATTCTGAGAAGGTTCCCTTTATAGGATTCAGGCTGTGTTGGGGAGTTTGTTTTTCTACTCCCTGCAGAAAAGTTAATCGATTTCAGAACAGCCCCCTTCTGTGAGAGATGACAACAGGGAGAAAAGGGATTGGTTTTTTAGCTGCTGGGTTGGCTGGACAGCCCCCCCCCCACTTCCATGGGGCCACTTATTGACATTGAAATATCTGAACAATAAGCAGCTATTGATGGCCCCCGAGGTCAATACCGAAATTCATTGACCCAGACTGCAAATATGGAAGGCAGTGTGTCCAAGGTCACTACTTACCTGAAGGGATGAAGAATAAATCTTGATAAGAACCAAAAATAGAAATCAATGTGCATACCGTGGTATGCATTGCATTCCTTCTTTCCAGAAAGAGGCTATTTCAGGAGGTTGCAGGGCTTCTCTGCCATCAGAAACTGCAATCAGGGGCTGAAGAGGAAGTCAACAGAGAAAATGATCCTTTGCTCATTGCCCTGGCCAAGGAGAACGGGCAACCTACACCACGGGTGGGGATCAGCCCCGTCTCTGCAGAGAATCTCAGCTTCTGTGACTCCAACCATTCCGGCCACATCCTTTAGAAAGAGTGGAATTTCCAAACCGCAAGAGCCATGACAGGCATGGCAAGGTGGTCATCTCCCCAAAACATATTTCATTGAGTGGTGCTAGGAGGAGCACCCATCAGAGTGATAAGCATGACCTTTACCTCTTGGGAAAACTTCTGCATCTCACCTGGTGGGCAAGGGGAAGCCAAGTTCTAACTGCTGGAGCCAGTAAAGCAGGTTGGAGGTGGCTACCTGGCCAGGATGCAGCTCTCTTTTACAAACATTCCAAAGCTTTCCATTGCTCAGCCGTGACATTTTCTCTCCTTTCAAAGCTATTTTTATTATAATTATTTGTTGAAGCTTAATTAACTTTTTTCCCCCAATTACAAAAGAAATTCGTATTCTTTGTAGGAAATGTCAAGCCTGTTTATAATGATCCTTTTAAACTCATTCAGAATATTCAGGCTCTCCTGATTATGAGGAAAATCTGGATTTTGAATTCAGAGAGACCTGAGTTCAAGTACCATTTCTGCAACTGAGTAAGTATGTACTCTTGGGCATAGAAAGGAGGGATTTTCTGCTGCCATCTCTTGATATAGAAACCTTTTTTTGTGAAGTCGGTAGGAAGATTAAATCAGGATTTATGTAACGTCCCCATCAAGATGCTAATATAAAATAGACAAACGCCTGACAAGTTTGATCACAAAATATACAGACTTGCAAGTAAACAACTTTAGAAACAGAAGTGGAAGCATAACTACTGAAATTGAGACAATTTTTTAAAGCATAACAGTGTATATACAACTTTACTCAGCAAATTTTTAAAAATCTACATGAAATAAATGACTCCCCTCCCAAAAAGTAAATAATCAAAACTGACTGAGGGAGTATCAAGTCAATGTGTATATGAGTCAGGAATCATTCAGAATACAGATATCATGCTACCTGTTTCAAACCAAGGGGGCTGAACACAGGGAATTGGTTACATAGGTGACAGAAGAGTCCAGGCACATCCCAGAGTTGCCTAGCAACAGCGGGAAGCGGGCAGGATGAGGGAGGAAGTACCACCAGCAGAGGCCAACCTGGTCTTTGAGGGAAGGGCTGAGAATGGAGACTGAAATTACACCACCAAGGGGCTGGGGCTGCTGGCAGGGATGCTACCCAAACCACGGGAGAAGGGGAGAAGGGACCCCCTTGCATATCCCAACTTCTCTTCTTTCATCTTTCCAACCAGTGCCTCCCATTGGCCAAAAAACCCAGAAGCAGAGGACAAGTGAGCCTGGAAAGATTCCTCCCTGAGACACAGCGCAAGGCAGGGAAGGACAGGCAATGAGTCTGATGACAAAGAGGGCATGTCTGGCTCAAGGTCTGGCCCCAAGGAGCCGATGGGCAAAGTCTACTAACCCTTCAAGGCACAGTTGATTCCTACGATACATAAACTATTCAGGAGCACAGAAACAAATGAAAATGTTTCAAATTAATTCTACGAAATACCAGGACTCAGATACCAAACCCAGAGTAGCACCAAAGGCAAGAAAATACCTAAAAGCTAATTTCATTGTTGAAATTTAGAGACAGAAAAAAGTTATGACTAAATCAAATTCATCAGTGTATTAAAAAATTACCGAAGTTTAATTTGCTTTAGGAATGAAAGGATGGTTTGATATTAGCAAACATATTAATGTCATTTTTCACATTAACAAATTACAGGGGGAAATGTTCTGATCATTTCAGTGGATACTAAAGAGAGATTTGATAAACATCTAACACCTTATCTCATTAAAAATGAAAAGTGTTGGCAGGTATGACAAGGTTTTATTTTGCAGAATTCAAGGCTATGGTGGGGAGTAATTTTTTCCCTTCATTCTCAAGAGGAAAAATAAATCAGCTTTGCATCCAGCCTCATCTGGTGCTCAGACAGCCCCAGGAAGGGTAGTTTGGGGTTTATCTTCAGGCTTATCAGGCTAAGATCTCCTGTTTTCACCAAGTCTCTTGCTGATATTGAACCATCTCAATAATGAAAGATTGATGGACTAAACATTTCTCAACCTGGTAAAGTTTCCTTTACAGTATAGCAAACCACCCACTAATCTGGTACTAAATAGTTACATATTACAACCATCCCCACTAAAAACAGCTTCAGTTTAAGTTTAAATGCCATCACAGGTACCACTTACTACTGTAGGTGATGTACAGACCAGCGCATTGAGGAAATCAAACAAAATAAGGTTTTTGCTATTGTTTAGTTGCTCAGACTCTCTTGTGACCCCATGGACTGTAGCCCATCAGGCATCTCTGTCTGTGGGATTCTCCAGGCAAGAGTACTGGAGTGGGTAGGCATTTCCTCCTCCAGGGGATCTTCCCAACCCAGGGATTGAACCTGGCTCTCCCACACTGGCAGGCAGATTCTTTACCACTGAGTCACCAAAATAAGGTACAAATACAGGCAAAGAAGAGACTGGACTGTCATTACTTCCATACAGTGTGATTATCAACTGAAGGTACACAGGAGGGTCAACTGAAAAGCTATTAGAACAAATAACATTAAGTTGAATTTTAAGATGCCATTCCTGATTACAACAGAAACTTTATAGTTTATACTTTATACTCAGATAAACCTTTATACTTTACACTTTATACTCAGATGCTTCTGCTACTGCTAAGTCGCTTCAGTCGTGTCCGACTCTGTGCGACCCCACAGATGGCAGCCCACCAGGCTCCCACGTCCCCGGGATTCTCCAGGCAAGAACACTGGAGTGGGTTGCCATTTCCTTCTCCAATGCATGAAAGTGAAAAGTGAAAGTGAAGACGCTCAGTCGTGTCGGACTCTTAGCGACTCCATGGACTGCAAGCCCACCAGGCTCCTCGGTCCATGGGATTTTCCAGGCAAGAGTACTGGAGTGGGGTGCCATTGCCTTCTCCGTTATACTCAGATAAACCTAATAAATATGTACGTGAAAAAATGATAAAACTCACGGGACACAAAAGAGGGCTTAGAGAGAGTATTCCTCTATGGAAAGACTCAACCTTGAAGATACATTCGTTCTCTTTATGTTAATATATACGTATAATGCTATCTCAGTTAAAATCCAGACAAGAGATTTTTAAGTTGATAAGTCAATCCTAATGTTGAAAAATGTTAGGAAATTTGGAAAAAGCAATGTCCAAAAATAGCTGAAAAATTTTTGGAGAAAGCACAACATATAGGGCCTTAAACATTTAATAGGAAAACATAATACGCAGGTGTTTGTTAAGATATCTTAGTAACCATACAAGAACAGAAAAGCAGATCAAATAAGCAGAATGGAGGCCCAAAACAGATACCTTGATACAAAGTGATTTAGTTTAAGATTTAGGTGAAGGTGAGCAGGGAGGTCTGGTGTGCTGCAGTCCATGGTGTTAGAGTTGGACGTGGCTTAGCGACTGAACAACAGAACCAGGAAAAAGGGTAGCGTAGTCAGCAAATTATGTCTGCTCCCTTTTGGGCAGGGGAGTTACGCCCTTCATCACATCTTAGGCAAAAATATACTCAAAATAAAGGTCCAAATATAAACAAAATCTAACCTTTGAAAACAGTGTTAGATTAATACCATTATTTGAAAACAAAAAAAGAACATTCTTATGGTAGAGAAAGCTTTTCTAAGAAAAAATGTAGTAGTCATAAAGGGGAAAAAATGTAATCCAACAAATATTTTTTTAAAAAAACACACACACACACACACAAAACAACCAGAACCAAAGTGACAGTCTGGGAGAAAATATTTACAACAGAATTACCCACAAAAGAACAATTCGTAAAAGAGACAGAAAGCATCTTTCCACAACTCTAGAAGAAAAGCTAAAATATTCAATTGACGAACAGAAGAAAATATACAAGTAATTCACCATTTTAAACAATAAAAAAATGGCTAATATCTATTTTTCAAACTACTTATTAACTGGTAATCAGAAATATGCAAATAAGAGTGGGAAGGTTTTGTTTTTTTTTTTCGCTGATTCAGTTTCATTCAGTGAAAACTGTAACTCGAGGCATCCGCCCGCTCACCTTCTGCAGGTCTTGAGCTTTGTGTTTATTGCTCGGTCGCTCAGTCGTGTCTGACGACTCGTTTTCGACCTCGTGGACTGTAGCCCATCAGGCTCCTCTGTCCACGGGATTTTCCCAACAAGAGTACTGGAGTGGTTGCCACTTCCTTCTCCAGGGGAATCCATCCAACCCAGGGATCGAACCTGTGTCTACTGGCATCTCCTGCATTGCAGGTGGATTCTTCATCACTGAGCCACCAGGGAAGTCCTCTGCAAGCCTTAGGTTAGGGGCACCCCACTTGTTCCCACTGGTGTCCCCAGTTGTAGGAGTGGCTGCTCTTTCCTACAGTTACTGTGACCTGAGCTCAGGTGTGCATTAATATCTGAGCTGCCTCAGTGTCCCCTTCTGCTCTTTTGAGCCTCCCAACGAGTGTGAAAACAATTCCCTCTATTGTCTTCCTTCCACTTGAAATCTTTCATGAAATCTTTTGTTTTCCCACAGGGAAGTTATCCAATAAATTGTGATACAATGCATCTGTATATTCTATACTATAGAGCCATTTCAACAACAAAAAATAGGTATTATCATGGAAAGGTTTCTGAGACATTTTGTCACATGAAACAAGTCACAGAAAAAATATGTATAAAATTATCCAATTTACTTTTAAGTATACACATAACGCACACAGAATTGCACAGCAAAGTTACAAAGTTGGTACATCATCAGATTGCTGTCAGTGAGGACCCTCAGGAAGGGCAGATGGAGTGACAGTTAGGGTCGGGGGAGTTTCGCTATTTTCTGTATATTTTCCTGCTAATTGAGCCTCGAGAAATATACTTTAAGAGAGAGAAGCATCTTTTATTGTATTTTCTGGAAGCAGAGCCCAAGAAAAACATTCTTGTGCAAGTGGTTTCTGGGGGAGAACTTCTGCAAGACAAGCCTGGAAGGAAGCGGGGAACACGGAATAAGGAAGGGGAGGAACTCGAAGCAGAGATGTGGCTTTCACTAAAGCCCAAGCTCAGCTTGATTCCGAGAGGTTCTCTGGAGTGTGAACAGTACCACAAACTGGCCCTCCTCAAGGCAACAGGGTTAGGCTTTCGTACTCCAGTATCAGCATCGTTGGCTGCAGTGTGAAGTGTGACCAGTGTACCATGAGTGTGACATCCAGGCCCCCCTGAGCCAGAGCAGGAGAATCCACAGCGCCCTGGGCCAAGACTGTGGTCCCCTGGGAATGCACGCTGCTTCCAATCCTCCTTCTTGAGGGGTGTTGAAAAGAACGAATCCACCCTATCGGTAGCTGCACATCATAGACCAGAAGCTGTGTGGTTTCTTCTCTTAAAGATGCCGCATTTTTATTTTATAGATACTGCATGAAGCAGAGCAGGCACAGTTGGAGCTGTTGCTGCCACAGTTGGTGGGAGTCCACGGTCACCTGCCACGATCCGTCGGGTCTCCCAGGGGTCAGACAACATGAACAGGATGAAGACCAGCACCCCTGCACCTGCGAAGTCTCTGGGCCCTGCTCTCTGTCCTCACTCTCCGTAAGCAGTATCACTTTCGATTTACGACATTGGTCTAGTGGGGGTGGGTTGGTCAGTATCAAGGACTTCCACTTGGTCTCTGCCACCACGATCACTCTTTCCTACTAAATGTAATAGCACGTATTCCGTCGCCCAAGGAATGAAGGTGAGGATGCTCCAGCTTCTAAGTATATTCATCATGATCACACATTCATGAACCTGAAAAGTGACCACCTGTTGGGTCTATGGACCTAGTGGGGCTGCTGTGAGATGACCCCGGCCCAGAACTCCATGCACTGTCTGACCCCTAGATATGCCTCTACCAGGGGAGCCGTGGTAACACTGGGTACCACTGCCAACTCAGAATTTGTTTCTGACCATTGAAGGACCTGGGTGTTCCCTTTCCATGAAGGCATAGTTGCCTGAGTTGACGGACTATCTTCTAACAATGGGGACTGGACCCCTTCTGAAGGGGCCCGAGGGTTCAAGGTCCTCCTCCAGGACTCCTAATACCAACCGCATGGACATGCCATTCCTCAACCTCAGGTCCTTCCCCGTCCCACGAGGGCCCTGACTTTGGCACAGCAGACCCTCTGAGGCTGAGAATTCAAACTTCTCTGAGGATCTGCATCTCTTACTAGTAGACACTGAACCTGGCTTTCAGCCTAATCAGTCTTTCTGCTCCAGGAAATTAGGCCCTTCCTACCAAAGCGTTCCTATGACTGCCACACTCTGCTCTGAATTGCAGATGAAACCGCCTGGGCCTCTCAGGTTCTTTCTTTGATACAACAGTGGCTCTCGGACACAACCTCTTGATTCCACGGTCTTTAGCATTACGATCTCTGCTCTATGGCTCCAGAGCCAGACATACTGTGAACGCCAGTGTATCCCCTCCCAGCTATAAGCGATCACAGAAATTGTATTTCCCACAAGCCAGAAACTAACACTTCTCCTTCAGCCACTGGGGTTGGGGTCCTCCTTGCCAGCAAGTCACCCGACTCCAAACCCCATCCCTAGTGTCTGTTTCTTTTGACATCAGCTGTCTCAGGTCAGGCCCCTAGTATGGCATGGCACGCTTCGTCGCTCAGTCGTGCCTGACTCTTTGTGACCCCATGGACTGTGGCCCGCCAGGCTCCTCTGTCCATGGGATTCTCTGGGCAAGAATACTGGAGTGGGTCGCCATTCCCTTCTCCAGGGGATCTTCCTGCCTTAGGGATCGAACCTGAGTCTCCTGCATTGCAGGCGGATTCTTTACCATCTGAGCCACCAGAAAAGCCCAGCCACATCAGAAATGCTAAAGGGGAACGTCCCTGGTGGTCCAAGGGTTAAGACCCTATGCTCCCACTGCAAAGGGGATGGCTTTGATTCCTGGTCAAGGAAATAAGATCCCACATGTTGCATGGTGCTGCCAAAAAACTGATGAGAAAACAGGCCTGCGTGTGAGCTGGGACAGAACGTGAGTCCTTCTGAGCCTTGAACTCCTCCGTCTAAAATAGGAGGGACAAGGGACCTAGAGATTGTCATCCTGGGTGAAGTCAGACAAAGAAGGAGAAATGTCTATGGCGTCCCTTATACGTGGAAACTAAAAGGAAATGGTACAAATGACCTTACTTACAGGAACAGACCTGCAGGCTTCAGGAGCAACTTAACGGTCACCTGTACACACGGCTGTATTTAAAATGGGTAACCAACAAGGACCTCCTGTACAGCACACGGAAGTCTGCTCAATGTTACCTGGCAGCCTGGGTGGGAGGGGAGTTTGGGGGAGAATGGATACATGCATACGCATGACTGAGTCCTTCACTGCTCACGTGAAACTGCCACAGCGTGGTTAATCGGCTATACCCCAGTACAAAATAAAAAGTTTAAAGTTTGGAAAAGGGGCTTCCCTGGTGGTCCAGTGGTTGAGACTCCATGCTCCCAAAGCAGGGGGCGTGGGTTCAATCCCCGGTCAGGGAACTAAAATCCCACATGCCACACAGCACAACCAAAATAACAAAAATAATAATTTAAAAATATGAAGCTTGGAGAAAAAGAGAGAAATATAAAGTCTGGGGCCCTCTCCTAGATCCACAGAAAGAGAAACTTGGTGGGTGAGCCATCTGTGCGTTAACACAGGCCTAAAGGCGATGGCACCCCACTCAGTACTCGCCTGGAAAATCCCATGGATGGAGGAGCCTGGTGGGCTGCAGTCCATGGGGTCGCTAAGAGTCGGATATGACTGAGCGTCTTCACTTTCACTTTTCACTTTCATGCATTGGAGAAGGAAACGGCAACCCACTCCAGTGTTCTTGCCTGGAGAATCCCGGGGACGGGGGAGCCTGGTGGGCTGCCGTCTATGGGGTCACACAGAGTCGGACACGACTGGAGCGACTTAGCAGCAGCAGCAGCAGAGGTGATTCCAATGCTGCTAAACGTTGAGAACTCCTTGCCCTGGAAGCAGAGCCTGGGATAAGATTTTGTACAAGTGATCTCTCCAAGATATGCTGTCAGGAGGAGGTGTGAGGAGTGAGGAGGCACAATAAGGCAGAGCAAGAAACGAGGCTGAGAAGTGGGTTCAGCTGAGACGGTCTGCCTCCGTCTGCTCCCGGGAGCTCTGGAGCATAGACGCCAGCTGCGCACCCCCGTGTCGTGGGCCATTGGCTAAGGGACCCCCACCGAGGGCGGTGGAGGAAACTTTCCAGGCGTCTTCAAGTCCGTCCCTCCAGATGGCTGTGGGCAATTCTCTAAAGAAGGAGAAGTTGTGAGCTGGTAGCCACCAACGCTTCCAGTCCCCAGGGTGTGAGTCCAAGGCCTGGTGGAAGGCGTCTGGCTGTGGGACCAACAGCATCTCCGACCAAGGACCTGGAGCTTGTCTGTTTTTTTCGTCGCACGACAACACGGTGAGGCCGTGTAGGGTGGTTGTAAATGCACTGGGCAGGGACTTCCCTGGTGGCCCAGGGGTCGAGAGCCTGCCGGCCAACGCAGGAAGCATGGGTTCAATCCCCGAGCCAGGAAGACTCAACATGTCTTGGTGCAACTAAGCCCGTGCCCCACAAACAGGGAAGCCCACACGCTCTAGAGCCTGTGCTCTGCAACAGGAGAAGTCGCTGCAGTGAGAAGCCCGCACAGCCCAACTGGAGAGCAGCCCCTGCTCGCTGCAGCTAGAGAAAGCCACACACAGCAACGAAGATCCAGCGCAGCCAAAATATAAACAAATAAATTATTTAAATATATATAATATACATGTAAAGAAAACACACTGGGCAAAAAGTGAAACCATTGGATTTAAGCCTTGGCACCAAACTACATTTAGCTGCCCTTGTATTTAGCCCCATTTGTAATAGGGGTTATATACCACACCCTTAGGCTTTCCCAGGTGGCTCAGTGGTAAGGACTCTGCCTGCTAAGGCAGGAGGCTTGGGTTCAATCCCTGGTCCAGGAAGATCCCCTGGAGCGGGAAATGGCAACCGACTCCAGTATTCTTGTTTGGGAAATCCCATGGACAGAGGAGCCTGTAGAGTCACAAAAGAGTTGGACACTTGGCAATCGAAACAACAAAAAGAACAAAAACAACAAAAACAAAAAAACAAAAAAAAAGAAATCCATGCTTCCACAGCTGGGAGTATCAAATTAGGTTAACATGTGTGCAAATGTTTTGTCAACTCTGAGGCATAGAGGATTATTACATATAGAATGCTTTCTGTTGAGTAGAAAAGAATTCCATCATTTAGCTTTGATGATAAGGATTTATTATAAAAGGAGAATTGCTGGGCTGCAAGGTTGAGTGTTTTTATCCTAACCAGGTATTGCCAACTGGCTCTCTAAAATGATCGTATCAGCTTCTGCTCTCACCAGCAGCAGCATACAAGAATGCCCATCTCCTTATCACATGGCCAGCCCTCCCTCATTTATTTTGGCCAGTCTGATGGCAAGGAGGGGGGCGCCTCTGCCTAGCGAGATGCAAGTTCAAGCACATTCTTCCCAGAATTCTTGTCAGAGATGAAAGTTGGAGATGAGCCAGATGTGCCTCGTTAAGGGAATGAATAAATAAATTACAATGTATTCATACAGTAGATGGCTGTCTAGATGTTAAAATGGATGAGCTGATACATAATATATATGCATACACACATATATATGACAACACTGAGTGAAAACCACGAGCAGTACAACATGATGTAGCAAATTATGTCATCTACACGCACTTTTGAAAACACATAAAACAATGCCATGGATTCTTTATGGATGCACACATTTGTAATAGAAATATAAAAAATATACACTGAATCCATGCCAGAATCATGATAGTAGTTACTTAGGGGAAGAAAGAGAGGGGGCTGGGTGGGAGAGGATGGGGGGAACACAGGGGGCTTTAATCTCATCTCCCAGTTTATATTCTTCAATGAAAGAGAAAGTGATCATAAAAAATGAAAAGCATACTCATCACTTGGTTAACCTGGCCCAGCAGATACCTGAATTCTTGCCTCCCAGCTATTGTATTTTCATTTTAATTATCGTTTTCACGGCTGAGGCTGAGCTTCTTTGAAGGGGACTGAGGACGTGGCGACCCCCTCACCTCATTTTGCAGCGCTGCGTCGGTGGACACCCACGTGAAAAAACAGAAGTCATGAACTGGGCCCTCAGAGAGGTCATGGCCTGGTGAGGAAAACAGACTTAAACCGCGGTAAGTGTAAAGATAGGAAATTACAGGGTGCAGGGATAGAGTGAACGGGGAGGTTAAATTTAAATTGGGGGTTGGAAAGGGCATTTCTGAAAGACTGGCTTTAAAAGAGGCCTGGCGGGAAAGGGGGGTTAGCAGCAAGTGGCCGATGGGGGTTTTGGGAGATGGGCTGGATGAGGGGTCTTGGGAATGACGGGAGAAGCTTCCAGGCCCATCAGAGAAGACTTCGTTGGAAGGAAAGGAGGACGCCACTGGGGAGGGTCGCAGGGCAGAGCCTCGCAGAAGGATGCTCATGGCAAGAGACGGAGCTAAAGGCTTCAACAGGCCGCAGGCAGGCTGGAATGTGCAGGCCATGGGGAGGATGTTTTCCGGGTTAGTTTGAATTTTATGAATAATGGAGTATCTTCACAAGCAGGGTTTGTTTTTTTTGTTTTTTGTTTTTTTTGGCCTTATGAGTAACAAAATAACCTTGCAATTTGTTTGTATAACTTCATTGTAAAAATGTTCAAACACACAAAAGTAAAAGATCACAAGGAAACCCTGGGTACCCGGCTTCAACAGAACCAATCTCACCTCCCTGATCCGCGGGGTAGCACTTTGGAGAGAATCCGGCATAGCACATCATGTCACTTAGAAATATCACAAAACATACCGCTTAAAGGGGAGGACTTTCTTTTGGGAAAGAGAACCAAACCTACAATGTCCTATCTAAAAACTGAATAATAATTTCTGAATGAGTCTGTAAGCAGGAGAATCACATCGTGTGCGCCCTGTGCTGGAACGGAGCTGGGGGCTGGAGAAAGGGAGGCAAGGCATTAGGAGCCCACAGTAGAGGCCGAGGCGGGACCTGGTGGAGGCTGGACCAGGGCGGCGGAGGCGGACACAGAGACAGTGCGGACATTGGTGACCTGGGAGGTG
Source organism: Bos mutus (assembly GCF_027580195.1). NCBI lineage: Eukaryota > Metazoa > Chordata > Mammalia > Artiodactyla > Bovidae > Bos > Bos mutus. The sequence continues at coordinate 5,668,391 of NC_091635.1, read as the reverse complement.
GACGCAGAGACTCGGTGACGGATGGAGAGTGAGGATGAGACGGGGAGGTGCCCAGCTCTGACCCTGAGGCTCCCTCCCGAGCACCCAGGAGAGTGGAGGTGTGCCACTGAGTTGAGGACACTGGATGGTGAGTATGGGCAGGAGAAGGGGTGAAGAGTTCAGCTTTAAGGATCTCTGTCTGCGCCGAGGAGTAAGCTCAGAGAGGTGATGAAAGGTGCCGGTCATACGCCCAGACCCCTACTTCTCTGCCTCCTCCTCCCCCATCCCAAGGTGTCACAAAAGTCAACAGAAAGGCACGACCCAGAACGGCCACAGCCACCAGCCACGGCCAAGAAGGCCTTTCAGAAAAGTTTTTAAAGGCAGTGAGTCGACAGCCAGATTTCAAGGGGTTAAGGAAGGGAGATGTAGAAAGACACAGCAGAACTTGCTTGGCATGAATTCAGGAAATTTGGCAGGAAAAGGCAGTTGAGAAATGGGATGGTAACTGGAAGAGGCATAGGGTCAAGGGAAGCTTTTTCTCTTTGGGAATACCTGCTTCTATTTAAAGATGTTATGAAAAGACTCCGTGAAAAGAAAAGAAAGGAAAAAAACCCCAAGCATATCAGAGAGGGACAAGCGCATAAAGGAGGAGGCTCCCTTGGGAGCTAGGAAGTGTCTGACCTCAGAGAAGAGGGACACCTGACTTCTAAGCCTGGAGAGATGAGAGCACGGGCCGGGAGAGAGGCGCTGATGAGTGATGCACTTCGGGTGTGCAGCCTCCATCGTTCCCGTCAAACGTGAACTGAGAGTGAATTAAAGCAGCGTGTCTCAAAATGTGATGCACATACACGTCACCTAAGGATCTTTCAAAAATACAAATTCTGATTTAGTATGTCTGGGGTGAGGCCTGAGAATCCTCACGTCCAGGTGGTGCCCTTGTTCCTTGTCTTTGTAGTGTGTGTGTGTGTGTGTGTGTGTGTGTGCGCGCGCACGCACGCCCAGGTGTGTCTCACTCTTCGCAACCCTTATGGACTACAGCCCACCAGGCTCCACTGTCCATGGGGTTTCCCAGGCAAGAATACTGCGGTAGGTTGCCATTTCCTCCTCCAGAGAATCCTTCCCTGGTGCGATCAAGCCCTCATCTCCTGCTTTGCAGGCTGATTCTTTACCACTGAGCCATCAAGGAAGACCCTTGGTCTCTGTGTACAACATCCAGCTACTAAGAGTCTTAGGATGGGGGAACAGAGAACCACATGGAATAGAGGAAATTATCAAAAACTTAACGGAAGGAAACGTCCTTGAGCTGAAGGAAGGTCTCCAAAGAAAAAGGCTCACAAAACGGGATGAATGAAACAAGACAATCCAGAGTGAAACAGGACATGCTGGAGAAATTTCAGAATGAGGACCACAAGAAATTCTCTGCAGAGATAACCAACAGGTTGTCTGCAAAGCTAGGAGAATAAAGCTAGTGTCATATGTTTCATCAGAAATGCAGGGGCTCCGATACAGACAACGTTCTAAGGGAAGATTATTCTGAACTTGCATCTTAATACACCCAGCCCAACTATCACTCCAAGAGGCTACTCAGATCAAAAGCACGACTTACTCAACAAGAACCTGTGGGTTTGGCTTCTCAGCGCTGCTTCTCATTTCATCTTTCCGTGACTCTACCGGCAAAATGGCAGCATGGAACTCAGTCAAAACAAGGCAGTGAAAGGAGTTCAGATACACGGATCTGATTTTCTTTTTCAAAGAATTACTTTTGGCTGTGAGTCGGCTTTCTCCGGTTGTGATGAGCTGGCACTGTTCCTCATTGGGGTGCATGGGCTTCTCATTGCAGTGGCTTCTCTGGTTTCAGAGCACAGGCTCTTGAGCACAGGTTCAGTAGCTGTGGCACGGTGCACGGGCTTAGTTGCTCCTTGGCATGAGGGATCTTCCTGGACCAGCGATTGAACCCAGGTCCCCTGTACTGGCAGGTGGATTCCTAACCGCTGGACGACCAGGGAAGTCTTACTGATCTCATTTCCTGAATTTACCTAGAGGAAGTCAACTGAATGAGAGAGAGTAAAAAATGAGGGACAGTCATTTAGGAACGAGGGAGTAAGTTGTGTCATCAAGAGAGGCAAGGAGAGGATGATGGCAGAAACTTGAGCCAAAGAGGTCCGTCCACTCCTCTGTTGATGGACACTAGGGTTGCTTCCATGTCTTGGCTAAGATTAACAGTGCTGCAATGAAGATTGGGGTGTGTGTGTATCTTTTCGAATTAGAGTTTTCTCCAGATATACGCCCAGGAGTGGGACTGCAGGAAATCATATAGTAACTCTTAGTTTTTTAAGGAACCTCCATACTGTTTTCCATGGTGGGCGTATCACTGTATCAATTTACATTCCCACCAACAGCATAGGAAGGTTCCTTTTCTTCCATACCCTCTCCAGCATTTATTAATGTTATTTATAGGCTTTTTTTGATGACGGTCATCCCGACCAGGCTGAGGCGATCCCTCGTTGGAGTTCTGATTTGCATTTCACTAGCAATGAGTGATGCTGTTGTCTGGCGCACTCTTTATATTGTATCAACTCCTACCAGGTGCCATTTTTAGCCAGAGAGAAGACAGGTGTAGGGAGACTAGCAGCAGACCACATCCCTGAACTGCTGCCCTCAGATAGCTTCAGACAAGGTCAGGGAGGCAGGCTGAAAGCCAGGCCTGAGAGAAGAGGGTAAGAGCAGAGATGGACACTCTCAGAACCCCCAAATCTAGGACACATATGGAATGACGAATCATTTTCGAGTGAGCGTTGGCACATTTTTTCTGTAAATGGCCAGTTAGCGAATATAGCAGCTTCCCAGGTGGCCAGTGGTAAACTATCAGCCTGCAATGCAGGCAACGTGGGTTTGATCCCCGGGCTGGGGAGATTCCCCTGGAGGGGGAAACGGCAACCCACTCCAGTATTCTTGCCTGAAGAATCCCATGGACAGAGGAGCCTGGCGGGCTACAGTCCATGAGGTCGCAGAGAGCTGGACATGACTGAGCTACTGAGTACGAATGCACGCAACTAATATTGAAATTTCCAAGCCATACAGTCTGTGTCCCAACTACTCATCTCTGCTATTAAATAGTAACTGCAAGGAACCACAGACAATAGGGAAGTGAATGGGCGTGATGGTGCCAATAAAACTTTATTTACAAAAATTGCTGGCAGGTGGGATCTGGCCTGAAGGCTGTAGTTTGCCAGCCTGCCCTGGAGCAAAATCTAGTTCTATTATCTGAGGAAGTAACTGCAGGATTGTTCCAAAACTCTAAGCGATCTGTGGAATGATTTCATTATGGATTGCACAGTAATGAGAAGCAGCCTCATGCCTAAAATCCATGCAGCTTTTCAACATAACTAGTTCAGTAAAACCTATTTCTTAGAAATTAAATGAATGAGCATAATTGTATGGGCTTTCCTGGTGGTTGTCAGTAAAGAATCCGCCTGCAATGCAGGAGACCCGGGTTCCATCCCTAGGTGGGGAAGATCCCTTGGAGAAGGGAATAGCAACCCACTCCTGTGTTCTTGCCTGGAAGATCCCATGGACAGAGGAGCCTGATGGATTGCAGTCCAGGGGGTCACAAAGAGTCAGAAATGGCTTAGCTACTAAACCACAACCACCACATGTGATTGGATAAGTTACAGGCATTAGGCGGAGATTGAGTTAATTTTCAGGCAGTAGTAATGTTTGCTGTAAATATGGGAAAATACACACTTGAGGTGTAAATAGCCCAATTTGCAAGGTCAGTGAAGGAAAGACACAGTAATGAAATTGAAAAGCTGTTCACACTTCATACACATTTTCCCGTGGTTTTGATTTCCTTGAATATATATTATCGCTGGGTCTGACTATGGTTCTTTGACATACACAGAGCAAAACTGGTGAAAATCCCTGCCTTTAAGATGCTTATATTCCAGTGGGGAAAGATGAGCAATAAAAATACTGCTGCTGCTGCTAAGTCGCGTCAGTCGCGTCCGACTCTGCGCGACCCCATAGACCGCAGCCCACCAGGCTTCCCCGTCCCCGGAATTCTCCAAGCAAGAACACCGGAGTGGATTGCCATTTCCTTCTCCAATGCATGAAAGTGAAAAGGGAAAGTGAAGTCGCTCAGTCGTGTCCAACTCTAGCGACCTCATGGACTACAGCCTACCAGGCTCCTCCATCCATGGAATTTCCAGGCAAAAGTACTGGAGTGGGGTGCCATTGCCTTCTCTGAATAAAGATACTAACAACTATTTTAAATGTAAGGTATATCGGATGGTTGTTGTTATTGTTTCGCTAAGCCATGTTAGACCCCTTTGCAACCGCAGGGACTGTAGCCCTCCAGGCTTCTCTGTCCTTGGGATTTCCCAGGCAAGAATACTGGAACGGGTGGCCATTTCCTTCTCCAAGAGATCTTCCTGACCCCAGTGATCGAGCCTGAGTCTCCTGATTGGCAGGTGGATTCTTCGCCGCTAAGACACCTAGGAAGCCCGTATCAAACGGTCACACGGTGATGAAAGTGCTAAACGAAAGGAAGTGGGAGGAAGCACAGGGCGTGTGTGTGTGTGTGTGTGCGCGCACACATGTGTGTGCAGGGCACATGTGCTGGTCATGTCGCCCTGCCAGCGACTGTGCTGACCAGTGAGTGTCTCCCCCTCACCAGTAGGGACTGTTTTTGAGCATCACCCTTCGGGTGGGTTCCTTTTTCAAAGTGGTTGGCTGGCTGGGTACCATTTAAACAGAGACACCATGAAGGTGGAGGGGTGAGCCCTGCGCACATGTGGAGGAAGGGCGTTTCAGGCTCAGGGATGGGCAGCCCCAGCCTTAAGGCAGCCATGCCCTGTATAGCGTGGCTTCGAAACAGTCAAGAGGTGAGTGTTCCTGACACCGACGGTGCCCAATCAAAGGCACTCACCCTTTAAGTTGGGAGAGCTCGCCTTTGATGGCTCTGAAAGGCAGAGTCACAGTTTCCTCTCGTACTAAGCAGATGAAATAAACCCCGCTCAAGTTCGAGTTCATTGCTCTGTGATTTTGAATGGCCTTAAACGATTCTAAATCCTTGTCTAATTTAAAGATCAATGTCCCGGCCACCCAGAGGCGGGCATCTCTGTGGTGCTCTACACTGCATTGTAGACACGTTAAGGACATTCTTGAGTACAATATATGCTGGTTTTGTTCCTGAAACGACCACAGAGTGCACACTTGACCCCAACCCACTTCCTCCTTCCTGGGCCTGCCAGCAGTGTGTGTTTATAGCGCCCTCTCCTGTCCAGTGTGAGCACTGCTTCTCCACCAGACGTGACTGCACCTCCCAACATGCTGAGCTGGGGGCTAAGAGTGACTGAAAATGGCCTAGATACAGCAGATGCCTGTGCTTCCTCATGCGTTCACTTCCTTCCCCAGCCTAGCCTACATTTAGCCGTTTTATTGTTTAAAAACGCTGTCTCCTGTGGTCTGTTAACCTCCGTCTCTCTGGCTTGCATCTGGCTCCGGACCAGCAGGCCACGTGCATCTCATTTCTGCACTGGTGTTGCTGGGTTTCTCCTCCATCTCTCTGTGTCTCTTTCCATCCTCCTGGAGGGCGTGGAAGAGGAAACCCCAGACCATTTAGGTATATTTGCAGCCGGTCAGATCCTGGGTTTGGGAGACGAGTAGCTACCCCCACGGTGGTTCTGGCCTTGGCACGGGAAAGCCAGAGAAGCAGGCTGCCCCAGCCCAGCCATGAACATGTGCTGTTTTCTTAGGCCCGTTCCCCTAAGGGAGTGACAGTAAGTTACAGCACGTAATTGAGGATGGGGTGGATCTTGGGTTAGGGGACTGTAGCGGTGTAAACTGTCTTCTCCCCCAGTTTTCAACCTTCACAAATGTGACAATATTTGGAAATGGGGTCTCTTGGAGACATGAATAATTGGGTTTAGATGGGCACACATGGATGGGACACCAAAGGTGGGATTGGTGTCCTTATAAAAAGAGGAAGTGGGGGACTTCCCTGAGGGCCCAGCGGTTAAGAATCTGTCTTCCAGTGCAGAGGATTCAGGTTCGATCCCACGTTGGGGAGCCAGGATCCCACGTGTCTCAGAGCAACTAAGCCCGTGCGCAGCAGGTACTGAGCCCACAGGCCTCAGCTAAGGCCCAGCACAGCCAAAAACAAACCACAAATACTGTTTAAAAGAAAGGGGACGTGAGCCCAGAGCTCTGTCCCTTCCTCCAGCCTCCCCCTCCCCGGCCCCCTCTCTCTCCCACATGAGGACACAGCAAGAAAGTGGCCGCCTACAAGCCAGGGGGAGAGCCTTCCCCAAGAGCTGACTACACCAGCCCCTTGACCTTGGACTTCCCAGCCCGCAGCCTGTGGCATTTGGTCAGGGAAGCCCCAGCTGCCTGAGACAGGACCCCAGAGCATCCCTCTTTTCCGATGGAGACTAATAAACCTCTCGATCAACTTGACTCCATCCCTTTCTCCGTCCTCCAAACAGAACAAACAAAAAAAAGAATGCCATTAATTATTTACCAGGAGCCGTGTTTCAAGGCAATTAGTTGTCTGAGTTCCCTTCAGGTAGAGCAGAGATGACTCTGCTGAGGGGCCCTGCTCTGGGGGACCTTTCCCAGCTGTGCCCATGGCAACCCCAAGAACAGCAGGGAATGAGATGCTGTGGAGGAGGGGAAGCGGGGGAAGGAGTGAGGAGGAAGGGGGAGCGGGGAGAGGGAAGGATGGGTCTGGGAAGTATTTCTGCCCTGAAACCTGTAGTCTAAGGACCACTTCAGGGACTTCCTAATGGTCCAGTGGTTGAGAATCTGCACTGCAGCCACAGGGGGCGAGGGTTCAATCCCGGGTTAGGGAAGTAAGATCCCACGTGCCACAGGGTGCTGCCAAAAATAAACGAAAACCATTTCAACCCTAACTCTCTTCTGGTCTCTCTTTCTTCTTCCTTCTAGATGGCCTGTGTTCTAAGTTGCTCAGTCGTGTCTGACTCTTTGTAGCCCGCCAGGCTCCTCTGTCCATGGGATTCTCCAGGCAAGAACACTGGAGTGAGTTGCCATGCCCTCCTCCAGGGGATCTTCCCGACCCAGGGATTGAACCCGCATCTCTTACATCCTGCTCTTTACCACTAGCGCCCCCTGGGAAGCCCTCCTTCTAGATGGAGTCCTGTCTAGTCCTTTCCTCTCCTCTTGAGGCTCACTCTTCTACCTCTCATCCTCAGCAAACTAACCCCTGGAGAGGGCTTACCAGCTGCGGGCGGCCCCTGGAGCACCTTGGGAAGCAGGGATGAGGGAGTGGGGACAGGGAGAGGGCATACGTGTCTACCTCTGCAGGATCACTGCCTCCCGCCTGGTCCCTGCGGGTGGAGGATTTGCCTGGCCCTGCAAAAGAACACTCTGTTCTCGTTGTTGTTACATTTGGGATAATAGAAAATAAGAAAAAAAAAAACTATAATAATCTTATTGAAGAGCTGACCCAGCCTACCCTTTGGTTTCTGTGTGTACGATGAGGCGGAAGACAGGCTGGAGGTTGAGGGGTGGTGGGGCGGATCTTAGCCTTCTGTGAGATTGAACAGCTCCATCTGACCGTCCTGGGCTTGGTCTCCCTGCTCTTGGCTGGCACACGGTGTAATTCACCTCCCACACCGAAGGCTCCTTGGCCAAGTTCTGCAGTAATGCTCATGCATGGGCTGGGATGTGTGGGATGGGAGAAAGCGTGGTCCTGTTTGGGGCCCTTGGAAAGGTTTTTCTACAAGAAGGATGACGTTTTAAACACACAGCATCCACCTGGAATGGGAGAGGGGGCGGGGGCAGCGGGGTGACCCCGGCCTTTCCTTCTCGTTTGAAATGAATTGTGCTCAACTCAGTGGCTGTGCCCACCCGCCACCTCGAATTTACAGACTGGAATGGATGGGGAGAGCGTCGCCAAGAAAGAGCCTTCTGCGGGCCTATCTGCTCTGGGGATGTAGGGAGGTGGGATATAAATGAGGGGAAAGCCCCAGATCCTGTGCCACCGAGCTTTTCGGGAGAGCTGTACCCACAGACTCAAAAGGGGCCAGGGAGGCAGCGGAGAGCCTGGGACAGCCACGCGGCTCCTCCTGATGGGGTCCCCACTGTAACTGCACCGCTTGCAACCTCTAATTACACCGCTGCTGGCAAGAATGAGGTCATGGTGTCTGCAAGTGACTTTCTGCGTAACTAGCCCCTCTCACCGCAGCGGGCTCCCTGCTCAGCCTCCTCCTGGGCCAGGGAAACTCTCAGAAGCAAAATCAGTTCCCTTCCTGTCTGTGTGCACACAGGCCGAGGCGGGAGACAGCCTCAGATGGATGGACACAAAGGTTTGCTGCAAGGGTACCGTCCTCTTCGCTCTCTAACAAGCAGGCACGCCTGGAGGCTTCCGACACAGAAGGACGCCTCCTCCACCACCAGCCGCCACCGGTTCAGGTCCGGCCCTGGCCTGTGGGGATTAAAATCCCAGAAGAAGGTGCGTGGGGCTACACACAGTTGTGCAACCATGTCTCTTTTGACAAAGAAATAAACGCTGTTCAGAGCTCCTAGGAGCATCTGGTTCAGACTCCTGGCAGCTGAAGTCAGGAAATGGACACGAGGAAGGCGGCCGTCCGGGTGGATGGGAGCACCCACTCTCAGAGAACGGAGATCAGCCTTTCTGCTGGTGCTTCGCTGGCTGAGCAGCAGAGGTTTCTGCAAATCCGGCTCTCAGGCCCCCTCTGTGAGCAGAAAGTGTAACAGCATCATGTGGACAGCTGTTCTCCGAGGTCTGGGAAGGGCCTGAGCCCCAGGACGGGGCGGTGAGCACAGGCAGGCGTGTGCGAGGCCCCAGCTGGTCATCCCCAAGCAGCCAGCAATGACGCGGCCAGTAAGACGAAGGCGGGCTGGCCACACCTAGGCCACCTACCCTTCGAAGCTTCCCCCCTTTACTTGTCAGCCAGTCAGAAGGACTTCAGCCTGGGATGAAGCACAGGCTTCCATGGGGGGCGGAAAGTCATGAAACAGTGTTTGATTAGGCAATGGAAGCACGTGGGTAAAGCAGGCTGGCTTCTCAGCCGCTATCAGAGGAGGCCCAGGGTTCTTTTTCCGAGGCAGGTGAGACGGGAATATAAAAGTGATGAAAGCTTGGCAGGGCCGTGTCTGCTCCACAGCAATCAGAAAGGATGCCCTCTGGGGTGGAAAGGGCCGCCAGGGAGACAGAGGACAAAAGCGCGGTGCCCGCAGGTGGCATCTCCGCGGCTCTTTGCTCTCAGCGGAAACACCAAGGGGACAGGGAGACGCCACGCGGCTCTGCCGCTGCAGCACCAGCAACACGACAGGGAAATGTTTTCCTTTCTTTTAAAATCAGGAGAAACCGATGAACTTTCAGGTTGAAGAAAATGGTTTCAATATGTAATATTAATATATTCGTCTCTGTGCCAAAACAGTCATAAATATTATTTTCAACATACACAGATGGGTATTTTCATGGAGGAAGGGGTCTCTGGAAGCAAGGCTGTCTAGTACCCAGGACCGTGTAACTGAGTCCTGGAATCCAGTGCTGGGCGTCTGCCTCAGGAATGCTGGGCTCAGTTCCTGAGTTCAGCTGACTTCTCTGGTCCATCACGAAGGAAACCTCCGAGCTTCCTTTTTATAGCTTCTTCTCTAATTTACCGTTCTTCTACTCTTTGCAAGAAAGCTCAAAAGGAAAAAAAAATTAATTTTTTTTTTTTTTACGAAGAAACAAAGGATGCAAGCGCCTTGGCACCAACTTCACTTTCTGGGCCATCTGTAAGTCCCCTGCCTCTCTTTCGTCTTGCTCTCCGGCCTGAGCGGTTTCAGACTTTTGAAAGCCTGACCTGGGAAGGGGAAACTGAAATCAACCAGTTGACAGAACCCCGGTTCCCGGCTCTCCGTCCACCCGTGTTACTCAGCGTCCGGGAAGGGTGTCAGGGTTCCCAGCTGGGAAGAGAGGCCGAATGAGACCTCTGAGATGGGGGTACCGGTTCGAGGCTGGAAGAGACCCCAGGGGCTCTGAGCGCATCCCGCCTGGCTAAGGTTCCAGGTTTCCACTGCTGCCCTCCGGCGGGTCCCGGAGACGCTGGGCGCCCGCGGCCGCGCAAACGGCTCGCGTTTCCGCGGGGCTCGCTCCCGGGCCTGGCTCGGGGCCGCCGCCGCCGCCCCCCCTCCCCGCGCGCAGGCTGCTCTCCAGTCGCGGCCACGGGGTAGCGCTCGGCCCCCCTCGCCGCGTCTCCGCCTCCGCCTCCGCCGCGCTCGTCCCCGGCTCGCTCTGCCCCCGCAGCTCCCGCTCGGCGCAGGCAGGAGCGGCTCTCCGGACGCCGAGCCCGGGAAGCCGAGGGCGGCGGGTTCAGCCAGCGAGCGGCCGAGGCGGGCGGCGGCGGCGGCGCGGCCGAGGCGTTGAGGCGGGCGCGGCGGCGGCCGCTGCTTCTCCGGCCCCGGCGGTCGGCGCGCGCCGGACGTCCGAGGAGGCGCCGCGCCCCCGGAGCCGGGGGCCGCCCGCCGGGCTCTCCGCGCGTCTCGCCGAGAGCTCCGGCCGGGGCGCGGCGGAGGGCAGAGCCGCTGAGCTCCAGCCTCCGGCCGGCAGGAGCCTCCGCGCCCGGGCGCCGGCCACCAGCCGGGATCGCCGAGCCCAGCAGCCGTCCCCGCCGCCCCGCAGCCGGCGCGGACATGGGCGCGCGGGGCGGCGCGCCGGGCCGCGGGACCCGCAAAGTTTGCTAGCCTGCTGGGCGCGGAGCCGAGGGCGCGCCCGGGCCTGGCGGCCCCGAGAGGGACCGAGAGTCCCCGGACTGGACGCCGGGGCGGTGGAGCCAAGAGGGGTGGCTCGGCCCCGCCAGATGCCGGCTGCAAAGTTAGAGAGAAGAAAACTTCAGCCCCAGGGAGGTTCGGACCGCTACGCTCGCTGTGCCCCCCGAACCCCGCGCCCCTGAAAGAAGCCCCGCAGCCGCGTCCACCGCCGCGCTCGCCTCCCGCCCGGCCCCGGCGGCCCGGCGCCCGGATCAGCGGTGACTGCGTCCGCGCCGAGCACCCAACCAGGGGGCGGGGAGGGGGCGGGGGGCGGGCAACGTGGCCACCGGAGGAAGTTTCCCGAAGTTGTCGGTTTATTCAGGAGACCAGCCCGCGACCCGGCCGGATCGCCGAGGCGGCCCTGCGCGGGAGAAGTCGGAGTTGGGGTGCTCAGGGGGGAGGCGCCCCGAGACCGAGAGCGGCCTCTCCTCCGTTTCATTGCTCGCCCCTCGCCTTCCCGGCGCGCCACCGGGGATCGGACTTGGACTGAAGAAGAGAAGGCACGGTCGGGGTCGCCAGCAACGCCCCTCCCGGGTGAATACCGCTCCGGGTCGGAGCCGCGGGGGACCGAACCCCATCAGGATTATAAAACAGTACGGAAGAGACCCCCTCCGAAAACAAGGCTGGTCACCATGTGGGAACTGCTCATCTGGACGCTGGTGGCCCTGCACCGGATCTGCGCGACCGGAGCCCAAGGTATGGAGGGTCACCCCCACGTGGGGTGGGGGAGAGGGGGCGGGGGGCGGGGGGCGGGAGCCGGCTGGCCTCACGACGGCCTCCGGGACTCCGGTCTTGCCCGGGGCAGAGCCCTCTCCCGGGAGTTTCAGGATCCGTTCCCCGAGTTTGGGAGCTCTTTTTCGGGGCATGGGGCGGTCTTGTTGAGACTTGTGGCTTCCGAATGAGGGAAGATGGGGGTCCGTGCAAGGAGGCGTCGCCCGTGGAGGCTGAGAAGAGCCTTAGAGGAGTGGGTGGGGGTCGCTACCCACCCCCGCCCGCTGCGAGCGCCCTCGGGCTAGCGTGGGAGGGGCGGCCCTTCCTTGGGGCTCAGCGCCCGGCGGCACCCAGCGGCTGAGGCGGCTCCTGGGCCCCGGCTCGGAGTCCGCGGGGACCGGCGAGGCCCCGCCGGGCACGCGCTGGCCACCCCAGGGCAAGAGAGGGAGGCTGCAGGGCGGCTGAAAAGAGCCAGAGCAGAGTGCGGGGTGCAGGCTTGGGCGCCGCGGGAGGGCAGTTGCGGGGCCTGCACGTCCCGGAGCCCGCGCCCGGCTGCCTGGCCGGCCGCCGGGGCCAGGGGTGCTTCGGGGTGCGCGCCGGAGCCGAGGTCGCGAGCTCAGCCCGGGACCCACCGGGGGGCGGTGCCCTGGGCGGTCTGAGGCCGTCTCCCCTCCCGCCCTCCCCAGACACACACTCAGCATCCTGCCTGTGCCGCCCAGTCGTGTCTGCAGCCGCCGCTCTGACCTGTAGCTGCCGGGAGCGGCCTCCCGGTGGAGACGGGGCCGGCGGCTTTGGGGGTGGGGTTGTCGGGCCGAGGAGGAGGCGCGATCCGCCCTGCCCCCCTCCGGAGGGCGGGTACCCAGACATCCCCGAACCCCCCGCAGGTCCCCGCGGGGGAGGGCGGCTGCGCCAGTGCTTCTTGCCTTTGGTGTTGGCGGATCCAGACCGCGGTGCCCGCGGTGTCCGAGCGGCGCCTGCTGGGGGCGGAGAGAGACGAAGCCTGGACTGAGCTCAGGACTCCCTCCCCGGGCTTGGCCTTGCCTCCTTCAGGCTCGGGAGGGGATCTGGACCCGCCGCTGGGGGTACAGGGCGGGGAGGGGGAGGGCTCCGGTCTGCGAAGGCTCCAACCTCGAAAGGGCCCCACCCCATCTCTGGGGTCCCAGAACGGCAGGGAAGAAGGGATCCCCATTCTCCCAGTGTCAGGCACTCCAGAGAGCTGAGATCAAAGAGATTAAAAATAATCAGCCCTCACTCAAGGGTTGAGGGGAGGATTTTACAGCGTAATTTATGTTAAAGCACTTAGAAATTTTGTAATGGGGCCCTGCAAATGTAAGGTAATAAAAGTTATTATTATTTTTACGATCATCGTAAAATCTTCCAGCAGGCAGGGACTTCAGAGGTCGTATTGTTCTAGTAGCCATTTAACAGATGGGAAGACTGAGGTCTGGGACCTTAGGTGACTCTCCCCAAGCTACTGGGGGCAGGAGTCAGAACCCAGACCAGGTGAGTTCTAAGCCCCTCTCCCCCTTCAACGAGGACCATCTGCAGCTGAGGTGGACCCTAGGACAGGGTCCCTCTTCTGAGGGCCGGGGGAGGATGGTGAGGCTGACAGGACAGGAACAGGTCCGTATGCCTTAGGACACATCCCAGCTCTGCTCTGAGACGCCCGTGGGGTTACTAGCTGAAAGCCAGGACATAGGGAGGACTCTGTCTGGATGCTTCCAACTTAATTACTGCACAGACTCCAGTAACCCCAGGGTGTCCCTGGGCAGCTGGCTCGCTAGCTCTTGTCCCACCCAGGACCCGGCTTGTCAAGAGTCCCCAGGGCACCTGAAGCCTCTCCTTGCACGTCACTGAGTCGTTTCCACGTCCCACCTCCACACGTGGCCCAGCCCCACCTAAGGCCAAGTGCCCTCGCATCCGCCCTGCTGAAGGCCAGGCCGCCTTGTGTCCCGTGCTTCCGATGGGAGGGGCTCGCTGTCAGAAGCAGTTAAGGTCTCTCTGATGGATTCACTCCCTCTCCCGCTTCTCTTGTTTGCTGCCCGCCTGAGTGTGGCTGCCCAGGCCCCCGCAGCGCCGTTCCTACTCTCTGGCCCCCAGAGAGTGTTTCCAGCCTCCACCGGGTCCTCTGCTTCCATTGTCGCCTGGGCGGCAGGCTGTGCAGGGCATTGTGGGGAAACCTGGCCTCGGCCCAGGTCTGGGGGCTCTGTTGCCTCGTGTGTCGGGTTAGGAGGGTCAGGCATGGAGCTCCGGGGTCGCTTCTTATCTGCTCTGGGGTTCGGAGTTTCTCCTTTGCCTCTCTTCTCCGTGCCGTTAACCCTTTGGGGGTAGCTGCCTGGAGAATTCCCATGGAAAGAGGAGCCTGGCGGGCTGCAGTCCGTGGAGTTGCAGAGACTCGGACACGACTGAGCGACTAAGTACATTAAAAGCCTCTGGCCCTGTCTGTCACTTTTGAGCCCATGAACCCCGTTCTTCGGTCGGGATATAGAGGGGAACCAAGCAGTATTCCTCACTGGGGACAAACCTCACACTGGCCAGTGCCAGACTTTATCTCCACTGAGCCTAGTTGTTTTTTTCAGGTCCTGGCAACGTTACCTGTTTATACTGAAAGCTACCATTTGACCATTTCCCCTGAAACTCAGTGTCACAAGGGTCCCGTGTATTTCCCAAACTAAGTGCAGTGATGTGTAAAAAGACCTGAGTCCATAAGAGGGAGCCAGGCATCCTGGGGGCGCCCAGCAAGAGCCTGGTACATAGAAGGTCCTTGTGGTTGTTGCTGTTCAGACCCTCAGTTGAGTCCGACTCTTTTGCGACCCCAAGGACTGCGGCCGGCCAGGTTCCTCTGTCCACGGGATTCTCCAAGCAAGAACACTAGAGTGGGTTGCTGTTTCTTCCTTCAGGAGATCTTCCTAACCCAGGGATTGAACCCACATGTCCTGCATTAGAGATGGGTTCTTTACCACTGAGTCACCTGGAAAGCCCTAGAAGGTGCTTAGTAAAGGGTGATTGTTATTGTTATCATGATTGTTTTTACTCTAAGCCAAGGGACCACGCGGAGAAGGCAATGGCAACCCACTCCAGTATTCTTGCCTGGAGAATCCCGGGGACGGGGGAGCCTGGTGGGCTGCCGTCTGTGGAGTTGCACAGAGTCAGACATGACTGAAGCGACTTAGCAGCAGCAGCAGCAAGCGACCATGAGGAGTAGGTTCCTGGCCATCCACCGAAAAGGCCTTGAATACCTTTCCGTCACCCAAGACCCTTCCTTGACTCCACTCTGTGGCCACATCACCGTGACTCAAAGTGGCCCTCTGGCAGTGCTGGTCCGACTCCCAGGCTCTCGCATTGGAGGGTGGGTGCATCTTAAGCACCCGGCAAGATGTCTCATGTGCCTCGAAGACTTGACCACTGCTACTGGAACATCCCGGGGAGGCCCGGAGGCTGGAAGCTGCAGCCCGGCCAGCTGGCCCAGAAGGTGCACGGAGGGGAGTCTGAGCTGAGGGAACCAGGCAGTGGAGGATCGGGAGGTCCGGCAGCCCTGGAGGCTCCTGGAGGCTCTGGAGGGAGAAAGTTTAGTGCTGGGAGGTAATCACAGTGAAAGCCCAACAGCACTCAAGGGAACGGGATGAAAGTTTAATTACATGGTGTGGCTAAGCTGTAATTATTAATTACTGACAGCAAAAAATAACTTATTGATCAGGGCGCCTTACTAATTACCACGAGGCCGAGTGGCGTGCTTGCCTGGGGCTCAGCTGACGTGTGTCAGGAGGCCCACATGATGGTGGGCCTGGTCGGGGGGTGGCAGTGTTCCCCTCCTTCCCTTCTCCCAGGGCCAGAAAGGTGGCTCTCCGCCCCGCACAGCCCTCGCCGTCGCCCTCTGCGCCCCCGGGCTTCGGCTGGGCAGTCTGGAGCATTTCTGGCTGTGGTTGACACAGTTTGGTGCTTTGGCTTGGCCAGAGAAGCCTCGCCCCACCTGGGACGGACAGACTCAGGACCCCCACCCAGAGAACCGAGTCATGCTGGCAGCCTGATACCTGCCTCCGAAAAGCTCCCTTTCATGCATTTGTATAGCAAATATTTATCGACCGCCTCTCCTTTATGTCCTCTGCTGGAAGGCCAAAATAGGGGCCAGCAACCTTGTTCCATCAAGAAAGGGAGGCTGGGAAAGAGGCCAAGTCCTTTACAGCAGTTCTCTGTTTAAACAGTGCCTGAAGGGCTGACTTTAAAATAATGTGTTAAACTGCATATTGGTATGCATTCGATCTTGTACCACGGAACGCAGTTGGGCTGTAAGCTCAACAGTAATAGTGAACTTGTTCTTCGTCCTTGGGACTTACATGGATCGGTTCGTCTGACTTGAAACACGAAAATCCTTCCAGTGCTGACCCCACCCTGTCCACAAGCCTGGGGCAAGTGGCCATGTGATCTCTACTTGCATACCCCTGGCAACAGGGGCCTCACTACATTACAAAACAAGCCGGTTGTTAGACAGCTGTGCTTTGTGTTGGTGAGCCTTCGCGGGGCTGGTTTTCCTAGCCCTTGCAGGAATCCTCTGATTGACTGGAACCACCCCCTTTCCTTCCCCTCCTCCCCACTCCCTCTGACTCCAGGCCCCTTAGGGAGTTGGAAAACTGAGCTGGAATTGACACTGGGTGTTAGGGTGCTGCCTGTGGGATTTCCACCCTGGCCCCGCCTGGAGCGTGTTGCCGCAGACAGCCCTGAGGCTGGGGGAATGAGTCATCATAAATTTGGGGCCTTGGGATGCCAGTAGCAACAAGTGGGCCAGCGGCGGCCCCGAAGCCTGTAATGGAAAGGAAAACGAGCCTGGTTGCTGAGACATCCCAGCCTTTCCTCAGCCTCCCACCCACTTCTGTCCACTGGGGGCGGAAGGAGGGGCCAGTGAGCCAGGCTGGTGAGTGAGGCTGAGCAAGAGACCTCCAGGGCTGCTCAGGGTCCCGGGGCAAAGCGAGGCAGGGGCTGCCCAGCTTGTCTCATCCGGTTCCCTGAGCCAGGGGTACGGAGTTTCAAGTGCGCAGCAAAGTGGTTCAGTTACACATCTACGTGTATCTGTTCTTTTTCAAGTTCTTTTTCGGTTGTTACCTGAGGTTGAGCAGAGTTCCCTGTGCTACACAATAGGTCCTTGTTGGTTATCCTTTTTTGTTGTTGTTTTAAAGTCTTTCTTGAATTTGTTACAATATTGCTTCTGGGTTTTTCTGGTTTTGGTTTTTTTTTTAATGTTCTGGTTTTTTGGCCTTGAGGCATGTGGGATCTTACTTCCCTGACCAGGAATCAAACCTGCATCCCTTGCCTAAGAAGGCGAATTCTTAACCACTGGACCAGTAAGGAGGTCCCGGTTATCCGTTTTAAATACAGCAGTGTGTACATGTCCATCGAGAATATTGTTTCTCTTGAGCCAGGAGCTCGTGCTCAGACTTCCTCGCCCCTCTTCCCAGCTCTTCCCACCTCTGGCCCTGCAGGTACAGCTGCCTGTAGCATCCTGCCCTCTGGGTTGGGTCCTTGCTGAATCCCTGTCATCCAAACTCCATCTTTCTATAGGGAGGCTATTGGCAGGACTGGTAGGAGGCTTGGGTAATGCCCATCCAGGCGTGAAGGCACCTTTTGAAATACAGGAGAGGGGAAGACTTGCATCTGCAATTAAATGCTCTAGTCGGGCTCACTTCCCCTTGCAGCCCATCGGCCAGAGCTGATCACGTGGTCCCCACCCAGTGGTCCTTTCCAGGCAAGGAGCTGGGGGGTGCAGGCTTCCCTGTGGTGGAAAAAGAGCATCTCAGCGCGCTCTGGTGATGCTGACCCTTCCTCACAACCGCAGGGTCGACACTGGTCTCCAGAAGGGCTTTTCATGCAGAGCAGTCACTTAACCCAAGACAGGGCCATCCCTCAGGCACCCCCCTGAGCCGCCCCTAGCCAGTGCTGTTTCTTCCCTGCCTTTTGAGCTGTTTTTTTTCCTTATGCTGTTGAGAGGTGGCGTGTAGAGTGGCCAGTGGCTTGGAACTGGGCCAGCCTGGGTTCCAGCTCTGCCACTTCAGGTTAGTCTCTGCCACTTTGCGTTCCATCACTTGGACGCTCAAGCCCCGTTGGCTTGTTTGTAATACAAGGAGAAGTAAATGAGAGAACACGAGCGGAGCACTCAGCATGGAGCCTGACACATCTCAGGCACTTAATAAGCTAATTTAACTGTGTTTGCACTTCTGCGTTTGCTCTGCTGAAGGGTCTTCAGATTGGACCTCAGGTTGATTTCGTTTCCAGGCTCCCCCCGCCCCTGTGGTACCTTTTCTCCGTATTTCTCCCATGTGTTCCTCTTGCTTCACTTTTGCTTGCTTCTTGCCCAGAGTAGAGCGATTTGGCTGCTCCTTCCCGTCCTAGGTGGGGCGTGGCCCAGTGGTAAAAAATCTGCCTGCCAATGCAGGAGACGTGCATTCAATCCCTGGGTGGGGAAGAGCCCCTGGCGTAGGAAGTGGCGCCACTCCAGTATTCTTGCCTGGGAAATCCCATAGACGGAGGAGCCTGGCGGGTTACAGTCCATGGGGTCGCAAAGAGACGGACACGACTGAGACCCTGAGCACACCCCGTCCTGGGGATGTCCAGAGGCGAAGCTAGCTCACACATGGTGCCCGTTTCTCCACGTCAGGTGTATGCCAATCCTGGCCTGCCTCCACCCTCCTTCACCTCCAGTGTGTGGGTAAACAGTCTCACAGCGATTACCTGCCCAAGGCCCCACAGCTGGGAAGTCAGGATTTGAACCTGGGGCTCTGCAGGGCGTCTTTCCACTGCCCGGGCTGGCCTGTGCCTCCATAGCCTCCTTCACTGACGTCTTCCCGATGAGAGGTGCCAGGCCCGTGGTGCTGTTGGCAGGCAGGGTCTGGTCCCAGGGCGGGCGTGGCGTTTGGAAATAGCCCTGGGAGCTCCTCCTCCTGCTCCTGACCCTCCTGGCTCTCACCTCTGCCCTGGTTCCATCAGCTGGCAGAACGTGAGCCTTCAGGAGGGCAGCCCCTTCTGCCCTCGCCTCCTCTCCTGCTTTGGCCTGGCCTCCCTCCTGGGGGGTGGGAGGACCTGGACATGTTAGGGGAGTCTCCTGAGGGGCCCTTGGGTGGTGTTCATGACTGGCTGCCCCGTGGCTGAGCTTCACAGAGTCTTCTAAGCTGAATGGGGGTGGACGAGAGAAGCAATTAAAGTTTGATCCATTTAGGAAGCTATTAGTGACCCAGAGGGGTGATGAAATTTTGATGATGTGATAATCCGAAGAGGAGGAAATATTACTGGCCGCAGTGCAACCCATTCGGGGAGTTCAGCTTCTGGGGTGGACACGGAGACTCTCAGGGGCCTGCTGGAGCCACGACCCCGGATCCCCCACACCTAGACTCCTCTGTGGGAGGGGGCTGAGTTGCCCAGAGTCTGAGCCGTGGCACCTGCCTGCCTGGGCTTGTCCCCGGGTAAGGTAAGCCAGTTCTGAGTCTGGTCCAGGTATCCTATTTCCTGCTTCGAACCACAAGGGGCGGTTCAGAATGTGCCTCCAGAGGGTCCAGATGGGATAGTGTGGGCCCATAAGGGGCCTGAGACACAGAAGTCTCCCTGAATTCATTTTCCCGTCATTTACTGCTTGGGTGACCCTGGATAAGGTACACAGCCTCCCTGGGCCTCGGTTTTTCCATCTGTCAAGTGGAGATACAGCTGTCCTGAGCTCACTGGGTTGTAACAGGGTTTAATGAGACACGCTAAGCTCTTAGGACAGAGCTCCGTGCGTGGTAAACACTGAGCCAGTTGTACAGCGGTGTCATTATTGGCATCTTGGTGTCAAGAAACAAAGTCACCTTCAGGGCTGCAGTTTATCTTGTGACCTGTCACCAAATACCTCCTCTCCCTTTATTTTTCACAGACCTGCCAGTTAGCATCTCAGGTTCCACTATTAGGGATCTATTTCTTTGGCTGAGACATTCCCCGCCTCCAGCATAAAATGCAGATACACCACATATACACCCAGATATGGAGCTATCGGCTCTTCGGGCCTTGAGGTGGATGTCTTTACGGGATCCTTTCCTAGAAACTCAGTTGTCTGCGGGCGACGCTCACGGCATCTCAGTTTCCTCTTTATCCCAACCTATGAAGGGTGTGGGCCAGAAAGTATTCAGTTACTCACCTTGTTAGCAAGTTCAGAGACATGAAGCCACTTGCCAAGGTCCCTTGACTTGTCCGAAAGAGACAGCGAGGGCGGGTCAACTAACTGCCTCTTAGGTCACAGCTTTTGATCCTGTTGAGACATCCACGTTCGGGACTCGCTCGCCTTGCCGCTCTGCTTGGGGATTAGGGAGCCGTCTCATGTGACCCCAGGCTCTGCCCCGGCT
This sequence comes from Bos mutus, assembly GCF_027580195.1. Taxonomy (NCBI): domain Eukaryota; kingdom Metazoa; phylum Chordata; class Mammalia; order Artiodactyla; family Bovidae; genus Bos; species Bos mutus. Next base: position 5,648,562 of record NC_091635.1, on the reverse strand, counting down.
CGGGTGGGTGCTCTGCCAGGGCACGGGCTGCAGGCTGGCATGGCCTCGCCTGTCTCAGAGAAACTCAGACCTCTTTCTAGAGGCCCCATCTGCTCTCCCATTGGGTTTTTGGGTTTGTTTCTGAGATTTTTCTATGTGGACCATTTTTAAAGTCTTCACTGAACGTGTTACAATATCGCTTCTGTTTTTTATGTTTTGCTTTGGTTTGTTTGACCACGAGGCATGTGGGATCTCAGCTCCCGGACTGGGGATCGAACCCACACCCCCTACACTAGAAGGCAAAGTCTTAACCACTGGACCGCTAGGGAAGCCCTATTCCATGGGGGTCTTAACAGTAGGATCAAAAGGCTGGGACCTCTTGCGTCTCTCCACCCCCCCACACCCTACTGATGGACCTTTGCCCTCGTGGCTTCCTCCACTGGGTACCACCAAGCCCGCCCCAGTCTGCCCTCTGCACAGCTGCAGTCTCCCCTCTCCCCGACCCTGCCCAACCCCAGGCCATCAGCGCCCTTCCCTCCTCCCCCCCCCCCCACCCCTGGCTGGAATACGTCTTCCCAAATGGCCCTGAGCCACTCAGATGCCGATGGCCTGGATGTCTCATTTGACACTTGGTCTTGTTGATTCTGAATTATCTCTTCATGTGTGTGTGACTGATTTCTTTAATTATAAACTCCTTGAGTTTAGATAATAACCCTTCATCAACAAGGAGCGAGGTGTTAGACATAAATTATTGTTCTCCATTAATGAACTTAACCCCTGGAAGCAGGGGTAACCGTGACGATAGAGACGGAAGAAGGCTTGTGACACCACGCGGCCTCGGAGGCCAGGGTTCATTCTCGCTCGGTCCCTCCTGGCTCCCCGGGTCCTCCGTGGGAAAGCACGGGGGCATAGGAACAGCATTTCCAAGCTCTCCCATGAAGGGCTCTAGGGGTGGAGGAGAGTGGACGCGTGCCTTGGGACCGGCTACACCACCTTTTGCTTTTTTAATACCGGAGAGTTTGCATTCCATTCCTCAGTCTCTCTGAATTCTATTTTAACACACAAAGGGTATTTTAAAGGCCATTGATGTTGCTGGAAGATGTGGTTCGTCTGCCCCCTGGCTTCCTGGAACCCCCGGGGATAGAAGTCAAACTTGGCTTTGAAAAATGTGAATGAGATGATCCCTCTGGTCACAGCGTCTGTGAAGAGTCCAGGATGCCTTACACATATATATTTCAGCCATTTGTGTGAAAGTGTTTCCCTAACGTTGTATCTTATCAATACATACCCACCTCCTAAGATAGTTGTATCCCAGACATAATCAACCCTGGGCCACCATAACCACCCGCCGTGACTCGTCTGGTGCCTCCTGGGTCCCTAGAGGACTCAGCTGTCTTGGGTGCTTGGTGTTTGCCGGGCCCTCCCTTCGCTTCCATACCATCAGGGACCTGTTTCCCGGCCTCTCCCTGGGCCCTCTGGCACCTCCCCCCACCAAAGGCATCAGACAGCTCCACCACATAACTGTGACTGAAGAAGAGCTGGGAGCAGGGTGTTCAGTGAAGGCCCAAAGACTCTCCCAGTGAGAGGCACTGGGCTGCAGTACCCATGCCCCCTGCCCAGGACTCTTCCTTACTCACACGCATACGCCTTCCAGGAGAGCCGAGGTCACCAGAAACGGTGCTCTGGCAAAGCAGGGCCTTGGTGGAGTTCCCTGATGACCCAGTGGTTAAGACTCTGCCTATCAACGCAGGGGGCACGGTTTCAATCCCCAGTCCGGGACGATTTCACATGCCAGGGGCAACTCAGCCCATGTGCCACGGCGACTGAACCTGCGCTCTGGAGCCCGCAAGCTGCCGCTGCTGAGCCTGTGTGCACAGGACGGAACCCTGCAAACCCAGAGGCCGCGCTCCCCAACAGGAGAGGTCCCCGTGGCGAGAAGCTTGAGCACCGCAGTGAAGACCCTGCTCGTAACAACTAGAGAAGGCCCGAGCCAAGAGCAATGAAGACCCAGTGGGCACAAATAAATAAAGGAAATTATGTTTTAAATGCAGGGCCTTAGGGCGATCTGCATCTTGACAGCATCGCCGATGCAGTGGACATGAACTTGGGCAAACTTCAGGAGACGGTGAGGGACAGGGAGGCCTGGCGTGCTGCAGTCCATGGAGTCACAAAGAGTCCGACACGACTGGGCGACTGAACAGCAACAGTATAACCCACATCCCAGCAGCACTCCACGCCCGGCCCCTGCAGCCCCAGATGTTCTAGATCTGTTTCAGTCACTTCCCTCCTTGGTTCCTGGTGAGGCCCTCGGGCTTCTGGGTGCAGAACCCAGGGTATCCATGCACTCCCAGGCTCCCCTGGGGGCAGCCAGCCTTCCCATCACGGCTGTTTGGCCCTCCCTGCCCTGGACTGAAGGAAGGACTCCTGCCCTGAGACCCTGCCGGGCACTCACACCTTCCTGCTCCATTGACCTTGAAGTCTCCCCTCCTGGCGGATGCTCGCTGACTTGGCCCAGCTCCCGTCGGGCTCAGCCTAGTGGGCTGGGCCTCTCCGTTTGGAAGCCCATCTCCCTGCCCTGGTGGAGCGGCTGTAGGCAGGGGGGCTGAGCCGGCGGGTAGGCCGGCGTGGGGCCAGAGCTGCCCAGGAGGGTCAGGGGGGAGCGCCTCTCATTAGCTCTGCCCCAAGCTCATTACCAGGCTGAGCATCACCAGGTGACAAATGGCTGTCGTCGGGGCAGCAGTAAATACGCTGCTGTCACTGCTGATGTGATTGCGCTAATGAAGAGAGATCTGCCCGGGCAAGCCGAGGCGCTTCTGGCTGCGGCTCCGGCGGCCTGGGTAGCTCCGGCTGCGGCCCGTGCTCCCCACCCCAGGAAGACAGAGGCTGGACGTCGGGGAGAAGGAGAGAGGTGTTGGCACTGAATCCCTTTCTCCTGAGGCCTCGGCAGATGAAGAGCTTAGAAGAGGCCGGAAGCCTTCAGGAAAAAGGAGCATTGTTCGGCCCCGGGGAGGGAGGGAGGGAGGGTGTGATAAGGGGGCCCCCCGACCTCGGCCTGGGCGCTGGGCAGCGGCACTGGGGACCCGTCGGGTGCACCGCTGTGCTTTTGATGGTTCAGCCTCCCTCGCGGCGCCCGGGCTGAGAGCGGCTGCAGGAAGGCGTGGGGAGAAACACAGGCCCATTGTCCACGTCCCCGTGCCGGCCACCTCGCCTGTGATGTGAGGACCCATTGTCTGTCCAGGAACTCTGAATGTCCAGCCGCGGGGTGCCGGGAGCAGGCCCCTCGCTCCACATCGCCTGTGCCTCCGCTGTGGGAGGGCTCTGGGCCCAGTCTGGGGGTCCCAGCTGAAGCAAAGATGCGCCCCTGAGATGCTGACCTGCAGATGGGGCCACGGGAGTGGGGATGGAAGAAGGCCGACCAAAGCCTTGGGGAAGGGGCTCCGTGCACCTGCACCCTCAGGAGGGCATCCTGGGCCCCAGGGGTTACCTGCGTCACTGTTGGAAGTGAGAGAGTGGCCTGGAGCGGTGGGCTCTCCCCTGAGCCTCATGGTGTCCTGCTGGGGGGCTCGATCAGAGGCCCATCTCCTGGCTCCGCCCCCCAGAGCGTCTGGTCTAGGTTGGGGCCCAGGCACGTGAGCTTCTCGCAGGTCCCCAGGTGATGTGCTGGCCGCTACCAGGGACCACACTTTAGAAGGACTAACCTGGAGGCGTGAGGAACCCGGGTGCCACACCGGTGGCCTTGCAGAGCCGCATTTGCTCTGATGGGCTCTGCCCGCTTCCCCCACGGAGGCAGGTGGTGAAGCTCCCTTAGCACGACCCGTGAAGTTCGTGTTGCCCGTGGGAGGCGGGAACCTCCTCTCCTTCCTTCCTTCTTTTCTCACCAGCAGAAGCTCTTGCTCCCAACGTCCTTCCTTTAAAAAAAGAAAAAGGAAAAAAAAAACCCAGCCCAGAGGCCTCCTTCCAGGGAGAGGAAGGACAGGGGTGACGTCATCACTGGCTCAAGTAACTTGGGCCAGAAGCGCCAACATAGCCCTCGGGTGTCATGGACAACAGAGCCTCTCTCTGCCCTTTGAGCACTTCCTCAGCGCCTACTGTGAGCCAAGCGTAGCGCCTGGGGTCCAGCACACGTGAAGGCAGGTCCTGGCTCTCAAGTTGTTCCTGGTCACGTGTGGGCATCAAGCCTGCAGTCACCAGTAGAGACCAGTGTGAAGGACATTAGCGCAGGTGGGAAGTAGGTGGTCAGGGTGTGCAGAGGGCGAGGCTGAGAATCCTGCCCCAGCGGAGGCTTCCTGGAGGAGGTGACCTTGAAGCTGAGGACTTGTAGGGTGGGAGGGAACTTTGGGTGTTTGTTTTTGTTTTGGCATAGTAAACTGTGCCTATATAAAGGGCACAACTTGGTCGTTCTCGACACATGTAGAAAGCCTAAAAGCATCACCAAGTCTCCATTGAGTTTCCTCGTGCCCCTGGTCACCCTCTCTGCCTGCTGCATAGACCTGTGTCTTTTCCTTTTTGTCCGATGGATATCCAATTGTTCTAGCCTTGTTTTTTCGAAAACTTTCCTTTTGCCGCTGAATTATCTCTGTGCCTTTGAAAATCCATTTGTCCCTGTCCATGTGGGCCTATTTCTGGACACCGTTCTGCTTCATTTCTCTATTTGTCTGTCTTTATCCCAGCAGCACATGGTCTTGGTTACCACTGCCTTGTACTAAGTCCTGAAACCAGGTAGTGTCAGCTCTCTAACTCTGTTCTTTTTCAGAGTTGTTTTGGCTCTTCTAGGTCCTTTCCATCGCCGTGTGCCTTTTATACTTTGCTTAATGTTACCTATGAATTTTGGAATCAGATTTTTTTAAAAGTCTTGCTGGAACTTCCAGTTGGAATTGCATCGATAATAGAGACCAAGTTCAAGGGTGTCAATATCTGACCGCTTTGAGTCTTCTAGCCCACGAGCCCGGGCTGCCCCTCCATCGTTTGGTGCTTTGATTTCTTTTCAGCAACATGCTGTGGGTTTCACAGTCCAGGTTTTAAACATCGTCTGTCAGGTGTATCCCTAAGAGTTTCATGTTTTTTATGCATTGTCAGTGCTTTTTAAATTTTGACTCCTAGTGGTTTGTCTGGAGGATACAGGCACACAGTGGATTTTGACTCAGATCTGAGACGTGGCCAGACCCGGTGATCGATTCTAGTCGCTTTTCTGTGGATTCCATCAGACCATCAGGTTGTCTTCAAACCCACAGCCTCACTGTTTGTCCAGCCTGGATCCTCTCTCTTGACCTGTTGCACGGGTGAGACCCTCCACGGGGCTTTGTTTTCACCCCTCTCGTTGCCAAGCGGCCGTTAACAGGGAGCAAATGCACACCTTCGAGGTGGCTTAACCACTGAGGTCAGGCTGTGCTCGGCCACATTCTCGAGGGGCTTCCTGCCGCGGCCCCGCCCTCCGGGTGCTCGCCCTCAGCTGTCTCTCTGGCAGCCTTGGAAGCTCTGCAAGCTTCAGGAGGGGAGCAGGAAACACAGGCCGTGCCTGTCTTGTCTGTCCAGCCCTGTGATGAGCACATGCGTTTGGGAGAGTGTGTCTTCCTCCCCCGATCCCTCCTCTGGCCCTAAATCCTGGAGCCTCCCTAAGGGGCAGCAGATGAGCAACAACTCTAGGGCAGCTCAGGGAGCCTCTCAGGTCAGATTACCAAGGGCTAACCAATTCCACAGAGGAGGACGTGAGGCCAGGGGACTCAGTGAGGTGTGTTCAACCACGGCGCTCGGGCAGTTGGGATTTCGGGTGCCTTTTGCAGGCTTCACTCCGTGGCCGGCGTTAGCACTTTGGCCACCCTAACTGAGAAGCCGGCCTCTGGCAGGACTGTGATTCCTCTGGACCCTCTTTCTCAGCTCCACCTGAGCTGCGGGGATGCTCACGTTGACCGGATTGGGGCTTGGGAGGGAGGGAGGGCGGGCTGCAGAACCTGCCGGGTTTGGAGGGTCTGGGGGCAGACAGCACCGCTGTGGCCAGGGCCTCTGCCAGGGAAAGGGGAGGTCAAGAGTCAGCCCCTGGGGTGCGCATTTGGAAAGGGCATAACCCTAACCCTTTCACGTTGGCTCCCCTAAGCCCCAAGTTCTCCTGGAGTGCGGTGGGTCTGAACAGCCCTTTACAGGGTTGAGCATCAGCTCTTAGAGCCCCTTTCCCTGGACATTCAGCCCAGGCGCTCCTCTGCCACCCCAGCTCTCAGCCTCAGACACGCAGCCGGCTTATCACCCAGGCAGTTCGCTTTTGGAGTCAGTGCGTGATAACAAGAGGTCCCACGGACTGACCCTTTGCCGTGACCCAGATATGGATGGACCGGTCCTCTCAACAAGCCCATGAGAAAGCATCCTTTCCCCACTGAATGGATTAGGGAACCGGGGGCCCACCCTTGCCCACCCACCCTGCCCTTGACCTGCCTGCCATGGACTCTGCCAGCCTGTCGCAGCCTCTGCCCCTGACTTTTGTGTTCACCCCCAAGACCAGCCTCCTCTGGGGATCCCGAGCTCCTGTCTTCTCCAGCCACCTAGGATCTCCCTGCCCGTTCCCACAAGGAAAAGGGCACTCGAGCACCCCAGACCTCAGCTCACGTGCAAGGAGGTGGGGCTGAAAAAACACAGTCGGGATGTCGGTCACCACGGTCAGCACCGTCACCATCTCATATTTGGTCGAACCTGGAGCGTCACTAGTGAGACACATCACTCTTTTACGCGCCAGTAAGACAGAGAAGATGCGGCCGTTCCGTCTGCAGGAAGATGCATCCTGACTGCAGAGATGTGAACGTGCATTTGCAATCCCTGGAACTGGGTGATAGCCATGATGGATAGAAAGCCACCCCCACCAGGTTCTGTACTGAGGGTCCCCGGTGTATTAATGCGTTTAACCCTCACAGCGCCCCCTCAACCATCCTCTTGACCACAAAACAGGCCAGTGGAATCAATTCCGAAAATTTAAGAAGCTCATCCTGGCAGTGTTCATGGACTGGCCCGCCTTGTGGAGATTCCCCTGGGACCCTGGTTCCCGGCCAGCACTTGACCCTGTCAGTTGGGCCCCAGGAGGCCCAAACGGAGCAGGGCTGCAGGGTCAAGAGGCCACCCCAGTGGACTGAGCGCTGACTTTCCAGACCCATTGGAAAACCCTGGGGACCCACGCACTGGGGCTCAGACCCCTGTGTTTGCCTCCAGGGCTCTAGAACACTCTCCCCTCCCGCCCCCACCATCTTCCTGGCATGTGCTGGACCCGATGAAGCCTCTCCCGGCCCAGCCTGCCCCGGGCTTTACATTCCTCCCAAAGCTCCACCCGATGCCAGCACCTGTCTCCTCGGGGACAGTGGCCCCAGAGGAATGAATGTCTGGCTTCATCCCTCCCCAGGCCTGCCCTCTGAGCTGGGGCTTCCGGGCCAGGCTTCTGAATCAGCTCCGCCTGGCTCTCTCCTCTCCCGTGGCTGTTCCCAAAAAAAGCCAAGTGAAGAGCTTGGCTCTCATTGCACGGGACCCCGGGACCGGCTGGCACAGCTGAGCGCCCTGCATCCGCCCAGCCCTCAGATGTTAGGTGGTGTTGCTGATGGTTTCCTTGGAGAGACCGAGGCCCGGAAGACAGCTGGCCTCTCTCCCTGCCTCCCCAGCCTTGGCCAAGCCGTTAGGCCCCCCTGAGGCACCATTCTGGGGTGTCACCTCTCCGACCCTCAAAAGGTCCCTCCTCACGCCCTGACTCTCCAAAGACCTCCGTTGATGGAGATGCAGGGACTGGCCTGCCCGTCGCTTGCAGCTCTGTCTCACTCAGCGCTGCTCAGTGACCACGCCGAGGGGACAAGCTCTGAAAGAGGGTCTGGCTCCAGCAAGACCTCTCTCCCACCCGCAGGACCAGTGACACAATCCACAGGGCCCAGAGTGAGATGAAAGTGCAGGCCCCTTAGTGATCAATTGTTAAGAATTCCAAGATGGTGATAGCAAAGCATTGACCTAGGAGCAGGGCCCCTAAAGCTCGGGTCACTGGCCCATGAGGCCCGCCCTGCCCTCTGGTCAGACCTGTAAGTGATTCCCCTTCCCTCTCTTGGCCTCCGTTTCCTGGTCTATAAACTCAGCTCAGCCGTCCGGGATCCTGTTTTCCTCCTGCTGGCTTCTCTGGGCGCCCACTACCTCTCCTTGGGCTGAGAAGGCAAGGCGTTCTCTTGTCTCGAGTTCTGGGGGTAAGACAAGAGGAGGAAGGATGGTGAGCAAGCCTGGAAACCTGTCCATGAAGTTCACCGGTTTTGTCTGGTGAATCGTCTGCATCACTGTGGGCAGGAGAATGGAGGGAAAAGGTCTGGGATTCAGCCCTGCCTCTCGGGGACTGGCTTGTCTGGTCCTGTCTGGAATGCATTGCCTGTCTGCTTCTTCTGTGAGAAGCCGTGTACAAAATGCCTTTGTCTTCAAGGTCAGAGCACACCTCGGCTGGAATCCTGGCCTTGCTGCTTGCTAGGACCTCGGTGAGATACTCTCCCAGCCTCGGTTATCCCATCTGTAAAATGGGGCAGCAACATATATTGCTTAGAGAATGCTGATCCTCCAGGATCCAGTTTCCTTCTCTCCTGTGACTGGCAGACTTTTTGAGGGACGTCAGGAAGATCCTTCTGCAACTATGGATAGATTCCTCTTCTATAGTCGGGGTGACATGGCGCATCCAGCATATAGTACATGCTCAGGAAATACTGTGACTATTCACAGCTGTACCACGACCACCGTTGCCATGGTTATGCCTTCCCCAGGTTCAGCCAGGTTAATCCAGGGTCTTGGGAGGCACCTGAGACGGATGCTCGGAACATCAGCACCACTCGGAGTTTGCTAGAAGTGCAGACTCTCAGGCCTGGCTCCACAGGTGATGAATCAGAATCTGCATTTTAAGGTCCTTGTTAAGATTCTCCCGGCCCAGCCCCAGCCCCATCTATGGAGGCGCAGGAGACCTGAGCTGTGTCCCCACCCCACAATCCTCCTCCTGAAAAAACAGCCCAGAGGGTCTGCTTTGTTAATGGTCTGTCTGTCTGCGGTGGCATCTTTGATTCAGGAACATGAAAGGGAATCACCCTTTAAATAAACAAAATGGAAAATTCTCCAGGGGACAAGCACAGGAGCAGGCTGTGAGAACTCATCACTTATTTAAGTGCGATTTCCCCAACACTGTGGATCCGTTAAATACCAGGGAAGAGCGCAGAGCAGCCCAGCCAGAACCGCAGGCAGGAGGGAGCCACGTGTGTCGGGGCCTGAGAAAGCGTGGGGTGCAGGGGAGTCGACCTGATGGCATCCGGTCCCCTCCGTGGCCCTGGGCCGGATCTGCAACTCCCTCCCTGTCTAACCCAGTCTTGCAGAGCAGAGAGGCAACTGAACTGGGTCGGGATGCCATCACACTTCCCCAGTGTCTCGTCCCAGTCAAGTTCTGGGGGCCTGGAGAGGGGTGGGAGGACCTCGTCCCTCTTTCCTGCCCTCCCTGTCAGGACCAGGGTCAAAGTGCAGGAATTCCTTTTTCCGCGACTCAGCCAGCTAAGGTGGTGGATAGGCGCTAGCACCCTGGGGCCAGGCTGCCTCTGTGGCTGCGGACAGGCACCCTGGGCTCTCTGAGTCTCAGTTTCCCCATCTGTAAATTGGGAAGGGTCGTACTTCCTTCTCGAGGTTGTTGTCAGGATTAAACATTATTATGCTTTAGAAGGGCTTCTGCCATATCGTTGCCCCTACGTGAGTATTTGTTAAGTTGAAATAGGAAGCAATAATCTGGTGGGGAGGGCTTTCCAGGTGGCTCAGGGGTAAAGAAGCCACCTGCCAATGTCGGAGATGAGGCTTTGATCCCTGGGTTGCAAAGACCCCCTGGAGTATGGAGGAAATGTCTATCCACTCCAGTATTCTTGCCTGAAAAATTCCATGGGCAGAGGACCCTGGCAAGCTACAGTCCAGGGAGGTCACAAAGACTCAGAGCCGTTTGCGAGTGTGTGCACGTGTGCACACCCGCGCACACACACACACACACACACACACACACAGTCCAATGGGGAAAAGGTGACGTCTTCCCCTGAGGAATCAGGAAGGACTTGGTCTTTCACCAGAAATTTGGGGAAATGTCAGCCATTATTTCTTCAAATATTTTGCTGCCCCGGTCTCTCCTCTCCTCCTGGAATGTCAGTAACACCTGGATTAGATGCGTTGCTGTTGCCCCACATGTCCCTCAGGCTTTGCTAACATTTTGAAAGCTTTTTTCTTTCTGTTCTTCAGATCAAATAGTTTCTATAAGTGTATTTTAAAGTTCACTATTTCCTCTATTTTTTCCATTCTGCTGTTAAGCCCATTTACTGAATTTTAAAGTTTAATGTACTTTAGTTTTCAGTTCTAAAATTTCCACATGGCTTGATAGATTATATGTACTTTTTTCTAGCTCGCTGAAGAGATACTGTCTTTTCTTTCATTAAGAACATTGTGTCATTTATCTCATTGAGTCTATTTCTAAGAACTACTTCACAGTCAGTGTCGGCTAATTGCAACATCTTCATTTCAGGGTCGTTCTCCACTGGTTGTCTTTAATCTTGAGAGTAGTTCATATTTTCCTGGTTCTTTGCATGTGGAGTAATTTTGAAATGTATCCTGGGCTCTGTGATTGGTGTGTTAGGGAAACATATGTATATGTACACACAGTGGAATATTACTGAGCCATTAAAAAGGATGATGTAATGCCATTTCCAGCAACATGAGATTACCATACTACGTCAGAAAGAGAAAGACAAATATCAAATGATATCACTTATCTGTGGAATCAGACATGATGCAGATGAACATACCTATGAAACAGTAACTAACTTACAGACATAGAAAACAAACTTGGGGAGGAGGAGTGGGGGGAGAGAAGGTGTGTGAGATTAACTGACGCAGGTTATTATATATAGAGAGAGAATGGATAAGTAGCAGGGTCCTACTGCATAGCACAGGCTTCCCTGGTAGCTCAGTTGGTAAAGAATCCACCCACAGTGCAGGAGACCCCGGTTCAATTCCAGGGTCTGGAAGATCCGCTGGAGAAGGGATAGGCTACCCACTCCAGTATTCTTGGGCTTCCCTTGTGGCTCAGCTGGTAAAGAATCCGCCTGCAATGTGGGAGACCTGAATTTGATCCCTGGGTTGGGAAGATCCCCTGGAGAAGGGAAAGGCTACCCACTCCAGTATTCTGGCCTGAAGAACTCAATCAACTGTATGGTCCATGGGGTCGCAAAGAGCCGGACACGCCCGAGCGACTTTCACTTTCACCTCACTTTGGCTGTGTAGCACGGGGAACTATATTCAGTATCCTGCGATAAACGGTAACAGAAAGAAATACGAAAAAGAATGTATGCATATGTGTATAGCTGAATCCCTGTGCTATACAGCAGAAATTAAACACACCACTGTAAATCAGTTAAACTTCAATAAAATTTAAAAATAACGGTAAAGTAGCAGCAACAACAAAGTTGCAAAAAAGAGGGGAAATGCCATATAAAACAGGAAACTCACGAGGCGCCGTGAGCTTCAAGTCTTCTCCAGACTCTGCCTGCCTTGGTTCACTCTCCAGTACCTTGAGGTGGTTGCTTTCTATCTGCATCAGCTGTGGGGTAGCTGCTCTGGAAGGAGTTCCCTTGTTGTTGTTCAACTGCTCAGTCGTGTCCTACTCTTTGCGACCCCAAGGACTGCAGCCCACCAAGCTTCCCCATCGTTCACTATCTCCTGGGGTTTGCTCAAGCTGATGTCCATCGAGTCGGTGATGCCATCCAACCAGCTCATTCTCTGCCGTTCCCTTCTCCTCCCGCCTTCAATCTTTTCCAGCATCGTGGTCTTTTCCAATGAGTTGACTCTTCGAATCAGGTGGCCAAAGTATTGGAGCTTCAGCATCAGTCCTTCCAATGAATATTCAGAGTTGTATTCCTTTAGGGTGGAGTGGTTGGATCTCCTTGCTGTTCAGGAGTTCCCTGCGCTGAGCCAGAAGCAGAATCTCCTCCTGACTGTCCCCTTCCTCGTGCTACGGCTTTCCTGGGCTTTCGCTGAGAAGGTCTTTAGTGAAGATGGCAGAAGTTGGGGGATGGGAGTGACCTGCCCAGGCACTTTCCTTGCAGAAGACTTCTTGCTTGGCCCATCTTCCCGTGAACCCTGAGTGCGAAGGTGGGGTGCTTTCCCTCCTGTGCCATTCCTGGGCTCTAAGTGGATGTGTTGGGTTTTTAGCCAACCCAGTAGATTCCAGAGACAGAAGCGCTGTGTGTTCATAGGACAGTGATAAAGAACCTTAACTCCTCGTTTCCCGTTTCTCAGCCCTGTGCTGGGCCCACAGAGTGTGTTCAGTCACCAAGTCGTGTCTGACTCTTTGTGACCCTGTGGACTGTGGCCCGCCAGGCTCCTCCGTCCATGGGATTTCCCAGGCAAGGATACAGGAGTGGGTTGCCATTTCCTCCTCCAGGGGATCTTCCCGACCTAGGGATCGAACATGCGTCTCCTGCATTGGCAGGCAGGTTCTTTACTACTGAGGCATCTGGGAAGCCCAGGGCACACAGTAGGCTTTCAGTAACTCCTCATTGAAAACTTAAGTGGTTGTGAATGGCAGAGACGAAGAAGTGATGTTTCCTTCTGCTTCTGCTGCCCTCCAGGCTTGACCTACTGCACCCTACCCCCACCCCACCCCACCCGACCCCACCCCCAGCCAAGAGCATCCTCTTTGGGCAAATTATACAAGAATCAACACGTATATGAACCTCCCTTTCCAGAGGGAGAGGCAAGTGAGCAGGAATGGCCATTCATACTCCAAGCCAGAAGCAACATTTGAAATGTGGCTGGGCAAGGTAGGGGGCTCATTAAGAGGGGCATTCCTAAGTATCAGAACCGTGTCATTTGCAGACTAATGAATGGGTCTGGCTTAGAAAATTACCATTTTCCCTACTTGCAGGTGAGGAAACCTGCTTATTGGATCAAGGTCTCTCTGGTTTTGCCTTGGATTAAATTAATCACTACCCTGTTCCTCAACGGACTCTCCTCGCTGACCCGCTGCATTCCACAGGGCCTCCGGGCAGGCCCGCTCCGTCTGGTGGTGGATTCATGCACGAGCAGCCTGCCCTGGTCACGACTTGTTTTGCTCCATCCTGTTTTGCCCTGGGTAGTTCCATCTTGCTGTCTTTTTCAAAGGAGGGTTCTGTGCGTGTTCTGCCTCTTCCTTGGTATGATCTTGCCCAGAGGCGGGGGAGCTGGAGGAGACGACTTCCTGCGGCTGACTTTGCAACCTCCTCCTCTTGATTTGCCCTTTTCTCCTGGAGATGGCCTCGAGAATTCTTTAGTTAATGGGCTGTAAAGTGCTTTGAAAACACAGACTGTTAAGTGGCATTGGTCCGGACTCACTAATTATTTATGATTTCAGAAGAGCCAGTTAATTCACCGGGAGAGGAGGTTATATTGGCTAGGACGGTAAATCGTTCAGGAGAACCACGCAAATAGCGGGACCCCCCCCCACCCCGGCTTTCCCCTGAAGCTGTGTCCCCTGGAGATGCTGCTGGGAAAACTGGGCTGGGAGAGCCCTCTCCAGCCAGGTGGACGAGGCCTCTGGGCGGCACCATCGGTCACCACCGCCGGCTACCTCCCGCCCCACATGGCCCGGAGTTCAAAACCAGAGCCGGGGACAAGAAAGGGGAGATGGGTCTCTGGGTTCATTGGCTTGCCTTAGAGCAAGACTGCTTTCAAACCTAAAGAGATAGGTTGACTTTTCCCTGGAAAGTTCTCCAGAGAGGAAGTATGGCCAGAGGAGTCTCTAAGGAAGGCCCCAGCAAGGTCTAGAATCAGAAGGGCAATGTGGGTTCTTCCTGCTGCTGCTAAGAGGCACCCCCAGGCCCCTCCCCTCCCCGCTGCAGCCCTCTGCCTCCTTCATGGGTGGAGGTCGGCTCTCTTGCCCACTGCTGCCCACCCACAAGCGGGTTCACCTCCACGGCCACTCCCTCCTTCCGTCCCTCCTGCAGCACCTGTGTCCAGCCTCCTGGGTGCGCGTGAGCCTGCGAGACCCTCAGCCTCCGCCCAGCACTCTTCCTGTCTCTTCGCATCCTGCCCCGTCTGCCCCGGCTGTCCCACCCAGGCTCTGCTGTCCCCGCTTGAGAAGGCCCCCCACCCTGCTGCCCAGAGGCCTGGAATCCAACCCCTTCCCCAGCCGTCCCACCCAGCAGAGACCTGGAAGGAAACCTCACCTGGCCGGCCCGCAGCCCCACTAAGCAGACCACGGACCCGCCCCGGCACCACCCCCCACCGCGCCCCCATCTCTCAGGCACCTTTTCAGGTACTGGACTGAGGTCTTCCTTGCGACACCTAATTTTCTGCCCAGAGTAGCTGCGCTCCCAGACCAGCCCATTGCTCATCTTCCTTCTTTTATAACCATCCTGGAACGCATGCTTTGCCTAGCCCCAAACACCCCAGACTAAGTCTCCATCACTTCAGAAGAATCTGCTGCCACGTGGCGATTCAGCCCCGAGAACAAAACAAAACAGAGACGGACACACACGCAGGGCTAAACATCTCGGGCAGGGCTAAACATCAAAGGCCGTTGATCAGCCTGCCTAAGTGAAGTGAAATCATGGTGGCCGGCCTGGTGTCTGCAGCGATGCTCAGAGCTGGGACCACAGGGGGTTGTGGGGTGGGGGCTCGAGGAATCTGCCCAGCTCAGGAGGGGCTGCCTGGGAGGGGAGGGGGCCCGGGAGCGCTGGGGCAGCCCAGTGCTGCCTTCGCTGTATCCTGAGGCCAGAGCCTTTCTGGTCCCCAGGGCTTCCTGGGGAGGAGGTGGTGGTTTCCACATGCTGGACCGGGTCCCTGCTCTGCGCAGCCTGCCACGCTGGGATGCACGGGAGGGGACAGTGTGTGTGTGCATGTGTGCACTGTCTGCGTGTGTATCTGTGCGCATGTGTTTGTAGAGATATGGGTACATGCATTTGTGGGCATGTGCATATATGAGTATCTGTGTGTGTGTTTTTGCTGCTTCTGGGGCCTCAGATTCACATGCCTGTGGCCCAGAAACAGCCTCTGAAGGGCTCCTGACCACCCTGCCCTCTACCCTGTCTGCCCACACCCCTATGCTGGGCATCGCCCCCTTGGGAGCCTTACTCTAGACCAATCTCCACAGTGACCCTTCGGGCCCTGGGGTCACGTGTAGTGGAAAGAATGAGCCTGTGGATGGAAACAGGAGCGGAGCCGGGAAGACCTGTGTCTTCTCTTCCTTTGGGGAGGAGCACCCACACTGGGTCTGGCCCAGGCCCTGAGCCAACATCTTTTTAAGCGTTATCCTGAGAACTGAGTTCTGAAGAAACACAGTGAGTCTGGAGACTCACTGCCTGCAGGAGCATAGAGCCCGGCCTGAGCTCTGACCTGCAGCGGGGAGGGCCCCGGGCAGCGGGCACACCTCAGCGGGATGCTGGAGGAGCTGGTTCCAGGCTCAGCTCAGCCAGGGACCGACTGGGGGGCCTCAAACAAGTCACTTTACTTCTGGGGCCTCAGATCATCAGTCGCAGCTGCCAGTGTTCAGCGATTCTTCAGGTTGTCTGCTTACTGTACCTTCTGTAACTCTAAACAGAGTCTCATCCGATCGAGATTCTGTTTTCACGTTTATCAAGCACGCACTCGTTGTGTGCCAGGCACAGAACTGGGAGCTGGGAAATAAAAATGACAATGGCAAGAATAACGACAGCCATAGAGGCAGCTGAGGCTTGCAGGGCACCTGCTCCGTGCAGGGCAGATTCGTACAGCGATCAGGACCTCTGTGAACTCTCTGCATGATGCCCACTCTCCTGTGTTTTGGGGTTCCTGACCTCAAGTTGTAGCCTCAACTCACAGCCTAGTCTGGGGGGAGACAAGATACACCCAGACAACCCCATAGAACATTTAGATCAAGTGCTAAGAAAGAGGGCTTCCCAGGTGGCAGTAGTGGCAAAAGAATCCACCTGCCAGCACAGGAGACGTGGGTTCCATCCCTGGGTCTGGAAGATTCCCCTGGAGGACGGCGTGGCAACCCCCTCCAGTATTGCTAAGGAAGATGCACCGTAAGTTCCTTCGGGGGAACAGAGGCAGACCCGGGGTCCATCCTGGGGTTGAGGAGAGCTTTTTGGGGGGGCCGTCTCTACCTGTGCTGAGTTGTCAAGTGGGGTGGGAACCAGGCTGGCAGGGGAGGGTGGGAGGGCATTCCAGGCTGAGGAAGGCCTCTGAGGCTGGAAATGCCATAAGAGCTTGGGAGGCTAAAGCAGTAGAGTTTAAAGTACAGCGGGGAGCGGAGGTAGGGGAGGGTGGGGGAGGGCAGAGGCCAGCTTGGGGCCCACCAGAGGAGCTGGACTTTTTCCCCGTGTCTTTCGTGCCTCAAGGCAGGAGCCCTGGGTGTTTCTTTGGTTTTTTCGGTTGCTGGTCTCTCTACTGCGCTAGGAGAAGAAATTCGGTTAAGAAGTTCAGGTCCCTTCACTTCTCAGAGATCCTTGTCTAAGCTCACTTGCAGAAAATCCTCAAACATGGCTGATTCCTTCCCTGTGGAATCCAGGAGGCTCCCAGCTCCATGTGGTACCTCCCCCTCTCTTTGCAGGGGACTTGACCCACCCCTGTCCTAATGTGAGACCAAAATAGCAGGGAAGGTGGGCAGCTGGCAGGGGGCTGAGGCCCGAGATGCCATTGGATGGGGGTTGGCCGGCCAACAAAGAGGTCAGGACAGAGTGATGGATGGGCGAGCGCAGGCCAGCGGAGGCGGGGCCCGGCCGTGGGGGTGGGGCCGCGCAGAGGCTCTGATTTCACAGACCTGCCTCCCAAATGCCTCCAAACAGCTGACAGCCACGGAAAGCGGATGAAACGGGATTAGAGCATCCTTTTCCAAAGCGAGCACGGACCGCAGAGCGTGACAATACGGTCCCTGTCCCGCTGGCTTCGCGGCTTATTCCCCTGGCCTGGAACCATCTCTCCCCAGGGGCCTGGGGCCAGGGGAAGGGGGAGGGAGGCCTGCGACTCACTGGCGTCTCCAGGGAGACAGGCTCGGAGCCAGAGAGGGCCTGGGCTGGCGGGGAGTGGGTTCCTCCAAAGGTCAGCTTGTCCATCTTCCGGCCCCCTGCCCAGCCGCAGGATTATGGGGATCTTTTTCAGGGAAAACTAGCCTTGCTGTTTTTTAACCCAGCCCTCACTTAACTCCGCAGGAGAACGTCTCCTGAGTAAACTGTCCCAGGCCACCAGGAAGCCACATTGGGGACCGAGTGGGCCTGGGGGGGCTGGTTCACAGACGCGGGGCCTGAGAGCCAGGATGGCTGGCTTGCACGACCTTGAGCAGAGGAAAAGGCGCCCTGTGCCTCAGTTTTCATCTATAAAATGGGGTCATATTTCCTCCCCTGTTAGTAGAAGAACGCACAGCACAGCGCCTGGTGTATAAGAAGCACTGCTGCTGTTACTGCTCCAATGATTATTATTATTATTATTACTATTTGGCTGGCTGGTCCTCTGGACTCCCAGCACTCCAGGAGTCCAGCTGGAGTGAGGGTGCTGACCTGGGACAGCCTTCAGACCCCACCCCCGACTCCGGTCTTGTCATCACCAATTGAACCCCTCCTCTCAGCTTCTCCTCTGTCCCCACCCCAACACGGGTCACAGGGTCCCGGAGAGGGATGGTGGGACCCCGCCTGGGCCCACTTGGAGCCACACTTACTGCTGGGTCACGGCCGTCGCAGCCTTGTGTGGGTCTTCCCCGCTGGAAGAGGCTGCGGCAGGGTAAGAGGAATTGATGTTTATTTTGATAACGAGTTCTCAATGCGTTTGCAAACTAATAAAATCAACTCATTAGGCTGCATGTTTAATTCACAACTGTACTGTGGGGAGACTCCCCTGGTGGCTGACGGGTAATACGAGCTCCCTCCTGAGATGGGGGGGTGGTGGTCTGCGGTATTTAAAGTCTCCGTGACCAGCATGTGGTGAAGTCCTGCCCCTCCCCTACCCCACACAGGGTCTGGAATCCTAAGGGCGGCAGTGGGCACCTTGTCCCGCAGGTCCTGGCCCCAGAGACACCTCTGTCTGCCCCGGGGAGCATGGGGCATCTTCCTCCAAGTGGGCTTTGGGAAGTGGAAGCTGGGGAGAGGCAGGCCTGTCCCCCTGCAGAGTTGGCCAGGACTTGGTCCCTTGGGGTGAGTGGTGAATGGTGGACCCCAAGGCTGAAGTGGACACAGGGGCCCTGTCTGAGCCCTGACCTTGCTGGGGTCTTTCTGGCCCTACCCTCCGGAGAAGAGTAGGCCAGCCCAGGGAGCGATGGCGTCAGGATCACCAATTTACAGACAGGGGGTTCTGAGGCCCAGAGAGACTCAACAGTTGACACAAGCTGCCACCCATCTGTGACACACACGACTCGAGCCTCCATCCACTGACCACGTGTGCTGTGGCCACAGGGGGCCTGGCGCTGGGTCTCCAGGGTGCTGGGGATCCAGCAGGGAGGGGCGCCGTCCCAGCCCTTTCTGGCAGCAGGGAGCCCCGGCGGCCCTGGGGAGGCACCGGCAGGTCAGGGCAGGCCTGACCAGGCCAAGGAGAGAATGCTGGGCCCAGCGCGGCCCCCAGGAGAGTGCTGGGCGCCAGGGGGTCGGCCGGGGGCCGGTCAGTCCAGAGAAAGGTTTCCAGAGAAGCTGGGGTCACAGCCTGGCCTCTGTCACAGCCCCAGAGCCAGGGAAAGGGAGGGACAGAGCCCAGAAGCCTGAACCTGAGTGAGGGGTCTTTGCTTTTTTTTTTTTTTTAAAGAAATTAAAATTTTTTCCTCCCTCCTCCCTCCCCATACCATCCCTCTCTTTGCTTTTCCATGGTGTCAGGGGGCAGAGATGATCCAGAGCCCCCTCCTTGGGCCCCGACTCTGAGGGGAAGGGGCTGGAGGAGAACCGGGAGCTCACCCCCATGCCGCACAGAGGCCTTGACCTTGACCTTGACCGCATCAGAGCTGCTCTGAGCGGACTCGTGCGTAATCACGGCGGGACCATGGCTGGGCATGATTTCTAGTAAAATGCAGTTTCCGTCTGAGCAGACGATAGAGAATTCACACCTGCAGCAGATCTCGTGTTCTTTGGAGAGTTTTACCACGTTTCTGACAGATCTTCGTGTTTATCCTGAGGAGGTGGGGCCCACATCCCCACTGCAGGCTGTGTCCCCCTCCCGTCCCCCGTCTGACACACACACACACGTGTACACACGTGTACACATGCCTCCCAGACCTTCCTGGACACACAGGACACACACTATGTACCCATACGCCCTAACACAGGCGTGTCATGTAGACATGCGCGTGCACACCAGCTCACGCTTCACACACATTTGTGCGTGAACACACACCTGTGCACACGCCACCCGCTCCACTCCAGCCCCTCTGGGGAAACTAGGGACGCCGTCGGCTCCCCTGGCCATCGGCGTCCCAACAGCAGCTCAGCCGTCCTGTGAGTTAGAGACCCGGAGGGTGACCCAGTTACGGAGAATCACGCCACCCCTGGGATTTGCAGCCACTTAGGATGTGCGATGGGACAAAACTCAGGCCGGTAGCAGAATAGCTAATTGATTATCTTCTGCCTTTCGGCATTGTCTAGGATGGGGCAAGCAACTTCGGGGCTTGGAGCGGGGGGGACAAGGTGCATTTCGGGGCATCTTGAGTTTCTGTCCAGAGAACATGGACCCTTTTTGAAGAGCTGATGAAACGTACAGGTTCCTTTCCACACCCAGAAAAACCCTTGTGTATGCCCAAGCAGGCAGCACTTGTAGGTATAATTTCAGGGGGCTTTAGCACCGTGTCTGGGGATCCCTGTAGGGCAGTGACTCCAGAGCATTCCAAGAGTTCCAGTCGGGGAGGGGGGTGGCTTTTTGGTCCTTACACTCCGTGGTCAGGACTCGCCCTCCGGCCAGCACATCCCTCGCTGGCTTCTCCTCTGGCCCAGCCTCTGACGTCCGCGCGTCCTGGGACTCGTCTCGGGCCCGTGTGTCCTCGTCACCTTGCTGATCTCATCCCGTCTCTGCACCCGCGATGCGCTCCTGTATCCCTCCAGCCCAGACCTGTCTCTCCAGCTCTGGACTCCTCCCTCTGCCTCTGCCTCAGCCCCCGGCTAGCACACCCAAGACCACATTCCCGTCTCTCCACAACCCAGTGTCCTCCAGCAGCTCCGTGGAGGGCAGTGCCCAGGGGCGGTTGTCTACGGCCAAAACCCCAGAGCCATCCTTGACCTCACTCTGCCTTACGCCCATGCCTCATCCAGTAGGATAGTCTGATTAAATTAATAGCTTTCACTGACATGTGAGGAATCCGGCTGCTTCTCACCACCTTCTCTGCTGCTCCATGGGTCCCGGCCACAGTCATCTTGCCCCGGGGCGGCTGAAGTAACCTCTTCAGACCAGACAGTGGCTCTTTCCAGACAGAATTGACCCATTTCTTCTGGGCTGTGGTAAGTGCCATTGCTTCTGAGGAGTAGAATCTGGAAAGAGGAATAGAAAAAAGTGACTTTATGGTGGGGGCTTCCCAGGTGGTTCAGTGGTAAAAGAATCTGCCTACAATACAGGAGACATCAGAGACGTGGGTTCGATCTCTGGATCGGGAAGATCCCCTGGAGAAGGGAATGGCAACCCACTCCAGTATTTTTGCCTGGAAAATCCCATAGGCAGAGGAACCCGGCGGGCTACAGTCCATGGGGTTGCAAAGAGTTGGACATGACTGAGCACGCATGCACTAACCCGCCACAGCCCACCTCAGCCAGCTGACGCAGGTCCACGTGCTCGGCGACAGTGTCCATCGAGGGAATGTGTGTGCCCCTGATGCCATGTGACCTGGTGAGCATGGCTCTCCACCTCTGGGGGCCTCCCTCCCCCATACCCATAACCACAGCCTGACCCAGAGAAAAGACATCAGACAAAACCATGGGGACAGACTTTTCCACAAAATACCTGACCAGGATTCCTTCAGACCGTCCAGACCCTCAGAAACAAAGGACATCAGAAACTGTCACAGCCCAGAGGAGCCCCAGGAGGCATGGCGACCAAATCCTGAGTGAGATCCTGGAACCAATGGGGACAGGAGGGAAAGCTGTCGAAATCTGCACACGTGGCTGGCTCCCTGGTGGTGACAAGTGTCCCGTAGGGTGTAACACAGTGCCAGTAGCAGAGGCCGGGGACTGGGGTAGAGCAGAGCTCTCTGTCCTGCGTTTGCAACTTTCTGTCATCTGAAAACGAGAGAGCTCCAGAAAAACATCTACTTCTGCTTTGTTGACTATGCCAAAGCCTTTGACTGTGCAGATCACAACAAACTGTGGAAAATCCTGAACGAGATGGGAATACCAGACCACCTGACCTGCCTCCTGAGAAACCTGTATGCAGGTCAGGAAGCAACAGTTAGAACTGGACATGGAACAACAGACTGGTTCCAAATAGGAAAAGGAGTACGTCAAGGCTGTATGTTGTCACCTTGCTTATTTAACTTCAATGCAGAGTACATCATGAGAAATGCTGGGCTGGATGAAGCACAAGCTGGAATCAAGATTGCTGGGAGAAATATCAATAACCTCAGATGTGCAGATGACACCACCCTTATGGCAGAAAGTGAAGAAGAACCAAAGAGCCTCTTGATGAAAGTGAAAGAGGAGAGTGAAAAAGTTGGCTTCAAGCTCAATATTTAGAAAACTAAGATCATGGCATCTGGTCACATCACTTCATGGCAAATAGATGGGGAAACAATGGAAACAGTGACAGACTGTTTGGGGGGCTCCAAAAACAAGGCACACGGTGACTGCAGCCTTGAAATTAAAAGACGCTTACTTGGAAGAAAAATTATGAGCAACCTTGACAGCATATTAAAAAGCAGAGACATTACTTTGCCAACAAAGGTCCATCTAGTCAAAGCTATGGTTTTTCCAGTGGTCATGTATGGATGTGAGAGTTGGACTGTGAAGAAAGCTGAGCTGCGAAGAATTGATGCTTTTGAACTGTGGTGTTGGAGAAGACTCTTGAGAGTCCCTTGGACTGCAAGGAGATCCAACCAGTCCATCCTAAAGGAGATCAGTTCTGAATATTCATTGGAAGGACTGATGAAGCTGAAACTCCAACACTTTGGCCACCTGGTGGAACGAACTGACTCATTTGAAAAGACCCTGATGCTGGGAAAGATTGAAGGTGGAGGAGAAGGAGACGACAAAGGATGAGATGGCTGGATGGCATCACCGACTCGATGGACATGGGTTTGGGTGGACTCCGGGAGTTGGTGATGGACAGGGAGGCCTGGCATGCTGCAATTCATGGGGTTGCAAGGAGTCGGACACGACTGAGCAACTGAACTGAACTGAAACTGTTCCAGGGACTTCCCTCCCTGGTGGTCCAGTAACTAAGACTCCACCCTCCCAATGGTGGGGGTGGGAGGGGCGGATTCAATCCCTGGTCAGAGAGCTAGATCCCATAGGCTGCAACTAAAGGTCCCACGTGCCACAGCTTAAAAACAAAAACGCACACACGAAAAAAACCCTGAACAACAATAAAAAAAACTGTCCTATTATAAAATATTAAAGAAAAATGGCGTCAGAGCCTCTATCCTCTGCTCGGAAGCCAGCAGTGACCTGACGTGGCTTATGAGGCCCTGCAGCAGACTGTCTGCTTTTTTTTGAACCCCTGCCCCCCAGGTTCTCTTCCCCCGTTGCAGCCAGACAGCTGCTGTTCTCCTAACACGCGCTGTGCAGCCCCCTGGAGGACCTCTGAGCCGGCGGGTCTGGCTACCCTGAACATTCCGCCCCCAGTAAAGCTGTTTGGCCCTTATCCTTAGTGTCTTCTGAGGCCTCACCTCCTCAGTGGGGTCTAGCCAACGGTGACCTACCCCCGGCATCTACTGTCCACTCCCCAGACCTCCTCTCCCTGCTTGACACCCTTCTCTCTTCACACCGTGTATCGCCTTCTAACACATCGAATCACTTAGCTATTTATTGTGGTTATTGTTCATTGTCATCCCTGTCATCAGATGATGTCATCTGACAGTGATATCATCACTCCCCAAGGGCGGGGACCTGGGTCTCAACACACGTGGGTGAATCGAATGCCCGGAACAGTGCCTAGTGTGCGGTAGACGCAGGATACATACGTGTCTTTGAATGAATGGACAAATGAGGACCTGGGCAGGTAACAGTTAAGATCGCTAACAGTGGACCAGCCACTCAGAGCCGGAGCCTCCGGTGCCCTCCCGCCCAGCATTGCCTCCTGCTTTGGGCTTGTTCACGGCCAGACCGTCCTGGCAGGAAGAACTCCTCTCCTCCCTCTTCGAGATCTAGAGCATTCCACAAAGCGCTCGAGACCGTTCCTTGTCCACACCTCTCATTTGGCACTTGAGTCAGTAATTGCCTCTCAGGGACACATCTCATCTCCCAGAGAATGTGGGATGAGAGGCCACTCCTGGGAAGGGTGTTGAATGAATCAGGCAGGAAGGGACGGTCCCCCGTCACCGTCTAGCCCAAGGCTCTGGTTGGAGCCTTGAACATTGGAGACCCTCACGGACGTCGGCGTTTGGGCTGTTTCAGTGCTTCCGGTCACGGCAGCGTGGAACATTGTTTTTTTACCGTCCATCTGGGACCCCTCAGGGGCTTCCCTGGTGGCACAGTGGTAAAGAACCCACCTGCCACACAGGAGATATGGGTTCGGTCCCTGGATTGGGAAGATCCCTTGGAGCAGGAAATGGCAACCCATTCCCGTATCCTTGCCTGAAGAATCCCATGGACAGAGGAGCCTAGCGGGCTATAGTCCACGGAGTCGCAAAAGAGTCGAACGCAACTGAGTGACTAACCAGCTGTGACCCCCTCTGTTGGACTTGGCCTTGGGAAGCTTCTCCTCAGCCTGGTCTTCGCCCCAGCTCCTTCCTAAGCCCTCAGCCTGAGTGCTTCCAGAATGAAAAGTACCAGTTTCCACAAGTAAGAGAATTGATTGCCCGGTCTTTGATTTTCCCTTTCCCCTCCCCGCCCTCCAGACTGAAAATCTGGATTCCCCCTGGATTTAGAGGGTGGCGTTCTGAAAGGAAATGAACTCTGGCGTGAGCCAAACCGGGGCTGGGAACCTAATGTGACCGTTTACCCGCCACAGCACGTCACTCAATTTACAAAACCTCATTGAGCCTCGTCTGCAAAATGGAAACGGCCCGCCCCGCCTGCAGAGTCTGGTGTAAGGGGTGAGGGATGATGAATGGAAAATAGCAGAGGACCTGGAGCGCGGCAGGCCCCGAAGAGCTGGAAGCCGAAGCGGTCTTCACCCCACTGGCGGCCCCTCCCGGCTGTCTGCTCCCCTGCCCCACCTCCAAAGGGGCTCCAGGGACCACCCTCACCCCCTGCCATGCCCCCACGTCCCCACAGGGCTGCTGTCTCCGTTGGCTTCCCAGACCCCTGCCGCTGCCTCTGAGTGCACAGTCCTTCGTCCCGAGTCCGTCCGTGTGGAGTTGAGGCATGAAGCAAGGCAGGAATAAGAAACAAGCATGACGCCCCCCCACCCCGAGGGCCCCACAAGTAAAGAGGATGTTTGCAAAGGAACGCCAACACAGCCCCATCGTGCTAGTTAGATCTCATTGGCACCCCACCAAGGCCCCCTCGTTTTGTTTGGTGCTAGTGGATGGTTTTTTTTTTCTCTTCTTTATCCTTAAACATCAGGAAGGAACACAGCAGACTCCGCACTTTTGTGTGGCCTCCCTGGGATGGGGGGAAAGCAGGGGTGGGTGTCAGCTTTCTCAGACATGGCTGATCCCCGGAGGCTGAGTGTGCAGGTGCGGAGAAGATTGGTAAGTCGCGCAGCAAACAGGCAGCGTGTCTGTCCTGTGCCCGGCCTGCCCGGAGGAACTGGTGATGTGCCTGTGGATGCCACCTGTCAGCACGGGCTCAGAGTTAGTGAGGAACCCAGACACCCCACCCAGAGCCGGCTTCTGGCGCGCCGGCTGCAGCATGGAGGTATGCCGGGTAAAGCGCTGGAATTTAGAGGGGTGGAGGGAAAGCCATCCAGGGCTAGGTAGCAAGGACACCCTCCTGGTGGAGGTGATGCTGGCCGATTCAGGAAAGGAGCGTGGGGAACTCCGGGACAGGAGCCGTGGGTCATCACCTCTGCCAACTCCTCCACCGCTTCACCGGCAGCCCCACCTGCCTTCTTGAAGAGAAGGGGACCCTCTTGACCGCTAGCCCGTCTCCTTCCCCTCCTGTGTTTCCTGGGGTCAAGGCCAGGCCCTCCACCTGCTCCTGTAGCCCGCCCTGCTTGCCTGCTCGGGTGCCCCCGGCATCTGCACCTGCGTCCTTTCTCCTCTCTGCCGGGTCCCTCCCATGAGCAGGGCACACCTGCTGAGTCTCTTGCATCTTAGTTTCTCTTGGCTGCTCCTGCCCCTTCTCGCCAAGCCTTCTTGCCAATACCACCTGCGTTTGCCCACGTCCCTCGCCGCCCCTCACCCCTGCCCCTCCTTGAACCTTCCCAGTCAAGGTTGCCTCTGACTTCATGTCGCCAAACCCAGCGGACCCTTCAGTGTCCTTGGGCTCTAGCCCATCGTTGTGATGGGGACCTCTCCCTTCCTCTTGACTTCCTGGAGTCCAGCTGCCTCTCTGACGTTCCTTCCCAGGCCCATGTTGGGCCTCTTCCTCCTGCCGTGGTCCCTTAAATGTCCCCTGAATGGGGGTGTTGGCCAGTGTTCCGTGCCCCCACCCCCCACTCCCGTGGTTCATGCCAGCACTGTGCCAACTGCACCACTACCCACAGATCCTCCCAAGATGTCTGTGATGAGCCCCAGACGGCCGGGACGTATCTGTTTGAGTGTCTCCTGCTCTTAGCAAAGACCCCCCATAAATGGACCCCCAAGGTTCTACCCGCACGTGCCTGCCATCCCCAAGAGAGACCCACCTGTCACCCAGCAGCTTAGACCTGGCCCTGGCCCTGCTCTCTCGTTTCCCCTGGCCACTGCCTTTGCTCAGCAAGGCCTGCCTGGCCTGGAATTTTGCAAAGACCTCCTGGCTGTCCCCTGCCCTCAGCCCCAGGTCTCCGTGGGAATCCCACCACAACCTCTGGGTCCTTCCAGCCCACTGCCCACTGGGCCCTCGGGATGCTGGGTGCTGGGTGCTGTGGGGATGCTGTGTGTCGAGGGTCAGTGACTCCCCCGGGCAGTCCCCTTTCCCAGGCCCCGTGTGAGCTCTGTCCCCCTGGGAGAGGCGCTGAAGGATGTGGCGAAGGTGGAGCAGGCCCGGCTCCGACAGGGCGTTCGTCTCTGAGTTGACTTTTCCGCCCTCCTGGGAACGTGGGCTGCCCGCCATGCCGGCGGGCCCCCTGCATGGGCTGAATGGGGCTCTGTTCCCGAGCAGCGGTCAAGGGCAGCCCAAGACGGAGCGTGTGTGAGCGCGTTCTTTCCGTGGACCCCCACCTGGAAACCACTCCCGGCCCCGCCCTGGAAATAAACACTGCCGTGGCCAGGAGCTGGCCGGACCCGGCGCTCCCTCTGTGTGGCATCGCGGGGGACCCGCTGCCCACCGGGCCCTGGGCTCTGAGACAGCCCCTGTCCTCCTGCCAAGTGACGCCGCCTGTGTGTTGCTGGGCCTCCCTTCAGGTCTCCACCCTCCTCTTTGATGCCTCTCTCCTGGGGCGCCTGCGGAAAAGAGTCACGGTGTGATTGCTGGCTGTGTTCTCCCAGGAAGTGTCCCAAGTTGGGGGTTGTGATCAGAGGGTCCAGATATGCCAGGGCCTGTGTTAGTAGGAACCAGACAGACCTGGGTTGGAATCCCCACCACTTACAAGCTGCGTGACCTCTGGCAACTTCCTTAACCTCCCTGGGCCTTGGTTTCCTCCTCTTTAAAGTGGGACTAATAATAATACTTCTCTAATAGGGAAGGTTCAACGAGCAGAGATAGTGACCTCATGTCTGAAGAGTCCCTAGCTCAGAACTATGAAACACCAGTGGCTGCTGATCTGATTACGGATTCTGGGTAAGCCCTGAGGGCCCAACCTCCCAGGCACTCTGGGAAGGCAGTCCAGCCTGGGGTGGCATCGCTGGAACCCAGGGCATTGGCCATCTTTGGCCCAGAGGTGGCTGCATTTCAGAGAAGTCATTTTTCCATCTCATCAGTGTAGTAGGAGCTCAGAGTATTTTAGAATCTTCTAGGGGACGATTTGGAGAAGGCAATGGCACCCCACTCCAGTACTCTTGCCTGGAAAATCCCATGGATGGAGGAGCCTGGTAGGCTGCAGTCCATGGGGTCGCTAAGAGTCGGACACGACTGAGCAACTTCACTTTCACTTTTCACTTTCACGCTTTGGAGAAGGAAATGGCAACCCACTCCAGTGTTCTTGCTTGGAGAATGCCAGGGACGGGAGCCTGGTGGGCTGCTGTCTATGGGGTCTCACAGACTCGGACACAACTGAAGCAACTTAGCAGCAGCAGCAAGGGAAGATTGGCTTCCCAGGTGGCTCAGATGGTAAAGAATCCACCCGCCAGTGCAGGAGACACAGGTTCGATCCCTGGGTCGGGAAGATCCCCTGGAAGACAACCCACTCCAGTATTCTTGCCTGGGGAATCCCATGGACAGAGGAGCCTGGCGGGCTATAGTCCACGGGGTCACAAGAGTCAGATACGACTTAGCGACTAAACAACAAGGGCAGAGTGGATCCACACTCCAGGACAGAGCTCTCCAGCACAAGGGGCCCAGGCTCTGCCTGGACACTCCCTCCAACAGGAAGCTTCTCCTTTGCCAGGCAAGGCCCCTAGATGCCGGGCAGAATGGTCTCCCTTCTCCTGGGACGCAGAACCCTTGTTCCATCAACTGCTACTCTCTCAAAAGGGGAGCCCCTACGGGCAGGGCCTAGGCTCTCTCTATCTCTGCACCCACCCTGGCCAGCACACGGTGGTCTCAGGGAGGGTGACTTACCCCAAGGACAGGTGGCAATTCTGGGTGTCCTGACTTGGGAGGGTGTGGAGCATCCTGGCCTCTAGTGGGTAGAGGTCAAGGATGCAGAGGACAGACCCCTGTGAAGAAAGATCTGGCCCAAGCCGTCAGTCTTGCCGAGGGCGAGAAACTCTGCCTTTAACCAACATTCGCCTTTGAGAGCCATGCCCAGACCTGAACACAGACTGACTCGTGTGGGTTTCCTGGGATTTAAAAGACTGAAAATGGGAGAAAAGTCATCCAGCTTCATTTCCAGCTGGCATCCAAAAGAATTTTGCAAAGGAACTCCATAAAAAGTGCTTAGAGTTTTTTTTCCTTCTTCCTGTGTATTCAGTTATTAGCCTCTACCGCACATGAGCTGGAAAGTCATAGATACCGGGTGAGAGCCCAGGGTCTCCTGCAGAGGCTGTTTCAGGGCTGTTCTTGGAGCTAGGAAGCTGGCCCCTGTCCTTCTGATGCTCAGGCCGTGCAGCCCCGGCTGCCTCTTCACGGTGTGGCTTCAGTATGGGGCGGTGCTCCTTCCCTGGGGTTCACAGAGGGACTCTTGGGGGCGGAGGCCTGGACACTCCAGGGCCATGGCTGCCACTGCTCCGCACCTGTGACCTTGGCGTGGAGCACTCCAACGCGAGGTCCTCGGTTTCCCAAACCTGCCTGTGTCAGTCTGGGGTCTCCAGAGAAATGAAAGCAGGAGACCATAGGAAGATATCCATGATCAAACCAGTCCATCCTAAAGGAAATCAACCCTGAATACTCATTGGAAGGACTGATGCTGAAGCACCAATACTCTGGCCACCTGGTGTGAAGAGCTGATTCGTTGGAAAAGACCCAGATGGTAAGAAAGAATGAAGGCCAAAGGAGAAGGGGGCAGCAGAGGACGAGACGGTTGGATGGCATCCCTGACTCAATGCACGTGAATTTGAGCAAAATCTGGGAGTTAGCAGAGGCCAGAGGAGCCTGGTGGGCTATGTCCATGGGTTTGCGAAGAGTTGGACTCAACTTAGCAACTGAACAAATATAGAGATATTTAGAAAGAGGTTTATGTGAGGATTTGTCTCATGGTATTATGGAAGCTGAGAAATCCCTCAAGCTTCAGACCTGGGAACGCCGGTGGTGGTGGTCTCGTCCAGGGGAACCTGGAGGGACAGTCGTGTACGTCAGGGTCACGTCCAGAGGCCTGAGAACCGGGAGTCTGAGAAAAGAACTGGAGACAATGGATGATCCAGCTCAACCAAGCGCATCTACGCTTCCCCCGTCTTTTTGGCTCTTGGGGTCCTCCCTAGAGCAGTCAGTGCCCACCCATATGGGCAAGGGCCCTATGCTTCACCAATCCCAATACTAATCTCTTCCAGGAGCAGCCTCACAGGCACACCAGCAGTGACCTTCCACTAGCCATCTGGGCACCTCTTAGCCCAGCCAAGTGGCCACAGTACTGACCATCACACTGCCCAGCCCACTGCCCATCGCGTGAGGTCCCTGTGGCCGCTGTGTTGTAGTCGTTCAGTCGCTAAGCTGAATCCGCCTCTTTGTGATCCCGTGGACTACAGCCCTCCAAGCCCTTCTGTCCTCCACCATCTCCTGGAGCTCGCTCAAACTCGTGTCCATTGAGCGCGTGATGCCATCCAACCATCTCATCCTCTGTCATCCCCATCTCCTCTTGCCTTCAGTCTTCCCCAGCATCAGGGTCTTTTCCAACGAGTCGGCTCTTCACATCAGGTGGCTGAAGGACTCGGTTTCAGCTTCAGCATCAGTCCTTCCAGTGAACGTTCAGGGTTAATTTCCTTTAGGATTGAGAGCACCAGAGACTGGGCAACTGAAAGCAGCTCAGGAGGCCAGACTCAAGCGGTTGGCAAGGCTGACTCCTGGAGTCCCTGGGAGAAGCCTTTCCGTGCCTCCCCAGCAGTCCTGGCTTGTGGACGCCTTGCTCCAGCCTCTGCCTCCGTGACCACACGG
Source organism: Bos mutus (assembly GCF_027580195.1). NCBI lineage: Eukaryota > Metazoa > Chordata > Mammalia > Artiodactyla > Bovidae > Bos > Bos mutus. The sequence continues at coordinate 5,618,746 of NC_091635.1, read as the reverse complement.
CCGTGTCCCCTGAGTCTCTGTGTCTCTCACCACCTTCCCTCTGGGTGTGTCTCCGTGTCCAGGTTTCCTTCTTTTTAGAAGGGCACCACGACTGGATTTGGGTGCGCCTTGATCCAGGGTGAAAGTGGGAGTCCTTCAGTCGTGTCCGACTCTTTGCGACCCCATGGACTGTAGTCCATGGAATTCTCCAGGCCAGAATACTTGAGTGGGTAGCCTTTCCCTTCGCCAGGGGATCTTCCCAACCCAGGGATCGAACTGAGGTCTCCTGCATTGCAGGCGGCTTCTTTACCAGCTGAGCCACAATGGTCCGGGGTGTCTTCATCCCAACTTGTTTATAGAGGCAGCAACGCTGTTTCCAAAGAAGGTCGCATTCTGAGTTTCTGGACGAGCAAGGCTTTGGGGCACCCTGTCTAGCACCATACCCCACCTCAAGAGGTCGATGTGGTTAAACCCAGCTCATTGCTAAGGGTACAGGGACTCGATGGGTCACCTGTGGGTACCCGCCCCCAGGCTCTGGCCCCTGTTCCGTCGTGGACCAGCCCTGCTCGGGCAGAGATTGGAGTACACAGTAGCAAGCACCCCTGGATTAGTGGATTTGAGCTGCTCCAAGGACGAGCGAAGGATACGCAGGCAGGGTTGGGGTGGGACTGGTGGCCATGGGCAGAGAGGGCCTGTGTATTTTCACGACAATAAATGCCTCCTGATGGGCCGCGGTTGCACGGGGACTTGATGCCAGATGCAGTTGGGTGCATCAATTGGACAGCCACAAAGCCCTGTCACAGAGCAGAGGGGGGTTGGCCGGGGCCGCCTGATGACCGGTCCCCAAACTGTCCCAGGCATGCCCGGAGTCACTCAGGGAGTCAGAGGCTGAGTGACCAGAGCCAGGCCGGAGAGGGAGAGGGGTGGCTCTGACCCTGGGCCTCCCCAGGCCCTCCCTCCCCCGGACCGGCAGCACCGGGAGGCCTGTGGGGAAGGCAGCCCATTTTTAATGAACAAATTACTGTCCTTGTTAACAGCACGAACAGGCCTTTGAGGGATCAAGGGAACCGGGGCTTGGGAAACAGCCACTAATTTCATGAAGCGGATGTGTTCCAGATGCGGCCTCTGGCCCAGCAGGCAGCCGCCTTGGCCTCCTGGAAGGGAACCCAGAGCTCCCGGCCCAGAGGGAAGGCGAGGTGGGGGCTCCGACGGTGGGGGGTCGGGCTGCCCGAGGCTCAGGCCGACCGGGACCAGTGTCCTTCCCCTCTGCCAGCACAGGGACCCTCTCCCAGAGAAGCTCAGGGGTCTCCACGTGCTGCTGGGCGTTCGTGTAGCAACCACTGTTTGTGAAAACGCATGACGGAGGGCGGCTGTGAATGCCGTGTCCCTTTTCAGTGGGTGTTTATCTTATTCACCACAGCAGCGGCTTCTCGCTCTTGACAGACAGCCACAGGTGTGTGAGACGCATCGATGGTAATGGCGGACAGGGTGTGGGGCGCACGTGTGCTGTCTGGACCCCCGTGCTGGGGACCCCTGGCTTGGCCCTTTGGGTCCCGGGAGCAGGCTGGGCTTGCTAAGGCACGCTGGAGGGGCCTCTGATTTTGTCCTGAGTCCTGGGAAGGCGAGGATGGTTCGGGATGGAAGAGCTCACCTGAGTTCTGTGAGAGGGAAAAAAAGTGGATCCTGCGTTTGCCTCCCTCTCCTGCCTCTTTCCTTTCTCCCTCTATCCCTCGTCTCCGCCCCTCCTTCCACACACGCGTGTTAAATGTTACTGGGGATTCATAGAGGGACAGGCCCCTTCTCGGCCTTCTAGGAGCTCCTGAGTTCAATTGGAGAAGCCAGAAGCAAGGGCGGTGGGACTTCTGGTGGTCCAGTGGTTAAGATTCCTCTCCTTCCGATGCAGGGGACGTGGGTTCGGTCCCTGTTCGGGGAACTGAGATCCCATGTGCTGCAGGGCAACTAAGCCGGTGCGCCCCGGCAAAGACCGGCACAGCCAAAATTTAAAAGAGGGGAAGTTGGTGCCTTCAGGGTGGGGTTCCGTTTCTCACTTGCCCCTGAACCTGCAAAGTCTATTTTCAGTTGTCTTATCTACTGGGGATCTATTTGAAATTTCACTTAAAGAGGCTGACACCTCTGATGCTGAATCCACTTACTTGCTGTATAAGCGTTAAGGGGAGGTCGGAGAGGTGCCTATGGGCTTCCCAGGCGGCTCCGTGGTAGAGACTCTGCCTGCTAATGCAGGAGACGCAGATTTGCAGTTTCGATCCCTGGGTCGGGAAGATCCCCTGGAGGAGGAAATGGCTACCCACCCCAGTTTTCTTGCCTGGAGAATCCCGTGGACAGAGGAGCCTGGTGGGCTTCAGTCCATGCTCAGGACTGAGCACGTGTGCGTGCACACACACTCACACACACACACACACACACACACACTTACCCAGGGGCTCAGAGTTGGTGACAGGCCCAGACCGGCACCCACGTCTGCTCCTCTCCTCGCGACGTGTCCAGGCCCCTCCCCTCTTTCCGGGTGGGTGGCTCAGGCCGGAGGCTTGGGGGCTGGCCTGGGAGGGGGTCTCTGCTCCCGGGAGGAGGGTTGAGTCCCTGGAAAGGCAGAGGCCATCGATCCATGTTCAGCTGAGAGCTTCACACTTAACTTGCAGCTTCTTTTCTGGGAGGGTCATTTACTGACAATTACGGGTTTAAAGTGGGTCCAGTTTAGTAAGTGGTTTCTATAAAGAGCAGAGCCGGGTCCCCAGGGAGCGAGAGCCGGGCGGAGGCAGGGAGCCGAGGAGGACAGGCACTCTCTGTGTTATAGATTTTATCGAGTCATAAACAAGGCTGGAGAAGAAACAATTAAAACCCGCTTGCTCACGGGGCTGCCTCGGCCAGCTGGCTGTCAGGGGGGCCTTGCCGACCGAGCCACACAGCACGAGGTCACTGGCCGAGTGGCATGACCCAGGAGGGCAGGGGGTGGGTACTGGGACTGAGCCCTGACCCCACCCCAGCCTCAGCAGGTGCCCCTGAGCCCTGTCGACCCTTACACCCCACACTTGCTCAGTCGGTTCCCAAAGAGTGATGGTGGCAGACGGCGTGCAAGTTGGTGGTGACTGGCGTTGGGGAAGGGGGACCCCTGGCACCTCCCCCTGGAGAGACATGCTGAGAAAGTCCTGGACTCAGGGCACCTGTGAGCACCTCTTCACTTCGGCCACCAGCTGACCCCGTGACCTCAGCGCAGTGACCCAAGCCCACTGAGCCTCTGTTTGCTCATGTGTTGAAACTGAAAAGGAGATTTACCCCACGGGGCAGCCCAGGAACGAAACGAAGAGCACAGAGTGCAAGGGGGACACTCCAGTGAACGTGTAGAGGTTCCCAGCGTGATCGGCAGAGACACAGAGAGAAGGTAGACCTACACACGGGCTTCCCAGGTGGTACTAGTGGTAAAGGGTCCACCTGCCAGTGCAGGAGACGCGAGAGACGTGGGTTCGACCCTGGGTTGGGAAGATGCCCTGGAGAAAGAAATGGCCGCCCACTCAAGTATTCTTGCCTAGTAAAGCCCATGGACAGAGGAGCCTGGTAGGCTATAGCCCACAGGGTTGCAAAGAGTCAGACATGACTGAGCGACGAGGCGCACACACTCAGACCTTTATATAATGTACATTTACTGTCGCCAGTACATGGCTGTCGCTGGGTGGGACCTGAGAGCCAGGATGAATGGTGTGGCCTGCGATGTCCGTGGTCCCAGGGATCCTGTGCCTTCTCTATGCCAGCCAGTTCCCATACATCATCCCCAAAAGTCCCGTAAGCAAATATTATGCGCCCCTGTTTTACAAAACTGAGATCTCAGAAGTGAAATCCCTTGCCCACAAAAGTTGTAAATGGCTAGGCTGAGACTTGACAGCGGGCCTCCTGAATCTCAACCCAGAAATCTCGCAGCATCTGGCTCTCCTCTTCCAGCTGGTCCGCTCTTCCTGAGTCAGCAGTGGGTGTGGCCAGAGGCCCATGCCAGGCAGGGAGGTCCAGGGTGGCCAGAGTCAGGGAGAGTCTTCCCCCTGCAGCCCTGGGGCAGGCAGGCAAGAGCAGAAGGTATTCAAAAGTCAGGAGCGTTCAAGGTAAAGGAAATTCAGGCGAGCGGAGGAGCAGCCTGGCTATGGGCACAGGTGAGCTGAGTCCAGGAGTGCTGGGCCAGGTGTGGACCAAGCACCTAATAGAGGTAGGAGACGGTCTCTGGGCTTCCAGCGGCCCACCAGGGCCCCATAGGAAGTGGTCAGGGCCCTCCCTCTGTGCGTTCCTGGGCTGGGGATGGAGGGAGGCAGACGGCGGCCTCTGATGCCAGGTCACCCCTCTCGCTCCACCCCTCTCATCTCCCTGCTCTGCTGAACCAGTGCCAGGGCAGGGCTCAGGGACCTACCTCCCCAGGGACCTGCCACAGGGAGGCTGTGGAGGCCGAGGGCCAATCAGAGTAGCGGCAGGAGGGTCGATGGAGGCTGGCACCTGCCCCTGTCCTTGTCCCCCGTCCCTGTCCTTGCTCATCTCCTGTGGGGACAGGGCCATCAGAGTTGGGGTGGCCTCACTGAGTGTTGAGAGATGCTGGGAGGGGAGGTGGCCACGGGCTCCAGACCCTGCACTGCATGAACCAGACCCACCATCCACCAGGCAGCACCCGCAGAGATGGAATAGACAAACGTGCACAGATACAGGCAGCTCACTCGGATAGTGATGTGATCTCACTTCCTATTCCTGCCAACCCATTTTACAGATAGGGAAACTGAGGCTTACGAGGTTGAGGGAAGTGACCTGTCCCAGGTCTCTAGGCCAGGTGTGGAACGCCATTGGACTTGCATACCACACCCTGCAACCTCTCCAGGTCACCCAGCTAGTAGTCAGAGTAAAGACGGAACCCAGACACCCCCAAACCCCGTGCTGATCCCAGATCACACTGTCAGGCTGCCAAGGCCTCCATGCCCTCCCACCCCAACCATGGGCCCTGGCTCCGGCCCCCGTGGCGCTGCAGATTGCCCTGTGGGTCCATTTCAGAGCCGCCCAGGACCCCTGTGTCTCAGACCTCTCACTGCCTCCAGCCAGGCCGCCCGACATTGCATATGTGGCCGCCCGACATTGCATATGTGCCCAGAACAGGCCAAGCATGTCAGGACAGGCAGTGGGTGGTGGGGGGAGGCCTGCCTGGAACGTGAAGCTGGGAGGCCCTCTGGGTCATGGGCTCCTCCCCGCTAACCCCAAAGGTCAGAGTCCCTGACTTCTGCAATATTGTGTCTCAAGGGTTTCCTGGTCAGCACGCCTGGACCCTGTTCGTGACGCCCTCAGGCTGCTTGGCAGCAGGACGGGGACAGGATGGGGCCTGCCCCTCCCCCGACACCCCGCTCGGTTCCCTGGCCCCTCCCTGCCCTCTTGGCCGCCTCCCTGCATTCCGGGAGGACGGGCCCTGGCCGGGGCCTGGGAAGGGGCAGGGAGGGTGGTGGGCGAGGTCAGGCCTGCACGGACAGCGCCCCCAGCCAGCCCCTCCTCGGGATGCCTCTGTTCCCCTCTCAGTGGCAGCTCCAGCTTCCAGCCGTCCCTGGGGCTGTGGGGAGCAGCTGGGGCCATCTGGGGCTGGCCCGGGCCCCAGGCCGCGTTCCCAGGACCCCGCACCTCATCAGGAAGCAGCTTGCGGTGCCGGCCACTCCGCTGAGCCTCTCGAGGCTGCCCCGGCCGTGTCCTCGTGTGGCCTGTCACACACAGGGCTGAGGGCCACATGTGCGGCCGCTGATGCAGGGCGAGCATTCCTGGACCCTGTCCCCTGCTCCCGGGAGCCTCGGGGTGGGGCTCTGATGCCGCGCCCGGGCGTCCTCTGGGTTCACCCTCCATCAGAAGCCGGGGGGCAGGAGAATCACAGGGCACAGGGCAGGTACACACTGCTGCCCACCTGGGCCCACGGCCCCTGCCGCCTGCCTCACACACACCTGCTTTGTGTGTCTGACAGTCACATGGCCGAGGCATCTCATTCAGGCTGCAGCCACGACCACCCCCCAGCCCCCCGACACTCGCAAGCCCTTCCTGTGCCCAAGGCCTGCTTCCCACACACTCAGCGCACCACCTTCTCGCCCCTTGGCAGAAGCGCAAGGGTGTCCTCCCCGCTTTCCTGCATCGCCGCTCTGTCTCAGGCCCCTTCCCCGTCCCGCAGCTTCATTCACTCAACAAACGCTCACTGAACTCCCTCCAGCCCCCAGGCTCTATTCCGGGAGCTGAGGATCCCGTCGGTCGTAGCAAAAAAAGAAACAGGCAAACCTCTCTGCTCTCGTGGCATTTACCTTCTGATTGGGAGATAACCAACAGTATAGATAATTAAATTTTTTTTTTTTTTTTAGTTAAAACAGAATTTTATTATCTTCCAATTCTGGTGGGTAGAAAGGGGACACAGCTCTCACTGAGTAAAATCGAGGTGTTGGGGGACTGTGTTCCTTCCTGGAGCCTGGGGGGAGAATCTGTTTTCTTGCCCTTTTTCAGCTTCTAGAGGCTTCTTGCATCTCTGTTGTACACCTGAAACTGATACGGTATAAATCAACTCTAATAAAATGGGGAAAAGCGCATTAAGACGACATTTTCAGTGTAACGGCGAAGAAATTAGAATTCTGTATTTTAAGTAATAAGAAGTTCTTCTATTTTGAGACAATCTTATAGGTACAGTGGCAGGGTGCTGAAATATATTGACGTGGCCCACCTATACCCCAGACACCCCTCCTCCTGGGACCTCAGACCAGAGACAAAGTAACAAAAGTTGAGAGGTAGGAGGATAAGTAAAGTTTACACGTATTAGATGCTGATAAGTTGCTGTGGCCGGGGAGGAAGTGCAATAAAGCAGAGGGGAAGAGTGGACCTTTTAGGTATGTGGACGGGGACCCTCACGGCATCCGATCTAGGGCAGCCTGATGACATGTGACTCAGGCCCTCTGGTGCCGGTCAGCAAGGCCACACTCCAGCCAGAGAGGGTTGGGCATCGGGCAGTGGTCCAGTGTCTGACCGCTCTCTGGAGCCCACAGATCCATACCAGTTCTGCCTGCTCCCTGTCCAGCATTCAGCCTCAGAGGCTGGAGAGGGTGGACAGTCCACGGCTGGTACCCAGAAGTTGGGTTAGGGTCAGGGGGAAGGGTTGGCTGTGACTAGGTTTAAGGAGATGTTTTTGAGATGGAAATAAAAGCAGGGAGGCCTGGATTGGGATCTGAAACTCATCACTGATTAACCTTGAGTTACAGGGTCATTTCCTTAACCTCTGAGCCTCTATTTTTCCTTCTGTTTGATGGGTGTGCTGAGGCCTACCTTGTAAATTCCCCATGGAAGTTAAAGGAGATTAAAGCAAAGTGTCTACATGGTCTGAGCTCCAAGAAGGGCGTTGAGACAGGACCCGGGTGGGTAAGGGAGGTGATGGAGACACATTAAGAAGAGGGCTGGAACTTCTCTGATGGCCCAGTGGTAAAGAATCCGCCTGCCGATGCAGGGGACACGGTTTCGGTCCTTGGTCTGGGAACTAAGATCCCACATGCTGTGGGGTGACTGAGCCTGTGCACCCCAACAAGAAAAGCCACCACAATGAGAAGCCCGCACCCCAAAATTAGAGAGTAGCCCCCACTCACCGCAACCAGAAAAAGTCCATGTCCAGCATTGAAGTCCCAGCGCAGCCAACAATAAATAAATATATTAATTAAAAGAAAAAGGCTGAGGAGCCAGGGCCAGCTTCAAGCCCCCTCTGCGTGCCCCTCACCCTGCCCAGCCCAGTAAGAGGGGCAAGGAGAGGGGAGGTCAGGGTTGGAAACCAGCTCTCATCACGTGCCCAGGCCCCTGAGTCGTGTAATAGCCACTTCCTGCCCATGTCTCTTGGAAGCCTTCTGCCTAATCCAGTTAACACCTCCTGTGATCCGATTACTGTGTGTAAGAAACCCCAGATCTGATCAGAGGCATCACGTGGGTGGCACAGGTTGGCGGGGGGGGTGCTGCAGAGAAGAGGTTCAACTGTGGCTGCCATCTGCCCCCTCCCCAGGCCTCTGGTCCTTCCGAGCTGGGTGTCCCGCCTCTGGCAGGCCTGGGAGGTGTCGGGGAGCAGGGGACCTGAGCCACCACCGTCCTCCCCAGGTGCCTGAAAAGCAGATGCTGTCCAGCCCCCTGTAGCCCCCTGGCCTTGGAGGGGAAGCCTTCTCTTCGTGCTCACCCTCCTCGTTCCCTTGGGTGGAGCTTGCCTGCTTTGCGAGGAGGAAAGTTGCGATTGTGGCCACAAGTGTGGCCAGGGGCTGGGGCACCTTGGAGAGCGGAGGCGTTTGGGTCCCTGCCCTCATGGATGCTCCTGCAGGCTGTGGAGGGACCCACAGAGCCCCGCCTTCGCCCCAGGTGACACGCACCTGGCGGAGGACAGGATGGAGCCACCCACCTGCTGAGGGACGACCTGGAGGAGGCGCCCATTCTGTGCCTGGGGGAGGGGGAGGGCAGGAGAGGGGCCGGTCGTGCAGGACGCCAGGATCCTGAGAGCTCAGGGGAGCCCGCCTGGGCCTCTCACTGTCCACCCTAGATTGAGCATGTTGCCCAGTGGGGCTCCAAGCCCCTTTCCCACATCACCCTTGCAGGACCCAGCGAATCACCGTTCAGTGGACACCACTGCCCCCCAGCCTGCCCCATGTGCTACAAACACTTCCTGAGAGCAGAGGTTTCTAACACCTGGAAATACGGGGGAAAGGCCTTGCAGATGGGTCACGAGTCCATGACCCTCCATTCCGTTCCTTCCCCCAGGCGCGTGGTGTCATGCGGGGCACACGCGGGCCCTCGTTCTGGAGGGGGACGGGCCAGAAGCCAGCAGGGCGTGCCTGCCCATCCAGACAGCCTTTCTTCCTTACCTGTGCGTCCCCAGTGAGCTGCCCGCCCCACCCTGCCCTCTCTGCCCTTCTTCCCTCCAGAGCTCAGCTCCAGGCACGCCCTGGTTAGACTCCAGACAGCCGCAGTTCTGCAGGTGGGCTAACCAGGCAGGATGCTGGCAGAGACAGATGGCTGGAGGTGCTAATAGGGGTCTGGAGATGGCAGGAAGGCACCGTCACATGCTCCACGAGCTGGCCTGCCTGAAAAATAGAAAAGCCACCGTCTCTTTCCTCCGCTGCCCCCTCTTCAGATGGGCTCTGACCCCATTTTGATCATCTTTATTTTTATTATCCTGATAAAACCTGCTCTTACACATTCTAACTGTGCGGGTATAATCCTGCCTGCAGGGCCTCAGTGGTAAAGAAGCCGCCTGCCAGCACAGGAGACTTGGGTTCAATCCCTGGGTTGGGAAGATCCCCTGGAGAAGGAAATGGCAACCCACTCCAGTATTCTTGCCCAGGAAGTCCCATTGTTAGAGGAGCCTGGTGGGCTACAGTCCAGGGGATCACCCAAGAGTCGGACGTGACTTGGCGACTGAACCGCACCAGCAGCAATCTTGCCAGCAGGTACAGGTGAACACCGTGTGGCCCCAGCCTTTGATTCCGCCACGAGGGGGACAGCACGGCCCTGATGGTTCCAAGCGGTACATGGTGCTAAGGTCATGGAGGCGTGTCTGTGGGCTCCAGGACACAGTCCTTTTTTTCTGGCTGTGGATTACTTTTCCCTTTTGTGCTAAAGAGCTCTTGGTGGGACAAGCCACGGTTCCCCGAATGCATCCTTACTGACAGATCAGGCCCCTAGAATCGTTAGGTTTTTAAGTAGAAAGTGGCCACGGAATCAACTCCTCCTTTCCCAGGCAAAAAACTGAGGCTGGCCTGTGAATGACGTTCGCCCTGTGTCTGCAGAGGGCGAGGGTGCCGCTGGAGGCCTCCGCTCTCCAGCTGAACAGCAGCTGCATTGCTCCCAGCCCCACTGCACTTCCTAGCACTCGGCGCTTGTCACCCGCAAGCGTTCCTGACGGCCGTGTGGTCGCTGTCCTCCGCTCTGCCCCCGTGCCACAGGTGAGCGGCCTCAGCCGCGTGGAGGGCGGGTGGGGCGCCAGGCGGTCAGTGCTCCCTTCCCCGTCTAGGTCCTGCACACCCGGTATCTCCAGGTGCAGAGCCTACCGGCTGTGATACAGGATGCCCAGTAAATGTACGTCTCAGACAAACGAGGACCCATCTCTTAGTGTAAGTCTGTCCGAAGCATCAGTCCGAGTGGATATGCTACATTTCCTGCGAGTTTCTTTCACTTTTTCTTTTGGACGCACCATGCTGCACGTGGGATCTTAGTTCCCCGACCAGGGATCGAACTTGTGCTCCCTGCAGTGGAAGCCCAGAGTCCTAACCCCTGGATCACCAGGGAAGTCCCTCCTGCAGGTGTAGACTGTTGAAAACCCCAGCTCTACCAGTCCAGGGCCTAGCATTTCACTGGGTGTCCTGTTAACCCAGAGACACAGCTGCGTGCCAAGAAGGCCCGGCTCTGTCTCCCCAGGCGCAGTGCCCCAACCATCCCTAGTCCCCTGCGGACTCTCCTGACCGCAGAGGACCCCTGCCTGCCCTCTGGTTGTGACCCCCAGATCAGGAGCAGTCAGAACCAGCTGCTAGCAGGCAAGGAATCACCTAGCAAGGTGAGCAGGCGGGGGAAGGGCAGATTTGGCCAGGCCTCTGGCCCCTGAGATTTTTAGATCCTTATTTTCTGAAGCTTTGGACTGTTGAGAATTCCAGGTCTAACAGTCCAGAGCCTGAAGGGGCAGAGTGAGCCATTCTCTACCACGGACGGGGATGTTGAATCCTTGGCATGTGTCTTGTGGGACCCGCCGGCCTTGGGGCATCTTCTCCAACCCGGGAAGCGGATGCTGGGATGGGGGTATCACTTGCCAGGCTGTCCATTCTCACACATCCCTGGCAGCCTCCCACAGCCGCTCATGCCTGGATTCCACTAAGAGCCTCCAAGCCGAGCCCTCTGATCTGGCCTTTCCTCTCCATCCATCCCGCGGACAGCTGTCTCAGCGGTCTTGCTAAATGTCCGCTTTCGTCAAATGCCCTCCCTTTCTCAAAGGACCCGTTGCTTCCCTGTTTCCTGTGGAGCCAAGATGCTGGGTGGCCCCCACTTTCGAGAGTCTGTAATTGGCAGCATCCTATCTGTGCACTTGGTTCCCCCCAGGGCCCCTGGATGTTTGGAAGAGGCCACATTCCAGAGAGGAGCGAACATGTTTGCAGACATTTGCGGCCAGTAGCTGGCTGCTTCCTCTTTAAGGCTGCCCCCTTTCCAGCCCCTATTGAGTTCACCTGATTACAAGAGCAAGGACACGGACATAATTAGGTGCTAATGGCACTTAGCACCTCTGTGACACCTGCAGCCGCACTGGCTCTGCAGGGCTGCTCAGAGCAAACCAGCTGCTCTGCCCTGCCGGCTAGGGACGGCTCCATTACGGCCCAGACACCCCAGGCCAGTGAGGTTCCAGTCTCCGGTGACCAGACAGAAATTAACTCTGTGTCAGGGCTGACGGTGGGCTGCAGTGCACAGGGTCACACAGGGTTGGACGTGACTGAGCGACTCACACTTTCAGGGCTGATGTAGGAGCAGCACCACGAACAGAGCTATTCCATGACTCCCTGTTTCATCCCCACCCTTTGCTGTGTGGCAGGTGGCAATGCCCCCACTTCCCAGATTAGGAAACTGAGGCTTGAGGAAGAAAGGACTTGCCCACACCACCAGTGAGTGGTAAGCATGACCTCTGTCTGTTTCAAGGCCCCGTTCATCGCCCTGTGCTCCTCCTGTTTCGCTGGCCTCCCTTCCCCAGTTCCACAAATCTGAGCCTCACCTCCAGGCTCAGCTCTCCCTTGGGGCCTCCCTCACTTCTGTTCTGTCTTTAAATGCACCGAGCATCTACAACTCTGCACCTCAAAAGAGATGCTGCCTTATCCTCTAGGAGTGTGTGCATGTGTGCATTCGAGTGTGCTAATCCTAATCTCTCCCGGCTGGAGTGTCCATTTCTGGTGGCCTAGAAATACAGAGTCCCACCATAAAGCCGCCAGCCGCTAGACAAGCGTGTCGTCGGCACTAAATAACTGCTCCTGGACAGATTGAGTGAGTGGTTGCGGTGCCTGCAGTTCTCTCTTGCTTAAATAGATCGTTGAGTAACAAGTGAACATCTCCACTTAGGGAGCCGTGGGTGCCTTGGTGGCAAGGAAGCCGACTCTGGCTTTGGCTGCTCTGAATTTCCCTCCCCACGGGGCACTAGCTGTGAGACCTTGGGCCTCGGTGTGCCGCGGGTTCCCCGTCTGTAAAATGGGTCACTGGGAGAGGTCCCCTCTCCCAGGGCTGCTGTGGGAGTGAAGGGGCTTCGCGTGCACCTGCAGTGCAGAAGAGGGGTCCCGTGTTTTAGGAGTCCGCCCTGGGGTTGTGCCATCCTGGACCTTGGGAAGTCCGAGGGGCACTGTGGTGCCTTCTCCCTCTTCTCAGGTGTGAATCTCAGGGTCATCCTGGCCCGAATGGGTCAGGAGCAAGATTTCTCAGCCTCAACACCTCGGCACGTTGGACCGGCTCGTTCAGTGTCGTGAGGGAGCGGAGCTGTCTTGTACGGTATAGGAGGTTTAGCAGCAAGATTTCTCAGTCTCAACACCTCGGCACGTTGGACCGGCTCATTCGGTGTCGTGAGGGAGCGGAGCTGTCTTGTATGGTGTAGGAGGTTTAGCAGCAAGATTTCTCAGCCTCAACACCTCGGCACGTTGGACCGGCTCGTTCAGTGTCGTGAGGGAGCGGAGCTGTCTTGTATGGTGTAGGAGGTTTAGCAGCAAGATTTCTCAGCCTCAACACCTCGGCACGTTGGACGGGCTCGTTCAGTGTCGTGAGGGAGCGGAGCTGTCTTGTACGGTATAGGAGGTTTAGGAGCATCCTTGGACTGCACGCGCTAGATTCCCGCTGTAACAAGCAAAAATGTCTCCAGACCTCTGCCCTGCCATCACGGTGCGGGGGGTTGCATCCCCCCTGGGTGAGAACTGCTGCCCTAGAACATTCTCTAACTTAAGAATGCATCGGACTCTCCTGGACGGCTGGCTCAGAGACAGACTGCGTGGTGTCACCCCCAGAGGTGCTGATTCCTGGGGTTTGGGGGGTCCCCACAAGCTGCCCTTCTAACAGGTTCCCAGGTGCTGCTGCTTTGGCTGTGCCAGGGAGCCCCACTTTGGGAACTACCGCGTAAGCGTACTCTAAGACGGTCAGGCTTTAGAGATGCTGGGGTCAGTGAGCATGGGACTGAGAAGAGAGGGGACAGGAGCGGAATTTCCTGCAGAGGTGCCACCCTGTGGATGTCAAGAATCTGGAACAAATGTGTAGATTCTAGCAAAACTCAAACAATTATAACAAGCTCAAAGGCAGTGAGAAAACTTTGAAAGAAGGGCTGCACGCTTTAGGCCAGGAGCAACTAATTCAGGGAAATTCCGAGAGCCAGCTCCAGGGAAGCCTGGAGCGGGCTGTTTGCCCAGGAGCCGAGGGTGGGGCCACTTGGACCCAGACAGAAAGACTCATTTCCTGAAGGGCCAGAGAAGCCTGGAGAGACGGCGACATTTGGCTCTGAATGAGTGAGCAGCTCAGCAGTGGCCATGGAGCCCTGTCTGGGTCGGTGAATGAACCCGAGCCAGGATGACGTGAGAGCCTGGAGGGTGACAGAGACAATGCACTGAGATGGCCACCAGGCTTCCCACGGCCCAAGGGCCATCGCCGGACGCGCAGCGGCTCAGCAGAGTGGTGATGCCAGACTGACCCGTGGAGGGGCCGGTGCCAAGGGGCCGCCCTGGGTGGGGGCCGCTCAGAGCCTCTCGGCAGCAGCCGCGGGGCTGGCAGGGGCGTCTTCCGTCCAGGCTCTGTCTTGGCCCGTCCATGGTCACGTCCGGGCAGCTCCTGACTCTGTCTCTGGCCTGTGGCTGCTGGACTCACATGGTGTGGGGGGAGCATCCGGCCGGCCGGGAGGAGGAAGCGGGCTGAGTGGAATTTGCTCAGGGACCCAGGCCGGTGACCCCGGACTCCAGAGTTGCAAGATGGGATTCCAAGGGTGTAGAATTCGAGTCAGGGTCTGCGCTTTCGTTTGTGGCTGGATGTTTGATCTTGGGAGGGGTCAGTTAGTAGAAGATGCTTCTGGGACTTCCCTGGTGGCCCAGTGGTCGAGACTCCACGCTTCCGCTGCAGGAAATGGGGGTTTCATCCCTGGTCAGGGATCCTGTATTCTGTGCAGTGCTGCCCCGCCCCCCAAAAAAGGAGATCTTTGCCCTGTGTGGCCCCTACCAGGAGCTGTACCAGACTATTTAATGTGACATCTTATCCCATTTTCACATTAAAGCCACTGGACAGATCCCCCTGAAGCGATGAAGAGCCGGAGGGTCAGAGTGGCAGCCAAACCGCGGCAGAGCAAATGTTCCATCCAGATCCGACTCTGAAAAACGTGTTCGACTTCATTTTTTGTCTCTGAAATGAGGTTCACACTCCCAGCCCATTCTCTCCTAGAGCTGTCATGGGAATCAGATGGGATGAAAATGTATGAAAATATAAGCTATATGAATGCCAGGGATTATAATCACGACGATTAAACTTCTGCACCATCAGGTTTTAAGAAGCAGGCGCGCTCCGCCTCTGAACATCCGTGGAGGTGGTTCAGTATACCCAGTTGGTTGGCCTGGGGCCTGCTGCCAGGACTCAAGGTGGGGCTGCCCCCCCCCACCCCAGATAGGTACCCACCCACCCCACGACGTCTACTGAAGCATCAGAAATTAAATTTCACAGCTGGGTGCCCAGAGATACCAACTCTAGCTCCGTGTGTTTATGGCTCGAGGAGGAGATAAGATTTGATTAAGAAGGCCGCTATTAATTTATGGCAAGTACACTCACTCCAAGGAAGATGCTGCTTTTAATTAATAGCCAGAAGGAATTTACGCTGCTGGTCTCAGCGAGGGGGAGAAGGGTGGACAGAGGGGGCCAACGGAGCAGAGTGAGTGATGTGGATGGATTGGTCCAAACACGCCCGCCTGCCTTTTGAAGGGAATATAAATATATAAAAGGGGCAGCAGGAGGAAGAGAAGCACTCTGGTTCAGGAGACCAGCAGGGGGGCCCCGGGAGAGCCAGGCGGCCGGAAAGGGAGAAGGCGGAGGAAGGGCCTGGAGGACGCGCTGGCAGCAAGCCGAGCACTCAGCATATAGCGGGCGTCACGCTCAAGCCCGCCTGTGATCACCGAACCGCAGCCCGGTCGTTTTCGGAAGAATATTACGAGCGTGCAGGAAGAAACGCAAACACTCCAAAAAGGTGTTTGGGGACCATTGTCTTCTCTCTCTGCCGTTGACCTAACTTCCTGCTAAAGATCCAGCTGCCCGTTTCTTGTACCTTTCCAGGAGTATGCGGTATACATACATCTACACCTGTGAGGCTGTGTGGGTCCAACGTGCGTGTGAGCCTTGACTGTGGACGGTGTTATCCTATACGTTGTTCCAGGCTTATTCTTGTTTTAGAGACAGGGAAACTGGGACTGGAGAGGTCTAGTAACTTTCCCAGGACCACACAGCTCCCAAGGGTTGGAGCCACGTTTCCAGACTCCAGTGCACAGATGGCTCTGGAGCCCCTTCTCATCGCTGCTGCCCGCTGTCAGCCGGCACTGAGCCCTGTGTTCAGGGTGTAGCAGATGGAGTGGGGGGGCTCCCCGTGGGGTGGGGGCGCTCCCCATGGACAGGAGGTGGGTGGGTTCTGAGTAGAGCGAGAGGCCAGGCCTGGTGGAGGGTGGGAGCTGTTAGGAGAAGAACTCCACAGGATGTAGCCAACACACTCTCTGCAGGGTTGGTGGCAATTAGGAGGTGTGGTCCGGAGCAAGCCCTGATCACGACTTCCCTGTGGCTCAAACGGTAAAGAATCTGCCTGCGAGGCAGGAGACCAGGGTCCGATCCCTGGGTTGGGAAGTTCCTCTGGAGAAGGGAAAGGCAACCCACTCCAGTATTCTTGCCTGGAGAGTTCCATGGACAGAGAAGCCAGGCGGGCTACAGTCCGTGGGGTCGCAAAGAGTCGGACACGACTGAGCGAGTAACAGTCCACAGTCCAGTCCACACAAGCCCTGATCACTGGGATTCCGCTTTGCCCTCTGCTCATCCCCAGGCTTCTAACAGTCATGCATTTTGAGATCTGAAAGGAACCCACGAGCAAATACCTGCTCCGAGCATGGTCCACAGACCACCAGCATCAGCAGCATCCAGTCCTGACCAAGAATCAGAATATTTGGAGGTGCAGCCAGGAATCTGTATTTTAATCACCACCCCCCCTACCCACCAGTGATCCCTAGTCACGTTTGTTGAGAAGCTCTGTATCATCCACTTTACAGAGAGTAAAACTGAGGCCCCAGAAGAGACCGCAAGTTCTCCAAGGTCACACAGCTTATTGATGGCGGTTGTTGGGGTGGAAGGCTGGCTTGAACGAGCTCCTGATTCCTGTGCCCTTTACACGGAATCGCCCTGGACCCTGGAAACCACGGCAGGAAGTGCACCGCCTGGGAGACAGATTCATTCTAAATCTACATCCCAGTCCTGGCTCTGTCTATAGCTGTGTGGCCTTGGGCAAGTTACATGACCTCTCTGAGCTTCCCATTCTTCACGTCTCCGACAGGAACAGCACCACCCTCCTTGCCCGGTGGCTTTGCAGACTCGGTGGACTGGTGCCAGGCAGTGTGACGGGGAGAAGCCAGCGTTGGGTCACAGCTCCCTGCCTCCCCCATGATGGAGAGCAGGACCACCTGAGCGGAGGGTGGACTTCCTGGCCGTGCGGCGAGCTCTCTGGCTGTGCCGGATCCTCCTCTGCTCCCTTCGATCCTGCCCCCCTTTAATCCTCCACCAGAGACGCTTTCTAATCAGCCACAAGGACAGAGGAGCAGCAGCCAGCATCCGTCACCTGTAACAGATCAACAGGCTCTGAGACCTTTGGCCCTTCTCTTATAAATCACCTTCTCCTCTTCTGTGCTGGAGACCGCTGGGCTGAGCTGGGATGGCAGGAGGGCCAGGGAAGCCCCTCGGATGGAGGGAGTCAGAGGGGACGAAGGACGCCTGAAAAGTCAGAGCTGGGAGACCCCGTTGGTAGAGGAGTATGCCTCTCCAGAGGAGCATGTTAATACAAAATATATATATTTTTTAACTTTTTATTTTGTATTGGGTTATAGCTGATTAGGGCTTCCCTGCTGGCTCAGATGGTAAAGACTCTGCCTTCAATGCAGGGGACCTGGGTTCAATCCCTGAGATGGAAAGATTCCCTGGAGAAGGGAATGGCTACCCACTGTAGTATTCTTGCCTGGAGAATCTCATGGACAGAGGAGCCTGGTGGCCTATAGTCCATGGGGTCACAAAGAGTCAGACACGACTGAAGAGACTTAGCCAGCACGCGGGCAGAGCTGACTTACCATGTTGTGACGGTTTCAGGTGGACAGCAAAGGGACTCAGCTGTATATATACGCGTCTCCATTCTCCCCCAGACTCCCCTGCCATCCAGACTGTCACAGAACACTGAGCAGAGTTCCCAGAGCTGTGCGGTAGTTCCGTGTTCGTTATCCATTTTAAATATAGCAGGGCGTCCAGGCAGCCGTAAGTCTTTCGTGAAGTCCGTGAGCCTCCGTTTTGCGAGTTCACTTGTACCGTTTCGTTTCAGGTTCCACATATAAGGATGTCGTGTGACATTTCTCCTTCTTTGACGGCACTCAGTGTGACAGTCTCTAGGTCCAGCGCCCCTCTTATTTTAGACGGAGGAGCTCAAGGCTCAGAAGGACTCATGTTGTGCCCCAGCTCGCTCTGCAGGTCAGCGGCAGGAGGAGGGAGGCAGGGCAGGACAGGTGGCGTGGTGCCTCCTGGACATCGGCCATCATCCTTTTTTTGGGGGGAAGGTGGGCAGGTCCACAGCTGGACATTCAGGTCTGCAGAGGTCTTCCCTTTTCTCCTGAGAACACAGGACTCTTTGGAAAAGATGATACTGAATAAAGCTACTGGTCACGCCCTGCCGCCCCCTGCCGCCATCCACACCCTCACCAGGGCCCCCGGCTACCCCTTCCCCTGTCCTGGAGCTGGGAGAACCTGGGTGAGGCTGCGTCCCGGTGCCCAGCTCTGCAGGCTGCCCGGTGTGCAGGACATAGGCAGTAGGGGTTGGTGTCCTTGGGGAGCCACTGGGCTTCCCTCCAGCTCAAGCCGCCTCTGCCCATCCGGCCGTCCAGGGAGACTGTGTCCCCGGCATCTTGTTGTTCGAAGTCAGAATCTGCGTTTAGGAGACAGGCCCTCGGTGGCTGGCAGGCTGGCACAGTGGCTGTGGGGGAGCCTGGCACTCACCCTCCCCCACCGCTCTGCCCCCGCATGCCTATTCATCCTCCCAGACTCCGAGCTGAGGGCAGAGTCCTGGATGGAGCTGTGGATGGGCAGGGACGCTCTCACCCTCTACCCCCAGGAACTCATTTGTGGGCAGGTGTGAGGGCTGGGGACTGTTAGCACAACCAGGACATCCCGCCCAGGGGGTCGCTTCTGACTTTCCCCCAGGCCTTTGAGGTCCAGGGAACAATGACTTGCTGGGATGGGGGAGGGTGTCTATTATCCAGAGCCCTCCCTGCTCAGCTTCGGGGAGCTGTGTCTTATGATGGGGATGGGGTGCCTCACAGAGGTGCAGGTACGTTCCAAAAGAAGGGGTACCTAACCCCCATGTCAGACCCCCAGCACTCACTGGCAGCCCAAAGTGTTCCCTCGAGCTGGAGGGAAGCCTGCAGCACCAGTGATTCTGCCTGTTACAAAGGCTGCAAGAATCAGGGCTGGTCCTTGGGCGATCATTCTTTCATTAAGTGACTACTGTATGCTGAGAACACAGCCAGGGGCAAAAACCAGTTTGCTCTCAGGGAGCATACAGTCTAGAGGATAAGACAATGTTAGATGAAATTATTTAGTTTCATAGTGATTGATCAAGTTACAAGAATCTGTAAAAAATACTCAAAGGGGGGATCTGTGATCTGGGTGTCCAGGAGGGCTTCCTGGAGATGGGGACATTTAAGCTGATCCCCAAAAGATGTGTAGGAGTTACTAGGCAAAGAGGTGAGGGATGGATTTGCTGGGGGAGGAGGTGGCCTGGGTAGAGCTCCTGGGGCAAATGGGCAGGAGCTTGCCATGCCTGAGGGACCGGCGGAAGAGAAGGTCTCAGCCTTAAGGTGCTCACAGAGCTGGTGGGGAAGGGGGCAGGATGGTGAGACACGAGCCTCCCTCACACTCACTTCTATACACAGAGGCGAGAGTGCAATGCTGTGGAGGGTGGGGGGTGGAATCTTCTGGAAGACTTCCTGGGTGAGTAGCTCTAAAGCCTGCATCCAAAGGGCCAGGGGGATACCCAGGTGGGGAGAGAGCCCTGTTCTGGTTGGGAGAGGCCGGCTGAGCAGGAGAAGTGGGGGGTGCCCAGGCAGGGTCAGGGGTGAGCGGGCAGGGCAGCGGGACTCTTGCCAGGAGCCTGGCCCCACTCTCGCATCGCTCTCTTTCTCTGAAAGGGAGGCTGGCGGAGCTTCTGCATTATTAATAGTGACACATAGTAAACATTTTGGTAATTGTCACAGCCAGAGGCTCTGAGAGGCAGCGCCAGCTGTTGCCAGCGTGAAAAAAGAAGGCAACACGCTCCTGCCAGCCCAGCGCACACCCCCAAACACTCGTGCCTTGAGCCCCACTTTCTGCTTTGTTTCTCCCCTCTCCCAAGCGATCAGCTGGAAGTGAGATGCTGGGTTGTATAGAGGAGGGGCTGTCCCCACCCTACCCATTGGAGCCCCGGGTCAGGGTTCAGAGTGTGAGCCGTGCAATCCCCAAAATATCCCCAATAACACAACCCTCTCACCCCAGCTTCCAGCCTCAGCCCAGTCCCAGAGGTCCTGAGTCAGGCTGGAGCCAGGCTGGGAAGGCGGTTTTCCTGTGAGAGACGAGGAGGGGCATCTGACCAGGCCAGCACTCTGGGGGTGCCCCTCTTCAGGAGGGCAGGTGGCCAAAACAGACTCACAGACTAAGAAAATGGACTTACGGCGGCCAAGGGGAAGGATGGGAGGAAGGGAGAGTTAGGGAGTTTGGCATGGACGTGTGCACACGGCTATGTTTAAAATGGAGAACCGACAAGGACCTGCTGGACAGCACAGGAAAGCAGACTCTCAGAGCTGAGCTTGGCAGGCGGCGTTTGAATCACAGACCAGGATCAGCTCAGGTGGTCGCAGGTATAGGAATGCATGCAGGTCTCCTCGGGGAGGCGAGAAATCCTTAAGAGCACATTCTCCCCTTACTAGCACTTCAAGGATCAGCTCAGGTGGTCGCAGGTGTAGGAATGCATGCAGGTCCCCTCGGGGAGGCGAGAAATCCTTAAGAGCACAGTCTCCCCTGACTAGCACTTCAAGGGAGATGCCCTGGGGGCTGAGGAGTTTTTCCTAAATCTGCGGTAGGACTAGCTGTATAGTTTGCAAGACGCTGGCCAGAATGAAAAAGTGGCCCTTGTTTCAAAACTAGGTTAAAAAGTGCTGATATAGCTACTGAAGCTCCAACTCTTTCCTGTCTTCTGCATGTCTCTCTTGTGCTCACCTGTGCTTTTCCAACGCAGAGGGTCTCGGACTTACGATGGCTCAGCTTAGCGTTTCGACTTTGGTTGATGGCACGAAAATGATACACAGTCATCAGAACCTGTACGGCAGGGTTTGAACGTTGATCTTTCCCAGCTGGCGCTATATGGTCCCATCCTCTCTCGTGATGTTGGGCAGCGGCCGTGATCACAGCTCCCAGGCAGCCCCGCTATCACGCGAGTCAAAAATGAATACACGTACAACCATTCTGTACCCAGATAGCTTCACTGTTCTGTGCCTCAGTTTCAACAGTCAGTCGATGACCTGAGATATTCGACACATTATTATAAAACAGGCTTGAGTTAAGTGATCTTGTGCAACTGTAGGCTAATGTTAAGTGTTCAGAGCACAGTCAAGGTTGGTGAGGCTCAGCTGTGATGTTCATTAGGTGTCGTAAATGCATTTTCAACTCATGGTGACCTCCAATGTAAATCAAGAACGATCCATACTTGCAAAACACAAGTTCAAAGACACAATTATTGAGAATTTTAAGACGACGACCACAGAGCATGAATCCCGGCATGGCCTCTTTGGAGCACAGGACTCAAAGGCCGCCTGGGCCTCACGCGTGCAAAGCTGGCCCTGGTTTGGTGCGACCCGCTGTGTCACAGAGAAGCAGGTGCAGTTGGGGGCAGGAAGACTGACCCCGCCGGGGAGGGGACAGCACATGGTTCCCTGCTCCGGGTACGGGACAGGGTGCTGGGCCACACCCAAGAAGGGCGCTGGCACCCGGGAGTGGGTGCCACAGATTTCAGCACAGAGGGCAGACCGTGTCCTAGGCTGAGCGATGGGAGAAACGGACTCTGTGGTCCAGCGGAGAGGAATGTCTGATGGTGGTAAGTCTGTGTGCGCCAAGAAGGAGAACCATGGGATGAGATGGAGGGTTAGAGAAAGGAGGACCCACCCTGACGGTCAGGGACGGCTGCTCGGGCAGCAGTAACAAAGAGCCATCCACTGGGCAGCTTAACAACAGACAGTTACTGTCTCGGGCTCTGGAGGCTGGATGTCCAAGATCAAGGTGTCGGCAGGGCTGATTTCTTCCAAGGCCTTTGTCCAAGGTTTGCAGTCCACCGTCTTCTCCCCAAGTCTTCACGTGGTCTTCCCTCTGTGCGGGTCTGTGGCCTAACCTTCTCTTCTTGTAAGGCACCAGTTGTACTGGACTAGAGCCCACTCATATGATTTCATTTTGCCTTCATTACCTCTGTAAGCGTGCACGCGTGCGTGCTCAGTCGTGTCCGACTCTTTGTGACTCCATGGACTGCAGTCCGCCAGGCTCCTCTGTCCATGGGATTTCCCAGGCAAGAAATACTGGAGTGGGTTGCCATTTCCTACTCCAGGAGATCTTCGCGACTCAGGGATCAAACCCGAGTCTCCTGCAGGGGTGCTCTTTACCTCTGAGCCACCAGAGAAGCCCCCAGGCTGGGTCAAAGGTTATTAAATCGTGTCCCGAGGACCCCAGAATTCAGAGGTGCTTCAGCCATCGTGGCAAGCGGCAGATAGATCAGGGTGGGGAGTGGGGGGAGAGCAACACAGACAGGCTTGGACCCCCACCCTCACCCCTGTTTGCATGAGGGCATCTGCGCATTGCTCTATCTGTTGGGACCCTTACGTGATTTTATTAGGATCGAGGCTGAGATGGTTTGAAAGCTCTGATTTGAGGGTATCTGGTCCAAGCACCTGGGGTCTCACTTGCCTGAAGTTTAGGTCCCAGAAGTGCCCATCCTTTCTAATGACAGGTGGGATGTCCCCACCATAGACAGGAGGGCATGTGTGTGGGGACCGCCCCAGTCAGCACTGCCAGGGCACCAGGCAGATCCCGGGGGATCTGGCAGGCTGGCTGGCCTTCAGGTTGAATGTCAGGCCAGCCCCGGGGCATGGAAAGCCTGATTCCTGCTGCGCCGGGGATGACAGGGCCACTGACGTGGGGGACCCTGGTCGCAGAGGGCAGGGCCGCTGGCCAGGACCCAGCTGGGTTCACCTTTCCTGGAAGCCGGGCTGGGCGGGAAGCAGCGTTTCCAGTAAGAAGGAGGCTCAGCCCCTGCTAGCTTGGCACACACCCCCTCATGCTGCAGGGGGAGGGCTCTCGCTGCATCTCAGTGGCCCTAATGAGTGCCGTGGAGAGCTGTTTACAGCTAAGTGGGCTGTAATGGCTTTCTGCGGTCATTAGACACAGGCCATTGGGAGTGCCCGTCAGGCCGCAGGGCTGGGCTCCTGCCTGCTCCCCCTCAGGCCCAGATCAATAAGCCAGGAGCGGACCTGGGTGGGCCGCCAGCTGCCTGAGTATGGACGGCCCCTGGGGACCACAGTAGCCACCTTGACCCCAGGCTGTGAGCTAGCTCGGAGCAGCGAGCTCCCCAGAGTGGGAACCCCGAAGTGGACACAGGGCATTGCGGTTGGCTACACTGTTGGAGGCCTAGACCTGGTCAGGGGGGCCTTTGGGGACTCAACTTGATTCCGTTCATCGAGGGTTGAGGGGACACGGGAGTGGGAGAGCAGGGCCGCCCCTCAGGGCTCCCGCATCAGAGACGGGCCTGGCTCTGGTCTCAGTTGTGCCACAGCAAGCGGTGTTCAGTCTCTGAGCCTCAGTCTTCCCGTCTGTAAGGTGGGGTTAAAGCAGCCCCCTTGGCAGGGTGGCTCGAGGAAGCAGTGGGGCAGTGGTGGGTGGAGCTGGCAGTCAGTGGAGCGCGGCGCCTGCATCGCCACCAGCGTCGCCACCAGCATCAGCATCTCATCAGCATCACCACCATTATAAAGGGATGCTCAGGGCGTCTTCCGGTCTTGTTTCCATTTTGCTTTGGTGGTGGCGGTTGGCCTGTTTTGGCTAACCTCGTGTCAGGTGGCAGACCGAGCCAGTCGGCAGCGGGGGCCAGCCTCACTCGCCCTCACAAGCTCTCAGAAACGATCTGTGGGGCCTCTGCTCTGTGCTGGGCTTTGGGGAAACAGCCAGTGATGGGTCCCGTGGACGCTGGGCTGAGTGCGGAGTGGGTTCGAGCAGGGTCCTGAGGCCGGGCTGGGTTTAGGAGGCAGCGGCGTGAGAGGCCACAGGGACCGGAAGGGGACGTGGCAGAGCAAACCCGGGGGTGTTTGTCCTGCGTCCGCCTTGCTCAGCACAGGCTCGCTGTCTCCCCAGGACCACCAGGCAGCTCCCAGGGCTCCAGGAGAGTAATGCGGGCTGTCCGACTCTCTGCCTTCCCCCGGCAGAGCCTGGGAGAGTTAGGGCTCTGAGGTCTCACTGCTCGTTCCTCACCCAGAGTAAGTGTCCTGCGTCCGTTGCTGCAGCCTCCGGTAACTCAAGCCCTGCTGCGGAGAAGCTCCTCCGACAGTTTTATCACCCCCGTATCTTGTGGATCCGAGAGCGGGGGACAGCTCTGCACTTCCTAGAAGTCCAGGAGAAAGATGAGAGGTGGAGGGTTATAAACTCACAGTGCTGGGGCTTGGACCTTTGTCCCGAGGGCCTTGACGAGGGTTCTCACTGCCCGCCTGTGTGAGCCAGCTTGACCCAGTCCTCTTCCTCTGCCTGGAATTTTCCAGACTGCAGCAAACAGCCACAGTGTTTCTCAACCCAGGCCACACCTGAAAATCACCTGGAGGGATGATTTCAAAATTTCCAACGTCTGGACCCAGTGCCTGCTGTTTCTGATCGATTCATCTGCTGCGGAGATTGTTTCTAAAAGCTCCCTACATGTGAGAATCCAGTGTGCAGCCAGGGTTAACACATGTGAATATAAAGCTACCCACTCCAGTATTCTTGCCCGGGAAATCCCATGGACAGAGGAGCCTGGCGGGCTATAGTCCATGGGGTCGCAAAGAGTCGGACACGACTGAGCAACTAACACTTTCATCATTGATGTTGTTCCGTCGCTCAGACGTGTCTGACTTTTTGCAACCCATGGACTGCAGCACGCCAGGCTTCCCTGTCCTTCACCAGCTCCCGGAGTTTGCTCAGACTCATGTCCAGTGAGTCAATGATGCCATCCCACCATCTCACTTTTCACAGAGGAAAGAAAATGGGCTTTGGAGCTGGGCGTCCAGCCCTGGCCCTGCCCCTTACCGTGTGATCGTAGGTGAGTCGTTCAGCATCTCTGAACCTTAGTGCCAATTTCCAGTTTTTTAATGAATAAAAAAATCAAAATGGAGACAAGAGTTCCTGGCTCTTCAGGAGACAATTGTTGAATGTCAATTAGGAAAACGTGTGCAAAAGCACGGAGCTTTTGCAGCCTCAGCCCCTTTGTTGCGCTGTCTAGAGAGGACAGGATATTACCATGTTGTCTATCACAGTGTACACGAAGCCCACAGACAGACGGACCCTACTGCCCATTGGTTTTAAAGTAAATCAGGGGTGATGGTCACTTCTTCTTTGGGTCATTGGGTTAATGGCTACTGCCCTTTGTATCTGTCCTCCTTGATTGACCGCTTTGAATCTGCAATTTCTCTTTCCCCAAATTGGGAGGTACTCAGCCTCTATTTGGAGAAGGCAATGGCACCCCACTCCAGTACTCTTGCCTGGAAAATCCCATGGACAGAGGAGCCTGGTAGGCTGTACTCCATGAGGTCGCTAGAAGTCAGACACGACTGAGTGACTTCACTTTCACTTTTCACTTTCATGCATTGGAGCAGGAAATGGCAACCCACTCCAGGGTTCTTGCCTGGACAATCCCAGGGACGGGGGAGCCTGGTGGGCTGCCGTCTGTGGGGTCGCACAGAGTCGGACACGACTGAATCGACTTAGCAGCAGCAGCAGCAGCCACCGCCTCTATTTCATCAAAGACTTTTTCTGCCCGTATTTTCTCTCCTCTCTTTCTAGGGCTCCATTTATATAGATGTCAGGTGCTTAGATACAGTCCCTGAGGCCCTAGGTTTGGAGTTTTGTTCTTTTGGTTTTAGGTTTTTTTTTTCAGTCTGTTCTTCAGGTTGGATATTTTCTACTGATCCATCTTCACATTCACCGACTCTTTCTTCTGTTCTTGTTAATGAAGTGTTAAGCCTATTCAATCAACTTTTAATTTCAGATCTTGTATTTTTCAATTCAAGAATTTTTATTTGATTCTCTTTAATAGTTTTTATTTCTCCACTGAGATTCCCCATTTGGACATTCATTACAGGTATATTTTCCTTTATGTCCTTAAGGACAGTTAGAATAGCTGTTTTAAAACACTCTGTATTGATTTCTATTATGTAAGGATCACATTTTTCTGGGTTTGTGTGTGTGTGTGTGTGTGTGCCTGGAAGTTTGGGCCATATCCTGGACATTGTGAATGACGTGTTGTAAAGACTTTGGATTTTGTTATGTTACCCTCAAGCGCATTGATTAACAGCAAATGAAAATGTCTAATTTGGCTGGACTCAAACTCCAAACTTTTTCTCCCATGTGGTGGCCAGTAGCAGAAATCTCTTTTCAGTTCTTCTAACCTTTGTTGCAGAGAAGGCGATGGCACCCCACTCCAGTATTCTTGCCTGGAAAATCCCAGGGATGGAGGAGCCTGGTAGGCTGCAATCCATGGGGTCGCAAAGAGTTGGACACGACTGAGAGACTTCACTTTCCCTTTTCACTTTCATGCATTGGAGAAGGAAATGGCAACCCACTCCAGTGTTCTTGCCTGGAGAATCCCAGGGATGGGGGAGCCTGGTGGGCTGCCATCTATGGGGTCGCACAGAGTCGGACACGACTGAAGCGACTTAGCAGCAGCAGTAGCAGCAACCTTTGTTGAGCTGCTTAGAGTGGCCCATGCTTGGATATTTCACAGGTTGGCCAATGCTTTGGGAAGAGTTTATACACAGGATTTGAGTCTGCTCCCACTGACTCTCCCTTCTGGGATTCCCACCCTCACATTCCAACTATTCGCAGTCCCTCCAAACTCTGTTCTCTGGCTCTTTAAGTCAGTAAGATTTCAGGTTTTCTGTCTGGCTTCCCTGGTGGCTCTGACGGTAAAGAATCCTCCTGCCAATGCAGGAGACCCAGGTTCGGAGACCCTGGGTTGGGAAGATCTCCTGGAGAAGGGAATGGCTCCCCACTCCAGTATTCTTGCCTGGAGAGTCCCATGGACAGGGGAGCCTGGTGGGCTACAGTCCATGGGGTCGCAGAGAGTCGGACACAACTGACCAACTGACACTTCCACTTCATCTGGATTTTCGTTGTCCCCCTTGGCAGAGGCTGGAGTCCACCGTCGACAGAGCCCCATGGAAAAGTCACTCAAATGCCACTCCTGTCTTCCAAGTATTGACTCCCCTCCTTGTCGCCGGCTTTTGGCTGCTCTCCAGGGCCTTCAGACACTTGTTTACGCTTGTCGTCTGCTGGAGGGAGGTTGGTCTGCCGTCTTCACCAGCAGCCCCAGAGCCAGCCGTTTGGTCTCACAAGGCCGCACGAGAGGGCAGCAGGCGTTGATCCTGGTCACGCCTGCACCCACCCAGCGACATTAGTCACACCAGCCGTTCATCACGTATAGCTGAACATCCCAGAGGTTCAGCTCAAGGACAGGATGCAGAAGAGCCTCGCTTTAAGAGAAGGGGGACTTTGGACTTTCCTGGGTAGTCCGGAGCAGGAGGACCACCGGTTACATTGCAGGAGGCACAGGTTCAATCCCTGGTCCAGGTACTGGGATCCCACATGCTGCGTGGAGTGGCCAGAAACAGAGGGAGAGAAGACAGACTCCGTGCTGCAAGCCAGCCCTGTCCAGTCAAGCTTCCTAGGGTGATAGGAATGTGCTATATTCTGCACAGCCCAACGTGGCAGCTGCCAGCCACATGTGGCCAGTGTGACTGAGAGACTAAATTTTAAATTTTATTTCATTTTAATAAACAACCTGCTCCTACTGTGTAGCACGGGGAACTGTATATTCTATATATAGAATATATATATGTTCTGTATATTCTATAATACACAGAATAGCTGTATATATACAGTCATATATATACTGTATATATATAAAATATGTGACATATATATATACTGTACGCTGCTACAGCTAAGTCACTGCTGCTGCTAAGTCACTTCAGTCGTGTCCGACTCTGTGCGACCCCATAGATGGCAGCCCACCAGGCCCCGCTGTCCCTGGGATTCTCCAGGCAAGAACACTGGAGTGGGTTGCCATTTCCTCCTCCAATGTATGACAGTGAAAAGTGAAAGTGAAGTCACTTAGTCGTGTCTGACTCTTAGTGACCCCATGGAGTGCAGCCCACCAGGCTCCTCCGTCCATGGGATTTTCCAGGCAAGAGTACTGGAGTGGGGTGCCATTGCCTTCTCCCATATGTACTGTATAATATACAGAATAACTGTATATTCTATAATAAACCATAGCAGAAAAAATTTTAAAAAAAGAATGCATCTGTATGTATAACTGAATCACTTTGCTGTGCACAAGAAATTAACACATTATAAAACAACTGTACGTCAATTAAAAAATGTTATGTCATTTCAGTGACAAGTTAAAATTTGCACGGCTTCAGGAGGCTAGTGGCTGCTATGTTGGTGCAAGTCTAAGCAAATTCCAGAAATTGGTCTGGAATTGACAGGAAAATAGAAAACAGGGTAGCTGTAAAAAAGAGTTACCAAAAGATTTACTGTAAGAAAGCAGAAGGAAATAAACTCAGCTAGGGCATGTAAAGTAGGATTTTATTTATTCCCTTCCCCCCAAGACGGTATGTACACCTGAAGAGCCCCTTTTGGAGTCCTGTTGCCCTGCAGAGTTGCTCATGGCATTTCAAACTGAGAGTTCTATTAGGCAGCAATTATAAAGGAACACAAACAGGTTTTTTAAAGTTATGAATTCCCCTAAGGTATTCGAGATAGGACATGATTTATAAAAATTAGATTTGCCTGTGACTTCTGGGAGAGCGCATCTCAGATTTGAAGCGAAGTTATCCATCGCTGGTTCTGTCTCAGTCCAGCCTTCCCCGCAAGGCACGCATCTCCTGGGTGTAGTGGGTGCCTGCCCAAGGTTCCCTGCCAGCAGTGGTCTGAGGACATGAGCGGGGCCGTCGCCCCCCCGCCCGCCCCGGGAAATAGTGAGAGCACTGAGGTTCCAGCTAGACTGCCTGAGGTGGTACTCCAGCTTCAGCGGGGTGCTATGGGCTCCAGAGCGTCTGTGTGCCTCAACTTGCACATCTGTAAAATGGGGACAGTAAGTCAGCCCACCTCCTCAGGATGTTTAGGGTGGAGGCATGAGCGTGTGGTAAAGAGTACAGAACATGGACACATCAGTCCTTCGCACGTGATAAAATGCTCAGTACGTCTTGGTGACATTTCTCTTTCTTCCTTACCGCCTCCTCCATGCCCAGGTTCTGTCTCCCTCTCCCTGCTCTTTCTGACTGTCCCCAAACCCCATGACTCACCCCTTGTCTCCCCAGCCCTCATGCATCATTCTGGACAGACACCAGAACAGCCTCCACCCCCTCCTCTCCCACCTGCCTGGCTCCCACCCCCGCCCCCCAGCTCTTCTTTCTCCTTTGAGAAGCGTCTGACCTCATGCTCCATTCAGAACGCGTATGGCTGTCATTCTCCCGTATTTCCACCTGCCCTGATTCTTATAGGGGAAGCGGGGGCGGGGGGGGGGGGGGCGGGGAAGAGGCAGGCTAATTGGATACGAAAAGCGAACAGAGGAAGACCGGAACAAGGATCAAATGAGTGAGGCTCTGGCCTCAAGTACAAAATTGAATGGGTGCCCAAGACATTCAGTCATTAAGATAAATAACGTTTTAATGCAGTATTTTTTAAAAATCCAAATTAATGCGAAAGTCACATGATGAATAAAATATCAGAATGTTCCCAGAAGACCAAATCTGCCCCTGCCCTTTCACCGCACCGCCTCCCCCAGCGCCAATGCCGTCAGAGCCTGACTTTATTTAACATCTTGCTGTTTTGTTCATCGTAGAATGTCTTACATTAATTTGTATTTTTTAAAACGTTACATTAAAATATTTATTTTGATGACTCAGATTTTTGCCACCCTTCCTTTAAATTTTGCCCCAATGCCTCGCTCTTCTCACCTTGATCCTGGCCCTGAAACAGAGTCCTTGCGAGCAGAGACTCATTCTAGGGGAAGCCAGCTGTTGGGGGGGGGGGTGGGGGCAGGAGGGTCTTAACAGTCCCCAGGGAGCCCTCTGGGGCCACTTGCTCCTTGTCCAGCCTTTTAGCCATTGGAGGCTGGGGCAGGGGCCACCCCTGAGCCACATACAGGAAGACAGTCCCCCTGACACAGTGATCATGCACACCCCCAAATGAGCCCTGTAACATGTACCTCTGGGGTCCATGGTGACAACCACACAGTGCAACCTGAAGAAGGACGCCGGCTGCTTCTGCTCTGAAGCAGCCCAGGAAACGTGTCTTCTTGGGTGCTTTTCTGCGGCCACCTCACCATTTGGGGACCTCCCAGACCCTGGGCTGATGTCTCCTCTTCCTCCTCCCCCTCCCTGATCTGGGAGAGGCAGTCCCATGGGCTGACTACACGCAGGGGTGGGTGGGGTGAGTGGACAGAGGCCAGAGGAGGGGGCCTGGCACTGCCAACCCTGTCATTGCCTCTTCGCACGCCCACCACAGCTCTCTTTCCAGACCCAAAATAGCTGCCCCAGCCCCACCCCTGGCACAGCTAGAAATGCCCAAGTTGTGAGTGTCTGGGGCGGGGCACTCGCCAGATCCCCCAAAGCCTAGGCAGGGTGAGTAGGAACAGGGCGGGGTGTCTCCCCCCTTCCTGTACCTGCGGGGGAGCGGGGGCCCTGGTGTCCAGCAGGCCGCCAGCCAGGCCTGTTGGCATCATCCCACGCTCCCTGCTTCCTGACCCCCAAGGGTGTCCCAGCTCCTTTCTCGCTGGCAGGAGAGAGCTGGCCCGTCTCCTGGGAGGGGAGCCTGATGCTCCTGAGTCAGACCCAAGGGAAGGGCAGGAAGCTGGCATTTCTGGAGCAGCTGATCTGCACCAGGCAGGGTATGAACATCCGAAATTTCAGCCAGCTTTCCCGTCACCCTGTAGGCGGGGCCCAGATCCTCCATCATCGTGCGAGATTTTAAATATTGAAGAAATAGTGCTCAACATCTCTGGAACATTCTGTGTTCTAGCCGCTGGAAGGTGGACGCCAGGCACAGTCTCAGCGGCCAGTACACCCAGCCCTGCTTCATCCCCACAGCCCAGATGTCGTCCCAGCCAAGCGGAACCTTGTATTCCTGGTTATTAAAATTTTAATGACTCCTGACTGCAGTTTCTTCTCCTGGTTTAAGGCAGTGGTACTAGAAGGGACGGGCTTCCCAGGTGGCGCAGTGGTAAAGAATCCACCTGCCAACGCCAAGAGACATGGGTTCCATCCCTGGGTCAGGAAGATCCCCTGAAGAAGGGAATGGCAACCCACTCAGTATTGTTGCCTGGAGAATCCCGTGGACAGAGGAGCCTGGTGGGCCACAGTCCATGGGGTCACAGAGAGTCAGACACACCTGAGAGATTAAACAGCAACAGCAAGAAGGGCCTGCATCTCACAGACTAGGATGCCAAAGCTCTTAGGGCCGAGCCGTTCGATCACGCCTGGGTTTGAACTTGGCTCCCTGTGGGTCTGGAGCCCGAGCGCTCTTTTCCAGGTTGCATTCGTTCCGGGCAAGGCTGGGGCCGGACTTTGGGGCAGAGACCCACCTCCCCACTGCGCGACAGCTTAGAGGACCCCCAACCCTGCGTGCTGACCCAAGGTCAAGACCAGATGCTCTAAAGTGGCCACAGCGACCAGTGATGCCCGCACTCTGGGGACTAAAGGCTTTGGGCTGTCTCGCCCTCTCTTGTGTCCTGTCTGGACGAGGTCTCTGTGGTTCCATGACCCTGGAGTGCAGACATTTAGGGCCCTGCATCTGTTAGGACGGGAAGGTGTGAACAGAAAGACAGGGGAGGGGCTCACCTTACCTGCTCATCCTGCTGGGTCCACCCACCTGGCCGTGGGGAGGCCCTCCGCAGGCTGGAGGGCAGACACCCTGAGGTGTAGTTTATCTAGAGCAGGGGAAGGGGGAGGGGAGGGGGCGAGGGAGGTGGGGAGGGGTGCTGTCGGCCCCCACACGGTCCAGAGTGCCGGCTGGGAGCTGAGTGCCCTCACCCGTGTATCCTTCCCAACCCCTTCTCCTCCTGTGTCAGAGGAAAGTGCTCAACCTCAAGAACTCTCAAAAAGAATACCCTTTCTAACGTAACGTATATTGTTATGTTATATGATAATATTATTACTATACTTTATTGCATTCCATTTATCCACTCCATGCTCTGTGCCAGACGCCCTGCCAACTCTTTGACCGGCTTTATAACCCACTCGGCGGTATCTGTATTCATGTCAGCTCTACGTTACTAGTGAGAAGCCCCGAGGCTCAGGGAGGTTGAGTGCTTTTTCCCCGAGTTGCACTGTCAGCATGTGAACCTGTGTGGCGTGCTGTCTGTCAGGGTCCCTCTGTCCAGCGTCTGTCTGGTGGGACAGGTCCTCCTCTCTCAGCCGCTGTGCCCCCCAAGTCCCCGCTGGACTCAGACACAATTTCGGGTCCTGGCCCCTGTGCACAGGGGCCCTGGTGAAGGTGGGCAGTTCCAACTGAGCAGCGAACAGAAGTACTATTTAGCTTTCTCTTTCTTCTGCTAGAAAAGGCGGTCCCTTTCCCTCTCTTGTGTATTCTCCTCTCTTACTTGTTTCTTGGCTGATTTTTCATCCTTTGAAATGAGACCCCATCCTGGGATCCAGGCCACTGGCTGGAAGAAGCTGGAAGCAGGCAGGCCTGGGGCTGCAAGGGCTGGGAGGTGGGCATCCCTCCCATGTGGGGTGACTCACAACCCCAGGATTCAGGGCCGGGAACCCCCACGGGGGAGGGTCAGGACCCCAGCCGGCAGCCTTCCCTCGGGGCTCCTGGTGGAAGCCCTGTTAGCTTGACCCCGATTCAGCACATGCCTGTGGAAGGCCTTGTGGACCTTAGTATCCGCATCTGTCTAATGGGCTAAAGCCCGAGCTGTGACGTCACCGGCTGGATGATAAAAGGAGACGCGGTCCGTGTAAAAGTGCCTGGTCCAGTGGTTAAGACTGTGCTTCCTTCCACTGCAGGGGGCGCTGGTTCGGTTCCTGGTTGGGGTTCCTTGCCACACGGAGTGGCCAAAATAATTTTTAAATAATTTTAAAGTGCCACACAGATATTAGACATAGCTTGATTATCGTTCCATTCTTTCCTTCCTTTTTTTTTTTTTTTTCCCTCTTCCCTTTCTTTCTTCCAAGTGAAGTTAGCTTCAGAACAAAGCACCCATGGCTGCCTGGGTAGGGTCACTGTCATTAACGGAGGAATTCTGGGAGATTGCAGAGGAAACCCGGTGGGACCATTTACAGAGCCAACCACAGGCGCACGTCCTCGGATTCTCCGGCTCCTCCGACGTCTGCCCGGCGGACCTGTGGGCTGAGAGCCTGTGTTCTGTGCCAGGTCACAGGCAGAACGTGAGGCCTTCCTCTCCTTTCTCTGCCCAGCATCCTCCCTGTTTCATCAGAAGGCAGCAGACGGCAGAGCTCAGATGTGAACCCAGGCGGCCGGGTCTCCATGCTGTACTTCTTCTCAGACAAGCTAGGTTATTCCTCTGACTGTATTTCTGTTAAAACCAGAACAGGTTTACAAAGGGAACAGAGATGGAATAACCAGAGAACAGCTGCACGAGAATTAAGAAATCGTTTTCGCAAAAGGTGTGCTAAAAAAAAGTCCCATGTTGGTCAAATGTGAATGCCCCAACCGAAGGTGACTCAGGGTTTATAAACAGCCACAAACGGCTGTCCAGCCAGCACCCAAGCAAATGCCACCTGTTAATAACGGGCTGTGCCCAAAAGACCCTGATGCTGGGAAAGATCGAAGGCAAAAGGCGAAGAAGGTGGCAGAGGATGACACGGTTGGATGGCACCACCAACTCAACAGACACGAATTCAAGCAAAATCCAGGAGACAGTGAAGGACAGAAGAGCCTGGCGTGCTGCAGTGCATGGGGTCGACTGGACAACAACAGGCTGTGCCCAGTAACTCGGGGTCTCACGTGAGGCTGAGGGAGAAAGCTCTTCTTCTCTGTCCTGGTTGGACGTGGTGAGCTCCGTTTAATGTAAGGAAGTCATCTTCCTTTATTTAAAAAAGAAAAAAGCTCATAAGATAAAAGCTCACTGGGCTCTCGGAATTATTCATATTTAACAAAAGCTGTTTGCTGCTTTGCTCTGTTGATCTGCTTGTTTGGAGCCAACCTGCTGCTTCCCACGTCCCTGGCTGTGTCTCCGCCCCCAGTCCGTGGTGTCAGGAGAAAGAAGAGGAATGGTCCCCGAGTGTCTCCCTTCCTGACAGCGACTTTCAACAAGTGGCATGGCTTTTCCCAATGGTCCGTCCTTGGCCCGAGCCACCCCCGCCCCCCAGGCAACACCCTCCAAAGTCCTGGGTATTTCCTGGGAGCCTCAGAAACCCAGGGCCGAGGCACCCCCGAAGCTCCCCTTCCAGGGGGGACTGGCACTCTTTGGCCAGCAGGGAGGCCCACGCCCCATCCCTCCCATCCTTGCATCTCCTTCCCCGGACCCCTTCCCCCAGATTCACGGCTTCCAGCCTCCAGCCCTCCCCAGGTGTTTGGAGTCTGCGGCATTTCAATTCCATGTTTGCTTTTTATGAAAGGGAAGAGATCCGTCTGCAGAATATTAAGTGGCTCCAGCAGCTTTGGAGGCAGAGCCGCTAATCCGCCGACATCTGCTGCTTATGTGATCTTGGTGCCTGGCAGCCCCATTCCTGGTCCCCTCCCCACCTCGGCCCTTGCTCAACCCCCGAACTCCATCTGAGCTCCAGGCTTTGAGGTGCAAAGGGAGAGAATGAGAGATTCAGGCCAGCCCCAGTGCTCGCCCAATGGCAGGGGTGGGGCTTGGACTTGCCCTCTGAGTTCCCCCCGCGGCCCAGGGCAGGGACCTGGCCAAGACAAGCGTCCATGGGAGGGCTCCTCTCCTGCCCTTGGCTCAGTGGACAGAGGAGGCGAGAGGCCGCATGAGTCCAGGGTCTGATGGCGAGCTCCCAACACGCACCCGCACCAGGCCATGGGCTCCATCCACCTGCCACACCTTCACAACAGCTGTTGTCCCCACCTGGGACGTGCTTCTCCCTGCCTCCGACCGTTGCAAGCCCCCCAGCCTTCGAGGCGTGCTCTGGTTGCGGTGCGTGGGGGCTTCTCTCTAGTTGGGCCTTGCTGGCTTCTCTAGTTGCAGCACGTGGGCTCAGTTCCCCGAACAGTGATCGAACCTGTGTCCCCTGTAGTGAAAGGCAAATTCTCAACCACTGGACCACCAGGGAAGTCTGTGAACGGCATGGTCCTGGACAAAACTTGTTTGACCTCTTGGGGCCTCAGTTTCCCTGTCATTAACTCAGGGATAATAATATCCAGTTTCCAAGGTAGCCCCGGGGACTAATAGGTAATGCGTGTTTAAAGGCCTCGACACAGACATTGGTTCGTCAATGTCAATTTCCATATGGAGGCAGCCGAGGGTTCCCACCACTGGTTCCTTGTGTCCGGTCTCCCCACTCTTGGCTCTGATGGGGTTCAGAATGAACAGACAACCAAGCGTGTTTCCATGCTCAGCATCACCTCCATGCCCAGAGTGGGGTACCCTAGAGCTCCCCCGATCCTTCTCTTCCAGCCCCCACAGTGGCCTCCACACTGACCTGCATCCATCCCTCCCTCCCCGGGAGCAGCGTGAGGCTGGGACCGTCTGCCCTGGCCTGGGAGCTGGAGCTATCTCTGAGTGCCCGCCAGAGGATCGGGGTGAGGGCTCTCGAGCTGAGAGCTTGCCCGGGAGAGAGCTTAGAGTGCAGTGTAAATGAAGCCAGAGAGAGAAGTGCAGACGAGTTGATTCAAAGATGAAGTCGCAGAGGGCACTCTGAGAAGCAACCTACCTCGAGGCCAGCTGGCCAGCTGCCGTCGTACGTAGCATCCTCCGTAAGCTCTGCGGTCAGCCTGGCCAGGTTCAGATCCTGTCCCCACATCCTCCCAGGGAGATCTGGGACAGGTGGCTTCCTCTCTTTGAGCCTCGGTTTCTCGTGTCTAAAGTGGGTGGAACAACAGCTCCTGCTTTGTTGTCTGCTAGGAAGTTAATCTGGGTAGGATGGGCTCAGCACCCAGTAAGTGATGGTCATTGCAGTCATCTGATCGGATGCTGGGAGGGCAGGAACAGAGGCTCGGGGGCTCTCAATTTCCCAGCAACAGGCTGTCTTTTTTAACTTACTATCTTCGCTCACTTCCCTCCTCTCCTCCAAGTGGCCCTGGGCTCTGGCTGTCTCACAGTTTAGCAGTGTGATTTTTTGGATCCTTCTCGCATGGAAGGAGCTGAATTTCTAGTTTCTCCTTCCCAGTGGCCACAGGAAGCTCAGTAAATTGCGAGTGGTGGGTGTGGCCGGAGAGGTCAGAGGGGTCTGGTGACATGAACTTCATTGTGTTCTGGAACGTTTTCCGGGGGTAGGGGGTGGGCGGCGCAGGGGGCAGAGGTTGGTGTCCTAGCAGAGCGCACTCAGCCATCATCTGGACTGTGTGGACGCCCACCTCTCGGAGGGGGGGTCCCCCTGCCCCCCCCGACTTTCACTCATGACACAGATGTCACGGGTCCCCTCCAAGCTGCCTTCACACGAGGGGATCCTATCTCAAATATGTTGCACAAATGAATAATAAAAACAAAGGAAAATGACCCTCTTTATTGAAACTCATTTTATGAATAAAACAATTATTCTGGTAATTGAAAAAATGTGTCGTTAAATTAAATGCAGTGGTTCCTATTAAAATTTTAGTGCGTCTTTTGCTGCTGCCGGCTAGAGGCTGGTAATTATAGTCGAGAGTTTCGCTTTCTCTTTATTGTTTTTTAATCTCTCCGTGCTGCGGCTCTCCGACAATATTTTATGTCAAAGAGATTTAGGGCTGCGATCCAGACGGGAGGGCGAAGCCGGCGACGGCTGGGGGCGGGCAGCCGGGCCCCGCCGTGTCATCCGCCGCCCATGCTGGGTTGACTGTCACTCTGGCCACCCGCCCATCTGGATTGGTCTCTTCCGCTGTCTGTCAGCCTAGTGGCAGCCAATCACAGCCCTCAGGTCCAGTGCCTCCCCGCCCACCCCCTTCTCCGACCTCCTCCTTCCAGGAGAGGGGTTCAGGGGAAAAGAAGGCCTGTACCGGGTCTGTGGGTGGCCTGGGTCTCAGCTCCTCTGGAAGCAGCAGGGTAGGGTGGGTGGGGCAGACCTGAGGTTCTTCCTGCCCTTGTGGGGGCAGTTGAGGAAGGTTCTGGAAACCCTATGTGCAAGCACCGTGAGGGCAGGGACCACCTTGCCTGTCTAGCTCACTGTGGAATTCATGGCTCCCCCCCAGAACCAGTGATGCCTCAGAGGCTTTCGATTCTTGTCGAGGAAGGAAGGGCGGGAGGGAGAAAGAGAAGGCTTGGGCCAGGCTAGGTTAAGCAGAGAGGAGCAATACAGGAGAGCGGGGAAAGGCCTGAAAAAAAGCTCTGGGTTCCTTTCCAGGCCTCCCTCCATCCCCTCCAGAGACGTCGGAGGAGGGAAGACCAAAGACAGTCTCCCTCTCCGCTCCTGGCAGGAGCTGCGGGGCTCTGACTCAGACAGTTGGTAACTGCCCTTGATGTGTTATATGTCTCCATGGCTTGGACTGCATTTCTGCTCTTTGTCTGAGAGATTAAGCTCCTGATGGGCAAGGTCTCTGGCCCTGCAACCTGCCACTGGGAGCTTGATGGATCAGGCTGGGCGTGGGAGCTCCCTGGCATTTATCAGCAAGGCACAGGGAGCTGGTAGGGGCAAAATGCTGCTCTCTAGCCCTGTGGGCTGAGCTCTCAGCACGGGGCCAGAAGCAAGGCCGGGCGAGGGGCTCTGGACCCCCCACCCGCCTGCTCTGTGGCTTCAGGCTACCGTCAGGACCCCCTGTACCATTCCTGGGCTGTTCCCTGTCAGATCCTTTCCTTGGCCTTCCCCTGCTCTGTCCTGGATCGCAGGTGGCTATCTTCTGGTTTCTCAGGCTCCGAGGCAGCTGGACTCCGGTTGAGCGTGGCTGATGGGAGGCACTGGCGAGTGGGAAGGAGAGGGAAGCTGGGGTGTGCCCCCATCTCTGAGTCTCCCCTGGCATTCCTTGCAGCCACTGTGTTTTGTTCGGGACTCCAGCTCCTGGCAGACAGGAGGCCCTGTCCGTGCTGTCCCCGGCAGCCCACCCGAGGTTCTAATAACCCTGCTTCCTCCGGGACCCTTCCCTCCTAGGGCTGGTGGGAATTCCTGTCTTGCTAACCTCTGCGTCGTTCCCTGTCCCCGTTTGCCTTCTCAGCTCCCCTGGAACCAGTGTCCTATAGTGGATTCCTGTGTGTTAATACATCAAGTCATTTCTGTTTCCTGGTTGGACTCCAGCCTGCCCTGTGAACATCGCTGGGAGAGAAATGGGGGCAGAGGGGCTGCCCTGGCAGGGGTAAGAGTGGGAGAGGCCCCGCAGCCCCTCCCAGCCCTCCCCCTGCCCAAGGGAGGCTGCTGTGTCCAGACAGGTGGCTGTTCCTGTCCAGCCCTCTCTACTGATCATTTTATGCTGATCTATTCACATGGGATGGCGTCTCATTTCGCAGTAATTGAGCTATTTTCCCAGTTGGGCAAAGGGTTAGGAGGTTAGGGCCCTTTCCTGGGATGGTAGTATTCTGAAGAATAAATTACAGAGCCATTAACCCTCTGTTAATGGAGCAGAGTGGCTGGGAGGCCAGGGGGAGTCATGCTCTCTGCCCCTTCCACCCGCCTCTTCCCCTTGCCCCCTACAGCGCCAAGTTCAGCTTGAGTCCTCTTAGTCAGAGCTCCATCAGGCATATTTCTGAACCGGGCCAGTTCACCTTGATCTAGAAATAACCAGGGCACTATATCAGAAAAGAGCACAGGGAGAGCCATGGAAGGAGGGAGGGAGCAGGCAAGGAGACAGGCTGGGTGACGCAGCTAAATGCCAGGTGACCTGGAGCCTGGAAAACACGGGGCTTAGTGTGCAGCAGAGTGGCAGGAGGTGCGTGTTGGTTGGGCACCTACTGTGTACCAGGTACTCTCACCTTTATCAGCTTCCTCATCTCATTGAATTCTCTATTCTGTGAAGTAGGAGTCATTGTTCTTATTTTATAGACAGAGGGATCTGAGGTTCAAAGATATTTAGTGGCTGGTCCAAGGTCACACAGACAGGACCACTTCCTGTCCACTCCCGTCCTTCCCTAGTGGCTCAGATGGTGAAGAATCTGCCCACGATACCGGAAACCCGGGTTCAATCCCTGGGTCGGGAAGATCCCCTGGAGGAGGGAATGGCAACCGACTCCAGTGTTCTTGCCCGGAGAATCCTGTGGGCAGAGAAACCTGGCAGCTACCGTCCATGGGATCACAGAGGGTTGGACACAACTGAGCGACTAACACTCGCCCTGCCTCTCTTTGCTAACTCTCTGCCTTATCACCTCCTACAAGACTTACTAAGTACCTAAGCTGAACCCTGGGATGCTGGCAGCGTATAATCTAAAACAGACAGCCCACCAAGAGGGGCACAGGTGCACACATGGATGTGCCATTCATTTCTCCATTCATTCGTTCATTCGTAAGTCCATTCATTCGTACATTCACCAGATAGCCTCTCTTTGCCCAGCACTGTCCAGGCTCCAGGGCTAGAGTTGTGAATTAGTCAGATTTTTTTTTTTTTTAAATCCTCACTGAACTTACAGTCGAGCAGGGAAAATTCCCTCTAGGAAGACCGGTGCCCAGGAAGTATTGATGGTAAATCATGGTGAGTGTCACGAGGAATGACGCGCAGAGCAGACCATTTCCAGCAGTCTGCTGGTTGGCTCCTTGCGTAGGCTGGGGTCCTCAGAGCTCAACCCTCAGACTCTGCTCTGCCCTTCGCTCTCCACCCTGCCCCTGGTGGCTCGGCACTTGCTGTCATCTCTAAACCCAGGTCTACCCCCGGTTACTCTCCTGAGCACAGAGCCTCTTCTGACATCCTGCTAATAACTTCCTCTGCTTGAATGTACCTGAGAGTGGAGGGGAGCAGCGCTGTGCTGGGGAGCGTTAACAGCCGGCCCTGGGCTTGTAGCAGCTGCCAGTTTCCATGGTGTAAGCGCTCCCACCATGACTGATTTCAAGCCACACTGACTCATTTGAAAAGACTGGGAAAGATTGAAGGCGGGAGGAGAAGGGGACGACAGAGGATGAGATGGTTGGATGGCATCACCGACTCAATGGACCTGATTTTGAGTAAACTCCAGGAGTTGGTGATGGACAGGGAGGCCTGGTGTGCTGCAGGCCATGGGGTCGCAAAGAGTCAGACACGACTGAGCGACTGAACTCGAGTGAACCGAACCTGAAATCACTGAACAGAGATTTGGGGAGAGACATGCACACGTGCTCGCATGAGGCGACGCAAGCTGACTCTAGCACCCACACCCCCAAGACCACGGGAACTTGGCCATCTCCCGCCTCAAGCCGGCACTTTTTCCAGGGTTCCCAGCCTCAGTCCAGGGCACCAACAGCCATCGTGCCAGAAGCCTTCAGCCACTGCCAGCCAGTCAAATGCAGTCACGTGGGACCTGCCGTGTTACATCTTGCCTCTGGGTCTTGCACATGTGTCCCCTCCCTCTAGAGCATGCCCCCACCTCTGGTTGGCTGACTCCCATCTGTCCTTCAAGTCTTCACTTAGACACCCCCTCCTCCAAGAAGCCTTCCCCAATGCTTCCAGCCTGGATTGCCCACTTCTCGCCGCCCACAGCACTTTACCGTGCCTTATCCGAACCCTCGGCCTGCAAACAGTCTGAGGGCAGGGGTTGAACCTTGACAGTGCCCCGGACTTGCCGGGTTTTCAGAGAATGGTTTCTGGGCAAATGACTGAAGGATCAAATTACTTAATAAAAATTAATTGTCAAGTACAAGCAAAAAGGTAAAAGATTACCTCCAGAACCCTGAGCGAAGAAGTAGTGGGAAGCTTTCTTCAATAGTGAGCAACCCCAGCTGGCCGGCCACCTGCTCCACAGCGATCCAGGAAGGCTGCCTGGAAGAGAAAGCCACCTCCTTTCTTCCCACCCCTCTCTCCTCTGCCCCCTCCCTGCTCCCCACTCTAGCTTCTCTGGTCAACCTAAGAGCTTCCTCACAAGAAAAGACTTGCTAGGGTTTTTTTGCCTTTGGCAGAGAAAGCAATTTTTTTTTTTTTTTTTATCAGCCAGCAACAGGGCCAGGGCAGGGGCTGCTGGCGCCCGGTGTCTCAGCAAACAGTGAGAAGGCCAGTGGCGTCATGGTGACAGGAGTCCTTGATGTGTCTCTTTAGAAGGCAATTGGGGTCGTCATTGAAACTCAGCACTGAGAAGGAGAAAGCTGGCAGCAGCAGCTGCAGGCGTGGATGACACGTCTCGGGGGGTCTGAGCCGGTGGCTGGGGCCAGGGGCCACCCCAGCCCTGGGGCAGCAGCAGGACTGGGTGTACCTGATGAGAGGCAGACCTGATCTGCCCCCACACTGGCTGCCCTGGACGGGGCAATGACCACGCCACGTCTTCAGGAGGAGACAGCTGTCTCTGGAGCAGGTCATGCTGCCCAGTGGGCACCAAGAGCTGTGGAGGGAGGGAGGAAGGTCATTCAACAAAGAACACAGCACATCTGGATTCTGTGCCACATGGTCTGTGAACATCAGTTTCAGCATCTCCTAAACAAGATCGGGATTGTCTGCCCACCCCAGGAGGAGGCCTTGCCTTGTGCCCTGGGAGCTGTCGGGAGGGACTGGAAGAGGAATGAGGAAGCTGGGTTGTGGCTGCCCTGGCAGGACGTTCTGCTGGGCAGGGGGTGATGGGATGGGGGTCACCAGCAGGGTCGTCTCCCCTCCTGGCAGGGGTATGCCTGGAATCCTCCAAGCTTTGGGGGAACAGAAAGGACCCTCGCTGGAATTCCACCCCTGTCACCCCCTAACTCTGAGACATTGGGCGTATGACTTAACCACTCTCAACCTCAGTTTGCTCAGTCTGTAAAATGGGCCAATAAAACTCAGCGGATCTAAGCGAGACGAAAAATGTGATCAGCAGACAGCACCGCCCCAGCATCTTGAAACACGTTTCTTCTTCCCTCTCTGCCTTCTGACCAGGAGCCTGATGGAGGCCAGTGAGAGCGTTTAGGGACATCTTCATGGGTTGGACAGTCCATCTGGGGTGGGACTGGCGGGCCCTGCCAGGAGGGAAGGGGTGCAGTGACAGGCTTCACCCGCTGCTGCAGACCTGCCCTCAGTTCCTAAGGTGGGCAGAAGGCCCAGCACGGGACACTCCAGGAAATGCATGCAGGGGACTAGGGTGTGACTACCTGGAGCCTGGGTCCAGCCTCCTCGCTCCCGGGGAGACGGCACAGGGAAGCCGCTAAAGGCGCTGGATCTCATCCACCTCTGCTGCTGCTGAGCTCTGCGGCCAGAGACGCGCCTGCACCTCTCAGAGCAGCCCTGTTCTCTGGTCTCTGACACCAGAGTGGCTGGGTGTTTAGAAACCATCCACAGACTCTGAGATGTAAGCTCCCCTCCAGATCACAAGTCTTGGAAGGTCAGAACTGAAAGGGGTTTAAGGGCACTTGGCCTGGCCCCTCCGTGGACCCACAGGGACCCTGAGGCCCGTCTCCCCACCAACCATGTCCTGCTCCCCTCTGGTCGCCCAGGGCTGGAGGAGGGGCTGTCTGAGCAGCGATCTCTCCCAGCCCAAGGACATCCCCCTCGTCCTCTGCTTCAGGGCACCAGCCTGCCAGCGGCCCCCCGCGTCTCGAAGCGAGTCTCCTGCCCTGGAAAGAGCAGCTGGCCCAGGTGTCATCTCAGAGTGAAAGTGCCCATTAAACCACCATTGGCTGCCAGGCCCGTCGAGTCCCGGGAGCGATGTTCGCAGACATGTCAGCCTAATGAATTAATTGAATTAATTGATCCTTCCCTCCTCCGCCTGCCAGCTGAGGTTGAATTCAGGCACCTCATCCTGCCCCAACCCCGGGCTGGGGAGGGAGTGTGTGGCAGGGGCAGCACAGCTGACCCCCATCTCCTCCCTCTCCCCCCTCCCTGGGATCTTCCCCAGCCTCACCCAAAACACCCTTGGGGCTCCTTTTCTCCACCTCTCTCCAATTGGCGTCTTTTAAAAATTAAGGCTTTATGGGACTTTCCTGGCGGTCCAGTGTTTAGGATTCCATGCTTCCAACGCAGGGGGTGTGGTTCCATCCCTGGTCAGGGAACTAAGTTCCCACCTGCCGCATGGCTCAGCAAAAAAAAAAAAAATATATATATATATATTTTTTTTTTAATTAAAACTTGAAACATAAAATTAAGACTTTACTTTTAGGTTCATTTTTACATTGTGCAGAAAGTATGGAGAATTCCCAGAGACCCCTGCCTCCCCACATGCACAGCACCCCCGCCCCCCAACTATCCACGTTACCCACCAGCTCGGTACATTTATTTCAGTCGATGGCCCAACATCCTCACGGCATTACCATCCAGAGTGCAGAGTTCCCGTGGCAGTGCGCTCCTGGTGGTGTCCAGTCTGTGGGTTGGGACAGATGTACAGTGACATGTATCCACAATTACAGCATCGCACGCAGTCGTTTCTCTGCCCCCAGAATCCTCTGTGCTCTGCCTCGTCATCCCCCCTGCCCCCCTCCCCACTGGCAGACGCTGATCTTTTTACTGCCTACATAGTTTTGCCTTTTCCAGAATGCTGTGCAGTTGGAATCATACAGTATGTCGTTTTTCAAATTGGCTTCTTTTATTAAGTCAATGCATAGTAATTCGCTCTGCATTTAAGGTTCCTCCGTGTCTTTTCATGGCTTGGTAGCTCATTTCTCTCTAGTGTTGAATGATATCCCATTGTCTAGAGGGACCATGGTTTATGTATCCATTGGCTGCAGATCCCACAGTCAGAGGAGCCTGGTGGGCTACAGCCCATGCAGGTCGCAAAGAGCTGGACACAACTGAGTGACTTGAGCATGTACGTACACACTGAAGGAATCTTAATTGCTTCCGAGTTTGGGCAATTATTCATAAAA
Organism: Bos mutus; assembly: GCF_027580195.1. Classification (NCBI taxonomy): domain Eukaryota; kingdom Metazoa; phylum Chordata; class Mammalia; order Artiodactyla; family Bovidae; genus Bos; species Bos mutus. The sequence goes on along the minus strand of NC_091635.1, from coordinate 5,575,214 downwards.
CTGCTGTAGATATTCCGTGCAAGTTTGTATGTAATCTCAAGTTTTTCAGCTCCTTTGAGTAAAATAACACGATTGCTGGATCACATGGTAAGAGTATGTTTAGTTTTGTAGGTAACTGCTCAGCTGTCTTCCAAAGTGGCTGTGCCGCTTTGCAGCACCGCTTTGCAGCCCCGTTTTTGCTGCACCATTTGCAGGAATGAGAGTTCCTGTTGCTTCACAGCCTCGCCAGCATTTGATGTTGTCAGCGTTTTAGATGTTGGCCTTTCTCGTAGGTGTGAGGGGTAGCTTGTTGTGTTAATTTGCGTTTCTCTGATGACACAGGCTGCGGAGCATCCTTTCATATGCTTATTTGCCGTCTGTCTTTCTTCTTTGGTGAGGTGCCTGTTGAGTCTTTGGCCCATTTTTTAACTGTGCTGTTTGTTTTCTCATTTGTATAATTTTGAATAGCCGTCCTTTATCAGACGTGTTTTTGCAAACCCTTCCCCCAGCCTGTGGTTTGTCAGTGCATTCCCTTGACGGTCATCTTCTGAGGTGAGGTCGGAGTGTACGCCAGGGCTTGGGCTCATCTAAGTTCTGGGTTACATAAGCCTTCCCCCATCACAGCCTGCCTCTTCCAGAACCACGGTCTCTGAACCATGGTCTCCCAGCTTGTCTGACCAACTCAATCCCGAGAGGCAGAGGACTGTGACCCCCCAGGCTTCCTCAGAGACCCTCTCCCAGCCCCAAGGCTATTCCCTGCACCTTTTCTTTCCACCACCTGGGAATCCCTTCTGGCCTCTCCAGGCTGTGGTTTTAGGAAGGCCCCAGCTCTATGGGGGGATAGGGGAAGCCTGTGGGCCGTGGGCCTGGGCTCCGACTGCAGGGGCCGTAGGCGGGGGCTCGAACCATGTGGGCCTGACCTGGGCTCGAACCGTGGCTGTGCCCCTGCTGTCCTTGGTGGTGTTATCTGAGTCATTTCCCCTTTGTAAGTCTCTGTTTCCTACCTAGGAAGTGAAGGGGTTGGGTGTGATGGTATCTGAGGTAGTTCTTAGCATGATTCTTGGTGTGATATGGCAGGATTCTGGGACTGCGAGGCTTTTGTGGCCATTCATCCTTCCATCCACCCGTCCACCCACCCACCCATCCACCCATCAACCCATCTATCCACCCATCCACCCATCCATCTATCCACCCATCCACCCATCCATCTATCCATCCATCCACCCCTCCATCCATCTATCCACCCATCCACTCTCCCACCCACCCACCCACCCATCCATCCACCCTCCCATCCATCCATCAACGCCTCCATCCATGTATCCACCCCTCCATCCAACATCCATCCATCCACCCAGACCTCCATCCATCCATCCATCCACCCCTCCATCCATCCATCTACCCATCCATCCATCCACCCAGACCTCCATCCATCCACCCACCCATCCACCCATCCATCCACCCATCCACCCATCCATCCATCCACCCAGACCTCCATCCATCCATCCACCCATCCACCCATCCATCCACCCATCCACCCATCCATCCATCCACCCTTCCATCCACCCCTCCATCCATCTGTCCACCCATCCATCCACCCCTCCATCCATCCATCCACCCACCCACCCATCCATCCACCCACCCATCCACCCATCCATCCATCATCCATCCATCCATCCATCCATCCTTCCACCCATCCATCATCCATCCATCCATCCATCCGTCCAATAGATGAAGCCCCTGCTACATGCCAGATCCTGCTGCAGACTCTGCTGGGCCCAGGGATCTGTGAAGAGAGGGCGACACGCAGGACAGGGCCCAGCCCTCACACCAGGACGTGCCAAAGAAGGCTTCTCAAAGCGAGTCCCCAGAGCTGCCACCTGCAGGCTGAGGGTGCCAGGCCAGCTCCGAGTTCACCAATGGCAAAGTTACTCAAGGAGTAACTTCAGCATCTGCTCATCTCCTGGTACCCTGACCTCCGGCCCCTTAAAAGCCACTCCCTGTTGCCCAAGCGCACCACACACCTTCCCGTCCTTTGCCGGCCTTTCCCTTCTCCTTTAAGATCACGCTGGGTAACTTCCTCCATGGGGTGCTCCTTGCATCCCCCCGACACTCTTCCCACCTGCAGTTTGAGGTGCTCGTGTGTGATCAGGGCCCTTGCCTCCACGCCCCACCTTCACCGTGGCGGGCGTCGGTCACAAGGTTTCAAGGTGGCCTCACCCAGCAGGTGCCTGGTCCATAATTGCTGAGGGCACCGCCCAGGGCATAGAGGCTGCCTGGTCTCCCCTCCTCCAGGGGCTTCTGGAGGACACACCTGGCCCTTGTCCCTTCCCCCCTGAAACCCGCCATCCCCCCTGGAGCTGATCCAGCCAGACTCTGAGGGGCGGGAGGCTGGCGGACCCCACCCCAAGCCCTGCCTTGTGCTCCGACCTGCATCAGCAGCTCTGCGAGAAGATGGACCTCCCCAGCCTGCTGCATCTTCTGTAATGACAGCTCCTGCATCCCGTCGTGGGGAAGGTTTGGGGAACCTGACATTTACCTCTGCAGAGTGATTCTCTGCGCGCTGGGAGAAGGGAACCTGCCTGATGCTGCTTGAATAGATTCTAGGTCTCCTCTGTTGGGGGCTGGAGCAGGGGGACTGTCTGTCCTCAGAATGTGAATCCTTTCCCAGGCAAGGTGGGGGCCTGGTGATCCCCGGAGGACCACACACCACACCTGAGCGGGAAGGTGAGCGTTGCTCACGCCAGTCCTGTCCATCCTCCTCCCCCTATCTGGCTCCACCTCCGTCTCCTCCCTCCTCAGCCCTTCTGGAGACCTGGGCAGGAGGGTCGGGAAGAACTGGGGTTGCCCCTCCCTGGGTGTCCCAGGGTCCACTGAGTCTGCGGGCCATGCGCCCTGGGGTTATGCTCAGGGGGTGTGTTTCCCAATGAGGGTCATGACTTCTCAGCATCTGTGGGACTCTGGTCACCTCTGGGTACCTTTTGGGGTCAAAGGCAATTTCTCACGAAGCTAATGAACTTAAGCCTCGGGACCCCTCTGAGACTACTCGTAATTTCATATTTGATAGCTTATGTTCTCTGTTTTAGGTTTTACTTACCTATTTTTGGCTGTGCAGGGTCTTGGTTGCTTCTCGGGCTCCTCTCTGGTTGCAGGGCGGGCGCCTCTCACCGCAGCGTCTTCTCGTTCCAGAGCACAGCCTCCAGGATGCGCAGGCTTCAAGAGTTGCCATGCGGGGGCTTGGTTGCTCCGAGGCATGTGCAGTCTTCCCAGACCAGGGATGGAGCCCGTGTCTCCTGCATTGGCACGTGGACTCTTAACCACGGGGCCACCAGGGAAGTGCAATAGTTTGTGGTCTTAAAGAAAACCACCAAGTTGCCTAAGCTTCAGGCCCCTTGTGGGTGGGGGGTGGTGGCCAAGTGCCCGGCCCAGTACCGCCAGAGAAGCCCAGGGCCCCGGCTGCGGCCCCTCCACTGGGAGCTCAGTCTCCCCTCGCTGCCTTGTCAGCCCACCGTGCCCCAACCTGTTCCTGGGGAGATGGAGGCCCTTCCCGGCCCGCGTGACCCTGGCTGGGTGATCTCTCCTGCCCTAACGACGTGCTTCACAAGCAGCTGCTCTGCCAGGGCTGCTGCAGGGGCACCTGGGTGGGAGCACCCCAGCCTGTCTTGTACCTCCCTTTTCCCCTCCCACAGAGGGGGCAGGTGCCAACGTCAGCCTTGTTTCCCCAGCTGAGCCCCATCCCCAGAACTGCCAGGGCTGGGTAGGCTGGAGGATGGGCCTGCCAGATACAGAGAGGCCGCCGGGGTCTGGGAACCTGTCCCCTTCCTCCGCCAGGATGCGGACGGTGAGTCCCGGGCACTTCAGAGGCCCTAGGAGCTGAGGCTCCAGAAATACAACCTCCAGTCGATGGCCCTTGGCAGTTTACAACAGGCGCTCCCCAGACTCAGAGGGACCCCGCCAAACAGGTGCAGCAATCCCTGTTTATCAACAGAAGCAACCGAGGCTCAGAGAGGTTTAGGAACTTGTCCTCGGGACACACAGTCAAGAACAGGCCAGGGCTGGCACCCAAGCCTCAGACCTCAGACCCCACGCGATCTTCACCAAACTGAGACCCCGGGACGAGGCTCTCACACTGGCGTCTGAACCCATCCTGGATTCTCTGGGGGTGGACCCCATTCCCGCTCTGTGGGTGACAGGCTGCTTTGAATTCTGCTCCTTCCTGCCACTCAGTCAGGTCCGCCCCGAGCCCCCTTCCTTTCTGCTGCTGTGCATTCTGGGCAAACTCATTTTCATATCAAACCAAACAAAAGCTGGCTAAATCGGGAAGGTAAACACACCAGGAGAAATGCAGAGGCAGCAGAGAGAAGCCGGGAGGGCAGGGTGAGCTCCGACCTTGGAGCTGGCTCTGGAGCTCTCCACAGGCAGGCATCTCGGCCTCTCCGCTGGCCTCAGGCTCCTCACCTGTGAAATGGGGATACACAGGGTGAGGCTGCTGAAAGATGACCTACGTGAAGCATTCAACGGGGAGCCACACCTGCTAAGCTTGCTCACCTTGGTCCTTCCGGTGTAACCTGTGCTTTGGGGATCATCCGTGCCTCCGCATCTGCTCGGCCAGCAGGGAGAGCCGAGGCCTGGCACTGATCCCTCTTTCAGGAGGCCATGGAGCCCTTAGCCGTCAGCCCTCTGCACATGCAGCAGCCCACCCCCTCCACACCCTGAGGGCTCCCTCCTTCACGGGTACCCCAGCCCCCTTGAGTGCAGTGGCCAATCCCCAGCCGTGAGGGCGCCCCTCCCACACTGGCGGGGGGCAGGGGGAGGGGGGCATCCCACAGCAGCTGGCAGAGGTGGGTGCACTGGGCACCTGGCCCCTGGCGGTTCGCTCGACCACAACTACACAGCACAGCCTTGTATCGGGGCTGTGGGTGCGGCACCTGGGGCATAAACTGAAGCCACAGCTTGGCACCTCCTTCTCTGGCTGGGGTGGGGGTTCTGGGGCGTGGCTCTTGCCCCGGCTCTAGTGACGATGCTGGGCCACTGATCCGTCTCCGGGTGCCGTTGCCTGCCTCCCAGACGGGGCTTGACTCGGAGAGTAGGTAGGCTGAAGCCCCGTGGGGCAGAGAGGCAGAGGAGGGGCTCTGGCCTGGGGACCCAAGTCGGGGATGCTGTGACCGATTTTTAGGTGCCCTCATGCTTAAGCTTCTCAGGTAGCCTCCATGTCCTCATTCATAAAATAGGTGTTTTAATAAATGGCGTACCTGATACCATATTCTGCTAGGAACATCAGAAATGTGATAAAAGATAAACCCCATTGAAGCTCTAATAGTATCGTCACAGCAGGAAGAATTGACGTTAGATGCAAAGTGCGTTTATTTAACGTGTGTGTGTGTGTGTGTGTGTGTGTGTGTGTGTGTAGCATCCTTTCCCCCTAGTCTTTAAGCATTAAAACAAACCAAGCAACCCTAATGGGGAGACCTTCTATAAAATACTCGAGACCATCAAAACTATAAGATCATCAAAAACAAGGAAGTCTGAGAAACTGTCACTGTTTCCAGGAGCCTAGGGACTTCTAGGAGCCACCACCTGGTAAAGATTCAGCCTGCAATGCAGGAGACCTGGGTTTGGTCCCTGGGTCTGGAAGATCCCCTGGAGAAGGAAATGGCAACCCACTCCAGTATTCTTGCCTGGGAAAATCCCATGGACAGAGGAGCCTGGCAGCCTCCAGTCCATGGGGTCTCAAAAGAGTCTGACATGACTGAGCAACTAACACTAGGGAGATGGCTAAACCTCGAATGAGATTCAGGAGGGGATCCTTGAACAGAAAAGGGCCATATGGGGAAACTAACAAGACTCTGAGGAGATGATGCGGTTTTACTTAGAAGGTATCAGCCTGGGTTCCTTACTTGTGACAATCGCACGTGATGATGTGCAATGTGGGGAATGCTGTTGGGTGTGTGTGAACTTCTCTGAACTGTCTTCGTAACTCTTCTGTACATTTCGATCTGTCCTAAAACAAGAAGTTCATTAACAATGACCACCACCTAATACTCCCTTCCATCAAGACCAAGGGAGAGGTTCCTCTTTCTATTTCCTGTCTCCGTCTTGTATCTAACCTCAGCCTTGACCTGCAGACACAATACCATCTCTCCACGCCTTGTGTCTCGTCCTCCACTCTAGTTGGGTCCCTGACGGCATGGCGACTTGTCCAGAGGAGAAGAGGCAGGGCTGCCTCGAGGTCAGGAGCAGGGGACCCTGGTGACACAGAACAAGGCTGAATCTCGATTCTGCTGCTGCTTATGGAGTCTTGCTGAGCCAGTAGCCTGACCTCTCTGAGCCTCAGTTTTGTGTGGGGACAAAACGGGGAAATAGTGTAAAACCTCCATCAGGGGTCCAGCCTATTGTAGACTTGGAGTACCTGGAGGAGCTCCCTTCCTGTGTGTTCACTTGTGTGGCCAGGGCCATGTCCGTGCAATCCCTGAGGCCTGCCTGCAAGAGGGGGTTCCAAAAAGCTTAGTCAGTGTCTCCCGTGGCTACAGGCAGCCTAGCCTCAATTCCAGAGAAACAGCCTAGAAACTACTTAAGGCTCTTCCCTGGCTGCACTGACACAGTCTGGGGTGTGACTGGGTGCCTCCCTGCTACCCTGGGCCACCTGCCTTTGATGGAATGGTTCACCCATCCAGCCACTCACAGTTCACCCCTTTGCTCTCTGGGCACCTCCTCTGTCTAGACTCTGAGAAGCAGCTGTGAGCACACAGCTGAGCCCCGGTCCTCATGTCCAGGCCAGAAGAGACGTAAGCCAGAAAAGCTTGTGCACAAGTTCAGGTCGTCATGGCTGCTAAGAGCCACGTGAAGGAGCATGCCCAGGGCACAGAGGGGCCACCTCAGGCCGGTGGTCCAGGGAGGTGCCCGGGCAAGCTGACAGTGGCGCTGAGCCCCGGGGCGGCCCGAGCGGAGGACTGACCGCACGGGGAGGGGAGGTCATTGCGGCTTTTCGGGAGGCTGAGCGAGGCTTCGTGCAGCAGAGGAGTCCCAGGCCCCCAGACCCGGGGGGCCGCACAGACCATGGACAGAGGCTCTGGTTTTACTTCAGGGTCACTGGGAAGCTGTGGAAATGTGGGTTTTTTAATTAAACTGCTTTATTATAGTTAAAAAAAAAAAAAAAACCATAAACTGTGGCATTTTTAAGTGTACAGTTCCGTGGTGGTCAGTTCGTTCCCTTTGTTGTATAACCGTCACTACCGTCCATCTCCAGAACTTTTTCATCGTCCCCATGGAAACTCTGTCCCCAGTAAACCCCAACTCCTATGCCCCGTCCCCAGCCCCCGGCACCCAGCCTTGTACCTTCTGTGTTTATGAATCTGACGCGTTGAGCTACCTCATCGAAGGGAACCATACCCTGTCTTGTTGTGTCTGACTTATTTCACAGAGAGTTGGACGCGACTGCGTGACCAACGCTTTCCCTTTCACTTTATTTCACCTGGCGTGATCTTTTGCCTCAAGATTTATTCATGCTATAGCCTGTGTTGGAATGGCCTTGCTTTTTAAGGCTGGGTCCTGTTCCCTTATGTGGATAGACCACACTTTGTTTAGCCATCTGTCCATCAGTGGACACTGGGGGCGCTTCCACCTCCTGGCTCTTGTGAAGAATGTGGCAATGAACGTGGGTGTACAGATGTGTCTTTTTAAAATTTTTTTAGAAATGATTTTCTCTTGTTTTGGTTGCTCTGGATCTTCATTGCAGCACTCAGACTTCTCTGGTGACAGGGCGTGGGTTTAGTTGCCCCCAGGTGTGTGGGGTCTCAATTCCCCGACCAAGGATCAAATTCACGTACCCTGCTTTGGAGGGCGGATTCTTAACCACTGGATCACCAGTGTCAGTTGCTCAGTTGTGTCTGACTCTTTGCGACCCCATGGACTGTAGCCTGCCAGGCTCCTTTGTCCATGGGATTCTCCAGGCAAGAATACTGGAGTGGATTGCCATGACCTCCTCCAGGGGATCTTCCTGACCCAGGGATGGAACCCGAGTCTCCTGCATTGCAGGCGGATTCTTTACCATCTGAGCCACCAGCTGCTAAGTCGCTTCAGTCGTGTCCAACTCTGTGTGACCCCATAGACAGCAGCCCACCAGTCTTCCCCATCCCTGGGATTCTCCAGGCAAGAACACTGGAGTGGGTTGCCATTTCCTTCTCCAATGCATGAAAGTGAAAAGTGAAAGGGAAGTCGCTCAGTCGTGCCCAACTCTTAGCGACCCCATGGACTGCAGCCCACCAGGCTCCTCTGTCCATGGGATTTTCCAAGCAAGAGGACTGGAGTGGGGTGCCATTCCTGAAAGACTCTCCTTCTAGTTCTTTTGGATACATACACAGGCGTGGAATCGTGGGGTCCCCTGGCAGCTGGGACAGTCAAACATGGGGGCAGACTGGACTGGACTTACTTCGGAAAATGCCCCCGGAGGCTGTGGGTAGTGGGTGCTGAGTGTGGGGCGGGGGTTGCAAATGGGAGGCCACGGTGGCACCACCAGGGGAGTCATGACTAACAGTGGGGCCGGAGAGGTGGCTGGGTTCTGGAATCTGTCTTAGAGGCAGTGACCACTTAGTCACTTAGAACTTAGTAACTAGTTGGATGTGGGGCTGAAGGAGACAGAGGATCAAGGCTGACTCCTAGGTTGTGGCCCCAGCAGCCAGGTCAATGGTGGCACCTCCTGCTTTCAGCGGAAGGCGATGGAAGGTGTCGGTTGGGAATTTATTGGAGAAGTCAAGTCAGGGACACAGAACACTCTTGGGGCCTGTGTGAGTTTCTTAGGACAGCTGTAACCCAGTATCACAAGCTGGTTTGTTGTCTCCCAGAGACAACAGAGGATTATGGTCTCCCAGTTCTGAAGGTCAGAAGTCTAAATTCAAAGTGTCTGCAGGGCCAGGCTCCCTCAGATTGGGGTAGCATCTTTTCTCCTCTCTCTGAGCTTCTGGTCAACCTTGTTTGCAGCAGCATCCCTCCAGTCTCTGCCTCTGCCGTCACGTGGTCCCCTCCCTGGGGGTCTGTGTCCAGATTCCCCCTTTTTAGAAGGACACCAGTCCTGTTGGAGTCGGGCCTGCCTTGAGGATCTCATTCTAATTCGGATACATCTGCAAAGACCCTGTTTCCACAGCAGGTCACATTCGCAGGTACCAGGGATGAGGCCTTCGACGTATCTTTCAGGTGGGACGAAATTCAACCCATCAAGGACTCTTGTTCCCCCTCAAGCGAGTGGCTTTGTAACTGTGATGCTGAGTCATCTTTTTTCACCAGAGCACCCCTGCAGGACCTGAGACGCCCATGGTTTTTCCCCACACCCCCCAGTTCCCAACCTCTGCTTTCTCCTCCCGGCCCCTTCCTGTGCCCAGCTGTGTGCAGTGGAGCGGGGTTGATGTACCACTGAGTGCTTAATCCTCTCCCTTCCAGTTGACCCTGCCCAGGCCCCACTGGGCTGCCTCCCTCCCAGACTTCACCTCCTCTTGATGACAAATGAATGATTTCTCACTTTTCCCATTTATGGTTGTTTTTCCTCTTTAAGGGACCCGCTCAGCCTGTCCGATGAGTGATGGCCAAACAAATTTCAAGCGACAAGGAAATGTCCCCAGTGCTTCTCCTTAGTTCTTTGAGAGATTAGGGGTTTGTGGGCAGGGGCGGGGGTGGGGTGGGGTGCGGTGCACACGTGGCTTTCTCGCCTCTTTGGGGCTGGAGGCTGCAGAGAAGTGAGGCAGAGAAGCAGAGCCTGGGCACTGCTGAGGATGGGGGCCACCCCACCTGTTCTCTGTCTGCCCTTCTCTTGAGTTCCCTGGCCCCCTTCTTCTTGGAGGGGGGTCACTTTACCCTAGGTAACACTCCTGGGTGTGCGGAGGGGACCAGAATGGAATTGAGGGGTGGGGAACTAAGTCCCTTGAAGGTTAGGGCAGTGGGTGGGGGAGTCTGAGTCCTGGGGATACTAGGGCTGAAGTCTCCTCAATCCTCTGTTTGAGAAGAGACGGCTGTGGCAGGCATACAGTGGGCGTCCAATAGATGTCACTCCCTGCCCTCCTCCTCCTCCTCTCCTACACACTCACACGGCAGAGTTTGGTGCTTTCAAAGGACTCGTTGTATTTCTCAGGAGCAGCCCCTACTGAGCACGCAGTGTGGGCCAGCATGGCCCTGCGTGACTGTGAACGTGACCTTGACCTTGTTGGATTCTCTTCCTTAGGAGGCTGAAGTGTGGTTCACTCAGTGAGTCCTCTTTGCTAATGTCACCCACGCATGTTTACTTAATCATGTCTTTATTGAAAAGTGGTCCTCGCATATTTAAAAGACTGGGATCCTGGTGTAAGGCCCCAGCTTCTCAGAGTGGCTTCCTGGCAGAAGTCCCTTAGTGACCTCTTTAAAAGGGGGCAGAGAGACCCAGTGGGGAGGCCCAGCAGAGGACAGGTGCAGGCAGCCTGGTATAGGGGTTACCAGCTCAGGAGACAGACACTCAGGTATAAGGGTCATCAGCTCTGTGCCTTTAGGAAGGTTTTTAACCTCTCTGTGCCTCAGCCCCCGCTTCCATCAAATGGGCACAATCATGGCAACTACTTGAGACCAGTCTGTCTGGCTTCTGAGTCTGTGTTCTAACCCACTGCCCTCCCTGCCAAGGGGTGAGAACCACCATCCCTGGGAGGGGGTGGATCTTCATCTCCCAGGTACCAGCTGTCCGCCCCCAGGGCACGTTACCTGTCCACTCTCTCCTCATGTGCAGAATGGGAAGAGGGCCGCCCATCCTGCGGGGTTAAACGGGCCGAGCTTCTTCAGGCAGCGTGTGCCGTGCACCGGGCCGGGGTCAGCCTCCCAGAAGGACCAAGGCCATCCTCCCCTTCTTCATCCTCTTCCTTCAGCCACTGGAGGGATGGGGGCGTGGAGGGGCGCTGTGAATGGAGATGCTGTCCCAAGGCTGGGCACATGCCCACTGGCCTAGGCCTCAGTCTGCTGCAGGAAAGCGCCCCCCAATACCCCCCGACCCCGACAAAACCCCGCCTTTTCTCCCCAGCCCCCTCCCTCCATCCAGGCTGCAAGGCCAACCTCTCTGCCCCTTCCCACCCTCTCCGCTGGCCTCTCCATTATCAGATCTGGAGCCCATAAAAGGAGCCCTTATGAGCCGGGTCAATAGATCTCACTTTGGGAGATGAAAGCGTGGGGGCTGGGGAGCTGAGTGGGGAGCGGAAGGCGGAGGCGGCAGGCGTTGGGGCCAGGGGGTGGGCGGCGTGGAGTTCTGAAGGCCCCCACGCGGAATCGGCAGATTGAAAAGCTGCTTTGATGGCCTCTCGGTTTATCTCCGTCGTGAGCGGACGCATCCATGTGGCAGGGGCGAGGGGAGCCGGGCGGGAGGCTGGCCGCGTTTCAGATTTGATTTCCGGGGGCTTGTGATCCATCGTCTCTGCATAAAAAGGGATTAATATCTGCGGCTGAGTATTAAGCGAGCACCCAGACACACACATGCGCGCGCACGCACGCACACACGCACACACACGCATGCACACGTGTGTCCACACATCGTTGCCCCGAGCCGCTGAGTCAGGGGCCATCCCCAGGGTCCCCAGAGCCTCAGGGTGGGCCGTGCTCCGGCACCCCAGGGGCTGCTCCTGCCCACAGCCCGCGGCCCCCAAGCTTGTGAGAGGACGGAGTCCCCGAGCCCATTATATAAATAAAGCGAAGGGGCGGAGACCTGATCCCATTTGGGGGGATTAGTTACTCAGGAGGCTGGGGGATTAGGGTGTCAGCAGGATGGGAGAGAGGGTGACCGTGGAGAGAAGGGGGCTGGCGTTTGCACCCTGATCACAGCCCCCCAACTTGGAAGACGCCCCAGCAGCCTCCGGTCATTTGCCCGCATCACGGGCAGGGCTGGGAGGTGTGCTGTTAATGGCGGCTCCACCCATCTGCCCAGGGAAGGGACCCACCCCCCACCCCCACCCCCCCGGAGGCCTTGGTGGACGGAAGGAGGGGAAAGTGATGACGGTTCTGTGACCCTCCTTTGCTGGGGGATGGGGGCTCCTGCTGTCTCTCTGTGACCTATTTGGCCCGTTCTCCCTTTGCTTAAAAACGCATCACGCATCTCACCCTGCTACAGAGGGGCAGTAGGAGGTGCCCAGGTGGCCTAGCCTGGAGCCTGGAGAGTGGAGAGAGGTGGGAGGGGGAGCCTTACTCCTCCGGAGGCCGATGATTGTCTCTTAATTAGACTGGGGAGGGTTTGGGGCTGGGAGGCAAAGGAGGAATCAAGTCAAGCCTTTCCTGGGATGGAAAAGAACCTCTGAACCCCGTCACCCCGAGCCCTCCCCAACCCAGCACGGCTTACCTCCCCAGGGGGACAATCACCTGCTTCCAGGGATTCTCCAAGTGTGGCCCCAGCACCAGGGGCAGCAGCAGCACCTGGAACTTGTCAGAAATGCAGATTCTACCCGCTGCATTAGACACGCTATGGGGGGCGGGGCCCATGCATCTTAGGTCCTCCCAGGGATTCAGATGCTGGCTCAAAGGTGAGACCCACTGGTGTGGTCCGTGATGTCTGTGCGGCAGGAACTGGGCCTGTTTGCAGGGTGGACAGAGCGCCTGAAACACACCAAGTATTTAAAGAATGTACTCAGTTGTGTCCAACTCTGCAACTCCATGGACTATAGCCCACCAGGCTCCTCTGTTCATGGAATTCTCCAGGCAAGAGTACTGGAGTGGGCTGCCATTTCCTCCTCCAGGGGATCTTCCCGACCCAGGGATTGAACCCACGTCTCTTGTGTCTCCTACATTGGCAGGCAGATTCTTTACCACTGAGCCACCTGGGAAGTGTCTAAAAGATGGGAGCAAAGGAAGGTGTCAGGATAGGGGAGGAGAGAGGAGGAGGAGTTAGGAAGAAAGTTGTGTCTGTGGATGGGCGTGGTCCTCACCCAGGGCGTACATTACCCGCAGCTGCCCGTGCCCCTCCTCCCATGCCAACGCAAGGCCAAGTCCACTCGTAGACTCAGCACCACCTGCGCTCTGAGCAGCTTTTGCTTCAGGAGCCCAGTTGGCCTGATCCAGTTCCCCTACAGCTCCCGCCAGTCACAGCCACCAACAGAGATTTCTGCTCCGTGGTCCTGCTTTGGTGACACATGGGTGGTGGCTGTGCCTCTCTTCCCAGCCCGTGCCCAGCGATGCCCACTGAGAACTTGAAATGGGTCAGGCTGGGAGTGTTTACACCACGGACATTGACAAGCACTGCGAATCGAGGCTTCTTTATCTTTCCTGTGGCGGCTTAGTCGCTAAGTCATGGCAGACTCTTGTGACCTCATGGACTGTAGCCCGCCAGGCTCCTCTGTCCATGGGATTCTCCAGGCAAGAATACTGGAATGGGCTGCCATTTCCTCCTCCAGGGGATCTTCCTGACCCAGGGATGGAACCTGGGTCTCCTGCTTTGCAGGCAGATTTTTTACTGACTGAGCTACGAGGGGAGCCCTGGAAGAGCTTGTTCAATGCTCAGCAGCTCACTGCTGCGGGCAAGGACTGAAGGGAAGAAGGGAGTGGTCCGTGTTCTCAGTAGGGCAGCCAGCCTGCAGTCTGCCAGGCCCGCCACCGCTCACCGCTACTTAGAGATTCCAGACGCTGGGCTAAAAAGGGGAAACGGGTCTTGTTTGCTCTACCAGCCTCCCTATGGGGGAGATGTCAACATCCCCATTTTATAGATGGGTAAACCAGCTCAGAAGGGTCAGGCAGTGCACCCTAAGCCACACAGCAAGAATGTGGCCAGGAGGCAGTTAGACCCAGGCTGGCTGCCGTGTCTGCAGGCTGGCTGCCGTGTCTCTGGTAACCCAGCCCTCAGGGAAGGTCCAGGTGAGACACCCATACAACCTACACATTCGAACCTGTTTCCCACACAGGGTTTGGAGTTGAGGTGACCTTGGTTCCCTGGCCAGGCCTACAGGGGCCAATGCTGTCTTTGGGGATGTCCCCATGAGAATCCCCCTAGATTCCAGCTATTGGGCTTCCTTGTTGCAGCCCCAGCTCACGCTCGAAGCAAGGCTTGCCTCTCAAGGCCCAGGCCAGTGCCCACCCCAGGCTCCTGAGACTCTGGCCAACAGCCTGCTGAGCTCCTGGCGTGCCCCGGGGAGGCCTGGACAATTCAGAGGAATTAGGGCTGCCCCTCTCTGCCCCCCTGCCCACGCCACATTGCAGAGAGGGAGCGTGGGGAACAGCAGCCTCGCGCTCTGAGATGAGAGAGGGAGAGAGGTCAGCGCTCGGGCCCTCTCTGCTCCCAGCAGTCATGCAAATGGATGGTTTCAATCAAGGCCGCCCCAGGGGGCCGAGGAGATGCAATCAGGCATCCTCACCCCAAGCCGGGGCCTCCACTCCTCCCTGCAGCAGCCTCCACTCCTCCCTGCAGCAGCCTCCCCTCAGACCCCGCCGCCCCCGGCTCCGTTCCTTCTCTCTGGGCTTCTGTCTGTCCGCTGTCCTGCTTTTGCAACTGAATCTTATTTCCATCTTGCCATCTGTCCATCTTTCCTCCCTCTGCCGCCCTCTACCCCTGTGCCCACACGCAGGACCCCCAGAGGCCTTCCAGAGTCTGGGTCCCCAGCCTGGAGCATCCCTCCCACACTGGCCGCCCCTCAGGGATGCTCTTCCCCAGGCCCATGCCCCATCTAGCGTCACTGTCCACGGAGTCACAGCAGCTTCTTGCTGGCTGCTCGCGGGGGAGGGGGTTCTGCTCCCCTGTTCTCTGGCCGCAGCTCCTCTTCGGCCCCCATTCATTCATTCATTCATTCATGCCCGGTTTCACTCCGTCAGAGAGGAGTCCTGGGGTCTTTGTCAGGAGCCCTGCACGGCACTGTGCTACGCCGGGGGAACTGAATACAGGGGCAGGTATCCCCAGCCCCTCAGGGGGCTTGTTGGAAGGATGGGGGGAAGGGGGAGAAAGAGGAAGGTGAGGAAGAGGAGGGGATGGGAGGACCATGAGGAAGAAGGAGGCGGAGCGGGGAGGAGGGGGGACGAGGGGCTGGGAAGAGCAGAGCGGGGAACAGGACCACCTTGGCTCCAAGCAGAGGTGCAGATGTTGCCCGCATCGCTGTGCTCTTCCTGACGCTGTGTTGTGTTTGGAAAGTGATGAATTTCAGCACCAGCTAATTAGTCTCTAATTAGCAAGTGGAGTGTAAACAGTCACAACAGATGGGGGAGAAAAGGCATTAGCAGTAATGACCCTTCTTCTGGGGCAGAGTCTCAAAAAGAGGCACTTCCTTGGAGAAGCTGAGTGGAGGGCAGGCTGGAGGAGGCGAGGGGGCCGGGCGGTGCCTGCTGGTGCCAGGTGCCCCGGCGGGGTCTGCAGAGAGGGTGCCTGTTGGTGCCTGGGGGGCCAGTCTGTGTCCCCGACACTCTCCACCAACGTAGCCGGGAGAGTCCACGTGGCAGCACAGAGCACCTTGGGAAGGGAGTTTTGTAAGCGAAGGGGAGCCGCCACGGATATGACTGCGGGGACCACGGTGGATCCCAAGCTAGGATGTGTCCTAAGGGCCTTGGGACCTGTGTCCAGGGCCTTGCGGTTTCCCAGACTGTTTCCACTCTCGCTGGGGGCACACACACCTGTGTCGCCGGCCACTGACCGATGACCAGACAGGCTACCGGCATCTGTGCTTCCAGGGGTGCAGGACCGGAGAGGCTGAGGAAGTGGGTTGGGATGCAGTGGCTGGCACGACCTCGTCAGCACCCCCAACTCAAGGGGACACAGAAAGGAGGACTTCTGTGTGTCTGGGGCGGCTAAGCACTCCTCTGCCAGCATCCGGCTGCGAGGATGGCTGGAGGGAGCGGCCCCAAGAGAGACAGGAGCCACAGACGGAGCATCCAGGAAAAGGGCGAGAGAGGACCAGGGCAGACCCTGAAAGGGGAGAGGAGGCCCGCTCACGTTCACGCCCTTCTTTACTGCACGCGAACACTCTTAGTCACTCAGTCGTGTCCTACACTTTGAGACCCATGGACTGCAGCCCGCCAGGCTCCTGTGTCCATGGGATTCTCCACCAGGCAAATAGTACTGGAGTGGGGTGCCGTTTCCTCCTCAGATCTTCCTAACCCAGGGATCGAACTGGGTCTCCTGAATAGGCAGGTGGATTCTTTACTGTCTGAGCCACCAGAGAAGCCCCAGCCCCTCTTTATTAAATGTCTTAAGTGCTCATCTGGGCCAACTGGTGGGCTTGAGGCCACAGAGAACTCCCTGGGCTGGGGCGGGGAGCAGGCCTCTGACACCCCACGTTGCCGCTCCAGTGCCAGGCAGACGTCTTCCTTCTCTGGAAAACAACAAAGCTGAGCACCGGGCTCCACCTGCAACACTGCAAGAGGGAGCCCCGGCCTCGTCTTCCCTCAGAGAAACCTTCCCCCGGGGCTGCCATTGTAGCCTAATTAACAGACCTATTGTCTCGCCAGCCTGGCACCCATGCGGGTAAGAAGGGCGGTTCCACGTCTGGCAATGTTACCCCATCCCTGGCAGCTTGTTAGGCTGGTGGATTCCGCTCGGGCTTCTGGAGGTGCTGCTTCTCCCGGAAGGCAGGGCTCCCGGGGGCTCCCTCCCTCCCCAGCACCTGACTCTGGGGCTGGGAGATGGCCAGCAGCCTTCCTCCAGGGCCCAGGCCTCCTGTCGGGGGAAGCAGTTGGCTCCCGCTCTGGGGCTGGGGCAGAGCGCCGGGATGTTCACTGCACCAGCGTGCGGCCACCCAGGTGGGCCCCCGAGCACGGGAACACGTGGACGTGGACCCAGCCCAAGTCTGGAACAGGACCCCTAGCCGTTGGCGTTTGGAGCCGGATCGTTTCTCGTCGTGGGGCAGTCCTGAGTATTATATGGGGCATCACAGAGTCTTTGGGTCTCCCCACTAGATCCTAATACTGCTCCACACCCACTGCACTCGTGACAACCAGAAACATCTCCAGACAGCATCACGTGTCCCCTGGGGAGGTGTTCCCCCCACCTACCCGCCGGTTGAGAACCCTGGTCCAGACAGAGAGAAAAATGCGTAAGAGATCACTCAAAGGTGACTCGATGGAGGTGACAACGCAGAGATGGAGGCGTGTATCCCCCCAGCCCTGGGGATCAGGCCGCAGTGCCCAGGGGAGGTGGGTGGGGAAGCCATGTGGTGCGTCAACAGGAGCAGACCCTGGGGATCAGGCTATGTGGTGGGGGGGGCGGGGAGGGTGGAGGGCAGGTAGGAAGCCACAGCTGCTGGCTTCTTCCATCTCACCAGTATTTCCAGAACATTCATCACGTTTCTGGTTCAGTGACAAAAGGGTTCTGTATTCCTCATTAAGGGCTTCTCTGGTGGCTCAGCGGTAAACAGTCAGCCTGCAGTGCAGGAGACATGGGTTCAAGCCCTGGGTCGGGAAGATCCCCTGGAGGAGGAAATGACAACCCACTCCACTATTCTTGTCTGGGGAATCTGATGGACAGAGGAGCCTGGCGGGCTACAGTCGGTGGGGTCGAGAAAGAACCAGGCACGATGTAGCGACTAAACAACAGCAATCCTCATTAGGGAGTATTTTATCTGTTGGCGACAGGGTGCCACGGAAGGAATTATAGCAGGAAGCGCGTAATTGGAAATCCCTTTAATTAAGGAGCTCAAGCTAATGACTGGAGGCCAGGAGGCCAGCCAGGGATGGGCAGACAAAGCCTGGAGCAGAGATGAAGGGAGAAGGGGCAGAGGGGTCTTGTGGATTTGAGGGATAGTTAGATGGGTGATGGGATGCGGGAACCACGGATGGGCATCGCTGTCTGTGGCTCGGATGGGGGACAAACACTACTAACTGTGCTGGAGAATTAGGAGAATTCTGCAAATTTGCAGAGACCTGAGTTCAGCTTTGGGTCTTTTGACTTTTACAAGCCTGTGGGTAAGTGCTAAGTCGCTTTGCTGCTGCTGCTGCTGCTAAGGCGCTTCAGTCGTGTCCGACTCTGTGCGACCCCATAGACGGCAGTCCACCAGGCTCCCTCGTCCCTGGGATTCTCCAGGCAAGAATCCTGGAGTGGGTTGCCGTTTCCTTCTCCAGGGGATCTTCCTGACCCAGAGATCAAACCCATGTCTCTCATGTCGTTTGCATTGGCAGGCGGGTTCTTTACCACTAGCGCCACCTGGGAACACCTTACAGCCTGGCAGCTGTCAAAATCAGGTCAGTTCATTCAGGCAAGAGATGAGGGTGAAAGATCTGGGAGGCATCAGCTATCTAAGCAATAGCTGACGGCAGGAAAAAAAAAAAAAAAAGGTGGATCTTCTTACCAAAGGAAAAGGGTGGCTGTGAGAAGGCTGAGAACAGGAACCAGGAAACACCCGCATTTCAGAGCCTGGGGACTAAGAAGAGCAGACCCAAGAGGCAGAGAGGCAAGAGAAGAACCTGGAGCAGGCGACGGGTAACCCAGTTTAGAGGGTTTCAGGGGTGGTCGGCTGGCCAGACACCCCATAAGCCTTCTTCAGTTCAGTTCAGTCGCTCAGTCGTGTCCAACTCTTTGTGACCCCATGAACTGCAGCATGCCAGGCCTCCCTGTCCATCACCAACTCCCAGAGTTCACCCAAACCCATGTCAATTGAGTTGGTGATGCCATCCAGCCATCTCATCCTCTGTCGTCCCCTTCTCCTCCCGCCCCCAATCCCTCCCAGCCTCAGAGTCTTTTCCAATGAGTCAACTCTTCGTGTGAGGTGGCCAAAGTACTGGAGTTTCAGCTTTAGCATCATTCCTTCCAAAGAACACCCAGGACTGATCTCCTTTAGAATGGACTGGTTGGATCTCCTTGCAGTTCAAGGGACTCTCAAGAGTCTTCTCCAACACCACAGTTCAAAAGCATCAATTCTTCGGCACTCAGCTTTCTTCACAGTCCAATTCTCACATCCATACATGACCACTGGAAAAACCATAGCCTTGACTAGATGGACCTTTGTTGGCAAAGTAATGTCTCTTGGAACTGATGATTAGGAGAAATTGGAGCCTCTTGTAAGGGAAGATAGAAGGGGCTATGTTTCCCCGTGGGCTTTTAGCTGGAAGCTTTGTAGGCATCACAAGGGGTTGGCATTCCCACCAGCCTTCACCCAAATCGGTTTCCTCCTAAAAGGTTATATGGTGCTGTGACGTTTGTTAAGACTCCCAGCGGACACAAGGTTAGAGGCAGGGAGGTGAAAGTAAGACCAAGACAGAATTTAAGATGAGCCAGTGGGGATGTAGTTCTTACATGATTGCTTCCATCCAACCAGCAGTCTAGGCCCCACCAAGGACCAGATGCATCCCAAGCTTATCCCTAAACTTATCCCTAAACTTATCCCTATACCTGTTTATGGGGTCGTTTGTGTTCCATGGATCCTGTAGAGAAAAAAGAGGACACCAGAAGTGAAATAAGAAGTTGGAGCAAAGTGTGAAGAAACGTGCTTCCCCTGCCTTTAAGTATTGGTCCAACCTAGACCATGCAGGGGTAGACGGAAGGGTCTGCCCCTCGCCCTCCACACTGAGCTTCACTAGCCCCACAGGCAGATGGGAACGGTCCAGCATTATGGAAGCTTCTATCCTATCTTGCCTATGGTCTAGATGGTAAAGAATCTGCCTGCAATGCTAGAAACCCCGGTTTGATCCTTGGGTTGGGAAGATCCCCTGGAGAAGGAAATGGCAGCCCACTCCAATACTCTTGCCTGGAAAATTCCATGGATGGAGGAGCCTGGCAGGCTACAGTCCACGGGGTCACAAAGAGTCAGACACGACTGAAGAGACTTAGCACACACGAATTACTCCAGTATGATCTCATCTTGCTAAGTCCCTTCAGTCATGTCTGACTCTGTGCGACCCTACAGACGGCAGCCCACCAGGCTCCCCCGTCCCTGGGATTTTCCAGGCAAGAACACTGGAGTGGGTTGCCATTTCCTTCTCCAATACATGAAAGTGAAAAGTGAAAGTAAAGTCGCTCAGTCATGTCCAACTCTTAGCGACCCCATGGACTGCAGCCTACCAGGCTCCTCCACCCATGGGATTTTCCAGGCAAGAGTACTGGAGTGGGGTGCCATCGCCTTGTCCGATGATCTCATCTTACTTAATTCCATCTTCAAAGACCCTGTTTCCAAGTGAAGGTAGTGGTCTGAGACTCCTAGAGGCCATGAATTTGGATGCAAGGGGGATCCTGTTCAACCAAGTACACCAGCCTACCTTGCTCCCTTATATTAAAAGCCTTCTCTAAGTCAGCTCCCTAACCTATCCTGTTTAATGACGGCACCACCGTTCATCTGGACGTTGCTCCCTCCAGTTTCTGACTAGAAAATCAAGGCCTGAGGAGCTGGAGTGGATTTTCCAAAGCCTCCAGCTCCCAGCAGTGGCAACGGGCCAAAGGCAATCCCTCCTCATCCAGCGCGGGCTGCCCTCTGCTAAAGCTCAGTGCCCCCATCCCGGTCACTCATTAACAGGGCGCCCTGCTGCCAGCTCGTAAGAGCTTTTCAATACAAGCTAATCCAGCCCTCCTCTCCCCAGAATCATCTTTCTTCTGGACTGAGAAATATTTTCTCCCTATGACTAAAAAGAGAGCCAAGGGGCTTCTCTGGCAGTCCAGTCTGGCTTTCACTGCAGGGAGCCACAGATTTGATCCCTGGTCCGGGAACTAAGATCCCACAAGCTGTGTGGGACAACAGCAACAACAGGAAAAAATGAAAAATAAAAAGACAGTCAAGTCTCCCCAAAGGAGATACTTACAGAAGGCTTAAGTGGCCAAAAGTATGTAAGAAGACTCAAGAAAGAAGAGAGAAAAGAGATACTCAGGGTCCATGAGCGTGAGAGAGCTTCCAAGGGGGCTCAGACGGTAAAATCTGCCTGCAACGTGAGAGACGTGGGCTCAAACCCGGGGTCAGGAAGATCCCCTGAAGGAAGAAATGGAAACCCACTCCAGTATTCCTGCCTGGAGAACCCCATGACAGAGGAGCCTGGGGGGCTACAGTCCATGGGGTCTCAAAGAGTCAGACCCGACTGAGTGACTAACACACACATTCTCGAGAGGGAACCACCTGAGGGAGCTGCAGAAATTGGAGAGAGTTCAGGGGCCCCAGAGGAGGCAGAGGTGCAAGGGTGCGGCAGCCCCTTCACCTGCCGCCTCCTGCATCTGTGCCTCACTGCAGAGCAGGTGGATGTGCTGGTGGGTCCATACATTATCTGGGGCGGGATATGGCTGGAGGGACTCTTCTCTTAGCCCTCTTCTCACCCGGAAATAAACGCTTTGACCTTGAGGGGATAAATGATGTGTTTTGAGTGGATGAGCCACAGAGAGATTGACCTGCCGTTGCGGATGGTGGCTCCGCAGCGTCCAGGAGTCAACAGACGCAGGGAAGGGATGGGGGATGGGTGGACACAGCCACAGAGGGAGACAGAGCAGGATGGGGGAGAGAGAGGGGCCTTCCCCTCGACTCTTCTGGAAGAAGAGGGGTGGTGCCAGTAGGTGCGCGGCAGCTGGGAGGTCCTGGGGCTGTGAGCCCTAAGCTCTGCCCTTCTGGGAGGGCTGGAGCTCAGTCATTTAGTCGATAAGTCCTGTCTGACTCTGCGACCCCATGGACTGCGGCCCGCCAGGCTCCTCTGTCCCTGGGATTTCCCAGGCAAGAATACTGGAGTGGGTCACCATGCCCTTCTCCAGGGGATCTTCCCGACTCAGGGATCGAACCCAGGTCTCCTTCATTGGCAGATGGATTCTTTACCACTGAGCCACCAGAGGTGCTCAGTTACACCTCCTGATTCTTAAACCCTCCTGGGAGAACACAGTGCAGACAGCCCCTGTTGACCTCGCGCTTGACGAGGCGGGAGGCTGCCTTGGGACCCAGTCTGGGCGTTAGACTCGGCCAGGCGTGGGTGTGAGTCCCGCCTCTGCTGCTCACACCCACGTGACCTCGGGCAGACCCTCAGCCTCACTGCCTGGCTGCTTCCCCGTCTGCTGGAAGGGCGGCGATGACCTTGAAGGCTGCCATGCGGACGTGGTGAGACGGGTCTCGGAGGCCCCGGGACAGCCTGGCACGAGGCAGGCACTTCACACGAGGCAGTGCTCTCTCGGCACGTGCCCAGACCGTCAAGGGGGCTGTGGGACCCAGAGCACGCAGAGAGCCCCCTGAGGCTTTGGAGCTGTGCTCGGCAGTGGTCAGAACCCCTTCATCGTGGCGGTCCTGTTTCTGTCTGATGCATCCTCGACGCCCCTTCTCCAGCCCCAGATCCCAGACCTGGACGCCACCTGGACACCCACATACACCTAGAACTAGTCTCAGCATTTTCTCCCAAACCAGCTCTCCTCCAGGGTTTGAGTCTCAGGAACCATCACCGCTGACCTTCTCCCTCGGACAAGCCCCCACTTCCGATCCTACAAGGAACCTTCTCCATCTGTCTCCAGAATAGCTCCCAAGTCCCCATACTTCTCTGCGCCCCGACAGCAACTGATGCTGAAAGCTTGACCTCGGTGCACTGGCGCTGAATCTAATCTCGGAGACAGAGTCTGGGGCGAAGCAGAAAAGCATAGCTTTATTGCTTTGCCAGACAGAGGGGGACACAGCGGACTCAAAAAACTGTGTATCCCAACCCAGGGGGTTTTGGGGGGGGTTTATAGCGGTGGTCCAAGGCTGGGGTTGCTGGGAAGACTGGGGTGTGTGCAGAGTCTGCGCTCCTTTCATCTGGCCTCATGTGAGCTCTTGATGGCTTCTCTGGTTCCTTTCATCTGGTCTCAGGTGGCCTTCCCTGCTTCCCTGGTTGCTCAGCAGTAATGAATCTTCCTGCCAATGCAGGAGACGGGGGTTTAGTCCCGGAATTGGGAAGATCCCCTGGAGGAGGAAATGGCAACCCCCTGCAGTATTCTTGCCTGGGAAATCCCATGGACAGAGGAGCCCGGTGGGCTACAGGTTGCAAAAAGTCAACTTGGCGACTGAGCATGAGTACCAGTCTCCCCCGGAATAAGGATTGCTGACATCTTCCGCTTGTTGGGGGTTTCCGTTCCGTAAAGAGCTCAAAGATCCTGTCGTGTGTATCCCTTGAGGCAGACCAGACCCGCCCCGAGGCTGCACTGCTCTTCCCTGGCTGCTCTTCCCTTGTCTCTGCGTCCACGCCCTTCCCTGACCACCCGCCTCTGGAATTTTCTCTGTGGGACCCAGGGAAGCTCGTGGAGTGTGGAGTCTGTTCCCTACAAACAGGGAACAGGGGACGTGGAAAGGCTGCCGCGCCCCGGAGCCCCATGGTGCCCTGCTCAGTTTCACCACCACCAGGGCCCAAGCTAAAGCCGCCTCTCTTCTCAGCATCCTCTCTCTCTCTCTCTGGGCAGGGAAGTACTTTTCCCCCAGAAATGAAAGACAGTGAGGTCTCCAGAAGGAGGTATTGCTCCCTGGAGATCGTGTCTCCCTGGAATCCCCAGCAGCAGCCCCTGATGGACTCTTTTTAAAAAAATGTTTATTTGGTTGTGGTGGGTCTTAGTCATGGCACGTCCGATCTTCAGTTGTAGCATGCGAACTCTTACTTGTGGCTTGTGGGATTTAATTCCCTGAACAGGGGTTGAACCTGGGCCCCATGCATTGGGAGTGCAGAGTCTTAGCTGCTGGGCCTCCGGGGAAGTTGCCCCGATGGACTCTTGGCATCTGCTTTTACCTCCTTCCGTTCCTGTCCTGCAGGAGGGACAGGGAAAAGTGCAGCTGTCACTTCATGAGCTCTGAGACTGCGTGGTCTTGGTCCCCACTCTGTCCCAGGGTGTCACGAGGTGACCAGTGCAGAGGTGACAGTCCAGAGCCGCTGGACTCACCCATGAGAGAATGACTCACAAAGATCCCTGGCTGCCCCAGTAATCCTCAGCGCCGCCCCACCGCCCCCAGAACCCACGGGACCTGGTCCCCATGCCCGCGGCTTGTGGTACTCCGAGACACCTCACCCACCAGAATGCTATCTCTGCAGCCAGCCTGCAGGGCCTCCCGGTGGGGCCGCATGTCTGTCTTTGTGTTCTGGGGCCTCTCCTGTAATCGGTGTTCCCTGAACGGAAGGGTTGGTGAGATGAGTCATGACCTTGAGAAGGTGTGTGTCCTTTACTCCAACCTTTCTAAGGGTTGCTCCGCACCATTCCCAGCTTCTTCGTCTTCTCGAACTGTGTTGGACTCTCCTCTGGGATCCAGGGAACAAAACGGGACTAGACTTGGGAGAGGCTAGAGATGGAGCTTGGGCTGGCCCTACCGCCCTAACAAGCCCCCAGGATGCACGCATGTGTGTGCACATACACACAACTCCTGAGCACAATCCATAAGCCCCTTTATCCTCTGAGACCCCGACCCTCCCAAGTCATGTATTCAAAAACCCGGCTAGGAGATGCCTCTGCATTTCCTCGTGTTTTCCTTACCCCAGTTCTGCGAGGCAGGAGCTATGATCTTCACCTCGTTCTCCTCCAATGAAGAAATCAGCTCAGAAGGTTTAAGTGACTTGTCCAAGGTTGTGCAGCTCCTAATAGGAGAAGCCAGAGCTCGAAGCCAAGTTTAGCCTGCAGATTGCGCCTGTGGCCGCTGGGCCAGCCACGCTTCAGTTCTCATGCCCGGCAGCCACCATCCTTCACCCTCCATCTTCGTCGTATGGAATCACCTGAAGTCCCCAGAAGCCACTGCTGCCTCACGCCTCCTGGCTTCTGCACACCCCACCCTCTGCCCGAGACAGCCTTCCTCGGCCCGATGCAGGACCCACCTTTCCTGATGGTCCCTCCAGGCCCGGCCATGTGTCACAGGCTTCCCTCCACCGTCACAGGGTTTGCCCATCTCCCTGTGAGCCTGTGAGCAGCCGGAGGGCAGAGGTTTTCTTCCAGCTCATTGTGCCACCTCCCGCATACAGTAAGTGCTCAATAAAACTTGCTGAATTAGCAAGTTGAGTGAAGGGACGAAGGAATGAAATGCATACCCTGGATTACAACTGAGAGCCTCTGTGTGAGACGGGCGTCCAGGGCTCAAAACCTCTAGCGGGGAGGGGGGGGCCTGCGTGCGCAGTGGGCTGGAAGGGCCAGTGAAAGCCGGGAGGAGCAGGTTCTAGGACAGGACAGGCTGTCTGGAGAGGATGCTCTGGGCCTGATGCTGTGTGTTGAGTTGAGGGAAGCGGAGGGGGATGGTGAGAGTCAGGAGGGTGACAGGAAGGTCAGGGGCCCTGTGCCTCCTTGGCCTCCGTGAGCCTCTTCCCGGCTCCCTCCCCATCTCCCTTCTCATTCATCCTTGTGACAGGCTCCCATGGGGCTTCTTTGGACCACATGTTTTATCCCTTGTCACCAGCCAAACAGCCCTGTTCTATTAATTTATTGTCCTTTCCGGTAGCTGGTAGCCTTCCTGTAAACCCGCCCCCCTTTCCCACGGTGGGTTTACCCACCACCAAGCCACAGCTCCCAAGTGGCCCTCTGCTCCCCACGCACCGGCGCGGCTGAGGTCTCCTGGGACCCTCCTGGCCTCAGCCCTTGAAGAGCAATTTCTAGAGCCCACCCACTCCTATGTCAGCTCGCCATGAGCACCTCTCCTGGGTCTCACCCTGCTGGGGACAGGACCCTCGCCCATCCCAAATTCTTCTCTCAAGGGCCAGCCCTCAATGACACCTCGCCCCCCGACCCAGGGAACAATGAGCAGAGATGACCCTGGCCATGACCCAAAGGGAGACTGAGGTCTGAAGAACCAGCCCGGCCTGCGTGAGGTCATGCAGGTCCTGGGGAAGCGGGTCTGCTGATCGCCCCAACCACATGCCGTGTGTGACGGTTTTGTAGTACAGCCCCTGTCCACGGGAGCAGTGTACTCATGGCAGGAGCTGTGACTCTCATCCCTGCTTCCCTGGGACGTGCGGGTGGTCACCAACAGAGTGCCCAGATTCCATTCCCTCACCTCTGCAGCCTGCTTCAGGCATCACGGTAGAAGGAACGTGGGCTTCGCGGACAGACAGCCTTGTGTCCCCCTCCCAGTGCCTGCACCGACCGCCCGTGTGGCCTGGGCTAAGACAGTCCGTGACTTGGAGCGACAGTTTCCCTCTCTGTGCAATGGGATTGCCATGTCTCCATGGGCTTAGGGATCACACACAGAGACACCTGGTCCTCGTAGCCGTGGACGGAGGCTGACTCCAGGGATGTGGGACCCTGGCTGGGTTGGGGTGGAGAGTCGAGCCAGAGGGGAGAGGGAAGTAAGGGTGTGACTCCTAGATCACTGTCTCCAGTTGGGGGCTTCCCTGCAGGAAAAGGGGGCTTCCCTGGTGGTTCAGTGGTAAAGAATCCACCTGTCAATGCAGGAGACACAGGTTCCATCCCTGGGTCGGGAAGATCCCCTGGAGAAGGGAATGGCTCCCCACTCCAGTGTTGTTGCCTGGAGAGTTTCACAGACAGTGGATCCTCATGGGCTATAGTCCATGGGGTCACAAAGAGTCGGACACCACTGAAGCAACTAAACGCTGCAGGAAAATGGGGAGTGCAAGGAACATCGTATCTGCTTCCTGAGCTCGGGAGAGCCAAACATCCTGCCCATGGTTGGGCCCCAGTGGGGAGGCTTGGGGCTTTGGTCCCAGGAAGGACGAAGGAAGGGGGGCACCCATGTGCGTGGGTGGCTGGGGTGGGGGCCACCCCGCTCTCCTTCCCAGAAAGGCTGGGCTTCCGGGGAGTGAGCTGGAAAGGTCGCGTGGGGCTGCCTGTCACTCCACTGCCTCTTGCCAACAAGCCGGTCCTGCCGCCCCGGGCTTCCTGGCATGTCAGTCACCATCAGCGGAGCCGGGGCCCCACCGCAGGGCAGCTGGCACGAGGCTGGGGCCAGGAGGGCACGTGGGGGCTGATGCCGAGGACAGGACGTGATGCGTTGGAGGCAGGGTGGTCAGAATTATAGCAGAAGACTCTGGAAACAGGAGACCTGCTTTCTCTCTTCCTCCATTTGGTGGTGGGTTTCTGTTCTGTGCCAGCAGCCAGGGAAGGAACCAAGGGCACGAAACGGCTGAGACGTGTGCCCTCACAGCAGAAGACGGGGGACCCCAGGGGCTTCCTGGGGAGGCTCAGTGAGCACGAAGGAGGGGCTCGCTTCTCTGAGGGAGCCGCCGTGAAAACTCCATAGAGCTGGGGGCTCTGCTCCATGCTGGCTTTTTTTTTTTTTTTTTTTTTGGCTGGGCCACACACATGTGCGATCTTAGTTCCTCAAGTGAGAGAAAGTGAAAGGCACTCGGTCATGTCTGACTCTTTGAGACCCCCTGGACCATGCAGTCCATGGAACTCCAGGTCAGAATACTGGAATGGGTAGCCTATATAGCCTGTATCCTTCTCCAGGGGATCTTCCCAACCCAGAGATCCAACCCAGGTCTCCTGCACCGCAGGCGGATCCTTTACCAGCTGAGCCACCAGGGAAGCCCAACCAGGAATCAAACCCACACCCCTTGCACTGCAAGGCAGAGTCTTAACCACTACCCCCAGGGAAGCCCCTTATCATTTATTTATTTACTTAAAGGATAATTGCTTTACAGTATTGTGTTGGCTTCTACCAACCATCAACATGAACCACTCATATTTACCCATGTCCCCTCCCACTTGAATATCCCTCCCACCTCCCTTCCCATCCCACCCCTCCAGGCCCTGAGGGCTTAGTTCCTGAGGGCTGTCATAACCACGCACCAGCAGCTGGGTGCTTTAATGCAACAGCAGCCTCTGCTGTCTCAGTTCTGAAGGCCGTGCTCTCTGAAGGCTGTCGGGGCCAGCCCTCCCCAGTTCCCTCCCTCCTCCAGCACCTGGTGTCCTGAGTGTTCCTCTTATCCAGGCTTGTCAAGGCTTCCCTCCCGTCTCTGCATTGGCATCGCATGCCTGTTTTTCCTCTGGGTCCCTCACCCTGGGTGTCGGTCATATCGGAGGGGGGCCCTACTCTGATCACCTCATCATCACTTGATCCCATCTGCCAAGGCCGTATTCCCCTCCTCCCCCACCGAAAAGAGACTGTATTTCCCACTAAGGTTACGTTCACAGGTACCACGGTTAGGACGTCGATGTATCTTTGGGGGGACGTAGCTCAAGCCACAAGAGGGCGAGTATCAGAAACGGAAGATCCCCTGGAAGAGGGCATGGCAGCGCACTCCAGTGTCCTTGACTGGAGAATCCCATGGACAGAGGAGCCTGGAGACTATAGTCGGTGGGGTCACAGAGTCGGACACGACTGAAGTGACTGAACACAGCACTGGGTTAGGACTTCAGTGTACCTTTGAGAAGACATCATTCAAGCCATAACCGGGAGTGTGTCAGAAACACATGGAGAACTTTCCAAAGCACCCAGACCTTGCTCCTTCTGGGAGTTAAACTTGGAGAGAGGGCAGTGGACATCAGTGAAGCCCTTGTGCCCATTTTATAGATGGAAGAAATGAGGCCAAGAGCTATCAAATGAGGCAGAGTGACTTGGTATCAGAAAAGCTGGACCTCAACTCAAATCCCTGAGCCTCAGTTTCACCATCTGCCAACAAAAGGGGTTGGACCAGGGGAGTTCGAGAGACGCTTCTTCCAGTTTGGGGTGCGTGGAGCCCATCAGAGGCCACAGACAGAGCTGGGACGGGCTGGCCCGCAGCTTTCAGGGCTCTGTCTGAGGTCCGGCCCCAGCAGCACCCCCATGCCTCGTCCCTCACACAGGAGGGCTGGGGACCAGCGCTAGGAACACAAACCCCATCGTGACACGGACCGCGGCTCCCATGGAGGTGCTCTCGGTAAGCCTGGCCTGCGTCTCATTAGCATGACTTTGCTGCATCCCTGTCTCTCTCTCTCATTTGCCGCTGGCATCAGCTGCCAAGGCCCAGGCTCCTCCAGAGAGGGCTGTGGAGCCTGCTGAGATCCGGGGACACGGCGTCGGGAGCGAGAGCAGGAGGGGGTGCTGCTGAGGGGAGAGGCCGCCCCCCGACCTCCCCTGGGCAGGTGACCATCAGGATCAACAGCGGCGGGCAGACGCCCTCACCCCCGCCTGCAGCCTCCGGCTCGGCCGCCTCTAACACACGACAGATGGGCGCTGGGCTTTCAAAGGGACAGAATGGAGAGGCGGGCGGGAGTCCCGGCTGGCTCCCGGGCAAGGGTAATGAATGCAGCCCCCTGGGACGGGGTGGGGGGCTGCTGTCTGTCTCTGCCCCTCCCCTCCGCTCCCCTCCTTTCAGCCAGCTCCGTCCCTCAGCTTCTCCGAGCCGGCCAGCCCGGCTGCCGTCCGGAAAAGCCACCTGCTACCAGCACATGTGAGCAGGCGCAGGCCGGCCAGAGCCAGGTGGGCCGAGGGGGCAGCTGCAGCCGGGGGATGGGGGTCCAGACAGCCCCCGGCCGTCATCCCCCACCTGCGCTTGGGGTCAGCCCCCACCTCCTGCACCTCAGGCTGAGCCTGCCGCCTCCGCCTCTCATCCTCCGTTCACACTCTGGGTTGTTGGCTTTTGGCGACCTTGGGTTTTGTGGAGCATCGAGAAAACTCACTCATGATGTTTACCTGTAACCCCACCCCGGCTGCTTCCCAGGCACTGGACGTGGGAGGGACCCTACCCAGGAGGGACCCTACCCTGCCAGATGCTGGCCCATCCTGGAGCCAGGATGGTGAATGGACCACGGGAGGCCTTCGGAGCGAGGCCCACCCCAGGCCCCAGGCAGTGAACACTCAGCCAGGCCTCTGAGCCTGCTTTCTTTAAGTTTGATCCCAGCGAAGCCTCCTGAGACCCAGCAGGTGAGGTCTGGGTCACCCACGGGTGAGGCAGGACTCCCCTCCCGCACTGAAGAAGTGACTGCTCAGAAAACTCAGCTTCTGACTCAGTTCAGAAGCGCAGAGTGGGGAGCCCGTGTCCACCTGCAAAGCGGAGGCTGCCTGCCCTCGTGCACTCAGCCCATCAGCTTGGGCAGCAGCTGGGGAGGGTGTTTGTTTGAGGCCAGTTCCCGTGAGACCTCCTGGAGTTCCGGTCCACCCTCTGTGACCCGCAGAGCAGGCCTCGCAGGCCCCTGAACTGGGAGGGACCCTGAGCATCCCGTCAGGGGAAGAGGTGAAGGTAGGAGCCAGCACACCCCTTAGGGTGTGAAAGAGCACTTCAAAGCCCTCCCCAGCCTTCCCCCCAAGGAACACAGGGGACCGGGGGCAGAGAGGGTGCAGTGGGGAGCTGGGGGTTGCTGAGTGAAGGAGACAGACAGAGAAACACGCTGTAACAAGGCTGTCTTGCCTTCTGTCGACTGAGATAAGACTCATAGGCAAAACCAGCGCCTTCGAGGGAGCCGCTCTGTGGCACTTAGTGTGTTTGTGGTGGGGGACACCTGCCGTCTCTACTTGATTCCGAATCACTGTCATGCCCCAGCTAGGACACCCACCCCTGCCCATTAAGCAATCATGCCCCACCCCCTTTCTCCTGACCACCTGGCAGCTACCAACTTCTGTGCTGTCTCTGCGTTCACCTCTTCTGGGGTGTTTCATACCCATGGAACCATACAGCGTGTGAAACTGGCTCCACTCTGATGGGAAGAGGGAGAAAGGGGGCTGGAGCCCCCGGCAAGCTCTGCCCAAAGCCTCTGCCTACTGGAAAGACCCCGGGCCTGCTTAGAGGAAACTGGCTGGTCACCCGAGCCCCTGGGTGGGGCTTCCTCCACCTGGCTCTCCCGAGCTCCGGGCTTGGTCTCCACGAGGCAACTGACGTGGGGACCCTGGGCATCTCTTCTGTTAAGTGGGAGGTTGAAGGGGTGGGTCCCAATGACTCCTGTACCCCCACCTTCCCCTGTGAGGTCTAGAGGAGAGAAGCTTTGTGTAACAAAGGCAGGCTGGATCAGAGATCCAGTGCGTGCACGCTAAGTCGTTTCCATTGTGTCCAACTCTGTGTGACCTCATGGACCGTAGCCCTCCAGGCTCCTCTGTCCATGGGATTCTCCAGGCAAGAATACTGGAGTGGGTTGCCCTGCCCGCCTCCAGGGGATCTTCCTGACCCAGGGATCAAACCCACATCTCTTATGTCTCCAGCATTGGCAGGTGGTTTCTTTACCACTAGCACCATCTGGGATTCAGAGTCTCTTTCTGAAAGAGGAGGAAAGAGACAGACGGATGACACCTACTCTTGGTCCATCAAGGGCAGCCAGGACTCGGTCCCTGCCAGGCTGGTGGTGGAGGGGGGTGCTTCCTGCTGATGACCGGGGCCTTAGAAGGAGGCCAGGGAAGTGCTCAGGGCAGCCCAGGGTCTGTTTCCCTCCGACTGGGCACGACCCCCGGCGGTGGCGGCAGGCAGGACGCCTGCACGTGTGCTCGTGCAGGTGACTGGGGAGGGGCCACGTGCGCGTTGGGCAGACGCGTGCCGGCCCCCGTGTATCATCCAGCTTGTAAATTGCTCGGGGCCTGTAACCGCTGAAAGGGCCATCGAGCCGCGTGGTGTTATTATTTATGATGAAGCGCGGAGGTGCCTGCCAGGGGCTGGAATGGGCTGCACGCTGCACGGGACGGACGGCAAATTGAACTCCAATTTTCTGCTCCGCAGTCTTTGTTACGCGCCACAAAGCGCCGGTGCGCCGGGGTCAGCAGCCTGATGAATGCGTGCTCTTCCCGGCGGCGGCTCCATCTCACAGCCTCTGCGCCGAGGCAGGCTCGGCTTTGCTTTCCCTCCCCCTCCCGGACCCCGCCGCAGACTCCTTCTCTGGAATCCTGGCGCGGCCTTGCAAGAGGGCAGGTGGCGTGGGTTCAAAACCCGCTCTGAAGCTTGGGTCACCTGTCTCCTCTGATGAGAGTCATAAAAGGGGCAGGAAGCGTAAGCCCCTCCACCCCCAGGTGGCCGTGAGGGTTAAATGAGAAAAGACAGGGAGCTCGGCGTGTGTTAGGCTTGCCACAAACACGTCCTCTTCTCTTCCCTTTTCCCAAGACTGAGCTGCCTCCAGCCGCGGCCTGATCCCAGGGAAGGCGAGGCGGGGAGAAAGCACCGATGGAACAGCCAATCTGGGAGCAGGGAGGCCAGCTGCCCGGCCCAGCCCTCTCCGCTGTGTGTTAGGAAGTCAGTGCTGATGCTAAGTCAGATTTCCCACCAGCTTCCCTCACTCCCTGTCGCCCCTTCCTCAGGCCCAGTGCTCCATCTTCCCTGAGGTCGTGGCTTTTCTCAATGGCAGGAAGCAGGCAGAAAGGGGAATCACCCTTGGGGGGTGTGCCATCGAAGCTTAGGACCACTGTCCACTGCTCCAAGCACAGCCCTTCTGCACTCTGCGTCTGGTGGAGGCGTCACTGGCCGCGGAAGATGCGGCTTCCCCAGGCCTGTGGGAGGTGGCTGTTTCTCCATCACCAGAGCGTAGGGGAGCAGGTCAGAGTGGTACCCACGCGATGGAGAGCGCTTACCTGCTAGGGGACGTTAAAGAGAAGCAGCTGGAGGAGTGACCGATGCCAGGGGGGATGAGTGTCTTTTGGGCCTGGCCAGGCAGCTGACCCCTAAACCTGAGTTTTGGCAAGCCCCTCATCCCCACCCTGGGGCAGGGGGCGTTGTCTTAAGTTCCAGCTGTGAAGCAGGAGAATTGCTGCAAGTGAGTCACCTCGGGGTCACCAAGGGGAAGACAAGCGTCCTCCACGTGGCATCACGGAGCTTCTCGGGAGGGATTGCAGGAGTTAGGGAGAATTTTATTCTCACCGTTTTTATAGCTCTAATGAATCTGAATACACTGAAATGATAATAGCATTCTAATCAATGGTATAAGTTTAATCTTTGAACCCTGCAGCTGAAATGTATGGCAGGGCTCCCTTCCCCTCTGTTAATTGCAGAATAAACCCATCGGAAATGAGAACCATCTTTTTTCCATGCAAGGCTGGGAATGCTCTGGTGTTATTTACCTGTGTGGTTCCACGGGAGGCCCCCCGACTGTGAGATGGGTTTGCAGAGGTTACACCAAGTAATAATAGGCATAATAGGAGCTCCCCTTGTGTGGGCTCTTCGTGCAGGTACTGGCCAAACTGCTTACCCCTCTCCATAGGCTATGGGGTAGACATTGCTATTATCCCCTTTTTCTATTGTAGACTCTGAGATGCAGAGGGGTTACAGAGAGACATCCAGGGTCCCATACCTGGAGAGGAGTCAAGCCAGGGGGCTTCCCAAGTGGCTCAGTGGTAAAGAACCCACCTGCCAATGCAGAAGACCCATGTTTGATCCCTGGGTCAGGAAGATCCCCTGGAGGAGGAAATGGCAACCCGCTCCAGTATTCTTGCCTGGAGAATTCCATGGACAGAGGTGCCTAGTGGGCTTCAGTCCATGGGGTCGCAAAGAGTCCGACACGACTGAGTGACTGAACAACAACAAGCTGAGTCAGGACTCAGATCCAGGTAACCCCACGCCAGGGCCCGGCTTGTAACCCACTGTCCAGAACTTGCAGAGTGGGAAGAACATGGAAGAATATCAGCTCTCAAGAGGAGGTGGCCTGGCCAAGTTCAACCGCAGGTTCTCGTGTCTGGTTTGTTTTTTTTTTCATGGCTCTGGGGCCTCCTGAAGGTCAGACTCACCACCCAGCTCTGGGGCCGGGGAGGCGAAGGGGCCCGTCCACAGTCTTCCCATGGATGACACACAAGCCTGGACATCACCACGCCTGCGGCTCCTGTCTGTGTCCTACCTGCTGTAAGGGACTAACCCCAGAAGTCTGGGGGCCCTGGCGTTGAACATCAGGAAGAAAGTTACAAAGCCCGTCACTTTGAGCCCTGAAGAGGGAGCAGGCAGGAGGGAGACTCTCTGGCTGATGTACAGTGGGCTGGCCGGCTGGGGAGATGGAGGCGGGGTGCTTGGGACACACAAACTCCCCACCCCCCGCTTTCCCCAGGCTGGGCCCCTCCGCCTGCTCGCCACTCCCCAGGGCCGTGTCGAGGCTCGGTTGCCCTGGCTGCCCTGGCGGCTGGGCCCCCCCTTAATCAGATTAGATGTGTATTCAAACAAATTGATGATCTGTTCCATTAGATGCTTTTTGAACATGCTTTTCTGAGCGAGAAATCCATTCGGCTGCAGCTGTGGAGGCCGAGGCATAATTGACTGCCGCGCCCTCCCAGGCCCCCGACGTCAGGAGGTACCCGGTTTCCTGAAGGTCACCGGTGAGGATTAGATTAAGGAGGGCGAGGGCCTTCTTTCCTGGCTAATGAAGCACTTGGCATGCAGGCAGCACCGGGCCGAGCTGGGCCAGGCATCTGCTAGGAGACAGGAAAGGGGCATAAATTAGCATCTCATTTGTGGGTGAAGCAGGGAGGGGAAGGGGAGCCGGAGGGGAGAGACTAAGGGGCTGGTGGGGCTGGCAGACCCTGGCTGGGGGGGCAGGAGCAGGCAGGCGTGTCAGGCACGGGGTGCGAGAACAGCTGGGGAGCCTGGCATCCCCTGTCTGCCTGCTAGCATCTGCCTGCTGCGTGTGCACCCCGAACATTTCTTAGCGGGGGTGGGGCTCAAACAGGCTTCTGCATGGCGCCCTTCAGGGGCCCCCAGCTCCCTGCTCCTGAGCCCCCGCCGTGGCAGCTCCCAGGCTCAGCACCTCCCTGACCTGGGTTTCAGAGGAAAAGGCATCGCAGGCCTGGTGCAGAAGCTCCAGCTGCTCCTACCCCGGTCCCAAACCTTTGCTCAGGGCCTAACAAGCCATCCCGAAGCCAGACTTGGCTCTTGAGCCAGCTTGAAGGGGCCTCCAGGGAGCTGAATTCTGAAAGCTCAGACTTGGGACATTCAGGAGACAATGGGCTCTGTAAGGGGGTGCGAACAAGTCAGGGGAAAATAGGTGGGATGGTGATATCAGCCCTGGACCCCATTTCCCCATCTCCTCCTCCTGTGATCGCCTCCAGGGGCCTGAAGAGCAAGAAAGAGCATCCGTAGGGGTCAAGCGCTGTGTTCTGAACTTGACATACGTTGGCTCACTTAGTTCTCCCAGGAGCCTCTGGCGCAGAGGTTGGAATCTCTTGCATGAACAGACCAGTAAGGCTGGGGAGGTTACTGTGCTCAAGGTCACACTTTACTTGGCGAAGCAACGGGCATTTAAACCCAGTTTCTTGTCTCCCACTGGGACCTTGAAGCCAGCCCCTTGGGAAAGGGTGCGCCTGGGGGCTTGGGTGGCGAGCAGAGCTGTGAGATGGGGACCCCAGGTCTGCCTTTCCTTCCCAAGAAGCCCCCGGGACTCCAGCCCCTGCCTCATTTTACTTGACCCCTCCCACCCACATCTTCGTCTTCTGGACCCTTTGAAGTCTTATCCCCAGGCTTCCCTGCCTGCACCACACTAGCCAAGCCCTCCATAATGCTCACCCCTAGTGGACTGCTCTTCCCTGGGCGATCGTGCCCTATTATCCTTCCAGCATCCTCTGGACCCATGCCTGGCCAGCCCACCTGGTTCACCCTCACCCCCAATCTAGCCTGAGCCATGACATTGAAAGCTGGGTAGTAACGCCTCTGCCACACAGCCAGTGTAGCCCCTGCTTGTGACTTCCAATCCCTGAGACAGGCCACCATCCCTCACTTAGCCCCTGTGAGGCCACAGGTCAGGGTGTGAAGAGTGGGGCAGTTCATAGGGAAGCCCCATGTCACCTACAGAAAGATCCCAAACTCTGGAGTCTGCCAAATCTGGGTTTATGTCTATGTGGCTAGGTAGTATGACTGAATGTTCCTGAGTTTCATCTGTAAAATGGGAACAAAATTAGCACTGGCTTTGAGAAGTCCCTGTGACTCCTAACTGAAACGATGGACATAAAGCACTTCACGTGTGGGGAGTTCGAGAGATCATGTGAAATCAAGGGAGCAGTAATAGAAGTGTGGGGAGAGGAGGGGTTTGTGGAGAGGGGCCTTCCGGGGGGCCTCCGCCTCCTCTGACCTGGGCTCCAGCCAGATCCGGGGAGGGCTGTCAGGAGGCCACGAAGGTCAATCCAGGACGAAGGTCAATCCAGGACCATGGAGATCAGTCTAGCCTAGTGCAGAGCCTAGAGGGTGGTGAGGTGAGAAGTTTGCAGGAATCCCAACCTCCACTCTGTCCCCAAGCTTTCCAAAGTCGAGATGGCTGAGTAGCAGAGGCTGTGGGGCCTTTCAGAGCTGGGGAGGGGTGGTCCAGGCTTGGTGCCCCATGAAGCGGGCTCTGGAGCGCACACAGACCTCTTTTGGCCAATCAGCAGCATTAGTGGCGGGTCGAGGTCTTCACCCTGGCTGGCACTCCCAGCCGGCAGGGGTCTGGCTCCAGGCGAGGTGGGGTTCCCAGGGCTGAGCTGGCTGGGAGGTCAGATCCCAGGAGACATGGGGGTAGGCTCCGGAGAAATATGGCATTATTGTGCTAGGGGCTGAAGGGAGGGGAGAGGTTAAAGTTGCGATAAGCATCTGTGTGGGACCGTTTCGCCTGGAGCTTGCAGTAGAAGAATGACAATGGGGGTGTTTAATGGGAATTTGGAGGAACAGGCAGCCAGGGGCCCCTGTTCTGGGGAACTAGGCAGAAGCCCAGGACTGAGGCCGCTTGTTCGCCTCTGTTAGTGGCTCTTCCTTGAGAAGAAGCTTAGGCTCTGGTGATCA
Organism: Bos mutus; assembly: GCF_027580195.1. NCBI lineage: Eukaryota > Metazoa > Chordata > Mammalia > Artiodactyla > Bovidae > Bos > Bos mutus. Next base: position 5,538,830 of record NC_091635.1, on the reverse strand, counting down.
GGGACCCCCCCCCTGCCCCAAGCCGTTCCACACCCCTGAGTCCCGGGCACACGGAAGACCTGTCCTCTCCTGCGTGACCAGCAGGACTGCCCGTGACTGTGCACCCTCTCCACTTACAAACGTGTTTGCTTCTATGCGCATACATCTGATTATAAATGAATGCAGAGTGAAAGTCGCTCAGTCGTATCTGACTCTTTGTGACCCCATGGACTATACAGTCCATGGAATTCTCCAGGCCAAAATAGTGGAATGGGTAGCTCTTCCCTTCTCCAGAGGATCTTCCCAACCCAGGGATCGAATCCAGATCTCCCGCATTGCAGGCGGATTCTTTACCAGCTGATTATAAACAAATAATCTATACCTATAGGGCACAGTGGGGCTTCCCTGGTAGCTCAGCGGTAAAGAACCTGCCTGCCGGGAGAGAGAGACTCGGGGATGTGAGTGTAGTCTGGTTGCCACATCCGTCACCCCACTGATCACCAGGGTGACTCGGCTGACCTGGCTGGCTAGGCCCGTGTCCCCCTCCTCCCTCACCGCCCTACATGCGTCCCTCCTGAAGCTGCATGCTCGGTCAAAGAGGACAGCCATCCCCGACAGAGGAGAACCCGTCTATGGTCAAGTATATGAGTAGCTGTGCTCTCTGTCAGAATCTCCAAGCATGCTCTCAAGAAAGAGATGCAGGTTCAATCCCTGGGTCAGGAAGATCCCCTGGAGGAGGAAATGGCAACCCACCCCGGTATTCTTGCCTGGGAAATCCCAGGGACAGAGAAGCTTGGCGGGCTACAGTCCATGAGGTTGCAAAGAGTTGGACATGACTTAGCGACTAAACAGCAACAGCAATAAAACACTTTCTGAAAGTTACGAAAAGACAGAGAATAAAAGTGTGGGCCCCTCTCTCCCAGCCCTAGCCCCCCAGTTCTCCTCCCCGCAGCGTCACTGAGCCCAGTGTCTTATGTGACCCTCTAGAAGAAGCCTGTGCCTGTACAAGCAAATCTATTTTTACTCTTGAAGAAAAAACTGTGCCCAAGTGATAGCCGATTACACAGCCCATTCTACACCTTGCTCTTTTCACTTAACAGTAGGTCTCAGGATTTGTTCCAGAGCCTTTCAGTGCAGAGAATTCTACTGTTTGGAGGTACAATCATGTCTTTAACCAGCACCCTCTTGACAGACATTCAGGTCATTTCCAAGCTTTTGCTGTTACAAAACACAGCGTTCCCTTGCAATGCTGTCACTTTATCCATGCATGTGTGTGTGTGTGTGTGTGTGTGTGTGTGTGTGTGTGAAGGAGAAATTCCCTAAAGAGTTGGTGAATGAAGAGGTGCATTTTTAGTTTTCATGGAATTGCCAAGCTGTGTGCGTGAAGCCTGGATCTCCGCAGGCTGGCCAGCCCCAGGGTTTTATCATGTTTTCAAATCTTGGCCAAAGTGATAGGGAAAAAAAAGTATCTTATTGAGTTTTCCTTGCCTTTCTCTTATCGCGAAGTTCAGCATCTTTGTCTGTGTTTGCCAGTTATTTGTAATGCTTCTCTGTGAACGGTTCGTATCCTTTGCCCATTTTTCTGTTGGTTTGTTTCTCTTTTTCTTATTGATCTATGAGAATATTTTTTATATCAGGAAAATGAGCTCTTTGTCCATGATAGAAGCTGCAAATATTTCCCCCCAGTTTGTCATTTGTTGTTTTTTGTTTATGGGTATTTTTTTTCCATCCATGCAAGATTTTTATATAGTTGAAGGTATCAATCTGTTTTTATGACTTTCTGGAGTTTGTGTAGTACTTAGAAAGTACTTGGCAAATTATTTGCTTTGCTGAGATTGTGTATTTTAAGCCCCTGTGATTTTTTTTCTAGTTCTTCTAGAATTTCATTTGTTTTTGTTTAAAACATTGATCCATTTAGCGTTTATTTTGTGGTTAAGTGTGAGGAATACATTCAGCTTGATTTTTTCCCCTCAAATGGCATCCTGGTTGCTCCAAGGCCATTTATTGAATAATTGATCTATTCCCCACTGACCTGAGATTCTACTTTAATCCTTTCTCAAATATCCCATATATACTGGGGTCTATGTCTAGACTCTCTGGTTCATCACTTCATCAGTCCATTTGAAAAAGAACACACTGCTTTAATGATTGCAGCTTTGTGATATCGTTCGATATGTGTGCTATCTCTTCTGCTTGCCATTCTTTTTCAGAATTTTCTTGTCTATTCTTTTGTGGTTTTCTTAAGTGTGAACTTTTGAATCATTTTGTCTAAGAAAATGAAGATTAAGAAAAAGAAGATTAAGAAATCTTCCATGTGTAAGTTTTCAAAGTGAGGAAGAGTTGACGAGAATGACATCCGTGGAACTTCGATTCTGTCGACCCTTCTCCATTCTCCCCTCCCCGCTGAGAACGTGGCTAGCAGGGCTGTCAGGTGCGGTAGCCCAGGTTGTGTACTGCACAATCCCAGAGCTAAGGTGAGAGGCTACGGCCCCTGCCGAGAGTGTGTGAGCTCTTCCCGCCAGGGGACCTGCCCCCTGCCTGTATGATCAAGAGGAGTAATAACTGCCTCTCCCATAGCACACACCAGTCACTTTCCTTCCCTAAGCACTTTCTGTTTTTTAATTAAAGCCTCACAATAAACATATCCCCAGTTTACAGCCAAGGACGCTGAAGTGCAGAAAGTCAAAGTCATTTGCTCAAGGTCAATGATCTGTGTTACCCACCTGTGCAGTCATGACGCAGAAATCTGTTCCTGCACATAAGCACGTGCGTGCACACACACACACACACACTCAGACACACAGCTACACATGCAGTCAGAGAGTCATCCAGACACACACGTGGACACACAGACACATACACGTGAATACATACTTACATACATGCAAAGATGCATACAGACGCATGCTCAAAGACATACAGACACACACACACACACACAGGCTGTCCCACCAGTATCCTTCTCCCATCAGTCTTTCCTGCGACAGCTCCCACACTCCCAGCCCCCCTGCTTCGGGGCAGGGCCGGCCCATCTAGGAAAACAGGCTGGCAGGACTCACTACCACGCCTGCTCTCAGTTCTGTGTGGGCCTCCCTCCCAGATCCCTGTATCCCAACATGAGTCCCGACATGAGGGGCCTTTCATCTTCGGGAAAAGGAGGTGTGGCCGCGTCTCAGGGTCTTGGGGCAGGGAGCCTTGGCCTCAGCCAGGAGGCCTTGTTAGGATCGCTTGGAATGAGGGAAGCCGTTCTGATCTGGGTACCCAGGAGGTTCTCAGGAAAGGCTAACACCCCACCTCCCCTCTTCCCTCAAATCATTATCTCCAGCAGCCTCTGGAATCAGCCCATCCAAGCAGAAGCCATTTGGCTCCAGACTGGCGCCCCTAGGAGAGCCTGAGGAATGAATTGGCGACTGCGGACGTGGGGGGCACATGATCCGCGAGCCGGGTGGCAGAGGCCGGGGTGTGGGTGCCAGGCGCATGTGCCCGTGTGCGTGTGCAAACACACCCGCCACCCACCCCCCCTCCCCCACCGACTCCTCTGGCTCTGAGTCAGCCCACCTCCAAGGGATCTGATCTTTGGGGGCTGGGAGCGTTATTGTTTTAAAACAATCGAGGGATGACAGGAGCTAACAGAGGGTTTTTAAGAACGCGATTCAAAGGGCTCTTGAAAGCTTCTGGAGAATATGAATGCGCCTTTGAAGTGCGAATGTGCCCATTTGTTAAACTGAGAGGAGCCGGCTGCCTCCGAGGATGGGGAATCGTTTTTCTTGGCAAATGAGTGCCTGCCTGCCTCTCCGCCCTTCCCCAGCTCCAGAGATATGCAAGGACCCCAGAAATGGGGAACCGGGAGGGTGGCAGACACCCCCTCAGGACACACTCTAGGAGAGGCGCCGCTCCAGCGTCTTTAAGGCAGTGTGCTCACATGACCCGTTGTTAAGAGTGATGGGCAGACGGGCCAGTGAGCAGCGTCAGCTCCGAGCTGGGAACATCAGCGCCCGCGGAGAGATGCCGAGGGGCAGAGTGGTCCAGAGTGTGCCCCTTGCACGTTTGCACCTGCTCTCAGGCCGCCATCAGACCACCCCCCGGCCTGCCCTCCAGTGGCCCCCACAGTGAGGGTCTGTAGCAGGGTTGGGGTTCCAGGAAGACTCCCCATAGTCTCTAGTGAAGATGGAGAGACCTTGGGGTTGAGTGGGAATCTCTGCAGCCAGCTGGTGGACCTGGGCCCCAAGCTGACATTAGGCTTGTCCTGAGTTGTTCGTCTGTGCATAAGCTCAGAGTGAGGCTTTGTCACAAATGCAGAAACTTATCTGAAACCCAAGGATGCCCAACCCTGGTTAAATCTGAGGGTGAGGGGGTAGAGCGGGGATCCAGGCCTCCAAGCCCCACTGATCCTCCAAAGATTCCACGTGGGACGCAGGAGGGGCCCTGCTCCCCCAGCTCCTGCACACCGGCCCCCGCCCCCAGCCTGCCAGGCCGCAGCTGGGTTCACTCCCTTCCACCCTTGAGTCACTGCCTCCCCGAGCTGACAAGTGCCCCTTCTCTTCTCTGGCTTGTCCCATATCTGAGGCCTGAGGAATAGTGCTTATATTTTTCACTGTCTGGCTCCTAGTGGATCGTTAACTCTCAGACTGAGGTCTGTCTGGGGCGTCAGCCAGCGCCGAGGGTGATGGAACCCCCTTCCCTGGCAGGAACACCAATTCTCTGATGTTGGAAAAGAAATGAACGTTTGCAGAACATTTACTCCGGGCCAGGCACAAACCTAGTATTTTCACAATTGTTATCTCATTTAACAATGGGCTTCCCTGGTGGCTCAGGTGGCAAAGAATCTGCCTGCAATGCAATGTTCAATCCCTGGGTCGGGAAGATCCCCTGGAAAAGGGCATGGCAACCCACTCCAGTATTCTTGCCTGGAGAATTCCACGGACAGAGGAGCCTGGTGGGCTACAGTCCATGGAGTCGCAAGGAGTTGGACACGACTTAGTGACTAACACTATCTCATTTAACTCTTAAGATATCTCAGCGGCTGTTTCTCTTCCTGTGTCTCCTGATGGAGAAACTGAGACTCAGCTAGATGAATACGTGTCCGCAGCCAGGCAGCTGAGCACAGACAGGGTGTGGTGCCAGGACCCCTCTCCCACAAGGCTTGGAGGTCGGGTGCCCAGTGCCTGATTTGCCAGCAGCTTTCTGGCTTTGTGCACCGCCCGCCCCTCGGGCAGGGTGATGGGTGGAAAGTGCTTGGATTTGGGTCTGGCAAGCTCAGAGGGTAAAGCGTCTGCCTACAATGCGGGGCTTCCCTGATGGCTCAGAGGTTAAAGTGTCTGCCTGGAATGTGGGAGACCTGGGTTTGATCCCTGGGTCAGGAAGATCTCCTGGAGAAGGAAATGGCAACCCACTCCAGTACTCTTGCCTGGAGAATCCCATGGACGGAGGAGCCTGGTAGACTACAGTCCACGGGGTGGCAAAGAGTCGGACATGCTTGAGCGACTTCTCTTTCACTTTTCACTTTCAGGCCTAGACCTGACTCGCCCTGGTTGCAGCTCAGGGCTGCAAGTCCGTGGGCCGTACTCCTGAGAGCAGGTGATCAAAGCCCCTGCACAGAGCGTGCTCGCTGGATGAGCTGGTGAACAGTGCTTCCTGGAGCTCGCTTCCTCCATCTCTCAGACGCAAAGGCGTTGAGTCTGCCTGTGGGTGCCTTAAATCCATCTTCCTCTCCATTCACGTTTCACCTTCATGGTCAAGTTCAGGGTTAAGTGCTCAGCCTGCAGGGCTGGCTGCTTGCCTTCCAACTGTGTGAGCCCAGGCGGGTTTCTAACCCCTCTCTGAAAGGTGGGTTTTGATCCTATCTGCTGTGGGCTTGCGTGTGAGAGGACGTTAAAGCCCCTGGAAGGACCCAGAACCTAGTGGTGCTTTGGTCCCTGTGTTGTTTCCAGTGCGGGCCCCTCCCCCAGCCCAGCCCCTCCCCTAAAACACAGGTCTGCTCAACGATGGGCGTGGAGGCCCTCTCCCCCTCGCTGCGCCTCCCAGTTCTTTTGCCAACCCCTTTGTCTACTTCACTTCTGCCCCTTTTCCAACTGGCCGGAAGACAGAAAGCCTGTGTTTCCACCCAAAGCTTTTGGTCCAAGTGGTCCCCTGAAGCCTGGGGTCCTGCGTGCACTGTCTGTGTCAAGGGGAGCTGCGGGGGGCTCGTGCTTGGCTGGGCTGAGTCAGGTCAAAGGGCTAGGGAAGAGCAGAGCAAGGGCTGTACCCAGGCCCACAGCCCAGGCAGCGGCACTTCTTCTGGCCCCACAGCCAACCTGGTGTGAGTGAGGAGGTCGAGGCAGGCTGGCCCACAACCTGGGGTGGAAGATCAAGCAGCCTGGCGGTGGAGGGGTGCCCACTAGAGGTACCCCACCCCAGCGCCTGGAAGGGTTTCCTGCAGCCTTGGGAAGCAGGACTCAGGCCGCCCCCACCACCTGCCACTCCTGCCAGCCCAGGGGTCCTATGCCTGTTTCCTTTGAGATATTTATTTTTTTACTTTTTAAAATTAATTTTTATTGGAGTACAGTTGATTTACAATGTTGTGTTAGCGTCTGCTTCACCGCAAGGTGAATCAGTTATACGTACACATGTATCCAGCCTTTCTGAGATTCGGTTCCCGTGTCAGTCATTGCAGAGTGCTGAGCGGCGTTCCCTGCGCTGTACGGTCGGACCTTATCAGTAGTGTGTGTCAGCTCCGGTCTCCCGGCTTATCCGTGCCCCCTTTCCCCCCTTTTCCATGGGATGTTTATTTTCCCTTTGGCTAAAGTCCAGAAGTGCTCCTCCCACCCTTCCTCCTTCTCTGGAAGGAGAAACCAGAAGCAAAGGGTGCGGATGGATGGGGATCCCAAGGAGGAGAGACCACGAGTCCTGGAGCGTCGGGGTGGCAGCCAACGTGGTGGCCCCAGGGGCTTCTGGGAGGAGGCAGGCGGGGAGGACTCGCTCTGCATACGAGCCCTGAAGTCACACTGACCTGAGTGCCAGCCCTTCCCGGGCATGGGACCTTCGCCCGTTCCCCGCTGCGCCTGCCGGGTCTGCCTCCCAGAGGCCGGGCTCCAGGTGAGCGGCTGCAGGCAGGTGAGGAGTGGTAACCGGCGCCTCGGTGTCTCTGTTCCCCGCAGATGACGTGCCCCCCTATTTCAAGACGGAGCCGGCGCGGACACAGGTGCACCTGGAGGGGAACCGCCTCGTGCTCACCTGCATGGCTGAGGGCAGCTGGCCGCTGGAGTTCAAGTGGCTGCACAACGGTCGGGAGCTGACCCGGTTCTCCCTGGAGTACAGGCAAGCGCGCCGCCCCTTCCCTCCTGGCTGCTGGCGTCCTGCCGTGGCCTGCAGGGGTACCTGAGTGGGGAGCGGGCTGGGATGGCAGTTCAGGGACGCTCTGGGCCAGGGATACAGGGAGGCTGGGGTGGCGGAAGCTGCAGGAGGTTGGGTGGGGGGAAGTCAAGGCAGCCTTGCCCTGGGGTGAGAAGACCCTGCCAGCTAAGCCAGCAGAGGACGACCGGAGGGTGGGCTGGGGGGCGCTGCCCCGATAGGGTGGTCCAGGCAGCCTTGGACGAACAGAGGTGATGATTAGGGCAGAGGAGCTCAATGCCAGCGTGAGCTGTGACCAGATCCCCACCCCCTCCCTACTAGAAGATGCTGCTGTCTCAGGGGAGCTGTTGGAAGGGCCTGGGTCCAACAGACGGCCGTGGCATGTGACTACCCAGGATCCATAAGTGATGGATAGATTCTATTCGGGAGGGAAATTCAGGGGGAACACAGAAGTGGGGCCCCCTGGGCGTGTGGACTTATCTCCGCTTCCTGCTATGTCCCTGCCTGGTGCTGTGGGCTGGCCGGGCCCGCCTCCCCCAGACACTGGCAAGTGGGGAGAAAGGGGAGCACAGAGACAGAGAGAGAGGCCCGGGTCTCAGTGAGGGCAGGTGGAAGAATAAGCCCGAGGCAGCCACCCCCGAAGCCCGATGGGCTCCAGCCTCTCCCCTGGCTCTCCCCATTCCTGCTCCTGTCCCCCCATCCCACCCTGTCTGATTGGCTCCCGACCCTGTGCCTGGTAATTAATCCCTAGGCCTGATGTGCATAATCGGTTTTGTTGGGGAAACAAGATTGTCTTGCCCTGGGGATGTTGATACTGATCAGGGACAGGAATGCAAATGAGAGGAGGGGGATTTAATTGCTTGAGGATCTGTCCTTCCCAGGAAACCATCCTTTTCTTCGTGAAGCCAGGAAGCCAGCCTTTGGGGCCACCCTGGTGCCCAGGTTCCCTCTACCCCAACACTGGTCTGGATGGGCTCGGTGGTGATGCCGAAAACTCGGCCTCTGTACACAGGTGCCAGTTTGAATCTCAGAGACAGAGTTTTGAGTGAAGTAGAAAAGAATAGCTTTATTGCTTTGCCAGGCAAATGGGGACACAGCAGGCTCGTGCCTTCAAAAACTGTGTGTCCCAGCCCAGGAGGATGTGGGGAGTTCTATAGCAGTGGTTCAAGGGTGGGGTTGCTGATCAGATTAGGGTGTGCACTCCCTTAATCTGGCAGTCTCCTGAAGAGTTTCTGTGGTTCTTGAGGTTATCAAGCTGTGGCCTTCCTTCTGAAATGAAGAATGCCTCATTAAATACTTCATCTTCCTTTTATTGGGGCTTTTACTTCTGTAAGTGGGCTTTCCAGGTAGCTCAGTGGTAAAGAATCCACCTGCAGTGCAGGAGACCTGGGTTCGATCCCTGGGTTGGGAAGATCCCCTGGAGAAGGAGATAGCAACCCACTCCAGTATTCTTGCCTGGACTTTGTGTGTGTTTGTCATTCAGTCGAGTCTGACTATTTGGATTGTCCGACCCCATGGACTGTAGCCCTCCAGGCTCCTCTGTCCATGGAATTCTCCAGGCAAGAATACTGGAGTGGGTTTTCATTCTCTTCTCCAGATCTTCCTGATCCAGGGATCAAACCCCGGCCTCCTGCATTGCAGGCAGGTTCTTTACCATCTGAGCCACAAGGGGAGGCCAACACTGCCGCTTAGGTCTGTAAAGAGTTCAAAGATACTGTCCTGTGCCTCCCTCGAGGTGGAGCCGGGACCCCACCCAAGCGTCCATTATTGCTTCTTGGCCACTCCTCCCTCGTCTCTGCAACCCCTTCCTTCCCAGATTAGCAACTCTGGACCTCAGGGAAGGTCATGGAGGCAGAAGGCTGTTTTCTGCATAGGAGAAACGGTCACATAAGGACTTTGGTGCCCAGGAGCCCCACAAGTACCTGCTGGGTTTCAGTGGGAGTGCCCACTTTGGCAAACGAGAGAGCAGGAGGCGCCAGGGCGGGAGGACCACCCTCCCATCTGTGGGTGGTGAGAGACCTGGGCCTGGATGAAGGCGGCCCTCCAGGGCTGGCCACTCTGGGCTTTGGTTCTCCAGGGAGCCACAAGGAGACCAGAGGGGCCTCCCTGAGCGGCCCTTGTGATGGTTTTCAGTCGGGGTCCCAGAACCATTCCTAAAAGCTCTGTGGCACCCTGGGCAGTTTTAACAGTTTCCATGAAGAGCCCCTGGAGCCTCTTGGATGGTGGACGTGCTTGAGTGGGCACCCCCAGAGCATGCCGATGGCATACCACAGTCTCAGTGGTGTCTTTGCCCTGGATTTCCGCTGGCAGGGAGCTGGAGGCAGGACCCAGGGGGAGGAGAGTTGATTCCTTATCTGCCTCTTCTGGTGCCTGAAGCTGCGAGGACACAGGGGTGGGTGTTACACAGAAGCACATCTCGGCTCTTCAGGTTCAGATTCATCCAGCGATGGAATGAGCTTTCTTTGGACCCCGTCAGCCCCCTGACCCTGGAAGTCGTTGTCAGGGTACAGGTGTTGTTGATGATGGTGTTAAGTGTTAGTCGCTCAGTCGTGCCCAACTCTTTGCGACCCCATGGACTACAGCTCACCAGGCTCCTCTGTCCATGAGATTTTCCAGGCAATGATACTGGAGTGGGTTGCCATTTCCTTCTCCAGGGGATCTTCCCAACCCAGGGATGGAACCCAGGTCTCCTGCACTGCAGGCAGATTCTTTTCTGAGTGAGCTATAAGTAATGATAGTAATAATCATTGGCAACCAAAAAAGAATTTATTTCATGGCTGATGTTATGGTAGGCTCTCTGAGAGTATCTCCTTTAATCCTGTCAGCAGTCCTATGAGTAGGGTCCATTGTTTCTCCTTCATTCTACAGATGAGCAAACTGAGGCTTAGATTAAACAGTCCATGCAAGGTCAAGTTACTGAGTTGGGCTTCAGATATAAGTCAGATGACCACAGGGCTTGAATTCTTTACCGCCACCCACACTGCCTCATATTGAAGAAAGATTGTTGCCATCGCCTCCTCCATGTATATATATCCTAAGCATCTTTCTGCTAACTGTACCCTGCAAGTTCTAGAGAACAAAGATGCATTTCAGGGCTTGGCTGGATGGGAGTTATTCAGCCATAAATGAACTTCCATTTGGGGACCTCAGTCTCTTGCCTCCTCACCCCCAGAAGGGCTTTTTATGCCCAGGACAGCCTTCTTTTCTGCCTTTGTCCAAACTGTCCTGTCTCCTCCGCTTGGAATATTGTCCCTTTCAGAACCTTCTTGCTGTTTCCTCCAGGGTCCCAGCTCTTTGGGAAAGCCTTTGTGGATAGAATACCTGTGTGCTCTCAGTAAATCTCTCAAACACACATGCACGCACGCACACACACCCCCTCATTTCTGCCTCTCTCTGCCCTTCGTTTCTGTTCCTAATACGTCTCCATATACTTTGCCTTCTAATTATTTACAGAAGACCATGCAAGTAAAGCACGGAATGAAGGAAGAGCTTCAGGTGCCTCGGCAGTTCCAGGAGTCTCAGGACTTATTAATAGAACCAAGAACTGGATAGGGCTCAGGGCTGCTCAGCTGTGCCCGCCTCTGGATTCAGACTTTATTCTCATGCAGGGATTCAGACTTTATTCTCAGGCAATGAGATTCTTGAGAAGTCCAAGAATCCTAGGCTTACAGCCACATGATCTCAGAGTAGAAGGAACTTCCCTGTAGGAGGAGGTCCATGTAGAAAGACCCAGGGAAGGATTCCTATTGGTCCAGCCTGGATCTGCCCCAACCAATCCCTGTGGGGGCAGCAGCACAGAGAGCTGTGATTGGCCAGGTCGTGTCACGTGTCTGCTCCCAGTCCTAGGACTTTGCGCAGCAGCTCCACCCACTAGAGCCCAGAGGTGGAAGTGAAAATGAGAACTCTTAGAAGAAGAAAGGAAAAGGGTGTTGGGCAGACAGAACCTTCCCAGCAGTCATTTCACCGCCCCTGCGCCCGGGGAGGGTGTGGCTCACAGCAGGTGCTTTTTCCTTCCTTCCTTTTCTTTTTAATTTTGCAAATTTCCAAATATTGGAAAAAACTATGATGGTACCATCAACACTTGTACATTTTCCCATTCATTGGTTGTTACTATTTTGTATCATTTGCACTCTCTCTTGCTCTTTCTGTGTACACATATATGCGTTCATGAATTATTTAAGAATTAGTTGGGACTTCCCAGGTAGTCTAGTGCTTAAGGCTCTGTGGTCCCAATGCAGAGGGCCCTGGTTCAGTCCCTGCTCGGGGAACTAGATCCCACATGCACAGTTAAGACCTGGTACAGCCAAATAAATAAAAATAAATAATTTTTTAAAAAAGAAATTAGTTGCCAATATTATGTCAGTTCACCCCTAGGTAAAATTGCCTAAGAAGAAGGTGTTTTCCTACAGAACTACCACACAATTTTCACACTCAGGAAATTGCACATTGATATTAATACAATATTACTATCTGACACACGGTCCATATTCAAATTTCTCCATGGGTCCTGATTATACCTTTGTGGATGTTTTTATTATTGTTATTTAATACAGGATCTAATCAAGGACCACATGTTGGGTTTAGTTGTCATGACTCTTTAGACTCTAGAGCCATTCCTCATTTTTCTTTCCTGTCTTTCACAGCACTGACATTTTTGAGAGTTCAGCCAGTTTTGCAAAATGTCCTCCAGTGTGGATTTGCCCAGTTATATTCTCATAATTACGTTCATCTTTTTGGCAGGAATATTCTGTAGATGTTCATCCGTTTCAACACTTCACACTTACATGTACCTGATGTCAGTTTGTCCCATTATCGGCGACGGTAGGTTTTTTCAACTGGTCAAGATGACATTCACAGACTTCTCCCTTGTCAGGGTATCGATGTAATTTCTCCCTTTTGGATGATAAGTTGAGACTGTGTGAATATTCTTCTCCCTAGGAATCTCCCAGCCAGTGGTTTGACATCCATTGATGAGTCTCACCTGAATCAATTATTACCAAGATAGTTGTGATTAGCACCTTTTCCACCCTTTCTTGTATTAGTTGGCATTATTTCATGAAAGAGATCTTTCCCTTCTCACCCCCTTTAAAATAGTGTAACACCTATATGAACTCATGGATAATTTTTCATCTGTGTTTTAATCCATTACCATCATTATTTGCTTGGACATTCATAGTGACCCAGAGTTGGCCAGTGCAGCTTCTTCAGCCCGGCTCTTGAGTCCTTTTGACCTGTCCCCATTGGATTTCTAGCACTTTCTTGTTTTGGGTTAACTGAAAGTTCTGATTTCCCCTTGGGAATAGATGCATACTAAAAACCCCATCATATAAGAGATCAGTCAGCTTCTCATCATGAGTCTCTGACCACTGCTTTCTTCTGAGGTCTTCCTGTCTCTCGCAAACCCTAGGTTTTGAGTTGGGTGATAATATCCAATTTTCAGGCAGAAGGATGGCTGAATTTACTCAGCAAGTAGAGAGAAAATAAAACTGGGAGCGACGTTGTAAATTTAACTGTTTCCCATTCCGTGTTCAAAGGAAGGAGTTAGCATGCACATCCATTCTCCAAGGATCTTTATTCTCAGGGGGATCTGTCCCAGAATGAGCCAGAGATGTGTGGAGTGTGTGTGTGTGGAGAGAGAGAGACATCCATACGGAGGAAAGCCTCGGCCTCTTTCTGAGCGCCAGGGACTCTGCCAGGTTTGTGGGTCTGAATCCACCCTTGGGGGCGGAACGGAAATGACCTGGATTTGGGGTTATGCGCACCTGAGTGCTTTCGTGAGTTTCCCATGACTAGCTCTGTGACTTTGGGCAGGAATACTTAGCCACCCTGAGTTCTTTTCTCACTTTGGAACTGGGCACAGTCATGCCTACTTTAGAGGGTTATAGTGGGGACTCAGTGAGAGTCTATGGGGCAGATGCAGTCAAGGTGCAACAGACATGAAATGAATGGTGGCTGTTAGGTTACGCCAGGTGTCGTCTTAATAGAATAAGGAGACAAATAGCAAACCCACCAGAAATCTCACATGCAAGTGAGAATGTCTCCAGGGGAAATGGCAACCCACTCCAGTACTCTTATCTGGAAAATCCCACAGACAGAGGGGCCTAGTGGGCTACAGTCCATGAGGTCGGACACAACTTAACAACTAAACAACAGCCGCTGAGGGGTCGTGGTGCTCTGCGTACATGTGATTCCTTAGGTCTCATACATGTGTTTAGTGGTTGCTGCTGCTGCTAAGTCACTTGAGTCTTTTCCAACTCTGTGCGACCCCATAGATGGCAGCTCACCAGGCTCCCCCATCCCTGGGATTCTCCAGGCAAGAACACTGGAGTGGGTTGCCATTTCCTTCTCCAATGCATGAAAGTGAAAAGTGAAAGTGAAGTCGCTCGGTCATGTCCAACTCCTAGCGACCCCTTGGACTGCAGCCTACCAGGTTCCTCTGTCCATGGGATTTTCCAGGCAAGAGTACTGGAGTGGGGTGCCATCGTCTTCTCCGGTTTAGTGGTTATGAGTTATGAGCATGCGAAGCATAGATGTGTTTGTGTGACGTCCTGGCTCTGTGCGGTGGTAACTCACTCCAGGCCCTCTGCGTTGCCCTGGAGCCTGCTGTGCCAGTTTGCTCTTGCATACCTCGCACCCTCCCCTCCCATGGGGCATCGGGGGGCATCTCTCCAGGTTGGATCAGGTCAGGCTCTGTTGGTGTCTGTGTCACCAGCCAGGGCTGCGTGGATGGGGACTCTCCCACCAGCTGAAGAAACGGCAGGTGAGGCAGTGGCCGTGGGGAGGGTGGAGGAGAGACCTCACCCTCCCGTCCTTGTGACCACATCCTGGCAGAGCCGTCAACTGCATCATTTTGTCCCGCCCGGTAGCGCCTCCTCCTGTAAGTATTCTCACACCTAAATAGGCAAGACTTTCCTGATGGTCCAGTGGTTAAGAATCTTCCTGCCAATGCAGGGGACACCAGTTCAATCCCCAGTCTCGGACGATCCCGCATACTGTGGGGCAGTGAAGCCCGTGCACTGCAACTGAGCCTGAGCACCCTAGAACCCATTCTCTGCAACAAGAGAAGCCACAGTGAGCCTCCAGACTGCGCTCTGCAACCAGAGTAGCCTCCGCTCAACGCAACTAGAGCGAGCCTGCACACAGCCGCGAAGACCCACGGCAGCCAAAAAAATAAAATAAAAATAAATTTTTTAAATCACATAGGAAAAACAAATCAGCAAGGCAGACCACACACACACACACACACACACACACACACACACACACAGATTCCCACGCATAGTCAGGCACATGGATCCAAAGAAGAACTACTGTTTATTCAGGCTCACTCGGTTTCAAGAACTTAATATACATCATTTCACAGCAACACTGGGAGGTGTTCTTACCCTCCTTCTGCGGAAGCTCGCAGAAGTTCCGGAACATGGCTGGGCTCATCCAGGGAGCAAGTGGCCGGTCCAGGAGGCCTGTCACCTGAGGGTTTTGCCCTTTCTGCACCGACGCACACAGGTCCCTGATGGGGCTCCTTTGGCCCCACTCGTCATTGTGTTGTTCTTCTGGCCCCAGGAGCGAGAAGCTGGGGGCCTCTCAGACCCTCTAGGGTGCAAGGGTGAAGGCATGAGACCAGTTGAGGCTGGGCCTTGCTGGGTGTGGGTGTTGGGGGGCAGGGAGGCTCAGGTGAGCCAGGCCTGGCGTCTGGCTGGCCCCCACTGGGTCCTCAGCCCCACCGCCAGCCCGACATCCTTTGTGGGCAGGGGGGGTGTGCACTGCATCGGGGAGCTGCCCGGCTCGGGGGTGGAGAGAAGGCAGAGACCCCCGCGAGTGACAGCCCTGCTGTGGCCACAGAGCAGGGGACTCCTGCAGAGCGGCTGCCGCTTTTGAAACCCTTCAGGGGAGAGGATGAAAGGGAGCCCCTGGGGCCAGCTGCGGTGACCCCGTCCCCTCCGCCGGCCTCCCCGTAGATGCGAGGGCAGGCAGCAGAGGCCAGGGAGGCAGAGGCTGGCGGGCTTCCCAGAGGGCACACGCCACGTGGGGGCCAGGAACTGAGACAGGCTCTTCCCGGCAGCGGTTCTGGGAGGCCGGTGCCATTATTATTATCTCTGCCCCGAAGTTAGGACTCACCGTTAGGAGAGGCCCAGCGACTTGCTCAAGGTCACACAGTCAGACCTGGAAAGCCAGGTTTCACCCAGGATCTCTGGGACCCTGAGCCCGTGCCCCCGCTCTGAGCTTTCTCAACCTGTTTGCCCTCCCCTAGGGCAGGGGCACTGCCAGGGCACAGCCCCAGCTAGCCTAAATCACCACGGAGGAACCAGTCACGGCTGATACGTGGAGCATAGCGTGGACCCAGCCCTGCTCTAAGTGCTTCTCACACATTAACTCTTTTTTTAATTGTTTTTTTATTTGGCTGCACCAAGTCTACTAGCAGCACACAGGATCTACGTCTTCATTGCAGCAAACGGAATCTTCTAGTTGCAGCGTGCATGCGTGCTAAGATACTTCAGTCATGTCCAACTCTTTGTGACCCTATGGACTGTAGCCTGCCAGGCTCCTCTGTCCATGGGATTCTCTAGGAAAGAATAGTGGAGTGGGTTGCTGTGTCCTCCTCCAGGGGATCTTCCCAACCCAGAGATCGAACTCACGTCTCTTAGGTTTTCTGCATTGACAGATGAGTTCTTTATCACCAGCGCCACCAGGGAAGCCCAGGTGCAGCCTGCGAGATCTTTCAGTTGAGGCATGTGACCTCGTAGTTATGAATATGGGTTTTAGTTCCCCCACCAGGTATCAAACCTGGGCCGCCTGCATTGGGAGCACAGAATCTTAGCCTCTGGATCACCAGGGATGTCCCTAACTCTTGATGACGAACACTCTAGATGGCCGTCCACCCCCTGCTTTGTCCCGCGCTGGCCATGCTCACCTCAGTTCTCGTTCTCAGTCCTTGCACATCGCCAGCTCCTAAAGGAAGCCATCTCCGTACACGAGGGACGTGTCTTCCTGGTTCAGCTCCCTGCCCAAAGCTCAAAGTCACAGAACTAAGGCGAGCGAGGACTCCTTCCTCCAAGCCTGATGAAGGAACATCAGGAGATGCTCATTGGCTCACCTGGTGGAGAATTAGGACCTTCTGTCCACCTGGCCCAGAGCTCGGCGAGGGGGATCAGCCCAAAGGCAATGCCAGCCCCACCTCCCACTCCCTTCCTGCTGATCTTTGGAGATGGTGATTCCAGCCCAGGGGCCAGTATGTGCTCGGTGTCTGGACCGCCTCTCTCCCCACCATACTCATTCTGCCCCCGCCTCGTTCCCACCCTCCTGGGAAGTCTGGACCCCTTCTTCCTCAACCAGACCCTGTCTGCGTGTTACCAGCCTCTTTGGAGATTTACTCCAGTTCGACCATGAGTTTGGACATCTTGTCTGAATGTTGAAGGCTGCTGGTGAGAAAGCTGAAGTGCAGGAATTAGTTATGATGGGCATAAATTGAATTTTAATAGAGATGTACGTGGCATGGAGCCAGTGTACTCAGGCAGAGGGAAGGTAGTAATTAAAAGTTAACGAGTTTAGAAATGTCGGAATCCTTCGGGAGGGATGGGGGAGGAGGGCGAGGAGGAGTACGACACCCCCCAGCCAAGCAGGCTGTCCGGCCCCTGACCCTGAGGCCCCTCTTCCCGCCCCTGAGGATCCTGATTGGGAGGGAGGCTGCTGGGAGGTACCCAGCTCACCCCACCTGTGCATCCGGGGGGGCCCTGGCAACGGGGTGGGAGCCAAGTGTGAGGGGCCCTCCGTGGATGGCAGTGAGGAGAGGAGGGTTTCTCGACCTGGGCGTTCTTAATGTTTGCAGGGGCGGTTGGGGGCAGCCATTCTTTGTTGTGAGGGGCTGCCCCGTGCCCACTTCATGCTGGGAGCCGCCTCCCCTAAATGTGACAACCAAAAAGTTCTCCAGATCTTGCCAAAGGTACCCTGGTGGGGGCTACCTACCCACCCTGCCTTTGAGAAGCAGAGAAGCAGAGCCGGGCACCGGCACACACAGACTCTCCCCGCTGGAGCCGGGCTTGGGGGCCTGGCATGGGAGGGGGAGGGCGGAGAGGGCTGGCCCCCTCCGGCCCCTCTTGGGGGGATCTCTCCGCCCCAAGCTGTCTGTACTTCTGTGGCACAGAGTTGCTTTCATCAACGCCGCGTTTGGTCCTTGGAGTGGGATGAGCAAGGCAGGTGTGACATCCGTTGCCCAGACCCAGGCAGAGCCTCTGAGACTCTGAGAGCCTGGCCGGAGCTCATCTGCCCTGTGACTGGGAGGTGCCAGCTCCACAGTGTCAGTACTGTCCGTGCCCTGGT
This sequence comes from Bos mutus, assembly GCF_027580195.1. Lineage (NCBI taxonomy): Eukaryota > Metazoa > Chordata > Mammalia > Artiodactyla > Bovidae > Bos > Bos mutus. The sequence goes on along the minus strand of NC_091635.1, from coordinate 5,521,205 downwards.
CTCCGCTGGGCAGTCTCGCTTTTTAAAGCCGTGGTGGAAGTTGAGGCCATTGGTGGGAGGGGTCTCTATTATCCATAGCATCCCTGACCTAATCCCCACAGAGGCCCCAGAACGCCTCCTGACACTGTTCTGAGGCCCCAAAAGCCTGGCCCATCCCGCACCCTGGGGTGGAGTCCTCCCCATGCTTGAGGACAGGTCCTTCTTGGGCCCCAGGGGACCAGCCACGGCCACGGCCTCGGGGTTGGCTGGTGAGTGACAGGAGAAGCCAGGAGAGGGGCAGGCAGGAGGCAGAGAGACCCCGCAGGGCCAGGGCCAGGGGTGGGCAGCGAGGGGCACGGCTGGCTCCCCCGCCTCAGGGTGCCGTTGCAATAATTATGCCAATTAAGACGAGTAAGTTCAAAATGTGAGGGGAAAGAGAGAGGCGGGGGGGAGGGAAAGAAGCGAGAGTCTCTAAAACACTGGCTGTCTCGGTTTCCATAGCAGCCAGTTTCCTCACTCTCTCACTAATGGGTCCTGGCTTGGAGAGGCGGGTGGGCCCCCCACTGCCGAGGAAGCCGGGGATAGATGGTAGGTGTTGCCTTGCTGGACTCAAGCTCGGGGCGGAGGGGACCCAGGGACACGTGCCCGGGGCCAGGGGAGAGCCACGACCGCAGATGGCTCCCTGGCCGTGGGGCCAAGCCTGCCGCCTGTCTTGGGACACCGTGACCTGAGAGGCGGGCAACTTGCCCCGGAGATGTCAGGGTTAGAATCGAAGCCCAGGCCCCCCCATTCAGCACTGCTCCGATTTCACCAGGGTACAAGTACAGGAGAAGGCGGACTCCCCGATCCAATGAGATCGGGGGGTTTTCCTTCGGCAGGTTGAGCATCTCAGGATGTAGGGAAGACAGGTTGTGCTGGGGGTGAGAGTCGTGGCCAGGCCCTGGGTCACAGGCTCTGTCTGCTCCTTTCTCTCCCCTTGGGTACCCACTGAGTCCTCGCGTGTCCCCGTGGTTCAGCGTGTGGCTCCAAGGCATCACAGTCCTGAGAACCCTTGGGGGTGGGCAGGGAGACCACCTCCCTGAGGCTGTGGGTTTCCCCTGCGGGGGCAGGCAGGGAGTGGCCACTCCAGTGTCCTCAGCTCACTGACACTTGTGTGGCTGGCGCAGCTTGGGGGGCCCATCCACAGGCCACGCGTGGGTACCCAGTGTGACCAGACACCCGGGTGCATATGTGAGCCCTCCTGAGTGCATTTAATGCTCACTGGGGGCCGGAGGAGGATGTTATCAGGCTTCCCATTTTACAGAAGGAGAATCTGAGAGCCGGGGGTAAAGGGACGCATCCAAGGTCTTGATGCAAATCAGGGGCGGAGTGAAGGACGTGGACCCACTGGCGGCCCCGCTGCCCAGAACAGTCTAGACCACACAGGTGTGCACACAGGAGCCACACCCTCTCTCCGTGCTCCTCTCCTACTTTCCGATCCGGGCAGCCCTAGGGGCAGGTGGCCATGTCCACCCAGACTCTCCAGAGGGCAGACCGATAGCACAGAGGAGGCATCCGCTGCTTTATGAAAGGCTCCCAAGGAAAGCTCTTCTCGGTCGAACCGAGGCTATTTATTTCTACCACTAGGAAACTTAACATGCAAATTAGGGTGGGTTTGATCATCCATCACCTGAAATTGACGTATTTGGATTTGGCCTGAATCCCTGGTAACCAGTGCAGGAGACGGGCATCAAGCAGTGGTCACGTGGTGCCCGAGGTCCTCCGGGAGGGACGGGAAGGGCGTTCCCAGCAGAGGCACATATGTTTTTCATCAGGGCTGTTTCAATGCATGGAAATGAGATGTTCATTCCTCCTCCCCACACAGCTGGGCTGGAGACCCCAGGCTGCCCTGAGAGCCTCTCTCTTGACTCCCCCCTCCCCAGATCTTCCCGGGGGTGCCCCCTCCCACCTTGGCTCTCAGCCAGGACACAGAAACTAATTAGATCTTGCCTCAGTTCTGTGCTCAGGCAGGCAAATGGGCTAGACAGATGCCTGGGGAGTTGGTAATGACCCCTGCTTCCTGGGGGCTGCCTTGGTGCCTGACTCCCCCCTCTCCCCACCCATACCCCTCAGAGACCCATCAGACCTGTTCGTGGGATTTCTCAGTGTGGGAGGATTCAGGTGGTCCCTCCCCTGGGTCTTCATTCCCCCAAAAGGAGTCTCTGCTGCGACCCACTTTCTGCTTTCTGACTGAGGGGTTGCTGGGGGAGTTTGTGATTTTGAACTTCCCATCCTGGCCAAGGAAGAGACCGGCTCCCAGCTGGTTGCCCAAGTGCTCTGGGACTTCCCTGGTGGTCAGGTGGTGAAGAATCTGCCTTGCAATTCAGGGGACGTGGGTTCCATCCCTGGCTGGGGAACTGAGATCCCACATGTCCCAGAGCCACGGAAGCCCTGCACTCTGGAGCGCCTGTACCACAGCTGCAGAGTTGTGTGCCTCACCAAAGACCCTGCATGCTGCAACGAAGACCCAACACAGCCAAATGAATAAATAAATATATTTTTTTAAGCCTACCTCCTGGGGGTGGGCTTGGAGGAGGGGTGGGGTTGAAAGCAGTGTTTACGGCTCCAACCGGCAGCCCTTGGGGGCTGGAAAATGCCCGAGAGTTCCCCGGCTCAGTGTGAGCAGGCAGCAGGTGGGAGCTTCCTGCCTGCAGAACAAGTAGTAACCAAGAAAGACAGCCTCCCCAAAAGAGATTGGGCGCAGTCCCTGGAGGTCAGCACACAGTTGGCCTCATCCAGAAGCTCAGCCGCTGCAGCTGCTCATTGACCTTCGACCCCTGGGGAACAGACAGAGCGAGGACCCCGCCCACAGGTGCACACCCTGCCTGGCCGCGGCCACAGCTCCTGGTCAGTTGCCTCCAAACCTTAGCCACTCAGCCGTGGTTTGCTGTTTCTGGGCAGGTCCCTCCTGCATGCTCTCATGACGTTGCGTTTAGCGGGCGGTCAGCGGGGCTGGCAGGTCATGGCGGGGACAGCTGGGCTGCTGGTCTCTCTTCCTGTGGTTTACCAGCCTTCGTGCCATGGTGGTCTGGGCCAGTGGTGTGGGAGGGTGAACATGGAAGCTGCAAGGCTCTTGAGCCCTGGCTTTGTAGTGCTCCACCAGGTTCTGCGGGTGAAGTCCTGAGGCCAGGCCAGATTTAGGGAGCAGGGGCGGGGGTAGCTGCCACATCCCTCCTGGAGTGGCTGCAAAGCTTTGAAGCGGCCGCCCATCCAAAGAGGATGAGTAGTGGGTGCAGGCAAGTCAGGCTGCACCCAGGCCAGAACCATCATGGCTGGTGGGAGGCTTTGTGGGGCCAGCTGCCCAGGCTCTGAGCAGATGTTGGGAAGCGCAGGAGGTGGGGGCTCAGCTCTGGGCCCTGGGGCTCAGGGCAGCCGCCATCCTAGCTCCGACGCTGGATGGCATGGCAGCGGAAGCTCGGACACTGCTCCTGGGGCTGGCAAGCGAACAGGAGCATTGTGCCAGGTGTTAGGAGACTGTTAGAGGGGCTGAGGGCAGAGCTCCTTTCTCCCAGGACACAGTGAGTGAATAACAGTAACATGAGTAATCCCAGTGGCAGCTAGCTCTCAGCATGTGCTTGCCACACGCCTCATGCCAGGCCCTGTCCTACTAAGCACGACGGTGTGACGTCATGTCACCCTCGCGCCGTGCCTTCAGGTAGGGACCATGGTGTCGCGGTGAAGAGCACAGAGTCAAAGGCCCGCTGGCTGTGTGATCTTGGGCAAGTTGCTTAATCTCTCTGTGCTTTGGTGTCCTCATCTTTTTCACCTGCCGAATGTGGATAAGATGAATTCTGATCTCATAGGATAGTTAAAGGGGAGTACATGCATTATTCTGTATGTAAAGTGTGTAGAACTGCCTGGTTTGCTTGCGATAATTATTATTATTACCCTTGTTTTATAGCTGAGGAAATGGAGGCACAGAGAGATTTGGCAATCTGCCCAAGGTCACACAGCAAGTAATACTCACAGACAGTCCAAAACCCTCCTTCTTCACCTGTGCCCACCACCCCCGAGAGCTTTTGCCCCCCAGTCCCCGGCCCAGCTCTGGACACTAGGAGTTGTTTGAGCCTGTTTTCTGACTTCAGTGGCAGTCTGGCCAAGACTCTCCCAAAAGGAGGTATAACCCAAAGAGCCGGGAGCTAGGGGAGGGCTCGGGGTGTGGAGCCTCGGGACTCAGAGAAGAGAGACACAGGGCCATCTGAAGCCTCACCCCAGGTAGACAGGAAGAGCATCCATCCTGACCCTGAGCCTGGTCTGGGCGGGAAAGAAGTGGGCAGCTCACCAGGCATCCCTACCCTGCCTGAGCTGCCAACTGCAGGCACGGCAGGATGTCCAGGGACGCCTCTGCCCAGCGCCCCCCACCTGACCTGGCCCAGCAAGCTGGAGGAACCCCAGGAGGACAGTGGTTCATCCTCCAGCCTCATCAGCATTCATTAATCCCCCCCAAAAACTGTCCTGGGGAAATCAGGAGCCTGGTGGAGACCAGGGAGCAGGACTCAGCCATGCAGAAAGCACAGGCTGGTCGGGCAGAGCATCCCCCACACTCTGTGCCCACAGGAGTCTCCCGCTTCAGCGAATGTTTCTACCATGCACATTGGCCCAGCCCTCCTTAGTATTAATTACCCATCATCCCTTGTGCCAATTAAAGCAGCCACGACAAAGTCACTTCTGCTGTAAGAGGAGCAAGTCCTTGTTCCGTCTCTCCCCTGAGATCCTGAGATGTCCAAGGGATGGCAGTGGCAGATGGGAATGAAGGGACTGGTCGTGGGGCTGGGGAACAGGGCCTTGCTAAGCAGGGTATGGCAGCAGGAGCAACATTTCATCTAAACTAAGGAGCTGGGGGGACCCCAATACCAGGAGGACTATGGTTGTGCTGTTACTGTGGTCGTCGTTATTACTGCTGACACCCAGAGCCTAACACAGTGCCCGGAACTTTGTGGACTCTCCAGTCTGGGTCAAATGATGAGTGGCAATGGCAAACTCATAAAGACGCGTTTCTCAAGTGCTTACCAAATGTCAGACACTGAGTTTAGAGCTTTGCAGCCAGTTCTGCTAAAATGAGATAGAAACAATGGCAGAAGTCACCACACTGCAAAATCATGCAGTTAAAAACCGCAGGGCTAGTAGGGGAAGTGGGGTGAGAGCCACACTCAAAACGTCATTGTCCTTGTTTACTCGCTAAGTCGTGTCCGACTCTTTTGTGACCCCACGGACTGTAGCCCACCAGGCTGGGATTTCCCAGGCGAGAATACTGGAGTGGGTTGCCATTTTGTTCTCCAGGGGATCTTCCCGACCCGGGGATCGAACCCTTGTCTCTTGCTTGGCAGGCGGATTCTTTACCACTGAGACACCTGGGAAGCCCACCCAGAACTTCATTAGGGACACGTGGGGAAAAAAAAGGCGTGTGATGAGGGTGATTACTCACACCCCCAAACATTCAGTGGGTAAGAAATGCATAAAGGCCGCAGTAAATGTACTTGGCCTTCGAAAGGGCCTGAAATCTGCTCATGGAAGTGGGTGTCAGTGGGTTGCAGCTGTTGAGTTATCATGAAGGGTGCAAGGAGGGTTGTCTGCAATGGAAAGAGGATTGTAAGGCCAGATGTGGGCGGGTGAGCTCGTAACACACCCATGAGCTGAGACCCCCAAGGTGTGCGTGTCACGGGAACTATGTGGCTCCGTTCAGCCGCGGGCAGGTGTCTGGATTCACCGAGTGTTTCTTGCAGACAAAAGCTCACACAGCAAATGCAAAGCTCAAGTTATGTTCCGATTGTCCCCTAATGTGTCTATGGCATCGCCGCAAATGCATGGTTTCAAAGCAAGCCGCAGAACGAAACTACCTTCACTCATATTTTCTTTTATTTTTTTAACATTTCTTTCTTTCTGTGCCTGCACCGGGTCTTGGCTGTGGCACTCAGGATCTCTGATCTTCATTGCGGCCTGCCGGATCTAGTTCCCTAACCAGGGATCGAACCTGGGCCCCCTGCATTGGGAATGTGGAGTCTTAGCCACTGGACACCAGGGTAGTCCTGCTCGCCTTTTTTATAAAGCAGCCACCCTTATGTTGCCAGTTACACAGGTGGAGTGCCCCAGCTTAAGAAGGTTCAGCCCGTTATCTAAGGTCCCTTGCTTAACAAGTGATACAGTTAGGATTATAGTGAAAATCTGAGGCCACAGCGGGATTCGTCCAATCTGTCACTCTTTGGGACTGCGTCAGACTCACTATCAGACTGTGATTAGAGTCGGAGTCATCTCACAGATGAGGAGACAGGACTAACGAGCCCTTTTGTCCTCGCCGGGATGGTCCTTTGTGAAATCTTACATTCAGACCTTCCGCGCTGTGGCCACCCGCCCTCACCTCCCTCCCTTCGCCCCCTACACGGGCCATGACTGTCTTTGGGGGCACGATTTGGCCTTCTGCGCTGGCCGTCTCATTCACTCACCCTTCACTCACCCAGGGAGTGTTCACTGAACATGTGCTGTTCCAGGCATGACGCTTGGGGAGCACGGGGGCTGTGGAGACTCACATACAAGTACACGGCTCGTTAAACTAAATGGTGAACCATGCACCAGGCAGAGCCCCGTGGCAGCCCAGGGGACGTTCAGGAAGGCTTCCTGGAGGCAACTTCCTAGCTGAAGGCCGAGGGGTTCCCCACGAGCTGGAGAGTAGCGTGTGCAGAGGTGACGGTGGTTGTATTCTTTAGACACAGCTGGAAGTTTGATAGACTTGGGGCCAGAGGGGAGCTCTGGGCTCTGGGGGCAGAGCGTCTACGAGCCCAGTGCTCACTGTTTCCGGACGCTCTGGGCGCTGCAGACACCTGTGCGTGCGAGCGAGCCCTGGGCCCCCGCCCCTCTGCTCACCTGCGCCGTGGCCATCCCGTCCGCCTGCGCGGGGGCGAGTTGAGGCCAGAAAAGAGGGATGCAGAGACCGGCATCTTGGACCCGGCATCCCTTTATCCCCCATGTTCTGTGGTCAGAGGCAGGGGCCTCTCCCGCTTCCATCCACTGCGGCCCCACCTGTATCCACCCTGGAGGTGGGTCCCACCCAAAACCCAGGGACTGAACCTGGGTCGTCTGCACTGCAGGCAGGTTCTTTACCATCTGGGTGTACATGACTACATTTGTGTGATGCATAGACACATGTGTATATGTGTGTGTGCGGGTGTGGGTTGTACACGTGTGTGTATATACACAACACGTGAGTGCATGTGGGTGTGTGTAACTGTGTGTGTACACACGTGTGTGCTGTGCACACGCACCGTCCCCCCGCGTGAGCACCACGCATGCATCTCTGGCGTCTGATTTATTAACGAGGACAACACAAGGAGAGCGGGCCTATTATTTCTGGTGTCCGCATCAGCTCCTGACAGCTTTGTGGGATTGAAATATCTTATTTAATGTGAGTAAGAATCATTTTGAATATCAACTGTGACACTCAAGGACTCGAACCAAAAAGGACACTGTGCATTTCCCCGTGTGCTGGAGGAGACACCACGTGCTTTAGACAGGTGTTTTCTCCGCTGTCCGTCTTGTGTCTCTAAAAATCCAATCGTCCATCCCGGCTCCTGTCTGGGTTGTCGCCATGCGCCCTCCACCCCGAGCCCAGCCTTTCGTCTTGGAGGAGAGAGCTTCATGACCAGGGTCCCTCGGGTTAAATCGGGGCCCTCCGTGACGGGGCAAAGCAGACAGGGCGGGTTCTGTGTGTGTCTCTCTTTCCACCCCCGCCCCCCAGGCTCTCTCTGCACCGCCTGCTCCTTTTAACCAAGCTTCTCCCATCCAGGAGATTCCTTACCTTATGAGGAATTTACTTGTGTTTGCCTAATAATTCTGAAAAGATGCTCAAGAGACTAGCAGTGGTTTCGAGTGTGTGCGTGTGTGTGTGTGTGTGTGTGTATTAGGAGCTGAGAATAACCATGCACCCGGGGACAGGGATGGGAGAGAGGTGTACTGTGTCTTTTTCTTTTATTCTTTGAATTTTAAACCCCAGGAATATATTTCCTATAATAAATTAATAAATAAGTGGTCCTTTGCGGGGGCCTAGAGACAGGTAAATGCAGGGGTCCCCACACCCCTGCAGCTGTTCCTCATTGGATGGAGAGTGAGGTGACAGACGAGCCAGGAGGAGGGTATAAACAGATGACCAAGGGGCTCGGGGCAGCCTTTGGAAAGGGTGGAGTCATTCCTTTGCTGTCCCCACTGTCCTTGAAGAAGGAGGGCAAGGGGACAGGGTCTGCCAGAAGCTGAGGACCGATACAAAACCCTTCTACCAGTAGGAAGGATGAGAAGGGACTTCCCTGGTGGTCCAGTGGCTAAGACTCCAAGCTCCCAAGGCAGGGGCCCAGGGTTCAATTCCTGGTCAGGGAACTAGATCCTTCATGATGCGACTAACTCCCAAGACCCGACACAGCCACATAAATAAATAATAAAAATTTTGAATTTTTTTTTAAAAAAGGGTGAGGAAGCCAACAGGCATGGCAGATCCTCTGTGGGTGGCTGAGACAGTTGGGGTTCACATCCACGGGAAAGCCAACACATTTTCCAGGGAACCCGGGCTCTCCTGATGCTTGGCTTGGCTCTCTCACTGTGTCCTCACTCAGGTAGGGAGCAGGGTCCTTCCGTACCCTCTCCACCCTCCCCTCTGGCCCTCTGCACCTCACCCCAGCGCTCTCCACCCCCCGCCAGTGACTCATCCATTTGCACCCTCGTGTGACAGGCATAGGTGTGGCACCTGCCGTGTGCAAGGCGCGTGAGTCCAGGGCTTACATTAGAGACAGCCATTATCAAAGCCACCTAAGTGTCCATCAGCAGTGAGCGGATAAAGGAGATGTGGTACAGACATGCAATGGGACACTACTTGGCCATGAAAAAGAGTGAAAATTTTGCCATTGGCAAAAACATGGATGGACTTGGAGGGCATTGTGCTGAGTGAAACAAATCAGAGAAAGACAAATACTATATGATATTACCTATATATTAAATCTAAAAATAGTGAGTATAAGTAAACTGCTAAGTCATTTCAGTCGTGTCCGACTCTGTGCGACCCCATAGACGGCAGCCCACCAGGCTCCCCCGTCCCTGGGACTCTCCAGGCAAGAACACTGGTGTGGGTTGCCATTTCCTTCTCCAATGCATGAAAGTGAAAAGGGAAAGTGAAGTCGCTCAGTCATGTCCGACTCTTAGTGACCCCATGGACTGCAACCCACCAGGCTCCTCCGTCCATGGGATTTTCCAGGCAAGAACACTGGAGTGGGTTGCCATTTCCTTCTCCAATGCATGAAAGTGAAAAGGGAAAGTGAAGTCACTCAGTCGTGTCCGACTCTTAGCGACCCCATGGACTGTAGCCCACCAGGCTCCCCTGTCCATGGGATTCTCCAGGCAAGAGCACTGGAGTGGGGTGCCATTGCCTTCTCCGATAAGTAAACTAGTGAATATAATTAAAAAAGAAACAGGCTCAGAGCTCTAGAGACCAGTTACCAGTGGGAGAGGAAAGTGGAGAGGGGCAGCAAAGGGGTAGAGGAAAAGGGACGAACTATTAGGTAAAAAATAAGCTACAAAGTGGGGCTTCCCTGGCAGTCCAGTGGTTAAGACTTCATCTTTCAGTGCGTGGGGTTCAGGTTCTATCCCTGGTCAGACTGCTAAGACCCCACATACCTCACGGCCGAAAAACCAAAACAGAAGACAGAAGCAATATTGTAACACATTCAATAAAGACTTTAAAATGGTTCACATCAAAAAAACAAATCTTTAAAACAAGCTATAAGGATATACTGTACAACACAGGGGATATAGCCAATATTTTATAATAACTATAAATGGAGTACAACCATTATTTTTTTTACCTTTTATTTTGTGTTGGGATATAGTCGATTAACAATGTTGTGGAGTTTCAGGTGGACAGTGAAGGGACTCAGCCACACAGGTGCATGTACCCACTCTCCCCCAAACAGAGTATAACCTCTAGAAACTGGATCACTATATTGTGTGCCTGTATCTTCTATAATGTTGTACAGCAGCTATACTTAATTTTTTTTTAAAAGATAGCCATTTTTAAGCTTTTTAGTTTGTATTGGAGTATAGCCAGTTAACAGTGTAGAGATAGTTTCAAATGAACAGCAAAGGGACTCAGCCATACAGATACATGTACACGATAACCATTATTGTCCCCATTTTACAGACGGGAAAACTGAGGTTTGTGCATTTCCATCACTTGCCCAGGTCAAACCCCTAAAAAGTGCAGAAGCAGATGTCAGGCCTAGTTTTCTCAACATCAGAAGCCCTAGAGCCCCCTCCAGCGCCAGGCTCCATCATGGACAATCACGTGTGCGCCCTCCTCACAAAGCATTTCAGCCATCCCCCTGCCCCTGGAAGGGACCTTGACAGGGCTGGGCTCCTCCAGTTCCCTGCCAGGCCGGCAGCTGCAGGTGGGTGGAGCAGATAGGGCTGTGGGCATCCTGGGGCCCAGGAGGGAGCCCTGTGGGGGATGAGGAGTTGTCAGGGTCATTATCTTGGATGCTCCGATGCTGTGATGCCACCAGCCGCTCTGGATTTGCAAATCGAGATGCTGGCCAGCTGCCTCTTCCACCCACCGGGGAGGCGGTCTGGGTGAAGCAAAGCGGGTTTCCCTGGTAGGAAAGGCAGTGGGCGGCGCTGTTACTTTAAATAATATTGCCTACAAGCCAGAAATAGTTCTCCCAGGCAGGGAGGGGAGCGCCAGGGACAGCTCGGGAGAGGGGCTCCACCCCACACCTAGGCCGACCGCAGATGCCGGAGTGAGGATGCCCGCCCCCTCCCACAGACGTGGTCGAGGGGGGTCCAGAGCCAGCTCTCCTCTGCTGTCTCGGGGGAGGGGCAGACCTGCACCCACTGCTCTTCCTTGAGGCCCCAGGTGGGGCCTGAAGCTTCCTGGCTGAGCAAAGGAACTCGTACTTTACGCCGAAATCAACTTTTATTAAAGTTTAAATTTCACTACGCATCACTAGTATCAGCAGACAAACCCCAGATCCAATGAGTCCCTGGTGTCTTTTTTATAATGTATACTGACATTATATGCTCAAAGTGCATTTTTTAATTTTATTTTTAAAATAAAAGCAATATATGCACACCATAAAGAACATTCTGATGGTGCAGAAAGACATAAACTCCAGAGGCAGGAGTTTACCTTCCTCTGAGTCCTCAATACTTCTCCCAAAAGGCATGAGGTAAAGAATCCTGAAAAATGTTTATGTCCAAGCCGGAATGGGTACGTGATTATTGTTGCTGTTTAATCTCTAAGTCGTGTCTGCAACCCCATGGACTGTAGCCCACCAGGCTCCTCCCCCCAAGGGATTTTCCAGGCAGAAATACTGGAGTGGGTTGCCATTTCCTTCTCCAGGGGATCTTCCCGACCCAGGGATTGAACCTGCATCTCCTGCATTGGCAGGCAGATTCTTTACCACTGAGCCACCAGCGAAGCCCATATATGTGATTGTGTGTGTGCAAATATATACAAATACATACTATTCCAGTTTAACTACACGTTGTACCATTTACACTGTTCCTTGACTTTTTTTGGCTCACAAACTCAAAATTCTTTTTATGATCCTAAACATTAGACTAAGGGTTTGGCAGCCTGTATCAATAAATAACTTATCAAGAGATAATACATTCTCTCATGTCCCTAACACTCAGCTGTGATATTATTTAGCTTTTTACTTTCTCGTGTTTTTATTTCCATAAATATCCCCCGTCTCCAGCTTCGACTTCCTTCCCGTGCTTTGTATGTCTTGGAGGCTGTTCTGTCTCATCCCATAGAGGTGTTCTTCGTTCATTCTATGGCTATGGCATTATTAATCGATTCGATTCCATTTTTGATGGGTGTTTATGCTGCTTCTGGTTTTCATTTGTCTCTGCTGTTACAAGCAAACCGCAGTGAACATCCTTATTCCTGGTTTTTGCCACATTTTTGTAAGTACGGATAAAAGGCCAGCTCCCTGGAGTCTAGCCTCAGGGTCAGAAGACTTGAATATTCTGATTTGGATCGATTCTGCCCCAAAGGTTGGACCAACTTACTCTTTGATCAGCGGATCTGTGGTCAGCCTCACCTCCGCCTCACTCTAGCCGTGGGTGTAATCATACAAGAAAATTTGGTGCCATCTGAATATTGTCTTCTTTTGATTGGACTTTCTTTCATTGTGACAGTGGCCGAGCATCTTCTTTGTGAGTTTGGTCATTTCTGTTCATTTTTCTCTCCCTGGTGCTTTTTAGTAGTATCTGATTCCGTTTTTAAAGATAGAGAGCTTTTCCAGTCAATCTCTCCTTCTATCTTCCCTGCCAGGTCACCTCATCGCTTTTAAGACCCAGACGGTTTATCCAAAGCTGCCTTTCCCCTCCCCCAGGGAGCCATGGGCCTGTGATGGGCCTGAGGGTGGGTTGCGGGGTTGTGGAGAACGGGAGATTTGCCAGAGCCTGGGTACCCGCTATCTTCCCAACATCACGCTGAGCACAGGAGTGAGGGACAGATAAGAGCTGTCACCAGGGGCAGAGATAAGAGACTCGGCCGGCCAGGAGGTTCTGGGTGATACTGCTGCAGAGCCAGAGCAGGCTTAGCACACACCCACCTGTGAGTCTGGGGCTCATGCCATCCCAGGACCGAACGTGGGGTCCTGTGTGGTTGGATGTCAGTGCTGAGGGCTTCCTGGGTGGCTCAGCCGTAAAGAACCTGCCTGTAATACAGGAGACCCAGAAAACGTGGGCTCTAATCCCTGGGTCAGGAAGATCCCCCTGAAGGAAGGAATGGCAGCCCACTGCAGTATTCTGGCCTGGAGAATCCCATAGACAGAGGAGCATGGTAGGCTACAGTTCCTGGGGTCGCAAGGACTCGGACATGACTGAGCAACTAAGCATCCATGCATGCACGTCAGTGTTGAGCTGGTTAGCAATTGGGCTTGGAGTCAGAAAGGTTCTACGGGTCCCTGGCCCTGCTTCTTACTGCCTCAGAAACCACAGGTCAATGATGGGTATTTCTGAACCTTAATTTCCTCACCTCTAAAATGGGGGTTAGTAGCGCGATTAGGTAAAAAGACTCTCCAATTCAGACCTACGACCCTCTGCCCTGTCCGCATAAAATGAAGAAAGTGAAGCTAGTGTAGTGGGCAAGGCACAGAATTTCAGATTAAAATGTGTTAAAATGGCTCAAGTGTTACTGGTCCATGAGGCCCAGTAGTGTGGGAACTGCTGTGTGAGGTAAACAAATGAATGGAGAGATCCCTGGAGGTCCAGGGGTTAAGACTGTGCCTTCATTGCCAAGGGTCCAGGTTTCACACCTGGTTGGGGAACTGAGATCCCAGAAGCTGCACAGCAAAAAAAGAGGGAGAGAGAAATGAATGAAAAGCACTTAATACAGCATCTGAAGCATAGGTGGTGCTCAGAGAGTGGCAACTGTTTCATCATCGTGATAAGCTGATGCTGATGGTGGTGATGGTGCTGATGGTGATGATGGTAATGACAGTGGTGATGGTGTTGATGGTGGTGGTGATGGTGCTGATGGTGGTGGTAATGGTGATGATGGTGCTGATGCCATGGTGATGATGGTGATGATGGTGGTGATGGTGGTGATGATGATGGTGGTGATGGTGGTGCTGATGGTGAAGATGGTGGTGATGGTGGTGATGATGGTAATGATGATGGTGCTGATGGTGGTGCTGATGGTGAAGATGGTGGTGATGGTGGTGCTGATGGTGGTGGTGATGGTGGTGGTGGTGGTGATGGTGGTGGTGATGGTGATGATGGTGGTAGTGGTGATGATGATGGTGCTGATGGTGGTGATGATGGTGGTGATGGTGGTGGTGATGGTGGTGATGGTGATGGTGGTGATGGTGATGGTGGTGATGATGGTGGTGATGATGGTGGTGATGGTGGTGGTGATGATGGTGCTGATGGTGCTGATGGTGATGATGATGGTGCTGATGGTGGTGATGGTGATCGTGGTGCTGATGGTGGTGATGGTGATGGTGGTGCTGATGATGGTGCTGATGGTGGTGATGGTGATGGTGGTGGTGATGATGGTGCTGATGGTGCTGATGGTGATGATTATGGTGCTGATGGTGATGATGGTGGTGCTGATAGTGATGGTGGTGGTGATGATGGTGATGACAGTGGTGATGGTGGTGCTGATGGTGATGACGGTGGTGATGACGGTGATGACGATGGTGATGATGGTGCTGATGGTGGTGATGATGGTGATGGTGGTGATGGTGGTGGTGGTGGTGGTGGTGATGGTGCTGATGGTGATGGTGGTGGTGATGGTGCTGATGGTGATGATGGTGATGATGGTGGTGGTGGTGATGGTGATGATAATGGTGCCGATGGTGGTGATGATGCTGATGGTGGTGATGATGGTGATGACAGTGGTGATGATGGTGATGGTGGTGCTGATGGTGGTGGTGGTGATGGTGGTGATGATGGTGGTGATGGTGATGGTGGTGATGATGGTGGTGATGGTGATGGTGGTGGTGATGGTGCTGATGGTGCTGATGGTGATGATGGTGGTGGTGGTGATGGTGATGATAATGGTGCTGATGGTGGTGATGATGCTGATGGTGATGGTGATGGTGATGATGGTGGTGATGGCGCTGAGGGTGGTGATGATGGTGCTGATGGTGGTGATGATGGTGATGACGGTGGTGATGATGGTGATGGTGGTGGTGATGATGGTGGTGATGGTGGTGATGGTGATGATGATGGTGATGGTGATGGTGGTGGTGGTGATGATGGTGGTGATGGTGGTGATGATGATGGTGCTGATGGTGGTGATGGTGGTGGTGATGGTGATGATGGTGGTGATGGTGATGTGGTGTGATGGTGGTGATGATGGTGATGGTGGTGGTGGTGGTGGTGGTGGTGGTGGTGGTGATGATGATGGTGATGGTGGTGATGATGGTGATGGTGGTGATGGTGATGGTGATGGTGGTGATGGTGGTGATGATGGTGATGGTGGCGGTAGTGATGATGGTGATGATGGTGGTGATGGTGGTGGTGATGATGGTGATGACAGTGGTGATGATGGTGATGATGGTGGTGGTGATGGTGGTGATGATGGTGGTGATGGTGGTGATGATGGTGGTGATGGTGGTGGTGATGGTGGTGGTGGTGATGATGATGGTGGTGATGATGGTGATGGTGGTGATGATGGTGATGGTGGTGGTGATGATGGTGGTGATGGTGGTGGTGGTGATAATGATGGTGGTGATGGTGGTGGTGATGGTGGTGATGATGATGGTGCTGATGGTGGTGATGGTGGTGGTGATGATGGTGATGATGGTGGTGATGGTGATGGGTGATGACAGTGGTGATGGTGGTGCTAATGGTGATGATGGTGGTGATGGTAGTGCTGATGGTGATGGTGGTGGTGATGATGGTGATGATGGTGGTGATGATGGTGATGATGGTGGTGATGGTGATGACGGTGATGATGGTGGTGATGATGGTGATGATGGTGGTGATGGTGATGGTGGTGATGGTGGTGATGATGGTGTGATGGTAATGGTGATGGTGATGGTGGTGATGGTGATGGTAATGGTGATGATGGTGCTGATGGTGGTGATGATGGTGATGACAGTGGTGATGATGGTGATGGTGGTGGTGGTGATGGTGGTGCTGATGGTGGTGATGGTGGTGCTGATGGTGGTGATGGTGGTGGTGGTGATGATGATGGTGCTGATGGTGGTGATGATGGTGGTGATGGTGGTGGTGATGGTGGTGGTGGTGATGATGATGGTGATGACGGTGGTGATGATGGTGATGACAGTGGTGATGGTGGTGCTAATGGTGATGATGGTGGTGATGGTGGTGCTGATAGTGATGGTGGTGGTGATGATGGTGATGACGGTGGTGATGATGGTGATGACAGTGGTGATGGTGGTGCTAATGGTGATGATGGTGGTGATGGTGGTGCTGATAGTGATGGTGGTGCTGATGATGGTGATGATGGTGGTGATGGTGGTGCTGATGGTGGTGATGATGGTGCTGACGGTGGTGACGATGGTGATGACGGTGATGACGGTGGTGATGATGGTGCTGATGGTGGTGATGATGGTGATGATGGTGATGGTGGTGATGGTGGTGGGCTCATGTGAGAACTCAGGCAAAAGAAAACTTGGCGATGCCTACAAATAAGGTTGCTCTGTTCCAAGGCTGGCATAGCCTGGGGGCAGGCCTGCAGTGAGCTTGTTCCCCAAGTCAATTGGGTAAGCCCGAGAACACCCAAGAGTAGGAGAGGCATCCTAGGCACCAGCCCCTGGTCACTGCCCAGATCAGCAGGGAGATCACGGGGTGGGGGCCAGGGGAACTAGCCCCTCCATACCCAAGAGCACCCACCACCTGCCATGTCTCGCTGCCAGAAGCTCTTCACAGACCGAGCCTGGCCTCCTCCCTGCCCCCAGCCGGGTGAGTGCACTGCACAGCTGCTCTCCAGCTGCCCTCCCCCCAGGACCAGACTCTGCAGCTCTGGGGCCAGTGAGGTGCTCCCCGAGAGCATCCCCAGGGGCCCCCTTGGGTTCATGCACTCTGGCCGCAGGGCCACAAGTACAGAAAACCATACAGCCTGCCCAGATGGTATCTGGAGTACAGGCCCGCTCCCGGGCACCTGAGCCAGAGCCTTTGGAAGGGATCTTCTTATAGGTCCTTTCTGTGACCCCCATGGTACAACTGAGGGCTCCCTGGTGTGCTTGGTCACGAAAGAGGGTGATGTGGCAACCTCTGATCCCCAGTTTGACCCCTGAGTCCCCGTGGCTGCCTGACTTGCTCACCGGCTGTCTCGTTTGCCCCCAGGTACATGATCACCAGCCTGGACCGCACCCACGCCGGCTTCTACCGCTGCATCGTGCGTAACCGGATGGGTGCTCTGCTGCAGCGACAGACGGAGGTCCAGGTGGCCTGTGAGTACCGCGTGGGGCCAGGGAGAGGGGGGCCATGAAGTGGAGAGGGTCTGCAGGGTCTTTGCCCACCGGCCACACACTGGGAAGAGCTGAACCCCAGCCGTGGCCTTCTGTTCTGGTGGGTGCTCGTGGCAGCCCTTCCCGCCATCCGGGCTGGTGCCGTCCACTTACAGCGGACGGAACCAAGGCCCGGGCTCTCAAAGCCACACTGCTGACACATGACACATCTCTGCTGGCTGTGAGTCCAGCACTCCTTTTTTAATTTTTAATAGCTGTGCCAAACGTGAGATCCTAGTACCCCACCCAGGGATCAAACCTGTGCCACCTGCGTTGGAAGTGCAGTCTTAATCACTGGGCGGCCAGGGAAGCCCCCAGCACTCTTTAGATGGGACTGCTTGCTTCCTTTTTGAAAAGGAGGCCTGCCATCTGCTTTGAGGGTCTCCTCTGGGCTTGGTCTCCAACTTGGGAAATCTTCATAATGGCAGACTTCCCCAGGGTCTTCTTGGCAGATTTCCCAGGATCCCCCCTCCCCACCATGACCTTCCCAGGTGGTGCTGGTGGTAAAGAAGCCGCCTGCCAATGCAGGAAACAGAAGAGATGCAGGTTCAACCCTTGGGTCAGGAAGATCCCTTGGAGGAGGGCATGGCAACCAACTCCAGTATTTTTATTTGGAGAATCCCATGAACAGAGCAGCCTGGAGGGCTACAGTCCATGGGGTCCCAAAGAGTCGGACACGACTGAGATGTAGCATGCACGCACCCCACAACCTGGAATTTTCCATCCTCCAGCTTGCCTAGCCCTGGAGCAGTAAGAGCTTGGAGGCCCCCACAGTCTCGGGAAGTACCGTGAGACGCCTCGTGGTGGGTCTCAGCTCTAAAGGGAGAGGGGAGGTGAGCAGCCAGAGTTCCTGGAGGGAGCAGAGGGTAAAGGAATAGACCCTTGCTGAGCCTTTCGGGTGACAGCCTCCCCTCATTGCCACCAGGACCCAGAAGAGCGTCCTCAGATGGGGGATGAGAGAGAAGCCTCTGGAGAACCCACTGCACCAATCAGCTCCACCCACACCCCCCACCATGACTCAGTATCCCCTTCGCAGACCCCACAGACCCTGTATGCTAGAAATAAGCCTCAGTATGGGCTGTTTCATTCTGAGGTTTTTAGGGGGAGACATCTAAGGTTGCCCAATGGGCCATGAGAGTGTGGGAAACCTTAATGAGCCCTGATTTTTTTTTTTTTTTACAAAGAGGACCCCCTTGAGACTTCCCTGGCGATCCAGTGGTTAGGCGTCTGAGTTTCCAATGAAGGAGGGGCACAGGTTCAATCCTTGGTTAGGGAACTAAGATCCCTCATGGCGTGGGGCATGGCCAAAAATAAAATTTAAAAATAATAAAAATTTAAAAAGAAAGTAGCTTGCCTTCCAAAAAAGAAAAAAAACTAGACACCCTCTCATGCAGGGCCCACTAGGGCTTGACTCGGATTTTACACAAAAGAGAGCTTATTACTTTGGCGAGAAGCATGGGAGAGAAGTCAAGAAGAAGGCCTCAAGTGAGGCGAAGAGTGTTTACAGTAACTATGGAGAGCAGCCGTAATCAGAAGCGGAGGACCGATTGTCCCATAAATCAACGCTAAGGAGAACTCGGCTTCCTCAGAGGAGAGGGAAAGCCCTGAATTAAAATGACGGGTCAGGACCGCAGTTACCAGCTGGAGGGCTCACACGGAGCTCTGTTTAGCGGGTTCCCAGAGCCTCGTGGTGTGGGGGCGGCCGTGAGTCGGGCCGCAGAGAGCCCAGGAGTATGTCTGTGTGTGCTCAAGGGTGGGTGTGGGTTCATGCATGTGAGTGTCCAAATGTGCTTCTGGATTGGTCTGCCTCTTTGTTCACCTGTGTGCAGCTGAGGGCTGTGCCTGGTTTTCGTTGCAGCACGTGGGATCTTCAGTTGCAGCATACAAGGTTTTAGTTTCCCGACCAGGATTCGAACCCCGGTCCCCTGCATTGGGACCAGCAGACAAAAAATGCTGACAGCAGGCTTCAGGGTTCTTCACATGCCAGGTCATGACCCTCGTGGGGATGGGGAGAGAAAGCATGGGTTCCAGCCCTGATCCAGTCGCTGACTAGCTTAGGGCTCTGAGCACCTGGGGAGTGGAGGGGTTACAGGTGGGAAAGGAACCACAGCCTCCATCCCCCTGGAAAGGTGAGCACACACCCAAGACCCTGCAAAACAATCAGAGCCACAGGTGCAAGCTGGACAGCGCATCCCTAAGGAGATGCCCAGGAAGAACAGAGGAGCCCCCCAAACCCCCCGCCCTCCAGTGTCACTGTGCAAATGTCGTCCCTTCATGGGTCCCTGGGGGCAGGTCTCCGAGGTAGGAAGGCGTGTCCCGGGAGCTACATCTTGAGATGGGGAAACTGAGCCTCAGAAAGGTCAGAGGACTGGACTTCCCTGGTGGTCCAGTGGTTAAGACTCTGCCTTGCAAGGCAGGGGACGTGCAGTCAATCTCTGCTCGGGGAACTAAGAGCCCACGTGCTGCCCACGTCACAGGTAGGGAATACATGCAATGCAACAAAAGATTCCACCCAATCAAGGAAGGTCCCATGTGCCGCAACCGAGAGCCGATGTGGCTGAATAAATTAAAAAAAAAAAAAAAGTGATCTGGAGACAACCCAAGGTCCCACAGCTGGTATTTCTACCATCTTCCTCCTCCTTCCTCCCCTCATCAACCAAAGACTGGAGCTGTGGACCCAGCCATGGAACCAGCCATGAACAAACGTTGAGCTCAAATTCCCCTCACCTATCCCTTGGCTTCCCTGGTAGCTCAGAGGTAAAGAATCCACCTGCCAATGCAGGAGACCCTGGTTCCATCACTGGGTTAGGAAGATCCCCTGGCGAGGGCCATGGCAACCCACTCCAGTATTCTTGGCTGGAGAATCCCACAGACAGAGGAGCCTGCAGGCTATAGCCCATAGGGTCGCAAAGAGTTGGACGCGGCAGAAGCGACTGAGCAAGCAAGCATGCACTTATCCCTGGCTGTGTGACCCTGGGCAAGTTACTTAACTTCTCTGTGCCTTCATTTCCTTATTGTAAAAAAGGAATGCTAATGTTAGTGCCTACCTAGCTGGGCTGTCATAATGAGTAATCAATCAGTGCATACAAGGGACTTCCCTGGCAGTCAAGTGGTTAAAGACTCCTTCTAATCAGAGGGTGTGGGTTTGATCCTTGGTCGGGAGCTAAGATCCCACACTCCTGGAGGCCAAAAGACCAAAACATAAAACAGGAGCAATGTTGTAATAAAATTCAATAAAGATTTTAAGCAATCAGTGCACACAAACCATCATGAAAGGCCCTCAGCCGGGGGTGGACGAGTACACTTTCTTCTCTGCCAGGCCAACCAGGGAAGGCTTCCTGGAATAGACATTCACAGCCTTTCTCATTCTCTCTGATGGTACCTTGGGAGGTACCATCCTCTGCTGTCCAGGGCTGGTGCTAGGGTGGGGCGAGGAGAATGGGCAATTGAAGGAGGCACTCCCTCTCAGGGACTCACCGTCTGCTTGCAGGACCCTGACAGCGGGTGCCACCTTAAATCGTTCCCCTCCCCCACCCCTCGCAGTCCTGGGGCTCTCCCAGGCTTTCGTGCCCCGCACACCGCCTGCATCTGTCTGTCCCTCCGTCTGTTTACACTGTCACCCGGGTGCTTGCCGTTCTGAGGATGGGTAGGGTACGGATGCTTCTCCAGACCCTGCATCTCCCCTTCTTGCCAGTTCTGCCCCCCAGGGTGGGAGGGTTTTGTCCTGGGGGTTCAGCAGCGGGGTTGGGTCAGATCAGGCCTGGCAGGCCCCACCCCTGGCTCCCACCCCCCACTTTCCAAAGAAGGGCTGTGAATCGGGTTCTAATGGTAAATTAATAAGGCAGCTGTGCTAACCACTAATGACGATGGCACAGTCGTTACAAAAAGCTTCTTTACGTGTTTTTAATTACAGCAATTAAAGAGAAGTCGATAAAACATCACCCCCACCCCTAGCTCCCTTCTTGGCCCCACCCTGAGTCTCTCTGTTTTTGTGAAGCTGCCATAAATTTCTGGCATGCAGCAAGTGGGTTAAATGGGTGAGAGGGTTGGGAGAACCTTCTGGAGTCAGCATCCAGCCTCCGTAGGCTCCTCTTAGTCCTCCTCACCTCAGCAATGTCCCCGACGGTATCCCAGCCTCACTGGGTGGGCGATGGCTCAGACTTGGAACCCCCAGCCCCGGCAACAAGCCCCGCCCACCCGTCACGGGGCCAGGGGTCCTGCTCCCTGTTCTCCGAGGCAGCTTAGCAGCCCCCTGTGCAACATGAGAGCTGACGGCATCAGCCCCACTGTCCTTTGCGCTGGGGTTGATGTCCAGAATGCCAGCGGTGGGCCCATTCTTCTTAATCCTCAGCCTGAGTGGAGTATTAAATGTGGAAGAAGGGAGAAGGAGATACGGCTGAGGAGGTGGGGCACCGGGGACAGAGGGTGACGTTCTCAGACGCAGTTGGATGGTTTGATGTCACTTAGGATGCAGTGGAAGTCGTGGATGGTTGGAGGCAGAGCCTCAGCTGGATGGAGAAATAGCATCCTCGTAAGAAACAATCACAACCACAATTAAGTACCATCCCATGTCCACCAGACGGGCAAAAACCAAAGAGTCTCCAAGACCAGGTGTTAATAGAAACTCCCACCACTGCCGACGGGAGTGTGAATTGGCAAATTGATGCAAATCAGGAAAACAGCTTGGCGTTACCTCACAAGATCAACGTGTGCACAGCCTACAGCCCTTCCACCTTTAGGCACATCCTCCTGAGATTCTCTCAGCGACGAGCGCTAGCAGGCCCACACGAGACTGTCCTTAGCAGGACAGCAAAACACCGATAACAAGCCCCCTGCGGCAGCACTGCTCTGCCTTGGTACACGGACACCCAGGCGGCTCTGAGGATGACCAAGCCAAGTACAGGACAGAGGTGGAGCTCCCAACAAACACGTTGCACAAACAAAGCCCATTAGAGCGGATGACATACAAGATAATCCAGAGAGCTTAGAAACAGGCTGAATTAACCATAAACTGTTCAAGGATGCATCTACACGCAGGGAAACTTGAAAGAAAGAGAAAAAGCAATGATATGATGAACACAACATCCAAGATGGCGATTAGACCTCTGGGGGGCGCGGCGGCGATGAGCAGGAGGCTGTCGGGGAGGGAGGTGAGGTTGGTTCATCTTCTGTTCCTTAAACTGGGTGGTGGGTTCTTGTTGCTGTTATTGTTCAGTCGCTACGTCGTGTCTGACACTTTGCAACCCTAGGGACTGCCGCACGCCAGGCTTCCCTGTCCTTCACCATCTCCTGGAGTTTGCTCAAACTCATGTCCATTGAGCCATCCAACCATCTCATCCTGTTGCCCTCTTCTCTTGCCCTCAGCCTTTCCCAGTGGTGGGTGTGTGAGCATTTATTCTTCTTCTTTGAACTATTCATAAAATTATATTCACTCTTTTTTTTAATGCATGACACATTTCATGATAAAAACGTTTTAAAAGTGGGACTTCCCTGGTGGTCCAGTGGTTAGGGCTCCATGCCTCCCCTGTAGGGGGCACCGGTTTGATCCCTGGTTGAGGAACTTAAGATCCCACATGCTGCGTGGCATGGCCAAAAGAAGAAAAAAAAAAAGTTTTAAAAATAACTAAAAGCGGTAAATATACTCTGAAGTGGAATGCATGCTTTACAATACCTTTTAAGATAGAACAAAGACATTAGGAATAATTTTTAGGCCCCATGTAGCTGGGCCCCAGCCCTGCACATCTTTGCTCTCAGGGGAATTCCTAGGGCGTTAGATCAGTTCTGCAAGGCACGGTATGGTATGTTCACCAGCTTGCATCGCCGAGAGGAAGTGCAGTAAATAAGTCCTTGTGTTTCCACCTCAGTGGGAGTGAGTTTCCCTAGGAGATCCTGGACCCCCAGCCCCACCCGCGTGCACTTCTCTGTAGCCTTTCCCCGGCAGCGGCTGACTAAGCAGCCCCCTTGCAGCTGGTGTTTGGGACATACACGCCTGTGCCCTGGGTCCCATGAGCAGAGACAAGGGGCTTCCTGGGCAGACCTAGCAAGCCCATTTGGCAAGGTGAGTGGAGAGAATCAGGAGGGTTCTGGGGGTCTCAGAGCCACAGTGAGGGGAGATTGTGAGATGGAACGGTGGATGGGAGCAGCAGCGGCAAGACTTGGACCAAGGTCAGCTCTGCCCGCCCTTCACCTGTCCATCCTGCCGTATGTACATACAGTCACCCATGTCTCCATCCCTCACTTCCTCCGTCCATCCACTCATCCATTTTCCCATCATCCACCCATGGCACAAACCCACCAGCCGACCCCACAGGCGTTTTTTAAATTCTCTGTAACTAGCCCTTCTCTCCTGCCTCCTAGTCTTCACACATTCTCCTCCTCTGGACTTTTACTACTGCCAACCACACACACACACACGCGCGCGCACGCATGCGTGTGGCTAACACCTACCCTTTATATAGCTCTGCTTTAAAAAGCCTCACCCCGGCTGCCTTGGTGGCTCAGTAGTAAAGGATACACCTGCATGGCGCAGGGGACACAGGTTCAATCCCTGCTCCAGGAGGACCCCACGTGCCGCGGAGCAACTAAGACCGGGAGCCTCAACTGCTGGAGCCCACACGCCCTAGGGTCTCTGCTCCTCAACAAGAGGAGCCACTGCCACGGGGAGCGCCCGTGCCACAGCTGGAGAGGAGCTCCCGCTCGCTGTAGCTAGAGAAAAGCCCACCCCTGCAACGAAGACCCAGCACCGCCAAAAACAACACATAAATCACTTTTTTTTTTTAAAAGCCTCACCCCACCTCCCAGTCTGAAGTAGATAAAGGAGATTTTCTCTGATGCCTCCTCTCATAGAGACACCTTGTTTCTCCGTCCTAACTGTTGTCGCAATATGTCGCTGCATGGCTGTCGGTTGCTTTTCTTGTTCCCCTAACCCTGCCATAAGTTCCACAAGGGCAGGAACCAGGGCTTTCTTCAGCACCTATCGCAGAACCTGCCTGACCCACAGAGGGGACTCAATAACGAATCATTGCTTGACAGTACTGGGTGACTTTTTAAATACGTATTTATCTGACTGCACTGGATCTTAGTTACAACCTATGGGACCTTTACTTGCAGCACGTGTGATCTAGTTCCCTGACCAGGGATTGAACCTGGGCCCCCTGCTTTGGGAGCCAGCAGTCTTAGCCACTGGACCACCAGGGAAGTCCCGGTATTTGATGAGTTTAGAGAGAAACTACTGTGTGTGTGCAGAGTATGGGGCCAGGTATCTTAGAGGGATTTCCTCATGAATGTAATTAAATAGAACTGCCCCATGAAGAGTTCAGTGCAGCAGAAAGAGATAAAGAAGGTGTATGAAGAAGTTGAATGCAGGGGCTAAGTCGTGGAGGAGGCAAGGGCATGCAAAGACAGGGGCGAATCTGGATGCTCGCTGGAC
The DNA here is from genome assembly GCF_027580195.1 of Bos mutus. Lineage (NCBI taxonomy): Eukaryota > Metazoa > Chordata > Mammalia > Artiodactyla > Bovidae > Bos > Bos mutus. The sequence continues at coordinate 5,496,791 of NC_091635.1, read as the reverse complement.
GCTGGCCGGCCCCGCCCTAACTGCTCAAGCTGGATAAGCCACTCTATCTCCATGAGCTTTAATTTCCTCACTGACGAAATGGAGCTAATAAAACCCGAGAGAGAAGAAAGAAACACTATTACCATGAAATTGCTTTAAATTGTTCAAATATATCTTCAGAGTTCTGTGAAAAGTTTTTTAAATAGATAAAATTATTGTGAGGACTGAAATCAATGTGATTTATTGATGCAATTTTTTATAGACAAAGCCAAGTAATAGAAATTAGTAAACAACTAAAAGATGCACATTTAGGAAAATTGAGCTTTGTCGTATTATTCCGCAGATGGAATGAAACAATCCTTGTGAAGTCCAACTAGAAAGAAACCTGATGTAGGGTCAGCAACTATTTGGGTGGTGGGGGTAATCTTCGTTGGAGAGGTTGATGTTAAAACTGTGAAAAATGCATAGGATTCCAATATTTTGATACAATGAATATTAGATACAGTTTTAGCACTTTAATATACTCTTCCTGTCTCTATGGCTACATAACAAATTAACCCCAAACATCATGCATTGCTCAGTCACTCAGTCATGTCCAACTCTTTGCCACCCCATGGACTACAGTCTGCCAGGCTCCTCTGTCCATGGGATTGTCCAGGCAAGTATACTGGAGGGGTTTGCCATTTCCCCCTCCAGGGGGTGGACTGCAATCATTTGTCTTGCTCACAGATTCTGTGAGTCTGGACAGAGCATGATGGGAACAGCTTATCTCTGCTCTTTGATGACTGAGGTCTCAACTAGAAGACCCAAAGGCTAGGGGCTGAAATTACCTGAGGGCTCACATGTCCAGGGTTGATGCTGGCTGTCGTCTGGGACTTCGGATCCTCTGCACAAAAGCTGTGTCTGTGTGGGCTAGACTGAGTTCCCTTATAACACGGCAGCAGGATTCCAAGCAGGAGTGTCCAGAGAGCCAGGTGGAAGCTACATCCTTCTGATGACCTAGCCTGGAAGTTACTTAGCATCACTTCCAGCATATTCTACAGGCGTACTCACAGATCCCTCAGATTCAAGGGGAGGGGACATGGCCCCCATCTCTCGGTGGGGGGGGTGTCAGTCACAGTGTAAGAGGGGCATGTTCAGTTCAGTTCAGTCGCTCAGTTGTGTCCGACTCTTTGTGACCCCATGAATCGCAGCACGCCAGGCCTCCTTGTCCATCACCAACTCCCAGAGTTCACCCAGACTCACGTCCATCGAGTCAGTGATGCCATCCAACCATCTCATCCTCTGTCGTCCCCTTCTCCTCCTGCCCCCAATCCCTCCCAGCATCAGAGTCTTTTCCAATGAGTCAACTCTTCGCATGAGGTGGCCAAAGTACTGGAGTTTCAGCTTAAGCATCATTCCTTTCAAAGAAATCCCAGGGCTGATCTCCTTCAGAATGGACTGGTTGGATGGGGGTAAATATTGATGCTGCCAGCTTTTTTTAATTGAAGTATAATTGGCGCACAGTTTAATTGTGTTAATTTCAGGTGTACAGCACAGTGCTTCAGTTATATATGCATGTATATGTGTGGGCTTCCCTGGTAGCTCAGCTGGTAAAGACTCTGTAATGCAGGAGGCCCTGGTTCAATTCCTGGGTTGGGAAGATCCCCTGGAGAAGAGCGTGGCAACTCACTCCAGTATTCTTGCCTGGAGAATCCTATGGACAGAGGAGTCTGGTGGGCTACAGTTCACAGGGTCGAGAAGAGCTGGACATGACTGAGCAACTAAGCACAGCACAGCTGTGTGTATGTATACATATATAAGGCTTCCAGATGGCTCAGCGATAAAGAACCCACCTGCCAACATAGGAGATGCAGTGCAGGTTCAGTCCTGGGTCAGGAAGGTCCCAAGGAGAAGGAAATGGCAACCCACTCCAGTATTCTTGCCTGGGAAATCCCATGGACAGAGGAGCCTGGCGGGCTACAGTCCTTGGGGTCGCAAAGAGTGAGACATGACTTAGTAGCTGAGGACGAGCACAACATAAATATACATATTCTTTTTGAAATAAATAAGCCTCTGTTGTTAGAGTCGAAGCCCACCCTGACCCCAGCAGGCAGGTGGGCAGTCAAAGCCTTCCCACCACATCTCCGCTGCTCTTCTCTGGGCTGATGGAACGTCAGAGCTGGGACCCGTGGTCCCCTCTCTGTCTGCCGATGGGGTGGACATGCTTCTAAAGGAGCAACATGGTGTTGTGTTGACACGTCTGTGCAGGCTCACACACAAGGGCCAGGAAGCTGGCCCCCAGAAGTGCCTTTCACCCCACACCTAAACCCCTGCCGCAATACAGGGCAGGGGGCCAGGGACAGACCCCGGGTCTGAGTTCAGATCCTGCCTCTGCCCCATCCCAGCCACGTACGTGCTATTGGACACATCAACCAGCCTGTTTCAGAAGGTGTTTATTTTTTTTCCATTGTCAACTCTTTGAAATTATGACTGACGTCTCCTGGTTGTTGAATGAATCCATTGATTCATGGACATACAGGCGTAAATGGATATAAAGGCCAAAAGCACCGAGCGGAGCACGCCGTCGTGAGGGAGTGGGTGATGGGGCCGCGTGAGGCGGTCCAAACGCGGCGGCTGTTCCCGGTGGCCACCCTATGTCGGCCCCGCGATTTCCTTGCGCTCCCACCGCTCCCCACCCAGGAGCGGGCAGTCTGGGTTGCTGACCTCCGGTCGCTGACCCCTAGTCTTTCCTCCCGCAGACATGGGGAGCTTCGAGGAGGGCGAGAAGCACCAGAGCGTCTCCCACGGAGAGGCCGCCGTAATCCGCGCCCCGCGCATCTCCAGCTTCCCGCGGCCGCAGGTGACCTGGTTTCGGGATGGCCGCAAGATCCCGCCCAGCAGCCGCATGTGAGTGTCCCCCCAACCCCACCCCCGGGGGCGGGTGTGAGAAACCAGCCCCGCCCGGGGCCACACGGAGCCTCCAGACGCGGAGGACGAAGGGTCTTTTCCACTCTGGGGTGGAGCCAGGTGGGGGACATCCCCAGGGAGGGCAGCCAGGTTCCCAGGGGGCCTTTCTGGGAAACCCTGGGCCAAGACTTGGAACTAGGACAGCTCTCAGCCTCCCTGGGGAATCCCAGGGTGTTGGCCTCTGTCTGTCAGCTGGAGAATAATTCTGCCTCTCCGAGCACTCCAAAAGCTCAAGTTGGCACAGACAGAGGCTCTGTCCCCGTGGCTCCAGGCCAGGATTCGGGGCGCACCGGCAGGCGCTGGCATCTCCCGGGCAGGGTGGACAGCACTGGGTGTTTCTGCTGGGCAGGCGGGTGTGTCTGGGTGTCCATCAGTGTGCGCGGCTGTGTGTTCTGGCCGCGGGGAGGAGGGGAGGCCTGGCAGGGAGAGGAACACACCGTCCTTTCAGCGCTAACAAGGGCCCTTCTGTGTAGCCCAGGTCAGGGGTGGTGGCCGCCGGGCTTGTGGGCAGAGGGATGGAGCTGACACCTCCCCGGAGGGTGGGCAAGGGGTCAAGGGTGGGACACAGCAGCCCTCCTGACCCCAGGAGACAGCCCGCGGAGGCGTTCCTCTTTAAGACTCCCACTGTCCCCTGCTCCCAGCAGAGGAGGAAGCCCACCCTTGTCCTGGTCCACGTGGGCCACAGGTCCGCTGTGGGTGGAGCCTGTCCGGTCTCTGTAGGAAGCGCCAACCAAGATGGCCAATTCTTGCCTTTGGGGAGCATGAGGTTCCACGAGAGATGTTATAATCGTGTAACATAGTAACATCCTGGCAACAGCCGTGGCGGTACGGAGCACCTGTCGTCTCCGGCCTCCGCTCCGCACACCGCACATCACCCTCTGCTCCAGGACAGACACGCGCCTCCCAGCGAGAGGTGCTCTGTCTCCTTGACTTTTCCATCGCCGGAGTGCACGTTCAGGAAATATTTGTTGAATGAATGACCCTCACGAGAACCTTACGACGCTGCTGATTTTATCCCCGTTTTACAGATGGTAAAGTGAAGGCCCCCAGTGCTTAACTGCTCTGCCAAATCTCACGCAACTGGTTCCAGGCTTGCCGACTCCAGAGTCAGGGCCTTTTTTTGTATAATGGTTTCAGTGTCTTTTTTAAACTATGTATGTGAAGTGAAAGTCGCTCAGTCGTGTCCGACTCTTTGTGACCCCATGGACTATATAGCCCATGGAATTCTCCAGGCCAGAATACTGGAGTGGGTTGCCTGTCCCTTCTCAAGGGATCTTTCCAACCCAGGGATTGAACCCAGGTCTCCCACATTGCAGGTGGATTCTTTACAAGCTGAGCCACAAGGGAAGCCCAAGAACAGTGGAGTGGGTAGCCTATCCCTTCTCCAGTGGGTCTTCCTCCAATGGCGTCTCCTCCACTGCAGGCAGATTCTTTACCAACTGAGCTGTGAGGGAAGCCCAGATATGTATGTATTTGTGTATTTGGGGCTGTGCTGGGTCTTCATCGCTACACACAGGTTTTCTCTAGTTGCGGGGAATGGGGCTACTCTCTGGTTGCGGTGAGAGGGCTTCCCATTGCGATGGCTTCTCTTGTTGCCGAGCACGGGCCCTAAAGGCACTGTCTTCAGTCGTTACAGCTCACGGGCTCAGAGGCTGTGGCACACAGGCTTAGTTGCTCCGTGGCATGGGGCATCTTCCCAGACCAGGGACTGAGCCCGTCTCTCCCGCGTTGGCAGGCACACTCTTAACCAGTGGACCACCAGAATCAGGATCTTTAATTCTCTTTTGTGTGGAAATTATTTGAGAGCAGGGACAAAGACATGGAGGCTAAACAGGATAAAGTGATTGCACTTGTGGAAAATTGATCTGGTGATTCTCAACCTGGCTACCATCTGAGATCATTTGGCACCATTTAAAATACATTGATCTTTCAATTCTGCCCCTCACATGCTCTGATTGCATTGAAACAGTGTGTACGTACCTAGACATCGGGATTTTTGAAAGCTCCCCAGTGATTCCAGCATGCAGCCACAGTTGAGGACCACTGTCCTGGAACGTGTCCGTTACCTCCAGATACCATAGTGCTGCATAACAAGTGGTCCCAACGGCCTGATGCGATAAGCATGCATTTATCATTCACGTCAGCAGAATGGTGAGCTTGGCCTGGCTCTCTCGTTTGTTCGGGGCTGGCTGATTAGAATTTCTGGGTGAGTCCCTTCTGATCTGCTGTCCCAGGCTCCAGCCAGCCGGCCCTAACATCTCCTCCTGGCAGTCGCAGAACAAGCAAAGTAAAGGTTCTGCTGACATCCCATTGGTCAAGGCAAGTCACGTGGTAGAAGTCAGACTCAAGACGCAGGGAAATTAACTCTGCTCTTGAGAGAACTAGAGAGTCACCTGGTGGAGGTGCTGCTACAGAGCAGGTGATGGTTGGGGGAGGGGGCGGGTACCGCAGGTTCACAGATGGACCCGTGCTGTGTGTGAGGATCCCTTAGGCCTAATGAAAGTTCAATAAAAGCAGCGAGTGAGGACCATTAACACAGACGAGGTTGAGTCGCAGAAGGGGATCGCCCTGCCACGCAGGTGCTGAGACGGGCAGCAAGTCCCGGCTGCTTTCCAACTCCCTTTTCTGAGCCTATCTCAAGGCCCTCCAACCGACTGGGAGTGGCTGCAGGAATACTGTGCTGAGGAGGACTCCAAGGGCTCAGACTCGGTGGGAAGAGTGCCAGCATGGATGAACCACATGGGCCATGGCCGCCCGAGGGGCCGAGTGGACATCTGTCTCCAGGGTTTGCCGCATTAGACGCAGCTCTTTCTGCAACCTCACTCCCATCACCCCTTTCCTGACAGCTTCCCACCTCCTCTGGCCGTTCCTGGCCTCGCCATCACCGCCCCCACCCTTTTTCATTCCCAATAGCCACTGTCACTAGAACAGAATGCCCTCAGGTTGCGTGCACACACACGCACACACACCTTCCTGGTCACGCCCACCCCCTCCAGCCCTCCTGCCAAACACACATGAGAACACAGGGCATTTTTATCTCAGCAATTACAGCAGATTAATATTCGTAACCCAGAGGAAAGGTCCCTGGAAACAAATCCTCTGGTGTCTGTTTGCCGGAGATATGCATCTGATGGGTGCTATCAGCCCTCGGGGCACAGGGGCTGCGCTATCTACAGAGAACCACTGTCCCTCCCGGGGCGGAAGCAGAGATTAGCAGCCACCCTCCACCCCCACCCCCACCCCTTCCTTGATACTCATTGTTGAAAAGGAGACAAGATTCCTAACAAAGATGCACGCTGAGGGTTTGGGGGCAGGTTCTAGGGTGATTTATTTTACTCTTAATTAAATGATCAATTGCCTCCCACCCCCGGAGCTGAGAAAAAAGGGCTGGCTTCATTGGAGGGAATGGAAGGGCCAATCAGAGAAGCGAGACAGACCTAAGAAATTGAAACCAGAGGAGTGTGGCTGAAGAACGTAACCCAGCCTCTGCTGATAGGGGAGCCCTGACGTCCACTCCCTGCAAGAATCCTGGCAGCCTCCTTCAGCGTGGGTGCCCCTGGGCGAGCCGACTGGAAGCCCTCCTGAGTGTCGTGCGCTTTGGAAGTGAGGGACAGGGTCATGCCGGAACCATCTATCAAGGGGATGGTCATCCTGCTGAAGGCTGTAAGCCCGGGGACCTTTCTCATTAGCCTCCTACTGGAGACAGATGGAGGGCAGGTCAACAGGCCGCTGGCCCTTTGCTGCCCTCTGCTCACTCCGCTCACTGGGAACTCGAACCCAGGCCCCGGGGGTCCCGGACACAGGGACCTGCCTCCAGAGGCAGGCAGAGCCACTCTGGCCACATCACACAGAGACCCCCAAACCCAGGGACTTTGTGCCATGGAAGTTTATTTCCTGCCAACTTAAAGAGCTTTAGGGCTTCCCTAGTGGCTCAGACGGTAAAGAATCTGCCTTCGATGCAGGAGACCCAGGCTCAGTCCCGGGGCTGGGAAGATCCCCTGGAGAAGGGCATGGCAACCCACTCCAGTATTCTTGCCTGGAGAATCCCATGGACAGATGAGCCTGGTGGGCTACAGTCCATGGGGTCGCAAAGAGTTGGACATGACTGAGCAACTAACACTGTCACTTCCTTTTTTCACCCTAAGAGGGAGCTGAGGGGGACATGTGAACTCCAGAAGGCTGTGTCAGAGGCAGGCTCTGTCAGAGGCAGGCTGTGGCTTTTGAATCAACCTAAACAGACTCGGGATTAGGCAGCCTCCCTCCCCCACAGCCTTCACCCACCTCCACAAGCTGCACTGGAGGACCAGGGTCCCTGCAGTGGATTCCTTGCACTTCGCTGAGGAGTCTGGGCAGGTTCGTGGGGATGTGGTCACTATCCCTGTCCCACTGTGTTGACTTTAAAATATTTTAGCCTGGCGCTGTCCTCACTCCCATCACCTCATTTATTGTTGTTCAGTCACTCAGTCGTGTCCGACTCTTTGTGACCCCATGGACTGCAGCACGCCAGGCTCTCCTGTCCTTCACCATCTCCCAGAGCTTGCTCAAACTCATGTCCATTGAGTGGACGATGCCATCCAACCATCTCATCCTCTGTCGTCCCCTTCTCCTCCTGCCCTCAATCTTTCCCAGCATCAGGGTCTTTTCCAGTAAGGGCTCTTCGCATCAGGTGATCAAAGTATTGGAGCTTCCGCTTCAGCATCAGTCCTTCCAATGAGTATTCAGGGTTGAGTTCCTTTAGAATTACTATTACTACTACTAAGTCACTTTAGTCGTGTCCGACTCTGTGCGACCCCATGGACTGCAGCCTACAGGCTCCCCCGGTCCCTGGGATTCTCCAGGCAAGAACACTGGAGTGGGTTGCCATTTCCTTCTCCAATGCATGAAAGTGGAAAGTGAAAGTGAAGTCGCTCAGTCATGTCAGACTCTTAGTGACCCCATGGACTGCAGCCCACCAGGCTCCTCCATCCATGGGATTTTCCAGGCAAGAGTACTGGAGTGGGGTGGATTAGCTGGAGGTTAAAAGACTTCTTCAGGAAAAAAAAAAAAGAACACCATTAGGGTTCCCAGGAATTGGAGAGGAAGGCTTTGTCTTCCTGGAGCTCAGCAGGCAATATAAGACCCAGCACTGGAACCCCAAAAGCCAGAATAAGGGGGGACCCTGGCCCAGCCAGGCTGGGAGAGACCAAACTGGAAAGGCGTTGACGGGGATGTTTATTTGAGAACCCGTTTAAAAGTCTGTCACATGCACCTAATGGGAGGATTTGAAAAGAATTCAACTGGATTTGTCCTTGTTAAACTAACATTAAGGATGTTTAACAGCTGTCTCGGGCATATCACATTAAAATCTGGAGATAGACTCGACGAACTAACGCTGTTTCTCGTCATCAGGAGGATGGGGGAGAGGAGGTGCTGGGCAGAGCTGGCCCGGGCAGGGCTCCTGCCCCCACACCCGGAGGGCGCCCAGCTTCCGCCTGGACAAGCCCTTCGCCTGACCCGTGGATGCGGGGGCTGAGGGGCTACGAGACAGGATCCCAGGAACCAGATCAACAGCAAACCTCCTACGTCTGCGCCCCCTGCCCAGCCGGTTTCCCTTTTCCCTCTTAACCAGCCCTGACAGCCCCTCTTATTGGCTGGATTCAGGGAAAAGGAAAAGGAGGTGCTTCCCTGGTGGCTCAGACAGTAAAGAATCTGCCTCGATGCAGAAGACCCAGGTTTGACCCCTGTGTCAGGAAGATTCCCCTGGAGAAGGGAATGGCAACCCACTCCAGTATTCTTGCCTGGAGAATTCTGTGGACAGAGAAGCCTGATGGGCTACAGTCCATGGGGGTCTCAGAGAGTCAGACACGACTGAGCAACTAACACTTTCACTTCCTTTTTGCACCCTAAGAGGGGGCTGAGGGGGACATGTGAACCCCAGAAGGCTGTGTCACAGGCAGGCTGTGGGTTTTGAATCAACCTAAACAGATTCAGGGGGAGAAGGCAATGGCACCCCACTCCAGTACTGTTGCCTGGAAAATCCCGTGGATGGAGGAGCCTGGTAGGCTGCAGTCCATGGGGTCTCTAGGAGTCGGACTCGACTGAGCGACTTAGCAGCAGCAGCAGCAAACAGATTCAGGATTAGGCTAAGGCAGTGATTCTGGAATGGGTCTACTCATCTCTAAATGTATTATCATCTCTCATCATTTATTCATTCTGGGGAGTGAATTTCTTTAGTTCTGGATCGTCCTGGTGCAGAAATGACCAGAAAGAGTAGAATTCTGGGGGAGCTCCGGCCCCCAGCCAGGCCTGGGGTGGACACAGAGCAGCGTCACCTGGCCAGTCTCAGACCCCTGGACATGCTCTGTATCTGGTCCCCAGCGCTGGCAAAGTATTGGGATTCTCTGCAAACTAATTGTGCCTGGAGTTCAGGCAGTCAGTGGTTCCAGGGGGTGGCCTGGAGGAGGGGCTGTTGGGCGCCTGGCTTCATGTGCCTGCTCACCTCACATCCCTGGAGGCCCGCCTGTCAGCCGAGTCCTTTTCTGCTTCCCAGAGCCATCACCCTGGAGAACACCCTTGTCATCCTGTCGACCGTGGCACCCGACGCGGGTCGCTACTACGTGCAGGCGGTAAACGACAAGAACGGGGACAACAAGACGAGCCAGCCCATCACTCTCGCCGTGGAGAGTAAGTCAGCGTGTCATTAAATCTTGGGAACGGGGCTCCCGGGGCTCGTGGGGAAGATGGAATGGCGTGGAGTGGGGAGGCTGGGAAAGGGCAGGGGAGGAGCCGTCCCGAGGAGGAGGAGGAGTCCCAGCTGTGGTGGAAGCGGGAGCCAGGGAACCAGGAGGGTGCTGAACTCTGGACTCCATCCCCATGAGTCTGAAATAGTTTCAGGAGCAGGGACAGTTAGCTTGGCCGTCAGCCGGCCCCCTAGAGACCCAGGGGAGACATGAAATGTTGGGAAAAGTGTGTGCATGAGAGGATTACAGCCACCCCCGGGGCTCAGGTGCCGGTGGCAAGAGCCCACCAGGAGCTGGGAAGCTCGTTGTTAAAGAAGTGTGCTGACTGCCTGCACTCAACTGGCACATAAGAGACACCACTTGCAGTCAGAGCCGAGCCATCCTCGCTGATGGGACACAGGCTCTCTGCCCAGCTCCTGCCTCAAAGTACCCCTGTCCATCGCCAGAGACTGCCCCCAACCCTGCAGGAGAGAGGCAAGCCTCTCCTCAGCGGCAGAGTGCAGAGGGGAGCAAACGGAAAGGGTGACTCCTTGAGTCTCCTCAACGGAGAAGCGTTTGTCCGGCCGAGACCGAAGGCAGGTTTCCCACCCCTGATGGAGATGCCAGGGGTAGGGGGTGGGGGTGGGCGTTCTCTTCAGCCCGGCTTGCCCCGCTCCACGCACCACCCCCGGGAGGCAGAGGAGGTGGGGAGTCACCGAGTCCGTGGGACGGAGCCAGAGCTTCCTGCAGCAGCCAAGCGCCACGCCGCCTGCGGGAGCCAGATGTTCACATCCTTCACATCTGCACAACTGCTGCTCCACAAGCCAGCTCATTTATCATCCACGGTCCCTCGGGGACGTCCCCGCCAGCAGCACGAGAAGGGTGCCAGCCGGCACAGGACCTTCCTGTGTCCTTCCTCTGATCCCAGCCTCTGTCTTCCAGGGCCCAGAAAGCCCAGTTGTTGACGAGTCACTAGGACATGTGTTTTGCGACCACGAGGACTGTAGCCTGCCAGACTCCTCTGTCCGTGGGAGGCTCCAGGCAAGGATACTGGAGTGGGTTGCCATTTCCTCCTCCAGGGCACCTTCTTGACCCAGGGAGAGAACCCACGTCTCCCGCACTGGCAGGTGGATTCTTTACCACGGAGCCACTTGGGAAGCTGCAGAAAGCTCAAAACATTCCCCAGTCCCGACCTGCCCTTGCCTGAGCCTTTTAGCACCTGCAGAACCCCTTCCCATATCTGCAGTGACCCCCTCCCCGAGACCAGGCTCCTGTCTGCCGAGAAAGAGACCTGGATGCAAGGAGCAGAGTTCCAGTCTGCATGCTGACCCATGAGGGTCACAGGTGTGACCTCTGACATTGACTTGAGCCAGGGTCTCACTCATCCTGGCATCCTGGGGGCCCAGCCCACAGTCTGGGGCTGCTGTTTCTATGGGAAAAGGAGCTATCAGAGGGGGTGTTTTCCTCCATGTATTTTCCAGTGTTTTGAATACCTGGAGTCTAATGGAATCGAGTCATTTGGACCTAGTCAAGGTCAGGCATCTTCCTGGGTGACTCAGTTGACCCTGAGCCCGAGGTTGGAACCTCCCTGCCTCCGACTCTGCTCTGCCTTCCTCCCCCAGCACCAGCCTCCTCCCGGCCAGCCCAGGTGGTGGTGGGGGCCGGGGGTCGTTCACTCTCTGCCCCCTCCCCCAGCCCTCCAGCAGGCCCACAGGAACAGGCAGGGTTCCCTCAGCGCCCCCATGTCTGCCCGAGCCTACCCCACACCATTGTCTGTTTCCTCCCACCCCGTTGCCCCTCACCCCCTGCTCTCAGGATTTGTGCTGGATTGAGAGCAGAATCAGCTGATTTTCAGCTAATTTCTCCTCCTACGAGTGACTGCACTTCAAATCCTGGTGCTTGTCGCTGACACAAATCCCCCAGCTGCCGGCCTGCCAGCCAATTTCCTGGGAGCGATTGCGACTTCGCCCACCGCCAGCAGCGTCTCCCTCATCTGTCTCATCCTCTGCTCCCCACCCCCGCCCCTCTCAGCCCCTCTCTGCTCAGGGCAGGCAGCCTCTTTGCATCCCTCATCCCTCGGGAAACATCCATGCTCTTCAGAGATGGAGACGGAGAGAGCAAAGGCCAGTGACCCCCAGAGTTGCCCTCTGCCCAGGTGTCAGCCAGGTGACCTCACTCAGACCACCACAGCTCTTGACAAGTTCGTACCTGGCTGGTGGTCCCACTGGGTCCTGATCAGAGCTGCACCGTGCAAACGAATTATAATATGAGCCACATATGCAATTTAAAATTTGCCAGTAGCTCACTGTTTCAGAAGGAAAAAGGAATTGGCGAAATTAATTACACTTTATTTAACCCAACATATCCAAAATATTATCAACTGAACATACAATCAAAATAGAAAATATTAATGAGATACTTTATACTGTTTTCTTTTTTTTAAGTCTTTGAAAATCCGTGTGTATTTTACACTTAAAGCACATCTCCTCAAATTTGGATGCTGGATTTTCATCTGGAATACGTGATCTGTATTTAGATTTCATAAAATGTACAGCTGGAGAGGTGGGATCGGAAGCCCAAGTTGTTCTTTACATACGTAGAGTGTTCTAATAACTGACTGGGGGGTCTGCTTTTAATTAAGTGTAAATTAGATAAAATTCAATCCCCTTCCATAGGGACATCGGTCCCTCAAGAGCTCATGGCCACCTGTGGTGCTCCGCCCACCCCACCCCCCGTGTTGGGTGGGGCAGGTCGGCCCTGGGCTTGTGGGCAGCTGGAAGCCGGCCCAGGGCAGGGGGCAGCTTGTCTCCCTGCCCTCCACCCGCTTGACCTGTGGTCCAGTCGCATGGTCCCCGAGCCACAGTTTCCTCATCTGTAACGGGACGCCTGTGGCAAAGCATGGGCTTCCCCGATGGCTCAGCGGGTAAAGAACCCGCCTGCAATGCAGGAGACAGAAGAGACCTGGGTTCGATCCCTGGGTTGGGAAGATCCCCTGGAGGAGGAAATAGCAGCCTGCTGTATTATTCTTGCCTGGAAAATCCCACCGACAGAGGAGCCTGGTGGGCTACAGTCCACGGGATCACAAAGAGTCGGACACGACTGAGCGACTAAGCACACACACACGCACTCAACACGATGCCTGTGGCAAAGCAGAGTGGGTGCCCCCCACCATACCTATTATCAAAACTGTCCTGGGGCCGCTGGGAGAGACCCAGCTTCACCCCTGAGTGGGGACCCCCAAGCTTCCTCCTGTCCCAGGGCCCCACCCACATCACAAGCTCACCTGGGAGATGCTGGCGCTGGCTCTGCTTTGCCTGCAGCTTTCCCAGGGGATCCTTGGGGCCCCGTTCACTCCACTGTCCAGAACTGATGGCCTGCGTCCTGTGCCTGCCCCCTCCCCCTGGCCGGCCTCCCGGAGACCCGGAGTCAGCCCAGCCCCCATGCCTGACAGAGAGCCCCTGGCAGTCAGGTGTGCCCTCCCAGGGCGGGTCCACCCCGGCGGGCCCTCTGCTTTCCCATCACACCGAGAGCCTCCCTTTCCACCGCTCCCGTGGGCCGGGCACCATCCAGGCACCACTGTTCCGTCATTAACAGCAGTCCCTGGAGGCAGGCTGTTAATCCCCTCCACGAGTTACAGATGAGCAAGCTGAGGAAACAGGTGACGAGGTGAAGCAATTTACTTCCCGGGGACATTCACTAATGATGCACAAGGCCGATAATGGGACCAGGTTTCCCTGCCTGCAACACCAGCCCGATGGCCACTCCCTGGATGTCTAGAGGTGCACACATCCCCCCTTTTTGGCAATAGGCACCTGCTGTTGGCTCCTTTGACTCTGCAGAAGTCACACAGCCCCCCGGTCTTCAGTCCCAGTCCTGGCCCCCTCCCGCTCCCCTGCTTTCTCAGGCCCCATCCCCGACGACCTCCCGGTTAGAAACCCACTTCCTCCACCCTGATTCTCCGTGATGCTCAGGGCTCATCCCCACTGACCCCATCCCTGGCACCTTGTAACCTGAGCTTCTAGAGTCCTCCCTGTCTCACCCAGGTCTCCAGCCTCCTGCTTCCTTCTCCCCCGGATGATGCCTGGTTCTCAGCTCTTTGTCCCCCCTCCACTGCCTCACTCCTGGTCCCTGGGCTTCCCTGAACCCCCCTTCCTATCTTCTCCGGGCACATCGCCCCCCACCCCCGGGGAACTCCAGCCTCCTGTTCCTGAAGGCCCCCCTTGAGTATCTTCACTCTGACCTCCCGCCACCGTCTCCAACCCACCTCCCTTCTTTGAAAACGGGGAGCCCGCAGCACAAGCAAGGAATGCAGGAGTGTTTAAGGCCCAGCCTTGAGACCATGGGCTGTGTGGCCTTGGGGAAGCCCCTTCACTACTCTGAGCCTCAACTGCCTTTTCCCTAGAAAGGACACTGTAATACACATACCTCCCAGGGCTGGGGATAAGAATTTTAGGATTTAAGAGTGTTTTCCTCTTGGGCTTAGCATTTCTCTGTAAAGAGGCCCCAGATCGAGACACTTCATCCTCACGCCTGCCGGCTGCTCTGTGACCACATACTCGCCTGGGGCCGACTCCCAGCTCCTAGCCCAGTTTGTAAATTCTCAGTAATCTGGCCCTGATCCGACCTCCCCCAGTCAAATCTGCCCTGCCTCCCCCTGGCAGGGATGGAAACGGCGCTCACCTTGCCGTCTGCTCCAATCTGCTGTGTGCTGTCTTTGCTGTTTAGTTGCTCAGTCATGTCCGGCTCTTTGCAACCCCACGGACTGTACCAAGGCGCCTCTGTCCGTGGGATTTCGCAGGCAAGAGTACTGGATTGGGTTGCCATTTCCTTCTCCAGGGCACCTTCCCAACCCAGGGGTCAAATTCACATCTCCTGGATTGGCAGGCAGATTCTTTACGACTGAGTCACCTGGGAAGCCCGTTGGCAGAGAAGCCTGGCGGGCTGCAGTCCATGGGGTCGCAAAGAGTCGGACACAACTTGGCAACTGAACGACCACAAGAACCGATCCGTTGTTGGCACTGGGTTAAGAAGGATTCTGAGGACATGACGGGCTCAGCCAAGAGATGCCCTGACGGGTCAGGAGAGGGGGCTGGGGGCAGGGTGGCACGTGAGCCAGGACCCTCACGTCTGCAGGGGGCGCTCTGAGGCCACCTGGGCTTGGCACCCACCTTTACCTCCAGCTCCCCAGTTCGTCTCACCGGCACCCACACAGGGCCCCCGTTCCGGAATGCTCTTCTCCCTCTGGCTCCCTGAGTCCCTCTCCCGTCCCCCAGGCCCTGGAGGCTTTGCTGACCTCCTGAAGCCCTTAGTACCCGTGTATTCTCTCCCTCGGTCAAACAGCTCCTGAGAGTCATGACTTCACCTCCTGGTGGCCTCTGGCTCTGTCACTTGGTCCAGGCTGAGCTGGGGGTCGGGGAAGAAGCAAAAAAACCCCACCCCCGCCCCAAGCACAGCAGGCAACTCCCTGGAGGAGGGGGCTGTCACCTGGTGAGCACCTACTAGGGGCCAGGCACTCTGCACCAGCCCCTGACCAACTTGGCCACGCCCCAGGACCCTCCCTCCAGGCGCCTGTGGCGGGTACCTTTAATCTCATGAACATCTAAGAGCTGATCTGACTTCTCCCCAGACTGCACGTCAGGGGGACAGAGCCCTGCCCATCTCCCCTGATAGGGGAATCCCTGTGCCTGGCACATAGCCTGGCGCATACTGAGCCCTTGGCCAGAGAAGGTTTGTTGAGCCAGGGGCTGAATCCCCACAACCCTGAGAGGCAGTGACTTCTAACCCCCATTTTGCAGCTGAGAAAACAGACTTGGGGGGTGAGGAGAGCAGCCAGAGTTGTGCCCAGGATGCCCGGGGTGGATGCAGGGGAAACAAGGTTCTAGACCAGGTCTTCCTGAGCCCCAGGCCCTCCTTTGCTGAATCCGGGGGGGCCCCTTCCCTCAAGCCGTGCCAGCTGCCACCTGGGCCTGGACAAGACCCCAAGACCCTCGAGGGGGTGTCAGTCTCCTCTTTAACCTCCTGAAACCAACAAGGCAGCCGCAAGGTCTGGCAGGGCGGGGTGGGGCACCCTCGTATTTTTAAATTCCAAGGGCTCTGTTTACCCATCAGGGCCGTGGGGCTCTGACTGTCTGTCTCCTCTGCGAGCCCCATTAATCTGGGCCTCGGAACCTGTGCGGCCCGGCGTGTCATAAACAACGTGGAGCACACTTTTATGGATTCGGCTATATCAGCAGCTTTCAATCCGATCGCTCTTTATGGCACCTACATGAGGCTTTTATATTGTTGCAATTATTTTGGTTTATACGCTTCCTTTCTTTCCCCCTTCATTTTACTTTATTTTTTACATTTTATTCCCATTCTGTCGGGGCCTTTCGCAGCAAGGCCTGGGAGGCCCGGCAGGAAAACCTTTTCCCGGGGGCTGACCGGGCGGCCTGACTTCCCCATAAAGGATGTACAATTGCCATTGCCCTGGGCCGTGCGAGTCGTTATGGCCTGCCACCTCCGGAGCCTCCTGGACAGGGGCCAACTGGATGGATTTGTAATGAGAGAAAAAGTCCTCCGGGCTTGTATTTTCAGGAGCCAGGGAGCAGGTGTACAGGATATAGTGGAGTTTCTGCCAGTACGGGGTTTGGGCCAACCACGAAGAGAAGAGCCTGGCCCCTTCTCAAAAGACTCAAAGAAGAAAGCAGGAAAGTCTCCCGCCTTTACTGGGCTTCCCTGATGGCTCAGCGGGTAAAGAATCCGCCTGTCAATGCAGGAGACACAGGAGATGCGGGTTTGATCCTTGGATCAGGAAGATCCCCTGGAGGAGAAAATGGTAACCCACTCCAGTCTTCCTGCCTGGGGAACCCCGTGGACAGAGGAGCCTGGCGGGCTACAGTCCATGGGGTCACAAAAAGTTGGGCACGACTGAGCGACTGACACTTTTATTTCTTATTGTTTTTAATTAATTTTTCTTGGAGTTTATGGTTGCTTTCCAGTCTTACGTTAGTTTCTCCTATACACCAAGGTGACTCAGCCCTACGTATACATTCTCCCCCCTTCTTCGGATTTCCTTCCCGTTCAGGTGGCCACAGGCCACCAAGCTGTTCGTACAGCAGGTCCTCGGTCGTCATCTGTTTTCTCGTGCTGGACTTTGGGCTCACCCTGACACAGCAGGACCTCCTCTTAACTTGACCGCACTTGCAAAGCCCCTCTCTGCAATAAGGGGACATTCAGAGCTGTCATGGACATGAACTTGAGGGACAGTATTCAGCCCAGTGTGGGGAGTTTGCATTCTGGTGGAAGAGGTGGCGCGTGAAGAAGCAAGCTGACGAGATGTTGTCGGCTTACTGACAACGTATTGTCCTTGTCACGGCATTTCTGCAGCTAGAAGGAAGGATTCTGAAGGCCAAAAAAAACCAGGACGGGATGAGGAGGAGGGCATGGCTGCATTATGGGGGGATGTGGGTTGCATCCTGAGGTCTCCCATGGGCTCTCCCTGGACGCTGTGCAGAGACCCACCAGCAGGGGAGGATGGAAGTGGGGAGGGTCCCCCAGGGTCAGCGTCTGGAGGTTCAGCTCTGGGGCTGTGGGGCATCTGCCCACCCCCCCTAATAAGGACAAAGGTCTCCCGCAGCGTCCCTCTGGCGGGGTTTGGGCTCAGATGGGATTCCCAGCGTCTGTTCCTCTCCCCAGATGTCAGCGGCCCTGCAGACCCCATCGCTCCAGCCATCATCATTCCTCCCAAGAACACCAGCGTGGTGGCCGGGAGCTCGGAGGTGACCATGGAGTGTGTGGCCAATGCCAGGTGGGTCCTGCCTCCGCCCCCCCTCCCAACTTTAGCCCCAGCGGGCACTTCTGACCTGCAGGTTCCGAGGAGACCAGGTGCAATTCACAAAGGCCCAGAAATGTCCCGTGAGGACCCACGAAAGAAGATGGGGTATTTAGCCTGGAGGAGGGTCGGTGGTCAGAGAGCTGTCGGACACAAGCAGGGCCCACCCAAGAGGAGCGTATCCCGGCCCAGGACATCTGGGGTTGGTGGAGGGTCCACTCACTTCTGACATCCAGAGCAGCCTGGGGAGCAGCCATTTGCCTCTGTCGCCCCGGCCTCCTTGTATGAAGGCGCGAGCAAGAGGAAAGCTGGACTTTCCTGCTGGTCCAGTGGTTAAGACTCTGCACTCCCAAAGCAGGGGGCTTAGGTTCAATCCCTGGTCAGGGAACTAGACCCCACATGCTGCAACTAAAGCTTCCTGCATGCTGCAGCTGAGACCCCAGACGTGCACTTCAGGACTTCCACACTTTCGCATCCACTGACTTACGGGCACGGCACACGGGGCAGAGCAGAGGCAGAGAGGCGTGTGGAAGAGCCACGTTCCTGCTCTCGAGAGCCCTCGAGCATGACTTATCGTGGGCCAGGTCTCCCCTCACCACAACCCCCAGGGGGCAGGGCATAGTTGTCCCCATTGTACAGACGTGGAAACTGAGGCCCACAGCCCTGACGGACTAGCCCACACAACGGCCTGCACCTAGGAAGTGGCAGGGGCAGGGCAAACTCAGGCACCTGGCCCCCGGCGCCTGGCTGCCTCACCACACTCTGCCCTGCCTCCCGAGCCCCTGGGAGGCCCTGTAGCTGACCGCCTCGTCCCTCGGCCCATCCAGGCCTCTGATCAAGTTGCACATCATTTGGAAGAAGGATGGGGTGCTGCTGTCCAGCGGCATCAGCGACTACAACCGCCGGCTCACCATCCCCAACCCCGCGGCCAGCGACGCCGGCTACTATGAGTGTGAGGCCGTCCTGCGTAGCAGCAGCGTCCCCTCCGTCGTCCGCGGCGCCTACCTGTCCGTGCTGGGTGAGACAGGGTGGGAATGCTGGAATCCCCCCGACGTGAAGGGGCAGCACGGGTGACCCGATCAGCGGCCGTATCAACAAGAGCATGGCTCTGATCCCCTCCCCCTCGTCCTTCCTCCTGCAGAGCCACCTCAGTTTGTCAAGGAGCCAGAGAGACACATCACAGCGGAGATGGAGAAGGTGGTGGACATCCCCTGTCGGGCCAAAGGTAACCCGGTGGGCTGGTTGGAGGGGGGCGAGGTCTCTCCAGACCTTCAACCTCTCCCCTCCCTGACGTGGACTGTTCTAAAATCCGCCACCCTCTCACCATTGAGCAGAGAGTCAGTCTGGCTATAAGCAGACACCCTAGGAAGCAAACAGGAAAAATTACCGTAATCTCAGGGCTGGAAATCAACCCTGTGTTACCGTAACTTGAAGGTTACAAATGAATCCAAATTACCGTAATTTCAGGACAGGTGACAGACTCAAATTGCCCATAATGTGAGAGTTACGGACAATGCCATATTGTCGTAATGTCAGAACTGCTAGAACTTGGACGTGTCTCTGCCTGGTTTCTGGGCCATTCTGCTTCGTCTCCTGCGACCACTTCTACTTAACCCCCAGCCCCTCTCAGAGTTCCTGCACCCTGACCGCTTTTCCCATCCTTCTCCTTTGAGTTCAGCTGAGCTAAAAGACACCCCAAAACCAGGGTGCAATCTGGGATAATGGGATGACAGGATGAGCAGAGAGAAGACTGTAACCCTGGCAGGAGGGAGGGCCCTGTGGAGGAGGAGGGGGCACACTGACCCCCGTCCTGAGATCACACGCGGGGAAGACAGTGATTTATTGGACACACATTTGGTGGGGGGTGGGCTTACCACGATCCCTGGGTCGGGAAGACCCCCTGGAGGAGGGCATGGCAGCCCACTGCAGTATTCTTGCCTAGAGAATCCCATGGACAGAGGAGCCTGGAGGGGTGCAGTCCATGGGGGTCCTAAAGACTCGGACACGACTGAGTATCTGACACTTTCGGCAACGTGTGCCCAGACTGTTCTCGGGGCTGGAGAGGCGCAGGATGAACCCAAGAGCCAGATCCCTGCTTTTCCAGAACTGTGCGTTCTCATGAGGGGAGGCAGACAGACCAATAAACAAATAAAGATACCTTATTTCATTTCATCTAAAATGCCATGGGTTGTAAGATGCCCCATTATTTTATGCGCCACTAAGAAAGAAAAAAGGCTGCCAATTAAATTATGACATGCTGTCGGTTGTAAGACACGTCCTCATCTCAGAGACATTACGACGCGAACAAAGGCGTAGCTGGGAGTGGGTGAGACACGGGCGTCGGGGTTGAAAAGTGCGGGGGAAGGAGAAGCAGGCTGACGGGCTCGGCGCCGGAGGGCGGCCATTGAACGGAGCCTGGGGAGCTTTTCTGTGGAGGTCACGTTTGAGCAGAGACGCAGAGGGAGAGACGGGAGGGCCCGGGGATGTGGGGAAAGGGTGCCAGGCTGGGGACACAGCTCGGGCAAGGCTGAGGGGTTAGGAGGAGCCCCCATGCTCCTCTCTGTGTGGGCGGGGCAGGACGGGGCTTCCGAAGAAACCCCCGTCCCACCTTCGAGCCCCTAGACGTGGGGCTGTGCGCTCACCTGGGTTTGGAAAGGCTGGCTGGAGGTTCCCAGAGCATACAAAAGACTCCGCTAAATATGCCAGAATAAAATACAGTATGTCCAGCCTTCCCAAGCTGAACTAACCCCAGGAACTTGTAAATTTGCTTGGAATGCCTACTCTATGAGCATTTGAGAATCTAAGAACAACTTTCCCCACTTCCAAGACCAGTAGTGGCCCCTCTGGGAAGGGTTGGGCTTCCCTGGTGGCTCCGTGGGTAAAGAATCCGCCTGCAAGGCTGGAGCCACAGGAGACACAGGTTCGATCCCTGGGTCAGGAAGCTCCCCTGGAGGAGAGTATGGCAACCCACTCCAGTATTCTTGCCTGGAGAATCCCCATGGACAGAGGAGCCTGGCGGGCTACAGTCCATGGGGTCGCAAAAAGTCAGACAAGACTGAAGCGACTTAGCAGGCAAACATGCACTGAGAAGTTTCTAGAAACCAGAACACACCAGGATCCCCACCCCCCCAATCTTGAGGACTTGCAGCCGCAGCCTACGGGGCTGGAGCATCCCTCAGAGGTGGCTAACGGTAGGCGCTCGACCCCCAGGTGTGCCGCCGCCCTCCATCACCTGGTACAAGGACGCGGCCTTGGTGGAGGTGGGGAGGCTGAGCCGCTTCCGGCAGCGAGGCGACGGGGGCCTGCAGATCAGCGGGCTGGTGCCTGACGACACCGGCATGCTCCAGTGCTTTGCCCGCAACGCGGCTGGCGAGGCGCAGACCTCCACCTACCTGGCCGTCACCAGTGAGTCCCCTTCGCTGTCCTGCCTGAGTCCCCCCCCTTCCCCTCCTCCTCCCGCCCCCACCCCCAGGACACAGCTTTCCTCCAAGCCAGGGGCCTCTTGAGAATAGGCTGCTGAGATGCAGAAATAGGATCCCAGAAGGCTTTCCCCCCGGAGCGGGCGACTCTGGCTGGTCACGCCCGCCGCTTCTGTGGCCAGCACTGTCTTTTTCTTCTTTTACAAACCAGAGCCTCGATTTCATGTTTAATGAAAGGTGAATCCCGCTTACCCTGTCATGGAGGGTGTCAGCTGCCCTTGGGAGCCCTCAGTTTCCGCCAGATGGAGGCTTGAGAATCGAGGCAGGGCAGGGACTGGTGTCACCAGGGTCCTTCCACGGGGCAGGTGGTGAGGGGGCACTCGTGGGCACTCTGGTTCTTCCTGACACGGGGTCCTACCAGAACACTTGCAGCCTTCCCTGAAGAGGGACCCTCACCAATGGGAGCGGTAAGGCAGGACAGGACCGGATGTGGCTAAGACGCCCCACTGTCTCCCTTTGCAGGCATCGCCCCCAACATCACCAGGGGCCCCCTGGACAGCACGGTGATCGACGGCATGTCAGTGGTGCTGGCCTGTGAGACTTCAGGGGCACCCCGGCCGGCCATCACTTGGCAAAAAGGTACTTGAGACTGATTGACTTTAGAGGGTGACCAAAAGCCTCGGGCAGCCCTGGGGCTCAGTTCCGGAGCCAGCCAGGTGGGGTTTCCCATGCACAGTTGGGAAGGTTGTGCACTGCACAACCCCAGAGGGCTTCTTTTACACCACGGAACGCAACGTGTGCTGCCTTATCCGGCTCCAGGCTCCAGAGGCTCTGCCTCTGGTGGGATCCATGACTTTGGGTGAGTTATTTACTCACTCGGAGCCTTAACGTTCCCATCTATGAACTGGGGGGCGGTGGGATACATCCCTGGGAGCAGCGTGGAAACCAGATGAGCGGGTGCCTGTGAAGGGCCTGCACCGTGTCTGGGAAGCAGGAGACCAGCCCGTGCTGGCTGACGTAGTGCCGTGGTGGAGGTAGCTAGTACAGGGAGGGGGGCCCCACCCCCCCCAGGCAAAGCCGGCAAAGCCCAAGCTGTCCCTCTAGTCCACCCACCCCGAGCCTCCTCCACGCCTCTGCATTGTACACTCACGTCCACAACCCTCCCCAGGGACACACACATGTACACACACACACACGGCACACACTGTCACTCACTCACACCCCAGCCTCTGCCCACGTGAACCTCCTCTCACCCACACCCTCCCTCTTCCCCCTTCCTGCTCTGTCTCCCCACCTTCTAATACACAAGGTCATCGGCATATTCAGTCTGCTGATTACCCCGCCTCCCACCATTCCAGGCTTTCAGTTTTGTCCCCTGCCGTCTCCCCGGGGCTTAGAACAGAGTGACCCACAGAGGATGCTTCGTTAGTATTGGTGGGTTGTGCGCCCAGACCCAGAAATAAACACTCCAACCTGATGCACTTCCCAGTTCAGTATTCCCACACACGTGTGCAAAAGGACCCACTCACCCACAAGCTTGCACATGGACAATCCCCTCTGTACAAGCAGGTGGGATTTTCTTTTAAAAACAGGTATGGTCACCAATACCACACTGTCAGACACACTCTGACACAAGGGTTTCCCTCCCTCTCTCCTTCCAGCCATCAGAGACCCAGATCCCCAGTGGGAGGTCTGTCCCCATGAGGGCTGCCCCCCTCTGCACCCCAACACTGGCTATTCCCGCTTGCCGCTCCCCTGCACTCCCCTGAAGGTGACTCCAGAAGCATCCTTCTGCAGGCGGCCCGTCACCACCCTGTCGCAGCTGTCTGTCCCCTCCCCCCAGCCCAGGTGCCAGCTGCCTCCGAGGGCTGTGCCCGCCAACGGGAGGCAGCGCTGGTCTTCCCTGCTGAAGGGCGAATAGCGTGGTGGGAGGAGAGACAGCAGGAGCCCCGGGCTCCGTCCGGGCCCCCTGCTCTGGGACCGTGCATCCTGTGTCTGTCCCCAGGTCAGAAACCAGACTGGTCTGCAGCCCTGCCACCCTTGCCATGCCCCCTTCAGGGGCGCCTGCAGTTGGCCTTCCTAAAGTTGGGAGCCTACCCTGGGGCAGGGGACAGGGGAGTGGTGAGGTGTGGTCTAGGCCTCTGGTGATGGCCGAGTGCCAGGGGGTGGCCAGGGGGCAGCGGGCCGGCAGCCTGAGCCCACCCGTGCCCATGTCCCCCAGGGGAGCGCATTCTGGCCAGCGGCTCGGTCCAGCTGCCGCGTTTCACGCTCCTGGAGTCGGGCAGTCTGCTCGTCAGCCCCACGCACATCTCCGACGCCGGCACCTACACCTGTCTGGCCACCAACTCGCGGGGGGCGGATGAAGCCTCAGCCGACCTGGTGGTGTGGGGTGAGTGCCCGGGCCGGGCGGGGGTCCTTTCCACACCTGTGCATGAGCGTCTGCTGAGCATGTGAGAGCCCCGGCAGCCCCACATCCGCCTGTCTGTCCAGCCCACATGTCCTGAGACCTGGACAGAGGAGCTCAGAGGACGGGGCGGGAAGGTCATGGTCCCCAGGGCGGTGCTGGGTGGGTGGGGCTCTTGCCACACCGGCCAAGCCTAGGGCAGAGATCCGCACACTTCTGCTGGAAAGGGCCAGAGAGGAAGCGTTTCAGGCCCTGGGGGCCAGACAGTCTCTGTCACAGCTCCACAAACTCTTCCGTCTCATCAAGAAAGCAGCCGTAGGCAGTGCTGAATGCACCCGACATGGCTGGGTGCCAACACGGAGGGATTTACCCAGATGGGCCCCCGGTTGGACGTGAACCCCGGGTTATGGTTTGCTGGCCCCTGCTCCGGGGGAGCCTCCCAAGCCCCTTCCCGCCCCTTGGGGTCTGGCACCACACGGAGGGGTGGGCCGCCCTCCTAGCCTGAGTGCCAGGGGCCTGGCGGGCGACGGCTTAGACCCAGAGGCAGAGGGTCCTATTTTTACCCCAGCTGGACCCCTGGGAACACGGCCATGATCACCCCCAGGTTTCTATTTCTTTGTCCATCCCGTGGGCACAAAATTAAAAGGGCCCCCGCTATGAGCGTCACTTCCCAGAATTCATGTGCCATGGAAACACGTGGCTGTTAGTGTCCTGGGACGTGCGCCATGGTGGGCCAGTCCGCCGTAGAGCTCAGCCGCACGGGCCAGCTCACCGGAAGGACCCCTCCCCCACACCTGCATCTCACCTGTCCGTCTGGGGCCCACCTGTCCCCCTTCCCACCAGGCCACCTCCCTGCTGTCTTTCAGCCCGGACCCGCATCACCAGGCCCCCACAGGACCAGAGCGTCATCAAGGGCACCCAGGCCTCCATGGTGTGCGGAGTGACCCACGACCCCCGAGTGACTGTCAGGTACTCCTGCGGCCGAAGCCCCTTGGAGGCAAGAGGGGAGGGGCAGCTTTCAGGGGTTGCTGGTTGCTGGCTGAGTGTCCATGCCAGGGAGGTAAGTGCAGCCCGTGGGGGTCAGGGAACAGCCACGTACAGACTTACTGCAGGACTGAGACTTGGGGACCCTAGGGACAAAAGAGACCCTAACGCTGGGAAAGATTGAGGCAAAAGGCGAAGGGGGCAGCAGAGATGAGAGGATTGAAAGCATGTCCATCCGAGTCAATGGACCTGAATCCGAGCAAACTCCAGGGGACAGTGGAGGACAGGGAAGCCTGGCATGCTGCGGTCCATGGGGTTGCAAAGAGTCAGACACGACTGAGCGACTGGACAGCAATGGTACTTGTCTGGGGACTGAGCCAGCTTGAGTTGAAGGGGCGCCTGTGGTGGAGGGAGGGGATGAAAGCTGGAGGAACGTAGGAAAGAGGGTGGGGGGCCTTAGGGAGGGGGAGAGAAAGAGGCCTCTGTCTGGGGAGACGTGGAAGCCCTGAGATGCTCGGGACCCCACTGCTAGCACTCGCCCACAGATCTTAGACCCTCTGCCCACCTGTGGACAGCAGACGGGTCTGGTGAAGAGGCGTGGGAGTCCTGACATGTCTGGGCCAGTGGAGGGCCCCCAGTGAGATGCACGTGAGGGGCCCAGGGCCGAAAGGGGCCACCCTGCTGTCCTCCACAGGGGACCCAGACCTCGCAAGCCTGGAGGGAGCCAGGTCCAACCGAGAAAGCCCCTGGGGAGGCCTGGGAGCGCAGGGAGCAGCCAAGACACGCCTGCAAGCTGGGAACCCGCCAGGCAGGGCACAGAGACACTTCCTGGGCCATCTCTGGGCAAGGTTTCCGAGCCAGAACTGGGAGAAAATAGCCCCTTCAGACTCTTGAGCTTTGGATGCTGAGTTAAAAAAAAAAAAAGTAACTGCTTCCTTAGAAATAAATACTCCCTCGTGCTGCTTCTATTCTATGGGCAACGTCACCGCTGAAGCCCCTGGCAGGGAGCTGGCCAGCCCGGCGGTGAGGGACACCCCTTGGAGTCACGGCCAAGCCCGTGGGACCCAAGTGCGTCCTGGGGCGCCACCTGGTGGCCACTAGGCGTATGGCCGTAGGGCTGTGCCAGGTGGGACCCCAGGAAGCCAAGGGTACTAGGCTTTATTTCTTGATATTTATATCTGCCTCATTTTCCTTTATTTTATTTTTACTGAAGCACGGTTGATTCACAGTGTTGCGTTAACTTCTGGTGCACAGCAATGATTCAGTTCTACGCATATATACGCATTCTTCTCTTAAAAAAATATTCTTTTCCGTTATGGTTTATTACAGGATTTTGAATACAGTTCTCTGTGCTATACAGTGGACTTGTTGCTTATCCATTCTGTGTATAAAAGCGTATGTCTGCTCATCGCAGCCTCCCACTCCATTCCTCCCCCAGCCACCCCCCTCCTTGGCAGCCAGTCTACCCGGCTATGCCTGAGTCTGTGCCTGTTTCATAGACAGGTTCATTCGTGCTGTGCTTTAGATTCCACATCTAAGTGACATCGTGTGATACTTGTCTTTGTCTTTCTGACTTACTTCACTTAGTATGATCACCTCTAATCGCATCCATGTTGCTGTAAACGGCACCGTCTCGTTCTTTCTAGTGGCCGAGCGGTGTCCCCTTGGGTACACGTACCGCGGCTTCCTTATCCATTCCTGTTGATGGACACATAGGTCGCTTCCGTGTCTCAGCTGTTGTAAACGATGCTGCCGTGAGCACTGGGGCGCGTGCATCTTTTGAAGCAGAGTTTCGTCTGGATCTGCGCCCAGGAGTGGAATTGCTGGCGCATGTGCCAGTTCTATTTTTAGTTTCCTAGGGAACCTCCCTACTGGTTTCCCAGGTGGCTGCACCAGCGGCCGTTCAAGGAGACTAGACTTTTAGCCCCACACCCCTTCTCAGAGGCTCTGTCTCAGGCCCCACTTAAAGAAACGCCTCATTAAACAGTGAACGTCGGCCCTTTGGACAGTCATCGTGTGGTACCACACAAACGCAGACGTGAGCCCTGAAATCACGTAGCTGTGGTTAGAACGTGGCCATCAAATAATCCAGAACCTGCTTATCCCAGGGTTTATCAGAGTGTTGTTAAACATTAATATGCCAACTGTAAAAATGTCTTCCAAGAGAACCCACACATTACCCCCATAGAACACAGCCGTGGGTCTCAGACACTTACAGAAATAGTCACTATCATCTTAGCATCCGTCACTTGAAAATTTTTATCATAACAAAAAGCTCTGTTAATTAAGGAACACTTTGGTGTTTTATTTATTAAAATGTTATCTACAAATACTTGGGAAGCGCTGGCACATTTTATTCGTACTCTGGACAATTCCTGTGAACAAAGAGATTCAGGGACCCCTTGCAGTATATCTGTAGGCCCACCTTCCAGGTCCCCCAGCGAACTACGGATGAGAAGTCATGCTTCCAGTTTACTGGAGGGGACCTCGCCTTAGGATGGACTTAGCCATCTAGGACGATCTTTTCTAAATGGGGAGACAGCAGAGTCGGTCCCTCATCCCCCTAAATTGGCAAAAGTCTGTGATCAAGTCCACTTCCGCATCTCCCGCCCTCGTCTGCCTTCCATCGCCTAGGTGAGGGGAGGGGAGTCTTGACGGGGGGACAGGCCCCCAGACTTAAGTAATTTTAGAAGTCCCCGAGGCGTCTCGGATGTGCGGCCAGATTTAGAGTCCCTATCTGGCTGCAGGAAACATACCAGGGGCTCCCTGAGCAGACAGACTGGAAAGGATTTGAATGACCGGATCAGACTAGAGTGGTAGCCGCTTAATCCTGGTTATGTGTCCTCAGAATAAATAGCGGGCCCAGGGGAGGCAGGCTGGGCAGATGCAGGTACCAGCATGAAAAGCCTCCAGAATTGCTTCCAGCTGGTGTCTGAACCCAGATCTAGACAGAATCTGGACAGTCCACTTTTTTTATTTTATATTGGAATGTAGCCAACTGACAGTGTTGTGATAGTTTCAGATGGACAGCAAAGGGACTCGCCACACACACACGTGTATCCATTCTCCCCCAAACTCCCCTCCCATCCAGGTTGCCCCATAACATTGAGTCAGAGCTCTCTATGCCATAGAGTAGGTCGTTGTTGGTTATGCATTTTAAATATAGCAGAGTGTACCTGTCCAACCCAAACTCCCTAACTATCCCTCCTACCCTTCCCCCTGGCAACTGTAAGTTCGTTCATTAAGTCTGTGCATCTGTGTTTTGTACATAAGATGAGCAGCCCGTTCTTAATATTAATCAATATTGTTACTATATTTTATTATACAGCTACCCAAAATGGATATTAGCAGATATCCATTTTGGGGGGAGGATACAAAAAATGCAGATAAGCCAGAGAAAATAGGGAGGGTGAGAGAGAAGAAGTAGAAAAGTAGATTGATCTGTGTTTCCTTCCATTGGGCCTCACTGGTAGTTCAGACATGAGTTCGATCCCCGGGTCAAGATTCCCTGGAGGAGGGCATGGCAACCCACTCCAGTGTCCTTGCCTGGAGAATCCCATGGACAGAGGAGCCTGGGGGGCTGCAGTTCATGGGGTCACAGAGAGTCAGACACGACTGAGCAACTCACACTTTCACTTTCCTTCCATTAGCGACAGGAATATTTGAATGCCATTTGAAGAACTAAAAACACTGCGTTCTACTCTGCTTTTTCCCCGAAGAACCTCTTACGAACATCTTGTTCTGTCAATAAATATTTTTGAGTAAACTCAATTATATGACTATTCCATCCTCCACTGTGTGGACGCCCCATAATTTATCTTACCAATTCCCTAACACTGGGTAATTTGATTATTTCTGAATTGTTACTAATATTAAGAAATATCATTCTGAATGCCCTTGTAACTAAATATTTTTGCACATCTTCTGTTTCCTGAGGACTATCTAATATTATTTAAAGCTAAAAACCACTCATCAAAATTGCTCAATAGCCAGCTGTATCTTTATGGATTATTTGGGGGAAAATGTCCCCTGAGTTAAAAGGACTGATGGGTTCTTTTTTTAACATCCTCTTATGAAAGTTTTAAAACATACCCCAAAGGAGAGAATTGGATCCTCAGTCCTTCTGAACTACCTCTCAGCCTCAACAATCATTTGCATTTGCTCATCTTGTTTCGTGAATCTTCCCCAGGCTTTTTTTTTTTTAACTGCAAATCTCTTTTAAAAGCAAATTTCAAAATGCAGTTTCACCCTTAGGTATGTCTATGTGTGTTTCTTACTAAAAAGGACTTTTCTTTAAACATAACAGCCATGTCCGCTCTCACACCTGAGACAGTGAACAATTCCTTGGCTTCTTCTGACACCACCCCGTGTTTCAGCCACCATGAGTGTCTCAAAGAGCCTTTGTGCACAGAGTTAGTTTAACTCAGGGTTTAAACAGGATCCACCCATTGCGTTTAGTTGCTGCATCTCTTTTATTCTACATAGTTCCCTTTCTTTTTATTCTTGTCTTTATTTTGGTTTTCATTTTTGTCTTGTTTTCATGCACTTAATACGTTGGAGAAACCAGGTTCTACAGGAGAAACAGCCTCAAAAGTTTTCAGTAAAGAGCCAGAGAGTAAATATTTTAGGCTTTGAAGGCCATATAGTCTTTGTCACAGCTTCTCATGTCTGTGTCTGCAGTTCAAAAGCAGTCATAAGCAATCTGGAAACAAATGGGTGTGTATCTGTGTGTGTGTTCCAATAAAACTTTATTTACACAAACAGGCAGTGGGCCATAATTTGCAGAATATCCTTATTGTAGAATAGCCCACATCTGGATTTGGCTAGCAGCTTTTTCATGCTGTGGTTCACTTCTTCTTCTATCCCTTGTATTTCTGATTAGATTTAAGTAATTGATCATGGGGGCTTCTCTGGTGGCTCAGCAGTAAAGAATCTGCCTGTGATGCAGGAGGCGTGGGTTCAATCCCTGGGCTGGGAAGATGCCTTGGAGTTAGGAAATGGCAACCCACTCCAGTGTTCTTGCCTGGGAGATCTCATGGACAGAGGAGCCTGGCGGGCTACAGTCCACGGGGTTGCAAAGAGTCAGACATGACTTAGCGACTAAAGAACAAGCCCATCTTTAGGTTCAGGCTGTTGTTTTGCAGGCAGTGATAGGTGCTTCCTAAGGCATGGTGTCTTGGACAGAGCGTGTCTGCTTGTCACGGGTTGTTTTGTAAGCAGGCATTACCCTCTGCAGCTAGATTCGCTTTTAAGTAAAATTCTACCTATCCCATCAGTGCCTGTGAAGATGATCCTTCTCTAGACAAAGAAATGAACTGACAGTGATCACTTTTGGTGATTTGAAAATATGTACAAAACGCCTTAACATTTAACTCAGATTTACTGCTGAGAATTTATACCCAAGGAAGTGATTTAGAATGTGGCAAATATTTTGCCATAGAGGTGTTCATCACAGCATTAGCTGTAAGATCAGAAAACAAGGAGCTAGGGACTTCTCTGACTGTCCTGTGGTTGAGACTCCCTGCCTCCAGTGCAGAGGATTCAGGTTCGATACTTGGCTGGGGACTAAGGTCCCACGGGCTGTGTGATGTGGCCAAAAAAATTTTATTAAAAAAAAAGAAAACAAGGTAAAATTGGATGCCCATCATTACAGGATCAATTACAGAGGAATGATTATTTGAAGTACTCTGCAGCCAAGTGAACCATGGTGAAGAAATGTCACATTAAATGGAATTTATGATATCGTCTTGGGTGGAAACGGCAGCTTTAAAATCAGGATGGATGAATAGCTAGGTATTGTTTTGTTTTTTTTATTGGAGTATAATTGCTTTACAATGTTGTGTTGGCTTCTGCTGTACAACAAAGTGAATCAGCCATACATCTACATATACCCCATCCCTCTTGGAATGCCTACTCACCCACCCTAGTCCCACCCCTCTAGGTCCCCACAGAGCACCGCTGAGCTCCCTGTGCTATACAGCAGCAGCTAGGTACTATTCATACTCAAAATATACTGTATCAGTAAACATATATCATAACTTCTATCAATCACCGTGTTTCCAGTGCTACTCCAATATTTTATACTAACTCACACAGTCCTTACAGCAACCCTGTGGGCTGGATGGTATTTCTTCCGTCATATGACAAATAAGAAAGGTGAGGCACGCCGTATTTGATAAACGTCCCCAGGGCCACACCACCAGTAAGTAGCCAGGGGACATTCAAGCCCAGAACGTAGTAGCACTGTGGTAACTACCCAGGGGGCCCGGAGAGAAGCGTCTGGAAGGTTTACCTTCAAATGCCAGCCCTGAATAGCCATCAGAAGGACTGTTGCTGAAGCTGAAGCTCCAATACTTTGACCATCTAATGTGAAGAACCAACTCATTGGAAAAGACCCTGATGCTGGGAAAGATTGAAGGTGGGAGGAGAAGGGGACGACAGAGGATGAGATGGTTGGATGGCATCACCGACTCAATGGACATGAGTTTGAGCAGACTCTGGGAGCTGGTGATGGACAGGGAGGCCTGGCGTGCTGCAGTCCACGGAGCCACAAAGAGTCGGACTAAGCAACTGAACAATAGGGGAAAACCGTTGAATTTTCTCTCCTTTTTTTCTACTCTTTTCTCATCTGTACTTGCTACTTTTCTGACTTTTTTTTTTAACTTTAAGTTAAAAATAGTACAGACTCATTCTCTCTAGCCATCTCACCCTCCCTAAACCCAGAGAGTTCTAGGGCCGTATAGATAGTCCCTGCCCCCACACTAAGTCATTGATGGTTTATTTGCAAAGTGCCCCAGCCCAGCCCCTGCCCTGGTTGCTCTGACCCACCTTCCCTGGGGGGCAGCCGCCCTGCATCCTCCCAGGAGCTGGCACCCTGTGTGTGTTGATGACAATTATTGTGTCTCCTCCAGAACAAATCCAGAGCAGGCATCTCTCATTGTCAGGCGCGGGTGTGTGTGTAATTTCTCAAGTCCCCCTTTGTACTGACTGACCAAAGCTAAAGTGATTTTTTTTTTTTTTTTTTGGACACTGAGGTCAATTTGTCACAGTGATGCATTGATGTGATGGTTCTCTTCATAAAACTAATCCCCAAATGTAGTCTAGGCGGAAGCGTTCATCCTTTTTCCAGCCGATATCTTTTAACCTTTTTGGGAGAATAGCTTGTGCCCACTCTGGGCGGCTTGGCGGTGGCTTCGGGTCAGAAGCAACCAGGCTGGGACCTGGACCTGAACTGAAGGTGTGAACGCTGGATGCTGACTCGACGTGGGTCGGCTCCTGGCCCGAGCCGCGCCCCGCCACCCCCGCCGCAGGCGTGATGGTGGGTGTCCCCGCCCTGGCCTGGGGCTCGCCCCCGCCCGCCTCTGGAGCTCCCTGCTCCAGACCTGCCCTGGGCTGAGCCCACCCCGGCAGCCCCCGCCCCACCTCGCCGGCGTCTCTTTGCTGAGCAGCTCTTCCCCCTCTCAGGCACGTCTGGGAGAAAGACGGCGTCGCGCTGAGCACGGAGGGCAACCCCCGCGTGCGCCTGGACGGGAGCGGCTCCCTGCGCATCTCGCAGACCTGGTCCGGGGACATCGGCACCTACACCTGCCGGGTGCTCTCGGCCGGCGGCAACGACTCCCGCAGCGCCCACCTGCGCGTGAGGTGAGGGGACGCGGAGGCGCAGGAGCGAGGGGCCGGGGCGGCCCGAGCCCGCCCGCCGCGCGCCAGCACCCCCGCCCCGGGCCTCTCCCAGCTCAGGGAGGCCGCCGTCCAGGGCGGGGAGCCCGGGTTGGAGCCTGGGCGGGCTCCAAAGCCGGCACGCAGTCTCTAGGTAGAGGGCCGAAGGCTTGGCTGGGGCTGAGGGCTAGACGTCTGGGGGCTCAGACCGAGTCCTGGCGCCCCCTGACTCGAGACCTTCCGAGGGGGCCCACCGCGTCTGTCTCCTCCAGGCAGCTGCCTCATGCCCCCGAGCACCCCGTGGCGACCCTCAGTACCTCGGAGAGGAGGGCCATCAACCTGACGTGGGGCAAGCCCTTCGACGGCAACAGCCCGCTGATCCGCTACGTCCTGGAGATGTCCGAGAACAGTAAGGGTCCGCGCCCGCCCCCCGCACCCACCAAAGGCAGGGCGGCCCGCTCCCCAGTGCGGAGCGCGGGGTCCGCCTCCCTGCGGCCTGTGAGAGGGAGCCGGGTGAGGCATTTGCTGGTCCCGGAACCCCGCACCCAGAAGATTCCCAGACGCCGGTCATTAGTTTTCTTATTTCTCCTTATTCTCCACCCCCAAGCTGTGAGGTCCCAAATTAGCAGGCATCACTTGAAGGGTGTTTTAAATACAGTTTGCTCATCAATTTGAGGGGGAAATAAAGGCTAGAAAAGCCAAGTGCATCTCAGTTCCCGTGAGCCCGGCTCCGTCCCCAGTCAGTACCCTCCAACCCTGGGACACGAGGGCTAAGAGGACCCAGAAAAGTGACATGGCCAGTCTCTACTGGACCAAGCTGGGCGGGAGGTATTAAGTACGAGGCTGGAGCGCTGCAGGGAGTGGGAGCAGGAGGAAGCATGCCCCCCGCAAGATGCCCACCTCTGCCTCCACCCTCTGTCCCGGCAGATGCCCCCTGGACGGTGCTCCTGGCCAGCGTTGACCCTGAAGCTACTTCCGTGATGGTCAAGGGCTTGGTCCCCGCACGGTCCTACCAGTTCCGTCTTTGTGCTGTCAACGACGTGGGGAAGGGACAGTTCAGCAAGGACACGGAGAGGTGAGGGGCGCAGGGCGGGCATCGGGGGCTCCAGTGGCGGGTGGGGGCCAGGTGGGGCCACCTGCTGCCACAACCACTGTGGTGGGGGGTCCCGGCTGCCAGGCACGTCCTGGTGGCTCCTCTCGGACCCCCTGAGGCCTCAGTCTGTGCATCTGCAGGATGGGGTTAACTGTACTCACCCCGGTCTCTGGGAGGCAGAAAAAATTCAGGCATACGAGTGAAGGGCTGTGAGCAGCGCCTGGCCAGGGATACACACTAATCCGGTTGAGCTGTGCGTCTCTCTGTGAGCCATGGAAGGTCCAGCACTCACCCCATTCTGCCCCACATCCCCATCGCTAAGTGTACGTGAAGTTCCAGAATCACTGAGGATCTCCTTGGATCTCTGTGTGCAATGCTTTGCATGGCTCAGACCCCATGAAGCCTTCAACAGGCCTTCTTTTTTTAATGACGACAGTTGAACAGCAGCATAGTTCATCCACTCTAATACCTACGTACATGTAGGAGGCACGTTCTACCCACCTAGATCCCCGTAGGGCAAGCAGCGCCCTCTAGGGAGAAAGGAGACATCCGGTCAGAATGACAGTGACCCCCAGTCCCATGCCCCAGAGCTGTGTACTTTGCTCTTTTTTTTTTTTATGTTTATATTTTTGCAGATGGATTGAGATATCATGGGCATGAAACACGGTGTAAGTTTGAGACATGCAGTGTGGTTTGACACACTCCTATATGGCAAAATGGTTACCCCTGTGGTGTTAGCTGACACCCCCATCCTGTCACATAATTACCGTTTCTTTTTTGTCGTGAGAACATTTAAAATCCCCTCTCTTAGCAACCTCCAAGGGTGTAATACAGTGTCATTAGCTATAATCACCAGGCGTGCATTCTCTCCCCAGAACTGGTTACTCTTACCACTGCACGTTTATACCTTCTGAACAGCAGCTCCCCATTCCCTCCACCCCCAGCCCCTATTAATCACCACTCTCCTCTGTTTCTCTGAGCTCGGCTTGTCCAGATTGCACGTAGCAGTGAGGTCACGCGGTGTTTGTCTTTCTCTGCTGACTGCCTTCGTTGAGCACGTTGCCCCCCGGCCCATCCGTATTGTTGCAGATGGCAGAGCTTCTTTCTCGTGGCTGGAAAATACTTCATTGTGTAGCTCTGTTACATCTTCCTTAACCATTCATTCCTTGATGGGCATTTAAGTTGGTTTCATCTCTTGGTTGCTGTGAACTGTGCTGCAGTGACTATGTCGGTGCAGATGCGTTTTTGAGATCCTATGGATGGCTGGATTGTATGGTAGGACTGCTTCTAATTTGGGGCGGAAGGAACCTCTGTGCTGTTTTCATAGTCTCTAGACCAATTTATCTTCCCACCAGCAGTGCTTAAAGGGTTCCTTTTAGCCACATCCTTGCCAACATTTGTTATCTCTCGTCTTTTGGATAATAGCCACTCCGTCGGGTATAAGGTGATTCCTCACTGTAGTTTTCATTTGCATTTCCCTGTTGATTTGTGGTGTTAAGCATGTTTTCATGGACCTGTTGGTCATTCATTTGTCTTTGGAAAAAATGTACAGCCCACTTGTGCATTTTTTTTTATCAGATGTCTA
The DNA here is from genome assembly GCF_027580195.1 of Bos mutus. NCBI lineage: Eukaryota > Metazoa > Chordata > Mammalia > Artiodactyla > Bovidae > Bos > Bos mutus. The sequence goes on along the minus strand of NC_091635.1, from coordinate 5,462,211 downwards.
GTTTTTGGCTACTGAGTTGTATGAGTTCTTTATATATTTTGGATATTAACGCCTTATCAGATATATGGTTTGCAAATATGTTCTCCCATTCTGTAGGTTGCCTTTTCATCTTGTTTCTTTTGCTATGCAGATGCTTTTTAGTTTGATATAATCCTGCTTATTTGTTTTTCTTTTGTTACTTGTGTTTTTGGTACCATATCCAGGAAATTGCTGCTACGATTGATGCCAAGGAGCTTTTCCCCTATGTTTTAGTCTAGGAGTTTTATAGTTTCAGGTCTTAAGTTTGTCTTTAATCCATTTCAAGTTAAAAAAATTTTTTTGTGAGTGGTGTAAGATAGGGGTCCAGTTACCTTCTTCTGCATGTGGTTTTCCAATTTTCCCAACATCATTTATTGAAGAGACTGTCCTTTCCCCATTAAGAAGGGTTCATATTGTTAAAATGTCCATATCACCCTAAGCCATCTATTGAATCAATCCCATCCCTATCACAATTCCAATGGCATTTTTCACAGAAACAGAAAAAACAATCCTGAAATTTGTATAGAGCCACAAAAAAAAAACCCAAATACCCAAAACAATCCTGAGAACAAAGCAGAGAGTCAGAGGCATCATACTTCTTGATTCCAAACTATACTACAAAGCTATAGTCACCAAAGCAGTATGCCAGTCTTCCAAAACGAGACACACAGGGCGTTCCCTGAGAGGTTAGGACTCACACTTTCACTGCCATGGCCTGGCTTCAATCCCTGTTCAGGGAACTCAAATCCTACAAGCCGGCAGCACAGCCACAAAAAAAGAAAAAAAAATAGACACGCAGATGAGTGGAGCAGAACGGAGAGCCCAGAAATAAGCAGCCATAATATTTGCTAAGGGAGCCGCGAACGCACTTTGCTCTTAGATGTGAACCCAGACCCCTCCCCACACCCAGGTTAAATCAATCATTGTGGCTTCCCTACAGTTCCCGTGCGCTTGAGTCCTTCTGGCTTTTACGAGCCAGACGCCGTTGAGGCATGACACTCTAGCAGGAGCAAGAAGTGGCAGATAACGGCCTGGCATGGAGAATTTCATCATCCACCGTTTTTGTTTTTGTTTTGTTTGCAATTATTCTTTTCATTTTCTTGGTATAGCAGGCCTTGGCTGTGGCCCTGGGATCTCTCCTTGCAGTCCTCAGGCTTCTCTCTAGTTGTCACGTGTGGGCTCCAGAGCACACGGGCTCAGTGGTTGTGGCTCGTGGGCCTGGTTGCCCCGAGGCATGTGGGATCTTAGTTCCCTGACCAGGGATCGAACCTGCATCCCCTGCATTGGAAGGTAGATTCGTAACCACTGAACCACCAGGGAGGGCCCTCATTCACCGTTTATTGAGCATCTACTCTGGGCCAGGCCGTGTTTGGACCATGAGAGGTGGTGCAGAGAACAAAATCAACCCCGACCCAACCTTCCAGAGCTACGAACTCCCAATAACAAGAAGCCCCGAAGTGTAGGGAAACCATCCTATAACTTCTCCAGTCATTCAGGCTTCCCTTTGTAACACTGATTCATCTTCCTACTGAATCTGCATCCTAACAGCCCTGAGTCACACGGGAAAAGCTTGAATTACCCTCACTCCGGGCTGCACGAAGACATGGGAGGGTGCGGTACATTTTAGAAAAGCTATCCACCAGGGAACAAAAGCATAAACAAAGAGGGAAAGGCATCATCAGAAATAATTAACTCTTATTGTTTGTGGATGCCTGTCAGTTATGTGAAAAATCCACGGAGGTGGAATGCTGCGTCGCCTGGCCATGCCAGAGAAGGAAATGTAGTAGCCCCGGGCTTCAGGGTATGGGGTCGGAGGAGGGCTCAAACTCTCACCCCACTGGGCCTGCCCCGCCCCGGTCAAGGCCCAGCCTGTTTCGAGTTCACCACCAGCTGGGAACGGGGAGGTGAGTGTTTTAAACACTTCTGCTTCTAAAATTTTCGAACACCCATGACCTCCACCAGACCTGACGGCAGCTTCTTTGACAAATGGGAAACCGAGGCCTGGGTCCCTCGACCACACAGAAAGTACACTCATCTGATGCTCTCCAGGGACTTCCCTTGTGGCTCAGTGATAAAGAACCCACCTGCCAATGTAGGAGACACAGGTTCAATCCTGGGTCGGGAAGATCCCCTGGAGGAGGAAATGGCAACCCACTCCAGGATTCTTGCCTGGAGAACCCCGTGGAGCCTGGCAGGCTATAGTCCATGGGATCGCCAAGGGTCTGCCGTGACTTAGCGACTGAACAATTTGCCAACAGGGAGTGTTTTGAAAAGACATAGCATCATTCGCACTTCAACCACTTTTATAAAGCAGACAAATGGCGCTTTATTGTACTGCTTTTTCAGATAAAGAAACAAGCTCAGAGAGGTTAAGTGACTTGCCCAAAGGCACACAGCAATTGCGCAGAGTCTGCAGGGACAGAGTAGGGGTGGGACCTCTTCATATCCCTTTAAACTTCCGTGTTTGCCATCAAGACAAGGCGTGAAAAGACCTGTCCGTCCTTGGTATTTTCCAGGGTCTCCCTTCCTGAAGAGCCCCCCACAGCCCCTCCACAGAACGTCATCGCCAGTGGCCGGACCAACCAGTCCATCATGATCCAGTGGCAGCCGCCTCCTGAGAACCACCAGAATGGCATCCTCAAGGGCTACGTCATCAGGTAGGCGTCCACCCCAGGGACAGCAGGGAAGAGAAGGGGACAGAGATGGGGAGGGGCGGGAGTGGGTTGTTCCCAGATTCCTGGCAGGTCCTTCTCTACCTAACGAGGACCAGACAAGAAATGCCTACCCTACACTAGGAAGGATTGAGGCTAGACGTCCAGAAGAACTTCCAGCAGTGAGAGCCTTGGAATGCAATAGGAATGGTGAGAGAGAAGATACAGTGAAGTCTCCTTAAGGCTGTATGGATGGGCAAGTCTGTCAGACATCAGGGCTACAGGGAGACAGGTAACTCTCTGCGTCCAGGTTTCCCCAGTGGGTAAACTACTTGGCCAAGAATGGTTAAAAAGTGGAAATCTGGGGACTTCCTTGGCGATCCAGTGGTTAAGACTCTGTGCTTCTACAGCAGGGACCATGGATTTGATTCCCGGTCAGGGAATTAAGACCCAACATGCTTCATGGCACAGCCAAAAAAAAAAAAAGGAGCATTCCTTTCTTTGGTCTTTATGGAAAAATGAAGCCCAGTTTTATAGCCTTTTATTTTTCAGTTTGACTGTGGACACTTTGAAAAAATGAAGGTATTAGTCATTCAGTCGTGTCTGACTCTTTGCAACTCCATGGGCTGTAGCCACCAGGCTCCTTATTGGTAACCTAAAAGCATATTATTAAGTTGTAACTAAAATTTGGTGTTCAGAAAAGAAAATTTTAGCCTGTTATTTGAAACTACTGAGAACTCTCATCAATATTCTGAACTCAGGCTGGTTGCAAAATGCTAGGTAACTTCCCATATCTCTTTCCTGAACACTCACAGCATTGAACCCCCTAATCTTGGAAGAAGTTAGCATTGGTTTGGCTATTCCGTTATCAGTTATCATTAGTTCGGCTACTCCATAGTCAGTTAATTGTGTGGTGGGTCTGCTGGTGATTCTAACGGGCAGCGGTTCTCAGAGCGTGGTCCCTGAACCAGCGGTGTCAGTATCACTTGAGAACTAGACAGGAATGAAAATTCTCGGGTCCCACCCCTGGACTACCGAATGGGGAACTTTGGGGTTAGCCCAGAAAGCTGTGTTTTGACGAGCTTTTCAGGCGTCCTTAATGTACACTAAGGCTTTGAGAACCACTGATGTGCGGCTTCGTGATGCATCAAAATAATTTGGGGGCTCTAATTCCCTAATCGGAGAAGGCAGTGGCACCCCACTCCAGTACTCTTGCCTGGAAAATCCCATGGACGGAGGGGCCTGGTGGGCTGCAGTCCATGGGGTCGCTAGGAGTCGGACACAATTGAGTGACTTCACTTTCACTTTTCACTATCATGCGTTGGAGAAGGAAATGGCAACCCACTCCAGTATTCTTGCCTGGAGAATCCCAGAGATGGGGGAGCCTGTTGGGCTGCCGTCTATGGGGTCGCACAGAGTTGGACACGACTGAAGCGACTTAGCAGCAGCAGCAGCAATTCCCTATTAGAATCGAAAGTATGTGTGTATTGCGGTTCTCCTGTAAGCTATCCATCCTCCAAAATGTGCCTGTTCAGATCCCGTTTCTTTATTACCCTGTGTTCTTTTTCCCAGTGGAAGGTGGGACTTGGTAGAGCAGGTAGCCTCAGGCCTTTTTGTCTCCACCAAAGTGAGTGGCTGTCAAAAGAGGGAGCCATTCTCCTAGAGCAAGAAGGAAAATCAGCCCAAAGTTTGGAGACCACTCTCCCATCAATGACCTCTCAAAGCTGAGACCAGTGAGATCTTCCCAGGAGCTCTCAGCATCCTGTTAACCATCCCACCAACGTCCTCCTCCCCCATCAAAAACAATAGTCCAGACACATCCCCTAGACCTGTGTTATCCCGTAGGATAGCCTCTGGTCACTTGCAACTATTTAAATTAATAAAAAGAAATTAAATGACAAATGTAATTCCTCAGTTGCACTTAAGCACATCTCAGATGCCCAGCAGCTACCTGATTGGACAGCACGGATATGGACCATTTCCGCCATCACAGACAGCTTCCTGGACACGGGGCCATGCGGGCTGACTCTCATCCTTGGCATCCTGGCATTCTCCCCCCAGGTACTGCCTGGCCGGGCTTCCTGTCGGGTACCAGTATAAGAACATCACAGATGCCGATGTCAACAACCTGCTGCTCGAGGACCTCATCATCTGGACCAACTATGAGATCGAGGTGGCTGCCTACAACAGCGCCGGGCTGGGCGTCTACAGCAGTAAAGTCACCGAGTGGACGCTACAGGGAGGTGAGTGGGGACCGTGGCCGCTGCTTCTCCTTCTCCAAGGTCTGTGCCTGTGGGATCCTGTACTCGCCCAGTCCTAACGTGGGCTTCCCAGGTGGCTCAGACGGTAAAGAATCTACCTGCCATGCAGGAGATCTGGGTTTGATCCCTGGGTCGGGAAGATCCCTTGGAGAAGGAAATGGCAACCCACTGGAGTATCTCTGTCTGGGGAATCCCATGGACAGAGGAGCCTGGAGGGCTACAGTTCATGGGGTCAGAAAGAGTTGGACACGACTGAGCGACGGAGCAGCAGCAGCACCAGTGCTGACTGCCTCAACCATGTCGCCTGTTTTATCCAGCCCCGGGCTATTGCACCGGAGAAGGCAATGGCACCCCATTCCAGTACTCTTGCCTGGAAAATCCCAGGGACGGGGGAGCCTGGCGGGCTGCCGTCTATGGGGTCACACAGAGTCGGACACGACTGAAGCGACTCAGCAGCAGCAGCGGCAGCAGGCTATTGCACACTGTGCCCAGTTACCCTGTAGGGCGGGAGGATGGAGGAGAAGATGAAGAGGTTGGGGCGGGTATGATGAAGGCAGAGGCTTCGGGGGCACAGGGACCTTCTGCGAAGTTTCCCATTAACTGGATCATGAAACAGCTTACATTTAGTGTCGTACCTAAAAACCACCCTGAGCATTTTCAGATTCATCACTTGTATTTATGGGCATCCTGTGAAATGGGCCAGACCGGTTTTATTAAACCCAAACTAATCTACAGAAGCTTCCCAGGTAGCTCAGTGGTAAAGAATCCGCCTGCCAAGCAGGAGACGCCGGTTCGATCCCTGGGTTGGGAAGATCCCCTGGAGAAGGGAATGGCTCTCCAGTATTCTTGCCTGGAGAATCCCGTGGACAGAGGAGCCTGGCGGGCTACAGTCCATGGGGTCACAAAGAGTCAGACTCAACTTAGCGACTGAGCACTCAGGCAATCTACAGCGAGAGAGCATCTCGAGTCTCCGTGGCTGGGGGGTGGGGGGCGGGGTGTAAAGCTGTGTCTGCAGATCTTGTGTGTTTCCTCTGCTTCCCTGGGCCAGACAGACAGTGGCCCCTCCACCCACACCCCCACCTCTCTGCTCTCCCCCAGTCCCCACAGTCCCTCCGGGCAACGTGCACGCCGAAGCCACCAACTCCACGACCATCCGCTTCACCTGGAACGCCCCCAGCCCCCAGTTCATCAACGGCATCAACCAGGGCTACAAGGTGCGTGAGGTCTCTCCCGGCCCCGGTGGAAGCCTGCAAGGACACGGGCCGGAGACGAGCGGAGCAGGCGAGGGAGGGTACAGGAGGGCGTCCCCGCTGTTTCTGAAATCACTGGTTCAGGCCAAGCAGGGGACATGTACGTGATCAAGGCAGAGGGCCTCGGGCTGTCCCCAAGTCCACGTCCAGGCCCCAGGGAGTACGGACCTTGACCTGTCTGTGAGGTGCAACAGCGCAGTCTCAGTGAGACTGGGTTAGAAACAAAACCAGGTTTGTTTCAGGCTCGGGCCCTCCGCAGAGCCGTGGCCCCGTCAGAAATATCTAAAACGCACTTCTTACCCCTGAGCCGTGAGCTAAAGGGAGCGTTCAAGTCCTTGGACTGTACCTGACCCCGCCCAGTGTGTTTAAGGGCCGGACTAGGACTCAGAGCCCGGATTAGAGTCCTGGCTCTGCCTCTCACCGGCTCCCTGGACGAGTGAGTCCGTCTGAGCACCCTTCCTTCGGTAAATATTTACTGAGCCCGACTCTACGCATGTCTAGCGGCTGGGAAAGCAAGATACATTCTGTTCCCTCATTTGTGCATGAAAATGATGCTAATTTTTATTCCTTGGGGTTACGTGGGGATTAAGTGAGGATATTTGTATTTTTTGAGCAGAATGGCAAACACCTAACAAGCATTAGGGAAACGCTAGAAACAGGAGTGGAAGTGGACTAGCTGCTCGGACGGCCCTCCCGCGGTACCACAGTCGGGGCAGCTTAAACACCAGCAGTGTATCCCCTGAAAGTTCCGGAAGCGGGAAGGCCGAGAGCCCGGTGTCCTCGGGGTTTGTTCTCTCTGAGGCTTTTCTCCTTGGTGTGCAGACGGCCGCCTTCTCCGTGTTCTCACGCAGGCAGGCAGCACGGGGGGCGGGGGGTGGTGACACGTGTCACCAGGAAGCCAGCTGTGAGGGGGAGAGAACTTCAGGCTCTGGCTTGGAGCCCAAGGATCTGGCGACCTGGCAGTGACCGCAGACACTTTCAGAACATTCTCAAACCACCCGTGTGCAACAACCAAGAGTGTTTCTAGGACCTGCAGTCTCAGCCTTTATTGCTTCAAGGTCAAGGTGGCTGGACAGGAAGAGACTGAGATTAAATCACTGAGAGAATTTTTCTGCTGGTAAACCAAGGAGGGGGGCTTCCCAGGTGGCTCAGTGGTAAAGAACCCCCCTGCCAATGCAGGAGACATGAGACGCAGGTTCCATCTCTGGGTCGGGAAGATCCCCTGGAGGAGGGCATGGCAACCCACTCCAGGATTCTTACCTGGAGAATCCCACAGACAGAGGAGCCTGGCGGGTTACAGTCCATGGGGTCGCAGAGTCGGACATGACTGAGGCGACTTGGCACAGCACAGCAAAAAGGAGGGAGGGTCTAGGTTGGGACACACTCCAGCTGTGGCATCCCCCTCCCAGGAAGGCGCATCACCGAGGCCGAGCCGGCCTTCCTGGGCCAAGGCTGCAGCTCTCGCCGGCAGTGCTGGCTGGCTGGAGAAACCTCTTAATTGAGACTCTGGGGGGCGGCAGGGGAGGGAAAGGGGAGGCTCGAATCGTGCAGAGGAGCTGAGCTGGGAACAATTAGCTTCTTGTTGCTGACTCTAAGTTTCCTTCCACCCTGGGGAGCCCTGGGCTGCAAACTTCTAAGGCAAATGGCTCCCAGAGGGTCAAGGAGACCAGCTCAGTGGCCGGGACAATTAGTGCAAAGACCTATTATGTGCTGGAGCCAGAGGAGGCTACAGAAGCCCACCTGATTCCCAGGTCTGGGCAGTGCCCAGCACCCACTCCCTGCTCCGTGAAAGTCAGCGGGAAGGAACTGTCCAAATAGCTGGAGCATATAAACAGGTGAGGAAGACTCGCTTGTGCTTAGACAGGGCGCATTCTAGCGCCAGGCAGTATGGGCTTCTCTCCCGTACTTGTCTTGGACAAGGTGCACAAGAGCCCTAAGAAGGAAGACTTGTTATCATCACCCCCATTGTATTTCTTTATTTTTATTATTGTTTTCTGGCCGTGCAGCATGTGGGATCTTAGTTCCCTGACCAGGGATCGAACCCACACCCCCGCATTGGAAGTACAGAGTCTTGACCCCTGGACTGCCAGAAACATCCCTCGTTTTATTTTATTTTAAACATTGATTTGTGCCGGGTCTTAGTTGCAGCGTGTGAATTCTTAGTTGCAGCACGTGGGAGCTAGTTCCTTGACCAGCTCCCTGTATTGGGAGCTCAGAGTCTCAGCCACTGGATCACCAGGGACGTTCCCATCACCCCATGTTGTAGAGGAAGAAACTGAGGCGTGAGGACAGGTAATGTGTTCAAAGTAACCACACAGCTCAGATTCAAACTCCAGACCCTACACCTTGCCTTGCATTAAAAATAAAGTGTCATATGATTTAACTGTCAAATAATGACCATAACTGATTTTTTTCTAAGTGCAGATGGATACAGGTGGGGATTTTGCTTCTTGCTCCTTCCACCTTCAGTGTCACAGGGAGGAAAAAAAGCAGTGTTCATCTCTTCCATCCTTCAGTGAGAAGGGACCTTTTTCCCCCTTTGAATTGTGAAAGAATTTCAAACATCTGCAGAATTAGAGAGAAGACTAAAATGACTGGGTAAAGCCATAGTGCACTGTGGCTTCACAGTTACCAACACACGGCCCAGCGTGTTCCCTCTGTTTTTTTCTTATTTATGTAAATGGCTGCGTGAGGTCTTAGTGGCTGCCCTGCAGCACATGAGATCTTAGTTCCCCGACCAGGGGTGGAACCCACTTCCCCTGCATTGGAAGGTGGATTCTTAACCACTGGACCACCAGGGAAGCCTTGTTCCCTCTATTTTCCAGCCTCTGTCCTAGAATATTTTTAAGACAATCCCAGGTATTGTATCCTTTCATCCATTCATATTCCCGCAGAGAAACATTATAAAGTCTCTACTTAAAACCTCACCACAGTAACCACATTCTCATTACGGTGCCTTCAAATATCAATGGTCCCCTTAATAGTATCAGATACCCAGTCAGCGTTCAAACCTCCTGGTCTCCAAATCCTTTCCTTTACTGGCTGGTTTATTTGCCTCAGGATCCAAAGGAAAGCCACATAGCTGCAGTTGGTTGGACTTTTCTAGGTTTCAGTTGGCCCACGGGTTCTCTGTTCCCCTCTTTCTCCTTTTTAGTTTATTTTGTAGAGAAACTTAGTCATTTATCCTATAGAATTTTCCACAGCCTGGCTGGATCGGCTGATTGCATCCCTGTGGGGTCATTTAATTTATTCTTCTGAACACTATATATTTGCAGTAATTTGGAATTTAGAATGAGAGGTTTGATCCGGTTCAGGCTTGAATATCTTTTTTCAAAATATTACTTCCTAGATGGTGCTGTGCATTCTCATTAGCCGGCAAAGCATCCAACTGTCTCTCTTACTAGGATGTAGTGGCCACGATGATCCTTGTGTGGTCTGTTATCTCAGTACGGGTTGCAAAAGGAGAAGTGAATGTTGTGATTTTTGTCTCGATTTATGAGCTGAAATACTTTCCCCCCCACCCAAAAAAAAAGAATTTTTCCCTTAACAGCTTTTTGGTTACCTGAAGTTTTAGTTCATCTAGGGAAAGCATGGTAAGTGCTCAAGTCTTTTCCGTAAGTTAACAATTTTCAGAGGAATGAACTGGTTCCTCGGCATCTTCTAAGGTGACAGATGAGTTTAGATGGGGGCAGGAGGCATCTGTGCTGTTGCTGTTATTGTTAGTATTATTATGTCCTTAGGGAATTTTAATACATCTGTTATGTTTCAAGCCACTGCGGTTATTACTTTTATTGATGCCAGACTGACCCATCACCTGCCTCTTCAAGTTGGTGAGTCCTTCTGATGTGGGCTCAGCAGTCTTCTTTTCCTCTTTCACCTGCGCTGGGTCTTCGTTGCCGCGTGCAGGCTTCTCGTTGTGGGGGCTTCTCTTGTGTGGGGCTCAAGCTCTAGGTGCACAGGCTTCAGGAGTTAACAGCACGCGGGTTCAGTAATCGTGGTGACAGGCTCAGTTGATCCAAGGCATGTAGAATCTTCCCGAACCAGGGATCCAACCTGTGTCCCCTGCATTGGCAGGCAGATTCTTAACCACTAGACCACCAGGAAGTCTCAGCCCCAGGGCTCTCTGGTAGCGTCCTTGCTCCCTGGTATGACAGGATGGCACACACTATCTTCTCCTCCTGCAGCGTGCCTGGGATCAGCCACGTCTTCAGGGAGCCCTTGTTTCTTTTAAATGATAGTTAGATACCAGAATCTGGGCAATGGGGTGCTCCTGGTTCTAGCACTGACTGTTGTTTCGAAGCTCTGTGAATGGGCAACTGAAAAATACTATTTTAAAAGATAAACGTATACCGATACTTCCAATTCAATTTCAGGACTTTCAGATTTCTTTTAAAATAATCTCGTGGGTCTTTTCTCTCTCTTTTCTCCATACTAAAAATCGAATTCTTTTCACACCAAAGAATCACTGACCTACTTGATCCCACAGACACCCACAACAGTTTCAGAATAGTAATATCAACACTGTAGTTACTGAAAATAGCTTCAGATGATCTGTAGGTCTTTCTGGTTTTAGGGTGTATCCCAGCAAGATATACTCCCCCACCCCTTTCTGTGCTGCAAAGTCTTTGAAAGGGTTTCTTTCTGATTTTTGCTCCAACTCAATACACTGTGAAGTTCATTTGTTTCCTTTTGGTTTTGATTTTTAGGGATTGATTTTTTAATTTAATTTCATTCTGTAATTATGTAGCATATTTACATGGTTCCAAGGTTAAATCTACAAAGAAAAGTTAACTCCAAGAAAATCAGCCTGAATTCTGGTCCTCTGCCTTCCCAGTAGAATTTGTTTCTTTTTGTGTGTTGGTTTGGTTTGATTTTCCCTTCCATTTCTTTAACATAAACAAATACATGCATACATCAATGTGTCTCCTCGCCTCAGATGAATGACGGTGTATGATACGTGCTTTCTCCATCTTGCTGCTATTTTCATTATATCCTGGAGATCACTTTGTAGGCGTATATAGAGATACTTCATGTTCCTTTTTTAAAAATCTGCATTGTAGTGCATTATGTGGATCTCACATTGTTTGGTCAACCAGCTCCCTAGTGAAGACATTTTGGTTGTTTCCTGTCTTTCCTGTAACAAACATTTCCACAGTGAACAGTTTTATGCATACATCTTTTTATATTTTCATGTGTAACTTTGGAATAGATTCTTAGAAATAAGATTGCTAAGTCAAAAGATAGATATATATAATTTTGCTGCTGTGGCCAAATTGCCCCCATTATTTTTTTTTTCATTTTTTAATTTAATTTTCAACCAGAAATATATTTACCCAATTCAAAACCCAACAAACATAAATAAGGCAAACTTAGAGCAGAAATCTTCCTTCCATCCCACGCCCTTCCACCCCAGCCCCTCATCTGCCTGTTCTTTCCCACCCAACCTTGAAATTCTCCCCACTCCAGGGAATCACTGTTGTTAATTTCTTACATATCCTTCCAAGATGTTTTATACAAATCTGTGCACATGCAAAGAGATAGAAAAATAGAAAGAGGAGGGGAGGGAGAAAAAGAGAATTTCCCCTTCTTTTCTTAATTTGAGTATATAGCAGGCCAAACGTACTATCCTGGACTCGCGAGCCTGTAATGTACTACCTCCATCAGAAACAAGACACATCAATTCAGCCCTTTTCTCTACAACCATCAGAGCAGACCATCAGTTCAGTTCAGTTCAGTCGCTCACTCGTGTCCGACTCTTTGCGACCCCATGAATTGCAGCACACCAGGCCTCCCTGTCCATCACCAACTCCCAGAGTTCACTCAGACTCACGTCCATCGAGTCAGTGATGCCATCCAGCCATCTCATCCTCTGTCGTCCCCTTCTCCTCCTTCCCCCAATCCCTCCCAGCATCAGAGTCTTTTCCAATGAGTCAACTCTTCACATGAGGTGGCCAAAGTACTGGTGTTTCAGCTTTAGCATCATTCCTTCCAAAGAAATCAGGGCTGATCTCCTTCAGAATAGACTGGTTGGATCTCCTTGCAGTCCAAGGGACTCTCAAGAGTCTTCTCTGACACCACAGTTCAAAAGTATCAATTCTTCGGCGCTCAGCCTTCTTCACAGTCCAACTCTCACATCCATACATGACCACAGGAAAAACCATAGCCTTGACTAGAGAAACCTTTGTTGGCAAAGTAATGTCTCTGCTTTTGAATATGCTATCTAGGTTGGTCATAACTTTCCTTCCAAGGAGTAAGCGTCTTTTAATTTCATGGCTGCAGTCACTATCTGCAGTGATTTTGGAGCCCAGAAAAATAAAGTCTGACACTGTTTCCACTGTTTCCCATCTATTTCCCATGAAGTGATAGGACCGGATGCCATGATCTTCGTTTTCTGAATGTTGAACTTTAAGCCAACTTTTTCACTCTCCTCTTTCACTTTCATCAAGAGGCTTTTGAGTTCCTCTTCACTTTCTGCCATTAGGGTGGTGTCATCTGCATATCTGAGGTTATTGATATTTCTCCCAGCAATCTTGATTCCAGCTTGTGTTTCTTCCAGTCCAGCATTTCTCATGATGTACTCTGCATATAAGTTAAATAAGCAGGGTGACAGTATACAGCCTTGACGTACTCCTTTTCCTATTTGGAACCAGTCTGTTGTTCCATGTCCAGTTCTAACTGTTGCTTCCTGACCTGCATACAGATTTCTCAAGAGGCAGGTCAGGTGGTCTGGTATTCCCATCTCTTTCAGAATTTTCCACAGTTTATTGTGATCCACACAGTCAAAGGCTTTGGCATAGTCAATAAAGCAAAAATAGATGTTTTTCTGTAACTCTCTTGCTTTTTCCATGATCCAGCGGATGTTGGCAATTTGATCTCTGGTTCCTCAGCCTTTTCTAAAACCAGCTTGAACATCAGGAAGTTCACGGTTCATGTATTGCTGAAGCCTGGCTTGGAGAATTTTGAGCATTACTTTACTAGCATGTGAGATGAGTGCAATTGTGCGGTAGTTTGAGCATTCTTTGGCATTGCCTTTCTTTGGGATTGGAATGAAAACTGACCTTTTCCAGTCCTGTGGCCACAGCTGAGTTTTCCAGATTTGCTGGCATATTGAGTGCAGCACTTTCACAGCATCATCTTTCAGGATTTGAAATAGCTCAACTGGAATTCCATCACCTCCACTAGCTTTGTTCGTAGTGATGCCTCCTAAGGCCCACTTGACTTCACATTCCAGAATGTCTGGCTCTAGGTGAGTGATCACAGCATCGTGATTATCTGGGTAGACCATCGTGTCTCCTATAATCCTGAGGCTCAGAGAGGTTGACTGACTTTCCCAGTAAATGACAGAGTTGAGCTTTAGTTTCCCCATGGCAGGTGGGAGCTTAGTTTCCTGACCAGGGATCAAACCCATGTCCCCTGCATTGGAAGACAGTCTTAACTCCTGGACCACCAGGGAGGTCCCTTGGTTTTGGTTTTGTAACAGCGCAGAGCAGTGATTCCCATCTCATCCTCATTGCGATGGTGAAACGGGACTCGTAGGTGATAGACTGACCCAGTGCCAGGCCCAGTGCGTGTACATGGAGCACAGACTCCACCCCATGGCTGCCAGAGCCCAGCGCCTTTGAGGGCACTAGAAGGCACCAAAGACGCTTCTCTTGTCTCCCTGGTCCTGAGGGAGAACCCTCAGCCCCTCCTCTGCAGGTGCAGCTGTGGAAGGACAGGTGGTCCACACGCCAGAATAAACGTTCTGAAGCCGCCTCCGCCATCTTGGTCTCTGGCCTGGATGTGCGCATGCCTGGCGTGACTCCACTGCGCCAGGCTTCCGGCATCCTGTGCACGTCTTCCGGGTCATTTCTGAAGACAGTTCCCTGTGATACTGTTTCCAGGCACTTGTCAGGACGTTCTTTGTCCCTTATCTTTTTTTTTTTAATGGTAGTGATCATAATTGGTCTAAACTCAGTAAGATTATATTTACCTAGATTTTGCACTTACTGGAGAATACACCACGCAATTAATTCTAACGGCATAATTAATTTGAATTTACATTAATTAAATTAAATTAAAACATCAAACTTGTTTCTTCATCTACTCCAAAGAAGTTCAGCAATTTAATTGCTATGAAACAAGATAACCGAAATAAGGAGGGTATTTAACATACTTATTAAATGCCACTTAGTATTTCTGATTAGTATTTTTAGGGTCTAATTAGTGTCTAATTAACTTGCTATCGGCTATCTTTTCACAATACCAATTAAATTTCCAAACATCCTTTATAAACAGGCGGCCATGAAAAGGAGCAGATTAAGCATTGTTATGGGCGTGAGTTAATCAGGAAACATTGGCATGGTATTGTTTTATGTCTATAAATACCCGGGCTTATTAAAACTCATCCCGTGTTGCTTTTCACCATTAATTGCTATTTAATCAACTTCAAATAAAGGAGGAAATCTCTGAGACCAGCTGTCATTGTTAGAGACAGAAGAAGGGCCCAGAAAAAAAGGAGTGGGGACAAGAGACCAGGAGGCAGAAAGATGCGGCCATGTGGATGGATCCAGAGATGATCACACTGAGTGCGTCAGAAAGAAAAAGGCAAATGCTATAGGATTTACATGTGGAATCAAAAACATGACACAGATGAAGTTACCTGTAAAACAAAAGCAGACTCACAGACTTGTGGATGCCTCGGGGGAGGCAGGGGAGAGAGGGATGGATGGGGAGTCTGGGATTAGCAGGTGTAAGCTAGTATACGTAGGATGGATCACCAACAGGTCCTACTGTATAGCACAGGAACCATACTCGCTGTCCTGTGATAAACCATAATGAAAAGAATATTTTAAAAGAATGTGTGTATATGTAAGGGGCTTCCCGGGTGGCGCTAGTGGTAAAGAACGTGCCTGCCCCTGCAGGAGGCATAAGAGACGTGGGTTGGATCCCTGGGTTGGGACGATCCCCTGGAGAAGGAAATGGCAACCCACCCCAGAATTCTCCTGGAGAATTTCCATGGGCAGAGGAGCCTGGCGGGCTATGGTCCATAGGGTCGCAAAGAGTCGGACACGACTGAAGTGACTTGGCACGCATGCACACATATATATGTATCACTGAATCACTTGGCTGTACAGCAGAAATTAACACAACACTGTGAATCAACTACACTTCAGTTTTAAAAAACAGGAGGCAGGAAGAGATGGAAGGGGAGGTGGGGAGTTTATGCAGCTATGGGTGGGATGTATAGAGTGGAGATTAAATGAAAAGTGATGATGAGTTTCCAGACAGGGTTTTCCTGTTGACACTCCACCTCTAGCAGATGGTTAAGATTAAAATCCCAACTCAGAACAAGTTTAAAAGGATTAGAGTTAGCTACACACTGAAGTTCCGGGGGAAAACTGTCCTACCCCAGACAGAGAAAGACAAAGGAGTCCAGGTATTGGAAACAGAGACCCTCAGCTTCTAGCCGCTGTGTGATATAGTAAAGTCACTTAGCCTCTCTGAGCCTATTTCATTATCTGTGAAAAACCAGACTGGCTTCGTGCCTATGTAGTCACTCAAGTCTCCATACTTGGAAGGACTCCATATTTGGGTCAACATTTTGCTGCTGTCTCTGGAAATTCTTAACAATTTTTAAACAAGGGGGTCTCCATTTGCATTTTGCTCTGGATCTGCAAATTATGTAGCCAGTCTTGGTCAAGTCCCTCCCTACGGGGTTGCTGTGGGGACTGAGTGAGAGATGACCCGTTGAAAGCACCCTACTGGCTGCCTTGCTTAGAGTAAGTCACTCAAGGAATGGAAAAGCACCCCAGAGTGAGCTCCCAGAGGACAGATGCTCCAGGGGCCTGTGGGTACCAACTCGGCTGCCCTTCCCTGGGAGGAGGGACCCTAGGGCGCTGGGCTCCTGGACACTGTCCGTGGCCCAGCCTCTGGGAAAGCGCTGGGCCTCTGCTGGTCTCGTTCTTGCCACCCTGCTTGAGTGCCTGGCCTCTCTGCAGCTCATCGCCTGGGAGCCGGAGCAGGAAGAGGAGGTTACCATGGTGACCGCCCGGCCCAACTTTCAAGACAGCATCCACGTGGGCTTTGTGTCTGGCCTGAAGAAGTTCACAGAGTACTTCACCTCCGTGCTGTGTTTCACCACCCCCGGGGACGGGCCCCGCAGCACCCCGCAGCTGGTGCGCACCCATGAGGATGGTAGGCAGCCCCCGGTCCCGGCTCCCTCTGCCCCCCACTCCCTACGTGCCCCCCCTCCATGGGCCAGGCTGCGCGCTCCAGGCACAGGGCAGCCCTGCTCTTGTCTTCCAGCCTGGGGTGCCCCTGGAGCCCCACGGGTCATCTTGCAGACGGTGGTCTCTCTCTGGCTCTAACTGGCCTCGGGTGGGGTGGGGGGCCTTCTCGGGGTGCAGTGCCTGGGCCTGTGGGACACCTGAGCTTCAGTGACGTCCTGGACACCTCGCTGAAAGTCAGCTGGCAGGAGCCAGGGGAGAGGAACGGCATCCTCACAGGTAGGCCCCTCGGCCTTGCCAACCTGGGGGGTGAGCCAGGCCGGAAAGGGTCATCCTGTCCATCCCCCTGCCGCCTACCCAGCGTCCCTCCAGAGCCTCTCAGCAGACCAGTCTTTCTTGGATAAGACTCAGAGGAGGTTCTCAGCCCCTCTGCTCTGTGGCACACCCCAGCTCCTCACCGTGGCTGCAGTCCCCACACAGCGAGGGCGCCCCCCCGACCCACGATGCTCCCACTTCCCCGGAGGCAACTTGCTTCCAGCGCGTGTCCAACCGCCAGACTCATGGGGACGTGAGCAGCAGAGCAGAAGGCTGAAGCCACCGCAGCTGAGCTTACACAGCACTGCGGGCTCTCCCCAGGCTACCGGATCTCCTGGGAGGAGTACAACCGCACCAACACGCGTGTGACCCACTACTTGCCCAACGTGACCCTGGAGTACCGCGTGACCGGGCTCACCGCGCTCACCACCTACACCATCGAGGTGGCCGCCATGACCGCCAAGGGCCAGGGCCAGGTGTCGGCCTCCACCATCTCCTCGGGGGTGCCTCCAGGTGGGTGCCCGCCGCCCGCGCCCGGCTTCTGCCCGCTCTCCTCCTGATGGCGGCCACTTCCGTCCCACACAGCCAGCCCCTCCCTGGGGTCTGTGGTCCCTGGGTGCCCCCAGGGCTGGCCTCGCCCTAGTGATGGCAAGGCTGGGTGGACTCTGCTGCTTCCTCGCTTGGCTCTCAGGGGAGCCCAGACCCCGCAGGCCCCGACCCTTCTCTCTTCCGCCCCTGGCTGCCTCCCGCCCCCGACTGCCCACACCAGGCTCTGCATCACACACTGGGGTCTGTGACTCAGGGAAAGAACTCTCACTGTCACCCGAAGGGTCCAAACGGGATTCCAGCCAGTGGGAATGTGTGCTGGGAGCCGGGTAGAGCAGGGTGCGAGTAATCCCACCCCCAGTTTAAAGAGCAGGCTGAGGCCCCTTCTCAGCCCCGCTTCTGCCAGACTCTGCGACCTCGAGCAAGTCATGTGCCCCCTGTGCCTCAGTTTCCCCATCTGTATCAATGGGGAGATGCTCTGGATACCCACACATTCCCGTCTGGGTCTGTGAGTCTGTTTGTGCGATGTGGCCAGGATGCCTGGAGCCTCCCACCCACCAGGATGGTTGAGATAACTGGGCTTCAGCCGACCCCACGTGATAATAACAGTGACAAGGAGGAGATTGTTTGTGGCCCAATCGTGTCCGACTCTTTGTGACCCCACGGACTGTAGCCCGCCTGGCTCCTCTTTTGTCCATGGGATTCTCCAGGCAAGAATACTGGAGTGGGTTGCCATTTCCTTCTACAGGAGATCTTTCCTGACCGAGGGATCAAACCTGTGTCTCCCACATTGCAGGCAGATTCCTTACCATCCTAGCCACTAGGTAGTTATTAAGTTACTTGATAATTTAAGCCAGCACTGACGGTTGATGAAGTGCTCACCCAGCCCAGGGCTCCACGCATCAGTGCACTGAATCCCCCCAGTAACCCTGGTGGCTCAGATGGTAAAGAATCTGCCTGTCAGTGCAGGAGATGCAGGTTCAATCCCCGGTCAGGATGATCCCCTGGAGGAGGGCATGGCAACCCACTCCAGTATTCTTGCCTGGAGAGTCCCATGGACAGAGGAGCCTGGTAGGCTACAGTCCATGGGGTCGCAAAGAGTTGGACACAATGAAGCAACTAACACACACACACAGGAACCCTGAGGTAGACAATATTATCATCTGCACTTTACCAAGAAAGAGACTGTGGCACAGAGAGGTTAAGGAACTTGCCCAAAGACACACAGCATCGGAAGCAGTCTGACCCTGGCATCTGAGCTCTTTCTGTTCATCCTGAACCTCAAGGCTCCTGATCAGGATACAAGGTCTCCTCCTTCCCCTCACCCGTCCTCCAAATCTCCCTCAGGCAGTATCATTTGGGGAGCGCTGTCGCAGGTTATGGGTGGATGGAGAGGAGGATTCTTTCTAGGAAGCCCAGCCCCTGTTGCATGGCCCTGAGGTTCTTTCAGCCCTGAGCCTGCCCCGTCCCTGGTCTGAACACAGCGAGCCATAGATGCAGGACGAAAGCTTGTGTTGGGGTTGGGGTTGTGGGGGGTGAGGCCTCGGTCTGCTCGGAGGAGGAGGAGGAGGTTTCCAGGAAATATGTGACACGGCCCCCTCTGTGCCCAGAGAGCCCTGTTCGATGTGGAAAGACCTTCTTCTTAATCTCCCTTCCTGCCCTATTTCCTTTTTCCAGAACTCCCCGGAGCCCCCACCAACCTGGGCATTTCCAACATCGGTCCGCGCTCCGTGACCTTGCAGTTCAAGCCAGGCTATGACGGGAAGACCTCCATCTCCCGCTGGCTGGTGGAGGCCCAGGTAGAGCCTGCGGAGGGGAGAGCGGGCAGCCTGCCCTTCGCTTGGGCCACGCCCCTGCTCTTGAGAGCAAACTGTGTGTGTGTTTACATCAGTGTGAAGTCTATATGCGAGGTACAGAAGGCCAGGTGCACCAAAAGTGTCCACAGTTCCCCTCTGCCTCACCTGTACACACATGCCTACACACACACATGCACACACACACACGCACACACCCTCTGATCAGTGTGGCGACCTGCTGGCCCAGAGAAATGACCAGCTGCTTCCTTTACACTCATGGTTCTCAGCTTGGCCTCACCAGGGGAGTGTTCAGAAACTGCAGTGCCCGGGTCCCACCCCCAGGAACTCTGATCTAGCTGGGGTTTTGGCTGCGATGAGTCTCTGTGGCTTCGCGTGGGCTTTCTCCGGTCGTGCCGCACAGGCTTTGCACTGCACTAGCTTCTCTTGTGGAGCCCCAGCTCTAGAGCAAGGGCCTCAGTCCTTACTGCACGCGGGCTCAGCAGCTGCAGTTCATGGGCTCCAGGGCTCAGGCTCAGTAGTTGAAGCACATGGGCTTTAGTTGCTCCGCAGCACGTGGAATCTTCCCAGACCAGGGATCAAACCCGAGTCCCCTGCGTCGGCAGGCAGATTCTTATCCACTGGACCACCAGGGAATCCCCTAGCTGGGGTTTTAGAAACATGCCAGCTGTTCAGGAGAATCACCTGGGAAGCTTACTTACTGAACAAGCAGACTCCTGGGCACCACCCCCAGGGTTTCTGATGCTTTCACGGGCAGGGCCCAGGAATGGGTTTGTATTGTAATAAGTGTCCCATGAGATTCTGATGCAGGCAGGCTCAGGGTCACCCTTGAAGTCATGTTTAAGGGCCTGGAAAGAAGGGGGCCCCAGTTGGTGTCCTCCAGGTGAGCCATGGGATTTGTGTCAAAGCCTTGCATGGGCTGGCCTGCACCCCCAGCTCAGCCTGGCGGGCTGGCCGGCTCTAAGGGGGTCTCCCTTTGCAGGTGGGCATGGTCGGGGAGGGAGAGGAATGGCAGCTGATCCACCAGCTCCCCAACGAGCCCGACGCCCGCTCCATGGAGGTGCCCGACCTCAACCCCTTCACCTACTACAGGTACGGGGCGCGGAGGCGAGGGGCTGCCCGCACAGCAGTGGGCTCGGCCTGGCGGCCTGCCCTCACCCTTGCGCCCGCCCTCTCTCCCCCCATCTCAGCTTCCGCATGCGACAGGTGAACATTGTGGGCACCAGCCCACCCAGCCAGCCTTCTAGAAAGATCCAGACCCTCCAGGCACCCCCTGACATGGCCCCAGCCAACGTGACCCTGCGCACGGCCAGTGAGACCAGCCTGTGGCTCCGCTGGATGGTGAGGCTCCCGCGAGCGCGGTGAGGGCCCTGGGGGTCGGACGTCTGCTTGCGCCTCATCACCCTGCAGAAGCGGGCATCCGCTGGCTCACCTCCAGCCCCCTTCTCGCTTCTGGCCATCAGTCTTAGCCAGACAAACAAGTGTTCTACGTGATAAGAAGTTAGAAAACACTTTATTGAGCGTTGCCACGTGTCAAGCATTTTACCTTTTTTCTTCCATATAATCCTGCAAAGGACACATTACTATCCCAAGTTACAGCTAAGAAAAATGAGGCTCAGAAAGGTTATGCATTCACCCAGTCACACAGCTCCCTGCGGTGGTTCTGGGATTCAGACCTAAGTAGTCTCGCCCACCAAGTCGGAGAATGAGTGGCTCCTCCTGAGGTTCCGGGAGAGTTGGCAGAGCCATTAAGCTCTGTCCCCATAGGCTCCACGTCGAGGGTCATTACCCCACGTGACCCCGCACGAGTTGGTGATACAGCTGAGGGCTTCCCCTCCCGCCAGGCACTGTCTGAGTGTTCTGAGCGCTGTCGGCGTTGGACACTGAGCCCTCCCTGTGGGAGCCTGTGACAGTAATCCTGGCCCCACTTTACAGATGACGAAACTGAGGCAGAGAGAGGTGGGATAACTTTCCCAAGTAACCTTCCCTCCATCCTCCCACACCCTCTAGTTAACAGCAGGGCTCAGAATCCCAACCCAGGGCCCCCGAAACCCACTGCCGTAAACCCTGAGCATGCTTTTGTTCTTGGGGAACAAGAGAACATTTCTCCCCCTGAACATTCCCCCGGGACAGCATTTCCCGGGATGAAGCCCCACCGAGCAACAAACCAGGAGGAATTCCTAGATGAGGAGACGTGGGGCCAGCTCTGCACAGCCCAGCTTCTTAGAAAACCCAGGAACCCTAGCTTCGGGGGGAGCTTGCCCGACTCGGCTTCACTTGGTCCCTCCAGCCACCAACTCATTTTTTTAAACATTCGTTTATGGATATATTTATTTCGCTGCATCAGGTCTTAGTCGCCACGTGTGGGATCCTAGTTGTGGTGAACAGACTCTCTAGTTGCAGCACAGGAGCTCAGGAGTAGCGGGGCAGGGGCTGTCGTTGCTCCGTGGCATATGGGATCTTAGTTCCCTGCCCAAGGATCAAACCCGCGTCCCCTGCATTGCAAGGCGAGTTCTTAACCACTGGACCACCAAGGAAGTCCCCACACAACTCCTTTTGGCCTCCACTAAAGAGAGCTGAGCGCCGAAGAATTGATGCTTTTGAACTGTGGTGTTGGAGAAGACTCTTGAGGGTCCCTTGGATTGCAAGGAGATCCAACCAGTCCATCCTAAAGGAAATCAGTCCTGAATATTCATTGGAAGGACTGATGCTGAAGCTGAAACTCCAATACTTTGGCCACCTGATGCAAAGAACTGACTCATTTGAAAAGACCCTGATGCTGGGAAAGATTGAAGGCGGGAGGAGAAGGGGACGACAGAGGATGAGATGGTTGGATGGCATCACTGACTCGATGGACATGAGTTTGAGCAAACTCTGGGAGTTGACGATGGACAGGGAGGCCTGGCATGCTGCAGTCCATGGGGCCGCAGAGTCGGACATGACTGACTGACTGAATTGAACTTAACTGAAAGATCTTTACTAGTTGTCCCAAACTCAACTTAAAAAGCACCGAGCTTTGGTTTATCAGAACCAAAGCTTATCAGGGTTATGGTTTATCAGGTCATTGCTGCCTTTCATTTACGTAGACAGCCTGACGGAGGCGCTGGTGACCGTAAACCCTGGATAAGCGCTAATTATGAACAATGAGCCCTGCCCCACCCCCCTCTGCCAGCTGCGGGCACCGCGCGGAGCTGTCCACCTGCCCAGCCCACCACCCCCCATCCCCACTTCCCTCCTCCGCTCCGCTCCCCTCCAGGCTGGCTCTCTGATTGCCCCCGCCCCTCCCTCTAAGGTTTCCAAGGCTGAGACGTCCAATACCCGGGGTGGGGGCCGGAGGGGCAGAGGAGGCAGTTGCCGGGCTGTGCGGGGCCCGGGCCCCTTGGGGCCCCCCTAATGGCACGGCCCCTTACCTTTCCTTAGCAGGCGAGGGAGCCTGCGACCTGGGCCCAGCTCGAGCTCTCAGGCGCATCGATCGCTGCCTTAATGGTCTCTGGTCTGTTTCACTTAAGTGTCTATAGGAGCGGGGCCGGGGAGAGAGTATGGAGGGGGCGAGGCACAGGCTGAGGAGCTGGAGAAAGTGGGTCAGAACATGGGGGCCCGTGGATCAGGGGCTCTTTGGGGAAGCAGAGCGGGGGCCAGTGAGGGCTGAGAGCACCCCAGCTCCAGCCCTGCCACCGTCAGAGCGAGAGTCTTCTAGTGCCTGCCCGGGTCACAGGCTGCCCCCGACAGGCCCACCTCTCCACTGCGGGTCAGCACCGCCAAGTTCATCCAGATGACCTTAAGGCAGTGGCCTCGGCATCACCAGCCTAGTCACAGGCCCAGGAGAGGAAGTTGTTTTTGTTTTTGTTTTTTTTTCTCTTCACCGAGACTCCAAGAAGAGGGAGACTGAAAATGCACAGGAGAGACGGAGGTGTGCTGGGCGGAAGGACTTCCTGGCAGCGGCTCCTGTGCTGGAGACGCTGTCTCCGCACGCTTGTTCTCCAAGGGCAGACGCGGGCTGAGATCGGGCATGTTGCAGGCAGTTAAATAAGTGTCTGTTGGCAGGCTGGGGGAAGGAGTTTAGTGGCAGAGACCGCAGGCAGAGGTGCCACGTGTTAGACAGCCTGTACGCCGCTCCTCCTGGGCCAGCCCCCTCGGCAGGGTCGTAAATTTGTCATACACACTGTAGAGTGGTTTCTGCCTCTCCTCTGAGCCCGGGGGGAGACTCGGGGAGAAGGTGGGGCCATCAGAAACACAGAGTCACACAACCAAGCCATGCTCAGCGTTGAGCGTGCCTCACACAGTGCCGAGAGGCTGGGCAGTAGGCTGGGTAATCCCGAAGTCTCCCCGGAAGAGGCCGCTCGAGCCTGGCAAGTCTGCGCAGCGTGGGGCAGGCCTCACAGCAGTCTGCGCCCCACCCCCATCCCCCCTGCAGCCTCTCCCGGAGATGGCATACAACGGGAACCCCGAGTCGGTGGGCTACAAGATCAAGTACAGCCGGGCAGACGGCCACGGCAAGACGCTGAGCCACGTGGTCCATGACCGTGTGGAGCGCGAGTGCACCATCGAAGACCTGGAGGAGTGGACAGAGTACCGTGCACAGGTGCAGGCCTTCAACGCCGTCGGGAGCGGGCCCTGGAGCCCAGCGGTGATGGGCCGGACCCGGGAGTCAGGTACCGGCCTGGGTGCCCGCCCCTCACCCAGGTCACCCCCCTGTGGCCTGGGGACAGCCCACCTCAGTCCCTAAGGCTGGAGCTGCTGTGCAGGAATGTCCTGGGCTCATTCTCCTGTTTGTGCTCAGCGTCTGGCAGAGCATCCTGTGTGTGTGTGTGTGTGTGCGTGCGTGTGTCTGTAGTACCTGATCCTTCCCTGCACTGCTTCCTAAGTTAGGGGGACAGGTTCCCAGGAGGAGATACCTGGCTCTGCGCCCTTTAACCCTGACCTCAGTGATGCCTGCAAGACCCCACGATTGGAGGTGGGGGAGGGGAAGGGGGGTGCGGGTTGGGTTAGCTCTCAGAACATTCCAGAAACACAAGCAGCCGCTCACAGGGGCCTGGCAAGGGGACACCCACAGAATATGTGCTCCCAGCCTGCAGGCAGCCCTCACCCGTCCGCACGTGGCGGATACCCTGTGGCTTCTTCCTGACGCCCTTTAAATGATGGCTCCCTTCCCACCAGGCTCCCCCGCCACCCCACCTGCACCCCCTGCGGCTGCACTGGCAGGAAGTGTAGGCTCATCCTGTCGTGAGTCTGAGCGGGGGTCACGGGTTTACCTCGCGCCAGAAGCAGCACGTGTGATGCTCCGGAGCCAAGAGCATCACGGTCGCGGGATAGTTTGCTGTTTGGGGACTGCACCCCCGTTCCTTCCCTGGACTCCCTCCACCCCTCCACTGCGGGGTCCACGCTGGGTCCTGAGCCCCTCCTCCTCCTCCCTCCTCTCCCAGTGCCATCCTCTGGCCCCACCAACGTGTCTGCGCTGGCCACCACCTCCAGCAGCATGCTGGTGCGCTGGAACGAGGTCCCCGAGGCCGACCGCAACGGGCTCGTGCTGGGCTACAAGGTGAGAGGCTCCCTGCTTCCCCGTCTAGGCACCCCATCCTGGCAAGCCCCTGGTGCTCAGGATGCTGCCTTCTAGAGTGGACACAGGGGATCTGCTTGCTGGCATCCACAGGTCACCACGGCAACCAGGGAGTCCTCCCTTGGGGGTGGGGAAGCTTCCCATAAGGGCTGTGGGTCCTGGGGGGTCAGCTCCGCCTCCCCCAGGAGGCCACACTGGGCCCCCACAGGCCCAGATTCAGTTTCCATCATCTTCTAGAATTCCTTCCAAGCCTGCACCTACAGCCCTAGCCTGGAAGTCATGAGACATCCCAGCGCTGCGGCTCCTGGCTGTGTGACCTTGAGCAAGTCAGGCCCCTCTCTGGGCTGTTTTCCTAGCCGGATGCTCTCCGAGGAACCTCCAGCTCTGCAGCTTAGTGCATCCCTGTGTCCCCCTCCCTCCCCGAGCACTAGCCTGTGTAACCTGGGGACCAAGCCCCTCCAAGGGGCCCCGGGTCCACCCACTCATCCTCACCACCCCCCACCCAGCTCCTGGGGAGGAGACAGGAGACGTTCTGGCAAGACCAGAACCCAGCCCACGGCCCTGACCCTGCGCTGGGCTCTGACAGGTGCTATACAAGGAGAAGGACTCGGACGCCCCACCTCGGTTCTGGCTGGTGGAAGGGAACTCTTCCCGCAGCGCCCAGCTCACAGGCCTGGGCAAGTACGTGCTGTATGAGATCCAGGTGCTGGCCTTCACGCGCATCGGCGACGGGGGCCCCAGCCACCCTCCCATCCTGGAGCGGACCCTGGACGACGGTGAGGTCACACCCCCCCCAGGGTCTGGGCAAGGCTGGGAGCTGCGCGTCCCCCTGCACCACCCCCTCCCCAGCCCTGCCCCTCCTGGGATCTCCCGCTGCCCCAAAGGGAACCCTGGCCTCGGGCTTCCCCTGGGGGAGCAGGCTTCTGAGGGCCACCTGCCCACTGCAGGGAAGGCTAGCAACAGACCTCATCCCTAGGGAAGAGATGCCAGCGCAAGGGCCTTTGGCGTCTGATCCAGCCTCGCTGGGGCAAGAAAAGAGAACCTGTGCCCCTTTTGCTTCTTGTCCGCCTGGGGGCAGGCTCAGGCCTAGTGCAGGCCTGTGCAAGGGAGAGGCCTGGTTTTCCCTTTGCACAAGCCTGCGGGTCTTGTTTGCCAACGAGTGACACCAGCTGAGCTCCAGGCGTCCGTCTCTGTGGCAAAACACCCCGTCAGAGGCCGCCCTGACAGGTCCTTTGCCCTGCTTCCTGCCCACACGCATCCTCACACGCTGCTCAGCACAAACATCGGTGGGGTCGGGCTGAGAGGGCCAAAGGAAGCCCAAACACCATGTGTCTCTGTGCTCAAAAGCCATAAATCAAGCTAATGATCTGTTAAATTAAATATGTTTCATCCTTCCGCCTTGACAAATATACCCTCCTAATGACCTGGAAGGCCAAGTTCAAATTTAGAAATCTCAGCTTCCTTGGCGTTCCTGGTGGGATGGAAGCTGCACAGGAAAACCTATGCCCCCGTCACCCTGGTTCTCTCCCCTCCTCAGCCCCGTCCCCTCTGGCCTATACCCGTCTCCATCCACATGCGTGCCCCAAAACAGCCGCCCGTTGGCCATTCCTGGGTCCAGAAGGGCAAGTCTGCACCCTGGGGAGGGTGGATCCGGGGAACAGACCCAGGAAGCATGCTTGGGGCTGTTTGGACAGGGCGCCCCAGATCTGAGGATTCCAGAGAGAGTTCTGGAAAGAGGAGTGGTGCCTGCTCGGGATGGGCACTTCCATTTGCCCCCAGGCTGCAGCCTGGGTCCCTTCTACTTCCTGCCGAATAATACGTAAACCTCCCTGATCACATGTCTGTGCCCCATGCTCACACACAGACACACACTCCCCCGCAGCTCACTGAGCCGAGCGGCCCTGTCCCCCGCCTCCCCCGAGCTGTTCTGCAGGAGCCGGGTGGGTCTGGGGGCACACCATCACCTGCTCCTCCCTTGTGCCCCCCAGTCCCGGGACCCCCTGTGGGCATCCTGTTCCCAGAGGTGCGGACCACATCAGTGCGGCTGGTCTGGCAGCCCCCCGCTGCCCCCAACGGCATCATTCTTGGTAAGGCCTTCCCCTTCCCGGGCCCTGGCCACAGAAGCAGGAGGTGTAAGATACAAAGGAGGCAGATTCTGCGTTGGCAGGAGGGAGACTGAGCCCAAGCAGCATTCACATATCCTCGAGAAGGGTTCTGACTTCTCCCACTGGAAATCTCAGTCTGGCAGAGGACAGATTTGTGGTGGCCCAGGGGGAGGGGGAGGGGGGGAGGGGGAGTTTGGGGTCGGCAGATGAGAACCCTAGAATGGACGGACAGCGAGGTCCTCTCTGAACACAGGGAGCTGTGTCCAGTGTGTTGGGATAATCCCTAATAGAAGAGAGTACTATAAAAAGAATGCGCGTGTACACGTGTTACTGAGTCACCTTGCTACACGGCAGAAATCAACGCAACACTGTGGATCGACTAAACATTAACTTAAAAAAAAAAGGAACTGTAAGATTATCAGCTGGAGGGCACGGTCACGTTCAGGTCTCTTAAGGATCATTGATTAGCTCTGTGCCCCCACAGAGGGGCAGGAAGGGCCACTAATCAGCTCTGTGCCCCAAGAACCCCAGGGCCCCAGCTGACGGGCCATCTGGTAAACCTCGGCCATGGCTTCTAAGTGTGGCCAGGTCAGGCTGCCCTGACAGGCTCAGCCCGGAGGCTATCACAGGTGGGAAATGGGGCCCACAGCCCCAGCAGGGATGCTGTAGATGGGAAGCATCATTTCATACCCAAGGCTCCTCCCTTAACACACACACACACGCACACTCACAGATGCAGGAGGAGGTGCAGGGTTGAGAGCAGCAGCCGTGTGAACTTGAGCCCGTCTGCTCCCCTCCACGGCCTCAGCCCCTCACCTGTACTGTGGGGACTGGACCACCTATATCTGGTTCAGGGCTCTCAATCCCGGCACCTCCCGGTGAAAGTCACGCCTCTGAAGAGTGGAGGTGGGGAGGGCACGCGACTTGAACTCAGAAAGACCTGGGCTGGCTGGACTCCTGGCTTGGTCACTTCCTGTTAAGTGGTCTGGCCTCTCTGAGCCTCAGTGTCCTCCTTGGGGGGCTGGGCTGGGTGGGGGGTGGATCGCAGCTGTCCAAGGCCCCCCAGAGTCACACTCCCCAGGGGGCAGCTGAGGACGTGAGAGTGACCCAGGGTGGCTCAAGGGCAGACGCTGCGGTGGCCTTGGGCTTGGGGCCCTGGGGGCAGCCTGCCCCGCCTCCCAGCGCCGCCACCCCCCTTCCCGCCCCGCAGCGTACCAGATCACGCACCGGCTCAACGCCACCTCGGCCAACGCCGCCGCTGTGGAGGTGCTCGCGCCCAGCGCCCGCCAGTTCACAGCCACCAGCCTCAAGCCGGAGTCTGTCTACCTGTTCCGCATCACGGCCCAGACCCGCAAGGGCTGGGGAGAGGCTGCCGAGGCCTTGGTGGTGACCACTGAGAAGAGAGGTGACTGTCCCCTGGGGCCGGGGAGGGGGCGGGCGCTCACCCCCTTTCCTGGTGCCCCGCCAGGGGTGGGCCAGTGACAAGCTGTGAGTCTCTTGTCCTGGTCCCCAGTGAAGAATGGGCTCTCCCCTCTGTCCCCAAGGCCAGCACCAGCTCCAGTTGACTTCCAGAGCTGGGCGGGGCAGTCCCCTCCCTAGGACCGTGCTCTGAGCTGGTACTGGTTTTCCGAAGGGCGGGTTGGTGAGGTCAACTTCCCTCCTCACTCCCCGCCCCCTCGACAGAGGAATCCAGTTGGGTGCAAAATGGGGCTGCAGCCCAGAGCCCCGGCTGCCTTCACCCTGCGGCCCTGAGCTGGCTTCTCACCCCAGATCGGGTTCCCCAGAGGCAGGCCTGATCCCCGGGCCCCTGTGAACCTGACTTATCCGACAGTGTTCCCAGGAAAAAACCAGAAGGACAGTGGTTCTCAACTTGGCACCCCCCACCGGGCCACCGGGCAAAGTCTGGAGGCCTTTGGGTTGTCACACATGGAGAGGAATGCGTCCTGGCACCTAGTGGGTGCGGGCACACAGCCCACAGCGTGCGGGACAGGCCCCGTCAATAGAGACTCATCCACCCAAAGCCGAAGCGCAGAGAACCCCCGCCACAGGGCGTGGGGACGCGAGAGGGGACCACGCACGGGCGGCGGACACGCCGAGTCCTGTGGAGGGAACGCGGGCTCAGCCACACTCCGTCAGGGCCAGCCTAGGTCCCATCGCAGCCCTGTGCAGACACGGGGCAAAGGAGCCGGTGTCCACACCTCTCACTGTGAGCCCTGGGGGGTGGGTGGGGTGAATTCCCAGACACCCGGGCCTCCCCTAGCCCAGGGACCACCGCTGACCAGGAGCCCCGATGCTGACTGTCGGGTCTGCTGTGTGTGGAAGTGGGCTGGGGAGGCGGGTGAGAACGCACATCTCTTACTCCCGCCGTGTGCTCACCCGCTCGCCCTCTGCTCCGTGTGCCCCCCCCCCAGACCGCCCACAGCCCCCCAGCAAGCCCGTGGTGCAGCAGGAGGACGTCAAGGCACGCAGCGTGCTGCTGTCCTGGGAGCCGGGCAGCGACGGGCTGTCCCCCGTGCGCTACTACACCGTCCAGACCCGCGAGCTGCCCAGCGGCCGGTGGGCGCTGCACTCGGCCTCCGTGAGCCACAACGCCTCCACCTTCCTCGTGGACCGGTGAGGCCCCGCGGCCTGGCCGCCAGCATCTCCACCCTGCCCCGACCAGCCGGGGACACGGCACCCTTGGAGGGGCTCCTGGGGGCCCAGAGCCCACCCCCACATGGCTTCCACAGCCCCCATCCCCTAGACCCCTCCCCATCCACGCACATCCCTTCCGGCTGTGTCCGAACCTCCCTCCCCACCCTCCCTGGAGCCTTGTTAGGGCTGCCTCTTAATTATCTATTTCTGGAGCCTAGAAGCCCCCCCCTTCGAGAGAGGCTGGCCACTCTTCATTAGCTGGATCCCGCCAGCCAGCCGGCATCTCCCTCTCCATCTTTAATAGGGGAGTGGAGCTCCGCTCCGAAATCTTGCCTTCAATTTAATTCCTACTGGGATGTATTTTTAATATTCCAGTTGACGTGCCCGAGAGTTTTGAGCAGTACTCTTCTTCTCCCCACCCCCCGCCGCACCCCCAATAAATCAAAAAGGAAGCCGTTTGCCTGGAGAGGAAATGAGCCTTATAGAGATGAAGTGCTGGTTAACTCTTGAGACCCTCGGCCCCTCCTGAATTTACTAAGTGCAAGAGCAGGCTGGCAGTTCTTGGGGGCGGGGTCAGCTCCCAGTGGGGTTACTCTGCCTGCAGGCCTCTCCGAGGTAGAAAACATGTGGACGTTTCCACTTGGGGGCCTCTGGCTGGGACCAAGCCTGAGGCCACGCCCTGAGCCGGCCCAGTCTAGGGGGTCCCAGGTTGCACCGGCACAGCAGACCGTTCTTCTGAGCCCCCATGTTCCTGTCTGTGTAGTTGGTCCGCACCCTCCGGGGCTGCCCTGGGGAGACGGCGAGCAGAGATGGGGGACCTAGAGGGACACCTCCCCGTTCATTTATTCCGATTCCTCTACAGGCTCAAGCCCTTCACATCCTACAAGTTCCGCGTGAAGGCAACCAACGACATCGGAGACAGCGAGTTCAGTGAGGAGTCAGAGCCCCTGACCACCCTGCAAGCCGGTCAGCGCCCTCTGCTTGGTCTCTCTCTCGGTCCCCTGGGCAGTTGCTGGGCGCTGGGCATTCTCTTTGTGGGGAGGGGGCCTCCAAAGATGGAGGGACTCTAGGCCTGCTGGATCCTTGGTCTGGCTCCCTGGGCAGACTCCCAAGGAGATTTGGGTCCGAGGGGCTTTCTCCAGGGCTCAGCACCCACAGCCAGCCTGGCGTCCTCACGTCTCCGAGCTCACGGCCAACCCCAGGAAGCCGCGTCGGCGTGGGGAGGCCCGTGGGGGGCAGAGAGAAGAGGCTCCAGGCCCTCGGCTCTGGGCTGGGGTCAGGGTCCCGGCCCCTGTCCCCATCCACATTGGCTCTTCTTGCGCAGGAGGTGGGGGGGCAGTGGGGGTGGATTGTGCCTGAAGCGGGATCAGCATCAGTGGAACCTGGTTCCCATGGCCTCCCAGGGGCCCCAGAGCTCAGCTGCCCACCTCTCCCCACAGCCCCCGACGAAGCGCCCACCATCGTGTCCGTGACACCCCACACCACCACCTCGGTGCTGATCCGATGGCAGGTACGGCCGGCAGGCGGGGAGGGGCCCGTGTCCCGTGCAGACTCGGTCACAGTCTGCGCTCAGACCAGCAATTCACCAGCCCTGGCGGGACCGGAACACGGTATCCACATGCATAGACACGCACGCTCACATGTACACAGACACACCCTTCACTCCCCTCCCCGTAATCACATCCTGCCACGTACCCTGTGTGGATGAGGACCCAGACTCGGGGAGGGGATGAGAAAGTCGCAGGTCACCCAGCTACTAGCTGGCCCTAGGTGCCCTGAGGTCAGCAGAATCCTCGGACAGAGACAGGCGTGGGGCATCCAGGGTCTCCATGAACCCAGCCCTGCTCTGGGTGAAGGGGTTCCCAACAGAGACCAGACACAGGTTTGTGTGCCCCACCTGTCCCCGGGCCAGGCTCTGACCTGTGAGCAGGAACCCACTGTCCAGGTACAAATGATCCCCCTTCCATCCCTGCCCACCCCCAGCCACTGCTCATGTGGGCACTGCCTCTCACATGGCCAGAGGAAGACCCAGGACACTTCTCAGAGAGCCAGCTGCCCCTGGGTACCTTCATGACCCTCCCCAATCCCCTGAAGTCCAGCCATGGGGCTCAGCAGGTCACCCCCAGAGGCCCGCAAACCAGGAACTGGTTTTCTCAGGATTAGAGGGGCAGGTGCCAACCTTTGCCCACCTGCAGTCCCCCTGAAGGGGAAGCCTTTGAGGAGGAGACAGGAGGGACCTTCCCCAACCCTCCCCCAGCCCCAAGCCCCCCTGAGGAGGACGGTCCCCAAAGACAAAATGACCTGGAGCAACCAGGAGCCAGTGGAGGCTGGAGCAGGGCGGGGCCGTCCTGATGGAGTGAGCCGCAGGGAGGTGCCAGATGCAGCCAGGGACGCAATTAAGGAGCTCATAAAAGGCTGAACTGTTGCAGCGGGTTTTTTAGAAGAGGTGTCATAAAAGGTAGTTTCCACGTTCTCCAGAAGCCTGTTCTCCAGCTCATCTGAGGACGGGAGCAGAAAGCAAAGGAGAAAACGATAAAGACACAGAGGTGCAGTGCAAGGCGACACACTCGCCCTGGGTCTGGCTGAACAGCAGGGCAAGGGCTCTCCCTAGTTCCTAATTCCTGGGAAACTCCAAGAGATCTCAGCCAGGGTGGTGATCATGTGAGGAAGTTTCTAGACAAGGGATGACACTTTAAGACTCGCTCTGCATCCAGAGTCGTGCTCAGGGCCCTCACGTTGCTGTGTGACCTTGGGCAAGTTCCTTTCCATCTCTGAGCCTGCTCTGTTCAGTGGGAATGGCGTGGTGCCCTGCCTCACAGAGAATGCTACCGGGGTGGAATAACCTCGCTGGAAATGCTCGGAAAATTCAAGCTGCTCATTGCCACTTTGATTCCTTTTCCTGGTCCAGACACAGCCCCTGCCCTGTCCCTGCGGGAGGCGTTGTGGGGGAGGGAGGGAAGGAAGGAGGGGCCGAGTGGAAGGGGCCATGCCGCCTCGGTCCAGCCCAGCGGGCTCCATCCTGCCACCCCCTGCCCTGCAGCCGCCGTCGGAGGACAAGATCAACGGAATCCTCCTGGGCTTCCGGATCCGCTACCGGGAGCTGCTCTACGATGGACTGAGGGGCTTCACGCTGCGCGGCATCAACAACCCAGGGGCCAAGTGGGCGGAGCTCACCTGTGAGTGACAGCGGAGGGAGTTGGGGTGGGCGGAGCCTGAACCTCCAGCTGGACCCCTGCCGCCCTCCCCTGTGCGCACCTCTCACCCCGTCAGGTTCAGTCACCAAGTGCATGCTTCCTTAGCATTTCACACGCCCCCGGACACTGGGGGGACACCAGGGAACAAGACAGACAGGGTCCTTGCACTCTCAGAGCTTGCAGGCTGGAGGAGGAGCCAGGTGCTGGAGAAGAAAACCCTGGTAGGGGTGTCTAAGACTGCTGGCATGACCGTTGTGAAGGGCATATTCCAGGAGAGCCTAAAGCCGGTGTCAGAAAAGAGGTCCCAGGGGATGCCCGTGGCGATGGCCCTGATGGATGATTCCAGGTCTTAAAGAAGCAGGGGTGGGGGGTCCTGGCATATGCAAAGGGCCTGGGGTGGGAAGGACTCAAAGCCAAGCCTGGTCGTGTCCCAAGGGCAGCAGTCTGGCCCCTTCTGGTTCCTCGGGGAGGTTACTGTTCTGCCCTGGGGTCCTCGGAGCCCAGCCTGCCTCTGCAACTGGAAGTAAGACGCGAGAAGCCGAGTAGAAACCCCAGAGAGTCATTCAAGCTAGGGAAGGACGTGCGGTGCTTTCGGTTAGGATGGTTACTTCGGGGACTTGAAGATGACGGCTGGTGATGGGCAGGGGGCCCAGGTAGAGGCGAATACGGTGACGTAGGGGAGAGCGGGAGGTTGGCCCCGAGGCAACAGGCTTGGGATGGAGTCCAGCCAGTCTGGGAAATGGCGTGCTGTGGTCCACCCCCCACTGATTCATGCTGGGGACGGGCAGGGGTCGCAGGAATCAGTCCCCAGATGGGTGGTAGGACCAGACCAGAGACAGGTGGGAGCGGAGGAGCAGCTTAAGATCCTCTTGATCCGTCTTGAGACGCTTCCTTCCATCCTTCTCTTAAACCCTCTGTGCCCTGTCTTCCAGAGGATATTAGTAGACAACAAGATGATTGAACGTGGAGCCAAGGAAAATTAATAGAAAAAAACTCAGAAGTAGCTGATCCAACAGCTTGCATTCTTCTTTTTTTTTCTATCTTTTGGCAGACATGTGCTGGTGGTTGTGTTTTTATAGGCCTGTGTATAATACAGTCATATTTCCTAGTAGTAAAATGGCTTCTGGTTCATATGAGGAAATTAACGACACCGCTCCATCACGGCAGGAACTCAGCCTTTAGACAAGGGCCCAGAGGGTCCCTCAGAACCGTCTCCATCTGAGGGTACTGGGCTCCCAGGGGCTCCTGGTGCCCTGTGACCTCCGGCGGGTGCACGCCAGGGTGGGGCAGCATCGTCCTGGGAGCTGTCTGCCCCCGCCCCACCCGCTCCCGCCCCGGCCCCTAACTCAGGAATCTGGAAGCCCCTTCCCTCTGCATGTGTCTTCCCATCCCGCCTCCTCATCGGGGTCTCTGTGGCACGGTGCGTGTGTGTACTAACCTCCTCTGTCTGCTGTCTCCCTCCGGCCCCCCGCACCCCACCCCCCGCCCCAACCACCCCCCTGACCCCACCCCATAGCCTTCTACTCCATGCGGAACCTGAGCCGGCCCAGCCTCACGCAGTACGAGCTGGACAGTAAGTCCCCTTGCACAGCAGCTCCCCAACGGGCCAGGCCTTCCACGGGGAGGGGAGAGGGGCCTCCGAGGACGCCTGCCAGCAGCCCAGGGCTGCGCCCACCTCAGGCTGCTTGAGGAAAGGCGCCTCCCTGCACACACGTGACTTTCCTGAAATGCACAGAAAAGCAGGGGCTCTCCCGGGAGGGTCTGCCCCAGCCCTCATCCATCAGGACAGAAGAGAAAGGAAAATGGCTTTGGTCTTATGATCTGGGGAGCCGGGGATGGTGACAGGGGATCCACGGTAGGACCCGGTGGTCCCGCTGGTTGGATGTGTGGGGGTTCACGCTGCTGCTGCCGCCCATCTCGTCCATCAAAGGCACTTGTCAGCTCAGCTGTTTTGCCCACTGAGTTCGACCCTGAAGTGAGCAGAGCCCCTTCTTCCCCCAGGGACCAGGACAAGTCCCTGGCCAGTGCCCCGGCCCCCCGCCCTCACTCTTTCCCTAACATCCCACAGGGTGTTTAGTTCTCCCGAAGACCCAGAGCCTTGAGCCAGGGGGCCTCCCATTAGGGGCCCATGTTAGACTGAGTTATTCATCTCCTTCCTTCCTCATGGGCGCAAGCCCAGGGCTGTCAGGGTAGTTAGAACGCCCACCTGGGGAGGGGGAGCAGAGAGGAGCCCCCCAGCAGGCACAGTGATGCCCCCCCAGGTGTCAGGCCCATTTTCCTGCAACTGCGCCCCTCTCAGCTTCTAAGTGTCTCCCCCCAAACACCCCAAAGTGAGTAGAAACAGAGGGTTTCTTAGCACCAAATTCACATCCAATAAGCCCCTCTCTCTAAGGCTGAGCCCCGCCCCCATGTTGAGAGTTGGTTTAGGGAGACTGGGGGGGAGCGGGGGGGATGGGGAGGAGCTGGGAACCTGGCAGCCCTGTGACCAGGGTACCAGGACAGGCCGGGAAGAAGCGGCCTGGTTTAGGGAGACTGGGGGGGAGCGGGGGGGTGGGACGAGCTGGGAACCTAGCAGCCCTGTGACCAGGGTACCAGGACAGGCCGGGAAGAAGCGGCCTGTGACCCGGCACGGCATTCACACCTGTTGTCCCAGCGTGAGTGTCAGTAGTGCCCCTTTCGATCCTAAAAGCCTCCAGGATGGTCGCATCCTATGCGGGGTCCCAGGGATGAGCCAAGGCGTCCCCCGCCACGGGGGCCGCCCCCCCAGCTGTTCCCTGTCCTTTCCTGGGCCTGCACTCCGGGGTCCAGGCTCGCAGGGGAGCGTCATCTCAGCCCCCCGCAGCCTCCGCCCTCCATGACGTGAGCTCTGTGTCTCTCCACTCTCTGACTGTCACCCCCAGACCTGAACAAGCACCGGCGCTACGAGATCCGCATGAGCGTGTACAACGCCGTGGGTGAGGGGCCCTCCAGCCCCCCGCACGAGGTCTTTGTCGGGGAGGCAGGTGAGCACTGCTGCGCTTCCAGCCCCCTCCCTCCCCGGTCCTCCCCCGCCCCGAGAAGCCCAGCAGGAGGGGGTCTGGGATCTCGGGGCCCAGCCCGGCCCAGCGCCTCCTCCCTGGGGGCCCCCTGCACACTCGGTTCCCCTCTCGCCCCCCAGTGCCCACGGCAGCGCCCCGCAACGTGGCCGTCCATGGCCCCACGGCCACACAGCTGGACGTGACGTGGGAGCCGCCCCCATTGGAGAGCCAGAACGGGGACATCCAGGGCTACAAGGTAGGGGTGCTCGGGCAGGGAAGGGGGTCCAGGGGACACAGGGTCTGGCGGGGCTTGGGAGGGACCCAGGTGTGGTGAGGGGCAGAGGTCCTGGGTCTACACTCGCTCTCTTGGCTGTTTGCATCCAACCCACTGAAATACACGCAGCTGGAGCAAAACGCTACCCATCCTCCCGGCGTCCCTGGGGCAGGCGGCACTCAGATGCTAGAAACTCGGGCCACACCCCAGCTTGTACCATCCCCACAGCTTCTACAACCCTTGCCCAGCCCACCAGCTCCCGAAGCCAATGTGAGACCCCTTGAAGTGGTTATTTGGCCAACTCTAGTTACAGTATGGATGCTAACTGAATGGCCAGTTAGTGAAGAACCACGGACAAGGTCTTGGAAATCTCTGTTTAAAGTTATTTCTAGATTTTAGACAATGACGTGTGTTATGACAGGATTCTATTCGTCTCCGGTATTTGCTAAGCCCTTTAGAACTTCCCTGGTCGCTCAGATGGTAAAGAATCTACCTGCAAGGCAGGAGACCCAGTTCAATCCCTGGGTCGGGAAGATACCCTGGAGAAGGAAATGGCAACCCA
This sequence comes from Bos mutus, assembly GCF_027580195.1. Lineage (NCBI taxonomy): Eukaryota > Metazoa > Chordata > Mammalia > Artiodactyla > Bovidae > Bos > Bos mutus. The sequence goes on along the minus strand of NC_091635.1, from coordinate 5,425,805 downwards.
CTCCAGTATTCGTACCTGGAGAATCCCATGGACAGAGGACCCTGGCAGGGTAGAGTCCACGGGGTCACAAAGAGTTGGACATGACTAAGCAACTAATATTTCAGTGTTAGCTTAAGACTCCTAAAAGCCTGTTAAAACTGGTAGAGTATAATGATTGTACCCATTGCACAGATGAGGAAACTGAGTCCCAAGTTAGTGGCTCAATGAGGCTCACTTGGTGAGTCACCAAGTTAGTGGCTCACCAAAAAATCTGGCAGCAGAGCATCAAACTCCAGGTCTGCTGGCCCTCACCCTGTAGGGGGTGGGGAGGAAGCACTGGGCACACAGCCACTCGGATGTGCTTAGTCGCTCAGTTGTGTCCGACTCTTTGCGACCCCATGGACTATAGCCTGCCAGGCTCCTCTGTCCACATGGATTCTCCAGGCACGAATACTGGAGTGGGGAGCCTTGCCCTCCTCCAGGGATTTTCCCAGCCCAGGTCAGGTCTCCCTCATTGCAGGCAGATTCTTTACCGTCTGAACCACCAGCCTCTGGAGGAGGTGGCAACAGTAATGGCAATAACGATGTGCTGCTTGGCTGGACACTCAGCCTGTGGCCGTGTCTGAAGCCTGGCTCCCACGCCAGCGTCCGGCGCCGCTCTGATTCCTGGCAGTGGTTTGTTGCTCCAGAGGGCAGTCCAGTGTAGCGGCAAGGTGGCGAGGATGGGAGCCACCAGGAGCGTCTTGGTTCAGCCCTGGTCGCACAGGCAGAAACTTGAGTTTCCACAAAGGCAGGGGCCTTGCTGGGTCCCACGGCTCTTGGAGACCCCATATATAGGAGTCTGGCTCTGTGTGGGGTGAAGAAGGCGGGAGCGAAAAGGAGAGACGTCTCGCCAAGGATGCTCTGAAGATGGATGACGCTCCTGAGCAGCGCCAGCTGGGAGAACTAAATATTGCGCCCCTAGCATATGCCTCCCCAGGGACGACAAAGGAGCCTGGCGGGGCCTGCTCTAGCTTGGCAGACACCAGGCTAGGGAGATGTGAACACCTCCAGTTAATGCACGGTCCCCGGAAATGTGTGGGTGCCCGGGCGTGGTGCATCACACCGCAGAGGTCCACGTGCTCAGGGGAACATCACAACCAAGCAAGGACGCTGATGAGGGAAAGAGAATTGCCGCCTCCGAGACCTGCATTAGGACTTCCCTGGTGGTAAAGAATCTGCCTGCCAGTGCAAGAGACGTGGGCTTGATTCCTGCATTGGGGAGATCCCCTGAAGAAGGAAATGGCAACCCACTCCAGTACTCATGCCTGGAGAATTGCATGGACAGAGGAACCTGGTAGGCTGCAGTCCATGGGATCGCAAAGAGCCAGACACGACTGAGTGATTAAACAGCAACAACAAGCCCTGCATTAACGTCCATGCTCGTCGGCCTTAACGTCAACCATGAGCTCACACCACCAGCCAGTGGTCAGGCCAGGGTGAGCTGTGACGTGTGTGGGGGCAGGCAGGTCGGTGCAGCCGGCCTTTTCAGGAACGCGTGTTTATTGAGTAGTTATTTTGTGCCCGCTGCGTTCCCGATACTGAGATTAAATCAGAGACAGCGTGAGCTTAAACTGCAGGGGAGGAAAGCTAGTGACACACAAAGCAAGGAGCAGCTCCAGCTGGTGGTGAGTGAAGCAGGTTAAGGGGCACGTTTGGGACTTTAAACAGGGTCTTCGGGAGAAGACTTAATGAGAAGCTGCCACGTGAGCAAAGATGAAGGCAAGCCAGGTGTGAATCGTGTGGATCTGAGAGAAGAGTGTTCCGGAACAAGGGGACTGACGAGCAAAGGCCCTGGGTTCAGTGGGTGCTAGGCTCACACAACGCCCAGCAGAGAGACCCAGCATGATGGAGTGCATTACCTGGAGCCCTCTGAGCTTTGGCTGAATGAGATGACGGCCATGGGGGGCTTGGGGACAGAAGACGGACCTGGGTGACCTGGGTTTTTGAAGCTTGTACTGGCTGCTGCGTTGAAGGGAGTCTGCGTCGGGGCAAGTGCAAAACCATGAAGAGCTGGCGGCATCGCCAGGTGATGGGGGTTTAGACCAAGCAGTAGCTGTGAGAAGCGTTTGCTCTTGGTTCCACACGGAGGGCAGAGCCAGCAGAATTTGCTGATGAGCTGATCGTGGAATGTGACAGGAGGAAAAGCAGCAAGGATTTCCGAGCAGTTGGATACTGGAGCTTCCAGTTACAGAGCAGGAAAAAAGGAGGCAGTGAAGGTGGAGGGGGCCAGAGGAGGAGGCTCGAGACGCTTGTTGGATGTCCACGGGGAAACGCTGAAGGGAGCTGGACACACGGGTGCGGAGTCCAGGGAGAAGTTCCAGGCTGGAGGTGTGAGTGGTGAACGCCTTCAGCACACAGATGGTACCGAAAGCCTGGAGATTAGACACGGTTAGATAGTGAACACCAGACGTCTGAAAACTGAGCCCCAGGACCAAAGCAAGTGATCGAATTCTCAAAACCCACGTGAAGACTGTGCTTTCAGGGGAGAGGAAGCAGATGCGCCAACCCTCCTGAGAGCTCAAGCAAGAAGAGACCTAGGAGGCAGTGATTCAGGGATGGGCAGACCACAGCCCATGGGCCTAATCCCGCCCACAACTTGTTTTTATAAATAAAGTTTTATTGGCACACAGCCACACCCATTTGTTTACAGATCACTTTTGGCTCCTTTCAAGTCACAAGGCAGAGTTGAATAACTTCCACAGAGACCGTGGGGCCTGCAAAGCCTGAAATATTTCTTACCTGGCCCTTTACAGGAGTTTCCAGAGCCCTGAATGATTACATTAAACAGGCCAAGTTCACGGGTGACTCTGATAACAAGTTCGGGGCAGGGGATGCCTGCTTGGAGTGGGTTCGAGAGAGAATGAGGAGAGGCAGCCAGTGGTGACATCCCTTTTGAGGAGTTTTGCTTTAGAGAAAAGTGACGAAATACAGTAGAGGCTGGAAAAAGACAGTCAACAGAGGCGGTTTTAAGATGGGAGGAATAACTCGTGTGTGTGCTGATAAAAACAGTTCTGGAAAGAGGAAGAATTTCGTGATTCGGGGACGAGAGGAAGCTGTGGTGGGTGATGCCCTGGAAGAGGTGACAGGGGCTGGGATTTAGGGCAGGAAGGTGGGGTCATCTCAGTAGGGAGCTGCAGGAGGGAGGCAGAAGGTAGGGACACAGCGGGGGAGGTGGTCCAGGTGGCGAAGGGAGCGTCTGGAGTCTCCCAGGATGGCTTCTGGTGCTCTCTGAAGGGCCCGCAGCTAGGAGCGGGAATGGGAAGGAGAGGCATGGAGCCGCGAGGTGCGATATTGCAGTAGGTGGACCAGACCAGTGTAGCACGGTTACCGGCCACTGGAGGCCATGCCCGTGAACTGAAAGTGTGGCTTTCCTCCAGCGACAGCCAGCGATGTGGCGTGTGGGCTTGGACCTGACTTAACTGAGGCTGAAGACGCCTGTGATGAAGCCAGAAGGGGCAGGGACCCGGTGGTCTGTGATGACCTTGAGGGTTGGGAAGGGGTCAGTGGCAGGGAGCTCCAAGAGGGAGGGGATGTACGTTCACATGTAGCTGACCCTCATGGTTGGACAGCAGAAACTAACACAGCGGTGTAGAGCAATTATACTCCAGTTGTAAAAAGCGGGCCTGGAATTGAGAATAAGAGATAGAAAGTAGTGACCATAATTCATTCCCGCGCCTGTTCCCGTCTACAGACAGTGTTTATCCATCAGCAAATAGTTATTGATCACCAACAGGTGTGCCAGGCATGATTCTGAGTGCTTAAGACACAAGGGAGCCAAAGATGTGGGCGCTCCCGGGAGCCATTTCCTTGCAGACACCTGGCCACCTCCGGCCTGCACAGCAACCGGGCCGTGTGCCACCTGCTGGGGTGCTCAAGGCTCAGGTCCCTGGGCTGTTTTGCACAAATGACATTGAATCATCATCTAACAGAAGTCTGCTGGATTCAGTATACGCGAGTCAGACCCACCTGCGGAGGGTGCCCATTTATGGATGTGAGGTGGCTTGGGTCCTGGACCCCCCCGTGCCAAGAACGTGATGCCAGTGCTCTCCTGCATCTTCGCTTTTCTTGCTCTAAAACGCATTCCATCTTTCGAACGCCTCTTCCTGACCTCACGTTGGCTTCAGCCATTTTTCCGGTTGGCCCCTTTCTAGCATAAACCCTCCCCCAAAACGTCTGTCCCCCTTGCCTCTTCCCCGTCTCTCTTGAATCCACTCCAAGAGGGTTCATTTATTTTTTCCAAACAGTGAACCCATGAACGAGTGATTTAATGAGGAACTATCTCAACTCCCACACATCTACCCATGTCAGAAGACTGGAAAAAGAAAGAAAAAGGGAGGGGTTAGAAAAATAACAAGGATTTTGTAGCACTGAGGCATCCTAACTGCCAGTTCACACATGCCGGGCAGGGACAGTTTTATTAGCTTTTTCTCACTTTTATGAGCTTTCTCCAGGCAAACTGAGAAATTGAGCCCAGAGCATGCAGAAACGCCTTTGGCCAGCAGGTGGTGCCAAATGCCCTCTAAAACCTGCGGCCTCGGGCTCCCTGCGTTCCCCGTGCTCTGGTCGCAGAGTTCTGAAACTAGGGAAGGATGCATGGCCTCACTCGCCACTAGCGAACCCTGCTGCTGCTGCTGCTGCTAAGTCGCTTCAGTCGTGTCCGACTCTGCGACCCCATAGACGGCAGCCCACCAGGCTCCCCCGTACCTGGGATTCTCAACTCCCGGTTAATACGAAGTAGAGCCCTTCCTCGGAATCCTCGGGATTGTTTCATAGACGGCTCTCTGTATCTGCCAATACAACCCACCGCCGACCCTGTTGACTGATCTGTTGAAAGCAAATCCTTGTAGAAGTGGACCCAGGCACTTCAGATCCATGTAATTGTAAGCGCTGGGGAACTGCTGTGCTCCTGGACTAAAACTGCCTGCGGCCTCGTGTGTCTTCCTTCTTTCCTCTCCATCACGCTGGTCCTAGGAAGTGGGTGTCCTTGACCTCGGCTATACAGAGGCTATACAGAAGCTATGCAGCTTCCCTGCAGCTTAGGGAAGTCACCTGCCCGAGTCAGCGGTACCCTGGGGTCAGCCCAGGCGTGCCCACTTCTACCGTGGGCTGTGCAAACTGCCGTGTGCCAGCAGCTCACCCAGGCCCTGCAGCCCTGGACAGCTCCCAGGTGGTGCCGATGGGCTGGCCCTTGAACCCACCTCTTCGCTGGGGTGGAGTCTACCTGCCCTGCACTCTGGATCCTCAGAACAGAATTGGTTTATACCTACAGTGACTATTCTGAGGGCTTATGTGCCTGCCATCAACAGACTCGGGCTCTGTGCCCTCATGGGGTTTACGGTCTAGCAGGGACTGAAGGATTGGCTGTGAAAACGAAGGTTCTGGAAGGGTTTGTAAAAGTGAGTGAAGTCACTCAGTCGTGTCTGACTCTTTGCAACCCCATGGACTGTAGCCCACCAGGCTCCTCTGTCCATGGGATTCTCCAGGCAAGAATACTGGAGTGGGTTGCCATTTCCTTCTCCAGGGGATCTTCCCAACCCAGGGATCGAACCCAGGTCTCCCGCATTGCAGGCAGATGTTTTACCTCTGAGCCACCAGGGTTTGTAAAGCAGCTCTTAAATACTCCTATATCCTAGGCTTCCCAGGGTTCTTCCTAGGCAGAACCCGCCTGCCAATGCAGGAGACATGGGTTCCATCCCTGGATCAGGAAGATCCCCTGGAGGAGGGAATGGCAACCCACTCCAGTATTCTTGCCTGGAGAATCCCATGGACAGAGGAGCCTGGCAGGGTACAGTCCATGGGGTCGCAAAGAGTCAGACACGACTGAGCGACTGAACAAGAACAGTACTATTTCCTGGGTGACTCACCTGCCGTCCAGGCCTGGGGATAGTTCGAGCGGAGGTGTGTCTGCGACCCTGGGATCAGGCAGGGGCAGGGGGAAGCTGGGTCATGGCCTCCCTCACTCTGCCACCTCTGTGCCCACAGATCTATTTCTGGGAGGCCCAGCGGCGTAACCTCACCGAGCGGGTGAAGACGCTTTTCCTGGCCGAGAACAGCGTCAAGCTCAAGAACCTGACAGGCTACACGGCCTACATGGTCAGCGTGGCAGCCTTCAACGCCGCGGGGGACGGGCCTCGGAGCACCCCCACCCGGGGCCAGACCCAGCAAGCAGGTGGGGGAGAGGCTGGAGGGGCAGATGGGGAGGCGAGGGGGCCCACCTGGCACCCGGGCTCACGGGCGGGAGGAGGCAGCTGAGCGATGGGAGCTGGGTCCCCAGGACCCAGGGTATGCCCTCCAGAGTGGCAGAGCATGGCCGCCTAGAGGGGCCTGGACGTGAGTGCTCAGAAGAGACGCGCTGGGACTTCCTTGATGGTCCAGTGGCCATAACTCCACGCTCCCAATGCAGGGGGCCTGAGTTCGATCCCTGGTCAGGGAACTAGATCCCACGTGCCGCAACTAAAGATTCTGCACGCCCCCAAAAAGATCAAAGACCCTGAGTGGCACAGCCAAGACCCAGCATAGCCGAATAAATAAACACATTATTTAAAAAAAAAGAATAAGAGAGGCGCTATCCCCAGGAAGCCTTGGCCAGGCCCCCCGCATCTAGCCCTTCCTCCCCTTATCTTCCCACGGAAGCCCTCCTTGCCGACAGCCAGTCCGCGCCCAGCCAGCCCCCTTCTGCTCCCTGCCTTGCTCCCACCCGACTTGCTTTTATCTCCCCAGCTCTGATCATGCCACTGTTCACTTACTGAGCGCCTTCCCTGGGCCTGCGCTGTGCTAGATGCGGGGGACACAACAGCGAAGGAACCTGATGAGGTCCCCTCCTCCTAGCAGGGGAGTTGGCTGGTTACAAGCATCTAGAGGAATTAACCTCGGGTGGCAGGCGGTGTGAGCGGTCTCAGGGCAGAGGCAAGGGGTGGACAGATGGCTTTGGAGAGGTTGGCCCGTAGAGGCCCGGCTGAGCGGCTGACATCCGGGCTGAGATTTCAGTGGGAAGACAAGGCCGGTCACGGGAAGTCCTGGAGGCGGGGGGTGTTCCGAGTCCAGGGACCAGCAGGTGCCGAGGCCTGGAGGCTGGAGGGGCCAAGAGGCCAGAGCGCAGGCCGGGAGGCTTGAGAGACCGGGAGTGAGAGTCAGAGGGTAGAGGGCCTGGGGGCCTCGGAAGAAAGTCCGGCATTAATTCTAAGCATGATGGGCAGCCATTGGTGGGGATAAGCAGCTGGGCCACAGGATCTGGCTTATGTTTTTGAAAGATGGCTCTGGCTGCTGAATAGAGGACAGGCTCATGGGGGCAGGGAGGTCCTTTAGGAGGCTGCAGGGGAGCGCAGGGGAGGAGCGGGCGGGGTGCGAGCCCTGCAGCCCACACATGCAGGGCACCCCTCTAGACGGCATCACTGCCACTTGAGCCGCTGTTCCCAGGTGGCGCTAGGGGTAAAGGACCCTCCTGCCAATGCAGGAGATGTAAGAGATGTGGGTTCCACCCCTGCATCGGGAAGATCCCCTGGAGGAGGGCGTGGCAACCTGCTCCAGTATTCTTGCCTGGAGAACCCCTTGGACAGAGGAGCCTGGCAGGCTACAGTCCACGGGGTCACAAAGAGTCGGACACGACTGAAGTGACTTAGCACGAACACACACTCATGCGCCTTCTCAGGCAGTAGTATGCACTTGATCTTGTCGGAACCCCCGGATGGGCCCGTTTCACGATGAGCACAGGTGACCCGGGAAGTGAGGCTTCTCCCCCACGGTCCCCTGCTGGTCGGTGCAGGGTGGGGGCGGGGTGGGGAGGAGAGGCTGGAGCCCCGGATGTCTGAGCTAGTCCTGGGCTGTCTTCACCGCTTCAGTCCCCTCCTTTGCCTGCCGTGGAGTTTCCTCCCCGTGGATTTGAATACAAGCCTTTGGGCCTAACCTCGCCTCTTTATCAAGCTGCTGCTTCCCCTTCTGTCCATCATCTTTCTCTTAAAGAGACAGCGAGACCCCAAGGAGTCTGTTCCCAAGTATTGTCCTCCTCGGGTTCCGGCTCTGGCTCCAGGGATACTCCTTCCTCCGCCAGGCTCCCGGGGGTCTGTCTGCCTGGCCGCACCACACCCTGTCAGTGTCATTGGCTGGATGCGGACCCCCGGGAGCCTGAATGCTTCCGTCACCGAAACGGAGTGTTCTGCCTCACATCCCTCGTGCAGAGCGGAGGCAGGAAGGGCCTGTAGACCTGACCTCCCCCCTTCACAGACGGCTCACTGACGCTGCCTCCCGGGCCGAGCGGAAGCCGGCAGGATCAGCCCCGGCTCTGTGGGGAGGTGGCGCTGGACAATAATAGCCTGGCTGTACCCCGTACCCCCGCCCCCCGGAGCCAGCTCGGGATGCTGCAGGCTGGACGCTTCCCTCGCTTCCTCTCTGTCCTCCCCCTCAGGCCTCTCCCCTCCTATGGTTTCAGGGTCGGGTTCTCAGGCCAAGAAAATATCTTCCAGAGAGTTGACAGGTCCTGGTTCCACTGCTTCAGCCAGCATGGTGTCTCTTGGCCATAATCCCTGGGGCCCCAGGACAAGAGAGAGGCCATGTCCATGGCAGGGCTGGTTGTTTAATGCCCACCTGATGCTCTGAGGCCCAGGCACCCCCCCTGCCCCCAGGGAAGGCAGAACATGATCTGGCACCACCCCCCCCTCCCCCGCCTCCACCGCAGCGACCCCAGGGGTCCTGCTCTCAGGGCCAATTATCAGGAGGAAGCCTGAGTTCTCCAACTTTCTGAAAACAAAATCCTGTTTTCTCCTAGTACTTGGACGCTGACATTGAGAAGAATGCTAAGGATGTCAGCAGGGAGGGGAGGGGCCCAGTGCCCTCTAGCGACCCCTCCCGCCCTCTCTTGCATGAAATCCCGCTTTCTTGTTTGTCCAGGGATCCACGCGCCCCTGCTGGTTCCTCGGAACCAGACCCAGGGCTCTGAACTTCCAGAAGGGAGGAAACAAAGCCCCTCTGCTCTCTCCCTCCAGCCCCCAGCGCTCCCAGCTCCGTCAGGTTCAGCGAGCTGACCACCACCTCCGTGAACGTGTCCTGGGGGGCCCCGGAGTTCCCCAACGGCGTCCTGGAGGGCTACCGGCTGGTGTACGAGCCCTGCACCCCCGTGGATGGTGAGTGCAGCCCCCTTCCAGCAGGGCTCCCCAAACCTGCCCTCTGCATGGTTCCCCTCCATCGTCACTATGCAGAGTCCAAGCGATGAGCCTCTCCCACAGTTTATACAGTCCCAGTATAAACTGGAGACAGGCAGGGCAGGGATGGGGCAGGGCCAAGGTCAAACAGCAGCAAGTGGAGAGCAAACTGGAGCAGCAGCCCCGGTCTCCTGAGTTCTAGGAGAGAATTGTTAAGTATGTTCTCCCCGTCAGCGGATAGAAATGGGGAAGAAGGAAAAACACCTGGGCAAAATACGGCATCCCGAGATGGATCATGGAGACGGACCAGGGGCCTTCCCTGGGGTCCAGCAGTTAAGAGTGCTCCCAGTGCGGGGACCATGGGATCCGTCCCTGGTCGGGGAACTAGATCCCACACACTGAAACTAAGAGGCCACTGGCAGCAACTGAGATTCTGCATGCCACAACGAAGAACTGTCAGTTCAGTTCAGTCTGACTGAACTGCGACCCCATGGACTGCAGCACGCCAGGCCTCCCTGTCCATCACCAACTCCCGGAGCTTGCTCAAACTCATGTCCATCAAGTTGGTGATGCCATCCAACCATCTCATCCTCTGTCATCCCCTTCTCCTCCCGCCTTCAATCTTTCCCAGCATCAGGGTCTTTTCAAATGAATCACAGCCCACAGCCCAATAAATAAATATATTTTTTAAAGAATAAAAATTAAACAACAACAAAAAAAAGGCTAAAAATAAAGATGGACCATCCCCCAAGGTTCCATCCTACGTGTGATCCCTCAGCCTTAGGGACTCACCTGACCCTGAGTTAGTTCTTCTCTGCCTTTCGTGGGGTCAGGAACCCCTCTGAGACTCTGATCAAAGCCTTGGGGCCTCTCCCTGGGCAGATGCAGAGGCCTGGGGGGGTCACTGCACCCCGCTGCTCTCTGGGAGCCTCGGCTCCAGCCCCTGGCTCTGCAGGTTGCCCCCTGCTGCCCTGAGCCCTGGTCCTGTGAGCAATGCTCAGAGCTCTCCCCACAACCCCTGCCCTACACCTCCCTCCAGGCCCTGGACAGGACCCTGCCCACCTCCCAGGCCCCCCAGGGGCTGCCCCACCACAGCTGAAATCACTGCTGCAGAGTCAGAAAGGCAGGAAGGAGACTGTGCCCCGGGAGGCCTGTGCCCAGTTCCAGGGCCCAGTGAGGCCTTGGGGGTGTGGCCGGCCACCCCTCCCAGACCGCAGAGCCCGACCAGAACAAGGCTGAGCCCTGGGAGCTGAGCCCTTCTGGATCAGCCCAGGGAACACTGGCCCTCAGTCTTCCCACCCCCCACCTGCATGTCAGCAGCTCCCCAGGGCCTGGAGGGCCCCAGGAGGAGGAGTGGTCAGGTGTGGGACCCAGGAAAGGAGCCATTCCTCCCACGGAAGGAAGGAGAAGACAGAGGTCTTGGGGGCTAGACACGGGCCAGACGGGCTCTCGGGGCTGTGTCTAGGGGGGTCCACACCCGGAGAAGTGTGGACCCTTCGCCTGCTTGTCGCTCAGCCCAGTGGCGTCTGGACCACGTGGCGCCTCCGAGGCCTTCCAGACTCCCATCTGCCCTTGACAGCCCACTGACGGGAACTGCCTGGGCTAGTGAGACGGTGCCCAGCTGGGCCAGCAGTGAGCCTGCACCCTGCTCTCGCCTCAGCCCCAGACTCTGGTCGGCAGCAAACAGGCCTCGCTAAGATGCAGGGAACAAGGACGCAGCACCCCTACCTCCCTGTAGGGAAAGCCAAGACCCAGGCCGGTGAGGAGTTTGCTCCGGCAAGTCGAGGGGCGTGTACCCAGGACTGCATGTCCCAGGTCTCAGGGCACATCCACCCCGTGACCCCACAGGCTCGTGACCCCTTCGGGAAGCCCCCTGGAGCACCCACCGATCTGTCCATCAGGACTTCATCCCGCCCCCCAGCCAGGTGCTCGGTTATTTTCTTCCACCCTGTAGCACCTGCCTAAGATGCTGTCGATACCCTCATTCGTTAGCACAGACTGAAGCCAGGGCAGGAGACGTGCCCGGAGAACCCGGGGCCAGCCCTGCACTCTGAGGCCAGCCTGCTGGCTGCGAAGTCTGTCTCCTGGGGTGACCAGCTCCTCGGTGGGTGTGGGAGATGAAACCAGGTCCCGGAGAGGCTGACACTCAGGAGGACTTTGACATGGGAGGCGCAGAGCACAAACTCTCACCTCCTGGAGACCGTCCCAGCCTCCCCTCTAGTAGCTAAGATTCGGGGAGCCGTAGCGTCCTCACTTTGGCCCTGAAGAGCCTGGTGGGTGTGGCTGATGGAGGGCCGCGTGAGCCCCCAGCTCTCGCTGGCACTGTGGAGGGAGGGAGCCGGGCCGGATCTGAGGTTGTCCTGGGCTGTGGGTACAGCCACACATGTGTCCCCTCCAGCTCCAGATGGCGGTGTCTTTACAGAAGCACTTCCTGAAAGATGGTCCTTGGAATGTGATTTCTAAGGGATGGGATGTGGGGGAACCAATGTGTGAGGTACGATGGTTAAATTAAACGAGATAGTTGATTTTTCCCTCCAGATGCTAAAGGACACTATAGTTTTTCACTCCGCAGACCAGCAGGCAACATAAATGTATATATTCTTGAGGACAGGCTACAGGACTCTGTTCTGAGAACGGTCTTGGAAACACTCCATGTGGTCAAGGGTGCCGGTCCCAGCCTGACTCCAGGGGGTGCAGCCCCTGGCCAGCGCTGACCATTCCCTCCCCGACGGCCTCCCCCACCAGGGCCTGTGGCCCTCACAGGCCTCATGCTTCCTCCCCAGGGGTCAGTAAGATCGTGACGGTGGACGTGAAGGGCAGCAGCCCCCTGTGGCTGAAGGTGAAGGACCTGGCGGAGGGGATGACCTACAGGTTCCGCATCAGAGCCAAGACCTTCACCTACGGGCCTGAGATTGAAGCCAACGTCACCACGGGCCCTGGAGAAGGTAAGGGAGCCTTGGGTGGGCCTGGGGGCAGCTGTCCCCACACGCGGCCCCCCAGGTCAGAAAGGGGCATCCAGAGCGTGCCTGGGGGTGCAGAGTTGAGTAAGACGGGGTCTCTGGTGGAGCTTTCAGGCCCACGAGGACTTCAAGGCAGCACCATGGGGCGGGCCTGGGGGGAAGGATGGGGGAGGACAAGGGGGCACTTAAAGGGGGGACATCCCTGATGGTCCAGCAGCTAAGACCCCTCGCTCCCAGTGCAGCGGGTTCCATCCCTGTCAGGGAACTAGATCTCAGAGGCCCCCACCTGAGGGTCCATATGCTGCAGCTAAGATCAAAATCCTGCCTGCCACAACGAAGACCCAGTGAAGCCATATAAATTAATTAACAATAATTTTTTAAATTTAAAAATGAAATAAACAAAGTCGGCAATTCCAGAACACCTCATGGGGTGCGGCATTTAGATGGATGCGTGGGAAGAGAGACCAGCATTCCACAGGATTCTGATGGCAGCTGAGGCGGTGGGTGGTGGGGTGGGGGGGTGGCCAGCTGTGAGGGAGGGCCAGCCGGGCTGCAGGGGTCACCTGTGTCATCAGAGCGTGTCTCAAGGAGACACTGATGTCAGAACCCCTGGGGTTCTCGTGATAACGCTGATTCCTGGGGCCCAAGTTAGGCAGCATCCCTGAGCATCCCTGGGATGTGCATTTGAACGAAAGAGCCCAAGTGGCTCTCTGGTACCTGCTGTGACAGCCAGGGCTCTGGGGGTCTGCAGGCGTGGGACCGGGTCCAGGGAGGCCTGCCGGCCGCATGCCCCCTAGACAGGGGACAGAGGGGCAGCGTTAGGGGGCAGGCCAGGCCCTGTGCACTGGGCCCGGGGTGACGGGGAGCACTGGGGACCAGGAAGGAAAGAGTAGCTTAGTTTGGACTTTGTGACCCTCCCTGGAGTCGTCCTCAGGCTGGGGGAACTCTTCTTCTTGAGGCTGAGGCTTAGCCCCCCAGGGCCTCTTTCATGCAGGATGTCCTCTCCTGATGTAGATGTTGCCTCGAAGACTCTCTGCATTTCTGTCCCCCTGCCCCCACCGAGAATGTACACAGCCCCACCAGCCTCCCCCTGAAGCCCCTCCTCCCCGTCCTCCTTGCCCACCTCCCTGAGCTGGGAGGTGCTGACCCGGCCGGGTGGCCTCTGCTGCCCAGTGGGAGCAGGTTCCAGGCGGCCGCCCTTCACTTTCTTACTGGGTGCTTTCTCCCCACCTCTGGTTCTGAAGAAGGGCAGGCTGGCTCCCAAGGCTCCCAGGGTTGGAACACAGCCTGCAGGGCCGCAGCAGGCAGCTTGCCAGGGAGCTGCCTCCCCCTGCCCTCCACCTGCCCCCAGGCCCTCCCCGGGCAGGCGGGCGCCTCTCACCTGAGCCGCTTCCCAGGGAAACAAAAGCAGGAAGGGAGCTGGCAGGAGACCAGGAGGACAGAGCAGGGGCGGGGGGCCTGGAGAGGCCTGCCTGGAGAACACGGTGTTCTAACCTGAGCCCAGAAGTGTCGGGGTTTGGGGGAGCGGGGAGGAAGTGCGGAGGAGTGGGGAGGGGCTCTGAGAAAGCTCCGCACTGCGCCCGCTGGAGGAGGGGTCAGTGGACGTGCGGCCTGGCACCCTCTTCCCTCCAGGCCAGCTCCACGGGCAGGCTGGAAGCTTCTAGTCTGGAGACAGCTCCACTCCGCCCTAGGTTCTGCCCTGGAGAGAATGAGAGCCCAGGGTGCTGGGAGCCCCGCCCCACCGCTCACACCCGCCTGGGCAGCATCCCACACCCGCCAGCCCTCCACCTTTGCCCTGGGCTGTGGGCAGGATGCTGGTGCGGGAAGGGAGGAAGGAAGGAAGGAAGGCAGGCAGGCAGGCTCTGAGGCCCTCCGAGGCCGTGGGCAGGGCTGGGCCGTGGGCAGGGCTGGGCCGTGGGCCACCAGGCTCAGGAGGTGAGCCCCTCGCCTGCCTGCCGTCTGGCCGGTCACCTCCCTCAGGGCCTGGAGGCGCTTCAGTCTGAAGTTGGGCTCTCGGCTCCTTCCCCCAAGGCGTCCACAGGGGCCCCGGGCCAGCCTGCCGCCCACACCCTGCTGCCTGGTACTGTCCCGTCCCGCAGGCATGGAGGAAGCACCTGCTGTGTCCAGGCTCCCAGGAGGCGGGGCTCCAGGCGCATGGGGATCAGCAGGCCGGGGCCCTGGGGGCCCTGGGAGCCAGCACGGCAGGGCCTCCGGACAGGAAGGGGCTCAGGACGCTCTGTGGACACAGCAGGCTCGCTCAGTCCTCTGCCTACAGACCAAGCTCCTCCCTCCTGCTCTGGGCCCTGGGGTTGGCCCCCCCAGTGGCCCCTGAGGCACCTGTCACCCCAGAGAGCCCGTCCCAGGGGCAGGGCTGGGTCCTTCCTCCCTCCTCGTGGTGGCAGGGGCCCCGGATCCTCCTGCGGCCTCGGCCTCCTCTCTGGCCTCGCCCTTAGAGGGAGTGCAGCTGGGGGCCTTTGTGGCATCTCCCTACATCCTCTCCTGGAAGGCAGGGGCTGTGGGTGACCTGGCGGAGAGTAAGTCGTGTCCTTCAGGCCTGGCCGGGACACGCTCCTCGGGGGCATGGCACGTGGAGGGGTTCCGGACACCCTGGCCGGGGTTTTGTACTCGGGTCCTCGCGCTGGAGCTCAGGGAGATGGGTGGGGCACATGGCCCCACTCTGGGGCATCCCCTTGCTCACCGTGTGTGCGTGTGTGTGTGTGTGTGTGTGTGTACAGGTGCCCCCGGCCCGCCTGGAGTGCCCATCATTGTGCGGTACAGCTCGGCCATTGCTATTCACTGGTCCAGTGGAGACCCAGGCAAAGGGCCCATCACCCGCTACGTCCTCGAGGCTCGGCCTTCAGGTACGTTCACCCGGGCTGAGGCGGCTGGGGGTCATCGCATGACAGGGTGCTTGTGCTCTGCCAGGGGGAAGCGAGGAGGGCCCCTGTGGCGAGTGGGACACGGGACTCGCACCCTAGTTAAGGCTCACCCTGGAGGCCCTGGAGAACAGGGTTTATCGCCGGGTGAGGACCAGCTCGAGTCGGGGGGGTCATCCAAGAAGCCAGAGGAACAAAGGTTTGGGCCCCTGTTGGCTAAACGCCCACTGCCTCCACGTGACCCCACTGACCAAAGCCCACCAGGAGGCTGGCCGTCCCCTGGAGAACCAGCGCCCCTTTGAGTGCCGTCTCTGCATCCCGGCTCTCGCCACAGTTCCTATCACGTCCCGGGCTCTCCTCTCAAGCCTGAAATCGAATCACGAGAACCTCTGAAGGCATCAGGAGCGGCTGGATAAGTCGCTGATGGGTCACAGCGACACCCGCGGCGGCCTCTTGGGCTCCTCTTCCCCCCAGGAGCTCCCGCCCCCGGCCAGCTCCCTCCGTTGCTGGGTTTCCAATTCATCAGAGGTGCTGGAGTTAGTACAGGCTGGAGGCTTGTTCTCGATGTTCCATGGATGTGTGACTAGGTAACCCAAGTTGAGAAAGAAAGGAAAAAAGAAGACTGTGTTGCTCCCGCACAAGCAGCAAATACTAATTGGGAAGCTGGCATCTTAGGAGCTAATACTCCTAATGGGGCCATTGGCACATCCCAGCGACATGGTTAGTACTGCAGGGTGGCTGAGCGCTAATCATCTCGATAGCAAATAATTCACTCCAGAAGTTCCAGGAAGCCGCCAGCACCCAGTCATTGCCTCAATCTTGGGCTAATAATTGCAGTCGCAAATATCATGTAAACAGCTATTATGTCCAGCAGCTCAGATCCAACGTGTAGCCGGAACATACAGGCAGCCTTGGCTTCCTCCCCACTCCAGATGGTCCCTCTCTGGCCCTCCAGGCTGCTGACTTGGCCGGGAGACCACCTCCTGCTTCTCCCATCCAGGGCCTGGAGCCTGTTTTTTCCATCCAAGTTGGCCTGCCGGGGTGCCAGGCTGTGGAATGTTGGCCCAGGACTTCAGCCCTGTGGATTTTCCAGCGTTCCCTGGGAGGCCCAGCATGGGACCTGGTGTTCTGGGTTTGGGGGCCGTGACTCGGTCCACATAGTTGTGGTCAAGGGCAGAGCATAAGAGGAAGGATCAGGCCAGGACCCCTTGAAGGCTGGGGGCACAGATTCCTCATTCTGAGGGTGAAATCGCCCTCGTCTTCAGCTCCCCCTGCACCGCTGTGCTTGGTTTGGGCAGAACCGACTAGACATGAGAAGCCACGTTCTGCAGACCAGGGAGGGACCCACCTGACATTTGGGACCCATGGGACCCATGCTGCATATCAGCTAAGTCCTGGGGCTGCAGGCCGGAGCCACAGCGTTTCGTTCCCGAGCTTGTGGTCTGGCCACATCATTTGTTCCTGCGTGGGGGTCAAGGAGGGGCAGACCGCAGGCAGGAACACTAACACTACCCTGTATGGCTTTTGTGGAAAGGGAGCAGAAAAATAGGGGCCTGGCTAAGTGAAAGTGAAAGTGTTAGTCGCTCAGTCGTGTCCGACTCTGCCACCCCAAGAACAGTAGCCCATCCGGCTCCTCTGTCCATGGGATCCTCCAGGCACAAATACTGGAGTGGGTTGCCATTTCCTTCTCCAGGGGATCTTCCAGACCCAAGGATAGAACCTTGGTCTCCTGCATCGCAGACGGATTCTTACCGTCTGAGCCACCAGGGAAGCCCAAGAAAAGGAGAGCCTACCTTCATGATAGAACAGTGTGCCTAGTCACTCAGTCGTGTCTGACTCTGTGACCCCATGGACTGTAGCCCGCCAGGCTCCTCTGTCCCTGGGATTCTCCAGCCAAGAGTACTAGAGGGGGTCGCTGTGCCCTTCTCCAGGGGATCTTCCCAACCCAAGGAACAAACCCACGTCTCTTGCATTGCGAGCAGATTCTTCACCATCTGAGCCACCTGGGACTCATGATAGCATATTAGGCAGCCTCTTAAAAGCCTGCTGGCCAGCACTTTTTACTGTCGTGGGAAATGAATCTATAGATTTCTTTTGCACAAAGTGCTGGATGGGGAGGCTCTTTCACTGGACGGTGGAGTTGGATTGGGTGTTAAAAAGTTTTCCACTTATGATACATTTTTCAATATTTTGCAGAGATTTTAATTAAAAAGAGGGAGAGGGAGTTCCTGGTGGTCCAGTGGTTAGGACTCAGCCAGGATCTGGCTTCAATCCCTGGTCAGGGAACTAAGATCTCACAGGCTGCATGGCATCAGTTCAGCTCAGTCGCTCAGTCGTGTCCAACTCTTTGCGACCCCATGGGCTGCAGCACACCAGGCCTCCCTGTCCATCACCAACTCCTGGAGCTTACTCAAACTCATGTCCATCAAGTCATTGATATCATCCAACCATCTCATCCTCTGTCGTCCCCTTCTCCTCCTGCCTGCAATCTTTCCCAGCATCAGGGTCTTTTCCAGTGAGTCAGTTCTTAGCATCAGGTGGCCAAAGTATTGGAGCTTCAGCTTCAGCATCAGTCCTTCCAATTCAAGCATCAGTCCTTCCAGTTTAAGACTGATTTCCTTTGGGATGGACTGGTTGGATTTCCTTGCAGTCATGGCTGGGATTAATTAATTAAAGTATAAAAAAAAGAATAAAAGGGTCAGATACTTGTAAAAAGTATCTCCTGAGGACCTACTCAGCGCCAAGCATGGGGGATTCGGTGTCAAGGGGGCAGGCCCAACAGGCCTGGGGTCTGGGAGCACCGGTTAAGGTCAGGCAGACTGCCCCCTCCCAACAGGTGCCTCCCTCTCTGTCCTCCCGCAGATGAGGGGCTCTGGGACATTCTCATCAAAGACATCCCCAAGGAGGTCACGTCCTACACATTCAGCATGGACATCCTCAAGCCAGGTGTGAGCTACGACTTCCGGGTCATCGCAGTCAATGACTACGGTTTCGGGACCCCCAGCAGCCCCTCCCAGTCTGTACCAGGTACCACCTACAGCGTGAGGGGTGGGGGGTCTGGGGAAGGGACGAGGGAGGAGAGGCAGCAGCCCCAGAGGCACTGGTCTGGGGACCCAGAAGGCATTGTCCTCTCAGTTCTCCGAAGCCAAGATCCCTGGGCTGGGGCCCGGGTCAGCCTTCAACTCCGGAAGGAGCTGGGGGGCAGAGGTCTTGGGAGTTCCTTTCCAAGGACTCCAGAAGCCCTGGGCAGCGGGCCCAGTGGGCTTGAGGATGAATCAGTGGGACCAAGATGGAAGCTTCCGTGGGCTTATCACCCAGGAAATCGAGGGCATCGGGTCATACACTGTGTATCCATGGAAACCACCCCCCAACATAGAGCCTGGAGCCTGTGAAGCTCAGGCCTGAGCGAGCAGCATCCTGCGAGGGCAGGACTCCATCCCTAGCCCTTCCTTCCTGCCTTTCTCTTCCCATCACCTCCGAGCTCACAGACGACCAGTATTGAAACCCACGGACCCACATCTAATCACTTTTAATAGGCGCTTCCCCTGAGACAGGAATAGCTTTCAAAGTTTCTACTCACTGGGCCAGTTTCAGAAGCCATATGCTTTTGCCCTTGGCCTGATTGATAGAACCAAATGACAGGAAGTCAGCACTTCAAGTCTGAAATAGAAGAGCCCGCCCCCTCAGTCAGCAGCGCGGATTAGTACCAGCCCCATGCAGGGAGCACAGTCCTGGCGGCTTTGAAAGAAGGGGAGTCTCCCTGGAGGAGCCTTTCTGAAGACCTGCTCATGTCCACCCTCCCGCCTACCAGAAAAGATTCTGTCCCTACTGAACCTTGGGAGAGAAACTGTCCCAGGCACACCACAGGCCAGGCAAGCACCTTTCTAGCACACATTGACATCTACCAAGGTAGCCCCTGGGCCATAAGTGGCAAGGAAAAATAAGAAAAAATAGCAAGCGCACAGGCCCTGCTCCTCCTGTGTGCTTAGCAGACATCACTAATCAATCCCAGCACTCAGGAGTCGAGAAACCTCCTCAACTCACTCTTCCTCCTGTATCTTTAGCAGACATCACTAATCAATCCCAGCACTCAGGAGTCGAGAAACCCCCTCAACTCACTCTTCCTCCTGTAGCTTTAGCAGACATCACTAATCAATCCCAGCACTCAGGAGTCGAGAAACCTCCTCAACTCACTCTTCCGCCTGTATTTTTAGCAGACATCACTAATCAATCAGTCTAGAAATGGCCTCAGCCCTTTCTCAAACCAGCCCTCCAGGCAGCCCCTTTACTGATAAACCAGAGCTGGCCCTTGAGATGAAACCATCCCTACCAACCCAAGATTCTACCTCGTTCTGAGGGCGCAGACTCACCTGCCCGTAAAATGTGAGAGCAGGTGGTAGGGTCCTAGCTGGAGCCACAGGCTTGGAGGCAGGACAGGTCTGAGCACCACGGACCTGACGCCCACTCCATGCTCCAGCCCAGAAAGCCAACCCCTTCTACGAGGAGTGGTGGTTCTTGGTGGTCATCGCACTTGTTGGCCTCATCTTCATCCTGCTCCTCGTCTTTGTGCTCATCATCCGAGGCCAGAGCAAGAAGTATGCTAAGAAGACAGACGCAGGTGAGCTGGTGGATGGGACTTTCTCGGGACCATCTCCCTTTTCGGCAAAGGTGGTGTGGGGGAGGTCTCTCCTGGAAAAGCAGCCACTCTGATGGGGGTGGGGGTCTCCTAGGGTTCCTACACACAGTCTCACAATCTCCATCTCCAGTTTTGGTTTAAACCCTAACAAAAGAAAGAGGGGGCAGCCCAGCCATAGGGGAAAGGGGCCACGCGGTCTAAAAGGATGGAGTGCGTGATGGATGTCAATCTCTGCCCTCCCCAGGCAACAGTACCAAGACTGGTGCGCTGGGCCATGGCGAGATGATGAGTTTGGATGAGAGCAGTTTTCCTGCCCTGGAACTCAACAACCGACGACTCTCTGTCAAGAACTCCTTCTGCCGAAAGAATGGCCTGTATACAAGGTAGTGGGCTCTCTGCATGGGGTGCCAGGCGGGTGGAGGTGGGGCCAGCATCGCCTGGGCCACAGAGCAGGCAGCATGCAGCTGGCTTCACCTCGTCCTGGAAGCAGCATGCTCAGTTGCTCGGTTGTGTCCGACTCTTTGTGACCACATGGATTAGCCCACCAGGCTCCTTTGTCTATGTAATTTCCCTGGCAAGGATACTGGAGTGGGTTGCCATTTCCTCCTCCAGGGGAATCTTCCTGACCCAGGGATCAAACCCGCATTTCCTACATCGGCAGGTGGATTCTTTACCACTGCGCCACCAGGGCAGCCCCCCTGGAAGCGGCATTCGCTAGGAATGGTCACTAGGCAGAGAGAGCCGAGCCCAGGCAGCTCCACAGCGGGGTGGGGAGAAAGTCACGAGGAGCTGGGGACAGAGGGTGTCTGCCAGCCACAGCAGGATGCAAATCGTTTGCACAACTTTGCAAACCACTAACTGCTGTTTGGGGCCAAGTGCTCCTGGTACAGGCCTGAAGCCCTGATAGCCACTGGCCCGAAAGGTGAGAGGCACCCAGTGAAAGTGGGCTGGGCAGACACACTCAAGAGCTGCCAGGAGTCCCCCATGACTGCTTCTGCCTTCGCCTGACCTTCCCGTTCTAGAAAGAGGGGATGCCCTCTCCCCAGGCACCTGCTCACACCCTCTGTGGCCATAGTCAGTTTTCTCCCACCCACCCTTGAAGTCTATACACCCCACATTGTCCTCAAAAGGCAGCATCCAAGAAGAGCCAACCAGGAGGGGACCAGGCTGCACCAGCTCCTATATTCGCCTGACTCCTCTCCACCCAGGGCCCCTGCTAGCCCCACCCACTGTGGCCCACCAGGCTGCCCGTTTCCAAGGTCAGGGTCAGTTGCTAGGGCTCACCTGAGCGTCACCTGATTGACCTGGCAGTTTCAGACATCGAGAGCATGAAGGAGAGGTTGGGGCTGCAGCTCAGGGGCTCCAGCCTCGGCCCCGTTAACATTCCCGGCTCATCGGAGGTGCCCACGGAACTGAGGGGATGCCTCTCCCAGGGCCAGCTCACAAAGGTTCCCTCTGTCTGGTCCTGAAAGGAAGAGGCGACGTGTGTGTTCAGCAGGAGGACTTCCAGCGGGAGGGGTGCACAGGCCAGCCAGGCCGAGCTCTCATCTCCCGCCAAAGCCAGCTTTCCAAAGAAAGAGCCATTTGAGGCCGTGGTGGCGGGCCCAGCGTGGCCACCATGGCCCCGCCAGGCTGGCTCCAGGGCCCTGCCACATGGAACAAGAGGGCGTTTCACCCACAGGCTGGCTTCGCCCGCCTCTCACACCCCCAGTGTACACACACCGCGGCCCCTGTGTGTCCCCTCCATCACTGTGTACACACAGAAATCCCACGTGCCCCAAACCATCCCCAGGCTCCTGAGGCCTGACCCAGGCACAGCGTGTGTCGCCAAGACGGTGTTAGCCTGGCCCCCCATCTCCCCCCTCCTGTTGGTGTCCTGTGTCTGCCTGTCTCGTCTAGTGATGCTGCTGCTAGCTCTGCTGTTTCTAAGTAGCTTAAAGATGCAGCTTTGTTGATTGGCATAAAATCCACGCAGATACGGTACAAGGGGTTGGAGGTGGCAGGGGTATTGCTTCTGACACGGTCACCGGCCACCAGGCTGTTCTCAGAGCGGCATTTCAGCAGGAAGCCACCTCCGGCTCGGGCGGGGCCGCTGGGGTTCAGGGCCTCTGTGCTATGAAGGTTTCCTGGAGCCGACGGGCCCGATCACGGGGCATCGGGCGCTGGGCAGGGCCCCCTGGCACCCCTTCCTGGGAAGACATGAGTAAGGCAGAGTCATGGGGGACCCCAGCCACCTGCCCAGGGCCTCTGGGAGCCTGCGTGGCCCCCAGCCCAGCCCCCCACCTCTCACACACCCCGCAGCAGGTGGAGCGCCCGAGGCGCCTGTCCTGGGTGTCTGAGATGACTCAGAGCCGGCTGGCCTCTCACTCCCTGGGAAGCGCACAGCTTTCTCCAGGGCTGGTTTTTCGAAGGTAGGGCAGGCCTTGGCCTGTCTCTGGTCTCCAAGCAGACGTGGAAGGAAGGAGGCCGTGTGCCTCTTTTCTCCCCCGACCCTCGGCATCCACTCTCTAGAGCTCCCCTTGTGAGTTTGAGAGTCACCTGGGGAGCTTGTCTGCAGGGCAGGTGTCCAGACCTCACCTGAGATTTCAGTGCCAGGGTCTCCGTGCGGCCCAGAAACGCTGTGTAACGCTCACTGCCAAGCCTCCCCTGCCTGGGGCCTTGGGAGCACCACTGGAGAAGCAGGGTGCAGCCTCCCCAGCGCCCCAGTGCCTGAGCCGGTGTGGGAGGCTGGTCCTGGGCCTACAAGGCCTAGAGACACACACACACACAGACACACATAGACACACACACACACATAGACTCACAGACACACATAGACTCACACACACACACACACACAGATTCACACAAGATACACGTACACACACACACAGACACGCATAGACACACACACACACATCCACACACACACACAGACACAGACACACACACACACACACACATCGACACACACATACACAGACACATCAGCACATACAGACACACACACAGACACACACAGACTCACACAAGATACACGCATGCACACACAGACACACATAGACACACACACACACATAGACACACACACATACACAGACACACAGATTCACACAAGATACACGTACACACACACACAGACACGCATAGACACACACACACACACATACAGACACACATAGACACAGACACACATAGACACACACACACATCCACACACACATCGACACATATAGACACAGACACAGACACACACAGACTCACACAAGATACACGCACACGCACACATAGACACACACACACACATAGACACACACACACATACACAGACACATCGACACATATAGACACACACACAGACACACACAGACTCACACAAGATACACGCATGCACACACACAGACACACATAGACACACACACAGACACACATAGACACACACATACACAGACACACACACACATAGACACACAGAGACACACACATAGACACACACACAGACAGACAGACACAGACACACATAGGCACACATACACAGACACACAGACACACAGACTCACAGACATACATAGACACACACACACATACACACACGCATACACACACACACATATAGACACACACACAGACACACAGACTCACAAGATACACGCACACACACACAGACACACATAGACACACACACACATAGACACACAGACAGACACACATAGACACACACACACATAGACACACACACACAGAGACACATAGACACGCACACACAGACACACAGACACACATAGACTCACACACACATATAGACACACACACAGACTCACACAAGATACACGCACACACACACATAGACACACACACACACACACAGACACACACACAGACACAGACACAGACACACACACACATAGACACACAGACACACATAGACACTCACAGGCACACACACAGACACACAGATACACACGCCCTAGAGACACACACACACACACACAGACGCACATACAGATACACACACACACATAGACACACACCCACTGGGAGGTTGCTGCTAGGCCTACAAGCCCTAGGGACATACACACACACACACACACACACACATACATACCTGCCCTGGGGTCTCCAGCCCGAGGCCCTGAGCCCCAGGGCCCAGGCCTGTCAAAACGCAGACACAGTAAGGAGAGACGGAGGGTCCCGCAGAGGGCCACCTGCCCCCCTGCCCCTCACCCTCCGCAGGTCTCCCCTCAGCCCCCCACTCTCCCCAGGTCTCCCCTCAGCCCTCCACCCTCCCCGGGTCTCCCCTCAGCCCCGACTCTCCCCAGTCTTCCCCCTGTCCCCACCCCCCCCCCCTCAGCCCCCCAGCCCCCGTCTCCCCCGCCCCCTCCCCCGGTCTCCCCCCTGTCCCCCACTCTCCCGGTCTCCCTCAGCCCCCACTCTCCCGGTCTCCCCCTGTCCCCACTCTCCCGGGTCCCCTCAGCCCCCAGCCCCCCCCCCTGTCCCCCCTCCCGGGTCTCCCCTCAGCCCCCTGCCCCCTGTCCCCTGTCCCCCACCCCCCGGTGCCCACAGCCCCCAGGTCTCCCCCCGGCCCCCCTCAGCCCCCTGTCGCCCACTCTCCCAGGTCTCCCCCCCGGCCCAGCCCGGGCAGCCTTCACTACTCCGACGAGGACGTCACCAAGTACAACGACCTCATCCCGGCAGAGAGCAGCAGCCTGACGGAGAAGCCCTCGGAAATCTCCGACTCTCAGGTGAGGGGCAGGAGGGCCTGGTGCCCGCTCGCGGTGGGGTGCTGTGTGAAGCCCCCCACCCCGGAGTATGGGCCTGCCCACCGCTTCCTGCCCTCCTTCCCTTTATGGACTGAAAAGATCGAGGGGCCCCAGGAAACCCCCTGGACGGCGCACTCAGGTCAACCGCCATGTCCGAGCTGCGCTCAGTCTGCACCTGGGCTGGTGGGGTCCCTGGAACTCCCAAGAGCAAAAGTCTTGCAGGAGCCCCCCAACATGCTCCGTCCCCGGTTGTCCTGGCCCGTCTCTCCTCAAAGACGAGGAGAGGGATGCAGACACTGGAGCCCTGCTCGGCCGGAGCCGGAGAACAGCTGAACCTAGCTAATCAGGGTCAGAATGAGCTCCAGAAGTGGGGGGCTGGGCCCCCAAGATTGGGAAGCAGTGCGGACCGCTAAGGCGTTAAGCTTTGGAGCTTTAGACCTGAGTTGTGTCCTGGCTCTGCTGCCCAGGAGTCAAGGGCCTCATGAGTGTACTGAGTAATATCTTGAAGCCTCAGTTTGTCTCGCTGCAGAATGGGCTCATGGGACAGTGGGGAGGATTTGCTGAGGTTACGTTCAATGAATGTCAGCTCTTAATACTGAGAAGGGGGTGGTGCCTTTGGGAGACATGGAGCTTTAGAGAGGCTGCCATTGGGTGGTCAGGCAGGGTCATGCGTGGACACTCTGCCCCGAGCTTTGGGGAGAGGGGGTCTGGTGCATTCCAGCCGAGTGATGTTACAGCCTCTCGCCCTAGCCCTCCTGGCCTTGGCCAAGCCTGCTGGTTGCCAAGGAAGGGGCCGCAAAAGGCCACGGTGTCCCACGCCCTGGGCCTTGCTGTCCGGTCCTGGGAGAGGGTGAGAAGGGAGAGAGGCCAGCAGGAAGTGGGGCTGCTGGCCGGGCAGGAGGTGCCAGCCAGCCTGGGGTCCAGTCGCGGCCCCCTGGACCGAAGGCCTCTCTCTTGCTCACTGCTGTTTTGTTCGGCTCCAGGGTTACCATCAGGCTTGGCAGAGCCGGTGAGGCTGGAGCTGACACCACAGCTCAGAGCTGGCAGAGGCCAAGACGCAGCTTAGCCTGGTTTACATGGGCACCCACGTGATCCAGGTTATGGCATCTCGTTGTGAGTAGTTAACTGTTTGCTGCCACGCCCATACTGGGACTTACATGGCCGTGCTTCCTGAAGCACTTTTTCTTCTTTCTCCCCAAAGATGGTGATGAGCCTTTGGCTTGTCGGTACCCAAGGTAAAAGTCAAAAAGGTAAAGGGAGACTCCCCTGGTAGTCCAGTGGTTAAGACTCTAGGCTTCCAATGCAGGGGGCACAGGTTCAATCCCTGGTCAGGAAGCTAAGATCACACACACCTCACAACGCAGCCAAAAAAACAAAATTAAAGGGATTTCCCCGTGTCAGTGGGGCAGTCACCAAGGGCTTCCTGAGCCCCTTCCTGTCTGTGGAGAGGGCATTGTGGTGGCCGGCAGAAGAGGCTCCCTGTTGACTCTGCTCAGCCCCCCTGACCTTCTGCAGAGGGCATTGTGATCCACGCTCATCAGCTGAGCGCCGACCTTTCAGAGAGTAACTCCTCTGAGTCCACAAGGGACTGCCCCAGTCCCGGGAGCTCTCTGAGCACCCTGCGTGAGTCTGGGGGACACCCACATGGGATGCAGAGCTGGCCCCTGAGGCCATGCCAGGGCCCCCCAGCCTTGAAGAAGTTGCTGGGAGAAGAATTCCCATCCCAGGAGCATCCCACTTCAGAAGTCACCCCAGGATGGACAGAGCACCCGGAATCCTCCTTATAGCTATTGGTCTCATTTATTCAGAACAAACCCTTCACTTGAACACTGTTTCCATAGCAAACTGGGACCAGTCACTACCCCACCCCCCGCCCTCTCCGGGAGCGCACACCCTAGAGAGGAGGCTTTCTGGTTCCAGAATGCCAGATCTGAGGACCACAGCCCAGGCCTGGAGCTCCGTGTGCGGCCTTTGGGATAGTTGGGGTTTGATCTGGGGCTGGATTCAGTTGACTTGGGTTTATGTACTCTGTTCTTTTTCTTTTGGGAGGGGGCTTCAGCACGCAGCATGTGGGGTCTTAGTTCCCTGACCAGGAATTGAACCAGTGCCCGTTGCAGTAGAGGCACAGAGTCCTAACCCTGGGCCACCAGGGAATCCCCGGGCTTATTTACTCTGAAAGCTAAGTTCCCTGAGGGCAGGAGAGCCGAATTCAGTCCCTGGGTCCGGAAGATCCCCTGGAGAAGGAAATGGCAACCCACTCCAGGATTCTTGCCTGGGAAATCCCATGGACGGAGGAGCCTGGCGGGCTACAGTCCATGGGGTCAGAAGAGTTGGACACGACTAAGCAACTGAACTGCCAGCACGAGTTCCTTGAGGGCAGGGACCGTGACAGTTTTGCTCACGCTGTATCCCCAGTGTCCTGCACGTCACTGGGATGTGGTCAATCTGTGCGTGTCTGTTGAAACCATGAAAGAGTTACTGGAGAAGGTCATCAGGCTGAACAGACTCAAGACCAAGTATGGTTAGCAGGATAGAGAAACAAAGATTTGTGATTGTAAGCTTTCCTTTTCAACCAGCATCAGATCTCAGACATTCAAAGAGGCCCTTCAAAGTGGCAGTGATGACAACAGCTGCGCCCGCCGTGGGCTACCCAAGCGCCTCACCACAGCGTAGCTTCACACCGACCCTCCGAGCCAGGCCTCAGTGGCATCTTTGTACGAATGGGAAAACTGGGGTCAGAGAGCTTAAGCGAGTTGACTCAGGTCCGAATGTGCAAACTCAGGGTCCCAGCTCCGTGTGGGCTGGAGTCGGGGGCAGATGGGAGACAGAGCAGCTGGCCGCCCTCGGATGTCCACTGAGTGATGCTCCGCATACCAGTGCCCTGGGGCGGGGGGACACGGGGGACTGGTGGCCGAACCTCCCAGGGTCCGCCTGGGCCCTTTCATCTCTGCAGATGCCAGCGCTCTCCATAAATAACTCCCTGTGCTGCTCGCTCGCCCCCGTGAGAAGCAGCTGGACTGCACATTAGTGTCCAGAACGTGCAGCACCCAGCCTCACGACTTCCAGCTCCGGGCTCACAGGAGAGGCGCTGTTAGTCCTGCCCGGGGAACCTCCCTCAGGGTCAGCAGCCAACCCCCGACCCCTCGGGCCAGCTGTCTTCCTGAAGCCCCCGCCCCCAGGCCCCGTGCCACCTGGTTGGAACTCTTAAGTCAGACCACCCAAAAGTCGCCCTCCGGAACTGGATTCTTCCGTTCCTAGCTGCCCAGCCATTTCCCTGTGATATGGTAATAAACACAAAGTCAAGGCTTCTTATAAACAAACACACATGCTGCCATGTGGGAAAGGCCAGAACAGGGCTGTGGGTGGAGGCCGGAGGAGGGAAGGGCCGGTTTCCCTCCAGAAGGCACGGGGTGGGGCTGGGGGCCGTGTCTCCAGGGGTCTGTGGAGAAGGAGGTTCCCCGGCAGGGGGACCCACAAAGGCTGAGGCTTATGTGATGGAACTTCTAAAAACAAAGTATGGCCACGGTCCAGCTTCATTTCAAAGTCAGAGCCCACGATGGGTAGAAAA
Source organism: Bos mutus (assembly GCF_027580195.1). Lineage (NCBI taxonomy): Eukaryota > Metazoa > Chordata > Mammalia > Artiodactyla > Bovidae > Bos > Bos mutus. The sequence goes on along the minus strand of NC_091635.1, from coordinate 5,397,871 downwards.
ATCACATAGTTAGCACACAAGTAAATCTCAATGGAGAGAAATTCCAAGGCGATGGCAAGCCTCTCTTAATCAGTACTCAGTTCTCTGTGATGTCCTGGGTCAGCCCTGTAAGCTCATTATCATGAAATTGAGCCTAAAAGAAAAAGGAATTATCAATCAGTTCCGTTCAGTTCCGTCGCTCAGTCGTGTCCGACTCTTTGCAACCCCATGGACTGCAGCGCACCAGGCCTCCCTGTCCATCACCAACTCCCAGAGTTTACTCAAACTCATGTCCATTGAGTCGGTGATGCCATCAACCATCTCATCCTCTGTCATCCCCTTCTTCTCCCACCTGCAGTCTTTCCCAGCATCAGGGTCTTTTCAAATGAGTCAGCTCGTCACATCAGATGGCCAAAGTATTGGAGTTTTAGCTTCAGCATCAATCCTTCCAGTGAATATTCAGGACTGGTATCTTTTAAGATGGACTGGTCGATCTCCTTGCATTCCAAGGACTCTGAAGAGTCTTCTCCAACACCACAGTTCAAAAGCATCAAGTCTTCGGCGCTCAGCTTCCTTTGTTATCAATACATAGGACCTGTTAGATTGTATATACTGTTTATTGAGCACCCAATCCGAAGAGTTAGCCAGGAGTGGCTCTAAGGATTGTTTACGAATGGCACTTCTTAACCCATGACCCCTGGGGGAGGCCTGGATGGAGGTAGTGGCCGCACACAGGTTGGGTCCTCTGTAGCACCCGGGAGGGGTAGGGCGCCCAAGAACCCTGGAGGAAAGTGTCCCCCAGGGGGAACCTGGGCCGCGGGTTGGGGCCGGGCTCCAGCTGCCAGTCTCCGAAGGAGCTGCCCAGGGTGACACCTCACCTGGGGCAACACTTTCCCACCAGGCTTCTTGAGATTCAACAAGATAAGGGCTCCCAGGTGGATTCCCCAGTGGCGCAGTTAGTAAAGAAGCCGCCTGACAATGCAGGAGACTCAAGGAAATGAGGGTTCTGTCCTGGGCCAGGAAGATCCCGTGGAAGAGGGCATGGCGACCCACTCCAGCACTCTTGCCTGGAGAGTCCCGTGGACAGAGGAGCCTGGCGGGCTGCAGTCCAGGGGGTCACAGAGAGTCGGACAGAGCTGAGTGCACACACACATACCCAAGGGCTCTCTGCCTGGTCCCCGAGCCCAGGACAGCGCTTGCCTGTCTCCTGCTGATCTGATACCACTGTCCCTGCTTCCAGAAAGAGACAGAATAGAGAAAGGCCTTCCTTTGCTCCCTCTCTTTTGTCTCAGTCCTTTCTCGGGGTCCTCCCTCCCTCAGGTCCCCACCTCACTCGCTCTGAGCCTGGAGGCTGCCCTCTCCCCCTTCCCCGGGCCCGGTAATTGCTGATGGAGTGGCTTTGAGCTGCTGTTAAGAGGCCTGGGAGCTGAAGCGGTGGCCTGATTGCCTGGCAGCCAGGGACTGGCCATGAAAGGCCCCCTTTGTGCTGGGCCGGCGACTGGGAAGCTGCATTCAATTACCGAGGGCCTGGCGAGAGTTGAAAGCAGGATTGGGAGCCCCTGGCCCCCCCCTCGCTTTCTTTCTTCTCTTCATACCCCACCCCCGTCCAGAAAAGAAACAGATGTTCTCGGAGGTGGAGACAGAGGGGAGTGCGTGCAGAGACCCCCTACTGCGGTGTTGGGGAGCTGGGGGAGGGGCGGACCAGACTCTAGCCGCCCTGCCTGTGCCCGCCCCCGCCGCACCCCTCCTCCACCGGCTTTGCTGTCCCAGTCCAGTGGCACACAGTAGGTGCTTAACAGAGGGCAGGAGATGATTTGGACGAATGGGCTTTGGTTTGGGCCCCCAGGAGGGCCAGAGAGGCCCCTTCCCCACCCTGCTGGTCACAGCTTCATCCTGGGGGTGGCAGTGGGGTTGTGGGTAGGCAGGAACCAAGCATTCTCCTTGCCGGGCTGTCTGAGCACTGGTCAGCCTCCCCTTGGGACTTCCTGGCGGTCTAGTGGTAAGTCTGCGGTGTGAGTTCAGTCCCTGGTCAGAGAACTAAGATTCCGCAAGCTGCATGGTGCGGCAAAAATAAATTTAATTAAAAATGTGAGTCAGTCTCCCCTATCCCGTGCCCCTGTGATCTTTCCCAGAGGGGCTTCAGGCCCCATGTCAACAGACCCCTTTCACTTTTCCCCTAATGATACCTTTAGACTGTTCTCGCATATATTAGTTGAGTTCATCCTGTGAACGTCAGGATCCACCCATTGTACTGACCAGGATACTGAGGCCGAGAGAGGATAGGTCCACACTTACCCAGCTGGGAAGGGACAGAATCAGGCGGTGCTTCTGTCCCCCCACCCCCCCAGCCTGGAGACTCATTCACTCCAGACCCACAGTGATTTGGGGATGTGTCTCCAAGGCTGGGGCCTGGGGCTCGCTGAAGTTCTAGAACATCTAGTAGTCACTCCAGCCAGTCGGTGGGTGCCCTCCAAGAGGGAGCTGACCTGTAGGGAAAACCGTGGGGCCCCTCTCTTGATCCCCAGACTCACAGACCCTCACTGTGCCTGGACCCCAGGGACCGCGCCCCCCCAGCCTCCTGTACCCTCCACGTCTGGCTCAGACCTCCTGCCCCTGGGCTGGCCTCACTGCGGCCCCGGGCTTCAGGAGCCCACCCCCGGCCCCCTTGCCTGCCCTTGGCATACGGAGCCCTGCGGTCTCTGCAGCCCCTTTGTTCGCTCCTGGGCTGGCAGCTGGGCTGTCGGCAAAGAAAACGCTTGTATTGTGCTGCTCTGCATCACGGGAGAACGGGTGAGGGATTCTCCATTGTCGTGGGCAGCCGGCCCTGCCTGCCAAGACGATGGGGGTCCTGGGAGTGCCTGCTGGGGTGGCGGGAGCGCTGTGGGGGCTGAGGAGGGGGGTGGAGAAGAAGAGCCAGAGCACATGAATCAGCAGATCAGTCTGGGAGCATTTAACATCCCCTTCGAGGACAGAGGAGTTCCCCTTCCCCTTCTTGTGACCTCCAGGCAGGAGTTCGGGAGTTCGGAGCATGTGTAGGTTTCGGAAAATCAGGCCAAACTGTGTTCAGGTCCAGCTCATCCTTTCCTTGGGCAAAACCATCACTCTGTCTTCAGCACTCAGGTAGTAGCATCATCATAGCTGCAGAACAGAGGTGTGAAATTTAAAGACGAGAACGCAACTCAGCGTTTCCTCCTGTCTGGCAGCGAGCCTGCTCCAGAGTTGGTGTCATTTTAGTTCTGTGCTTTGTACCCGTTTCCCTTGAAGGCTTAGATGCTGCAAAGGGCTTTGAGTTCCTGAAAACAGGTGCACACTACCTTTCCCACACATGGCTCAGAACCTTTGGGCAAGGGCAACGCTCTGTTTTCTTTTTTCTCCTTTTCTAAGATTTCTGTGCTGAGTTTTTGGCCACGGTGGGTAGTTGCCGTGCGCGGGCTTCCCACTGCATGGCTCCTCGCGTTGTGGGGCAGGGGATTTAGGCGTGCTCAGGCTTCAGTGGTTGTGGCTCACGGGCTTAGCTGCTCCGGGACATGTAGAATCTTCCCAGACCAGGGATCAAACCGGTGACCTTCCATTTTAAGATGGGTTCTCAATCACCAAACCATCAGGGAAGCCCTCCATTTTCTTTGCCTATAGAGCAAGACACAGATGATTACCCTGGACTTGTTTATACTGTGCTCACTGGACTGCAGGGTTTGCCAATGTGTATTTCACTCCAGCTGATAAAATGAATTTACTGCCTCTAAGCATGTATTCACTGGGCAGAGATGAGGCAACTCGAGCTTGGTCTTCTAGAATGATATTTGTTGAGCATGTACTGTTCACTAAAACCAGTGCATCCCTTCCAGAGAGTTCTAAAGGCCTTTCCATCTGCTGTCTTTTTAGTTCTCAAAACATCGCTGGGAGCTGGGGGTGGGGAAGAGATGCATGATATTTTTAGCTCCACGATTCAGAGTCGAATGTTACTTTACAAACCAGATGGACTCTTCTCTTGCACCGATTTTCCCAAAAGCCAGCTAGAGCACGGGCCAAGGACCCCAGAATATCAACCGTATTAAGGATAATTTAATTTTTTTTATTTCTCCCCCAGAGCTTCAGGGTCATCACCGTGTGAAAATTCAGAACTTCTGTTGATAATCTTTCTCGTGCTTCTTTTATAACCGAGTGTGGCTTTTATTTTGGATCACACGTGGGTGAGCATCAGCATTTTGTTCAGCGCCAGGAGCCTCAAAGGCCTTCCAATCTGGTCCTGGCTTTGTCCCCAGTCACACAGTAAGTCAGAGGCTGGATCGGGACTGGAACTCAGGGTATCATGCGTGGGCCTCTGCTTTATTTACTGTCTTAGAGATGTGTTTTTATTTATCCATCTGGTTGCGTCGGGTCTCGGTTGCAGCGCACAGGGGCTTCTGTTGCAGCGCGGACTCTCCAGTTGGGGTGTGCCAGCTTGGTAGCTGTGGTGTTCAGGCTCCAGAGTGCTCAGGTTTACTTTCTCCGTGGCATGGAGAATCTTAGTTTCCCAACCAGGGATCAAACCCGCATCCCCTGCGTTGCAAGGTGGATTCTTAACCACTGGACCAGCAGGGAGGTCCCTGAACCTCTATTTTTAAATGTCGGTTGGTTATTCTTCAGGTTTGATGAGGCCAGCAGATCAGGAGATGACTGCTAGTGGAAAGATAGCTTATTATTTGCAGATCCCCAGAAGAGGGGGCACAGCAGGCCACGTGGAGCCACATGAGGAAGTACCAGGCTTGGTGAGGAGGCGGATGGAGCAGGAAGGAAACAGGAAAACTCACCCTGCACCCTTTATTCAGGTTCCCAGAGGCAAGGCAAGCAGGCTTAGCAGAGTTTGATGAATTCAGGGGACCCTGGAGGGTAGGGGCTGCCCCTAGTTGTCTGGTACCTGACCCTGCGGTGATTGGAGGCAGGAAATAGTGGGTCCAAGTCAGCGTGTAAGCGCCCATCAGAGGAGGCGATGCAGGCAGGGGCTCTGGGTATAAAAAGCTGCTTGCTCTCTAAGACCTGTCTAGTCTTGGGAGGGGCAGTCCCTCCAGGGTCAGCAAAGATAACAAAGCATCAGGAATACAGAAAGGAAAGAACCATAATGCATGCAACCTCGGAAAACACCATACTAAACAAAAGAAGCTCAGACACAAAAGCTGCATACAGTGTGATTCCATTTTTATGCAACATCCAGAACGGGTCAATCCGAGGGGTGGAGAGTAGATGGGTGGCTGCAAGGGGTAGGGATTGGGGGAGGAGGTTGGGGAGGAGGAAGTGGGGAGCGACTGCTTAGTGGGCGCCGGGTTTTACTCTGTGGTGATGATGGAAATGTTTTGAAATGAAAAGAAGCGATGGTTGCCCGACAGTGTGCATGTACCAAATGCTGGTGAATCACACCCTCGACAGTGGTATGTGAATTTCACCTTGATTTTTTTTTCTTTTTTTTTTTTTTTTTACTGATTCATGGAGCTCTTTTTCTTTTTTAATTGAAATTTATTTTTCAATTGCAGTATAATTGCTTTACAGTGTTGTGGTGGTTGCTGCTGTACAGCATGAATCAACTATAAGTATTAATAGATACATATATTGTGTATATACATATATAACATATATATATATATATATCCCCTTCCTCTTGAGCCTCCCTCCCACCCCGCATCCCATCCCTCACTTTGATTTTTTTCAAAAGCTTAGAACTTGGGTCTTCTGGGTCACGTCGGCGTCCGCAGGCTCTGTGCCAGCTCTGGGGGAGACACTTCCTACCCATCACGTGTTCTGAATGCCTTTCACCCCCGTGGCAGACTCGGGGCTGACATGCCCACGGTGCAGGGCGCCGAGGAGGCTGAGTGGAGCTTCAGCCCAGAGTGCTCTGTGCCTCCCAGCCCTGACCGCGCTGACCCGTCCCCAGGGTCGCTGACATCCTATCGGTTCTCTGCTCTCCCAGGGAAGCGACAGCGAGTACGAGGTTGACGCGAGCCACCAGAAGGCCCACTCTTTCGTCAACCACTACATCAGCGACCCCACCTATTACAACTCCTGGCGCCGCCAGCAGAAGGGCATCTCTCGGGCCCAGGCCTACAGCTACACGGAGAGCGACCCGGGCGAGCCGGACCACGCCACCCTCTCCAACAGCAGCAGCGCCCAGCAGGGCAGCCTCTTCCGGCCCAAGGCCAGTCGGACCCCAACGCCCCAGAACCCCCCGAACCCCCCGAGCCAGCAGAGCACCCTCTACCGCCCCCCCAGCAGCCTCGCCCCGGGCTCCCGGGCCCCCATCGCAGGGTTTTCATCGTTCGTTTGATGTCGTTCTCGGCGGCGGAAGAGGAAAAAGAAAACACGGCACCCAGCTCCTCTCCACCCCTCCCCGCACCGCCTGCCAGAAAACAAAAACACCGAGAAACCAAGTCAACTTTTCACCTCCTGAGTTTATTTTTCCAGAGATTCCAGGGCCAGCAAAGCCAGTGTGGAGAAGCATGGAGAAAAACCACGAGGGGACGTGTGTGGCCTCGAGATTGTGGGGTTTGCTGCGGCTTCAAGGGGCTGAGCGGGGGTTGGGGGGGGCGGGGGGCGGCTGCGGTGCACACCAAGTGAGTTTAGGCCGATGGAGGCAGAAGGAGGGAAGGAGGGAGGGAGGGCAAGGACTGGAGGGCCGTCAGGTGGGCGTGACCGGGGCCAGGAAGCTTCTGGAAGTCCAGCCCTTCCCCGTGTGCTGCAGCTCTGGGCCCAGTGCTAGCTGGTGCTGGGACGGGCATCCCGGGTGGGGGCAGGCGCCCCTCCCCCCGCCCCCTGCAGCCTGGCTTCTCCACACCCTCCCCCCGCCCCCTGGCCCTGCTCAGTCTCCCCACCAAGCATCTGGTTTATTTAGGAAAATGAAACCAGCTCAAGGGTGAGACTTTGCCTACCCAGCTCCTTGCTCCTAACTGACCTTTCTGTTGTGAATACAAGGAAGAGGAGGGTCCTTGGGGCTGGGGGAATGCTCCTCACTCCCACCCACTGAACCCAGCCATTCCTTTACTTGAATTCACTTACCCACCCCCCCCCCCCGAGCGCAGACTCGGAGAGATGGACTCAGGAACACAGTGGGGGCGCTGGCCCAGCACCCCTGGAATAACGGAGCGTGGGGCAGGCCGTTGGGACTGGAAGAAGGACGCTTGGACTTTCTTCTAATTCAGGTACCATCTGCCCCTCCTCCCACCTTCTTAAAGGAAGACAGAAAAAGGGGCTACAGAGACAAGAAAAGGGACTGCAGGCTAGGTTGGGGTGAGGCATGACACCTTTACACACACACACACACCACCACCACCAACACCACCACCACCACCACCCCCTACACAGACACACCATGCACTCGCAAGGAAAAGGGTCCAGGGATCCCCTCCAGGTGAAATCCCTTTGGGTCCTCCTAGCCAGCAGGGCACTCACTTTCAGGTCTGTGTCCCTCGTTCCCAGCCCACTGTTCTTCGTGTCTAAGACCCCCGGCGCTTCAGTGCGGGGGCACAGGAGCCCAAGGGGCGGGCCAAGTCCCTGGCGCAGAGGCTGGAGCTCCCAGCACCTGGTTTACAAAGGCAGAGGCCACCCCAACCCTCAGAAACGTCTTCCAGACTCGGCTCAGCCTGCCAAGGCTCAGCAAGGTCCTCCTCCAAACTGGACACGAGCTCCCGGGGTGCACAGCCAGGGCTCCAGGAGGAGCGGGTCAGATGGGACCACGGGACAATTATAGCTGATGGGAGGCAGAGCTTTCACACACCTGCGCGCGAGTTGCCCAGAGGAATGTTCTTTAAAACGCTACTTCTGGTGCCCTGGGTCTTCCCATCAGCTCAGAGCTTCCAGATACAGGGGTTTAAGGAGGAGCCTTTCCAGCAAATTCCCTGGGTGCCCACCCCACCCCATCCCAGAGCCCTGCAAAGGGGCCCACACCCAGGCTGCTCTCGGAGAGGGGTGGCCGGGGTGGGACCCCTCAGTGGAGAGCTCCAGTCCCAGTCGCCCCCCCCAACCCCTGACCCGGGAGGAGGCCACGCCCCATTGAGGGCAACCTGGAGAACCAGGGACGATCTGAGAAACAAGCCAAGGACACTGCAGGGCTGTCCCCTCCCCACCAGCCCCACCACGGGTGCCTGGAATGGAAGCAGGGCTGGGGGTCCTTGGCATGCCCCCCAGCTGGGGGCTCCTCCCCAGGCACTGGGACCCCAGGAAACGTGATGGGGAAAAGTGGAAAGATGGCTCCACATACAGGCTGACCCACCTCTGGGGTCCAAACAGCACCTTCCCAGCTCAGGGGGTCTGGAAAGGGAAGCAGGGTCTTTCCCCCCAGGGAGGACACAGGCCTGAGGCTCATCTGGCAGTTGCTCTTCCCTCCCTCTCTCTTTAAAACCAGCTCATCCGTTTCTCTGCTGTGTATTGAACCATAGAAAGTCCTTCCTGGTTTACGTGAAGAACCTCTTCTGGCCCAGCCCAGGGAGGGACTGGGGGGAGGGAGCCGGGACTGGGAGAAACGCTGTGTGGACACGCGCGCAGTTCACAGGAGGCCAAATCCTTTTTGCCTTCCGCGGATCACCTTGTGCATTAAGACGCTCGCCCTCCCCGCCCCTGCGCTCCTCCACACCCGCGCTGACGCTAGCGTGCCACTGTGGGGCGGCGCCCACGCCCACCTGGGCTCTCGCTCACCTGGGCTTACGCAAGCGCGCGCGGGTACACACACACTGCGCGGCGTACCTGCGTCAGCAACCCCCTCGGAGGGGCCGACTGCCTCCAGGGAGACACAGGCAACGTGAGTCTCGCCCATGGGGCGAGGCTGGGCTCTGCTGTCTGAAAGGGCAGGGCGAGGACACTGCCAACCAGGGCTCTTCGAGGAGCCGGAAGGCGGGCGGCCCCGGGTGAGAGTCCCACCCTCCGTCCATCCCCACCCACCTGGAACGGTGCCTCCGCCGCCCCAGCCACACCTGGAAGCCCGGCTTCCAGCCGTGGACCTCTAGATTCCCAGGAGGACTGATCCTTGTCCTTGTTTACATATCTGCTGGGGCAGTGGTGGCTCCTGTCCGGACACCTGGCCGCGCTGGAAAGGTGTGTGTGTGGGCACTGCCCATGGGTCACGGGGAGCCTCCCTGCCCTTTGGCTTCTTGGGCCGGTGACGTCAGACCACGTGTTGCCCTGACTCCCCTGGAGTGGGCTCACCTGGGGACAGCGCCTGGCTCCTCACCTGGCCCTGCCCCGCCGTGGTCTCCGGAAACCTGGTGTTGCCCCGGGCAGCTCACACCTGGCGCACTAGCACGGCCTTTGCCCTCCTGGCCGCGCCTCCTGTGTTCACATCCCTTCCGCACCCAGACTGCCAAGACGACCAACCAAAACGCTGCCCTGGGCTCCAGAAGCGCCCTCCTCCGGGGGTCCGGGGAGTCCGCGGCGCCGGGCCGTCTCCCCTCCAGTCTCCGGACTGACACTGCCCAGACTCAGAAGGAAAAGGAGGCCTCCGGCCGACCCGCCCGGCCGCTCTTTGGCCCGAGGCCTTCTGTCTCTGCCCGTACTTCCCTGGGCAGAGCTTTCAAAGGTGCCAGAGCCCTCCGCCCCTCCATGCCCCACTCTGGGAGGGGGCTTCCCTCACCTGGTGCCCAGCAGAAGGTGCCCACACTTGTGAGGGTCTGGAGGGCACCAGCGGGGAGGGGGCCACCTGAACACCCGCTCTGGCTCCCCAGTGCCTCTGTGGGGAACTACCCAGCGGCCACTCGACCACCCCCCCAGCACAGGTGCCCTCTTGGGACACGCACCACCCCCCCTTTGTTTCTGTAAAAATAACCAAAAGCATTTAAATGTGTTACCTTCTTTTACACACACAGACTCCAAAAACAAAAACCAACACAAATCTTTATTTTTTTGATTTAAAAGATATAAGAAAAATTATGGGGAGAGTATTCATTATGGCAGGTGTCTTATCTGTAAGAAAAATATATATATATGTCATATAGCTTGTTAGCAGGTTTATTTTTTGAATGAAAGGTAACAAAGAAATTGGTTTGAAATATATACCACAAGAGGTCCCATGTCCCGTCAAACTTGTCAGTATTTTATAAATAAACTTTTTTTTTTTGGAATTCTGAAGCAACATTCATTCTTCTCCTCCCTGGAGGGCAACCCCACCCCATATCACTCTCAAGTAATCTGATCCTGAAACACCCATTTTTAGCCTTGCTGTGGTTTTGCAAAGAGAGTCAAGGGTTCAAAGTTTTCTGCTTTCTTAATTCAAGGGTGAGTGGACGTCTGTGCCTTCAAGTGAAATGCACTGTTTTGTTTATTTTACACTTAAAAAAATTTTTTTGGTTGCCCTCAGGATCTTCCATCTTTATTGTGGCGTGCGGGATGTCTTACGTGGGATCCAGCTCCCTTACCGGGGATTGAACCAGGGCCCTTTGCATTGAGAGTGTGGGATCTGGATCACCAGCAACCGTCCCTATTTTACACTTTCAAGATAAGAGCCTCTTAGATTATGCTCAATTAGAGGCAAAATGATATTGATGAACCGTAATAGTAGTAGCAGTTGCTAATGCTCCTATTCACCGAAAGGACTGATGCTGAAGCTGAAGCTCCAGTACTTTAGCCATGTGATGTGAAGAGCTGACTCATTGGAAAAACCCCTGATGTTGGGAAAGATTGAGGGCAGGAGGAGAAAGGGACAACAGAGGATGGGATGGTTGGATGGCATCACTGACTTGATGGATGTGAGTTTGAGCAAGCTCTGGGAGTTGGTGATGGGCAAGGGAGGCCTGGTGTGCTGCAATCCATGGGGTCACAGAGTCGGACACAACTGAACAACAATGCTCCTATGGCATTTACCCTGTGCCAGACGCTGTTGTAATCACTTTACATTGATTAACTTCCTGGAATCCTTGTGCTTACCCCCTGGGAGGGAAACTGGATCACGGAGAACTTAAGTGGCTTGCCCCTGAGTATTGGAAAAACCAGGATTTGTTCTAAAGCAGGCTGGTTCTAGAGATAAACGCTGCCTCTCTGATAATTGACAGTAAGTTTCTTGCTCATTTCCACCTTACTTTTGACAAAGCCAGCACCTCATATCCTAGTGATCCTGATATAGCAAGAACCACTGTGGCATGTGGTGACTCTATCCTAGTTAATCCACCCAGATTTAGAGTTAGGGCTTGACTTGCTGAATTTCTGAGTACACAGGTCTTAGACTAGACTACATTTCTCTCCCACAAGTTAAATCAGAATGGATTCAAATAAGAGAGAGTGATGGAAAAATAATTTTAATAGTACATATAATGCAGGACTTCCCTGGCAGTCCGTTGGTTAAGATTCTGCACTCCAAAGCAAGGGGCATGGGTCCAGTCCCTGGTCAGGGAACTGAGATCCTGCATGCCATGGGTGTGGCCAAAAGTGAAAATCATCATCATAAAATAGTACTTGTGATGCCAATCAATTTTACATAGTACCCTTCTTTATATAGTCTACGTTGTATAATGAGTTTTTTGTTTTGTTTGTTAAGTCATCCCACTCTTTTTCGGTCCCATGGACTGCAGCTCACCAGGTTCCTCTATTCATGAGATCTTCCAGGCAATAATCCTGGACTGAGTTGGCATTTCCTTCTCCAGAGAATCTTCCCAACCCAGGTATCAAACTCACATCTCCTGCATTGGCAGACAGGTTCTTTATCATTGAGCCACCTGGGAAGCCCTGTATAATGCATGTCAGATATTTATACATACAAAGGCTACTCAACTAATCAAGACATAATTAAAGCAGGGAATTTAAAACATGTAAGAAGGTATGTACCTTCTTCACTTTATTTTTACTTAAAACTTGAAAATAAGATTAATCCACCAATCTGTTCATATTGGATGTAGTACTTTTACTTTTTTTTCTGTGTGTAGAGTTTTGGTCTTTCTTACACACCTAAAATGTATCATCAGTGAATTCCAGTTTCTATCTCTTTAAAGCAAAAATGTACAGGAACTTGGAACTGAAGATTTCCAGTTTCTGGCTTGTGAGGAGCTTGGAAAGTGCGAGCCCATTCAAACAACGAGTAGAAAGCCAAGCAAATGGAAAAATCAACACTTCTTAGATTCATAAGAGAAGTGAACAAAGTCTCAGGACCAACTGCTGTCCCCAAAATTGGAGGAACGGGTGAATACAGAGGATCTCCACGTCCCAGAGTAGACATGATGAGTTGGTATAAGAGCCAAATCCTAGATTTTATTTTATTTGATTGTTTTTGGCTATGCCCCGCAGCCAGTGGGATCTTAGTCCCCTGGCCAGGGATCAAACCTGTGCCCCCTGCAGCGGAACCTGTATTCTTAACCACTGGACCTCCAGGGAAGTTCCTAGATGTTATTATTCTTTCCCTAATACTCTACAGTTCTTGTCCATGACTAACTCCACACTCTTTCATTTTGGAAACTTTGTGTATCAAAGTACTCCTTTTCCAAAGCATTGGCTGTACTCTTCTCCTTTTTCATGCTTGTCCTACTCACTTACATCATATTTCATTAAATTATGTAATTACTATAAAAAGCACAACTGGCATAAACAAGTTTGGGAACAGTGCTCAGCGACTCTTTGTGAACATCCAACTCAGTTTGGTAGGAGCGGGAGTGTGTGGGTATTGCAGAAAGCAGGCCATTAGCCTTCGGCATTCGGAGGTTGATGAATTTCTTCATGTTTTGCAGAAAGAATCAATTAATAATGCTAATTTGTTAAGTGGAGGTCAGAGAAGGGAGCTTCTGTATATAAGACAGGACAGACTCTGCACACTCTATGACCAGTTTTCAAGGTGATTAAGGGATTTTCAAGGGCGATTTTGACCGCCTAAAACCTTCACACTGTACACAATACGGAACCCAACCACATTAGCTTAGAGTCCATGCCAACTGATTTGAGGATGTTTGGTTAAAGGATAGCAAGGGCAAGACATCCCAGAAGAATGAGTCAGAAGAGTGGGTGTGGTTCTAGAGTGGTCACTTGCACACTGAGACTTGAAGTGTCGGTGAACAGCAAAGTGATTCACTTATACACATACATATATATCTTTTTTTTTTTCAGATTCTTTTTCCTCATAGGTTATTACAAAATATTGAGTAGAGTTCCCTGTGCTATACAGCAGGTCCTTGTTGGTTATCTATTTTATATATAATAGCAAGCATCTGGGCTTCCCAGGTGGCCTTTGTTAGGTAAAGAAGCTGCCTGCCAGTTCAGGAAACTTAAGAGACATGGGTTAGATCCCTGGGTTGGGAAGATCCTCTGGAGAAGGAAGTGGTAACCCAGTATTCATGAGTACTCCAGTATTCTTGCCTGGAGAATCCCAGGGACAGAGGAGCCTGGTGGACTATGGTTGCTGGGGTTGCAAAGAGTCTGAGACACCTGAAGTGGCTGAGCAGCAGCAGCAGCGAGTATCTGCTAATCACAAACTCCTAACTTATCCTGCCACCTTCCCAGGTGGCTCCCTGGTAAAGAATCTGCCTGCAACACAGAGACTCAGGTTCGATCCCTGGGTCAGGAAGATCCCCTGGATAAGAGAATGACAACCCACTCCAGTATTCTTGCCTGGGAAATCCCATGGACAAAGGAGCCTGGCGGGCTACAGTCCATGGGGTCACAAACGAGTCAGACGAGATGGAGCATACGCATGCACGCACACGTCTGCTCCCTTGAAATCCCTCTTAGTTTCTCAGGGGAAACAGGTCATCTACCACCAACCACACTGACAAGAAGAGCCAAGGAAACACTGAGATCTGAAGGAAGGGCTTGAACCACCAAAAAGTGTATCTTCCGGGTGGTAGAATCTTGTTTGTTCTAGACCCAAGAGAGGCCTCATGGTGTTCTGGAATTCAGTCTCAGCGTTACTAATCCTCAACCGGCCCCTCCCTATCTGTGGCCAGTGGGCATGGTCTGTGACTGTTTCCAGCAACAATACCAGTCAAATACACTAGAGAGAGAGGGGAAAAAAAGACAATTCCTTCACCGAAACAACAGGGAAGGTGAATCTGCTGAGAGGCAAGGGGGGAGGGGAAAGGAAGGCGCTTTCCAAAACCAATGAGACACAGGGTGATCCAATGTCCTGGCCTGGATTATAGGTAATGTTCCTTCTCTCCACTGAGCAAAAGTAACCTCACCGGGAAAACATCAAAGAGGCCTCTCAGATTTCTCTTCTAAGAACTCTCAGCATTACCAATCAGGAAAAGGGCTCTTGATTGGCAAGGCTAACCAAAAAGTGTGTGGGGCTGGCAGACCTGGGTTCCCAGAAATTCCAACTTGAGCTTGAATTCAACTTCCACCAGCCTCCCCTACCTGGTCTGTGGAGCGGATGCAACTTCTGCCCTTGCAACATCAGACTCACGGAACAAAGCACAGAGCAATAAACTTTTAGATGGAGGCAACGTCCTGACCGCCTCCTTCCCAGTTTCTCTGTCCTGCACACACAAGGGCACGTCCAGAACTACCAGAGATGCTGTGTTTCAGTTTCCCCGTCTTGACGGCAAAGCACTTTGGTTCTGAGGCTTGGTCGCAGTCTGCAGGTTGAGAGTTCAACTGCTGTTTTTTCTTCTGACATCCTAGCTTCTGGCAGGGAGGAATCACTTAAAGCAGCTCGCTCTGAGGGTTATGGGTTAGGAGGAGGTCATGTTAGGGTGCAGTATAAGAGGGTAAGGGAAGATGAGCCTGGGTCAGCTCCGGCTCTGTCAGCCTATGGGCTCCACCAGATTCAAGAAGGGCTGCCGACTGCCTGCCCCAAGGCTTCTAGCACACACGGCACCCACCCACCCACCCACCACATTGGCCCCGAGAGGCCAGGAAACCCAGGAGGCCTCACCACTTCCCCCTGGGTTGTCTAAAGCCAATTGCTCAGAAGCTTATCTGTACCCTGGGAATGAAAATGACTAAATAGTGTTTGGTTCCCTTTCCTCCCAAAGTTGACCATCCCAGTCAACCAAGCCCCTCAGGTTGGGGTTTATTCCTTCTTATCCAGAGGTTCAGCCAATGTCCAGGTCACCCCAGAGGACACAGAGGGTCAGAGCCCGAAGAATATCACCCGTTGCTCCCAAGGATCTGAATGCCAGGATGACCTCTCTGGACTTGGCCCTGAAGGCTGGTGCGTGGACGTGGGACCAGCCTAGTACTGACCTGACTCTGACCTGAAGGGCTCCTTCTCGTGGCAGGTGGGGGCAGAGGGGGTTGCTGCAGGACAGTGGGGGCTGGGCTGGCTGAACCCCCGCCCCCCGCCCCTGCACAAACTGCCTGCCGCCTCCTACTATTGAAGGGTTTGTATTAATAATCTGCTCAACAGTGCCTGTGGAGCCCAGATAAAGCAGCCGATGAACAGGGTCAAGATAGGGTCCGCGCCACACTTTCTGTCCTGCTGTAATTGTCTATGACTCTCCCTTTCGTTGAGTCAATAAATGACCTGGTCCTCCTCCTGATGGGTGGTCACTGACAGTGGAGGCGGCCAGCGGGCCAAGCTTGATGCGTGCCCTGCAGGTGGGCCCTGGGACTGCGTGCTGAAGGTCCAGGAGAACCCAAGGACCACCCACTGGACACAAGTGTGACCTGGGTGGTGTGGAGGCCCCAGCAAGTTGGGATCTTCCGGTGCTGGCCCTTCTGCTCAGTGTCACCTCGGCCGGGCGCAGGGGGACACCGTGACCCCAAATTCAGAGGGTCCTGATGCAAGTTCCTCCCTCTTATTTTTTTCTGACTCCTTGTCCTGCTACTTGAGGGTCTGTGTGGTCTCCAGGCCAGTTCTCCCTACCGAGGGCTCCAGGTCTGGGACGCTGCCCTGCCCGCTTTTCTGACGGAGGAGGCCTTGTTTATACACGTGTCTAAGAGGACAAGAGACAGATCCTCCTCCCAAGGAGTCTCCCCACCCACTTCGCCAGACTGACCAATTATTTGTGACATCTGGTAGGAATCGGGAGGTGGGGGTGGAGGGGGAATCAGAGCTGGGCTGAGCCATCTGTATTAATCTTATTGGTCGGCACAGCTGCTAAGACAGAACACACAGGCCTTGAACATAGAAAACTTAGGGTCCACTTAGGGTTGACAGATAAAATACAAACCAAAATTTGCATGGGATATATTTAGCCTAAAACATTGTTTGTCATTATCTGGCATTCAAGTCTAACCAGGCAGCCTCTATTTTTTTATGTGTTAGATCAGCCAGCTGGATCCGATCCTCCAGTGTGTACCAGATGTAGGGGCTCGAGCCAAATTTGCAGACCCTCAGATTCTTCCCCCAGAGAAGGGAGATGCTGAAAACTGTGCTGGGTTCCTCACCGAGAGTGTCTGGGTGTCAGCAGGGAGATTACACGTGAGGGTGATCTGTAAGCCGTAAAACACACTACACATTTAAGGGATTATTGCTATTGTTCGTGGATAAAATGACATTTATGTGAAATCGTCCAAGAGCTCCTGGCTTTAGGCACAGTTCTGGTTCAAGCAGTCAGCTCCCTCAACAAGTCATCCTCTACCCGGCCTCAGGACTCTCCGGCTGGAAATGTCAGTTGGAAACTTCTGCATCTTAGAAATTTGGGGGATTTTGCAGGGCAGAGCTAAAGTGTCTTTTTGGAGTGTAACTGACATGCTGGAAGGCAACAGAGCGATCAAATTAGGGCCATTCAAGGACAGTTTCATAGAAAGACCATGTACCACGTTGCGATATGGTTTGGGGGAGCCACAGGCGGAACCATAGGACCTGGGGTTAGGAACAGCCGGGTACCACTTCCACCCTGAGCCTGTCGTGGAAGGAGGAAGTTACTGGAGCCTGCAGACAGAGAAGGCTGGATGAAGCCAGGCGCCCGACAGTGCCAGCTTGGGGGGGTGCTGGGCAGTGGGCGGCACTGGAGAGCCACGACCCTCTCCCCACTGGCTCTCCTTCCATCCTCCACTCTCCAGCCAGGGATCCTTGTGGTCCACACTTGGCAAGAAGTCAGGCCCCACTGGGATGCAGCCTACCCAGGCCAGGCTCCCCCCGGGGGCAGAGAGCAAGGTGGGCACACAGGACCTGTGCCTTCCTGGAGAGTTCTACTCTGACCCCCCAGCAGAGGAGAGATGCTCCCCTTTCTTCCTTTTCTCAGTGTTGATGGGGGTGTAATTAGACCCATGAGGCTTTGGGGGAGATCTCCCCAGGATGGCCGGGATCTTCTGGTAGGCTGTGTACTCAGTCACTCAGTCATGTCCCACTCTTTGCCACCCTGTGGACTGTAGCCCACCAGGCTCCTCTGTCCATAGGATGTCCCACCAAGAATACTGGAGTGGGTTTCCATTTCCTTCTTCAGGGGATCTTCTCGACCCAGGGATCAAATCCGCATCTCCTGCATTGGTCGGCGGGTTCTTTACCACCGAGCCACCTGGGAAGCTCCTCTGGTAGGTTAGAGAATGTAAAAGGTCTTTTACATTTTTGCCTCTAACCTCCTGAGCCAACTGGAGCCACAAGACAAAAACGATACCAGATGGTCTTTGTCGACTAGACCCCACCCATCACTGTGCCGAAAGCTTTATCTGCAGCCTCCTTATCCACGTTGCAGGCTTATCAGGAATGCAGAAATGTCACCCCTTCCCCCTTTAGCAGATCAGGACACCTAGACGTGGAGAAGCTCCAATCCTTTGGCCACCTGATGTGAAGAGCTGACTCATTAGAAAAGACCCTGATGCCGGGAAAGATTGAAGGCAGGAGGAGAAGGGGACAACAGAGGATGAGATGGTTGGATGGCATCACTGACTCGATGGACTTGAATTTGAGCAAACTGTGAGAGATGGTGAAGGACAGGGAAGCCTGGTGTGCTGCAGTCCATAGGGTCACAAAGAGTTGGACAGGACTTAGCGACTGAACAAAAACAGAACTGGAGAGGTGGAGGAACGTGCCTGCCAGGTGAAGGCCAGAGCCAGGGTTCCACCCCAGGTCCACCAGGCTCCACCGCTTCCTGTCTTTAACCTCCAAGCACCCTCAGCCCAGGTTCAAACGCTGCTTGAACTAAAGGAGGAGACGTGAGCCCGTGGAGAGGCCTCCACCCTTCCAGCGGCCACAGGCCGGGCAGGAAACATTATTTCAGGATAACGACGTCCGTCTGCAGGGCTGAGCAAAGATTCTCTGTCAAGGACCAGATAGTAAATATTTCAGGATTTTGGGGGCCAGGAGGCCTCCAAAGACAATACCTAAGCGAATGTGCCTGGCTATGATCCAATCAAGATTTATTTATGAGCCCTGGAGATAGAATTTTGTACCATTTTCACATGTAACAAAATATCATTCTGGTTTTTATTTTTGCTGAATCATTTTAAAATGTGAAAATTGTTCATAGTTCCTGGGCCATACAAAAACAACCCAAGGAGCTGACTCCTGGTCTGGTCTGTACTTTGTGGGACTTTATGGGGTATAGGTAGTTGAGGGCGCTGTAACAGGATGAAGAGTGTGCATGCGTGCTCAGGCGCTTCTGACTCTTTGTGACCCCAAGGACTGTAGCCCACCCGGCTCCTCTGTCCTGGGATTTCCCAGGCAAGAACACTGGAGTGGGCTGTCAAACCTCCTCCAGGGAATCTTCCCGACCCATGAATGGAAGCCCCATCACCTGTGTCTCCTGCACTGCAGGCAGATTCTTTACCGCTGAGCCACCTGGGAAGCCCAGTTTAAATAGCGCCCCACCACCAATTCCTGTCCACCTGGAATTTCTGAATGTGGCCTTATTTGGAAGCAGGGTCTTTGCAGGCGTAGTTAGCTTCGATGAAGTCACACGGGATTCGGGTGGGCTCTCGGGCCAGTGACTGGTGTCCTTGGAAGGGGAGGAGAAAACACAGACACGCGGAGGCCACACGGACACAGAGGCACAGGTGGAGGGATGTGGTCACAAGCCGAGGATGCCAAGGATGGTCGGGCCACCTGAAACGGGAAGAGGCGAGGAAGGCTCCTCCCCAGGGCCTCTCAGAGGGGACGTGGTCCTGCTGACATCTGGGTTCTGGACTTCTAGCCCCCAGGACTGTGAGAGAACACATTTTTGTGGCTTTAAACCACCCCCTTTGCAGTCATCTGCTACGGCAGCCCCAGGAAACAGGTAACAAGCTTTGCTTGCAGCCCCGATGTGCATCGTCTGTCTCTGGGAGTCTTGGCTCAGTGGACTCTCAGAGGCTGGCAGGAGCCCAGGCGGGCATCTCCCAGACCTCAGGCCTCCCTTCCGCTCCTCCCCCAACAGTTTTAGATTTCTCTAGAAAACTGCCAGCCAGCCCCTGAGTGAAACTGGCAACCATGGGATGCTTGTTTTCCTGTTTCTCCCCAACCTCCCCCCTTCTTAAATTGTTTCCACCTCTGAGAGCCAAACAACAGTCATTCCCCGAGGTCAGGAAAAACCCTCACCCGCCACTAACCTGCAAAACATTAATCACAGATGCTGGTGACCGGAACTCTGGGGGCCTCGCTCCCCTTGTGGCTGTCGCTGGGTAAATGCAGGGGCCGGGGGAACAGATGGGGAGCCGGGGGTGGGGACAGAACCTGCCTGTCTTCTCAGGCTGGCGTGTGCCTGGTCCACGGGGAGCCTAGGCAGGCTTCTGGCCTAGCCCAGGTCCACACACCCTCGCAAGGCCAGGCTCCCCATTCCCTGTTTCCTACTAGGACCCAACAGCAGAGCAGCCCTGAGGACACCCAAATGCAGTCAGTTCCGTTCAGTTCAGTCGCTCAGTCGTGTCTGACCCTTTGCAACCCCATGGACCACAGCATGCCAGGCCTCCCTGTCCATCACCAACTCCTGGAGTTTGCTCAAATTCATGTCCATTGAGTTGGTGATGCCATCCAGCCATCTTGTCCTCTGTTGCCCACTTGTCCTCCTGCCCCCAATCCCTCCCAGCATCAGAGTCTTTTCCAATGAGTCAGTTCTTCACATCAGGAGGCCAAAGTACTGGAGCTTCAGCATCAGTCCTTCCAATGAATGTTCAGGACTGATTTCCTTTAGGATGGACTGGTTGGATCTCCTTGCAGTCCAAGGGACTCAAATGCAGTCAAGTGCACACGTAATGGGCTTCCCAGGTGGCACAGGGGTAAGAATCTGCCTGCAACGCGGGAGACACAGGTTTAATCCCTGGGTTGGGAAGATCCCCTGGAGAAGGAAATGGCAACCCACTCCAGTATTCTTGCCTGGAAAATCCCATGGACGGAGGAGCCTGGTGGGCTACAGTCCATGGGGTCGCAGAGAGTTGGACATGACTTAGGGACTCAAGAATGGTAACAATGCACATAAATAAGAGTGAGAGTTCACACTTAGCCACTTTGCTAAGTGCTTCACACTCATGAACTCATTGCCTCTTACAGAGGCCCAAGTCACCTGCCCCAGGTGACAGGACCAGGGTCTTCAGTAACATCCTCCATGCCTGGGGACTAAGTCCAATCACCGAGTGTCCTGGTTCGAAAGGCGCTCAGCACTCCTTAGGGAGAAGGGACCTGCCCACACCCCTGTGGGGACCCCAGCTGGAGCCGCATCTCTGACTCCCCAGTCCTGGACTGCTTCTGTTCCACTGTCTCTTCTGGGGAAAAAGTCATTCCTTGAGTTCAGAGCTCCAGAGGTGACACTGAAATACGGCTGGCAACCTTGGCGTTGCTTACTTTGTGTGTGTGTGTGTGTGTGTGTGCGTGCTCAGTCATGTCCAACTCTGCGGCCCCGTGGACTGTAGCCTGTCAGGCTCCTCTGTCCGTGGAATTTTGCAGGCAAAAATACTACAGTGGGTTGCCATTTCCTTCTCCAGGAGATCTTCCCCACCCAGGGATTGAACCTGCACCCCCTGCTTGGCAGGTGGACTCTTTACCACTGAGCCCCCAGGAAACCTTTTTTAGTGTTGTTAAGGGAGTTGGCCAGCCAATAGCTGGGAAGGCGCAGGAAGACTCTAGAAGACAAGGGTGGCTGGGAAGAGCGGGAAGGCAGAGGACCTTCCTCAGGAGGAAGCCCCCTTGTCATTTCTTGGAAGGAGCCCCGTGTGGGCGGCGGAGTGCTGAGCCCTTGGACGGTGGCCGTGACCACATCTATTTGCAGTCTCCCCGCTCACCTCCTGCCCCCACCTCGGCCTGCCCTCTGTAATCACCCCGCTGCCCGTGCTTGTCCAGCCTCGTCCTCCTGCCTGGACCAGTCCGGCAGATGCGGAGCCGTGAATCAGCGGCTGGCTGTTTCTATTGCCCTTGGATGGGGGGGGAGTTGGTCCAGTCACAACACTGGGATCTCACCCCGGGCGGGGGGAGGGGGGTTCCTGGGATTCTGCCCCAGGGAGCTGTGTCTACACGGCCCCGACCCAAGAGGACACACAGATGCCCCAAGAGCGGGCAGCAAGGACCACAGGAGAGCGGTGGACAGAGAGGAAGGGAAATAACGTAACAGCCACGCGTAGCGACTAGGTGACAGGTGACATGAGACCTCGGAAGACGGAGGCCCAGGAAGCCAGGGAGCCTGACAGCTTCCTGCGAGGGGCGGCGCTCACCGCAGCCGGGCAGGAGGGCCCTGTGCGCCAGGTTCTTCGAGAACCGGAAATCCACATTTTGGGAATTCCCTGGTGGTCCAGTGGTTAGGACTCCGCCTCCACTGTAGAGAGCTCGAGTTCAATCCCTAAGATCCTGCGAGCTGTGTGACCTGCGTGCCCCCCAACAACAACAACAAAAAGCCACATTTTATGTGAATCTGCATTATACTTATCAGGTGGCCAAAATATTGGAGCTTCAGCTTCAGCATCAGTCCTTCCAATGAATATTCAGGGTGGATTTCCTTTAGGCTGGACTGGTTGGATCTCCTTGCAGTCCAAGGGACTCTCAAGAGTCTTCTCCAGCACCGCAGTTCAGAAGCATCAATTCTTGGGCCCTCAGGCTTCTTTATGGTCCAACTCTCACATCCGTACATGACTACTGGAAAAACCATAGCTTTGACTAGACAGACCTTTGTCGATGTCTCTGCTTTTTAATACTCCGTCTAGGCCTGTCATAGCTTTTCTTCCAATGAGCAAGCATCTTTTAATTTTCATATAATTTATTATAAATTCCATTTCGAGACCCATAAGCCTCCTTACCACAGTTCTCTCTCTGAGTAACCTCCCACTGGCCTTGGACGAGAAATATTTTATTTTGCTGGAAGACTCCCTAGTTGCCACTCAGCTGAGGTTTGACTTGCTGCTCAGAAATCTGCTGCCTGAAACTGACTCTTATTGCCAGCTTACCTAACGTGTCCTTTGCCTTCAGCCGTGACTGCTTTCTGGAGAACAACTGGCTTGTGGAAGGGACAGAGGGCTGGGAGAGGAGAGAGCGCTAGCATCCCGCGGCATCAAGCTGTCAGGCTGGGGAGCGTAAATTAGCCTTGACATCAGGCTAGGATGAGCTTTTGTTTTGACTCAAAGGCATCACAGGGGCAGGGGAAGGACATACACACGTACACACACGTGTGTGCCAAGACCACATTAGCAAACTGAAAACCCTGGAGAAAACAAACTCTGTAGCTGCC
The DNA here is from genome assembly GCF_027580195.1 of Bos mutus. NCBI lineage: Eukaryota > Metazoa > Chordata > Mammalia > Artiodactyla > Bovidae > Bos > Bos mutus. The sequence continues at coordinate 5,375,453 of NC_091635.1, read as the reverse complement.
ATGATGAATTTTGACAGTTCCACCCAGCCCACAAACATGTTTCTCTGCACATCTTCCTTATTCTCCCCACAAATGAGAAGGGATCCAGAGGGATTTCCCTGGTTGTCCAGTGGCTAAGACTCTGTGCTCCCAATGCCAGGGGTCCAGTTCGATCCCTGCCTGGGGAATGAGGTCCCACATACTACAGCTAAAGGTCCCATGAGCCGCAACTAAACAGCCAAATAAATAATTTTTTAAAAAAAGAGGAATACAGAGATGGTAGACCCTTCTCCATTCTCACTTCTTTTTTACAGCCACTGGATCAACACATAATCTCTTCGCCTTGAACATGGAGGGCAGACTCAAGGGGGCAACACAGACATCTCTTAAACCTCATTTCTTTCGGAGCCTCCCTTTGTGTGCCCAGAAGGTAGGGAGATGCCAGGGTCCAACAGCAGAACACAAGCTCCAGATGATCAACCCAAGGACCTGGGAGTCAGTGCAAAGGGAGGGAAGCAGGTGAGAGCCCCCCACAGAGAGCACACAGGCCCCAGGACCTGCTGGTTTGAGGATGCTGTTCCTTTAAGCACCTGGAACCTCTGGGAGACGTGTCACATCACATTGGGACGAAGAGGATGCTAAATGACGTCTTCAGCCCCTCTTCACCCCTGGGCTGTGCGCTGGGCTCCAGGAACGGATTTAATGGAGGTCTTCAGCGTGGACGTGGGCTGGGGCTGGGGGTGGGGAGGGGGCAGTGAGGGGCCAGAGGGTGACGTCATCGTAACTGCCTTGAAGCAAAGTGCCTCCGTTCTCCTTGAAACAGTGTGAACCCTTCTTCGACAGATGGGAGTCTGTCCCCTCGGTACGATGGTGCCCCTGACAACCGTCCCTTGCCCACCATGGCTCAGTTCGGTAACAAGATCGTTCAGGCTCCAGCGAGAATCTGCTTCCTTTCCTGCTGCTTTGTGGTTCTGCAGCTGGAGCTGTGGGCTCCAGAGCCCCACTGCTTGGGTTTTTCCTGTGTACGATCTGGACTTAGCTGTGTCATCTTGGGCAAGTTATTTAGCCTTTTTCTCTCTTTTCTTAAAAAAATAATTATTTATTTGGCTGCACCGGGTCATCTGTCTTCACTGCAGCATGTGGGATCGAATTCCCCGGCCAGGGATGGAACCCAGGCCCCTGCATCGGGAGCACAGCCTCAGCCACTGGCCCACCAGGAAAGCCCCATAGTCTTGCCTCTTTTTCGTCTGAAAAATGGGACTCGTGACGGCAATGAGGATTGAAGTGTAGGGTTCCGAGCCTCTGGAAGAGCCTCAACATGCAACAGCAGTCCGCCTTCTCTAAGTGTGTTTCTTCCAGGCTGCATTTCCCTCCGAGGCGGTCTCTCGGGGGAGAAGACCAGCCTTTTCTGGGCTCAAACAGATGCTCTTTCCTTCTGCAGTCCCTTTTCTGCTCATCCCTCCAGAGGCCCAGGGGCATATCTGGTTGTCAGGAGCCGCCCTCCTGACAGAGCTCCCCAGAGACAATGACAGAAGGCATGTCCGTCTGGGGGAGCCCCGCAGAGCCTTTATCGGCGGCTCAGGACTGCCTCTTGCTGATAATGTGGTTCATCTTTTTCTGTTAGCTCAGTTCTGGGAAACACTAGCAGGGCTCTGTGCCCAAGGAAGGGCGCTCAGGAGTAAACTCGCTCTACAAGGTCTAACCTGGCCCTGACTTTTGAGACTGGCTGGTGTCCACGTGGGGGCCTTGGTGCAGTCCCAGCTCCACACTGACCTCTGACCTGCGTGATGCACCAACTTCACACCATGCAGTCCCCATTTCCAGATGAGAAAACTGAGCCCCAGGAGCTCGTGACTTGTGACAGTGGGACTCGCACCCGGGCCTGGGGTCCTGGCCTAGAGGCAAGGGCCCGCCTCTGCTGGGGGGACAAGCCTGGGCTCTCCTGCTTGGCCCCGGGGGTCACTGGGGGTGAAACCCTGGGCTTCAGGACTCTGGGGACCACGTGGAGCTTTCCTTCCAGGGTCCCCCACTTCCCAAACTTCCTGTCGTTCCCTGACGTCTACGCTGAGGTCCTGAGGAGCCCAGACCTCTGTGGCACCTTCCTTGTGCATTCTTTTCTCCCTCCTGGATAAATAAGACACGAGGTGTCACCTCCCACCTCCTGGAAGTATCCCAGCTCAGTGGTCAGGGCCACGTGCTAACTTGATGCACTGACAGACAGGCCTCCTAAGTGGGGTGGGGCCGGAGGGGGCTGTGCCCTCTGTCCTTACCCTGGCCACGGTGCCCCAGAAACCTGAAGTCTGACTCAGCAATAATAATGGTAACTGTGGCTGGTTCCCCTCCATCAGATTAGGCAGTTCGCAGAGCAGGGCCCCAGGCTTTACTTCCTTCCGTGTGCGCGTGTTCAGTCCTGTCCGACTCTGGGCGACACTGTGGACTGCAGCCCACCAGGCTCCCCTTTCCGTGGGGATTCTCCAGGCAAGAATACTGGAGTGGGGTGCCATTGTCTCCTCCAGGGAATCGTCCCCATCCAGGGATCAAACCCGCGTCTACCTGCATTGCCAGGAGGATTCTTTACCCTTGAGCCACCAGGGAAGCCTCGGTCAGCTTCCACCGACTGATAACCGCCTTCGGTCTGGATTGTGAGCTCCCGCAGCTGTGACTCAGACAGACTGCCTCCCCCGAGGTCACACAATCCAGAGGTTCCGACCCCACGTGTGGACTCATTTCCAGTAAACTCCACAACCTCCCTGCCCTGCCGCTACCCAGTGACGCCCCTCATCACCTTCTCCCGGCTCAGTTCAGCCCTCCTGTGACCTCCTGTCCCCAGAGAGTCCCCAGTCCAGTGAACGGCATCTATTCCTCCGGGCCAGGGGTCTCTTGAGACACAGCGGCTCCCTCACCCCCTGAGTCCTCCGGACCTCCTGTCTCGGGAGAATAAATGAGGCCCAGGGAGTTCACTGCAGGGGTCAGGGAGGGGGAAGTTACTAAACCCGGTTCAGTTGTGACCCAGACTGGGGATTCAGACACCAATCAAGGACTCCTCTGTCGGTCCAGTGTTTAAGAATCCACCTGCCAATGCAGGGGACACGAGTTAGATCCCTGGTCCACAAAGAGTCCACATGACTCGGGGTAGCAGCCCCTGTGCCAGACGACTGAAGTCTGAGCTCTACAGCCTGTGCTCTGCAGCTAGAGAAAGCCCACGAGTAGCAAGGAAGACCCAGAGCAGCCAAAATTAACAGAAATAATTAAAAAAAAAAAAAACCACCAATCAGATATCATCCTGTCCCCAAGGGTCCCTTGAGGATGACCTGTTTTCTAATTCTCTATGTGCACTGACTCAAACCAGTCCATCCTAAAGGAAATCAACCCTGAATATTCACTGGAAGGACTGATGCTGAAGCTGAAACTCCAATACTTTGGCCACCTGATTTGAAGAACTGACTCACTGGAAAAAGTCCTGATGCTGGGCAAGATTGAAAGCAGGAGGAAAAGGGGACAACAGAGGATGAGATGCTTGGATGGCATCACCGACTCAATGGACAAGAGTCTGAGCCAGCTCCGGGAGTTGGTGATGGACAGGGAAGCCTGGTGTGCTGCAGTCCATGGGGTCGCAAGAAGATGGACACGACAGAGTGACTGAACTGGACCGATGTGCGCTGGCTGCCGCGGAGCTCTGACGTGTTATGGACTGATGTGAGCTGGCTGCCCCAGAGCTCTGATGTGTTACTCTGAGGGGGCAGGGGGAGGTGGAGTGGAGGGAGGTGGGGTGGGGGGTTCGTTTGCCTGGAGCCAGGGGCAAAAGAGGCCCCAGAGGTGGCCTTTGCCACGTGGTGGAGGGCCCCACCCTGAGCCCCGGGCCCTGGTATCCTGGGGATTTTCCCAGACTGCACTGCAGAGGTTGCCAAGGCCCCGAAAAAGGGCCCCAGGTGGTTCCCAAGAACAGGGAAGCGAGGAGGAGCCTCTGCCCAGAACGGTGGGGGTGAGAAGCCCAGGGAGGGGGCAGGGCCTCGGGCTACCCAGGCTCCATCCCAAATTGTGCTATGGTCAAGGCCCTGGTGATACCCTGAGGGGTCCTTCCGGGATCTTCTCATCTAACTTCGGAAGAAGGAAATTCAGGGGGCTGGGGACTCCGGATAGAGGTGGGAAGTCATAGAGCTTCCAGAAACTGACATGACCTGCCTGGAATCCTGCTTCATGGCAAACACCAGACCTGAGTGAGTCAGGCCTCTGACTTCTCTGGAAGGGAACAGGATTAACCAGCATAAGGGATCCCATGAAGGCTGGGGTCCAATTATGTGAACCAAAGTGCCCAGCACCCAGTATGCACGACTGGGAGCTGTGTGTTTCGAGAGGGGTGACCGGGTCGAGGGAGGCAGGCCCGTGCAGCTGTAAGGATCACGCCCTCCGAGTCCCGGGCAGGCCCCAGCAGCAGAACAGGCCAAGACACACGTCCTGGCCTAAAGGCTTACAGGTCAAGTTTCACCAAAGGTGCAGTTAAGACCTCAAATCCTTCTCCAAAGTCAGGGGCTTAGAAGTTGCCAGAAATTTCAAGGTAGGCATTCAAGCTTCAAGTTTTCCATTTTGTGAATTTCCTCTGATTCTCTCTAGGCAGCTCTAGTCTGAAAGGCTGAAGCAAAACTTAGCCTCGACAAATGATTAGGAAGCCAAGTCCTAATCCCAGAAATGGGATTTCAACCATCAGGTAAAATTAGCACTTTCTTTTTATTTTTTTAGTTGAAGTATAGTTGATTTTCCCTGGTGCCTCAGAGGGTAAAGAATTCACCTGCAACACGGGAGACACAGGTTCAATCCCTGGGTTGGGAAGATCCCCTGGAGAAGGAAATGGCAACCCACTCCAGTATTTTTGTGTAGAGGAGGAGACTGGTGGGCAACAGTCCGTGGGGTCACAGAGGGTCAGACACAACTGAGAAACTTACACTTTTACTCACTCATAGTTGCTTTACCAGGTTGTGTTAATTTCAAGTGTGCAGCAAAGGGATATATATATTTATTTATTCATTCAGATTCTTTTCCCACGTAGGTTATTACAAATATTTTAAAAATTTACTTTTAACTGGAAGATAATTGGTTTACAATGTTTTGTTGGTTTCTGCTATACGACAATGTGAATCATATTGTAAATATTGAGTTCCCTGTGCTATACAGTAGGTCCTTGTTTATCTATTTTATATGTAGTAGTGGGTATTGGAGAAGGAAATGGCAACCCACTCCAGTGTTCTTGCCTGGAGAATCCCAGGGGCGGGAGAGCCTGGTAGGCTGACGTCTGTGGGGTCACACAGACTCGGACACGACAGCAGCAGCAGTGTGTATATGTTACTCCCAAATTCCTAAATTATCCTTCCCAGCATTTTCTTTCAATCAAGACTCCCTGCCAGGATATTAACAATGCAATGGCCCCGAGTGTCTAGAAGCATTTACTTTTTTTGGCCATGTCACATGGCATGTGGGATCTTAGTTCCTGACCAGGGATTGAACCTGCTCCCCCTGCAATGGGGCTTCCCTGGTAGCTCAGCTGGTGAAGAATCCACCTTGCAACACAGGAGACCACAGTTTGATTCCTGGGTTGGGAAGATCCCCTGGAGAAGGGAAAGGCTACCCACTCCAGTATTCTGGCCTGGACAGTCCACGGGGTCACAGAGAGTCAGACATGACTGAGAGATGTTTCACTTTCATTTTCCCCTGCAGTGGGAGCCCAGAGTCTTAACCACTGGGCTACCAGAGAAGCCCCAAGTAGCATCTACATAGCTCCTTCCTGGAGCCACCTGCATTCACTGAGGGCTTCCTGAGGGCAGGGATTGGATTTAATTTATCTTTATCCCCAAAGGCAAACCTCAATGAATGTTCAAGGATTGTGGAAGGAACCTCAGATGCAAAGCATTGAATTCGGATAAGGAGTGGAAGAATTACAAAGACTTTGTCCTGGAGGTATGCTCGTTTGATAGGTCATCTAATTGAAAGGTAAACCTCAGACACCTGTAAAAGGAGAACCAATTACTAAAGACAAAACAATTAGTTAACAATGGGGGGAAAGGTTGGAGGAAGGGGAGATGCCTCAGAGAATCCAGAAAGTTTGGGGGGACAGATAAAACTTAAGCTTTGATTTCAGGTGGAAGGGACCTAGGACGCAGGCCTTGGGGGAGGGTTGCCTGCGGGGGGAAGGTACCAGCCCAAAGAGACCACTGAGGGGTCCCATCCAAGGTCAGTGGGAGGGAGTCTACAGCCTCTGACCGCCTGACCCTCTTCCCTGAAAATTAAAAGCCCAGGCCACGGAGCTGCTATCAGCTAGAGAGCTTAACTTACTGCTGTGTCTTCTCTCCTGAGGCAGTTTATTATCAACGATCGCTTACAAGTGGAAGCTACTTCTCTAAAGAGATTCTCATAGGATTCAGGCGGCGGGTCTCAGGAGTGCTTGGCCCCCGAGGTTCACTTGCCGCACATGGAAGCTTAGTTCCGGCGAACACTCAGGGGGCTAGGGGCGCGGATGTGGGAAAGCGGGACAATCAGAGACAGGTCCCCAGGCCCGAGTCCTCCGAAGGCCCACCCCGGGCCTGGCCTCGGGGCCAAGCCCTCCCCGCCTCGTTTTCAGGAAGAGTCCGGGAGGGAGAGGATCCCTGCCCGCAGCGGCGCCGGCCCCGGGGGCTTCCTGCGTTTCCCGCACTGGGACCGGGAGGGACGGGCGGGGGTTATCCGGTCCCGTCTCCGCTCCGAGCCCGGAGGGGCCGCCGGAGGAGCTCGCGCTAGACCCCCGAGGGGCGTCGCGCCCCTGACCCCCAGGCTCCAGGTGAGGCGGTCAAGGCCGGAGCACAGCCAGGCGGGGGCGCGCCAGGACCCCACCGGCCAGAACCGCGGCACATGCCGTTCCCGCAGGCTCCGGCTCTGCGATTTGAACCGAGGAGGCCGGGCGGCCCGGCCGCGGTTCGCAGCAGCCATTGGCTGCGGCGGCGCGGTGACATCAGCGCGGGGGGGCGCGGGCGGAGCCCGGGAGGGGAGTGTCCGAGCGGCTCCCAGCCCCGAGCCCGAGAGCCAGAGGCAAACCGATGCAGAGCGGACATGGGCCGCCAGCCCCGGCGCCTCGCCGAGCCCACGGAGCTGAGCGCGCAGCTGCGCCGGCCCGGCGCTTTCGTCTCTGGGGACCCAGGTAGGCGACAGGTCCCCCCCACCACCCGGCCCTTGGCCGCGACAGCCCCCCGGCGCCCTGCGGGGCCTGGGTGGGCTCGGTGTGGGGACCTCGATTCCCCACCGCCCCCGACCAAGGGGGCGGAGGGGGTTGGAAAAGCCGCGATAGGGGCGGCGGGGCAGGGAGCGCGGCCGGGTGTCCCCACTCCTGCGCCCGCCCCCGGGTGGCCAGGCTGGGGCCCGGGGCCACGCACTGGTGTCCAAGCAGATCCGGGCTGGGGAGGGAGGTGGTGGCGGTCGATTTCCCCTCCCCAGACTGGGCTTAGCCGGTCGGATCCGGGCGCTGCTCGGGGGTTGGGGACGGGGGACCACCCGGCTTTGAACGGTCCACCCCTTCGCCCGGGTGGGTGACGCTGGGGCGGGAGCACAGCCTTCGGCGACGCGCGGTGCCCCCGAGGGGGGCGTGTGTGCAGAGTTCTCCGTGAATCAGAACCCAGTCGCTCGCGCGTAGTGGCAGAGGCGTGCACACTCGCCCTGGTACACTCGCCGCAGCACACGCCGCCCCGTGTCACCGCGCCGCGCGGAAAGGGGCGACGAGCCGCCCGGGAGGGAACGGCCGAGCGAACAAACCCTCCTCCCGCCCCACACCCTCCCTCCCCGGCTCGCCCCGCCCCACCCCGCGCGCCCGCCTCCTCGGGAGACCGGGAGGCCGAGGCTGGGGGGGCAGCCGCGGCGCCGATCGGCCGGGTGGGGCCGCTTCTGAGCCCGGCCCGTGGCCGCACGCGGAACCCGGCCGAGCGCTCCGGGCCTGGCCTGGAGCCGGGAGCTGCCAGTTAATGATTTAATCACCGGCTCGGGGCAGTGGAGCGGGATCGGCCGTCTGTAGCTCCGCCCCCTCCCCGGAGCGCCCTCCGTCCGGGGGCACAAAACTGCCGCCCACCAGCCCCGGGCGCGTCCCGGGTGAGCCGCTCTGCGCGCCGGGCCGCCGCGGGTGAGTGTCCTGGCCGCCGGGGGAGCTGGGCGGGAATCGGAGAGGGGGCCGGCGGGCTTCCCGGGGGAGGACGAGCCGGGGCGTGTGTGTGTGAGTGTGTGTCTGGGGGAGGGGTGCTCTCGGCTAACTCAAACCAGATTCCTCGTTTCCCGACGCGACGCCGTAGCCTGCGCCTGGGAAGTTTTCTTTTTCTCCCCGGGAGAACGAAGGGGAAATACAATGCTTTCTCTTTTCTTGTCACGCTTGCGATCTGACAGGCTCCCACGGCCCTGGGCTGCGTCCCCGGTGCCTGTTCTCTGCCCCTTTAGCTCAGCAGCTGAATGGCGGGCAAGGGTCCCTGAGCTGTGTGAAGCCCCCTGCTCCTCTCCTGGGGAGGTTAGGTGCCGGTGGAGGTTGGTGGGGGGGTGGGTATCTCCCTCTTCCTGACCGCCCCCTCCAGCGGCCATCTGGACCAGAGCAAGCTCCGCCATCCAGCCCGCGTAAACAATGAGGGGCCCGGTTACAGGAGGGCCTCCAGCAACGCAACTTCTTTGCACAGTCTGGGTTTCTAATAACTCCCTACTCCCTCCGCCCCTTTCCAAGGCCGAGGTGGAGGAGGGGACCCCCCGGCAGGATGGACTGAATTTTAAGAGAACAAAGAACAGGGCACAAAGGAAGGGGGAAGCTGAGCTGTGGGTTTCCCCCAGAAAAGGGGAGTGTGCTGGACCAGGCCTGGGCTTAGCCAAGCCTCTAGGTGGCCCCAGGGCTCCAGAGGGAGTAATGGGACACCCGCTGAGAACTTGGGACCAGGGAGGTGCCATCCCTGGGGGGTAGCCAGGACCCTGTGTGAGTCTGGGGGCGGGGCGGTTCCTGTGGGCCCCAGCTTTCATCAGCTGCCAGGTGTGAGGTGCCCGTGTGACCAACCGATTACTGTGGTTTATCTCCTCCGAACTTGGACTTTGCCCCTCCACTCCCTGGGGACAGCTGCTCCTTCCCACAAATTGGGGTTTGGTGAACCTTGGGAGACCCTTGGGCAGTTTCTCCTGGTCTTCCCAGGGATCCTGGGGACCCTGCAGGGACTGCGAGGGGGTCCGTGTGATGAGATGAGCCTGGGGTTTGGGGTCTCCGCCGGCCGCTCTGCCGTCTCCCTGAGTTCCTGGAGCTCCAGCTCATGAGTGACCATGTGCTCATGAGATGCTCCCTAGCTCAGGCCTTGACTTTGAGGATTCTTTCCATCTTTTTCTGGGATGTCCACCATTTCCTTCTCATTTCTCTCTCCCACCCACCCACTTACCGATGCTCACCCCAATCCCATGTAGGGACACATCCAGCCGATTTTGGTCCTGTTGCCTCGTGGAACCTGACAGTCCAGCCCTCACAGGACTGGAGACCGGGGAGCCCCAGGCCCAGAGACTGTTGTCTGAGAAGTGGCGGGGGGGGGATTGGGCGGACGTTGACCCCCGGAAAAGGACCCTAGACCCTTCTTTACCCTCAGGAGCCTTTGGTAGGACCTCTGGCTGGCTCTGGCTCAGGGCTCCTCGCCACCTCCACCTTTGGAATGGCTGATTGATTACTGCAGCCAGGACAGGCTGTGCCCAGGTGTGGCGGGCAAGGTGCTTGCAGCAGGCCGCCCTTCGCCCTCTCCCCTGCCCCCTCTCCTCTGAGCAGGAAGGTGGGACCAAGCTGGGACCGGAGGCCTCAGAGGCCAGACTTGCTGTCAGGCAGTGGCTCCAGCCTCCAGTGGCTGGAGCTTCCACATGCTCAAAGGATCCTGTCCCTGTGGGGGGAGGGAGGAGCCCGTCCCTTGGAGGAACAGGATCTGGGTTGATGCCAGAGATATGCTTGGGGGCGGAGGGAGAGGAGTTGAGCAATCTGGCCCTGGAAGCTATGAGAGCCTCGATCTCCTGACCTATGTGCTGGAGGCCTTTCTGCAACCTTGGGAAAGGGAACTGAGCCCTGGACCCATGGGCAGAGTGTCTTCGGGGCCAGCACCTCTGGGGACTTGGGGAGGGTGGGATCCTGCTGGGAGGGACTCATGTGGCGACTGGAGGTGGCCCTTTGCTCACGGGGTGCCGAGGAGGAAGTCGAGCCCTGAAGGATCCGGCATTCCCACTCACTGAGTCCCTGATACTCTAGCTTAAAATACAAGGAGCCTTGGGCTTCCTTCCAGGAACTCTATCAGAGTCTCTCCCCGGGCACCACCAGCTTGCAGCTTGGGGCTCCAGGCCAGGGAGGCAGCACTGACATCCAGAACCCCCCTTGCCAGGAGCAGGGGCTCTGGTGGCCCCCACTCAGCCTCCCAAGCTAGAAAGGGTCTCCTTTTCCGGTCAGGTGAGCCCAGTTTGGGGTTACCCAGCCCGTAAGAAACTGCTGGCATTTCCCTCTCATTCCTTCATCCCCGGGGCTGAGGCCATCTGAGAAGCCGCAGAGCTGGGACAAGAAGGAGCCCTGGGGCTGACCTCAGGGACAGCATCTCTTGCCCAGCCAGGGCCGCTCTGACCACCGTCTCCTCCCCTGGCCAGCAGGGTGGCGACGATGTCCGCCAAGACAGCCTCTAGCCTCCCTGGGAGCATCTCAGGGTTCTTATACCTGCATCCAGGCAGCTTTTGGGGTAACTGGACTTGGTCTGCAGACCCCAGCTTCAGATCCGTGACAGTGAAGCCGGGCTCTGTGTTCATGTGTCTGCTCCCTGCCCCTCCTTCCTCTCCACACTCAGGTTTCCACTCCCTGCAGCCCTTCTCCGTTCCTCAGAACGTCGTCCTTGGCTCACTGAGACATCAAGAGGAGCCCCTGTGTTCCCCCTGCCCTTGGGGTTGAAGTCTCAGTCAGATGGTGGGAATGGAGAGCCAGAGGGGATACAGAAGAACCGCTTCAGGGCTGGCAGTACCGTGTGTGGATACCTCTGATGAGGACCGGGTTAGGTCCTAACTGGGGGTTAATCATATTGATAATCAACCATTATTTGCTTCTGGTATCTGGTCCCCCCGATTTCTAAGTTCACTAATCTACATCTTAGGGAGGAACGGGAGGGCCTTATCTCCTGTATTGAACTGAAATCAGAAAGAGCTGAAGTCCCATCTGAGAAAAGCCAGGCTCCTCCTCCTGTTTCCTTAAAGGTTAAAAGGTAAAGAAAAGAGAAGGGAAGGCACATGGGGAAGAAGACCAAGCCCAGGGGCTGCATGATTGCCCTGCTGGTCTGGACTAGGCAGTCTACAGCTGGGCTTGGGAGCCCCGAGGATACCCCAACCCTGTGACAATTCATCCTGGGGCCCCCAAGGACTGTGCAAGGGGTCAGCCCTGGGGCCTTTTGGATAGGAGCCCTCGGGCGACACTGAAGGTATGTGTCCTCTTTGAGCTTGGAGAGTGACCGTTGGTAGAGAGTCCCAGGGGATGCTGGAATTCTACCTTTCAAGGTGTAGAGATGGGGCACCTGCTGAAAAAGAACACATTATAGCATCATTTTCACAGCAGACGGGGGAGTGCTCACCCCTTATGAGTCCTCGTGTAAGGGGTTTACCTGTGTTAGCTGATTTCATCTTCACAGCAGTGCTAGGGAGTACGTGGTGTTATCAGTCGCTTTGTAAGCTAATAAGGACACTGAGACACAAGTAACTTGCCCGGTGTGGCCGAGCCAGCAGGTCACCGGGGAGTCTGGCTCCAGGGTCCCCCAGGCTGCACACTCCATCCCACAGAGTCAAGGTGGAAATTCACCAGCCTGCTCTAGAGCCGGACCTGATCCACCTGGCTCCCGCTGGAGACCCAGGGTGTCCTTTGATGCCCCACTCCTCAGCTGAGCACTCTGCTCTTAGGAGACGCCAAGTGAAACCAAACGAGATCAGGCCCGATCTGATGTCAAGCCCAGCCCTTTCCTTCTGAAGCCCTGGCAGGAGGGAGGAGCATGGGGCCCCCTGCAGGTACTCCTTTTCCTCCCCTCCTCCAGCTTCTTCCCCCTGTGATGGGAGCTGGGTGGCTGGGGAAACACACACGGACACCCACACACACCCCTCAAGGAAGAGGGGAAACAAGTGAAGTTGCCCTTGAGCCGCTGGCTCCTCTAGGCTTGGCTCCAGAGCTGCCGCTTCCTCTCATTCCCAGGTCAGGGCTCACTCCTTTCCCTCCCGAGCGGCTGTAACTCCTGGTTAGTGATGGGGCAGGGCCTTTCTCCCTCCATGCCAAGCCTTCCCTGCCGGCCCTCCTGCTCTCCTTCCTCTGGCCCAAGGCATAGGCTTCTGGGATGAAGAGGGAGCAGGGTGGAGAGAGAATGGCCCATCCCCAGCCCAGGAGGAGCATGGTTGCCCAACACCGTGGACCTCCTGGGGTGGGGGGCGGCTGTGGTCTATATGTCGAGGGATTTGTCTTGTCCTTTCCCTGGAGTGGTGGGGAATGAGGAGCTTGGACTTGGGATATTTTAACCTGAAATTCTGTGCAAAGTGGTTGTCTGGTGGGTGCTCATGCATCCATAACCTTCATCAGATTTGAGTCCAGCACCCCCAGCGATGCTTCCAGCACGCCCATGATATACCTTATGGTCAAGTCGGAAAAGCCCAGGGTTCAGAATCAGGCAGACTTGGACAGCCTTGTCCTTAGCTGTGTGACTCAGGGGAAGCATTTAACTCTCAGCCTCAGTTTTCTCATCTGTAAGATGGGAATGATGCCGGTAACTCCATGGGATTGTTGGGAAGAGTACTTAGGGTCTTTCAAATGCTTAGGATGGTGTTCTTACTTGCCCCTCCAAAAGGGAAGCTTAAACAAGATAGAGCAGCCAGCTTGGTATAAGGCAAAGGTATTGTGATCTCCATTTGCTTTCTCATACTTCCTCCATGACCTATGGTCCAGGGGGCGCATATCCATCTGAGGTCCACGATAGGGTCTAAGGTATCATTTCCTAATCTTTAAGCCAGACTGGCCATTGTAGTTTTCGGCAAAGGGTAAATTAATTATCTAAACTGCAGTGCGTTTTCCCACAACTCAGGCTAAGTGACTGGTATAGTTTTCCTAAAACTGTAAGAACTATAAATTCTCTAAGATGGTTGAGAATATCTTTATGAAGCCAGTGGTGAGTATCATGATTAACGGAAATACCTCTAAAACAGCATCATCAATAGGAATATAATGCCAGGCACATAAAGAAGTTTTGAGTTTCCCAGTAGCTACATTTTAAAAACTACAGACTGATGAAATACATTTTTATTTTGTTTTAATTTTTTGGCTGTGCTGTGTAGCACGTGGGGCTCCAGTTTCCCAACCAGGGACTGAACTCACACGCCTGCATTGGAAACTCAGAGTCTTAACCGCTGGACCATCAGGGAAGTGCCCTGGTGAAGTCAATTTTAATGTTATATTTAAGCCAGTATGTTCAAAATACTGTCATTTCACCATGTAATCATAAAAAATGTTGACAAGATATTTTACATTGTTTTTTTATAGAGGTCTTCAAAGTCCGTTGTGTATCTTACACGTGTTGTTTGTTTAATCGCTAAGTTGTATCTGACTCGTTTGCAACCCCGTGGACTGTAGCCTGCCAGGCTCCTCTGTCCATGGGATTTTCCAGGCAGGAATACTGGAGCAGGTCGCTGTTTCCTTCTCCAATATTTTACACCTGTAGCACACGTCCGTTGGGATGCTAAATTTCATAAATGCCCCCTCAGAATTGGGATTTACAGTTGAAAAAGTAGATTCACACCCTCAAGGTGTTTTAAACATGCTTAGGTTTTCCAATAACTGAATCAAGCATCAGTTTTTCATTCACAATCATTAAAATGGAAGAAGATGTGAAAACTCAGTTCCTCGGTGGCACTCACCACATTTCAGGCACTCGACAGCCTGCTGTGAGCGGGGGCTACTGTGCTGGATGACTTGGGTTTAGGACGGCACTGTGAATGCCAGGAACCGAGCGCCCCCTTGTCACGAGCAGGAGTCAACATTATGTTGGCAATTGTAGCACATTTAACAAGATAAGAATGAGGAATGGAGGAGGCAGAATTATTATTAGTTGCAGATGCTGGGTTGGTCCACTTGCAAAGCTCAAAAGATTTAATCATATGGTTGATTAGGGTGTGTAAAGACAGTACAAGCTTAGTAGGGTAGACATTAAATAGATATAAATTTTAAAATTGCAGCTTTCCCATATACCAGCTACCACCAGTCAGAAGATACAGCTACATGAAAGGGGCTGGATATAAAACCCATTCACAATGAAAGACCATAAAATAACTCAGAGTAAACATGACAAGACGTGTGTCAGACTTGTAGGAAGAAAAAACCACAGAATTTAATGGAGAATGTCTAAAAGACTTGGATAAATGAATATGAAGACATGATGTTGTGATAACATCAACTCTCCCCAAATTAACTTATTGTTTGCTGTCAATCCCAATGTAATTCCATCAGGACTTCTTTTGGAACTTAATAAAATGTGTCTCAAGTCCTTCGGGAAGACTAACTGCATTAGAAAAGCCAAAGAGTTTTCAGGAAAAAAACTTAACGTAGGGATATTATCCTACTGAATACTCAAAACGTATTTCACAGAGCTGATAGTATGGACCTGGTTTTGGAATAAACAGAGACCAATAAGCAGGATGCGAAGAACTGACTCATTTGAAAAGACCCTGATGCTGGAAAAGATTGAGGGCAGGAGGAGAAGGGACGACAGGGGATGAGAGGCTGGATGGCGTCACCGACTCAATGGGCATGAGTTTGAGCAAGCTCCGGGAGTTGGTGATGGACAGGGAGGCCTGGCGTGCTGCAGTCCATGGGGTCGCAAAGAGTCCGACACGACTGAGCAACTGAACTGATCAACTGAACTGATCTAAAAAAGCAGGAAAGGAAGTCCAGAGAAACCGTGGGTGGTGGTGTCTGTATCTATATCTGATGAAGGTAGCATCTGATCCTTTACTCATAGTTTATACCAGTTTTATACAGAATCAGTAACTAACTTGGTTATATTTTAATTTTTTATTTTTAAATGACCCTCAGTTTCAAGCCACAGACATCTTTTATTTCCTTTACTAGTAT
Source organism: Bos mutus (assembly GCF_027580195.1). Taxonomy (NCBI): domain Eukaryota; kingdom Metazoa; phylum Chordata; class Mammalia; order Artiodactyla; family Bovidae; genus Bos; species Bos mutus. The sequence continues at coordinate 5,360,350 of NC_091635.1, read as the reverse complement.
TTTTATCTCCATGAGTAATTTTTCATTATTACATTACCTGGTAGTTTTAGAAGAAGTGAATGTTTTCATAAAACTTGGGAGTGGGGAAGGTCTTTGCTTCATGGTTTTAGAGCCAGAAATTATAAAACAGATTTAACCATGTAAAAACTAATGAGCACTCCATGGAAAAGAAAACAACAAAATCACCATATTGTAGGCAGGCATATGATACACTTGAGAAATTATTTGCAAAGTATAGTCAACATTCCTAAGCGCTTTAAGATTTAAAGTCATACAAATCCATTGGAAAAGATGAAGGACCCCTCCCCCCCCCCCCGCCCCAAATTTGGGTAAAATGGCTTCCACAAGCAATTCATTAGAGAAATATTTTCTAAAATGCCCTCCCTCTTTAGTAATGGGAAAAATGAAAATGCAAATTATAAGTTTACAAAGGTGGTGGTGATCATGGTTTTGTTGTTTTCAACTGAGGACACCATAATGCCTGGTATTGGACAGCGTCATCCTCTATGTTGGTGAAACTGTAACTTGGTAAAAACCTTCTGGAGAACAAGTGAAAAAGAGAAACAAAAGTAATTTTACTCACTTATCGGTATGTATCCTCCGGAAATGGACCTGGGCAGACTTAGCTGGAAGGCTGCTTGTTGCAGCGCTGGAAGGAAACGGCAACAGCCTAGCGTTCTTCAGGGGCTGCTGGATGTGAAGCTGAGGCCAGTAGGACTTAATCTAAGATAATGTAGCGGTATTTATGAACATGTAACCATTTTCACTCAAATGCGAACAGTGGTTGGCTTTATTCATCCCTCTGCCCTGGAAAGTGCTGCTTGTATTTTGAAAAAAGTGGGGGGAGGGGTGGAGAAAAACATCTAAATCGGCACTATCGAAGAGAGGTAGCCTGCAAATCTAGTATATAATTTACGGTTTAAATAGATGCATTTGAAAAAGTACAAAGAGGTGCAACGACCATTTTCTTTAACTCAGTATATTCCAAATATTATCCTTTTCTAATATATCATTTGACAATATTTTAAAATATTATCATTTGAAAAGATCAATTCTAACGTGATCACTGTGGAAAATGAGCTAATTTGCACTCTCTTTTTTGATGCTAAGTCTTTGAAGTCCAGTGTCTACTTTACCCTTTAGCACAGGTCAACTTGGACATTTCAACCTGGACTCCATTTGGGGTGCACATTTCAAGCGCCCCATGGCCACCGACCGGGCTGGGGACTGCTGTATTGGACAGTGTGGGCTCACGTTATGTAGTAACACCTGGAGAGGCAGCAGACAGCAGGGTCCTTAGGGTCTGTGCTCCACCCTAGCGTCCTGATTACCTGGAGCCAGTTCATCCCCCTCCCCAGTGGTACTCCTCTCCCACCTCCCCCTCCCCCAGGGATGTCTGGAGAGTGGGCGGTGGCTGCTCGCGGCTACGGAAAGCATGTAGAGAAATTGGGGCTTTGTTCACTTTCCCTTCCTTCCCGGAAGAATCTATCCGCCAGAGGATGTTTATCTCCAGGAAACGGGACTTATAGCTCCCTTGGGCCAATGAACCCAAGGTCTAGATTGACTCGGAGAGGCAGGGAGGGTGGAGCCAGCGCCAGGCACCCAGCCTGGGAGGTTTCAGGACAGGGATGGGGTCCAGGTCCTGGTCTTCCTTTCCAGCAACTGGGAACCACCAAGAAACACAAGCTGGAGATTGGAACAGGGACAGGCATGAGAAACACTTGAAGTAGGGCTTTGTACTGGGCCCACTCTTGACTCTGCTGGGCAAGTCCTGGCTTCTGCTTCAGGGGGGTCCTCCCCACCTCTCACCTCCCAGGGAGGGTCCTCAGAGCAGGAAGCGGGGATGAGATCTGGAGTAAGGAGGGGCCCGTTTGAACCATCCCTGGGAGCAGATGGCTGATGGGGGTGTCCGTCAAGTGAGTCTGGGTCCCCAGGTCTGAGATAAACAGCCTGCCTAATCCCACCCTTTTGCCATCTCTCTGGCTGTGAGCACATTCTCAGCTGCGGACATGTGAATAAGCCGGAGGCCGTGTCCCAAGGTCTGCCAGAAACGGGCTCAAAGCGCCATTTAGTAGCTGAGAGAGAGCGTGAGGGCTTTCACTCCATCCGAGCCTCGGTTTCTCTCTTCTGTGCTGTGGGGGCAATCACGACACCCTGTGCGCGGGGCCAGGGGCCTACGTTTAATGATGCCTGGCACGCAGCAGGCACCCGGTGTATGGGAACTGCTGACGGCATGCCTATTTCTGCATTGCTGGTGGTCGGCCAGTGGCTGGGGCCCTGGGGTGTCCTCCCCGTGTCCTCAGGTGACCCTGCCTCTTTGCGTCCCCTCTGCTCTCTGGTAGCCATCAGGAGACTGGACCTGGGGCTGTGGAAGCAGCAGGAACCAAACCACCCCCTGCCCAGGGTACCACTGGGGGATGGCCGCTGTGGGAGGCTGGCCTCCAGCTCCAGGCTTCCGTGTCACTGGAAATTGGCCAGTCTCCCAGGTGGGAGGTGGAGGTTGTGATTTCTGAATTGCTAGTTGTTGGAAAGCAGGTTCTTGGGGGCAGGGGGTGGGTCCTAAGCTCCCCATTTCCCCTGCCACCGGGTTTAATAGGCTGCCTACTCTGTCCTCCCAGGCAACTTAAAACGAGGACATGATAAACTTGTGATAAACTTGTCCTTCTGGGGGAGGTGCGGATTTAGGGGGAGAGAGAAAGAGGACAGACATCAACAGAGATTTTTTGATCGTTTGATTTGAGAGTATGTGGCCTGAGCCCCACAGCCTTGCCTTCCCCTCCCATCCCCCACCCAGCGCCTTGTATGGGCTGCAGCTGGGGAGCCTGAGAATCTGATAGTTTAAAGCTGGTTTGGAAATTAAAATTTTTTCCTTAAGCCTTTGATGCTTTGGGATTTTTACTATTATTATTATCAAAACAGCACTGCCACATTAAAGGAAACTTTTTTTTTTTTACAAAAGCCCATTTTCCTCTCCAGCCTGACATCACTCCTTGAATTTCTCTGCCTGCCCTTTTGCCTTTCTTCGAGAATGTGTATGTGTGTGTCGTCTGTGATCACTGCGTATAAACAAGTCTAAGTTCTGCCTTTTTCTCCTTCTGCTCAAGGTCGTTTGGTGATCAGTTTTCCACGTCCTGCATGGTCTTCATAGACCCCGCTTGTTGTGCTTGCAGGATAATCTGCTGGGTTAACATGTCCTTGTTTTCTCAACCATTTTCTTATTGCTGGGTATCAGGCTGTTTCCAGTCTCTTGATATTATGAATGAGACGTCAGTGGCTATCTGTGTTGGGGACTTTTTTCTGCTCTGAAATAGTTCCAGAGGGTGCGTTTCCCACTGTGGGGGCTCCTGGATCCTTCTGGATTTAAAGTTAAGTGTTTAAAGAAACTGCTGTAATTGCCAATACCCCAAGACCATCCCGTCCTGGGGTCATTTTGACTCTGAGCAGCTCCTGGGCTGGGGTTTTGTACCTCCCTCCCTGCCTGGTGGCACCTGGTACCTGTTGTTCCGTGGGAGGGAAGTCCTCCTCTTCCCCTTTCCCGGCTTAGTGCCAGCAAGATGGTAACAGACTCCAGAAGGTCTAGCGCCATGCCTGGACTGAGTCAAAGCCTGTGTTATCTGTGAGGACCTATCGAGACTGGGAGACGGGGGCCCTGGGCATCAGCACGCCCTGCATCCACCACCAGCTCAGTGGTCTTGGGCAAGTACTCTTCTCCAGCCCAATAGCCCAGTCAAGGCCCCTGGATGGGATCATCTCTGGGCTGTCCTTCCCCTCTCAGTCTTGGGAATCTCTGAAGTTGAAGGCATTGTGGATGGCTCTGTGGGCGTCACGTGACATTGTGGGTCCCATCCTGTAGCACCACCCCCAGGAGTGCACACAGAATTCCCTGGTGGTCCAGCAGTTAAGACTCAGTGCCGGGGGTGTGGGTTCGATTCCTGGTTGGACAACAAAGATCCCACATGCTGTGTGGCATGGCCAAAGTATTTTTTTTTTTTTGTAACCAAAAAAATAAAAAAACCCACCGAGATGTGGGAAGAAAAACACCAGAACTACAATGTCATATTTTGCCTTTTTTTTTTTTTAAAGGAAAACTCAAACCTATTAATTGATGCATGGATTGACAGTAGCCTCATTTCTAATCTATAAAACATGTATCTATGTGTGTATGTGTATAGAGATTACAGGCTCCGTGCTTTAATGTGCTGAGGTCCCCACACTCGGGGTCATGCATCACTATTTTAGTGATCGGAGCCGGGCTGTGGGAATAAAGCCCTGGCTTCTGTCCACGACCCCAGGGCAAATCTCTTAATTTAGTCTCTTCATCTCCGAGAGTATGGTCGCTCCACAGATACATAAGTGGTACACGAGTTATAATAATGATATTTCATGTTTCCATCCTGGGCTCTTTTTTGTTTTTCTTCCCTTAATTTAACTGTGGCCATTCAGGCTCAAATTATTTTAAGACAGGGCTTCTTAACATCCTGGTGCCAGCAGCAGACTTTCAAATAGAGAGGGCTGCTGGCAGTGTCAGTGAAGGGACGAAAAGCTTCCAGATACACTCAAGGCAGCGAAAGGGACCCCACGGCCCTGCCCAAGTCCCTCCTGCTCTGTGTAGCAACGGGCATCAAAGCTCCCGAAGTCTCGTCCGTTCCCTGTGCCGCTGGCCGGCTGTTGGAATAAAGCAGTCTTCCACTTTCTCTGGGACTCCTTATCCTCTCAGGATAAGGCGGGTGAGCATTTCAGAAAGCGACAGAGCCTCAGGGCGCCCGTGGCCCCCAGGCGCCCGCGTTTCTTGCACAATCCCCTGCAGCATGGCCTTCCAGCTGTCTGATGTTCTCAGCACAACGCCGCCACCGCCCCCACCCCCCGCCCCGCCACCCCCGTTCTGCAAAGTCAGCTTCTTCCTGGTTACAGCGTTGATTGCACCCCCAGGGAAAAGTCCCTGGCCTACCAGGTGAGACCCCCACCCCAAGCTGGGCTCCAGCTCCCTGGGAGTCTGTCCTCCGTCTCCTCAGGTTGCTCAGGCCCTGGGGTCTCCACCTCCAAACCTGGATGTGTCCTAACCCTAGCACACCCCACCCCGTCCAGCTCCATCGTCACACCCTCATCCTGGCCCCATCCATCTCCACGACCATAGCCTTGTCTAAGCATCCATCCTCTTTGCCCTAAATTCCTGCTTCCCCTCCTCTCTGCCTGAAAAAGCTTCTTGTATCCAACCCAGGGCACGACTGAGCTCGAATGCCCCCTTCTGTCCAGCCACGTTGCTTGGGGATGGCCTGGGTGGTTAGCAGCAGAAATGCTGGAGGGGGCCGGTGGCTGTGGCCGTGGGCGTGGAAGTGTGAGTCCTCCGTGTACTGGGCGAGCTTACAGGCCAGCTGCACACTGGGAGGCCTGTCCGGCTGCCCCGGAGGAGCTCAGGTTCGTCTGGGAGCCACTGCGCTAGTGACGAAGGGGGGCAGTGCGCTCTGGACAGCCTGCCAGCGAGGACGAGGGAAGGTGTGGTTAGAGTCGATCCAACCAGGGGCCTGGCCTGGCCTGGCCTGGCCTCACAAGGAAGGCTCCTCACCCTGCTGTAGAGGAATGCCCTGGGCTCAGAGGGCCAAGAGGAGAGGAATCGGATTCCAGAGGAGGCGAGGGTGTCAGGGAGAGAGACAAGATGCAGCTCTGTTTTCCCTTGCTCAGCCAGGAAAGTGGGATGTGGCTTCTGGGGTGAGGAGGGGGGCGGGGGCGTCCCGCCCAGGGTGTGCCATGGGGAGTGGCTGCCTATTTTAGCCACTTCCCCTGAGCTGAGTCACAGGGCTTAGCAGAGCCCCCTCCTGAGGCCACAGTACCCTTGGGCACAGTCCCCTTCTGGGTGGCACTCAGCATCGCCCCCCAACCTGGTGCAGACCACCTGCTTGTTCCTATCCCCAGAGTTTCACCTCTTCACCCCCAAGTTGCTCCCTGTTCAGAGTTTAGGCTGACAGTGTAATGAGGGTGCCGTAAGACCAGAGATTTGAAACAGCCCAGTAAGTGGACTCTGACTAGTGCTGAAGCTGCAGCTGTAGGGCCCCAGGGCTGCTGGGTTCTGTGGGTCCTCCTTGCTGGGCAGGGCGCCCAGTGGGTGACTCCACCTAGGCCCCCACTCTCAGGACTTGGGGCGTTCTCATGCTGGAGGTCAAAGATGGTTTGGTTTCTCACGAGCCACAAAGCCTCATCCCCACCCCCAGGGAGCGAGACCAGGGGTGGCAGATAAGCTCTGGCCAGACCTGCCCTGCCTTCCTGGGGTGTGGGGCTCTGCAGGAGCCTAGGGATCTCCCTGCCGGCCTCTCGAACTCTGACCTCTAGCTCTCCCTTGAGAATGTCCCGACAGAGGGTGATAGGATGGTGGGGAGCCACGATGGCCGCAACTCCTGGCCCCTGTGGGGGGCCACGGGGGTCCGCACCATACCGGCTGAGTCCTGGGCAGCAGGGCCTGCGGTTTCCTTTCCGTTCTTTCTAACAAGCGCTTGAGGTCAGGGAAACCACAGCGCCTGACGTTGCTCCCTGGGCCTGGGGATTCCTACTGTTAGCTTGAGACCCTTACGCAACTCTGGAGGTTCCCGTCACAGATCCCACAACTCGGATCCTTTTGTTTCCTCCCCTGTTCCTTCTTCCCTCTTTTTTTTTGTTCCTGCCTGAGCAGGCATACACATTCTCACTCCAGGACTGGGATTCTCAACCCAGGTGCTCCCGCCCCCCACCATCGGGGGACACTTGGCCCATCTGGAGAGGCTTTGGTTGTCACAGTCATAGCTGGGGAAGGGGTGCTGCTGGCATCTGGCAGGTAGAGGCCAGGGATGCGGCCAGACAGCCTACAGGAGCAGGATGAGCCCCCACCACCGAGGACTCTCGGGCTCCAGGTGTTGGCAGGGTCAGCATCTGTGCAGTATGACAGGTACTTTTCTCCAGCCAGCAGTCAGGGAAGGGAGTTGGAAATGCTCCCTAACCGGAAGCACTACCCACCAAAGGCCAGAAAGAGGCCTGGCGCAGGAGACCGGCTTCCAGCCCAGCTCTGCCCTTTGGCACTTAAATCTGGATAAATCACTTCGCTTCAGTGAGCCTGTTTTCTCATCCAGAAAATGAAGCAGTTGTGCTGAGAGCCGAGGCTCCTGTGACCAGAGGCAGGAGCTGAGCTGCAGGTAGGTTGAGGACACAGACCCTCACCTTCTCTTCTTGCCTCACTGACCTGAAGGCAGCAGAAGCCTGGGGGATCCTCTAGTATCCAGAGTGCCTTAGAGACCTGATTTGATTTCCTTCAATGTGAACAGTTCTGAAGCTGACACACTCCACCCTCCTCTCGGTTAGCCAAAGAGTTTTCTCTAAAGTTGGCCTGAGACCCCATGGCTGCCCCCAAGGGTCACATACGGTGACTCTCTGCTGGATAAATGTGGAAGGGATGGCCCTGTGTCTAGTGTAGGCAGCAGCAAACTGTGGCCCAAATCTGGCCCACCACTTGTGTTTATAAATAAAGTTTTATTGGGACACAGCCACGCTCATTTGTTTACATACAGCCTACTGCTGCTTTCCTACCACTGCAAAGACAGATTTGAGTAGCTGAGACCAAGACCATAACTGCCGTACAGCTGAAAATCTTTGCTGTCTAGACCTTCATGGAAAACACTTGTCTAAACCTGGTCTAGCGGCTCCACGTCTAATAGTTTAGAGGTCAGATCCCAGGGTTTAGGGAGGGGTGAGGTTAGGGGTGGCGGAAGTGAATTTTCCTAAGGGTCTGGTGAGGAGGGGGATCACCTCAAGGCCTTTCAGAGACGTTCTCACCTGACTCTGCCAGCCCGCGTCACCCGTGTGGCAGGTGAGCCCCGGTGCCTGGCTCCTGCTGCCTGCCGGCCCCGGAGAACTTTGTTGCCTGGAGTGACGAGCACTGAGACTGCCTGGGGGTGGGGTGGGGGGGGGCACGAGCTAGCAGGGGAACCATCAGGCTGGGTGTCTGCAGCAGGACAAGGAACAAGGAAGGAGCACGTCGGTGGGTCGGGGGCGGGAGGGCATGGAAAGGTCAGGCCTGGAGCCCCAGAGCTGTAGGCTGAGGTGACATTGTCCTTGGGCTCGGGAAGGCAGAAAGGCAGCAACCCAGAGACTGGGGTGGGTGGTGGCGTTTCAACAGGTGTTTGGAGACTGACTGTGCCAAGAACCACCGGACAGGCTTCAGTGGCGACGGGCCTGTTGCAACCCTCCGGAAGCTCCTGGTCTGGTGGGGAGATGACAGTCCAGCCATAGCTGTAGAACGACACAGCCAGTGCCTGCTGGGGCCAGGGCCATCCGCAGTGTGGGGGCTGGGGGACCAGGAGGCCAGGGGTCTCACTGGGCTAAAGCAGGTTTCCTGGAAGAAGTGACATCTCAGCTGAGCCCTGAGGATGCTGGGTGAGCCAGGGGACCGGTGTTCCAGCACGGGTGTGTCCGGTTCGGAGTCCAGGAGACAGAAGCTCAGGGCCAGGGCAGACTGCAGGGTTCAGGGAGAGGCAAGGAGGGAGGTAGGGACGGGGCACCAGATAGGGGGGTCTGTGCTGGGGGGTCCTGGGCAGGCTGTTTTAGCCAGAAGGTGAAGGATGGGGGAAGGGGAAGCAGGGCCAGGTACGATGTGGCGGCTAGCCTGGGGCAGCATCAAGAGTGAGGAGGAAATGCTGTGGGGCGTCCTGTGTTGCCTCTGGCAACCCTCCTCTCCCTGCTCTGCTCAGCCCTGGGCTGCTGGGTTTAGCCTTTGGGGCTGGTTTGGCTTCAGCTTCGGACTTCACCTTGGTCCTTGCCGGGAGTCGCGTGGCTGAGGGTACAAGCTTTCAGAGGGTCTCCTAGGCTCCCCGAGGATGTTCTTTGGTTCAGGTTAAACATCCTGGGGGTTGGGGGTGTATGCAGTTGTCTAGTGCCTACCGCCCTGTGCACCCCTGATGATTAAAGAAACGGCATTTCCAAGTCTTGGTCCCTGAGAGGCGGGCAGAGGGTGGACCCTTGGCAAAGCTCAGGGCCCCATAGAGGAGGTGCGGCAGGTGGGGTCCTCACTTCTGGGACACCCAGCGAGCACCAGGGGGCTGGGGAGCTGGTTCTGTGGATCCCCACGGCCCCACCCTCATTCTGATGCAGAGTGAGCCGGGCTGCCCAGGTCCATGGAGGTGTCTGCCCTGCCTCCCTGGGGCCTGTCCTGTCCTACTCCTTCTCTTAGGACTGTGACTCAGGCTGAGGTGTCCACTAACTGCACAGGGATTGAGATAAGCCAGCAGGAAGAATTGACAGCCTGTCTCCAGACTGGTTGTTTGCAGTAGTCAAGTCCCTCCTTCGTCTGCTGCCTGCCCGTTGCACCTCCCCTGCTAGCTGGTGGCATCCTGGTGGGGTGGGGGCATCCTGGTGGGGTGCGGGGAGACACAGTCCTTTAGATGACAGAGTGGCTCTCTCTCCAGTGTCAGGACAGGCGTGTCAATGGCTACCCGAACTCCAAAGAGCGCTGGCTTAGCCCCAGTGCCTGTGCAGGAGGGAGCTGGCAGGGTTCTGAAATTGATCGCTGGCTTATTTCACACTTTCTTACTTGGGTGGGAGTGAGGAGGTGTAAATGGCCGCCCCTGGGTTGGATGGGCTCTGGTGCTGGGCAGACAGCTGGCTTAACCCTTGCCCTGCTGTGTTCTTCTTGCAGCCCTGTGATCTCCTCATTGCCCCTTCCGGCGCCCGACTTCACCTCTGACTCGCCATCCACCTCTGCCGGACTTCACCTCTGATCCCCCCGGATCCGCCTCTGTCAGACTTCACCTCTGATCCCCGCCCCCCTATCCACCTCCGCGGGATTTCACCTCTGACCCCCGATCCACCTGCTGCCTTGGGCCAGCAAGATGCCGATCCTCAAGCAGCTGGTGTCCAGCTCGGTGCACTCCAAGCGCCGCTCGCGGGTGGACCTCACGGCCGAGATGATCAGCGCCCCGCTGGGCGACTTCCGCCACACCATGCACGTGGGCCGGGCAGGGGACGCCTTCGGGGACACCTCCTTCCTCAATAGCAAGGCCGGGGAGCTGGACGGCGAGTCTGTGGATGAGCAGGCCCCGTCCTCCTCCTCGTCCTCTAAGCGCAGCCTCCTGTCCCGCAAGTTCCGGGCCAGCAAGCGGTCCCAGTCGGTGACCCGGAGCGACAGGGAGCAGCGGGACGTGCTGGGCTCCCTGCGGGACTCGGCCCTCTTCGTCAAGAACGCCATGTCCCTGCCGCAGCTGAACGAGAAGGAGGCCGCAGAGAAGGGCTCCAGCAAGCTGCCCAAGAGCCTGTCGTCCAGCCCCGTGAAAAAGGCCAGCGCAGAGGGCAGCCTGGAGGAGGCAGCGCCTCCGCGGAACGGGGCCGCCGCCCCGCACTCCCCAGACCCACTCCTGGAGGAGCAGGCCTTCGGGGACCTAGCGGATCTGCCCATGGTGCCCAAGGCCAGCTTCGGGCTGAAGCATGCCGAGTCCATCATGTCCTTTCACATCGACCTGGGGCCCTCCATGCTGGGCGATGTGCTCAGCGTCATGGACAAAGGGGGCGAGTGGGAGCCGGAGGGGGCACCGGATGATGGCGGTTACCATGGCGACGGGGACCCAGCCGCCATCCCGGCCTCGGCGCCCCGAGCGGCAGGGCAGGAAGGTGAGGGGGGCCCAGACGTGCCCTCCCGCGCCCTGCAGGATGAGGGCTGGGCGGCGGCGGCAGCCCCCAGCCCCGGCTCGGCCCGCAGCGCGGGCAGCCACACCACGCGGGACAGCAGCTCGCTGTCTAGCTGCACGTCGGGCGTCCTGGAGGAGCGTAGCCCAGCCTTCCGGGGGCCGGAACGCGCCCCGGCCGCTCTCCCTGCACAGCCGCCGGACCCCGAGTTCTCCTTTATGGACGAGGAGGAGGAGGACGAGATCCGGGTGTGAGGCGGCCCGGGGGTGGGGGTCTTTGGGCGTGGTCCCCTCCCTGCCCCCAGCCACGCCGCGGAGGCAGCCAAGGCTTTGACCCTGGGCCTCTTGGTTGAGGGGTGCGGGCGGAGCCTGGGGGCCCAGGAGGACTTGCATCTGGCTTGGGTGCTTGACTTTTTTTTTTTTTTTTGCACACCCTGCCCTGCCCCAGAGCTCCTAGGACGGGGCTGCGTGCTTGCAGCAGGCATCAGCTCTCCTCGCCCCCAGGCCTCCATTGGATGCTCGCTGGCAGCCCGAGTCCCTGCCACGTGTGGCGATAACGGGGCAGCCGGGGGCACCAGGACTGAGGACAGCTGACTCGCCTCTTTTGTCCCAGCAGTGGCCATCAGAATAAATGTTGTGCCAGGTCATCTGCAACGGGGAACCCCTTGGAGGCCAAGCGGACCTAAAGTGTACACTAAACGCGACCCCTTCCGGGGACGAGAACAGGATACAGAACGGAAGGAAGGCTCCGGCGGCTTGAATTTTCAATCAAGACGGGGCCTTCCAGGATGACACAAGGCCAGGCCGCAGCCCTGACTCTGTCCCTCTGGGTCTGTTGTCTCTTGTGTTTAAATCTTTCTAAAGCAATACCCGGAGCGGTGTTTGTAGACCTGCCACCGGGAGGAAGACAACCCTTTTAGAAAAAGACGTTTATACTAAGTGCTTCCAAACTTTATTTAGAGCTGTATGGGGTGGGAGGGGGTGGTCTGTGTGTGTCTGTCTCTGGCCCCCTCCCCCATAGCTATTAACAACTGGGCAGGCAGCCAGTGTAGAAAATTTCTGGAAAATGATTATTAAAAGAGCTGTCATTCCTGGGGGGGCGGGGGCGGGGTATAAAAGCTTGCTTTGAATTGGGTTGTTCCTTCCCCCTCCCCCAGCCCGGGACTGACTACTTCCCCTTCCTCTCTCAAGCCTCTGTCCAGGGAACCCCCTTCCCACCTCTGAGTCAACAGCCCCGAGGGCAGAGTGTTGCCAGAGTTAGCAACAAAAGGAAAAACAGAATGCTGAGTTAAATTAGAAACTCAGGCGTGCAGAGGATACTCTTTTAGTGTTAAGTATGCCCCGTGACTTATTTGGCACATGCTTGGACTAAAAAGTTAGTGTTTTTCGTTCTGAAATTCGGATTTCCCTGTGTCCTTGAGCTTGGGTGTGAGCCTCCAGAGTTCAAGCTGACTCACCTCCCCGCGTGCCCTTGTAGTCAAGGGAGGGAGGGTGACAGAGACAGAACCAGCTCAGGACCCAGCCAGGGCGGAGGCAGACTTTTTGAAAGGAGTGAGTGCCCTCAGGTGCTCCCTGGTTTCCAGTGGAGCAGCCCCCTGCCCCCCCACCAGCTGCCCTTGACACGCATCTAGACCGTGGTCAGTTCCAGATTCTAAACTGTATATTTTTTTCCATGAAAATGTTAAAAGAGCAAGGAAACGTGAAAATAAAAGGCTCTACGGCTGCCCGGTGTTCTGTCTCTGCTTTTGGAGTTGGGGTTATTTCAGGATGTGGGGGAAGGCAGATAGGGTGCAGATTGGGGGACCTGTGGCTGCCTGAGCGCCCACGGCTCTCAGGGGCCTGAGGTGGCTTCTCTCTCTGTCTCGGGGGCCTGCCCCCGCTGCACAGTTCTCCAGCTTCTGGAAGGATTCGGCCTTGTGTGCCCGTCTGCCCAGGCAGGCCCTTGGGGGCTCTGGGATTTGGTGTCTGAGCTGCCACTTACCAGCTGGGTTCCCTGGGCACTTAGTCACTGCGCTGCTTTGTACCTCGTTCTCCTTGTCTGTTAAATGGGAATCCTGCTGCTCTCAGGACTTCCCTGCTGGCTCAGACAGTGAAGAATCCAGCCTGCAATGAACTGGGTTCGATCCCTGTGTTTGGAAAATCCCCTGGAGGAGGGTGTGGCAACCCACTCCAGTATTCTGGCCTGGAGAATCCCATGGACAGAGGAGCCCGGCAGGTTACATACAGTCCATGGGGTCACAAAGAGTCGGACACGACTGAGCAACTGAGCCATGGTGTTTACCAAGTTGTTCCTAAACCCAGGGAGGTGCCTGACGCTCGTGGGAGCTGTCAGCACCAAGACACAAGCCAAGTCAGCAAAGGGGCCGCCCTACCCTCCCTCCCTTTCCCTACCTGACCTGGCGGATCACCTTACGGGGTGTGGTCTCCTTTCAGCCTCCTGGCCTGGGAGGCAGACTCTGGTGTCCCCATTTTATAGAAGAGACGTGCTCCAGAGGTCACGGGGCCACCTTCTCAAAAGTCACCAAGTGGCAGACTCAGCAGGACTGATTGGAAACCCTTTCCACACTCCTCGAAGCTTCGTGAGTTGGGGAAGTGAAGCCGGGGTGTGTCAGCCCCGAGTGGGACCCTGGGATCCCAGCGGTCAGCCCCTCCCTCACCCCTTCCCCTCTGCGTGGGCGCATCCCTAGGGCACGACTGTCAGCCTGCGTGGGGCTGTCACTGCCCCTCCAATGCCCTCCTTTCCACCTGGGGGCCCGGCGTGGCTGAGATCTGAGTTCGGGAAACCCTGCCCCCGTCCCGGGGAGAAATTCAGGCATGTCCTCATCGTCCTCCTGGGGAGCAATTAGAAGCGTAATTAAAATGTCGCCAAGTCCCTCTGTCCCTAGACTGGCTCATTAGAGGTAATGAGAGATGTGAAGTTATGAGTAGATGGGGTGGTGGCCGGGGTTGCGGGGGGACATCCAAGCCCAGCGGGAATGATGGGTCTCCCAGCTCTGGGGGCATTGGAGAGAGGGATGCCCTGTTAGCAAAGGCTCAGGCAGGTGTAGGGGGCCGTGCCTCAGACATCGTGTACCTGCCCCCCCATGCCCCACCGCCCACTGCACCCGTGGCCACGCACCCGTGGCTGGCTGCTCCCAGCCCCTCCCCCAAAGCTGCAGACCTGCTCCTTGACAGTTCAGGACCACCCGGGGGCTTGCAGAGGCCCGGCTGGCCCCACACTTCGGAAGCATGTTTTCCGACCTGGGGCCCAATGCGCCCACCAGACAAGTGTGGGATAACCAGGCAAGACCAGCCCAGCCAGCAGCATGGACCTTCGTTCGCCGTGTGGCCTTGGACCAGTTCTGTTCCCTCTCTGGGCAGTTTTAGTTTCTCCATCTTTAAAATTTAGACTCTAGTTCAGTTGCTTTCAACTTTTTAAAAAAAAAAACAGTTGTTTTTGTCATGAGGTATTATACAAACAGATAAACCAGAGCTTCTCTGGGGCTGGGGGTGCAGTTGTTAGGGGCGTGGGAGGGTGGTCCTTTCTCCCCTTCGGTCTCAGAGGTTTGCCTGAGAACCCTAGGACCCCCATGGAGTATCTCTCTCCCTGAGCTGCTCTGTAGGGCTCCCTCTACCTCTGAGAGCTCAAAACAAGAGCTGGGAACTCTCTCTGGGTAATAACACAGTAATTTTAATTCAGATGGCAGCTAACATTTCCAAAAATTACATGGGACCCCCAAAACCTGCGCCAGGCAGGGCTGCAGTCACGGCTCAGAGATGCATTAGGACGAACCCCACCCTGGTCCATCCACCGCCAAGGCGCCTCCCCTCGGCCTCCCTGATCTGTCGAGGGGCTCTGCTCTTTGCTGGGTGCATATGGCTCTGCTGTGATCACCTGAGGGCTGTGTGTCCTAAGACTGCTGCTGGGCCACTGGGCTAGAAAGTGGAGGAGGTGGATACGGACCAGGCACCAGCTCCAAAGCCCTTGCTTGCAACCACTATCCATCCTAACCTGGTGATGTCCGCTTTGGAGCCTGGGATGAGCAGGTGGGGCCAGTGACCTACTGGGCAGAGCGGTGCAGAAAGGCTGAGCTGACAGCCGGGCTGGTCGGGGTGTGCCCAAGAGGAAGAGGGGTGTGTTTGCAGCTGGGGGAGGGTCTGGCGGCGCCAGGACCCTTTCAGCAGCTACTGCCACTTCACATCGTCCAAAGGGCTCTGCAGGTGGTGCCTCTGCCCTTCCTGGGGTCGCTTGGGGCTGGCCTGTGTCTCCAGCTGCAGCCTCGTGCCCTCTTCCTGGCTGGGTACCAGGCTGGTCCCATAAGGCTCCCCTTTGACTCCATTCTCACACCCCAGCCACCGCCTCCTCTTTACCAGGGTTGCGCCATGTTCCCAGAAGATGAACACAAGAAATAGAAAAGAGATAAAAGAGGTCAGGACACAGACTCGCCTGGTGGTCCAGTGGCTAAGATTCCTTGCTCCCACTGCAGGGGATCTGGGTTCGATCCCTGGTCAGGGGACTAGATCCCCCACGCCACAACGAAAGATTTCGCATGCCACAACTAAGACTTAGAAGAGAAGAAGGGGTCAGGACACCTGCAGAGAGGGGCGGTCTAAGGATCGGCACATTTTAGGATCTGGTTCACCACCCACTTCCACCCATTCTACAGATGGGAAGACAGAGGCTGGAGAAGGCAGACTGGCTGCAGTCTTGTGAGCAGACCCTGTGAGGTGGACTGGGCTGGCTTGGCTCTGGTGTGACAGAAAAGGCACAGCCTGACCAGGTGGACGGCAAAGGGCAGAGCCAGGAGCATGCTGGTTGCCAGGGGGGCAGGGGGGGCAGGGTTGGCTTTTCCAGGGGTATCTGACACCCCCACCCTTCCCTGTCTCACCTTGGCTTTCACACGGCCGCCTCCCAAATGTCCGGAGTCCACACTCAGGTGGGGACCCTGCCTGGCATGGCCCCTCCCTTGCAGTAATAACCTGCATGCAAAATGCCCCTAAGAGGAGAAGAGGGTGGCAGAGGATGGGGTGGTTCGATAGCATCATTGACTCAATGGACATGAATCTGAGCAAACTCCAAGAGACAGTGAGGGACAGGGGAGCCTGGCGTGCTGTGGTCCATGCTGCAAAGAGTCAGACACGACTAAGTGCCTGATCAACAAGAGTATCCCTAGACCCCAGAGACCCTGAGTCAAGATGCAGGAAAGTGTGGATAAACAAGGTCCTGGGACTTCCCTGGTGGTCCAGTGGCTAACACTCTGAGCTCCCAGGGCAGGGGACCCGGTTCAATCCCGGTTCAATCCCTGGCCAAGCAACTAGATCCCACATGCCTCAACCAAGAGCTCACATGCTGCAACTAAGACCTGGAGCAGCCAAAATAAATAAATATTGAGAAACAAACAAGCTTGTCCAATCTTCTTGGATAAATCATAGTGGAAAAGAATATTTAAAAAAGAATATGTGTATAGCTGAGTCACTTTGCTGTACAGAAGAGATTGGCATAACGCTGTAAACCAACTATACTTCAATTAAAAAAAAAAAAAGAATGAAAAGAAAAAGATCAAGAGAGCAAAGTCAGGAGTGAAAGCGGGCGAGCTTGTCGATCGACTTCCCTTTCGCAGGCTCCCGGGGCCCTGTGGCTTCCTGCCAATAGCCAGATGGGAGCTGGGGAGAAGGCTTTGGGGGAGGGAAGGTATTTGCAGGCAGATGGAGGTTGGAGGTTTTGCCTTTGAAGCCTGTTGCTCTTACACACGGAGCTTCTGTTCTCCAAGACTCCCAGGAGGAGACAGGAGGAGCCGGAGAGCTGCCTTCCTGGGGCCTCCAACACCGAAGTGACACTTACTATGTTAAAAAAAAAAAAAAAAGCCAAGGCCACTGGGCTCTGCTGAATTTTGTGGGGTTTTTTTTTTTTTTATCCTGCTTTGTTCCCTAAAGAATTGGAGGCAGCTTACAAAAATACGTAAAATACAATAGGATAAAAATAGATCAGAGAGAAAACTAGGCTGGAACAAACAGTTCAGTGAGCCAAGAGGGTGGAGCACAGAAGTGCGCTCCAGCGTCAACTGCAACGTGGGCTCTGAGCTTCCTACCAGTCAAAGCGAAGAGGGAAATCCCCCTGCTACGAGACTCACAAAGTCCACGCAGTTAGAACAATTCCAGAAGCGGCTTTTTCTGACACTGAGTTCTTTCTGAGAGGGGTTCTTGTGAGATAAGAGGGCAGGGCTGGGGTCCCCGCCCGTGTCCCCAGTACAGTCTCGTAACAGAATGGAAACGAATCCCTATGGCGGTGTCCCTTCACTGTTCATCTGAAACTATCACAACACAGCTAACTGGCTCTGCTGCTGCTAAGTCGCTTCAGTCGTGTCCGACTCTGTGCGACCCCACGGACAGCAGCCCACCAGGCTCTCCCGTCCCTGGGATTCTCCAGGCAAGAACACTGGAGTGGGTTGCCATTTCCTTCTCCAATGCATGAAAGTGAAAAGTGAAAGTGACGTCGCTCAGTCGTGTCCGACTCTGTGCGACCCCCCAACAGAAAATAAAAAGTTAAAAAGAAAAAAGCAAACAGCCTCCTAACAGATTCAGTCACGCAAACACCACCTCTGCATGTCTGCTCAGTGTAAATCAAGGGCTTGATGCCAAGGCACAGATCAATAAAACCAACTCTATGGAGGGCCGGGCCCAAACTATCCAATCATTCATCCGAGAGAGGCAGTTTCAATTCTTCCAGACAGAGCGGGATTTCTCAGCCTCAGCACTGTGGGCACATGGGGGCCTGGATCCTTCCTCGTTGTCGCGAGCTGTCCCGTGCCCCGTGGGGATGTTAGCCCATGTGGGCATGTGTCCCTGGCCTCTGCCCACTGCATGCTGGGAGTATCCCAGCCAGCCATGCCCCATGTCGGTCCAAAATGGCCCCCTTCATTGCTGACCATCCCCGCGGTAATGAAAACCACAGCTCTTATCAGAGTGGTGGGATACCTTTTCTTTTTCTTGGCCCGTTGCAGTGAAAGCGCCGGGTGGTTCCACCGGACCGCCAGGGAATTCCTTTTTAAAAAAATAATAATAATAAATCAAGGCCAGGGCCTTCCTTCCCTGATGTCTCAGTGGTGAAGAATCTGCCTGCCAATGTAGAAGGCAAGGTGTTTGATCCTGGGTCTGGGGAAATCCCAAGTGCCAAGGAGCAGCTAAGCCTGTGTGCCACAACTATTGAGCCTGTGCTCTAGCGACCAAAACCCACAGCTACTGAGGCCGCCTGTCCTGGAGCCCGCGCTCTGCGACAAGAGAAGCCACGGCAATGAGAAGCCTGCGCCACAGGGGAGGGTCGGCCCTGCTCGAAGCCGGTAGAGAAAAGCCCAGGTGGCAGCAAAGACTCAGCACAACGCCTCCCCCCAAAGACACAGTAAAGATAAAAAATGAAAATAAATAAAAATTAAAAGGAAAAAAAAGCCAATTTAAAAATGTGTTTAGGTCACTTTTTGTTTTTTAATTCAAAATATAAAAATGTTTATGGAGCCTTCTGGGAGGGAAATGGACATGCATCTTGTTACCTACTTTAATTGAGAAAGCTGGCTCCTCGTCTTAGCCAGTAACATGTTCCTCTGAGGGTCTTCTCAGAGTAGCAGCCCCACGGAGGTGGTTTTCTGATTTCTCATCCTGGGGTCAGATTTGAGGTGTATTAAAAGGTGGCTGCATGGAGGGGGTGGTTATCAGGAAGTGGGGCCTTGGGGAGATGATTAGGCTTAGATGAGGTCACAAGAGTGGGTGTGTGTGTGTTAGTTGCTCAGTTGTGTCCAACTCTTTGTGACCCCATGGTCTGTCCATGGAATTTTCTAGGCAAGAATACTGCAGTGGGTTGCTATTCCCTTCTCCAGGGGAGCTTCTCAACCCAGGGATTGGGCCCAGGTCTCCTGCATTGCTGGCAGATTCTTTACCATCTGAGCCACCAGGGAAGCCCAGCCTGTGATAAAGCTAGTGTCCTGATACAAGCAGAGCCCAAGGCTCACTCTCGATCCACGTGTGAAGACACACGGTGAGAAGGCGGCCAAAGAGGCTTCAGCAAAGCCAACCGAGGCGGGACCTTCACCCTGGACTTCCAGCCTCCCAAACCGAGAAATGTAAGTGTCTGCTGTGTACGCCCCGTCCGTGGGCCCCGAGCTGACGGGGGTGACTCCCCATGCATCTGGAGCTGCTCATCTAGATGGGGCGTCCTGGCCCGGAGACAGAATTCAAGGCCAAGCCAAGGAGTAACACAGGCAAGGGCAGCTGGGTGGGTTTGACGAATGTCTGACAGGCGGGAAGGTCAGCGTGGGCGAGGCTCTCCACCCCACCCCCCTGGCGCCTGGGGCCCTGACTTCTTCCCCAGCCACCCACCCAGGGGTCAGGATGCTTCGTCCAGGCTGGCAGTGGGGAGGGTGGCTGCCCTCTGCTTGCCCGCTCCTGCCACCCACACCCCCTGGGCTTTGCACACAAAGTGGACACGACTCCCTGTCAACAGTCAGGGCTGGAGGGTTTTTTCCATCTGTACCCAGTCTGTCTGCCCCGTGACCCAAGAATCATTTGGAGATAACAGACTGGAGGGCAGTCTTTGGTGATGAAAATGGACTTTGTCGTCTGGACTCAATTGACCCAAAGGCAGATCGAACCTGTGACCTTGGCCCCCATCCATCAAAGTGAGTGCACCAGGCCAGACCAGGGAGGACTCATCCATCATGGTGTTGGCGACCAGCTGGCAGCCTGTGTTCTACACAAACCTTCCTCTTCCTCCCCTGAGTGAGGGTGAGGGGTGCAGGAGCGTCCCCCTGGATGTGGGAATTAGATACTAGAATCTTGCTCACAATTACGGTCTACTGTGACTCTCGACCTTGAGCAGACCCAAGGCTGCAAAGGTGGCTCCTTCTGTGACTCCCAAGGCCTCAGATTCAAGACTCTTCTCGAGCTCCCAGCCCCTCGACTTTTTGGGGGGATTTGTCTGTCAGTTCGTTTTTTCATCGCAGCACGCAGCATGCGAGGTCTTAGCTCCCTGGCCAGGAACTGAACCCCCGCACCTCAGCCCGGAGCTCAGAGCCCTAACCACTGGACCGCCAGGGAAGTCCCCTTTTTGGTCTGTTTTGTTTTCTGTCCCAGCTCCTTGAAAGTCTCGAAAGAGTCGGAGAGCCGGATCCAGCCGCACAGGGCCAGAAGCGGATCCCCCTGTGGCTGCTGCTGGGGAATCCCATCCTTTACCGCCTGCCTCGCCTCTGTTTCACGGCCTCCTGGGCCCCCGTCCTTGCTGCCCAGGTGAGACCAAAGTGGTCTTGTTCCCCACTCCCTCTGTGTCCCGCATCGTAGGATTCCGCTGCCTGTTACCGACAGCTTTCCCGTCTGTCTCTGTTTCCATGTTGTTACTGTACCAAATGTGTGCGCGCTCGGTGGCTTCAGTCATGTCTGACTCTCTGGGGCCCCATGGACTGTAGCCCACCAGGCTCCTCTGTCCATGGGATTTCCCAGGCAAGAATCCCAGAGGAGGTTGCCATTTCCTCCTCCAGGGGATCTTCCTGACCCAGGGGTCAAACCCCAGTCATTTGCATCTCCTTCTTTGGCAGGCAGATTCTTTACCCCTGGTGCCACCTGGGAACCCCAACACAGATGTATTGTCTCACAACTCTGGAGGTTAGAAAGGGCCTCACTGAGCTAGGATCACGGTGCTGGCAGGCCTGCCTTCCTTCTGGGGGTCCCAGGGGAGAATTCATTTTTTTGCCTCTTCCAACTTTTAGAGGCTGTTTCCTTGGCTTGTGCCCCTGCCCTCAACTTCAGAGCAGCAGTGTAGCACCTTCAAATCTCAGTCTCTCTCTCTCATTGGAAGAGATAAGCTATTGGGACATTCCCTGGGCCAGGACTGATTCCCTGAGCCCCAAATGTCCTGTCTCTTTGACTCTCTGGCTAGAAGTACAATCCACATGCCAGCCCACAGGCACAGCCTTGGGTCACGGAGGTCTTGGTAGTCTTACCAGTCTGGATGGGGTGGGGGGTGTCTTTCCTGAACTGCAGTTTTGTTGACTGGAGGAGCTTGTGGTCATGCAGACTGAGCTGGTGGTCTTTGGGAAGCTCACCAAAGCCAGTGAGCACTGGTTCTTTTCAATTGTAGAAGAGAATGAATGGCTTTCTCCCTGGGGTTTTGTAGTCCAGTAAGTAGGTTCGGACACGACTGAGTGACTTCACTTTCACTTTTCACTTTCATGCATTGGAGAGAGAAATGGCAACCCACTCCAGTGTTCTTGCCTGGAGAATCCCAGGGACGGGGCAGCCTGGTGGGCTGCTGTCTACGGGGTTGCACAGAGTCGGACACGACTGAAGCAACTTAGCAGCAGCAGCAAGTAGGTTCGGACACGACTGAGCAACTTCAATTTCACTTTTCACTTTCATGCATTGGAGAAGGAAATGGCAACCCACTCCAGTGTTCTTGCCTGGAGAATCCCAGGGATGGGGGAGCCTGGTGGGCTGCCGTCTATGGGGTCACACAGAGTCGGACACAACTGACATGACTTAGCAGCAGCAAGTAGGTTCAATAGTTAGGAGTCTGGGCTTCCCTGGTGGCTCAGATGGTAAAGAATCTGCCTGCAATGCACACACATTCGTTCCCTGGGTCAGGAAGAGCTCCTGGAGGAGGAAATGGCAACTCACTCTAGTATTCTTGCTTGGAGAATCCCATGAACAGAGGAGCCTGGCGGGCTACAGTCCATGGGGTTCGGAGCCAGACACGACCGAGCCACTAACACACACACACACAGAGTCAGGAGTCTAGGTTCCCATTCTGACATCCACTTGCTGCATGAGCTTTAAGCGATTGCTTCACCTCTCTGGGCCTTGGTTTATCTGCAAAATGGGTAGAAGCCTCTTGAGCGGTTGCAGAAGACTGGAGGAAGCCATGATGAGAAACCTGGGAGGGTCAGTAGCCCTGTTACTGGGTCCGTGCCCCTGGGGGAAGGGGATGCCCCACCCAGAGCAGATTTCCTAGAACTGCGGGCTCCCAGAGGCCAAGCTCCGGGGCAGGGACACAGCAGGACCGTCCCAGCTGCTGGACATCCCCGCCCTGCACGTCCAGTGCCTCTTGTGAGACCAACAGCTGTCCCCGCCAAGTGGCATCTCAGGCACAAAGAGCAGCAAAGGGGCAGGGCACGCGGGCCCACTGTTCCTGGCCCAGAGCAGCAGCTGTGTGTCACGGCGGGAGGTGGTGCTTCCTCTGCCCTCTGTCCTCCCCGAACAGCTCTCCAGCAGCCAGGCCCATCCCTACTGGACCTAGAGCCCCTCCAGCAACACTTGCACGGCGTGGAGCCCCCTGCCCCCACCCTGAAGGACCTTTTATGAGGGGCTGGACGGAATAATAAATTTGGAGAAGGGTGGCCCCAGGGGCCTGGGGGCGGGACACTTGGGTCCTTGAACATCGGGTCACACCTCACAGCACCTACCTGCTGTGTCAGGCATCCACGTGGACTTCTCACCAACCTCAGTTCCCCCAGAGGTCATGCTGTGGGTCTCCCTTTTACTGTCGCAGAATCTGAGGTTCAGAGAGGTGGCCTGGGACAGCAGGCTGGGGACCCACAGAACCAAGGTGTGAACCCTGACCTGCCCGATGCCAGGGCTAGCGTTCGAGTTGGGGGTAAGGCAGATGCATGGGTACCCAGGGGGTGTGTGGCCACACGCTACCCAGAAAAGCCCTGGCTGGGACCCATCCCAGGCCTGGCAGAGCTCATGACCTTCATGACCTCAGCCAGTTCCAGGCAGGAGAATTGCAGAGCTCCCACAGACCCTGCTTTTCAGAGCTGTGCTTTCAGAAAGGGAAAGGAGCGCGGGGATGATGACTCAGGAAATCCGCAGTCCGAGTTCAATGAGAAGCTCGTAATGATGGTGATTAAAAATTAACACCACTGTTTGTACAGTGATTTGCACGTCCACTTTGCAGCCATGAATTAATTAATAAATGAAAACACAAATGCTGGGGGATCAGCTCCAGGGCACAGAAGAGGAGATGGAAGGTTCCAGAGGGGACATGCCAGAGCTCCCTCCACCCCTGCCCCAGCCCAGCACACTCCCCCAGGCGTCGCCAGGGTTCCCCTGGCCTGGGGCTGGCTTTTTATCCTTGCATGATCCACGGTCCACTCCAGAACCCTGAGGGAGGAATATAAATGGGGATGCAGGGTGGGCAGCTCCCCTAGTTCTGAGACAGAGAAGATGCAAAGGGCCTGCCAGATGGGAGACCCAGATCTGACTCTCAATACTTCTTTTTTTTTTTTTTAATTTTTTAACCAGGCAGACTAACTGATGGATATTTAGGTCATGTCCAAGTTTTTCTTTTTTCTTGGCTGCGTGGCATGCGGGATCTTTGTTCCTGACCAGTGATTGAAGTCATGTCCCCTGCAGTGGAAGTGCTGAGTCTTAACCTCTGGACCACCAGGGAAGCCCCCCCAGCTCCCAGCTCTGATGCTCAGGAGCTGTGGGACCTTGCCAATCGCCCAACCTGTCTGCATGCTTATTTGCGCCTCTGTAAAAAGGGCGGGGACTTGCGAAGCTCGGTCTCCAGGTGGGAAGATGTTTCCTGAAGCTGCTGTAACAAATGGCCACAAAGGCGGTGGCTTAAAGCAACAGAAGTTCACTCTCACTACTGAGGTGTCAAAGGGCTTCCCAGGTGGTACAGTGATAAAGAACCCCCTGCCAATGCAGGAGATGCCAAGGATGCAGGTTCGATCCCTGGGTGGGGAAGATCCCCTGGAGGAGGAAATGGCAACCCACTCTTGCCTGGAGACGGACAGAGGAGCCCAGCGGGCTACAGTCCAAGGGGGCTCGAAGAGTCGGACACGGCTGGGCACACCTGGTGCACACCTGGAGGTTCACAGGTTGGTTCCTTCCGGAGCCCCTGCGGGAGGAGCCTCTGGTCCGCTCGTAGCTTCCAGTGGGGCGGCCTCCCGTGGGGTCCCTCGGGTGCCTCCAGTCTCTTCCAGGCTTCTCGAGGCTCCTTCTGTGGGGCTCTTCTGCATCTCAGCGTCTCCAGTCGCCTTCTATTCTCTTATATGGACACCCGTCATTGTGTTTAGGATTCACCTGAATTCCAGGATGATCTCACCTTGAGATCTTTAATTTAATTGCGTCTGTGTCTGCGGAGACCCAGTTTCCAAATAAGGTCACAGCCACAGGCAGGCGAGGCGAGGACTTGGAACCTCCTGGAGGAGACCAGGCAGCCCACTCCCAGAGGGATTTGGAGAAGCCCACATCCTGCGAGCACGGAGCTGTCACTCACGCTGCACGGCCGACAGCAAGGCAGAGAAGGAGGGAACCCACCGACGTCACCCTGCACGCACCTTCTGGGGGTGGGGGGCGGTGGGGGGCCTTGGCCAGGAGAGGAGGGCGGGTTGGGGGTGGATGAGGGAGCGGTCTCCTCGTCAGCCCTTATGATGAAGTCTTTTCGGGCCACCAAGGTGCTGGGAGGCGCCCCCAAAGACATCTCCAGGACTATAATTATTATTTTGTACCATCCGCAAAGTGGTCTCCTGACACTCCGTTCTTCAGGGTGCTGTGTGTGTGACAGCACCTTGAACGAGCTCCCCACGGGCTTCATGATTAAAACAAAAAACAGAAAACAGTCCTAAAAGGCGCTCCAGGTCCAGGGCCCATGCTTCCACAGAACCGAGGCCCTGACCTTGCCTTGGCCTGCCCTGGTGCACCATGCCCCTGCTCTCACACTGCTGACCCCCCCGCCCCGCCCCCCGACACTTTCCCTCCCCTCCCCCATCGTCACCAGACCCCCCCCCTTCTGAGAGCCCTCCCCCGCCCCCCAACCCCTCTGGCTCCCGGGGGTGCAGCTGGCGGGAGCTCCGAGCTCTGGAGTCTCCTGGATCCTGCCCCTGCCCCACCCCTCCCCTCCGGGGCTCCAGGGGCCTATCTCTGTTTCCTTTTCTGACCGGAGTTCAAAACAACAACAAGGACAACTCTGGGAGCGAAGGCCACGCGGAAACAAAAGCCAGCAGGCTCCGTCGTGTTGGCCCAGCTGCGGGCCTGTCGGGTGCTGCCGGCCTTGCCCGCTCTGTCCAGCAAGGAGGGCGCCTGGGTTGCGGGCGTCCATTCCCCCGCAACGCTGAGACCTCAGCCTGGTGGAGGGGGAAGGCCGCGGGGGGCCAGAGCGGCGGGAGGTGGAGGCCGGCCCGGGTTAGAGTCCTCAAGTGCTCCTTTGAGAGCCTCTGCAGACGTCCCGGGCCTGGGAGCAGGGGTGGTGTAGTGATCATAAAACAACATTTGCATAGAGATTTCGTGTACAAAGCGCTTTCTCAGGGGCGGGAGGCGCGCGGGTGGCCCGCGGAATCCGGGCTGGGAGGCCGCGGCCCCTGCTCGGCCCGCCCCGGCCGGCTCGGGATTGTGTGCCGGGCGAACAAAGCGCTATTCATTCAGAGATTTCCGATTCCCCCGGATTTCTTCTCCCTGCTCTCGTGTGAAGAGCTCGCTCCTGCTTGTCACTCAGGCCGGAGGAGGGGCGTCAGGGGTCCCCGCGGGCGGGGGCCCGATGGTAGGGTAACTGGGGCGGGGATGGGGGGTGGGCCTGATCCCGCCGCACCCTCGCCCCACCCCCTCGCACCCTCGCCCCACCCCCTCGCACCCTCGCCCCACCCCCTCGCACCCTCGCCCCACCCCTTCGCCCTCCGGCTCCCAGGCTCCTCCAGCTCCTGTGAATCTGAGCATTAGGGCGGCCTCGCTGAGGCTGGCTTGTGCAACTCTCCTCACAGCTTACACCTGCGGCCGTGCCTTCACGTGAAAAGTGTGAACCTGCGGGGACTTCCCTGGCGGCCCAGTGGCTAAGACTCTGAGCGCCCGATGCAGGGGGCCTGGGTTCGATCCCTGGTCGGGGAACTAGATCCCACACGTTGCAACGAAGACCCGGTGCTGGGCCAAAAACCCCCACAAAGTCACCTGAACACAGGTTTGGGGACGCTGCGTGTTTGGGAGTCTGCAGACGAGCAGTGGCGGGGAGGGGGGGCTTGCTCGTCCCTACCCAGCAGCGCGCGTCGGGAACGGGTCTTGTGTTCCTGGGGTGGGGTGTGGGGCCCCGGGCTCTGCGCCCCTGCGTGGGGCAGGAGCGGGAAACGGCCGGGCGCGGGGGTGCAGCCCGCCGGGGTGGGGGGATGGAGGGCCCCCGCAGAGCCTGGCCCTTTAAGGGCCTCCGAGGAGCTATATAATAAGGTCCACCTTGAAGCCTGAGCGCCTTTCTGCAGCCCCAGCAGGGCGGGGAGGGTGCAGGAGGTCATCGTGGGGCTGGAGCGGCTGGCCTTCGCCTTCGAGAAGGAGGTGGAGACGCAGAAGGGCACTGGGCTTCTGATTTCCAGGCCATGGACAGTGAGTGCTGCCAGGACCCCTAGTCCGCCCCCAGCTTCCTCTCAGCTGCTCACCAGAGAGGTAGAGGAGGGCTCTGGCCCACCGTCCTGTCCGGCTGGGACCCCCCAGCGTAGCCTCTTGCTTCTCAGGCACCCCCTGTCCCCCTTACATCCTTTCCAGGAAGCCAGAAAACGGGGCAGGCTGCTGGCAAAGTGGAGACCCTAGAGGGGTCAATTGAAAGAAGCTGGGATGACCCCACGGGCCGCCTGAGCGCCAGGCCAGCCTTGGGCCCCCAGTCCATCGTCTCCACTGCAGAGTTCAGGGCGCTTAGCTGTTGAGTCCAGAGGCTGGTTCCCAGAGGCCAGCACCTAGAGGCCCACGCCTCGGGGGGCAGGGGGCGAAGGCCCTCTAGCAGCCATAGTGCCCCTCTGTCTTCTTTGCCCCCAGAGTCAGGCACTTCGCCCCCAGAGTCAGGCACAGCTGTGTGCACCTTCTTCACCAAAGGGCTCTGTGAAAAAGGCGAGTGGGCAGAGGTGAGGGCTGGCAGGCTCAGCTTGGCCCGGACTGGGGTGCTGGATTTGCACGTGAGGAAGGGGAGGTGGGAAGGGGCATGAGTTCATTCTCAGGGCAAAGGGCAAGTGGGTGGGGCCATCAAGGGGGCTACCCGCCACCTCCCAGGGATGTCCCTGACTTCATAGCACCCCTTAGGGCAGGCACGGCTGCCTGCAAGGAGACAGTCCCTTCTTTCTGCCCAGCTGTAGGTGGGAGTGTTTGTGGGTGTCAAGTGTGTGCTCCCAGGAGGCCCCTGAGTTCTTAATTTTCCCCTGGCCAGGAGAGGGACTTCCTTCCTGCCCCTCTGAGTTAATCTGGGACCTGTTTAGTGGCCCCCTCCATTCCTGTGTCCTAAGAAAGTTCAGGCTGCAGTCTCAGAAACTTATGTCTCCCCCTCCCCAAAGGGGCCCAACTGTGCGCTCTTCCAAACCTCTCTTCCCCATTGCAGACATTCTGTGAGCGGGGGCTGACATAAATCAGGGGTTCCCGTCTTCTGGCTTCTGAACCACTCATGGGCTCTTCCTGTAGAAATCCAGTTGCCCCCAGAAGTCTTGCCTCCAATTTGGGGGTCTCCAGTTCCCCTCTAGAGTTAGGTTGAGAAACCTGGAATGAGTTTAGGACCTGCTTTTAGGATCCAAGTGATTCTGTTCCGGGGAAGCTGGGAGGCCAGGAGGGGCCCAGGCAGGGGACCGGGAGCCCGTGTGGCCACGTGACTAGTTCATGTTTGGGGCAGCCCTGGACAGTGGGGTGAGGAGGAGCAATGAACTGGTTGGTCACTCCAGGCTTTGAATCCTCAGCTTGGTCCATCCAGTCTCTAGAGCAGGGTTTCACAGAGATACCCTCTTGCAAAGAAAGAAAAGTGTTCTTAGGTCTGGAAGGTCAGAGCCAGGTGAGCCAATGGCCAGAGGTGGAGAGTAAGACCATCAGAAGGAACACCTCCCGAAAACGCTACCATAGAGTTGGATCAGCACAACACCGGTCCTGTTTAGAAACTGAGGGGTATCCTGTTTAGAAACTGAGGGGTGTCCTTCCTGACGGCAAGACCGCCTGAACTAAGAGGACAAAGAGCGAAATATAACCTTTCCATTTCCTTCTGAATTGTTACAAGGTTGGCTCTCACGTCACCACGTTAGATCTCCGGAATCAGGAAAGATAGCATTTGTATTATGTTTTAAGACATGAGTTCCGCAGGCCCTTAACGAGTTCTTCCTTTGTGCTGGGACCTTGCTGGGTTGGGGGCCTGGAGGGACCAGGGCTGGAAACCACCCCCCCACTCCTGCATGGTCAGGCTGGAGGGGATGGGGTGTGATGGGTGCTTTGGGAGGTGTCTGCCCTGGGGGGGCATTCTTGGGGTTCGAGAAGGGCCCGAGCATCACGTCAGGCAGAGAGGGCTGGGGGCTGTCTGTTAAGCCGTCTCTGGCCCCCAGTTCCAGCCTCCACGAGGGGAATGGACGGCGGTACCTCCTGCTAGGGCTGAGCTGGGCCCAGGCTCTGGGTGCGTGGGGCCCCCAGCCAGGTGCTCTGGGTCCCCAGCCAGGTGCTCTGGGTCCCCAGGGAAGCTGTGCCCGTTCCGGCACGACCAGGGGTGAGAAGCCAGTGGTGTGCAAGAAGGGCGACCAGTGCAAGTTCCTGCACCAGTACGACGTGGCCAGGATGCCCGAGTGCCACTTCTCCTTCAAGTCTGGTGGGCGATGCCCCTTCCTGCGCTGCCCCCCGCCCTGAGGCAGGGGAAGGAAGTTTGGGAAGGGCCCCCAAAGGAGGTCTCGAGCGTCCCAGGTGGCAGGCCAGGCCACCCTACTTCTCCAACCCCTCTAGAAAAATCGGACCTGTCTTCTGAGCCCCGCTCCACTGCCTTGCCAGGCTCAGGCTCACGAAGCCCGTCCTCCCCACCCCCGCCCTGCCCCGCCCCAGGGAAGGGGAGGGTGGGGCGGGAATCAAAGGCCGAATTGTTACCCTGCCCCGTCCGGCTAATCACACAGCCAGACGGGCTGTCTGGAAAGGAGGCGGTCTCTGGAGCCCCAGGGAGTGTCGGAGCCAGTGTTTCCCAAACAGCCCGAACTTTCACGGTGGGGCTGGACGCACCTGCCGCATTGCCGCGCCCCATCGCCGCCTCTTTCAACCGTCTCGCTATTTTTCACTTCCTTTAGAAGAAAGCTTTACATCGCTTCCCTAAACGGAAAACTAGCATCACTGATTGGGGGCTTCTCTCCTAGCTCCGTCAGTAAAGAATCCCCCTGCAGTGCAGGAGACCCAGGTTCGTTTCCTGGGTCGGGAAGATCCCCTGGAGAAGGAAACAGCAACCCATTCCAGTGTTCTTGCCTGGGAAATCCCACGGAGAGAGGAGCCTACAGTCCATGGGGCGGCAAAGAGTCAGACCCAACTGAGCGACTAGACTGCCTCAGCATCACTGATGAGCAGCAGAGGGTCACCGTGAAGGGGCCGTCATGAGCTTCATAAGTTCGGCCCCCTGCAGAGACCTTGTGTGACCCGCGCGTCCCCTCCCTCTGACTCCAGTCTTTCTCTTGCCATCGAGGGGCCATGCAGGGGGAAGCCACTGCCTCCTTTAAGAACAGGATCTGTGCGTGTGTTTCAGGTCTTAGCTTTCCCGATAAACTTTTACAGTTCACTGCTTTTCAGAGCTGGAAGAAGCTTTAAGGATTATCTAGTCCAGTGGTTTTCAAACTGTATTCTGAAGAGGGACTCGGAGGGGGGCGGGCCAGCCTCCAGGGACACCTCTGAGCCAGGCGGCTGGGCTTTGAGACGTCAGTGGGGCTGCGGGCAGCTGTCCCTCATTAGTGTTGATGGGGTGGGGGGAGTCCTGGGTATCCAGGAAGAAGGCGTCCCCCTCGGGGTCAGCAAGAGCTTCCCTCGGGCTCAATCCTGTTTCCTGCCCCTCCCGGCCAGTGGTGGCAGTTCATGAGGGCTGCCCGCTTGTGCGTCCCTTGCAGGAAAGGACCGAGTTTATCCGGAGCCTGGCCCCTCCTTGGTCATAAGTTAAAACGACACTTTATTCTTTTAATTAACCTTGGCTGGTTTCCTTCGGGGAATGGGGGCCGTACTGGGCATGGATTTGGGAACAGGACCAGGTCCCTGTCTGCCCTTGTGCAATCCCCAGCGTGAGGGCGTGTGTGGACACCAGGGTTGTGATGTGTAACCCAGGTTTTTTCTTTTTTGGCTCTTGGAGTGAATGAATGAATGTCTCTATTAGATATACTGTGCTTATCAAAGTGTAATTATTGGTCTTACTGGAAGGAATGGTTTTACTTAAAAACTATTGTTGGGGAGATGTAGCAGCGGGAAAGGGCCGCTGAAAGGAGGTAGGAAGCGGGGGTCCTGGCCCTACAAGTGGACGAGTGCCCGTCCCAAAGGTACCAGCCGGGGCGGGCCGGCAGACGGCATGCGGGGGGCGGGCGCCACCTGCTGGCGGAACGCCCCGGGCGGCGCGGAAAAGGCCGCCTCTGCCACTGCTCGGGGGGTCGGGGGTCACCTCCCTTCTTCCGAAGGCTGGAGCCCAGGGGAGCGCTGTGCCGAGAGCCCACGCGGACAGCTGCACGCACACCTTTCAGTGTGAGGAAGCCGGTGGTAATGGACGCGAGGTCTCTCCTCTCGGAGCCCCGGTGTCCTCCGTTGTGAAATGAGAGGACTGCGAAAGGGCGGAGGTTGAATTCTGGGGAAGCCATGGCGTTCTTCGGGGCTCAGGAGAGACCTCGCTTTGCAGAAGCCCGAGGTATAGAATAGACCTGTTTGGAAACCAGTGGAATTGACATTGTGGTGTTCCTTTTGGCCCTGAAAAGCACTAAGTTGCAGGGTTTTTTTTCTTTTTTTAAGTACAGTTGATTTACAATGTTGTGTTAGTTTCAGGCTACAGCAAAGTGATTCATTTATATATATATATATATATATGCACTTTTTCAGATCTTTTTCCATTATAAATTATTAAAAAATATTGAGTACAGTTTCCCATGCTATACGGTAGGTCTCTGTTGGTTATCTATTTTACACACACACACATACATACACTTATAAAACAAAAAACCTGTGAAAAATGCCACTGGTAATTTGATGGGGTTTGTGTTGAATCTGTAGATTGCCTTGGGTCCTGTGTGTTGTGCTGAGTCGCTAAGTCAAGTCCACCTCTTTGCAACCCTGTGGACCGTAGCCCTCCAGGCTTCTCTGTCCATGGGATTTTTCAGGCAAGAGTGCTGGAGTGGGTTGCCATTTCCTCCTCCAGGAGATCTTCCTGACCCAGAGATTGAACCCGTGTCTCCCGCATTGCGGGCAGATTCTTTACCATTGAGCCATCAGGGAGGTCCCTGCCTGAGTAGTACCGTCGTTCTAGCACTACGGGTTCCTCCAGTCTAAGCACACAGCATATCTTTCCATCAGCTTGTATCATTGTTGATTTCTTCTAGTTTTTGGAGTACTACAAGTCTTTGGCCTCTTTAGATAGGTTTATTCCTAAGTATTTTATTCTTTTAGATGCAGTGGTAATTGGGATTGTTTCCTTAATTCCTCCTTCTGATCTTTCATTGATAAGTTGTAGGCTTTTAAGGAGGATGAGATTGGAAACACTCTCCAGTTCTCTACTTGAATGAGATAAAAAAAGGGCTGAGTCTTCCCCCTTGGTCCCTTCAGAGCCCCTGGGGCCTTGTGTGGAAGCTAAGCGGGCTTAGACTCCCTCCCCAAACTCCTGGTGGTCTGTGCCAATAGGG
Organism: Bos mutus; assembly: GCF_027580195.1. Lineage (NCBI taxonomy): Eukaryota > Metazoa > Chordata > Mammalia > Artiodactyla > Bovidae > Bos > Bos mutus. The sequence goes on along the minus strand of NC_091635.1, from coordinate 5,329,143 downwards.
CTGGCTCCTCCTGGGAACCAGGAGTTTTGGTCAGATCCATAAATAGACGGGTTACAGCACAGGCTCCGTGAAACCACAGGTGTCCCTCTGGGTCCCGTTTATTTCATCTCTGTGCCAACTCTGAAGCAGTGCTCTGCTCTTGCGGCATTTCCCCCAGAAAGCACTATGTAGGTTCTGGAAGCCTTATAGGTTTCATCGTAGAGATGAAGCTTTAACCATGGAACAGGGCTTCCCAGGAGGCGCTAGTGGTAAAGAACCCGCCTGCCAGTGCAGGAGACATAAGAGACGCGGGTTTGATCCCTGGGTCAGGAAGATCCCCTGGAGGAGGGCCTGGCAACCCACTCCAGTATCTTGCCTGGGAAATCCCATGGACAGAGGAGCAACATCTCCACGCAGGGTCGGGGTCTTCCTGGATCTCTAGCTGCTGGCTAGGGGTCTCCTCTTCCCCACCTCTCCTCGTTCCTTCTCCCAAGTACCCTCTGAATACCTTCAGTTCCAGTCCCTCCTTCTGAACATCTGGCCCTGCCCCACCTCCTCCAGATGAGTGTATTCATACCCAAGCCCCACTGAGCCAATACGGGTGGGATCCACCTTTCTTAGCTTGCAGGAGAGAGGAGAAATTTCTTGCTATCCTCAAAAAAAGCACTGACCCCCAGAAGGCAGGCAAGTGGCCTGTGTGCAAGGGGCAGGGGCAGTCTTGTTCCAGGAGGGTGGATGTGACCTCAAAGATGCGCCTGCTCGTGCACAGAGAATGCTGGGATTTTCAGGGGACTGCAACAATAAGGAACGTCCGTTCCTCCACGTGAAGCCGGCCTTCAAGACCCAGCACTGTCCGTGGTACGACCGAGGTTTCTGTAAGCACGGTGAGGCCCTGACGGAAAGGGGGCTCCAGGGCATGTGGGGGTGTCTCCCGGCAGGGGAGGGACGCACCTTCCTGAGGCGGTCTGTCTCTGCCCCCACCTTCCCTTGCTAAAGAAGATCCGTCTGGCCTCTGTTTTCTCTTTGCCAGCAGGTCCACTGTGTTAAGTACCGACATGTCCGCAGGACAAAGTGTACTAACTACTTAAAGCTGGCTTCTGCCCGGAAGGACCCAGGTACCAATTTGCACAGTAAGTGTGAGAGACCAACCCGACCCCCCCCTTCGCCACCCCACCGTGCTGGGCCCACTCTGGCTTCTAGAGCCTTCCGTACCTTTGCTGGCCCGAGGTGGGGAGTGAAGCATCCGGCCAGCATCTACCCGTGAGGTTCTCGGGGCGGGGCTCCCCCTGCGCCCACCTCTCCTTGGTCCTGCTGGCCGCGCTGAGCTCTAACCCGTCCTGTCAGCTTATTCAGGCCCTTCCCTGTGGGGTCTGAGAACACGCAGTTGGGGCAGCAGGCTGGTGCAGGGGGTGTTAGTGAGCCGGCAGTGGGAAGGGGGGCTTAGAGCCATGCAGTGATTGTCTGTCTCTCCATGCCTCCTTCAGTCCTAAGATGAATGTTTCATTCAACCCAAGTTACCTGAAGAGTGCAGGCAGGCAGGGGCCGGCACGCTCACTCCTTTCCAGCACGCTGGGGGGGGGGCGCCTCTCCAGCCCTGCACTGTTGCCACACGCTCACCCTCCCACCATCTGCTCATCCCGGGAAAGGTGCTCAGACGGGGTCCTTCCTCCCAGACCCCCTCGCACCTCTGTCATCTCTGCTTTTGGCAGAGCGTCTCAGCCCCCGAGCCCTTCTCCCTCTTTGGCTCGATTAACACATGTGTGGGTTTTAATGAAAGGACCTGGGGCCAAGCTGAGGCTTTGTGGTCCAGAGCTGTTCTGCGTCAGGGCCACCCTGCTCGTGGCTGGTCCCCGTGGGAACAGACGCTGCTTCCACTGATAACAAGCCTTGATAATGAGGGCCTCCATCCTGGGTCACGAGCCTGAGCAAACTCCGGGAGACTGTGAAGGACAGAGAGGCCTGGAGCGCTGCAGTCCGTGGGCTCACAGGGTGGGACAGGACTGAGCGACTGAGCAAGTCCCCAGTCGGCGAGGCACGGCCTGCGGGGCGAATCGGGCCCTCTGTCTCTGTACAGCCTGGAAGCTAAGGGTGGCTTTTTTTTAAAGGTTGTGAAGAAAAAAGAAGAAAAACCCAATGTAGTATTTTTTGACACACAGAAATGAAAATTCCAGTGCTTATAAATAGTTCCACTGGAACGGGGCCAAGCTCATCATTTGCATTTCCTGTCTCTGACTGTGCTCACGCATACGATGGCACGATGGCAGAGTTGAGTAGCTGCAACACAGACCAGATGGCCTGCAAAGCCAAAAATATTTACTGTTTGGGTTGCTATAGACAATGCTTGCTGGTCCCTGGTGGGGATGGCTGGATGCTGGTTAAGTTTGACAGAGGCCAAATGGGGAGCATGGATGCTGGGGGCAGCTACTGGACTCTTGTTAAGTAGGGGTTCTGTATCCAGTGCCACCCCTTGTGACTCAGTGGTAAATAATCTGCCTGCCAGTGCAGGAGACACAGGAGACGTGGGTTTGATCCCTGGGTCCGGACGATCCCTTGAAGGAAATAGCAACCCACTGCAGTATTCTTGCCTGGGAAATCCCATGGACAGGGGAGCCTGGCGGGCCACAGTCCGTGGTGTCCCAAAGAGGTGGACACCACTGAGCAATGAGGCTGGGGTGGCGCTGGCATGGGAGGAGGGTGACCCCTGCTGGTCCCCGGTGGGACGGCTGATGGCAGGGGGGACGTGATCATCTGCATTGGGGAATTCACAAGCCCATTTCTAACTTCTATCCAAAGGGATGCTTTCGGCAATTAAGCTGTAAACAAGGCCATTCACGGCCTGGATGCCTGGCCAGGCCCTCTGCCCTCTGTGTAAAGCCGCCTTGTCTGTGCACAGGGGGTGTCTGCAGTGTTTCCTCCTGGCTTCACTTTATCTGCAGCTTGTCAAGCAGCCCCTGGGGTCTGTACTTCCTCCTGCCTGGGAACCCCGCGGGGCCCCCTCCCTGACAAGAGTGCCTGCCTCCTCATCCTCAGACGAGGCCCCATGAGCTGGGGGCCGCCCACTGCCTGGGGCTCAGGTGCTGGAGCAGGCCATGCTACAGGGTGAGTGATGATGGAGCTGGGCTGCTGCCGGGCTGAGGACCAGGGGAGGGGTGATTAGCAGCAGGTTAAGAAGCCAGACTCAGGTTTTGGTGAATTAAGAGAGAATGGGGCAATTTGGCTGATAAACCAAATGTTCCGATTGTAAGGTCTCAACCTTACTTTATTTGCTTCCCCTGCCAGTTTCTTTCTTTAAAAGGCTAAGGAGTTAGACATCTTCCAGGCCCTGTTTTGCTGCCCAGTGATCCCTTGAGTTATTTATACATAATGGTCTTAAGATGTGCTGGGGGGAGGGGGCAGCTTGGTAAGGAAGGGGATGTCACGCAGCTTGCGTTTTTTAAAGAATTAATTTTATTTTTGGCTGTGCTGGGTCTCCAGTTGCGGCCAGCGGGGGCTCTTCTCTAGCTGCGGAGCTCGGCCTTCTCGTCGCGGGGGCTCCTCTGGCTGTGGAGCTCGGCCTCCTCGTCACGGGGGCTCCTCTCTAGCTGCGGAGCTCGGCCTTCTTGTCGTGGGGGCTCCTCTGGCTGCGCTCAGCCTTCTCGTCGCGGGGGCTCCTCTGGCTGCGCTCAGCCTTCTCGTCGCGGGGGCTCCTCTGGCTGCGCTCAGCCTTCTCGTCGCGGGGGCTCCTCTGGCTGCGCTCAGCCTTCTCGTCGCGGGGGCTCCTCTGGCTGCGGAGCCTGGGCTCTGGGCCCGGGGGCTCAGTAGTTCCCCACACAGGCCTAGTTGCCCCACTGCCTGTGGGGTCTTCCTGGATCCGGGATTGAACTCGTGTCCCCCGTATTGGCAGGCAGATTCTCAACCACTGGACCACCAGGGAAGCCCACACTTTGCCTTTCCTGGTTGCTATCTTTGGTTCATCAGGAAGAAAACCATCATGTTTCACGCCTTCAAGAGACAGAATGTAAATTATCCTCTGCGTTCTCTGTTTTGCAAGACGGCAGTAGTGCAGGGATGAGAGGTGAGGGGGGCACAGGGCTCGCCCTCCTCAAACGATGCTGTCCTCCTCTTTACGTGTCCAGCCCTGTTCTCTGGGTTAGCGATGCTGGGTGTGGATCTCAAGGCCTTTCTCAGGCCAAACAAGGAACTTCATTTAAGAGTAGAAGCCAGGTTCCTCAGTAAGCCAGCTAACGGTCTCCTATGCTGCCCGAGAGAATTCAGCATTTTTTTTCTCTTGGGATGTGAATTTACCAAAAGTCACACGGTTAACTTTTTCTCTTTTAGTGTTGAAAAATGAGCTGTTATGCCAGTAAGAGTCAACTGGTAGGATTCATTAAAACACAAGACCCCACGTTGGTCTGGGGAACTGGAGGACCTTCTGTAGTGAAGATGCTGGAAGGCCGTGCTGCCCGCTAACCAGCACAGAGGAAGCCGAAGCAGCCTGCTTCCCGCTTCTTCTCCTCCTCTAGGTGAGCGAGCTGCTGAAGACACAGCAGGAGTGGGGGCTCACTGTCCGTGGCAGCAACGAGTTAGTCGTAGAGCAGGGAAGTGCAATGCCCGCATGGCCAGCTTGAGGGTGCAGCCTGCTCGGCTCCCCATAGCCGCATGCACACAGGCATGCCGCTCCCGGGCACTTGCGCTGCACCCAGCCTGAGCTACTGCTGTAAACTGGTGATTAAATCAAGTTTCTTTTGCACGACAGCTGCTTCCCTGGACGGCTTCCTTAAATTCAGGATTTGATACTGTGCTCGTCTTACGTGAGGGATCACGGGGGCAGGGAGGGGAGGTAGACGGTACCAACGAGGCTTGGCCCAGGGGGTGAGGAAGTGACGTGGGGCAGCGAGCACCATGTGATCTACGTCATCGTCTAAGTCAGCCCCCTGGGCAGCCTAACCCATGGGGCGAGGCCGGGGGAGGCCAGGCCAGGCCCACAGGAGGAAGAGAAGAGGGATGGTGTGGAGGGACCAGGCCCGCCGGTCTTGCAGACACAGGCAGCGGCCTTATCCCGCTTGGTGAAAGGGGAGAGGGCGGGGGGCAAGACCATCCAAGAGCACGCTGGCCCAGCAGACGGCTCCTCCCCGGGCGGGTATGTGACACGTGGCACGCAGCCAGACCACCAACCTTCTCAAGCCTGCACCCTCTCTCTGGGGGAATGTGGCGGCCGCTTTGGCCTCACTGGGTGGTTGTGAGCAGGCGGCAGGTGAAGAATGGTGCTTGGCTGACGAAAGCAAGCGCCCGGGTGGTAGCTGGAGTTTGGCTGGATGGAGGTGGGGCCTCTTGCTGGATTCCAGTTCAGGATGTGGACGCAGGACGAGGCCACAGGAGTTGTCAGCAAAGGTGGTATTGTTTCGTTCCTACTACGTTGAGACTCCTCATCTTACCAGTCTCTGCAGAGTAGGTATACCTGTCCCCGTTTTACGGCCTGGAACAAGGAGGCTCCAGTTAAGTTAGATCACTTGTCCAAGGACGGACGTGCTACTTATCTCACAGGTGAGTGTCCAGCAGAGGCACGTAACCAGAACAGAGGAATATTTTTTAGGAATATTTTTGTTATGGAGAGTGGTAGTAGTAATATGTAGGAGCAACACTGTGTCGGGGAGAAGCAGGTATTAAAAGTAACTTAGGGTTACCAGGTAAAAGTAAGCAAGTTAGCAGGTAAGTTACAAGTAAGTTCCAGGTAACCAGGTAACTTAGGTAAACCAGGAAAGGAAGGCATGATAACAGTAGTGACAGCAGAGAGGGCTTCCCAAAAAACACTCCACTGATGATACAACAAAATGACTTTATTTGCAATAGCTGAGAATTTTTATATATACAGAAAAACATATTCTCCAGTAAAGGCAGGATTAATCTCAAGTGCGCAGCAGGGACACCCCCCGTTTCCCTGGCCACGCGAATTACAGCAGGGCGGTCAGGTGGTACAGCACGCGGGCGGGTGACAGGACCTGCCCTGGAGTCCAGGACGGGGGAGCCTGGGCGTCACCATGACCTCAGCTGCAGCAGGGGAGGGGAGGTGAATTTTCAGGCTGCGTTTCCTGGCACATGGCCGGAAGCTGTGGTGGGGAAGTCATGCAGCCGCTCTGGAAGTGAAATCTAAGCGCTGCTGCTCACCCTGGGGAGCTCCCACCAACGTGCTGGTTTCTTTACGGTAGTGACAAAAACCATCTCGACAGGTACTGAGTTCAGAAAGGCTCCTCCTGAAACATGTTCCAGCCCTGAACGCTTTAGAGTGGACCCCCGGTCGTCTTCATCCCTCCGACGGAGGAGCCTGTGAGGTCCTGCTGGCCCAGGGCAGGGGTCGGCAGGCTTTCTGTGGAGGGTCATAGCGGAACCACGTTCAACTCTGCAGGCTCTACGGTCTCTGCTGTGACGGCTCAGCTAGCGCTGCAGCCACAGCCAGCACCTGACCAACAACCCGGGCTGTGTCCCCGAGACCTCACGTACGGACAGGCCCACACCGGCTCGTGCCTGTGGGTTCTCGTGGTCTGCGGACCCTGCTGGGGCGGGAGAGGACCCACGCAGAGGTCGTTCCCACCCACCTCTGCACCGAGCAGCTCTGACCCAGAGTGAGGCGGGGAGCTGCGGGAGGGCCTCCTCCCCACGCGCCTCTTCTGGGGCGTTTACACAGAAAGGCCGCAGAGCCCTCCAGAGGGGGTTCCGGTGACATTCTCAGTCGCGCAGAACTACCTACCTCTATTTTAGTTATACCTCTACCATACTCTTCCTCAACTGTGAATTTTTCCTTGTGGACAATTCCAATACACCTTCTCCTTAACTAGGAGAATTTGATGCAGAATTATACTCCCACTAGGGACAATTAGAGAGGGTGGGGAGGCAGGGGACTGAAGAACAGAAAGGGGAGATGAAGCCAGCATCGAGTTCTTGGAAGAGAGCGGGGAGAGATGCAGATGCGTGAGAGCTGGCTTTATGACAGCACACCCGCTTTCTCGTAGTTCTGGAGGAGCGGGGGCAAAAGGGGCTGAACGCGTGTTCTGGCCTGAGGATCACAAGCAAAGCTAAGACCCAGACAGACTCACTGGTCCGACAGGGGCACATCTGTATCCAAGACATAGTCAACCCTTGATACTAGAGAAGGATCGGAAGACCTGATCCATCTGTGCAATCTACACTGGATTTCCACGAAGGCTTTGTCTATCCAAGTTATCGTCTAGGGTCCAAAGCAGAAGTCATAAAACTACAACAACGTGGAATATTTTGACCAGGGAAGAAACCCCAAAACCCACCCTTCTTATGCAGCCCTAACAAAGTGGGAGGAATATGTGAATATTTCACTCAGCTTCTTGGGGGGTGTAGGGGTAGGATTCTGAAACACTTCCATGAAGAGATGAGAAGCAGAATCCACTTGCTCACTGCTATGCTCACTGCTATTCTCACTGCAGATGTGGAAAAGATGATTTAACATTCTTTGGAGTGTGCTGTTTTAATCAGCTTAAAAGAAAAAAAAAATCACTTGCCAAGGACTTTTCAGAGGCTCACCTGCAACTCTGAACCCACCCTCTGCTTGTTCCTCACAGCTGCCGAGAGCTGGTCAAGGGCCCAGAGGAGCCCACCCACCCCCAAGGGGAAGGGTCTGACATGAGCTGACTTCCAGCCACTTCAGATGCTCTTCTGAACCAGTATCCGGCAGGGATGAACAGCATGATGCCAAGATACAGACAACAGTTTTGGGGAGAAAATGATTTAGAATTGGGATTATTTTTACCGAGAATTAGGAAACAGCTATTTTAAATTTTTAACAATGAACTCCTGTCATCTCCCTGTCTCCTTGAATAACATCCGCCTTTATGATTAAACAACCTCAAGTTTTTCTCCAAAACTTTCAGTCACTTCTGAGAACATGCCAAAAGAAATATCCAGAGAGAACCAGACCTGTCCACATTTGAAAAAAAAACACCTGGCTTCCTCCAGAATGGCTGGTTTCCAGTCATTTTATTCTCTCTGCCCCACCCTGCCCGCCGTGCAGTTTCCGCTCTTAAGCATGCTCTGCAGTGTCTCCACCGTCCTCGCCTCGGAGCGCAGAGCTTTCCGTGGCGTCCAGGTCAGCGCTGATGACGCCAGCGCTGCAGCTCTTGGGATAAACAGAGACAAACGTAAGGCTCTACGAGCCAGTTCCTGGACGGCTTCCACCTCTTGCCCCTGAAGATCATCCCCCTGTATTTGTTTTATAAATTTAGGAATAAAGTCTTAGGTACAGGGGTAAGTTTCTGCCTCACTTTCCTCAGTCTCAATTTAAAGATGTGAAACAGAAACTCCAACATCACCTGAATGGTCTCTTTTTCAGTGGAGGCTTTTTCCCTGCGACAGAAACGACGTGGGATTTCAGGCATCATGATCAGAAAGGAATTCCTTTCTCACGGATGGCCACGCATATGAGACGAGGGTGGGCAGCCGTGGCTGGCTAGTCAGGATGTGAGAGCTTGCTGCAGACATGATCCACGTCTTGACCCACGCCCTGTGTCCTGACACTGAATTAGCTGCCAAGCCCAGCTAAGAGTCAAACCTGACATTCTGGAAGAGTTTGTGAATTCTACTGGGCTCTAGTGTTAATAATGATCTTACACTTTTGCACTGAAAATTTTCACCTGAAAGCATTTGGATTTTGTCTGTTGTGGAAGAATACTGGGCCTTTTCTGACTTAATACAATACTATTTTTTAAAAATGAGCAAACGTTATCTGGAATTAAAAGAGCAGTGAAATCTAGGCATTTTCCTTCAGGTAAGATCTGGAGCAAGTTGAAATGCGTAACTAGAAAGGTGTTTGTTCTCTTTAACGTTAAAGTACATTAAATAAAACAGCTCTCAGCCTTAGACACACTGATAAGAGACCGTTGCGTTTGCTTCTCATCTCTTAGGGTATAAAGCTATTTGGTTTCCATCCTAGAAAGAAGTTCTTAGAATCAGAAAGTCACCAAAGAGAAGAGCCCTGATCTTCCAACAGGCAAACAGCTTTATGGAGAAAGTGCAAGCGCACCGGATCTCCAGCGACAATCGTCAATGGAGCAGGAGAGGGGCTATGTAAACTCTAGTCAAATCTGATCAAGGCCATTAGAACCAAAACCTCCAATAAAAAACCCCAAGAGCCTCGAGGACAACAGCTTGTTCATTAGGGCGTGTCAGACAATGCAAAACTGAAAAATGAAAAAGCGGTTCAGAGAAGCCCTCAGAGGTGCATGTCATGGGCTGTGACCTGCTGCTGAGGATGCAGAGCGAGGCTTACTCAGATGCTTGAAGCTCCAGCTGCAGCAGAGGACGAAGCAGCCGGTGAAGAGCAAGGTGAGGCCACCGACTCCGCTCCTCACGCTGGTGCGGCACCGGATCCAGCCTGTTGGCAGAGAAGCAGGGCTCACGTTAGACGGCCGGCCACTGGCCCTTGTCTGCAAGGGACTCAAGTCACCCGGTCAGCTCAGGCAAAGGAACTGCTGCGCGAGGAATCTACATACCACTGTATCATACATACGTGTTTTAAACAAACGAAAACCAGAAAAGCTTAATTTTAATCAATTTCAATTAGTCACTCTTATTTTGGGGAGTGTGGTTAAAAGTTTCATGGGGAGATGAATACGAGTGGTCTTGCAGCTGAGCCTTCCTCGCTTGGGGACAGTGAGCGTGGGGACGGCAGAGGTGGGCAGGTACTGAAAAGAATGAAACCTGTTTGATAAACGGCAGCTGCTGCTGTCGTCACTACAGTGCTTTAATTGCGTCAGACTCCAGAATGAGGAAAGGCAGGGAGGAAGATGGGAAGCTCGAAAGGCCATCCTTTTCTCGTTCTCGAGCCGGGCTGTGACAGCCCTGGCTGAAGGAAGAGAAAGTCTGGAACCAGCAAGAGAGCCCCGCAGGCACGACTCGGGCCTCACCTGTGTGGACAGCTCCCAGGAGCCTCCTGAGAGAGGAGCTGGCCGGGGCTTCCAAGCTCCTTACCGCCGTCGTGCTTCTTTCCAACCAAGGAACTAGGGTTCCAAACAGAAGTCACTGTGACAGCTCATCTAAATCCGTCCTCTTCCCCAGCACTCGGTGCCCGAGGTCCCCAGGGCAAGGCTGCGGGAAAAGTACATGCCAAGTCGTGGGTGACGGTCTGCCCTGGGCTGCAGACATATGAGCACCGGAGGCCAAACTACCTAGTTGGCATCAAGAAAAGGTTCTTCGGCAGACTAAGGGGCCCGAGGGACTGGGACCTGGATCGTCTCTCGTCTGATGAATACAGTGCCCAGATGACCCCCGGGACAGGACTAGTGAGCCACTTCTATTTCCTCCCGCCTGCTGCACACCTCAGCAAACAGCACGGCCTGCTACTGTCCTGGTGATTACCCGTTACTACTGCCGACAGCTGACAGGTCTACTCTATCAGCCCATCACCATCGCTGACCAGCACACGCTTCTTATTTATGTTCGATGCGAGAATAACTAAAGCAGAACCAGGAAGGAGGGTTTCTGCTAGGTACTTACTTCCCCTGCCCTTGCAGCTTTCCAAGTTTAATGACAGGCAGGGAATCTCTACTATTGCTGGTTCTCTGGTCTCAGTTTGGTTCATCAGGATAAAGTGTAAATTAAATATTTACAACTGGTTTGGCAGGTGTGGTGAAGTTGCTGCAGATGTAAAAATACTATGATGCAAATGATCATCCATTTATTAAAAATGACAAGAACCATGCTGGCTTCTCAGAAACCACACAAAGGCTATTTCTCTTGCAAGGTGAAGATTCGTATCTTACAAAACAAAGCATGACAAGCCCATCCAGCTCAGAAAAATGACACAGCTCTGGGAAACCTGCAATGGCACCACCTCTCTCCCTGGAGCGTCAGGGTCCCAGCGGCTCCCAGGGTCTTCTCCAGCTGGCGGAGCCCGCTCACTTCATTCCGGGTCCAGGCACTTAATGTGGATGACATCAGTTGAGGCCTGAAGCTGGGATATGTAAGCAGCCCTCGGCTGGGAGAGCCCAGGCCCAAGCCCACAAGCGTCCTGCGGGAGCTTTTTTCCGTGACTCCCTGCCTACTGCCCCGATGCTCTGGGCCCTGACCTCCATCCCCGAGGAACGGTCATGCGTCTTGGGTTGTCATGCACGGCCGGCCTCTGCCGCCTCACCCCTCAGCCACTGCTCTGCAACCTGCCAGCACCGGGACAGGGGTTCCGCTGACACAGACGTCAGAAACCCGCAGCCGCCGTCTGTGGCTTAACCGTCCCATCACCCCTCTGGCCTGGCTATAACCCCAGAGGCATGGTTCGACTCACCTCTCATGTCTCAGGCTGTTGGTTACTCACACACGCTTCTCTTAAATACCCCCTTTTATGGGCGGGCTCCTCTGGTCAACCAGGGGACCTGGCCCCGGCCCGTCAGGCTTCTGCTCAAGTTCTGATCTGCACTGCTCCCCACCCATTCCCCACGGGCACCCCTCCTCAAAGCCCTCACATGGACACCCTACTGATGGCAGCCCCGTGTGCAGGTTAGAGAACAGCCTTTATTGCGGTTTCCGGGCCTTTGAAAACCCAGAACCTGACAAGGTTTTCCTACTTGACCTTCTGGTCTCCCATCAGGCAAGTTTTGCTTTTTGTAGTTACACAAACTGTGTTTTGGTTTTCTCCCCCTAAACTACCTTCTTCCTGCCAGTGTGAACAGTCCACTGCTGAGTGCCAGGGACCTGCATCAGCGCCAGCATCCAGAAGCTGTTCTCAGATGTGGCTCATCTTCAGAGACACCGAGGAAATGTCTGGAAATAGGTTCTGAGGCTTTACTTCAGAATCAGTCTCTAGGCATGATGGCTAGTAATCATATATATAAGAAATGACCATGTAAAACTTTTACCTGTCCAGATTGGGAACTGAGATCTCGCAAACCTCCTGCCCCGAAGCCAAAGCATTGGAATTCTGCCAAAAGCCCAGCTGGCGCTCCCAGCCCAGTGCTCTCAAGGTGGCTGATGGACTGCTGAGGGCTCTCAGACTCTGGGCCTTGTTGAATCTCTTGAGACTGAAATCTTGGGTTTTTGAAATCCACTTTCTCTCAGGCCAGGAAATGACTCCTCTTGGTAGTTACATCCATGAGCATCTATCTCCCCGAAGCTCGAAAGACAGCTCCTCATGCAGGTGAATCCCACAGGGAATGAATGAATCCCTCATTTCCCTCACTCCGGATTTACTGAAGCCCAGCTCGGGGGCACCCTTGGACCTCCACACTTAGGTCTCCAAACACAGCCACTTTAATCGACCACGAGAGCATCTCACTCTGCCCTGATTCATCAAGATGAAGGCCCCGGGTGCCTTTCGGTTGGGGCAATCCCCTCACCTGGGTCTGCTCGGGTGCCTGACGTGCGAGGACTAGTTGTGCACTGGCGCTTCCCCCTGAAGGAAAAGGTAAGCGACCACAGCCTGGAGCCCAACAGCCCAGCAGGAGAAACGCTGCCTGGAAACACCGGGCAGAGACCCACCAAGTAACCTTTGAGATAAACTGAACCCTGGGCAAGTTACTCACCTTCTCTGAAACTCAGTCTCCTTGTCTGTAAAAGGGGATAAGAGCCATCTCCCAGGACTGGCATAAGATCACTTAAGGTAACTGAGGCAAACGCGCAGGTACCCCAGCATATACAGTTACCTCAATAACTGTTAGTCCACTGGCCCTGCCTATAAGTACCAGGGGATGAATGGCTTCCGAGAGAGGAGGAGGAAGGCTCATCCAAGATCTTGCCTGAGCCCAGAGCCTATCATGGCCCAAACTCCTCCTCAAAGACTGCCTGCAAATTCAACTTCAACCTGTGGCTGTCAGGGATAGCCACTGCTGGGTGAGGTTTGAACTTTCTGAGAAGCCACGCCCCCTTTCAATCCTTGTAGATTCCATGGCCTTGAAGTCCTTGGGCAAACGACAAATTAAATCTTGACTTTAACTGAAAGGTCACTAGGGTCTCCTCTAGGGTCTCCTGTTGGTTCACTGGCAGCATCGAAGCCTGAACATTAATGGTGGAGCCAACTTCAACGGTTTTTGGTTTATAACAGAATCAGAGGCCATGTGATGGCCACACATTCCTCGATACAGAAACCCAAACTGAGCATGCGTCGTAGGCTGTGACCAATAGACAAGAACAAAATCCTTCTCGGACACAACTATGGAAGCATGGACTACTGCCGGCTCCTGGCCGCATCCCTCCCCCGATCTCACCGGCTCATCCTCGACCCCCCACCTCCACTGCCTTGACTGCCCTGCCTCCCAGTTCAGCTTTGATCCCAGCCTGCCCCACATCCAAACACCCCATCTGCTGCTAGAGCTGCCAGCTAACCGTGTCTGACCACATGCCCAGAACCCATTTCCTGCCCAACCTGGTCCTGACTGAAATCTAAGCACAGCAGACCCTGAAGTCTTTATGCTTCTCCTGAGTCTGCCAGCATAAAAACCCACCCAACTTCTAGAAGAGGCTGTGCCTCTTCCAAGTGTAGAGGGTCAAGTGTTAACCAGCATCACCGGCCAGCCTGCCGTAGTCGTGCCTTCAACTTGGTGGAGGGGAGGGGAGGGGAGGGGAGGGGAGAATGACGAACCGCCCTTAAAACTGAACCCTGGGAGCAGGAAGTCATGCTCTGAAACAGTGACGAGTGCAGTGCCCTGGAATGCGAGGGTACAGAGGACGTTAACCTCATTAACTCAGAAGGCTCGGTGCTGCCTGATGAGCTGACACCTGAGCGCGCTTACCTTGGGAGAGTCTCTCACCCTGGGGACTGATGACAAGCAGGGGCTTCTGGGCCAGAGTGCTCCAACGCTGGGGCCTCTCTGGCAGCACCCCGAGGCCAAGATAACCAGGATAGAGCTCTGGAAACCACTCCAGCCCCAGGGCGCTCGACAGGCTCTGACCGGCCAAGGGGCTTCTGGAAGCGTGGTGCTGGGCTGAACGTGCAGACTGCAGCCCCTGGGGGCACGATGCTGGGGGCCAAGAGCCCAACTTAGATGTCAGAGAAGCCCACTCCTCACCCGCCATCAACGCCTTCACAGCAGGGCCTCGATTCCGGCTGCCGGCTTCTGCTTTCTCTTCCTGGAGAAATTTTACAGCCAGAGAGGCGGGACTCTGGTTACGTGACTGTGCTAGAGGGAGACGCTCAGGGCAAGTTGTCCCCATTAGTGGGAACACGTGTACACCCGGACCTCTGTCTTGAGGCTTCTTCTCTGTGACTGAATCATGGCTCAGGGAAGCCCAATCCTGCGTTTCTGTCACAGATACACTTTTCTCTACACCTCCTTGGCTCCCATATGTCTCTGCTCCAAGGTGGAGTGCTTTTCCCTGGTTCTCCCTGCCCTGGCTTTTACCTAAGGGGTTAAGTTTCAAAGCAGCAATCTGTGATTCTGCATTCTTTGCCAGAGTCCTGAAGTCTCTATCAGTAGAAACTCCTAAGAGGTGATCCTCGGCCTTGGAATCTCTTTCTCTGCCTGATGATGACATGTTTCCTCTTTGAACCCTGTGACTGCAATTCACGGGAGAACTATGACCATCACCAAGAGATGTATTGAATAATTTCACGAGAAGGTTCTGTCTTGAGGCATCCACTCTGTCCAATCTTAAATCAGCTGAAGTGGCTTGCACATCATTAAGGAAGGCTAAAGAATATTTCCTATCGTGATTCGACCGAGAAGGTGCCACTGGGCCAGGAGGTAAAGGTGCTTCAATTTCTGAAGGGTTATCTCTACTTTCTCCTAATTGAGGCAAAGCTTTGGCAAGTTCTTTTGTAGAACTGGTGTTTTCTGATGCAGAAAACTGAGTTGTAGTTTCTCCCCGGGAAGCAACCTTTGGTTTAGTATCCTTTAACATTTTGAGGGAGGGCTTAACTTGACTCCTGACATTTTCATCAGCCTTTTTATGACTTGCTTTTTCCAAACCAACAGCTAGTGCTGAAGAGGACTTGACTGTCCGTTCTGAATTGTTCCCTTTCAGTTCCGGATTTCTTTTCTTACTGTCTGTCCCTAACTCTTTCTCTTTTGCTTTAATTGAGTCCCTGATTGGCGCTTTGATTTTTTTACCACGTGCGAGTGTAGCCGGCTCGCACTGATGAATTTCTTGATCAGCAGGCATAGTTGCTCCCAGCATCTTACAGTGCGGCAAGTGGGATTTCAATCGTTTAAATGGCTTCTTACAGTAAGGACACAGTTCCATCCTGGGTGGAACAGCACTCTTCTATTCCTGAAAAAGACATACACAAGGAGATAGAAGCATACAGTCTGTAAATACTCATGCCTTAGTTAGGTGTCATACCTTTTAAATTCATTTGAAATAAGCCAGGCTGAAGGACATTTTAAAACATTTATTTTGATTCATTCTTTTTCTCCTATAGGTACAAAACAGACACAGGTGGATTTCAAGGTCAATGTTCCTGACTCCATTTCTGCTTGGTATTTCAGATTTTTTAACATCTTCTAGGAATCAATCATTACAAAAGATAACCAAAGGGGTTTTTCTACATCCCTAACTAGGAGGCAAGCCAGGCAAAAGGACTTATATCTAGTGAATTAATGGTTAGTGGAAGAAAAAGGTGTCCAAAATGCCAGCCAGAATGAAATATTTGCTATTTAACTTTGTAGCAAGGCAACTGGATAACACATGAGTGTAAAGAAATTGTTATAAAACACATCATTCAAGGGAAGAAAGTTGAAAAATAAAAGACTATAGCAGTATGTATAGAAAAATCCACAGGGGTGCAAGAAAGAATTAGAACTTTAGGTAACTTCAATTACCTAAGCATGAAAAATGAGAATGCTACTAATGTTTAACACATTAGTAACATGCATGCACAAACACACACACACACACACAGAGAAGTATGGCTAATGTACATAATACATAAATGGAGGAAACATGGTCTCAATTTTTTTTACTAGGTTTGTACGACAATGGATTAATGGGAAATTTGTTTAGTTTGACACTTTTGTAAAATTTATGCCATATAAAAACATTGGAAACAAAAAACAAAAAACAACCCTTAAACTCTGCACTTCTACTGCAGGGGGGCTTGGCTTGATCCCTAGTTGGGGAACTAAGATCCCATGTGCTGTATGTTGCCGCCAAAAAAAATGAAAAATACTTAAACCACGTACCATTGGTGCCTCTGTTATACTCACCAGTCAGGAAAAGGTAGTATTTCATTCCAAAGCTCAGAGAAAGTTATTTGTTTACATTTCTTATTCAATTAAGTTCCAGAGGGTAGGGAAAAGGTAGCCCCTGTGCACAGCTGTATTCTCAGAACTGAGCACAGGGCCTGGCCCTGGCCAACCCATTTATCATAGCAACCAACCCACCTTGTCCTACATGAAGTCAGGCAAGATAAAACTGTCTTCTGCCAATAGACTTTATACAGTTCAGTTCAATTCAGTCACTCAGTCGTGTCCAAACTATACCTAATGGCCCACCTCTGGGAATCTTTGGGAAAATTGTCAATCTGGGAAAATTGACTCTTTGCGACCCCATGAATTGTAGCATGCCAGGCCTCCCCATCACCAACTCCTGGAGTTCACTCAAACTCATGTCCTTCGAGTCAGTGATGCCATCCAGCCATCTCATCCTCTGTTGTCCCCTTCTCCTCCTGCCCCCAATCCCTCCCAGCATCAGAGTCTTTTCCAATGAGTCAGCTCTTCCCATTAGGTGGCCAAAGTACTGGAGTTTCAGCTTTAGCACCATTCCTTCCAAAGAACACCCAGGACTGATCTCCTTTAGAATGGACTGGTTGGATCTCCTTGCAGTCCAAGGGACTCTCAAGAGTCTTCTCCAACACCACAGTTCAAAAGCATCAATTCTTCGGCGCTCAGCTTTCTTCACAGTCCAACTCTCACATCCATACATGACTACTAGAAAAACCATAGCCTTGACTAGATGGACCTTTGTTGGCAAAGTAATGTCTCTGCTTTTGAAAATGCCATCTAGGTTGGTCATAACTTTCCTTCCAAGGAGTAAGTGTCTTTTAATTTCATGACTACAATCACCATCTGCAGTGATTTTGGAGCCCAAAAGAATAAAGTCTGACACTGTTTCCACATTTCCCATGAAGTGATGGGACCAGATGCTATGATCTAATGTTGTGGACCGTTTAGGCTGCCCAGGAGGCTCAGTGGTAAAGAATCTGCCTGCCAATGCAGCCTCAAGTTCGATCTCCATGGAGATTCTCTGGAGAAGGAAATGGCAACCAACTCCAGGATTCTTGATGGGATCAATCCCATTGACAAAGGAGCCCGGTGGGACACAGTACATGGGACTGAAAGAGTCAAACAGGACTAAGCACACATATACATGGACCATTTATTTTCAGAAAGACACACAACGGAAGTCAGTCCACAGGCCTTGGACTAATGATGTTAGAAGGGGATTGAGACCTCTGTTAGAGGTGTCTGCCTACATGCTCTCCATCCTCAATCCTCCTGAGATCTTCCCTGTACCGTCGGGCTGTAACGTCTCAACGTGGGTGCCTTAAAATTACGGAGTCCAGGTTCGTCTGGTTCATCGAACAACAGGACAATAAATCCAGATGAATTGTTGGAACAAGGGCTAGTGACGTTGTTTGGAAAGCCAGCAGACTGAGACGATGGTGGATTTGTGTCCTAAAGAACCATGCTGCCAGAGTTACAATTCAGGCCTCTTTAATCCTAAAAGGGGAGGGAGGAAAGTCAAACACTTCCTGGTTCCCATCACCCTGAGGTGGGGGTGTGTTCATTTCCTGCGCCTGCAGTCATTCACAGGTGAGCCTGGTCAGGCTGTTTCTTTGGAGCTAAACAGAGGTATTTTAGCCTCATGCTCATAACCTGGGAGGCAGGATTCTCAGAGGTGGGCCATTAGGTATAATTTGAGATTATAAGTAACATCCTTTTAGGGATTAATTTGCGCTAGAAAACAAAGGTCCTTCCCTATTACATTAACTACTTTCTTACCTGAGTTTTTGTAGAAGGATGCTAATTTTGCGCTTGTTTCTCCTGTATCTGCACGCTCCACGACCGCTGTTACCCAGGCGGGCAGGGTGAATTCGACGTTAAGGTCAGCCTCTGAAGGACACAATTAGGGCAGTCACTCGAGTGAAAGAAATGAGTAAGAGGAACAAACTATTGGGGCAAATCCAAAATAACGGGGGTCACCAGTAGGGCACTTCTACCTGGGGGTCCCGGAGAGCAGACGCGGGACCAGCCTCCTGGGCACCGGGCTGACCTCAGAGCCCTCCCTCCGGCGCCCTCCAGTGGGCTTTTCGACCCCCTCTCCCTTGCTTTTTCAGGAGAGCAGTCGGGCGGCTTCCAGGGAGTTGAGTGGGACCACCGAGCAGCTCCTGGGGCCCGGCCGGCCGCCCCGCAGCCTCCCCCAGCCCCGGGCGCCGGAGCGCCGAGCCTTCGGCTTCAGAAAGCTCTCCCCTCACTCTCCTCTCGCCTCCACATCCGCGCCTAGACCTACGGCGGAGGCCACAGACGGCACCGCCGCCTGTGGAAACTCCGCCCGGGTGGCGTCTCACCTCGCGAGACACAAAAAAACCAGGAAGTCCCGCGACGAGCTCCCTGAGCGCACCCCACGCGACGCGGCCCAACTCCCCGGACTAAGCCCCGGGGCAAGCCGTCTACACCACTGCCTGATGCTTCTCCGCTATTTTTTTTTAAACTATGGCTTCACAGGGATTATAAATCAAAGACTTGTATCATATGATTATGACACGGTTTAATTTCATTTAAGCCTGGCTGGACTCTTACGCCGGCCCGTCTCGGTTGCGAACAGGCAAAAGCCCGGGCCACCTCTAACGAGGTCCTCTTTCCCAGAGGCTCCTGGTCGCTCCTCCCCACCCCCTCCCGAGCCCGCCTCTTCCTATGGGCGGGGCTACCGGTCGGCGCGGCCGGGCTCGCGCCACTGCGCACTCGCGGGAGGGCGGTACCACGGCGGCGGCGACATGGGGGGGCGCGGAGCAGACGCCGGAAGTAGCGGAGGGACGGGTCCCCCCGAGGGGTACTCAGCGCCGGCCGCCTCCGCCAGAGCCGCGTCCAGAGCCAAGGCCCGAGGGGGTGGGCGTGGCGGCCGCCGGAACACGACGCCCTCCGTTCCCTCTCCTCGCGGAGCGGCGCCGCGTCGCTCGTCTCCATCGGCTGCCATGAGCGAGCGCCTCCGCCCCAGGTGAGTCCGCAGGGCACCCTCTTCCCCTCAGCCCCTTTCCCGGTGTTGTGTCGTGGGGTACACGGAGCCGAGGGGGGTGCGACGCGGGGTCCGAGCGAGCCTGGGCCCTGCGAGTCTCCGTGTGGGTGCCTTGCTGTCCGGGCGGGGAGAGGGGAGGGATGCTTGGCTGACTGGGAACCTGGTCCCCGGGGGCGCCGGAGCGGTGACTCCTCAGGGCCCGGGTCGCCCCCCGACCCCATCTTTCCTCCCCCCGCCCCCCATCTTTCCCTGTTTGGAATGAAGTCCGGTCGGTCCCGGCGGAGAGAAGGGGGCCCCAAAGCTTCCCTGTCCTAAATTTAGGAGGGTGGGGGGATGGGAGAATGGCCGATGTTCGAGAGGAGCCTCTCGGGGGCCTGTGAGGGGACGGCGGGGCGGGTAGCCGATCTCCCCAAGGTCGGGAAGAAGGACTGGGCTTAACTCCGCAGGACGGAAGGGTTAGGTCAGATCGAAGCCCTTGTGCCCTGCTGGGCCGTCGTAGACGCCGAATGGGCTAGGGCCAAAGTGATGACCTGTGGCTTCCCTCCTCGGCCATAGCGTGAAGAGCGTGCAGAATTCTAAACAGTTTGGGTGCGGAGCCGTTTGACTCCGAAGGCTGGAGGTAGGGCTATATTGCGACGCACTTTTCCTCCGAGCCTGGACCCGGGGCTTAACCTGGAGAGTGCTGAGGATTCTTTTCCTTTTTCTCATTTCTCACCTCTGTGAACAGGTTAGGGAGGAAAATGTTGGGATTGTACCCGGGAATGGAGAAGATGGACTTTATTTGGAATTAGAACAATCCCTCATCGTGGAGTTTGAACTGAAAACTATAGATATCACCAAGTCCCATCTTTCATTCTTCTGATCAGGAAGCAGATTTAGAAAGCTCAGTTGGTTTACCTGGGTCTTTCTATGCCAGTACTTTGGCCATCTGATGCGAAGAACTGACTCATGTGAAAAGACCCTGATGCTGGGGAAGATTGACAGCGGGATGAGCAGGGGACAACAGAGAATGAGATGGTTGGATGGCATCACCGACTTGATGGACATGAGTTTGAGTAAACTCTGCGAGTTGGTGATGGATCAGGAGGCCTGGTGGAGCTGCAGTCCATGGGGTTGCAAAGAGTTGGGCACAACTGAGCAACTGACGGAGAAGGCAGTGGCATCCCACTCCAGTACTCTTGCCTGGAAAATCCCATGGATGGAGGAGCCTGGTAGGCTGCAGTCCATGGGGTCGCTAAGAGTCAGACAGGACTGAGCGACTTCAGTTTGACTTTTCACTTTCATGCATTGGAGAAGGAAATGGCAACCCACTCCAGTGTTCTTGCCTGGAGAATCCCAGGGACAGGGAAGCCTGGTGGGCTGCTGTCTATGGGGTCGCACAGAGTCTGACACGACTGAAGCGACTTAGCAGCAGCAGCAAGACTGAACTGAACTTCTAGGTTCACTGTTCTCTTCATTTTTTTTTTTTCCCCAAAATAATCTTAGTGAGGCCTGAGTGAATGAGACGGGGGTTGCCTTGGTAAATTATGCTGTAGGTTTTTTTTGTCTCTCTGTATTCAGTGATTTTTGAATGTAATTGACAGTCTTTCCATGGGGACCCGGAATTAATATCCTCTAGATATCCTAGAGGATATTAATTCATAGGGTTGAGATTCTGGAAGGCATCTTGGAAGTTCTTTAGCGCAATAGTGAAAATCAAGAGTTCTCCAAACTTCTGCATATTGATTTGGGTCATGTAGTGAGAGAGCCATAAAAACCCTACTTGTATATGAAGGAAGAGTGGGCTGAATTTGAAATTAGGGGCCCAGTGTACCAACTTGCTACTGAGATTAGTCACGAGATCCTTACGTATAGTAAGCCTGATATAACTGCCAGTTTTTTCCTTCCCACACCCATTTGTACTTCCAGCAGTCCCTCGGGATGTCTCACATATCTGAAAAAGTCTAAATATTTCTCTGAAAAACATTCCTGTTATCCAGTGCTGTACACAAATACACTGGATGCGCTTATAGTCCTAGCAGTCCCTTTTATCTCGTTCACACAATCTCACATGGTAACTTCTTTACTGTGAGAGAAGTCATGTGAGCTGGCAGCGCTTTCTCTGCTCCCATGTGTTGTGTAGTACAGTGGATCAGATCCAGCTGTCTTAGCATCTTCAAGTCGGTTCAGATCTGTGGATCTGTTTCCTCAATTTTAAGAGGAAGCGTTGGTCTATGATGGTGGGTCTTCATACAGGAGGGGTGGGTATGGGTATGTGTGCCTGTGCTTGTTCAGTTGTGTCCGACTCTTCAACCCCATGGACTGTAGCCCAGCAGGCTCCTCTGTCTATGGAATCATCTAGGCAAGAGTGTCAGAGTGGGTTGCCATTTCCTCTCCAGGGGATCTTCTCCACCCAGGGATCGAGCCCACCCTCTTGCATCTTCTGCGTTGGTAGGTGGGTTCTTTACTAGCTGAGCCACTGGGGAAGCCCTGCGTGGGAGGGAGGTCCCTACTCCAGTTAAAACATCCATTATCTCTTTTATAAATTGAAGGATCTTTTTTTTTTTTTTGGTAGGGTGAAATAGTTCTGTCATTTTTAAAATAAAGTTTGAAAACCACTAGTCTGTGTATCCTAGGATTTCTTCTGTGCTCAGTCTCTAGGAGGGACAGGAGGGTTGAGGAGAAATGAAGTGATGAAAAGTGATGTATTCTGCCATCCTGAGAAGTAACAGATGCTAAACAATAATCTGTAACTAAATGGCTAGGGAGAATGTAATTAGTTATAGGGTGGCTGCTCAAATTATAACCTGGCATATGGCATTAATGTTAAAAGTTACAATCTGACTGATTGTGTTGAGCATGAAGCTAAGGTTTTGTAAAATATTCATGATGTTGAAAGAAATGCTTCAAGGATGAATTCTGCAAAGAGCTTAGAAAAAGGAGAATGAAGAACATTTAGGGCTCATTCTTAATCCAGAACCATCCAAAGGAGAGAACTCCCAAAAGGCCAGAGAGATCCTTCTGGTACCTGGAGACATCAGCTAATTATGAGGCAGGAATATTTCATGTGACTTTCTCAGTTTAATTGAAATCTTCAAAACCAGCCCATCCTCTTGACGTTCATCGTCTTGTCACTAGAAAGATAGTAACCTTCTCTCCCATTATAAATGAGGAAATTGGAAAGTTGTAGTCAGACCATGAGTTTGCTGGCAGTGACTCAGCAGCCCCGGCACAATCATCTGTTGGAACACCGATAAAAGAGGAGTTGGGGGACCGTCACCGTCATTCGAGGAGTTTCTCTTTGGGCGGCAGCTGGCCTTCCACCAGTGTTCTGCAACTGTTGTCAGGATGGGTGTAGCGATTTCTTGGTTCCGCTAGCACATCCATTTAATGATTATTAAAGCCTGATATTTATCTAGTTTTTAGCCTCCGGTATTTCAAGGTAAGATCTAATTCCCTGAGAGAAAGGTGAGGAGATCTTATTTTGTAAACAGCTGAGTCTTAGGATGCTGCAGTCCTTTGGGTCGCAAAGAGTCAGACACACTGAACTGAGCTGAGGCTTAGACCGGTGTAGCCCCTGCCGGTTGGCTAGTGCTTCCTCAGAATCATAGCCCCCATCTTATCATTCCAAGCCTAAACTGGGTCCATACTCATCGATTAAAATGTTAGATGCGTTCACAAGTAAGAGAGAATTAAGCTCAGGGTGATAAATTTAGCCAACGTCCCGACCTGATCAAAGCCCCTCTACTCACGTAGAATGTGTAACTGTATTGAAGATACTGTGCGTTCAAATTCAGTATTTTCCAGAAAGCTCTCTTACCCTCTAGATAGAGCAACTTGAACTCTGAAGAGCTTTCATTATAACAGCTTATGCTGCTTAGTATAAACCAACCTTTCACCAGCTCTGTCCAGTAGAATTTTCTGTACCTCTTCTGTCCATGGTAAGTGTACTGGAGCGGGTTGCCATTTCCCCTTCCGGTGGTCTTCCCGACCCAGGGATTGAACCCAAGTCTTGTGTGGCTCCTGAGTTGCAGGTGGATTCTTTACTGCTGAACCACCAGGGCAGCACAGTTCCATGCAGTTTGACTTAAAAGTGTACCTCCTCTAATAATTTCTGTTTTCTAACTGGAGCTTAGAAGTCCAACCAGCACTGGTTCTTACACAGAAAACATACAAACTCTGTCTCCGTCATACAGCTCAGAATACTTGACCGAGAAAGAGGGGTGATTTTTCTTTAAACCTGGACATTTTAAGCAACTGGTGCTGCAGTGTAACAGTAACAAGCTGGAGAAGTAACTTCTCTTACAATACCAGGTGGTGCAGCCAGCCATCAAGTTAATGTGTCCAAGAGCCGCCTTTGCAGTGATTGTCCAGAAAAGTAATTTGATGCATTAGAGGGCAGAGAGCTTTTGTGTTAATGTGATAATTGGGGGAAAATCAGAGATGAAAGAAAGTGAAAGAATAGAGGCTACCTCCAGCCTCTAATGCTCTTCGTGTGTAGCACCATTTTTATAAGGATTTTAAGCGTAAATAGGCAAAGGCAGCCATTCCCGTCTTAGATGCCACATGGACAGGAGTAAAATTAGGGTAACTTGGGATGGTAATTTCAGGAAATGGAGGAGGAGATCACCTTAATTAGGTAGAGTTGGAGCACTTAGTCATCAGTGTCTTCCTGCGCTTGTTTATTCCCAGTAAGCATTTCAAATCGTCAGGCTTCTTTTTAGAAATTAGTTGTACTAATTTAAGCTCTACCTTCCTCTTGTTATTTTACATTTTGGCTCTTCTAACTTTTTTGCCTATTGGGATTATCATATGATGATCTATCTCTCAGGCAAGAGGGCAAATTTAATATGTTTAAATTACAGTTTGAAGTGTGCAGAAGACCAATTCTTTTTTTTTTTTTGTTCTCTTTGTGGTTTAATTCCAGGAAAAGGAGAAGGAATGGCAGTGAAGAAGACCACCATCTCCCCCCACAGACCAAAAGGAGCAGTAGAAATCCTGTCTTTCACGATTCTTGGGACACAGAGGTAGGAAGTGTGGTCGAGAGCACCTGCTGTTTGCACTGCTTGAGCCACTTCTGGGTAATGAAGATTATTCTTTGAGTAGGGAAAAGTGATCTGACTTGATTGCAGTGTTTCTAACCTTTTTTTTTTCTTTCTTCTGAGTCATGGCTGTTTTGAGGATGCTACCCACCTTCTCCACAGCAAAACAGCCTGTGTTTGCATGTAATAATACATACAAATGCCCAGAATTTGGATGTTATGGGTTTTATGGACCTCTGAAAGCCCATCTTTGAACCCTTGTTGGTATTTCAGAAGCCAACTTCTTTGCTTTTTTAAATATATGGACCATTTTAAAAGTCTTTATTGAATTTATTGCCATACTGTTTCTGTTTTATGATTTGTTTTTTTGACCTTGAGGCATATGGGATCTTGGCTCCCAACCAGGGATGGAATCTGCACTCCCTGCATTAGAAGGCGCAAAGTCCCAACCACTGGATAGGGAATGAGCCTCTGAACTGAGGTTTCCTGGGTGCTTCAGTGTCCCTCCTGTGCACTTGAACGCTTGGTCTGCAGTGGGGCAGGGAAGCTGACCAGATGCTATTATTAATAAATGATGCACCTGAAGCTTTGACCCTCAACAGTTGTCGGCCTAAGAGAGAAACTCCTCGCTGCAGAGGTCCCTAAGCCCCAGCCTCGTCATTTAAAGCAGAACTCCGTGCCTCCCAATTCTCGCATAACCAGAATAATTTGTACTTAAGTTCTTGATAGTAGGATTTGATCTATATCCGGTCTTTAGCAGAAATCCAAAGTAACTCCCTCAAGGAGGGAAAAAATCAGTAACTGTCAGGTAGGTAATTCTCATTCAAGAGCAGCTGATGCACCCTAGAGCAGACTCGATTCTTCTACGTAGAGACTGAATTTTCTGTAGCTTTTATCCCCCCTTTTAAATCCTCGTATCATTTTTCCCCCCGTTAGAGTAGCAGAAAAGTATTGAGCTTTTGGTTAACGTAATAACTAGGGAATTTCACAGATGGAAGAAAACCAAAGATTAAAGGCTGCCATGAACATCTAACGATAAGAATTGAGTTTCCATGATTCTTTTGAGTTAAGACTATTCATTAAAAGAGTACATGATGATTACTTTCATGGTATCAGTGTAAATATTTCTTTACTTGTGCCTGTATATCAGACCTGCTATATGATGTTTGCATGAGTTCAAAGGTACAGTAGATCTTTTTATTTATTTATTTTTTGTATTGATCTTTTTCCCCCTGCGTCTACAGTTCTAATGCTTGAGAGCAGGAGTGTAAATGGTCATTTTTTTAAAAAAAATCAAGCATTTCTGCTCTCTTCTTTTGAATAATACTCCGTAGTGTTAGGTTTGGTTGTATTCTGATTGCTGTTTGTAGAATGACCTTCACTCCCTTGCTGATACCCATGCACTGGTCTCACAGAAGTTGGTGCATTGTTGTTCAACCTGTGGGTTCGTGTGTGCTGTTCTTGTTTGTCCAGAGAAATTCAGTGATTAAACCACTCTGTAGGTATTAGTTGGAAGCATGGACTGGATTGCCCTGGTAATAATTAACAGTCAGTAAGATGGTAGGTGTTGCAAGAGGGCATCAGAGGGCAGACACACTGAAACCATACTCACAGAAAACTAGTCAATCTAATCACACTAGGACCACAGCCTTGTTTAACTCAATGAAACTAAGCCATGCCCGTGGGGCAACCCAAGATGGGCAGGTCATGGTGGAGAGATCTGACAGAACGTGGTCCACTGGAGAAGGGAATGGCAAACCACTTCAGTATTCTTGCCTTGAGAACCCCATGAACAGTATGAAAAGGCAAAATGATAGGATACTGAAAGAGAAACTCCCCACGTCGGTAGGTGCCCAATATGCTATTGGATATCAGTGAAGAAATAACTCCAGAAAGAAGGAAGGGATGGAGCCAAAGCAAAAACAGTACCCAGCTGTCGATGTGACTGATGATAAAACCAAGGTCCGATGCTGTAAAGAGCAATATTGCATAGGAACCTGGAATGTCAGGTCCATGAATCAAGGCAAATTGAAAGTGGTCAAACAAGAGATGGCAAGAGTAAATGTTGACATTACAGGAATCAGCGAACTGAAATGGACTGGAATGGGTGAATTTAACTCCGATGACCATTATATCTACTCCTGCGGGCAGGAATCCCTCAGAAGAAATGGAGTAACCATCATGGTCAACAAAAGAGTCCGAAATGCAGTACTTGGATGCAATCTCAAAAACTACAGAATGATCTCTGTTCATTTCCAAGGCAAACCGTTCAATATCACAGTAATCCAAGTCTATGTCCCAACCAGTAACACTGAAGAAGCTGAAGTTGAACGGTTCTATGAAGACCTACAAGACCTTTTAGAACTAACACCCAAAAAAGATGTCCTTTTCATTATAGGGGACTGGAATGCAAAAGTAGGAAGTCAAGAAACACCTGGAGGAACAGGGAAATTTGGCCTTGGAATACGGAATGAAGCAGGGCAAAGACTAATAGAGTTTTGCCAAGAAAATGCACCCTCTTCCAACAACACAAGAGAAGACTCTATACATGAACATCACCAGATGGTCAACACTGAAATCAGATTGATTATATTCTTTGCAGCCAAAGATGAAGAAGCTCTATACAGTCAGCAAAAACAAGACCAGGAGCTGACTGTGGCTCAGACCATGAACTCCTTATTGCCAAATTCAGACTTAAATTGAAGAAAGTAGGGAAAACCACTAGACCACTCAGGTATGACCTAAATCAAATCCCTTATGATTAAACAGTGGAAGTGAGAAATAGATTTAAGGGCCTAGATCTGATAGAGTGCCTGATGAACTATGGAATGAGGTTCGTGACATTGTACAGGAGACAGGGATCAAGATCATCCCCATGGAAAAGAAATGCAAAAAAGCAAAATGGCTGTCTGGGGAGGCCTTACAAATAGCTGTGAAAAGAAGA
This sequence comes from Bos mutus, assembly GCF_027580195.1. Classification (NCBI taxonomy): domain Eukaryota; kingdom Metazoa; phylum Chordata; class Mammalia; order Artiodactyla; family Bovidae; genus Bos; species Bos mutus. The sequence continues at coordinate 5,302,038 of NC_091635.1, read as the reverse complement.
GAAGCAAAAAAAAAGCAAAGGAGAAAAGGAAAGATATAAACATCTGAATGCAGAGTTCAAAGAATAGCAAGAAGAGATAAGAAAGCCTTCCTCAGCGATCAATGCAAAGAAATAGAGGAAAACAACAGAATGGGGAAGACTAGAGATCTCTTCAAGAAAATCAGAGATACCAAAGGAACATTTCATGTAAAGATGGGCTCAATAAAGGACAGAAATGGTATGGACCTAACAGAAGCAGAAGATATTAAGAAGAGATGGCAAGAATACACAGAAGAACTGTACAAAAAAGATCTTCACTACCCAGATAATCACCATGGTGTGATCACTCACCTAGAGCCAGACATCCTGGAACGTGAAGTCAAGTGGGCCTTAGAAAGCATCACTACGAACAAAGCTAGTGGAGGTGATGGAATTCCAGTTGAGCTATTCCAAATCCTGAAAGATGATGCTGTGAAAGTGCTGCACTCAATATGCCAGCAAATTTGGAAAACTCAGCAGTGGCCATAGGACTGGAAAAGGTCAGTTTTCATTCCAGTCCTAAAGAAGGGCAATGCCAAAGAATGCTCAAACTACCGCACAATTGCACTCATCTCACACGCTAGTAAAGTAATGCTCAGAATTCTCCAAGCCAGGCTTCAGCAATACGTGAAGCATGAACTTCCTGATGTTCAAGCTGGTTTTAGAAAAGGCAGAGGAACCAGAGATCAAATTGCCAACATCGGCTGGATCATGGAAAAAGCAAGAGAGTTCCAGAAAAACATCTATTTCTGCTTTATTGATTATGCCAAAGCCTTTGACTGTGTGGATCACAATAAACTGTGGAAAATTCTGAAAGAGATGGGAATTCCAGACCACCTGATCTGCCTCTTGAGAAACCTGTATGCAGGTCAGGAAGCAACAGTTAGAACTGGACATGGAACAACAGACTTGTTCCAAATAGGAAAAGGAGTACGTCAAGGCTGTATATTGTCACCCTGTTTATTTAACTTATATGCAAAGTACATCATGAGAAACGCTGGACTGGAAGAAACACAAGCTGGAATCAAGAATGCCGGGAGAAATATCAATAACCTCAGATTTGCAGATGACACCACTCTTATGGCAGAAAGTGAAGAGGAACTAAAAAGCCTCTTGATGAAAGTGGAGAGTGAAAAAGTTGGCTTAAAGCTCAACATTCAGAAAACAAAGATCATGGCATCCGGTCCTGTCGCTTCATGGGAAATAGATGGGGAAACAGTGGAAACAGTGTCAGACTTTGTTTTTCGGGCTCCAAAATCACTGCAGATGGTGATTGCAGCCATGAAATTAAAAGACGCTTATTCCTTGGAAGGAAAGTTATGAGCAACCTAGATAGCATATTCAAAAGCAGAGACATTACTTTGCCAACAAAGGTTCGTCTAGTCAAGGCTATGGTTTTTCCTGTGGTCATGTATGGATGTGAGGGTTGGACTGTAAAGAAGGCTGAGTGCTGAAGAATTGATGCTTTTGAACTGTGGTGTTGGAGAAGACTCTTGAGAGTCCCTTGGACTGCAAGGAGATCAGCCAGTACATTCTGAAGGAGATCAGCCCTGGGATTTCTTTGGAAGGAATGATGCTAAAGCTGAAACTCCAGTACTTTGGCCACCTCATGCGAAGAGTTGACTCATTGGAAAAGACTCTGATGCTGGGAGGGATTGGGGGCAAGAGAAGGGGACGACAGAGGATGAGATGGCTGGATGGCATCACTGACTCGATGGACGTGAGTCTGAGTGAACTCCGGGAGTTGGTGATGGACAGGGTGGCCTGGCGTGTTGCGATTCATCGGGTCGCAAAGAGTCGGACACGACTGAGCAACTGATCTGATTTGATCTGACACGTACTTTTTACCTGTCGTGGTAACCTGAACCTGCTGGTATGCCCTCAGTTTCATCACGTTTACCGGCATCTGGTGCTGTTGAGTAATGTGGCCAAGCAAACCCAGGGAGTGCTGGAGCAGCAAATGGCAGGGGGATACCTTTAAAATGGAAAGTTAAGTCCTGAATAATTAAATCTACCACTGGAGTATATCATTGTATTTATAGCGTAAAAATAGCCAGTTTAGGGACATTTGGGTGCTCGTTGACAGTTGTGTACAAAGGGGAATATAATAATAAGTCATTACTAGTGGATTCTTAATTTTACTAATTTGCATATAAAGTGTATTGTTAGTGAAAATAGTATCTTTTAATTCTAAGCTAGGGCCAACAAGGTATATTTCTTTAAAACACTTAAGATTAAGAGAAACCATTTCCTGTGTCTTTCTTTAAATACTTAAGTTTAGAATTTTTTTCTTGTAACATGAACAACTTTCATTTGGTTAATTTCCAAAACTCACCGTTTTCTCCTAAATGTAATAATATTGGCAGGTACTGGGAAATAAGGCATGAGATGTTGGAATTATTTTGAACTGTGCCACAAGTTAAGTCATGCTTATCAGTAAAATGGAGATGGTATGAGCCTCTTTTTTCCTCAATTCTAGGAAGCTGAAGAATGTGAACCGACTTGCCAGATTAGTTATGTAAAGAGAAATTCTGAATCTACTTGTACATTTTTTTCCTGTCACTTTGGTGGGTGTTACGATCTCTACTTTTTAGATGGAAAAATTGGGCCACAGAATAATAAAGTCACTTGCCCAGAGATACATAGCTAGTACAAGGCAGGTCAGTGAGCCCCAGAATGTGAGCTACCCACAGTGTGAACCATCTCCCAGAAGACAGATCAGAAGGTCTGAGGGACTTTGCTAAATATATCCAGTGCTGCTAGGTCCTGGGCTTCTCTTGAATCATGGGAACAGAGAAGAATATTTTTCCCCAGTTAATGCTCTGAAATTGTATTAGCTCAAAAGCAAGTTTAGTAAAGAAATTGGGGTTTGGTGTTCTTTTCAACTCTGATTGGTCTTTGCCTTGAAGACTTTGAATATTTACTCCAATGGCTTAGATTTAATGCCTTGGGAGCTTTAGGGTAGTGTTTTGAAAATTGAGATCTAATTTACAGGTATAGGAATAAAAAAGGGTTTAGAAAGCCATTCTAGATGATTCCTGGTAGTTAAGGTCTAAAGCAGGTTCGATTTTCTGTCTAGTGAGTAAGTGAAGTGATTGGTCACTTTGTGTCTTCCTGTTGAGTCCTTTCCAAAGATAGCCGTATTCCCTGACCTCACACAGTGACTGGATGGGTAAAAACTAGCTGAATTTAATCGATTTAGGTTGACCTTTTCTTTTTTTTTTTTTAGGCTGACCTTTTCTTAGGCTGGCTGTTTTGGTTTGAATTGTAGCTTTGGTTATAGGAATGATGCTCTTTATTTTCAGCTTGAACATCTTTCTTTACAAAAACTACACTGGATACTTCCACTGAGTCTGGCCTCTGGGGTGTAGGTAAATGCCTTACAAGAAGTACTGCTACCTGAGTGAATAAAAGCTGTACGGTTTTTAAATACAAAGACTCCAACTTAAAAAAAAAACTTTATTTCGCTGTGCCAGGCAGGACTTAGCTGTGGCATGCAGACTCTTAGTTGCGGTGTGTGGGATCTAGTTCTCTGGCCAGGGATCGAACCAGGGCCCTCTGCATTGGGAGCACAGACTCTTAGCCACTGGACCAGCAGAGAAGTCTCCCCCACCCCACACCTTTTTTTTTTTTTTTTTTAAATACTTTTAACTTACCAAGACTGAGCTTTTAAAGATCTTTTGGATCACTATACAATCACAGCAGGTAGAGAACGAGAAGATGTGGAAATAAAACAGAGGTGGCTTAACTGGAACAGCCTCTGTCTTGTTCTTGTGTCTGCTAGAAGGGAAATCTTTGATGTCATATCCCTGGAACCCCAAGGGTGTTTTATTAGGAGTGCAGACACGTGGCAAAAACAGCAGAACCAGGGGGATCTGTGCATCGTTAAAACTAGGATCCCATAAGTCCATTTGTCTTAACTGATAAGAATTAGCAGAATGTTAGGTGATTTTTTTTTTTTTTCAACAGTGTGAATTTATATGACCCTGGGAATATTTAGCATAGCTTTGTAAGAGGGTATTTTAAGACTTTGTTTTTGCTCACTCTTATCGTTAATCTGTCTAGGGTAGTAGGACCAGCCTGAGACAAAAGTCTGTTTTGGCAGACTCGGGGTGAGGCGTCAAGGTTGTATACTTAAAACCCTATAGCAGGGGACTTCCTTGGTGGCTCAGTGGTAAAGAATCCACCTGCCATTGCGGGAGACACAGGTTCGGTCCCTGACCTGGGAGGATCCCACATGCCATGGAGCAACTAAGCTCGTGCACCCCCAACTCTTGAGCCTGTGCTCTGGAGCCCAGGAGCTGCAGCTGCTGAAGGCCACGTGCCCTAGAGCCTGTGCTCTGCAAGAAGAGAAGCCACCGGAATGAGATGCCCTCGCACTAGAACTGGAGAGCAGACCTGCTCGCCGCAACTAGAGAAAAGCCTGTGCAGCAATGAAGACCCAGTACAGCCAAAAATAAACATAAATAAATTTAAGAAACTATTGAAAAAAAAAACAGCCCTGTAGCAAAGTAACTGAAAGTATTAGGTTGGTGCAAAAGTAATTGCAGTTTTTGCAACATTGAAGTTTGCCATTTGATATTGAAATACAAGGCTTCCTAGGTGGTGCAAGTGGTAAAGAACCCACGTGCCAGTCCAGAAGATGTAAGAGACTCCGGGTTCTTTCTCCAGGTCAGAAAGTGGGCATGGCAGCCCATTCCAGTATTCTTGCCTGGAGAAGCCCATCAACAGAGGAGCCTGGCGGGCTACAGTCAGCAGGGTCACAAAGAGTTGGATACAACTGAAGTGACGTAGCACACATACACATTGGAATACATTCTAGATACATGTGGTTATGTTACACATCATTTTAATGTGCATTTGTCGCTTTTGTCTTTTTTATATGACTTATTACTTGCTGTTTGTATTTATTTTAGACAATAGAAATGATGTTAGATAAAAAGCAAATTCTAGCAATTTCCTTATTTGAGTTCAAAATGGTTCGTAAAGCAGTGGAGACAGCTTGCAACATCGGCAGTGCATTTGGCCCAGGAACTGTGATGAACGTACAGTGTGGAGGTGGTTCAAGGAGTTTTGGAAAGGAAATGAGAGCCTAAAGATGAGTGCAGTGGGCGGCTGTGGGAAATTGACAGCGGTCAGCTGAGACCATCATAAAAGCTGATCCTCTTACGGCTACACAGGAAGTTGCCAAAGAACTCACTGTTGACCATTCTATGGTCATTTGGCATTTGAAGCAAATTGGAAACGTGAAAAAGCTCGGTAAGTGGGTGTCTCATGAGCTGACTGGAAATGAAAAAAATCGTAGTTTTGAAGTGTCATCATCTCTCATCCTGTGCATCAACAATAACCATTTCTCAATTGGATTGTGACGTGTGACAAAAAGTGGATTTTATATGACAACTGGTGGCGACCAGCTTAGTGGTTAGACTGAGAAGAAGCTCCAAAACACTTTCCAAAGCCAGCCTTGCATCAGAAAAAGTTATGGTTACTGTTTGGTGGTCTGCTGCTGATCTGACCACTACAGCTTTCTGAATCCCAGCGAAAACATTATGTCTGAGAAGTATGCTCAGCAAATCAATGAGATGCACTAAAAACGGCAATGCCTGCACCTGGTCAACAGAAAAAGCCCAGTTCTTCTCCAGAACAATACCTGATCACATGTCATGCAACCGGTGCTCACAAGTTACCTCATATGCCGTATTCACCTGACCTCTTGCCAACCAACTCCCACTTCTTCAAGTGTCTTGACAACCTTTTGCAGGGAGAACTCGTCCACAACCAGCAGGAGGCAGAAAATGCTTTCCAGGAGCTCATCAAATCCCGAAGCAGGGGTATTTATGCAACAGGAATAAACAAACTGATTTCTCATTGGTGAAAATGTGTTGATTGAAATGGTTCCTATTTTGATTAATAAAGATGTGTTTGAGCCTAGTTATACTGTGTGTGGTGTTGGAGAAGACTCTTGAGAGTCCCTTGGACTGCAAGGAGATCCAACAAGTCCATTCTGAAGGAGATCAGCCCTGGGATTTCTTTGGAAGGAATGATGCTAAAGCTGAAACTCCAGTACTTTGGCCACCTCATGCGAAGAGTTGACTCATTGGAAAAGACCCTGATGCTGGGAGGGATTGGGGGCAGGAGGAGAAGGGGACGACAGAGGATGAGATGGCTGGATGGCATCACTGACTCGATGGACGTGAGTCTGAGTGAACTCCGGGAGTTGGTGATGGACAGGGAGGCCTGGCGTGCTGTGATTCATGGGGTCGCAAAGAGTCGGACACGACTGAGCGACTGAACTGAACTGACTGATACTGCTGTAAAATTCATGGTCCAAAACCATAATTACATTTGCACTGACCCAATAACTTTTTAAAAGATCCATTCAAAATGGAGGAACACTGCTTTCAAAAGTTTTAGAAGTGTTAGTTGCTCAGTTGTGTCCTATTCTTTTTGACCCCCTGGACTGGGGCCCACCGGGCTCCTCCGTCGAATTTCCCAGGCAAGAATGCTGGAGTGTGTTGCCTTTTCCTACTCCGGGGGATCTTTTCAACCCATGGATCGAACCTGGGTCTCCCACATTGCAGGCAGATTCTTTTATCGTCTGAGCCACCAGGGAAGGCTCACTGTTCAAGTTCTTGAAATATTTGTGATACATTGCATCAGCTCCGAGCACGGATAGCTACCCAAGCAGTTTCATCTTGAACCTGACTGTTGTCTCGTTGAATAATGAGGATACATACATGTTTTTAGGCAGGAACTTCAAACAGATGATGTGGCCCAACTCTCTCTTGTAAGGATATGCACTTACTCACGGACACAGACAAAGTGACCCCTGTATTTTCTTCTCATGCATATTTAGGAAGTAGTTTTAATTGGCCTACTGAACTTACTTGGAGTCTTATGGGCCCACTGGTATTAGCAGACCTGGAGCTCTCTCAAGTCATTGGGCACTTTGGGAGCACAGTTTTAAGTTAGAAGCCCTGATGGACTTGGCTGGGATCACCTCTTGCACGTAATTCGCACTCTGCAGTGGCCTTAGGATGAACTTCATTCTCACTCTAGGGATGGAGTGTGTAATACAACCAGCAAGATTTTTTTTTTTTTTTTTTTTTCAGGCTCATGTAAATTAAAAGCACCACTGAACCGGGAGATGGATGTGAGGGGAAGTCAGGGCTTGAAGGAAAATAAAATACGATGTTGCTCTGCTTTTCTAATTAAGAGAAAGCATAGAGCTCTAGGTAATAAATGTACACGTGTATTCCGGCGCTCTCTATGAAGCAGAGACTCACTAATTAACAGTCCCGCCTGGGGGACTTTCTAAAGGTTATTAGTAGAAAGTCTTCAGAGTTATTTTGTTCCTACCACGGGTTTAAGTGGGCTCTCTCTTAAACTGACTTCACACTGTGGGAAAGTAAAATTCAGGGCAGCCTAGCTGAGCACCAGGCTCTCTTGACCTCTGCTGTATCATTGGAGCCACGTGAACTAAGAAAAGGAGCTTCGGCTTCTCTGTCCCCTGCTCCACGATTTAGACGTATTCTTCTTTCTGCCAGAAACAGTACGTGTCCCTCTGCCTTCTCTCAGGCTTTTGAGTGCTTTTTTCTGTTACTTCTCCCTTCTTGGCCCTCCAAACAGTCTGATCCAGAAAAGCTCCACCAAGCGGGGGAAATGCAATTTTTTCTTGTCTCAGGTTTTATAAGACAAAACGATTGATTTCTGCATATATCTTAAGGCTTCGCTAGAGACTTAAAATTTAGTTTTACACCTTCAGGGTTAAAAGGAAGTAATGGTCTTTCCTTTATCCCATAAAGTTACGATCTGTTAGAGTACTTTTCAGACTTTTTGAAGTGGTCCCATAGAAATGCTTCATTTTGTGACCTGTACGTACCGAATATACTTGTGCATTGTTGAGAAGAAGCCTCATGGAACCAGTACCCTTATCATGTGGCACTGTTTATATTATGCCGGTTGCTGCTGGCCCATCTGTGGATGGTGACATATTCCCTGAAGCCCCCATCGCCCAAGTGCCAAGACAGGTCCAAGTAGGAACGAGTGCACCTCTGAAAGAGATTTGTTTTGTTTTCACCTTTAATGATAGTATGTATGGAAGGTTTTATGTGTATTTAAATAACACACAAAGTGCATTTACCTGGATTCCTGGGTTCTCAGTAGGTTCTCTCTTAGTCTAAAAGCATCATCAGTTTGCTGTCTGTCTGCTAATTATTCAACTGAAATAGTTCAGAGGTTCTTAAGCTGTTACATTAAATGAGATGAAACAGCCTTCCTAAAATCTTACTGACAGTATCATTGTATTTTTTAAGTCTCAGTCTTAGAGTTAGAAAAAACTGAAGACCTTACTCTCTTTTGAAGTAGCACTCTTTAGTTCTTTTAATGACTGCATTTTGTCCTCAAAAGAAGTATTTTTTTTGTAGAAGCTATAGAAAATAAAGATTATTTTAAAGTAGGTCTAAATGCTAAATATTTTGGCATGTCTGTCCTTCCAGAATATTTTTGGTGTCCTTAGGTGTATACATAAGAACTTTGAAAACCAGCAGACTTACTGTACATTATTCTGTGACCATAAAACGCTGTTAAAGACCTTTCTTCTTTAGTATGTGTAGGTCTCTGTCGTCACCGCTGGCCAGCTGCGTAGTTCCGTCCTGTGGATTACAGTTGATGTGTTGCATTTTATGTGTGTTGTGTTGTGGTTTAATCAGTCGCCTCTAGTTTTAGACAGTTAGGTTGTCTCCATTTTTAGCTATTACAAACAAGGCTGCTCTAAAGATTTTAAGACATGTCTTTAAAACTGAGCTACAGGATACTTAGAACAGACTAGAAATTGAAGGTATTTGTCCCCTTTCCCCTTTTTAACAGCATTTGTACGGCCATCTTTTCTGTTTATTTGAAAGAATTTCCGTATTTTCTCAGAGTAGTATCACCTTTGCTGTTAGAGTGTGAAATAATCTAAGATATAAACTTGACTTGCTAGATATGGATTCTAGTTCTTGCCTTAATTTTCAGACAGTGCTTGTAACGTGAAATGGCAAAGAAAAGCAAAGAGGAGGCAAAATGCTCTTGGTGGTGGGTATCTTCCCTAGTCGAGTGGCCTGCGTGCCACCTGGCACACTAAGCTGCGTATGCCGGCGGCAAGCTAGGTCAGGGGAGACTTTTCATGGAACACTGTTTTTCTGTTTGAATTGGCTTTGACTTCTTAGGTCTTCAGGTAAATGTACAGTAATTGCTGCTGCTGCTAACCCTACCGTGTGGTCTTATTCAGCCTCTTAAAATGCTTCCATGAGTTTGTTTTTGTAGAAAGATGGGATAGGTCGTCTCCTCCTGCCTGTGGGCAGTGGGCTCCATGACCTGGTAGTATAGGTAACTGCAGATGACTTGGTGGGCCGTGGTATTTCTTGGTTTAAGAGTGGGCGTTCGTGAACAGGGCTTTCTTTGCCATGTCAGTTTATATACATGTTGGTAGGGGTAATTTCTTATCAGAAAATGAATAGAACTAGCTTTTTAAAAATCATGTTTAAAGTATCTGGAAGCATATATGTGTTTATTTTTATAATGAAAACACTGCAAAAAGTTGTAGGAAACGGTAGAAAAAAATCACAAACTAGAATTCCTCCATCTAACATAATCATTGTGATCTGTTTCTTTCCAGTCTTTTTCCTAATCTGTAGATTTCACACGATGGAAGGCAGGCATTTTAAAACCAATGTTTTCGTCTAAGGGAATATAAATTTAGATGTGTCCTCCCCCAAGAAAATTCTACACAAGAGCATTAACCTCCAGAGTTCTTTCTCCTCATGCGTTGACTTCTTTCGGCACGCTGTCGTGTGGAGCTGTGAATGGATGGAGAAGGGCGCTGCTGACCGAGTTACTGGAGCTGTTGCTTGATTGTGTGGCTCGGTGGTGTCCTGTCTTGATTCTCTGTGACCCCGTGGACCGGAGCCCACCAGGCCCTTCTGGCCACGGGATTTCCCAGGCAAGAATACTGGAATGGGTTGCCATTTCCTCCTCCAGATCTTCCCGACCCAGGGATCAAACCCAGGTCTCTTGCATCAGCATATGGGTTCTTGACCGTCTGAGTCAGCAGGAAAGCCCCAGGGTATCTGAAGTTAAATCCCAGTAGAGCTCCTGAGACCCCAGCAGCCTCACTGTGACTCATGTCTCTTTCCTGTTTCAGTCTTCGAGCAGTGATAGCGGCGGCAGCAGCAGCAGCAGCATCAGCAGCCCCGACAGGGCCAGTGGGCCGGAGAGCAGCTTGCACCACCTCGCCGCCGGGCCTGGCCCCCACACCCCGCAGCCCGCGCCCGAGCCATCCGCGCTGTGCCAAGGCCCCTACTTCCACATCAACCAGACCCTGAAGGAGGCCCACTTCCACAGCCTGCAGCATCGGGGACGGCCCCCCTCGTGACGCGCCGGCAGACTCTTGCCTTCTGTGAAGGGACAGTGCTGTGCAGATTTGATATTTCAAGTTAACGATGTTTTAAAAAAAATTGCACAAAAAATGCCTGTTGGCTTTTCAGTCTATATTTGAGATAATAGGTTAACAGGCTGTTGTTTACTTGTGGTTTGCTGCACTATTGCAATTTCCAAGGGGCTTTGAAGCAGTTTTTTATAGGATTCTTTTAAGGGTGGGAATCAAGGGAACCATAGGAGGACACCTCATCTGTGTGTTGAACCCATAGTTTGTCCAGTTTAGACTGCTTTCCAGGTCTGTCAGTTAGAAATTCTACTTTATGTAAAAAGGCCTTTTAAAACTGCAGGATCTTCAATTTTTTAAATAAACTAGTAAAGAGGATCTACTTTCCATGAAAAAAAAAAAAAAAAGATTTTTTTCCAGAACACAGAAAGCTGGACCAGTCTTGCACTGAAGCGAACTGCCATGCTACCTCTTAGCACGTGGACGTCCTGTTGAAAGTGCTGTCCTCTGGGACAGGACGGTCAGACCCCGGATAGACTGAGTGAGTCAGCTCCCTCCCTGTAGCCGTCCTCTCTCTGCTATATATTTGTATTTCCAGAGAGAAGGGCTTTCTGATTCATGGACCCCAGATAGCTTGTTAACTGTTATTCCTCCAGAGCTTGCGTCTCAGACATAGGAAACATTGCTCAGCTCGGACAGTTACGGAATGCGTAAGTGACTTCCGGTCTCAGGCACCACCTTGTCCCCTAGCAGCTAGTGTGAGCTCCCTGGTTAATTCCGCCTTGCCGTGTGAGAAGGCACCAGTGAAGGCTGATGCAGTATAAGCTATAGGAACTGAGGCCTGGAGTCACGACTGCTGTGAACTCTGGGGCATGGACTTCACTGGCTCTACGTGTAAAGTCATGCCCGCCCCAACAGGAACGAGGGGGCCATGTGCCACCACGGCCACCGCAGAGACTGGTGTGGCTCAGAAAAAAAGGGGCAGAGTCACTTCTAGGAGAAATAACGCAAGAGTATTTATTTAGAGAGACGGAGCGTCCTCGTCACTTGGTCATGCTGGAGAGCCACCCGAGTTTGAACAGCGAGGGTGCGGCCGAGTCTTCCTCGTCAGCGACCAGCTGCCTGAACAGGGAGCCGGCCTGCCTGGGGTCGTCTGCCCGGGAGAGCGCCGGCGGGGCCGCCTGCCGCTGTGTGGAGAGGAAAGTGCCTTAGCGTCCACCCGGACCCCCGGCCACCCGCCCCCCACTCTGCTCGGGGGTCCACGCGGCGTGCACACGGCGGGTCTGAGCAGCACGGCCAGCTCCCGGAGGGCCCTGCTTAGTCCAGATGGAAGAGGACACGCGGCAGACTGAGGGGCTGTGGCGGGACAGCCGACACCGGGAGCGAGGACTGCAGGAAGGGGAGCGTGTGCCTCCTCCCCGTGGCGTGTTCCCCTCGGGGGCAGAGCTGAACGGTCAGCTACTGGAAGGAAAGTGGACAGCTGTGGGGAAAGCTAAGAGCACACGTCTGGGCTCAGGAGCGGGAGGCTTGTGCACAAACTTTCCCCCCCTCACACCTTACTCCCATCTCCCAAGTTTTAAAACCTGCTGTTGATTGAGGATTTTGGACCTGACTGGGTTTGATGGCAGGGAATGTGAAAAGGAGACATCGTGAGTACTTTTATCCAACCAGAGAGCAAACGAGGACCACATGCTGGAAGGAAGGGAGCAGCTGTGTGAGCTCTCAGACACACGTGTACACAACACACTTCAGAGACCCCCGGAGGACTCCCACAGCTATCCTAGCAGATGGCAGCTTACAAGACAATGTCTATCAACAAGAACAGGTGAAACTCGAGGAAACAGACTCCCTTACCCGCCTGAGAGAAACGAGAGACGAAACCATCGCTGAAACAGAGCAGTTTTTTTTTTCCCAAATAAGTACAGTCGTAGTGCTGGGTTAGCAGTTAACTCTTCTACCCTCTTAATCTTAAACACAAGCTGTAATCTCGGTCTGTCCTGCACATTTTCTACAGCCTTGGCAGCCTGAGAGTCATTTCTACCGTGAGGCTACTTGATAGTGTCAGTGGGCATCTTTTAAAACCTCTCTTAGCTCAAGCTAGTAACATCGTGTACTTCCTTATTGCGCCGCCATTAAAAGCAGCATTAGTGCACCTTGTCACTCGGTTCTCCATCGGTTATTTGAGGCGGGGCTGAGCGGGTGGCTTGGTGGGAGGCGGGGTGGGCTCCCTGGGGAGGAACTCTCGGTCGGACACTCACCTGGGCTTTGGTTTCCATGCTTCCGCCAGCTGACTTGGCCTTTCGTGTGCTTGTCATGCTCAGCGGAAGAAGCCCAAACCTGCCAGACAGGACGAAGGTGGCTCAGTGGAGGGACCGGGGGGCTGGGGGCCAAGCAGGGGCCGCTCAGCGTCCTTACCTGATCTGGCTCGACGCCAGCGGCAGGATGTTGTGGGCTTCTTGGGAGTTGAACGTACTGCTCCTGGGGGTGAACTGGTTCTCCGGACCTGTCACCAGTCCAAAGAGAACCTGCGGGACGAGAGACGGGACGCAGTGACAGGCTGCGTGCTGCGCTGCCCAATTAAGAGAGAATCTGTCCTGTCAGTAATCGGTCACTACTTTGTCTCTAGCCATCCTGGGGTGGGGGTATGTTCTCTAGAGTATGTTAATACTGCAAATCATTACCAGCAGGTCAGACTCTCAGAGTCGAGTAGCTCTGATTCTATTCCTCTTTCTGAAGCCCTGATAAAACTTTTGATAGTCCTTACCCACAACTAAAGGGGTCATCCCATTGCCTGGGCTGTGAGGTTTGAGGTTCAATCTAAACCTCTCTCCACCTGTGATTGACTAAATTCAGCTGCGTCTTGGCCGTCCCCACCCCTCAGTTGCGTGGTGGGCAGGTCTGGGCTGTGACCCGAGCCCCTGTCCGTTCATGCAGAGCGAGCGTGTTCTCCCGTGACTTACGGAGGTCCGCTGCACGAGGCGGTTGAGGTTGCTGTGAAGGTGGGGGGTGAAAACGTCCAGGTCAAATGGGTCGATGAGCGTTTCCAGGTAGTCAGCCACTTTCTCAACTCTTAACAAAAGGGTTAAGGTGGTCATTCTCCAGCTTTTGTAGGACAGAAACCAAGCTCAGGCTGTTGTAATGCTAGAGAAGTCCTGGAACAGGGGGGTCTGTTCTGTGTAACTGCTGCCTTAGCACTACTTGTCACTGATCACTGTGCTTAAATAATCCTTAGGAGTTTGAACCTGGTGGGATGTCTTCTAAGTGAAGTACATAACTTCCCCATATTGTTTTCAGGGAGGGCACCAGAGGCTCAAATTACACCTAACAGTTGGTAGGTGGACTCAGAGAGGAACAAGACCTACTGGAATCGATCCAGCGGGTGGCCATTCTTTATCTTGCTGGTAACATGAGCCTGAGTTGTGTTGAGAATAAACATAGGGAATGGGCAGGAAGAGGCGGATTCCTGCAGCTTCCCTGAAAGGGGCCGTGCAAGTCAGGAAGAGACGCGCTGGAAGGGTGGGCACGGCTACCTGGAGTCCTGTCTGCAGCGGCCGCTTTTCATCTCTTCACCCTTGGCTGTCAGGACTACACTGAGGTAACGCAGATCATAGAGCAGCTGCAGTGCCCGATTCTGGGTCATTGGAAAGGCGCCTTCTTTCTGCAAATGAATTTCCCGTCCCCACCCATTAAGGGAGATGGCCTGTCAGGTGAGAATAAACAGCTTCGTGTTTTGTCTGCGTTTCAGCTGGTTATTTCAGAAGCTTTTTATACTCAGGAGGCCAGTTTTATCTCATGACAACAACAAAAGCAACTTACAGTAGAAACTTGGTCTTCAACAAAACTAAAAACCTAATGGCGGGGAGGAGAGTCGGTCCTTAGAAAAAGGTCTCAGGTGCTGTAGACAGTCATTTTCAAGGAAAAAACTCCTGGCCTGAAGGGGGTGGCCTTTTGAGGACGCTCAGGAGAGACTTGTCTGAACTCCTTCCCAAGTCAGGAGCTGGTCCATCTTAGAAACAGGACTGATGAAATGGGAGTAAGCCGGAGGCGGGGGGCTTATAGCAGGCGACGGGCGGGGGGCTGGGCCATGTGTGCCCCCTGACGCGGGTGGGCTCTGCTGCTCCACTCCCCCACCTCCGCTCCCCAGCGCCCCATCCACGTGCCCACACTGCGTCCTGAGCAGACGGGTTAATGATCTGCCCAGAGCCGTGCTGACCACCTGACACGGCTGGGCGCCTCTCTACTTTGAAGTTGTCGTCCCTGCCGCCTCATGGAACCTGCTTGGCCCTGGGAGTGGGTGTGATTCAACTCCTGGAGGCGGAAGCACTGCCCGTTAAATTGCCCAGGGCAAGCAGGCCTTAACACCTGGACTCCTGGATGGGAGCTGCCCAAACCCCAGAGCAACCTAGGGTCTTGACTTCTGCTCTTCGTGGGAAGAAGCCCGCAGGCCTACCTTGAGCTGCTTGGCTTCCGAGAGCCTCTCGTAGGCGGCAGCTACTCGGCCCAGGCAGCTTTTCAGCATCTCCTGCAGTGTCACCTTTGGCAAGGCGTGGCCTCCAACCCGATTGATTTCCTGGCACAAGCTAAACAGGAAGGACTGCACATACCAGGACGGCTAGAGGGACAAAGGAATGCTGAGTTGCCAACTTGCACTGATTAAACGAGACGCGCGGACAGTGGGCTCCAGCAGCCTAACGAGGCTTCCGCTGCGGGACTCTGACCCGGCCAGCCCGCCCCCTCAGAGCAGACCAGTGGACGGACCCGAGTGGCGTCTGCCCTCCTTCCCCTGGCGGCCTGGGCTCGACCTGCCACGCTGCTCTCCACTGGTGAGTCCACTGCAGGGCAAGCTGTTCTCTAACCAGCACAGAGTCTGTGCTACAACGGGAAAGCAGCGTGAATGGCTTCTCAGACCGCCCACGTGCTTGGCCGTCCGCCCACTTTGCCCCACAGGAGAACGGCGCACATACTATCCGCTCTTCCTCAGGAGCCGCATTTGGTTGATCTTTCCTCAAGTCTCTCCTGTCCATAAAGCAGGCTTTCCCCTCATGGTGGCCCCTGCTCACCTGTACAGGGAGTCGGATTTTGGACGTGATGCTGCTGCCAGACTCCGCTTCCTCCTGGATTTCCAGTTCATCCCAGCTGGTGGCTGTGGCCAGGATGGAGCCAGCATCGTCTACGAGTAATGACTGGGCGAATCCATGAGCCAGAACCTGGTGATGAAACCCAGATATCCACACAGACCACTCAGAGCCTCTGCAGAGTTTTCGTCAAACTACTTGAGTGATGGTGTGGCCAGCTCCCGCCGCACAGGTTGCCTGTGGATGGCGAGTGGCCGAGATCACTTCCTTCTGACCAGCTGCTGATATCAGCGGTGGGGTCTGGCTGCCAACTACGCTACACAGGGGCCCCTCTGAAGACCCCAGTGGGGGCGACAGGCCTTATATTTATGTTGAAGATCAGAAAACAGAGACCCTCGTCCAGGAAGAAAAGTCTTTCATTCTCATCAGATCAAAGGAAAGAAAAAACACAATCCAGCGTTTCAGTCTCTAAAATCTAGGCTAAAATAAATAGGCAGTTTTTACGCTTGAGCTCTCTGGCAGAGATAAAGCAAGTGTGAAACAAGAACGGTTATTCCCTTACTATTAAAAGGCCTCGCTGAGTTTGGCCAGCCTGGACTATGACAGAGGGGCAAGGTGGGGAAGGAAGCCTGGCAGGCACGGAAGGAGCGCGCTGATGGGTCACTCACCCTCACGACCGCCGAGCCCCAGACCCGGTAGCCCGTCACGCTCCGCTGCAGGAGGAGCTCCTTCACGTCCTGCCACCTGGCCTGTGTGGGGAGGACCTCCTGTGCCTTCCCCTTCCCCTGTTTCTTCAGAGCCCGGGAGTCCTGGGCGGGCTTCTCGGGGCTCCCCGATCTTCCCAGGATGCACTGCTTCAGGTGGGGACACAGCTCCCCCAGGGACTGGCAGAGTCGGGCCATGAAGAGGGCGGAGTGCAGCTTGGCCCCGTCAAGGACGTCCTGCTGCCCTTGAATAGCCTGTTCGATGCTCTGCAGCTCCGCCTGGATGCAGTCCGTGATGTCCCGGATGCAGGCCGTGGAGTGCGTCCGCAGTGTCTCCTGCACCGTCTCCGCATCTGCAAATCTGTCGAAGGCGCAGCTCTCGGCTGCCGCAGGGGAGGTGTCCTGGCGGGGCAACGGGTCACCAGAGGGGAGGTAGGCCAGGAGGTCCTCCAGTTTCACCTTCAGTTTTGAATCCAGGGCAGAGCAGAAGCTCTGCACGCAAGGGCTAATGGCCTGTGCCTTCATGGAGAGCCCACTGCCCTGAAATGGAGCCCGGCTGGACACGCTGACCCAGGCGGCGTCAGAGGGCAGGTCGCTGGGGCTCTCGGACCAGAGGAAGACAGCCATGTTGTGCTCGAAGTGGAGGTGCTTGCTTGAAGCCGAGCTGCTGCTTTCAAGTTCCTGCAAGGCTGAGATGAGGAGCTCTTTGGAACTACTGGAGATGGAGTCGAAGCCTTCTTTGGTCAGAGTCTGAAAGAGAAGGGGAGAAGAGTTCAAATCCCACGTGCTTCCAGGAAATCTCAACCTAGAGCACCGAGTGGCAGACTACCCCAGCATCCAGTGTTCTCCCCGACGCTCAGAGAGATGGCCCAGTGGCGGCGGCAGAGGGGAGCGTCGTCACTGATGGGGGCGGACGCATCCCCAACCGCCCGACGGGGGCCTGCTCTCTTACGCAGCAGCAGACTCTGTTCATTTTTACAGCTCATTATTCAGAAGAGTCACCCCGGGAATAAGTCAGCAGGGAAAGAACATACTTATAGGAAGTGGTGGAAATCTATCCAGACAGTCAAAAGGTGGCACCGGGCAGGACTGGCTAGCGGGCAGCTGGCCTGTGGACTTCGCACCTCACCTGCAGCCGGTCAAGGAACAGCTGCTGCATCAGGTCCTCCCAGAACAAGAGCGGCTTGTCCAGGAGCCGCCGGCAGACCACATCCCAGCTGTGATGGATCGACTCGTTGGCGAGTAACCCCCACACGGCGTCTCGGATCCCCGCCAGCCCCTTCGTGCTCGTCACGTACATCAGCAGGCTGCTGATCCCGTTTCTGATGTCTTCATTACACCTGCAACAGAAGCATTTCTCTGGGGCTTCGTAGTCACCTCACCTTTATTAAGAAAAGCTGGACTCTACTTGAAAACCTCTTAACTGAGTCCTAGTATATAAATATAAATGTCTATATGTCTCAGCATGTTTATTAAAAAAAAATATATATATATATATATTAAAAAAAAACAGCATTTCTGGCTGGATGGGAGGTGGCACCTACAGCCCCTTCACCAGGCCGACCTTACTCCCTGGACAGGCCTGTCTCCAAGGAAGTCTAGAGCCCCAGAGCATGACTTCAAAGAGTTTGACATTAACATATACACAGTGCTGTACAGGAAGCAGGTAAGCAAGAAGAACCTAGTATTGCACAGGCAACTGTACGCAGCACAGTGGAACCTATAATGAAAAATAATCTGAAACTTACTTTCAGAATTTTCTGAAATCAGAATTGGCATAACTGAATCATGTTACTGCACACTTGAAACTAACACCACACTGTAGACTAGACTTCAATTAAAAAACGCAACTGCAGTGGCAGCCCACTCCAGCACTCTCGCCTGGAGACTCCCAGGACGGGAGCCTGGTGGGCTGCCGTCTGCAGGGTCGCACAGAGTCGGACACGACTGAAGCGACTTAGCAGCAGCAGCACTAAATAAAAGCACGGGAGTGGCAGGGCTCGAGAGGGTTTAAAACCCTCTACAGAGTGTGTTGGAACACACACCCCTTCTTGGTTCTCCCGGAGGCGGCTAGCGGCCGTGAGGGCGCTGAGAGGTGGCTGAGCGCGGGGCTGGCCCGACCCCAAGGCCCGCCCAGAAGGCCCAGCCCCTCCCGCTCCCTGTGGCCACATGAGGCGGGGGTGCTGGCGGTTCCCGCTGCCCCGGGAGCTGCTCACACGTGGATCCACTTCTGCAGCGTGTCTTTCAGGTACTCCTGGCTGATGGGATGCGCCAGCGTCCGGAGAGCCGGCTGGAACTCGACGACGGACGCGGGCAGGTGTTTGAACCAGCTGCACAGCTTCATCTCGTCCTGCAGAACCCAGACACCTTTTCCTGGGGAGAGGAGGACCAAGGCGGGGTCACCGGGAAGTTAACACAGGACCCGGGAGGGGTTTCCAAAAGTCACCCAGTCTTTCTCTAGGGGCAGCCAGGCTGGACCCCAGAAACAGGGGGAGAAAGAAAAGTAGAGTATGTCCAGGGGCACCCTCATCTGGGAGGGAGTGTGGCACAGAAGGGGAAGGAGAGAGGAGGAAAAAGGGCTGTGTCATCCTTGCATTTTAAAAGCAGTCGCTAAAAAAAAAAAATAAAAGCAGTTGCTGAGCTGAAAGACAAAGCAGGATAGATGAGGCCAACTGACACACGTCTGTCCGCCACCACATCCTGCCCCTTCCCTTCTTCCTTTTTCTCATCTCTGATTCTGGACTCTCCTGAGGCTCGGTCCCCTGCACCAGCTCCTACCTATGACATCATCCACTTCCAAGGCCTCATGACAGCCATGCAAATGCATGGCGGGTGTGTCTCCAGCCGGACTGCTCACTGCTCTGTTCTGGACCCACAGTCGCCCGTCCTCTCTAGTCCCACTCCAAGGTCGCAGCTGTTTCCAAGGCAAGGTTTTCAAAAGTAAAGTTGTCATCGGCCCTTTTAAGCCAACTCCTTTTCGAACACTCCTACTCTGTCTGTGGGAATGTAAATGAATGTGGCCACCACAGAGAACAGTATGGAGGTTCCTTAAAAAACTAAAAATAGATCCAGCAATTGCACTCCTGGGTACACCTCTGGAGAAAACCATAATCTGAAATGATACATGGACCCCAGTGTTCACTGCATGACTATTTACAGCAATCAAGACATGGAAGCAACCTAAATGTCCACTGACAGAGGAATGGATAAACTGCAGTCTGTACATGCAACGGAATATTACTCGGCCATAAAAAACGAACTAACGCCATTTGCAGCAACATGGACGGACCTAGAGATGGTCACACAGAGTGAAGCATGTCAGAAAGAGAGCAGCGAACACTGGGTGGTATCAGAGTGAACCTTAAACAGACAATCAAATGGACTTAGAGAACAAACCTGTGGTTACCCAGGGGGAAGAGGGGGGAAATGAGGAGTCTGGGGTGAGCAGATATAAACTACTGTATGTAAAACAGATAAACAAGGTCCTACTAGTAGCACAGGGAACTATGTTCACTATCTTATGATAAACTATGACAACTTGAACAAGAACGTATGAGTCGCTGTGCCATACCCCAGAAACACGCCGCTGCACGTCAACTATACTTCAACAAGAAAACAAGTCTCCTTTTCTGGTAAACTTGGACACCTCCCTTCCACACCCTCCACAGCCAATCCCTCAACACCCATCTCCTAAACACACATCCGCGTTGTCCAGTGAGCCCCGTCTCTACTGCCCCCATCACTCGCCACCTGGTTCGTGGTGACAGCCTCTTAAGTGAGCTCTCAGCATCCGCTCCACCCCACGGGGAACCACTGCCATGTAAAAGCCACGTACGTCTAATCCCACCTGGGACAGATGCCACCCAGTAAAAGCGCAGGGTGCAGGAGGCCTGAGTCTGGAAGGTCCTAGGAGGCTGTCTGCTGTTCTGCCCACATGTGCTGAGTTCACTGGTCACGAGGGAGAAACCAGCCACGCACCTCCTCACGCTCCTCCCCACCTCAACTGCCCCTGCTTCCTTTCACTTCCTCACGTTCGAACATCCTCCTGGCCTCAGGACCTTTGCACCTGCTCTTCCTTTTTGCCTGGAACTCTCTTCTTTGCCTCTTACTCAACCTTCAGGTTTCAGTGTAAATATCCCGTCCTGGCTTCCCTGGTGGTCCAGTGGTTAAGAACCTGCCTTGTGATGCAGGGGACGTGGGTACAATCCCTGGCTGGGGAACTGAGATCCCACACGCTGCAGGGCAACTAAATATCTTGTCCTACTGTGGTCCCTCCATTCACGGCTACCAAGTCAAGCTGCACTCGGCCTGGAGAGTGATGACCAGGATTGCTATTAAGCAGATACTGTGGATTCGTGAGTTCAACATCTGCCTCTACCTCTAGACTGTGACCTCCTCGAAAGTGGGTCTGTATCTGTCCAATCCACTGCTGTATCCCCAGGGCCCAGCATAGCAGCTGGCAGGTGCCCGGTAAACGAATGAACCAGGAAACAGAAGAGGCTGGCTAAGAGCTCACCGCTAGGGTGCTGGCTGGTGATGCTGTCCAGCGTGGAGAAGAGCAGGCCACACGGCAGCAAGGGGTCTGGCAGCAGCCCCTCTGGTAGAGTGTAGAAGAGAGCATGTGCTTGGTTCAGAGTGGTGGCCAGCAGCTCCACCAGTGAGCAAATCTGAGCCTTGATCCCAGCACCTGCGAGAAGAAACCACCCTCTTTTAGCAGTGTCCTTTGGTAAAGTTAGAAACACAGAATGCTCTGGACTCCCTCAGCTCCTCCTGCTCCATCCCCATATCACATCTGGGAGAGAAGCCACGCCCACCGTGGTGAGGCTGGTTGAGAAGTTTCTGGATTGCTGCCTTTCTGGCCAGCAGGAAGTCTGTTAGGGCTTGGCGTGGAGAACTCTCTTCCAAGAGCATGATAGAGCACAGGGCCTCGGCCACAGCCTGGTCAGACACAGCTTGGCATTTGAGCAGCATCTTGCTCTCATGCAGGATGGTTGACCTAAAGAGATGATGGCAAAGGTCACAGGGAGCTTCTGACATCTTCGGAGAAGACCACCCAGTACACGAGGAGAGAGAAGACACGCTCCATAAAATCAGAGCGGTGCAGCTCGGCCATCACCAGAGAAGGTCCTGCTGGCGGACCACTTACCGGAAGTGGCTGGCAGCTGCCACCTGCCGGATGAGTATGGGGAACCGGGAGAGGACAGGGCTGTGTCGGGAACTGGAAGACTCCAGCTGCAGCAGCTTGTGGAGGTAGCAGCAGAGCAGGTAGAGCTGGGTGGCGTGGAGATACCGCGAGGCCTCCATGGAGCTCCAGATCTTCTCAGGGATTTCCAGGAGAAGCTTGATCTGGGCAGCCATGCTGTAGAACTTCTCCTGGGATGGCTGCTGGGGCTGCGGGCAAAGGCACAGAGCTGAGTCAGGACAAACAAGGGCCAGGTCAGCGTGGGGCCAGCTGGGGGAGATGCATGGGGGATCCGAGGGTACGGAACTTTCATGAACTTGGATTCGGTGCTGCTCGGCAAGGCATCGAGGTTGGTGTAGCAGAATTACTGGAGTTAAGTTTTTCCTACCAGGTCTACTTTTGCCCTGTCCCATGGAGGGGCAAACCAAATCTGGTCACTGCACTGGCAGGGTATCAGGGACCCCCGGGGTGTCTCAGCCCAGAGCCCACGCATCACCCCTCCAGGGAGCTTTTGGCCTTGCTGAGTTTGATGTTCGTCCTTCCTACACTTTGTCCTGCTGCTTTGACTGCCTTGTGGGCTTCGCTGCTGGCTGTTCTTCACCAACCTTCCCCTGAATTTGGGTCCAGCCTCACGCCTCTACTCATCTCAGTCTGTCCTCTCCCTTCACCATTCTCCTCCCTGAAACGTCCCCTCCACAGCACACCACACAGCCCTCACCACTCCCCATCGAGCCTTTGCTGCTGCGGCTAGACACTCCCTGGGACTTTCACTCATTTTCTGATCAGTATATTTAACACGAGGTTCATCTTCCCACCAAAACTTATAGCCACCTGACCTCCCTCAACACGTCTGCGTAGACCACTACGTCCCAGGACACTCATGTCGTTCTGATGGTTCTGCCGACATATCTACACCTCGGCTTCCGCAGTCACGTCCCTGGCTCCACTGCAGGTGATCGTCGTCTCACCTTTGCGTGGATCCGGAAGCCTAGCACTCGCACCGTGTGCCTTCTCTATCCCCTCCAGGCTACCCTTTCCCTTTCCTGTCACATGACATTCTTCAAAGGTCATTTAGATCTTAAGTGTGCCCAGTTCTAAGTGCCTAGTGTCTCAGCCTGGTGGTCAAGGGTTGCCTGTCCTTCCAGTGCTTTCTTCCAGGGACCTCTGAATCCACGGATTCTCATGGCGGTGGCGGGGGAGGGGGGGGGCTACTCTGGAGTTGTGTGCAGACCTCTCATTGTGGTGGCTTCTCTTGTTGCGGAGCCCCAGCTCTAGGGTGTGTGGGCTCAACAGCACAGGCTCAACAGTTATGCTGCAGGGGGCTTAGCCGCTCTGAGGCACGTGGGATATTCTTGGATAAGGGAGCGAAACTTTGTCTCCTGCACTGGCAGGCAGATTCCTTATCACCTTAGTTCCTTAAAATGAACCTGTTCCTCTATTAAAAGATGAGAGCCTGGGGACTGGTTACTACCTGCAAAGGGTAGCAGGCTTCTTTGCAGCCTGGAAGTTGTTCCTGGGAGTGGAGTGGGGGCGGGGGGCGGGAGGAAGGAACGAGCTGGGAGGGGAGGTGGTCGACACAGGGGAGAACTCTGTTCCCGAAACGATGTCGGCAAACAGGGAACAGGGCTGAACACCTAGCGTTTCCATGAGATGTGGGAAAGGAAGCCCGGCGACCCCAGGACTGAGGTGAGGGAGGCGAGGCCCGGAGCCCGGGAGGGGTCCTGAGGAGCCGCGGGGAACCGGCCAGCAGCGCGGGGAGGGCGGCAGGAGTGCCCCACGCCGGCCGCGGGGGCAGGGGGCGGCGGGGGCGCCTCCTGAGGCGGGTGGGCCCCGGCCGGGGCGCGGGCGCGGGGCTGACCTGCGGGTCCCGCGGCGGCCGGGGCGCGGCCGAGCCGGCCTGGCGGAGGCGGGCGCAGTACTGGTCGGTGGCCCTCACGGCGTCCACCAGCCCCGCGGCGCAGCGGCGCATCTGGCCGATGGTGTCGGCCGCCTCGATCAGATCGCGGTACCGCTCGCCCACCATCTGCCGCAGCTCCTCCTTCTTGTGCTCGATCTCGGCGCGCACCTGGCGCTCCAGCCCGCGGATCTCCTCCGCGCCGTGGGTCTCGAAGAGCGCCGCGGGGTCGCGGAGGTCCAGCCTCTTCAGAGCCGAGGAGGCGGCCGCGGCCGCCATGATGGACGCGTCAGCGGCCCAGCAGGGCACTTCCGCCCGGCCTTGCCGCCCCGCCGCCATCTTGGTTGAGGGCGGAAAGCGCTTCCGCCCGGTGGGTGGGGGCGGGGCCAGGCTTGTTCCGGGGCGGCCGAGGGGCGGAGCCAGTGATGGGCGGCACTGTTTTTAAAGTTTTTTTTTAAAGTGGTTGGGCGGCACTTTTTTAAAAGGGAGCCTGCGTGGCTGCTGGGTCGCTGAGCCCGCAGGTGTGTTGGGGCGCAGCCTTACTCGGGTCTGAAGCCTCTCCTAGCGCCGGTGCAGCGTCTCCCCGTCGCGGTTAATTGTCATCAAGCGCCGGCGGTCTGACTGTAACCCCTCCTCGGGATGCTCGGGTCCCCTCGCCAGGCCCCTCGCGCGGCGCCGGATCGCGGTCTTTCCCCTGCGAGGGCTCGATGGCACACTTGGCCCGTCCCCTTCCCCTGGGTCGGCCCCCTTCTCCTCCGGGTCCCCGGCCGCCGCCGTGTCCAGGTCGGGCTGGGAGCCGGGTGGACGCACAGAGCTGACCGCTGGACCCCCATCCCTGGCTCTCAGCCTGCAGTCTTTTGGGACGTCCTGTTCGTTGTTTACTCTGGTCATCCACCGAATGCGATGTTAGGAAGAGGTACCTGGGAGTCTGTTTTCGTTCATTGGAAAGTAACTTCACAGATGCTCGGAAAGCGGCCGGAGCGCAGGAGTGTGTGCGCGCAGGGATGTGTGCGCGCTCGTTGCTTCTGGTTTTCTATTGTTGGTTATTTCTTTCGGGTTTTTGTGTTTGGTTTCAAACCAGCGTTGTACCATCAAAGATGTTTCCCCTGGTAGAACCTTACACTGGCGCCAGTGCGGCGAGGAGAGTAGTGGGCAGTGAGCAAAAGACTCAAATGCCTGAGAAAACGATGCCTGGGAGGAGGGCTGGGGTGGGGGGACGCCTAACTGACTCATAATGAAACTTGGGGAGTATGGCCTCTTTCTTCTGAGTGTTTCCAAGACCCTTCATTTACAAAAACAAATCATTATTGGAGATTTCCTATGCACATTAAAGCAGAGAGAATGATACGGTGTGTCCACCAGCTGGGTCTTATGGTTGCTCAGTCATGGTTAGCCTCAGCCTCATGAATGCCCCAACCCCACATCCTCTCCCTCCCACCATCCCCATGATTTTGAGACAAATCCCAGGCATCAAAAAAATTCAATCTGTCAATTGAACCATTCATTTATAGTACTCTTCTTGGAGGAGGAAATGGCAACCCACTCCAGTATTCTTGCCTGGAGAATCTCATGGACAGGGGAGCCTGGCAGGCTACAGTCTATGGGGTCTCAAAGAATCGGGACACCACTTAGCAACTGCATAGAAATAGTACTCTAGTTTACCTCACCATAGCCCTGCAACCTAGGGAATTTGACAGGTGGGTAACCTGGGACCCAGAGAGGCTTTAAACCCAGAATGGATTTACTTGGTGTAACCGTCAAAAGTCCATCCACAACATGATCCCATGTACACTTCAGCCCTGGAAAGGAGGTAGGAATAATTATTGTATGTCTGACAAAACCCCCAGAGAAGCTTATTTATTCCTGCCACATAGTTAATCAGAGACAGAACAAGCACGTACACCTAGAATCCTGAATTCCTTTTCTACCTTCTCTCGCAACTTCCCACAAACTCAAAGCGCTTCCTGGTGGCAGGTCTGCTCTTTGCTGCTACTGCAACCCCATTAGGTAGGGACACTTGCTGCTGCTTGGCTTCCCCTCGCCCGCAGGATCTCTCTTCTGTGTTTGAGAATCACCGCTGATGGCAATATCTCTCTGTTCCACTCACAGCTGAGCTGGGATCCGCCGATCAGACACAACCCTCCTACGACTTTAGATGGAGAGCTAGTGATGTCAAGGAGCAGGGAGACTTCATTTTGGCAGTGACAGAGGTGACCCCTACAAACATCCACTCTCCAGGGGCAGCAGAGACACTGAATCCAGCTGTAGCATCCAGCTGCCAGTGACAGCCAGGGGTGACCTCCCCAGTATCTTGTGTTTCGACTAGATTCTGAGGGTTCACTTTCCTTGGTTCTTGTCTCTTTGCTGAGCAGGGTTCCCCAGCTTCCCCAGGGGTTTTATGGGCAGTCCAGTATCTTATTGATATATTTCAAAATCAAAACACTTTCAGTTGCTTGCCCTAGAGACTCCAACTGACCTATACCCCCTGAGTTTCTGGCTCCACGAATGAAAATTTGGCTGGCATCTTTGGAACAGCAAGCGGGAGGAATGTCAGCAGTCAACTTGGGTGTGGGGGCCTCAGGGTTGGTGTCGGGTGGGGGGCTTGCCCTGGCCACACAGCTGTCATTTCAGGTAGAGAAAGGGCAGGCTGGCATCGCAGCAGAGTGTCAGCAGGCTGCCGTCATGCGGGGCTTTCTGCGCCTGCTCTCTGCCTCCCCAGCCAAGTTCCCCCGGCTGCCCTGAAGATGCCACTGTTGCCCTTCTGCTTGCGGATCCGAGCGCCCAACAGAGGCTGTCAGCACACCGGCTTCTCGCCTGGGCGCCGGGGGCCTCTGGGGGCTGCGCGAACTGTGTGTCGGACTCTTCCCTCTCCACGGCCCCTTTCCCAGCCCCTCTGCATGGATGTGGCAGTGAGGCTTTCTTCTTCCTCCGCTTCTTGCTTCGTGGCTCCAACAAAACCAGGATGTGGGCAGGGAGTTCAGCTCCAGCAGCTGGGCAAGGCACTGGGCTGGGAGCCAGGGCTGAGATGTGAAAGAGTCTTTTTTTTTCTTCTTCGAGGAAGCACACAAGTAGAAGGTTCCTCCTTATTTTATTGCCATCTTTTTTTAAAAAAACTTACTGTTTTATACTAGAATAGAGCCGATTAACAATGCTGTGATAGTTTCGGGTGCGTAGCTGAGTGACTCAGCCATACATAGATGCGTATCCATTCTCCCCCAAACTCCCCTCCCATCCACGCTGCTCCATACCACTGAGCAGAGTTCCCTCTGCTATACGGTAGGTCATCTATTTTAAATATAGCAGTGTGTACATGTCCATCCCAAATTCCCTAACTATCCCTTCCCCCAGCCTCCTCCCCCAACCATAAGTTCATTCTCTAAGTCTATGAGTCTGTTTCTGTATTCTAAATAAATTTATTTGTATCATTTCATTTTATATTGCACATATAAGGGACATCCTATGATATTTCAGCTTCTCTGTCTGACTTACTTCACTCAGTATTTTGCCATCTTTTAATTTTTGTTTACAGATGACTGCATGTGTGTATGTGTATCTTGTGGCAACCCTTTTTTTGTTGTTGTTAACTTAAAAAATACATTTATTTATTTTTGGTTGCACTGGGTCTTTGGGTCTTTGCTGCTGCGCGTGCGCATGGGCTTTCCCTAGTTGGGTCGAGTGGAGGCTGCTCTTTGCGGCGTGTGGTTTCCCACTGCAGCGGCTTCTCTTATTGTGGAGCATGGGCTCAATGGTTGTGGTGCACATGCCTTTTTGCTCCATGGCATGCGGAATCTTCCCAGACCTGGGATCAAACCCGTGACCCCGCATTGGCAGGCATAGTGTGGCAACTCCTGATGACAAATTTTCCTCCTTTCTCCTTAAATCTTCTGGGGTAGAATTTTAAGCATCCAGTGTTTTAAGTTCAAGAGATGACGTTTAGATCACCCTGGGCTCCTGAAATCAAACCTAGCATTCTGCCGATTATAATAGCTGTCATTTCAAGCCCCGCTTCAGCACTTGGCATGTCTTATGTTTAATTCTCACAGTACTTCTACAGCGTAGCTCGTCTTCCACTCACCTGATTGTAAAACAGGGTTTCATCAGCAGCGAGGCACCTGTCCGAGATGACACAGGCAGTCGGAGGTCAAGTCAGTCTTCAGATCTCAGTTAGTCTGACTCTGTGGTCCTTGATCTTTGTCACATTACTAGCTTCAAAGAAAAATTCAGAACATCAAAAGCCAGAAGAACCAGACAATTCCGAAGCAAAATTCAGACAGCACTGGCACCGCCTCCTGCCCTTTGCCCAGCAGTGAGGGTCTGCAGGTTCAGGCGGGTGCAGGCCCCAGGCTGGAGTGGGCTCCAGTGATGCGGGAGCCAGTGACCCCGGGCGGCCATGCCCGGGGGCCCGGTTGTCTGCGTGCTGGAGGGCTGTCTTTGAAAACCGGGAACATGTTCTGACATTTTCCCTTTCTCTGGGCCCGTCAGCACTCTTATCTCACTCAGAACATTGAGGAGGCAGGTTTCTCCTTCCTTTTAAATAGAAATATAGCAAGCCAGCCAGCATCATGCCTAAAATAGAAGGGTTTTTAAAAACAGATTTTTGCAGATCCCACATGTTCTCCTTCATTTATGCATTGTGTGGTCTCGCGTCTGGACCTTGGCTCCCTGATGAAAGGATTCAATAAATATATGCAAAATGAGTGAATAGCGTCCTACCTATATGTCGCATAGACACCAAGTGTCTGCCCAAAGGCCACCCTGGGAAAGGCAGAAGGGGCTTCTGTCATCAGTCACCTGATAGCTGAAATACCAAAAGCAGTAAGACGGTTCTGACCTGTATCACACCCACTTCAATGCCTCATTTCAGCACCTCTTCTTTTTTTTAAGATTTTTTTGATGTGGACCAAAGTCTTTACTGAATTTGTTATAATACTGTTTCTGTTTTTAAAAAAACATTTATTTCTTTAGGCCGCTCAGGTCTTAGCTGTGGCACGTGGGCTCACTGGTTGTGGTCTGTGGGCTTACTTGCCCAGTGGCAATGGGATCCTCGTTGCCTGACCAGGGATCAAACCCGAGTCCCCCGCAGTGCATGGTGCATTCCTAACCGGTGGACCAGCAGGAAAGTCCCTGTCTCTGTTTTTAACAACAAAGCTAGGAGAAATGGAAAAGGAGAAAGCAAGAAGGGAAAAGGAAAAAAGGAGAGGGATCTGACAGCAAATGAACAGATAGCAAAGAAAAGAAAGGGAAATTTGTTCTGATAAAGGATCGATTGTATTGATCACAGGAGTGTCTGGGGCGGGACAGAAGATCCAGTCACGAACCACTTCCTGCGGTGATGGAGACATTGGGTGTTTGCCCTTGGCTGACATTCTAGTAGGGTAAGAATGCCTCCCACAGTCGTCTTAACATCTCTGTGTCAATGTTTATCAGCCTGTGTCAACTGGAGGTGACATTTGTCGTGGGAGGGATGGTTATTTGACTTAACTGTTTGCAGATACCGAGACCCTGCCTTCAACAAATAGCCAGGCAGGCATCACATTTGATGAAGACAGCCTGGACGTCTGGACTGCCCATGAACTCAACACCTTCACTAGAAAAGGAGATATCAAAAATCCCACTTCAAACATTAGTTTGGACCCTTAATTAGTGTGTATTTGAGCGCCTGCTATGTTAACTAGCTCTGTTGATGTAATGGAGGATCGAAGAGATATTTGATGAACAGTCAATGATCCTGTAACAATCTCTCATTTCTCTTTTTTAAACTTTTAATTTTGTATTGGAGTAAAGACCGTTAACAATGTTGTGAGTTTCAGGTGGGCAGTGAAGGGACACAGCCATACATACATGTATCCATTCTCCCGCAAACTCCCCTCCCACCCAGGTTGCCCCATAACATTGAGCAGAGTTCCCTGTGCCGTACAGTAGGTCCTTGTTGGGTCTCCATTTAATTTTTTATTTATTTGCTTTTTAAAGTTTATTTATTTTAATTGGAGGATAATTACAACACTGTGATGGTTTTTGCTATGCATCAGCCAACATGAATCAGCCACAGATGTGTGTCCCCCCGTCCTGAATCCCCCCTCACCTCCCTCCCCACCCTTATCCATTTTAAATATAGCAGTGTGCACATGTCTATCCCAGACTCCCTAACTATCCCTTCCCCACATTCTTCCCCGCTCCTCCCCAGCAACCATAAGTTCGTTCTCTAAGTCTGTCTCACTTGAAGCGTCCTGCACTCTCTTCCTTGCTCCACTGTTCCACTCTGGCTGATGAGCTTTCTCACTTGTATGGAGAAGACGAAAGTAATCAGGAAGGTCCTCAAGTTAAGTCCCCTAAATTCAACTCTGGATCTCACCCCTCCCACCTCTCAAGGAGCTCACTCTCTTCTCTCTCCTCCATAATTTTCTCCTTCTCAGCGGGATGGTTTCCATCATGTCAAAAATACTCCCTAGCGTCTCCCGTCTTATAAAAATGCTCCTTTGTCTTCCAGGCTCCTTCCAGCGCGCCCACCTCTCCCCCCATCACAATGAAACGTTTTGACCTTTGGTAATTGCTGTCTCTACAAGATGCCCCCAGTTCTCTTCTCCAACTCCATCCCTTAGGACTCCTTGCATTACCGTTGCGTCCACTGAAAACTCCATCCCTTAGGACTCCTTGCATTACCGTTGTGTCCACTGAAAGACCGCCCTCCCCATCTTGTCAGTCTCAGTCTCAGCACTCACTCCATTTCTGGACCTTTCCGCAGCCTTCAGCATGGCTGACCCACCCCTTATTGACACAGTTGCCTTTTTTTTAAATTGGAGGATAATTGCTTTACAATATTGTGTTAGTGGCTGCCGTACGTCAACATAAATCAGCCATAGGCACACATATGTCCCCTCCCTCTTGAACCTCCCTTCCACCTCCCTCCCCATCCCTCTCCTCTAGGTTGTGCCACAGTGCTGGGTTTGAGCTCCCTGCATCATACAGCAAATTTTGCAGCACTATTTACAATAGCTAGAACATGGAAGCAACCTAGATGTTCATCGACAGATGAATGGATAAAGAAGTTTTGCATATATACAACAGAATATTACTCAGTCATAAAAAGGAATGCATTTGAGTCAGTTCTGTTGAGGTGGGTGAACCTAGAGCCTATTACACACAGTGGCCTTTCGACTGCTGTCAAGACAGCCTCTTCCATCACTAGGCACTTCTTCTTAATCTCTTTTGCTGGCTCTTCTTGCTTTGCGTGACTTCGTAACGTTGGAGGGGTCCAGGCTCAAGCCTTAGTGCTGGTCCCTCCTCAGTCTGCAGTGCCTGACTAGGTGACTCCATCCTGCCCAGGCCCTAAAGACTCAGAGGGTCACCCCAAGGGTTCAGGTGGGAATTACGATGGCGGTGCAAGTGTAGAGAAGGGGAAAGCTGTTTGCAGATAACTCCTGCATTTGTTCCTTCAGCCCAGGGCTCCTGGATGATGCATCTAGCTGCCTCCTTAGACTCTTCACTTGGGTGCCTAAGAGACATCTCAAATCCATTATGTCCAAGTAATCATTCTCTTCCAGCCACCCTTCCTATTCTCTTCTCCGAGCCAACCCTATCTCAGAAAATGGCACCACTGAGTTATTCATGCCCAAACCCCAGGAATAATCCTCCATGCTTCTCTCTGTCCACACCCAATCCATTTTCCAATCCTGTAGACTCTTCCTCCAAAATAGGGGTTGACGAACTTTGGCTATGAAGTCAGAGAGTTAATGGGCTTTGCAGGCGCTGAGATCTCTGTAAGAACTGTTCAGCAAGGCCACCGTAGCAGGAAGTCAGCAGTAGACAGTAGGTAAGTGAACGGGCGTGGCTGTGTTCCAAGAACACGTCATTTACAGAAGCAAGCCGGGGGCCAGTGTTGGCCCATAATTTGCTAATCCCTGATGCGGGGTATATCCCTGGCCTTTTCCATTTCCACTGTTACTACCAGAGACCAAGTCATCAGTTTCTCATCTGAGCCACTTACATTGCTTTCTCTTTTGTTGGTGGGAGCTTAGTTCCCACACCTGGGATTGAACCCACGCCCCCTGCACTGGAAGCATGAGTCATAACCATCAGACCACTAGGGAAGTCCTTCGGATCACCTTCTAGCTCCCCTGTCTCTACTCCTGTCCCCTTAGTAACTGTCTTCGTTCTGAAAGCAGCTGCATCTTTCAAAAATGTGACCCAGGCCCGGGTGTCCCCTGCTTCAACCCTCCTGGGGCTTCTCCCTTTCTGGGCAAGTTCCAGCTCCTAGCAGAGGCCATCCGGACCCTGCGTGACTGGCGCACCTCAGCCCGCTCTTCCCTCTCGTGCCAGTCCAGCCTCACTGGCGTCCTTTCTGTGTCATAAAGAAGGCTTGACTCACCCCTCTCTGAGGCTTTCACTCCGTCTGTTTGTTTTATCAGATCTTCACGTGGGGTCACCTCCTCTGAGAAGACTGCCCGGGTCACCCCAACTTAAAGTAGGAAGCGTTAGCATTTATAAAGGACTTTTTATATGTCAGCCACTGTTAGAAACAGTGCCTCATGAACTGCCTTATTCAATTCTCACACAAAACCCCCTAAACTAGGTCCTGTTCTTATCTCTACTTTATTGAAGGGGAAGTTGGGGCCAAGAGAGATTATATCATTTCCCCCAAATGATTGAGGAAGTGGCAGAGCTGATATAAACCAGGCTATCTGGCTCTGGGGCCACGACCTTAGCATCGCTCTTTACTGTCTATGTATCCCATTTATCATAACGTTTGTTGCTGTGTTGTGATACATGTTCATTTATTTATGCATCTGTTTGTCGCGTGTCTCCCCTTCAACTTGGAGCAGAGATCTGATCTGTCTTTTGTCTTATCAAATTCTCAGTTTCTAGACCACTACACACGGTACTGTGTCTGACACACAGCAGACACTCACGATTTGTTGAATGTGTGAAAAATAATTTAACTTTGTAGTAATTTATTAGTATGCTGACGAGTCTATAAACATTCAAAATATACCTTATCTTAGAATTCCTATGAAAGAAAGAAAATGGTTAGATTCATTACTCCAATTGCAAAAATGTTGAATTCATTCGTAATCTGCTCAGGCCTCCCCTTACCCCCAGAAAATGTGAATTCTTTGGGCTTTTAAATGTTACTTATGAAATGAGAAGAGTCTTGTGGTCATTTTCACCTTCTTATTCCTTTCCCCGTTGCTTCTGGGCTGTGTACTCTAGGACAGCAATCCTGAGGGTCAGGATAAGTTCAAGGGAAGGTGGTCCCTTCCAGTGTGGTTGAATGTTTTCAACTGAAGGACACATCTGTAAGAGAAGCTTTTTTATTACAGTGGCTCAGCAGTTGAGAATCTGCCTGCAATGCAGGAGAGGCCGGTTTGCTCCCTGGATCGGGAAGATCCTCTTCAGAAGGAAATGGCAACTCACCCTAGGATTCTTGCCTGGGAAATCCCATGGACAGAGGAGCCCGTGGGCCACAGTCCATGGGGTCGCAAAAGAGTCAGGCGTGACTTAGCAACCGAACAACAACAACACGTTATTTCAGTAATCCTGCCCTCACCAGTATTCTCGCGTGGGAAATCCCACGGACGGAGGAGCCTGGCAGGCTATAGTCCATGGGGTCGCAGAGAGTCGGACACGACTGAGCAGCTTCAGTTCGCCCTCACCTTGCTTAGAGAAGTCTGTGGCCTCCCAGGCACCCATAGCTGCCACCTGAGAATATTTGACTGTAATGATGAAAGAAGGGGTTTCCTCTTGGATACAGCATAATTGGAGAAGTAACTTGGGAGGAAGCAGTTGTCAAGTCTCCCTCTCCTGGGGATGAACCATTGGCAGGACCCTGTCTTATCCTGGGACTCACGTGTCAGTTAATGAGGACTTAGAGCACGAAGAGTTCAAAGACGCCGGCGGGGAAATCAGATCGCCGAGCAAACTGCCGTTTCAGGAGGCGTGCTTGCGGAAGCCTTGTCTCTCCTGGACTGTGGACTTTGTTTGCTTCTGTTGTATTTTAAGCTCTACCAGGTAAATCAGAGACATAAACCTGCTTGGCCTGAGGCTGGGTGGTCAAAGACCCTGAGTTCTTAAGACTTGGGAAAATTTGCTCTTTGAGTGTCTGCAAATAGAGTCTGGGGGAGAATGCCAGCACTTGGCTAAAATGTATTGAATCTTCTTTTGATAGGCTTTTGGTACAGGCGCGGATCGTGGAAGTGTGTGCTACTTGACATTTGAATTTGAAAGGCCGTGCCGACGAGTTTATGTCTTGCAAAAGAGGCGCGTCGTCTGCCCAAAGCAGAATCTCTGGGTGTTGACCAACTGGCATCCTGTATGAGCGGGTGGAGCTCTAATCCTGCATCCCGTTTGCTGCTCCCGAGCTGTCCAGGGGTTATTTTCTGAAAATCCAGTTTATCCTCTTAGAATTTGCTGATTTTAAAAAATATATTTAAAAAATATATTTATTTATTTGGCTGTGCCACGTGGGATCTTCCATCTTCATTGCAGCCTGTGGGACTTCTAGTTGCAGCTTTCAAACTCTTGGTTGTGGCACATGGGATCTAGTTCCCCCGACCAGGGATTGAACCCAGGCCCCCTGTATTGGGAGTGTGGAGTCTTAGCCACTCGACCACCAGGGAAGTCCCTATCCTCCTAGAATTTAGCGAGTGCTTTTAACTCCGGAAGGCCCCCAGGGCCCCTCGTTATGCCAGTCGGCACCTTGGTGAGGCATGAGGTAAGGGTAGGGGTGGGTCCGGGGATCCAGCGGAGGGTAGCTCAGGTGGTTTGCTCACCTCCCTGTGGTGCAGTGTGCAGGGGGCATGCGCGGTACCCTGGTTTTGCCCTGGGCTCTTCAAAAGTGGCAGTTGGGTTTTTGGTCTTTTTGTATCTCATTGTTCATAATTTTGCCCCAATTGCACGCATGCAGTTATTTTTAGTCTGCTGTCGTTTCTTTGTATTTTGTTGCTCGAGGAAATGTGTGTCCGGGTGTAAGTCTTATAGCAAAGGGTCCCAGGTCCCAGCCTGTCTCAGGAGAGGAGCAAAGGGGTGTAATAGGATTCTGCCTGTGGGCGAATGACATCGCAGGCACAGCTCCTGGTCCCGCCTCCCCCGTGGCGTCAGCTCTCAGGGGCTCTCCCAGCCTCCCCCGTTTCAGTGTCGGGCTGGTGACTGTCTTCCACGTTTGCCTGGACTCCGGGCTCCTCATCCAGCTCTCTCCCCGCCCCGTCCCTGTGTGTGCAGCTCCTTCCATTACATTCGTTTTAGTTAAGCCCCTCTGAGTGTGCCATCTGTTTCCAGCTGGACTGTGTGCCATGCAGATGGTTATAGAGCCCAGATTAGCGACGTGACTCCCCCGCCCCGTTAGCACCAGGCCCCAGCCCAGCCCCGATGTCACCCCGGGGGAAGGACGAACAGCTCAGCAGTTTAGAACACGCCGTGCGCCCAAAGTTTCTGCAACACCTGGACAACACGAGCCCCTGTTTAGGAAGAGGAGACCTCGTATCCCCTGTCTGTTCGGGTGCAGACAGGTTGAGGCTTAGCAGAGCAGGAAAGCCCTCTAGGCAAGAACACTGTGTGGACAGAAATCGTTTAGCGCCTTGCTGGGCAGTGCATAATCCACTTACTTTTCTGTGCAGGACTTGCTTTATTTTGCATCATGCAGTCAGTTATGTCAGGGCCAGCTGAGTTTTTCTAATGGCAGGATCAGAAGCCGTGGTTTAATATTAGCCAATCTGGAAAATGTTCGGTGGTTTAATGACCCAGAAGTTTCTGGTCTTTTCTTGCTGAGAGGAAAGGCGAGGGGAATTTCACGTTTATTGGACACCCCTCCGTACCTGGTAATGTGATAAATTATCTGCACTATCTCCTTTCAGCCAGTCTTTATACAGCTCTGTCTCGTAGGTAGTGCGATCCCAGTTTTGCAGACAGGAAAGTAGGGGTTTGGGAATGTCACGAGCTCCAGGTCACACCTCCCATAAGTCAAAGTGCAATGGTATGGTTAACAAATCGGGTTCTGGGCGAGGGATGTAAGTCTGCTCTGCCTCGGTTTCCTCATCTGTAGAATGGGGGTAACAGTTGGGCCTACTTCATAGAGCTCTTGTGGCAATTGAATACAGTGGTGAATATAAAGTGCTTAGAACAGGACTCCAAAAGGGAGCGCATCGTGAGCCCTCCAAAAGTTAGCTAATTTCCTTTTCTGATTTTAACAGTCTAACTCATATATAAGACTGTTTTAAGCACCTGGAAATTTTTGTAATGTTTTGATTTTGAGTGAAAGACATGATGAGAAGATGATAGAAAGTCATTTTCTTTAACCTGATTTCAAAACTCTTGACATTTCTCTGTCATCAGTCTGGTACTGGCAAATCTGACATGTCTTTATGACATTCTTAGAGCATCCCTTTGGTCGTCTGCTTTACCGTGACTTTGTCATGCTACTTAAACTATTTTACAAAATCTGGAAGAAATCAGATGGGGCTGTTAAAAAGTCATTGTACTAAATGGGACTTTTTAAAAGATTTTTTTTTTTTTGAAGTGGACCATTTTAAAAGTCTTTATTGAATTTGTTACAATATTGCTTCTGTTGTTTGTGTTCTGGTTTTTTGGCCCCTGAGGCATGTGGGGTCTTAGCTCCCTGACCAGGGATTGAACCCACACCCCTTGCACTGGAAGGATAAGTCCCAACCACTGGACCGCCAAGGAAGACCTGGTTGTCTGTTTTTAAGCCCTGATTTTTTTTTCTTTTTTCTTTTGCTATCAGGCAAATAATGGCTAAGACATCTAGAGAACGTCTTGAATGCTTTTCACTGGGCTGGGAGTTCTAAGACAAATTGTAAAATTCTAAAGTTTCCAGTTCCCCATTTTAGGTGGGTTGTGTTAGCTAGAACTCTGGTTCATTCTCCTGAATCTGTGGGATCTTTTTCAGAAGTAGGCAGGAACCGAGCTGAGTCCACATGGCTGGCCTCATGAACAGACTTCGCCCTGTGTTCCTTCACTGAGAGTGTGATTTCTTGTGGAGGTGGTTTCTGAAACAGTACACTTGCAAAAATAAATAAAGTCACTAAAAAAAAAAATGTTTACTTCTTGGTTTCTAGTATATACCATCAATTATAACAGTGAAGATTGAAGTAAATTTATTTGACAGAAGCTCACACAATTACAAAGGCTGGTGCAGCTTATTTGAAAACATAAGCAACATTAGCTATTTCGTCTAAATCCTGAGCACATAGGAATGACATATTAGCAAAAATATACCAAGATACCATGATAGTAGTAACAATTTCTGGCTTCAGCACACACCTATTCTCCACATATTATAAAGAAGTTCTTGCACTGTTTTGAAAGTTTTAGGACCCACAACAGATTTCCCAACCTGGGGATGGGGCAAAGGGACTGAGAACCCCCCGGGAATTTGACTTTGGAGGCCAGTGGGATTTGATTACAGAACTTCCACAGGACTGGGGAAACAGACTCTTGGAGGGCACAAACAAAGCCTTGTGCACACCAGGACCCCAGAGAAAGGAGCAGTGACTTCACAAGAGACTGAGCCAGACACGCCTGTGGGTGTCCAGGAGTCTCTGGCGGAGGCGTGGGTCCACAGTGGCCTGCCGTGGGGTCAGGGGCACTGAATACAACAGTGCATGCAAAAGTCCTTTTGAAAGAGGTTGCCATTACCCCTACCATAGTCTGGCCTCAGGCCAAACTACAGGGAGGGAACACAGCCCCACCCATCAACAGAAAATTGGATTAAAAGATTTACTGAGCATGGCCCCACCCCATCAGAGCAAGACCCAGATTCCTCCACAGCCAGTTCTTCCCATCAGGAAGCTGCCACAAGCCTCTTATCCTTCTCCATCAGAGGGCAGACAGAATGGAAATCACAATTAGAGAAAACTAACTGAACTGATCACTTGGATCACAGCCTTGTCTAACTCAGTGAGCCATGCCGTGTAAGGCCACCCAAGATGGACTGCATGGTGAGAGTTCTGACAAAATGTGGTCCACTGGAGAAGGGAATGACAAACCACTTCAGTATCCTTGCCCTGAGAACCTCATGAACAGTATGAAAAGGCGAAAAAAAAAAAAAAACCCAACACAGCACATAGTTAAAACCCTTTTTACCTTCGAGGTTGCTGGAAGCGTTTTCTGGGTGTCCCAGGTTTCCTGGTATGGGTAGAGCATGGAAGGAGAAAGAAAACTCCTTTAAGCCTTCACAGATGGGGATGGAAAGGAGCCCGAAGCCTCCCATTACCTCCAGCACCTTCAGAAAGGGGGAGCCAGGAACGATGCCGGGACCACTCAAAACAGCAGACGAGGAGGGCGAAATGCATTCGAGAGCGAGTGTGAAGAGCCTTCAGTCTCCTCTGATGATGATTGATCTGCTGTTTATAAAAACCCGCTGTTGTTTATGGTGCGTGACAGCTGGAGAAGGCTGGATAGAGTGACTCTGGAACAAGGAGTGAGGATGACTATGAGGAACACACCTCAGACTAGACCGTCTTCAGCGAGCTCTGAAAGCACCACTCACTCCGCACTCTGCTCTTAGTGAGACGGTTCTCGGCTCTTGGAAACTTGAATGGAGACCCTTCCTGGGGAAAAGGCTTTCAGATCATCATGGGGAGTTGAATCGTTCCTTTTCCTCGGGATCAGCTGGGGAGAGTGGCGGCCCTGTGGGGCTGGACCTGGCTGATTTCCTCCTCCAAACACATCGTCCTTAGCAGGTTGTTCTAACTGGAAACCTTTTCCTCCTACTCCACGAGCTGTTAATAAACTGCTTCTGTCTGAGACAACACCAAGATAGGAAGGCTGGAGAGATGGAGAAGAGGCATGAGCGAGGCTGATACCCACAAGGGTTCTTGGCCTCCTTAATCAATAGAAATTGATCATAAACCAGACAGCAAATTCAGACAAGGCTCTGTTGGGGCCCCTGCTATAGTAGAAGCGAGAACAACAGGGCCCCTTGCTTACTCCCCAAAGCTAGCTTGTTCCTTATATGGGGTGAGGGTAGGGGGTGTGTTCAGGGCGTCAGGCTGGAGGGGTGGCTTTGGGGTGTGCCCACCCCGCTGTGTGCGCAGGACACGTTCCCTTGCTTTTGCTCTTGACACCCACTGTTTGCTCCTGGCTCTTCAGAAATGACAGCAGGGATTTTTTTGGGTCTTTTCGTATCTTTGGTCCATAATTTTGCCCCACCTGTGCATACACGCAGTTGTTTTTAGTCCCACACAGTTTCTTCGTATTTTGTTGCTGGAGGAGAGGTGCTTCTCGGTGTAAGCACTGCAGCAAAGGATCTCAGGTCTCAGGATGACTCTGGACTAGAGCTGTCGCGTCTAAGATCGAGGAGGAATGGGGTTTCCTTGTTGCAAAGACAGTCCCTGCGCCACACGGCATGCCTGAGGATGTGACCGGTGCCACCTGAAACGCCGGAGCAAGCAGAGGGGGTCGTGTGAGGGTACAGGAGGGAAGGACCATGAAACAGCTGAGGTCTGTCACCTCCCAGAGGAGCTGTAATGAATAATACAGCACCATCCACTTGGGAGAGCTATTTGGGAGACTGTTTTGTTTTATTCTTTTAGCTGTTGAATCATTTATTCAAACAAGGCAAAGACATCTCCACATTGTTTCCTTCTCTACAGAAAGTGGAACGTTTTAAATAGATGACTTTCTCTCTTTTTCAACAGAACTTTCTTCAATCTGGTCCCAGGAACTGTTTTTCATTTTAGGATTTACAAATAGTAACACATATGCACCCATTACAGCCAAAACAGCATGCTTGAATTTCGGATCGTCCTTCATTATTACAGTGACTCTACCGACATATGGAGAAAACCCTCCAGCTCTCCCCACCACGTCCTTCTGTTCAGGCCAGTTCTGGTCTTCCTGGGACAAGCCTCTGTCATCAACTTCCTCGTTCTCTGTTTTAGTCAGAAATTTGACATCTCCATTATCTTTTTCATGAACTTCGATTACTCTGGGAACTATTGGAAGTAGGAGACTCATCTTCAAAAAAAAAAAAAAAAAAAGCAAGGAAGCATTGTAAGTGGAAGCCAGATTGAGTCTTAATCCAGTCTGAGCCTTTGCTCTAGAAGTGTCTAGACTTTAAAGTGGCAGTGCAGCTGGAACTAAGCTAACTCTAAATCATCTTGAGAATGAGCCCTGGAGACTCCTGTTCATCAACGAAGGCTCTAAGAACATGCTGTTCCCCATCACATACTGAAAGAGAGTGAAAGTTGCTCAGTCATATCTGACTCTCTATGACCCCGTGGACTATAGCCCACCAGGCTCCTCTGTCCATGGAATTCTCCAGGCAAGAATACTGAAGTGGGTTGCCATGCCTTCCTCCAGGGATCTTCCTGACCAAGGGATCGAATGCAGGTCTCCTGCATTACAGGCAGACTTTTTACCATTTGAGCCACTCAGTTCATCAAGGAAGGCTCTAAAAAGATGCTCTTCTCCGTCACATACTGGCTGGTCTTTAAAAATGCATGGGATGAGGGGCTTCCCTGGCGGTCCCATGCTTCCAGTTAAGATCCCATGCTTCCAGTGGAGGGGGTGGGTTTGATTCCTGGTCAGGGAAGTAAGATCCCACACGCTGCATGCCCCTCCCTTCACCCCTCCCGGCCAAAAAAGAAAATGCACAAATGCACAGGATGGGCTGATGCAGGTGTCTCGAGCTGTGAAAATGGACGGGGTGGAACAGTGGGTGAAGGGAGGACTTCTTTTATCTTGAAGACATGCTTTTGTGGAGGTGCGTTCACGGTTGAGAAAGAGAACTGTGATTCATTCTCTTGGTGGCCGAGCATCTCAATTTCGCTCAGATTTATATTAGGAAGCTGGCACGGTGGGCGGGGTGGTGGTGGTTTTGGTTGATGTGCGTGTGTGTGCTCTGTCACCTCCAACTGTTTGTGACCCCATGGACTGTAGCCCGCCAGGCTCCTCTGTTTGTGCAGTTTTCCCAGGCAAGAATACTGGAGTGGGCTACCGTTTCCTCCTCTAGGGGATCTTTCAGACCCAGGGATTGAACCCACATCTCCTGTGTCTCCTGCACTGTAGGTGGATTCTTTACCGCTTGAGCCGTCGTGGGGGGTGGGGGTGGGGAATGTCTATTGAAACACTGTCCTCAGTAAGGATCAATTAAAAAAAAATTATTTGGAGTGATTTTTCTGCAAAGCAGTTGTCATGTGTTTCTTATGCAAAAGTATTGTATGAGCAGGATCTGCTTTAGGGTGGTTGACTGGTGGGAGTGATTTGTAGTGAATTGTCCACACCCTTTTGCCTTTTCTTTTTTTTAAACTTAAAGTGTTGTTGCAGGGACAGTTGGCTGGGGCTTGGTGTGCAGTCTGTGGCCTGGCACAGAATCCTCTGGATGAAAAGTTACCGCCGGCCCAATGTCCTCCTTCCCCATCAAGAAAGAGATGACTCAACATCCTTAGACTTCAGAGGAGTTAGTCAGGTTCTAGTTCTCTTCCTCGGTTGAAAGCCTTGGCGATTCTCCAAATCTGAGATCTTGCCCCAGAGATGCAGAGGTTGTGCCATGTGTGCACGCAAGTGTGTTACACGTCCACTTCCTGTGTGTGTGCATTCATGTCACATGCACACATGTGAACGTGTTCTTCACGTGCACCGGCATCCCGTGCGCATGCCCTGGCTCGGGGGTGTGGTCTGTATGTGTCCGAGCAAACTCAGGGCAGCGAAGGTACCAGTTGAGCTGAACTTGAGTCTTACTGATTTAGGCAGCGTCACGTGGCATGCGGGATCTTAGTTCCCCAACCAGGGATCAAACCCACACCCTTACACTGCAAGTGTGGAGTTTTAACCACTGGATCAGGGAAGTCCTTGAACTTAAGAGCCTTAGAAGATGGTCCATTTCGCTGGAGAAGTGGATGCTGGTAAAGGATAAGAAAACAGCTAAGCTTTCATTGTGTTATGTAAGAACCATTTGGGGTTCTTGTTAAAAAAGAACACTCATGAGAAAAAAAGATCTGGCTTCTCAGGAATGGACCATGTTCCCTGGCCTGGGGGACAGGGAGCCTTGAAGAAACTGATACCCAGCCACCTTCCAGACCAGAGGTGGGATACTGTCCCAGAGGGTGTTGCTGCCTTTTGGGGTACTGGTGCATCTGTAGGTAGTCCTGCAGAGCTGGTGGCCGACCTTCCTGTTTTTGGCCATGCCAGGAAACATGCAAGATCTTAGTTCCCCCACCAGGGCTCGAACCCATGCCCCCTGCAGTGGAAGCTCGGATCTTAATCGCTGGACTACCGGGGAAGTGGTGGCGGTTTAGTTGCTCAGTTGTGTCCGACTCTTGCAACCCCGTGAACTGTATCCAAACAGGCTCCTCTATCCATGGGGTTCTCCAGGCAAGAATACAGGAGTGGGTTGCCATTTCCTTCTCCAGGGGACCTTCCCAACCCAGGAATCGAACCCAGGTTTCCCGCATTGCAGGCAGATTCTTTACTGACCGAGCTATGAGGGAAGCCCTTAGTCCTCTTTTGAGACTAGCCGTCTTCTCTCAGGACCCCTGTGCTGGCTACCTTGTAATCTATTCCTTGTAAGGACTTGGGACCACTGCGTCTCCTGCGTGCAAACTGCCGCAGTCTTATTTGGTAAATCACAGCACACCCCTCTATTTCTCTTCGCAGCCAAGGGACCTTCTCTATTGCTTAAGCGATTGGAGGCTGCGATCACTGAGTAACTGGTGTGGGTAAAGCCTAGGAAGTCATTCTGGATTTCTTTTTAAGTGGGCCTTGCATCCCATTCCTGGACAGGCTTCTCTGAAAGGATGGGGCAATTTTATCTCTAACCAGGACAACCCTCTTCTTCTTCCAGTCCTTACAGGATCTGGACACAAATCCTCCCCCTCTGGACCAGACATGCGTCCTCAGAAAGAGGTCTTTTCCTCCCCCAGGGCTGGTCCTTCAGTGACACCAGGAGAGCAGAGAGATGAAACAGAGCCTCTTTCTCCCCACCCACTGGAGTCGAGGCTCTGCGTCATCAGCTCTCATGCTGAAAATCTTTGTCCTGGGAGCAGACGGAGCCCAGTCATCAAGTTGCAGCATTTCGTTTAATGATATTTTACTCACTTTTCGTCTTAGGAGAACTGATAATGTTTTCTGTTCAGCTTGGCTAAATCTCAGTTAATAATTAGCTTTTTTTTTTTTTAAAGGTCTTAAAAAAATAATTTTATTATTTACTTGTTTTTGGCTCTGCCGGTCCTTGTTGCTGCTTGGGCTCTTCTCTAGTTGATGCGAGCAAGCTTCTCATTGCAGTGCCTTCTCTTGTTGCAGAGCGAGGGCTCTAGGGCGCATGGGCTCAGTAGTTGCGGCTCCCGGGCTCCAGAGCACAGGCTCGGGAGTTGTAGCCTGTGGGCTTCTAGGCGCCCATGGCATGTGGGATCTTCTCAGATCAGGGACTGAACCTGTGTCTCCTGCACTGGCAGGCACACTCTCCACCACTGGGCCACCAGGGAAGCCTCACCTCTGTTTTTAAGCGTAGTCCAGACGTATGTAACCTGACATATCTACAGGAGAAAACCAGGCGCCAGCCTGTATTTAGTCACCACGGACTTGAAGCCGAAGGGCAGTCAGTCGATGGAACTGGCGGTGGGAGTGGGGAGGGGTGTGAAGCCTTGAGGTGTTATTCTCAGCCCTGAGGGTCTGCTGACTCCGGTAACAGCTACACACTCTTTTCAGCTGTAAGTAGAATACAGTTCCTGATGCCTACTTTCTAGATGAGCTTCTAGGAAAAATATTAGAGGCTCTGCCTATGGGAATTTTCCTAGAAATTCACATATTAGAACCAAAACCTTCCACTTAGGGGAAGGTTTGCTTTGGTAGAACATTTGATAGGAAATTCTGTATATTTGAATCTGGCAAAAAAATAGAGATTAGAAAAGTGGCTGATTATAAGCTATTACTTATAAGTTTGACATCCTGGAATGTGAAGTCAAGTGGGCCTTAGGAAGCATCACTACGAACAAAGCTAGTGGAGGTGATGGAATTCCAGCTGAATTATTTCAAATCCTAAAAGATAATGTTGTGAAAATGCTGTACTCAATATGCCAGCAAATTTGGAAAACTCAGCAGTGGCCATAGGACTGGAAAAGGTCAGTATTCATTCCAATCCCAAAGAAAGGCAATGCCAAAGAATGCTCAAACTACCGCACAATTGCACTCATCTCACACCCTAGTAAAGTAATGCTCAAAATTCTCCAAGCCAGGCTTCAACAATATGTGA
Organism: Bos mutus; assembly: GCF_027580195.1. Taxonomy (NCBI): domain Eukaryota; kingdom Metazoa; phylum Chordata; class Mammalia; order Artiodactyla; family Bovidae; genus Bos; species Bos mutus. Next base: position 5,258,539 of record NC_091635.1, on the reverse strand, counting down.
ACCATGAACTTCCACATGTTCAAGCTGGATTTAGAAAAGGCAGAGGAACAAGAGACCAAATTGCCAACATCTGCTGGATCATTGAAAAAGCAAGAGAGTTCCAGAAAAAAATCTACTTCTGCTTTATTGACTATGCCAAAGTCTTTGACTGTGTAGACAACAAACTCTGGAAAATTCTTAAAGAGATGGGAATACCAGACCACTTGATCTGCCTCTTGAGAAATCTGTGTGCAGGTCAAGAAGCAACAGTTAGAACTGGACATGGAACAACAGACTGGTTCCAAATAGGGAAAGGAGTACATCAAGGCTGTATATTGTCACCCTGCTTATTTAACTTCTATGCAGAGTACATCATGAGAAATGCTGGGCTGGATGAAGCACAAGCTGGAATCAAGATTGCCAGGAGAAATATCAATAACCTCAGATATGCAGATGACACCATCTTTATGGCAGAAAGTGAAGAACTAAAGAGCCTCTTGATGAAAGTGAAAGAGGGGAGTGAAAAAGTTGGCTTAAAGCTCAACATTCACAAAACTAAAATCATGGCATCTGGTCCCATCACTTCAGGGCAGATAGATGGGGAAACAGTGGAAACAGTGACAGACTTTATTTTGGGGGGCTCCAAAATCACTATAGATGATGACTGCAGCCATGAAATTAAAAGACTCTTGCTCCTTGGAAGAAAAGTTATGACCAACCTAGACAACATATTAAAAGGCAGAGACATTATTTTACCAACAAAGGTCCATCTATTCAAGGCTATGGTTTTTCCAGTGGTCATGTATGGATGTGAGAGTTGGACTATAAAGAAAGCTGAGCACGGAAGAATTGATGCTTTTGAACTGTGGTGTTGGAGAAGTCTCTTGAGAGTCCCTTGGCCTGCAAGGAGATCCAACCAGTCCATCCTAAAGGAAGTCAGTCCCGAATATACATTGGAAGGACTGATGCTAAAGCTGAAACTCCAATACTTTGGCCACCTGATGTGAAGAACTGACTCATTGGAAAAGACCCTAATGAAGATTGAAGGCAGGAGGAGAAGGGGATAACAGAGGATGAGATGGTTGGATGGCATCACTGACTCGATGGACATGAGTTTAAGTAAGCTCTGGGAGTTGGTGATGGACAGGGAAGCCTGGTGTGCTGCAGTCCATGGGGTCATAAAGAGTCGAACATGACTGAGTGACTGAACTGAACTGATAAGCTTGAATGCTTGGTCTGCCAAATAGTGTGATTTGTGTGATGATGAGCGTTTCAGAGACACGCATCAGACCTTCCCCATCACATAGGGAGCCTTTTAAAAATAAAAATATTTACCTGGCACGTGGAATCTTCATTGCGTCATGAGGCATCTTCCCTTGTGGCACACGGACTCTCATGGACTCTCTAGTGATGCACAGGCTCAGTAGTTGTGTCTCTGGCTTAGTTGCTCCGTGGAGTTGGGATCTTCGTTCCCCAGGCAGGGATCAAACCTGCATCCCCTGCGGTGCAAGGTGACTTCTTAACCACTGGACCACCAGGGAAGAAACATGTGGAACCTTTTGATGGTTTTCCTGCCATGTTTTTTCCCAACAAGGCCAAAGTTCCTTTCTGTTTTTCATTGAAACTTGGCCATCTTGATTGAATAGCCCCATCTGGGGCAGATTGAAAGTGAAAGTCACTCAGGCATGTCTGACTCTGCAACCCCATGGACTGTATAGTCCATGGAATTCTCCAGGCCAGAATACTGGAGTGGGTAGCCTTTCCTTTCTCCAGGGATCTTCCCAACCCAGGGATCAAACCCAGGTCTCCTACATTGCAGGTGGATTCTTTACCAGCTGAGCCACAAAGGAAGCCCAAGAATACCGGAGTGGGTAGCCTATCTCTTCTCCAGTGGATCTTCCCGACCCAGGAATCTAACTGGGGTCTCCTGCATTGCAGGCGGATTCTTTACCAACTGAGCTATCAGGGAAGCCCTTGTCGGGGCTGATTACATACATCTGTCTTGACAGTCATCCACTTGCTACTCCTGTCAATGACCAGGCTGTGCACTTTTCCCAGCATGGAGCTCCTATTTAGGGCAGCTGGAGCCAAGCACTTCAATAGCTAGATTTTGTCTTGAAGGAGAGGATGAATTTGTTTAAGCAGACTCCAGGTCATTGCCAACTCTGGAAGTCTCAGCAACCAGGCTACATTTTCTTCTCTGCCTACCATTTATGAGAGATAAATAAGTTTATGCAAATACAAAAAGAAGTATGATTATAAGATGAAACAGTTGGCTGAGGGCCCAGGGTTCAGGTCCTTGTCCAGGTGCCAAAAGAAATAAATAACCAAAAAAAATTTTTTTTTAAAAGTTGAAATGGTCAGAAAAGTTGTTACAGAAAAATGCATGCAATAAACTATTATATATAGAATGGATAAGCAGAAGATCCTGCTGCATAGCACGGGGAACTGGAGCCAATATCCTGAGGTAAACCATAAATGTAAAAGAATAGGAAAAAGAACGCGTATAACGGAGTCACAGTTTGCTGTACGGCAGAAATTAGCACAACATTGTAAATCACCTGTATTTCAATAAAATAAAAGTTTTAAATGCATGCAATAAAATCACACGTGATTACTCAAGACCAGCTACACATTCATCTTGGGACTGCTGAGCAGTCACAACCAATGGAGCATGGCTCCTCCAGTTTTCCTCTTCATGGTGGTGGTGGTGGTTTAGTCGCTAAGTCATGTTTGACTCTTTTGCGACCCCATGGACTGTAGCCCGCCAGCCTCCTCTGTCTCTGGGATTCTCCAGGCAAGAATACTGCAGTGGGTTTCCATTTCCTCCTGCAGGGGATCTTCCCCGCTTCTGCTGCACTGCAGGCGGGTCTCCTGCCTCGAAAGCGGATTCTTTACGGCTGAGCCTCCCGGGAAGCCCCTTCTTCTTCAGAAAAGCAAGTAAAAGAAAGAAACACAGCATCCTTCCATCTTCCCATGTCCTGCATCCTCCTAGACTGTTCCAAGCTGTGACATGAACTTCACCAAAGTTCCAGCCCCACGTGCAGTCTTACTCAACTCTCTGTGTTACTGAAAGACGAGCCGACATCAATCAACACAGGCCCCAGTGTCCTGTCACCTCCGCTGATGCCTTTCTCGTTACACCCACTTAGATTTAATCAGCTCTTTGCTACCCATGTGAATAGAAGGTTAAATAGTAGCTTGCATAACCCAAATGCTCAGATACCCTAAAATCAAAGCAGTGCATCACTTTTTATTCTTTCCTACCATCCTGCAGATCTGTCTTCATAATTATATGTCGAGTGGAGGCTGAAATTAAAATTTGAAACTAAAATTGCATTAACATTTAAATGAAAATATGTGTCCCCTCCTTTGGAGCAAAGAAAAGAACCTGAGAGCAAATTATCGTAGAAAGAGATTGTTCATAAAGTGGAGAATACTTCCTTGTAGAGTAGAAACATGATGGCTTATTTGGGCAGAATTATAGCATCAATAGCTTCCCAGGTGGCGTAGTGGTAACGAATCTGCCTGCCGGGCAGGGGATGTGGGTTTGATCCCTGGGTCAGGAAGATCCCCTGGAGGGAAAAATGGCAACCGCCCTGCAGGCAGCTTCTCTGATCGCAGGGGCATGAGTGCCCTAAAACTTGTCTGTCTGCCCTGAAATTACTTCTACCAATTCTTGGTCCCTTGGAATCACTTCTCTTAAGTAAATGTCAGCATTTATGTAAAGGCCCAGGAATATCTCATAGTATAATAATGGTAAGGGCTTCCCAGATGGCGCTAGTAATAAAGAATCTACCTGCAATGCAGGAGACCTGGGTTCCATCCCTGGGTCGGGAAGATCCCTTGGAGGAGGAAATGGAAACCCACTCCAGTATTCTTGCCTGGGGAATCCCATGGCAGAGGAGCCTGGTGGGTTACAGCCCATGGGATTGCACAGAGTCGGACTGAAGTGACTTAGCACATATAATAATGGTAAAGTTGGGTTTAAAGCATTTTATTGCAAATCTTGCTTATTTTTACGGAAGGGGGTGGGAAGGGGAGAGGGAGGGGAAATCGTTGTCCATCAGTTGTGGCTGCTAAGATGTCCTGAACTGACCTTGCAGCTGAACTTTCTTTTAGTAACTTTGTGGGATTTCACTGCAAGCATTTTTTTGGCCACAACATGAGGCCTGAGGCATCCGTTTTCTGATCAGAGATGAAACCCACACCCCCTCCAGTGGGAGCGTGGCATCTTAACCACTGGGCCGCCAGGGAAGTCTGGACTGCAGGTGTGTTTCGTGTGTGACAACTTTCTTTATAGTCTCGTAATTGTACTTCTTTTTATTTTTGCATGGACTTATCTATCATCAATATTTTTTAAAAAACACCTTTATTTTTTATTTATTTGGCTGTTCGGGGTGGGGGGGGTCTTAGTTTCAGCACATGGGATCTTCAGTTGCAGCACGTGGGATCCAGTTTCCTGACCTGGGATTGAGCCTGGGCCCCCTGCATTGGGAGCACAGAGTCCCAGCCATTGGGCCACGAGGAAGTGTTTTTGAACACATTTTCAGGGTCTCAGTCAATGCTTTGGGGAAGGAGGTGGCGTGGGTGACCTAGGCAGATAGAACAGAAGCAGCATGCTGACCACAGGTGGAGTCCTCGGTCATCCTGACAGCCTGTGCTCAGGCAGCCGGAAGAGGCAAGCTTGTTTTCAAATATGGTGAAATTGATACCTAAAACCCAACGAGTGAGGCTCTTGTACAAACCCAGAGACCATGGCATCCTGGCAAACACCCGAGTGTGTATTTCTTTGTACCCCGGAAGTTGCGATCGGTCAACGAAATGGGTGTTGCCTCTCTTCCTGTTGCCCGTACACAAGCCCGTCTTCAGTTTCAGGGACGGAAAAACGTCCCTGACGGTGTGAAGTGCCTGTCTGTAATGGTGCTTGAGGAATAGCTCAGGAAGCCCGAGGATTAAAGGTCGATGTTTATTGTGTGTTTTGTGGGTGAGGAAGGTGGGACAGCCACACCTGTGAGGGATGGGGCTGCGCCAACGCTCACACCCACACCCCCTACACTCGGCATATTTATTGGCTGGTGCCTGTGCTGACGGTTTTGGAGCCGTGTCCTCAGACCTTCCGCATGCACTGTGATTTTATTAGTGCCCAGCTTTGTAGAGAGTTCTTAAAAAGTACCTTTGAGGGATTGTTGAGTAACATTTCCATTTTCTTTCTTTGAGAGAACATGTCTGGCATTAAAAAAAAAACCAACTTTATGGTTTCTCATAAAGGTGTAATTTTGGTTCGTTCTTATTCATTTATTTTCATGGTGAGGAGAATAAAATTGTTTCCCTATAAGAATGATTGTCTATTTTTTGCCTTGCACGTTAGTGATTTTTCACCCAACCCCACTCCCTTCCATGGCTCCCTAGGAAAAATTGAGGCAATTTAAGAAGAAAATGATGCAATCTTAGAGCAGGCCATGTCTGGATAAATACAATGATCGATGACCACAACCACTTAATGTCCTTTTGGAGAGATGAATAATCCTTTGATTATATCTAAGAAGAGAAAACACATGAATTTATGTTCTGGGTCTTAAATACCTTCTCCCTCACCCGCCCCCTCCTTTTTTTTTTACTTTGATTTAACTTGCCTGAAATTAATGAAGCAAAAACTCAGGGTCAGAGGCCAGTTTTGTGAGGCTGGACACTTATACAATTTAAGGAGACCTTTTTAAGAAAAAGAATACAAAAATATCTTACTTTTACATATTTTTCTTTCTTTACAAAAGCATATGACCATGTGACATACCGCCCAAGCAAGAGAGATCCCTGAAGCTTAAACTTTATTGGCTTCATGGTAAGTCCATTTCTGTGGGTACCACATTGGAATAAACATCCCTCTATGCTATGCACATTTGAACTTGCTACTTGTGTCCTTGAACTCAGGAAACGTACCTAGGTCATGGCTGTACAGGGACTAGATAAGGATATGCAGGTATAAACGTAAGACCACGAGATTACACACGGGGTTTTAAACACACAAACACGCAGAGTTTTCTGTTTTTGTTGAATTTCAGTTGTTTCTAAAGGTCTCACCCAGGCGGGATCTCCTCTTCTCCAGACTCTGAATTGTCTGCTTGCATCTATATGTTCCCTCTAAGGGGGGTGTAATCAGTTTAATACCTTACCATTCACTCATGCAAGCCGACTCAAACCCTGTTCTCTGAATTGGACTCCTGCTGAGCAGATTCCTATTCTAGAAGCCAGGTGATGGGTGGGAGGAAGCAGGGGGCTGGGGCTGGGGAGCACACCGGCCGTTTGGCAGAGCCTGGCATCTGAGTGATGGATTTTTCAGGCAGTTCAGATACTGGTCTGGAGGTCTCCGTTGAGGAGGGTCCTCTGGGTCTCCGTGGTCTCATTCAGCCGGGATTTGTCCTGCTTACTGTCACTCCGCTCCCCGTCGTCTGTGCCGCTCACCTTGACCAAGCAGAGGACATTCTGGAAGCTCTTCTTGAAGTTGTCGGACAAGAAGGCATAGAGGATAGGGTTGGCACAGCTGTTGGCGTAGGTGAGGACCACCACGAAGTCAAACATGCCTTTGAGGGCTGGGGTGGGACTGATGGCCACTGAGACCGAAGAGACGTTGAAGATGTAGAAGGGGAGCCAGCAGAAGATGAAGACGGCCACCACGATGGACACCATGCGGGTGACCTTCTTCTCAGACTTTTTCCTTTTGGAGGAACCCACTCGGATGCCGGAGGACTTCACCTTGATGATAATGAACAAGTAGCAGAGACAGATGATGGTCAGGGGCACCAGGAACCCCAGAATGAAGGCATAGATGATGAAGCCTGTGTACCAGGCCCCAGATTCGCCTGGCCAGTTGATGGTGCAACTGCTTCTCCCCCACTGGTTGCTCCGAAGGCCAGCATATATCATGATCGGCAAGATGACCAGCAGAGAGACACCCCACACAGCCACGTTGATCATCTTGGCTGTCCGGGGTCTCCTCCACTTGGCCGACTTGATGGGGTGGACCACAGCCAGGTAGCGGTCGATGCTCATGACCGTCAGGCAGAAGATGCTGGTGAACTGATTGATGCCATCCACGGTCATGACCACCCGGCAGATGGCCTTGCCAAAGGGCCAGTGGACCAGAGCCACCTGCATGGCCAGGAAGGGCAGACCCAGCATGAAGAGTTCATCTGCGATGGCCAGGTTGAGGATGTAGATGTTGGTGATGGTCTTCATCTTGGCATAGCGGAGGATGACGTAAATGACCAGTGTGTTGCCACACAACCCAATGATGCAGACCACGAAGTAGATGAAGGTGAGGACGACGTTGCTGGCCAGGTCGTAGTACGGCTCTGTCTGGTTTGAAATGTTGGCTGCCCCCACGGAGCCATTGAGGTCGAACGGAGCGGTCAGCCAAGGTTGGGTCTCATTGAGTTCAGACACCAGATCCATGGCTGCCTTCTAGTCTTAGGCTAGATCCAACCCGCCAGAAGTCTTATTCTCACCTTCATGGGTCCCAGAGGCAAAGGATCCACTGTGACATCTGCAAGGAAGAAAAGAAGATTGACTTATCTGCCAGAGGTTACTTAAGCTGTCACCAGCTTCCCGTGTTTCTGGTTTGCTCTCTCAGACGCTCTTCAGTTGAAAAGTGTGTTGTCTTTCACACCAGTGTGAGCACTACCAGCTCATTCTCACACGCAGGCCATTGGAGTTGTTTTTCCAGTGGCGGGGAAGGGTTTGAGTGAAGTCATCCCAGTTTATCTTGTCATCTTTGGTGACACACACGTGGGAGTTGACTCTACCTGCAAGACAGTGGTTCCTAAGAAGCGGGCTGATCTGAACGTAGAGAAGACAGAGCCCGGAGAAGCCCTACCTTAGAAAAGTCTGACACCTGCGTTCCTGGTCTTTCCCCCTTGAGGAAATCTATGCTGACTTGACAGCTGCTTTGGAGTCTTTCTATTGTGAAAATCCCATAGTGGAAAAATGCCAGACTTTAGAGGTGAAAAAACCATGGAGACCACGTGACCCCATGCCAGGTACTCAACCACTCTCCCCTTTGTTAAAATGGGGGTATCATGAAGACGAAGTGATGAAATGAAGATGAAAATGCCTAGCGCTGTGCTGGGCTCCTAATTAGAACTCTAAAAATGTTGTCTTTTCTCCCTTTTTCATTTTTTGTTGTTCAGTCGCTAAGTCATGTCTGACTCTTTGGGATACCATGGACTGCAGCATGCCAGGCTTCCCTGTCCTTCACACCTCCCAGAGTTTTCAAACTCATCTCCATTGAGTCGGTGATGCCATCCAACCATGTTATCCTCTTCCGCCTTCTTCTTCTGCCTTCAATCTTTCCCGGCATCAGGGTCTTTTCTAGTGAGTTGGCTCTTTGCATCAAGTGACCAAAGGACTGGAGCTTTAGCTTTAGCATCAGTCTTTCCAATGAATACCAACTTATTTCTAATTTATTGAAATCTGCCTACACAATGAACCAGTTTATAGTCTTAAATATTAAAAAGAAAGATCTGGCTTGCTTTTATTTTTAAAATATTGGCTCTAGTTGATTTTTGTTTCCTCTCTTTGACTCTGATACCCAGTGCTTGACCTCCTGGTGCCCTGGAGAATCCTTTCCTAAGTCCCCCATCAGGATGCTGGAGATCATTTCACACCCCAGAGAATTTGCCTGTGATCCTCTAATTAAGGGGAAAAACAGGGTCCAGGAGGGAGGAAGGCAGGCTGATTCACATTTACTGTCTCCTTGACCTTCCAAACAATCCTATGATGTGGGGATACTTATCCCCATTTTACAGACGAGGAAACTGAGACTAAGCGAGTTTAAGGAACTTGCTCCCATTCCCTTGAGCGTCACTGGTGAAGTTGAAATTTGAACACAGGACATCCAAGCTTTCTACTTTTCACAGCATCACAGCCGCTGCTCAGTGGATTGGAAAACCACTGACTGATAATTGGGCTTTGGTTTGAAGCAGCTGACTCTGGTCTTACCTCCATCCTGAGAAAATAATTGGGACACTATTGGCTTGGCCTAAGATGTAGAACAATAGCTTATCACATAATTAAATGATTTATCTGCGGTTATTCAAAAAACATCCCTGGGACAATTCTTTGTCATACAGAATGGACCAGACATGGAGGTGACATCTTAGGAGGGGAGACAGGAAGGGCACCAACTCTAAGGGTGTGAGTTGCCTGGAGATATGAACAAGGGACTTGAGAATGCCTTTCTCTTCTGGGAGATTCAGAGGCTTCACATGAGGAATGTTTGAGCTGGGTCTTGAGTCCCTGAAGTGGGAAGTAAGGAGGGCAGGGAAGAGGTCACTCTGGGAAGGGGGATGCTGGCAAAGCATTGAAGGGCTCAGCTCATAGTGGGAGGAGTTCACCTGGAGGACACATTTCCCCGGAGCAGGGTGCTTTCCCTGACGCCTGAGTGAAGACTGGACATTGTTCCTTTCTGCTTGGAGAGTCTGCTGATGAGTTACAGGGGAGTTAGCCAGCAGCAAGTACTGCACGGTGCTTGCCTACATTTGCCTCGGGTTCATTCTGCACTGCCGGGAGCACTGTTTGTCTTTTCTGTGCTGACCTCCCCACCACACAGCTGTCTGTAAAGTGGGCCTGGGGGCTTCATGGCTGATCTTTCTGCAAAGTACTTTGGGGACCCAGGAGTCAATATCTGAGTTGGGTAAAAAGCATAAACTGGCAGCAATTAAAAACAGAAGCTGTGAAGAAACCGTTTTTCATGTCCTTAGATTAACACAGGCTGTTTCCAATATCATTTCTAACTGTCTTGTTATTTTAATTCTTCCAACCCCAAAGCCTATTTAAACCACCTGCATTGGGGTGGACATTCATCACTAGCATTTCCAGGGTCCCATCTATGTGACCTGCAAAGTTACACTCTGATGTCTGGGTGAGACTGGAGACCCCGGGGCTGCAGGGGTAGTGATGATGATGCCGGCATGGGAGGAAATGCTGACCTCCAGCCCTGACTCTGCCTTTTTGGCTGGAGTCTCATGCAATGGGAAGGGATTGAATGGCATCAGTTTTTTTTCTTTTCCCCCTGAGAAGCAGCATTCTCCACCTTTGAGAGAGGCAGCCCCAGACAGAGTTCAGAGCTTGGTGAAGGTGGCAGACTGGATAAGCTGGGGAGCCAGTGTGGAGTGAGAAGCCTCCTCTGAGGAAGAAATGAGTTTGAATCACAGTGAATCTTATTGCATCAATGATGAAGTCAGCTGCCTCGGATCTCCGAGCAACTTCTGCTTCATTGGCGTCTCATTGAAAGTGGACGCCAATGCCAGGCGTCACTACCTGCTGGATTGTGATTAAATGTACCAGGAAGTTGGGTTTTCTGTTTTATTTTTCCAGCGTAAAAATCGTTAGGTATGGGAAATGTCTGGTTGTTGGTTTCCTCTGAGATTGAGTCCAGCCCTGTTGGAGGGGAGGGTGAGAACGGTCTAGCAGCAATCCCCAGCCTTTCCGACACCAGCGACCCGTTCCAGGGAAGACCGGAGGGTGGGATGGTTTCCGGATGTTTCCTGGAGGTTGGGGACCCCTGATCTAGAGCATCCCCTCCCATCCCAGAGAGTCTGCGGTTCCCAGCCTAAGAACTGAGCATTGGGAATGGGACCTCGCGTCCCAGATGACCTTAAATCCTTTTCAACTTCAGTTTTCCCTTTCTCTCCAGCATCTTTCCCTCCATTCAGCCCCCACCCCACTTCCCTCAGGCCTCCTAACCCTTTCCTGGTGGCTGAAGCGTGAGCCCCACTGGTGGCGAGAGCCAAAAGCCAGGTGCGGGCCACCCGGTGGGGCGCTCCTGCGCTTAGGAGAAGCCGAGGCATCGCTGGCAGAAGGGGCAGAGGGGAGAGGAAGGATCCCCACCGCCCGCTCAGTGGGTGCCCCAGGCTGGCACAGAAAATTAGCCTCTGCACCATCCAACTCGCTGGCCATCAGACCCAAGGATTTCTTAAAGGATTCCCTGCTATCTCCAGAGAAGGAGGAGGGATTAAGGATTGTCCTGCCAGCACCCTGATCTCCAAAGGCAGATCGGGGCCCGGCACCAGCGACGGCTGGGAACCGCTGACAGCCGCCTGGGGATTTGACCGGTGCCTCCGGGGGGTTCGGGCTGCTCAGACACTCGGTCTCTCCAAACCTGGGCAACCGGTCCTCTCCGCCCGGGCGGAGCAGACCCTACAGCGCTCGGGATCCGTGTCCCCGACTGGGCGAGGAAGAACAAGGGAGAAGCCCCTCTTTTTTTTTCCTCCTGCTCCGCTGCCTGCCACTCACAGGCTCAGATCGGGTGTAGGTGGGGGAGGGATCCGGGGGCGCGCGCCGGCAGGAGCCGCGGCGATATCCCCCTCGCTAGCCTCGCTGTCCTCGCGTCGGGGTTCTGATGCAGGCAGCTGGCAGAGTTGTCCCCGTCGCAGCAGCTGCCACCTGGACACTCGGCTGGGAGACCAGGGCTGGATAAGGGCGCACGCCGCGCACACCAGCCTGCAGCTGTGCGGACACGTCCGTTCCAGCACAGGCGATCCACGGCGTCCCGATCGCGCCGGGACACCGGCTGTCGTTCATTCCCACCAAAACCACCCACGAAAGCACAAGGGTGGAGAGCCACGCGCCGGGACCTACAGTGGGCACGCCGGGGCGCGCACCTCCACGCAGCGCAGATGCACCCAGGTGCCCAAGTGCGTTTCTCTCTCTCAGACACCCACAGACACGCACACGCACACGCACGCCCACACACCTCACCTTTGCTTTTCCGCTGCAATCTGCCAGCTCGGCTCGCGGGCACCCAGCGGCTGTCCCCAACCCAGCCCGGCGGCCGGGCGCGCAGCTGCTTGGCCGGCGCTCGGCGTCTAGAGCCGCCGGCTCCGTTCGCGAGTCGCGCCCCGGAGCGTGGCCCGCAGACCCCGGGAGCCGAGCCGCGGACTGAGGCTCCGGGCGTGGGGGAGCAAGCGCGCGCGCGGGTGGCTGCGCCGCTCGGACTAGCAGTGCGGAGCGCGGGCACCTCGGCTCCTGTCCCCACGCCCCCCCATGACGTCACCGCAGCTCGCTCCGCCCGCCCGGTCGGGTGGGCGGACTGGGGTGCGCTGCGGGAGAATCCCGGGGTGGCTGCGGGCAGAGGTCGCAGGCACCAGGGCTAAAGGGAGACCCTCGTGCGGGGCGCGAAGGGTCAAGCGATTTCAGCCTCCCCAAGATCGGTGGCACGGACACGAGCTGTCTTCCGTCCTCCTTCACAGAGTCGGTTCTGTTTCACCCAGCCTATTTCAGACAGCTGGAGTGGCGGCTGGTCGACCCAGACTCTGGGACTTCTGCCGTGTCTGAATTCAGACAACTTTGCAAAGCAGTGGGTCATCTCCCAGGCACAAGGCCCCCGGAAGGAGCGGGAGGAAAACAGGACCAGGGGAATGCCCGTCTGGATGCAGTGGCCAGCGCCCCTCCGCTCAGGGCTGAGCCCGCTCTTGGTTCCAAAATTCAGGTGGGAGAGCAATCAGAGGCGCAACACTAGAGCAGCTCATCCCAACTCTACCCTCTCTCCACAACTTGGAGAGGCAGAGGCCCTACAGCCATCCCCTTCCTTCACCTTGACCTTGGGCACAGCCCCTCCTCCTCCCCGCTGGGAGGGAGCAAAGAGAAGGAACATGCATGAAGTGGGGGTTGTCACATGCGGGGACAGCTGTTTGTTTTTTGGCCGTGATGATTCAGCTTCTGTTCCAAGTTTAATAAGTCACATTCAGTCCTGCAGCCTCTCCTTCCTCACCCTCCTCCAAGTACACACAGTCACACACGTATTCACACACTCACACACACACATACACTCCACATCGTGAGTACATTTTAGAGGATGAGCAAACAGAAAGCAAACGCCAACTACAGTTTTCTCTGTGGGCTGAGCTGGCTCTGACTGTCCAGTGCTGTTATCTGATTTGCAATTCACCAGTGAAAGTTACAGTCCAGAGACTCTTTAGCAGGTAGGGTGAGCCCCAGAGACCTGGGAAGGGGGCTGGCAGGTAAGGTAGCAAATAACTGCCGATTTCTATCTGGGCCAAGCTGTGTCTTGGGGTACCCACCGTGAGGGTGGAAATCAAGGTTACCCTTGGATGTGTCTCTTTCTGAGATGCCGGTCATCATGGGGCTTGAGTCGTCATCCTGGTGCTCGGGGCCAGATGGACGGGTGGTTGACTCATGTTCCAGCCAGTCTGGGAGCCTGCTTCTCTCTGTGTGCCGAGCACAGGGGCTGGGCACGTAGCTTGACACAAGTGGGGTGCCCCTGCTCACCACCAGCTGGGAGATGGAGGGCTGGCTATAGTGCCGGGGCAGCGAGGGTTGAACGCAAGAGAACGCCCCACGCTCGGAGTCGGGGGGGCAGTTGCCACAGCAACACCTGCTGCCACTTGCAGTTTAAAACCAGTGACCCAACTGGTTTCCAGGAAGAGGAGGAAAAGGAAGACCCAGGAAAGGCCTATCCCAGTCTCAAATTCCCTTCCCGGGAAACGTGTTATCTTTCCAAAGGCCTTGAACTATTAGTGCCAAACTCCTGTTATCATCCTTAAAAAAAAAATCCGTTTTCTAATCTATACAAGAGCCGAATCAGTGGCTCTCACTGTCCTCCTTCCCACCCCCCACCCCACCCCGCCAGCCCTCAGGATAACTCTAATGGGACAATGCATTCTCTGCCCCCCACCAGTTTTATATGAGTTCTACCAGCAAAACCAGACTGCCCCTGAAGGACCAGCTAAATAACCATCTCTCTTCACGGCAGCTCGCTGGGGCGATCGGTACATGTGTTGGTTGCAACCTCAGAAGTTTCCCACGTGAAGTTCAGAACGGCCTCCCCTGTACACGGAGGGCAAGGAGAGAAGAGGGAAAGGCAGCCACTCCAGATCGGTAGGTGGCCGGTGTAAGAAGCAGAAAAGTCACTGACGAGGCTTTTCTTGGGCACTATAAGATTCACCTGCTCACCAGAATCTTAGAAGTTTATAGAGGCCTTTAGGGGCTCGGACTTCCTGGTGGCTCAGATGGTAAAGAATCCACCTGCAGTGCAGGAGACCTGGGTTCGATTCCTAGGTTGGGAAGATCCCCTGGAGAAGGGAATGGCGACCCACTCCAGTGTTCTTGCCTGGAGAATCCCATGGACAGAGGAGTCTGGTGGGGTACAGTCCATGGGGTTGCAAAGAGTCAGACATGACTGAGTGACTAATTTCATTTTAGTGGGGTTCAGTCATGTATTCAGTCTGATGGTCTCAACAGCACACTGCTCTCAAGACTGTGTCTTTGAAATGGCTCCTAGCAAGGGCAATGTTTGCAATGGCCTAGAACGGGGGGAGGGGGTGCCGAGATTGCCCCTGGCCAGCTCTCAGGTCACAGAGTGGTCACATCTTCTCCATGACCTCCTTGAACAAGTCTCTTCATCTCGGATGAGCTGATGCAGTGAAATCCCCCTTCGCTGGCCTTTCCTTGTGACTCCTCCTCTCTGCTGCCTCCCCATATGGCAGGTGGGGTGAGTTCAGCCTGGAAAAACTACTGTCAGATCCACCCACCTCAGACACGCCTGTTGTTCAGTTGCTCAGTCGTGTCTGACTCTTTGTGACTCCGTGAAGTGCGGCACGCCAGGCTTCCCTGTCCAAACAATCTCCCGGAGCTCGCTCAAACTCATGTCCGTGAACCGGTGATGCCATCCAACCATCCCATCCTCTGTTGTCCCCTTCTCCTCCCACCTTCAATCTTTCCCAGCATCAGGGTCTTTTCCAGTGAGTCAGCTCTTCTCATCAGGTAGACAGTGAGGCGATCAGACCCGTCAGTCCTAAAGGAAGTCATCCCTGAATATTCATTGGAAGAACAGATGCTGAAGCTGAAGCTCCAATACTTTGGCCACCTGATGTGAAGGAACTGTGTAATCTAGAACAGTTGTTGATTTTGTCCAAGTAATGGAGGCCTCCCTCCGAGGGCTTTGAATGCCTCGAAAGAGCTGTCCTGGGCGGCTCCCCTCCGGTTCCGGTCCGTCTCTGAGTCCTAACGGCCGTTCTTCCGGCCTCCCCTCCATCTGCTGAGTGCAGTCTACACTGTCACCCGTGGGGCTGTCTCCTTCCTCTGCAGCTTGCTGAGTAACTAAGTAACCAAACCTTGAGCTAGGAAAATAGAAGGGTTGGAGATGAGATAACCTCCACCCTGGCTTGTTTGATATCTTGAAAGCAATTAAATAATACATTCCCCTCGTTCAGCACTTATCAGAGAGACAATAGACAGCAGGAAATTAAGAATCGGAGCAGGACCCAGGTCCAGGCCAGTGCTCAGCCTTGGGAGATGCCGCTGGGTTCACCCCCTCGGTGAGAAGTTCACAGTCCAGGAGCGCCAACGTGGGTACCTAAGACCCGAGCAGGTCTTTGTGTCTCTTAGCGGCTTAATAAATTAAGTGGGGGGAATTGTGACTCTGCAGTTAGTTTCATGGAAGTGAGTCTTGCAGTTAAGCCTAGAGGAAGGCAGGAGAGTGCTGGGAGGAGGCTTGGACCCGGCTGGGAGAGGCGGATGCCTGTCCAAGCATCCCGGGTGGGTCTTGCTGTACTCACGGGAACACCAGGGATGATAAGGCTTGTCATTTCCGTATGGGAAGGGCAGCCCTTCTGTTGTGGAGAAAATACAGATGCCCAGGGAAGGTCACCTGCGTGTTGAGCAAGTTACCTGCCCTTCCCGGGACACCCCTTTTGCAGGCGTCCTGTCCCTTGTTACCCACAAATCCTGTGCCTTTTACCAAGATTAAGACGTCAGCTTCTACATTTTGTCTCCGAGACTGCATCTTGAACCTGGTAGCACAAGAAGCCCTTTCTGATGTCATGGGTCTTGATGGTTAGTTTGCAAAATATGGCATATGGTCAACAGACCTTTTTGTAAAACTCTGACCATTTGGCATCATGGGTTGAACGGTCTCTTTAGATACAGAAGGGGTTGACTTGAGACC
Organism: Bos mutus; assembly: GCF_027580195.1. Lineage (NCBI taxonomy): Eukaryota > Metazoa > Chordata > Mammalia > Artiodactyla > Bovidae > Bos > Bos mutus. The sequence goes on along the minus strand of NC_091635.1, from coordinate 5,242,596 downwards.
CTTTCTTGGCGTCTCTCTACCCCACCCCTTGACAGGTAGGAGTTTCGCTGGACGCTCATCCCTTTTTGCTGTGGAACTCCTCAATCCCTGGGGAGTGCAATGGCCGAGCAAGTGAGCAGGCATCAAAATCTCTCTGAAAACCACCCCAGCTTTGTCTGGAGTTGGGATGATGGTTAAATGACCTCCAGTAAGTCTAGACACAGAGAGCACAGTTAGAAGACAGTAACCATGGTTTAGGGTTCACTTTTCTCTCCCTTCCCTCATTTGGGCAGAACTGCACATAGAATCCTGGAGCCAGAAGGAGCCGCAGACACGCTCAAATTTATAGTCTGTGGTCCATCACTATGCAGGTGAAAAGATGCCGGGCTCAGAGAGGCCTGGCGACCTGCCCAAGGTCACCCAGCTAGAAAGTGGCAAAGCTCTTCTGAATCGCAGATTCCTGCCCCTCCCGTGGGGACACGCCTCACACTGGGAGTGTGGGAAACTCAGAGCGGGGAGCTCCCAGCTGTCCCCACCGTTCAGCCCAGTGCTCCCTTCCCTCCGGAACTGGGTTCCCTTGTGGAACCCAGCCCCACACTGGCCTGGGTCCTTTTTTCCAACCCCTCAGTGGTGGAGTCGGAAAACGGATGGCCGTCTTCCCCTGGGCTCCTCCCAGCACGCGTGCCTCCTGCACGGATCCTGTAGGACGCCCTGCAGGAGAGAGCAGGAGGCCGGGGCGCATACCTGCCCCTTCTCTTGACGATCCCCCCAGGCTTGTCAGTAACACCCATGGGTAACATTTATTAAGGGCCCATTATGTGCTTGGTGGAGACTGAGTGTTCCACACATCCATCATTCCATTTCGTCTTTTCAACCTTTGAGGTCCATCTCATCATCATTATTATTATTGTTATTTTGAGAAAGCTTGCCTTGAAGAAACCTTTATCTTTATCTTCTTTAAGCCCAGTGTTTTCCCGGTTTATTTTGCCACGGGGAACCTTGCCTGTGAATAATTTTTAACACTCATTGAGTGTTACTGTGTACCCAGCACTGTAGTGGAAACTTCGTGTTAACTCGTAATCTCCCCAAAACCCTAGGAAGCCTGTGACAGTTCTGAGTCTCCCCGTTTGTGAAACAAGCAGCCAAGGCACAGAGAGGCTGAGTGCTGTGCTCAAGGCCACACAGCAGCCAAGGCCTGAAGCACAGTCGCAGAGCAGCTTGGTGGAGAAGGGGGTCCTTCCTTCTTCCACACACCCCTGGTGTCTGATTAAAATGCAGGAGGGATGATGGATGCCTTAATTGTTTTCAGCTCTTTCCCCTCTGTTGACCCCCTAACCTCAGGGTGTTTGTTGATGAGTTCTGGATCGTTTCCAAGGTCTCTGAGACCCAGGCAACCATGCCCACGCGGTCTTTTCTAGGGCCCGTTCCCTCCCCCTTCTAGACTGAGCCAGGTAATGAGCGTCTGGTGCTCTCTTGCTGTGTGACCTGTCCCCTCCCACCTCCTTGCTGAATGGCCTAAGTAGGTTGCTCCCTGAGCCTCCTCCTGGGAAAGAAAGAGCTGCCTTTAGGGTCAGATTTATAGACTCAGGGAAGCCAGATGGCCCTCAGAGAGCAGCTGGTAGAGAGCTTCACTGCCATGTTGCAGACCAGAATCTTTTTTGTGTGCTAAGGCCCTTTAGTCATGTCTGACTCTTTGCAACCCCATGGACTGTAGCCTGCCAGGCTCCTCTGTCCATGGGATTCTCCAGGCAAGAATGCTGGATGGAGTGGGTTGCCATGCCCTCCTCCAGGGGATCTTCCCGACCCAGGGATCCAACCCCTGTCTTTTGTGTCTCCTGCATTGGCAGGCGGGTTCTTTACCACCAGCGCCACCTGGGAACAACGAGTCAGACATGACTGAGAACCACCTAGGGAGGTTTAAAGACTGAAGATGCCCTAGCTCCATTCTGAGCAATTCTGATACAATGGACCTGGGATGAAGACCTGATCTTTTTTTTTTTTTTTTTTTTAAGTTCCCCAGATGACTTTAATGTCAACTAGAGCAGAGAACCCTGCTACTTAAACCTCATTTCAGAGATCCAGGAACTTTGGATCAGGGAGGGGAAACATCTGTCCTGGGTCAGACAAGCAACTTGTCTCTTTACCGGGGCCGCTGCGGGCTCACAGTGCAGCCCAGCATCCCACGAATCCCGTCACGGGTAGAGGGGTCTGGGCAGGCTTTGTGCCGGTGTGGGGCTCTGGGAGCCTCTGCTTTTGGGGCTGGTGGAACCAGAGTTTCCCCCTCTGAAAGAAAAGCGTTGTTGAGTAGCAAACACCGTCGTCTTGCAGGAGGATGCCTGCATGAGGGGGCGGCACCTGGGTGCCCTCGGGCAGGTACCCATTCCAAGTGCTGTGTCTCTGGTAGGAATGGGTGTTCCACAGCTTCTGAGAGATGGGCCATCATCCCACAAACGGACCAGAACCAGTAAATGGGTCTCAGGTTTTTGTTCGTATTTAGGTCAAGGCAGAGCAGAGCCAGGTTTCATCTTGGCCAAATGACAGAATCAGCAAGCCGGGTTGCCCTCCTGCTTCTGGCATGTTCCCTCTTGAGGTCTGTGCCCCTGAGTGTCACCAGCAGCCCCCACCCCCACCCCGTGATGAGGAGTCCAGCCCACGATCCTGAGGAATTGTATCCTTTTCCTGCAGATGACTCCTCTGGCTGTGGACAGCCCCTGTGTCCTTTTCCTCCTGTGCTGGTGGCGACGATGACAGCTCATCCTTTTTTTTTTTTTTTTTTAAAGAAACACTGTTTTTTTTCTCTGTTTTGGCTGCTCCAGGCAGCATGCAGGATCTCAGGTCCCCAGCCGGGGATCAAACCTGCACCCTCACCCCTACTGGAAGCTCAGAGTTCTAACCTCTGGACCATCAGGGAGCCCCCAGTGGTAGCTCTTTCTCCACAGGACACAGAATGTGTGTGTGTGCACTAAGTTGCTTCAGTCATGTCTGACTCTTCATGACCCCATGGACTGTAGCCCGCCAGGCTCCTCTGTCCATGAAATTTCCCAGGCAAGAATACTGAAGTGGATTGCCATTCCCTCCTCCAGGGGATCTTCCCAACCCAGGGATCGAACCTGAATCTCTTATGTCTCCTGCATTGGCAGGCAAGTTCTTTACCACTAGCACCACCTTTACATTTTAAAGGATGTGGGGAAAGGCACCAGCCTACAGGAGAGGATCTCCAGGTGGAGACACAGGCCTGATGCTGGAGGAGGGGTCTTTATTCCCAGAGGCGAGAGGTGTCAGTCTGTGATGGCAGAGCAAGCACGGAGCTCTCTCTCTCTTTTTCTGTCTCAGGACCAGGAATTTCTGATGCCCCAGGGCCTCTGTCCCCCATGAAGTAAAAGCTAGGAGTTGACTCTGTCTCTGTGGTTGATGGATTTTAACGCTCTTTCCAAAGAGGCTGCAGTTCCTCTGCTGGCCCCAGGGTGGGGTGAGCACCCAGAAGTCACCACGCCAGCAGGCTTGTGCCAGCTTGGGTACCAGGCCCTGCAGGACGGGGTCCTCAAACCCACCCTTGGCTGTTCTTTTCTCTCTTTCCTACCCTCCCCGCAACCCGAGGACCGGCTGCAGTCCTGATAGAATCAAAACGAGGTCACAGTGTCTGGAACCCAGATTTGCTGCAGAATCTGAAATCCTCAGATTTCCCAGTGGTGCAGTGATAAAGAATCCACCTGCCAAGGCAGGAGACACAAGAGACATGGGTTCGATCCCTGGGTGGGGAAGATCCCCTGGAGGAGGAAATGGCAACCCACTCCAGCATTCTTGTCTGGAGAATTCCATGGACAGAGGAGCCTGGAGGGCTACAGTCCATGGGGTTGCAAAAGAGTTGAACAGGACCAGTGTGTGCGTGTGTGTGCATGCACATACACACACACGCACGCACACACACGCTGGAATCCTCTGACTTAGCAGCTTTCCAGCTCCCCTGCAGGTCCTCCAGCATCACTGAGGAGTCTCTGCTTTCTTCACTGCCCCTGCACCACTGGGCGGCCTGGCAGGTAGGGCGGTAGCTGCAGCTTCAGTGACCTTGTCTGGGTGAGATGAGGAGGCAGGAGGGCGGATGCGTATTCTGCCAGGGGAGGTTTCCCAGCCAGACGGGTTCAGCAAAGGGTCTGGAAGAGCTCTCTCCGGGAGCCTCAGGCTGCACGCGGGAGCCGCAAGGGAGGGTGGTACTGGGTGGTGCAAACGTTTCTTTGAGGCAAAGAGGAGAAACTTTCCGTCCTTTCTGTGGAAAGAGGTTCCACGAAGACCAGTGGGCATTGACACCATTTTTAAAAAATTATTTCTTTTTAATTGGAGGATAATTGCTTTACAATATTGTGATGGTTTCTGCCATACATCAACATGAAAACATCCATCAGCCATAGGTATAGGTGTGTGCCCTCCCTCTTGATGATACCATTAAAAAAAATTTTTTTTTATTGAACTATAGTTGACTTACAATATTGTGTTAATTTCTACTCTACAGCAACAGTATATATACAGTATATATATATATATATACACACATAAATATATATATTTTTTCTTTTTCATATTCTTTTCCATTGTGGTTTATCACAGGATATTGAATATGTGCTATACGGAAGGATCTTTTTTTTTTTTTAGTTTATTTTCTATATCATAGTCTCCGTCCGCTAATCGCAATCTCCCATCCCGCCCCTCCCGCCCCCCCCCCCTGGGCGACCACAAGCCTGTTCGCTGTGTCCCGAGTCTGTTTCTGTTGCGTGGATGAGCCGGGTGGGGCTCCAGGAGGGACCTGGCCGCTCTCCAAAAGTCAGCTCGTTGGGGAGCCGGTCTGCTGGTTTTGTCCGCTGGTCCCGGGCCTCACAGGGCCTGCCCGACGCCCGAGGCCCCAGACCAGATGGCCGCACTGGGGAGTGCGCCCCGAGGGCTCGGTTCCCCAAAGTGTGCTCCTCCCTCCGCGAAGCCCCAGGGCCGCGCCTCCCCACCCCCCAACCCCGCACCCCTGCTCCCCTGCTGCAGCAATCGCTGACAGATTGTCCCAGGGCTGCTCCAAACACTCCATTCTCTGTGCTCCCTCAGACCCTCTGTCTTCCTCCCTGGCAAGACCTTTCTGTTTGGGACCGTGAAGGGTGACAGTTTCTGGGTTCTGGCTCTCGCCTGCTGGCACAGGGAGCTCGTTTGGCTTGCTGGATTCAGGGCTTGCGAGGCGTCTTCACTGCTGGTAGAGGTAGGTGAGCACGCCGGGGGCCTAACCCCAGCAGACAGAGCAGGTCACAGGGCAGCTCGGGCCTGGCCTCACCGCGGGACACCGCAGTAGGACTCACTGCAGGGACCTTTCAATAAAAAGCTCGTTTAAATAGCACTTAAAGAAAATTTCATACACAACTTTTCTGTGTATACACATGTGCGTGCATGCTCCGTCACTAAGTCGTATCCGCCTCTTTGTGACCCCATGGACTGTAGCCCACCAAGCTCCTCTGTCCATGGGATTTCCCAGGCAAGAATACTTGCGTGGGTTGCCATTTCCTTCTCCAGGGGATCTTCCCAACCCAGGGATAGAACCAGTGTCTCCTGCATTGCCTGAAGATGCTTTACCACTAAGCCACCAGGGAAGCCATGGCGTATTTAAATTTGTTTTCTTAATTAATTTTTATTGGAGTAGCGTTGCTTTACATTGTTCTGTTCATTTCTGTTCTGCAGTAAAGTGAATCAGCTGTACGTATATATATTCCCCTTTCTTGTTTTTTAAAATTAATTTTTACTGGAGTATAGTTGCTTTACACTGTGTTCGTTTCTGCTGCACAGCAAGTGAATCAGCTGTATGTATTACATATATCCCCCCTTTTTTGTTTTGTTTTGTTCATTTTTATTGGAGTCGCTGGTGGCTCAGATGGTAAATAATCTGCTTGCAATGCAGGAGAACTGGGTTTGATCCCCTGGAGAAGGGAATGGCTACCCACTCCAATATTCTCACTTGGAGAATTCCATGGACAGAGGAGCCTGGCGGGCTACAGTCCATGGGGTCACAAAGACTCGGACGTGACTGAGTGACTGATACATACATAGCTGCTTTACATTGTTGGCATATATAAATTTGAAACTCCTTAGCAGATTATGGCTGGTTCTGAAACCCAAACCGATCCCTAAGGGATGATTGGCACCAGTGAGTCTATTCTCAACACTGTGCTTCGGGCTCCAAAGTGAGTTTTCAAAGAGGCGTTCCAAAAATGATTTGGCCACAGTGATGTTGCATGCATATTCAGTTTTCCCAGATGAGCACTTTTTTTTAGCACTATTCGATACTTAGACTGTTTAGAAATAGCCAGTACTCCCTTTGATGTACTGTGGGGATGTGATCGGCACAAAGAAACAAACCCCAAACATAGAATGGGCGTCGACCACGTGATCATGCTCCTGAAGATTATATCTGAACAGGATACAAAGGTGCAGACCTTCATTCAGTTGCTTATCCTTCTGTCCATATATCCAGTGAACAAAAAGACCATATCAGAGAAAAAAAGGAGAAAAATTGTTTTCTAAGCTCTGCGATCAAACCCTCAGGGTGAGAGAACTCAGCAGGCCCTACGTCGGACCCTAAATCCTCAGCAAGTGCTCAGAAAGCCTTCAGGGCAATAACTGCACCTGATGTGTGTGCAGACCTTTCAGAAGTCATATGTTTTCTCGTGGTTTCTTACAACCCATACAGGAAAGAGGCTAAAGAGGGCTGTCGTCTCTAAAACTGTCTTTGTCCTGGTTTTTGGTATTTTGCCACAAAGCTGGCAGTTGATCAAAAAGCAATTAGCAGTGCCTGACTTAATGAGCACTGATGCGTTTTTTCAGAGGGATAGGAGGGCAGTGCTGGAGTCCCGTGCAGTCCGAGGCTGCCTGGTGGGCTTGAATTACTTATCCTGGTTAATTTCTTCTGAAATGATATCATTCTCTACAATTGGAGGTCCAGAGAATAAAATACAGGTTGGTAATATATGCTGATCTTTAGTACAAGCCAGTAGAAGGGTTTGTTTGGCCAGCAAAATCTTTTTTTTTTTAATTTAATTTTTATCGAATAATATATGTCCATGGTCAAAAAGTCAAGTGCTGGATTAAGGTTTTAATGAAAAACAGCAGATTCTTGCTCCATCCTTCTCCCTTTGTGACCGTCCCTGAGGGCAAATGCTTCCAGTTCTTTCTGCTGTTTCTTGTATTTATTTACCTCCTTGTTTATAAGTGATGCAATTGTACTTCCATTTCTTGAGTTTTGTTTTAGATTGTTTTGACTTCCTATTCCAAGAAATCCCCAGCTTACTACTTCTACGATGAGCTTCACCCGCTTCCATCTCGACATAGTTATCATCCTTTCTGTCAAATCAGTGGTCAGTGCTTGCCTTATTATAACTATGTAAATATTATTTAAAGCTGAGCCAAGCATTATTCTCCGCCAGCCTCCTCTTTCTCACAGAGCCTTTTGTTTTCCGTGGAGTTAATGATTACCTCTTTAAAAAAAAAGAAAAAAAGAAAAAAAAACCTGGTTTACTTTTCTCTGTAACTATCTGTACTTCATCTCCTAATTCTGATTGAGTTGAAAATATTGGTAGGTTTATTCAACATATTGGGTTCATTTTGGGGTGAGGGCTTGGAGGCTTCCTTCCTGGACCCCTCTGTCCTTCTGCTCAGTCTGGGCCAGTTTCCCTCTAAGTCTTCTGTATAGCCCCTTGCAGGACTTCTCTTTACCGCCAGCCTGGGGACTGTCTTTGTGACTTTCTGCGTGAGTTTTCTGTTTCCCCTCTCTTGCTCTGTGTCTGCCTTTCTTCTTTGTCTTAGCGGAGCATCTCTTCCACAAGCTTCTTGAGAAAGGGGTGTGTGGTAGCCAGCCTCCAAGCCAGCCTCCTCAGTAATCCCCATCTTCTGGTGTTCTCCCCTTTGTACCAGGATTGGTCTGTGTAACCAATGGAATTCAAGTGGAGTGATGGTACGCCACTTCAAGGACTCAGGGATTACAGACTCTGTGGCTTCTGTTCAGTTCGGTTCAGTCGCTCAGTCGTGTCTGACTCTTTGCTACCCCACGGACTGCAGCACGCCAAGCCTCCCTGTCCATCACTAACTCCCAGAGCCTACTCAAACTCATGTCCGTTGAGTCGGTGATGCCATCCAACCGTCTCATTCTCTGTCGTCCCCTTCTCCTCCCACCTTCAATCTTTCCCAGCATCAGGGGCTTTTCCAATGGCTGCTTTTTCAGGGTCCTTTTCAGTGGAAGTCAGCGGCTTCTGGCTCTCTAGCATTCCCTCTCCTCTCTCTCTTCTCCTCTCTCTTTCTTCTGCTTCTCCCCTTTCCCCTCCTGTCCCTCCTGTTCCTCCTCCTTCTTCTCCTCCCCCACCTTTTCCCACAGAGCATCTCTTCTGAGCAAAGCCGGTCACCACGTTGTGAGCACTCCTACACGGAGAGGAGCTGGGGCCTCCAGCCAACGACCACATGAAGGAGCTTGGCAGTGGGTCCTCCAGGCCCAGTCAAGCCAAGTGACTGTAGGCTTGGCTGACACTAATTACTCCCTCACGAGAAACCCCCAGCCAGAACCAGCCAACTAAGCATCCTCAAGTTCCCGAGATGCTGGAAATAGAAGATAACAAATGTCTGCTGTTTCAAGCCACCAAAGTTTGGGCGGTTTGTGGTGTGTGCTTCCCAGCTGGCGCAGTGGTAAAGAACCCGCCTGCTAATGCTGGAGACTCAGGGGATGCAGATTCGATCCCTGAGTTGGGAAGATCCCCTGGAGGAGGAAATGACAACCCACTCCAGTATTCTTGCCTGGGAAATCCCATGGATAGAGGAGCCTGACGGGCCGCATCCCATGGGGCCACAAAGAGTCGGACATGACTGGGCATGCGTGCGACAACCACAGATATGACCTTGGTGCATTTTTGGATACTGGGCTTACCTGCAAATGTCTTTCTTATGTCTCTACTTTCAACTGATGATTTGACTCTATATGAAACCTCCTCCCTCTGAATTTTGAGGGCATTCATCCGTTGTATCCTGGCTTCTGGCGTGGATGTCCGCGTGTCCCACGCCTTGCCTTTCCCTGTAACCATTTCGAATTTTCTCTTCCTTGCAGGTGTTATGACATTTCATGAGGCTATGCCTCGGTGTGGATCACTCTTTTCTTCTATCGTTGGTTGTGTTTGGCATTCAGTGGGCATCTTTAATCTGGAACCCCTTGATCTTGAAAGTTGCTGTTCCTGTTAGTTTTTCAGAGATGATTCAGAAAATAATTGTCACCATTGTTACTGGTCTCTCTTTCTAGCTTATTATTCAGAGAGACCATTTCTCCAATTCCCTTGACTTTTTTTTTCCCTTTTCTATCTCTTTGCTGTTTTTGTTTTACTTTCTGAGTGATCTGTTATCTTGTAGACCTCCTATTGACTTTTTATTTCAACAGCTGTGTTTTTTTATAAAGTTTAAAAAATTTATGTATCTATTTATTTTTGGCTGTGCTGGGTCTTTGTTGCTATGCAGGCTTTCTCTGGTTGCAGCGAATGGGGTCTGCTCTTTGTTGGTGTGCTCAGGCTTCTCGTTGCAGTGGCTTTTCTTGTTGCAGGACTTCAGTGCTTGTGGCTTCCAGGCTCTGGAGTGTGGGTTCTGTGGTTGTGACACACGGGCTTAGTTGCTCCAGGGCATGTGGGATCTTCCTGGATCAGGGATCCAACCCATGTCTCCTACATTGGTAGGCAGATTCTTATTCACTGTACCACCAAGGAAGTCCCAACGGTTGTATTTTTAATTCCTAGACATTTGTTCTAATCTATCAGTGTTCTCTTTTTATAACTTTCTGCTCTTGTTTCATGGATATACTATTCGGTCTCAAATTTCTATAGATTTTATTTTTTTTTTAGTTTCCTTCTCATTCTTCCTTGCCTGTTTCCTTCAAAGTCCTTTATCTTATTTTTATCCTTCGAGTCTTTCTGCAGATGTCCTTGGTGATATTTGATTGTGTTTGAGAGTGAAGCACTATGGTGTGTGTTGGGAGGATCTTTGCACACAGGTGTGGCTGTTGACTGGTGGATTCACTGCAGGAGGGTCAGATGGGGACCAGGTCACTTGCTTGGGGAGCCTCCCTAATCTGTAGATCATTTCCATTAGGCCTGCTTGCTTCCCAGGAACCCCCAAGCTTAGATCTTGGCGTTTTATAAACCCGGCTGACAGTGCTGCTAGAGCAAAGGAGAAGATGGTCTAGAGTTTCACCGTCAGTGTGTGCTTCTGCATCTTATCTCCCTGTCCATAGTTTTGTACCCTAACCCCACCTTCCAGTGGGTCGAGTGTCCCCAAGTCCAGAACTTGGCTGTTTCAGTCACTTTGCAGAATAAACACAGGGCTTCCCTGGTGGCTCAGCTGGTAAAGAATCTGCCTGCAGTGTGGGAGACCTGGGTTTCATCCCTGGGTTGGGAAGATCCCCTGGAGAAGGGAAAGGCTACCCACTCCAGTATTCTGAAAATTTAATTAAATTGGAGTAAGGAAGTGTGGGGAATGGATCTAAGGATCTATTTCTCTCTTTTTTTTTTCAATTAAAATAAAGATTAAGAGAAGTAGTGATTCATTTTTAAAGTTGAGGCAAAATTGGTGTATAACAGCGTGTATGTTTTAGGTGTACATCGTTATGATTCGACATCTGTGTACAGTGCAGAGCGATCACCACTGAAGGTGGAGTTACCGTCCATCACCATGTAATCTATCCCCTTCACCCGCTGAACCCCTCACCCACTGTGACCACTTCTTATCAAGTCATTCGACCATCCTCTTTCCAACCCTACCTGGAGCCTCCAAGTGCTGGATCTTTCTGGAGTTCTGCTGCATGAATTGGCTTCCTCTCTGATTGGCTTTACTCCTTCAAGGTCATGTTTCCTCTCTATTCTGCAAAGGCAGTTATCTCCCAGTCCGTTTTCCAACTTCCAGATTTTTCTTGGCATTTTCTCGTTTGTTGTCATTTCGTCTGCCATTCTTTTTCTTCTTACACATTTTTTGCATTTTGGAATTTCTTTACTGTCATTTTGGAGGAATTTGGAAGAGGCACGAGAAAACTGCACGTGTTTCCTGCCATATTTAAGCAGATGTCCTTCCAGGTGGTCTGCACTTGAGTTTTTTATTCATTTGTTCAGTTCTGTTTTGCTTGTTTATCTGTGTGAATGTTTTTAGTTTTTGTTTGATTATTTTTAGCCAGCTAAGTATTAGTGCTTTGGTTAGCTTTGGATTTGGCTATTGACTTGGTTAGCTAAGTGTTACTGAGCTGGGATCAATCAGCTCACTGCTTGGTCCCAACCCCTGGGATGACTTGCTGCCCGCTCTGGGTCCCCCATTTTTTGGCTTCAGGAACTCGATAGAGGAGAACACGCTGGGGACATAAGAGAGTGAGTTCTGTTTTGCTTGAACTGGGTGTGAAGTGCCTATGGGATGGTGGAGGGAATGTCTTGTCAATGGTTTGATCTGTGAGTCTAGATGCCTCGGGGAAAGGAAACGGAGCTGGTCATGTCAACTTGGGAGCTGTTATCCAAGAGCAATAGTTGGAAGTGGGAGAAAATAAGGTCGTCCAGACAGAACATAAGGATGAGAAAAGAAGACAACAGAGAATGCCAGTGTTTAAGAGATGGGTCCTGGAATTTCCCTGGTGGTCCAGCGGCTAAAATTCCACGCCCTCAGTGCAGGGGGCCCAGGTTCGATCCCTGGTCAGGGAACTAGATCCTGCAAGCTGCAACTAAAACCCAGCCCAGCCAAATTTTAAAAAAAAGAGAGAGAGATGAGTCCTCTTAGAAAAAGAGAGAGGAGTGGAGGGGAGAAATGGGGGAAAGAGAGAGCGATGGAGACGCACACACAGACAAGAGAAACAGAGGGAAAAGCAGGAAGGGAGCCTGGCGGTGTCTGGGATGACTGGAGCAGAGTCTCCCAGGAGGGAGGGTGGAGGAAGGAGGTGACGGAAGAGGAAAGCTGAAAGGTGAACGTCGGATTTAACATCCGAAACTCACTGGTGCCTTGGGAGGCAGTGTGGGCAGAAGGCAGATGGCAGCGTGTTGAGGAGGGAGGAGGCGTGGAGGGAGCAGGGGAGAGACGCGAGCTCAGTCAGTTCCCAGCAGCTTAGTTGAGAAGAAGAGGGAGCCAGTGATGAGGAGAGGGAAGCATATGGCTGGAAAGCGATTCTTTAGAGGTGGTAAATGTCACGTCTATGGAACAGAAGAGAAGGAGGGAGGGAGAGGGAGATGGAAGAGACGGAAGGAAAGGTGGACTCGGGCAGCAACTGGGGCTTCTCTTCCGTGGAGTTTGGAGAAGCTCATTCAGGTGGGATGTTCCTGTGGGCGTCAGAGGGATGTAGGTGCAGATGTGGAAGAAACAGGAAAAATCTGAGCACTTCTGGTCCAGAAGTCACCCATATAGCAAACATTTTTGGAGCATTTACTCAGTACAGTTCCAGCTGCTGTAGTTCTTGCTGAGATAGAGACATGAAAAGCACACCCCAGCCTTGAGGGAGCTCACCGTCTAGGGGGACAGACAGATAAGTGTGCAAAATATTCAGGGAATCCTGCCTGTGCCTGGGGTGCAGGAGGGGTCAGGAACCTTTATCAGGCAACTCTGATGCCCACCCTGGAATGAGATCTGAAAGGAGGAGAATGTTCCAGGCAGACAAAGCGGGAGGCACATGCTTGGCCTGGTAGGTTTCACTGCACATTATCAAGCACCTGTTCGCATGAGGCAGCACGCTCGCACGCCGATTGTAAAGGCAAACGTGCCTGGCTTTGGGCTCGCCCGCTCCGCGTGGTGTCAGCACAAACGGAGGAGCCCAGCAGGTGCTTTGACCATCATGCAGTCCGAGTTCTGGCCATAGGCTGGGGGCCCCTTTGGGGGAGGCAGAATGGAGTGGATATGGGGGAAGGAGAGGCAAGCAGGGCCACGGTCAAGGTTTTAGAGGCCTTAGGTTCTATAGGGCGAGGGGCTGGCTTCCTGGACTGGCTACAGACCGTAGGTCAGAGATCTGTTCTTACATATGATCTGGCCACTGTCTGCTTGCCTATCAGTCTCTTACACGTTAAGAGGAGGTCATTAGGGTAGGCCCGAATCCAGTATGACTGGCATCCTCGTAAGAAGAGATGAGACGGAATGCCCTGGTGGTCCTGTGGTTGAGACTTCGCCTGCCTGGTGCAGGGGACATGGGTGATCCCTGGCCGGGAGACTCCACGTGCTAAGGAGCCACTAAGCCCACGCACCACGGCTCCTGCGGTTGGTCCCGTGCTCGGCAACAAGAGAAGCCGCAGCGGTGAGAAGCTGGAGCATCAGGGCTGGAGAGCAGCCCCTGCTCCCTGCTGCTAGAGAAGGTCCACACGCCACAACGGAACTAAAAATCCTTTAAAATATCTTTTAAAAAGAGATGAGAGCTGCATTGAGTTCATAGCACCACCCCCCGAGGGGATGGAGGCTTTGGGGCTTTTGGAGAGAGGCTAGAAATGCTGGGAAAAACCAGTCCTGTGTTTTGCCCCCAACGTACGTTTTCAAAAAGAGATTGGGCTTGCTGTCTTCCTTCCCAGCCGCCACTCCTGCCCATATCTGTCTTCATGGTGATCATGCTCGTAAGAGCACGTATTTTCTTGAAAAAATTAGTATTTGTTTTTAATCACAAAAGAATTGTGTGCTCATCAAGATATAAAATATTTTTTAAAAAAAAAAAAGAATTATGTACTCAGTGAAGAAAACTTGGAGAACACAGAAGAGCCCAGGGATAAAAAAAAAAAAGACACAAAAATGCTGGGCGATCCTCTTAACCCAGACCAACCTCTGTAAACACGCTGTGCACGGCCTTCCAGGCGTCTCCGTGGATGGCACAGCTTCATACAGACGCGTCCTCTCCCTCCGGGTGCGTCCAGCGGCTGATTCCTCAGCCTCCTCACTCTCCTTAGCGCCCCACGTGCTTGGAGGTATCTCAGACGCACGCCAGCCAGCTGCCTCCCCCGCCCCGTTCCCCCCATAACATCACAGTCTCCGGGGGCAAGTGCTTCACCGACCGCCTCTAATACCCCGTCTCCCCGTGTCCTGTCTTTCTCCCCTCCCGGGGATCGGGGGCCGGGGTGTGTGTGTGTGTGACATCTTCTGTATTAACATGATAAAACGTTGGCATAGCCAGTGAAAAAACCGAAGACCCAGACTCCCCTTGCTAATTGGAAACTCAGCAGCTCTGCTATTTCCCTGGATCCCTCTCTTCCCTTAGCAGAGATGTCCTCCTGAAATCTATAGACAGGCCCTGTCCAGTCTCTTGGTAAAAGCCAGAGGCTGGCACCCATTCCTTGCCATCCTCTGTCTTGATGTTGGCAAATGTCATCCGATCACAGTGACCGGGGAGAGTTATGGTTTTATTTGGGGGTAATAAACAGGAGCGGCTTCAGAACCAAGAACAAATCTGGTTTCCAGGCAAACACAGTTTGTCGTAAAAGCCTGCCAGGACAGAAGCATGGGGGCTGCTCTTCCCAGCAGATCGATCCCTTTGATAGAGCATTTTTCCAAGTTTATCCCAGGAGTGGTCCAAGGGGCTGAAGGAGCCATTTGCTTCTCAAGGATTTGGATGTGTGGGCATTTCTGTTGAATTAACAAGTGACAGGGACACAGGAAGCCAGGCAGGGCAATTTAGATGTTGTTAAACAGGAGACAGAGTAACAGCCCTCTTGCTTTCTGAACCTTGTGAGCAAAGCCATATTTTTATGTAGTATTTAAAATCCTGCATTGGATCATCCTACCGGGGCTGGCAGAATGAGCACTTTACAGATGATCAGCTCTGAAGTGTGCAGAGAACAGGGAAAGGAGAACAGGTGTACAGATATGGGCCACGTGCTGTCTGCTTGGTCCAGGGATGTCACTTTAGCTGCCAAATCCCATCTGATCCTTAGAACAACACAGGATTTATCTTCCTGGGAGAAATGAACTTCCACCTGCATTCCAGAGAGATCAGGGACTTTCTTTAATTCTTAAAGCCAGTTAACACAGAATTGGAGCTACTCTGACTCCCAGGCCTGGGTTTTTTCCCCCCAGGATCACTGAAGGAGCCAGAGGAAAAAGCTCCTAGGCTATCCCTCAAGTTCAGGGAGAGTAGTGTCATCTTGAAGCTAGTGGAAGGGGCCCAGCACCATGTGGAAACAGAACTAGGTTTATAGGAAGCAGGGTTGAAACAGGACGGGACTCTGCAGGGGCTCTGAGGATCCAGAGCTGCGTTGTGCTGGGGGGTGGCGGCAAGCAGGTGGTCCAGGCTCCGTTTCAGCTTCATCTTCATTACCAGCTGTCACCAGGAAAAAATGCCCTAAACTGGAAAGGAGCCCGAGGAAGGAGGGGAGAGAAATCCAGATGTCCGGAGAGGGTTTATCATTCTCTTTTCTCCCACTGCCCCAGTGCCAGACACGAGTGATCTTCCGGGGAGTGTAGACAGCCAGCACGAGCCTTGCAGATCAACCACGGGAACGTGGGTCTGCTGGGCTCGGGGGTTTGCCTCTCCTGTAAGGGCTCCATCTGCCCCACCGCCGCTGGCACCTGCTGTTGGGTCATCATCCCCGCCGGAGCCTGTCTGTGCCAGGCTGCTGTTTGCACATGCTGGCGCTGGGCAGGTCCTCGGCCAGCAGGTGACTGCAGAACCCACAGGGGCAGCCTACCCGGCCCCGGCATTGCCGGGCAACCCCAGATGAGTTTCCCACAGATCCGACCTCAGCGGTGAAACTCCAGGCAAGTGGCACTGTGGGGGCGTTTCCTGGATCAGGTCGAAGGAGGACTCTGCTCCTGAACGTGATCACAGGAGACGCGATCCCAAAGCATGCTATCCTGAGTTATTGTTTAGTCGCTAAGGTGTGTCTGAGCCTTCGTGACCCCGTGGGCTGCAGCCCGCCAGGTTCCTATGTTCGTGGAATTCTCCCAGGCGAGGATCCTGGAGTGGAGTGGGTCGCCATTCCCTTCTCCAGGGGATCTTCCTGACCCAGGGGTTGAACCCGAGTCTCCTGCGTCTCCTGCACTGGCAGGCTGATCCCTTACCTGCTGAGCCACCTGGGAAGCCTGTGCTGGCTGGGGGGAAGATTATTTTCTCCGAGCACTCTGTGTGTGTGTGGCAGAGGGGCAGTCTATGATATGGCACACATTTGAGATGATACGTGCACGGGGGCAGTTTTAGAATATCTTACAGACTTTTTCAAAAAGGATTTTTGTATTTTCTTTTCATGATTTCCTCTCTATTTTGAAATCTTTGATTAATTTTTGTTTTAAGCCAGCAATTCCTGTTCTGTGGTGCCCAGGGCTTCCCTGGTGGCTCAGAATGTGAAGAATCTGTCTGCACTGCAGGAGATCCCCGTCCGATCCCTGGGTCAGGAGGATCCCCTGGAGAAGGAAATGGCAACCCACTCCAGTTTTCTTGCCTGGAGAATCCCATGGATGGAGGAACCTGGCAGGCTACAGTCTATGGGGTCGCAAAGAGTCAGACATGACTGAGCAATTAACACCAATTAACTCTTGGTGTCCAGTAATAGAGGCTTGATGAAATGTGCTGTTTTTCTAAGAATGACTAGGTCCGTGCGTGGTCAAGGATCTGAGATACAGCCAGTGTTTCAGAAACTCACTTGGCACAAGGAGTCTGCTCACAGCTTGGCAGAAGACCCAATGTCTTTGAATTTGCACAACAACCCTGTGAGGGAAAGGATGTTAACACTCTCTTTTTTCAAAGGAGAAAATGGAGCATGTGAGTTCAAGGAGTTTGTTCAGGTCGTGGGGGTCTTAGCTCCAGTAGTTTAAACTCAGAATCGGTGCTCCAAGCCTCTGACCTCAAGATGATGGTACTTGTCACTGAGCATAAGACCATGGGCAGTTTTACATTTGTCCAGTCTGTATCTTCTTACTTAAAAATACGTATTTATTTGGCCGCACTCAGTCTTAGTTGCGGCACCCAGGGTCTTCAGTCTTTATTGCAGCATGTGGGATCTTTAGTTGGGGCATGAAGGATACAGTTTCCTGACCAGGGATTGAACCCAAGTCCCCTACGTGGCTTCTTAGCCACTGGGCCGCCAGGGAAGTCCTGTGAATTTTCCTACTTATAGCACGTACAGGTTTCTTTAGAAATAGGGGCAGTGTGCTTAGCTGCTCCGTCGTGTCCAACTCTGTGGTCCCATGGACTGTAGCCCACCAGACTCCTCTGTCCATGGGATTCTCCAGGCAAGAATACTGGAGTATGTAGCCTTTCCCTTCTCCAGGGGATCTTCCCAACCAAGGGATTGAACCCAGGTCTCCTGCATTGCAGGCAGATTCTTTATTGTCTGAGCCACCAGGGAAGTTTGAAATAGGGGAGAAAACTTCTAAACTGTGTAGACGTAGAGAGAAAATAAGTAATAAGAGAAGAGTCTGAATGTTTGGGAATGGGGAGAATTAAAAAAGATTTTTCAACCCACTTCCTTGCAGTGATTCCTGCTTTGCTGTTTTGGCAGTGCTTGTCAGTTTTTTAAATCTGCAAAGTCAGTGCAATAACCACGTAGGTATTTGTATGTTGTGTTGGTATACAGTTTACTTTGTAACCTATCCTTATTGAGTGAATTGGTGGACGTGAAGACTGTTTCTAACCTTTTGCTCTTCTGTATGCAGAGCTGGAAGTAAATTAGGAGTAAGAACCAAAAAGCAGAAAAAAATTGAATTGTAGAAAAAATTAGGTGTTATAAAACCACTTCAGGGTGTTCCAGAATGACTCATACTTGGGGAAAACGCTAGAAGAGTAGTTTAGATCAGATTGTCATCCTGATAAAATTACATTCAACCAAATCGCACTGTGGTGACGCACTGTGATGGAGTCTGGTCCCCAACCAAATCACACTGTGATGGAGTCTGGTCTCTGTGGTCACCCTTCTGTCCCCCTTATGAGACAGAGCACCCCTCTGGAGTAACCAGATACGACAGTTCCTGGCCTCCACTGCAGCTGGGGCGTGGATGTCATGGGCTGAGAAAGCCTAGCTATAGGTACGTGCACATGGCTTTGAATGAGAAGCTGGTGAGAGAAAGAAGCCGGGACCGTGCTGAGTCCATTCTGGAGAAGGTGGTGGTGACAGCAGTGACCGTGTCCAGGCTCCAGGAGGGACAGCGGCAGTGGGTCTACAAATGCTGTCCAGGGGTCTGGGGGGCTGGTACAGACTGCAGCATCCACGCCCTGGGGAGGCGTTTGCAGGACCACTGTCCCTACTGTGTTAGTTCTATGGTGTAATTATTGGATAGCACCTGGTTCTTTTTTTTTTTTTTTCTGGCTGTGCTGGGTATCCCTTGCTTTGTGTGGGCTTACTGTAGTTGCAGCGAACAGGGACTGCTCTCTCGCTGCGGTGGGCAGGCTTCCCATTGAGGTGGCTTCTCCTGTTGCAGAGAAGCTGCTCTAGGCACTTGGGCTTCACTCGCCCACTTCAGTAAGCCCACTGTAAGCGGCCTGTGGGCTTCGTTGCCTCGAGGACCGTGGAATCTTCCTGGACTAGGGACTGAACTGGTGTCCCCTGCATTGAGAAGTGAATTTTTAACCACTGAGCCACCAGGGAAGCTCTGCATGCCTCTTTCTCCTGAGGATTCTGTCAGGAACTCAGTAATGATTTAATAAATTTTATTTCTGTTTAAATAAATCAGAGTTCTTTCCTATTGCATGCAACTGAAAATTCTGATGGATATTCACACACCACTGTTTGTTTCCATGTATTTACCACACATACCTTTATTCTGATCATTTCTTTACGTAATAAAATGATAGTAGCAGCACCAGGATATGCATTTAGGATCAAGAGACTTTTTCAGAGTTGCAGAGCTTTAAAAATGAATGCCATATATTTGCATGATTTGTAATTTATGAGTAATTTAAGCTTAACATTCTATGAAAGGCTACTGAAAAGAATTCTAAAGGGGTTTTTGTTTCTTTTAGTTAATAAATTGGGTCAGATATGGGAAGTTTCAAAGGGCAGTGCAGGTTGGGATGGAAACATTGTTTATAATGAATCTTATCCTTAGTCATTTTCCCAAGTGGTGGTACATTTACATAATAGTAGGAGTTTTGCGATGAAGTCTTTTGATTTTTTGTATTACTGCAATTCTAGCTCATTTAATCCAATGCAGCATTATTAATAACTCATCTTTGTATACCTTCGAAATCTCAATGTCTAGGGGATATCCAATAAAAGAGAATATTCTTTTTCCAGTCATCCTCCCCTTCCCTCCAGAAGTATAAGACTACACACAGATGTTCCTAGGTTAAGGGCTTTGTGAGTGTGTTGACTCTGTGTTTTATTGAGGTCAGTGCAGGAAGACAGTTTATGGGCTAGAGTCTAAGGCAGAAAGTTGGTTAGATACGCAGCAAGCATCCTTCCAACAAACTTTCCCTGAGTCTTCTCAAGTGCCACAGCACCTGCTTGCTCTGGGTGCTGAGGTCGTGCATCGCTCGTGACTAAGTTCAACTCCAAGTTTAGCAAACCCCAAAGAACCGTGGCTTGAATTAGGTAGAGGGTCCATAAGAGGCCAGGGTGATCCTGAGTCTCACAGTGTTAGTGACCCAGCCTCCTCCAGTCTTGTTGCTCTGCTGGGGGTTGTTTTCATCCCCAAGGTCCCTTTGTGCTCCAAGAGAGCTGCTGTGGTGACAGCCATCACACTGCATCTCCACAAGCAGGAAAGAGGAAGCAGAGGAGGAAGGTCTGGCTTCTTCCTTTTAGGCAAATTCCTGCTAGAATGCAGTCACATGACCTTGCATAGCTGCAGTGGATCCTGGGAAATGTAATCTTTATCTGGGGTGGCCGTGTGCCCAGCTAAGGAGCTAGGGTTTCCTTGTTTTATTTATTTATTTATTTGGCCATGCTGGGTCTTACTTGAGGCATCTTTAGCTGTGGCATGTAGAATCTCATCCCGTGACCAGGGAACAAACCCTGGGCCCCTACATTGGGAGTTCAGAGTCTTAGCCACTGGACCATCAGGGAAGTCCCTGGGATTTCTCTAACTGGGGAGAAAGGAGAGAATGGATTCCTGGAGCCAACTGGTTGTGTTTACTCCAAGATGTTACAAAGAACAGGAAGAAAGCATTTTCTAAGAGAGGAAATCAGCATGTACACTTATCCGACTCTTTGTAACCCTATGGACTGTAGTCCACCAGGCTCCTCTGTCCATGGGGTTCTCCAGGCACAAATACTGGAGTGGGCAGCCATTCCCTTCTCCAGGGGATCTTCCCGACCCGGGGATGGAACCTGTGTATCCTGCATTGCCTTCTGCATTGGCAGGCAGATTCTTTCCCACTGAGCCACTGGGAGGCCCCCTTCTGGTTTCATAGTACACGCTTATACCTCTCTTTTGGCCATTAAGGAAGAAAATGTCTTTACCTCTTTTGTCTCATGAAAGGTTTGAGGTTCCTTAGTTGGCAGTTTCTTATTGACTACACTGACACAGCTTACCTCTCTCTCTCTTCCCCCCCGTCCCCCGCCCCCGCCCCCCCGTCTTGGAGTTCCATGCTTCCGGAGTTCCAAGGCCATGGCCCACAGTCCACAGGAAGCATTCCCTCCGTTATAGTAGCTTCAAGGTGCCTCGGCATTTCCCAAAAGGCAGACTCCAACAGTCTTTCAGATCTTTGGCTAAAGAGTGAGTTTCAACACCCACCCCCACCTCCACCATGCTGCCCCTGGATATCCGCTGGGAAAGCCTGGACAGCTCTCTCCTGGTCTGACCACTGGCCACAAAGCCAGCATCTCTGAGTTTGTCTCTGCCTCCGCACCTTGCCGTCGGTGGGGTGCTGGGGGTGGGGTGCTCTGAGAGTGTGGGTGCCTCTTGACATCAGTCTAAACCGTGCATCATCGGGAAGGTAAAGCTGCTGGGGGAAGCAGAGGGAGATGGACAGCCCCTATCGGCCTCCAGAATCAGTTACACATGCCTCCGTGTTATCCTCAGCTCTGGATTTCCCCTGCCACCGAGGGCACAGCTGGAAGTTGACTGAGCAGTCAGGGGAACAAAAGGGAGCAGAAACCTTGTTGACTTTGGAATAAGGGGTGAAACATACACCCTTCCCTGCAGTCAGGATGCCCAGTTCTCTGAAGACAGCAGAGGTCGGCAAACTTCGGGAAAGGACCAGAGAGCCAGTGTTCTGCTTTGAGGGCCACGTGGTTTCTGTTGCAAATACTCAACTCTCTTCTTGCAGCAAAAATGGCCCTAGACAGCCCATCCATGAGTGACTGTGGCTGAGTTCCAATAAAACTTCATTTGCAGAAACAGGTGGTGACAGAATCCCCCGGCCGTCCAGTGATCAGGACTCTGTCTGCTTCCACCGCAGGGGTCACAGGTTTTATCCTGGTTGGGGAACCAAGATCCTCATATACTGTGCATCGTGGCCAAACCACACACCCCCCAAAAAAACAAAACAAAACCCTGAAACAAAAACAAAAAAACAGGTGGTGAAGAGATTTGGCCCCTGAGCTATAGTTTGCCCACCTTTGAGCTAAAAAGTTCATGAGGACCGAGTTCACCCCTGCTTTTTCCCTCCCCTTGAAAGTTTCAAATGGCACAGGTGAGCAGGCCTCCCCGGCTCCTGCTCAGTCCCTCGTGGGTCCCCTTGCCTTCCGGGAGAAATCCACTGTGATTTGTGAATTCCTTCTGACATTTTCTGGTTCACGTTTTTGGTAGCCTAGTTCTTGGCATAGAGCGTTTCAGCTGACTCTTCTTGTTAATGACTCTTGTTTCATAAGCCTGTTTGGATGGTCCCTCTGCAACCCCATCCAGCTATGTAACGCTTTCCCAATCTGTGCTGATGGGTTCCTGGAGACCAGAGATGAAGCCCAAGACTTCCCAAGGGTGCCACTGTCCACAGCCTCACCCGCCCGGGTGGTCCCACTCCAAGTCAGCCAGCAAGGCCCTCATGGGTGCAAGTGCCCTCTCACGGGCCCATTTACAAAATAAAATTAAAGATGGATCATTATACATTTATCTGTACACGTGCCTACAGCTTCTTAAAATGGTGGTGAAAACTTAAAATTCACCATCTGGGAGATGATAGAAAACACGTAGGCTCGTCTCTGCCTCCTGGTTCTGGGCGCAGAGCTCCCGAGAGCCTTGCAGTGTCCTAGGCAATCAGAGCTGGAAGCATCGCTTGCTGTCATATGTGGTTTACGACCCCATCCCTGGCACGGAGCTCTGGAAAACCTTGTGAATTCCTCAGGACAAAAGTGCTAGGGCTTGGAGTTAGCAGGTGCAAACTAGTATATACAGGATGGATAAGCAGCAGGGTCCTACTGCAGAGCGCAGGGAACTATATTCCACGTCCTGTGGTAAACCAGGATGGACAAGAATATGAAAAAGAATACGTATGTGTGTATAACTGAGTCACTTTGCTGTACAGCAGAAATCAGCACAGCATTGTAAATTAACTATACCTCAATAGAATTTATAGAAAAAAAACTACTAGGAGCATCTTTTCTTCTCGTGAGGCGACTTTGAGTGGGCACCTGATTGGCTCCTGGAAGGGGTCTAGTCACCAGAAAGGCCAGACCATGATTGGAAGCGTAGAAGTTTCAGCTGCCTTCTCCTTGCTTCTTCAGAGAGGAGAGAGGGGCTAGAAACCGAGTTAGTGATTAACCATGACTACGTGAGGAAGTCTCCATAAAAATCCTGGTGGTAGGTGGCCTGGGGTTCCGTGTGGCTGAACCCGTCTGTGTGGGTGGCCTGGAGGTCCGTGTGGGTGAACCCATCTATGTGGGTGGTCTGGGGGGTCTGTGTGGGCGAACCCGTCTGTGTAGGTGGTCTGGGGGTCTGTGTGGGTAAGCCCATTTGTGTAGGTGGTCTGAGGGTCCATGCGGGTGAACCTGTCTGTGTAGGTGGCCTGGGGATCCATGTGGGTGAACCGTCTGTGTGGGTGGTCTGGGGGGTCTGTGTGGGCAAACCGTCTCTGTGGGTGGTCTGGGGGTCCATGTGGGTGAAGCCGTCTGTGTGGGTGGTCTGGGGATCCGTGTGGGTGAACCCGTCTCTGTGGGTGGTCTGGGGTCCGTGTGGGTGAACTCGTCTGTGTAGGTGGTCTGGGGGTCTGTGTGGGCGAACCCGTCTGTGTAGTAGAATGACCCCCCAGCTCCCATGGTCAGGCACCCCCGTCCCCAGACCTCACCCTCTGCTTTTCCTCTGGCTGTTCACTTGTATCCTTTCTCACATCCTTTAATGAACGTAAACCCAAGTGGTTCCCTGAGTTTTGTGAGCTGCTCTAGCAAAGTAAATGAGCCCGAAGTGGGAGGTGGTCATGCAGCCAGGTCGGGCAGAAGTTGTGGAGACCCACTGCTTGTGAGCTGCGTCTCAAGTGGGGTCCCCACCCTCGTGGGACTGAGCCCTCGACCTACGGGACCTGGTGTCATGTCCGGGTAGATGGTGTCTGCCTTGAGTTCAATTGTAGGATACTCAGCTGGGGTTGGGGAGATTTGCTTGGTAAGGAAACCCCCAAGCCCCCCACATTTGGCGACAGAAGCGTCTGTGAGAAGCCATGCATTCTGTGTGAGTAGTAGGGGGACACCCAAGAGAGAAAGACTGAGTTTTCCTATTGCACCATCAGAGGAGATCAAACCAGTCAATCCTAAAGGAAACCAGCCCTGCGTATTCACTGAAGGACTGATGCTGATGCCGAAGCTCCAGCACAACCTGCGGTCCTTGGTGTCTGGCTTCCGGCACTGAGCGTAATGTTTTCAAGCTTCGTCCACGTTGTGTCAGTACTGCATTCCTTTTTAAAATTTTTGTTTGTTATTTTTATCTTGTGGGCGCACCGTGCAGCGTGTGGAATCCTAGTTCCCTGACCAGGGACTGAACCCGTGTGGTGCCCACCACGGTCAGTGGGGCACAGGGGGAACCACTGAGCGCCAGGGAAGCCCCAGGACTTCACTCCTTTTCATGGGCAGATAGTGTCTCTCGGTAGAGCAGACCTCGTTCTGTTACCTGTTCGTTAGTTGCCGGACGCCCAGGGTACAGCCACCTTTTGGTTACTGTGAGTAGTGTTGCTGTGAACTCGGGTGCACAGGATTGATTTTGTTACCGAAAGAGGGGTCTGGTTGCTTGCTGCAGGGTTGCTGGGACGTTTGCTTTATTTCAGAGGCCGGCCATCCGGGAAGAGGGCAGACAGTTGCCCAAGGCTGACTCCCTGTCCCCCTAAACTCCCTGCACTGACGGTCAGGGAGCAGACGGTTTCATAGACAGAGGGAGGGGGCTCCATGCAGAAACAGCACCGTCAGCTCTGAGAGTCATCTTGAAATTGGTCATCAGTGGTCTGGTCAGTGTCATCTCCGTTGTTTTAAGTACAGTTAATCCTCAGTCCCAGGCTTAGTTTGTTTCCGTCTCTCTGAGGCCAGTTCTCAGAACTCTGACAGCTCGTGTCACAGCTACTATAGTCCGGTCATCACGTGGTTCCCTTCTCCACCTTCGCTATCTCTGAGACAGCTCATAGGATATGGCTCAGAATATTATCCAAGGCCTTGAAGAAGAACTGAAGGTCTTTGGCTTTGTTTAGCCACTGCTCTGTTATCACTTGGTCTCGTTGGGCTATTTTCCGTTGTCCCTTCATTTTCTCACTTTTCTGATTAAACGTACTGTTTAGCTGAAGTTTTTCCATGGCCAAAGGGCAGAGGAAGACGTGGGGACAGGGGCACCATAGGGTCCAGCTCCATTTCCATTTGAGCACCTGTTTTCAATGGTTTTGGATCACAGATAGGGTTTCCCAGGTGGCGCTCGTGGTAAAGAACCCGCCTGCCAATGCAGGAGACACAAGAGATGTGAGTTCAATCCCTGGGTCAAGGAAGACACCCAGGAGAAGAGAATGGCAACCGACTCCAGTCTTCTTGCCTGGAGAATTCCATGGACAGAGGAGCCTGGTGGGCTACGGTCCATAGGGTTGCAAAGAGTCAGACACGACTGAAGTGACTTAGCACTCAGGCACGGATCACAGATGTTTGTCTCTTGAGGGTTACTCAGTGTCCATCCGTTTACAAGAAGCAGAGCAGGGACCTGACTTTCCCGGCGAGCTGGTGGGAAATGCAGCCTGTGAATTGGGCCGAGACTCCCAGGCGCTGTCTGACCGCAGCAGGCGCTGCAGTGTCTGTCCTGTTCCTTCGCCTCCTGGCTGGGCCCAGGCACTCTCTCTCTCCCCTTCTGAATCTCGCAAAGCCCTTTCCCTCCTCATGCAGTCTCCAACGCCCATGTGCACATGTGTGTGCGTGTGTGTTAGTTGCTCAGTCGTGTCTGACTCTTTGCGATCCCATGGACTATAGCCCACCAGGCTCCTCAGTCCATGGGATTCTCTAGGCAAGAAGACTGGAGTGGGTAGCCATTGCCTTCTCCAGGGGATCTTCCCAACCCAGGGATCGAACCCTGGCCTTCTGCATCGCAGGTGGATTCTTCACCACTGAGCCCCTGGGAAGCCCCCATGACCCCCAGACATCACCTTGAATCAAAGAGAATCGACACAGTCAGTCCTCCTGCAGTCCTGGAGCCCCGTCCGCCCCGGGCTGCCTGGCTCCCAACTGTGACCCTGCAGGGTCCTCTGGTGGACATGTCCTGAGCCTGTGACCTCCCTCTTCCTTCCTAAAGGTGGAGGAGGGGCTCTGCTGTCCTTGGGGTCGGGGGTGGGGGTAGATCTGACTTCACATCTGCCCCCTGGAGGCCCTTAAGGGAGGCGGCCTTTGCTTGGGGACTCTGACAGGTGTTGTGAGCCAGGAGAGGTGTCCAGGGGAGAGGGACCCACCCTCTCACTTTGTGGGTCCTCCCCAAGGGGTCCCCCTGGTAAATGCCCTAGAGCAGGGAGCGGGTATTTGTCCTGGGATTGAAGTTCAGAAGGTTTCTAGGATTCTCTCTCTCTCAAAAAAAAATTATGTGTTTACTTGGCTCCACCGGATCTTAGGTGTGGCTCGCAGGGTCATCGATCTTCATTGTAGCATGTGGGACCTTTAGTTGCGGCTAAGGACCTCCCTCAGTCCTTCTTAAAAGTGGAGGTGGGACTTGGCTGTCCTCGGAGTGGGGGTAGGGGTGAGATCTGAAATACCAACTCTTAGTTGGGGCATATGGGATCTAGCTCCCTGACCAGGGATTGAACCCGGGACCCCTGCGTCGGGAGCGTGGAGTCTTAGCCCCCGGACCACTGGGGAAGTCCCTCTGATTCTCTCATCAGATGCAGAGGAGGCCAGAGCCCTTGGTTCTGAGCTTCTCTTTTCAGACGCTTCTACTATTTCAGAGTGAGTGATTCATTAAACTCCATGGGTCACAGTTTGATGATTCCTAGACCGCCGTCATTGTTAAGGTTCAGTATAAGCAAGAAAGAGCAGAACAGGGTGGTGGGAGAGAAAGAGCGGAGCAGGCGCAGTAGAGAGGAGAACCATGGCCTGGTCGGGGGGGGCGTCCTGCCTCCCTGGCCCAGAGCCCCGGCGTCTCCCACGGCCTGGACCTCGAGGGGCTACGTTCTCTCTAGCCTTTAAGCCTCTCCAGCACTTCCTGAAGAGCCCGCTGTTCGTTAGATGCTCAGTAATGAGCCCATTAATGTAAGTGAATGGCGTCTTCCACTGAAATGAGACTCGGATGGGGCCTGGCAGAGCTCGTCAGGACGCCACCTGGCCCAGACCTTTGGGATGTTTTTCCCCCGGAAGATGGCACGTCACTTACTGGGCATCCAAGTAACAAAGGTCCCTCTGCTCCAGACAGAATGAAACTGAAATGTCAACTGGTCGTTTGGGTTCCATTCTGGAAATAATCATGTTTCCTGCCCAGGTCAGCCTGGCTTCAAGTCCTCAGTGGTTTGATTGACAAGGGCTTCAAGAACTCTGTATTCACTTATTAGACTAATGAACAGACTGGATGGTGGCTTCCCAGGGCGAAGCTGCTGTTATGCTCCCTCATATTCCTCGGGCATAACTTACCACTGGGGAACATCTGCATTATCTAATTTATTCCTTTGAAGCATTTCATTTTTGTTGATTGCTGCTTAAAGGTCATTTCCAAATAAACATAGATCGAAAGGTCACTGCACCCAGTGGAAAAATCGTCATGAAGCAGCTTCGGTCCTGTTCAGTTCCAGTGCCAGCCTCCTCACTGGCAGAGCCTGTGCTTTTGGTTGTTTGTGGCTAATTGTGTTGCCGTTGGGGTGTCCCTGGTGGCTCAGTGGGTAAAGAATCCACCTGGAGTGCAGGAGATGCTGGAGACATGGGTTCAATTCCTAGATTGGGAAGATCCCAACCAGGAGGGCATGGCAGTCCACTCCGTTATTCTTATCTGGAGAATCCTATGGGCAGAGGAGCCTGGAAGGCTACAGTTCATAGGGTCACAAGGAGTTGGACACAACCGAAGTGACTGAACACGCATGCACGCACGCACGCATGCATTGCCCTTTGCCTCTGGGCTCTGGATTTGGGGTTGGGGGTTAGCAGTTTGGTGGCAATAGGTTCAGATCTTTGCTTATGGAAGTGCAGGCTCAGGTGTGGGTTTTGGAGACGGGGATTAAGTCATTTCCAGAAATCGCCAAGGAATAAAACAAATTCTGGCTGGCATGACTGAACAGTTATGCTCATGGCTCAGAGAACTGTGGATGCAATTTGAAGGGATTTGCTGAGTAGGATTTTGGAAGGATGGCATTTCCCAGGTGACTCAGTGGTAAAGGGGCTTCCCCTGTGGTTCAGCTGGTAAAGAATCTGCCTGCAGTGCGGGAGACCTGGGTTCAATTCCTGGGTTGGGAAGATCCCCTGGAGAAGAGAAAGGCTACCCACTCCAGTGCTCTGGCCTGGAAAATTCCATGGACTGTATAGTCCATGGGGTCACAGAGTCAGACATGACTGAGGGACTTTCACTTCAGTGGTACAGAATCTGCCTACCAACGCAGGAGACCCAGGAGACTTGGGTTTGATCCCTGGGTCAGGAAGATCCCCTGGAGAGGGAAATGGCACCCCACTCCAGTATTCTTGCCTGGATAATCCCATGGACAGAGGAGCTTTGTGGGCTGTAGTCCATGGGGTCACAAAGAGCTGGACATGACTGAGCACACACACGAAGATTTTGGAAGAACACAAGGAAGGGAGATTATGGCAAAAGACCAGGGACGTTCACTTTTGTCTGTGTCTTCCAAATAGTAAAGAAAGAAAAGACTTCAAACCGAGGCTTGTTAGCTTACTGCCAGTCCCAGGGTGTGTTCCTGGAGTAGATTATACTGTAGCCAGTTTGTGTGCCTCAGGGAAGCTGCGCTGGGTTATACATGAGTTTTCTCCATCGGCTTCCTTGGCTGGTAGATGTTCTGGGATTTTAATAAGACTTTCACCAAGTGGGCCTGATGCTCGGGCAAGCGGGGTGGGGCTTGAGAGCTGCCCACTGGGGCAACATCCCAGGCAGGTGTGGATCAAAACAGAGGGCAGGGTGCCTTCACGTAAAGATGGGCTGCCAGGATCCACATGGACAGACCTAGAGACGACCGTACTAAGCCAAGTAAGTCAGAAAGAGAAGACCGTTATCACATGACAGGACTTACGTGGAATCTACAACACGACGCACTCGACCTCATCTGTGAAACAGACAGGCTCACAGACATAGAGCAGCCCTGGGGTTGCCAAGAGGTGGGGGCGGGGGGTGAGCTGGGCGTGGGGGTTAGTGGGCACAAGCCATTATATGTAAATGGAGGAACAGCAGGGTCCTCCTGTATCTCACAGGGAACTATATTCCATCTCCTGTGATAAGCCATACTGGAAAAGAATATGAAAGGAATGTGTGTGTGTGTGTGTGTGTGTGTGTGTATGAGTGAACCATGTTGCTGGACAGCAGAAACTAACACAACACTGTAATCAGCTCTACTTCAATTAAAACAACAAAAGAATTTGCTGTCAGGTTCAGAAAGAAGAGCATGGTCAGGAGACCAAGAGGGCTTGGGAGGAAGACAAAAGGGCCCCGGAGCGCGGTGAATCAGAAGGGGAGTTGGTGGTTAGATGCGAGAGAGAGGGAAGTGGCTTACACAGAACCTATGGAATTCCACAGACTAGCTTCCATCTAAAGAGTGGGGGCAGGGACTTCCCTGGTGGTCGAGTGCTTAAGACTCCAAGCTTCCATCCCAGGGGTCGTGCGCTCCATCCCTGGTCGGGTAACTAAGATCCCACGTGCTGTGTGGCGTGGCCAAAAAGTAAATAAATAAAAATAAATTTTAAGTAAGCGTCTTTTAAAAAAACTTGAAAAAAATAAAGAGGCGGCTCGGGTCTGTGCTCAGCGTCTGCCTCCTGGCAGCTCTGAGTCTCCTGTTTTTCAGGTGGGGAAGTAGAGGCGCCATCCGTAAGAGGGCTCAGGCCCTCTGCCGCAGGACCCCGCGCTTCTCTGGGGCACACTGGTACATCAGCACACGTTGTTGTTGTTCGTGACCCCTTTTGTGACCCCTTGGACTGTAGCCCGCCAGGCTCCTCTGTCCGTGGGATTTCCCAGGCAAGAAAACTGGAGTGGGTTGCCATTTCCTTCTCCAAGGGATCTTCCTGACCCAGGGATTGAACCCGAATCTTCTACATATACACACACCTATATATATATGTATATGTACACACACATGTACATATGTATATATGTGTATATGGGTGTTTGTATATGTACATGTGGCGTGCTGTGCTCAGCTGCTCAGTCATGTCCAACTCTGCAACCCCAAGAACTGTAGCCAGGCTCCTCTGTCCATGGAATTCTCCAGGCCAGAACACTGGAGTGAGTAGCCTTTCCCTTCTCCAGGGGATCTTCCAGACCCAAGGATTGAACCCAGGTCTCCTGCCTTGCAGATGGATTCTTTACTGTCTGAGCCACCAGGGAAGCCCAAGAATCCTGGAGTGGGGTACACATACATGTATACACACGTGTATACAGGTACATATATAAACATATATGCATAAACATATGTGGTGATTTTTTTCTTTTTTATTGTTTTTGGTATTTTCCAAATTGGGAAAGGATGAGGTAGAAGCTAAGAAGATGCAGAGGCTGCACACAGCGAGCTTTGTGGCCCAAGCAGGGCGGGCAGGGGGCTCCCGGAAAGTGTGCGTGCGCTCAGCCCAGCCACACCCGAGGGGACCGTGTGGGTGGGGAGGGACCGGGGCCAGGTCGTCAGGAGGACAGTGGAAAACGCCTGTATTTAAGCTGGAGGAGGGAAGAATTGGGATGACCTGAATGCTGCCTTTAGGTCACAGGAAAGAGATGTAGGAGGTGCCAGAGACCAGGCTGCTGGGAGGAAACGCCGTGGGGGGAGACGTACCACTTTCCCTAGGCTGGTCCCCGTCACAGGTGGGGTTCAAGAAGAGGCCACACGTCCACCTCGGGGAAGGCTATATGGCCTGTTTCTGTATATCTGGTGTGCCACACCCCCAGCTCAGCAGAGGAGCACTGATTGGGTTCAGCCACTGACTTAGATAAGCCAAGGAGGTGATTTTCCGCTGTGACCCTGCCTTGACACAGGGAAGGACTGGTGGCCCTGCTTCCCCCAGGCGTCTCCCCAGGCAGCTATCCTCAATCAGAAGACCTTGCCATCCTAGATGCTGCGGTCCTTAGTGTGGGGGCGTGAGCACGGTGTCAGCCACCAGCGTCATCCGTTGCTGAGACATCACACGAGGGTTCAGTGTGTAAAGCGTGACCTCGTGCAAGGTGGCGTGTTAGCTGTCGTATGTAATTTAGACACATTCCCCGGGTGGTCTCAGCTAGAAGGAGGGCTCTGAGCCGATGGATTCATCGGTAAATTAAGCAGATTTATTTCTGAGCCACCTCCAGCGCAGGTTCATTTCTTTGGGGGCGGTGATTCAAGGCTGAGCACTCTGCTTTGGAGCTTTCGTTCTCGTAGGAAAGGCACAGCCCACCAAACGCAGCGCTACGACCACCCCTGCCCTCCACCCCCTCCACAAGGGAAGACAAAGAAGTTGCATGCTGCAAGTTATTTAAGTTTTTTATGCTGATCCCTTGCTTGTTTCACAAGATTATTATTTCTTGTATTACCAAGTATATGACTGAGCCTTCAATGGAAATGATGACTAGACTTGAAGCAGTTGATCAAATGTATAGTTCAATATGTGAAGGTGAAAGTGAAGTCGCTCAGTCGTGTCCGACTCTTTGCGACCCCATGGACAGTAGCCTGCACCAAGCTCCTCCATCCATGGGATTTTCCAGGCAAGAGTACTGGAGTGGGTTGCCATTTCCTTCTCTGGGGGATCTTCCCGACCCAGGGATCAAACCCAGGTCTATCACATTGCAGGCAGACGCTTAATGGCAACCCACTCCAGTACTCTTGCCTGGAAAATCACATGGACGGAGGAGCTTGGTGCAGGCTACTGTCCATGGGGTCGGGAGCGACTTCACTTTCACTTTTCACTTTCATGCATTGGAGAAAGAAATGGCAACCCACTCCAGTGTTCTTGCCTGGAGAATCCCAGAGACGGGGGAGCCTGGTGGGCTTACATTTATGGGGTTGCACAGAGTCAGACATGACTGAAGCGACTTAGCAGCATGCTGATCCCAAGATCCACAGCCTTATCCACATCTCTGTCAATCAGTGAGCGTTGACCCGTCACCTCTAAGTGTAACAGCCCACTGTGTTGGACTGTGCTCAACGCCAAGCCCCTATTCCGCTTCCATGCCTCCTTCAGGCCGTCTTTGCGGCTGAGCTTTCTAATTCTCCGGTGCCTGAAGAAAAAGGGCCTATCTCTCTTTCCAGGCCGGGCTTGCTTCCAGAGGCCAGGCTGGAGGGCTCAGCCCACTGCTGCTCTCTGTGACAAGTCGACCACCAGGCTCCTGTCCCGTTTCCCTCTGGCTTGCTTTGATCTGACCGTGAAGCAATTATTTTAGCCTCTAGTCAATTCCTGTCAGATTACCGAAGGACCTCAGAGCTTTACACCGGCCCTGTGAGAGAACTCGGGGCGAAAGGTGCAGAGGCTGTGGGCCGGCAGCCTGCGTGTCCCTGAGGGCTGCTTCTCGTGCTGATGTGCCCGCTGACTTCCTTGAGAATTCTGGGGTGCCAGGGCCTAGAGGATGCTTGTCTCTGAGTTCACAGGCCCTCCAAGATAACCTCGCTTGCCCGCTTGCTCAGTTGCTTCAGTTGTGTCAGACTCTTTGCAGCCCCCTAGACTGTGAGGGCTCCTCTGTCCATGGGATTCTCCAGGGAGCTGGCTCCCGGCAAGGCAGGAATACTGGAGTGGGTTGCCATGCCCTCCTCCACGGGATCTTCCTGACCCAGAAATTGAACACATGGCTCCTGCTTTGCAAGCGGATTCTTTATCTCTGAGCCACCAGGGAAGCCCTCGCAGACACCCTGAACTCACTTTCAGGGGTTGGAGCCGGCCTCTGCAAGCAGCACAGCTGTTGTCCAGATGTCCAGCCCAGCCTGTCTGTGTTCCCCATACTTTCACGCAGATGCTCTGTAACTGACGAGGAGCATCTGAGGAAGGTCACGGTGATGCCAGGAGGCTTGCGACTGATGTAGGGTCCAGAGGAAGAGCCTCTCGAAGGAAAATAAAGCTGAGAAAATGCTCGTTCATCATCACTGAATGCAGGACACATCCCTGTATTGAAGATGGTGACTAACTACAGTCTATCTTGCTGAAGAAAAGGATTCAACTTTGTCACAAGAGATTTCAGTTAGACCAAGCAACATTAGCTAAGAGAATATGCATTTTATTAAATCAAAGGCTCCGTCAACCCGAGGAGGCACCATTTTGTGAACCACTGAGAAAGAAAAAGATACAGCTCCAAACTATATGACTTGCTTAATTAAACTTGCTGCTGCTGCTGCTAAGTCGCTTTAGTCGTGTCTGACTCTGTGCGACCCCATAGACGGCACCCCACCAGGCTCCCCCGTCCCTGGGATTCTCCAGGCAAGAACACTGGAGTGGGTTGCTATTTCCTTCTCCAATGCATGAAAGTGAAAAGTGAATGTGAAGTTGCTCAGTCATGTTTGACTCTTAGCGACCCCATGGACTGCAGCCCATCAGCCTCCTCCGTCCATGGGATTTTCCAGGCAAGAGTACTGGAGTGGGGTGCCATTGCCTTCTCCCAATTAGAGATTTTTAAAGTTTTACTTATTAAAAGAACTCATCTATGCTTTGTTTTCTATTATTACATACACGTAAAGGAAAATATTGTTCTTGTTTAGTCCTCACTCGTGTCCAACTCTTTTGCAACCCCATGGACTATAGCCCACCACGCTCCTCTGTCCCTGGAATTCTCCAGGAAGAATACTGGAGTGGGTTGCCATTTCCTTCTCCAGGGGATCTTCCCAACCCCGGGATCAAACCCATGGTTCCTGCATTGACAGATGGATTCTTTACTGCTGAGCCACCAGGGAAGCCCTGAAGGAAGATACACATATACATAGATATATGTTATAAATAGATATAAGGGAATATAATTAAAGATAATTGGAAGAAGCACCATTTCATGAAACTTCTTCACATCTGGCTTTTCAGGTCAGTGTATTTAGGCAGCATCTTTTTTTCTTGTACAGTTTAGTCCTCATCTAGCGTGTTGCTAATGTAGCATTCCTTACAAGAATCCATAAAAGAAAGAAAAACGATTGGTGCTAATCTCTTGATTTAAACCGGAGATGCAGAGGAGTGCCTCGCCCGCATCGTCGGATGCCCTGGAGGGCTGGCGGGACCCCAGGCTGCCGGACACCCATCCCCAGGGCGCTGGCTCAGTAAGGCTGGGGTGGGGCCTGAGCATCTGCATTCATGCAGGATGCTGTTGCTGGTCCAGGGACCACACTTTCAGTGTGGACATAAGACTGGCCCCCTCTGCCGCCTTCGGGAATGTTACTGCCCATCTCCTCACCCATGCTCTGTGATCATCTATCTCCCAGGGGCCAAAAGATCCCCGCTCTGCTTATTCCCAACGTCCAAGACCCTAGGGAGAACGTTATGCCTAAGCCTGATCAGGCTGTCACGGCTGCTTCCCACCTGCCACGTGACTGTCGGCAGCTGTGACCTTGTGAGATGAATCGGATTTCCCAGAGGCCATGTTGCGGGTGGGGTGCTGGTTCCTGCATCTTCTTCTCCTTTAAAACATTTTTATTGGACTGTCGTTGCTTTAAGATGCTGTGTTAGCTTTTGGTGATTAGAAGAGCGACTCAGCTCTACGAGTGCATGTATCCCGTCTGTTTGGCTTTCCTTCCCGTCTGCGTCACCACGAGCACTGAGCAGAGTCCCCTGTGCTGTCCAGCGCTTCTCACTGGTTGTCTGCTTTCTGTTGTTGTTGTTCAGCGAAGTCGTGTCCGACTCTTTGCGACCCCATGGACAGTAGCCCGTCAGGCTCCTCTGTCATGGGGACTCTCCAGGCAAGAGGGCTGGAGTGGGTTGCCACGCCCTCCTCCAGGGGATCTTCCTGACCCAGGGATTGAACCCCAGTCTCCTGCGTTGGCAGGCGGGTTCTTTACCATCTGAGCCACCAAGGAAGCCCCATCTATTTTATGCACAGTATCAATCGTGTATATATCTCAATCTCAATCTCACAATTCATCCTCTCTGCCCTCACGCATCTTCATATCAACAAGAGAGAGTCATGAACCTTCTTTGCATTTCTTGAGGGAGCGTGTGGCTCAGGTGGGCCTGGAGGTAGAGATGGGAGCTTCTCCCGTCCCCACGTTTCCTGGGGTCACTCAGAGAGTGGACAGAACGGCCCAGGGTAGGGGATGGAGCTGCCAGGGCCAGGGTCTCAGGCTGTGTTTTGGGGCTGAAGATTCAGATGGTTTACTCTGGTGATTCACATGTAAACTATCCAGTCTTTTTTTTTTCCTTTTCTTTTCTTAAGCGGTGCTGTTACCAAGCCTCTGATGTCATTCAGCATGACACTCTAATAAAAAGGCAGAAAGGCCTTCCTCGTCTCTGCGGTTAAATGGTAATAAAGAGCAGCTCTGAGTGGAGGGCCAGGCGGCCGAGCCAGGGGCAGCGGGGCTGTTCGTCTTCATTAGCGTCGCTGCAGTCAGCCAGTCAGCCATCGCCCTGAATGTGGGATGGGCCCCGGGACACCCAGCTGGTTCTCTCCAGGAGCCTCCAGGGATCAGCCTGAC
The DNA here is from genome assembly GCF_027580195.1 of Bos mutus. Taxonomy (NCBI): domain Eukaryota; kingdom Metazoa; phylum Chordata; class Mammalia; order Artiodactyla; family Bovidae; genus Bos; species Bos mutus. The sequence continues at coordinate 5,207,585 of NC_091635.1, read as the reverse complement.
CTAGTTTCCGAGACTTGAACGCCTTCCCTGGCAGGCAGAAGTGCCCTAATCTCTCCCTTTGGTTCTTGCTGCCCCAAGAGTGTCTCTCTTTGTCTCAGATGATTTTCAACTGGGTACTGCTGTTGCCCCTTAGGAGACATTACTGGTCATGACAGCTGGGAGGGGACTGCTCCTGGCATCCAGTGCCCCGAGGCCAGGGATCCTGCTGGACCTCCTCCCAGGGACTGGACACCCCAACAGGGAATGCTCTGACATGTGGAGCTTCCCTGGCCGTCTAGTGGTTAAGACCCTGCACTTACAATGCAGGGGACTCAGGTTCGAAGGCTGGTCAGGGAACTAAGATCCCACATGCTGGTGGCATAGCTGAAAGAGAAAAAAATTAAAAAAAAAAAAAAAGGAATCATCTGGCACAAAATATGAGCCGTGATGCAGTGGAGGAAGTGCTGGCTAATGAACCCAGCAACCACTGGATCGAAGATGTTGTTCTGGCCTGTTGTAGTCCTTCTCTTTTTAAACTTTTTAAATTTATTTTTTAATTGGAGGATAATTGCTTTACATGCAGGCTCTTCCTTGAAATCCGGAGGAGAGACTGAAGGGAGGAAGTAAAATGAGCCTTGAAGCAGGATCCTCTGTGGGCTTCCTGCAGTGGAATGCTGTTGCCCATAATAAAAAGCTGTGATTTGCTCAACACCACTTTTGGATGGTTTCTCCTGATATTGGGGCTTCTCTGGTGACTTGGCAGTAAAGATTCCACCTGCAGTGTAGGAGACCAGGGTTCAGTCCCTGGGTCGGAAAGGTCCCCTGGAGGAGAGCATGGCAACCCAGTCCAGTATTCTTGCCTGGAGAATCCCACGGACAGAGGAGCCTGGTGGGCTACAGTCCACAGGGTCGCAGAGTCAGACACGACGGAAGTGACTGAGTGCACAACACACACACCCTGATACTGAAAAGATAAAATTTTCGGCATATGCACAGACCCACGGACTGCGTAAGCAAGGAACTTTATCCCCAGACCTCCTGCTCTGGGGTGTGAGAGTGTCTAGAGATGTCCGGGGGTCCTGTTACCTGTAGGTTTTGATTTTGTAGGTCTGGCCAGGGCCTGAGATTCCACGTCTCCACCAGGCTTTTCCCCCAGGCACTGCAAGGTGGAGCCCTGGCTGCAAAGTCGTAGGTCACTGACGGGATAGCAAAGCACGACCTTGACCTTTGGGGGTCCTAAAGCTGATGAGGGACAGGGATTGTGGCAGCCACCATTCAGTCTGGGTGATGGGAAGTTTCCAGCAGAACTTGTGCAGGAAGAGTCAGCTTTTCTTCATGTGAGTCGTGTGTGTGCAGAGACCCACTCGCGCTGGTTTGCCCAGAACCGTTCCAGTTAAAGCCCAACATCTACTACTGAGTAGACTTTGAAACTCTGCTCTGAGTCGAGTCCCCTGTGCTGTGCAGTAGGTCCTTGTTGGTTGTGTATCTTATATATGGTGATATGTATGTGTCAATCCCTGTTATATTTTAAACTAATTTCCTGTTAGTAGAGGATGCCACGGAGCCCGCACTGGACCCTGCTTGGTTCTCGCTCGGACTGTCAGTTCTGACGATGCAGGCAGCATGTGTGCGTAAATGTGTCTTGGGACAGGACCACGTAGAAACAGTTTCTTAAATGTCGAAAAGCATTATTAAGTGGGCTGATAAATATATTTCACTTGCAAAAAAAGAGAACAGAAAGAAACCAAAGTCTTGCATCCAGGGAATCCATCAGTCCTTTGAGACCTGGATGTTTGGTCACCCTGTGAGCCCCACTGTAGCCCCAGGGAAGGCGAGGTTGGATTTGCAAATTTCCTTTAGTGAGAAAGGCTCTGATTCCCGAGCTGTGGGGACTCTAGGAGAGCCTTTTTACTTATTTATTTGGCTGTGTGGAGTCTCAGTTGCAGCACAAGGGCTCTGTAGCACTCGGGCTTAGTTGCCCCAAGGCTTGCGGGATCTTGGTTCCGGACCAAGGATGGAACCTGCATCCTCTGCATTGGAAGGCGGATTCTTAACCACTGGACCACCTGGCAAGTCCCAAGGGAAGCCTTTTATTTAGTTATGTTAGTTCCTCCTCTGTTCTGGGAATGGAAGCAAGTGTGATGTCAGGAAATACCACCTCCTAACATCGGGGCGAGTTTTGTGTTACCAGGAGGATTGTACTTCTCTCCCTGTGAACCATACGGTTCCCTGAACGTCCTATTTTTCCCTTCTTCCCATCCTTGTTACCCGCTGATTCTAGATTCTTCCCCACCGTTTCCCAGGCCACTCCACGACTCTAAAACTTCCAGCATTTCCTGACTGAATGCTCAGCAGGTGAAGAATCCCCCTGCAAATGCAGGAGTCACAGGAGATACTGGTTTGATCCCCGGGTCAGGACGATCCCCTGGAGGAGGAAATGGTAACCCACTCCTGTGTTCTTGCCTGAAAAATCCTGTGGACAGAGGAACCTGAGGGGCTAAAGTCCAAAGGGTCACAAAGAGTCAGACAAGACTGAGGGACTTAAAATGCAAACACACACAGTTCTCAATGGTTTTGCCCCCAGGGAAAGTTTTGTGGTGGGTAGGAAAAAATATGTGAGATGTTTCCAGACTCTTGAGTAGTTTATATTCCCAATGAGTGACAAATATATGACTCATTTTTTTTTTTTTCTTTTTTGGGCTGCACCAAGTGGCTTGTGGAATCTTATTTCCCCAACCAGGGACTGAAGTCAGACCACCGCATTGAAAGTGCTGAGTCCTAACCACTGAACCGCCAGGACTTTCTGTATGACTCTTTTTTTTTTAAGGTCCAAGGTTTTATATAATTAAAGTCTACCAAGGGATGTAGGGGTGTAGGGTCCGTGTTGACAAGACTTTGCAGATGATCTCAAGTGGAATCCTTAAGCTGTGTCTAAACCCTCCCTGCTGTGACTCAGCCCATTTCCATGCAGTTGGCTGAACATAGGCCTTCCCTGATAGCTCAGTTGGTAAGGATTCTGCCTGCATTGCAGGTGACCCCAGTTCGATTCCTGGGTTGGAAGATCCACTGGAGAAGGGATAAGCTACCCACTCCATTACTTGGGCTTCCTTTGTGGCTCAGCTGGTAAAGAATCTGCCTGCAATGCTGGAGACCTGGGTTCGATCCCTGGGTTGGGAAGATCCCCTGGAGAAGGGAGCGGCTACTCTCTATAGTATTCTGGCCTGGAGAATTCCATGGACTGTATAGTCCATGGGTCACAAAGAGTGGGACAAGACGGAGCGACTTTTAATAGCCGAACATTCCCCCTAGTTTCTGTCTCTGGGCTTTGTTTAAACCAGTATCCCATCAAGAGTGCCTTCTCTGGGACTTCCTTGACAGTCCAGTGGTTAAGAGTCTGTGCTCCCAATGCAGGATGCGCAGGTTTGATCCCTGGTAGGGGAACTGAGATCCTGCAAGCAGCCTGAGTCAGCCAGAAGAAAGTAAATGCCTTCTTTCCTCTCTGTCCCTTCACAGCTTTCACTGCTCTGTGGGATCCCGCCCTCAGTCTTCCAGCCATTAATAATCTCTCTTGTAAAACTCTCAACATTTAATGGGTGTGGCACTGGTTTCCAGCTGAGTAGTAACCACCGAGTGTGTTAGTTGTTCAGTTGTGTCTGACTCTTTGTGACCCCATGAACTGTAGCCCACCAGGCTCCTCTGTCTATGGGATTTCCCAGGTGAAAATACTGGAAGGGGTTGCCAATGCCTTCTCCAGGGGGTCTTCCCAACCCAGGGATCAAACCCAGGTCTCCTGCACTTTGCTTAGATTCTTACTGCCTGAGCCACCAGAGAAATGCCACAGTCTGGTTCCAGAAGGGTTCAAAGATGGGGAAGCATCCTCAAGAGAAGAGAATGAATGAGCATTTTGGGGGAAGAGACCTCCTCGGGGTGGGCCCTTCTGCAAGTCCCATGCCAGCCCTGTCCCCTCCAGTCTCACCAGCCTCCTGGAGCAGCAGCTGCACTCAACTTCTTTGATTAAATTAGTGTGTAAGAGGTGTTGTGAGACGGCATTCTAGAAGTCTTGCCTGGGAGCGTGCACTATGAAAATTAAGTCTTTAAAAACTGCAGGTCACATCTCATTTACTCAACAAATATTTATTGTGCCTTCTCTGTTCACCAGAGCGAGGGTACACAGTCACCATCCTTCCCTTTAGGGCTGAAAACCGGATTGGTACCCACGGTAACCAGCGATGGACAAGGGTTGGGAGCTACTCACATAGTTAACTGCTTTGTGTGGATTTATTTGTTGTTTTCCTGGCTTCTTAGAGTCAAGGACCAGGGTTTCACTTATTCCCCGCTCCTGCAGCTGCAGTTCCCAGCTTGAGCTTCCTGAGCTTGAAGGGACTGTTTAGTCGTGTGGTTTATCCACTGTTAAAATGGACTTTCCAGATAGTGCAGTGGTAAAAAATCTGCCTGCCAGTGTAGGAGATGCAAGAGACTCAGGTTTGATCCCTGGGTCAGGAAGATCCCCTGGAGGAGAAAATGGCAATACACTCCAGTGTTCTTGCCTGGAAAATTCCATGGAGAGAGGCGCTTGGTGGGCAACAGTCCATGGGGGTCACTAAGAGTCAGACACGACCGAGCACCACCACTCGCTAATGTATCTCAAAGTTGAACAAGGCAAAGTGAAAAAGTGTCAGTCGCTCAGTTGTGACCCCATGGACTGACTGTAGACTGCCAGGCTCCTCTGTCCATGGAATTATCCAGAGGAGAGTACTGGAGTGGGTTGCCATTTCCTTCTCTGGGGATCTTCCAGACTCAGGGATCAAACCTCAGTCTCCTGCTTTGCAGGCAGTTTCTTTACCATGTGAGCTACCAGGGAAGCACAAAGGCAAGCTCACATTCAATCTCTTTGCTTTTGGTTGGAGTGATGGCCTCTTAGGTCTAGAGCCTGGTATCTCATGTTGATCTGAAGCTCTGTTGGACTCAATGCTTTCAAATTCATTTTTGGAGGGGAGTGTGGTTGGAGACCCCCAGGGGCTTAGAGAGAGAACAGGGTTACAGACCAGGTCAGCCATGCTTGTTGTAATGATCCCAGAGTAGATGTTGGTATTCAGACTGACTGACTAGAGTGCTTCCCCGCTGTGGCCATGGAAGGTTCTGGAAGAACTCACTGTAGCCATCTCCACCCCGGATGCAGGCAACTCCAGAGACAACATTCTAATGTCCAACTGTCATGTGGCAGCTTGACGGCAGCTGGGTATGTGTCAGGGCCCCGAACCGTGTGCCCTTCTGGGCCAGGATGGAGGAGAAAAGGAGCTTTAGACGTGGACGCTCTGCCCCGAGCATGTGGTCTCCCAGGAGGAGCGAGGGAGCGTCCGGGACTGTCCGAGGCGGGGCCTCTGGTAGGGGGCGGGTGCCCCCCCCTCCCCCCCCCGTCTTCGGGCACCTCAGGGCTCCCATGTTGTGTCCGAGCCAAGGCCCCTGCCAGCCATCTGTCTGTGAGCTGCAAGGCAGGAGGCGCGGCCTGCAGGGTGACAGCCCTGCCTGGTGGCGACAGACAGTCCCCAGGCTCTGGGAGGGAGTGGAGGGGGTGGCGTCCTGGGGCCTCTGGTTCTCGTCACGTGCCGACAGTCTCACCCTGCAGCTGGCCTGCGGGAGAACTAATGAGGTGGGGAAAATCCATGGGAAATGATTGATGAAGACAAATCGTGGACATTTTCAAGGGAACCTGGCTGTCCAAAGCCTCTAGGGGGTTTTGGATATAAGCGCCGCGTCCACTTGATTGACCGAGAGGCTTGTGCAGAGAGTTAGGAGACCTTAAAGTGGGTCTCACTACTGACCTTCAGTCTTACTATTTCAGCTCCGTGAGCCTTTTTTCTGTATTCCCCTTCTTTTATATCTTCTTGAAATGTGTTTAAATGATAAAAGGAACATAACGTTATAGAAAGGGGGAAAAGCTCTTCAGTCTCATCGCCCAACTGCTTTAATTGGTATGAATTCTAGTTTTTCTGTTACTTGCATGTTTTTTGCCACTGTATATTTTTCCTTTTTAAATTTTGTTTATTTATTTGGCGGCACCAAACGTTAGTTGCGACATGTGAACTCTTAGATGCAGCTCCTTGACTAAGGATCCAAACGGCCCCCCTGCACTGGGAAACTGGAGTCTCAGCTATTGGAGCACCAGGGACGCCCCACAGACGGCATGTTTCTACTGCTTCTATCACAGAGCCCCGTATCGTTTCCTAAGCTGTTACAGCGTTTATCATCTTTTAAGGAAAATTTCTTGGCCTTGCGACCAGGCACTGTAAGATTTTAGTTTGCCAACCCGGGATTGAACCCACATCCCGTGCATTGGAAGTGGGGAGTCTTAACCACTGGACCGCCAGGGAAGTCTGGATTTATCATTTTTACTAACTGCCTAAAAGTCTGCTGCATTTATGTTCTTTAATTTACTGACCTGTCCCTTTTTTTTGAGCATTAGAATGATCAATATCTTTTCTCCCTCATATTTTAAATCATGTTATTAAAAGAGTTCCTGAGAAGTCACACTGATGGATCCACCCCATTATTGGGAGCAGAGGGTCCAGGGCAATTTGCTTGGCTTCATCATTCCATTTAATTAGACAGGTGATTTTTATTTATTTATTTTTTTTTTAGTACCTTTTCTGTGTAAGGCTTTCTATCTGTATTATCTATTGCAGGTCCCGGCTGACGTTTCCAGAATATGTGGCAAGACTGTAAACCTCACCAATGACAACAACTTCGGGTAAAAGGCCAGGGTGAATCTGTGAATTCTCAGTGACATAGTATTTTTAAATATTCGTAGTAGTAGAAGTCTGTCTCACCATGAAAATGACTGTAACATCCATCCCTCTTGCTTGCAGGATGTATTAGACGAGGATTGGGAGTGTGGGTTGTTTGTTATTGGTTCCGCATGGAAAGTGCTCGAAACATTTTTGTTCGCTCCAGTATTCTGACCTGTCTCCCCATAGTCTCACTGACAATAATCATTTTCATGGTTGAGCCAGAAAGCTGTGACTCTAACCCAACAGCCTGGGAGGATTAGGGACTCACAATGGTGTGTGGAACGCGGCGGAAAGGGGGCCAATGGGAGAGGTGGATTCCAGCTCCTTGTCTCGGTCTCTGCGGCCATCTGTGAAGTGAGAGGCGGGGGCCAGAGGCTCTCAGAGGTTCTTCCTGGCACTGAATGTTGTGGTGTGGCCTCACGTGTGACCTGATAGCTTCCCTGGTGGTACAGCGGTAAAGAATCTGCCTGCAATGCAGGAGACCTGGGTTTGATCCCTCAGTCAGGAAGATCCCCTGGAGAAGGAAATGACAACCCACTCCAGTATTCTTGCCTGGGAAATCCCATGCACAGAGGAGCCTGGCGGGCTACAGTTGCAAAAGTCAGACACGACTTAGAACTAAACAACAACAAAACAAAAAAACAGTTCACCCAGTAGAAGTCCAAGAATGGAAACTGAATTAGGAAACCTCCCTCTTAGGTTGAGGCAGTAGCCATTGGCAGAGAGGCAATTTAGTCCCTTCCTCTCCCCTCCCTTTCTTGCCTTCCTTCTTTCCTTCCTGCCTCCCTCCCTGCCCTTCCTGCTCCCCTCTTCCTTCCTTCCTTCTTGCTTGTCCCATTCCCCTGGGGTTATGCTCACAGGAGGAAAACACCATCCTTTCTGGATAGGTTCACCCAGCCCTACCCTTGTCCCTATCACCAGCCCTCCGCAATCTACAGCAAATCCACACGAGATGAGTTTGGTTTCTATTCCCACTGGAGAGAGGAATAAAGCTTCTTGGAATCCTGGCTCCCTTCCCAGTCCCTGGGGCCTCTTAGGATCCTGAATGATTGTACCAGGCATATTAAAATGCTCCCGCATTCCACATTAAGTAGCCCCACCTCACACCCACCATAAAATAATCAAAAAGTTTGTAAAAATAATTTTGCTTTTGAAGTGATTTGGCTAGAAGCTTATTTAATTTCTGACTGACTGTGATTTCTTGGCCATTGTTGTGCCTACTTAAGGATTCTCTTGAAGGGAGTAAAGCTAAGCCTCAGATTGTTGTTCGAATGTAATTAAATTTGTATGAATACCAAAGTCAATAATTAACAAGGTTTTATAGACATTTCGTTAAGCACTTATTAATAATCTGCAGGGTTTTTTTGGGGGGGGGTGTTGGGGGGAGCCAAAACCCAGTATGTTTTTTTCAATTTGTAACCATTTCATAGACCCCTGGAAAAAGAGGAAATCCTGGGTGCTGGTACACTGGTTTCCTTCCTTCTTTCTTTTTTTTTAATTAAAGAAAGCAGCATTCTTTTTCTTAGATTACGCGTCTGTGTATTTGGCTGTACCAGGCCTTAGTTTCGGCACACAGGATCTCTAGTTGTGGCATGCAGACTCTTAGTTGTGGCACGTCGGATCTAATCTGGAAAGTTCCCTTTCCAGAGATCGAACCCGGTCCTCTGCATTGGGAGCACGGAGTTATAGCCGCTGGACCACCGGGGAAGTCCCACAAGCCTTCACTTACAACAGACATTCAAGGTAGTGCCTGCGACGTCGGGCCTGGCAGCATCGTGAGGGCACAGCTGTTCTCCGTCTTCTTCGCTGGTGTGTATCCAGTCCTCAGAAGTGCCTGTCGCGGAGCAGGCGTGCAGCAGACATTTGCTGAGTGACCGAATGAACCAGCAGGCTGCTCTGTGATCCATACAAGCTCTAAAAGAGCAGGCTCAAAGCAGAATTTACTTGTTCAGCGATTGACCCTTAATAAACCAAAATTCGGTTCCATAGAATTCCTTGTGAGATGCCGGGAGAGTTGTTTAAAGCCAACGTGGAAAAGATGGAAAACAGATTTATGCCAGTTATCATCTCAGAGACAGGGTTGATTTCATATTTAATCAGTGGTGCTTTTTATGTAGTAATTTTTTATGTAGTAATTCCATATCATATTAAAGCTAGCAATTGAGCAGGCTCGGGTTTGCATTTTAAATATCTCTCCCGATACCGGAAACTTCTCTCCCAATAATAGGTTTGTATACAATCCGTAGAACCTATACTTCTCTTTTTCTTCTTTTGAAATGTTATTGTCTTTTAAAAAATTTATTTGTTTTTAAATTGAAGTACAGTTGACTTCCAATGTTGTCAGTTTTAGATGTATAGCAAAGTGATTGTTACACACATATATAAATCTATTCTTTTTCATATTCTTTTCCATTATAGGTTATTACAAGATATTGAGTATCGTCCCCTATGCGATACAATAGACTCTTGTTGATTATATATTTTACATATAGTAGTGTGTACATGTTAAACCCAAACTCCTGATTTATTCCTCCCCTCCCCTTTCCCCTTTGGTAGCCATAGGTTTGTTTTCTGGGTCTGTGAGTCTACTTCTGTTTTGTAAATGAGTTCACCTGGACCATTTTTTAAGATTCCACGTATTTTTTATTGTTTGGTTGCTCAGTCTTTTGTAACCCCATGGACTGTAGCCCGCCAGGCTCCTCTGTCCATGGGATTTCCCAGGCAAGAGTACTGGAGCGGGTTGCGATTCACTTCTCCAGGGGATCTTCCCGACCCAGGGATCAAACCCGCATCTCCTGCATTGCACCCTTATCACTGAGCCACCAGGGAAGCCCTTCCACATAGAGGCAAACCAGATACTTGCCTTTCTCTGTCTGACTTAGTTCACCTAGTATGATAATCTTTAAGTCCATTCATGTTCCTGCAGTTGGCATTATTTCACTCTTTTTATAGCTAAGCAATAGTCCATTGTGGAGACGGCGATGGCACCCCACTCCAGTACTCTTGCCTGGAAAATCCCGTGGATAGAGGAGCCTGGTAGACTGTAGTCCATGGGGTCGCTAGGAGTCGGACACCACTGACGAGACTTAGCAGCAGCAGCAGCAGCAGCAGCAGCAGTCCGTTGTGTGTCTATACCACATCTTCTCTATCCATTCATCTGTTGACGGACACTTAGAGAATCTGTGTCTTTATACCCTCCCTCCGGCCTCGCTGCTGCAGGCTCAGAATCGATCATCTGAACAAAGATGAGAAAGGTGTCATGCTTGCTTACTCAGTTCCCCACCAAGCCCTCGAGGGCAGCTCTTCCCTGTACCAGGTTCAGAAAAGTGGCATCAGGTCGCTCTTGGCTCCTTTGGATGGTTTTTAGATAAAAGGCGGGTTGGAATTTCCTCTTTGTCAGCTGATCAGTCATACTGGAGAGCAGGTGTCAGGAACAACCAGGCCTGTTCCCCCTGCCAGGGACTCATTGCCAAAGCCATCCCAGGCATTTCTACTTAGGAAGCCCTGTGATGTCACAGCAGAGAAGGTAATGGCACCCCGCTCCAGTACTCTTGTCTGGAAAAATCCCATGGACGGAGGAGCCTGATGGGCTGCAGTCCATGGGGTCGCTAAGAGTTGGACACGACTGAGCGACTTCACTTTCACTTTTCACTTTCATGCATTGGAGGAGGAAATAGCAACCCATTCCAGTGTTCTTGCCCGGAGAATCCCAGGGACCGGGGAGCCTGGTGGGCTGCCGTCTATGGGGTCGCACAGAGTCAGACACGACTGAAGTGACTTAGCAGCAGCAGTAGCAGTGATGTCACAGTGTCCTGACATCAGAACCTTAAATAATCAGAACCCAGAAGAGTTGAGGGAATTGAGCACCTAGGAGGTTTGATGGTAGGTATAATTTTTTAATTCTTTTTTTTCCAATTAAATTAAAAAAAATTTTTTTTTCCCGCCATGCAATGGAACATGTGGGATCTTAATTCCCTGACCAGGGATCGAATCTTCCCTCCTAACATGCGTTGGAAGTGCAGAGTTTTAACCGGTGGACCACCAGAGGAGTCCCTGTAGGCGTGTCTTTGCAGTGACTGGAATGTAAAGATTGGCTGGGCGGTTGGTTCTTGTCTTTCCTGCATTTTAGGGGGAATCAAATGCTAACTACTGCCTTAACTGAAGCTGGATGCTTCTTGAAGGCCTCATTAAATTTTAAAGAATGAGTTTTATCAGCACTCCGTACTAAGAAGATTTATTTTATGGGATTACGCTGGGGCGTCTCAATCTCGGCACTGTTGCTGTTCTGGGTCAGATAATTCTCTGTTGTGGGGTTGTCCTGGGTGCTGATGGATGGGTAGGAGCATCTCTGGTCTCTGCCCGCTGGTTCCCTCCCATCTGCTCACGTCCCCCCCGGGGGGCAAAACTGCCCTTGGGATGCTGTCGACTTACGAGGAGAGCAGCCGGGACCGTGTGATCTGGTACAGAAATGCTGTTTTCTCATAATGATGCCAGAAGCTCAGCCTTTCTGTACACCGGTGCTAAATTGAATCTCAGAGACAGAGTTCTTGGGTGAAATTGAAAAGAATAGCTTCATTGCTTTGCCAGGCAAAGAGGGCCACGGCAGGGCAAGACCCTCAGGCCTGTGTGTCCCCACTTGGAGAAGACAGTGAGAAGTTGTATAGTAATGGTTCAAAGAGGACGTGGCCAGCTGGTGGACATTCCTCTGATGGGTTGGTGGTGAGGTCAGTGGGGGTCTGCACCATCAGTATCATCAGCCTTTAGGTTCCAGCTGGTCTGGGGTCTGCATGCTGGTGGGCAGCATTCCACTGTTAATCGTTAACTTCTCCCACCTGGAGGGGTTTCAGTATCTGCAGAACAGCTCAACAATATTGTGATGTGTATCCATTGATAGGGAAACAGTTCTCCCTGGCCTCGCATCCCCTCCCTTCCCTGATTAGCAACTGCTTCAATCTGCCCATTGGAACTCAGGGAAGGTCATGGAGGCTGAATGAAGGCTGTTTTCTGTAAGATATGGGGGACACAGAAAGGCCTTGAGCACAGGAGTGCCCCACAAGGCCCTGCTTGGTATCAGTAACTCTCAGGAAGGTCTTTAATGTGTAAAATGTAGCCAATGAATAACACTTTTGTATCTGGACAACTTATCCAATATTCAGTAAATACTGAACAGCTACTACGTGCCTTGCACTGGAGACACAGCCGTGCAGACACCCGACAAGGTCCTGCTCTCAGAAGCTCATCTTTCGGGGGGCTGAATAAATAAGAATGCCTGAGAGTGAGAAGCGCCATGAGATGATGCAGAAGGGCTTGGAAGCGCTGTATCACAGAGGGCATTGAAGGAAGGCCTCTTTGTGGGGGTGACACTTGAACTGAGACCCACATGACAGGAGGGAGCCAGCCAGGTGAAGACCTGAAGACAGGTGCTCCAGGTGGAGGCTCCAGGCGGTGTGCTCAAGGAAACAGCATGTGCAAAGGCCCTGAGGCAGGAGGAAATAAGTGCACTGTTCCTGGAGAAGGCAGAGCAGCCTGCTGAAGCAGAGTGAGGGAGGGGTACAGGTGGGTCAAAGGTGAGCAGACTCTGGTCACGTAGGGCTTCCTAGGTGGAGGGAGGCAGCTAGAGTTTCACTCCAAGGGCACAAGGAGCCCTCTGAGGGCTGGACTTCTGTCTCTAAAAAATTACTTAGACTCTTCTTTGGAGGATGGTCTGGGACCTGATGACTCAGCGGTTAAAGAATTTACCTGGAGTGCAGGAGACACAGGAGATGTGGGTTTGATCCTTGGTCAGGAAGATCCCCTGGAGGAGGCAGTGGTAACCCACTCCGATATTCTTGTCTGGAAAGTCCCATAGACAGAGGAGCCTGGCGGGCTACTGTCCATGGGGTCACAAAGAGTTGGGCAGGACTGAGCCGCTGACACTAACATTTGCTTCATCGGGGAGATGAAGTCCATGGTCAGGGCAAGATGATGAGCCAGAGCTATTATTTTGGGCAAAATGGATGAATTCTGGATATATGAGTGGGGTATACTTAGGAAATCCCCTAAAAGAGCGACCGATAAAAACCCCTGATATTTCAATAGCATTCTTTGAGCTGCCTATTACTTTCACTTCCTTAATCCCTTCCGCATATCAGCGCCAGTTCAATCGAGTTTACCATCCACACTTTGAAAGAACCAGCGCCCCAGGCTCAGGGGCTTATCTTAGTCCTCCTGACACGTCAGTGGTCAGACTTCAGGAAAGGGAAAGAAACAAGAGCCCAGAGGGGCTGAGCGAGCCCGCCCTACGTGTCCGTAGCTGATCTCCATGTGCTGGGACCCAGCAGAGCAAGCAAAGGCTCATAAAATACATGTGTATATATATATAATATGTAATGTATGTATATAAGTGGGAGTGTTAGGTGCTCAGTCATGTCTGACCCTTTGTGACCCCATGGACTGCACCCTGCCAGGCTCCTCTGTCCATGGGATTCTCCAGGCAAGAATACTGGAGTGGGTTGCCCTGCCCTCCTCCAGGGGATCTTCCCCACCCAGGGACTGAACCCAGGTCTCTAACATTGCAGGCAGATTCTTTACCATCTGAGCCACCAGAGAAGCCCCATAGTATATATAATATAATATAAATGAATGAAAGGGTGGAGCTTGAGGACAATGACCCTCCAGTCTGCCGGGGGTGGGGGCCTGGCTGGGTGGTGGGTACTTTGTTCCCTCTACAGTCGCTTGTCGGGAGCACAGAATGATTGATTATTCACAGACCTGGGATGGGAAGGTGGGTACTGAGACCCAGAGGAATATGGGATTTATCCATGGAAACCCACGTGCTGTATGGGGCTTCCTCCTGACTCCAGAGCCTAGGCTGCAGTACCTTGTAAGGGAAACAGAGAGGGAAGGAGGGAGCAGGGAGGGAGGAAGAGAGAGAGAGATGCATCCATCTCCCTTCCTTCCTGTGTGCACCAGGAGAAGGCCATGTGAGTACACAGTGAGAAGGCAGCTGTCTGCACACCAGCAAGAGAGCCCTCACCAGGCACAAATCTGCACTTGATCTTGAGCTGGTCTTGGGCTTGCAGCCTCCAGAAGTGTAAGACGATAGATGTCCAGTGTTTAAGCAACCCAGCCTGGTGTTTTCTTATGGCGGCTTGAGCTGAGATAGCTGGCCTGGCTCTGCTCTGTGTCTAAGAATCTCCTGAGGGCAGAGACCACCTACAGTCACCATGCTGTCTTCCCTTCTTGGAAGGGAAGGATATGGTGCGGTCACCAGTGTCCACGACTGACTTCTCTGGTCAAGAGAGGGATGCTCCTATCTGATCCTCTGGTCTGTGGCCACAGTGATTATGGGCAGTGTTTCTAGGTACCCTCTGGAAGGGTCATCAGATACAATACCCGACGCCCAGTTACACCTGAATTTCAGATAAGCAACAAATGTGAAATACGCTTTTAGCAGAAATATGTCCCAGGTAACAGTGAGTTGCTTGGAGAAGGAACACACAGGATATGTGCTGTGTGTTCAGCCACTAAGTCATGTCCAACTATTTGTGAGCTCATGAACTGCAGCTAGCCAGGCTTCTCTCAAAAATTATTTGTTGTTTACCTAACATTCAAATTTAACTGGATATCCAGTTATCCAGTTAAACTTGACTGGATATTTTTGACTAAACCTAGCAACCCCACCCTATGGTCCTTTCCTAGAAGGCCAGGAGAGCAAAGCACTGGTTCTCGATGAAGGGCTCTAGGATCAGAGCACCAACCCGACTAGTTCAGAACAGAAAACCTCTGCAGAGGCTTCCAGAACCAGAAGCTCAGAGGGTGCCAGCATTCTGCATTTTGATGTCTCTGGGGGTGGTTCCATTGGATGCTGTAATTTGAGGACCATTGATCTAAAGAATGATGCTGATGGTGGAGACTGCAGGTCGCATGCTCTGTTGCTCACCCGGCACGCCACCAGAATGCAGCAACCTAACTGACATCAGGCCCGTTGCAGGGCCTTGTTTCCCTGGGTTTCTGTGGCTTCCAGGGTTGTGCAGCTCTCAGTTCTACCCGCCCCAGTGTCTTCCCGAGCCCGCAGAGGCTGTGAACCAGAAAATTGATTCTCCTGCCGGATCTGCCAGTTTCAGCGGGCGGGGCGGAGCTTGGTGGCCGGGGACACGTGTGCCTGGAGGGAAGCAGGAAGTGACTCCGGAGTGGAGCCCGGAGAACCAGCAGCGGCTGCGGGGCTGATGGAAGTGGAGAAGGGGCTTGAGAGGGCACCGAAGTGAGTCGGCTCTTCTCGCCTTCGGTGCCTTTGGCGGGGCTGGAGGCCTGGGGTCTGGGGCCACCAGGAGCCGAGCGCGGGGCCTGGAAGGGCAGCCACATGCAGTTTGGAAGGAGGTGTCCCTGGGAGAGGAGGGGGTTGGAAGAGAAGCAGGGTGGCCTGGGCAGGTGGCAGAGGAGGGGGAGGGGTGCCGGGAGCACGCCCCCTGCCCCTCTCCAGGGCAAGCTGGCGGGTGTTGTCCTTCTGTTGGCAGTGGTCCCCCAAGAACCTTTTCATTCAGCACTTCCCAGTGGGCGTGTGGAGGGGGTACCCCCAGGAGCAGACCTGGTTGCAGGTCCAGCTGCCCCAAGTCCCCTCCGCCAGGCTCTGAGGCTCAGCAGGACCCTTGAACTTGACTGGGAATCTGGTTAAGGTGCGGCGGGCCCGAGGAGGTGCCTTTCTCATCAACCCCTGGTTCGGCAGGTCCTCGGACCACACTTTGAGTAGCCAGGTATTGGAGACCAGTTTCCACAGTCACAGACGCTCAGACCTGAATCACTTTGCTCAGTTCCAGTCTTGGAGTCAGGGCAGGCATGCTGGTCTCGTGAAGTGCTCTTTACACCTGTGCAGCTTTTCCATCAGCCTCTTGAAGCTGACTCTTGGAAGTGGGGTAACAGGTTTAAAAGGGAGAGAAAAGACAGAAATCTTCTATCCGCCAGGAGCCCTGCGCTGCTGTGTGTGGGGAGGTGCTGGCATCTTTCAAGCTGGAGCAGGCAGAGAATCAGCTTCCCTCCCGCAGAGGGGCCCAGGCTTATGATTTAATATCAGCTCCTGGGAAGTCTGAGCCCCGCTGCACAAGTGGCTTTTGAGCCACCCTGGCTGACCTTCCGTGTTGCCAAGGCACTTCTCTGTCCTGCCTACTGGAGAAAACTTTCTGCTCTCGGGTCTGCGTGGCGGTGGCCCTGCCGATCCTTCACAGGGCAGGAGAGCTCACTTTCTAAGCTCTGGGTCTTGTAGAAGACCTTCCAGTTTTAGATCCGTGCTTTCCATCCTGATGTCCATCCCCCGTGGAACGCTGTGCGATGCTACATGCGTGCGTGCTCCCTGGCTCAGTCGTGTCTGACTCTTTGCAACTCCATGGACTGTAGCCCGCCAAGCTCCTCTGTCCATGGGATTTCCCTGGCAAGAACACCGGAGTGAGTTGCCATTTCCTTCTCCAGGGGATCTTCCTGCATTGATGGCAGATTCTTTACCGCAGAGCCACCTGGGAAGCTCCCATAAAATATTAATTCTGATTCTGCAAGTCTGGGACGGTACTTGAGATTCTGCATTTCTAACTTAGCTCCTAAGGGGGCCCAGCGCTGCTGGTTCTGGGACCACCCTTAGAGTAGTGAGGGTTTTCTTTTAATGTTTATTTATCTTGGGTGCACCAGGGTCTTAGTGGCAGCACGTGGGATCCTCGATCTTCGTTGAAGCGGTGTGCGGGACCTTTAGTTGCCATATGAGAATTCTTAGTTGCTGCATGTGGGATCTAATTCCCTGACCAGGGATTGAACCTGGGTTGCCTGCATTGGGAGTGCAGAGTCTTAGCCACTGGACCGGCAGGGAGGTCCCTGAATTGTGAGGATTTAAAACAGCAAGAAAGAAGCTTCTCTGAGGAGCACTGGGCTGGCTTCCCCAACGATGAATCCACGGTGGCCTTGGCCTTCTCTCTGTGTCTCTTTTTCGTACATCTCAGCGTGCCCGTGCGTAAATAGAGTCTTAGAACAGTGTTTTCGCCTCCCACCAGCCCCCAGGAACACCCACAACCTTCCTTTTTGCCAGCCCACAGAACCCACATTGACTTTGGCTGTTTGGTGAATGTAAATGGTTTCCTCTTTTCTGTAGTTGCTAAAAGGCGCATTCAACGCTGAAAAACAAAGTTGTTTTTTTGTTGTTGTTATGAGCTGTCTTGGATGATAAGTACAGAGAGGATGCTAGCTGTGTGCCATTCTTTGTAAATCCTCTTTGAAAATTGTATCCACAGGGATCAGTGTAATGATCCAAATGTCTTAGTTTAGAAGCACAGACGAGTCTCTTTAGGATGCCTTAACAAGATGCCATAAGTAAAGAGGTGGGTTTTTTCTTAATGGTGTTTTTTTTCTTTATTTGCTGCAGTCATCCTCCTGAACTCCACTTAGACTATGGAGACCCAGGCTGAGTCCAGAGATTCTGTTTCGTGCTGAGGTTTCTTGGTACCTTGGCTGAGCCTGGGCGCACCTGGGCTCACCTGGGTTTACCTGTGTTCATCCTGACTTACAGCTTCCTAGATCTGAATCCTGCTGGTTTGCTGACCCCCTTGGCATAAGAGGGCCCATCTACCCTCTGCCCGGGTTTCCTTCCAGGGTCAGAGCAGAATCGACAGCTTTTGGTCTGCAAGTTCAGGGTTGCTGGCTCCTCACAGACCTCTAGGGCCTGGCAGGGCTGAGCCAGCTGGGGTCGTGTCCAGCCCTGTGAGTGCTAGAGGATCGGGGGAGCTGAATGAGCCCTTTGAGATGAGGCCTTGAGCCCCGGTGTTTATTGTACCAACTACACACAGAGCTTTTCAACAAGTGGGTCTCTCCCTTGTAACTTTCCACAGGTGAGGTGACTCCCTATCATTTCACAGCTAGAATTTAGAACATGTGCGAGTCTAGAGGAGGTCTGCCGAGCAGAACCACGAGGGAATGGTACTTCCCTTTCCTTCCTTGGTGGGCAGTGGTGTAACTTCAGCCTTGGGAGCAAAAGTACTCAGTGAGGGGGGGGGGGCGGGGGGCTTCCCAGGTGGCTCAGTGGGTAGAGAATCTGCCTGCAATGCAGGGAACTCAGGAGACGTTGGTTCCGTCCCTGAGTGGGGGGGGGGGTGGAAGATCCCTTGGAGGAGGGCATGGCAACCTGCTCCAGTATTCTTGACTGGAGAATCCCATGGACAGAGGAGCCTGGCGGCTACAGTCCACGGGGTTGCAAAGAGTCGGACGCAACTGAAGCGACTGAGCACACGCGCACATGCTCAGTGGACTGGGGGAAATGACACTTGGGTTTCGTTTCTGTGTCTTTGCTTATTCAAGATAAGCCCGCCCTTTTCAATTCAGCACATATGTTTTGGGGTGCCAGAAAACCCTATTTTATGGGGGTATCAAATGTGAAAAAGCATCATTCCTATTTTTCAACAACGAATGATATAAAAGATGAAGGAGGCAAGCCCACACAAAGAAAGCAGTGAAGACATGCCCTGGGACCGGAGTAGAGGGGAATCAGGGAACTGTGGCATCGAAGTTGGCTTTATCAGAGGATGCTCTGGGTCTGATGGCTGGAGGCTGGGGAGGAAACTGGATAAAGAGAGACTTGGAGCAGGACCACTGGGACTTGTGAAAGGTGCCGCGAATAACAGGGCTGAGCTGGAATACAGTGCCCTTTCAGGGTGCAGTGGTTGAAGAGCTGTTGGGTGAGTTGACGGTCAGCTGATGGAGTGAATCCTTGGCGGCCACGGGGGCTGCCATGAGAACTGCTCTGGAGAGCTGCTGAAAGTTCGATCAGGCTTCCTTGGTAGCTCAAATGGTAAAGAATCTGCCAGCAGTGCAGGAGATGCGGGTTCGATCCTTGGGTGAGAAAGAGCCCCTGGAGAAGGGAATGGCTACCCTCTCCAGTGTTCTTGCCTGGGAAATCCTAGGGACAGAGGAGCCTGGTGAGCTGCAGTCTGTGGAATCACAAACAGTTGGATGTGACTGAGTGACCAACACTTTCTTTGGGTGGAAGAGCTTCAGGAGGGCATCTGAGCTGGTCAACCTGTGCTCGGAGGAGACTAGACTGATGATGGATGATAGGCAAGGCTCAGGTGAAACAGGTAGAACATGCCCAAAGGCTGCAGCCAGATGTCCCAGACTCTCTCCCCCCAGGCTAAGGAATTTGCATTCTTTGCACGTCTTTAGAACTGTTTCCCAGTGCCTTCCCTTCCTTCCTGTCATCTCCTCCCCCGGTGTCTCCCTGGTTATCTCCTTTCAGAGCTGGATGGTTTCTGATAGCTGGGGTCAGCCTGGGTGAAGCCACCCAGGCCACCCAGGCTAGCCTGGGCCGGGTCAGTGACGGGTGTGCCGGCGGATCCCGTGGAGGAAGTGCGGGCCCCTTAGCGCGTGCGCGTCCCAGGGAGGGACCATGGGCGCTGACCCTCTCTGCTCCTCTGCACACAGCCGTATCCAGCATGCTCCACGGCCACAGCCCCGTGTCCCAGGCCCTGCTGGGCACCTTCTTCACCTGGGGGTTGACAGCGGCCGGGGCGGCCCTCGTGTTCGTCTTCTCTAGCGGACAGGTGAGTTGCCTCGCTTTGGTTTTGGGGGTTCGCGGGGGGGCCTTTTGTAGTGAACTCTGCCCCTTTCCTTCCCTCGCCCCCCCCACCCCAGCCCCCTGCCTGGGAGCTCATGGGCCCTCTGCGTCTCCCTTCCCGATGCCCAGTGTTTTGGCCATTAGGAGCCCCCACCTGATTTCTCTCTGCTGCCCAGGTTCTCGGGCCTGGAGCAGGTGGCAATTTGTGTGAGGTTTGACCCCCTCGCCCTGTGCCGTGAGGGGCAGAAAAGACCCTGGAAAAAGCTAGGTGGCCGGCTCTGTCCCCTTCAGCCCATTTCTAGGCTCTTCCTTTCCTCCCTCGTCCCCTTTGGGATGAACACACACAGACCTGCCCCCTGCCCCCCAGGCCCCTGAAAACCCCACCCCACCCCGTGCACCCCTACATCTCCCAGAACCCCCCTCCATGCACACTCCGTGCACCCTCCCGCCCCTCCCCAGCCCACGCCCGCCTCCTGTGCCTGGAGGCCCTGCCTCTCCTCCAGCCCAGGCTGCCCGAGTCCACGGCGTCCTGATGAATGCAGAGTCCCTGCACCCGCCGTGCTCGGGGCGCAGGCAGGGCAGCTGTGGCGAGCGGGCACGCGCTGGAGGAGCGAGGCAGACCCGCCGAGAGGCCCGGGAAGCCGGCCGGCCGGGGTCCTCTCGTGTCAGGACCTGTACAGCAGTGCTGATGTCGTCGGGAACTGGGCTGGGAGCCTGCAGAGACTGGTCCGGGTCCCAGGCTGCTGTCAGCAGGCGACCCAGCGCCCCGCCCGTCTCCCGACAGCTGTGCCAGGTCCCCCAGGGTCCTGTCCTCGAGCCCTTCTGGGGTACAGCAGCCCGTGTTTCCATCTTGCCCAGTTTCAGTTGCGTTTAGAAGCAGAGATCTAAGTCGGAAGAGCTGGGTTCTGGCTGACCGGCTGGCCGCAGAGACCTGAGTGGAAGTCCACAGGTCCCGAGTGAGCCCGGTCGGTGCTGTGGAGGCCGCTCGGAAGCGAGAAGCCATCGCAGAGGTGCCCCCTCCCCTGGGAGCTGAGAGCTCCTAATCTGTCTCCCGTTAGTGTTGCCCCCAGGTCAGTAGGAGGAACGGCTGAGACACTTCTCTGTGCAGAGGCGTGTCGGGGGTCCCCACGAGCACTCACAGATGCCGTGATTCACTAGACGGGCTCGTGGGACTCGGCACATGGCTGAGCCACGTCGTCGTCGCTAAGGTCTATCACAGCGAAAGGACACAACAGCTACATCAGGGTCTGGGGAGATCTGTGCACAGATTTGGGGTCTGACGCGCCCTTCCTCCTATGAGGAGGCACAGAGCGCGCTCCTTCCCCAGCAGTGACAACGTGGTAACACGTGGACGATGTGTCTGCCCAGGGACGCCCAGTACCGGCTCGGTCCTCAAGGTCTTTACTGGGGGCTGGCCACAGAGGCAGCTGAGCCACCAACCCAAATTCCAGACTCTCAGAAGGAAAGCAGCTGTCCTGGATAAATCACCTGGTTTGTGAAATGGGCACAGGGACCCACTCTTATCGGTCAGGGATGGGGGAGCAGTCCCAGTGCCAGCTTCCCAGGAGCCAGCTAAGGACCAGCCTTGGGAGCAGGCTCAGCTGGGCTAGGTGAGCCCTCTCTGCACAGGAGCCGTGCCAGAGAGGTGGGAAGGGCCAGACATGAGGGAATAAAGCCAGCTGTGGACGGGAGTGCCCAGAGGCAAGCACTTCTCCTCCTGCCCCGGCGAACCTCAGTTTTCACCCAGCTGATATAGGGGCTTCAGTGAGGATTCCTGGGGATGATGGACACTCAGCCATCTCCACTGCTATCAACAGCAGCTTAAGTTCACTCGAAATTCTTTTTTTTTTTTTTTTAACATTTGTTTATTTGGCAGCAGTGGGTCTTAGTTGAGGCACGTGGGATCTAGTTCCCTGACCAGGGGTCAAACCCAGGCCCCCTGCCTTGGGAGCACAGAGTCCTAGCCACTGGACCAGCAGGAAAGTCCCCCAAATTCATTTTCTTGATTGAAAAAAAATCGTATTGTGATTGTAGGGAACTCAAAAAATGTGGAGAAGCCGAAAGAAATAATAAAAAACGTTCCCAATCTCACTTTTCTGAAAGGAAAACTGAAATATTTCTTCAAGTTTATTTGGCTGTATTTGAGTATACAAATACAGACATATCTGTTTTCTGTATATAATGAGGATCAAATTATGAATTTTTATAATGAGCATTTTTCACTGGATGTCATAGGCATCCCTCCCTAACCCTAAATGGTTTTTTGATTATTTTGATTAGTTACTTAGATAGCTGTAGAACATCCTGCCGTAAAAATGCAGTGCAGTTTATTTAGCCAGTCCCCAACAGCTGGACAGTTAGTTTATGACTGAACAATAGCAACTGTGTCCATGTGGCTAGAGATTATATAACTTAGGCCCCTCCTTAAAAAGAAAATCTTTTTATTGAAAAACACAACGCATATAGAAAAATGCACATTTTATGGACTTCCCTGATGGTCCAGTGGTTAAGAATCCACCTGCCAATGCAGGGAACACGGGTTCGATCCCCGGTGTGGGAAGATCAACTAAGCCCACGCACCTCAAGTACTGAGCCCGAGATCCGGAGCCCTCGAGCCGCGATAAGAGAAGCCACTGCGATGAGAAGCCAGGGCACCACAGCTGGGGAGCAGCCCTCACTTGTCACGGCTAGACCCAGCACACCCCAAAATACAGAAATAATTTAAAGAAAGGAAAATGCATTTTCTAAGTGTACAGCTTGATGACTTTTCACCAGTGTCCATGGAAATAGCGCCCAGATCAAGTACTAGAATAGGATCCCCCCAACCCCTGACAGGCAATGCCAAAGAATGCTCAAACTACTGCACAATAGCACTCATCTCACACGCTAGTAAAGTAATGCTCAAAATTCTCCAAGCCAGGCTTCAATGATATGTGAACCATGAACTTCCAGATGTTCAAGCTGGTTTTAGAAAAGGCAGAGGAACCAGAGATCAAATTGCCACCATCTGCTGGATCATCGAAAAAGCAAGAGAGTTCCAGAAAAACATCTATTTCTGCTTTATTGACTATGCCAAGGCCTTTGTGTGGATCACAATAAACTGTGGAAAATTCTTCAAGAGATGGGAATACCAGACCACTTGACCTGCCTCTTGAGAAACCTGTATGCAAGTCAGGAAGCAACAGTTAGTACTGGACATGGAACAACAGACTGGTTTCAAACAGGGAAAGGAGTTTGTCAAGGCTGTATATTGTCACCCTGCTTATTTAACTTATATGCAGAGTACATCATGAGAAACGCTGGGCTGGAAGAAGCATAAGCTGCAATCAAGATTGCTGGGAGAAATATCAATAACCTCAGATATGCAGGAGGAAAAGGGGACCACAGAGGATGAGATGGCTGGATGGCATCACGGACTCGACGGACGTGGGTTTGGTGAACTCCAGGAGTTGGTGATGGACAGGGAGGCCTGGCGTGCTGCAATTCATGGGGTCGCAAAGAGTCAGACACGACTGAGTGACTGAACCGAACTGAACTGATGGAGATAACAGCACCCTTATGGCAGAAAGTGAAGAAGAACTAAAGAGCCTCTTGATAAAAGTGAAAAGCGGAGAGTGAAAAAGTTGGCTTAAAACTCAACATTCAGAAAACTAAGATCATGGCATCCGGTCCCATCACTTCATGGCAAATAGATGGGGAAACAGTGGAAACAGTGTCAGACTTTATTTTTTTTTGGCTCCAAAATCACTGCAGATGGTGACTGCAGCCATGAAATTAAAAGACTCTTAATCCTTGGAAGGAAAGTCATGACCAACCTAGACAGCATATTCAAAAGCAGAAACATTACTTTGCCAACAAAGGTCCGTCTAGTCAAAGCTATGGTTTCCAGTGGTCATGTATGGATGTGAGTTGGACTATAAAGAAAGCTGAGCACCGAAGAATTGATGCTTTTGAACTGTGGTGTTGGAGAAAACTCTTGAGAGTCCCTTGGACTGCAAGGAGATCCAACCAGTCCATCCTAAAGGAAATCAGTCCTGGGTGTTCATTGGAAGAACTGATATTGAAGCTGAAACTCCAATACTTTGGCCACCTGATGTGAAGAGCTGACTCATTGTCAGACCCTGATGAAGACCCATATGAAGACCCATGTAAAGACCCTGATGCTGGGAAAGATTGAAGGCAGGAGGAGAAGGGGACAACAGAGGATGAGATGGTTGGATGGCATCACCGACTCGATGGAGACAGGGAGGCCTGGCGTGCTGCAGTCCATGAGGTCACAAAGAGTTAGACACGACTGAGCGACTGAACTAAACTGAGCTGAACTGAACCCCTGCCCTCCCCTGCAGCAATCCTTTCAGGGTCCCTTGCAATCCCTACCCCAGTCCCCTACTGCATTCCAAGGGCAGCCCCTCTCCTGGTCTCCAACAGCAGAGTTTCGTTTTCTCTGTTTTGTAGAGTGTATTGTATAGTGTATGCTCTTCTATGTCTGGCTGATTTCACCCTATTTATTGCTCAGTTGGTAAAGAATCCACCTGCAATGCAGGAGACCATGGTTCAATTCCTGGGTCGGGAAGATCTGCTGGAGAAGGGATAGGCAACCCACTCTAGTATTCTTGGGCTTCCCTTGCGGCTCAGCTGGTAAAGAATCTGCCTGCAATGCGGGACACCTGGCTTTGATCCCTGGGCTGGGAAGATCCCCTGGAGAAGGCAAATGCTACCCACTCCAGTATTCTGACCTGGAGAATTCCATGGACTACAGTCCATGGGGTCACAAAGAGTTGGACACGACTGAGTGACTTGCACTTTCACCGTTTTTGCATTTCCCGAATGCCGCTGCCTGACTGTGAGCTCCAGTCACGTGTGTATGCATGTTCTCCTTCCTACATGGTGTTCTCTGTGTGTATACATCTTCGTGACCTATCCATTCTGCCTCTGTGGACCTCTGGGTAGTTTTGAGTTTCAGCTCTCACAAGTAGTGCCATAAAAAGCATTTTTGCCCACAAGTCCGCTGAATCCAAGTATGTGTTTCTGTTGGTAATTACGCATGGCCCTCACTGCTGAGTCATGGGGCATGCTGATGAAGTTTCACTTTGAGCGGATGCTGCCAGCTTTCCAAAGTGGATGGACCAGCTTGTATGCCCACCTGCAGTGCGGGAGGATTTTGGTTGGTCCACGTGCTCCTTGTCAGTACTTGTCAATTTCCAACTTTATACCAGCTCCTTAGTGAAGTCGCTCAGTCGTGTCCGACTCTTTGTGACCCCTACCAGGCTTCTCAGTCCGTGGGGTTTTCCAGGCAAGAGTACTGGAGTAGGTTTCCACTTCCTTCCCCAGGGGATATTCCCGACCCAGGGATCGAACCTGGGTCTCCCGAATTGTAGGCAGACGGTTTACCCTCTGAGCCACCAGGAAAGCCCATACCAGCTCCTTACTAAAGGTTTATAGCCATGGTTCACAGGGAGCGCTGAGAAAGATGTAAAGCACGTGGACCAATGCGAGCCAAGGGTCGTGCTAAATGAAGCCTCTCATTGGTTGTGGAATGCATGGACGGTTTAAAAAAAATTTTTCCCCCCTGACTCTTGGCTCATTTTATAAAGACGTGGGTCCAGGGTTCCAGATATATTTGCATGTCTTTATTCATGTGGCTTTCTTAGGCTTATGATTGCCTCCTATCCCATGAAACGTTTCTTAGAAACTGAAACATCTTTTTTTCATTTTCAGAGGCGGATCTTAGATGGAAGCCTTGGCTTTGCTGCAGGGGTAAGTCAGCACATGGTGGGAGGGATCTGAGTGGAGAATGTTTCTTCTGTTATTTCTCTGCCAAGGCGTATTTCCAGCCTCTGCCCTTGTGGCCACGTTCCCCCTTTGTAATCTCCAGTTGCCAATGGCTCCCTCTGATCGCTGACCCTGTTTGCATCCAGCAAAGGCAATGCCCCTGCCTTTCCTTAGACAGAGAAAGAGGCTTGTTGGCAGCCGTCTCAGGACTTGTAAATAAGTATTCCAAGTGAGGTATATATGTTTAGGGAGGGCTTAGCACAGAGCTCTGTTGGCACTAATCAAATACGTTCTTTACTCCTCCTTGTCACCCATAAGACCTTATATTATGGGTATTTTCAAACACGTACAAAAGTGGAGAGAATCCCATAAGGTACCCCCAGCGTCCCCACAGCTCAGCTTCAATCATTAGTGACATTTGCTAAGCTCATTTAACATACCCCTCCTCCCCCAACCTCCCTCCGCCTAGTATACGTGGGAGGGAGACTGTTTTGTAAAAGCAAATCTCAGACATCATATAATTTCACTTGTAAATTCAATGCACAACTCTAACTGAATGATGATTAAAAAAAAGAAAAACATAGTTGGCATGGTATTATCACACCTACCAAAATTAATATTTCCTTATTAGTATCCAATATTTGACTTCACAGACTTCCTCTGTTTTTCAAAGGTGTCTCCTAAAACTGTTTTGTTAGAATCACGATCCAAACAAGATTTTCATGTTCAATTTGTTTCCTTTTTTGGGGGCATAGCTCAAGGTTTACTGGGTCTTAGTTCCCTGACCAGGGATGAAACCTGGGCCTTGGCAGTGACGGCATCAAGTCCTAACCACCGGACCACTGGGGAGCAGCCTTGAATTTGTTTCATACTGAGTATCTTCAGTCTCTTTTATTATTTAACAGTACTCTCCCCCACCCCACCATTTCCACCCCTACCCCTAGTAACTTGTTAGAGAAGCTGAGTCGTTGGTCTGTAGAACGTCCCATGATTTGACCTTGGCGGATTGCCTCCTGGTGCTGTTGAACTTGTTCCTCTGTCCCCTGGGTCTCCCGTAAACTGGGAGTCAGACCTAGAGGCTCACTTAGTGCGGATTCCATTTTCTAGGCATGAATACCACCTGGAGGTGCTGTGTATTCCACTCTCATCAATCACATTCAGTTCAGGTCAGTCGCACAGTCGAGTCCGACTCTTTGCGACCCCATGGACTGCAGCACGCCAGGCCTCCTTGTCCATCACCAACTCCCACTCAAAGTCCAGCTCAAACTCATCCCCATTGAGTCAGTGATGCCATCCAACCATCTCATCGTCTGTCATCCCCTTCTCCTCCTGCCTTCAGTCTTTCCCAGCATCAAAGTCTTTTCCAGTGAGTCAGCTCTTCGCATCAGGTGGCCAAAGTATTGCAGTTTCAGCTTCAGCATCAGTCCTTTCAGTGAATATTCAGGACTGATTTCCTTTAGGATGGACTGGTTGGATCTCCTTGAAGTCCAAGGGACTCTCAAGAATCTTCTCCAACACCATAGTTCAAAAGCATCAATTCTTCAGTGCTCAGCTTTCTTTATAGTCCAACACTCACATCCATACATAACTACTGGAAAAACCATAGCTCTGACTACATGGACCTTTCTGGCAAAGTAATGTCTCTGCTTTTGAATATGCTGTCTAGGTTGGTCATAACTTTTTTTCCAAGGAGCAAGCATCTTTTAATTTCAGGGCTGCAGTCACCATCTGCAGTGATTTTGGAGCCAAAAAAAAAATAAAGCCTCTCACTGTTTCCATTGTTTCCCCATCTATTTGCCATGAAGTGATGGGACCAGATGCTATGATCTTAGTTTTCTGAATGTTGAGTTTTAAGCCAACTTTTTCACTCTCCTCTTTCACTTTCATCAAGAGGCTCTTTAGTTCCTCTTCACTTTCTGCCATAAGGGTACTGTTATCTGCATATCTGAGGTTATTGATATTTCTCCCGGCAATCTTGATTCCAGCTTGTGCTTCATCCAGCCTGGCATTTCACAAGATGAACTCTGCATATAAGTTAAATAAGCAGGGTGACAATATACAGCCTTGACAAACTCCTTTCCCTATTTGGAACTGGTCTGCTGTTCCATGTCCAGTTCTAACTGTTGCTTCTTGACTTGCATAAAGATTTCTCAGGAGGCAGGTCAGGTAGTCTGGTATTCCCATCTCTTGAAGAACTTTTCACAATTTGTTGTGATCCACACAGTCAAAGGGTGTGGCGTAATCAATAAAAGAGTAGATGTTTTTCTGGAATTCTGTTGCATTTTTGATGATCCAGCAGATGTTGGCAATTTGATCTCTGGTTCCTCTGCCTTTTCTAAATCCAGCTTGAACATCTGGAAGTTCTCGGTTTCCATATTGTTGAAGCCTAGCTTGAAGAATTTTGAGTATCACTTTGTTAGCATGTGAGATGAGTGCAATTGTGCGCTGGTTTGAACATTCTTTGGCATTGCCTTTCTTTGGGATTGGAATGAAAACTGACCTTTTCCAGTCTTGTGGCCACTGCTGAATTTTCCAAATTTGCGGGCATATTGAGTGCAGCACTTTCACAGCATCATCTTTTAGGATTTGAAATAGCTCAACTGGAATGCCATCACCTCCACTAGCTTTGTTCGTAGTGATGCTTCCTAAGGCCCACTTGACTTTGCAATCCAGGATCTCTGGGTCTAGGTGAGTGATCACACCATCGTGGTTATCTGGGTCATGAAGATTTTTTTGTATAGTTCTTCTGTGTATTCTTGCCACCTCTTCTTAATATCTTCTGCTTCTGTTAGGTCCATACCATTTCTGTCCTTTATTGAGCCCATCTTTGCATGAAATGTTCCCTTGGTATCTCTAATTTTCTTGAAGAGATCTCTAGTCTTTCCCATTCTATTGTTTCCCTCTCTTTCTTTGCATTGATCATGGAGGAAGGCTTTCTTATCTCAGCTTGGTATTCTTTGGAACTCTGCATTCAAGTGGATATATCTTTCCTTTTTTCCTTTGCCTTTGGCTTCTCTTCTTTTCTCAGCTATTTGTAAGGCCTCCATAGACAACCATTTTGCCCTTTTGCATTTCTTTTTCTCCTGGATGGTCTTGATCACTGCCTCCTGTACAATGTCATGAACCTCTGTCCATAGTTCTTCAGGCACTCTGTCTATCAGATCTAGTCCCTTGAATCTATTTCTCACTTCCACTGTATAGTCATAAGGGGTTTGATTTAGGTCATACCTGAATGGTCTAGTGGTTTTCCCTACTTTTCTCAATTTAAGTCTGAATTTTGGAATAAGTAGTTCATGATCTGAGCCACAGTCATCTCCTGGTCTTGTTTTTGCTGACTGTATAGGTCTTGTTTTTGCTGACTGTATAAATCTTCTCCATCTTTGGCTGCAAAGAATATAATCTGATTTCAGTATTGACCATCTGATGATGTCCATGCATAGAGTCTTCTCTTGTGTTGTTGGAAGAGGGTTTTTGCTATGACCATTGCGTTCTCTTAGCAAAACTCTGATAGCCTTTGCCCTGCTTCATTCTGTATTCCAGGCCCAAATTTGCCTGTTACTCCAGGTATTTCTTGACTTCCTACTTTTGCATTCCAGTCCCCTTTAATAAAAAGGACATCTTTTTTGGGTGTTAGTTCTAGAAGGTCTTGTAGGTCTTTATAGAACCGTCCAACTTCAGCTTCTTCAGCATTACTGGTTGGGGCATAGACTTGGATTACTGTGATACTGAATGGTTTGCCTTGGAAATGAACAGAGATCATTCTGTCATTTTTGAGATTGTACCCAAGTATTGCATTTTGGACCCTTTTGTTGACTATGATGGCTACTCCATTTCTTCTAAGGGATTCCTGCCCACAGTAGTAGATATTATGGTTGTCTGAATTAAATTTGCCCTTTCCAGTCCATTTTAGTTCACTGATTCCTATAATGTTGATGTTCACTCTTGCCATCTCCTGCTTGACCACTTCCAATTTGGCTTTGATTCATGGACCTTACATTTCAGGTTCCTATGCAATATTACTTTTTACAGCATCAGACTTTACTTCCATCACCAGTCATATCCACACCCGGGTGTTGTTTTTGCTTTGGCTCCGTCTGTTCATTCTTTCTGGAGTGATTTCTCCACTCTTCTCCAATAGCATATTGGGCACCTACTGACCTCATGAGTTCATTTCTCAGTGTCATCAGTCACATTAGCAGGCACGTTAGTTTGTGCTTTTCCCTTTCCATTGAGTCAAATTTGGTTCCTTGCTCCTGTTTTTGTACTTCTGTGATCTGCAAAACCTGGCCTGAGGGTGGGACCTCCTGAGAGTCCTCTAAGCCAGTAACTCTGAGATCAGAGTCTGTGGAAGCATTCTAGGTGTTCCATGGGGCACAGAGAGTTGTTGCAAAATCAGTGTCCGTGTCCTCAGCTTCCAGTTTTGTTCTCTTTGGCCAAACTGCTGTGCCTAAGAATATCCCAAGGCGGATTGTGCCTTCCCACCTTCTGCGACACAGCTGCCCTCTCCTGCTTTATCAAAGGAAGATGCTCTCTTGCCTTGGTTCTTTGCCTCTGAGTAGCAGCATCTCCACACACAGACGGAGTGACCCTTGGTGTGTGGGTGCTGGGGTGGAGATGATGATCAGATCACTGATCACTGGACACAAATCCTTTAGCAATTCAGATACTGTCCTTTCAGGGAAATAAGATCCCTAAAGCCACATGGTGTGGCCAAAAATAAAGAGAGAAAGAAATCCTTTAATGTAAATTTCCCTGGTGGACCAATGCTGAAGCTGAAACTCTAATACTTTGGCCACCTGATGCGAAGACCTGACTCATTGGAAAAGACCCTAATGCTGGGAAAGATTGAGGGCCAGAGGAGAAGGGGATGACAGAGGATGAGATGGTTGGATGGCATCACCGACTCAATGGACATGAGTCTGAGTAAACTCTGGGAGTTGGTGATGGACAGGGAGGCCTGGCGTGCTGCAGTTCATGGGGTCACAAAGAGTCCGACACGTCTGAGCGACTGAACTGAACTGAACTGAACTGCTCTGGGATTTGGGGCCTTAGTCAATGGCACCCCACTCCAGTACTCTTGCCTGGAAAATCCCATGGCTGGAGGAGCCTGGTAGGCTGCAGCCCATGGGGTTGGGAAGAGTTGGACACGACTGAGCAACTTCCCTTTCACTTTTCACTTTCATGCACTGGAGAAGGAATGGCAACCCACTCCAGTGTTCTTGCCTGGAGAATTCCAGGGATGGCAGAGCCTGGTGGGCTGCCGTCTGTGGGGTCGCACAGAGTCGGACACAACTGAAGCGACTTAGCAGCAGCAGCAGCAGATACAGTTCAAAGAACAAAATTCCCTGGTGGTCTAGTGGTTAAGACTCTGTGCTCCCAATTGCGGGGAGCCCAGGTTCAATCCCTGGTCAGGGAACTAGATCCCACATGCTGTCACTAAAGATGCCACATGCCACACCTGAGAGCCAGAGTAGCCAACTAGGTAGATAAATAAAAAAATTTAAAAAAAAAAAATGACAGTATTAGAACAAAATATTTGTTTTTTCTATCTTCTTTACATGAATACGTTTTCTTTGTTTAAGAAAAAAAAACTTGAACCACTTAATGTTTATTCACAGATATATGAATGAAAACTGAAAAAATTAGAAAAAGGCCTCATCCTTGAAAATAAGTATTTCCAAGAATAAATATTATTAGACTTTTGAATATCTAATAATTATGAAATGGTAGATTAAATTTTTGCTGTTATGAATCTGTTCTCAACCACTAATAGTTTTAATAGTCATTCAATCCAGGAAATTGTTATTTAAGCAGTTAGAACTCTAGGCTCACAGGAAATTAAAAAAAATTAAATTAAAATGTGCATAGATATTTTATTGCAAACCAGTATGAGAAAGAAACCAATAATAGCCTTTCTAGCATAAAATATAAGTTGCTCTAGGATAAAATTCGGTGGGAAAATGGAATTGATATACTAATCAAGGAGAAAAAGGAATGGTATACATTTTTTGACTTTTGAATAATAGCTAGCTCTTGTGTTTTTGTGTGTAGAATATAACCCTGGAACAGAAAAGTACATAAGACATAAACACACAACTTATTTTGTGTACATTTTTAAGTGGATAACAGAGAGAATCAAATCCCTATGCTGTTTATTTTTATTTAATTAATTTTTTTTGGCT
Source organism: Bos mutus (assembly GCF_027580195.1). Taxonomy (NCBI): domain Eukaryota; kingdom Metazoa; phylum Chordata; class Mammalia; order Artiodactyla; family Bovidae; genus Bos; species Bos mutus. Next base: position 5,176,305 of record NC_091635.1, on the reverse strand, counting down.
GCATGGCTTTTGGGATCTTAGTTCCCCAACCGGGGATTTAACCTGGCCCTCAGCAGTGAAAGCACCAAGACCTAAGCACTGGACGGCCAGGGAAAACTCCCTCCTACGCTGTTTAGATCCCAGTGGGTCCATTTAAACGACGGATGAAATAGTTTTATTTAAGCACACCGATATTTACATGCCAGAATTTACATCTTTTGTGCCTCTTTAAATTTGAGATGAAAGCATTTTATTTTTTAATTGTTACTTTAAGAACTTTGTCGCCGATTGCAGTGTGGTGTTAATTTCTGCCGCACAGCAACGTGCTTTGGTTCTGTGCATTTGTATTCTTTTCTGTTACGGTTCATTCACAGGATATTGGTCATATGTCCCTGTGCTGTGCAGTAGGACCCTGCCGCTCATCCACTCCGTGTATAAGAGCTCCATCTCTTATTCCCACACTCCCTCTTCACTCCCGCTTCTTGTTCCTCCCCCTGCCCCTTGGCCACCACACATACGTTCCCTATGTCTGCGGGTCTGTTTCTTTTTGTAGATAAGCTCATCTGTGTCACGTTTTAGATCCCACATGTGAGTGATATCCTATGGTGTTTACCTTTCTGCCTTACTTCCCTTAGTGGGATCATCTCTAGTTGCTTCCGTGTTGCTGCCAATGGCCTGATTTCCTTCTGTTCTATGGCTGAGTAGTATTCCACTGTAAACATGTGGCACATCTTCTTTATCCATTCATCTGCTGTTGGACGTTCAGGATGCGTCCATGTCTTCAGGGAGCAGAGCTGGGATGTGAACCCTCTGACTGTTGAGTCCCAACAGTTAAAGCTCAGTGCCTCCTAGATGATGTCTGGACCAGCTGCCTCTATTTTACAGACAAGAAACAGAACCACAGAGAGTAAATTACTTATCCAGAATTAAAAAATGCTAGATGGCATGGAGCTAGGATGAAACCCAGATGAGAAGTCGGGGGCTGTCAGCATTGAGCTGTGACCTTGGGGAGGCTCCTTGGTCGTCTTGGACCTCAGCTGAGTCTGCTGGAGTCTGGGGGTGTTGGAAGGGATGGTTCCTTAAGAGCGTCTTCGATCTGCATGTCTGAAGGGGTGAGTTTCCACGGAAGTTAGCGTCTCTCTTTTGTTGTAAAGCAATTACAAAGCGTTTCAGTCGGTTTCCAGTCCACCTATTCCCCTACGCACCTATTAACGGTAAATTTAAACTTGCAATCGAACGCCCTTTCACCCAAGTGAGAAAAGCACTCACGGCCCCCGGAGATGAGCATTTGGATGGATTTGGACAAAGCATCGAGGGTCACCGTTTTCATTTTCTTTGCTCTGGCCCTGATGTCTCTTTTTTGTGAGGTTTGAACTAACCAGGGTTCTCTAAATCAGTGTATATTCTCTCTCAAGGAAGAAGTACTTGTGCAGAATAAAAATGACCATGAAACTGCCGAAGAGAAAGGCCACCAATCAAACAGCTCACTGCTAGGCATGAAAAGGCAATTTAATATCCATTATTTAATCGCACAGGGAGCTGGGTCCTTATGAAAGATGTGATTTTTCTTAGGGACATTTTGGCTGAGTCGGCTTTTGTGCTGCAAGTGGTGAGTGGCGTTTTCTGCAAATAACCGTCGCACTGTTGGAAGTTAATGATGCTCTCCAGTGAAGGCCTCGGAGTCTGGAGGGATGATGGTGACCAGCTGTTCTCCATCTCCGTGGAGAAATGGATGGGAAGAAATGGGCTTAAGTCATTACATGAGGGATTCAGGGAGGAGATTTCAGCCAGATCCACTAGAAAGGTTTCTCCTAGAGAGGATAGTTGAGTGAGAAGGGCCAGGGTGCAGGGAGTAGCCACTGAGTTGGGTCAGAAAGCCTACCTTTTATTTATTTTCAAAATAATTTTACTGACTTATTTATTTATTTTCTTTTTTTTTTTTTAAATTTTATTTTATTTTTAAACTTTACAAATTGTATTAGTTTTGCCAAATATAAAAATGAATCCACCACAGGTATACACATGTTCCCCATCCTGAACCCTCCTCCCTCCTCCCTCCCCATACCATCCCTCTGGGTCGTTCCAGTGCACTAGCCCCAAGCATCCAGTATCGTGCATCGAACCTGGACTGGCATCTCGTTTCATACATGATACGGAAGCAACCTAGATGTCCATCAGCAGATGAATGGATAAGAAAGCTGTGGTACATATACACAATGGAGTATTACTCAGCCATTAAAAAGAATACATTTGAATCAGTTCTAATGAGGTGGATGAAACTGGAGCCTATTATACAGAGTGAAGTAAGCCAGAAAGAAAAACACCAATACAGTATACTAACGCATATATATGGAATTTAGAAAGATGGTAACAATAACCCTGTGTACGAGACAGCAAAATAGACACCGATGTATAGATCAGTCTTATGGACTCTGTTGCAGGGGGAGAGGGTGGGAAGATTTGGGAGAATGGCATTGAAACATGTATAATATCATGTATGAAACGAGATGACTTATTTATTTTTGGCTGCATTGGGTCTGTGTTGCTTTTCTCTAGTTGCAGCAAGCAGAGGTTCCTCTCTATTTGCAGCGTGGGGCGAGGGCTCCTCATTGCGGTGGCTTCTCTTGTTGCGGACACGGGATCTAGGGTGCGAGGGAACCAGCTGCTGTGGCCCCTGGGCTCAGTCGCTGTGGCTCCCGGGCTCTAGGGCACAGGCTTGACAGTTGTGGCCCGTGGGCTTAGCTGCTTTGCGGCATGTGGGATCCTCCCGGATCAGGGATCGAACCCAGATCTGCATTGGCAGGCGGGACTCTTTGCCACGGAGCTGCCAGGGAAGCCCAGGCCTACCTTTTATATTCCCGGCTGTACAGATCCTAGATTACGAACTAATAATTGCTGTTACTAATTGAATTTGAGCAAACTCCGGGAGATAGTGAAGGACAGGGAAGCCTGGTGTGCTGCAGTCCATGGGGTTGCAAAGAGTCGGACACGACTTAGTGACTGAACACACACACACACACACACAATTGCTGTTGCATTTTCCCCTTATTGTCTGAGACGTAGGGAAGCCTGGCATGCGCTCATGGGGATTTTTCAATGTGAGGTCTTTTGGTCACACTAAAATGGGCTGAACCCCCAACAGACAGTATGAGCACTCCGATGGGCTCTGATGAGACTCCTGCAAAGATCATGGCTCTTGTTTCCCCGAGCCATCACTTTCTTCTTTATGAGGCTGAGTGAGATAAATGGCCCCAGATGACCCCCTGGGGAGGCTGAAGCCACATGGACCTGGAGCAGGTCCCATCCCCAGCATCACTTGGACCAGATGGGCCACCTTGGAAGTTTCATGGCAGTTGTCTCATGGAGTCTCCATTCTCTCTTTTTAATTTTTTCTTGTATACCATGTTTAAAGTCTTTATTGAATTTGTTGCAGTATTGCTTTAGCCTTGTGTTTCGGTTTTTTGGCCCTGAGGCATGTGGGGTCCTAGCTTCAGGGGTGGAACCCTCGCTTCCCGGATTTGGAAGGTGATGTCTTAACCACTGGACCGCCAGGGAAGTCCCCGGATCTCCTCTCTTAAATCTGTGTTTTCAAGACGTGGGGAGCCGGGGAGCCTCAGGGCCTCCTGTGTCCTACTGTCCACAGCTTTTCTCCTGCACCAGGAGGCAGGGAGGTGATGCTGGTCTGTTCTGGAGCCGTTGGTGTCACTGTCTCATCACTTCAGTCGTGTCCAACTCGTTGCGACCCCCTGGACTGCAGCCCATCAGGCCCCTCAGTCCATGGGATTCTGCAGGCAAGAATGCTGGAGTGGGCTGCCATTTCCTTCTCCAGGGGATCTTCCCGACCCAGGGCTCGAACCTGCGTCTCCTGATCAGCAGGTGAAAGAGATTCTTTACCACTGAGTTACCTGGGAAGCCCATTCTGAGGCTAAGGCTGCCCTTTAGGTGGGCACTCAGCATAGTGAGGGCATGTTCCAGGGTGGGCTCGTGGGACTTGGAGCCCCCTCCCCCAGGGGTCTCGTGTGAGCTGGAGGGTGTGGCCCGGAGCAGGAAGAGAGTGTGGGGACCGGCCCTGCCGCAGCCAGGACCATGCTCGGGACAGTCGGCAGCGTCGCTAAGGGGCACCTGTCACTTCCCGCAAGGCCTTTTCTTTTTCAGGGTCTCAGATGGCCCGTTTCTGGTAGGAAACTTCTGTGTCTCAGCCAGGTGTCCTCAGACCAGGCTGAGCCCAGGCAGAAGACCCGGAACACAGCATAGGAGAGCAGGCTGACTCTGGCACTCCAGGCCCCCACGTGGCAGTGGTTTCTGTGAAGTTCCAGGATGGCGTGGTGAAAGCTCTGCCGCACCGCTGTCCGTCATCCTGTGCCAGCAAGATGGGCCCCTTCCTCCCCTGGACATCAGACTCCATCCTGGGGAGGGGAGGGGGATGGCCAAGCGAGAAGGGAAGGAAAGAAAAAAGGGAGAAAAGCACCCAGGGCGGAGACAGACTGTCATTATTATTCTTGTATTTCTTCTTTTCAATTTCATGCTTCAGATTTCCTGTGTCGTTATAAACCGTGTGGGGGAGGAAATGGTATATATTACCTTCTCTCTGCGGTGATGGGAGCGCACAGCATTCTGTCGGTGGAGGAGCCCACGTGCTTGAGCATATGGGAGGGGCGGCCTTGATCCTGCGCCTGCCGCCCCCGCCCGCCCCGCCCGCCCGCCCGTCTCAGCGCATCCGTCCCGCCCGTCTCAGCTCGCCCTCGGTCCACGTCTCAGCTCTCCTTCCCCACGTTCACCCTCAGGCGGCCTCCAGTCTCACGGCCCCCCCTGCTTCCTGCCCTCTCCCTCTGCCTTTCCTTGCCCTCCTGGGCCGACTGTGTCGACTGGGCCGGGGCACTGTCACTCCCTGGGGATACCTGTTCCGCCGTGTTTGGGGGGATCCTTCCCTGTTCCCATCAGCGAGAGGGTGGGATTGTACATAAGTGACCAGCAGGAGATTAAAACGGGCCTTTGATGTTACTGTTGTTGAGTCGCTTCGTGTCTCACTCTTTGCAATCCCATGGAGTATAGCCCACCAGGCTCCTCTGTCTTCCACTATCTTCTGGAGTTTGCTCAAATTCATGTCCATTGAATCACTGATGCCATTCAACCATCTCATCCTCTGTCGTCCCCTTCTCCTCCCACCTTCAATCTTTCCCAGCACTGGGGTCTTTTCCAATGAGTTGGCTCTTTGCATCAGGTAATCAGAGTATTGGAGCTGCAGCTTCACCATCAGTCCTTCCAATGAATATTCAGCGTTGATTTCCTTTAGGACTGACTGGTTTGATTTCCATGCTGTCCAAGAGACTCTCAAGAGTCTACTTTAGCACCACAGTTAGAGAGCATCAATTTTTTAGGCACTCAGTCTTCTTTATGAACTGGAGATGGAAATGGCAACCCAGTCCAGTATTCTTGCCTGGAGAAACGCATGGGCAGTATGAGAAAAGGACCTTGGGAGGCTTGAAATAGTCAGATGTGAGCATCCCAAAGTCACAGTAAGTCTTACGGATTCTCTGTAGGAATGGGTAGGTGTTCAGTAGATACTCCTTTAAGATGGGCTCCTTTTTCTCCCTTCATCCCTCTTTCCCTGCCTTCCTCCCATTCTCTCTCTCTCCCCCACCCTTCCTTCTTGCCTTCCTTTCATTTGTGGAGAACCTGCTGTGTTCCAGGCACCGTGTCAAGCGCTGCGCATAAGAAGGCGCGCCGGGAGAGACGGTCTCTGTGTTTAGGGAAGGTCTGGTCTGGTAGGGGTGAGCCCAGCCCCCCGCGGCCCACGCCCAGCCCACTGTCTGTCTGCTTTCCCACTGTCTGTTCTTGTCACTGGAGATTTGTTGGACTCCAGCCGCGCCCGTGGGTCCACACATTACCTGCGGCTGCTCCGGCATTACAGCGGCAGCCCCGAGGTGCTGCAATATTTGCTCTCTGGCTTCTCCCCCAAGTTCACTGACCCCGGGTGTAGCTGCAGGCGGGTGATGGACCACGGGGACCGCAGCTCTGTGCTGTCCAGACAGGGCCCCAGCCAGGCTGGAGGTCTTGGATGCTCCCTGGAGCGTCCAGGGCTCCCGAGTTGGGGGGTTTTCTGGGGGCGTGGGTTTGTGGTGGACACTCCCCAAGGGGGCCCAGCCTTCCCTCCTGAAGTCGACATCACCACTCCCCTTTGCTGGAGGCAGACCTTTAAGAATCTCCAGGGAAACAGCTTTGCAGTGAAGTGGAATGAGTTACGTGGACCCTTTTGCTCCGTTGTCCTTGTCGCATAAGGCGGCCTGTGGCCATCTAGACGGATGGCCCTGGGTGAGCGTGTGTCATTTAACATGGTGAAATAAAGCCAGGGGTCCCAGCTCAAACCAAACTCCAGTTTGCTACTGTCCTTGGCATCTCTGGTTTAGCAGAGTGAGCTGACTTGGCCCAGCATCCTTGATGGTTTGATTCCAGGGATGGTTTGATTCAGGCTTTGGGGAAGCTCCCTCGCTTCTGACATGGTGGTTTGCCACCCTGGCTGCACATTAGAGTCACCTGGAGAGATGTGAAAACCCCAGTGCCCTGGACACACCCTGGACTCGATGCATCAGAATCTCTGGGGGTGGGATGAAGCTTCAGTAGTTCGTAGGGTTCCCCCGCACCCACCCAGGGTGATGGCGAGGTGCAGTCAAAGGTGAGAAGCCCTGGTCCTTTTTGCCTGTGCTTCAGCACAGCTTGTAGGCTATTACTTCCCCGACCAGGAATCGAACCTGCACCCTCAGTGGCAGACGTGTGCAGCCCTAACCACCTGATGTCCTCCAGGGAGTTCCTCAAGAACCTGTGTTCTGATGGGAACCATGGTTTAGTGAAGGATGAGCTGGTGTTTGGAAAAAGCCGATTCCCTTCAGAGGCTCCATGCAGCTGTGGGGCTGAGCATGCAGCTGACCCAGCACGTAGGGTTGGGGGGATGGTTAGAGGAACACTGGACGTCCAGGACTTGGACGGGGAGCCCAGGAGGAGGCTACTGTCTTTGATCTCTGGGGAGGCTGCCGTGACGGGGTCCACCACGCGCTTGGCAGTTGGCGCCCGAGGCTGGTTGGTTTTGGTAGCAACCTGGGTCGGGAGGCAGCAGTCGTTGTACGAGAAAGGTATTCTTTCCAATTGGTCAGGCAATAGTGGGCATCTGCCATCTGGGAACTCCAGCTCTTTCTTGGGTCTCCTTGGCATTTGCAAAAGGATGGGAGGCAGGCTCTACTGCTTTGAGACCTCGAGCCTTAGTTTAGATTCTCTTTGAGGCACTCACTGTCCTCCTTGGATCATGTATTGTGTCTGAAAGAAAAAAAAATCTCTGGACTGGTGGACCCTTCTGGAAGTCATCTCAGGCACCCGCTGCCATCAGACAGGGTGATGTTTCACCCAGGGCACGCAGATGGTGGGAGCACAGCTTGTTCCCAAAGATGTTTGCCAAGAAAGACTTTATACACTTTTTGGGGGCATGGGAGGGATGATCTAATTGAGTGTTTAGCTAGTTTCTTAGAAACTTATCTAAACGTCATCGGCTGAAATTTAAAAAAGAGAGTAGCTAACTTCGTTTTTCATAGGCATCTTAGTACAAATCACATTAAAATAACCTTTATCAAGTGTCAGCTCTTTTGTAAGATACTCTGAGTGCAAGGGATAAAAGTTAGTATTGGTTATGTTTTATCCTTTAAGGGGCTTCCCTGGGGGTCTAGTGGCTAAGACTCCATGCTGCCAATGCAGGGAGCCTGGATTTAATCTCTGTTCAGGGAACTAACAGGAACTAGATCCCACATGCCGCAGCTAAGACCTGGTGCTGTGGTTAAGAATCCGCCTTGCAATGCAGAGGACGTGAGTTCTATCCCTGGTTGGAGAGCTAAGATCTTACATGCCTGGGAGCAGTGCGCCCACACACCTCATCTAAGACCCTGTGCAGCCAAGGAAATATTTTTTTAAAAGTTTTATCCTATAGACCTTACCGCCAGGACCAGATCTACACACGTTATTCACTTAAGTGCTTTGTGCCAGGGCTTCTATTGGGTGGCGGGTTCCTGCTTTTCCCTGGTCCCTTGTTCACAAGGAGGGGAGAGGAGGGAATAATCCAGGCTTTGTCAAAGGCCAGTGTGAGTTCAGAGATAGCCAGACACGTGATCTCCTCACAGAAAAGCCCTTTGTCATGGCCCAGAAGGTGGAGCAAGGAGACAGTTGTCTTCAGACCAACCCATCCACCATTTCCTGAGCACCTACTGTATACTTGGGGGGTGGGGTATGGCAGGAAGCAAGGTGTCACCCCTCCCTGCGGGGGGTTTAGGGTGGGTTAGGACAGACAGGTCACAGTCACCTGGAATCAAGAGACGGGTCAGTGTGTGGTTGTAAGAAGCTAATTGACAGAGGGTGATGGGAACCCGGGAACAGGGAGGTTCTTTCTAGTTGGGGAAATAGGACTTTTTCTGTGGCTGAAGCTCAGATTGGAAGGACAGGCAGAGTTTGGGGTGGGGAGGGTGCGTGTGTTCGTGCCTGTGTGCTCGGTCACTCAGTCGTGTCCAACCCCGTGGACTGCAGCCCACCAGGCTCCTCTGTCCGGGGGACTCCCCAGGCAAGAAGCCTGGAGCAGGTTGCTGTTTCCTGCTCCAGAGGACCTTCCCGACCCAGGGACTGAGCCCAGGGCTCCGGCATTGCAGGCAGATTCTTTATCGTCTGAGCCACCAGGTAAGCCCAGGGAGTGAGCAGGGAAAGGAAATGAGTTATAGGTATAAGCAGCAGCAAGTTGGAAGTGCAGAGAGAAAAGTACAGGGTGGCAATGGGCTTGGTTGGTAGGTGACGCTGGAAAGGTAAGTCGGGGCTCAGGTGTGAACAACCTGGAGTCCTATGGAAGGGAGTTTGTGTCCTGTTCTCTAGATTGACGGGGAGACCCTGGAGGTTTTTGAGAGGTTGACATCAGAGTACTGCTCTCAGGAAGTGTCTTCTGTGGGTAGCAGACAGCGTGGCCACAGGGAGTGTGTAGGAGGATGCGGGCCATGGGCAGACAGGCAGGCTGGAGGCTCTTGCATTAATAATCTACATGTGATGCCTGGACTTATCCGTGGCCTTGACTCTGGGCGGACGCAGAGGAGTTGGGAAGGGAGAGAGTGAGAGACATCCTTGCTGGGGAGCTCAGGGACTTGGCCATCGTTTGATCGTGAAGGCAGCTGAGGAGGTTCAAGCACTTCACAAGTATTGTATTCCGGGGGTTCCTCCCCTGGGGTAGTCAGAGAACCCAGCTTCACCATCCTGTCTTTTGGGCTGAGGGGGACTCTCCTAGAAATGGGGAGATGTTGGGGGGGTGTCTCTTAGGTTTACACCAGGCTTTTCTCATCTGAGTGGTTTGTTCTTTGGAATCTGTGTGTTGGGGTGGTTTCCATGGCAACCAGACACCTACAGCTAGTTGTACTGATGGTGACGCTTCTTGCTGCTTGCTCTGTATCCATTAGGATGAGGTTTGACTGAGTGTAACTGAAACCCCAAAAATAGCGGCTTAAGTAAGAAAGCCTCCTTTGATGTAGAAGAAATCTGGAGACCGTGGCTGGGAACATAGTTCCATGGAGTCACCAGGGATCTAGACTCCTCTGTTGTTCATCACCTTGCCCCAGATGGGAGCCTTCGTCTTTCTGGCCCAAAATAGCTGCTAGAGATCAGGCCATCACATCTGCCTTCTGGGCAGCAGAATGGCAGGAAGGAGGGAGGTTCCTTGCAGGTCTTGCATGACAGGTCCATTTACAACTCATTGGCCAGCACTTACTGGTAAGACCTCTCTAGGTGCACGGAAGGCTAAGATTCGTGGTCTTTACATTGGGATTCTGTTACTGAAGGAGAGAGGACAGTGGGACCTGAGCAGGCAGTTAGCACTCTTGGTCACACAAAGCAGTGCAGAGAGAACTTTGAGCCCTAACAGTATCATTGACTTACTTTCTAGGCGTGCGTTTTCTGTATGTATATATATAAATATATATATATTAGTTTCTTTTGAAAGGAAGGAGTGATACATGAACTTGGTAAGAAATTCAAGTAATACTAAAGGGTGCACAATAAAAAATAAGTCCATCCGTCTCTTTGCATCTATCAGGGGCTTTGGGGGGGCATGAATGGTGAAAAGCCAATTCACTCTGGCACAAGGAAGAAAAGACATGTATTGGTCCAGGCAATTAAGATATCCAGGCACAGAACCAGCCTCAGAATCCTTTAATTTTGGATCAAAGGCCGATGCTGGGATGCTTTTTTCCATCTCCTGGCCCTGCTTTGCTTCGTGTGGCTTTACTTTCTTTTTTCCTTTTTTTTTGTGGGGGGCTGCATGTGGGATCTTAGTTCCCCAGCCAGGGGTCGACCCATGCCCGTTGCTTTGGAAGTGCAGGGTCTTCGCCCCTGGATGACCAGGGAAGTCCCCGTGAAGCTCCATTTTCAGTGGTCTGTCCACATCCTCTCAGGTTCAGGTCCAGAGGAGCGAGGTCTTCCCCAGCGCTTGGGGTTGAGGTTCACAGGCAGCGAGCCGCTGGCCTGACTCGGGTTATGTGTGCGTCCCTGAAGGCTAATTCCTGTTCCTGTGGGGATGTCACGCGTTCGCTGGCCAGGGCTGGGCACTGCCCTCGTCCAGCGACCCCTGGACTGCCTCACCGCGTCTCCCCATGTCTTGTTTTCCCTAGCGCCTCCAGCCTTCCTCTGGCCATCCCCCCCACAGTGAGACCAAGTGCCGGCTCTGTGCGTTTCCATTCCATTTGTTACCTGAAACACCCAAGGAAGAAATTCAAAGAGCCAGTGAGGCTTCGTTTGTGCTCTGCAAGCTGCAGAGAAGCGGGGCCTTGGTGGCCCGGATTAGTCATAGGTGTTCTGGTGTCCTGGGAGGAAAGGGCTCCGTTCTTCTCAGTACAAGGGCTACATTGTTCTAGAAGCAAGAATTAGCTATAGAGTGAGGTGGCAGTCTGTGGCTAGTCATGTGATCTCCCCAGAATCTCTGTGTGTGTAGAGGACTCTTGGCCTCTCATGAGTGGGTACATCCAAGCTGTGGATTTGGAATAAACTTGGGCCAAATACTGTTTGTTTGCTTTTTTTTTTTTTTTAATATTCCATGCTTCTGCATTTCTTGGTTTCATTATCCTGCACCTGTGTTACTTTGATTTCTTTTTTTTGAATTCCAAAATGTCCTTTTCACCACCCCCCTCCTTTTAAAATTTATTCATTTAGCTGCATGGATCTTTGTGGCATGTGGACTTCTCTCTGGCTGTGGCTTGGGCTTAGATGCCACGGAGCATGGGGGATGTCAGTTCTCCAACCAAAGATCAAACGCGCATCCCGTGCATTGGAGACGAATTCTTAACCGCTCAACCACCGGGGACATCCCCCAGAATGTCCTTCTAAATTCAGGGATCGACCTTCTTCCCTCTTTGTAGGTGAGTCCCGCCTCACTGGATGACTGTAAGTTATGGATTTAAAGAGCTTTTTGCTGAGGGTGAGACAGATGAAGAGAAAGCCCGACCTGGCATGTCTCGGGTGAGTGTGTGGGCAGTGCACTGGGGTGGTGCCAGGCTGAGGTTTTTATTATCTCGTTGTCCCTGCCCAGGGTGGTGAGACATGCAGAGCTCAGAGGAGCTGTAATCTTGGGCTGAGCATCCTTGCTGGTTGCTTTCTCAGGGCCTGGAGAGGCTATTGGCCTCAGCGTTGGGGTACAGGATGGAGGTAGGACCTCCATCCCGATGCCTCCCATCCCAAGGAGTCCGGCCTCAGGAGTGCTGTTTTTTTTTTTTTCCAGGCAGCTGAGGCCAGGAGGCAGGCTCTGAGCCAACACAGCGGTAGAGAGAGCACTGGGCCTGGGCCTGGGCCTGGGAGTCGTGAGCCCTGGGTTGCATTTCTAGCTCCTTACAATCTGCGTGATTAGCGGCAAGTCCTGTAACCTCCAGGCGAGCATCTCAGGGCTCCACCGAGACTGAGATCCTTCCCTTCTTCCACGATGGGAGGAAAAGTCCAGTCATGACTGTGTAATGCTTCTGTGCCTTCTGGAGCCAAGAGAGACCGAAATACCAGGACGGCAAACACTTTAATAGCTTGCCCGTGGAAGCTGATCTTTGCCGTCAGGCTGCCCTGCCTTTTAATCCCCACATCTGACTCTGGCTGGAGGCCAGGAGCCGATGCCTCACAGAATAGAACCATCACGCCCAGTGGAGGTTCAGCTGCCCTAGAGAATCGTGCAGTTGACAAGCAGTGTGTGGGGGAGGGTTCATCTTACCTGCCATGGATTTTCTTTCTCTCCTTTTTCTGCTATAGGAGTTTTTTTTTTTGAAATCTTTCTGCTTCTGAAACTGTTTCTGGTCTTCTGTGGAGAAATCAACCACGACAGCCCTGGGGCTAAGTGAGTTAGTTCTCCAGGAGGGTGGAAAGAATATATATCTGTTACAGGCATAAACGAGGGGAAAATGGATTAGTATTGTATTTAAAGTGGAGGAAGGGGCACGGAGTCATTGCCTGTGCATAAGCTTTAAGTAGATTACCGATTCCGCTGTGTGCAGCACTTTGTAATTATGCATCAAGGAACCCGTGGGCAGAGGGGTGTCCGTGTGCTAACTTCAGAGAACACTTGCATCTTATGAGCTCGTGAGGCCCAAATACTATTCTGAGACATTGGTTTAGGGCTTCATATTTTTCAAAACCCTTCCCCATCCGTGACCTCGTCTGACCCCCAGTAGTCCTGTAGCTTGTTTTGTTATCTGCATATAACAGTGAGGAGTGTTCTCTGCCCCACGGTGGACTCCTTTGTCTGACTTGTGCATGGGAGGCTTAAGGCCGGAGCGGAAAAGAAGGGAGCCTCCAGTGGTCCTCCAGATACTTCCCCCCAGACTCCCCCACCCAGGGTGTGCCAGGCACTGCTTTAGCCACTGGGGATAAAACAGTAAGCAAAGCAAACAAAAATTCCCGCCCTCCTAGAACTGCTATTCTAGCTGAGAGCCACATGATAAACTCTGCAGTGAAACTTACAGTGTGTCTGACAGAGATACATGTCATGGAGAAGAATAAAGGAAAGGGGGAGAGTAGAGAGGGCCCTGGTGGGCGGGGGGAGTCCTGTGCAGTGCAGTTTCAAAAAGAGAAGAATCAGGGAAGAGTCTAAGGAAGTACCCCTAACGTGTGGAAGGCTCTCAATATTATTTTTTTGAATCAGTAAACAGATGAAAAAATGCTCAAATGGATGGATGGATGGGTAGTGGATGGGTAGATGTATGGATAGATGGATGAATGGATGGGTGACTCATGGATGGATGAATAGATGGATGAATGAAAAGGTGGGTAGATGGATGGATATAGGGATGAACAGGTAGGTGGATGGATGGATAGATGGGTAGGTAGGCGAGCGGATGGATGGATGGATAAGATAAATGGATGGATACATGCACGGGTAGATGGATGGATGAATAGATGGATGAACAAGTAGGTGGATGGATGGATAGATGGGTAGGTAGGTGAGTGGATGGATGGATGGATAAGATAAATGGATGGATACATGCATGGGTAGATGGATGGATGAATAGATGGATGAACAAGTAGGTGGATGGATGGATAGATGGATAGACATGGATGGATGATTGGTGCATGGATAGATGAATAGATGGGTGGATGGATGAAGAAGGATAAGTCTTTATTCCCCCCTCCCCCATAGATCTATACTTCCTTTGAGAGCTTTACTGTGCCTGAATGTTTTCACACCCACATTTCGTGAATCCGTGTGGGGTACCCTAGATGTGACCTCACCTCATGAAGTCCCTGGAGAGGGGTTTCCCCTTCCTACTGGAGATAGCTAGCATCCAGACTGGCTCGGAGCAGGAGTGCGCTTGGTACTGTGGGGGGTTGAGTTGAAAATACGTCACCAGTTACTCTGGGGAGTTTGCCTTTCCTTAACGCACCTTGGCTCTCATTATGGACTCAGTTCTGAAAGCCCTCAGGGTTTGCCTGCTGTGTCCCTCTGGGAGCCTGGTCCCTCCCGATCCTTGCCATCAGAAATTTGCTCCTTAGGGAAATTTAGCATCTCATTTCTTCCATCATTATCTCTCAGCCCCCTCTAAGCTGGAATTTAGTACCTTTTGACAAGCATCTGTAGCTCCCCTAGAAGACAGGAGCTGCTGTTTTTACTGTTGAGGCTTGGTCCTTAGTACAGAGTTCTAAACGATACTTTTGAAATGTGTTAAATGAGCGTGGCACGTTTGTTTGAGGGTTTCTTTGAAGTTGGCTGCCTTTAAGTCCAGCCCCGTTTCTCCAGATATTCTGTGTGCGCTGATTTATATCCCTGGAACCTCAGAATGAAATCTCCAAATAGGCAGTGAGAAATCCTCCCTGTGGAGTCTGTAAGGAAATCGGTCTTTCTGAGTCTCCCAATGAAGGAAGAAACTAATTGAATGTAAACTCATTACATCTCTGAAGCACTTTGAAAATTTCCCCGCGATTTAATTATGATGAAGTTCTCAGGATGCAGTCATGCCAGGAAATGTCGCAAGCCATCAGCCCTGTGGGTTGAGCTCGGGGCAGGGGCCACCGGGCAGTGAGACGTACTGCCTTTTTCCTAGCGCACGTGCACGCTGGTGTGACAGTGAGCCCTGGAGTCAGCTTGCTTGGGTTTGGTCCTGATTTCTCAGCTTATTAGCTGTGGGAGCTTGGGCCAGTTAACTTCCACTTTGTAAGCCTCAGTTTCCTCATCTGTAAAACGGAGCTCATAGGATGGTCTCCATCACAGGGTTGCTGTGTGGATGAAATGAGTAAATATATCTGAAGCACATAGCAGAGTGGTTGGCACATTGCAAATGTCCAGTGCCTGTGGGTCACTATTATGTCATATCAGGGAAATGGTGGAGGATACATGAGGAATTTGGGATTGATATAAATCAGTGCAGGCTTCCCTGGAAGCTCAGCTGGTAAAGAATTCACCCTTAATGCAGGACACTGCAGTTTGATTCCTGGGTCAGGAAGATCTCCTGGAGAAGGGATAGGCTACCCACTCCAGTATTCTTGGGCTTGCCTCGTGGCTCAGATGGTAAAGAATCCACCTGCAATGTGGGAGACCTGGGTTTGATCCCTAGGTTGGGAAGATCCCCTGGAAGAGGGCATGGCAACCCACTCCAGTATTCTTGCCTGGAGAATCCCTATAGACAGAGGCACCTGGTGGGCTGCAGTCCATGGGGTTGTAAAGAGTGGGACACGACTGAGCAACTGAGCACACACAGACACAGATCAGTGTAATGGGTATCACAGGTTTTAAAGCTGTTTATTTATCTGGCTGTGTTTGTCCTTCCTTGCATCATGAAGGATCGTCCGTTGCTGTGCGCACGCTCCCTAGCTGTGGGTCACGGCCTCGGTGGTTGCGATGCTCGGTCGTAGTTGCTTTGGGGTGTGTGGGATCCCAGTTCCTGGACCAGGGACTGAACCCACATCCCCTGCATTGCAAGGCGGATTCTTAACCCCGGGCCACCAGGGAAGCCCGGAGTGTTACGGTTTTGGAAGAATTTTTCTCCAGTTTCTGTGGTCCTCAGTATTACTATGCATCCCTCCTATTCATCCCTAGATGATGCCTCCGAGTGTCTCTTCTCAGCAGTGTGCTCTTCTGTACTTCTCTTCATTTACACATCATTCAAAAGATGGGATCATACCATGCATAGTGTTTAAAAATGCTTTCTTTCACGATAAACCTGAGCCTTTTCTCGTTGTTTTGGGGGTTGCATGGTACTTCCTTATACAAATTGGCCATAATATTTTTTTTCATCTTTATTGAGGGATAAGATGGTAAAGAATCTGCCTGCATTGCAGGAGACCCGGGTTTGATCCCTGGGTCAGGAAGATCCCCTGGAGAAGGGAATGGCAACCCACTCCAGTATTCTTTCCTGGAGAATCCCATGGACAGAGGAGCCTGGTGGGCTACACAGTCCATGGGGTCGCAAAGAGTCAGACACAACTGAGTGACTAACACTTTCAAACCTCACATAACTATGGTATCCTTTACTAACGACTTCTTAGACATTTACGTGGGGCTCGATTTTTGGAATCATCATTTATTGTTTTCAAAGTTAATACTTGCACTGATTTACAAAGAGCACATGTTAATAGAAGGCTTACAAAGAAAAAGAAAAAGGCAGTTCCCCCATCCACCGCCACCCCCCTCCATGGCCCCATTCTCTTTTAAGAAGGAACCACTTCTGTCTGTTTCTTGAGAAACTTTCTCCCACATTTCTAGGTATATTTGCATACTGTATCTGCCATATCTTGATTTGGAAACCAGCGCCCTCTGGTTCTGGTAAATGCCATTTGATGTTCCTTTAAATAGTTCCCCCTCCGGTTCTCTGTTCTCTTTTTATTAGTCTTATTAGTTGGCTATTGGACTTCCTGGACCGAGTGTCTCATTTTCCTCTCTCTTTTCTTTCTGTTTCTTATAAAACCTTTGCAGTTTTATTCTGCATGGTGGGAAGTTTCATCGCCTTTACCTCCATCAGAAGAGCAAACGTTTCTCCTGTTGCTGCTGTCTTCAGCATTCCCAGTTCTGAGAACAGTTTCTCGTTCTCCCTGTTTTTGGTTTGTTTTCTCTCTAGCAGCCTGTGCTTTTTTGTGGATGTCGTCAATGCCTTCGCACCTGTCTGATAGTAATGATAGGTTTTTGTCTTAACAGTCATTGTCTCTCTGAATCCCTTGGTTCCCCCTGAGAGCCTTCATTTTTTTTTTCCTGTTTGGTTATTTTCTCCAATGACTTACTATTATCATAGGAAAAATAGAGACAAATTTTAAGCATATGCAGCACCAATTATTTATAGAGTCTCTAGGCTAGTTTTTGTGCTAAGTGTTTTACATGCTTTATTGCATATAATCCTTAAAACGTGTTCACCGATAGCTCAGGGGGTATAGGATCCACGTTTAATGCAGGAGACTTGGGTTCATTCCCTGGATTGGGAAGATCCCCTGGAGGAGGAAATGGCAACCCACTCCAGTATACTTGCTGGAGAATCCCATGGACAGAGGAGCCTGGTGGGCTGCAGTCCATGGGGTTGCAAAGAGTCAGACATGGCTGAGCACGTGAGGGATGGATGGAATCCTTAAAATAACTCTATAGGAGATGAGCACCACCGTGGGGACGAGGTCATGGTCAGGGACTCCACAGCTGGGATTGAATCTTGACTGCCGCTTACTGCCTATTGTTAATAATGACTTAACTGCACCGTGCCTCAGTTTCCCCATCTCTGAAATAGGGGTAATGATAGAACTTGACTCTTACTGTCAAGAGGATTAAGAAAGTTCCTGGCAGACAGTAAAGTGAAGGTGAAAGTGAAATCGCTCAGTCGTGTCCGACTCTTTGTGACCACGTAGACTGTAGCCCACCAGGCTCCTCCGCCCATGGGATTCTCCAGGGAAGAATACTGGAGTGGGTTGCCATTTCCTCCTCCAGGGGATCTTCCCGACCCAGGGATTGAACCCAGGTCTCCCGCATTGCGGGCAGATGCTTTAACCTCTGAGCCACCAGGGAAGCCCAGTAAATCTCTATGTAAATGTTGTTGTTATTAATTACATTTCACTTCTGAGTGTCATTATTATTTCTGTTACTATTTCCATTTTCCATATGAAGAAACAGTAATGCTAGAGAGATGGATCTCTCACCCAAGGACTCCCAGCTGGGAGCTTGGAGAGAGAGTTGGACCTTGGATTGGAACCAAGTAGTCTGACTCCAGAGTCCTGCCTTCCATCCACTAACTGTTGTTTTTGTTCAATCGCTAAGTCATGTCCGACTCTTTGCAACCCCATGGACTGCAGCACACCAGACTTCCATGTCCTCCACGGTCTCCTAGAGTTTGCTCCAATTCATGTCCATTGAGTCAGTGATACTATCCAACCATCTCATCCTCTGTCGCCCCCTTCTCCTTTTGTCTTCAATCTTTCCTAGCATGAGAGTCTTTTCCAGTGAGTTGGCTCTTCACATCAGGTGGCCAAAATACTGGAGCTTCAGCTTTAGCTTCAGTCCTTCCAATGAATATTTAGAGTTCATTTCCCTTAAGACTGACTGGTTTGATCTCCTTGCAGTCCAAGGGACTCTTAAGAGTCTTCTTCAGCCCTGCAATTCAAAAGCATCAATTCTTTGGCACTCTGCCTTCTTTATGGTCCAACTCTCACATCCATACATGACTGCTGGAAAAACCGTAGCTTTGACTATACAGCCTTTGTTGGCAAAGTAATGTCTCTGCTTTTTAATGCACTGTCTAGGTTTGTCATAGCTTTCCTTCCAAGGAGCAAGCATCTTTTAATTTCATGGCTGCAGTCAGCGTCCGAAATTTTGCAGTATTGCTTTTCAGAGAGAGAGACAGAGAGACAGAGGGAAAGACGGCAGATCTGCCTTGGAATTGCTGGTGGTACTAGCCAGGGTTGACAGGTAAAATGTAGGATGGTCAGTACAATTAAAATTTCAAATAAGCTGTGTTTAGTAGAAGCCTGTACCAAATTAAAAAATTCATTATTTATCTGAAATTCAGATATATTTGGACACTGACTATTTTTGTTTGCTAAGTCAGGTAGCCCTAGGTGGGGTTTGTCTTCTTCCTCCCTCCAGTCCCTTCTTGAGGTTCTGCCCCATCACTCTGGAACCCTTTGTATTTCCCCAGGATCAGGGCTAGGGTACCAATGGCTGTCTCCCTCATCCATCGGGTGAGATAGGACAGAAAACACTCTGAGAACCAGGCTTTCACGTGTGGTGAAAACGAATCGTGATTGTGTTTGGAGTGAGGGGCAGCATCCTTCCTTCTCTTTGACCTTGACAGTCCCGTCCTTAAGCCCGCCCTGCGGATTTCCTTCGAGCCTGGAGGGACGCCCAGAGCCTACAGTTTGAGGGTTCGTCCCCCCTCTGGAAGAAAACCAGCAAAGAGACCTCGGAGCTCTCTCTCCACGGAGCCAGACGGCTCAGTCTGCTCTCCTCCATCACGTGCTGGCAGATTTTGACTGCCAGCCAGGTCTGGAGCAGCTTGGACCAGCGGGGGCGAGCGATGGGGTGGGGTGGGGGAGCTTGACCAGCTGGCACAGCCGCCCGTCTACAGGCCGAAGTCGAGAGGGTGCTGATGGGTTGGTGGCTGGGTGCCATGGAGAGGGTGCTTTGGGCGGCAGGGCGTTCTCACTCTCTTGGGGACCAGCTGGTGAAGAGGTTTGATGAGGACACCCCCACCTCCCTTTTCCTTAGTCTACATGGAGTTAACAGTTTTGGCAGGCTGAGGGATTCTGGGAGTCCTCTGTCATCGAGTTCTTCCAAATGTAAGGGCTGATGAATTAATAATGAGCATGCTGACGCCTCTCCAGCATTCACCATAGTGGGTTTGTGCCAGAGGAATGGTGAACTCAAATGAAGAGTCTAAATGTTCAGAGCATCATGGTCTTATTTTAAGTGTAGTTAAGGTCATGGCTCAGTGGTAAAGGATCTGCCTGCAATGCAGGAGATCTGGGTTCAATCCCTGGGTCGTGAAGATCCCCTGGAGAAGGAAATGACACCCCCCCTCTAGTATTCTTGCCTGGAGAATCCCATGGACAGAGAAGCCTGAGGGGCTACTGTTCATAGGTCACAAGGAGTCAGACACGACTGACCGACTTAACACTCCAGTTTCACACTGGAACCTGGATACAGAAGAGACTATCTCCAGTGCAAATGTGGTTCATTAGAATCTGGAGCGGCCTTCCTAAGAGTTAAAGAAAGTGAATATGATTTACATGTAATAATATGCACACATCTTCAAGTGTCAGCCCGATGGATTTCTTTTTTAATTATTATTTTTTTAGTTAAAGGATAATTGCTTTACAATGTTGTATTGGTTTCCGTGCCATACATCAACATGAATCAGCCATAGGTATACATATGTCCCTGCCTCTTGAACCTCCCTCCCACCTCCCACCCCGTGGCTTTTGACAATTGTATACATCTGTTTACCCATTGCCCAAAATGGGATCGAAGATGTTTCTGTCACCCCAGAAAGAGCTTCTGTTACCTAAGTCAGGTCTGCCTCTCCTCAGGCAACCACTTTGTAATTTCTGTCACCATCAGTTCAGTTCAGTCGCTCAGTTGTGTCCTACTCTTTGTGACCCCATGGACTGCAACATGCCAGGCTTTCCTGTTCATTACCAACTCCCGGAGCTTGCTCAAACTCATGTCCATTGAGCTCGTGATGCCATCCAACCATCTCATCCTCTGTCGTCCCCTTCTCCACCCACCTTCAATCTTTCCCAGCATCAGGGTCTTTTCCAGTGAGTTAGTTCTTTACATCAGGTGGCCAAAGCATTGGAGTTTCAGCTTCAGCATCAGTCCTTCCAATGAATATTCAGGACTGGTTTCCTTTAGGATGGACTGGTTGGATCTCCTTGCAGTCCAAGGGATTCTCAATAGTCTTCTCCAACACCACAGTTCAAAAGCATCAATTCTTTGGTGCTCAGCTTTCTTTATAGTCCAACTCTCCCATCCATACATGACTACTGGAAAAACCATGGCTTTGACTAGATGAACCTTTGTTGGCAAAGTCATGTCCCTGCTTTTTAATGGCTTCCCTGGTAGATCAGACGATAAAAAAAAGCATCTACCTACAATGCGGGAGACCCGGGTTCAGTCCATGGGTGGGGAAGATCCCTGGAGAAGGAAATGGCAACCCACTCCAGTACTCTTGCCTGGAAAATCCCATGGACGGAGGAGCCTGATAGGCTACAGTCCATGGGGTTGCAAAGAGTCGGACACGACTGAGCGGGTCATCATCATCATGCTTTTTAATATGCTGTCTAGGTCGGTCATAGCTTTCCTTTCGAGGAGCAAGTGCCTTTTAATTTCATGGCTGCAGTCACCATCTGCAGTGATTTTGGAGCCCAGAAAATAGTCTGTCACTGTTTCCATTGTTTCCCCATCTATTTGCCATGAAGTGATGGGACCGGATGCCGTGATCTTAGTTTTCTGAATGTTGAGTTTTAAGCCAACTTTTTCACTCTCCTCTTTCACTTTCATCAAGAGGCTCTTTAGGTCTTCTTTGCTTTCTGCCATAAGGGTGGTATCATCTGCATATCTGAGGTTATTGATATTTCTCCTGGCATTCTTAATTCCAGCTTGTGCTTCCTCCAGTCCAGCGTTTCTCATGATGCACTCTGCATGTAAGTTAAATAAGCAGGGTGACAATACACAGCCTTGACATACTCCTTTCCCGATTTGGAACCAGTTTGTTGTTCCATGTCCAGTTTTAACTGTTGCTTCTTGACTTGCATACAGATTTCTCAGGAGGCAAGTAAGGTGGTCTGGTATTCCCATCTCTTGAAGACTTTTCCACAGTTTGTTGCGATCCACACAGTCAAAGGGTTTGGCATAGTCAATAAAGCAGAAGTAGATGTCTTTCTGGAACTCTCTTGCTTTTTTGATGATCCAGAGGACATTGGCAATTTGATCTCTGGTTCCTCTGGCTTTTCTAAAACCAGCTTGAACATCTGGAAGGTCACATTTCACATACTGCTGAAGCCTGTACCATAGATGGGTTTTAAATATTCTTGTGCTTGAAAGGAATCATACAGGGTAGGGCTCTGTGTGTATGTGTGTGTGTGTGTGTTTATATACAGGTTTCTTTCACTCAGTATAATGTTGGAGACTCCTCTGTGTCATGACATCAGTATTTTTTCCTCTTTTTATTGCTAGGGAATATTTCATTTATAAATGGACCATGGTGGGTTTGTCCATTCTCCTGTGGATGGACATTTGAGCTCTTGCATTTGGGTTTGGTTGTGACTGAAGCTGCTCTGAACCCTCCTGAGTCTTCGTGTGGACATTTGTTTTCATTTCTCTTGGGGCAGGTCTCCAGGAGAGGGATCAGTGGATCACAGGGTAGATTCTTTTTGAAGCTCCAGTGCTTTTTCCTGGTTTGGAAATTACATACCAGCTGGTAGGCCAGGCCTTTTTCCATTATTTTCATCAGGTGGGTGTGGCCAGCAAGACTTAGGTCACCCAGGCAGGTCTGCCTCAACCAACAACTGTAATTGAAGCTGAATGTAAATGATTATAATTCTGAGCTGTTTGGTTTAATTTTGTAAAATTGCAAGAAGCTGGTATATTTTGAGGGTTGTTTTTTTTCTTTTTTAAATAAAAGATTAGGTATAGATAGAGCCCCCATATGAATTTGATTCATGCCTGAGTCATGACTGAGAATTGACGTGCCGCACTGGAGAGCTGACTCAATGCAACATTTATGTGCCCCTCCCCACCCCCCCCCCGTGGGCTTCTGATGTGTGACTCAGTGTTGAATGAACATGAGCGACCTCGTTTTGCAGGGTTTCCTGCTGAGTTTTCTTTCCTCCCCGTCCCTCTGCTTGCGTTGTGGTCAGCTCTCCACTGCCCCACCTGCCATTGATATTCATTGTATTGTCAGTGAACTCTGTGCAATAATATCTTCCCCCTCTTTTATTAAGAGGGATATTTCGTTTTGTAGCTTGGCTTTTCCTCCAGTGTTTAAACCGTCTTCACTGTCACAGAAGAAATGCTTAATCGCACCCATCAAGCCAGAATATTCTGATGTGTCCCTCAAGACGCTCTTCACAAATTTCACATATGTTTCCAGAGCTGAAATTGTCCTAAAACGAGCACTTAAGCAGAAATGAAAAGATCTGCCTAGGTGTTTAGCTACTGTTTGTGATTATGCTATGCTGGTACCCCTGACACCAGAGGGAAATTAATAGCATTATAGAGTATGGATCCCTCTGGCATTTTGAGAAGAAGGATCCTAGGAGCTTTGCTCGGTTTGGGGAACTACAGATGGGAAATATGGAATTTTACTCTCAAGCAACATGAGAAACAGCTTGCAAGTGTCCGCTGATTTCTTTTTTTTTAAGCTAAAAAAATGATCGTTTTGAGTACAGCCGATTGTCTGCTGATTTTAAATGTCTCCTCCTCTGCAAGTGCCTTTTGGCCTTTTTTTTTTCCTTTTGTCCAGACTGTGAGTTAGGAGCCTTTAACAAAAACACACGGGCCAAGCGGTGTCTCACTGTCGTGCAGGCACCTGTCTGAAAATTGAACTTTTGTCCACAGGATCCTCTTCACTGTGAATCAGGGTCTTCTATGATCAAAATGTTAAAAACTATCATATCACAAATTTATAATATTTACTTATATATTTACATATTTTAAAATTATATTATCAATTCATTTTTTAAAATTTCCCCTAAGATATGTGCGTGTATAGTTTAACAAATCAGGTTGTTTTGTGGGGCTCACAGTAAGCAAGTCTGATGACCGTCCCCACCCCCAATTCCCACATAGGGATGCGCGAAAACCGATTTTAGCTGTTTCCTCACTTGTTTTGCCTCCACATTTTCAACTGCATGCCTACTCTGATGTTTCTTGACTTTTTCAGCTTTAAGAATCTTCCATGATTTCTTCGTGTGGAAGGTGAGGATTTGGTTCTCTTATCCATCTCCACCCCCACCCCCCCCCCGACCCCCACCATCCTACACAAGAGACACTGTGTTTTTTAAGGTTAGTTCATAGTCACAGCTTAAAAATGGAATATTGTTCAGCCTTAAAAAGGAATGAAGTTCTGACAACATGGATGAACCTTGAAAGCATTACGCCCAGTGAAAAAAGCCAGACATGCGTGTGAAGTGTCTGTGCATGGGTATTCAGTAGATCACTTCAGTCCGTTCAACTCTTTGTGACCCTGTGGATTGTAGCCTGCTAGGCTCTCCTGTCCATGGAGTTCTCCAGACAAGAATACTGGAGTGGGGGCCATGCCCTCATCCAGGGGATCTTCCTGACCCAGGGATTGAACCCATGTCTCCTAAGGCTCGCATTGCAGGCAGATTCTTTACTGCTGAGCCACTGGAGAAGCCCCATGAAGTGTCTGCTGCTGCTGCTGCTGCTAAGTCACTTCAGTCGTGTCCGATTTCTGTGCGACCCCATAGACGGCAGCCCACCAGGCTCCGCCGTCCATGGGATTCTCCAGGCAAGACTACTGGAGTGGATTGCCATTGCCTTCTCCTCATGAAGTGTCTAGATTAAGTAAATTCAGAGAGACAGAGAGTAGCTTAGAGGTTACCAGTGGCTGGAGGGAGACGGGACAGGGAGCTACCTCTTCGTGGTTGCAGAGCTTCTGTTCTGTGAAAAGGTTTTGGAGCTTTGTGCTGATGCTTGCTCAACACTGTGAGTGTCATCAATGCCCCTGAATTGTCCAGACTTTAAAGAGCACATTTTCTGTTGTGTATATTCAACCTTGCATTTAAGTACCTTGGTTAAGAAATAAACAATAGCTTACATTGTTAAGACTGTCAATGGTATTCACTTATTTCCTTTCTTGTGCAATTTGGTGTTTTCCAGAGTTGGCAGTGATCTCCGTTTTTTCCCCTTTGCCTAGTTTTCTGGGCACCCGTTGTTAATCCACCACTAGCCTCCCACCGAGGACTGTAGACTCTCCCCCACGAGCATTCAAACCTCCTGGGCTCTACAGTCTGCCTTTTCCCAGAGCCCTCCAGCCCCTCTTCCCATCTGGGGTCTGGTTCTCCGAGCCTGTTGCAGTGTCGCTCTGATGTACTTTTTTTTTTTTTTTTTCTCACCGCCTGGAGATGCCCTTTATTCCTTTCCCCCTGTCTTGACTTTCTTGTCTCACTGCTTCATCTCATGGAGTAAACACATCCTTGAGTGTCTTTCTGATAAGGGGCAACAGGGAGGTCAGTCTCCGGCTTCTGCAGACGCAGAGCCTGACCTGGGGACCCCCTGCGCAAGGAATCTAGGGAGGACATGCTCTTTGGGGTAGTGGCTCCGAGCGGCTCCACTTGACATCTTTCCGGCTGGGGTCACTGTCACCGAGTCTAGGCTCGTACAACGCATGGCAGGCCGGTAAATCTAGAGACGAGTTGTCGGAGCAAGGAATAGCGACTTTGTTCAGAAAACTGGTAGACTGAGAAGATGGTGGGCCAGTGTCCCAAAGAACCATCTTACCCGAATTCAGGATTCTTTTATATTAAAAGGGGAGTGGGTATGAGTGGCTGTTGCAAACTTCCTGGTGTCAGAATCCGCTGTTCTTGCCTCCATTTATTTAGGTCAATCACGACGTTCCTATAAACCTTCAAAAAGACAAACATTATTCTCAGTTCTGCAGCTTTTTATCTCTCTCTGAGTGGAAAAGTGTTTTAGAGCCTAGAACTTCCCTGGTGGCCCCGGGGTTAAGCACCGCCTGGGAGTGCAGGGGACATGGGTTCCTCCCTGATCCGGAAGATGCCACATGCCGAGGAGCAACTAAACCTGTTTCACCTCAACCCAGAGCCCGTGCACCTTAGGGCCTACGCTCTGCAACAGAGGAAGTCCCTGCAATGAGAAGCCCACCCACCGCAGCGAAGAGTAGCCCCTGCTCGCTGCAACTAGAGAAAGCCTGTACAAAGCGTTGAAGACCCAGTGCAGCCAAATAAACGAAATAAATAAATAGATTAAAAAAAAATAAAGATCGGAGCCTTGAGAGTGGACTCTCCTCTATATTTTGGGCTACGGGCAATGTTCTTACAGCAAAAGCAATTGCGTACAAGGTAAAAGAAAAGAAAACAGACCCAGTGTGGGGTCGGATTTGTTCTTCCCTGGCGCACTGGTAGCCCCGTTTGTCTTTCTAAGCAGGGTTGCGGCTGCGGGAGGATCTTCAGTACCTGTCATCTGGAGTCATGAAGGGGACTGGTGGGTAACGACTTTTTTTTTTTTTTGAGCTCATTCCCTGAAGTCTTGTGCCGGGTGATTACCACCTCCCCATCACTAGACTCTCCCCTGCAGGCCCTGCTTCTTAGGGGTAATTGAAGGTTAATCAGATACACTACTTCCTGCTTCCGTATCAGCTAGTTAATATGTCACTACATACAGATTAAAAAAAAAAAATTTCCCAACATTTAAAGGAGCTTTGCTAGTGTTGACAGTTTCCAGGAAGCTACCCATGTTGAGGGATTATCTTAAAAAATATATATATATCTATAGGATTTATCATACAGTCCAGGAATCGCACTCCCTGGTGTTTACCCAAACAACTGAAGAGTTACGTCCGCACAGAAGCCAGCACACGGATGATTACAGCAGTTTTATTCATAATTGCCAAAGCGTGGAAGCACCCAAGATGCCCTGTGATAAGTGAATAGATAAGTAATACCAGGGCCCATCCAGACAATGGACTATTATTCAGTGCTAAAAAGAAACGAGCTATCAAGCCATGAAGAGACATGGAAGGATCTTAAACGCACTTGACTTAAGTGGAAGAAGCCGGTCTGAAAAGGCTGAATACTGTACAATTTCAGCTATAAGGCATTTTGGAAAAGCCAAAACCGTGGAGCCAGTAAAAGGATTAGCGGTTGCCAAGGGTTGCCAGGGAGCCGGAAGAGATGAACAGACGGAACACAAGAGTTCTAGGGCGTGGAACTGCCGGTCCTGACACCAGAATAGTAGATGCATGTCTTTGTGCCTTTGCGCAAACTCAGAATATACAGCACAGAGAGCCATCTCCAATGTAGACTGTGGACTTTGGGTGATAACCATGTGCCGGTGTAGGTTTACTGATCGTAACAAACGCCCCACCCGGTGAAGGATGTGGATGGTGGAGAGGCTGTGCATGTGTGGTGCAGGCAGTATGTGGGAATTCTCTGTACTTTCTGCTCAGTTTGGCTGTGAATATAAAACTGCTCTAAAAAAAAAAAACACGTGCCTTTATCTGCTGTAAGAGTTTCCTGTTGCTGCTGTAACAAGCACCACAAGCACAGTGGCTTAGAACGACTCAGATATATCATCCGACAGCACTGGAAATTAGAGGTTCACATTGGTTCTAACTGGGGTAAAATCAAGGCAGCAGCAGGGCTGCGTTCCTGCTGGAGGCTCCTGGGAAGAACCTGTTGCTTTGCCTCCTCCAGGTTCTAGAGCCCACCGACCTCCCTTGTCTCGTGACCTTTTCTCCATCGTCAAGTCAGTGACATAGCATCTTCCAGTCTCTCCTGTCTGACCATGCTCTTGTCGTCACATCTTTCTGATTCTGACTCATCTTGCTCTCTCATAACGTTTCTTGTGATGATGTGGGCCCTACCCAGCTCACCCAGGATCATCTCACCATCTCAGAATCCTTAACCACAGCTGCTGAGTCCCTCTTGCCATGTAAGGTGACATGACAGGTTTTATGGATTAGGAGGTGGTCATCTTTGAGGGGGGTGCTTCCCAGGTGGCGCTAGTGGTAAAGAACCCGCCTGCCAATGCAGGTGATGTAAGAGACGTGGGTTCGATCCCTGGGTCAGGAAGATCCCCTGAAGGAGATCATGGCAACCCTCTCCAGTGTTCTTGCCTGGAGAATCCCACGGACAGAGGAGCCTGGTGGGCTGCAGTCCATAGGGTCACAAAGAGTAGGACATGACTGAAGTGACTTAACATGTACGCACACATCTTTGGGGGAGAAGTGATTATTTTGTTGATCACGTATGCCCTTTATTATTTCTTAAATTATGTTTGCACTGGGTCTTCCTTGTAGCGCACCAGCTTTCTCTAGTGTCAAGCATCGGCTACTCTCCAGCTGCAGAGCACAGGCTTCTCATTGCAATTCCAGTGGAACCCAGCTCCATCCCAAGACCGATTCTTGGTCATGTTCCAAGCTGTGGGAGGCAGGGAGACTGTTGAGGAGAAGGAAGGAAGGAAATCCTGTTGGGTTCCAGGTTTGACTGGAGGACAGAGGACAGGGATTCTTAAGAAAGGGACCCACCTGAGTCGTTGGAGATGCCTTTCCATGTCCAGCATCCTGGATTCTGGCCAACTCTCCCTTGAGAGGCATAACCTTTCTGATCTGTGTCTTATCACTTGTCCATGAGAATATTGTATTTTTCACGTGTAGAAGCAGAAAAAAGATTGGTATCCAGCGATGCCTAGGGATAGAGGGAGCTTTGACAGAAGAGGTTGGACTTGACGTTGAGAAGGTGATGGGATGCCAAGGCTGGCGAAGTACCCCAGTGACATCGACAGGGATGAGATATGGGGAGGGACTGGAGTGGTCTTACTGGCGATGTGGTCTAAATGGGAGGCCCCGAAACACGCAAGGATGGAGGTTGCCGGGCATGCCTGGGCCGCCTCTGTACTTCTGTGCTGGCCTTCCTTGGCGGAGCTTACCACAGATGGCAGCTCTAGAGGGCTGTTGAATTCTAAAGCAGGTGAGACAGAGTCTGGGAGAGGGATGATTAGCCCCCGGCATAGAGGAGGTTCCCACAGGCTTCCTCTGACGGCCCCATGGAGCTGAACTGATGGGCCACTTTTACTGTTTCTGGGAGTCTAAATGCAAGAGACCTGGGTTCAATTCCTGGGTTGGCAGGATCCCCTGGAAAAGGAAATGGCAACCCACTCCAGTATTCTTGCCTGGAGAATCCCATGGACAGGAGCCTGTCAGACTACAGTCCATGGGGTCGCAAGAGTTGGACTCGACTTAGTGAGTAAACCACCAAACGTAGACAGTGTGTTAAAAAGCAGAGACATCACTTTGCCAACAAAGGTCCGTATAGTCAAACCTATGATTTTTCCAGTAGTCATGTACGAATGTGAGAATTGGATCGTAAAGAAGGCTAAGTGCCGAAAAATTGATGCTTTCGAATTGTGGACCTGCAGAAAACTCGAGAGTCCCTGGGCTGCAAGGAGATCAAACCAGGCAATCCTAAAGGAAATCAACCCTGAATATTCATTAGAAGGACTCATGTGGAAGCTCCAATACTTTGGTCACCTGATGCGAAGAGCCGAGTCCTTGGAAAAGACGCTGATGGTGGGAAAGGCTGAAGGCAAAAGGAGAAGAGGGTGATAGAGAATGAGATGGTTGGATGGCATCACTGACTCAGTGAACATGAATTTGAGCTAACTCTGGGAGACAGAGGAGGGCAGAGGAGCCTAGTGAGCAGCAGTCCATGGGGTCACAAAGAGTCGGATGTGACTGAGCGACTGAACAACAGCAGCTGAGGCAGGTGCAATTTTCTACAGGTGGCGCTGAGATTTTTCTTGGGAGCATCTAGTGCCGAGCCAATGACTGTGTGTGAGTGATGCTCTGCAGAAGAGAAATCATTTTCTTTCCTCACGTATTTGTTCTTTATTCTTGTGTTCGTAATACCTGGTTCTGTCACTCGGATGTTATTTTGGAGATGGATGATGCAGATGTGTTTTTCAAGGCAAGGCGGCATTAAGTAATTTTAGAAACCCATTCAGCACTGTGCCTGTCAGTGCTGACTGTCATACGGTTGCAATGGGTCGTGGGTGTACTCTAGCCAAGACGTCACAGCATCTGTAAGAGGAGACAACTGTGAGTGAGTGTCTAATTCACTAAACACTGGAGAACTCTGGATCCCGTTGACTCCACTGCAATTCGAGTCCAGTTTCATTTCTCTCCTTTCCCTCTCGTGGTTCCCTTCTCACTGAGGTGGGGATGGTCCTGCTTTGGTCAGTTCCCGGATCTGCCACTTCCTGGCTCAGTGACCTTGGGCAAATGATCTTATTACTTCGAGATTCAATTTCTTTATCTACGAGCAGCAGTTAGGACAAACCTAGATACCGTATTTAAAAGCAGAGACATCACTTCGCTGACACAGGTCAGTATAAGTCAAGGCTATGGTTTCTCCAGCAGTCAGGTATGGATATGAGAGATGATAGCAAACTAGACTCCCTCTTCACAAAGTCCAGATTAAGCTCTCACAGCAGTTGATTTCTCATGGCTGCTTTTTGCCTTGGAATAGTTCCCACCTACCACTGAGAATTAAGGCTTAACCCAGGTGACACTCAAGAGTTCCAGCTGGGCCACAGAGAATTAGGAAAGTCCCCACTGGAAGGGCTTCTGGGGATGGTTTAACGGTTTGCTGCTTTTCACGGCTTTGCAGGTCATGCTGGCGGCTTCCTACTGGTCCCTCCTGGCCCCGGCAGTGGAGATGGCCATGTCCTCCGGCGGCTTTGGTTCCTTGGCCTTTCTCCCCGTGGCCATCGGCTTCACCCTTGGAGCGGCCTTTGTCTACGTGGCCGACCTCCTGATGCCTCACTGGGTGAGTACCGCTCCTCCCTGGGCTCTCGTGTCAGGGCGTGTCCAGCTCTGTGCCACGAATCTACTTCTGTTCAAACTCAACACCCTGGGTCATGTCTCTGTTAAGTGGCTAGTGGTATCGAAATAGATACTTCAAGCCATTTAGGGCTTTTACCTAGAGGGATTGAATTGTGACTGAAAAGAAAATAAGCTCTCGGTGGTCTGACTCATCAGCTCTTCAGTCGCATTTTGCTAAGTTCGGATTTTAAATGTCAGATCTTGTTAAACACGCAGAGAACACCTGGACGTCATTTGCTGCGGCACTGTCTGCAGGAATGGACCTCGACTGGGGCAAGGGAGTGACCGGGACACTGGTCCTGACCCTTAGCGAGCTTATGACGTCACCAGGGAGCTGAGAACACGCTGGACCACAGCAGAAGACACTCAGCAGAGCATCCCCTCCATGAGCACTGATTAATAGGGGGATGAGGTTGGGGACCCGGCAACAGGGCTCTGGACTGGGCTCACTTCTGACACAAACCAGTTGTATGTCCCTTACCCTCAGTTTCCTTCTTTTGACTTGAGGGTTTATAACTCCCTTTAGGGGTTGCCAGGTAATAATTTTAAAAAATCTAAAAAGGCACCAAGGATTTCCCTGGTGTTCCAGCGGTTGAGAATCCTCCCTGCCCATGCAGGGGACATGGGTTCAATCCCTGGTCCAGGAGGGACCACAAGCCTCGGGGCAGCTAAGCTCGAGCGCCACAACTTCTGAAGCCTGCATGGCCTCAAGCCCCCGACCCCCGCAGCTCGCTGCAACTAGAGAGAGTCTGCACAGCCATGAAACCCCAGCTCAGCCAAAAATTGTGTATTAAAGAAAGTAATAAGGCACCAGAATTTGGGTGAGCCGATGATTTTTTTGTTTTTTGCCTAAACAGTGCTGGGAGGTTGGCTTTGGGGAGCGAGCTTTTCCTGGCTCACAGAGAAGCCCGATACACAGAGCAGCCTGCATTCTGGCTGCAGTCCCTGAGCAGAGAGAGCCAAAGCCAGACCGTGAGACTGTGACCCAGCTCCATTGGCTGAAACCAGCTTGGCTGAAGGGTGGCTGTCAGGAAGGACCCAGTGCAGGCACGCGTCACCTTAACAGGCGCTGTGTTTTAACAAGTCCCTGAGGTGGGCAGAAGCCCCCCGAGAGACCTGAGCTGGGGCTTGAATTCTCTGCTCACCCAGGAAGGGAGGAGGCGTGGGAAGGACCATCCGGGGGAGAGAGTTTCTCTGGGGATCGTGGTGGGCGGGGAGCAGGTCGGGTTCCCTGGAGTCGGCAGGGCTCGTACCCCAGGACGTAGGCTCACCTTTCCCCACCTGCCTTCTTCCTTCCCCATCGGAGAGAGAGAAGGAAGAGTCTTGGGAGGAACGTGGCCCAGACACTCATGAGAAACCAATCACTCTTGATCCGGAGGGACCAGCCTCTGGACCAAACAGCTCATTGTGCAGTGATGTCTGCGTGGGGAGCCGTGATGTCATCTTGGAGGAAAGACTGTGTCCTTCTCGTTCAACGAGAGCTTGTCAGGCTGTGGTCCTCTGTCCCCACCCCCCCGGACCCTCTGCCCCCTTGTTGTTGGACACGTCTGCTTGGTAATGGCTCTGGGAGGGTCCTCCGGGTGGATTGCCATAGCCTGCTGTCCAGCCCACCTGGGTTCCGTGTAACCTTGCCAGTGGAGTGTATTCTCCTTGCCCGGGCAGGAAGGCCAATGGCGTTCACGCCTGGATGGCAGACCGGGGCTGGCACGGCCCCTGCTGGTCTCCTTCTGCCCTTCCCACCCGAGCCCCCCCGGGCTTCCAAGGAATATATGGCAGAGGGCTCTTTGTCTCGTGAGGAGTCACTGTTCCCTGGTACTGGGGCGGGGAGGGCGGGGGTGGGGTGGGGGTGTCAGCGTATTTGATCAGCTGCCCGAATGTAGAGGCTTTCTCTGGGCCGTGTAAATAGTCATTTGTTCTATGCTGCGGTACATTTTTTTTTCCTTAACCTTTTGCTTCCTGTTTGCTCTACTGTATGCTTTGAATATAGAGAAGATCCCAGCGGGAAGTCTTGGAAAATGAGGCCTGGTTGGGGAGTGGTGGGTGAGCACTGAGGGAGAGAATGAAAGGTCTTCAGAAAGGGCGTAAAAACCATGAACGCCCAGGACCTCGCTCATTGGCAGAAAGATCAACCTGGCAGGAAGCATCTGTTCTGGGATGTTTTAAGAGAAGTTAGTTCATGCTGTTGATGTGAGAAGGGGAATTTGTCTTGGACGAACTCATAAACAGATAAGCATTGTTTATAACTGCAGCAGTACCCAAATGCAAACGTGACGCTAAGAGTGGTGTCGGGGAGCTGTCTGTCCATCTCTCTGAGACAGGCTGGAGGTTTCCCTCGGTCTCACTGTGAATTTGCCAACCAGACCCAGAAAGGGCAGCTGCTTGGACGTAGGCAAGATGCATCTTGGAGTCTGAGTTATTGGGTTTTGACCTTGAGTCTGGCTGGTTGTCAGCATTGATTGTGCAGTCAAGGGGAATACATTCTTCTGGGGGAGAAAGCGGTGGCCAGAGTTTGGTTTCAGAACGCTCACTGCAGTTGGAGTGTAGGAACCAGGAGTTCCGTGGGGCAATTCCAACTGAGATCTCTTCAGTTTCCTGTTCACCTCACTTTGCGATAAAGCCACACGGCTCAGCACACAGCCCAGGAGCAGGACGCAGTCGTGAGAGCAAAAGGCTTTGGCTGCAGCGATGACAGACGGGGCTCGTCCTGCAAAACGAGTGCCTGGAGGAAGGGGGCCCTGCCTGCAGAAGACCCCACAGCCTCTGCTTTGTCCTTTGGGAGGACTGTGCATGGACTTTGGGCAAGAGGGAGCAAGCCAGTCCCTGGCGAAACAAGCCGGTGCAGGAGTATGCTCAGCACAGAGGTGCTTTGAGGGATTCTTTTAGCATTCCCTAAACATATCTTTTAAACTTTTCTTAAATTTTTCCTTGGCCTTTTTTTTTTTTTTTTTTTTTTTAGTATTTCCTTGGCTGTGCCACAGGCCTGTGGGATCTTAGTTCCCCGACCAGGGATCGAACCCGTGTGCCCTGCACTGTAAGTGCGGAGTCCTAACCACTGGAGTCCCAGGGAAGAGCCTGCTGGAGGGCTTCTGACATTGACCCGTGACGGTCCAAGCACAGGTGCCTCTGCGAGTCCACAGGGGAGGTGCCCTCCCTATTTCTTCTTACACATTCAGGACCTGAAGGGTGGCAAGACTGCAGGAGGGCGGGAAGGAAATGGTTAACTCTGACCTTGTCCTCTAACTCGGCTCCCCTCCATTCAGCCTTTCAGATGTATTTGTCTCCCTTTTGGAGCTTGAGCCCCACATTGCTCATGAAAAGGGCTTTACTCATAACAGCCTGTCAGGTTGAACCCGCTGTGGCCACGTTAATTCCGCTTGTCCAGTCGCTCCCTGAAAGGGTGTTTATTTTCCTGCATTTATCTGAGGGTAGAGTGGAGAAGGCGGACACGGTCACCGTTAATGGGAAACGAGCTGACAGAGTTGTACGGAGGCTTTGCCAAATGATGGCTTAATGAGAGTGGAAACGGGCGGGGGTGGCTGAGGAAGGTGGAATCGGCCAGGCCCTGGAGGAAGGCGGTGGTGGTGAGTGTGGCTCAGGCCAGTCTGAGCCCATGGTCCCCCTGGATGGCTCTAGGGAGAAGCAGAATGGACCATGGACAGCTATCTGGAGATGCTGACATTTTTGTGATCTTTGCAGTTTGCTTCTATGTAAAGTTAAGATTGGCGGTGACTGCGAAGACTGCACCTTCAGTGTAAAGCAGAGATTTTTCTACTGGTGGGTGGAGGGGAGGCGGGGAGAGGAGGGTGGCTGTGTATCTCCATGGCTTCCTGTCTCTCTTTTTAGTCTTATTAATATTGCATTAATGCAACACACAAATCTCATTATAAAAATTAAACAGATTTTTATGTGACAGTCCTTTCTTGCCACAGACTGTATCCTGCTAAATTTCATGTGTTAAACTTAATTTCCAGTATGATGGTGTTAGGAAGTGGGGCCTTTTGAAGGTGACCAGGTCATGAGGGTGGAGCCCTCATAAATGGGATTAGTGCCCCGATAAAGGAGCCCCCAGAGAGCTCCCCTCCTGGCCTCTAGCACATCAGGACGTGTGCACACTGTCTATGAGCCAGGAAGTGGGCTCTCTCCAGACACTGAATCTACTAGCACTTTGACCTCGGGCTTCTCAGCCTCTAGAATTGCCAGAAATAAATGTCTGTTGTTTATAAGCCACCTGCTGCTGCTGCTGCTGCTGCTAAGTTGCTTCAGTCGTGTCCGACTCTGTGCGACCCCATAGATGGCAGCCTACCAGGCTCCCCCGTCCCTGGGATTCTCCAGGCAAGAACACTGGAGTGGGTTGCCATTTCCTTCTCCAATGCATGAAAGTGAAAAGTGAAAGTGAAGTCGCTTAGTCGTGTCCAACTCTTCTCGACCCCATGGACTGCAGCCTACCAGGCTCCTAGTTGATGGTAATTTGTTACAGTAGCCTAAAAAAAACATACCTGGTTTTGGAGAATTCCCTGGCAGTCCAGTGGTTAGGACTATGCTTCTGCTGCAGGGGGGACACGTGTGATCCCTGGTTGGGGAACTAAAGGAAAAAAAAAAAGTCAGCCTGAATGGAATAGGATGCTTCCTTTTTCCTGAACTCTTCCCAGATCAAAGTCAACCATCATCATCATCAGTTTAGTGGGTACCCTTGTAGATTTTTCTCTTTTCTCTCTTTTTTTTTCCTTTTGTAAAATGATTTACATTGTATCTTATAAATATTAAGACATAACCACTCCCTCCTATGCTTGTATTGTTTAAGTATGCTTCAAATGAACTCTAAAGCAACCTGAACGCTGCCTCCTGTATTTAGACTTCCCTCTCTTTACATGTGTATGTGCCTGCATGCGTTTTCGCACAGTTGGAACCGTCTGTGCTTTCTCTTCTTGTGTCTTATTTTAAAAATTCGAAATGGTTTTCATCTCCTCGTTTTAGCACCTTCGCGGAGACCTTCCGTCTTTGTGCAGCTTGCCGGACCGCTTCCCTGCGGCTGAGTAGTTCGGTCGCTCTGTGCTTTTGCGTACGTATGTGTGTGTGTCCTGGAGATGTGATTTTGTTATGTGTTTCCTGAAAAACAAGTAGTAACATACAAGCTGTGACGCCGCCACTTGCTTTTGCAGCTTTGCTTTCGGTCTTGGCAGCCTCCTCTCTGGGAGATGCCTGCTCCCCACCCCTTTCCTCCCTGCCTGGGGATCTGACATCCGAAGAGGCTGCCCAGGGACTGCAGGGGGCAGGGACGTGGACGCTCCTGTCGGGCAGCGTGGCTGACGACCCTGGCTGGTCAGGCTCCGAGGTCAGCAAGCGTCAGGGGTACTGCCTTCTCCCCAGCCCCTTCGTGAGTCTGTGTCCCGATCCTGTTCCGCTTCCCTTAGTCTTTGCCGTGATGGCACGGAAGATGCCTCTGCTGAAAACTTAAACGAGCAGGGTGGGCACATACTTTTTTAAAAATCATTTTTATTGGCATGTAGTTGCCTTACAGTGTAGTGTTATTTTCTACTGTACAGCGAAGTGAATCAGCCACATGTGTACTTATATCCCCACTTTTTTGGGTTTCCTTCCCATTCAGGTCACCACGGAGCACAGCGTTCCCTGAGCTGTACGTGGGTTCTCGTTAGCTGTCTATTTTATACGTAGTATTGCACATACTTCTAATATGTACTCAGCTGTTGCTGGTGTCGGCTTCCGGCTGCCGGAGTTGCGGTGAGAGCCACGTGTGACCACTGTTTGGAAGGGACAGATGCTGCAGGAGGCGATGATTTTGCCCCAGAAGGGGTGATGTATGTTTTCCTTTCCTTCATGGACTCTCCATCTTTAGCATTCTGATTCTACTTAACGGAAGGATACCTAACAGAGGAGGTGGAGGTGGGGGAGAATGTCGAGGGTAGCTTGCAGGGGGAGGAACTGCAGTGGCGTTTCCACTCGTAGACTCTATTGTCCTGTTGTCCTTGAGTTGCTAAGTCGTGTCGACTCTTTTGTGACCCTGCAGCCCGCCAGGCTCGTCTGTCCTTGAGATTTCCCGGGCGAGAATAGTGGAGCGGGCTGTCATTTCCTCCTCCAGGGCATCTTCCCAACCCAGGGATTGAACCCACCTCTCCTGCTTGGCAGGTGAATTCTTTACTGCTGAACCACCAGAGAAGATCCCAGAATTCTGGTATCAAAGAAGAAAAGGAGTCAATTTTACGGATGGAGCTGTTGGTCTGGCCACTTCTTCAAGAGGAAGGAGCTGGATTAAGGCCCCTGGAAAAGCTAAAAGGTTGTCGTCTCCTATATTGAGCCCTGGGGATACGTGACAGAAGGTGTCAGCGAGAGCAGGACGCGACGCTGGCCCTGAAGATGTGCTGTGCAGCTCCATGCCCGTGGCTCCTTTGGTCCTGTGTCTTGGGGCTGGAGGAGGGGAAGGGATCGTCAGCCGTGTGTCTCAGAAGTACACGTTGTCTCTAGAATCACAGCCAGTTCCCTTCAGAGCCTCCCTTCTCCAATTCCATGAGTAAATAGTAGGTGGACTCACCTTGACCTGAGCAAGACCAGGGTGTTCTGAATTTAATGCCAAAACTGATAGACGGTTGCGAGCACAATGGCTCGGTCCCCAGCTCCGAACACAGTCCTTCAGGCATTTGCACATTCTCTCCTGCTCACCCTGCAGAATGCGGTTTGTGTGTTCTTCACCAGAAAGCTCCCCTGGCCATCCCAGGTGTTGGCACCTCCCACATCTTGACCCTTCTCTTCCCTGTGGATAGCAGGCCTCCAGGAGGTAGGAATGAAGAATAAATGAATGGATGGAGATACTGAGCGGGAGATAGTGTTAGTGGCTCAGTCGTGTCCGACTCTTTGGGACCCCATGGACTGTAGCGCCTCTGTCCACGGGATTCTCCAGGCAAGAATGCCGGAGTGGGTTGCCACGCCCTCCTCCAGGGGATCTTCCCGACCCAGGGATTGAACCCAGGTCTCCTGCATTGCAGGCAGATTCTTTACACTCTGAGCCACCAGGGAAGTCCAATGAATGAATGAACGAATGAATGGAGATATTGGGAAGATCAAATAAGATCGTCTTTATGATATCTCTTTCCAGCCTCAAACTTGAAAACACTTTACAAGGACTTCCTGGTGGTCCAGTGGTTAAGACTCTGGGCTCCCAACGCAGGGGTGGTGGTGGTGGTTTAGTTGCTAAGTTGAACGCAGGGGGCCTGGGTTCAGTCCTTGGTCAGGGAACCAGATCCCACATGCTGCAGCCAAGAGTTCACATGCGGAAACTAAAGATCTCGAAGACTGCAGCTGAGGCCCAGAGCAGCCAAATAAATAAATGTTAGATATAGATTTAAAGCGCTTTATAGCCTTGAGTTCGGAGAAGGCAATGGCACCCCACTCCAGTACTCTTGCCTGGAAAATCCCATGGACGGAGGAGCCTGGTAGGCTGCAGTCCTTGGGGTCACTAAGAGTCGGACACGACTGAGCGACTTCACTTTCTCTTTTCACTTTCATGCATTGGAGAAGGAAATGGCAACCCGCTCCAGTGTTCTTGCCTGGAGAATCCCAGGAACGGGGAAGCCTGGTGGGCTGCCGTCTATGGGGTCACACAGAGTCGGACACGACTGAAGTGACTTAGCATAGCTTAGCATAGCATAGCCTTGAGTTATTTTCTGGAGGCAGATCTATGCTCCTTGGCAGTTGACCACTTTCTGGGCACCAGAAACACGAGCCACAGATAGTTAAATAGAAAAACTGAATCTGACGTGTGGATCCGTTACAGGCTTTTTCACGCTTTGTTTACTTCCTAATTATGTTTGCTGGAGAATCTAGAGACTTATACTGCCGTTTAGAGTCAACATTTTCTGAGCAATTGGACCAGGAAGTGTGCTAGAGGGTTGGGGTGAATGGGGAGTGTGGGTGGGAAAGAGCAGAGACGTTGCCTTTGGTGCCTTAGAAAAATACTGACGCCTGGACCTCCCGCAGGAAGCTCTGAGTCATTGTGTCCCGGGCAGGGCCTCGGTCTCTAAAGGAAAACATCCCCAAGAAGGCTCTGACGTTCAGCCAAGGCTGGTGACCTCTGATTGAGGCAGAGTATAACTTGCTTTGATTCAGGTGCTTTGCTTGGATGGTTCATTGCAATCCAAGTACCTCTTTCTTTCCTTTGGAAGCCAAAGTCTTACTGTTTATTGCGAAGAACTCAGTAAAGAGGGAAGAAGGGCTTCCTGCAGGTAATGGAGGGACGGTCTCAAGATGAAAAGGGAAAAGGGACCTGGCTCTGTGGTTGGTAAACTTGGGGGCACACCAGAGTGACCTGGGAGGCCGAGCAAACGCAGGCGCCCTGGCCCCACCCCAGGCTCTTGAGATGGAGCCAGGGCGTCTGCAGTTTGTCTGCTTTTCTTTGGAGGGGGTGGCATGCCACATGGCAATGTGGGATCTTAGTTCCCGACCAGGAATGAAACCCGTGACCCCTGCATTGGAAGTCCCCGAGGCGTCTGCATTTTGAAACAGGTCCCCAGGGGATTTTGATGCTCACCGGAGTGAGAAAATCACAGAACAGTCCAGCAAGGTGTGCTGGAGGAGTCTGGGCAACCGTCCTGTGTGAGGGACACAGATGGGAAACCTGGGCGGTGGGATACCCCAGACCCTCTGTTTCTCGTAGTCTCCTTAAAAATGTGTATATATATATATATATATATATATATATATTTTATGACAAATGAACTTACAAACAGAAACAGACTCACAGACATGGAAAACGAACTTGTGGTTACCGAAGGTAAAGGGGGTGGTGAGTTTAGGCGTTTTGGGTCAGCAGGCACAAGCCATTATGTATTCAGTGGACAGACAGCAAGGTCCTGGTGTATAGGACAGGAAACTGTGTTCTGTATCCAGAGTGACCATAATGGAAAAGAGCATGAAAAGAACATGTATAATGGAATCACCCTGTAGTGCACCTCAAACGCATACAACCTTGTAAATCAACTGTACAAAAAAATAATTTTTTTTTTGGTAATTGATGTGAAATTCACATAACATAAAATTAACTGTTTTATTTGTATGTATTTATTTCTGGCTGCACACTGGGGCTTGCCGGATGTTCTCTGACCAGGAATTGAATCCAGGCCACGGCTGAGAAAGCCTGGAATCCTATCCACTAGGCCCCCAGGGAACTCCTGAAGTTGGCCATTTTAAAGTGAACCGTTCAGTGACACATGGTACCTTCACAGTTCTGTGTAACCAACATTGCTATCTAGTTCCAGAACATTTTTCATCCCCCTCAAAAGGAAACCCCCATCCCCGTTAAGCCGTCGCTCCCCACCCCTCCCTCACCCCCAAGCCCTGGTCACCACAAATCTTCCTTCTGTTTCTGTCGATTCACCCATTTTTGGCTATTTTTCTATAAATGCGATCATACAGTAAGTGACCTTTTGTGTCTGTTTTTTTTTTTTTTTTTTTAACTCAGCATAATGTTTTCAGGTTTCATCAGCGTTGTAGCCTGTGTCAGAACCTCGCTGCTTGTTGTCTGAACGCTGCTCCATTGCCTGGTTACATCATGTTGGTCTCCCATTCATCCGCTGCTGCACATTTGGGTTGTCTCCAGCTCTGGGCAATTGTGAACAGCCCTGCTGTGGATGTCGGGGTACAGACGTACAGCGTTCGTTCGTACGCTCTGATTCTCAGTTCCCGGTGGTAGGCATCATGATCTCCACTTAACCAGCTGTTAGGTCAGTCCAGGCGGGCAGTGCGGCTAGTGGCTCAGATGACCCACAGTTTGCTGGAGACGCAGAGCTCTCTGGAGCTCAGCTCTGAATAAGAGGTGGCCAGGGCTTCTCCGGTGGCACTAGCGG
This sequence comes from Bos mutus, assembly GCF_027580195.1. Classification (NCBI taxonomy): domain Eukaryota; kingdom Metazoa; phylum Chordata; class Mammalia; order Artiodactyla; family Bovidae; genus Bos; species Bos mutus. The sequence goes on along the minus strand of NC_091635.1, from coordinate 5,136,389 downwards.
TAAAGAACCTGCCTGCCGACGCAGGAGGTGTAAGGAGACACGGGTTTGATTCCTGGGTTGGAAAGATCCCGTGGAGAAGGGAATGGCAACCCACTCCAGTATTCTTGCCTGGAGAATTCCAGGGACAGAGGAGCCTGGCGGGCTATATAGTCCATGGGGTCTCAAAGAGTCTGAGCACATACAAGATACATTTCTGACTATTTACTCTCCATCCAAAACCCTTTGCGATCTTCCCCTCGGGTCCACGCCGTTTTGTCTTTTCTCTTTAACGTGGATTTTCTCCAGGGCTGTGCTCCAGGCCCCTCCTTACCTCCTTAGCTTCAGCTCAGGCCGGTCTTCTGCCCCCTGAGCCAAACGTCAGCTGCTGCAGCGGGTTCTCAGGACACACGTGTGCGCATCGTCATCTGAGCTTTTCCTCACGGTCTCCCTCTGCTGGAACCACTTTCCTCCTTCACGCGTCAGCTGGCCAGTCCTTATTTAGGACCAGATGCGTCCTTTCCTCCAGATGCGTTCCTGGAGTTCCCGTCTGGGTAAAGTGCCCTGCCTCTCTGCAGCCCTCTCCGCCCGGCCCCTGCCTGGCACTTGCTTCCCTGGTGAACTGTCAGCTCCTTGCGGGCAGTGTCTTGATCTGTCTTGTTTGCCCTGAATCCCCAGCACCTGCCACAGAGCATGTGGCCTGGAGCTGGGGCCTCAGAGCATCATTCGTTTGAGGATGGAGTGAGCATGTTTGATCCTGGCACTTTATTCATCACTGCATCCTCCAGCTTACATCAGTGCCTGGATCCGGCTGGATGCTGTGGCCCCACTAATACCTCCCAACGCAATAAACACTTCCTAAATGTGGGATCATTGAATGAAAAGGAGAATTATATGTACTGCGTGCATTTACATTTGTGCATAGCTCAAATACTTTGGTCACCTGATGCAAAGAGCCAACTCATTGGAAAAGACCCTGATGCTGGGAAAGATTGGGCAGGATAAGGAGAAGACAGAGGATGAGATGGCTAGACAGCATCACCAGCTCAATGGACATGGATTTGAGCAAACTCCGGGAGATGGTGAAGGACAGGGAAGCCTGGCATGCTGCAGTCCACAGGGTCACAAAGAGTCTGACACAAGTTTAGCGACAGAACAATAATATGTATATGTGCATATGGGTTTAAAAAAAAAAACAAACCAAAATGAATTGTAAGTAAAGTCCCTGCAAGGAGAAGGCTGGCTTTGTGAAGAATCAGGTGATCAAATGAGCTAAAACAGAGTCGGCATACTTTTTTAAGAACGACCAAGAAAGTAAATATTTTGCACTTTGCAGACCACATATGGTCTCTGTTGCCTTTTCCTTTCCTCTTCCTTCCTTACAATCCTTTAAAAATGTGAAAAACATCCGTAGCTCAGAGGCTTTAAAAGACAGGGCTCTGGCTGCATCTGGAACCTGGGCTGCCGTCTGTAGCCTCTTATTCTCAAGGTCATTCAAGGCCATGCGCTTTTAAACTTGGCTTTAACACTCTCATGGTTGATGCATTTATACGCTGGCTTTTTTTTTCTCCATTTGTTAAAATCACATATGTTAACTATTTAAAAAAATCCAGAGAATAGAAAAGTTCCCGGAGATAAGAAAAGTCTACTTTTAATCTCACCACATGGGAGCAACTATAATTCACGTCTTGGAACATTTGCTTTCTGTATCTTTTCCTGTTGCCTTTTTATCTGGGTGGGAAATGTCACAAGAATAACTCACAGTCGTGGAACGTGTACTGTGGGCATGCACGTTGCATGCACAGTCCTGCGTGCGTGTGCGCTCAGTCGCTCAGTCGTGGCCGACTCTTTGCGACCCCGTGGACTATAGCCTACCAGGCTCCTCTGCCCACGGAATTTCCCAGACAAGAATACTGGAGTGGGTTACCGTTTCCTTCTCCAGGGGATCTTCCCAATCCAAGGGTTGAACCCTCATCTCCTGCATTGGCAGGCGGATTCTTTACCGCTGCGCCACCTGGGAGACCACAGTAGCCCTGTGGGGTCAGTGGTGTTGTTAATTTTATTTGACAGACGAGGAAACTGGGCTCATTTCTGTGATGCAAATGATCTACATTCAGAAGGACGCGTGTCACTAAGCAGCAAGCCCAGGGATGCTCAGGTGGTGATTGAAGGTGCAAAAGGAGCCTTTGTCCCTGGGCCCCTGGGCAGCTGGAATAGTAGGGTACTTTGTTATTGCAGCAAAACACAGCTCATCCTAATTAATACCCTGAACCACCAAGACATGTGGCTACAATGTTAGTTGTATTATGCTATCCAGAGGGCTTCTGTACTCTTGGTAGAGATGCCAGAGGCATTCTGGTTGGATACTGTCTGTCTGTGTGTGTGTTTTGTTGATGAAAAATTAATCAGTTGATCTAAGATAGAAATGGAAAATGTTATTTGAGCCAAAATGAAGATTATAACCCAGGGACGGCATCTCACAAAACTCTGAGAACTGTTCCACCCACTAGAAGTCAAGGCACAGTCATATAAGTTTTTTTGAGACAAATCAGATCAGTCACTCAGTTGTATCCAACTCTTTGCAACCCCATGAATTGCAGCACGCCAGGCCTCCCTGTTCATCACCAACTCCCAGAGTTCACGGAGACTCAACGTCCATCGAGTCAGTGATGCCATCCAGCCATCTCATCCTCTGTCGTCCCCTTCTCCTCTTGGGGCAATCCCTCCCAGCATCAGAGTCTTTTCCAATGAGCCAACTCTTCGCATGAGGTGGCCAAAGTACTGGAGTTTCAGCTTTAGCATCATTCCTTCCAAAGAAATCCCAGGGCTGATCTCCTTTAGGATGGACTGGTTGGATCTCCTTGCAATCCAAGGGACTCTCAAGAGTCTTCTCCAACACCACAGTTCAAAAGCATCAATTCTTTGGCGCTCAGCCTTCTTCACAGTCCAACTCTCACATCCATGCATGACCACAGGAAAAACCATAGCCTTGACTAGACGGACCTTTGTTGGCAAAGTAATGTCTGCGCTTTTGAATATGCTATCTAGGTTGGTCATAACTTTCCTTCCAAGGAGTAAGCGTCTTTTAATTTCATGGCTGCAGTCACCATCTGCAGTGATTTTGGAGCCCCCCAAAATAAAGTCTGACACTGTTTCCACTGTTTCCCCATCTATTTCCCATGAAGTGACGGGACTGGATGCCATGATCTTAGTTTTCTGAATGTTGAGCTTTAAGCCAACTTTTTCACTCTCCTCTTTCACTTTCATCAAGAGGCTTTTTAGTTCCTCTTCACTTTCTGCCATAAGGTTGGTGTCATCTGCATATCTGAAGTTACTGATATTTCTCCCAGCAGTCTTGATTCCAGCTTGTGTTTCTTCCAGTCCAGCATTTCTCATGATGTACTCTGCATATAGGGTTAAATAAACAGGGTGACAGTATACAGCCTTGACGTACTCCTTTTCCTTTTTGGAACCAGTCTGTTGCTCCATGTCCATTTCTAACTGTTGCTTCCTGACCTGCATACACATTTCTCAAGAGGCAGATCAGGTGGTCTGGTATTCCCATCTCTTTCAGAATTTTCCACAGTTTCCTGTGATCCATACCATCAAAGGCTTTGGCATAGTCAATAAAGCAGAAATAGATGTTTTTCTGGAACTCTCTTGCTTTTTCCATGATCCAGCAGATGTTGGCAATTTGATCTCTGGTTCCTCTGCCTTTTCTAAAACCAGCTTGAACATCAGGAAGTTCACGGTTCACATATTGCTGAAGCCTGGCTTGGAGAATTTTGAGCATTACTTTACTAGCGTGTGAGATGAGTGCAATTGTGCGGTAGTTTGAGCATTCTTTGGCATTGCCTTTCTTTGGGATTGGAATGAAAACTGACCTTTTCCAGTCCTGTGGCCACTGCTGAGTTTTCCAAATTTGCTGGCATATTGAGTGCAGCACTTTCACAGCATCATCTTTCAGGATTTGGAATAGCTCAACTGGAATTCTGTCACCTCCACTAGTTTTGTTCGTAGTGATGCTTTCTAAGGCCCACTTGACTTCACATTCCAGGATGTCTGGCTCTAGGTGAGTGATCACACCATCGTGATTATCTGGGTCGTGAAGATCTTTTTTGTACAGTTCTTCTGTGTATTCTTGCCATCTCTTCTTAATATCTTCTGCTTCTGTTAGGTCCATACCATTTCTGTCCTTTATCGAGCCCATCTTTGCATGAAATGTTCCTTTGGTATCTCTGATTTTCTTGAAGAGATCTCTAGTCTTTCCCATTCTGTTGTTTTCCTCTATTTCTTTGCATTGATCGCTGAGGAAGGCTTTCTTATCTCTTCTTGCTATTCTTTGGAACTCTGTATTCAGATGTTTATATCTTTCCTTTTCTCCTTTGCTTTTCACTTCTCTTCTTTTCACAGCTATTTGTAAGGCCTCCCCAGACAGCCATTTTGCTTTTTTGCATTTCTTTTCCATGGGGATGGTCTTGATCCCTGTCTCCTGTACAGTGTCATGAACCTCTGTCCATAGTTCATCAGGCACTCTATCTATCAGATCTAGGCCCTTAAATCTATTTCTCACTTCCACTGTTTAATCATAAGGGATTTGATTTAGGTCATACCTGAGTGGTCTAGTGGTTTTCCCTACTTTCTTCAATTTAAGTCTGAATTTGGCAATAAGGAGTTCATGGTCTGAGCCACAGTCAGCTCCCGATCTTGTTTTTGCTGACTGTATAGAGCTTCTCCATCTTTGGCTGCAAAGAATATAATCAATCTGATTTCGGTGTTGACCATCTGGTGATGTCCATGTATAGAGTCTTCTCTTGTGTTGTTGGAAGAGGGTGTTTGTTATGACCAGTGCGTTTTCTTGTTAGTCTTTGCTCTGCTTCATTCCGTATTCCAAGGCCAAATTTGCCTGTTACTCCAGGTGTTTCTTGAGTGCCTACTTTTGCATTCCAGTCCCCTATAATGAAAAGGACATCTTTTTTGGGTGTTAGTTCTAAAAGGTCTTGTAGGTCTTCATAGAACCGTTCAACTTCAGCTTCTTCAGCATTACTGGTTGGGGCATAGACTTGGATTACTCTGATATCGAATGGTTTGCCTTGGAAACGAACAGAGATCATTCTGTCATTTTTGAGACAGAGGGCTGCACATTAGAAAGAAAGAAAGTGAAAATGTCAGTTGCTCAGTCATGTCCAACTCTTTTCAACCATATGGACTCTGTCCATGGGTTTCTCCAGGCAAGAAATTATCGACAGTTAACACAGTCCAGATCCAAGTGTCATCATCATGGGTGATGTGACCTCTTACAAAATCAAAAAGGAATGTTATCTTTTAAGGAGTTGTCTTGTTGACACTGGGAAAAGGTTGCCCTTTCTGGCTGAGCAGGTTTTTCTGCCAATGGAGGAGGTTTGGTCAATGTCTAATGCAGATACACCGCAGTCATGAAATTAAAAGACGCTTGCTCCTTGGAAGCAAAGCTATGACCAACCTAGACAGCATTTTAAAAAGCAGAGACATGACTGCCAACAAAGGTCCGTCTAGTCAAAGCTGTGGTTTTTCCAGTAGTCATGTACAGATGTGAGAGTTGGACCATAAAGAAAGCTGAGCGCTGAAGAATGGATGCTTTCAAATTGTGGTGTTGGAGAAGACTCTTGAGAGTCCCTTGGACTGCAGGGAGATCCACCCAGTCCATCCTAAAGGAAATCAGTCCTGAATATTCATTGAAAGGACTGATGCTGAATCCGAAAGCTCCAATACTTTGGGCACCTGATGCGAAGAGCTCACTCATTGGAAAAACCCTGATGCTGGGAAAGATTGAAGGCAGGAGGAGAAGGGGACGACAGAGAATGAGATGGTGGGATGGCATCACCGATTCAATGGACATGAGTTTGAGCAAACTCCAGGAGATGGCGAAGGACAGGGAGGTCTGGCGTGCTGCAGTCCATGGGGTCACAAAGAGTCAGACACGACTGAGCCACTGAGCAACGACAACAAGGATGCAGATACGAGATGCAGAGTGGGAGTGGGGGCGAGGAAACTGAAGGGCAGAGGACATTGTTTATGTTTGAAATTTTCTTTTCTTGACATGAAATATGAATTTGATTTCACAGCTTCCTCATTGATCAGTTACCCCGTTTGGACTCCCTTGGGAAGCAAAAGAGGACAGAATTAAAAGGGGTGCTTGTCACCGCTTTCTGCTTGCCCCTGAGTTCCACTGCGGAAGGAAAGCAAGCGGGTAGCTGCACACGCCTGTCCCCCGGGACAGCGAAGTGTGACGTCCGGGTGAGGCTGAGGGCCTCACTTTCACAGTCACCCCTGGCTTCCTCCTCCCCGTCCTCTCCTGACAGCCTTCGGAAAAATAATTGCCTGCTTTGTCTGACACCCCGATCCCGACTCTGCTCGCCCCTCCCCGTTTTGCCGGAAGGGCTTGCATATCAAGTTCCCATATGGCACAGCGCATGGCGTTTGGAGGAGCCCCAGCAGACTGGCTCCTCCGTGATGCCCAGGCTTCCTCCGATCCAGCATCAGAGGAGTTTAGGGCCAGGCTGGCAGGTAACGTCTGTGGAAGTGCAAGCTTGTGATGGGCTCACCTGCTGAGGGAGTTCCGGTTTGGCATCAGAGTGGGGCTGTTCTGGGTTATTTACAGTTCGTGATGCTATACTAGAGTGTAATGATGTACTACCTGATGATACACGATATAATGATATCTCACAATGGCATTAGGCTTTATGTAGCAGCATAGCATTAGATATATTGCATCTTCATTCTCTCTAACACCCCCACACTGCCCATCCAGGTTGTGTTAAAACTTCTTCTCTTTTGTGTTTCGCCACACCAAGCTTTAGATGAGGTCTTGGTTCCCCAACCAGGGATTGAACTCACACACCCTGCGTTGAAAGCATGGAGTCTTAACCACTGGACCCCTAGGGAAGCCCCTACAGCATCTTTAGAGGCGGTGTGTCGTACTGGATCACCCAGGATCTTTGACCAAGTTGCCCTTGATTCATAGGACTGTGTGTCTTGGTGCAGTTGCTTAACCGCCCTGAGCCTTGGTATCCTTATCTGTAAAGTGGGTACAATCCTACCTGAGAGTGTGGCCGTGAGGATTAAATAAGTTCCTATGGAGGACCTAACACAGAGTCTGGCCAGCATACAGTAGGCGTTTAATAGATACGAGTTACATCAACACATGTGGAAGCTGCTGGGGATACCTTCTTGGTTATGTTTCTTATTGGCATAAATTCTGGGCACAGGCTTAATAAAGCATGTGTGTGCGTTGCTTTTTCTCTCTGAATCCCGTCTCTGTGGTTATCGTCACAGACAGTAGGTCAGCTCCATTTCGCGTCTGTGGAATCCTGCGTGGCCTGGCTTCCCTTACACCTTCACTGAGCTGTTTCAGCAGGGACCACCTCCCCCGCCCCCGGCCCAGACTTTTGCTTTCTTCCCGATTGTGCTCTGTGGCTCAGTGATGAGATGAGTTATCATAGCCACGAGGAGGACCCCGAAGCAGCCGCGTGCGTCAGAATCACGGTGCGAGGGGCATCTGGACCCGCGCACTTCTGTCGACCTTCGCTGCCTTCTGTCCTCAGCTGAGTCTCTTCTTCCCCTTTCCTCCTTACGGCTACTGCCCTGTCCCCACCAAGTCTATTTCTCTTTGCTTCATTTAGTGCCAGACTTTGGTACCAGTCATTTTGCAAGTGCCAGGGATCAAAAGCCTTACAGTTAGATTAACAAGCAGTGGCAGAGTGGTAATTGCTATGACAGAAGAGTGTAAGATGAGAGCCCTGATAAATCGTGACTCAGTGCACCCACGGCAGTCCCCGAGGGCTTCCTGGAGTTGGTGCTTGAATTTAGACTTAGAGGTTAAGTTGGAATTCGTCAGGTGGATGGCGTTGATAGGTGGTGGTGGGGCATACATTTCAGACAAAGGGAGCACTGGGTCTAAAGGTGCACTGCAGGGCTTCCCGGGCGGTCCAGGGGTTAAGACTCCACGGTCCTAACACAGAGGGCACAAGTTCAGTTCCTGGCCAGGGAAGATCCTGTGTGCTGTGTTGCATGACCAAAATAAAGAAAAAGAAAAGAAAGTGCCCTGCCGCAGGCTGAGCAGTTCGTTGTTTTGTTATGGTACCAGGCGTGTGTATTCGTTAGCCATTGCTGCCTCACAACCACAAGACCTGAGTGGCGCAGAGCCATCTGTAAGGACTGATCTCCCAGCTGCCTGTAAACTGACCGGGACATCTCTGCACGTGTCCGTTGGGCGCACCCCTTCTTCTGCCTCCAGCTTGGAGGGCAGCTGGCCTCGACGGCTTGAAGCTGCAGGACCTCAGGTGGCCGGGCTGACTCTGCTCCCGTGCCCTGCCTTGGGCCAGGGCATATCCTTCTCAAAGCCAGGGCAGAGCCGTAAAAGGAGGGGCAGAAACAAACAGGGCCTGGGAGGGCTGAGGCCCAGAGCTGACCCACGGATGCTTCTGTCCGTGCAGTATTGCCTGACGCCGTGCTCTCAGACGTCAGGCCTCCAGAGCCGGGAGAGAGCACGTTTCCGCAGTTTTAAGGCTCTAGTTTGTGGTAATTTGTGATGGCTGCCCTACAGACTCGTAGTGCCGGCAGATAAACCATGCCCGTGAGAAGCCCGTGACAGGATGCAGAGAGAAGTCAAGAGCTGGGGCCCAAGCCTGCCCCTGCCACACAGAGCATGGTGGCGGAGAGAGGTGGGCCAGGGCAGGTGGGCGGATTACACACCGAGGGGAGGCACAGTCTCCAGAAAGCTTGGCTTTTATCCTGTAGGCAGCAGTGGGAATGAAGGTCCTGGTTAAGGTCTTCAGATTTGCGTTCTTTCCCTTCCGAAAGAAGTCTCTGGGGTGGGAGGGCACCTCCCTGGCAGTCCAGTAGCTAAGACCCCGAGATCCCAGTGCAGGGGGCTCAGGTTCAATCCCTGGTCAGGAAACTAGATCCCACCTGCCACAACTAAGCGTTTGCACACCGCAGCTGAAATATTTTCTATGTCACTATGAAGATGCGGCACAACCAAATAAATAATTTTTTTTGTTTTTTAAGAAGGAAGGCTCTGACGTGATGGAGGGCAGTGTGGAGGATGCTAGTCTAGACTCAGGCTATGACAGTAAGCCGGTGAGAAAAGAGGGGCGTGGGAATCAGGGTAGCATTTTAGAAAGTGAAAGTGTTAATTGCTCAGTCATGTCTGACTATTTGTGACCCCATGACCTGTAGCCTGCTAGGCTCCTCTGTCCGTGAAATTCTCCAGGCAAGAATACTGGAGTGGGTAGCCTTTCCCTTCTCCAGGGGATCTTCCCAACCCAGGGATCAAACCCAGGTCTCCCACATTGCAGGCAGATTGTTTACCGTCTGAGCCACCACGGAAGCCCAGTGACAAAATGGAAGCATTTAAAGTGTGCTGACATTAAAAAAAAATGCAGAGGCAAAAGCTTCTCTCTGAGCAAAGATACTCTAAATTAAATCCACATTAAAGCCTTGTGAGTTCTTTGCAGTGCGTACGGCTGACACAAAGTACTGGTGTCTAGAATATATAAAGAGCTGCCGCAAATCGATGAAAAAGGGCCCACCCATACTCTTCAAGAAAAGCAGAAAAACAAATGAATGAACTATTTGATTAGGAATTTCAGAGGAGGAAACCCTAAAGGCCCGACAGATACATGCAAAGATGTTCAACAACATCACTAGTAATTGGGGAAATGCCACTTAAATTCTTACTCTTTATATCTGACAAAAAGTGAAAAAAATTGGTAGTTCCAGCCATTAACAAGGTTTGGACAAATGGGAGCCTGCATCCACAGTTGGTGGAAGTGCAAATTAATGCAGCCATCTGTGTGAGTAGTTTGGAAATCTATAGTAAAACTGAGGATGCACATTTTACACGACCAAGCATTCCAGTTTCGGGACATCTCTAAGATGTCCTCGCAAAGATACACAAGGAGCCAGGCGTGGGAATAGTCACAGAAGCATTCTTGTAATGGTGAAAAATTGGAAGTAAAATACCAGTCCTCAGATGAGTGGATGATTAAATTGTGATAAATGCATAAAATAGTGTGCTAAACTGCAGTTAAAACGCATGAGCTAGATCTATAAATTGACCCAGATAAATGTCCAATATTTAGCAGAAAGCAGAAGTAAATTGCAGATTGCTGCACATGGTAAAATACTGTTTATTTAAAGTTTGAAACTGTGTAAAGTAACATTACCTATTTTATATATGAAATTATATAAGCTATGAAAAGTATAAAAACATGGCTAAGAAGGGTGCCCATGAACTTTTCCAGATATTTCAGTTCAGTTCAGTCATTCAGTCATGTCCGACTCTTTGTGACCCCATGGACTGCAGCGTGCCAAGCATCCCTGTCTGTTAATAACTCCCGGAGCTTGCTTAAACTCATGTCCATTGAGTTGGTGATGCCATCCAACCATCTCATCCTCTGTCGTCCCCTTCTCCTCCCACCTTCAATCTTTCCCAGCATCAGGGTCTTTTCCAATGAGTCAGCTCTTTGCATCAGGTGGCCGAAATATTGGAGTTTCAGCTTCAGCATCAGTCCTTCCAATGAATATTTAGGACTAATTTCCTTTAGGATTGACTGGTTGGATCTCCTCACAGTCCAAAGGACTCTCAAGCGTCTTCTCCAACACCACCACAGTTCAAAAGCATCAGTTCTTTGTCACTCAGCTTTCTTTATAGTCCAACTCTCACATCCATACATGACCACTGGAAAAACCATAGCTTTGACTAGATGGACCTTTGTTGGCAAAGGAATGTCTCTGCTTTTTAATATGCTGTCTAGGTTGGTCATAGCTTTTCTTCCAGGGAGCAAGCATCTTTTAATTTCGTGGCTGCAGTCACCATCTGCAGTGATTTTGGAGCCCAAAAAAACAAAGTCTGCTACTGTTTCCATTGTTTCCCCATCTGTTTGCCATGAAGTGATGGTACTGATGCCATGATCTTAGTTTTCTGAATGTTGAGCTTTAAGCCAACTTTTTCACTCTCCTCTTTCACTTTCATCAAGAGGCTCTTCAGTTCCTCTTCTCTTTCTGCCATAAGGGCTGTGTCATCTGCATATCTGAGGTTATTGATATTTTTCCCAGCAATCTTGCTTCTAGCTCCAGATATTTAGTATCTTTTAATTGGTGGGGGGAGGAGACAAGAATTTCCGTTCTTTCCGCAGCATTTGATTTTAAAAATCTGAATCAAGTATAGTAAAAGGTTCAATTCAGTTCAGTCGCTCAGTCGTGTCCGACTCTTTGAGACCCCATGAATCGCAGCACACCAGAGTTCACTGTCCATCACCAACTCCCGGAGTTCACTCAGACTCACGTCCATCGAGTCGGTGATGCCATCCAGCCATCTCATCCTCTGTCATCCCGTTCGCCTCCTGCCCCCAATCCCTCCCAGCATCAGAGTCTTTTCCAATGAGTCAGCTCTTCACATGAGGTGGCCAAAGTACTGGAGTTTCAGCTTTAGCATCATTCCTTCCAAAAGGTTAAGCTTTACTAAATGTAGGTGAGAGACATGTAGATTTTGATCCTATTATTTTCTGTCCTTTTCTACATCTCTGCAATAGTTCCCTAAGGAGGAGTCTTAAAAACTGTAGATAAAATTGCAAATACTAAAACTTAAATGATGTCAAAATGGAGGAAGAAAATTGTATTTGGCCATGCATCAGGGGAGTTTGTGTTTTCATGGAATGGTTGCCAAAATATCTTCCACATTTTGTAGTAATGGTCCCTGGCTTTGGATAGTCATATAGTATAAGTGTTCTAAATTTTTATACATAGGCTGTACAAAATCTGTAGGATTTTGGTGTGAATGTGCATGCGTGTGTGCGTGTATGTGTGTGTTGGAGGAGGGAGAAAGTAATAGAAGTATTATAAAGTCCTATCTAATAAAATTAAAATGAAATCCCTCCCTTGAATGTATTCACACCATTATACTTGAACGCCTCCTGTTTTTTCTTCCTGGTCATTTTGAAGCAACTGTTACTATTGCTAGTCTTGATAACTTTCGTTGTTGTTGTTGTTCGGTAGCTAAGTTGTGTCTTCTGACTCTTTGAGACCCTGTGGACCACAGCATGCGAGGCTTTACTGTCCTTCACCATCTCCTGGAGTTTGCTCCAGTTCATGCCCATTGCGTAGGTGATGCTGTCTAACCATCTCATCCCCTGCCTCCCCTGTCTCCTCCTGGCCTCAGTCATTTCCAGCATCAGAGTCTTTGCCAATGAGTCTGCTCTTCATATTGATCAACCGGGCGGGATGCAAGGGCAGTCCACACTGACAATTCTTATTTTGCTATTTAAATCCTCAGCCTAATGCTTGCTTCTGCGATGGAATGCTTGCGATGTGGTGCCTTTCACGTCATGGGCCGGATGAGCCGTTTGCAGCATCTTCCACAAGCAGTCAGGCAGTATGTGCCCCATTCTTCATTTCTGCGCTGTGTAATCTAGGATGCCTTCTTGCTGAAAGAGAGAAGTGATCACTGGAGAGCCTCTTCCAAGAGTCTTCATTCTCTCCTTGATGACAGTGATGTCCCCAAATAATTAAGTTTTGTGACATCCATATGCAGAGTCCATCACTGCAAGAGCAATATCCCAGGACTCAAATACTGATGGACACTCTTCGGCAACAGGCTGTGTTTAATTTTCCAGGCGGAAACTGATTTTTCTCTTCGTGAATGCAAAACTCGACGTCTCGAAACAGTAGAATAAGAAACACTGTCTTCACTCACAGCCTAGCTTGATAAACTATACCAGCTTAGGGTGCATGACAGACTGTCATTATAAGTTCATGTACTTCCCAAACCCAATGCTAATTTCTTAGAAGATGCATTTAAAAAATTCTATTAAAAGATAAAAACAAAGACATCAGACTAGATTGTTTAAAGGTAATCTCTGTCCTTAAGACATATCTTGGGGTGGTGTAAACAGGATGATTTGACAGAAATGGAATGTTTATACCCTTGCTGCCATCATGTTTTAAGTCACAGTAGTTGCTCTAAGCAATTTCAGAGACACTTGGGCCGGGTTCTCATTATTCATTGTTATCCCGGGAAAATCATTTCATTGCAAACAAAAGTATTAAGCAATTAGAGGAAAGGAGATACCAGAGTGACATTTTTAAATTGATGTTGGACTTTATTAAAATTCAATCTACTTCTCTGTGAAAGTCATTGTTAAGGGAATGAAAAGATAAGCTGAGAGACTTGGAGAAAATATTGGTAAAACAGACGTTTGATATAGGACTTATATCTGAAATACACACATCAACTTTACAGCAAACTTTAGAGTTATCAGGCCTTCCCTGATAGCTCAGTTGGTAAAGAATCCGCCTGCCGTGCAAGAGACCCCGCTTCAATCCCTGGTCGGGAAGATCCCCTGGAGAAGGGATAGGCCACGCACTCCAGTATTCTTGGGCTTCCCTTGTGGCTCAGCTGGTAAAGAATCCGCCTGCAACTCAGGAGACCTGGGTTCGATTCCTGGGTTGGGAAGATCCCTGGGAGGAGGGAAAGGCTACCCACTCCAGTATTCAGGGCTGGAGAATTCCATGGACAATACAGTCGCAAAGAGTAGGACATGACTGAGCAACTTTCACTTTCACTTCTAAAAGCAAACAATAAGGAAATAAACCTGATTTAAAAATAGATAAAAGATGTGAACAGACAACTTGGCCAAGATTTTATATGGATGACAAGTAAGTATATGGAAAAATGCTCAATGTCTACTGTTGTTGTTTATTCGTTAAGTCGTGTCCAACTCTTTGTGACCCCATGGACTGTAACACGCCAGGCTCCTCTGTCCATGGGATTCTCCAGGCCAGACTACTGGAATGGGTTGCCATTTGCTTCTCCAGGGGATCTTCCTGACCCAGGGATCAAACCCACGTCTCCAGCGTTGGCAGGCGGATTCTTTACCACTGAGCCACTGGGGAAGTCCATCTACTGTCATTCAGGAATTTCAAATTAGGACCATAGTGAAATACCACGATGCACCTATGACAATGAAAAAAGAAAAGAAAAGGGAGTAAAAACATGCAATACATACTGCTGGCAAGTACTGATTTTTCTTTTTGTTTATTGCGGTAAAGAGCATGTTACAGAAAATTTACCACTTACCTCTATTTTTAGCACACAGTCCAGTGGTACTGGCTTCCTAGGCGGCACAGTGGTGAGGAACCCCAGGAACACGGGCTCCATCTCTCGGTCAGGAAGATCCCCTGGAGAAGGAAATGGCAACCCACTCCAGTATTCCTGCTTGGCTAATTCCGTGGACAGAGGAGCCTGGTGGACTGCAGTCCAGGGGGTCACAATGAGTCGGACGTGACTGAGCGACTGAGCACACACGCACCAGTAGTATTAAGGATGTTCATGTTGTTGTGAAACGAATCTCCAGAATCTTCTCATTGTGCAGATCTGAGCCTCTGTACCCATCAAACACCAGCCCCCAGTTTCCTCCTCCCTGGTAACCGTCATTCTAGTTTCTGTTTCTATGCGTTTGACTACTTTAGACACAGCATGGAAGTGCCATCACGTAGTACTCGTCCTCTTGTGACGTTCGTACTCCACCTGTGTGGTGTCCTCGGGGCTCACGCACGCTGTATCGTGCGTCAGAGTCTCCTCCCTTTTAAGGCTGTGTAGCATTCCACTCTCTAACATACCATCCTCTGGTGGTGGATGTTTGGGTTGCTTCCCCCTCTTGGCTGTTGTGAGTTGTTCTGCTATGGACACGAGTGTGTAAATATCTCACTGAGACCGTGCTTTTGATTCTGTTGAAACCCAGAAGTGGAATTGATGGGTCATATGGTAGTTCTGCTTTTCAGTTTTTGAGGAGCCTCCGCCCTGTTTTCTATAGCAGTTGCGCCGGTTTACAGTCTCACCAGCAGGACACAAGGGTCCCGGTTCCTCCACACCCTCAGCAGTGTTTGTTCTTTTCTCTCCTTCCCTTCCCTTCTTCCTTCTTTCCTCCTTCCTCCTCCCTCCTTCCCTTCCTTCCTTCCTTCCCTTCCTTTTTGATAGTAGCCATCTTAACTGGTGTGCGATGATATATCACTGTGGTTTTTTACTTCTCTTGTGATTAGTGGTGTTGAGCATCTTTTCGTACATTGGCCATGTGTATAGCGTCTTTGGAGAAGTGTCTGTTCAAGTCCTTTGCCCATTTTTTTTTGGCAGGGTTACTTGACTTTCTTGTTGTCTGTTTTCCTATCCAGGCTTTTTAATTCAATTTAATTTAATTTACTGGGGAAGAAGTTTTTTTCAAATATGGCACCTTTTATTTTCACTTGAAGTATAGTTGCTGTACTGCTGCTGCTGCTGCTAAGTCACTTTAGTCGTGTCCGACTCTGTGCGACCCCATAGATGGCAGCCCAACCAGGCTCCCCCGTCCCTGGGATTCTCCAGGCAAGAACACTGGAGTGGGTTGCTGTACAGTATTATATAAATGACAGATGTGCAGTATTGTGAGTCACGATTTTAAAGGTTATACTCCATTTGCAGTTGTTACAGAATATTGGCTGTATTCCCTGTGTTGTACAGTATATCCTTGTAGCTTATTTTATACATAATAGTTTGTGCCTGTTAATCCTCTACCCCCTATCTTGCTCCACCCCTTTCCCTCTCCCCGCTGGTAGCCACTAATTTGTCCTCTATATCTGTGAGCCTGCTTCTTTTTTGTCGTATTCATTAGTCTGTTGTATTTTTTAGACCCCACATATAAGTAATATCATACAGTATTTGTCTTTCTCTGACTTATTTCACTTAGCATAATGCCCTCCGCGTCTGTCCACGTTGCTGCAAGTGGCAGAATTTCGTGCTTTCTTATGGCTGCACAATATTCCATTGGATGGATATACCACATCTTTATCCATTTATCTGTTGGTGGACACTTAGATTGCTTCTGTATCTTGGCAACTGTAAACAATGCTGCGATCCAGCTAGGGATGCACTCCCCTTTTCAGATTAGTGTTTGTATTTTTTTCCTTCAGATATATACCCAGGAGCAGAATTGCTGCTGCGTGTAGTAGTTCTATTTTCAGTTTCTCGAGAAGCCTCCATTCTGTTTTCCACAGTAGCTGCACCAACTTGCCTTCCCACCAACAATGTACGACGGTTCTCTTTTCTCCACATCCTCACCAGCATCTGCCATCCATGCTCCTTTTGATGACCGCCATTCTGACAGGAGTGAGGCGACGTCCCACTGTGGTTTGGGTTAGTATTTTCCTGGTTAGCGACATTCGCATCTTTTCATTTGCTGCTTGCCCGTCTCCATTTCTCTTTTGGGAAAATGTCTTTTCAGCTCTTCTGCCCATTTTTAAGTCAGGGTTTTTTTTTTTTTTTGATGTTGAGTTGTATGAGCTGTGTATGTTTTGGCTCTTAATCCCTTATTGGTCATTTCATTTGCAAATATTTTCACTAGCTTCCCTTTTGGTTTTGTAGATGATTTCCATTGCTGCGCAAAAGCTTGGCACCTCTGTTTTAAAACGTGAAAATCAGTGGCAAAATAGAATCTTCTTCTTTAAGAAAAAATCAACCATTTATAGTTAGCTCTCAAAAAACAAAACTTTTGATTTCGGAAAATGAAAGATAGCTATACTTACAAAATGAACACTTGGGCGTTTACAATACAACCCCGGGGGTTTTTGTGCTTGTTTTAGACCCACTGCTAGCTTCCTGCTAGCTCAGATGGTAAAGAATCTGTCTCCAATAATGCAGACCTAGGCTCGATCTTTGGGTCGGAAAGATCCCCTGAGGGAGGAAATGACAACCCACTCCAGTATTCTTGCCTGGAGAATCTTGTGGACAGAACAACCTGGGCGGGCTACAGCCCGTGGGGTCACAAAGAGTCGGACACGACTGAGCAGCTCACACACAGCACATGCTGTGGCTCAGATGTAGTATAAACTAGGCTGTGCCCCTCTGGGATCTGGGGCAAACACATCAGAAGAAACAGTCACCTCTCCCCGTGCTGTTTATTTTTAAGAGATGTTGTTTCTGGATAGGCGAGTGGACGAGGGAGACCCCATTGGCTTGACTTTAAACCACCTTTGTCTGTAAGTTTCAGGACTTTGGGGAGTGAGGAAGGATCTGGAGAGGGTATTCTGGTTCAGGACTTTGTCTTCACTCAAAAAAAAAGCAAATCCTTTTTTCCTTGGCAAAGATTTTCAAAGAAACCCAATGCAACCCACGTGTTCCTGTAATACCCATTCTTGTTTCTTTTTCGGGGCTTGGGGAGCGTTTTCAATAAGGCTTAATTTGTCAGGGAAGTAGTAGATTCCCCTCAATGATTTCTTCCGTGGTTTGTGGGGTAAGTCGTTCATTCTGTTCTATTTCTGCCACAAACCCGAGTCTTTTGCAAAGTGCCGGTTCAGTCAAGTTGAATGTACTTTGCACAAGTCCCTCTGATAACCACTTAATGAGAGAGGACTTTGGGTCTCCGCGGAGCTCTGTGATATCCTACCCTTGTCTTCTTCCCCTTCTTGTGTAAAAACTGGAGTCATTGTACTGAAGGCAGTAACTAGGGCATCCCTTAGGTTTTCTCTGGGGCTACTAAGTAGCGCCCGCTGAGCGCCTCAGACGTGCTTGGCGCTGCTATAAGCCGTGCCCGTGCGCTAACTCGCCGTCTTTCGTCCCACGACACAAGCGCTGTGCTGCCCGCGTCTTGCAGGTCAGAGGCTCGCGTCCCAGAGCGGGGACGCGCAGGAGTCGCGCTGCAGTGCGCGCGCTGTGGACCACCCTGCAGTGCGGCCTCTCAGACAGCTCTCCTCTGTTGACTCTGTCCTCAGCGTCTGCGAGTGCTCTTCCGCCTGAAGGTGCACACCATTCCCCCAGGGCTCTCGCTGACACGCAGAGTCAGATTTGACGGGTCTGGAGCGGGCCCCAAATTCTTAATGTTTCACAAGCCTCCCAGGTGAAGGTGATGCTGCCGGTCCCTGGGGCCAGTCAGGAGTGGCTGGGAATTGAGGGTACAGCCGTGTGAATCTCACGGTTGGAAGTGCCCTTGAAGGTTTGTGCGTCAGTGCCTGGCAGGGGGTGTCTCATACCCGAGCCCTTGATATTCTGACTTAGGAGGCCTGGGCTCCTGCTCCGACATCTCTATTTCATTCTTTCTTTGTTTTAAAATATCTGCTTATTTATTTATTTGGCTGCACCGGGTCTTAGTGATAGCTTACGGTGAACGATACGGGATTCGTGATCTCCGAAGAAGAAGATTTAGCTTCAGGACCAGAGACCAGGCTTGACCACTCAGGGCTCTTGTGTGGCAGAAGTTTTATTAGAGTGAAAAGGCAGAGAGAAAGCTTCTGACACAGACATCAGAAGTGGGTTGAGAGTGCCCCGCTTGCTAGTCTAAGCAGGGGAGCTATATACTTTTTTACTTGGTTATTACAATAAATCAAAAGAATGTGTCAAGATTGTAAAGATCTTACTAGACCCACTCCCACAATTTACATTTTAAGATGACAGGATTAGTCAGAAGATGCTCAAGAAGGAAAACCTGTCCTCAAGCAGGATACATTCAGTTCAGTTCAGTTCAGTCGCTCAGTCCTGTCTGACTCTGTGACCCCATGGACTGCAGCACGCCAGGCCTCCCTGTCCATCACCAACTCCCGGAGTTTACTCAAACTCATGTCCATTGCGTTGGTGATGCCATCCAACCATCTCATCCTCTGTCGTCCCCTTCTCCTCCCACCTTCAATCTTTCCCAGCATCAGGGTCCTTTCCAATGAGTCAGTTCTTCACATTAGGTGGCCAAATTATTGGAGTTTCAGCTTCAGCATCAGTCCTTCCATCGAATGTTCAGGACATACTTCCTTTCAGATGGACTGGGTGGATCTCCTTGCAGTCCAAGGGATTCTCAAGAGTCTTCTCCAACACCACAGTTCAAAAGCATCAATTCTTTGGCACTCAGCTTTCTTTATAGTCCAACTCTCACATCCACACATGACTACTGGAAAAATCATAGCTTTGAGTAGATGGAACTTTGTTGGCCAAGGAATATCTCTGCTTTTTAATATGCTGCTTAGGTTGGTCATAGGTTTTCTTCCAAGGAACAAGTGTCTTTTAATTTGATGGCTGCAGGCACCATCTACAGTGATTTTGGAGCCCCCCAAAATAAAGTTTGTCACTGTTTCGCCATCTATTTGCCCTGAAGTGATGGGACCAGATGCCGTGATCTTAGTTTTCTGAATGTTGAGTTTTAAGCCAACTTTTTCACTCTCCTCTTTCACTTTCATTAAGAGGCTCTTTAGTTCTTCTTTGCTTTCTGCCATAAGGGTGGTGTCATCTGTATATCTGAGGTTATTGATATTTCTCTGACAGTCTTGATTCTAGCTTGTGCTTCATCCAGCCTAACATTTCTCATGATGTACTCTGCATATGAGTTAAATAAGCAGGGTGACAATATATGGCCTTGACATACTCCGTTCCCAATTTGGAACTAGTCTGTTGTTCCATGTCCAGTTCTAACTGTTGCTTCTTGACCTGCATTCAGATTTCTCAGGAGGCAGGTAAGGTGATCTGGTATTTCCATCTCTTGAAGACTTTTCCACAGTTTGTTGTGATCCGCATAGTCAAAGGCTTTGGAGTAGTCAATAAAGCAGAAGTAGATGTTTTTCTGGAACTCTCTTGCTTTGTCAATGATCCAATGGATGTTGGTAATTTGATTTCTGGTTCTTCTGCCTTTTCTAAATCCAGCTTGAATATCTGGAAGTTCACAGTTCACATACCATTGAAGCCTGGCTTGGAGAATTTTGAGCATCACTTTGCTAGAATACATTGTTGTTATATAATCCTTAGTACAGAGTTTAACCTGAGTTGTTTTGTTGTGTAACCATCAGGTTTAAAGAAAAAACGTTTTATGTGACTAAGACAAAGGAATGTAGAAGCAAAAGTTTGTCCTTCCCTCCTCCTTGAGAACTCCAGACCTCCATCTCCCCTTCGAGAGCCCCAGACCTCTCTCTCCTCCTGGGGGACCCCAGACTTCTTATCAACCCACCTAGACATTGACTGTCTCATTAGCTGCGGCAATGTGGGATCTAGTACCCTGACCAGGGTCGAAGCCAGGCCCCCTGCATCGGGAGAGCAGAGTCTTAGCCATTGGAGCACCCTGGAGGTCTCTGCTTCTAAGAAGCCTCACAGGGTGCCTGGGATGCACAGCCACGTTTGGGAACCAGCAGAGCTCGTCTAGCTCCCCCGCTGTGGTTTGTGTCTCTGCCTCAGCATCTGCCTGAGGGTTGTGTGGAGACTGGGAGGTCCTGCTTTCAGAGGCAGCTCCCAGCACCATCCTGCCTCGACGGGAACTAGGGTCTCATTGGCGAGCATATTGGTTTCCTAGGACTGCTGTACGGAGAAGGCAGTGGCACCCCACTCCAGTACTCTTGCCTGGAAAATCCTATGGGTGGAGGAGCCTGGTAGGCTGCAGTCCATGGGGTCGCTAAGAGTTGGACACAACTGAGCTACTTCACTTTTCACTTTCATGCATTGGAGAAGGAAATGGCAACCCACTCCAGTGTTCTTGCCTGGAGAATCCCAGGGACGAGGGAGTCTGGTGGGCTGCCGTCTATGGGGTCGCACACAGTCAGACACGATGGAAGTGACTTAGCAGTAGCAGCAGGACTGCTGTAAAGAAAGCATCAGAAACGGAGTACTTTAAACCCCGGAAGTTCATCGTGTCAGTTCTGGAGGCTAACAGGCTGGGGTCAAAGTGCTGGCAGAGCCATGCTCCTTCTGGAAGCTCCGGGTAGTTCTTTGCACCTGTGTGTATCTGTCCCTAAACTTCCCCTTCTATTTTTATTTATTTTTCTTTTCTTTCAGCCGCTCTGGGTCTTTGCTGCAGCGCACAGGCTCTCTGGTTGTGGCGTGGGCTTCAGTGCCCCATGGCATGTGGCATCTCAGTTCCTGGACCAGGGATCAATCCCATGTCCCCTGCATTGGAAGCCAGACACTTAACCACTGGACCAGTAGGGAAAGTGATAGTAGCTCGGTTGTGTCCGAATCCTTGTGACCCCATGGGCTGTAGCCCTCCAGGCTCCTGTGTCTGTGGGATTCTCCAGGCAAGAATCCTGGAGTGGGTAGCCATTCCCTTCTCCAGGGGATCTTCCCGATCCAGGGGTTGAACCCAAGTCTCCTGCATTACAGGCAGATTCTTTACTGGAGCCACCAGGGAAGCCCATCACGGAAGTCCCTGAATTTCCCCTTTTATTGGAGTGGGGCCCACTCTAATGACCGCATCCTAACTGCATCATCTGCAAAGACCTTATTTCCAAGTCAGGTCCCAGTCACAGATGCTTGGGTCAGGACTAGAGCATCTTTGGGGGGGGGACACAGGTGAACCCGTAACAGGGAGGTGGAGCGTTGACAATGAGCTGCCATACTAGGGGCTTGAAGCTGGGGCTCCATCCTGGTGAGAGGAGTTTGGATGCAAATGAACATCTCAGGTAAACACTGCTCAACCCTGTGGGGTCCAGCAGCCAGCCCCATCTGTGGAGTTGTGGGCAGACACTCCGAAAGCCGAGGTGTGACTGAATACCCGCTCTGCAGGCACCCCCAGCCCCTTCTGCCCAGCCCGGCGTGGCTCTCCTTCCCTGGGCACCGCAGGCCAGGCAGCTCATGGCTTGCCTTGTACCTGGTGCTGCGCTGAGTGGGCACATCTGTGGGCGGTTTGCAGCCTCCGATGAGTTACTGTCCGTGTGCCCAGCCGGCCCCCAGCCTAGTCTCCTAACCCTCTGATGAACTAATCGATGCAGGATGAATTGTGAGGGGGAGTGACTTCTCCGCTTCTAACCAGACAAAATCGATCCTATGAGAGGGTTATTGCTGCTGCATGCCAATTCGCCAGAGCTATTGGATAACAGGATCATTCGCTTTAGAAGTCAATGAAATAGACTCCGGATATTGTTATGTTTCATATAAACAAATGGCCTTCCTCCTGATTCATTTGGTCTCCCGTTTTCAGGGGGAAATGGTGGATGACCGGGGCCTGATGAAGTGCTTTGTGGCATGAGGGACCGGCTGCCAGATGACTATGCTTTCTGGGCTCCTGTGAAAGGCTTTGCCTGACTGCAGTGGTTCTCAAGCTCCAGCTCGTGAATCCCCTGGACAGATGAGCCCAGCCCCGCAAAAGGTCGGGGTTCGGGAGGTCTGGGAGGAGGCCCAAGAATTTGTACTTCGAACAAGTTCCTGGGTGCCCTGAGGCTGGCCTGGGGAGCCCACTTTGAGAACTACTGCCTCCCTGAAAACAACCCAGTCCCCTGGGAAGCCTTTTGGCTTCAGTGTGGCTAGGCTGACATGGAACCAGTCAAAAGGTGCGAAAAGGGTGCTCGGGGAAAAGTGTCTCTCACTCCTGTCTCCCTGTTTCCTGTTTGACTTCCCAGAGGCCACTCCTCTATCAGGGTTTTTCCCTGTCCTCCAGTCTTCTAGTGGTGCCCTGTCTCTCCTGAAAGTGAAAGTATAGTTGGTCACGTCCGACTCTTTGTGACCTTGTGGACTGTAGCCTGCCAGGCTTCTCTGTCTGTGGGATTCTCCAGGCGAGGATACTGGAGTGGGAAGCCATTCCCTACTTACTCCAGGGCATCGTCCCAAGCCAGGGATCGAACCTGGGTCTCCCGCATTGCAGGCAGCTCTCTTAGCACCAAGTTTAAATGTGTCACAAGTGCTTTGTACCCTGATTTAATCAACACGTCGAGAAGGGTTCTGTACCTGCACATCTAAGCGAGCCGTCTGGGTTTGGTAGTTGTCTCTGCGGTTGTTGTTGTAAGCCAGACCGGCACCGTATTCTATCAAATGGAGGTCCTGCAAGTGTTCAAACCGCTTCCCCGTTGAGGGGCGTGCAGGTTGATTCACACTCACTCGCTTTGCTCTTGCTATCAGTGGTGCCGTGCCTCCAGGCCGTTAAATAGACATTTTGTTGTTGCTGAACTTTACTTAATGGAGTTGCTTGATTAACAGATGTCTGAGTTCTATTGCCTGAAACACTCTGAGTATCTACTGGCTGGATCCTGCCCTGTCTTCAGCTCACCCCGAGTCCGTTGTGTACCGCAACCATTTATGCCAGTGCTATTTCTTGCAACCACTTGATGTAACCAAATATTACACAAACTGATGAAATACGAGGGTGCAAAAGGAAAAGGAGTTCTGATGAGAGTTCAGTCAACTGGATTCGATAGATTTGCTAATGTTGAACCACCAAGTTTCTGTCGAGTAAGGCAGAGCAAAGACAGCTGTCAAAGTCTGGGCGACAGATAGGAAAATTGAACACCTCTGTTTTCAGATTTCTCCCCGCTTGTCTTTAAGTCCTTCGGTTCAGTTCAGTCGCTCAGTCGTGTCCGACTCTTTGCGACCCCGTGAATCGCAGCACGCCAGGCCTCCCTGTCCATCACCAACTCCCGGAGTTCACTCAGACTCAGTCCTTACACCATGTTAAAGAAGCCTAATCTGAAGATTGCAGATGAACTGTTACGGGTATGGGTTTTGCAAAATAGGTGAAACCCAACTTGATTCTTGACCTCACTGAAATGACTTCTGTGTTACATCGTAGGATGGGCAAGTTAATGGACATGTATTTACCTGAGGTTGAGATTACTCTGGCAGGGGAGATATGTCCCTTTGTCCACTTTAGAAATTAACTAATGGCCAGTTTGGGTTGCATCAGAAGAGAGTGTATCTCCTGTGCACGTTTGGGTCCGCGCGGACACGTCTCAGCAGGAACTCCTAAGAGCAGGATTATAGGATGGTTTGTGACTTTTCCATTTTTATAGCAGTTCCTCAGTTGCCCTCTGTAGAGCTTGTTTCTAATTCACACTTTCACCAACAACGTCTGAGAAGGACTTTCCCTAAACCTCAGGCAAGAATACTGGAGTGGGTCGGCATTCCCTTCTCCAGCGGAGCTTCCCAACCCAGGGATTGAACCCCGGTCTCCCGCCATTTGTATTTCCTGTTCTGTGAACGGTCTATATCTTTATATTATCTTTCTGTTGTGTTATTGGTCTTACTATTATTTTGGAGTTGCTTATATGTTGAGGAATTATCTATCATATTATTACAATTATTTTCTCCGTTTGTCACTTACAGACGTTGTTTATGGTTCTTCTACGTAGATGTTCACTTAATTTTTACTTGCAAATTTTTCTTGAGCCATATTTAGTAAAGTCCTTCTCATCCAAGATGAGTCAAAGTAAGTATTTTTTCTGTGCTCATTTCCCCCTTTTTTCCACTTAAACCTTTGATTCACCTAGAGTCCATTTTAGTAGAAGAAGTGAGGTAGAGGTTAACATGCATGTATTTCCATGTGGCTGCTGGAAGTCCTAACACCATTTGTTGAATAATATGTCTTTCCTCCATTGGTATGAAATGCCAACTATATTGTCTTCTTAATTAGAAAATGTGTTTATTTTTCATTTCTGGATTTTTCAGTCCTAAGATGAATACAGTGCCAGACATAAGCCATACGTAGCTATTCAGCATATGAAATGTGGCTAGCCCAAATTGAGATGTGCTGTAAATGTAAAATGCACACCAGATTTTGAAGATTATATATATATATATATAAATTATTAATGAGATGTTATATATGTGCATATAACATCTCATTAGTAATTTTTATATTGCTAGCATATTGAAGTGATATTTTAGATATATTGGATGAAATAAAATTAACGTTACTAAGATTAATTTCACCTGTTTTTCTTTTGCCATATTTATTACAGCTTTTAGAACATTTAAATGTTCTGATTCATGGGTATGGGTTTGTGGCTCACACTATATTGCACTGTGCTGCTTTAACCTTCCCTGCCCCATCTGTTCATGTCTGTACTGTTCCAATGACTGGAATTTTGTTTTATTATCTGTTGTGCCCCTAGTGACTCAGATGGTAAAGAATCTGCCTGTAACGTGGGAGACCCAAGTTCGATCCCTGGGTCGGGAAGCTCCCCTGGAGAAGGGAATGGCAACCCACTGCACTCTTGCCTGGAGAATCCCATGGACGGAGGAGCCTGGTGGGCTTCAGTCCATGGGGTCGCAGAGAGGTAGACATGACTGAGCTACTAACACATATGAACATATGCCCCCAGTATTACTTTTACTTTTCAAAATTTCTTGGTTATTCTTCTAGCTTGTTTTTCCATGCAAACTTTAGAGTCAGCTTTCTAGTCTCAAAAGCATCTTCTAGGTAATTTTATGAGGTTTGTTTCAAGTTTATAGATTCACTAGGGCAGAAGTGACAGCTTTACGACGATGAGATTTTCTGTCTAAGGTCCAGGTATGTGACTCATTCAAATCATTGATTTTGTGTCTCTCCATAGCATTTTCAGTTTTCTTCCTTGGGATTTTTCATATTTCTCTTTGAGTATATTCCTGGGTGTTGCATTTCCTTTAGTTTCTGTTACAAATGGGATCTTTTGTTTAATATATTCTATCTGCTTGCTGTTTTTGCACAGGGAAAATACTGATTTTTTTCCCAGACTACTTGTACCAAATGACCAAGGAAAATATTCTTGTTGATAGTTATTGTTCTTTAAATGATTCTCTGAGATTTGTGTATATCATCATCATCAATAATTACGGTTTCCTTTTCTAATTTTTTTTTTAATGTTAGATGTGACTTCTTGTGTCTCGTTTCTGTCTTTTTCCCTCGTCTTATTCTATTGATAACTCAGTTTTTAATTATCAGATAGCCTGTTCCCTAGTTTTATCTCTACCTTTCCCCGCTCCCTGCTACTTACTCAGTGAAGAACTGACATGTTATCTTTAGTGCTCTGCTGTTCCTTCTAACTCCCAAAGCGTTAACCTGAGCGATGTGGCTTCCTGACTGGGAACAATAAGAAGCCTATGGATAGAATTAAATTCTGTAAAAAAAAAAAAAGTCCAAATATTTCACACTGAAATTGGGATAGATGTGAGGACGTGCTTTTTGTACACAAGACTTTTTTTTTTTTTGGCAAAAAAGGAGTTAGCTCGGTTTATATTTGAGCACCTCTTATGGGAACACTAATGTTTTTGCTATGCTATTTCAAGAACTTGCGGTCTGGGGGTTTTATAGCTGTTTTGCCATAAAGCCATCTCCTCTGCGGGTTTATGTTTCATCATAAGTTGGGCCCTTGGGATCTAGCTGATATTTCCTGCTTTGTTTAAGCAATAACTGAACCCAGCACTGTTCCAGGCATGGTGGAGAAACAGGAGAAAGGATGACCCGTGTCCTGCAGAAATGCACAGAACCTTGGGGGGGACAGAAACCACGCACTTGGGGACTTCTGTCGTGGTCCAGTGGTTAGAACTCGGCACTTCCACTGCTGGGGGCGTGGGTTAGGTCCCTGCTTGGGGGTAGCGGGGCCAAAAAACAAATGAACAAGCAGACAAAAACCCATGCAGTTGAAGGGCAACAGGGCAGTTCATGATCTCAAACAAACCGGGTGGGGATGGGGTTGTGTGCAGGGGACACCCACCATGCAGGTGCGATCCCTGGGTCAGGAGGATCCCCCGGAGGAGGAAATGCTGGTGTTCTTGCCTGGAGAACCCCATGGTCAGAGAAGCCAGGTGGGCTGCAGTGCTTGGGGTCGCAGAGAGGAAGATACGACTGAGCACGCGTGCACACACGTATTGCACAGACGTGTTCTTGTGTTTGGGCATCTCTGGTCAGAGTGGGCAGGTAAATGATGATCAGGGGACCCATGGGGTGGGCTGCTGAGAGCAGAGAAGTGAGTGGGTTGGCTTCACCGTCCGGGAGAAGCTCTCCTGCCGCTGGGCCAGCCGGTCGAGGGCAGGGCGCCCCCTGGTGGGGAAAGCAGGAAAGACCCGTGATGGTCAAATGGGTGGTTTGCGGGGGCTCGGAAGAGCTCTGGTACCACCATCCCGTACGTCTCAGTGCAGAGAAGAGTTCAGCGAGAGACAAAGTGATAGATAAGAAATGATCTATTAGTGTAGGACACCTGTGAGGCTTACAGGCAGGCGAGTGAGCAGTGTTGTGCCCCAGGAACTCAGTGGGCTACAGTTTTATAATCAAAGGAAGAGGGGGCGGCAGAAGACCTCTGTCTTTCTTGAGTGGACATCATGCTTCCATCCCCCGCTCCTCCTCCAGGTCGGGCTGGGGTCTTTTCTTGTCCCCGCATGGTCAAGCTAGGTCCACAAATCATTTTTTATGGGTGCCGAGAGCTTGTCCTGGGCGCCTTGACTTACTGAGCTCCCTGGGCAGGATGTGGGGCTCGTGTCCCCATCGTTTTACGGTCTGGGGGCCTGTCTTGAGTTTCTGTTGCATGGTTTTGTTGCGAAGCAAGCCTGCTGGGTCCTGTGGTTAAGCAAACCTGCTCCCTTGAGTAATCGTTAACTCACAGGGGTCTCCCGTCGTTTTCGTCTTGCAGTCCTAGTGGGGTTAGCTATTTGATCACCTACCTTGTCGCTTTACTGAGTCCCTTTCAACAGGGACCTCGAACATGAGACAGTCTCTCGTTCTCTCTGCGGCTGGAGGACACGTCAGTTATTAAGTAGGGAGGTGTGGTGAGAACCTAGATGGCTAGAGCTAAAAGGAACTCTGAGAGCCCGGGACTCCGATCCTCAATCTGTTCAGAAATCTCAGACCCAACCTCAGTGACTCTTCTAGAAAACCTCTGATGATCTCACCTGTCTTCTGAACCTCCATCCCCATCACAGGGTGCTTTTTATTTGCCTGCATTTGCCCGCATGGACTGTAGCCTCCTGGTGTGCAGAGACCATTTGTAATGCATCTTTAAAAAAAAAAAATTAGTGGTTTTTTTTTTTGGCCACACTGCATGGCATATGGGAACATAGTTTCCCGACCAGAGATCAAATTCATGCCCCCTATGGTGGAAGTGTGGAGTCCTAACCACTGAACCTGCAGGGAATGCCCCTGGAATGCATCTTTGTCTCCCCTGCAACCTCAAGTTTGAGCTTTCAGAACACTAGCCATTTGGGCAGATATTTGATTATCGGTTGGAAGCTAAAGAGGAGGAGGGAGGGATTGGAGTAGCTTCTCTGAGGAGTAAGTCATGAAGTTGGAGGCTGAGTGAGGACTTGTCCAAACGTGTCCAGCCTCGGTTGTAAAGTAGACTGCTGTGACTCAGACCTCTCCGGATCTGTTGTTTTGTCCAAGAGCAACCTACACAATCGATGGGGGCAGAGAGAAAGGGTGTTTGGAGGGGGGTGGGGCAGAGAAATACACGTTTACAGGATGCTCTTCATGGCCAAGGCAGGCCAGGCATCGTGCGGTGCACAACGCACGAGGGATTTTGCTTAAGCTTAGGAACCACAGGCAATATTTGCTCCCACTTTATGGCTGTGTGTTATGCGTGCTCATTCAGTCCTGTCTGACTCTCTGCGGCCCCATGGACTGTAGTGGGCCAGGCTCCTCTGTCCATGGGATTCTCCAGGCAAGAATACTGGAGTGGGTTGCTGTTTCCTCCTCTGGGGGATCTTCCGGGCCCAAGGATTGAACCCACGTCTCCTGTGTCTCCTGCATCGAGAGGCGGATTCTTTACACTGCCACTTGGGAAGGCCTTATTTTATGGTTGGTGAAACCAAAAATTGGAGTAAAGAATGTACCCAAGACTAAATGGCTAAAAAAAAATAGTAAAGCTGTGCATTGGCCTCCATTCTGTCTGAGTCCCAAAGCCCTAGTCCTGTGTTTCCAGAACAGTGGGGATCATGCAATGTTCACCTGTCAGGACCAGCCTCCCAGACTGTTGGATGAATGTGAGGCTGGCTACCAGCAAAAGGAGCTTTGCAACTGCCGTTAGAGTGTCCTGGAAGGGGATCCATGGAGGTGACCTGTGAACCACAAGGACAGAACCTAAAGGTGAAAGGAACCCTGATGGTCTCCGGACAGACATTCCACCCAGTGTGGAAATCTTGACTTCAGCTTGTTTAACAGGCGGTCATCCTACCCTCTGTTTTTGGACAATCTTGGGGTCGATTCCCTGGTTCGGCACACGGGATCTTCGATCTTAGTTTCGGCATGTGGGATCTAGTTCATTGACCGGGGATCAGACCCGGTCCCCCTGCGCTGAAGCATGGAGTCTTAGCCACTGGACCATCAGGGAGGTCCCTCTTCTAACCTAATCTTAACCAGTTATTTGAACTGCCTTCTGTGCAAGAAAAAGTGGGATTCTGTCACTTTTCTATTTTACTGTGAGTTCAAATTCCCTTAAAAAAGGGACGAGCAGCGGAAGGCTCGGAGGTGTCCGTGGTGGGCTTGAGGGCTCGGCGGACCATCCCCGTGTTTGCCCAGAAGGAGTGAGTGTGAAGGAGCTACTCGTGATGTCCAGCAACCCACAGCCTTCCCTTCCTTCCTGCCCGACCTACCACGGAGTTGGGTAGTTTCTGAATCCTGGCCTAAATAAATAAATAAGTAAATGTCCGACAAGAGATTGGTCCGAAACTTCACCATGGCTGAGGAGGCTGGGGGGTGGCCAGCCGGGCGGCTGAATGTGGTGACTCCCGGGGTTCCGGCGTGGGGCGCTGCTCTGTCTGGAGTCAGCCCCAGCAGGCCGGTGCGGGCTGCCTTTGATACAAAGGGCCCCACAGACCCCAGGAAACCATCTGTTTGGCAAATGGAAGAAAACAAACTTGGAAACAGCGACCTTTTCTTTTTAAGCTTCTCCGAGGGACGTAACGATGGCACATAATAATGAAGTTTCTCGGTTGGCCCAGGGCCCCTGCGTGGAAATGGGCGAGGGTATTGATTGCAGCAATGGCTCTTTAAAGAGCTGGCTGTGTTTGCCCTCACGCCTCATAAGCTGGCAGCCTCTGTTCTGTCTTCATACTTACTGGATCGTTGATGGCAATGCACACAAATACGGCCTTCTCTGGGTAAATATTAGGCTTGCGATTGGATGAGGAGGCTGCAGAGTGAGCCTGTCAAATGGACGGATCAGGTCGGGGTGGAGGGGAGCCACCCGTGTGGTCACAGCCAAACCTGGCCACGCTCTGGGCCCTTCCCTGCAGCGCCCCGGCCCACTGGTCCTCAGCATCCACTTTCCTGCAGTGAAGGCCGTGGGGGTCGTCATCCCTGTTGTAGGGAGAAAGAGATGGATGGTAACCATGCAATGCCTCAGTGCTACTGTGGGATGTACTTTTTTTTTTTTTAATGAAACACTGATTTTATTTATTTTTTTCTTGCATTCTTTTTTAAAATGAATTTTTATTGGCATGTATTTGCTTTACAGTGTTGTGTTAGTTTCTGCTGTACAGCAAAGTGAACCAGCCCACGTATGAGTGTGTATATGTGCGTGTGTGTGTGTGTGTGTATATATACACCCTCCTTTTTTTAAAAGATTTTTTTGACATGGGCCATTTTTAAAGTCTCTTATTGAATCCGTTACAATACTGTTTCTATTTTATGTTCTGTTATTTTGGCCACGAGGCGTGTGGGATCTTGGCTCCCTGACCGGGGATCAAACCTACAATCCTGCATTGGAGGGCGAAGTCTTAACCCTGCGGGACCACCGGGAAGCCCCCATCCCCTCCTTTCTGGATTTCCTTCCCATTCAGGTCACCACAGAGCGCTGCGGGGCTCCCTGTGCTGAACAGGAGGTTCTCATTAGTTACCTATTCTGTACATAGTCTCAATAGTGTATACAAATATAGATGTCGGTCCCAACCTCCCAGCTCCTCCCACTCCTTCTTTCCCCCACTTGGTGTCCATCCATTTGATCTCTAGATCTTTGTCTCTACTGGGACATGCCTTTTACGGGCTCGCTTAGGTCTGAGTCATCGAGATTTTTGTTTCAACTGTATCAGTCCGTTTTTCCCCCTTCCCTGCCATTTCCGCTGCTGAGACAGGCCCAGTAATAGTATTCTGTGTAATATTCAATAATAATGGTGTTGATGAAAATCACACCTGACATTAACTGAGGGCTTATTGCGTGCCAGGCATCCTGCTAAACTCGTGGAAATGTCTTTATTCTCGTTCTGGAAGGAAGCTCAAGCCCCCATAGGTTGGAGGCAGAACTTGGATCTGTGTGTTCCTGAGTCGGAATTTCACCTCCTTTATGCAAACCACAGATGCTCTGCAGATAAAATCTTGTCTGTCTCAAATGGCTTCACTGGAGGTTTGCAGCGCCTTCACTGCCCCTGGCTTCTCTCTTGTTGTTGTTGTTCTGGCTTCTCTTCTTTAAAGCAGCTATAAACCCACTTTGTGCCCAGTTATACTGGGGTGAGGGAGCCCATGCAGGGGGCTGTGGGCTCCTCACAGCAGCCCTCCTCCGGTGCTGGGGAGTCCTCCTCCTGGGGATGGAGGAGTCTGACCCACAGGTCCGGTCGGCACGCTCTGCCCCAGCCCAGGGCTGATGGGAGCTGCTCTGAACCGTGGCCCATCTTCTCTCTGCTCCCCTCGGAGCCAAACTTCCTCGAAGAGCTGTTGCTCACAGGAGCTGATGGCGGTCTCACTCTCGTGACTTTTATGTCTGCCCTCCATCTGGATAGAAAATCGGAGAAAACACATTCTCAGGAGGGGTTTGGGAATACAGGGCGAGATTTTCATTAAAATCAGGGGCATCGTGCCATTTTCTCTGGGAGGCAGAGCTGAACAATCCACCCAGAACTCTTCTTGCCCCCTGAGAAATAAACTGGTTTTCAGAAGGAGACAGTGTGTGTGTGAGTGAGTGCATGTGTGTATGTGTGTGTGTGTGTAAGGGATGGTGCATACACACCTTGATTACTTTTGCAGGCAGTTTCTAGAGGTAACTGGCGACCAAAGTCTCATTTTCACTCCACCTCTAGACCATTCCCAAATCCGTCCTAAGAGGTGGCCGTGGAAATCGAGCCCTCGCTCTGTGATTTATCCGCTCCCTCCCCCTACCTCCCTCTTGGGTGAGCAAGGAGTGGTCAGAAACGGGATGGGAGCAAACCAGAGGCTGGGGTGATCCTTAGGCAGGATAACCAGCCTTTCAGTTGTATCATCCAGCAGCGCAGGGCAGGTACTGCGGATGGTCAGCCCATGTCCTGCACGCTGGGGAGGTGGGCAGGGATGCTGGTGCTGAGCATCTCACAGAGGTGTAGTGGTGGATGGTACCCTGGGAAGTGCCCAGTGGGCGGGGCTCTGAGGACGCCGGGCTCCCGGAGCTGAGCCTGCCGGAGTCGGTTCAGGAGAAACGAGTTCCCGTTGGGTCCCTGCTTTGCTTTTGATGGGAGGCTTCCTCTCTCCTTTTTCATACTGTTCATGGGGTTCTCAAGGCAAGAATGCAGAAGTGGTTTGCCATTGCCTTCTCCAGTGGAAGTGTGAACTGTGGTGTTGGAGAAGACTCTTGAGCGTCCCTTGGACTGAAAGAGATCCAACCAGTCCATCCTAAAGGAGATAAGTCCTGAATATTCATTGGAAGGACTGATGCTGAAGCTGAAACTCCAATACTTTGGCCACCTGATGTGAAGAACTGACTCATTGGAAAAGACCCTGATGCTGGGAAAGATTGAAGGTGGGAGGAGAAGGGGACGACAGAGGATGAGATGGTTGGATGATATCACCGACTCAGTGGACATGAGTTTGAACAAGCTCCGGGAGTTGGTGATGGACAGGGGGCCTGGTGTGATGCAGTCCATGGGATCGCAAAGAGTCGGACACGACTGAGCGACTAACTGAACTTCTGCTCCCTGCCTGGGGAGGTTAGAAGCCCTGTGTGACCCCAGGACTCACAGTCCTTTGACAGCTCCTCCCACCCCCGGATCGTGGTTCTCTCAGCTCTTGCCCTGGTCGCCTTTGGAACAGGCTTAGAACAAGAGTCTTCCAGGGCAGATCGTTATGTATCGCAGCTGATTTCCTTCTCGTCAGCGAGGGCGCCCTCAGCAAGATGTCAAAGCTGGGTTTCTCATGTCGATGTTAAGCTGATGGGGGTTGTGATCCACTTTGTCTCATTAGTGGCCTCTCTTCCCTGCCTGTCTGGCAGCTTGACAGCACATATGCTGAGCATTTTCTGTGTTTCAGGTTTAAAAGGGAAATCCTGTCTAAGTGCAACACAGCTGAATCCTGGATACGGTGGCTGCTGGTGCTGGGCTCATCCCCTTCTATAAGCGCCTGTTTCCCTGTTCAGGTCAACGGTGCTGCAGGCTTAAAGCTGAGAAAGCTGCGGTCAGGACAAGCTGGAAGCTGCCTGGAAGGAGGGGCCTCTGTGGGCATCACGTGGTCCTTGGCTCCACCCACCCACCTGCACCCATAGCCCAGGTGGGCTGCAGTCAGGACGGCCGCGGGACTGGACAGCCCTTGGGTCGTTTGCCTCCTGTAACCTTGAGCTCCGCCAGCGGCTCTTCAGACTTTCCTCCACTTCCCTCCACACGACTGTCCTGGTCAGAGGG
This sequence comes from Bos mutus, assembly GCF_027580195.1. NCBI lineage: Eukaryota > Metazoa > Chordata > Mammalia > Artiodactyla > Bovidae > Bos > Bos mutus. The sequence continues at coordinate 5,103,127 of NC_091635.1, read as the reverse complement.
TAGACAGAGAGCATCCAGCAGCCAGTTTGCAGTGATGGGTCCACAGTGTCTCTGGCACGGACCTGTCCATATTTACCTTCACGGGGCATCCTTCTAAATTCAATACCAGGCACCTTCCCTTCCTTCCCCACACCCCGCACCCCTCCCCCACAGTTCCTGGGGTTTCCTGGGCAACAGCTCCTTTTCTGGATACGCATTTGCGTCTCCTACCTAATCCTAGTATTGCTTTCCAGTTCCTCCCCCCACCCACCTCAAGACCGGGAGCACATGAATCTTTTATCTTCGTTCCTGAGCCTGGGGCAAGCGGAGGGATGTGTCAGGTGAGAGAAGGGATGAGGCCGCCTGAGGAGAATGGAGAAGGAGAGTGGGGAGCGCTTTGAACCATCTCAGTGGCCCAGCGGGAGGCAGCGGCAGCCAACAGCTGCACGCGGAGAAGACCTGGGCAGGCAGAGGCGAGTGCTCACCTTAGCTGTGCGGCCCAGGCGCCAGGATCCAGTTAACCCTGGATATTGACCTTGCTCCTTGGCCTCGCACGTCTTGGCAATGACTGTCTCTCCAGCTGGCTCTCTGGTTAACCTGAGGCTGGTTTGCTGGCCTCCTGCGTCCACTCAGAAGGTTATGGCATGAACGCCTCCTGTGCTGTTCAACCTGTGGCCACCGCGTGATGGGGAAGGGCTGTCAGTACCTCCTGCCTGGGATGTGTTTGTATTTTTCTTGCAAAAGGCTCTTTCCCCTGTGTCAGAACTTGTCCAGTTTGGGGCAGGGTGCTTGTGACTTCTCTCTCCTAAATCAGTCCGCCTCTCTTCAGTGGACACATCAACCCTTTGGCCTCCTTCCCAAGAGGACACTGATGCGGAGGCCAGTTTGAAGATTTATACCATGATGTATTCGTATTTGAGTCTTTCACGTAACAGGGACACACACCCCCACATGCTTGTATATGCCTGTTCCTCTTGGCAGGCACTTTCTCTATAGTAAAAAGGTATATAGTATATAACTGTAGTGTGTCCGACTCTGAAACCCCCTGGACTGTAGCCTGCCAGACCCCTCTGTCCATGGGATTCTCCAGGCAAGAATACTGGCGTGGAGTGCCATGCCCTCTTCCAGGGGATCTCCTGACTCTGGGATTGAGCCCACGTCTCTTGTGTCTCCCGCATTGGCAGGCAGGTTCTTTACCCCCAGCGCCACCTGGGCAGCCCGTCTAAGTGTCGCAGGCCCATGAATATCTAGACACCTATCACCTCTTCACATGTTTCATGTGTGGCTATTTCCCGGCTTCCCTACCTGGTGGGGAAGAAGTTGTCATCTACAGATCACCCTCCGGGGAGAAGTGCCCTAACCCGAAAGAGTCTGGGCTGGTGGTTGTGGGCGTCACGTTCTTCTCTGTTCAGTCTCTGCCTTGAAGCCGGGGGAGTCCATCCTCAGAAGCGTGGGGCATTCTTGCTCTTGAGAACCCAGTGGGCGTGACGTTTCCACAAGGAACCTCTGCTGCTACCTGCTGCCCTCCGCCGGGAGAGGTCCCAGGCTGTGCCCCCACTGTCAGACGCCCATGAGAATCTGGAGCGGCTGTGCTGTTGCCCTCTGCTGGGCTTGGCATCTGCTGGGCTTGTCCCCCTGATCCACCTGGGATGCGGCCCCAGCTTGCAGCCAAGGACCTTTCTTCTCAAGACGCACCGTCTCAGTGGCTCGGACAGTTAGGGTAGGGGGAGGAGGAGTGGTTGGTGGGACTCTCCCTTCTGTAGAGTGATGACTAATGTCTTTGTCTGGAACTAGAGATTTGTGGGGCTTCCTGGATGGCTCAGCGGATAAAGAACCTACCTGCCAATGCAGGAGACTCGGGTTCGATCCCTGGGTTGGGAAGATCCCCTGCAGGAGAAAAATGGCAACCCACTCCAGTATTTCTGCCTGGAGAATCCCATGGACAGAGGAGCCTGGCAGGCTACAGCCGGAAGGGTTGAAAAGAATCGGACATGACTGAGCAACTAAGCACAGGCAGATTTGCAGATTTACAGAAGGCTGGGTGCAGAGCAGATCTTAGGGACTATATCCAGTCTGAATCCCATGGTTCCATTAACAAGAACTGAAATATTAACAGCTTCCTGTCTGTCCCAGTTTCACGGTTCCTGGGGGGCGGGGATCGCACCCCTGCCTCTCCCTGCACTTGCTTTCCTTGCCCATCCCGGCTTCCTTTCCACCCACGCAGCCCCTTTTCCTTGTGCTTTCCTCCCATGTGGCGTCTGTCCATCCTTTCTTTCCTCCGGTTCATGTTGATATGTCTCTACTCCTGCTTCCATCCTGGTGCCCAGCGTCACCCTAAGACCTCTGACACCTCTGACACGGTGACAGGCTTAGCTTCTCTATTTCCTTTTTAATAAGATGAGGATCCTCATGACATTGTTGATAATAGTCTTAAGCCCACTTCCTGGCATTTGAGAAGGGTTTTACTTGCTTCATTTATGTCCTTACGTCCCCCTGGAGGCCGTCCGCTCCCAGTGGTGAGATGGCTGACTGATGGTCATCAGGAGTCCGCCGTAACCCGGGGCTCATCCAGGGACCAAACGTGGCCTTATTAGCCCCGTGTTTATGACTTCAGGCCAGTTTGTTCCCATCAGACTAATCACCACCTCGGCACTGGACGGGGATGGCTGGGGACGGCCGGGGACCTGTCCTGGTTCGTCCCTTAGCACTTTGAATCCACTTAGTCCAAAGGTCAGTGCTGTAGGACCCTGGGCTTGCCTGAGTCCTCTTCCTGAGACAGGCTCAGATGCCCTCGGGAAGCACTGTGCAAGGAAAACCCCCCGCACCTCGAAGAGGCACCGCTGCCCGGCCTGCTTCAGACTAAGGGGGCTGTGGGAGCTTTTGTCTTTGTGCAGACCCCTTCGTGTCTTTGTGGGACCCGTTCACCCACCAAACGAGCTTCCCTGGTGGCTCAGAGGGTAAAGAATCTGCCTGCAATGCAGGTGACCCAGTTTGATCCCTTGGTTGGCAAGATCTTCTGGAGAAGGGAATAGCTAACCACTCCAGTATTCTTGGGGCTTCCCTGGTGGCTCAGACTACAAAGAATCTGCCTGCAATGCAGGAGACCTGGGTTTGATCCCTAGGTCGGGAAGATCCCCTGGAGAAGGAAATGGCTACCCACTCCAGTATTCTTGCCTGGAGAATGCCATGGACAGAAGAGTCTGGTGGGTTATAGTCCATGGAATCACAAAGAGTTGGACACAATTGAGCGACTTTCACTTTACCCCTACCAAACATATATATATATATATATATATAATTATAGCCATGTTGGTGTAAACATGAATATAATCCAGGCTGGATTCATTATTTTGTTTCACATTATTCGTTTCTTCTTCTTTTATAATAAAACATTTTGAGGGACCCCCTAGAAGTGTGTTTTGGACACTGCACTTCCTGTGCCTGGTGGCTCCATTGGCCCTGTGTGTGCGTAAGTGTTGTCACTTCGGCCTTTCCTGACTCCATGCAACTCTACGCACTGCAGCCCGCCAGGCTCCTCTGTCCATGGGATTCTCCAGGCAAGAATGCTGGGGTGGGCTGCCGTGCCCTCCTCCAGGGGATCCTCCTGACTCAGGGATTAAACCCGCCTCTCTTATGTCTCCTGCATCGGCAGGCAGACTCTTTACCGGGGAAGCCCTCAGTCAGCCTCGGGGCCTCTGTGGATCTCTTCCCCACGATGGCTGAGCCAAAGCCTCTGCCTGGCAGAACTTCTGGGATGTGCTGCCACCTCGCCGAGGTTTATTGAGGAGACAGAAGACACTAGATTTGTTCTATGAGTTGGTAGGACAGTACATCTTGTCCGCATGTATGGCTCCCGATTTAGTCACCAAAGAGACATTTAGACTCTAGAAATCTCAGGGTGATGGGGAGATTAAAGAGAGTTTGGTATTACCAGGATTGTGGTCGGGGGAATCCAGAGACGGCCCCTAAGAGTTGCACCCCCAGGTGGGCACACCGTGGAATCCCCTCCCCTCAGTGGGGTGTCATTCTGGTTGGATTACAGCTCAGGTGACCTAACGGTGGACTTTGAGCTCATCAACAGGGAGGGTGTCCTGGTGGGCCTGACCTCATCAGGAGAGTCCTTAAACCAGAGCCTGGGATGGTCTTGAAATCAGAGGGATATGAAGTGAGACAGTGTCCCCTGCTGGCCTTGAAGAAGCCAACACCGTGCTGCAAATTGCTGGCGGTGGGGACTGCGTGGCAAGGACCTCAGGGTGGCCTCTGGTTGCCGGGAGGAGTCCCCAGCAGCACGGTCTTCGGCAACATGGGAAGAACACGGGAACTTCTGTCCTTCATCTGCAAGAGACCGAGTTCCGCCAACAACCCGTGTGCTCGGACGAGAGCCTCAGACGGGTCCTCAGCCCCGGCCGGCTGTGATCTCGAGGTCCTCCCGGTGAGATGCGGAGGAGCGGACCCAGTTGAACCCTCTTCTGGATCCTTGAACCGTGGAAACAGAGAGATAAGAGATGAGTGTTGCTTGCAGCCCTGAATTTGTGGTAATTGGCCGTGTGGCAGCTGAGACGCCACGCGGGCCTGCTGTGTCTCAGCTTGGCTGTTTGCTCTAGGACTGCGGCTTGGAAGAGAGAGAAAAGGGGAAGATGCTGGCCCCCACGTACCCACAGCAGGAAGCAGAAAAAACGTTTAGAAGCAAGCTGCTTCATTCCCTTCTCGGCTGCCAGACCCTCATCAAGCCCAGATCGGTTGAATAATTAATTCTGCTCCAAGCAGAGTGATACTTTGGATAAAGCCCCATTAAAAACAAAAACAAAAACCCTCAAACGTGTTCTTCAAAGCCATGGCTTCTCCTTTGAAGTGGTTTGTCTGCCATTTATTTGCTGTTTCCTCAGCATAAAAGTGCACAAAGATTTCCACCCTCGTCCAGAGTTTTCCCCTCCCCTCTCCGCCCTCCTTGGAGTCACTAACTGACCCCTGATTCTGCCTTTTCCAGCTGGCTTCGATTGAACTGCATAGCCGGGACAACAGGTCCATTTAGGAAGCCGTGTGTCTCAGTCTTGGAGGCAGTGATTGTCAGGAAGCAGAGAGACTATTTCCAGAAACGGTTTGAGGTTTCAGATCCTGGTGGCCCAGGCCCCGTGGGGATGGGACACTGCTGAGAAGGCTGCTGGCTGTGTGAGCAGGGGCTGAGGCTGGGGGATGGATGGAGGCCTTGGCTGTGAGAGTGAGAAGGAGGGATGATGCTGTGGAGTCCTCCCCACGCCCCAAGGCCCCGCCAACATCCTGCCCACCCCCGCACACCCCACTGCACCCCCCAGCCCCGGCCGGGGGACTGCAGGCAAAGTCTTGTTTTCCCTGGAATGGTTCAGGAGGCAAACACTGAAACCTCCCTGACACCTCAGCACTGCCGCTGCTCTTTGTCTGCTGGTCTGTTGGAATGAATACTTCTCACTCCGATTCCCTGGATGCATGTCTGATGGGTCAGGGCCCCCACTGTGGCACTGAGGGTACCTCTGTCCCTTCTGATGACCAATCCCTCTTTGACTTACTTTTCATGTTTAGCTGTCTTCAACAGGGGCTACCCAGGTGGCTCAGTGGTAAAGAATCCGTCTGCCAAGCAGATGTTGCAGGCTCCATCCCTGGGTCGGGAGGATCCCCTGGAAAAGGAATTGGCACCCCGATCCAGTATTCTTGCCTGGGAAATCCCATGAACAGAGGAGCCTGGAGGGTCACAGTCCAGGGGGTCGCAAAGAGTCGGACACAACGGAGCAGCCAAAGAACAACTAACAACGGCAACATCCATCTGCTAGGGCTGCCCTCACAAAGTGTCACAGGCTGGATGGTGTGAGCAGCAGATGCTTATTGCCTCTCAGTTCTGGAAGCTGGAAGGCCAAGATCAAGGCAACAGCAGGGTCGGCACCTCCTAAGAGTGATGACTGGGCTTCCCTGGTGGCTCAGCTGATACAGAATCCGCCTGCAATGCGGGAGACCTCGGTTTGATCCCTGGGTTGAGAAGATCCCCTGGCTAAGGGAAAGGCTACCCACTCCAGTATTCTGACCTGGAGAATTCCAGGGACTCTATAGTCCATGGGGTCACAAAGAGTCGGACACGACTGAGCAACTTTCAAGAGAAAAAAAAATAAGTGATGAGGGAAGGGTCTGTTCCAGGGCCCCCTCATGGCTCGTGGAAGCTGTCTTGTCTTCATGTCTTCACACCACATTCTCTCCACACATGTTTGTGTTCAGATTTCCTCTTCTCATAAGAACACCCAGTCATATTATTAGATCCCATCCTAATGACTGCATTTTAATTACCTCTTTAAAGATCCCATCTCTTCACGTCCAAGGTAAGAGAAACCCAAGTAAGATGGTAGGTGTTGTGAGAGGGCATCAGAGGGCAGACACACTGAAACCACAATCACAGAAAACTAGTCAATCTAATCACACGGACCACAGCCTTGTCTAACTCAATGAAACTAAGCCATGCCCTGTGGGGCCACCCAAGACAGGCGGGTCATGGTGGAGAGGTCTGACAGAATGTGGTCCACTGGAGAAGGGAATGGCAAGCCACTTTAGTATTCTTGCCTTGAACAGTATGAAAAGGCAAAATGATAGGATACTGAAAGAGGAACTCCCCAGGTTGCTAGGTGCCCAATATGCTACTGGAGATCAGTGGAGAAATAACTCCAGAAAGAATGAAGGGATGGAGCCAAAGCAAAAACAATACCCAGTTGTGGATGTGACTGGTGATAGAAGCAAGGTCCGATGCGGAAAAGAGCAATATTGCATAGGAACCTGGAATGTCAGGTCCATGAATCAAGGCAAATTGGAAGTGGTCAAACAAGAGATGGCAAGAGTGAATGTCGACATTCTAGGAATCAGCGAACTAAAATGGACTGGAATGGGTGAATTTAACTCAGATGACCATTATATCTACTACTGCGGGCAGGAATCCCTCAGAAGAAATGGAGTAGCCATCATGGTCAACAAAAGAGTCCAAAATGCAGTACTTGGATGCAATCTCAGAAACGACAGAATGATCTCTGTTCGTTTCCAAGGCAAACCATTCAATATCACAGTAATCCAAGTCTATGCCCCAACCTGTAACGCTGAAGAAGCTGAAGTTGAACGGTTCTATGAAGACCTACAAGACCTTTTAGAACTAACACCCAAAAAAGATGTCCTTTTCATTATAGGGGACTGGAATGCAAAAGTAGGAAGTCAAGAAACACCTGGGGTAACAGCCAAATTTGGCCTTGGAATATGGAATGAAGCAGGGCAAAGGCTAATAGAGTTTTGCCAAGAGAACGCACTGGTCATAGCAAACACCCTCTTCCAAAAATACAAGAGAAGACTCTACACATGGACATCACCAGATGGTCAACACTGAAATCAGCTTGATTACATTCTTTGCAGCCAAAGATGGAGAAACTCTATACAGTCAGCAAAAACAAGACTGGGAGCTGACTATGGCTCAGATCATGAACTCCTTATTGCTAAATTCAGACTTAAATTGAAGAAAGTAGGGAAAACCACTAGACCACTCAGGTATGACCTAAATCAAATCCCTTATGATTATACAATGGAAGTGAGAAATAGATTTAAGGGACTAGATCCGATAGATAGAGTGCCTGATGAACTATGGACAGAGGTTCGTGACATTGTACAGGAGACAGGGATCAAGACCATCCCCATGGAAAAGAAATGCAAAAAAGCAAAATGGCTGTCTGGGGAGGCCCTACAAATAGCTGTGAAAAGAAGAGAGTAAAAAGCAAAGGAGAAAAGGAAAGATATAAGCATCTGAATGCAGAGTTCCAAAGAATAGCAAGAAGAGATAAGAAAGCCTTCCTCAGAGATCAGTGCAAAGAAATAGAGGAAAACAACAGAATGGGAAAGACTAGAGATCTCTTCAAGAAAATTAGAGATATCAAGGGAACACTTCATGCAAAGATGGGCTCGATAAAGGACAGAAATGGTATGGACCTAACAGAAGCACAAGATATTAAGAAGAGGTGGCAAGAATACACAGAAGAACTGTACAAAAAAGATCTTCACGACCCAGATAATCACCATGGTGTGGTCACTCACCTAGAGCTAGACATCCTGGATTGTAAAGTCAAGTGGGCCTTAGAAAGCATCACTACGAACAAAGCTAGTGGAGGTGATGGAATTCCAGTTGAGCTATTTCAAATCCTGAAAGATGATGCTGTGAAAGTGCTGCACTCAATATGCCAGCAAATTTGGAAAACTCAGCAGTGGCCACAGGACTGGAAAAGGTGTTTTCATTCCAATCCCAAAGAAGGGCAATGCCAAAGAATGCTCAAACTACCGCACAATTGCACTCGTCTCACATGCTAGTAAAGTAATGCTCAAAATTCTCCAAGCCAGGCTTCAGCAATATGTGAACTGTGAACTTCCAGATGTTCAAACTGGTTTTAGAAAAGGCAGAGAAACCAGAGATCAAATTGCCAACATCTGCTGGATCATGGAAAAAGCAAGAGAGTTCCAGAAAAACATCTATTTCTGCTTTATTGACTATGCCAAAGCCTTTGACTGTGTGGATCACAACAAACTCTGGAAAATTCTGAAAGAGGTGGGCATATCAGACCGTTTGACCTTCCTCTTGAGAAATCTGTATGCAGGTCAGGAAGCAACAGTTAAAACTGGACATGGAACAACAGACTGGTTCCAAATAGGAAAAGGAGTACGTCAAGGCTGTATATTGTCCCCCTGCTTATTTAACTTATATGGCGAGTACATCATGAGAAACGCTGGGCTGGAAGAAGCACAGCTGGAATCAAGATTGCTGGGAGAAATCTCCATAACCTCAGATATGCAGATGACACCACCCTAATGGCAGAAAGTGAAGAGGAACTAAAAAGCCTCTTGATGAAAGTGAAAGAGGAGAGTGAAAAAGTTGGCTTAAAGCTCAACATTCAGAAAACTAAGATCATGGCATCTGGTCCCATCACTTCATGGGAAATAGATAGGGAAACAGTGGAAACAGTGTCAGACTTTATTTTGGGGGGGCTCCAAAATCAGTGCAGATGGTGACTGCAGCCATGAAATTAAAAGACGCTTACTCCTTGGAAGGAAAGTTATGACCAACCTAGATAGCATATTCAGAAGCAGAGATATTACTTTGCCAACCAAAGGTCCGTCTAGTCAAGGCTATAGTTTTTCCGGTAGTCGTGTATGGATGTGAGAGTTGGACTGTGAAGAAAGCTGAGCGCCGAAGAACTGATGCTTTTGAACTGTGGTGTTGGAGAAGACTCTTGAGAGTCCTTTGGACTGCAAGGAGATCCAACCAGTCTATTCTAAAGGAGATCAGTCCTGGGTGTTCTTTGGAAGGACTGATGCTAAAGCTGAAACTCCAGTACTTTGGCCACCTCATGTGAAGAGTTGACTCACTGGAAAAGACTCTGATGCTGGGAGGGATTGGGGGCAGGAGGAGAAGGGGACGACAGAGGATGAGATGGCTGGATAGCATCACTGACTCGATGGACGTGAGTCTCAGTGAACTCCGGGAGTTGGTGATAGACAGGGAGGCCTGGCGTGCTGCGATTCATGGGGTCACAAAGAGTCGGACATGACTAAGCGACTGAACTGAACTGAAAGATCCCATCTTCAGGACTTCTACCTTGGCAGTCCCACTTCCATCGCAGGGCGCGTGGGTTCAATCCCTGGTCAGGGAACTAGATTCTACATACCGCGTGCCAGAGCCAAAAAAAAAAGTTAAAGATCCCATCTTCAAACAGTCTTACTCAGATGGATTAGGGGTTAGGTTTTCAACATATGAATTTTAGCAGCAGGGTGGAGGGGGTGCAACAATTCAACCATAATAGGGCTAGTGATGCCATCTGTCTACATCACAAAAAGTTCTTGAGGTTTGAGAGTGATAATGCAAGAAAGGGCAGTTAGAAGCTGACCATGGGACAGACAAGAGGGTTTGTACAAATGTTGGGGTCCACACCAAGGATGCTTCTTTACAGCCCACTCCATCTCTGCCTCCGTCCCCTCCGTCTCTGCCTCCGCCCACTCAGTCTCTTTCTCCGCCCCCTCCATCTCGGTCTCCACCCTCTCTGTCTCCGCCCCCTCCGTCTCTGTCTCCGCCCCCTCCGTCTCTGCCTCCGCCCACTCAGTCTCTTTCTCCGCCCCCTCCATCTCGGTCTCCACCCTCTCTGTCTCCGCCCCTCCGTCTCTGTCTCCGCCCCCTCCGTCTCTGCCTCCGCCCACTCTGTCTCTGCCTCCACCCCCTGCATCTTCTCTGCCTCCGCCCGTTCTGCATCCCGTGCCGCATTGGTTTAGTACTTCGATTGCTCACCAGAATGTTATGGGCAGAGGCCTCTTGACTCATCAGTCCATTCCATGGGTCGTGACTTTCCGACAGATGCTCTTTCCCTCTGTCTCCTTCCTAGAACCAAGGAAAGATCATTTTATGATTTTACAGCTGTCAGAGCTATAAATATTTTTGATAAGCCTGATATTAGTTTTTGGTTTTTTTTTCTCCTCAGTGGTGCTCTGATAAAAATCTCTTTTAGAGCAAGGTAATAGACTATTTTTTCCTAAATATGTCATTTTGTTATTGATAGTTATATAACAAGGGAAGGGATGGGTTTGATAGAATAATTACCTTCTTGGTTGTCATAATCTCCAGCTGGTGTGACTACAAGGGGAGAAACACAATACGTTCTACTGACTCATTTTTTAAAATATTTATTATTAATATTTTTCAAGATGATTAACAGACCTTATTTGTGAAAGTGATAGATATTCTGAGGCCAAGATGCCCCGTCCAGTTTTTTGAGTCTTTTTTTCCAGATAAAATGTGATGCTATCACAATACAGGGAGAACTGTTCTGCTGGACATTCTGACTGCAAGGAACAGGGGAGAACTGCTCTGAGCGCTGATCTCTGAAATTTCATCTGCTGAGTATGACTAAGTTCTGTGTGCGGCCAAATTGGTGTGGGAAATGCAGGTTTAAACAAAAGCCTTTCTTTGATCTGGGCCTCAGAGTCTTTATCCACGTATGCACAGACGTTCTCAGATTTTCCCGCATCTGTCTGTGGAATCCTTCCTCTTGGAGCATCTCAGTGAACAGGCAGCTCTGGGAGATGCCCACGCAGGACAAAAGGGGTCATTCAGGAGCCTCTCGTCCGCACACAGATATGTATGTGGTGTCTCGGTCAACACGTTGCTTTGGCTAAAGGCGGCATGGAGAGTCGTGACTTCATTTCCAACAACCCCCATTATGTTGTCCATAGAAAAACCATTACAAGGTCACTGTGGACTGTCAAGCTCTCAGTAGTAGCCACGTGAAGGCAGATGTTGCTCTGTGTCTCTTTAATGTGCATTTACTTGCTTGGCTGCACCAGGCCTTCGTTGCGGCACGAGGGAGTTTTAGTTGGGGCGCAAGGCACGTGAACTCTTTGTTTGGCATGCAGGATCTTTAGTTGCAGCATGTGGGATCTAGTTCCTTGAACAGGGATTGAACCCGAGCTCCCTGCACCGGGAGTGTGGAGTCTTACCTGGACCATGAGGGACGTCCCACACGTGACTGTACTGTATTTTGAATGACAGTTGATAAGGAGGGAGACCATGAGGAGGAGAATCCATTGTTTCACCCTATAGGCTGTGTTTTTCCCCTTTGACTCAAGGTGTATTTTCATTTAAAAGGAAATATATCTCACACAGTCCCAATGAGGTTCAAGGTATTTTTACTGTCCCGTTAGTAGGAGTGTAGTAGTGTTCGTCTCTCAGTCATTTCTGAGTCTTTTCGACCCCATGGACTGTAACCCACCAGGCTCCTCTGCCCATGGGATTCTCCAGGCAAGACTACTGGAGTGGGTTGCCATTTCCTTCTCCAGGGGACCTTCCTGACCCAGGGATCGAGCCTGGGTCTCCTGCATTGCAGGCAGATTTTTTTTTACTGTCTGAGCCACCAGGGAAGCCCTGTTAGAGACACATTTGCCAGCCTTACTATGCCAGAGCGTAGATACACACTAGTCTTGTGCTTTTTGGCACTTGCAGAGTCAGGGAACCAAAATTTGTGATGTGGCAGACAAGGTTTCGCTAAAAATAAGCTACCGAGTCCAAGAGCCAGGGGTTCCAACTGCGGTGATCAGCTGCCTGGGCCTCTGGCAGGTCTGTCCCGGGAACACTGCTGGAGGGAGGCGGTACTCCCGGGGCTGCTCTGGAACTTCCTGGAAACTTCCCCCATGTACACAGGGCTCCACGAGGAAGTCTGCCTGAGCTTGGCCCAGAGTCACATCCTCTGTTTGTTGAGCTCACCCTCAACAATTAGCCCTCAACAGTGAAAGCAACACCGCTCAGTAACCACTCTTACCAACACAAAGGCATACAGAAGCACTGACCCCCAGCCATAGCATTTGGCTACAAAGAGACCACCCTAGTGATTCAGACGGTTGGCATTATTCAGTTCAGTCAATTCAGTTGCTCAGTCGTGTCCGACTCTTTGCGACCCCATGAATCGCAGCACGCCAGGCCTCCCTGTCCATCACCAACTCCTGGAGTTAACTCAAACTCACGTCCATTGAGTCGGTGATGTCATCCAACCATCTCATCCTGTTGTCTCCTTCTCCTCCCGCCTTCAATCTTTCCTGGCATCAGGGTCTTTTCCAATGAGTCAGTTCTTCAAATCAGGTGGCCAAAGTATTGGAGTTTCAGCTTCAGCATCAGTCCTTCCAGTGAACACCCAGGACTGATCTCCTTTAGGATGGACTGATTGTATCTCCTTGCAGTCCAAGGGACTCTCAAGAGTCTTCTCCAATACCACAGTTCAAAAGAGTCAATTATTTGGCACTCAGCTTTCTTTATAGTCCAACTCTCACATCCATACATAACTACTGAAAAAACCATAGCTTTGACTAGACGGACCTTTGTTGACAAAGTAATGTCTCTGCTTTTTAATATTCTGCTGCTGCTAAGTCACTTCAGTCGTGTTCGACTCTGTGTGATCCCATAGACGGCAGCCCACCAGGCTCCCCCGTCCCTGGGATTCACCAGGCAAGAACACTGGAGTGGGTTGCCATTTCCTTCTCCAATACATGAAAGTGAAAAGTGAAAGTGAAGTCGCTCAGTCGTGTCTGAATCTTAGCAGCCTACCAGGCTCCTCCATCCATGGGATTTTCCAGGCAAGAGTATTGGAGTGGGGTGGCATTGCCTTCTCCGCTATGCTGTCTAGGTTGGCCATAACTTTCCTTCCAAGGAGTAAGCGTCTTTTAATTTCATGGCTGCAGTCACCATCTGCAGTGATTTTGGAGCCCCCCAAAATAAAGTCTGTCACTGTTTCCCCATCTATTTGCCATGAAGTGATGGGACCAGATGCCATGATCTTAATGTTCTGAATGTTGAGTTTTAAGCCAACTTTTTCACTCTCCTCTTTGACTTTCATCAAGATGCTCTGTAGTTCTTCACTTTCTGCCATAAGGGTGGTGTCATCTGCGTATCTGAGGTTATTGATATTTCTCCCGGCAATCTTGATTCCAGGTTGTGCTTCATCCAGCCCAGTGTTTCTCATGATGTACTCTGCATGTAAGTTAATAAGCATGGTGACAATATACAGCCTTGACATACTCCTTTTCCTATTTGGAACCAGTCTGTTGTTCCATGTCCAGTTTTAACTGTTGCTTCCTGACCTGCATACAGATTTCTCAAGAGGCAGGTCAGGTGGTCTGGTATTCCCATCTCTTTCAGAATTTTCTGCAGTTTGTTGTGATCCACACAGTCAAAGGCTTTGGCATAATCAATAAAGCAGAAGTAGGTGTTTTTCTGGAACTCTATTGCTTTTTTGATGATCCAGCAGATGTTGGCAATTTGATCTCTGGTTCCTTTTCCTTTTCTAAATCCAGCTTGAACGTCTGGAAGTTCACCGTTCACGTACTGTTGAAGCCTGGCTTGGAGAATTTTGAGCATTACTTTACTAGCGTATGAGATGATTAGTTTTTCTTTATGGTTTAAATGAAAATACAAAATAAAAAAATTTTTATAGAGAACTTTCAGATCTCTGCGAATGTGTCCGTGGCTCCCCATCAGAGAAGCACTCTTTTAGGAGAATGAAGCTGAGTTTGTGAGTTTCACCCAGGGGTTGAGAAGGCTGCATTTCATCTCTGCCTGTGTGCTGTGATTGTTTGCAAAAAGGGCCACAAATCCTGTCCCTGTTGTCATCCATACTATGGCAGTGTGACCCTGGATCCCCCATCTCCCCCAGAAGGGATAGTTGGCTCCTCCATCCTTCCCATCTGGATGACTTTTGACCTACTGTGGTACCAGATATGATGCAGGCAGAGATTTGACTCTCACTTGGCACTGAGCTTTTCCTTCTCTTGCTTCCCCGGAAACCTGAGTTTGCCACATGAATGAGCCCAGTCTAGCTTACTGGAGGATGACAGCTCCATGGAGAAGAATCTAGGTTTCCCAGCCAAGAGCCAGCCAGCTCCTGGCCACCGACCCGCATGTGCCATCCTCGACCATCCAACCCCTGGGTGAGCCAGGGATGGCCACAGATGGTACACATGTGAGTCTAGGTGATGTTAGCTGAGCCAGGGTGTATGCGTAGCGGTGCCCAGTTGACTGTGGCCTTATGAGCAGTAATAACTGATTTATGTTCTAAGCCACTAAGTTTTGGGGTATTTTGTAGCTAACAATAAGTGTCTGAAACACAATTTTTTTTTTTTCCCTAGGAAGAGGAATCTTATCTTTGAGCAGACTTCTGAAGGGATCTTATATTCTCCAAAATGGTACCATAAGTCAGAAACCGTTGCCTGGAAAGATCAGCTGGGGGCTCTCAAATTGCTGAGAAGGCAGAAAAGGCTCAGCATGGATTTTCTAGTATATTTTAATGACTCCTAGGATTGAGTCTCAGATAATCATTGAGGGTTAGAAAGAAAATACTTCATTGGACTTCGATATTTGCCTTCATTTAGATTTATATTGTTGTTTTGAGGGAAAGTTGTATTTCACGTTACAAGGATAAACATAACGGTTTGGAAAACTCTGCCCCGTGCCATCTCTCTGTGAGCCACACTAGTGGGAGACCTGGTTGTTTGCAACCCAGCTCAGAGCTGCTTACGTGGAACTATGATTGAAGGGCTATCTTTGCAGACTCTCAGAGAGCTGTATCCTTGCAGAGAGAACTGTGTGGTTCTTTAGAATCTATTTTATGTGATTAAATAGGCTTGATTATGAATAGTAATTTGTATCAGAAATAGGAAAAGGTTTTGTCTCTACAAAGATCATTTGAGCAATAGCATGCTTATGTTGCTTTAAATATAGCTAGAATTCTGTAGTTAACCTTGCCTTTGGGAAGCTTCAGGCTGAGGTCAAAAAATCAAAACATAAAACAGAGGCGAGATTTTAACAAATTCAATAAAGACTTGAAAAATGGTCCACATCAAAAAAAAATCTTATTAAAGAAAAAAAAAAACACTCTTTGATACGTTTAAGCTTTTTCCTTCCATCTCTGCACTAATCCCCTTGTCTTTCTTTCTCAAGGCCTAAATATTTTGTGTTCACTTGGATTTTTTTTGTCTTCTCTGTTATATAGCTTCTCCCCTCTCCTCTTGGAGATTTTGTGGTATCACTCAGTCTGATCGATTCAGTGAGTTCTTGGTCCCTGGACATTGTCCTGGGCCCTGCCAAGAGGGGCCCAGGTTCAAAAATATCATGGTTTGAGGCAGCCAGGGAAACTGAGAGTTACTTTGCAGTTGTGTAGTTGTGATGAGAGAAACCTGAGCGGGATGTCAAGGGAGTGAAGACAGGGAGGTTGTATTTAATCCAGACTAGACTGAGTTTATCCAGGAACACTTCTTGGAGGAGGGAGCTCAGGCTTCTTCAGCCAGGATTTTTTAAAGGCATCAAAGGCGATGCCTTAGAAACGTGAAAACTTGCCTTACTTGCAGAGGCCTAGATGTCGTGCCGCTATTTCAGGGGAAGGGAGGGGAGCTGGGCTAGGTGCGGTCCTAGCACTCTCAGGCAAAATGCTCTCAGGCAAAGACCAGGGACTTCGGATGGCCGTTCTCCTTGTCTGTGGCTGTGACCCAGGATCCCTCAACATGTGGGCAAACAAGGCAGGGAAGACAGCCGCCGCTTGTCCCCCCGCCACCCGGTGTCCCTGTGTGCTGTGAGGCCCGCCTGGCCCCGCCCGGCCTCCCCGGGAGAGAAGGTCATCTATTATGTAAGAATCATCCATATTCCACCTGGTGATCAGGGCCAGCATTTAGTTTTGTTTTCCATTATGTGGAATAATTTCAGCTTGTCTTGCAAGTGTCATTATTACTGCGATTTCTCAGTAATAGAAACAGCATCCATTACTTCACCTCACCCTGTGTGTCTGGGTTAAGTGGGGATGCGGAGGCAGCCGCTGGGACAAAGGCACCTGGGTCCCCAGGGGGTGCGGCTTCTCCACGGCTGCGGCCGGCTGGCAGGGGGCACCAATTAATGCTGTGACCTTTCCCTCCGCTTTTCATCAGGGAGTTCCGAGCCGCTGACAAACCTCAATTAAAGAGACTGCACTCCATGGGGCAGGGGTATGTGCCGAGACATCCCAGAGACCCCCTCTCCCTCTCCCCTCCGCCCTGGCCCAAACTGACACAGCAGTGGGTGTGCATGCGGGTTTGGTGAAAGCCAAGCCCGTGGCGATCATCAGAGGTCGGTCTGCTTTGCCTCTGCCCCTCTCTGCCCACCACCCGCCACCCACCCCATGGCTGTTAACAGCAAGGATGCATCCCAGTGGGATCGAGCCAGAGGCAGGAGAACTCAGGGAAGGATGCTCATGGGATGCAGGGCAGACACATCCAGCCATTGCCCTGAGTTTTCGGGGCTACAGGTCCCTCGGGGCTTCGGTACCTCGTGGCATTTCTCCATTTGTGCTTTGCTCATGAGGCTTCCGTTGCCTTGGTTGACTCCATCCTCAGACACCTACATCCTGTCGGGTTGCTCTCCAGGCTCTGAGTCCGTTTGGGGCTCATTTCTTTGGGGCTCTAGAAACACGAGTTGTCTTCCTGGGACCTGGGAAGGCCAACCCTGATGAGCAGCACCCAGATTTTATTTCTGCAAGGAGGCACGCATGTTATGTGTTGAAGCTTTTTTCGTTTTCACATAAAGCACTTTGCAGGACTGCTTGCCTTCCTTCCTCCACCTCATTTCATTTCCTCCTCCTCCCCCCCCACCCCCCGACTCTCCACTCTCTCTCTTTTTCTTCTGGAAAGTGCTAGACTTTTCCAGCTCCTGCCTCTGGGCACGGCCTTTCCAGACCGGGTGGAAGTTGCTGTGTTTCTTCTGAGCCAGGGATTTGTTACAACCATTAATAATAATAATAACAATAATGGTCAGTAGAGGACAATGAACTCAGGTTCTGTGGCTCTGGACGGGGGTTGCGATGTACCTCCCTGCTCTCTGTACCAAGCTGGGTTTGGAGGGTTGGATGGGGAGGCGGGAGCAGTGGGGAGGAAGCCCTGGAGGGGTGGGAGGAGGAGGCAGGAGGAGAGGGAACCCGGTAGCTTGGGACAGAGCCTGTGTTTAGCTGCCTTGGCATTTGGGAGCTGCAAGGGCACCCAGCAACCCCGGAGCTGTCCTGCATCCCAGAAGCCCTGCTGAAAGCATCAGGGGAGGGCAGTGACTCACTGCCCCACCGACGGGCAGCCAGGCAGGCTGTCAGGGCCGCCGTGAAAGGTTGAGAATGGCTTGCCTCGCTCAGAGGTTTGCCCTGGAAGGGATCAGGCCTCACCTCACCTCAGCACCAGGGGCTGCAAGGATTGAGTGAGGTAGCGTGGATGGAAAAGTTCTGCAGAGATTAAAAAAAAAAAACGAAGAAGAAGCTTCAGAAATGAAAGACAGCGATGCTATCAAGTTTAAAGAGGGGTGTGCTGCCATCAGCAAAGAGGCTACAGAGCAGGAACTTCTTCCTGGGGGACTTGGTGGCTTTCCCGCTGCCCTTCCCCCTGAGCACAGGTGGAAGCTGTTTTTATTTAAGGGTCCAGTAAAAAAAAATGCCGCACCCTTCCACTGCGGTGTCCGAGCTGGATGAGCACACGGGGCTCCAGGGCGCCAGGAGGGGTGTCCCTTCCACTGCGGTGTCCGAGCTGGATGAGCACACGGGGCTCCAGGGCGCCAGGAGGGGTGTCAGCCCCACAGGGGTTTCCTGACTCTCCCTCAATGTCAAGAACGTATGATAAAGCCACCAAGGCACAGCAGGTGTCTCTTGCCAGACTGTTCCTTGAAATTCCAAGGGGTGTGTTTCTCCGTGGGAGGGTTGGGGAGGGTGGAACCTCGAGTGAAAACTGTTCAGTCGTGTTTGACTCTTTGTGACCCCCTAGACTGTAGCCCACCAGGCTCCTCTGTCTGTGGAATTCTCCAGGCAAGAATACTGGAGTGGGTTGCCGTTTCCTTCTCCAAATCAGTGGTGGAGAGGGGAGGGTGGAACCTAGAAGGGAGGCTTAAAAGGAGCCCCAGGAGGCCGGCCGGTGCCTGGGTCTGGGGATGCTCAGGGACGCTGGACTGCAGAAGCTGTCCCCCCATCACCTGGGAGTGCCCCCTGCAGCTCTCTGCTGCACAGCCCGCCCTGCCTTCCCGAGGCCACAGGTGGGGCCCAGCGCCCAGGAGTGGGGTGAATACAAGCGAGATCTGCTAGGGTTTTGTTCAGCTTTTTAAAAGGCAGCTTCCAAGTGAAGCTGAGGTGGGATTGTCTCAGTACACCCCACCCCCAGCGCTGGAATAAGGTAATGACAACCAACGGAATGTAGTTGATAAAAGGGTCCAGGGATTTGGTGGGGGAAGGGAGGGGTGGTTTGTCTCCTGGCCTGAAACCCCACCTTCTGAAGTCCGTATGGCTTCTTCCCTTCCATTCGGGTCTTTGCTCAGATGCCACCTTCTCGGAGAGCCCTCTCTCAGCACTGTGTCTGGAGGAGCCCTCCGGCTTTGCACTTCATAATGAGATGCTGGAAGAAAGCCTGACACAGTACTTACAACAGTGAGTACTCGTCGCCATCACGTGGGCAGGGACGGGGCGACGTTCAGTTCGGCGGCGTCCGAGGGGTGCAGCCCCTAAAATTAAAAAAAAAACAAAACAAAAAAACAGTGAGTACTTACTTACTTACTGGAGCCCAGAACTTAAAACAGTTGTGCTATGTCACTATGGTGATGATTTATTTCTCTAATCAACATTATCCCGACCAGCCCTCGGTTTTATAGTATATTGTGAGTTTCTTGTCTGTCTCTGGCAGGACAGGGGACTTGGCTCTTTTGAATCATCAGGACCTAGACTGGTTCTGGTGTGCAGTTGATACTTAATAAAAATTTGCCAAATACCTGAAGGCAGGTAGGCTTCCTGGAGGAAGCAGCAAAGTTCTTATCTTGACAGTAAAGAGAGGGCCTGTGCGTTCTCAGCATGGCTAGCAATAAAGAAAGGTCGTGAGCGTTCTCAGCCTTCTAAAGCGGAGTGTCTCAGCTTCAACACTGTTGGCATTTGGCCGGGTCACTCTCTGTGGTGGGGGCCGCCCTGCGTGTTGTTGGGTGTTCGGTGGCATCCCTGGCTTCTCCACACTAGATGCCTGCACCCCCTCTTCCCCACCCCACACACAAAGCACCCGTTGCCAAATGTCCCGTGGGGAGCAGAGTCACCCCAGCTGAAAGCCACTGTTCTCAGTTAAAACCAGGGTCTCTCCCGGCTGTACCTGACCGATCGCCGCCCACCCCCCATCAAAGCAGCCACCCCGAGTGGATGAAGGCGGCCATCTCTCTGCTGGAATGAAGTGGTTCCCTTTCCACATCCTTGCCCCGCTTCTGCCTCAGTCACGTTGTAAAAAGAAGCAAGACAAAGGAAGAAACACCAGTTGAGGCACAGGCTTTCCAGGGGAAACACGTCTTATGGCCGTGGTGGTGCCTCAGATGTCAGTGTGAGATGTAGGATGAGAAATAATTAAAGCTTATGGACAAAGAGCTGAGACTGCGTGGCCCTCGGCACGTGGCACGGACGCCAGCTGTCGCTGGGGGCAGGGCGGGGCCGGCCTGCTCCAAGGACCTTCTGTCCCCAGGGGTCGTCCATCTGCTGCGTCGTCAGCCTTGACCCTTCAGCGGGATGCTCTCTTGATGCCCCCTCCCAGCGACATCGCAGATGAGAGCCCGCTGCCCCTAGGATTCTCCGGGGCGGGGGGGGGGGAACCTAAGAACTTCAATGAGGGCGGCTCGCACAGTGCCACAAGGCTTTTTTCCCCTTCCATTTTAAAACAAGGTTAAAGGAGGTGTCAGCGTCTTTATTAAAGTGCATGAAAAGGGAACTCTATTCCATGCCCTGTGATAAACCATAATGGAAAAGAATATGAAACCAAGCATGTATATATGTGTGACTGAGTGGCTTTGCTGCACAAGACAAATTAACATTGTAAATCAACTCTACTTCAGTTTTGAAAAGGGCCCTATAAAGGGCATTGTAAATAAATGATGAGGACAACAGAAATATATTGGAGGAGTCAGAGGACGTGAGAGGAAGGGTTTATATTTCACTTTTTACCTTTAGTTGGACAGAAATAATGAAGTAAAATACCCGAATCATTTCTCTTTCTGATCCCTGATGAGCAAGAAGGTGTGTGTGTGTGTGTCTTTATGCAAGATACAGCTAGGCATCACTTTTGTAAGATTCCCCTCTGAAACTTACCCAAGAAAACAGATTTAGCACTTGCTTATAAACAGATGCATTCCATGATTGGGTGATTAAGCCTTCTTCTCTCCCCTTTGAGATCACACATTTTATTTATTTATTTACTCCACTAAGTTGGCTATTTTTATTTTTTTTTTCTTTTTACCAGCTTTATGGATGCTCACCCAAAGTGTACCATTCTGTTTCGCATATTGCATCGTTATTTTAAAATTATGGTATAATATATACATAACGTTAAATCTGCCACTGTAACCATTTAAAGTGTATAACTCATGGCAGTGATTGCATTCAGAGTGCTGTGCAGCCGTCGCCACCGTCCACCTCCAGAACTTTATCACCCCAAACAGGAGCCCTGTGACTGTTGAGCAGTAACTCCCCACTCCTTCCCAGCCCCTGAAAGTGAAAAAGTGAAAGTGTCAGTTGCTCAGTCATGTCCAGCTCTCTGCGACCCCATGGACTGTAGCCCGCCAGGCTCCTCTGTCCATGGGATGCTCCAGGCAAGAATACTGGAGCGGGTTGCCATTCCCTTCTCCAGGGGATCTTCCCGACCCAGGGATCGAACCCAGGGCTAACTGCATTGCAGGCAGATTCTTTACCATCCGAGCCCCCAGGGAAGCGCTGGTAACCTCTAGTTTCTGTCTCTGATTTTGCCTAAACTAGGTATTTCACGTAAGTGGACTCATACAGTATTTGGCATTTTGAGGTACACGCATTTTAAATGGGACGTTCCATTTGTTTGGAACTATTTTGCCTGGTTTTCAGAAGGTATCTGCTGTTTCCTTGCCATTGAGATGATTCTGTTCACCTTCCTTAGGTCCTAGGGGTCCCGTCGATGTCTTTGGAAGACAGACTCACAGCCCCATTGTAGACTCACTGGTTTGCCCCTCACTGGACTGTAAGCTCCATAAGAGCTAGAACTGGGTAGTTTACCAGGTGTCCAGAAAGTTGACAGTCAGTAAATATTTGTTCAGTAAACGTGAAGATCAAAATCAAGACTTTGCTCAGCAAATGCAAAGAAGAGTCAAAATAACTGGTGGTGGACAAAGCAGAAGGCTGATGTGATTTAAGGCCAACTGGGCTTAACTTTAGATGTGCTGTGTCCTCCAGGACTCTCCCTTTCCTTCTTTTGAGATGCTTCTGTTTGCCTCTCCTCCTCTTTTGATGTCATGAGAAACCGGAAGATGCTGAATTCCTGGAAATTGCTGACCTTGGTTCCCGTACTGAGGCCACCACTGGGCAGACCTGCCGTCCAGGCTTCTTTTGATGGTTCAGGAACTGAGTCCCTTCTGCCGTTTGCCCTGTGGTGAGAGGAGAGAGGGCTTTGGTGTTTGACCTGCTCTTTCCCAGTGTTTGTTTTTCCCGTTTCTGGGGTCAGCACGGTCGCCTCCAATCCCAACTGTTGTCATCCCCAAAGTTCTGCAGCCAGAAAGCTTGTGGCCTTGCTCACGGCTCCTCCCGGCCTGGCAGCTGGGTCTGACCCAGGCAGCCGGTGCCCTCAGTGGAGATGAGCAGGTTGCCTGGGTCCCCAGGAGCCGGAGGGACTGGGGGATGATGGCAGAGGAGGTGCTATAGTGATGCCCTGCTTCTCGTTTCAGGGTGCAGCGGAAGACCCGCAGACGGCCCTGGCACTGAATTTGGACCCCCTGCTGACAAAGAAGTCCGACGCGGAGGGTGCCAGGATGCTCTTCCCCGAGAGCGAACTTTCCATCCGGATAGGTAGAGCGGGGCTTCTCTCAGGCAAGCTCCCTGCTGCAGACCACGAGCTGAGTCAGACAGGAGAGACTGGAGCCGGGGGCGGGCGGGGTGGCCGGGACGTGCCAGCTGCTCCGTCCTGTCTTTGCCAGGTGCCCACCTTGCTGTCGCCCGGGGCTGGGCCAGCATCTGGCCACACGCCTCCCCTCCATGTTGGTTCTCCAAACCACCTGCTTAGAGCACAGTATGTAACAGAACCTTTGCCTGTTTCCCCGACTTGGACAAGTGGGCCCGTGGGCTGCTCTGGTGGGTTTGGGCTGATTCGGGTTGCAGCGGACAGACCTTTGTCCCTCTGTCTCCCGCTCTGATGGCCCCCTGGACGTTCCTTTCTGCTGACGTGACTTTCATCTTTCTGGTTCATCTGGGGGAACTTTGGGTCTTGTTTTCACTGATTCAGTCTGGAGCCTGAAAACCTAAAAACACTGACGGCGAAGCCATGCATTTTCTCTTAAGCTAGAGGGAGTGCGCCCTCTTGAGTGGAATCGGGGCGGGGGAGATGCTATATTCCTGAATCTCCTTGGGGACTGTGCAGCCTGGGTTGGTGCCCCCTGAGGAGGAGTTGAAGAATGATGCTGGTCTCCGGCCTCAGTGCAGACTTCCCCTTCCGTGCCCCGTCGTGGCTCACTTGGGGGAGTTGGCTGCTTTAAGTGCCAGTTTGCACCAGGAGAGGTGGCTTCCTTTCTTTTCCTTGGCCTTTGTTTAAGTCCCGCGTTGCTGTGAAACGTCCCTTCCTTTTCCTCCACTTCTGTAAATCTCAGACTCAGAAACTAAACCAGGCAAAGGCTGCTGAAAGTGGCCACTCCGTCCCTTGCTTGGAGTTCCTCTCTTTTAGATGAATCGAGGAGAAAGAGACTGCTGACTGGCCACCGTCTTCACCTTTGTGATTTAAGGGAGCAAGTCCTCTCACGTTTCCGGGCTGGCGTTTTAATTTGATGTGTGCATGTGGTGTCTCTGAAACGATCCCTAGACCTCGGGAGTAGAGATCCTGTAACCTACACGTGTTATAGCCGCGCATCCGCCAGTTCTCAGCTATCCGTGCTCAGATTAGGTCCTGCAAGAATTGTTCGTGGAAACTCGAACACCTCCTCCACTCGGGTTGAAGCTCACGGCCCCCCCACCTCTTCCGATGTGGAATTTAATCAGGAAATGAAAATTCATCCAACGGGAGCTCAAGTAACAGAGGGTTAGTGCGAAAACTCCACCCCACCCCCCACGTCCAGTCACACGTGTCATTCGTTCTCAAGTCAGCTCCCTCGGGTGTGGTCTGCGGTCTTCCTTTTACTGGAGAGTCAAGAGCTGTCTGGTGGCCAGGGTCGGGCACCGTCCTCCAGTTAAGGCGGTCACTTTCCATGCCGAGTCTTGGGGACTCGGGGACAGAAGGCTTTCTGCCAGTTCTCCCCAGCTCTTGCATGTTGGATCTCCTGTGATCCCCAATGAAGACTTTATGGTTCTGACTCTGAGCCGTCTATAGGATGAAGGAGTTTGCCAGACTTTATCCTCTCCCATTTTTTTCAGTCTTCAAGGCCACAGGGGAAAGGTTCAGTGCCTGTCAATCAAAAAAGTAAAAAAGGGCATATACCTCTGGCTGATTCATGTTGGTGTGTGGCAGAAACCAACACAATATTGTAAAGCAATTATCCTTCAATTGAAAATAAATACATTTTTAAAAAGTGTTGACAATACCGTCTTCAAGGTCATTGTCAACGTGTAAATCATTAGCAAATAAAATACGACTTAATTGAAGCAAAAAAAAAAAAGTAAAAAGAGATCCCTTTGACATGAACCTCTTCCGACAGGACCACGAGAATATAGGGCCGGTGGGACTGACGTTGGGTGGCCTCCGCCTGCCGTGGCTTGGAAGCAGGGTTTCAGTTCCCAGTCAGAAACTAAGATCAGGCCCCGGCGGCGAGAGCGCCAAATCCGAGCCACTGGACCGGTGGCCAGTGACGAGGCCCGGGCCCCTCCGCTTTGTAGAAGAGAACCCCACGAAGACGGAAATTAGTGAAACACAAGTGAGGTGTTTATTAGGAGGAAGAGAGTGCAGTACGGTGGACAGGCGCGTGGGCAGGCTCAGAGACACTCGTGCCCTCGGGGTAGTTTAAATCACCTGCTGGGGCGTTTCCTCCGGGTTTTCTCTGGCCAGTCATCCTGCTCTGCCGAGTTCTGAGTCTGTGTTTGGTTTATCTCAGCGTCTTCTCTGCTGGCTTCTCCGGTGGCTGAGTGGTAGACAATCCGCCTGCAGTGTGGGAGACCCGGGTTCAATCCCTGGGTTGGGAAGATCCCCTGGAGGAGGAAATGGCCACCCACTTCAGTATTCTTGCCGGGGTCATCCCTTGGACAGAGGAGCCTGGTGGACTACATACAGTCCTGCTGCTGCTGCTGCTAACTCGCTTCAGTCGTGTCCAACTCTGTGTGACCCCATAGACGGCAGCCCACCAGGCTCCCCTGTCCCCGGGACTCTCCAGGCAAGAACACTGGAGTGGGTTGCCATTTCCTTCTCCAATGCATGAAAGTGAAAAGTGAAAGTGAAGTCGCTCAGTCGTGTCTGACTCCTAGTGATCCCATGGACTGCAGCCCACCAGGCCCCTCCGTCCGTGGGATTTTCCAGGCCCCTCCGTCCGTGGGATTTTCCAGGCGAGAGCACTGGAGTGGGCGCCATTGCTTCTCCGACATACAGTCCATCAGTTCGCTCGGGTCCTCGCCGGGAAAGCGTTTCTTTCAGGGTCCTCCTGCCTCAGGAGCTGACTTTGCTGGAAAGTCTCCCAGGCTTGCTGGACCTTCTTGGCCACCCCAGGGCGGGGTGGCGAGCAGAGGCTGCATGGGAGGCGATGCCATCCTGTCCTCTGCTCAGAAGCACCTGGGCAGAGCCCGTTACCAGGTTACCAGGCAACCCTTGGTCGCTGTTGCTAGCCATTCAGACCCGAGGGCAAACGCAGCCCACGGAGGATGGGGGGAGCGCAGAGATGGTTTTTGGAGCCCAAGGGAACCCAGCTACCTCCGGAAAGGTTGTTCCTCTTCTCGCCTGGGCACACTTGTGGATGTCAGGCAGTTGAGGACTTGAAAGTTGATAATAGCTATTTGATGATTGGCTGTGTGCAGATCCAGTCTGAGCATGGCTTATTTGTACCATCTGGATCTGCCCTTAAGCTTGCTGTAAATGGAGCCCGGAGATTGGTTTAATGGGTGTTTAGTGAATAACATCAGCCTCTAAAAACTAATATTGGCACTGCCGTTGTAATGTCCTGTAATTGGTTCAAAAAGAGGAAAAGCCAGAAGGGCCGCTCTGCGAGACAGGGGTTCAGCTGCCCCGAGTCTCAGCAGCGGCCCTCGCCAGGGAAAGCATTTATGTGTTTATGATGCTTTCCTATGTACATCTCAGTGCCAAATGTTTTACAGTATCAACTGTTCTCAGGGCTGGGGGTAGTCTGGGTCGCAGGTAGACCAGAAGTTCTTATAAATCATTCTTTGTCTTTCTCCCACCCTCACTGCCCCCTACCCCCAGCTATGTATCTATCTCCAACCAACTTTCTTTTAATTAAGAAAATAATGACCTGGGTGACAACTATAAGTAATTTTTCTTCCTCCTTCAGATCCCTGGCTCAGAGGTTAAAGCGTCTGCCTGGAATGAGGGAGACCCGGGTTCGATCCCTGGGTCAGGAAGATTCCCTGGAGAAGGAAATGGCACCTCACTCCAGTACTCTTGCCTGGAGAATCCCATGGAGGGAGGAGCCTGGTGGGCTACAGTCCATGGGGCCTCGAAGAGTCAGACACGACTGAGCGACTTCACTTTCACTTTCACTTTCAGATCCCTTACGGCCCATGTTCCCCTCTCAGACACAGACACTGTTTCTCATCTCCCGTGTTTCCTCTCAGAAGTCCTGATGCAGCGTTCGCCCCGTCGTGCCCGGCCCCCCTTTTCGGAAGTCCTGATGCGGCGTTCGCCCCGTCGTGCCTGGCCCCGCTTTCTCTGCGCCTGGTGTTTTTCACTTCATAACACATTTCGGTTTCTGTTCTGGGAACACTCACTGATGCCGCCCATTCTTATTTTTGGCTGTGATCTTACCTAATAAGTCCCCTCTCGTTGGCCTTTTAGAGTGTTCACCGTCTTTTGCTGTTAATACAGCAGAGAGATTTTCACGTGTTAACACATCTCTGTAGGCAGTTCTATGGTTGAGTAAATTCTGGAAATTAAGCCAGAGGTTCTGTACATCTGGAGCCCAAGAGTGGGCACCAAAGAGTCTGTGAACCTCTTGGAGCTTTATGCAGAAAGATCCGTGTGTTTTGAGGAATCTAGAAAAATGGCACTGATGAATAGAGACACAGACGCAGAGAACAGACTTGCGGGCACAGCGGGGCAAGGAGAGGGTGGGTGAGTTGGGAGAGTGGGGCTGACGTGTGTCCGTTGCCGTGGGTTAAAGGGATAGCTGGTGGGGAGCTGCTGTGTAGCCGCTCAGCGCTCTGTGATGACCTGAGGGGTGGGATGGGGTGTGGAAGAGATGCTCCAAGGGAGGGAATACATGTGTACACGTGGCTGAGTCGCGTTGTACAGCAGAAACTAACACACATTGTAAAGCAACTATACTCCAATCTTTAAAAAAGATGTGCATTTTTGGAAGGCAAAGGTCTATAATGTCCATCACACTTCACATGGATCCATGACCTCTGTGTTTATCTAGAACCTGGGTTTCTTCACCTCAACAGCCCCATTCAGCTGCCAGTGAACTTTCTGTCTTTCTCCTTTCTCACGAGGACTCTCCTTAGGCTACGTGCTAAGTCGCTTCAGTCGTGTCTGACTCTTTGCGACCCCGAGGACCCTAGCACTCCAGTCCATGGAATTCTCCAGGCAAGAGCACCAGAGTGGATTGCCATGCCCTCCTCCAGAGGATCCTCCCAACCCAGGGATCAAACCCACGTCTCCTATGTCTGCCTGCTTTGACAGGCAAGTTCTTTACCTCTGGTGCCACCTGGGAAGTCACTCTTTAGGCTGAAAGTGAAAGTGAGTGTGTTAGTTGCTCAGTCGTGTCCGACTCTTTGTGACCCTGTGGACTGTAGCCGCCAGGCTCCTCTGTCCATAGGATTCTCCAGGAAGAATGCTAGAGTGGGCTGCCATGCCCTTCTCCAGGGGATCTTCCCAACCCAGGGATCGAACCTGTGTCTCCTGCATTGCAGACAGATTCTTTACCATCTGAGCCACCAGGGAAAACCAAGATTACTAGAGAGGGTAACCTATCCCTTCTCCAGGGGTCTTCCTGACCCAGATATGAAACTGGGGTCTCCTGCACTGCAGACAGATTCTTTATCGGCTGAGCTACCCGGGAAGATAATTGTTAACTTCCCCATTTCCTTGTTTGTTCTGAGAGGGGAAGCTGAAACTCTCCAAGACTGGTTTTTTTTTTTTTTTATGGATCCATTAGCATGCCAGATGGAAAATTGAATGTAATTTTGTGTTTCTGTGGAAGGAACAGAAGTAGGCATTATTTTCCAGGAGAGAAAGAGGTGGATTTAATTTGGGAAATTAGTTGTGAAGTGGCTTCTATTTATTATCCATGAACCTTTTCAAAGCTGGTTGGGGGAGACATGAATGGGGATTCAAGTCAGGCAAGCCCAAGCCGTAAGAAACTCCTGTTAGAGACATGTTTTCCCTTGATGTCTTACTCTGTTATGTCAGGAGAATTCAGCTGGCAAAGATAATTCTACCTGGACAGCCTGGCAGACGAGAAACCATGTTTTGCAAAATGAAACCAATGCAGACATAGCTTTAAGTGGGCTGTGAATTTGGAGAAATTTACCACCCCTGGACACAAGTATTTGTTTGTTTCTTAGTCTAAAATCTTGAATTCCTCGTTGTTTATGCTCTGGCCTTGCTGGGTGGCATTTTCTCGTAGAACTAGAACTGGTCTTGGGAGAGAGAGTTTACCTCTTTTGGCCTAAGGTTTCCAAGTGTCCCGGCCCCAGATGAGCACCTACAGGATGGCTCACTCCACGTTGCAATGGAGCGGGCGTGCTCTCCGATGCCCGTCCCCCTCCACGAGGCGCCCCCCAGCTGCTCTCCAGGCATCCTGCTGTCCTCCTTCAATCAGAGCTTGGAATCATTCCTCTCCCCCATTTCTCTCGTTAAATGTCCTCCCTTTGGTGCTTCTGGGAAAAGATTTGATCAGCCGTTGAATGTGGAGGCACCGGTAACTGACGGTGTTTTAGTCCTGCCTGTGTGTGTGCATTTTAACCGGGGACACTTGCTTCTTCTTCTTTTTTTAATGGTATATTATTATGCGGCATGGGAACACTCAGGTGCTTCGTGTGGGGTCTAGTTCCCTGCGCAGGGATGGAACCTGGTCCCCCATGCACTGAGAGCATGGAGTCTTAGCCACTGAAAGGTGAGCCCAGCAGATGGCTTTTCACACTGCTTGGCCTTTGGAGGATTATGGTTTTCAGCACACACGTGGGGCTTGGGGGCGGCCAGTCACTATGGGGGTGAACTCCCTTCTTGGGGGACAGTTGTCTGTTCTCTCTGTAAGACCAGCCTCACGTATCCAGCTCCCAACTCCTAGATTTCCTCAGCACTGAAATTCCTCAGAATAGTTGAGTCCTAGGGAAGCAAAGAGGGCTTATTTAAGCAGCTTCAAGCTTCCTCTGACAGATCTTCTAATTTTCCAAGTCTTCCTTGATTTCTGTCACCAACGTCTCCAGTCAGATTTAGTACACTTACATTTGTGGATTTTTAGAAAATTTTTTATTTTGTATTGGGGTCTAGCTGATTAACAATGTTGAGACAGTTTCAGGTGAATAGCGACGGGACTCAGCCATCCACACACGTGCGTCCACTCTCCTCCAAACTCCCCTCCCATCCAGCCTGCCACGCAACCTTGAGCAGAGTCCCCCATGCTGTACAGGAGGTCCTTGTTGGTTATCCATTTGAAATATAGCAGAGCACTTTGATCAGGAGTCAGATGCAGCTCTTTTTTAAAAATGACTAGGTCTCCAAAATAATGTGTTTAGGGACGTCTCTGAGATGATATCAGTAATTTTGAATTTGTATCAGTAAGATCGCTACAGATAAAGAATAACTTCACAGTTGTTCATGTAAATTTAATGCCTTGGCATGTGGTTTTAGCAATTAGACTTTTTTTTTTTTTTCTGTGATTGGCTGGTTAGGGGACATTTTCCAGTCTTCTCCTGGCCTCACTGAGAGGAATTGCTTGGGACCTGAAAAACAGACAAGCCTTGCTTTTGTTATGTCCTTTCTGGGCCAAGGCCCGTAACCTGGGTTTCTTCATTTAAAGGGCCATGAACCAAACCTGTCAGCACGTGGCAAGTGGCACTGAGGCTATTAAACTGTGCCACGTTTTCATAGCAAAAAACCAAACCAAAACAAAAATATTTTGCTGAAGGATAAAGGATAAAAATATTTTGCCAAAGGATTGAGGGCAGGAGGAGAAGGGGGCGACAGAGGAAGAGGTGGTTGGATGGCATCATCAACTCAGTAGACATGAGTTTGAGCAAATTCTGGGAGAAAGTGAAGGACAGGGAAGCCTGGCGTGCTGCAGTCCATGGGGTCGCAAAGAGTCAGACACGACTGAGTGAACAATAACAGCAAAGGATGAACAGCAGTGTTCAACGATAATAATTACCAGGAGCTCTTTAGCACCGTGAATGTTTAATGAAATAAGTAACACAGAAACACCCTCTGGGACTGGGCTCTGTGTGGGAGGCCTGAGTGAGCGTCCCTGTGTCTCAGCTCGGGAGAGCATTCTTACGTGGATACTTTTTATAGATTCTTTCGCGTCTGAGTTGTGTAATTTAGCACTGCAACACCACTTTTCCTGTTAGGCCGTCAGTGTGCCGTGCATTTTTCGGGAGGCCTGGGCCCAGAGGCAGCTTGGAGCCTGTATACATTTCCTAGGTGGCTCAGGGATAAAGAATCCTCCTGGCAACGCAGGAGACTTGGGTTCGATCCCTGGGTGGGGAAGATCCCCTGGAGAAGGGAGTGGCAACCCACTCCAGTATTCTTGCCTGGAGAATCCCACGGACAGAGGAGCCTGGCGAGCTACAGTTCATGGGGTCGAGTGTCAGGGCTGCCATAACGAAGGACTGCCGGGTGAGCGGCTTGTGCAGCGGAAATACGTTTTCTCACAGTTCTGGAGTCTTGAGGTCTCAGGTCCGGGAGTGGGTGGGGTGCTTTCTTCGCAGGCATCTCCCCGTGGTGTGTAGACGGCCACCTTCTCCCTGCGTCCTCCGCTGGCCTTCCCTCCGCCTGTGTTCCTCTGCCTACCCGTCCTATTGGTTGAGGGTCCACCTCGATGACCTCGTTATAATGAAATTACCTCTTTAAAGACCCTGTTTCCAAACCCAGTTAAATACTGAGTCCTGGGGATTAGGGCTTCAGTGCATGCATTTGAGGGGACACAACTCAGCCCCTAATAGCACCTGATTTCTTTGAAACATTGCCTTCTTATGGATGGTAACCCCCTGAAGGAAGGGCACTGGCGTGGTTCCCTCCGTTTCCCCCTTCCTTCCTTCCTCCCTTGTTCCCTTCCTTCTTCCTTCCTCCCTCCTCCCTTCCTTTCCTTTCTATCTCTTTGATTCTTTCACTGTATTTCCACCTCTTTATCTGTTCTTCCCATACTTGGACGCACTGGGAATGCTGAGTCATCAGTGTGGAAAACGGCACTGAGGAGGTGGAGAGTTTCTCGAGGCAGCAAGCAGAGACAGAGTCAGGTGATCTGAAGTCCCGTCTTGCAAGACTGCTGGCAGGTGTGCAGTCCCCCCTAGAGGAATTACTCCGCTGACTTTGGGGGGATTCATAGTCACACACGGGGGAATGGATAGGCGTGCTCTCCTGACGGTTAATCTCCCAGGGCTGCCGTATGATGTTCCACTAACTGCGTCTTCACAGAAACGGGTACCCTCACAGCTCCGGAGGCTGGAATTTTGAAATCAAAGCGTCCACAGGGTCAGGCTGTTTAACAGCTTCATGGGTTCTAGTAACTTCTGGTGGCCCCCGGCACTCCTTGGCTTGCAGCCGCAAACCTCCAGTCTCGAACACGTTGTCACATGGGCTTCTATCCTGTGTGCATGTCTGTGCCTCAGTGTCTGAATCTCCCTCTGCTTACATAAAGACCCCAACTGTCGGACCCGCCCTAACCCACTGTGCCCACTTCTTAACTCGTCCCACCTGCAGACTCTATTTCTAGGCGAGATCCCACGTGGAGGCACCTTCCAGTGGAGGGGGACACGTTTCAGTCTGGTTCGCTCACCAGCCCCACCCTCTGCTCCCCCGTGGCCAGGCTGTAGGAGCTTGGTTATTTGGCAGAGGAGGGGCGGTGGTGGTGGGTGGGGGGCTTCTGTCCTGCACATGGGAAGGGAGAGGGGAAATAGGGAGAGGAAACCAGAAGCACCTAATCCTGGCAGTCATAAAGCCCCCACTTAATTCATTGGAACCTTCAGAGCAGCTGCCAGGACTCTGTTTAAAATATTCATTAAGTGTCTATGAAGGAGTTAGGGATACTGTCTCCTTTTGCAAAATTTAACATTTGCTGGGCTAGCAGGTTCCATCATATTTATTAGAATTCTGACACATTCATTTCAGCTCATAAGTCTATTAAACAGTGAAATGTGTTTTTAATGTGCTTTTGGGAAACAGAGCAGACAAGAGTGTTGGGCAGCCCCAGCCCCCGTTAGGATGTTCCTGCCAAGCTTTTATTACCCAGAGAACCGGTGCTGTTGCCAAAGCCCGACAGCCCGGCTCTTTCCAGATCTTTTTTTTGTTTGTTTTTTTCAGATGTTATTTTTTGCACAAGCTCCTTAAGCTGAAGAGGCATAAGGTGGCACTTTGGTTTCAAGTGGATTGAAAGGTGGCACTTTGGATTTAAGATCTCAAATGGACTTATTCAGTCCCATCTCAGTTGTTTATTTCCTCCCCTCCTCTTGCCTTTTGGCTTTTACGGAAAGGGCCAAGAAGGATGGAGTAGGAAATGGCAACCCACTCCGGTATTCTTGCCTGGAAAATTCCATGGGCAGAGGGGCCTGGCGGGCTAGTGTCCTTGGTGTCACAAGGAGGGACAGAGTGGCGGTGGCTTCTGGTCCGAGACCTTGGCATCTGAGCGCAGGGCCTTGGGCACAGCCCCAGGCAAGCAGAGGTGGTGGCAGGCGGGGCCGCCGAGGGCTGCAGGTCTTTTCTGAGCGTTGCCTGGTCGCCTGGGCAGCCCGTGTGGTCCTGCAGGGTCTTGCCGTGGTAACCTTTCCCCTTCTCTGCTGCGGTCCACCAGGACTTCTCTGCTGGGCGAGCTGGATGTCACCCTTTGTCTGGTCTCCTTCCCCTCGGCCCCTCCCTCTCTCCTGGTCTCTCTCTCACCTGCGTCTTCCTGTCTTGCTCTCCGCATCCCTCCTCCTCTCCTCTCTCCAGTGACCTGTCCCCCTTCCTTCCTCCCTCGCCCTCGGCACGGAGGGTCCCTGGAGAATTCTCCCGGGCTCTGTCGGGCCCCGCAGTGCCGTTTGCAGCCCCGGAGCAGCAGATCCTGGTAGTGAAGTAACTGGAAAAGCTCTTCAGAGGTGCTTTCTTGCCTCTGTGCGTGGAGATCCTGGGGGCAGATTCCACCCGGGGGCCCCTCCCCTCTTTCTAGAAAACCCGATCTGGGTGAAGCTTTCCTCCAGGCTTTGCTTCTGGTTGGTTTTGCAGAACGGAAGCTCATCCACTGGCAGCGCTAATTAAACTCCTCCAAGCGAAATGTGGACAGGGCCCCCGCCACACATTTGGGGTGGAGCATCTTGACAAGTGCAGACACCGTGGGGTCTGTTATGGAGACCCCGCCTCTCCTTCAAGTCATCCTTCAAGCGTCTCCGTGACAATCCTCCAACCCACCTGTCACCCGGCCCGACTTGATTAGCGTTATTAACCACCTGGTGTTGAATTTTTCTTGCTTCTCGAGTGTCTCCTGCAGACAGGGGGTAAAGAAGATTAGCATGTTAATTTCCTTTCTCTCGGGGCCTTCTGTTGCAATACGACCAGGGGGCTCTGACTGTACCCTGCTTCTCCCCTTTTCTCCTCTCCACCTGTCTTACGGCTGGAAAAGGACAGTAGGGATGCGGATAAAGACTCCACTCTGGCATCTAACGGGATCCTATTAGCTGACCGAGACTTCAGAGTCAATTTTTTTTACTAGTGATTGGATTAAGCGGTTGCTCAGCCAATTTTCAGGATCCAGCAAGTGATGTGAAGCCTTTAGGGGCATTATGTTTAACAACAAAGCGAAGAGAAGAGGCCACAAGTCGATCGAAATTGAAACGCTTCTCCTGGAACTAATGAGCTGCTCCGGGGAAGTCGTGGGACCCCACAAGCTTGTTTAAAATTCTGACTGTGGGAGGCTGCACAGACGCAGGTTTTGATCAGACAGCTTGATGGGCAGAGCAGGACATGGTGACTCAGGACTGGTATTCTGAGAGTCTGATTAGGGGGCTCCAGGACAGGGCTGTGGGACCTCTGTTTTTCTCACCTCGGTCTCCGTTTCCTCCCACTCTTGTTTCCTATTTAGATTGTGTGTGCAAAGTCAGGGATGTTTGAATATCACATCAAGTGGGTCCACTGAGGTGGACAAGCACGCATTCTTTCCCAGGAGAGGACCCTTCACCTCCACATGTCAAACACAGAGATGCCTCTTATCCTCTAAGTGCCGTTGTCTTCTCTGAACTCATCAAAGAACCCACTTAATGAGAATTAAATGTTGAGTTTCTCAGGGCTCCCAGACCCCTGGGACAGCTCTGGAGGGAGCAGGAAGGGAAGAGAGTCACTTGCCTCGGTTCCTGTCTCCCTCCCGTTAAGAAATGCAGATGCAACTTGAAACTTGCAATGTGAAGTTTCAGGATAAAAAATTTTGTTTAATTGAGTAGCAATGTTGGCTCCTAACTAGGGGGCAGGTGTGTTGTCTAAGGTTGTAGTGGTGTCTGTGTAGATGCCCTCAGGTAGCTCCCGGCCTCCTCCTTATTTGGACCCTCACAGGGTGACCCTCCTAAGCCGTCATTCTCAGCGCCTGCCGTGACCTTGACCGTTCTGTGGGACGGAGGCCCCCTGAGTACCTGATGAAAGCCACAGACTGTCGGGTTATTGGCATCTGGGGAGGGGCAGTTCTTCGTGGTGGAGCCGTGTCCGGAACTTTTCGTCTGCTCTTCACTTCAGCCCGATCCCCCGGAGTCCCTGAGGACCTGGGTCAGGAGCAGAGAAGAGCCACTGGGGGCAAAGTCTTGGCCCCGGTCCCCCAAGTGCCAAATAAGAGAAGTACAGAGTTTGGAGGAAACAGAAACAAATGGCTTTATCTTTGCCTGGCGAAGATGAACACACAGCAGGCTGGCATCGCAGGGCCTGTGCCCTCCTCTGGGAATGGGGAGAGGCTCTGTATCCTCAGGAGGGTCTTGAATGTTTTTCTTTTTTTTCCTGCAAGTTTATAGCCAAAAGCTTGTGTCAGATGGCTCGGCAACCCGGTGTGGTGTCCTCGAAGTTATCAGCTGTGAGCGTCTTCCTTTTGAGATGCAGAGCCGTACGAGGGGCCTAGGGGTAGGCGTGTGCCCCGTGCAGACCGTACTTATGTGGAGCCAGAGAGGAGTTAGCTTGGCGAAGGACAAGTCCAGCTTCCAGGCTTTGTTAGTAGCAGCTAAAGAGGAGCCAGGACCGGTCAACTCCTGCAGGCTCGTTTGGCTATGCGTGCCAAAGGCTCTTCACTCATTTCTGTTTTTGCTACAACACCGTTGTGTTAGCTACTCAGTCGTGCCTAACTCTTTTGGCCCGCATAGACTAGAGCCTGTGTTTTCTGGGACTTCTGTCGAGTACCAGGCTCTGGCCGAGGCTGGGGATGGTGGCGGTGGTCTAAAATGTGCTCAGGTGACCAGCCCCTGAGCACAGGTGTAGGAGCTCGAGGACGTTGGCCTTTTGTGTCGGGCACACCGGGGTTCCCATTTCAGCACCGCCCACCCAGTGGCTCTGGTGAGATGATCCGTGTCTCCGATCCCTAGTTTTCTCATCTGTAGAATGGGGATACCAGCACTCCCATTCATGCTTGTTACGGATGAAATGACATTGCTGAGCACCTGTCCAGGGTTCAGTCCTCTTTGCTGCTGCAACAGAAACTGGGGTTTTGCTTGCTGCTGCTTCTCTCGCGTTGTCTCAGTTGCACCCAGTGGGTTGGTGAACCTCAGGGCCTAGATTAGGGTGAGTGAGACAGGAGAGAGGCACTCATATCTCCAGTATGTTTTCAAATTTTGTGAATTATTTTGAAAATATCTTTGACAAGATACGGGATATATATATATATATGTACGGGGTGCCAAGTCTGATTTAATCTAGTCTCGTGCATTGTATTTGAGTGTTAAAGCCTTTTAATTTAGAACCATTATTTATTTTGTTTGTCATTAAGTCTAAAAATGTAGAACATTTATCTCGTACAAAATTATAATCACTCATTTGAACTTAAAACTAAAGTGAGTCCCCGAACCCTCAGTAGTAATCGAGATTAAAAAATATTTTAATGCAGCATTTTTAAAACTCCAAATTAATGCAAAAATTCACAATAAGCAGAATGCAAAAATTCTAAATACAGATATGATTCAATAATTTTGAAATGAGGGAGTGGTGAGTAAGGCTGTGTTGCATAAGGGCAGGGTCAGATCTAGCCTTTGTTTAAAATGTTGATATTTTCATCATGAATTAAAAACACATTTTGTAATTTTATTAAAATTACATTTTTACTAATTTTTTATTTTTTAAGGGTATTTTTGATGTGGACCATTTGTAACTGAATTTGTTACAATATTGATTCTGTTTTATTTATCTTTTTTTGGCCATGAGACATGTGGGATCCTAGCTCCCTGACCAGGGATTGACCCTGCACCCCTTGCATTGGAAGGTGAAGTCTTAACCACTGGACCGCCAGGGAAGTTGCTGTACTAATTTTTAAAAATTATTATTTTTATTTTATAATTTAAAATACATTATATTTTTTAACGGAAGTCCTATTACAAAATATTTAATGTGACTTCTGGTTTCTGGTCTGACATTTAAGAAGCTTGGACGTCACCATTTCACCAACATGGAAAAGGCTAAAGAAACTTACGAAAGCAACAAGTCTTCTCAGATCTGTAGAGGAAATAAGGTCACAGGGCAGACTGTTGACCCAAACTGGGGAGACCAACAGTGAAGGCGAAGAGTCTCCACTTTCCGGAGCAGACACCCATGAGCTCCGTGGAGAAATCTGAGCTGTAAGTGACCAGCTGCTGGAGGGCTCAGTGCGGACAAGTCTGAGATGAGACCAGCCCTATGGAGGCCAGGGTCTTGTGTTTTACTTCTCAGAGCTCAACCCAGGTCTCACAGTGAATATCAGGAAAAAGAAGAATCCTCCTGTGGGGCTTCCCTGGTGGCTCAGTGGTGAAGAATCCGCCTGCCAATGCAGGAGATGCAGGTTCAATCCCTGGTCCGGGAAGATCCCACATGCTGCAGAGCAACAGAGCCCCTGAGCCACAAGTATCGAGCCCGGGCACTGCAAGCACTGAAGCCTGAGTGCCCTAGAGCCAGTACTCTGCAACGAGAGAAGCCACAGCAGTGAGAAGCCCGTGCACCGCGGCCAGAGAGCAGACCCCTGTCCCTGCAGCTAGAGAAAAGCCTGCATAGCAACGAAGACCCAGCACAGTCAAAAATAAAAACAAATAAATAAATGGAAAAATAATATATATATATAATAAAGGAAAAAGAAAAAGAACCCTCCTATGCTTCTGAAGAAGAGGAAAGAAACTATTTGGAAATACACCAGAGCACTGTGATCTGTGTTTTAACAAAGTCTGCCCTCAGGAGAAACTTTAATCAGCACTTAACTGATGTGGGGGAAGGGAGATACCCAAGTCCAGTCCACTCCAGCCATCCATCTCACCAAGCGGGGCAGAAAAACACTGAGAAGTTCTTGTGACAATCACGGTTCGGAGGCCCAGCTTCACGGAGACTGAGACCTGATCGCAGAACGGTAGGACCTTCCCCTCCCCACAGCTCACCGTCACAGCGTTCGAGTCCCGTTTACCTGGTACGTCATGTCTGGCTATTAAGAAAAATTTCCAGACATACTAAAAGGCAAGAAGCACATCTTGAAGAGGCAGAGTCGGCGTTAGAAGCATATTCAGATGTGGCAGACACGTTGGACATATCAGCCCAGGAATTTAAAACAGCTCTGATTAATATGCTAAGGGGTGCTCACGGATAAAACAGGCAGGAAGCGAGAGCAGATGGGCACGGTAAGCAGAGAGATGGAAATTCTAAGAAGGAACTAAAAAGAAACGCTAGAGGATCTGTTTCGAGAACACCCAGCAGAAATGAAGACTGCCTTTGATGGGCTTATTTGTAGAGTAGATGGCAGAGGAAAGAACCTCTGCGCCTAAGGGCATCTCAGCAGAAACCTCCCAAACTGAAAAGCAAATAGGAAAAGGAAGGGAAAAAATGCAAACCGAATATCCAAGAACCGTGGAGCGACTACAGAGTGTGCAGCCTGCATGAAATGGGATTACCAGAAGGACAAGGGAGAAAGGAACAGATGAAATATTTGAAGCAATAATGACTGTCAGTTTTCCCCAAATTAACGTCAGACACCCAACCATAGATCCAGGAAGATCAGAGAGCTCGAATTAGGACAGATGTCAGAAAACTATGCCTCGGCATATAATTTTCAAACTGTAGGAAATCAAAGAAAAAAAAACCTCTGGAAGAAGCCCATGAAAGAGACCTTACCTCTCAAAGGAGCAAAGAAGAGAATTACAACAATCCTTCAGAAACGAAGCAAACGAGAGTGAAGTGAAGTATTTAAAGTTTCGAGAGGAAGAAACCCACCGACAGAGAGTTCTTTGCTCTGCTAAATTATCCTTCAGAAGCACAGGAGAAATAAAGATTTTCTTGGACAAATGAAAATTACTGCCAGTATCTCTTGCTTGGCAAGACATAGGTACAAATGCAGAATGAAATGTGTGCTCTTAACCGTATCTCTGGGTGCAGTTCACGAGTGTTGAGTATATTCACATCACTGTGCAACCATCTTGGATATTTTTGGATCGATTTTGATTTTTTTAAATAGATGACTAAAATATTATGTATTGATATTGAGGATTTTGTTGTTCCCTTAAACTCTGTGCCCGGGTGGGTGCCAGGCTGACCTCATCCTGCCCTGGCATGCTCCAAACAACCCCCTCCTCGCACGCGGAGCTGCAAGGACTTACATGAGGATTGATCCAGAGCTGCCACAGCCACAAACAGACTTGTGAGCTCTGCTAACTGACCGGAAAGAGATCTGTCGGGAACAGACACCCACTCCGTGTGAATTCACACCCGACAGAAGTGATCAGCTCAAGCCTACTTCTTTACCCTGGTCCCGGCATTTTCCAGTAGGTTCTCCGTAAAAACCAAGGATAGAAATTCCTGAATCTCTTTCACTGTGAAAGAAAAAGCTAAGTGTGACACGGTGCAGATAGAGGATCCTTTCTTTTTATTTAAAGTTTGTTTTCTGTGTCTATGAGTCTATGTCTGTTTCTGTAAATAAGTTCATTTGTATTATTTTTTAGATTCCACATGTAAGTGATAGCATACAGTATTTGTCTTTTTGGGGGGTTCCTTTAACTTAAAAGGGTACCTTGGCTACCAAATCAAAACCATTTGGAGTTTAAGTGGACCTTTGAAGTCACCTCCTGCGTTAATGGTCTTGTGCTACAGCTCAGGACACAGAGTCCCTCTAGGAGAAACGTGTCTTGTGAGTCTGGTCCATTAAGTTGCACGCTGCTCTGGTTTTCCTCCGGAGCTGGCCAGGCGATGGAGTCGGCGAGACCAGGTCTGCGGATCCCCATTAGTTTTGTCCCGGACCACCTGCCGCACCTAACCCCATCTTAGTCAGAGACCTTCTGAGTGCAGGTAAGTGGTGGTCATCACTGAGACGGGAGAACACGTGGCTGGCTCAGGAACGTCCACGGGAGGACACAGCCCGCTAGTTAATCCTCACTCGTTAGTCCTGGTCTCCCCAAGGGGACGCACTGGGGCCCCAGCGTCACTGATTCACGTGTCTGTGATTTACACTCGCTTTTATTTTGTACCCAGGACAATAAAAGAGCAGCTGGCAGGTTTCAGCAGTGCCCACACAGCACTAGGGCTCTGGCAAAATTGCAAGATAAATGAGATTTTTGGGGGAACGGTTTTATTTATTTATTTGTGTCTGGCCGTGCTAGGTCTTGGTGGCTGCGTGCAGGTTTTTCTCTGGTTGTGGTGAGCGGGGGCTACTCTAGTTGCAGGGCACAGACTCTAGGGCACGCAGGCTTCAGTACTCGCGACTCCCGGGCTCTAGAGCACAGGCTCAGTAGTTCTGGCGCACGGGCTTTGTTGCTCTGCCGCATGTGCGGTCTTGACCAAGTCCGCGATCTCCCCGTGTGTGTGGAGACACGTGTAGACTCCTCACCTGAGCTGGGGCTGTGTCTGCTCCTGGGCAGCTGCTTGGTCTGGACACGTGTGATCAGCTGGTCAGCTGGGCTTGACCTGAGTCAAGGTGTGGACGGGGTGCGGGGACCTCCTGGCAGAGATCGTTCCTGGAGAAGAGAAGCCAGCCATGCACGCGTGGGCCCGGGAAGGCACGTTCAGGGCCCTGGGGGAGGCTGGGCTTTCTCCTTTGAATTTTGTCTCTGGTCCACTTTCAACTGTTGGATTCCAGGCAGGTTCTAGGAGAGAAAGAGAGAGGGGAGGAAGGAGCATTTGTGGAATCAGAGGGGTGACATCCTGGAGAAGTGGCTGTAGCGCGCACAAAATCTCCTGCCGTGGTGACAGCTGGACACGACTTGGTCCAGGCTAGGAGGCCCAGCGGAGAGGACTAGAAGCCAGAGAAAAAGAAGATATAGTGCTTGCCGCTTGCACAGTGATGAGACCTCAGCAGAGCTCCTGGGACTGGCCTGAGGCCGCCCAGAAATTCTCGTAGGAGCCGGAGGCCTGCCTTAGCCACTGTGGCTGGAGTTAATGATATATGGTCATATGGTAGTATTTATGATCAAATAGTGTTTTGAAGTGTTTTTTTTTTTTTCCTCTCCTGTTATAAGTTGGGCCTCCCTTGTGGCTCAGTGGTAAAGAATCTGCCTGCAATGCAGGAGAACTGGTTTTGATCCCTGGGTCGGGAAGATCCCCTGGAGGAGGAAATGGCAACCCACTCCAGTATTCTTGCCTGGAGAGTCCCATGGACAGAGGAGCCTAGCGGGCTATAGTTTCTAGCATTGCAGAGAGTCGGACACGACTGAGCGACCAACACACATAAGTGTGGGTGTTTATGTGTATGTGCACAGCGTGTGCGCGAGCGTGCGTGCATTTCACTACTGGGGGTACAACTTCCGTCATTTCCTGTCCTAGAGGTGACATGGTATTGAGATTAATGAAGCCTTTGCGAGCAGTGGACTCCAGGCCTCACTCATTGACTGAGCAGAAATTCCCAGTGTTGTGAGAGAGGACGCGGCTCCCCCACACTAGCCCCTTTTGAAAAATGAAAGGCCGGATCCCCTCTGTGTGCGGGAGGCTTCCTGGGCAAGTCCAGACGTGGGGACACGTGTTTGTCACCAGCATAGACTTTGGCATATGGCTCCGTGGGTGTAGGTGACTGGTTTCTGTTTGCGCAAAGAGAAAGTGCAGGTTTCTTAAAAATGTCTTCTTAGCAGACCTTAAAAAAAATGAATTCAGAGACACTTTAGTTAAAACAGTCCCCAAGGTGTGAATCCAGGAGCTGCGGTGGTGTGAGCTGCCCCGATACTTGAGAACCATCTGGACCCCCTGGTACGTGGCTTCTCGTCCAGCTGGCTCAGCTGTCGTCCACTTCCAGGATTAGCAAGGTGCTAGCAAGTAAGTTCCTGCCAATGCAGGACACTCGGATTCGATCCCTGGGTCGGAAAGATCCCCTGGAGAAGGAAACGGCTACCAATCCAGTATTCTTGCCTGGAGAATCCCATGGAC
Source organism: Bos mutus (assembly GCF_027580195.1). NCBI lineage: Eukaryota > Metazoa > Chordata > Mammalia > Artiodactyla > Bovidae > Bos > Bos mutus. The sequence continues at coordinate 5,061,745 of NC_091635.1, read as the reverse complement.
AGAGGAGCTTGTGGGCTACAGTCCAGGGGGCTGTGAGCAGTTGGACATGACCGAGAGACTAAACAAATAAAAAAATAAGCATGTGAGTTAGATGTAGGGGGTGGCCCAGACCAGGGGAGATGGCTGGAGAGAGGCAAGTGCGGGTGGAGTGGGGAGTGGGCGTCTCATTTGTATCTCATGTGAGCTGAGGCCAGAAAGGAAGCTCGCCCCCTGAGCACACAGGGCCTCCTGTGCCGTGAAAAGGAGCGCGGCTCTGTGCTTGCCTCATTCCCTCTCCGCCCCAGACCTGAGCTCCTTTAGGTTCTGAGGTGCTGGGCCAGGCCCAATCCTTGCGGGAAGTGCTTAGAACCAGTGCTTTGGTGGTTCAGACACTCAGTCGTGTCCAACTCTTTGCGACCCCATGGACTGCAGCACACCAGGCTTCTCTGTCCTTCACTATCTCCCAGAGTTTGCTCAAACTCGCATCCATCGAGTTGATGATGCCATCCAACCATCTCATCCTCTGTTGTCCCCTTCTACTCCTGCCCTCAGTCTTTCCCAGTATCAGGGTCTTTTCCAATGAGTTGACTCTTCCCATCAGGTGGCCAAAGTATTGGAGCTTCAGCATCAGTCCTTCCAATGAATATTCAGAGTTGATTTCCTTTAGGGTGGACTGGTTGGATCGCCTTGCTGTCCAGTTGACTCTCAAGAGTGCTTTGGAGGGTGTGCTAAGACCTTACCTACCCCCTACCTTGAAAGGTCCCATGAAGAAAAAATACCATTAGAAGGTCCTTTATTTGAAAAAGCACAGAGGCTCCTAGGTTCCTCCCACTCACACCTGTGCATCTGACAGGCTGGGTGGTTCAAACCCCCATCCTGGAGGTCTGACCACGGAAGGCTGAGGTTTCAGGGAGGAGAGCCGCATCCCTAGCCTGGGATGCTAGGGGACAGTCTGGGCTCTCAAGTGTGGTGGGTCCAGGAGAAAGAGCGTTTATGGAGAGAGAGGAGAGAGGAGAAGGGAAATTCCCACTGCACGGAATCATCACAGCCTTACCCAGGACCCCCAGGATGCTCTGGACCAGATGGGAGCCACGCTGTCCACCGGCTCTTCCTCTCCTGTCCTCTCTACCGGCTGCCCACCACCCCCCATGTCATCACCACACTCAGCTGGGCTCCTCCTTCCGTCTCCCCTTCCTTTCCTCTTCTTTGATGCCTGCCCCGAGGTTCACCACATCCTGCGACCCCAGCCCCGTGGGCAGACCTGTCTGCTGGTGGGTGTGAGGGTTGTCACTTTATACACGCAGGGAGATGTGCCTGGACCTGTGCAGGGGGCCCCGCTGAGCGGAGGTGACAGGGGGAGCCAGGCATCCCTTGGTTGTTTTCAGGAAGGAAGAGGAGGAGGAGGAGGAGGAGGAGGAGGAGGGACAGCTATTTGCAGATGCTTGTGAGCCGGGAGGATGGCTGCCCATTTCCACGCAGGCTCTGGCCCCACGTGGGAAGGAGGTCTCATGCCACCTTCCTGACTCATTCTCTGCTGACAGCGTTTTCCTTCCACACCCCTCCCAGGACCGGGAGAGACGCGAGCAGGAAAGACCTCGGAGGAAAACCCGGGGAAGATCATTGCTTCCTGAAGGCCAGCTCGGCCACCCCCTCCCTCGCGCTGCGGGTGCGAGCGTCGACCATCCAGGCTTCTGGATGGCGCTCGCTCATGCCATAGAGGCATCTCGATGAGGCAGCCCCGGCTCACAGATGCAGAGGCTAACTCGGGGCTTTGTTGGTGCGATTTGCCTTGAAGGACGGCCGGGATGTCCCTAGTCACGTTCACATCGAGGTTTCCAACCGAATCTCATCAGACGGACGAGAGAAGTCCCGTAGGGGTCTGTAAAGTTTGCCCCAGAGAGGAAGGATGATCTGAGGCAGAACTGGGTTTTGGTTTCCTGCCCCTAATGAGACGGACGTCAGGGAGCCCTGCCAGTGGGGTTACTGCCAGTTATCCATTAAAGCCACGTTTCATTACACCAGGTCCGCTTCAGATGCGCTGCCTTCTGTCACCAGCTGGAGTCGGGAGGGTTCAGGGTCTGGATGTGGCAGCGTGGCAGGCCAGCTGAAATACCTTTGGCGTGGCCATCCTCCCGGGCATTGGATTAGGGACCGCCTGGAGCCCTGTCTCCCCAGCCCTGTGCTCTGGAGGCTGTCCACCTTCTCCTGCTAGGGGCTCACATTCAGCTGAGCCCTCAGCCCAGTTCTGTTTCGGGTAGGAAGGCGAGACCATGTCAACCTGCTTCCAAAGGCCGGGGTGCCATCCTGACCTGGCGTGCCCATGTCTTGATCCTGGCCTTGGAGGACTCCTTGGCCTGACTTCCTGGCCGTTCGTAGCTCAGATTTCTGGCTGATCCCCTCACTTTTTCTTCTGGAGTCCTGGATGGGATCAGAAGCCCCCAGCCAATTTCCCATCCGCTTGCCTTTGCCATCACTGACCTCTGTGGATCTGAGCTCTTTCTTGTCTCACTTATAGGAACTTGTAGGTGTCTTCTGGCCCTTCTGGTCTAATCTATGTAGTTGTGTTTGTAGTTCTTTAGTTACTAAGTCATGTCCGACTTTGCAGCCTCATGGACTGCAGCACACCAGGCTTTCCTGTTCTTCACTATCTCCTGGAGTTTGCTCAGACTCATGTCCATTGAGTCTGTGATACCATCCAACCATGTCATCCTCTGTTGCCCCCTTCTCCTCCTGCCTTCAATCTTCCCCAGGATCAGGGTCTTTTCCAATGAGTCGTCTCTTCGCATCAAGTGGCCAAAGTATTGGAGCTTCAGCATCAGTCTTTCCAATGAACATTCAGGGTTGATTTCCTTTAGGATTGACTGGTTTGATCTCCTTACTGTCCAAGAGTGTGAGCTTTAAAACGAACATTAAGCATTGAGATCATCTCACCGACAAGGTTAGGAGTGGCTGTTTCAGGGGGCCGGGATGAGACCAGATGGTAGAGCAGCCAGGAAGTGGTGTTTCCCAAGACAGGTGATGCGGGAGGTGCAGAAGCACCTGCTCGGAAAGTGAAATCTAAGAGCAGGTGGGATCAGCACTTGCAGGGCTCAGGTCAGGAGAAGCCCATCCAGGGAAAAACAACAGAGGGGACCTGACCCGGGGGCTGGCCCGACACGACGTGTCCACACCACGTGCATCTCCGTGCGTGCCGTGGACTCAGAGAAGCGTGCCCCGAGGACGTGCTCCTGGGGACGTATGTGCCCCCGCTTCCAAGACGCTCGTGGTGGAGCGGACCCCGGGAGTGTTTACGAAGAGCTCCTGGTGGGCCAGAACCTGGTGATGAGATGGTTCTTCTGCAGCCACGTGAGGGGTCAACATGCCCCCGTGTTTAACTGGCACAAACTGTCTTGCTCTATAGCTGCTTGGGTGGAACAGGACATGGAAATGCTGGCACGTCCGAGGGCCAGCTGGGCACTGCCACTGTCTCCTTGTTTGTCCCCCCTCTTGGCGGGGCTGCGCTGGAACCGTCCAGGGGGCTCGAACTCACAGTGAAGGGATGGGGAGGGGTGGGGACTGGAGCCTGGTTGCACGTCCAGTTGAGGTTTGGACCGTGTCTCCGGTTGGGCAGTCCATCCTGGTGTTTGTCCAGGGGCCCAAGGTGTCCTGAGTTCAGTGTTTCTAGGACTGAGAGAGGGACACGGGGAGCAGAGTCCTGGGGAAACCCTCCCCTCCTCACCCCACTCCAGCCAGCCTGGTCATCCAGGTCCATGCCGGCCGTGGCCTTCTGCCCGGGCATATAATGTGGGGTCGGAGGTCGAGAATGAGGGGGTCAGGGGCCAGAGGCTTGTGGTCAGTGGCCATTCTGCCCAGGCTTTGGTCTCTTCGATAAGGGCGCTGGTCCCCTTCATTAGGGTGGGGCCCGATTACCTCCCAAAGTTCCCGGCACATGGACCATTACTCTGGGGATAAGGCCTAAACCTGTGGATTTTGTGAGGACACAAACACCCGTTCTAGAGCACCCTCATCCCTGGAAAAGTCCCACCTGGCTTCCCTCACTGGACTGACTCATTCCCTCTTCTGACGGAGCCCGGTCACCACTCCCCCAGATTTGTCTTCCCGTCCCCCGCAGAAGTTACTGCTGAGAATGACTGGATTTTCAGATCCTTCTCCCCAGCAAGGCCCAAGCCGTGTCTTCTTCTTCTCAGGGTCCCGAGTGACCAAATCTGCTCCCACAGTCAATAGTAACAAGAATTCGGGGGACTTCCTTACGGTCCAGTGGTTAAGGCTTTTCCTTACGAGCTTCCCTGGCGGCTCCACGGTGACAAATCTGCCAGCCGCTGCAGGGGACATGGGTTCCCGGATCCCTGACCCAGAAAGATCCCACGTGCCGGGAGGCAGCTAAGCCCGTGCACCGCAAGAGCCCGGAGCCGCAACTACTGAAATCTGAGTGCCCTAGAGGCCCTGCTCTGCAGCAAGAGAGGCCACTGCCCTGAGAAGCCCACACACTGCAGCTAGAGAGTGGTCCCCACTCGCCACAACTGGAGAAGAGCCCGTGCAGCAACGAAGACCTAGCTCAGCCAAAAATAGATAATAAATAGATAGATAAAAATCATTAAAAAAAAAAAAGTATCTGCCTTGCAATGCAGGGGTTGTGTGTTCAAGCCCTAGTTGGGGAACTAAGATCTCAAATGCCTTGGAGCAGTTAAGCCTGCACACTGCCCCTCCTGAGCCCACGACCCACAATGAGGGACTGTGCGCTGCAAGCAAAGAGCCCACGTGATGAAACAGAGATCCCGTGTGCCACAACTAAGACCCAAAGATAAATGAGAAAACATTAAAAATAAAACAGTAACGTGAATTGGGAATTCCCTGGCTGTCCAATGGTTGGGGCTCAAAACTTTCACTCTTCAAGGCCCGGGTTGGATCCCTGGATGAGGAACTGGGATCCCACAAGCCGTGTAGCTTGGTTTAAAAAAAAAAAAAAGTTTTAAAAAGACTAGTGGTCACCAGTTTATTTCCCTGCACAGGCGTTCACGGGCTCTCATTCTGGAGAGGGCAGGAGTGGAGAGGAGGTCGGGGCAGTGGTTTCAGGGTGAGCTGGCCGAGCTAACAGATAAGGGAAGGAGGCTGATCATCCGCCGCCAGGACCTTTTGTCTGCTCTTCCTCCAGGCAGACAGATCATTCCAGACAGATAAAAAGACACATCAAGCCCAATTCTTTTGAAAAATTCTGATTCTTTTCCTCCCAGCTCTCTTCTCTCCCTACCTCCCTTCTTTCAAATTTGATGGAAGAAAAAAGCATTTGGATAGACACTCTGGTTCCCCCAGGCTCCGGGAACTCTGCCGTCTGCCCAGGACCCAGGGCCGCCTGCCCCTCTGTGCCTTGGGCTGGCCCAGGCCTCCTACAGCAGCGACCTCAAGCTCGAAGTGTCCAGGGCTCACTGCTGCTAGACTTGTGACACATGGTGGACGTAGAGCACAGGCCACCTCCTGTTCTTCTTCTTATGCCTGACAAAGGGCGTCTTAGAAAAAAGGAACTCTTACAGATCAGGGTGTATCTCCAAGACGCCCAGCATCAGGGGCTGAACTGGGCTTTTGTTGGGGAGCATCTGTCCAAGAAGACAGGCCTTTCCTGCCCCTTCTGTGTCCTTGGATGGAGTTTATTTTTTATATTTTTAAAAATATGTATTCATTTGACTGCATCGGTCTTGGTTGCCGCACGCAGGATCTTTCGTTTCAATGCACAGACTCTCTCGTTGTGGTTCACGGGCTTAGACGCTCTGTGGCACGTGGGGTCTTAGTTCCCCAACCAGGGACCGAACCCACGTCCCCTGCCGTGCAAGGTGGACTCTTAACCACCAGACAACCAGGGAAGTCCCTGGATGGAATTTCTTAATGACTCTCTCCCTAAACTCATTTTCTAACTACAATTGCGTATCTTTGATTGAAAGGAAAAAACAAACTATCTCTTGGGTTTCGCTACCCGTTTGTGAGGCTAGACCTGCTCTGTCACGGCCGTGGGGACAGAGCACCAGGGCCAGAGAGAGGCCTTGGGCATAACTGGGCATCCCTCCCGGGCAGAGGGGAGCCCGCGGGAAGAAGGCGGTGTTTGAGCTAATACTGTGCTTTCTGGTTTAGTTCCAACAGCTGCATGCCAAACCTTCTTTTACTGGTTTTCAAAGGGTGTCGATTTCCCCCATCTCCATGTACCGGTTCCTGGCTCGGTGGTGTGAACCAGCCTTCCCTTCCCTTCCCCCCATTCATTCATTTATTCCTCTCTGAGCTCCTGTATTAATTTCTTGTTGTTGTTTGGTCACTGAGTCGTGTCCAACTCTTTTGTGACCCCATGGACTATAACCCGCCAAGCTTGATTCTCTGTCCATGGAATTCTCTAGGCAAGAATACTGAAGTGAGTAAGCCATTCTCTTTTCCAGGGAATCTTCCTGACCCAGGGATCGAACCCAGGTCTCCTGCATTGGCCGGTGAGTTCTTAGCCCTGTGCCACCTGGGAAGCCCGTTAGCTTCTTTAGGCTGTTGTTCAGTTGCTGAGTCCTGTCCGACTCTTTGCGACCCCATGGATTGTAGCACGCCAGGCTCCTCTGTCCTCCAGTAATCTCCTGGAGTTTGCTCAGACTCATGTCCACTGAGTCCGTGATGCCATCCAGGCATGCCATCCTCTGCTGCCCCACTCTCCTTTTGCCTGCATTCTTTCCCAGCATCAAGGTGTTTTCTAATGACTTGGATCTTCCCATCAGGTGGCCAAAGTGTTGGAGCCCAAGAGGGCAGGGCTCTTATCCTCAGCCCCACCTTCCCTTGCAGCCGTCACCTCTAATGAATTGTCTGGGGGTCAGTTGCTGAGTCACGCACTAATCATCTTTGGAAGGCACTGGTCTTCGCTCTGGCGGATTGAGGACTGTGGCCGAGAAAGCCCCCTGCCTGGTACAAGAGGTTCACGTATGTGTGCGCCTGCTAAGCCACTTCAGTTGTGTCCCACTCTTTGCAGCCCTATGGACAGTAGCCCGCCATGTTCCTCTATCCATGGGATTCTCCAGGCAAGAATACTGGAGGGGGTTGCCATGCCCTTCAACAGGGGATCTTTCCCACCGAGGGCTCGAACTCAGGTCTCTTGTGCCTCCTGCATTGGCAGGCAGGTTCTTTACCACTAGGGCCACCTGGAAAGTCGCACGAGAGTTCCAGTACCTGCAGTTAAAAGACTCAGCCGCCCACAATTCTCACCCACATTGGAATTCCTGCTGCTGATCCACCTCATTGATTTTCAGCCTTCGTTCTTGTAAATCTGCAAGGGAAAAAAGCTTTCTCGCTGACTCTGCTTGAACCCAATTTTTCAAATCTTATCAGCATGGCTGGTACTCTGATGGGTTTCTTCAGCGTGGTGACCTCCTGTGACATAATACTGCTGGAGGGCAGCGTGCTTTCTTTCTTTAATAGGCAGGAAGGTGATATTCTGAAGCTTGGGTTCTTCTTAAGGGGAAGAAGCAGCTGAAAACAAGGGCCCCCTCTGTGTGGTCGCCCATGGACATGGACCCTCTCTCAGCTGCTGTTCCATAGTCAGCAGCCTCTCTCCAAGCCCAGTGTCTCAGAAATGCCTGCAAGCCTGGATTCTGGTGTTGATTGTCGTTGCTGCATTTATGACTACAGATAAGGCTGTCCGACGAGGCTCCCATGAAATGATTCTTCCCAGTTCCTTACCAGCATCTTCTCTGTCCTGGAGGGCTGCACCTGCCCCCTCGCTTATCCCCTTCCGTCCTCCCTACTAGAGTCAGTTTTCTGCCCAGACAGCAGACTGACCCTAAAAAATGTAAGTCAGCCTGTGTCAGAACCCCGTGCCCGGGACCTGCCCGTGGGCTTCCAGACGCCTGGCTGCCCTTGGGTCCTGTCCGCTGCCCTCCAACCCTGTCTCCTGCCTCTCATCCTCACTGGTCCTCAAGCTCAGCCTCTGAACTGCCCTTCCCTCTGGCTGTCCTCAGCCCCTGGTCCTCTGTGCTAATCTCTCTGCTCAGTTGACGCCACGTGGAGGCGAACGCCATCAGCGAGCATCCCTGGCCACTGTTCCTCTCCATCCCCTTGTTCTGTACTCCCCTCCTCACTGCACTTACTGTGCACAGACCTTCTGTTACATGTGCATTTCTCTGTGGCCTGTCTCCCCTCCTGAATGTAAGTCCCAGAGACCTTGGGATTTCTCTGTCTTGCCCGTTGCCTTAATCCAAGTGATGATAAGTGCTTTAGAGGTGGTGGATGTTGGTGAAGGGGATAGTAGCATTGAGGAAATGAAGGGGACGGGGCTTCCCTGGTGGCTCAGTAGTAAAGAATCTGCACGCCAATGCAGGAGGCATGGATTCGATCCCTGGGTTGGGAAGATCCCACATGCCGAGGAGCCCCTCAGCCTGTGAGCCACAGCTACTGAGCCTGCGCTCTAGAGCCCGGGAGCCTCAGCTGCTGAAGCCGGAGAGCCGGAGAGCCCGTGCTCTGCAACAAGAGAAGGCACTGCAGTGGGAAGCCCTCACACGGCAAGGAAGAGTAGCCCCCGCTCGCCACAATGAGAGAAAAGCTCTGGTGGCAACAAAGACCCAGTGCAGCCATAAATACATAAATAAATACATAAATAAAATTTAAAGAAAAGGGGAGTGAGAGAGATCACCAAGTCTAACAGACCCTTGCTTTGCCATAAGATTCCACCCTCCCCTCCTTGAATCAGGATTCAACACAAGGAGCATGGGATTTAAGAAAAAAACAAAAAGCTAGATTGTTGGGTTTGAAGATGAGGAAGCCAGAGTGGAATCAGGGTCTAGCACTGGCATTGGGGGGAGATTCTGAGAGGCTTTCTCCTTCCTCTCGGTCTCCAGCTTTGAGTGAGTAGTGATGGAGGGAAGAGTGGAGAGCTGGGGACAACGGCGCATCCTGTTTACCCGGCTTGGACCTGGGCAGGACGTCTCAGCCCAGGCACTGTTAAGCTGAGCACAGCTAATGCCCACCTCGGCCGGCCGCTGTATTTCCTTTTCCCATGTATGGGTTTCTAAAAACCCATTCGAGTTCCTGGAGGAAGCCAGAGAGCTCACAACCCGATTACTGTACTTGGGCCGATGGGGCTCAATAACGTGGCTGTTAGCTGAAGAGTTGTGAACACTTGCACGCCACTTGGGCTGGGTACCACGTGGTCCGTGAAATGTCACCTCCTGCCCTGCAAGAAACACTGTCTACTTTCTCTTGGCAGTAGCTTCCCTGAGCATTGAGCAGCTGCTGTGGAGGCAAGAGTGCTGGGTCTGGAATCGAGAGATGTGGGTTCTGCCGAGGCTCGGCCACTGTAGACGAGAAAGGAGAACAAGGGCGGTGTGTACGTGCGTGCGTGCGTGCACGAGCACGGATGCATGTATGTGGGTGTGTGTACAGAGGGCAAGAGTGTCCACATGCATGCACACTCTTGTGTCTGTGTGAGCGTGTCCACTTGTGCATGTGCAAGTGTGTGCACATGCATTGTGCACAGGTGTGCACACATAAGCATGGGGGTGTGCATGCTTGTGTGAAGGCACGCACACATGTGGGTGCCTACATCTGGGCATGTATTCACATGTATCACACCACGTGGGTGCATCATGTGCACACGTCCATGCGTTTGTACATGAGTATGTGTATGTGTGCACACATACATATATGAACACTCATGCAACTGTGCGTGTATGCATGTTTGTGTGTGCATGCCAGTGTGTATACATGCCCATGTCCACACAGTTGTGTATGTATAATTTATTTTTTATTGAGGTAATGTTGATTTATGTAGCATTCTATACATTTCATGAGCTTCCCTGGTGGCTCAGTGGTGAAGACTCCACCTGCCAACGCAGTAGGCGCCAGTTTGACCCCTGAATCAGAAGGATCCCCTGGAGAAGGGAATGGCAACCCACTGCAGGATTCCTGCCTGGGAAAGCCTATGGACAGAGGAGCCTGGTGGGGCTAGAGTCCATGGGATCGCAAAAGAGTCAGACACAACCGAGCGACTCGACACAGGAACACGTTTCATGGGACAGCATTGTACTTCTACTTCTCTATGCCCTGCGAAAATGTCACATTCTCCTGTCACCATGCAGTTGATCTCTACCCGTTTTGCCCTTCTTCTTCTCCCTTGGTAACCACTGCTCTGCTCTCTGTATCTGCATGTTTATTTTTGTTCATTTGGTTTGTTCATTTATTTTGTTGTTCGAATTTTACCACATATAAGCAAAATTATACAATATTTGCCTTTCTCCAATTGACGTGCATGCGTGCTCAGGCACTCAGTTGTGTCCTACTCTTTGGGACCCCGTGGACTGTAGCCCGCCAGGCTCCTCTGTCCGTGATTTTCCAGGCACGGATGCTGGAGTGGGTTGCCATTTTCTCTTCCAGGGGATCTTCCCGACCCAGGGATCGAACCTGGGTCTTCTGCATCTCCTGCATTGGTAGGTGAAATTTTTTTTTAACCAATGAGCCACCCAGGAAGGCCATAACTGACATTTCACTTAATATAATATCCTCAAGATCCATCATGTTGTCGTAAATGGCAAAATGTCATCCTTTTTTATGGCCTAGTAGCATTTCATTGTCTACATAAACCACATCTCCTTTATCTGTTCATCTTAGGTTGCTTCCGTATCTTGTCTGTTGTAAATAATGCCACAGTGGACGGAGACATGCACATATCTTTTCAAGTGAGTGCTTTCATATCATGTGGATAAATACCCAGAGGTGGGGTAGTTGCGGCTTGCTGTTTATCAATCTCTTGGAGCCCCGAGTGGGTGGGGTGCAGTGCTAATAACTGTTTATGGAGCGAAAAAAGGAGAGTTGTGGATGATCCCGTGTGCTCCTTTGAGCTTTGGATCATATTATACGCTGTTGATAATTTGTAAAAATTGCATCTACTGAAAAGTCATGTACCTTGGAAACTGTTTTCATGACACCATAAAATAAGTTAGATTCGTTGAGGGCTATTGATTTTAAGTTACTGGATCATACATACACACGACAGGAAAAAAAAAAAAGAAGATTAAAAATATCTTTAATAGGGCTTTGGGATTAGTGCACTTTATTAAGCACTGCTGCTGCTGCTGCTGCTAAGTCACTTCAGTCGTGTCCGACTCTGTGCGACCCCATAGACGGCAGCCCACTAGGCTCCTCTGTCCCTGGGATTCTCCAGGCAAGAATACTGGAGTGGGTTGCCATTTCCTTAGCACTAATTCTCTCCAAATTGGCAATTGGTGTATAATCTATATTAGCAATTTTCATTTAACTACAGTCAGTATTTGGTTAGATAAAATACCACTTTCTAAGCATTCTTCAGGGAGACTGTTTATTGAACAGTCTCAACCCGGGTTTGCCGAAGGTCATGTTAACGTGGAATTTTCTTTCCTTGAACTCAAAGCAAACTTTGGAGGGGGTCACTGAGTTTGGAAGAATGGAAAATAGAGAAGGAGGAGGGAAATTAGGTATGGAGAATCTGTGATGGGTGTGGGGGTCAGTTAGCAACTGAAGGGTTTTGTTTCTCTTTAGAGGAAGGGTCGGGAAAGGTTGTTCATCTCGGCATGTTTCATTGCTGTTTAGCCGTTCAGTCGTGTCCAGCTCTTTGTGACCCCATGGACTGTAGCCTGCCAGGCTCCTCTGTCCCTGGGGTTCTCCAGGTAAGGATACTAGAGCGGTTTGCTTTAGATCCTCCAGGGGATCTTCCCGACCCAGGGATCAAACCTATGGCTCCTGCATTTCAGGTGGATTCTTTACCACCGAGCCACTGGGGAAACCCCTTTGGGCCCCTGCTTTTTTATTTTTCTTTTTAATTGAAGTCTAGTTGATTTACAGTATGTGTTAGATATGTGTGTGTGTGTGTGTGTGTGTGTGTAGTTTTTAAGAGTCTTTTCCATTAGAGGTTATTTTTTATTAAAGATGTTTTATTATAAGTTACTAAAAATATTGAGTTTAGTTCTCTGTGCTATACAGTAGGTCCTTGTTGGTTGTCTATTTTGAAAATAATAGTGTGTGTCTATTAACGCCAACCCCCCAGTTTACCCCTCCCCACCCCTTTTCCCTTTGGTAACCGTGAGTTTGTTTTCTCTGTGAATTTATTTCTGTTCTGTAAGTTCATTTGTATTATTTTCTTTAGATTTCACGTATAAGTGCTATCATATGCTCTTTGCCTTTCTGACTTATTTCACCCAGTGTGATAACCTCTGGATCCATCCATGTTGCTGCAAATGGAATTGTTCCCTCTTTGTTATGACTGATGACATTCCATTGTATGCATGTGCCACATCTTCTTTATCCATTCACCTGTCAATGGGCATCTGGCTTCCATGCCTTGTCTGTTGTGAACAGGGCTGCTGTGGACATTGGGGTTCATGTGTCTTTTTGAGATAGAGTTTTTGTCTTTTCCAGATATATGCCCAGGAGTGGCACTGATGGATCATATGACAACTCTATTTTCAGTCTTCTAAGGAACCTCCGTACTGTTGTCCATGGAGGCTGCGTCGACTCACACCCCCAGCAACAGTGTAGGAGGTTCCCGTGTCTCTGCGCCCACTGCCATTACTTTCCCTGGTCCCCATTGGAAGAGTGGCATCAAGGTCTAGAACCAGGCCTGGGTGGAATCGATCTCTTTCTAACCACAGCTCTCCTCATGAGTGTGTCAGGGCTTTGACAGCAAAGACAAGCCCCCCGCACCCCCTTGCCTACCTACTGCTCTTCCAAAGGAAGTGTACCAGGCAGTGTAGCAGGCATGAGTTTCATGGAATAAATTGTTTGTGTAGGTGCCAGGGAGCTTCCTGTTAGGCTGAACGTCCGTGGCCCACATTCCTTTACTCAATAGCATCAGGTTTCTTTTCCCTTTCTCTTCTCTCTCTCTCTGTTTTGAGGGTTAGGGTTAGGGTACTGTTTGTGGGATAGAGAGTACTGTTTTCTTAGAACTTTGTATAAATGATCATTTTGACAAAGGAGCAAAAGCCCTTGTCCCGATGGGCACTATATTTGAAATCAGAGTCACAGCTATCATAATGAAGACTTCATATCTTGTGATTGATGTAACATAATTGCCTCCTGGAGAACGTACCCGAAAGATACATCCGTGCTGGCAGTGAGCTCCGAGTTGCTCTCATTGCCTTCTTCCCTTGAGCTCATCTCTGGGACCCAGGGAGTCAGGTGGAGAAGGAGCGGGGTGGGCAGTGACCAGGACCCCTCCTTGAACAGTGCCGCCCTGAGCTCTTCTGACCACCCGAGCTGCGTGTTGGCCCAGGGCCTGGTTTGTGGACCAGTCGCTTCTGCGTGGTGTCATGCCACTTAGAATCCACAGACATTTAGAGCTCCTTTTACAGCCCTGGAACCGAGGGATTTAATACAGTCCACTGCTCACTTAGGAAAGATCTGGAAAAAAATCACCCCCGATCAATGGGGAAATCGACCGCTCAACCTGGAATACAGTATTATTAAACTATTTCCCTTCATCCTTCTTCTTCGCAAGGAAGATAATTATCTCATGTTTTATCTCTCCCTACAACTCTCAAGAGAAGAAGATTCTGTAGTTTTCATTGCCATCTCCTCTGGTCTCCCAGTAACTTTTACAATTAGAAACGAGAGTTATAAATGCCTTTCCTTGTCTTGTCAGGAAAGCTCGTTTCATCCTGTGCAGTTGTTGGTAAAAACCAAGATTCTTACCTCTGCCTTTACTGGTCCTTCATAGCATTCAGTCAGCAGATCTTTACTGAGCGCCTGCTGTGTGCTTTCCTGTCCAAGCTGAGGCTCCTTCTCTCAGCTACTCTTGCCGCGGGGCCAGCAGAGGCGGGGATCACGTCGCTCTTCCTCGAGGCTCGTGCTGTCTGCCTTTACCACTCCCGTTTCAGTCCGCACAAGCCAACTGCTGTAACAAACAGCCCCTAAAGCCCCAGGAAAAGAGTAGTTCCTGCTCCAGCCACAGGCCCACTGGGGTAGGTTGGGAAGGCGTGTTCTGCTCTAAGTCCATCACATGCTTCTTGCTGTATTTTGGTCTCCAAACTCCATCCACCTGGTGGCCCCCACTGGGTGTCTTAGGGTATCCCCACTGGACCCTTCACCTTCGGCCAACCTGACAAAGAAAGAGCATAAGCAAGGAGGACGTTGTGAGAGATATTTTAGGGGCCATGTCTAGAAGTGGTATGTATTCTGCTCACGTTTCATTGGCCAGGACCGAGTCACATGACCCACATCGCTGCCGGGAATGTGCGAAGTGGAGTTTGTTGAACCCATAGCACCCCCCACCCCACCCATAGCCATCGGCTCCCACGTGGACACATCTGGGTGTGCTGTTCCCTGGTCCTCCATCATTCCCAGAGCCTTGTTCCCAGCTCAGAACTACTTGTCAGCATCCCGTCCTCTGACCTCAGCATCCTGTCTCTCCATGCCCCATGTTATCCCACTTCCTCCAGAGACCTTATTTTTTGGCCACCCCTGCTTTCCTTGGTTGAATTGCCCACTTCCCAGCCCGCTCCCTTCCCTCACACATCGTCCTCCTGCCTCAGCTTGGACCAGTCCTATGAGCCATCTCTGCTCCCCAGTTTGGGCTGCCAAGGGCTGCTGAGAAGGATCACACACAACCCCAGGGATCAGTGCCATTCCAGATTCCAGAACTCCAACCCTGCCACCCTCAAGGCTTGGCCAGCTCTTCCTACTGGGCGCTCAGTGACTCCTCAGAGTTGCCCCAGACTCCTTACGGCACCTGTCGATCTTCATCCTTCTAACTCTCAGCAAATGACTTCATAATAGGCAATAAGACAAGGTCACCCTCAGGCTCCTCTACCCCTTGCTCCAAATTTACCCACTTACTAACCATCTCTTTTTCTCTTCAGACCCAGAAGTCAAGGTGTCTGCTCCCCAAAGTCAAGATCGGGCTTTGTTTTGCCCGCCTGGTCTTCCATCAAAGATTCCTTTTTCCTTTCTACCCTCTCCTCTCCTGACTCCCATCAGTCAGGTCACACATGCCTCTTTATCTTGGACAAACACATCTTCCTTCAGCCACACCACCCCTGTCCAGCTGCCACCCACCTCGTCTCCTCATCTTTTCACCAGAACTTCTGAAAACAGAGGACCACGTTAGCTGTTTGCATTTCTTCACCTCCCGTGACCTCCTGAGCAGTGAATCCTAAACATCAGAAATCGTGTAATTTTGCTGAAATCCCTGGTGTATTGACAGCTGCTATCCTCTTCCTCTTCTTGAAATATCTTCCTGTGGCTTCTGTGGTCCTTCTCCCTCCCAGTTCTCAGCTCACCCTTCCTTTCTGACGATATTTCCTCCATCTCCCTCTGAGGCCCCTCTTCTTTGTCTAATCATTAAATTAGCTTTTTTTTCCCACTAGCGTTTCATCAGCATCACCCCTTCTCCACCTAGGTTTTTTTTTTTTTTCACATTCTCTCCTGGGGATCTCATTCTGAGCTAATAATTCTACTTAGAACTTATGGGCGTGCCTATGCATGCATGCTCAGTCATTCAGTCGTGTCTGACTCTTTGTGACCCCATGGATTATAGCCCACCAGGCTCCTCTGTCCATGGAATTTTCCAGGCAAGAATACTGGAGTGGGTTGCCATTTCCTCTTCCAGGGGATCTTCCCAACCCAGGGATCGAATCCGTGTCTCCTGTGTCTCCTGCATTGGCACGCGGATTCTTTACCACAAGAGCCACCTGGGAAGCTGTCAAAGATACAGAGATGGAATCAAACCATTCTGTGAAATGTGAGAAGGAACAAAAGCAGCATTTCTAAGCTAATGTATAATGCTTTACATTAAGTATGCACACAGAACTGAATGAATGAATTCAGTACCAGGGAAGCCCCAGTGCAAGCAGACTTGACAAACCCATCCACACCTGCATCTCCAAAAGTCTGTGTATTTGAGCCAGCTAGCTCTTTTCTTTGTGACGGGGAAATGGGGATTCGCCCTAGATTCAGAGTCAGGGAATACTGGGGCCATGCAAGAGTGTATTAGAATCTCGATTGACTCGAAGGCCTTTTCATGACTCTGTTTCGGCTCTGCGGCTATGCATGGTTACCCCCAACATGTACCTTGAAACTTGAGCTGACCAAGGACGCAAAGTAATGTCGCAGCACGGGACTCTGTAAAGGTCATGGCTTAGAAGATGCTGAGAAGCCTCTCTGTTTGAACTGATGAATGAATGGTCCAGAAGGCCTCTTGAAAGAACTCCACGAGCAGCCACTGCCCGTCTTTGGTCAGGGGTAGACCTGCTGGACTTGGGTTCTCTTGAGGCTTTGTTCGCCAGAACCAGGGATTCTGGATGGAAGGTTCATATGCTGAGGGCTCTGTGCAGGGCTTTTCTTAGCACTCTGGTAACATACCGAGAAGCAGAAGGCATATTTTAGGCTTTCGAGTACTTTATAATTTAACGGAGTTCAAAATGTACAAAAGATTTTTAGTCTCAGAGCCTTGAGATGAGTGTGGAAGTCCAGATATTCCATATGCGTGGAATAATTATTCAGTCCTGAGACTTCCCTGGTGATCCAGAGGTTAGGCCTTTGCGCTTACTGCAGTAGACACAGGTTTGATCCCTGGTCAGGAAAGTAAGATCCCACAAGCCGGGATTTTTTTTTTTTAATAGTTTTAAAAAATTATTCAGTCCTGACTTGTATAATTCTGGGAAGAATCTTCTAGCTCTTGCGATGGCTCAGTTAACAAAAATAGGAAAAAATGCATGTTTTTGAAAACTGAGTGACTTAAGGGCAAGAGAAATGGAGTTTCCAGGGAGAGATCAAAGCCTTTAGGGAAACTTTCGTTTCTGAACTCCCCCTGAAAACAATCAAGAGATGGGGAAAAAGAAATTTTTCTGCAGTTACATTCACGTTTTGGGTTTAGGTTTGTATATAGCTAGGACTGAAAGAACAAATGCAGGCAGAGATCTGCTGAGAAGAGCTGGTATTTTTAATGTTTTTTTTTTTCCCCTTTCTATATTTTCTGGAGTCCAGGCGAGCGAGTACAGAAATAGCCACCATTTGTAAATTGTTCCTGACATATTTTCTGCTCTTTGAATTCCCTGAGTACCCTCAACATAATTAGAAAGAAGCAATCTTTTACATCAGTAACAGGGAAAAAAAGAACATGGTTTCAGCATGCAAATAAGATGTTACCTAAACAGAAAATTATAGATGCAACCAGCTGATGGTTCTCGTCACAAGGACAGAAAGGGGACTGTTGAAGGCAGTGGGGACTGTTCCCAGCTCCACTTGCTGACGTTTCTCTCTGCTTCTCAGCATCACCTACTGTGCACACAGGCACAGGGGAGAGGGTGCAGATGAAAAAGCAAGCCCCCCAGGAGAAGTGTATGCAGTCGTCACGGACTTCTCCTTCCTGGGTTTAGGCTTCAGGCTTGAAAACAGTTTTTGTTGTTTCCTCTGCATAGATCCCCTTCTGATACAGACCAGAAGAGCGAGCCAAGAATGCAGCTTCTAACTTCATTTGATGATCAGTTGATTGACTGACGGCTTCATTCATTCATCTACTCCCCTCAGTGAGCATCTATTTGGTGCCATTGTAATCCCCCTGGAGAAGGACATGGCGACCCACTCCAGTGTCCTTATCTGGAAAATCCCATGGACAGGGGACCCTGGCGGGCTATAGTCCACTAGATCGCAATGAGTTGGACATGACTTAGCACAAACAACAAAACAAATCCTGGGGCTACATCAGCACGGACACTTTTCTCCATCCCCCTTCAGTTCTTTGGGAACAGGTGCAGAGAAGAGGGAAAGTCAACATTAATTAGGCACGTGTGTGGGTGGGTGTAACACAGGACCGCTGCTGGCTAAGCAGCGAAGGGAGGACACAGGTGAGTGTCGAGAGCAAAAAGGCGGTCGGGCCGCAGGGAAGGAGGTGCCGGAAGGACCAGAGAGTGAGTGGGTCGAGGGTCGGGAAGGAAGGAGCAGGTGTCAGCCACCTGGAATGCCTAGAATTGAAATTCTGGAGGCAGCTCGTGAACTGGCAATGCCCTTGGGACTCGTTGGGTAACATAGTGTGTAGGACAAGTTCACTGAAGATGAAGCACGTAAGGAACCAAATAAGGGGTTGAAACCAAGGTATCGGATGGTTTATCTACACGAGTACTGACATCACAGATTATGGAGCTTAAATCTCCAGTTAACGCAGAAGGGTCTGGATGAGAACTCGATCCTTGTGAGAGCTGAGCTCTTAGCTAACAGGGATGTCGAAAGTACTATTAGAGGGACCTCCCCTGGCAGTCCATTAGTTAAGATTCTGCGCCCATTGCAGGGGGTATGGGTTCAGTCCCGGTTCAGGAAGCTAAAATCCCACGTGCCCCGTGGCACAGCCCCTCCCCTCAAAAGTATGAATAGATTTAATCCTGCCTTTGGAATAGAGTCACAGCTGCATAGACCCAAAGCTTGATTTGAATAAATATGAAACTTGAGTACTCAGGAAGCGTTGACATTCCAGACTCCATCATAAGCCCATTTCGTCTGGATAGGCAGTGAGGAAGCAGATGCTGAAGAAAAGCTGGTCTGACAACGTAGAAAGAACCTAGATGTCGATTTTTAGAATCCGAATCCAGTCCACAGGAAATCTTTTCTCTTTAGAATAACCTACAAGCATCATCAGAAGGCCTCGAGACAACCGGATAAGAATTGCTATGTTTTGGCAGTGCTCTAGAAACATCCACACAAAGTCATCCGAGTGCTGTGTGTAACACCTTTGTCGAAATAGCCTTTTTAAGGTGAAGAGAACTCTAAAGAGAGTTAAGTATCCTTCTACAGCAAGAAAGATGTCTTAATTATTTCTCTTTTATAAAATCCTTAGCAGTGAGTCCCGCCCATTATGAATTTTTCCTTATTTCCAGATGACCCTTAGACTCTCTTTGTTCATTAAAAATTCTACAGCTATTTGGACTGGATGACAGAGGATGAGATGGTTGGATGGCATCACTGACTTGACGGACATGAGTTTGAGCAAGCTCCGGAAGTTAGCAATGGACAGGGAAGCCTGGTGTGCTGCAGTTCATGGGGTCACAGATTCGGACACCACTGAGCGACTGAACTGAACTAAACTGATTTCGACTGGAATTGTGTTAAAGCTATTAATTTGAAGAGAGTTAGTAGCCTTATGCTTTGCAACCTTTCTGTGCAAGAACACAGAATACCTCTTCCTCTATTTCTTATTTTATATGTTTCAGTTTGTCTAATGTTTCCCTTTTAAAATCTACCATTTAACAGACATCCCTGGTGGTCCCAGTGATTAAGATTCTACCTTCCAATGCAGGGGGCCGTGGGTTCCATTCCTGATTGGGGAACTGAGATCCCGCCTGTTGCGGGGCCACAAACTTCTGAGTCTGTGCACCCCAACTAAGACCCGACTCAAACAGAAATAAAGAAACATTTATAACAATCCTAAAAAAAAAAAATCAAATCTACCATTCAAGATAGACCCCTGAACTTTCTTGCTTCCATCTCCCACCATAGCAATGTGGTCCGGTCATTAAAATACTCAGTACGATAGTTTAGAACAGAAAGCTGCCCAGAAAATCGTAAGCAAGGCACAGCACAGTAAATGGGCAGGGTGTCTGTTCCTTCATACTGAACTCTAAATGAAGCTCTCATTTTTGTTCAGTCGCTAAGTTGTGTCCTACTTTTTGCGGCCCCATGGACTGCAGCTCGCCAGGCTTCCCTGTCCTTCATCATCTTCCAGAGTTTGCACAAACGCACGTCCATTGAGTCGGTGATGCCATCCAACCATCTCATCCTCTGTCATCCCCTTCTCCTGCCTTCAATCTTTTCCAGCATTAGGGTCTTCACATCAGGTGGCCAAAGTATTGGGGCTTCAACTTCAGCATCAGTCCTTCCAATGAATATTCAGGGTTGATTTTCTTCAGGATTGACTGGTTTGGTCTCCTTGCTGTCCAAGGGACTCTGAAGAGTCTTCACCAACACCACAATTCAAAAGCATCAATTCTTTGGCCCTCAGCCTTCTTTATGGGCCAACTCTCACTTCCATATATGACTACTGGAAAAACCACAGCTCTGACTGTATGGACCGTTGTTGGTATAGTGGCATCTCTGCTTTTTAATACGCCGTCTAGTTTTATCATGGCTCTTCTTCCAAGAAGCAAGCGTCTTTTAATTTTCATGGCTACAGTCACCATCCACAGTGATTTTGGAGCCCAAGAAAATAAAGTCTTTCACTGTTTCCATTTTTCCGCCATCTATTTGCTGTGAAGTGATGGGACCAGAGGCCATGATCTTAGTTTTTTGAATGTTGGGTTTTAAGCTAACATTTTCACTCTCCTCTTGCACCTTCAACAAAAGACGCTTTAGTTCCTCTTCGCTTTCTGCCATTAAGGTGGTGTCATCTGCATATATGAGGTTATTGGTATTTCTCCCGGCAATCTTGATTCCAGCTTCTGCTTCATCCAGCCGGCCTGTGTTTCCGTTTGAGCCAACCCACCTGAGTGACCCGGGGCTGAGGGATGCACACTCTGGTTCCACTTAAAAGCATCCTCTGCCTCAGGCAGGCTATGCAGTCTTTCATCAGGAAAAGCAGGTGACCCAGTCTTATCCAAGTCAACGTGATTCCTTGCCATGATTAGAGCTCCAGATGAAACTCAGACTACTAGATTAAATGGTAGCTTGAAGGGCCTTAAGAGAGTGGAACAGCAGAGCAGCCCGGCCGGAGGATGTGGTTAAAAAGGCATCCATGGAGAGCTGCGGCTGTTGGGGTCAGCCCTGCAGTGGTCAAAGCCAATGGGAGCAGGGCAGTGAAATTTGCAGTACACAATGGAATTCCCAAGAGTCCAGAAACATCTTTCTAATCATTGCATTTGGGTTTTCTGAGCTTTTTTCTTCTGCTCCTCTCTTGAACTGTGGGTGTGTGTGGTGTGTTCTGTTAAAAAGGAGTTGAAAAAGCAATTTTGTTGGCTTCCTTAGAATGCTATTCTCTGCAGTGCTCAGATAATTGAGTATTATTATTATTTACAATAACCACCAGCTCCAGCAGATGTCATGGGATGGAGGAGGAAAATACCAATAAATTCTCGCCAATAGCTTATTTAGTAGAAACTGAAAAAAAGACACAAGCATGATCTGTAGCTGCAAGAAGAAGCTAAAGTAATTCTGCAGCCTTTTAAGCAAAGTACGCACATCTATTTAGGCATCTGGGATGTTTTCAGTGTCTGGTGCAGACTTCATGAAATCAGGAACCTCTTGTGTTTTGAAGACAATTTAGAGAGGCATCTTCTTGTCGTTTGCCCCTTAGAAATTTCTAAATCAACGGCAGATTTTGTCCTATTTCCCTAAGTGATTTATGGAATGCCAGCTCCATGAGAGCTCTCAGTAAAAGAATAAAAGGGGAAAAATCATTCCAAGGAAGCATAAGTTTGGGAAATAACATATATTAGATTCTCTTTTCGCAGACTGATACCCACTTAGCATTTAGAGGCTCTGGAAATCCTACAGAGGACAAACTCATTTAATATTATTTAACCAGAATTTTCCAAATATTTTTAATAGCTTTATTGAGCTACAGGTGACGCATGGTAAACTGCCTGCATTAAAGGGTACCACGTGATGAATTTCAGCACGTGTATACCTGCAGAACCACCGCCATTGAGGTAATTCCTCTTATTTTTGTGGGTATATCGAAGTTGTCTCCTCATTTATTGGAAGACATGTCGGTTGTCTCCAGTTTGGGGCTATTTAGAAAGAAACCTGCAGTGAACATTCGCCTATGAATCTCTGCGTGGACATGTACTGTCATTTCTTTGGGATGAATATCTTGGAGCAGTGCGGCTGGTTCATGATGGGTGTTGTGCAGTCTCTCAGGGGTGTCCAACACTTTTGCGACCCCGTGGACTGTAACCCACTAGGCTCCTCTGTCCATGGGATTCTCCAGGCAAGAATACTGGAGTGGGTTGCCATTCCCTTCTCCAGGGGATCTTCCTACCCAGGGATCGAACCCAAGACTCCTGAATTGCAGGCGCAGTCTTTACCCCTGACCACCTGGGAAGCCCTATGATAGGTGTATGATTAACTTTTTAAGAAACTGCCGAACTCTCCTCCCAAGTGGTTCTGCCGTTTGGCGTGGCCATCAGCAGTCTATGAGAGGCCCCGTTCCTCCACATCCGCACCAGCGCTCTGCACGTTCAGTGTTTATTGTCTTAGCTTTGTTGCTGTGCGGTCACTAAGTCACGTCTGACTCTCTGCAACCCCGTGGACTGTAGCCCGGCAGGCTCGGTGTGCAAGGGTATTGCCTTGTGGTTTTAATTAGCACTGCCCTGGTGCTGAATGGTGGTGAGCATCATTCAACCTGCTTCCACATCATCCGCTCTAACTCCTCGACGCCGGGCATCGGCTGGCTTCCAGCCAAGGTCCCTCTGTCCACATCCTAGAAACTCTCAAGGTGGTGACTTGGGAACATCACAGGGCTTACTTCATTTGTTTCCCTTCTCTCAGAGATTATGGTCTTTTTTGCTCACTGCCCACTTTAAATGGTTGCTTTATGTATTGTATCTGTTTTGTTCTGGATGTTTTCGGTGGAAGGTTAGATCCAATCCCCATTTTTCCATCTTTACTATGAACGGAAGCTTCAAAGCATATTGTGTTATGTTTATTTGACTATAAAAGTCAGCTTTTCTTCTCCTCCGTTTTCAATCTCACAGAATTTTCATTCTGGAGCCCATGTTGGCCAAGATGAGATGGTAGTTGATATACTCCGTCAGGGTATGCTTTTAATTAACGCATACCAGACTCATTTGAATTACAGCCCCTGTAACACTTCCTTCCATTTTCATTAAGTGAAAGGCAGCGTGGTGGGCACGCTTCATCTTCACATCATCAGGCTGGTCGTTGACACAGATGTCAGCGTTTCCATTTGAAAAACGAGGAAAGAACGTCATGCATGTTTTTAATGAACATCTTTCAGGCATTCTGATCCTTAACGAATAGAGGTCTAGAAACATCTTTTTGCCTTTATCCTGTTTATGTCGAAACCTCCGAGGGATGTACCACCGGATCTCAGAACGAACATGGATTTTCTCTTGCATCCGTCTCCTTACCGCTGTGATTGTGAACTTTCTATAAAATGCAGATTGGGTGCACTGGTTTTCCTATTTAGGCTTAAACCTTCCAGCAGTTGTAGGATAAAATCCAATATTCTTAACATGGCCCAGAGCTTTTATCATCTGCCTCTTGCCTGTCTGTGGGGCATGGCCTCTTATTGTCCCCTTCCTACACACGCTGCATTCCAGCCACAAAGGGCTACTTGCAGTTCTGAAAAGAAAACCTTGTCCTTTCCTCGCCTCTAGGAATGTTCCTTCTGCTCAGAGAAGCACTTATCCTTCAAAATGGTTCAGGTATCTCTTTTGATCTGAAGGCTCTTTGACCTTCTGGGCAGGATCATGACTTTTTATCGCTACCCTAGAGCCTCAGCAATCTGAGACCAGTGTTGTTATTCTGTATTAAAACTCTCTGTAACCAAAATTCAAAAGATACTGGGTTGGCCGAAAATTTTGTTTAGGTTTTTTGTACGATGTTAATGGAAAACCCGAACAACCTTTTTGGCTAACTTGATACACGCATCACCACCACCCCCATGTTCATAACAGAACTGTTCACAATGGCCTAGACGAGGCCGCCACCTAGATGTCCACTGACAGATGCTGAATGGATAAAGGAGAGGCGGTACATATGCACAGTGGAGTACCACTCAGATGCGAATGTATAAAGGAGATGTGGTACGTATACACAGTGGGGTACCACTCACGTGCTGAATGGATAAAGGAGATGCGGTACATACACACAGTGGGGTACCACTCAGATGCTGAATGGATAAAGGAGAGGTGGTACGTATACACAGTGGGGTACCACTCAGATGCTGAATGGATAAAGGAGAGGTGGTACGTATGCACAGTGGGGTACCACTCAGATGCTGAATGGATAAAGGAGAGGCGGTACGTATACACAGTGGGGTACCACTCAGATGCTGAATGGATAAAGGAGATGCGGTACATACACACAGTGGGGTACCACTCAGATGCTGAATGGATAAAGGAGAGGCGGTACGTATGCACAGTGGGGTACCACTCAGATGCTGAATGGATAAAGGAGATGCGGTACATACGCACAGTGGGGTACCACTCGGCCAGGAAAAGAAGGAAATGGTACCATGTGCATCAATGTGGGTAGACCTAGAGATTATCATACTAAGTGAAGCAAGATGGAGAAAGACAGATGCCATGTGATACCACTTATATGTGGAATCTAAAAAAATGATACAAATATACGTACATACAAAATAGACCCCCAGAAATAGGAAACAAATTGTGATTACCAAAGGGGAATGGCGGGGGATAAATTAGGAGTTTGGGATTAGCAGATACACACTGTGCTGTGCTAAGTCCCTTCAGTCGTGTCTGACTCTTTGTGACCCCACGGACCGTAGCCCGCCAGGCTCCTCTGTCCATGGGATTCTCCAGGCAAGAATACTGGAGTGGCCTGCCATTCCCTCCTCCAGGGGATCTTCCTGACTCAGGGATCGAACCTGCGTCTCTTATGTCTCCCTTGTTGGCAAGCGAGTTCTTTACCACTAATGACACCTGGGAAGCCCCAGTAGATGCACAGTACACTATATAACGTAGGTAACCAGCAAGGCCTGCTATATAGCATGAGAACTATACTCAGCATTTTATAAAAACTTACAAGGGTAAGTAATCTGAAATATAGATATATTTATATAGAATCTGATATATATCTCTCTCTTTGAATCAATTTGATGTACACCTGAAAGTAATGTACGTTGTAAATCAACTCTACTTCAATTTAAAAAATAAATTAAAAACACTATCTGTAGTCCCTCCTCCCTTTCCACCAGATGCACTGGGCAGTGAATTATTTATAGGGCAGCAACTTGGTCTCTGTGGTTCTCTGTGTCTCCAGCGCCACCCCTCACAGTGGCTGGAGTGCAGGGGTGCTCCAGGCGTGAGCCCATTAAGACCATAGTTCTTCCCAGCGCAGAAGTTTGTTGAAGAACCAGCGAGTGTAGGCAGAGCCTCTTAAGTGGGCCTAACACTGTTAAATGACCATGTAAATTGTAAAACGCCATCCAGGTAGGTCTGTACATGTACTTTGGAGACAGTTCAGTACTCTCTGCCTTAAGACAGTGTCCACCTGCAGTTCGGATCAGCTTCCGTCTGGGGTTCCTCACTCAGGCAGTCTCGTGTCTGTGCTGTTCTGGACCAGAGCTTTGGCTGCGAGGGTCCCGTTTGTGTCTGCGACCATTTGGGACAGCTGAGCAGTGCCACCCATGTTTCTCAGAGTTGTTTTAAAAGAAGTATTAACTTTGATTATATTTGATTTTAGCTGAAGCAAAAGAAACTGTAGTTAAAGGAATTGCTAAACTTTAAATTTTTTAGTTTTTTTTTTAACTAAAAAAGACTGTCATTCATAAAAAACCTAGAAAGATAAGAAAAAAATAGCATGAGGACTGTTAAAAAGATAGGTTTGCTATGTCATAATTTTTAAAATTTAAAATATATGTAAATGTTTATACATTACAAAATGATTCCTTGTTACGAAAGTATACCTTTTTCTGCCCGCTTTCTCCCAGCTCCAGAATATACGTTTGTTTATATGAGTTTCATTTGATCATGATTAATATTTACAGTCACTTCCCACTTCCTATTGATTTGCCCTGTATAAAGGCACTCACTGATTACAACTTCTGTTGCGATGGTGTTTCTTTGCTTTTGAGTCTGTTTAGAATCAATCCACAGATGAATGGATTTCGTCATGAAACAGCCATCTTTTTGAGAAGGAGTTTTGGCGCTGTGCTTCCTTTCTGGGTTCTTGCTTGTTTAGCTTGGTACAGTGTATGAATAAGGGGTTCCCTAGTGGCTCAGACAGTAAAGAATCCTCCTGAATTGCAATTCAGGAGACCCAGGTTCAGTCAGTCCCTGGGTCCCCTGAAGAGGGAATGACAACCCACTCCAGTATTCTTGCCTGGAAAATCCCATGGCCGGGGGAGACTGGCCGGCTGCAGTCCATGGGGTTGCAAAGAGCCAGACACAACTGAGCGACTGAGCACGCACTTACAGACGTTTTTGCATACTTTGGGGTACATGTATTTTCACTTGTTTGGGGGAAATAAGAGTAACACTGCTGGATCATAGAATACATGAATGTTATACTTTAGAAGAGACAGGTGGTTTTCCAAAGCGGTCTCGGCATTTGACACCCGTGGCGGCTGCATAGGAGCGTTCCTGTCAACACCCTTCCAAGGCCTGGTGGTGGTGTTTTTGTTAGTTTCAACCATTCTGTCATTGAGTTTGTGTCAGTTGGAATCTCGTCGTTTCAGAGTTTCATGTTTCATGCAGTTTCATGTTTTCCGGATGAGAGAAATGTTGAATACATTGCTAAGCTCCTATTGGCTCCTTGTACATTTACTTCTGTGAGGTTCAAATCTTTCCCCATTATTTTTTAATGGGTCCTTTGTCTTTTTATTCCTGATTTGTAAACCTTCCTGATATCTACTGGATACAAGTCCTTTGTTAGATAGTTATATGTATTGTATTTTTTTTAACCCATCTGTGGTCTGCATTTTCAGTTTGCTTTTTTTAACGGCATCTTTTGATGAGAAAAAGCTTTAAAATTTTGATTCAGTTGAATCAAATCCTTTTGTGGTGTGTGACTTTTGTGTCTTTTCTAGGAAATCTTTGCCTGCCCTCAGGTTTTTGAAGAGACTGCCCTACACTTTTTTCTAGATGCTTTCTAGTTTTAGCATCATATTAAAGCCTGTAAGACATCTCGTATTGATTTTTGTTGATGGAGTTATGCAGGGGTCAGGATTCAACCTTTCTTTCCTTTCCTGCCTCCTGCCACCTCCTTTCTCTTTTCTTTCTCTGTCCCTCCCTCTGTCTCTCCTTCCACCTTCCTTCCTTAACATACTGAAATTCAGCAGCACCTTTAGAAAGGATTTTTCTTTTCCCGTTGAATTATTTCGGCATCTGCTGACCATCTAAACGTAGGGTGGGCAACAGGTTGGCTCTGCAGCTCTAGGAGGGCTGGGCGAAGGGTCCGAGTCTCCCGGGCAGACTGCAGGCAGCATGTGCCTCTTCCCCGGCTGTGTGGCTGGGACCTGGCCGGGACTCGTCCGCTCCTTTCACCTTCCTCTCAGCCCAGATGCCTCCGAGATGACAGGGAGTAGAGCACAAATGCAGGCTGACAAAAGCCTTAGGGGCGGCTCTGAGAGTTCACTGGACTCCGTGCTTATGAAGAGTCATTTCCAGGGTTCACAGGTGTGATCAAAATGCCTCCCCTCTGAACTTGGACACCCTGTCCTGAGAGCTGAGAAGGACGTTCACCATCCACTCGTGTTCCCCGTCTTTGGTCATCCTGTTCCTGTGACCCCTGTAAACTCCGTGCAGAGTGGAGGTTCTCTGCCTCTGAGAACCCATCACTCGAGGGGCCTGATCACAGGGTGATGCCCGACCGTGAAGGAAAGGACCCGAAGGAGGAGAGGTGTGAGTTCAGTGTCTCACCACCCTACCTGCCTTTGGGCATCCTTATTCCTCCACCCGGATGTTGTTTTATCAGTCAAGCCAGATCTGCCGGGTCGCTTACTGTCTCTTTCAGAGCAGCCGTGAGCTGGGGGTTTGGGAGGTGAGTCAGAGGGGCAGGCTTTTTAGAAATAAAGTGGGGTCATTTTCAGTATTTGCAGCTTTTCTCCAGATTGTCTGCCCAGCAGCTGCTAAGTCAGCGTTTCTGAGAACTGACTGTTGAAGTTGCACAACGGGACAGGCTCTCAGAACCCCCGAGAAGTGGCTTTACTTGGTAATTTATTTCTTCTCTTCTCTTGTATGTGTTTGCCTGTCTCTCTGATACCATACCTATATGCTGCAGCCAAGAGTGTCAGACCAGGGCCAGAAGATGAGCCCTGGATTTCTGGGTAACTCTGGGCTTCCCTGATAGCTCGGTTGGTAAAGAATCCGCCTGTGATGCAGGAGACCCCAGTTCCATCCCTGGGTTGGGAAGATCCCCTGGAGAAGGGAAAGTATACCCACTCCAGTATTCTGGCCTGGAGAATTGTATGGACTGTATAGTCCATGGGGTTGCAAAGAGTTGGACACGACTGAGTGACTTTCACTTTAACTGGAACTGGCTGGGCAGAAAGACAAGCGCAGAGCTGGCTGCCTGAGGACAGGGACGTCCGTTCCTTTGAAGGATGCTGTGAGGTTTCAAGGCGGGTTGGAGGGTTTTCTTTTTAACTTGAAAATAAGAGCTGTGCAAAAATGCAGCACAGTGACATCATTCTCTTTGGTTTTCCCATTCCCTGTGTAGATGCTGACCTAGTTTTTAAAAATCTGGGTATCGCTGAGAGTGGGCCCTCGCTATCCGAGGGTCTTCCCTATCTGTGGTCCAGCCGACCACAGATGGCATCGTACTGCGGTGTTTTTGACCAAAGAGAATCCGTGTACAGATGGAGCTGCACAGTTTAGACCTGTGTTGTTCAAGGGTCAGCTGTACAGGCTGGCTTTTCCCCTGAAATCTCCAAGAGAAGTGACACCCTTTCCACAGGATGAGGTTACTGGTTTTCCCAGAGCTTTGCTTCTGGTCAGGGAGCCACCCTGGTTCAGGAGAGAAGGGACCCACTTGTGCCATTTTCAAAATGAAAACAGCCCCATCCATCTAATCACTTGCCTTCTGCATGGAAACGTGAGCCCAGCAGGAAGCAGAATAAAGCACACTCGTCATGAGGGTCTGTCCAAATGCATCACGACTCCTCCAAGCACTGGGTCTGATGGGCTGTCTGTAGGGGCATCCAAGACCCAGTGGCTGGAAAAGTCTCTCTCATCGAAAATCACCTGCCATTTTCCTCCATGCCCAGCTGCAGATTTTCCTTCCACCCTAATTATCTTTCATGAATAATTGGGGAAAAAAATAATTGGTGGGTTTCAGTGAGAGTCGTACACCAATTACCGATGAAAGGTTTGGAGCCCTCTTCTCCCAGTCGCCTCATTTTAACATGACACTGACCGGAGTGGAAATAATTATCTTCGAGGGTCTAATTGCCTGCCCTTCAAAGGAGTCAGGGAAATGGGCCTGATGATAAAGCCACCGATAATTTTGCTGCGCGAATTACCATTCAAGGGCCCAGTGTGATAGCTGATCTCAGAGCGCTGGCTGTAGGCGGAGGGGGCGGGGGGGAGAGGGAGACCAACTAGGAGAGAGGCCAAGAGGGAGACACAGTTACACTGGGACGACGTGAAAGACCTCGAATTCTTTCCCAGCATTTCCCCAAAGCACGCTCCGTTTCACGCCCACTTTTCTCAGGGTAACGTGAAGCTGATGGGTCTTTCTCAGATACACACGGTGATCTTTCGAGGTGTGTGTGTTGCGGCCCTTCTCGATGGAGATGCTGATGCTTTTGAATCCTTTCACACGATGCTGCGTCATTAGGGTTCATCTAATCCAGATGCTCCTGCAGGAAGGGGGACCCCTCCCAGGGCCCAAGGGGGCTCTGGTCTAACACTCAGAAGTGAATTGTCTGAGGAGACACATGTGCTGGTGAAGCCAGAGGCTTTGTTGGGAAAGGTCACACCGGTGGAGAGCCGTGGGGTGAGGGAACCCGGCAGGACTGCCCTGCCACGTGGCTCCAGGCCCCAGGTTTTATGGTGGCGGAGTTAGTTTCCGGGTTGTCTCTGGGCAGTCACTCTGATTCAGGGTCCTTCCTGGTGGCCTGTGCACCGGTCAGCCAGGATGGGTTCTGGGAGGTTGGTAGGACACGTGGGCTGGGACCTCCTCTCTCCTTTTGATCTTTCCTGAATTCTTCTGGTTGGTGGTGGCTTGTTAGTTCCACGTTCCTTACGGGGACCTCCTGTCATAAAGTAACTCATGCAAGTGGTTACGATGGCGCCCGGGTGAGCGGTTTTGGTGTTTCCCCCAACAACGGGATACTAGCTCACAGGATGCGCTTCCTCTTGGTCACCTCATCACCGAGGACCGGCTCGTGCTGGGTGCCCGGGTGGGGCCTCGGGGCTCGTGTCGTGGCTGGGGACACAGGGAAATGGTAAAGCTGCCAGTAGACCTGAAGAGGCTGGCGGGCTACAGTCCGTGGAGTCTCCCGGAGTTTGACATGGCTGAGCGACTAACACTCCCTTTCACTGTAAGATCAGCCCCCTGGTGGGAAGCATTGGCAGCTGCCCTCTGTGAGTGGTCCTCGGAGGAGGGACCACTCCTCTCTGTAAGGGGTTCACGGTCGCTTTGTTTTTATTTATTCAACCATCACAATCCAGCCTTTATTTCCACCCACTGGGCTGGAGGCTTCTGGACACGGCAGACGACTGTGTCCGTGGTGGTGTCTGAGGATGGAAAGGAAAAAATTCAGGTTTAACTGTGCAGAAGGAGTCGCTAACACAGAAACCTTGAAAGTCCTCTAGGGGGACCTCCCTGGCAGTCCAGTGTGTATGAATCCGCCTTCCAGTGCAGGGGACTCCGTTTGATCCCCGGTCAGGGAATGAACATCACACATGCCTCGGGGCAGCTAAGCCTGTGCGCCGCAGTGCTAAAGAGGAAGGAATCGGGTTAGGAGAGAAATCCTGATTCCGGGATAGATAAGCATGGATGAATGCGCACACACAAACGGGGTGATCAATACGACTCGTGTGAATATAGGAGCACAGACCCACAAATGGTGCGGGGGGTGGGGTGTGTGTGTGCACGCGTGCATGCGTCTGAAGGAAGGATGGGTGGATTATGGAGCATTTGGTATCGATGGATTTGAATCCGTAAAGCTCTGCTTCATTTTGCAAGTTCACCAGCACAGCCAGGACCACCTCAGGGTCCCCAGGATCCCACTCCCCTCCTAGGGGACCTCCTCCATCCTCCTAGGGACCCTTCCACCCTCGCAGGGAGTCTTCTGGGGTGGCGGCTGCTTTCAGAAAGGTGCCTGTCACCCAGGATGTTATAAAAACCTCATCCTTCTCTTTAGGCAGCTCTCAGGAACATGAGAAAATGCTGTGCTCCCTGCCTGGGTGGAATTGAACCTTGGGCTGAAGTTGCACCCTGCAGCTTTGCTGGCAAATCCAATGAGGATGAATTAAGTGCAATATTCACAGGGTTGATGTGAATAGGATTTAAAATAATACAGTTCACTAGATTATGTTCCTTGTGACTTCCCCACCCCCACCCTTCAAAATAGTATTCCAGCCTCCAGTCTAATGGCAGAACCACTTTCCTTTCTCAAAACACCCACCTCGCCGTGTCCCCATCTCCTCCCTCTGCAGTGATTTGCTGTGTCTTTCCTTTTTTGGGTTTTTATTTAAATAAATGTTTATATACTTGGCTGTGTGGGGTCTTCGTTGCAGCATGTGGGATCTTCACTGCATTGTTCGTGGTCTTGCGTTGCAGCGCAGGGACCCTCTAGTTGTGGCGTGAGGGCTCAATTGCTCCGTGGAATGAGGGCTCTTAGATCCCTGACCAGGGTTCGAACCCATGTCCCTGCATTGCAAGGCGTATTGTTTTTTCTTCTTTTGAGCTTTCCTGTTTTGTGTTGGGGCGTGGCGATTAACAACCCTGTGATGGTTTCAGATGCAGAGCAGAGGGGCTCAGTCGCACACACAAGTATCCACCCTCCCTGGAAGTGGATTCTTCATCCCTAGGCCGCCAGAGAAGGGCTCGTGTGCCCCTCTTCCTACTGTGCTTGAGACACAGGCCCCCGCCCTGGTGTTCTGGGTGTGGGGTTTCCTCCCTCCCCCAGTTTATGTAAACCAGAGCCTCTGTACCATCCCTTAGTGTCACGTGAGGGATGAAATGATCAGGCCATATTTTAGGAGAAAGAACGAGCTGGGCCTGGACCCAAGCCTTGCCGTCCGTGTCCTGCTCATTTCCTCCACTGTCGGGTGGGAGACCTTGGCTGCCCTCTTCCTCCTCGGGGAGGGGGACGGGCTAGGGCCCCTGCTCCATGTGGCCGGTATAGACAGCACTCCATGTGGCCACCATGTCCCCCCTTCACCACCCCGTCAAGAGCTCTTCTGCTCACATGTCGACAGCTCTCTTTCCCTCTGAGTTGTCCCCGGTAGTTTCTCTGGGAGCAAAGTTCTGAAGGTGAAAGCAGGGGACAAACACCTAAGTTAGTTTTTTTTTTTTTTTTCTGGCTTGATCACTTCTGCTCCTATATCAGAGATTCACCAGAGCTGGAATTACCAAGCAGCAAGTCTTCCCCTTTCTCCTGGCATGAGGTCTGTTGAGCATTCCAATCAGCCTTGGAAACAGATGCACGAACTCTTCCTGCTCTGAGCATCCGGCCTTGCTGGGGAGGGGCCCCTCCCCGGATCTGGTCTGGGGCTGGAAGGGGGGCCGGGCAGCGAGCAGGGATGGCCCTGCATCTGGCAGGGCAGGCGGAGTGGGCTCAGGATTCTTCTTTTTGCTGGGAGCAGCCGTCAGCCACGCTCAGTCTCTCCCAGAGGCAAACATTTCAGTGGTTGTTTCCCACCTGCTGTTCCCTTGTTCCACCGTCAGCCGTCAAGACTTCATCGCAACTGTGGCTTTTGTCTTGATTTAAAAAAAAAGCTTGCAGTTGAAAGGAGGAAATCCTTTTCAGAAGAGGCAAAGGGATAAGAGAGAACCCGTTTTCAGGGCATAGAATCCAAGGGCGAGGCGATCCTTGTGGGTGCTGGAGCCGGGAATGCAGAGCTGTTTTCTTTTTGAGTCACTGAGTCGTGTTCTGCTGTACTGTGGCCCCATGGCTGCTCTGTTCATGGGATTCTCCAGGCAACAATACTGGAGTGGGCTGCCGTGCCCTTCTCTAGGTGATCTTTCCAACCTAGGGATTGAACCTGTGTCTCCTGCGCTGCAGGCAGATTCTTCACCGTGAGCCACCAGGAAGCAGGACTCACGGTCCATGTTTATTTGTTCTGCTCTGCCTCCCCTCCGAGGCCTCTCATTTCCATTTTCCTTCTGCTTTCTCCACTCTGCAAACCTGCTTTGCCAGCTGCGTTACAGTGAGGTGAGGGCTACCCCACAGCTCCCAGGGTATGTGTCCTCCATTCAGGAGGACGGTTGAGCCTGAGAAGCTGCCAGGATGGGTGAGTTGTACCTGCCTGGTCCAGATGACCACCCCTAGGGACACGGTGAAGCACTCCTGTATCCCAGCGTCTCCCACTTGGGGGAAAGCCGCCTCGGAGGATGTGGCTGAGGTGTGGGTGGGGATCTGGGGACCCACCCCAAAAGATCTGTCAATTTAGACTGTGGGTCTCAGCTTCCAGCCCCCTGTCACCTCCAGGACTCTGTCCTCTGGGTGGGCTCGCCTGCCTCCTTCCTGCCCCCAGCACTCAGACAGGAGCAAAACTGCTGCTATTGCTCATCTCCCCCCTGCAGATCTCCCTGTGGTGGGCGTCCTGTCTGCAGCCAGGGAGGGCGGATTGCCGGGGAATTTTGGAAATAACTAGGTAAAGGATCCTTGGAGTAGGAGATGGCTTCCCACTCCAGTATTCTTGCCTGGGAAATCCCATGGACAGAGGAGCCTGGTGTGCTGGAGTCCATGGGGTCCCAAAGACTCGGACATGACTGAGCAACCGAGCATGCCACGCAGGTAAAGGATATCATAGGCGCATTAGCAGGTAGATCTTTTCCAATTAAAAGATCCGTGAGACTGCAAAATGATGCTTGGGATTAATCAATAGCAGCGTTATCTTTGGACCCACTTAACAAGCAACCCTGAATCTGCAGGAAGTGTGGCCCCTGGAGGAGGAGGGGGTCTCTCTGCATCTGGAGAACCTCTGGCTGTGTGGACGGGGCCACCTCTTGGCTGCTTACCTTTGCTTTGGCTTCGAACCAAGACTGGAAATGGATGAGTGGTGATTCAGGAGTCTAACCATGATGCTTTGCAAGTGCACAGATTACTTCAGGGCACTCTGTTCTCAGAGGCAAAGCCAGGAATAATTTCCTGCCTTAGAGCCATTTGACCCCCCGGCAGTTATCGCAAGACCCTTGCAGGTGGATGATCGGAGTCTGGACAGGAATATTTACCCACCTGCACTGTGAGAGCAGTGTGTAAATGCAGGCCATTCAGAGATATTCCAGGATGCTTGTTAGAAGTGAAGGGCATCTCCAAGCCTGTGCGTGGATTGATGTTGAAACAGACAGACTTTGTTGTGGTGTCAGCGTTTCTCAGCATGCTCTGCTGACCCCTGCACATCAGTATCACCTAAAACACTGAAGATGTGATTTCTTCTCTGTTTTAAATCTACTGAAGAACAAAGTTATGACCAAACTAGACAGCCTATTGAAAAGCAGAGACATTACTTTGCCAACAAAGGTCCGTCTAGTCAAGGCTATGGTTATTCCAGTGGTCATGTATGGATGTGAGAGTTGGACTGTGAAGAAGGCTGAGCACTGAAGAATTGATGCTTTTGAACTGTAGTGTTGGAGAAGACTCTTGAGAGTCTGTTGGACGGCAAGGAGATCCAACCGGTCCATTCTAAAGGAGATCAGTCCTGGGTGTTCATTTGAAGGAATGATGCTAAAGCTGAAACTCCAGTACTTTGGCCACCTCATGCGAAGAGTTGACTCACTGGAAAAGACTCTGATGCTGGGAGGGATTAGGGGCAAGAGGGGAAGGGGACGACAGAGGATGAGATGGCTGGATGGCATCACTGACTCGATGGACGTGAGTTTGAGTGAACTCCGGGAGTTGGTGATGGACAGGGAGGCCTGGTGTGCTGTGGTTCATAGGGTCACAAAGAGTCGGACACGACTGAGCAACTGAACTGAACGGAACTGAACTGAAGAACAAAGTAGGTTTTTTAAGTGCAGGTGTAGAAAAATCTGCAGGTTAGATTAAGCAAAAAAAAAAAAACCCAAACTACAAAACGGGATGGGTAGGAAAAAGAACTGTTAAACAGGACAGTAATTCTGGTATTAGTCTAATTTTTTCTGTGAAAGAGTGCAGGAGGATCTGTGATTCCTGATACCTAGGGAAGGGAGACTCCAGGTTTCCATTTCAACCTTTCCTGTCATCCACTTAAAAAGTTAGTCACAACCTAAAAGCCGAGAGGTTTTTTTTTTTTTTTAATATTTATCTGGCTGCAACAGGTCTTCACTGCAGCATGTGGATCTAGTTCCCCGACCAGGGGTTGAACCCAGGATCCCTGTGTTGGGAGTGTGGCATCTTACTGGACCACGAGGGAAGTCCCGAGAGTTATGTTTTATTCAGTGGGAATTTTTAAGACTTCATCTCAGAGGACAGCATCTCAGGTGACCCCGAGATAACTGCTCTGAGGAGGCGAGGGGAGGAGCCAGGTTATATAGAAGTTTTGCCACAAAGGGCAGGTATTCGGAAGATCAAAAGATTATTGTTAATTAAAGAAGACCAGATAGCCCAAGTGAAGGACCATAGCGCTTTTCTGTGTGTGGGAAGATGTGAGAGTCTGGGCTCGATGGAATCATTCCTTCCATGCGCATCTCAGCTCTCCTGGGCAAGTATCCTGCGTTTCTTCAGGTCCTGAGCTCCCCCGGGCTCACCGCAGGGAGTGGCTGCAATCTGATGGCTGTTAGTTTGCAGGTATTTTTCTCCTTCCTGAGTGCCCTTAGGCTCACACTGGAGGGCTGGGAGAGCTGATGGCTGTGACGTGCTTGTTTACTGATACGGCAGCAAATATTTCACTTCTCACTGTTCTGCTTGTCTTTCTAACCACGTATCTCTAGCTTATGCTTTGGAATGTCAGCAGGGATTATCTGGGCAGTGGGATTACATTACCATTTTCTTTTCTTCTTTATGCTCTTTTCCGATTGAGAAAAAATCAATTAAAAAAAACTGCCATTTAAAAACAGGAATCTGCCTTTGGCTTTCAGAACCAGTTTCCCCGGGGGAAGAAGCCCAGGGTTGCATATTTAACATGTACACCAGTCTTTGAGAATGTGGAGGAGGAGAGCATGCCACCCCAAAATATGCCCCTTGGGTGTACTGATTCTTTGGAGCTGAAATGGCAGATGCAGGAAGGGCTCTTGGACCTCCCTCTTTCTACCTAAGAAACAGGACATAAAATTGCCGGTGAGAAAGAGGCCTTAGGAGGCGCAGAAGGACTCTTTGGCTCCAGAGACAAGTTTAGAGCTCCTCTGCCCAGAGGAGGGACCACAGAATCTGTAACAAGCCTTCCCCAAACCACCCTTTTCTCCCATTAGTTCCCGCATGTATTGACCCCCATGTATCATTCCTAAAAGCCTAACTGTCTCTTCCTTTGTCTGTCTTTCTCTCCAGATGTGTTATTCTTGGATAAGATGCTACAGCAGCCCCAAGCTCTACCCACCCCTTTGAGTTACTCATCCCTGAGTTTCCCCTCTGTGCGTGCGTGCTGCACATGTTGATAAGCTCTGTTTTTTTCTTGTTCGTCTGTCTTTGTTGGCTTAATTTACAGGCCTCAGGCACCGAACCTAAGTGGGTAAAGGATTTTTTTCCCTCCTTCCCTACGAGAACCTGGCTCTTCCAGATACTTCCAAATGGACTTCCTGACCAGTGCGCGAGTCTGGCCCATCAGCGGGTGCTGCTTGCTGCTGGCTCGTGACTTCATTGCTTCCATCCTTCCTCTGATGCTTCTTCATTTGGGATCCATGAAGGGAAAAAGCTTAGTCTTCTCTAAAAATGCCTTTATTTTGCTCTGACTCTTGAAAGGGAAAATTGAATTGCATTTAAATTTCTAGGTTGACAGAAATGTTTATTTCCTTTAGCACTTTGACAGTATTATTCTGCATGATTCCATTCAGACAGCTTTCATCAAACTGGAATTGTGTTATATGTTGTATATTCTCTGCGGGCATCATAAAAATCCATATGACAGCAGCCTCATTTCAGTTTTATGTCTGCTTATGTTTTTCACTTGTTTGGTGTTTTTTATTTTTAGGATGTTAATATGTCTGCTTTGTCTTCGTTACATGTGCTTCTTTTCAGTGGTTTTAATTTCTTCTCTTACGGCTTTCATCAAGTTGCATGTGTGTGCACTAAGTCACTTCAGTCATGACTGACTCTTTTGTGACCCTGTGGACTGTAGCCTGGTGGGCTACAGGCCAGAGAGGCTCCTCTGTCCATGGGATTCTCCAGGCAAGAGTGCTGGAGTGGGTTGCCATGCCCTCCTCCAGGGGATCTTTCCGAGCCAGGTATCGAAACTGCATCTCTTATTGTCTCCTGCATTGTCAGGTAGGTTCTTTACCACTAGCGCCACCTGGGAAGCCCTGTTATCAAGTTAGGCATATATATATATATATATATATATATATATTTATGTACATATTTGAGGCACAGTTGATGTGTAATATTCCCTTTCTCTGTTGCAGGCTCAGATGTGCATTTGAAACCTTTTTGGCTTGTTTATTTCATGCATATTTCTAGGTGTTTGTGGAGGGAGATTTCGGTTTTATCTTAATTGTTAGTCTTGCTGGAAACCTACCTATCTCCAGCAGAGACTCACGTCTGCAAAGCAATCCTGCCCGCGTCCAGTGCTCAGTGGTTGGCGGGGCCTTTGGGTCCCAGGTTCTGCCAGGCAGCCGGTCATCCTTCAGCCTCTCTTCCTGGAGTTTCATGAACTTGTGTGTTTTTCAAGACTTGTGATTTGACATTTCCATACATTGGACAAGGAAATAAACATATGAACAAATGTTCACTCTTCCCAAGACTGACCCGTGAGCCGTGTTCGTACTCCTGTTAAGCTGGTAGGCTGGGGGGGAATTTTTGAGTGGGGGGACTCACGTTGAAAGCAGTGAGTTCATCCATGAATATTTCTGGGATCCAATCATCTTTGTTTTGTGTGGCTTGAAGAAGGCATGTCTTGATGGTGAGGATCCTGGGAGGTGTTTTCCAGGGGAGTCCAGCACATTCTGAACACGGCTTAGGGAGCCCAGCGAGGCGGCAGGGGTTCTCCTGTTAACCCTTTCACCGTCTGCAGTGGGCGAGAGGCCAGGACGTGTCCAGCTTGAGCTAAGCCCAGCCTGCCCCATGGCAGACAGCGCTGTGGGAAAAGCCCACACCCGTTGGGTTGCATTTCTCATGGGGTGAAACTTGTTCTCTTTATATCAGGATTCCTTGGGGAGCTCAAAAAAGATCTGCCACAGTCAGCTCTCCTAGGATGGGGAACCTGCCTTTGAGAATTCTTCAAGTGATTCTCACTCATATTACAGAGCGAGAATGCCTGTCCTGGATTCTTGCCGTGAGGAAGTGATGGGAGAACGTATGCAATCCTAAGGATCTTTTGGGCAAACAGAATTTCCTCTGGGATGGAGAGGCAATAGACAGAGAAAACTGGAGCTCGCAGGCCGCTCTGTGCCCGGCTGTGGTGATGAGGAGGGGAGATTCAGTTCAGTGGATTTTCAGAAACCTCATCTTTAGGGGTGATTGTGGAGGGGGGTGTGGAGGGAGGCAATGGTTTAAAACTACTTGCTGGCAAGAAAAGACAGCGGGGAAAGAGGACAAGAGAAAATCTAACCGAGCATTAACTTTCTCGGCGTTTGAGTTAAAACGTTGCCTGGGTTTCAATTAGCTGAGCACCTTCTTCCCCATCCCTGGTTAATCGTCGGTTGCCATGACAGCATGCTCCCTGCTTTCCTAGCCCCCCACCCCCACCCCGCTAACTGCCTCTGGCGCCAGCGGTCCCGCAGGCTTGGCTGAGCCCAGACCCGACACCTCTGCAGGCTCAGGGCTGCAGGGGCATAATCGGGAACAGATTTTGGTGGGCAGGGGAGAACTTGCCACTTCAGGGGTTTAGGCTGGATAACTGCTCCATTCTGATAATGCCAAGAAAAGTGCCAGGTAGCCCTTTCTGGGTTGGATATTCGGTTCTCAGGAATGGTTGTGAAGGGCCTGGCAGGTTATCCCGTGGGCAGAGTGCAGGACCCTGCCCCCTCCCCTCCACACTCCCTGCCCCCCGCCCCCCTGCCAGCGTCCCTCCCTGGGTTTCCCTGGGCTCCTCTCGGAACAGGGTTTCTCAGTGGAGGTTCCTTGGGTTTTCTGCGCTGACGCTTGCTCCCATGTTCCTCATTTGGTAAGTGAGGGTGATTACGGAATCTGTCATCCGAAGAGCGATCGCAAGAGGAGGAACGCATCTGAGGTGTAAGGTGACATGTTCCATTTAGTGCAGAGGGAGCAAAATGACAAGAAGACCCCCAAGTGAAGACGCCCAGTGAACAGCTGGTGAGGGATCTGGGCTGCGCGTAACAAGCTTGGGCATCCGTTCTTTCTAATATATATTTTATTTATTTTTGGCTGCTCTGGTCTTAGCCGCGGCATATGGGAACTTTAGTTGGGGCACGAGAAGTCTTAGCTGTGGCATGTGGGATCTAGTTCCTCGACCAGGGATCGAACCCAGGCTGCCTTCGTTTTGAGCACAAGGTCTTAGCCCCTGGACCACCAGCAAAGCCCCTGGGATTCCATTCTTAATGGGTTTTCATTGTGTTTTCCTGGACCCTTCTTTCTCCCCGAAGCTTTGTTTTCTAGAATGCCTGTCGTACCTGCAGAGTCCTGAGCCCTGCCCAGGTCTACCATGAGTTCCGAGAATCTGAACTTAAAGTTTTATTTTAAAGTATAATTTTTATAGAAGTTATTTAGGTGTCATTTCTTTTTAAATGTTATTTTATTATGGTAAGAATACC
Organism: Bos mutus; assembly: GCF_027580195.1. NCBI lineage: Eukaryota > Metazoa > Chordata > Mammalia > Artiodactyla > Bovidae > Bos > Bos mutus. Next base: position 5,022,145 of record NC_091635.1, on the reverse strand, counting down.
TCAGGTGAGATCTACTCTCCCTTGCCAGATTTTTAAATGTAGGACACGTCAGAATTGACTGTTGGTGCAACAGGTCTGTCGTGCTTAACTGAAATTTTATGCTCTTTGATACTGAGGACAGAATATAGCCTGCCAGATCAGTAAACAAAGGATGCTGGGGGCCATCAGACCATCCACCACTGTAGCCGCCCTGGGCTGCATACCCTGAGGGGATGCAGGACGGAGAAAAACGGGATCCTGGCCCTGGACAGTGAAGGTGCGTTTCGAAGGCATGATTTCAATGAGCCTGACTCTTGCATCTTCCGATACAGAGGCAAGCGCTGAATTCATTAACTTGAGATGCCTGTTTTTCTCTTTTGCCATTTCCTTCTCCAGTGCATGAAAGTGAAAAGTGAAAGTGAAGTTGCTCAGTCGTGTCCGACCCTCAGCGACCCCATGGACTGCAGCCTTCCAGGCTCCTCCATCCGTGGGATTTTCCAGGCAAGAGTACTGGAGTGGGGTGCCATTGCCTTCTCCATTTCTTTAATTAACACTAGTCTTTTGATGTTCTGACTACCTGTTTTTGTTTGGTTTTGTTTTCAAAAACTTCTGTGTTTCCTGACTTCTCCCTTACCTCTTCAAAGCAGTCCTTCAGTGCTGAATGGACAGAGGAGCCTGGCAAGATTCAGTCCATGGGGTCACAGAGAGTTGGACACAACTTAGCAACTAAACAACAATAACAACAACAACAAAATATTCATATATATATATATATATGTGTGTGTGCGTGTATGAAAGTAAATCTGAAAATGGAAATACAATGGTTTAATGAAATAGCATCAGAATATTATTTATTTATATTACATAGATCACATGTATATTTATATATGTATGTCTGCCTGGCTTCCCTCATAGCTCAGTTGGTAAAGAATCCGCCTGCAATGCAGGAGACCCTGGTTCGATTCCTGGGTCGGAAAGATCTGCTGGGGAAGGGATAGGCTACCCACTCCAGTATTCTTGGGCTTCCCTTGTGACTCAGCTGGTAAAGAATCTGCCTGCAATGCAGGAGACCCAGCTTCAATCCCTGGATTGGGAAGATCCCCTGTAGAAGGGAAGGGCTACCCACTCCAGTATTCTGGCCTGGAGAATCCCATGGACTGTATAGTCTATGGGGTCAAAAAGAGGGGACATGACTGAGTGACCTTCACTTTCACTTCACTTTCACTCCTGCCTGTCTAGCTATCCGTCTATGTCTGTCTGTCTGTCTACATATTACAGCTTTCTCTGGATCATAAGCAGGTATGCTGGTGACCTACTTTGCTCCCATCTCCTTAATTGTCACATATTTTTTTAGGAAGTGAAAACTGGTATCACTGTTAACCTAAGTAAACTGCATTAGATCAGTAACTCTATTTTTTTTTTTTTTTTAATGAAAGAAAAAAAAAAGTTGCTTTGTAGTTCCAAGAAAAATTGACCGTATCTTGAAGGGCACTGGCCTGCTCCTTTTATTGATGGAAAGTTCCTCTTGTCTTTAGCGGCACGTGGTCCCTCCTGTAAGTTGAAAATGTCAACGCGACTGTGGAATTGTGAAATGTTCACATTCCAATCGTGGCCTGCTTCTGCATTGCGGGTGTGGGGCGTTGGGATTGGACAGTGCTTGAAAATTCTGCACCAGGTTCGATGGTGATCTAATTTTTTCCTCCTTCACTACGAACCTCCTGCTTTTGGCGGTTTAAGTGAAGAATGGACTGGGTACTCTAGCCATGCCATTAACCTTTCTTTCATGTTTTTATAAATGGAATACAAGTTCACCGTGGGAGCTGCTGAGATGGACAGGTTTTGCGCTGTAGTTGCTGTGTGCCTGCCAGGGGCCCCACACCCATCTCCTCGCACCTGAACTTCGGGGCGGGCAGCATTAGCATCCCCACGTGGAGATGGAGACCAAGGTCCCTGGGTACCGAGCGACGTCCCTGAATGTAGAACCAGGACATGGTGGGACCGGGATGAGAACCTGGGTGGCCCAGGAACCGGCTCCTTGAAAGCAAGTGAACTGACTTCATCCGGTCCCCCAGCACCACTCCTCTCGCGTCCTCCATGCCCAGTGACGCCAAGAGTCCTCTGGGTCATTAGCTCAGAGAAGAAGGGGCAGAGAGAAGCCTGGAGGGGTGAGAAAAGAGGAGAATGCCGGAGCACCTGCTGTGGGCGCCCGCCCGACTTGTCTCCCTGGTAGGCGGCTCCTGGAGGCCTGGGCGCCTTCGGCCAGTGACTCAGCCTGTGTCCGCCCCGTCCCCAGCTGCCCGCACCCACCACACGTTCTTTTCTTTGGTTGACAGTTCCCTAAGACAGGGGTCCCCACCCTCCGGGATCTAACGCCCGATGAGCTGAGGGGGAGCTGCTGTAATAATGATAGGAATGCAGTACACAATAAATGTGATGCATTTGAATCATCCTGAAACCATCCCCCCTACCCCCACCCCAGGGTCAATGGAAAAGTGGTCTTCCATGAATGTGGTCCCTGGCGCGAGAAAGGATGGGGACCAGTCACTGCCCTAAGGACTGAGAGAGACTGTTAGAGCGCCTCGGAGCAAAAAGATGATGCTGATCTGGGTGAGCACACTGCTGTCTCTCTTTCTCTCTCACACATGGGCACACCCACACACCCACACACACACACACACGGACACACACAGGTGCATATGCTGAAAAGGAGAGTCCAGAGGACCCACAGCCGTGGTAGCTTTCTTCCCCGATCATCCAGGCCGAGAAACAGGTGGCTCATGCGTCCAGGTCACTTTTGCTGATCTGGAGAGTGGGGAGGCGATGATGGAACTCGCAAACTCACACCAGACCAGCCAGAAACATCCCCCTCGCGCCTCCCCAGCCATGCCAGCAGGCTTTTCTTTCCACGGTCCACCCCCCACCCGCAAGTCAAACTTTGCAGAACTTCGCTGTTGCACAAGGTGCCCTGCAAACACCCGGGGTGGGAGAGTAGGTTTTCTTTACTAGTTGGGACCCTGATATTGGGAAACTTGTTTTCTTTTTCCTAACAGCGTGGGTAGCTGTGCTGAAGTTTACCCCTGCCCTCTGTCTGAAATGTTTCTTGAACAGATTAATAGCATGGAAATTCTGCTGGGGAAATATTTACCTGATTAGGAAAACAAGACCTTTAGAGACAGACATTTAGCTGCATTTCCATAATGTATAAATTATTTGCATCTCAATGTAATGCTAATTGCTAAGCCCATGCTGATTGGAAATGAGCCCAACTAACCCACGGATGTTCACCAGGGCCTTGATACAGCTTCACCCTTCCAGCCTCATAGGTTACGCCGGCACAGGGGCCCTTCTCAACTCAGAAAAGTGCAGGTGCTTCTGCCCCATGCAGGCTCTCCGTGGGAGGATATTCTTTGTGGTGACCTACATCCTCTCCCCCAGGGAAGGGATTTTGTCTGCTGATCCAGTGCCGTTTGCTTCCAGTGTGTCCATCGTCTCCTGGAATTTCCTCCTGGTTAGTAAGCTCCTCTGTTGAGAGGCTGCTCAACCCCTGGTCCGAACCCCCCACATAATTCCTTGTTATCCTTTTTTTACTTAAATTTTATTTTTGATGTGGACCACTTTTAAAGTCCTTATTGAATTTTCTACAACACTGCTCCTGTTTTATGGGGGGTTTTCGGCCGAGAGGCACGTGGGATCCCAACCCGGGATCAAAACCGCACCCCCTGCATTGGAAGGCAAAGTCTTAACCACTGGACCATAAAACACACATGTTTAGAACGTCATCTGTATCAGAATTACTGGGGTGAGCCTGGAGGGGCTACGTGGCTTGTACAATGCAGACTCCTGGGCCCTTCTCCCAGAGGCTCTAATTCAGTAGCTACCAGGAGGGGGTCCTGGAGTCATCTCTTAAGCGCCGCCACCATGCACAGCTATGGATGCTGTTCATTCTGCGCTTGGAGGTACAGTGATCTTGGCTAAGAGTCTTTATGCTCAGAGGTAGCGGAGCTGGCAGAGCAGCCTCTGTCAAAGGTGAAAGGGGGCCTAGGACTATGGAGCCCACACCAGCCGTTGAACACAAGCCCTGAAATAGATGCTGTGGTTTTGGATGCCTCCTCCTAGACCCGGTAATTCACAACCACTAAGACCAGGCAGGAGCCACCATCTTTCCCAGGGAGGCAGAGGGTCCTTTGCAAAGCTCCCCTAAACCTTCTTCTCCAAGATGCCCAAAGTTCTCCAAAATGCCCTCTCTCAATGTGGTGGTAGTCGCTAGCTGTGTCCGACTCTTTGTGATCCCGTGGACTGTAGCCCGCCAGGCTCCTCTGTCCTTGGAATTCTCCAGGCAAGAACACTGGAGCGGGTAGCCGTTCCCTTCTCCAGGGGATCTTCCTGACCCAGGGATCCCACCCGGGTCTGCCACATTGTAGGCAGATTCTTTACCATCCAAGCCACTAGGGAAGCCCTTCTCCAAAGAGGCGTCTAGAGCTCTTTGGAATCAAGTGTCTCCTTGCTGATGGATGCCCCAAAAGCCACGACGGTCCTTTCCCCACCGGGGAGTTTGCACTGAACACAGCATGTCGGGTCACCTACGGAGAACGAGCGATGGCTCTGGAGCCCACTTGGGGTATATTTTTTAGCGAACAATTAATTCACCAGAGATGAGTTCATGTTGATGAAACAGTTGTCTGTCCCTTTATAAAATAGAGGAGCTGACCTGGTAGGTGGACATTTTAATCTTATTGGAGATCCAGGCTCCACTGACGCAGAGTAGAAGTTATTATCATACTTAGCTATTTGGAACAAGCAGCGTTTTAGTGGGTGGTTTGCTTAATAGGATGAGAAATCTTTAGCTAATAGAGAACCCATTTCTTCTTCTGATGTACATTTAATTTTTTACCAATTATGCAGACCTATTTGTTTCGCCATTGTAGCAAAGCAATTGCTTATTCATAAGCATCAAAGCTAAGGCACGGATGACTTCCAGTGCCTGGAAAAATTGTGCAGACTTAAAAGACAAGGGGATCTAGTCAGCCTTCTTACACAGCACAGAGCCTCTAATGCTCCTGTGGATTGTGGATTATTAGAACGACAAATGGAGATATATCTATTATAGTTACTAAGGTTGTAAATTAAGTTTTTCTCGGTTGTGTCTGACTCTTTGCAACTCTGTGGACTATAGCCTTCCAGGCTCCTTCTGTCCATGAAATTCTCCAGGCAAGAATATTGGAGTGGGCTGCCATTCCTTTCTTCAGGGGATCTTCCTGACCCAGGGATCCAACCCTGGTGTCCCACATTGCAGGTGGATTCTTTACCATCTGAGCCACCAGGGAAGCCCCGATTAAGGTTTTCACCATGTTTCTTAAACTCCAGATGTGCCTCTGCCTAAAGGTTAGTAACTAAGCATAATAAATACTTCAGTGATCTTTCCATGAAGCTTCCTTGGTCTCTCATGGAATCTTTTCCTATCCTGACTTATACACAACCCACGTAGCAAGCACAGCCTTGAAAGATTTCTCGCTGAGACAAACGTGTGGCCACTTTCAGAGGAGAGTGCGCTCACAGTTGGCCCAATTTCTCCCTGACCTGGAACTCGGGCCTGAAATCGGGCACAGATAGGACTGTAGGTTAAAATGCAGGATATCCAGTCAAAATCAACTTTCAGATCAACAATGGGAACTTTTTAGCATAAGTATATCCCCTGCAGTATTCGGGATAAACTTATACTGAAAGGTTTTGTTTTATCTGAAATTAATGTGCAACTGAGCAGCACCCTTTTCATTTGCTAAATCGGGAAATTCTTGCAAGGGTCCTGTCCACACTAAATATTCTTGCTGTACAGGCAGACTTGTTTTATTGCATTTTGTTTATTGAACTTTGCAGATACTGCTTTTTTTTTTTTTTTAATAAATTGAAGCTTTGTGGCAACCCAATGAAAATGTTCACTTTGCACCCAAATCTTGGAGAAGGAAATGGCAACCCACTCCAGTGTTCTTACCTGGAGAATCCCAGGGATGGAGGAGCCTAGTGGGCTGCCGTCTATGGGGTCGCACAGAGTCGGACACGACTGAAGCGACTTAGCAGCAGCAGCACCCAAAAGGTGTACTGGAATGTTGATAGCAGGCCTCTTTAAATTTTTGGTTGTTGAGGTATAGTTGATTTCCAGTGTTGTGTTTAATTTCTGCTGTAGAGCAAAGTGATTCAGCTAAACATATATGTAGGTATATATATATACATCCTTTTGCATATTTTTCCGTTTTATTTTATCACAAGTTATTGAATACAGTTCCTTGGCTATACAGTAGGATTTTGTCTGTCCATTCTCTGTATAATGGTCTCCACTTGCTGATCCCAAGTCCCTAATACACCCCCCCACTCTGCACCACCACCCTGACAGCCGCTGGTCTGCTCTCTTATGTCTGAGAGTCTGGTTCTGTTTCATAAGCAAGTTCATCTGTGTAATAGTTTAGATTCCACACATACGTGATGTCATGCGGTATTTGTCCTTCTCTGGCTGACTTCGCTCGGGATGATAACGTCTGGGTCCATTGGGTTGCTGCAAATGGCTTTATTTCCTCCTTTTTAACGACTGCGTGATATCCCACTGCGTGTATCTCCACGTCTCCTTTATCCATCCCTCCGCTGCTGGGCGTTTCAGTTGTTCCCACTCCTGGCTACTGCGAATGATGCTGCTGTGAACATAGAGGTGCGTGCATTTTGTTGAACTATAGTTTTGTCCAGCACTTTTTTCTTAAGGGCACTTTTCTGTCCTGAGGAATGTCAAAAAGGAATTTAGTAAGTGGAGGCTGAAATTTCAACGTGACCAACTGGATCCATTTGTCTACTTTATGATATCCACTGCTCCCAGCTCCATCTCGTTACTCACTGACACGCGTAAGTGGATCACAGGAAAATTACTCGTGTCTCTAAGGGATTGTCTAATCCTATTCACGTTCCTTACAGAGACCTCCCTTGCACAACGGAGGAAAGTAATATGCCTGGAGCTATGAGAAATGTCCGCTTTTATTTGTAGTCAGAGGGGAAATGTCATTTCCCCCATAAATAGATACATTTATTTTTAAATGAAAAATACTCAGGCTGACTGAAAAAAACAGCATGATGAAAACTTGCAGACCCTGCTCAGAGGACTGTAAATGGAGTGGCCTTTCCGGAAATTGGTTAGACCAACCTGTCAAGGCCCTTGGATCAGCAGTTCAACTTCTGGGAATTTGGTTCAAATTGCTGATTGTTTATATAGGTTAAAGATTCTGCAGTGATATTTTTAGGGAAAAGAAAAATTTAGGAATAGCCTAAATGCCCAGTGGTTTGAGAAGGTGAACAGTAATTTGTACCACTTGAAATGCTTCTAAGGGTTTTTAATCATATGGGGGAAATGTTTGTGTTGTGTTCAGTGGGAACAAAAATAGTCTGCGGTTGTATAATGTGATCATCCCAGTTATGTAAAACCACTTGAAAAAGTGTGGAAGGAAATACAGCAAACTCAAAAAAAATGTTTTTTCAGCTGATGTGATTTCAATTTTCTTCTGTATACTTGTAAGTTTTCCAAGGTTGCTTAAGTCTGCATTTGTATCTTTAGAAATAAGGTTATTAGGAGGAGAGTTTGTGCTGGGGGGTCCTTGCCCAATGGCAGGATGGATTGAATGGCTAACCAGCCCTGCCTTGACCAGTTAAAACCATTAAATGTATTAAATTGATGACATTAAATGAATGTCCTGCCTGGTTTTACGCCGGGACTTTACATTTGGAGCCGATGTGATGCTATTTCCACGGGGTTCTGGGCGATCTAAAGACAGTCCTGGGTGAATGAGTGTGTAAGGAATTTCTTCCAGGAAAGGCATGAACATCTTTTTTCCTTCCGTTTCCTCTTGGCTCTTGATCAGCGATAGACTGCGTTCTGTCACCCAGCCATCACACCCCGCCTTCCCTGTTCCTCACAGCTGAGTCACCTTTCAGGTGCCCGACAGGTTCCAAAGACAGGACTGAAGGCAGAATGTTGAAGCATCAGAATCTTCCTCCGCCCTTGAAAATCCTTTTTTTCTCCCTGAAACCACCGGGACTTTCCTCTTCCCCACCACGATCAAAAGCCAGGAATGAGTTTGGTTTATCGCTCCATCTCCAAGGCCGTCTCTCCTTTCTTTGGAAATGGAATCAGAAATTATCCTGAAGAGGTAATACTTACTGAAAGATGGAGAGGGAGCCCTGGGTCAGTGAAAGGAATCTTCTCTGGTTTATTTTCAAATGCATCTCTCTTGCATTTGCGTTTGTGGAAGGCATGTGACAAATCGCATCTCCGTTGCAGTTCAATTTCAGGAAACCAGTTGTTGGCCAGGAGTAATTTATGAGCAAGCAAGTAAGCACCGGAATGTTTAAGGATCTTTTGCACTGAGATTCCCCATCTCCCACCATTTGCAGTACGAGTTGTTGTTGTTGTTTTTTAATATCTTTTATTTTATTTATTTATTTGGCTGAACCAGGTCTTAGTTGCAGTGCGTGGGATCCAGTTCCCTGACCAGGGATTGAACCCCGGACCCCCTTGCACTGGGAGCCAGAGTGTTAACCACCGGACTACCAGGGAAGTCCCAGCAGTAGGAGCTTTTCCTCACTTGCTAAGCTCTGCTTCCTGGGGTAGGCCAGCCCTTTTACACGGTCCAGTGGTGTGTGTGAATCGTGAAGCTGGAAGACAGAGTTAGTGCCCGAAGTGAAGGAGGAGCTTTCCTGGGGTGGATGGGAGGGAGCTGAAGGAGTACGCCCCCATGTGGCGAGAGAGAAGCACTGCGCCTTTTAACATCCGGGAAACCGAGAGCAATGACTCAAATGAAAAAGAAAAGGATAGATTTGGGACTGAACAAAAATGCCCTGGAGCCATTAAAAACTAGAGTCCCAGAGGCTAAGGAATTTAGAAAATATTTCTGTAGTCTTAAATGAAACAAGTGGAATATGAAACTGTATATTAAGATGTGTAAGCCACATACACACTGCTGTATTTAAAATGGATAACCCACAAGGGCTTCTCCGGTGGCTCAGCAGTAAAGAATCCCCCTGCTGATGCAGGAGACAGGAGATGCGGTTCAGTCCTGGGTGGGGAAGATCCTCTGGAGGAGGAAATGGCAGCGTGCTCCAGAGTTATTGCCTGGAAACTCCCATGGACAGAGGAGTCTGGCGGGCTATGGGCCACAGGGTCGCAGAGCCCGATGTGACTGAGCACAAGCATCGCACAGCAAGGATTTAGGAAGAAGGAGTTTTTTCCAGGGACCTGAAGCGTTCTGTGTGTAGCGGACGAGAATTTGCCTACTTGTGCTAATTCAACCAGATCATCTCCAGTAATATCTTGGGGACATTTCTAAAGCTCCTGTGGCTGATGATCTGTTAATTAGCGTTCCTCTTATTCTCTGGTGGCCTGAGCGTCCATCTCCGGGCCTATTATTGATGGATTTGGTCGATTACATCATCACAGGGGCAGCAAACATCCTGTTCCTGCTGAGTCTGGGCCCATGGGGGACGAAATGAAGACTACCTTGGCGTTTATCTAGCAAGATGAAGTCTGAGGTCCTTGAATCTGTAAGGACTCATTGTTCCAAAATCTTCCTTGTATTTTTTTTTTTGGAAAGATGATAGAAAGTCCCACCTTACTTTCTGAAGCATCGCTGATGGGAAGTGATTCAGAGCCTGTGATCTGAGGACATCAGGCCCTTTCACAGGGGAGGAAGTCACACCCCAAGGGGAGGGGGCTTATCTCCTCTCTCCCCAACTTCCCCAGCTTGTGCCCACCAGACCCCGCTCTGTTTTTTGCTGTACAGCATGGTGTGTTGGTACAAGCATCATGTCCCTTGTTTGGGGGAGAAGAAAGAAGGGGACAAATGTGTGCAATAAAGTCACCTCGTGATTCAGCTGGAAAAGGGAGCCTTGGTCTGGTCTGTCTGTTCCCTGTGGTCTTCATTCTCACATTTAGCAACGGGGTGCCCCCCCGGCAGGATGAAGAGCGGGGCGGCAGGCTGAGCCCCGGCCTTGGGCCCCTTCCGGGTGTGGGTGTGTAGATGCTTGAGTTTAAGTTTTTAAAACATTGGGCTTTGATGATGGGCAACTTTGAAGTCTTTCCACCTTCTTTAAAGGATTGTAACCCAGTGTCCCTGGCTTGGTGTTAATAAATATATCCTACGGACAGCGGCTTTATACTTAAAACAGTAGATCTAACGGGTTAAGAAATAGTGTCTTCATGGTTTCAGGTTTGTGGACGAGCGGGAGTGATTATAGATATGAGGTTTCCACGGAGCCTTTTCTGCCTCTGGTGATGCAAGCTCACTGGGTCTCTCTGAACTTAAGTGTCTTGGATTTCAAGTTCCTAAATGTCACTGTGGTGGGGGCGGGCTGCAGTCCATGGGGTCTCAAAGAATCGGACATGACTGAGCGACTAACACACACTCTTGTGAGCATAGGGGTAGGTCACCACGCCACCCCCAACTCCCGGTCAACCGCAGGGCCCTGGTTAAGAGGTGGCTTCTGGAGGCAAAGGACCCAGCTGGACTCCTGAATCCAAGATGAACTCAGGACTTGGAATTCAGGGCTGTGACTTGGAACCAGCTGCTCTACCTCTCTGTTCTTTAAGCTCCTCGTTTGTTGAAGGGGATCATCTCTACCTCATGGGGCTTTTTTAAGGAAGGAGGATTTGTTGAGACTAAGTTCTCAGTATTACCCCCATGTCACTGGTGAGGTTTTTCATTCCTAAACCCGACATCGGCTGTTTCTTCCGCAAAACGTCCTTCCCCTTTGCCAAATCCTGCTTGAAAAGTGCCCAGACCTCTCCTCTCCCAGGAAATCTCACGGGTCGATCCCTGATCCCACACCAGGCTCAGCTGTTGCCTCTGTTAAGGGGTCACCCTTTGTCTGCGGTGCTGGCATCTTACTGGACAGAGTGTGAAGATTTAACCAGCCTTCCCAGGAGAGGCGAGAACATTCACGGCTGGGGACGCACCCTTCGTCTCGGTGATGATTTATCTGGACTAATGTTCCTCGTTGCAGGCTCATTAGCAACTGTTATCAAATGCTGGCTTATTTACCTTTCCCAGCGCATCAGACGTTCGCACCCTCCCGTTTCCCACCAGGGAAAGGCAGCCACATCCGTGTTCACACTTCGGCGAGGACCCTGAGGCGAGGTGCGCATCCTCGCCTGGGTTTATCAGTCTTTACACCTCTCGATGTTCCTGTTAAACGTGTGTTTGGTGGTGGAATTTGCTCACGAGGCTCCTGGCTCCGTTGCTGTCTGTGCGTCACTTGCAGGAGGTCTAGAGTCGGATCCTTCTGTGACAGTGACAGATATGAGCGTGGCCTCCCCATGCTTTTTTGGGACAGTGCACTTCTGTCCCTTCGATTCAAGAGCGTGATCCATGTCCAACCGTCTGTCCTTCCTGAAGTTATGAAAATCCCAAAGGGAAGAGTTATTCCTTTATTTTATTTTATCTCTATCAACTCCCACCAGAGAGCATCCCTGTTGGGGCTGTGTATTCAGAGGAGAATCCGGGTGTCCACTGACTGGCCCCGGAGACAGCTGAGTGCCCCCCATCACTGCACAGCTTCCTCTGTGCCCAGCACTTAGGCCTGCTTGCTTGTGCCTTTGGTGTTTATGGACTTAAAATCCCACGCATTTTGTTCAGTTCCACGACAAGCCTCTGTAGCCTGAGTTATCAGGTATTGTCAACAATTAAAAAAAAAAAAAACGAGGTGTGCCGAGAAGCACACACCTGTGCACACACACACGAAGATCATCTAATATTGGAGGCAAGAAAGACGGTACTAGACTTCCCCGATGGAGCAGTGCATAAGAACCCACCTGCCAGTGCAGGGGACACGGGTTCGATCCGTGGTCTGGGAAGATCCCTCGTGCCTTAGAGCAGCTCAGCCTGTGCACCACAGCTGCTGAGCCCACGTGCCTAAAGCCTGTGCTCTGCAGCAAGAGAAACTCTGCTCCGAAACTGGAGAGTAGCCTTCGCTCGCCATGACTAGAGAAAAGCCTGAGCAGGAACGAAGACCCAGCGCAGACAAACTAATTAATTTAAAAAAGATAGGCGGGTCCAGGGGTAACTGCATACTTGCGCGTGTGCACACACACACACACACACACACACACACGTGCATGCACACACGTATAGACACCACAAAGTGAATGTTGAGCTTCTGCTTGTGCAAGTATCGCCTTGGAGGAGTCGCAATCCCCTGAGACAGTTGCACCCTCCAGGGGCTGGTGTCATGCATTGTGGCTCACGATCATTGGAGGGCTGATGACCCTGGCACTTGAGAGGATGGATCACAGGCCCCTTCTCCCCAGTGGCTCTGAGCCTCCGCTGTCCCTGGGAGAAAGCCCCCAGAGGCCAGCTGGGGAGGAGCGAGCCCACCTGCCCTGCACATCTTTCTTCCTCTTCAAGCTGCTTGGTCTCAGCAAACCACCGCGTAATGGTTTGTTTTTTTGTTGTTGTTGCTGTTTTCATGTTTTGATGTATTCCACTAAAGTCTGCTCATCTGAAAAGGGAATCGAAGATCTGATCCCATTTATGCAGTGAGAGTCTGGTCTTGACATGAAGTACCCAGGATGTGAGATAAGCGCCCTTGTCTTGCTTTTCCGCCAAGAGTAAGCAGAGGCCGCACCACCCTCCTGGGGTCAGGGGTAACGGAAGCCTCCAAGTTTCTTACTTTGATGTTGGGAAAAGTTTTCTGCAGTTTTCAGCTCAGAGACAAGAATGATTTTACTTGTGAAAAACGTGTCCCCAGAGAAGGGAAGCGGCCACCATGGGGAGGCCCCTGCTGGCCCTGTCAGAGCAGAGCCTCAGTCAAGCTTCTGCTGTTCCCCCCAGCCTGGGAAGTCACACAGTTTATCCTCCAAAGCAGGACACTTTTGAGAGTGCAAGAGGCCACTAGTAACCCCCTTGGGGGAGCAAGTCAAAACTGGGCTGTCAGGTCTCACTGCTCGCGGTGGACATCCCAACGACAGGACCTGGTGGCCTGTCTGCGTCGTCCGAGTCAGGGTCTGCAGGCTCAGATGATGGAGAGACTCTACTTTCTATTTGTGCCACCGCGGGTTTAAGATTTGATCAAGACCCTCCTCCTCCGGGAAGCCTCCCTGATAGGTAAGGGGCTGCGAACCGCAGCCTGGATTCTCTATCTCAGTCTTGCTCTCCTGTACTTCAGAGCCGGGCAGTTTGCCTCCATTAGGAATCGGCAAATCACCCATGGATATTTGGGATAATCTGGGCACTTGGGAAACCATGAGTATTTGGGATAATCTGATCCTAAGAACAGAGTAATGAATGAAGGTGTGGAGGACCAGATGGATGCATGTACGGACCATTAGGAAGTTAGGAAATAGACCTTGTCCGGTCGTGCAAGCTCCCCCCACCACTGCTTGTCCAAGTCGCAACGTACCTTCTTTCTGACGGCTCTCTCTATGTCCCTCTCTTTCTGCTCAGACAAAAGTGAGAACGGCGAGGCGTATCAGAGGAAGAGGGCGGTGGCCACCGACCTCGCGGAGGGCCCCGCCGCCCCCGGGCCGCCTCGGGGCAGCGTGGCGCAGCCAGGAGGCAGCAGCTGGCGGCGGATCGCACTGCTCATCCTGGCCATCACCATCCACAATATCCCAGGTGAGAGCCCGCCCGAGCGTCCGCAGTGGGAGCGTCTTTGTCAGCTCAGCGACTTGAAGCGGGGCTTGGGCAGCTGTGGTGCGGGTCCTTTCTCCAGTGGTCCCCAGCCTTCTTGGCATCTGGGACCATGCTTCTGTGGACCGGGGCGGTGGGGGTGCTTTGGGGATGATGCGAGTGCACCACATTTCTTGTGCACTTTATGTCTAATCTAGTGCTGCCGTTGGTCTGACAGCAAGTGCCCGTCTGTGGCTGGAGCCTGGGGACCCCTGCTTCAGGGGGCCGTGGGGGAGGGAGCGCCAGTCTTTCCTGAGTTTATCTTTCGGGTTACTGGCTCTGGATTGGTCATCGTATGTTCCAACTTCCTGTTCCAGTTACTGCAGACAATTTCACTCCAGTGTCCACCTCTGAGTTCCTTTCTTCACATATTTGATACCAAGTTATTTGGGCACAGATTCATTAGCTATTGCCTCTCGTAAATATGGAATGTCTGTGGCTTTTCTTAATGCTTTAAAAATTTTTTTTAAATGTTTGTTTATTTCTGGCTGCATTGGGTCTTAGTTGTGGCACGTGGGCTTAGGGATCAAATCCACATCCTCTGCATTGAAGGGCAGATTCTTAACCACCGGACCACCAGGCAGGTCCCCCTGACGCTCCGTTAAAGTATTGAATTCAGTATCGTTTTACACTGGTGTTTGTCTCACCTGCTTCCTTCCTGGGGGCATCTTTCGGAGATATCCCTGTCGTTACCACGTCCAAGGTTGTACTGCTCACTGCATGGCAGGCCAGTAAATCAAGAGGTGAGTTGTTGGGACAAGGAATAGCAGCTTTATTCGGGAAACCAGCAAACCAGGAGGATGGTGCACTCACGTCCCAAAGAATCTTCTTGCCTGAGTTGGAATTCAGGCTTCTCTTATACAGAAAGGGAGAGTAAAGGTGAACATTTGTTTCCTGGTTCCGGTCAGCCTCCGGGGGGATGTGTCCCTTCCTCCTTCTTGCAGTCATTCACAGGTGAGCCTGGTCAGGATGCCCATCACCTGAGACGCAGGGTTCCCAGAGATGGGCCAGGCAGATTAATAACCTGCACCCCTTGCAGAGGAAGTGCAGAATCTTAACCACTGGGCCATCAGAAAAGTCCTGTGTTATGTATGATTTAAGTCTACAGGCACATCCCTTTAGTGACTGACTTAGAATACAGAGGTTCCTCCCGATTGCATTGTGATCCTTTCCTTTTTAGCAAATTTGAACCAATTTGTTTCATGTCTTTGGATTTATTTTCGTTGAAAAAAAAAACTTGTTGGTGTTCTATTTAAAAAATAATATGTTTTATAGAGAATAACTAGAAACAACAGCTAAATATACAGGAGATACTATTAAAAGCCAAGTTGAGGGATGCTGGGGAATCCCTTGTGGTACATTTTAAAGTTCCATCTCTACGGCCTACTAAATAGTTTATCTTGACAACGGCTTGAGCTGTCTGAACCTCGGTGTTCTCATCTATAAAGTGGGGATAATGCTGTGACTGAGATGACTGGGCTATTCTTTACAAGGTGATCTACACTACTTTGATAAATAAGATCAGATGTGTACATACACAGTATATACAGTACTGCGGCCGTCTGAGCATGTGAAAAGCGGAAGCTGTTATTAGCGTGGATAACGCTCCTGATTCCTTCAGTCTTCTTTGAAAAGTACTTCGTTCACTTCGTTTCAGTTGTGTCGGGTCCGGGTCGCAGCGTAGGCGTAGTGGTTTGTGGTGCGCGGGCCCAGCTGCCCCGAGGCGTGTGGGGTCTTCGTACCCGGACTGGGATGAACACCCCCACCTGCACTGGACCTCCAGGGAAGTCCCCTCACTCCTTCAGTCTTGAATTCTTAAATGCTCTGATTCATCTTTCATAGTTTTAGAGCTCAAGTTTGAGTGATGACCTTGTTCAGGGGGCAGCCCCAGGTGATATATTACCTGAGTCCTTGCAGAGTTCATAATGTCACCCTGTTACCCCAACACAGGTGCGAAGGCTGCTCTGGGCAGAGCTCGCCAGGGGCACGTATTTCTCCTTGAAGCCCTTGTGAATACTGTTATCTTCTGGCTTCAGTCTGTGGGAGAAAAGGCCACAGCCAAACCGAGTTTATCCCTCGGTGGGTAACTTGAAATTCTTTTGCTTATGCAATGAAGATTTTGGGGGGTCATTTTTAGAGAAGGCAAAATTTCAATATATTATGTATTCCAGTACACACACACACACACACATACATACATACATACACACATGTATGTATATGTGTGTGCTCAGTCACTCAGTTGTGTCCGACTCTCTGGGACCCCAAGGACTGTAGCCCCCCAGGCTCCTCTGCCCATGGGATTTCCCAAGAAAGACTACTGGAGTGCGTTGCCATGCCCTCCAGGGGATCTTCCCAACCCAGGGTCAAACGTGCGTGTCCTGCACTGGCAGGTAGGTTCTTTACCACTGCACCACTTGGGAAAACCTTACACGTGTGTGTGTTTGTCTCTCTGTGTACATATGTGTGTGTGTGTATAGACATGAAATGTGTCGAAAGACTAAGTGTCTAATTACTTTTTAGGCTCAGGCTTTCCTCTAAACGAGAAGCATTTTCCTCAAGTATTTCTGTCCTGATTCTTAGGAATGTCTATCCTATGATCATATAGGCTGATTGGCTTCATTTTTTTTCAGCCTCTGTTTCCCTCTCATTTCCCTCTTGGCTTTTTCCCTTTGGGTAAAAGTCAAGGTTTTGCCCAAAAACAGTCAGCTATTTTGATTGTTTTCCTGGAGCTTGCTATACAGTATGGATTGAGATGATATTGTATGTGGGACCCCCGGGCACAAATCTGACCAAAGTGGGTTTGCCCCCGTGGAAAGATCTGGTCACACTCACACCTAGTATTTTTTTTAATTAATTAATTTTTAAAATTTATTTTTTTATTTGGCTGTGCCAGGTCTTAATTGCAGCATGCGGGATCCTTAGTTACAGCATGTAGGATCTAGTTCCCTGACCAGGGACGGAACCTGGCTCCCCTGCCTTGGGCATGCATGGTCGTAGCCACTGGACCTCTGAGGAAGTCCCACACCCCCAGTATCTTGATGAGCCCACTGGGAGACCGACGGCTCTGCAGAGGGCAGCGCCCAAACCTCCACAGACATGTTCAACCTGTTAACTGCAGGTTGGAGTTAACAGGTTGAGCACATTATTGGAGAAGAGAATTATGGATTCAATTCTCAATCCTTGGAGAAGAGAATTATGCTTATGCTATCTTTTCAGTCACAGTAATTAGTGGCTTTCTTTCTGCCACGTAAGATTCCTTGTTTAACCAGTTGAAAAAGAATAAAGATCTAAATATAAATATATGTGCTTCCCAAGACTCCAGTGGGGCTCAATCCCAGAGTGTCAAGCTCCTGACTTCAGTCTGAAGGAAAGTTCACTGGCACCTTCGGGCAGCTTCGTCCCCTTTGATGAGCACCGTTTCAAGAGCTTCTCTGTCACCAGCCTACCTTTGAAAAGGTCTCTTCTTTAACACTTGCCTTCATGGTTTATTAAAAATTTAACTAGAGCTTTGGTGTTCCCAGAGACTCTGGGTTTTAAGATAGATTTTCACAGTGACTAAATGGATAATTGATTTTTTTTGAAGTTTTTTTGTCTTGGCTGATTCAGTTTTACATGTCCTGGGGATGACATTTTGTTTTAAAAAATTATTTTTTTAACTGTGGACGCCGAAAGCTTGTTAGCGTGTGTGCTGTCTCCCAGAGGTTCCTAGAGCTTGAGAACGCACACAGGTGTGAGCGCACACCCGGGGCACTTGGGTGTGCGCTCATATTTAAGACACAGGGCAAGGATAAAAGCGTCCTTAGACATCTGTGGCTCACAGTCCCGTGAAGACTCTGCTGAGAGCTGTGGATCCTCTTGTAAGAGACGGTTGCACGCAAACCCGTTTGCAGGCAGTTTGGGGTATTCACAGGCTTCCCTGGTGGCTCAAATGGTAAAGAATCCGCCTGCAGTGCAGGAGACCTGGGTTCGATCCCTGAGTTTGGAAGATTCCCTGAAGAAGGGAGTGGCTACCCACTCCAGTATTCTTGCCTGGAGAATCCCACGGACAGGGGAGCCTGGTAGGCTACAGTCCCTAAGGTCACAGAGAGTCAGACACGACTGAGGGACTAACACTTCCAGGCCCTTGGGTGTTCACAGACCTCACGAAGGCCACCCACAGCTCCAGAGTAGGATGGACCCCCTGCTTTAGAGAAACAAACTGTCCAGCTGGGCAGGTGCTTGAAATGTTTCCGGAGAAAAGGGTGATGACTGACGGAGGCCAGTAGACCTGAGCCCTGCCGGCCCAAGGCGGGGTTGCAGAGACTCCTGAGGGGAGGGTCGACTCCGCACTTCACAGTCCGTCTCTGGCTCAGCCTGGGGAGCTGAGTCCTTTGGAAAATGATCTCCCAAGGAAACCTGCACGCTTTCCGTGAACACGACCCCACTCTGTAGCCTCTGGAGCTCCCTGTGTCCTAATGGGCTTTCCCTGCAGCGCTGGATACACTCCAGGGCTCAGAGCCTTCCAGAGATTTCCAGGCCTTTGGAAAACAGGCTGCCATTCTGTGTCAGAGTGGAATTAAAAATCAGCCAGCCATCGAGTTTCTATTAATCTCTTTTCATGAGTAGCTTATGGTCTTTGTACTGAAAAGTTAAATTTAGAGCTTAAAGGGATTCTAGAAGTTATCTCATTCAAGCACTGCTCCATTTGAAAATTTGGTGGTTGGAGGAGGGACAGGGTGCTAAATGATCGTGGTGGTTCCTTTGCTCCATTTGAAAATTTGGTGGTTGGAGGAGGGACGGGGTGCTAAATGATCGTGGTGGTTCCTTCCAGCACTGGCCTTGAACGAGTCAATGAAAAATAAGTAGCATTAATACTTTATTACTATTGTTTAGTCGCTCAGTCATCTCTGACTCTGCAACCCCATGGACTGTGGCCCACCAGGCCTCTCTGTTCATGGGATTTCCCAGGCAAGAATACTGGAGTGGGCTGCCACTTCCTTCTCCAGGGACCTTCCTGACCCAGGGGTCGAACGTGTATCTCCTGCATTGGCAGGCGGGTTCTTTACCTCTGAGCCACCAGGGAAGCCCAGTCCATTATTCCATTTATTTCACAGCGTTCACCGCTCCTTTCTGGGTGACACCCCTCCCTCCCACATCCTGTATCTGCTTCTGTCTTGATAGTTATTGCTCTCAATGGCAGTTATTTATATGTATTTATTTCCCCCTCGTAAATGGAGCTTCTTATAAGAAGGCCTGTATTGTCTTCTCTTTTTTCAGAAGCAAAAGAAAATGTTATTATTTTTTTTAACTTTATATTTTATGTTGGGGTAGATGATTAACAATGCTGTGATCGTCTCAGGTGGACAGCAAAGGGACTCAGCCATACACACACCTGTTTCCATTCTTGCCCAAACTCCCCTCCCATCCAGGCTGAGCAGAGTTCCCTGTGCTGTACAGCAGGACTTCGTTGGTTATCCGCTTAATATAGCCATCCCAAACTCCCTGACTATCCTTCCTCTGATCCTTCCCCCCTCCCTCAGCAGCCATAAGTCTGTGAGTGCTTCTGTTTTGTAATAAGTCCATCTCCTTTTTGGAGCCGTGTTGAGTACAGTTCGTACTGAAGTGCATTATCTATTCGGGCTCTGGGGGTGGCTGGCGCCTTTGGGGACCTGCCATCCTTCCCATCAGGGGACCCAGGTATCCCAGCTTCCTCTCCACCTTGGCCACCAGGTGGGCTGAGGGACGCATTTACGCTCTGTGCATCACCAGGATACACTGGACTTGCCTTGCTGTCTGACCTGACCTGAAAAAATCTTTAGAAGAAGCGGCCAGGTGAGTCACTTGCTTTATGCAGTTTCTTCGCATCAGAGCCGAGAGTCGAGGTTGCTTTGCTGGCTGTTACCGTGACACCCACAGAGCCGGAGGTCGCTCTCCGTGTCTCTAGAACCGTTCGACCATTGCTTTGAATCATGTGACTCATCTCCCTTCACGGCTCCTAACAGACCCCATTTCATGGCTTTAAACCAAACGCTCGACGTTTTCATCAGAAGTGATTTTGTTTCAGGGAACAAAACCTCACAGATTTATTCCTGTGTATGTTAACACTGGTTGGTTATCTTGGGATCCTGGAGTTACGGGATTACAGCTGATTGTTTCCTTCATGTTTCTGTGAGAGTCATAACTCAGCTCTTCTATAATGAATATTTGTGATTCGTGTAAGTAGGTAAAATGGTCTTTTTTTTAATTGAATTATAGTTGATTTACAGTGTTGTATTGATTTCTGCTGTTCAGTTATACATTCTTTTCAAAAAGTGCTTTTCTCTGTTGTGGTTTATCACTGGATTTTGAATCCAGTTCTCTGGCTATCCGGTAGGACTTTGTGGTCTATCCCTCCTACATATAATAGCTTGTATCTGCTGACCCCCAAAATGCTCTCCACCACCTAACCACCTCAACATCCCTCATCTCTCCCCAACATACACAAAAAGTATGAAAGTAAAGTTATTCCTTTATGCTTGAGAGACTCTTCTTGGAGTTGTTTGAATTACTGGTGGGAGACAGAATGAAGGATTGTATTAGCTTCCAATGGAACAAATTCTCCCTAACCTAGTGGCTTCAAGCAGCCCAGATTTCTTCTTTACGGGCCTGCAGGCCAGGAGGCCACATGTTGGCAGGGCCACGCTGCCACTGGAACTGGCCTCTTGCCGCTCCTGGGGGCCGCTGGCTTTCCTGGCCTTGCAGCCGCACGGCTCCAGCCTCTGCCTCCATGGTCACATTGCGTCCCCTTCTGTACCTTTTCTCCCCCTGACTCATTCTTATAAAGACCCCAGTGACTGCAATTTGGGCCCCACCCAGGTAGTCAGCGGGCGTTACCCCATCCCCAGATAATCCGGGATCATCACGTCTGCAGAGTCTCCTCGGCCAGGAAAGATGCCATCCCCGGGGCCCAGGGATTGTTGGTGGCACAAGCCCCAGCACTCACTCTATCCTCCTGTGATCTCCACCTGCTGCCCGGGGGGCTTTGCAGGGGCAGCCGTGAGCAGGTGCAGGAAGGAGCCAACAGCCAGAAAGAAGAGCTCATTGAGTCTTCATTTTCCTGGGGCAAAGAAGGAGTAGAGAATTCTGCTGTTATACGTGGACCTTTCCAGGAAAACCTCGATGCAGGAGCCGCTGATTCTACAGTGATCTATATGTATGTGTTTGGTTGTGTCCGACTCTTTGTGACCTCGTCGACTGTTGCCCACCAGGCTCCTCTGTTCTTGGAATTTTCCCAGCAAGAATACTGGAGTGGGTTACCATTTCGTTCTCCAGGGGATCTTCCCAACCCAGGGATCGAATCTGCATTTATGGCGTCTTCTGCATTGGCAGGTAGAGTCTTTACCACTAGTGCCATCTCACTGATCTATGCTTCCAGAAACTGGAGGGATATTTTCTGCAGCCAGAGACCCAGGCTCAGTCAGTGGGTAAGCTGAACCCTACTCAAAACTACAAATCACTGATGCTAGAGGCCACCACTTCCTGAGGCCTTCTGAGACTTCAGACGTCCAGTGCTCCTCTAGACAATTTAGATATTTGAGACCCTGGTTTACATTTTGGAAACTGAGAGCCAGGGAGGTTAAAGACCAAGCTCACGGGCACAGAGCAGGTCCTGGTAGAGTGAGGTCCACACACATCTCCACACGCCTCCCCTGCTGTACATGCACGCTCAGGCATGTCCGACTCTTTGCGGCCCCATGGACTGCAACCCGCCAGGCTCTTCTGTCTATGGGATTCTCCAGGCAAGAATGCTGGAATGGGTTCTGCCATTCCCTTCTCCAGGGGATCTTTCTGACCCAGGGATCAAATCCGGGTCTCCTGCATTGCAGGCAGATTCTTTCCCGTCTGAGCACCAGGGAAGTCCACGTGCCACCTCCATCGGCCCCTCGAACCTCAATGAGCATCATCACTTTTCTTCCAGTGGATCACAGAGCTTTTCAGCAACAGTTCCAGGAATGTTCAGGAAATGCTTCTCACTCTTTGAAGCTTGCCACATCAGATGTTAATGCCTGCAGCATCACATCGGCATGTTGGTGTGGGGGTCACTCCTGATGCCTCAGGCTCTGTCCAGCAAGGAGATCTTGGCAGAGGAAACCTGGACTGGAAGCCTCATCCTCGCCCAGCGGCACCTGCTGCTGTGGGCTCTGCAGAAGTGTGTGTGGAATGGTCACCGTGCAACCCCCACAGCCCTCTCTACTGTCGAGTGGGGATGAGCGGGACCCAGGCAGACAGTCACCTCTTTAACCACATCAAGGAAGGAGGCTAGCACAGGATTTAGAGACAGAAAGGCCAGGGCTGGGATCCTGGAGCCACCAGATGCTCTGCTAGCTGAAGATCCTTAGGTGAGATTATGGGAGTCTCAGTTTTCCCAGATGCAAAATGGGAATAATATCTTGTGGTTATCTTGTGGTTCAGTGTCCAGTGAGATGGCAGCAAGCAAAGCCACTCCCGTGTTGCCTGCCATGGAGTGCGGATAACCATGGCCAGGACACAGTAGGACCTGAACAAGGTTAATTTCCCTCACCTCCTCCCGGCCCCTCACATCCCTCCACCTGCCTACTTTCAGCTTCCTTTTTCTCCTCAAAGATCGCTTGGTTCTGGTCTTGGTGGTCTCGGTGGGACCGTCTTAGATCACTTTTCATTTCCTCTTCCAGAGGTTACACCTGAAGATAACATTTACTCCAGGCGTCTGGAAACACTGTAACATTCTCCTTTAATTATCTGGTTCTCAGTGGGAAGCCTGATGCGATAATTAGCCCGGGCTCCTGTCTGGGGTGACATTCCGCCCCGAGCTCTGTGCTCCTGCGTATGTGCTGTGGCAGAAACTCCTAGCTCGCTCCCAAATCAGGCCGTGGGGTCGGAAGGTGAGAACTGGCACAAACTCCCCAAGAGTGAAATCGCAGCTCTCGGATCCCTGCGTCACTGCTCAAAAGCGACAGGGCAACATTAGATTCACCATCAGCTCCGGCCTCGAGGCTCCAGACACACAGGTGCCCGAGTGCTCGTCTCTGGCCATCAGAACAAGAAGTCTCTGTTGGAAGGCTGCACAAGGATGAGGGTTGAAATCAAAACCCATTTACACATCTCCTGGGTTACATCATCCTGCTACATATTATGTGAATTAAAGGGAAAAAAAGTTAAAGCAAGAGAATGCAAACCTATTTTTGTATTAGGACTCAAAGCTTCCTGTGACTTCCAGTCTTTCTACAATTGCCAGGCAGATATACAGGGGTCCTCAGCCTCCAGGATCTAATGCCTGTCGAGCTGAGGTGGAGCTGATGTAATAATAATAGAAAGAAAGTGTACAATAAATGCAGTGAGATTGAATCATCCCGAAACCATCCCCCCGAGTCAGTGGAAAAGTTGTCTTCCACAAATCCGATCCCTGGTGCCAAAAAGGTCTGGGGGCCCCCTGCATGGTTTGTGTGAAGCCTTTCAGAGCCCAGCTAAGTACACTCCCATGTGGACAAGGCCAGGGCTTGAATCCTGGAGCCACCAGATGTTCCTCTATTGATCAGGATTAAATAAAACCCAGAATCCAGATCCTCGGTGGTACTTCACCACATGTCAGCTGCTAGAGAGCCGTGGCGGCTGGAGCTGCCTTATTGGACAGCCGGCTGAGGACAGCGCCACGCTCAAAGGAGGTTCTACTGGACGGCATCGCTGGCGTGTGGACCATGTAGAGATGTCACTGCACCAGTTATTCAGAGCGTGCTGGCCGCTGCTGCCCTCCTTAATCGAAAGTATGATCGTGCTGCTAAATAAAAAGTCCAGAGTCCCCACTGGCTTTACGACGATCTTCGACAAGAGTTTAATTTGTCCTTGCTTCACTGTGAAGAGAATGGTGGCCCTTCTAAAATGTTGGTTGATAAAAATACCCAGCACCCTTGCTTGCCTGATAACCCATCACAGGACCCCGTTGCATCTTCTGGTGGGTCTGTCTCTCTCCTGTTGAGTGACCTCGTTTGTTCAGAAGCTGTGCCACCTAACAAGTTTAGTCAATTGGTGACATTTGAGATGCAGTTTAATCAGTTGATAACGTCTGAGGTGCGTGCTTTATAATGGTCCCAGTTCATTCATATTCATGTGGGCTAATTTTAGGGCCCATTAATTATGTACCTAATAAGCCCCTGTTTATTCTGTTTTGTCTCCACTCCCTTGTTAGCTTTTATGATGTGGAGTTAAAGATAATTAAAATGTTACTCATGTTCTGCAAATAACAATTAACCAAGGGTGAATTCTGAAATTCTGAAATCAGAATTCCATTTTCTGTTCCCCTTTCTTTGACTGAGTGCAGTGAGTGAAATGACACCTAAGTGTGAGTAGCGGTCCGTTCCTGGTTGGCTCCAGGGAGAATGAACAGGGGCATGAATCTCAAACAGATCAGTCACGCTGGTGAGCTGTCAGAAAAAAAAATTAATTAGAAGATGATTCACAGTTCCCGGGGACAATAAAACTTGGAGATTACATTTGCATTATAGCAATTTAGACAAGCCAAATTCCCCCTTACTATGGATAAGTAAGAGTTAGGAGTCAGTCTCTCGTTTCCATCATATTTTGAAAATTACTGACCGTGTGATTGTTATGTATGACAACTTTCCAAGCTGAAGGAAGGAAGGTGAATAATTCAGGCTGCACCCCGCTCTTCACAGGTGATATGAGCATGAAGTATGATCTCTGGTAGCAGATGAGCCTGCCTGAGGCGTAAAGGTACCAGAAAAACAGCCGTGATCCTGATTACTGGACCCGGCCGTTGAATGTTCGGCACCTTCGCCATCCAAATCTCATTCCCTTTCAACTTCCGGGCTTTGCACTCATCAACTCTCTTCTCTTGGTATTCTTAACATTCAAA
Source organism: Bos mutus (assembly GCF_027580195.1). Classification (NCBI taxonomy): domain Eukaryota; kingdom Metazoa; phylum Chordata; class Mammalia; order Artiodactyla; family Bovidae; genus Bos; species Bos mutus. Next base: position 4,997,605 of record NC_091635.1, on the reverse strand, counting down.
ACTGTCACCTCCAGAGATCTTGCTCATTTGCTCCTCTTCTGTATGTTCTCAGAAATCCTCCCTGCTCTGCGATGGGGAGGAGGTGGGGGCCTGATGGCTAGGAAGAGAGAAAGGTTTCCGAATCCTGTTTTGAGGCGCAAACGAAGTCTTCTTAGATGTCAGTACAGCAAAATAGTCATTTTTCCCTCCTCCTCCTCTTCCAATAAAACACTTTTTTGTTTGTTTACAAAAACCACTAAGTCACTGTTGCAGCATCTTGGGTTTGTGTTTTGTGCCCCGTGCTCTGGGGTCAGCCTGTTTCACGTAGGGCCACGTAGGGCCTTTCTGTGTGCAGGGGGCCGTGTGGGAAGCCAGCCGATGAACTGATAGAGGACAGAGGTAAGCCGGGGCGGAGAGTGGAGGCGTGGAACTCCAAGCACTCAGTAGTTGGAGAAGGAAATGGCAACCCACTCCAGTGCTCCTGCCTGGAGAATCCCGGGGACAGAGGAGCCTGGTGGGCTGCCGTCTATGGGGTTGCACAGAGTCGGACACGACTGAAGCGACTTAGCAGCAGCAGCAGCATTTGGGGAGGGCGGATCCCAGGGTGTCTTTGGGGTCTGGTGAGGACATCTGGGGCAGGCACCTTCCCACGCTCCTGGGGTCCTGCCCTAATATGCTTGCTCCTCAAGACTCCGGATAAGTGCCAAGTTTTACCTCCCGGTAAGTCTGAAGAGTGCCCTGTTGCTTAGAGACAGGAGATGGTGCCTAGAGTGAAGATCAGGTTGTCAAGGAAACCAAGCCACAAATCCCCGTGCTTTCCTTTGGGTTGCTGGCCGGAAGAGTAGAAGGATTTTTGCTCTGACACCTGGAGGAAGAGACGCGGCTTCTTTTGCTACATGTGTTTTCAACAAATTGACGTGTTGTCCAAGACACAGCCGAGCTCGTACCCGAGCTGACAAGCAGGGAGTTGTTTTGCGTTGCTGTTGGTTATCAGTGAGTGCTTTCTGATACCAACAGAATCAAGCAATGATTGTAATCCTGACTTCTTTTTAGACGTGTGGACCCCAGGACCCAACCCTACTCTGTTACACAACTCGACTCTTGAATTCTGAGTTTTCATTTATTGTCTCAATAAATTAGATTATATGTGGCTTAGATTCATGTTACCTTTTGTTTTTTTTAAGGCAGAGGAGATATCCTTTGTCTCATCTTTCTGAATTGAGGGTGTTATGGACTGAAGTGTGTCCCCAAAACCTATACATTGAGGTCCTGACCCCCGGGACCTCAGAATGTGACCTTAATGGGAAATACGGTTGTTGCAGATCCATTGGCTAAGATGAGGGCACGCTGGAATAGGATTTGTCCCTAATCCAACATGCCCGGTTTTTCTCTTTCCATGAGGGGGAAGTGTCCCTTTTTGGAGATCATGGTGGCAGAAGCGTCCCATTTTCCATTCTCTGCCTTTGAATTATTTGCGTGTTTCAGATGGTGGTCATCAGTAAACCTGGACATCTTCCTCTTAACTCTGGTGCTCACGAGTCAGAAAAACATTCCCACGGCCATCCTGAAGGGGTTCGTTGTGGAAGCCACGAAAGTTCACATCTGCTTTCTGCTGTGGTATCAGCGGATGAAGCACTGAGGCAGGCTGCTTCTGGGGCTGGCACCCAGGTCTCCCTTCCCCTGCCCTGGGGGCGTTTACGGCACAGAGGGTCTTGTATCTCAGAGGAAACAGTTGTAGCTGAGAGTGACCCCAGGGCTGCCTGGTCCTCCCCTTCTGTGTTAGTTTCCTAAGGCTGCTCAACAAAGTACCAGAAACTGAGGGGCTTAAAGAACAGGCATTTGTGGCCTCACAGACCCGGAGGCTGGATGTCCAACGTCACGGTGTCGGCAGGGTGGTTCCTTCCCAGCAGGGAGGGAAGGGTCTGGTCCAGGCTCCTCCCTGGGGTTGTGGAGGGCCGTCTTCTTCCTGTGTCTCATCAATTGTCTTCCCTCTTTAAGCATCTGCTTCAGAAGGAGACCGGTCATGTTGCATTAGGGACAAGCCCTATTCCAGCATGCCCTCGTCTTAGCTAATGGATCTGCAACAACCGTATTTCCAAATACAGTCACATTCTGAGGTCCTGGGGGTCAGGACTATAACATATGGGTTTTGGGGACACAATTCAGTCCATAACACCCTGCGTTTCAGAAAGACAAGACAAAGGATATCTCCTCTGCCTTAAAAAAAAAAAAAAAAACAACAGGAACATGAATCTAAGCTGACCATAATCTAATTAATCACTCAGATGGGCACACTGATGGCACAGCAATTAATCTGGAGCTAACACAAGGCTGGAGGGACAGGTAATTTGAGGGATGGCTAAGTCATTAAATTGCAAGATCCCAAACTGCTGGAATTCCAACGGCCTCTATCGAGGTGAAAAATGAACAGACTCTGAGGGACCCAAGTAGAGTCCTGAAATTAGATCCCTCAAACATGCGATACAAGCATACTCAGGAGCAAGAAAAAGAATTGGGGCTTTAATTCAACGAGAGACATAATCATTCATTTGGTCATTATTTCTTTAAATATTCATTCCTAACCTCTTCTCCACTGAGGGAGCCCTGGGAAGATAAGTCAGCCCTAAAAGTGGTTTCCCTTGGGACTCCTGCGCCATCTGCTCCCTCCTCCAGGTACCCAAGGGTAGAAGACATTTACACATCCGTGAACCTACAGATGAGCCTCCCCACCACGCTGGGCTGGAAACTCAAAGACGGAAGCAGTGGCTGCAATGACTGGACATTTTAGGCTGGAGAAAGCAGATGTAGGTGATAGAATCTACTTTACACCTTGGAGGGACCACCGTGGGGAAGAGTCTGGGCTCATTCTGTGTTCTCTTCCAACCAAGCAGTGGAGGGCTCAGGGGGACAAATGTCAGCACAGCTGAAGGAACAGTCTTTTCAGTTACAGCCATCTAAGAATGAAATCTCCTGGCTTGCCTTGGGAGGTGATGGCGATGTCATAGGCAGCATCCATGGAGTGCCTACCATGTGCCTACGTGCTCTTAACATTTTCTTGGAAAACAAAGCCTAGGATCCACTCTAGTCAGCCATTCCTACATCTGCTATGGCACAACTGGCTCCCAAGAACCACTGAAGTCAGAAAATGCTCATGATCAAGACCACACCTTCCTTCCCTAGACCACAGAGTTTAGAAGGCGTCATTCCTTGTCTATAAGTGAACTGTTGTTCAGTCGGTAAGCCTGCAGCATGCCAGGCTCCTCTGTCCTCCACTGTCTCCCAGGGTTTGCTCAAACTCATGTCCATTGAGTCGGTGATGCCATCCAACCATCTCATCCTCTGTCGTCCCCCTCTCCTCCTGCCCTCAATCTTTCCCAGCATCAGGGTCTTTTCCACTGAGTCAGCTCTTTGCCATCGGGTGGCCAAAGTATTGGAGCTTCAGGTTCAGCAGCAGTCCTTCAGATGAATAGTCAAGGTTGATTTCCCTTTAGGACTGACTGGTTGGATCTCCTTTCAGTTCAAGGGACTCTCAAGAGTCTCTTGAGGGTCCATGAGATGAGAAGTAAATTTTTCTTTTGGAAAAGAAATTCTGTCCTTCACATCTCTGAGCTTCAGCTCAGGCTGAAATGTGTGAAAGCTCATCTCCACTATCAGGAAGTGATTATTTATTTGAACGCTTCCCTAAAATCTACTAGGCATTCTGTTGTGTTAGTTTGGGAGGATAGATTTCCTAGCTGTGCTATTGGCTCTGTGTTTTTTTTTTTTTTTTTTTAATTTGCACGAGCCCTTCTCCCTGCGTGGCCAGCAAAGAGTGAAGGGATTAGGGGTCTCCCCACTGGCTGTGATTGATAGGCACTCTGTGGGTGTGGATCACCCTGTCCACTAGCCTGGAACAGGTGCCCTGACCTCTGTTGCTTTCCTTAATATGCTCGCTTTGCACTCCTGGATAATTTGCAAATGCTTTTCAAGCGACTGTGCCATCACTTTCCAACGTTTTGCTTCTAATTAAGAAAGGGAATTGGATGTACTCTTGGCTGGCTAATTTTTTTTTCTCCCTGGCACGGGGATAAGGGTGGGAAGAAAGAGCAAAAGAAATAGCTAAGATGTTTTAGAAAATAACTCCCCGGTGCCACTGAGGATCAAAGCTGTGTCTAGGAGTTTGTGCCTGTAAGAGGTGTAGGGATCCCCAAGTTCAAGTCCAAACTGAGGAATACAGTCATGGAAAGTGCCTACACTCTATGACTGGGCAACCACCTTCAGGAACTTTCCTCAACTCAGAAATGTAAGCAAGATGCTTCTGAAGGATGCATGTGGGACTTTGACGACCAATGTATATAATCTCTCCAATCACCTCTTTCTGATTTCCCACTTAGGATAAGGGGTTGGCCGCCTGCACAGAAAACCTTTCTTCTCTCCTTTAAAGAAGCCTGGAAACAGGCTTGGGTTTGGCATGGGTATGGCAAATACAGAACAAATCCAGAGACATAGGTGTTTTCCAGTTTTGGCTTTGCTTATGGCTTTAAGGTTGCTCCGTCGTCCAAGATCGCCGCTGGCGCTGCAGTCGCCACTCCTAACCCCTCCACTGGTCTCCCTTGCCCCACCCCTGGGTGCTCGCTGGGCAGATGCTGAAATTTTTCGGGAAGTTTCGGGTTGACGAGCACTTTCACTGTTGCATTCGGTGCTGACACGCCAGACCGATGTAACTTCAGTCCCATCCGGTGTAACGTTCCTCCTCTCCACAAACAGCTTCTGGTCCGATTAACCTTAGAAGCCTGCAGTGGGTCAGAGGTGGGCGGTCTCTCTTTTCTTTGTGTTTTTTAAAATCCCCATATTTTGCTCATCTTGCTGGCTCCTTGCAGTTGAAGGAAGAAAGAAGGAAGTGGTTGTAGGGAGGGGGACTGTGTCCAGGTGGCGTCTCCCAAAAGGTTAGGTTTGTGATTTAGTCACGGGTGCGTTTAGCACAGCATCTTCTCCAGGGTGGACCCTTCATCCCATGGTGTCTGCGCCTCCTCATGGGAATACCCACTGGTGGGGACAGGGCTTCTCGTGACGATGCCTCAGGAGTCCCTTCTCTCCCCTGGATGGTCCTCTCTGCACAAATTCCATGAAAATCAATGTGCCCTTGTAGGTAGACCTCTGAGGGGTGAAGCCTTTCAGATTGTATCAAGTCACCTTCCTAAATGTCACCTTGGCCCCTTGCCCTCTGAAGATGCAGGCTACCCCCAGGACAGCCCCCTCTCATCCTTCAGCCACTGCAGTTCTCCCAGCCACCTTCTCCCGCCGAGACTCTTCCAAGGAGATGAGCAGAGAGCAGTTCTCCAGGGAGGCATGCCAAGCTCTGCAAACATTTTCCTTGGAGTGGTCCCTCACTGGGCTACAGTAACAAGTTCCTTCATCCTCACTCCGACAACTGTCTTCAAGGGGGTCCTTGATGTGGTTGGCCTCCTTGCTCACCCACTCTCCGTGGGGCCACTGGGAAGGAGCCCCCATGGAAGGGGCAACTCCTCACTGAGACCTGCACAGAGGTCAGGCCCCTCTGATCCATTCTGTCCAGTAGAGCTTCCTATGACGATGGTAATCGTCAGGTTCCACACTGGCCGTATGGTACCTGCTAGCTGCCATATTGGATATGTGGATACTATTATGATTTAATTTTTATTAATTCAAATTTACACGGCCACACGTGGCTACTGGTTTAGATGACACCGTTTTGGAACCAGAGGGTAATGCTGCTGTTCTCAGCAGGGTTCTGACACCAGGTCAGCCCCATTAGATGGCTTGCTCTGTCCTTTCAAGAAAGTCATCCTCAGAGTCTCATAACCAGCCGTCCCCAACCATAAATAAGTAGCACTGTCAGTGACGAGCTTTCAGTGTGGGTTCCCAAAAGCACAGGAGCAGGGAGGATGACGCCAGTCTGTGAATGGGTTAGGTGTCCTTCTTCAGAGTCTCCCCTCTGCCCCCTTCTGCCCTCCTCTGCCGTGCTGTGCTGAGTCATGTCCAACTGTTTGTGACCCCATGGACTGTAGCCCATGAGGCTCCTCTGTCCATGGGGTTCTCCAGGCAAGAATACTGAAGCGGGTGGCCATTTCCTCCTCCAGGGGATCTTCCCAACCCAGAGTTGGGACGAACTCGCATCTCTCGCGCCTCCTGCGTTGGCAGGCAGGGCCTTTACCACTAGCACCACCTGCGGAGCCCGCTCTGCCCTGACGGTCAGCACTGTACTCCTTCTAAAGTACTGTTGAAACTCACAGCTCTGCAACAGCTTTGGACCACCTGCTAAAAAGAAGCTCATTGCTTTCCTGTCAGAAGAACTCCCAGTAGGGCCATCATAGGCTTTTGGCTGAGTGATCAGCTTCTGTTCTCTTTCCAGGGAATGCCTGGGGTTGGATGCTGCCAGGAGTTGCAAAGGATTCCGGTGATATCCATGTTTATAGAGGAGGACAGAACTAATTCCATGGTTTGATACTTGGAATGCAGTCGACCTTAGCTGAGGTTCAGCATGATAAAGAACCAGGCTATTTCACCAAGTTAATCTTAGTTACATTCTCAGTAGCAGAAAATTAAGTTTATGACTCAGAATGTGCAGTAGCTCCACTTATTCTAGTTAAAAAGAAAGGATGTCTTATAAGATTTTGCAGTCTCGTTTTTTTTAGGGTATTTTTTGAATGAATTCAATTCTGTTATTCCTAAAGATGATTTAAAGTCCCACAACAGATCAGAAAAGAGTTCTGTGCCAGTGAGTTCCCTGGTGGACCAGTGGTAAAGAATCCGCCTGCCGATGCAGGCTACATGGGTTCGATCCTTGGTCCAGGAAGATTCCATAACTAAGCTCATGAGCCACAGCTGCCAAGCCCCAGCTGGAGAGCCCACGTGCTGCAGCTGCTGAGCCCGTGTGCTGCAGATGCAGAGCCCTGGCGTGTAGAGGTTGCACCCCAACAGGGTAGCCCCTACTCATCACACCCAGAGAGAAGCCTGCTCACAGCAACAAAGACCCAGAGAAATCATAGATAAATAACTTTTTAAAAAGAATATTCTATCAAGAGTTCTGTGTCAGCTAGGATTCTTTGGTTGCACGCAACAGAGGTCAGCTCTGGCCAGCTTAATCATACCAAGAATTTTCTCAGAGAGATAAGGAGTAACTCAGAGACTCAAAAGGAAAACAGAGTATCCAGGTTTTGGAGAGCCAGTAGCAAAGCCTCCCGAGATCTGTGATGATGGATGTGTGCTGGTGGACAGGCTCTGCAAAGGGCTGACCCCAGGATGACTCAGAAACGACTCTTTTCTGCCCCTGTTACCATCATCTCGGTTTTCGAATCTGAGAAAAGAAAATCTGATTGCCCTAGTCAGGTGGGGGTTTCTCAAAATCGGAGTGCTGTCTCCAAAAAAGAAGAGGTAGTGATTCTGAGCATGTGAGCCCCTCCCAGACACAAACCCTCTTTAAAGACTGTCAAAATATTTACTGACACAGGAGGACGTTGTAAGAGCAGACTTTGTATCTTTATCTATGTATCGTGTAATAGTAAAGCTCCTCATGTAAAGGGGACTTTGGAAATCATTTAATTTATCCTGATGTGCCCATTTCACAAATCAAGACGCTGGATGAACTTGTCCAAGTTTTCACAGCCAGGTGGTGGCAGAGAAGGGACCCGAAGCAGGTCTCCTGAGCTGTTGGATGGCCCTGCGCCGTTCCACTCTGCCTCGCTCAGTGGCAAATGCCTTTAAGTTACTTGAAAGCACGCTGCCTTTTTGTGTGTTTAGCCATTCCTTCTGCAGTCTTACAGTTTCAGTTGAACTGCTTTAGGCGTCTTTGTGACGTGTGTATCCATCCCTAGACGCTAGATGCTAAATCACTCAGATTCACATTGCTTTTTATTGTTGCTCTCATTTCAAATAGCAACCTAAATGCCTAGGATACAATGGTGCTGATTCTTACACTTGACTCTGGGGGAAGATCCAGTGAAAGAAAAAGGCTGACAGCCCATCAGTCTGAATGCCCAGCTATTTGTCTGCCTGCAGAAATGATCTCTAATTAACATGACCTTGGGGAGTAGCTTTCTCCTCAAACATCATATGTTTAGTTTTTCTTGTTTCCAGCCAAAGGAAATACAGTATCTTTGTGTGTGTGTGTGTATGACCAAAGCCAAGTTTGGGGGAGGGGAACAGGGCAGTTTATTCATGGGTCCATTAAGCTGGCTGGTAGAAATAGTTACCCTTTCCAAAACCTTGTATTGTTAGACTGCTTGGCTGACAGAATTTTTATTTCGGATGTGTCAGTTTTACTGTGGATGTCATAGCCTTTATAGATACAAGGTTTTGCTTCAGATCCATTATCCTTCATGGCAAAGTAGTGCTCTTTCATCTAACCGTCTCTGTTGTATTCATCTCCTGAGCTGGTTAGCCGAGTGCAGAAGACACGGGCAGTGTGGTTTCCGCACCCCGAGAGCTTCTCAGCCAGCCAGTGGTGGGAGGATGAAGGCAAGGAAATTGTGTCTGGTTGCAAAAGAGAGAAGAGAGTGAAGACTCCTTTGTTTAAAAAAAAATCCTGCCTTTTACCCAATGGTCAAAGAATTTAGAATTGAAACCGACCTCAAAGATAAGGTAGGTCGTGGCTGAAGCTTGTGACTTGCCAAGGTTCGCACCGCTGAAGGCAGAGCTGGAGGAGGAAGGAGAATTAAGCTGTATTAGTTACAGCATCTCAGTGACCACACCTCTGATTTTCAAAGGTGCCGGACCTCTCTCCTTACTTCTGAGATCCATGTGGGTTTCTAAAAATATATCTTTTTTTTTCTCAGAAAATCTTCCCCACAAGCTTTCAAATTACAATCTTTTCTTTTCTTAAAAAAATCAAGTTATAACATATGCACAGAAAAATGAATCTTTCTTCTTTTTTTCTAAATTAAAAAAAAAATTTTGGGGGCGCACTGCTCAGCATGTGGGATCTTAGTTCCCCGACCGGGGATCAAACCACCGCCCCCATGTTGGAAGCACCGGGGAAGTCCCAAAAGACAGATCTTAGAGAATTTTTACAAGTGTCTACATCCCTGTGACCACTGTTCAGATCAAATCAAAACATTTCTAGCAGCACAGAAGACTTCTTGGTATTCATTCCCAGGCAAGATAGAGAAGAGAGCATGGAGTAGAATTCCATCCAATGATATTCAATAACAGGCAACATCTATCTGTGGTAGAATGAATTAGAATAGTAGCTATCGGTTAATAGTAGTTATCTCTTAACTCCTATTCTGATTTATTTTACTAAAGATAGATTTTGCCTGTTCTTTTATATCACTTAGCGCGATTATGCTGCATGTTCTCTTCTGTGGCTGGCTTCTCTTGCCTTGAGATTCATCCATGAGCATGTTGCATTAGACGATGATGATTACCATCATTGTTTTCCATTATAACGCTGGACCGCCAGGCAATGAGGAGGAGTCCATTGCATTTTTATACTGCCAGCTGTCCATTCTGCTGTGGCTGGACGCATGGGTGTTTGAGGGCCATTAGAAGAAGAGCCACAGTGAATGTTTTGCACACGTGTTTTGGCCGACACGTGTACTCATTTCTCGTGTATACGCCTAGGCATGGAACTGCTGGGTGATAGAGTAGGTGTATGTTCACCTTCAGTAGATTAACCATTACTGTTTTACAACTGGAAAGACATTTTCTTTCAATACTAGTCCATGGTTATTGTTACTAGTGTTTTCTCCATTTTAAAAGTTAAAAAAACCCAGAGACTTCAGATAGTTAAGCGAACTCATTTATTTATTTTAAAATATCTGCTTTTATTTATTCATTTGACTGTGTCGGGTCTTGGTTGTGGCACGTGCGATTTTTTTTGAATTTTAATTTTTAAAATTTATTTATTTTTAATTGGAGGATAATTGCTTTACTGTGTTGTGTTGGTTTCTGCCACACATCAACACGACTCAGCCTTAGAGACACGTGTGTCCCCTCGCTCTTGAGCCTCCCTCCTGCCTCCCGCCCCATCCCCCGCCCTTGGTTGTCAGAGAGCTCAGTTTGAGCTCCCTGAGCCATGTAGCACATCCCCACTGGCTGTCTGATTGCACACGTGGTAATGCATGTGTTTTACTGCTGCTCTCTCGATTCGTCCCTGCCCGTGCGGGCTTTGATCTTTGGTGCAGCGTGTGGGATCTTTTAGCTGCGGCACACGAACTCTTAGAAGCAACGTGTGGGGTCTAGTTCCCCGACCAGGGATTGAACCCAGGCCCCCTGCATTGGGAGCGCAGAGTCTTAGCCACTGGACCACCAGGCAAGTCCCAAGCAAGCGTCCTTCAAAGGTGGCACCTTTAGGACACACATCTCTGCTGCTTCCCCAAATCCCACTAAAACAATGGGTACAGGGCCTTGTGAACAGCCCACTCCTTCTGATAGTCAAAAGGATGGTCAATTGTAACTGGACCAGGTGTCTCTCCTGATATCTGTGCTTTAAAGGGCTGATGGCCAGAGAAGTTTGACACAAGTCAGCGCTGAGTCCCAACACCTGGTCCCCACTGTTGGGGCCTCAAGTTGATCTGGGAGCCCACCTGACATTCCCAAGTGAGCCAATGAGGTCACATTCAAATCCAAGCCTACAAACTGAAGGAAGACAGGCTTGAGACGGTGCCTCACAATCTGCCTTCCACACACCTTTGGCCCCTTTCTCCAGTATTTCCCGAAATAAATAGAACCTCCCATTCTGAGCACCCACCCTTGAAATCCCTTGTCTAATTCTGTCTCCTTCTTGCCTGATCACCTTGGCAGAAGGGAAGGAGGAAGAAGGAGAGACACTCAAGTCTTCTCTACCGCCAGTGGCAGCCTTATTCCTTATCGCAGTCAATGCTCACAAACCCATTCTGCACACGTGGAAACTGAGTCCTGCAGAGGCACTGGCAGTACAGTAGACTCTTATTATCATTCACAGTAGTATCTGTGACCCACACGCTGCCTGGATCACAAGTATGGAGGCACTTGTGAACCTCGGGCCCTCTATTGGATTGTAAACTCCTGGCCGGCAGGTCCTTGCCTTGCATCTGGCTGTCGTAGCCTCCTACGTGTGGGAAGCAGCTCAGGCTTCTCACACACAGGAAGGGACTCAGGCCCAGGCACTGTTCTCCGTTTGGGAGTAGCCTTCCCCGAAGCACAGCAGGAATTCGGGACGTTTCCGCCCTGACTCCTGCAGGAACTCTCCCAGCTGCCTCAGCCCTATAGACAGCACCGATCTGACAGCTCCTGTGTGAATGGCTTATTTAGCCTGTGGCACTTGCCACCTTGCATTATATTGTCATTTACCCTTTCTCTGTGTGTGTGCTGTTTTCCCAAGCAGCTTTGAACATCAGGGACTGGGGTGCTGTCTTTTGTATACGGAGCCCTTCAGTACCTTGCACGCAGTCAGTGCTGAGTCAGTGTCAAGTCCAAGGCTGTGACATCCTTAGATCTGAGCGTGTTTGCTGTGGACACCATGTTTCCTCTCCTGGGCCTGCGTTCCATTTCCGCAGCCTCTCCCTGGTGAACCATCGTCTCCATCTGTTCCTCTCCCCTCCTGCCCCCACCCGCCATCTGACATTTCCCTGGGAGCAGCGGGAGGGCTGTGTTTGCAGAAACCATAGCTCAGGCTGCCATCTAATTGGTCATGACAGCCCAGAGCCACAGGGAGGGTGTTCTTCCAGGAATCTGGAGCAGGGGTGCTGGGAACCGCAGGGCAAGGAACCCCCATACGTGTGGGGTGACCCCGAGGGAAGGAGGCAGGGCAGACTGGCCGGCTGGCTCCCTGGGTGCTGCTGATGGGAGCAGGTGGATTTGAAGCCCGTTACTACTGGGAGGACAAGGAGGGAAGCCTCATTTAACAAACGAGATGTGACTTCCAGGCTCCTCTACTTGGTATATTAGGAAATAGGTTTTCTGTTGTGACCAGAGACCTGCTGAGCTGATTTAAGGAGTTCCCTGCCAAATCCCGCCCTGAGGCTGAGCCTGCCCGAGGCTCCATCCTCATAACTTAGAGCCCCTGGGCTGCAGTCAAAAGAAAGGGAGGCTGATTGGCAGGCTGCTCTGAGTAGGATTTGCATTTCATTATGTTAACACGGCCCTGTATATACATATAAAAAGCTCCGGCTTCTTTCCTGTCCTCATTTCCCGTATCCTGCTCCCCCCCTCGTCTTTCTTCTCTCTCCGGTTTGTTCTCATTCATTGGTTCTCTCCTTTCATTCGATCCTTTCATCCAACAAATGTGTGTTCAGCCCCTATTATGTACACAGCGCTGTGCTGTCCAGCAGTTAGCCTACAGTCCTTGCCTTCGTGGAGTCTTGAATTTAGACAGAGAGACAGGCAGCCTGCTACACGTGGCGTGTGCCTGCCGTCGCGACGGGCCATAAGAAGCAGAAGCGTGGCCTGCCGTGACCACTGGGCCGTCGCGCAGGAGGTCCCTCCCCTTCAGGTGGTCGCAGGGCACTGAGTAGACTCCCTGTGCTGCATGGAAGGTTCTCGTTGACCGTCTGTTTTATGCAGTGTCAGTCCTGTGCGTATGTCAGTCCCAGCCTCCCAGTTCATCCGCCGTTTGCCGTTTATGGTGACTATTCCCAGGAGTTACCATCAGCTCCAAGGTGCCATCTCCTTTCCCCGGGATGGTGGGACTGCTCTGGGGAGAATGGCACGAGTCTCGGGCACCGCTGGGTGCTACCTGTGCCCTAGATTTGAAGGCTGCTGTCTGCTTTGATTTGAAGGAGCTGAGACCCACAGTCCCGTTCTCAGCTGGAGGTGGGCCTGGGGGTCTCGGGTTCCCAGCCTGGAGACTTTGTCTGTTCCCTGTGTGCGTGCTCACCAGGGGGCGGGGATGTGGTCTGGGGAGCCCAGAGCTCTGGTTCATGACTTCAGAGCGGGGCCGTGTGGCTTCTACTAACAGGCCAAGAAGGGGGAAAGGTGGACCCTGCACCCTCATCTCAGAGAAGCAGAGCTTGTTTCCCATCATCACAGCTTATCCCTTTCTGGCCCCTACTGCCATTAATCCAGATACAACAGAGCACATATTAAGTAACACTTTTCCCCTTAAAAGCTTGCAAGCTATTACCTTTAATCCTTTTCCTCCCTTATCTGTCCATTCCTCTGATCCATACAATGCATTCCGTCATCAAATCCTAGGTATTATATTAAAGAAAAAAACCTGTCCAGTTCAGATAAATCCCCCAGGGGACCAGGCAGTTTGTACAGAAGGCAGGCCAGCTGGTGAAAGACAGTAGGGAGGTGAGGGACCTGAGACTAACTGAGGAACGCTAGCCCAGCCACGGGACTTCTTTTTTTCTTTTAAAGAGATAAGCTCACAGAAGTTACATAACTTGCCCAAGTTCGGGTAGAACCAAGATTTGAGCTAAGTCTTGATGACTCTACCACTCTGTGGGCCTCTCCCTCTTTTTAAAGAATTTTCTTCCTGTATTTTGGCTGTGCCAGGCCTCTCTCTAGTTTCGGGGAGCAGGGGCCACTCTGATTGCGGTGCTCAGGCTTCTCGCTGTGGTGGCGTCTCTTGCTGCAGACCTCAGGCTCTAGGGCCGCAGGTGTCAGTAGCTGGCGGCCTGCGGCCTCAGTGGTTGTGGCTCCCGGGCTCCACAGCGCAGGCTCAGTAGTTGTGGAGCACAGGCTTAGTCACTCCACGGCACGTGGGATCTTCCTGGACCAGGGATTGAACCTGCATCTCCTGCATTGGCAGGCAGATTCTGTCCCACTGAACCGTCAGGGAAGCCCCTACGGGACTTCTTGAAATGTGCTCCTGTTGGGCTGCAGCCCAGGAATCTGTGATACATAATCCTACCTATGAATTTTGCATGGAAATGTGACACGAATTTCAGAAATTGCTTCCTTGGAAAGAAACACTTTCTTCCTATAATCCCACTCCTTGGAGATGCGGTGTGAGGCCTCTCCCTGCTCTGACGAACGTCCAGTCAAGGAAAACGTGTGATCACCCTCCATCTTTGTAGCTCTGCAGGCAGAGTTCCGTCATGGAGCAGGACTGCCCGCTCCCGTGCTGGGGTCTGTTCATCCAAGTCACTTGGTTTGTATTTCAGATGTTCATTTGTGAGAATTTACCTGTGGGCAGCCAGGATGGAATCTTTTTTGAGGTCAGAAAACCTCTAGGATTAGCCTAGCCTGCGGACCTGGATGTGCTGGTCTGCTCTCCTAGAGGAACAAGAAAACTTCAACCCTAAGTGACACCTTATCTACAGGAAAAGACCAAAAAATGGATATTCTGCCCCGTCTGTTATCCCCAAGTCCCCGTTGTGCAGGGGTAGACGACTAGTCTTTCCTGCTAGAAGCTGCTGTAACATCTCTGTATCCCAGGTGGTGAGTGGATTCGATTTTTCAGAGCATCCTGGCAGCTCTGACTCCCCTTAGCTCACTCTTCTGTCCTCAGGGGGAAGTCAGAAAGCTAAATTTAAGTTAAATTCCTAGCACTAACATCTCCAGGTTTGCCAGACCAGATAGAGAAAATGAAGCTTGATCATGCTCATAATTTATGTATCCATCATGGCGGGCAGTTTCTACCTATCAAAATCGTTCCCCTTCTCCAATAAAACTCGACTTCCCGGCCTGGACTTCTGGATGTCGAGGCCTCTAAATTGCCCCAGGGCATGACATTCTAAAGGCTCCTTCATCTTGAAAAAGCACTTTCTTAGAACTGACACAGAACTTTCAGAGATAGATGGCCTTGAGTCGATTTGCTATTTTCTGCCTCTAGGCTTCCCAACCCAGGGATTGACCCTGCATCTCTTTTATCTCTTCCATTGGCAGGCAGATTCTGTACCACCAGGTCCCCTGGAGTAGGAAATGGCAACCCACTCCAGTATTCTCCCCTGGAAAATTTCATGAACAAGAAGAGCCTGGCGGGCTGCAGTCCATGGGGTTGCAAAGAGTTGGCCATGACTGAGCATGCACACACACACACACACACACACACACACACACACACACGCTCCTCTAGAGTCTGCAGTCTCCTCTGCACAGGGGGTGGCTGAGGCCTATTCGCTGAAGTCAACTGAAGGGCGGAATCGGCACACTGGCTCTTATCTTCCAGGCAACAGGCCTGTTACCCACCTTGGTGACAGTTGACCTGCGTTCACAGCCAGTCACAAAGCTATCCTCCGTTTCACACGCCCTTTGCCCCAACGAATTCTTCCTTGACTTGAGTTTCCAGGTCAACAACCCAGCCTCTCTTGTTGTTCTCGGTGGGCCCAAGTCCCAGTGCACGTGCAGAGTTAGTAAGAAATACATGAAGGTTGTTTGGCGTGGAGTGAAGTAAAGTACTGCTGTCTTCAAAGTGTTTGTCTTCATCCATGGCTGGGAGGGGACCGGAATGCTGACCTCTGAGGTCATGGTGCTCAGTTGCATGAAGATGATGCCATCAGCACAGAGAACAGAAAGCATGCTGGGAGGCTGTAGCCGGGCCCCTCACTGACCTGATCCCCCGTGAGCACTTTTCACCACGTGGTGTCTGGAGGCTGCCCCCTTTCACAGCTGCTGTCACCAGTCTCGGCACACAGCACCCCCCAGTGTTTGGGGCTGGGGTGTTTGGGCCTGGGGGCTCTGCCTCGGAGGTTGTGCAGGACTTCTGTTCCAGTGCGGGGGCATTCCTTCTTCAGCAGGTGCCGCGGACTCACGTCCTTCTCATCAGTTTGCAGATGGGGCTGTTGTTTGGCCGTGAACGGGCCTTCCTGTGTGTCGAAATTATGTGCTTTCTTCTTCTTTTTTTTCCCTTGTGCTATCATCACAAATTATGTTTAGTGATTTATTTTACTTTTAAAAAATTTTGCTGGACTACAGTGGATTGACATTGCTGTGCTAGTGTCAGGTGTACAGCAAACTGCTTGAGTTATACGGTATATATACATACACATTTGTTACCATATGCATTCTTTTTGTTCTTTTTTAAAATCGGAGTATAATTGCTTTACAATGTTATGTTGCTTTCTGCTGCTCAATGAAGTGAGTCAGTTTTATGTAGACATAAACCCCCTCCCTCTTGAACCTCCCTCCCACCCCCCACTCCCCACCCCACCAGGTCATCACGGAGCACCGAGCTGAGCTCCCGGCACCACACCGCCGCTTCCCACCAGCTGTCTGTTTTACACACGGTGGGGAATACAAGTTGATGCTACTCTCTCAGTTTGCTCCACCCTCTCCTTACCCGACTTGTCCCTGTTTCATTCTCTGTGTCTGCATCTCTATTCCTGCCTTGCAAATAGGTTCCTCTGTACCATTTTTCTAGATTCCACATATATGGATTAGTATATGATATTTGTTTTTCTCTTTCTAACTTACTTCACTCTGTATGACAGATTCTAGGTCCATCCACATCTCTAAAAAAGTGACCCAATTCCTTTCCTTTTTATGGTTGAGTAATAGTCCATCGTCTGGCTGCTCTGCTGGCATCCATCTGCATCAAGCTCTCTGATCGCTCTCTTGCTGTCACTTCTGGCTGAATTCACTTCCCCCCATTTCTGTGCGTTAACAGTTTTCCCTAATGATCTCTCTCATCTGAGAAGAGATTGTCTTCTTCCTTTTTGACATTCTCCTCCATTTATTACAAGATGTTGAGTACAGGTCCCCGTGCTATTTATAGTAGGTCCCTGCTGGTTATCTGTTTTATATAAAGTAGCGTATCTGTTCATCCCAAACTCCTAATTTACCCCTCCACCGCAAAACATGTGTATTATTCTTAAATTTCCTTTTCTGGGGTCAAGGTATCGAGCCAGCCTAATGAAAATTTGGTTTCGAGAAAGTCATACAGCAAAAACCGCTGAAAAATTAAGGAAAGGAAAGCACAAACAGCTAACTGGATTGTGTGAAGTCGGTCAACGTCCTTACCGTTGCTTTTTTCTCTTCTGTGTGAAAGAGAATGGATAAACGCAAACTAATCTTCAGAAATTCTCCAGATGCCAATGCGGGGTTGTTCTCAGGTGGGAGAGACCATTAGAGAAAACTGTTACTGCACAGAAATGGGGGGAAGTGAATTCAGCCAGAAGAAGTGATGGCAAGAGAGCGTTCGGAGAGGCTGATGCAGATGGATGCTAGCAGAGGAGCTAGACGAAGACGAGGCTGATTGAAGGATCCAGGAAGCGAGGAGGAAACAGCCTCGGGTGCTAATTTGGGTTTAATCAGTGGGGAAATGACCTGTCTCCCCAGGCCCAGAGAATGCAATTAAAGGCTATGTGACCGACTAAATGCTGGGAAAACAATGATTAATAAATTAAAGGCTGCTTGAATTGCGTGGTGTTGGGGATACAGTAGTTAATAAAACATGCTGTTCTTGCCCTCCTGTGGCCCACGGGGGAGGAGGACATTAATTAAAGAATTACACAAATGAATGTGAATCTTCAACCCTGATGGATCTGCCTACAGCAGAGGGACGTGGTACCACGGGGGCAGGTGATAACCAGGCTGGCCCAGGGAACGGGTCCAGAGAGGGAGAAGAATCAACCAGGGTGGACAATGCCTCCCAGCGGGGAAACAGAACAGGCCAGGGACCAGGGGGGCACGGTGACTTAGAATGTGGCATAAACATGGCTGTGAAGTTGAGTTGAACCAACCAGAGATGGATTCTCTGTGTCCTGCTTGACTTTCCTTCCCTTAACAATTACCAAGGGTAGGTGGGTTCAGGAGTGGGTTGCAGAGTGAAGTCAGTCAGCAAAACAAATATATATGGAATCTAGAAGGAAATGGTAACCCACTCCCGGATTCTGGACAGAGGAACCTGGCAGACTTCCGTCCATGGGATTGTAAGAGTCGGACACGACTTAGCGACTAAACCACCGCCACCATAGACTCTAGAAAGGTGGTACAGATAAACCTATTTGCAGGGCAGCAATGGAGACCCTTCCCTGGTGGCTCGGACGGTAACGAATCTGCCTGCAGTGCAGGGGACCCAGGCTCAATCCCTGGGTTGGGAAGATCCCCTTGAGAAGGGAATGGCAACCCACACCAGTATTCTTGCCTGGAGAATTCCATGGACAGAGGATCCTGGCGGGCTACAGTCCCTGAGGTTGCAAAGAGTCAGGCATGACTGAGCGACTAACGCTTTCAATGGAGACGCACACATAAAGAACAGACTTACGGACGCAGCGGGCGGCGGCGGGTAGGGAGAAAGTGGGATGAATGAGAGGGCAGCTTGGAAACATGGAAAATAGATAGCCAGTGGGAATTTGCTCTGTGACTCAGGGAACTCAAATCGGGGCTCTGTGACAACCTAGAGGGGTGGGATGGGATGGGAGGTGGGAGGGAGGCTCACCAGGGAGGGGACATATGTGTGTATACCTATGACTGATCTGTGATCTATGTCAGAAGCCAGCACAATGTTATAATGATCCTTCAATTAAAAATAAATTAACAAAAAGAAAAAAAAAGGGGTGAGTTAGTGAACGCTGACTCCCACCCCAGCTGGGGTTGGTGCCCGGCCCTCCTGCTGCAGAAGCCCATGATCTTTCCTAGCCAGTCCCCAGAGGGGGAGCACTGTTTATTTTTATATTGTGTGTATTTTGTCTGGTCTACTGATTCCTTGTTTCACTGAGAAACTTATATCCGTGTGTGTGCTGTGCTGAGTTGCTCAGTCGTGTCCGACTCTTTGTGACCCCGTGGACTGTAGCCCGCCAGGCTCCTCTGTCCATGGAATTCTCCAGGCGAGAATACTGGAGTGGGTTGCCATGCCCTCCGCCAGGGGATCTTCCCCGCCCAGGGATCAAACCCAGGTCTCCTGCATTGCAGACAGATTCTTTACCGTCTGAGCCCCCAGAGAAGCCCCCACTTATATCAGTAGTCAGTTCTAGTTTATGTGCTGGATAATTTTTTAAAAGAGCTTTTTTGAAAAGCTTTTTGATCTTTGGAGATCTACAGATTTATTTTCATATGAACTGGTTATTTTGTATAAAGTACAGTCTTAAAATAGAAAAAAAAAATTATCTTTACTCCCCAAGGGTCAGTAGACATTGGCTGGGAGCACGGCAGTCTGAATTATTAGAAGGAAGGACTCTGAGGAAAGGGGAAGCAACTATAGAACCCCACTGTTTCAGCTTTTAAAAGGAGAGTTGCCTTGAAAGCTTTGTGTTTCAAAAGTGACCAACGGTGGATGTTTCAGAGCCTCTTGAAGAGTGCTTGTCCCAATAAGCTGATACCAGGTCTCCTGCCCTGTGTCTTAAAGGTACCGGATTGCAGCTTTGCTTGAGGCGCCCTGGAGGACCCTGGTTCATTCCATCTCTCATAGCACTGCTTCCAGCATCCCCAGCCCTTAATCTCTCCGCCCATCATTTATAGATCTCACCTCCTACCCAAATAGAAGTAGAGGAGCGAATGTTTAAGACGGTTCGAGAAGCCTCTGTGGATACTCCCTGGTCATCGAGGAATATCCCGGGTATGTTCCCATCTCAAAAAAATACCCCAGAATTCATCCTGCAATCTTTTGTTCTCACAGGCTGAGCATTTTTAGGCCTGCGGAGGGGAGTTTATTTTGGTATCTAGGACTCCTTCTCCCTCTTGATGGAAAGGCAAGACGTGTAAAATAAGACATATATGTGGGAGGGTGGATAGAGCATTTGCCTTTGAAATTGGGTTATTTACAGTGAGACAGGAAGATAAATGTAAAGACTGTGCCAGCACAGGCTGTAGGCCAATTGTCTGGGACAGCCGGCCTCGCAGGCATCTGTAGTTACAGTATTAACTGAGGACAGGAAGGACTTCCCGCTGGCTCCTTGGGCACACTCAGAGCCTGAACCGCAGCTCCCAGGCGTGTGTAGGCAGGGCAGGGTACGTGTCCATCAGATTCCAGCTGGGTGCCCAGGCCCTTGTGCCCGCATTCCTGTCCAGTGAATTCCTAAAACCCAACTCAGTGGACGTGAGTTTGAGTAAACTCCGGGAGTTGGTGATGGACAGGGAGGCCTGGCGTACTGCAGTCCATGGGGTTGCAAAGAGTCTGACACGACTGAGCGACTGAACTGAACTGAAGGTTGTACCACGAGACCTCAGCATGTGCTCAGGCCCCTGTGAGGCTGTTTCCAGACTTCTTGTAGGTTTCTGGTCTTTTGCCCCATCGTGACCCCTGGGTGATGTGACAAGTTAGAGAAGATGAATATTTAGCGATCTGAAGGACGAGCTTTGACGAGTCCGAAGAAACTTGTTTTTGAGCATAGAAGAGCATTTCTAGTCAAGCTAATATATTGTTATAGTGTGTATAACTGTCAGCCAATTCCCAGGTGGCTCAGTGGCAGAGAACCCACCTGCCAATGCAGGAGACGTGGGTTCAATCCCTGGGTCTGGAAGATCCCCTGGAGAAGGAAATGGCAGCCCAATCCGGTGTTCTGACCTGGAGAATTCTAGGGACAGAGGAGCCTGGCGAGCTACAGTCCTTGGGGTCGCAAAGGGTCGGACTTGACTGAGTACACACGTATAGTGAACATCTGTTGCCCCTCGGGATCCCAGTCTGACCCGGGCGCCTCTTGTCTTTGACTGTCCGTCTCCCGTCCCTTTGCAGGCCAGCCTGCTGCCTTTTAGAAGTTGTTGCTCCCTTTGCTGTGCTCTGTAGTTCTCTGGATCCACTGTCTTGTCCCGGTCACCTTTCCCTACTGTCTGAGCTGCAGACTATGTACGTCGACAACATCACATCAATATCTACCATTCAGACTTTTCTCCTTCGCTGCAGGGCGTTTGGCTTACTGCCCACCCACCATCTGGCTGGGTAGATTCATCTGAATATTCTATAAGCGTCAAACTCAACATGTTAAAACCTTGAGCCCGTATCATTTGCTGTAGTCTCGTTGTCCATTAACATCACAGCAGTTCATTTCCCCAAGAAATCACCGCGGTGTCCTTGATCTGCTTTCTCTCGTGTGTAGCATCTGGTTGGCGTGCAGATGCTCTGCATCATAACCGTATAAAAACGCCTCAGTCCATCTACCTGCCATCCGTGCTGACCGTTTCCTCCGGTTAAAACCAGCAGAACAAATGTTTACTGGGTTCCACTCGGAACTTCTGTTACAAAGGCTTGTTAAAATGTGCTGCCTGTGCTTTAGGAAAGACTCTCCCAGACCGACTGATGATTTCCAAACAGCGGGATTGGTGTTAGTGTGGAGTGACTAAGATGTGAGGAGGGCGCAGAGGAGGGGTGTGTGAAGGTCAGAGAGGAGCTCCTGCAGGTGGGACGTCTGTGCTGGGTTTTAAAGGAGATGAAACGGGTACAGAAGGAGAGCATCCCTGGAGTGGTGAGTGGGATGGACAGTGAGAGCTCTTCTGCCAGCTGTGAGGATGCTCAAGCTCGTTCCGCATCCGCCAGCAGTTCAGACTTCCCGAGGGATGTTGTCCGATTGAAATCCAGCCCAGAGGGGGCTTCCTCCTGCCAGCAGTGGGAGGTGGGGAACTCCTCTTCCACACACACTTGACCTAGATCACTTTGACGGTGTCGTGGCAAACACAGAGGGGAAGCGAGACGTGTGAAGCTGGTTGGGGGGCAACTGCAGTAATCCAGGGAGAAGCGCATCAGCACCTGTGCTGTCTGGGGTCCCGGCGTAGTGTCTGTCACAGACCTGAATACCGTGGCTCGTGTGGCCCAGAAGCGTCCTTGGGTCATGATGGTTTCTCCCAGCTGCAGGGCAGACTAGAGGTAAATGGCTTGACAGCCCTGTGCCCGGCAGAGACTGTGTTACTGGGCAAGCAGGAAGGATGGGTTAGAGGGGATGGAGTCGGGCTCCCGCTGTAATGAGGCTGGTGAGGGAAGTCTGCCGGGGTGGGATTAGCGTTTCCCGGGCTCAGCGGCGGTGATCGCACTGACGAGAGGGGATGATTGCCAAGGGCCCCCATGTCTGGCTCCAGAGAGACAGGAAGTCCAGGGAAGGGAGCGAAGCTGAGAGGAAAGAGGGGGCCATTCTGGTGGGAAGTGTTGACTTTGAGCTTCCTGTGGCTACTCTACGGGGGCTTCCCTGGTGGCTCAGTGGTAAAGAATCCACCTCCAGTGCAGGAGATCTGGGCTTAGTCTCTGGGTCGGGAAGATCCCCTGGAGGAGGAAATGGCAACCCACTCCAGTGTTCTTGCCTGGAGAAGCCCATGGACAGAGGAGCCTGGCGGATTACAGTCCATGGGGTCACAAAGAGTCGGACATGATGACTTAATGACTAAATGAAACAAACAGAGCTCCTGCGGGGGTAGATGGCTCTCTCTTAAATTCATTATACAACTGACCCTGAGCTCAGGTCTGGCCAGAGAGATGGACAGACAGACAAGAGGGTGTTCTGTCCTGGCACCCCAGCCCCCCAGCTCCAGCCACACCAACTCCTCACTGTCCTGTCCACCTCCCAAGGCCACAGTTCACTCTCTCTCTAAGGTTTTTCCCCTCTTTGCTCCCTGCCAAACCCTTATGCATCCTCTAACATCCAACTCAAAAGCCACCTCCTCCACGAAGGCTTCAGATGGGCACACCCCTAAGTCAAGGTCAGCACCTCTCCGACCTCTCCGAGCTCCTACATCGAGTCCTCCGTGGGTCCCAAGGCTCAGCTCCGAGGTGGGTGAGCGGAAGAAGTGGGGCTGAACTGGACGAGGCACTCCCTGTGAGGGTCGCCCGCTCCCCTCTGGGCTCCCCTCGCTGCAGTGCTCCTGACTCACTCACACCTGTGTGCTTACCTGCTTGCCTCCCTCCTTGGGCTGCCCGATGCTCCTGAGTAGGCCTGGCTCTGATTCATCTTTTCATCGCTGGGTCCTGCCTGGGGCTCTGTCCAGATCTGTAAAGCAGGTAATAAAAGGGCGCGTGAGACATGCTGACTTTCCTATTAGGACAGCTTGGTGACGGAAAGATGACCGAGGTGCCTAGAGTTTTTGTTTTCTTTCTTTTTTTTTAGTTGAAGTATACATGGTTGTTTATTTTTGGCTGTCTGGGCCTTGGTTGCTGTGCCCTGGCTTTCTCTAGCTATGGCCATCGGCGGCTTCTCACTTCGGGGGCCTCTCTGGCTGTGGACCAGGGTTCTAGGGCACTTGGACTTCAGTACCTGTGGCGCACGGGCTTAGTCGCCCCATCGCCTGTGGGATCTTTCCGGACGAGGGATCAAACCTCTGACCCCTGCCTTGACAGGCGGATTCTTAACCACTGGACCACCAGGGAAAGTCCTGAACTATAAATTTTATACAAGTTACAGGCGTGCAATATAGTGATTCAGAATTTTTAAAGGTTCAGTTCAGTCAGTTCAGTCGCTCAGTCGTGTCTGACTCTTTGCAACCTCATGAATCGCAGCACGCCAGGCCTCCCTGTCCATCACCAACTCCCTGAGTTCACTCAAAATCATGTCCATCGAGTCGGTGATGCCATCCAGCCATCTCATCCTCTGTCGTCCCCTTCTCCTCTTGCCCCCAGTCCCTCCCAGCATCAGAGTCTTTTCCAATGAGGCAACTCTTTGCATGAGGTGGCCAAAGTACTGGAGTTTCAGCTTTAGCATCATTCCTTCCAAAGAACACCTAGGACTGATCTCCTTCAGAATGGACTGGTTGGATCTCCTTGCAGTCTAAGGGACTCTCAAGAGTCTTCTCCAACACCACAGTTCAAAAGCATCAATTCTTCGGCGCTCAGCCTTCTTCACAGTCCAACTCTCACATCCATACATGATCGCATCTGTTTATAGTTATTAGAAAATGCTGGTTCTGTTCCTGTGTTGTACAGCATGTCCTTAGAGCTTATTTTACACATAGTAGTTGATACTTCTTCGTAAACCTCTATTCCTGTCTTGCCCCTCCCGGCTTCCCTGACCCTGGTAGTGACCCCTGGTTTGTTCTCTGCATCTGTTGAGCCTTCTTCCTTTTTGTTACATTTGCTAGTTTGTTGTACTTGAATCGGCCTCTTGGGGAGAAGTGGGATTGAGAACATGACCTTGGAATGTGTGTGGGGTTCTTGTCGAGGGGTGGGGAGAGCATCAGGGCTGGAGGAACAGTGGACGTGAAGGCACAGAAGCGGGGATGTGTGCTCGTGTCAGGAGGGGGCCCTCGGGCCGGCCGGCCTGACGGGAACAGAGGAGGGCGGCCAGTTTCACGTCGGTTTGGGGCATGGGGGCGGCAGAGGCCTGAGCATCCAAGGAGGAGAGGAGGTGGGGGCAGCTTCCCGCGGAAGGATGCGATTAGACTGTCACTTTCCAGAGACAAGAGACAACTGAGAAGCTGTTTAAATCATTCCAGAAAGAGGGGGCAGGGATCTGGGCTGGGACCTTGGAGGGTAAACAGAGGAAGGAGGGAGCCCCAGAGACATTTGTAAGAACAGACAGTCCTGGCGACGTCTCATTTTGGAGGCTGAAGAGGTGGGGAAGACTGGTTTGAGTTTTCTGTGTCATTTCGGTAGTGAACAGGGTTCTTCTGGGAGGGAGTGGTGACCCGTAGGCCAAGAGGGCAGGCTCCTATCAGGAACCGCCGAGGAAGACGGATGTCTGGGAAGTCTGTGGGGCTGGGGGGCGTGTGGGCAGCAGCCAGCCTGCAGCTCTGTTCTTTTCTTGAGTTCTGTTTTACCACCTCGATGGGCTGTGACTTTGTCATCCATCGTGTTACCATGGCCCCTTCATATTCAAATGAACAGGTAGAAATTTCAGTGACAATTTTAACACATTTATTTGTTTATTTTTGGTTGTGCTGGCTCTTCGTTGCTGTGCATGGCTTTCTCTACCGGGGGCCCCTGTCTGGTTTCTGCGACTTCTCTTGCTGCGGACACAGGCTCTGGAGTGTGTGGGCTCAGCAGCTGCGGTGCACGAGCTTAGTTGCTCCATGGAATCGGGAGTCCTCCCAGACCAGGCGGATTCTTAACCACTGGACCACAGGAAAGTCCCCAGTGACCATTTGCATGATAGTTGGGGCAGGAGGGGCTGAGGCTGGGGTGATGTCCTGGCTCTTTAGCCATCGCCTCTGAAGCCCTTCTCTTCCCTGCCTGGCAAAGCGGCAGCTTCAGATTCTGTCCCTGCAGAGTGCGCGTCAGGGGGCTCAGCTAAGTGTCTTAGTTTTCTGTAACACAGCACCACAGACCGGGTGGCTTCACGGCTCATAGTTCTGGAGGCAAAATATCCAAAATCAAAGTGTTGGTGAGGCTGGTTCCCTGGTGGCTTGCAGGGGGAATCTATCCAGGCCTCTCTCCCTGCACCCCGTGGCTGCTCGTGGTCTTGGCTTTTCTTACTGTGTAGACGCCTCACCCCGGTCTCTGCCTCCATCTTCAAATCGTCTCCCACTTGGTATTTCTCTGTCTGTTTCCCCTTCTCTGCACTTATAAGGACTTGCCTTTGGATGAAAATGAAAGTCGCTCAGTCGTGTCTGACTCTTTGCAACCCCATGGACTATACAGTCCATGGAATTCTCCAGGCCAGAATACTGGAGTGGGTAGCCTTTCCATTCTCCAGGGGATCATCCCAACCCTGGGATCGAACCCAGGTCTCCCACACTGCAGGGAATTCTTTACCAGCTGAGCTACCAGGGAAGCCCTTTAGATGTAAGGTCCATCCCAATCCAGGACGCTGTCATCTGAGATCCCAACCTTAATTACATCTGTCAGGAGCCCATTTCCAAATAAGGCCGTGTTCACAAGCACAGGGGCCAGAATTTGGACATGTATTTTTTTTGGAGGGGGTGAAACACACCCCAGCCCACTACAATGCAGCGGTGTGTCTTAAGAAATAGAATATTTGTGTTTTTTTCCCCCGATGGTGATGATGGAAAGTCTGGGTATCTGACCAAATGCACTGAACACATGTCCTTTAAAGGCCAGCGTCCTGGATCTGCTCCTTTCCAAGAGTGCTGGTCGTATCACCTCCACTTCCTCCCTGCCCCCAACTTAAGGGTGGATTAAAAATGAGAGAATATAAACGGGTGGAAACTTCAGAGCATTTCCAGAGACGTGGGGTGAGAGGATGGAGTTTAATCTCCCCTCAGAAGTTTCTGGGGCAGGGTGTTCTCTGCAGTGGGTTTCCTGGGCCTGGGGAGTGGGCATGGACCGGACCTGGGGAGCCTGGTCCTCGGCCTGGGGAGGGTGTGGAGCAGAGGAGGGCTTGGTCCTCGGCCTGGGGAGGGTGGGTGGAGCAGAGGAGGGCCTCGGCCTGGGGAGGGTGGGTGGAGCAGAGTAGGGCTCAGGAAGCGGCAGGACAGTGGAAATACTCGTGGAGCTTCAGAACTTTGTTAGGGATGATGCTTATTTTGGTGATGGAGTTACATGTGAATCACAGGAAAGAAGATGCCAAACCCGTTTGGTGATGAGAGCTCAGGCTGAGATGATGAGCGCGGCCTAGAAAGAGAGAAGTGAATTTAGGAGCCACTTTAAAGAAGAAGCTGGATGCTGACCTAATACATAGCAGAGAGCAAAGAACAGTTTGCTGTTCTTTGGGCCTAGAGATGAGCCTACTGAATGAAGTCAGTCAGAGAAAAGTAATCACTTGTATGTGAAATCTAAAAAGGAAACAACAGGTCCCGTCTGCACGGAAGGATGAACTTGTGAAGTCCGAGTACATTTCTGTGCCCCGTGACCCCTCGTACCGTGCAGGGCCTATAGGCTGCATGTAACAAATCCCCACAAGTTGAAGACCGCCCCTTTCATCCTAATTTATGTTCCAGTATCTTCGGAAAACTTTAAGCCAGCCCCCTAAATGCCTTCTAAAGACCGTCTTGCCAACTGGAGGAAAAAATAGATGTACACTAAGTGGATGTCTGTGTGTGTGTATGCATGCATGATACAAACCTGATTAACTCATTGGTTCCTTCCCAGCCCCCAGAAACTGAGTGCTTCTACAGTTCCGCAAGGTCAGGGCAAGTGGTAAAGAGCTCTTTCATGGAGAGTGCAGCTGGGTAACAGGAAGTCAAGGTAAAAGGCTCTGCTTTCCGAGAGAAAGATCAGAAAAATCCTGAAGCATGTGAATTTGATGCACAAAAGAATGGGCACATACCTGGAAAAGATGAAAGCTCTAATTTGAAAAGATAAATACACCCCCGTGTTCATGCAGCACTGTTTAATAATAGCCAAGGTATGAAAGCTTGTCCATCAACAGATGAGTGAATAAAGAAGACGCGTTATATATATGCAATGGAATATTTCTCAACTATAAAAAGAATGAAATAGTGCCATTTGCAGCAATGTGAATGGGCCTAGAGATGATCATACTAAATGAAGTCAGTCAAGAGAAAGGTAATCACTTGTACGTGAAGTCTAAAAAATATAAGACAAATGAACTTACATACGAAGCAGAAACAGCCTCACAGACTCAGAGAAGAAACTTATGATTACCAATGGGGAAAGACGGAGAGGATAATTTAAGAATTTGGGAATTAGAAGATGCACGTACCATGTAGAAAATGGATAACATTTACTGTATAGCACAGGGAACCATATTCAATATCTTGTAAAAACCTACAATGGAAAAGAATCTGAAAAGGAACATATCTGTATCTACTTACATTATATAACTGGATCACTTTGTGGTGCATCAGAAACTATCAAGATATTGTAAATCGCCTATACTTCAGCTAAAGAAAAGATTGCCTTAGTGCAGAATACTGCTTATCCTTAGTCTCTGACCAAGCCTAAGCAATTTGGTTATCTGCTTCCCAAAGCTTCATTAGATGAGGAAGAAATTTTAAATGAAATGTGAAAGAGAAAGGTCTGTCTCTGTGGAGGCCTCCTGACAGCCAGGAGATAAGAAAGCAAAAGTCCTAACGACAAGGACTGGGACGTAGGATTGATGACGGCGTGCCACTCACACAGATGCCACCTCGATCAGCAGACCAGCCGGGTGGCTCTAACGAGGACCTGGCATCCCCTCCCACGTTCAGATGCCCGAGGCCATCGCGTCTCACGTCCTCACATGGTAATGAGTGTTTCCGAGCCGATTCTGAGTCAGCGGTGCAGACTTTCAATTAAATGAAGGGTGCAGCAAGATGAGTTGTTTTGTGAGAGTAGCTTCTATCAAAATGAAGGAAAATATCCGTGCTTAAGGGTGGACCCTCAGCTGCAGGAAAAACCCTGTTAGTTAGATTGTTCGAGGTGACTTCACGACCCTGGGCCCCCACAAGCTTGGCACCTGTAGGATGGAGTGTGTGTGTGTGTGTTTAGTCACTCAGTTGTATCCGAGTCTGCAATCCCATGGACTGTAGCCCACCAGGCTCCTCTGTCCCTGGGATTCTCCAGGCAAGAATACTGCAGTGGGTTGCTGTTTCTTCCTCCAGGGGATCTCTCCTGACCCAGGGCTCTAATCCATGTCTCCTGTGACTCCTGCATTGCAGGTGGATTCTTTACTGCTGAGCCCCCAGGGAAGCCTATAGGAGGGGGTGGATGACGTCTTCTTTGAAATCAACAGCCTGTTTCTAGGTTTTGCCTAATGCCTGCCCTGCACACTCCCAGGACGGTTTGCATCTGGGAAACGTCAGGTGAACTGACATTGGCTGGAGGGAGAAAGAATGGAGGCGGTGTCTGTGGGTCCCCCCAGGGTCCAAGCACCTGTCCGGGATGGGCACCAAGTGGACTCCTGCGGGGTGGGGGGTGTGCCCGACTATACTCTGCCTTCTGATGCTTGCACACACATGCCCCAGCCTCGCTGTCTGTAATCACGTCTCCCCTACCTGCATCTCCCCTCTCTTCCTGGATGAGCCTGATCCACGGAGATGTAACATGTGGCAGCTATGTGGGATCTGCCTGGAAAAGAAGCTTTCATGGATAACTCAGAGCCACGGGGGACCTGGGAGGCCTGGTGGAGGAGTTCTGTGAATACCCACGGTCGTTCAGAAGTCAGTGCAGATAGAGCGCTGGCGGGCAACAAACTCTCCTCGGCAGCTGAAGAGCAGGACTGAAAAACTCATCGCTGGGGACTTCCCTGGCGGTCCAGTGGTTCAGAATCCGCCTCGCAATGCAGGGGACACAGTTCCATCCCTGGTCTGGGAGCTAAGATCCCCCTGCCATGGAGCAACTAAGTCCGTGTGCCTCAACTACCAAGCCCACTTGCTCCGGAGCCCCCCAGCTGCCACCAGTGAGTCTGCATGCTACCACTAGAGAGTCTGTGTCCGCATGGAAAAGACCCTGCCTGCCTGCACCTGAGACCTGGCAGAGCCAGCCCGCTCCAGAGAAGGACAATAGCCTCCTCCTTCAAGGCAGACAAGAGAGCATATCTTGAGGTTTAAAGCCTGGCCTTGGGCTCAGGGCAGGGTGGTTCCTGAGTGATGAGGCTTGAGGATCACTCACTGAAATTGGCAGGTTCCTTGCAGCCTGGCTTCCCAGAGCTGCCCCCAGGTAAATTACTCGCCATGATGGGTACAGGGCTGCCATGATGGTCTTATAAGATGCAGTCCCTTGGGGCACACTGTTTCCTGGAGACTTCTGTTAGGGTGTAGACTTCCCCTGGGTCAGCTCTGAGAGGTCTTTCAACCTCTATTTGTGTCCTGGACTCGGTTCCCCAAGGCTTCCCTCCGGCAGTGCTAACATCAGTCTGTCATGCTTCTTGCAAACACAGCTTCCCTGCCCCTTGCTTCACTGAATCCACAGTGGGTGTTTTCAAGGCGGGCCATGGATGACTCAGATGCAGTTCATCCAAGGACCAGCTGGGAGGTCCAGCTACCTGGAAACTGGCCTCCAGGGGACTGGGGTCTTAGCTGTCCTCCAGGCTTAGAACCACAGAAGCAGTTACAGAGGCAGGAGTGAAAATGCTCCTGGGATGCGCTCCCCAGGGAAGGGTCTCAGAGATGGAAAGGGGGCTGTGGAAAGCAAGTGGAGCAAAGGAAAGGACTGGGGGATGATGGGAAAAGTGGATACTCGCGTTAGCCAGAGCTTTATCTTCCTTCCTGCTGCATGGCCAGGCTCCGTTCCTCCCTGGAAGTTGAGACAGGACATGAATTAGAAGATGGCCCACCCATCGTGAAACAGAACAGAGGGGCGACGTCTCAAGGCCTGAGCCTCGTGGAGAGGAAAAGCAGGAAAGGAAGAAGGTGGCCTTTTCTGAGCTCTAGGTCCTCTCGGGCTAATGAGATGTCCCCCGACCTCAGCTTACAAAGAAGAATAAAGCAAGCTAGCCTAACTGGTGAACGTGTACAGTAGATTCAGACAGATGGGAGGTGTTCAAACCAGAGGCCACTGTTTCCTGTTCAAAGAAACTTTTTGATTTTTTTGATAAAGGGGCACGAAAGTGGCCCATTTGTCTGCTGTTGATTGTGTTGCCATCTGATTGGGTCCGTGAGGCCAACTGACACCCCCAATTAATGTGAGATTGGGAGCCCCTTCGAGTCATGGTCAGGCGAGTCTGTTTTCCTTTATTTGGGGAACAGGGGTCTTAGCAGGATCTTAGCAGGCGGACGCAGGTTATTCCAGGGAGATGTCGCCTGGCCAGTTTAATTATCTGCTGCTCTGTTTTGCTTTTGCAAAACAAGGAGCTCTAATGGGAGCCCTGCTCTTCAGTTGCCTGGAAACTAGTGCTTTTAGTACCCAAAGTCATCACCAAGCCCTTCTGGGGGAGGCCAGGAGAGCCACAAGCTCTCCCAAGCCATCAATTTCTCGGGAGCCAGGCGTGAGTCAGCGAAGCAAGAAGAGGAAGGTGTTGTGCCCCACAGCTGCAGACAGCGCGAGCCCCTGCATTTCCATGGACCAAGTCACCGGGCAGCCTGAGGGTGCAGAGAACCCACAGAAACCAAGAAAGGTGCCATGACATCGTGTAACCCAAGAGACACGGGCGCCCAGGGCAGTTCATCGGAAGCCAGAGCAGCTTGGACTTCAGAGCCATCCCCGCTGGTGGTTCACATGGGCCCTCGCTCTCTGGCTTTCTAGGTCCACAGCCAGGCTGATAGGAAGTGCCCGTGCCTGCCGCTGCAGGCCCCGTCCGTAGGCCAGACTGCTTCTGCCAATTCAGAAGCCTCAGGGAAGGTTGGCTTTGTGGCTTCTTCCGGCTACCCCCGACCCCTCCACCTTCCTTGAAGAAGGGTCTGCCTAATTCTTGGTTAAGCCCAAAGTTTCTCCCAGGTGGACAGGTCAGTGGTGGTCAAAGTGCTCAGCTCATCTTCTAGTGGTTGTGGAGGGCAGCTTTGTCCCGGGTCTGGTTCATATCACAGCCCGGGCACCGTGACATCCCCCGGGCGAGTGGTTGGGGGACCCACTCTCCCCTGGTCTGTAGAAGACGCACCCCAAAGTGCAGACCAGCAGAGGGCGAAGGCGGGCCTCCCCGCCCCGTGCCCTAGGACAGTTTGTGCCGAAGCCAAGATTCTCCAGCCAGCCCTCCCAGACCCAGGAAGATCTGCGTTTCTCCGCTTTCCTTCCCCCTCTGTTCTTTCGCTCACTCCTTCCCTGCCACGAGCCCATCCCTGTGCTGTGGGCAGCCCGCGCTCGGGAGTCTGTGACCCGTTCCCACTCCCCTCCTCCTTCTTTCTCTCCCGACCCTGCCGTCCCCCCCGCAGCTGAGTCCTGTCACCTGGGGATCGGGCTCCCTTCCTCGCCTCCTCCCTTCACCTGGACGACAGACAGCATTTTCTCGAGCAGGGTCTGTCACTCTGCGAGTGCATTTGAACCCCACTGTCTGGCTTCCAGGGTCATGGAGATACAGGAGATGGTCAGCGCAGGGCTGTGGTCACTGAGTCGCACCCTCAAGGCACTTTGAATCACTTTTACAGATCATTGCTTCCGCTTTCCTTTCAGCCAATTGTTTCGACTTGCCTGGTTCACAGTCTGTATTTGGTATAGCTCAGGAAGCCTCCTGTGTGTGCCCACACACGTCTCAACCAAGATGGGTTCTACCGGAAACGCCTATGGGTAGCCTGGCATTAGTTAGCGTCACTCCCCAAGTAGCTTCGAGACCTGTTGGGGTCTCTTTTTATATCGGAGTAATCTATATAAAAAATAGATGGAAAAAAATAAAGGACATGTATGTCATTGTGCTAAACCTGGGCGTACTGACGGGTGGGCAGGAAAGCTGGAAGGTCTTGAACTTGGATGTGTCAATAAGGGAACGGAATACTCACATGTAATGAGCAAGGGACACGTACGGCCTGACGGATAGGAACCCCAAAGACTGCCCTTCTGGGGGTACAGGGATGACGTGAAAATGAAGTGGAAGTATTAATCGCTCAGTCGTGTCTGATGCTTTGCAACTCTGTGGACTGTATTCTGCCAGACTCCTCTGTCCATGGGATTCTCCAGGCAAGAATACTGGAGTGGGTTGCCATTTCCTCTTCCAGAGGATCTTCCCGAACCAGGGATCAAAGCCGGGTGTCCCGCATTGCAGGCAGATTCTCTGCCATCTGAGCCGCCGGGACTGGGGAGTGATCACAGCCCCGTCTGTCCGTGGTGGCTGCCGTCAGCCCTCCTCCGCCCTCCCGAGGAGGGGTCTTCAGTGAAGACTCGAGCAGCACTTTCCCTGAGCAGCGTTGCTGGAAAGGGCTCAGGAGAGGAGGGCGAGCCCCAGGAGACAGATTTTCATCTCAGACGTGGCACCTGGCCAGGTGAATGATGGCCTGGGAGGATACTGTCGGGACACTCGTATTTTGATGAGCAAAGGGGTGGGGAACGAGGAAGGACGCGGCGGGCTGGGATGGAAGGGCGCTCCGCTCCCTGGAGGAGAGGCGCGCTGGAAGGTGGAGAGGTGCCCACCTTCCGGAGGCCTAGGGTGAGGGCCACGCTTGCTCTCTGCGCTGCTGCTCTTTTTTTTTAATCTCTCCAGGCTTTTGACACCATCTTCCCTTTTTTTTCCTGATGACCAGTTTATTGCACTTTAAAAATTAACACGATGTGAGATGTTAACACTTTCCTGGATTGTTTGACATTTAAAAACCATTGTTTCTGTA
Source organism: Bos mutus (assembly GCF_027580195.1). Classification (NCBI taxonomy): domain Eukaryota; kingdom Metazoa; phylum Chordata; class Mammalia; order Artiodactyla; family Bovidae; genus Bos; species Bos mutus. Next base: position 4,964,860 of record NC_091635.1, on the reverse strand, counting down.
AATCACACATTGATTTTTTTTTTTTCTTTCTCGATTCTGTACTGCATTCGGCTTTAGCCATGGCTTATGGGCACCTTACAGTGCCGTCTTGTTTTATTAGGAATCTGAGCCCCGTGCTTTATTATCCATTGTCCTGTCTTCTCACTGATGGCTCCTGGCGTGAAACCAGAGGCGGCTGCAGGAAACTTTAAAGAGAATCCATCAGACCATGAGGCTCAGCTTGGAGGCTCTGTCGTCCAGGGCAAGGCTGGTTCCCGGGGAGAGGAGACAGCCTACGGCAAGGGGAGCTTGCAGGGCCAGGCGTCTCCCATTCCCCTCTTCTTCCTCTGGGTTCCCTCCTGCAACGGGTGACACACCAGTGAGGCTCCACACACACCTGTGCTTCCGGCTCTTCGTTGTTCCCTGAAGGATAGGGCTATTTTCAGGATTTTTTTTTTTTTTAATGAGAAGAGCATAAAAGGTGTATAGCAGTACCTAGCATGTGGTAAATGCTAAATGATGTTGACTATTATTTTTTAATCATTAATCATAATCAGATTATACATTTATCCCAGTCCCTTGAGTAAAAGTGTTACTCATTCAGTCATGTCCAACTCTTTGCAACCCCATAGACTGTGGCCCGCCAGGCTCCTCTGTTCATGGAATTCTCCAGGCAAGAATACTGGAGTGGGTTGCCATTCCCTTCTCTAGGGGATCTTCCCGACTTGGGGATCAAACCTGGGTCTCCTGCATTGCAGGCAGATTCTTTGCCATCTGAGCCACCACGGAAGCCCAGGTTGACTATTATTTTTGTCACCATTAATTATAACCAGATTATACATTTATCACAGTCCCTTGCAGTTTACCCACGTGCAAAAGGACGATGAGAAAGCCAGCCTGACCTGGAAGTGTAGGATACGCACGTGTTTACCATCAGCAGGAGCTTCAGATCAGATCAGTCGCTCAGTCGTGTCTGACTCTTTGCGACCCCATGAATCGCAGCACGCCAGGCCTCCCTGTCCATCACCAACTCCCGGAGTTCACTCAGACTCACATCCATTGAGTCAGTGATGCCATCCAGCCATCTCATCCTCTGTCGTCCCCTTCTCCTCCTTCCCCCAATCCCTCCCAGCATCAGAGTCTTTTCCAATGAGTCAACTCTTCACATGAGGTGGCCAAAGTACTGGAGTTTCAGCTTTAGCATCGTTCCTTCCAAAGAAATCCCAGGGCTGATCTCCTTCAGAATGGACTGGTTGGATCTCCTTGCAGTCCAAGGGACTCTCAAGAGTCTTCTCCCACACCACAGTTCAAAAGCATCAATTCTTCAGCGCTCAGCCTTCTTTACAGTCCAACTCTCACATCCATACATGACCACAGAAAAAACCATAGCCTTGACTAGATGAACCTTTGTTGGCAAAGTAATGTCTCTGCTTTTGAATATGCTATCTAGGTTGGTCATAACTTTCCTTCCAAGGAGTAAGCGTCTTTTAATTTCATGGCTGCAGTCACCATCTGCAGTGATTGTGGAGCCCAGGAAAATAAAGTCTGACACTGTTTCCACTGTTTCCCCATCTATTTCCCATGAAGTGATGGGACTGGATGCCATGATCTTTGTTTTCTGAATGTTGAGCTTTAAGCCAACTTTTTCACTCTCCACTTTCACTTCATCAAGAGGCTTTTGAGTTCCTCTTCACTTTCTGCCATAAGGGTGGTGTCATCTGCATATCTGAGGTTATTGATATTTCTCCCAGCAATCTTGATTCCAGCTTGTGTTTCTTCCAGTCCATCGTTCTCATGATGTACTCTGCATATAAGTTAAATAAACAGGGTGACAATATACAGCCTTGACGTACTCCTTTTCCTATTTGGAACCAGTCTGTTGTTCCATGTCCAGTTCTAACTGTTGCTTCCTGACCTGCATACAGATTTCTCAAGAGGCAGATCAGGTGGTCTGGTATTCCCATCTCTTTCAGAATTTTCCACAGTTTATTGTGATCCACACAGTCAAAGGCTTTGGCATAGTCAATAAAGCAGAAATAGATGCTTTTCTGGAACTCTCTTGCTTTTTCCATGATCCAGCGGATGTTGGCAATTTGATCTCTGGTTCCTCTGCCTTTTCTAAAACCAGCTTGAACATCAGGAAGTTCACGGTTCACATATTGCTGAAGCCTGGCTTGGAGAATTTGAGCATTACTTTACTAGCGTGTGAGATGAGTGCAATTGTGCGGTAGTTTGAGCTTTCCCCTTATTAAGATGGAGACCATGGGCTTCCCAGGTGGCTCAGTGGTGAAGAGTCCATCTACCAGTGCAGGAGACATAGGAGATGCAGGTTCAATCCCTGGGTTAGGAAGATCGCAGCCCACTCTAGTGTTCCTGCCTGGGGCATCCCACGGACAGAGCCTGGCAGGCTATAGTCCTTAGGGCCACAAAGAGTCAGAAGCCACTGAGCACGCACACCCACGCACACACCGAATGCGTTTCCCACCGGAGCCCGAGGCCGAGAGCCAGCACGACACCTTCCACCCAGCTCCGCCGCCGTCTTGTCAGTGGCCAGATCTGAGAATTCACCTTTGGCTTTCTTTTTCCTTTTTTTTCCCCCTTTTTTGGCTGCTCTGGATCTTCACTGGGACGTGCTGGCCCTCTAGTTCCAGAGCTTGGACTTAGCTGCCCTGTGGATTGTGGGATCTTAGTACCCCAACCAGGGGTTGAACCCAAGTCCTGTGCATTGGAACGTGAATTCTTAACCACTGAGCCACCTGGGAAACCTCGCCCTTGTGGGGTGAGTGTTACATTACCCTCCCTGGTCTCTCGTCCAGGTCCTAGGGTAGTTCATGGAAGGACACGCTAAGTCATCTCCGGCCCCTCGGTACCACCGTCACACCTAAGTTTGCACCCCATCTTCCACCACAAGACCCTGTGGCCTCTGTTGCCAAGAGGAGCTCCCAGGGGCTCTGATTCCCGTCCACCCTCTAGCTGCCAACCACGGATCTGGGCTCCAGAGGCTGATGAAAACCTTCTTATTGTCTCGCTACCAGCGCCGAGCCAAGCTCTGAGTCACCCTGTCCTTTGCAGGATGAGAGAGGGAGAGACAAAATCTGTTTTTGAGGGGAACCTTAGAACACAAAGATGAAGGCAAAGATGAAACTGACAAATATTTCATTACCAGCTTGAAAAACAGCCAGCTTGCAATTGACCTGCTTTTAAAAGTTGGTGGGTGCGGGGGTGCCTTGCTGGTGATTTCATTGGAAAGGGAGGCAACACTGGCCGGCCCAGCTCCCCAAGAGCTGCACGTCAGTGGACGGGGGGCACCCCCGTCAGACTGACGTGATTCCCCCATCCCTGGGTGGATGACCCGTTGTGGAGAGTCTGCAGAACCCTGTGACTGACCGCTGTCTCCCACCCCTGCTGTCATTCACTTTTCCTCTTCTTTCCAGGCTACAAGCGGCAGACATTTGATACAGCTGTCGCTAAATGCAGGGTCCGACCCAAACTCCTGATCTGGGAACAAGAGTCGGGTGCCTTGCAGCCCCATCACTCGGTCCAGCCCCAGTGGTCCCGGCTCTGTCTCCTTGCTGATGCCGATTATGCTCGTCTTGTTCATGAGACAGACCCTGGGGCTCCCTTAGGGGAAAGCAAGTCATCACAGGGGAATCCCAAGGGCTGGAACTCCAAGAGGAAGTCGGCCACCCTTGTTAATGACCCAGGGCCCAGGACCAGTGCACAGTCCCCTGGGTGGGGGCGGGGGGTCCACTTCAGTTGTTGTTACAGATGAACAAAGGGAGATTTGGGGTAGGATGGGGGTGGTGGTTAGGACATCATTCTAGACTGTAGAAATGCCCTTTGCCCTCGGCAAAGCAGAAGAGTTTTACCCTCATTTCCGTCACTGCTTTGCCACTCTGGAGGGCCAGGGCTCGCAAACCGAGGGGGACAGCATGGCACACCGCTCCCCCTGCACCCTCCCCTTGCTGTGACCCCACTCATCTCCCACTTCCCCAGAAGATCAGCTATCGTGACAGCCCCTCACTCGGCCACACGGGGCATCCTTGGACAGATACGTGACAAGGCTCAGAGACAGGCTCGAGGACAGAGGGGAAGGGGTCATGGGGAAGAGTCCAGTGGTTGGCCCCCACTGGACTCTTAACTTCAGAGCATATGGTGAAGCTGTTGGATCTGAAAGAAATGAATAAACCATCATCAAGGGAGATCGGAGGGGACGAAGCAAACAGGCAGTGGAAGCAGCTGACGGATAACCACATCTGCCAGGTCGTTGCAGGCAGGGGGCCCGAGCGCGGGCTCTGGTCTAACGCTCAGAAATGAACTGTCCGAGGAGACACATGTGCTAACAAAGCGAGGGACTTTATTGGGAGGGGCCCCCGGGGGGAGAGCAGCAGGCGAGGGAACCAGGAGGACGGCTCTGCCTCGCGGCTAGCAGCCTGGGGTTTGACGGTGCTGGGGTTAGATTCCGGGTTGTCTCTGGCCAATCGTTCTGACTCAGGGTCGTTCCTGGTAGCTTGAGCGTCGCTCAGTAGTTAGATTCTAGCCAGAAGGGTTCTGGGAGGTTGGATGCACGGACTGGGATCCCCTCTCTCCCTTTGCCTTTTCCCCAATTCTTCTGGTTGGTGGTAACTCATTAGTTCCACGGTCCTGACCAGGACCTCCTGCTGTGAGAGAACTCATACAGGTGTTTACTGTGATGCTTGGAAAGGGCGGGTGGTTTCGGTCAGTGGTTGCCCTAACAAGGTAACCTGATCTCCTGGGAGGCAGGCTTTGAGAACAGAACTGGGTGTGACCAGGGGAGCTGGGTGCTGCCCCCCAGCTTCCTAATCTAGGAAGTTCCACGAAGCCTCAGTTCAGAAATCGCTTCTTCCATGCAGCCCTCCCTGAGTCTTCCAAATCAGGCTGGCCATTCCTTCTTAGAGGGCGGCTTCCTTGGCTAGAACGTTCGTGTTTCAGTGCACCTGCAGTTCTAAGCAGATGCCTGGGAGGGATGGAGTAAGCAGTCAGTAAGTCCTGTGAGTTGAATAAGACACACAGAACAGTGAATTTCCTTTTATTAAAATACAGTAATGTGATGGGGAGGCGGGTTTGAGACTAGCTTGTTCTGTGCTGTGGTTAGTTGCTCAGCCGTATCCGACTGTTTGTGACCCTATGGACTGCAGCCCCCCAGTTTTCCTCTGTCCATGGGATTTTCCAGGCAAAAATACTGGAGTGGGTTGGCATGCCCTCCTTCAAGGGGTCTTCCCAACCCAGGGATTGAACCCACTTCTCCTGCATTGGCAGGTGGGTACTTTACCACTAGCGCCACCTGGGAAGCCCCAGCTTCAGTTCAGTTTAGTCACTCAGTTGTGTCCGACTCTTTGCGACCCCATGAATCTCAGCACGCCAGGCCTTCCTGTCCATCACCAACTCCCAGAGTTCACTCGGACTCATGTCCATCGAGTCAGTGATGCCATCCAGCCATCTCATCCTCTGTCGTCCCCTTCTCTTGCCCCCAATCCCTCCAAGCATCAGAGTCTTTTCCAATGAGTCAACTCTTTGCATGAGGTGGCCAAAGTCTTGGAGTTTCAGCTTTAGCATCAGTCCTTCCGAAGAACACCCAGGACTGATCTCCTTTAGAATGGACTGGTTGGATCTCCTTGCAGTCCAAGGGACTCTCAAGAGTCTTCTCCCACACCACAGTTCAAAAGCATCAATTCTTCAGTGCTCAGCTTTCTTCACAGTCCAACTCTCACATCCATACATGACCACTGGAAAAACCATAGCCTTGACTAGATGGACCTTTGTTGGCAAAGTAATGTCTCTGCTTTTGAATATGCTATCTAGGTTGGTCATAACTTTCCTTCCAAGGAGTAAGCATCTTTTAATTTCATGGCTGCAGTCACCATCTGCAGTGATTTTGGAGCCCCCCAAAAATGAAGGCTGACACTCTTTCTACTGTTTCCCCATCTATTTGCCATGAAGTGATGGGACCCGATGCCATGATCTTCATTTTCTGAATGTTGAGCTTTAAGCCAACTTTTTCACTCTCCTCTTTCACTTTCATCAAGAGGCTTTTTAGTTCCTCTTCACTTTCTGCCATAAGGGTTAGAAAGCTCTTAATTATCTTGAATTATCTGAGGCAGTATTCCCAAGGAAAAAATCCTACAAAACACAGGTTCTGCAAGATGTTAACAGGTGTTATCTAATAAAAGGGTTCTGGTGTCAACTCCATTTGGAAAACAAAGTTGTACAGGTTTCTTCACTTCGGGGAATTCTTCAGGCCTTAAAGGTTCATGTGAAATCTGAATATTCAAAGTTTCCAGAACTCATTAGGTTGGACCATATGAGATTGCTGTTTTATAGTCCCAGAAAAAAAAAAAGCACCAGTTAAATAGCAGTGATTTCAGGTGGTTCAACACAGTATTTGACTATAGAACCCATTTCCGTGGTCACTGGAGCTCCGTGGGGCTCCATTTGGAAAATACTGATGTGCAGGACCTTGGTTTTCCTTTTGGAGGAGGAGAGGAGGATGGGGCTGGAAAAGGAAATGGCAACCCACTCCAGTATTCTTGCCTGGAGACGCCGACGGACAAAGGAGCCTGGCGGGCTGCAGTGCGTGGGGTCACACAGAGCTAGACACGACTGAAGTGATTTAGCATGCAGGCATGTACGCATGCGTGCAAGAAGATGGGGAGGCGGCTGGAGGGTTCACAGATGAGAATCTAAGTCCCACGGAAAGCCTTTCCACGGTTACAGCCCCTCCCTGGAGATCCTGGTATGACTGTCTCCACCTCCACCACACAGCAGCCATCTGCAAACCACAGTCTAGGGTGAGAACACTCTAGAAGAACCAAACGTTTATCTGCTGGAGCAGGCCATAGGCCTACGTCCTCAATCCCAAACAAGCAACAGTCCAGATGGGCCCTGAAAGCCAGGGCAGCCACAGCAAGCAGGAATGAGCAGACGCCACGGAGCCTGGAGCTCCCTTGGCCTGCTGGTTGTCTGTCTGAAGAAGAGAGCCGAGTTTGAGCAGGGTGGAAGGAGCGGCTGTGGTGGGTCTACGGACACAAGGTCAGGGCAGCACACACCGCTCCTTTGGGGACCTGACAGCGGCGTACCTGCGGCCGCCTGCTGCTGTCGACAGCCAGGCTTTGCTAATCTGAGGTTAGCCATGTGGGTGTCTTTCCCTGTGCCTGCTGGCCACCTGCATGTCTTCCTTGGAAAACATCTATTCAGGCCTTCTGCCCATCTTTCAATCAGGTTGTTTGGTTTTCGAGCAGTGACTGGGATGCCGTGGATGTAGTTGGGTACTGACCCGTTACTGGTCGTATCATTTGCAAATATCTCCCCCTGTTCAGTAGGTTGTCTTTTCCTTCTGTCGATGGTTTCCGTTGCTGTGCGAAAGCTTTCAAGTGTAATTGGTGAAGCGCTTTCAAATCTCAGTCTTCTTTTTAGAACGCTGACCGCGCCCCCCCATTGGGGTCACAACAACATCATATTCCTCACCTCTATTCCCTACTCTCCAGGGGTAGCCCACATCTGTCTTGCATCCCCCCCCCCCACAAGAAACACAGGATTGCACATGTCAGGCAGGAGAGCAGGTTCTCCAGGAATGCAGGAGCTAGTGATGAAGCCGGTCAGGGGAGGATTTTCTGAGCGCCCGCTCATCTGTCTTGAGCATGTCTTGGATCAAATCTGACATTAATTAAAAGAAGGCCTCTGGGCTCAGAGCACCTTGCCGGCTGAGTTGAATATTTTATTAATATGTGGCATTTACACCGGACTTTAAATTTGCCAAGTGCTTCACGGTGATTTACGGTATCATCTTTGCCGCTCCTCTGCGGGTGCTGGCGTGCTCTGTCATCCGTCATCAATTTGCTCCAAGGCCATTCTCCATCCTCCTCTTGCTTGCTGCTCTTTTCACTCCTGCTTCTCTTGTTAGTTCTCAAGAGATGCTTCATCCTGGTGGGTTTAGTCCTAACCATCCTTCCAGCTTCCTTGCCCATCTGTTTTTTACCACAGTTAAAAGTAACAATTGGGAAAGAAAGGAAGGAAGGAAGGACAGTAGTAGCTAATTAAGACCAGGGCACCGAAGAATTGATGGTTTTGAACTGTGGTGTTGGAGAAGACTCTTGAGAGTCCCTTGGACTGCAAGGAGATCCAACCAGTCCATTCTGAAGGAGATCAGCCCTGGGATTTCTTTGGAGGGAATGATGCTGAAGCTGAAACTCCAGTACTTTGGCCACCTCATGCGAAGAGTTGACTCATTGGAAAAGACTCTGATGCTGGGAGGGATTGGGGGCAGGAGGAGAAGGGGACGACAGAGGATGAGATGGCTGGATGGCATCACTGACTCAATGAATGTGAGTCTGGGTGAACTCTGGGAGTTGGTGATGGACAGGGAGGCCTGGCGTACTGCGATTCATGGGGTGGCAAAGAGTTGGACGCGACTGAACTGAACTGAACTGAAGAGCAGGGTGTGCTCATTCACTCAGTCATTTCCAACTCTTTGCAGCCCCATGGACTTTTGCCCTGCAGGCTTCTCTGTCCATGGAATTCTCCAGGCAAGAATCCTGGAGTGGGCTGCCACTTCTTACCCCAGGGGATCTTCTCGACCCAGGGATCAAACCCAAGTCTCTTGCGTCTCCTGCATTGGCAGGTGGGTTCTTTACCACTAGTACCACCTGGGAAACCCTAGAAAATTAACACCTAGAAGATGGAATGAATGCCAAAAAGGAGTCAGGAAGGAGTCCACTTGGCCTTGGGACCATCCTCTTCAAATGGGAAGAGTTTAAAGCCTTAGGCTTGCTCTTCCTTCTCATCACATAGCAACCTGATTATATAGAGAATACCATGTTAGCACCCCGATATTGTAAATTCACTTTTTATCTGGATTGAATTTTTTTGAATTGTCTTGAGAATAAATCATAAATGAAATATCATCTACAGAGCAATATCAAACGCTGTAATTTTGATAAAGGTGGAAATAAAGCAGAGGTGGGAAGCATGTGTTCCACGTTCCTCAACATTTATAAGGACACTCAACAGTAAGACTGATAAGGAAGAAACCATGGAGCCATCAACAGACTCTCTAAATCAATACTGTGATAAACTTAAGAAACCAATATGTTAATATGTTATTTAAAGTGACAGCGGTACCCATCAGAGAATTGAAAGTCAGAATTGTTAAGAAATATTTTGCCTCTTGGGAGTAAAACTAAGGATAGGAATTGGAGGTAGGGAAATTATTACTGTAGACTTTTTCTGAGCATTTTGTGTTTTTTTTTTTTCAAGGGAAAGTATATCACCATGATTAAAAAGCAGTAAGCAGTGTGATTGAAAGCAACCACTTTTTAACTTCAAAATAAGAGCGTGAAATGAAGCCTCTTTTTGTGCCTAAAGTCTTAGAAAAAGTAAAACTGGAAGATGGTTTAGGAAAAAACCGAGGTGTTGAAAGGGTGTGGGCACATCTCAGATGCAGGAAGGAAGGGCGGAGGTGCAGTCAGGCTTCAGGGGATAAATCAGGCAGAGACATAAACACTTCAGGGCCAGTTTTCTTGATGTCATCGTGCCCGTGACATTCTCTCCTCCTGTAGGTCAGCTTTGTCTACAAGACGTGGACTCGGGAGAACACAGCCCCTGACCTTTCCACGCTGTGCGTGATGACCCAAGGCTGGGTGGGCGTGTTCACCCATCAGAGCCACAACCACGTGGGGCCCACCCAGAAGAGCCCCGAGGGCCCCCACCTGGCAGCTGGCAATCACAGAACTGGGCTGGGGGAGGCACAGAGTTAATTTCCTCCTCTGTTAACCTCCCAGTAAGAAAACAAGGACCACCCCCCACCGCCCTCATGAGCCACATGCATTGTACTAGATACCATCTGCCTTCAGTGCCGCAAAGCATGACAGTGATCTGAGGCATCAAAGTCTTTTCTTTGTCTGGTTTTTGCAAATGCTTTGGTGAGAGTCAAGTATGGGGAGGGATAAACGGGGTTATTCATCATCCTAAAAGAACTGCCAACATCTAATTTCATGCAGAAGTCCTTCAAGGGGCTTTAAAAAAATGTTTCCTCCCAACTTCTTAGAGGAATCATAAAACCATGACTGTGTGCCCCCCGCACCTCCAAAGGTGCCCCCACAAGGAGTTAGTTGTACCTTGACTCTGCTTGCGGGGCAGAGTGTGGCCAGGCGCGCCCACAGCGATGCAGGTGTGCCTCCCAGGCAGCTGGCCCCAGGGTGCCCTTCCCCGCAGCAAGGCCGTTCGAAAGCCACTGGTTCTTTGGTACTCAGCCCTCTTTATGGTCCAACTCTCACATCCGTACACGACTACTGGAAAAACCATAGCTTTGACTCTACGGACCTATATTGGCAAAGCAATGTCTCTGCTTTTTAATATGCTGTCTAGGGTTGTCATAGCTTTTATTCCAAGGAACAAGTATCTTTTAATTTCATGGCCGCAGTCACTGTCCACAGTGATTTTGGAGCCCAAGAAAATAAAATACATTCTTTGTGTAACCAAATCACTTCGTCGTACAAGAGGAATTAACAACGTTGCAAATCAACTATATTTCAATAAAAATAAGTAAGAAAATAATAAGAGAGAAAGAACTGGAGTTAAATCCACCTCTTCTGGAACACCTCTATTTTTCATCTTTCCCAACACTTAACTTCATCCCATATGAACAGCAGGGTTCACAAACCACAGTAGAAAAGTGTGTCGAACTACTTTTTCTAAAAAAAGGTAACAGTTTAAGTTGATAACTTCCATCCTTTATTAGACCTTTTCAAGACCCCATAGGAATTCCATGGCAATGGAATCCTGTGGCAATACCTGGCTGGACAGACCAATATTTTCTTTTATCAATGTATGATATTTCAGAGTTCCCATCTTCCTGGGTTTCCTTCCCACAGGCCAGGAAGGGGAATTCACATATTGGGGGCCAGTCTCCCCCAAAGCCTCCTCCAAGCTGTTTTTGCAGCCGGACCACCCTGTGGTGTGTGAGTCCTTGATGGCCGGGAGGGGACACCTACTGCCGTGTGGTGAGCACTGCCCCCTCATCTGGCCTGATGTCCATCTCCCAGCTTAGCGACAGTGACCAGGTGGGCGGAGGAGGGATCTAAGCTGAGCTTGCCCGGCCCGCTTGGCGGCTCCTGAGGCCACCCCCGTGGCCCCGTGGTCCCATCCAGCAGCTGACGCTCCAGGATGGTTATGTGTCTGTTTTTCAGTGAGTGACCTGGGCATGAATTACGTTCAGATTTGCTCCTAAAGCATAAGTAGTGGTAAAGCATCATCTGGCTAGAAGGCCCATTATCGGACCACCCGCTTCTCTCTGCTCAGCCCCTCCGTCTCTGCCCGTCACAGTCCCTGACTGGGGAGTAGCCGCATGGCATGGCTGAAATACAGAAAGGGTGGAGAAATGATCTGAGATAGGGGGGCTTACTGGTTCCCACCTCCGGAACAAGAGAAAACTGACTCACACTGCAGGCAGAGGGGCACAGCCCAGGGGAAGGCCCGGGATTAGCTTGCTGAAGGGAGGTTGAGACGCTCTCTCCCTGGGTGGAGAGCTGGTCTCTGAAGGTGGAGGCTGTGCCCCGGTCAAGGAGGAACAGAAGGCCTGTGCCCCCTCCCCATGGAGGGTGGGGAGAGACAGAGATTCAGGAGGGGTGGGAGATGGTGAGAGGCAGACCCCCACCCGCAGAAGAGCAGAATGGGCAGAGCAGGTTTGGAGCTTGTTCTCAAGTTTGCCCTGGGGACTCTGGCTCCCTGCGTCCCGGGGGCCTATAACCCCAGGTTTGGAAGTTGGTCTTCCTTCTCTCTGCACTCGGCTTAATGGCAGCAGCTGTGAAAAGAGGCCTGGCTTACTAATAATATCCCAGCCACTTTGGATTCTTGTCTTAATTATCTCCCTGATTTGCAATTTTGGTGGAAGCCCTGGGGTGTGAACACCAGTCTCATTTTTTCCTCTTCCCTGTTTCACCCAGCGGGTTCTTTCTACCACCAGCTGGTCTCTGCCTTCATTCCCGTATTTGTTGTCTTGCCGGGTGGGTCATTCGTCTTGGTTTCTCATTAGTTTAGCTATCAGGCACTCCTCCACCTTCAGACAACTGCAGTCATATTCCCTCCTTCCGTTACCTCTTCTTCCTCTCCTTTATTCCAAATCGGAAACTTGATTGGCCGACAGCCAAGATGTGCATGCGCGTGTGCTCAGTCGTGTCCGACTCTTTGTGACCCTTTTGACTGTAGCCCTCCAGGCTCCTCTTTCCATGGGAATTCTTCAGGCAAGAACTGGAGTGGGTTGCCATTTTCTCCTCCAGAGGAATCCTCCCAACCCAGGGATCAAACCCGCATGTCCTGTGCCTCCTGTGTTGCAGGGTGACTCTACCTGCTGAGCCACCTGGGGGGCCACTGCGTGTGCATTTGGCGGCAGAGGCTGTGGTACCCGCTGTGGGCGTGGCCAAGCTACGGGGCGGGGCAGAGGCTGTGGTACCCGCTGTGGGCGTGGCCAAGCTACGGGGCGGGGCAGAGGCTGTGGTACCCGTTGTGGGAGTGGCCAAGCTTCAGGGCGGGGCAGAGGCAGGATGCGTTCCCTTTGCTCAGAACCTCCTTGGGATGCAGATACTCGGATGCCAGCCTGTGCTGCCCACACCTGGGAGAATAGCTGCAGCCCATCTCAGCCAACTGGGATGGTGAAGGGATTGGGGGACTGAGGGTCAAGCCTGGCCCTGCCCCTTGACACCCTGTCAGTGTGGAGGAGCCCTTTCTCTCCTACGTTAGTTGGATAGCCTCCCCGCACGGCTCCCCGCCCCCCCCCCCACCCCACCACCACCTCCACCACCTCCAGAGCTGTTGGGAGCATTAGTAAGTCAAGTGCTAAATAACTAGAAAGGGTTAGTTTGCTAATTAATGTAAGTCCTATTGTCAGGGCTGCACTACCATTTACATTAAATGACTCATTCGAGCAGAATCTTTAACAAAAGAGCCACCAGCTGCTGTTTATGGTTTAGAAAAGCAAGTTTTCTCAAAGGGAGGGATTGGCCCCTCTGGTGTCAGGGAACCCAGGCCAGTCTCTGCTTAGCTTTTGACACCTGGTGAAGAACGTTGCCCCAGAGGAGACCACAACTTGCTGATGGGAGTGGGTTGTAGTCTGGGCTGTGTTGGTACAAAAAAAGATTGAGAACAGCAGACTTGTGAACACTGGGCTCCCCGAAGGTGGGAGACAGGCCAGATGGAGGCAGCTCAGATGTCCTCTAACTTTATCTTCTCGGGACCATGGACAGCTCCCGAGATTCCAGGGCTGTGTAAGAGGCTGCCTCCCCCTGGATCTCAGGGATGCCTGAAACCCTTAGACATATCCACCCTAGCCAGGCCTGAAATTCAGCCCCCAGTGGTATGTGGAACCTCACCAAGGACATTCATTCTTTTTGAAGCTTGTGAGATGCATCAGGCAGTCCTGAAAGTTTTGAACTTTTATTATCCAAATTCCTCCCTGGAGTGACAGCTTCTGCAGTGCCCACCCTTGGAGGAAATCTCTGAAAGACAAAGAAAAGGACAAGAAACTATCAAGGCTGAGGAGCCTGGACCTCTGAATCAAAGCTCCCCCTTTTTTTGCAAGCATTTTTAATTAACAAAAAGGATTAAAACAGTCAAATTCAAATGAACTCCAGGACTCAAAAACTTCAGTTTCTCAACATCAACGCGTAATAGAAAAATCCACTGACCTTTACAAATGTAAGATTCATTCTTTACGTCGAGTTCCTTTATCTGCAAACAGAGCGGCACACCTGTTTCAGAAATGAGCCTTTGCAGGATCTGCTTTTAACCTGTGTTGTGTCATGCTGAAATCCTGTTGTTCTGATTTCTTACGAAGAAGTGAAGAAACTGCCTGTTCTGAACAGCTGAATGAGTGTAAGCGTGTTGAGTGACTATAAAGTATGCAAAAAGGACCATAGGTTTGCCAGTGTGATGGAGTATGTAACTGTTTCCATGGTACCCCAGGGGTACCCCCACCAAGCGGGTCCGACCATGCATCTCCCTGCCCTGGTGGACGACAGCCCTAACCCAGCCCACAGCGGTCTGCTTGTTTTGGCTTTGTGCAAGTATTGTTGCTGTGTAGTTGCTCAGTTGTGTCTGACGATTTGTGACCCTGTGGACTGTAGCCTACCAGGCTCCTCTGCCCATGGGATTCTCCAGGCAAGAACACTGGAGTGGGTTGCCATTTCCTCCTCCAGGGGATCTTCCCTACCCAAGGATCAAACCCACAAGCCCTGAATTGGCAGGCGGGTTCTTACCACGGAGCCACCTGGGAAGCCCATATGCATGTGTAATATTGTAGAAGAATGATTCCTAATGCCTCGTGCGTCTTTATGTCTCTTTCAGAGGGTCTTGCGGTTGGAGTTGGATTTGGGGCCATAGGAAAGACGGCGTCGGCCACCTTCGAGAGTGCCAGGTAAGCAACACCTTATGCCTTGGTGGCACTGCACCAGCTGGTGCCTCGGGTGAGCCATCTGCACTGAGCTGTGCAGCACCCCAGCCCCCCAGCTCTGACTGGTGGAGGCGAGGAGGAGGGCAGGGGTGCTCACACCTGAGAGAGATGCTCCATCAAAGAAACAGGCTTACGCCAAGTTCTTCCAGCAAGCTAGCTTAGGGGTAGCTGTTTTGGAAACCAACCGTGGATGTAACTGCATGCTGTTTTCCAAACACTGTAAATGGATAAATCAGGATAAGACGATGTTCTGGGGGGACCCGCCGGCAGATGCTCGAATCCGCCAGGGCTCGAGTACCGTGATCGCCCTTGGTATTCGCCGGTCCCATATCCGAGAATTCAGCCCCAGGCGGATGGAAAGGCCAGAGAGCCACAAAGGCCACGGCTGGCCATGCCGACCCTCCCTCTCTTCCGAGCCCTCGCGTTCCTCTCCCTGGCTGCCTCCGCTCCCGATTTCCTCTCTCTCACGTCTGCTTCTTCCCCGGCTCTCCTGCCGGCTTCGTGTCCGCCAGCCCCTCCTGAAATGCTCATGTTCCCCGGCGCTCCATCTCCAGGGCCCCGCTTCTTCTCACTCGGCGCTCTCTCCCTGGCCGTTCTCCCGCAGCCCCAGGGCTTGATTCTCCATTGGTCTCCCGTCACCACCAGGTACCTGGCTGAGCAAGCCAAGCTCACTGTCATCCTTGGGCCCCTGTTCCCCCCGTCTTCCCGAGACAGTCACCAGGCCTTGTGGGTTCTTCTCCCCTCCACCTCTCTCGGATCATCCAGAGCCGGGATAAGGCCACAGCCTCGGGACCATAAGGGGGCTTCGTGCAGATGAGCTGCCTGGTCCACTCGTGCCCACAGAACCAGGAGTACCCCAGCCTCCAGGCTGAAGGAGGGCGCGGTGCCATCCATCCAAGGGCAGAAGACTCAGATGCCCACAGGGGACGAAGGATAGCACAAACGGGTGCAGGCGATCAGGTAGGGACAGGCAGGCGGGGCCGCTCGGGGGCGGATAGTTGGGAGTGGTGGGGTCCGTGGCGACTTTGGAACAGCTAGCACAAGCGCACTCTCAAGGTGCTCAAAACTTTTAAGTTAATTAATCTGTGGCTGCGCTGGGCCTGTGTCGCTTTGTGGGACTACTCTCTATTGCCTCGTGTTTTAGAGCAGGGGCTCAGCGGTTGTGGCGCGTGGGCTCGGCTGCCCTGCGGCATGTGGAATCTTCCCAGACCAGGGATCGAACCCGTGTTCCTTGCACTGGCGGGCAGATCCTTTACTATCGGACCGCCAGGGAAGTCCCTGGAAATCACGATATTTTGAAAACATAATTCGGCTCAAAGTGGTGGTCCGGTGGCCACTGGCTTCTGTGCTGAGTTCATTCGACTGCCCTCTGACCGGTACAATCTCAAAATCGACTTTTTTCCCCTGAAGGCAATGTTGCCGCTTCCTTCAATGGTCTGCCCTGGGTCTGTGGACTGTGGTTGCCAGGAACTACTTCCTCACAGAATCCCACCCTCCCTGCTCAGTCCCCACCTTTCCTGGGGTCTCTTTACTCCCCGTCGCATCCTTTCCTCAAGACCCTCAGCTGCCCTAGGGCCTCCGTGTGTCTGTGTAGTCACTGGGATCGCTGGGCTCTGATGCTACATGTGAAGGGGCCCGTTTGCTCCACGAAGCCCCGGACGCAGGCATGGGCTGCCATGTCGTGGGTCGAGGTTTTTTCCTTTTTCTCAATTCTCATTCCTGCCTGTCAGACTCGCAAGTCGCTCCCTCGCCCCGGCTCCAGGGTCAGCATTAAACAAGACACCTATGACGATGATCCCAGGAGATGGTAGATGGGTGAAGCCCTCAGACTGTGAGGACCATCACCCAGACCTGGGGCTTGATTGGCCTCATCAAGCCTGCGGGCTGCTCTTCCTGCCCCAGGAGTGGTGGGGCGGGGAGGGCTTCATGCCCTGGCACAGCCATCTGATCTCCACTTGCCTTGGACCACGCAGACCATCAGGGCGGGCAGTGTTGGGCGCTGAGGGGCCCTCCCGAGTCCCGGGAGTCGCGCACGCTCCAGAGACGTCCGTGCCAGCCAGTGACAGCCTGCCCCAGGCACCGTGCTCACGGCCCGGCTTCCCGTCTGGTGGCACCTCATCTCCCTCGACATCAAGATGTCAACTCCAATGTTCTGTCACCGGCTCTTTCTGCTAAGCTTCGTGTCTCTGAAGAAAGTAGAAGAAAAGTCTTTTCAACCCAGCTCCCTGTTTCCTGAGACCAGACAGATCCTCTGAGTTATGTAAACCCTCCTCGGGGCTCTCCATTTGCGATCGAGCTGGGGAGGTGGGGCTGTTTTCAGCCTCATGAAACCCTCTGATAAACCAGCCTCCTTGGGGGGATTTTATGCCCCTCTGACTCTGCCCTCATTGCCCCTGTGTCCAGGGTATGGAGTGTGGGGAATGGTGGGGAGAGTGGGTCCATACAATGCCGGCCACAGAGACAAAAGAAGGGTGGCCTCACGCAGACCCTGTCCTTCAGTCTGTCTGCCCCACTTACAGATCCATACACAGTTTGTGGTTTGGGTTCTTCCTTTCAAATTCCTCTGATCTTACTTCAGAACAGCCCCTGCCCCCAGTCAAGGCATGTAAGCCTTCTCTGCCCTTAGCTCATGCTGCAGACCATGCAGGGTTTCGTGGGAGGCAGAGAGGAAGATAAAAAAGAGAAAGACAGACTAATGCTAGGGGGAGGGGGGGTGTAAAAACAGTCATCAGACGATTAAATGCATCTTTTGAAAGAGAGGTTTTGCTTTTTAAAATTCCAATTCTGCATAATTAACAAGTGACGTGCCTAAAACGTTGACATGCAGAGGTGGAAGATAAAGGCATGACAAAAGACAAGAGGTGAATGCTGATCAAGAGAAAGCGGGTATTAGCAATTTCAGTCTCAGACCAGGCAGACTCAAAGGCGGAAAGCCGCTGAGAGAATAAAGGTCAGTACTTAATGACAAGAGAGACAAGGTACCCGGCTGACATAATGATCCCGCGTGTGTACGCTTCCAGCAACATCAGCCTCACAAGGCTCAGGAAAAATGGTCAGAACTGCAAGGAGCAACAGTCAGAAGCCCAGTCGTGGTGGGGAGAACGGCTCCCCTCTCTGACACTGATAAATGGGTAATATGCTAACAAAATGTGCGTAATGGACATATGTGGACCCCAACCCAGCAGTTAGGAAAACGTCAACCTTCTTCCCAAGCACACGGTGTGGGTGTTTCCCAGAAATGGTGACAGCACCGTGCCACAGAGAAGGTGAGAACACACCCAGGTCAATACCGTTCAGACCAGACTTTCTGACCTCAGCGCCACGTAATCGAAAAATAGCAACCAGATCGCTTAAAGCAATCGGTCAGTGGAGGCGAAGCCCTCAGGCACCATGAGATGAGCACAGGTAGGGGATGCAAACCAGATGGTCCAAGGAACCAGTGGACCTCAGGGGCGCTTCAGAGAACAAAGCGTTTCATCAGGAGGGTGGGGGAGGTGGTTAAGAGCACGTGCAGCCTCGACCTGCAGGCAGGTGACATCACCAAGGGGGGTGCGGTTCACGTGGGAATTTATGGAAGTGAGACCGAAGGCCAAAGGAGAAGCACCTTCTTCAGCAAGAGGCTGACAACCTTGGTGGGTTCTGATGACAAAGTCCAAGGGGCAATTTGAACCTTGACGCCACTCAAGGGAAGAATTCTGGTGTGGGGGAGGTAGACGGATCCCTGTGAAGAGTCCAGCGACTGGACAGATGCTGTTGACACCGCTGTTACCTGTTATTTTAAGAGCGACAGAGAAGTTAGAGGATGGCTCGATGATGGTGGGAATGGAGAGGCTGATGGGAAGGAGGGGGTTTAGACTCAGAACCGATAGGCAGCATTTGTCACCTGATTCTTTCATCGAGTGGGAGGGAGAGTTCGAGTTCAGGAGACGTAGGTAATCACATAGGTAAATGAGAAGGGCTGAGGGGGAATGAGGGACAGGTCTGCATGGATTTGGGAGGGGAAAAGAGTTACCTGGCATATGCCTGTGATGTGTGGACCGAGCTAGCTGGGCCAGGCAGAGCTCTCCGTTTAGTGCAGGGGTTGGCAAGTGGGCCAAATCGGGCCCAACATTTGGCTTCTATAAGTAAAATTTTATTGGAGCACAGCCATGGCCAAGTTCACTGTCCAAGTTGTGACACCAGCTACCAGAAAAGACTACATGTGTTTTTGTTAATTCAGTAAGTGGTGTCTGACACTTTGTGACCCCCATGGACTGCAGCACACCAGGCTTCCCTGTCCTTCACCATCTCCTAAAGTTTGCTCAAATTCATGTCCACTGAGTCAGTGATACCATCCAACCATCTCATCTTATGCTGCCCCCTTCTCCTCCTGTCCTCAATCTTTCCCAGGATCAGGGTCTTTTGCAAGGAGTCGGCTCTTCACATCAGGTAATCAGAGTATTGGAGCTTCAGCTTCAGCACCAGTCCTTCCAATGAATATTCAGGGTTGACTTCCTTTAGGATTGACTGGCTTAATCTCCTTGCAGTCCAAGGAACTCTCAAGAGTCTTCTCCAGCATCTCAGTTTGAAAGCATCAGTTCTTTGGTGCTCAGCCTTCTTTATGGTTCAACTCTCACATCCATACATGACTCCTGGAAAAACCATAGCTTTGAGTGGAGGAGGAAATGGCAAACCACTCCAATATTCTTGCCTCGAGAATCCCACAAACAGTATGAAAAGGCAAAAAGACTACAGGTATGTGTGTTCGTGTCACTCAGTCATGTCTGACTCTTTGCAACCCCATGGAACCCTGCCAGGTTCCTCTGCCCCTGGAATTCTCCAGGGACAAGAATACTGGATTGGGTAGCCATCCCCTCCTCCAGGGGATCTTCCCAACCCAGAGATCACACCTGGGTCTCCCGCAATGCAGGCAGATTCTTTACCATCTGAGCCACCAGGGAAGCCCTGCCATCCTTTGACTGAAGGAAGGAATGGCAAATCACTCCAGTATTCTTGCCACGAGAATCCCATGAACAGTAGGAAAAGGCAGCAAGTCCACCTGTGGGGCCCCAGTGAGTAATCTGTATATGGCTGCTGCCATCTAGTGTTCAGATGCTGTAGCTGCGTCGCCGCTCTGGCGCCCTCCCCATCACCAGCCTTCCACCTGGTCCGCCTTCCTCCCCCAGGTGGTGGCCTACATCTTCAGGGGACCTGTTCCAAACCGAACATCTCCTGGAGGAAGACGAGCCTCCGCCAGCAGTTCAAGGGAATCACGACTTTCTTCCTTCCGATCAGGTCCCGCAGCAGTTTCTCTTTGGTTTCACCACAAAGCCCTTCTCCATCCTGCCATTCCTTGGGGAGTTGGCCGCTTAAGTGGTTTTCCCTCCTGAAGTGTCATTACCTCCAGAGGATGTGTGCTCCAGAGAGGAAATGTGCCCTCAGCTCTTAACTCAGCGGCAGGCATAATTCAAACCAGCAGGGAGAGCGAGGCTATTTATGCTTCGGATTTGGCCTCACATATCACATGCATCCTACTTAAGCACGAGTAGAGAGGCGTCTGTAATCCGAGAACACACCCTGACCGGCCGGCATGGCAAACATCCCACAGCTGGCTACGTGCAGCAGAGGAGGCTGGCCGCTGACCTGATGGTACACCACGCAGAATCCACAAAGCACATCCCCGAGGTATTCCTGGACATTTTTTTTTTTCCTGCTGAGTGCCCCGGCCAGCCATGGCTACCCAACACCCAGACACTTGGTCAAGGATGCCTGCAGTCTTAGCTGGCATCTGGACCTGACGTGGCTCATTGAGTTACACATTAAGGCATCAGAACAAACTCTGAAGTCTGTGTTTGCCGCTCAGATCAAAGAGCAAAGCGAAAGTCAGGTGTATCCTTCTGCCTGGCTTAAAAGCCGATATGCATGTTGAAATATTAGCATTCATTTAAGACAGCAGCCATTAATCAGCTAAGCAGCCATTTGTTTAGAGACGAAGACGGCAGTAGACACATCTTCCTGCTCGTTAGTCAACATTAATAAGTTGACGGGTGCGTAGACCTGTACGTGCCCATCCATCTGTTCCAGTTGTCCACCTACTTCTCTTCAAGTTTAATCAGGAAAACACGTTTGCAAGATAAATGCAGTGTTGAAGAGGAGACTTCGTTGACATGGTGAGAGGAGACGTTTGGTCACTCAGCAGACGTTTGGTCTGACTCTTTAACGGCCCCATGGGCTGTAGCCCGCCAGGCTCCTCAGCCCATAGGGTTTTCCAGGCAAGTATACTGGAGTGGGTTGCCATTTCCTTCTCCAGGGACTCTTCCCAACCCAGGGATTGAACCCGCATCTCTTGAGTCTCCTGAATTAGCAGATGGGTTCTTTCTGAACCACCAGGGCAGCCAGGAGCACTTTTTTTTGGCTGCACCACGTGCCTTGCGGTATCTTAGTTTCCCGCCAGGGATTGAGCCCATGTCTTCTGGCTTGGCAGGTCGATCTTTTATCACTGAGCCACAAGGGACGCCCTGGAGGGCACCTGGGGAAATAAAACATAAATTCTTTCATTGCTGTTCACTCAGCATCTTTTGGAGAAGGCAGTGGCCCCCCACTCCAGTCCTCTTGCCTGGAAAATCCCACGGACGGAGGGGCCTGGTGGGCTGCAGCCCATGGGGTCGCTAAGAGTCAGACGTGACTGAGCGACTTCATTTTCACTTTTCACTTTCATGCACTGAAGAAGGAAATGGCAACCCACTCCAGTGTTCTTGCCTGGGGACTCCCAGGGACGGGGGAGCCCGGTGGGCTGCCATCTCTGGGGTCTCACAGAGTCGGACACGACTGAAGCAACTTAGCAGCAGCAGCAGCATCTTTTAAGGAGCAGGCTGCCAGGGCCATCTCCACATCGCAGGCTGCTCTGCTAACGCCCCAGACTTCCCTGTGGCGGGACCAAGTTCCCAGATGTCTGGGGAGTCCTGACGAGACTATCTCTTCCTCAAGGAGGAAGTCTTGACCTTCTGAATTGGATCTCAGCTTTCCTGGGTTGGGGAAGCTGCAGCCCAGCCTCAGCTCGCTGCAGAGCGGTCTCTAGCCTGAGACTGGAGCCCCAGTGCGAGGACACACCCTGGCCAGCCACACACACAGGCCCCTCCCCACCGCTATCCTTTCCATCATGTCAGCAAAACTGGAAGTAAAATCTTGTGCTGCTTTTTATTTGCAACAGCAGATGGCACTTTCCATCCTATTTGAGGCAGACAAGCTCTTCTCTTGAACCCATTAAACTACCTTGCCACGAATTCTTCGGTTCCATCGCTCAGTCTCGTCTGACTCTTTGCGACCCCATGGCCTGCAGCAGGCCAGGCTTCCCTGTCCTTCACCAACTCCCAGAGTTTACTCAAACTCATGTCCATTGAGTCGGTGATGCCATCCAACCATCTCATCCTCTGTCGTCCCCTTCTCCTCCTGCCTTCAGTCTTTCCCAGCATCAGGGTCTTTTCCAAGGAGTCAGTTCTTTGCCTCAGGTGGCCAAAGTATTGGAGCTTCAGCTTTAGCAACAGTCCTTCCAATGAATATTTAGGACTGATTTCCTTTACCATTGACTGGTTTGATCTCCTTGCAGTCCAAGGGACTCTGAAGAGTCTTCCATCCTGGAATTCTAGAGTCAGTCTATTGACAGCTCCTCCCCATAATACATTTTTCTTTCCCGTCCCCCGACACAGCTGCCTAGCCTTACCTTGAATTATCAGGAGCCGGTGGAACTGGCAGCTGGTTGGCAGACAGCGCCACCGTGCGGCAGTGGGGCGTCAGGGCGAGACTCTGGGTTCCCCGCACCTGGCCTCCCGCCTGTGCCCTGGGCTCTTACTACCTACATTTCCAGCTGTGTCACGTGAGAAAGCAGGGTGGCAGCTGTGGTTCTAGGACTCCTAGTGATTACGGGACAGTACGTGTGCCCCAGGCATGTGAAGCCCGATGTACAAATGCTACCTCTTCTAGTCTGCAAAGTAAAGGTGTTGAAACAAAGCTGCTCTCACAGCCAGTCACTCTCTCTTACAATCTGTATTTATCACCAAAAATTAGTTCATAAACTCAGGAGAAAACCAAGTCCTTTCTGCGCCTCCCTGCCCCGGACAGGGACTTAATTCTCTCTCTATTCAAATGCACAAAAGCCCTTTTCAATAATAATATGCAATTATGTTCTTGGGCTTCCAAGGCGGCTCAGTGGTAAAGGATCCACCTGCTGATGCAGGAGACAAGGGTTCTGCGGGTTCCAGGCCAGAGGCCCGGGTCCGGGAGCGTGGGAGCTCTGACCTCCTGTGACTCGCCTGCAACCGCCGTGCCTTCACAGCCTTCCTCCCCGCCCCGGCCCTCCCAGGCTGGCTTTGCCGTCTTGCCCGAGTGCTGAGCTGGCGTGCGGGTGGCTCTCACTCTGATACTGTGTGCTTCGATTTCCCCATCTTGCACCCTCGCCGGGGGCCTCTTCTGTTCTCTGCGTGGGGCCCGGGACCAGGCTGGGCACGGTCTGCTCTGCACCTGGCCTTGATGGCCCGCCTGAATTCTACGGGTGATTTTAAGCGGGCAGTCCCCTCTGTACAGCACGAGCTGCTTCTCTATTGCACGCACCGCCCGCCCCCCGCCTGGTTCCCTGGACTCTGCAGTCTCCCCAGTGTCACCGCATGAGTTCGGGCCCAGAACAAGGAGGCGGCTCCATGCTGCCCTGCCCTGTCTGCCCGGCGGCCGCTTCTCACATCAGCGGCACAAGGAGCCCGTTTGTGCGGGGCCGCCTCCTCTGCCTCCTCCTCCGCGGCCCCCGGCCACCCCCACCCGAGTGCCTGGCGACAGGGCTGACCATCTTGGCACCAGGGACCGATCTCGGCACAACGTGTGCTCTGTCTAGCCCAGGGCGGGCTCGGGGGGAGGCGTGGACCCCACGAGGCTCGAAGAGCAGCCTCGTCGTTTGTTTGTGGCTTTCCCAGGCACTGGGAATGACACAGACTTCTCCCTCTTGCGTTCCCACTGCTGCTCTGACCGTGCTCTGGGACCGCGTGTCACATGCAGCAAGAGGCAGAAAGCAACTGCGCTTTCCAGAGTCACCAGGGGCTCGGATGGGTGCTGGTGTTGAATCCACTGCCGTTTGCTGGACCAGCTAGGAGAGCAGCCTGGCCACATTAGTGGGTTTGCGGCATGGCACTGGTGGCTGCCTTGAAGGGCTGTTCACATGCGCTGCTCAGTCCTTACTGTCCTCCCAGGAACCAGGTGAAAATCCGGAGCCCAGGGACTTGCCCTGAGGTCAAGCTCACGGCAGGTGGCAGGTGTGCGGAAGCCCAGGATTAACACTCCTGCCCCGCTCTCTGCCTCCCAGCCCTGCCTCTGGCAGTCGTGAAACATTTAGCCAGCGCTTTCCACGTGCAGGATTAAATTCCCAGGAGGCGCAATGGTAAAGGATCCATCTGCCGATGCAGGAGACAAAAGAGACACAGGTTCAGTCCCTGGGTCGGGAAGATCCCCTGGAGGAGGAAATAGCAGCCCACTCCAGTATTCTTGCCTGGGAAATCCCACGGACAGAGGAACTGCAGTCCATGGGGTCGCAGAAGAGTCAGATCCGACTGAGCAACTGAGCACGCATGTGCACACGCAAATCCATTATGACCAGTGTCTTTATAAGGCAAGGAAAAGAGACACAGGCATACACATGGGAGGAGGCTGGGTGACGACACAGACACCCCGAGGGAACCAGAGATCAGAGTGACTCAGCCAGAAGCCAAGAAGTGTCCAGGAGTGCCCGCTGCCGCCGGAAGCTGGACAAGCCGAGGGAGGACCTTCCCTAGAGATTTCTGAGAGAGGGTGGTCCTGCTGACACCTTGCTTTTGAGCATCTAGCCTCCAGACCACGAGAATGCGTCTCTGTTGTCTTCAGCCACCTGGATGGCGGCCCTTGGTTACGGCGGCCATAGGGAACCGATACACACGACCCTCTCTACACCCCCCACCCTGCTGCGTCTCCATCCGCATCTCCCCGCCCCCACAAAGATTCCTCCCCTCCGCCCTCAGCAGACAGTGAGCTCTGAGCATCCCTCTTGGATCCAGTCTCTCCTCTCTCCTGACACATTTTGTCTTCCCCACCCCAAGCCTTCACTTCCTGTTTCGAAAGGAGTTTCCCATTTGGTTTGGTTTTTTGTTGTTGTTTCCTTAAGCCTCTCTCAGTTCAGTTCGGACCCAACTGGACGAAAGCGAGGCTCTCTCCTTTCCGAGAGGCCGCCTCCAGAGGCCGCCCCGCGGGAGTCGGGGCTGTCCCCCACATCGGAGCTATTAAACTGTCGTAAGAAAGAGGCCTTTGTCACAGGCACCGCGGCCGTCGGCTCCGAAACAGAGGCAGATTGTGCCAGAAAACAAACAACAGGAAAAAAAAAGGTCCAACCACAAAATTCTTTGGGCCTTCAGTCATCAGCCTCTCGCTTGTTCTTAAGAGACAAGTTTCCTTTCTTCGGTGTGATTCCATCAGATGGGGCGTCGGGGTTTTCATTCTGTCCAGAAGCGCGGGCTGGGGGCCGCCCCGCCCAGCTCCCTCCTGCCTGATGTCCCGACCGCGGCCTGCAGGTGGGGAGCGGAGGCGGCCCCAGGCCTGTTCAGGGGGGCTTCGCCGGAGACTGAGGGGCCTGAGATGGGTAGTTTTCAGTGCAGGCAAGGGAGAAGGGATGGAAAAAGTCACGGAGGCCAAGACACCATCGTCATGTTACAAACGAGCAATGCCCTTCTGACTTGACCTTGGCTCTGGGACAGACCTCAGGAAGCCTCATTTCACACTGGAGAGAGTCAGAAGGCAAGTGACTGGCCCAAAGCCACACCATTTCCCAAGCTCAGAGCAGCACTGCTGGCCCAGGACCCCTGGCCAAACACCCCGCAGCCCAGCCTGGCACGGGGACTGCCGTGGCCCCGAGCCTTCCGTCTGGCGCCTTGACCTCAGCCCCCCTCCAGCCAGCTTTCGCCCTTGACCATCTCCAGATGGGAGGTCAGGGGCCAAATGAGCATCGTCAAGGCTCCCCTGTGCCAGGAAGCACCCCACTGCGTGAGAGCCAAGGTTCTAGAAGGAAAGTGGAGAAGAGGGGCTTAGGAGACCTCCCACCCCGTTTCCACTGTCCATTCCGAAGGGGGTTACGCTTCCCAAGGTCACGGCTTTCCCAAGTCAGGGGAGAGAGGGACCACTTCAGAGGACAGGGCCTCTTAAGGCCAGTGTTTCACTGCAAGTGAGTGAATGACACCCAGAGAAACGCCAGCTTTTTCTTATGGGAGGACAGATGATCATGTAATGGGCAGGACCTCAAGCAAAATGAAAAGGCAATGTCTTTTGTTCAAAAAGCAGGAAAGAAGCTTTTTCCTTTCTTCCGTGATGTCTCTTCTCTTTCAGTGTGTCGTGGTGTTTGGTTTGGTCTTATTTTTAAAAATTTAATTGTGATAGAGTATACGTGTGTAAAGGGCTCCCCCGGTGGCTCAGCGGCAAAGAATCTGCCTGCAATGCAGGAGCCACAGGAGACATGGGTTCGATCCCTGGGTCGGGAAGATCCCCTGGAGAAGGGCGTGGCAACCCACTCCAGTGTTCCTGCCTGGAGAATCCCATGTAGAAAGGAACCTGGCGGGCTACAGTCCATGGAGTTGCGAAGAGTTGTACACGACTGAAGCAACCTAGCACGCAGGCTTACACACATAAAATGAACCATTTTAAGTGTGCAATGGTGTCAGTAAGTACATCACGTGCTGTGTAGCCGTCTTCATCTCCAGAACCCTTTTCATCTTAAAAAAAAAAACCCACGAAAACCTCGTCCCCAGTAAACAATAACCCCTCCCCTCACCCCCACCCCCGCCCAGCCCCAGGCAACCCCTACTCTACTTTCGGGCTCTGTGACTTTGACTACTCACTCCAGGAACCTCATATAAAGGGGATCATTTTGTATTTGCCTTTTTATTTTATTATTTTTAAAACGTTATTCTCTGTTCTGTAACTTTAAAAAATGTATTTATTTACTATATTTTTGTCTGCACCCCATCTTCATCGCTGTTCAGGCTTTTCTCTCGTTGCAGCGCGCAGGGGCTCCTCTCTCGCTGCGGAGCGCCGGCTTCTCACTGCAGCGTCTTCTCTCGCTGCGGAGCGCCGGCTTCTCACCGCAGCGTCCTCTCTCGCTGCGGAGCGCGGGCTTCTCACTGCAGCGTCCTCTCTCGCTGGAGCGGGCGCCTGCAGCGCTTCTCACTGCAGCGTCCTCTCACTGCAGCGTCCTGCGGGCGCCGGCTTCTCACTGCAGCGTCCTCTCTCGCTGCGGAGCGCCGGCTTCTCACTGCAGCGTCTCTCTCGCTGCGGAGCGCCGGCTTCTCACTGCAGCGTCCTCTCTCGCTGCGGAGCGCCGCTTCTCACTGCAGCGTCCTCTCGGAGCGCCGCTTCTCACTGCAGCGCTGCGGAGCGCCGGCTTCTCACTGCAGCGTCTCCTCTCGCTGCGGAGCGCCGGCTTCTCACTGCAGCGTCCTCTCTCGCTGCGGAGCGCGGGCTCTGGGGCACTCAGGCTTCAGTGGTTGCGGTGCAGGGGCTTAATCACCCCAAGGGATGTAGGATCTTCCCAGACCAGGGATCCAACCTGCATCCTCTGAATTGCAAGGTGGATTCTTACTTAACCACTGGGCCACCGGGGAAACCCCTTTTATTTGTCTTTTTATGACAGATTTATTGATGTCCTTAAGGTTCATCCATGTTGTGGCATATGTTGAATTTCCTTCCAATTTAAGGCTGACTGATGTTCCATTGGGGGGCTTCCCAGTTGGTGCGAAGCCTGCCTATGCAGGGAACATAAGAGACGAATGCACCAGTATCTCTTTGAGATCCAGCTTTCAATTCTTCTGTGTATATACCCGAAGGTGGGACTGCTGTATCACGTGATAATTTGCTTTTTTAGTTTCTTGGAGCACTTTGTCACGGTGCACTTTGTCTGCTCTTTGGTGGAAGAGTGCAGACCCCCACTGGCCCCCAGGGCCCTCCCTGACCATGACCGGGGTGTGCAGGGAGTGTGCATCCGACCTTGACCTTCCTGGTGCTCAGGCCCCCAGTCATGGGGTCAGAGCTCCTAGAGCCCAAACACTCCCAGTGCTCAGGATGGGGAATGAGACGTTTTACAACGTTTCCGACCTCATTTCACTCCTTTGGGGTCATTTTCAAGCCTTTGTGATGTTTTGTTAGTGTGTAGTGGATTGGGGAGTTATATTTATCTTCTATCCTGATGCTTTACTGAACTCATTTATAGCTCTAATGATTATTTTGTGGGTTGCTTTGCATTTTCTGTATAGAAGTTAATGTTATTTTCATATAGGGAGAGTTTTACTTTTTCCTTTCCAATACAGAAGCCTCAATGATTTTTTGAAAAATCGAATTTCTGGCTAGAACCTCCAGTATAGTGTTGAATAGAAACAGTAAGTGCGAGCATCCTTGTCTTATTCATGTTCTTAGGAAGAAAGCTTTCAGTCTTTCCCCAGTAAGTACGGGGTATGCTGTTAGCTGTGGGTTTTTCATAGATGCTGTATGTCAGGTCAAGAAAGGTCCCTTCTGTTCCTTGTTTGCTGATGGTTTTGTTTTTGTTTTTATCATGAAACAGTGTAGGATTCCATCAAATGCTTTTTCTGTATCTATTGAGATAATTATTTGTTTTTCATTGTTTTATCCTGTCAGTATGGAATATTGCATTGGTTTTCAGATGTTAAACCAACCTTGCCTTCCAGGGATAAATCTCTCTTGGTTATGACATACGGCCTCTTTTTATATGTTGCAGAATTTGGTTTAGTTGAGGAATTTTGCATCTGTATTTGTAGGAGGTATTGGTCTTTAGTTTTATTTTCTCATGATGTCCTTGTCTGGTTTTGGCATCAGGCTAATGCTTGGAGTCCAATTAGGTGTGAGAAATGAGACCAGCCAGAAAACCTCCTGGTCTTTTGGATTTGCACAGTTTGATGTTAAGGCCTCTCACAGAGACCGAGGTTCCAAGGGAGGAAACGAGAATGCTGAGCTTGACCAGTGAGTCAAGAACAGACTATGGGAACCCTTTGGGTCTTACTCTGTTGACCCAGCAGTTGCTGATCAGTACTAGAGTAATGTGGTTCACGACCCACGCCTTCTTTGGGATAATCGGCCGGCCTGTCACTTACCCTGGAAACTCTCCCATCTATGAGTAACATAGGAGTGGTTCTTGCTATATTCGATGATGGACAGTGTTGAAGTGAGAGTTGTTGTCAGACCCCTCCCCACTTCTGGGCTTCCCCCTTGACCCCCATTTTCTGACCTGGGTTTTAAGTCTCTGACTATGAATTCTTTCAGCCTGGGTTCTGACCCCATTGCGTACCTGGTCTGTGGGTAGAGGAGTCCTCATCCTTCCGGCTCTCCCTGGACGCTGAGCTCCAGGCTCCGATGGTGCCTTCTGCGTGCTTGAACCTGCTTCTTCTCTACCTTTCCCTTTATGTGGACTCTTCAAACTGTCTCATCTGCTTGAATGTCGAGCAGCTCCCCTGTCCTTCCTTGTCGGTCC
The DNA here is from genome assembly GCF_027580195.1 of Bos mutus. Classification (NCBI taxonomy): domain Eukaryota; kingdom Metazoa; phylum Chordata; class Mammalia; order Artiodactyla; family Bovidae; genus Bos; species Bos mutus. The sequence continues at coordinate 4,935,905 of NC_091635.1, read as the reverse complement.
TGCCTTTCCCCATTGCCCCTTATCTGCAGGATCTTGGTTTTTGTTTCCCTGCCCGTGCTCCCCTCTTCTCACATGTTGTCCTAACACCCACTGACCTCAGCTCTCCCTGCTACTCTTACAATGTCTGGTCTGTCCATATTTTTGGTCCTGACTTTCCCTGGCCTGTCCCATCCTGCTGTTGATCATATCTCAACTGCGACCCATGGTATTGACTTTCAAGGTAAAAGTTCAGTTCGTCTCCCTCTGTGGTTTAGCTAAATACGTGAAAGCATATGCTTTGACCGAGGGTCTTTGTCAAGGGAGTAACAAGGAAGTGTGCAGCTTTCCAGGGGAGGATTACCTTTAAGCTCTCTGGAAGGTTCCTCGTATCTCCCAGCAAAGCACTGGAAACCTTTCAAAGCAGACCGAAAACTCAAGCCTCAAAAATCACAAACACTGTTTTCTGGTACAGCCATATCCAAGATTTTTAGCTGGTCCTAATCTATCAAATGGAGAAGGAAATGGCAACCCACTCCAGTGTTCTTGCCTGGAGAATCCCAGGGACGGGGGAGCCTGGTGGGCTGCCATCTATGGGGTTGCACAGAGTCGGACACAACTGAAGCGACTTAGCAGCAGCAGCAGCAGCAATCTATCAAAAGTTCTTTCCATATTACCTTTTACATGACTTTTGATTTAAAAAATGAGACAGGGAAAAGAATAACACTTTGAGGATATTTTTTGGCCATGCTTAAGAAGATTGGATAAAAAGAGATTTCCAGCCTGAACTTTGACTTTTTCTTGGAAACTCTAGTCCAACATCACAGACTTTTCCTTCCTCTTGTGTTCTTTTTGGTGGACAGAAAATGAACCAAGACTTCATAAGGATGTATCACAACAAGCTTGCTTGCTAGTACGGGTGTAGGTGGGGGAAGGCTTCCTGGTGACTCAGACGGTAAAGAATCTGCCAGCAATACAGGAGACCCGGGTTCCATCCCAGAGTTGGGAAGATCCCCTGGAGAAGGAAATGGCAACCCACTCCAGTATTCTTGCCTGGAGAATTCCATGGACAGAGGGGCCTGGCAGGCTACAGTTCAAAGGGCCACAAAGAGTTGGTCGTGACTGAGCAACTAACACTTTCATACTGGTGTGAATGTGCTAAGGGGCCTGACTGGGGATTTGTGCGTCTTATAAATGCAGACAGTGATGTCTTGAGAATTGTTTGAAGACGTGAGTATCTCTTCTTTCTCTTCCTTGGAGGATTCCTTACAGATTTCTGGTCTACCCCGCAGCATCACCCACATCACTCAGGACACACCCCCGTTGTTTTACATGTAATCAACATAACAAAAGTATTAATGATATAGTTTGTGTTCTCTTTTTTTGTGCTGACTTGTAGAAATCTGGTGAAGACTTTCCATTTACAGCCCATTTCAATTTGGATGTACCATGTCTCCAGCGCTCAGCAGGCATGCATGGCTCAGGCTGTGACATTATGTAGGGTAGCTCTCAAGCCGTGGTTCTAAACCTTGGCTGCACGATGGAATCACACTGGTTTCCAAGTTCTCCTCTGTAGTAATTCTGATTTAATTGGACTTGGCTTCTCCGACTGAGGATCTTTTTGAGTTAAGAACCTCTGGTCTACAGGGCACACTCTCCTGGGAAAGTCTGACCAGACCTCTCCTTCCCTCCATCACCAGGAGCCTCACACTGTAAACAGAAATTAAGCAAGCTGTAACTTGGGTCATGGGTAGAAGGAAAACAGAAACAGGATGGTATTAAATTCTGCCTGACAGGCAAGAGTGAACAAGCTGGATTCAGTTGTCTTCTCTGGGTCTGTTTACCAACAGACTCAGTAATTATTTGTTCTGCCCCTGCCCTCGAAGCTTGCAATGTGTTTCTTGTTCCCTGAGAGCTGAGAATTATTTAGAAACTTTGCAGATTTGGCAAGATTTCCCCGTCTCCGTTTCATCAGGAGCTTCCAATGGGAACGAGAGCATTCCAGGAGGAATCCTGGCTCCTGGGGAGAACAGCAGGAGCTCACGAGACAGGAAGCCACAGATGCCATGACTTCTGCAGACCCCATCTTTCTCCGCCCTAGACAAGCGAACTCTCCTCCACAAATAAAAACCAGTCCAGACAAACCGCAGAGACTCAGGTTTCGAAAGGCATCCAAAAAAGATTGTTTCAGGGAAGTGGACAAATGAGGCATGAGTAATTCAATCAGCAGGAAAACAAACACCAGGAGGCCCCTCGTCTGAAACCCAGGGTGTCAGCAGGCAGCTGTTTGCCATGGACAGCACAGAGCTGGGGGCCGTGCTTCTCGGGGACAGATCGCTGAGGGTTTTCTGTTGTTACCGTTCGTGAACTAAACCCCATGAACTAAAGCACGCCCAGTTTCCCTGTCCTTTACTGTCTCCCAGAGTTTGCTCAAACTCATGTCCATTGAGTCGATGAGGCCATCCAACTGTCTCATCCTCTGCTGTCCCCTTCTTCTCCTGCCCTCAATCTTTCCCAGCATCAGGGTCTTTTCCAGTGAGTCAGCTCTTCGCATCAGGTGGCCAGAGTTTCAGCATCAGTCCTTCTGATGAATATTCTGGGTTGATTTCCTTTGAGATTGACTGGTTTGATCTCCTTGCTGTGCAAGGGTTTCCTGGGGGCCGTGAAACTAGAGAAAAATATACAGAGAATAGGATCATTGGGAGGAAGTGACATTTGCTTGATTTCTGCTCTGTTTGGGTGTCCTCAATCCAGAATTCATAAAGAAGCAGCTGCTCCAAGCAGAAGCTTTTTGCTGTAGTGAAATGTGCCTGGGAAGATGCTTTTAGTCTAGCCTTTGTCACTGAGCTGGGTAGCCCTCCATCTGCTCGGATGCTAAACACTTTGTGTTGACCTTATGTAGAGGAGATGGGCCAACCCATGCCCCCTTATCCATCCCACCTGTCACCCAGAGTCAGTGATTACAAGTGGCAGCTGGTGTCAGTCTCTCAGTCGTGTCCAACCCCTGGAGCTGGTGTCACGGGTACCATGTGGCTATGGATGGGAGAGTTGATGAGTAACTCACACAGGAACAAATTCTGTGAATTAACTGATAACATTCACAGGTAATCTACTGCTCCTTTCAAAATGGCTCCGGTAAAGTCAACCTCATTTCTTCCCCATAATGCTACAGTGTATGGCTGTGCAGTGCTCAGTCACTGAGTTGTGTCTGACTCTTTGCGACTCCCTGGAGTGTAGCCCTCAAGCTCTTCTGTCTCAGGGATCTCCCAAGCAAGAATACTGGGGTGGATTTCCATTTCCTTCTCCAAGGGATCTTCCCAACCCAGGGGTTGAACCCGTGTCTCCTGCGTCTCCTGCATTGTGGGTGGGTTTTTTACCACTGAGCCACCAGGGAAGCCCCCCCTTACAGTTTACATTCTCCTTTTAGGTAAAGCTGTGGGGAGAGGGAGCAGCGTCTCAATGAGCAGGCTTTTCCTCACCCTGTTCCCAACCAGAGTAGTGTCCTTTTGAAACTGTTTCAATAAGATAGGTTTAGTTTTCACTTATATCATTTGTAGGGAACAGAAGCAAAATTCACATAATCTTAAGCTGAAAAGAGAATTTAATGATTTCACGGAACTGAAGACTCCAGGAACGAGACTTCAGGACCAGTTTGATCCAGGGCTGCAAATTGTAACATCAGGCCTCTGCTCGTTTTTTCTCTCCCTCTCGCTCTGTCTTCTTCAGTGCTGGCTTGATTCTCTGGGCCTACCTGGTGGCAAGACGGCGTCCTGCTGACGGCTCCAGTCCTGTGTCCTCCCAGGTCCGTCTCTTCTCAGTAGCTCCCTTGGGGTCTGGCTAGACCAACTGATATCACATACTCCCTACTTGAACCAATTCCTGGGGCTAGAAGGATGGAATTACTCGCACTGTCCAGAGTAGGGTCTCATTCTGCTTTCTGGAGGTTGTGGAGCCTCTGCTGAACCCCGTGGACTGAGAGGGAAGGGGGCTCTGCAGAGAATTTCCTGATTGAGGTGTGTGAGGGGACCTTCATGGGTGATTCCATTGGTCCTTCTTGGATGGAGCGCGTGCACACACACACACACACACACACACACACACAGGGTGCTTTGGGTCTTTTGGTGACAGCATCATTGGGTTCCTAGAGACAGCCATCAAATTCAGAGCCTTGCAGGACCCATCAGAGATCATGTTGAGGAAAAGCACTTGGTAAACTGCCCAGCACTTTGCAAACTCATAGTTCCTTAGGACCTGTGGTTTTAGTTGCTCCCTTTACTTCTTTAGTCTGAATGCTGAAGAACTGGGGAGTTACTCCCCAGAGAGGTAGCTCAGCACACTGTTGTAAACATGAGCTCCGAAACCAGCCTTCGGAGCCCAAGTCTGGGCTCTGCCACTGAAGAGCTGGGTGGCCTTGAATAAGCTACCTGACATCTCTGTGCCTTGGTTTCATCATCTGTAAACTGAGGATGATAAGATGGTCTTGCTTATGGTAAGGTTAATATGTGTCAGTTGCTGAGAACAGTGTCATGCATGGGGCAGGTACTTCACGGTAAAAATAATAGCTTTGGGATCATCCAACAGAAAAAACTTCTGAGTCTCTCCCAGAGAGATGCTGAGGTGGAAGGTAGCTAAACTTCTCCTACATTCGTTCAAGGTCATGGTCTCTAAAAACCTTCAGTCCAGGGATTTCCCTGGTGGTCCAGTGGTTAAGAATCCACCTGCCACTGCAGGGGACATGGGTTGGATCCCTGGTCCAGGAGGATCCCACATGCCGAGGGGCAGCTAAGCCAGTGCTCCCCAACTACCGTAGCCCACACATCTGTAGCCCGTGCTCCTCGATAAGAGAAATCCCCGCAACGAGAAGCCCGCGTACCACAGCGAAGACCCCCCACTCGCTGGAGAAGGCTCCCGCACAGCACCGAAGCCCCAGCACAGCCAAAAAGAAATTTAAAAGAACATCAGAAACAACCATGAGTCCACCTGGGTTCACAAAGGAAGGTTACCACATTCTGCTGCTGCAGCTGCTTAGTCGCTCAGTCATGTCCAAATCTCTGCAACCCCCTGGACTGTGTCCCACCAGGCTCCTCCATCCGTGGAATTTTCCAGGCAAGAATATTGGAGTGGGTTGCCATTCCCTTCTCCAGGGGAGCTGCCCCACCCAGGGATCGAACCTGGGTCTCCCGCTTGGCAGGCAGACTCTTCATCACTGAGCCTCCTGGAAAGCCCTACAGGTTTCTGAGAAGGATTTGAAGACTGGATCTGCCCACTTCTCAGTTTGGCCTCAGAAAAACTACTTCAGTGCATGAGAACAGTGGTTCAGAACCAGAAAATCTTACTGTGTGTGCTTCATGGGTCTGCTGTCAAGATGAAGGATGTGGGTGACATGATTGGAGCGCTGTGCGGGCAGAGATGGCTGGAGGGTCTCAGCCTTAGGTATGGCCCCTGCCGTGTTACCTCCACCCTGGAAAGAAAATGCCCCTTCAAAGGTGCTCCTTTGCCTTTTTTGTATTCTTCCTATACAAGTTCCCCTATCTCTTGCCCCCAGAGAACGGCTGCCATTAAAAGGCCATCGGCTCTGCACCTCATGACGTGGCTGTAAAGCGTCTGCAGGTTGGAACTTGAATCTGGAGACATGTGACTTCGATACGCAGTGTTCCTGCTGTGGTTTCTGTCTGTCCTGAAGCATAGACGCAGCAGGAACGCTGGTCCCACGGGCGGGACTTTTTACTGCCTTCTGGTTTGGAAAGGATCCACTCCTCATGGAAACCCCCTCACAGTGCAGGAAGAGCCTCCGAAATCAACCCGTGTGGGAGGAAGGGGCAGAAGGACGAGACGGGGAGGAGCTGCAGCTCCGGCGCCTGATGCCGGGCGGTGACAGAGCTCTGGAGGTCAAGCGGCCCATTTAGGGCGTCTTTGTTTGCCCCAGCCTCCCAGACCTACAAGCACAGCTGGAATCCATTCTTAAAATCCCTCAGAAAGGAGAATCCGCATCCTCTTCCAGCTATCCTTCCTGCTTTTGTGCTAAAGCGATTGCCAAAACTCTGCACTCTGAGCTCTGGGCCCGATCGTCCCTGTCGTGGGGGAGGGGGCTCCCCCGTCCATCAGCCTCTACCCTGAGCGTGCTGGTGGGAACCCCCCCACAGTTGTGACGACTCAACATGTCTCCAGACATCGCTCAGTGTCTCCTGGGACAGGGACAGGTCACCCCGATTGAGAACCTCTGTCCTAGGTGGCTTGAAGTCCTACTATGCGCCTATTATGGGGCTTCCCTGACGGCTCAGCTGGTAAAGAATCGGCCTGCAATGCGGGAGACCTGGCTTCCATCCCTGGATTGGGAAGATCCCCTGGAGAAGGGAATGGCAACACACTCCAATATTCTCACCTGGAGAATCCCAGGGACAGAGGAGCCTGGCGGGCTACAGTCCAGGGGGTCGCAAAGAGCCGGACAGGACGGAGCGACTGACGCACAGTATGTGTCTGTGATGGTTAAAGAAAAAGCAGTAGGCCCCTCACCTCAGACTCAGGAGAACAGAGTTGGAAATCACTTGCAGGATCGTGGAGTGGTGCATCCAGGGAAAGTCAGTGATCCATCCCCTGACGAGTGTCTGTGTTCCGTCAATTGCATCGCCCTGCGTCTGCCAGCAGGGCACTCGCTCCCTGGCCCTGAGGCCTGCCCGCTTCGCTGCCCCTGAAAACCACCCTGCGCACCCTCCTCGGTGGGAAAGAGAGCATCTCCGACCTGCCCTGGAGCCACCGTCAGAGGCTCTGCCAGCTTCCCCTGTGCCTCCCTCCCTCCAGGCAAAATTCCAGGCCTCTGCCCTCCTGGGAGGCATTGTGGGTCAGGCTGAAATCGTGCCCAACATCTGGATGCCAACTGTAGGATAGGGCCAATGCTGCCCAAGCCTCCAAACCCGCCCCTCCCCGACCTCGAAGGAGCGTTCAAGGGGCCCTCCCTGTGTCAGAACAGCTGTGCTTCATGTGGGTCTTTGGGTTGCAAGTTCTGCTGTGGGGTGGGGGTCGGGGGGCTCCTTCTCTCCCTCTCTTGCCCCCTTATCAGCTCACTTTGGACCATTTTCTGTGTCTCTTCTGCCAGGATCTGAGAACCTGAGGGCAGGGGCTGTGCCATCCTGACCCCTCCCTCCCTCCCTGGCAACCCCTGGCCCCCACTTTGGTGGTATCAGAAACTAGTAAATATCAGGTTGGCCAAAAGGTTCATTTGGTGTTTCCATAAGACTGTGCAGAAAACCCCAACAAACTTTTCGGCCGCCCCAGTGCACCCCGGTGTCTGACGCTGCGTCTGTTGTTTAGTATCTCAGTCGTGTCTGACTTCTGTGACCCCATGGGCTGTAGCCCTCCAGGCTCCTCTGTCCGTGAGATTTCTCAGGCAAGAATACTGGAGTGGGTAGCCATTCGGACGAAAAGAGTTGAGAAATGGATATATGTGACAGGCATTGATTCATACAGAACAGGCAATACGTTTGGCAAATAGGAGAACAGTGTGTCTGAGGCAGAGCGGGTGCTGGGAGGTTTTCAGGTAAAGAGTCAGGATCATAAGTGCAGAAGGTTAGGTAAGATGCTGTTAGGATAAAAAACATCTTCACTGTCCAAAGTGGAACCCTCTAGAGAGTGAAGGCAAGCGTAAATGCACAGGCGCAAGTTGTGAAAAATCAGGCCGCCTGGGAAACGTGTCCGCTGAAAGAACCTGGGATTTGATTTGTGCTGTAATGGGAAATCATGGCCGGGTGTTCTGCTAGTTTCAACGATTATGCTGCATATGCGGGCGTGCTCAGTCGTGTCTGACTCATTGCAACCCTGTGGACTGTAGCCCACCAGGCTCCTCTGTCCGCGGGATTTCCCAGGCAAGAATACTGGAGTGGGTTGCCATTTCCTCCTCCAGGGAATCTTCCTGACCCAGGGATCGAACCTGTGTCCCCTGCCTTGGCAGGTGGATTCTCTACCACCAAGCCACCAGGTCTCACCTAGCATCTTGGATCCCCTTCAAACTATACTGTTCCCAAGCAACTGTACTCACGCCCTGAAGGTTCGATGGAAATGCCTTTGTGATTCTGAGGCTTAAAATCACCTCTCCACCTGAGGAGAAACTATCCAGAAAATCCGAATCAGTTTCCTTGTTTCAACCAAGCTCGCCAGAGCAAGCACAAGGTGCCAAACAGGAACTCTCCATTAAAAAGGGGAGCGGACCCCAACTTCACCCATCTCCCGGCAAAGAACTCAGCTCTGTGGTGGCAGCTCGCTCCTGGAAGGGGCACAGGGACATGCTGACCTCAAACACAGGTGTTCACGTTCTTGACCTCCCTCCCCCAAGAGCTCCCATCCTCCCAGAAACCCCATAGCTCCTTTTCTGTCTGGCTGAGGCTGAGCCATCAGACTCCCCCGGGGGTTGTCCCTTGGACCGATTTTTAGGCGTGGGACTCCATCAAAACCCAGATTCTGAAAACGCCCTCCTGAAGGATGTACGTACACGGCAAGCCCAAAAGCTGGTGATTCCAAGATTTCAGCCGCCTGTGCCAGTTCAGAGGCGTCACACTGGAGCCGCACAGAAGGCTTTTGTCCCCTGCTCCCCAGCTGACACGTTCACAGCGCCGGCAGCCCCTGCCAGCCGCTGTCTCCTCGTCCCCAGAGACCTTTCAAAACAGGACAGACAGCTGTTTGTCTGGAGGGGTCACAGCAGGGCCCCAAGGCCACCAGTGGGTTGGACCCTCTCTGGAAATACGTCCCAGGGACAAGGGGCGGCTGTTATTAGAGTCGTGTGTAACTCTTTGTGACCCCACGGACTGTAAGCTGCCAGGCTCCTCTGTCCATGGGATTCCCCAGGCAAGAATACTGGAGTGGGTTGCCATTGCCTCCTCCAGGGGATCTTCCCGACCCAGGGATCAAACCCGTGTTTCTTGTGTCTCCTGCACTGGTCGGCAGATTCTTGACCACTGAGCTACCTGTGCTATTCATGAAGGACGTTAATAAAGAGATCCCAGTGCACATTGTGGGGCTTCCTAAAGGCCCTCTCCTTCCATCCTGCTTCTGGGTTTCTAGGAATAACAGACTAGACAGATTCCCAAAGGGCCAGCCCCCTCTCCAAGCCCCAGCCAAGTCCAGAATGATTTCAGTACACTGCCATCCCCACAAAGACCCACCCCCAGAGGGACCACTGGAGAAGCCCAGCCAGATGTTCACACTGGAGGAATATTTGAACTGTGGGGATAATGTCAGCCCTGTAGGAGCAGGGACCCAATCCTGTCCACACTGATTTCTCATCTCCTAGGACAGTATGTGGCCCATCTGTTGATGTTTTAAGTGGGTTTTAAGCCATTGCCTTTCAGCCAAGTGGGCTTCCGTGGTGGCTCAGACCGTAAAGAATCTGCCTGCAGTGTAGGAGACCACGTTCAATCTCTGGGTCAGAAAGATCCCCTGGAGAATGGTATGGCAACCCACTCCAGCATTCTTGCCTGGAGAATCCCATGGACAGAGGAGCCTGGTGGGCTACAGTCCATGGGGTCGGACATGACTGAGCCACTAATACTTCTATACTTTTCAGCCAGAGTCCTTTTTTTTTTTTGGCTTTTTACCATGGAACATTTTAAATAGACATACAGGGAGGAGAATACTTCAATAATACACCTCTATATGCCTGTCACCCAACTTCAGCAGTTTTTCAGCCAAAATTACCTCATATATACATATATATATATTGCTTTTATTATAGAAATTTGTAAACATACACACAGAAAATAGGAGCCTGCTTTCATTAACCCCACATGTGCAACCCAGCCTCAACAAGACTTGTCAGCAACAGCAACGCGGCTGCACTGCCCTGAAAGCAATCATGACCATTTTAGGGCCACCCTTTTGGAAAGTAACCAAATCAGAATATTTCCGAGCTGTTTAGGGAAGAGACAAACCCAACATCTTATAATTATTTCCAATTTCCTTACTGGAAAGAGATCCAAAAAGTGGCTTTCTCTCTTGCCTTTGATGTGAGAGGCAGCCCCCATCGCCAGCCGCTTCCCCGGGTGAACGCAGACGTGGAGACGTGTATACATAAAAGCACCCCACCCCCAGCAGGTCATTATCTGTGTTTATCTTATCAGGATAATACTAAACCAGACCCACTCAGAACAAGGTGTTTAGTCTTTGCAGCCCAGGCTTCTGTTCCTAGTCACCAGTTCAGTTTATAAATCCACCGTCCCAGGCGGAAAACAATTTGAAAGGCAACATTGTTTCTGGACAAGGCAGTAACTGTGATAACGGAGCTTGCCTGGCTCCTGTCTGGTAATAAATTGTCGGGCCCCCGGGATTGCGGCTGGGGGGGCCTTGGCAGAGGACTCAAGCCTCTGCGTTTTCTTTTTTTCTAAGCCTATCCCAATGGCCACGTAGAGGTCAGATCAGACAGAAGACTGTTTTCTGGGCCCCAGGATCATGGAGTGAGGGGGTCGGCTCTCCGGGGCGTGGTCCCCGCCGGGAACACATCCCCGGTTGACTCAGTGTTTCTGAGAGGAACAGTGCAGGCGTGGTGACCTGATCCAGGGATTTACCCTGCAGTACAGCGAGCTCATTGTTCTGGACACTTGGGAGTTTTTTGGCTTCTTTGAGATGGTTTGATGGCAGTGGGCAACTGATGGAAATTATGGGTGGGTCAAAACCTCTGCCTGGCCCCCTGCTTCCAACCGCATCCTGATCTTTATGGGGAGCAGATATGGAAGAGAGATGCCTTCATCTAGGAGTGGGAGTTTTTGCAGTCAGGTGACATACACAAAAGTATTTTGCAAAACCATGAAAGGCCACGTGAAAATTGATTTTATTAGCAGAAAAGAAACAAGAATGCTATGTGCACAGCGTAGCTGAAAGCATGGGGTTCAGACGCCATCACCCGAGGCCACGGTCCTAAGTTCCTGTGCAAAAAGCAGATGCTAGAATATTTCTCACAAGGTGGTTGTAGTAACGAGTTGATAATATATGCAAAGCATCTACCACAGGGAGAATCCACAGCAGGGCTCAAAAATGTGGACAATGACAATATAACACAAGTATCTATAGTGGGCCTTCCCAGGGGGCGCTCGTGGTAAAGAACCCGCCTGCTAATGCAGGAGATGAAAGGGACTGAGGTTCAATCCCTGGGTCGGGAAGATCCCCTGGAGGACGGCATGGCAACCCACTCTGGTATTCTTGCCTGGAGAATACCGTGGACAGAGGAGCCTGGCAGGCTTCAGTCCATGGGGTCACAAAGAGTCGGATACGACTGAAGCAACTTAGCATGCGCACATATTATAATGATGTTTATGTATAATAAATATAGGATCATGAAGGCGCTAAAAAGAGTGAGTAGATCTTCTCTCTGGGTAAATTGGAAGGCTCCTGATGGGGTCTTGCAGTGAATTAGGAGATTTATACGGAAATGAGAGCTAGGGGAACTGAGTGTTCCATTGAGGAGCAGAAGGGTTTGGTTTTTTTCTTTATTGTAGTATAGTTGATTTAACAATATTGTGTTAGTTTATATATATGGGTGGCTCAGATGGTAAAGCATCTGCCTACAATGCAGGAGACCGGGGTTCAATACCTGGGTCAGGAAGATCCACTGGAGAAGGCAATGGCAACCCACTCCAGTACTCTTGCCTGGAAAATCCCATGGACGGAGGAGCCTGGTAGGCTACAGTCCATGGGGTCGCAAAGAGTCGGACACGACTGAGCGACTTCCCTTTCCTTTCCTTATAGACATATATTCTTTTCCCTTATAGGTTATTACAGAATACTGACTGTAGTTCCCTGTACTATACAGTGGATCCTTGTTGGTTATCTAGTTTATATAAGCAGTGTGTGTATGTTAATCCCAATCGCCTGCTTCATCGTTCCCCTAGAGAATGTTTTTCTTTGTCAGGTGGTGGGCCACCCCTGGAGGTTTTGGAATAAAATGAGCACGGTGAGCAGGTGTCCATGCAGCTAACCCTCTAGGGGAAAGGGAAATAGGGTTTGGAGTCTGGACTTGGTTTAAACGTCCAAATGTCACTTAACCCCCCAGCCCCTGGTCTCTGGTCTGTAGGTTGAGAATTCATGTCTGCCACCTTGCACCCTCCTGGCAGGCACCTTTGAAATGGCGACTGCGATTGTCCTTTAGAAAGATCACCCGCCGTCGGTGGAGGAAGAGGATGGGGGAAGATTGAAGGGAGAAGCAACTCGGGGCAGAGGCGAGTCAGGGTGGGGTGAGGACCGCAGTGCAGACCTCAGCTCTGCGGCTCCTTCCCACCCCGGGCCCTCAGCCGCAACCCCCCCAGCCCGCCCCCGCCCCCATTTCCTCTTGATCCGCCAGCAACCTGTTTCCTGCTGAGCCCTTCCAAGCGATAATTACATATGCTTTTCTCTTCTCTTAATGATTATCTGTCTCCTGGCAGGCGCTCTGCCCCACACCTGGGGCTGCTTCACCCCACCTGGCATCCAGGTGTTGCGGATGCCCCCCCACCCCTGGATTAGTTCCCGAGGCCGCCCTAACTAATTACCGCAAAGCGGGTGGCTTAAGGCAACCGAGGTGTATCCTCTCACGGTTCTGGAGGCCGGAAGTTGGGGACAAGGTGCTGGCAGGGCCGCCCTCCCTCTGAGCCCTCCTGGGGAGCATCCTTCCGGGTCCCCTCCAGCTTCTGGTGGCTCCAGTGACTCCCAGCTTTCTGCAGCCTGATTCCACCTCAGGCGCACTGCAACTAGAGAAAAGCCCACACAGCAGTGAAAACCCAGCACAGCCAAAAAGACTCAGTAACTAACTAAATAGAATTATTAAAAAATGAATCATCTGCTCAGTGAAGATTCACAGATCCTTTTCCTGCTCAGCACTGGGCCCATCCTCAGTTGGGTCAGCTGGAATCAGAGGCCACAGGATGACATGGCAGTCACGCGTGAGCCTGATGCATCCCCAGGACCCTCAGTGACCTGGGACCACCTGTGTGCTGAAACAGTCAAGCCACAGGGGATGCAGACTGCAGCAGCCCAGGCTGACGGCAGCCTCGAGGGTGTGGAGGAGTGGCCCGAGTTATCCCCAGCCACTGTTGCCGGGACGGGCTGTGCCGCTTCGTCCCAACCCAGCATGGCAGCTCCATCGGCCTCCCTGGTTAGAGAGAATGGTCCTCTGTCCTGGCTGGCTGGCTTCTTAGCATTTCCTGCCTCCCTCTTATGATGTGTTACTTTGCTCATAAATTGTCCGTCCGGCCCACGAGCCAGACACCTGCATCATTGATTGCTCCAGGAAGTGGTGCCGTGAATGTTCTGGTGACCTCAGCTGCGGGGACCCCAGAGGCTTCCCCAGACTGAGTGAGTCCAGGAGCCCAGCCTCTGACTCATCAGCCGTCCAGGGAGCCTGGTGAACCCAGCTTCTGTTGTAGCCTGTGGATAATCCCAAGCCGTTAACAGAAATTAACCCCATGGCTCCTCGGGGGCCAACGCGAGAGCAGAGAAACCTTTCTTGTGAGTCATGGCAAATATTTGCCTTGAAAGCTTGATTGGGAAACCGCCTTAAGCTCTTGGATGGCATGACCCAGGGACTTAAAGGGCCCCTCTGCCAGCTGCGATCTGGTGTGCAGGGTTGAAAAGGCAAGACAACTCCCTTGCCTTAAGCCTGGGGAAGGGCCCCCAAGCTGCCAGACCTCAGAGAGGAGGCCTGGGGCTCGGTCCTCCCCAGGGAGATGGAAGCAACTGGTGTCACTGAGACTCTGGGCTCCCTGATGACCGTGATTTGGTTTCCTGGCTCCGTGTTTGTAAATGGGTTTTCTACTGGGTCATCCCTTTGCTTCTCAGTAGAAGCTTTTATAGGCCAAGCACGAGGTGTGACATCCTCTGCTGACCCAGTTCTGCCCTCCACATCACATCACATCACATCAGCCTCGAGGAAATGCAGGAGCAAACCCAGAGCCATCACGGCATTGGATAGCTTTCGCCTCTCTTCCGTCCGAGTGTCTGTCCTCTTCATTATTGTTATTTACTTATTTCTGGCCGCACTGGGTCTTCGCTGCTGCGCTCGGGCTTTCTCCAGTTGTGGTGAGCAGGGGGCTGCTCTCTCATTGTGGTGTATGGGCCTCTCGTCGCTGTGACTTCTGCTGCAGAGCCCAGGCTCCAGGGCAGGCAGGCTTCAGGAGCTGCAGTACGCGGGCTCCTTAGTTGCAGATCACGGGCTCAGTTGCCCCTTGGCAAGCGGGGCCTTAGTTCCTGGACCAGGCATCAAACCCGAGTCCCCTGAATTGGCAGGTGGATTCCTCACCACTGGACCACCAGCAAAGTCTCAGGAGTGTCTGCTCGATCCATCCAGCCGCCCAGCTGTCCTTCCACCCAGGACCTACAGAGAGCTAGCTACCTGGAAAGAGCCGATGGGTCTTCTGCCAAACACAGTTGCTGGGGTGAATGTGGCAAGTAGGAGGGAGCCCCGCTCCCCCTGAAGATTTTGCAGGAAGCAGAGCCTTCTTGAGAAGATAGCTGACCACGTGATGTGTTTTCCGTCTGAGGGTCGAGTGCCCGCACCGTCCTGGACTCCAGAGCAGGAAAAGAAACAACTCTTGTAAAGACTCCAGGCAGGAGGTCTCTCTCAGAGGCTGGTCCCCCCGGAGTGGTTAGGCGCCAGTGGACCAAGTTCATTTTGTCTTGTGTTGCTGACTTTCTGCTCTTGTTTTAAAGAAACAGGTGCCTCAAGGTCAAGCTGTAGGTCTTACCTTGTTCGGATTTGAACTTTCACCATGCACTGGAGATTGACTCATAAGTCAAGCAGTTATATAAATAAGAGGGTTGATAAGGAGATAGCTGAGACTCCACTGAATAAACAGCTTCCTCAGGGTGGAAATCGCCTCGTGGCCAAGTTGCAGGTAATGGTCTGGACACGGAGGTTCCCTCAGACATAGTAATGGGGACCCTTAGCTTTAAAAAAACACTGCGTAGGGAGTTCTCTGCTGGTCCAGTGGTTGGGACTCGGCGCTTTCACTGCTGTGACCCGGGTTCCGCCCTTGGCTGGGGAACTGAGACCCCGCGAGCCACAGGACATAGCCAAAAAACAAACAAACAAACAAAAACACTGTGTAAAACTTTGGGGGAGCCAGTGAGTTTCTTAGAGCCCAGTTAGGAAGAAGTTCAAAATCAGCTTGACACACCTGTCTCGCCTACACCAGGCTCTCCTACTGGCCCTGCTGTGGTTTTGTAGCCAGAAGTGGGGTCTGGCTACTCGCTGTTTAAACGCCATTAAAGAAGCAACGTTGATGGAAGGAAAGTTTGCTTCAGTTTGGATGTTGCGGGTGGGGGTGGTTGTGGACACCTGTCCAAAGGCTGACTCCCCCTCCCTCCCCACGCCGACAATCAACAATCAGGGAGCAAGAAATTTTACAGACGGAGGGAGGGGGCCACATGCAGAAGCAGCACAGTCTGCTCTGACGGTCACTTTGAAATTGGTCATCGGTGGTCTGACCAGCCTCATCTTGATTGTTTTAGGTACAGTTGTAAACTTCAGGGCCGGTTTTAGAGTTGGTTTGTTCCTGTTTCCTTGAGGCCAGTTCTTGGGACTGTGGCAGCTTACACTGTGCCTACAGTCTGCTCATCATGTAGTTAACTTCTTCCACCTGGTGGTGGGGTTTCAGTATCTATAAGACAACTCATATTCCAGAAATATGGCTTAGAATATTATCTACAGTCCTTGAGAAGGAACTAACTCATTGACTACATTATTATTATTACTTAGTCTTATTTGATTCAACTGTTTTCCTTTATTCCTGCATGTTCTCGCTTCTGAGATTAAGCTTCTTTGGCTAAAGTTTGTCCATAGACAGAAGGCAGGTGAGGGACATGGGGGGCGAGGACCACAGCATCCTGCTCTGTTCAGCTTTGGGGGAAAAGGGTTCTGTCTCGTTTGAGGCGGACGGTCCACAGCGGTGATGGATGAGCAGGAGGGGACGGCAGAGTGAGGAGGATGGGCCCTGTGGCTCCTCTCCTCCCCGCCGCCCTCGTTTGACCTCTCCTGACCCGGCATCCCCAACTCCTGCCTCCCTCCGCTTCTCTACCCACACCAGCATCGTGAACACTCAGAGTCACCCTTCTAATCATGTTACGTCACGGCCCCCAGCTATCCTCAGAGAAGCACCACATCCTGAACACGTGGCTTGGCAATTCCACTCCTATTTTCTGCCCCAAATGACCAAGACAGGTGTCCCTATGAAAACTTGTACACCCAGCGCTGTTCACAATGGCCGAAAGGCAGAAGCCATCCACATCTCCATCTGTGAATAAACGGATGCACAAAATGCAGTGGATCCACGCAGTAGGATGCTGACTTAGCCACGAAAAGGAATGAAGCCCTGGCACGCGATATAACGCGGATAGACTCTGGAAACACGGTGAAAAGTGAAGAAGCCACCCACTAGAGGCCACAGGTCTGCAGCCGTCTCCTCCTATTCACAGGACACTGGCCCAGAGGCTCCCTGTTGCCAACCTGAGTCTTCCCATGTCCCAGGTTGTCCTGGCCGTCAAGCCCTTGACCTCACTGGACCTGAAGCTAACAAATGTGTAGAGCCAAGTTTCCTCTGCCTGCCCATCCCCTCCCTGCACCGCTCATCTCTGTTGGCTGAGGAGCTAGCAGGACGCTCTAAGCCCCCCGAAACTCCTTTCATTTGCAAAGGAATATCAACCCTCCCTGGGTTAAGGAAGCCCAGGCCGGGTGTTGGACTGACTATGTACTCACAGACCAACCTAGACAGCATATCAAAAAGCAGAGACATTACTTTGTAAACAAAGGTCCATCTAGTCAAGGCTATGGTTTTTCCAGTGGTCATGTATGCATGTGAGAGTTGGACTATAAAGAGAGCTGAGCACAGAAAAATTGATGCATTTGAACTGTGGTGTTGGAGAAGACTCTTGAGAGTCCCTTGGAGTGCAAGGAGATCCAACCAGTCCATCCTAAAGGAGATCAGTCCTGAGTGTCTGATGTTGAAGCTGAAATTCCAATATTTTTGCCACCTGATGTGAAGAGCTGACTCATTTGAAAAGACCCAGATATTGCAAAAGATTGAAGGCAGGAGGAGAAGGGGACAACAGAGGATGAGATGGTTAGATGGCATCACTGACTCAATGGACATGAGTTTGGGTGGACTTCGGGAGTTGGTGATGGACAGGGAGGCCTGGCGTGCTGTGGTTCATGGGGTCGCAAAGAGTCGGACACGACTGAGTGACTGAACTGAACTGAATCTCTTCCTGGACATGGAGGGATGCAGGACCAAGGGACACACACATTCTCACTCCGTGCAGACAGCCAGCAGTTTCCCACTAGAGCTCAAAGCTCCCTGTTCAGTTTGCACTAGGCTCGAGGTTCAATCACACTCCCTGAAGGGGGAGGAGGAGCAGGTGGCGTTCAGCTTTGAACTTGGTCCACGTGCCCCAAGGATAAGTGAAGGTACAGCTCAGTCTAAACAAGGGGCTAGGGAGGTAAAATCCCTGCTCTTTAAGTTTCGCGCTGGCCAGGAGCCAGGTGGAGAGGGCCCTGGGACAGCGGCTGCCCTCGAAGGCTATTGAGAGCGTCTGTTATTCAGCCGCAGAGCATTCAGCTCCAAAGATCGTGCCCGGGAGATCCTCGTGCGGCTGGAAAAGAAAGGAGCCTTTCAGCCCGCCCCCACCTCTCTCTCTCTCTCTCTCTCTCTCTCTCTCTCTCTCGTTTGGCCCGTGCTCCAGCTTTGGCTGAGCCGCTCTTTTGGAGTTTCCTCTCAGGGTGATCGGTTTATGCTGTCCAGATGTGCGCAACGCGATGGTGTGGGGTTGGAGCTTTCCAGATGTGTGCCAACAGGAAAGTGAGCTTTGGCCAAGGCGGGGGCCTGTTTCCGCAGCCCCCGAAAT
Source organism: Bos mutus (assembly GCF_027580195.1). NCBI lineage: Eukaryota > Metazoa > Chordata > Mammalia > Artiodactyla > Bovidae > Bos > Bos mutus. Next base: position 4,918,079 of record NC_091635.1, on the reverse strand, counting down.
CTGGACAACCCACAATGCCATCGTTGTGTGGGAGCCACAAAGCTCGGGGCTCTGGGAAAGAGCTCCTGGGGGCACCCGGGTAGCCTCCTTATTGTACAGCTGGAGACATCGGGGCCAGGGAGTCGTGACATGCTGGCTACTGACTGCCTGCAGCTGGGAGCCGACCAGACCTCAGGTTTCGCTAGAACTCACAGGCCCGCGTCTGTGCGCAGGTCTGCCTCATCAGTGTGCGCCTGGCACTCTTCTAGGTTCTTGGGGACAGACAAGGATTCTCAGCTTGTTCTGATGCCAGGTCAGATGTTGTTCAGTGACTCAGTCGTGTCCGACTCTTTGCGATCCCATGGACTGCAGCACACCAGGCTTCCCTGTCCTTTACTGTCTCCCAGAGTTTGCTCAAACTCATGTCCATTGAGTCAGTGATGCCATCCAGCCATCTCATCCTCTGTCGACCCCCATCATCGGGGTCTTTTCCAAAGTGTTGGCTCTTCGCATCAGGTGGTCAAAGTACTGGAGCTTTGGGAGGTAAAAAAATGAACAATTGACATAAAAAATAAGTATATTATATAGAAGGTAGGAGCTGCTGTCCAGTTAAAAAAAACAGCGTTAAAGGCACATGGGAGTATCCCCAGCATTTTTTTTTTTAAGTAGAAAGGACATACCAAAATGGAGCGGGACCAAGTGGTCTCAGGCCATCTCCTACAACCATTGTATGGAATCAGTCCTGGCAACTGAAACTAATTGACGAGAACGAGAATACAAGAAAAAAAAGACATAATAAAGTCATGGCCAGGGAAGTTTCTGGCTCAGTCTTTTAAAAGGTGAAGAAATGAGCCACGGATACCTGAGAAAGAAGGTTCCAGTAGAAATGCCTTGAGGCGGGAGTAGACAGGCACGTTTGAGGATGAGAAAGGAGGCGGGATGCTGGAGGGGAAGGAGCCGGGTGAGGAGCCGTGGATGAGGAGGCCGGAGTGGAAGGGAGGGCAGGGGCTCGTGGGTCTTGGGGGCTGCGGGGAGGACCTGGACTCTGCCTCCGAGGGCCGTGTGCTGCCCAGGGATGCTCTGAGCAGAGAAGCATGGCAGGCGGACATGGCAGATGTGCCAAGAACGGACTCTGGGGGCACGGGACACACAGGGAGCCCAGTCAGGACGCTGAGCTGTTCACCAGGGCGAGATGGTGGGGGTCCCCCCGGGCCACTGGCCACATTTCCTGTGTCTCCCAAGAGATAGAGGGTGGGGGGAGAGGGCCTGGGATCCAGTGCCGGCTCCCCAGCTGCGGGACCCCGGCTGTGTTCTCAGGTTTCCCCCTCACCCTTTCTGGGCCTTGGTTCCTACGTCTACAGGACAGAAAATGAACTTATACCTCCTGAGTGAAAGAAATCATAGATGCTTATAAATAGGCACTTTAAAAAAGAAGTCCTTTAGAAGAAGGTGCCAAAATGCTGGAAAAGGTTAGAGCGGTTTGCAGTGGTATTTTGTGTGCTGAAAAAAAAACCGAAATGTTTTAGTCCCAAGCCCTTCTCTAAAACGTTGAGCCTGGCTTGATGGGAGTGTTTGGTTTCTATACCAGCAGGCACATCTCAGAGATGCCAAACCCCTGTGACAAAGTGAGTCACACCAACTTTGGGGCTTCCCTGGTGGTGGCTCAGCTGTAAAGAATCCACCTGCCAAGCAAGAGATGTGGGTTCGATCCCTGGGTCAGGAAGATCCCCTGGAGAAGGAAATGGCAACCCACTCAAGTATCCTTGCCTGGAAAATGCCATGGACAGAGGAGCCTGGTGGGATACAGTCCATGTGGGTCACAGAAGAGTCAGACACGATTTGGCAACTAAAGAAAAACAGCAAGGCAGCCTCACGCTGGTCCTGTGCATATGTTTGACTTGCGTGCTGGGAGACTTAGCTGGTCAAGGTCCCCGAGGCATCTCTCGGGGAGTAGAGCTCACCTAGCCAGCTGTAGGCTCCTCTGTCTTCTGACACGGAGAGGTGTGCAGAGGTGGCCTGAACCACCCTCTGACACCACCCTGCCTTGTGGCTTGACTTCCTGGGGCTCCTCCCAGCCCTCTTCAGGGAGGGCGGCCGACTTGAAGGGAACCGATGGGTCATCTCATCGCTCCAGCCCGTGGCAGTAAGCCTCCCAGAAGAGAAACAAGGGGTGGGGGAAGATCCCTTGCGTGCTAAGCCAGCTCCACCAAGCAGGTAGGGCTGGGCAGCCCTGCGGGGAGCACCCAGCCCCTTCCCACCTGCAGGCTCATCAAACACCTCGACAAGCAGCCCGAGTGGGAAGCCGGTGATGTCACCGCCTCGCCTGAACAATCGGGCCTTTCACAGCAGGATGATAACAATCGCCACCGTGTGTAAGGGCCTGCCACACAAGAACACACACGCTCATCACTCCTGGGAGGATCTGAAAGCCGAGGTGCAGCAGGGCTTGTCAGGAATATGCCGGTCTCCTTTCATAATCAGCCGGCCAGAGAACATAGCCCAAAGAGCCAGTCTGCGGGCTGCAAGGAGGCTCACTTGCCAGTTTTCAGAGAAACCCGTGACTCTCTCCACCATTTCCCCAGGAGGCCTCGCCTGCAACCCCAGAAATAACCTCTTTGTTGTTCAGTCGCTAAGTCGTGTCTGACTCTTCATGACCCCATGGACTGCAGCCCACGAGGCACCTCCCTCCATGGTATTCTCCGGGCAAAGAATACTGGAGCGGATTGCCATTTCCTTCTCCAGGGTATCTTCCCCACCCAGGGATCGAACCCATGTCTCCTGCACTGGCGGGTGGATTCTTTACCACCGAGCCACCAGGGAAGCCAAAGTAACCCCTACACAGAGCATAGTCTGTGCTGGGGTTCAAGCAGGAATATCCCACTGCACAACTCCAGGGGTGCTATTCACTGAGAACACAGCGTGCCCCCAGAATCATGCAGCACTGCGGTTCTGAAGTTACTGCCTCTGGAAGAAGGAATCAGGGCCCCGGTGGTTCTCAGGTGTTGCTTTTACCCTGAATCCCAGGGATCTGTCTTGCTGCAGCTAATGTTCCTAGAAGAGTCCACTCCACTGAGCCTGGCAAATCTCAAACACGATGCACGCGGTCGGGCGGTTTTCTTGTTCAGTCTGGCAGTTTCAGGCATTCAGGTGTTTGTGGAGAAAGCAAGTTCACCTAAGCTTGCTCACTCTGGTCCGTGGTTCTCAACAGGGGATGTTTTGCAGCATCTGCAGATGTTCCTGGTTGTCCCAACTGAAGGGAGGCTGTTGGTATCTGGTGAGTAGAGGCCAGGGATGCCACTAGATGTCCTGCAGTGCCCCAGATGGGCAATCACAGCAAGGAACTGGTCCCCAGTGTCCAGAGCCACAGGTCAAGGAGAAGCCTGCTGTAGGGGGGATGTTCTGACCCCCCTACCTGAAGGTCTCTGATCACAGCAAGGAACTGGTCCCCAGTGTCCAGAGCAGCAGGTCAAGGAGAAGCCAGCCATAGGTGGAACGTTCTGACCCCCCTACCTGGAAATCTCTGGTTAACATCACCCCCAACAGGCCTTCACTCCCTCACTGCCAGAGCGAGCCAGAGCCTCAGCTCACTGGTCCAGGAGGCACGGCAGCACCTCCTCCTCTGCTGGGGCCTGGAGCCCAGATAACTGTCTCTCTCCAGGATACTCTGATGGGTCTGCCTGAGGCCCAAAGACACGAGGCATGTGGAGCAGTGGTTGCGGGTCCCCTCTGTCACTTCCCAGCTGGGTCACCCTGGGGACATGTCACCTGACCCCCTTGTGCATCAGTTTCCCCATCTGTGAAATGGGGTGATGATGGTAGAAAACACTTAGGAGGTAGTTGCGAGTACGGAGCGTGTCGCTACACGCAAAATGCTTCCAACCACGCCCGACATTTAGTAACACGCCATAAATGGGCAGGGATGATTATCGTCGGTTTTATTCTAGCCAGAGGACCTTAGTCTCCCTCCAACAGGCGTGGTAACGACAGACAAGCTGGTTTCAGCCGCAGGTTGTTGCAATGGGGTCTGTGCTGCTGCCGACACTTGCCGAGAGCTTTCCCCAAGCTCAAGGCCAGAAGCTTTTGTTTTTTTGGCCACATGGCAAGCAGGATTTTAGTTCCCTGACCAGGGATCAAACTGGCGCCCTCCGCAGTGGAAGCACTCAGAGTCTTAACCAAAGGACTACCAGGGAACATTCTTAAGTGAAAGGTTTGAGTGGAGAAGGCTAAGGCATGGATTTTAAGGGAACCCTCTCATTCAGCACAGGGGTCAGCCTCCAGAGATGGGGGGAGACCCTGGGATGGAACCTCAGGCTTGGCCCTTGGGGAGACCACTGGGTCAGAGCTGAGGCATTTGTCCTGAAAAGCCAGCAAGCTTAGTTGCACAGGGAGGAGTCTTAGAAGATGATGCCAAGGAGAGATGGGCCTTGACTCCAGAGTGTTTTCTGCTCTTCTTTGTGCCCTGTGGCTTTAAATTGGGGTGGGGGCACCCCACTCCAGTACTTGCCTGGAAAATCCCATGGACAGAGGAGCCTGGTAGGCTGCAGTCCATGGGGTTGCTAAGAGTCAGACACGACTGAGCGACTTCACTTTCACTTTTCCTTTCATGCACTGGAGAAGGAAATAGCAACCCTCTCCAGTGTTCTTGCCTGGAGAATCCCAGGGATGCAGGAGCCTGGTAGGCTGATGTCTATGGGGTCACACAGAGTCGGACACGACTGAAGCGACTTAGCAGCAGCAGAGACGATAGGCCTGGACCACCCCGCCCTAAAATCTCACACCGTTGCTTACACTGTCCATTCTTCCTGATGGAAAAGCACCTCCCATCTCTCTCTAGCTACTGAAAGGCTCCTTATCCTTCAAAGTCCACTTTGAATGTCACCTTCTCCAGGAAAGAGTCCCAGAATCTCTTTCTTGGCCAGAATAATTTCTCTCCGTGGGCTTTCTGCTTCTCTCATGGCCTTTGGCCAGCTGCTGTCCTGGAGTCATTTGTAAACGGGTCTCTTCATCCTCCATTAGATTGTAAACTCCTGTAAGATGTGGGGCCCTTCCTGACATCTCCCTGATTAGTGTGTGTGTGAGCTCTCGCGAGTGGCTGGAGCCCAGTGCTGGATTCTGGAGTCACTCTTGAAAAGCGGATCCCCACTGGTTGCCAACCGCTATCTCCAGCCTTGGCTCTGACCCGGAGGTCACAGAATCTGGAAGTGTGAGGAGCGTGAGCTGGAGAAGGAATTGGTGCGAGGTCAGAAAGATCACCGGGCTGTGGACACTTTCACGGTGTCCGGTCCCTGCCGCTCCTCAGTCAGCTCTGAGCGGGGAGCCCCGACTCCCTGAGCCCCAGCTTCCCGGCTCTCCTTCGCACCTGGACACACGGTGGCCACGACCCTCTGCCACTTTTATTCTTGCCTGTGTTGGGTCTTCACTGCTGTGCCGCCTTTTCTCTTGTCCTGGTGCAAGGTCTTATCGCGCTGGCTTCTCTTGTTGCATCTCTGGGCTTCCCTGGTGGCTCAGATGGTAAAGAATCCGCTTGCAATGCAGGAGACACAGGTTCGATCCCTGGGTCAGGAAGATCCCCTGGAGGAGGAAGTGGCAACCCGCTCCTGCATTCTTGCATGGAGAACCCCATGGACAGAGGAGCCTGGCGGGCTACGGTCCAGGGACTGCAAAGAGTTGAACACGACTAAGCGACTAACGCTCTCTTCTTGCAGAGCACAGTTTCTAGGGTGCACGGGCTCAGTGGTTTCGATGCACAGGCTCAGTAGTTGTGGCGCACGGGCTTAGCTGTCCCACAGCACGTGGGATGTTCCCTGATGGGAGATCGGACCAGTGTCCCTGGCATTGGCGGGCGGCTCTTCACCACTGAGCCCCAGGGAAGCCCCCCCATCATTTCTGTCGATGCATCCTCTGTCCTCAGTGGCCCTCCCCTGTGATGCTCCTGCTGTTTCCCAGGATCCCCTCTGGCACCCACCCCAGTCTGCAGGCCATCGGACGCAGCTGCAAGTGGCCCCTGGTGTCCTCGGCTCCCAGCAGGGCAGGGGCTCCTGAGATGGAGGTGGGTGTGGCCACTGTCTTCGTCGTCAGCTTCCCTTTTGATGACTTCTTAGGCCAGTGGCTCTCAACACTGTTGGCACATTCCTCAAGTCTACAGTCCCAGCGCCTGACCCCATCATTTTTCACAATCTCCCCCTGGTGCAGGGGCAGTTAATTCCTGAACTGATGCAAGTGGAGAAGCAGAAGAGAGAGTGTGGAGGGAACTGAGCCTTTCCATTGGGTCACCCCCACAGATGCCCAGGACACAGCGTCCATGGGAACCTGATGCCCCAGCGTGTGTGTGCAGAGGGTGGCCAGGTTAAGAAGGAATGGATACAAAGGTGGGGAAGGCAGAGCTGCTGTGGTCCAGCCCTTGCTGTGGCTGAAGGAGCCCAGCTGCACTCAGGAACGATTCCACGGTGCTAGCACGATCCCAAGGGTGCGGTACCTGGTTGGGCTGGCAGCCCCATGCCGGAGACAGGGCAGGGCTCCGGGAATACGGCTGGCCAGGCGTAGAAGAATGGGGTTTCTGTGCCGCTTATCAGGATGGTGGCTCCCAGGCAGGGTGTAGAGGAGGAGGTTCCACAGCCTGCCCGCCTGACTGCTGGCTGCAGTCAGTCCCAAGTCATGGGGAGGACTTTGAACAGATGGAGCCCCACGTCTGACTCACTGGCGACATGGGGTGGCCACTCCCTCCCTGGCTAGGTCTGGGGTGAGTCCTGTGCCTGCCTGTGGACAAGGGGGACAGATGATGGCCTGGGACCATGAGCCAGCCACAGAGTGCCCTCTGACAAGGGGTGTAAGACCTGGACAGGCACCTTGACCTTCCTCATTGAAAAAAACCTTGTTGTATGCATTTGCGTGCTCAATCGCTCAGTCGTGTCCAACCCCAGAAACTGCAGTCTGCCAGGCTCCTCTGTCCATGGAATTTTCCAGGCAAGGAAACTGGAGGGGGTTGCCATTTCCTTCTCTGGGGGATCTTCCCGACCCAGGGATCGAACCCACATCTACTGTGTCTCCTGCATCAGCCGGTAGATTCTTCACCGCTGCGCCACCTGGGTGGCTGAGTGGGCAAGGAGGACAGGGTGCAGCCGGCTGCTGGTTGAAGGCACTCCCTGGCCGCTGTCCAGAGCTGATGGCCGGACCCCCATTGGCAGCAAGGCAGACAGACATGAGCCAACTGACCAAAGCCAAGGGATGGTGGCATTTCCCTTTTTCATCCAGTCCATCCACGACTCCCTCGGGCCACGTTCCAGCACTGCTTGCCAAGTGGCACCCACATCTCAAACCCTGCAGACCTTCAGTGATCAGATGAGCCCTGGTGGAAGGGCTGCCCTGCGGACCTGTCCAGCCAGGGTAGTCTCGTCTGGGGAGGTACCCTAAGGCTGCCTTCCCGTTGCACTCAGCCTGACCTGGTTTCCCTCCGGTTGTGCCGTTCCATCCTCTGCAGTGGACGTCCAGCTTCCTGCACTGGTTTGCTGCCTGCGGAATGAGGGCTCGTGGTGTGTGTGGGTGCCTGGGGGTTTCCCCGAGGATCACGGAGTACCTTTGTCCTGTCTCTTTCTGTTTCTCCCTTGCTTCCACTCCAATGCCTGGTCTGGGTGCAAAGCAGGCTCTCCAGGCTTGGCTGCAACCAAACGACCAATTCACAGAGCCCAGGCAGGAGGGCAGAGGGTCGCGGTGAACTCCCCAGAGCCCCCAGAAGTGCAGTGTTAGCAGCAGACTGGTGAGCGGAGGCCGCCGGGAAGCCCAGCCCAGCCCCTGATCTGTGTCCCCGTCACAGTCTGCATCCAAACCTCCTCGTCCTGTTTCTGAAGTGGCTTCTCAACAAAAATGTGACTTGTCCATCTTCAGGCCGTAAAGGAAGGGACCACCCCCATAGAGGCACAGAATCAGGTCACTGGGTACGACAGCCCGGCATGGTGGTTGTCGTTAACCCACGTGACCCCTTCCGTGTTCCATATGAGGGTCCGAGGTGTGGAAGTGAGGTGGTTTGTGCAGAGTTGTGTGGGTAAGTGGCGAACCCGGGCTCTCCTGACATCCAGCCAGCGTGCCCCGAGCTGCGCTGTAATGTCCATCAACACAGAGCGTCTCCAGGGACCCGACCCGGGACGGTGTGAAGGGGGAGGATCCTCGTCCCCCTCCTCTTCCCGCTCTAACCTTTCCCCGTCCTTCACCCGTCACAGGGATCCACCCGCACCTCTGACGCCACAGGAGGGCGTTGCTTAGAGGCCAGGGGCCCCCGTCCGCCTGGGTGCTCCGCTCTGGACGTCCTCCCTTCACGCGCCTCCTTGGTCTTTCAGGAATTTAGCCCTTGGAATTGGGATCCAGAACTTCCCGGAGGGCCTCGCCGTCAGCCTGCCCTTGCGAGGGGCTGGATTCTCCACCTGGAGAGCCTTCTGGTAAGTGCTGCAGATGCCGGCGTCAGGGGCCAGGGCCGGGTCTGCGGTGGAGTTCAGGGCAGTCCTCCGGCCGGCTTCTCTCTTCAAGAGCAAGCTCTTCCGGCTCGGAAGCGAACCTGGAGCTTAACCTCTTCTGGGCCGGAAGTGAACCTGGAGTTTCCAGAAACACTGGCCATCTGGTTAGATCCTGCACCCCCAAAGCTCATCCCTTGACCTTCAGCCCCGACTACCGCTGAATAGGAGTTTCCTATTTTCAAAAGCCTTCCAGGGATAGCCATGCCCACTCAGGGTGGGGTTTTCTCCCCTGCTGGTGGAAGACCCGAGGCAGCTCTGCCGTCCACTGGCCCTATCACAAGCCCTAGGTAGGCTCACTCACCCCAGTCTGTCCCCAGGGGCCATCACACCAGCGCCCATCATGACGCTCGTCAAGGTGAGGACCAGGGTTCTCTCAGCAACATCTGGGCAGGTGAAGCCCGTGGTACTCACACTTAATGTTTTCATAATCCCCAAAGGGCTTTCTGGGGCTTCCCAGGTGGCTCAGTGGGAAAGAACCCGCCTGCCAATGCAGGAGACATAGGTTCCATCCCCGCGTCGGGAAGATCTGCTGGAGGAGGAAATGGCAACCCACTCCAGTGTTCTTGCCTGGAGAGTCCCATGGACAGGGGAGCCTGGTGGGCTACAGTCCACGGGGTCACAAAGAGACACAACCAAGTGCCTGAACAAAGGGCTTTCCAGTCTGTTTGCAACTTTTACCTTCCCAGTGACCTGGAAGGGGCCTCCCCAGGCTTCAGAGGAGGGACCCGGGGGCCCAGAGTGTCTGATAATCAGCTCGTCACGCGGTGGTGCCGAGGCTGCCATTTCTTCTGCCTCTCAGCTCACAGGGCCCCAAGCCTCAGGACGCCTCTTGGTTAAAGCAGTCGCCACTCTAGAATGTTTGCTGAGAGCTTTACAGGACTGCTAACAACAGTTAAAAAGCAGCTTCCATTTTATAGGGTCTTATGATTTACAAGTTCTTGCATATACGTCAATCACTTTATTTCCATCGTTATCATCTCTTCCTCTGTCCTGGGAGACGACGGAACAGAGCTTTTGAGAGAAGGCCAGCAGGATGACCCTAGAGATTCTTTTGAAACGTTAGTTCCCTGCACCTGAGAGCCGTGACTGTCATCTCATACAGAAGGTCCAGGGCTGCAGAGGGGCGGGAAGAGGGCCCCTGCGATCAGTGTCCAGACCCTGAGATGAAAGTTTCTGTTTAACTGGACACACTCAAGAGCTGCAGAGGGTGCTCCGAGCACGCAAGCACGGAGCAGGAAGCAGCGGCTCCTTTGAGAATGCTGCGGTGCAGGCTGTGTCTCCCCCACGCCCTCCATCTGTTTCTGGTCAGGGCAAGCGGGGACTGGGTGCTGGGAATTCACAGTCCTAGCCCGTCCTCGGTGCGAGGGCAGGAGGAGAGGTTGTCGCTCACCCCCCGTTTTACAGATGAAGGGACTGAGGCTCGGAGCCAGATGCCCACAGAAGGAACAGTGGGAAAGATGTCCCAGCACCTTGCGTATTGGTGTTCAGCCCATACAGGTGTCTCTTGCTGGTGGGGCTCAGCCATGGGGCTCAGGTACAGGCTTATCTCCAGGCACTGAATTCTCAGGGCTCGTGGGGGCTGCTGTTTTAATAGAGCTCGTGGGATTCCAGCCTCCAGACACCCTCAGATAAAGGGTGTTTTCCAAAGGAAAAATCTCACCTTAATCCAAGGAGGGGGTGTTGTGGGGAGAGGCCCTCACTGTATACCCGGCCAGGTAGGTCCACCTAGTGGGCAGGGGTCAGCAGGTGTGGGTCCTTCAGAAGGGGGTGCCATTGTGGCCGGAACCCCCACACACACCAAGCACAACCCAAGTCCTTGGGAAGTGTCTGCCCCACTCCTCCTTGTCAGTGTTCTAGCCTTCAAAGGACAATATAGCCCTCAGCTGGTGAACGGCTGGCGGTGTAACAGCAGTGTGTCCATACAATGGGATATTATGCAGTCATCAAAGGGATGAAGTCCACTTGTTACAACAGGGATGCGCCTTGAAATAAGCCAGTAAAAAGGATCACCTATTGTCTGACTCCATTTATAGGAAACATCCAGAGGGGGGAAATCCCTAGAGACAAAAAGTAGATTAGGGGTGGTCAGGGGCTGAGGGTAGGGAGGAACAGGGAGTGGCTGCCAGTGGGTATGAGGTTTGTTTTGGGGGTAATGAAAACCGTCTGGAATTGGATTGTGGGGAAACTGTTGCCTAACCTCGTGAATACACTGAAAACCACTGAACTGTACACACTCAGTGGGTGCCCCATTCGGTAGAAGAATTCTATCTCAATAAGGCTGTTATTTTAAGAAGACAATGTGGGAAACTTAAAACTCGAAAATAAACCTGGGAGGGGGTGCCTACGGTGACTGTGTAATAATAGGGAGTTGGGAAAACAGACAGAGGTGGTGTTAATAGAAACAACACACAATGAGGTGGTTTTGCCCAGCGATGCAGGATCTGACGTGGAGGACAATGCACACCTTTTGCAGAGCCGAGGCAGCCCGCGGAGCACGCGGGGTGTCCGCCCGAGCCTCCCCGAGGGGACGCGTCTGTTCTCTCCTAGGTACGGGCAGCTCAGCGGCATGGTGGAGCCTCTGGCCGGGGTCTTCGGCGCCTTCGCGGTGGTGCTGGCCGAGCCCATCCTGCCCTACGCGCTGGCCTTTGCGGCTGGCGCCATGGTCTACGTGATTATGGATGACATCATCCCCGAGGCCCAGATCAGGTGAAAGCCGCCCCGCCCCCACCCGGCCTGGTCTCCCTCCCAGCCGCGCCACCCCCCGCCCCCCCCACCCCGCCCCCGCATCTGCTCGGCCTTTTTTGGCCCCTCTTTCCTACACCTCCACCTCTTCAGGCCCCTTCCCAAGGTCATCTCAACCCTCTCCACTGGGTTCTTTGAAACCGAAAGAGGAGTAACAGGCAGGTGGGTGGAGAGCCGGACGACCTGATATCAAGCCCCACCCTCCACCCCCAATACACAGAATATTGTTTTGCATATTCTTTCTCTCTCTCTTTCTCTGTCTCTCTCTGTCTTTCTCTGTCTCTCTCTGTCTTTCTCTCTCTCTAGATTTTACTGGGGCTGGAAGGAGGGAGAGGTGAGCTCTACAATGTTAACCACAGCTGCACCTCCAGGTCTCCATTGTCCAGCTGTAGGCCAGGTGTTGGGGGGGCAGGAGGGGGATCCCTGCCTTTATTTCCTTCCGGTTTTCCTAGCAGAATGATTTTAAGGCAGGTTTACAAGGTCAGGTGTGTCTTCAGAAAGTCACTGCTGCTTTTTGCTATTCAAGCATGGATTCCGGAGCCCTCAAGGTGACCTTGAGGAAGTTACTTCTCCGGACCTCCATTTTCTCACCGGGAAAATGGGGATGATAACAGGACTGACCTCATCTGTTGATCCTCAGGGTTTACACGATTTAGTTTACCTGACATGTAGTGTTAGTCGTTTAGTCGTGTCCAGCTCTTTGCAACCACATGGACTGTAGCCCGCCAGGCTCCTCTGTCCATGAAATTCTCTAGGCAAGAATAATGGAGTGGGTTGCCACGCCCTTCTCCAGGGAATCTTCCCAACCCAGGGATCAAGCTCAGGTCTCCTGCTTTGCAAGCAGGTTCTTTACCATCTGAACCACCATGGTAAGCCCTAATAAAAGTTACTTGTCATGATTGGGGGTTTCCCAGGTGGCACCAGTGGTAAAGAACCTGCCTGCCCATGCAGGAGACTAAAAGACACAGGTTCGATCCTTGGGTGTGAAAGGTCCCCTGGAGGAGGGCATGGCATCCCGCTCCAGTATTCTTGCCTGGAGAATTCCATGGACAGAGGAGCCTGGCGGGCTTCAGTCCACGGGATCGCAAAGAGTCAGACACGACTGAAGCAACTTGGCATGCATGCTTGTCAATATTGCTATTTTTTAAATTGAAGTATAGTTACTTTACAATGTTGTATTGGTTTCAAGTGTACAGCAAGGTGATTCATTTATACATATTTAGATATCCTTTTTTGGATTTTTCTTTTTTAAAGGTTTTTTTTAACCAAATTTATTTTACTTATTTTGATTTGGGGCTGTACCCTGTACTGTGTGGGATCTTAGTTCCCCATCCAAGGACTGAGCCTGCACACCCTGCTCTGGATGACAGCATCTTAGCCACTGGACCTCTGGGGAAGCCCCTCAGATTCTCTTCATTGCAGGTTGTTACAAGATGTTGAATATAGTTCCCTGTGCTCTGCAGTAGGTCCTTGCTGTTCGTCTGTTGTATATATAGTAGTGCGTATCTGTTAATCCCAAGTCAATATTATTATTGTTACTATTATTATGAATAGGAGTAGTGCGTTTCTCTCGGAACTGGACACTGGAGGATGCTGTCAGCTTGGACGCTGTTCCTCGGGGCATCCAGGGCTCACTCTCTGCCTTTCCTTCCCTCCTAGTGGTAACGGGAAACTGGCGTCCTGGGCCTCCATCCTGGGCTTCGTGGTGATGATGTCGTTGGATGTGGGTCTGGGCTAGTGCCGAGACGCTCCGGACCCAGGGAAGGCAGCACGAGGAGGCGGCCACCGTTGGCTTCGGCAGGACCAGCCTCTTTCTTCACATGCAAACGTTTTCCTTCCTCTCCTTTTTCATCTCATTACCTTGATTGACTCTGATTAAAATATGACATTTTTTAGATTTCTTTTGAGGGAGATAGTGGTTTTATTTGGAATTTCAAGCAGGCCCAGAACTACAGATTTGTGCTTGGCCACTACGTAGAATCTTTCTTCAGTGGGATGACCAAGGAAACGCAGATCAGGGAAATCTTTTGTACCTTCAGTCGCCCTCGCTAGACTCAACGGAAGTTCCTCAAGGTCACCTCCAGAAGCAAGAGAGAAGTCTCCCGAGCATCTGACTCAGAAAGGCCAGGAGACAGCTCTTATCCGTCCTTCCCGCTCTTTTATCGCTGATCCTCTCTCCATCAAGACTGGAACAGGAGCATCATAGACAAGCATCATAGACAAAGCAACCCAGGGAGGAACTTACCTTCCTCTTCCTCCCCGACAGGGGATGCTGCATGGAAGGAGGCGCAGACGAAAGGAAGAAAATCAGCTGGTCTTTTCTTTTTCTTTTTCTGAAGGCAGAGATTGGCACTGTCGAAGGTAAGGGAATCAGGATAACTGTGGATCCACAGTGAGCCCTGTGAACCGAGGACAGAGAGGCACTTTGATTAGAGACCTCAGCTCTCTCTAGATTCCAAGAGCAACTCATTCTGCCATGGTCTCCAAGTCCCCCAGACGTGTTTTTATAAGCTTACAGCCTTCATTTTTCTAAGAGCCTTGGGGACACCAGCAAACTGCTAGAACTCAACCTCTTTGTTTACTTATGGAGGGAGTCACTGAAGCTCGCCTAAGTGAATACAAAACTAGGAATCTGCACTGGGTCTTCCTCCTTTGACTGTTTGGTAACTTGTAACCTCACCCAGACCTCCTAAGCTGTTTTACTGGATTTTGGTCAGAAAACTCAGGATGAGACAGGAAGAAGGGTAGAATAACGAGAGGTATTTTTTTACATGTCCCCTTTAAAGTAAATTTTAGCCAAGTCATCATTCTAAAATGACCCCTAAAGAATGAGATTTGAATGAGACTTGAAGCCAGTCTGCTCCCTAATCTATACACACAGCTTCTCCTGCAGGGTGGCGTATCTTGTCTACTTCAAACGTAGCTGAGGCCTGCTGTTCTTGCTGGTCAAAGGCACACGGGACCTTGAGTGGGTTCTGCTGACGAGGCAGGCAACCCAAGAGCCAGGTGTTAAGGCATTGTGTGATCAAGGCTCCCCCCCAGGTTGACATGTTTCATCGCTTCCAAGGGTGGATACACTGTTCTGGGAATGCCCTGTGCTGTATCTATGTACCTTCTTCCAGAGCACTGATGATCAACATTAAAGGCACGTTCAGAAGTTTGATTGGTAGAGATTCATTGGTTTAGTGGTTGGCATATGGGTGTTTTTATGTCTTTGTAACAGAGTTCTACATAATGCAGACTTCTTTCTGATGGACAAGACCTCATAACTGTGATTAATACCAATAAAGGGGATACTGTTGTGGATGACCTGTGCTGTGTCCAGTCCTTCTCAAAGCTGCCTCTTTCCAGTGGATGATATGAGAGCTAACTAGAGTTAGTCCTAGCCTCTGCCCTACCCATCACCAGGAGCAGCAAAGGAAAGAGCTCAGATGGGAAGGGCTAGCTAGATTCACGGTTGCAGACAACAGCGTCCAACTCCAGTTTACTTGGGCAAAGAATTTAATGGAAGGTTATCAGGGAGCTCATAGGGTCTATGAAGAATCAAACTTGAAAATGGGCTAGATCCAAGAAAACTAGAGGTCACGGGAGTGGGTTGCCATTTCCTTCTCCAGGCGATCTTCCCGACCCAGGGATGAAACCCGTCTCCTGCCTTGGCAGGCGGATTGTGCCACCTGGGAGGCCCCAGAGCTCTGGGAGTGTGACCCAGTCACGTCTTAGAAACGGCTTGACCTGGATGCCATGGCCCCTTGATCCTGGACCGGTACTCAGACGCCACCACTTGATGCCCCCAGCATCTCCATGGGGAAGAACTCTAGACTGATCCTGGTTGCTTGTGCCCTGACCTCACATTCAAACTTCTGAGCAGAGCAGGGTCATCTAGCTGGCAGAGTTTGGATCCTGTGTCCATGAACTAACAGGTCTTGCCCTCTTACTAAGACTCCCATAATAATGGATTTTCCAATTTTTGGAATGAGTTCAGAGAGTGGAGAGCCAAAAGAATAAAAAAATTAACTGTATTGCAGCCTCACTCTTTTACTGTTCAACATCTATATACACTTCCCTCTGTTTTTTTAATTTTTAAAATTATGAATTTATGATAACATTTATAGGAGAGTTGAAAAATACAGAACAAAGTTACATACCGTTCTGCTGTATATTACAAATATTTTCTAAGTGGATAAGTTAAGATTTTTAGTTGGAGTTTCAATATCAAACTCTCAAAAATTAATAGAATGAATAGACAGAAAAGTAGAAGGATACAGTAGACCCGAAAAGTCCTATGAGTCAATTGAACGTAATTAAGATTTATACAATTTGGGCTTCGCTGGTGGCTCAGATGGTAAAGAATCTGCCTGAAATGCGGGAGACTTGAGTTCAATCCCTGGGTCGAGAAGATCCCCTGGAGAAGGAAATGGCAACCCACTCCAGTGTTCTTGTCTGGAGAATCCCATGGACAGGGGAGCCTGGCGGGCTACAGTTCATGGTGTTGAAAAGAGTCAGACACCACTGAGCAGTTTTAACTAAGCACACAGCACATAACAGCAGAGTGAAAGCTCTATTCAAGTTTCCATAGACTATAAACCAGGAGACACTGGACTATATCCAGGGACATAAAACAAGATGCAAAAATTTCATGGTCTGAAGGTATTGAAATCATAGAGAGTCTGTTCTCTTATCACTGTGATTCTTCTGTTTTTTTTCTTTAAAAAAAAAAAGCAAAACCTTTCTGCTTGGATAATGGAGCCATCCCTCAGGCAATCTAAACTTTGTCATTCCCTTTTCCCTGGAGACTAGCTGCCCCAGTAGAAGGACACTCCTTTCTTGGACACAAACACTCTAACCAGGCAGAGTCCAGCGTTGACTAGAGTAAGAGTCAGTCAGTAGAATGGAGGTGGCGGTACGCCTCCCTCTTTTCCTTCAGACCTGCCTTGTCTGGCTGTGGGAGAAATGATATCACATGGTGATTACTCATTTGAACAAACACCCATTTTATAGAACAATATCTCAGCCTCATTAGATGCTGTCTCACAGCTAAAGTTTATCACAAGATAAAACCAAATCTTGTATAATCTGTTGTTGGTGTTCAGTTGCTAAGTCATGTCCAGCTCTTTGCCACCCTGTGAACTGCAACTCACTAGGCTCCTTTGTCCTCCACTATCTCGCAGAGTTTGCTCCAATTCATATTCATTGATTCAGTGATGCCATCCAACCATCTCATCCTCTGCAGTCCCTTCTTTTGCTTTCAGTCTTTCCCAGAATTGGGGTCTTCTCCAGTGAGTCAACTCTTCGCATCAGGTGGCCAAAGTGTTGGAGCTTCAGCTTCAGCATCAGTCCTTCCAATGAATATTCAGGGTTGATTTCCTTTAGGTTTGACTGGTTTGATCTCCTTGCAGTCCAAGGGACTCTCAAGAGTCTTCTCCAGCACCACAGTTCAAAAGCATCAATTCTTCAGCGCTCTTTATGGGCCAAGTCTCACATCTGTACCTGGCTCCTGGAAAAACCATAGCTTTGACTATACCAACCTTTGTTGGCAAAGTGATATCTACTTTTTAATACACTGCCTGGTGCAAAATGGTTGACAATAGATGACCGATTCTGGAGGACAGGATCAAATTGTAAGGATATCTGCCATCACCTTCCCTCTTTGACTGTAGAGTGAATTCCTCAGTCAGAAGCAATGTTATAGGATGTTATCGGATGCCATGATGATAAGATGGACAAGAAGTTTATTGCAAATGCAGACATAGGAGCCTGCCTCTGTGAAGAGCAACCTCTGCCTTTTCCATAATGGAAGAGGTCCGAAGCAATCAGTGTGCAGCCAGGCAGCGTGTGGGGTCCCTGGCGTGTCATCAGTGTGCAGAGTCAGGGATCATCACGTCCTGTGAGTGCGCTGGCCAGGCTGATGGATGATGGACAGCCAGGGCTTGAGCCCATGCCTTGTTGCCTTGACAGCGTGGCCACTTTTATTCTTGAATCAGTTGAGAAAGCAGCAATGTCCCTGGGGAAAGAAACTGTTACTCCTAGATTGTCTTTGCTGCTTAATAACAGTCTCCTGCACAGTGGAGCCTCCAGGTGCCCTTTCACTGGACAGACAATTATTTTCACAACTGCCCCTTTCTGAGAGGTGCAGCCTTCTCTGCTTCCCCAAATGTCTGTCACCAAACCTCTACTCTTGCTTCCTTTCATTGCTTGACCATTTGACCAGGCCAACTGTCACTGTTCATAAACCGATGCAGCTTCTTGCATCAAATCATCTTTCCTACCAAGTGGGCGGATGAGATGTAGAAATGTGTGCTTAGAATTCTCCCCACTGGGAGAATTCTCCCCTGCTGTCCTCAATGGCAGTATAACACCATAGCAGCCCATTTCTAGAGGGGTCAGCATATCAGAGCCAGCCCTAAACTAGCTTGAGCAGTTTTTCCTCTTTTTTTCTTTTTTAAGCTGCCAGCACCACTTCCCAGGACTGCCTCTTGTCTCATATCCCTGATTGTCTGATGGTGGGAACATCTCATTCCCTGAAGACTCTGCCTTTGATGGACCCCCTTGAGTTATCCCAGGGCACTGGAATGAAAAGTGGTGGGGGCCATATGAGCGTCTGGATCTTCTCCAGGGACATTCTCATCTTGTCTCGCTGAGGAAGGCACCAGAAGGCCATTAGTTAAGACTGTGCCAGGCAAGGTGCTTCCCACCCTGGCCACCTCCTTGAATCCTCCTTGACTTGTGTGTTACAACCACGCCTGACGATGAGGTGGGGTGGAGGATCCAGGAAGCTGTACTCACCAAGGTGGTGATGGGCAGAGCTGGTTCTGCTCTGTACCGAGGATGCCCCACTGAACCTCCCACCCTTCCTCCCTTAGAGCTTTCTTGACGCAACATCCTGCACACCCTCACCTTCAAGAGAAGTTGGTTGAATCTGTGGAAGTTGGCCAAATGGGGGCCTAGGGCACTGTTCTTTTTCTTTTCCTCCTTGCTTTTAAATCAAGGTTTGATTACCTATGGGCTTCCCTGGTAGCTCGGCTGGTAAAGAATCTGCCTGCAAAGCAGGAGACCCTGATTCAATTCCTGGTTGGAAAGATCCCCTGGAAGAGGGATAGGCTATCCACTCCTGTATTCTTGGGCTTCCCTGGTGGCTCAGAAGGTAAAGAATCCACTTGCAATGTGGGAGACCTGGGTTCGATCCCTGGGTTGGGAAGATCCCCTGGAGGAGGGCATGGCAACCCACTCCAGTGTTCTTGCCTGGAGAATCCCTATGGACAGAGGGGCCTTATGGGCTACAGTCCATATGATCACAAAGAGTAGGACACAACTGAGCAGTTTTAACTAAGCACAGCACAGCACATGGTCATGTATAACAAAAGGCACCAATCTTACGTGTTTACGCACCAGATTTTACAAATTTCTGGTTTATGTTGGAGCACAGTCGACTGACAATGTGTTAGTTTCATGTGTGCAGTAAGGTGATTTGCTTATACAGATACGTATGTATCCACTCCACTTCAAATTCTTTTCCCATTTAGGTTATTATAGAGTGTCGAGCAGAGTTTCCTGTGCTATACAGTAGGTCCTTGTTGGTTATCTATTATAAATATATTGCTGCAGTGAGCTGCACCAGTTTTTAACTTACACACCCAAGACTGGCCCTGCGGCCAGGTCTTCCAAAGGCCTGGGCTCCCCAGCTCTCGGGTTATCTCCCCCTGGCTACTGCCCTGGTCCCACGTGTCAGGCGCCCAAGTGTGCTCAGGGCCTGGATACACGTTCCTGGAACCTCAGGGGCGCTGTTTACCTGCTGGGGCGGGGCCCTGGCAAGAGGCGGGGCCCTGGCAAGGGGGCGTGGCCGTCTGGTGGGTGGGGCGTGGGCGGGGCTTCGTGCCGTGGACTCATCCTCCCTCCCTCGACCCCTGCGACTGCACTTGGCTACTGGGAGGCGGGTTCACTTCACCAAAGGGACCCCTGCCTTCCGGCGCTCCTGCCCTCTGTGGCTTGTCCCTTCCACGGATGCACGCGAGTTTAGTGGGACGGGGGATCTTTATACAGTTTGAGCGGTGGTCTTTCGGGAAAACAGTGCACCAGTGCAAAAAAATTAGGCGCAAGGCTTCGGAGGGACGCCTGTGAGCCAGCATCCCTGCGGTCCAGGCTCCATTGGCTTTTAGGTAAGTGCACTCTGGTCCCCTGCGCGCCGTGAATTCACTCTGCTTGAGGGCAGGGCAGGGAGGCCTCCAGTTCCAGGATTCGAGGCTTCAGCAGAACTTCGGGAGTCCCATGTAGTGAATTCAGTTTTGGGGAAGGGAATGGCAATCCACTCCAGTACTCTTGCCTGGAAAATCCCATGGGAGGAGCCTGGTAGGCTACAGTCCATGGGGTCTCAAAGAGTCGGACACGACTGAGCGACTTCTAGCGACTTCACTTCTAGCACAGTGCAGCCCCTCAGCCTGTTCCTGGGCAAGAGGAGGTCCCTCCGGGCGGGTTCAGTTCCTCCTGGTTCCCCTCCTCCCAGCAGGATGCAGGCGGGAGACTAGACCTGGGCCATCGATAGAGCTGCGGGGAGACAGCGACTCTGCGCCCACATTGAGGTTCAGTTCAACCCTCCTTTCTCTCTGTTCTCATCGACTTGACAGTGTCCCGGTCCTGCCAGTGCCTTGGCAGCAAAGGGGTCTTACATGATCACCGTCTGTCCCCCAGAGCCGGCCCTGAGGCTTGGGCAGCTTCTGACGGGGCTGCACAGCTGGGGACCCCACGGCATCCTTAGGGCCCTCGCTACCGCCTTCTGTTTCAAGACACGGAGGATGTGGACTGGAGGATGCACCGAAAGGGCAACTGGGTCAGTGGGATTAACCCCAGCGCCCCTGCACTCCATGACCCTCCCCCAAATTAAAAGATCAGCCTGGAAATTGGGTGGAGCCTTTTCTGATGAGGTCTCCATTCTCTGGCAGACTACAAGCCACAAAATTGTCTTTCACTGGCCTCTCTCCATCCAGCAGGGAGGGGTGTTGTTGTAGGCTGTTGGGAGTTGGTGAGGACCCAGCCTTGGGGTTTAAGGGCAGACTAGTGTCTCTTTTCAAGCTTCCCAGGTGGCTCAGTGGTAAAGAACCTACCTGCCACTGCAGGAGATGCAGGACACGTGGGCTGGATCCCTGGGTCTAGAAGAAGGAAATGTTAACCCACTCCAGTATTCTTGCCCAGAGAATCCCACACACAGAGGAGCCTGGTGGGCTACATACAGTCCATGGGTCGCAAAGAGTCGGACACGACTGCGTGACTAAGCACACACACAGTGTCTCCCTTCACTTAACCTCAAGGAAACCCAGGAAGTGCAGGGAAGAAAGGGAACAGGACAAGCCAGAGGGCAGGGGGCTAGGGGAAGAGAGGAGACTCTTAGCTGGTTTTGTTTCAGATTTCCAGGTGTGCAGCAAGGGTGTACTCCCTTTTCTGAACTTTGCCTTTTAGGGTTCGAATTCAGCATGCACTTGGGCCTGCAGCCTGGGTTGGTCACTACCACCCCCTGGAAAGTGTCCCATGGAAACAGACAGTGAACTGCTGCCTTTCTGCTTGTCCCGTGAAAATGCTGGTTGAACTTAATACGTGAAATGATAAAGAATGTAAAAGTGTTTGTTTGCTAACACGCCTGCAATACAGATTGAAAGGATGAAAGACCACTCTTGCATAAATGGTACCTGAATCTGCAGATTTCTGCCATATTTGGTCACTTGGCTGGAGATGGCCATTGTACTAATCCTCTGTGTCGTGAGGCAAACTTGCACAAGCTGAGGACAGAGGGGTCTTAATTGTGGTCAGTGCCTTTATTTAGACTTAGGAACTTTTACGGATTGGCTCCCAACGTGAATTCCATGGCTCTGGCCCTCTAAGGCTCAGCCATTGGCTACACTTTGCAGGCAAAAGGACAGGACGAGGATGCCTCCTGAACAGAGTCCCCTGATAGATCAGTAAGAACACACAGACCCAGGAGGCCCCTAAGAATTTCTTTATATGCCTGTACATTCAGAATGTGTATAATGATGTGTGTAATAAAGACAACACAAATCCGGTAGGTCAAAGTCAAGCTTCAGCTTTCTCCCTTTGGAACCCAAACTTGAACGTGAAGGGGGTGTTTCAGGTCATCTGGTGAAATAGAACGGATTGTGCTGTGGAAACCAGAAAGGTTTCATGAACTCGGACCGTCCTCCTTCCTAAGAGCTGTTTCCTTCCTGAGTAGGTTATGCCTGTCTAGCGGGGAGGGATGAGATAGGGGTGTGTGTGTGTGTGTGTGTGTGTGTGTGTTTATTTAATGTAGAATTCTTGGCACATGTAAAACTCTTGGCGAACCTATCAGGTTGGCAGATGCTGAAAGGTAAAATCCTCTTTTCCTAATCCAGAAAAAAACTTGGATGCCAGTTTCCCCCTCATCATCTCGCTCTGCCGGGCAGAGGGCCACCTCTCCTAGCACTCGGGGCTGGGGGGACCCAGGTACCAGCTACAGTGACGGCCACTGGCTGGATGACACAGCCATTGAGCTTAAAGGGAGAGTCAGGTTGAAACCTTTTCCTCAAGGGGCTCTGTCCTTCAGTGTGAAAAACCAAGGTGAAAACTGGTGGATGGTTTAGCCTCTTGTTAACACATTATCGACCAGAGACGTATCAGTTCATTTTTAGCGAGTGACCCAATGAACAACACCATGCAAAGTTGTTAGAGCTTAAAATTGATTACAGATTCATTGTACAACTTAACGATTGTTGTTATCATTCACATTTTGCTCTGTTTGGTTTTTGTTCCAACCCTATGTATAAGCGCAAGTGTAATACGGTAAAATTTAAAAAAATGACACATCGAGAAATTCTGAGTGAAGAATTTTTCGGTAAATTTTGTGCAGCTACTTTCTTCGATGGTCCCAGTGACATATGTACTAGTGTCTCAGATGGTGACAGATCTTCAGAGTATAGTTCTGATTCAGACGGCATGAATATGAGACCAACAAAAAGACAAGAAACCTTAGTGATTGATTCTGATACGGAAAGTGAAAATGAAACTCCGGGCGCTGGAGAAGTCTTCACAGGTGTGTCAGTGTAACTATGGAGTGTAATAACCTGCAAAGTGTTAGTGAAATAACAGAATTAAGTTTGGGCAGGCCCAAATAAAAATTACCAGCCACAGGCGTTAGTTTCTGCAAACAACCCCCCCCACCCTGCCCCACCCCCCGCCACCCTGCCCCGGGCAGTAATGAGTTGAGGTTAGGACTGAGGAGAGTTGGGGCCGGTTGGAAAGGAGAGAGGGAAGTTAACAGAGATGCAGCTGACAACCCCGGCACTGATGGAGAAAAGTACCTAATGCCCAGACAACCTGGCTTTGGGAAAAGGCACGATTCCCCAAGGGAGCACCCTTGGAATTCACAGCACCAACCTCGTGTCTGCACGAGTGATGACAATGCAGATAGCGTGGCAGATTGCAATCAGCCTTGGCAGGGGAGCTCCTAGCAGGGCTTTGTGGTTTGGAAAAGTGCAGCAAACAAGTAGGGTACAAGGCTCCCCCGAAAACACTCCCTTCTCTGCCCAGGGCGGCCACCACCCCCTACACCCAGGTTCCTCCCACTGCCAGTTCAGCGTTCATGGTCTCCCTCCTCTAGTGAGAGGAGGTCAGGGAGGCTGATCCCAGCTGTCTGGCCCCTGGAGATATGACCCATGAACCCCCGATGTCCTGCTCCTTGACCATGCCTCATGCTTAGGTCAATACCATTCTTCGTTCAGATATTGTTGGCAGATGTAGAGGGAACTCGAGCCAGCTCAGGATGTCAGATGCTTAAATAAGTCGAGAAGAAGGTCAGCATTGTGCCAATCAGAAGAGAAGCTAGGACCTGTGCATTCGGATGTCAAGATGTTATGATTCAGGTATCAGTTCAGTTCAGTCGCTCAGTCGTGTCCGACTCTTTGCGACCCCATGAACTGCAGCACGCCAGGCCTCCCTGTCCATCACCAACTCCCAGAGTTCACTCAAAGTCATGTCCATTGAGTTGGTGATGCCATCCAACCATCTCATTCTCTGTCATCCCCTTCTCCTCCTGCCCTCAATCTTTCCCAGCATCAGGGGTCTTTTCAAATGAGTCAGCTCTTCGCATCAGGTGGCCAAAGTATTGAACTGGTGATTTTTGGTATTCCCTCTCTAATGGTCGCCTCGATCCGCTACGAACAGTAACAGCAAAGATGCGGCAAATTCCATTAGTGCGAGTAACGTGCCAGTTAGGAATGGAGCCGCTGCTTTCTCAAAAATCTCTACAGAAATAATAGCGGAGTCCTTCAGGCTCCTTCGCTGCTTTACCTGGGAGGACCAGGTGATGAAAAGGGATTTTTGTCAGCTGTTCTAGTTAGCCCACCTGCCCTTCCTTCTACTTAATGTCTTTGTGACGTCTTTTAAAAAAAAAATTTTTTTTTTAAATTTATTTTGTTTTTGGCTGTGCTGGGTCTTCGTTGGTTTCAGGGGCTTTTTTCCTAGTGGCAGTGGGGTGGGGGGACACTCTCTACTTTCAGGGCATGGCTTCTGTAGCTGCAGCTCCCTGACTCTAGAGCACAGGCTCAGTAGTTGGGGCACACAGGCTTTGTTGCTCTACGTCATGTGGGATCTTCCTGAATCAAGAATAAGATGCTTCTTCCTCATCTTCTTTTCCACTGTAGCTCATCACAGGGTATTTCGTATGGTTCTCTGCTCTGTACAGTAGAACTTTGTTTATTTGCTCTAGATATCATAGTTTGCATCTGCTAAGCCCAAACTCTCACTGCATCCCTCCCTGACGCCCCCTTGCCCTTGGCAACCACAAACCTGTTCTCTGTGTGATGTCTTTTTAAAAATCATCCCTGCATCCTTGATTGGGCTTCCCTTGTGGCTCAGCTGGTAAAGAATCTGCCTGCAATGCGGGAGACCTGGGTTCGATCCCTGGGTTGGAAAGATCCCCTGGAGAAGGGAAAGGCTACCCACTCCAGTGTTCTGGCCTGGAGAATTCCATGGACTGCATAGTCTATGGGGTCGCAAAGAGTCAGACACGACTGAGCGACTTTTTCACTTTTCAGTTTCACAGCCTTGATTACAGTATATCCCGAGTTTAGCAACTTCCTTTAGAGTCCCCCTGGTCTCTACTGTGTGACGTAACTCTGTACTATAGCAGACATATTTTGTGAGTGACGGTCTGCTGGTCTGGATCCTACCAAAAATGACGAGTGGTTCACTGTCCAGCATGGGCAGGCGCTGACTCACCTTTGTGCTGTCTGGACTAAAAAAAGCAAAGCCAGTACCATTTACAAGCACGGCTGGGTCTGATCGGCCGCCTTATGATGCCTGTGTAAGTCCCGACGCTGGTAGGTTCATTCTTTACTCTTTTCTCTTTGCAGGTTGGTTTTGTTTACCTTTTCTCGTGAAGGGTTTTGAACCTACACTCAGGTAAATAGAAGGGCGTCACGAACCCCACGTACCCATCACCCAGTTCCAACAGTCATCCACTCCCCCCTGACTGTTCCACCCCCCTTCCTCCTCATTTTTAAAGAACATTTATTTATATTTATTTATTTGGCTGAGGCAGGTCTTAGTTGCAGTACCTGGGGTCTTTCATTGCGGCCTGCGGGATCTATTTCCCTGACCGGGAATCAAACCCCGACTCCTGCACTGGGATCAAGGAGTCTTTAACCACTGGACTATCAGGCAAATTCCCCTTCTTATTTTTAAACAAAAACCAAAAAAAAAAAACCTCAGACATTGTGCCACTTTATGCATTTAAGCAGATCTGTCCGCATCTTGAAAAGGAAAGGATGTCTTTTAGACATACACAAAGAAACACTGTAAAATTTACTTTAAATATTATATATTTCTTATTCCTTCTCTTTAAATTGAGCAGTGGCCTTGGGTCAAAAACAGTAAAATTTGATGATTGAGCTCAGACATCCTGTATTCCCAAAGGATTCGCTGCTTTTCTCATAACTGATTCATGATCTCATTTCATTCCCATAAAGAAGTCTGTGGGGTAGGCATAGGAAACGGGGTCCGGGGGTTGTGGCTGAATCGGCCCTTGTGGTAGCTCTGAACTTTCCTTGCCCTCACGGCCTGGCAGATGGTGCCAGCGATTCCATCCCAGAGGGACACGCCCTCCTCTCCTGTCCCTTCCCACTGTGCTGAGCACCAGGGCCAACCTAGCATTCTGCAAAGGAACTGTGGTTTGCCAGAGGAAAATGCTTGTGCGTTCCTGGCCGAAGTGACTGGCAGTCACGTGGATGGAGTGTGGAAAGAAGGGGCTGGCCGGGAATGGTTTGCAGGGCTTGTCTAGAAATACACACAATAACACGGGCAGCCTCCAAGGAGGGCACTTCTGGGTGCTCAGAGGACGCGAACCCCCCAAACCTCTGTAGAGCCTACCACCTCTCCAGCTACAGAGGACACAGCGACACCTTTCTGGCTGGTGTTGCGTTTGTAGGCCATCTCATTCGGGAAGTCATACTTCCATCCTCCCCTTCCCAGGCGGGGTTGTGGGACTTTATACTGCTGGCCACGTGAGTAGGGTTGGGGGTGGGCGTGCCCGGCACACGTGCCCATCCTGAGTGCTCCGGTAGCTGGCGCGGCCCTCTGCCCACATGGGAAGATGATTTTCCTTTCTTTCCTTTTATTTTTATTTTCATAGCCTTATATTTTATAATCATCAAGTGAACAAATATAAATATTGTATACTTTAAGCTTAGATATATTCTGTGCAGAAACATCGCTTCTTGGTTTCTTATTTTTTAAATTACAAAAGCAGGATAACACCTTTACAGGAGACTTGGGAGGTACAGAACAAGGTTGCATATAGTTCCACTATATATTGCAATTATTTTTTTAAGCAGATAAACTGATACTTTTAGTTGGAGTTTTGATATCAAACTCTTGAAAATGAATAGAATGAACGCACAGAGAAGTAGAAGGACATTGTAGACTTGAGGAGCACTGTGAGCCGATCCAACATAATTAAGATTTATACAGGTTTCACACAACAGTAAGACGCTAATTCTGTTCAAATGGGAAGATGATTTTTTCTTAATACAGCTGACTCAGGGCTGGTTTTAAGAAAGGATGGGTCAGAGATCCAAGGATACCTTCTCGGGCCCTGCTTGGCTTCTGGGAATGAGAGCTAGCGCCCCGCCGCCCGGCCCCCAGGACCCGGGTCCCCGCCCGGCCCTGTGGAAGGCTGACTGACACTTTGCGTGTCAGCTGGAGCTGCCTGCTGCAGGCCCGGCGCCCTGCCTGGATCATAAGTCCCTTTGTGTGCGGCGAGGGCCCTGACAGGTGCTGATGGATGGGGCTTCCTTGCGGACCCCGAGAGCCCTGGGCGGGGACAAAGGGGTGCATTGTTTGGTGGGGCAGGCCCCTGCCTGCAAGCCCGCTCATTTGCCTGACGGTGGAGACAGGTGTATCACAGGCCCAGCGTGCCGGAGCTTCGCCGGGTGATTAAGATCTTGGCTTTGTTCCCTAGGGCTGGGCTTAGAGGAGCAGACGTGCAGAGCGGAGCCGCCGTGATCCCTCCACTCTCCTGGAACCTGGACCCTGACTTCGCTTCTCTTAGTCTGGGCTTCCGAGCGCTCTGTGCTCAATCGCTCAGCCGTGTCCAACTCTCTGCGACCCTGTGGACTGTAGCCCGCCAGCCTCCTCTGTCTATGGGATTTCCCAGGCAAGAATACTGGAGTGGGCTGCCGTTTCCTCCTCCAGAGGATCTTCCCGACCCAGGGATGGAACCCACGTGTCTTGTGTTTCCTGCCTTGGTAGGCAGGTTCTTTACTGCTGAGCCACTGGGGAAGCCCCTCTGCTCCT
This sequence comes from Bos mutus, assembly GCF_027580195.1. NCBI lineage: Eukaryota > Metazoa > Chordata > Mammalia > Artiodactyla > Bovidae > Bos > Bos mutus. The sequence goes on along the minus strand of NC_091635.1, from coordinate 4,891,044 downwards.
AAAAGCAGTGAATCGTTAGGGATGGGAGACTTTGGAACCTGTCCTGAGCTCTCGTTCTGTCAAACTCCATGGGGAGGAGCAGGGCGAGGGACACCCTCACCTGTTGAGCGGAGGCTGTGTTCCCTCCCTGCTCGCACCGCAGGGACCATCTCTTACCTCCCACAAGACTCCTCCAGCCTGACCCTCCCCTGCCAGAGAACATCACCTGGGTTGGTGCTTTTCTTACACCTTCTGGGTTGTTACCACAAGTGCTCCAAAGCATTCTCATCATTTTTTAAATTAAAATCTTATTTTTATTAAGGACCAGGTAAATGAAACATAGTCAAACAGCATGATAACATTTTTAAAGAAAGGCAGCGACGCCCTGCCCTGCTGAGTGCTGAGAACTGTGCAGCCTTAGAGACGTTTAAGGGTCAAACGAACAGCATGTGTCTTATTAGTCAGTGCTGGTCTGCTGGAAGACGGGTCATGATTTGGATCAGGACTTTTTACATTTGAATGTGCATTAAAAAGAAAACACCTATAGTCCACTCCTGGGCATATATTCAGACAAAACTCCAATTTGAAAAGATCCATGCACCCTAGTGCTCATTGCAGCCCTATTCACAATAGGCAAGACATGCAAAGAACTTAAATGTCCATCAATAGACAGATAAAGAAGATGTAGTATGTATGTACAATGGAATATTACTCAGCCATAAAAAGGATGGAATAACTGTATTTGCAGTGACATGGATGCAGCCAGAGATGATCATCCTAAGGGAAATCAGCCAGACAGAGAAAGACACGTACCGTATGATACTGCTTACATGTGGAATCTAAGATACGACACAAGCAAGCGTATCTGCAGAATTGAAACAGACTGAGTCACCAAGTGGGGCAGGGAGGGGAGGCGTGGGAGTCTGGGCTTAGCGGATGCAAACTAGTGTATACAGGAGGGCTAAACGACAAAGCACAGGGAGCTACACTCAGCGACCTGGGATGGACCACAGTGGAGGCAATATGAGAAAGAAGGTACGTGCGTGTATGCCTGAGTCACTTGGCTGTGCAACAGAAATCAACGTTGAGAATCAGCTATACCTCAGTAAAAGTTTTCAAAAGCACCTGTAGAGCCTACCAAATGCAGATTCATGGATTTGCTGTCCTGCTCATTGGACAGGGCCTGGGAATCTGCATTTGAGAGCGCCACCCAGGGGGTCCATTTGTGACCAGGTTCCCGACATTCATTCCAGCTCCAGGAATCTGCCAGGGCTGCATGCAGAGATCTTCAGATACTTTAGGAAGGCAGTGTGCTTACAGCTCTCCACGCCTGGCATTTTGATAGGAATTTGGACATCCCAGACCTTCCGTCTCCGAGGAACTTTCCACTGAGCAGGCCCCTGTTGGGTTTGGGGACAGCCTGGGGGCTGGGTTGGAGGCACGGTTGCTGCAGGACAGGTGGGAAGCCCCATGGCACTCCGTGCTCTGTTACTCCAGAGTTCTCCTAACTGCCTCAGGCACGTGCGTGCACACATGCACACAGGGGATGGCCTCCTGCTGGAACGAAGGGACCAGAGGCTTCTGCGAGTGCACTGTTCCTGCGTGTACCTGCACACGATTCTGAGGACGTGAGGAAACCATCTGGCTTGAGATGGAGTCAGAACGCTGTCCCCTTTGAACATTCCAGCAGCCGTCGTGTCTCTGCCTGGCACTGTCCAGATGTGAGAAACGTTGTCGTGGGAACACCTCCATCTCTCCCCCTTCCCTGTCTCTCTGTACCACTCCACACATCCTCTGAGATCCAGCCTGCCTCCCTCTCCATGACCGCCTCTTCAATGTCCCTTAATGTAATTAAGGTGCTGAAGAGAAAGGGGAAGCATGGGACAAGCCTGGCATTAATGATCGTCCCCCTCTGGGCGCACCTCCCGCTGGCCTGGCTCTCACACCCGCCCTCCCCGCTGTGTCTCTGCCCCTTTCATTCCCAGCTCTCCTGGGATCTGGTGCTGTTTTTATTGACAGCCCATTTTCCCGCCGCACAAAGGGGTCCTTTGTCACAGGTCCTTCCAGATGTTGAGTATTTGGAAAATATTCTGATCGGAAGGCATTTGTCCTTCGAATGCCCTGAGACGAGGAAAGAATCCAGGACAAGGACTCAGGAGGGCCAGTCCCAGACCTTGGAACTGGGACTCCCCGAGGGATCTGGGGAGACCATGGTGCTCTGTGGCATCATGTCCCCCATCCTCGTCCATTTGGCCCTTGCGGTTGGCTCTTGGCTCTTATTGCGGTTCACTCAGCACTTGACTGATGTCTCTCTGCATACCTTTGCATTGGCTGAGCTTGGTCACATGTTGTTTTTTCACTTGAAATATTTCTTTATTTGGCTGTGGCAGGTCTTAGTTGCCGCTTGTGGGATCTAGTTCCCTGAAAGTGTTAGTTCCTCAGTCGTGTCTGACTCTTTATGACCCCATGAACTGTAGCCTGCCAGGCTCCTTGTCCATAACATTCTCCAGGCAAGAACACTGGAGTGGGTCGCCATTTCATCCTCCAGGGGAATCTTCCTGACTGAGGATCGAGCCCAGGTCTTCTACTCTGCAGGCAGATGTTTTCCTGTCTGAGCCCCCTAGCTTCCTGACCAGGTATCAAACCCAGGACCCTTACGTTGGAAGCACAGAGTTTTAGCTACGGAACCACCAGTGATATCCCTGTTTTGTTTTGTTTTGTTTTTAAGTGACCAAGCGTTGGGCTGGCTAAATGCAGCAATAGAAAACTAGAATCAACTCATAGCCTGGTGATCCAAGCTCAGCCAACTGGCAACTTAAAGCCAAGTCGCCCAATTGCGTCCTTTCCAGATTGGCAGAACCACAGTCAACTTGCAGACCTGCAAATGTGGGAATGAAGGACTGTGGCTGTGAGACACTGAGTGTGCCCGTGGCTGTTTATGACACAGTTGTGCTAATAACTGATTACTACGGGGGGATCCAAATGCAGGAAAGACTCACTTTCTAAAAGTCCATTCACCATCTGAAGCCCATTCTTCTTCTTCTTCTTCTTCTTTTTTTTTTTTTTTACTGATTTGTTGCTTACTTTTTGGCTGTTCTGGGTCCTTGTTTGCAGCGAGGGCTTTTCTCAATTGTGGCGAGTGGGGTCTACTCTTGGTTGCAAGGCCCAGCTTCTCACTGCGATGGCTGCTCTTGTTTCGAGCATGGGCTCTGGGCCGAGTGGGCTTCAGCAGTTACGGCTTCTGGGCTCTAGAGCGCAGGCTCGGTAGTTGTGGTGCCTGGGCTTAGCTGCTCTGTGGTGTGAGGGATCTTCCCAGATCAGGGATCGAACTCGTGTCTCCTGCATTGGCAGGTGAATTCCTTACCACTGAGCCACCAGGGGAGCCCCCAAGGCCCATCCTTAACCATCTTGTCTTGGACTGTTGTCCTGCAGGCCATGAAACATCCAAGAAATATTGACCTGGGTGCCCAAGGCCATTCCCTGGGTGCCCAGAAGTGCCCAGAGACCCTTTGTCCAACCTGGGTCCCATCTTATGATCCTTGTTGTAGAGAGCCTTCCACCTTACTGGAAGAAGAGAAGAACATAAAATAGCATGGACGATGCTCAGGAATGTTGAAGTGGAGAGAAACATAAACGGTGGAGAGAAAATACAAGAAAATAGGCTTGTCCCTTCTGGGTAGAGGGACTTGCCAGTGACATGGAACATGATACCATCTTTTTTTTAAATATCACTTTTTTTTTTTTTTTTGACTGTGTTGGGTCTTAGTTGCATCATGCAGGATCTTTAGTTGTGGCACAAGGACTCTAGTCATGGTTGCGGCTCAGTAGGTGTGGTACTCAGGCTTAGCTGCCCCTCAGCATGCGGGATCTGAATTCCTCAGCCTGGGGTGGAACCCACTTTCCCTGCATTGGAAGGCGGATTCTTAACCACTGGGCCACCAACAAAGTCCCAATACCATCTTGATGAGATTCAAAGGCAAAGCTAAGCAACGTATCTTTAGAGATCCATACACACGTAGTCAGATTGCGCTGAAAGGGAATAAGAAACAGAAGTCAGGCGTTTTCGTCCTTCTGGGGGGAGAGAGGGCAAAGAATGTCAGTGGTACCTGCCGCATTCCAGACCTTGAGGTGGGTGGTGGCCTCCAGGTCTCCTGTTCCCTGTAGGTAAGGGTGATGTTTACACAAGAAGCAGTGTACTGTAATGTGTAGGCGTGTGGACTCTGTCTGGGTCTGAATCCTGGTTGGCTACTCATTTAGGTCTTGGACAGGTGACTTCACCTCCTCGTCCCTTCGTATCTGGGCTGTAATCTCGAGACCAATGACGACAGTGTCAGCCTCAGAGACCTTCGGAAGAAGGGTTTCAGATAGTGCCTGTCCCCTAAGTGCAGTGAAGTGAAATGAAGTGAAGTCGCTCAGTTGTGTCCGACTCTTTGCGACCCCATGGACTGCAGCATCCCAGGCTCCTCCGTCCATGGGATTTTCCAGGCAAGAGTACTGGAGTGGGGTGCCATTGCCTTCTCCAGGGAATCTTCCTGACTCAGGCATTGAACCCGGGTCTCCTGCGTTGCAGGTGGATGCTTTACCCTCTAAGCCACCAGGGAAGCCCTAAGTGCAGTGAGTGATGGTTAAGTCGGTGAGTTAGAGATGCTGTTTTGTGCCTTTTGGTGATTACTCAGTATCCTGGGTTGAGTTGGAGAGGCTCCTCGTGTATCCCTTCATCAGTGCAACCCCAAGTAAGCATCTGCTCTCAGCCAAGCAAGCAGCTTATACAGCTCAGCAGAAATAAGCTGGTGAGTTATGCGGCCCAACACCATTTACTGATTTACAAAGAGTTTGCTTCAGCCTGTGTTATAAAGATGCTGCTGTTTCATGCAGGTATCAGGGGTGCTTCCCTGGTGGCTCAGACCTGGGTTCACTCCCTGAGTCAGGAAGATCCCCTGGAGGAGGGCATGGCTGCCCACTTCAGTGTCCTTGCCTGGAGAATCCCATGGACAGAGGAGCCTGGCGGGCTACAGTCCACAGGGTCACAAAAGAGCGACTCACACTCACTTTTTATCAGGGTTGCAAGTGTTGGGGCAGGCTTCCAGCAGGAAGAGAGTTTCTCTCGGCTACCCCGAATCCCTCTCTGGCAGTGGAACTAACCCGTGGTGACCGAGGATCCCGCCTCGCAGCCAGTGGGGGTGATTGTCAGGTGTTTGGGGAAGAGCTGTCTGTGAAGTTCAATAATTAATTTGCCACAGTTAAACCAGAGACTTGTGTCTCCAGCAGCAGATAAGCTAACATCAAGGCAGGGAGGGGCAGCTCTGACAAACCGGTTGTGAAGGGCAGGCGAGGCCGACTGAGTGTTGATAGTGGCCGTCATTGCTTTATTGTGGCAATAATGTTGCCGTCAGCATCTGGGGGACCGAGGGAGACAGGCGCCTGCTGCGGGCCTCGGTCGGGCGCCCCCCAGCTAGTCTTCCTTTGAGGTCTGCTGGGCCACCCGGGCGGACCTCAGGGTCCCCGAGGTGGAAGCTTGGTGACCCTATCACCGTGTCCCTTCCTGAGTGAGCTGGGTGGACTCGGAACAGCGGCAGTGGGCAGGTCTGACGTCTCCACCGAGAGGCAACAGAAGTCAACAGAGGATTCGTGGGCAGAGATGGCTTTCCGGGAAGCAGGGGTGGGAGTTGGCAGTGTGAGGTTAGACTCCAATAAGAACTTTCTCACGCAGGAGCATTAATCAGAGCTGCCAGCATCTGCTGAGTGCTTGCTGTGCGCCCAGCACTGGGTATTTGACGTGAATGTGCTCATTCCTAGAACCACGGGGTAGGCACTTTTATTATTCCGTTATATTGCTATTGTTCAGTCATGTCCCACTCTTTGTGACCCCATGGACTGCAGCCCTCCAGGCTCCTCTGTCCATGGAATTCTCCAGGCAAGAATACTGAAGTGGGTAGCCATTCTCTCTTTCGGGAGATCTTCCCGACCCAGGGATAGAACCTGGGTCTCCCACATTATGGGCAGATTCTTTACAGTCTGAGCCACCAGGGAAGCCCTTATCTCTTCAAAGAGCTCATTAAACTTTGCAGTGATCATGACATGGTGACTGGGGACCATCCCTGCCCACCCTGACTTTATTAAGTTGAGGTCCAGGGAGGGTGAAGGTTTAGCGTAGGACCATTCTGCTAGTGAGCCACAAACAGAGTGAGGAGAAAACAAAACCCAGAAACAACCTCCCAAACCCTCAACGTGTCAAGGCTGGCAGAGACCCTAAGACAAAGTGAAGGGTGCCCGCAACCTTGTTATGGAAATTACTTTGCCAGTCTGCTAACTGGGCTTCCCTGGTAGCTCAGCTGGTAAAGAATCAGCCTGCAATGCAGGAGACCCCTATTCAATTCCTGGGTTGGAAAGATCTCCTGGAGAAGGGATAAGCTACCCACTCCAGCATTCTGGCCTGGAGAATTCCATGGACAGAGGAGCCTGGTGGGCTACAGTCCATGGGGTCACAAAGAGTTGGACACCACTGAGAGACTTTCAACAAGGGCTATGGTTTTTCCAGTGGTCAGGTATGGATGTGAGAGTTGGACTATAAAGAAAGCTGAGCACTGAAGAATTGATGCTTTTGAACTGTGGCTTTGGAGAAGACTCTTGAGAATCCCTTGGACTGCAAGGAGATCTAACCAGTCCATCCTAAAGGAGATCAGTTCTGGGTGTTCACTGGAAGGACTGATGTTGAAGCTGAAACTCTAGTACTTTGGCCACCTGATGCGAAGAGCTGACTCATTTGAAAAACCCTGATGCTGGAAAAGATTGAGGGCAGGAGGGGAAGGGGATGACAGAGGATGAGATGGTTGGATGGCATCGGTGACTCCATGGACGTGAGTTTGAATGAACTCCGGGAGTTGGTGATGGACAGGGAGGCCTGGCGTGCTGCGGTTCATGGGGTCGCAAAGAGTCGGACACGACTGAGCGACTGAACTAAACTGAGCGACTTTTACTTTCAGTCTGCTGACTGGTCAGGCAGTGACTCAGAAACGCTGGTTTGACTGATACACGTCCTCTGTGGTTTCTGTCTCCAGAGTTAGTCAAAAGGAGACGGGTTACTGTCGCGCACGTGTGGGTGTGGGTCTAGGATTTCCCTCCCTCCCTCATCCTGGAAGGATGGGTGGGTTTCTGGAACTGTCACGGGTTAAGGGACTGATGGATGCCCTCTGCAGAAGGAGAGGGGACCTGGGCTGCGGATTCGGTTCTGAGACAGAGATCCAGGGCAGGATTTCCCAAGCTCCATGACCTCGGGGCTGGAGCATTCTGTGTCCTGGGGGCTGTCTTGGGCGTTGGAGTGTGTTTAGACAAATCCTGGCTTCTCACCACTAAATGCCGGTACCAGCCCCACCCTCCACTGTGACAATCAGAACTGTCTCTAGACATTGCCTGGTGTCCCCAGTGGGAGGGGACGGAGGTCACCTCTGGAAAGGAACCACTGGTATGGATATTTTTAAATCAGGGGTTAGGCCAGCTATCGCCCCGCCTCTAATCCCTCAGGCTTCTCTATCTGTCCACATACTCCCTACCTGTTCAGGGGGAGCTGTGACGACTGTGGACCAGACCATTTGCTGTAGGAGCCAGGAGGCAGGTAAAGCTCACACCTGGTCTCACCGCATCTGTCCTCCACCAGCAAATGGAGCGGCAGATGATCATTTCCAGAAGCAGGCCACGCCTGGGCGGGTGGGGGCCTGGGCGCTGGAGAGACGGGGCATTCCTGCCTGGCCTCTCAAAGTCCTCTTTCTCTGCGAATGGCCAGCTGAGACCCGAGTCCACTCTGCAGGCAGGGACGCGCCAGCAGCACAAACACCCCTCTGTGCTTCCTCCAAGGGGAGCGCGCCCTCCTCCGCCCCTCCCGCTCTGCTTCCCGAGGCGTTTTGTTTCCTCCTCCTCCTCCTCCTCCCTGAGTCCCCTTGCCCGGCCATCGCCCGCCCCTCCCGCCCTCCCCCGGGCCGGTACACCTGACTTATTTATTTATTTACGGCTCGAGTGTTTGAGCTGAGGGTTAGTTCGGGTCTATTAAGCTAGCTGCTTTTCCTGCCTGGGAGCCCGGGTAATGAGTAACCATAGCGTGCTACAGGCAGCTGTCTGGGACAAACCCAGAGCCTCCTCGGGAGCCGCATAAGGCCGCGTTTGTTCTGCCCCTTCTCAATAGCTCCTTGTGCAGGAGGCAGGGTGATGGGCGGGCGGGCGGGAGCCAGGGAGAGCGGCAGAAAGAGACGGGCACTGAATTCATGGCACTTTTGACAGTTCCTCTCCTCTTGGCTGCCTCCCGCCACCCCCCACCTATACCCACTTCAGACCCTCGGGCTCTTCTCCCTGACCCCATGCACCTGGGCACAGGCTCCCCCAAACCTCGTGGGATGCTTTTGGGTGGGCTGTGGACGACACGGGGCCCAAGGACGGCTGTTTCGCACGGGGGTGGCTCAGTTGTGCTCTGGGTCTCCCTGACTGTGCAGATGAACACAGCACCTCTTGTCTCGACTTCGCTTCATGATCCAATAACTCTCCAGCTATCTCTTCCCGATCTTGTGTGCCTGGCTGCGCTATAAAGCTGTGTGGAGAGTGCTTTCATAAAGCAGCCCCAAGTCTGTTATGGGCCTAGTCATCGGCTCCACCAGTAGCATGGGGCTCGTTAGGGCTACAGCTGATTTGCCTCATTAAGTAGAAAGAGAGACAGGCCCGGAAATGGATTGCCCACTTGCCCTTTGGAAAATCTCCCAAGCAATAGGCACATCCGTTCATTCTGTACACGGGTATTAAACACCTACATCAAACCGGCTGCTCAGCTAGTCCCGAGGGGCAACCACAGACTTGAACACGGTGTGATCTTCTGCCTCAAGTGTACAATGTAGAAGGGAAGAGGAAAGAGCCCCTTTCCTGGGTTTATGATTATATGAGGCAGATTGGGACAGACGCCCCAAGAGCGGTGGTGGTTCTTTAGCCGCTAAGTCGTGCCTGACTCCTTTGTGACCCCACGGGCTGTAGCCCACCAGGCTCCTCTGTCCATGGGATTCTTCAGGCAAGCACACTGGAGTGGGTGGCCATGCCCTTCTCCAGGGGATCTTCCCAACCCAGGGATTGAACCCAAGTCTCCCGCATTGGCAGGCGGATTCTTTACCACTGAGCCACCAGGCAAGCCCCTCCTAAGAGAGGTACAAGCAAAATATCTCGGAGGGTGAAGGGAAAGGTCAGAATCTTTGGGGAACATGAGGAAAGGCTGGACTTCAGGAAGTAAGGGTGGAGGGTGGTCCGTCCTCCAGGCAAAGGAAGAGTTTTAACAGAGAAATCGAGGTGGGCTAGCACAGAGCGCATGAGGGGATCAGGGAGGGGCTGGGTTGCTTAAGTCGTGGGCAGATGAATCAAGAGCTGAGGTATGTTTTAGATGAATCAGGCTATGCGGTGTCAGACGCATTTGAAGGTGAAGATGTTAGCCGTGTTGAAACCAGTTAGAGGAAGAGGCCAGTGGTCCAAGAGAGGAAAATGAGAAAAGGCCGGACAGGTGGGACGCTGAAGCCTAGGATACTGTAGGGCTTAGCAGCCGATGGAGAGAGCGGAGGGAAGTGGCCCCGCAGCGACCAGGAGGATGGAACTGGGGAGATGGACCGAGTCAGAGGGTCTAGGGAAGGACCACAGCTGAGGAGCAGGATAGGAGTGTGGTTCGGATGCTCTGAGTTGGAGTCTGTAACGGAAAGTGAGGTTCAACTGCTCACCACTCAAAGCCATTAAAGAGGCCAGGTGGGTAGAAAGGAAAGTTTGCTTTATTGTGGATGCTGGCTTCTGGGGAGAGCAGGTGGAAGCCTGTCCAAAGGCCGGTCCTCCCCACTGATGATCAGAGGACAGGAGCTTTTATGGTGGTAGGGAGCGATGGGGAGGGTGGCTACAGGCAGAAACAGCACAATCAGCTCAGACAGTCATCTTGAAATTGACCATCCATGGTCTGACAAGCTCCCTGACCAAGGATTGAACCCGCAGCCCCTGCAGTGGAAGGCGAAGTCTTAACCACTGGCCTACCAGGGAAGTCAGACCACTGGTTTTCAAAGTCACCTTGCAAAATAAGGAGGGACAGGAAAAATTTTCCCCATGTTTGAGATGGACTGAACAGGTCCAGGAAGGTTGAGTCACTTCTCCAAGATCACACAGCAGAATCGGTACTAGGCATTCAGACTTCAGCCTGGAGCAGTGAACATGACTGTTTAGTCAGAGGCACCTTCTGGGTGAGTGACGCAAACCCTCCCTGACACAACTCAGGAGTTTAAACGGTAAAGACACGGACTTCTTCACCTAGCAAGATATCTAGTGGTAAGACAGGCTCTGGGACCAGTGGGTTCAGTGGAGGATCAGTGATGTCACTGGGGACCTCTGTTCTTTCACTTCAGCTCTGCCGGCACCAGGGATGCCTTCATCCTGAGGCTGGTCACTGGCTTGGGTGCAAATGACTGCTACTGGCAGTCAAGGCTGCATGCTTCCTGGTGCACAAAGCGAAAGAGAAAAAACTCATCCCAGTGTGGTACATGTCTGTACCCCTCATGGCTCAGTGGCAAAGAATCCACCTGCCAGTGCAGGAGACATAGGTTCTATCCCTGGGTTGGGAAGATCCCCTGGAGAAGGAGATGGCAACCCACTTCCGTATTCTTGCCTGGAGAATCCCATGGACAGAGGAGCCTGGTGGGCTATAGTCTGTGGGGTCACAAAGAGTCAGACACAGTGTGCGCCTCCTGCTTCCTGGGGGGTGTGTAGGAGGAGTGGGTGAGGCCGAGACATTTTCCCAGCACAGTTTAATCAATCTCCCACTCATCTAACTTGCTCCCTGGAGTAGAAGATAGGACCGAAGGGAGGGCATCTCAGGTGAAGATCTGGACCAGGGCTTTGAAATGGTTTGCATCACAAAACTTCTTGCGAAATCAGGGTAGGGCTTCCTGCTAATCCTCGGAGTAGCCCAGGGCCAGTCCCAAGCTCTGATTTCCCCACCGCTCGCACGCTGGGATCCCTTTGAGCAATGCCGAATTTGATTTTGTGAGTTCTTTGAAAAAGAGAAAGGCATGTTCTTAGATGGGTCCCAAGCCTTGGGCTGTCGCACCTGGGTGTCTGGGGCTTTCTGAGGGCACTGCATTCTCAGGGAAAGATGTGGGCTCTGGGTCAAGCAGCTTCTTGCCCTCACAGGAGCTGAGCCGGCAGCTGCATCTTACCTGGAGATGCTGTCTCGCACCTGTGCTGATGTCCTCAAGCAGAAGAGTGTAGCTACGCTGCTTCCCTTCCTGGCCATCTCCCTTGCATGTGCCTATTTCCCACATCTTAGCCTTTGCCTTAGTCACTTCTATATCAGCCTCTATTTTTTATTTCCTTTTTTCTTAAAAAAAAAAATTCTTTTGGCTGTGCCCCCAGGGCATGTGGGATTTCATTTCCCAAACCAGGGATCGAACCCCTGGCCCCTGCATTGGAAGAACAGAGTCTTAACCACTAGACCACCAAGAAGTGTCTTTTTGTTTAGCTATTTCCTAACCATTCATTCCAGAATCAGCCCAGACACAGCCCTCTGGACCCCTTGGCTCCTCTATCCATGGGATTTTCCAGGCAGGAATACTGGGGTGGGTTGCCATTTCCTGCTCTAGGGGATCTTCCTGACCTAGGGATCCAGCCCGAGTCTCCTGCATCTCCTGCACTGGCATGAGGATTCTTTACCACTGTGCCACCTAGGAAGCCCTGCCATGGTCCATGCAGTCTCTTTAGCGTCCCTGCAGTTATCGGGATAGCTCTGGCCTCCTCTGCCTGACTCTTGCTTTCCTCCCCCCAGTATATGCAAGTGTTGAATGAAGGAGAGGCTACTGCAGAAATCGAAGCCTGAATAACGGGCAGTGGCAGCTCCAGAAGTTTATTCTAGGAGGGCCTCAGGGTGGCAAATGGTTTATCACTTAAGGTTACGGATGGGGAGATAAGCCTACCCCGTAGGGTCACCTCCCTCTGCAGCCCTATGAAAGGGAAAGTCGCTCAGTCGTCTCCGACTCTTTGCAAGCCCATGGACTGTAGCCTGCCAGGCTCCTCTGTCCTTGGAATTCTCCAGGCCAGAATACTGGAGTGGGTAGTCATTTTTTTCTCCAGGGACTCTTCCCAACCCAGGGATCGAACCCAGAAAGCAGATGTTAATATCCTCTGTCTGTGCCAGATGAGAAAGCTGAGGCAAACATACTAACTGCAGCCTGACAGTCACACAGCACCTTGCTGACGGCAAGCAGGGTGGCAACCAGCTAGGTTTGTCTGACTCCAGGGTTACCGGGGGGTGGAGGGTGGGGCTGGACGGGTTCACCCTGGGCAGAATTTAGCTTGGCATGTCCCACCTTATGGGCTTACTAGGAGGCTCAGTGGGAAAGAATCCGCCTTCCAATGTAGAAGACTCGGATTCAATCCCTGAGTCAACAAGATCCCCTGGAGGAGGAAATGGCAACCCGCTCCAGTATTCTTCCCTGGAGAATCTCATGGACAGAGGAGCCTGGCATGCTACAGCCCATAGCGTGGGAGGGAGTCACACATGACTAGGGGACTAAGCTTGCACACGGGTCCCACTTTATGCACATAGGCCGGCCTAGACCAGAGGGAGCTGACAATGGGGCTGGAATCTCAGCCTGGTCTTGGAAGTTAAGGCCCAGGGGAGGACTCCCATCATTCCTAAGGTACTCTGCGTTTGTTGGCTGGAAGTTCAGTTCAGTTCAGTCGCTCAGTCGTGTCTGACTCTTTGCGACCCCATGGACTGCAGCATGCCAGGCCTCCCTGTCCATCACCAACTCCCGGAGCTCGTTCAAACTCATGTCCATTGAGTCGGTGATGCCATCCAACCATTTTATCCTCTGTCGTCCCCTTCTCCTCCCGCCTGCAATCTTTCCCAGCATCTGGGGCTTTTAGACAGAACTCCATCTCCCGAGAAGCAGTTCGGCCCCGCCCCGCCCCCTTCGCGCGCTCCGCCCGCCCTGCCCCGGCCCCCGCCGCTATATAAGGGCCGGATGGTCTGGCCACTGGTAGAGCGCGCGGTGGCGCGGGCGCGGAACTGCGACTCTGAGAACCTGTACCCTGCAGCGGCGCTGCCTCGGCGCTTCTCACCTGCGTCTCTCTTGCCGGCCTGGCGCCCGCCCCACGCCGCCCGGCCCCGCGCACCTGTAGACCCGAGGCCCAGACTGCCTCTGACCCTGGTGCTTTTCCGGGCTTGGCGGAGGGGTTCCCGGCGGGGATTCCTGGGGTCGCGCTGGTGATAAGCAGGGAAGAAAGACTAGCTGCTGCGTCCAAGCTGGGTGCTCTCCGAGCGCAGGGAGGCAGGCTGCGATCGGCGGGGCGCAGCTGGGGAAGCCCGGGCCGGCGACCTGCGCGCGATCTCCGCGGGTCCTCGGCGCCGAGGCCAGGACGGCCGGCGCTTTGGCCTTGGATGGAAATGGGGACTGGTCCTCCGGGCCCTCTACCGTGGATTACTTGGTGCATCTCTGCCGGACTTGATGAACCACGACCTCGTCTCCATCCGTGGATTGGTGCGTGCTACCCAACAGTCGGGTCTTTTCCCTGGAGGTAAGTCTCCCCGCGATTCGGGGAGGAGGGGATAGGATATGACCCCCTGCGTCTTTTTATGAAGGTCTTGTGGTTCTGGGTTGAGATTTTTGTTCTTGTAATTGACATCTTCTCAGAGGCCGTTTTAGCCATCGTTTGCCTCCAGGCGGAGCGGATTCCCGGTGGTCATCGCCTATCTTGGGCGCCCTGGCTATCGCCCTTCCAATGCCGCCTAGCCACCGGCCGCCCCGCGGGACAGGGCCCCGGCCTGGGGTGAAGTCCGCGTCCTCCGGGTCCCCGCCCGACTCCCTGGCGCTTACTATCTTCTAAGCACGTCGCGCTGCGGGGCCCGTTACCTCGGTGAGCTCGCGACGTCTGCTTGCCTGCGACCCAGAGTGCGATCTAGGGGCAGCGCTTGGCTCCCCTCTCCCCGTGGGGGGTGGGGAATGTCTCCGGTCCCCGTCCTGGTCGCCGAAGAGCGGCTTTACTGCAAGGACCGCGCCACCCATCAGGGGGTTCACTGAACGGGTGAGAGGTGTCAGGAATTCCCTCCAATGCTACTAACCACCGCCTCCCCCATCAGTGCAGACTGTTAGTGGAAGAGGTCCCCCCCCACCCCACCGCCCCCTCCCCTCTCCGCGCCAGCCTCAGGAGGGGGGCTTCGTCTTGAGTCCTGAACTGAAAGCAAACTGCTTCTGCATCCACAGCTCCCCTCTCTCCTCCTCCTTTTGTGCGGGCGCCTGGGAGCAGCACCCTGCCTTGTCACCAAGTAGGCTCTGAGTACTTGTTTGTTGAGTGAATGACTGAGCCAGGCCACCTTGATGTACGGATTAACACAGGGCCTCCTTTCCCTTGTCCTTTGGCACTTGCCCTCAACTCTGGTGACTTGCCTCCTGAAGACTGTTTCCTGGGGATGCTTTCCCAGGTGGGAGATTCCTTCCCCTCCCTCCTCCAGCCCTGTCTGCAGTGTGTTTGTGATGGTCCACTTCCTGTCCAGTGGTCCCCCCTGCATAGAACACGTCTGGAAGCTGTCCAGGTCTCCCCTGGGCGCCAGGGCCTCCCGTGAGCATGTGCTTGGGAAGGTGGTAGAACCAGGCGCCACTGCAAGAAAAAAGATGATGTGTTGGTTCTGCTCCTCTCCCGGAGCCAGTGTTCTGGCCACACCCAGGTCCCTGGTACTGCCTGCGTGGTGCAGGGTGTACCCTATGGTCCTGCCCACCCTCTCAGGGAGAGGAGCTGTTGAAATTGTCCCACTGATGGCCTGGAAGCCCACCTTTGCATCCCTATCTGATTTTTAAAAGTAATCCGCTGTCCTTTCTGTGTCTTTTATAGAAAACTACAAAAAAAAAAAATTGCAAAATTCAGGAAACACCCAGTTCCCACAGTAATGCTGGCAATTTGACATGTTTTCTCACTGCTGAAACCCCTGCAATGTATACAACGTTGGTTCCTGCTCTATCCCCCGCCTCGCTTTTTTTTTGAACATTTCCCCACATAATGACTGTATTCGCTGCAGACACTGAATCATAGTTTGCGTGACAATTCTCCCATTGTTGGACACCGAGGTATTTCCAAATTTTTACCCTTTGAAGTCATGCATTGGTGAATGTCTTTTGTACATAAGGATTTGTCCACATTTTGAATTATTTCCTTTGGAAAATTCCCAGAAGTCACTCTTTGCTCTAAATCAGTCATGCCTAAAGTAAAAGGAGTGCCCTTCTTGGTGGACTTTCACCAGGTGGGCTTGGAGGAAGACTACAGCGCTTAGCCTGCGCATAATACTGCAACTGGGAGCCAGGATACAGTAGGAGCCCAGACAGTGCTCACTGGGTGAATGCCGTGTTTCGTTGCCTTTTGTTTTTCCTGAAGCAAAGAATTGATCAGCACTGGCTGTGAGAGTAATTTAAAATTTGCCTTCAGGGTTGGGATTGAAATTATTTTAGCAATGCCGGAGATTGAGATTTACGAGGAAGCTGGATTCAAAATGCTGTCCTTTTACAAATTATTACTGTTTAGAAAACCGGCTTATTTATATTTATCTGTGGCTGTGCTGGGTCTTCGTTGCTGGGCAGGCTTTTCTCTAGTTGCTGTGAGTGGGGGCTACCCTCTAGGTACGGTGCCTGGGGTTCTCACTGTGGAGCACAGGCTCTGGGCGTGTGGGCTCAGTGGTTGTGGCTCCTGAGCTCTAGGCACAGGCTCAGTAGTTGTGGCGCGTGGATTTAGTTTTGCCGACGAGTGTGGGATCCTCTTGGGATCAGGGATCGAACCCGTGTCCCCTGCATTGGCAGGCGGATTCATCATTGAGCCGCCAGGGAAGGTCTATTATCAACTTTCGATTTTGATAGAAGTCTAGATTTTTGGGAAAGTTGCAAAACTAATACATGGAGTTCCCTTATACCCTTCACCCAGCTTCCTTGTGTGTTAACATCTTATAGATCTACAGTGAGATGATCAGCGTGGGGATTAATAGTAATAGGATACTTTGAACCCATCTTTAGGCCTCATTCACATTTTCCCAATTGTCCCACTAATGTCTTTTTTTCTGGCCCATGATCCATTTCAGGATCCTGAGTGGCAGAAAGTGCTGTCATGTAAAAACGTGAATGTTGAGAGTGATTCAGCAGGCTGTCTTCTTTAAAAACGACTTACTTGAGGCATGATTGACATACAAAAACCCGTACGTGTTTCATGTCTGAAACTCGGTGAGTTTGGTCATATAAATACACTGTGAAACTGACACCACAATCCATGCCATAAACATACTCATCACCTCCAAAAGTTTCTTCCCCCCTCTTATTTACTATTTTATCATTTCTTGACAGCAAAAGCAGTTAACAGAAGAGCTACCCTCTTAGCAAATTTTCAAATGTCCAATGCCCACAAACTCAGTCACTCAGTTGTGTCTGCCTCTTTGCGACCCCATGGACTGTAGCCCGGCAGGCTCCTCAGTCCTCGGGATTTTTCAGGCAGGAATACTGGAGTGGGTTGCCATTTCCATCTCCAGGGGATCTTCCTGGCCCAGGGGTTGAACCTGCGGCTCCTGTGGCTCCTGCATTGCAGGTGGATTCTTTACCACTGAGCAGGGAGGCCCTCAAGTATCCAATACAGGATCATTGACCATAAGTGCTGTGCTTCATGGGCTAAAGCTGTGCATCTCGTCAGACCGTCTTTATTCTGGAGGTTTAAAATTGAGAAGTCTGTTCCATCTTCTCCCGCAGGTCAACTCACCCTCTCCTCCCTATTTATGGCCGGCAGGGCAGATGAGCCCCTTCAGGGTGTGGAGGGAAGAGGACTCTTGATCACGAGTGGTTGGTGCGTCCCCGTATACCCTCTCTTTCCTCTGTGGACCTTCCCTGGGAGAGAGAGGTTTCAGTAGAAATTGGGTTACAGCCTGATCTGTCCTGACCTGCCTTGCGGGGTTGGGAGGAGGTGGAGGATGTCATCTGGGTTGCGTGAGAGCCCGCCGCCAAGCCCAGAACCCCCCACCGTCGGGCAGTCCAGCGTGCACTGCCTGGGGGTGACTCACGCTGCCTGAGCAGCAGGTGTGTCTGCTGCTAAGTGTGCAAACCAACCCAGTGAGGCAGAGTCTCCCGGTGATCCGAGCAGGTTAAAGGAACACGGACTTCTGCTTGTTCCTCGGGGTGGACTGAGTGTTTCGTCTAGCTGTCTTGGGCTGCAGAGGGGTCCCCCTCTTCTTTCGGGGTGAGCAGAGCCAGCCTGGAGGGGTGTTTGGAAGCGACTGCTGTGAATGGAAGCTGGCCCAGCGTCTTTGCATAAGAGAGCCCTTGTGTGGAGTTGAGGAGCCCCATGAAAGAGTTCCTTCTCCCTGCATCAGAGACTGCCGCAGCCCAGAGCTTCCTCCAACAATACACACGCAAACCCGGGCTGTCCTCTCCAGCCCGGCTGGTTGCCTGCACGTAGAGTGGAGGTGATGTTTGCTTGGGATGAGGAAGTTCTGAGGTTACTTAACTCTCAACTAGACACGTTTCTGTCGTCCAGATGGAGTTTCTCGGTTACTGTCAGGGTCACCTAGACTTGATTTTTCTTATGCTCCCAGCCTTCCTATTATAGTTTGTAAACGGAAAGACGGTCATCCCCTCTCCCCCACCCCACCCCAGTGCCCTGGCGCAGACGTTTTCTCTCACCAGCCAGCTGCAGTGAAGATCATAACAGGAAGTCTCAGTGGGAGAGGGCTTCGGGATGCTGGAGCCGAACAGTCCTGGAATAGCCCTCTGTCTACACCCGCTTTCTTCCCCTGCTCCGTGACTCCTCGAGGGCCCTCCCTGCCAGCTCTTCCCAGACCAGCTGCTCCAAGGGATTGTCCCCTTGGCCTGCACCCTGTGGTTTGCATAAAAAATGAATTGCTTGGCGAATTTGGTTAAAAAAAAAAAAAGATTATTCTTAGCAACCATCCCACCCTCCCCCACCTTTAGAGGTTGTTTTGGTGTGTGGGGGGCGGGGACGGTGCTCCAGAGATGTGCGTTTTTAACAAGCTCCCTGGCCCTAGATGGACACTTGAAGAAACATGGAGTTGGTTGACTTCTTGGCCAGCTACAGCCAGAACTGAGCCTTTTCCCTCTCAAGGGTACCCAGCTGCAAAGCTTCTCTTCCTCCTCTTCCAAGAAGTCTCCCTGGCTTACCTCCACCTGGTGTGGTGCCCACATGTACTTAATTGGTTTTGCTGGGACAGGTTGTGACCTGGAAGTCTTGAAATCGGGTGCCCTTCATTCGTGGTTAAGGCAGAAGGGGCTGCGTTTGCGTGAAGGGTAAAGAACTGCAGTTCTGGGCTTCAGGAGTAAGACCTTCAGCCTCTCCTCTGCGGTTCGCGAGTTTCCCCAGGAGCCAGGAAGATGCCCTTGAAAAGGCAGCCCCCTCGGGGTATTTGTGAGCCTAGGTAGGCTACTCCTCTTCCTGAGCAGCATCGTCCTAGGCAGTGTCGGCCCTCGACACGGAACTGGTTGGGTCCCCACGCCGTCACGGGAGAGCTGCACTCGCCTCCTTTGACGGGAGGGGGTGGTCCTGGGTGAATTTCTTGTTCTTTGAACTGTGCCATTGGCGAAAGACGGTCTGTTGCAAACCCCCCGTACTCTACGGACTCGGTTTGAGCCTGGAAAAACGTCTATACACAACGAATCTCGGGTGATCACATGCTGTGCGAAGGGCCTGGAGGAAGTTTGTAAGCTCCAGGAATGCTGAAGTGGCAAGTTCCTGTCAAAGAACCCTTTCTGTGACGTGAATCATCACCTCCTCCCGTATTTGGTGTGTTCGTACAGGTTTCTGCACAGAAGGCCCGAAACCAGGTGCCTTCTGGAGTCGGTAAAAGCAGACGCGCCGCGTCCGGGCGAGTGACTAAGGGACTGCAGTCTGGGTCTCCTCAGGTCCGGGAGGCCCCCAGGTGCTTGGAAAGTGCTTCTTATAGGCTCTAATTCTAGTGGCTTTCAGACCCACTATATGTGTTCATATATCGATGGGCTCAGTTGTGTCCAATTCTTTGCCACCCTTTGGACTGTAGCCTGCCAGGCTCCTCTGTCCATGGGGTCTTTTGGGAATACTGGAGTGGGTGGCCATTTCCTCTTCCAGGGGATCTCCCTGACCCAGGGACGGACCCCGCGTCTCCTGCATCTCCTGCGTTGGAGGAGGGTTCTTTACTTGCTGAGCCCTTGGGGGCTTTTAGGGTCTGATTTTAATGGCTCTCGGACCCGCTGCCGTTGCCTGAGACATGGGCTGTCACTTGCACTGGAGTTTTTCAACTGCTTTTGTGCCACTGCCCTGTTGGGTACCGTCTTCAGCGTGGTGGCGTGTCACCCCCCTTTTCCAGAAGAAGGTATTAAAGCACAAATGAGGTGGATGCCCACCCGGGAGGACCAGCCCCTAACTCCCGTGACAAGGGAATATTCTGGAAGCGCTGGTGGCGGGGGATGGAGAGAGGATTCATGATTTGAGGGGACTTTGGGGTGAATCCTCTCTGTCCACGTGTCTCGCAGGATCAGATTTTATATATGAAGTTTGCCGTACGTAGGCTTTTTTGAAAATAGCAATGACTTTCGTGGACCCCTTTTCTGTATGGTCATGTGGCCTAGAAGTGCCCTTTCGCGGCCGGCGGTCAGACGCCAGGTCTCTGACCGCTGGCGACTCCAGTGGGGCTGGGGTCAGCACCCGGGTCCAGATGACCCCCTCTGGTCTGGAGTTTTCTCCCCGGAGCTGTGAGCGGGCCCTGAAAGCTCTGTCTGATCCTGTTTGTCATCAGACGTCCCAAACCACGTGTGTCCGGCCTCAAGGTAGGGTTGGGGGGGGGCACCGGTGCTGAGAGGCTTTATTGACCCCTGGGGTCCCCGCGTGTGTGACCCCCGGGTTTGGGCTCCTTTGTCTCTCCTGACCTCTGCACTTTCCCCTGTGTGCTGGGTGGAAAGCGACCTTATGTCTCTGGAGCCATCATGAACGTGGTTCTTTTTCATTTTTCTTTTTTTCATTGCAATTTAAAAATATTTTTTTTTCTTTAAATTAAACAGCAAGAAACAAAGCTGTTATTACTGTGGCTGGGGTGACAGAGCAGGGTTGTCCCCAGCCCGGGAGGAGGCTTTCTTTTCTTTGAGGGGAGGTGCCTTCCTGTGTGTGAGCTCAGTCGCTCAGTCGTGTCCGACTCTTTGCGACCCAATGGACTGCGGCCCACCAGACTCCTCTGTCCATGGGATTCTCCAGGCCAGGCCAGAATACTGGAGTGGATTGCCATGCCCTCCTCCAGGGGAACTTACCAACCCAGGGATCCAGCCCAGGTCTCCTGCATTGCAGGTGGACTGTTTCCCATCTGAGACCCCAGGGAAGCCCCTTTGGGTGACCCCCGCCCATGACCCTTGCCTGTGACCTTGCCTCCTCTGGCTTCTCATTAGATATCTGCCCACGGTCAGGCAGAGGGAGTTTCTCTGAGTTGAAGGGAGCCCGTGGCCACTGGCAAGCCAGTTGGGAAACGTAGAGGTTTGGGCATTTTAATTGAATTTCCTAAGTGGGCCCCAGGAGTGCGGTTAACCAGGGAGCTGAGCCGGCCCCGGCTTCGCGTTCCGCCCTGGCCACTGGGCTTTTCCGCCTTTCCTGGAACCGCTTTACTCATCGCTTCCCGCCGCTCTCTTTCATCCTGGCCCCTGCCCCGACCCCCTGCCCTGTGTATGAACCTGGATCCTTTCCTCTTTTCCAGATGTCTGTCTCTGCCCAGTCGCCCTGGGCATCTGTCTGTAGGATGCTGACTTGGGGACGCTGCTGGTGTGGCTGGGCTCACTGGCCAAACTGGTGTTGGATGTTGCCTGTTCCCTCTTCCCTCCACAGCCCCGTGTAAGGATGCAAAAAGTTCGAGCCACTGGCCAGCGCCGGCTGCTAGGGCCGTGGTGTTATGTTGGGAAGAGAGAGAAGCCAGCCTCAGGCAGGCAGGAGCAGGTGGTCTACAGCCCGTCTCCCTCGGTCCTGACAGCCCTGGATATGGGCACTCCCATCTCTGACATCTGGGCCTTAGAGAGTTGAAGGAGCGTCCTTACATCCCCAGAGCTTTACAGGATGAAGCCCTGGTTCCGAGACAGCTCGTGGCACGTGCCCAGTGCTGGGTTCCCGTCTCGCCCCCTCACCAGTGCCCGTGTGACCTTGTACACGTTGCTGAGACTCTCTGCATTCAGTTCCTCGCCTGTGGTTGTTGTTCAGTAAGCCCTGTCCAACTAAGCCCTGTCCAACTGGACTAAGCACTGTCCAACTCTTTGTGACCCCGTGGACTGCAGCACACCAGGCTCCCTGTCCTTCACTGTCTCCAGAGTTTGCTCGCATCATGTCTACTGAGTCGATGATGCGATCCAACCATTTCATCCTCTGTCACCCCCTCTCCTCTTGCCGTCAGTCTTTCGATCTTTCCCAGCATCAGGGTCGTTTGCAATGAATCAGCTCTTCACATTAGGTGGACAAAGTATTAGAGCTTCAGCTTCAGCATCAGTCCTTCCAGTGAATATTCAGGGTTGATTTCCTTTAGGATTGACTGTTTTGATCTCCTTGCAATCCAAGGGACTCTCAAGAGTCTTCTCCAGCACCACAGTTCGAAAGCCAATTCTTCAGAGTTCAGCCTTCTTTATGGTCCAACTCTCAGGTCACTACATGACTACTAGAAAGGAGCAGGTATCTTTTAATTTCCTCATCCATCAAAGAAGGGTATTTTTAGGTGGCTCGATTTTGGTTGCCAGCTGTAGAGAAACCAGCTCTAATTGGCTGAGACCATGGAGCTCGAGGGTGTCCACCTAACTGAGAAGTCTGGGTGTTGTGATTTTGGGGATCTCCTTGGCTGTGTGTTTTTCTCTAGTTCTTTTCATCTGTCGTGGAAGCGGGAAGAGCAGAAGCCTGGGCAGGCCCCCTGCCTCTGCGGACCCAGAGGAAGAAGGAAGATGCCCGAGGGACAGCCCCGGAAGTGCGCTCAGCCCTGGACCCGTCCCGTGGCCGGGAGGGGGAGCGCACCGATTGCCTCCTGTGCTCACCGCCCCGCACCTGCGTCTGTGGGTGGAGGCCCTTCCCTCCCCAGAGCCGCAGGGACTCTGCAAGGTGGGAGGATGCAGAGACACGGCCTCGGATGTTTACTGTGGACGGCTGGGCTCCTGGATGACGCAGCAGAGCGGTTTGTGGCGGGAGCAAGGAATTGGTCCTCTTCACCTTGGGCTACATAGGAGCTGCGAGAGTCCATGCCTGACCATTCATGGAGACTGATATAGGAATGAACCTCCGCAGTTCTCTCCTCTGAATTGCTGAACCCGAGAGTCTATTTTTTCATGGGAGATCATCTCCATCAGGGAGCCAGGAAGTCCAGCCTCACAGTGTCCACCGCTTGTTCCTGGAACAGCAGCCCGGTGCATGGAATGGCATCTCTCCCTGAGATTTCTTCAGAGCGAAGACAAGCTCCTTTCTTAACTCTGAGCATCTCCTGAGCAGTGGTGGCAGAGCGGTCCCTTGCTTGATATGAGAAGCCCTGCAATGGGAGCTGCAGACTTCTTGCCGGGCTCTTGTGTATGGCAACTCAGGCAGGAGATGGAGCTTTCTGTTTTAACCAAGTGAGGGGCTCACCCTAGGGCAGCTGCCCAAGTGAGTCAACTTAGACGGTTCCACTGTGTTTGCACATCCCTGGTCCGACTTGTATCCCAGCTTCTGGGGGCTGCTTGTAAGAGACACAGCTGTGCTTTTCAGGCTGTTGGGCTCAAGGTGTGTGTGTGTGTGTGTGTGTGTGTGTGCCCACGTACTCAGTCATGTCTGACTCTTTGCAGTCCCCTGGACTGTAACCCACCAGGCTTTTCTGTCTGTGGGATTATCCCAGGTGAGAATACTGGAGTGGACTGCCATCTCCTTCTCTGGGGATCTTGCCAACCCAAGGATCTAACCCATGTCTCTTGTGTCTCCTGCACTGGCCGGCGGATTCTTTACTGCTGAGCCACCAGGGAAGCCTGAGCTAAAGGTAGGGGACCCCGTTTTCCTTATACAGGTAGCCATTGTTTGAGGAGCTGTGACTCATGCTCACCAGTTGTAGAGCTCTTAAAGGAAACCCTCCCGCCCTGACAGCTGCTCCTAGCTGTCCTCATTCACTGTCGGTAGAAAAGCTCATTGTCACGGTGATAGATGGTTTCCTCTCAGCTGGGATATGGCCGGGCCTTTTCAGGGAGCGTGGAGAAGTGCAGGGCCGAGGGTGTGGGGAAGGCGATCCATGTCCCAGGAAGCTGCTAGCTATCGCCTCATTTAATAGACGAGGAAATGGAGGCTTCCAGGACTTAAGTTACTTGTCCGAAGTCACTTTGCTGGCCAGCGGCAGAGCTAGAAGCAATCTGCTTCCAGGCTGGCACGTGACTGTCCAGCTCGGAGTTGCAAGCTTGGCTTCCTGCTGCTTCTGGGAAATGCTTTGACATTGTCGTTCAGCCACTGAGTTGTGTCTGACTCTTTGACTGCAGCACGCCAGGCTCCCCTGTCTTTCACTGTTGCCTGGAGTTTGCTCAAATTCATGTCCATTGAATCAGCGATGCCATCCAGCTGTCTCATCCTCTGCCGTCCCCTTCTCCTTTTGCCCTCAGTCTTTCCCAGCATCAGGATCTTTTCCAATGAGACAGCTCTTTGCATCAGGTGGTCAGTGTTGGAGCTTCAGCTTCAGCGTCAGTCCTTCCAATGAATGTTGAGGAAACATTCGGGAAGGTGCTAGAAGTCACGAATCATAGTGTTTTGATAGCTTTTCTAGCGCTCTCATCACCCTTCATGTCTTCCTCCCCAGTAACCCACCAGTAAGTCTAAAACAGTGCTTCCTCCTCCTTCTCCTGTTGGAGGTGAGGCCAGAATCCTTTCAGGAGCAGAGGTGGAAATAGACTTTGCTGTCCTCTGCAGAGACGACAGTGAACTCCACGAAGAAGGTTAACACCAACAATTCACTGAGATGCATCTCATCTCCTGGAGTTTCCCTGATGAAGAATTCTCAGGAGCTGCTCCCCACGTTCTGGGTCGTTCCCCTAGTTCTAATTCATCTGCTTTGCCGTCCTCAAGTTCCTCTCTACAGATGTAATATCAGGTTTGGAGAGCTACAAGTCACCGCACACCCCAGTGGCCAGCACGGATCAGGATTCAGATGCTGGTCCGCTTGATTTTCAGACCAGCACGTTTTCGCATCGGATGGTCCTGACTCTGTTCGCTTAGGAGGTGTGCCTGTCCGGAGCAGGCATGGGCATCGTGCCCTTTGTTGCTGAAATCCCACGGAGGATGCCCAGGGCTTACTGAGTTGGGTTACCGCCATGTCTTCCATCTCCCACAATCGTAAGCACGTAGAATGGGGATTGTGCGGAGGGCCTGGCTCCTTGATGAAGAAGGCTTGGAAGGGTAGGTGCATGTGTTTGAGTGGGACTGGAGCGTCGTCAAGGCATTCGATGGAAACGTTGTGTTGAGGATGCTAGCTTTTATTTACTGGGACAGAGCTGTGTGCGCTTTACTCCGTGAGTGCAAAGCCTCGATGAGTTTTCAGAGCAGACTCACGGCCAGGCATGCCCTTCTGATGTTATACTTGGAAATGAGGTGAGCTCCCCAGTGTGATGGAAGCCCAGGTGGCCTCAGTGGTAAAGAATCTGCCTACCAACATAGGAGAAGTAAGAGACTCAGATTCAATCCTGGGTCGGGAAGATCCCCTGGAAAAGGGCATGGCAACCCACTCCAGTATTCTTGCCCGGAGAATCCTATGGACAGAGGAGCCTGGCGGGCTACAGTCCACGGGGTCGCAGAGTTGGGCACAACTGAACGACTGAGCGTGCACGCGCGATGCTGTGCCATCGTCACCATCAAATGTGATGAGGACCAGGCGGAACACTGCCCCGTCTAAGCTGCGCTCCGTCAGCCACCGTGTACTCTGTCCGTCGCACAAAGAACCTTTTAACCGGTGTGATTGGGAGGGTACAGGAATCCAATATTCTTGTCCAGTAATTGCCAGATTAGACTTCACACTCCCCCAGGCGCTGCTAACTCTGCTTTCGCAGTGTGGTCTTTTTCCTCCGATCCTTCCCTTCCCTGAACTTCTGTGGCTCCGACAGCCTGTAACATTACACGTTGATGCTGTTTAGCTGCTGAGTCGTGTTCGACTCTTTCATGACCCCGTGGCCTGTAGCCCACCAGACTCCTTTGTCCATGGGATGTTCCAGACGAGAATGTTGGAGGTTGCCGTTTCCTTCTCCAGGGGATCCTCCCAACCCAGGGATTGAACCTGGGTCTCCTGCATTGGCAGGCAGCTTCTTTACTGCTGAGCCACCAGGGTAGCCCCATGACACTGTATCCTGCCTGCTAGCAGTGTTTATTGTTTCGCATGCATGGATCTTTCTTCTTCAGTGACGTCAGATGTGTGTGCCGTCTGATCTCAGAGCACCTGGCCTGATGCCAACTCCGGTACAGACCACGTGTGCTCAGCAATCCAACTGGGCCGAGGCTCACGCAGCTCTCTCAGCTCGCTGCTCTGGGTGTGTGGGTGCTGGGTCCATGGACCCTGCCTAGGGGACCCCAACACTGTGTCTGTGGGTGCTGGGTCCTTGGACCCCATCTAGGGGACCCCATCACCATGTGTGTGGGTGGTAGGTCCTTGGACCCCGCATAGGGGACCCCAACACTGTGTCTGTGGGTGCTGGGTCCTTGGACCCCATCTAGGGGACCCCAACACCGTGTGTGTGGGTGTTGGGTCCATGGACCCCGTCTAGGTGACCCCAACACCGTGACTGTGGGTGCTGGGTCCTTGGACCCCGTCTAGGAGACCCCAACACCGTGACTGTGGGTGCTGGGTCCTTGGACCCCATCTAGGGGACCCCAACACCATGTGTGTGGGTGTTGGGTCCATGGACCCTGTCTAGGGGACCCCAACACCGTGACTGTGGGTGTTGGGTCCATGGACCCTGTCTAGGGGACCCCAACACCGTGTGTGTGGGTGCTGGGTCCTTGGACGCCGTCTAGAGGACCCTAGCACATTCTGTTGGAGAAACAGCTGCAGGCGTCTCGCTTTCAGACGGTATGCCTGGTCTTTGCTTGGTGTGGTCCTGAGCACTTTACTCCCTCTTTGTGCCACATAACAGTTGCTCGGCCGAGAGCCTTGGGCTCTGCCCGTCTCAGTCTCTTACTTGCCTATAGTTTGGGGACAACTTGTGTCACATCTGGGTCCTCAGTTTCCTCCCTTCGGACTTTAGACGTGGACTGAGCGGCTCCTTGATTACTTTCAGCCCAGAGGATGTTTGCCCTTGTTTCCCTCACTGTTGTGGGCGGATGACCTGAGCAAGGCAGGCAAGAAGAGACCCCCGGTCCTTGCCAGCCGTCACACCACCCCAGCTCGTGTGCAGCTTCGCTTGTTGGAGAAACCCTCAGTTCAGCTTAAACGAAATCAAAACACACAACAGGCTCATGGGGCCATCTTCTGAAACATCCTCGGTGACAGTTTGGGATGTCCTTGGAAGTCTGTTAGGGTGACCTTGTACCAAAATCAACAACTCGAAGAGTAAACGGGGGCATTCCCTGACAGTGCAGTGGTTTAGGCTCTGCGCTTCCACCGCAGGGGGTGAGGGTTCCGGCCCTGGTTGGGGATTTTAGACCCTGCATGCGACGCGGCCAAAAAAAAAAACCAGTAAAATATTATTTTCAAAAAACAAATGGCCCTCCTTACCCTGTGGATGGAGAGATTTTTGTTTCTCTAAGGGCCTTCGGGCACCCTTGCCTCCCCCTTTCCGGAGTGAATGTTTGGACTCAGTCTGCCTTCCAAGGACTGATGATGGAACAGACGCCCTTCACGTAGGGAAAAACAAGACGAGCTTTTTTTCTGCCGGCTGGTGGCTTCACATCCTGGGTTTGGGAGGCTCCCAGATGGGGAACCGGCAAAGCAAACAGGTTCGAGTAGAAGTCTGCTCGTGGGGCCCATGCTCTGCTGGCCTGTGCCCCGTTCTCAGGCTGAGATGTCTTCCTACAACCTGGATTGTTCTGGGGAGTGAGACGTCCACCCCACGCCCCCTCCCCTTCCCACCCTGACCTCCCTCCCTTCCTCTTAAGAAAAAAAAAAATCCTTCCCTCTTACAGCATCCGTGTCTTTAAGAATTCTGTCTATTGTCGCCCGGGACAGAGACCCTTCTGTGAGAGTCTGTTGGAGGCCTGTCCTCGGTGACACCCCGCCCCCCGTATTAAAAGACCATTGGAACAAGTTCCCCATTCTCCTCTGGAGAGGGTCCCCCTGTCCCGGGCCAAGCCACTCTTAAGGGAGCGTTTATCCTGGGACACTCGGTTTACAAAGCCCGCTGGAGTGTCAGATAAGCTCACTCAGACCCGCGAGGGGAGGAAGACAAAACTCCTTTTATTTCCAGCCCCCGGGGGAAGACTGGCAGAGACCTCGTGCTGGAGATGGGGGGTTGCTACTGAGGAGCCTGGGAGGGGGCTTGGGCAGGGCTGGTGCTGGAGGGTTAAGAATTGGCATCTTATCATTTTAATTTTGGGGGGAATCTCCGCGTGGGGCTCTAACTCCGCTGAAATCACCTCGTGTCTCCTCTCTAAATTGCTGAGATGCTCTTCGGCAAGTCTGTCTTGATCTGCCAGGGAGAAATTGCTGGTTTCTTTCGCTTACCTACTTGGATTAAAAATAAAAACACCTCACCCACGCGGGGGGCCAGGCCCCATCTGCGTGTGTTTGTTTAGAAGATGCCCGATACCAGGGACTCTGGGTGGCAGACGTCTGGGGTACATTTAGCCACCTGGCTGTGTGCGTGTGCACGCTCGCCCCATCTAGGAGTGTGTTTGTGTGTGTGTGGGTGTGGGTGTTTGCACTCGGTTGGCATGAATCCCGTCTGGGGGTGTGTCGGGGGTCGGCACCCACTGCCTCCTCAGGTGGCCATAGCTGCAACTCTCCGGTGCATAACTGCTCGGTGGCTCAGTATTGTCCGACTCTTTGCGACCCCGTGGACTGTAGCCCGCCAGGCCCCTCTGTCCTGGGGATTCTCCAGGCCAGAATCCTAGAGCGGGTTGTCATTTGCTTCTCCAGGGGATCTTCCCGATTGAACTCCGGTCTCCTGTGTTGCAGGCGGATTCTTTAGCGCGGAGCCACCAGGGAAGCCTTACTCTCTGGGGTAGCCTTTTTGCAGTACATGGTTTCGAGCTTTGCACTCGGTCCTGTGACCGAGACGTTTCCTCGGCGGGCTGTCCACACTGGACTGGCCTTTGTGCACCCGCACGCGTGTGGATGTCTTGGTCCTCACCGTATCCTCCAGACCCGGCACGCTCAGCTCAGAGAAGGAAAGCACCTCCCCCCCGCGTCGCCCAGCAGGGGCCTCCGGGCGCCTCTGGCCCTGCTGTGTCTGCTTCTGAAGTCTCTGTCTGCCCAAAGCTGGAGGCCGGGCGGAGGGTCCCGGGCGGGAGGAGGGCAGCTAGGGGAACCGAGGCCACTCCCGGCCCTTGCCTCCCTGCCCAGACTGTGCTTGTGGTCTTGTCCGCTCCCTCCCCGGCGGTGCTGGGACCCGCCGCAGGTGCCGGGGAGTGAAGCCGAGTGTCACCGCCTACCCTGTGTCCCTGGCACTGTGTGCCTAGGGGGGCGGTGCTCAGCACCCACGGGCACCAGCTCCAGGGGTCAAGCGGCAGACAGGCCAGAGCTGGTGCCCTTGGTCGGAGTTGGGAGGGAGGTGCCCGGGTGCGGTGGCAAACAAGTGGACTGGGGAGCCTCGTGGGAGCTGTGGCCGAGGAAGAGCCTTGGAGAGGGGAGCCCTGACCCAGCTCTCGGCCCCGGATCTGGGACCCCCCTCCTCTCGGGGCAGAGTGGCGGGCCCTGGGGTTGGACTTGCGTGTATGAGTCGGGAGCCCGAGGGCCTGTGTTCCACCCTGCAGTCCCCCCTTCTTCCCATCCGGGAGCGCACGGCCGGGAGGAGGTGGGCAGGGGTCTGGGGGCGGCAGGAATGCCCCCTCAGCCGAGCCTGAGGGTGCCCAGTGGCAGGAGGCACCTGGGTCCCTGTGCAGAGCCCTCTGGCTCATCCACCCTGCTGAGGGCGGACAGAGTCAGTGAAGCTCGGGAGTCAAGGTCCCCATGTCCTGGGTGGTAGATTTCTCCCGATGGGTGGTTGGTGAACCGGCTCACCGAGCATGGCGTCAGGGCTCCAGGAGGTTGGCTGCAGAGGTCTGAGGGGGGCTGTTGTCTCCTTTTTGCTTTCTTTTGCCCCCAATGAAAGCTGGGGGCTTCTCAGGCAGCTCAGTGGTAAAAATCCGCCTGCAACGAAGAGGATGCAGGAGGTCACTGGTTCCACCCCTGGGTTGGGAAGATGCCCTGAAGGACATGACAACCCACGCCAGGATTCTTGCCTGGAGGATCCCCAGGACAGAGGAGCCTGGTGGGCTGCAGTCCATGGGATTGCAAAGAGTCGGACACGGCTGAAGTGACTGAGCACGCATGCACAAAGGCTGGAGGCTCAGGGGACGGTTCTGTAGCCTCTGAAGCAGTCTGTTTGTAGGTCTGTGTGTGGACGGGGGGACGCGTGTCTTAGCCGTGTCCTCGGGCAAACCCCGCCTTCAAACAGCCAAGTCCTCCAGGCTGATGCTCACCTGTCTTTGGACCCCAGCAGCCCCTCTGATGGCACCTGACTGACCCCATCCCCTGGACCAGCGGGGAGGAAAATCTGTACTGGTTAATCCTTCCTGCCCCGTTCATCTTCGACTATGCCTTCCCGTGGATGAAAGGCGTGTTTTGGGGAAACCCACCGAGTAGCCTTCCGCCCCTCTGTCCGCTGCCTTCCCTTCGATTCCAGGCCTGAGCGGGAGGAAGGGAGGAAGGGCCTGGTTCACGGATGCTGCTGCGTCTGTCTGGACCGAATCCTCACCTGGTACCGCGCAGAGGGGGTGGCCCCACTAGACAGGCCTGTCTCTCTCTCCGCCTGACATAAGCCTCCTGTTCCCTGGCTGGGGGAGGGCGGCCCTTAGCACAAGGGAGACTTCAGACAGCACGGGGGGAGCCGGGCAGGCGAGCAGGGTTCGTGGCGGGAGGTGGGCAGCGTTGTCATTTATTAGGTCTGCTGAGACAACGCAGGGCTTGTCTCCAGGGTACGGAGATGCCTGCAGAGGGCGGCCAGGATGGGAGCCGGCAGAAGGAAAACAAGCACAGGTCTGCTGAAAGTGTGGGGACCCCGGGGCATGGAAGAAAGCATCTTTGTTTGGGGAGGTCAGGGCCCGCGAGGGCGGGGGCGCAGGGAGAGGGTGTGTCGGGGGGACTCGGGCACAGAGAGGAGCGAGGCTTCGTTCCCCGGAGCCTGACGGGGCTCGACGAGAAGGGGACCCTCGCTCGATTCAGGTGTCCGGGTGGCTGGTCCTGATGCCCCACCTTCGGGGGCGGATCTGGGGGGACTGCTTCCTTATCAGCCCTGCCCCCTGAGAAGAGACCTGGGCTTCAGGAGGGAGGGTAGAGAGAGGGGTCTGCCTTGATGCAGGGGTGCCCGGGACGCTGCAGTTTTACCTGCTACTCAGGCTGGCTGGAGAAGCCCCCAGGAGATGGGCGAGGCCCTGCGGGATGTGTGTGTGTGGGGTCCTCTGACCTCACGGTGCAGATGGAGACCTCGGTCTCGGGAGGCAGTGGGGAGACCCCCCCCCAAGCCCTCTGCTCTGAGCACCTCCCTGCTCCCCACGACTTCATCTCTCCACTGACACCTCTGCCGCCCCCGTGGACGTGTGTCCCCAAACCCGGTGGCTTGTCTTGGCTCCTAACCAGCGGTCATTTGGTTTTTAGCCCAACGGGCTTGCGGATCCGCGGGTGGTTTCCCACTGCCCTTTCTCTTTGGCAGAAGGGAGGTCCCTGCGGTCCGGGGAGAATTAATTTGCCCGTTTCATGTGATGAGTGCGTGGGGGGCCCCACAGGGCGTGGCTGGCCCAGGAGAAGGACAGAGGACCCTGTCCCTCTTCCCCCGGCTGCAGCCTGACCCACCGCGAGAAGTCCGTTCTCGTGAGCCTGGGCTGCCGGCCGCCGGCCTGTGGAGCTGGTGGGGACCCTGCGGCTGGTTCTGGACTCAGCTCTGGGCCTCCCAGGGGCCTGCTGCAGCCGCCGTCATGCTGCCGCTGCTGGGGGAGACGCGTGGTCAGAGATGGGAATCCTGCAGCGTTGAGTCTGACCTTGGCTGCCGCCGAGAGTTAGTGACAAGCACTCACGGTGTTAGCTAATGAGAGCTGCTATTCTGTGTTCCTCACATTCTACACACACGCCCATGCACAGACACAGACACGCAGGCATGTTTGCACACACACACACACACACACGTAGGCATGTTTGACACATGCATACATGCAGGTGTATTTGGATACATACACACAGGCATGTTTACACACGTGTAGGTGTGTTGGGACACACATGTAGCCATGTTCTCACACATGTAGATGTGTTCATGCAGACACACGCACACACATCTAGGCATGTTTGGACACATACATGTAGGCAGGTTCGGACACACATACATGCAGACATGTTCACACATGCAGACATGTTCACACACATGTAGGCATGCCCATACACGTAGGCATGTTTGGACACACACATGTAGGCATGTTCGGACACACACATGTGTAGACATGTTCAGACATGCAGACTTGTTCACACATGTGTAGGCATGCTCACAATACATGTAGGCATGTTTGGACACGTGCGTATAGACATGTTCACACATGCAGGTATGTTCACACACATGTAGGCATGCCCACACACATAGGCATGTTTGGACACACACCTGTAGGCATGTTCGGACACACATATGTGTAGACGTGTTCACACACGCAGGCATGTTCACACATGTGTAGGCATGCTCACACATACATGTAGGCATGTTTGGACACATACGTGTAGATGTGTTCACACATGCAGGCATGTTCACACGTGTGTAGGCATGCCCGCACACATGTAGGCATGTTTGGACACACACACACAGATAACACGTACACACTCATTTCTGCAGTGGCCTCGTGAAGCAGGCATACTGTCCCTGTTTTGCAGATGAGGACCCTGAGGCACAGAGAGGACACGTGACTTATGAAACTCATGCGGCTGGGAAGGGGCGCAGCTGAGACAGGTGCCGGGAGGGACCAGTCTCTCCCCGAAGGGAACGGCTGTGAGCTGTTCAGGGTCAGGGCCTCTTTCATGGTGCGTCAGGAGCCCAGGGCCAAAGAGGTGCTGCCCAGCCTGGCTTTGCATCTGAGCTGAGGGGTCGGGGGTTTCTGGGGAGGAAGGGAGGCTCTCGGAGGCCAGGTTCTGCCAGGCGGGTCCTTCACAGCTCGTCCACGGCCCGGCTTCACTCGCTGTGACTCGAGGGTTCTCCTGATGCTCACTGAGCCCCTGCTGTGTGCCCAGCCCCACAGCCTTCTTCACACGAGCTGCCTCGTTCCCCCTGCCATGAGCCTCGGAAGGGACTGCTGATGGGCTTGAGTGTCCGCCGGGCATCGCAGCTGGGAGGAGGCACAGCTGGATTGAATGCGACCTTAGGGCAGGAGGGACAGCCCTTCCTCTGCCCTCCTGCTTCAGGGTGTTCCTGCCAGCCCCCAGCTCCTCTGAGCATCCCCCCTCCAGACCACCCACCCCTCTACCCTTGGGCTCTTCAGCACTGACTTCTAGGATCCTGGTTATGAGGTTTTGTCCTCAGCTATCTTGAGTTGCTCTGTAAACGTCTCAAAAGGCGGTAAACAGGAAAATAGCCTTTCCCATTGCTTTTGTTTCCCTGAAGCTCCTGCCTCAGCGCCAGGCGTGCTGCATAGGTCTCTCTGTTGCTATTTAGTCGCTGAGTTCTGACTCTTTGGGACCGCATGGAGTGTAGCCCGCCAGGCTCCTCTGTCCATAGGTTTTCCCAGGCAAGAATTCTGGAGAGGGTTGCCATTCTTGTCTCCAGATCTGCCCAACCCAGGGATCGAACCCCTGTCTCTCCTGTCTCCTGCATTGGCTACTACCAGGGAGAACCTGTTAAATTAAAAGAAAAAAAATGCCAGAAGTGGCACTGCAGGGCCTGTGAGCTGTGCCTTCTGGTGACATTACACATAGGAGTGAATATTATAGCATCATTTTACAAGTGAACAAACCTTTCAGGGCTTGGAGAAGTTGGGGAGCGTGCCTGGGACCAAAGAGCTGGGAATGGGCTCAGCCTTTTAGACCTCGAAGCAGGAGTCCACCCGGCTGACCATCAGCTGGGACTGTGTCCCTGAGGTTAGGGGACAAGGGCCATCCTTGGTAAGGGCCACTCATGCCAGGTGGCAGCTTGGAGACTGATGGCCAGTTCTGTTCCCTCCAGCCTGCCTGCCTCTGTGAAGTGAAGTGTTAGTTGCTCAGTCATGCCTGACTGTTTGTGACCCCACGGACTGCAGCCCACTGGGCTCCTCTGTCCATGGGATTTTCCAGGTAAGGATACTGGAGTGGGTTGCCATTTCCTTCTCCAGGGGATCTTTCCAACCCAGGGATTGAACTGGGTTTCCTGCAGGCAAGATTCTTTACCGACTGAGCTACGAGGGAAGCCTGCCTCACCACCAGCTTTTCATTTGTAAGCTAGCTTTATCGAGATTTGCTTTACATACCTTAAAATCCATCTGTTGTAAATGTACAACGCAGTGACTTTGAGTAAACGCGCAGAGTTACGCAATCATCGCCACAATCCAGTTTAGAACACTTCCGTCAGCCTCCAGAGGTTTCCTCGATGCCTGTTTCCTGCCTTGGCAGGCGAGTTGTTTACCACTGGCGGCACCTAGGGAGCCCTGCTTCTTCTCGAACCCCCTAATCAAAGTGCTGAAGCAGTACTCCGCGGGCCCTGGATATGTGACGGAAGAGTGGACGTTAGGGCAGAAGCCAGAGAGAACGGGTGTTCGTGTGGTTTGCACGTGTCTCTGATTTTGCACATCCTGAGGCTTAGAAATGCCATTGCCCACTTCTCCACTATGCCCCCACTTCAGGGCAAACAGATGGGGAAACAGTGGAAACAGTGACAGGCTTTATTTTCTTGGGCTCCAAAATCACTGCAGATGGTGACTGCAGCCATGAAACTGAAAGACGCTTGCTCCTTGGAAGGAAAGCTGTGACCAACCTAGACAGCATATTTAAAAGCAGAGATGTTACTTTGCCAACAAAGATATGTCTAGTCAAAGCTATGGTTTTTCCAGCAGTCATGTATGGATGTGAGAGGTGGACTACATGAAAGCTGAGTGCCAAAAATTGATGCTTTTGAGCTGTGGTGTTGGAGAAGGCTCTTGAGAGTCCCTTGGACTGCAAGGAGATCCAACCAGTCCATCCTAAAGGAGATCAGTCCTGAATATTCATTGGAGGAACTGATGCTGAGGCTGAAGCTCCAATATTTGGTCACCTGATGTGAAGAACTGACTCATTGGAAAAGACCCTGATGCTGGGAAAGATTGAAGGCAGGAGGAGAAGGGGATGAAGAGGATGGGATGGCTGGATGGCATCACCGACTTGATGGACATGGGGTATGAGTAAGCTCCGGGAGTTGGTGATGGACAGGGAGGCCTGGCATGCTGTAGTCCATGGTGTTGCAAAGAGCTGGACACGACTGAGGGACTCACTGAACAACAACCTCTGTTTTTAAGACCCACACCTCTTACTGAGATGCGCGCTTGTCACTGAGCTTTGATAACATCTTAGAGGTTTCTGCTTTGCCTTCTGAGTGCTCTCCTGCCTATAAAGAGGAGGAGAAAAATGAGTTAGCATACAATGGAATGTTGTGCGGCCGTAGAAAGAATGAAGTACTTACTGGGAGAGGCTCCACCGATGGGTGGGCCCTGAAAACGTCTCAGTGAAGCCTGGAGACAGAAGGACGACACGCTGTGACCCCACTTCCGTGAAGCTGCAGGACGGGCCGGTGGACGCAGGCAGAGGGGAGATGAATGGTTGCCTGGGCTGGGGAGGCAGGCGCCAGGGCAGTGACTGCTTGGCGGGCGGGGGTTTCTTTTCGGATGGAAACGCTCTGGAAACCGAGGAGGCAAGATGTGATGCTCAGAGTGTGTCCGGCGCCTCTGAGTGGGACACTTGGAAATGCTTCACGTGGTGCAGTTTTCTGTCAGGTGAATATTCAAATAAAGAGGGCAGGGCAGCAAGTGGCCTGGCGTGGGGCTTGTCTCGGGGGAGGACGGCTCCGAGCTTCACCCCCTTGGCTTCCAGTGCCCGAGTCCGGCAGTGTCTCCTCGCACCTGGCATTCGTTCGTCCCCCGGCCCTGGGGTTGGATGGCGACCTTAGCCAAGTGGATCTCACTTGTGAAGAGCCTCCTGGAGACAGGCCGCTGTGGGGAGCAACATGGAGCCCGCAGTTCTGATGCGGGGGTTGCCTCCTGTCCTGCCCTCCGCCCTCAGGGCCGAGCGGGCGGCGTTCCTGGGCAGGACGGGGGCTTCCTTCCGTCCCCTTCCAAGGGGGCCGACGTTGGCCTGCTCGGGACCCCGCCCTCCCCAGGAGGCTTCACCCACCTTGCATGAGTCCCAAGCACTTTCCCTATGTGATTTTCCTCTTCTTAAAAAAAAATGAAATTTTACAACCCTGATGCTGGGAAAGATGGACAGCAAAAGGGGAAGGGGGCGGCAGAGGATGAGAGGGTTGGATGGCATCACCGACTCAATGGACATGAGTTTGAGTAAACTCCGGGAGTTGGTGATGGACAGGGAGGCCCCGTGTGCTGCAGTCCATGGGGTCGCAGAGTCAGGCATGACTGAGTGAATGAACAACAGCCATAGATGTTGGTATAAATACGAATGTATTAATATTACATATTAAAACATCTTCTCCAGCCTAAGTGTCTGTTCCTTTTTCTTCTGTGTTTAAAAGAAATGAGAGCACTTTGAGGGGCCTGCAAGAATACCGTGGACCCTGGCACTGCTTACCAGAGGTGAGCCCCTCACTCTGAGATGAAGGTCCCAGAAAGGGGCTCCAGGTCCCCCAGAAGCTCAGCACTGAGACCCCCCTCCATTCATCCTCTGTGTGGATGCCAATGTGCGTGGTAGCTGGGAAAAGGGCTCGCTCCCCTCTTCTCCCATCTCCAGCCCAGCTGAGTATATTTCAGAAATCAGATGGGGCTTCCCTTGTGGCTCAGCTGGTAAAGAATCCTCCCATAGTGCAGGAGACCTGGATTTGATCCCTGGGTTGGGAAGATCCCCTGGAGAAGGGAAAGGCTACCCATTCCAGTGTTCTGGCCTGGAGAATTCCACAGACTGTATAGTCCATGGGGTCGCAAAGACTCGGACATGACTGAGCGACTTTCACTCACTTACTCTCTGCCCAAAGCAACATTTATTGATAGATCCCTGGTGCCCAGCATTTTGATTCATGCATGGTGGGGACACAGGGCTGAGAGGGGCTTGCTGCTTCCCAGGAGTGACTGTCAGTGCGGACTGGCTTAGGCTGTGGACGTAGCCAAGAATTTCCAGGCAGCGTATACCCTGAGGACCACTGGTGTGGCCCAGTCAGGAATGCACAGTCACTCCCAGCTACAATAAGGAGGCATTCACAAAGGGGAGATGCGTCGTTTGGGGCTTAAGTGGGTTTCAGCAGATCCATCTTCTTGATGGGAAGACATGTTGTCATTCTTTGCCAGTAAACCATTTTAGGAGATTTTTTTTTAATTGAAGGATAATTGCTTTACAGAATTTTGTTATTGTCTGTCAAGCCTCAGCATGAATCAGCCATAGGTATACACATATATCCCCTCCCTTTCGAATTGTTTTTGACATGAAATATTTATTGTTATTTAGTCTCCAAGTCTTGCCCGACTCTTTGCAACCCCTCAGGCTGCAGCATGCCCAGCTTCTGTGTCCTCCACTGTCTCCTGGGGTTTGCTCAAACTCACGTACATTGAGGGGTGATGCCATCTAACCGTCTCATCCTCTGCCACCCCCTTCTGCTTTTGCCTTCAATCTTCCCCAGCATCAGGGTCTTTTCTGATGAAATTTTATTAGTGGATGATAAAGGGGAACAAGTCTAGAAAAATGGAGCCAGAGTATTAAAATTTAATCCACTTTTTGGATTCCTATGTGAAATAACTACAAGAAAGTGGGTGGCTGCCCCCGCAGTGCCCTTTTGCAAGGCAGTCCTGCCTGTTGGTCTGGCCATCAGAGGTGTCTGGGGAGTCGGGCCGGGTGGGAGGGCGGCCATCTGAGAAGCCACCGTGATCCCCGTTGGGCTGGAGCGCTGTCGGGGTGTCTTCTGGGCTCCGTGGAGGGTCCTCGTCTCTCTCTTGTGTTTTCCGAGTCTCTCTGGGGCCGGACATTGCTGGCTGGTGAATGAGAGAGGGCTGGGGTGGGGGTGGTAACAGGCAGGTCTGCCTTGCCCCGTGTGTCTCTGGGGGCCTGCCTTACTGTTAAGAGCGATGATGTGGCGGAAGATGTAATGTAATAACAGAGCAGGAGCTACGAGGGTTGCTGAGAGCTGAGGGGAGGCACGGGGCAGATAAAGGGGCTGCAGACTCCTGAGCAGCGACTTCTCCCCCGGCGTGGGTGGCGTTGCGCGAAGCTCCTGGGGACCCACCCTGAGCTTTGTCTGCAGCCATCACCCGGGTTTACTGAGGGCAGGACTCCTGAGAACAGGCTCATGTTTGCCTTTGGGGCGGTGCTGTGGGTAAGTGCAAACCGCCCGGGCTGAGTTAGACTTCCCCGAGCTGGGCCACCAGCCAGCCCAGACACCAGGTCTCCGAAAGTCGCTTTGAACGTTTGGAGCTCGCTTTGCTCATCTGCAGGGTGGGTCGCCGGAGCTGCTGTGCAGGGTATGACTTTGTGACGGGGTGGTGTGCAGGCGGGCGTCCGTGGGGAGGACATGGTCTGTACAGCAAGTGACGTGCTGTGCGTCACATCACTCAGGGGTCGGAGGCGTCACCTTTTTTTAAATCCTCATAGCACACAGAGAAGCTTACCCCAAATGCAGACCCAGTGGCCCGGGTTTGCAGCTCTCTTTTCCCCAAGGCTTCCCTGGTGGCGCTGGTGGTAAAGAACCCGTCTGCCAAAGTAGGAGATCTAAGAGACCCAGGTTCGACTCCTGGGTCAGGAAGATTCCCTGGAGGAGGAAATGGCAATCCACTCCTGTATTCTTGCCTGGAGAATTGCATGGACAGAGGAGCCTGGTGGGCTACAGTCCGTGGGGTCGCAGGAGTCAGACATGACTGAACGACTAACATTTCACACTTTCTCATGCCCCGACACCTACTTCCTGACTGCCCCGGGGGTTTGGAGGTGCGAGGCCGAAGAGGGTTAGCATCCGGCAGCTCAGACTGTTTTGGGGTCTGAAGAGGGTCTTTCTCTTCTCTCTTTGCGCCCTTGGAGCCTGCCCCGGGCCAGTGCTGGGCCAGCCAGACTTGTGGGCTGTGGTGCCCTCTGGTGTTCAGGTAACATTATTGCAGGGGCTTCTTCAAATTCACCGATTTCCAGATGAGGCTAAACCACCCCGCCCCAAAAAAATCCAGCCTACCTTTCCACCGCATTTGGACAGTGCTTTAAAAAAAGTCACTTGCCTTTGCAAAACGCTAAACATATTTAAACCTGGCTTTGTCGCCAAGAGGATTTAAAGCAGCTTATTTAAAATTTTGTTTTTATAAATTAAAAAAAGATAGGTAATAAAGGTAGAAAAAAAGATGAAGCCAGGATAAAAATATATTTTAAGATAAAATGTGTGGTCCCAACAGGGATATGGTCTGGAGGTTTCTAGATCGGTCTCATTAGACCCCCTTGTCTGTCTACCGTCACCAGGAGAGATTCCGGGGGGACTCTGGAACCCCCAGGGGCTTCCCTGGGTGGCTCAGACGGTAAAGAGACTGCCTGTGGTGCAGGAGACATGGGTTCAATCCCTGCCTTGAGAAGATCCCCTGAAGAAGGGAATGGCAACCCACCCCAGTATTCTTGGCTGGAAAATCCCACGGACAGGGGAGACTAGCAGGCTACAGTCCAGGGGCCGTATGGAGTCAGACACGGCTAAGCATGTCTGCACGCAATCGACATACATACTGACATTGTCTTGAGGGCTGGAGGGTTGAGGGGTGGGGCAGACATACTCCCTCAAGGGGGAGAAGCGACAAGAAAAACGGCAGACGTTTATTAAGCACTGATTTCAGCGACTTTCACCTGTTAATTTGTGTCGTTGTCACAGTGAATCTCGTGGGCTTGGTCGTGAGCCCATCGCCAGGGTTAGACCAGGAGGGTGAGGCTCAGCGCTAACCCGGGTGCCTGAGGTCACACATACAGTGAGCGGTGGAGCTGGTTGGCGCGATGGTGTGATTCAAGTCCAGGCAGTTGGGTTCTGGCGCTCTCGAGGTTTCAAAGACATGGACCAGCACCTAGGTCTGTGCTCCATGGTGGTGACTGTTACTGTGGTTGTCAAGAGTCCTGCTAACCTTGACTCTGAAGAGTGACTCTAAAAGTGCACTCTGGCTGTGTGTGTGTGTGTGTGTGTGTGCCACTATATAAGTAGCTCAGGGCTCCCCTGGTGGCTCAGACGGTAAAGAATCTGCCTGCAATGCAGGAGACCTGTGTTCTATCTCTGAGTCAGGAAGATCCCCTGCAGAAGGGAATGGTAACCCACTCCAATATCTTTGCCTGAGAAATCCCACGGACAGAAGAGCCTGGTGGCTACAGCCCACGGGGTCACAGAGTCAGACATGATGAGCAGCTAACACGCGCACACAGCTGTCTACCAGCTTCTTCCAAGGAAGAAATAAATCAGTCTTTGGTTATTTTTGCAGCTGGACCTCCAAAATTATACCAGTGGGTGAGGGCACCACTCCTTTCTACGCTTGTGCAAATCTTGGCAAGACAAAAATCCCTGAATGGCTTTCAACAAACGCTGGTGCTGGGAATCTTAGGCAGAGAGAGGTCTGAGCCGGGGGTGGTCCTTGGCGGGCATCGCTCCTTGACATCGCTGGGATCTGTCGCCACCTAGCGGTTCCTCTCTGTATCAGCTCTGAAAAGAGCATCTCATTCCAGCATCCTGGACTGAAAGGCATCTGATGGAGGACCCCCATGGCGGAGACCCAGGGCTCTGATCGGATGAGGTGGTGGTCTTCCGTGGGCCCAGTCTTGGAAGGGCCAGTGGGACTCGTGGAAGAAAACCCGTGCTTTGGGTTAGAATCAGTTGCATACCTGGATGCTGTGTGACTTTGTCAGGTTGCTTAAACTTCCCCCATCGCCAGTTACCCACGTGAAGGGAGGCGGTTGCTCCGGGTGGTTTGGGAATTAGAAGTAATCCAGCCCTGGTCCCCAGGGGCTTCCCTTGTGGCTCAGCTGGAAAAGAATCTGCCTGCAATGCGGGAGACCTGGCTTTGATCTCTGGGCTGGGAAGATCCCCTGGAGAAGGGAGAGGCTACCCACTCCAGTATTCTGGCCTGGAGAATTCCGTGGACTACACAGTCTGTGGGGTCGCAGAGAGTCGGACATGACTGAGTGACATTCACTTGACTCTCACTTTAAGCCCTGGCATACAGGGCTCCCTTCCGTGAGGGCTTGTGGACTGAAACTGCACACAGCTTTCTGACGTCATCCTGTTGTGTTGTTCCTGGGGGTGGGTGATGGTCTGGACCAGTTATCCACCTGCTATGTCAAGTACACTTTCCAAAACAAGCTCTTTATTTTGGGATCGTTCTGGATTTACCAATCAGTTTCAGAGTCAGTACAGAGGGTTCCTGCCCACCCTTGCCTGGTTTCTCCCACTGTTAACCCTCTGTAGACCTGTTGTCAAAACTCAGATGTTACCATGTTGCAATGCTGTGTATTGAACCACACGCTTTACTTGAGCATCACCAGGTTTTTCACTAATGACTGCTTCCTGTTGGGGGTCCAATTGGAAGCCCACATTCCATTTAGTCCTGTCTGGTCTTGACGATCTTGGAGAGTACTGGTTCTGTGTTTTGAAGAATGCCCTTCACTTTGGCTTTTTGTCTGATGTTTTCTCATAATAGCCTGGGGTTTGGGGAAGAACACCACAGAGGTGAAGCGGTCTCGTGGTGTCCTGTCAGGGGCCTGTGATATCAGCATGACGCTGACCTCGATCGCTTGGATGATGCGGTGGCTGCCAGGTTTCTCCACTGTAAATTTCTGCTCTTCTCGTTCCTCTGTTCCTTGGAAGAGTCACCAGGTACAGCCCGCGCTCAGCAGGAGGGGATCAGCTCATTTCCGAGTTTGTTGTTACAGTTTGGCCGATAAGTTGTGTCCGATTCTTTGCGACCCCATGGATGGCAGCACGCCAGGCTGTCTCCCAGAGTTTGCTCAAGTTCATGTCCATTGAGTTGGTGATGCCATCCCACCATCTCATCCTCTGCCGCCCCCTTCTCCGGTCCTCAATCTTTCCCAGCTTCGAGGTCTTTTCCAGTGAGTCGGCTCTTCGTATCAGGTGGCCAGTTTCCCAGGGGCGAAGTCCCTACATACAGTGTCTGGAGTTCTTCTGTAAGGAACTTTTGTTTCTTCTCTCCCATGGATTTATCTGTTCAACCCTGTATTTATATCAGCATGGGCTCACAGGTGCCTGTGAAAACCCATTTTCTTTGTCTTGATCATGGAATCGTTCCTTTCAAGCTTAGAGGGATTGTCTAGGTGTGGTTTGGGGTCTGAGTGCATAGTCCTCGATCATTTCTTTTAGCTTTAGGTTTTTTAAATTTTTTTTTTTCTTTATTATGGTGAGAGTCACACAATATAAACTTACTGTTGTAACCATATTTAACTGTACACTTCGTCCAGTTCCACCAAGTACATCCCCATCGTGTGCGACGCTCACCATCACCCGTCTCCCAGATTTTTCACCTTCCTGCACTGCAGCCGAAGAATTGATGCTTTTGAACTGTGGTGTTGGAGAGGACTCTTGAGAGTCCCTTGGACTGCAAGGAGATCCAACCAGTCCATTCTAAAGGAGATCAGCCCTGGGTGTTCTTTGGAAGGAATGATGCTAAAGCTGAAACTCCACTACTTTGGCCACCTCATGAGAAGAGTTGACTCATTGGAAAAGACTCTGATGCTGGGAGGGACTGGGGGCAAGAGGAGAAGGGGACGACAGAGGATGAGATGGCTGGATGGCATCACTGACTCGATGGACGTGAGTTTGAGTGAACTCCGGGAGTTGGTGATGGACAGGGAGGCCTGGCGTACTGCGATTCATGGGGTCGCAAAGAGTCGGACACGACTGAGCGACTGACCTGAACTGAACTGAACACTGCAGCTGGGTCCCCTTTACACACTCAGTCCCCATCGCCCTGCCCTCTCCTGCCCCTGGCAGCCACCAGTGTCCCCTCTGACTCACGAATCTGACTGTTCAGTTCTAGGTGTTTTTTTTAAGCCCACGATAACACGCAGGTCCAATTACTTGCTTGGATTAGGATTTGGGGGCTCTGTCAGTGGCAGGCCCTGGCGATGCCCCTTTGTGGTGGCTGGGGACTTCGGTGCCTCTTTGGGACAAGTAGCGGGCTCAGCGGCCTCCCCACCATCCTGCCTGGAAATCCTGGCCCTGCTCTTACTGCAATGCCTTTGGGAAGGTCAGGGCCCCCGTCCTGCCCGCATCCTGCACAAAGACAGAGGCGGGGATGGGAGAACGTGTCTGTCTCTGCAGCTACCAAAGCTCCTGCTGTTACTTAACGCTGAGGAAGACATCCATCCCAGCTTCCTATGGGACACCGATTTAACTTGTTTGACCTTCACGGGAAATCATTTTTCTTATTTGTTTCAACTTTTTGAGGAGCTGCTTCCTGGGACCCTTTATGGACCACTTGCACGGAGGTGTAACCCTCCCCTGCACACACACACACCCTTTTGTGTTTCTGTGGCTAAGATTTCACTGTACTGTGCTCGGTCGCTGAGTCGTGTCTGACTCTTTGCTAACCCCATGGACTGTAGCCCGCCAGGCTCCTCTGTCCATGGGATTCTCCAGGCAAGAATCCTGGAAGTGGGTTGCCATGCCCTCCTCCAGGGCATCTTCCCAACACAGGGATCGAACCCACATCTCCCAAGTCTCCTGCTTTGCTGGCGGGTGGATTCCTTACCCTGAACCACATGGGGAGCCCACGCCAGTCTTGACCAACAGGGTATTCTGGGTGCCTGCGTTCACGGAATGCTGCACAGCCAGCCCGGACATTGCATGCTCACCTTCTGTTTGTTTTAAAATAAGAACAATTCTCGCCTGCCACATGATAAAATGTGTTTGGGGCAGGATGTCCTCACTGAGTGACCTTGGGCAAAATATATGAGTCGTCGGTGAAATGGAAAGAATAACACCTGTGTCTTCAGGAGGAATTAATGAAAGCTCGGGCTTATGACGCTGCAGGGCTAAAACAATTTATGGTAGCTTATCACAGCCTCACCTATAAAGGCAATTAGAATAAACAGTACATAGGGTTAACCTTCAGGAACCATTTAACTCCCCTCCAGAGGGCTGTGCTCGGCCTTGGGAGGCAGAGATGAATAAAAACGGACTCCTCTGTCTCAGGTCAGCTCAAAAAGTTCAATGGATTCTTGGGTCCGACGGGTGCGGGTTGAGATTTGGCTCTGTTAGGAAAGCAGAGGGCAGAGAGCTGGGCAGGAGGGACCGTCCAGCCTCGCAGACCAGGGTGAACGTGCTGTTCTGAGAAGTCCCCATCCAGGGAGCTCTTGGGGTTCAGGGGTTTGTGCGATCAGAGCACCCCCCTCACCCCCAGGACTCAGCGTGGGGTTAGACTCACTGATACAGGACTGATTCCAGTGGAGGGAGAAAAAGCAAAATCAGGAAAGGGAAAAGGCAATGGGGTCTGGAGGATACTGGGCACACGCTTCCAGGAGTCCTTGTCTCTGGGGGGGGGAAGGGTCACCAGAACATGCTACCCCCCCATAGCGGCCAGGAGCCGCACGTGGCCTGGGGCAGGTCCGCTGCGGCTC
This sequence comes from Bos mutus, assembly GCF_027580195.1. NCBI lineage: Eukaryota > Metazoa > Chordata > Mammalia > Artiodactyla > Bovidae > Bos > Bos mutus. The sequence continues at coordinate 4,847,174 of NC_091635.1, read as the reverse complement.
ATGTGAACCCACTTAGAGGTGCTCCCAGTGGGGCACGTGGGGCTTCCCTGGCGGCTCAGATGGTAAAGAGTCTTCTTGCAGTGTGGGAGACCCGGGTTTGATCCCTGGGTCGGGAAGACACCCCGGAGAAGGGCATGCATGGCAACCCACTCCAGTAGTCTTGCCTGGGAAACCCCATGGACAGAGGAGCCTGGTGGGCTACAGTCAATGGGGTCGTGAAGAGTTGGACACGACTGAGCGACTGATGCTTCTCCCACTTTTCAAGCAGAGCGTGCACACTGGGTGTCAAAGGCTTAGTGTGGAGAAAGCCACGGAGAAGTTGACGAGTAATTTTCTTCTTTTTTGGCTGCCCTGGGTCTTCGTTGCCATGCAGGGCTCTGTCTGTCTGTGGGGACGGGGCTGCTCTCGTCGCGGGGGCTTCCCTTGTTGCCGAGCTCGGGCTGCAGTAGCTGGGCTGCACGGGCTTCCTTGCTGCTCAGCTTGTGGCATCTTCCCAGACCAGGGATTGAACGCCCGTCCCCTGCATTGGCAGGCAGCTTCTTAACCACTGGATGACCAGGGAAGTCCGCTCATGAATAAGATTTTAAAATATTAATTTTATGTTGAAACAATGATATTTGAGATATGTTGGATTAAATAAACATGATTAAAATGAATTTCAGCTGTTTCTTTTTAGTTTTTCAACGCGATTTGAATGTGCTCACTCAGTTGTATCCAACTCTTTGGGACCCCATGGACTGTACCCTGCCAGGCTCCTCTGTCCATGGGATTTCTCAGGCAAGAATACTGGAGTGAGTTGCCATTTCTTTCTCCAGGGGATCTTCCCTACCCAAGGATCTTCCCTACCTGTGTCTCCTGCATCTCCTGCATTGCAGGCAGAGTCTTTACTGCTGAGCCACCGGGGAAGCCTCACCAGAATATTTAAGATTACATAGGAGCTGATGCTTTACTTCTCTTGGTCAGCATTTTCTTGTGTCGGGCACTGTTCTAAGCCTTTTCACCCCCTCCCCACCCCTCTAAGGGACATCCCATCCTTATCCCATGATCGAGACAAGAAAACGGAAACCTGAAGAAATGATGTAAGATCACTCAGCTGTGGTGACGGGATAAATAGAGCTAGATATGTGCCCAGGGTGTCGGTGTCCAGTTCCAAAACCCACCCTCTTGCCCAGTGCCCTCTGTTGTCTTTTAAGATGTTGGTGCTCTTAAAGAACTCACCACATAGCCTCTGAAACAGAAATAAATACTACTATTGTAGGGTTTGAATAGTGCCGTGATCCAGGTATATACAGGAGGCACAGATAATTGGTTCTGATCTTTGAAGGAGTCCTGGCAAGCTTCTAAAAGGAGGTGACATTTGAATGGGGTCTGAAGGTGGTTGGCAGAAAAAGGGATGGGCATTCGAGTAGTGGGCTCCTGTGTGCACAAGCACAGAGGGGAGAGGAAAAGCAGATGCTTTGGGATGTCTGAGAACATCCTTTAGGGGAGAAGCCTTCAGGGAGTTCAGGGGGAGACATGCGAACACGTGCCCGACAGGAGCCTGAGGATCCTGGGCTTAGTGGTTGGGTTGAACTTGATACTGATGGAAAAGGATTTTAAGTAGAGAAACAGCACCACCAGTGGGAGATGGTTTGAGGGTGCTCAGCCTTCTGGGAGGATGGCTTGCGGGCAGTGGGGAAGCCCCTCATTTAGGAGACTGGTCAGGGACCCAAGGGCGAGACCACGAGGACCTGGGCATGAGCGGGAGAGGAGGGTGTGGACTGAGTGGGTGCTGGGTGTGGATCCACAGAGATCGTTGGTGCGGCAGAGGGTGGATTCAAGACGGATCCTGGTGTCTTATCCATGCCGAATAGTCAATGGTGCCACCCAGAAACTGGCAGGAAGAAAGGGAGGGGGCGGGCTTGTGGGTGGTGGGGCGAGCGCTTTTAAACTTTTTAGTTTGTGTTGGGGTATAGGGGATGGACAACGCTGTGATAGTTTCAGGCACACGGCGAAGGGACTCAGCCGTACACACGCACGCATCCACTCTCCCCCAAACTCCCCTCCCATCCAGGCTGCCACACAACACTGAGCAGAGTTCCCTGTGCCGTACGGGAGGTCCTTGTTGGTTATCCGTTTAAAATCTGGCAGTGTGTCCATGTCGACCCCAAACTCCCTAACCATCCCTCCCCTGCCCAATCCTTTCCCTACCCTCAGTCACCATGAGCTTGCTCTGAAGTCTGGGAGTCTGTTTGCGTTTTGTAAATAAGTTCATTTGTATCATTTCTTTCTAGATTCTGCATATAAGAGATGTCAAATGCTATTTCTCCTTCTCTGTCTGACTTTCTGTCTGAGTTACTTCACTCAGCGTGACAACCTCCGGGTCCATCCCATGTTGCTGCACACGGCATTATTTTATTCTTTTTAACAGCTGAGTAATATTCCACTGCATACGTGTACCACATCTCCTTTATCCATTCCTCTGTTGTTGAACATTTTCGCTAGGGAGGAGTGCTTTTAGACAAGATGAGTTTCTGGGAGGGCCCCCTGGGTGAGCTGATTCTGTTAAGTGCTGGAAATAGTCACCTAGGGCTCAGGCCACAGAGGTGGTCAGCTCAGGGCTGACCATGGCTCTCAGTGATTAGGGAGCCCAAGGACGTAGCCTCCTAGTCAGCACACTGCGTATATTATCTCATTTAACCTTCTGAGTCACTTGTGGTGCAGAATCCTAACCATGCAGAAGAGTGAGCAAGAACTGATGCTTTTGAACTGTGGTGTTGGAGAAAGCTTTTGAGACTCCCTTGGACTGCAAGGAGATCCAACCAGTCCATCCTAAAGGAAATCAACCCTGAATATTCACTGGAAGGAATGATGCCGAAGGTGAAACTCCAGTATTTTGGTCATCTGATGCGAACAGCTGACTCATTGGAAAAGTCCCGGATACTGGGAAGGATTGAAGGCAAGAGGGGAAGGGGGCAACAGAGGACGAGATGGTTGGATGGCATCATCGACTCAATGGACGTGAGTTTGAGCAAACTCCGGGAGATAGCGAAGGACAGGGGAGCCTGGTGTGCTGTGGTCCATGGAACGCAAAGTGTCGGACATGACTGAGCGACTGAGCAATAACCGCGATGCAGAAGAGACCGTGAGCTCAGGGAGGGCCACTAGATGGCCGGTGGCCACACAGCTCTTAACCAGGGCCAGGGCTGGAACCTCAGGTTTCCCTCGTCTCTGGGTTTACCCTCGTTCCTCTGCCCATGCTCACCAGGACGTTTTGGAAACAGGACACAGAAGTTTCAGCAATGAGGGACAGAGAGAGTGTGGCTGGATGGCAGGAGAGACGCCGGGAGGCTGTAGCGAGCTCCAGGTTCCCGGGACGAGGAACGTCAGGGCTACAGAGGACTCTTTGTACTTAGCGCTTGGAGTGTCATAGGGTGATGTTTTTACTCGCTAGGTCGTGTCTGACTCTGCGACCCCATGGACTGTAGCCCACCAGGCTCCTCTGTCCATGGAATTTCCCAATCAAGAATACTGGAGTGGGTTGCCATTTCCTCCTCCGGGGGATCTGTCTGACCCAGGGAGTGAACCCCAGTCTCCTGCATTGGCAGGTGGTTCCCTACCACTGAGCCACCCGGGAAGCCCCCTGTCATTGGGTGACCTTGAGCCAAAGCAGTTTTGAGGATGCTGGGCATGGATGGCAGATGCAGAGGCTGGAGCAGTGGCCCGGAGGAGCGGATGCAGCGATTCAGGAAACGCAGCTGCTGGGGAGGTGGGGGAGCAGAGCTGGATCTACCCCGGAGGTAATGAAGCACCAGCCCCTCACTTCCACAGACCCTCCACGCCCTGCACCGGACTGTGTATTTAAACCCTCACGTGTATTTATAACCTCATTGTTTTTCTTAAAGAAGCTGTCCCTCCCTTCAGAAAAATGTCCAAGCTTCAGGCCCAGCAAAACCTGGATCCGTCCTTAGGAGGGGGAGCCGAGTTGAAAGATGGAATTGAGGAGGCAGTCAGCCCAGGAGACAGCTCCTGGCTCTGAGATCCAGGCCTGGCTTTGCCACTTGCCAGCTGCAGACCTGGGCAAGTTATTTAACCTCTGGGCACTTCCCTTTCCTTTTCTGTAAAACAGAAATCATAAAAGTGCCCATCTTCTAAGGTGGTTGAAAAGATTCAGGGGGATGATGTGTACGCAGTGATTTGCTCAGTGCCTTTGCTATGGTTTCCTGTTATATAATATTCTTATTAATATGTATATTCCTGCTGGTGTTCTAAGGATTTGTTTTGTTTTGTTTTCCTGTGGAATTCTCCAGGCAAGAATACTGGAGTGGGTAGCTATTCCCTTCTCCAGGGGGTTTTCCTGACCCAGGGATTGAACCCCCATCTCCTGCATTGGCAGGTGGATTCTTTACCCCTGAGCCACCAGGGAGGCTCATGTAATACTCTTATTAATATGTATATTCCCGCTGGTGTTCTGAGGACTTTTTTTCTCCTGTGTCAGTTTCCTTCAGTGGTCTACGATGGAGACCACGTGTTCTTCAGTTAGTGACCCCATAATCCCAACATTTGTCTCTTTTTATTATTGCCAATTCTAATTTTTATTGTGGGCAACAATAAAAAGGCAAAAGCAAAAAACCAAACCCCTAAAATCTACTGATTGGAGAACTCGGTGATGGACTAGGAGCGAGAGGTTCATGGAAGGACCACAGGCGGGTTTAGCTCTCAGTAAGAGAGTTCTCAGCTAGATGTCTCAGTCGAGTCGTAAAAGGACCCAACAACCCCTTTACTTTGCCTTCCCTGGGGGCTCAGATGGTAAAGAATCTGCCTATAGTGTGGGAGACCCGGGTTCAGTCCCTGGGTCGGGAAGATCCCCTGGCGAAGAGAATGGCTACCCACTCCAGTATGCTTGCCTGGAGAATCCCATGGACAGAGGAGCCTGGTGGGCTACAGCCCGTGGGGTCGCAAAGGGTCAGACACGACTGAGCCACTAACACTTCAATCCTACTATTGGGCGTATTCTCTGAAAAAACCATAATTCAAGAAGACACACGCCCACCCACGCTCACTGCAGCACTGTTTACCATAGCCAGGACATGGGAACAACCTAGATGCCCATCGACAGATAAAGGGATAAAGAAGACATCCTCCCCCACCCCCCCAACCCCCCCAACACAGTGGAACACCACCAGCACCTACAAGGAAGGAAATCGGGTCATCCCACCGTTTGTTTCTGAGGATGGGATCCTGTCCCGGAAGGCGCCTGGAGTCGAGGGCTGTGTTTCAGAAGTTCTAGGTCTGTAGACCATGCAGGGCTGAGGGCCGCGCCCCAAGCCCGGGATGACACGTGCCAGAGCCTGGCTCGCAGGTCTGAGGCTGAGTTCCTGACGCAAAAACCCGGAACGGCCGGAAGTCCGTCCATCTGATGGGCAGTCCTGCCCTTCCCTCGGGCCCCTCTCCTTTTGGAGAGCAGACCTTTCTCACGTGGAGTGAGACCCGAAGGAGGAGAAGGTGGGTCTGGTCCCCGATGGCAAGGGCAGCGCCGAGCATCCCTGGGCAGCCGGTTCCAGGCTGGACCGGGTTGTACTCGCAGGGACAGCTGGTCCGTCTGCGGGCTCCTGCCCCGGGCCCGGGAGCGACAGCTTGGCGGGCTCAGGCCAGGCTCTAGACCCTCCCGGGACCGCTGGAGGCGCGGAGCCCTGGACCGCTTCCCGGAGCGCGGCGCGGCTGTCCTCCGAGCGGCCGCGCGATGGAGCTGTGGCTCCGCCGGCGGCCGCGGCCCCCCGCCGCCCTGCCCGGGAACCGGCGCCCGGCGGCCCGCGCGGCCTAGGGCGGGGGCCCAGCGCCGCTCCCTCCGCGGCGGCCAGCTTCCCGGGCGCACAAAGCCGCCGCTCGGGGCCCAGGGCCTCCCCACGGACAGCCCCCGGCGGAAGAGGCTTGCGTCTTGGGCTCTGTTTTCCCCTCTTTGGCCTGGCCTTACAGAGCACCCTTGCTGCTCCTGATTTGATTCTTCTTAAAACATGTCTTTTTTTCAGCTGTTTATTTGCCTGCGCCGTGTTTGTGCGGCCTCATCAATAGCTGTTTACCAGGTCGGTTACCCCCGAGCCCCGGGGGCATCCTGAAGCCACGCAGTCTCATTCCATCTTTACTCTGATTTGCGTTTGGGAATTGAAGGGAGAAATGGGAGGGCTGGTCTGTTTCCTTTTTTCAAGCTTCTAACCTCTCTCCAAAAAAATCCCTCTTGGGGCTTGTGCTCCGGGAGAAAGGTGTTTGAACACCGAGTTCAAGCGAGCTGGCGGCGATGGAATGTAGGAGAAGAAAAAGAAAAAAGGAGGCTTTTCAAAGATGAACTTTTTTATCCGACTCCAAACCTGCCGCGGTGCGCTTTTATAAAATGCTGAGAAGCACAAAGAAGGAAATAAAAAGCAGTCATGATTTTTCACTTAGAAATGACTTGTATATTTTTGATATTTGGTTTCAAGATTTACTGTTGTTCACTGCACAGGTCTGACCCCACCCCAGCCCCACTCCCCACATAGGATCTGTTTATTCACTTGAGTGGATGTAGCTGAGCTTTTTAATTTAATATGCCGTGTACGTTTTTGCTTGGCCAGCCGGCTTCTGAACCAGTCGCACTGAAGTGGGTCCACTTCTGAAGTTCTGCATGCAGACGGCTGTCAGCTAGGCTTCTGTGTGCACACTTCTTGTGGAGGCCGTGATTCAGACCTCTGGAGGAGGGTGAAGGGCTTGGAGTTTCCAGGGAGGGCAGGATTGCGCAGACGAGACTCCTTGCAAAGACCAGGGTGGCCTGGTTTCCGTTTGCAAAGGGAGCACCCCTTTTCAGATCAACGGGGGACACACAGAGTGGGGTGTCCAAGCCTCTGAGCGCTGAGCTCCCTTCTGGCGCCTCCGGGCCTCTGAACGTAGGCAGGAGGTTTCCCAGGCTGCCTGGGGGCTGGGGGCTGAGAGGCGGGGCTCAGGGGTCACAGAATCAGGCCCCTGTGCCCTTGGAGGACCCCGGGATGAATGCGGAGGGAGTGGTGGGGGTCAGGCGGCTCCTCCCAGGCCCACTCCCCTCCCCTCCGGGGCGGACACGGGGGCGCAGCCGGAGCTGAGGTCTTCTGGCAGCTCCGGGGAGGCCAGGTCCCAGCGCAGGACTCGGCAAGCATGTGCCCACCTGGAGTGGCAGGGGGCAGGGGCAGAAAGAGGAGGGGGTGCTGCCCTCCCTTCTCCTTGGGGGCAGCGGGGTACCTCCCTGAGAGAAGGCAAGCGGTCTTTTCTTTTTCTTTTCTCTTTAAAAGTTTCCCTGCGTCTGCGGTCTCCTGCCACACTCCCTGGCGGCCTCCTAGAGGCACGAGGGGTCATGTGGTTTCTCAGGACTCTGGAAAGAAGCCGCAGGGGGATAGGGACAAAGGGAACAGAGCCCTGATGGGGCAGGGAAGGTGGCCCTTGGACAGGGCGGTGGGGACGGCCCTCCACGGGCACGCTGAGCAGCTCCCAGGCCGCTCTGTGCCCCTGGGCGAATCACAGTGGCTCTCAGCTTCGGTTTGCTCAGCCCTGGATGGAGCGAACGCCCAGCCATCCATCGGAGGGTGGAGGCAAAGCAAGTTGAGAGAGCGGATGGTCATGTCTTCAAAGCTGGTGATTATTCCCTGCTCCCTGTGAGCCAGACGTGGTGCTGAGTGCTCTGTGGAGATGGCGATGGTCCCCTGTTCATTCGCTGCAGACCCCAGAGCTGGCGTTGTCGTGGTCCCCTTGGTGGGGGATGAGGCCGAGAGAGGCCGTGGTCCCTGCCCGAGGTCATCCGGATGTCAGGCACTGCAGCAGAAGCCGGGACCTGGAGCGGGGCTCTGACCTGCTTGGCTGGGTGGTCGGTGCCCGCCTGCCCCCAGAGCACCCTTTCCCCCCGGCGACCCCGCCCGTGTGCCGGTCAGACGGCAGCTCCTCCTGCTTCTGGCCTAGAGCTTTGGGGATCTCTTCCTCTGTAAGTCATGGGACCCATTCTCTGCTTTAGAGACTGCACAGTAAACAACCCTGCCATTTAGAACAAAGGGGCAGCATGTCTGTGATGGCCGTGCTCAGCGTGGTCATGAGACACGGTAACCGTCTCGTCGTGTCTCGTTGCCACTAACAGAGAGGCGCCTCCAAGGATGTGTGTGTCGTGTGCATGAGTGTGTCATGTACACGAACGCGTGTGTGCATCACGTACACGTGTGCACGTGCATGTCACGTGCACGGGTGTCGTGTACCACCTGCATGCACGTGTCATGCAGTCTGTCACATGCATGTGTCATGTATGTGCGTGCACTGCATGTTGTGCACTGCATGTTACATGCATGTGTGTCGTGCGCACACATGTGCCACGTCCATGTGTGTATCGTGTCCACACATGTGTGCACTTGCATGTGTGTGGAGAATCTCACCCCTGGAGGTGGAAGGCACGCTGGTGTTAGAAGCTGTGGCACAGGCAGAGTGAAAGGTCCGCGTGACTTCCGGGACTCCCCAGGCCAGGGAACTCCTGCCCATCTCCTTGCTCCGCGCCTCCGAAGATTCCTTTAAAGAAGATCAAGTCCTTTCATCGGACACTCGGGGCGAGGCCGACAAGGCTATGCAAGGGGTGGCCCTTGGGTGTGGACGAGCTTCGGTTAGAGCAGGACCAGTCAGCAAGGGCTCAGCCATCCTCTTCAGACCATTTCCCCTGTGAGGCTGAGGGTGCCGTCTGATGGGTGATGAGGGGAAGGTGGACTCAGTGGACGAGGGGACCAGGCTCTGCCTTTTGTCTGCAGGTCCCAGAGGCCTTGCGCATCACTGGGGTGTGTTGTCAAGGGGTCATCCTGCTGACAGGAAGGGCATCATATTCCAAACAGCCCTATTTGCATCAGGCCTGTGCTGAGAACGCAGCTTCTTAGGAAACAGAGAAAGACTGCCCTCGGGGAGCTTGTAGTCAAACACTCAAGGGCATGACTATAATGTAAATAGTAGAAAGCTCGTGTTTGTTGACCACATTCTATGCCCAGATGGAGGCGTTCTGCAGAGGTTGTGTTGATACCTTCCACAGTTCCGGAAGGTAGGTATTACACGTTTTATGAGCGAAGAAGCATATTTAGAGAAAGGAAGCAACTTGCCTTAGGTCACACAGCTCACTGGGGGCAGAGTGGAGAATCTGACCCTCGCTGTCTCCCTAGCTACCCGCCGAGTGAGGTTGGCTGGGGCCCTGGGGTGTCCCGCACACACATAGGACTCAGAGGAGCCGGATTACTGCCTTGCTCTCTCCTCTGGAGGTCCTGCTCCAGGTCAGGCTCCCCAGTGGTTGACCCAGCTGGCTGTGGCCGCCTGAGTGGATGGGCCGGGGGCGGGGGTGGTGGATCGCCCTAGGGGCAGAGAGGACAGAGGTGCCTGTGCTTGGCTTCCGAGATTCAATCTCCTGTCTGGCGGTTGTCCAAGAACCAGCTGGACCATTGCGTGCTGCGGTTGGACCCCTCTGGGGTCCCCGCCTCCCCAGGAGGGTCTCCAGGAAACGTCTCCAACAAAGACCTCGCAGACACAAGCTGCTGACTGCATGGGGACAGCTGTGGCACACACCCGAAGGCCTCCGTCTCTGGACACAGCGGGCGCGGAGCACTCCCTATCCTGGCTTTGAACGTCCGCTGCGCTCCTACCAGCCCCGTGACTCGGTTCCAGGGGTGGTTTCCTGCGGGCAGTAGGTGGTTCTCCCACTCGAGATGCAGTTGAAGAAGTTCTTCTCCTTGGATTGATGGCGGAGAAGCAGGCTGACCTGCTGGGCTTACAACCTAAACCTTAGTTGAAAAAAAGTGAGGCCAGACCCTCCCACTGCTTCCTGAAATCCTTCAAGACACGTTCTGGGACTTCCCTGATGGTCCCGTGGTTAAGACGCCGAGCTCCCAATGCAGGGGGAGGCCTGGGTTCAATCCGTGGTCAGGGAACTAAACCCCGCATGCCGCAGCTGATACCAGGCGCAGCCAAGAAAACGTATAAGAAAATACTTGCTGAAAATTCTTAGTGAGAGAGAGCACAAAGCAAAGTAGTTGTTTGCTTGGACCAAATGGACGGTGGAGACATTTGCTTAAGTCAACTGCAGGCTGGACACGCTCTGCACAGACTGTCCTCGAGTGGAGGTGTGTCTTCCACCGGTAACCTGTACCTGGAAGGAGTCTTGATACATGCTTTTTTTTTTTTTTAATGAAATCGTCTTATCGGTCGATCTTCATGGGAGAAATGTATTCGTGTATTGCTCTATTCTACAAATATTTGTTAAGCTTGTACTGTTGGCCTGGCTCTGTGTGACCTACTGAGGAGACAAAGGTCCATTTAGATCAGTGCCCTTGAGGATGGTGCTCAGGTAATGAATAGACAAGGCTTGGGGACAAGTGATTACAGTGACCATGTGGTCAGTGGCTGGACAGGAGTCTGGACTTCTAGGAAAACGATGCTCGGGATAGAGGGAAGACTTCCCCAGGGACAGTCAGTGTCTCGTGACGGTTAAGAGGTGTTCACAGGATGTCTCAGGGAGGAGATGAGACTGGAAGGGCTTCTCAGGCAGAGGGAACAGCGTGTATGGAAGCACAGAGGCTTGATGGAGTTTCTCTAAGGAATGGTAATGTTGTTTAGTCGCTAACTCATGTCCGACTGTCTGTGACCCCATAGACTGTAGCCCGCCAGGCTCCTCCATCCATGAAATTCTCCAGGCAAGAATACTGGAGTGAGTTGCTGTTGCCTTCTCCAAGGAAGGAATGATAATTCTGGGAGGCAAAGGTTTTGAGAAAGAGAATGTGAGACAGTGCATGTAAAATGCATAGCTCTAGGGCCTTCTCTGAGCTTCCCTGGTGGCTCAGATGGTAAAGCATCTGCCTACAATGCGGAGACCCAGGTTCAATCCCTGGGTCCAGAAGATCTCCTGGAGAAGGAAATGGCAACCCACTCCAGTATTCTTGCCTGGAAAATCCCATGGACGGAGGAGCCTGGCGGGCTACAGTCCATGGGGTCGCAAAGAGTCAGACATGACCGAGCGACTTCACACACAAAGAGGCTTCCCTGGTGGTCCAGTGGTTAAGACTCTAGTCTTCCAATGCAGGGGACACAGGTTCAATCCCTGGTCAGGGAACTAAGATCCCACATGCCGCCTGGTGTGGCCAAAACACACAAAATGTTTTTTAAATTATTAATAAAGTATACATAGCTCCATGCCAGGAAATAGCCCTCGAAAAAACATTAGCTCTTATTATCTTTCTAATAAGTTAACTAAGGTCATTCCCCTTCCCCTCTTTGTCAGCGTTTTCTCTTCTTCTCTTGCATGCTTAGTGTATTTCTTGATAATGGGATGAGAAACCTTGGGATGGATAAGTTGCCAAAGGAAAATTTGACATAACTATTTCTCTTTGTGGAACTTTGGGTATTATTTTCAATGTATCCTTATCATATGTTGCTTTGAACTGGGCTGATATGTTTCCTTTCTAGAGTGATTAGAATTTAGCACAGATTGAATCGATGGCTGGAATTTGAGTTTTGGAGATGTGGAATTATGATGAAAAACCAATGTGACTGATGGTAGAAGTGAGTGTGTTTTTCAAATTGCTTTTTCACACCTCTGTTTTTATGTACTCTGTGTGTGTGTGTGTGTGCGCGCGTGCGAACACGTGTGCGTGCTCAGTTGCTCAGTTATGTCCAACTCTTTGAACCTAACTATAGTAACCCATGGATTATAGCCCAGCAGGCTCCTCTGTCCATGGAATTTTCCATGCAAGAATACTGGAGTGTGCCGTTTCCTACTCCAGGGGATATTCCTGACCCAGGGATCGAACCCGCACCTCTTGTGTCTCCTGCATTGGTGGATTCTTTAGCACTTTGCCACCTGGGAAGCCCTATGTACTTCTGAGTTTAGGCTGAAAACCCCTCGGAGGGTATCAGCCATGTATCTTGGCGTTGTGGGGGGGCTTTATTGGGAGGGTGCTGAGGGTTGGGGGAAGCCCAGAGTGGCAGATACAAGGAAGAGACTGAGGAGAGCGTATACAGCCAAGACGCAGAAGACATCCTCTTCCGTGAAATGCTTTTCAAGCTTTCATGTCCAAGCTCTTCTGGGAGATTATAGACACAGGCATGAACTGATACTTGTAGGAGGTCTAGGGTTTGGTCTTGGCAGCCCAGAAGTCTCTTAGAAGTCACCTTCATTGACCCCATCCCACCATGAGATGACACATTGCAGACGATAGTCAGTTTGGGTTTCCCACCGACTCTCATCCCAAACTCAGGCACAAGCTACTAAAGATGTTTGTCTCTGGCTCCTCCTCCCTGTTAAACTGTGGGTCCAGCACAAGTCATTCCAGCCAGAGGATATTATCCATTTCTTCCAGTTGGCTTCTGTGTGCTCAGCACAAATTTTCTCCCCATTTGGGGTAACCCGTGGGCTGCAACCTGCAACATTATTGCAGGCTGTGTTCCTGTATCGTGGGCTCACAGATAGCTCCAGCGGGAAGCTTTTTCATCAAGTGCCTTTACGAGTAGATAGGAGAGGACTTCTGATTCTTTTGTCAGATATGCATGGGAGTGGGCACGAAGGGACAGCCCAGGGAGCTGACGCGCTGGATGAGCATCAAAATGAAGAAAGAAACAAATGTGCAGAGAAAGAGAGAGTTACAGAAAGCCTCACGTCAGCGGCTGGATTCTTTCCTTTTTTTCTGTAAAGTTTCAGCGATTGGGGTGCTTATATTTTAAAGTTACAAGAAATAGGGACTTCCCTGGGGGTCCGGTGCTTAGGACACCACGCTTCCAACGCAGGGGGCGTGGATTCGATCCCTGGTTGGGGAACTAAGATTCCCACGTGGCATTTGGCACGGCCAAAGGATAAAAAAATAACTAATTAAAAAAATAAAGTGCCTTCTTTAAAAAAAAATAAATAAATAAAGTGCAAGGAATAATCTAGCCTGGGTCCTCTCCTGGCCCGTCCGTCCAGCTATCTGCTGGTTCACCGCAGTTGATGGGTCGCGTCGTTAGGACTATCTCCTCGGTCCTTAATGCCCACCCCAGTGAGATTATCTAAACGCGTTTCAGGACCTCTAAGTGGGTAAAGGGTCTCTGAGTGGATTGCTGCACTCTGTGGATTGCAGCAAAACTGCAAGCAGCTGGTTCCCGAGTCGCAGATGGAGGAGAGACGAAGGGAGATGGTTTCATGCTGTCTGAGACAGACCGCACTGGGGACCAGTTTTGGAGACCAGACAGTGTCCCTCCATTTTCCAAATTCTTAAATTAATGAAGAGCAACGGGACTTCCCTGGCGGTCCAGGGGTTAAGACTGTGCCTCCCAAGGCACAGGGTACAGGTTCCATCCCCAGTCGGGGAGCTAGGATCCCAGGTACCCATGGCCAAAAACCCACAGCATGAAGCAGAAGCAACATTGTGACAAATTCAATAGACTTTAAAAAATGGTCCACAAAAAAAAAAAAAAAGAACAAAGGGAGAGAACTTGCTGAAATTCCTACTCTGCTCTCTTCGGGGTGGTTGCGAGAGTTGATTAAAATGACAATGTTTAAAATGACAATGTTTATTTTTGCGGTTGTTTCTGGCATCTAAAGTGTGACGATTAATAGGTTCTCGGCTTCTAGAAGCAGCGAGCAGACTTATCTTTAACTGCGCTGTGCATATGTACAAATAAGTGTTGCTTTTTCTGGTGTGTGTGCGTGTGTGTGTGTGTACCTGGGCCCATGCTTCCTGGCTGGCATATGTATTTATGCACAAATATGTGCAGGACTATAAATAAAAACCACAAATGAATGCCTTAGAGGGAAGCATGAGGGCTGCCCTTTCTGCTTGCTGCTGTCAGCGAGGCAGGCGCCTCTGCTTAGGCAGTGGAATCAGGAAGAGCAGATGCGGGAGGGGCTGGCGGAGGCTGCTGGGGCTCTGGGGGCTTCTGTTGGCCCAGTGGGTGAGTCTTCCTGGTGCTGACTTTAAAGATGAACCCTGATTTTGAGGCTCCAAAGCCATACAGTATGGCCTCAAAGACAGACTCTGGTAATCCTCCACAGGTCTTCCTACGGACAGCGTTTGTCTGGGTCTAAGACCATGTGAAGACTTCCGGGAAGGTAGACTGGGAGGGACCCCTTGTGAGCAGAAACAGTAAGGAATGGAGGGGTCTAGGCCTTCGCGGTCCAGTGGTTACGACTCTGTGCTTCCAACGCAGGGGGCACGGGTTCGACCCCTGATCTGGGAACTAACATCACACATGCTGTGGGGTGCCGCTTGGAGAATTCCATGGACAGAGGAGCCCGGCGGGCTGCAGTCCACTGGGTTGGCAAAAAGTCAGACACGACTGATCGACTAACTAACACTTTCACTTTTCCTTTTGTGTGTGTGTGTGTGTGTGTGTATAACTGACTCGCTTTGCTGTACACCTGAAATTAACACAACATTGTAAATCAGCTATACTACAATTAAAGTTAATTAAAAACAAAAATAGTAAATCAACTCTACTCCAATAAATTTTTTTTAATTTAGCATAGAAAAAATAAAATAAGCAAATCTTAAATGTACACCTCAGTGAATTTTTCTGTATACCTCCATGGAACCACCATTCGAGTCAAGAAATGGAATATTTCCAGCCTTCTGGAAGGTACCGTCTTGTCACCTCTCAGTCAGTAATGCTCCCTCCCTCCTTCTCTTAGCCATTCTATGGTTAATCGTACTGTTAAGGTGGCAAAAGGCAAGGTTTACAGTCTCCCAGCTGAACGGCCCGCAGACAAACCAACAAAGAAAGAAAGGAATATTTTCTTGTGGAGATGTGGCTAGATTTGGTTGGAGTTAAAAATGAAGCTCGGTGGATCCTAAAACCTTTTTGTGGCTGAAATATTTAGACACTGTATTTTAAGAAAACTTTTTACTCATTTGTAGACTTTTATCTGGCCAGGTTTCCATCCTGAGGGTTTTCCTTTCTACTTATCTGACAAACCATAAATTTTCTTTCCTTTAAGGGCAAAACCAACCCTCGAGCACATTTATGGCCCAAGTTTTAAGAGCCGGCGGCCCTTTCTAGCTTGTATCTCTGGTTAAACATGTCTTCTTTTTCTTGGAGCGGTTTTTGCAGAAAGGAGGTGAAGATAATGAATTCCTCTAGGGAGAGCTCCTGCCCGCCCAGCGCGAGAGAGGATGGGGGGAAAGCCCCCTTCGTCAGCTGTGGCCGGCTAGTCACGCTCTGGAAGTCTTCCTCCTGGTTCCACAGAGGTCTTTCTTTATCTACCCTCAGTTGCTTTTTCCTTCTTGGCTTTTGATTCATTCTCCTCTGCATCCTTGAAAGAGTGTCAGATTTTTGGACTTCGAACAATTCGTGTGTAGCAATCCACGTTGATTTTTGTGAGTCTGTTTGTTTCCAGAACTGAAACCTGCTTTCTGATGAGCTGCCCAGCGATTGGTTAATTAGTTGACTTTAGCTTTCCCCCGAGACAAGGTCACAGAGTGTCGGGGGTTGGGGGAGACTTTATGCCCTTCGTGTTGCCTCATGTCTTGTGTTGGGGGTGTTAGCGGTGGGGGATTGGGCTCTGTGACTTGGAAAAGAAATCTACTGAAGTGATCTCCTTCCTGCTTCTTGTCCTGGTGGGGAGAAGATGGGTGAAAACTGTGGTTACCCCTGGAACACAGAGCTGTTTTTCCCATTATGAAGAGCTGACTTGTCGGAAAAGACCCTGATGCTGGGAAAGATTGATGGCAAGAGGAGAAGGGAATGACTGAGGATGAGATGGTTGGATGGCATCATCAATTCAATGGACATGAGTGAACAAACTCTGGGAGACAGTGAAGGACAGGGAAGCCTGGCGTGCTGTGGTCCATGAGGTCACAAAGAGTCAGACACGACTGAGCAACTGAACAACAATAGAATAATCTCATTTGGAGCGTAGAATTTTTTTTTTTTTAATTGAAGTATAGTTGATTTACAATAGTATGGGTTTCAGGTACATAGTAAAATGAGTCAGTCACATACACACACATGCACACACACATATTCTTTGTTTTCAGTTCTTTTCCATTATAGTTTATTACAAAATATTGCATATAGTTTCATGTGCTGTACAGTAAACCTTTTTGTTTACCTATTTGATATGTGTGGTTTTGTGCATCGGTTAATCCCATAATCCCAGTTTAATTCTTTCCCAACCCCTGAGCATAGAGCTTTAAATGCAGGTGATTGTGGACCCAGAGTCCTCCTAATTTCGCATATATTGCGCACCTACCGTGTTCCGGGTCAGACAGCGGGTGTACTGCCAGGGCATTTCTCGGTGTGGTTTTGGTGTTTTCTGGTTTCCAGCACTGCCTGCACAGGGAGCTTTGAGGTGTGGTCTGGTCCTTCCCTCTTTTGGCAAGCCACTTCTCGTTGATTTCCAGAAATGTGATTACAAGTGTTTTCCTGGGTGTAAAGGCCACACACGGTGATGTGGTTTAGGGACCAGCTGCTGGCAAGGCTGATGGGACGTGGGATCACTTCCCGGTCCCTTCGGTTAGGATCGTCTGCAGGCTTTGGATGGGACATGGGAGATGTATTTTTGGAGAGATATAAAGCTCTAAGTCACTTTGCTGACAAAATCTAGTCAAAGCTATGGTTTTTCCAATAGTCATGTACAGATGTGAGAGTTGGACCATAAAGAAAACTGAGTGCTGAAGAATTGGTGCTTTCGAACTGTGGTGCTGGAGAAGACTCTTGAGAGTCCCTTGGACTACAAGGAGAGCAAACCAGTCAGTCCTAAAGGAAATCAACCCTGAATGTTCATTGGAAGGACTGCTGCTGAAGCTCTAATACCTTGGCCACCTGATGCGAAGAGCCAACTCGTTGGAAAAGACTCTCATGCTGGGAAGGATTGAAGGCAGGAGGAGAAGGGGACGGCACAGAATAAGATGGTTGGATAGCATTATGGATACTCAGGGGACATGAATTTGAGGATCTCCAGGAGATGGTGAAGGACAGAGGAGCCTGCCTATGGGGTCACAAAGAGTCAGACACGACTGAGTGACTGAACAACAGTCATGTCCGACTCTCTGGCTCCAAAACACTATTTCAAGAAATCGAGTATACCAGGGCGGGTGGGTGAGCTGGGTGCTGGCCCCAGCTTTTCTGTTACTCGTGTTGAGACTCCGGTCAGGGGCGGGGGCGGGTCTTCATCATCTCTTTGCTTAGTTTTCTTTTCGGTCACATATGGAGAATAATCCTACCCTTCTTATATCACAGAGGTCTTTAGGAAAAAAGACGGTTCAAAGCCCAGAAACGTGTAAAACGTATTTCCCAGTGGTTTGAATGAAACTCCTGACCCCTCCTGAGTCCCGTGATCTTTGTAACAGAGTGTGTGCTCCTCTCTGTACACCCATTTATCCGTCTCATCGTCCTTGTTGTTCAGTCGCTAAGTCATGTCCGACTCTTCGCAACCCCATGGACTGCAGCTCACCAGGCTCCCCTCTACTCCACTATCTCCCTCGCGCCTGTTCCTAGGTCTCCAGGACACGCCTTGGGATCTGTTTCAAGAGAGTGTTTAATACACAACCCTGAAGCCTCTTACAAGCCTCTCTGGGTAACACTTACCTCATTGCACTTTTCAGAAATGAAAAAAAAAAAAGAGAAGAAAATGCCATTTAGCAGACTCATGGTCACCGGGGCTGACAGATGTCACTCAGAATTTTATTATTTAAAGGCACAATGATTTTCCAAATAACCTAAAAATATATAATCCAACCTCTAAATAGTGTCCTGTAACAGAGGCCAGGGAGCCCTGAAGGAAATGAAGTCAGCATCTTGGCAGCCCTTATGTGCTGGTTCAGTGACTTGGAGAACTTGTACTTTCTCTGAGAAACTCGGGCACATGGAACTGTATCAGCTTGCTGAGTGTGTCTGCCAAGGTCTCAGAGAGCGGGGCTGGCTTGGGTGTCTTCCTCTAGTACCTAAGCCAGGGTGACACCTCTTTTATTCACCATAAGGAACTTTGTCCCCATTCTTTTTAAAATTTTGTTGTTCAGTCGCTCCGTCATGTCTGACTCTGCGACCCCATGGACTGCAGCACGCCAGGCTTTCCTTCCTTCACTATCTCCCGGAGTTTGCTGAAACTCATGTCCATTGAGATGTCATCTGACCGTCTCATCCTCTGTCGCCCCCTTCTCCGTTTGCCCTCGATCTTTCCCAGCATCAGAGTCTTTCCCCATAACTCTATTTATTTTTGACCGTGCTGGGTCTTCATTGCTGAAGGGCTCTTCTCTGGCTGCAGTGAACAGGCTCTTCTCCAGCTGTGGTGCACGGGCGTCTCGTCATGGTGGGGTCTCTTGTTGCAGAGTCCGGGCTATAGGGCCCATGGGCTTCAGTAGCTGCAGCTCCCTGGCTCTGGAGCACAGGCTCAGGGGTTGTGGGGCACACGGGCTTAGCTGCTTCGAGGCATGAGGGATCTTCTTGGACCAGTGTCTCCTGCGGCAGCAGGCGGACTCTTCACCACTAAGCCACCGGGGACGCCTGTCTTCTCCCCGTTCTTTGGGAGCGTGGGTGGGGATAGAACGGCCTTCGTACCTTTTGAAAAATCAAGCACCTTCCAGTCTGTCACTTGTTCGGCTGTATTCGGAAGATCCCATCCCGAATCTGGGCAGGTGGGTGGGAGAGACAGTTGTCAAAGGAAAATGAAATGTCTTGAGCACCTACCATCACCCCGGCAGTGTGCTCCCCTCAACCCTCGTGTTATTTATTTATTCCCACTCATTATTTAAGTAGATATTCAACAGTATTGATTTAAACGTTTTAAAAAACATTTATTGATGTGCAGTTGATTTACAATTTTTTTTTTCCCCTCACTGCACCACACAGCTTGTGGGATCTTAGTTCCTCAACCAGGGATCGAATCTGCACCCCCTTGGAAGCATAGAATGAATCTTAACCACAGGACTGCTGCGGAAATCTCAATAGCGTTGATATTTATACCAATTACATGAACACATAATTAATCATAAGTAATCCATTTGTTGGGCTTCCCTGGGGACTTAGACAGTAAAGAATCTGCCTGCGAAGGCAGGAGACATGGGTTCAATCCCCTAGTGGGGAAGATCCCGTGGAGAAGAAAATAACTACCCACTCCAGTATTCTTGCCTGGGAAATCCCATGGGCAGAGGAGCCTGGGGTCTACAGTCCACAGAGTCGCAAAGAGCTACACATGACTTATAGACTAAAACCACCACCACCACCACCCATGGGTTAAACCACCTTGTGAGGATTATGGTCCCATTTTACAGATGAGGAAGTGGAGGCCTGGACATGTTCAGGAACCCACCCTGAGTGTTACAGAGATGGCAGAACCCGTGTTTGAGTCTAGGTGGATCGATTCAGATTTTGGCAATGGCACGAATCTCTTTGCTGTCTCTATATCCTGAACCAGGAGCCCTGGGGCCGCGGGTGGAACCGACAAGGCCGTCTTTCTAGGACTAGGATTTGCAGAACTGGCGTGCCTTGACATGGGGGGGGGGGTGGTATGTGTGGCATTTTCCCCTTGTCCGTGCCCCAGCCTTTCCAAGAAGCCGTCCCCAGGTGTCAGCTCCCGCACCACGTCCGTCCTGCTGGAGGCTCTCTCTCCGGGTCAGTCTCCAGGAAGCATCTCGGGGCGGCTTCCGAGCTGGGGGAGAGGCTGGCCCGGCGGCCAGCCTCTGACTGGCTGTTGTTTGGTTTTCTCTGACTGGATCTTTGTTTCCGTGAAGCCCTCAGCTGCCCAGGCTCTTGCGCCCGGCTTGATCGGGGCCACATGCAGCGCTAGCCTGGTTAAGTCAACACCGTTGGAATATTACCTGTCTGTTAACCTGTCAAGATTGCTTTACGGTCCCCTTTTATCTGCCCCCCCACGGAATTTCCCCTGGAGTTTTCTGCCTGCCTTCCTGCATCCTGCAAAGCTGCCCCTACCCCCGAGTCATTAAATATTGTCAGAGTTCCGCCACTTGCTGCCGCCCTGTTTGCCCACTGCAGATAAACTGGTGTTGGGTCTGTGATCTGGACCAAGGACACTGGGCTCCCGGCCCCAAGAAAGTCGCGGCGACGCCTGCCAGGTGGAGGCGGTGGGGGGCGGGCTGCGGGGTCTTGGGGCTGCCTGAGCCTGCAGTGGGCTGGGGAGGGGCTCCCCGGGCTGCAGCTCAGCCGGTCAGCTCTCTGGCTCTGGGGCCTGGCTGCCTTCCCTGCCTCTTCCTTCCCTCCCTGCCCACTCCACCCTCTCTCTAAACAGCAACTTCATAAACTGGAGGGTCTTTAGGGGAACGTCCAGTTCTAAACCTCGGAGAGCCTCAGACCTGGCTCCGTGCTTTTGGCCTCACACTTGATTGAGTTCAGCGGTTCTTTAGAGATTCACCCTTTTTCCCCCATAACGATGACAGAAGGCTTATAACATCAGATGCACCCTTGTGATCATTTTAAAGTGTACGGGTCAGTGGCCTTAAGGACGTTCACGATGTCGTGCGGCCGTCACCACCGTCTGTTCCAGAAGCTTCCGGAAGGACCGTGGAAGGAAGCCCCGCACCCGTTAGCAGTCACGACCCTCCCTCCCTGCGTCCTTCCTCGTGGACCCTGGCAACCTTGAATCTACTTCCCATCTCTCTGGATTCGCCAGGTCTGGATATTGTGTGCCAACGGTCGCGTGCTCCGTGGCCTTTTGCGTCCGGCTTCTTGTACTTAGCATGGTGGACGTGAGATTCCAGAATTCACTCTTGTTCTCTGCTCAGGGTGAGGACTCCTGCAAAGGACAATGGGGCAGCTGCTGGGGACATCTGGGCTAGGCTTAACCTGGTCCTCAAGTCTTGACCTGAGCTGATCTCCCCGTCACTGGCCTGCTGCTACGGAGACTTCCCGCTGCCTCCTAGGGGAGCTCGTTTGGATGTTCATGGACACCATCGGGCCTCCCTCCCTGCTGGGCTGGGCAGGAGCCACGGGAGCTTCAGGGTCTGGAGCTGCTGGGGTCTGGGGTGGCTGTGTGGGGAAGGGGCCCTCCTGGGCAGCCCTCCACCCCTCCGTGATCCTGCCAAGTGCTGTGGCCCTTCCATCCTTTGGGTCAGAAATGGAACAAGTCCTGGAGCCGATTCCTCGTCGGCCACCCGGGCTCCGCACACTGTGCAGCAGAGCCTCTCTGGATCAGAGAGTCCGTGTAATGTTAGGGCTGTGCGCTTCGAGTTAGCTGGCCCTCTAAATCTTCTCTCTGCCCTCACCTCGCTGCAAGCTCTCGGTTTTTCCTCCTGCAGAACAGGGATGACAGGAGTCCTTAGGTGAGGACTGTAAGAGCATTGGGTGTGCTGGTAACTGTAAAGCACCGTGTTGGGTCTGGCATTTAGCATGTGGACAGTAATGGGTCATTGTTAATAAGATCTGGGATTAAAAAAAATCAGTGCATTCTCCCTTCCACATCAACTTGGGCACCCTTCTAGAATTCTGGCAACTTCTAGAAAGTGCACAGGGCTTTACTGTATCATTTAATTAGATGCGTTTGCTGGCTTTCAATTTGAAAAGCTCCGAACTCAGATCACGGTTTGTTCTGCGACAAGGAGAAAACCTCGCTCCTCTCCGAGTCAGCTACCAGACAGAATGACTCCCGTTTCTGCTTTTTGTTTGTGTGTTTCGCCGTCATTTTGGGGATTTCTGACCTTCTGAGGCTGTTCCTCGCTCATTCCTGTTTCCATTCCAGTAGGCTGACCCTGGGAACGTTGGGGACACGGTGCTCATTAATCTCGAGTGACACGTGTGGGGTCTGGAGAGCATGAAAGAGTTAACATGCATCCTGAGGGCCCAGGCCTTTCGGCTTAGGGCGGACGTGGCTTTGTTTTATTTGCAGCAGGTTTAGTGAAATTCGGTGAAGTTTCCCGAATACCTACTATGTGAGTGTGTGAAGTAGGCTGTGAGAGGCTGGTGGGCCTCTGATGTTGGGTTCCGTTTAGGGCTGGTTTGGGTGGTGCGTGAGGTGTGAGGGACCGTTGCAGAGGGCAACAACAAGGTCCCGCTGCGTAGCGGAGGGGATGACATTCAGTATTCTGGGTAAAAGGGAATGGAGGAGAGAACGGCGAAAAGAACGTCTCTGTGCACACCTGAGCCCCTTGGCTGTGCGGCAGGGGTTGGTGGCGGTGGTGTGTGCTGTGTTTGTCACTCAGTCATGTCCATCTCTTTGTGACCCCAAGGACTGTAGCCCACCAGGCTCCTCTGTCCATGGACTACTCCAGGCAAGAAAATTGGAGTGGATATCCATTCCCTTCTCCAGGGGATCTTCCCAACCCAGGGACTGAACCCAGGTCTCTCACATTGCAGGTGGATTCTTTACTCTCTGAGCCACCAGAATTGGTACCACATTGTAAGTCAACTATACTTCAATATAAAAATAAATGGAAAGAGAAAGAGAATGTGTACAGATAGGTACAACTGAGTCATTTTGCTGTAGAGCAGAGATTAACACAACATTGTAAATCAACTAGCCCTGAGTGAAATGTGCTTTTTCACAAGGGAGGTGTGGGCGGCTCCCCACGCAGAGCCGGGTTCCCCACCTTGGCCAGTGTTCCATAAGCCTCTCAGGGCAGCTGGGCAGACCCAGGTCACGCCTTCCACATACAGGCTCCTTGGACGGTTGCGTCCATTGCTTTGCTTGGCCCTTGGAACTCAACTCACTTTTGTTTCTTACATGATGGAGCTTTTACTTTGAAGTAAAAAAAAAGACCCCACTTCAGTGGGGCAAAAGAGATGCTAGTTTCCTTCTGTTTCTCCCCTCTAACAGTGTGTGTGTGTGTGTGTGTGTGTGCGTGTGTGTGTGTTCTTTCTTTAGGGAGGATGAACCTGTAGATATTTTTCTAAAGTCAGGTTTGAAAATGAAAGTGGGCTTCCCTGGTGGCTCAGACGGTAGAAAATCCACCCGCTGATGCAGGAGACCCAGCTTTGGTCACCGGGTTGGGAAGATCACGGAAACGGCAACCCGTGGTAGTATTCTTACTAAGTCCTGGTTGACATACAGGAAAACCCACCCTTTTCTTGTGTTGAGTGGATCTTCATCTTCAGTGCAAGTCCCCCTTCCTGAACTCGCCCCGAGATTTCAGACTCTATCTGCCTGCAGACTTGAGCGCCCGGGGAGGTACATCTCATGGACTTAGCCCTTGAGGTGCCATCATTTCAAACATGGTCCTGGAGGGGATGGATAAAACAAGGGAAGGAATTTTTTTTTCTTTTTTTCTTTCACGGGAATCAAGTAACAGTTGCTAAGTCTTTGCCCAAATCTCTTAAGGAGGATGCTAAGGAGAGGAGTTCTGAACTGGAGGAGGTGGGTTGTCTGTTGGCAGGAAGGGCTCAGGCAGCCTTGTCCTGGCTCTCTGAGGCTGGCCAGGCTGGAAGTGGGTACACGGAAGACCCCAAGCGACGTGCAGTCAGGATCCAGACGGGGAGGGCGGGCCTGTGGAGCATCGCAGCGAGCTGGGTGACCTTGTCTTTCGCCTGCAAGAGACTGAACCTCCTTTCCTTCTCCAGCCCTGAAAGGAGTCCCCAGGGCCCTGGGCTCTGAGCAGAACTCCGCATCTGCTCGCCACTTATGCCCGAGCCCCCACTCGCTGTGATGCGGAGGGTGTGAGCGAGAGTGGTCCCGGCGCCTCCCAGTTTGCTGGCTCGGGGATCCCGTTCCAGGGGATTTTGTGTCATGTTGCTTGGAAACGAGTGGAAATAGGCCAGTTGCGAACCACGCGGGGCTCCCGGGGCTTCCTGGTTCCCTGACTGTGCCCGTGTTCCCATCAAGGAGGGACAGAGCAGAGTTCTCTACACTCAGATAAGCTGCCTTCAAGGAAGGAGAGGAGAGAGGAGGAGGCAGGAAGCCCCTCTGTCTTCTCCACCCCGGGGCTTGATTCCCCCTGGGGGGCAGGCAGGCGATGCTCTTGCCCTTCATGCCCTTCGGGGGATGCAGCCTCATTTCTGCGTGCACCTTGGTGAGGATGGTGGTATAGCTGGGCCGACGTGCACCTCGGTGGCGGCTGCTGGTGGGGGAACCAACAGGCTGGTCAGACAAAAGGGAGGGAGCTTCAGGAGGCCCCAGGGAACAGCTTTCTCTCCTCCCAGCAGCTCACAGGCTCAGAGCCACATCCTGGCTGAGCCATAGAGCCTCCAGCTTCTCTGGGGCCAAGGCTGAGTCACCACGAATCCCCCACAGTGCTGGCAGCGGCTGCTTAAAGAGACCCCGGACTGAAATCAAAGGTGGGGTTCTCCCCCTTCATGGATCACAGCCTTGTCGTGAAGCCAGAGCAGTCGACCCACTCCGATGGAGGAGGACAGAGGAGCCTGTTGGGCTGCAGTTCGTGGGGTCGCAGAGAGTCGGATACGACTGGGCCACCAGAGGAGGCTTTCCCTGGAATCGAGCTAGATCAGGGTGTGCGAAGGGTCAGAGTCTATGGGAAGAGCCCAGGCCTGTCTGCCGGGGAAGAGAGGAGGCTGGCCTCTGCCTGTGGCTTTGCTATGGGAGGGAGTGCTCAGAGAGAACTCTGTGGACTTAAGCCCTATCCCTTTATTTTAAGCAGTCCTCCTGATGAAACAGGTTATCACTTAGAGCTGTCATTCAATGAAGTCCCTAAAAATGCAGTTTCATACTTAAGCGTCCGAGGAGTCACAGGGAAATGGACCCATTGTACAGATGAGGAAGGGACGCGTTGGGTGGGGCTTCCCAGGTGGCTCAGTGGTAAAGTATCCGCCTGCCAATGCAGGAGACACAGGCAATGTGGGTTCCATCCCTGGGTTGGGCCGATCCTCTGGAGGAGAGCATGACAACCCACTCCAGTATCTTGCCTGGAGAATCCCATGGACAGAGGAGCCTGGCAGGCTGCAGTCCATGGGGTCACAAAGAGTCGGACACGACTGAGGGACTGAGCACAGCACACGAGCTTAGAAGGATGAACTCAACGCAAGTCAAGAGCCGATCAACAGTTGCGTCTTCGGGTTTCATCTCTACCCTTGCAGGACAAGTTCGTGTGTTAGCGAGGCTGGTCCACCTGGGTTCTCAACCCTCCCAGGGGCTCTTTTCAATTTGTAGCAGCAGATTCATTCCTCTGTCTGTCAGGTGAATGCTGGTCTCATCCACTGGCCTGGGGAGGTGGGTGGTTTCTGACCACATTCTGTCTCCAAAACCTGGCACAGAACAGGCTCTTTAATTGTTAAATGTGTGAATGGACAGATGATCCCAGGACTCCTGTGTCCACCTTTCAGCCATCTGGTAGACCCCAGCCTCCTGCCCCGGTTGGGTGCATGTGGAATAAGGCCCTCTGAACATGGGTGGCTGAGTCCAGCTCCATCCTGGAGATTGGCAGAGAGCTCAGCTGTGCCCTGCACAGCCCCCAGCCAGCCTA
The DNA here is from genome assembly GCF_027580195.1 of Bos mutus. Classification (NCBI taxonomy): domain Eukaryota; kingdom Metazoa; phylum Chordata; class Mammalia; order Artiodactyla; family Bovidae; genus Bos; species Bos mutus. The sequence continues at coordinate 4,821,861 of NC_091635.1, read as the reverse complement.
TGCCATCTGTTTGCTGCAGCCTGAAGCCTTGGGTGGCGTCCAGTGATATTGTGGTTTCCCTTCCCCTTCCCTACCTCTTGCTGCCCATCTCTAGGTGGGCACAGTAAGGAGCACTGGTAAGAGGAACCCAGGGGTTAAACCAGTCCTATTCTGGGAGCCTGGAGTGGGTAGCGACAAACTAGTCCCAAACCAAAGGGACTGAAGCGCTCTCGAGTCCTTACCGGTGTTTGCTTACAGTACACGTAACGATGCTGCAGCATCCGCCCTGCGTCTCTGTTGCCGTTCAGTCGCTAGGTCCTGTCCGACTCTTTGCGACCCCATGGACTGCAGCACACCACACTTCCCTGTCCTCCACTGTCTCCCGGAGTTTGCCCAAACTCATGTCCACTGAGTCAGTGATGCTCTCCAACCATCTCATCCTCTGCTGCCCCCTTCTCCTCCTGCCTTCAATCTTGTCCAGCATCAGGGTCTTTTCCAGTAAATCATCTCTTCACCTCAGGTGGCCAAAGTATTAGAGCTTCAGCATCAGTCCTTCCAATGAATATTCAGGGTTGATTTCCTTTAGGACGGACTGGTTTGAAGTCCACCTGGCCTTGGCTGGAATCAGAACCCCTGAGAAAAGAGTCACATGGTTTGTTTATCCTGTGACACGGCCCGGGGTGGTGTCTGGATCCAGGCTCCCCGAGTTTGCGTCCTGGCTAAGGCGTGGGTGACCCAGCCTCTAGAGGGTCTTAAAGGAAGCTCTCTGCTTTCCTGGTCCCCTTCTCCCTCAGAGGTGGAGTCTGGGTCCCCCCTGTAAGAGCGTGCCTTTTGCGCATGCTGGAACACCGTGGTTATTCCTACATGTCAGGCTTCATTTGCTGCAAGTTTTATTTGAGCCCAGCAGCCTGTTTTATTTGGGCTTCCCTGGTGGCTCAGATGTTAAAGAACCCGACTGCCAATGCAGGAAGACCTGGGTTCAATTCCTGAGTCGGGAATATCCCCTGGAGAAGAGAATGGCAACTCACTCCAGTATTCTTGCCTGGGAAATCCATGGGGTCGCAAAGAATCAGATACAGCTGAGCGACTTACACACACACACACACAGCCTGTTTTGCTTACAGGATGAAGGTCTGTCCGTAGTTCTTCTCTCTGTTGAAGTGTGTGCTGCCCGAATACACATAAGTGTTCATGATGGAAACAGACACGACACTGAGGGAATACGGCTGAAAGCTCAGGGCTTTGGTCGAGCTTCATGGAAGTGTGGTCACTTTTACAGATTCCACGTCACAATCTAACACACGCTGACACCCTCACAAGATTCGAATCCTAAGGTCTGCTCTTATAATGGCTCAAGTTGTAATTTAAGCTTGATAGGTCGAATTGGCTACATGTCAGAGATCTCTCGGGTTTCCCTACTGGCTCAGAGGATAAAGAATCTGCTTGCAACGCAGGAGACCTGGGTTCGATTCCTGGGGCAGGAAGATTCCATGGAGAAGGAAATGGCAACCCATTCCAGTATTCTTGCCCGGAAAATTGCATGGACAGAGGAGCCTGGCAAGCTACAGGGGATCGCAAAGAGTTGGATACAACTGAGCGGCTAATACTTTGACTTTCAGAGATCTCTGATTTGGTTTACAAAGACTCTATTAGCAGAAATGGGCTGCTTCACCCTGGAAGATGCAGGCTGGAACAATGGTGCTTTGCATTTTAAAATTTCCTTAATTAAAAAAAAAATTTTGGCGGCACCTTGCAGCATGTGAGATCTAAGTTCCTTGACCGGGGACTGAACTTGCGCCCCCTGAATTTGAAGGCAGTGTCTTAACCACTGGACCGCCAGGGAAGTCCCAGTGCTTTGCTTTCTAAGGCTTTGTTCTCTGTGCAGTAACTCCTTCTTGAGTGACTACAGTACTTCATCAATAAACAGGAGAAAGTGTCTCCTTTGTTTTAAAGTCTGTTTTTTTGTTTGTTTGTTTTCCTTCCTTGGACTCATATTCTCTATGCTGTCCCCTGGCTGAAGTCTTCTCCTCCATAACGGCCAGGGGACCACCTGGCAGGAGGGGGACGGGAATGTCCTCTGGGCAGACCTTGTATCCTGTAACCAGTTAGACTTTTCTCTTCCCTGAGCAGAACCTCCTGAGGTTTCTGGGTGGAATTCAGAAGTGAAGTAGGTTCTCCCAGCCACTGGAGCAAACCACAGAGTCCCCAGGGAGATAAAAAAGTCCAAGTTCCTGGGCATTGTCCTCCTGGGAATGGACCTGGCACCCGTGGCCTCAGAGACTTGATCACTCCTGACCTGAAGCCGTGGCCTTCACCAGAATGACAATATCGAAAATATCAGGGCAAAGGAAACTTCTCACGGGGCAGCCCTTTCTCCTCCTCTTCTCAACTTCCTGTTGTTTTTTAATCAGCTGCCTTTAGAGAAGAGACTCTTACTTTAAAGCCGCGTTTCCCCCTCTAAGAGGTGGTGGTGTGTATTAATTCAAGCTGAGTTTGGCATGGAGGAGTGTTCCCTCTGACCAGTAGCTTGTTTTTTCTTTTGCTTTGCTTTTCTCTTTGCAACCCAGGATGGCACTTAAGAATTCCCCAGCATGGGGTAGGTCTCATTTTTCTAAATCTACCCTGCCTCCCTTTTTTTTTCCCTCCAGTCATCTCAAATATAGAGCATTTTCCTGCACACAGGAACAGGGTATTTTGCACTGAAGAACGGCGTCTCCAAATAAAATACAGACGTCTTTTGGAAGAGTGACCATGCCGTGGTTGTCATGCTGGGCAGGTTCCTGGTTCAAGCTCACTCTGAACCATTTCTAGACAGGCAAGCAGTTTTGTAGTCTCTCCCCCTCCCCCCGTTCCTTTCAGCACCAGAATTGAAAAAAAAAAAAAAAGAGGCATATAACTTTGCTGACTATTAAATCCTTTTGTCCTGCCTGGTACACGCGTTACTGCACAAGCCTGCTTGGAGCTTGCCCTTCCGGGAGTCTCAGGAGAGACTACAGAGAGACGAGAAGGAAACTGAACTCGGTGGGAGGAGTTGCCCCTGAACCCTGAAAGTCGTTCCTGAAACGCTGAAGCCTGAAGCTCTCACTGTGTGTCAGACCCAAAGAGTAGGGCCAGCGGGAATGGGAGAGAATGAAGGTCTGATCTGGGGGTGCCTCTTGAAGAGGATCAGTCTGGTTTTGAGATTGGGGGTGATTGTCTTGGAAGTCCAGTGACTTTTTTCCGCTGTCTCTCTAGAGTAGTAGTCCCCCACTTTTTGGCACAGGGACCACTTTCGTGGAAGACAGTTTTTCCACGGACTGTGTGGGGGATGGTTTGAGGATTCAAGTGCATTGCATTTGTTGGGCACTTTATGTCTTATTAGGTTATTATTACATCATAATACATTATATTTGTTATTATTACATCAGCTCCACCTCAGATCATCAGGCATTAGATCCCAGAGGTTGAGGACCCCTGCTCTAGAGTATGAAAGAGTTGGTTTACTGAGTCAGTCTTTTCTGGTCCCAAGTGAATCTAAGGTAAAATTATTCCTCTGTTGGGAGGAGGCTGGTGGGCTCAGGCTTTCAGGAGAGTATGGCCCAATGAATGGAGACTCTTCACCTGCTCGTGGTGCACTTCCAGAATTTATCCTGATGCTGTCTCAGACAGGTGCACACAACAATGACGTTTGTCCATCTGACACTTATGGAAATGCCCTTTGAATGGAGGGTCTCACTCACTGATCCCACCCAGCGCTAGGGAGCTGTTGAAAATGCTGTCGGAGACTTCTGTTGATAAAGAAATATTGTATGTCCATGATGTAGGGTTGAGTAAAAAGGATCTGTTTAAAAATTATACTGGTGTGCTACACGGTGGTACCCCAGACTGGGTCCTGGAACCGAAACAAAGACGTGGGCCAAAAAGCTAGGGTGATCCAGATAAAATCTGTGTTTAACAGAAAGGTACTGATGTTAATTTCTTAATTTTGACAAATAGCCATGGTTATGTAAAATGTTCATACCATTTTATCCTTCATGGGTCAAGGATAGACAGGAACTCTGTATGACCTCGGCAACTTTTCTGTTTATCTAAAAATATTCCAAAATAAAAAAGTTTTTTTTTTTTTTAAAGCATATGAAAACACTTAAAATTTTTGGAAGGATTTTTAGCGAAAGATTAACAGATTACCTCTGAGTGCTGTGATTATAAGTGATCTTAGTTTTCCAGTTTACAATGAGAGTTATTTTGGGTTAAAAAAAAATCGATAAAGTTCATTCCCTCTGGTGAAGGAGATTAGCATACAAATATAATTTGTTGTTATCATTGTTCTTATCCCCCGGCCTATCTCCCTCGCCATTATATTTCTTTTTTATTGGATTGAGTTTTATTTTTGGCTGTGCTGTCTTTGTTGCCATTCTGGCTTTTCTCTAGTTGCAGCGAGCAGGGGCTTCAGTGGCCTGGCGCCCGGGTGTAGTTGCTCTGTGCAAGTGGGATCTTCCTGGACTAGGGATCGAACCCGTGTTTCCTGCATTGGCAGGCGGATCCTTTATCCCTGAGCCACTGGGGAAGCCCTCTCCTTTAGATTTCCTGTAGATCCTTTAGGGTTTAAGTTCTCCCTTCTGGGCGCAGCCAGACAGGGAAGATCACCTATGATGACAAAGCATAGGATGAAGTCCCTCTGGAATCAGAGAGGCCTGTGTTTGAATTCATCTCTTACCAGCTGTGTGGTCTTGCTGAATTACTTGCTTTGTCTGTGGATCATTTTTTAAAACACCTGTACAATGGGTTTAATGACCCAGGTCTCACCAGTCCACTTTTAAGAGCTAATTGAAATGATACTGCGTGGCTCACAGTGGGTGCCTTGGTGGTCTCGGTCCCTAAGAGAATCTTCTGTTTGATGTTTCTTACCCCGAACACACCTTTTCTGAAAACTTGCACACTAAGCATTACTACTTCTGTGATAGAGGAGAGGGTGAATTATATTTATTTGTTAGTTCACTTAATAAGAATTTATGGGCTGTTACTCAAACATCGGGTGTTTGAGAATCATGATTTTGCTGTTCCCGTCTCATTCCCACTGTCCCGTGTTCCGTGCCTGGATAATCTTTGCGGGTTGCGTTTGTATATGTTGTGTCTAAATTAGGCTGGTTGGAAAAAATCCTTAATAGGTGTGATTTTTTTTTTTTCCCTCTCCCTCTCAGCCCAGATTCCCTCATAAAGGTGCATTGACTTCCAATGTCCTTGTCCCACCTTATTTCCAAGTGCTAATCTCTGCGGCTCCCTGGGGAGGGAGGCGTGGCCATTGTCCCTGGTGGTGACTGATTAAAGGTACTTCTGTAAACTTGCCTGTCCAGGCAGAGTGACCCCAGGATTCTCAACTTAAGAGTTGGAGCCTGTGGCTCTCCTGCAAAGAATCGAATGGTCTGCCCTTCTGGAAACCAGACCACTTACAGTCTGAGCCCAGCTGGGCCACCGCTGCCCTCTCTGGAAAGGTCACTAGAGCCTGTCCGAACTCCCCCTCCTTCGTAATAGCATAGGGGCTGCTGAATTTCCTGGGTCTGATGTTCTCTGATTCTGGAACATTTGGCAAGAAAAGATACCATCCTCGCTCACCTTCCAGAACACAAAACAAAAAATGCCAACATAAGAGGCTCAGAGGCTTTGAACATCCATTCAAGAAGATGTTTATTTAACATTGGCTAAAAATGTACTACTTTACCTTTGAAAAAAAAAATTAAATGACTTGGAGAACTTCAAAGCCTTTCCTCTCCCCTCTGCTTTCCAGGAGGAGAAATATTTTTCAAAGTCATTTGAATTTTAAAGAGGAGGGCCCCAGAAGCCCTTGGGATGGAGATCTGTGAGTCAGTCAATTATTTTTCAGAAAGTGGTTTTATGCACAGCTTGAAACGGAGACCCTTCCCCTGTCCCGTGTCGTTCCCCACTTCCTTTCCTATTTTTAATTTCTCACTTCAACCCTGTACATGTGCTGAGAAACTTAATCCATTTGTTTCTGATTCATTTACACTTAACTCATCAAAATGCTATTTAGGGAGAGTATTTCGAGTCCGGGAGGTGCCAAATCCTAGGAGCAGGAAATTGTGTCTTGTGCAGAGGAACTGACTGCAGACCCAGGCTGCTCTGACTCTGCTCCTGAGCCAGACCCCAGAGCGAATCTCTGTGTCCGGTGCCTCTGAACGCAGCCCAAGGGCCTCTTGTGCTTTGCCTTCTTCTTGACTCTCTCCAGCCTCCTAACTCTGCACACCGTGGGTTTGTGTGAATAGCTCTGAAAACTCACCACATCAATGTTCTTTTCATATGAAGCTGTTTGAGATGCACTTCATCCCCCTCCCAAATTTTATTATGGAACATTACAAATATGTGTAAAAATTGAAAGAATTATGCACCGAGCACCCACAGATACCCACTGCATCGATTCCATTACTGACTTGCTGGACTTGTGTTATTATATATCCGGCTTAATTTCCAGGCGTCTCTCTGTCTCATTTTTTTGGTGCTTTCAAAGTAAGTGACATGCATGGGTACACTTTCCTCCAAATACTACAGCATTCATCATTATTACTGTTCAGTTGCTAAATTGTGTCTGACTCCCACTGTCTGCAGCACACCAGGCTTCCCTGTCCTTCACTGTCTCCCAGAATTTGCTCAAACTCATGTCCATTGAGTCAATGATGCCATCCAACCATCTCACCCTCTGTCACCCCCTTCTCCTTTTGCCCTCAATCTTTCCCAGCATCAGGGTCTTTTCCAGTGATTTGGCTCTTCATATCAGGTGGCCAAATTATTGGAGTTTCAGCTTCAGCATCAGTCCATCCAATGAATATTTAGGACTAACTTCCTTTAGGATGGACTGGTTGAATCTCCTTGCAGTCCAAGGGACTCTCAAGAATCTTCTCCAGCACCACGGTTCAAAAGCATCAGTTCTTTGGCTCTCAGCCTTCTTTATGGTCCAACTCTCACAGAGTTGCCTTTTCCCCTCTTGGAAGTTTTTTAATCCATTTATTCAGAAACAGTGTCTTAAGGATCTGCTTTTCCCACAGTGCTAAGTGGGAGGCTGCGGGCAGTTTGGAAGTAGAAAAGACGTGGTTCCTGCCTTGGGGTACTCTGTCTGTTCGCGAAAGATGAATGAAAGCAGCTAAACTTGCAGGCAGGAGGTCAGGCTGGGAGAGATTTGAGGGAAGGAGTGCACACTGTCGCTTGTCACCTGCGTGACCCGGCCTTGACCCAGAGCCTCCACGTGTTCGTCTGTGCAGTGGGGTTGTGATGGGTCCACCTCACAAGGTGGTTGGTTGTGGGGATTCGAAAGCCTGCCCAGAAGGTCCTGAGCCTCATGCCTGTGCAGAGCGCTCACTCAAGAAGGGACAGCCTGCAGAATCATTGCGTTTGCAGGTCTGTTCAGTCTGGGACTCCAAAGCCATTAAACTCCATTGGGTAAGTTGGGTCTCTCCCAGAAAGGTATACATTCCTTAAAAGCTGGGATCATCTCGTCTGATTTTTCTGGGCCCCACCCTGAGGGTACTGCAGACCCAGTGGATGCTCCTTAATTGTGGAATTCAGGTGTAAGGGCTTAAAAAAAAAAAAACGAAAAGGAAACATAAACCCCACCATGGGTGTGGCATTGGCCCTGCCTGCAGACCTGGATAATCTCAGACAGGCTCTTCAGACCAGCGTTTTAAAATCTCAGCGGATGCTGAGATTTGATGATCCTCTTGGACTGTGCTTCCTGCCCAGCCCCAGGCGGCTGGGTCTCCCGCTCTGAGTCTGGCCTCTTCTTGGTAACGGCGACTGTAAATAATCAGCGCGAGATGCCTACAGGCAAGGAGCCTCGGTGAAGGATGGAGTCCCTGACCCCTTCTAAGAATGTGCGGAGGGAGATGGTGCGTGGGCGCAGTCGTCTTCGGCGCTCAGTTCACCACGGCGCAGCCTCGCAGGGCTCCGGACCTCAGGCCTCTGCCGCTGCTTCACCGCCTCCACGCCTGTCCCGCTGCCTCCTGTCTCCACCGCGCCTAAATTCTAACAGCTGGGCCGGGTGTCAGAGGCAGAGAACCGTCTGGACTCCCCTCCCGGCCTCCCGCTCCATCACTCCCTTTTGCTCCAAGATTGAGTAAGAGACCTTGGCGCGGAGCTGGGCAAGACAACTCAATTGTTTGAACTTGCAGAGAGGGGGTGGGGGGGGAGGTGGGTTCTCGTCTGCCAGTGACTCACGGACCCATTCCCCTTCCCGCCCACCCCCCCGCCCCACCCTGCCCTCCGAAAGTTCAAAAACCCCAATACACAACCAGCAACAAAACCACAAGAAAGTGGCCCCCTCGTCTGCTCACACGTGTGCCTGGAGTTCAGAAACCCCTGGAGAGAGCTTGCTTGGAGCGAGTCCCTCCTGCTCTCTGTTGGGCCCTGTTCTGTGGCCCCCGCACCCCGCCTTAGGGGCTTGCTGCTTGGAGACAGGGCGTGACTCCGCGGGCCAGGGGACCGGGTCCCCGCCCACCGGCCGTGCCCCCTGCCCACCCGGCCCCCCCAACCCCTCCACCGCGTCCGTCCTCTGGGGTCCCTTCTCGACGGAGCTTTGAGAACAGCTTCTCCTCTGTTTCCTGGCCTCCGCGGGCGGGAGCTGGAGCTGGGGCAGATCGTGTAACCCGTCCAGGCTTCATTCCTATGCAAGACAGGTAGGCTGCAGGCTCTAACAGGCCGCCAGCCAGGCTCCACCGGGCCTCGGCACCAGTGGAAATTTAAAAAAAAAAGAGTGAGCAGGAGGAGTGAGCAAGAGAGAGGGATTATTTTGTTTCAACGTGTTTGAAAGCGGGATCTGTGGCCAGTTGGTTTTTTTTTTTCTCCCCCCTCCTCCTTATTTACACAGTCTGTTCAGAGACACACCAAGGCGTGTTCGCATTGGGTGTTTGTTTCGGAGGCCAGCCAAGGATTCCAGCTCTGCGTGTTGGCACTGCCACCTCGGCGGCACCAGGAGGCCCGGCCGGTCACAAGACCTCACGGGGCCTCCTTGCTCTAGGCTTATCCTCTGTTCACCTCCCCTGCCCCCACTTCGTGGGTGCCCGGCAACCTCGGGGCCACAGAAAGTGGGGGTGCCCCTTGGGGGGACTTCATCTTCACAACGAGGGCTTTCGGAGGAGGCCTGGGCAGGGGTGCCGTGGGCGGGAGAGATGGAGAGAAAGGCCGGGGGTACAGACACGGGGGTCAGTGCTTTTCTAGAAGGGTCTGGATTCCCCGAGGGCCTCTGATGAAACTTGCAAGGGGTGGACTAGCTCCAGGTCTGGGGAGGTAAGCGGTGGCCCGAGCCCCCTGGAAATCTGTGTAAGGGATGTTCTCCTGGGGACGATGAGCTGGAATCAGACTTGTCTGGGGAGGTAGGAGCGAACGCAGAGCCTGCCAGCGCTGCAGTCCAGGCCCTGGCCAAGCCAAGTGGGATGCCGCGTCAGCACCCTCTGGGAGCTGGAAGTGCAGACTCGTGCCCCACCCAGACCTGCTGGATGGGAACCTGCATTTGAACCAGATGCCCAGGGTGTTCAGGGGTACCCAAAAGCAGAGCTCTGGGCCCACAGTTCCCCAGGGGAGTTCCCTGGCAGCTTCTTCATGTCTCAGGATGCCCGTCTCTCTGTCTTTCCTGGACACAGGGGTCCTTTGGAGAATGTCACAGAATGTACATTCTGCTCTCACGGTCCCCTAGCTTTGGAGATGCATAGATTTGCTGGGGGAAGTCTCAGAAGTTTTGGAGGAAATGAAAGTGTTGGTCGCTCAGTCGTGTCTGACTTGTTGCGGCCCCATGGACTGTAGCCCGTCAGGCGCCTCTGTCTGTGGAACTCTCCAGGCCAGAATACTGGAGTGGGTAGCCATTCCTTTCTCCAGGGGATCTTCCCGACTGAGAGATCAAAGCCGCATCTCCTGCATTGCAGGCAGATCCTTTACCGTTTGAGCCACCAGGGAAGCCTTACCTTTGTTGTAGGTAGGAGGAGAAACAGTTGTTACAACGTGAACTCAGGCTAAACACCTGGGTTTTGCTTGGGGCTCAGCGGCTTACTAGGGGTGTGACCTTTGCTGCTCTACAGCTGCTCTGTGCCTTGGTTTTGCTTTCTTTAAAATGGGAAGAGTGATAATTGCCAGATAGATTCGGGGTGAAGTTTGTATCATTTAATACTGATTTATGTGAGAACAGTGCCTGGAATGCAGAAACCCCTTAAGAAATATTGGCCAGCTAATAATTTTGAGTCTTATTTCCTTGGGGTCACTGTTTCCCCAGTCTTCTAGATGAATAATCCCAAACCCAGAGGTGCATCAAAATCACCCAAGTAGCCCTTTTAAAAACACAGTTTCCAGAGCCCCACACTGGACCTACTCAGTCAGTCTGTAGCAGAAAAGCCCGGTAATTTGCATTTTGTAAGTTCCTGGGGTTGATTCCAAGGCAGCAAGCCTTTTCTTAAGTGGCCGGGGAGCAGCCACTCTAGAGCTGGTTTTCTGTAGCCGAGTAAGGCCACCCCCAGGGGCCCACACTGGTGTAAGCCTACCACTTCTGTAGGGTGCGTGCAGTCCGCTCCAGGGCCTGCAGTTAGTGGAAGGACCTTTCCTCTGCCCCTCAGCTTCCTCACCTATCAAATGAGGGAACCAGGCTGTGTGGTCCTTGGATCAGCCATGTCAGCATCACTTGGGACTTGCTGGAAATGCAGACTCTCAGGCCCCACCCCAGACCTGCTGAATCAGAATCTGCATGTTAACAAGATCCTTGGGAGATTCTTGTTAAAACAACAAAAGCAGCACCTCTCCAGAAAAAGTTGAAAAAAAATCAAATTTGCTGGAGTCAAATGCCTTCTTTCTTTCAGTCTTTCTTTTTTTTGCAAATTGAAATCTTTTTATTTTTGCTATTAAATCTAATGGCAATTCATAATTTAAAAGATTTCTGTTTCTATTTGTTTTAATGAATTAGCAGTAAATGAGCTTTTAATAACTAGCATGAACCACTCATATTTTTTTTTAATTAACGAGAATATAATAAAAATGGTAGAAGAAAATAATTGGGGGAACTTACTATTTTCAAATGAATACATTCTACACCATTTTGTAGTCACATGGGATTCAAAAGCAATCTTTGAACCATCTCCCTCTCCTACCAAAATGGAACCTGTGCTCTAAATAAATGTCCCTCTTGTTGAAAGGAGAGCTGAGTGAAGCTGAGGAAGGTGGTATGTTGGTGAACACTGACTGAGTGACCGTCTGTTATCCATCCATCCTGGAAAGAAGAAATGGGCTTCAGGAGCCTTGGGAATTATGGTCGGATTCATGGGACCGTTGCCTGATGTTGAAGCTTGTGAGTTCCTGGGAAGGTTTGCAGGGATAAGTACCCTTTGGACAGGCTTTTCTGGAGTCTGTTAAGATCAGACTGATTGCTCTGCATTCATTTTGTAAATGCATATCTAGGTGCCAGCTCTGTGCTAAGTTCGGGTACCAGTAAGCTGAGCATCACTTGTAGGAGGCAGTGGTTCGGTACTGCTGCTGTGTGTATTCAGGTTTCTCATCACTAAGGAGAGGCATCCGTGCCTGCCTGCACACAGAGCTTTGCATGGACAGGAGGGGCACTCTGGCAAGCTGATGGCCTTGCAAAGGTGAATCAGTTACCAACAGCTATATAACAAACCACCTTTAAACGTAGTGGCTTAAAACAGCCACTGTTTTATTGTTTGTGTTTCTGGAATCTGGGCTGGGCTTGGCTGGGTGGTTCATCTGTTGGTCTGGATGGTAATTGCTTGGGGAGTTTCATTCAGCTGGAAGCTGGCCTCAGCGGGGTCCCAGGACACTGGGTCTCTCGCTTTTTTTTTTTTTTTTCCTGATCATTTCAAGGCTTCTTTTTCTCCACATGGTCTCTCTACATCATCCCTCTGATAGGGTAGTTCAGTTCAGGTGCTCAGCTGTGTCCGAAGCTTTGAGACCCTATGGACTGCAGAATGCCAGGCCTCCCTGTTCTTCACTATCCCCCAGAATTTGCTCAAATCCATGTCCATTGGGTCGGTGATGGCATCCAGCCATCTCATCCCCTGTCACCCCCTTCTCCTCCTGCCCTCAATCTTTCCCAGCATCAGAGTCTTTTCCAATGAGTCAGCTCTTCGCATCAGGTGGCCAAAGTATTGGAGCCTCAGCTTCAGCATCAGTCCTTCCAGTGGATATTCTGAGAGGTTAGCATGACTGCGTACACAGCTGCCCAATCTTCAGACTGAAGCCTGGAACTAGCACAGCATTGCTTCTGCTCCATTCTGTTGGCTAAAGCAAGTCCCTGGGCCGGCCTACATTCGCAGGCGGACTAAACAAGGGTGTGGGATCAGAAGCTGCGTTCTGTCAGGGGGTCACCGACCTGACATTAGCACAAGAGGCTGGGGCTGCTGGCCCTAGTGCTAGCCGATGGGAGAGTCTCGTCCAGTATGTGGCAAAGACCAGATTGTCTCTGAATGACACCCCTGACTCCCCCTTAGCTTTTCCCATCTCTTCTGTATTTCTAGCTTTGTGACTGAACTCCTCTTCCTCAGTATTTTTAGAAGCAGTTCTGCCATCATTTTTCTGGTCATCAGACTCTAAAAGATGAAGTGAAGTTCAACCCTTCCCCTTCTTTCATGTCCTTGACATGGTTTCCTATCCAGTTGAACACTAAAAAGCGTACTTAGGAAGAATTGACAGGGTTCGATAGCTATTTCTGTTTCTACTACCTCCTAGAGTAGGTTCCTGGAGGCACTTAGCCATGCCAGATTTATTGAGAGGACTTCTAACTGACCCCTGACCCCCTCCCATGCCTGTCCAGTCGTTGTTTCTGAAATGACCACTTTAATCATTCCTTCAGACAACGTGTGGTGGACTCCCACGTCCTATAAGATAGGTCAGAATCCCTTGGATATCGGTGGAGTCCATCCTCAATCCTGTGTAGGGTGACCCCTTTCTGCTCTGAAATAGAGTCTGTGATTCATCTGGTATGGTCTTCCCGCTGACCCTCAGCCCCAAAGCTGGTTCTCATGTCTGCTCACTGAATTGGCCTTCTTTCCTCCTCTCTCCTGGCTGGAATCAGTCCCATCTTCTGAAGCCCCACTGAAGTCCTGCTTTCTTCATGAAGGCTTGTCCGAACACCTCAGTCACAAAGAGTCCCCCATAGCACACAAATCTTGGGGCATGTATCATCTTTGAGGGAGAGGGTGGGATGATGTGGGAGAATGGCATTGAAACATGTATAATATCATATATGAAACGAGTCGCCAGTCCAGGTTCGATGCACGATACTGGATGCTTGGGGCTGGTGCACTGGGACGACCCAGAGGGATGGTATGGGGAGGGAGGAGGGAGGAGGGTTCAGGATGGGGAACACGTGTATACCTGTGGCGGATTCATGTTGATATATGGCAAAACCAATACAATATTGTAAATTTAAAAAATAAAATAAAAACCCCCAAAACTTTTTGGCTGCATCACCTGGCATGTGGGATCTTAGTTCCCTGACCAGGGGTCAAACCCCGCAGTCCCTGCGTTGGAAGTGCAGAGTCTCAGCCACTGGACCACGGGGAAGTTCATTTATCATCTTACTAGTCACTGGGGGGCTACTCATGGCCTGCTTTATTCTATTAATTCTCTCTCTTTTTGTGACATCGCGGCTGTTGAAGCAATGCATCTATCATTTAGTTCAGTCACTCAGTTGTGTTCGACTCTTTGTGACCCCAGGGACTGCAGCAGGCCAGGCCTCCTGGTCCATCACCAACTCCTGAAGCTTGCTCAGACTCTTCATGTCCATCCAGTCGGTGATGCCATCCACCCATCTCATCTTCTGTTGTCCCCTGCTCCTCCTGCCTTCCATCTGTCTTTACCAAGATAATAATAATAGTAATAATAAAGCATGTCCCCTGTTCTCTCCATGCTGAAGTTACTCTAAGATGTTGCCCAAAGGGTGCTCAGGAGTTCCACAAGGAAGCTGTCCACATGGCATTTAGAACATCTCTGAAATTGCAGGATGGGGAGTTAGGAAGAGAAAGTCTGGAGGCAACGTTGACTCAGTCCAGCTCCTGGCTCTACCACTGCTAAAAATAAGTAAATAAGTAAATTGTATCTCAGCTGAGATTCTGCCGGTGTTTAAGCAGGGGAATTCCTACAGGATGCAGATATTCAGCAGGGATGACGTCTGCCTCCCCATGCACTGACAAACCCGACGTCCTCACATCATGATTTCGCAAACCCCGACCTGAGAACCTCTGAGACTGGATGATGTCCTTGGGCAGTCTATTTATCCTCCAAAGACTCTCCAGTCAAACCTTGGAGGGTTGTTGCGAGGGTTGCATTAGTTCATGACGTGTAGCATCCGGTACGGAGCTAATATTCATTGAACACTCAGGTTGTTAATTTATTGACTAACCGTCATGGTTGCTGGATGACACGTGGCCACTCTGGGACAGGCACTTCCTCTCGCCTCTCTGGTTGCTCTTTGCCCAGGAGGCTGCAGCAGCCCCTCTGCCCTTCTCTTTTCTTGTCTGGGGGTCACACCTGCCCTCACCTGCCCACGGGGTGTAGCAGGATTACATATCCTTGGTAAGCCCGCCTGTCCGTCCGGAGCAGCCGTTGGCTTCTTTGCTCACTGCTCATATGAGACTTTGCAAATTTGCTTTGGGAGCTAAAGGACATTGGACAGGTGTTTATTGAGTGTCCACTAGGTGCTGGCTTAACGAGGGACTAGAAGGTGGGTGGTGAAGCCAGGAAAAAGCAAGTGCCGATTTATTTCTATCCATGTCTGTTGCTAGGTTGTTCCCACCTGTTCACTCTTAGAATTGCTGAATGCGTGTGTGTGTGTGTGTGTGTGTGTGTGTGCGCAAGCTGTGTTTTCTGAGGGCAGAGACAGGGAGATGGTTGTTGTTTAGTCACCAAGTCGTGTCTGACTCTTTGCGACCCCATAGACTGTAGCCCCAGAGAAGGCAATGGCACCCCACTCCAGTACTCTTGCTTGGAAAATCCCATGGATGGAGGAGCCTGGTGGGCTGCAGTCCACAGGGTCGCTAAGAGTCGGACACGACTGATCGACTTCACTTTCACTTTTCACTTTCCTGCATTGGAGAAGGAAATGGCAACCCACTCCAGTGTTCTTGCCTGGAGAATCCCAGGGATGGCGGAGCCTGGCGGGCTGCCGTCTATGGGGTCGCACAGAGTCGGACACAACTGAAGCGACTTAGCAGCAGCAGCAGCAGCAGACGGTAGCCCACCAGGCTACATGGGACTCTCCGTGCATGGGATTCTTCAGGCAAGAGTACTGGAGTGGGTTGCCATTTCCTTCTCCAGGGGATCTTCCTGACCCAGGGATAGAACCTGGGTCTTCTGCATCGGCAGGTGGATTCTTTACCACTGACCCAGGGGAGGTGGTAGTTGTGCTTAATAGTTGGAGAACCAGCAGAGCAAGAATGGTCACATGGCCCACTTGCTTCGTTGCAGTGGCAGCCAGCCTGGCTGGGCCAGGCCATGAAAGCACCTGGAAGGGGCTGAGTGGGAACTGGGTCTGGTTTGGTGAGGGGGGCTGTCCTCTCCTTCATGCGCTCATTCGTGGATGCCTTGCTTTTCAAGCTGTGCTTCATCTTATCCAGTGTGGTTGATGCGAAAGAATTCTTCCATATGAAACGAGGGCTGGGGGTGGAGGTAGCAACCCCCAATAATTACACGACACGTCGTCGCCAGATGTCGAGGAAAGAGCAGGAAGCACTGTTCGCCTTCAGCTGTGAGGCACCTTGTCCGCACTGTTCACGATGTTTAGGGCTTTAAGTGTAACACAGACTCGATCAGGGTGACGGCGAGGGTCACGTGTAAGGAGGGAGTCCGTCCATGTGATGGGAAGGAATTTACTTTCGTCTCTGCTCCCCTGACCTCACGGTCAGTCCGTTCTTTTCATTCAGGTCAGAGAAGGTCTCTTCTTGGGAGTGTACAGTCCTGAGTCCATCTGAATTGGAGATGGTCCACCCATGGGCCTTGGGCCCGGTCTGATATGTAGGTGTGTTTTGTTGGCGGACAGTGTTCATGTCTTTTTGCTTAATTTACTTTTATTGAAGTGTGGTTGATTTACAGTGTTTCCTGTTTACAGAAATGTGGTTCAGTTATACCTAGGTGTTTGTATATCTGTTCTGTCTTATTTTCTTTTCCGTGATAGGCTATTACACGTTATTGAATATAGTTCCCTGTGCTATACAGTAGGTCCTTGTGGTTTATCTATTTTATATATAGTGATGTGCATCTGTTAAT
Source organism: Bos mutus (assembly GCF_027580195.1). NCBI lineage: Eukaryota > Metazoa > Chordata > Mammalia > Artiodactyla > Bovidae > Bos > Bos mutus. The sequence continues at coordinate 4,805,643 of NC_091635.1, read as the reverse complement.
TCCAAACTCTTTTATTTATCCCTCCATCTAACTTTCCCAGGTGGTACTGGTGGTAAAGAATCCACCTGCCATTGCAGGAGACGCAAGAGATGGTGGTTCTCTCCCTGGGCCGGGAAGATCCCCTGGAGTAGGAAGTGGCAACCCACTCCAGTATTCTTGCCTGGAAAATCCAATGGACAGAAGATCCTGGTGGGCTACAGTCCATGGGGTCGCCAAGAGTTGGACAGGACTGAGCACAGGCCTGAGCCAAGCTGCCTTTCCCCTCTGGCAACCCTAGGCTTGTCTTCTACATCTGTGAGTCTTCTGCTTTACAGATTTATATCGGATTTTAGATTCCACCTATAAGTGATATCCTACAGTACTTGTCTTTCTCTGTCTGACTTCCTGTGCTTTTGTGACCACCTCTAGGTCCCTCCGAGTTGCTGCGAGTAGCATTATTTCATTTTTTATGGGTTTCTTAAAGTTAGTCGCCGGTATTATCAGTTGCAATATCTCATTTAGAAATCCAGTTTTCCAGGTTCGCTGGATAAGTCAGGAAGTCTGCCAGCAGTGGCGTTTCTTCCTAGATGGCAAAAATCACTGAGCCAAGTAATCAGGTTCCCTTAAGACTGGACAGTGGCTCTCAGTGTATTCGACCCTCCACACATCCTGACCTGGTCCCTGTCACGCCTGGCCCTCCTGGCCTGCTTTAAATACCGCTGGCCCCATAGACTCTCATGCCCAGGATCCCAGTGCACACCCAGCCTTCTCTCAGATGCTGGCACAGTGGTGACGCTGTGAAGGCATGGGGGCTGGGCTGCCAGTGTTCTGGGACCCGTGGTGAGAGGAGGAATGTGTGATTCTCTGCTTCTGGGTCAAAAGGCTGCGAGTTCGTCGTCTTTATCCGTTCATCGATGGGCATTTAGGTTACGTCCATGTCTCGGCTGTCGTAAGTAGTGCATAGCAGCCCTTTTGGAAATAGCCCCAGATTAGAAAGCACCCAGATGCCTGTCCACAGTAGGATGAGTAAATAGCCTGTGGTCGATTCATGCGCTGGAGTACTATACAGCACTCAAGATGAGCGAGCTGCCGTCACACACTGCAACGTGGATGCATCTCCCCAGCATGGTGTTTGGTGAAAGATAAGCGGGAGCGATGCATCGGCCAGAGAAAGACCCTTCACTGTGTACTGTAGCTACACAAAGTTCAAAAGCGGGCAGAGCTAGTCTGTGCTCTTAGAAGTCAGGACAGCGGTTGCCCTCCATTGGTGGTGATGCCCAGAAAGCTCTGGGAGAAGTAATGATCTGTGTCCTGGGGTGAAGTACTGGTTACACGGATGTGTTTACTTCGTGAAAATTCAGTGAGCTGTGTGCTCTCATGACGTGTGTTTTTCTGTTGTATATTTTATCGCCATACAAAGTTAAAATTCATAAAGGCAAAAAACACAGTACCTCAGACTAAGAGATACAGTGTTATAACTCCCCAGTGCCCATGCCAGGATTTTTGCGCAGAATCCTGTATCTCTCAGAGTTCTTGTTTGCAAGTGACAGAAGTCTCCCCTGGCTAATTTAAGCTGAGAAGAGATTTATTAAAAAGCAGATTGCATTAGCTCAGCATCTCCATGAGGGTGTGGGAGCCAGATTTGGAGGCTCTGCAACCAGGAATGTGTTCCATTTGCTGCCAGATTGGTCCATTCTAACCACTGAGCACATCCGTCATAGCCGACACCCCTGATGCTGGATGCAGGAGGCTGCCCAGAGCCGCTGACCATCCTTCTTGCCACTGCTGCTGCCCCACCTCTCCGGAGTGGGTTTCTCAGGACATAGGCTGTTTTGTATTACTGCTTCAGGCTCCAAGTCAGGCTGGGTGGAACTGATTAGGGGTGCTTGTGTGCTCAGTCGTGTAACCCCATGGACTGGGGCCCACCAGACTCCTCTGTCCATGGGATTTCCCAGGCAAGAGTACTGGAGTGGATTGCCATTTCCTTCCCCAGGGGACCTTCCTGACGGAGGGATCGAACCCGCATCTCCTGTGCCTCCAGCACTGCAGGCAGATTCTTTACCGTCTGAGCCACCTGGGAAGCACAGATGACTGTTACATGAGTGGAATGATAAATGGGTTAATGAGCCATACCCTGGAGAGTCTGGAGATAGTAAAGCACAGGGCACTGCAGACAGTCAATAAATTGTAATAACAATAGCTGTTGTTGTTTACAGACCAAGAAGACATGCTCTGATCTTGGACACAGGGTGGGAGTGAAAGTCGCTCAGTCGTGTCCGACACTGTGTGACCCCATGGACTATACAGTCCATGGAATTCTCCAGGCCAGAACACTGGAGTGGGTAGCCTATCCCTTCTCCAGAGGATCTTCCTGACTCAGGAATTGAACCAGGGTCTCCTGCATCGCAGGCGAATTCTTTACCAACTGAGCTCTCAGGGAAGCCACAAGGTAGTTGGGTACTAGATGGGAAAGGCAGTCTTGACAGACTCAGCCCTCCCCGACTCTGAGGGCCTCCCTCTCCTGCCTTGATTCTCCTCTGAAGATTCATTGTACCAGTGAGGAAGCCCAGGTCTTAAACTCTATGGTCCTAGCACAGCACCTCAAATACGCGTTGCAGGATAAATGCATCCGCTGAGCCACGCTGGATGGGCCAGACAAGTGCCACCCACACCTCTGATCCCTGCAGAGCACGCCTTTGCAGGAGCGGCCTCTGCAAGCCTCACTGACCAGGGGAGCAGGAGACGGCCACTTCTGCCATTCAGTCTCAGTACACGCCTTTGCTTGAAGCTGATTTGAACCTCCATCATTTACGGTCCCACAGATGGCAACTTCCCGATACCCCTTTGGCTCTCTAGTAACTGTCCTGATGCTCACGCTTTGGGCAGAGTTGGGAGAGACATCTGGCCGGGTCCGCCATCTGCAGAACCAGCTCTGCCGGCTGGAAGGGTTATCCTGGCAGCTCGCTGATGGGCCCGCGGAGCTCAGGGCCGCAGCATAAACAGGATGGAAGGAAGGCAGGGTGCTCGGGGAAGTACCGCGTGTGGCCCTTCTTCCTCTCTTGGTCCCCTCCCTCGGTCATCTCCTGTCCCCTGCCTCACGCCACACCCTGGGCAGCCCGGTGGGAGAGGAGCCCCCCTGTTTGCAGGGAGAAAACAAATTCCAGGACAGGAAGACGCACCCTGGAAGACAAGGCTTTCCCAGCAGTCATGTCCACCTGAGCCCAGTGGGGAAAGCGCTGGGACTGCAAGAGGTTAAAACTTGCCCCTGTGTTTACTTTTGTTGGCTGCCACGCTGCATAATAACCTGTCAGCACATCAGGTGCGGATTTATTTGTGTATTAAAAATTGCCTCGGGCGGACGGGTGCAGACGCTCTACAGCACGCTGGAAAATATGCCTCCAGCGCAAAAACAGCCTCTCCAAATATTTCACTCTTTTAATAAGTGCATTTAATTAAAGTCATATAACTTTTTTATTATATTAAAAAAAAAAAAAAAAGCTCCCTTCGCTCGCTGAAGCTGAACATAAACTCCAGGGCACAAAGAGAAGGTGTGCTCCCCGGTCCCAGTGGTGGAAAACGGAAGACTCAGCAAGTGGTGCGTTCTCGTGCGCCTTTTCCAGGCTGCTTGGAGGAGGGCATGGCGATGACTTGGGTGCGGAGTTGGGTGACCGTGTGTCCCCTGGGGAGGGAACCGGTTGGCCCCAGGGCAGTTTCCAATCATGTTCTGATGTGTGTTTAATGTTACCGGTTAAATGTGTGACCATGGCCCTGCACTCACAGCCCCTGTACATCTGGAAAGAGGGTGGCCGTGGAATTGCCCTTTAGAGAGAGACGTTTCCCATTTATTTTGACGGTAGGACTCAGTGACCTCTTAAGACCTTACCTTCCGACAGTGGAAGCTGGGGTGCTGTGGGGGAAGAGGATGGGGTGGGGTGGGGAGCACCGGATCTCGGGCAGACACTCGTGTCCTTTCTGTTCTCTGTACTTTTCCCACGCCCATCAGAGCTTCGTCGCCAAATGGATTGAGACAGAGCTTGGCTCCCAGGTGGGGACCATGGTATGATGTCAAGCAGCTTTGCGTGTGCTCCCGGATGGGGGAGTGTTCTGGAGGGTGGCAGCCCTGGAGCTGCCCTGTGGGGACCCACCAAGGGCAAAGGGGAGGAAGGGCAGGGTTGTGTTGGGGGCGGCAGCAGGGAGGGGCTGGGGGCTGATCTTGGGCTGGGAACCACAGCATCCCGGCTTGGCGGCCTGAAGCCCGTGAGTTATGTGGCTCAAGGGAGCGGTGTGGGCCTGCCGGGGCCGCTGGAGAGGGGGCATGGGAAGCCCCAAAAGGGGTCTGTGCGCCTTGGGACAGATCGGGAAGTGGCCCCAGGGGCCGCGATGCTGGCGCTGCAGGAAGCAGCTCTGGATGCCCCGGCTGCTTACATGTCAACAGGGGTGGGTTTATACCTAGTCCCCTGGTGGGTCTCTGAGCAGGAGAGAAGGAGTCTGGGAGGACCTCCTCCTCTGAGCCAGGCCCAGACTCTGGAGCTCCTGAAATCCAGGGTGCCCATTTCAGTCTGCGAAACCAACCACCTTGGTCTTGTGAGCTCTGGTTCTCCTTGCTCCGTAGATGCCCATGGCCTTCTTTTCATGGCTGCAGAATCAAAAATCTCAGAGTTGGTTGCTCAGGGCCACTTAGGAAGAGCCAAGTGACCGATGACCAGGCAGGTTTGGTTTTTTTTTTCCCCAGTGATTCTTTTCTTAGCATCTTCCAGTGATATGGGAGCATCGCTATTTATGCTTATTTTCTCTGTTCGTGGAAGAAAACAAATCTGAGCTTCAATTCTCAACCTTCTTTTTGAAGTTGAAACTAAACCACACCTGGGTTTACTTTTATGACATTCCCACACACTCATAACTTTTTGCTTGCTTGCTTTCTTTTTTTTTATCCACGCCATGCGGCCTATGGGATCTTAATTCCCTCACCAGGGATCGAACCCATGCCCCCTGCATTGGGCGTGTAGAGTCTTAACCACTGGACCGCCAAGGAAGTCCCTCTCCCTTGGCATTTTTTTATAAAGTTTTAATTGAAAGGATCAACAACCACTGTTGTTTTGAGAATTTGATCATTCTGCAGTTTCCCAGAAGAAAATACATTTTGTTTTAGGAATTGTTGCTGCTGCTAAGTCACTTCAGTCATGTCCGACTCTGTGCGACCCCATAGACGGCAGCCCACGAGGCTCCCCCATACTTGGGATCTCCAGGCAAGAACACTGGAGTGGGTTGCCATTTCCTTCTCCAATGCATGAAAGTGAAAGTGAAGTCGCTCAGTCGGGTCTGACTCTTAGCGACCCCATGGACTGCAGCCCACCAGGCTCCTCCAATCCATGGGATTTACCTAAACCAGAGAGACTCTAACTAAGTATTGTTCTTTGCCTTGAAGAAAATAGTGTTAAATAGAGGAGTCAGTTAAATGCTACACTGGTGTATGAGGTATGCATATATGTATTTTTTATTTGTTTTTATTCAAAGTAAACAAACCTCCCTAAGACATGATAATTCTAAGCCAACTAATCATTGGCCTTGTGTGAAAAGCTCTTCCAGACCATTTGGAAGAACTACTAAGTGCCTACTGTGTACTAGACGCTGTCTAGAGCTTTACTAGTGAAAGCCAGAAGGGAAAAGACCTGAAATAATTTTTAAAACATTTGTCTACCGATTTACCTGTTGCTGAATCTGTAAGAATGTTAAATACAATATGCCCTGTGTATTCATAGAAAATTGGAAATAGGGAAAAACCCAAAGAAGAAAATAAAATCATAGATATTTACCACAATCTTTTACAACCTGTTTTTCTTCTATTTAGCAAAATTGTCAAGTGTTCTTACGTAGCGGTGTTTCTTAGTCGCAAGACTCTTTCATAGTCTTGGATTGTTCAGCAGTTTTTCACTTTGGTCTTGATTATGGTATTGACTGCGATAGCAATGGAAACTGAGAAATTCTTAGAAGTTATTTATTCAGAAATAATAATAAACCCACTGCATTTTAACCTTTAGTATATTTTATGAAATACAGTTGTGTTTTCCAAAACAAAAAGAATTGAGAAGAGTGGTGTTTTCCCCATTTTTGCTAAGCTCTACTTTGTCTGGCTTCATTGCAAGTGGCTGGATTCTCAGATCTGCTTCTGCATTCAGTCTATAGAGGAATGTATGTTTCTGTAAAGGGTATGAAGAAGATCCAGCTTCATCTGAATAGTCTTCTTTCGTATTTTACCAAAACTTGACGCGCAGTAGTTTTTAAAAGTTGTTGATAAGTGTCCATCAGCGGAGGAATGGATGAAGAAGACGTGGTCTATATATCACGTGCTTGCTCAGTCACTAAGTCAGGTTCGACTCTTTGTGACCCCACAGACTGTAGCCCGCCTCTGTCCGTGGGATTCTCCAGGCAAGAATACCGGAGTGGGTTGCCATTTCCTTCTCCAGGGGATCTTCCCAACCCAGGGATTGAATCCGAGTCTCCTGCTTGGCAGACAGATTATCACTGAGTCACCCCGGAAGCCCACAGTGGATATTACTCAGCCATAAAGAAGCATGAAGTAGTGGCATTTGCAGCAACATGGATGGATCTAGAGATGATCACACCAAGTGAAGTAAGTCAGATAAAGACAAATATCATATGATATCATTTATATGTGCAATCTAAAAGAAAGTGGTACAAGTGAAGTGACTTAACAGAAACAGACTCATAGACTCAGAAATAACATGTATGGTAACCAAAGGGGAAAGGTGGGGTAGGGTTAAATTAGGGGGTGGAGGGAACACATACACACGGCTATATATAAAACAGATGATCAACAAGGACCTACTGCATAGCCTGGGGAACTCTACTCAGTATTCTGTAGTAACCCACATGGGAGAAGAATCTGAAAAAGAATAGGTGCATGTGTCTGTATAACTGAATCACTTTGCTATCCACCTGAAACTTAACACAGTACTGTCAATCAACTATACTCCAGCATAAAATAAAAAAGAGAAACTGAAGAAGAAGTTGGTTGTGGTATAAATTTGAAGCCGTGTTCGTGAACTTTCAAATTCTGTTATGTTAGGATCGTTCTGTTCTTTTCTCTGCCTCTTGAGGTAGAGCTCCTTTCCCAACATGGTCCTTGGGCCAGGGACGCAATATGGTGAAGGACTGCTCTCAGTGGAGACTTATTAGGAGAAAGAGCCTCCGTCCTGACTAGTTTTGTAAGCATTCCAACTGAATGCAGACGAAGTGCAAATAATATTTTTGGCTTTCTCTGGAAGGTCAAAGGTTTTTAAAGCTTTAAAATTCTCCTTTACTCCAAGTTTTACTCGTATTAATGCCACCACCCCCCCAACACGCATCAAAACTCTGAAGACTTCTATTTACTTATTATCCTGCCTTTCAAAAAAAGCTCTGTGATGTTAGTAGCAGATCTAAAGCCTAGAAAGAGTGAATTTATGCCTTCCAGAGAGACTGGAGCTTTCTGCCTGCCGGTTACCTGGGTCTTGTTGCTCTCATCTGAGCTGAGCTCGAAATGCAGCTACCTACTGACCAAAGGGGCTTCTCTGCTGGCTCAGATGGTAAAGAATCCGCCTGCAGTGCAGGAGATGTGGGTTTGATCTCTGGGTGGAGAAGATCCCCTAGAGAAGGAAATGGCAACCCACTCTAGTATTCTTGCCTGGAAAATCCCATGGACGGAGGAGCCTGCGGGCTACAGTCCACGGGGTTGCAGAGTCAGACATGACTTAGTGACTAAACTGCAACAAATTGACCGAAGAGTTTAATTCTTTACGTGGAGGGTTCTTGGGTTCAGAGTCCTAAAGAGCAGGTCCAGGTGGATCTTCATTTTGTAACAACAGCATCGTGATGTCCTCAGATGTACGGGAACATTACAAGCAACCATCCACTCTGAGCCCTTGGCTGCCCAGGGGAGCTTCAGTCTGCTGATTGGAGTGACCTCCGTGTTTTGAGTCACCATCTCTTCCTTAATCATCACTCACTGTGCATCCCAACGCCTGTTTCTTAAAAGAAGTGTAGAAATGGGAGATGCAAAAAGCCGGTCATTTGCTAAAAATTTAGGGGCATTTTAGGCAATGTACTTCAGCCATCAGGAGCCCAGGAATTTCCCTTCAGAGAAAATTCCCATTTTTTCCAAAGACAAATCTTGATGTACTTGAAGCTACTGTTATATGTGCAAAAGACCTTGGGAACCCAAAGGGAGAGTGTAGGAATACATTTTTATTTGTAAAAATGCTCTATTAGAATTAGAAGATAGAATGTTCTGGACTCTCTACTTTTGAAGATAAGGATTATGACTCTATACATCCAGCCAAATATTTCTGAGAATGTCCTATGTGCTAAATATTCTCTTAATTGGACATTTAGCAGTAAATAAGCAGAACCTGCCCCTGCCCTTAAGGAGCATATATTCAAATGGTAGAGCCAGATGATATTCAAGCACACAAATAACTGTATAATGTTGAGAAGCAAAAAGGGGTAGGAAGAAAATGGAAGCAGATCTAGAGGCTACAGAGGTATTTGTGAAGCTGGAGTAAGGACCGTTTTTGATGGGGTTGTTATGGAAACACTCTAGGAGGTGACATTTGGGCAGAGTAGATGTCTAACAAAGGTGAATTAGGGAATTCCCTGGTGGTCCAGTTGTTAGGACACTGGGCTTTCACTGTAGGGGCACGGGTTTGATCCCTGGTTGGGGAACTAAGATCCTACAAACCAGGTGACATGGCCAAAAAAAAAAAAAAAAGTGACTTAATGAGTCTACAACTCAAGTCCGGAGTTCTGTAGTTTATGCTCATGCTACTTGCTCAGTCGTGCCTGATTATTTGCAACCCCGTGGACTGTAGCCCACCAGGATGCTCTGTGCATGGAATTCTCCAGGCAGGAATACTGGAATGGGTTGTCATTTCCTTCTCCAGGGGGTCTTCCTGACCTAGGGATTGAACCTGCATCTCCTGCATTGGCAGGTGGATTCTTTACCATCTGAGCCACCAGGGAAGCCCGGTTTGTACTAAAGGAGCTGTATACACGGGCAGTGTTGTTGCTGAGAGTGGGATTGAATGTGTGCGTATTAGTTTCCCTAGGGCTGCTGGAACTGGCCAAGTTGCCACCAAGTGGCCAAAAAAAGCAGGAGTTTATTCTCCCCCAGCTCTGGAGACCAGACGTCCAAAATCAAGGTGTCAGCAGGCTCTGGAGGCTCTGGAGAAGTGTCCTCCTTTGCCGCTTCCAGCCTCTGGTGGCTGTGAGCTGTCCTTGGCTTGGACAGAGCTGTCCCAGCCTCTGTCTCCATCTTCGTGTGGCCAGTTCCTCTGTGTGTTTCTCTTCTCTTCTGTCTCTTGTAAGGAAACCTGTGATTGGATTTGGTACCTTCCAGGGTAATCAGGAGGATGTCATCTTGAGATTCTTAATTTTATCGGCAGAGACCCTTTTGCCAAATAAGGACGTATTCAAAGATTCTGAGGGTTAGGTTGTGGACGTATCTTTGGGGGGCCACCATTCAACCCAGTGGGTTCCCAGGTGGTGCTGTGAGATGCGGGTTTGATCCCTGGGTGGGGAAGATCCCCTGGAGGAGGGCACGGCAACCCACTCCAGTATTCTTGCCTGGAGAGTCCCATGGACAGAGGAGCCTGGCGGGCTACAGTCCATGGGGTCGCAAAGAGTCGGACACAACTGAATCGACTTAGTACGCTGGCATTCAACCCAGTAAAGTGCGATCTGGGAGAATCACTTCGACAGCAGGTTTTATTTTTACTTATTTATTATGTATTTTATCTTATCTCAGTTTTTGGTTGTGCCACACTGTGTGTGGGATCTTAGTTCCTCTACCAGGGATTGAGCCCACACCTCCCTGAATTGGAAGAGCGGCATCTTAACCACTGGACCACCAGGGAAGCCCCTGACAGCAGGTTTTCAATCAAAATGGAATGTGGGCCCTGAGCGGAGTCCAGGGGCTCTTTGCCTGCATCCCCATGGTTATGACGCAGCTGCATTTCAATGGAGACAGGGGGAGCAGCTGTGGGCATTGTGCCAATGCGTGATGCAGGAGTGGCAGGGGCGTCTGGTGCTGAGTTGCTATACATCAGAGCCGCTGTGTGGCCTGAAGTTGTGTACTCAGCTCACCAATTTCTAGTTAGACCACGTTCCCCGGGCGGGACATCACAGCTGTAAGGCTGCCGGTCTTTGTGGGGGCGCCTCATAGAATATATAGCAGGTCTTCCAGATTGAGAAATTGAGAATACACAATTTGGCCCAGAGGAGCAGAGTCGGGAAGAGGTTCATCAGGCCAAGAGGTGGGCAGTCATATTCTATTTGGACACTTCCCAGGCAAGAGCCCAGCAGGAGTCATGGTGGCAGACTGGGTAAGTTGCAAAAGTCAGCAGCTTGGGAAGCTGGGACCTCAGCCCGTGAGGCGCGTTGACTGCGTTGAGTAATCTTCTGGGAACATCTTTGGTGGGGCTGCAGGTGCATCTGGGGTGGCGTGGCATGAAACCCTCCTCCAGAGGGCGGGCACTCTGCTGCTAAGACTTTACTGCCTAGTCTTTTCTCAGTTGGATCTTTTGCCAGAGGGAGGCAGGGAGGAGCAAGTCCATGTGCCCGGAGCCTGCCCAAGTTGGGGATGGTGTTTGCTCAACTCAGTGCAACACCAGCTGTTGCTCCAGGTGCTAAGTTAGACACTCGGTAATTAGCGGGGCTAATTTATTTAATCGTGTTTGTACTGTTTCTCTTCTCCCAGTTGTTCTTCTTGCCCTGATCCTTCAGGTTTTCCTGGACCCACGCCCAGGAGTGTTTGTTGGAAGGTGGTGTTGGGGGAAGATGGATGTTCGTTGATGCCAGAGATTAGAGCAAGCTGTGGCTTGGTGGCGGTGGTACGGGAGGCTGGTCTTGTCCATATTCCAGGTCAGAGTTTCTCAGCCTCAGTGCTTTGACTTTGGGGGGCCTTTTTTGTGGGGCACCGTCCTATGCGTTGTAAGATGTTTAGCGGTGTCTGTTGACCTCTACCCACTAGGTCCCAGTAATGTTCTCCAACCCCAGTTCTGAAAACCAAAAATGTCTTCAAATGTTACTGACTGCCACCTGGTAGAGTCCGTGGCTCAGTGGCAAAGAATCCGCCTGCCAAGCAGGAGACAGTAAAATCCCTGAGTCGGGGAGAGCTCTTGGAAAAGGAAATGGCAACCCACTCCAGTATTTGTGGCTGAGAAATCCCATGACAGCTGAGCCTGGTGGACTCCAGTCCATGGGGTTGCAAGGAGTCAGGCATGACTTAGCAGCTGAACACAAGCAGGGTCAAAGTTGCTTCCTCTTGAGAACTCCCGGTCTGGTGCTCTGATCACTGCTGCTCTTAGACCTTCTGGAGGAAAATGATCCTTTCAAGGCCATGCCGTCTGTTGGGATGATGAATGGCCTGTCTTAACTGTGTCCCTTTGCTCTCTTTTTGAACGTGCCCTGACAGGGAGGCCTGGCGTGCTGCGGTTCATGGGGTCGCAAAGAGTCGGACACGACTGAGCGACTGAACTGAACTGACCTGACCAACTGATGCCCTCGACAGGAGGATGGGAGAAGGGGCTGCCTTGGAGGACCAAACCTATCTCCCCAAACACAGGTTCCTCTATGGAAAGATGTACAACCCTTGTGTTATCCAGGGCAGGGGAAAAAGCAAGCTGTGATGTAAAGAGTGACAACAGGTGGCAGGATGAGTGTCACCAGGAAGCTAAGCAGAACCAGAAAAGCCACTTCTGTGTTGGAGGGGAAAGGCAAGCCTCACCAGCTGCTTGCATGGAATTGACCCAGCATGGCGGCTGGGCCGGGGAGGGGCACTCGTTCCTCGTTTCTGCGTTGGCAGAGCCCCTGGGGCCAGCTCAGGCCACCTCTAAAGCAAGGGCTGCGGGCTATGTCAGACTATCTCTGAATCATGCTGGGGTCCCCTTACATATGCGAACTTTGTTCTTTTAGGTGCAGAAGACCCCCTGACTGCTTTTGGCAAGTGAATGGAGAGGGATACACTGTTTATTTTTTAAGGCCATTTATTTATGGCTGCACTGGGTCTTCTTTGCTGTGCATGGGCTTTCTTAAGTTGCGGCGAGCGGGGGCTACTCTGCAGTTGCCGTGTGAGGGCTGCTCGGTGCAGTGGTGTCTCTTGTTGCGGTTCCTGGGCTGTAAAGCCTGGGCTTAATATCTGTGGCAGACAGACCTAGTTGCTCCACAGCATGTGGAATCTTCCCAGACCAGAGACTGAACCTGTGTCCTCTGCATTGGCAGGTGGACTCTTAACCACTAGACCACCAGGGGAGTCCTGATACACTCTTTAAGAGGATCCAGATAATCTGAGATAGATCTGCAAAGAAGAGCGGAGGGTAGGAGCAGAAGAAGAGACCAGCAACCCAGAATCATTAACCTGGAGCAGCACTATCCCATAGAAATAAAATCCAAGCTGCAGATGCCATTTTTTTGGAGTGTGTTCCAATAAAACTTTATTTATAAAAACAGGCAGCAGACTCGCTGGTCGGTAGAAGACTCTGGGCAGTGATTCAGATCCCCTGACTTCCAGACTAATGACCTTTCCCCTTTGCCATGCTGAGTTTATTTCCTAGGCACTGGCAAGTTTCTAAGTACATAGTAGAAGGGGTTTTTATTATTATTATTATTTTAAGTCCATTTAGGAAAATAAAAAACTTTAAAAACTGCTCCACAGCCCACATGTAATTTTATTTTATTTTTTAATTTACATGTATTTATTTTAATTGGAGGTTAATTACTTTACAGTATTGTACTGGTTTTGCCATACATCAACATAAATCCACCACAGGTATACACGTACTCCCCATCCTGAACCCCCCTCCCACCTCACTCCCTGCACCATCCCTCTGGGTCACCCCAGTGCACCAGCCCCAAGCATCCTGTATCCTGCATCGAACCTGGACTGGCGATTCGTTTCATATATGATAGTATACTTGTTTCAATGCCATTCTCCCAAATCATCTCCCCCTCTCCCTCTCTCATAGAGTCCAAAAGACTGTTCTATACATCTGTGTCTCTTTTGCTGTCTTGCATACAGGATTGTCATTACCATCTTTCTAAATTCCATATATATGCGTTAGTATACTGTATTGGTGTTTTTCTTTCTGGTTTACTTCACTCTGTATAATAGGCTCCAGTTTCATCCACCTCATTAGAACTGATTCAAATGTATTCTTTTTAATGGCTGAGTAACACTCCATTGTGTATATGTACCACAGCTTTCTTATCCATTCGTCTGCTGATGGACATCTAGGTGTCCACATGTAATTTTAAACTTTCTAGTAATTACATTAAAAAAAAAAGAGGAAGCAGATACAATCGGTTTTTACAATATATTTTATATAACTCAGTGTATCCCCAATCTTATTTCAACATGCAATTGATATAAGAAAATCTATTAGTGAGATAGTGAAAAGTGAAAGCGTTACTTGCTCAGTTATGTCCGACTCTTTGTGACCCGATGGACTGTAGCCCGCCAGGCTCCTCTCTCTGCCCATGGGATTCTCCAGGCAAGAGTACTGGAATGGGTAGGCATTCCCTTCTCCAGGAGATCTTCCTGACCCAGGGATTGAACTTGGATGTCCCTGCGTTGCAGGCGGATTCTTTACCATCTGAGCCACCAGGGAAGCCTCATTAGTGAGACTGCCTACTCTTTTTTTTATGTGAAATCTAGGAAACCCAGCGTTTATTTTCCTCTTGCAGCACACTTCAATTCGCTTGTCACATTTCCAGTGCTTCTGTGCTGGACAGTGTTGCCCTAGAGAGGAAGTTTAAGTGATTAAATTTGGGGGGAGGGAACTATTCATCGTAGACAGAAATAAAAAAAATGAGCTTAAGGACTTAGGTGGACAGATTTCATCAGCAAATGCCCTTGACTGGCTGTCAGCGCAGTGCTTCCATCTCCCCAGACAGGGCCTGTTCGCAGGAATCCATTGGCTGCTGGGCTCCCCTCCCCTGACCCCTTTGTCGTCCACTCTATTCGCTTTTGTTTCAACCGAATGAGCACACAAAAAAGCCTGCATTCCGCCGGGCAGTCTTATTCAAACGTGGCATGGCTGCGTTTTCTCAATTAATCAGGAGCCTGCCCCCCCACCCCCCTGCCCCTTTCTCCTCCACGTTTTTCTCTTCTCGGCATCTTAATCAGGGTCCAGCTGGACTCCAGCTTCCAGGAGAATTTCGAGGGCCCGACAGACACTTGCCCAGGTAAATAAAAACCAGCTTGGGTCCCTCTTTCCTCCTGCATGAATAAGATGTATCAGAAGACTTTTCCTTAGAAGAGACGAAGGGAGAGAGAAGCAGTCATGCTGGTGAACGACGTAGGGCTGAAAGCAGAACTTTGGAGAGACAGGCTGTGTCCTTTGGGTGAGACGGGGCAGGGAGAGGGAGTCCAGGAGGGAGGGGATATGTGCGTACACCTGGCTGATCCACTTGGTGATACAGTGGAAACAACGCAGCGTTGTAAAGCAGCTGTACTCCAGAAAACAAACCCAAAAGAGCAAAGCAAAATTTTAAACATGGTAAGGGCTTCCCAGGTGGTGCTGGTGGTAGAGAACCCGCCTGCCAGCGCAGGAGACATAAGAGACGCAGGTTCGATCCCTGGGTCTGGAAGATCCCCTGGAGGAGGGCATGGCAAGCCACTCCCAATATTCTTGCCTGGAGAAGCCCATAGACAGAGACCTGAACAGCTACAGACCATGGGTCACGAAGAGTCAGACACGACGTAGCCACCGAGCATGCTCGCGCGCGCACCCAACATCCTACAAGGCACAGGGCAGCGTCCTTCCGTAAAGAGTTATCCAGCCTAACAGGTCAGGACACCAAGGTTGAGAAACCCTGTGTTGGAGCATCTTTCCTTTGAATTTTAGAGACTTTTCACCTAAAAAGAACCTTCTTTTGACTTACAGAAGGCACTGGGAGGGGTTGGCTACACCTGTGCATATATATGACTGAATTACTACCGTGTTGATCCGTTCACACCTGCTGGGGCTTTGTGGGCAGCTAGTTGAGAATAAGACCTGGATCCAGGAGGTGTCTGGGCCGGGGACAAGCCAGGTGGGGATGAGAGCTGAGCGGCCACACAAACTAAATGTCACAACTTTTCTAGTTTTCTAAGAGAGTGGGTGCTTCCCTGGGCAAGGTCCCAGTTCTTTCTCACCAAAGCCTTCTGCTCTATGAGCAAAACCCCAGTCAAGTCCAGCTGGGGATCCATTAGCTGCATCTCTGAAGGTAGAATAATGGATCGGCTTTTCCTGACACTGTAAGTAGGATGCTTTGCATAGATTAGGCAAAGGTGAGCCCTCCACCTTCCCATTGCTCTTAGAAGGGCCAGAGGCAGCCAGAAACATTTGCATGGCAGTCCCTGTAGGGAAAGAGAACAAGGGAAAAAAGAGAAGAATGATCAACCTACTGGTCTGTCAAACCCATGGTATGACTTGACCTTCAGGTCTACTCATGTTGGCTGGACTCTTTTTGCCTGACCACCTGGTCTCAATTCTACCTTCCCATCCACCATCAGTGGAACTGTGAGAGTCTCACAGCTCACGTGGGGCTAGAGTCTTCAAAAATATGCATTTCGCTTCCAGCCAACTCTGTCAAGTGGCTCCAGGTGTCCGTCTGTCTACCAGGGTGGATATATCCTAAGTCCAGGTGTGGAAACACAAGGACTCTGTCCCCAGGGACCCTTCTTTCTGAGCATCTGGGGGAGTCTGGGGCCTAAAGACCACAGCCTAACCTTGACTTTGCTCTGGCCCCACCCAGAGAAAGCCCCTCGCAGAGGAGCCATCTGGGTTCCTGGGCCTCTCGGGAGCTTGCGCAGGTTTCCGACGGAGTTATGGGTGATCTGGAGTCCGTCAGGCCTGACAGTTCCTGCCCCGTGTTTCTCCTTGCAGAGCTGTGGTGAAGATTAAAAGGCGTTTGGGGCCTGAAGGGAAGAGAGAACACAGAATTCTGGGATGCCGAGGGGAGCAAAATCCTCTCCTGTTGTTGGAAAGAAAAAGGTGACTTTGCAGGAGACGTGCTTGGCTGTTCCTATCCCGGGGTCATCTGAGATGGCCCTCAGAGATCTGTTCTTTCAGCTGTTGATATTTGCACTGTTATATATGCGTGTGTTGCTGTTGCTCAGCCGCTCAGTAATGTCCGATGCTTCGCGACCCCAGGACGGCAGCACGCTGGGTTTCCCTCACCATCTCCCAGAGTTTTCTCAGATTCATGTCCGTTGAGTCAGTAGTGCTATCGAATCATCTCATCCTCTGCCGCTCCCTTCTCCTTTTTTTGCCCTCAGTTTTTCCCAGCATCAGAGTCTTTTCCAACGAGTCCGCTCTTTGCATCAGGTGGCCAAAGTATTGGAGCTTCAGCATCAGTCCTTCCCATGAGTATTCGGGTTAATTTCCTTTAGGATTGACTGGTGTGTGCATGTGTGTGTGTGTGTCTATATATACATATATGTTATATTGTCATTATATATATTGTATATTACAATATATAATATGTATTGTATGTATGTCTGCTCATTCAGATCAGTCGTTTCTGACTCTGCGACCCCATAGACCATAGCCTGCCAGGCTTCTCTGTCCATGGGATTCTCCAGGCAAGAATACTGGAGTGGGTTGCCATTTCCTCCAGGGGATCTTCCTGACCCAGGATGTGAACCTGTGTCTTCACAAATGGTTTCTTTATTACTAAGCCATTGGGGAAGCCCTGTAATATATATCATATTATGTATGTTTTTTGTGTACTTCCAAACAACTTTGGTCGGTGTATTTAAGTAGAAATAATTCTCAACCTGGACTAAGAAGGTCTGTCACCAGCCGGCTGTGTGACCTGGACAAGTCACCTAACCTCCCTGAGCCTCGGTTCCTCATTCACTGACCAAGGAGAGCAGCAGGAATCTAAGGAGCTAATGTCAAAGAAGGAACTTTGTGAAGTATGACAGTCAGGAGTCTCATTACTTGCACCAAGGGATTTTCTTCAGCTCTCCCCCAGAGCACATCTTCTCATAGCTCAAGGTAGGAATCTTCAGCAGGTATGTAATTTCTAAGACCTTCCTTCACTTCTTAACCTCTGGTCTCCAGGGTTCAGAGCCGCTGCTTCTTGGAAAAGACCAGTGGGTGGGAGCATGAGAGGGTAGGGATTTGGAGTAATTGTAGAGCTTGTATAATTACCGATTCTGGTCCCCATTAGTCCTGGAGCCGTGTTCAGGGACCGTAAATCATTCCTGTGCCGCTTCGGGGATTGACTCCCATCCCCTGCACCAAGGCCAGCTCTGCTACATTCCGATTTTCCACCTAAGGCTGGATTATTCACTTTAATAAGCTTCTTTCCCCAATAAAAGCCAGGTGGAGCCTCGGGGAGCCCACGTCTGCCAGGCCAGCGCCTGGAGCCTGAGGCCACTTTGTCTGCTTCTGCTGGTTCCTCGAGCCATTGTGTTTGGCCAGTGGCATGTTGCCACCTTGACCTTGACTGTCCCTTGGAAGAGGAGAGGGTGCGAAGGCAGGCCGGAGAGACAGCCGACCAGGAGAGGAAGAGACTAGAGGGAGCGGGGAGCCTGGCAGCCCATTAAAGGGAAATAAATTCTGCAGAGGGGAAGTGAGCGATCCCTCCCCGAGCCCCTGTAAATCATCGTGTTTTATGGGCGGGATGCGGAGGGAAGTGGGAGATGGGCTGGCCCTGATAACTGGGGTCGTTTCTCCTACTTAGGTCTGTCTGAATCTTCGGATCTTCCGTCAGGGAGCAGCCTCCAGCTGGAAACCGCCGGGGCTCCTTGCTTTAATTTATTGGCGTCGTTATTACTCTCAAATCAGAACCGCGGTTACTTAAGGAGAGCGTTTTCAGAGTTTTATTAGAAAGGGATGGCTGGTTTGTTTCTGCTGTCTGTTCTCCCCAGAACGCCTGAGCTGCCGTGCAGGCATGGCGGATACAAGGGTGGGATATTTGCTGCTGTTGTTCAGTTGCCAAGTTGCGTCGGACTCTTTGTGATCCCATGGACTGTAGCGCGCCAGGCTTCCTTGTCTTTCACTGTCTCTTGGGGTTTGCCCAAGTTCATGTTCACTAAATCAGTGATGCCATCCAACCATCTCATCCTCTGACGTCCCCTTCTCCTCCCACCCTCAATCTTTCCCAGCATCAGGGTCTTTTCTGATGAGTCGGCTCCTCACATCAGGTTGCCCAAGTATGGGATAGTTGTAGGTGGTTTGAAATGCCTCATTTTTAGAAGTTATATTTTATACCAGAAGGCTTCTTTCAGACCCAAACGTTCATTATAAACTCTGGATCCCAGACCTTGCTTCTCTTTGCCTTGTTAACTGATCTTTCAACCAGAAAGGCATTTTTCAGTGGTGGAGTTCACTAACGAAGGGCCCCAGAGACCTGCATATGGGTGTTTATTTTGTGCATAGACCTTTCGCGACAGTGGTTTAATTGCCAGTATTTAAATTGTGGGTCTTTCATATGATTCTGGGCTTCCCAATGGTTCAAGTGGCAAAGAATCCTCCTGCAATACAGGAGACCCGAGTTTGATTCCTCCTTTGGGAAGATCCCCTGGAGAAGGGAATGGCAACCCACTCCAGTATTCTTGCCTAGAGAATCCCATGGACAGAGGAGCCTGGAGGGCTTATAGTCCGTGGGGTCTCAAAGAGTCGGACACGACTGAGCGACTAACACTTTTTGCTGTTCACGTCACTGCCTCCTGATAGCTGTGTGATTCTGAGTAAGTGACCTCCCCTCTCTGGGCCTTACTCTACGATTGTTTAAGGTGAACTGGTTGGAGTACATTCAGTTCAGTTCATTTCAGTCGCTCAGTTGTGTCTGACTATTAGTGACCCCGTGGACTGCAGTGCGCCAGGCCTCCTTGTCCGTCACCAACTCCCAGAGTTTACTCAAACTCATGGAGTACATTAGTAATTTAAAAAGTTGTAGTCACTTATCCCTTGGTGTAAATAAAATCTTACATGAAGATCAAATACATGGAATGGGGGAATGCAGCAGCTGAAGGGGGTTGGAAAGCCTGGAAGGTGCGCCTCGGTTTCCTCCTGTTTCAAAAGGCCTCCACGGGCAGCCCTCTGGAAATTGAGTCTTCCCTGGTGGGAGCAGATGCGAACCTTGATGCCCCCTGGGTGTTCAGTCATCTAGGGCTCATCCCAGCCATCACTGCCTAAAAAGAAGGAAAAGGACGTCTATACATCCTCAAATGGCCTATGCTCTCCTGATGTATAAGCAGCTGCCTCGTGGGAAGTGTTTCTTCTGGGCCCAGAAGTGTACGACCCGGTGTCTGTCTTCGAGGGGAGGGAGATGGCGAAACACAAGGCAGAGTGTGCGAGCGCAGGCCCAGCACCCGGGCACTTTGGTGGAAGAATGTGCCAGGCAGCATGTCTGAGGAAGCTGGAGAAAGTTGTCGCTCAGGAGGCCTCGAAGGTCTTTCTTGGCAGAGCTGGGGTGAGGGAGGGAAGGTGGTCCTTTCCGGTGGAAGCATGCAGCGAGCCCTAGGGGGCCAGAGGCGGACCTGGGCAGGACCTCCCAGGACGGGGTGGGGCTGGAGGACTAGCGGAAGGGATGGTGGTGGTGGTTTAGTCGCTAAGTTGTGTCCAACTCTTGCAACCCCATGGACTGTAGCCCACTAGGCTCCTCTGTCCATGGAATTCTCCAGGCAAGAATACTGGAGTGGGTTGCCATTCCCTTCTCCAGGGGATCTTCCCGATCCAGGAATCAAACCTGGATCTCCTGCATTGCAGGCAGGTTCTTTACTAACTGAGCTATAAGGGGAAGTCCAAGGGATGATGGGTGGGGTCAAAACGAGGGCAGACCTGGGGGTCTGCAGAACTAGGACGGCTTTTGAGCTAGGGCTTGACTTGACCTTACTCCCCTGCCCCCTGGCAGCAGGTCAGGGAGGGAGAGATGGCAGGTGAGCAAGGAGTGGAAAGTGCGTGGGAGGTTCACCAGCAAGGTTGGCACAGGGCCTCGGCGGTGGCGGAGGGGAGGGGCGATGAAGCAGGCTACATTGGTGGGGTGGTGGGGGCGGGCGAAGTTGACAATGTGAGTACCCACAGTGCTTGTGGGATTAAGAGTGGGATGCAGCCAAGCTGATGTTACAAATATAAGCCCAAGCCTGAGCTAATAGGCGAGTCCCTACTTCCCTAATCATTTAATTTGCATCTCTTGGGAGTCTCCCTCATCCTAAGACCTGGGTGTATGTATAAGCCAAGATGGATAACAACAGGAGGAGTTACCTGAGTTTCTGGAATTGCTTGGGTGTTGTTCCTGGGAAGATGTCTACTTGACTCCTGGAGAGGGGAATTTGAAATTAGGAAGAGAGGCCAGAGGCTTTATTTACTTAAACATTGATTGGCTTCCTTCTCTGCATCGGATATCAGATCCTAGGGATAAATGTACGCATGGCCTCTAGTTTCCTTTGGAGTTGAGTGGATGCCTGATGGTGGGAAATAAGCACGTGAACCCAGAAAGCAGAGGGGTGGAGCAGAGCGTAGAGCGGGGCCTGGGAACCGTCAACTTCCCTGTGCTGGGGGGAGACTGGGGAATGTGCACCCACACCCAGGAAAGGTGTAGCCCTGGGAGATGCAAAGGAGAGGGGGTGAGGTGGGGACCCTGCAAACTATGCTGAGTAGAGGCAGATGAGTTGGGCCATAAAGGAGGCTGAGCACTGAAGATTGATACTTTTGAGTGTGGTGTTGGAGAAGGCTCTTGAGAGTCCCTTGGACTGCAAGGAGATCCAGTCAGTCAATCCTAAAGGAAATCAGTCCTGAATATTCATTGGAAGGACTGATGCTGATGCTGAAGCTCCAATACTTTGGCTACCTGATGCAAAGAGCTGACTCATTAGAAAAGACCCTGATGCGGGGAAAGATTGAAGGCGGGAGGAGAAGGGGATGACAGAGGATGAGATGGCTGGATGGCATCAATGACTCACTGGACATGAGTTTGAGCAAGCTCTGAGAAATAGTGGAGGACAGAAGAGCCCTATAGTTCATGAGGTCACAGAGAGTTGAACATGACTTAGTGACTGAACAACAGCAACAGAAAGGCAGGTGAGCTGGGGGACAAAGAGGAAGCCGAGAGCGTGCGGGTGGGAAGTGAAGGACTGGGTTTAGAATGGGGATGTTGTTATTTAGTCAAGAAGTCATGTCTAACTCTTTTGCGACCCCATGGACTGTAGCCCGCCAGATTCCTCTGTCCATGGGATTCTCCAGGCAAGAATACTGGGTGGGTTGCCATGCCCTCCTCCAGGGGATCTTCCCGACCCAGGAAGTGAACCCACATCTCTTTACGTCTCCTGCATAAAGAGACATATGGTTGGTGGGTTCTTTACCAGCTGACTCCAGGGACGACTGTTTCTTGCATTTTGGGCGCTCCAGTCTAAAACATCCCAGCCTGATCTGATCAGAGGCCATCAGCAGTGCTTCATATAGAATCAACACAAGCCACTGGTGCTTCTGGGGTTCTTGAACTCAGCTGCACCTCGCCTGCTCCCACCCGGCCTCCCCTGACCTGGCCACTCAAACGCTAATACAGGAAAGGAGACGCCGGGCGAGCGCAGTCCTGATGAGGTGCCGTCTGTTTGGTTAGAGGACCTCGGCCGCTGAGACAGGCCCCCTGTGATCCTGATCCTCCCTGCTGGAAAGCGCCTTGGTCTCCATGCCTTCGCTGGGAGCGGGATGAGGCAGAGAGGTGGAATTCTGCAGGTGTGGCCACCGGCCGGGGGTTTCGTGTGTTTCGCCGCTGGTTCACTGCTAAAGACAGGACAGCGGCAGGTATGAACACGATCCTGCCCTGGGGCTCACACATGTGTGGTTGGGCAAGAGACAATGGCAGATGTTCCTGGAATTCCCAAACCGGATGCAGAATTGCTAGCAAGATGCAGAGAAAGAGGAGGGAGCCAAGTGCTTTACATAACGAGACGTGCGCCTCCTGCCTGCTTGGCCTCTTGGAGCTCCAGGGCGGGTGGCTCTGGGCCTCCTTCTCCAGAAGCCCCAAAGAGATCAGGGAACCTGTGTGCATGTCTGCTGGGCAGAGCGCGGCTCCAGCAGAGGCTTTCTCTCGCCCTGGTCGGTTTGACATTCGGGATCCTTGGCTTTCCACCGGGTGTGGCGGGACCAGAGGCAGCCAAGGGATGTTCTTCTACCCAGCTGTGTCTTGGTGCCCGGAATGGAAAAGAAATCGGGCAGTGAGCCTAGAAGGAATGGAGAGCAGCCACCCCGCTCTCTTCCCTGCCCCTCTTCCGTCTGGGGGGCGGGTGGCAGAAACACCAGGGCCGTTTTTGCATCCAGTCTGGAAGGAGGAGGCCGGCCGTGGGAAGGGCTGGGGCTGGGAGAAATGTAGAAACAGGAGATTTGGGAGACCCGAGTGGCTGGAGGTAGAGGCTTCTCATGGGGAGAAGAGATTGTGAGTGGGCGGAACTCTGCTTCTTGGGAGCCCAGGGAGGAACCTCAGGGACCAGTGACTGGTTCACCCAGCAGAGCTGAAACTAAGGAGCTGAAGTTCAGTCTCTGCAAATTGCCCATCCATGTCCACGCCTCTTCTTTCTGTGACCCACAGTAGGAGGTGACACTTAACAGGCTGTAAAACGTACATCCTCCCGCCTCCAAGCTGGGCTCTTCTTGGAGTCCCTTCACGCTCTGTTTGACTTGAGAGAATGCTTGAGAAGGAGAGTGCAGGAAGGAGATGGTGGCCCCTCCTCAGTGGGGGCTGGGATGCATGGTTTTCCTGAACTGGTCACATGAAGCTGGATCAGGATGGTGACTGCTTCGCATCACCTCCTTCTCAATACACAGTGTGGTCCGAGGATGCTGAGCATGTGTGTCCTCTGTCTGTGTCTGCAGTCCCAGCTCTTGGGTTCGGATCCTTGCTGGGTGAATTTGATGTGTCTGGTTTCCTCATAACCCACAGTCTCCCCATCTATAAAAACAGGGATATCAGGGCTTCCCTGGTGGCTCAGTCAGTAAAGAATCCGCCTGCAATGCAGGAGACCCCGGTTCGATTCCTGGGTCAGGAAGATCTGCTGAAGAAAGGATAGGCTACCCACTCCAATATTCTTGGGCTTCCCTTGTGGCTCAGCTGGTAAAGAATCCACCTGCAATGTGGGAAACCTGGGCACGATCCCTGGGTTGGGATGATCCCCTGGAGAAGGGAAAGGCTACCCACTCCAGTATTCTGGCCTGGAGAATTCCAGACTATATAGGCCATGGGGTCGCAAAGAGTCGGACACGACTGAGCGACTTTCACTTTGACTTTGACTGACCTCATGTGTTATGATGAGAAGAAGAAGTTTTCCATGTTCAGTTCGTCCGTTTAGTAAGTGCTCCATAAATGTTGGCCTTCAGTTCAGTTCAGTTCAGTCACTCAGTTGTGTCCGACTCTTTGCGACCCCATGAATTGCAGCACGCCAGGCCTCCCTGTCCATCGCCAACTCCCGGAGTTTACCCAAACTCGTGTGCATCAAGTCGGTGATGCCATCCAGCCATCTCATCCTCTGTCGTCCCCTTCTCCTCCTGCCTGCAATCCCTCCCAGCATCAGTCTTTTCCAATGAGTCAACTCTTTGTATGAGGTGGCCAAAGTATTGGAGTTTCAGCCTCAACATCAGTCCTTCCAATGAACACCCAGGACTGATCTCCTTTAGGATGGATTGGTTGGATCTCCTTCAGTCCAAGGGACTCTCAAGAGTCTTCTCCAACACCACAGTTCAAAAGCATCAGTTCCTCGGCACTCAGCTTTCTTCACAGTCCAACTCTCACGTCCATACATGACTACTGGAAAAACCATAACCTTGACTAGACGGACCTTTGTTGGCAAAGTAATGTCTGTGCTTTTGAATATGCTGTCTAGGGTGGTCATAACTTCCCTTCCAAGGAATAAGCGTCTTTTAATTTCATGGCTGCAGTCACCATCTGCAGTGATTTTTGGGCACGACTGAGAGACTTCACTTTCACTTTTCACTTTCATGCATTGGAGAAGGAAATGGCAACCCACTCCAGTATTCTTACCTAGAGAGTCCCAGGGACAGAGGAGCCTAGTGGGCTGCCGTCTGTGGGGTCACACAGAGTCGGACACGACTGAAGCGACTTAGCAGCAGTAGCAGCAGCAGCAGTGATTTTGGAGCCCCCAAAAATAAAGTCTGACACTGTTTCCACTGTTTCCCCATCTATTTGCCATGAAGTGATGGGACCAGATGCCATGATCTTAGTTTTCTGAATGTTGAGCTTGAAGCCAACTTTTTCACTCTCCTCTTTCACTTTCATCAAGAGGCTTTTTAGTTCCTCTTCACTTTCTGCCATAAGGGTGGTGTCATCTGCATATCTGAGGTTATAGATATTTCTCCCAGCAATCTTGATTCCAGCTTGTGCTTCTTCCAGCCCAGCGTCTCTCATGATGTACTCTGCATATAATGTTATATATATGTTACTCTGCATATAATGTTAACCTTACTGTTCTTCTATTTCTTTTCAAAAGAAATAACTCACAGAGGGTTTCCCTTTAAATATTTGATTTTAGACCAGGGGTTAGCAAACTGCAGCCTTGGCCAAGACTGTTGGCCAACCTGCCACCTGTTCTGGTATAGCTCATGAGCTAAGAATTATTTTCACACTAAAAGTTGTTTGTTTTTTGTTTTTTGTTTTTTTTTTAAGTAACATTTTCTGACATGTGAAAACAACATGAATTTAAATTTCAGTGTTCATAAATAAAATTCTATTGCAACTTAGCTATGCCCGTTTGTCTGCAAATCACCGAAGGCTGACTTCACACTGCCAAGAGACAGTTAAGTCCTTGAGACAAAAGCCACACGGCCCACAGAGCTGAACATATTTACTATCTGGCCCTTCACGGACAATCTGCCAGTCCCTGCTCTAGATGACTAATTCTGAAGCAGGGAGGGCGAGTGTAGGCACCCAGAACCAAAATTATAGGCTTAAATGCTGATTAGAATAAAGCCCGCTCACAGTCAGAAAAGGCGATAGAGCAGTGATATTCTAAAATAAGAGAACAGGAAACAGGGTCTGAGTTTTGGAAATCCTCCACGTGATGTCCATGCCATTTTTTTCAGAAACAAATGCTGAGTTTCAAGACCCCAGGCTCCAAGTGTTTGCAGAGATGGTGTGTGCTGAAATCCCTTCAGGAGAGAACCCCCTGGGTTGGTGAATGGGTCGGTACCAGCTGGGGTGGGGTGGGGCAGGGGAGGCCCAGCAGAGCTGTCTGGAGGCCCAGCACCCCTCCGTCCCCTGTCCCTCCCCCTTTCTCCAAGTGGACCCCACTTGTGAAAACAGAGCCTTGCTTGGGGAGCTCATTTCATTTCACCTGTCACGTGTATTTGTTTGTTTACATTCTGCCTGGTTCCACCTTGTTATAGAAAGGATTTACGGTGGCCAGGACCCTTGAATGTGCAGAATCACAAACCCTAGAAAAAGCAAAACTTAGAGGCTGTGGTGAGCAGAGTAAGCTGAGTGAAGTGTCATTGGTGATTTAAACCGCAACAGAGCAGACGTAGAAACACACTTAGGTTTACCAGAGATGAAATGGGAGGGAGGGATAAATTAGGGATATAGGATTAAGAAATGCACACCGGTGGTGCTAGTGGTAAAGAACCCGCCTGCCGATGCAGGAGACACAAGAGACTTGGGTTTGATCCCTGGGTCGGGAAAATCCCCTGGAGTAGGGTATGGCAACCCACTCCAGTATTCTTGCCTGGAGAATCCCATGGACAGAGGAACCTGGTGGGCTACAGTCCATGGGGGTTGCAAAGAGTCAGACAGGACTGAAGTGACTTTGAACGCGTGTACCACTATATATAAAATAAACAGCAAGGATTTACTGTATAGCACAGGACAACTATATTCAGTATCTTTTAGGAAGAGAAGTGGAAAATATATTTGTATAACTGAATCAGTTTGCTATACACCTGAAACTAACACCATATTGTGAATCAACTATACTTAAGTAACACAAAAGCCCAGTGAAGTAAATCTTTATGTGCTGACCTGGAAGCTTCTTCAAGACATTCTGTTAAGTAATGAGGTCCAAAGCAGTATGATAACTTCAGTAATGATCATAACGATCAGACTGGGTATTAGGAATAAACGTGGGGAAACTTGTAAAAATTTAAAAAATAAAAGAGGTGATGGTGGAACTGAGCTTCGAATTTTTCAACTAAGGGAGCTTTTTCCCTCGCCTCGTTTGCTCTGCCTGCTGGGCCCTCCACCCCAGCTCCCAGCCCCTGCTGGTCACAGGCTGTGCTGTGCGGTTTGAGGATCCCGGGGTTTGGGGGCGGTGGGGGCTGGGAGTGAAGGCAGCCTGGGAGCAGCAGCCTCGGCTCCAGAGTCAGCCCCCCGGGATGGGCTCGGAGATGAGCCTGAGGAATGGACGGAAGCCGCGGGCCCACGGGTGACCTGGCTGGGACCATGGATTATGAATCACCCCAGCCTTTGCTCCTGGCTCTGGAGGAGTGGCTCACACATTCCCAAGGGAGCCAGTGTCTGGGAGACGTGACGTCGTCCCTGGGAGAGGAGTTTCAACCACATTGGCCTCACAGGGACTGGTTCCCATGGGTAACACCCAGCTCCTCAGCCTGAAAAATCCCAGGCTAAGGAGATGGGGCTCTGACTTTCTTGTGTGTGCGTATGTGTGGTGTGTGCGTGCGTGTGTGTGTTTGCATTTTAAAATACCTGTCTCACCTATTATGGGACCTCATCATTAGCTACTGACGACCCGAGTTCAATCCCTGGCTTGGGAAGATCCCCTGAAGGAGAGCATGACAGCCCACTCCAGTGTTCTTGCCTGGAGAACCCCATGGACTGCAGCCCACCAGGCTCCTCTGTCCACGGGGTTGCAAAGAGTCAGACACGACTGAGTGAACAGCCGCTGTGTCCGTGGAGGCTGGTGAGGACCCCCATCTTCAGGATCACAAGGAGGACTCGGCTCTGACAGAGAGCCCGCCTGTCTGTAGCCGTCCCAACATTTTTCTCAAAGACTCTCCCTCCGCAAAATCCTGCTCCAAACCCATGATTTGCAAGAAACATTCCCGATTTGACCATGGTGTCTCCTCATTGGCCCACATGCTCGAATCGTGTGGTTAGAGGGAACTGGCAAACTTTAATTGATTTCAGAAAGGACCGACCAGCCCTAGACAGCTGCTTATTTCTCCCAGCAACAGCCTTAGAGCCCTGGCACCTTCTAGATAAGTCAGTCCCTCAGGCCTTCTTCTGCATGGATGCTTCGTAAGAGAAGAAGCAGACATCACAGCAGCTTCTCTTTCCACCACCTTCTGTCTCTCTCTTCTGAAAAAACATTTATTTGGCTGAGCCAGGTCTTAGTTGCAGCATGTGGGATCTAGTTCCCTGACCAGGAACCGAACCCTGGTCCTCAGCATTGGGAGCACGGACCACCAGGGAAGTCCCATCCACTGCCTTTTCTCTTACAAACCTGACTCCCAAACAGTCAGACAGGAGATAGCCCTTCTCTTCACACTGGTACCGGTCATTGCTGAATTAACACTGTTTTATACTTTCATAAAATCTTTATTTCTGCTCACCTGTGATACCTTCCTGTTGAAAAGCCTGTAGCTTTCCCCAACCTTCCAGGGTAACAAGAACTGGAAACCTTTAAGGTAGAGCATCTCTTGAGGATATGTACATACTAAGTTGCTCTAGTCGTGTCCAACTCTGCAACGCCATGGACTGTAGCCCACCAGGCTCCTCTGTCCATGGGACTTTCTAGGCAAGAATACTGGAATGGGTGACCATGCCCTTCTCCAGGGGATCTTCCTGACCCAGGGATTAAATCCACATCTTTTATATCCCCTGCTTGACAAGCTGGTTCTTTACCGCTAGTGCCACCTGGAAAGGGAACCAAGAAGAGGGGGAATTCAGTGCATGCCTCCTTACGAATCCAGTGAAGACACAGCCCACAGTGCTGGGGTTTGCGTGGGGGTCAACCACGTGGCGTGTGAACTGGGGGCAAGACTTGGCTGGGGAAGCCAACTCATCCATGATGCTTGCGGGCTCACTGGTTTGCAGGCCTCACTAGTACACACTACGTATTTAAACCAAAGCAAAGCTTCCAGAAAGCAATAACTTGACCTTACAACTTCGTATTTAGAAACTCCTTGAGTCCAGCCGTTTCCTGTGTTATGTGCTGGTAGCCCACATGGGCGCCTATGGTGGTGCACCCCAGCCTGTGTGCATGTGTGTGTGTGTGTCTCTCAGTCGTGTCTGACTCTTTGCTATCTTGTGGACTGTAGCCCACCAGACTCCTCTGTCCATGGAATTCTCTAGCAAGAATACTGAAGTGGGGAACCATTCCCTTCTCCTGGGGATCTTCCTCACCCAGGGATTGAACCTGGGTCTCCTGCAGTGCAGGCAGATTCTTTACTGTCTGAGCCACCAGGGAAGCCCCCATCCCAGCCGAGTTGGTAGGAATTTCCAGGCAACACCCCTAACCCCCCACCATCTCCTCTTGTTCTTGATGAGCAGGTGTGCCTTGGGGGCCTGCAGTTCCTCAGAAGCAGCGAGAGGGTGTTTGTCCCTGGGATGCTGAGCTCACACCTAGGGGCAGGGTTGTGAGTTGTTTGTCTCGCCCCCTGGAGGGCAGAGGGGCAGAGAAGGGGGCACCCGGTGGGCACAGCCATCACGGAAACGACCAGCGCCCACACGCCGTGGCTATCCTTGGCTCGTGGAACATTCCCTGAAGCACTGGATTTCTTCCCCCTCGTCTCAGACTTTGTTTTCTGTTTCCTTTCTGCCACGCTCCTTCTGAAAACGAGAGTGTCGTGGAGCCAGGCTCCCCGTGGGGGGCAGTTTGCAGAGCGTCTGGAGTGTGGGAAGCAGAGGGCCGGGTTTCCTTTCAGGCCGTGGCTCAGCTGTTTTCTAGTTTATCCTGTCTTGGGTACCAAACCCTGGCCAAGTCTCTCATTTTCCAAGCTTGCTGCTTTCTGAACTGCTGTCAGGGATTAAGGCTTGAATACAGGTGGGTTTCTTCCCCCTCCGGTCCCTGTCACCTGGACATTACCATGGCGATAATCCTCCCCTGAAACAAAAATAAAAGGCAGAACCGGTTGGACAGAAAGTGCGGCCACAAACCTCCATTGAGACTGAGCCATCCGGAGCCTGGGGGCTGCCAGGAGCTCCTTCAGGACGGGTCCTGAGGAGCAGGAGGCAGAGGCTGGCTGGCACAGGGGAAGGGTCAGCCGGCCATCAGACTGCCCTGGAGGGAAGAGCTTCAGCTCGGTTCCTTCGTGGGTTTGGTGGGGTTACGTTGCTCTGCAGCCGGCAGTCCTGTCTGGCCTCCTCGCCGCCCCAGGGAGAAGCAGAGCCTCCCATCCTCAATGTGTCAGTGGAGATTAGCTGGGGTTTGAATCACGAGGGCTGGGGGAGGGCTGGGATTGTGATCCACTCTGCAGAGCCTTGTGGGCTTTGCCACGGTGGAGGTGTGGGGCTTCTTGAGAACCCCGGGGGTTTAGGAAGGCAGGTTTCACTATGTCAGCACTGAGAAACCGGTTTGGAGTCAGGAAGCAAGGACCCACAGTAACTAGATGGGTCGAGGCTGATTTAATTTTCTACAGAAAAAAGTGTATTTGCTCAGCCTCCCAAAGAGGACTTGGGGTTAGGGTTAGGCTTGGGGGCTGTAGGGTGGGCTCTGGGAGTTGCTTTTCCCCTTTTCTCGCTCTTAACATCCTCTGTGGAATGCTCTGAAGGTTTGGCAGATTCTAACAGAACATGCTGTAGGCTCTTGGGGCCTTCTCTGCAGTGGTTCAAAGCAGTGACCTGGGATTGGTACCAAGAAGCTTTTCGCTATCTGGTTTCTCTGGAGATTCTGGAAGAAGGAGGAGGGGTGGAAGAGATCTGGGTAGGGTGGTTTTGCACGCAGCCTCCCTGGGGTGCGGTGGTTGTCTGATAACCTGGCTGACCTTTTAGTCTTCTTCTGCCCTGAAGTATGAGCCACATGCATTGTTGGGTGACATGCAGAGATGGATGAGCCAGCGGCCAGTCATTCACCCCACAGATATTCAGTGGGCGCCTACTAAATGCCACGGGCTAGTTGTGAACACAGTGGAAAAGAATCTTTGCTCTCCGTCACTGGAGGGAAAGCAGATTATACGCAGAGATACAAATAGACCCAGGAGTGATAAATTCGAGGAGAAAAAAGAGAGAGAGAACAAGGGATGGAGTGATTGGGTGGCCAGGAGAGGTTTTCTTTGGAAGAATGTTTGAATAGAAACCAGGCAGGTAGCACTAGCGGTAAAGAATCCACCTCTCAACGCAGGAGACAGGGAGACGCGGGTTCCATCCCCAGGTCAGGAAGATCCCCTGGAGGAGGAAATGGCAACCCACTCCAGTATTCTTGCCTGGAGAATCCCATGGACAGAGGAGCCTGGCAGGCTACAGTCCATGGGTCACAGAGTCAGATAGGACTGAAGCGACTTAGCAGCAGCAGCAGCAGGAGGTATCTGGGGGAAGAATGTTCTAGGCTAGTGGTCAGCAGACAGTGGCTCTTGGGCCAAAGCTGGCTGCGTCTTGTTTTGTGAATAGAGTTTTATTGGGACTCAGCCCCGCCCATTCATTGTGTGGTCTATGGCTGCTTCCAACTTCGTTGAGTGGTTGTGACCGAGACCCCCTGGCCCTCTGAGACTGCACACTGTCTGGTCTTCAACAGAAAAAGTTTGGGAGCTCCTGGTCTAGGCAGGAGCAGAGGACCTGTGCTACCCTTTTTATTATTATTAATTTGTATTGGAGTATGGTTGCTTTTGGAGAAGGCAATGGCACCACACTCCAGTACTCTTGCCTGGAAAATCTCATGGACAGAGGAGCCTGGTAGGCTGCAGTCCATGGGGTCGCTAAGAGTTGGACATGACTGAGCGACTTCCCTTTCACTTTTCACTTCATGCATTGGAGAAGGAAATGGCAACCCACTCCAGTGTTCTTGCCTGGAGAATCCCAGGGACGGGGGAGCCTGGTGGGCTTTTGTCTATGGGGTCGCACAGAGTTGGACACGACTGAAGCGACTTAGCAGCAGCATGGTTGCTTTACAATGTTAAGTTTTAAGTGTTAAGTTTCTGCTGTACAGCAAAGTGAATCTGCCATGCATATACAAGATCCCCTCTTTTTAGGATTTCCTTCCCATTTAGGTGGGGGCTTCCCTGGTAGTTCAGACAGTAAAGAATCTGGCTGCAATCCAGGAGACCCAGAAAGATCCCCTGCAGAAGGGAATGGCTACTCACTCCAGTATTCTTGCCTGGAGAATTACATGGACAGAGAAGCCTGATGGGCTACAGTCCGTGGGGTCACAGAGAGTCAGACACAGCTCAGTAACTAGAGAGAAGGCACCTGGGTCCCATTTAGGTCACCACAGAGCACGGAGTAGAACTCCCTATGCTATACAGTGGGTTTTCATTAGTTACCTATTTTATATATAGCAGAGAAGACAGTGGCACCCCACTCCAGTGCTCTTGCCTGGAAAATCCCATAGATGGAGGAGCCTGGAAGGCTGCAGTCCATGGGGTCGCTGAGGGTCGGACACGACTGAGCGACTTCACTTTCACTTTTCACTTTCATACATTGGAGAAGGAAATGGCAACCCACTCCAGCGTTCTTGCCTGGAGAATCCCAGGGACGGGGGAGCCTGGTGGGCTGCCGTCTATGGGGTCGCACAGAGTCGGACACGACTGAAGCGACTTAGCAGCAGCAGTGTATATATGTCAAACCCAACCTCCCAATTCATGCTTTTTACCCTTGGTGTTCATATCTCAGTGTCTGAACCATTTTTCTGGATCCCACATGTATGTCACACAGTGCTCCTTCTCAGTCCATTCTTCTGGTGATGGACACCTGCGTTGTCCCCAGCCCTGGTGGCTCAGTGGTAAAGAACCTGCCTGCAAGGCAGGAGACTCGGGTTTGATCCCTGGGTCAGGAAGATCTGCTGGAGAAGGAAATGACAACCCACTCCAGGAGTCTTGCCTGGAGCATCCCATGGACAGAGGAGCCTGGTGGGCTACAGTCCATGGGGTCACAAAGAGTCAGACACAACTGAGGAACCAAATAACAACAACATCTGGCACAAAGGACAGCTCTTCAGTTAGCATCTTTCTCGCGTCACTGGGCTTAGCCGTGTGAGCCTCCAGGAAAGAAGTTATCTTTTATATTAGGATACGCAGGGGAGCGTAAAACTGCCGACAGGCAATCTTGATCAGATTACAGAACCTGCTTCGTCCCATCCTGCTGTGAACCTGCCACCAGGGCCGTTGATTCTCTTGGGGACATGTGTGGCTTATTTGGGCTTTGTTCGGAATCTATAATTGGACTTCCCTGGTGGCTCCCACAGTTAAGAAACTGCCTGCAACGCAGGAGACCCAGGTTCAATCCCTGGGTTGGGAAGATCCCCTGGAGAAGGGAATGGCTGAGCACTCCAGTACTCTTCCCTGGGAAATCCCATGGACAGAGGAGCCTGGTGGCTATAGTCCATGGGGTTGCAAAGAGTCGGATGGGACAGCATTCACGCACAATCCTACTTTGGTTTATTATCTCAGAAGACAGGGCTCGAGTGCTTTGAGAACATTCCGTCCTTGTGTCTCTTACCTCCTTTCTGCCGATGGTCCACAGTAGCCCCTTTTGTAATTTGGACTTTGTTTGAGATGCCCGGTGCTGGGCTTGTGAGATGGAGAAGTTTTTCTGGCAGAGCTGACAGCAAGTCTTCGACAGGAAGACTTTTTTTTTGGTCTGGTGTCTATTTAATTGACAGTTTCAACTCTGGATGAACCAGGAAGTTTGGCCACTTAGCTTCCTTGTGATCTCGGGAGAAGGAGGTGAGGAATGAACACGCTTGATAGGAGAGAGAGACGGAAGGAAGAGATCTCTTGGAAAGCCAGTG
The DNA here is from genome assembly GCF_027580195.1 of Bos mutus. Lineage (NCBI taxonomy): Eukaryota > Metazoa > Chordata > Mammalia > Artiodactyla > Bovidae > Bos > Bos mutus. The sequence goes on along the minus strand of NC_091635.1, from coordinate 4,772,771 downwards.
GTGGTGCTGAGGGGACGTGATCATGGCTCACTGCCGGCGCGTGGTGGGCGCTGGGCTGGAGGTGGTGATGGAGCGAGCTTTCTTCCTGCCCGTTGGGCGGCTGCCAGCACAGGTTTTCGTGATTTCATTTACATTGCACCGTAGCTGCTGAGTTTTGAACACTGAAAGCAGCCCATTAATAAGCCTTTGCCTCATACTTTGGGTGTGTGGGCAGTGACATTTTCTTTAACCTGCAAATTGCCCTGCCCAGTGCCATGTGGGAGCAAGTTAGTGCTGAAAGGGGTCCCTTTCTGTGGCAGAGGGACTCTGCCCTGGGAGGCATCACAGGGTCCTGCTCCCTGGAGCTCAGCTGCTGCGTTGGAAAAAAGACCTGAGGGGCCTCGTGAAGTCTTTCTGGGTCCTCACAACGTTTCTGAGTGGCTCGGCCCACGGTTCCCACTGACTGCCCCCGTCTCCTCCTGGCTCTGGCTTCTGGGTGGTCTTGACAGACGGGTGTGTGTGGAGTCTGGAGATCTGATAAGCGGGGCGTGACCCCCCCACCCCAACCCCTGGGGAAAGCCTGGAATGGACATGGTTTCTAAGCACTCCTGCCTGTGACTTTCAGAAATGGGTGGAACTTGCGTCCGTCTGTCAGCACGAATGAGGCCCCTGCCGTATCGGAGCCTTTGGGAATGACGCTCTTGGGTCCACGGCCTGCCTGCCCTCCGGCCTTAGACTGTGGTTCTGTTGCTGAAGCAGATGTGGCCCAGATGGACTGCTGCTCTGTTACCAGTTTTCCCAACCTGGAGCCATTTTAGTCCAACCCTTACTATTTAATTCTATTATTATTTTTTTAACTGACCATGTAAAAGCAACGGTTCTCTTTTTTTATGTCTTAAGTTATGAAAGTATGATGACACATTTATAGGAGACTTGGAAAATGCAGAACAAAGTTATATATAGTTCTCCCATGTATTAAAATAATTTTTAAGTAAATAAATTGAGATTTCTTTAGTTGGTGTTTTGATATCGTATTCTCAAGAATTAATTGAACATACAGAAAAGTAGAAGCATATAGTAGACCTGAAAAGCACTATGAACCAACTCAACATAATTAAGATTTATACAATTTTCACCCAGTTAAGACACAAATTTAAATAATTTATACAATTTTCACACCAGTAGGATACAAATTCAATTCAAGTTCCCATAGACTATAAACCAGAAGACACTGGAACATATCCAGGGACATAAAACAAGGTTAAAAGCAGTGGTTCTCTTTTTTAAAAAAATTTATGTAAGTATAGTTGATTTACAATATCATGTAAGTTTTAGGTATACAGCACAGCAATTCAGCTATATATGTGTGTGTGCGCGTGTATACATATATAAGGCTATGGTTTTCCAGTGGTCATGTATGGATGCGAGAGTTGGACTGTGAAGAAGAATTGATGCTTTTGAACTGTGGTGTTGGAGAAGACTCTTGAGAGTCCCTTGGACTGCAAGGAGATCCAACCAGTCCATTCTAAAGATCAGCCCTGGGTGTTCTTTGGAAGGAATGATGCTAATATTAAGCTGAAACTCCAGTACTTTGGCCACCTCATGCGAAGAGTGGACTCATCGCAAAGAGTCGGACACGACTGAGTGACTGAACTGAACTGATATGATGCATTTTCAGATTCTTTTCCTTTGTAGTTTATTACATAATACTGAGTATGGCTCCTTGTACACTACGGTAGATCCTTGCTGGTTATCTATTCTGTACATTGTAGTGTGCGTTTAAGGAGGGCATGGCAGCCCACTCCAGTATTCTCACCTGGAGAATCCCCATGGACAGAGGAGCCTGACCGCTGCAGTCCACGGGGTCGCAAGACAGACACCACGGAGCACAGCACAGCGCTGCACCGCGTATGCGCACTGATCCCAAGCTCCTGATTTATCCCTCTTCCCACCGCCCTTTCCCCTTTGACAGTCACTTATAAAATCATTTATAACTTAATAAATAAAAGCAGTAGGTCTCAGTGGAGGAGGGAGTTGTCCTCCGGGGACACTGAGCCCTGTCTGGAGGCATTTCTGTCTGTCCCACTTGCTGGGGGAGGTGCGGGGCTGGGCGGGGCCAGGCGCTCCCAACCTTGAACGGGCGGATGAGGCCAGAGGTGCTGCTCAGCATCCTGGCGGGCACAGAGCAGGCCCCACCGCAAAGAGCGATCCTGCCTGAGATGCCAGGAGGGCTGAGGTTGAGAGAATCTGGCTTAAGGAAACATTATTTTTAAGTGAAATTGAGTGAACCAGGATCCCTTCCCATACATCCAAAGTAAATATAAAAATAATGAGCACATTGAAATCAAAACCATGTTTATAGATTCCAGGTAGATGCTCTCGTCTGCCAGCCTCTGGTTCAGAGGTTATCGCTCTATTTATCACAAAGGGAAGTGTCACAGACATCTGAAGCAGAATGGGACGGAGCTCTTCTCCTCTCAGGTAATTGGTACGGTTAAAAGGAGACACAGGGACCTCCCCCATGCTCCCATGGTTAAGAATCCCCTTTGCAGGTTCGATCCCCGGTCGGGAAGCTGAGATCCCACATGCCCCAAGGCAGCTAAGCCGGGGAGCCATAGCTAGAGAGTCCACGTGCTGCAAGAAAACACCCCGTGTGGCCGTAACTCAGATCTGACCCAGCCGAATGAGTAAATACATATTTTTTAAAACCAGGAAAAAAAAGAGAAGGTAAAAGACTTCCCTGGGGGTCCAGTGATTTAAAACTCTGTGCTCGCCACCGAGGAAGCCAGAATCGAAAGAGACACGTGCATCCCAGTGCTCATCGCAGCACTGTTTACAGTAGCCAGGGCATGGAAGCAACCTAGATGCCCATCGGCAGACGAGTGGGTAAAAAGCTGTGGTACCTATACACAATGGAATATTACTCAGCCATTAAAAAGAATGCATTTGAATCAGTTCTAATGAGGTGGATGAAACTGGAGCCTATTATACAGAGTGAAGTAAGTCAGAAAAAAAACACCAATACAGTATATTAACATACATATATGGAATTTAGAAAGATGGCAATGATGACCCTGTATGCGAGAGAGCAAAAGAGACACAGAGATAAAGAACAGACTTTTGGACTCTGTGGGAGAAGGCAAGGGTGGGATGGTTTGAGAGAATAGCATTGAAACATGTATATTACCATATGTGAAATAGATGACCAGTCCAAATTTGATGCATGAGACAGGGCACTCAAAGCCGGTGCACTGGTACAACCCAGAGGGATGGGATGGGGAGGGAGTTGGGAGGGGGGTTCAGGATGGGGACACATGTACACCTGTGGCTGATTCATGTCAATGTATGGCCAAAACCACCACACTATTGTAAAGTAATTAGCCTCCAATTAAAATGAATAATTTTTAAAAAACCATGCTTGCAATGCAGGGGGCATGGGTTCCATCTGTGGTTGGGGAACTAAGATCCCACATACCCCACAGTGTGGCAAAAAATAATAATAATAATAATATTTTTTAATTACCAGAAATAGACATAAGAAGGTAAAGAGAGTGTCCCCCTCCTGCTGTGAGTTTATATTCTTTTGTGATGTCTGCCCATCACCTAAAACAAACCTGGGTACCCTCTTGTTCCTCATCTCAAGCTTAGGAGAACACTGTCTCCATGCCCTGCATATAAATAGAAGCAGCTGAGAGTTACTGTCTATGAGGATGGGTTTCCTGTAACTCGGGCGCTGCAGATGCCGGGAGCTGGTTGTTAGACCCCAAATCTTTTTCTCTTTTTTCACAGGTAGTTAAACTAATAGCAGCCTCCTTTAGGCATGGGCCCTTTTCATCTTCAAAGCCCTTTATGCATGTGAGCTAACCTCCCTGCTCCCCAGTGGAGTCAGGAGTCCTGAGTCTCACTGGACGGGCCACCAGCCCCAGCGAGATGAAGTGGGTCACAGCGTTCCGATTTAGGTGAGGTTCGGGTTGGGATTCAAGTTGGCGGCTGCCGGACTCCTGGACATGGCCTTGCCTGCACCACACCTTTCTCTTGGCCGGCCCCGCCTGCGTGTTGGAGCCAAACCTCAAATTCAGGCGGGTCTGGAGAGAGAGAGAGAGAGAGAGAGGAGGGTGACATTTCTTTTCCCTTCTCTCCGAGGGCTGCTCTTCCAGGGGCACTCAATGCTTTTCTTAAAAAAAAAAAGAAAAAATTAGTAATTCCCCTATGGCAGGTAATCCCTCCAAAACCAGGGAGTCACTTTAAGAAAATATTTTCCTTGCGGACCGTGTCTCCCAGGATGTCGGTAGGAGGGGGCCTGGAGCTGAAGTGCCCTTTCACGGGCCCCGTTTGAAGGCGTCTGTGGTTGGCAGGACCCACGTGTAAGGGCCGCGGGCGTCTGGCCGTGAGCCGTGACCGCACCGGCGAGGACCACCGGGGCGCGAGCAGGCTGTGGGTGCCTGTGGCCGCCGCGGCATTTCCTCCGCGCTCATCCCAGACATTTCTGGACCTGGCCGGGAGGGGAGCCGGGGAGGGGTCGGGGCAAAGGACCAGCAGGATGCGTTTGGGCGCAGAAGCACCAGGGTGGCACCAGCCATCTCATACCATTTCCCAAGGGTTAAAAAAAATAAAGGAGCAAAATCCTCAGGATTCCAGAGACGTGGAATCCTGCCGGTGGGTCCCCGTGGGTCTCTAGGTCCCTTCACTTCGGGGAGATGCTCCACTGGGCCCCACGTGGGGTCCTGTGATGCTGGCCCTCAAACCCTGCCCACCGCAGGCTCCAATAAATCAAGGCAGAAAATATCCTTCAGGTCGGAGCTGGAGGAAGGGGGTGAGAGTGTGTTTTTGTTTGTGTTGGTAATGCCACCAGGTGTGGGTTGGACCAACGTTTCGTGGCATGGAGATCTGCATGTGTACCCAGCGTAGGGCAGGGGGTATTCTGGGCTGCTTTAAGTCTTGTCTGTGGCAGAGTAGACGTCCCCAGCTCCATCCTGTGTTCATCTGAAGCCTTTGCCTTTTGTCTTTGTCCATTCTGGCTGCTCTAACAAAAGTTTATCACAGACCAGGGGCTTTGATGACAAACATCTATTTCTCAGGGTTCTGGAGGCTGAGAAGTCCAAGAGCAGAGTGCCAGCGCGATCAGGGTCTTGGTTTATAGACAGATGTCTTCTCGTTGCAGACTTGGGGGAGAGGAGGGACAGAGCGGGAGAGCAAGGGGGAGGGAGAAGCGAATTCCTGTCCGGAAGGTAGGAAGGCCTTTATTTTATCCTGGATTTATAGACTAGTTTTTGGTGAGTAATTCTTGTCTCTTTATAAGGGCCCCAGTCCCTTATGGTGCTTCCCAGGTGGCACAGTGTTAATGAACCCGCCTGCCAGTGTAGGAGATGCCAGAGGCACGGGCTCCATCCCGGGGTCAGGAAGATGCCCTGGAGGAGGAAACGGCAGCCCACTCCCGTGTCCTTGCCTGGAAGCGTCCATGGACAGGGGAGCCTAGTGGGCTACAGTCCATGGGGTCACAAAGAATTGGACATGACTTAACCCACATGTGTGCATGCGCACACACAGACACACACACACACACACACACACACTGCCATCATTAGGGCTCCACCCTCATGGAATAACTACCTTCCAAAGGACCCCACCTCCAAACACCATCAGATTGGGGATTGGAATTTCCGCATGTGAATTTGTGGGGAGGATACCGTGTTCAGTCCCTAGCACCGTTCTGGGTAATCTCAGAGTTACAGAGCCACAGGTGTGGATGGGGCAAAGGATGCAGAGCAAGGACCCAAGAGCAGCGTGAACTTGGGTCCCTTGCCGTTTGCCGGATGTGAAGGGGACCGTGAGAACAGGCTGGGGTTGCGGGGGAAGAGCTGGCGGGGGGAGAGGATGATCCCGGCACGGGGCTCAGCGTTGCCGGAGCTCCAGAGGAGGACACTGGGAACCCAGGCGCAGTTGATCCCCATCTGCTGCCTGGCCACAGCCAGCTGGGTTGTCCCACAAAGGTCGTATCCGGTTGTTGGAACCGTCAGCAGAGGCCCCCTTGTCACCTCGCCCTTTGCTGCTGAAGGATCCGGTTTCCCCGAAAACAGAAGTGTGGCCCCGTGTGGCATGGTGTCCTCCTCGCATTTCAGTCGTTTCTTCGGGCTTCCTGTTACCATGGTTTCTCCCCAAGCCAGGTGAATGCTCCTCGCGGAGAGAATGGGATGGAGACAGGAGAGAGGGCTCCCATCAGGATGCAGATGCCTGTCTCGGGGCCGTCTCCTGGCCTCCGCCTCGTCCTTCTCCACTGTCCAGCGGGTCTTCCTGCCTCCCCCCACCCCCAGGTCTGTGCTCATCCTCCCGCGTCCCCTGTAACCCCTTCCTTCCCCAGATCACAAATGTTGGGGAGCGTGCTCAGAAGCACAGCCTGTCAGATTTGTTCACGGATCATCCTTAACTTGCCCCATTCAGTTCTTTCTCTTTTAAGGCTGGTTTTGTTTCTTTTACTTGGTTGTATTTTCGGCCCTCCCGGGTCTTTGTTGCTGCGAGCTGGCTTTCTCTGGCTGTGAGAGGGGCTCTCCTTGTTGCTCTGGGACGCAGGCCCAGTAGTTGTGGCCCATGGGACCAGCTGTCCTGGACCCGAGATTGAGCCCGTGTCCCCTGCGTTGGCAGGTGAACTCTTAACCGCTGGACCGCCGAGGAAGTCCTCGGTTCCTTCTTGACACTGAAGCTGCAGCCTTCTCCCCGTCTGTTCCTCCCAAGGCTTTCTTCTCGCCCTAGATTATTGTTTTCTCCAGAGCTGAGAGCCCAAAGGATCATTACTGCAATGGAGAAAATGGACATAAATGATCACTCCCTCTTTTCTCTCTGATTGTGTCTCTGACCCACTCTACGGCCACGGAGAAAGCCCTTTCTGAGCCTAATGCTTTTCTCAGGCGTGCCCGCTGCATCGCCTCTTTGTTTGCACAGAGCGTTCGGGGTTGCTATGAGTTCTGCGTTTGATTTTAACCGCGTACCCATCCTTCCCGCTTGGAATCCCAGCTCCAGCTTTCGTACGTCTTCTGTGTGGGCACCTCCAGACCACTTCAGATCTGCTTGTCTCTTCGTAGTTTTGACCCCCTGTGTTCACTCCTGACTGCTGCACGCTGACCACCCACAGACGCCCTCTCATCCTGCCTTCTGTTCATGGATGAACTTCAGCCCTTGGTCTCTATAAATTCCAACCCACTGCCGTGGTTTTCGACACACCCTTTGTGTTAATAAAAGTGACTCCCAAACTTGCATTCTTGGCCCTGAGATTTCTCCCCATGTCAGCTCTTGGTGTCCTTTTTAGTGTCCACCTCCTCAAGTTCATTCCTGTGAAGGCCAGTGGCCTCTTGGCCCTAGATGTTGCTCTGCAGTGGGTATCCTCATTTTCATCAGGGTAAAATCATCTGTAAATTTGGGAGTAAAGTTTTAGGGTAAAATCATTATCTCTTTACCTGTTGACATTCATTTAGCTGCTTACTATGACTTAATGTCTACCTGTAATGCAGGCTTTTCAAAACCAAACACCCTGTTTTATTCCTTGGCACTTCTGGGGTGTACACCGCACTCTGCAGTCTTTAAGGGAATGTGTTATGATTGACATGGACACTTCTAAAGGATGCCATTCCCTCCTCCTCCACTGTTGAATGGAGAAGTCCTCATGTTGTGTTTGAGGTTTCCTTGTGATTGGATGGAGGTCACGTTCTCCGGGCTGGAATCCTGGCTTGGTGCTGCGGTATCTTTCTCATTGTGTCACCTCTGGAGGTACCCAGCGTCCACCCGGTCCCGACTGGTGATGCAAATGTCAATGGTTCATGTAAGGAATAGTCTGAGTTCTCCCGTGTGTGATGACTGTGTTCTTTCTCCCTCGTGACAAGTGAACAGTCTACTAGGGAGACTTTCAGGTCATGCAAAGATCCTCAATGACATTCCTGCTAGAATTAGCATCCGGTGGTGATTCTTGCCTGAACCGGCCTTTACCATGATGGTTGCCAGCGACCTTGCCACTCTGGTGCTTGCTCAGCATTTATCATTTGGTTCCTGGTGCTCTACTGCTGGCGAGAGACCTCCCTCCTCTCCATTTATATACCTGTCCATTCGCTGCAAATAGATGGGGAAATAGTGGCTGACTATTTTTCTGGGCTCCAAAATCACTGCAGACGGTGATTGCAGCCATGAAATTAAAAGACACTTACTCCTTGGAAGGAAAGTTATGACCAACCTAAACAGCATATTAAAAAGCAGAGACATTACTTTGCCAACAAAGGTCCATCTAGTCAAGGCCGTGGTTTTTCCAGTGGTCATGTATGGATGTGAGAGTTGGACTATTAAGAAAGCTGAGCACTGAAAAATTGATGCTTTTGAACTGTGGTGTTGGAAAAGACTCTTGAGAGCCCCTTGGACTGCAAGGAGATCCAACCAGTCCATCCTAAAGGAGATCAGTACTGAATGTTCATTGGAAGGACTGATGTTGAAGCTGAAACTCCAGTACTGTGGCCACCTGATGTGAAGAACTGACTCATTTGAAAAGACCCTGATGCTGGGAAAGATTGAGGGCAGGAGGAGAAGGGGACCACAGAGGATGAGATGGCTGGATGGCATCACCAACTCGATGGACTTGAGTCTGAGTAAACTCCGGGAGTTCAGATGGACAGTGAAGCCTGGTGTGCTGCAGTCCATGGGAGTCACAAAGAGTCAGACACGACTGAGCGACTGACCTGAACTGAACTGAATTCACTGAACTCACCAATTCCTGAATTCCTTAATAATTCAATGGTTTACTACTTTCTTTAATTATTTTGGTACCAAAATGTCCCTGATTTGCCAGTGGGAGCTCCTTCAAACTGGCTCCTCTGTCCTTACACAAATGCACACTTACTGGGTTTTAGGTCCCTCCAGAATACATTAATGCTATGATCTGTATGTGACAGTAACTTAAATGTGCAAGAAGAGAGAGATGCCTTATCTCTGTTGGATGCTTTCTTGGGTCCTTTCATGCTGCTGTCAAGTAAGTAGCAGCTTCCTGATTGGGCTTCCCTGATAATTCAGCTGGTAAAGAATCCGCCTGTGATACAGGAGACCCTGGTTTGATTCCTGGATCTGGAAGATCTGCTGGAGAAGGGATAGGCTACCCACTCCAGTATTCTTGGGCTTCCCTGTTGGCTCAGATGATAAAGAATCCATGTACAATGCGGGAGACCTGAGTTTGATCCCTGGGTTGGGAAGATCCCCTGGAGAAGGGAAAGGCTACCCACTCCAGTATTCTGGTCTGGAAAATTCCATGGACTGTATAGTCCATGGGATCACAAAGAGTCAGACGTGACTGAGCAACTTTCATTTTCACTATGAATATCTAACACATTTGCTCAAGTCATTTCGTGGTTAAGAACTTTGGAGTGTCACAGCACTGAAAGTTCTGCTGGCTCAAGCTGGGGAATCTATAAGTGACATTTAGCTGGTATTAAGTCCTCCCTTATTTTTGAATGTCTTTTTACCAAGCCATGTGACTCACATGTATGTAGAAGGGCTTCATGGATCAACATCCGTTGTTGACATTCACACGAGAAAGATTAAATAAAAACTGTATAGTGGAGATGATTTTTTACCAGGAATTATGAATTCAGATGCCTACAGGGTCCAGGAAGTTAACTCAAATGATTATGGCTTGTGCTTTGGCGTGGTGTGGATTGCAGTACACTGGGGAGCCCATGCCCTACCTTAAAGAGACAGCTTTTCAACTCTGACTACCTGTTCCTGTGTAGGAATATAGGTGTGAGGAAGACAGATCTTCTCACTTTTCAAGACCATCCAGAAATCTAGATATTTACGCATAACCTAAAAAAACTCCCATCATTACATCTTATCACCTATTTTTTTTTTAAGGTTAAAGCACGCATCAGGCTAAATAAAGCATCCTTCAGGTCTCTAAGGTCCTCCCCGGTGGCTCAGCAGTAAAGAATTGCCTGCAGTGCATGAGACACAGGAGATGCAGGTTTGATCCCTGGGTCTGGAAGATGCCCTGGAGGAGGAAATGGCAACCCACTCTTGTATTCTTGCCTGGAGAATCCAAGGGACTGAGGAGCCTGGTGGGCCACAGTCCATGGGGTCAGAAAGAGTCGGACATGGGTGAAGCGACTGAGCATGCACACACAGGTCTGTAAGCTGAGCCAACTAGCTCCATGCCTTTGGCCCCTGATTACCTTGAAGTATGGCCACAGAGAATTGATAATAAAGCCTTCATGAGTCTTCCCGAGGATATAATTTGATGGTCCTGTGATTTCTTATCCAGAGAAAACATTCTTTAAGGTTCATCTTCAGTACAGTTCAGTTGTTCAGTCATGTCTGACTCTTTGGGACCCCAAGGACTGTGGCACGCCACACCTGTCCATCACTAACTCCCGGAGTCTACTCAAACTCATGTCCATTGAGTCAGTGATGCCATCCAACCATCTCATCCTGTCATCCCTTTCTCCTCCCGCCTTCAATCTTTCCCAACATAATGGTCTTTTCCAATGAGTCAGTTCTTTGCATCACATGGCCAAAGTATTGGGGCTTCGGCTTCAGCAGCAGTCCTTCCAATGAATATTCAGGGCTGATTTCCTTTACGATGGGCTGGTTGGATCTCCTTGCAGGCCAAGGGATTCTCAAGTCATCTCCAACACCACAGTTCAAAAGCATCACTTCTTCGGTGCTCAGCTTTCTTTATAGTCCAACTCTCACATCCATACATGACTACTGGAAAAAACCATAGTTTTGACTAGTTGGGTCTTTGTTGGCAAAAAAAAAAAGGTTCATCTTAGAGTCCCAGTTAAATAAGAAAACAAGATATAAAATCCATTGCTGGAAAACCTGAATGAATTTCTTTTAGTGTATTGCTAATGACCTCTCCCTGAAGATTCAATTCCCAGTGGCTTCCTGGATCCAGTTTTCAGGCACATGTAATTCTGGTACTTGATGTTTGGAGGTCAGTTACTGGCCTTTACTCTGGAACAAAGAGGGGTTGTAACAACCATTGCCCACCCTGTTAATACATGCTGCAGCCTATCGTTCCCACCTTGCCAAGCTATTTCCAGAGGGGAGCATCTTTAGTAAAGTGCAGTTGGTCATGACTTCACAAATATTTCTACTGAATTGTTACCAAGAAAACTTTTGCCTTATGAATTTTTTTGTTTTATTACTCTGCTAAAACAAACACACTCCAAAAAGACATGTGGTCTTCCACTTCACTCAGATGCTATGCCTCAGGCCCCATCTCTCTGTCTCTTTTCTTCTAAAGAGAAAACATAAGAAATGCCAAGTTATAACACACGGCCTTTTCCAGGGGTGTATGGTATTTTCAGTCCTTCGTCTTACTCTGGTTAGGTTAGCTGGATTTCTGATTTGAAAAGCCTTCAAGTGCCCTCCCCTACCCCTTTTAAATTGGAGTGTAATTGCTTTATGATGTTGGGTTAGTTTCTGCTGCACAACACAGTGAATCAGCTGTAAAGATACATGGATCCCCCTCTCTTGGGTCTCCCCACCCCGTTCCCCTCATCTAGGTCATCACAGAGCACCGAGCTGAGCTCCCCCTGCTTGAAGCAGGTTCCCACTGGCTATCTGTTTTACACACCCTAGTGTGTGTGTGTACTTTGGCCACCTGATGCGAAGAACTGACTCATTTGAAAAGACCCTGATGCTGGGAAAGACCGAGGGCAGGAGGAGAAGGGGACGACAGAGGATGAGATGGTTGGAGGGCATCACTGACTCAGTGGACATGAGTTTGGGTAAACTCTGGGAGTTGGTGATGGACAGGGGGGCCTGAAGTACTGTGGTCCATGGGGTCGCAAAGAGTCGGACACGACTGAGCGACTGAACTGAACTGAACTGAATGTATACATGTCGGCCCTAATCTCCCAATTCGTCTCACCCTCCCCTTCCTCCCACCACCCCTCCAAGTTCTCATGTCCATTCCCCACATCTGTGTCTCTGTTCCTGCCCTGGGAATAGGTTCATCTGTACTGTTTTTCTAGATTCCCCGTGTATGTGTTAATACATGGTACTTGTTTTTCTCTTTCTGACTTAACGTCAGTCTGTATCAATCTGGTAGAAACTACTGGTTCCTGGTTGGAACGGACAGACTCGTCAGGTTGCACTCGACCCTTTGCGTCTTCTCTGAACACTCCCCTGTCTTCTGTTCTTCCTGGATAAATGGTGCTAGGAAGGAAGATCTCATGAAAGGCGTTATTTTCCAGTTCTTTCTCATCTGAAGACTTTCTTCCGACAGGTTTGTGTCCTGGCCCCAGGGAGGAATTCAGTTCTGAATGACTCTGAGTGGGCTTCCCTGGTGGCTCAGACAGTAGAGTCCGGCTGCAACGCAGGAGACCTGGGTTCAGTCCTTGGGTTGGGAAGATCCCCTGGACAAGGGAATGGCAACCCACTCCAGTACTCTTGCCTGGAGAATCCCATGGACAGAGGAGCCTGGCGGGCTACAGTCCATGGGGTCGCACAGACTTGAACACCACTGATCGACTAACACTTTGACTTTCACTGAATAGGGGTGCAAATCTCTGCACTCTAATCCTCACCCTAAAATTTTCCAATTTTCTAAAACTGATGTCTCTTTCCTGCTCTGAATAGCGTCCCTACCTTTCAGATATCCTGGTGTCTCGTTGAAAAGGGCAAACGAGTCTCTTTCAGGCCTGGTATTTTTTTGCAGACTCAGCTTCACCAGGCACAAACCTGAAACACAGCCGCTCACTCCCTGTGTTTACTTTTATTTCCAGCCACATCTGGAGGCCAAAATTCATAAATTTATCGCCAAGCCTGACAACAGTTTACTGAGTTAGTATGTTAAGGGAAGAGAGAGAGGAAAAAAAAACAAAAAAACACAACGATCTCCTGACTTGTCGGGTGTAAAATGGATGGAGAACCCGATGGGCGGACCGTAAACCCCAGCCGTGTTTATTAACATCTGCGGCCTGCCTGCAGACGGTGGAGGCGTGGGTCGGCCCTGTTTGGCTTGGAGATGGAGTCCAGAGCGTTCCACGGTGTACCCTCCATATATATATACGGCCAGGCGTCGTGTTAGCCCCGCGGAGGCCAAGGCGAGGGAACAAGGGCTGTTCAGAGGAGGGACCACAGATTCGATAGGGCGAGGGCGGGAAGGGGCCCCGGCCGTGTTTACAGTGGGGGCAGGACGGTGGGTGGGCCGATTCTCGTGACGTACTTGAGGCTTTAAAAAACGGTCATAAATCTGATGCCTGTCAAACAGGGCTGGCATTTTCTTTTCCTTTCACAACCAGGTTCTGTATGACCTCCCCCCAAAAAAAAAATTTTTTTTTAATAACAAAAATCCTCTAAACTCCCGTGAAGAATGTCTTTTTCTCCCACTAGGCGGGTAGAATGTTTCCAAGAGCACACTGGAGTGTTTCAAGGGGAGGCTGGAGTCTCCCCACCCCACCCCACTCCCCACTCCCTGTCCCTCTCAATCCCTGGGGAAGGGTGTTGCCATTGTTTTTTTTTTTGCAGTTTTACTGAAATGTTGGAGTGGGTACAGCGGCGCTGACGTGCAGCCCCGTTGGACAGCTTGGCTCTGCCCGGAGACCTGCCCGGCTCGCTCTGGGTCGGCCAGGAGCCCCCTACCTGAGCCAGCAGCATCTTTAGCTTTCTGCTCTCGGGGCGTAGAGGGAGCAGGGACTCAGGGAGCCATTCTGGAGGCCCCAGGATGCAGGGGTGGGGGGTGGAGGAGAAGGATGTGTTGTTGGTGGCTGCAGCCACAGACCCTCTGACTCGAAAGAAGCGTTCTGGGGATGTCCTTTTAGTAGGCGGTTTGGCTCTGGGGTACCTCACGTCTGAGGTGAGAGCCTGCCAAAGAAAAGGGCACTTTTTGTGGTCAGAGCCCAGGGGCTTGGACGAAACTCTTGGCTGGAGGGAATCTGTGCCTGGGGAGGGCGTGGCCCCCCAAGGAGGAGAAAGCCTCCCTGCTGCTGGCGAAGAGCTCGGGGCTGCCAGGTCGGGGAACACTGAGCAACTGTTGGGGAGCTCGGCCTGCCCGCCGAGCCCGGGCGCGACCCGGCCAGCCAGCTGTGTCGCCTTCCGAAGACAAGCCCGAGGGCCCTGGCGTCCCCCTCTGCCTGCCTGGTCAGAGCTTTCTGTCTCCCTGGGAAGCGCCTCTGTCAGGGTCGCCGTGCGTTCCTGGGGCACTTGACCATCTGCTGTTATTTTACGGGGCGTGGGAGCTTTTCCTCCCCTCCTCCACCCCCCCACTTCCCGCACCCCCGGGTCACCGTGTTCCTTGTCAGCGCTGGGCAGCGTCCCAGCCACGCTGCCAACGGTCGGAGCTGAAGTGCTCGCTGCTTTTCAAGGCATATTTCCTGGCTCCTGGCCCCGCTTGACTGCTTGGTTATTCGGGCAGGGTTGTTCGAGGGTGTGAAACCAGTTGGGCCAGAGAGGAAAGTTAGTGCTCAGTCCTGTGGGCTGGGGCTTCCCCACGGAGGAGGGCTGTTATAGGGGGCACAGACCTGGCCCCAGCAGGGACCCTGAAGAAACTCAGCCACGGACATGCCAGTACTTTTCCACTGATGGGTGGGGTGGAGGAGGGGAGAACTTTGAGCCCCGGTGAAGGAGCAGCACAGGGACTTCCCAGTCTTGCCTTGGATAGGTTAGCCCCACAGGAGGCAAGCCATCAGGAAGCCTGTATTTATTGATCTGTTAGTTTTAAGCACCTTTCGCTCCTGGTGAAAAGTTGAGTGGTCATGCCGGAGGCCCTCATCAATGCCTTCCCAGAACCCGGCGAACCAGAGACGGAGAGGCTCATCCTGCTGCCTCGGGCCTTCCCAGCCCATTGTGAACTCGGCTCAGCGGCAAGTGCTGCAAGGAGGCACTGCTTTTTCAAGGGCTCTCTGACTTTCTGCCCTCGCCTTGAGGTTGCGTCTGCAGTTCTGTGAAAACGAGGGCTCCCCTGACTTCTGTCCTCAGGGGCGTTGTGTTCTCGCAAGCCTAGCTGTTCTTTGTTTTCACCGCTCTCCCCAGCGCGGTCTTGGAGCTGGGGCCCACCCCGGGCAAGCCCAGTAGGCAGGCAGAGGTGACCGTGGCCTGCCTTCGCCCACGGGGTGAACTCAAGTCCTCCCCTCCAGGTGAACGGCTGGAGATCATTACCTGCGAGGGGCCTTCATGTCACTGTCTCCTGCATCCCACTCCCAGAGCATCCTTCCCTTTTTCTTCCTAGAAGCTTTATGATTTATCCATTTATCCAGTGTTTGTGTTTACTTGTGTTCATGTCCTGTGAACCTGCCTGGAATACAAGCCCGTGGGACAAGCAGAGGCTGGATTGATCTATCACGGACGAAACCCCAGCTCCCAGCAGGTCATCTGACGCCCTTTATGGACCATAATGAAGGCTGAGCGCCAAAGAACTGATGCTTTTGAACTGTAGTGTGGGAGAAGACTCTTGAGAGTCCCTTGGACTGCAAGGAGATCCAACGAGCCCATCCTAAAGGAGATCAGTCCTGAATGTTCATTGGAAGGACTGATGCTGAAGCTGAAACTCCAATATTTTGGCCATTTGATGTGAAGAACTGACTCATTGGAAAAGACCCTGATGCTGGTTAAGATTGAGGGCAGGAGGAGAAGGGGATGACAGAGGATAAGATGGTTGCAGTCCATGGGGTCACAAAGAGTCGGACACAACTGAGCAACTGAACAGCGACAGCAAGGTGCCCACGAGTATCTGAATTAACACCCCCACGATGGGCGCTGAGGACGGGTGCAAACGGCTGAGCACGTAGGGCTGCCGCCCAGCGCTGGTCCTCTCTGGCTTCCCGCATCTCTCTTGGCTCTTGTTTATACTTAGCTGCCTGCAGAGAAGAGGGGGGAAAAGGATTTTCTTTTAACATTCAAACCTGATTGTTGGTCTCTCAAACTTGCAGTTGTGATCAGAGATGGGGAATTATGGTATATTTATTTTAGATGGGGGAAAAAATGCCAGCAAGATCATGAGTTTCTTTGCCATTTTTAGCAGAGATGAATCATCACAGGGGCATTTTTTTCTTAACCAAAAAGATGGAATTGCAATGTCCTGGCTTCTTGGGAGGTTTCTAAAAGTCTGGGTTCTGAAGTGATGTTAGCATAAGGTCCATCTCTAGTTCCTTATACTCATGGCGGTGTGGGAGGTGGTCCTGGTCACCAGCAAAGCTGCTCATCTTGTGACCATGTCAGGTTGGCGCTTTCTGCAGAGGGGCTCAAAAGGGTGAAGGGTTTCATCAACCACCACAGCATGCGTTTGGATTGAGAGTCTGCATCTGGTCATGAATTCTCAGATGCCCACAAGTTGGGAATTTTGGAGACGTCTCCAGGCATCTTTGAATAACCAGAGCCTTCTGGTTGAAAGCCCCAGTTGATGTCAACGTCTGTGTGAGAGGCTCACGGCATTTTCTCCAGGAAGGGGAGTGAATCCTACAGGCTCTGAGGTCTAGCTGATGACACCTGCGCTGGGCCACCCACGTTCTAAGCCCGACTTTGCCTCCACCCAGGTCCTCCTTTTTATTCCAAGGCCGAGCCTCCATATTTCACCCTGGAGACTGGCTGAGGGTGGATAACCAGGGAAGAGAAAGCAGTGAGCAGACACCTAACTGTATGCAATTTGCAAAGATGCAACCATGGCAAACATATAAAAATGTGTATAAACACAGATGGTGTGGAGGGTTTTGTTTGTTTTTTGGGTATTTTTTTGTCATCTGTTCCCGTCTCTAGATGAACACAAATTCTTCTGCAAGTAAGCCTGTATTTCCTGCCCCATAAGGAGATTCAGGAATTCAAAACACAGTTGACAGACTAGCAAACTAACTTAAGAGGAGGTATGAGTTTGTGTATTAAAAAGCAGAGACTTTGCTGACAAAGGTCCATCTAGTCAAAGCTATGGTCTTTCCAGTAGTCATGTATGGATGTGAGAGCTGGATCATAGAGAAAGCTGAGCACTGAGGAACTGATGCTTTTGAACTGTGGTGTCAGAGAAGACTCTTGAGAGTCATGTACTGCAAGATCCAACCAGTCCATCCTAAAGGAGGTCAACCCTGAATAGTCATTGGAAGGACTGATGCTAAAGCTGAAGCTCCAATACTTTGGCCACCTGATGCAAAGAGTTGACTCATTGGAAAAGACCCTGATGCTGGGAAAGATTGAAGGCAGGAGGAAAAGGGGACGACAGAGGATGAGATGGTTGGATGGCATCACCGACTTAATGGACATGAATTTGAGCAAACTCTGGGACAGAGTGAAGGACAAGGAAGCCTGGTGTGCTTCAGTCCATGGCGTGGCAAGGAGTTGAACACAAGTTCATGACCGAACAGCAACAACAGCATCTGCAGCAACCTTACATCCAAGTGAGATCCTCTGTAAAACAGGCTCTAGTTTCATCCCCTTCATTAGAACTGACTCAAATGCTTTCCTTTTTATGGCTGAGTAACTGTGTACAAGTAGTACAGTTTCTTTATCCATCTGCTGGTGGACATTTAGCCTGTTCCCATGCCCTGGGTATTGTAAATAGTGCCGCGATGGACATTGGGGTTCACGTGTCTTTTTTAATTCTGATTCCCTTGGGTATATGCCTAGTACTGAGGTTGCCAGATTCCTATTTTTTTTTTTCGACAGTCCCTTGACCTTATGGTGCAAAATTTTGCCCGTTACTCATTGGAAATAACATGGAACGTGATGGTGGCAGAATCGTTCAGCCACAGATCTTCCTACCCATAAGGCAGTGGGAGTATCTTCGTCCCCATCCTCAGAGGAGGAGGTTTGGGGAAGCGGGATTTCTTAAGGTGGAACCGGAAGGTTTTACGTTAATCCCACAATGTGAAAAGATGAGTGGGGTGGACCAGGCCTTCAAGGGGCATCCACCCTCCTAGGGACAAGCTAATAGTACAGACGTAACTGGGAATTTACAAGAGCGTGAGAGAGCTGTGGGGTCTCTGAACAGGCAGGCGGAAGGACTGCAGTGTTTACCGAGTGTTTCTGGAAACCAGAGGTGCTGCAGTTTGTACTGACGCCTGTGCCGACGTAAATAGAAACTCCACCCACCTCTTCAGAAACGTCTAAGGCGATAGGCGCACCTAATCTCTGCCCCAGTTCTGGGCTTGACCCTTCAGCTCCGTAAGTTGATAAAACTTTGCTCACTCGTGTTCCGGTGTAAGGCATGGCTTGACAGCCTGTGTGTGTGTGTGTGCTTGCGTGCACACGTGCAAGCCTTGTGTGCAATGTGCAGTTGGGCTGGGTCTAGTTTCTGCATCAGACTGCAAGCCCCCGGGCAGTCAGTGCGTGCATGTTTGTGTGATAAGTCGCTTCAGTCGTGTCCGACTCTTTGCGACCCTAGAGGCTTTGGCCCACCAGGCTCCTCTATCCGTGGGATTCTCCAGGCAAGAATACTGGAGTGGATTGCCATTGCCTTCTCCAGGGATCTTCCCGACCCAGGGATCGAACCTGCGTCTCTTACGCTGCCTCCTGCACGGGCAGGCGGGTTCTTTACCACTGGTGCCACCTGGGAAGCCCCCCAGGTGTCAGACGTGTCTGCTCCGTGCTCCGTTACACACGTGCCCTTGGATGTGAATGTCTGCCCTCTCAGAGGACTGTTTAGCCCTTGTCTGGGGCTTTCTGAGTCCTACGGCAGGAGGCCTGGTCTTCTCTCGTTTTGTGCTCCGTCCCCCGCAGCTTTCCTCCTGGATCATCACATCCGTCCACAGCCGCCGGGTGTGGGGCCCAGGTCCCAACAAGTCCCTGGTCTCCTCGGAAGCCTGGAGAGTGAGACGGAGGTTCATCATCGTCTTACCTCTGACCTCCAGGTTTAAGAAACTGTCTAAAATCACACCTCAAACCCAGCCCAGGAGCCGGTGGTGTCAGACCACACACGGGGCCAGGCTGGGGGCCCACACCTCCAGGTCCCGAGAGGGGCCTGTCGCCCTGGGACCCGGAAAGCCAAGTTAATCAACCATCTGATCTGTCCGGCCCCGAGTCCGAGCTTGCAGCTTTGCCATCAGCCAAGCCTGGCAAAGGAGGTGTCATATTATGGGGCTTCAGGAATTCCGTTTGATATTTTAAAATATCTGCACATTCTTCTGCTGGTCTCGGTTAAGTAACCTCTCTTCTGTTAGGATTTTGTGATAAACCCCAAGAAACCCGCCCCTGTTGCCCACACATGCCTTCCACAAGGAAAATAATCATCTCTCCTGCTCACAACTTGCCTTTCTTCTGAAATGGCCCATCTCCAGCCCGCCCGCCCCAGCTCCCAGCTGGGTTCTCCTGTGTCCCCAGACATCCCGGAGAGACAGGAAGAGGATGCAGATTATCCTGATTTTGCTGATGGAAATAATACAGTGGCAGAAGCGCAGGGTCGGGGCTGGGCTGCCCCGGGCTCCCACGAGGGCCTCTGGCTTGCTCTTCTGGTTCTGGGCTCAGCCAAGCACCTCCCAGCGGCCTCATTCGAACGTTGCCTCTGCCACGCATTCTCGCCTTCTCTCCTTGGTGATTAATCGATCACCTTTTGCCTGCCTGCTTTGCAGGTGGCTCTGAACTACGCTCTCTTCACTGATGCTCAGAAAAGTGTTAAAGACCTCTTATGCCCCAGATGGTACAGCTAAAAAGTGGCAAAGTTGTAATTCACACCTGGAGAGGCCGAATGTCTTCGTTTCCACTAAGCCAGGTAAACTCTCTGGCAAGTGACACCGCAGCTGTTCTCTGCTCACCTGCCGGGTGACCTGCTTGCCACCAGGGAGGTGGAGCCGTGCTCTCACCTTGCACACGCTGGGCATATCATGTGCGTGCACAGACACCGGTATGTAACATTTGTTGTTGCTGTTCTTCGGTCACTAAATCGTGTCCTCCTCTTTGTGACCCCATGCCTGCACCGGACTTCCCTGGTGGCTCAGATGGTAAAGAGTCTTCCTGCAGTGTGGGAGACCTGGGTTTGATCCCTGGGTCGGGAAGATCCCCTGGAGAAGGAAATGGCAACCCACTCCAGTATTGTTGTCTGGGCAGAGGAGCCTGGCAGGCTACAGTCCACGGGGTCACAAAGAGTCGGACACGACCGAATTTTGAACTTTTTTTGGACTGTGGCGCTCCAGGTCTCCCTGTTTTTCAGTATCTCCCAGAGTTTGCTCAAACTCATGTCCATTGAGTTAGTGATGCTATCTAATCATCCCATCCTCTGTTGCTCCCTTCTCCTTTTGCCTTCAATCTTTCCTAGCCTCAGGGTCTTTTCTGAAGCCGACTTTTCCAGAGTCAGCTCTTTGCATCAGGTGGCAAAGTACTGGAACTTCAGCTTCAGCATCAGTCCTTCCAATGAATATTCAAGACTGATTTCCTTTAGGATTGGCTCATTTGATCTCCTTGTCGTCCAAGGGATGCTCATATGTTACATGTTACATATGTTATATGTAACATATAACACATATAATCTATAATATACACATAGAATATGTAACATATCCATGTATATAATGAGGGATTCCTTCATAGCTCACTTGGTAAAGAATCTGCCTGCAGTACAGGAGACCAGAGTTCGTTTGCTGGGTTGGGAAGATCCCCTGGAAAAGGAAACAGCAACCCTTTCCAGTATTCTTTTCTGGGAAATCCCATGGACAGAGGAGCCTGGTAGGCTACAGTCCATAGAATCGCAAAAGTCGGACACGACTTAGTAACTAAAACCACGTAATATGTATCACAAAATGCGAGCATCATCTGTTTCCAGTGTCTTATTTCTCCCTAGGCTTTCTGCTCTGGGAGCGGGGTCCTGTCTCTCCCGTTTGGCGTTGTTACCACCTAGTCTAAAAGCACAAGCACACAGTAGGTGCTTTGTCCACATCAGCCCGCCCTTGCAGTGTGCATAGTAGGTGCTTTGTCCACATCAGCCCGCCCTTGTGGTGTGCATAGTAGGTGCTTTGTCCACATCAGCCCACCCTTGGGTGTGCATAGTAGGTGCTCTGTCCATATCAGCCTGCCCTTGCAGTGTGCATAGTAGGTGTTTTGTCCACATCAGCCCGCCCTTGCGTGTGTGGTGACTTTAGATAAGGTGTGGCTGCTGTGTGCTGTGTGTTCTTGTTATAAGGTTGCAGGGAGGCTTTATGTGAGTTTCTTTTTTTGTGTGTTAAGAAAGCCTCTCCACAGCAAAAGAGACACAGATGTATAGCACAGTCTTCTGGACTCTGTGGGAGAGGGCGAGGGTGGGATGATTTGGGAGAATGGCATTGAAACATGTATGTTATCATATGTGAAATGAATCTCCAGTCCAGGTTCGATGCATGAGACAGGGTGCTCGGGGCTGGTGCACTGGTATGGCCCAGAGGGATGGGATGGGGAGGGAGGTGGGAAGAGGGTTCAGGATGGGGAACACATGTACACCCGTGATGGATTCATGTGAATGTATGGGACAAACCACCACAATATTGTAAAGTAATTAGCCTCCAATTAAATAAATTTATATTAAAAAGCCTCTCCTTCTCTGCAGGAGTGTGTGGTGGCTGCTATTGCTGTCCAGTGTCCACCAGGCTGGCTGGTCATGGCGTGGTCCTGAGGAAGGGCTGGGGGGTGAGGGTGCACCCTGTCTGTCGTCTGCCTGCCCGGGACCCGGCAGGGCCCCGGGGAGGGCCCTGCAGTGCTCAGTCCAGCCGTCGAGGGAGAGAGAACGCACTCCCTGACGGGGACAGGCTGCTGTGTGTCACGTGGGGGGACAAGCGCCTTCGGTTCCCAGAATGAGCCGTGTCCCCGGGGCCTGGCTGGGCCTTGGAAGGACCTCGGGCCCCCCCGAGAAGCAGGCGCTGGGTGACCCGGCCTCCCTGCTCCGGCCAGCCAGGACAGGTCCAGCTCTGCTTGTGCTTAACAAGGGGGCCCTGGATCCAAGTTTGTTCACAAGGAGCATTTAAACTATCACACGTAGTAACGCTTACTATGCTCCGGACGCTGTCAGAGGTGCTTAACCAACGTTAATTCATTTACCCTCCAACAGCCTTGGAGGGCGGTGCTGTTAATATTATTGTGCCGACTGCTGACAAGTGAGGAAACTGGGATCCAGACAAAGTCCAATTGTATGTGACAGAGGTGAGATTCAAACTCGCACGGTCCCAGCTGATGCTGGGAGCTGCTGCTTTAAGAAAGAATTTGGAGAGCCATGAAGGGTCTTCCCCGCGGCCCCCTGACTCTCAAGTTTACTGAAAAAGCAACAGAGGAAGCTGATGGCTGGGCGTTGGGGAGGGGACACAGAGAGAAAGCGAATCAGGTCCTTTGGCCACTTCCATCCTGACCAGCCCAGACACCAACTCTGGGAGGTGGGGGCTTCTTTGTCCCCCAGTCGCAAGGCATAGCTCTTAAGTTGGGATTTGCCCATCAGTAAATCAAGGTACCTGAAAAGTGAACCGGGGAACTGACTCTTTTCCCATTTTTTTTTTTTTTTTTTAATTAAAGCAAACAGCACCGTGAAATGTCAACCTGTCGGTCGTTTGGAAAGTTTGCGGCATGGAAAGGCAATTGCCCAAATGACTTTTTAAAAGTATGAGAATGTGCCTGGCTGAACGTTTTTTAATTAACGCCTCAAGTTAATGTTAATAACTATTCATAGCTCGGCGAGCTGGGTTTGGGGTGGTTGAAGGAAAATTTGGTATCTCTGGCAGAGGTGCAATGTTGACCTGGCTGGCAAGGGGGCTGTCAGCCGCTTTCGCAAACCTCAGGGACCTCGGGGCCTGTGTGGGCCCGTTTGCAGTCAGGGTGTGGGCTTACGGGGCGTCGCTGGACATTTCTCGTGAGTCTACGTGTTGCTGCCGCCGCCCAGGTGGTCTCTGGGACTCAGGTCTCCCCAGATACGTCCACCCCCAATCTGGTGAGCAATCCTCTCAAGGGGATTCTTTAAAAAAAATACGTTGCTTGGGGTCACACCATTTAAACTTACCTCCCTGCTTTTCTGTGACCTCATTTTTCCTTAAAATGTCTTTGGAAAAATGTTTTTGAGTTGAGCATTTTGTTTTCCATTCAGACATGGGGAAACTGACACACGGGGGCCAAGGCTGGCGGGAGGGTGGGGGGCCTCGCACGCCTCTGCGGGTCAGTCCTCAGCAGGCTGGGTGTGCGTGGGGCCGCGGCAGCTTCTTACTTCCTGCCCGAGGACGCTGCAGCTCCGTGTCACTGGTGGGAACACGCCATGTTCGGAAGGTGTCCCTCCAGGCAAAGATGCGATTTTTAAAAGAGAAAGCTGGAAACGCTTCCGGTTATTTTTTAAATATGTTTTAAATTGGAAGAGAGTTGCTTGACAGTGTTGTGCTGGTTTCTGCTGTATGACCATGTGAGCCAGCCGTAAGCACACGTATGTCCCTGCCCCCTGAGCCCCCCTCCCACCCCGCCCCCACACCACCCCCCAGGGTCATCGCAGCGCCGGGTTGAACGCCCTGTGCTGTGAGCAGCTTCCCACTAGCTCTCTGCTTCACATACAGTAACGCGTGCGTCCCAGTGCTCCTCTCTTTAATCGTACATTTTCCTTCCACCACTGTGTCGACAAGTCCGTTCTCTGTGTCTGCATCTGTAAGCCTGCCCTGCAAATAGATTCATCAGTCCCATTTTCCTAGGCTCTGTATATATGCGTTAATATATGATATTTGTTTTTCTTTGTCTGCCTTACTTCACTCTGTGTAACAGGCTCTGTGTTCATCCACCTCGCTTCAACTGACTCAAACTTTCTCCTCTTAATGGTCGAGTGGTATTCCCTTGTATGTATGTGCTACGACTTCTTTATTCATTCGTTTGTTGATGAACATCGAGGTTGCTTCCGTGTCCTGGCTGTTGTAGATGCGCTGCAGTGAACACTGGGGCACATGGGTCTTTTTGAATTATGGTTTTCTCAGGGTGTATGTGGGCTTCTCAGGCGGCACTAGTAGTAAAGAGCCCGCCTGCCAATGTGGGAGATGTAAGAGATGTGGGTTCGATCCCTGGGTCGGGAAGATCCCCTGGAGAAGGGCATGGCAATCCACTCCCGTATTCTTGCTTGGAGAATTCCATGGACAGAGGAAACTGGTGGGCTAGAGTCCATGGGGTCGCAGAGAGTCGGACAGGACTGAGGGGCTGATACACACACACTCAGGGGCATAGGCAGAAGTCCTGTGGCTCCAGTGTGAGCCGTCGCTGACACCTGGAAGGTCAGGTGAGACTTGGACTGGGCTTCTACAGAAGGTTCGGGGAGAGGCAGCGCAGCGGAGGTGTTGCAGGCGGGGCAGCGAAGATTAGCTAAGCTGCCTGCAGAGCAGTCCGGTAGCAAGGCTGGAGAGAGAAGAGGACCCGCATGCAGATGGCCTCCGATTCTAGGTCTCCGCGATAGAAAGAAGGCGTTAGAAACCACTGCCAGCAGCTGGGTGGAGTCTGACTGAGCTACCTGGCATTTTAGGATGATAAACCGGAGAGTTTTTAGAGTGGACTGGAAAAGGAAAGTCTGAAGTCAAGGCGCTCAGGTAGGGGTTATCGCAACTGTGGAAGGCAGAGTAACAGGTTGCTTTCTGCTTTCCCCTGGAGCCGGAGGAGCTTGGTACGAATGTTGACTCAGCTACTCATAGCCACCTGACCTTGGGCAAGTGTTAAGTCTTTCTGTACGTCAATTACCTTATCTTTCGTAGGGGGATACTAATATTCATTCATTTATTCAACCAAAAGATATGATAGCCGTATCGTACGTATCATACAGTGTGTGCCGTTCATACAATGGAGAACAAAACAGACAGGCTCTCCACACTCCAGGATCTAGTAGCAGGGGCACAACTAAAGTGAGATAAACAAACACAGTCATTTCCGATGAGGTTAAGTGTGCCGTGAAGGACGCAGCTGAGAGGTACTACTTGGGTGGCCGTGTCATAAGGCCGTCGTGGAGAATGTGCTCTTGGAGAATGTGCTGTCTGAGCGGCACAGACATAGGAAGTTAAGGGAAGTGGTTCCTCTAAGGAAACAGCAGGTGCAGAGACCCTGAGGCACCAAAGAGCTTGGAGCTTCCCAGCCCGGAAATAGAACCAGGGATAGTGAACGAGGTGAAGGGTAGTGAACAAGGTGAGAAGATATACCAGAGGAGGGAATACCACATGTGAAGGGCAGGGACACAATCGACCATAAATGACATTATTATTATGGAACATTTTGGACCTGAAGTTATCATGGCCATGGGGAGATAACAAAAGACGGACTGTGAACAACCTTAGCAGAAGAGCCGACTGGAGGTGGAGTGAGTAACTCAGCATTGGGGCAGGTAGCTCAGACGGTAAAGCATCTGCCTACAATGCGGGAAACCTGGGTTCAATCCCTGAGTCAGGAAGATCCCCTGGCGAAGGAAATGGCAATCCACTCCAGAACTCTTGCCTGGAAAATTCCATGGATGGAGGAGCTTGGTAGGCTATACTCCATGGGATCGCAAAGAGTCAGACACGACTGAGCAACTTCACTGGTTCAGGGCAGGGCTGCACATCTGGGTGATGGGGAGAGTTAAGCTGAATTCACTGAAGTGAGGAGCTCCCCAGGGGAGCCTGGCTGAGAGGATGGAAGAGGTCCCATTTCGTCCTCGAGAATTTGAGATGATTTGCCAATCGGTGAACAGCCTGCCCTGTAGGCAGCTGGCACACCGGGCTTAGGAGAAAAGGTTAGGTGCAGGGTTTCAGGGAATCTTTAAGGAGGAAGGGAAAGGGTGACAATTCAACTGGCTGGACCTGAGTGCCGACCGGGGTCCACGAGGATCCCAGGCCTCAGGCCCACATCCGCTCCCTTTTGTCCAGACGTGCGGAGGGAAGCAGGACTCTTGCTTCCGGATTGGCCCCTGCAAGCTGCATCATGGAGCCGGGGATCTGTTTGCAGCCTGGGGTCGGGTAGCAGGCTCCAGGCAGTGGTAGGTCCTGAACTGAAACGCCGATGCCGTCAGAGAGCCCTCTGTCTATGACAACGCAGGTATTCGGAAAATGCCACAAAGCCGGTCTGCTGAGCCCTGGGGCTGCAGCCTGTCAGCGGGCGAGGACTCCTGGTCAGGTACACGGGCCAGGCCAGCGCTGACCGTACCCTTCAGGGAAATCTCAGACTGCTTCTAAGATCACCCCGAGGTCCTGGCTGTCCAGGCCTGTCTGACTTCTGGGCTCACCCTGGCCGTGCGGGTCCCAAGGGTGCCCTTGCCGAATTGCACCTTGAGCCCCAAACTTTGGATCAAGCTGGCAGCCGCTGACCCCCAGTTTCCAATCCGTTTTTTATTTCACAGGCCATTCTGCAAACTCTGTCTTGACTTTTTTTTTGTTTTTAATGGCAGGGATAGTTTTATTTCTGATTCAAGACGATGAATATCCCTTGCACGTTTATTAGTTTTTAAACACCATGGCATTTTGTTTCTCTACCAAACAGAGCCTGTTCATTTTAGACCTGCAAACATGAAGACACAAATCACCCATCAACTTACTTACCTCGAGATGACAGCTGGTAACCTTTGCTTTCTTTTTCCAGATTTTTCTTTTCTTAACTTATGCAATTCTGTAATTTTTTTTTTTTTTTACAATAGTAGTAACAGCTACTGCTTACTACAGGCCAGGAAATAGGCTAGGCAATTGAACACATGGTTTAATTTAGTACCAATGAGCAGCCTGTGAAATGGAGACCAGCACAGTCCTATTTTACGCTCTCAAATAGAAATACCATAACGATGGTGTCTAAGAGGCTTACTAGGGGTGGCAGGCAGAGAAAGGACTTTCCACCACCCCCCTCCCCCTGCTCCACCGCCCTGCAGCAAGAAAATTAAAAGAAATAAATGAAAGTGAAAGTGTTAGTTACTCACTCGTGTCTGACTCTTTTGCGGCCCCATGGACTGTAGCCTGCCAGGCTCCTCTGTCCATGGGATTTCCCAGGCAGGAATACTGGAGTGGGCTGCCAATTCCTCCTCCAGGGGGTCTTGCCCACCTAAGAATCAAACCCGGGTCTCCTGCATTGCAGGTGGATTCTTTACCATCTGAGCCACCAGGGAAGACTAGCAAGAAAATTAAAAGAAATAAGTAAGGAAACTTTAATCCTAACCTGGAGACAAATCCCAGTAAAGATCTAGGTTGATTTTTCCTCTGTATCTAACCCTCAAATTCATGGTATGATATACCAGATCAGATGGTATAACTGTCTTCTCTGGGCCCAGGTGGGGTGGATGCTTGGTGCTTACACCCTAGGGGGCTGAGGGTGAGTGCTTGAACCTCAGAGGTGCCGCTCTGCCCTGCCAAGCGGCGTTGCTTCCACACGAGGAGGGGCGGAGGTGGCTACTGGGGCATCTCTCTGCTGAGAATCAAGCCCAGTGCACCTGGCGTGGGACCAGCCGAGTCGGGGGGCAAGTCCATGAGCAGCAGTTGGGGGAGAGTCCTCGGGCTGGGTTGGGGGTCCGGGGGGATTCAACAGAGGGTCTCAGGGAAACCTGGCAAGTTGACTGCCTGAAGCCAAACACAGCTGGACTTCTTAGTGTAGCAAAAAGTTCCATCTCCTTTGTTGTTGTTTTTGCTCTAAGTCTATTTGAGAGTAGGGTTCTGATGCTCGCCACAGAGTCAAAACTAGCAACTGACCCCTCAGTCGGAGAACTGGTTTAAATCTGGAGGAAAAAAAGACTGGCAGGTTGGGCAATTGGAAGGAAATAGGTAAATTCAGGGCTGAATTAAGATTCTTGTGACCTTAGGTACTTTTATCTTTGGGGGCTCCTTCCTACTTGTAAATGTCAATCAAATAATAATGATATTTTATGCCTTCATAAAAGGGTGACTGTAACCCAGGCTGGATTCATTGTTTTATAGGCATTAATATTATTGTTAAAACTCCTTCTGATTTTAAAAAGAAATTGTAACCCCCCAAAAAAAAAGTGTCATGAGACCTGAACTTGTGCCCAGTGGGTGTGTTGGCCTTAGGCAGATTCCTGGGAACTTCAAAATCCCTTTTTTAAAAATCCCAGTGCCAGGACCTTAATCTGGGCCCATCAGAACCACTGGGGATGGGACCCAGGTTGCAGTGTGATTTTCCAGCTGCCTGGGGTCGGGGAATGGTGATTTCAGTGAGCAGCCGTGTCTGGGGACCCTCAGTTCCCTCCTCACTTCACTGTAGGATTTCAAGAAGACCCCCTCCCCTAGGTTCCCCTTGCCCTCTTCCCCACTGTCTGCTCCTGGCTGGACTGAGATGTCGCGGGGGCAGGGTAAATTTGGATCCACTTGTGTGACATTTCTCATCTCCCCTGGAAGGCCAGCTGGATTCATTTCCACTCGCCCAGGTTTGGGCTTGATGGGTTTATCAAATGCTTTCCACCTAATCAGCTGAAAGCATCAGGGTGGCTTTGCATAAAGTAATAGCAGGAACAGGAGTCCATTCTGGACGCTGGGCTTGGAGTTGGAGGATCTTGCTGTCGTGTGCTTGTGCTAGTTGCTCAGTCGTGTCTGACTCTTTGGGACCCCATGAACGGTAGCCCACCAGGCTCCTCTGTCCATGGGCTTCTCCAGGCAAGAGTACTGGAGTGGGTTGCCATTTCCTCCTCCAGGGGATCTTCCTGACCCAGGGTTCAAACCCTCATCTCCTGTAGCTCCTGCATTGGAGGGGAATTCATTACCAGTGAGCCACCTTGGAAGCCCCATCTTGCTGTTTTGCTTGCTTCTTTTCAATGAGTTTTCTGGCATTTGTGAGTTGCAACCCCACTCACCATAGCCCACCAGGCTCCTCTGTCCACGAGGTTTTCAGGCAGGAATACTGGAGTGGGTTACCATTTGCGGGGTTACCATTTCCTTCTGCAAGGGATCTTCCGAACCCAAGGATCGAACTCACCTCTCTCGCGTCTCCTGCATTGGCAGGGAGGTTCTCTACCAATTGCACCGCCTGTGAAGTTGGTCCTGAGATGAGTTCCTGGGTGTGGAGACGAAGCCCACCCAACAAACATGTGTCCCTAGGATTGGGGAGGGGTGCTGGAACACTTAGGGACCCTGATCCGGTAGCTGCAGAGAACTGGCTCGGCCCTTGGGCTCGGAAACTCTAGGAACAAGTGAATGATCCAAGCCCCACTCTGATGTGTGTGCATCCAGCGAGGAACGAAACGCCACCCAAACAACGCTTTCTCTTGTGAGCAAAGGTTACAGGTTTTCTGTTTCAAATCTGATGGTATTGTTTCCCCCCTTTTTCTTTTTTCTCTCTGTTTTCATTTGCCAGCCTAAGGATCTCCAGTGATTTCTTTGAGCCTAATGATGGGGAAGCTGAGAATGGAGCTATTATTTTTAAACACCTTTTGAAATACTACTCTTCCTGGTTTCTGAAGTAAGTTGAACAGGGGTCGAATTTAAAGATTAAATATCTATTTTTTTTGCAGCAACAGCAACTACACTGAAAACTGTGCCCATTTGCTCAGGAATTCTGTGGATGGTGCGGAATAGCCTTGCTCTCTAGAAACCCACAAAGGAGTAAAATTAGTAAAAGCATAGCTAATATTGACTGAGTGCGCGTTAGGGGCCGAGGACAGGGCTAGGTGTTCCTTGCGTGTTATCTTATTCAATCAATCCAAACATACCCTAAGATGGGAACATGTGAAAATTCAGAAATAGCATCATAGGAATTTCTGAGCAAAAGGCTCCCCAACTCAGGACTGTGGCCACAGATTATCTTTGTAGAAAAGGTCAACTGTGGATTTAAAACCCGGTGCTCCATGACAGCCTGGAGGGGTGGGATGGGGGTGGTTTGAGGTATGAGGGAGGTTCAAGAGGGAGGGGACATATGTGTACCTGTGGATGGGTCATGTTGATGTGTGGCAGAAACCAACACAATAGTGTAAAGCAATGATCCTCTGATTAAGCATAAATAAGTTTAAATGAAAAAATAAATTTCATCGTAATTTGAAAACAGTTACTATTGTGTCACACCCATCGTGTCTCAGTTTATTCTCGGTCTGGTTTATCATGCTGATAACCTATATTTCTTTTGAAGGCTTTCTTCAGTTTGCCACATATATGATGGATTGGAAATGGATTTCTCCCTTTGTTCTGATTCCACACAGTTTTATTCTTTATTGAGTCCCTAGAAATCCCTGTGTCCCTGGGAGACTGCCTGGCATGCGTCTGAAGCTTGAAGTTGAGTGTCATGGTCCTGTTCCCTGGTGTAAATCTCCCCTTCTTTTTCCAGGTGAAATCAGAGGGCTGTGGCTGACCTGAATAGATGCATAGATGCTTTGAACCAAGAAAGCAGGACAAGTTGAAAGGCGAGCTGCACCCCAAAATCAAGGTACGGCCGCAGCCCCGAAGCCCCCCGGCTTTGGATTTCTTCTCCTTCCATGTCATATCTGGTTGCCTGGGTATCCCTACAGGCCTGGGTACCAGCCCCGAGTGGTGACTGGCAGGCAGGAGCCATCAGAGAAGGTCCCGAGACTCAGGCTGATAAATTCTAACAGTCATGATGAATTCAGGCCAGGCTCCACTGTCACGGCTTTTGCTGAGATGAACTCCCTCTCACCTCTTATAAGCCAAGCCGATCAGTCATGCTGTACCCCGCCTGCAGGGGAGGAAACTGAGACCCCGTCTTTGTGCCCAGGCTGCCCAGTTACTTAGCAGGGGAGCCAGGATTTGAAGCCAGAGCCAGCCCCTGTGCGCGGAGGTCTCTTCCTATTCCGAGTGACGGTGAATTGTCCCAGCCACCCGCTTCCCGGCTAGCCCTAGTGGTGAAGAACCCGACTACCAGTGCAGGAGATGTAAGAGACGTGTGTTCGATCCCTGGGTTGGGGAGATCCCCTGGAGGAGGGCCTGGCACCCTGCTCCAGGATTCTTGCCTGGAGAGTTCCATGGACAGAGGAGCCTGGCGGGCTACAGTCCATGGGGTTGAAAAGAGCTGGACGCAAATGAAGTGACTCAGCACGCACACGCACTCCAATTCTGAACTGTTGCCACCCCCCTCTGAGCTCCCCCACCCTCTCCCCAGATGCCTGTCTGTGTGCCTCGCCGTCTCCCATACCCCGCCCAGAGGACCCCGTGCCCGCGGAGGTCCCCACAGCTGGCGCATCGCCTTGCTTCCAGGACTTCACCGGGCCGCCCCGCCTCCCCCGCTGGGGCCTGGGGGGCTTGTTTGCGTGGACTCGGGTGTCTTTTGTATCCCACCCCCTTTGTGGCTGCTCGTGGTAGGATCTGCTCAGACGGGGTGCTCAGACCATGGTGTGGACTACCCGGCGGGAGGGTGGGCCTGGGAGGGAGAGTCCGTGGCTTAAACTGTGCTTTAGCTGCTGTCTGGGCTCAGGTGACTGGCAGCCTGTGTGTGGGTGGTGGGGGCAGGCAGCGTTAATGAGTGACTCCAGGGGATTTCCAGGTGAACTGTGGTCACGGCCTTTGAGAACAGAGCTCTCCGCCTGAGCCAGTCCTCTCCCTTACCTTCTCTGGGTGACTTGCCCCCCCACAGGCCTGAATGCCAGTTCATTCTATGAGAGGCACAGCCCTATTCTGATGGCAGTGATGCCCTCATTCATTCATTCATTCGTTCGTTCATTCACTCATTCATTCATCGAACATATCCTTGTTGGGTGTCTGCTGTGTGGTAGGGCTGTTCCAGGCAGAGAACGCCACCCCGCTCTCACAAAGCTTGCCTTCCAGTGCGGGGCAGGGGAGGGGCTATAATAAGCAGCAGGTGTAAAAGTAGATTATCTAGTACAGAAGAAGGTGATGGCATTGCGGGAAGAAACAGAAACAGGGACCGTTCGAGTGTGCTGCTGGGCGGGGAGGGGAAGGCAGGGCGAGGCCTTGAATAGGGCGGACGCCTCACTGAGAAGCTGATGTCTGAGCACACACTCGGGGGAACTGAGGCGGGAAGAGCTGTCTGCGAGCAGCAGCTCCATCAAGGCCAAAGCAGGGTTCGGCCTGGGGTCTGCGGACAGGAGTGCCACTGCAGGCGGGGCTGAGGGCCTGGGGCTGGGGCCCAGGCCGGGGGGAGCCTGGGGACGGGGGTGGCGATCCCCCCGAGGGCGCTGGGAGCCACGGCAGAAGCCGAAGCCCACCCCCAGGGGCTCAGTCTCAACAGCTGTGCCCGCCTCACTCAGCAGAGGCCCTCACGTTGGGGTTGGGACTTCGCGCGGGGGTCAAACCCCCCATCATCCCTGTGGGGGGGCCCCCGTGGGTCACTCGGGCAGGCCGCAGACTGGGCAGCAGAGACTAGTAGTGACGGAGGAGAAATAAAGGAAACGGAAGAAATCACAGGACTGGGATTGACCTCCGTCAGTACACACAGTACTGGTACTCTGGATAAGAGAGGTAACTAAGCAGAGCCTCCCGTGGAGCGCGGGGACCTGTGGTCCATGCTCTCTGGGGGCCTGAATGGGAAGGAAACCCAAAAACGCGGGTGTAGGACGTCTCTGGGGGCACAGTGGGTGTGCATCCACCTGCCAGTGCGGGCACACTGGCTTCCACCACTGTCCGGGGACATTCCCTGTGGCAGCTGAGCCCGTGGGCCACGGCTACTGAGCCCGCCCGGCGCAGCTGCTGTGCTGGGTCTCCTGGCTGTGCTGGGTCTTCCCTGCCGTGCGGGCTCTGCTCTAGCTGCCGTGAGCCGGGGCTCTGCTCTAGCTGCCACGCTGGGCCTTCTCATCCTGGTGGCTTCTCTTGCTGCAGAGCTCGGGTCTAGGGCTCCCGGACTTCAGTCCTGGAGGCCCGTGGGCTTAGTCGCTCTGCGGCATGCGGACTCTTCCCAGACCAGGGATCAAACCTTGTCCCTCTTCCTGCGCAGGCAGATTCTTAACCACTGGACCACCAGGGAAGTCCCTAGAGACACTTTCTCACCCATCACCTTGGACTCCTTTACTTCCAGACCCAGTGGCCCGGGGAGATGAAGGCAGATGGCCCAGTGGCCGGGTCCGTGGAGCAGTAGTCACAAACAGTAATATTAGAATATCACCCAGTCTCATGGATCTAGCAGACTTCCTCTCAGTGAGCAGTCTGCTCACCACCTCTGAGCCTTGGAGGCTCCTGCCTGAGATCATCAGGAGAAAGGCCTGTTTTTACAGATGAAAAAATCTGACGCCGCGGCGGGAGGACAGGCTGTTTGCCTGGGTCCATCCATCATGTGTGTGTGTGTGTGTGTGTGTGTGTGTGTGTGTGTGTGGCGGGTAGCGGAGAGGTGTGGATGCTAAAATGATAATTCCTGCTGTAACTGTGATTGAGAGGGAAGCCAGGCGCTCACAGAGAACCAAGCAAGTCCCAGTTCTGAGCGGCCCTGGGGATGACCTCACCCAGGGGGACAGGAGCCATCCAGAGGATGCAGCGATGGAACTTCCCCCGGGGGCCCCAGTCTGAGTCACTGTGGCTCTGGCCCCTGCCTTGGGCCACATCCCCCAGGCCTCCCACTTCACCCCAGGACATCGCGGTCACCGGCCAGGCCTCATGACTCATGCTGTCCCCCGAGCCAGCCGCCAGGGGTGGAGTCTGTCCCCTCCCCTCTGGCCTCGGTCCGCTCGGGGCCAGGGACACAGCTGCGATGTGCGGGACGTGTGTGTGGCGGGGAAAGCACCTCGCCCCCTTCAGGGGTCAAGCCAAAGCCATGGCGGCAACCAGCGGATCTCAAGATGCAGTTTGGAAAGTCCGGAGTGCTCCGTGGAGCGCAGACAGCGTGCAGCCCGAGCTCTCGGAGCCCTCGGGGCGTGATTCAGCTAACCATACCTGAGAGGTGAGGGGTAAACAAAACTCCCCAACAGGGAGCCCCACTTCGGGGGCCCCCCATCTAGACGAACGAGTTTACCCAGAAGGCCAGCGGTGCAGGGTGTCGGGTTCCCCCCACACCCAGGGCTCCTTGCTCCTCCTCCGTGCTTCTCATCTTCTAAGGATAGCAACGGTGTCATCTTTGCTCAATCTGTCAGTCTCACACCTGC
This sequence comes from Bos mutus, assembly GCF_027580195.1. Classification (NCBI taxonomy): domain Eukaryota; kingdom Metazoa; phylum Chordata; class Mammalia; order Artiodactyla; family Bovidae; genus Bos; species Bos mutus. The sequence continues at coordinate 4,738,954 of NC_091635.1, read as the reverse complement.
GGACAGCCCCTGGCCGGGAGAGCCAGTCGCTGCCCAATTTGATGTCATCTCTGTTTACCGTCTGTTTTAGAAACCAGGTAGTGGGAGGGACTTTTTGAGAATGAAAAAAAAAAAAAAAAATGTAAATCCCCAAACTATTTCAGTGAGGTTTCTTTCTTTTCTTTTTTTAAAACTGTTGTGTTTTATTTTCATATTTTTCCTTTTCCCTCTTTAACTTTGTCTTTTTAATTACAAAAAAAAATTATTTTGTAGGAGAGACCATACATGAGTGGGGACAAAAAGATGACCCAGAGATGTATGAGTTTCTTTTCCCTGGGTGAGTGTTATCGGATGTCTTTCCGGGTGATTCTTCCTAAAAGGTTTACTCCAGAGCCAGCACAGGAGCCTCCAGAATCGTGGCCTCGGTGGCCAGTGCCGCCTCCCCCTTGACGTAGCAAGTAGGAAGCATGTCAACATCCCCGGGACTCGGTTTCACACCTTCAGTCCCTGTTACTCCCCAGAGGGAAGCTGACGTCGCCTCACGGTTTTGCCCTTTGGTTCATCAGTTCTGGAATTTTCCACTTCTAGTCTATCTCCAAAGAGGGTTGGGAAGGTCGCAGAGGGCTGTTAAAGGTCAAAGGTGGCGCCAGCTCACCCATCCTCGGGCCCGGATGCACACCTGTCGGGCTCTCCCTCCGGACTCCTGGTGGGTCGCGGTCTGGACTCACTGAGCTGTCCCGGGCGTGGGGCGGGGAGCGGGAGGGCTGGAGGCTAGGTACCAGGGACGCTGTCTGCCCTAAACCGTGAGGGCTGGCTGCAGGGGGCCCCGCAGTCCTGGGAAACAGGTGGTACAGAGAGACGGGCGTGCGTGTTCCTCGGCCGAGGTGGCGGAGCTGGTGCGAAGCTCCGCTGACTCACTCTGCCGGAGCCGACAGGGGGAAGTGAATCAGCTTGTGCTCTGAGCGAGCACTCCTAAGGCCAGGCCGCCAGCACCTGTCTGGGGCGCGGTTAGCTATTCACGCTGCCAGTCAGGGTGCCATGGGAACCTGCCGCGGGCCGCCTGACTGCTCATGGCTCCCACACTGTCTGCTCCCTGCTTCAGGCTCCTTGCCCGCCTCACCCCGTGTGCAGAAGAGGCCGTGGACCTCTTAGTCCTAGAGCTTCTCCTGAGGGGCCCCTCGGGGTACAGATTCCACGGAGGATGAGGCGGGGTGAGGGGAAACCACGGCCGGGAAACTGGCCCGAATCCGGGCATCCTGCGGGGCCCTCCCCGCCCCGCCTGCGGCTGCCACCTCCGGGGATCTGGTTGCCGGCTCAGCCAGGCCTGCTGGGCATGGCTGTGGGTGGTGTGGGCGATGTCATCCAGGGGCCCCATGGAGGAGGAGCTCTGCCACCTCCCGGGCGCCCCCTGATCTAGGGCCCGGCTGCCCTGTGACTAGAAGAGGGGGACTCTTCTTGCTGCGCTCTGCTCTGCAGCAGCCCACCCTGGCGGAGGCTGCTGGGCACAGCTTAGGGAAACAGAGGGTGCTTCCGGGGCCCGTGGGAGTGTCCTGGCTTGTGAGCCGAGCGAGGCAGTGAGGCGTTCAGATCAGCTCTGCTCTCGCCTCTCTCTCCTCCGTGCTCAGCAAAGTACACGGTGCACAGCTTCACCTCCCCGGTCCCGAGAGTGTGCGTCATGCTCCTAGGGGCAGCACTGCCTTGCCACAAGCCATGCCTGCCTCCCCCCACCGCCTCCAAAGGCAGTGCCCTTTTCCTCCCGCCCTCAAGCCGGAGGACAGAGGTTGATAGACTGGGAATAGGGGGGAACTTCAGGGAGTTGTGCTCCCAGCGTCCAAAAAAGCAGCAGTGCCCAGGCAGAGGAGCCATCCCCTTGCTGTCTGGTGCCACTCGTGTGAAGCCCTGGGCTTTCCAGGTGGTGGTGTGGTAAAGAACCCGCCTGCCCACGCAGTCCACACGGATTCCATCCCCGGGTCGGGAAGATCCCCTGGAGGAGAAAATGGCAACCCACTGCAGTGTTCTTGCCTGGAGAACCCCATGGACAGAGGAGCCTGGCGGGCTGCAGTCTATGGGTTTGCAGAGAGTCGGACACAACTGAGCGATTAAACAGCAGCAACTTTTAAAGCCCCAAAGTCCTGGTCGGCACACAGGGAGGCTGGGGTCACCGTCGCCCTGGGCTGTGGACGGAGCCCTGGGGCTTGTACTCCCTGGGTGGCCCTGAGCGAGTCATGCAGCAGCTCCAGCAGAGTTTCCCCGTCTGGAAAGTGGGGATCGTAACACCTGTCCCGCCTCCTTGACAGGGTTTGTGTGAGGCCGGCTGAGATCACCAAGCATGGGACAGGCTCCAGGGGTGCGATGGGTGGGGCGAGGGCCACCCAGCGTGGGGTTGAGACACTGGGGTGCTATCTGTGATTCGCGGTGAGGCAGGGCCTGAGGCCGGAGCCCCCCTGGGAGGGTGACTTGCAGGCACCCACCTGTGACTTAGGAGCCCCTGGGGCCTCTCCCACAGCCAATCATCAGTCAGCGCCCGGTGGACGCGCTTTGTCTGGGCTCCAGCCACAACAGCCAGCCTGCCCTTGGCTGCTGCAGAAGGCTCCCCCGCCTTCTCTGCCTTTCTCTGCTTAGGTTTTCCCCGAGGGACCTTCCGACTGCATGTTTAGAGAGTCTGGTTGCAGGCCACGTGGGCATTGGGGTGCTGATGTTTGGTGCCGTATGAGCTGTTCTGGTTTATCAGCAAAGAGGAGAGGCACACAGGATTATCAGACGCTGTTCAGTGAGCAAGCGGGGTGCTTGGCAAATAGCTGTTGAAGACGCAGATCATCTCGTTCTTAGTTTCGCTGCTTTGTGGTGTTTCATGCATTCACTGAAAGGACGACTGAGGATCGAGACTGCAGAGGGCACTCCTGATAGGGCAATCAGCATCATTTAGTGCCTTTGCTATACCCAGGTCAGTCGCTCAGTCGTGTCCGACTCTTTGCGACCTCATGGACTATAGCACGCCAGGCCTCCCTGTCCATCACCAACTCCCGGAGTTCACCCAAACTCATGTCCATTGAATGGGTGATGCCATCCAACCATCTCATCCTCTGTCGTCCCCTTCTCTTCCCGCCTTCAATCTTTCCCAGCATCAGAGCCTTTTTCAATGAGTCAGTTCTTCACATCAGGTGGCCAAAGTGTTGGAGTTTCAGCTTCAGTATCAGTCCTTCCAATGAATATTCAGGGTTGATTTCCTTTAGGATGGACTAGTCGGCTCTCCTTGCAGGCTAAGGGACTCTCAAGAGTCTTCTCCAACACCACAGTTCAAAAGCATCAATTCTTCAGCTCTCAGCTTTCTTCACAGTCCAACTCTCACATCCATACATGACCACAGGAAAAACCATAGCCTTGACTAGACGAACCTTTGTTGGCAAAGTAATGTCTCTGCTTTTCAATATGCTGTCTAGGTTGGTCATAACTTTCCTTCCAAGGAGCAAGCATCTTTTAATTTCATGGCTTCAGTCACCATCTGCAGTGATTTTGGAGCCCAGAAAAGTAAAATCTCTCACTGTTTCCCTTGTTTCCCCATCTATTTGCCATGATCTTAGTTTTCTGAAAAGTTGAGGTTTAAGCCAGCTTTTTCACTCTCCTCTTTCACTTTCATCAAGAGGGTCTTCAGTTCTTCTTCGCTTTCTGCCGTAAGGGTGGCGTCATCTGCATATCTGAGGTTATTGATATTTCTCCCGGCAATCTTGATTCCAGCTTGTGCTTCATCCAGCCCAGCGTTTCTCATGATGTACTCTGCACATAAGTTAAATAAGCAGGATGACAATATACAGCCTTGACGTACTCCTTTCCCGATTTGGAACCAGTCTGTTGTTCCATGTTCAGTTCTAACTGTTGCTTCCTGACCTGCATACAGATTCTCTGACTCTGTCTGATCTCTCTCTGCTAAACTGTCTCCAGTTCCTCCATCTTCATTCCTAGAAAGGGATCAAACCGCCCTTAGCCCTCATACAATCCTACAATCCTGGTAGCAAGAACTTTATTTATATCTGTACTAGTTTCCTGGGTCTGCTGTAATGAATTACCATCAACTTGGTGTTTGTTTGTTTTTTTAATACACACATTTATTCTCTTGCAGTTCTGGAGGCCAGAAGTCTGAAATGAGTCTTAGGATTCTTGGGTTGATGAGTCTTAAAATCTCGGGTTGTTGTCATCAAAGCTGGCTCCTTGAGGAGGCTCCGGGGGCAGGGAGGAGTTGGGGGTGGGGGGCAAGAATGGTCCCGGCCTCTCGCAGCTTTTGGAGGCTGTGGGCCCACCTGGAGCGGCAGCCACGTCACCCCACCCTTACCTCTGTGATCCTGTCGTGTCTTCCCATCGAGTCAAATGCTCCTCTGCTCCTCCCTCGTGAGGATACCTGTGATTGCATTTAGCACTCACCCGGGTAGTCCAAGGCCATGTCCCCTTTTTAACATCCTTAGCTTAATCCCGTTTGCAGAGGCTCCTTTGCCACATAAGGTAGCATTTATAGGTCCCAGAGATTCCAATATGTCTGTTTTTTGGGGGAGGTGGGCATATGCTGTGTCATTATTGACCTGTTACCATGTCCCTGGGGCTTCCCTGGTGGCTCAGATGGTAAAGAATCCGCCTGTAGTGCAGGAGACTCGGGTTCAATCCCTGGTTCTGGGAGATCCCCTGGAGGAGGGCATGGCAACCCACTCCAGTATTCTTGCCTGGAGAATCCCATGGACACAGGAGCCTGGCGGGCTACAGTCCTTGGTGTCACAAAGATTCGGACACGACTGAGCCGCTAACACAGCACAACGAAACTGTGTCCATGACTGTTATCTTTTTTTTTTTAAATAAGATTTTTGAAAGTGGGTCATTTTTAAAGTCTTTATTGAATTTGTCACAGTATCACTGTCGTTGCTTGATGTTGTCGTTTTCTGGCCGTGAGGCGTGTAGAATCCTAGTTCCCCCACCAGGGATTGAGCCGCACCCCCTGCATTGGGAAGGCCAAGTCTTCATTAACCACTGGACCCCCAGGGCAGTCCCTCCATGACCGTTTTCTTATAATAAATTCCTGTAAGTGGAAGTAAAGGTTGAAAGGGCAAAACTTAACATCGGATGAAATGTTTGGAGCAAAGCATTCAGAGTTAAATAGGTTGAACCGGTGTCTTTTGACTGCTGTCCCTTTAAGAGCCCTTCTAGAGCAGATCTGATGGGGAAGGGGAGCACTGAGTGGGGGGTCGGGTGGCGCGGCTGTGGATTGAAAGCCCCCGGTACAGGAATCATTTAAAGTTAGCCTCTAGGAAGCTCAGGGCTAATGAGATAATTCCCATTAGGGGAGGAAGGAAGTGAAGGTGGCCTGACATCCCTTCTGTCTCTAATTTATGTGATTCACAGAGCCCTCCCCCCTCCCGCCCAGACCGCCCCCCCTCCGGCCGGCTCCACTGTCCACCCTTGTTCTGCCAGCCGGGGCTCTGGATTCCGGCGAGTCGCACCGTGCCAAGGAAGCTGGGACCGTTGCCTTCCACCCAGACGAGGCGTTCGGGCTCTCTTCTGGGCAGTTAAGCCAGAGGACCTGGGCTTTGCCCATTTCTTCTCTTTCCCAGAGCCTCACCCAGCTCCCCCCACCTCCACCCCTGCGCAACTGACGGGGATGAGGACTGGTGTCTCTGGGAGCAAAGAAAAGAGAAGAGCTTCCAACAGAACGCAGGCCAGCTCCAGGGGCGCTTGGAGGCCAGGCTGCCAAGATCCTGTTTGCTCCCCTCCCCTGTGTCCCTGTACTTTTAGAGGGAAGACAGAGAAGGAGAACACGAAAGAGATCCTTCCTGTTTTGCTCCGCTGCCTACACTCGCGGTCAAAGCTCTCTCTGCAAACATGAAAATCCAGTTTGCATCTTTAATTAGAGAAGTGTGAAATAACTGAAGAAGGTTAGGGTTCTTTCAGGTTCCATCAAACCCTGGAAACACATCTGGGTTTTAGGAGAGGGAGGCCCCGGCTCATCGCAGGCCCAGTGCCCTCAGACTTGGAGCTGGGGGGACATGCCGCCCCCGCCCCCCTGCCCAGGAAGGGTCTCTGGTGCACAGAGGAAGATGGGGCTCTTCCTCGCCCCTGATTTCAGCCCTTCGTCCTCTCGGCCTCCCCGAGGGAGGCCACGTGGCAGACTGTTCCAAGGCAGGGCCAAGGGCCAGAGCGGGGCGGGGCCGTGTGGGTGGCCTGTCCTGTGAGCCTGCGGCTTGACCTCCCAGCCCCTCCTGGAGCCCAGCTGCAGGCTTGGGTGGCAGCCTCGGCCTGCCGTGGCCGTGGGGTGCCGAGACCCCGCTTCCTTATCCCCTCAGCACCCGCATCACACGCTGTGCAGGCTGGGCCGGGGCTGGGGCACGCTAGGCAGAGTCCGTGGACAGCCGTGCCACTTGGGTTGGCTCTCCAGGCTGTGGCGTCTCTAACGGGAATGAGGCAGGGGTTTGAGGAAGACGGCACACGCGTGAAAAGCCTGAGAAATGCAAGGAAAGAGGTGCAAGCTAAAGGCAGAGGGTGTCTGCACATTCATCCGTCCATGCGTGCGTGCCCAGTTATGTCCGACTCTCTGCGAGCCCATGGACTGTAGCCCGCCAGGCTTCTCTGTCCATGGGATTCTCCAGGCAAGAAACTTGGAGTGGGTTGCCATTTCCTTCTCCAGGGGATCTTCCCGACCCAGGGATCGATCGCAAGTCTCCTGTGTCTCCTGCTTTGCAGGCGGATTCTTTACCACCGAGCCATCAAGTGTCTGTACGTTTCACGATTAAACAATGACAACGCTGGGGTCCCCAGTGGCCTCAGCTGGGCTGGGATCAAGCGTGCAGCCCCTGGACTGTCTGTGGCCGTGTTCGCTGCGGGGCTCCCCTGGAAACAGCTCTTATCAGCAGCTCGTGACCCCTGGCTCGCTCGCCAACTCCCTGCACATGGAGTCCTCAGGCTTTTAGGGGCAAATGAGGGAATACGGAAAGAGGTAAGGGTTCCTCTTGATGCCAGAAACGACTTCATTGATTTAAAAAAGGAGGAGAAAAGCAGTGATGGGTGATCAAGCTGGCATTTCAGACGCCTCTCACGTCTGGTCCACACCAGGGGTGTAACCAAGGCACGTGCTGCTTCTTCCGCCTTTGAAAACGTGCTACCTGGATTTTTTTTTTTTTTGATATTTATTTCGCTGTGCCGAGTCTCCGTTGGGGCTGCAGAATCTGTAGTTGCCGCGTGTGGGATCTAGTTCCCCAACCAGGGATTGAACCCGGGCCCCCTGCGTTGGGACCACAGTCTTAGCCACTGGACCACCAGGGAGGTCCCCTAGATTCCTTCATAGAGACAATGCTCTAGGGAAATACGGTAATAAAGGCAAACACTACTTTTTGAGCCTCAGTCCTCATAGCACCCCCACCGGGGAGGCAGTCTGAGTGTAATTCCTGCTTTGCAGGTGGGTTACAGAGGATGCAGGTGGCGTGCCTGGGACTCTGAAAGTGAACCTCGATCTGACTCCATATCATTAAGTGAAGCATCTCCAGGGCTATGTGCTTCCTGGAGTCCTCTTTGTTGGTGGGACCGAGGCTTCCCACGTGACACCAGTGGTAAAGAACCCGCCTGCCGCCACAGGAGATGTAAGAGACGCAGCATTCAATCTCCGGGTTAGGAAGATCCCGTAGAGGAGGGCATGGCAACCCACTCCAGTGTTCTTGCCTGGAGAATCCCATGGACAGGGGAGCCTGGTGGGCTGCAGTTCACCGGGGGTGGCGAAACAGTCGGACGTGACTGAAGCGACTTAGCGCGCAGGCCTGCCACTGAGCAGCCCGCAGGCAGCTCACTTGTTGGTTCCCTCCTCTGTTCATCCGTGTACCTTGTCAGGGCTGCACACTGAGCTGGGTGCTGTGCATGGAAAGAAGAATAACCTGGCCGCCCGGGCAGCTGCCAGACCTGCGTGGAGCCGAGGCGGAGGGGAGGCACCCAGGCCGCCACACCTGCTGCCCTTAAGCACACGTGCTCTTCCTCTCCAGGCCGATGGGCGGTCCAGAACCAGACTGGCTCGGGGGTCCCTCTGGGTCCTCCCGCAGGTGGATCGTGGGCGCCTGAACATCAGGGTAGACGGTAGAGTCCAACCAGGGACTTTAGGGGCCAAGTGTGGGGAACTGTCCATCTAGGAACCGTCGGTCTCTCACTCTCGAGGAAAGAGTGTAGGAAACACCCTGCTCTCTGGAACACCCCCTCCCTGGTGTGATTCATGGAGAGATTGCCCCCCAAAGTAGGTGTCTCTCTGCCCCCAGGTCCCCAGCTTGCAGCAGGACCAGTCCCCTACTCTGTTGTTAAATGGGCCACCTGGAAAAGCGAGAGAGCAGAAGGCCCTTGTGATTGGCCGTTAGGCGGCCCCCGAGGGACATACTGGGTGACAGATAAGCAGAGGACAGAGGAGTCTGGGACTGGGGTCCCAGTTATCTTAAAGTCCATCTTGGGGAACAATCCCCTGTGGATAAACAAGAGATCCGGGTCGGCCGGTTCGGAAGGGTCTTTGATCCACCTAGAAGTTAATGCTTTTCCGTGGAGAACCACAGAGCGCCCCGCCCAGGGCCACGGAGATAACAGGCAGGCGCAATCGCCCACCAGCGGCCTCTTGATAATGCCCGGTTTTATTGAGGTCTGGTTTTTGCCCAATGGGAACACGTCCGGCGAGCATCAAAGGGACACCGCGTTACCTTGTGCAAAGAATCCCTCGGGGGTGTGCGTGTGGGGAAGGGTGTGTGCGTGGCTGTGTGTGTACAAGGCTGCCCGTTGGCAGTTAGCTTCCTAGAGATCAGAGGCCACCAGCACCGCGGGGGCCTTGACAGGTCACGAACGCCATTCCCTTGTTCTTCTGGCCGGTCCGGCTCCTAAGACGTCTCTGCTGGTGTTGACTTAGCATCTCACGTGGAAGAGCCGCCCCGTGTTGTTGGGTCCCGGGCTCCGTTACAGGGGCTGTCCAGTGAGAGTTTTAAGGGAGAGGTGCGGTGGATGCTCACAGAGGACAAAGCTTACTCGTTTGGGAGTTGCGGACTTGCTTCTCTGTTGTCGCTCGGAGGTGTTCGCACAGCATGAATCATACTCCAGGGATGCAGGGCTCACCGGGGAGAGTGAAAGAAATGGGGCGTGGGGTGGTGCAAGAACACACGGGGTGTAGGAGGTCGTGTCTTTGCAAGGGTGGAGCGGATGAACACGGTGGTTGAGTGTGGTCCTGCAGGAAATGGCGTCTCCCCGCCCACCCCCGGGCGGTGCCTCTTGGCCCTCAGATTTCACCTGGGCAGGCAGGCTACTGGGCCTTGTGAGTGGACCCCTGGCGACAGAGGCAGAGAAATACCGCCCTGCAAGCGGAACATCTGGAAGCTTCCTAAAGCTTATTTCTCAACGAGTTTGCAAGAGTCGGGACATTAGTACACGAGGTTTATAGGCTGGAGGGAACCCAGAGGTTCTAGTTAAGTTCAGTTCAGTTGCTCTAGTTAAGAGTGAGATGCATTCCGACTCTGTGGGGAAGGGCAGGATGTAGGAAGGGAATGTGGGAGCCTTGGAAATGGCCAAGGGAGCCCCAAAGCCCTAGATTCTTTGCCCAGGAATCTGTTCAGTGTCTCTGGGGACAGACCAGGCCCCTGAGCTCCTTTCCTCTTTGATAGCCCTGGTGCAGGGCGACTGGATTTCTCCGCTTTGTTCCAAGCAGGTGCATGAAGTGGACTGGAAGAATCCCGGGGAAGGGAAGAGCAGGAGCTGGGAGGCTCCATCCCCCTGAGCCTTCGCCTCTTAAAGACCCACAGGGAGTTCGCCTCTCCTATAGGACAGTGGTTTTGGCATCAGGGGCCGGTTTCTCCACGGACCCAGGTTGGGTGGGTGGATGGTTTGGGGATGATTCAGGCACGTTGCAGTTATTGTGCACTTTATTTCTCTTTTTGTTGCATCAGCTCCACCTCAGACCATCAGGCATTCGATCCTGCAGGTTGGGGGCCCCTGCTAAGAGAGCCCGACGCATACCTGTCACCCATCTTCCCATCCGGGGGGCCCGGTGGGGCTGACACGGGTGGGACCTATTCATCCTGTAGCTGTGAGCCTCTCTTGTCCCCTGCTCCTCTGTCCTCCACTCCTCTCTCTTTTCCCACCTCACCTCCTTCCCATCCTCCTTTTTAAATTTTTTCCTTCCTCTTCCTCCTCCCCTCTGCTTCCCCCAGTGACATCCTGGACTTTGCGATTTTGGCCAAAGGAAATAAGGAAATGCTTGGCTCAGCCTTTCGGCCAGGCAGGCTGGGGATGAAATAATGAAGGAAAAAGACGGTCCCAGCAGGAGAGAGAACTTACACGTGACCGCATCCTTCTTTGCAAGAAGTCAGAGCATCAACCTGTTCAGCTCTGTCTCTTGCTCAGCAGCTGGTTTCTCATTAGATTCTCTCCTCCCTTTCCTCTCTGACCCGGGTGGAGACTGCCAGCCAAGCTTATTATCAGGACAGCTTTCGAGACGTGAAGTCTCCAGAGTGCATCCCTGTGGGAGGATTCTGGTCTCGGTGCCTGGGGAGTTTACCAATTGGATGCAGAATGGAGGCTCCCCGCTCCTAAACCGGCCCCAGGCAGGATCACCGTTTTTACCAAGACGGTGCTTCTTGTCCCGTGAGTTCATGTTTATAGCGTTGGGTGGGAGCCGGCTCATTTTGTGCTGGCTTCATGAGCGGAGGAGGCTGAGGCTTTGTGTGGTTATTCCTGGGAGACACCTTCTTGCAAGGCGTCCACCCTGTTCCGATGGGAAACAAGGTGACACAGCCACCAGGAATTCCATGCCAGCCAGTCACCCGTCTGGCAGCTGGGATGTGCGTTCCCAGGTCTGCCCTGGTGAGCCTGTGCGGTTTCTGCCTCGGGGCGTCTTGTGTCCTGGCTGTCGCTGGGACTCAGGTGTATCGCTACCTTCTTCTTCTTCTCTCCTCTGGGCTCTCTGGCCCTTTGCAACATGCAGCGGTTCTCAACACCCGCCACCCATCGGAATCAGCAGCACGGCTCTAACTGCTGCCTTGTCCCGCCCTAAGCGATGCCAGCTTCCCCAGGCTGGGCCGAGCCCCAGGCATGGGAGTTTTGAAAAGCTTGCCAGGTGATTCTCAGGTGCAGCCGAAGTCAAGAAAGGGCTGCACCTCAGGGGCAGTGATTGTCTGTGGGAGGGATTCTGCCGTTCCCCATCCCCCACCTCCCAATGCCAGACACACGCCAGTGTCTGAGATGTTTTCAGTGGTCACACTGAGTGGGGCTGCTCCTGGCTTCTCGAGGCTGGAGGCCAGGGGTGTAGTTGAGCATCCTCCAGTGCCTTGGACTTCATCCCAGTGCCAGCCCCCCAACCCCAACCAAGAGCAGCCAGCAACCCTCTTCTCTAGGTCTGTGGGGAAGCAGACGGTGCATGCCCTGATTGACAAGCTCAGTTTCCTATATGGTGCAAGAAGGTCATCATGGACGCAGTGGCTTGAAACCACACTCCCTTCTCCCACAGTCTCTTTCATCGGCCACTTTCACTGGGTGGAAGTCAAGGTGTCGGCAGGGCTGTTTTCCTTCGGGAAGCTCTCGGGAAGGGTTCATTTCCTGGCCTTTCTAGCCTCTGGAGACCTCCTGCTTCCCTTGCCTCCTGCTTCCTGCCTTGAAACACTCCCTCCAGCTTCCCGCTTCTGTCGTGACACGTCCTGGTCCTTCTTCTGTGTCACACCCCCCTCCGCTCCCCTCTTATTAGGACACTTGTGAGTATACGTGTCCCCTCTCCCCCAGTCATCCAAGACAATCTCTGCCTCTCAAGATCCTTGACTTGCTCACACCTGCGCAGTCTCTTTGGCTATAGAAGGTAACAACATTCACAGGTTGCAGGGGTATTAAGACGTATCTCTGGGGGCTGATAGTCAGCACGTCAGGCTTCCCAGGGGGCACAGTGGTAAAGAACCTGTTGGCTGCCAACGGAGGAGAAGCAAGAGATGTGGGTTCCATCCCTGGGTCGGGAAGATCCCCTGGAGGAGGGCATGGCGACCCGCTCCAGTGTTCTTGCCTGGAGAGTCCCAAGGACAGAGGAGCCTGGAGGGCTACAGTCCATGGGGTGGCAGAGAGTCAGACACAACTTGAGCTTGCATGCACACGCGTTCAGCCTTTCACAGGGGCCCTCTTCTTCCTTTCCCAGTCCCCAGTTTTTCTCCAGGGGTTTTTCCACCTGTAGACTCTTAACATGCTTTCTCCTTCTGTCCTGGGTGTTTTCAGAGAGGCAGGGTCTGAAGGGCAAGGCGGCGTGTTGGAGTCCTGTCTAACCAGCTCCTAGTGGCCATAGCAACGGGCAGGAAAACATTCGAATGGGAAAAGCCCGGGTCGGTGGCGGGGGTTGGGGAGCGGGGTGGAGGCAGGTGGGGAGGGGACCCGACCCTGGAGTTAGCAGCTGCCTTAACCTGGAGAATGATGCTGGGGGGAGAGGCAGGGAAGCCGAACAGGCGTCTCGACCACTGTCAGCTTCCTAACCCCCCCACCCCGCCCCCGCATCTGGGTTTCTAAGTGATCTTTCAGATCTCCAGGTGCCCGCTAATCTGCTGGCCCAGTGCCTTTCTCTAGGCTAACAGAGGTGTGTCTTTGGCCAAATACGAACGCTCGACCCAGAAGGGTTTGGTGTGGGGCGAGGGTGTGTCCGGCTCTGCTGAGCTGGTCCTAACCTCGTTCTCCTCCCCTGGGTGGAGGCTCTCATTTCCACCCTCCCGTCCCCAGCCCTCGGCCCCCTCGGCTGGGTCTGTGGGGTTAGGATGAGTCGGGCGGTGGGGGCGCCGTGGTGTGTTTGGCTTTTTGTTTTGTTTTGCGCATGCCTCCCTACGTTCCCCTCTGTGTTTAATGTCCCGGTGCGAGTGCGTGCGGTTGCCCGGAGACGAGAAGGAAGTCCCTGAGTGATTCACCGGCAGCTGCCAATTCATTTGCTCGCCCTGTGCGTCTCCCTGGGGAAAGGCCTTCTCCCTGGTCCTCTCCGGTTCAGCTCAGACAGCTGCTGGTGTCTGAGGAGGGGAAATGTGGAAATCAGAAAGTTTAGCAGGACTTTGGGGCTGTTGGGGGCGTTTCGGGGTCCCAGGGAGTGTCGGAAGGGAGAGACTTCCGGTCTCCCTCTTGGCCGCCTGGAGCCCCAGGGTGCCTCTGTGAAGGCTGCTGCGCTGGCTTTTGGGGAGCTGACTCCTGCCTGCACACTCTCTCCTTCCACAGTGCTCCTGCAGGCAAACGTCTTGAAGCATCTTCTCCCTCCCCCAGGCACTTATGGGAACGTCTTGCCATCTCTGACCATCAGCACCCCTCTCTCTGGCTTCATCGCAGCCCACACATCCCCACCTGGTGTTTAGCCCAAGCACCCAGGAAGGAGAGCTCCCTCGCGCCAGGCTGAGCCGTGACCTCACAGGACCATGGAGGGGCAGAGGGGCCGGTTGGTCCTCCTGCACCCAGAGTCCATGCATGTCCCTCTGATGCTGAGGTCCTTCCGGCCTCAGCTGTGTCAGTTGTTGCCTCTCTGCTGTGGCCCACAGGAGCGGAGCGTGCCTGTCTGGTTTCTGTCTGCCTTCTCAGCATCTCATCCCACATGGTGCTTGTGAACGAGCAGATTTGCAGGTGATTTCTCACGGGCTGGCGGTGATGGAGTCAGAGATGGGGGAGCCCAGATTCATCTGCATTCGTAACTGTGTGTGGGCTTAGACTCTTAGTCATGTCCGACTCTGTGCGACCCCATGGACTGTAGCCCCCCAGGCTCTTCTGTCCAGGGGGATTCTCCATGGAAGAACACTACAGTGGGTTGCCATTCCCTCCTCCAGGGGATCTTCCCGACCCAGGGATTGAACTCGCATCTCCTGTGTTGGCAGACGGACTCTTTGCTGCTGAGCCACCTAGGAAGCCCAATGCTGCTTCTAAAAGCAGTATTTTAGTTAAGGGGGAGAAAAGGCCTGTTTATACTGTTCAAGTTTCCCTGGTGGCTCAGATGGTTAAACAAAAAATCCCCCTGCCAATGCTGGACACCCAGGTTTGATCCTGGAAAGATCCCTTCCCAACCCAGGGATCCAACCCAGGTCTCCCACATTGCAGGCGGATCCATTATCAGCTGAGCCACGAGGAAAGCCCATGAATACTGGAATGGGTGGCCTATCCCTTCTCCAGAGGAACTTCCCGACCCAGGAATTGAAAGGGGGGTCTCCTGCATTGCGGGTGGATTCTTTACCAGCTGAGCCACCAGGGAGGGTCTCGGCAATTTTAAGATGAGGAAGTCCCCTGAGGGCATTTCGTGGTACTCAGTGTATTTGTGGCTCAGAAACGGGGAGTTAGGTGGGGGAGTGGGAAGCGAGGAAAGCGTAAGTCCAAGTCCATCTTCACACATTTACAGTCTGCAGTGCAGAAGGGAAATGCGTTACATCGTATTTTTCCACTTCCTCCCCTATGCACTCTGGATCATCTCCTAATTTATTGTTGAGGGTCTCTTGAGAAGCGGGTGACAGAGGATGAGATGGTGGGTTGGCATCATGGACTCAATAGACACGAGTTTGAGAAAACTCTGAGAGACAGTGAAGGACAGGGAAGCCTGGTGTGCTGCAGTCCATGGGGTTGCAGAGAGTCAGAGACCTGAGCGACTGAACAGCAACCTGTGAAAGCAGGGGGAACTTCCAGCTGAAGTGACCCTCAGGCTTAAGGACCAGGTGCCTGTCATCCTGTACGGAGCAGCGTGGTCCCTCTGTGCCTCAGTTTCTTCATCTGTAAAAACTGGGTGATCTGACCCCTCCATGCTCCTGCCCCCATGGCTCACAAGCTGAAAAACAGAACTGTCCAGAACTGTTCTTCTGAGCTGTATTTGGTTTTTAAAATCAGCCATGGTGTAGTGGTAAGGCTTGTGTGAGGGTTCCCAGCAATGATTCAGTGTACAGATTGGTCGCTCTGTCATGTCCGACACTTTGCGACCCCATGAATTGCAGCACGCCAGGCCTCCCTGTCCATCACCAACTCCCGGAGTTTACCCAGACTCACGTCCATCGAGTCAGTGATGCCATCCAGCCATCTCATCCTCTGTCGTCCCCTTCTCCTCCTGCCCCCAATCCCTCCCAGCATCAGGGTCTTTTCCAATGAGTCAACTCTTCGCATGAGGTAGCCAAAGTACTGGAGTTTCAGCCTCAGCCTCAGTCCTTCCAGTGAACACCCAGGACTGGTATCCTTCAGAATGGACTGGTTGGATCTCCTTGCAGTCCAAGGGACTCTCAAGAGTCTTCTCCAACACCACAGTTCAAAAGCATCAATTCTTCAGCATTCAGCTTTCTTCACAGTCCAACTCTCACATCCATACATGACTACTGGAAAAACCATAGCCTTGCCTAGACGGACCTTTGTTGGCAAAGTAATGTCTCTGCTTTTGAATATGCTATCTAGATTGGTCATAACTTTCCTTCCAAGGAGTAAGCGTCTTTTAATTTCATGGCTGCAGTCACCATCTGCGGTGATTTTGGAGCCCAGAAAAATAAAGTCTGACACTATTTCCACTGTTTCCCCATCCATTTGCCATGAAGTGATGGAACCAGATGCCATGATCTTCGTTTTCTAAATGTTGAGCTTTAAGCCAACTTTTTCACTCTCCTCTTTCACTTTCATCAAGAGGCTCTTCAGTTCTTCTTCTCTTTCTGCCGTAAGGGTGGCATCATCTGCATATCTGAGGTTATTGATATTTCTCCTGGCAATCTTGATTCCAGCTTGTGCTTCTTCCACTCCAGCGGTTCTCATGATGTACTCTGCATATAAGTTAAATAAGCAGGGTGACAATATACAGCCTTGACGTACTCCTTTTCCTATTTGGAAGCAGTCTGTTGTTCCATGTCCAGTTCTAACTGGTGCTTCCTGACCTGCATATAGGTTTCTCAAGAGGCAGGTTAGGTGGTCTGGTATTCCCATCTCTTTCAGAATTTTCCACAGGTTATTGTGATCCACACAGTCAAAGGCTTTGGCATAGTCAATAAAGCAGAAATAGATGTTTTTCTGGAACTCTCTTGCTATTTCCATGATCCAGCGGATGTTGGCAATCTGATCTCTGGTTCCTCTGCCTTTTCTAAAACCAGCTTGAACATCAGGAAGTTCACTGTACACGTATTGCTGAAGCCTGGCTTGGAGAATTTTGAGCATTACTTTACTAGCGTGTGAGATGAGTGCAATAGTGCAGTAGTTTGAGCATTCTTTGGCATTGCCTTTCTTTGGGATTGGAATGAACACTGACCTTTTCCAGTCCTGTGGCCACTGCTGAGTTTTCCATATTTGCTGGCATATTGAGTGCAGCACTTTCACAGCATCATCTTTCAGGATTTGAAAGAGCTCAACTGGAATTCCATCACCTCCACTAGCTTTGTTTGTAGTGATGCTTTCTAAGGCCTACTTGACTTCACATTCCAGGATGTCTGGCTCTAGGTCAGTGATCACACCATCGTGATTATCTGGGTCATGAAGATCTTTTTTGTACAGTTCTTCTGTGTATTCTTGCCACCTCTTCTTAATATCTTCTGCTTCTGTTAGGTCCATACCATTTCTGTCCTTTATCGAGCCCATCTTTGCATGAAATGTTCCCTTGGTATCTCTAATTTTCTTGAAGAGGTCTCTAGTCTTTCCCATTCTGTTGTTTTCCTCTATTTCTTTGCATTGTTCGCTGAGGAAGGCTTTCTTATCTCTTCTTGCTATTCTTTGGAACTCTGCATTCAGATGCTTATATCTTTCCTTTTCTCCTTTGCTTTTTGCTTCTCTTCTTTTCACAGCTATTTGTAAGGCCTCCCCAGACAGCCATTTTGCTTTTTTGCATTCCTTTTCCATGGGGATGGTCTTGATCCCTGTACACTGGAGACAGGGATTCAGTGTACAGAGTTCCTTGAACAGTATGTGTTAGTCACTTAGTCATGTCCGACTGTTTCTGACTCCATGGACTATAGCCTGCCAGGCTCCATTCTCCATGGAATTCTCCAGGCAAGAATACTGGAGTGGTTTGCCATTTCCTTCTCCAGGACATCTTCCCAACCCAGGGATCAATCCCGGATCTTCTGCATTGGCAGGTGGATTTTTTACCATCTGAGCTGCAAAGGAAACTTGAACAGTATAAACAGGCCTTTTCCCTGCCTTAGCTAAAATACTGCTTGAAGGAACGTTGGGCCACCCAGGTGGCTCAGCAGTAAAGAATCTGCCTGCCAGCGCAGGAGATGTGAGTTCGATCCCTGGGTTGGGAAGATACCCTTGGAGAAGGAGATGCAACCCACTCCATTATTCTTGCCTGGGAAATGCTATGGACAGAGGAGCCTGGCAGGCTACAGTTGTTGGGGTCACAAAGAGCCGGACACGACCGAGCAACTGAAGAACAACAACAGTGTTCTATTCAGTAGCTAGAACATTCTGGATTAAAGGCAGTAAGGTGATGTTCGTTGTTCAAATTCCTCCATTGAAAGGACAGAATGCAGAGTCTCACTGTGTTGCTGTTTTTTTGTCCACAGGCCTGGGAGGCAGGACAGGTGGAGAACTGTTCCTCTCGCCCACAGTCCCCACCAGGAACCTCAGTGTAACCATGAAGACCCCAAGGAGCTAAGATGGGACCTTCTCTTAAGAGGCAAGTGCTCTGGATTGGAATGAGAAGTCTTATTTTGGAGAATGGACTTCCCTGGTGGCTCAGTTGGTAAAGAATCTGCCTGCAACATAGGAGACCCAGGTTTGATCCCTGGGTCAGGAAGATACCGTGGAGAAGGAAATGGCTACCCACTCCAGAATTCTTGTCCCATGGACAGAGGAGCTCGGCAGGTTACAGGTCCATGGGGTTGCAAAGAATTGGACGCAACTGAGTGACTAACACACACATGCTTTCTGGAGGCTAAAGGAGCTTCTGGATTTAAGAAGATGTTTGAGAGAAGGCAAAGAACCTCGGCCTGAGGAATCCTGTGTGTGTTGACCTGTGTGAACAGGAGGCCACCTCCAGCTGAAGGGGAAGCCATGACCGTGGACCTTATAACTTCTTCTGCTGGTGCCTGGTCTTCAGACCATCCCCCACCAGTCCTTGGAAACCAGAGGGTTTTCTCCTGCATTCTTTTATTCTCGCCACCTCCCACGTCTGCTGAGCCTTCGGACTCAGCAGTTCTCTTACTCCATCACTTCTCAGCTGGATATAGAGCAAAAAGTTCACTACACGTAAGTCTACTGATCTTACATTTTGCTCCTTCTGAAAAAGCTGGTGTTTGCATGTTGCTGTACAAGCAGCCTTGGAAGAGCATCCCTCCTCATTGTATGTGTGTGGGGTCTGGCCCCACAGGCTCCAACATGATGCAGGTCTGTGCAGAAATTCTTCAGGCTGTAAAGATGCTAGGGCGTTGGAGGGGCCCTCGCAGGGAGCTGGATCCTGAAGGCTGGCGTCACCCACGTTCACCTTCTCGGTTTGGATTGCACACAGGTGCACGTCTGGAGGAGCAGAACACGGACACGTCTTCTGTTGACACAGATGCGTGATCAGCTCCCAGAGGGGCAGTCGGAGTCCACGTCAGAACACCGTGCTTCGTTACAGACTATCCAGCGGCCAGAGTTGATGGTGTTTCTAGAGGACCCCTTCTTTCCAGTGTGTCCGGACCATAGATGGGGCCCCACAAAACCCAAGTCCTGTTGATGAAGTGAACCTTTTCTGTTGAGAACAAAACAGCTCATGATGAAACAAAAATAATACAGCCACTGGAAACAATGGAAAATAGACTGTGGGATGTGTGTGTGTGTGTGTGTGTGTGTCACACGTTTGTATAAAATAAGAGCCAAGAAGAAAATTTCTGCATCTTAGCTAGACAGACTAAGAGCTAAAAACTCTTGGGGTGGTGTTGTCTGGAGAGTGAAGGAGTTGGCTGGAAGACTTCCTGAAATTCCTTTGACCTCTAGGGTCCCGTAAAATATCAGGGGCGTGTAAACTGGGCCGAAGTGTGTGCTTTCTGTCTGAAGTCTCCTGGATAACCTTCGAGGTCAGCTCAGATGCTGTTGACTCGGAACTCCCCTCCCCCAATTCCCTTCCCTTTCCAGACACGGGCTTTATCTGGGATAAGGCAGCGGAACTTGGTAGTGGTAGTGGGGGAGAGAGAAGGAGGTTGCGCCAGCCACAGTTTGGGGGTGCTCTCGACAAGTGGGAACAACCAGAAGGCAAATTACAGGTTCTTCCCAGGTGAGTGAAAGCCAGGCTTTCGGGAGCGCATGCCATCCTGAAGTTGTTGCTTCTTGTCAGAGGATCAAGGCTTTATCTCTTCTGCTGAAAGACAGGCTTAAGCATCTCATCTAACCCTGCTCATCTTGTTTGGTGGCCCCGGTGGGGGGCAGGGGTGTACGGAGGTCATCACCTACTAGGGTAGAGATGAGCACGCAAGCATCTAGAAAAGACTCTGTCACTGCACACCTGTCGAGATAAAGACCCAACCTCCTGCACGTGTGTCTTTCCCTCTGTCCTGAATTTCCGTGCCTTCACTGCTGTTGAAGGAACACTGGCCAGCTCCTGGGGTGTCATTGTTCTTTTTTTTTTTAAAAAGGACTCATTTCAGATGTTTCCCTCATTTTTATACCCCACATGTGGTCATTGGTTCCAGAAGAAGTCCCACTGTGGTGCCAAAAGCAGAAGTTTCCTCTTTTCCCCTCTTTTCTTCTCTTCTCATCCACGTCGAATCCCAGATCCCCAGAGCCTGAAGTGGTCTAGAGATCTAGATCTACCCTCGACTAGTGCAGGAATCCCGTTTCCAGCATCGGATGCGGGATGGGCAGGCCGTGGGGGAGGCAGCCTTTCTGGCAGCTTGAGAGAGACCTGGGAGAGAAGGTTGGATGATGTTCAGCCTTAGGGGGGACAGCAGAATTCCAAGGAGTACTTCATCCACGTGTGTCAATTTCTTCATCCGATAGTGAGCCAAAGGCATCTCATTTCTGGGTCCGGCTGTGTGTCTTACGCTGATAAAAAAGCAGAGAGGAGGGAGACAAGGAGACCTGAGTTTTTGTCCCAGGAAGTCCCACTTCTCAGCTCTTTCCATGTAAAATGAGGGAGTCACATCACACGTTCCCCAAAACCCCTTCTAGCCATGTCATCCACAGTTGCCATATGGAAGGATAGAGTTCATGACTTAAAAATTTTGCTATTTTTTTTTCTCTCTGGCTCAAGTCCTAGCCTTAATTTCCTTTTCCCTTAAGTTTTTAAAAAGTATCCAGCAGTTGTTTGTCTATCTGATGATTTATTTTTTGGTTGCGTCTCATGGCGTGTGGGATCTTTGTTCCTTGACCAGGGATTGAACTCTCACCTCTTGCAATGGAAGCAAAGAGTTTTAATGACTGGACCTCCAGGGCAGTCCCCAGGTTGATTTCAGCTTGCTCCAAGCTCATGTATAAGTCACTCAAGCCTTTTTCTCCAGGTCTCAGTTTTTCCCATCAATAAAATGGGAGAGGAAGGGGGTGGTCTTAATGGTCCTCCAAGTTCTCCTCCTGTGTGTCCCGTTCTAAGCCTTGTCTGACGCAGCCCATGGCTGACGGGTAACTCTTGCTTTGCCTTCGGCCACACCAGCCAGAGACAGGGCTGTCTTAGAAAGTCCATTACCAACGACTCCTTCAAAGCCGTTTGTACTTGTCAGTGCACCGAGCAAGAGTTTGTCGAAGGAGAAGGCAAATAGACATACAGACTGATGACAGGCCAGGGGGAGGGGGCCCGCTGTTTGCCCGGGGTGACTGGGAGGCAGAGAAAAAACCTGCCTGCCGTCTTGACCAATAAATAAAAACTGGGAGCTCTGCGTGGCTAAAACTATAGGGGATTTATTAGCTTGCTCAGGGAAAGGCAAATATTGAGCCTTACGTTGGCCCGGCCTGGGACTTGCCTTTTGGCATTTGTATGCTGTCCGGCACCCATCACCGTGTACTCCAGGTTATCGGGTTCTGTCGAAGGGTTTTTTTAAAAGGATTTTTTCCGTCTCCTTCTTCTTTCCTTCCTCCTTGCCTGCCCCCTCGCCCCCACCCCCCAGCTCCCACCTTCTCCGATAGCTCAGCCCTGGGCTTCAGCGAGGTGGGGAAAACACCATGGAAGCCTTGTTGTCCTGGGTGTGAGGCGCCTGTGTTCAGGGCTCCAGCTGCCCAGGGGGTTTACCGTGGCCATGGCTTGGGGCTGCAAACCCGCCAGGTGGTCCTTGGGGGGTCTCCTCCCTCCTCCGCCCTGAGCGCTTCAGAAGTCAGGTCCCAGGCAGTTGGGCGAAGCTCGTGCCTCTCATTAAAATAAGCATCACCACCACCACTGGAAAAAAAGACACAGACCTCCTGGTTTCTAAGTTTTTCACAGTGAACATGTGATTTCGGCCTGAAATGCCCAACGGTGAACTGACCGGGCTTGTCACTCTCCACGTGAGGCTGGCTGGGACCTGGGACACTGCTGTACCTAGACAGCATCTCCTCCAGCAACAAAAGACAGAGAGACGGTAAGGACTAGACATGACTGTGATGTGCAGCTGGGGCAAATGCTGGACAGTAACATAACAGAAAGGCTCAAAAGCCAACTGCCACTTCTGAGGCATCTGGAGCAAAAGCAGGGTGTGGAGAGCAAACGCAGGGTCCTGCACGTGTCCCCTGCACACAGCACCTCCCAGGTTTGCCCACCCAGGCCCCGCTCTGCCTGACCCCTGGACCTGCCTCCTGCCCTCGCCCCATGGAAGGAGCCAGCTCCCTCCACTTGGGGAACAAGCAAGGGGCCTGTTACTTGTTTTCATTGCCCACTGCTGTAGCAGGAGCCCGAATAAAGCTTGCCTGAATTTCTTGTCTGGTCTGTCATCAATTGCTGTTGATCGGGTAAGGCCAAGAACCCGTGGAGATATCCAGTCCCCAGGGGATGGACAGACACCCAGTCTCTCCAGTTTCCAAGAATGAGCCTCAGCGGAACCAAACTAGCTGGCATGTTCTTTACCCTATGCTGGAAACATCTTCAGTCTGAAGCGCTGCAGCTCCAGGTACCCAGGCAGAGATCCACATGCCCAGGCAGAGAGCCAGGTGCCCAGGTAGAGATCCAGGTGCCCAGGCAGAGATCCAGGCACTCAGGTACAGATCCAGGTGCCCAGGTAGAGATCCAGGTGCCCAGATCGAGATTCAGGTACTCAGGTAGAGATCCAGATATCCAGATCAAGATCCAGGTACTCAGGTAGAGATCCAGGTACTCAGGTCTCCTTGATGGTGGTCCCTGATACCCACCCGCTGTGGGGTACAGCATACCAATGCACATTGCTCCATGTCAGACGCCCAAGGCCCTTTTCTAGGCCACCCTGCTAGCCATCCGTGGAGAAGACTTGGTCCCAGCCCACCCGGATATAGCAGTTCCCCACTACTACTCATGCGGTCAAGAGCTGGGAAATGTTCTGGAATTGCTTAATTAGGAAAGCTCCTTTCACACTCCAGTGGTGATTTTTGATTGAACTCAGCATGAGTTTTAATCCTCTGGCAGTTCTTCCTGGATGAGTCTATGTTGGGCAGCCAGGCTACTGAAATCCTGTGCATCCTTAAAGGTCGTTTCAAATGCTGCCTGCTCTAGGAAGCCTTCCTGGGTTTATTATTCCCTCTCAATCGGTTGTGACCTCCCACTCTGTCACATTCTCTTAAAGCATCTGGCATTGGCTAGGGACCCCAAAAAGAATAAGTTTGAAAGTGTAAGAGGTGACCCAGTTTCTGCTTTTATGAGAGAAACAGAGTATTGAGAGAAAAAAAGTTTAAAACAAGTTCAGAATAAGCACAGTAAATGACACAAAAAATGGTATGGTAAGGAAAGGGCGATCAGCATTTTGGGGTCCCTGGCCAAAGCCAAGGTCACTGGAGACCTGCAGTTCAGAAGTCTTGAGTCGTAGCCTCATGGCTTTTACCCGGTAGGTATACAAGGAAGATGTGGAGTTGATTTTCCGTATTCATGATCTGTTACTGTATGTCCCACTAAACTTGCCTGGTGTTTTTTTGTTTTTTTGACTGCCTATTAATCAATAAAGTGTTTCCTGAACAGCAGAAAAACTGTGCTTGTTCCTTGATTGGTTGGTTTTTCTGCAGAATCTCTTCTTGAAATAGAATATGCCTGCTTTTTGCCAGTTATCTGAGAGCTAGGGCCATTTTTAGGGGCTTCCCAGGTGGCACTGTTGGTAAAGAACCCTGCTGCCAATGCAGGAGACATAAGAGACACAGGTTTGATCCCCGGGTCAGGAAGATCTCCTGGAGGAGGGCATGGCAACCCACTCCAATATTCTTGCCTGGAGAATTCCATGGACAGAGGAGCCTGGTGGGCTACAGCCCATAGGATCACAGAGAGTCAGACACGACCACAGCAACTTAGCATGCATGCAGAGTGATTTTTAAGATAGGAAAGAAAAAATTTAAATCAGAAGTTTAGATCAGAATTTCTAAAGAATTTCTCTGTGTCTAATAGGGAGAGAAATGGAAGAAAAGCACAAGACACGTGGGGTGTCCTTTGCCTTTAGGATCTTACAGTCTGGTTGGACAAGAACCGCACATATAAAACCATCAATTGCATTCGCCAAATAAACTCACGGTTAGTACTCCTGGAGAATCTGGGTGGATGGTGCTGCCTGCCTGCTCTCCATCCCATCATGAATGTTTCCAGCAACAGAGAAGTTGGACAATGGTGACCAGATTCCCTGCTAAAGGGGATGGACTTCCTAGGTCCAAGGGCACACACTCCTGAGGAATGGTCCTTCCTAGGTCCAAGGGCTTAACATTGGAGGACAGAAAGCAGAGAAAGAGACATCACTCTAGAGCAAGCAGACCCAAGGAGAGAAGACACTGCTCCCGTTTGTCATCTGATTAACCAGCCTTTCTGTGGGGCGGGGAGCAGAAAGAGAGGCAGAAGTTTCTGTTTTGGGGAAGAGAAGAACTCAAAGACCACCCCCTCTTCTTCACACAGATGAGTAAAGTTAGAATTTGGATGAAGTGGGTGTCATCTGTGGGCTCTGGTCACCAGGACCAATATCAAACGTTCAAGAAATGATAAGACACTTGGCCAAGCAAAACCAAGCAGTTCAGAAAATAATGCACGCAGACGCAGAGAACAGACAGGTGGGCCCAGGGAGGGAAGGGGGAGGGCGGGGTGAATTGAGGGAGTAGCGTTGACATAAACACTGCCATGTGTAACAGAGAGAGCTAGTGGGAAGCTGCTGTATAGCCCAGGGAGCTCACCTGGGTGATGACCTTGCAGGGTGGGTGGGAGGGAGGCTCAGGAGGGAGGGGAGAACACACACATATAGCTGATTCACTGTTCATTGTACATCAGAAACTAACACAACAGAGTAAAGCAATTATACTCCAAAAAAGAAAAGAATACAGCCCAATGTCTTACAGGGCGATAGGGTTTGAAAGCTCTTGGCAATGCTTCTCACGTGAATCTCACAGCAACGCTGTGAGATGGTATTAAGACCTTGTTGTCATGGGTGATGAGAGTTAGGTGAGGGAGATTGAATGACTTGCCCTAAAGCACATCCTGTAAGGTCCCTGCCCTAAGGACAGTGTCACAGTTTCTCTGTGCAAACTGTATCAGTCACGGCAGGCTGCTGTGACAAAACAGCCCGGAATCTCCGTTGCTTTGTCTAAGGCATCTTCCCTGTTCATTTCTCAGGAGGATGTGCGCTGGCAGTTGTGGAAGCAGGATGCTCTTTTTATGCACATATTCAGAAACCCAGCTTCCTGCCTTACGGCACCACCTGAGCTCTAGCAGTGACACTTCTGGGGGGTATCTTAGCCTCATCTTTGAGCGGCTTCGTAGGGTTTAGATGAGTTATTCCAGGTGTGGCAAAAGAATGACGCCAGGGACACAGCGTTCAATAAACATGGGCTTTTAGCTCTATGCTGGGACCTGTCTGCCACGACTCTGGGCTCACGAGATCTCTGCATCTGTGTGGGAAAAGACTTCAGCTGCGAGCTCCACCGCAACGTCTGCGTTTCCCCAACGTGAACAATCTCCCCAGCTCTGGCAAGCTCTTTCAGCTACATGGTTTGTTTTAACGGTCTAGAACTGAGTTCCAGCGAAGAACACAGATGATAATCCCGGGATACTGGCCCTCGGACAGTGATTCCACTTCCTGGGGCCCCTCAAGACCACGTGAGCTTCATGTGACCCTAATACTGGTCAAGATTTTTCTCCCCAAGGCCAAGTTCTCTCCCAAACCTGCTGAGTGCCTCTACAAACCAAGGAAGCTCTGCAGGATACTCTATCAGACGGACATATCGGGTTCACGGAAACTTTCTGTTGCTTTCTCCCCCCAGGGAGAGGAAAGTTCTGATCTCACAATCCAGGCAGCCTTTCTCCATTTTCACACCTAGATTTCAAATCACACCCTTCTCCTCCACTGCCGCCCAACAAGCTCCCCTCTCAGCTCTCCCCTCCTGCTGGGCGTGGGTTCTTGTAGCTACGAGACCTCCGTTGCCCAAGATTTCTGGCACCGGCTCATGTGTTCCATCTTCAGCTCTGCTGGCACCGCCGGAGAATGGAAAGGCTGGTCTGTTTACAGGACGCGGGGCCAGAGCAGCATTAGAAACTAAGGAGCAAATAAAATGTTGTAAACACATTTCCTTTCCAGTAAGGAGTGTTCCTTGCCGGGTCCTTCAACAGGAACCATTTTTCTCATGTGTTTGGATTAACGCTCATGCTGAGCAATTACCCTGCCCAGGGAGGGGCTCCCTGTTTCCGTTGGCTATTTATTTTGATTTTGGGCACCTCTCCCCGCTTTGAGCATCACACACCTAATAGTAAAGAAACTGGGCTCCATCTCGGGGCCCAGGGAGCAGCCCCTCCCCAGCCTTCCTCTGTCGTCTCTTCCATCACTCTTTCGGCTCCAAACAAGGTGAAGGCCTGGGCTGTGGGGGGAGTTTTGCCCTGGGATGGAAGCCATTCTCCATGGAGAAGGAGGGAAGGAGGTGAAGCAGAGGAGAGAAATGGCTCCAGATAAAAGCTGGAACGTGCACAAAGGGTTGTGTGCGGGTGACTGTCTCTCTGTAAAGGCTCTTCAGCAGAGCCTTCGTGTGAGTTTTCTGCCGGAGCCGAAAGCCATTGATCTCAGGTTTCCTGACTCCAGCAGGTAGCTTATTGTAAAACAGTTCATCCAGAGGGGAAAAAAACACCTTGTTTCAGCATTTTGATTTTTTTTTTTTTTTTCAGTGCTCTGAACCAGACTTGTAAGAAAGGATATAGAGAACACTCCTTCCCCTGCCCACCCCCAGCTCTGAAATAGATTTCACTGGGGGGGAAAAAGAACCAAACAACTTCCAACAATGATTAATCTTGTTTACAAATGCGTTGTGTTATGAAGGGCCCCTGTTTGCTGATTTTTTTAAAAAGAATTTTTATTTAAATATTTTTGGCTGTGCTGGGTCTCTGTGGCCGCGCCGGCTTTTCTGCAGTTGCGGTGGGTGGAGGCTTCTGTCACGTTGCAATGGTGTTTGGGCCTCTCCTCGAGGAGGCTTCTCTTGTCGGAGGCCCCGACTAGGCCTGTGGGCTTCAGGAGCTGCACCTCCCAGGCTCTAGGGCACAGGCTCCATCGTTATGGCGTACGGGCTCAGCTCCTCTGCAGCACGTGGGATCTTCCCGCACCAGGATCGAACCCGTGTCTACCCCCGAGCCACCAGGGGAGCCCCCTATTTACAGATTGCAACCCCCCTCCCCTTCCTCCTTCCCCTCTGCCCCCTGTTTTCCTTCTGTGCAGGGATGGAGGAGGGGAGGCCCGCCCAGTGCTGACCGTGGTCAGTGTGGGGAATCCTCACTTTTAAGTTCATGTCATTTCCCAAATTCCTTGCCTTTGCCGGGTTGCTGCTGTGAACTGATGTTCTTGGAGGTGCTGAATTCAGAGTGGCGGTGAAGAGTGAGCCAAGTGGTGCTGACTCACAGACAAATCATGGGATGACTCTGACTTCGGAGTCCTTAAGGTTGGACTCAGTGGAGGCATCAGGAAGAGGCTGGAGATGGACGGTGAGGTCTGCCGCCCCCCCGCCACAGCTTCTCCATGAACCCCCCAGACTGCAAACGGCCTTCCTGACGGCCACCCCTACACCTCCTCCCAAAGACATCCCAGACGGGTCACCAGGTCACCTGCCCTGGGCTTTACCTGGGTCATGAGTTGGTGACAAAGTGAAGGGCAAAGCGAGACCCTTTCCCCTCTGACGGTTGTGGACTTTCTCACACCTTGTCTTCCGAGGGCGAAAGGCTTCTTCTTCCAGGGGGTGTGAGACCCTCATCAATGAAACCCGGTCGGCACTGGAATGATCCTGGACACGCGTGATAATGAGTGAAAAGTGCAGAACCACGTGCTGAGCCTGGATCCCAAGTGTGCTGCCGGCCCTGTGCCTGGTGGAGGCGAGCCTCGAGTAGGCTTTTCCAGAATCAAGGAGGAGGAACGTCTGAAGATCCACCCCCAAGCTGGTGCCCAGGTCCCCTCAAGAGCAATGGGAGAGTCTCACTTAAAAAAAAAAAAAGATTAGTATTCGGCAATCTGACCCAGTGAGAGACTGTGGTCCTTGTTCATGGACTTTGGTCTGGGGACCTCCGAGGTTCTGGTGGGTCAATTAAGCCACCCAACCTCCCTCGGCAAGTTGGTGGTGAGCAGTGATGGATCAGGCCTCTGGTCTCCACCTGAAACGGGCTTCCCTAGAGAGTACCTCAGGGAGAGGAGGCCCGAGAAGGTGTCTGGGGAACAGGAGGAGGGCTCCAGTGCAGGCAAAATGCTGCAGAAGCAGAATGCATTCATGGTAGCGCTGTGCCTGCCGTCAGGGGTGGGCGCGCGTGCTCCGGGGTCAAGAATGCTTTGAATAAGAGGCGCTGAGGGCGGACCAGCCCTCCACGGGGCCTGCTGGGCTCTCCAGGGATGGGAAGACTTCATCCGGGCTGCAGCCCATCCTCAGTTCTGCTCTATTTAGAACACTTTTCTCTTTTTTTTTTGGTGGAAAGCAGATTGCAGAGGAGGAAAGCACCCAGCCAGGCGGGGAGGAGTCTGGTTCTGCCCTGGCTTCCAGAACTGGGGGTGGAGGGAGGGAGAGGTCAAGGCTGAGACTCAGGGCAGGAGGCACCAGCCACAGCCCGCCCCTGCCCCCCATCTCCTCCTCATCGGCACCTTTTCCCTCCAGCCTGGCAGGCAGCCCTTCTCTGGGCAGAGCTTACAGAGGCAAGGTCACAGAGGGAGACCATTTCCACTCTTACAAGGTGAGATAGGCACGCAACATTTTATTTTATTTTTTTTCCCACAATATTTGAATGTATGTCATAGATTGTCCCATGCATTGTAACAAGACAATCACATCTTGTTACAAAAACCAAAGTCCAAAGGCAAAGAGAAAACCCTTCATGTTGTGCTTTTTTTAAGCATAAGCATTAACTTCCAAGAAGCACCGCCCAAAAGATTATTGATCAGAGTGTCTAAACTACACTCTGAGCAACATCCCAGAATTTTCTGATTGAATTTATTATTTTTTAAATTAATTAATTTATTTTAATTGGAGGCTAATTACAATACTGTGGTGGTTTTTGCCATACATTGACATGAATCAGTCATGGGTATACATGTGTTCCCCATCCTGAACCCCCATTCCACCTCCCTTCCCATCCCATCCGTCAGGGTCATCCCAGTGCACCAGCCCTGAGCACCCTGTCTTATGCATCGAACCTAGGCACTCGACATTTTAAATCCCAGAGTCCCTTTGACAGAAAGCCCCACTGCGGCAAAGACCCGCTTGGGTGAGGAATGCTGCCTGGTGGACTCCGTCCCCCGCCCCCTGCCGTGGAGCCCAGCAACGCAGGAGGCTCTGCCCACTGGGCTCCAGTTGGCATCTCCGACTTCCCTTCTCTGCTGGATTCTTTTGCACGAGGGGCCAGAGTCACTCACCTTCTGGGTCAAGGCAGCTGTGAGATGAACGGCAGCTGTTCCTGGAGAACTTTGAAGCAGCAGTGTTCTGTACCTGATTGTGCATGCGTGTGTGTGTGTGTGCGTGTGTGTGCGTGAGTCGCTTCAGTTGTGTCTGACTCTGCGATCCTATGGACTGTAGCCCACCGGGCTCCTCTGTCCATGAGATTCTCCAGGCAAGAATACTGGAGTGGGTTGCCGTGCCCATCTCCAGAGCATCTTCCCAACCCGGGGATTGAACCCACAGTTCAAGTCTCTTAAGTCTCCTGCATTGGCAGGTGGATTCTTTACTATGAGTGCCACCTGAGAAGCCCTTTATAAGGATTATCCAGCCCCAAATGTCTATAGTGTCAAGATCGAGAAACTTTTTTTTTTAAACCTCCGCTGCCAGATTGAAGGGCTTCCCTGGTAGCTAGCTGGTAAAGAATCCGCCGTCAATGCAGGAGACCGTGGTTTGATTCCTGGGTCAGAAAGATCCCCAGGAGAAGGGAAAGGCTACCCACTCCAGGATTCTGGCCTGGAGAATTCAGTCCACGGGGACTATACAGTCCATGCGGTCGCAAAGAGTCGGACACGACTGAGAGACGTTCTGCCAGGTTGAAACAAACGTGAACCCTCACCTCCCGGCTCTGCATCGCTTTATTTATCAAAGGAGAAAAAGAAATCTGTTATTTTTTCCAAGTGCATTTCCCCCTGTATCTTATCAAGAACCACCAAGTTCAGCACACCCTTGATTAGTCACTTCCATTAACAGTGTTTATTTTGGGGTTTGTGTTTATTTTTTAACGTGGTTGCCCTCATCCCCCTCTCTTCCTTATGCTCTTGTGGTGCCGGCCAGCTTTCCAGCACAATCTTGTCCACCGGGGTCCCCAGTCCCCGAACCCACTGGGCCAGCTCCTGAGGTGGGAGGGCAACCTCTCCGCCCACCCTCCCTCCTTTGGGGGGCTGGGGCTTCCACTCCTGGAGTTTCTCTTAAAGCCGCAATCGGGCAGTTGTCCTCATCCCTCTGATTTCTCGGATACGCTTGAAAATCCTTTTCATTACCGACTCCGCGGACCAGCCGACCCGTGACAGCGCCAAGCCTTTATTCCCGTTCCCGGCCGTCCGCATTCCGTGAAACCAAGGACGCTCAGTGGTTTCCTCCCCTGAGTCAGAGCAGGGAGATTTCTGACTTGTGGGTCTCTGCTGGGTCTCCGCACCCCTCCCCTCCTCACTGCTGGCGGGTCTCTGGGTTCTATTTAAGTGTTTCTGAGTCATGGAGAGCTGATCCCTGCCCCTCCCAAATGGCAGAGAGATTTTGGGGCTTATGACTGAGTACCCAGAGCTCCAGGGAGTCTCTGAACAGCTTTGGCGGTGGTGGTGGGGGTGCTTCCTCTTTGACTGAGCAGCCCTCCCACCATCCCTGGTGCTCCTCCCCAGTTTCAGCAACCACCACGTTCCCCAGGAGGTGACTGACAGAGCCCCCTTCAGCCCAAGGAGTCCCTCCCCAATTTGGGAGGGTCTCATTGCTAGAGTTGGACCTAAGCACTGACCCAAAGTTTGCAGAGAAAACCATGGCACAAGGATGCTTCCTGGCAGGCGAGCTGCTCAGAAGGCCCAGGTACCTTCCCCCTCCCCCAAACTTCTTCCTGGGACGTTTATTTGAATCCCACCAGGGAGGTGGCTACTTTGGGGTATTTATTTGTTTAAACATGGGTGGCTCCTCCAGAGGAAGGTGTCAGGTTTCAAGGTTGGAGAAAGGGTTGCAAACAGAAAGTGGGTGGTCTGGAGGAGAAGCAGGCCAGGGTGGGGGTCCCAGAGCCCAGCCTTTCTAGGTTTGTAGGTGAAACTGCTGAGCTGCTGTGGCCTCTTTCCAGCCCCAGTGATCTTCATCTGTAAGACTTGGGGAGGGGCATGTGTTCTGACTCGGGGACAGCCTTTTTGTAGATTGTTGAAAAGAGCATTTGGAAATCATGATGATTTAGGGGCAGTCCCTCCTATTAATTTATCCTGAGGGTTTTGATGACTTATCTGAGTGCCTGGGGAGGAGCGGGAGGCTGCAGGCTGAACTGGTTCTAACTGCAGCCCCACCTCCAGGATTCTGAAAGATTCGAAAGAACCAGGGCACTTGTGGAACGGCAGATGTTATGTTGTTATGTGCTCAGTTGCTCAGTCGAGTCTGACTCTTTGTGACCCCATGGACAGCAGCCCGACAGGCTCCTCTGTCCATGGGGATTCTCCAGGCAAGGACACTGGAGTGGGTTGCCATGCCCTCCTCTAGGGGATCTTCCCAACTCAGGGATCGAACCCGCATCTCCTGTGCCTCCTGCATTGCAGGCAGATTCTTTACCCGCTGAGCCAACAAGGGGAATGGCAGAGCCTCTTGCCTAAAATCTCTTGAGTTTGACCAGAATGACCAGCCCTGCTTTGTGTCCCAGGGCCAGCCTCCCTTTCGGATTAAACTGGCAGAAACGTATCTCTGATGAGTTTGGGGGGTTCCTATCAGCCCTGAACAACAGAGTTTGGAGTTTTGTATTCTGCAAGTAACAGTCAAAGAAAACAAAGCCGAGATGGAAGGAAACCCAGAGGTGCGTGAGATCGCTGCTCTCCGGTCCACGGCTCTCCCAAACCTGGAAGTGACACGAGGTAGCGTCTTATCTCTGAGCCTCTCCCACAGCTTCTCTGCTAGGAACTGCAAAGCGCAGGAGAAGCCCGCTGCCACTATGCACAAACTCACTGCAGAAAAGAGGTGGGGTTTCGCCTGGGGGGAAGCACCGGTGAGGTTTTGGAGACACAGGTCTGTCCAGTGAATGACATGGTTACATACAAGAGATCCAGTAGAGATAATAGAGAGTGGCTGCCTTCTGCTGTTCTAACAAGGGGAAGAGGAGACGGAATTCACAGGGCCATGCGGAATTATGGCTTCCCCGGTGGCTCAGACGGAAAAGAATCTGCCTGCAGTGCCGGAGACCCAGGCTCAATTCCTGGGTTGGGGAGATCTCCTGGAGAAGGGAATGGCAACCCACTCTAGTGTTCTTGCCTGCTGCAAAGAGGGAGGATTTTGCCTGGTGGGGAAAGCACCAGGGAATCCCATGGACAGAGGAGCCTGGCGGGCTACAGTCCATGCGCTTAGGTCAAACAACAGAAATTATCTCTAATACTGCAAGTGATGGCACCCAAAGAGGCTGAAACATCCCCTTTTTTTTAACATTTGAAGGGATAAAAATGCTATTTACCAAGTCTTTCTGAACAGAGAAAAAGACTGTCCCTAGATGAATAGCCTTATTAAGGAAACCTTGTTTGGAATTAGTGATATAATGTGCATTCTGAAATATTTAAGGCTGAAGGGGCCTGAGGCCTGCATTTTACCTTGTTGTTCAGTCGCTTCACTCGTGTCCGACTCTTTGCAACCCCATGGACTGTAGCCCACCAGGCTCCTATGTCTATGGGATTCTCCCAGGCAAGAATACTGGAGCAGGTAGTCACTTCCTCCTCCAGGGATCTTCCTGACCCAAGGATTGAGCACAGGTGTCCTGTATTGGCAGGCGGGTTCTTTACCAGTGAACCACCAGGGAAGCCCATTTTACCTTGACATGTGTTTAAAAGATAAGATGGGTTGATGGATGGATAAATGCATAGATATGTGATGAAACATAGTGGAACCCTGACAATCACAGTGTCTAGGTGGGTATGTGGAAGACTTTCAAGTAAAATATTGGGGGAAAGCACCAAACCCTGGGCCACCCATGGTGATGCAGACTCAGTGAGTTGCCGATGAGGTCTAGGAATGTTTTGAGCTTTTCGAGAGATTCTGACAATGAGCCAGGTTTGTTGGGGCCCCCATGGAAGGGATTGGTTTTCCTCAAACTTGGATGCACGCCAGAATCCCCTGGAGATTCTGCCAAAATGCCGAGTCTGATCCAGCAGGTCTGGGGGTGGGGGCCTAAGCATCTGCATTTCTTACGGGCTCCCAGGTGATGCTGATTCTGGCCGTGCGTGGACCACATCTGGGCAGAAAGGACGAGCAGGCTCACCCGGGATCTTTGCTTCTGAGTAGTCTGGTGGGGCTCAGCATGGGCTTCACTCTGGAGTCGTCTGGGGAGCTTTAACATAAACTGATGCCTGGGTGCGGAGTCTCACGCCCAGAGATTCTGGTTTAGTTGGCTGGGCAGCAGCATGGGCAGTGACATGTAAAGGCTCCTTAGATGATTCTAATGTGCAGCCGCTGGTTTCACGTCACGAAGGGACGCCATGGAATATTAAATTTCAGGAAATGAACTTTTGCACAGAAGGATGCTGTGATGACACCCACGTGTGCAGAGGTTTTTCCAACCGTGAAAGACTTCGAACCCAGCCATCCCCTTTCCATCATAATGAGAATGACTGACAGCCAGCGGTGAGCATCGGGTGATTTTTGCTGTTCATGTCATCATCACAGTACCAACGAGGCAGGCATTGATATCCTACTTTATTTACTTAATTTTTTAAAAGAATTTTTTTAATGTGGACTATTTTCAAAGTCTTTATTGAATTCGTGACAGTGTTGCTTCTGTTTCTTTTTTTTTAATGTTTTGGTTTTATTGACCCCAAGGCATGTGAAATTTTAGCTCCCCAACCAGGGATCGATGGAGAAGGCAATGGCACCCCACTCCAGTTCTCTTGCCTGGAAAATCCCATGGACGGAAGAGCCAGGTAGGCTGCAGTTTATGGGATCGCTCAGAGTCGGACACGACTGAGCGACTTCACTTTCACTTTTCACTTTCATGCATTGGAGAAGGAAATGGCAACCCACTCCAGTGTTCTTGCCTGGAGAATCCAAGGGACAGGGAAGCCTGGTGGGCTGCCGTCTATGGGTCGCACAGAGTCAGACACGACTGAAGCTACTTAGCAGCAGCAGCAGATCAGGGATCAAATCTGCAGTCTCCTGTATTGGAAGGCAAAGTGTCAACTACTGGACCCCTAGGGAAGTCCCGGTATCCTATTTTACAGATGGGGATATCAAGTTTGATTGAGTTCAGTGACTGGCCCAAGGTAGCTCAGCTAATACGGTAAGTCTTGGGCAGACATATGAACCAGGTCTGCCTGACTTCAAAGGTCATACTCCTCAACAGTCATGTCACTCTGTGGTCCTCGTGATCTGTGCCAAGAAGCTGGTAAGCTGTAGCCCATGGGTGTGCCACATCTGGCCAGCTGCCTGTCTTTATAAATAAAGTTTTATTGGAAAACAGCCCTGCGCCTTCATCTGTGGATCGTCTGCATCGGCTTTTACACTGTCACGGCGGAGTTCAGCGTTTGCAGCAGAGACCCTGAGGCCTACAGAGCCGAAACTGTTTACTCTCCCGTCCTTGACAAGGAAGAGTTGAATGACCTTCGATGGATTGATGAGGCAGCTAGCACAGAGCTGGGACACAGTCCTGGCTGTGATCTGAGCAGAAGGACTAGCCCATGGAGGATGAACTTCAACTCATGGTCCCTGTAGCTCCCTTTCTCTGCTTTTTTTTTTTTTTAATGTCTTTATTTATTTTTGGTTGCACTGGGTCTTTGTTGCTGTGCTTTCTCTGCTTGTGGTGGGGGGTCTTCTCTTCATTGCGGTGCATGGGCGTCTTGTTGCAATGACCTCTTGTTTCGAAGCATGGGCCCTAGGGTGCTTGGACTTCAGTGGCTACAGTGCATAGACTCAGTCACTGCGACTCGTGGGCTCTCGAGCACAGGCTCTAAGGGTTGTGGTGCCCGGGCTTAGTTATTCTGCAAAATGTGGGATCCTCCTGGATCAGGGATCGAACCCGTGTCTCCTTCATTGACAGGCGGATTCTTTACCACTGAGCCACCGGGGAGGGCCCCTGCATTTACTGCACGACCTGCATTTTACTGCAAGGGTTACAACTTGCTTCCTTGGAGCAGATTTTGATGCCAAAATTTCTGATCTGCTTTCTTCAGAGCGGGCGGTTTTACTCCCAAAGCTACGGCTGTCACAGGGCTCTCTGCAGGCAGAGTGGGGCGAGGGAGGCCAGCCGGCAGCTACCTTCCCCTGCAACACCCTGGGAGGCTTTCGTGGAAAAGCCCAGAGCCCCCTTGCTCCTGAGGGCCAGAGGAGGCTTCAGTCCCATCCTGCCAGCCAGCCATCCACCCAGAAGCCCTTTCAAGCAGCGAGGAAGGAAGAGAAGGGAAATGCCAATCAATCCATCAAAACCCCTCCCTCCAGTGGCTTCCAGGCCTGAGCATCCTTGACCCCGGGGGCCCAGGGCCAGGCAAGCAGGGGAAGTGCATTTGGTAATGATTCTAGATTTCCTGTTTGGTTCCTGTCGGGGGCTGAGATATGCATGCTCCTAGCATATATGTAATCACAAGCATTCTTTCTTTTCTCCCAGGTTTTTTTTTTCTCTTTACTATTTTTCTTCCTCTGGCGCTCCTTTGCATTTTTTTCATTGTTCATTGGTATAAGGAGGGCCTCCTTTGGGAAAATTGGTGGAAAAGGAGAGGTGAGGGGCAGGAAGAGGGCAGGATACCCTGCCTGGATTCCTGGGGGCGTTGGCCTGGGTACCGTATACACTGTGTCTGCCCTGGGACAGACACAGTGGGAAAGCTGAAAAGAATCTGTTGAGGTTTGCAAACGTTTTGTGGTGGTAGTTTAGTTGCTAAGTCATGTCCGACTCTTGCGACTCCATGGACCGTAGCCGGCCAGGCTTCTCTGTCCATGGGATTCTCCAGGCAAGAATACTGGAGCGGGTTGCCATTTCCTCCTCCAGGGGATCTTCCCAACCCAGGGATTGAACCCAGGTCTGCGTTGCAAGCAGATTCTTCACCACCTGAGCTACAAGGGAAGCCCTACACAAACATTTATTTAGTGCTCGTTGTTGTACATGGGACTGGGGCTTCCTTGTTGGCTCAGCCGGTGACGAATCCGCCTGCCAATGCAGGAGACACAGGAGACACGGGTTCAATCCCTGGATCAGGAAGATCCCTTGGAAGAAGTGGCAACCCACTCCAGTATTTCTGCCTCAGAAATCTCAAGGACAGAGGAGCCTGGCAGGCTACAGTCCATGAAGTCACAAAGAGTCGGACATAATTGAGCGACTAAGCAGTTTGGTGTGCATGGGATCCTAAGACACACAGAGAAGTCGCCTCTTATCCTGTAAGAGCTCAGAGATGAGAAGGAGAGGGAGGAAAGGGAGAGTTCAAAGCGGTTTGATGATCAGGATGGCAGTATGTAGGACGGGGACTTCCCTGGTGTCCGGTGGTTAAGACTCCAGCTTCCAGTGCAGGAGACG
The DNA here is from genome assembly GCF_027580195.1 of Bos mutus. Taxonomy (NCBI): domain Eukaryota; kingdom Metazoa; phylum Chordata; class Mammalia; order Artiodactyla; family Bovidae; genus Bos; species Bos mutus. The sequence continues at coordinate 4,702,839 of NC_091635.1, read as the reverse complement.
CAGGTTTGATCCCTGGTCTGGGAGCTGATAATCCCTTGTGTCTCGAGGCCAAAAAAGTCAAAAACAGAAACAATACTGTGGCAAATTCAATAAAGACTTTAAAAATGGTCCACATCAAGGAAATCTTGAAACAGAGGTAGGGTGGAGATGGTGCTGTATGGGGAGGGGTCGTGGATCCTTCAGCTCAATTCTCTTTTCCAAACAAGACTGAGCCTTAGTCTCAGAGATGGGGGCACGATGTGCCTCTCACCAGATACCAGTCAGAACTAATAGAACCCAGCATCATTGCCGAGCCCTTGGCACCACTGCTGGGTGTTACAGGGCAGGTGGACGATTTGCTGCTCCCCCGTGTACCAGCCTTAGTCCACGGGGCTGGGGGGCTAGAATCATGGGGAGAACGGGGCTCTGGGGACCTCAGAGGTGATCGCCCTTCTTTCCATTAAATCAGGACTCTGGTCGCTCCATCAGGGGGAAAGGCGAGTTCTCCCTTTCCAGCACCTCCTGACGTCCTCCCTGCTGGCAGTCCCGGCCCTGGCTTTGGCCTCACCTTGAAGGGGACAGGATGTGTTTTCAGCTGGGCCCCTTTTCCTCCGCATCTTGGCCGGACGTGAGTGCAGCTCAGGAGCACAGTTGTGGCCACAGGGCTTCGGGGGCCCCTGAGCGCACCAGGCGGACAGAGAGGAGGCGGGGATGAGGGGTCCTCGGTGCTGCCCGAGTGGCCCAGTTGGCCCCTGCCGCTGGAGCGCTGGGCCGGGTGCTGGTTTTGGTGGCCCCGGGAGTGGCCGGCAGCCAGGACTGCAGCATGGCCTGCCCTGCAGGAACCCCCGCCCCTTCTGCAAACCCCTCACAGGGCTGAGCTGCCGGTACTAGTGAGCCGGGCCTCTGGGTTGTCAAGGTGGGCGTGGGCAGGGAGGGGATCGGGACCCCTGTGTCCTCTTCCCTCACCCACCGTTTCCCTTCTTCCCCCTCTTCCCCATTGTTCCAAGAGCTAAGTGGCAAAAAAAAAAAAAAAAAAAAAAAACCCGCGGGCAGTATGGCCTGATATGGGCGCTTTCGATTTGCGTGGGAACTCCCCACCTGGTGTCCTTGTGGAGTTGCTAAAACCTGGGCATCCTCTGAACTCCCTGAACTGAGGGGAGGGCAGAAAAATAAACAGAGCGCTCTCGAGATGAAACACTAGCGCCAGCTAAGAACTCCCACCCGCTGGAGAGGGCTCCCGGGAGCCTTTTGAACACCCATCTCCCCGGGATCCTGACAGCACTTTCCCAGACGAAGGGCTGGCGGCTGTCAGTGCACAAGGAGCCCGGTACAGCTGTGCCCAGCTTCGCCCTAGCAAGAGGGCAGCGATGCTGGCTGCAAAAGAATCTTCCAGAAGTGCCAGGGGTTCTCCCAGAGATAGAAGCCTCTCAGCAAGTAAGCGGACTGCTCATCGCTTTCTAATCCACCAGTTTAGTCTCTCTGAATTTTCCATCTAGAGTCCTCTTCCCGGCCCCAACCCTGCAGAGAGAGGAATGCTGCCTTTTATCATTTTGCCAGGTGAACATTCCTTTCGAAATATAATAATTACCTCCTAATGCATCTCCTTGGAAAATGCATATGCATATATGTACATATACATTTGTGGATGTGCATATACATACTTTTGTGTTCATATAAACAGTGTATAAAGAATTTTAAACCGAGCGAAGACCCAACATACAAATAGTACCAGGGCCCCTAAGACACACGCCTTGTGCATGGAAGGGTGAATAGTCCTCCAGTTTGCTGGGGACTGTCTTGATTTTAAAATGGAAAATTCTGTGTCCCCAGAGGCCCCTGTTGTTGCTGCTCAGTCGCTCAGTTGTGTCCGGCTCTTTGCGACCCCATGGACTGTAGCCCACCAGGCTCCTCTGTCCATGGGATTCTCCAGGCAAGAATACTGGAGTGGGTTGCCATTTCCTTCTCCAGGGGATCTTCCTGACCCAGGGATCGAACTCTCGGATTCTTTTCCGCTAAGCCACTTGGGAAGCCCCTCCACAGATCCCCCAAGAGTGGGGCAAATTGGGAAGGCTGATTGTGACAGAGCCAGGCATTCGGAGTCCATTATTGCAAATCCTCATGAAGACACCGTCAATTAGATATTGTTTTTGCAGAGAAGGAGAGTGAGCTGGAGATGCTGATGGAATTGCCAAGTTCACGCCCCAAGTCTCTGGCTGAGGTCAACGCTGTGCCGTGCGTTTTATGCAGGAGCGTCATGGATGGTATGGATACAAACGTGAGGATGGGAGTGATGGTCAGGGTCTCCTTCGCGAGGGAAGGAGGGGCCGGGGAGGACTGTGCTCTGAGAGGGGGTCTCCTGCCTGTTGCTTCGGCAGCTTGAGAGTCTCCGGCCTAAGTGCCTGAGGAGGACGAGCACCGACCTGGAGCAGGTCACCCTTCAAGATGGAAGGGTACCACCTCCCTGCGCCCGAAGCCCCTCTGCCTGGACTAGTGTTGTTAGCCGTTTCCCTGTGGCCCGAGTCCACCTGGAGAGCATCACAGGAAGGAGGCCAGAGAGGATGAGGATTTGCTGACTCTGTCCCCATCACCCCACCACCCCATCTCCCCATCTCCCCATCACCCCATCATCCCATCTCCCCATCTCCCCACCACCCCATCACCCCGTCTCCCCATCATCCCATCTCCCCATCTTCCCATCACCCCACCTCCCCATCACCCCGTCTCCCCATCTCCCCATCATCCCATCTCCCCATCTCCCCACCACCCCATCACCCCATCTCCCCACCACCCCATCATCCCACCTCCCCACCACCCGGTCTTCCCGCCACCCCATCACCCCATCTCCCCACCACCCCATCACCCCGTCTCCCCATCACCCCGTCTCCCCATCTCCCCATCACCCCATCACCCCACCTCCCCATCACCCCGTCTCCCCACCTCCCCATCACCCCGTCTCCCCACCACCCCATCATCCCACCTCCCATCACCCCGTCTCCCCATCACCCCATCTCCCCACCACCCCATCACCCCACCTCCCCATCACCCCGTCTCTCCATCTCCCCATCTTCCCATCTCCCCATCTCCCCACCACCCATCACCCCATCTCCCCATCACCGCATCTCCCCACCTCCCCATCACCCCGTCTCCCCATCTCCCCAGCCCAGCCTTCCTCTTCTCTCCCTCAGAGGTGTCCATGCAGCCTCTCCTTCCTGTGGGCCTCCCCCAGGAGACCAGCGGAGAGCTAATTACTGTTTTCTCTTCTCCAGGCCCTGTGGCTCTGCCAGACGAGGCTCCCCTTCTGTCAGGCCCACGATCCTCCGCGGGGACCTGGAGGTGGCCCAGGCACGTATCTCCGTCTCCCTAGTTACCGCGGGCCCCCATCCAGGACACTCCCACCCGCCTCGTCGCTCCAATGCCTCCGCTGCTCACCTGTGCTTCCGGTTTCAGGTTCGAGAGCAAGGGGGGCGGGTTTTCCACGGCACTCCTAATCGCCGGCTTTGAGCTGATAGGGACCCAGGCCAGGTCATTCCGCCACCCACAGGGCCCTGAGAGCCGGGGGCAACTCTTGGGAGTTTCCTGGTTTCGAAAGAAATCAGATTGAGGCCCCGGGCGTGGACTTCCTGGAGAACGGTGGTCCAGGCGATAAGCGGCGGTTCCAGAGAACAGGAAAGGCCGCAGAAGTCAGCCTGGGGATAATTTCCGGGGGCTGGGGCATCGCATTCTGAGGGGAAGCGTAGAGCCGGCCCGCGCAGCTGGGTAGGGCTCCCCGGCACCCCTGCCCCAGCCGTCTCTCCCGGCATCGCGTTCCCATTGAAATAATCACAGGGTAGGCCCGGCGGGCTGCGTCGCCATGGCAACCGCTCTAATTTCTTTTAATCCCAGTGTTCCTTCCTAAAGGGACCTCCCCCAGCCCCTACTCCCGCCCCCCCCCCCCCCCGCAACGTGTTTTAATTGTAATAACTCCTGGGTTTTCGGGAGGTAATGACCGTGTGTGGGGGAGCCAGCCTTGGCGGGGCTCCATGCACAGCGCTGCCCGCCCAGCGGCGCCAGGCGGCCCTCCGCCTCCCAGCAGGAGTCCTGCAGGAGCCCAGGGCAGGCTTGGGCAGGGTCTGCCAAGGGGGTCTGTGGCCTCCGCGCTAATGAACACGAGCCAGGGAGCCTCGGCCCTGCGGGGTTGGGTCCTGAGGACGTTCTAGGCCAACGCCTCCCCTCACCCCACACCTGCACACTCCGATCACACCTGGAAGGAAATCCACAGACCCTGTCTCCATCCCGGGCCCAGTCAGCCACGCTGCTTCTGGGATGTGACCTTGAATGTGTGTTCAAAACCCCTGTGGTCTCGTTATGGCGCAGTTTCCAATCCAAGTCTTGGGGAAGCCAGAAGTCTCATGTCTCCAGCTGCCTCCCAGGGGGGACACCCACGCCGCCCACACTTTGAATAGCAGGAGTCCGGGACACCCCTGTCCAGCAGAACTGCAGAGATGGAAATACCCTGTATTTACACTGCCCAGGATATTAACGAGCCGTTATCCACAGGAGGTCGTGGAGTAGTTGAAAGGCGGCTATGTGACTGAGGAAGGGAATTTTAAATTTTATCCAAAGTTCCTTGGATTCAATGTAAACCACCGCATGGAGGCTGGGGGACACGAGATAAGATTGGAGTCCGCAGAGTGTTCTGCTGGTCATTGAGAGTCCAGACCCCGGGGCAGCCTCCTGGCCCTCCCACAGCCGGAGTCTTTCCATCCGAAGCCAGGTGCACAGTCCAGATCTATGCGTTTCCCTTCAGGATGGGACACAGCAGCCCAGGAAATTCTCCTGAGACTGATTCCTGCCGGCTTCCCTGTTCTCTGGAATGACTGCTCATCCCGTGCTGGGGACCATCTCCTTTGTCTTCTCCAGGCCGTGTTCCTTGCTCAAGATGGATTGCTGGCTGGAAAATGAGCAGATCTGATGGCAGGGCTTAGAAATAAGAACCCAAGTTCCGCCCAAAGCCTAAGACATCTATCTGCACACGCCCAGCTTCTCTGGGAAGCCAGTTATGTATCGGCACAAGGCTGAGGTGCCCGGGGCCACTGTGGACTCTCCGATGCTGTCTGCAACTGGTCTCTCCATCCTAATCACAGGGAAGACAGTTTAGGAGGTGACGCAATACTGCTGTAGCAGCCCTTGGACAACTTGCCTTCTTCCAAAACCCTCCTGGGCCAAGCTTTCCCGTTCGCACGCTGAAATATTAGATGTTCAGCTGGGAGTCCAACAGCAAAATATTTCTGAAATTGTGCGTGTGTGTGTGTGTTTCTTTCTTTCTTTTTTTTTCTTCTAATTTAATGTGCCAGACAAGCCTCCTGGTAATTAAAACCAGAAACAAGGACCAGACTTAGACAGAGATTTGAAGGCTGTAAAATTCTAGGACAGGTTTATGTAAAGCAATTAAAAAGGGAGTTAAAAATTGTTAAAAAATTAAACACTAATTACTTTTTTTTCTCCTCTCATTTCTGCTGAGCTGTTTTGGCCGTGGAGCTCGAAGAAAGATATAAAAAGGAGAAAGTTTTGCCTCGTTGCTGTAAATCATGTTCAGCAAATGCGCCTCTGCAGTTTGCAGCCGAACCCATCTGCTGTCAATTAACCTAAATCATGCCTTTTCAATTAAACTGGCTTAGGGAAGTCTGGTAGCAAAACGGGTGTGTGTGTGTGTGTGTGTGTGTGTGTGGTGGTGGTGGTGGAGGATGGGAGAAAGGTGATGTCTGATTTCAGACTGCGAGGTGGAAACATCTTTTAAAAGGTGTGATCCCGTTTTAGTGTTTTCCATATAAAATGAGGTATTATTTGCAGTGCTGTGGAGGGTGTCGTGAGAGGGGGAGGTGGAAGGGAGGGGGTGAGTCTTGAGAGTTGGAAATAAATGAATTCTTGCAAGCCCCAGAGCCAGGGCCAAGCAGACTAGAGGTGAAAATAGCTCGGGGACCACGGCGTCTGAGGCCGGTAAGCAGGAGCAGGGAAACTGTGGCCCTTGGGTGCCCAGAGGAAGGCTTCCTCCGGTATGCATGCGTGCTCGCTCGCTCAGTGATGTCCGACTCTTTGGGACCCCATGGACTGCAGCCCGCCAGGCTCCTCTGTCCATGGGATTCTCCAGGCAAGAGAACTGGAGCAGGTTGCCATTTCCTCCTCCAGGGGATCTTCCCGACTCAGAGATTGAACCTGAGTCTCCTGTGTTGGCAGGAGGATTCTTTACCACTGAGCCACCTGGGAAGCTTGGCATGACAGTCAGTTAAATACTGGATGGGGTGGTCACAGCAGCGCAATCTGGCAGAAGCCCACCAGAAGGAGGAAGGAGAAGAAGCTCTTGTCTTTCAAAAGAAAATGGACTTCCACCACCTGAAAGGGTCTGTGGTCCTGGGGGTGGGTGAAGGAGGTCACGTCTCTAAGGACCCTAGGAAGGAATCTGTGTCTGGGCTTCTGTTCCTTTTAGGGTCCCCCAAGCCCAGTGGCTCTGTGTCTTGTGTCCCGAAGGGAAGGTTGAGTAGGCCTGTGGCTCCCCCAAAGTCAAGGCCCGTGAGTGAAGGAGTGTTTGTGCATCTGTGCGTGTGGGACCCCCTCTGTGGGCTTATGAGCCCACCCTTAATCTCCTAACTGGTTGTTATTTAGTCACTCAGTCGTGTCTGACTCTTTGCGACTCCAGGGACTGCAGCACACCAGGCTTCCCTGTCCTTTACTATCTCCCTGTGCTTTCGGAAACTCATGTTTATTGAGTCGGTTATGCCATCCAACCATCTCATCCTGTCGCCCTCTTCTCCTCCTGCCCTCACTCTTTCCCAGCATCGGGATGATACCCAAACCTCCCAGCTCCCGGCTGCTCCCCACATTTGTACCAGGTGGAGCCGCACCCAGGAGACTACGTGACGCTCAGGGTGATGGTCTGGGGACGCTCACCTTCAGAGTCATGTGGCCTCCTCTCTCTTAAAGGAGAGAAACATGCTAGCCTTGACTCAACTGGGATGAGGAATCTGCATGCTTTCCTCCTGCCCTGTTCCCAGTGGGAGGGGTGGAGGTGAAGTGTGTGGTCTGCTGATATGTGTTTATTTTCAGTCACCCAGCCCTCCCCTCCTGCTCCACTCAGCTGCCTCTCCGGGACTGCCCTGAGCAGTCAGCAACCTGCCAGAAAGCCTGCTTCTTGGTTGAGGCTTAGACAGGGGATGTGATGAAGGAAGGGCTGATGACAGGAACTGGGTCTTTGAGATTTGGGTTGATACTGATATTAACAACAACAACAACAATAATAGCTACAATTTATTGAACACTTACAATGTTAAAGATTTCCCCTCATCATGGTGAAGCTCCAAGGGTAGATCCTGCATTGTGCTATTCTGCAAATGAAGAAATTAAGCCACAGAGAAGTTAAGACACTTACCTGAAGTTGCACGGCTTGTACGTGCAAAGCCAGGGTTTGAACTTGGGCTGTATGCTCTTGACCCTTTACTACCCTGCCTCTCAGAGGGAGGTGGCCTGAGGGGGTTTCTGTGTTGTCTGCTCTTTTGCTCCTGGGTTGGGGCTTAGGGGATGGTGTCTGGAGGCCACCACCAGATAGATCAGTGTATTGATAGCCTCAGGTGTGAAGGATGGAGTTGGACTTTGGGTTATGGCTCAAGTGGTAAAGGATCTGCCTGCAATGTAGGAGACTCAGGAGACTCGAGTTGGATCCCTGGGTGGGGAAGATCCCCTGGAGGAGGAAATGGCAACCCACTGCAGTATTCTTGCTGGAGAATCCCCATGGACAGAGGAGCCCGGTGGGCTACAGTCCATGGCATCGCAGAGTCGGACACGACTGAAGCGACTTAGCATGCATCTGCGAAAGGAGTCAAGGCCGAACTCCCCAGAAGGGTGACATTTCACACTTGTAGAGAGTGCCCGGCGTGGAGAAGACACTCCCCAAACCCTGGCTCTTGGCCTTCCTTCCTGGTGGCCTGAATCCATGAAGCTTGACCTGGTTTCTTCCTGGCTTTTGGCCTGTGATTTCCGGCAGGATACAGTTTCAGGTCTCTTTCCAAGTGATTCACTCTAAACAAGCCCGGGGTGGGACGCTGTCCGCAGAGCAGGCCAACACCCCTGCAGGCTGGGCTGGGGTGCCTGTCCCAGGGACTCTGGCCACGCTGAGCCGCCCTCCCTCCGGGAAAGGCCACCTCCGGTCCCTGAGGGGCCCTGCCCTTTGTGGCGGCCGGAAGGAAAGGTCGAGGCTGACTTCACTCCAGTTCTCTGTCTGTAGCTCCTTGGGGCCGCCTGGCGCCCCCGCGGCCGGGGCTGAGCCGGGAAGGGCGGCTGGCCGGGTTCCAGAGCAGGGCGGCAGGCCGGACCAGGCAGGCTGGCCTCGCTCTGAGCCCCTGTAATCCCGGGGCTGAGGGCAGTGATCCGTGACCAGGGCTTGCAGGGGCCTCCCGAGCCAGGCACCAGAGTTCCCACCCACCTCCGAGGGTGGTGGAGAGGTTGCCGCCTGGCTTCGCAGGCTGGCAAGACTTGGCAGAGGGAACCCGGGGCCAGGGGCTCCAGGTGGACGCCCCCGGGTCCCCTGGGAGGTCCCTCTGGGTTCCAAGCCAACGGTGGGGAAGAGAGCCTGGCGAACAGGATGCTGCGTCCGTCCTGGGTTCCCCCCACCCCTAGCCCACCCCACCCTGCACAAGCTTCCCCAGCTCAGCCAAAATGATTGCCTCGTTGAGCCCGACTCTTGAACCCCCGCGACCCGTCCTTCTCCTCCCCGCTGACCTCAGGGCAATTTGAAAAGCTTTATCATCTGAAAGAGGGCCAGTGGCTTAGACGGGGTGCTGTTCTGGCAAGATCGTGCAGGTTGAGAGCAGAGGTGTCGGAGTCGGATGAACCAGGCTCCAACCTCTGCACACCATCACCTGAGCTGGCTGACCGCAAGCAGATTGCTTGGCCTCCGAGCCTCAGTTTCCCCTGGCACATGTAACAGGCAAGGAAGAGATTGTTCTAAAATGTCCTTCCTCCTGCCCACAAGCAGTTCTGTGGTTTGCACCCACACACCCACCCCCATGTGGTTATCCCAGACCCTCTGGGTCCAGATCCCATCCCATGGGACCCGCGGGAGCCCTGAGACCAGGCTGCATCTGCCCCTCCCGTGGGAGGAGCCGGGTGGGCCTGCATTTAGTCTCAGAACGGGGCAGGCTTCCAGCTTGGAGCTGCTGGTCACTCGTTCCTGGCCGCTGGCTGGGGGGTGGCTCTCATCCCTGTGCTCAGACGCAGCTGAGCTTCCCGTGATTGTGGAGAGAAACCCGTTGTCTGGAGTAACACGGCCACCGCTGAGGTCTCTGCCGTGGTCTCTGCCATCACCGGGGAAGGTTGCCGAGCCAAATCGGAATCCTCCTCCCCAGGGATCTGGCAGCTTACCTGTGCACCCTCGTCTCCCACCACCACGGGTTCTGAGCAACCCACTTCTGAAGGGTCATCCTTCGGGCCACCCCACTGCCTTCATGAGGAAGCCGCTCAGCAAAACAGGCCTTGCTGCCCGGCTTCCAGGTCCTAGAGAAATCTTGCCAGCAACTGGGGAGAAAGGACAGACCACCTATTGCCTGGGGGCGGGGTCCCTGGAGACCCTGGTGGTATTCCCAGGAGATTGTGTATGTGGAAGAGAGTTTCTGCTGGTTGGGCTGGCCCAAAATGACCCAGCAGAGCTCTATTTGAAACAGAATCTGATCTAGGTTTTATGATTCTCTACTGTAGTATCAGGGTCTTCCCTGGTGGCTCAGATGGTAAAGAATCCGCCTACCAATGCAGGAGATGCGGATTCGATCCCTGGGTCAGGGGGCTCCCCTGGAGAAAGAAATGGCAACTCACTCCAGGAGTCTTGCCTGGAAAATCCCTTGGACAGGGGAGCCTGGTGGGCTACAGTCCATGGGGTCGCAAAGATTCGGACAGACTTAGTGACTAAACGGCAACAACTCCAGCATCACCTCCTCCAGGGAGCCTTCCCTGAATTACATATGTTTAAACAACTTTTCCCCTGGGTCCAAACTGTATCCCAGGTGAGTAACCCAGGCCTTGGCTCTCCAGAGGAGCTCAACAAATGCCCCTGTGTGCGTGTGTGCATGCGTGCATGTGTGTGTGTATGTGTGTGCACACGTGTGTGTGTGCACAGGCACACGCACTAAGTCGTTTCCATTGTGTTCAACTCTTTTGTGATGCCGTGGACTGTAGCCCACAAGGCTCCCCTGTCCATGGGATTCTCCAGAGTACTGGAGTGGGCTGCCATGCCCTCCTTCAGGGAATCTTCCCAACCCAGGGGTTGAACCTGCATCTCTTACATCTCCTGCGTTGGTAGGTGGGTTCTTTACCACTAGCGCCACCTGGGAAACCCAACAAATGCCTATGTAGTGATAAATGGGAGAGGTCAGGGGGAGAGGTCACCGTGACGGACAGGACAGGGGTTTCAGAGATAAACTAGGTACCCAGGTTGTCCCCAAGAAGTTCACCTCCTTCCTAGTGGGCAGAGTCATGTGCTGGGCTGCCTGGGTGTCGGTATCTGGGAGACTTCTTACCTGTGCGGGAAGCCTCACAGGTGGGCAGAGCACGCAGCAGTCTTGCTCTAAGAGATGCTGCCAAGAGCAGCTGACGTAGCAGCGGAAAGCATGTGGCAGGCCAGATGCCTGGTCTCGAAAGCGTGGACAGAATGGGTTTAGTCTACCCGGAAGGCGGCTGCGCTCACAGGCCCAGCAGAATCGAAACGCAGTGGGTGGGAGCGGGAGGGGCGGACAGGCTGTGTGGGGAGACCACCCCTTCCAGGACGGCCGGCCTCCTCCTCCCAAGGGCCAAAGCGAGACGCCTAGTTTCAGCTATCGGGTCTTAGACGCACGAACACCATTTTGGAATCAAAAGCTGGGGTAATCTGAGGCCCTTGGCCAGCAGGCCTGAGTCTCCAGGTTTTGTTCCTGCTTCTGGGTTTTCTGTATCCTGTCCTGGACGATTGGCTCTGTCTCTTAGGAGACTCAGAGCATGCGCGGTAGCCATTGACTGTAGCCCCCAGAACACGACCCTTGGGTCCAGGGGCCCCGCCTCGCTGGGTGGCTTTGGGGGAGTGGCGTCAGTGATCTGAACCTCACCTGTCGGTTGCAGTGAAAGCATTCTGCCTCGTAGCTTCCCGCGCTGGCACGGCAGCTATGTCAGAGGATAGACGTTCACAAGTATCTTCCAAAGAAAACACTCAAAAGAGTGCCAGGCGTTCCTGCTGTTTGTTCCGAGCAGAGGTTGGCCAGGCTCATGAGAGCTCAGCCCTGACACCACCCCCTTACTTCCCCCACCATCACCTCTACCTGGGGTCTCCGGAACCTTCTGTAAATCAAGAAGTTGGTTTTGCAGGTTTGTCTTGGCTCCTGATGGAGACAAAAGCCTCGTGAGAGGCAGAGTCTCCCGGCAGCCTGACCAATGCCTCGGACGTCTGGCCTGGATGCTGCCTCCAGAAAGTTGGGGCTCTTGTGATTTCTCTGCAGAAAATGGGTGGATGTGGAATTTGGCAAGCTTTCTGTGCCGTCAACCCTCCCGGCTCCCCCGCTCTGGAAAAAGCTTGGTCCATGTGCCCAGGTGCAAAGTGGTCCCTTTGACTGGGGCCAGGTTACTGCTGAACGAGTTGACTTAGCTCATTTCCCAGACTGTTCTTCGCTTGCCCCCATCATCCTGAAATATCACTTAATCCAACTCTCTCCCCAGGGCCCTCCAACTTAGCCCAAATCCTTAATTTTCCAGTACTTTAAATCCTTAATTTAGACTATTTTATAAAGAAATATCATTTTATACATTCGACTTGATGGTACCCTATAAGCCAAGCTATTGAAGAAGTGGATGAGTGAATGAGTGTTGAAATGAACAGTGACAACCGGCTTATGCCTCATCAGGGACTGCGGGGCATGAACTTGGACACGAAATGTAGTGTAGCAATGGGATTATAAGGCAAGACTCTCAAATCCACAGACGGTGTCAGATCTCAGCAGTCCCTAAGCTCTCTTACTTGTGGAGACTCCACCCTACATCTTACCAAGAGAGTTAAAAATGCACCCACACATTACGTTAAATTTTACGGGAATAAAAAGAATGAGGAGAGCTTATGATTTTTTTTAACTTAGAGATTTCAGAAAATAAGATTCATTCTTGTGATTTAAACTTTATTGTATTCATTAATAACTATTTGAGAATTGAGTTAAATCACCATTGGGCAGTTAACAATGTGATTTTGTAGACACTTAACTATAAACATTTGGAAAAGATAAGTTTTGTAGTTTTTTATATTCTGAAGCCAGTGTTTTGTTTTTTTTCCTTACTCCTTTCTTTCAGATATTTTCATGGCCCCATGAAAAGCCTGGAGGCTTTAGTCACTGTGCCTGTTGTTCTTGTTAAGTCGCCAAGTCGTGTCCAACTCTGCAACCCCACCGACTGCAGCACACCAGGCTCCCTTGTCCCCCACTGTCTCCCGGAATTTGCTCAAATTCATGTCTGTTGCGTCTGTGACGCTCTCTAACCATCTCATCCTCTGCCACCCGCTTTTCCCTTTGCCTTCAATCTTTGCCAGCATCAGGGTCTTTTCCAATGAGTTGGCTATTCACGTAAGGTAGCCAAAGTATTAGAGCTTCAGCATCAGTCCTTCCAATGAGTATTCAGGGTTGATTTCCTTTAGGATTGACTGGTTTGTTCTCCTTGCAGTCCAAGGGAGTCTCAAGAGTTTTCTCCACAGTACCACAATTTGAAAGCATCAGTTCTTCTGTGCTCAGCCTTCTTTATTGCTTTAAAAAAGGGGAGTCTTGTCGGAGTCAGAGCTTAAGTTTGATTCCTGGCTAAGTGTCACTCTCTGTGTGACCGACCCAAGCCTCACTAGCTCCATCTGTTAATGGGGTTAATTTGCTTTCAATGTTTCATATGATGGTTTTGACAAGATAAACTAAGATAATAAACGGAAGCACACAGCCTAGTGCCTGACTCCTACATAGGAAGCTGCCTAATTAAATACGAGCATTAAAACAAATCAACAAAAGGTACATGATTCTAGAGTTTAAAAAACAAACAAAAAAACCCCTAGGGTTTCCCTTGCCATCCAGGGGTTAGGATTCTATGATTCCATTGCAGGAGGCTTGGGTTCAATCCCTGGTCAGGGAACTAAGATCCCACATACTGTGCATAGCTCAGCTGCCCACCCCCAAATTAATTTGGGTAAACTTCTCCTATTCTCCAGAAAGATCTTGCAAACTGATTTTTTTAAAGTAATTATCAGGGATTTCATTCATAAGAATGCAGAATAGTTGCATCATGTTTTAGATTTACTTTTAAACTTTCTATGATAAAAAGTTGAGTCCAGGGAATTCATGATTCCAACAACAGTTGATGGAGAGGGGGCAGTTTTCGGTCTAGTTGAGGAAATGAGCTTTCCAAGCCCTTGGAAACAGCTGCTTGGAAACAGTGTGTTAATTAGGGAGGGTTCTTATCAGATTCCTTAGAAACTCTTCTTGGCTCTTCCTTTCCTGGACCATGGGCTCTAGCTGGAAATAATACCAGCATCCCTGTCTCGGTTGACTTCCCGAAACTGAAGGTTTTCTCCCATTCAGACCAGCCTTCCTCCCCAAGTCTGATCTTGGAAGGTGGCCCTTGATGGGCAGGGTTGTGGGAGACCCCGCCAAACCCTCCTCCAAGCGTGTGAGGAGCGCTCTCGTGATGTGAGTCACACATGAACGACTCCAGGTGGTTTATTCAAGCATAGTTGGCAGTCACGGTTCTTGTCTTTTTGATTGGACGGGCAGAGAGTTGTACTGATGGATGGGAAGCTGCAGGCTGGAAAGTATGTGGGCATTTCGGAGGCTGTACTCGCGGGCACTTGGCACCACGTTAGCTGGACTGGTTTCTGTTTCAAGGCCACGTGCCTGGGTTGTCTCTTGGTATCCTGGGTGGACACGATATTCCTGACGATGTAGGAAGCCGTGGGATTCGGGACACCTAACTTCCAGCTTGAATTCTGTTTTTATAAAGAGATAAGTTCACGATGACTGTGAATTAGCTAGAGTTTATAGCATATTGAAGTCAATAAGAATGATATATGGGGGGAAATTAGATACTTTCCAAGGGCAAGCTCTAAATAAATGAGGTTTCATCTGACTTCACTGTTTGGTTAAAAGAGTAAACGTGAGCTGGGTAACAGTCTTGTTCAGCAGATTCCCAGATGGTTCAACAGCCACACCCCAAGTACCTACTGGCTCGTTTCAAATTGTAGTCATGCTTGGTCTCCATCCGAGTCTAAATTTCTATCAGCGACCTGACCAAAGGCCAGGAAAGTCCTGCAATGACACTCGGAGTGAGGCCAATACGGTGGACGCCAGGTTTAAGGCCCCTGACACGCTCCACAGACCCACATCCTCAGCCAAACCCAACAAGATGGAAGACTTTCAAGTGTTACTGTTCAATTTCATGTGGTTTCAAAATTCAGAAGCACAAGCACCAGATTAGAGAGCCCTCCGCTGGCAGCAGTTCACTTGAAAGAGATCTGGGGGTTTCAGTCGACCACAAGCCTAATTTGATCCAACAGTGGGTCTGTTGCTAAAAATGTTAAAAATCCTGGTGGGCTGCCTTCAAGGACATGTGGTGTCCAGACCCACGAAGGTGAGGCTACAGGGTCTCCTGGCCTGAGCAGGCCATGCCCAGAGGAGTATGTTTAATCCTGAGCATCACATTTGAAGAGAAAAAGAGTGATCACTGGGCATGTGCAGTGGGGGCATAGTTGAAGACGTTGACCTGGAATATGGCAGAGACGACTGTTGTTCTCTAGGTGCTCAGTCGTGTCCGACTCTTTGCGACCCCAGGGGCTGTAGCCCACCAGGCTCCTAGGTCCATGGGGTTTCCCAGGCAAGAATACTGGAGTGGGTTGCCATGCCATCTTTCAGGGGATCTTTCTGACCCAGGGGTAAAACCTGTGTTTCTTCCAGCTCCTGCATTGGCAGGTGGGTTCTTTATCACTAGAGACAACCTGGGAAGCCCTTCTCTTCTTTAGGTATCACTTTTCTCGCCTCTCATATGGGGCTGACCATCTCTGCTCTGTCATCCCAAGAAGTAGAGGATGTTAAGTGAGACTATGGTAAACTCTCCTGTGGGTCACGAAGTCTCTAGTTATTTTAGCTACAAAGGGATCTCCTAACCGCTTGACTTGGACTTGAGCTGTTTCAGGAGGCAAGAGGCCCTTGGGAACCAGAAGTGATGAGCAGGAGGCCATGGATGCAGGAGAAATGGTTCTTACAAGAGCACAGATGGACTCAGACAGGCTCCAGGGTCCTGTCCAGCCTGAGTGCTCTGCTTGGGGCATGTTTTCCAGGCACCAGCTCTCAGAGGGGCTGCAGCCACCAGGCAGGTTCCAGCCTGCTTTGACAACACCCCGCTGCCCTGGTGTTCTTGGTCTTTCCCAGGCTTAACCTGAAAGCGGGGCCCTGGTGCCTGCACCCCCGGACCAGCAGGGTGGGCAGGTGGGCGGGCGGGGGACGCCAGGCAAGAGGCAGGCGCAGGCGCCTGGGTGTCTCACGTAATAACTCAGGGCTGCCTACAGCCTGGAGAGGTGTTTCACGCGCCTCAGAGGCAGATAATGGAGCATTCTTCCAAAATGAGAGAATGCGCCTGTTCTCAACTCCTGCCCCCCCATGTTTCCCAATGAAATAATTAAACTGGGATTTCTGGAGGGCCCTAGCGGATTCTTCGGGGAGCCGGGGAGGGGGGCTGAATGGTGAGGGGAGGAGAGCGGCCGAGCTGGGAAGGGGTTCGGCTGGTGAGATGGGGTGAGCAGGCCCGCAGAGAAGGGCGTCAGGGTCTCCGAGGGCACTGGGGAGGGGCCGCTGATTTCTCAGCAGCCCCGATGACATATGACTTCGCACGTCTCCAGGTCTCCAGGGCTGCAGCCGGCTGTGTACATTCAACATGTGTTTGGTATTATCGGTGTTTTTATAATAATAACTGTGGTCTTGAAAGGGACCAAAATTAATTAAAACACAGCACTCTGCCACATTTCACGTTATTATTATCATAGGAATGCTTGCCTGCAAAGGACCTCCCTTGGGAGGGTCATCTCACCCATCCCCCCCACCTCCCGTCTGTACCCACCCCCCCAACCCCCACCCCGGTTGGCCCTCCCAGCCAAGCTTAGGAGATGGCCGGCAAGTGGATGGGGGAGTGGGACCCGCAATTCCTTCCTGGTACTTGAATTACGATAAGTAGGACAGTGCAAGCCTTTGGGGGTCATGCTTACAGAGTCACATGACCCCAAGGAAGCCCCATTGGCTGTGCCCATCAGACAGCCGGAAGCTCTCATCTCAAGGCACCTGCGTGAAAGCACCTCTCGGTTCGGAGAGGCACAGTTCGGCTCTAGGTTAGGGCAGCGTTCCTCCACCTTCACTTGGTGTGTTGGCGTGTGGAGCTGGACCGTTCTCTGCGGTGGGGGCATCCTGCGTGTTGTCAGATGTTTCGCAGTATCTCTGGCCTCCACCCGCCGGCTGCTGTGAGCACCACAAATGTGTCCCGACACCGTCACGTGTCACCCAGGAAGAAGGCAGAAGCGCTTCCAGCTTTATTGGCTCTAATTTCGGGACCCCCATGGGGAAGGTGGTGAGGTGACCTTTTCCAGACCTACACTGCCAATTCCTTAACGGGATCTTGCCTGAGGCTCATTCTGCAGTCATGGAAAGAAGGAACCAGCTGGGGCATCAGACAGTTCAGAAGAACTGGGGTGGGGCCCAGGGATTTGCCTTCCTAAGGTTTCCAGGTAAATCCCAAGCTGCTGCTCTGGGAATGAGCCCTGGAGAACCCCTCTTGGAGGTAGGCGTCCTCACTCACCACACTATGGGCATCTGGGATCAGATTACCCTGTGTGTGTGTTGGGGGGATCCTTTGCCACAATGCTTGCTCCTGGATATGCCTCTCCTATACACTGGAGCATGGTGGGCAGCATCCCCGGCTTCTAACAGCCATGAAATTAAAAGATGCTTACTCCTTGGATGGAAGGCTGTGATAAATCTCAACAGCATATTACAAAGCAGAGACATCACTTTGCTGATGAACGTCTGTATAGTCAAAGCTATGGTTTTTCTAGTAGCCACGTATGGATGTGAGAGTTGGACCATCAAGAAGGCTGAGCACTGAAGAACTGATGCTTTCCAACTGTGGTGTTGGAGAAGACTCCTGAGAGTCCCTTGGACAGCAAGGAGATCCAACCAGTGCATCCTAATAGAAATCAACCCTGAATATTCACTGGAAGGCCTGATGCTGAAGCTGAAGCTCACTTTGGCCACCTGATACCAAGAGCCGACTCATTGGAAAAAACCCTGATGCTGGGAAAGATTGGCAAAAGGAGAAGGGGGTGGCAGAGAATGAGATGGTTAGATAGCATCGCTGACTCAATGGACAAGAATTTGAGCAAACTCCGGGAGATAGTGGAGGACAGAAGAGCCTGGCCTGCTGCAGTCCATGGGGTGGCAAAGAGACGGACATGACATAGCAGCTGAATAACAGCAGCGGGCTCCTACCTGCTAGACGCCAGTCCTATGCCCCCCAAATTGTAAATACCAAAATACCCCCAGACAGGGCCAGAGACAAAACCGCCTCTAGCTGAGAACCACTGGCTCGGGGGCAGGCTGTCTGGAGTCCCAGATATACAGGTTGGGGGGGGCCTTCCACGTCTCAAGAAATCCCACCCCTCCCCGCCATCCCCACTCGGCTCCAGGGAAGCCACCCTCATTCAGGGAGGAGTGACGTACCAGTGAGTCATCCTCACATCTGAGGAGGGGAGCGAGTGACTTGGGGTGAATAACATCCTGAGGTTTCTGAGTGATTCACTTCTGAAAACAAATTCGAGAGGATACTTGCAGGGCGACACGGCCCTCACTCTCTTGCCTCCCACTAGGGTTTTCTGAGTGGCCGGAACTGGTCCTTCTCCGCCCCCCCAGCCCCAACCCAGCTCATTTTGGGCACAGCCCAGACTGGGGAGGCAGCTCTTGCTAATACATCCCAAGTTCTGTTTCGGTTACAATTTATTGCCGTGTTTTGTGGCTTCATTGCATCTGGGTTTGCCCAGGGGACCACGCCACACACAGGGCTGCCATCCTCTGAGTCAGCTTAGGAGAGGGGCACAGGGTGCCATCGGCCCGCCCCCTCCTGAGACAGGCTCAGCCTGGGACCTTTTGCTGCAGCGCTTGCACCTGGACACAGCTCTCCTCGAGCAACAAAGCAGTAACACACAGAAACTGCACAGAACTAAAGCTGACTGCGTGCACGCGCAGGCTGTCAAGGTCTGGATCCAGAAGGCAAAGGAGACCAAAAACACCCAATGGCACTTGTGAGGAGCCCGGAGCAAAAGCAGGGGGTCGGGAGCGAAAGCAAGTTACCGTGCATGCGTGCCCCCTGCACACAGCACCACTGAGAGGTAGGCAACCGCCTAAACCCCCCTGCAAGCCGACCCCTGGACACTGCCCTGCCCTCACCCCCTGTAAGGCACCAGCTCACCCCGACCTCAGAGAGCGAGTGAGGGAACCTGCTACTTGTTCTCCTTCCCTCCTGCCGCAGCAGGGGCCCCGGAGAGCCTTGCCTGAATTTCTTGTCTGGCCTCTGATCTATTCCTGTTAGTTGTGGAGGGGCAAGAATGCTTGCGGGTGAGACTGTGCTCCCCCGTCCTTCACTCGTGTGCTCCCCGCGCACCCCTGTGCTCCAGCCACGTCCCCGCTTTCTCTCCCTCTGACACGCTTCTTCCTCCCACACTGCCTGGCCTCCGTTCCCTGACCCCCTGAGCGTGGCTGGCTGCTCCCTGTCTCATCTCTACCATCACCTCCTCAGAGAAGGTGGTGCTCCTGACACGGCACCCGCCTTGTCCTGTGCTCCAGCCCGGCTCTGTCCACGGCACAGGTCCTGACCTGCAATCGCCCTGATTTGCATGTCCCTCAAGTAGGAGACTGGAGAAGGCAATGGCACCCCACTCCAGTACTCTTGCCTGGAAAATCCCGTCGACGGAGGAGCCTGGTAGGCTGCAGTCCATGGGGTTGCAACTTCATTTTCACTTTTCACTTTCATGCATTGGAGAAGGAAATGGCAACCCACTCCAGTGTTCTTGCCTGGAGAATCCCAGGGACGGGCGAGCCTGGTGGGCTGCCACCTATAGGGTCGCACAGAGTTGGACACGACTGAAGTGACTTAGCAGCAGCAGCAAGTAGGAGACAGGTTCTCTAGGAAGCAGATGCTGCGATGAGGGTAACCCCGAGAGAAGGAAGTGGAGGAAGCAGGCTTGGGCAGGAGGGATCACCGGTGCGTGAGGGTCTAAGAAGTCTCTGCAGTCCGTGTGAGGCTCCTGAGCAGAGGCTGCCCGTTGGAGGAACCCTGGGGGTGGCTGCTGTTTGGTCCTTGCCCATCACCCTGCTCAGCCATTGACCAGGGCTGCCCCAGGAAGAGCGTGATCTCAGCTTGAAATCTGAAGAGGCCCTTCGAGACTCTAGTGGCTAAGGCTGCCCTTTTGGCCAGGCAGAGTCCTTCCTCAAAGGGGGACCAGGGCGGCTTGTCTCTGGGTTTGCCCTACGGGGTGGGCCACCATGCACTTTCCCCAGGAGCAAGGGTCTCGTAGATCTTCTTGCTGCCAGGTCCCGTTTCCTAACAGGGAGTCATGGGTGCTCAGACAGTATCAGGGAAAGACAAATGTATGATTCCGGGAAGGAGAACGTGAAAGGCGCTCAGTCGTGTCTCACCCTTTGGGGCCCCATGGACTGTAACCTGCCAGGCTCCTCTGTCCATGGGATTCTCCAGCAAGAACACTGGCTGAGCTGCCATTCCCTTTTCGAGGGGATCCTCTCAACCCAGGGATCGAACCCGGGTGCCCCACATTGCAGGCAGATTCTTTACTGTCCGAACCACCAGGGAATCTAAAATCTCCCTGGGGAAGGAGAGGTGGAGAACTCTTGTCCAAAATGTCTCAAACAATTTTTCACCCTGTGGTACTTTCAAGGTTTTTGTTTTTTTTTTAATTTATTTTATCGCTTCAGTCCTGTCCGACTCTTTCCCACCCCATGAACTGTAGCCCTCCAGGCTCATTAGTCCAAGGGATTCTCCAGGCAAGAATACTGGGGTAGGTTGCCATGCCCTCCTTCAGGGGATCTTCCTGACCCAGGGATCGAACCCCCGTCTCCTGTGTCTCCCGCATTGCAGGCAGATTCTTTATCTCCTGGTCACGGGGGAAGCCCCATTTATTTTATAGTTTGTTTTTTTTTTAAGGCCACCCCTGTGGAATGTAGGATCTTAGTTCCCTGACCAGGGATTGAACCCACAGCCCATGCGTTGGGTGCATGGAGTGTTAACCACTGGGCTGCCAGAGAAGTCTCGCTTCCAAGATTTTAAAAGCTGAAAACATCCCCATGGTGGGGTGTCCTGTCACTGGCTCTTGTGGGTTGGCTGGGTGACAACTCTGGAGCCTGCTGTGTCAGATGGAGGAGTGGGGCAGGCAGGCTGATGAGGGGAAAACAGCAGTCCAGGGGATCTTGGAGGAAAAGGGAAACAGAGCTACCAGGTGGGCCAAAGGCACATTCCAGGGGGCCGTGGGTGCCTGTCAGACTGGAATGGTTATCGGGTCTGGCAGAGCCCAGCACCTTGGGTGGCCGAACAAACTCAGATGCGGTGTTCCCAGAGCCCGGGTGGGTGGCGGGGAGTGTACTTTCCTGGTTGAGCCTCCCTCCTGCTGCGGCATTTTCCTCTGCTAGGGATTCGGGCTGGGATGGGCTCGTCCTGGGAGCTGCTGTCCATCTATGGGGTGTCTGGAAGCCCAAGATTCCCAGGGAGCCGGCCCCACAGGGCAGCCCCCTGTCCAGATGCAGCACGCATGCACGCGAGGGAATCTTCCTGGGTGGCAGAGATGCCCACGGGGCAGATGCCTGGAGGCTTTTGGAACAAGGAGGGCACGGTGTGAGCTCTGTGTGCTGAGAGGAGAGAGAGGGCAGGGTCTGCCCTGGGGGATGCCTGGCAGGTGTGACTCTCCTTTTACAAGCTCAGGAATCCCAGAACTCCAGCTCGGTTCTCTTATAACTCCACCAGGGCATCTCAAGGTCCCCCAGCCCTTACCCTTTGGAGTCACATCAGATTTCAGAGGATGGGGCAGGGGGCCTTGGGGCTGGGAGGTGTTTCTGTATCATTTGTCTATACCAGATTCCCCGGAGACCTCCAACAACAATACACCGGGAGGTTCCTGGTTGTCCATCCACCCTGGTCACTGTGTCTCTGGTTCCCACCCAGGGACCCTCCAGGGCCACACGCTTCCAGCTCCTGCTCCGAGACTCCTGGCAGCCCTCCTGACTTGTTCCCAGGACCCTGCCTCTCTGCTTGGCGTCTGCTCCCTCGGCTCTCCCAGCACAGGGAAGACTCTCTCCCAGTGGGGAGCACCTGTTGTATTTGCTGTACCTTTCCAAAGCCTTCTTTGAAACTCAAGAACAAGAATTGATTACTTGCTGAATTGTTGCCGTATTGCCCGTTCTCTAATGCAGTGGATTCAACAAAAATGAAGTGTTAGTCGCTCAGTCGTGTCCGACTCTTTGCAACCCTCTGGACTGTAGCCAGGCCTTCCTCTGAGGGATCCTCCCAACCCAGGGATCGAACCCAGGTCTCCTGCATTGCAGGAAGATTCTTTACCATCTGAGCCACCAGGGAAGCCCATGATCAACTACTGTATGTTCCTTTTTTTTTTTCCCCTAGGAAGTCCGTGGATAAGAGGGCTGTTCTCATCACTGCAGTCCTAGATATTTAATGCTGAGAATACACAGGACATTCAAACAACACCTGAAAACAAAAATCAAGTCAACACAGGGGAAGAATTCCTCAAACCATTTTACCTATTCTTTCTCAGCTCTAATACCTGGGAAGATGGGTGACTGAGCACCTCATCTTGGCTCCCACCTAACACAGTGTGACTCAATCTCCAGCTATGCCCTGCATTGCTGGAGACTTATTTCATACCTGAGAGCCTCTCTCCGGCAGGACGTGTTTCCTTTTTCAGTATCAATTTCTTCAGCTGATTGGCTCCGCTCCATGTCTCATTGTTCTGGGTGTCTACCCAGTAGAAGTGTAACACTTAAGAAGGAAATGCACGATAAAAAGCTTGCCTTTAAGTGAACTCACCATGTACTGAAACTGAAAGTCTGTAGGAAAGAGAGTGGGGAGGGATTTTTTTTAAGCCATTGTGATCACAGGTACAGCTTCTTCGGAACTTAAAGCGGGGTTGTGTGTCCTTCTGAAGTTAGATGATGTCTCAGCTTCTGTGGACTCTTGGTTCAGAGTGTTAGTCTTTTAGTCACTCAGTCGTGTCCAACTCTTTGCACCCCTGTGAACTGTAGCCCACCAGGCTCCTCTGTCCATGGAATTCTCCAGGCAAGAATACCGAAGTGGGTAGCCATTTCCTTCTCCAGGGGATCTTTCCGACCCAGGGATCAAACCCAGGTCTCCTGCATTGCAGGCAGATTCTTTACTGTCTGAGCCACCAGGGAAGCCCAAGGTCACTGCCAAGAGCCTTGTATGTTCTGGAGACAAAGGAGACGCTGGAATTTCAAAGGAATGTCTGTCTTTGTGAGAGCGGAGGGCTCAGAACCTTAAGCCCGGAAAGGCAGGACCAAACCACAGTGGGGTCACTTGTATATGAACTCATCCTCCTGTTTCGATGGCATCCGGGGGACAGATTAATGTACACCGCATATTGCATTCCTTGTACATGCGTCTGTGGTTGAGAAATGAGGATTCTTAGCAACCTTCCTTGGAATCGAACTGTCTTTATTTTGACTCAGAGGGTTGGGGGCTGATCAGGGCGTAGAGCCGAAAGGGGGCATTGAACTAGGTGAAGATCTCCATCGCCTGTTTCTGCCTTTACCGGGTGACCTGCCTCTTGTCTGGAAGTGATGAATCAGTAATACCAGCTGTGGATCAGCAGTCTGGCTTTCGCCTCCTGTCGCTGGGCCGCTCCGGTGGGGAGCACGGGCAGGGAGGGCTCTGGGTTGGTCTACTTTGGCAAAGCTGTTTCACCTTCTCTGTCCCAAGTAGAAGAGAAGGTTGTTGTTGTTTAATCACTAAGCCCCGCTCTGTTGTGACCCCATGGACTGTAGCCGAACATGTTCCACTGTCCATGGGATTTCCCAGGCAAGAATACTAGAGCGGGTTTTCATTTCCTTCTCCAGAGAATTTTCTTGACCAGGGATTCAACTTGTGTCTCCTGCACTGGCAGGCAGATCCTTTACCACTGAGCCTCCTGGGCTGCCCCGGAAGAGGCAACAGTTTCCTGGAGATCCACACGGACGCACGGCCTACCCTAGTTCATCCGCGTGGGCTGTTTCCTTACTGCCAGTGAGCTGAGAGTTGTCCCTAATAGTTACGAGCCATAAGAAGGGAATCAAGGCTCAGACGGAAGTCTAGACTCACAGTCATGGAAGTAGTTGTGGAAGTCAGAGCTAGAAGGCACCTCAGAAATAATTAGGTCCCCACTTTCATCTGACAGCCCAAGAAATTAGGGGGCCCAGACTGGGGTGTGGGGGGTGCCCAATGGCACAGAACCAGTTAGTGATAGAGCAGAAAGGAAAGGAAAGACTAATTGATAATCTTCATCCAAACGGACGTGTGATGCCCAAGGTAAAAATCTAATTGGGATTTTCTGAGTCTTCCCTCATTAGAATAGACAACCACGCCTGTGGGTTTCTCCTGTTCGCCCCCTCCCCGCCTTCCCCACTTGTGCCCCAGGACTAACCGTACTAACACATACCAACCTGTATTTGTTGCCGTTGTTCAGTCACTCAGTCGTGTCCAGCTCTTTGTGACCCATGGACTGCAGCACACCAGGCTTCCCCGTCCTTCACCATCTCCTGGAGCTTGCTCAAACTCATGTTCGTTGAGTCAGTCATGCCATCCAACCATCTCATCCTCTGCCACCCCCTTCTCCTCCTGCCCTCAATCTTTCCCAGCATCAGGGTCTTTTCCAATGTTGACTCCTCTCATCGGGTGGCCAAAGTATTGGAGCTTCAGCTTCAGCATCAGTCCTTCCAGTGAATATCCAGGACTGATTTCCTTTAGGATGGACTGGGTTGATCTCTTTGCAGCCCGAGGGACTCTCTAGTCTTCTCCAATACCACAGTTCAGTGTCTAAACTGCATTAACACTCTCTCTGCCCCTCTGCCTCCCAGGTGGCTCTGGACCACGGTGGGTTTTGGTGCAAGACAGGCAAGAGGAAGCGGGGTGGAGCTGGGGTGGTCTCAGCCCCTCCCGACTCCGTCCCCCTGTCTCCACTGACAGCCGCTGGGCCCCTCTGGATGGTGCTCCCCCAGCGCTTCCTGCACCTGCCCACACCTTGTAAACTGATCCCTTTACTAACTTGCCTTCAGTTACCTAATCTGAGTGTGTCGGTGCATTTCCTGCCGAGAACCCGAGTGACACAATAACTGAAGGCTAAAGGGAAGAATTTAAATATTGCAACGGCATTCACCGAACTCTGCTTCCACATTCCTTAGGCGTAAGCTAAACCGGAGAATCTGGGGAGCAGAGAAGATGGACAAGTGAAAGGGGAAGGTCCAAAGTTTAAAACCCGTGGGTGGCAAATCCCCTCTTATCTGTTTATATACTTTTACTTTCTACTTGATATACTTAATTATAGAGTCTCTCTATCTCTCTATCGATCATCCATCTACTTCTTGAATTTGCTGATGTGCAGCAGTAGCAGCTGCCATGGTTTCGGAGCACATCTACCCCTGTCCTCAAGGACCTGCAGAGGGCAATCATTGATGGGGGTTGAAGAGCATTCTGTTCAATGTGTTTGCATCTTATTAAGATGAAGAGAGTTAAAAATGACCTGCCTGCAGGGCCACCACCAACTGATGGTAAAATTAGAACTTGAACCCAGTTCTTCTGATTCTCAGGTCCGTGATTTTTTTGCAGCACTCATTTCAATTCAGTCCAACTCAAGAGGCATTGATGGGCACTTCCTCACACTAGCCCCTGCTAAGCGGGCTGGTGATTTAGAGGTGAATATGGTACCCTTCTTCCCTGCCGCCAACAAGCTGCCACTTGAAGGTAGACCTTTGTGTTCCCATACGGGATGATGGCAGAGCCTGCAAAATGGCTTTAGAGCTTCTCAGGGGTGACCTTGTGATGGTAACTTTTCCGTGTCACTTTGACCAGGCTCTTGGATTTAATCAAACACCAACCTGGATGTTGCTCCAAATGTATTTTGCGGATGTGGTGAACGCTGACCGTCATTTGACCGTAAGGAAAGCAGATCAGTCTTGACAGTGTGGGTGGGCTCGAATCCCACCAGCTAAGGGCCTTCCGAGCAAAAACAGGTTTCTCAGAGAAGAAATTCAGTCTCAGGACCAAAGCCTCAACCCCTGCTTGATGTCTAGGCTGCTTGTCTGACCTGTGGGTTTTAGACTTGTCAGCTCCTATGGAAATTGCATGAGCCAATTCCTTAAGACAGATCTCATTTTAATATCTGTGTATCTATGTATGAATGTATGTATCTATCAATGTATCTATTGTTGTATCTATACATGCATGCATCTATCTATGTATCTATGAATGTATATATGTCTATTTCTATTTATCTGTCGATGTATCTATCACCTATGTATCTATCTCTCCTATCGCTTCTGTTTCTCTGGAGAAGCTGACTGATTCAGGGATCGTGTTTAGATTTTAAGAACAGGAGCCTGAAAGACTCAGAGGCTGTTGAGGTTGCAGCTTAGAAAGCCAGGAGGCTGGTCTGGACTGCATTCTGCCGGCTGTTTCCAGTGTCACCGCCCGCTCTCATTCCTACACTTGCCACATCCCGCCCCCAGGGCTCCTAGCTGGCTCATCCCTGGATCTTCTCCGTGAGCGAAAGAGCTCTCCTCCGCTCCTTTCTGGAATCACGGAATTCCATCCTAATGACCAGTTGCTCTCGCCGTTTCGCAATCCCTGTCATCTGCAGGAAAGCCTACCTCCACCTGACAACTCTGATTTCTTCCAGGTCATCCGTCCTGGGAGTCTGCCCGGCTGTTTCGATTGGGTCAGCTGCAGGCATTCCCCTCGGGGGACAACATCTCCTCGAAGGTGCTTGTGGCAGGTGAGGTCTGCAGAGGTTGGAAGTGGAGCTACATGAGAGGAAAGGGGGTGGCCATCGGCCATCCTTATTCCCCCACCGACTCTTCAGAACAGACACAGCTGCTTCTCAGTGCAACCAAGTGAGACAGAGGAAAAAAGTATCTTGGAAGAGATTTGCTGCATTAAAAAAAAAAGTCATAAAAGGAAAGCCTCTGAGGCCATGTAGCTTTAGGGTAAGGAAGAGGTGGAGACCTCGGCAGGGCCGGCCGCTGAAGCTTCCTGTTTTCTGGCAAGCGGGAAGCAGACTGCAAACATCCTTCTTCATTTATGGTCTTTGTTCTTGCTCAGCCAGTGTGCTGTTCAACAGGGTGGCCTTTCAGACGCATGCTCCCCTCTGCATTATCTGCTTCAGATCAAAAGGGAAAATGCATGAGAATGTGCTCCGAAGGCCTGGTTACCGCACACACGCCAGTTACAATCATAATCATAAATGCTGGGGCTGGGACCTTGTGGGGAATCTAGGCTTGTGTCTCTTAGCTGAGATCTGCCTTCTCCCTGGAGGTCAGGCCGGCCAACACGCACTGCATGTTAATGTGCCAGGCGCTGCCCTGGGCGTGGGGGTGCAGGACTCATTCCCTGGGGAGACCCTGAATGAATCAAGTTAGAGAAGCGGTGTTTCCATTTCTCCCCGAGAACACGGTGACCAAAGCATTCATTCATTTAGCCCCTTCGACATCTGCTTTTTAATTTTTTTTTTCCTAAAGAAAATAAAATGTATTTATTTGGTTGTGTCTTAGCTGCATCATGCAGAATCTTTTCATGTGGCATGCGGGCTCAGGAGTTGAGCTCAAGGCTCAGTTGCCCTACGACATGTGGGATCTTAGACCAGGGATTGAACCTGCATACCCTGCATTGCAAGGTGGGTTCTTAACCACTGGATCACCAGGGAAGTCCCAGCATCCGCTTCTCAGATTCTGTTTGACAAGCTCCCTTCGCTCCCCTCTCCTCCAAGATCTAGAACATCCGTAACCATACTCCCCATCTGCCCAAGACAGTTCCAATTTAACCTGGTCTTCCCAGCATAGTTCCTAATAAGAGCTCACATCCACTATTCAAGAGTGTTCCAGTCTGAACCATCAGTCCCATGGTCTCATTCATCCATCATCCTTCTGGGCAGCCATGAAGACGTCAAGGGCATTTTCTGGGAGCCAGTCACAGCTGGACAAAGAGAAGGGCCCTCAAAAATGCTGATTATTGAACAAATTGGTTTCTTTATCTTGGGAATTTGAGGCAGGGGTCTGGGAACCCACGTTAGGTCTCCCAGACAGCCTTCCAGTGACCAAATGTGCAGAAAGAGTCAATGTCTAGCGGTGCCTGACACCGTGAAACATGACCCTTGAGTTTCAAACCCTATCAGGGAGATGCTCAATTCAAGTCAAGGTCTCCATGGAAGAAGCTGGTTTTCAGGAATGGCAGAACTGACCAAAAATACCAAGAGCAGTCTCTGAGCCTATTTGTGGCAATATGTTACTGGTACGTCCTGTGGACTGGATAATTAGGAATATGTGTCATTTGTTTAGAATTTGGAAGCGTATTTGCATGTGTTCTGAATCAGGGCTCCTAGCAATGGATAGGTATTGTCATCCTCACTTTTTTTTTTAATGACGAGGAAACTTCCCAAGTTCACAGCTGAGTGGTGATGGGATCCAGGGTCTCCATGAGCCCTCCCCGAGCCCACTGCTCTTTTCAGGTGGTTGTCCTGGAGTTGGGATGGGAAGACTGGCTGAAGCACTCTGCATTCCAATAACAGGTGCTTTGAGGCTCTCTGCAGGGTGGGCGAGCTCCAAGGAACGAGGTCAGGGTCCAGGGATTGCAGTTGGTACAGGCACCCATGGATGAGAGGTGTGCCCATGAACTGAGAAGAGGTGACAAATCTGCTTTCACAAAAGTGCCAGTCTGAGGGGATCAAGACCAGTGACTTCCATTCACAGCTCTCTGGCCCAGAGGAGAGATGGAGAGTGGGAGCCCTGTGTGCAGGGGGCAGAGGACGGTCGCCAGTGATGCCCACGATGCGACGTGATCCGGGCCATGTGAAGCCAGAGTGACTGAACTGCGAGTGACCCCGCAGAGCAGGGAGGCTAATTAGAGCTTGTCTTCCCCCCGCTTCAGTCACAAGCCCCTCCTGCCCTTCCTCCTGATGGTGCGGCTGATAAGGACGGATTGAATTTATGAAAAGCCATGAAGATGTTTGGATAAGCCTCGGGACCCAGGCAAGCCAGCCAGACGAGTCAGGGCCTGACGGAGGCAGTGGGGCTGTCTGAGAGCTTCCGAGGGAGCAGGCCAGGCGAGGCCGGGAGGAAGGGGGAGCGCTGAACTTGAAGGTGACACCTGAGGGCGTGGCCTCCGGGACTGCTTGCCCAGACATCCAGGTGGAAATGGGCCTGCTGAGAGCCAGCTCTGGGGGCAGATTCTCAGCTTGCCCGGGGGCCACCCAGCAGCTGGCAGCTCCTGCCACCCGTCCTGTCCCCCGGTCCCAGAGGGATCTGGTGTAGGCAGAGGAAACCCAGCTCAGGAAGCCGCCGAGGGCGGAAGGTCGGCACCCAGGAAAGAGCACCTCCCTTCCAGAGGTGACATTCAGACCACCCAGTGGGAAGGATAAGGAAGATGAAATGTTTGTCCAGCATTTACTACTTGCCAGGCTCTTGGCAACCCACTCCAGGATTCTTGCCTGGGAAATCCCAAGGACAGAGGAGCCTGGCGGGCTACAGACCACGGGGTCGCAAAGAGTCGGACACGACTGAGCCAGTGAGGCTCACAGGCACGGTGCAGGGGGCGTTATATGGACCATCACGTTACCCTTCGGTGTGAGTGGTGTCATTGTTAATCACGCCCATGGCACTGACGTACTTAAGTGAGGCTCAGAAAGGGTAAATGACTTGCCCAAGGCCACACAGCTAATACGTGACAGATCTTATTAACAAAACCATGTCGCGAATTAAAAATCAAGCATGGAGAATCTTGAGCCTTAGTCCTAAAGGAGGTGGCTCCACACAGACTGGAGGGACAATGGTGGGTGGGGGCAGGAGTGTCTACAAGGCCTGGAGAGTGAGCGCCCTCTTCCATCCCGGGCTGCCTCCGCTCATTCCGTGGCTGGGTGGCTTCTTACCTGTCCCCTGGCATTCGTCCCCCTGGTCTTCGGCAGGTGGTTACAAGAAGATGCTATGTGCCCACCCGGCTCTCAGCTGCCCACCCTGCGTCCTCAGCTCTGGCTATGGAAGCACCAGCTTCTCGGGTTTTCAGAAGGATATGCCCAACAGCGGCCTAAACCCAAGGGCGCATACTGTCTGTCACTGAGGGGCCTCCGGGTCCCGCGGCCACCCGGGATGCTGGTCTGGCCCTCGTGTGCCCTGCCTGAGAACCACGGCCACCTCCGTCAGCTCTGTTTCTCCTGGCGGCTGCCCACCCACACCGAGCCTGTGACTCACGGGGAGATGATGGAGGCTGATGACTGGCTTGGGTGTGCAGAATGGGCTGTGTCCCTGAGGCCAGGGGTGGGGCCGGGAGAAAGGGAGGCTGGCTGGCAGGAGAGTGGTGTTCTGTGGGATGAATGTGTCACTTGCTTCTAAATTAAGGGAGAACTCCAACCCCAGGATGTTCGGGGAGAAGGAAGGGCAGAAGCGGGCAACCATCCTTGGCAGCGTTTCCCCAACTCGCTTCTGGATTCTGACTTTCTCCTGCCTCCCAGAGGCCAGCCTCAAAAAAGTAAGATGGGGAAGTAACACCTGATGAGTCAGACCCCCCCTCCCAAAATGGGCTCCCACCCCTACACATTTATTTTTAATCATAACAAAGACTCAAGCTGATTTTTAATTTAATTTTTATTTGACACTGGGGTATAGCTGACTTACAATGTGCTGGTTTCGGGTGAAGAGCACAGTGAATCAGTTATACATAAACATATATCTGCTCTTTTTCAGATTCTATTCCCACATAGGTCATTACAGAGTAATTAGTAGGGTTCCCTTTGCTATATGTTGACGACCTATTTTATATATAGCAGTGAGTAACTTGTGCCCAACTCTTGCGACCCCATGGATTGTAGCCCACCAGGCTCCTTTGTCCGTGGGATTTCCCAGGCAAGAATACTGGAGTGGGTAGCCATGTTCTCCTCCAGGGATTCTTCCCGACCCAGGGATTGAACCTGAGTGTCTTGCATCTCCTGCATTGGCAGGCAGATTCTTTTACCACTGAGCCACCTGGGAAGCCCATGTGTATGGTAGCTATGTGTGTGTTAATCCCAAACTGCTAATGTATCCCTCCCCATTCCATAGCCTGCTCATCACAGCAGATTCCAGACATACATGTGTGGCATGCTTTTCGACTCTAGATTTTCCCCTCCATTGGGAATCCCTTGTCAACAAGAAGGCAAAACCGTGATGCCAGTAATTAAGGCTGGGACCTTTCAGTGTGATCTGGTTGGATCCAGTTGGGGCAGGGAGGTATAATAAAGAAATAATAAAGCCACAGTGGAAGAAATGTCTGTGCATTTTGATATAAAATACCTTCCTTCCTGGTTAAATGCAAAGCACGATGTATAATTCAGCCTGGGCCATTTAAATTAACAGTTCAGGCTGGGTTTTAATATTGGTCATGGTGCCCGAGACTCATTTCATTCGTGTCAGTTTAACAGTTGGATACATGGGCCAGGGGTAATATTAATGATTACTTGTTAGTTAAGTGGACACGGAGCTTTTACACAAAAGGCCAGTGGTGCAGAGCCCTTTCCAAAAGCCAGCTGGGCCAGGTGCCTCTCTGTGTGCGCTGTGCTGGCCAAGGGTCTGGGAGACCTGGAGCTCCGAGGTGGACAGCTTAGAAGGATGCTCTGAGCCTACCTGGACCTCTTCCCAGGGGGCCCTGGAGAGGTGAGCTGTGCCTCTTTGGGGCTGAGTCACTGAGTGAGAGCCCTCTCTGCTGAGCCCAGGAACAGCCCAGCAGCCAGTTCCCCCAGGGCCCGGGAGAAACGGAGGCAGCGCCCCTGGGTCCTTCTCTCGGGCAAGAAGCCACCTCTGCAGCTCGTGATGGCTGAGATGGGAATGCCCACCAGTGATGTACGCTGATGTTTATAGAAAGCACACAGTTTTGCTCATTCATAGAATGGAAAGACAGTGTGTGATTCGGGCCCTGGCAGGGCTCTGCTGCAGCGCTCAGGCTGGTGTGGCTGATTGTAATCATTTCCGGAAAGGCCCTGGATAGCCTGCAGGGAGAAGGCCAAGGGTGCATGGGAACAGGCCGCCTGTGGAGCCCAAGAGCAGGCCGCCTGCCCTGTGCATGGAGCCGAAACCAACTGCCAGGAAGGGTCCCCTCCGGGCCCTCTGCGCCAACGCCTCCTCCTCCCAGATACTCTCCGAAAGCTTCCTGGTTGGGAGACTGCGGCTGGGACCACGAGACGCAAGGACACGCGGGTGGCCTTCTGAGAACACTGGAGAAAGGGGATTCTCCCTGGCCCCGTCCGATCAGTCTGTCCGATCAGTCTGTCCGGGGGTGCTGTGGACCCTGATATGACTTTTGTTTTTTAAGCGGATGTTTATTAACATTTAAACTCTCTTCATACAAAACCATATAAAAAAATTAGTCAGGCATACAAAGGAATGGGGCTTCCCTGGTAGTTCAGCTGGTAAAGAATCTGTCTGCAATGCACGAGACCCCGGTTCCATTCTTGGGTCGGGATGATCCCCTGGAGAAGGGGCAGGCTACCCACTCCAGGATTCTTGAGCTTTCCTGGTGGCTTAGATGACAAAGAATCTGCCTGCAATACGTGAGACCTGGGTTCGATCCCTGGGTTGAGAAGATGCCCTGGAGGAGGGCATGGCAACCCACTCTACTATTCTTGCCTGGAGAATCCCATGGACAGAGAAGGCTGGTGGGCTACAGTCCATGGGGCCGCACAGACTCGGACAAGACTGGGCGACTAATAAGCACATACGAAAGAATCAGATAATGCCCCTTGCAGTGGTGTGGGTGGGCCTAAAGATTGTCATAATGAGCACAGTGAGCCAGAGAAAGATGAATATTGTATGATAGTGGTTCTCTGTGGAAACTTAAAAAAAGGGTGTAAATGAACCTATTTACAAAAACAGAGAGTCCCAGATGTAGAAAACAAGCTCATGGTTACCAAGGGGAAAGGGTGGAGAGTGATAAATCAGGAGGTTGGGATTGATGTATACACACTACTATACATAAAATAAACAGCAGGGACCTAGTGTATGGCACAGGGAGCTATGTCCATTGTCGTGCAATAACTTAGGACGGCAAAGGATCTGAAAAAGAATACATGTATATATATATCTCCCGGAGCCTAGCACTGAGGCCCAGATGTCATATATATATGTATTTATACACACACACACATATATACACACACACTCCTGCTAAGTTGCTTCAGTCGTGTCCAATTCTTTCCCACCCTCTGCTCTACAACCTGCCAGGCTCCTCTGTCCATGGGATTCTCCAGGCAAGAATACTGCAGTGGGTTGCCATTTCCCTCTCCAGGGGATCTTCCCCACCCAGGGATAGAACTTGGACTATCTAGAGTCAGACACGACTGAGCGACTCAGCACAGCACAGCAGTGTACATGTAAACTGGACCTCTGCACTGTATAAATATATAACTGGACCTCTTTTTTGTACGCCAGAAACTAACACGGCATCGTAAATCAGCTACACCTCAATAAAAAATAAAGAAAGTGGTGAACAGGTGATGCTGAAATTGCAGACTTTCCATCTTCAAATGCTGCGTGTGTGTCGCAGGCTTGCGACTAAGAATGGGGGTTGGCAGGGTGGAGCCCCAGACCTACTGCTGACTCTGTTGGCCAGTGGGCTCGCCCTTCCCTCCACTCAGCCTTGATGTCCACACCTGTACAGTGGGGGCAGGAGTGGGCACGAGGTCTTTGCTTCTACTTCCTCAAAGCGGATATAGGTGAGTCCACGTGGGACAAGTCCAGAAAGACTCTGGAAAGACCGTGCTGGGGAGCCTGCCCTTTTGCATGAACCCCTGCACACAGCGTCCTGTGGCCTGGTCTCCTGGGGACACTTTGGGGAAACAGCGCTGTTTCCCAGGCCCAAGGGAAAAGTCTGGCAGGAGGGAGCCGGGCACGCTCGCCCCCTCCCCGCCCAGTGGTGCCGATGCTTTGGTGGGCACACAAACAAACCTGCCCTCTCCCTACAGCTGCAGCTTGTTGCTTCTCCCCAGAGCTTGGCACCGAGGCCCAGACGCCATCGCGGTCTGGGGATAGATGCCTCCCTCGCCCCAGTGCCTTCAGCAGCCAGTGCCACTTGGCTGGGCCGCTCTACCCAGAACCAGGCTCCCGGCCTGCAGCACACAGCCCACCACCCCAGCCCTGGGGCCTCGGACGTTCCCCGTGTACGCCCCGAGCGTCCCCTGTGAGCGACTGCCCCTCGTCTCTCTGCTCGGAAAGTTCTCAGGCTGGCTTGGTGGGAGCCGGCCTGCAGACACTTCATTCACAACTTGTTGTTGGTTGGTTTTTCTCTTCCAAGGGAGGCGGGGGTGTGGCTGCAAAATAAATCTTTGGCTTTTTTTTTTCCTTCTCCCCCAAAGAAATCATTGTGTTGTCATGCAGGGAGGGCCCAAGCCGATGACATTTTTATGGGGCTGCCTCGAGTGAAGGCTAGTGTCTGGTAGGGCCATCCAGAGGGTTGCTCTCCAGCCCCTACCGTGGCCACCCCACCCCCTTTCTCTCACAGCAATACAACTTCAGTTCAATGCTTGTCTAGAATTCTCAGTGGGGCTACCTAGGCTCAAAGGGGGTGGGGGTGGGGGTGACATCACATCCCCGGGTCCCGATTGGCTGTGTCCAGGCTTCAGGAATGATATCATCTCTGCTTCTGCCTGCCCACCCCCTTTTCCTTCCAAGCCTTTCCTGGCTGGGCCAGCCCCCACCCCCGTCCTCCCCCAGCACCCCACCCCAGGATACCCCGTTGCCTTGGAGACCACAAGTTTTCAACCTCCTTGTCTGAAGGAATGGTAATTCGTTATATGTCTGACACGGGGGTGAAGGGTGCGGAGAGGGAGACCCGGGCCGGACGGTCGCAAGGGGAGGTGGTGGACAACCAAATAACGAACAAAAATATGTTTCACGCATGAGAAGCCATCAAAGGTGGTAGCGAGGAAAAAGGTCATTGCAGATGGCATTTATGAAATCGAAAAACAGAGGCGGAATTTTCAAAAGCAAGCGGCTGCCAAAATATGGCTGAGCATCACCACCCCTCCCCCAGACAGCTCATTAGGAGGGTTTTGGAGAGAGCGTCAACAGCGGTCTGGGGCGGCTGTGTTATCTTCAGAGGAGGGGCGGTCCCCTTGTCCCCAGGAGGGGGTACACCAGGAGGTCTCCGTCCCACGGGTTCTGCTCAGAGCCAGCAGTTTCTGAAAACGTGGACCAGATAAGGACCCACCCACACCCCTGGTGTTCCTGGGGTGATGTGCCTGTCCCTTAGTGTCAATCCCCGGGAGCCTAAGGCAGGAAGGAAGGATCTCTAGATGAGATTGAGTGCTTATGTGTGTATACGTGTGTTTATGTATGTCTGTGCTTGTGTGTATTTGCGTATGTGTGTTTGTGTATGTGTGTGCTTGTGTTTGTGTATACATGTACATGCTTGTGTATGTCTATGTATGTGTGTGTTTGTGTCTGTCGTGTGTGCTTATGTGTGTTTGTGTGTCTGTGTCTGTGTTATGTGTATGTGTGTGTGTGTGGGTCTGTGTATGGTTGTGTGTGTTTGTGTATGTGTGTGCTTGTGTTTGTGTATGCATGTGTGCTTATGTGTATTTGGATATGTGTGTGCTTGTGTATGTTGTGTGTGCTCATGTGTCTGTGTATGTGCTATGTACGTGTGTGTTTGTGTGTGTCTGTGTGTGTTTCAATTATCTGTACATTCCGTGTCTATGTTGATGATAGTCACTAGGGACTATTCCAACCCCTGACTCCGTGGGACAGTTTAAGGACAACATGCAGATTCCCCAGGGCTCACCATCTCCTCTGCCTTCTAGACTCTATGCTATGCTATGCTAAGTTGCTTCAGTCGTGTCCGACTCTTAGCAGCCCCATGGATTGCAGCCTACCAGGCTCCTCCATCCATGGGACTTTCCAGGCAAGAGTGCTGGAGTGGGGTGCCATGGCCTTCTCCAGTTTTACTCCAGAGTATTTCTCCTCTCTCCACGGGCTGTTAACATGCGGCTATTTGCAGTCTTCCCTTATGTTTTTTCGATGTCAGTTTTCTTGTCGGAGGCATCCTTTGAGTCGGGAACTCCAGATTTGCATTTTGGAATATTGGTGAGTTACTTGCTTCTTGAGGTCCTTACTTTTCACGCCTGGCCCCTGTAGCTGGTTCTTCTCAGCCCTCACAGGTTGCCTCTTAGTCCCTGACAAGTGTCTGAATCTATAGTCATACGGTTACAAGGAAAATAAGCAAATGATGAAAAGAGGTGCTATAAAGACATACCTGCTGGGCAAGAAGGGGAGAGTCTAGAGACTCGTTTCAGGAAGAGATTCCTCTAGATGTGCCTGTGTGATGAGACGGGCGGATGTTTTTCCTGTAAGTCTGGAATACCCTAGCACTTCAATAAAAGCTGGCTAATGTTGTCTTCTTGTTTATTTGTACAGACTTTTCTGGGCTGACAATGTATTTTAAATATTTTGTAATAACCTATATGGGAAGAGAATCTGAGAAAGAATGGGCATATATATGTGTGTCTGATTCACTTTGCTACACACTCAAAACTAACACATTGTAAATCAACTATACCCCAATACAAATTCTTGCAAAAATTTAAAAGTGTATTTCAAAATACCCATCTAGAAATGGGTGAAAACTGTTACTATTAATATATATACACACACAGCCACATAGATGTGTGGGTCGCTGAGTGTCTATGTGTGATTGCATTTCCTTATTTCTGTTTTTGAAAAAGTTTCCAAGTGTTCTGCAGTGGGTAGTTACTACAAATGTAATCAGGGGGGAAAAAGCTATTTAAAAAAATCGGTCATTGGGCAGGATGTTCTAAAGGGCAGATGAATGTAGCTTCCAAGATGAAGTAACCGGATACCTGTCAACTCCGCGTAGCAGAGAAACAGGGGCCACGTGTGTCACCAGCGGGGCGGTGACGTGACTCCCCCTGGGGTCCTGCGGCTTCTCTTCCTTTCTGCTTGGGCCCAATTTCTCAGGCTCGGAGGGAGATGATGGTGATCTTGGACCACCTCTGGTCCACCCTCTTTCCCTCTAAACCGGACACTTAATTGCTCTTGAAAAGTGAGCACTAATCCAAGATTTACACAAGCTGTCACCTCAGCATCTGCGCGCCCAAAACCCAAGTCATACTTTCCCCAAACTGTTTCCTTCCAACCAGAAAGCTTCTCTGTCTGCCCCCAGAACCACTATTTTTATCCAAGCTAGAAACTTCACAGTCATTTTTGATTAATCCCTGTACGTCAGTCTCCAAGAGAGTCACCGAAAACAGCTTATTGTTCATGCCAAGTCTGCCGCTGTGTTCATCCTTCCCAACTTCCTGCTGCCCCGAAGAAGCTGTTTCCTTCAAGAGCTGTTTGAAATGCCACCTCCTCCAGGCAGATTTCCTGAATCCCTCCTGTGGTTCCTGATAAACATCTAACTTGAATTCCATCAGGATGAACAGACTTGAGGGGCACCATCCACCCTGGATCCAGGTTTGAAGGAATAGACTTGGCTTTCCTTCTAGACTGCGTGGCCCAAGAGCGCGAGCCCGGCTGCTTAATAAGGTCAGATTGCATGAGCTCAGCATAATTTATTGATTAAACAAAAGGAAACCACTTCCTCTCTTGACAAACCACACTGGTATTTCACCCTCTTTCCTTTACAGGTATTTTCCCAAACATCTGACCTGAACACCTACTTTTTAACTGAAGCAAACTTTTCTCTCTTGCATTTCCATTTAGTATAATTTCTCACGCGTTCCTGTCTTTGAAGATATTGATTAAACTCCGTCTCTATATTTTAATTATTATCATAATAAATAGTCTCAAATTATTATTATTATTTTTTTAATTTAAAAGGCAGGACAGTCTATAATGTTGAAGTCTGAATTTTGGAGCCAGACTGCCTAAAACATGGTAGCCACTAGCCACATCTGACGGTTTATTTACATATATTTTAAGCATACTTATTTATTTATTTGACCATGCCAGGCCTTAGCTGCTCCGTATATGGTCTTCAGTTTTCATAGAGGCAAGCAGGATCCTTGGTTGTGGTGTGAGGACTCTTTTAACTGCGGTATGTTAGACCTAGCTCCCTGACCAGGGATCGAACCTGGGCCCCCTGCAATGGGAGAGCAGAGTTGTAGCTATGGGACCACCAGGGAATCTAAACATAAATTTAAATATATTATGGTTTTAAAAAATGAAAGATTCAATTCCTCCATCATATTGAGGTTTTCAAGTCCTCAAATAGCAACATGTAGCAAGTGGCTACCTTACTGAAAAGTAGAGATACGAGACATGGCTGTCGTCACAGAAAATTCTGTTGGCTACCTCGGGCTGGATTCACATCCTGGCTCTGCCACTCACCATTTCTGTGAGTTTAAGCAAAATACTTGACTCTGGGGGCCAATCTCCTTCTAATAGCTACCTCTTCGAGTTGCTTGAGCTTTAAATGAGTTAATACACGTTAAGCACATGGAAGAATGTCTAGAGTGTAGCAGCCGGTAGTTGCGGGATCAGGGCTTCCAGGGGGCGCTGGTGGTAAAGAACCCACCTGCCAACGCAGGAGACGAAAGAGATGCAGGTTTGATCCCCGGGTTGGGAAGATCCCTTGGAGGAGGACATGGCAACCCACTCCAGTATTCTTGCTGGAGAATCCCCATGGACAGAGGAGCCTGGCAGGCTACAGTTCATAGGGTCACAGAGTCAGACATGACTGAAGCGACTTAGCCCTCACGCACCCTCAGTTAGCCATTATGGTCTACACTGGTCTCCGGTTCCAACTCTTGACTCATCTCCATGACCCAATTTAATCTATGAGTCCATATCACATTTTTGGTAACAGCATTCTTACTAACTCCTGCCAAGAATTCTCTTTGATGCCCCTTAAAGGAGACAGCATTCTCTGGCCAGAAACAGCTCATAGAAGCCACCTTCTTGCTCATTGACATACAAAGTATCAACCATAAACAACCCTGGGAAGGAAGAATCATTTATGTTGGACTTTCAAGGACTTTAAGCTGGTCACCACCAGGCCAGAGAAAGTCTTTTTCCCTCTTGGATCTGGGGTAGCAAGTGTGGGGAAAATCAAATGATGTTTAATCAGGCCGAGCATTCTTCACTGGTGACCTAATGAAGGGGCATGACTAAATGACCATTAGGCGGGATGTTTGTGTGAACTGCAATAGAGAAGTTCCTCTAAACTTTCTGAAGAGGAAGATAATATATCTAAATAACTTCCTGTCTCTTTGCTGCCAAGCAGCAGCAGAAGGAAAATAGCTTCTCCAGCAGGGAAATATTTAGCACGTTGGGTGCGCGCTGCTCCTCCCTGTTGGGACGAATGAATGGAAAGTGAGCAGGAAAGTGAGGGAGCCTTCTGGGCGCTCCCAGATGCCCTGACGTTTGGCACGTTGTTTCAGAGCTGTGGGTCTGGAAGAAAGGGAGGGTGGCTGGAGGGTAAGAAGGCATGAGAGACACAGATGGGTTGTATTTGGGGGCTTCTGTCGCTCACGGTGATTAGGGCCTGAACCGATCTCTGCCTGGGTTCATAGAAGCTCCAGTTCACATCTTAGCAGAAAAGGGAAGAGCTGATTTTTTCGTGCTTGCCGGATGACTGCCTCTAAGCCGTTAGGTGCGAGATTCTGGAA
This sequence comes from Bos mutus, assembly GCF_027580195.1. Taxonomy (NCBI): domain Eukaryota; kingdom Metazoa; phylum Chordata; class Mammalia; order Artiodactyla; family Bovidae; genus Bos; species Bos mutus. Next base: position 4,663,892 of record NC_091635.1, on the reverse strand, counting down.
GGTCTTTCCATGGCTGTGAAAAACGCATCTGGGAGCTTGACTTTAAGTGGAAACTGCTATTCACTGAAGCCAAACCACAATACGGAAGCCAGAAAAGCCCCTCTTCCATTTGCTGTGGCTTTAGGGCGAGCGAGGCAGAGCTCTCCCGGAAGTCCACAGTGAGTGCCCCTCCCTGGGGGCTCAGATGGTAAAGAAAGTGTCAGTCGCTTAGTTGGGTCCGTAGCCCACCAGGCTCCTCTGTCTGTGGGATTCTCCAGGCCAGGTGGGTTTTTTTATCACTGCTGCCAGCTGGTTATCCAGATGGTACAGAATCTGCCTGCAATGTGGGAGACCCGGGTTCGATCCCTGGGTCAGGAAGATCCCCTGGAGAAGGGAATGGCAACCCACTCCAGTATATTCTTGCCTGGAGAATCGCATGGACAGAGGAGCCTGGCGGGGTACAGTCCATGGGGTCGCAGAGTCAGATATCACTGAGTGAGTGAGCACGCATGCACACCCGCCAAGGAAGCCTCAGTCTGACTTTTTTTTCTGCCGCTCCAACTCCCACTTGTCTTCACAGGCAGTGGGGTCAGTCAGAGAGGTCAGAGGAAGCCCAGGCCTGACTGCGTCCTAGGGATCAGCTCCTGCCGATCGACCCAGCGACCTGGGCCCAGCTCTGTTGGAGACGCCAAGTGTGAGATTCGGGCCCCTCCCTCAGCCCCTCTCCCTGGCAGCCTTTCTCCTTTTCTCTGAGGGACACACTCAGCCGCATCAGCGGCTCTTGTTGGGATCTACACCTGAGGTCAGCAAACTTTTTCTTAAAGGGCCCGAATGTGACACCTCCCGGTTTTGCGGGTCAGGAGCAAAAGGAGGATCTTATGTAGGTCATTCTATGACCATTTAAAATTTAACTGAAGGTTAAACAAAAACAGCACCCTACCTAGCTTGCTGTTGTTCAGTCTCTAAGTCACGTCCTACCCTGCGGCCTCACGGACTGCAGCACGCCAGGCCCCTCTGTCCTCCGCTGTCTCTTGGAGTTTGTTCAAATTCATGTCCATTGAGTTGGTGATGCCATCCAACCAACTCATCCTCTGTAGCCCCCTTCACCTCCTGCCTTCAGTCTTTCCCAGCATCAGGGTCTTTTCCAGCTCTTCACATTAGGTGGCCAAAGTATTGGAGCTTCAGCTTCAGCATCAGTCCTTCAGTGAATATTCAGGGTTGATTTCCTTTAGGATGGACTGGTTGGATCTCCTTGCAGTTCAAGGGACTCTTAAGAGTCTTCTCCAACACCACACTTCAAAAGCGTCAATTCATGCAGGTAATAGGCTGAAATTGCCCTTTGGGCTGTAATTTGCTGACCCCTGATGCAGTATGCAAACTGTGATGAATAATTGCTGTTTCCTGCCTGACAAATACTTACAGAGACGGGATTGTGTGCCTGACACCATCCTAGATGGTTGGGGCACCACTGTCAAGCAAACAAAACAAAGTCAAACACAGATTGTGGTACTTCCCTGGTAGTCTAGTGGTTAAGACTTCACCTTCCAATGCAGGGGATATGAGTTTGAACCCTGATCGAGGAACTAAGATCCCACATGCCTCTTGGCTAAAAAAACCAGAATACAAAAAAACAACAGAAGCATTATTGGAACAAATTCAATAAAGACTAAAAATGGTCCACATCAAAAAAGAAAAAAAGCCTAAAACCAGACTATGTCCTTAGGGATTCACTTTCCAGTGGGGATGATAGATTTATAAAAAGATCACTGGAAGAGAAGATCCTGGGTAAGTGCAGAGGAGCAGACGTTCACAGAGACAGTTGCAAATGGCATTCAGACCAGCTACGGGATGTCTGGAGGATGTGTGTGTGCGCGCGCGCATGCAAATGCAAAGGAGAGAGAGAGCATGCCATATGTGACCATTTCAGCTTCAATTAATGAAATGCCAGTTCATTTTCCATTTCAACCAATTAAAGTTACATGCAATTAAACAACAAAATTAGTTGATAATTAAAATTTAAAAATACAAATTCCATTGCTCATTTGTACTAGCCAAAGTTCCAAGACAATGAACGGCCACCTGCAGCTCGTGGCCGCCATATTGCAGAGAGGCGGAGGGAGAGGACAGGCAGGGGCAAGAGGGGAGAGGGGAAAACCTTCCAGTGCAGAGGACGGCCAGGCTGAGTCTGTAGGGCCTTATGGCTGAAGCTGACGCAGGGGAGCAGAGAGAGCAGGGTGAGGGGAAATGTGGGCAAGGACGTGGAGGCGGGGAAGAGCATGGGTTCCAAGAGCAGCCATGCAAGCCAAGTAGAGCAGTCGCAGAGCGGGCCATGCCTTCTGGACTCCTGGTGGAAGGGCTCACCAAGGGGCCCACCCATGTGCCAGGGACTTGGGGTCCGGGACCAAACACGGCCTGAGGTGCGCAGGTGTGCGTGCATCATTACGGGAGAGTTCCGTGATGCCCAAGGCCACAGACAGAGAAGATGGGCCTCCATTCAAATGGAAGCAGGTGTGTTCATGACCCCAAAGCATCCTGTTTGTCACTGATGACACGGAGCCACCCAGACGCCACGGCTGTCCCTCCAGTGGGTCTGCTGGGGCTATGTCAGGACCGGTGGTGCCCCAGGCCCTGAGCCACATGGGGCCATTTCAAGCTGCGGCGAATAATGTCCGGTGACATTTAACTTGCTACTCTCCTCTTTCACCTTCACAAAGAGGCTCTTTAGGATATTCACTGGAAGGACTGATACTGAAGATGAAGCTCCCACATTTTGGCCACCTGATGCAAAGACCCTACTCACTGGAAAAGACCCTGATACTGGGAAGAATTGAAGGCAGGAGGAGAAGGGGATGACAGAGGATGAGATGGTTGGATGGCATCACCGACTCAATGGACATGAGTTTGAGCAAACTCCAGGAGATTGTGAAGGACAGGGAAGCCTGGCGGGCTGCAGTCCACAGGGTTGCAGAGTCCGACACGACTGAGCGACTGAATGACAACAGCAGCAACATTTAACTTCCAGTTGCCCGATGTCACGAGCACCATTTCAAGTGCCCAAAGTCTCCACGTGATCCATGGCAAACCATGTTGGATGGCACAGATGTAGAACCACCCCTTTGTTGCAGAAAGTCCTACCGGGCCAGACTGACCTAGAGGACATAATCTTTGTTCCTAGCTTGGCTTGGGAAAGCATTTAGACCCCCCCCACAAAAAAAAAAAAAAAGAAATAAAGAAAACCCAGCTCTTCTTTACAAACAGGCCGTCCCTCGCAATGTGGGAATGTCAGGGCCTCTCGGTGAAGTGAGCAAGAGAGAAGAGAAACAAGATGCAGCTGAGGTGGGGACGCTGTGTTTTCTCCGATATTACTAAGCAACCGTGTCCTAAAATCTCCGGAGCCAGCGACAGAACTTTGTTTACCAGGAAGAAAGCACTTGAAAAGGAGAATATTTGGCGGAAATGCGCTTTGGGATTAGCAGGTTTTTTTCTTTTTTCTTTCTTTCTTTCTTTTTTTTTCTTTTAATGCTGTTTTGTTTCTCTTCTGGGTTGTTCAAGGTACTGACCTAGCACTCAGCGCTCTTTGCCAAGAAACTCTTTCCCTGCCTAATTAGCCTGCAGTATTGTTCGGGGGTTCTGGGAAGGGTGGGGAGGGGGCGAGGCGGCGGGAGGGAGGCAGGACCAATGAGGAGCTGCAGGGAGCCAGCGGGGAGGCGGGGAGGCCCGGCTGGTCATTAGATGCCAAGGTCTTGAAAATCCCTCTGTAATTAATTTTCTCCTGCATTAATTAGAGAAATGTTGGAACGGTCGGGAGAGGGAGGGATTTGTTGCCCCTGGGCTTCTTTTCAGGGCGACTTAAGGGAAAGATGGTAATCTGTTGGAGAGCTGGCCGTGTCCAGGGTTTTCAGGAGACTCTGTTGCCTGTGGGAGGAGAAACCACTTTAAATCAGGGGTTGCGGGGAGGCTCGGGCTTGATGTTAACTTGGGCTGGAGAATGGGACACACCTCTTCAGAAGCCGGGAGCCTGTGTGTGTACGCATACTCACGCCACTGCTTCTCAAACATTCGCCCACGGATTCTGAATGCTCGCAAACTCAGCAGAACTCTCCAGAAAGAACTGCATTGCCCCTCTCGCTCCCTCACCCCCAGCCTCACAACTGGTCCCACTCACGTAGGAATTAGAGCATCGGTGGCTTATTGTTGTCCTTCAGTCGCTCAGTCGTACCCAAATCTTTTGTGACTCCATGGACCGTGCCCAGCAGGCTCCTCCGTCCAGGGGATTCTCCAGGCAAGAATACTGGAGTGGGCTGCCATGCCCTCCTCCAGGGGATCTTCCCGACCCAGGGATTGAACCTGAGTCTCCTGCATTGGCAGGCAGGTCCTTTACCACTGAGCCACCTGGGAAGCCCCTCCCTGGTTTGCAGCCCCTCAAATGATTCATTTTTGGCCTGAACATAAGACACGGGGCTGGGATAGGTGGGAGGGCCAAGAGGCAGGGGATATATGCTTTTGTGCCCCGAAACTAACACGACATTGTAAAACAATCATACTCCAATTAAAAAATATAGAAAAAGGGAGGGGCTATATGTCTATGTGTGACTGATCCAATTTGCTGTACAGCAGAAACTAACGCAGCATTGTAAAGCAACTATACTCCCATGAAAATGAAGCTAAAAACCAACAGAAAAGGAAAATGGTCATTTTCCCTGTGCTTTTTCTCTATGTTTAAGCATCAAATGCCATGACTCTTGCTAGGCGAGTTTCTGGCCCCGCGGAAGAGAGAGCCTTGAGAAGGTTCTCATTACAGCCCCTGGAGTCTCGCGGTCCACAGCTTTGCTATCCCGAGTCCCGATGTGTTGAAAATGACATTCGAGGCAGGAGGCCAGTGCGCTCCTAAAATGGGACGCCAACTCTCTGGTTTTGCGGGCAGCTTTTATGGAAATTTGAACAGAGCCCAGCTTCTTCTAGACTCTGGTCCCGTATGGATTTTATTAATTCAACCAATGGCTTAATAGCTCTGTTGGAGCTTGTGGGTCACATCCAGCAAGGAGTAAGCCCGTGTCCTCAGGCGCGTCCCTGAGGCCAACACTTTTGGTTAATAATTCGATGGCCATCCCCCAAATAGGGAGGCCAGTGAGTTTCAGTCTGCTGCTATTTTCAAAGCGGTCGGATCGGTGAATCAAAGGTCAAGATTTAGGTTCTGGGCTCCAGTGAAGGAGCTTGCCTTGTTGTGTTAGTTGCTCAGTGGTGTCTGACTCTGTGACCCAGTGGACTGTAGCCCGTCAGACTTCTCTGTCCATGAGATTTTCCAGGCAAGAGTACTGGAGTGGGTAGCTCTTCCCTTCTCTGGGGGATTTTTCTGACCCAGGGATCGAACTTGCATCTCCTGCATTGGCAGGCAGATTCTTTACCATCTGAGCCACCAGGAAGTCTCCCCCCTCAAAAACAAAACAAAACAACAAAAACCTGATTGCTAAATAAACGTAGTAGGTCTCTGGTAGAGAGACGTGGTATGGGCTGAATGCGCCAACAAATGGGATAGAAGCTGGTGGCCCACCAGGAGGGTGGTTGGGCCAGTTGGTCTGTGACTCAGCTCCACGGGCTGGATCTAAGCGACCGGACCACGCCACCCAAACCTTCCATGTGCAACCATTATCGCCCACTGTATGCACTGCTTCCTTAGACCTTTCAGACTGGGAGTTTCTGTTAACACGAAACCTCTGAGAGCTCCCTTCCCAGCGCCATTCCATGGCCATCACCCCCAGTCCTCCAGCAGTGGGAAGTGTCCTCGCCCCTTTCTCCTCGAGCCGTGTGACTCATCGCTCTTGAGGCAGGGACTGGAGGACCAGAACAACGAGAGGAGTGAGCAGAGTGTGCGAGGTGGGGGGTGGTTCTTGGCAGGAAATGGGCTTGGGAATTCAGGCGGTCAGAGCCGGATGGAATCTCCCGGAAGCTGTCGGCACCCCTGGGAGGCGGCTGTGCCCTCTCTCTTCCCTGGCCCATCCCTACGCATTCTTCACAGCAGCTGTTTCAACTCTCCTCCCCGCTCAGGCCTCCAAGTCCACCCCCCATCATTCGTAGAAGATGACTTCACCTCCCGCTCTGCTGCGAGGACCAAGCCACTGGTCTACACTGACTCCAAGTGGCCTGGGAGCCTGGCTGCGCCATCAGGAATCACGCGCGTGTGTGTGTGTATGTGCATGCATCAGGAATCACGCGTGTGTGTGTGTGTGTGTGTGTGTGTGTGTGCATGCACACTCCGTCGTGTCCTATTCTTTGTGACCCTATGGACTGTAGCCCGCCAGGCTCCTCCATCCACGGCATTCTCCAGGTAAGAATACTGGAGTGGGTTGCCGTTTCCTTCTCCAGGGGATCTTCCCGACTGAAAGGCAGAACCTACATCTCTTGCATCTCCTGCATTGGCAGGTGGGTTCTTCACCACTAATGCCATCCGGGAGGACCTGAGTTTAAATCTGAACTCTGCCACTATTATGGTGGATGGTGGGCCATTTACTGAACCCCTTTCTGGCTCTGTTACCTCCCGTGTAAAATGGGGTTGTCGCTGGAGTTACGTAAACAAAGGCAGGGAACTTCTGTGTTGACAGAAGAGTAATGATCATGACTAACAGTTGGGAATAATGAAACCAGCACAACTATTTCTACCACGACCGCCAACACCATCAGGGTCATTCCCTCTGTCCTCTTATCATCCACCCACATCAAGAGCTTCCTGTGGTCCAGCCCCACTTCCTTCCAGCCTCCGCAAAGGTGGGCAGTCCTGCCTCTGTTCTATGGCTGGCCCCTCCACTCACGTGCACGCCATCTGCTCCCGACTTATTCCAAACGATTACCCCTGGACTCTCCCAACTCCTTTCTCTCCAGCATCTTCTTCTTGGTATTCACACACGTTCAGGTTCCACTTAACTCCCCCATGTGCTTCCTTCTCTGGACTCTGCCCTCAAACCACAGTCTTTTCATGGACGGAACTGTCCCAAGACTCATCGACGCCTCCTGACCCCGCTTTCTGACTCGCCCCTCCCTCCCAGACCACTGCAATTTGTCTTCTGCCCCCAGTGCTCTGCTGAAGTGGAGCCTTCAGAAGTCTTCCTAATTGCCCTCCTCCATGCAACTCAGTCCTTCGGAAGCGTCTGGTGCTGTTGGTCCAAAGGTTCATCCTCCACTCCCTTCTTCCCGGGCATTCCTGAGTCTGCTCCTGCCCCAGTTCACATCTTTTGCTCCTGAGTCACGATCTTTAGGCCGCAGGGCCTCGTGTGCCCTCAGGGACGTCAGCTCTGCCCTCCCCCTGGGTGGTCTCACACATGCCCTCCGCAGCCAGGATTTTCCCCGGAGTCTGCCAAGTCCCCGTCTCCACCTCTGGCCTCTCCTCAGCCCCAGATCCTCACATTCGGCCCCTGTTCTTCCTTTACCCCACCCATTTAGCATATCTAGTACTCAGATATCAGTCATTCTGTACGCCTTTTTTAAAAAAAATATTGCTTCTTTATTTACATGTATTTTCTTTTCATTGGAGTATAATTACTTTACCATGTTGCTAGCTTCTGCTGTATAACAAAGTGAATCAGCCATATGTACACATATACCCCCTCCCTCTAGGAGCTCCCTCACACCCTCCCATCCCACCCCCTAGGTCATCTCAGAGCACCGAGCTGAGCTCCCCCTGCTAAACAGCGGCTTCCCACTAGCTGTTTATTTACACGTGACAGTGTATCTATGTCAGTCCTAATCCCCCAGTTGATCCCACTCTCCTCTTCCCCCCTCCATCAGTTCTCTACGTCTGCATCTCTAGTCCTGCCCTGGAACTAGGTTCATCTTCATCATTTTCCTGGATTCCACATATATGCGTTAATATATGATATTTGTTTTTCTCTTTTGACTTACTTCACTCTGTATGGTAGACTCTAGATCCATCCACATCTCTACAGATGACCAATCCCCATCCTCTGTAGGGCTGAGTAGTGCTCCATTGTGTATATATGTAGCCCACCTTCTTCATCCATTCATCTGTCTACGAACACTTAGGTTGCTTCCACGTTCTGGCTGTTGTAGATGACCCTGCATTGAACACTGGGGTGTCACCTCACATCAGTCAGAACGGCCATCATCAAAAACTCTACAATCAATCAATGCTGCAGAGAGTGTGGGGAAAACGGGGCCTTCATGCACTGCTGATGGGACTGTAAATTGCAACTGCCAGTATGGACATCAGCACAGAGCTTCTTAGAAAGCTAAAATAGAGCTACCGTATGATCCAGAGACCCCATGCCTAGGGATATCCCTGGAGAATACCGAATTCTCCTTATTTCTCATTCCTTCTCTGCTCCATCAAACCATGTCTTACTGAATCTGCCTTCAAAGTGGGTCTTTGATCCGTTTCTTTCTATCCATTCCCACAAGCTCTCTGTCTTCGGAAATTCTTATTAACTACTCAGATACTTGGAGTGGTGGCTTTTGAACTGGTCTGTCTGGGTCTAGCCTGTTTTTGTTCCACTTTCTGTCTCCCACTGACAGCAAGATGATAGAAACGTGGGGTGGCCATGTAATTTAGTGTCCAAACGGGAACACTCTAGGGCATGAAAAGGCGCTCTAGGAATAATTGCAGGACAGAACTGTCCCGGGCAGACTGAGACGCAGGGTCACGCTGTGAAGATGACTTTCTGAGGATGTCACTTCCCGGTTTCAGAATCTCAGGGCCGCCGATGGTAATCACGGGTACCCTTCTCAGCACAGCGGATGGCGGATCACCATGAGCCAGCCTCCTTGGTATTTTAGTCTTGACTTTGCTCTGGGTTCTTAGGCGCCTGAGTGTTGAGCCATCGGGAACGCTTCATCGTTTCCTGAGGAGTTCTGTCCCTCCCTGTCTGTTGCCTGAGCTCTAATGTTTCTCCCTCCCAGACGCCTCTCCTGCACCACCATCCTGTCCATAAGGCTCAAATGTCACATCCTCCCGGAAGCCCTCACTAATGCTAGTGGTTAGAAAGAATTTCCCCCTCTTCTCTGTTCCAACAGCATGTCGCGTGATCATTCACAGATGCCCAAGGCTGCAGTCATCTGTGTCCATAACCTGAAGACTGGGCACCTGGTGGGGGGCGGGCCAGGAAACCATATCCTTCCCTGCGTCCCCAGAGCTGGTAGCACCGTTTCTCGTCTAAAGAGTGAAGAGGGAATGAGGTGTTCTGAGCACCTGTGCTGTGCCAGGCGTTCCCATGTGGCCCCTTGTTCTGACTTTACACCTCTGTCGATGGATCCGATTATGGCTCCCACCCCCACCCTTTCTTTTCAGAGCGCTGGGAGTGGGGAGGAACACTGACTGCACCTCGTGAGGACTGTGTGCATACAGGTGAGTGATGGAGGGCTCCAATCCCAAGAGAGGAGGGGACTCTTCAAAGCTTCCAATCACCATTCTGCATTTACGTACGGGTGCCCAGCTCAGGGTCAGATTGGTCTCTCTGTAAAATTGAGCCCATTAAACAGCATCTCTTTGCCGGCCATTGAGCATCGTCTGGGACACAGCAAACTCAGTGAATCTTCTGTCTCTCTTGTCCTTGCAGCCACAAGGAGGGTAGAGGAATGGAATCTCAAACTTGTTTCCAGCTCCGTCAAGTCCCCAGTCCATTTCCTGCCATCGCGAGGACTTCTCACTTTCTTTACGCCCCGCCCTAACCTCTGCTTGTCGTTCAGTTGCTTAGTCAGCCCCATGGACTGCGGCACACCAGGCTTCCCCGTCCTTCACTATCTCCCGGAGTTTGGTCAGACTCAAGTCCGTTGGGTCGGTGATGCCATTCAACCATCTCATGCTCTGTCGGCCCCTTCTCCTCCTTCCCTCTGCATGAAGGGCTAAAGTGAATGGTGCAGAAAGACCAGCATGGGAGGGGACCAAGTGATGCAGAAGAGGGGTCGCCCGTCCGCAGTGGATAAACAGGCCCCTGAAGTGTGACCCCTAGCTGAATGCTTCTGAATAAAAGTTTCAGGACCACTTGATCGGCTAATGTGGGATGGGGATGCAGAAATGCTTTCCCTGGTCCTCCAGGTGGCTCAGCTGTAAGGAATCCACCTGTGGCGCAGGAGCTGCAGGAGACGTGGGTTTGATCCCTGGATCAGGAAGATCTCCTGGAGGAGGAAATGGCAGCCCAGTCCAGTATTTTGGCCTGGGAAATCCCATGGACAAAAAAGCCTGGCAGGCTACAGTCCATCAGGTTGGACAAGACTGAAGAGACTCAGCACGTGTACACCCTTCTAGAAGTCTCCCCAGCCACGTTTGCTTGAAACTATAGATTTTTGGAGTCTGGTAGAAAATTAGGCCATCTCGTCTGAGCGTCATCACAGTAAGGCCAAGGGCTAAAATGGACGCCCGGCCTAATTTATAAATAAAGATTTATTGGAACACAGGCGTGCTCACTCATTGTCCTATGGTCTATGGCTGCTTCTGCTGTGCGAGGGCAGAGGTGAGTGTGTGCCAGCAGAGACTGTACGGCCCGTGAAGTGTATGTGTTCAGTATCTGGCCCTTTTAAGGAGAACTCTGCAGCCCTTGACAGTTTATTGTTTGGATTCCAGACAATATGCCACGGCACGCTGGGACCACGCTGAACTGAACTCCTTAGCAAACAAGTACGAGGCCATGAGAGTTCTTACCCAACTTTTTTTGATTGTAAAATTATAAAGAAGAAAATAAAAGGCACCCATAATTCTATCACCTTCTAATAAGAACTGTTAATATTTTGCTGCGTTTGCATCTGGTCTTTTTCTATTTACATATAAAAATATATGTAATTTTGTCATTAAAAGCCCACTGTTTTTAGGTTTTCTATCCGATTGTACGTGCTTGCGTTTCCTGTTTTATGGTGATCACCTTGCTTGTCCTTGAATGGTTCTCATGGACATGACCTTGCTTAGCTTTTTAGTAGGTGTCTCAGCACCAATGAACTAACTTCTAGGCAGTTTCTAGTTGTTCATAAATCAAAATATTGTGCCCTGGAGCAAATTCCACTGAGCAGAAAGCTTTGTCTGGGTCTTGATGATTTCCTTGAGATAGATTCCCAGAAGTGGAATTGCTGGGTTAAAGGGTAAGGACAATTTTCAGGGTCTTGATAACATATTGCCAAATTGCTTTCCAGAAAGATTGTACCAATTTATGCTCCCACCAGCAAAGTACGAAATTGCCCCCTTACCCTCCTCTCACCAGCATTGAGTACTATCATTAAAAAGAGTTACCAAATTGATAGGCAAAAATTGCATTTTGTTGTTTTGATTTGGATCCCTTTGATTACTGGTGAGGTTAAACATTTTTTTCATATGTTAAACACTTCTTCATATGTTTATGGCCAAGGGGAATCTTAATAATGGTCTTCAAGTGTGCAAAGGGGTTATTTAGTAGATTGGGACCAGCTGTTCTAGGGAAGAAATGAGAAATGTTGAAACTTCAGCAGGAAAGCACTCGGTTGAAGGTCTTCAGATGGAGAATGATGCTAAGAGTGGTCAGAGGCCGCTTGGAGCCCCTTTCCTCAGGGTGCAAGGAGAGCAGGGCAGTGAGGGAGACAGGGACACAGAGAACAGACTCAGTGGACTCGGTGGGGGAAGGAGAGGGTGGTGCTAATGGAGAGAGGAGCATGGAAAAATATACATCGCCATACGTAAAATAAATAGCCAGTGGGGATTTGCTGTATGATGCGGGGAGCTCAAACCCTGTGCTCTGTGATAAACTAGAGGGGTGGGATGGGGAGGAAGGTGGGAGGGAGGTTCGAGAGGGACAGGACGTGTGTGTGTCTGTGGCTGATTTGTGTTGGTATATGGCAGAAACTAACACGATATTGTAAAGTAATTATATTCCAATTAAAAATTTTTTTAAAATTTACAAAGGAAAATGGCTACAAGTTGTTGGGTGTTTGTAAGTGCTGAAAACACTGCTGATGTTGGCAGATGTTTGCGTTTAGATGTTCACAAAAGCTCTGTGAGAACCACGGGGCTTAAATGTAATTTACTATTAATTTTCCCAGTAGGATTGAAACCCTCACCCTAAAATCCTGGTTTCATACCCACTCTGCTACACCGCCTCTAAGAGAAGAGAGTCAATGAATTTTTATGGCTTAAAGGGTTTTGCAAATTCTTCCTGAGCAAAATGAAGGCAGGGTGGACCTCAGCTCCTGGAATCCGTCAGTAAGACCTATTTTCTCTAGAACGAACCAGGCATAGTTTGCTGTCAAGAACCCGTTCTCTACTCTGATGTTTGTGCTTTTTAATTCTTGCTGAATGCCTGAGCTTGCATAGATGGGCTTGTTTCCTTTTCCCCTCATTTTGGTCTTCTGTCTCCACCCTGCTCGGGAGGAACCACAGATATCAACTGCATGCCTCTCTCCAAATTGTCCTTCTCAGCAACACGTTGGCCAGGTAAGGCTAGGCTTTCTTCCCCCAGCGTCCTCCCCTGGCCTTGGGGATGATGACCAGGGTAATGGAAATCCTCTCCGCACTCTCGCTCTCCTTGCCCAGATCGCCTCTCCGCCGCTCGGTCAATGGGAGCTTTGTCTCTGCAAAGAGCAAACCTGAAACCCGTGGGCCACAGCCATTGTTGTCCGCTGGCTCCCAAGCCATTTGGATTCTGACTCTGTTAGAGATCTTGTAATTTAAACTCCAACCTGCTTATTAGAAATTCAAGGAAATCATCCAATAATATTTAAAAGCGAAGGAAAAGCAGACAAAGCCTTCTGTCCCCCCACCTCCCCTTCTGCATCAGTCTCATACCTTCCCGCATTTTTAGATCTGAGTTCCAAACTCTGTATTGGGGATGTGCCCCTCTTAAAGAATACAAGGAGTTGTTCAGGTGAGCAATCTCCAGGGTTAGGAAGACAAGGTGGCTGGAGCTTTTTGTTTGTGAGGACGAAGCAAAGGCATCCACTCTAGTTCTCCTGTCCCTCAGCTTTTCAGTCGAGAATTTCAGCAGTCTCATCTTCTAGGTGCTTGATGGTCTTGATCCTGAATGGTCAAACACAAAGGATTGCTCTGACAAGCGTTGCTGTAAAAACCAGCTCTTTCATCCTGCCCACCACCTTCCCATTTTCTGCCCTCTGTCTCTCTGGGGTGCTGGCCCCTGTGAAGTCCTGGGCGTGTGTGTCCAGAGCTGGCGGACGAGATCAATGTTGCTCTGTTCATTTCCTTTTGAGATAACAATTCAAATACTGTCACTCCCATGATGGGCTTGATTTTGCCCTTATCACCTCTGAACGGAGGGGTCTGTGCTGTCTTGAACAAGAAAGACTAGATTTGCTATTATGGAAGATCCAGAAGGTTTGATGAAAGCAGTCAGTGCTAAAGGAAATCAACTCTGAATGTTCATCATAGGAAGGACTGATGCTAAAGCTGAAGCTCTGATATTTGGGCCACCTGATGGGAAGAGCTGACTCATTGGAAAAGACTCTGATGTTGGGAAAGATTGAAGGCAAAGAAGAAGGAGGTGGCAGAGGATGAGATGGTTAGATAGCATCAACCACTCAATGGCTTTGAGCTTGAGCAAACTCTGGGAGAGACTGTAGGACAGGGAAGCCTGGAGAGCTGCAGTCCTCGGGGCCGCCAAGAGTCGGACCCAGCTGAGTGACTGAACAACAGCAAGACCGCTCCAGCAGGGCCTGAATCCCCTCCAGCCACAGGAGGACAGAGGATGCCGTCCCCCAGCTTTTCCTGCAGGTGATGAAACCGAAGGGGACTCAGGTGTGTCCCTTGCTAACCTCTGAGACTGAGCGGAGGCTTGATTTCCTGATATGATCTCCTTGCAGACCAGGGGGACTCTCAGGCTGAGAGTCTCTAAATAAACCTAGGCTCTTTAATAGTATTTTTTTTTTTTCTGGAAAAATGGGCTTCTCTCTGTTCTGGGATGTGGCAGCAGGATTATTTGGATTCAGGGAAATGGCTGCCTGTGAGTGAGAATGCAATTAAATCACCAGATGGAGGTTTTCAGTTGAGCCACACAATTAACCAGTAAGGGACAGTTAATAGTAATTATTATTCCTCTGACATGTATTATCTCAGAAACCACAAGGCATGGCTGAGTTGAAAGGAATTTAGGTGCAGAGAAAAGGCACAGTCTATGACCCCGGGGTCAGGCTCAGTGTGGAGGTGTTCCGACTGCTGTTTTCCGGCAGTCAAGGGAGAGGTGCTGGTCACGTTGCTTCCTTCATTCGCAGTGAAGCCTGACCCTTAACACGGTTATCAGACGTTTGTCTGCAGCCATCTTAGTACTGAGCACTGCTAAAAACACAACAAAGAAAAAATGTCAGAGAAATTCTCATAAAGCTAAACGTAGTCTGACCCTGCATGCCTGCTAAGTTGCTTCAGTCCTGACTGATTCTATGCGACTATGGATTGTAGCCGGCCAGACGCCTCTGTCCATGCGATTAACCAGGCAGGAATACTGTAGTGGGTTGCCGTGCCCTCCTCCAGGAGATCTTCCTGACCCAGGGATCGAACCCAGGTCTCTTACATCTGCCTGCGTTAGCAGGTGGGTTCTTTAGCACTAGCACCAGCTGGGAAGCCCCCATCTTTCCCTGTAACCCAGCGGTCACATGCCTGGATATTGACCAAACTGATGTGAAAACTTCCGCCCTGCACATGAATGTTAATGGTAGCTTTAGTTATGATCCCCTCAAACTGAAAGCAGCTTTGATGGCCTTCAGAGGCGAATGGATCAGGAAAATTTGATGCTATAGACGATGGGAAATTGCATGGGTGTGCATATGCTCAATCCTTTGTGACCCCATGGGCTGCAGCCCACCAGGCTCCTCTGTCCATGGCATTTCCCAGGCAAGAGTACTGGAGCGGGTTGCCATTTCCTTCTCTCGGGGATCTTCCTGACCCAGGGATTAGTCCCGAGTTTCCTGCATTGGCAGGCAGGTGCTTTAGCACTGAGACACCTGGGAAGCCCCAGAGTGGAATACTGCTAAGTCACTTCAGTCGTGTCCGACTCTGTGCGACCCCATAGACGGCAGCCCACCAGGCTCCCCCGTCCTTGGGATTCTCCAGGCAAGAACACTGGAGTGGGTTGCCATTTCCTTCTCCAATGCATGAAAGTGAAAAGTGAAAGTGAACTCGCTCAGTCGTATCCGACTCTTAGCGACCCCATGGACTGCAGCCTACTAGGCTCCTCCATCCATGAGATTTTCCAGGCAGGAGTACTGGAGTGGGGTGCCATTGCCTTCTCCAGTGGGGTGCTGTTGCCTTCTACTATAGAGTGGAATACTATCCCATGACAAAAAGGGAACGAACTAGCGAGCTACACGAAGATGCAGATGAATCTTAAATGAAGTTTGCTGAGCAAAAGGGATTATTCTGGAAAATGAAAACTGCATGATCTCATTTTATAATATTCTGGAAAAGGCAAAAATATGAGTGGCACAGAAGAATCAGAGGTTCTTCTCAGAAAGAGAGGAGAGTTGAATGTGTGAAGCCCAGGGAACGTCTGAGGGCGAGGAAAGGGTTGTGTCTGATACTGTAGTGGTGTAGACATGTGCCAGAAGCATAGAACTTTACAGCACAAAGGCAAACCTTCACGTAGGCACTTTTTTAAAAGCTATTTAGGAAACTGGGGGAATCCCAGGATGGAATGCAGGATGTGACCGAAGAATCTAACTGGATTACAAACATAGGAAACAACATCCTGGAGGGCCCGGGAGGAAAAGGTGTGCCCCCGAGTAACTTTGGAAATGAGTCTCTGAGACTAAACGCAGTGGGAAAGTAGACATAATTGTACTCCGTTTCCCGTGGGGGGATGGGTTAGCGGTCCTGATGCTTCAGGACTCGGCCACTGGAAATGAGCAGTAAGTACATGGATGAGGGGGTGGTGGGGGGTGACTGGGTTCTCACTGTTGGAAGGACGTTTACAGATAAGCAATAGAAGCATCCATGGGATAGTGGATTCCAGCTGGAAATAGTGGGAACTCATGTTCAGCTTAATCTGGATGTGAATGGCTACATATAGGAGCATTTATAAATGTGTGCACGTGTGTGTATCGGGGACTAGCACATGGGTACAGATTTCCTCGTCTGTCAGCTGAGCCAGCTTAGAAGGAAGCGCCCCAGTCCAACGTGCACGGCTGATGCCCAAGCCTCTGTGTCTCAGACTGCTACTGCTGCTGCTGCTGCTGCGTCGCTACAGTCGTGTCCGACTCTGTGCAACCCCATAGGCGGCAGCCCACCAGGCTCTGCCATCCCTGGGGCTCTCCAGGCAAGAACACTGGAGTGGGTTGCAATTTCCTTCTCCAATACATGAAAATGAAAAGTGAAAGCGTAGTCGTTCAGTCGTGTTCAACTCTTCGCGACCCCATGGACTGCAGCCCACCAGGCTTCCCTGTCCATGGGATTTTCCAGGCAAGAGTACTGGAGTGGGTGCCATCGCCTTCTCCAGTGTCTTATACTATCCTCCAGTAAAAAAAACCCCAGGGCCTCTTGCAGAAAGGGCTGGCTTTAGCACCAGGGCATGGAATACTCAGAGTGATCTTGGAGCACAGAAAATAAGGAAATAATACAAACAACTAAAAGAAAAACCGGGCTTCCCTGGTGGCTCAGATGGTGAAAGCATCTGCCTGAAATGCTGGAGACCAGAATACGATTCCTGAGTCGGGAAGATCCACTACAGTAGAGCGAGGCAACCCACTGCAGTCTTCTTGCCTGGAGAATCCCATGGACAGAGGAACCTGGCGGGCCACAGTCCATGGGGTCACAAAGAGAAGGACACGACTGAGCGACTGAACAACAAAAAGAGAAAAGTCAAAATTAAAAGATACATACATAAGCATGGGGTTAGCGTGGGGAGCATGGGAACCCAATGAAAGAGCTCTCCAAGGCCGAAGCTGAAACAATGCGGCCAAATGTAAATAGTGTGGAGCTGGATTATACACGTAAATATTCAGGAGTCCGTACCGATGCAAGTGAGTGAGTGCATAGATAACGAAAAGGAGGAGGATGACAATCCTCAGTGCGGAAGAATTTCAAATAATTTATGTAGATACTTTGCCCTTTAAGGGACAGGACTTAGTGATTTCTCTCCCAAGAGCACAGTAAGGAAAGGAGGGGAAAGAGAGACAAAGCGGTGGGGACGCCTGAGGGCACGACCTCAGCGAGGGTCAAGGGCAGCATCCCTCGTGAGATGCTGGGGAGAGGGGGGCCTGGGCTCTAGACAGGATGTGGTGGGAGTGGAACTTTGCCTGTGTGGTCTTCTTCTTTTTTGATGTGAATCTTTTTTTCTTAAGTCTTTATTGAATTTGTTATAATATTATTTCTGTGTTATGTTTCATTTTTTCGGTCCAGAGAGGCATTTGGGATTTTAGGTCCCCGGCCAGGGACTGAACCTGGACTCCTTGCATTGGAAGGTGGAGGTTTAACCACTGGACCACCAGTAAATCCCTTACCACCGTGGTCTTCTTTCCCCAAACTGGCAAGCCCAGTACAATCATGACAAAAACGTCAGACACGTCAAAATTGAGGGACATTCTCTGACGCTCCCAACCAGCACCCTTCAAAACCATCAAGGTTGTGAGAAGCAGGGCAAGTCTGAGAGCCGCCACAGCCGAGAAGAGCATAAGGAGACAGGAGCACCACGTGTAATGTGGTGTCCTGACTGGGACCCTGGAACGGAAAAGGGACAAAGGAAACTGGAGAAATTTAGGGCTTTTCTTTAATAACAAGGGCTTCCCAGGTGGCTCAGTGGGTGAAGAATCTGCCTGCAGTGCAGGAGATGCAGGACACGCAGGTTTGATTTCCGGTTCGGGAAGATCCCCTGCAGGAGGGCATGGCAACCCATCCAGTGTTCTTGCTTGGAGAATTCCGTGGACAGAGGAGCCTGGAGGGCTGCTGCTGCTGCTAAGTCGCTTCAGTCGTGTCGTGTCTGACTCTGTGCGACCCCATAGATGGCAGCCCACCAGGCTCCTCCATCCCTGGGATTCTCCAGGCAAGAACACTGGAGTGGGTTGCCATTTCCTTCTCCAATGCATGAAAGTGAAACGTGAAAGTGAAGTCGCTCAGTCGTGTCCGACTCTTAGCGACCTCATGAACTGCAGCCTACCAGGCTCCCCCGTCCCTGGGATTTTCCAGGCAAGAACACTGGAGTGGGGTGCCATTTCCTTCTCCAATGCATGAAAGTGAAAAGTGAAAGTGAAGTCACCCAGTCGTGTCTGGGCTACAGTCCCATTTAATAGCAAGGTCTTGGTATTGGTTCATAAATTGTGGCAAGTGTTCCATGGGGGTGTAAGAAGCTCCCAAGAGGGGAAACTGGAGTGGGGTGTATGGCAACTCGTGATACCAATGTCACAACGTTTCTGTAAATTGAAAATTCTTTGAAAATAAAAAGTCATTAAAAGAGACCAGAGAAGATTCTCGCCCTTGAGATGAAAGTCAAGATCAAGGACGTTGATATGAAGTCATAATAAAATACCGAGATCAGATATGATATTGAACTGTCTGAATGAAAGAAAGTAATGAAATGAATACCACATATCTTATGTCCAAGTAAGTCCATCAGCTCATGTAAGCTCTGTTGGTTTGGCTGCTGTGTTCCCGGCGGGTGATGGGGATGGGGGTCCTGGGAGTGGTGAAGGAGCTGCCACATTAAATATAATTCCATATTTTCTCAGCCGTCTATCACAAGTGTCATATAGCAATGGAAACCCTTCTTTCCTCTTCTATTAAATGGGGTGGGCGGACAGGACCATCCATCATCCCTGTGAGGATAAAATGAGATGATCCATGTAGAGCCTTTGTATGTTACCTAAGACAAGGTGAGCAGTGAAAATCCAGGTTGGGGGAGGGTGTGTCCACAGGCCTGGATGCAGAATATGAGCCGAACCCAGTATCCTTCAAAACCACACAGTGGTTATTCCATGAACATCCTCCACGGGGCGTCAGGGAGGGCTCGGGCCCAAGGAAACCTATCAATTCCCAGAGACCTGTCACGGAGTAAAAGCTACTGATGTTGGTGTTAGCTCCCTGGGGCTATCACCACAAACCACCCACTGGGGGCTTAAAGCAGTGGTCCCCAAACCTTTTTGGCACTAGGGACTTTCACGGAAGACCATTTTTCCATGGACCTGGGGAAAGGGGATGATTCAAGCTCCTTACATTCATTGGGCACTTTGTTTCTGTTATTATGGCATCGGCTCCACCCAAGACTGTCAGGCAACGATCCCAGAGGTTGGGGACCCCGGTTTAAATAAGAGAAACGCACTGTCCCAGGGCTCCAGAGGCTGGAAACTGAAGTGGAGGTGCCCACGGGGTTGTCTCCTCCCGAGGCCAGCGGATCAGAACTCACCGCCCTTCTCTGCCAACCCAGGTCCTCGGGCTGAGACACTCGCTGAAGGTCCACAGGGAAGGCCAGTACTGCCCAGCCTCAAATCTGGCCCATCTGTGGCCAGGCACAGAGACCCGAGCAAAACAGCATTGCTGGCTGTCACCGTGGAAAGGAGACCCTTCCAGGAGAGAAACCTCGAGCACAGAAACCAGAACCACGTGGATCTATACTCACCGCCGCCTTTGAACCTCACGCAGGGAACTCTGGCTTTTGGTTTGAGGCTGGTCCCGCGAACAGCTTTGCCTTTGAGTTATGTGCTCGCCACGTGCAGTGGCAGCATGCAAATAGTTTTGCATTGAGTGTTCGCATTTGGTTAAGTCTCTTCTTGGTCCAGATTAGTTCCCTTTTGCTCTCCTGGCTTGCCTCTAACCCGTATCACTTCCTGCTTTGGGACGCCTTGGCTGTGGTACCTCCTGGCTTCTGAATGACCGCTGTTATCTCATGCAAATAAGTGGGGAGGGCTGGGGGAGGGGTAACCTGGTGACAGATGGTGACATCTCGGCAAACTTCCCCTCTTCTGGTCTCTGGGCTCAGCAGTTGGTATACAGATAGTGTGTTAGTTGCTCAGTCGTGTCTGACTCTTTGTGGCCCCATGGACTGTAGCCCACCACATCCCTCTGTTCATGGGATTCTCCAGGCAAGAATACTAGAGTGGGCTGCTATTTCCTCCTCAGGGGATCTTCCCGAACCAGGGATCAAACCCAGATCTACCGCATTGCAGGCAGATTCTTTACCATCTGAACCACCAAGGAAGCCCACCATGCAGATTAAACATAAAAAAATAAAGACAGCCGGGTCCTGTCTATGAAGCTCTGGTTCCTGCTCCCACTTCCACCGCACCATCTTGACTTTTTATTTTCTCTTTTGCTTTATTGCTAAAGCACTCGCATAAGAGTTTTCTGAAACTCTGCAGCCAATATTTCAGAAAATCACCATATTGTATGTTTACATGATTTGGAACAGTTGTCTGAGATTTCATTGTATGTCGCTGTAAACTTCTCTTTTCCAGGGAAAGGCATCTCCAGTTCTTGCAATAAATGTCATCCAGGAAATAAGATTTGATGCTTAAAACTGCATAGAGGAAACTTTCCAGGAAAGGGTGATGCTTCAAGTGGAATATCCCTATGGTAGACTGGGAGTGGTTTGGATAGATGATGCTAGATTCTGATTTTATGATAGCATTTATTTATTCACTTATTCAATAAATATCTGTTGCATGCTTATTATATGCTAGGCATGGAACATTTAGCAGGGAACGAAAGAAACCTGAGATCTGCTTTTAGTGAGGGAGACGGATAATAAATGAATTTGTACTATTCAAGGCATACATGATACGTGCCATAGAAGAAAACTAAAGCAGGGAAGAGAGTAGGTGGAGAAGCCACAGGACTGTTTCAGGTAGAATGGCCAGAGGAGCCTCCCTGGAGGGTCACAGGAGAGCAAATAGAAAGAAATACAGGAGCACGCCATTGACACGTCTGCAGGAAGAACCTTCCAGACAAAGGGAACAGAAAATGCCAGGTCTCTGAAGCAGAAACATGCTTAGCATGTTCAAGAAACATCGAGAAGGCCAGTGTAGCTGGCGTAGAGTAAATGAGGCAAAAGCAATATGATGTGTTCAGAAAAATCGGTGGCTGTCAGATGATAGAAGGCCTTAACAGTCCAAAAAAGGAGGTTGACTTTTATTGTCATTAAAAAATATACCTTTTATCTGTTGTCCTTATGGACTCTGAATTTCTAGGATGAAGATAACACGGCTTCTTTGTTTTTGCATTTTGGATATCTAGCATCATCTGGGGACAGAGTGGGTACTTGGAATATTATGTATTGAAGTATAATGTATATGCTTCATTGCTTCTTAGCAATGCTTTTGAACTGTGGTGCTAGAGAAGACTCTTGAGAGTCCCTTGGACAGTAAGGAGATCAAACCAGTCAGTCCTAAAGGAAAACAAGCCTGAATACTCATTGGAAGGACTAATGTTGAAGCTGAAGCTCCAATACTTTGGCCACCTGATGTGAAGAGCCGACTCACTGGAAAAGACCCTGATGCTGGGAAAGATTGAGGGCAGAAGGAGAAGGGGATGATAGAGGATGAGACGGTTGGATGGCATCATTGACTCAATGGACGTGAGTTTGAGCAAACTCTGGGAGATAGTGAAGGACAGGGAAGCCGTCCATGGGGTTGCACAAAGTCAGACACGACTGAGTGACTGAACGACAAGCGCAACGTGGGAATGACTTCTCTCCTCCATCTGCTCCTATTGGCCTGTGAGCTCTGAGGAAGGGTGGGGTGGCTGTTAACAGAAGAATCCAGAAAGTCTTCAGGGTGCGGTTTGTACAGCAGAATCCCATATCACAGATGCCACCCTTTCACTATCGTTTCCTTAGAACTCCAGCAATAAATGCAAACAGCTTCCTGAATATCCTCAACATGCTCTGTTGCTCTGGGTGTGTGTCTGGGGACTCGGGGGAGGGAGTCTGGTTGATTCGAAGGGGAATTATAACAGTCCCATTTTGCATAGGTCAAAAGGTTTTAAAGGAACTCTCACCAACTCAGTGGATCCCAATGGCTAGTGTGCGTTTGTGTGTGCTTGTAAGGGGATGTTGTTGCTGTTGTTCAGTCCCTGAGTTGTGTCCAACTATTTGTGACCCCATGGACTGCAGCACACCAGGCTGCCCTGTCTTCCACCATCTCCCAGAGTTTGCTCAAACTCATGTCCGTTGAGTCAGTGATGCCATCCAACCATCTCATCCTCTGTCACCCCCTTCTCCTCCTGCCCTCAATCTTTCCCAGCATCAGGGTCTTTTCCAATGAGTCAGTCCTTCACATCAGGTGGTCACAGTACTGGAATTTCAACATCAGTCCTTCCAGTGAGTATTCAGGGTTGATTTCCTTTAGGATTGACTAGTTTGATCTCCTTGCAGCCCAAGGGACTCTGAAGAGTTGGACCATGAAGAAGACTGACTGCCAAAGAACTGATACTTTCAAGTTGCAGCAAGGGGATGAGCAGAACTGAAACACAGGAAAGAAACTTGCACGAAGACTGTAATGTGGAGGAACCCCACGCCCCACCCCAGGGTGACGACTGAGAAACCACAGTCAGCGTAAAGCATTTGCTTCTTGATTCCTTGAAGGCCCTCTGAGCGCCGGGCGGATGGAGCATGGAGATGACCATTTCCCTGGCGGGGCAGGGTGGAGATGGAGGCTCAGGCCACAGACGGTGGATGTCTCTCCTGAATGACTCCGAGAGCCAGCGAGTCTCAGCCTCTGACCAGAAACTGAGATTTATGTCTCGCTGGCTACAAGAGAGAACTGTTTCAAAATCTTCTTCCTCTGTTACAAAACGCCCCCTGGGATAGTGGTTGGCCGGAGCTGCCACGATCTCGGTTTCTCTTTCTTGCATCTCGAGTTACATGTGGAAGATGAGGCTGTGGGCTCTGGAGGGGTGGGCTTGGGGTCCCGGCCGCCACCCCTGTAGCTGAGAGCTGGCTGCCTCTTCTGCTGGTGCCGGAAGCCCCCGCCTCCCTGTAGAGCATGCAGATAAATATTCATCTCAGCAGAGAAGCCAGAAAAAAAAAACAGACCTCTGGCAGAAGTGTGGGGTTTTGTTTGTTTGTTTGTTTTTATGTTTTTATTTTATTTTTGTTTTGTGTTGCATAACTTCCTTGATAGAATGCTCAATTTTTTTTAACCACAAATAACTATATTGGAGTCCCAGGAAGTTAGAGAATCTTGGCTTGAAGCAGCCTCACCATCCCCTAGAGGGGTCATTGCCATCGCCTGCATGCTTTTTTGAGTTATACCCAATCTTCACGTCCCTGTGTTAGGGTGATGTCTGGCACTGTTTATTGCTCTTTGATAGCTTGTATTATCATCTGAAGATATTATATGTTTACTTGTTTTTTTTTTTTTTGGTGGGGGGACTGTTTTCCTCCCTATCCCTTTTTAGAACACATTTTCCATGAAGACAGAGATTACAACTCTTTTTTAATGTTTTATTTCTAGGAAAACCCCATGGACGGAGGAGCTTGGTGGGCTGCAGTCCATGGGGTCACTAAGAGTTGGACACGACTGAGTGACTTCACTTTCACTTTTCAGTTTCATGCATTGGAGAAGGAAATGGCAACCCACTCCAGTGTTCTTGCTTGGAGAATCCCACGGACGGGGGAGCCTGGTGGGCTGCGGTCTATGGGGTCACACAGAGTCGGACACGACTGAAGCGACTTAGCAGCAGCAGCAGTACCTATAACAGGACCTGTCTAGAGCAAGTTCTTATCACGTTATTTTGTGAAAAGATGAACAAATGAGCATTAGCTAATATCCGGGCTGAGGGCCAGGTTTGGCTCCTGGGCTGTAGTTTACTAATCCCTATTTGAGACTACCCTAGCAATGGCACCCCACTCCATTACTCTTGCCTGGAAAATCCCACAGACAGAGGAGCCTGGTAGGCTGCAGTCCATGGGGTTGCTAAGAGTCGGGCACGACTGAGTGACTTCACTTTCACTTTTCACTTTCATGCATTGGAGAAGGAAATGGCAACCCACTCCAGTGTTCTTGCCTGGAGAATCCCAGGGACGGGGGAGCCTGGTGGGCTGCCATCTATGGGGTCGCACAGAGTCGGACACGACTGAAGCGACTTAGCAGCAGCAGCAGCAGCCTTCTAAAGCATGGACTCAGAATTTCCTGTTGTTGTAGGTTAGTCGCTAAGTCATGTCCATCTGTTTTGTGATTCCCGTGGACTGTAGCCTGCCAGGTTCCCCTGTCCATGGGATTTCCCAGGCTAGAATACCTGTGTGTGGTACCGTTTCCTTCTCCGGGGATATTCCCGACCTAGGGATCGAACCCATGTGTCCTGTGTTGGCAGATGGATTCTTTAGACCTGAAGCACCATGGTGGCCCCCAAATCTCTTGCAGGATGTTTTAAAATGCTAATTTCCTGGCCCCCATAGGAGGTCTTTTCCTAAATCCAGGCGAGCGCCCAGGAATTTGTTTTTTTCCCCAAGCATCCCAGAATGGGGGGCTATTCTGATGTTGGGAACCAGAGAGCCACACATTTAGGAACACCCAACAGTCACCTGGCTCATCCACCAAGACCGTAAGCCTTCCCCAGGAGCCCCAGCTCCAGAGATTTGCCAGACTGTCTGGTCCCTTTCGGAGAAGGCAATGGCAACCCACTCCAGTACTCTTGCCTGGAAAATCCCATGGACAGAGGAGCCTGGTGGGCTGCTGTCTATGGGGTCACACAGAGTCAGACACGACTGGCACGACTTAGCAGCAGCAGCAGCTGCAGCTGGTCCCTTTCATCTTCCTCTCTCAGCTCTTCCTATCCTCTCTCTCTCCTTTTTGGCCACACCACGTGGCATGTGGGATCTTAGTTCCCCAAGCAGGGATCGAACCTGTGCCCCCTGCAGCGGAAGCGCAGAGTCTTAACCATTGGACCGCCCGGAACGTCTGTCCCTCTGTATTCTCTTATCGTCTCTTTAAATCCTTCTCAGACTTTGGTTACTAACTCACACCAGCTTGTGGGGAGTTGCTGGCAGGCCTTTTGGCCGAGAAGATGGAGAGGAGACGGAGCGGCCGGCAGGGCCTTTTTGGTGCCCTGGGGACCGTGGGGGCCTGCCTCTCCTGGAGACTGTTTGGGGAGCAACGTGTGCAGCTTCTGCGGCCCCGCTACCCACAGGCGGGGCCCCGGCTCCCGCGAAGCCCACGCTTTGCGCCTGCGTGCTTGCGGCATCCAGGCTTGTTTTCACAGGTGAGGCTCAGGGAGGCTCCTCCAGCTTTCTGCATCACGACGAGATGTTTATCTCCTCGCTCTTCTCCCTGCTCCCGGGTGATGGCCCTGCAGAGGACCATCTTAATTAACAACATCTCTCTTCTTCCTAATTAAATTTGAGGTCAACTTGAGCGAGAGGGCTTGGGGAGTTCGGCGGGCTGTGGGCCAGGGGTCTGAGCCATCCCCGGGAATGGAGGCACCTCCCAGGGCCTGATCCCCGGGACACGTGTGCGGATTACAGAGAAATCCCTCTGCACGAGGCTGGGCTAACTCTTCACTCTTGAGTGTGGGGTTTCCAAAGTCCCCACTGGTCAGGCGCAGAGGGCCTGGCTTCGCTTGCTTAAGACGTGGAGCTCGGGGTTGCGTGGGGCCACGGGAATCAGCACGCCCTGGGCCTCAAGCTGTGATGCCCTAGGTCCTTGTGTCCTGAGGCACGATCCCCCATGACCCCGGTGGACAGTGACCCCCTAATCTTTACTGGAGGATTTTCCCCTAAAGCGACTCACAGTACGGATTTATCCAGAATAGAATGTTTGGGGCTTGAAGGGAGAGTACGGACTACGGAGGTGGGGTCGGTCCCTGACTTTCATGGTGTGCTGGGTTCAGTTGCTCAGCCATGTCCGACTCCCCGAGACGCCATGGACAGTAGCCTGGCAGGCTCCTCTGTCCGTGGAATTCTGCAGGCAAGAATACTGGAGTGGGTTGCCATGCCCTCCTCCAGGGGAATCTTCCCGACTGAGGGATCAAACCCTCACCCACTGCATCTCCTGCATTGGCAGGCAGGCTCTCCACCACTGAGCAGCTGGGAAGCCTGAATTTTCATTCCTTATACCTGGTTTTTAAATTGAAAATACACATCATACTTTCCTTGCATACGGAAATGTTTACCTTTTAATTCTTAACCATAAAACCTTAACATCTGGGGCTTTCATGGAGAAGGGCACAAGGAAGGATGCTGACCCAGATCACGGCCACGAGCGTGCAGCTCAGTTGGGCACATCTGTGTGTGTGTGCTTTTGGCCGCGCTGGGTCGTGGTTGCTGCGTGGGGGTGTTCTCTCCTTGCGGGGTGTCGGGGCCTCTCGCTGCAGTGCCTTGTCGCAGAGCACAGGCTCTGACGTGTGGGCGTCAATAGTTGTGGCTCACAGGTTAGTTGCTCCGGGGCATGTGGGATCTTACCGGAGCAGGGATTGAATACACAATACACAGACACAATACAGGATTGTGTCTCCTGTATTGGCAGGTGGACCCTCAATCACAGGACCACCATCAGGCGCACACTTTTTAATATCTCCAAATAATGGCACAGCATAGATGTGAGGGAGCTGTTGCTATCTGTACACGCAGAGGGCTGCAGGAGCCACGCATATGCACGGTGGGTAGCGCCCAGCCTTCCTTACGCAGGCACATGTTTTACATACGTTGTCTAATTGTTAGATAACACGGACAGTCACCACTACCTCCCTGAAGAGGAGGAAACTGAGGCACAGGTCAAGTCATCCGCCCAAGGCTGTGCAGGTGGTAGGTGACGCAACAGGTAACAGAGCCCAGGTTGGCCTGATGCCGTGGGAGGTCAGAGTGTGTTAAAGGTGACAGGACGCTTACCCTTGTCGCCACTGGGAAATATCTCCAAGGCGCCCCAAGAGCAAAAGCAGCATTGCGCACTAGGCTCGGAAGAGGTTCAATCTGGCAGCAAGTTATCGGGGCAACTGAGGGCTTTGAAAGATGGAGTTAGCAGACCAGCCTCCAAATTCTGCAGAGTCGCATTATGCAGGGGTGAGGGGGCCAGCCTGCCCATCTTCCCTGAGGGCCACACGCAGCGGGAAAAAGCAGCATCTCCAAACACCGCAGTGACATGAATGTGGTGGAAGGGCTTCCCTGGTGGCTCAGACTGTAGAGAATCCACCTGCCGCGCAGCCACTGAGCCTGTGGTATTTATCACAGCAGCCCTAACAAACTAAAGTAATATGCATCCTAGCGTGAATCTGGTTACAGCAATTCCAGGAGCATTTGCGATTTCAAAGAGCAGGAAAAAGTCAAAGATGCATTATTTTAGAGGATAGCAGGCAAAAACACTCTGAAATGTGGGGAAGTGGCAGGTATTAGGGGGAGAGCAGCAGATTTCTGCAGGCCCCGTGCGTGTACGCTCAGTCTTTCAGTCGTGTCTGACCCTTTGTGACCCCATGACCCCATGGACCGTAGCCCTCCAGGCTCCTCTGTCCATGGGATTCTCCAGGCAAGAACACTGGAGTGGGTTGTCATGTCTTCCTCCAGGGGATCTTCCCCACCCAGGGACTGAACCCCTGGCTCTTTCTTGGCAGGTGGATTCTTTACCACTGAGCCAATGTGCCCCAGGCATCACTTGATTTCTGCCACTCGCTGCAGGGGTTGGGGAAGCCAGTGTGGCAGCCTCACCGGGCTCAGCCCCCATCAGACACATTTTCCTCCACATTCTTCCCCTCTGAGACCTCGCTATGTGTCCTCCACATTCTTCCCCTCTGAGACCTCGCTATGTGTTTAGCAGCTTTAGTTTCAGTATCCTGGAAACTGAGCAGTGCTCACACCACCACCCTGAGCAAGCTGAGACTTCTGGATACAGAATAGTCCTGGTTTCCAGAAGGGGTCACATTCTCCTGAGCAGCTGATGTATCGTGTCCAAGCTTCATTCTCCCTCATAGTGGGGCCTCCGGGGAGTGGGGCCTCCGGGGAGAGCTGCACCTTTAAATGGAGGGGAAGATTCAATCATTTGGGGAGACTTTTGCTTGTGTCTTTACCTGCTTCTTCTCCTGGACAAGATTGATTCATCTGTTCAGCATTAATGTATTGAGTATCTGGGCTTCCCCAGGTGTCTCAGAGGTAAAGAATCTACCTGCGATGCAGGAGATGCATGTTCAATCTCTACATTGGGAAGATCCCCTGGAGGAGGAAATGGCAACCCACTCCAGTATTCTTGCCTGGAGAAGCCCATGGACCAAGGTCCCTGGCGGGCTACAGTCCATGGGGTCACAAATCTGATCTCTTTTCCTTTAATGAAAGAGTTGGACACTACTGAGCGACCAAACACCAACCACGACGTTGAGCATTTATCCTGGGCCAGGGGCTGGGGAGGCGGTCATGAACGAACCTGACGCAGAAGCTCACATGCAGGAGGGGGAAGCCACAGGGAAGCCGTGTTGTCGGGTCTGAAGACTCTCCCGAGAGGGGAGCGTCAGCTCCACGCCTCCTGCTCTTCGCCTGTTGTCTGTGGTTCTTCACCTGTCTTCTGTGGTTCTTCACCTGTCTTTCCCCATCAATCTTCAATTATAACCTGAGGCCACAGAGGTCCAGCTGGCAGACTTCTTCCCAGAGGCTTCTTCCTGCTCCAGGTACCAGGCAGGCAGTTCTTTTTGAAGGTTAGCATCCATGATGATCACCTGGAGAAGTTGTGAAAATGCACATTCCCCGGCCTTTTGTGTTGTTATTTAGTCTCTCAGTGGTGTCCGACTCTTTTGTGGCCTCCTGGACTGTAGCCCACCAGGCTCCTCTGTCCTTGGGATCCTCCAGTAAGAATGCTGGAGTGTGGGTTGCCCTGCCCTCCCCCAGGGGATCTTCTGACCCAGGGATTGAACCCATGTCTCCTGCATTGGCAGATAGATTCTTTACACTGAGCCACCTGGGAAGCCTGGCTTGACCCTTAGGGGTTCTGAGTTAGAGGGCCAGAGGTAGGGTTTAAAAATCTGCTTTTTAAACGAGAATGCCGGAGGAGTGTGGAAACGTGTGCACTGCGGTTTGAGAACACTCTCCTAGAGCCAGAGGCCTCTTGCTCTTTTCCCTGGTATTCCCACAAAATATAATAGGAAGCAGAAAATCATGAAAGCTGAAAATAGCAAACAGTGGGGAGAAAAAAATTCTTTTGGTGAAATTAGCAACTCAATTAAATGTTGGTTGAATGGAATTGGATTCTTGTTACTATAGTTTTTTTTTTAAGACTATTTTTTTGTGAGTAATTTTAGGTTCATAGCAAAACTGAGAGGAAGGTCCAGAGATTTCCCAAAGACCCCTTGTACCTCCACAGATGCACAGCCGCCCGCAGTATCCACATCTCCTGCCAGAGTGGTACTTTTGTTGAAACTGATGAACCTACCCCATGTCCGAGGTCAGGGGCAGAAGCTGGGAGGACCCCATGCCCGAAGGGCGGCGGCCAAGAGGAGTTACCCCGCGTCCGAGGTCAGGGGAGGCAGCCGAGAGGAGATACCCCATGTCCGAGGTCAGGGGCGGCGACGAGAGGAGTTACCCCATGTCCGAGGTCAGGGGCGGTGGTGGGGAGAAGATACCCCATGCCCGACCCCAGAGACGGTGGCCGGGAGGACCAACCCCACGCCTTGGCTGCACGGGCACAGGCAGGCCTAGAGGAGCTATCCCACGTTGAAGGTCAGGAAGGGCGGCGGTGAGGAGATACCCCTCGTCCAAGGTAAGGAGCATTGGCTGCACTTTGCTGGAGTAGCCGTGAAGAGATACCCCATGCCCAAGGTAAGATAAACCCAAGTAAGACGGTAGGTGTTGCAAGAGGGCATCAGAGGGCAGAAACACTGAAACCATACTCACAGAAAACTTGTCAATCTAATCACACTAGCACCACAGCCTTGTCTAACTCAATGAAACTAAGCGATGCTCGTGGGGCGACCCAAGATGGGCGGATCATGGTGGACAGATCTGACAGAATGTGGTCCAGTGGAAAGGGAATGGCAAACCACTTCAGTATTCTTGCCTTGAGAACCCCGTGAACAGTATGAAAAGGCAAAATGATGGGATACTGAAAGAGAAACTCCCCAGGTCAGTAGGTGCCCAATATGCTAGTGGAGATCAATGGAGAAATAACTCCAGAAAGAATTAAGGGATGGAGCCAAAGCAAAAACAATACCCAGCTGTGGATGTGACTGGTGATAGAAGCAATGTCTGATGCGGAAAAGAGCAATATTGCATAGGAACCTGGAGTGTCAGGTCCATGAATCAAGGCAAATTGGAAGTGGTCAAACAAGAGATGGCAAGAGTGAACGTCGACATTCTAGGAATCAGCGAACTCAAATGGACTGGAATGGGTGAATTTAACTCAGATGACCATTATATCTACTACTGCGGGCAGGAATCCCTCAGAAGAAATGGAGTGGCCATCATGGTCAACAAAAGAGTCCGAAATGCAGTACTTGGATGCAATCTCAAAAAGGACAGAATGATCTCTGTTTGTTTCCAAGGCAAACCATTCAATATCACAGTAATCCAAGTCTATGCCCCAACCAGTAAGGCTGAAGAAGCTGAAGTTGAATGGTTCTATGAAGACCTACAAGACCTTTTAGAACTAACACCCAAAAAAGATGTCCTTTTCATTATAGGGGACTGGAATGCAAAAGTAGGAAGTCAAGAAACACCTGAAGTAACAGGCAAATTTGGCTTTGGAATACAGAATGAAGCAGGGCAAAGACTAATAGAGTTTGCCAAGAAAGTGCACTGGTCATAACAAACACCCTCTTCCAACAACACAAAAGAAGACTCTATACATGGACATCACCAGATGGTCAACACCGAAATCAGATTGATTATAGTCTTTGCAGCCAAAGATGGAGAAGCTCTATACAGTCAGCAAAAACAAGACCAGAAGCTGACTGTGGCTCAGACCATGAACTCCTTATTGCCAAATTCAGAATTAAATTGAAGAAAGTAGGGAAAACCACTAGACCATTCAGGTATGACCTAAATCAAATCCCTTATGATTATACAGTGGAAGTGAGAAATAGATTTAAAGGCCTAGATCTGATAGATAGAGTGCCTGATGAGCTATGGAATGAGGTTCGTGACATTGTACAGGAGACAGGGATCAAGACCATCCCCATGGAAAAGAAATGCAAAAAAGCAAAATGGCTGTCTGGGGAGGCCTTACAAATAGCTGTGAAAAGAAGAGAAGCAGAAAGCAAAAGAGAAAAGGAAAGATATAAACATCTGAATGCAGAGTTCCAAAGAATAGCAAGAAGAGATAAGAAAGCCTTCTTCAGTGATCAATGCAAAGAAATAGAGGAAAACAACAGAATGGGAAAGACTAGAGATCTCTTCAAGAAAATCAGAGATACCAAAGGAACATTTCATGCAAAGATGGGCTCGATAAAGGACGGAAATGGTATGGACCTAACAGAAGCAGAAGATATTAAGAAGAGGTGACAAGAATACACAGAAGAACTGTACAAAAAGATCTTCCCGACCCAGATAATCATGATGGTGTGATCATTGACCTAGAGCCAGACATCCTGGAATGTGAAGTCAAGTGGGCCTTAGAAAGCATCACTACGAACAAAGCTAGTGGAGGTGATGGAATTCCAGTTGAGCTATTCCAAATCCTGAAAGATGATGCTGTGAAAGTGCTACACTCAGTATGCCAGCAAATTTGGAAAACTCAGCAGTGGCCACAGGACTGGAAAAGGTCAGTGTTCATTCCAATCCCAAAGAAAGGCAATGCCAAAGAATGCTCAAACTACCACACAATTGCCCTCATCTCATCTGCTAGTAAAGTAATGCTCAAAATCTCCAAGCCAGGCTTCAGCAATATGTGAACTGTGAACTTCCTGATGTTCAAGCTGGTTTTAGAAAAGGCAGAGGAACCAAAGATCAAATTGCCAACATCCGCTGAATCATGGAAAAAGCAAGAGAGTTCCAGAAAAATATCTATTTCTGCTTTATTGACTATGCCAAAGCCTTTGACTGTGTGGATCACAATAAACTGTGGAAAATTCTGAAAGAGATGGGAATACCAGACCACCTGATCTGCCTCTTGAGAAATTTGTATGCAGGTCAGGAAGCAACAGTTAGAACTGGACATGGAACAACAGACTGGTTCCAAATAGGAAAAGGAGTTTGTCAAGGCTGTATATTGTCACCCTGCTTATTTAACTTATATGCAGAGTACATCATGAGAAATGCTGGACTGGAAGAAACACAAGCTGGAATCAAGATTGCTGGGAGAAATATCAATAACCTCAGATATGCAGATGACACCACCCTTATGGCAGAAAGTGAAAAGGAACTAAAAAGCCTCTTGATGAAGGTGAACGTGGAGAGTGAAAAATTTGGCTTAAAGCTCAACATTCAGAAAACTAAGATCATGGCATCCGGTCCCATGACTTCATGGGAAATAGACGGGGAAACAGTGGAAACAGTGTCAGACTTTATTTTGGGAGGCTCCAAAATCACTGCAGATGGTGACTGCAGCCATGAAATTAAAAGACACTTACTCCTTGGAAGGAAAGTTATGACCAACCTAGATAGCATATTCAAAAGCAGAGACATTACTTTGCCAACAAAGGTTCATCTAGTCAAGGCTATGGTTTTTCCTGTGGTCATGTATGGATGTGAGAGTTGGACTGTAAAGAAGGCTGAGCGCTGAAGAATTGATGCTTTTGAACTGTGGTGTTGGAGAAGACTCTTGAGAGTCCCTTGGACTGCAAGGAGATCCAACCAGTCCATTCTAAAGGAGATCAGCCCTGGGATTTCTTTGGAAGGAATGATGCTAAAGCTGAAACTCCAGTACTTTGGCCACCTCATGCGAAGAGTTGACTCATTGGAAAAGACTCTGATGCTGGGAGGGATTGGGGGCAGGAGGAGAAGGGGACGACAGAGGATGAGATGGCTGGATGGCATCACTGACTCGATGGACATGAGTCTCAGTGAACTCCGGGAGTTGGTGATGGACAGGGAGGCCTGGCGTGTTGCGATTCATGGGGTTGCAAAGAGTCGGACACGACTGAGCGACTGATCTGATCTGATGAACCTACATCGACACATAGCCATCACCTAAAGTCGTCGTTCACAACAGGGTTTGCTCTTGGTGACGTACATCGTATGCGTTCAGACAAATGTATAATGACGTGTATCTACCATTATAGTGTCATGCAGAACAATTTCAGTTCAGTTCAGTCGCTCAGTCGCGTCCGACTCTTTGTGACCCCAGGGACTGCAGCATGCTGGGCTTCTCTGTCCGTCACCAACTCCTGGAGTTTGCTCAGACTCATGTCCATCGAGTTGCTGACGCCATCCGACCGTCTCATCCTCTGCCGTCCCCTCCTCCTCCTGCCTTCAGTCTTTCCATGGCCTAAAAGTCCTCTGAGCTCTGCCTATCCCTCCCTCCCCCTCCCTAACCCCTGGCCACCCCTGATCCTTTACTGTCTCTACTTGTGCCTTTTCCCGAATGCCGTACAGTTAGAACCCTACAGTGTGTAGCCTTTTCAGATTGGCTTCTTTCAATTAGTAACGGGTGTTGCTCCACATCTTTTCCATGGCTTGGCACTTCACTTCCGTTTAGCACAGAATAATGTTCTATCGCTTACATGGATCACAGATGGTTTTCCTATTGCTTGTTTTTAAAGACCTTGAGGTAGAAGGTACCGTGTTTACATCAGCTCTGGGTTCCATTTCCCTTTCTATAAAAAGTAGAAGATTCACATGTCTCATGCTATTTGATTGAAACACTGTCCATCACACTTGAATTTCTTAGGATTAACAGGTGCTGAGTCTCAGCTGGGACAAGACAACAGGCAGGTGGATGAGAAGGTCATAGGGTCCCCTGTGTCCAGCCTGTGACCGCCAGGTGAAGTGGTGGAGGTCTGCTCCGAGGGGAGTGTCCCCACTCGAGCTGGTCTTTGGGCTCACGTACCAGCGTTTCTGTGTTTGGCTTGGGGACCAAGCAAAGTCTTGCCGAAACTTAAGGAGCTGTGGGTCTTGGACAAACCCCATGCCCTCTCTGGGCCTTGGTTTGCTTATCCACAAATCAGTGGTTTCCAGGATCTCCTCTAACTCTGACGTGATGCGGTGTGGCCACATCAAAGCTAGCTTATTGCCGTAGCCTCCTTATCCCCATCCAGGCTGCCTCGGCTCCTTTGCTAGCCCCTCATGGAGACTGGCGTGAGACACAGGGTAACCCTACTTGGTGCTTATCGGCAGACAGCTCCTTGGTTCTCAGGCTTGCCCGCTCTGCGTCTGGCACATCTCTGAAATATCTGAGTGGGCTGGAAGGAAGGCAACTGGAGACAATTTTTTTTTTCCCGTGGGGATTCCCCCCTCCTCTTCCTGCGTCTTCATCCAGCTGCCGATGCTCAGGGCCCCTGACCCTGGGGCTAACTTCCCGCCCACTTCTCGTGACTCATACCTTTCATCACGTCTCAGAAGAGAGGCGCCTGTCACCTCCTTCTCCCTGAGGCTGGAAGGGCCTTGGGCAGAATCTGAGCTGGAACCCAGAGCAGCCGGCACCAGGAACCACCCTTGAGCAATTCATGAAGCTGGGCGGTCTGCTTCCAGCCGAGTCCTGGACCTTTCCTGCTTCCCAGCCCCGTTCCTCCCTTCCTGCTCGAAGCCTTCCAAAGAGGAAGGAAGACTTTCTCGCTTCTTTTGCCTCTGTCCTCTTTGAGACATGATTCTGAAGGACGCTGAGGATTCTTTGCTTCGGAGGGAAGAAGTCTGTGTTTTTCGCTGGCAGTGTGCAGCACGAACGGGCAGGCTCAGCGCTGGCCTTGAAATGCAGACCACCGGCGTCTCGCCTCCCTCCATGGGGGCTGACCCTTTTCCTGCGAGGCTTCCGGAGAGGGTCTTCGCTCAAAACCCAACCAGAGCCCTTGCCAATGTGCTTGGGGGAGGAAAGCTTACTTGACATCAGCCTTCCAGTGCATTCCTGTAATTACAGCTCAATGCTAAAGCGCTAAATGGTTATTATTATGAAGCCAGGGTGTTTGCTGCCAAGGCGATAGGAAAGACACCAACACGAGGTTTAGGGAAATCAAGGGTTTTTACTGGATTTGAGACTAAGGAGGGGAGGCGAGAACAAGAGATGGAGATCTTTAGTCATGTATGCAAAGGCGCCTTAGACTGGTGACAGCAGAGATGTAGAATGTACAAATACAGGTTCAGGTACCCATTTTCAAGGATTCTGGAATATATAGGCAGCTTCAATGTTGAAATGTATGCTTCCACAAACTCTTCGTGGAATTTTCACCCAAAGACGTCTAGTGAAATCTGGGTCGCTCCTCCCCAAAAGGACCTCTTGGCCTGTGGTCAGATCATTCTCGATTCCAGCCCACACTTTCCCTGTTGGCGCCTGCATCGCTGCCTGGTGTTTCCAACCCTGGGAATGTTGAACCCAGGACAAGAGCTAGCGCACAGGAATGGGAGACGGGGGACAGCGTGGAGAACGGAGAAGGGGGCGTGGGAAGGATGGGGAAAGGACCGGGAGCTGAAATCAAGCTCGGAGGGAAGCTGAGGCCGAACCAGTTGAGGTTGTTTTTCCTAAGAGGGACCATCCGAGCAGCAGGAGGGAGATGTGTTCTAACCGCCGAGATGCCTGGAGTTTCTGTTTGCGCCGCTGCTCCCCTTAGCTTCCTGTGAGCGGATTCATCTCATGGTGGGGAGCAAGCAGGCGCTGATGAGCTAATGCTCCCAGGAACTCGGAAGGAGGGCCCGCCTTTCCTGCCAGGGCAGCGTCTGGATCTTTGGAGGACTGGTTTTGAAGAAGGGCCGGAGTCAGGTTTGATGCAGCATAGCCAGGCAACAAACACACTGCCCTGCTCAGAGGCCGTGACGTGTCTCCGTCCATCTCCGAGCATCTTCTCTCTCCTTCCTTCCCCGCTTGGCACCGTTCGTGCGTTTTTGGTGCTGACTGGAGGGAGCTGATGGTGACGGTCCAGGCATGTTGAGATTCTTCCCAGGAGCCCTTTGTTGCCGTGGTCAAAGCAATGCTTCTGCCTGAGTGAGGGGCTAGGGTTGGGGGGCCCCGGGCTGGGTGGAAAGGGCCCTGGGTGAGGTCAAAGCAGAGGACGCCTGTTAACAAGGGTCGGAGGTCAAATACTGGGAGGTGGC
This sequence comes from Bos mutus, assembly GCF_027580195.1. NCBI lineage: Eukaryota > Metazoa > Chordata > Mammalia > Artiodactyla > Bovidae > Bos > Bos mutus. The sequence goes on along the minus strand of NC_091635.1, from coordinate 4,627,938 downwards.
ATCCAGAGAGCCAGAGGTAGGACACTTCGGAAAGGTTCGGGATGCCGTAATGGTTGAGATGGCACCTCGTTTAGGACGAAGCCAAGGGTGCCTGGGGCAGCCGTGGGGGCAAGCTCACGGAGGCCGGGCTTTCCTTCACGATTGCATTTGCGGATGGGTGAAGGGGTCAGAGGGAAGGTGGGCAAGTCCTCGTCTCCCTTGTTTCCTTATAAAGGGAGGCAGAGGGCTAAATGACATGGCACATGGGAAGTTCCCAATACAGTGCCTGATACTTTATCAATATTCAATACATTAGCTTTCAGGGTTATGTTTTATTAATAAATAATTGTTACTAATAAAAACTAGTTGGCTGTTGGGCTCAGGTGTGCAAAATAATAGGTTCTCATTAGTTATCTCTTTTTTCTACATGGTGTCAGTACATAATATCAATAGTGTGTATGTAGGCGCTTTCTTAAGATAGAAAACACCTGAGTAGGTTAACAGGCTACGAGGTGAAGTCAGTAGAGAGAGAGAGAAATAATGAATGTGGGAAACATTGAGGGAGGTATGGAAGAAATGTGCGTGAAGTTGTGGACTCACCTGCGATGGAAGGAAGGTCTGGTTTGTATTCGAGATGCGAGGAAGGAAGTAGCAGTACAGGTAGGTTAGGTTCTGAGTGAGGAAGTTAAGAGCTGATTGTTAATTTTTTTTTCCAATGAAATAAGAAGCGGGGTCATCGCTGTTGGGAAAGATGGCAGCAGGGGCTGAAATGTTGACAGTGTTGCTAGGAGAACGAGGGATGGGACTGATCTGAAAATGAGGGATGGGCGAATTGCTGAGCACCATGAAGGACTCAGCCAGGATGGGCTCTCGGCTTTGTCCTCCTGCCCACGTGCGGGGTCTGTGAGCAGTTCTCTGGCCTTGCCCAGCCGTCAGGAAGTGGGACCAAAGCAGACCTTTGGTTGGCCAGGTCCACGAGTGGGGTTGGAAGTGGAAAGACGAGCAGCGTTGCTTTTGTTACTGGCAGAGAGTGGCCATAGCCAAATGGGCTTAACGGGGAAGCAAATGACACCAGGAGGGAGGTGAAAAACTGGGAGAAGAGGGAGGTGCCCAGGCTTTGGAGAACATGATGAGGTGAGAGAGTGGGCAGAGAGCAAAGAGCTGGAAAGATAGGGCGTAGTGCCAGAGACCTCAGGCTTTAGAATGTCAGATGGGGGACTGCTCTGGGCGATGGCAAGTCCAGGATGTGGCCAGAAGAGTGGGTTGGGTGGTGAAGAGCAAAGATAGTGAAAAGACACTGAAATGGAGCTCCAGGAGCCAGAAAGCTCTAGTGTCCACTGGGCAAGGACCCCCTCTGGGATGGCTGAAGGGTTTGTCCGAGAAAGACCTATAGGGCATGAGAGTGAAGGACCCGAGAACTCAGAAACCAACCTCATCTGAGCGAAGATAACACCCTGACTCTGAAGTCAGGGTTCTTGATAACACGGTCTCCTGGGCCAGCAGGGAGGGTCCTCATTCTGTTCCGTCTCCTTGCCCACTTCTGCCCGGCCACTGGCCGGGGGACCAGTGCTGGTTTTTAACAGCAAAGGGGCACAGCTGGCTATTTCCAGCATACAGAGAAGTGGAAACTTCGACCAGAGCATCAAGGCTTTGCCCAAAATGACACCCCTGTGGTCCTGACCTCAGTCAGTCACTTCATCTCTCCCGTCCTCCCCACTTGGCTCCCACTTTTGCGTTTAACCTATTGCAGCAAAGCTGGGTCAACATGGGCCTCCTCCTCACACGCCCTCCGGAGATTTGGCATTTAGATTTGATACAGGGACCTAGAGGGAAATTTTCCACCTTGGCAGAGGGGTATAAAAATCAGGAGGGAGTGTTTTTCCTGCACAGCAACAAGAGGAATCAAATTGACTTCTTTCTCTCGTCCAACTCTCTTGCTATTTATGTAGATGTAATGGTTCCATAAAAATACCTTTTGCTCAGAAAAAGCCATCTCTTAACCCAAAGCATCCCAAATCGCTATATTTTTAATTATAGTAATAGATATGCTTGGATCTCTTTCCACTTCCACTTAGAAAAAAGTGATCTATCAATGCATATATGTCCCACCTTCCTAGGTGTGACTCATTGGAAAAGATCCTGATGCTGGGAGAGACTGAGGGCAGGAGGAGAAGGGGGCAATGGAAAATGAGATAGTTGGATGGCATCACTGACTCACTGGACATGAATTCAAGCAAACTCCGGGAGATGGTGAAGGACAGGGAAGACTGTTGTGTAGCAGTCTATGGAGTTGCAAAAAGTCGGATACAACTTAGTGATTGAACAACAACAAAATTAAAAGTTAGTTTAAAAAAAGAAAAAGGATCAGGTCCTGAGATCCCTGGATTTCATGTTGGCTTTACCATTAGCTGTACGGCCTCAGGTAAATCTTCAAAACTCTCTGAATCCCAGTTTCTTTACATGAAAATAAAAGGAAATCATAACTCCTTTATTCAGTTGTCAGGAAGATTAGATTTGATTGCATGCAGCCAGGTAACTGAAATGTAGAAACACATCAATTAAGGGAAGATCCTCAATTCCCATCCGCGTAGACGTCCATCCACCCATCTTCTGCTCTCAGGGCATGTGCTTCTGAGATGTTGAACTAGTTAAGACATGCTTCCCAAAGCTGTGGATCAGCTTTTTTGCTCGGTACAAATTAATCTGGAATGGGTTTCATGACCAGGACCCATGCTCTGAAAACAGTGATTAGTTCAGATGCCCATGTGGGTTTTTGGAGAGAAGGTTTTCTATAGAGCGTAGTCCATCACGTCACTAGAAAACCATTTGGTTAAGAGCTCAACAAGAAGATCCTCTTTCCTGACAGTAGGGCAGGGGAGGCGGTGGCCAGGAGCCTCAAATATGAAGAAAAGAACCAGGACTGGAACTTACTTCAAGCACTCACCGTGTTCTAGGCACTGTGCTAGCTGCTTTCTAGTTTTAACATTTTAAAGGTATTTAATAACATTCCTTTAAGGAATTGGAGAAGTGGGAATCCTGGAGAAAAGGAATTCCAGATATTCCAGCTTTTAAACTACCTTTGAGTTTTAAAATATGAGTACAGATTGGTTTTTTCAGAGTTGTTTTCTGCAAACAGAATGAAAGGAACAGGGATCACCATAGGGGGCCGTGACCCAGGGCCATCTCTGACCAACAATAGACCATAAGTCTGAAGAAATCAGGGATCTCCAACTGTTTGGCTCATCCTTGCACAGTGCTTAGCAGATGATTGGTGATCTATACGGGATTTGATGTCCAGAGCTGCAGCAGCCATTTGGTGACCATGAGGACAAGGGAAGAAAATTTCAAGGGAGGTGACCCAGAGCCCTAACACATCTGAACTGCCAAATTAACCCACTCAGTGACCATCTGTCTTCATCCCTCTTGCTTTATGCATAAATGTCTTCAGTTCGCAGTCATCTTTCCCCTATGGCTGTTTTTCTAAATGCATGGCCAGAGAGATCCTAGTTGACCCAGTCTCTAAATGTGAGCTTGGAGAGGTCACCGTCTCGGCTGGGTGATCACAACCACACTCTTGATGGAACAGCACTTCATGAGAATAATGGCAGCCGCCTGTTTCTCAAGGCTATGCTGTGAAATCTGCCGGGACCCCTGGGCTGACCTCTCCCACTTTGAAACTCTCTCTTTGCATGTGAGAGCCGAGTTCCCCACAGTGCGGGTGGCAGAGAATGAGCCTGGCAGTTTTGTGTTTGGTTTGTCAGGGTGCCACGTGGCGCTGGGTGCCAGGGCCATGTTATGTGATCTGAGCCATCTAGCTGACCTGCCTGTTGCTATGGCTCATGAGTGAGGAGCATAGCTGACATTCTTCCCCTCCTGGAGAATTCTACACAGAAAGACACCTGCCCCGGTCCTCTGGGCATTTCCTCATTCCTTTTTCTGCTGAATCTGCCATCTCTGAAACCTAAGCTGGGCTTGGGGTAGGGGAGGGAGGGGGCTGTGGTGGCGGGCAGGAGAGCATCAGTGTGTTCTGAGGTTTTACTAGCCAATCATCAGACAAGACCGTGGATTTCCATAAGCATTCAGGTCAGAGTTGGGGGAGCATTTGTGACTTTGGTGTGAGTACATCTGTGTTGCCTGGAGATCAAGAAGTTCAGTTCTGGGGCTTCCCTGGTGCTCCAGCAGCTAAGACTCTGAGCTTCCAATACAGGGGGCCTGGGTTCCACTCCTGCTCAGGTCACTAGACCCGCAGGCTGTGGTGAAGATCAAAGACCCTGCATTCTGCACCTAAGACCCAGCATAGCCAAATAAGTGAATACATAAAAATAAATATTTAAAAAAGGAGTTCAATTTCAATTCCTCAAACGTGTCACCCTCATATGGGGCTGGTTGTCTGGGAAGAACCATCTCTTTCCAGTAACCACTGAATCTCCTCTAAGTCAATTCAGTTGTATCCGATTCTTTGCGACCCCATGGACTGTAGCCTGCCAGGCTCCTCTGTCCATGGGATTCTCCAGGCAGGAGTACTGGAGCAGGTTGCTGTGCCCTCCTCCGGGGGGATCTTCCCGACCCAGGGGTTGAATCTGCGTCTCCTGGGTTGGCAGGTGGATTCTTTGCCAGTGCAGCACCTGGGAAGCCCTCCCTATCCCGTAGTGACTCTTTTTCCCCTGTGTGGTGAATAAACATGTTTTCTCATGTGGGAAGGCACTTTGAGACTCAGCAACTATTCATTCCATTTCCCACCACACTTTGGAATTATTTATGTAGGTCAGGTGGACTCATGGATTCTCATTTTTCCTAGTCATGAGCTGTTCTGTCATGGGCTTCCCAGGTGGCACCTGGGAAGATCCCCTGGAGGGGGATGATCGGGGAGATCCCCTGGAGGAGGGCATGGCAACCCACTCCAGTATTCTTGCTGGAGAATCCCAAGGACAGAAGAGCCTGATGGGCCACATCCATGGGGTTGCAAAGAGTCGGACATGACTGAATCGACTTAGCACCCACAGCTCATTCCGTCATTAATTTTTGTCTCTCAAATGATCTCAGATTTGGCAAGTGGGACCGCCTTCAAGCTGACTTGAGGCCCTTTTGAGATGTCCTCCTTATGTTTTGAGTACTTTCTTTATTTATGGCAGAACAGAGTGGTCCACGCTCGCCTCCTACTTTCCCTGCCCAGCTCTGAAATCGGTGATTCCTTCAAGGATCCTGGGTCCCTTTATTGGAAAATAGTATGCGGGTCTGGGAATGTCCTCGTCACTTCTAGGGTGTTGCTTCTCCCAGACCATCTCAGTGGGAGATGTGTGCACACACACACACGTGCAAGAGTTCACAGCACTCGTGAGAGTATGTACTCAAATCTACATCCCTCTTTATTTCTGCATCCCTCTCCATCTAGTGAAAACCACACGTTTCATCATCTCCACTTTCAGTCCAACACCACAGGGTTCATTCTTGTTTTCTCCCATTCTGCACTTGTAGCTCTCTTTGCCAACAGGGAGAAATTTGGCTTCTGTTGTCTTGATGACAGTTAACCATTTGATCAATCCCTTCATGTACGACCCAGATCTTATCGCGACTGCCACTCGTCCTCCTCCTAATGCTTCTTGATCTTGCTTCAGCTCCAAGGCCCCCACGATGACATGAGTTTCTCCTCTGGTGTCAGTTCGGTCGCTCAGTTGTGTCCAATTCTTTGTGACCCCATGGACTGCAGCACCCCAGGCCTCCCTATCACCAACTCCCGGAGCCTACTCAAACTTGCGCCCATCAAGTCGGTGATTCCATCCAACCATCTCACTCTCTGCCGTCCCCTTCTCCTCCTGCCTTCAATCTTTCCCAGCATCAGGGTCGTTTCCAATGAGTTGGTTCTTGGCATCAGGTGGCCAAAGTATTGGAGCTTCAGCTTCAGCATCATTCCTTCCAATGAATATTCAGGGTTGATTTCCTTTGGGATGGACTGGTTGGATCTCTTTGAAGTCCAAGTGACTCTCAAAAGTCTTCTCCAACACCGCAGTTCAAAAGCATCAATTCTTCAGCATTCAGCTTTCTTTATAGTCCAGCTCTCACATCCATTCATGACTATTGGATAAACCATAGCCTTGACTAGATGGGCCTTTGTTGGTAATGTCTCTGCTTTTTAATATGCTGCCTACGTTGGTCATAGCTTTTCTTCCAAGGAGCAAGCGTCTTTTAATTCCATGGCTGCAGTCACCATCTGCAGTGATTTTGGAGCCCCCCATAATAAAGTCTCTCACTGTTTCCCTTGTTTCTGCATCTGTTTGCCATGAATTGGTGGGACTGGATGCCATGATCTTAGTTTTCTGAATGTTAAACTTTAAGCCAATTTTTTCACTCTCCTCTTTCACTTTCATCAAGAAGTTCTTTAGTTCTTCTTTGCTTTCTGCCATAAGGGTGGTGTCATCTGCATATCTGAGGTGATTGATATTTCTCCCAGCAATCTTGATTCCAGCTTGTGTTTCATCCAGCCCAGCGTTTCTCATGATGTACTCTGCATATAAGTTAAATAAGCAGGGTGACAATATACAGCCTTGACATAGTCCTTTCCCTATTTGGAACCAGTCTGTTGTTCCATGTCCAGTTCTAACTGTTGCTTCCTGACCTGCATACAGATTTCTCAGGAGGCAGTTCAGGTGGTCTAATATTCCCATCTCTTTAAGAATTTTCCATAGTTTGTTGTGATCCACACAGTCAAAGGCTTTGGCATAGTCAATAAAGCAGAAATAGATGTTTTTCTGGAACTCTCTTGCTTTTTTGATGATCCAACGGATGTTGGCAATTTGATCTCTGGTTCCTCTGCCTTTTCTAAATCCAGCTTGAACATCTGGAAGTTCACGGCTCATGTACTGTTGAAGCCTGGCTTGGAGAATTTTGAGCATTACTTTGCTAGAGTGTGAGATGAGTGCAATTGTGCACTAGTTTGAACATTCTTTAGCACTGCCTTTCTTAGGGGTTGGAATGAAAACTGACCTTTTCCAGTCCTGTGGCCACTGCTGAGTTTTCCAAATTTGTGGCACATTGAGTGCAGCACCTTCACAGCATCATCTTTTAGGATTTGAAATAGCTCAACTGGAATTCTATCATGTCCACTAGCTTTGTTTGTAGTGATGCTTCCTAAGGTCCACTTAACTTCACATTCCAGGATGTCTGGCTCTAAGTGAGGGGTCACACCATCCTGGTTATCTGGGTCATGAATATCTTTTTGGTACAGTTCTTCTGTGTATTCTTTCCACCTCTTCTTAATATCTTCTGCTTCTGTTAAGGCCATACCATTTCTGTCCCTTATTGTGCTCGCCTTTGCATGCAATATTCCCTTGGTGTCTCTAATTTTCTTGATGAGATCTCTAGTCTTTCCCATTCTGTTGTTTTCTTCTACTTCTTTGCGCTGATTGCTGAGGAAGCTTTTCTCATCTCTCCTTGCTATTCTTTGGAACTTTGTATTCAAATGGGTATATCTTTCCTTTTCTGCTTTGCTTTTCGCTTCTCTTTTTTCTCAGCTATTTGTAAGGTCTTGTCAGACAACCATTTTGCCTTTTTGCCTTTCTTTTTCTTGGGGATGGTCTTGATCCCTGCCTCCCATACAATGTCACGATGTCCTCCTGTATAGACACCCTCAACCTCTCTCAGGACCTGGGTCATCACAGCTCACCCCTGTCCTCTTAGTGTGGACAACTCCCCCAACGGCTTGTGCAATTCAGGATGAGAACTGGAAGAAGGAAAGGAAAACGTCGGGAAAGTCGTAACCAGCCTTGGCAGGGGCGATCTCAGCGGTCAGGGTGGATACAACTCTGTCAGCAGTTTGATCTATTCAGTCTGTCTCAGGAGGGTTATCTGTGGGGGTGTGGCTACATCCCGCTAAGATCACACGTGTCTTTTCTCTCTCTCATCTCTGCTTCTCTGCCTTGATGACACTGTGGATGCTCAGGGGCCGTGATCCAGACTTCCCAGGTCTGGGACTTCAGAGCCTCCTTCGGTGACATGAAGGGCACACACCTCCTGGGGAGCAGTGCCTTCTGCCCGCCCCTGCTTGATCTTTCCGCTCCCTGCCACCACCCTCGCAGGCTGAGTGCCCAGCTGTTCGCCCATCCCTCCCCCCGCAGAGGCCCCTCCAGCTGCTGTGACAAATGCCTGGGAGTCATGGGGCACAGGATCAGTGATGGGGGAGCCAAGGCCGGTCCTGTCCCCGGCTGGCTGGTCTCATGCCAGGGGGCCACATGTCCTTTATAGTCCCTGGGGCCAGCGTCATCCTGCAGAGGTCTGGCAGGAGTGGGGTCCCCTGTTCGGCACACTGAGGACGGCCCTCTCCTGACTCTGGTGGATTTGGGATTAGCCTGTGTGAGCAAAGGTCTTGTGACCCTGCCACCACCGCTCTTTCTGCTTTGTGACAGGTCAGGTCGCAGTGGCCCCCATCGCTCTGAGACACCCCCTTCACCCCTCTTCCCTGCATCCAGGCCCATGGCTTCTGCTTCTGTCTGGGGCATTTAGGGGAGGGGACGGAGAGGTGCACACTCGGGCTGATGAGCAGGCGGGGGGACACAGAGGAGGAGCCAGTGCTGAACAAAACCCAGTTCTCTCTTCCCCAGCACACGTGGGCACAGAGGGCAGCTTTGCACACCAAGGCTGGGCTTTCTGTGCCTCCCCAGGCCCTGTTGGGTTGGAACGTGACCTGGAGAATGGGGAGAGCTAGCTCTCTTCTCTGAGTCATGAGACAGAAGAACACGACTCCTTGGGGGCTTCTAAAGGCCAGAGCCGGACCCCTGAAAGATACGCCACAGAGAAGCACAGCATGGTGATGTTCCCACCTCACTCGCCATCCCATCCCTTCTGGGCTCCGAGATTCTTGAACGATGTGAATCCTTCCCCAGAGAACACAGCGGCATGGTCATAACTTGTTAAATACCATAATTAAAATAGTTCTCTTATTAACTTTGTGATAACGCTTTTTTCCTCCCTCCCTCCTCCTCCAAATTACACGTTAGCATTTTGTTAATTAAATTTCCAGTCCCAACAGAACTGCTTGCTGTTGCTATGAGTTGTACAGGGGGCCGTCTTCCTGGTGGGTGGGAGGGTGGACCAGCAGGTCGGACAGGTTTCCGTCTCTCTGACTGGAAGGCTTCAAGGAGGAAACAGGAGACAGCATCAAGAGTCGATGCCTACATAAGGTGCAAAGAAAAATAAGGGGCGCTCAGTTCAGTTCCTTGGACTGCAAGGAGACCAAACCAGTCCATCCTAAAGGAAATCAGTCCTGAATATTCACTGGAAGGACTGATGCTGAAGCTGAAACTGCAATACTTTGGCCACCTGATGAGAAGGGCTGACTCATTGGAAAAGGCCTTGATACTAGGAATGATTGCGGGGAGGAGGAGGAGACGACAGAGGATGAGATGGTTGGATGGCGTCACGGACTCAATGGACATGAGTTTGAGCAAGCTCCAGGGGACGGTGAAGGACAGGGAAGCCTGGTGTGCTGCAGTCCATGGGGTCGCAAAGAGTCGGACACGACTGAGTGACTGAACAACAACAGCTAAGTTGGAATTTCAGATGTATGATCAATAATTTTTTCGTGTGAAAGTGAAAAAAAGTGAAAGTGAAGTCGTTCAGTCGTGTCCGACTCTTAGTGACCCCATGGACTACAGCCCACCAGGCCCTCCGTCCATGGGATTTTCCAGGCAAGAGTACTGGAGTGGGATGCCATTGCCTTCTCCGTTAACAGCGGCTACATGTGAGTATATCCCAAACATTGCATGGGACATACTGATGCCCAAACTTCATTTGTTATTCCCGTGGATTTCAAACGTGGTGGGGCACCCTGTACTTACTCTGGCCATCTTACACCTACGTCGGCTCCCGGCTCCAGAGAAGGGAGGTCATCTCTTCTTTCAACCCATCTTGGCTCTTTAATTACTGAATTCACAATGGAGGTTGTTTTTATTGTTTTGGTCAGTTCCTTAATGCATGCACTAGAAACCTTACAGTGATGTGTTGTATGAATACTCTTTTGATGTCTATCATCAATCCATTGATCTATTAATCATTCAAAGAGTGTCTAAGATGCACCAGATGCTATGTGAGGTGCTAGACACAAGAGTCAAGGAGACATGGGCTTTGACCTCAAGGAGTTCACTGCTCAGAGCAGGGGTCCTAGGCATGGCCAAATCCAGCCTGCCGTCTTGTTTTAGAAATAAAACTTTATTGGAACACAGACATACCACCATCTCCTATTATAAATAAAACTTTATTGGAACACAGCCACACCACCATCTTGTTTATGAATAAAACTTTTCTGGAATACAGACTCACCCAATGACTTTACTATTGTTAGTGGCTGCTTTCACCTACCATGGCTCACTGAGTGGTGGTAATAGACTACATTCCAAAATAAAATATTTACTTTTAACTTTTACAAGGAAAAGTATGCTGACTCTTGACCTAGAGGAAGAGCTAATCAATGATGCATTAAGCAAGATGTAAGTCAAGTGCATGGGGATCGCAACGCAGGGAGCCCCAATGCGACTTCTGAGTACCAGTTGCAGGGAGCCTCCATGAGAGCTGGGCTTTAAAGGGGATGTGGAAGGGGCAGGGTGAAGGTGGGAAAAGATGGCCTCTTGAGGGTCTCAGAACACCAAGCATTGACAGGGTTTTACTGATGTAACCCACTGTAGGTACCCATCACTCCTAACAAACCACGGGCAGGCTCCCGGAGGGCAGGGGGCATGTTTTATTCTAGAGCAGTGGTTCGCAAAGGGGATGAGGTTGCCCTCAGGGACCTTTGGCCGTGTCCAGAGACAATTTTGGTTCTCACAACTTTGGGGAAAGTTGCTACTAGCAACTAGTGGGTAAAAGCTAAGGATGGAGCTAACCATCCTCTAACGCACGAGCTAGGCCCCACGACAAAGACATGTGTCCCCCGAACATCAACGGTGCTACCTTTGAGAACCCTTCCCTGTACCCCTGTGCCCAACATGGGGCTTGGCAAATAAAAGGGATATTTGGTAAAGTTGGTCGACTGGGGAAAAAAATGGATGTATTTCGGGAACAGTGAGAAGTTTGGCGTCATCAGTGAGTAGGCTGTAGGAATGGAATGTTGGATTGGGGTTGCAACAGGCAGGGGCTGACACGACGGGGTTTTAGTTTATTCTAAAGGCAGGATGAGTACCAGGGAGGCCCTTGGCCCAGGACAGGGGCGCGATGAGGAGGGCACCTCGCAGAGTTACACGGACGGCAGCACGGGGAAGAGATTGGCGCAAGAAGACCTGCCAGGTGACCTCAATTGCGGCAGTGCCAGTGGGAAGAGGGAGGGGGAGGTGATTTTGGGCAAGCCTAGAAGGTAGATGCAGCAGGATTTGGGTGCATGGAGCAAGAGGGAGGGTCATGAAGGCACTTGTTTGAGCAATTACAACACGGTCTGAGGTCAGGGCTGTGGGAGGGTAGACCAGATGCATGCATGGTGGGGGGACGGTTGGATTAGCTCATTTCAGGGTAAATCCATAAAACAGCTTTAAAAATCCCTATATTCTAGATGCCAAAGTCAATCACATTTTTTTTTAATTCATCCTTTACCACTATTTATTTCCTCTTCGGTCTGGCAACAGGATAAGCCCAGAGAAGGGGGCAGAAGTAGAAGTGAAAGTCGCTCAGTCGTGTCTGACTCTTTGTGACCCCGTGGACTGTACAGTCCATGGAATTCTCCAGGCCAGAATACTGGAGTGTGTAGCCTTTCCCTTCTCCTGGGGGTCTTCCCAACCCTGGGATCGAACCCAGGTCTCCCGAATTGCAGGCGGATTCTTCACCAGCTGAGCCACAGGGGAAGCCCAAGAATACTGGAGTGGGTAGCCTATCTGTTCCCCAGCAGATCTTCCGACCCAGGAATTGAACTGGGCTGTCCTGCTTGTAGGCAGATTCTTTACCAACTGAGCTATCAGGGAAGCCCAGAAGTAGAAGTTGGTTTAAACCAACAAATATTTATGTGCTGAGCACCAGAGTCACTTTTCGCTGGGGATTCTGGACAAGTGACAGCTGTGTCCATCTTAGCCTTGATGCCTAAATAAGACAGCTCATGATGCCCTGGTAATGGCACGTCCCCGGGGGTCTAGGTGTGTGCTGTGCTCAGCCCCAGGGAGCTCCTGAAGCCAGAGTTGAATCCAGTCCTCTCCTTGACTTTTGAGAGGACCCAGCACAGGATGCAGAGTTCTGCAGATACCTCAGCGCCCTGCGGAGCCACACCGAGCAAAGAGGCTCCCCTCTAAGCCTGTAGGCTCCTCGCTGTCTGACCCCAACCATCTACCCTCGATTCAAATTACAAGTAGGATTGGAAGCCAAGAGCCAGCCAAATGCATCATGGTTCCCGCTAAGGAGATAAACCAAGCTGCCAGCCAGCAGGGCTTGGCTACAAAAGCCCATGAAGCTGCAAACTTATCCCGAGAAGGTGATTTGGGGTGTTTGTTTCTACATGCAGCCTCTCTCCCTGCAGATGCTACGTGTTTCTTCAAGTGCTTTTATACGCGTAGATGAGCGCTGTTGTTGGCGATGTCTTCTGCGAAGCTGTAAGTTGCATGCAACTGGCTAATCTCACTGGCTTCACTTAAGATAAGGGCACCACCATTGGTTTGGTCTTCATTAAGTTTAACTAGCCTGGTTCTCTCCTGGAGCCGCAGAAGGCACTGGTTAGTTGAGATAGTACTTTTATTTATGTATTTATTTTTTAAAACTTTTTATTTGGATTTGGGGTGTGTGTGCGCATGCTTAGTCACTCAGTCATGTCCAACTCTTTGCAACCCCATGGATTGTAGCCCAGCAGGTTCTTCCATCCATGGGATTCTCTAGGCAAGAACACTGGAGTGGGTTGCCATGCTCTTCTCCAGGGGATCTTCTTGACCCAGGGATCGAACCCAGGTCACCTGCATTGTAGGTGATTCTTTACCATCTGAGCCACGTATAGCTGATTAATAAACAAAGTTGTGATAGTTTCAAGTGAACAGTCAAGGGACTCAGTCATACATACACTAGTATCCATTCTCCCCCAAACTCCCCTCCCATCCAGGCTGCTATGTAACACTGAGTGGAGTTCCCTGGGCTATACAGCAGGTCCTTCTTTGTTATCCATTTTAAATACAGCTGTGTGTGCATGTCCATCCCAAACTCCCTACTATCCCTTCCCCCTTGTTCGTCCCCTAAGTCTGTGAGTCTCTTCTGTTTTGTGAGTTCATTTGTATCATGTCTTTAGATTTCACATATAAAGGATGTCATATTTAATACAATATTTCTCCTTCTTTTTCTGAGTTTCTTCACCCAGTATGACAGTCTTTAGGTGAGATGCTACTTTTATAAATGAATAGCCTTGGTCCAAAATGGTCCTGTGAGGCAGGATGGGTAAGGATCACCGGCTCGTCTACTCCCAACTGTGCGGACAGCTGCCCTCTTCATCACAGTCTGGCCTCAGCCCTCAGCACACACTTGGGGCGGCAGCTGCTTGATGTTCCTGTGACAGGCATGGGGGAAACTTGTGGAGGGGAGCGCTGGCACCTCTTCTCAGCAGAGGAGGCTATGTCTGGGGTCCTGGGAGCAGCTGGGCTCTGGGTTGTGAGCTGCGCGCTTAGAGATGCAGGAGTTCTTGCTGTTGGCTATTTTGTAGATGTGAGTAGACACTGAAATCCAGAAACCTTGGGAAGAGTTGCCTATTTTCTGCATCAGTTGCAAAGTATTATATAATATAGGATGGATAAACAACAAGGTCCTACTGGAGAGCACGGGGAACTATATCCAAAGACCTGTGATAAACCATAATGGAAAAGAACATGAAAAATGGTATATGTGTGTATATATGTGTAACTGAATCACTTTACTATACAGTAGAAATCAACACAACCTTGTAAATCAACTATACGTCAATAAAATAAAAATTTTTTTAAATAAACATTCTTTAAAAAAAGAAGAAAGCTTGTGATTATAGAGGAATTATGAAGCAATCCATGAACCTTCATTTTTTCAGGCAAAGTATAATTACAGGGCTTCATTTCCCAGAAGATTCAGATGGACATCAAGGGCTCAATTCAGAATACATTTTGCCATACTCTTTTTTTTTTCTTCGTGAATTACATCTTCCTATGTTTTCTGAAACACAGAATATAAAAACACAAGCTCTTTTTCATATTTATTTAAAAATCTATTATATCATTTTGAAATGAAATATGGATAGGCTTTGTATTCATATCAAGTGTTGTAAAATATATTTTTGCTACTACATGAAGTCATAAAATATGGGTAATAAAAAGTAAAGGGGCTTCCTTGGTGGCTCAGGAGTCAAGAATCCACCTGCCAGTACAGGAGACTTGGGTTCAATCCCTGGGTCGGGAAGATTGCCTGGAGAAGGAAATGACAACCCACTCCAGTGTTCTTGTCTGGGAAATCCTATGGACAGAAGAGCCTGGCGGGCCACAGTCCATGGGGTCACAAAGAGTTGGACATGGCTTAGTGACTAAACCACAGCAATGAAAGACGAAAGAAAAGCTCATAAAGAAAAGAGTTTCCCATTCTCTATCTTATCTTACAGTCACTCATCGATTCATCTGTATTCTCTATATTCCCTGTCTTATTAATGCATCCATATTCTCCGTCTTACAGTCACTCATCAATTCATCTGTATTCTCTATATTCCCTGTCTTATTAATGCATCCATATTCTCCGTCTTATCACATAATTCATCTGTATTCTCTATATTCCCTGTCTTATTAACGCATCCATATTCTCCGTCTTACAGTCACTCATCGATTCATCTGTATTCTCTATATTCCCTGTCTTATTAACGCATCCATATTCTCCGTCTTACAGTCACTCATCGATTCATCTGTATTCTCTATATTCCCTGTCTTATTAATGCATCCATATTCTCCGTCTTACAGTCACTCATCGATTCATCTGTATTCTCTATATTCCCTGTCTTATTAATGCATCCATATTCTCCGTCTTACAGTCACTCATCAATTCATCTGTATTCTCTATATTCCCTGTCTTATTAATGCATCCATATTCTCCGTCTTACAGTCACTCATCGATTCATCTGTATTCTCTATATTCCCTGTCTTATTAATGCATCCATATTCTCCGTCTTACAGTCACTCATTGATTCATCAAACGTCTGTTGTCCTTCCCTGTGTGGGGGGCAGGCTCCATGCTTCCTCCATGAAGTATGTTGGCTTCCTGGGCGATCCTGGGTGAGGTCACTGTCATTTCGGTAGCAAAGCTCTGGATGGGAGTCAGGAGACAAAATCTGCCTTCTCCAGGTGATCGTGAGCCAGTCTCTTCCATCCTAAGAAGGTACGTTTCTCCCCCGAGCTTCCTGGCATCTCCGATGCCCCCTTTCTGTTCTAATGGCGGGGAGGACTGGATTCGTGTGTCTGGACAAACCTAGTCTTCCTGTCTCCCCATCAAGGGTGAGGAACAGATGAAAGGGGGATGAGGGACACCAAGAGAAAAACAGACAAAATGCAGAAAGCTCGTGACTTCCTGCAGGGAGCTGAGCCGCCAGGTTTGAACTTGAGCGCTGCAGTGCCCGTGCTCCCTGGCTGCCACCCGATGGTGCAGTCTGGACGGGTGTTCTCTGTCAAGTCAGCGACTGTGGCTCAGAGCGAAGACCGACTCACATACACATCGCCTTGGCAACGTTTGGGTAAACCCGCTCAGAGGCCAGAGGCTACGGGACCGCTTCCTTTCTTCCTTTTTTCTTTCCTCTCTTAACACTAGCCGAAGGTAAAGAGCGGTTGAGCTGGGTTAACTCCCTCCTTCTGAAAAAGATTTCTTACCTAGGGATATATTTGGCTCTGAAATTGCCGGTGAAAATTCATCTAAGACGTCAGCCCAAGGCATTCTGGGGTCTTCAACTTTTACTGATAACTGGAGGGTGGAGCTGATGACTTGGTTGGATCCGGGGACACCTAAGTGGCCTTTCGACCATGTAGCCAGCATCTGAGCCATTGCCTACCTAGAGCCCCAGGATCCCACACCACCAGGATGCTGGAACCTCAAAATGGGCTTCCTCCAGAGGGGCCCAGAGCTGATGCAGGAAGCAATCTCACACCCCCATCCCCTCCAGAGGTTGACACTAGAAACTCCAAGAACTTATTTATAAAGCATCGAGTCTCTTGGACTCCCCTGGCTGTTTTATTTTCTTGCTTTTCTGACTTGGACCTTGAGGTTGCATGCTTGAAGCATCAAGCTTACCTGGGGGCCAAAAAATTCATCCAGTAAATACAGAGA
This sequence comes from Bos mutus, assembly GCF_027580195.1. Lineage (NCBI taxonomy): Eukaryota > Metazoa > Chordata > Mammalia > Artiodactyla > Bovidae > Bos > Bos mutus. Next base: position 4,611,696 of record NC_091635.1, on the reverse strand, counting down.
TAAGGGTGTCCCAGGTGTTCTGCCTGCCAATGTGGGAGATGCAACACAGGTTCGATCCCTGTGTTGGGAAGATCCCCTGGAGAAGGAAAGGGCAACTCGCTCCAATATTCTGGCCTGGAAAAGCCCATGGACAGAGGATCCTGGCGGGTTACAGTCCATGGGGTCGCAAAGAGCTAGACATGAGCGAGTGAGTGAACATGCATATACACACACAAACACAGCTTAGGGCTTTCTGGAGCTCAGCTTCTAAAGATGGGTGGGCAGTCTCTACACAATGTGAGAATCTCATTTTCTCGATTCCCTGAGCACTACAGTTTCCATGTGGTAAGGGGTCCACAGCTGCAGTTGGAACTGGTGGGGCAAAGGCTTCACTCTGCACTTCCTCCCAATGTATGGGTAATAGAATTTAAACTCTTTCACTGATTGGGACAACTATAGGATATTCTTTTCCAAAGATAAAACATCTGAAAAACTACAGCCTCTGTGGATATGAGCCTTACCTTTGCAACAGACAGGTACCTAGACATCCTAGTGTGTAGGTGTGGAACACTTCCAGTGGGACGTTTTTAAAGACATTCAAGGAGCTCATGGGAGGAAATCCTTGGTGATTCCTCTCTAAAGTTCATTGCTTCATTTCTTCTTTCTGTTACCCAGATTTTTCTGCCTTGGGTTATCTTAGAATACTGTGTCCTATAGCTTAGAACAGGCATCCAAGGTCAGTGGTAAAGAATCTGCCTGAAAATGCAGGAGATGAAGGAGATGAGGTTCAATCCCTGGGTCAGGAAGATCTCCTGGAGGAGGAATGGAAACCCACTCCAGTATTCTTGCCTGTGCAATTCCATGGACAGAGGAATCTGGTGGGCTACAGTTCACAGAGTTACAAAGAGTCGAACATGACTGAGCAACTGAACACGCACAGCTTAGACAAACAAAAAATGGGCTTAGTCTGGGTAAAATTCAGAACTCAAAGGTCTTTGGCACCTCCATACCTCTCCTTTTGAGATCTGCTTAGCATTTTGGGGATGTGCGGACATCCTTTGTTTTGGACTCTAAAGTTACTTAAGTCATATTTCTTCTTTATGAATCAAATGCCCTTGTCAGAATTTTTTTTCCTGTATTTTAGAAGGTTCTATAGCACAGAGCACAGTATACTCAAAGCTATGGTTTTTCCAGTAGTCAAGTATGGTTGTGAGAGTTGGACCATAAAGAAGGCTGAGCACTGAAGAATTGATGCTTTTGTACTGTGGTGTAGGAGAAGACTCTTAAGAGACCCTTGGACTGCAAGGAGATCAAACCAGTCAATTCTAAAGGAAATCAATCCTGAATATTCATTGGACTGAGGTTGAAGCTGAATCGCCAATACTTTGGCCACCTAATGCAAAGAGCCAACTCACTATAAGAGACACTCTTGAGAAACTGTATGCAGGTCAGGAAGCAACAGTTAGAACTGGACATGGAACAACAGACTGGTTCCAAATAGGAAAAGGAGTACGTCAAGGTTGTATATTGTCACCCTGCTTATTTAACTTATATGCAGAGTACATCATGAGAAACGCTGGGCTGGAGGAAGCATAAGCTGGAATCAAGATTGCTGGGAGAAATATCAATAACCTCAGAAATGCAGATGACACCACCCTTATGGCAGAAAGTGAAGAAGAACTAAAGAGCCTCTTGATGAAAGTGAAAGAGGAGAGTGAAAAAGTTGGCTTAAAAATCAACATTCAGAAAACTAAGATCATGGCATCTGGTCCCATCACTTCATGGCAAATAGATGGGGAAACAGTGGAAACAGTGTCAGACTTTATTTTTTTGGCCTCCAAAATCACTGCAGATGGTGATTGCAGCCATGAAATTAAAAGGTGCTTACTCCTTGGAAGGAAAGCTATGACCAACCTAGATAGCATATTCAAAAGCAGAGACATTACTTTGCCAACAAAGGTCCATCTAGTTAAGGCTATGGTTTTTCCAGTGGTCAGGTATGGATGTGAGAGTTGGACTATAAAGAAAGCTGAGCACTGAAGAATTGATGCTTTTGAACTGTGGTGTTGGAGAAGACTCTTGAAAGTCCCTTGGACTGCAAGGAGATCCAACCAGTCCATTGTAAGGGAGATCAGGCCTGAGTGTTCATTGGAAAGACTGATGATGAAGCTAAAACTCCAATACTTTGGCCACCTGATGTGAAGAACTGACTCATTGGAAAAGGCCCTGATGCTGGGAAAGATTGAAGGTGGGAGGAGAAGGGGACGACAGAGAATGAGATGGTTGCATGGCATTACTGACTCAATGGAGATGAGTTTGAGTGAACTCTGGGACTTGGTGATGGACAGGAAGGCCTGGTGTGCTGCTCTCCATAGGGTCACAAAAAGTCAGACACAACTGAGAGACTGAACTGAATTGAACTGAACTGATGCTGGGAAAGACTGAAGACAGGACGGGAAGGGGATATCAGAGGACAAGATTGTTGAATGGCATCACCGACTCAATGGGCATGAGTTTGAGCAAGCTCTGAGAGATGGTGAAGGACAGGGAAGCCTGGCGTGCTGCAGTCCATGGGGTCACAAATAATTGGACACAACTGAGCGACTGAATTGATACAAGAGGAGAAACTCATCGTGGGGCCTTGGAGCTCAAGCAAGATCAAGAAGCATTAGGAGGAGGACGAGTGGCAGATCCCCTGAAGGAGGGCATGACAACCCACTCCAGTGTTCTGGCCTGGAGAACCCTATGGATAGAGGAGCCTGGCGTGCTGCAGTCCGTGGGGCTGCAAAGAGTCAGACACATCTGAGAGACTGAACAACAAGTAGCACAGAGACTCCTAAGAACCCAAGATTTTCTATAACCACCTTTAACATATGTTGACCCCTACTTGTTTGAGACATTCAAATTTTTTTTTTTTTTCATTTTTTTGGCCATCTCTGATAACAAACCCCCTTTGACTACTCAGTCTTTAGTCAGCAACTTTCCAGGAAGAAGTAACCGAGGCCAACAGTGGGAGACCTTGAGGAGAATGGGCAGGGAGGGCGTAAACCCACTGCAGTCTGGAGAGCGTCTTCCATCTCCAGGTCTGTGTCAGTGTGGAACCTCCAGGGCCCTCCTAGCTTGGAGAACTAGTGCTATCTCTCCCTGGCCTTGCCTGGGCTCCAACCAGTTTTCACAGAACTCTGATCTTGGCAGCGTAGGCTTGGAAGCCAAAAGTAGACTCTTTATACTTTGATCCTTAAAGAAACTGGAACAAATCTCGTTGTTTATTAAAAAAAAAAAAAGGCAAGGGTGAGTTTCCCTGGGGTGTGGGGAGGATTGTGCTGGGAAAGAAGGCACATGGTCCAAGCAAAGGCTGCTGAGAAAAGTCTTCCAGTTGGATGGGGTTCCTACGTTTCTCCGGGCAAAGGGGAGATCTACTCGCAGATAAAAATCAGCTCATCACCCTCCGAGCAGCAGCTGGGCGGGCAGCCAGGTTGCAATGATTTCCTCACTTTTAAATTTGATTATTATTTCAGAGTTATTGGAAGCCTGTGATGCGTTTGGCTCAGCAGCCAACACGCAGAAGGAGGAGGCGGCCTAGTGGGATTCATGCTTTCCTCTTCGCTTTTTCCATTTTTCATCAACATCAGCATCTCACTAGTTAAAAGACGCTGAAAAAATCTCATGGGATCGCCATAGAGCCACCAAAATGGTACCCCCCTCGCTCTCCTCCCAGCCCCCAGGTCAAGTCGGCCTGCTCCTTGCTCTCACGCCCACCCCACCTCTTTCTGCATCTGTATCAACGAGATGAAGTGTCTATTTCATTTAAAATGACTCTAGGATGGATGGTTTTCTATTACTGCCTGGAAACAAACCATCCCGGTGATTACCATGGCATTTTAACTTGAAAGAGAAGAGAAAAGGTTTGGGACGGCAGACATTCTCTTTTCCTATTTGCTTTTAATATTTATTGGGCGCTACTGTCTGTCGGACTCAATGTGCTATGAATTATCTAGCTCACTCCTCTAACCTCCTTACGAGACAGGCCCCTGTTATTGGCCCCATTTGACGAATGTGGAAAGAGGCTGGGAAAACTACAGGGGCTCCCTGAGCCGGAAAGTCCACGTTCATCTCTCATCAAGTCCCCGGATGAACCACTTGGCGTCCTGCGTCCTGTGCTTCTGAACTTTGGTCCGAGCCTGACGTTCTAAAATATCAAAAGTCGATGGACGAGTTTTCGGGAACTGAATTAAAACTCTGGTTTGCAGAAATGTTTATAATTAGTGGCTGACACGTCAAGCATCTTGAAGTTGAAAGCATCCATTTAAGGATGCACGCTTATGTTTTATTTTTGCTTCTGAGACCAAACTGGAGCTCTCTTATCTTCACGTTGGAAAAGACCATTGGAAAACCAAGTTGTCTTGGGATAATCTCAGCGCCGTGCATCCAGGGATGGAGTAGCTGGTTGGCTTGTTGAGCAAGCTATCCGAAGGTGGGATAATCTCACCCAGTGGATCCAAGATGGCACACGTGTTGGTGACCCTCCGGGAGATTACTAGTCCTGGTACTCCCTGCGGGTGGCTCTGATGAGGAATTGTTTCACCCCCACCCCCTCCGTTTGCCCATTAGAGAAGCTCAGGATGAAACAATCTGGATATGAGTAAGTGCTATAGGGGTTTGCAAATGAAGCCAAGATTTTTGCAATTGGTTGCTGTTTTTTTTTCTTTGGGGCTAACAGTAGATTGTGGTTTATGGCCAGGTGCAGAGTTGTTTATAGACTGTTAGTGGAAGGAGAAGCCAGAGTAGAGGGAGCCGATGGCAAATACCATATCCTCCAGGGCCAGGAACCCCAACCTCTGGGATCTAACGCCTGATCATCTGAGGGGGAGCTGATGTAATAATAATAGAAATACAGTGCACGAGCAATGTGGTCATCCCCAAACCATCCCCCACCTGTGGTCCATGGAAAAATTGTCTTCCATGGAACCAGTCCTTGGGGTCCAAAAAGTTGGGGGCATTTCATGGATGGCTCATGGATGCCCCTGAGAAAGTTGAAGTAGAATATTTAAGTCAAGTTTCCATATAAATCACTCTGGATCTAGAAGAGATTTATCGTCAGGAGATGAGTCAGTCACATTGCTAGGTCCTGAGTTAGCACTGGGTAGCGCTGAAGCTGAAGCTCTAATACTTTGGCCACCTGATGTGAAGAGCTGACTCATTGGAAAAGGCCCTGATGCTGGGAAAGATTGAGGGCAGAAGGAGAAGGGGGCGGTAGAGGATGAGATGGTGAGATAGTATCACCGACTCAGTGAACATGAATTTGAGCAAGTTCTGGGAGGTAGCAGAGGACAGAGGGGATTGGAGGGCTGTGGACCAAGGGAATGCAAAGAGTCAGATACGACTTGGTGACTGAACAACAGCAACGACACTATTCAGTGGGATTTTAACAGAGGAACAAGTCAGATAGTAGGGAGCGGGGATGATTTCTTGTTTTCCAAAGGAGTAATAGATAATCATGACCTGGCAGGAGTTGTGGTGCCCATGGGGTCGATTCTAGGAGACCATTTCTGAAATAGCCCTTCGAAGCAAAAAGGTGTGTGCGTCACTGGGCTGAACTCAGGAGTCTAAGCGAGGCAGACCCTCAGGTTGATGACTGCACCCTGGCACGTCTGGAAGGTCCTTTGTCAGTTGACAGTGTCTGACAAAGGCACCCGTGACTCATCAGCTGTTGAGCGTCACTCTCGAAGCCTCCCCACCTCCCACTCGGCGTCCTTTCCAGGCCCTCATCAAGGGGACCAAAGACGCAGATGCGTACAGCAGATGATCTGGTCTAGGATGCAGATTGCACAGTAGTGCAAAGAAGCCACTCCAAGGGTGACCAAGTCTGGCTTCCTCAGCACCTCATCCCCTTGTCTGAGGGACCCAGTATGGAAGGAACGGTCCAGGGACCCAGGGAATGCAGAGCTGCTCGCCGCCTACGGGAATCATTCACAAGAGTATAGGTTTACTTCCAGAAGCTCCAGGAAGTTGGCTCAAATCCCTTCCTGCACTTCTTGAGAGCCAGGCCCTAGAAAATACGGGTGCACGTGTTCGAGAAGATATCAGGCATTTGCCCAGTTTTTTGTGCATTTTCGTTTTCCTTCCACAGATGCTTTTCTTGAATTTATTTATTTTTGGCTGTGCTGGGTCTTCGTTGCTGAGAAGGCTTTTCTCTATTGCGGAGCTTGGGTTTCTCCCTGCGGTGGCTTCTCTTGGTGCAGAGCACAGGCCCCAGCTGCACAGGCTTCAGTGTTTGTGGCCTGTGGGCTCAGTGGTTGCAGTTCCTGGGCTCCAGAGCACAGGCTCAGTAGTTGTGGAGCAAGGGCTTAGTCGCTCTAAGGCATGTGGGATCTTCCCGGACTAGGAATCGAACTTGTGTCTCCTGCATTGGCAGGTGGATTCTTAACCACGGAGCCACCAGGCAAGTCCTTCGTGGATGCTTTGATGCCCAAAGTGTCATTGAGTTGGTTAATACAATAAGCTATTGCAATTATTGAGGGAATGAATGGAATAAATGAGAGCACTAAGGGAGCAGAGGACAGAGCTTATAAAAGCAACTGAGGGACTTGCCTTGCAGTCCATTGGTTAGGACTTCACCTTCCAATGGTGAAGTGGGGGGGGGGGTCTATGGGTTCTGTCCCTGGCTGGGGAGTCAAGATCCCACAAGCCTCACAGCCAAACACACACACACACACACACACACACACACAATATAAAACAGAAGCAATATTGTAACAAATCCAATAAAGACTTTTAAAATTGTCCACATCAAAAAAAACCTTAAAAAAAATAAAAGCAATTGAATCATTTCTCCTCACTCTTTCAGAGCACAGTTTAAGATCAGGGCCAAGAGAAGACATTTTCTGGGAAATTGGTAATGCTTGGAATATTGCTGGGAAAATGAAAAGTTTAATAGCTATCATTTTGAGAGTGTGATATGTACCAGGCATTGTACTAAGAGATTGGCTTTGTTTATAAATGCATTTATATCTTGCATGAATCAGAAAAAGAATGGCTTCTCCCATCAAGAAGTACTATTTTTCCAACCCTTGAAACTGGGTGTGGCTTTGCGTCTTGGGTTAATGTGTTTTGTTTTGTTTTTTAATTGGAGTACAGATGCTTTGCAAGCTGTGTTAGTTTCTGCTGCGCAGGAAAGTGAATCAGCTCCACGGGAAACTTCTTGAGTTGCATGAAGTGCGTCAAGTACCCTTTGGAGTTTCAAGAGGGAACATGGGATTTCTCTCGAGACGCTGCAGTGGATAAGGGTCTCATCTCACGTTAAGGGGAGAATCTCCTGGTTTTTCTCGAGTTGCGGCGGGAAGCTTGGGGTTCCTCTCGAGTTGCGACGGGGACCTCGGGGATTTTTGTATTTCTTTTCCATTTAGGTCACCACAGAGCACTGCAATGTCTGTTCTCAAATGTTGTCTTTAATGTTTAACATGCCCTATCCCATTTCATCGTTACTACTTCGAGGTTGGTAGAATTACCCTGATTTCACAGATGAGGAAGTTGAGGATCCATCCATGAGAAAATTTACACTTCCTCCCGATTTGCATTTCTAGTAAGTAGCAGTGTTCAGGTGGGAAGACAAGTCTGTCCTCAGACCTTAGGACTTGGGTGGATTATTTAAACCTCAGCCTTGGATGCCTGGCGTCTGTGGTCTGTTAATCTGACCTGTGGGCACAGTTTGGAGGCTGCAGTAACATCCCACCGCGCCGATAACCTCACCACCCAAGGCATCTCTCTCCCTACATGATCCCTTCTCACCCCGTCCCCCCTCTTTTGAGGTTTCTTTCTCGCCAGCTTCCTCTTCTCCACGTTGTGAAATGGTTTTGTCTCTGTTGCTGCCTGTCCCAGCCCTTAGGCGAGAGGCGCTGAAGTCAGTTCCCTAGGTTTGCCCTGACCTGTCTGTCGCATCTCACACCGCACCGGGGAGGCTTCTCCTCTCGGCTTTATTAATCACTTCAATTTGGCATTGTGTGTGTTTTATGGTCTTTACTTCCGCCCTCAGTGTGCCCCCGTTCAATTATGTTTACCTTTGAAAGCAACACTGGAAGGGAAAAATCTCTGCCTTCTGCCAGATGTTAAACAAGAAAAGCGCTCCTTAGACACACACATTTGCACATTTCTGCCTCCAGTTTTTCTCTTTATTTTATTTAAGATTTTTTTTTTTTGTGGACCATTTTGAAAGTCTTTATTGAATATGTTACAATATCGCTTCTGTTTTAGGTTCTGGTTTTTTGGCCCCAAGGCATGTGGAATCTTAACTCCCTGACCGGGGTTTGAACTCGCACCCCCTGCCTGCATTGGGAGGCGAAGTCTTAACCACTGGACCTCTAGGGAAGTCCCTTCTTCTTTAACACACACGGATAAATAGAGAGAGAGCAAAGACCAGTTACTTGTTTTTAACAATGAGCAGAAGGCATGTTGTCCTGGGGTATGCGTGCGTATGCGTGCTCAGTCGTGTACAACTCTGCGATCCCATCGACTGCAGCCCACCAGGCTCCTCTGTCCCTGGGATTTTCCTGGCAAGAATGCTGGAGTGGGTTGCCATTTCCTCCTCGACCCAGGGGCCAAACACATGTCTCCTGCATCTCCTGCATTACAGTGGGATTCTTTACCCCTGAGCCACCTGAAAAGCCCTTGTCTTGGGGTATGAAGTCCCTAAATCAATGCATCTCACATTTGAATGCACATAGAAACCACTGGGGCTCACAGAAGATACCGATTCTGATTCAGTAGGTCTTGAGTCTGAGATTCCACATTTCATGCCAGGAAGTCACGAGATGATGCTTTACCTAAGGATCTAAGTTTTCCCTGCCCTCTTCCTTCTGCGCCTCCCTCTCTGGCCCTGAGATTTCTCGCTTTCCATCTTTCAAGGAGTGCCCTTGCCTAGGGAGCTCTTCTGGGCTTCCTGGTCATGCAGGATCTCCCACGAATGCTGTGCCCATCTCAGCGGGATCACCTTTAATGGCCAAGAGCCTTTTATGGTTTAGGCTGGAGTCTCCCCACTAAGCCCTTCCCAGGATAACAGTTAGTTGTCCCTGGCTGGTAGACAAAAGAAGTGCATTTTGCTGGAGCCAGTTTTCCCCAAAACGTTAAAGGCACCTTTATCTCCGGGTAATTAAAGCTCTGACTGATGAATGCATAATTACGCATAAGCCGGACTCAAATGATCACCTTGGTCTTTCATCTCTGAGCTTACTTCACGCAGAGAGGTAACAGTCCCGGGCGTGCTTTAGAGAATAGCTATTTGGAGGTGTCTGAGTTGGGTGGAGCCCTTCCAGGGGCCGGCCGGCCCCACGATGACTGTGATCTGCGAAGGTCAGAGTTGTGTCTGTCTCCATGGAGTTGTGGCTTTGGTGGCTGCAGGGGCCTTGGGGAAGGTGTAACACTGCTCAGGATTTGCCAGGCTGTTTGGACATTCAAACTCCGGCCCACAGATCTGACCCTGCTCTGCTTGTGTATGAAAGGGCAGATGGGGCTCTGCTGGCTCTGGCACCTGGGTCGCTGACCTCCCCCGACCCCCTCGCTGCTTGAGGACAGGCTCGGATTTCGTCTGGCCGTCCTTGGCCCTAGTTAGGCTGGTATCACTGCTGGCCTGTGACTGTCTCACCGGGATCTGGGTCACCTGACTTCTCATCTCCTGGGAAGATGTTCGTGGAAGCAGGGGGAGTGCTGGGTAGATTTCCAGGTCTCAGAACACCTGAACCAAAAGAGACCCATCGAGTGAGGGTGGAATTCCCCGGTTTCAGACACCAAATGAGCTCAACCCACCCCCCACCACGAGCTCTGCAGCAGGGGCGTGCTCAGTCACCAAGTCATACCTGACTCTTTGGGACCCCGTGGACTGTAGCCCGCCAGGCTCCTCCGTCCATGGAATGTCCCAGACAAGAATACTGGAGTGGGGTGCCATTTCCTCCTCCAGGGCATCCTCCCGACCCAGGGATTGAACCCACATCTCTTGCATTGGCAGGAGGACTCTTTACCACTGGATTACCTGGGAAGCCACAGATCACCTCTGCAGCAGATGACTACAGGCTCAACTCCTCTGAGTCCCGGTTTCTCAGGTGTGAGACGGACACTGAGGCGTCAACGTCAAGGGCTGGATTTGGTGAGCGGAAGTCTGCTTTGGCTTAGCACATGGTCTGGCTATGCTTGGCATTCCTGTACCTGTGCACAGTGGAGCGATACAGAGATAGTGCGGGACAGGGAGGGGCTTCCCAGGTGGTACTAGAGACAAGGAACCGGCCTGACGAGGCAGGAGACCCAGGTTCAGTACCTGGGTTGGAAAGATCGCCTGGAGGAGACCATGGCAACCCACTCCAGTTTTCTTGCCTGGAGAATGCCACGGACAGAGGAGCCTGGTGGGCTACAGTTCATGGAATCACAAAGAGTCGGAAATGACTGAGCGTCGGAACAACAACAACAAATACTTTTGTTTGCTCCTTGGCTGCTGTGGACCGACAGGAATTGTTTGAGTCACCGCTTTGAGGGTTCCTTCCTCCCTAACAGATCCTCAAAAGCTGTTGAACCCCACGGGACAGGGGCAGCGGAGTGCTTCTTTAAATGGTTGGAAAGGGGGTTACAGCAAACTCTCGTCTGATCTCCACACGTGCAGGGTCTCATGTAGGGGCCAATTAGCTGGGTCTAAACATACATGATAAAATAAAGGAAATCATCTGAAGGCATTCAGGGGTAAGTAGACCTTTGATGGGTAACTGCTACCTGCCATGCTCCGCACTGTGTATTTTTCACAGATGTTAATTTCTCCTCTTCTTTCACTGGCCTACTTTCAAGGCTTAGAGAGGCAACTCCTCCCAGTTTGTATTACAGTTAACTCACCCACACAGGGAGCCTGCTCCCAATAAAGAGCTTTGACACCACTGTTCTTTTAAGCCTGATGTCTTGGCTATTTTTTTTCTTTTTTCAATTCATAGACAAGTTTCTCAAATGTGCCTCCCTTCCCGTATAAGACGTTCACCCTTCAATTCCCCTGAAATGAGGCTTCTGCTCCCAGCTGTCTGCTGACCATCACTGAAAGGTCAATAACACCTCTCTGTTGTCCCATTCCATCATCTTTTCTCCTTGGGTCATCTTTCTTTTCTACATTCCACTGTCGATGGAAGCATTTTCCCTCGACTCTAAGGCAGTCTTTCCAGTTCATCTCCTCCCCCTTGCCTCACCCCATCTCTCTCTGCTGCCTTTTTCCATCCTCATACTTAGGATTTTGGTCCCATTTCCATGTCACATTCCTTGAAGAACTTTATCTGCGGTCACAGTTTCAGCTCTATCTTTTATGCCAACCGTTGTCTAAACTTGCATCTTCAGACTTTTCCTCTAATGAGCTACAGGCATGGACAGCTGAACCCCTTGAGATGTCTTGGCAGGACCCCCACAAGCCTAAGATACACTCTCTGTCCCTCTGTGACTCTCCCTTCACTTTCTGGTGTCTCTGCTTTTGCCAAGGTACCACAGGCCCTTCCCACCGCCCATACCAAGGAGAGATCCGTTACCTTTGACCACTCCGTAGTCTGACCCTCATGTTCAGCTTTGTACCCTAGACCTACAGCCCCGGTTCCTGACCACACAGCCCATCCCTCTGTGAGGCCCTGAACGCCTCACATCTGGCTTACTGGCACGATTTCCCAAATGCTTTAAATTCTTTCATCCACTCTCCAGACTGGGGCACTCTATGCCACCCAGCCAAAGTATTTCTTCTTCTGGAAATGCCTACTTTATTATATTTGTCTGCCTGGAAAGCCTACAGAACCAGTGCCACAAGCCTTGACTTGACTTGAGAAGTTCTCCGTGATCTCTATTTCTTTTCAAACTGCTCCGCCACTGATCACCCACAGAAACACTTGGCTCAAGTCAAATTAGACTGCGTTCTAATTAGAACCAAGTTCCATTGCCAGTAACAGGATAGCCCCAAATAACAGAGATGTAAACTACTTAGAGGCTTGCTTCTCTCTTATTTCAAAGACCTGGTCTGGGCAGCCCGGGACAGGGATGGTGTTCTTCGTCCAGGTGCCCGGAGACCCAGCCTGCCTCTGTCCTGTTTCTTCCTTGTGTGACCTCCAGTGCCACGGTCACCCTAGATAACGATTAGCCATTCCACATCAAACTCTCCAACCTGCAGTCCAGCCAGAAAGGAGGAAGGAGCAAAGGATACAGGTTTTTCCTTTGAGGACATTATTTGAATATTGGACGGATAGTTTCCACTTAAATCTCACGGGCCACAGTTAAGTTATGTGACCACATGCAGGCGCAAAGGAGACTGGGAAATGTGTATTTACCATTGGGAGGAGGGCAGGTTCTTGTTCGTGCCAGGCTTAAGATTCAGAGTTTTCATACGAAAGCAAGAAGTAGGAATAGCCAGTCATCCTTGCTGTTCTTGTTCAGTCATTCAATCATGTCCAACTCTTTGGGACCCCACGGACTGCAGCATGCCAGGCTTCCCTGTCCTTCACTATCTCCTGGAATTTGCTCAAATTCATGTCCGTTGAGTCAGTGATGCCATCCAACCATCCACCCATCTGTCTCCTTCTCCTCTGGCCTTCAATCTTTCCCAACATCAGGGTCTTTTCCAATAAGTTGGCTCTTCGAATCAGGTGGCCAAAGTATTGGAGCTTCAGCTTCAGCATCAGTCCTTCCAATGAATATTCAAGACTGATCTTTTTTAGGATGGACTGGTTGGATCTCCTTGCAGTCCAAGGGACTCTCAAGAGTCTTCTCCAACACCACAGTTCAAAAGCATCAATTATTTGGCGCTTAGCTTTCTTTATAGTCCAACTCTCACATCCATACATGACCACTGGAAAAACCATAGCCTCGACTAGACGAACCTTTGTTGGCAAAGTAATGTCTCTGCTTTTGAATATGCTATCTAGGTTGGTCATGACTTTCCTTCCAAGGAGTAAGCGTCTTTTAATTTCATGGCTGCAATCACCATCTGCAGTGATTTTGAAGCCCCAAAAAATAAAGTCTGACACTGTTTCCACTGTTTCCCCATCTATTGCCATGAAGTGATGGGACCAGATGCCATGATGTTAGTTTTCTGTCTGTCTGTAGGGAAGTCCAAATTAACCAATTTTGATGTCAATCTTGTCTCCTTAGAGAATTATATTACTAAGATACAGCATGTATTCTGAACCTCTGGGGCAGCTTGATGAATTAGAATTCACTGTCTTTCCTTCTTGGACACTGCAGGGGGTTAAGATGGCCTCCCAAAGGTAGTCAGAGAGAGTTAATCTCCTTCAGCTCTTTTTCCCTTGGGGTGGCTATTGTCCCATCTATTTTGCAGAAGGTAGGAAGGACAATCTTAGAGGCAAAATCACTCCCTAGTTCATCTTTGTAAATATGAAATGATAAAGCTCTATGTAACATATTGGGTCATAAAGGACCTTTACTTTATGCAAAACTTGCAAGGTAGGTATTGCTATTCCATTTAAAAAATGAGCTCACCAAGAGCCAAAGAGGGTTACACCAGATCACACAGCTCCCAAGGGGTAAAGGCAAGATTTGAATCAGATTTCTTTAAGCCTCCCAATTTTTTTCTTTTTTGACTCCACTATGGAAGCCTCTCCATTAAAATTTCATTAATCAAGAAGAGCTTCCAAAAAATATAAAAATCCGCAGACTTGGTGTCGTAGGTCTGCAAGCAGGAAGTGAACATGCAGTCATGTAATTTCTTCAGTAATACTCAATATTATTGAAGAAATTGCAATATCTTCAATATCTAGCTGTTTTCTCATCCCATTTTTCTCTTGTCCACAACTTCCAGAAAATAAACTAATATCAAGGAAGGTCATGTTGCTTGTTCTTTGTCCAGGCTCTGGAGCTTGAGAATTAATACAGTTTTTTTCCTTTTAGTTTTAAAAAGTTATTTCTGGGACTTACCTGGTGGTCCCGTGGCCAAGACTCCAAGCTCCCAGCGCAGGGGGCCTGGGTTCGATCGCTGGTCAGGGAACTAGACCCCACATGGCTTAACTGAGAGTGTAAACATTGCAACTAGAAAGATGCCGCATGATGCGGCCAAGACCTGGCACCTGGCGCAGCCAAATATATAAAAAAAGAAAATGCTGAGGACATTAAGAAACCGAAAAAAAGTTTTTAAATAGTTATTTCTACTTCTTGAAGTGACTTCTCAGAAACTCTCTGCTTGGGATGCTCATTGCATTTAGGGTGCAGCTTGCCTAAGAGAAAGCAAATTCTCACTGAGTCAGAGGCCTTTGCACTCTCTCTTCTCTGTCTGACACATATGATACATATTTTATAGCCAGTAATGTGCGTGTACACCTATGACACACACACACGTCATAAACGGAACAGATAAAGTGCATTATTATGCCCCATCTAGGTCACCAAATAACGTGGTGCTGGCGGAACAAAGGCTCCCAGTGGAAAGATCGCAGAGCGTGTTGGCTTTTGTCTCACTCCCTCATGGCCTCGCGCTCCACCCAACCCCCTCCCCTGGCATCGGCCGGCGCTCCATGTTGGGCTGCAGAGCATTGCATTCCTCCGAGGTTTAATCTCTGCAGCGTTCTGGCATGCGAGTTATTAAGAGGAGATTGTTAGGGCTCTGATGATGGCTCGATGGAGACTTTTCCTGGATAAAAGGCCCTTGCCCGGGATTAGCCTGACTTCATTTGCGGTAATCCCACCACCCTCTTGCCGGGTTTTGCTTTCCTTGGGGCCGGGGTTGGGGAGCAGGGGAGGCAGGTGCCGGGCGAGGACTCTGCGGGGATCAGCAGGGGCTCCAAAGGGGTGACATGAAGGTGCTGTTGTTGCTCAGTCGCTCGGTTGTGTCTGACTCTTGCAGCCCCATGGACTGTAGCCCACCAGGCTCCCCTGTCCGTGGGATTCTTTAGGCAAGAATACTGGAGTGGGTTGCCATTTCCTCCTCCAGGGGATCTTCTCGACCCAGGGATGGAACCCGAGTCTCCTGTATCGGCAGGCGGGTTCTTTACCAATGCTGCTGCTGCTGCTGCTAAGTCGCTTCAGTCGTGTCCGACTCCGTGCGACCGCGTAGACGGCAACCCACCAGGCTCCCCTGTCCCTGGGATTCTCCAGGCAAGAACACTGGAGTGGGTTGCCATTTCCTTCTCCAACTCATGAAAGTGAAAAATGAAAGTGAAGTCGCTCAGTCGTGCCGACTCTTAGCGACCCCAAGGACCACGGAGCCACCACAACACTTACTGGAGCAAACTGAAGAGGGGTTTGAGGACTTGACTCCATGGCCCGGGGGCTTGAGACAACTGCCCGCTCGAACAGCTTGGGTTAGGGGGCCAGCCTTTTAAGGCTTTTCTATACAATGTCAAACAAGGCCAGGCTACTTGCTTGACATTGAGGTTGACACTGACTCCAGGTCCCAGTACAGAGTGTGCAGTACCCATGTCCTAACAGGCAGTTACTTATTTGGGGGAAAAAAAAAACCCAGAACATATAACAGAAATGATATTGTAACAAAGTCAATGAAGACTTAAAAACGACAACAACAAATGGAGTACCCAGGAGAACGGAAAGGGGGTAGGGAATCAGAGGAGTGATTTTATTGATGGATACAGGGAGACCGGGAGGGGGACAGAGTTTGAGGGAAGACAGTCTGGGTGTATTAATATGAAGGAAGGTTTAGAGACTAATGCAAATACCCAACAGGAATCTAGGGTACAGGGAGGCATGAGCTTGGATAGAAGTTCAGAACTTGACTTCTAAACATGAAAGCCATCTGTTCTTGGGTCATCATTAAAGCTCTAAGAATGAATGAGCTCTCCCAGGGCTGGAGAGAAGAAAAATCACATCCCTGGACTGAGACTCAGTACTTGAGTCATAAGCAATTAAAAGCAATGGAGGGAAAGGAAATGAAACCAAACAAGAAGAGCCCTTTTTGTGAATTCACACAGTGAATCCACCGGGTCCTCAGTGTGCAAGGACAAAGGCAGTGTCTCCTGAAGCCTAGGGCATTCCAAGGCCCTGCAGAGTTCTGGGAGGTACCAGGTGACCTTGACTGTGGTCCCCGCAGGCCTGCTTCCTCTTGATGCAGAGACCGGTTTTGAGTGTCTAACATCCTCCTCGCTGAAGGACATCTGGCTTCTCAGATTTCTTCCTTGATGTCTTTCCTGGAAATATGCAATCCTAATTTCTGCCTCCCCTCCAAAAATCACAGGGTTTGAAACCCTCTCACTGAGTGTATTTGCAGATGCCTTCAGCTCACAGCACTTGTCTGTAGAACCATGTTCCTCTTCTAACTGAAGACACATAGGTGTTCTGTATCTAGAGACCAGTCATTCAATTTCTCTTCATCCCTGTTTCCTCGTCTAGGTATAAAGGAGATTAGATTAGATTTTTTTTAGTCGATCACTTTCTCTTTTGACAGTGTTGTATTTATTATGTGTTTCTTCACATATTATTTATCTTTTCATCACCCATACCCATTATCCGTACTGACTACTCAACAGAGCTTGTTTAGTGAATAATTGGGTCATTGAATTACAAAAGTCAGAGTAAAGTAGAATATGGTTTACTCCTGAGCCCCAACTATACCTCTTCCCTTCTCTTTTTCCTCAGGGTTTCCCCAAATCTGTTTAATTAAACAGTGGTAGATTATGGTTGCTGGGTGGGGAAAAGGTTAGGGGGAAGTGATGATTAGAGAGTTTGGGATGGACATGTACACACTGCTATGTTTAAAATGGATAACCAGCAAGGTCCTACTGTGTAGCACAGGGAACTCTGCTCAATGTTATGGGGCAGCCTGGATGGGAGGGGAGTTTGGGGGAGAATGAACACATATTTGTGCATGGCTGAGTCGCCTCACTGTCCACCTGAAACCATCACAAGACTGTTAATTGGCTGTATTCCAATATGAAATAGAAGTTTTTTTTGTGTTTTTTTTTTTAAGTGCTAGAATGTGTGTTTGTGTGTGTGTGTGTGTGTAATTTCCTGTAGGGAGAGACTGTATTGTAGTTACTTTGGGAAATTCTGTGTTCAAAACAGTGATGGGCAAGGCTCCCTTCCTGCAGGACTTCTCAGTGACTTTATTGCATTAATGTATATTGTGAATTGCACCGTTTGAGTAGGGCAGTGTATTGAATAGGCAGCGTTTATGTGGGAGACTATCTTGGACTACAGAAACCACTCCCCATCCTTTTGCAAAGACTATTTTGAGGAACTATTTCCTGTCTATTCCACTTTGGAAACCACTCACTGGTTTCCATGACATAGAGTCATAAGAAAAAAAATATGCATACTAGATTTGAGATATAACAACTTGAGTTGTTACATTAGTTAAAATCTTTCAGGACCCCCAATTTCAGATGTTTTCTTTTCCCCAAAGTAAAATCTAAGAGAAGAAACTCTGAAACGGGCCTTTCGTGGTGCAGAGAATCAGAGTATTTCAACCAAAGCCTGACAATATTCCTATGGGTGGTTGAAGTATGTTTCATTCCATTCAAAATAGTGTTTGTCCTGCAAGTCTGAGGCTCTCGTAAAGAGAAGTCAAACCCCGGCACACCCTGAGCGCTATAAAATTACTCATGAGAAACTTGTTGTCAATTACCAGAGTAAAATAATAGGGTGTTTTTTTTCTCTCTTGATTGAAAATACCACTTCTCAGCCAAGAAATCATGAGAGTGCCGTCAAGGGCCGGATGTGTTGCTTCCCAGCAGGGTTGGACCCGTGGCAGAGACTCACCCAATGGGTGGATTTATAGCTTACCAGGCGTTCCGGGCGGGCCACACGAGACGGTCTCACAAGGAGCTGCAGGACAGCACTTTTGCTCATGACTGGTTCCATTTTCCTTTCTGAGGTGGTCCCCACCTCTAGACCCCACAGAGCTTGCCTGCAGCCCCGAAGTGTTCTGTATGTCCTTGATAGGCTTTCTGTGAGCATGCTGGCATGCCTTCCCCTGGCTGCCCAGTGCCCCGTCCTCACAGCTGAGCTGAAAGTTCCCACGGCCCTTGAGTAGCTGGATCTCTGGGAGAAGAAAAAAAATGGCTTGGCAATTGCACTGGGGTTGGTTTTTTCACGGCTCAGTCCGTAAGAGATGTGAATTCCATCCTTGGGTCGGGTAATCCCCCAGAGGAGGGCATAGGCAACCCGCTCCAGTACTCATGCCTGGAAAATCCCCTGGACGAAGGAGCCTGGCTCCTGCAGCCTATGGCTACAGCCCGTAGTGTTGCAAAGAGTTGGTCAGACACGACTGAAGTGACTTAGCACAATCTAGATGGCAAAAGGAAGCTTCTCAAAAAATCGCCACACCATAATATTTATAAACCCCCTTGCATCATTGGTTCTCAACTAACAAGAAGCATTAGCTAAGTTATGGTCTTGGCTATTTTATTAACTAGCCATTTGAGCATTAGTGGATTTACCTCTGAGGCTTCCCAGGTGGCTTAGTGGTAAAGAATCTGCCTGCCAATGCAAGGAGATATGGGTTCGATCCCTGAGTCAGAAAGATCCCCTGGAGGAGGAATGGCAACCCACTCCGGTATTCTTGCCTGGAGAATCCCATGGACAGAGGAGCCTGGTGGGCTACAGTCCAGGGGGTCGCAAAGAGTCAGACATGACTGAGTGTCAGAGCACACACCCTAATTTACCTCTTGGTTCTTGATGCTCTGAGATGAATGATACCAACACTTAAATAACGTCTGGCCCTGAGCACTTTTTACTCATATTCTCCAAGTATGATGCTGACAACAGAATTGTGTGATGAGTATGAACATTTGTGCCATACACAACGGAAACACTGGGCTCAGAGAGAATTCCAGGGATTCACCCAGAGTCATACGGTGAGTGAGAGATTCAGGAACGAAACCTAAGTCTCTGACTCCAAATTGTGTACTCTTCTTGATCATCAACTTGAACTTGACGATAAGCAGGTCTTTTTGGCTTTTCACATCACCTTGCTGTAGGATTGAGTGCCTCCTGGGAGGCTGTCTCCTACACGTGGCACCTGGAATGTAGAATTCAAGAGAGCCCCACCGGGGGTCAGCTCAGCCTCTCATCCAGGTAGTAAATGGAGTTCCCTCTTCTGATGCTCTCCTGGACTATTTGGCCTCTTGTAAAAGCAGACTCATTATTGATAAGGCACCTTTTCTTTATTCTTTCCTGCCACAGCTTAAGACAATTTTTAATTTTTTAAATTACTCCCCCCACTTCCATAATGGTGCTTGTTTATACAGATCATCACCTTAGGAAATGCTACTGACTTTTCATCAAGGACTGGATGCATAGACGAAAGGGGTAACAGAGGATGAGAGGGTTGGATGGCATCATTGGCACAATGGACATGAGTTTGAGCAAACTCCGTGAGGTGGTGAAGGACAGGGGAGCTTGGCGCACTACAAAGGACATGGGGTCACAAAGAGTCAGACACGACTAAACAGCAGCAATAACAACATTGATTCTTCCATCTTTGATAAGACTTATTTTTCTCATAGATAGATATTTATCTTATAATTATTATAGTAATATTATATTATTAATAATTATTATATTATTATATACTTATATTTTTATCTCTTTCTCATTTTTCTCATAGATATTTATCTTATTATTATCCTAATATTATGTTATTAATTAATAATTATATTAGTATTATATACTTATATTTTTATCTCTTTCTTATTTTTCTCATAGATAGATACTTTCTGTCTGTGTCTTTGAGTCCCATGTCCCCTCCCCTGTGGAAGGCTGCAGATCCACCCAGGTCAAGCGCTGACATGGCAACCCCGTCGGCCTGTGTGCTCAGCTGCATCCAGTCTCTTGGGGTCTGTACTTGCCCACACTCTGCCTCTCCCCTCGAGCTTCTCTGAGCTGTCCATCAGCTTTTAATCTCCCCTTCTGCCTCTGCCACTTTCTCTCTTCCTGTCTTGGTGTCAGTTCTCAAACCTACGTGCTGAGAAGAGAAGTGAAAAAGTGGAGTTTGAAATCTGATGCCCAGCCAACCTGTCGAGTCCTGTTCCCTGGTACAGCCGGGGCTGAGATGCCTGCCCCACCGAGCAGTAACCACAGGACATGACGAGGGAAGCGGGGGAGGGCGCCCACTCCATTTCATTCATTCATTCCGATACGTGCCCGTTGACACTTCACAAGGGTGCCTCAAGGTCAAGAGGACAAAGCAATTCTAGATGACCACGTCCCTTAGTCTAGCTTAAAAACGGCCCTTGCTCTCCTCGGACATGGGGCAGCCCAAATGGTAGGAGCTAACCAGAGCCCTGTGTTTGGGGAGGAGAGGAAGAAGTCAAGTTTCAGCAACATGGATTACAACCCTGGAGGTAGCTCCCACTAGATCATGTGACCCTGAAACAGTCACTTACCCTTGCTGTCTATTTTATCTCTTGAAACCTACAGGTAGTAATGTCTTCACGGTAAGCTTCATAGACTGTGACGCTGAGAAACTAGAGATGTGGAAAGGCTTTGAAATAATACAGACATCACATGAATACGTAGAGGAGGGATTTGTCTTGCAGGCATTGCCTCTGTCGGTGGAGTTCTTCAAAGGGAAGTATCAAGTTCCCATGGGCTTTCCCCGTATTCTTTCATGGTTGGTTGAAAAAGTTCAACCGATTTTGATCTATTTTGCCTATTTCGTGTCATCTCTTCATATCTGTTTGTAGTTGGGAGAGTGATCTGTCACCCGCTGATCACAGAGGGTGTTTAAATGATCTGGCTAAGTAGCACCCCGTTTTTTAGAAATGCACATCTCTGACGTCAGCTGAGAAGAGCATTCTTCCTCCACCGAGAAGGCCAATTTTCCCGTCAAGTTCTGTGACTCGAGGCACTCCCCTGTTAAAACCCATCCCGCTTGCTTGTGGTCACTTTGCAGCAATGTAATACATATCACACAAGAGGGGAAGCTTCCTGGGCTCTTTCCGTCATTAGCTTTACTTATGTTTCATCTCATCATGAGAAGGAGCTCCAGGCAAGCTTTGTTCACAGGAAGAAGACTCCGCAAAACCACCTCTGACTGATCAGTTTGCAGTGAGATAAATCAAGGAAAGATGACGTCACCAGCGCTCTCCAGGTAACTGTCACCATCCACCTCGAGGCGTAAATTTCATCTACTCGTAATGTTCTCTAATTATATAAGCAAATCTCTGGAATCGAATATATCTTAGTACAACAATTCCAGAATTACTATTTTCAAAAGAAACTGAATTTAAGCTGTACTATTAGGAGGGAGGTGTACTCTTCATGCAAGTCCAGATGGGGGACTTACCTCATGGTCCAGTGGTTAAAATCTCGCCTTCCAGTACAGGTGATGTAGGTCAATCCTTAGTCAGGGAACCAAGATCTCACATGCTTCGGGGCCAAAAAGCAAAGCAAAACAAAACATAAAATGGGAGCAATGTTGTAACAAATTAAATAAAGCCTTAAAAAAAAGACTAGACGGGCCAAGTCTGCTGCTGCTGCTAAGCCGCTTCAGTCGTGTCTGATTCTGTGCGACCCCATAGACGGCAGCCCACCAGGCTCCCCCGTCCCTGGGATTCTCCAGGCAAGAACACTGGAGTGGGTTGCCATTTCCTCCTCCAATGCATGAAAGTGAAAAGTGAAGGTGAAGTCGCTCAGTCGTGTCCGACTTGTAGCAACCTCATGGACTGCAGCCCACCAGGCTCCTCCATCCCTGGGATTTTCCAGGCAAGAGTACTGGAGTGGGGTGCCTTTGGGGTCAAGTCTAAGAAGGTAATAATGAGGCTGGTCGTGTGAAGGAGGGCATGCTCCATAGGAAGCTTGTAAGCGTATCGGCTTCAGCTTTCTATAGAAGCTGTGATGTGGACTTGAATGCCCACCTTCTTCTCAACTCTTGGGACTCATTTTCTTCCGTTTCCAAACACATGCAGACAAGATAGATCCTCTACTAGCATGAAGTGGAATTCCAAATATGCAGGGTGTGAGTATGGAGTAAGGAGAAGCATGGATTTCTTGAGGAAAACAAGAAGATGTACAGGTGAGGAGGAGGGAGCATTTGAGTGGGACCCCTGCTTTCCTGGGCTCTAGGATGCCTCCTGGTCTTGGTGGAGTGCATGTGTGCATGCTAAGTCACCTCAGTCGTGTCTGATTCTTTGCTATCCTGTGGACTGTAGCTCTCCAGGCTCCTCTGTCCATGAGATCCTCTGGTTTCCTCCAGGCAAGGAAACTGGAGTGGGTTGCCATGCCCTCCTCCAGGGGATCTTCCCAACCGAGGGATCAAACCCACATGTCTCTTATGCCTCCTGCATTGGTAGGAAGGTTCTTCATGACTAGCACCACCAGGGAAGCCCCTTGGTGTGGTAAAAGGAAAAAGTAAGGTGGAGTTCCCCCCGTGTTACTTTCTGAGATCTTCCTGACCCTTCCGTGAAAAGATGTAGATGTTCATGTGATGGTTGGGAGAAGACCAGAAAGGCAGAAGGAGGAAGTCAAGTTTCCGTGATGTGGATGACAGTCCCAGGCTTACTCTCAGTTAGGTCCCTGGAGCAAGAAGGGATGCCTGCTTCCCATCAGCTCGAGGACTGCTCCAACACATCTGGGGCTGAGGGACCAGCCACGGGCATCCTGTGGCCCCAGCCACGTCGCCTCAGTGAAGCAGCAGTTGTGGGGGGACCTGTGGACCAGCAGTGGATGAGACAATTCCCTGGACATGAAAGTGAAAGTTAGTCACACAGTCGTGTCCGACTCTTTGCGATTCCATGGACTACAGCCTGTCCTGCTCCTCTGTCCATGGGATTCTCCAGGCAAGAGTACCAGAGTGGGTTGCCATTTCCTTCTGAGGACATAGGAGACAGTAAAACGAATTCCAGGGTCACTTCCTCCTTTTGCTGGTCAGCAAAGAAAACACCGGTGAAAAAGAACCAAGGGCCATCTGTTTTGCAGGCTACTCGTGCATGCGATTCCAAGTTGTATCCTTCACGTTCAGCCTACATTCTCCTCTCATCACCTCTTCCCGCCCCACCCCATTGCACAGGTGGTATGTGATCAGGAGCTGCACAGGGACATACTTGTGAGCCAAAGCGACTCTAAGCTGGTAGGGAATTGATTGCAACATAAAGCATATTTAGTTCGTCTCAACATTAAACACAAGTACCTCTTCACACAGGGCTTTCCTGGGGGCTCGGTGGTAAAAAAAAAAATCTGCCTGCCAAAGTAGGAGGTGCGTGTTCCATCTCTGGTCTGGGAAGATCCCTTGAGAAGGAAACGGCAACCCACTCCAGTATTCCTGCCTGGGGAATCCCATGGACACAGGTGCCTGGTGGGCTATAGTCCATGGTGTCACAGTCCATGATTAGGAACCAAACAACAATAACAACCTCTTTACACACTCTGTGCTCAGGAATTCTGTTCAGGTAGAAAATCAAGAGTAGCCTTTAGATCTCTATGTATAAAAATGAGGTGTCTCCCTTGGTCTTTGGTTTCTACGTGGTTCAACCAAAATGTGCTCAGAAATGAGAGGTGGTTGTGACTGACACCCTTTCCCTTCTCCCGTGTCTCTGGGTTTCTCCAAGGGTTCTTTTGTCTTAGGATACGGGACAGGTTGAGCTGGTTGTCTCCAGCTTCTTGAAAGAATTCCCAGATCAGAGTGAATGTCCCTGCCAGGTGGTTGGAACAGGAAGAATTTCTAGAGCAGCCTTCATGTTGGGTCTAGTTCCCACCACTAATTAAAATTTGTAGGCAATGGGTTACTAATTTGTTGGTTCCTTTTATCATGTTATTGCCTTCTCAGGACTCAGAGGATGTGTGTGTGTGTGTGTGTGTGTTGCTCAGTCGTGTCTGACTCTTTGCGACCCCATGGACGGTAGCCCGACAGGCTTCTCTGTCCATGAGATTCTCTAGACAAGTATACTGCAGTGGATTGCCATTTCCTCCTCCAGGGGATCTTCCTGACCCAGCAATCAAACCTGGATCTCCTGCAATGCAGGCAGATTTTTACTGTCTAAGCCACCAGGGATGCCGATGTTATTGTATAAATAAAAAGTAAGTAAATGTCGCTCAGTCGTTTCCGACTCTTTGCGACCCCATGGACTGTAGCCTACCAGGTTCCTCCGTCCATGGGATTTTCCAGGCAAGAATACTGGAGTGGGTTGTCATTTCCTTCTCCAGGAGATCTTCCCAACCCAGGGATCAAACCCAGGTCTCCCGCGTTGTAGGCAGACGCTTTACCATCTGAGCCACCAGGGAAGTCAGCTCTGGTCTAATTGGGGAGTAGGAGTCTAGCAATGATCTTCAGAACCATCTACCTTGGTTCTCTTTCTCTGATCCAGTGTCCTGGGTGGCAGAGTTCAAAAGGGCCTTTCATCTTGGGTCCCTAGACAGTGGAAATCTGAGCTAAACTGAACTGAGCTATCCTTAAATTTAAGTGGAAGATAGCAACACTTCCCTTCCCATAGGGAAATTCATAATTCAATGCCATCGACCCTCTTGCTTGTCTGCTTTGCAGGAAGTGGGACCAAGTGGGAGAAAAACGCCAACTTTTTTTTTTTTTTTAAGAACACGCTAGGTAAAGATTTCACCTGCAAAGAAGGGGACATGGGTTCTATCCCTGGAAGATCCCCTGGAGGAGGAAATGACAACCCACTCCAGTATTCTGCCCTGGGAAATCCCATGGACAGAGGAGCTTGGCGGGCTTCAGTTCGTGGAGTCCCAAAGAGTCAAGAGTCGGACGTGACTTAGCGACTAAAACAACAGCAAGGTGTCAGTGTGATTATGGCAGATTCGTGTTGTTGTGTGGCAGAAACCAACACAACACTGTAAAAATTAAAGAACAAAACAAAAAGAGCAGGCTAGGGACTTCCCTGGCGGTCCAGGCCTTCCAGCAAAGGGGCTGTGGGTTCAATCCCTGGTCAGGAAGCTAAGATCCCACATGCCTCCTGGGCCACAAAACCAAGACGGGAAGCAGAAACAGCATTGTAACAATTTCAATAAAGACTTAAAACACATTGCTGGGGTGGAAAGTCTGAGCCCTGGGCTTGGTGTCCGCAGATTTGGCTTTGCACGGGGTCCCTGCCATGTGAATCTGGGGAAGTCATGTGAACTTTTCCGAAAGGCGATTTCTTTATCTGTAAAGTCGGAGTCCTAAAATATCCACTGTTGTCAGCTTCGGAAGGCCTGTTGGAGGAAGCAAAGTTAAAATGAGATATAGCTTGTGAATGGGTGAGAGAATGACGAAGAGAGAAACACCTCAGGATGTGAAAATTGCCCTAGGGACAAGAGACGTCATAACTCAGAAATGGAATCCAAATAAAAGATTCACCACCCTATGTGCTCCCTAATATTAATAAATCCTCTCTTCTGAAGCAACCCTGTGAGAACTTTTGCTAGGAATGTGAAGAACTGAGTCCCAAGAATAACAGATTTGTTCTTTTTTTTTTAAACTGTTTATTTTATCTTGGAGTATAGCTGATTAACAATGTCGTGACAGTTTCAGGTGGATAGCCAAAGGGACTCAGCCATCCATATACATGCATCCATTCTCCCCCAGACTCCTCTCTCATCCAGGCTGCCATATAACTTTGAGCAGAGTTCCCTGTGCTATACAATAGGTCCTTGTCAGTTATCCACTTTAAATACAGCAGTGTGTTCACCCCAAACGCCCTAAATATCCCTTCCCTCCATTCTTCCCCAGCCCTGTCAACCATGAGTTTATTCTCTGAGTCTCTGGGAACGTTTCTGTTTCATAAATGATTCATTTGTATCATCTCCTTTTACACTTCGGATGTAAGGGATGTCATACCCTATTTCTCCTTCTCTGTCTGAGTTACTTCACTCAGCATGACAATCTCTAGGTTCCTCCATGTTGCTGCGCAAGGCATTATTTCATTCTTTTTAATGGCTGAGTTAAGAACTGACTCATTGGAAAGGACCCCGATGCTGGGAAAGATTGAAGGCGGGAGAAGGGGACGACAGAGGATGAGATGGTTGGATGGCATCACCGACTCAATGGACATGAGTTTGAGGAAACTCTGGGAGTTTGTGATGGACAGGGAGGCCTGGCGTGCTGCAGTCCATGGGGTCGTAGAGAGTCGGACATGACTGAGCGACTGAACTGAACTGAATGGCTGAGTAAAATTCCACTGTATACATGCACCACATCTTCTTTATTTAACACTTCTGCCCCTATTTGCCCTCCAAAGACAGCTCTGTCCTCTTTGTGGACAACCTCCTGGGGGCTTTTGGGGTGACTTTATAACATCTTGGAAGCTTCTAGAGTGTGACAGTCTCACTCTGTCAATTCTTCACTTTAGGGGCTTTGAATGCCAGTGTCACCGCAGAAGCGGCTTCAGCGGGCAAATATTCAAGAAGTTTGTGGCCCCGGTACCATCTGCAGTGGAAATCCAGGCAGATTTCAACAGGCTGATGAGCAGGCAGGTCGGGCACCAGCCACAGGGAAGGCGTTCAGGCCAGCTGCCAAGTTTCAGCCAGGAAGGAACATCTCTCATGGAGTTTACAACCCTGCCGAGGAGGCAGTCGGTAATGAACCCCAGCACCACACCCTGGATACCACCACATTAGCTGTGAACACCGTGGTGTTAATTCATAGCGGTTAATCCCACAGTTACTTCATCTTGCTCGCCTTTCTCTCAGGCAGCAGCACTGAGACAGTGGACGGGGAACCGAAGTGGGTGGCCTTACCTTCACAAAGTTCTTGAGGTCTTGCTGAGATTGACGCTCCAGCCATCTGATGGGTGTCTCATCCAGGGCAAAGGGATCCTTAATTCTGCTGTCCTCGCTTTTGCACCAAATGGGCGCATATTAGGGTATATGACTGTGACTTCTCTGGAAAGTTCAAGTTGGAACCTGCTGGTTCTTGAACACTCTGGCAAGTGCTTATTTTATATAAACAAGTCTTCAATCGTCTGTGAGCCTCCCTGCTTCCTTTCCGGGCCTCCGGAATGACCGGGTGGCTCTCACCTGGTGTTGACATGGCCCACAGCTAAGAAGGTCTGACTCAATGAGTATTTTCTAGCTTTCTGCCCAAACTTGGTCTTTCCCATAGAGACAGATCCCCACTGGATGCTTGAATGGGACACGATGTATAATAGTCTTCTTGCATTGTTTAATCCCCCCAAACCCCACGTGTATTGAAGACTTTTTCGTGTCAGATACAAGGGAGACATAAACAGAAAAGGACCCTAGGCTTCAGCAGCTCATTGCCAAGTAAAGCAGATACACAGGTAGCAAGTTCAACCCGAATGGTAGGTTACACACAATGAAGGCAGCAGTGCAGGGTGCTATGGTAATCCATGGGGAAAGCCGTCTTTGCGGGGGGTAAAAGATGAAATGAAAATCAAGTTTTGAAGGCTGAATAGGAGTTTTCCAGGGAGAGAAGTCTTGTCGTCTCAGAGAGAGAGAACCTCCAACCGCAAAGACCTCAAGGTAGCGGAGAACAAACACCTTCTGTAGAGGGAGAACAAGCCCACGGGAGGTGCTTGTAGGGTGGTTGCTCTTCTCATGAACTTGCCTAGTTCTCTGTAGGACAGCGGTCCCCAGCCTCTTTGGCAGCAGGGACCGGTTTCATGGATGACAACTCTTCCACGGACCGGAGGTGGGTGGGGGATGGTTTCAGGATGATTCAAGCACTTCACATGTATCATGCCCTTTATTTCTGTTATTATGACATCAGCTCCACGTTAGATCATCAGTTAGATCTCGGAGGAGGGGAACCCTGCTGTGGAATCTATCCTGGATTTGCTTTGTATACATTTTTGCACAGGCTGGTGTGTTTATGCCAATGCGCTGTGCATGCTGAAACATTCTTGTGTCACACTGCAACCATGCTGAGTTTCTTTTATGCTTTGCTTTCTCCCTTCCCTCACCTCCAAATGTGGGGTGCACTCATCCCATATCTATTGCCCTTAACAGCAATGCGTTCAAATCTCTTTCAAAATGTACCCCAGCTCCCCCTTGTGAACTGATGTCTGGAAGCTGGGTGACAGGAGGGGAGGAAAAGAGGCCCCGCTGCGTTTCCTCCAGCCCCAGTTCACCCCTCCCCTCCTCCTTTATGAGACGTGTGTGTGGCTCATCTGGTGTGTGTTTCTCCTGCGTCGTGGCTCCCTAGTGACAACTGCAGCCTCACGTCTCACCTCCAGGCCCCCTGGGCAATGTGAGTGTCGTCAGTGAGGCCAATGTGACAAGCATAAGGGTGGGGAGAGTTCCTGGCACAAGCCCTTGGGACTCCAAAGTTCCATTAAGTGTTCCTGATTCATTCACTCACTCATACATTCCTCTGCTCACCTGTTGGGAACCAAGCAACCTGCTAGGTGCCAGGATCACCTCACTGGACAGAGCAAATGGCACCTGCCTCCGTGAACCTTACCTTCATAACACCCTGATTTGGAGCACTGGTCAGGCTCAGATTTGGGAATCTGGGCTCCCTAGAACCCAGCCACCTTCCAAGAACGGCTCTACCTGTAGCAAAACCACGTTTCCCTTTGAGGAGGTGGGGTTAAGATGCCCCACTGAGCACAGCTTCCAGCAAGGAGTCTGAACTGGCTCAGAGATGCTGCGGAGCAGGGCTGCTGTGGAGAAGATGCCCGGGGCGAGGGAGGGGGTGATCCAGGCTGGATCCATGGCTTTATTTGTTTATGATATTTTTAATTGGAGTATAGTCGCTTTACAACGTTGTATTCCTTTCTGCTGAACAACAAGGTGAACCAGCTCTAAGAACAGACATCGCCCCTCCCTCTGGAGCCTCTGCCCACTTTCTCAGCCCACCCCTCTAGGTCGTCACAGAGCCCTGAGCTCAGCCCACCCCTCTAGGTCGTCAGAGAGCCCCGAGCTCGCTGTTCCTTACAGCAGCTTCCCACCAGCTGCCTATTCACGTACATTAATGTCTGTATGTCCATCCTAGGCTCCCAATTCATCTCACCCTCCTCTTCCCCCACTGTGTCCGCGTGTCCATTCTCTACACCCGCATCTGTATTCCAGCCCTGCAAGGAGGCTCATCTGTACCATTTTTCTAGATTCCAAATATATGTGTTAATAAATGAGATTGGTTTTCTGTCTGACTGAGCTTCACTCTGTGTGACAGACTCCAGGTTCACCTGCACCACTACAGATTACTCAGATTCATTCTTTTTTGTGGCTGAGTAATATTCCGTCACACACATGGACCACATCTTCTTGATCATTCATCTGTCACTGGACATTCAGGTGTGCTCTCAAGTCTGGGCTATGGATTTGCGGCTGTAGACCAAATCTTTCATTTAGGTCAGAGATCTGGAGCTCCAAGAAGCATCTGATTCCTCCATGGAGATGACGCATGTCTCATGTCTAAACTCAGACCCCTTTGCCCACTGGCCTTGAAGCTGCAGATGTCTGAGCCCAGAGAGTGGATTTCAGAAAGGGAGGCATGAAATGCACAGACTACTCTCTAGCAGGCTGGTCGCCCCAGACACAGCATGGGGGCTCCGCGGGTGGGCATTGGCCTCCAGCTTCTGTCCCAAGCTTCTCCGGGCCACCCTCCACTCCTCTCGGGAGGGTGTTTCTGTGGCTCACTGCCGCACCTCCAGAGCCTAGAACAGCGCCTGCGACATCCAGCTCTCAATAAATGTCTGGAGGATGAGTGTCTGGATATACATTTTGACCCAGACACAACCACCCAGCTTCCAACCACCTTGTGAAAGGGAAGGCGAGGTGCTTGTTCTCCTCTGGCCTAATAACAGTCTACAGGACTGTTGTCTTTTATGCGCCGGCTGAGCTCATTGTGAAGGCCCTGTAAATATTAATTGATAGACGGGAAGCTCTAGGGTTTGGCTCCAGACAGATCCAAATCCTATTTTTTGAGGAAGTTTATAAGGGCAGGAGAATGTGGGGCGTTACTCGGAGAGTCTGGAGGCTCTCAGGAACCCCCTTCCACCTTCTCCCAAACCCAAAGCCTGGGAGAAGTGGGTGGGGACAGAAAGGAAGCGCCTAATTACACTCACCGGTTATATAATTACAATGTCACGTTCCCACTGGTGGCGGGTTTTAAAGAAGCTTTGAGTAATTTCGTTTTTGAAAGGTCTTGTTTTCTTAGGCTTTGTTTTCCTCACCCTTTCTTCTTCTTTTTTTTTTTTTTTTTAACTTTTTATTTTTTGCTGCTGCTGCTGCTGCTGCTAAGTCGCTTCAGTCGTGTCCGACTCTGTGCCACCCCATAGACAGCAGCCTACCAGGCTCCCCCATCCCTGGGATTCTCCAGGCAAGAACACTGGAGTGGGTTGCCATTTCCTTCTCCAATGCATGAAAGTGAAAAGTGAAAGTGAAGTCGCTCAGTCGTGCCCGACTCTTAGCGACCCCATGGACTGCAGCCTACCAGGCTCCTCCATCCATGGGATTTTCCAGGCAAGAGTACTGGAGTGGGGTGCCATTGCCTGGTGGAATATAGGCAATTAACAACCAGTGTTGTGATGGTTTAGGTGGACAGTGAATACACATACATGTATCCATTCTCCCCCAAACTCTCCTCCCATCCAGGCTGCCACATAACACGGAGCAGGGCACCCTGTGCGGGACAGTAGGTTCTTGCTGGTTATCCATGATGAATACAGCAGTGTTTACATGTCCATCCCAAACTCCCTAACTGTCTGTTTCCCCCATCCTTCCCCTGATGACAAGCATAAGTTCATTCTCCAAGTCTGCCCTCGCCCACCCTTCATCTCCTTGATCTTTGCCTGGTGCCTTCCAGGAAAAACCAGCTGACTTGAGGTTACCCAGCTAAGCCCCTCAAGAGACCCAGTGTCTACACACAGGCAGACAGGTGGTTGGAGCAGCTGTCTGTCTTGCCCACGTTTTAGCAACAGGACTCAAGGGCTCAGACCACAGCAGCTCCTCTGTCTCTTCATATACCCTTCCTGGGAGGACTTCACAATCCACTGAAATAGTGGTTCTCACAGTCCTGTGCCCAGGCCAGCAGCCTCAGCAACACCTGGGAACCTTCTAGAAATTCATGGGTCCCACCCCAGAACTCCCAGAAACTCCAGGGAGGAGCCCAGCGACCTGTGTTTTAACAAGCCCTCCAGGACATTCTGATGCATGTCCACATTTGGAAATCCCTAGATTCTGGAATCTAACCCAGTGGTTCCCAGACAAGAGTCTGTGGACAACATTTAGTGAAGCAGCTCCTCTGTCCATGGGATTCTCCAGGCAAGGATACTGGAGTGGGTTGCCATTCCCTCCTCCAGGGGATCTTCCTGACCCAGGGCTCCAAGCCGAATCTCCCGCATTGCAGGCAGATTCTTTGCCATTTGAGCCATGAACTCCCTTTGGCAAGGCGGGGGGCTGGGGCGGGGGGGGGGCGGTTATCACATTCCACACTGCAGCAGAGACTTACTGCATCTGGGGAAAGATCCATTCTGCTGAGCCCTCAGCAGCGGGGCCTCTCGGAAGGCAGTCCATCCACGTTAATAAATGTCTCACCTCCCAGACAACTTCAATAAGGTGAACTGTCAAGGGGAGGTCATGCTTGTCCGTTTCGTTTTGCTGAGACATGGAGGTCCCATCTGACAAGGCTCTGGAATGTAGCTGTTGTCCTGAAGGGAAGACAGGCTGGCAGGGTCTTCCCGGAGTCCTGTCCTCCCCCGCCCCTCCTCCCAGACAGGCTTTCCTTCTGTCTCCCCTCTTGGAGGCTAGAGACGCTGGAGTCACATAGCCCACACATAGCCCAGTGTGTGTGTGTGTGTGTGTGTGTGTGTGTTATTATGTATAATGTATTTGTGTAGAGCTTTTCCATTTAGAAAAAAAATGGATGAGACTATTTGCAAAGCAGCAATAGAGGCAAAGATGGAGAGAACAAATGTATGGACACCAAGGCAGGACAGTGAGGTGGAATGAACTGGGAGATTGGAGTTGGCGCAGAAACGCTATGAACACTCTGCATAAACTAAGTAGCTAAGGAGAACCTCCTGTTCAGCACAAGGAACTCTGCTCAGCACTCTTTGGTGACCTGAGTGGGAATGGAGCCTAAAAAAGAGGGCTTATATATATATGTGTGGCTGATTCACTTTGCTTTACAGTAGAAAGTGACACAGATCTATAAAGCAAATATATTACAATAAAAAACAAACAAACAAACAAACTTCCCAAGCAGTCATCTCTTTCGTTTTCCCGATAGGTAAACTGTATCGGGCTTACTTCGCCCATGTTATAGGTGGGTATGATGGAGTCTCAGCATTACCTGGCTCCCTCCTCTCTCCTTAGGATTAAGATGGCCAGTCTTCCGACAGCCTATGTTCTCCTATCGGACATAGCGTCTCTCTGCATCATCTTCAAAGAAAATCTTAGTGGCCAGGGATCCTTCGGTTCTCTTAGACCTTCAAAATTTCACTAAAGGAAGAAAACAGGAAAATGTCCCAAGCTTGGGCATTCCCAATACCCTATGAGAGGGAAAAGGAAAGAAAAACAGAACCGGTCAAGCCAGAGTTTGGACAATGAGGGAGACCGTATGAATTGTTCCATTCAGGTCCTTCATTTGACAGGTGAAAAAACCAAGGCGTGTAATGGAAAGTAAGTGACCAGAACACGGCAGGGGGCAGTGGGCAGCGGGAGGGGACTTTGGGAGAATTGGGAGATTAGGATTGACATGGGCTTCCCTGGCAGCTCAGCTGGCAAAGAATCCACCTGCAATGCTGGAGACCCCGGTTCAATTCCTGGGTCAGGAAGACATAGATACGCTACTGTGCTGCACTAAGTCGCTCAGTCGTGTCCGACTCTTTGTGATCTCCTGGGCTGTAATCTGCCAGGCTCCTCTGTCCGTGGGATTCTCAAGGCAAGAAGATCAGAGTGGATTGCCATGCCCTTCTCCAGGGGATCTTTCCAGCTCAGAGATCAAACCCAGGTCTCCCACTTTGCAGTAGGATTCTTTACCATCTGAGTCACCAGGGAAGCCCAAGAATACTGGAGTGGGTTGCCATGCCCTTCTCCAGGGGATCTTTCCAGCTCAGAAATCAAACCCAGGCCTCCCACTTTGCAGTAGGATTCTTTACCATCTGAGTCACCAGGGAAGCCCAAGAATACAAGAGTGGGTAGCCTATCCCTTCTCTAGGGGATCTTCTTGACCCAGGAATTGAACTGGTGTCTCTTGCATTGCAGGTGGATTCTTTACCAGCTGAGCTGCCAGGGAAGCTCCCTAGGTGCACTGCGACTGCTAAGTCGCTTCAGTCGTGTCCAACTCTGTGCGACCCCACGGACTGCAGCCTGCCAGGCTTCTCCGTCCATGGGATTCTCCAGGCAAGAGCACTGGAGTGGGTTGCCATTTCCTTCTCCAATGAAGGTACACCACCATGTATAAAACAGATAGGTCTTGGGACGCTGCCGTGTAGCACAGGGAGCTCAGCCTGGTGTTCTGTGGTGACCTGGGGGGTGGACGGGGGGCTGGGTGGGAGGGAGGTCCAAGAGAGAGGGGATATATACACGCACATGTGGCGGATTCCCTGCGCTGTACAGTGGAAACCAGCACACTATAAAGCAATTGTACGCCAATAAAAAAACAGTTAGTGACCAGCGTCAGGCAGGCCAGACCGAACCATGGCCCCGAATCCCGCCGTCGCGTTTCTGCAGGCTGACAGCCGTGAAGGGCCTAAGTCCCGTGTGCTCTGAGCGGGTGGCGGCCCCTGTCTATGTCCCTGCTTCCTCTGTGGAGGTCTCCCCTTATCTCAGATACGCCAGAGTTCCTGGGCCTGCTTCACGGTCAGCCTCACGCTTGCTGCAGACCCTGACCACCTGGCCCATCGTCCCTTCCTGCCCTGGCTGTCCCTTTCCGCTCGCCGCCCCCCGCCCCAGGTCCCCAGATGGCTCAACTGCCTCCCTAGGTCTCTCCTCTTCTCCCCCAGCCTCGCCTTCCGTCTCTCACTTTGTCAGGCTGTGAGTAATGCGCTCTCTCCTTCAAAGCAGAAGCAAGATTGATGA
The DNA here is from genome assembly GCF_027580195.1 of Bos mutus. NCBI lineage: Eukaryota > Metazoa > Chordata > Mammalia > Artiodactyla > Bovidae > Bos > Bos mutus. The sequence continues at coordinate 4,577,841 of NC_091635.1, read as the reverse complement.
CAGGGAAAAAGGCCAGTGAGGGTTTTGCCCTGTTCCTCCAGCTCCAGCAGCAAACGCGTGTTCCTTGTGGATTTATGATGCAGCCCCGTCTCCCCCATCCAGATAAAGCCCTGCTGAGACTCGCCCACCCATGATCCTGTCTCCTCTTGCAGATGAACCCAGAGAAAGATGCTCCAGGGCGGGTGTGCGGGTAAGACCACCCGTGGGCGGCAGAGGAGAAATCTAGAGCATCACTCAGACAGGCTCTGCTCTTTCAGTCGAGCCTGATTAAGTGAGATTAAGGAGAGGTCTGCTTTTTTTGATTACAGGTCAAATCCTGCTCTAAGAAAATGGCATATTTCTGCATCAGGCGAACATCTGTTCCCTCTCGGGTTTTCCCCAATGTGATTACTTCTACCTGAAGACCATATTGCCAGAAAAATATGGGAGGTCCAGGTAAATTTGAATTCCAGATCAACCACCAGTAACTTTTTAGTATCTATATGTCGGGAATACTACACAAGACACACTAATATAAAAAAAGGTGTTCTTGGTTGTCTCTGTTAATAAATCTGACAGCCCCACCTGAAGAGCCATTCTGCTGGTATCTTGTTGGTCTTTGTCCTAACGATGAGCTTAAAAATGCTTTGGGGGCATAAACTCCCCAAGAAGGGACCGGGCATCCTTTGTTTTCTTCCCTTTCTGTGTCTCTGCCCCCCACCCGCCCCTCCTGCCTGTCTAGGAAGGCCAGCACAGTCAGCTTGATGGCAGGGATCAGACGGGGTGAAAGGAAGAAGGGTGTGGGGCAGTGGTTCTGAGCCGGGGAGGATCCTGAGCCCGGGGAGGATCCTGAGCCCGGGGAGGATCCTGTGCCTGGGGAGGATCCTGTGCCTGGGGAGGATCCTGAGCCCGGGGAGGATCCTGTGCCTCAGGAGGATCCTGAGCCCGGGAGGATCTGTGTGGAGGATCCTGTCCCAACTGTTTGGGGACTCTGTGTGTTGTCCCAACTGTTCGGGTTCATCTCATGGGTGAGAGCCAAGGGTGCTGCCAGACACCTTGCAAACGTGCACACGCACACACACACACACACACGCACACACACACACACACGCACACACACACACACACACACACACACACGCACACACACACACACACACACACACACACACACACACACACACACACACACACACACACGCCGCGCACACACACACACGCACACACACACACACACACGCACACACACGCAGGCAAGAAGTATCCATCCACAAATGCAAACAGTGGGTCTTCCCAGATGGTGCAGCAGTAAAGAACCCACCTGCCAGTGCAGGAGACGCAGAAGATGTGGGTTCGATCCCTGGATCAGGAAGATCCCCTGGAGAAGGACACGGCAGCCCACTCCAGTCTTCTTGCCTGGGAAATCCCATGGACAGAGGAGCCTGGCGGGCTACAGTCCACGGGGTCACAAAGAGGTGGACATGGGTGAGTCCTTGAGCACGCACACAAACGTAAAGAGCGCTGTAACTGGGAAACTCAAGAGGAAAGGAGGAGCCAAACTCGTTTTAATGTACAGGCTTGAGATTCAAATACAAACCCTTGGGCCTGCAGCAGGACTGTCGAGGACTGGCCGGCAGCCTGGTCTGATCCCCCAGCTCCTTCAGTCAGCAGCCCAAGAACCTGCCTCCGCTCTGCCTCCCAGGCTGCCCCAGCTTCACTCTGACTGTCTCTCATGCACAGGCCGGTGTTGGGGGTGGGCCGTCTACACCGTGCGGGGCGGGGCTCTCAGCTCCAGGTCCCTGCCCTTCCGGCCAGCAGCCCTGCCCCACGGGACCCGTCCACTCCTCTCCAGGAGGCAGCTGTTCTTTCCGCCCAGGTGGAGGCCGAAGGAGAGAGGTCTCCTTGCGGCCACCTGATAGGAAAGGTGAAAGTCTGAAGGGGCAGCGATGGCAGGGCTGCCCTCCTCTGGAGCCCACCTCTCTCCTCCCCGGCAGGGATGGCAGGGCTGCCCTCCTTTGGAGCCCACCTCTCTCCTCCCACGGCAGAGGCCCCAGGCAGTAGACCGTCTTTATAAACCTTAGGTTCTTAGGACAGGAGAACATGGGTGGAAAGTCACCCAAGCAAAGGAATAACCTTGTCTTCAGCAAACTGAGTCAGTTCTCAGTAGCTCCTAGTACAGAGGGGTTTTCAAGGTCTGCTTTGTGCTTGCCTGTCCATCTTTATTTTTACGGACAGCTCAGCAGAGATGCCAAAGAGCTGAGCCCTCACACTCGGCGGCCTACCTGCCTGCCGAGGATGGGGTCACTGCAGATGCCCCCATCAGCTTATTTCAGCAACCCCCCCCCACTCCATGGATGTGGCTAAGCTGAATCCAGTGCTCTGTTTAAAGTGGGGAAACCACCCCCCCCACCACCAACAAACAGACAAATAAAAAATAAAAACAAAGATAAAAATAACCAACCATAAAAAACAGGGGTCTTGGCTGCAGCAAGATCATAGGACAAATCACTTGGAACTTGCTTTTTGAGCAAAAAGAGTTCAGAAGTATTTTATGAATGAGATACTCTTTCCCACAGCCTCCTACTTCTCCGCCTATCACTGGAGAAGCGAAAGACTTCATGTTCTGTGACATGTGGCTTTCCCCACCACCGAAGAGCCTGTGGGCTTCAGCGTAGAAACTCTCCTAGCAGCCCCTCCTCTCTCTCCTGACCCTTCTTCTGTCTGTCTCTCACTCTGGTTCCCCCCTCCCCACTCCACCCTGGGCCTAAAGATTTATAGAGCCGAGTGGCTTGAGAACAAATGGGCAGACTTTAGGCTGCTGTGTCCTGCATACTAATGACAAGATACTGCTTCTGTACCTAGGGGCAAAGCCAGGTCAGGCCAGTTTAACCATAAACTTTATTTATGAGCTTATAACTTTGCAGCTGCAGTAGCTTGGTCCATTCTCGGGGCTGAGATCTGTCTTTCTCTATAGATTCATACGTATTTCTTTAAACCCATTTGGGGGGTAGGGAGAGAATGCTGGTAGCTCTTTCTTTATGATCTCCTGAGCAGCTTTCCAAGGAGAAATGGATGCCGAAGGGAAAAGCAAGTCAGAGAAGGAAGTAGTAGCAGTAGTGGTAGAAGTCATAACGCCCCCAGCAGCAACAGAAATAATGATAACGCTTCCTCTCTCAGATTTCCTAGAGCAGGAATCTGTATCTGTGATGTCTGAGTGTTTCACAAGTTGATGTCTAGAGATTACAGTCTTGAGTTGGATAGTGAAACGCCTGCTCTGAAATGGCTCAAGGTCCTTCCTGCCTGCGCGGAATCGTCTAAACTTGACCATCTCTAACACACCTGTAGGCTGGTCCTCTCTGGTCCCAGTGGAGTGATGCTTTGAGCTCCATGGCTGCTCAGCTTCCCTCCTCACCACACCCCTCCTGCACCCCGATTCGCTGTTGCAACCAAGTGGTCCAAGTTGTTTGTGAAGCATGAAAAAGGGGCCGGGGATCCGAGGTTCAGATGGTGTAGAGATGGTGGAGAACAAGAGACAAGAGTCCTCTGCCCACAGGGAGCAGAGCACAGGTAGGATGCATTTCAGAGCCTCTGCTGGTCTGGTTCTGGGCCTTGGGCTCTTATTTGTCAAGCATCTTATTTGAATTACAAGATGAGCACATGGATGGTTGATTGGACATCAGCCTTAGTATCCCAGGGGTTGGATCGTAATTCCTGCTCATCCACAGGACAGTTAATCCACTGAGCCATTGTGCACTGCAGCCTGTGCTTCAGAAAGGATCAGAGACATTGGCGGAGTTGCTGCTGAAGGAAAGTAGTGCAGGAATTGCCATTTATTCTTTCAGGGAGCCCACCCCCCATTTCCATCTCCCTCTCTCTTGCTTAATCGATGGAAGTAGGTCTCTCTTTCAGAGAAGGCAATGGCACCCCACTCCAGTACTCTTGCCTGGAAAATCCCATGGATGGAGGAGCCTGGTAGGCTGCAGTCCATGGGGTCACAAAGAGTCGGACACGACTGAGCGACTTCCCTTTCACTTTTCACTTTCATGCATTGGAGAAGGAAATGGCAACCCACTCCAGTGTTCTTGCCTGGAGAATCCCAGGGACGGCAGAGCCTGGTGGGCTGCCATCTATAGGGTTGCACAGAGTCAGACAGGACTGAAGCGACTTAGCAGCAGCAGCAGCAGCAGGTCTCTCTTTGACTGGAAGACACTGGAAGCTCACGGGGTGTGGTAAGACAATGTAGAGCTGGGAATGGGTGGCAGGTTTGAGAGAGGTCATGAGGGAATGGGTTGGGGTCACAGACCTTTAGAATTCAAGCAGATCCACTGGCCTTGAGCTGAGAGGCCCGTGGCTGTGCTGGGAAGGCTTCTGTGGTGCCTACCTGCTGTCCACGCTGGAGAAAACACACCAGCTGGGCTGGCGCGGCTGGACTCTGCTGCTGCTCCAAACTGGAAGGCAGGCTGAATCAGCGCTGGTCCTTGGAAACGGCAATATCTCATCTCACCGGACATGTGCATGTTCAGTCGCATCCAAATCTTTGTGACCCCATGGACTGCAGCATGCTGGGCTTCCCTGTCCTTGACTGTCTCCCGGAATTTGCTCAAACTTATATCCAGAAGATGAGATGGCTGGATGGCATCACCGACTCGATGGACATGAGTTTGGGTAAACTCTGGGAGTTGGTGATGGACAGGGAGGCCTGGCGTGTTGCAATTCATGGGGTCGCAAAGAGTCGGACACGACTGAGCGACTGAACTGAACTGATGTCCATTAAGTTGGTGATGCCATCAAAATGGTCTAGGTCATCAAAAAAAAAAAAGTCAGCTGAGGAATTATCGTAGCCAATAGGGGTCTAAGGAAACGTGATGACTGAAGGTAACGTGAGCTCCTGGATGGGACACTGAAACAGAAGAGGGAATTAGGGCAAAACTGAGGAAATACGAAGTCTAGCCTTTAATTAATAATTAATCAGTAATTTAATTAATAAGAATTTATTGATATTTATTCATTAGTTGTGACAAGTGTATACCACGCTAACAAAAGCTGTTAACGAAAGGAGAAACCGTGTGGCCGAGTCCCTTTGGTGCTCACCTGAAACTATCAACATTGCTAACTGGCTACACCCCAGTACACACTAAAAGCTTAAAAGAAAAAAATTAGGGGAAACCAGGTGTAGGATATTTGGGGAATTTCTGAGCTGGAGTGTCAATAACTTTGAAAATTTAAAATTGTTTTAAACTAAATTTTTTTTTTTAATTAAGAAATCAGGCTGGGTTTGGCCCATGGGCGGTAGTTTGCCGACTTCTGCTCTAGACAAATGTCTTCAAACCTGGCAACTCATTAGAATCACTTAAGTTTTAAAGAACTTTATTCTTGAAAAGAGGTGATTTACTTGTCAAGACACTCCAAAAAGTCACCAGTCCATCCATATCCCAGACATTCTGTCACCCACTGTCCCCAGAGTCATCACTTTTATGATTTTCTTGTGCAGGACTTCCCTGGAGGTCCAGGGGCTAAGAGTCCCTGCTGGCAATGCAGGGGCCATGGGTTCGATTCCTGGGCTGGGAACTAAGATCCCACATGCTGCGCAACATGACCAAACATTTAAAAAATTACTATTTTCTTATACACTTTCCCAGTGTTTCTTTACGCAGCTACAAGCAGTTTAAACGTACATTTTCTACTTTCTTCCCCTCTTCTTACACAAACAATACCATCCGATCAACACTGTTCTGACTGCTGATTTTTTTGCTTTTCTAGATATGCTAACGGTCTTTCCATGTCAGCGCAGAGAGACGTTTCTCACTCTTTTTGAACAGATGTATAACCTTCTAGGTTGAGGGTGGACCAGAGTTTACTCAATGACTCTCACAGATAACTTTTACGTTGTCTGCAGTCTTTGTTATCACAAAGTCTGCTGCAGAGAATGATTCTATGTATACATGGGATTATAAGTTTGTGGCAGCCTCTTTGATCCTGCATCCCCACTTTAAGCCAATTAAATCAGGAATTCTGAGAGTGAGTTCCAGGCATTCTCATTTTTATTTGTGTTTTTAATTTAAAAATTTTACTGGAGTACAGAGGATTTACACCGGTGTGTTGGTTTCTGTTGTACGGTAAAATGAATCCGTTACACACACATCCACTCTTTTTTAGTTCCTATTCCCAAATAGGTCATTACTCAGTACTGGGTAGAATTCCCTGTGCGATACAATAGCTCCCTATTAGTTATTCATTTTATATATAGCAGTGTACATATGTCAGTCTCTATCTCCCAATTTATCTCTCCCCCTTCCCCCCCCCATGACAATAAGTTTAGTTTCTACATTTGTGACTCTATTCCTGTTTTGTGAATAGCTTCATTTGTACCATTGTTTAAAATTCCACATATAAGTGCTATCACATAATATTTGTCTTTCTCTGTCTGGCTTCTTTCACTCAGTATGACAATCTCTAGGCTCATCTATGTTGTTGCAAATGGCACTCATTCGTTCCTTTCTATGGCTAAATAATATTCCATTGTGGGGCTTCCCTGGTGGCTCAGTGGTAAAGAATCCTCCTGCCAATGTGGGAGATGTGGGTTTGATCTCTGGGCCTGGAAAGTCCCCTGGAGAAGGAAATGGCAACCCACTCCAGTATTCCTGCCTGGGAAATCCCATGGACAGAGGAGCCTCGCAGGCTACAGTCCTGGTGTTGTAAGAGTCAGACATGACTTAGTACCTAAAAAACAACAACAACAAATAACCCATTGTACACAGGCACCGCATCTTCTTTATCCATTCCTCTGTCAACGGACACTTAGGTTGCTTCCATGTCCCGGTTATTGTAAACAGTGCTGCGATGAACAGAGGAGTGCTCCTATCAGACTTCCTCATTTTTAAAAAGCCCTCCAGGCAATCCCAGCATCAGCCAAGAGCGAGCAGCACTGCCGCAGATCAAACACACCCTGGAAAGAAAGAGGATGGTGGGGCTGCTTCTGGTGGGTTTTCCAAGCAGGACGATGGTTCTCAAGCCTGGCTGCGTCTCAGAATCACTGAAGAGCTGTTTAATGAGGAGTGAGCCACTGTGTGTGGGCACCCTATAGTTCTACAGTTGTTCATCTAAACTTTTATATTTCTTCCTTTGGGAAGAACTGCAGTGAGTTAGGTCAGCTCTCCCGCAGGCTTCGTGGTGTGTCACGGGAACCTGAGCCATCACCCTCATCCCGCTGAGTTACTGTGAAACGGTCTTTTCTGAGGGTGCATTCTGGATGCAGTATTGACGGTAGAATACGGATCACCTCTACTTCTGTATTGATTTATTTATTACTAGACCCCAACTACAGCCTTCTTTTTTCCCTTCCACTTCTCTTTGCCTGTAAGATGTACTGTATATAGTCATGCACTTTGTAATATATTAGAAATCTGCAAATCCTTTTTTTGCTTTTTACATACTGTTGGATACTTATAATCAAAACTTTTACTAGAGTATTGAATAAATTTAGTCTTCTTAGAAAGTTTAAAGAATACCCCACATTCAAGGTTCACTCCTAGAAAAACTGACTTGTAACCAATGCGGGTAGTGCCTCAGCATTATTTTTTAAAGCTTCTTCTGTGATTTTAATTTACAGTCATGGTTGAAAACCATCCTTGAAGGGGCGAAAATGCAGCCTTTTCAAAGGGTTGTTGGTGGAGTCAGAGCTCTCTTGTCCTCTAGTCCACCCTCTGTCTCTCTACCGGCTTCCCCAGCCCCGTTTTGGAGATCAGTCTGGAAGTGGACGTCGAATTGGGGACTCCTGGTGTGTCATGCTGAGTGCCCCCAGCGCCAGGGCGGGGCGGCGGGCTGGCTCAGCCCACCGGCAGCCTGAACATGAAGGCGGTGCCTGCTGTCGGGGTCGTGCATCGCTGCCCATCCGTGAGCTCCCAGATTAATATTTTCCAGTCCTTGATGAACTTTCGCTTCCTTCCGGCGGCCTCTCTTTCCCATCAGCAGTGGGAGTGACGAGGATGCTGGTGGGTGAATAGAAACTGCTCTTTCCTCTTTTTTTTTTTTTTTTTTAACTTGATTTCAATGAATTAGCTTGGAATCTAAGACAGGACACCCTTTGGGCATTGCTTCCTCATTGTGTCATGGGGAAAGGCAAGGGGAAAAAATGTATTTTAAAAGAGAAGCAAGAACTGGCCCTTAATAATGGGCACATTGAGTGCTGACTGGCAGAACCTCCACATAAAATGAGTGAGATTTTTATCATCCTCATTACAGTGGGAAACTGGGGCACGGAGAGGTTAAGATGTTTATTCAAAGGAACACAGCCGGGCAGTTTCAAAGCAAGTGGATCTCAAATCCAGATCCATCCAGCTCCCAAACCCAAGCCCTAGGTGCTATCACGTCTTCTAATAGGAGTTGCTGGGCCAATGGTCCCCACGGCGGGCCACTGCTCACCCACGCCTCCGCAGGAGACCGTCAAACACTCACAGGCAGGTCTGACTCCGTCTTTTTTTGGGGGGGTGGTCAGTGCTCCTTTCCCTTGGTCCTGGTGCACACAAGGTCTCGTTTGTGCCCTCTCAGAGTCTCGGTGGGCACAGGGTTTGATTTTAACACGATTGCACCCCTCCTACCATCTCACTGCGGCTTTTCCTTTGTCCTTGACGTGGGGTATCTTTTCTGGGTGCATTCCAACAGCCTCCTGTCGGTAGTTGTTCAGCAGTTAGTTGCGATTTTGGTGTTCTCGCAGGAGATGAGCGCACATCCTTGAACTCCACCATCCTGATTCTCCTGATTCCTGGAGGCGGATGGTATAGTCTTGAGGGCTGCCATCTTTGATGGAATCAGAGACCGTGGTGGTTTCCACCTTGGAAAGAAAGAAAAGGAGTCATTATACATAATCTGCCCTTATTCTAAGGTTCATACACTCTGTATGGAGCAGCAAGGACTGCTTTTCATCTTCAGTAAAGCCACAGCACTTTCTCACAGGGTTGTGCCCAAAAGGTCTTTGTAACGTTCCTCCTGAAACACCACAAATACCACCTGCCAGCCCGTTACCATAACCACGATCGTCAGCAGCGGCAGAGAGTCACCGTCATTACCTCGTCCAATCCTCATTCCACCCCACTCCATGAACAAACTGAGTCCCCGAGGATTTCAGTACCCTGGTGTCTGACGTCACATCGCCAGGGGGAGGGGAGCTGGACTTAAGTCCGGGTCCCGCCTGCGCCCGGCCGGCCGTTCCAGCGTGCTTTCTATGGAAGCGCTTTTTCCCACCCCTGGTGCATCTTTCTATCTTCCTCCCTCTCCTCCCAAACACATTCAGAACTTCTAATTCTCTTTCTCTTTCTTCTCCTACCCAAGCCAGAGAGAATTAGGCCATAGCGGATGGATTGATACGCAGAGTTAACCCATATCTTGCCCACCCGGGGCCAGAAGAATCCCAGACGTTAAGAGTGGGTCCAAGAAGCTGGAGTGAGAACCCAGGGGTTAATATTGCTCTAGTGGGAAAGTTATCTGCTTTGTTGTAAAACACAGCTTCCCAGCCCTACAGAAGGGGCCATTAGCATGCAAATGTACTTTGCCTCATGCTTTTTAATGTTTTACTTCTCTTAATTGCTGAAACCGGTTGTAATTTCTGAGCACTGTTGGCTTCAGGGGAGCAGTTTCCTCTAAAGGGATCTATCAAGGCACCCGGAAAGATCTGGAATTCTAATTTTATTAACCAGTTGGGTGAGGCATTTTCTCTTCTTTCAAAGGGGGGAAAAAGTCCAAGTTTAAGTTGGAAACTTTATTTTCTCCTGGTGCCTAACTCCCTCCAAATTCTTTTTTTTTTTTTTTTTTTTTATATTTATTTATTTGACTTATTTGGCTGTGCTGGGACTTCATTGCAGCACTCGGGAACTTTAGTTGTGGCATGAGGAATCTAGTTCCCTGGCCAGGGATAGAACCTGGGCCCCCTGCACCGGGAAGTCTGTCCTCCTAATTATTTGGTGTGGACTTTGACAGTCATTGAGAGATCAAAAATCACATGTGATATTTGATGGAGGTAAGAGGGGCTTCCTTGGTGGATCAGAAGGTAAAAAAATCTGCATGCCATGCAGGGGACTCAGGTTCAATCCCTGGGTTGGGAAATCCCCTGGAGGAGGAAATGGCCACTCACTCCAGTATTCTTGCCTGGAGAATCCCATGGACAAAGGAGCCTGGTGGGCTACAGTCCATGGACTTGCAAAGAATCAGACACAACTGAACGACTAACACTTTCACTTTCAAGAGGCAGCTTATTAAAGATTTTATGTGTCAGACCCTTGGTTATGAATTTGCAGTGAAGAAGTTTCCTGAATGCTACCTGAATTAGAAAATAACCCTTTCTCTCACCCCAGAGGTCCTGCAGATAACTGCATTATTTCTAGGATGCTCTGTGACTCTCTAACTACTTTCAAATTTCTACAAATTCAAATTTGAATTTCTACTTCAAACTATGAAGTAGAAATAACTGGAGAAACTCGGTCACCATAACACAAATCTTAGCACCAATCAAGACACTCTTAGCCAGTTTAAGAAACAGCTGCCTTCCCTCCCTTCATCCCCGTACCTCCCAAATGCATTCTTTTCCATGAGTCAATACAGAGAGATTCCCATGGAGAGACACGCTACGTAACCCTTGGAACTCTTGACCACAATTAGCCTGACTTGGCACTTCTTTCTGGTTGAAAACCAGTCTTGGGGAGCCTGAAATCTCATCAGAAGCACTCAGCAATTCCGTGAGGATCGAGGACCACTGTATGCAGAGGTCTGTACCCAAGAGAAAGAGGGAGTGGCCGGCGGTGACATCACCACTAGTGGCAGGAGGCCACCCTGACCCCTCCGGATCCAAAAAGTCAGTATCAGTACAGATTTGGCCACGGCTAAGTTCGCACTTGGTCTTGTCATTTGCTGCATGGAAGGGATCATTCGTATCTTCGTTGTGGCCGTTCTTTATCCACCTTGACTTTCAATACAACCCTGAGTTTCTGGGAATCACTGGTACGCTGAGGAACGACGGGAACACACGACTTGAATGAAAGAGCAATACCTACACATGCAAAGGTTGCAGAATTTCATTTCCTTGTCTCCCCTGTAGACCCTTCTGCATCCCTGGGGAGTCCATCCTGTACAGCATCTTCCCACAATGACGTCATCATCAGAGTGTGTTCATAAATGCACATGGAGCGATGCAAAGCAGAAAATAGCTCACATCTTATCTATTGATTAATTTATGCACAGGTTTTCAGGGTTTGGGAGACTGTAATGTCTGAAAGGAATGAAGTCTAAGGAAGAGAACATCGTGACCAAGCTGAGGTCCGGATGGAGGTTTGAAGGAAACTGCAGAGAAGACAGGGCTTCCCTGGTGGCTCAGTGGTAGAGAATCCACCTGTCAATGCAGGAGATGCAGGTTCAATCCCTGGGTCAGGAAGATCCCCTGGAGGAGGTCATGGCCACCCACTCCAGTATTCTTGCCTGGGAAATCCCATGGACAGAGGAGCCTGGTGGGCTGCAGTCCGTGGGGTCACAAAAGAGTCGGACACGACTGAATGCGCATACATGTATATGCAGAAAGCAGGAGAAGGGACACTCACTCACTGTATCAAAGCCTGCAGTCTTTCATTTGGCCTTTTCAAAGTTCTCTTTAGGGGTCTGTTGTTGGGAGCGGGGCTGCGGGGGGAGAAGAGAAAGGCTTTCCCCTTTTTGAGCCCCTCATTTGTACCTGGCACTTGAAGCTCACTGAGGACTCTTTAGGGTCTGAGGAGGTGGGTTTTATCTCCATTTGGCACGAATAAGAAGCGAGGCTCAGAGTCACACGGGGGCTCCAGAGAGAGAGCCGCTGAACCGGGGTTCACCTTCGTTCCTCCCCGACCCCCAAACTCTCCCCTGCTCCACACCGCCTCCCAGACACGCACTAGAATCTTCCACCTTCCCTGGCAAGGCCCCAGAGTCGAACTGGTGGTGGGGACCCCGCCCCCAGAAAGTGGCCGTAGTCTGTCCCCAGCCACCCACTGGCCCTTCCCCTCCCCCCAATTTCGGCTTGTTTTCCTGGGAGCAAGCATGCCTTTTCCCATTGATGGAGCTCCTGGGCCAGCAGCGCACCGTCACAGGCTCCACCCCTCCCAGTTCGTCCTGGACCAAGCTCTCAGGCTGGCCGCCCCCTCCCCTCCCCACCTGCCCTGACCTTCCACCGCCGGAGGAACTTTCTGAATAACAATGTGTAGTCCCTGCTGCCTGCCGAGCTGCCCTTTTGCCGTTAGCACCTAATGAAAATGTAACCGTATTTAACCCCCCACCGTCCTAGATTAGCAGGAGAGGGCCCCGAGAGGCTTGAATTCCTTTGTATGATAAGCATCCCGGTCTCCATTCGGACGGTCCCAGCCCCTTCTCCCTGGAGAGGATGCTGGGCTGCGCCGGGCTAACCCGGGATCTCTCAGCTGTCCCGGGCACAATGGGGAAAGTATCTTTTGTGGCATTAACGGCTTTGGGGAGGGGAGAGGGGAGGGTCCGGGCTGCCGGGGAGGGGGTGCCGTTGAAGAGAAGGAGAACAATGTGTGAGAAGCGGAGGCTGTGGGTTTCCCACACGGACCACTACGTCCCCCCCACCCCCCTCTGGGAGAGACAGCGCTGCAGCGACCAGCCCACAGCTGATCCTGCCTTGATTGGCTTTTTTTTTTTTCATTGTGCTCTCAAGGGACGAAAATCCTTTTGTGGCGTGAAAGGAGAGGCGTTCCTGCCGTTCCCCTCCCTCGAACTGATTGGCTGTGTCACGAGATGGCCAAATCCATCCGGATTAATGCGCGGCCGGCCCGGCCCGGAGCGAGGCCGTCTGAGTCCGCCCCTTCGGGCCAGCGAGCGTGTCTGGCGCCCTGGGAGCAGGGAAGGGAGGGGACCCCGAGGGGCAGGCCACCACCTTCCTCGTATTTATTATTCCCCCGCCTACCCCCCTCCCGGCCCTGCAGGGATGTTTATTCATGGACCACATCTGCTGGCTGGCGGACACGTCTCTCTCTCTTTCTCTCTCGTTAGAATGCCTCAAGTCCCCAAGGAGCCAAGAAAGCGGGGCACATTCCTCAGGACCTGCCTCTTCTCTCAGCTCAGAGACCTGTGGCTCCTCCAGGGCACCTGTAACCCTAGCTCTCAGCCGCCCCCGCCTCACCCCGCCCCCGTCCGCCCGCACCTGCGCGGCCTCCCGCCCTTTACCTATTCCAGACTTCCCACCTGGGCATGCTGGGCTCTCTCTGCTTTCTCTGGTACCCAGCGCCTAAAAGAGCATCCCTTCTCTCTGCTGTTTGCCCTTCTGTGGCTTCTTCCGGAACCTCTCTTCGTCTTGTCGATTCTTACCTAATTACATCCCAGGTCCTGAGTCAGCTCAGATTGTGTCTTTCCCGTTCTCCCAATTGAAAGGACTCTTTTTTTTCCCCCACCTCTGACCTCTCGTATGCTTTTCTACATCTTTCATTGAAGAGCCAACACATTGGAAAAGACCCTGATGCTGGGAAAGATTGAAGGCAGGAGGAGAAGGGGGGTGATAGAGGATGAGATGGTTGGATGGCATCACAGACATCAGTGGCATCTCCAGTTTGAGTAAACTCCAGGAGACAGTGAAGCACAGGAAGGCCTGACGTGGTGCAGTCCACTGGGTCGCATAGAGTCAGACATGACTTGGCAACTGAACAGCAAAAACAGAGATGATATCCACAGTATGTGTGATTTTGTGGCTCCTTTTACTTGACCTTTGGTCTCATGGTTGCATCAAGTTGGAGAGGGTTTATTCCTGTGGTGGTGAAATAGTTCATTGTGTGAAAAAGCCCACAATTTATTTTTCCACTCTGCTGTGGATGTTCATTTGGATAGTTTCCAGTTTGGGTTGTAACTATCTCCAGAACAGGCACAGAACTTAAAGAATCAAGCACGTGATAAATCTTGTGAGAGGAGTGCATGTTTTTTTAAATTTTTGTCTTACCGAAGTCTAGTTGACTTACAACATTGTGCTAGCTTCTGGCATAAAGCAAAGTGATCCACAAATAATTTTTTTTCAGATTCTTTTCTACTATACATTAGGGTTTGCCATTTCCTTCTCCAACGCATGAAAGTGAAAAGTGAAAGTGAAGTCGCTCAGTCGTGTCGGACTCTAGAGACCCCATGGACTGCAACCTACCAGGCTCCTCCGTCCATGGGATTTTCTAGGCAAAAGTACTGGAGTGGGGTGCCATTGCCTTCTCCGCTATACATTATTACAAGGTATTGAATACAGTTTCCTGTACTGTACGGAAGGTCCTTATTGTTTATCTGTTTTATATGTAGTAATGTGTATCTGCTAACTCCAAACTCCTGATTCCTCCCCCCGCTTTCCCCTTTAACCATAAATAATTTCCCCAGTAACCATAAATAGCTTTGCAAATCTATAAGTCTGATTTTGTTTTGAGAATAAGTTCATTTGTATCATTATTTTAGGTTTCACATATAAGTGATATCATATGGTATTTTATATCAAATAACATATGATATCATATATGTTATGATATCAAATAACATGTTATTTGTCTGTCTCAGTCTGACTTACTTCACTTAGTATGACCATCTCTAGGTCCATCCATCTTGCTGCAAATGGCACTATTTCCATCTTTTTTATGGCTGAGTAATACTCCATTTGACTGTGTGGATCACAATAAACTGTGGAAGATTCTGAAAGAGATGGGAATACCAGACCACCTGACCTACCTCTTGAGAACCTATATGCAGCTCAGGAAGCAACAGTTAGAACTGGACATGGAACAACAGACTGGTTCCAAATAGGAAAAGGAGTATGTCAAGGCTGTGTATTGTCACCCTGCTTATTTAACTTATATGCAGAGTACATCATGAGAAATGCTGGGCTGGAAGAAGCACAAGCTGGAATCAAGATTGCCAGGAGAAATATCAATAACCTCAGATATGACACCACCCTTATGGCAGAAAGTGAAGAGGAACTAAAAAGCCTCCTGATGAAAGTGAAAGAGGAGAGTGAAAAGTTGGCTTAAAGCTCAACATTCAGAAAATTAAGATCATGGCATTTGGTCCCATCACTTCATGGGAAATAGATGGGGAAACAATGTCAGACTTTATTTTTGGGGGCTCCAAAATCACTGCAGATGGTGACTGCAGCCATGAAATTAAAAGACGCTTACTCCTTGGAAGGAAAGTTATGACCAACCTAGATAGCACATTGAAAAGCAGAGCTATTACTTTGCCAACAAAGGTCCGTCTAGTCAAGGCTATGGTTTTTCCAGTGGTCATGTATGGATGTGAGAGTTGGACTGTGAAGAAAGCTGAACACTGAAGAATTGATGCTTTTGAACTGTGGTGTTGGAGAAGACTCTTGAGAGTCCCTTGGACAGCAAGGAGATCCAACCAGTCCATCCTAAAGGAAATCAGTCCTGAATATTCACTGGAAGGACTGATGCTGAAGCTGAAACTCCATTACTTTGGCCACCTCATGGGAAGAGTTGACTCATTGGAAAAGACCCTGATGCTGGGAGGGATTGGGGGCAGGAGGAGAAGGGGACGATAGAGGATGAGATGGCTGGATGGCATCACTAATTCGATGGATGTGAGTTTGAGTGAACTCCGGGAGTTGGTGATGGACAGGGAGGCCTGGCGTGCTGCGATTCATGGGGTCGCAAAGAGTCGGACGCGACTGAGCGACTGAACTGAACTGAACTGAACACTCCACTGGAATTTCCCAGGTGGCGCTAGTGCTAAGAAACCCACCTGCCAATGCAGCAGACACAGGAGACGTGTTCGATCCCTGGGTTGGGAAGATCTCCTGGAGGAGGGCATGGCAACCCACTCCAGCATTCTTGCCTGGAGAGTCCCATGGACAGAAGAGCCTGGCAGGCTACAGTCCATGGGGTTGCAGAGAGTCAGATAGGACTGAAAAGACTCAGTAAGTATTCCGTTATGTATATGTACCATATCTTCTTCATACATTCATTGGCTGAAGACATTTAGGTTGCTTCCGTGTCTTGGCTATTGTAAGCAGTGCTGTGATGAGCATGGGGGCGCTTGTATGTTTTCCAGTTAGAGTTTTTGCAGACAGACGCCCAGGAGTGGGATTGATTGCAGGATTGTATGGTAGCTCCATGTTCAGTTTTTTGAGAAATTTCCATACTGTTTTCCATAGTGGCTGCACCAATTTACATTCCCACCAACAGTGTAGAAGGCCTCCCTTTCCTCTATGTCATGGCATTAAGACAGGAATGAACAATTTATCTCTTCTTTTTGGTGTCTGTCTCAGTGCTAAGAACAAACCAGAGTCCCCAAAACGTTTAGCCCAGTCAATTCTCATTTTGTTAATTTTACAATGCAAATAACTATGGGTTTCAATTTTCAATTGTCACCTGTTAACACGTTTTGGCATAGATGAAGGAATGAGACTTTGCAGAGAAGGCTTTGTTTATCAAGGAGAGGAGGGACAGTGTGAAATTGCTGGTATCTAGGAATGAGAGTAAAATCAGGAGTTAGAGCAAGCCCAGATCAGGAAGGCAGTGATGGCAAGCACAGATGTCCACAATTTGCACCTGGACTGTTCTGGCCCCCATGGCCATGGTGGTCATCAGAGGGGCCCTTCCAGGGCTGCTCCAGCCCCCTCGAGGCCATCTAGAACACCCTCTTCCCTTCCTGGGCACTTTTCCACTTTCTCTTTCTTCTGAGTTAATAGGTATTTCCTCTGTTTCTCTTACTGGCTTAAATGTCATAATTAATCACTCTAGCTTTTTAGGCAGCGGTCTTATCCTTGGAGCCGTCACCGCTGGGGTTACAGCTACATGTCTTATCCCCGAGTACACCCCAACATGGATCTGCTGCTCCATTGGTCTCTCCAGCCTCTTCCCAAGCTCTCATTCTGTTCTCCCCAGAGTATTACCACCCACTGAGTGTCTCCTTGTGCCAGGCTCCACGTGTGTATGTGTGTGTATGTACGTGTATGTATGTGTTCAGTCGTGTCTGACTCTTTAAGACCTTGTAGACTATAGCCACCCCCAGGCTCCGCTGTCCGTGGGATTCTCCAGGCAAGAATACTGGAGTGGGTTGCCATTTCCTCATCCAAGGGATCTTCCCGACTCAGGGATCGAACCCAGGTCTCCTGCGTTGCAGGTGGACTCTTTACCATCTGAACCACCAGGGAAGCCCCATAAATTGAGGTCTCGCATTCAGTAAGTAGTGGAGTTCAAATCCAGACATTCTTTCAACTACACTGCACTGTCTTGCCCTTTTCTCTTTCCACCAAAGCCACAAAATGATCACGACAATCACATCTCACTCAGGTCTGTTATTCCCTTTTATTCTCAGGTTCGCACATCCTTGCTCCCCTGGTCCCACCCCATTCCCAGCCTCTGGCCAATCATGTCAGGCCTCTGCTCTCCTGCCCAGTTATTAAGGTGTACCGGTCATTTTCAATGGCTTTTCTTGCCATCTTCCAACATGAATGTGAAAGTTTCATTCATTCCCAGAGTGGAGCTTACATTGTACAATGAAACCTGGGAAGCAGGATTTGATAATATTTTGATGTCAATGGGCAAGAGTTACTTGGATGGAGAGAAAGTCTTGATCTGAGGGGTCCGTGTCATTTCTTCATTCATTCTTCACTCATTCATTCAAAAAAGGATGTTCAAGTTCAAATGAAAACCAAAAACTCTCAGAGTAGGGGTTCAATCACCCTTTTTTATGTTGTTTTTATTAGATTTTATATTTTATTTATTAAATTTTAATTTGTGGATAATTACAATATTGTGACGGTTTATGCCATGCATCAACATAAATCGGCCATAGGCATACATGTGTCCCCTCCCTTCCTCCTGAATTCCCACTCCCACCTCCCTCCCCAGACACACCCTTTTCTTGAATTTAAAAATATATGCAAATTCAAGGTGGTAACAGTCTAGTATTTTGAAAACACTGACATTGAACAAAAGCACAGTTTTGACAACATTCGCAATTGCATGAATGCACCAGGGCTTCCCTGGTGGCTCAGTGTTAAAGAATCCACCTGCAAAATGCAGGAGACTATGAGTTTAATCCCTGGGTCAGGAAGATCCCCTGGAGAAGGAAATGGGAACTCACTCCAGTATTCCTACCTGGGAAATCCTATGGACAGAAGAGCCTTGTGGGCTACAGTCCATGGGGTTGCAAAGAGTCAGACATGACTTAAGGACTAAAAACTAGAGCAACGACTGCAGTGATTTCATATGTAGCTCACATGCAGTTCAGTCAGAACTCTGAATTCAGGGCACTTCAGAAACACGGCGTCGTGTCTTGTGATCAGCTCTGGCCATAAAAAGAAATCTTCCCAGATCAGTGGTCCTGCTACTGCCCTGGGTCTCGGGGAGTCTCAGCTATTATCCGAGAGGAATTCCAAGGCTTGGTCGGGGCTGAGGAATCAGAGTGTAGCTTTTCAGGATTCCAGCATGAAATGCTTTACCACCCAGAAATAGCAACAGCCAAATCTGAGCTCCCAAATCCCAAACTGAGCCTCTGCAGTGCCTGCAGGGCACCCCTAGCCTTGCCCTGTGTCTCTCTTTGTGTGCGTGCTCAGTTGCTAAGTCATGTCTGACTCTTTGCAACCCCATGAACCATAGCTTGCCAGGCTCTTCTGTCCTTGAGATTTCCCAGGCAAGAATACTGGAGTGGGTTGCCATTTCCTTCTCCAGGGGAACTTCCCAACCCCAGGATCAAACCTACGTCTCCTGCACTGGCAGGCGGATTCTTTACCACTGAGCCACCAGGGAAGCCCAGAGTCCCTTTTTGCTATTGTTCGTTTTTCAGCAGCTAAGTCATGTCCAGCTCTTTGCGACACCATGGACTGCAGCATGCCAGGCCTCCCTGTCCTTCACCATCTCCCAGAGCTTGCTCAAACTCATGTCCATTGAGTGGATGATGCCATCCAACCATCCCATCCTCTGTCGCCCCCTTCTCCTCCTGCCCTCAATCTCTCCCAGCATCAGGGTCTTTTGCAGGGAGTCAGCTCTTTGCATCACACCATCACAGTCCTGGAGTTTCCCTTCAGGGCTCCTCTTCACTCCCCCCAGACACACAGCTGCATGTCCACCTCTGTCCCGCTGGTCTGGGAGAGTCAGGAGCCCCTCGGCAGACCCTCCCACCCTGCCAGGTCAGGGCTCTCTGGACACCAGGCCGGCCAATGGAGGCGGAGTGGCCTCCAGGTCCCCGTGGCAGGGGCTGAGGGGGGCCTGTGTGGACGTGGCTGGTTCCTTGTTCCTCAGCTTCAGGGAGCTCTGAGGGCTCCCTGGGTGTAACACAACGTGAGCGGCTGCGGGGTGAGCTCTGTTCTCCTGTGACAGCTGCCTTGGTCTCTAGCAGGACCTGTCTGAGCCGACTGCACTCTCCATGTGTGGCCAGCTTCGGTGGCCTTAACTCTTTCTTACCCACCCCCGCAGGCCACACCCTTGCCCGCTGCTTCCTCAAAATGCCAGCTCTTCCAGTGACCTTTCTGGGGGCCTTCCCTGGTGGCTTGGTGGGTGGCAATCCACCTGCCCACGTAGGGACATGGGTTCGATCCCCAGTCCAGGAGGACCCCACATGCTGAGGAACAACTCAGCCTGGGCACCGCAACTACTGAGCCTGTGCTCTAGAGCCCGGGAGCCACAGCTACTGAGGCCACACTCCACAAGTACTGAAGACCAAGTGCCCTAGAGCCATGTTCTGCAGCAAGAGAAGCCACCGTGATAGGAAGCCCAAGGACCACAGCTAGAGAGTTGCCCCTACTCGCGGCGACTAGAGAAAAGCCTGCAGCTGTGAAAACCCAGCACAGCCAAAAATAAATAAATAAATATTTTTTAAAATTACCTTTCTGGGCTGGAGGATGGCTTGGTGTCGAGTGGGGGAGGAGCACACGGCATCCCACACCTTGGATGCTCTGGGACCGTCAAGAGTGTCCCCGGCCCGCGATGTCTCACTTTGTTGGCAGGAAAGGCCATGTGGCTTGAGTCTGGCACAGAATCTGACCACTCGCCTCTCCGCAGGTGTTTGGGGAGATTTGTTCCCACCTGGCAGAAGCGACTGGAGGCAGACGGATAGGAATTATAAATACCTGCTCACACCCTGAGGGTTCTTCAGCTCTAAAACCAGAGGCAATCAGGTCAGGGAATCTGAGGAGAAGTCCAGCAAGTGAAATTGTCAGAGCCCTGGGTTTGCAGGCAGGCAGGCAGACCATCGATGGGGCTGCGGTGTCGACACTCGATCTCGGGCAAGTTGG
Organism: Bos mutus; assembly: GCF_027580195.1. Lineage (NCBI taxonomy): Eukaryota > Metazoa > Chordata > Mammalia > Artiodactyla > Bovidae > Bos > Bos mutus. The sequence continues at coordinate 4,557,623 of NC_091635.1, read as the reverse complement.
TTCACTTCTCCAGGCCGAGGTTCATCCGCACAGAGGCAGATGGTCGTGACAGGGTGGAGGGCAGTGTCCACTGCTGTGGCTGCAGTGCCAGAAACTTGCTCCAGAGAGAAGATGCCGAGGCTCCAGGAAGCATGGATGAGGTGAATAAAATTATTACTCAGTTTCAATTTGGCTCTGAGCTAAGAAGGCAGTCAAAAGGAAGTTGCTAAAACTTATACTTGTTACCAAACCAATTGTTGTTGTTCAGTCACTCAGTCATGTCTGACTCTTTGCGACCCCATGCGCTGCAGAACACCAGGCTCCCCTGTCCTCCACTGTCTCCCAGAGTTTGCTCAGATTCATGTCCATTGAGTTGGTGATACTATCTTACCGTTTCATTGTCTGCCACTTCCTTCTCTTTTTTGCCCTCAATCTTTCCCAGCATCAGGGTCTTTTCCAATGAGGCAGCTCTTCCCATCAGGTGGCCAAAGTATTGGAGCTTCAGCTTCAGCACCAGTACTTTCAATGAATATTCAAGGTTGATTTCCTTCAGGATGGACTGGTTTGATCTCCCTGCTGTCCAAGGAACTCTCAAGAGTCTTCTCCAGCACTACAGTTTGAAAGCATCAATTCTTTGGCCTTCAGCCTTCTTTATAGACCAACTCTCACATCTGTACGTGACTACTGAAAAAAACCATAGCTTTGACTGTAGGGAACTTTGTCGGCAAGGTGCTGTCTCTGCTTTTTAATACACTGTCTAGGTTTGCCATAGCTTTCCTTTCAAGGAGCAAGTGTTGAGCACCAGCAATACACTGGTCCTGAGAATAACAGAGATGACTGAGATGGAGACCCAGCTTCAAGGAGCTGAGATGTGGGGGTGGTGGGGTGGGGAATGCATGGCTTGGACTCTTGGCTATAAATATAGAAACCTGAGTCTAATTGTTATACATAAAGTGGGAGCTTGAAAGGATACAGGTGCGGCTCATGGGATCCGAGGAAGCGCCTCCCAGCCATGCACCCGGCAGTGCAGGGAGGTAACCTGGCTTCAGAAACAACCAGGACAAGAGAGTCAAGTGTGGGCCGTCTCCACTTAAATGCCACGATTGCTAAACCACAGAGGGAAGAAGCCATTTCAGTGTGTGTGCTAAGCCATCTCAGTCGTGTCCGACTCCTTGCGGTCCTTTGCACCATAGCCCACCAGGCTCCTCTGTCCATGGGATTCTCCAGGCAAGAATACTGGAGTGGGTTGCCATGCCCTCTTCCAGGGGATCTTCCTGACCCCGGGATTGAACACGTGTCTCTCAGTCTCCTGCATTGGCAGGTGGGTTCTTTACCACCAGCGCCACCTGGAAAGCCCCAGTTGTAGGAGATTCAGTTATAATTTCTACTACAGCTAAGACTTTAAACACTTTTCAATATTCACTAAAGCAGCATGTTTTCATTGCCTTCTACAAGCAGCAAACCCCAATAGGTTTTGGCAACTGGCTGCAGAAATCCTCGTCTTGACCTCTGTAGCTTCTGCAGTGACAAAGCAATGGCCCGGAAACTTCGAGCGCCAGGCCGAATCGGTCCTCCAGCTGCTGTGGGCCGCGTGTGGAGAGTGGCTTGTTACAAGACTCCTGATGTGTACCTAGAATTTGAATGATTCAAATGACCGAATTTCAAAGCATCTACGTAGGAACGTGTTATTTCCATTTTGTAAAAAGTAGGAGTAACTGAGAGGTTTCTTTTCTCCCTTCCTATGTTTATGTTTGGTGATGATCGTTGGGTGGAAATTAAGTCCACCAAGTCTATTGAGCTGTGATGAAACTCCAGTTAATATTTGACTATTGGCTTCCTGTTACACACAAGAAATCAAATAGTGAAGTATATACTACAATATAGGTTGAATCTTCTCCTCTTCTCTCTCAAGCTTTGGTGTTGCTACCTTTTTATTTTTAAAAGTTTTTCGTTTTATGTTTTCATTGGAGTAGAATTGCTGTACAATGTTACGTCAGTTTCTGCTGTACAGTGAAGTGAATCAGCTCTAGGCATGCATGTCCCGTCTCTCTTGAGCCTCCCCGCCGACCCCCACGGCTCTAGGTCATCACAGAGCCCTGAGCTGCTCCCTGCGCTGCTCAGCAGCTTCCCACCAGCTCTCTGTGTTTCACAAGGCAGGGTATACACGTCCGAGCTACTCCCCCAGTTCACCCCTCACCCCGCCCTGCACCCGCCACCCCTCCGCGCTCACTTGTCCCTTCTCTATGTCTGCATCTCCCTTCCCGCCCTGCAAATAAGTTCATTTGTGGCATTTTTCTATCTTCCGTATGTGTGTGTTAACATACCAGCTTTGTGTTTCTGTTTCTGACTTGCTTCGCTCTGTATGACAGACTCCGGGGCCATCCATGTCACTCAGTTCAGTCGCTCAGTCGTGTCCGACTCTTTGCGACCCCGTGAATCGCAGCACGCCAGGCCTCCCTGTGCATCACCAACTCCCGGAGTTCACTCAAACTCACGTCCATTGAGTCGGTGATGCCATCCAACCATCTCATCCTCTGTCGTCCCCTTCTCCTCCTGCCCTCAATCTTTCCCAACATCAGGATCATTTCAAATGAGTCAGCTCTCCACATCAGGTGGCCAAAGTATTGGAGTTTCAGCTTCAACATCAGTCCTTCCAATGAATATTCAGGACTGATCTCCTTTAGGATGGACTGGTTGGATCTCTTTGCACTCTCAGGGATTCTCAAGAGTCTTCTCCAACAACACAGTTCAAAAGCATCAATTCTTTGGCGCTCGGCTTTCTTTATAGTCCAACTCTCACATCCATGCATGACTACTGGAAAACCATAGCCTTGACTAGACGGACCTTGGTTGGCGTCCACATCACTACGATGACCCAGTTTCACCCCTTTCAGTGGCTGAGGAATAGTCCACCGTGTGTAGGCACCACATCGTCTCTGTCCGTTCATCTGTTGGCAGACGTTTGGTTGCTCCCACGTCCTGGCTGTTGTAAACAGTGCTGCATCTTTTTGAACTATGGTTTTCTCAGAGTATGCCCAGGAGTGGGATTGCTGGCTCATATGGTAGTCCTACTTTTAGTTTTTTAAGTAACCTCAACTCCCCTTTTGTGGCTTCCCTGGTGGCTCAGATGGTAAAGAATCTGCCTGCAATGCAGGAGACCTGGGTTCAATCCCTGGGTCAGGAAGACCCCCTGGAGAAGGGAATGGCACCTCACTCTAGTATTCTTGCCTGGAAAATCCCATCTATTTAAAATCCCATGTTTAAATAGATGCCTTTCTGCCTGTAAATGTAGAGGGTGTGCTTACTTAGTTCGTCCTGAGTGGAAAGAGTGGATGGTATTCAGGTTTGCTGGTCACTCTCCAAAGTGGTCGAAGGGGGCTCCAGTGACCTTCTGTCAAATATTCTGCCTCTTTCCATACCTTCTTGAGAATATACCCAGCTGCCCATCTTCGAGGCTCTCTAGACTTGTAGGTGAAGTTAAAGAGGGAAGAAGAAATGAACATATTGGAAAGAAAACACAGCTTTGGTGTGTGGTGTCAACAATGACCAGAATGCTACAATGCTCTGTGGAGAGGAAAGAGGTGTCTAGTCTCGAGGACAAAGCCCACCTGTTTGAACCTTAGCCCCCTCCCCCCAATTCCCCGTCTCACCGCCTGCTCCCCTTCAGCCCTCAGTAGACTGATCTGATGGATCTCGTTGGTTCAAACTGAGTCCCCAAATACCTGCGTCCACCAGACTGTCACTGATGGATAGTTTCGGATCTCCTGGCTTTGGCTGGCTGCTGTCGCCATGGTAACAGAGAGTGAGGAGGACCTGGGGCAGCTCGGTCCATCTGTCATCAGTTGCCACTGTTTTGTGCTGCCTGGTGTGTGCTCTCTGTTGAGTTCTGGGGGAGGCAAAGTAGAGCGGAGGGATTTGGCTGGAGGGCTGTGCCCACCCTCGGATACTGAGGACAGAGCCATGTAGCCTCGGAAACTGCTTTCAGAGACGCCCAAGACGCGGAGATTATAAACAGCCTCTCACCTTCTCCGGGAGAATGATTTTTCTGTAACTCAAGATTTTATGTTTTAAGAAGGAGGGTGGTATCTGTGTCAGCCTGAAGACCTTTATTTTTTGTTGAATTAAGAAGGGAAACTTACCACCTCCCCCACATAGAGAATAAGATCTTCCCTTTCTTATTCTGGGTTGGAACTTTAAAAATTTTGATGAGGCTACTATTGTCTCATGGCTTTAAACAGAGCGTGCAGATGTGTGTATCTTGTTTCATCTTTGACCCTCTCTGGATGCTATGCATTCATGTTGAGAATTCACAAAAAGAGTTTCCCGGGGACATCTCTTCCAGCCCCTCCCCGCCCTGCCCCCAATCAGGCTTACACAGTTCGAGCCAGGCCAGCTGGGTGGCAACATTCTTGGTTGGATCAGACCTAGGAGGCCCCTTCTCACCACCGTTCTGGGCCCGGCGTATGCTGTGCTTTGAGCGTAGCAAAGACACAGATCAGGTTTGACACAGGCTTGGGGCAAGCTGGAGAGAACCCTGTCTCTACCCACACGGGTCTCTCCAGTGTGGTCAGCCGGAACGGCTCCTTCGTGATTTTCTATTGGCCCCTTGGCATCCTTTCCAACACGTTCGGATCCTATCACATGGACGTGCCCTGTTCTCTCTTCCTCTCTGCACCATCCTCCGTGGATCTTTCATCTCCTCCACGGCTCTTTCATCTCCACGATGAGCAAGTTGGTTTTCTCTAGGGACCTGTCCAGGCCCCCTTGTCTTCCAGCTCTTCACTCCCTGCAAGGTCGCCTCCTCCTGCAGTCTGGACTGCAGATTCTGAGGCTGACTCTCCAACCTGCCTCCAAGGCAGATCCCAGTCCTGCACCGCCAGCCTGAGGACCAGCTCTGCACGAATGTTACAAGCAGACTCCTCAACTTCTCCTTGAAATCTTCCTCCGTGTTCTTTGGTGTTATTAGCATCCCTGTTCTCCCAGATGCTCAGACTCAGAAGCTTTGTATTATCTTTAATTATCCTCATACCTTCCATCTGGAAGAGGAAATGGCAACCCATTGCAGTATTCTTGCTTGGAGAATCCTATGGACAGAGGAGTCTGGTGGGCTATGGTCCGTGGGGTTGAAAAGACATGAGTGAAGCGACTTAGCACACATACAGTCCATGGCTCCAACTTATTTCCCTCCTCCTCTCCTTCCTCCACCTCCTTCTCTGCTTGCTCTTTCTTCTCTCTTCTCCCCTCTCTGTCCCCCGCACTGATACAGCCCATCTTGGTACCCTTAGTTCTCCATTTTCCCTTTCCATCAGCTGTTGTTCAGTTGCTCAGTTGTGTCCGACTCATTGTGATCCTGTGGACTGCCACACGCCAGGCTTCCCTGTCCTTCACTATCTCCCAGAGTTTGCTCGAGCTCACGTCCATTGAGTCTGTGATGCCATCCAACCATCTCCTCCTTCCCATCACGGTGCTTGCTACTCCAGTATCCCCCTCTTCCCATCTTTCCTTTCTTCTGCCTTTGCCATTAGCCCAGTCAATCTCTGCTCAAAAACTTTGTGTGAGCGACCCCCTGGACTGTAGCCCGCCCGGCTCCTCTGTCCAGGGGATTCTCCAGGCTGGAGTGGGCAGCCATTTCCTCCTCCAGGGGATCTTCCCAACCCAGGGATGGAACTCGAGTTTCCTGCCGCTGTCGCACTGGCAGGTGGATTCTTTACCACTTGAGCCAAGTGCAAAACCCAAAACTTTAATATCTCTCTAACCCCTAGAATCCAAATCCCATCTTTGCTTCATGTCATGCAAGATGCCCTCAGACATGGCTGGCAGGCTGACCCCCTCCTCCAGGCTCTCTCCATACGTGCGTGTCCTTCCATGAAGCCTTGACTCCTAGATCCGGCTGCTGGGACTGTGAAAAGGCACACCCTTTGGCAAAACAGATTGAAAATCTTGGTGTGTTTTGACCAAGTTATTTCACTTCCAGGAACTGATCTTAGGGAAATAATCAGACAGCTGCACAATGATATGTGCATAAGAAACTTCATTACAGCAGAATTTGCAATTATAAAAAAATGAAAACAGTGTCAGTGTCCAATAATATCAATACAACAGAACATGAAGCAATCATTAAAGAATAATATAAACCTATCCACTGACCGGGAAAGATAGTTCCAGCATATATCTATGTTTCTAAGTAAAAAAAAAAAAAGAAGAAGTGCTATGCAGGGATCTGTGAGAATATGCAGTGAATATACATTACTGTGTGATCTTATATATAATATTTATATACATAAAAAATTGAACAACTCTCTAAGGAAATATAGGCACATATGTCTAGACGTGCTTCCCAGGTAGCACAGTGGTAAAGAACCCGCCTGCCAATGCAGGAGACACAGGAGAGGCAAGTTCAGTCCCTGGGATGGGAAGATCACTCGGAGTAGGAAATGGCAACTTGCTCCAGTATTCTTGCCTGGAAAATTCCACGGCCAGAGGACTCCGGCGGGCTACAGTCCATGAAGTGGAGAAGGGTTAGACACAACTGAGTGACCGAACACACACACGTGTCTGTATGTACACATATACAGGGGCTTGAATTATGGTTAATGGTCTATCTTTTCCTTTCTCTTACCAGCCTTTTAAAAATGTTCTACAATAACCACGGATCAACTACATAGAGTAACGAGCAATTAAATTTACAGTATGCTCAGGTAAAGCAATTTAAACATTCTTAAAAGGAAAATGTCCTCCACCCCTTTGTCACCTTGCCTTTGTTAATCTCATCATTTTGTCTTTAAGTCTTCAAGTCCATTTCCAAGTATGACTGAATTTCCTCTGCAAGGAAGGGGCAAAGGCTCTGGGGTCAGAGGTCCAACGTTTGCATGCTCATTCTGCTCTCACTAAGCCGAGTTTCCTCCTTTATAAAAGAGAAAGAGTTAGCAGTATCCAACTCACAGATGTGGCGTGAGGATCAGATAATATATACGAAAAGCCTGTAGAGAACAGCAAAGCGTCACTCGGCGGTCAGGAGTGTGATTTATCGTCAGTATGACTGAGGCCCTTGGGTCTTTCTCTGTGGATTAAATTGGCACCGGAATTGGAGGCTTTTCAGCCTCAGCCTTGAGCCCAGCATGGACACAGCCCAAGCTGCAGATCACTGTGAGTTCTGGTCCCCAAGAATTGGCCACACGGGTGCAAAGGGGGCAGGATTCCTCCCAAACCCCGCCGGCACTTTCTGTCCCTTCCAGTGTTTGCAAGGCGATCCTTAACTCTTAGAAGGCTCAGAGAAAACATCGTGTCCTGGACCAGCCTGTCTGGTACCCACCCGGACTACTCAGAGCTGCCTGGAAATCTCTGACCTCATCCAGTCATGTACCTGGACCCTGGGAGCTGGGGACCGTCACTGCTGCTGGCTGTGTGGGTGATAAGAGGCCTCCAGTTTCCACCAGAGCTCCAGCTGGGCTGCTCTGCAAAGTGTGTATGTGTGTGTGTGTTTCTTCCCAGTTTAAAATCTTCTCTGAACACAAGAGGGTTGGGTCTACTGAATGCTTGTAAGTGACTCAAGACTCAAAACCACCTACTGAGGTCCCAAGCTGTTTGGGAAGAAGAGTATCTGGGAAGAAGGAAGAAGCGGCCGAGCTCTAACTAGACTCTCTAACTCAATGCAGGCCTGGGGGACAGAATCAGCCCTCTCCATCTCAGCTGGCTCGTTTGCCTCCAGAAGCGGCACCTGGGGAGGATCCACTGGGAGGCTTGGAGGTGGACTGCGATCCAGGAGGACTTGGAGGCACAGGGAGGTGGGGGGTGGGGGTGGGGGTGGGGAATGTGTGTGCAAGAGCCGGAGATCACTTGTCTTGGCTCCGATGGGATGATGCTACTTGGCCAGCCTCACCGAACCTGTCAACAAGCAGAGAGTGAGGTCAGCTGGGGGCTGGAGGCCTCATTAGCTATCACCAGAGCTCGCATCTCAACCCCTTGAATCATCCATGATGAAACTCTTTATCAGCCCGGGAGGAGGCAGCCCTGGGGGATAAGACTCCTGTATAAGGCTTGATTTTGAGCAAGGCTACATCCGGATGGACCGGCCAGGATGAGTTATCCCCAGCACACACTCCAAGATAACCAAACAAGCTGACTTGCGGATGGGTGTTATTAAGCATCCCCCATCTGGGACCAGGGAATGCCATGCCTCCTGGTTCCTCTCTCTGCTTCTGTGGCCAGGGTAACTTAACCCTCCGAGTCCCAGGCTGCAGACTAAGCCTTCCTCCTGACCACCCTCCCTCCCCGAACCCCACTCTCACACTCAGGAGAGGCGGGAGGAAGCCACCAGCTGAGGGTTGAGACATGGCAACAGTTTTACTTCTGTGGAAAGATTGGAACTCATTATACCATAGGGAGTGATAACGCAGGAGGAGCTTTGTCAGAGATGTTCAGCTAAAAGGAAACAGTTGGAATCCTCAAGTCACACGCTGCAGAGATAGGAGAGGGGAGAATGGCTCGTACCTCCCTTGTCTTAAATGCGTCAAGGCCACCCCAAATCGCATGGGGATGGGGGAGGCTGGGCTCGCCAACCGTCTTGAGAGTGACGAGGAGGTACCAGCTGACGGCAGTGGCAATTCTGGGACTCAGAGGGACAAGGGAGGCAGGAATTTTTAGTGCAGCCTTGAAAGAAAAAGATCAGCCTGCCCCACCCCTGGGATGGGAACAGGGTAGGAGTCTAGAAAAACAAATACAATCTGCTGTCTGAAAAAAACTAGGCATAAATTGTTACTTGAATATCGAAGGGGGAAAAAAAAAAAGGGTCAGATATGCTTCCTATGCTTGTTTTCCATCTTTCCATCATGTGTCCTTTATCTAAGTGTTTCTAGAAGAGTCCGAAAGTGGGCAGTTGGGTGAAGGCCAGCTCGGGGGTCCTGGGGCAACACCCTCAGGTCGGCATGCCCACCCCAGGAGACCTCAGGGTGGGGAGCTGGCTCTGCTCGGTCAGCGTCCGATTTTCCCCAAATCACCCAGGAACACAACGCTAGCCGGACAAACAAGAGAAAAGTACACTGTGCTGTTTTTTTTTTTTATTTACCTCCTGTTTCATGCTTCAAAAGGAAATTCAGTTGTCATTAAAGTAATTCAATTTGCAGCCCCGGGGAGGTTTGAATTATTCTCCTTTGCGTTTTAAGTTCGCATTCTCTTATTTTATTTCTTTTTCCAACGTTGCCTTCACCAGGGTAGGACGGAGATGGCTGACAGCGGTTCCTCGCTCCCGGGTTTTCAACCTTGATGCTGCCACGAGCCCTCCAAGCTGGTGTCTGCTCTGTTGCTTTGGGGCTGAAATTAACTCGAAAGGGACTGTAGGCTCATGAGGTTGTTGTATTGCTAGGCTGATCCTAAGAGGCAGGCCAGACACCTCGAGGGTGTGTTCACTTATTTCAGGGTTGCCGGATATCTGGACTGGCATGGAGCACCCGGGTGGGTGGCGGAGATGGTTGATCGTTGCTTGGACTCTGAGAACACCAAGTGACAAGGAGTAGTTTGTAGTCGCTCAGTCATGTCCGACTCTGCAACCCCGTGGACTGTGGCCTGCCAGGCTCCTCTGTCCGTGGAATTTCCCAGGCAGGAATACTGGAGTGGGTTGCCACTTCCTCCTTCAGGGGATCTTCCTGATCCAGGGATTGATCTCCAGGCATCTCCACATCTCCTGCATTGGAGGTAGGTTCTTTACTGCTGAGTCAGAAGTAGAGGAATGTATAATAAGTCCTCTGACCCCTTCCTCATGGGGACAAGTCGGGAACTCTGGGGAGCGTGGTCCCTGGGAGAGGTCTCCTAGATTGTTCTAGGTGCCTTGAGCTGATGAGACAGTGTGGGGACTGAGACACAGCCAGGGAGCCTGGGAGTGAGTGCTGTGAAGGCTCAGAGAAGTGAGCTTTGCAACCTGGATGTTGGCTAAACATCCTGTGTTTTGTTTTCCTTTCGGGTTTTTTTTCTCAGTCTCTCTGTCTCTCCATCTCTGTTTCTGCCTCTTTCTCATTGAAATTCCAGCCTCTCAGTTGGGCTGAAGGGAACCAAGGGAGCAGATGGCAGCCCACACTCGGCCCGAGTTCTGCGGGATGACCAGTAGTTCACAGCGGGGCCGACAGGACTTCGAGGGTGGGAGTCAGAGGGAGAGACGGCGGGGAAAAGGGCAGCTCGGCAAAGACGGCAGCCGGCTGGCCAGCCCTCCCCTCCCGCCTGGAGAGCGGGCCTCCAGTTTTGAGGCTTTGGGGACTCTGTTTTGTTTAAATAAGAGAAGCTGTTTCCCTTACATCTTTCCAAAAATAAATAAATATAAGGCTGTCATATCATCTTACAGATGCTCCTACCAGCACACAGAGGTTCGGAACTCGGGACATGTTTTACAAAATCCGAAGATGAGGAAGTGGAGTGTGGGATGCAAGGGAGGATTTTAGAGACAGAGAAGGCCCATGAGCTGGTTTATTTATGTCTTGGATTATTCCAACTGTAACAAGAACATGGAACCATCACCACCTTCATCCTCCTTAGACCACCATGAGCACCATCCTATGTGTTACCATAGCAACCCCCATCAACTTATCATCACCGCCACCACCATCGCCACCATCACTGTGATGATCACCGTCAGCTCATCAGCACCACAGTCGCCGCCACCACCGCTGACACTCGGTCTCCACCCGCCTCATCCGCCTCCATTGGCACTATCAAGCAGCTCCTAAGAGCATCAGCATGAAGGACCGCCAACTTTAGCCAAAATGATGCATGCGGATTGTTTAACTGATTTAGATGGGGGCCCCTGAGCCTATAGATGGCTTAGATGACGGGACTAAGTATGTAAATTATAGCGGCAGTCCCAAAGCTACTGGCAGCGGCAGCAACTTGATGGAAAGTTTCTGACCCTGAAGCCAGAAGGCTCAGGTTCTGTCCGTTACCAGCTGAGTGACCTTGAGCAAGACACTTGTCTTTGGGGCTTCAGTGTCTTAGATATAAGATGAGGGTAATCAATACTTATGGCTTTATAGAGTTTAAAGGGGAAAACACAAGTAAAACATTTTCTACATTATCTGACTTGTTGTTCAGTCGCTCAGTTGTGTCCGACTCTTTGCGACCCCATGGACTGCAGCACACCCAGGTCCTCTGTCCTCCACTATCTCCAAGACTTTGTTCAGACTCATGTCCATTGAGTCGGTGATGCCATCCAACTATTTCATCCTCTGTCATCCCCTTCTCCTCCTGCCCTCAACCTTTCCCAGCTCGGGGTCTTTTCCAATGAATCAGCTCTTCGCATCAGATGGCCAAAGTATTGGAGCTTCAGCTTCAGCATCAGTCCTTCCCATGAACATTCAGGACTGATTTCCTTTAGGATGGACTGGTTGGATCTCCTTGCAGTCCAAGGGACTCTCAGGCGTCTTCTCCAGCACCACAGAACACCCTCCCGTTTCTCAAAGAGGAGAGTGAATCCCAGGATTCAGGCACCCAACACACAGAAGGTGGAGGAGAATTGCAGCTGGGGCGTGGGGGGGAGGCGGTGTGTGTGTGTCGGGGGGTGTCCTGATCCTGCAGAGCATGAGGCCAGGCTGCAGGCGAAGGCTAATAAGAAGGTTCGGCCCAGATTCTGGGGTCTTCCAGGAAGGCTCCCTGGGCGAGGAGGCGGGGGAGGCGGCGGCTTCCTGAAACAGCCTGCCAACCCGGTGCTGCAGCTGCTCGCTGGAGTGCTGGCCCTGCGAGCTGTTTGTTTTGGCCCGATGGCCACACGGAAGCAGCAGTAGGGTAGCATGGGGGTGGGGGCGGCGGGGACGGGGGCAGGGGCGCCCCGTGCAGTTTCCACGGGGAGAAGGGTTTTCTTTCCCTTCTTTCCTTTCTTTCCCTTCTTTCCTTTCTTTCCTTTCCAGGTGGTGTCGGGCCTCAGGCTGCCTGGAGGAGCTGGCTGTGAGTGGGGTTTGAGATACCGGCCGGGGGGACAGGCTGAGTGTGGCAGGAAGGACAGCTGTGTAGATGGTGCAGAGGTAGGTGACGGGCTGGATGGAAGTGAAGCAAGCATCCACGGAGAGCCAGATGCTAGCTTTTTGTGTTTTGGGTGGTTGTTTTGTTTTTGCCTGTCTCCTTTTGGGTTGAGTTTTCATGGGATGGTGAAGGGTTTGTGGCTGGTGGGCACGCGGGTGCTCTTGGCCCAGAGAGGAGATGACTTTGAACGAGGCAGGAGGAGCAATATGGCCGGGAGGTGGCACTGGGAAACGCAGTGGATCCAACAGGCGCTTCCAGACGCCACTCTTACGGAGGCAGGCTGGGACCTGGGGCCCTTTAGCTGCAGCACTTGCACCTGGACAAATGTCGGCTCCAGCAACAACACACACAGAAACCATCAGGGACTAAAATAACTGCACGCACGTGCGTTTGTGGCAGATTCTGAATGACAACCCACTCCAGTATTCTTGCCTGGAAAATCCCATGGACAGAGGAGGCTGGTGGGCTATAGTCCATGCAGTCACAAAGAGCTGGACACAACCGAACGACTAATCCAGTACCACCATCACAGCATCAGTTCAGTTCAGTCTCTCAGTCGTGTCCGACTCTTCACAACCCCATGAATCGCAGCATACCAGGCCTCCCTGTCCATCACCATCTCCCGGAGTTCACTCAGACTCACGTCCATAAAGTCGGTGATGCCATCCAGCCAGCTCATCCTCTGTCGTCCCCTTTTTTCTCCTGCCCCCAATCCCTCCCAGCATAACAAAATACAGAAAGACCAAAGTCCAACTGCCACTTCTGAAGAGCTAGGAGCAAAAGCTGGGTCCTGTGCGTGCCCACTGCACGTAACACCATGAAAGCGGTGGGCAAGCCACCTAAGCTCCTCCTCCAGCCTGACCCCTGGACACACCCCTTCCCTCACCCCATAAAGGGAACCAGCTCCCCCCACCATCTCGGGAAACAAACAAGGGGACGTGTTTTCTCTTCTCTCTCCCTCCTGCAGCAGCAGGGGCCCCAGAAAAGCCTTGCCTGAATTTCTTGTCTGGCCTCTGCTCAATGTCTACTGGTTACAAAAGGCCGAGAACCCCAGTCGGGAACATAACCACTTTTAACTTTGTTTGCAGTAATAAAGTAAGATTTCTTGAGCGCCTTGTGCACTTTGCATATTCTACAACACGATTACATACATAATCTCACTCTGTCTTTTAAAAATTAATTTAAAAAATAACTTTAGGGATCATGATCCTAAAGCTTGCAATGTTCAGGTCAGATGGATTATGCAGATAAGACGACCAAGAGAGAAAATTTGCACGAAGATCTCTCTCCCTCTATGCCTGGCATCTTAGTAGTGCTGTTATGCTGTGCCAGCTGGTGATCATCACTTCCCAGCCTGTTTTACGATGCATCCCAAGGACCAGGCAGGCATGAGACCAGTGAAGGATGGGAAACGCTGTGTATAATCCTACAAAGGGGAGAAACTGGGGTGAAACCAAAGGAAGGCTTGATGACTCCCATTGCAGCTCCTGGGAATATTCTCCAGTATCTCAAAGAAACAGCATCTCTTTGAGCCCATCTTGATCTGCAAGAAGAATCTGATTTCTTTTGGTGTTGCTGGGGCCAGAGGGAAGAGAGGGTTAAGCCAGGAGGCAGAAGATAAACTGGTACCTCCAGTTCCTTGAGGGGAATTGCTGAAGCTGACTGGGATCACACGCGTGGGGAACAGCTCTGAGATGCCAGACTCTTGCCCCTGGGCAGAGCTGACTAAGGAAGCCCCAGATTGTGTCTGCCCCAAACAACAGACTTGGGCTTCCCTGGTGGCTCAGGGGTTAAGAATCCACCTGCCAATGCAGGAGACACGGGTTCGATCCCTGACCCACGAAGATCTCTGATCTGGGAAGATCCCACATGCCTCAGAGCAGCTAAGCCCGTGCGTCACAACTAGTGAGCTAGTGCTCTTGAGCCCTTGAGCTCCAATTACTGAGCTCATGTGCCATAACTACTGAAGTCCGTGTGCCCGAGAACCTGTGCTCTGCAACAAGAGAAGCCTCCGCTCACCACCACTAGAGAAAACCCCACGCAGCAACGAAGAGCTAGCCCAGCTGAAGATAAATAAATAAATGAAATTTTTTGAAAAAGGAAAGAACCTCCTGGTCCTGGTCCCTTGGTGATGTACCTTGTGGTCCCTCCGGGGGAAATCCACATCCAGGAAGGATTTTTCAACTTTGCTTTCTCGGAAGAATTCAAAACAGCTGGGAGGGGAAGCAGCCGTGTTGGGGGTTGTTGATGGGGGGGCGCTGAGAATGAGCGAGGGTGGGGGTGAGGGGTGGAGTGAAGATCGGCGGCCGAAACATGCAAGGAGACCCCCGGCTGAGTCTGCAGCCTCCTCACTTCCGGTCACCACGGTGGGTCCCTTCGGCCTGCCCAGCCACCAGCAGCTCCCTGCAGAAAGGCTGACCACCCTCCCCTCCTCTGACTCGCAGGCTTTAGCCCAGAGCCTGACCCCAGCCTGCCGCATGGCTGTCATCTTTCCCCCTCTCCTTCCTCTGGTCTCTCTCTGTGTCTCAAAACTAAGAGGCTAGCACACCCTTGGCAAGTGCTGAGAAGAGGGAAATGTGTTTGACACATGGTCACCCCGAGAGCAGGGAGGGCTCCCAGCAGGATACAATTAATGACCAAGGGGGAGGTGGGGATTGCAACAATATGGGGTTTATTTTTCCCCTCCCCAAATCCCCCTGTTCCTGGACTTTGGCAACATTTCACAATGGAAAGAAGAGCATCCCAACCTTCTGTAAATAAATAACTGGGGTTCATTGGTTTCAGGGCTTCCCTGGTGGCTCAGCAGTAAAGAATCCACCTGCAATGCAGGAGATGCAGATTTGATCCCTGGGTGGGGAAGATCCCCTGGAGAAGGAAATGGCAACCCACTCCAGTGTTCTTGCCTGTAGAATCTCACGGACAGGGGAGCCTGGTGGGCTACAGTCCGTGGGGTCACAAAAAGTTGGACATGACTGAAGTGACTGAGCATGGCCATGGAGATCCAAGGATTTGAGAGGAAAATGGGCTTTTAAGTGGGAAACCAGCCGAAGGGCATTGGGAAAGGTTCCTCAAGTTTAATTTTTTGAGCCTCCTGGCTACTTTATAAAAAGACAGAGAGAAGTGAAGCAGGATCATTAGAGTTATTAGAAACTGTTTAAAGTTGGGCTAAGTAATCCATGGGCATCCAAAGCTTGACACGAGGCCAGTGTCCAAATGGGAACAGGACTTTCTGTTTCACATCTTAATAGGTAAGTTTGGTTCCTGGGCATCGTAAGACCATGGAAAGTCAAAACCCTACTCCTTTGGGGAAAATCTTCTTTATTTTAGAGTCACCGAATCACAAAGGGCTTTCTTAAGCCATAAAGTCATGATGAGTTATTGTTCCCATGGGTCAGGCATGCTGTTAAAGAAGCTGCATGTAGATAGAAAAAAACAAAGAATCCCTGGTTCTTTTTTTTTTTTTCAGTGTCCTTCAGGAAAGGAAAAAAAAAAGGAAATAAAAGAAAAAAATGAAATGGATCATAAAATGTTCAAGGGAAATCAAATTCAGGATGATCAGAATAACTGAATTTGTGGACAAGTTGGAAGAAATTTTAGGGACATCTGTCTTTAGAGGCATGAGTTACGCCAGGGACCTTGCTTGATAGCTGTTTGTTCCCATCAGCACCTGTGAGACCCCTCTTTGTGCTTCTCGACCACCTTGGGAGGATAAGTAAGGCAGACTTTTCAAATCTCCATTTCATCAGGAAGACGGACAAGCAAAACCCCTGGAGAATGAAAATGACTTGAACAAGCACCGCAGCTTCCACCCGCTAGGGTTAAGCCTAGACTCCGGTGTTCTGGTTTTGCTCGCTTGCTTTCGTCTCATCCAGTTCTCTTCCCCCTCGGCCGTGACGTTCTGGAGTCGAGGGATGACCTATTCGATTTTATGAAGACAAAGTGAGCGGTGCCTAACGAAGCCAAGCCAGGAAGGTCTCGGGATTCCCGTGCTTCCCCTTCACTGCCCTCCTCCCTCCTTCTCTCAGGGCAGGCATCCCTGCAAGCTGGGTGCACGAGGTGCTGAGCTGCCTGCTTAGCACTCAGCATCGTGTACGCTGTGCACGTAGCGGACCTTGGGCTGCCCGCTTAGCACTCAGCATCGTGTACGCTGTGCACGTAGCGGACCTTGGGCTGCCCGCTTAGCACTCAGCATCGTGTACGCCGTGCACGTAGCGGACCTTGGGGAGAAAGAGACAGGGGCCTTGGACATGGCTCCCCATCCCTCTTCTTCACTGTCTTGCGGGATGTCCACTCACCTCTTGGAAGATTGCTTCCTTCATTTGGTTTACTGGGATCTTTCTTGGTACAATGCAGAAGCTAAGTTCGGGCCAGCTGGGTGTGCACTCTGAGAGCCTGGGTCAAGGCAACTACCTCCAAGCCCAAAACACAGGGAATTCCAAAGCCCCTGTTGGCACCGGGAGAACGGATGGTGGGTGGGAAGGCACAGTTGGAAGCGCCCGGAGTCATGCCTGACACTGGGCGCTGCAGTGTGACTACTGACCTGTGCCAAGTGCTCCTGAGCTGTTGTTCAGTTGCTCAGTCGTGTCCGACTCTTTGTGACCCCATGGACGGCAGCACACGGGGCTTCCCTGTCCTTCACCATCTCCCGGAGACGCTCAAACTCATGTCCATCGAGTCGGCGATATAGTCCAACCATCTCATCCTCTGTCGTCCCCTTCTGCTCCCACCTTCAATCTTTCCCAGCATCAGAGTCTTTTCAAATGAGTCAGTTCTTCACATCAGGTGCTCAAAGTATTGGAGGTTCAGCTCCAGCATTAGTCCTTCCAATGAATATTCAGGATTGATTTCTTTAGGAGGGACTGGTTTGATCTCCTTGCAGCCCAAGGGACTCTCAAGAGTCTTCTCCAGCACCGCAGTTCAAAAGCATCAGTCTCCAGCACTTAACCTTCCTTTGGAGAAAGAAATGGCAACCCACTCCAGTGTTCTTGCCTGGAGAATCCCAGGGAAGGGGGAGCCTGGTGGGCTGAAGTCTATGGGGTCACACAGAGTCAGATATGACTGAAGCAACTTAGCAGTAGCAGCAGCAACCTTCTTTATGGTTCAACTCTCACATCTGTACATGACTACTGGAAAAACCATAGCTTTGACTATGTGGGCCTTTGTCCGCAAAGTGGTGTCTCTGCTTTTTAATACACTGTCTAGGCTTGCCATAGCTTTTATGTTCCTGTCCCTTATTTGAGGACCAGGTAAGGCTTGATAGCTTCGAGTTGAAAGAGGTTTCTAAGTGAAAGCCTTTTAAAGGACTTATCGCGGTTTCCTGGGCAGAGGGTGATGGTGCTGAGGCCAGTGGGAGAAACCCATGTTCCTTCCTGCCCATCCCTCCCCTCGTCCACTCCGGTCATGTCTCCTCCCTTCCCCATGTGACAGTGGCTGTCACAGAAAAGCCTTCCACAAATATTAGCTCAGCCTGGACCTGGCCTCAGTACATCTCCCTCCCAGGGTCATCCCAGGCGCTGGGGAGGCCAGCCCTCCTGTGCCTGGCACCCTGCAGAGACTGATAGAATTTCCAGAGCCGGGAGCAACTTTAAAATTCATATTGTTCAACCTCTCCTCCTGGGAGCCGGGACAGGGTGCCCCATCCCCTGGCCCCAGGCCCCCTCCGTTTCTCCATCATCATCTGTATCCTTTTCACCCCCTTCAGTATATAAAGAGCTATTTTAGGTGCCCCTGAGCTTCTCCACAGTGGAAGTTGAACAAAACTACCGTGGGTGGGACAAATCCACAACCTTAATCTTGGCTCTTGAAGTGAGAGCTGCTTGAATACATCGTGCTGTTTATGCAAATCCCATGCAAATCAGGGTGACTGGATTAACTGGGAAAGAAAAAAAAAAATACCATGGTGTGTCTGAGCCTTCCTAGCACTCCGTGTTGGCTCCAGAAAAGATGAATTTTTTTTTCAAGTGCTGTTTTCTGTTAGAAACTTCTCTTCTGCCCTGGGAGCCTTAGCCAGTATCCCAAGTTGGCTCTTTCCATCCACCGAACTCTTGTGTGAACAGGGAGGTTTGTTTTAGGCTCTGTCAACGGAGCCTTGTTGGAAGTTGCCACACCTTAAGCAGGCTTGCCAATGTCTCGGTGGGGGTTGAGCGTGGGGAAGTGGCTGGCAGTGACCAGGGCGTAGGGAGGGCCCAGTCCAGGGATGTTTGCTCAGCCAGATTTGGGGTGTCTCCACATAACCAGGACAGATGAAGAGTCTTCTTTCGGGGGTGGGAATCTGTTTGTCAGCTCCTGAATGTCCTACTGGAAAACACACTCAGTGGCCATTTGACATATTTAGAGACACCAGCTCAGCCACTCAGCTCGCATATTTATGCAAAACAAATGCAAATGAGTCCATTGAACCCTTTGTCTGTCTCCTGCCAAGCTGGGAACATGGGTCTCCTGACAACCTCCTCCTCTAAGCCTTTATCCTCTCCAGAAGAGTTTTTCTAATTAGGGCATGGAGCCTCTGAAACTTGGCTTGCTCAGTGAAGTTCAATTCAATCAATATGATGATTGGACTCCTACTAAGTGCAAAGCACCGGGTTAGGCTCTTGGCCGGGAGTAAAGAAGAAAAAAATCTAGTTATTGTTCTTGAAGAGCTCATGACCCCTTTTCAGAACTAAATTTTATCTTTTTAATGAAAGTATAGTTGATTGACAACGTTGGGCCGATCTCTCCTGTACAGCAAAGTGACTCAGTTACGCACGCATATATCCCCCCCAAATGGGCAGAAGAACCTTAAAATAGACATTTCTCCAAAGGAGACATGCAGATGGCCAGCAGGCATGTGAAAAGATGCTCAACATCACTAATTGTTAGAGAAATGCAAATCAAAAGGACAGTGAGGGACAGCCTCACACCAGTCAGAATGGTCATCATGACGAAGTCTACAAATAACGAGTGCTGGGGAGGGTGTGGAGAAAAGGGAACGCTCCTATGCCGCTGGTGGGAACATAAGTTGGTGCAGGCACCAAGGGAAATAGTAGGGAGCTTCGGCAGAGAACTAAAAATAGAGCTACCTATGACCCAGCAATCCCACTCCTCGGGGACACACCCAGACAAAACTGGCACTCAGAAAGATACATACATCCTTATGTTCACAGCGCAACCACTCACAGAGCCAGGACACGGAAACAGCCTACATGTCCAGACGGAGGAATGGATAAGTAACTCGTGGCAAATACATACAACGGACTAGTGCTCATGATCTCTTGTAATGAGATTTCCAGCTCTGGTTACTTTCTTATTCAATTATCCATTCAACACACGGTAGCTGGGGCACCCACTGGGTGCCAGGCCGTCAGCTCAGCATTGGGGATACAGCCAGGAACACGCAGGCGAAAGTTCCTGCTCTAGGTGAGCTTACATCTTAAAATAGATGAGATGGATGAGAAAGGGATAGTGACGAATAAAATAAGATAATTATGAGTCATAATAAGGGCCTGGAGGAAATGGAGCAAAGTGCTGTTTTACTGGGACAGAAACATGCTGGTGACCAGTTTGGTAAAACTGTCTACCAGTTAAATCTTCTTTGTTAAGATATATTTTTTAATGTGGACCATTTTGAAAGTCTTTACTGAATCGGTTACAATATCGCTTCTGTTTTATGTTTTGTTTCTCTGGCTGGGGGGCTCGTGGAATCTTAGCTCTTCAACCAGAAATCGAACACGTACGCCCTGCATTGGAAGGCGAAGTCCCAACCACTGGAGTACCAGGAAAGCCCCTAAATCTTCTTTTGAAGTGAATGAAGAGCAGTTACACAAAATGGCAAAGTACAGAAGGTAATTTTGTTTATCCACCACATCAGCATCTTCATTTGTCTTAATTGGAATAATGACGTTCCATCCGTTAATGAACTTGACAAGGACTGACTGAGTGCCTACTTCAGACAGGAAATGTTCTCAGCACTGCGAATTCAGTGTTGGACAGAGCAAGCCAAGCGCCTGCTCTCACTGGGCTGCAGACACACAGCACGTGGATAGGACACACCGTGTGATGTGTGCAAGAGGGCAGAGAGGGGTAAGTGGGGCACGGATGGAGGGCGTGGGGTGACGGGTAGGCGGCAATGGTGGCGTTTGAATGAAGCGCAGCCCAGGGGATAAGCACAGCAGAGGTAAAAGTCTAACGGACCTAGTGTGTTGGAGGGACAGCAAGACGCCTTTCGCAGCTGGTTGCAGCCGAGAAAGGAGAAAGTGCAGTGAAGCAAGATGGCCCAGGTGAGAAGAGAAGGACCAAGGTGAGATGGTGAGAATCTAATTATAAATGCGGTGGGAAACTCCTGGCAGATTTTGAATAAGGGAGAGATCTGATCTGATTGATGTCTTTGAAAAGATTATTGATTAGTTGCTGAACAGCAATTAGACAGTAGGAGGGTGAAGAGGAAGCTGGAAATGTAGATACTTGATTAGCTCAGGCACGAGGCAGCGGCTGCTTTAATTAGAGGGACCACGGTGGAGCTGGTGGGAAGGAGAGCCCAGCCGTGTTTTGAAGGTCTAGTTCACCTGACAAGTGCATGTGGGGTGTGGCAGAAATCGAAGCATCAGGAATGACTCCCAGGTCTCTGTCTTGAGCAACTGGATAAGCAGGGACATGTTTAATGCTTTGGGGAAAAGTTAGGGGAGGAATGTCTTAAAGGGCATTAAGAGTTGTGGTGAAGACACAATGAAGGTTGAGAATGAGCCGTTCCTTGGATGTCCGACTGGAGACGCTGAGAAGGAAGCTGATGGGCTTGGAGCACAGAGCACTCTGCTGATTTAGAGTCAGTCTCTGACGCCTCATTCCAGCATATTTCCCATTGTTCCGTAAAGACGCTGAAAGGAGGGAAGCGAGGCCTTCCTGATCCATAGGGACAGGTGGGGCTAAAAGGGCGGATGAGATGGGGCTGTTCTTGAGGGCTGAGGCCAGGGGTATCATCTGTGCTTTTCTGGGGCGGCAAGAGGGTACAGCAGACCCCGAAAGCCTGTTCATGGCCCGTGTCCTGACCCTCCACTGGTTTTATCAGGGCTGTGTCAGAAAGGTGGCTTCCTGGAGATGATGTAAGGAAATGCTAATTATAATCTGAGGAAGCGCTCAGAGCCCCAGGTGTTCATTCCTGGGAGAGCCTGAAATGAAGCCAGCCAGGAAGAAGAGCAGCTGAAGACGAGGAAACAGAGCCTCAGAGAGGAGAGATGCTCGGACCAAGGTGTCCTGTTCACAGAGCGGGACCCTGATCTTGGATGTCACCTTCGTTCCTACATTTCTTCACTGAGGGCTTTGTGGACAGGAAAGTCTCGAACGTACTGTCGAAGGTCTGACATCCACCCTGTGATTCCTCCCCGACACTATCTCGTGACGAAGAGTCACAGGAGCACTCAGGCGTCTCAGCGTCAGTGGCCGGTGACCCAGCGGCCAACGGTCCAGCGTCTGAACAGTCCATGTTCCTGTTGGTGTTGCCTGTGCCTACGAGTCCGTTCATCAGCTCACCTGTAGACCCTTCTGAAACATAAAAATAAATCAGACCGAAGACAACAAAGCCAACAACAGAAAAACGATTTTGGGAAGCAGCAATCAATGGTTTTCACTTGCGAAGGTTTTCCTTGGGAAGACCGGATCGATTGGATGCCTGTGCCAGCTCTCTGGAAAAACCACTCTCACTCCCTAAACAATTCTTGCTCTGGCTGTCAGGAGATTTCATTAGATATTTAAAATTTTGAAATTTCCAAGTACAATCTGGTGACGCGTGTGGTTAAAAGAAACTCAGTAGGGACTTCCCCAGCGGTGCACTGGTTAAGATTATGTGCTTCCAATGCAGGGGGTGCAGGTTCGATCCCTTTTTGGGGAACTAAGACCCCATGTGCCAAATTTTAAAAAAAAGTAAAAGAGATTCAATATGAAATTGATACAACAATCCAGTGCAAGGTAGGAAATTTGATTGGCTCCCAGTGAAGAGGACTGACCGTTCTAGTTTACCTGGGATGGAATTAGGGGGGATGTTCCCCCAGACGCGCCTTGGATGGGACAAAATTGCAGGCAGGCCAAGACAGCTGTCGTCTTACTTCTAAGTAAGTAGGGGACACAGGCTCAGTCCCTGGTCCAGGAAGAGCCGACTGGCCACAGATCAACTAAGCCCGGGAGCCACAGCTACTGAGCCCCTGCTCCAGAGTCAGTGCTCTGCGACAAGAGAGGCCACTGCAACCAGAAGGGGAAGAGTCGCCCCTGCTCACCGCAACCAGAGAAAGCAGCAGGGGGAACCCAGCACCACCAGAAGTAAGTAAGTAATTGATTTTAAAAATGACACACCTACATAGAGACAAAGCAAATATGCAAATATATGAACAATTGTTGAGTGGAGGGACCAGCTCCACAGATGCTCCCTGTACTGTTCTTTCTCGTTTCCTGTAAGTTTCTACGAAAAAGTTTGAGAAAAAGCTTTTGAGTGGAAAGACCACCGTCACCTCCTCTTATAGGATGTAGTATCTTGGATAAGTTGAGATTTTGTATCTCAGTTCTTTGTCTCAATTCAGTTGTAAAGTTTGCCAGATACCAAGAGTATGCATATGCTCATATTTTAGTAAGTGAAGACCTACTGAAGTTATCCATCAGAGGTGGGGAAGACCTAACACGAATATCGCCACCCAATAAGAAATGAAAGGGAAGGAGACGGTTAAGGCTAGACGCTGGGGGATGGCTGCTAAAGGGAAAGACAACCCTTTAGAGGTCATGCCGACAAAGGGACAAAGCACAGCAGATTTCTCTTTATGCTTCTTCTTCACAGAAGAAAAAGCAGCTAAATGGAAGGGATAAAGCCACCACGGGGGGAGTGGGTTGGAGGGGGTGGTGAGCAGGCCCAGGGATGATTCAGAAGACAGTCTGAGCTCTAAAGCAGCTGTGTTAGTCGTTCAGTCATGTCCGACTCTTTGAGACCCGATGGGCTGTAGCCCACCAGGCTCCTCTCTCCATGGAATTCTCTAGGCAAGAATCCTGAGGTGGGTTGCCATTTCCTCCTCCAGGGGATCTTTCCAACCCAGGGACTGAACCTGTGTCTCTCACGTCTCCTGCTTGGGCAGGACGGTTCTTTACCACTAGCGCCATCTGGGAAGCCCAGTTTCATGTGTAATAGTATGTACTTGTCAACCCCAAACTCCTAATTAATTTCAAAAGATAAGAGGTGAAATACATTTGTTCTGATCTTGTTTTCAGATTTAAATCAAGGTAACCATAAAGCAAACCTTTAATTGACTTTCCTGGGGAACAGTGTAGATGAGGTACCAAGGTTCTGTTCACCACACAATTTGCTAAGGTGGGCAGTCTATGAACTCGATTCAGAATATGAGCTTAGGTTCACACAGGCCAGTGAGGGAATCCCAGCTCTGCACCCTGGTTGTCTGATCTTAAACCAGCTACTTGCTGCTGCTGCTGCTAACGCTTCAGTCGTGTCCGACTCTGTGCGACCCCATGGACTGCAACCTACCAGGGGATTTTCTGTCCATGGGATTTTCCAGGCAAGAGTACTGGAGTGGGGTGCCGTTGCCTTCTCCGATACCCCCTACTTAATCCCCTGCAAACTTCAGTTTCCTCACCTGTGAAATAAGAGAATGAATTATATTCTTCATAGAGTTCCCGAGGCTTAGAGGTGTGCACACAGGGAAAGGTATTAGCATAATGTCCAAAACACAGTCAGCTTTCAGTGAACCTTACCTGTTAATATGTCACTTGTTGCGGTTGTTCAGCCGTGTCCGACTCTTTGGGACACCATGGACTATATGGAGCCCTCCATGAGATTCTCCCAGGCAAGAGTACTGGAGTGGGTGTCACTTACCACTAATACAAAGAGAAAATAGGTCTGACGGACTGCATCAAACTTGCAGCCTTAAATATGTCTCTTTGCAGGGGATGATCTAACCATGACGGAAATCCAGGAAAAGACCAAATCCAGGAAAGCTCATTCTGAGGACCGCTAAGAACTTGTTGAGACACATGCTGCGTTCTTCTGAGACTATGACCTTGTTTAAATATTTGGCTCTTAAAACACAGTGTTTTTTTTTTTTTTTTTCCCATGAAACCACATGCTCTCATTTAGAAGGACTTGAAAATGTCCAGGGTCTTGGAATTTGGGGTTAAGTCCTGGGAATGAGGGGAATGAGAAAGCAGGACTGAACTGGGGGAGGCAGTATGAGAAAAGCAGAGAAGTCATCCTCTGCCCGGGCGCATGAATACCTGGCCCCAATTCTGGCCACGGAGGGCAGGTGAGTGAGAAAAGGCTGTCAGGACCCTTTATGGTGCGTAATAACCATCGCAGCTGTGCAAGCAGAGATCAAAGATCAAATCAAATTTCAAGCTGCGGGGACCTCAATCCGATCACCTGCAGAGGTCAGAGAAAGGAATTTTTCTTCCCTGAAGAGCTTCAAGATTGGCTGAATTCCCAACAGGGGGGTTTGGCGCGGCCTTGAAGGATCGCGTTACTGGCTACTGCCCAGAAGCAAGGGGACACGGCCTCAGGGTGGATGAGACGGGTGGGACCCTTCTGTTATTCCCCACAGGGTGTCTGCCAAGCAGCACAGAGAAACTCAGACAAAGCCCAGGTTCTGGGCATCCATCCAGGGGCTCCGGTGTAATGAGTGCTCAAAAGCCCGCCTTTGAGTGTCTGTTCTCAAGGTAGGTCCCTAGAATGCCAAGTGCCAGCGCTTTCTGTGGGTGCTGTGTTGGCCTCTGTCTCCTCCTCCTTTGCCCAGCCCAGGCTGGGATGGGACTTCAGCCAGAGGAGGGTGGCGGTTGACGGCAAGGCCATCTGCACTGTTTGCATGCCCCCAGCCCCGGCCGTCACCCCCAATCCCAGCACACACACAAAGGGCGCTGGGAGACTCAGCCCCGTGCCCACATTTGGGGGTACCCTCCAGGGCACCCTGCTGGAGACAACGCCATCTGTCCTGAAGAAGCCCCCTGCATCTCTGTGCTGTTCAAGGGAAGCAGGTGGTCCCCAGCATCAGCTCTGAAAGGCTCCGTGAAACTCTCCAAACTTGGATCTTCAACCCCATCTTCCCTGCCTCTCCTCACTCCCTCGACAACATTCCGCACTGGGGAAGAAATTAGGGAGATTCCCTGCGATGGTGGAAAGATGCTAAAGATAACTAAGTGAGGAGAAGATTGAGTTCTTGAGATTTAGTAGATTGTGTTTGAAAATATGTCCCCAAATGGGGGACTTCCCTGGCAGTCCCTGGTTAAGACTTCACCTTCCAATGCCGGAGGCGGGAGTTCGATCCCTGGTCAGGGAACTAAAGTCCCACATGCTGTGAGGTGCGACCACGATTTTTGTTAAAATCCCCCCAAATGTTATGTCAATGGTCTTTATTAGAGAGCATCCTTCAGGGTGAGGGGACGTGTGTATAAGGCATTGGAGGGGGTGGTGCTGGGGGGAATTGAATGTATCATCAAGTGAATGTGGGGACCCAAGTGAGCTGAACTTGGCCACTTAGACTGCGGACGTCAGTCAAGCTGATGTGTTGGGGAAGGAGGGGGAAGGAAGTTTGCCACTCGTTTTAATATCAGAAATTCCTTTACGTGGGTGGTAACCGGGGAACAGCTGCAGGTAGCTGAATTTCAGCCCAAATCCTTGCAGAAACGCTGGTGGGACCCCTGCCAACAACTGAGCAATGGCTTTTCAAGCTGGAAGGGAGCAAGCAAGCCGGACTGAGGAAGGCGAAGCCTGGAGAGGGGGTGGGGGCGGGGAGGCAAGGTTTTGAAAAGCTGAGTTTGGAAGCCGGTGCATATTTAATAGGATTAGAACACATGAGTTCCAGGCTGAAAATTCTCAACCTGCCTCGTTAAACAGCCAGCCCGAAGGAACGCCTGGCTCTCTGAGTAGCAGCAAGAAAGCCGGGAGGAGGGGACAGAGGCGAAACACCTGGGGTCCTAGCCGGGGAGCTGGGCGGTGGAGGAGGGGTCCTGGAAGCCCTTTTCTCTCCTTTCCTCTCCAGGGAGTGTGCATCAGTCACCCTCTGGTCCAGGAACACACCCGGTTTGTCAATAATATGTCTGATGGCCTGTCCCTGCCTGACTTGGCCCACTTGGGAGGAAGGTGTTTACTTTTGCCGGCTCGTGTAATTGAGTGTGTGCTCTGTCGCTTCAGTGTCTGACTCTTTGCGACCCCGTGGACTGCAGCCCGCCAGGCTCGCCTGTCCATGGGATTCTCCAGGCAGGAATACTGGAGTGGGTTGCCCTGCCCTCCTCCAGGGATCTTCCTGACCCAGGGATCGAGCCTGCGTCTCTTCTGTCTCCTGCACTGCAGGCGGATCTTACCACAAGCGCCACCAGGAAAGCAGGTCCAGCTCAAGGTCCGTTTGGTTGTGTCTTGGCTGCGGCAGCTCTGAGTCTGGGGGTTTGGGGTGACCGGTGGTGAGAAAGGGTTAGGGTAAGCTGGAACATATTTCCTCTTCTGAATCTGGATTTTATATGCCGGCCTGATGATTCAGCCCCCTGGGTTAGAAGGCTGTTTGGTCCCCGTCTGCCCAGCCTGATGGCCCATGATACCCAGAATTAAGTGGGTCCTCCCTGGCTTCAGGCTCTGCACGAACTTGGTGAGTGACGTCAGACAGGACCTCTCACGTCCTCGGTTTCCTACATTTACAGAAACCACAGCCCGTCTGAGCCCTCCTGCTGGCGGCCTTCGGTGTCACTGAGATGAGAAACAAGCCGTAGCGTTGCCACAAATACTTCATTCGAGACACAATGCCAACCACACAGATGCTCAAGGCTCACAGAGGCCACCGTGTTTACAAGGGCCTCTGCTGGGCCCTATACTTGTTTAAACTCTAAACCATCTGCTTGTTTGTCACAACATCCTTCGTACTATTCTTAGAAGTTGAAAGAAACAGAACCTCTTGGAAAAGAAGCACTAGAAGTTGTTGGGTTTCAGGGATGTCATCCGTCCTTGATTTTTCCTTCTATCCAGTGTCATCGTCCCAATGTTCTGAGTTGGGGAGAGTCAGGCTTATCGTAAGACTGAGAGATGTTGCCTCGATTTTATCCCTTAAATGTAGATAGAGCCTAAAGCATTCAGACTGATGCTTGGGTGCACATTCTGGCCACCTCTTATTAAGTGTGCCAGGTTATCAACAGTATGGAACATTCTAAACCTCAGTATCTATGCTCTAAAATCTGTCAAAAATAGAAGTTCGTGGGAAAACAAACCTGCATGCTTGAAGAACAAGAAGAGTTAGTTGCTTGGTCGTGGCCAGCTCTTTGCAACCACATGGACTGTAGCCCACCAGGCTCCTCTGTCTATGGAATTTCCCAGGCAAGAAGACTGGAGTGGGGAGACATTTCCTTCTTCAGGAGATCTTCCCTACCCAGGGAATGAGCTCGGGTCTCCTGCATTGCAGGCAGGTTCTTAACCATCTGAGCTACCAGAGCTGCCAACATGCTCAGGATGTAGGTACAGACTTCAGGTATCTGGATCAGAGTTGTAGCTGTGATGCTTATTAATACGAGTGGGCATCCAGGGGACTTTCTCCTGTGTTAGCACCGCACGTAGATGTCACGTGATTCATTCATTCATTTATGCTCAGCCCAGCGACCTGCTCAGCCAGTCTTGCCTCCCTTCTTGGTTGAGCAAACAGCTTCCAAAGCCCTCCTTCCCAGCTTGACTCCCGGGCCCAGAGCTCGGTCTAGATAAACTCTGGACCTGGGCTGGGGAGTTCCCGGAAGCCCCTGTCTTCCGATAACCCAAGGGAATGTTGAAGCCTTCTGAGAGGTGGGGCCCCACCTCCCGGATGCGGGGGCCTCAGGAATCCAGGGAAGCGGGGACCATCCCGACAGCTCTGGGGAGCCCTGAGAGCAGTGTGTCCTGCCGGCTGTGTAAACACAGAAACCCAGCGCACTGATGACTTCCAGGGCTCTGCAGACGGCAGCGAGTACAGCGGGTGGTGCGGCTTCCCGTCCTCCTCCTCCCTTCTCGTTTTTCTCTGCTCCTCTCACCTCAGAGTAGGACAGAACATGAGACCCCAGGAAGCCTTGTTAGAACCCCAAGACTTCACTCTACGGATCTGCACTCCTCCTGGTGTGGTTCTCACGTGTCCTCCCCCGGGCAGGACTCTTGGACCCAAAGCAATGAACTTCCCAGCTCTTCACAGCCCCTCCCTCTTCCGTCTTTTCCTCCTTAGCCCTCCTAGCCTATTGTGCCCGCTCAGTCGCTCAGTCGTGTCTGACTCTTTTCGGACCCCGTGGACTGTAGCCCGCCAGGCTCCTCTGTCCATGGGATTCTCCAGGCAAGAAGACTGGAATGGGTTGACATTTCCTCCTCCAGGGGATCTTCCCAACCCAGGGATTGAACCTTCATCTCCTGCATTGGCAGGCGGATTCTTTATCACTGAACCACCTGGGAATCTCAAGCCTTCACTGTCTGCCTTGCCATATATTTGAACTATTTCTTTTTTAAAGTTTTGTTGTTCTCCTTTCCCCCTTAAATGAAAATAAGTTCCTAGAGGGCAAGAATTGTGGTGTTGTGTGTGTGTGTGTGTGTGTGTATGGGGTGGGGGGGGTGTGTACCACCACATCACAGAGTCTGTAACAGTCACTATATTTTTTGAATGAAGGAATGGATGTCTCTTCTGGGCCAGCGTGGCCCTCCTGTAATATTTTCTGAAGTCTTAGGGACATCACTTGCTACATTTCCAGATTTTTCTAAGAAACCTGGCAACCAGGGTCAAACTAGAGTCCTTGACACTCAAGTTTCCAACAAAAAGGAAGACTTCCTTGCTGAAATGCATGGAACAGGAAATATACTTGAGTCAGATTGTCATGATCACCCTCAAGGTCTCTTTTTTCTGGGGTAAGGGGGTCGTAGCCTCGAGCACCCCCTCCCACCCAGCTTTTCCTGCTCTTATAAGAGACTGGAACTGATGATGGCTCTCAAGTTCATCCAGCTTCAGGGAGCAGCCTACAGCCACTGGGTGTCCCAGTCCAGGCTTTTTTCTCCTATAAAGCTTTAATGCCCAGAAGTGAAATGCACTTTTTGCTTTATTTTTTGTATATTGCTTTCACTACTTTGGGCTTCTCTGATGGCTCAGCTGGTGAAAAAAAAAAACATCCGCCTGCAATGCAGGAGACCTGGGTTTGATCCTGGGTTGGAAAGATTCCCCTGAAGAAGGGAAAGGCTACCCACTCCAGTCTTCTAGCCTGGAGAATCCCATGGACTCTATAGTCCGTG
Organism: Bos mutus; assembly: GCF_027580195.1. Classification (NCBI taxonomy): domain Eukaryota; kingdom Metazoa; phylum Chordata; class Mammalia; order Artiodactyla; family Bovidae; genus Bos; species Bos mutus. Next base: position 4,528,426 of record NC_091635.1, on the reverse strand, counting down.
GGGTCGCAAAGAGTCGGACACGACTGAATGACTTTCACTTTCACTACTTGGGGTGGTGGGAGCAGGGTAACCACCAGGACTCGAGTCATGCTCACCATGGTCAGTATTCCTAGCGTCCCCCACCCAACCCACGCAGTGTGAGCTCATCAAAGAAAACAGCAAAGAAAAGGAAACTGGTCTGGGAGCAGACGGAACCCTTTAGTAGGAAAGCTGGGAACAGGGGAGGGAGGGGCGGAGCAGGGGCTGCAGGCTGGGCTGGGTTGATGCCGGGCTTCCTGCACAGGCTCGGCTGTGGGGACGCCAAGGCCTGGGCTGGATCTGAGGCCTCCTAATCTCCCAGCTCAGCCTTCCCTTCGCTCCAGAGAAACAGAAGTCAGAGCCCAGAGTGATGTCCAGTCGATTCTGGCTTCTCGCCATCTGCATTCACTGGACCTGCCCAGCAGCTCTCCATGGTGGGGACAGTCATTTTGCCAAGTTCTCTGTCATCTGAGTTCAGGCTTCAGTTATGTAATCAATGCAACAGAAAGCAAAGCCAGTTCTTTCCTTTCTTCTCACTCTGCTGAAAATTTCACCTCTTACTAGTCTCTTTATTTTTCTTTTCTTTTCTTGTTTGAAATTTCTATTTTTTTTCCTAAATAAAATAAGAGATCTCAAGAGAGGGAAGTAAAAAGAAGAGCTGAAAGATTGAGAGTTTTCTTTTTTCTTTCACAAGCTTTGTTTTATAAGAATGCAAATAAAAAAGAGTTTTCCAATGCTAGAAACATTGTTGTTCAGTCGCTAAATCATATATGACTCTTTGCAACCCTGTAAACTGCAGCACGCCAGGCTTCCCCATCCTTCTCTATCTCCTAGAGTTTGCTCAGACTCATGTCCATTGAGTCGATGATGCCATCCAACCATTTAGTCCTCTGTTGCCCGCTTCTCCTCCTGTCCTCAGCCTTTCTCAAAATCAGGGTCTTTCCCAATGAGTCGGCTCTTTGCATGATTATGAGGCAGTCTCTGCTCCTAGACCAAGGAAGCAAGCAGACGCGGACTTGTGCACAAGTACACACTCTACTCTGCAAGGTCCTATAACCTGCAATAGAAGTGTTGCACAGGGACACTCAGGAATAAGGGGTGGCTTTCCAGAGTTTGCCCGGCAGTCAAAGGGAGTAAAAGCCCAGTGGAGGCTTAGAAAGTACCCCTTCATGAAGCTATGGAGGGCAAGAAGAGCACGGCACGTTTGCAGAGCCCACGGTCATTGCTCATGGCTGGTGTGTTGGGTGAATAAGGCCTAGGGAGTTGGAGGGGGGCTTGGAGACAAGGCTGCAGAAGTGATGGGGTCAGGCCATGCATTCCATGGTTGCCATGGAGACATACTGGCGACTGGGCCAAATGGAAGCATTTACAGCAGTCCAGTCCTTATTCTTTTTGATTCCAGCCAATGAGACCCCTCAATATTCAAAACTCAATATCCAACAAACAAAGATCATGGCATTGGGTTCCATCATGTCATGGCGAATAGATGGGGAAACAACAGAAACAGTGAGAGACTTTATTTTCTTGGGCTCCAAAATCACTGCAGATGGTGACTGCAGCCATGAAATGAAAAGACAGTTGCTCCTTGGAAGAAAAGCTATGATCAACCTAGACAGCATATTAAAAAGCAGAGACATTACTTTGCTGACAAAGGTCCATCTAGTCAAAGCTATGGTTTATCCACTGGTCATGTATGGATGTGAGAGTTGGACCATAAAGAAAGCTGAGTGCCGAAGAACTGATGCTTTTGAAAACTGTGGTGTTGGAGAAGACTCTTGAGAGTTCCTTGGACTGCAAGGAGATCCAACTAGTCCATCCTAAAGGAAATCAGTCCTGGATATTCATTGGAAAGACTGATGCTGAAGCTGAAGCTCCAATACTTCGGCCACCTGATGGGAAGAACTGACTCATTGGAAAAAAACCCTGATGCTGGGAAAGATTAAAGGCAGGAGGAGAAGGGGACGACAGAGGATGAGAGGGTTGGATGACGTCACCAACTCGACGGACAAGAGTTTGAACAAGCTCTGGGAGTTGGTCATGGACAGGGAAGCCTGGTGTGCTGCAGTCCATGGAGTCGCAGAGTCGGACGTGACTGAGCGACTGAAATGAACTGAATGAGACCACTTACTAGGCAGAGTCAAGTCTTTCCATGTTTTAGAATAAGAGAACAGAGTCAGAGACTTTTAAGGCAAATGTTCAGAGGGCCTGTCCCAGCTCCTGTCTTTCTCTCAGCCGAGTGACACGGACTGGATGGGTTTCAGACGGTGAGATGGCAAGGACCAGGGCAGGGCAGGGTGCAGAGCTCCAGCGATCAGAAGCAAGAAGAGAATTCATGCTCAGTCGTGTTCAGCTCTTGGTGACTTTATGGACTGCAGCCCGCCAGGCTTCTCAGTCTATGGGATTTCCCAGGCAAGAATATGGGAGTGTGTTGCCATTTCCTCCTCCAGGGGATCTTCCGTGTCTCCCGTGTTGGCAAGTTCACCGCTGGGCCACCTGGGAGGCCCCTCCTGTTCCTTAGAAGAAAGTAATTCAAACAGTGTGAAAAGAAGACAGTCTGCTTCTAGGTGCCCGGCCTGTGCTACTCAGAGAGAAAGGTTTGGGGACAGAGAGTCTGGCCATCAGCCTGACCTTAAATGCTCCTACATTCTGAAGACCAGCAGAAAATGATAAAATTGATGACAATTTCAACCTATCTAGAAATAGGTGACAACTAGTTTTCTGAGCTGGCTTCTTTTTTTTTTTTTGAGTTGCAAGTTAAGTTTTATTTGGGGCAAAATGAGGGCTGCAGCCAGAGAGAGAGGTGCTGGGAGACAGCTTTGAGAAGCTGCTCAAAAGAGGCAGGGAGGGGAGAAGTCAGTATGTATGTGATTTTGGTGAAGCGAGAGTGCATGCAATCAAGCAGATATTTTTTCTGGAAGATTTCTGCTAGTCTGGAGAAGCTTTCTGCTAGTCACAAGGAACAGTTGTCACCGTGAAGGATTTTAGTGATCTTCTAGATGTGAGGAGATATAAAAATTGAGCTCAGAAAATCGTGAGCTGGATTCTTGAAGATTTTAAATCAAGGGTTGCCACAATTTAAAGATCTCTGTACAGCAGAATTAATCAGCCATAATAAATATACAGAAAGATCCCCTGGAGAAGGACATGGCAACCCATTCCAGTATTCTCGCCTGGGAAATCTCGTGGACAGAGGAACTCGGGCGGCTACAATCAATCGGGTTGCAAAGTGTCGGACACAACTCAGCGACTAAACAAAAACTCCAGTAAAAATTACTTAAAAAATAAAATAACTTGGCTTTCTTGACTTAAAAAAAAAATAAAGATTTCTGAAAGATCTTTACGCAACTGTCCAACGGGGTCAAACACTCGCATTTTCCCCTTCACCCGTGCCCTGAAGGCTGCTCGTGTGTTCACTTAAGGGGACGCTAATGATTCTTGAATTGCTGACATATTTTCCCGTCATTTTGCTAATTACACCGTGGCTTATTTCGCCTGCTGTGCAATTGTTCAGCTGGGAAGGGTGACTCTTAGCAAAACTACTCTTCCACAGGGCCTGTGTCAGAACCTGCAAGGAGTGGCTGGCTTTGCTGGTGCTGCCCACGACGGGCCGGTCAGTGTCCCATCCTGGCTTCCGAGCTCTGCTATTGCGCCATCTTGATTCGTTTCCAAACGGAACCAGAGAGGCTGGCCACCTTACAGTGTGGTCATCTTTGCACTTGATTCCCAGCCGGGGTGAGAATCCTCACCGGGCTGAGAGCCTCCATCCTTCCCCAGGTCCATCTGCAGACTCTGACCCCCCGTCTCGGTCTTCTTCATGCTGGGAGCCTCCATCCTTCCCCAGGTCCATCTGCAGACTCTGACCCCCCATCTCGGTCTTCTTCATGCTGGGAGCCTCCATCCTTCCCCAGGTCCATCTGCAGACTCTGACCCCCCGTCTCGGTCTTCTTCATGCTGGGAGCCTCCATCCTTCCCCAGGTCCATCTGCAGACTCTGACCCCCCGTCTCGGTCTTCTTCATGCTGGGAGCCTCCATCCTTCCCCAGGTCCATCTGCAGACTCTGACCCCCCGTCTCGGTCTTCTTCATGCTGGGAGCCTCCATCCTTCCCCAGGTCCATCTGCAGACTCTGGCCCCCCCGTCTCGGTCTTCTTCATGCGGTGCCTGTGGGGTCAGGGCCTCTTGCAGGTGGCACGACATGAAACACTCTGATTTGGGAAAAGAGACTTTTAGTGTGGATAGAAGTAAAATTTTAACTCAAAGTAGAGGGTGTGGCTTCTCTGGAAGAGTGTGAGAAAATGGGAAAGGAGAGGGCGGTCCCCGGGGCGGCCCTCTGTGCCCAGGCTGGACAAGAAAACCCAGAGGACGGCCTCTGGTTCCTCTTGGCCTGAGGAGAGAGCCTCTGCCTGCCTCTCATATTCGTCTTGTGCCCTTCCTTCCTTTGGCGATTGTTGGTGGTGGTCAGTTGCTGAGTCGTATCCAACTCTTTGCGACCCCATGGACTGCAGCACGCCAGGCTTCCCTGTCCTTCACAGTCTTTCAGAGTTTGTTCAAACTCATGTCCACTGAGTCAGTGGTGCCTTCCAACCATCTGTCCTCTGTTGCCCCCTTCCTCTCTTGCCCTAAATTTTCCCCAGCTTCAGAATCTTTTCCAGTGAGTCTGCTCTTTGAATCAGGTGGCCAAATTGCAGCTTCAGCTTCAGCATCAGTCCTTCCGATGCACATTCAGGGCTGATTCCCTTTAGGATTTAAGCTCCACCAGTTTTGGTCATAGGCTTCCCTTGCGGCTCAGTTGGTAAAGAATCTGCCTGCAACGCAGGAGACCTGGGTTCCATCCCTGGGTTGGGAAGATCCCCTGGAGAAAGGAAAGGCTACCCACTCAGTCTTCTGGCCTGGAGAATTCCATGGACTGTATAGTCCATGGGGTTGCAAAGAGTTGGACATGACTGAGCAACTTTCACTTCACTTCACTTCAGTTTTGGCCCTTGATCATTGTCTGTTTCCCTGACCATGTTGTGAGCTCTGTGAAGTCAGGGGTCATGTTTATCTGCCCACCATGTTTATCATTAAATAAGTAAATGGATAGCTGAATGGAAAGATGGGTGAATGACTCGGGAAGGCTGCAGTTGGAAAACTACCCCAGAGTCATGTTCAGCCACTCAGTCTTCCAATGTGGGATTCAAAGAGAGGTCCTTCTCTAATCAACTACCCAGGATTGAAAAGGTTGCAAGTTCCTTTCAAAAAGGAGACGATGTCTTGGAAACAGTTAATCCCATGGAGACGTGGTAACTGAAGGTCTTGATCTCCAGGAAAGGAGTTACTCCAGGATCCTTCTGAGTGTGGGGCCGAGTCTCAGGCTTTGATTAAATTAGGCCCCTACAAAAATGGACAGAAGAGGGTCCAGTTTGTAAAACCAAGGCATGCATTTGAAAGAGCATTTAGTAGCCCTAGAGATGATCATGCTAAGTGAAGTAAGTCAGATGGAGAAAGACAAATATCATATGATATCGCTTATATGTGGAATCTTAAAAACAAATGATACAAAGGAATTTATTTACAAAACAGAAATAGATTCACAGAATAGAAAGCCAACTTATGGTTACTGGGGGAAATGGGCGGAGTGCTAAATTGGGAATTTGGCATTGAAATATACCCACTGCTATACATGAAAGAGAAAACAAGGATCTACTGTATAGCACAGAGAATTATATTTAATATCTTGTAATAACTTAAAATGGAAAAGAGTCTGAAGAAGACTATATGTATAAGAATATATATATCTATTGTTACTGCATATCTATAAAAAGATATATATATATATATATCTGTTGTTTAGTTGCTAAGTTGTGCCCACCTCTTTGTGACCCCATCAATTGTAGCCTGCCAGGCTCCTCTGTCCATGAGATTTCCCAGGCAAGAATACCGGAATGGATTGTCATTTACTCCTCCAGGGGATCTTCCTGACCCAGTGATCAAACCTGCATCTCCTGCATTGGCAGGCAGATTCTTTACTGCTGAGCCACCAGGAAAGCCTATATATGTATAGGCTATATATATATATATATATATATATAATATATATTATATATAAAGCGATATATTTATCACTTTGTTGTCCACCTGAATCACTGTAAATCAACTATTATTTAACTTTAAAGACATTTTTTAGAAATGAAAGAACATTTAGGCTAAACACCATACCAACCATTGAAAGGGAACCATGAGAATGATTAGCTAGTTACTTTTAAATAATGTAATTTGGCCTTCACTTGGAAGTTTTCAAAACAAGTAAATTAAAAAGCAAAATTAAAAGCAAACTCACCACTGTTTTTGCAAAAGGGAACGAAAAATGAAAGCGGGTCGAATGTTGATATTAAGGCCCGTATCTCCCTGACAGGGTGGGTTTACTGTGTGTATAAGCAGAAGGGTCTTAACAGGTGGTTTTCTTCCATTGGGCGCTGGTACCCTCTGCTGCACTGGAAAAGGGCTGAGCCACAGCTTAGACTGCAGAGAGGATCCTGCTCCTTCCCCCAGAGAGAGAGGGGAGCTGGGTTTATAGCCCTGTAAAGGATGGCTTATCAATGCTGACTTCCTTCCAGCAACTTTCATCTTTTTATACTATTTGTCCTGCGACTCCTTGAACCTCAAAGGACCTTGGAGTTGAAAAGCAAGCTTTCCCAAAGATAGAATATGTTTGCACTGGGATTAGTGAAGCTGGGGGAGGGGTGGCACCTGGCTCTGAGAAGTACTTGGGTCACACCTGGGCTCTGGGCCGGTGGAGGTCCAGCCCAGAAGCTGTCAGTTCTGTAGAGTCTTCTGTACACAAGTCTTCTTTGCTGGAATCTGCTTCGTACATGGACCTCTCTTGGGGGTCATCACTGCTGATTATATAGGATCTGCCTGCTGTGAATACTCCTGCGAGAGTCTTGCATAGTATAGGAGAGAGGAGGCTCTGACAGGGAGGGCTTGTGGAAGTGGTGGCTGGAGGCACTGGACGTTGGCCCGCCATCTGGGACTGCGTGTGGGGGTGAAGGGTACTGGGCCGAGAGTCCAGTCCCTGAACTTCCAGCCCTGCTGTCCTCGTGACTCAGCAGGCGTGACTCGCTCTGATCAGGTCATTTCTTCCTGCTTACAGATCTCTCACCTGAGTGTGCGTGCTTGGTCCCTCAGTCATGGCTGACTCTATGTGACCCCACGGTCTGTAGCCCACCAGGGTCTTCTGTCCATGAGATTTCCCAGGCAAGAATACTGGAGTGGAGAGTCATTCCCTTCTCCAGGGAAACTTCCCAACCCAGGGATCGAGCCCGGGTCTCCTGCATTGCAGGCGGATTCTTTACCATCTGAGCCACCAGGGAAGCCCATCTCTGAGCTTGGGTACCAGCATAACACTGAAGTCAGAAGGGTGTGTAGTAGCCGAGGGGAGGTGAACTGTTTGCTAAAGTCAGAAGCTTCTCCCATATTCCCCAAGCCTCTGCTCCTTCCCAACCATGATCCTCCCTATCCCACCGACCGTGGGTTGTTCCACGAGTGGGGAGAAGGTGCCGAGCTCCCAAGCCTCGCGGCGTTGACTCCCACCAGCTCTGCAGCAGCTCTGACCTCAGCGAAGCCAGCGGGCCCGAATTAAAGGCTGTTACTGAAGGCAGAAGGTTGCAATCAGGAGTTGGCCAGCGAGGCTACGGGTCACCAGAGGGGTCATCCCTGACTTATTTCCATGTCCCCCAGTCCTGTCAGGAGGTCCGTGGGGGCACAGAAAGCAAACACTGCGGACGGCTCCGATCAGAAACAGCCTGTGACCTTCCTGGCCCAGAGCGTTCACGATAGTCCAACTCCTGCAACTCTGCAAGCACTTGGGTGGAGGCGAAGAGCGTGTGTCCGAGAGCTCGGGGCCAGGCCTGTCTTAGGACTTGGTGCCCATCTGCGCAGGCGTGCAATTCTGTGCCTAGTGCGCATGAGCGTGCGCCCAGGCCACTTATGCGAAGAGAGCCTTGGAGGGATGCAGAAGCTGGTAACAGTCCTGCCCGTGGTGCCAGCGGGTTCAAAGTGACCAGCCTCACAGGCTGTCTCGGGATCCCCTGCTATTTTGTTGGGAGGCTCACGGGAGCCCTCCTGAATAGCATGGCGAATGGACAAGCAGATCAGGCGGTCTCCCTGTCACTAAGGGGATTTGAGCAATCAGTATCAGGTCTGATCGGTATGGGAAGGTGATGGAGGGGAACTTGTTTTGAATACAGCGCTGACAGGGAGGGGGAGAGCAGGGCAGGAGACTGTCCTGGGCCCTGGCTTCACCCGCCCGCTTCATGCTTGATGATATTCTTTGGCAGTAGCGCTCTCTCTTTGACCATCAGCCTCCTTTGGGAATGGAAGGCTCCCTGCTAGTATTATGAGCCTCTTCTGGGACTTTGGGAGCTGTTGGCCTGTACTTTTAATATGCACAGTCCCTCAACTATTGACTTCACATAATGGTCCCAATTTGCATCTTGCTTTGCGTGTGATTTGCATCACATTAGGTCCATTCCCCCTTCAATGAATATTTATCAACAGTCACATACCATGGAAGATGCTACATAATGAGAAAAGTGGACTAAGGATGCAAAAATCCTCTCCCGGAAATCTTTGTTGCTTTTCACCAGCAGCCTCTCGTGCCTTTCCAGTCCACTAATCCATCTCGCCACCTACTTCCTTTGACAGCTTCTTAATAGAGGTGGATCTTCTTGAGATGCATGCATGCTCAGTTGCTTCAGTCGTGTTCCACTCTTTATGACCCCATGGACTGTAGCCCACCAGGCTTCTCTGTCCATGGAGTTCTCCAGGCAAGAATACTGGAGTGGGTTGCCATTTCCTCCTCCAGGGGATCTTCCCGACCCAGGAATCAAACCCATGTCTCCTGCATCTCCTGCACTGCAGGCAGATTCTTTACCGCTGAGCCACCGAGGAAGCCCACTCGTTTGGCTTCTCAGGGTTTAGCCCCACCTGGAATAGGTACCTGAGTCAGAAATTGTACACACATGTGGTTCTTTAAGTTATTTCTACCAAAAATTTCCTGGGTTTCCTTGTAGATTGACTGTCTGCTGTGCAGTTCTCAAATAGAACACTCCAGAAGGAGATCCGGGGGCTTTGTTACACTGAAGAAAGAAAGAAAATGAGACATGAACCTTGGAAGGAATTTACCAAAGGCTATTACACCAAGTTCAAGCCCAACTTGAAGCAAGACTAGCTTAGTAAGATTAGCTTCAACATGCATTTTCTGGATTCTATTATGTCTGAGTGCATGTAAGTTGAAGAGGGAGGCAGACACACATATGGAAATCAACAGAAAGCAGGAGTAGCAATATTCATCTCAGATAAAATAGACTTTAAAATAAAGACTGTTACTAGAGACTGTTACAAGAGACAATGAAGGACATTACATAATGATTAAAGGATCAATCCAAGAAGAAAATACAACAATTATAAATATATATACACCCAACAAAAGAGCACCTCAATACATAAGCCAAACACTAGCAACTATTAAAAGGGAAATCTGCAGTAATAATAATAATAGTGGGGGAGGGACTTTAACACCCCACTCACACCAATGGCAGATCATCCAGACAGAAAATTAATAAGCAATCACAAGTTTTAAATGATGCATTGGACTAATTGGACCTAATTGATAGCCATAAGGCATTTCATCCCAAAACAGTAGACTTCACTTTTTTCTCAAGTGTACATGGAACATTCTCCAGGATAGATCTTGGTCACAAATCCAGCCTTGGTAAATTTTTAAAAATCGAATTCATTGCATCTCTTCATAAAACATCTGCCCAGGACTGCCCTGGTGGTTCAGTGGTGAAGAATCCGCCTGTCGCTGCAGGGACACGGGTTCAGTCCCTGATCCGGGAAGATACATTCAGTGAAGCAGCGAAGCCCGTGGGCCACAACCACTGAGCCCGTGCTCTAGAGCGCATACCCCACAAAAAGAGAAGCCGTCGCAAAGAGAAGCCCACCCACAGCAACACAGAGTAGCCCTAACTCGCTGTAACTAGAGAAAGCCTGCAGTCAGCAAAAAAGACCCTGCAACCAAAACCAAGAAAACAAAGACGTCTGTCCACACGCAACCCTCCTGACTCATTTGGGGTCGTTTTTGTGCTTGATTGTTGCACTAGACACGACAGACATGTGTAATATTTGTGTTCACTGTTTCAAAGATTCCTCCATGACTCCTTAGGGCATCACAGACCCCGTTTGAAATGAGACTTTTGTGTAAGCAAGAGTAGTATACATCACGGGTTAGTAACAACTCAAAGAATATCCGTTTGCACAATCCCAAATGATGGCCATCTCTCCTCCGAGTCATGACTCAAAGGTCCTGGTTCCTTCTGCCTCATGGGTCAACCATCCTGGAATCATTGGTGCAAGAACGTGCAAACGGTTTGGTCGCCCAGTGGAGGTGGTGTGCATCGCTTCTGTCAATAGCATGACCAACACAGTGGCCAAGAACTCTGGGAAATGCAGAAGAATACAGAAACATGAGTAACTTTTGATGATCTCTGCCATACATACTTAGTGATGGGCCTCAGACAAATCTCCTGTTTCTCCAAGCCGTACTTCCTTATCCATAAGATGGGGTAGGTATCCTCCTGCTTCTGGAATTCTTATGAGGGTTATATAAGATAATGCATAGATCAGTACCCACTAGAACAGTGCCAGGCGCTGAGTAGAGGCTGAAGAAATGTTCCCTTTGCTTTTCAATCCTTCCCCTCCTCCCCGTTACTTGTTTCTGGGAGCCCACAGGAAAAGAGGAAGCAGGATGGCCCACATATGGTTTTAATCGGATAAATCAGGAGGTGAGGAGATGCCATTTGCATTCCTTGCTGATCTTCTCAAGGCAAAGGAATAATGTCAAGCTGTTTGGGAAGAAACTGTCAGCCCATGCTGAGCCTGTCCTGACTGCTTCGGTGGCTGTGTTTCCAGGCTCTGTTGGAAAGGGTAACGATGCAGAGTGGTACTGCCCCTCAGCTCTGAACACGGACATCTAAAGCCAGAGCAGTCTGGTGGGCTGAGAGAAAGGCAGGCGGGGCGGGGGTGGGGAACCCTCCGAGTTATTAACACAGGTGCTGGGAGCTGACTCAATCAGGCTCTGCTTACTGGATAAGCTGAAGGTGGGCGGAAGTTGTGTGTGCAGATGGCTCTCTTTCTGACTCATGTCTCAGAAGTGTTGACACCTAAGGCACAGCTTTGAGAAATGCTCTGTTTAGAAAGGGTTGGCAGGTGGCCTAGACTGTGTTCCCATCAGCTAGAATGTGTTAGAAAAGTCGATCAGATTGAAATTCTGGCCTCCCCCTTTCTTTGGGCCCTCATCCCCTAACTCCCCTGCCTCCCATTTATGCTGGGGGCATGACTCACTTTTTCTCTGTGACCCCTTGACAATTTAGATTTACATCTTTAACATTCTTTTCTTTTTAAGGTCCAATGTAAGGCATTTGCAGGAATCAATATGGGTCCAATGCCTAAAAAAAAAAAAATCCTAAATTATAGTAGTAAGGTAAACAGTTGTATGGGACTTCCCTGGTGGCTCAGACAGTAAAGACTCTGTCCACAAAGTGGGAGACCTGGGTTCAATCCCTGGGTCAGGAAGATCCCCTAGAGAAGGAAAAGGCTACCCACTCCAGTATCCTTGCCTGGAAAATCCCGGGGACTGCAAATAATAAAACTTTTATAGCAGTGGTTTCAAAATGCAAGACATTTAATTGCCTCACATGGAAGTCTGGAGGATAGTTGTGCAGGGCTAATTCAGTGCTGAATAATGTCCCCAAATTCATGCTCCCTTCTACCTTTCTACACTGCCCTAGCTTAATTTGTTGGCCTTTAACCCTCACGGATATTGTCACGTGGTCACAAAACAGCTTCTGCAGCTCCAGGCATTATATCTGCATTCAAGGCAAGAGGAACAAAGAAATTAATAGTACTAGCTGTATCTGTCCCTTTTATCAGGACAACAAAAGCCAATCTTAAAATATAGATCAGAGCTGACAATTATTTTCAGGTAAGGCCAATGCAGTCTATGGTTAGTTCCAAATTCTGGGTTCATTCATGTTGCTGGAACTTTTTCTCTCCTCCCTTCCATTCATGTAGAGGGAACCCTAGGCTCTAGGTCGGGGCTAAGTTTTCCTCCTTTCCGCTTTGTTGTCGCTCAGTTGCTCAGTCATGTCCAACTCTTTGCCACACCGTGGACCGCAGTATATCAGGCTTTTCCTGTCCTTCACTATCTGATTTTCTCTGGCATATCTTTTATAGATGGAAAGGGAAACTTCCAAAGATGGGAGAAAGAGACAGAGATAGAAAGAGACAACAAGAGAGACAGACGGACAAAGAGGGAATTATTCAGCACACACAGAGAGATATGCTGGTCTTTTTCAGTCAGTGTAAACTAAGGCTTTTTATCTGTTTCATTTTCTTTTGCTTTATTTTCCAGCCATATCTTTAACATCACTTGCTGAGAATATACCTGCTTCCCCAGAGAAGTCCTGAGCCTCGTTCACTGATAGTAAGATTTCAGATTCTCACGTGGTGATGCAAGAATGTCCTCAGTGGAGTAGGTGACTGGAAAGTCAAACTTATCGATAAATAATTTTAGGGAAGCAAAAAATGAAAACTATTACAGATGTGGAAAGCAGCTTTTACAAACCTCCCTAGGATTGGGCTGGTATTTGGACATTTTCATATCTGCTTTCACATGTATAAATAAAAACTGAGCTTAGACGCCAGGGCTTCTCTGGTGGCCCAAATGGTAAAGAAACTGCCCACGATGTGGGAGACCCGAGTTCGATCCCTGGTCGGGAAGATCCCCTGGAGAAGGAAATGGCTATCCACTCCAGTATTCCTGCCTGAAGAATTCCATGGACAGAGGGGCCTGGTGGGCTACAGTCTTGGAGGGGGTTGAAAAGAGTCAGACATGACTGAACAGCTTTCACTCACTTTCAGACCTTAGACAGTAGTTCATTCAAACATTTTTTAAAACTTAATTCTTCTCCTCTCCTTTTTATAGTCTACAAAAATGGAAATAAAGGTCCAGAAATTTTAAGAAACTGTTCAAAGATTCCTTATGGTCATATTAAAAAGCTAGGAATTTTATTTTGTATTATCAGAGGCACATGTCCAAGGCAGATACTCAGGACAGACACTGCTAATCGATCACTGTCAACTTCCTCCCTCACATATGGGAGACATTGCTAATAAATCACAGTCAAATAACAAAAACTTAATGCTGGTTTATCGTTTCATAATCCATCTTAATAGATTGCCTCCAGAGTCCAGTACCAAACCATCAGGGTTGGTCGCCAAGATGTGATGAAACCTATTTGCCACACATGTCACAGACATCTCCCATTGCTTTCTTTGAGAAGATCTAAAAACTTCCCAGGTGACACAGGGGTGAAGAATCCGTCTGCCAATGTAGGAGACAGAGGTTCGATTCCTGGGTCGGGAAGATCCCCTGGAGTAGGAAATGGCAACCTGCTCTAGTATTCTTGAAAAAGTCCATGGACAGAAGAGCCTGGTGGGCTACAGTCCGTGGGGTTGCAGAGTCAGACACGACTGGGTGAGCGTGCAAACAGATAAACCAGGATGCTGTTCCTTCATTAAAATTCAATCTAATTGCTTTCTAAGATGATACATTTCCTTCAAATAAAGCCTCCCTGAACCCCCCACGATAAAGATCTCTATTAAGTTATAGAGTCAGAGACTGTATGGGGTGTGCCCCTGAAATCTGTGATTGTTACCCTGAGGTGCACTCAGCTGGCCCTGGAGATGCTCTTAGGCGAGGTACCAACTTCTCTGCAGAGAGGAGTATCCAGAGGGGGACGCGGAGAGGCTGCACTCTCCTTTCCACAGCTGGGAACATTTGTTGGTGGGTGGAATGGATGTCTTGCATAAAGAGACATTGCCCCAGAATTGGCAATGACAGACTAACCCCTTTCCCACTGTGCTTCGCCGAAACTAAGCCCGACACCTGGGGAATTGATCCCATGGAGCCAGGCTGAAAGGACTTGAGAATTCCAGATCATTAGATTATGTGAGAATAGGGAGGAGCCCAGTTGGAAGCGGAGGGACACAAGAGGTGATATTCCACTGAGGGTAAGAGCAGCCAGATAATTAAACAGTGGCTGCTGTTTCATCCTCATTGGCCAGAGGACAGGTTAGGACACAGCCACAGCCTGAAAGGCCGAGCAAATGCATTAACCCTTTCTGGGGTTTGTTTTTCTTCTCAAGGCAATTATTTTTGTTATTTTAGTCATCTTCAACCTCCCCTGGATGGGTGGCTGGGCCTGGCTTTAGATGTGCAGAAGGAGGTCTCTGAAACTCGCCTGTGTTTGTACAACACAATTTTCATTCGCAAATTACCGTCACGGGATAGTCTTTGCGTCAAAGAACTGGGAACACAGGCATAGTACTTTTGCTTTCCTTGTCTTCCCTGAGGAGGACACAGATGTACACTTACTCTTACAAACGAATGTCAAGATATTAACAGTCTTTTTGTCTTTATGCATGCTCAGTCGTGTCTGACCCTTTGCGACCCGTGGGATTTTCCCGGCAAGAGGATTTGAGTGGTTCGCGGAGCCTCTGGGAATCAAAATAGTGGTTAACATTTACTGAGTGTGAACATTATATGTATATCTTGAATTCCTACAACCCTTGAAGACGGGTACTACAGACAACCCTACATATAGAAGAAAAAAGGAAACACGTAGGAGGTGAGTGACTTTCCAGGGTCACACAGCTGTGAGCTGGCAAACCTAGGTTTGGACTCAACGGGTATGATGACCTCAGAGCCAGGAAGCTGAAACCCAGTTCACGTTCCTGTCCCTTTCACCTCTGAAATGCGTTCATTGTGACTCAAGATCTGCTTTTCTTGAATGAAGGTGAGGAGACTTCCTGCCCAGGTAGCAGTGCTGATTCTAGGTATCCCTCCTCCCCCTGGTTGGCCTCTCCTGCCTCTTTCTTGCAACAGAGAACATCCCGCCACCACCCCCATCTTCCAGGCATCGGCCGGTTTCTGGCTCTCTCTCTTCTCCCAGCTCACGTGAATGCACTGCTCCTCAGTCTCTCTTCCGTTTCCTCACCAGGTCCACAGGGCTAACATTCCAAGGGCAGCAAAAAAAAACAAACCCTGTAGCTGGGGAGCCCCAGTTGTTGATGTTTTTCCACCTCCTTTGATCCTGTTTTGCGGTTGACTTGGCCAGTGTCCACATCTGCCATCAATGGGCTTTCAAGCGGCTGCAACTCAAAGCCCGAGTCGGGTTTGACCTCAACACGCCCGTGTGGAGGCACCCATTTGCTTTCAGTCCTGGAGGAAGAAATGGGGTTTCTCTGATTCCACATTCATCCTTCTCGCTCTCTGCCTCCCCCTCCGTAACCCGTCAGACTCAGGAAGGACCTTCACTCGCGGCTGCTGCTGTCCGGCATATGCGGTGTCCTAATCCTTCCTGTGTTTGCTGTAGGTATGGCCGTTCTCCAAGACAAATTACTGATGTTGTTGAGGAGGTCACCCGGGCGTCATTCTGCTGGGGGATGGAGGGGAAGATGTCTCTGCTGATCCATCCCGGAGCCGGCTCTGCCTCTGGGACGGTTCCCTGCTTGTCTGACGGCTGAAGTGCCAGACCCTGGGACCCCAAGCTGCGAGCTGGCAGGAGAGGAAGGAAGAGACGAGCTTTACCTCCTGGCCCTTGTCATCTGATGAAGGGGAAGCTTGTGTGGGACAGACCTTGGGTGACAGATGTTGGTGGAGACGATGCCAAAACCATATTGAGGGTAAGGGCATGATGCATATGCTATTTGACACCGGAGGATTAGGGAAACCAGGAAGAAGCCTGCCTCAGCCCTTCACGCCGTGACACCTCGGGGAAGTGACTTATGAGGACAGAGGCGTGCACAGACGGGGGATGGCGGGCTGGGGACAGGCAGCTGGAACCACGATGCCTTGGTGTTTCTCTCCCTTCTCCAGCCCCCAGCCCCACCCGGCCAGGCTCGGTGATCAGCAGGCATGGTGAGGTGTGCTGTGTGAGCCGCAGGATCAGAAGCAGGAGGCATTGGATGGGAGCGCTGCCTCGCTCTGCCTGGGAAGTCTTCCCCACCCACCCCCACACCGATAAGAGGATGTGAAGTTCTGTTGCCTGGATTTTGCAAATGAAGTCACATGGAAGGTGGCCAGTGGCTCCAACCATTGGTCTTTGTCGATGGCACATGGGAGCATGGCTGGAGATGGACACTACTCAGAGAGCTCAGGTTGTCAGAGAAAGCCAGCAAAACGACCATTGGAAATCTGAGACTGGGAAGAAGTGGGCTAGATCCCACCGTTCCTTTCTTCCCCTCTGTTAGGGTTTCACAGGACTGTAGGTCCTTCTGGTGGAGCTAGCAGCAGGCCAGGGATGCAGGCACACGCGTGTATCCCCTACCTGTGAAACGGTCGTGGAGAAGAAGAAAGAGAGGGAGAAGGGAAAGGAGAAGAAAGAAGGGGGAAGTGGAAGGCTGGCCTTGGGGGAAGTACACTTTGGTAAGGAAATGGCTTTTGGAAAGCATTCCGGAATCTAAATTTCTAACTACCGGCAATCTCATTTAAGGAGGAGACAGAAGGACAAGCAAGTTGAAGTCTGTTACTAGGCCCATAGAAGCCAGAGGGATTCTCAAAGCTGGGAGACCCTCACCAAGAGAGGTCAAGGTTGCTCATGCCCACTGAATGAAGCCAGTCTGTAGACCCAGCCTTGGTGGCCTCTCATAATTCCAATTTATGTCCACCAGGGACGCTAGGAGGAGCAGAGAGGAGGGAAGCCAACCTCCCTGCCCGCTACTAGCTATATGCCAGTAACACACACTCTCTCCCAGTTGAGACTGTCATGAATGCTTTGAGGGACTTCCCTGGTGGCTCAGTGGTAAAGAATACACCTGCCAGGAAGGAGACATGGGTTTGATCCAGTCTGGAAGACTCCCCTGGAGAAGGGAATGGCAACCCACTCCAGTATTCTCTCCTGTAAAATCCCATGGACAGAGGAGTCCAGTAGGCTACAGTCCGTGGCGTCACAAAGAGCTGGACATGGCTGAGTGACAGAGCTCATACACACACATTGTGAATGTATAATGACCACTTACTTATACGATTTTCTCCCAGAAGCTGTGCTGATACGAACATTGGCGCCAGAGATGCTCTGTAAATCCAAGTCTTCTCATGGGTGGGATGTCTGCTTCTGAGATTTTAAGTGGTACCTATGTGTAGGGCTGGGGCACCATCTGATGCCCAGGAGAGGCCTAGTGTAATTTTATTGAATGAACGAATGAAGTCGTCCTGTGTTCTTTCTTTCTGTCCCTGCCTCCTGTCCCCATGCCCAACTCAGCTGGTTATGTGTGTGCGTGTGTTAGTCACTCAGTCACGTCCAACCCCATGGACTGTAGCCCACCAGGCTCCTCTTTCCATGGAATTTCCCAAGCAAAAATACTGGGTTGGGTTGCCATGCCCTTCTCCAGGGGATCTTTACAATCCTGAGATCAAACCAGGTCTCGTGTATTGCAGACAGTCATTACCGTCTGAGCCAGCAGGGAAGCCCGCAGTTGGTTTATGCTTCCTTTCAAATCTGGTTAAAGAAACAAAGAGGGTGAAAAAGCCCTGAGTAGACTGAGCATCAGGTGAGAGGTGCCTTTGGTGACCACAGGTCAGCACGGTGCCGCCCAGTGGCACTGGAAGTGGCCCCCAGCCCTGCTGGCCCCTCAGATGTCCTCAGTTGCCTTGGCTCCTGGCCCATGACGTGGATGCTCAGTCTCTCTCTTGGCTCAGGTTGGAGTGGACCTGAGCGGACACAGAGCTCCCTTCAATTCCTGTCTGCTTCCCAAGGTCTCCTCAGCCTCTGCCCGCTGATCAGCAGGTACACAGAAGTCCTTTGGAGAATGGTATGCACCTTTGAATCTTCACAATGAGTTCCAAATGAGCCAATCAGAAAACAGAGTGCAGCTTGGGAAGCAGAGACGAGAATGTCTCCTCCAGGATTTTTCTCCCCAAGACCTAAGTATTTACATTCAGATTTGCATGTGATTTGCATATAATTTGGGTCTGGTTACAAAGCCCTTCTGTTGCTCAGATGATGTTGAAGCTAAAGTTGATTTCTAGAAAGTCCCACTCTCCCCTGTCCATCCTCCACCCCCGTCCACTCAGATATATGGTGGAAGTGCCTGGACTTTCAGTGGACAAGGATGGTCCTCGGGTCACGTGCTTTCTGGGCCAGCCATGTTGCATGTCACGATGCATTGTGGTGTCATGAAACATCCCAGAGAGCAGAAGAAATTAGGGCAGAGCTGCCTGGAGGGTTGCAAGCAAGACGAAGAGAAGAGACCTCAGCGGAATTAGCGGAGAGTTAGCCAAATAAGCCGACAAGAGGTGAAGTTTGGGAAAATGAGACAGCAGAGAGTACGTGCAGCGTGTACCACGTGACTCACAGTGTTTTCTGTGCCCTGCCACAGGAGCTCCCCACCTTTGGGGTACCAGGGACTGCTTTCGTGGAAAACAATTTTTCCGGGGACTGGGAGGGAGGGCAGGGTTTCAGGCTGACTCAAAAGCATTACATTTATTGTGCCTTTTATTCCTACTATTATTATTTAAAGATCTTTCTCAGGTGGACCATTTTTAAAATCTTTATTGAATTAGTTACAATATTGCTTCTTGTTCTGTGTTTCAGTTACTTGGCCGCAAGGCCTTCAGGACCTTACCTCCCAGACCAGGGATCAAACACACACCCCCTGAGTTGGAAGGTGAAGTCCCAAGCACTGGACTGGCAGGGGGCTCCCTATTTCTATTCTTATTACACCAGCTCTACCTCAAATCATCCCAGGGGTTGGGGACCCCTGCTTTACATGGATTATGTGTTTGATTACCATAACATTCCTGCAAAGTGAGTATAACTCTTACCCCCAATTTTTAGATGAGTAAACTGAGGCCCACAGAAAATAAGTAACTCCCCTGAGATCCTGCAGCTTGAGAAACAAGAGTCAGGAACAAATCTCCTGCACTGTGTACTGAGCAAGAAGGTTGAGTCCAGGAAGTGAGAGAGAGGACCAGCTCTGAGCTCACTGCAGGGGTAGCCCTTCTGGCAGAGAGAGGGCTAGGGACAAGAAGTCGGAACACACGGAGGCTCTGCCTTTACCCTGTTCTCCACTGGCTTTATTAGAAGCCTCTGGGGTTTACTCTTTCTTTTGACAGTGAACTCCCTTCAGGGCAGGAACTGGTCTCCGCCTATGGCAGTGCCCGAGCCGAAGTCTGCTGATGTGGACAAGTGGGAAATACTTGGTCAGTGGCCTGGAGAAAGAGGTTGGCAGGCCAAGCGATGGCAGGGATGAGTCAGCCCCTCTGTAGTCAAACTCCAGGGATCCGTCTTATCAGGCGCCCTGGATGTTCAAGAAGAGAACCAGGCTCTCTGGGGAGAAGAGATGTTGCTCAGATAAACTCACCACAATGGAAGGGGAGGGGGAAAAACAGAAAGGAGCCTCTGCTCCATGGGGAAGGACGGGGAAGCCTGGGGTGCTGCAGTCCATGGGGTCGCAAGAGTCGGACACGGCTGCACGACTGAACAACAACTGCTCCATGGATGCCTGGCAAGAACTCCGTCTCTCTGTTTAGCCAAGCCCTTCTTGTCCAGCACTGATATGAAACGCGGATCTTCCTCTCTGATTTTTATTTCTTGTTCTTAGGTGTTACTTTCTTTATGGGGAGGTTGTGGACGGCCCCAGAATGAGAAGCAGGCAGCTGCAGCTGGGAGGTTGAAGGGGGTTGTCGCTGGAAACAAATCTTGCAGGAGCGAGGCGGGGGGGGGCGGATAAAATAATTAATGAAAGATGGTGTAGAGGCCACCGGTTAGCATTGGCCCAGGCAGTGTGAGAAACTTCCTCGTGCTGGGGCGTGTTGTCCAGGAGAGAGTGTTGTCATCTGAATTAATTTGCATGACAATAGGCCAAACCCTGATTATGCATAGGGTTGCTAATGGTACCAGCCCCAGCGCAGTTCCATGGGAAAAGGGTCTTCCTTTGAGAGGCCAGCTCTTCCTCCTCCCCTCCCCCTCCTCCCCCCCCTCCTCCCTTCTCTTCCCCTCCCCCCTTTCTCCTCCTCCCCTCCTTCTCACAGTGGGACCCCCGCCCCCCCCACCAACCATCCCTTGGAGGCCAGGGCTCCTGGCCACCCCTTCCAGCGGGAAGGAGAGGGTCCGCTGAGGTGGAAGAAATCCTTTTCAGAACCTCCCCAGAGCCTTGAGCGTCCTCCCACCTCTTAGGAAAGGAACAAGACGGAGGTGTGAGTGTGCCGTAGTTTAATTAAAACCAAATGGACCCTGGAAACTGCCAGCCAGAGGACAAGCCGCTGTGGAAGCAGATAGGGTGGAAGGTACCAAGGCCTGGGGTGGGCTCGGGGCCAGGGAAAAGGACGGCGAGATGGAGACCAGGGGCCTGGACTTGGTTCAAGCACCTGGAAGCCTATTTTGGAGCAAGCTACACTCTTGTGGCTTTGTCATCAGCGCTCCCGTGGAGAAGGACTTAAAATGTAGCACAACGCAGCTATTTGGGCTCCCTTCCCTCACTTGCGCTCTAGGAGGCTGTGGGATTCAAGGGAAGGGTTTGGAGTCAGAATATCTAGGTTCAAATCCTGTCTCTTCTTTTTCCAGCCATCTGACTTTGGTCATGGGACTTAACTCTTTGTAGCCCCTCAGGATCCTCACAGGTGTCATTGGTACCCTACTGCCTCTTCCCATTAGGGACCCCGGGTGGCTCAGGGGTGAAAAGGTTCCACCTGACAATGCAGAAGACACAGGAGACTCAGGTTCTATCTTGAGTCCAGAAGATTCCCTGGAGGAAGAAATGGCAACCCACTCCAGTATTCTTTGCCTGGGAAATCACATGGACAGAGGAGCCTGGAGGGCTACGGTCCATGGGGTCTCAAAGAGTCGGAGATGACTGAGCGACTGAGCAGCATGCACATATTGTAGTAACATAGTATGTAGTATCGTACTATTACGTATTGATGTATTCATCGGAAGGACTGATGCTGAGGCTGAAACTCCAATACTTTGGCCACCTCATGCGAAGAGCTGACTCATTGGAAATGACCCTGATGCTGGGAGGGATTGGGGGCAGGAGGAGAAGGGGACGACCGAGGATGAGATGGCTGGATGGCATCACCGACTCGATGGACATGAGTCTGAGTGAACTCCGGGAGTTGGTGATGGACAGGGAGGCCTGGCGTGCTGCGATTCATGGGGTTGCAAAGAGTCGGACACGACTGAGCTGAACCGAAGGACCATGAGCATCAGGTGTCAGCATCCCTTCTGCTGGATCAGGGGCCAAGAGCACCCTGGGGAGGGAACGGCCCTGTTTGGTCACACTGTGTTGAGTACAGTAGCTGAGGAGCCCAGCGGACTCACTTTTCTGTGGTTGCTGCAAGCCCTAGGAGGCTTATCTACAGCGTGTCTCAAGGAACAGCGTGTTCTCTCCTCCCCAGAACACGGTTTGGGTGTCAGAGCTGGAATGACCATATCTCACAGTCATTTTGAACGGCTTGGCTTTGCCCTGCAGCGTCCCTGAAGAGAAGTAGGGCATTTCTGGACAGAGTAAGGGCTCACCCCCGGGCTTACAGGACGAGTCTTGGCTACTTTAGCAGCATTTCTCACACTTAAAAAAATTAAAAAAACTCAGGCTCAGTTTTGAAAAATATCAGTATCTGATGTCCATTACTGTCCTTTAATAGTTTACAATAAATATTTTCACTAAATGTGCAGCAAAGAGGTAGTAATTTTAAGGATACTATTTGTGAGTTCTTCATTAAAGGGTATGATGGAAGGAGCAGACCACTGTCTGGTCTCAACTCATGAAGCTCTAGCATCATAACTGATATCAGGAAATGGACTTGAAAATAATATATATATATATTATATGCATGCCAAGTCACTTCAGTCATGTCCAACTGTTTTTGATCCCATGGACTGTTGTCTGCCAGGCTCCTCTGTCCATGGGATTCTCCAGGCAAGAATCCTAGATCTGAATTACTTTGCTATACACCAGAAAGTAACACAACATCGTAAATCAACTACAGTTCAATTAAAAAATAAAATAATAAAAAAGAAAATGGACTTGAGACAGATATAAAAGCTTATGTGTTCTTGCGCTTCAGATGGCCATTTGTCATCAACAGCTACTAAACAGAGTTGTTTAATACTAAATAGGAATTAACATGACAGAAAAATCTCCAGAAGAGGATCATTTAGTTTCTCTTTTGCCTCAGTTCCACTCCACATTTTAATCAAGAAAAATTAGATGAAGCCATAAAAAAAATGCTTGTAATATGCGTTTATGGTCAATAATTGAAAGGCATGACTAATGTTGATAGCTTCACCCATCAAAATTCAAGATGAGCTGAGATTTAGCAGGAACGGATCCAAATAAACCAAATGAAATTCCACGGGGTCCAAAGTAGAGTCCTGAAAATGTTAGTTTCAACCATCAACTGGGATTTCCTCTCATGGGACTAAAACGAGGAACGACAAGCTCGGTAAGTATGAAAAGTTTTGAGAAAGCACCTAAAAATATTGAGTTGCGTCTTAATTTCTGTGGATAAAGACACACGCCATTTCCGGTAGAAGAACAGACCACTGTCCAAACCTTCATTAATAACCTTGTTTGGAATTCACAATGTGTTTTCCCCAGAAGCTCTGTCATCAGTTCACCAGGCTTTGATGCAGACTCCGTTAAAATCTAGCTGAACAAAAGTATAAATAATAACCTTGATTCCCCTTTGCAGACAGGAAGCCAACCCCGGCCTAACTGCTTCCAGACCCAACACTTGTCTTGCTTTTCCTCGTCCTCCCCAGAACTGGCTTTTCCTTTCCGCGCTCTCCTGTCATGCAATACGTCCCGTCTGCTTTGTTCCTGAACAGCTGGGCTCTACAGGCAGGAGGAAAGGTGACCGCTAGAGCAGCTGTCACGAAGAAAGACCCAGAGAAGGAGACAGATGACAAATCGAAAGCTTGCCTGGGCTCCATTTTGGAAAAAGCCTCTCTTGTTTGCTTTGGCTGCAAAACAGATCAGTAACTCTAGGTAGAAAGTTATAATCTGCGTTTAAATAGGTTTCCCAGAAAAGGTACAAGTTCAAGGCCCAGACTACATTCTACTGGAATTTCAAGACTTAATAGTATTTTATTTTTCCTTCATGGATCTTTGAACTGTTAGATCTCACTGTTAATGTTGTCATTTCCAGGCAAGGGGGCAGAAATCATAGCAACCGCAAACCGGTGTTTAGTTTTTAGAGGGTTCAAATTCTTTATTAATGAGAGGAGATTTCAGTGCGGATATCTTTATTAATACTTTATAGGGTTTTCTTTTTTCCTTTCTAATTCTTGAGACACCTAAGTTTTTAATATGGCTAAAATAATTATCTGTTGCTGGAATTCCCTGGTGGTCCAGTGGCTAAGATTCCACACTTTCAATGCAGGGGATGTGGGTTCCATCCCTGGTTGAGGAACTAAGATTCCACATGTCACTTGTAGGAAAAGAAAAAAATGAAGTGTCAGTAATGAGGTTGTCTTATAATAAGTTTTTCCTGACCTGGGTGCAAGAAAGTTGATATATTTCTGAATAGAATGAATGTTTGTGTTCCTATAAAATTATATGTTAAAATCCTAACCCCCGTGTGATTGTGGGGTCTTTGGGAGGTGATTCAATCACAAGAGTGGTGCCCTTATGAAAGGATTGCTGTTGTTCAGTGGCCAAGTAGTGTCTGACTCTTTGCGACACCATAGACTGCAGCACGCCAGGCCTCCCTGTCTATCACTAACTCCGAGAGTTTATTCAAACTCATGTCCATTGAGTTGGTGATGCCATCCAACCATCTCATCCTCTGTCATCCCCTTCTCCTCCAGCCTTCAATCTTTCCCAGCATCAGGGTCTTTTCCAGTGAGTCGGCTTTTTGCATCAGTATTGGAGTTTCAGCTTCAGCATGAATCCTTTCAATGAATATTCAGGGTTGATTTCCTTTAGGATGGACAGGTTGGATCTCCTTGCAGTCCAAGGGACTGTCAAGAGTCTTCTCCAACACCACAGTTCAAAAGCATCAATACTTTGGTGCTCAGCATTCTTTATAGTCCGACTCTCACATCCATACATGATTTCCTTTAGGATCGACCTTTAGGAGATCGGTTTGATCTCCTTGCAATCCAAGGGACTCTCAATCAAGAGTATTCTCTGGCACCACAGTTTGAAAGCATCAAAACAAAATGAAGGAGGGCTAACAGAAGGCTTCGTGGAGGACATAACATTTGAGATGAGTCTCGAACTCCAGGTAGCATTTGAATATACAGAGATAGGGACGGGCGTTGGGGAGGGGAAATCGGTCATTCAGTGAAAAGGGAGCACAGAACGACTGAAGAGGAGACTGGTGAGACCCAGATCAACAAGAGACACTGAGTCCGCACGATGGAAGGATTGCTTGTTTGCCTTTTCTTTGCGTCCACTCCCCTCCACCTTCATTCACGAGGTCTTCCGAGCAATAGTCAGCCCTGCCTGCCCTGTTCCCTGGGATGGAGCACAAGACCCCGCTCTCAGCATATCCCCAGGTGGTGCTTGTTTTGGTGCCTGACTTCTGAGTCGGGGGCCAGGACCCCAGTACCTCGGGTGGAATGCTTGCTCCATGCACCGATATTTCCTTCCTCTTCACTACACGAATGATCTGTGATCCAGGCTGGTGCCCCAGCCACTGTCAAGCATCTCCATCTGGCCATTTTATTACTTGTCCCAGGTTAGTACACACTTGTACACAAATGTCCAGGAAAAGAGCAAAGTGGAAAATAACGGATGGACTGGTAACTTGTACGACTTACTTGCACAACAACTCCCATAAAGTGATTCGGGTCAAAAAGAAAGCAACTGGTGACTATGCTAACTGACTTCCAACCCGCGCATGTAGGACTTTGCATAACCCTTCCTCCTCACGGCTGGCTCCCCACTTCGGACTTCTTCCTGTGTCCATAGCCTCAGAGGGATTCTAGTTTGAGACTGAAGGAATCTTGCTAAGCCTTCCTTAATATAAAGGAGTTTGGACATGAACTTGAATAGCCGTTGAGCTGATTTTCCAGCTGACAGGAGATGATTAATTGTTTGCTGTCTATAGGAGTCTTAAAAATCTGTCTGGCCACGTTAATAGTGACTTGAAATTTATGGCTTGAGACCACTGGGGGAGATAAGGAACTCAGAACCCCAGACACTCAGTGTAATCATCCCTTAGGAGGAAAAGAAAAACCAGCGGGCACTTCTCACAGTCCTGTAAACACAGAAGATCAAATGTAAATACGGTCCAAATTTAGCATCCCTGCGGGGTATTATATTCTTCCCTTCGGGGGTAGCATCTGCTTGTTCAAAAATATGTACAGCCAGTGGAGAGTGGGTGTAAGATGTGGAGGTTATGGAATGGTCCCTTTGTATGCTATGTTGGTAAGAACTCCGCGTCATTTTCAATAATCACCTTTTCTCTGATATGGTGTTTTGTTCTAACAACTGAAAGGTAGGATGAAAGGAAGATACCCAACCCAAGGGGATCTCACCTTGTGGTCTGACGGCTCTTCCGCCTTGTCCAACGCCCTCCCTGTGGGGCTTTTCACAGGCCTGTCCTCTAATAACGTCCTTACACGTAAACACATCTCAGCATCTGCTTCTCTGGAGACTCAGGCTCACACACCTTGGGCTTTTGGTTATTTGCTTTTGTTTTCCTATCTGCAACCTCCAGCGTGCTGATCTGGGGACAATCCGTGAGAGGACCGTGTTTTCTACTCTCCAGCTCCGTTTCTCCCTTCAGTTCCACATGCAGGTGTCTTGTAAGAGGTGTGGCCCACGGTTGTCCATCTCAGAGGCTCGGTTTTCAGGTGTTTTCATGGCTCCTTTATCTTCACCACCCACCCATCTTCACAGGCGACCTGGAGGTTCTTCCCAGTTTATACTGATGAGACCCAGGGCCTGGACCACACTTGCTGAGCAGCTCCTAAGTGCCCTCACTGATGGAAAAACAAAACAAGCCACAGATGCTATTGCTTTTGGTTTAAGATGGTTGCATTTTGGGAGATTTCAAATCAGACGTTATCAGAAAGCAGGACTACTGATTTTTTCATCCAAGCCCAAAGTCAGGGCCACCTAGACTTCAGCTTTATAATGATTATTTCAGTGATGTGGGAAGCAGATATTAGTAAGAGGATAAGGGGATATCTCAGCAAAGACAAAATAATTAGGAAATACCCTTCATTCCCTCATTCTACCAGAAGACGCTAAATATTCTTTCTCCATCATGGCATCCGGTCCCATCACTTCATGGCAAATAGATGGGGAAGCAGTGGAAACAGTAGCTGACTTTATTTTTTTGGGCTCCAAAATCACTACAGATGGTGATTGAACCCATGAAATTAAACGACGCTACTCCTCGGAAGGAAAGTTATGACCAACCTAGACAGCATATTGAAAAGCAGAGACATTACTTTGTCAACAAAGGTCCATCTAGTCAAGGCTATGGTTTTTCTAGTAGTCATGTATGGATGTGAGAGTTGGACTATAAAGAGGGCTGACCACAGAAGAATTGATGCTTTTGAACTGTGGGGTTGGAGAAGACTCTTGAGAGTCCCTTGGACAGCAAGGAGATCCAACCAGTCCATCCTAAGAGAAATCACTCCTGGGTGTTCATTGGAAGGACTGATGTTGAAGCTGAAACTCCAGTATTTGGCCACCTGATGTGAAGAGCTGACTCATTTGAAAAGACCCTGATGCTCGGAAAGGTTGAGGGCAGGAGGAGAAGGGGACGACAGAGGATGAGATGGTTGGATGGCATCACTGACTCAATGGAATGAGTTTGAATAAACTCTGGGAGTTGGTGATGGACAGGGAGGCCTGGCATGCTACAGTTCATGGGGTCACAAACAGTCGGACATGACTGAGCGACTGAACTGAACTCTCCTCTCCTTTCCCCTCCTTGCTCCCGCCCTCCCTCTCTCCCATCCTTCCTTCCTTCTTTCTTTCATTCCTTTCTTCCTTCTTTCCTTTCATGGTTATTTATTGAGGGCTTCCTATGTGCCATGTACTTTGTGGTGAGTGGGACAATTTATTAATTGCTAAATGCCACAGGTGATTCCTTAAAAAAAAAAAAGGCACAACTCTCACCTAGGTGCTTGAAATCAATTGCTGTAAAAAAGACAAATCCACATAAAACAGTTGGAAAACAATGACAAAGTAAAATACAATCAAATAACTTGGGTGATATCTAGGTAGACTGGAAAAGGCGATACCAGCTCAACGTCTTTGGAGTACATGATTCAAGTCCTCAAAGATTTAAATAAGGGGATGTGGTAGGAGTATGTTTGAGACCAAGGACCACAAGGACATAGACCCACAGCACTGGTTAAGACCAAGTCAACTGTTCTCCCACCCCAAGGGATATTTGGCAATACCTAGTGAGTAATGGCCGGAGAAGGTGATAGCACCCCCTCCAGTGCTCCTGCCTGGAGAATCCCGTGGACGGAGGAGCCTGGTGGGCTGCAGTCCAAGGGGTTGCTAAGAGTCAGACACGACTGAGTGACTTCACTTTCACTTTTCACTTCCATGCATTGGAGAAGGAAGTGGAAACCCACTCCAGTGTTCTTGCCTGGAGAATCCCAGGGACGGGGGAGCCTGGTGGGCTGCTGTCTATGGGGTCGCACAGAGTCAGACACGACTGAAGCGACACAGCAGCAGCAGCAGTGACTAATGGCATATGACAAACCTTGACAGTGTATTCAAAAGCAAAGACATCACTTTGCTGACAAAGGTCCATACAGTCAAAGCTATTTCCAGGAGTCATGTATGGATGTGACAGCTGGACCATAAAGCAGGCTGGGCACAAAAGAATTGATGCCTTCAAATTGTGGTGCTGGAGAAGACTCTTGAGAGCAAGGAGATTAAGCCAGTCAATCCTAAAGGAAATCAACCCTGAATATTCATTGGAAGGATTGATACTGAAGCTGAAACTCCAATACTTTGGCCACCTGATGCAAAAAGCTGACTCATTGGGAAAGACCCTGATGCTGGGAAAGGTTGAAGGTGGGAGGAGAAGGGGTCGACAGAGGATGAGATGGTTGGATGGCATCACCGACTCAATGGACATGAGTTAGACCAAGCTTTGGAAGATAGTGGACAGGAGGCCTGGTGTGCTGCAGTCCATGGGGTCGAAAAGAGTCAGAAACAACTTACCAACTGAATAAGAACAAAGATATAATGTTAGATGAATCTGAAAGAGGGTCCCACACCTACCCCAGGGAAGGCTTCCCAGGGCAGGTTACATCTGAGCGAAGGATTGGAAGACAAGGGGTTGGGCAGGTCCAGGGGAGAGGGGATTCTCTGCAGAGGGGGCAACAGTAAAGTGCAGGCAAGGCGTGGGTAGCTGAGTAGAGCCTGGAGTGCGTAGAGGGTGAGACGGGTGGGGACGAAGGCCAGAGAGGCAGCGGCCAGGCCCCAGGGTCCTCCTTACACGCCGCACTAAGGAATTCACGGAAACAGACATCCATGCTGATGTGCCTGCCTGCTCCGCACCCAGAGAGGAGCCCCACTTGCTGCAACCAGAGAAAGCCCGAGCAGTGGCACAGGCCCAGCACAGCCAAACAGCTTTAAAATATCAAATCTCGTTTGGGTCCTTCAACGTGACGGTGTCCTGGAAGCCCTCGCTTTGTCCTCGGGGCCTTAGGGACCCTGGCTGGCTTGCATGGTGTCCTCCTTTCTCTCTTAAGAAGCAAGTTGGTCTTTCAATTCATTTCTAACTTTTCTGAAACTTGCCGGTGCCATTTCTCTTAGACTTTTCCGGAATTTGAGTGAATTTGCACTTTGGGCTTAAAGCACGAGGCCTGGTTTTGTTTGTCTCTTTTTGTTTTTGGTGGAAAAGTTAAAAACAAAACTGCAAGTCCTCCTAGGAAGAAAAGCAGTGGTTTTCAGGGGAAGATTTTGTTCCTATATCCCAGGCTGGTGTTATCCTTTAAAAAAAAAAAAATTATTCCTTTTAATTGGAGGATAAGTACTTTGCAATATTGCAATGGTTTTTACCATGCAGCAACATGAACTGGCCATAGGTATGCACGAGCCCCCTCCCTGCTGAACCCCCCTCCCACCTCCCTCCTCACCCCATCCTTCCAGGCTGTCAGAGCACCGGCTTTGAGTGTCCTGCGTCATACGTCAAACTCCCCCTGGCTCTCTAGTTGACAATGGTAACGTGTGTCTCACTGTTCTCTGAAAGCCGTCTGAGGACATCTCCTGTCCCAGGGCTGCCTCTCGTCTCAGGTCCCCGGAGAGTGGTCGGGCAGGGCCTGTTCACTGCTGGTTCCAGTTCCTCGTGGGCCGAGTGGGGTTTGTGGGGCCTGGTGTGCTCTGTGTGTGTGCGTGTGCACATGTGCCTGTCTCTGCTTTGCTTCTGGGAACGGGAAAACGCACAAGAGAAAAACAGATGGGCCCCTGAGCTTCTCGTTGGCCTGGAAAAATGAAAGGCGGAGAAAATCGTCATAAAAAACGGAAACAGCTGTGGCAGGACCGCAGCAGCTTGGGGGGCGGGTCCTGGCCCGAGGGGCTCGCAGTCTGTCAAGACTCTGCTCCCAGGAGGAGGGGCATCACCCCAAATCGCTGCCCACCCAGCGTCATCAGATGGTGGGACCCTCTGCCCCTTCTTCCCTGTTGACTCTCCAAGCTAGCCGGGAAGATGGAGCTGGAATGAGCTTTCAATGTATCAGAGGAGAAGGTCTACAAAGAAGCTTCTCACCCAGGCTGGTAGTTCCCTGGGCAGGCGGCTCTTCCGTCTTCCATCACGTATAAATTCCCCCGACTTTGTGGAAACCTGTGTTTTGTCCCGGTCTCAGCATATCGAGTCAACCGCAGGTTGGCACACCGAGTCATTTTTGTCCAGGATTGATCAGGAGATGCACTGGATAAGCAGAAAAGACATTTAGTCATGATCACTGGCTGCTTGTCTAAAGCTACTGGATTCTTTCTCCAGAGGGACTTTTGGGCAGAAATCAGGAGGGAGAATGTGGCACCATGGTGTGGAGAGGGTAGCTGTCATATCAGCACAGGCAGAGTTTCTGGGAAAGTGAGGAATTTGCCACCCCTCACCCGCCCTCACCGTGGGTCATGAACGGGAATTATATTTTCCGTTAAGTCACTAAAGTTGTGACCAAGTATAACACATTGTTACCACGTTGGCCACGGTGGATGACTGAAAGGGAAGATGGTGCTACCAATCAGGCTACTGATTTCGTTTTTCTGGTAATCAATTTATTTATTAAAGAATCTTTTATTTTTGTTTGGTATTTAAAGGCAATATACTTTCGGACAAAGACTTTTAGAAGTTAGAGAACTCCTGACTCTAGCTCTTTTTTTTTTCTCCCTTTGCTGAACTCCCGGGACTAAATTTAATCCAGGAACGTAACTCTCCATAATTTATTAAATTTACTTGTTGAATGGGGACCTCTCCTTACTAGGTGTGGGGTCCCTTTGTGCAACTGGCTTTAGCGGCCAGCCTGTCAGGTGGTTAAGTGAGCAGGAAACATTTGTTGTCTCAATGATTATGACCTCTTGAGCAACGAGGCTGGGGAGACCAGAGAAAGACAGTGCTTTCCACACTCTGTACCCAGGAGGACCGCTCAGATTAGTCACTCTGGGTGCTGGCCCCCGGCTGGACAGCTGAACTTCATCTGGTTCATTGATCCACTGCAGCTCACGGCTGATTTCTGATGCTGTACTGACTCAGTTTCCTCTCCTGCCACCTTCATTCTGCTCTCTGGCATGTGGGGGCATGCTTGGTTTTCAAGGGTTAGACACATGCACTGTGGTTGAGCTGAAATGACCAGATAACACAGCTGAAAAACTGGAGTTGAAAGAGTCTTGGTGGGAACAGGAGATCAGAGCAGGGCCATTGGGGAGACTTTAAAAATGCCATATCATTTTTTTTTTCAAATCCCAGAAAACAGCTGCAGGTGGAGAATAGGATGGATTTCAAGAATTCTCCATGGAGGCAGGGGTTCAGACAGGGGCCAGCTGGGTGATGAAATCAACTCAGAGGTCAGATGTGTGTTCATGTTCAGTGACGGCTTCAGAAATTTCAGGGACTTTCAAAATTGGCTCTGCAGAGAGGCGGGTCTGTTGACTGGGAGATGGGGACAGAGACCTGACCATTCTGGGACTCAGGGGTCCCTAGCTTAAGGGGAAATGAGGCTCCAGCCTCCTTCCTTGCTCTTTGTTTCGGGGAACCCTAGGAAAGAAGTGTCTCTTGCTTGATGAATTTACAGAGACCAGGGATTTTCAGCAAGAGAGCAAACCTCACCGTTTCTATGTGCTTTAAGCTGCCAAGAATGAAAGCCCATAAACACAATCTTGCTGTAAGATCCCTTATCTGCATCAATGTGCATCAGCTCTCCCCAGGCCAGAGAATTTGGGGTAATCTGAATAAGCGCCACCTACAAGTTCAGATGTTTATTTGGGTTTTCACATTTCCCTCCCTTATCCCGAATTCATCCACCTCCCAAGTTGCCTATAAGGGAGCTGAGAGTCTCAAACAGATGCTCCTGGATTCTCAGCTCCATTCGTCTCCAGCCAGACCTGGAAACTCGGGACAATCGGTCCCCCACCCTCCCCCTCCAGGGCTTGGCACACCCTATATGGGTCTAGCTGAATTCATACGGTGCCGAGGCAGCTGCAAAAATGAAAAGTCATAAGAAAAATGGATATTCAAACTCTTCCCATCCAGAGAAAGGAAATAAACATCTGGGTTCCAAAAGAGTATTGGGGGTCGTCGGGTTCGATGTCACATGAATCCTGTAATGCAAAACCCTGTGCAATGGACTTACACAGGGCGTGCAGGAAGGAAGGCGCTGGGAGCCCACAGTGAGGGCTTGAGAGGGACTTACACAGGGCGTGCAGGAAGCAAGGCGCTGGGAGCCCACAGTGAGGGCTTGAGATGCCATTTCACACTCCCAAAAAGAGTTGTCAGAAATTTATTAGTTAATTTAATTTACTGTTATTAGTGCAGAGGAACAGGACTGAACACACACTGTTGTGGGAGTGTGAAATGATTTATGCATTTTGGAAAACGGTTTGGAAGTCTCTTATAAAGCTGAGCATTTATCTATTCCATGATCCAGCAGTGACATTTCTGGGAATTTGCCCAAGAGAGATTTATGTCAGTTTTATTCACAATAGTCCCAAACTTAAAAAAAAAAAAAAATCCTAAAGTCCGTCAGCAGAAAAATGGCTAAACACACAGTTGTGTATTTATACAATGGAATACTACTCAGCAAGATATAAGAATGAATTACTGAGTACATGCAAAAACATTGATGAATTTCACAGAAATTTTGGTGAGTCAAAGAAGCCAGATATAAATGGGTACATACCATATAATTCCATTTATATGAAGTTCAAGAGCAGGCAAATCTAGTGTGTGGTGATAGAAATCAGACCAGTGGTTACCTATGGGACATGGGGATTGACTGAAAGAGAACATGGAAGAAATTTCTGGGGTGATGGTTATGTTGCATAATTTGATCAGGGTGGTCACTGTTCTACATTTATCAAACATTTATAATCTGTGGCTTTCATAGCATGTCATTTAAATTTTTTTTTACATACTCGTAAGAAGGCGATGACACCCCACTCCAGTATTCTTGCCTGGAAAATCCCATGGATGGAGGAGCCTGGTGGGCTGCAATCCATGGGGTCGCGAAGAGTCGGACACGAAGGAGCGACTTCCCTTTCACTTTTCACTTTCCTGCATTGGAGAAGGAAATGGCAAGCCACTCCAGTGTTCTTGTCTGGAGAATCCCAGGGACGGGGAGCCTGGTGGGCTGTTGTCTGTGGGGTCACACAGAGTCAGACACGACGGAAGCGACTTAGCAGCAAGTGAGGTAAGGGTGAAAGCTGCCAGTTGGAATCGCAGCGTAACTTTCTGAGTTAAGACGACTGAATGAGGAGTCAGAAAAGTGCCCCAGGAGATAAAGAACCAGCGCTTACTGAGTGCAGTGCCCGCCAAGGGTAGCAGCTTTAACCACTGACAAGGACCCAAGAGTGTGGTGTCACCCAGAGAAAAGTCCCCTTCCTTTGCTCCCCTCCTCTGCTGGTCAAGTCCCCTTCCAACCTGCGGGGCAGACGGCCTATGCAGAGAAGGCGAGGATGGGTAGGACCCATCTCCCTACTCCAGGTTTCCATCCTGGAACAATCATGAGTTGAGGAGGCAAGAAGATTGAGTATGAAGACACTTTAGGTATTTTCCAGGATATGACATTTCAGTGACTGTAATGAGACTATTTATTTTTTCGCTGCACAACCAGAGGACTTTTTATGTTCTGAGAATATTGGGAAAAGTCCTGCTCTCATCCCCCCGTTTCCATCCGCAGGGATTACTCAGGGCCATGGAAAGATCCCTGCTCCGGAGTAAAGTCTAAAGAGACAGTAGAGGCAGAAAAAACCCCAAAAGTTGCAGGTGGGTCCACAACCCACACACAATGGTTGCTCAATATTATAGATGGCACGTCTGTCCGAGTGCCTGGTGGGTATCTCTGAGCGTGTTTCTGTATTCTGAGGTTGGTTACATGGTACCATCTCTTGTCCCTGGAGACAGAGCACAGAGGTTATCCTTGAGCAGGACATAATGTCCAGTGGTAAGGAATTTGGATTTTATTCCGAGTGAATAGGTAGCTATCAGAAGGTTTTGAACTAGGGGTGGGGTGGGTCATAGGTCAGATTTTGCTTTAAAGGTATTCCCAGGGACTTCCCTGGTGGTGCAGTGGATGAGACTCTGCCTGCTAATGCAGGGGATATGGCTTCGATCCCTGGTCTGGGAAAATCCCACGTTTCTTGGAGCAACTAAGCCTGTGCGCCACAACTGCGGGGCCGGCAAGCCTAGAGCCCCGGCTCCGCAATAAAAGAAGCCTATGGGGTCGCACCGAGTCGGACACGACTGAAGCGACTTAGCCGCAGCAGCAGCAGTAAGTGCCGTGTGATGAGAAGCCTGCACAGGGCAGTGAAGAATAGCCCCAGTCACTGCAACTAGAGAAACAAATTAATAAGTAGAAGTTTTTAAAAAAAGACATTCCCTGTAACATAATTTACAACAAAAGAATGTACGCTCCCTTTCTCGTGAAAAACTCTAGTTCAAATTCTCTTTTGAAAGCTGAAGTCTTGGTTGGGGCGGGGGGAGGCAGGCTGTGGGGTGGGGGGAGTTAACAGTCGTCGTCGATGATGTTTACTAGTGTCAGGACCTGAGGTTAATTGCTTAATCTCTCTGAGCCTCAGTTTCCTTGTTAATAAAACAGTAATAATAACACCTGTCTCTCAGGGTTATTAAGCGGATTAAATGAGATCATGTTTATAAAACATCTGTCACAGTGCCTGGCAAAGTTGGGGCTCAATGATGTAAATTCCTTTTCCTCTTTTTCCAAGCATTGAATCTGTATATGTCACACTCCTGTCCAAATAGAGGTCAATGCAAAACCTGGCAACTAAGTTCAAAAAATCAATTGCACGACAGCAGGACAGGGGTCTTCCATAAACAACAGAGCGGTTTGGCTGCCACAATAACACATACGACTTTAAATTAATAGAAGCACAATTTCTGATGACGAAAGGGGTCAATCTATTTGTGGTCAAACCGTATTTGGAGTCCTGGAAATCATTCTGGGAGTGCTAAGTTGAGAGAAATGTTAGTAAGTGAAGTATATTCAAAGAAAAATGGCACACCATGAAAAGGCCTGGGAACCACATTGTATATAAAATGTATTGGAAAGTTTAACACGGTTTAAAGAAAAATGAAAAGAAAGCTTGAAAGCTGTACAAATAGTTAAAGGTCTGTCATTTGGAAGAAAGACAAGATTTGCAACACATTGGTGGAGCGGTGGGTCACCCTGGACCACTGAGTGGAAACTGCAGAGACAAGATTTTCCAGCTTGAAAGAGCTCCCTGATAGGAGACATGAGCGGCCAATCAATGGAAGCCTTCTAGGAAAGATTGAGCAGTCAGTTCCTTGGCTGAGATGCTGATAAAGGACTTTGCAATGAGAGTCCAACCAAACCAAGAGACTTCTTACCATGCTTTCCAAATTTCCGATTCCATAAACCTGTGGGGTGCAGTAACCAAGTTTCTGGAGGGCAACAAATCCTCTTGGATTCCAGACACTGGACGCTTCTCTTGAGGTTTCTGGTGAAAAAGAGGATTGTGAGATACATGAATCTGTGTTTTGTCGAGTAGAGAGATGGGTTATTTTTGGTGGGCAGGAGGGGATGGCTAAGATAGAGTGGGTCACCTCTGTGCAAACTGTCACGTCACTGAAAAATGGATGGAGATGAACAGAGGGGAAAAAAAATGAGTCCAGGGAGTTCTCACCAAAATCATTCCCAAATCCATAACCTATTAATACCTTGACCTTCCACCATCCTAGTCTAGGCATCCATCATCTCTCCCCCAGATGGCTACAGTCACCTCCCACTGGCCTAATCAGTTGGATTTTTTTTTTTAAATCATAGCCCTCCAGGAGATGATCCAAAAATGTTTATGGGAAGAATGAGGAGTATAAATCTTCCTAAAGTGGAATGCGGCAGCATGAAATTACGGTAACTGGATTATGTTCAGTATGTATGCTCAGTCATGTCTGACTCTTGACCCACCAGGCTCCTCTGTCCATGGGATTCTCCAGGGAAGAATACTGGCGTGGATTGTCATGCCCTTCTCCAGCAGTTCTTCCCAACCCAGGGATTGAACCTACATCTCCTGCATTGTAGGCAGATTTTTTTTTTTTAACCACTGAGCCACCAGGGAAGCCCCAGAATGTTAGGGTAGAGATTCCCATTAATAAGTTCTGTGATATTGCCGTCAGTTTATGGATAGGATTAAAGGCTGGTATTTTATTAAGCACCTACTCTGTATCAGGCGCTGCCAAGAACAGAAAGAAAAGCCTCTTGTTTGTAGCCTTCGATGTCCTGGTTTACCGTCAACAGCTTTAGTCACAGGCAGGCCTAGTTTTTATAAGGCCTGAAGCTTATACAATTTTGTTTGTTTGTTTTGAGGGGAGAGCTCATTAAGAAAAGAATATGGGGACTTCCCCGGTGGTTCAGTGGTTAAAACTCTGTGCTTCCGTTGCAGGGGCAAAGAGTTCGATCCCTAGTCTAGGAGCAAGGATCCCAATATGCCAAGGAGTGAGACCAGAAAAAAAAAAAAAAAAGAATATAAATTTTAAAAATACAAATTTAAGTACAGGGCCTTCAAAGGAGCCTGTGCAAGTGATGAGCCCTGAGGCTTAAGTTTCTTTAGTATAGTAGGAAGCCCGCCTCTGGTTACAGCCATTGTTCATCAGTTAATTAAATTTAAAAAGTGCCACTGGGGTGCCTCAAAAATGTTCACTTTGGAAATCAAGGGAAGAGGGGGATGGGATGGCAGTGAGGTGAGAAAGTAAACACGCAGCTCAAACTAACCCCTAAGTTCCACTTTAGTAACAGTGCGAAAGAATGATTCAAAATGAGTTTTTTCGAAATCTTTTGTTTATACCATTTTGCTAAAAAAAAAAAAAAATCCCTTTTTGTTAAAATAGTTGAGAGAGACTTTGAGTACAAATAAACAAATAACTCTGGGTCTGCACAGAAGCCTTTTTTCTGATCTGGAGGACTCCGGTAGGTTTCCAATCAAGTGCTTGTTGTCAAGGTGATAAGCTCTGCGTTTCTGGCTTTAGAATAAAAATTCCTCTAACCTATTTTATGATCTGGTGATCTGGGGTTCTGACTAGGTCTGGTGGATGGGGGTGAGGCGATTTAGAAGAATTCTCTGCAGTCCAGCATCTGCTGTATTTGCTGTGTATCAGCCCCGCTTGGGGAATTTCTGAAAACCCTTCTGCCCTTCCCCTCTTCTAAGGCAGTAGGAATCCTGAACAGACCGGTTCATTCTGAGACAGTCAAGTCTCTGGAGGCTCCCAGGCTAACAACTGCTCTAAAAACAGTCCTGTTTCACAAGGGAGGGATTAGAAACATTCTTAACAAAAAGAGAAACTGAGGCACGAGGCAGTAAGCCACCTGCGCTTGGTCCACTGGACGTATCGATGTCCCAACAGAATATCTGGCTCTGAGGAGGTCTGCTAAAGGTTCACAGATGAGCACATTTATAGGAGGGAGAGAGTGTGAAAGGGTTAGTCGCTCAGTCGTGTCCGACTCTTTGCGACCCACCAGCCTCCTCTGTCCATGGGATTCTCCAGGCAAGAATACTTGAGTGGCTTGCCATGCCTTCCTCCAGGGGATCTTCCGAACCCAGGGACTGAATCCGAGTCCCCTGCCTTGCAGGCAGATTCTTTTACCATCTTAGCCACTAGAGAATCTCCAATCTGACAGACAATGGAAGTTTGGGGAAGTTTAGGGAAAAGAGGTGGTCGTGATGGGTTGGAAGGTGTTGATTTCTGTTGATAACAGGATTAGGGCACGTACATACGGGTGCACAGGAGCTAACGAACACCACGGAGACTTTTAGAGAGATTTTGTGAGTGTTGGCAAGGGGAAAATAAGAAATTTTTGTACCCACAGAGGAGAGAATCTGGGCCCCAGCGAATGGGATGCCGCTATGGCACAAACAAGGAATCGGTTTGTTGAAGGACTTTGCAAAGGAGGAGAATGTAATGTTGCCTCGATTTGATAACTACCATTTTCCTGGTCATCACGATCCTTGCGCAGTACGCAAGCCAGGACTCCAAAAAGCAAAAACAGACAACGTGAGGTCATACCCAAGTTTGGGCGCTGGTGAAGAGTGTCAAGAGATACCAGCCCAGAAGCAAAGTCAGCCTGAGATGAGAAGGCAGAGTGCCTGCTTAGAGTCACTTCCCCAATCAGCTGGGCTGTGTGCTGGAGGGGGGAGGGGGGAGGCGGGAGGGGGGAGGGGGAGGGGTGGGGGGAGTGTCTCCCTGTGGGGGTGGGAGGGAAGGAGTGATTTCATCTGTTTAATGAAAAATGACCTGAACGTTTCTCTGATCCTGGAAACTCCCATGTAACGGAGGCCAAGGAAAACAGGATTAGGTCTCATTACTTCTACAATGGCTTTGCGTCTTCTCAGAAGGAGTTAAACTAGAGGGAACAGAGTAAGAAGGGAATCTCATTTCGTTGTGCCAACAGATAAAGCAGGAGACTGAACGAGACAGTCTCCCCCTGGTCCCCTTCGAACAGTTTTATCTTGGCTTCCTTTGCCTTTTGAATGGACACCCCATTTCTTTGCTGTGTTCATAATCACAGGGGGTTTGCACTATTGAATTCAGACAAGCAAGTCACCTCCTTTGGCATTGTTTCCTCACAAGCCACTGACTTCAGGGTTGATACTCCCCCTCTGACTTCTGCAAGGAAGCAGTGTTTGCTCTGAAGCCATGAGGGTGTTAAAACCACAACCAATGTTTTGCCAGGAGGGCAAACTACTGATAATCGATTCTCTTTGTGACCTAAGGTTGTTGTTGATTCGCTAAGTCATGTCTGACTCTTTTGCGACCCCATGGGCTATAGTCTGCCTGTCTCTTCTGCCCATGGGATTTCCCAGGCAAGAACACTGGGGTGGGTTGTCATTTCCCAGGGGATCTTCCTGATCCAGGGATCCCCACGTCTCCTGTGTCTTCTGCCAATATGTCTCCTATATTGGAAGGTGGAGTCTTTACCACTGAGCCACCTGGGAAGCCCTAGGTAACCTTGTAGGGTGGCACTTTTCAAGATTCTTCTGCTTTGATTTTTGGGGACACAGTCTTTAGCAGATTTTTAGGACTGCTAAAAGTACACATAACCCCCGCAAACATCACAATGATCAGGATGCCACCATTTCTTTGGGGCCCCAATTCTTCAAATCATCCTTTTAACAGGACAACCAAATGAATAAGTCCATAGGCCATTTTCTTTTTAATGCAATGTATATTTATTGTAAACAATAATATACAAAAAAAAAAGGAAGGAAGAGAAAAAGGAAAGGTAAGTTTCACAGAGAAAAACAAAAGGGTTTATGGGGGGAACAAGCAAAACAAACAAAACACAAACACAAACCAAACCTTACCTAAAGACAAAATATGATTTAAATGCCAGGTTTCTTAAGTTACAGAAATATTGTTTTTAAAAAAAGATCTGCTTTTATACAGAAATGGAAAGATGCCATATTATAAGAGTGCCTTAAGATTTTATTCTACTGACTTCTAAAACTGTTAATATATCTTTTTAAATAAAAAAAAAAAAAAAAAGTTTGCTGTCTTTTTTAAAAAGCAATCCTCAAACTCTCCAGCCACAGAAGTAATTAGGAATTAAAGTTTGTCAGTGGGCTGACCCTGCTCCCCTGTTCCTCTCTCTCTCCAGGAGACACGCAGGGGAACGCGGATGACACATGCTTGCATTGTTCGTGTCCCAACACACACAGCTTAGACAGCCCGAAGATCTGTGGCAGAAAACACTGCACATGACTCAGTGATACACTACATCTGCAAACTCTCATGTGTACAAAAAGAGAAACAAGTTTCCAGTTTGTTTTCAACAAAACAACAAAGAGGAAAGGAAAAAAAAAAAAAGACAGACAAAAAAGGCATTTATACAAATCTAGGACAAGGAATCCAAAGAAACTTTTAATAAAAAAAAAAAGATTAAAGAGATAAATTAAAAAAAAAACTGGTTACAGTTAAGGACATAATTTAACAACAGATGACCATACCCTTTGAGGACGGCTGCAATAACCTATTTTAAGGAAGGTAAATTCAAAAAATAAAAAAAAGAGGGAGTTTTTTTTTTTTCCGTTGTTTTTCATTAAAACCTCTCCTTACAAAATAAATAATTTTAGCACGTGGAATGTCTTGAAGGTTAACTGCTGGTGTTCAGAGAGGCACAGGTGATGTTAGTGAGAGGACTCTTAGCATCTGTGTTCCACACGGCCGGGGCAGGCGGCCAGGGGGCAGTGTGCTGGGGTACTTATTGGCTGCTGAAGCATTCCCCAGACAGATTTCGTCTCCTTTGCTTGCCTTCTGCTGCTTAAGATTGTGGCGAACAAGCAAATACAGGAAGAAATGCACTAAAAGAGGGGGCAAAGATTTTCCAGCAGCATGGTTTTAAGGCTTTAAGGTGGCTTTTTTTTTTTTGTTTAAAAAACATATATATGATAAAGCTTACCAGATGCTCACGCAATAGTCTCTAGACTATTGTTTACTTCTGTCTTTGCAAAATAAGGCCTTGATTTTTCTTTCTAAGGCAACTTCTCCTTGAATTGGAAAGCCTGAGGAGTTAAGCAAAGCTCACCCCCCCAAACTGCCCAGTAACACAAATCTGCGGCTTTTGCAGGTTAATATAACACACATCCTTTTTTTTTTTTTTTCTTTTTCGTTCGTTTGTTTGTAAGAGAAAGCAAATCTGTACAAAAATACTCTGGCTGCAAGAAAAGCTAGGGCACGCTGTTCAAACTAAAGTAGTTTTTAGCTGTTGGAAAAATAAGAGCATTTAATTCTTTTTATCTAAAAATATGTATAAATCCCCTCAAAATGGTAATGAATCATACACAGTACATACTAAAAAATATTTAAAATAGAGAATATTCCTCACAGAGGACTTTCTTTTTCTTTAATTACTGCTAAAAATAATTACGAAGTCCAAACAGGCAGAGAGAACTGAGCAAATGGGTCACATGAGAGACTCTCCATCGTCCTCCACGCTCGCTTTGAAGGTTTCCAGTCCAGTTTCGGCGTCGGTTCCGCCGGTCCATTCTAGCCAAGAGTGGGCTGGCCACCGGTCTAACGACAAGGCGGTGATGCGTCTGGATAGCTCAACGTTTAGTGTCTTGGGAATCTGCGTCCGAGTCGCCTTCAGCGTAACGTTGTCTTAAAAATAAAAAAAAATTAAAAAAAAAAAAAAAACGAGAGAGAGAGAGAAGGAAAAAAAAAATGTCCAAAGGGTCGCGCGTTTGTTTCTTGGGTTCCTTCTGCGATCATCACGGCCAGCATCGTGGGCCCCCGCCCCGTGCGAGCTCTTCTCAGGGTCTGGTGAGCTGTGTGTAGACCGGCTGTTCCCAGTGCTGCGGGCTGTGGGTCTGGGGGATGGAGGGCACCCCCGAGGTGTCGGCGATGGGCGTGTACATGGGCCGCTGCGCCGGGCTCATGTAGCTGAAGGTGGAGTAGAGGCCGGAGCCCTGGCCCGCCGCGTGGCTGTAGTAGGCGCCCGAGTTCTGGGGGTCGTTGTAGTCGTACTGCGCGCGCGTGATGGGCGGGTAGGAGGGGCCGTAGTGCGGGAGGCTGAAGGGGCTGTAGGCGATCTGCTGCGGCGAGTGCTGCTGCGGCTCGCTGTAGTGGCTCGGGCTCAGCTGCTCCGTCTTGATGTGCGTTCGCTGCGCGGGGCCCGGCTCGCTGCCCAGCGCGCCCAGCGCGTGCGCCGGCGGCGGCGGCGGCGGCTGCTGCTGCGGGGGCGCCTGCGGCGGGCGGGCTGCGGCGGGGCGGCCTGCGGCGCGGGCGGCGGCTGCGGGGGCGCCTGCGGCGGGCCGGCTGCGGCGGCGGCGGCGGCGGCTGCTGCGGGGGCGGCGGCGGCGGCGCCTGCTGCTTGGACATCCACACGTGGCCCGCGCCTGCCGGGCTGGCCGCGGTGCTGCTCACGCCGTAGCTGCCCGTGTAGGTGACCTGGCCGTGCGTGGCCGGCACCCCCGGGTGCCCGTTGGGCGGCAGGTACTGGTCGAACTCGTGGACGTCGAAGGTCTCCATGTTGGAGATGACGTCGCTGCTCAGCTCGCCGATGTCCACGTCGCGGAAGTCGATGGGGGGCTGCCGGCCCCCCTCTGGCAGGGGGCGCCCCTCGCGCTTCAGGTCGGCCTTGCCCGGCTGCACGTCGGTTTTGGGGGTGGTGGGGGGCGTCGGCGGACCCTGGGATTGCCCTGCGGGGCGGTGAAAGAAGGAGAAGCACAGGGCCATCAACCAAGGCTCCGCGGAGGCTCGGGTCCCGGGGAGGCTGGGGGGGTGGGGGGCGGGGAGGTGAAGCTCCGGTCTCGGGTGGGGGGGGGGCGGCGCACCTACTCACCCTCCCTCCCTGCATCCGCAAGGTAGGCGCGCTGCGCCCGAGATAAGGCGTCGAATGATTAACCCGCGGGTACACACTCGGCAGCCCCCTTTTATCAGGGGAGGGTCCGAGGCCCCGGAGGGTCCGGAAGACCACATTGCTACTGGTAGAAAAGCCCTGTGTGTGCTTTTGGGGCGGGGGACCACAGGGAAAAGGGGAGAAGCCCGGTAAAGTTGTACAGGCATTTTGCCTTGCAATAAAGATTAATCTGTTAGGATGCAAGGATTAGGGGGGGTGTTGTGCGTGTCCAGGGACTTCGCGGGGCCCTGGGGTCCTGGGCAGGGAGGCGAGAACTGGGCAGATGGGCGCAGGGCTTAGTTTGTCTCCCTCCCCGGGGAGCGCCTGGTCCCTAAGCAGAGCCTCCCGGGTGTCTGGGGGCCGGGGGGAGGGTGCCGCGTGGGGGCGGGGCTCACCCGAGTGCTCGCCGGGGGAGTGCACCTCGCTCATGCCGGAGGAGGAGTGCGGCGAGTCGGCCTGCAGCGCCTTGAAGATGGCGTTGGGCGAGATGTGCGTCTGCTCCGGGGCCTCCTCGGCCTCGGCCTGGCCGTTCTTCACCGACTTCCTCCGGCGCGGCTGGTACTTGTAGTCCGGGTGGTCCTTCTTGTGCTGCACGCGCAGCCGCTCCGCCTCCTCCACGAACGGCCGCTTCTCGCTCTCGTTCAGCAGTCTGGGGGCGGCGCGGGGAGAAAGAGAGAGGGGCTGAGCTAGCAGGTCGGTGAGACCCGGAGGCGACCCCCACCCCGCGGCATCCTCGAACACTGACCCTCGCCTCCCTCCCGCCTCCCTGCCTGCCAGACGCGACTGCAGCTCACCGCTTTTCTTTGAAAAACAAGAACCGCAAAACTTCGTCCTCCTGGTGCGACCTGAGCGTCCCTCCCCGCCCCGCCCTCTCCCCTTCTCTTCTATTTTGGAAACCCTGCGGATGAAAATAGCTCCCGCTCTCCCGGCCTTTGCTACTGGATTCATACTTCCGTCCGCAACACCCTCTGAACATTTTCTTAAAAACCACTTAATCTGCAAGGAGCCGCTCCTGCCGACACCCCCCCCGCCCCCGCACCAACGCCGCCCGCTAACACACACACCGCACCCACCTATTTGCAGCAGCTTCCAACCGCCACCCCCCAAGTGCGCTTCCTGCCCAGGGACCCTCGGGCCTTGGTTTGCACCCCCACCCCGCATCCCATCCCGGTGGGCGAAGGGAGAGCGCAGGTCGAGGGAGGGGGCGGCACACTTCCATTGCCACCGCGGCCCCCACTTGGGATTGACCTTCACAGCCGGGGGCGGGAGATAAGGCTGGCAGCCGGGTCCCACCGCGTCCCCTCGCAAGTGTCCTCCCCTCTGCGACGTGCCCCCCCATCCTCCCCGCCCCACCTACCCCTCCCCCCTGTCCCCAAGAGCAGTCCAAGAACTCGGTCAAACTCTCAGCCAAGTGACACCTCGTCCCCGCACCCCGCTCCGCCAACCCTCCCTGTCCCCCGCCCCGTGCCCCACGCCCCGAGCCTGCAGGGGGACCGGCGACCCCCTCCCGCGGGGAGGCGGGGCGCGGAGAGACCGTCGGGGCCAGAGCCCCCCGCCGCCGCGGAGCCCACCCCGCCGCGCCCGCCCGCCCTACCTCCAGAGCTTGCCCAGAGTCTTGCTGAGCTCGGCGTTGTGCAGGTGCGGGTACTGGTCGGCCAGCTTCCTGCGCGCCGCCTGCGCCCACACCATGAAGGCGTTCATGGGCCGCTTGACGTGCGGCTTGTTCTTGCTCGAGCCGTTGACGCGCACCGGCATGGGCACCAGCGTCCAGTCGTAGCCCTTGAGCACCTGGCTGACGGCCTCGCGGATGCACACGGGGAACTTGTCCTCCTCGCTCTCCTTCTTCAGGTCCGGCTCGCCCTTGGGGAACGTGTTCTCCTGGGGCCGCGTGTTCTCGGTGTCGGAGCCGGAGCCCGAAGGGCAGGGCGAGCCCGCAGAGTCCTCGGACATGGTGGGGCTGGGGGCGGCGGACAGGCCCTTCTCCTGCTCGTCGGTCATCTTCATGAAGGGGTCCAGGAGATTCATACGCAGGCCCGGGGCAGGGGGCGGCTGGCCGGGAAAGGCGAGAAGCCGCGGCGGCTCGGGCACTCGAGGCGCGGGCTCCTCTCCCCTCGGCGGCCCGGGCGCGGGGCGAGCAGCTCCCGGGGAGCCTGGCGCGTCACTCGGCCGCAGGAGCGAGGGTTTAGGAAGGCGCGCGGGGGCCAGCCCGCAGCTGCCCGCTCCAAGTAGGGGAAGGCGAATTGG
Organism: Bos mutus; assembly: GCF_027580195.1. Classification (NCBI taxonomy): domain Eukaryota; kingdom Metazoa; phylum Chordata; class Mammalia; order Artiodactyla; family Bovidae; genus Bos; species Bos mutus. The sequence goes on along the minus strand of NC_091635.1, from coordinate 4,484,044 downwards.
AGAGGAGGAGGAGGGGAAGAGAGAGCAGAAAGCGGGGGCGATCGCACCCCTTCTCTCCTCCCTCCTGCAAAGAAAAGTTCCTGGAGTGAAACTGGCAAGTCTCGGCGCCACTGAAGTTCCAGGTCAGTTTCAATCTCCGCTCTGCGCTCTCCAACTCCCAGTCCAGCGGCTCTTTAATAAATACAAGGGCCAATCACGGCGCGGCATTTGAGGGGTTGGCAGGCAGCTGATTGGGCCCGATTTAGGGGGGGGGGGAGGACTGTGGCGCTGGGCAGGGTGACGAGAGGAGAGGGGAGGAGCGGGGAGGCGATCGCAGCCTCTGGTCCCGCGGGGGATTGGGGGGGTGCACCGGGGAAGGCGGGGGACCCGGGACTTCCAAGTGTGTAAGTTTGCCGTCCTCTCTTAATATCAAAATTCGGTGCCGTCTCTGCGCGAAACTTTGCGTGCGTGCGTGTGTGTGTGTGTGTGTGTGTGTACTAAGATTTGTCCCCACCCACAAGCATTTCTGTTCAGTTTTCTCCGCGGTCCCGGGGACTTAACTGGGTTTGCAGTATTCGAAAAGCTGTCGCTCCTTCCTTAAATCCTAGCCCAGTTTCCGCTCCTGGAGCCTGCCTCCTCCAAAAGTGCTTAGAAATTGTCTTTTGAAGCAAATGTTTTGGTGACTCAACGTCCGCCGTTCCTCTGTAATAATCCGTATAAATAGATGAACATGCTCTGGTTCGCCGGAGCCCGTGCGGCTGGTCGGGACTCGGCTGCGCTCGGTGCAAAGAGAATCAATGAAAACCACAGCGAAGTGCCCCGCGCGCGCCGGCGGCCGCAGAGACGCCAGAGCCCCGCGCACTAGCGGGAGCCGGCCGGCGCTTCTCCGACCTTGAACTCTGACTTAGTTCTTCTCCAGCCCCCGGCTCCCCTCAGCCCGCACCCCGCCGCGCGCCTCAGCGACAGGGAGACCATCCCGAGGTTCTGCCCTTCACCTCTGGCCGAATCAGAACTTGAGCAGAGTTACCCCTGGAGAGAGTTCGCTTACTGCTCTGGCTTTCAGAAACCGAACTTGGCGAACGGGGCTGTGCTGGGCCTGGAGGCCGAGGCCCGTCACTGGGTTTGAAAAAGCCAAAACAAATGGGTACCACCGCAGACAAAACACTCCATTTTGGTGGAGTCGTGCTTCTTGCCTGCTTTCACCTTCCCCGCCACCCCTACAAAAACACCTGGAGCGCTGAAGCGCCTGCGGTCCTGGACTTTAGTCGTATCCTCTCTGACTTGCAGACATTCGGAAGTTCTGGCCAGGGGTGTGGGGGTGTTGCTGATGTATTTCAAGTGTGATTTGAGCGCAACTTTTGTGTTTACACGAACTGCTTAGTTGGCTCTGTGTTTTGAGAGGGAAGAAAAATCTTAGCCGCCTGCGGGTTCCGTGTGTTGAGAATCACAAATAAACGCACAACGGCGGAAAACTCACTTTTAAATACCTTGCCCCTTCCCCTTCTGGCTTTCGCCAGTGTTCGGCTCCGAATTAAATTATTGTCACGGTGAATCATCCCTCTTCAGAGCAAAGGCTTCTCATTTCTAATTTGCAAACTGCGGACATTAGTGCAAGATTTCAAAGAATGTTTTCCTTGGAGAATTTTTTTTCTCTGACATTTCCATTTCTTCTGAAGAGGTGGACATTTGCTAAGGAAATGGAACTCTTCAGAAGGTAGCCAGTTACAGAACTGTGAAACACTATTTACTTTTTTAAACGAATGTAACTTACAAGTGGATGTGTCTGGTACTCTATAGCTTGTTTACCCGTTTAAGAGACAAGGTACAACAGCCTTGTATTCCTGGCCGCGTGAATACGCTGGGAAAGTATAAGAACAACTCCGTCCTTTCTTAGGAGAAAAAGCCCCGCTTAGTAGGGACTGATATCTGTGTCCTAGGGAGGGGGCAGTTGTTAGTACAATTTGAAAGACACCTGACCCAAGAGGGGACTCAGAGACCAGAACTTCGGGCAGACGCTTTAGCCCGGCCATCTGTATTTAGTTGCATTTTATTGTAATTCCCATGTTTACTGGCATGAAGGCAATGAAGACGACTGTGACTTTTTTTTTTTTGGTAATATTTCACTAAATATTTGTCAAATACGTACATTTAAAAATATTTTTTAATGTGGTAATGTAATAGGAGCTATGTAATGCATAGAATTTAAAATTGTAAGCTATAGATCTGTATCTCCTTTCTGTTTGTTCCATACCAATATTTTTGTATCTTTTTGAAAACTTAGGATAAACAATCAGTTGACTTTAAAAACGAGCTGCAATTTTTAGCTGCATCCAGAGAGGGCGCCAAAAGCCCAGAAACTGTCTTAACTCTCAGAAACTGCAGGAAAACTTAGATGGTGGTGGTAGGGGGTGATGTGTTTCACTCAGTCAAGGCTGCCCCGCTGCAGAGATTTCTCTCTGCAGGAATTCCTATCCGATATGTCCTCTCATGCAGGTCCACCTCTGGGCAGCCCAGCGAGGGGAATTGGGAGATGTGTCGTCTGTAGGGAAGGGGTGGGGGTAGCGTTTGAGATGCCTGAAGTTTCTGTTCTGCCCAGAAGGGAAACACAGACCGCAAGGACCCCCAGCTCCAAGGTGCCAAGCGTCTCGGAGTGCCAGGACCAGGCCGATTCTGGCGCGTGGGCATCGTGGATCAGTCAGTGGGGGCGGCGGTTTTGCCTCTCTGCAGGTGGCTCCAGTGGGTGCCAACCCCCCGCCCCCACCCGCCTCCATGCGCGGACTCGGTTCGCTCGGGGGTGTGACTCTCCCCGAGTTGCAGGTTGACCTCCCTGAGCTGCCCAAGGAAGAAGGCTTGCAGCCCCCGACCAGAGCACTTGAGTCAGAGGGAACCCGAGGGAAAGAAACCCGTTCACAATATTCCGGTTGCAGATGGGGAAACTGAGGCTGTCGACCCAGTTTGAGCTAGAGCGTTCTGCCGGGAGCTGAACAGTCTGGGGCGGGGGAGGGGGCGGGGGTTGCTGAAGGAGACCAGGGTCGCGCAGACCGAGCAGAGGGGCGAGCGCTGGGCCGCACTGCCCCAATACAAGGTGCGCATTCGAGTCCCGCCCGCGAGGGAGGCAACGCTGCGAGCTCTGCGGCCTGGAGCCTAGGCTCCCGGTGCGAGCGTAACCCTCGGGGAACCGAGATCTGGGATACGCCCCACCTCCTGCTCTCTCGGCGTCCGGGGCCGGCGCCGGGCTCAATTTCCCCAGCTCGGGCGGCCGGTCCCCCTCCGCGTCTACGCGGGAGCCAGGCAGGAGCCCAGCGTAGCTGGCGCGGAGCGAGTTCCGCGCTCCTGGGGCGGCTGGGCCCCTCAGTCTCCGGTGGGGTTGGGCCGTGTGGGCGGAGGGGGCTCCCTTTTGACTGCGGGGTGTGGGGTGGGGGGGGAACTAAGGACAGCGACCTCCCTCTCTAAAATTCCTTGGCCAAAGTGAGGACTGTGTCCAAACCGTTTTCTGCAGGCAGGCAGGTCCTGGGGGGGTGGGGGGAAATCACCTAACTGGTGGGGATGCGAGCGGCTGCGTCTCCCGCGTCTCTCAGCCCCGGGCAGTGTTTTCTGTAGAAGGGCCGTGGACGAGGGATGCCCCTGCTCTCCGCGAACATCCCTGGCCGGGTTCCCTTGAGGTTAAAGAGCCCAGCCCCTGGCGGGACCCTCAGGCCCTGGCGCCCTCCCTGAGCGGCCTGCGGATCCTCGTTTTTAGCACGGTTTTACCGGGGCCCGAGCCGGCCTGCCCGTCTCCCCAGTTCGCCTGGGACTCCAGTTCTCTTTGCAAAGGAGCCGCAGGTAAGCTTGTCTCAGGACAAGCGCCGGGCTGCGCGGCCATAGCAGAAGGGAAAAGGGAAGTCCCAGGCTGCTTCGTCGGGGCGCAGTGAATGTCTGGGGACCGGCCAGAGAAAGTGACCTTTGCACCTCGCAGGCCTCCAGACCTCCCGGCAGCACGTCCCCAAAACGCCCTCGCCTGTGTGTGTGTCCCTGTACGTTTCTCCCCAAACGGGCGCCCTGCTCGGGGAGGTCATCCGATCTGTGTCGCCCAAGATTGGAGCATCCCGGCGCCCCTAAAACTGCAGGCCGAGAGGGGGCATTTCAGTTTTCTCCCCGCCCCCCGTTTTCGCAGAGAAAGCGGGGTGCGGTGAACGGGAAGTGTCTCAGGAAGGAGGCAGGAACCCGTCCCCCTGCTCCGGTTGACGCGGCCCGCCCTGGGGGCAGCGGAGGTTGCAAACCCGCTCGGCGCCCCGGGGGCGCGGGGATCTAGCCAAGGCAAGAGAGACTGGGCGAGCTGGCTAGTCCGGGACTGGCTGAGAGTCCGAGGTGGAGAGGAGGGGAGAGCTGGCAGTGGGGACGTCCCGGCCGTGGCCCCAGAGGGACTTTGCTTCCAAAGGGAGTGTGCTGGCTCGCTGTCTTTTTTTAACCTTCCTTTTTCGAAAATATCTGTTTTTAGTCAAGGTACCAGGGAGACGGGCATCGTGTGGATTCCCTCTGGGCTTCTCTAGGATGGCCCGCGGGGAACTTCCTAGGACTCTGTGTGTGTGTGTGTGTGTTTGTCCCTCCATAATTTCCCTCTTAAAAAAAAAAATCTCTGGGGCATTTTCAGCTGAAAGTGCTTTTGCCTTGCTGATTTAAAAATACAAATAAAACCAGCGCTGGACGCAGCGGTGCCTCCTTTGCCCTGGACTCCGCAGGGGTCAGGGCGCTCACTTCTCCGAGTGTTTTCCCTGTAGGTCACAGAGTCCCACCTGCCTCCCCTGGGGTCCCTTTTCAGTTTAGGGTGTCTTTAGTTCCGGGGAAAGAACTAACAGAAAAGAGCTGAGATTCTCAGGAGTTTTGAACAGTTTCCCAAGGGGACCTGGAGCTCTAGAATGAGGACTGCATCTCACTCTGCAGGGCCTCTACCCAGCTGCTGCCTCTGAGATGTCCTCGTAGCTGGGACATCAGATTATTTCTGATCTGCATGAATGGGGCAGGGGGAGGGGCTGTCTCCATCCAACCTAGAAAAAAAGCGAAATGGTATTATTATACAATTCCAAAGGTGACTGCCAGAATTTAAGACAAGTAATCTTGTGTCTTTCTCGCAATCCTTTTCTATCTCAGCAGGACCGGATGCCTGGGGCACGTTGCACTGCCCTGGTTTCTGGAACCCGTAGGTTCGAGGGGCCAAGGCTTCTTGCGATGCGATGCTGATGCTGAGTGGCCTGAGCCGGGCTCCTGGGCAGACGATCAAGCTGGGTCGCCAGCCCTCTGGTCTAGCTCAGGCAGCTGCCAGAGCGCCTTCCACCCTAGGGCCCTGGGAAGGCCAAAGCCATGAAGTCAGTCCCCAACTTTCTGGTTATCCTGGAGTGACATCTCAACGCTGGCGGTTCTCAGTGCTGTGACATCGCAGAAAAATTCACAGGGTGGGCGGACCGAGAGCCCCCTGCTTAAACAGCCCCGGGGTGTCATCAAGTGGGGGCCACAGGGAACCCGGAGATGCACTGGGCTTCCTGCCTTGTCATTGTTTATCTCAGATTAATTTCTTGGTGCACAGGCTGTCTGCAAGCAGGCAGAGGAGGCCGGCAGCATTATGACCGCATTGCCTCTGGGGGTTTGGGTTCAAGGGAGAGGCAAGGGCTGTCTCTCTGTCCTCTCTTTCCCAGCTTCCAATAGGCAGATGAGGCGTTTTGAGAAAACAGTTTCGTTCTTTTCCACCCCCACTTCTCTTACGACAATTTTCTCCCAAGGCCCTTTCACTGGTGTAAAAGGAGTAAATAAACTCTTAAATCCACCCCCCACGTTTTTGTTTTTTTTTAATGAATGTGAAATTTGATCTGCCTTAGATGAGAGGAACGGGTTTTCTTTTTGTTTTTGTTGGTTTTTTTCTTTCTTTTTTTTTCTTTTTGTGGCCCCTCCTTTACATTATTGAGACCCAGACACATCTCACGGTGTCAGTGATGCTGTCTTTTAGGACAACACGTGTTTACATATAATGGGCGAGTGCAGGTGTTTCTGTCACAGTGATTCCTCAAGCTAGAACCTGCCGCTCCCCCAAATTCCAGGTTGGAGGAAACGTAAGAGAAGGCCGACAGCCTGGACAAGGCAGGAGTGGTTGCAGAAACTAGTTTCCTCCTGGTCCCCCTAAAGCTCACAAAGCTGTCAGCTTCGTTGGCAGAAGAGGGCTGTCTTTTTAGCCGCATCCCCTTCACATCTGCACGCAAGGCAGCAACACACAGCACTTTCCCGGATAACTTAGGGGCAGGCTCGCTAGAGATGCGAGCATCGAGGCACTCACTTTTCTTCAAAAGGGACCAGTAGACTCAGAGAGCCCTACGTGGAGGGGCCTTTTCCTTAAGGGCTCACTTTCTGGGAGTGGAGGAGGCATCCCACACTTGGCAGGTTGTCCTCAGGAGCTAGAAGAAAAGTGGAGTCTGATGGCGGGAAGATTCTGGCTCCTGGAGGAGAGGGAGGCAGGGCGGGTGGTCCTGGCTCAGATGCTGTAGGCTGGCATTCACCCCCCTGCCTCCAGGATCTGCTCTCCTGCCCAGTCTTGCTGCCCCCAGAGGCTTGGCCTGTGAGGAAGCCCCAAACCCAGCTTTTGTCTGAACCTCAGCCGTACTAATGGAGAAGGAAATGGCAACCCACTTCAGTGTTCTTGCCTGGAGAATCCCATGGACAGAGGAACCTGGTGGGCTACAGTCCATGGGAGTCGCACAGAGTCAGACACAACTGAAGCGACTTCCCACGCACTCCCGCACAGCTGTGCTAAACGCGTACGGGGTCCTGGGCAGCTGACCGGGTGCTGCTTGTTCCGCATGTGGCTGAGGTGTGGGTGACTCCTGGAGGCTGTGCAGGAACAAGGCCCACAGGCCTGAGTGTTGTCTCCAGGCCTCCGGCAGGTGGGGCGCAGTTCTGGGGCCAGGACACACAGCACGGTGGGGACAGCCTGTCCCCTCCGTCACCCTCCCTTCCCTGTCCTCCTGCCTGTTGCCTCAGTCCCAGCTGGCCCACCTTTAATCATCCTCAGCTCCCCTCATCAATCAGTTCAGCGGACGTGGCTTGAAGTTCCTACTGTGTGCCTGAACGTCCAAAGGGGACAAGACTGAGACCCTGGCTGTTACCGTCACTTGATCTGGCGTCCATCAGCCTCTGAATTCTGCCTGTTCTCTGCTGCTTTGCCCTCTGGGTTCACTACCTTCTGAGACCTTCCCTCTCAGCCTCTGCCCTGGATTCCCTTCTTCTTGTCCTGAAAGAGCACAGGGAACTGAGTACCCTCCTTGCTGCTGCATCCATGTGCCGAGGGGAAGACAAGGGAGAAGGGAGAAGTGTCCCAAGCTCCCGGCTCAGAGTCAGACCCGCATTGCTCTCTCTCCTCTTCCCGCAGAGCCCACCTCCGGCTCCTGTCCCCACTGATGCTGTGCTCTTCTGCGCCTGGGCTACTCCCCGCTGCCACTTTCTTAGTCCAAGCCCAGAAATGCCTTGTAGTGTGTGGTACGCTTCATTCCCTCTTTGGGGGACATCTGCCAGCCAGCACAGTGGTGATGACAATTTCCAGATGATTTTCCAGGAGCAGAGAAATCTTCTGGGGGAGGAGAGAGTGGCATGGGCCAAACGCTGAGTGGGCTGAACGTTGTGGTTCCGGAGAGGCCCAGGGAGGTGGAGTTCAGTGAGGCTCCAAGTTTTCTTTTTCCCCTTTAGATTCTGCCTAAAGCAAAAGTCACTAATTGCTTTCTATTTTCCTGGCACCAAGGAGGCTCTCTTGATTCTGACTCCCCTCCAGGAACTGAGGTCTGGGGAAAGCGAGGTTTCAGAGCAATATGTGCGGGGGGTGGGATTTGCCTCTAAGCTCAATCCCTCAGCTCTGCGAGGCCTGATAACTGCTACAGCCAAGTCTTAGGTTGGTATCAGTCAAGAGGACTGGACGGGTTAGGCAGAGGATGACACAAATCGTCACCTGCATCTCCCTTTGTTCTCAGGCTGCCCCGGCCCACTCCTGCAAAGGGCACTTTGATTTTCAGTCAAACGAACCAGGAAGTGATGGTGAGGTTGCTTTTGAGGCTTAAGAATGGGTTCAGAGGAAAGACTAGGTTCTCTCTCTTTTTTAAAAAAGTTTTTTTTTTTTTTTAATGTTGACCATTTGTAAAGTCTCTATTGAATTTGTTACAGTATTGCTTCTGTTTTTTTTTTTTTTTAATGTTTTGTTTTGGTTTTTTAACTGGCTGCAAAGCGTGTGGGATCTGGGGCCTCCCTGGTGGGTGCACTTGGTAAAGAGTCTGCCTGCTAAGGCAGGAGATGCAAGAGTCTTGGGTTCGCTTCCTGGGTCGGGAAGATTCCCTGGAGGAGGAAATGGCAACCCACTCCAGTATTCTTGCCCGGAAGATTCTGTGGACAGGGGAGCCTGGAGGGCTACAGTCAGTGGAGTTGCAAAGAGTTGGACGTGACTGAGCACACACATGTGGGCTCTTAGTTCCCCAACCAGGGAGCGAACCCACACCCACTGCCCTGGAAGGTGAAGTCTCAACCACTGGCCTTCCAGCCAAGTCCCTAGATTCTCTTCTGGGACTTGGCTCTTCAAAAAGATTCCAAGCAATGCTTCCTAGGAATTTCCTTAGAAAGAATTGTTCATGTGTCTTCACTTGCTGATTCTTGAGAGTGGTCCTGACTCCTCAAGTCTTTTTTTTTTCCTCCTCAAGTCTTGTTCTCGTTGTTTGGCTGTTTCTCAGTGACTCGTGTGTTGAACTGCCCCAGCCTTCCTGGGTTACGTGTTGGCTTACTCCTCATCTTCTTGAGTGTCTTTTCTCAGGGACAGGGGAGCCTTCCTCCCAGCCCTCTCTGGCAGTGTGCCTCTCCCGTTTCAGGGAAGGGTATCTCTCTCAGATGAAAGCTGCCCTCATCCACTGCTGTCTTGGGGAAAATGTGAGCCTTATTCAGACTATGGAGTGAATGACTGTATGCTTAGTATATTCTTAGTCTCAGAGGTAGCCAGACTTTAGTAGGCGATAGAGATCCAGGCTACATACTAACCGCCGGTGAAGACTTGATGTCTTCCCAGGAATGGATATTTGCTCTTATCTCTTTTTAATAATATCTTGGTCTTGTCTCTTGGTGTTCTCATTTGTCCTTGGTGTGGATATGTGAACCATTAACTGTGATCTCCTTGAGGAGTAGTACAGAGTGTTATCCTTTTTGAATCTTCAGTCTGGACTCCACAAAGACTCTGCTGAGTAAACCTTCATTTAGAGAATGAGGACAAAATTTAGCCACAGCAATGAATGTCTAATGGTAGATTCCAGCGCGGGCCATGGCAGGACACCTTGGCTATTTGGATGAGATATCTTTATGTGTGTCAAAACATGTCCCCTAGATGTCTGTCTGTGTCACTTTCCAGGAAGTCTGTTCTTGTTCTGGAATCCTCTCTTGAATTTCCTACCCTCTGACTTCTTTCTCATAGGAAAGGGTTTTGGAGACATGCCTTTGGAGAATTTTTGGAGTGATGGATGTAAAACTTTTAGATTGCAATCTTTGTACATTTCAAGCCTGGATTTACAGGTTCTGAGAAAACAATCAAACCATGAACTGAAATCATTATTAACAGATCAGAAGCCTCTAACCCCCGTGGACCCTGCTACCCAAATATACAAGGATAATAAACATTTTTCTCTTCCTGGTTTTCTTGCTTGCTTTTCTAAGCACAAGGCACAGCCTTTTCACGGATAAGCCTCGGTGTGGCTGCCTCTTGAATGAACAGTGGGCTGGGTTGGGCGAGGGGGTTGTCCAGAGCAGAGCAGACAATTCCGACCTGGCTTTCCTCTGTGGGTCTCCTAAGAAAGGCATTTTCTTTCCTCTGCAAATGGTGCTGCTGTTTGTTTGGAGAAGGAGAGCTGGTCTGGAATTAGGGGTGTCATGTGGGTTGCACGTGTGGCTGGAGCTACCTGAAATCTGTAAGCTAATCACTCCCATACGCCCGGGGGACTGCAGTCCCCAGAGCACCAGCAGCACAAACCCTTCCCCTACTTCTCTTTGGAGGGGGGTGGATTTAAAGGGCAAGAGAGAATGCAAGTGTGCATACACAGACGTACGGTGTCTGGGAACTTGGATTTCTCTTGCAGTGATATTTGGACCCAACATCCTACTTTCTGCCCAAACAAAGGCACTTGAAAAACAGAATCTCCCATCTCCACCTCTGCCCCTAATTCCAAACTGTGATTTCTCTGGAGGAAGAAGGAGAGATAGAGGACAGGGAGCAACAGGAGGAGGAGAGAAACCTGAGCTTTGGGGAAACTTAGGCCCTGGCTCCTGGGTGGGGTGGGTGGAGTTAATTCCAGCAGGTATTTATTTAGTTAGTAAATGTCAAAGTGCCACAGCTTTTTGCTTCCCCTGGGTGAAACTTATTGCTAGGTGGGCGGGGCGATGCATTCAAGGGTCAGTGGGTGGACACTCTCTTCCAGCCAGTGGGAGGTCCCCCATGTAGGAAATACGGGGACCCCGATGGGGACAGGCCGAGTGTGTCTGGGGCCTGTATAGCCCCTGCTCAGTCCAGGACAAGTGTACACTTCCATCCTCACTGTGGTCTCTTTCACCCCATCCCCCCAAATTAGCAACTCCATGGACTCACCCAGCCCAGCTTTGCAGGTTCCTCCAGAAGCCCATTCACACACGAGGAATCACTAACTGTGTACAGGAATCCTGGGGGTACACGCCTTACCCTCTCCGTCTCTGTTTCTCCCAGGCGTACACACACGTACACACACACACACACACACACACACACACACACATTATTCTGAAGCAAATGGTCTTGTGCCTTCTCAACTATTACTGAAAAATAACTTCATCACTAACGAATATTCCTTGCCGCTGCTTCCTGCTTCTGCTTTTGAAGTGCCCCTTACATCCACTCATCAGCTCTATTCCGTGGACGTCTCTGGGAGGCTGGGAGGGGGAGAAATTACCCTCTCTGCTTTTTCATGGGCAGAAACAGAAGCCCCGCAAAAAGCCTGTGCCTTGCCCAAGGCCGCATGGTTAATGGGAGAGGCAGATCACTGGATCCCGCGTTGCCAGCTCCCCGTGTGCCTCCCCGGCACGCCGGGCACACGCAGAACCCCACATGCTACTGTCTGCACGGAACTGTGGCTCCAAGGCCAGCGGGCAGGCTGGGCCAGGCAGCCCGCTCCCCCACGCTCTCACTGTTCTCTGGGAGCTCTCCCGGGGCTCTGGCTCTCTTCTTGGGTCACGCGAAGAACTGGGCGTCCACTCTTTTGGGAAGCATGTCTCTGCTCTTATCTTCTCCCTTGTCCCCTAATCAGAGTTTGGCAGCCTTTGTCTCCGAGGAGCAGAGGACACAGTGTGACTTGAGCCAGGCACCTCTGATGTGCCTTTCCTCCTCTTTGTCTCCTTTGCATGAGAATATCTCCGGGTTGGCAGAAGCGGTGCCTTGGCTGACTTTATTTCACAGCCGTCCTTTTTACTCTGATGTGTGTTGGGGTTTCTTTCTTCTGTGGGTTGGGTGGCGGCCGTTTTACACCTTGATTCAGGCTTGTCCAGGTTTTCAAAATCGTTTTATTCCACTGAGCAGACGCAGGGGTCACCGTCCCTCTCATCCTAGAACAGTCCTCATCATTCTGGAGGAGCAGGACCCGTGTCATTGTCCTGTCCCCTTTCTTTTCATTTTGCTCCATTGGGTCATGTTTTTTTTTTGGCCATATGGCATGTAGACTCTTAGTTCTACTACCGAGGCTCAAACCTATGTCTCCTGCAGTGGAAACAGGGAGTCCCGAACACTGAACACCGGGGAGTTGCCTCCATTAGGTCATTTATTAATAAGAGATGTTACAGAGCCCTTCACCATGTGCTTGGCAATCTGTTAAGGGCAGATTGGATAAATCACCCACATCGCCTCAAAAAAACCTTTGTCGGTGTTTCTTCCTTCTCCCATTTAGTAGATGAGAAAGCTGAGGCTGAGAGTTAATTCACTTGTCCAGACTTTTACAGCTCTAAGAGTCAAGTGGTAAAAACCCACACTAACAACAACAGTAAAACAAGAAAACAAAACAAAACAAAGCACCAACCCTGGGATGCTTACTATGTAAAAACCACTTATGGTAACTTCCCTGGGAGTCCAGTGGCCGAGACTCTCTGCTCCCAATGCAGGAGGCCTGGGTTCCATCCCTGGTCAGGGAACTGGATCTTGCAGTGGAGACTCGATGCAGCCAAAATAAATAATAAAAATAAATAAAATTTCTCAAAAACTCATTTACTGCAAAGACCAGCTGGGCTATGCCAGCGTCACCTCTGTTCTCCATTGGGGGACCTTGTACCCAGTGTCTTGTTTCTTTTTAGACTTGCCTTATTTCCTTTAGGCTCTGTGTTTGCTAGGCAATCCAGATTTGGGAATGAAGGTTCTGAAGCAAGGCTGTCGGAGGAGGAGAATGGTTTGGAGCGAAAAGGGCTGCTGGGATTTCTGCTTCTCAGTGTCTTTTCTTGCATTTTGCATAAAACATGGCCGATTCGATAACCTGCTGGTCTATCTCACTTCCCGCTGGTACTCTCTGTCTGCGGAGAACTCATCTTTTGGGGAGGAATCAAGATTAGAATCCTCTGGTTCAAACTTGGTCTGTATGCGAACACGTTTCATCTGTGCAGCAGACACTGGTGTTTAAGACTCAGTCGTGTACAGCCTGTGGGGAAAAGGTTGTGATGCTGGTTTGAGGAAAGAGGAAGCTGATGCTTGCTTTCAGAAGCGAGGGCTGGACAGATGCTCCGGAGACTTGGAGCGGAGATTCCCTGAGCATCTTGTTGTCCTTTCCACTGTTTCTAGCTGGTCTCCTGAGCAGCCAGATTAGAAACCAGCTGGGCTCAGCCTTCATTTCTGGCAATTTATCATTGTTGTTCAGTCACTAAGTCGTGTCTGACTCTTTGCGACCCCATGGACTGCAGCACGACAGGCTCCTCTGTCCTCCACTATCTCCCAGGCTTTGCTCAAATTCGTGTTCATTGAGTCGGTGATGCTATCTAACCAATTATAGGCAACTATTTCTGTATAATTGGTTGGGGAAAAATGAGAAGGTGGGGATAAATGAGAAGGTGGGTAAAAGTGATTGCACAGGACTGTCTCCAGAGAGGGTACAGAACGGGTGCAGAAGACTTCGAGAGAAAGACAAAGCTCAGTTAGTTTAGTTGCACATTTTTTGCGATGTTTCCTGAGCTCAGATCATTCTCAGGGCAGCCAGGGGATCTAGTGGGGACAAGAACAATGACAAACTCAAATGTTATGACTCCTGTCTCCAGGAGGCATCCAGTATGTCCTAACAGCGACACAGAGCCCTTTAAAAAATCAGTGCATGTTCATTCCAGAAACACTTCCCAAGTGTCTAAAGAGAGGTCTAGCTCAGTGCCACACAGCTTCCCAAATGGACCCACTCAAGGGCAACTTCAAGTCTTCACCCATCGTGGAGGCTGTGCTGATTTCTCAGCTGACGCCCTTGCCTGTCCAGTTTTTCGCAAAGAAATGCCACTTTGGGAACCTGATTTTTTTTTTAAAGTAACACATCTGTGCCACATACTTGGACACTGCCCTCTGCCTTCACCGCCTGGGTCGGACACTCGTCAGTCTTTTTCTAAGTCTGTGGCCACGAAGGTTTCCATGGATGGTATAAAGTGCTTTGTGTATTGGAAACTGTGAATCAAAAGGTAGAGGAATAAAAAAAAAAAAAAAAAAGAGGAGAGAGAGAAAGAAAGAAAAGCTAACCCTCAAGCTCACCCAAATCCTAAACCTCAGACTCTTGGAAGAAGGAACCAGTGGTATAAAACATAAAACAGTCCCAGACTGCAAACAGACCGTCAGCAGGGAGCCCTTTCTGAAGAGAGCGGAGGTGCGGCCACTGTGGAGGCTTGGCATCCGCACCGAGGCGTGGAGAGCCTTTTTCTAAGTTTCTGAAAGCAAGGCACCTTCTTCCTACCTGCCCCCCGACCGCTGCCCGCAACACCCTCAAACCCCACTGCCTCCCAGGAGGCTGGTCCTCTTCCCTGGGGTCTCCTGACTGATCCTCCCCCACCCAGGATCTGACTCCAGCCTCCCCTTGGTGGCAGTCACCTCTCCTGCCAGCTCTTACCTGGGATGGCAGGAGCCCTCGCTTGCCGATGCCCACCATGGCTGAAAGAAGGTATTGGTATTTTCTCCACACTGCCCAGGTTAGGAACAGAGGCGGACCCTGGATCTTCTCTGAGCAGGAGAGAATGGAATTAGCATTCCTGTAAAATGGCCTGTTATTATAGCAGATTTCTGCTAACAATTACCTGGCAGTATAGAAAGAGATCTGACTCCTTTAGGCTCCTGGTGGGTTTTCCCTTCTCTCTCTCTCTCTCTCTTTTTTCCCCCTGTGGAGCCTTAAAAAAGAAAAAAAAGTGTAGACTTCGACAGGCCCAGTGTATTTCTGTCCATGACATCAAGGGAGATTTACTGGACAAGTCATTATTTCATACGGATGTGCGAGCGTGTCTGTGAGTCCGTGTGTCCGTGTATGCGTGTTCTTTGAGAAAACAAAATGGGGGTAATTTCTTTCCTTTTGTGATCACGTTTTCTCTTCTTGAGAACTGAATTGTAGGAAAAAATGTAAGGAGTTGCTGAATTTTAGAAAACAGAATGGTAGGGATGGTTTGCTTTCACAAACGCATTCAGTTTTTTTTTTTTTTTTTTTAATCTGATTTGAGCAAATGCCTTGAAGGTAATCGGTGCTCAACAGATATTTGTTGAAAAGAATTGCACCTGCTCTGCTTGATGTGTTTTCGTGAAAGAAGTCCCGAGCGTGCGCTGGAACTACTGAGGGAGGAGTAAAAATCTTATTGATGATTTGTGAAATAGGAGAGTTCTGAAGATTCAGAGGCAACAAAGCTTAACCAGGTGGTCAGCACAGGAGGTTACACCTCAGAACTAATTTTGGGGACTTCCCTGGCGGTGCAGTGGTTAAGACTTCACCTTCCAATGTGGGGTGTGCGGGTTCAACCTCTGGTCAGGGAGCTAGGATCCCACATGCGTTGCAGCCAAAAACCCAAAAAACATTAAAAAAAACCCTAATTTTTGCCAACACAATGCAACCCCCGTATAGGTCTCAGTAAATAGTTCTGGATCCAAGACCACTGTGAACACTGTGTTTCTGTGAATACGTGGTGTGACCTTCTGAGAAACACTTTGCTTCTCGAGGAGGCTGCTTTCTCGTGTTAAATGAGAACTTGTCTGAGTTTCCATAGATATTTTTTCTTTTTTAATTTGTTTTTAATTGGAGGAAATTTTCTTCACCGTGTTGTGCTGGTTTCTGCCGTACAACAACGCAAGTCAGCCGTAATTATACACCTGTCCCGTCCCTCTCCAGCCTCCAGCATCTCACCCTCCAGGTCATCTCAGCGCACCGAGCTGAGCTCCCCGTGTTAAAGAGCGACTTCTCAGCAGCTGTCTATTTACACATGGGAGGAAGCTGCTTCCACTTGAGCTTACTAGGGATTTTGACCTCTGAGGTAAGAGCTGGGTTTAAAAAGCTGTTCCAAACCAAACAGCTGGCATTATTAGCATTGTTATTCCATTAGATCTTTTTGCGTGATAGAGGAGCCGGGGGTGGAATTGGTGGGTGATCTAAATGCCCCAGCCTAGCGAGAGGTAAGATGCTCTGTACATATCTCTTGTAACCCAACAGACCTCCAGAGCTCAGTGGACAACTAAATAGAAAATTCCCCGAATACCAGGAGATTGGGTTGTTTGGGGATGGATGGAAGCTCCCTTGAGACTTAAGCCTTATGGTAGCCTTTTCAGAGGCAGTGTGTGTGTGTATATAGACAGAGGTCAAGTCCATACAAGACTCTTTGTAATATGAGCTTCATCCCAGATGATCAGAATCTCTTTTGATGAGGATGGGCTTGATTGCACAGAGAGGGTTGTGTTTGTTTCTTTCAACCCAAACCAGAGGGTCAGCCTCCGCCTTCACCTCCTTGTCCCCACCTTCCTGACTCCCTCGGCCTGCCCCACACACGGATTTTCATTTCCAACACTTAGCACTAACTTCACTGACTCAGAAAACCGGAAAGGTCAGTCTGACTAACACCTCACCCAGCGTCCCGGGATTAGCATCCAAGACAAACAGATCTGAGATGGGCTGCAGGCTCCCAAGAGACATTCCCACGTGTGAGAAAGCCCGGGAGAAACGGATGGCGTTTCTCAAGCTCGTTGACGTCACTCGAGTTCACCATCCAGGGCTTTACCTTCTCGAGCCTGGAGGGGGTTGGGATCCTAGCAGGAGGACTGTGCTGGTGCGTTTGAACAACAACAACACGAAAAGAGCGGGCGGGAGAAGAGTTCTTTCTGCTAATCAAAGGAGAAACCAAACAAAACGGAGGAAGTCCAAGAAAAATATAACGCTATTGTTTTGGGGGCATAAGAGGCTGGCTCCGAGGTTTCATTGAGTAATCGAAGTCACACCCTTTCTCTGTGGGACCGAAGGAATGTTGGCTGCTTCTCTGGAGACAGGTGGGAGGTGGGTAGACAGGTCTACGGAGATGAGACGTTCTCAGAGCCAGCCTCTCTGAACATCCCCGTGGCCTTGTCGCTGGGAAGCTGGGGACCCAGAGAAGCTGGAATGTGGTGCTGAATTGCAGCCAGGGGGAAGAGACCACGAGTAAGGGGTGGGGAGCGGGGAGCAGAAAAAGGGCTCCAAGAAAACTGGGAAGCAGGGACGGAGATGGCCTGGCTCTTGTTTTCTTTTTTTGGTCCTCATCTGAACAGGGGCTCCTGTGTCCTCAAGAGCCCCTTGGCTCCCTCTCACGAGACCGTAGGGCGGCAACCCAGGCAGGGGTGGCGTGTCTGGGTCTGGGGTGCGACGGGAAGCAGGAAGCACCAGTCATTTCACAAGAAGGCTTGACGGTGGGGAGCGAGCCAGCGAACGCTGGCAGACCCCCAAGGTGGGGTCGGAAAGTCTGGCCCGGCCTGCAGAACATTTGGCTCCGCGTCGTTCTGTGGGTAGCTTAGAAAACACGGCAGTCCGCAAGGCTGCCCCGCCAGCCCACCTGAAACCATCGCCTCCTCTCGCCCAGCCTTGACTGCGTCTCTGCGATGACATGTCAGCTGCTGGCGGCGAGCGTCCGTGGCCCCAGGAAGGTCGACTGTGACCAGATGTCTTGGCATGAGCGTCCCTTCCCAACTCGAGTCCTGAAATAGAGCTCCCATGAATGCGTGCAGGCTCCCGAGAGACGCTGCCACCTCGCATCATCCCTCCTCCCCACCCCGCTCACTCCTTCCCCTTCTCTTTAGATCCTTGCAGGAGTCCTGTGGATGCACATGTACCTCTGGAGTTGCTTTTGACTCTGCTTTTGGAGCATTTCACTGTTGGGTCGGTTAGTGGGCCTTTTCGTCCTGAACATGTCCATCTGTCCTGTGGCTCTTGGTCTCTCTCATGGGCTGGATATCTCTTATCCAAACTCTAACTTATCTTCTTCAACTATGAATGGCGAAGACTCAGAAGATGATTTCTGCCCCCACCCTTCGCGCCCGCCTTTTATTTTTCTCTGGATGTGAAATGTATCAGGTTCGTCAGCAGTGCCCTGTCCGGGTATATCTGAAACCGCTTCTCGTTCAGAAAGACGGTGTCGTTAGGGTGCTTCCGGTTGTTTATGAAACGCTTGTTCTGCGAGGATTTGTTTCAGTTCTCGAGTCTCTGGACTTGTGCAGATGGGTGTGATTCCTTATTTAATCCACAGCAGTATTCTTAAAAAAAAAGCTTTTCATTTTGTATTGGGGTATAGCTGATTAACAACGTCATGATAGCCTCAGGTGGGCAGTGAAGGGACTCAGCCATACACATACGTGTATCCGTTCTCCCCCAAACTCCCTGCCCTACCAGGCTGCCCCGTAACATTGAGCAGAGTCCCCTGAGCTGTACGGTAGGTCCTTGTTGGGGATCCATTTTAAATAGTTGTCATTGCTGTCAGTCGCCCAGTTGTGTCTGGCTCTTTGCAACCCCATGGGCTGCAGCACGCCAGGCTTCCCTGTCCTTCACCATCTCCTGGAGCTTGCTCAAACTCATGTCCATTGAGTCGGCGATGCCATCCAACCATCTCGCCCTCTGTCCTCTGTGTATGTCCATCCAAAACTTCCTAACCAGCCTCCCCTACATCCTCGCCCCTGCACACACACTCATATGCTTACTGTCTAAGTGTGTGAGTCTGTCTCTGTTCTATAAGTTCACTGTATTATTTTTTTTTAGATCCCACCTATGAGGGATGCCATACTTCTCCTTCTCTTGCACAGCAGTACTCCTGACTCAGAAATCATAAATTCTTTCTCTTTCTCTTTTTCTGTTTGATCAACGTGCTCTGTGATTTTTTTAAGAGATTTTTTTGATATGGACCATTTTTTAAGTCTTTATTGAATTTGTTATGCTATTGCTTCTGTTTTGTGTTTTGATTTATTGGCCATGAGGCATGTTGGAATCTTAGCTCCTCCGCCAGGGATGGAACTCTCACCCTCTGTGTCGGAAGGCAAAGTCTTAACCACTGGACTGCCAAGGAAGTCCCAGCTCCATGATTTTAGAAAAGCTATATCACATCTCTGGGCTTCAGTTGTATCTCTCACTCATAGGTGGTTCTTCATCAAAAGTTAGCATTCACTCACTCTTTTTTGCTTCTCCCAAGGCCAGAAGACTGACCTTAGTGATCTCTGGCATGCTCCTTCATGGGGGAGTTGGGTTAGGGTTGTGTTCAAAGATGCTTAGAAGGAGGAGAAGGGTTGGGAACTGTCAAGAGCTTTTTTTTTGGCCTGAAAGATGGCAGTCCATTAATCCATGCTTAAGGCATCCGGTACCTCACCCTAGAAACAGAGGAGTGCTGATCATCCCTGGGGCAAGAGCCCCAGAACTCTTAGGGTTTCAAATTTATATGGCAGCCACCATGGAAAATATCGCTGGGCTGAACAGATGAGGGATGAGCCGGTCTGGAAATATTTCCACAATGTAAATAGTCATGTTTACAGAAGGGCATATGGACAGAGTTTAGACTTGATAGATTTCCATCATTTAAAAAAAAAAAAAGATGATCCAGCCAACAAAAGATACACCTTCACCAGTGCTGGAGTCTGAATTCTGTTTGTCTGATACGGGGTGCCATCACCTAACTGCGATGTCTGAACAGCCTCTAGTTCCTATTACAACTGCACTGCCCAGTTTTCTGAATTTAACATCCAAGCACTCAGAGCACTTCTGCGCAGAGAGATCTATGCCTCTAGACAGAAAACAGCTCTCCAAGGAGCCCTCCGTTTGGGGGTGGCATCCTTGGTTAAATTTGTGTTTGCAAATTTAACACTTGACAGCCAACTTTAGACAGATGGTAAGGACCAACCACATTTTTATACATTAAGTGTCTGTTTAATATCTTGGATTTGCAGCAGTTGGTAATATATGTAAAACTTTACAAAACTATTGAGTCTGAAATTGATACCAAAACTTAGTAGGGATTGGGTTTATTTATTTGGAAAATCTTTTATGTGTGAGTTGCCTTGCTGGCTGTGAGATTTCTATATATAGATAAAGGACAGCATGTAAAAAAAAAAATTACTAGAGCCATTTGCTCTAGTAATGGCCTTAGCTCTTTAAAGAACAGAATATAGGACTCCAGAGGCTTCCCAGGTGGCTCAAGGGTAAAGAATCTGCCTTCCAATGCAGAAGATCTGAGTTCGATCCCTGGGTCAGGAAGATCTCCTGGAGAAAGAAATGGCAACTCCCTCCAGTATTCTTGTCTGGGAAGTCCTATGGATAGAGGAGCCTGGGGTCCATGGAGCCTACAGTCCATGGGGTCAAAAAAGAGTCAGATGTAAGTGAGCAACTAAATAACCACAATAAGTAGGAATCCAGGGCAGTGAGAAGTACTCATTGTTGGCAATGTCGAAGACACTTTCTAAAAATATGACTACTTCTAATACGAATCCTTGAATTATTCACTGAAAAGCCACCGTGAGTAAAAACACCGGACTGCATATGCCATGCTCATGATGGCTGGTTGTACACGAGCACCCAGAGGTGGAGGACCTGCGTGTCCAGCCTCGTTCTCTACCACAGGAGGAACGCTAGGGCTCCTCTCCTCATGAGGCCACTGTGAGGATCTGAGCTGGCGGATGTCATGTGGGGAAGTTCTCTGCGTCTAATAAATGCTCGGCATAGCTTAATTGGGCGAGCTCTCTGCTCATCATAAATTGAAGGTGAGCTGATGTTCAGAGCAACAAAATAACACATCTGAAGAAACTCTTGAGGGTCCCTTGGACAGCAAGGAGATCAAACCAGTCAATCCTAAAGGAATTCAACCCTAAATATTCATTGGAAGGACTGATGCTGAAGCTGAAGCTCCAGTACTTTGGCCACCTGATATGAAGAACTGACTCTTTGGAAAAGACCCTGATGCTGGGAAAGATTGAAGGCAGGAGAAGGGGACGACAGAGGCTGAGATGGTTGGATGGCATCACCGACTTGATGGGCATGAATTGGAGCAAACTCAAGGAAATAGTGATTGACAGGGAAGCCTGGCGTGCTGTAATCCGTGGGGGTGTAAAGAGTCAGACATGACTCAGTGACTGAACAAGGACACCAGCTTCACGGAGCTGCTAAGAGGAAGTGTTGCGATCCAAACCCAGCCCTGTGTGTAACCTGGGTTCTTCTCCTTTCTGAAAGAGGATGGCCAGAAGCCCTGAAGGACAACTTGAACAACCACAGAGCACTGCTTTCCCATGGCATAGGCTTTCCGTAACAAGTCTCTTGAAAAAAGTGGCTTGGGGAAAAGAATGGGAATACAAGAGCCACATAGGAGAAGGGTCATAATTTAAAAACGCTCCTCGGGGGTTGTTACTGGGTGACTCTTTCAAATTTTCTGGATATTTGAAATGTTCATAATGCAGTTTCCTGGTGGCTCAGACAATAAGAAATCCACTTGCAATGTAGGAGACCTGGCTCTGACCCCCGGGTCAGGAGGATCTCCTGGAGAAGGAAATGGCAACCTGATGCGGTATTCTTGCTTGGAGAATCCCATGGACAGAGGAGCCCGGTGGGCTACAGTCCAGGGGGCCGCAAAGAGTCAGACACGACTGAGCGACCGACACTAGCACTAATGGAACATAGGGAAGAAACAGGGCCGGTGCAGGCGAGGTGCGGTTCACGCAGAAGGCAAGGGGAGCCTGGGAGTCAGCATTGTCTAGCAGCAAGAAGGACCAGCAGTGGCCTGGAGCCCTGAGCCTCTTTTCTGGGGACTCAGCTCCTGAGAGTCACTTGGTGTGACTTAGAAGGCATCTGCCCAAGGTGGAAGATAGGTTCTAAGGAATAAAAAACCTCTTTTCCCAGAATCTTGCTGCTCTCCACATTACGTAATACAGAGTTATGTGCCTGCTGTGAGGTTGGCAGGAACCTGAACGTGATATGTTGATAACACACGGAGTCTTGCGTGCAAGCTCTGTTTACATCCTGGACCCTCCCTCTCAGTCTGGAGCAAGTAACTGGCTGCACCGCCTCTGTCAGAGCAAGGGAGAGTCGGTATTTTACGGACGTTCATGTTTATTTTGCTGTCTAACTACATTGGCCATTGTGGGTTTGGGTAAAGCAGAGCCCTATAAAGATATGGAGAAAGCATCCTTTGATAGAGTGCGTTCCCATATGTATCTTCCTTGTCAGATGAAATCCTTGTCCATGGAGGAGGACCCACCCATGGTCAGGAAGGAGACTGGAACTCTCTCTTTTCTTAAATTTTTAATTTTGTGTTGGAGTACAGCCGATAAACAATGCTGTGATTGTTTCAGATGACCAGCAAAGTAACCCAGCCATGCACACATGTATACATTCTCCCCCAAGCTCCCCTCCCATCCAGGCTGCCACATAACATTGAGCAGAGTTCCCTGCGCTTTATAGCAGGTCCTTACTGGTTCTCCATTTTAAATATAGCCGAGTGTACATGTCCATCCCAAACTCCGGAACTGTCCCTTCCCCTCCATCTTCCCTCTACCGGCAACCGTAAGTTGGTTCTTGAACTCTGAGAGTCTGCTTCTGTTTTGTACGTAAGTTCCTTTGTATCATTTCTTCTTAGAGTCCACATATAAGGGATATCTTTTGAGGCTTTGTCTCACTGCCTAAAGTATTTTTATTTTTTATGCCAATGCTCATTTAAATATTTAACTGAGTCTTATGCCCCTAAGTTGTCATCAGAGAACGGGGAACTGGAACTCTGTCCTTGAAGGAATAGCAGAAAGATGCATTCCGATCTCCCACTTTCAGGCCATCAGACCTGAGTGGGAAAAGAGAGCAGGCCTTCTCAAGAAGCCTCAACCATCCCAGCCCAGAGGGAGAGCGGAGCCTCAGGTCACGGCAGGTTCCCACGAGGCAGACACATGTTTGCAAAACAAGCACCAGGAGGAAGATGCTCAGTCTGCAGAGACACCTCCGGGTTGCGACAGGCTTGGAAGGGGTGACGGGAGCCGGGGCTGGGAGGCAGACCTGCCGGGAAGAGCCCGGTGCCCTCGGCTCACCGCATGGGATGCTGCGTGCCTAGCAAGGGGGACCGCCTGGCTGAGATAATTGTCCCGTGTTTATATGTGAAAAGGGATACTACACTTCCAGGATAATTCCCTCCAGCCTCCTCTTGGGCTAAGATTTCCAACTGGTCTCGAATCTTGAAGAGAAATCAAGGGCTGATTACCTGGCTGACTGGGCTGCAATCACACCTTTCAATACTAATTACCTGCTCCTTGAGTTCAATGACACTGAGCGTCCAGGCTCTGGCTGGGGCCAGCCTTGGTTAGTGGTTTGCATCACTGGCTTAAGACAATGATTTGAACGGACAAAGTACCCGAACGATGCCTTGATAAGCAGGAAATGAACGCTTGTTTGCAAATAAGATTGGGAAATGCGATCGGCTTCTTGTTCTGCATCTGTCTTTGGGTAACTAGCCTGATAATACCCAAGTTGAAGTAATATGTTAGTAGACACCAAGAAAGGGAGCGTTTTTAAATGACCTTCCCCCACAACTTTTCTGTATCTGAAGCCGAGACAGAAGTAAAAGGAATGTTGTCTTATGTGCTTTGTGTCCATCTGAAGTTATTCTAGCTTCAGTGTTTCTTTGTGGGGATTCAGGGAAACGAGTAACCATTTGATGTGAAACTGTATCAGGGTTTGATTTATGCATAGTTGTGTCTTTTCCTGGCCACTTCCTCCAGGAAGTGGCCTTCTTCTCTGAATTGAATAGGTTACTTCAACATCAGGACTCTTTAGTGTGATATGAACAGCTTTGGCGTAGGATCATTGGAGGGGTATATTACTTAGAAAGTGAAATGTATTACAAGTGTCTGGAAGCTCATGGAGGTTTGGGATGTGGGTTGGGTGAAGGAGAGGGCTTAGGGCCGGTTATCCATTGGAACTGCCTGCATCGGTGTCCATTTTAATGTATCATTTCTCGTGCAGGAGTACTGGGGACAGAGGGTCAGTGTTCACGGTCTTTAATCTTTGGGGAACGTTACTTTCAATTCTTGACCTCTTGATCGTAAGTGAGAGAAGGCTAGTAGTGGTGAGAACAGAACTGGGTTCTCCTAAAAATGCTGACACCTTAATCCCTAGTACCCCGAAATCTGACCTTATTTGGAAAGAGGGTCATTGAGATGTAATTTGTTAAGACGAGGTCATGATGAAGAGGTTGCACCTGAGATCCTGTGGGATCGGAATCCTTTTTAAAAAGGACAATCTGCACACACGTGGAAGTAGGATATGGGGGGCACCGTGAGAAGGTGGAGGTTGGATCCGTGAGTCTGTCAGCCAGGGAACACCGGAGGCTGCAGAAGCAGGGAGAGTGACCTAGACTAGCAGGGCCTTTCTCATTGCATTCAGAGGGGCCGTGGACCTCCTGAGACCGTGAACTTGGACTTTTAGCCTCTGGAACTGTGAGATGGTATGTTTCTGTTGTTGTAATCCACCCAGTTTGTGGCACTTCGTTTAGGCAGCCCAAGGAAACTGATGCACCCAGCTTCTACAGATACAGATACTTGGACAGGAATAGCAGCGTCAGCTTCCCCAAGGCAAAGAACAAAGAACATTCTTTCATTTTCCAACTTGGGAAGTGGGAGGTTCTTGGTCTGGGATGACTGGTGTCTCAGGAGTGCCCGGCGTATCTTGGGGATGTTTGAGTTTCAGGAAACTGAGACAACTCAAAGCCAGCCTCAGGCCACATTGCTAACAGGGGTCAGGATGCAGTTGCGATAGCCGTATGGAAGGATGGACTTCCACTCCGAATCTCTCCTTCACCCTCGTGACTCCCTTCACCCTGGAAGCACAGCCAAGAGAAAAACATTCGGCATCGGGGCTCACTTTACAGTCAAGGATGGTTAAAGACACAGAGGGTTTTAATGGCTTTTTTTTTTCACCTACTAGACCAATTGTACTGCCCTTTGAAATAGAGTAAAGCGTTCCCTTCAGCCCTCCTGCCCTGCAGCTGCCCCCAAGGTAACTGTGATGCAGGAGGAAGTGGAGACTGTCTCGGCAGAAAATAGTGCGTGTATTTCACCTTCGTCTCTTGGTTACTATCCTGAGAATCACTAGATCCATAAGGCACTCTTGTGTTCCTTTTATAGATGAATCATTTAATTTATTTCTTTATTTTGGCTGTGCTGGGTCTTCATCGTTGCAAAGGCTTTTCTCTCGCTGTGGCGAGCAGGGGTTCCTCCCTAGCTGGGATGTGCCGGTTTCTCGTTGTGGTGGCTTCTCTTGTCACGGGACACAGGCTCCAGAGCACAGGCTTGATAATTGGGCCCACAGGTTTAGTTGCTCCAGGGCGTGGGGATCTTCCCGGAATAGGGATCGAACCTACATCTCCTGCCTTGGCAGGAGGATTCTTTTCCACTGAGCCCTGATGTGTTTCTTAGTTTATTTAGCTTCTATGCTGTGATGGGAAGGACAACCAGGGAGATCTCTCTTCCCTGGGCCCTTGCTTTTTTTTTGCCATCTCAGTGTTTAAAACCATTGAACCACAGAACTTGAAGGACCCTCAGAGATCAACATTAAAGCTTCCTTTAAAAAAAAAACAAAACTTGAGAAGCTGAGTTCCAAAGAGGGAGTCAACTTGCCCACGGCGCTCGTGCCTTAAAGCGGACTTCAGATCCTCACATGCTGACCCTTTCTCTCTGATTCACACCATGTTGCTTTCACATACAACTCTTTTGTGACCCCATGGGCTACAGCCCACCAGGCTCCCCTGTCCATGGTATTGCTCAGGCAAGAATCCTAGAGTGGGTAGCCATTCCCTTCTCCAGGGGATCTTCTTGACCCGGGGATTGAACCCATGACTCCTGCATCGGCAGGCGGGTTTGTGACCACTGGGCCACCAGGGAAGCCCACACTTTGTCTCTATTCCTCCCTTTTTTCTGGAAGGTTCAAGGCTTGCCTTGTGATTTGACAAGTCCTCAGTATCCCTGCTTCTGCGACCCTCCATGGTCTCTCCACCAGGTCACACAAGGTTATTCTCTTTCCCTGTACAGCCCACCCTCCCTTGCTGGGCTACTTTGATTGGTGGGGAAAGAAGCACCAATCTCTCCTGGACACCTGCTCTTTGCCGTGGATCCTGCTGCATGCCTCACCTGTGTTAGCAAGTGGGGGGACTGTGGCCGTCATGCCCCAGATTTCACAGGAGCTGTTAAACAGGAGAGCTTGAATCCACCATTCTCTGGGGAGGTTCCTCCTTTGGCTGGAGAAAGGGGACCACGCCCGTGGGACGGTGCTTGGGTGCAGCTCTCACCAGCAGAGGGAGAGTGAAAATGGTACCTTCCTGCTACATTTCCACTCTGCAACATTCTTCCAGCTCAACTGTTTGTTCTTTCAAGTCAACAAGGGCACTTTGATTCAATAAGAGTGATGCCTGCTATCTGTAAATGAGGTGACTTATTTTTTTCCTGCTCTGAATCTTCCCAACATAAATAGAAGGCTCTATGGTCATGGAGCACACAGACTCCTCCGTGGCACACTCGTAGGTCTAGCATCATAGTCAAAGCAAATCAACAAATATTTGGTGGGTACCCACGATGCCCAAGGTGAAAGGCGTGATGTGTGAGCTCCTCTATTTGAGTTGGTTCCTAGCCTCGAGAGGGATGACTCAGGAGCCACTTAGCAAGTCAACATGCCCAAAATAAGGACGTTCTATGAGGAAAGGAGCCATTTGCCACACCACGGTTCACCTCCAAGCCTTTCCTGTCACGTCTCTCCATTCCTAGCCTGGTCCTGTTGCCATGGCCACGGCCACATCCTGCTCACTCAGCTTGGTGCCGTGGCTGGGGTTTTGCCCCACCTCCTCCTAAAACAGCCCGAATGATGTAGTGGAAAGACTGGGCACCTGGGCTCCTCACTCCCTCACCCTCCTCTGCTACAGGGACCAGGTGGGGAAAATATCACATGTACCTCATGTGCTGCATTTGTAAATGAGGGGTTCCCCCAAAGGAGATGAAAACAGGACATTGAAAGGACACGTGCAGCCTTATTCATAATGGCCAAGACAGGAAACCAGTCTCAGAGCCTATCACCCATCAAGGCAATAACTGAACAGGTGAAGAAGAAGTGTGATGATACTTCTCTGGTGGCTCAGATGGTAAAGAACCTGCCTACAGTGTGGGAGACCCAGGTTCAATCCCTGGATCGGGAAGATCCCCTGGAGAAGGGAATGGTACCCATATGTGAGTGTGTACAATCTATGAGCCTCCCTAGTAGCTGAGCTTCAGTCTCGTAGCTCAGTAAGTAAAGAGTCTGCCTGCAATGCAGGAGACCTGGGTTTGCTTCCTGGGTTGGGAAGATCCCTTGGAGAAGGATACGGCAACCCACTCCAGTATTCTTGCCTGGAGAATCCCATGGACAGAGGAGCCTGGCAGGCTACAGTCTATGGGGTTGCAAGAGTCGGGCACGACTGAGGAACCAAGTGCACACACACACACACACACACACACACACACACGCTGGAATATCATTCAGCCACGAGAAAGAAGAAAACCCTGGCATTTGTGGCCTCATGGCTGGACCTCAAGGACATTATGCTAAGTGAGATAAGCCAGGCTGAGAAGGACCCATCCTGTTTGATATCACTTACATGTTAAATCTAAAGAGGCCAAACTGAAACATATACATTACCATATGCAAAACAGATAGCCAGTGGGAATGTGCTGTATGATGCAGGGAGCTCAAATTATGTGCTCTGTGACAACCTAGACGGGTGGGATGGGGCGGGAGGTGGGAGGGAGGTTTAAGACAGAGGGGACATATATATATACCTGTGACTGATTCGTGTTGATATATGGCAGAAACCAACACAGTCTTGCAAAGCAGTTATCATCCAATTAAAACTAAATAGTTTTGAAAAATAACAAAGAAGCCAAATTTGTAAACACAGAGTAAAGGTGTTTTACCAAGGCCTGGGAGGTGGGGTGACAGGAGAGGTGGCTTTTAAGGTTACAAATTGGTACCTAGCAGGTAAATTCAGTCCTGGAGATGTGATGCAGGGCATAGTGAGTGTAGATGACAACACTGTGTTATAAGCACCAGACTGGCTTCACACTAGATCTTAATTATTCCCAACAGCAAAAAGAAATGATAATTATGTGCTGTGACAGAAGTGCTGTGGCTACAAGACAGTCCTGTTACAATATAAGTGTATCAGATACACAAATAAATGTATCAGACCAGCATGTTCTGCCTCTTAAATTTATACAATGTTATAGTCAGATACATTTCACTTAAAAAATACTTGCATGCACATGGTACACAGCAGCTCCTTTCACAGAACAAAGACATCTAGGGGTTGTCTTGTAGTTTTACCTTCAGGACACGTGATAAGATACAGAATGGATTACATGTAACCAGGGCTGGAGTTTATAAGAAAAAATAATTAGCTGACAAACAAGGGCAGCAATACAAAAGTGTCTTTTTTTGCAATAATAAATAAATACAATAGAAAGTTTTCTGTGAGACTATTAAACAGCTTCACACACACAACTGGGAATCAACAATGAGTTTATTGTTCCTAGGAGATAAAAATTAAATTTGCACAAGTGTTGGGCTAAGTGGTCCTGTACTACAGACTGTGTTGCCTTGAATATAACAGTACAATTTTTCAATTCCTCTGCTCCAGGCTAACATGAGCAAAATCTATTTGAAAGTATCTTGTTTGTAAACATTTGTCAGATGCAGTTTTTTTTCTTTTTGTATTAAAATTCAACGATGGATGTATATGAAACTAAATGAAGATCATTTTTCTCCCCCAAAAGCACCCTTGTAATAAGGGGATTCTATTTAATGATAAACTTCTTCCAGTTCTAGAACTTTATAATTGCTCTGTGCCAATCTCTATTCCATCACTCTCTTCAAGACTTTAACCAAAACTCTTTTCTTTTCATTTTTTCCTAATGAATTCTAGATCAAAACAGTTACCTAAAATCATTTCATTATACTATTTTATGCTTTTTTCATAGGCTCCTAGAACAGTTTAATAAGTATATATTTTGTGTTCTGAGCAAGACTATTAGCTCTTGAGTGTAGAATTGCATTATTCATTTATTTATAATCTCAGGCACTTGACAAATTTGTATCATATAAATAGAACTTTTTCCCTATTTAATTATTTTATTGATGTATAGTTGATTTACATTGCTGTTAATTCCTGTTATTCAGCAAAGTTGATTTGGCTATACATATGTATACATTCTTTTTTAAATATTGTTTTTCATTTGGCTTGTCACAGGATTTTTTTTTAAGAGGAGGAGAATTGCTTTACCATGTTGTGTTATTTTTGCTGTACAATAACATGGATCAGCTGTAAGTACACATGTATTATTGTAAATTCCGTGTATTAGCTCATCACTGATAATATCACTTCATCCAGACCATTACGTTAGGATATTTTTATAAATACACTCTGTACTTACACAGGCAGAGAAGGTTTTCAAGCTGATGTGGGGGAAAATGTTACACACCTGGTATAGTGCCCAACGGATGGAAGACACACCAGAGAACTGGTCATTTCTTTGTTTGTTTGTTTGCCATTAAAATCATTAGTTCCCTTGACCTTTTGGGCTACATATCTTTCTGCCACTGATATTTATCATTCACATGAGCTCAGTGGAAGATAAAATGGCCCTCAGGAGCGGAGATTCTGGGTTCTGGTGGCTGTTATTGATTTTTGTCTTGAACTCATTAAGCCTGGACAAAGCAAAGACATTTATTATGATTTAAACAGATATTGACTGAGTCCTCATCGGACCCCAGGTACTGCACTGACCCAGCTGAGAGCAACTCCCCAGGGCCCTCACATTTGAACAGGGAGAAAGAGCAAATAAGGAGTATTAGAGATTGGGACAAATATCTGAAGAACGCAAACGAGTGCCCGAGATAGAGAATAACTGAGGTGGGGGTGGGGGGCGCCCTTCACTGCACAGGATAGCCAGGGAAGGGCTCTTTGAGAAGACATGGTTTAAGCTGATGCCTACAGCCTTAGAGACGCCGTTCCTGAGAGCAGGGGGCCTCAGGAGGAGCCCACCAGGCCAGGACAGGTGTCCACTCAAAAGCCCCGGGGTGGGGAAGACTCGAGTGTGCTGGAGGAACCGAAAGAATGCTGAGAAGCTTGCAGATGCAGTGCCTGTGGCGGGGAGAGGAGGTCGCCTTTGCGGGCCCACCCTGCTGAAAAGTGGGGAACCCAAGTCTGTGCCCTGCTTCACGGGGCGCGTCTCAGTGAGGAAGCCGGAATGGATCACCTGTCAGGACTGGGAGACCTGGGCTTGGCCGACAGGATGTGGAGCGTGTGTGTTTTCTGTTTGTTCTTGAAGTTTGCTTCCCTGCAAATACATGCCTAGCTGCCTTGCCCCTCTCATGGGGAAGCCAAGGCCAGCACTCCATCGCTCATGAGCGATCCTGAACAAACAAACCCTGATCCTCCATGCAAGCCTCGTGCCAGCCTGTCAGGCCCGCGCTGGCCATGCAGCCTGGAGCTCAGGAACAATCTGGTCCTGAGGAAGGGAGGGAAGAAAAACAATTTTGAATTCCAGGCGCCGAGGGCTTCTGACAGACGGCCGTTGTCAAGGGCAGGAAAGCGAAACCGTGGCAAGGAGCTCGGTGGCGCCGCCGGGAAGGGCGGAGGATGTTGAGTTTAGGGGCTGCTGCCCAGGGGCGTGTGGCCGCAAGGATGGGATGGGGAACACTTTACTCCTGGGAGCTCGGGCAGCTCGCCTTAAAGAACTCCACTTGCTCACTTCACATCATGAGAAGAGGGGCTTCCCTGGAGATCCAGTGGTTAAGACTCCAAGCTTCCACTGCAGGGGGTGAGGTTTGATCCCTGGTTGGGGAACTGAGATCCCACATGCTGAGCAGTGCGGCCAAAAGATTTAAAAAAATTAAAATGAAGTTATGAGAAGAGTGATACCTGTCCTTCCTCCCTGGGGTTGGACATAGGAATGAGGGCAGCTTTAGGAAAAGGCAACATGACTCGTTGGAGAAGCCCCTGATGCTGGGAAAGATTGAGGGCAGGAGGAGAAGGGGACGACAGGATGAGATGGCTGGATGGCATCACCAACTCGACAGACATGAGTCTGAGCAAGCTCCAGGAGTTGGTGATGGACAGGGAGGCCTGGCGTGTTGCAGCCCGTGGAGTCACAGAGTCAGACACGACTGAGCGACTGAACAACAGCTTTTTGGAACTGCAAAAGGCGGCTGCCTCCCTCCTTAGTTATACAGTCGGCTGGACCCTCCAGAACGCCCTCTGTTGAGTCTGCTCACTTCTCTCCCTGCTCTTCCCTGAGGTCAGTCTTACCAGCTCCTCTTTGTCTGGTCCACTCGAAAGATTTCAGGTCTGGGTGGAGGCGGAAAGAGAGGTGTGCTTTTCACATTCTCTGATTCAGTTGTCCATTTCACCCAGGTCATTAACTACAAATTTCTAGAGGCTCAGTTGTGAAGACTCACTAGTCAGAATAAGCGGTCCTGGGTCACGACTGTGCCAGGGAGCGGAGCCAGAAAATTCCTTCCTTGCTGCGTCATAGGGTCGGGTCTTCAGAAGGTGAATGACTATTGTTTGCAGGGTGGTCCTTCTTCACCTGCACAGAGCTTGGGAAACTTCACAGCTCCAGTTGGAGCTGGCCTGTCAGAAGTCAGAGCAAACACTGGTGGCCAGTGAGGAAACTGCCTCACACCCTTTCCACGAGGGTCCGAGTCCATTGCCAGCTGTGTATCTGGGACATCTGGAATCTGAGTGTGGCCATTTTCACATTCCTGTTTGAGGGGACAGTTCATGACGACCCACCACCACCTTCTGGCCAAAAGAAGAGGAACAGTGAACAACGTTGGTCGCTCAGTCGTGTCCGACTCTTTGCGACCCCAGGGACTGCAGCCCACCAGGCTCCTCCGTCCATGGGATTCTCCAGGCAAGAAGACTGGAGTGGGTTGCCATTCTCTTCTCCAGGGGATTTTCCCAACCCAGGGATAGAACCCTGGGCTCCTGCATTGCAAGTGGATTCTTTAGCATATGAGCCACCAGGGAAGCCCCCAAAATGAAGAGGAGGAAGGAATAAAAATGGCAGAATATGTTGTGTTGCTTTTAATTTCATTAAATGGTTTCACAGTCCCAGTGGCATATTTGAAAACTGGTCACTAAAAGATGGGGTCTTCCCTGGTGGCTCAGTCGGTAAAGAATCTGCCTGTGATGCAAGAGACCGGGGTTCAGTCCCTGAGCTGGGAAGATCCCCTGGAGAAGTGAATGGCAACCCTTTGCTGTATTCTTGCCTGGAGAATTCCAAGGACAGAGGAGTCTGGCTGGCTACAGTCCATAGGGTCACAAAGAATCGGACATGACTGAAGCGACTAACATTCAGTTTCACTAAAAGATAGATCATAATTACAGATTTCTCTTTCATTTTCTCAGTTTGAATTTATATCAAGATCTAAATCTTACCTGTGGTAAAAGTTATGTTAACTTAGGGTAAGAGGAATGCAGTGTGGTTAAGCAAACCTATGAAGTTGCAGTTTTGTAGCAACAAACTTACTCCATAACTCTGAGCTCCAATTCTCTTACAAACACAATGGAGAAATAATTGAAAATGTGGAGGCACTGTGAATATCATGGATGATATCCTTACATCAAAGTCTTAAAAACCAGTCATCTGTTTGGAAGGACATGAGGGCAGACAGACATTTTTATTCTTGATGTTTCAGCCTTCTTTGCCCTTTCCTTGGATAGTTGTATCATTACTAAAATTTATGAAAACACTTGGAGGTTATGCGTGAGGTTCTGTGTCCAGCTATGGGAGAGCCCCAGTGGTTATCCCCAGGAAGGGGGATGAATTGCAAGAAAGAGATAATCTGTCTTCCATCATGGTAGCTGCCTGAATCTTAGTAGACCCAGAACCGTGAGGCATATCCACTCTCCTAGAGAACTGTACTTAGGAGACTAGTCTTTTCTTAGTTTGTCTAATAGTCATACTTCCTGAAAGAAAGGATTTGAATGGGCTCATATGCCATCATCCTACTTAGATGATTGCTTGGGGCAGAACTGGGAGACAGTGTCCTCCAGAGACATTTATTATTATTTTTTTCTCTCCAGAGACATTCAGACTTCACACCCAGGCCCTGTGTGGCTACCTTTGACTTATTGACCATTCCCTGGCGTGATCAGATTAGGTTAGAGAGGTGGGCTGGTTTACCCACACAGCATGGCAGGGCCTACATCATATTGTGATGGGCAGCTTGGACATCTGATGACACAGGGCTCCTCCTGAAATCACCCCTCATACAGCTCTCATCTTGTCCTCAGTCTTGGAGTGCCAGTCAATGGCATGCCATTTGCCAGTGCATTTTGCTCTCATGGTAACATGTGATCTTTACAGGTATCTCTAAAAGACCTGTCTTTGAGTAGCATTGGCTTATGCAATACCGTTCATAAAACAGATGGCTAGTGGGGAGCTGCTGTATAACACGGAGCTCAGCTCAGTGCTCTGTGATGACCGAGAGGGGTGAGATGGGGGGACTGGGAAGCAGGTTCAAGAGGGAGGGGATATATGTATACCTATGGCTGACTGGAGAAGGAAATGGCAGCCCACTCTGCTTTTCTTGCCTCAATTGGTGTCTACATTTCAATTGGATACTTCTTCAAAGGCAGTTCTGTCCATGTGACTCATAGAAAAGTTCACGGCTGGTTTTCCTACCAGCTAAATCAGAGACTCTCAAGCTTCAGCCTAATCATAGCCCATGGCATCTGAAACTAGGAGTCAGCAAAGGTCAAGAATTTTCAGGGTAGCTGTCCAACGAGAGAATTTCAAATATCAGGCTCCAAGACTGCTCATTCTCAGAATGGCCTTTTCTAAAATGTACCTAATTAAAAAGCTGTTACTTTTGTGTTGGCCGTGCTGGGTCTGGGCTGCCGTGAGGCCTTAGTCTAGTGGTGGTGTCTGTGTGGTCTGCAGGCTGCTCTTTGCAGTGGCTTCTGCTGTTGCAAAGCATGGGCTCTAGAGAACAGACCTCAGGGCTTGTGGCACGTGGGCTCAGTTGCCTTAGGGCACGTGGGCTCTTCCGGGACCAGGTATTGAACCTGCGTTCTCTGCATTAGCAGGTGGACTGTTAACCACTGGACTACCAGGGAAACCCTCAGCAAGGTCTGTTAAGTGACTGATCCATTGATCGATTCATTCAACAGGTATTTATCCAGCCCCTTGTATCTCTTGTGTGCTGAATATTGTTCTAGATGCGGAAAACAGAGTTATGATTAAATTAATCAATGATTCAGTGCTCACAGAGTGTACATTCTAGCAGGGGAGATACGTTTCATAAAGAAACATATATATATAAAGAAACATATATATATATATATCTAATCGATATGGTGCCAGGAATTAAAATATAGATCTAGAAGGTGTGCTGTGTTATGTGGTATGTGTGTGTGCTAAGTCCCTTCAGTCGTATCTGACTCTTTGCAACCCCATGGACTGTAGCCCGCCAGGCTCCTCTGTTCATGGGGTTCTCCCGGCAAGAATACTGGAGTGGGTTGCCATGCCCCTCTCCAGGGCGTCTTCCTGACCCAGGGATGGAACCTGTGTCTCCTGTGACTCCTGCATTGCAGGTGGATTATTTGCTGCTGAGCCATCAGGGAATCCCAGTGTTGGGTGGTCGAGGGTGTCATGTCGAGAGGGTGACCAGGGGTTCTCTCTCTGAGGAAGTGGCGTTTGAGCAGGAGCTTGAGTGACGTGAAGGAGAGAGACAGATACACGCCTCACGTGGTAGAAGTGCTGAAGTCATTCTGTAAAATAAATTCTTCCTACTGCACCTTTGACTTCACATGAAAACACAGACGTTCCATAGGGTCAACGATGGACTGATGAAAACGTCACTCACCAAGCAAGGCTGGTGACCTATTTTAATCTCCTTGCCTAGCAACAAGGTTGGGTTGATGGTTCATAAAACAGTTGGCTCCATGGACATCATTTTCTGACTGCGGATTTGGGGTCTGCTGAGTGATTCCCTGCTTGTTCTTCTGAACTGATTTAGAATTGGGCAGGCTCCGTTTCGCGGTTTTGTTCTGCAGTCTCTGGTGAGCCAGAACATCAGCCAGTTTTCATTGGTGTTGATTCACTCGAAGGAAAAAGTTGTGGCAGAAACTGCCTGATGTGTATGAAATGAAACCGTTCTGTGTTGATCGCGGCAGGCTCTGTTTCCATTTGTCTCTCCCGGAGGCCGTGGTTTCAGGTCTCTGATCTTGAACATCACAGGAGACAGTAATGCTCGGCTGGGTGAGGACGGAAGCTGCAAAGACAATCTTAAATGTAATTTATTGGGCAGGAAAATAGGTTAGGCAAGGCCTGGCCTCTTCCTCCGTGGATATCTTGAGCGGGATGACTGCATTTGCTTGCAGACAGAGACTTACTTGGGCAGTATCTTTTGACATCTGGCCTGGGACTAGGAGGAAGTTGACATAAAAAATGTGATCTGTGCTCTACATTTGTGTGTCTATTTCTGCTTTGCAAATAGGATCACCTATATAATTTTTCTGGACTTCCCTGGTGGCTCAGACAGTAAAGAATCTGCCTGCAATGTGAGAAACCTGGGTTCAGTCCTTGGGTTGGGAAGATCCCCTGGAGGAGGGAGTGGATACTCACTCCAGTCTTCTTGCTGGAGAATCCCATGGACGGAGGAGCCTGGCGGGCTACAGTCTGTGGGGACAGAGTCGGCAGGGCTGAGCAACTAATCCTTTCACTTTCTTTGTATCATTTTTCTAGATTCCACATAGATACATTAACTTATGACACTTTTTTCCTACTCTCTAGGCCCATCTGCTTCTCTACAAATGACCCAATTTCATTCCTTTTTTATGGCTGAGTAATATTCCACTGTATATATGTACCAGGGCATCCCTGGTGGCTTAGCAGTTAAAGAATCCACCTGTCAGTGTAGGAGGTGTGGGTTCAGTCCCTGAGTTGGGGAGGTCCCCTGGAGAAGGAAATGACAACCCACTCCAGTATTCTCATCTGGAAAAACGATGTGAACAGAGGAGCCTGGCAGGCTACAGTCCATGAGGTCACAAAAGAGTCAGCGATGACTTAATGACTAAACCACAGCAACATACATGTACCACGAGGGGGGACAGAAAGGGTGGGGGGATCTGGGAGACTGGGACCGACACATACACACTCTGATGCTGTGTATAAAATAGGTGGCTAGTGAGCGCTTGCCAGACAACACAGGGAGCTCTACTCAGTGCTCTCTGGTGACCTGAATGGGAAGGAGGGCCGAAAGGGACGGGGTATCTGTATAGGTGCGGCTGATTCATTTTGCTATACAGTAGACACTAATGCGACATTGTAAAGAAATTATAAACAAACGTGACCTGGGCAAGCGTGACTGAATGAAGGTAGAGGCTCCCAGGATGTCTTTGGTCGGAGGTAGTATTTTAACTCTGTTCAGAGCCAGATTTTGAATTTTGGCAAAAACATGTTTCACATCTCAAAATGTCTCTTCCTGCTCTCCCCTGATTGTTGCTAGTTGAAAACTCTCAGCACCTCAGCTCTGCTTACCCCTCCCTTGATTTCCCACCCTCCCTGACAACTGCAAACTGCCAAGAGGGCTGTGCCCGGAATAGACAACTTGTAGGAAGGTGGAAGAAAGCAGGGAAAGACAGAATGGAAGGAAGAAAGAAGAAACCCCCCATCCATCCGGTTCTGGTCTTAGGTCCTATTCCACGGGACATGCATGGAGCAGGCGTTAGAAGAGTGCAGTTCACATCTCGACCCTCTGCTGAAAGCACTGTGTGACCTCAGACAAGTGTCTGAGCCTCTCTGAGCTTTGGGTTTTTCTCATCTGCAGAGGAAAATGTGAGGATTCATTTCAGTGGAATAACTTTAGCCAAACGACGCTGTTAAACTACTTAGTAAACTGCGTAAAACATAATAAGCAGGCAGCTTGAGAGCTATTTCATCATGACTCGACTGAGACATGGAGACCCCCAGTGTCAAGGGCGTCTTCAGTGGGTGGCGCTGCCTGGGGGTAAAATTGCCGCTGTGAATCTCAGGTCCATACAGTCTTTGTCTTTCCATAGCTAAGAGGTTTGAACATTTCCAAAGCTTCTTACGATACAAGAACTTCATAGAGGTTCAGCAGCCAGCAAAGCCACCAGAAGATGTGACAGTTAGTTCTACGTGTGGGCTTGGTGAAGCTGCAGCGCCTGGCTGTTTAATCAGACGCTCATCTAAATATTGCTGAGGAAGTATCGTGTAGGTGTGTTTAACATTCACGAACTGTTGGCTTTAAGTAAGGGAGATTACCTCAGTGATGTGGGTGGATCTCATTCAGGTCGTCAAAGGGGACTTCGGAACGAAAACTGTCTCCCAGAAAAGAAGAAAAGTCTGCTTCTAGAATGCAGAATTCATCCACACCTGAGCTTCTGGTTTGCTGCCCTGCCCTATGGATTGCAGGCTTTCTAGTCCTCGTAATTACATGAGCTAATCCCTGAAACAAATTTCTTCATATATATATATGAAGTGGTCAGTTGTGTCCAACTCTTTGTGTCCCCATGGACTGCACCTGCCAGGTTCCTCTGTCCATGGAATTCTCCACACAAGAATACTGGAGTGGGTTGCCACTTCCTACTCCAATATATATCAGTAAATGTATACAAATACATATTTCTGTATATGTATTTGGGCTTCCCTTGTGGCTCAGCTGGTAAAGAACCACCTGCAATGTGGGAGACCTGGGTTCAATCCCTGCATTGGGAAGGTCCCCTGGAGAAGGGAAAGGCTACCCACTCCAGGATTCTGGCCTGGAGAACTCCATGTATTGTATGTCCATAGGGTCACAAAGAGTCAGACACAACTGAATGACTTTATATATGTATGTATGTATATGCTAAGTCATTTCAGTCATGTCCAACTCTTTGTGACCCTGTGGATTGTAGCCCGCCAGGCTCCTCTGTCCATGGGATCTTCCAGGCAAGAATACTGGAATGGGCTGCCATTTCCTACTCCAGAGATCTTCCTGACCTAGGGATGGAACCCACGTCTCTTATGGCTCATATACACACATCAGATTAGATCAGATCAGTCGCTCAGTCGTGTCCGACTCTTTGCGACCCCATGAATTGCAGCACGCCAGGCCTCCCTGTCCATTACCAACTCCGGAGTTCACTGAGACTCACGTCCATCGAGTCAGTGATGCCATCCAGCCATCTCATCCTCTGTCATCCCCTTCTCCTCCTGCCCCCAATCCCTCCCAGCATCAGGGTCTTTTCCAATGAATCAACTCTTTGCATGAGGTGGCCAAAGTACTGGAGTTTCAGCTTTAGCATCATTCCTTCCAAAGAAATCCCAGAGCTGATCTCCTTCAGAATGGACTGGTTGGATTTCCTTGCAGTCCAAGGGACTCTCAAGAGTCTTCTCCAACACCACAGTTCAAAAGCATCAATTCTTCAGCACTCAGCCTTCTTCACAGTCCAACTCTCACATCCATACATGACCACAGGAAAAACCATAGCCTTGACTAGATGAACCTTTGTTGGCAAAGTAATGTTTCTGCTTTCCAATATGCTATCTAGGTTGGTCATAACTTTCCTTCCAAGGAGTAAGCGTCTTTTAATTTCATGGCTGCAGTCACCATCTGCACTGATTTTTGAGCCCAGAAAAATAAAGTCTGACACTGTTTCCACTATTTCCCCATCTATTTCCCATGAAGTGATGGGACCGGATGCCATGATCTTCGTTTTCTGAATGTTGAGCTTTAAGCCCACTTTTTCACTCTCCACTTTCACTTTCATCAACAGGCTTTTGAGTTCCTCTTCACTTTCTGCCATAAGGATGGTGTCATCTGCGTATCTGAGGTTATTGATATTTCTCCCAGCAATCTTGATTCCAGCTTGTGTTTCTTCCAGTCCAGCGTTTCTCATGATGTACTCTGCATATAAGTTAAATAAACAGGGTGACAATATACAGCCTTGATGAACTCCTTTTCCTATTTGGAACCAGTCGGTTGTTCCATGTCCAGTTCTAACTGTTGCTTCCTGACCTGCATACAAATTTCTCAAGAGGCAGATCAGGTGGTCTGGTATTCCCATCTCTTAAAGAATTTCCCACAGTTTATTGTGATCCACACAGTCAAAGGCTTTGGCATAGTCAATAAAGCGGAAGTAGATGTTTTTCTGGAACTCTCTTGCTTTTTTGATGATCCAGCGGATGTTGGCAATTTGATCTCTGGTTCCTCTGCCTTTTCTAAAACCAGCTTGAACATCAGGAAGTTCACGGTTCACATATTGCTGAAGCCTGGCTTGGAGAATTTTGAGCATTACTTTACTAGCGTGTGAGATGAGTGCAATTGTGCAGTAGTTTGAGCATTCTTTGGCATTGCCTTTCTTTGGGATTGGAATGAAAAGTGACCTTTTCCAGTCCTGTGGGCACTGCTGAGTTTTCCAAATTTGCTGGCATATTGAGTGTAGCACTTTCACAGCATCATCCTTCAGGATTTGGAATAGCTCAACTGGAATTCCATCACCTCCACTAGCTTTGTTCGTAGTGATGCTTTCTAAGGCCCACTTGACTTCACATTCCAGGATGTCTGGCTCTAGGTCAGTATCACCATTGTGATTATCTGGGTCTTGAAGATCTTTTTTGTACAGTTCTTCTGTGTATTCTTGCCATCTCTTCTTAATATCTTCTGCTTCTGTTAGGTCCGTACCATTTCTGTCCTTTATCGAGCCCATCTTTGCATGAAATGTTCCTTTGGTATCTCTGATTTTCTTGAAGAGATCCCTAGTCTTTCCCATTCTGTTGTTTTCCTCTATTTCTTTGCATTGATTGCTGAAGAAGGCTCTCTTATCTCTTCTTGCTATTATTTGGAACGTTGCATTCAGATGTTTATATCTTTCCTTTTCTCCTTTGCTTTCCGCTTCTCTTCTTTTCACAGCTATTTGTAGGGCCTCCCCAGACAGCCATTTTGCTTTTTTGCATTTCTTTTCTATGGGAATGGTCTTGATTCCTGTCTCCTGTACAATGTCACGAACCTCTTTCCATAGTTCATCAGGCACTCTATCTATCAGATCTAGGCCCTTAAATCTATTTCTCACTTCCACTGTATAATCATAAGGGATTTGATTTAGGTCATACCTGAATGGTCTAGTGGTTTTCCCTACTTCCTTCAATTTAAGTCTGAATTTGGCAATAAAGAGCAATATTGCATAGGAACCTGGAATGTCAGGTCCATGAATCAAGGCAAATTGGAAGTGGTCAAACAAGAGATGGCAAGAGTGAATGTCGACATTCTAGGAATCAGTGAACTGAAATGGACTGGAATGGGTGAATTTAACTCAGATGACCATTACATCTACTACTGCAGGCAGGAATCCCTCAGAAGAAATCGAGTGGCCATCATGGTCAATGAAAGAGTCCAAAATGCAGTACTTGGATGCAATCTCAAAAATGACAGAATGATCTCTGTTCGTTTCCAAGGCAAACCATTCAATATCACAGTAATCCAAGTCTGTGCCCTAACCAGTAATGCTGAAGAAGCTGAAGTTGAATGGTTCTATGAAGACCTACAAGACCTTTTAGAACTAACACCCAAAAAAGATGTCCTTTACATTATAGGGGACTGGAATGCAAAAGTAGGAAGTCAAGAAACACCTGGGGTAACAGTCAAATTTGGCCTTGGAGTACGGAATGAAGCAGGGCAAAGACTAA
This sequence comes from Bos mutus, assembly GCF_027580195.1. Classification (NCBI taxonomy): domain Eukaryota; kingdom Metazoa; phylum Chordata; class Mammalia; order Artiodactyla; family Bovidae; genus Bos; species Bos mutus. The sequence continues at coordinate 4,443,840 of NC_091635.1, read as the reverse complement.
TAGAGTTTTGCCAAGAAAATGCACTGGTCATAGCAAACACCCTCTTCCAACAACACAAGAGAAGACTCTATACATGGACATCACCAGATGGTCAACACTGAAATCAGATTGATTATATTCTTTGCAGCCAAAGACGGAGAAGCTCTATACAGTCAGCAAAAACAAGACCAGGAGCTGACTGTGGCTCAGACCATGAACTCCTTATATATACACATATATATGTATATACACACATATATGTATATGAAGTAAAGTGAAATTACTCAGTCGTGTCTGACTCTTTGTGACCCCGTGGACTGTATCCTACCAGGCTCCTCCATCCATGGGATTTAGAAATCAGTCCATGCAATTCTCCAGGACAGAATACTGGAGTGGATAGCCTTTTCCTTCTCAGAGGATCTTCCCAAGCCAGGGATCAAACCCAGGTGTCCTGTGTTGCAGGTGGATTCTTTACCAGCTGAGACACAAGAAAAGCCCATATGTATACATAATTATAAAATTATATATCTTTAAAATTATGTATTTATATATAATGTTGTTCAGTCACGTCTGACTCTTTGTGACCCCATGGACTGTATAGCCTGCCAAGCTCCTCTGTCCATGGGATTCTCCAGGCAAGAATACTGGAGTGGGTTGCCATTTCCTTCTCCAGGGGATCTTACTGACCCAGGGAACAAGCCTGTGCCTCCTGCATTGGCAGGCATATTCTTTAGCACTGAGTCACCTGAATATCCCTTATATATAATACATAAAACATATATTTAAATATATAAAGTTGGCTTAAAGCTCAACATTCAGAAAACTAAGATCATGGCATCTGGTCTCATCACTTCATGGCAAATAGAATGGGGAAACAGTCGAAACAGTGTCAGACTTTATTTTTTTGGGCTGCAAAATCACTGCAGATGGTGATTGAAGCCATGAAATTAAAAGACTCTTACTCCTTGGAAGGAAAGTTATGACCAACCTAGATAGCATATTGGAAAGCAGAGACATTACTTTGCCAACAAAGGTCCATCTAGTCAAGGCTATGGTTTCTCCAGTAGTCGTGTATGAATGTGAGAGTTGGACTATAAAGAAAGCTGAGCACTGAAGAATTGATGCTTTTGAACTGTGGTGCTGGAGAAGACTCTTTGAGAGTCCCTTGGACTGCAAGAAGATCCAACCAGTCCATCCTAAAGGAGATCAGTCCTGGGTGTTCATTGGAAGGACTGATGTTGAAGCTGAAACTCCAATACTTTGGCCACCTCATGTGAAGAGTTGACTCATTGGAAAAGACTCTGATGCTGGGAGGGATTGGGGGCAGAAGGAGAAGGGGATGACAGAGGATGAGATGTCTGGATGGCATCACGGACTCAGTGGACATGGGTTTGGGTAGACTCCGGGAGTTGGTGATGGACAGGGAGGCCTGGTGTGCTGCGATTCATGGGGTCGCAAAGAGTCAGACACAACTGAGCAACTGAACTGAACTGATATATGTATAATATACATTAAGTATGTATGCTGCTAAGTAGCTGCTAAGTCGCTTCAGTCGTGTCCGACTCTGTGCGACCCCAGAGACGGCAGCCCACCAGCCTCCCCTGTCCCTGGGATTCTCCAGGCAAGAACACTGGAGTGGGTTGGCATTTCCTTCTTCAAAGTATGTCTAGAAATATATAAACATAAATAAGAATATAATATATAATACATATAATAATACATATATATTTAAATATATATATTTACAACACATATATTTACACATTATATATTAATTATATATTAATCAATAATAAATATGGATTTTATATACATAAATACATACACATGTATATATAATGTCCTATTTCTTCTGTTTCTCTGTTTCTCTGTTTCACTGACATAAAAACCCATGACTTCAACACCTATGTAGACAATTTTTAGCAGGACTGTTTTTTTGGCTAGTCTATTATAGGAATCCAGACGTGAGTTCCTAATGAAAACAACCAGAAGGGAGGAAGGCAGCAGCTTCTGGCTCGGTGGGGACCGGTGTGGGGAAGGATTTCCTAATCTTAACCTGAAAGGGAATTTCAGGGAAGGATGGACACGTCCCAAGCCCCAGCCCGGTGTTCCATCCCCGAGAGGTTCCGCAGAAGTAAACAGTCCGGGTGGGGCGTGCAGCGTCGCCGCTCAAATCGCTGCGCGAACCGGGCTTTTCCCCCGTGCTCGGTCATGGTGGTTTGTTTAAAATTAGTCCGTGTTTGGCCTGTGGGGAAGAGGGAATTGCAGAGTCTGGGTTTAACCGAGCCTTCGCATTTCAGGTTCCGGGGCCGGATTGCTGGGCTATTTTAAAAGTGGAGAGACCATGCGCCCAGGACTGCCCGGTGACCGGACCTCCATCCTCACGCCTGGCACTGGCTGGAAGCCTCAGCTGGGTGGGAGGTCGTCGCCTGGTCCGATCTTCCGTCCTAAATAGAGCTCCCTGCCTCCCACGCTGAGGTGTCTCCAAGCTCCTGGGAGAGTTGTCCCTTTCAGGAATGAAGTGTCATCAGCTGTCCCACTGCAGAACAAAGCCGTCATCTGCCGTGGACACACACTACCGTTTTATTTCGTCTTTAAGGGGGAACTCACACCTTCTCAAGCAGGTCACTTCTTGGAACAAGCTGCTGGATGGATAAGTTTGGAGGAAGGAAGGTTGAGATACTAACTGCATGCATGCATGCTCAGTCGAGTCAGATGCTTTCATGACCCCCATGGACTGTGTAGCCCACCAGGCTTCTCTGTCCATGGAATTTTCCAAAGAAAAATATTGGAACGAGTTGCCATTTCCTTCTCCAGGGGATCTCCCTGACCCAGGGATGGAACCTGCATCTCTTGCATCTCCTGCTTTGACAGCCAGATTCTTTACCACTGAGCTATGTGGTATGAAGTTATAATAAATGATTTCCACACACCTGTCATATAGATAATTGATTTCTGTTCCAAAGACAGATAACTATGTCATCTGATTCAGTTATGAAAGTTTCTATGGTTTGTGTTCAAATAGATTTGAGCAATGAAAGAAATATTGTCTAGGCATCTTTTGGTTACCACAACAGCTTGGTAGCCAATTCCTGCTGTATCTTCCCAGTAGGACCCCAATTTGGTTGAAGTTTAGGGAAACCATGTGTCAGGGAGGGTGGACCAAGAGGATGATAAGGGACAACTTCATGGATCTTAACCAGTCGTGAGATTCTTAAATTTCCCTATGCTAGGGATTGACTTAGAGGCGTGCATTCTAAACTCGGCATATGAAAGGTTACGGCAATCTGCTGCAGGTTCTGGGAAAATGCTGTACGAAAAGATTCATCAAAAGATTCATTCTTTTTGCTTCAACGGTTGTCGTGTAAGTCTTGACCAAATAAGTAAATAAATAATAAAAAATATTGTTTTTTTTTTAAAGTAATGCCTGAAGCTGCTATCAGTTGCAATTATTAGGGAAAGCCAAAACACTCTGAAAGAGACCAGTTATTGAGTGGCTGATTTAACCCCATCTGGAGACACCCTGCCCCATTACCTTCTGATGTGCCCTTACCATCTAAACTGCTCTTAATGAGGAGTTTTGTTCCTTGAAGCCAAAACTAACCCAATGATACACGGTGCCCTATTAAGTAAGAAGGAAAATAAACATGGGTGAGATTTAGTCGTTGTATCTTTTTTTGGTCACCGGTGAAAGGTAAAGTAGTGGACAGAACACTTATTGCACCGTTTGTGTGTGTGAGTCGCTCAGTCGTGGCTGACGCTTTGCGACCCCATGGACTGCAGCCCACCAGGCTCCTCTGTCCATGAGGTTTTTCCAGACAAGGACCCTGGAGTGGGCTGCCATTTCCTTCTCCAGGGGATCCTCCCGACCCAGGGATCGAACCTGGGCGTCCTGCACTGTAGGCAGATTCTTTCCCAACTGAGCTACAAGGGAAACCCGATTTTAAAAAACTATTAATTTTTGGTTTCCCTGGGGCTTCCTGGCTGTGCGACGCTTTCTCCCGTGGCGGCCAGCGGGCGCTGCGCTGTAGTTGCGGGCACAAGCTTCTCTCGTGGTGGCTCCTCTCGCTGCAGCTCACGGGCTCCGGAGCACAGGCTCAGTAGCTGTGGTGCACAGGCTTAGCTGGTCATGTGCAGTCTTCCCAGACCAGGGATGGAACCTGTGTCTCCTGTTAAGAATCCCGGCCGGTGGATTCTTAACCACGGAACTACCAGAGAAGTCCCGATGGCATTTTTGTAGCTCTAGTAGCCCTCACCTAAGAAGAAAACAATTTGGAAAGCATGTGTACACTCGCGTGCGTGCCCACACAAATGCGAGCCTTTCTTGAGGTTGGTATACTGGAGTTTCCAGGCATTGACTGTTTTACCGTTTTATAAATAAAAATTGATGAAGGATGCCGGGTAGCCCAGAGCTAGGATTTGTATAGCTCTTTGCTCTGATAGTTAGTTTGTAAAGTGAAGTGTCTACTAATACTAACTAACTAATATTTAGTTAGTTAGTAAAGCGTCTGCCTGCAATGTGGGAGACCTGGGTTCAATCCCTGGGTCAGGAAGATTCCCCTGGAGAAGGAAATGGCAACCCACTCTGGTACCCTTGCCTGGAAAATCCAATGGACAGAGGAGCCTGGTACGCTATGCAGTCCATGGGGTTGCAAAGAGTTGGACAAAAACTGAGTGACTACAAAATTTTGCTATGTGTGAGGGCTTCACAGGTGGCACAGTGGTAAGAATCTGCCTGCCAATGCAGGAGACGCAAGAGATGTGGGTTCGATCCCTGGGTCAGGAAGATCCCTTGGAGGAGGAAATGACAAGAAAAGGCAGTATTCTTGCCTGGGAAATCCGATGGACAGAGGAGCCTGGCAGGCTACAGTCCATGGGGTCGCAAAGAGCTGGACACAACAGAGCACGCACGCACACACACACACTGCTGTGTGTAAGGTGGGGATGCGTAAGTGGACAGGGGGGAAGGCCAGGGGCACGGGGACCGACTAGGGTAAAAAATGACCGGGGGAGAGCAAGGCTCATCCTTGTTGGGGTTCCCCTCTAGCCACGCCACCTCCCCAGCTCAGGCGTCACCTTTGCTAAGCGTGCTTTACAGACAGAAAATTCCAGGTGCAGAGAAGTGAGAACCTGCTCACGGGAACGGAATGGTCCCAGTTCCTAACGCGCCCAGAGACTTCACTAATGCACGTTACCTCTGGTTCACCCCCTCTTCTGCGCGGGGAAATGCACACACGCCCAGCCCTCTGGAGATCTCTGGCCTCTTTATGAGCTTGAGTAGGAAAGAGGTCAAGTCTGCTGCATCTGCTCTGCTTGAAACCATGAGCTTGTCACAAGAAAAATGGTTTTCATTTCAACTAGCCCGGCCATCTGGACGGCTCGGGCCCTAAGAGCCGAATGGAAGGAACTGCATTTGGAAGAGATTAATTTACTTTTGTAGTTTAGTGAGGGGGTCACAGGGGTCCCTCTCAGGACCGTGCCAACACCAGAGCAGCCGCTGGTGGAGATCCTAACTGCACGTGACAGGCCTGCACGTCCTGGTTCCGGGTTGCGACGGGAACACACTTCCTGAAGATTTCCCCCGATTTCAAACCCTGCCCTGACCATCCAGCCATGAAAGCCCGGAGTCCCCATGCTGTCTGCAGGAGGCGCTAGTGAAAGCATCCACAGGTCATCACAGACATTCCTGGTCCAGCTCTCACCGAGTGATTCCTCAAGGACAAGGATGTGCATGAAAAATAGTGTCCAGAAGGGACCCAGGGGGTTCAGGTGCCACTGCGGCCTTGGTGTTGGCATTTCTCTTTTCTAAAATTTCTAGTATTGGCTTATTTGTTTATTTTTGGCTGTGCCGAGTCGTTGTTGCTGTGCGGGCTTCTCTCTCATGGCAGTGAGTGGGGGCCACCCTCTGGGGCTCGTGGGCTTCGCTGCTTGTGGCCCCTGGGCCCTAGAGCACAAGCTCACTAGCTGTGGCATGCAGACTCAGTGGCTCCACGGCACGTGCGATCATCCCAGACCAGGAATTGAACTCGTGTCTCCTGCGTGGGTGTGTACACTGTCGCTTCAATTATGTCCTTCTCTGCAACCCTGTGGACTGTAGCCCGTCAGGCTCCTCTGTCCACGGGGATTCTCCAGGCAAGAGCACTGGAGTGAGTTGCCATGCCTTCCTGCAGGGGATCTTCCTGACCCAGGGATGGAACCCGCATCTCTGACGTCTCCTGCATTGGCAAGGGGGCTCTTTACCACTAGACCACCGGGGAGGCCCTGGGGTTGGCATTTCTATCGAGCAGCAATACCAGAGAGTCAGGAACCATCACAAACAAAGCCCCTGTAATGGACTAGGGACCAGAAAATAAGAAGCTTGTGATGGAGACTAGTCTATTGGGGAGGAGACGGCAAAATCAAGCGCCTCCTACTTTCTACGGCTCACGTTCTGCTTCTCTCCTGGGGGACCCCTGGGGTGGTCACAGTCCATAGTGATGACGTTCCCTCTTTCTTGGGGGAGCTGGGGGGTCTGAGGAGCCTTTTTACATCTTTTTTCAAAACCAAGACAGCCTGAAAAGTGTCAAACGTATCACTATTTTTTAAAGTAAATTTTTCTCAGAAGGAAAATTTAAAATACATGAATAATAAACAACAAGGCCCTCCTGTACAGCACGGGGAACTATATTCAGTATCTTGTGATAAACCATAATGGAAAAGTATATGAAAAATAATACATATGTATATACATGTATATAAAACGGAGTCATTTTGTGGCACAGAAGAAATCAGCTGCTGCTGCTACTAAGTCGCTTTAGTCGTGTTCGACTCTGCGCTATCCCATAGATGGCAGCCCACCAGGCTCCCCCGTCCCTGGGATTCTCCAGGCAAGAACACTGGAGTGGGGTGCCATTTCCTTCTCCAATGCATGAAAGTGAAAAGTGAAAGTGAAGTCGCTCGGTCGCGTCCGACTCAGCGACCCCACGGACTGCAGCCCACCAGGCTCCTCCGTCCATGGGATTTTCCAGGCAAGAGTACTGGAGTGGGTTGCCATTGCCTTCTCCAAAGAAATCAGCAGAACCTTGTAAATCAACTGTACTTCAATAAAATTGACGCATATACACCGTTGATGCTATGTGTAAAATAATTAACATGCCGTGCGGCACATGGAGCTCCACTCAGTGCACTGTGGGGCCCCGAATGGGAAGGGAGCCCCAAAGGCAGGAGATGTATGCATATGTGCGGCCAATTCATTTTGCTGTACAGTAGAAGTTAATGCAACATTGTAATGTAATAAAAATTAACAAAAATATATATGAATAACACGATTTGGTTGAGTCTCTGAAAATAATTCGTAGAAAACTAAAATATCACCATCTAATAGCTCATGTGACCAACAGGCTTGTGTCCTTGGTCCTCTGGCTTCCTGTTTCCACCCCATCTGGTCTGGGGCTTCTTCACTCCTTGGAGACGAGTTTGCCTAAGTGTCCTGCTCTGATTAAAGTTCCATGTGACAGGCATTTTTTTGTTTCAAATATATATATTCCTCGGCATCTGTCATCTGAGGACAGGATTGGATTTTTGAGGCAAAAACATGTTCTTTGCCTATTGATCCAGCATTTGTAACTAACATATTTTTATTTTGAATTCTCACTTTCACTGCTGTCTGGATCACTCTCCAAATAAATTTGTCCCCTTCTTCTGAGCATTTTCTGTCTTGAGTCTAAAGGAACTTGGATCAAGTGTTGCAATAAAGTCCCATTCCCCTGTGACAATATTCCACGGGACACCAATAGCCTGTAAACTGGTATTTCACGCTTCACCTAATAATACACCTCCCAGGACTCGCATTCTCAGGGAAGCACTTTGGGAGATGCTGAAGTGATGCAATATTTTGGGAAACACAGAGGCAGCATTGCCTCGGAATATTGGAGAAGGTTTCCAAGAGAAGGTGACCTTTTATCTGGATCCTGAAGTTAGAACTCTGCCAGGAACTCAGCTAGAGAAAGAGGCTGAAGGCGCACTGCTCTGGACTGAGCTAAAATATGGACAACTCCGAGGACTTGGCATGTCTGGGGAGCTTTGGAATGTGCACCAGGGAGGGGTCTGTGAGTGAGAGGCGGAGCAGAGAGGAGGGAGGCTTGGAGCCAGAGCTTGGCCTGTCTTTACCACTGTGTTGGCTTCTTTGCTGTGTCCCTTCAGGTCACTTTCCCCCCTGTCCTCCATGTTCTTGGGAGGATATCAGTGGATGCCTTCGCCCCCTGGGTTCTGGTTGGATTCAGCCCATGGAGAGACTTGGTAGGAGACTGGGAAAAGGGAAGAGAGGGAAGTCCGAGTTTTTGCTCCACTGACTCCCTCCATGAGAAAGGAGGGGTCCCCATCTTGGGATGGACGTTTTTCCCAGTGGAAAGTCAGGGGCCCTCTAAATCTGGTCAACTCAAAGTGTCCTGTAAAGATCAGGTGGCTGCTGCTTCTCATCATTTGGGGTCTAGAAATTCAAACCCTGGGTTTCTGCACTGTCTCCGGTGAGTCTCCTATAACCACACCTTTGTAAATGTTGCTGTGTAGACAAAGCCTTCTAAAATTGTTCTTTTTCAAATGTGCCATCTATTTCCTGCCAATGCAGGAGACGAAGTTTCTATCCCTGGGTTGGGAAGATTCCCTGGAGAAGGAAATGACAACCCACTCCAGTATTCTTGCCTGGAGAATCCCATGGACAGAGGAGCCTGGTTGGATACAGTCCATGGGGTCACAAAGAGTCAGACACAACTGAGAGACTAAACAGCAAAAACAACTTCCTCTTGTGCATAAATATGACGCTAATGACTTAGCATATAGCGTAGACAGAAGAGAACAATGGGAATTTTTAGTCAGGGTATGGGTTACGTTAACAAGGAATCATTAATCATCCCAGAGTCAGATCCCGTTTATCTTGTTAAGAAAGAAGTGTGTATATCATATATCACAACTTTGTTTTCTAACTATTTGGATAACTGCATTTCAATATAATTTATTTTTTATAACAGTGTATATTTTAAGCTATGCCTTTAAACATACAATTCTTAGAAAAAAGTCTTCAATAAATTTCCAAGAGTTCATGGTACACACATTGTTAAGAACCTCTGCTCATTCATAGACATTCATTCAAGAAAATTTAGCAATGGGTAGATCTCAGGGACATCTCTTTCTAGAAAAAAAAAATCCCCAGTTATTAGAAAGACTGAATAGTTTCTGTATGTGGAGCTTCTGGACTGAAGTTCTTTAGTTCAATGTGCCAGAGAAGGCGATGGCACCCCACTCCAATACTCTTGCCTGGAGAATCACATGGACGGAGGAGCCTGGTAGGCTGAAGTCCATGGGGTCGCACAGAGTCGGACATGACTGAAGCGACTTAGCAGCAGCAGCAGCAGCAGTTCAATGTGCTGACTATATCTAACTTATCTTAAATATTTGATCTAATTCTAACTTTTTCTCTAATTCTTTGTGTGTTTCCTGAAAGTATTTCCTATTTACTGTTTGTTTCTCAAATGTTAAGAGAGAAATTTGTCATTGGTGACCTAATGTTAATTTTCATTAGGTAAACTTAGAAGAGGCTTCGCAGGTGGCACAGCAGTAAGGAACCCGCCTGCCAATGCAGCAGATGCAGGAGACCTGGGTTCCATCCCTGGGTCAGGAAGATCCCCTGGAGGAGGAAATGGCAACCCACTCCAGTACTCTTGCCTGGGAAATCCCATGGAAAGACAAGCCTGGCGGGCTACAGTCCATGGGGTTGCAGAGAGTTGGACACCACTGAGTGACTGAGCAGGCACAGACTTATAAGAAGTAACCCACAACTCGGTGTCTCACTTCTGAAACATCCAATGAGAAGCTGCCAACTTCTTCATGATTGTTTATTTTGGTCCCAATACACTGTCCATGCTTTGGTTGAATATCTTGCCAAATTCCCTCCAATTTATTGCAAAACCAGTTGGCAGAACAATGAGGAAATATGGCTGGGCCAATTTTGGGGCAATTGATGGTACCGCCTCTTTCCCCCACCCTCACTTCCCACTAATCCCTCAAGTTTCTTCCAGATCTCACCGTTCTTGACAGGAATGGAACACCGTGGCATGACTGTAAGCGGGGAAGAAATACAGTCTTCCTCCTGCTCAGCCACCCCCTTCTGCTTCCTATCTTGCCGCAAAACCCACATCCTCCAATTTTTGCTCCTCTCAGTACACAGAAGGGTCAACGTGGCATTGCAACATCCAGAATGCGTCTCGTTTTGGAAACAGGTGATTGTTATCTTCCCAATAAAGGAAGAGGGGATGTCACCCTCTTTCCATCAAGGGGAGTCTTTCACAAAGCAGGGAACCTGGATGACTCGCTGTGTGGCTGATGGAGGTGGGAGGAGTTGTCTTGCAGAGCCTACTGAGGTCAGAACTAGGAAGTGTCTTCAGAGCCTGTCGCCATGCAAAGCCTCTGTGCAGATGTCCATCGTTTTGTAAGACGATGGTGCCTTTCTAACAGACACTGGAGCTCTTTCATATAGGCTCCCTGTACGTCTCATTCCATTTCTAGGACAAAGCAAGGAGCTGAGATTTTTGCTTCCATTTCTGGGCTTCCCTGGTGGCTCAGTCGGTAAAGAATCCACCTGCAATGCAGGAGATGCGGGTATGATCCCTGAATTGGGATCCCCTGGAGAAGGACATGGCAACCTACTCCAGTATTCTTCCCTGAAGAATCCCATGGACAGAGGAGTCTTGTGGGCCACAGCCCACAGGACAGCCAAGAGTCAGACATGCCTGGAGCAACTTGGCACGCACACACCTTAGCATCATGTGGGCTTCCTAGGTGGCACAGTGGTAAAGAATCTGCCTGCCAATGCAGGAGTTGCCAAAGACAAGGGTTAGATCTCTGGTTCAGGAAGAGCCCCTGGAGTAGGAAATGGCAGCCCACTTCCATATGCTTGCCTGGAAAATTTCATGGACAGAGGAGCCTGGTGGGCTACAGTCCATGGGGTCGCAGAGAGTCAGAGACGACTGAGTGACTCAGCACACACACACACACCTTAGCATCATAAATGATGTATAGGGGTTTTAGAGCTGAGGAACAATAGCTTACTACCTCACCCAGGTATGTAGGGCACATTCAGATTACCAGAGGTGCCCCAGTCACCTGAAGGGACGTTTGGTATCAGGAAGTGGCTGATTTTATGTGATGTCTTCAGGTCAGGCAGACATCGGAGTCACTGGGACTTCAGATTTCCTAGGCCCTCTCTTGTTTGTACAGTTCTGTTGCCTGGGGCAGAGAGAGCAGAGGTGGTGTGGGAAGAAGGAGATTGCAGCACCCAGAGCTGTGGGCGGTGGTTCCAGTGCCCCTTGTCCAGCCATGCGGGTACCAGAGACTGGATAGCAGCTGGGCTAACCTGCAGCTGGGAATGAGCTGGGGAGATCTATGGTTTATCCAGGAGTCATGTAGGGATGTGAGAGTTGGACCATAAAGAAGGCTGAGCCCTGAAGAATTGATGCTTTCAAACCGTGGTGCTGGAGAAAGTCCCTTGGACTGCAAGGAGATCCACCCAGTCCATCCTAAAGGAAATCAACCCTGAATGTTCATCGGAAGGACGGATGCTGAAGCTGAAACTCCAATACTTCGGCCACCTGATGGGAAGAGCCTGCTCATTGGAAAAGACCCTGATGCTGGGAAAGATTGAGGGCAGGAGAAGAACGGGCAACAGAGGATGAGATGGTTGGGTGGCATCATCTACTCAGTGGACATGAGTCTGTGCAAACTCCGGGAGATTGAAAAGGGCAGGGAAGCCTGGAGCACTGCAGTTCACGAGGTCACAGAGTTAGACAGGACTGAGCGACTGAACGTAACATAAGGTAAAACGGACAGAATGTCTGAAAGACCGCTCCAGTACCAGTAGAACCATCTGCGTATTGGTCTAGAGAAATGCTCCCACCCACTTATGGCTCTGGTTTCTGAACTGTAAGGATAGAGAGGCTCTTAATAATATAAATCTACAGATGCGTGTGCTCGTCAGATGATTAGGGAGTGTCTACTCTATGCCACCCACCATGTAGGGTCTGAGGATACAAAGATGAACCCGGTAAAGAAGAATCTGCCTCCAGGGGACTCAGGTATTAATAAGTGGGTGCTGTAGAGCATTAGAACCACTTAAAAAAAAATTTCTGACCGAGTGGAAGCACAGTTGAGGGACTGGTAACTTAACTAGGATACATCAGGGACACGCATCTCTAAGTGCTGATATACGGATGGGACCTCCTCGGGCATCAGGGGGGCGGGGGCGGGGAGAGGAAGCAACATGACCACAAGCCCACAGGGATAAAGCGGCCTGGTGCACATGAGAAATCGGGAAGCAGAGCAGAGAAGCTTAGGGTCTTCATCAGAGCAGAAGTTTCAGCCTCCTTCTCTGCCATGCGTCCTACTTAGGAAGCAGCCTGACTGACTCGGGTTTCCGCCTCTCTTTCTTCCTCTGCCCTCTTCTGTTCTCCTCTGATAACAGCAGTCATCATCACAATCCCGGACAGCAACCAAAGGAAGAGGCAAACACAGATTTCAACGCCGTGGGGAGAGTCAGTTCTTGGTTAATTGAGAGCAGACAGCTCCATGAATAGTTCCAGTTTACTTATGAAGGGCAGGACCCAGGACCCTGGGCATCGGCCTGTCTTTCAAGGACCAGTTCCTATTTCCTCGTGGGTTTCCAAGGCAGAGAGGGCCTGTGGGGACTGTTGGCATCGTTGTCACATGTGTGAGAGAGGGAGGGACCCACAGCATCTCGATAGGAGAGGCAGAGCGTGAGACGTGGGTCCTCCAAGGGACCTGGCGGCTGGAGTCCGCTGTTTCCAGGAAACCGTCCTGTGATCGAGGCCACAGGAGCAGCCTTCTCCCAGCCCCCACCTCCCCAGAACCTCTGGCTTCCACCTGACCAACCTTGACCCCCGGCGTGCAAACACTGGTCAGTGTGGGAAAGGCCTCGGGCATCGATCGCTTCCTCCTCGTCACCCCACTGCCCGGTGTCCGCGTTCCCCAAATGGGCCCTGCTTGTTTGGTTGGAGGAGGTCAGAGCCCTGGAGAAGAATGAGAGGAATTCGGCAATGATGGCAGCGGGGGGCTGTGTGGGAAGGGGGAAGGTCCGGAAAGCGGGGAGGCTGGATCGCTCACAGACCACCAACCCGTCACCTCGCCTGTGCCCCCAGTCTGTCTGGGGCGTTTAGAGTGGCAGAAGGCTTGTCATCCTAAGTGCTTGGTGTTTCAAAAAACGATCTATGGAATACGCGTTTTTTTCCCGAAGAGAAAATATTTTTAAAAATATTTTTGAGAGTATTGCTGTTGTACCTCAGGAGCTAGAACCAGTGAAGCAGGGTTGACTGTAATTAGAGGCTCCTGTTTGCTCTGGTACTTTTTCCCCCCTGTATCTCTGTGAACCCCATCAGTCCATCTGAAGCTGTGAAGAGCCCACTGAACCCTAGGCTGGACTTCAGTCCTCATGCGCTTTTACATAGCTCGTGACTGTCTCCAACTCGCTATTGCAAGTCAACTATGCTTCAGTTAAAAAAAAATAAAAGGAAAGAAAAAAGGCCCTGAAGAGTACAGAGAGTACACAGACTACGAGCAGGAGTGCTGAAAACGGCACACTTCCCTGGCCTCTCCTTGGATGGCCCCTGGGTTTGGTGTGTATATAATGCAAGTACGTGCTCAGATTCTTTTCCCTTACAGGTTGTACACAATACCGAGTGGAGTTCCCTGGGCTATACCTTAGGTCCTTGTTGGTAGTCTATTTTCTACAAAGTCGTGTGCATGTGTTAATCCCAACCTCCTAATGTATCCCTCCCCCTTGCTCTCTTTTCTTCTGGACACTTCTCCCCCTCCTCTGAGCAGTATGCTGGCTAATCTAGATCCTTACCTCTATGGGAGAACACAATCAAACTGGTTATCTCGTGGCCGAATGTCAGCACCTCACCCTGCTCTCACTAGCAGCTCTGTTAGCCTTTGGAAATGGAATTCTTGAAGACAAAATACACCTTAGTACACTTTTCCAATAGAGAAGCCCTGTAGGTGGGATAATGTCAGAGGCAAGAAAGTATTTTTGGCTATGGACCTCTTTCATTTCTCTTCAAATTGTTGTGTATATGCAGTCACCTACTCTAAATAGCTGGGCTTCCCTGGTGGCTTAGCAAGAAAGAATCTGCCTGCAATGCAGAAGAGGTGGGTTCGATCCTTGGGTCGGGAAGATCCCGTGGAGAAGAAGGAAATGGCAACCCACTCCAGTATTCTTACCTGGGAAATCCTGTGGACAGAGGAGCTTGGAGGGCTACAGTCCATGGGGTTGCAAAGAGTTGTACGACTGAGCACCTAAACAACAGTAACAACTCTTGAAAGTGAAAGTCGCTCAGTCGTGTCAGACTCTTTGCGACCCCACAGACTATACAGTCCATGGAATCCTCCAGGCCAGAACACTGGAGTGGGTTGCCTTTCCCTTCTCCAAGGAATCTTCCCAACCCAGGGATCAAACTCAGGTCTCCCACATTGCAGGCGGATTCTTTACCATCTGAGCCACAGGGGAAGCCCAAGAATACTGGAGTGGGTAGCCTATCCCTTCTGCAACAGATCTTCCTGACCCAGGAATCGAACTGGAGTCTGCTGCATTGCAGGTAGACTCTTTACCAACTGAGCTATCAGAAAAGCCCACAACAACTACAGCAACTCTTAATACCTACTTTATTGATGCTTATGTTCTGAGCAAATTATTACATAAACTTCCTTGAAAACACACCAGGATATTTAACAGAATGGAGTCCTCGAGATGACATCACATTGGTCTAACTCTAAACCCTTGCATATCTTGGAAAGGATATCTCCTTTGGACTGACTTGGAATGTCCATGATGTAAAGCTGCTAAGCTGAAAACCAGTTGAGTTTCCTGGGATTGAATATGACTTGCCTTCCTGAGGTCTTATTAGCAATCTCCCAGCCCTCTTTGGTACAGAATCTCAGGCTATAGATGAAGTGAATTGCTTTCTGGCTTTGAGCCCAGCAGAAGGGAGGAAGGTAGCACCTTTCTGATTAGGGGATGAAAAGTCTAATGAGGTCCAGGAGCCTGTCTCCCCTCCCCCGACCACAATCTGTTTTCATCACACAATGAACCACAAAGAACCACAACCTGTTTTCATCTCCCCAGACCTCCCCCCATCTTTTATGATTCATTTTAGACAAAGAAAACCACCCTTCGAAAGCTCTGCTCTGTCAGTTTTCCCTGCCTATCACGTGTTAAGATGTGGTACATATACTCCGTGAAACATTTCTCAGTCCTTAAAAAGAACGGATCTGAGTCAGTTCTAGTGAGATGGATGAACCCAGAGTCCGATACACAGAGTGAAGTAAGCCAGAAAGAGAAAAACAAATCCTGTATATTAACACATATATATGGACTCTAGAAAGGTGGTACCCATTTGCAGGGAAGGAATGGAGATGCGGATGTAGAGAACGGACTTGCGGACACAGTTGGGGAGGGAGAGGGTGGGACGAATGGAGAGTGGCATCAGTATATACACAGGACCACGTGTGAAATGGAGAGGTGCTGAGAAGCTGCCGTGCGGCACAGGGAGCTTAGCTCCTTTCTCCGTGATGACCTCGAGGGGTGGGATGGGGGAGGGGCGGGAGACTCAAGGGGGGGATATATGTTTAATTATGGCTGATTTGATTTGTTGTATGGCAGAAACCAACACAACATTGTAAAAATTAAAAAGACAAACAAAATCAACCCTACCAAAAAAATGTTAATAAGATTCTCTTAGGATTGTCATGTTAGGACACTGGTTAATAGAACATATGGTTAGTGAAAACTTAACCATTTTTATTTTTTTTTTTATTTGGGAGTAACACAAATATGGTTCTAATAGTTTCCTAAGACACCCCCAAAGTATTTTCAGCATCAGTAGAGAATGTGAGCAGGTCACACACTTTTCAGACTAAAAACACATTGAATGTCTATTTGCTGGTGTTGGAGTCACACTGCTTGCTTGCTGTGAGAACACGGAAAGTATGTTTCCGGGACTGACAGCAACAGAGCAGTTACTGATGTATTGTAGATGCTTTCCAATTGTCTGTAATTTGTCCTTGTTAAAGACATGCGGCCACTTGAATTCCTTTGGTGATGGTGCTTTAGCAGAGGAGTAATGCACGTCAGAGTTTTGCACAAAAAGCACACCGTATGGGCATCGCCAGTGGCTCCGTGGTAAAGACTCCGCCGGCCGATGCCGGAGACACGGGCTGGATCCCCGACCCGGGAAGACCACAAGCTGAGGAGCAGCTAAGCCTCCTGACAACCGCTGAGCCTCTGCTCTCGAGCCCGGGAGTTGCGACTACTGAGTTCGCGTGCTGCAACTGCGGAGCCCAGGTACCACAGCTACCGAAGCCCGTGTCCCAGAGCCCCAGCTCTGCAAGGAGAGAAGCCGCTGCCACGAGAAGCCGACGCCCAAAGACTAGAGTGCAGCCCCTGCTCACCGCGACTGGAGAAAGCCTGTGTGCTGCAAGGAAGACGGCGCACAGCCTAAAGTAAGTAAACAAGTACATAAAATTATTAAGGGCTTCCCTGGTAGCTCAGTTGGTAAGGAATCCGCCTGCAGTGCAGGAGACCCTGGTTCAATTCCTGGGTCGGGAAGATTCGCTGGAGAAGGGATAGGCTACCCACTCCAGCATTCTTGGGCTTCACTTGTGGCTCAGTAACTCAGTTGGTAAGGAATCCACCTGCAGTGCAGGAGAAGTGAAGTGAAGTCACTCAGTCGTGTCCAACTCTTTGTGACCCCATGGACTGTAGCCTACCAGGCTCCTCAGTCTGTGGGATTTTCCAGGCAAGAGTACTGGAGTGGGTTGCCATTTCCTGGTTCAATTCCTGGGTCGGAAAGATTGGGTGGAGAAGGGATAGGCTACCCATTCCAGCATTCTTGGGCTTCCCTTGTGGCTCAGTTGGTAAAGAATCTGCCCACAATGCGAGAGACCTGGGTTCGATCCCTGGGTTGGGACGATCCCCTAGAGAAGGGAAAGGCTACCCCGTCCAGTATTCTGGCCTGGAGAGTTCCATGGACTGTATATCCGTGAGGTCATAAAAATAAATAAATAAATACATTGAACTATTTTTAAAGTATATGGCAAATAAGCTGTTTCCATGTAATATTTTGTCTAATAGTTAAAGTAATTATGCTCATTATAAAAATTGGGGGAAACTTTGGAAAGTGTGAAGAAGAAAATAAATATCACTCATGATCTCACTGCCTGTTTATAACACTGCTAACTTTGAGATACACCCATGGATACATGAGTATGTATATCACATACATACATGTAAACAAGGACAAGAGAAGAGCTTTGGTAATTTTATTGCATACGATTCTGTTTACTCCTATGAACATCATGCTCTGAGCACTGTCTCCTGTCAGTACAGAATTTTTTATAAACAGTTTTAAGGGTTTGGTGGTAAAGCACTTCGTGGGCACAGCATAATGTTTCTCTCAGGATTATACAAGAAGGCTGTTTTCAATTTTTCGCTATTATAAACAAGCTACAATGAGCATCCTTGTCCCAAGCCTGTAGAATTTGTGAGGATGAAAAGGGATGATCCATGTAAAGTTTCAAATATAAGAGTGATAAACATTCAAAACATTATCCTTTCCAACTCTCTGGTTTCACCTACTTTTCTCCTTCTCTAATTTTAATGTATTTTCCCCCTAAGCAGTGACATTTGATTTTCTTGGGCTTCAGAATCACTGTGGATGATGACTGCAGTCATGAAATTAAAAGACACGTGCTCCTTGGAAGAAAAACTGTGACAAACGTCATGTGCGTACTTGCTAACTTGCTTTGGTTATGTCTGACTCTTTGCAACCCTATGGACTGTAACCCACCAGGCTCCTCTGCCCGTGGGATTCCCCAGGCAAGAATACTGGAGTGGGTTGCCATGCCCTCTTCCAGGGGATCTTCCTGACCCAGGGACTGAACCCACATCTTCTGTGACTCTTGCATTGCAGGTTGATTCTTTACCATTTAGCCATTAGGGGAGCCCAATATTCATGTATGCACACATATATCTGAAAGTCAACAATATTCTAAATGGCTAATAGGTTCATGAGTGATATTTATTTTCTTCTTCACACTTTTCAAGGTTTCCCCCAATTTTTACAATGAGCCTAATTACTTTATCAGGTAGTCAAAATATTTCATGGAAATAGTTTATTTACAATATGCTTTTCATGCATATCTCTGAACACCTATTCTTCCCCATTATAATGCTGTCATCAGTGGGATTCAGCAGTTCACGTAGAGATTTTTTGCTCAGTTATCCCACCCTTGTGAGCCAATCTCCTTGAGTCTGTGCGGTGTTCCAGATCTAGATGTGACTTTCCATTCATCTTTGCAGCTTTGGCCACCTCCCTGCCCAAAGCTCTGGCCCTGGGGCCAAGTCCCTCCGTCTCTTTCCAGCCAACCATTGCTAGCCTCCTTCCTGCATCTTTAGCTGGTGCTGCTGAGTTCTTAGACTGCTCATGGCCAAGCCAGGACAAAACAACAGCCTCTGGCGTCCTTCTGGCCAGTTTGTAGCTACGAGGAGGAGCAGCAGCCACTGGCGGAAAACATGTCAAATAGCCCTGGCTCCTATGGGAATCACAGAGGTAAGCGTTCTCACCCCTTTTAGCCACCTTTCACATTTGATTGATTTTTTTCGATTGGTTGTTTGCCTGACCTGATCAGAGAGTTTGGGCAGTTTCTGTTGACACTTTATTTCACTTTGGGTAAAGTTTAAACATGACTTATCACAACTCTGACACATCTGGAAGGCCATGTTTTGCCCTCCTCCTGTTTTTTTACCTCTTTCAGTTATGAGAATGTACGGTAAAAAAAAAAAAAAAGCATTATATATATGTAGATATTACTTTGCATCTATTTGCAGAAAGGTCTTAGACATTCCGGGTTGTATTCACAGCTAGGTAGTCCTTTTTTTTGCTCAACAGCTAAAACTTTCATATTTATTTCATTTCCCACAGGTGAAAAAGCATCCTTTTCTTGGTGAAGCACCACTGTGGGATTGCAAAGTCCCAGGACCAAGACTTTTTTAACTTTTTATTTTGTATCGGGGTATAGCCGATTCACAAACAATACTGTGATCATTTCAGGTGAATAGTGAAGGGACTCAGCCATACATATACCTGTATCCATTCTCCCCCAAACTCCCCTCCCATTCTGACTGCCTCATAACATCGAGCAGAGTTCCCTGTGCTGTACAGGAGGTCCTTGTTGGTTATCCATTTTAAATATAGCAGTGTGTACATGTCCAAGACTTTTATGTGTCTCTTTCCAGTGAAGTGGCTGAAGGTCTGGAGCTGAAGTTGCAAACGCCATAGCATCCTTGACTCTCAAGTCCAGGTTGATAAAGATCCGAAAGGCCCTCTGGGTCAGCCTTCTGCGTCATGTGGAAGTCCCTGCTACAGACCTTTGTGTGGGAGTCACAGGTCTCTGTACCTGTCTAGCAGAGCCCACTGGGGGCTTAGTCTCTAATTAAAACACCTCTCTCACACTAAATCGGAGAAGGTGATGGCACCCCACTCCAGTACTCTTGCTTGGAAAACCCATGGATGGAGGAGCCTGGTGGGCTGCAGTCCGTGGGGTCGCTAAGAGTCGGACACGACTGAGCGACTTCACTTTCACTTTTCACTTTCATGCATTGGAGAAGGAAATGGCAACCCACTCCAGTGTTCTTTCCTGGAGAATCCCAGGGACGGTGGAGCCTGGTGGGCTGCCAACTATGGGGTCACACAGAGTCGGACACGACTGAAGTGACTTAGCAGCAGCTCACACTAAATGGGATATTATCTCCAGTTTCTTCTTCTCCCTACTTGTTCAGCCAGGTACGCTGCCAGGCTCATGGGATGTCAAGTCAAGTCAATTTCAGGATTTGTTCTTCTTTATTGTTTAACGTTTAGTGTGCATAGTATTAGTTGCTCAGTCGTGTCCAACTCTTTGTGACCCCATGGACTGTAGCCCGCCAGGCCCCTCTGTCCATGGACTTCTCAGGCAAGAATAGTGCAGTGGGCTGCCATTTCCTTCTCCAGGGGATCTTCCCAACCCAGGGATCAAACCCAGGTCTCCTGCATTGCAGGCAGATTCTTTACCATCTGAGCCACCAAGGAAGGCCCCCCAATAAATAAAGAAATAAATGTTTTTAAAAATATTTTTTAATTGGAGGATAACTGCTTTACAACACTTCTGCGGTATAACAGCTGCGTTACTTCTGTGGTATCACACCGTGAAACAGCTCTATGTATGCCTATATCCCCTCCCTCCAGAGCCTCCCCTCCTTCCCCCTACCCACCCCTCCCCCTTCCCATCCCCTCCCCCGATCCCCCCAGGTCGTCACAGAGCACTGAGCTGAGCTCCCCCTGTTACACAGCAGCCTCCCGCCAGCCATCTATTTCCCACAAGGTGATGTACACGTCAGTGCCATTCTCTCAGTGCGCCCCGCTCTCTCTCGGGATCTGTCTTTAGAGCGCTGAGCGGAGCAAGGGCAATGGTACAGAGCGTGATGCACAACATTCCCGGGGGACACAGGTGGACGAGGGCTCAGAGCTGCTCAGGAAGGTGAGGCAAGGCCGTGCAGGTGATGTGACCTCAGCAGAGAGCCTGCAGCGGGTTCAGACTCCATCAGGCGGAGGAAGTGGCGGGCACGTTACGCGTAGGACGGAAACAATCTTCCCAGACCAGAGGCGTCCGCGGCAAAGCACGCCGGACACGGAGCAGGGTGAAGAGGGCCGGGTGGCTCTGGGAAGGTGGGCTGGAGCAAGGTCGACGCGGACCTTGGGCGCTGTGCCGATGGGCTTGGAATTTAGGCCGCGGAGAAGAGCAGCCATTCAAGTGAGGAATGTATGGGCATTTCAGCATCACAGAAGCAGGATAACAGGCAATCTGAGTCCGCACTGAATTCAGGAAACACTTGGAGGCACGGGAACCACATTCAAAATCTGGTAGTAATCTACAATCATCTTGTGATAATCTATCATGGAAAAGAATCTGAAAAGAATACATGTATCTTCTTCATACATATAATATATAACATATAATATATTATATAATGGAATCCCTTGGCTCTACACCTGAAACTAACCTATCTGGGTGAATCAACTAGGCTTCAGTAAAAATAAATACAGAAAAAAAAAAAAAAAGACATATTTGGAGACAGGATCACAGAACAGAGTGCCTGCTGTACACGGAAGGTGCTGAGGACAAGGCTCCGGAGTCTGTGGCGTCCTGAGAGCATCCTTCTCCTGCTTCTGCAGGAGCCCCCTCCTATCTGGCGCTTACTCAGCTCATCACGCACCACAGGTGCTCCACGCCTTCACCGTCCTCATCGGCTCCTTAAAGACACAGCGGTTTGCAGGGGCCCTTGTTTTTTTTTAACTTTACATTTTATTTCTTGATTGGCCGGGCTGGGTCTCTGTTGCTGCACAGTTTTTCCCCTAGTCGCGGCGAGCAGCGGCTGCCCTCCGGTCTCCGGGGCTTCTCACCGCCGCGGCTTCTCTTGTTGCGGAGCACGGGCTCTAGAGTGCAGGCTCAGGAGTTGTGGTGCATGGGCTTAGCTCCCCCTCTGCATGTGGGATCTTCCTGGACTGGGAATTGCAGCCGTGTTTCCACTGGCAAGTGGATTCTTCACCACCGAACTACTTAGGAAGCCCTGGTGAAGTGCCTGGTGAGGAGCTCAGTCGTATCTGACTCTTTCTGACCCCTTGGACTGTACCCCACCAGGCTCCTCTGTCCACGGGATTCTCCGGGCTCTAGAATACTGGAGTGGGTTGCCACGCCCTTCTCCAGGGGATCTTCCCAACCCAGGGACCAAACCTGGGTCTCCCACATTGCAGGCAGATTCTTTACCGTCTGAGCCGCCAGGAAAGCCCCAGGAAACCCTGGGACCCCTCTTAAACGTGGTCCCCAGAGTCAGAAAGATGCAACGCA
Source organism: Bos mutus (assembly GCF_027580195.1). Classification (NCBI taxonomy): domain Eukaryota; kingdom Metazoa; phylum Chordata; class Mammalia; order Artiodactyla; family Bovidae; genus Bos; species Bos mutus. The sequence goes on along the minus strand of NC_091635.1, from coordinate 4,421,880 downwards.
AGATACACAACCAGCAGAGGCTATAGTCTCCTGTTACATAAACAGGAAACAACTTCTCCTTTCAATATCGCATCTTTTCCCTCCCTCTCTCCTGCTCAGGGAGAACCTTCCTCCTTAAATCTCTGTCTGTTCATTAACACAATCTGTTGAACAGAGCACACATTCGTTTAAAGGAAAAGTGGATAAAGGGATTTTTGAACATTCATTCGTCTGCTCAGTAAAAACTTATAACCTGCCAGGCATCATAAGCATTATAATTCAACACTGGGGACCAGACTCGCTGCTGGATCCATGGGATGTAGTGATGGGTAAAGTCTGGGGTTTGCCTTTAAACCTGTCTAAATACCTACATATATATATATATATATATATATATATATATAATATAAATATATCTAAGTATCCAAATACGTGTGTGCACGCTCAGTTCCTCAGTCGTGTCCTATTCTCTGTGACCACGTGGACTATAGCCCGCCAGGCTCCTCTGTTTATGGAATTTTCCAGGTAAGAATACTGGAGCAGGTTGCCATTTCCTCCTCAAGGGGATCTTCTCGACCCAGGAATCGAACCTGAGTCTCTTGCAGTCCTGCACTGGCAGGATGATTCTTTACCACTGTGCCACCTGGGATGTCCCCACCTAAATATATAAAAATATTTCAAAATATATAAACATGTCTAGAACAAGTGTTCACTAACATAGAGCTTATAGTTTAGAAGGCAAAGAATGGCAGCCACCCTTTCATCTGTGTTGTGATGGTAACATGCGACATGCACTGACTGGATAGTTTCTCTGTGCAGGTACCTTCTAAGCGCTTGGCACAAATTAACTCACTTGGTCCTCATGATCACACTGTGAGGTGGAGACTGAGGCACAGCTGCTGAAGGTCAAACAACTAAGAATAAGAGGGAGCTAGCATCCAAACACAAGCATTTTGTCTCCTGGGCCTGCACCCTTGACCCACGTGGTGTGGTGGTTGTTCAGTCACTAGTCGAGTCCAGCTCTTTTCGACCTCATGGACTGTAGCATGCCAGGCTCCCCTGTCCTCCATTATCTCTCAGAATTTGCTCAATTTCATGTCCACTGAGCCAGTGACACCATCCAACCATCTCATCCTCTGCTTCCCCCTTCTCCTCCTGCCCTCAATCTTTCCCAGCATCAGGGTCTTTTTCCAAAGAGTCGGCTCTTTGCATCAGGTGGCCAAAGTATTGGAGCTTCAGCTTCAGTGTCAGTCCTTCCAATGAATATTCAGGACTGATTTTCTTTAGGATGGACTGGTTGGATCTCCTTGCAGTCCAAGGGACTCTCAAGAGTCTTCTCCAGCACCACAATTTGAGAGCATCAGTTCTTCGGCGCTCAGGCTTCTTTATGGTCCAACTCTCACATCTGTACGTGACTACAGGAAAAACCATACCTTTGACTATACAAATTTGTGTTGTGATATCTTGCAAATTACTAAAATAAAAGGCAGGGAGAGAGAGAAATGTGGTGAGAGAGAAAGTCCAGAGTCCTGTGCCTGGCAAAGGTGGCCTGTCCGGATCCCTTTGTCAATGAGTCATCCCTGGCGTGGGCTTCTCTCGGGCACACTTCCGGGTGCAGCTGCCTTAACTTACAGTGGGAGGGCTCACACCCAGCTGGACCCTGGTGTGAAAGTAATCATGCTCTAGGCGTTTTGCTTTTAGCACGTGACAATAAAAAAAAATCGATGGATTATAATTATAGGACCTTGAAGTTGAGCACTGCCCAGACTGTAATGAAAATTCATTTATGGTATGACGACCACAGGTTAACAGTTTATCTCTCCCCAAACAGCACGGTGGTTTATCATGTTGCTGTTCAGTGCCTCTTATGGAAGGGACCAGATCACATGCTTAGGTTGCCACAGTGATTAATAGCCTGGTTTTATAATAAAGGAAAATCAATTTCATTGACTCCTCGTGTTGGCTTAATGAGGTTAGATCAGCAAACACTGAGCTTGGGAAACAGTTGTTGGTCAACAGCCTCCGAGTGCTGACAGAGGCTCTCGAAGGGTTGAACTCAGAGTGAAAACTCAGCACTTTGCCTGCAGGTGTGTGGGAAGAACCCAAGGTTTGGTCTGGGAACTGGCTTTCAAGAGGGTTTGGCAACTGGCTTTCAAGAGGGCAGGAGCTCTCGGAGACTTTCCGGGAGGTCCAGTGGTTAAGACTCCATGCTTTCAATGTGGGGAGCGAGGGTTTGATCCCTGGTTGGTGAACTAAGATCCCACATGCCACACAGCACGGCCAAAGAAAAAGCGGGCAAGAGTTCTAAAATGCAGCTGAACTTGCATAGAGCTTTTGCACCTTAGCGGAGCAGGGAAAAATAAATGAAACAAAACAAAAACACAATTTTAAAAAAGCGTCTTTTAAAGCTGGTAGTCCCTGTCATTTCCCCATGCAGCGTTGGCTTTAAATTTTAGGAGAAGGGGTGGGCAGCAATGCACAGAAGGGAGTGGATGACCGAACACCATAGTGATCTTCCCGAAGAAAGCATCTTGCTTCCTTCCGACTGACGTGGGTTGGGGTGTGGGGAGTTGCCCTGTCACAGTGGGAGTGACTCCCTGCCTTCTGCACTCTGACATATTGCAAGAGCCTGCTGCATTGCCTGAGCTGGGTTCATGGCCAGGGGAGAGCATTAAAAGTTCCCTCTGCCCTTGTACCCTGGTTTAACTCTGACTGAGAAGATCCCTCTGAATATCTCTCAGGCATTGGGCTTCCCTGGTGGCTTGGTGGTAAAGAATCCACCTGCCATTGCAGGAGATGCGCGTTCGATCCCTGGTCCGGGAAGATCCCCTGGAGAAGGGAATGGCAACCCACTCCAGTATTCTTGCCTGGAGAACCGTGAAGCCTGGTGGGCTACAGTCCACGGGGTCACAAAGAGTCTGAAATGGCTTAGCGACTGAACAACAACGATTTGCCGGTGGGGACAGACCATCCGGAACTCCCTCTCCTTTGGGTGAAGCCTCGTGCCTGAGAGCCTCATGGAGCTGTTTCACCTGCCTCCCTGGATGTGCACAGTTGATGAGCATACCATGCCCTACAGACTACAGTAATCACCTGGATGGAGGTGCTGAGGCAGAGAAAAGCGGCACTGGAGAGAAGCTTCGGGTGATGTCCATTTCTTGCTTTCTCTATTTCAGAGCCAATCGTGCCTGGCCTTTTGGAATGCAGCCATCATCCCTAAGGAAAAAATTACGGCTGAACTGTGAAGGCTTCCTGTCCTGGTGCGTCCATTCTGTGCTTTGTTTCGTGTTTCTAACTTTGTCCTTTGGGTTAAAAACATGTTGTCTTAACAACAACAACAACAACAATAAAACCCAAAGGTTTTAGTTCTCACTTCAGAAGATAGACATTTCTTGGCTTCTAAGCAGAAGGGGGACCACAGAGATAAGGAAGCGCTTTATAACAGGGGTCACAATGCCTTGCTGGCTGCACTGTATCAGTCAGGGCTGTCAGGATACGGTGACAAACAACCCTCAGGTATTTTTTAATCTTTTAGTGTAAAACAGAAACACTAGCTGATTCACTTCATTGTACAGCAGAAACTAACATTGTATAGCAATTATGAGTGAAAAAAAGTGAAAGTGAAGTCGCTCAGTCGTGTCCGACTCTTTGCAACCCCATAGACTGTAGCCTACCAGGCTCCTCTGTCCATGGGATTTTCCAGGCAATAGTACTGGAGTGGATTGCCATTTCCTTCTCCAGGGGATCTTCCCAACCCAGGGCTTGAACCTGGGTCTCCCGCATTGTAGACAGATGCTTTACTGTCTGATCCACCAGGGAAGTTATACTCTAGCAATATAGAGTAATTTATAGTAATTTTTTTTCTATTAGAGTATAATATAGCAATTATACTCTAATATAAAAAAAAGAACAAGCTGAGTTTCAGGAAATCAAAAACACTGATACAGAAGCTCCCATGAAACAAATATTTATCATATTATTATAAAGCTAACATCCTTCTAACCAGCACTCAAGTTAGGAAATGGAGCTCAGACAGACATCCCGGAAGTCCCTTCCTACGTCCTGACCTCCTTCTCTCCGCAAACTAGCCATCTTATTTGCTTTCAAAGGAATAAACCCCGAACTTTAATGAATTAAAATAATGAACATTGATTTCTTATTCATTAGTTGTTCAGTCAGTCCAGTTCAGTCGCTCAGCTGCGTCTGACTCTTAGCGACCCCATGGACTGCAGCACGCCAGGCCTCCCTGACCATCACCAACTCCCAGAGTTTACTCAAACTCATGTCCATTGAGTCGGTGATGCCATCCAACCATCTCATCCTCTGTCGTCCCCTTCTCCTCCCACCTTCAACCTTTCCCAGCATCAGGATCTTTTCCAATGAGTCAGTTCTTTGCATCAGGTGGCCAAAGTATTGGAGCTTCAGCTTCAGCATCAGTCCTTCCAATGAATATTCAAGGTTGATTTCCTTTAGGAATTCTTGGTTTGATTGCCTTGCAGTCCAAGGGACTCTCAAGAGTTTTCTCCAACACAGTAATTCAAAAGCATCAATTCTTGGGCACTCAGCTGCATGGTCCAACTCTCACATCCATACATGACTACTGGAAATCCATAGCTTTGACTACACAGACCTTTATCAGCTAAGCGATGTGTATCACTGTCACTAGAAGATGCTCCCTTGTCTTTGAACGTTTATTCTGGGACTCAGACTGACAGAACTTTCTGGAACGTTACCATGAGGTGGGCAGAGGATACAGTGCATTCAGGGGAGAGGCACATGGGCTCAGTTTGAGCCCTGTTATCTTTTTCCATAACTCACTGACCAGTGCTGGTCAGGAGGCCCTATCCAACCTGAGCCCAGGAAATGTAATCCCACCTTGCGCCCAGAAGGGGGCGCTGGGGAGGGAGCAGGACTATTTGGCAAACGCCATTGGACTCGGGGTCATTTGCTAGTTCTACCAGGGGCTAGCCGCGTGTTTCGGGGGAGCAGCTTTTTAAATTGTTGCTCATTTATCAAATGAGGGACATTTGTAAGGTTCTTGTGAGGATGAAATGAAGTAATGCTTTGAAGTCTTAAGACAGTGCCTGGCAAACATAGGCTTAACTCAGGAGCTTATTATGAAACCTGTTTAAACATCCCATGGACAGAGGAGCCTGGCGGGCTGCTGTCCACGGGGTCGCTAAAGAGTCGGACACGGCTTAGCGACTAAGGAACACTTCAGATAAGACGTTCAAGATTGAGAAAGGCTCCCTCCAGGCTCTGTCTGAGGCGGGGCGGGGAAAAGGACCGGAGGACCTTGGTGGCTTAGGTTTCTCTAACCCTGTGTGTGAACACGGAGGAACGGAGCCATGGACCGACTCTGGAAGCACCTTGGAGTCTGTCTGTCTTCTGCTTCGTGACCTGCTTGAGGCGGGGATGGAGGAAGAGGCAGAATGGAGAGACGAGACACCTCCATCTCTAGGTTCCTCTGGGGTTTCTCTTTTGTTGTTATTGCTTCAGGATGTTGATCTTTCCCCCCACTTTTTTTTTTTTTTTTTTTGGATGACAAGCAAGTGATTCATGTTCAGGGCAGGGGGCCCATCCCCGCCTTCACTGACGGCAAAACTGTCAAAAAGCCCATCCCTGTAAACACTAAACCAGCAGAGCAGACCAAACCTCCATATGGAAAATCAAAGTGAGTTATCTGGCAGGGAGTCGCAAAGGTGGTTTGAATCAGAGGCAGAGACAGCCGTGGATATTGGGGTGGGGGCTTGGGGCGGGGGGCTGTCTGCACCCTCGTGCCAAGATGGCTGGGAACCTGGGCCAGTGAATTTCCACTCGCTGGGGAAGGCAGGCCCCATCTGCCCTGGAAGCCAGATCACGGCAGGTCTCTGGTTTAGATTCGGCTCATCGGAGGGTCCTCCGAGCTAACTGGGGGTGGGGGAAAGCCAGGCCGTCCTTTCTTTCCTGCTTAATAACAACAAGGGGAATTGCGCACAGCTCTGGACTTTATTAGCGGGGGAATTTGACATTGTTTTGTTGGACAGAGGCTCGTCCAGGGAGCTAATCTCTCACACCTGTTTGGCCTTGTTGAGGCTCCAAGGGGCCCTGGCCTGCTAGCTGTTGGTTACCGCGGAGACAGACAGGAGGGAAGGAATGGAGGGGAGCAAGGATAGGGATTTCCCTCCTCAGTCCTAATTCTAGCAGTCTAGTGCTGAGGAGGGTACACATGCCAGCCACAGAGTTAGTAGGTGGGATGTTTGCATTTGGATTAGATCCACCCAGCAGGATCCTTTCCCTAAATACTTACTGAGCACCTACACAATGGGCAAGGCTCTGTCCTGTGCTAGCAGTCAGACAGGCAGGCAGAGCGCCTGCCCTTTGGGAATTTACATGTGGGTCATCGCAATGGCACCCCACTCCAGTACTCTTGCCTGGAAACTCCCATGGATGGAGGAGCCTGGTGGGCTGCAGTTAGTCCATGGGGTCTCGAAGAGTCGGACACGACTGAGCAACTTCACTTTCACTTTTTACTTTCATGCATTGGAGAAGGAAATAGCAACCCACTCCAGTGTTCTTGCCTGGAGAATCCCAGGGACGGGGGAGCCTGGTGGGCTGCCGTCTATGGGGTTGCAGAGTTGGACACGACTGAAGCGACTTAGCAGCAGCAGCAGCACCATCTCATGAGCCTGGTGGGCTACAGTCCATGGGGGTCGCAGAGAGTCGGACATGACTGAGCCCAAGGAGCAGCCTCCCAAGAAAGACTTCCCTGGTGGCTCAGATGGTAAAGAACTTGCCTGCAATACAGGAGATGCGGGTTCGATCCCTGGGTCGGGAAGATGCCCTGGAGATGGGAATGGATACCCACGCCAGTATTCTTGCCTGGAGAATCCCATGGACAGGGGAGTCTGGTGGGCTACAGTCCATTGAGTTGCAAGAGTAGGACTTGATTGAGTGACTAAACAACAACCACCTCCCAGGAAAAAACTGGCCCAGCTCTCGTGGTTCTGGAAAAGGCACTTAGAGGTAGAAGGGGCGCCTCTGAGCATTCCCGCTGACTCCCTGCCTGTGTTTCTCTTTCACTGGAGCAGCTTCTAACATCAGAGGCTGTTTCCTAAGCCTGGAGTCCCTAGGCCTTTATCCTTGGGGGACAACTCTAGCCTTGCTAGTGGTCCTAAAATAATGGTCAACGGGACCTTTAGGAATTCTTCAGAGGATACATGTGGGCATAGATTCCTGCAGGAGAATGGCAAGTCCTTCACTGTGGGACTTGCCAAAGGAATGGGATGAACAGAGGGCAAACCCAGGGACTTTTGGTTGCCTGTCACACACATTCTGGTCTTCCCTGCTGGCTTAGAAGTAAAGAATCCACCTGCCAATGCAGGAGACACAGGAGATGCTGGTTCCATCCCTGGGTCAGGAAGATTCCCCTGGAGGAGGGCGTGGCAACCCACTCCAGTATTCTTGCCTAGAGAATCCCATGGATGGAGGAGCCTGGCAGGCTACAGTCCATGGGGTCACAGGGTCAGACATGACTGAAGTGACTGAGCATACACACACATTCCCCCTTGCTTTTTTTTTTTTTTTTTTTTTGCTTTAAAAATTGTTTATAAGCTTTTACTTGCAAATAGGGTTATATAAATAAGAACAATAATTGATAATCACTAATTCTTTTAAGAATCACTGAGTTTTTTGTTGAGTAAATAAAGCATTAGGACATTTTCTACAATGGAGGGTCAGGGTTTCTTTCCAATTTATAGGCAGAGGCTTGTCGTCTATGTTACATTCTTCTTCCAAATATGTTAATCACCCCCAACCATGCAGGTGTTATTATTACAATCCCCCTTCTCATTTCAAGGGTGCTGGCAAAGGAGCCTGTTAATGCCGGCTGACTGTTCCAGAGGGTAGTAAACAGATGCTGACTCTCAGGGATAGCGGAGGGAGGTGTCCACACAGTGATCAGTCTCTTGACTCGAAGTGACTGATCTGAATCTCAGCAGGGCCAGCTGAGTGGAGCCCGGGACCAACTGCAAGATGAAAATGGGAGGCCCGGACCCACAGGGGACACAAAACCTCCGTTCTAGGACATGATTCACGGCTGGATCGGTGTGTGCAGGAGGGGCCCCTCCTTCCCCCTAGATGGGATGGCTACGGCTCCCTTCTCCGGAGGAACCCAGGGTGTTCACCTGACCCTGCTCCTCCGTGTGCTTGTGCCACATGCGTCTGCAGGACCAAAGGGCTGCCCCAGGGGATGGGCAGTGGTCAGGGGCAGGGCTGGCAAACGGGAGGACACGCAGGTCTGGAGCACCAGCGGCGGACACATCCCGGGGCAGGGGCAGGAGGCAGGAAGAGGCTGGACCACACAGAGAAGTGGCCCCAAGCCCCTGGGAAATGCTCCATCCGACCTAACTTAAAAAACACGCATTCAAAGGCAAATTTACCAAGCACTTTAAGACAGCCTCTGCAGTGCACTAACCCCAAGCAGCGGCCCTTGGGGTCCCCTTAGGCGACTGAGCGGGTTGCATGCCTGGGAAGCCAGCGCTGACTGTTCGCTCTATCACGTCCAAGCAGTAAAAGCTTGAGAATGTTACTTGGCCTCTTGAAGCAAGAATCTCTTCATCACCGAAGTCGTGATTGATGAGAGAACTTATCTCAGAGGGAGGTTGTGAAACATTAAAAATGATAATACATTTGAAGGGCTCAGAGCAGTGTGTGGCACGTAGCCAGCACTCTTAGCCATTATTACGATTACAGATCCACCTGCTTGCTGTCCTATAGTATGATATGTGGTTGCCGTTTTGTTTTTTCCACCTATTTATGGTTCTACTGAAAGGTCCTTAGTCTTTCATTTGTGATTTTGTTGCCAGTGGCAACAAGATTTCATGGTATTTGATTTCAAGGTATTTAGCCAAGCTTCAGGAGACCTCCGGGCTTCCCTGGTGGCTCAATGGTAAAGAATCTGCCTGCAATGCAGGAGACCTGAAGATCCCCTGGAGAAGAAAACAGCTACCCACCCAGTATCCTTGCTTGGAAAATCCCATGGATAGAGGAGCCTGGTGGACTACAGTCCATGGGGTCACAAAGAGTTGGACATGACTGAGTTGCGCTTCACTTTCAGGAGACCTACACGGAAGATGACAGAACCCTCTGTCCCTGACCCCACACTCTCTGATATTCACACACATACACACAGCACTCACACATAGACAGACAGTAATAGGCACACACACAACACATTCCTGCTGCTGCTGCTGCTGCTAAGTCACTTCAGTCGTGTCCGACTCTGTGCCACCCCATAGATGGCAGCCCACCAGGCCCCACCGTCTCTGGGATTCTCCAGGCAAGAACACTGGAGTGGGTTGCCATTTCCTCCTCCAATGCATGAAAGTGAAAAGTGAAAGTGAAGTCGCCCAGTCATGTCCGACTCTTAGCAACCCCATGGACTGCAGCCCACCAGGCTCCTCCGTCCATGGGATTTTCCAGGCAAGAGGTGGGGTGCCATTGCCTTCTCTGAAACACATCCCTAGACACACACAAGTACACACACCACCCTCAGTAACATTAATTGTTAGGGTGGAGTTTTTCAAAAAGCTCTTTGAGGAGACTAGGATGATGGTTTCAGAGTCTCTGTGAGCAGACAGCTGTTCTAACCATTAAGTGGCATGCTATCCCTATAGAAGCTTGCTTTTGGGTTGGAATTATATTTTTCTATTTCAGATAGGTTTTTGCTTGAAAATAAAAAATAAAGGGGTCTGCAATTAAAAAAAAAAAAAAAAAGTGAAAACCAGAGCTCTGATGCTTGGTGCTGTAGGACCTGGACTCTGCAGCCACCTGTCTCCTGGGCCGGGTGGATTCTCCGGTCAGAGGTTGCTGACCCTGGGGAGCGGCCGCTCTCGTGGGCTGACGGGCAGATCCAAAGCTGGACTCTGAGATCTCAGTTTCTTGTCTGAGGAGATGCAGACACGAGGTGTGGCTGAGTCGACAGCAGGATTTCCAGATTCCTAAGTGCCTTCCTTTCCTGCTGCACTGCCTGGTTGCTGACACTCACCTTCAAGAGGGACGTAGCTTTGCGGTGGAGCTGCTCCAAAGTGGCTGAGGAACTCTGAGCTGGGCATCAGAAGACCTGTGTTCTTAGGGTCACATCTTAGCCACCCGCGGTTGCGTGACGTATGCGAACTACATATACCTTCTGAGCCTTGACATGCTCCTCCGCTAGGTGGGCGCCCTCTGTCTCGCCTTTTTCACAAAGCCCTTATGAGGCTCCCATGACCCGTCTGTGCCAAAGTCCTTGTGGAAACCATAAGACACTCCCCAGAGGTCTGACAATGCTAAGAGTGGGCTCTTGCGCCCTTTGTCCTCAACGAGCCTTGCTCTTGGTGGCCCCAATGAAAGCGTAGGGTAGCTAGCAGTAACTCGTACTGGATCATTTTTCTAGCAATAGCTTCCTTTCACTTTTTTTCCATCTGCCTCCATTAAACCAAAGTTAACAGATATGTATGCAGACATACACATATTCACTTAAATTGATTCATTATCATCCCATATGTCATAAAAGCTTCCCTAATGGGTCAGAGGTAGAGAATCAGCCTGCAATGCAGGAGACATGGGTTTGATCCCTGGGTCTGGAAGATCCCCTGGAGTAGGAAGTGGCAACTCTCTCCAGTATTCTGTCCTGTCCTATGGACAGAGGATCCTTGTGGGTTACAGCCTGTAGGGCCACAGAGAGTCCTACATGAACACACGTCATTTAAATTACCCCCTTACATGGAGGTATGCTATTGGATAGTAATGTACTGGTTATTTAAGCACCAGCTCTCTCAAGAAAATATATTCATGTTTATAAATACATATGTTGATTATAATTCTTATTCATATAAGGGAGGTACAACATACAATTTGCAAATACTTATAAAATATGAAATACCCTTCATCGTAAATTCCACATAACTAATTGACTCTTGAAAAACATTTCACTAAGTTCTCTTTTGCAGTTGGCAAAGGAGTATAATTCCAATAGGAACACTGGTCGATATTTTAATTTTTATTAAGGAATAAGTTGAAAGAAGATATATTTTGGAAGCTCACTTCTTAGTCAATAATGTGATTACTTCATGGGCTCAGAAGATGGTTTTTTGAGAAGAACATATCCTTGGTACATATTTGTTGGCTACTCACAAAGGAATAACTAAAGGTGTGATGTATTTTTACATTTGATATGCATTATTAACCTTTCCTTCATTACTTTTAAGTCTATACAGTCACAAAGCTGATTTGTAGTATTTTTAGATTTCCATGGTGTTCAAGTTCCTACCATGGCTAACTCAGCTAAAAATGTGATATCACTGAACACAGAGTCAGAGATAGATGTGTAGCAATCAGTCACTGAACAGCATTTCCACCATATGAACATGCTGTTTTTGTTCAGTGGCTAACTCATGTCTGATGCTTCGCGACCCCATGGACTGTAGCCCACCAGACTCCTCTGTCCATGGGATTTTCCAGGGAATACTGGAGTGGGTTGTCATTTCCTTCTCCAGGGGTCTTCCCAACCCAGGGATCGAACCTGTGTCTCCTGCTTTGGCAGATGGATTCTTTACCACTGAGCCACCAGGGAAACTCCAATAAGGATACAAGAGATACAGATAACCTCAAGGATACAGACGAAGGAGAAACACTGCCAGGTAGTAAGGAGTGGTGAGCTTATTCGCTTTTGTTTTTGATGTAACTTATTTAATTGTAAGTCTGTAGAATTTGACTTTTAATAGCAGCTACGTTTAACAAGGGCTTCCCTGATAGCTCCATTGGTAAAGAATCTGCCTGCAACGTGGGAGACCCTGGTTCAATTCCTGTGTCAGGAAGATCCCCTGGAGAAGGGATAGGCTACCCACTCCAGTATTCTTGGGCTTCCCTTGTGGCTCAGCTGTTAAAGAATCTGCCTGTAATGCAGGAGACCTGGGTTGGGAAGATCCCCTGGAGAAAGGAAATGACAACCCACTCTAGTATTCCCTGGAAAATCCCATGGCCTGGAGAATTCCATGGACTGTATGGTTAATGGGGTCACAAAGAGCTGGACACGACTGAGTGACTTTCAATTTCATGTTCAACAACCGACTTACGGGACTCACACAGATTGAACAGTTGGTCCCCATGAGTGGGTATCGGCTGGCTCCTGCATGTGACTGCGTGTTTTTCTCTTCCTTGTGAATCTGGAATTTTTCAACATTCCAAAAGCATTACTTAAATGTACTAGATGCTAGGGATTCAGATGTACGGTCCTGTTCTCATGGAGTTTACAGTCTTCTTGAAAAAGCAAATACACAGAGGAGTGATTTAGAGCCATTTTCCAAGTGTGTACTTCCAAAAATTCTAATTATTTTTTATTTATATTGGGGAATAGTTAATTTACAATGTTGTGTTAGTGTAGAGCAAAGTGGTTCAGATATACATATACATGACTACAAGGATATTGAACCAGTCAATCCCAAAGGAAATCAACCCTGGATATTCATTGGAAGGACTGATGCTGAAGCTGAAGCTCCAGTACTTTGGCCACCTGATGTGAAGAACTGACTCACTGGAAAAGACCCTGATGCTGGGAAAGATTGAAGGCAGGAGAAGAAGGGAACGACAGAGGATGAGATGGTTGGATGGCATCACTGACTCGATGCACATGAGTTTGACCGAACTCAGGGAGACAGTGAAGGACAGGGAAACCTGGAGTACTGCAGGCCATGGGGTCGCAGAGTCAGACACGACTTAGTGACTGAGCAAGAAAAGCCTTTTTCCATGTAGGTTATCACAGAATACTGAGTAGAGGTCCCTGTGCTATATAGTAGGTCCTTGTTGATTATCTACCTCATATGCATCTGTTAATTCCAAACTCCCTTCCCCTTTGGTAACCATAAATTTGTTTTCTTTATGAGTCTGTTTCTGTTTTGTAAACAAGTTCATTTGTATCATCTTTTTAGATTCAACATGTAAATGGTATCTTCTGTCTGATTTACTTCACTTAGTGTGATCATCTCTAGATCCACCCATGTTATTGCAAATGACATGATTCCATTCTTTTTTATGGGCAATGATTTTTTCGAATTACAGATAGAAAAATCCTGTTTGACGTGCTTATTTATCCCACTATTTTCCAGTTACGTTGTAGGCTTGGCTTTTTCTCTTTGGTCTCCAGGCTTCTGGCTAAAAATTTATTCTCTCAAAGGAGAACTTTGGGTAAGGCCCTGGAGCTAACAACCATGAGGCATTGTCTTTAAGTTGGCCTTTGAAGTCTGACTATTCCAAGCAGGGCACCGTCCCATTTAGAGGAGCGGTCCTCTGAACACCTTGTGATTTGTTTAAACTGCACGAACCCCCTTCCTTTTTATCCTCAGAACGTATCCGGAAGACTTGCACCCTCTTCCATGGGCAAGTGCAAATTCTGGATCCCAACCGGAAATAAACATAGGGAGAAAAATTACACACACACAAAATTACTTCCCCTCCGTTTAGAATAGAACAGGGATCATGCTGAGAGGGCTTCCTCATTTTGTGGATTCCCTTCGAATCAGGGGCTTTCCAAGGCACAGTGACACCTCCGCTTGTGTAAGGAGCCGAGCACTCTGGTCATTCTGCTCAGGGATGAAGGCACATACACTAAGGCGCACACTCACACACGCCGAGAGACAGGCTCTCATCACACAGGAGAAGAGGCGCTTCATCCAAAACGGGGCAGTGAGTCCTCTGTCATCATTGGTAATAACTCCTGAAATGGCTTGGCAAACTTTCATTACGCCAGGGCTTTATTTTCAGCCCCTGTTATCTTTTGAAGTCCTGGAGGGAGGGGGAGGGGGTCACCCTGCCGCCCGGGGCTTTTTCTAAAGAGCCTTTGTCTCTCTGCCCAGGTATTAAGTTGGTGGCGCAACCTTCCTAGGTATATTCGGTTCGTTTTTCTGCCTCCCCCCGCCACCCCCCCAGCAACACCGTGCCAGGGCTGAATGTGAGCCTGTGTTCTCTGGGTCCACCGTCCCGGGTCCCACACGGGGGACTGGAAGAGAATGGGCCACAGGAATGCACCCAGAACAGAGCCAAATTGTTCAAGCCGCAGAAGAAAGAAAAAACGGATGAGGGTGGGGGTGGGGGGGTTGTTGGCTGGAAGAAGAAGAAAAGCTTTTCTTGTCGGTTCCATTTCTGCGGAGATATTGGAGGATAACACAGCTATTTGGGGGAGGGGGGCACACCAGGGGAGCAAAAAAAAAAAAACACCTGAGAGAGCCAAGGTTTATCGGCACAGTGGCCCTTACAGAAAGGTGACATTTGAGAGAACAATTGCTAGGTTGTTTGGGCACATTTGCTGTATGAATGAAGCTTAAGAAACGCTGTCTTTGGATCGCCGCGAATAGTCATCTTCATCATTGCTGTGAGCTCTCTCTCTCTCTTTCTCAGTTCCCTTATGAAATAAGGGCACACAGGTAATAAACAAAGCACTATAAAAGATCAGATCGAGGTATTCTGTGGGCTCATTCAATGTCGGGAGCGGGCGTTCGGCACACCGACGCTGGGGCTTGCGGCTCGGACCTGAGGAGGAGAAGCAGGCCTAGGTGGGACCCCCGGCTCCCTCTCCACAACCGGGCTGCGTTCATCGGGGTCGTGTCCTGGGTCGGCTAGACCGAGGGACAGGGCAGAGCATGGCCGAGTTAGATCCCCTTGGATTTTGCTCCTTCTGAGTCTGGACGTTGAACCTAATGTTTTTGGTCAATCCTCTTGCCAGATCTAGGTGAGTAGCTGCCTGGGTTTTAGAGCTGTGTCAGCCGCACGGGACTTGTTTTCCCTCTCCTCAGACAGACCATTAGGTGGTGATTCTTATTTCTATTCCTTTGGCCACGGTCTAGATACTGGTGGTGACCGCAGCCTCACAGCAGCGCCCTGTCTGGCTGGCTGTTATGGGAGAGGCAGGCCAAACCCTGTGAAGGAATTGCCTTGATGTGCATGAACGGGCGGGGTGGGCTCGTTGGATTTGGGGAGATAATGAGCAATGGCTGTGTGCACATAACAGGGTTCTCCTCCTGGCAAGAAAGCTTTCTTGCCTTGGGTCCCTGCTGGGCCTCTGCCTCCTACCATCACCTTGTCTGTAACCCTCCCTTGCTCTGAATTTGCAAGATTCACCAGAAGTGAACAAGGGAGCCCTCGGCCCTGTCTGGTTTCAAAGAGACGTAGCTCAGGCACGCGTGAGCAGCAGGCACCAGCTGTGGATCTGGTTTCTGCCCATGAGTGGTACTCAGGGAGCATCCTTTCTGGAGAGTCCATCCACATGCAGATGCTGGTGCCCTGGGCCCCTACAGACCGGACCTCTTGGTGGACAAACAGCTCTGTGCCTCATCGGAGCCAAGCTGTGCTCTGCTCTGCTGTTTGTTCTCCTTCTGTGGGTCATCCTCACCATTCCTGGGAACTCGATCTAGTAATAAAGCAGAATGAAATGATACCAGTTCTGCAGAGCGGAGTATCAGGTTTGGATGAGTTTGTGCCTGTTTGTGGGTGGACGGGCCCCACTGAATGTGATGGACATGCTTCAGATACTCCCTTTACGAGGCCTCGAAAATGCCCATCCTGCTTATGGTCAGTGTAATAACATGAGGTGCTTGGTTCTAGGCATCCTAAGGAGAAAATTGTTTTAGCAGCTGTATCTTCCCATCTGTCTTGTCGTCAATGAATAATTCTCAAGAGTGGTGTGTATACATTCTATACGATTAGGCTCTTTTATGTTTATGCCTTTAGCCTCAGGATTTTAGGTACTTTCCAAATGACCTGTTTATTATTATTAATTATTTTTAACCTCCATTTTGCGAAGCCAATTCAGCTAGAATTTCAGTTGCATTCCAATTTTACAAAAAAGGCTTTCTGGAGTTTAACTAAAACATTAGATTTCCCATATGGGGAAGACTTGTGTGTGTGTGTGTGTGTGTGTTAGCACACACTATGAATGTTACAAAGTTACATGCGAGGAGTGGTATACTGCTTGTTCTGTCCGGATGTGTGCATGTAGATAACATGCAATATAAAATAATCATTGTGACTTGGTCATTTATATCCAGACTCTATTTCTTTCAACAGAAGCTTGTCTGATAGCCTTCTGCGTGAGAAATGAGGCTGAAGCCTGTAAAGACGTGGATTCGTAGGAACGGGGTTATAGTTAACACTTTGTAAATGTATTTCATAGACATGTGCAAAGTTTAACATCTGTAGGTTTTCTCAGCAATGAACCATAGATGCCTGAAAGCTCTCTCGATTTGGCATCACATAGAAAATGTCCTCTTTTTTTGCTCTGCATTGAGAGTTTCTTTCCCAGGCCTGTGTTTTCCAGACAGTACTGATTCCTCTGGAAACAACAGGATTTTTAACATGGCTGCTCTAAGAGAAACCTGCCTAATATGGTAGGGAATCAGTAACATTTGAAGAATAAAGGAATGATGGAATTGTTTCCTGGGCTGTAGGTAATGGTCACCTCTATATTTATTTACACACGGAGGCACTCTTTTGGGTAGAATATTCACAGAGTTATTGTACCAGCAGTCTGGACTCAACGGGCAAATTCTTTCAATGTCTCATTTATCAGTAACTTAAATGTAGTTAATCAGTCAATTGGTATTAGGTAATGCAGGAGACCACCTGCAAAGCAGGAGATTCGGGTTCGATCACTGGGTCGGGAAGATCCCCTGGAGCAGGGTATGGCAACCCACTCCAGTATTCCTGTCTGGAAAATCCCATGGACAGAGGAACCTGATGGGCTACAGTCCATGCTGCTGCTGCTAAGTCGCTTCAGTCGTATCCAACTCTGTGCAACCCCATAGACAGCAGCCCACCGGGCTCCTCTGTCCCTGGGATTCTCCAGGCAAGAGTACCGGAGTGGGCTGCCATTTCCTTCTCCAGCTACAGTCCATGGGGTCGAGTTAGGAGGACATGACCAAGCAATTAAACCACCGCCACGTACATATCACAAATCTTTCTATCCTCCAAACTTTCTTTGTATGTCTCTCCTAATCATCTATGTAATCAATATATATTGAGGGGGATAAAATTAAAGACTTCATTTTCTCTGTGATTACAGGTTTGAAATATGTCTGCAGTATAAGGATGTGGGTACCAAGTTTGGGAACAATTTAATTTCCCTCCTGAAACATAGCCCTAACTCTTGAAAGGAGACTGGATGGGCCAGCAGAGTGATAGCACAGTGGTCAATGGTTGTTATTCACATAAGGTGCAAGGGGGAGTGGGATTTCCTGGTGGTCCAGTGGTTAAGACTTCACACTTCCACTGCAGGAGCCATGGGTTTGATCCCTGGTCAGGAAACTAAGATCCCACGTGCTGTAGCGAGCAGCCGAAAAAAAAAAGTTGCAGGGGGAGATAGCACACTATTGAGCACCACCCACGAGCTGAGCTGTAATCTATAGCAGGGTTGTAGTAAGCATTTTGCCCAAATTGGGCAAATCAATTGCCAGTGACGTCTGGCCCCAGACATCTGCCTCTAACAGACTTACGGGGGCGTGGGGACCCAGGGCTCAGACACATGCATTGTTCACTGTTTACTTCATCTGCTTATTAGCCTTGTGGGTGAGGGCAGCATTAAGCAATGGCCCGTCGCCTTCTAGAACTACGTGGCAAAATGCAGAGCACACTGTCTCGTGTTTGGGGCTTTAAGAGCCTCTGAGGTGACCTGGTGCTGGGGAGAATTTGAGAGCAGAATGGCTTATAACCATCGCTCTTGGCTAATAATTACGCTAATCTTTTCGAGGGAGGTTTTGTGTGCATGCATGTTCCCCCTTTCCTCAATCCCCAAGTCAGAGAACAATAGAGGAACTGTGCTTCTGCACTATTCCATGAGATAGGTCAGGGGACACGGTGCAGAAGGTCTGCGGTGAACGACCCGCCGGGCATTTGCCCGGAGCCATCTCGAAGGAACCTGAGACTCGGGCAGTAGGCTTTGGCCAAACCAAAGGGAGTTCAGCAGCTGAGCCTTTTGAACAGCAGCTGTTTTGGCGGTCAGCAGATCCCATGCCCTTTGGGGAGACCTCAGGAGCAAGTGCAAGGCTTGCTGGAAGAGAGGAGAGGGTGTGTGTGTGTGTGTGTGTGTAAGGGGGGATGGCAAACATGCTTACCCTTAATGTCAAGTTGTCAGCTCTATGAGTTAAAATAATCTACAAGGCTATTCTTCAACGAGGACATGCCCTCTGATGTAGCAAATGTTATTTAAATATTGTGATGAGAGTACTCCTAATAATTTAGAAAGTAAGTGCTAAGTAAATACTCACGCCTAGAGTTCAGAACAACAAGCCAAGGGTTATGAGACCCAAGGGCAGGTAAATCTCCCAGAACATCTTTCACAGTGTGCGGGAACGTCCCATCTTCTCCCCGAAACCGGGCACACGGTCCCGTCAAACATCTTGCATTTGCCACTTGTTTTGTGAATTTCCACAGGACGGCTGGGCATTGCAGAAGCAGGCTGCCCACGTATCAGCTGGGAGAAGCATGGAGGTTTGCTTTAAATTAATCTGTATTGAAGTATAGCTGCTTTACAACCTTGGGTTACTTTCTGCTGTACAGCAAAATGAATCAACCATTTCTTGTTGTCACTATTTAGTTGCCAAGTTGTATCTCTTTGTGACTCCACGGACTGCAGCACGCCACGTTTCCCAGTCCTTCACAACCATACAAGTTCACATGACATGGACTGCCCTGGGGGCTCAGACAGTAAAGAATCTGCCTGCATTGCAGGAGACCTGGGTTTGATCCCTGTCTTGGGATGAGCCCCTGGAGGAGGAAATGGCAACCCACTCCAGGACTCTTGCCTAGAGAATCCTATGGACAGAGGAGCCTGGCGGGCTTGGGCTACCTCCCTGCTCAGGTTACCACGGAACTTCGGGTGGAGTTCCCTGCCCTGTACAGGATGTCCTCATTAGCTATCTATCTTACACATAGTGTCAACAGAGAGTATGGGTCAATCCCAAGTGCAGAGGATTTTAACGCTCCTCTGCCTCTCTGCCCTGGGTTTCCCAGTTACCCACTTTCAGGGGTGTTTTCATCTCTCCCCGTCTGCTCCCTGTTCGGCAGCTGCTGGGTTTAGGACCGAGGAAGCTGGTGTGGCTGGTGGGGAGAGGACATTGCTAGTGTAACCTGGCAGGGCTGCACGCTGCTGGCGTTGAAGCGCAGTGAAAACGAGAGGCGGTGGGGAAGTTTCCACGGCGGCGGCAGGACAAGGTAACCTAGCTGGTGGCTTTGATGCGGGATGCCCTTGGGGAGCTGCTTGATCTGAATCAGACTGAGAGCCGGGCAAGGACACAGTTTCTCCTCTCTCAGACCCCAGGAGTTCTCCAGCCTACCTTTTCCGGCTCCCCACGAGCATTTCCAAATTGAAAAAAAAAATTACAATACGTGTGGAAAGACACAGTGAAAGCGACAGCACCTTCCCCGTCTCCGGTGGCTCTGTTCTGACTTTGCGATCAGCCAAACTGCAGCCCCGGGGCTGGCTCAGTGTGTCACCGTCAATGATTAGCCGTCTCCCTGCCTCTCCTGCTGGGTGTCCCGGCTCCTGGCCCCCGGCCGGCTCGGTGACCGGCTAATCCTGTGTCCTTTCTCTCCAGCTTGCGACTCTGCCTGAAGGGCTTGGTTTCTCTTCCTGGAGTCAGGTTTGAATTCACTTCATTGTCACCTCCCAATTGATTTTTTTGCTAAGCAGTGGCTGAAACAGAAGGGTGATGGGTCAGGGCAGGAAGGGAGGACTCCAGAGTCAGCTCTCCTGTGGTCTGGAGTGCCCTGCAGAAGTCTGATGGTTTAGTACATTTCTCTGGCTTAAGGGTCAAAGCACAGAAAGGCTTGTTGTGGAACTGGGATGATACAGGGTCGAGGCTGCTGGGCAGCAGGTGGAGAGAGACTCTCATGAGTGTGTCACGTCAGCAGAGTCGGTCTCTGGGGCATCCAGCCCCCTCTCCGGGCATTTTCTCTGTTTCCCGTCCCTCCTTGGGTACCATGTACCTTCATCATGTCACCTGGGTGCTCAGAGTGTCCTTGGGCAAAAGCATGCATTCAGACCATTATCAAAGGCTTTCTTTCCCTTTGTATATTCCCAGTACCATTGTCCTTGAAGCCTTGTACTTTGGGGCCAACCGCTTCTTAATATGAAAAATTAATCCAAGTTAATTACTTCTTTGGGAGTTGATCTGCTGCATTATGGAATCTGATTTGCTGCTGCTGCTAAGTCACTTCAGTCATTTCCGACTCTGTGCAATCCCACAGACGGCAGCCCATCAGGCTCCCCTGTCCCTGGGATTCTCCAGGCAAGAACACTGGAGTGGGTTGCCATTTCCTTCTCTAATGCATGAAAGTGAAAAGTGAAAGTGAAGTCACTCAGTCGTGTCCAACCCTCAGCAACCCCATGGACTGCAGCCTACCAGGCTCCTCCGTCCATGGGATTTTCTAGGCAAGAGTACTGGAGTGGGGTGCCATTGCCTTCTCCGAATCTGATTTGATGGGTTACTAAAAAAAAAAAAAAAAAAATGCAACTCAAAACTAATGCATCTTTTAGAAACAACTTGGATTAAAAATCCTGTTTTATTTTTATAAAATGTCAATTGTAGTATTTTTAAATGGTAGTAAATTTACAATTTTTAATTTAAAATATTAAACTGTACATAAATATTGTGTAACAAGCTAAATGGGAAAAGATATGGGAAGGAACAGTACATGTGTAATTGAATCACTTTGCTGTACACCTGAACCCCTCACAACACTGTTATCGACCATATTCCAATATAGGTAAAAAGATTTTTTAAAAAAGTGCATACAAAAAAAAAAAAAAGGGCATACAGTGAAATCTTCCCCTCCAATAACTCGGATCCTTCTTAGTTACAGAGGCAACGGTAACCATCAGTTTGGGGCCTAATGTTCCATGGACATGGAAGCCATTGGATCGCGCTGGCAAAAAGTTTGGTGGATTTTTCCTTTACATTGGATGGAGAAACCCGAATGAACTTTTTGGCCAGTCCAATGTGCTCTCTAACCCCTTTACATTTTTACGTGTTTTATTTTAGAAACTTTAAACGGGGTTTGTGAAGCTATCACAGGGCCCCTCCATAGGCCACCACGCATTTTCTCTTTTGTTAACTTCAAATTCCTGGAGTACGCTCGTCACCGCCAAGGAAGCAACGTCAGCATGTGGTTAATAACCAAAACCCATAGCCTGTCAGACTCGACTGGTTTCACCCCAATGTCCTCTCTGTTCCTGGATCTCACCCAGGATACCACCTCGTCTTTAACTGTTGTATCTCCTCAGCTTCCTCTCGCCTGTGATAGTTTCTCAGACTTACCTTCTTTTGATGACTTTGACAGCTTGGAAGAGGTCAAATATTTTGTAAAATGTCCCTCATTTTGAGTTGGGTTAATATTTTTGTCATGGCTTGCCCGGGTTATGGGTTTTCGGGAGGACGACCAAAGAGATGAAGTCTGTTCTCATCATTCCATCACAGGGACATACTCTCCCCAAGACTGACCGCTGATGGTGTGAACTTGCAGTGCTTGCCAGGTCTTGACCCTGTAAAGTGACTCCTCTCCCTTCTGTACTATGACTCTTTGGAAGAATGGCACTGAATTCAACCCATACTCCACGGGTACCTCCTTGAAGCCCCTCTAATTTTTAACACTATGGCATGATATTTTACAGGCTTTCTTGTGCCTTGTCCTTTTTAAAAAACATATTTTAGAGAGTTCTATGTCGGTATTGAAAGTGTCCACATTCTTTATTAATTTGCATTTATTCTATTGATGTATTAATAACATATCAGGTGGCTCAGGGGTAAAGAATTCGCCTGCAATACAGGAGATTCAGGAGACTCGAGTTCGACCCCTGGGTCAGGAAGATCCCCTGAAGTAGGAAACTCTGGCAACTCCAGTATTCTTCCTTGGAAAAATTACATGGACAGAGGAGCCTGGCCGGCTACAGTCCATGGGGTCACAAAGAGTCAGACACAAAGACTGAACACCCACACACATTAATAGCATAACAGATTTAACTAATGCCCTTGTGATGGGCATTTAGGTCACTTTAATATTTTGGTCTCATAACAATGCTGGAATAAATAACCTGGTTCATGTTCAAATATTCCTGCAGGATAAAATCCTGAAAATTGAATTGCTACTTAAAGAGAATGTGATTTGTAATTTTTCATGCTGTTGCCAAATTACCTTCCAAAGATAGTGAACCAATTTATGCTCTTCTGGGGGGAGCCTGGTGGGCTGCCATGTATGGGGTAGCAGAGTTGGACACAACTGAAGCGACTTAGCAGCAGCAGCAGCAGCACCAGCAGCAGGAAGATATAATCAAAAAGATTCACTGGAGGGAATTTCAAGTTGGTGGAGGGAATATTTTTAAGTTGGTGAAGCATTCAATGTTTCTGCAAATCTCCTTAAATCATACCAAAACAGGGGAATAAAATGTTTAGAAATCCAGTTATTTCAATGCAACCTGGTCTGTGAGAAAATTTAATGAGTCTAGAGCTCAGCCTGGGGCTTCCTCCATGGTTAGCGGTAAAGAATCTGCCTGCAATGCAGGGGATGCATGTTCAGTTCCTGGGTCGGGAAGATTCCCTGGAAGAAAATCGCATTGACAGAGGAGCCTGGCGGGCTACAGTCCATAAGGTCACAAAGAGTCAGACACGACTGAAGCAACTGAGCACACACAAGCACACAATAATAATAATAGTGATAACAATAGCTAACATTCACTGAGTACTTTCCATGAGCCTAGAATAGAGTTAGTACTTTAACCATACTGTTTCCTTGTAACAACTCTCTAAGGCAGGCAGCTATCGTTTTTCCCGTTTAGAAGGCAAGAACATCGAGGAAACGGTGGTTAAGTTACTTGCCTGAGATCGCACGGCTCATGATAAGCCATGCACACGTACCCCAGTGATTATGCCTTTCAGTACCGTGTTCTGTGGCAGAATAGTGCGTGGAATGGGCAACATTAGGTTCTGCAGGAAGAACCTGGCAGAAACCGTCTCTGCCCTCAAGGGTTTTTATTCTGGTTGAGGCAGCAACACCTGGATGGCCGTAGGGTTGCTGCTAAAACACAGGACACCCAGTTACATTTGAGTTCCAGATAAACACCAGTCTTTTTAGTGTAATTCTCTCTCAAATGTTGCATGAGACATATTTATAACAAAACCTATCCTTTGTTTATCTAAAACTCAAATTTAGCTGGTTATATTTCCAATAAAAATGATTAAAAAAATATAATTCTGTGCAAACATGTCAGGGGACATTATCCTAAAACATGTATTTGTTACTGATCCCAAATTCAAATTTAACTGGATATCTTGCATTTTTCATTTGCTAAATCTGGCAACTTTATATGTAAAGCACTTAGAAATTATTATGCTGACACAGCATATACTCTGCACTCTTCCTTATCCTCACCCCCAGATTCCCTCCTCCCCATCTCTGTGCTCTTTATCTACATTCTTCCTGTTGAGTTCCTCTCCACCTCACAAACTCTATCCATGATCCACAGCCTTATGACACAGCAGTCAAGTTCTAGAGCTGTGGCCCGGCGCATCCAATAGTCAATACGGAGGCAATTTTTTCTTTCTGCTTGGGGTGCCCAGCCCTGGGGAGCGTTCTGCAGCTCCTCAAGCCTCCACTCTCCTCCAGGAACACCCTTGTCTTTGCCTGACTGCTCTGTCCAACCCCCTACCCCATCCCAAGGTCCCCATCCAGCCCAGTGGCGCGCATGGCTTTGCATCAGTCAGGTCACTGCACGTTCATTAATATTCACCAAAAGTGTGGGCTGGGGGCAAAGGCAACCTGGCAGCAAAGGCTTATTCTTTATCCTGTCTCTGAGATAGGCTTTCACGGGCATCGCGGCGAGCTGGTGGGGTGGGGTGGGCGGGTGCTCCGGGCCCACTGGTTAACAGTCACTGCCTGTGTATTCTCCAGGATGGGGGCGTTCTGCCGGCTATTTTAAGGCCAGACTGGTGAATGTTGGGTTCCCCTTCGTTTACCTAGGCTCTCAATATTTTCCCTGGCATGCTCCGTAGTGGTCACAGAATGTGGGAAACCAGGCAAGGGAAAAAATTAACGCTCTGTGATGACGCCCCTGGTCGCTGCTGCTAAGTTCCATGGAAAAGACAGGGGCTGGGGGAGTGGGGCACCCTATCTGCGTCTGTGGGTGTCCCCGAAAGCTTTCAGCTATCTTGGCACCTACTCAACTCTAGATACGGTGGGAAAAGAAAACTGGCTGCAAACGCTGTCCGAGGACCGCCTGGCAGCCCAGTCTCCACCCTCTCCGCGGAGTGCCTTCGCCCGCACTGAATGCCCCTTTATCGGCGAGCGATACTGAACTTTTCAAAAATACTGTGTAGGTCCTTGTGTCCCAGATGCCTGTGGCATGCAGGCTCTGCTTCCTTTCAAGGGTGTTGGCTGCAAAACCCACCCAGAAACCTGAGAAAAACTTCTCCACTTGGCATCTCGAGAGGCTGACACCAACCGCCTGTTTCTTAGCCCACTGGCCACAAGCTACCTAGTGGACAGTTATTATAAGGAAAGGAAGCAACTTCAGGACCGGGAATTCTGCCACGGGCAAAGCACAGTTATTTAAAAGCCCCACAGGGAGCATTCCCCTCCATCACTTAGACGCAAATGGTGAAGTTTTAGTTCACCACCTTCTATGAGCTGGAGACTGGCTCTGCAAGAACGTTCCTCTTGTCCTTCTGCAGGTTTGGCCCTCTTGGGTAGCACTGTTTCAACAGAGCTGATAGTGGAGGTTGAGTCTGAGTGTAGGTCTGAAGCTGGTATGTGCTTGGGTCAAGCGTTTGTCCACGCTGTCTATGCACCAGCCATGGGACCCATCACACGGTGTACGTCATGGCTTTCAACTGTGACAGTGACGCCACGTGGTGCGTATCACTGGACCAGATCTGCAGATGTCAGGTGAAGGGCCTGCTTGACAGGATCAGCCTTGAACGCCCCCTGGGCTGCAGCTCTCCTTACACTGAATCTCAGGGAGAGAAGAAGGTTCCTCTCCAGTACTCGTCCACCCACTCGCACGCCTGTTTCACTCTTCCTGATCACACCTGAAGTCGAGAGGTCCACTAGAAGATTTTTCAGTCATTTATCACATATTTGTAACTGAGTTCTGTTCAGATGAGAGTGATGTATCCTCACTGCTCTTTCATCAAATATGGTCACGGAGGCCACAGCCCAGAACTGGTGTCTTTCTGTCCCTACCTGGATGGGCTCTGTGGACTGGAGGACCACTTGTCTTTAACCGGTCAGAAGACAGGCTGTTAAATGAGGCTCTGGTTGACTCACATTGGACTTCAGGCTGTCAAAGCAACCTGCCTGCACGTGTGCGTGCTCAGTGGCTTCAGTCGTGTCGGACTCTTTGCGGCCCCGTGGACTGTAGCCCACCAGGCCCCAGCCCACCTTCAGAATAGCCTTATGAGACATTGCTATTGTCCCCGTTTTCCAGATCAGAATGTTTAAGCTTAACGTAACTAGCAAATTGTTGTCACCTTTGAACTCAGATTTTTCCTTTTAGGGCAAACATAGTTTTAGCCATCATTTTTTTTGCAACCAAGCACTTCATCTTATATTAAGATTTAAACACCACTTACCGAGTTCTGGTGCTGTTGGAGGCATATTTAACTATTAAATAACTATTAATAACTATTAAATATTAATAAGTGTTAAGATATTTCTAGAACCAGAGTAAATGAGATCATTTTGGTGGTTAACAGTTACTGCCACAAAACACTCTGCCTTGTTTATTACAATGAATGCTAAAAACTGGAAAAGTTTGTACCAGCTTACATTCCTATGAATCACGGTTGTGTCTCACAGAGAATGAGACACAGATTTCTTGAGATCGATATGGTTCTATAATAACTGTAGAAAATTTAGGTTTGTTCAATAGCTGGAAATTTGTTCTTTCAAATGTCAGCATGAAAGCCATTCAGCTGAAGCTGGTCCCACCCCCATTCTGGGATGAGTCTGGCTCACAGCTGGTGACTGGGTAGGGGAAGAAGATGTTATATAATGTCTACAAAAGTAACGGAAAGTTGACTTAAGTGCTCAGATAACCAACAGTTAAGATAGAGAATGAGAATCCACAGCGATTTAAGAATACGTTTTCTAAGCATCATATCCAGACTTCCCCTTACATCCTCCGTTCTTTATTCCTGAACCTGATACTGGTGTGGCAGGGCATGTGGAGAAAACAGAGATCCCGCAGCCATGCTTAGAGATAGGAAAGACGTTTCTTTTCAATCATTTCTCTGTACCTAGCTTGGGTGTTCGGACTACTTTTTCTTTCCTCTGCTCTTTTTTCTTTCCTCTTCTCCATTCGTTTAACCTTTGAAAAAGAAGTCCAATTTTCCCATCTTGAGCCATAAATATTTTGATAAGGAGCACTGTACTGTGCTGAGTCATTTAGTCATGTCCGACTCTTGCTAACCCCACAGTCTGTGCCCCGCCAGGCTCCTCTGTCCATGGGGATTCTCCAGGTAAGAATACTGGAGAGGGTTGCCATTTTTCTCCTTCAGGGGATATTTCGGACCCAGGGGTTGAACCTGCATCTCCTGTGTGTCTCCTGCATTGCAGGCAGATTTTTTACTCGCTTCCCTATCCCCTATCCCGCCTCCAAACCAAAATAACATCAACTACATCGGCATGTGGCCCCTAGGAGGTCTGGCCAAACAGCAAGAGGCAGGCACAAGACCCAGCTTCCTCTTCAAGAGCTGGGTTTTTATTCTTGATTGTATCACGAGCACGCGGAGCAACACAGAGCTCCCCAGTGCCGGGAGAGAAAGTTGTTAGGACTGAGGGGAGTGGAAGCTCTCCTGAGGTGTATGGGGAGGAGGTAATGGTTTTCACTGAATTCCTTTTTATATTTTATTTAGATTAAGTTCTGCTCAGCAGGGTGATTTCTTAATTAGAGCTGCCCAGTCAGGCAGACCTCCAGCTCAGACCCCTGTGTTGCCGTCTAAGGTTTCATGAGGGACCTTATTTCCTGAGTTCTAATATTTGAATAGTCTGCAGTGGATTTCAATGGGAGGAAAAGACAGGTAATTCAATCGTCTTTATTAGATTTTGCCCATGGATCGGGAGAGGGGAAGGCAAGAGGAGGGCGCGTGTCCCTTCTTCGTGAACTGTTTTCTTCTACTCTTCCTCTCCTCCAGGGGTTGAAGGAAGAGCAGACTCCACGGCCGTTTCCTTTTCCTTCATTTTTCAAACAAAGAAGCTAAAGGAGAACCTCAGGCCCCCCCAAAAATCGCGTTCCCTGCAGGACTTTTCAAGACTTGGTGGACAGATTTATGTAGACAAATCACTGTTCCTCCTTTGGTAACCTCAATCCTGAGAGTGAACACGGCTCTCTCGTAGATTTTTGCTCTTTCCATCACTGTAGAAGTTTCAGACTGTGCTCAGCAAGACATCACAAAATTACTCAGCCATAAAAAGAGGGAAAACATGCCACTTGCAGTGACAGGGATGGGCCTAGAGATTGTCATATCGAATGAAGTGAGTCAGGTGGAGAAAGACAAATGCTGTATGAGATCTCTTGTATGCTGCTGCTGCTGCTGCTAAGTCGCTTCAGTCGTGTCTGACTGTGCGACCTCATAGACGGCAGCCCACCAGGCTCCCCTGTCCCTGGGATTCTCCAGGCAAGAACATTGGAGTGGCTTGCCATTTCCTTCTCCAATGCATGAAGGTGAAAAGTGAAAGCGAAGTGACTCAGTCCTGTCCGACTCTGAGTGACCCCATGGACTGCAGCCTACTGGGCTCCTCCGTCCACGGGATTTTCCAGGCAAGAGTACTGGAGTGGGGTGCCATCGCCTTCTCCCGATCTCTTGTATACGGAATCTCAAAAAGTGGTGCAGACAACTTGTCTACAAAATGAAGAGTCACAGGCAGGAAACAAGCTTATGATTACCAAAGGGAAAGGGAGAGGCAGGCATACACTGGGGGACTGGGACTGACACACACACACTAGTATATGTAAGACCGAGTCAGCAGGAGCCTACTGCAGCATGTGGAACGCTACTCGCGCTCTGTGCTGACTGAATGGAAAGGAAATCCACAAGAGCGGGGACGTGTGTGTACGCACAGCTGAACCACTCTGCTGCACCTGCACTGCTGGCAGGTTCGTTACCACCTGAGCCACCAGGGAAGCCCCAGAAAGTAACAGAACATTGTCAATCAACTACTACAACAATACAAATTAATTTTAAAAACAGACCTTCTGAGATGGAGGAAAATTAAAGAAAGAAACGATCCATGGTGTATTCCCTTACCTGCCCTAAACTGGCATCATTTTGGGCACCATCCAGGGAGGAAAATCAGCCTATAGAAAGAAAGAGACGATCTGAAGCGGATTTAAGGAAGAGAGGTCTGGGTCTGTGGGGCTGCTGTCCTCAGGATAAGACAGGACAACTGACCAGCAACAGACGAGAGCAAGTAGTCAGCATGAGCTCTTTTTAGAGGAAATGAACCTACTGGCATTTTCCAAGAAAGACAGAATTCAGCACAGCATGTCCAAAAGAAAAAGAAAAAAACAACGTGCCCACCAGTCTCCCAAATGTCCAGCTAAATGCAAAGAAATGCATACCTTTCTTGTTTTGGGGATTCCCACTCCGACGGGCACATCCGATGAAAATTTGAGTACTTTCACTTATCCTGTATTTTCCCCAATCCACCCACAGGCACATGCGTGTACACACACTCACACACGCACATACATGCACGCACACACACACACACTCTGCAGCCCACAGCTCCCCCTCATACTCCTATCCTGTTGATCTTTCTTCACTTAAAAATTATCAGCGAAGAATTTATTCATTTGGGAGCATTCCAGGCACTACATTTACGTTTAGTTCCGAAGAAATGGGATCCAGACTTTGCGAACTGCGCTGTTTTGCCGATAAACCACCAAGGCGGGCCGTTGTTATCTGTAGATTCCGCCCTTTCTTTTCCCTCCTGCCTCTTTGTCTCTAAGCGATTTTCAGCTTGCTTGGAAAGTCTTCTAACAGAGGCTGAACTTTTTTTTCCCACCACATCTATTTCAGGAGGATTTTTAGTTAAGGATAATGAATTTATCTCTAAACAGACGGAAGAGTTTTACCAAAGCCAGAAAAGACACTTTGGCTAATATCCCCTATAGGCTGATTTTAATCCTCTCATTGTTCAGAATGCTTGGTCTCTGAGAGTCTTATTTCGGTGCCAAATGTCTTTATTAAATCATTATATTAACATATGAAAAAAAATTCCATGACAATGTGCTTCCCTGTGTGATCAAAAGTTATCCACAGCTCTGCTGATGGCCTATTTATTCTGAAATCCAAAAAGGTAAAATTCTGGTAGAGCCCAATGTTTGGCCAAGTTTCTCAAAATTCACTGTAATATGGCTGGAGGGTTACTAGGTCCTAGCCAGGAAAAGGTCTAAATTTAATCAAGTTAGTAGTCCCCAACACAAAGAAAATGAAAAATGGGCCTTCCATTCACCCACAGAAATGAATTCTTGGCCACACTGTCCTGTGGTTTGACCTGTAGAGACACAATGAGTATGTCATATCCATTTTGATTAAAAAAAAAAAAAACCCAAGTGGCAAATTCAAAGACAAATTGCCCTAGTGAATCCAGGGGTGTGGAATGGGGGAAAGAGTTTGCAAAGTCAAGAGATAAAAAGAAGTATAAAAAAGAAAAGAAGAAGAAAAAAAAAGAGAGAAAAAAAGAAAAAACTCAAGAGAAGCACTTTGGTGTATTCGGATATTGGATTTTGAAAGTAAACTAAAAGTAACAGTAAGATTTTTGAATGCAAAATTAATGTATGTTCATTGTTGGGGAGAAATCACTCACGTCTACCAATGGATGGAAATGTGTATTTGCTGTGGATTCCTAGACTTAATTTCTGCCTTCAAGCAGAAGTGAGCTTGAAAGAGTGGAGCCTCAGAACAGCGGTGTCCAAACTCCGGGATCTAATGCCTGCTGATCTGAGGCGGAGCGGATGTAGTAGTAGTAGAAATAAAGTGCACAATAAGTGCAATGTACTCGATCATTCCGAAACCAGCCCCCAACCCCTACCCTGCCCATGGAAAAACTGTCTTCCCTGAATCCGATCCCCGGTGGCCAAAAGGTTGAGGACTGCTGGTCTAGAATCACAGGGCTTTACGGTCACTGTGCATGCTCAGTTGCTTCAGTCTTGTCTGACTCTTCGTGACCCCATGGACTGTAGCCCACCAGGCTCTTCTGTCCATGGGGATTCTCCAGGCAAGAATACTGGAGTGGGTTGCCACGCCCTCCTCCAGGGAATCCTGCTGACCAAGGGATCGAACCTGCATCTCTTATGTCTCCTACATTGGCAGGTAGGTTCTTTACCACTAGTACCACTGAGGAAGCTCCTTATGGGCACTAAAAAAGAACCTCAAAAAGAGACCAAACTCAGAAGGTTCAAGGACTATGGCCTGTCAGGTGGAACTGGAGGGCTGGGTGGACCAAGCAAAGGATGTTGGCAGCAGGGTCCACAGGAAGCAGTGGACACAGCGGGACATGTGTGGCTGGAGACCTTGGGAAGCAACATGACGCAGCAGAAGAGGTGGGAGGAGTGTGGCCCACGCCAGAGAGGGAAGGGGGTGGGCAACGAAGAGCAACTGGAGATGCGTGTCAAGTCTTTAAACCTTCCAAAGATGGTTAATCCTAATGACCTTTCTTGCTTCTTCCACATGCCTTAGTAGCTCATATTATTATGAACTATCTGCCATGTTAAAAATAAATGTTTCAGAGGGCTTCCCTGGTGGCTCAGTGGTAAAGAATCCACCTGCCAATGCAGGAGACACAGGTTTGATCCCTAGTCTGGGAAGATCCCACATGTCTCAGAGCAACTGAGCACCACAGCTACTGAGCCTGTGCTCCGGAGCCCAGGAGCTGCCACGGCTGAGCCCGCGGGCCCTAGAGCCTGTGCCCAGCACCGAGAGAAGCCACAGCGGTGAGAAGCCCGTGCACCGCAACCAGAGCAGCCCCGGCTCTCTGAAGCCAGAGAAAGGTCCCGAAGAGCAACGAAGACCAAGCGCAGCCAAAAACAAATGAATAAATAAATAAATAACGTTATAAATAAATTTATGTTTGGGAAGTAAGGGTGATTTTCCTCTTTTTACTTTAATTGCAACTGTAACGTACTCATGACCTGGCACCCCATGAGGTCTGGCTGAGGGACCCATGCTGATTTAGTGACTGCAACTACGCTGTTGTCCAGTCGCCCAGTCGTGTCTGACTCTTTGCGACCCCATGGACTGCATCACGCCAGGCTCCCCTGTCCTTCACCATCTCCGGGAGTTTGCTTAAACTCAAGTCCACTGAGTCAGTGATGCCATCCAACCATTTGGTCCTCTGTCGTCCCCTTCTCCCACCTTCAATCTTTCCCAGCATCAGGGTCTTTTCCAGTGAATCAGCTCTTCACATCAGGTGGTCAAGGCACTGGAGTTTCAGCCTCGGCATCAGTCCCTCCAGTGAGCAGACTGCAGCGATGCCCGCTCTATGTGGGACATGCCCTTGCAGTTGTTTTTCTCCAGCAGAAGTAGTGGTTATGTTGGACATCTATATGCTCTTGCCCCAGACCCCTTAGGACACATATCAGCGAGATGACAGGCCAGGATTAGAGGTGTGACTCTGGAATTAACTTGCAAAGAGGGGGCCGATTCCACGAAAATCATAAGCATTGGAAGCTTGTGCTCTAGTCAGAGTCCCCAACCCTGCAGGTGTGTACCCGCCTCCCGCCAGAACAAGTCTTCCAATAAAAAAGTGAAAGGGAAGCAACAAACCTTCTCTGCATACCAGGGCTTTTGCTCCAGGGTGTGTCCCACCAGCCACAAGCTGCAGGTAGAGGGGTGCAGGTCACCTGAGACTCCAGGACGATCACCAGCCTTTGCTTTTCGTCTGCAAAGAGGTTGTGTCACCCAGTGCAGGCAAAAACTGGAAAGTTTAAAAAACAAAAAACTGGCCATTAGAAATTTGGTGTTAAAAAAAAACTCTAGAAACTCCCCTGGTGTTCCAGTGTCAGAGACTCCATGCTCCCAGTGCAGGGGCTCAGGTTCCATCTGTAGTCAGGGAACTAGATCCCACATGCCGCAACTAAAGAACACGTGTGCTGCAACAGCGACCCAGCACAGCCAAAAAAAAAAAACCTGCAGAAGCCCCACGTTTGGGGTTTAGGTTGTCTGACCCCAGGGCAAGACAGACTATACACGAAAAACAAACCAATTCTAAATTAGTTTTAAAATATGCATGAAGAAGCCCTTTCCCCACAGTGCACAGGGATATTATTTATCCACAGAAAGAAGAATAAGCGACCTGCTATCTTTAAAGCCACCCGCTCGCTTCCAAATGCAAAAACGAATCCAGGGATGCGACTGCTTGAGTCTGTGCATTTGCGGGTGAGGGTGACCCACAGTGAAGGAAGGAGACCTCACAGCTACAGAGCCCCAAGCCTGGCTTCCTGAGACATGGAGCAGCAGGAGGCTGGGGGCTGGGGCAGGAAGAGGAGGAAGTGAGGACGGGGGGACGCCTGGAAGGGCTCAGGCCGGTAACCAAGTCCTTCGCTGGGGGCAGGTGGAAGTCTCCAGGGTCATTATCAGGCAAACTGCGACAGCGTGGAAGGAGAGAGGCTTCCGGAAGCCTCCAGTTCTCCCTCCTGCCTGCTCCCCTCCTTCTCCTAGCAGTTGATTGCAAGGAGCAGCGGAAGGAAGGATGTATCAAACCCAAAGAAGAAAGGACCCCTGCCACTCACCCCCACCGACACCGACCCTGAATGCAGCGGCGCGTTTCGAGCAGCCAGGGCAGCAGGCAAATATGATTCCGCAAGGGCTGTTTTCTTTAGCACCAAGAGCCCAGTGCGAAGGGCCAGCTTCCATATCAAAGGCAAAGGGATCACGACGGTGCAATTCACATCAGGTCCTGGACTGGGGCTGGGGGTGTGGTCCAAGCCCCAAGATTTATGTCAAACACCAGCTGAGTTTCTAGACCTTCTGTGGCTATTCTTCTGAGCAAATATGCAAATCCAAATACAGTCTGGCTCCATCAACTACAATCCTACAGTCCGTACAGGGCAGGGCAGAGCAATGGGAAGGTGGGATGCCCTTCCTCCGCAGGTTATCTTCTAGATCTTGAAAGCTCATTTTTGCTTTATTCTACTAGTTTTCTACTTGCATAGATTCCCCCTAGGGGAGAGGTAGGTCCTTTTTTTTTTTTTTTATCATTTCAAAGTTTTAATAGTTTTAACTCAAGTCAACTTGAGTTGTTTTATGGTAAGTACATATATATTAACATAATCATACTATATATGATTATACATATTCATGTGGGCTTCCCAGGTGGTGCTAGTAGTAAAGAACTTGCCTGCCAATGCTGGAGACAGGGCAGATCCATCCCTGGGTCAGGAAGATCCCCTGGAGAAGGAGATGGCAACCCACTCCAGCATTCTTGCCTGGAGAATCCCACAGCCAAGAGGAGCATGGTGGGTTACAGTCCGCGGGGTCAAGGGGAGTCAGACAGGATTGAAGCAACTTAGCACAACACATTCATTTCTATTTTCTCTCGTTTTTCTTTAGAAAATAAGCAGAGGCTGGCCTCTCTCACCCATCAGAGACGTCACTGATGTTGGGAATTGTAAGACTACTTGCAGGTGGAGCTGTTCATATCATCCAGAGCATCGTTGTGAGCCTGATATGGAAATTTTACATGTTTAATTGCCTTAAATAATTTGAAAGGTGGGTCTTAACTAGCATTGAAATGAATTTCACTCCCCAAGGGGAGAATGTGGAGAGGCCTGGGAGGAAATTCCAGGAGCCAGCTGGGCCTCCAAATTTGCATATAATAAGGGGCACCTGGCAACTCAGAGATTGCCTGCTTTTCCTTTCTAGCCCCTTTAACTAAGAAAACCTTAAAAGGCAGGGAAGGCTCTAGATTTCTGAATTTTCAGGTGGAACAAGAGAAGCCCAGGTTGAGGGAAGCGATTCACCCTCAGTAACTTAGGAAAGGAAAGGAACGTCTCTGGGTGAGGAACACCCTATCTACTTGTCTGTTTTTGAGAATTTCTTGGGAAGGAACTGTGAGAGAAGGTGCTGGCACTGGTCATTTCTATGCCTTGTCCTCTTCTCTGCTGATATTATTATCTCCAGACTCCAGTTCTCACAGAGATGAAATCAAGCTTTTTATCACCCTTCTAGCAACTTCCCTATTTTCTGGATCTGCATGAAGCTGTTACTATTGCTGCTTTCCCTTTTCTTTACATTTTCTGCAAAAAGAGTTAGGAGCTTTTAAGAACTGATGGCCACGAGGAAGGGGTACAGAAAAGACAAAGAGGCCTTGCTTGGGCGGGGCATCTCATTGCTTTGTAGGTTTGTTACCTGCTTTTTCGAGTCAGGCCCCAATGAGGGCCCTCCTGCCTGGTGTCCATGGAGCCAGTAGAGACTGTGTTCAGATCAGAAGCGATGGAAAGCTTTATCTCTATCAACAAGAACAGAGAGGCCGAAACTTCAGCTTTCTTTCACCAGCTCGGCGGCGCGTGGTACTGTTCACAGAGCTCCTGACCCTGGGGTAAGGGGTTCTCGTGAGTTCTCATGGGAACGGCCGCAATTCTCGCGGGAAGGGCCGGAGTTCTCGCGTGGCCAGTTGCAGCGTCTCTGCACTCGGTCCGCCGCCATCTTGACTTGGAATTTCACTCAGCCACTTTGTGCTAGAAATTTCTGGCTTTGAGGCTTTTCCATGCCGCTCCCTGTAAGTCAGTGAAAGTAGACTAAGAACAAAAGAAAAGGCAAGAAAAAAAACAACAACAAAAAAGGTAAGGTTTTGTTTTTTATTACCCAGATACTCTTTTTATTTCCTGGGGATTGTTAATGGGCTTTGTGGCAACAGTGCCCCTTTGCTCCTCTTTTGTGCGGAGGATGGGTCTGGCGAGGGGAGGCTGTTGAGGTGGAGGGCTATGAGCCTGGTGGGCTATGGTCCATATGGTCCTGAAGAGTTTGACAAGACTGAAGTGACTTTGCACAGTTGTCTGCATTTTGCTGTCTTTAATGTCTTTTAACTTTTCATTATCCGTACAAGTTTCCTGGGAAAGGCCTACCCTTTTCCCACTCACTCATTCGACAAACGTGTATTCAGCACATGCTCGGAGCGGAATAAGGCTAAACACTGTCTTGAAAATGTGTGTTTCTGTAAATGTCACTTCCCCATCCCTCAAGGCCCCACCCAGCTTTTGAGAGAGCACTTCTTAGAGAAAGGATGAGCGAGGTCTAGATCCACTCTAAGCAAGCTCTCTCTTGAATCTACACTGCTGAGCTGGAGAGTGGATAGGCCTCCTCTGAAACCCCAGGGCCGCAAACTCTTCTGAAGGAGATAGAGTGTGAATTCTGAAACTGACAGTAAAAACAGCTTCTAGAGACAGCTCATTGCGGTTCGCAGAAAGCTTTCCTGTACTTTAACCAAATGAGAGGGAACTTGGGGATTTCGAGCTCAGAGCCATCACCCTGCCTTGTTGGCCGCCGAGGTTAGTTCTGAGGATACAGATGCTCAAGGCCAGGTCCCTTGATTCCTCAGGAGCACTACCATGATTGTGGACAGCTCGGCACATGGATTGTTTCCCCTAAAAAGTTAGCAGTTGCTCTCAATTGTAATATCTGGGCCCCACCTCCCCAAATGATCAGGCCGCATAAAGGCAGCATTGATATCTTGCTCACCTGCTCAGTTTTCCTAATCAGCTGTTCCCCCAGGAGGCGCTAGTGGCAAAAAACAACAAAAACAAACTGCCTGCCAGTGCAGGAGACTTAAGAGTCGCAGGTTCAATCCCTGGGTCAGGAAGACCCCTGGAGAAGGAAATGGCAATCCACTCCAGTATTCTTGCCTGGAGAATCCCATGGACAGAGGAGCCTGGTGGGCTATGGTCCATATGGTCGTGAAGAGTTTGACAAGACTGAAGTGACTTTGCACAGTTGGCTGCTCACCAAGTATGGTCCTTTATTCACAAAACAAAACCTAAAGCATCGAAAAAGTAAAAAAAAAAAAAAAAAAAATTCAGAAGAGGGTGGTTTTAGAAATCCAGTCTGCTTTTAGGTTTTGGGGTTGTAGATATTTCTCTGGGTGTTTTCTTGGACCCACAATAAGCATTAAACAAAAGAAAACACCCAAACTAGACCCGTCCTTAAGTTCTGACCCTTGGGCTCTTTATCAGCAGAACTCATGGGATCCAAAGTTACGGAACCCAGGACCGAGCTAATCTTTAAGGGACAAATTGTGGCACATTCTCTTTTTAAGGGCTGTTTCAAATCTAAATATCTTTGTCAGTGATTTATGGTCTTCTGTGATTGTTTATTTAGTTTCCTACGTCTTGGGGGGGCGGGGGGAAAGCTTTTAGGGTCAACCTGCAGTGAACAGAGGCTGGACATCTCTCCAGTGTCAGCCCAGCCTTTGGTTTCTGCCTCGACCCAAGAGTAAGGACCAGGAAAGGGGCATGTCCCAGGGTAGTCACCATCCGGAAATGCTACCCCCTCCCTTACAAGGACGGTTTTTTTTGGGTGGGGGGGTGGTAAAGAATCAGCAAATCAGGCTGATTCAAACAGAATATCATTCTTCATGTTCAAGCATTTTGGGTTTGAGAAAACCCCGAACACTTTGAGCCCTGGGCACTTTTTCCATTAATTTTTTAAACTGATGTGTATGTCAAGGGAAATTTAATACGTAGGTTTCTGATTCATTTACACTTAACTCATCAAAATATTGTTCTGTAAGAGGCATTCGGTGTCCAAGAAATCTTAAGAGCCTTTTTATAAGCTTTTAAAGTTCTTTTAAACGTTAAGAAACAGAAGTTGCAGTCTCCCCAAAGTAAACAGGAGTGAATCCCTGGTGGTGGGGGAGGGATGGAGGGAGGGGGCAGGGGGTGGACAGTGGGCGCCAAGACACACTGACCTCAGCCCCCAGACACCAACACAGAGTCCAGTATTTTCCAGCCCCCTCCCGCTGCTCAATGCCTCATCCACTATTGGGGAACAATCGGTGGGCCTACCTTTTAGAATTCTGAAGGCAAAGACAAGCTGTTTCAGGGGCTCTGCTGTTGGCAGAGAAATCTCCCAAGTGTTCTCTAGAGAAGCAGGATATAGACTCCAAAATTTTACTTCCAGGCAAGACCCTTTTTCTCCCCCCTTCAAAGAAAGTGCTCATAATGTATCCTTTCATTTATAATTTTATGAAGGTCTCAGTTGAACACGTAAAGAAAGTGGAAAAATTCTAAGTTGCCATGGATGTTTGGCATTTTTCCCACTCTACTAAAATCTACTTTCTCCCCCAAGCAAAATGGTTTCAGAGACTCCAATAAAAAAGTGGGGAGGAGGACAGAGAAGCTGTCTGGAGTCAGAGTCTTCACGAAATACGGTTGTTGTTTAATTGTCGGAGTGTGAGCTACTTAGGTTTTCACCCTCTTTCGCCTGGCTTCCCTTGTTATTAATAAAAGGAGTCTGTCTTGCATTTCAGAATGCCTGTGACTTCTGAAAACAGGCACTAGCACATTTTATCTCATTTTACCAATTAATATGCAAAGCAGTAGATGTCCCAGAATCTAGCATTTCTTGATTAGGTTTGTTTGTTGTATGTTTTTGTATCTCTAAAAAGAGGAAACTTGGCAATAAATGATGTCATCAATGATAAAAAAAAGTTTGCTCTGTTTTTGGATTTTTAAAAATCCATAGTCTTGAGCAAATGCATAAACATTCAGAAAAGGAGCCAAGGAAAAATATTAGACAGCAGTTCTCAGATTTATTTATTAAGCTTTTTCCTTGGTGTAAGTTTCAAGTAATTAGCAATATGATTTTCTCCTGCCTCGTTTTAAACAGATTCAGGCCTTCCTTCTAAAAACTGATATTTTACTCAGACTGAAATATATTTTCTATTGTTATCTTACATTTCAGGTTCAGAGGCCAAGATTTTTTTTATACACTGTAGAAATTGGTGATAACACATCAGGTCAAGGGATTTCCCTGGGGGTCCAGTGATTAAGACTTCACCTTCCAATGTAGGGGTGCAGGTTTGATCCCTGCTTGGGGAGCTAAGATACAACATGCTTCCAGGCCAGAAAACCAAAACATAAAACAGAAGCAATATTGTAACCAATGCAATAAAAACTTTAAAAACTGTCCACACTAAAAAAAATCTAAAATAGAGCAGGACAAGAAGGGAAGTTGGAGGCTAAGGTGGGCAGGACTCTTGTCACAAAGTTCAGGGGGAATGTTTCGTGAGTTCTGTGCCTCACCTGTGGGTCCAAAGCCAGCGTAGGTGCTGCATGCTCATCCTTTGCAAGGACCTTTCCAACAGAGTTTCTTGAGACACGTATTTTTGTAACCTGGTCAAATGTTGCTGCCCTGCCAGCTTATTCGGTAAGGAATGCCTGACACTTCTGTGGTGTCTGGTATAGATACAGAGATTTTTCGAGGCACTGAATTTAGAAATCCTACCAGGAGTCCCAAAAGGAAGGTGAGAAACGTCCTTCTGAAAAACAGAGTAGACTTCTGGGTACTTTAACATACTCATCTTTCACTTATTACTTAAATTTTTTTTAAGTAAAATGCTGTAAAATTTCAAACAGCATTATTATGTTCCCA
Source organism: Bos mutus (assembly GCF_027580195.1). Lineage (NCBI taxonomy): Eukaryota > Metazoa > Chordata > Mammalia > Artiodactyla > Bovidae > Bos > Bos mutus. The sequence goes on along the minus strand of NC_091635.1, from coordinate 4,383,253 downwards.
ACTATGAGAAATGAAAATGAAAATGTTAGTTGCTCAGTCGTGTCCAACTCTTTGTGATGCCATGGACTGCAACCCACCAGGCTCCTCTGTCCGTGGGATTCTCCAGGCAAGAATACTGAAGTGAGTAGCCATTCCCTTCTCCAGGGGATCTTCCTGAGCCAGGGATCCAACCTGGGTCTCCTGCATTGCAGGTGAATTCTTTACTGTCTAAGCCACCAGGGAAGCCATTCCACTGTTAAATTATTTGTATTCTTTTAATTTTTCTCCTTTTGATAAAAAACTAATACAACATATCTTTATAACTGCTTTTTTTTTTTTTTAAGAACTCTCTTTGAATGTTTAATTTTACAGCACTTTCCAAAGCATAGGTGCCTCTTACTATCCAAAAATGTCAGTATTTTTTTCCTCCAGTATTGCTTCTGTGCTACTTGAATTATCAGTTGGCAAAGGAAATTCTTGTCCAGGGAAGGTAAAGCTCTACTTCTTTTCAGTAAATTTCTAATTTTTTTTATTTCTTGAAATTTCTGTAGAAACGGCTGATGTGAATACGTGGACATGTATTAGTTTCTTTCTGTTAGGTTTATGATCGTTCCATTTGATTGTGACAATTGCCCCATTTTGTGACTGAGAAAATTATCTTGAAGAAGTCACCTGATAGAGATTTTTTTTTTTTTTGACTGCACTATATGTGGCACACAGGATCTTAGTTCCCCAGCCAGGGATCGAACCCATGTTCTCTGCAGTGGAAACACAGGGTCTAAACCACTGGACCACCAGGGAACTCCCATGATGCTGATACTGATTAGATGAATCGAAACGACTGCTTCAGTGCCAGGTTACTTGAGAACGTTTTCTGGACAGTTTCCTTGTGGTGATGTTTGTGTTGATGACCCAGCATCACAACAGGGACCTCTGAGTGGAGAACATGTGGCAGAGCTGGTCACATTTCTTTGACGTAATGTATTTTTTTTAAGTTCCTAGGAATAATTCTTATGCTCAGAAGCATATTTGCTCATCTGAGTTATATGTGACTGTTTCTAGTTTTTCTTGTTTCTAGTCTGTTTATAACCCATTTAATGAATACTGACTAGTGGCTGGATAAGGCTAAAAATAGAAAGATTATACACCCAAATACTTGGCTTTGGTTGTATCATCTAGTAGGGGAATTATAGAAGGAAACAGTTAGAAAACCATGTCAGAAGGTCAAATGCAGGTATTTTGCAAAACACTTAGTTTTATCTGATGACTTTCAACTTGGCCATGACGTCCTGTTTAGGAAACTAGTATCCTGCTTTACTAAGAGTACAGAAGCGCCTTCATAACTTGTACAAACACCCCGGAATTAACATCTTTTCTGCTCTGTACACCTCACCTCAGGTAGATCTTTGGATTTGTCATAAAACATCCGATTAGTCTGATGCAAACTATGATTCCTATTTCTGGAAGTAGGCAAATGATGCCAAAAGCCATGCTTCATTTTCAGTTCCCTATACTCGTAGTCTTGAGGAAAGGAGAGAGGCAATTTCTAATTAATCTCTAATTGTAAAAGCTGTATTTGAGCAGTAAATAAATACTTTCGTCCCACTTAGATCTATAGTCCTAAACATCTTAGAGCAATGAGAGAAGCCCCTTCCCCAAACTGCCTTTTTCTTTATGGACCATTAAACGCACAGAAAACACTAATTAAATGATCATTAGCTTGAGGACGAATAATTATAGATTTACATGTTGCCTTTTATGTTCAAATAGCTGCGTAGGCATCAGCTAATTAATCTGTGAATGAAGAATACTTCCAGTATTACTCTGTAATTAAGACGGTCTCAGGGGGACAGGAGGATTGCTGACGGGGGAGTAAAACCGTTCTGCAAGCCTCTGTAGCGTTTCTTTTGTCATTGCTCAGGTGGAATGGCCAGACCCGGGTTCAACTGCCAACTCATCACTCTCGTTTACAAGTAGACTCATTTTTGAAAGGCCAAAGTTTATAACTGACGAGGAACTGGAAATAAAAACAAACGAGTAACGAAAAGTATTGGCTTTAATCTGAACCTTTTGGGTTACTTTTTAAATGTTTATTCCCCGTGAAGAGTGAACTTGAGTCTGTTTCATGAGATGTGGTAGACTGTTCGTTTTTTCTTCCCTAGTGTAGTCTTTTGTGGAAGCTATTGCAATGTGTGTGCATGTGTGTGCCTGTGTTTGTGTGCATATGGTTAGGTGGTAGAAATTAATACTTTTTTCAGGACTTGATTTTCTGAGTGTTAAGGATTTGGTCCTAAATATAAATTGAGACACTGACAAACAGAATTTTGCAAGTGCTTTGGGGAAGCCAATGCTTGTAATCCAAAAAAAAGTATTTTGTTCATTTATTGGATGTTGGAAATCTCTTTGGAGTAATGATGGATACAGTAAAGTGAAAGATGTCTTTATAAACTCATGGCCAAATTGTAACAGAATGAGGATCATTAGTTGAAACAAGAGGTTGTCCTCAGTGTTTTCATCTGTATGTAGGGTTGGAGGTTATGCTGTATTGAAATGTTCAACTCCTGTGACCAAATGACCATGTACTTTCCCTGAAATAGTTTTCTCAGCTTCAATAGACGTAATAATAAGTGAATTCAAGTTTCTGGATTTGGTTGGTTTCAAATGAGCTTGTGTTGAATGCTAACTTTTCTCCAATTCAGTAACTAGCTTGTATATGAAAATTAAACATTTGGGGAAGTTTTCTCTGTTAATTTTGGAACTTGTAGCTCAGCACTCATTTGTATTAACTTCTCTTCCTAGCCCTACCCCCAAACCCTTCACCTACTTGCAGTAAATTAAAGTGATGATGTGCTTTTAAATTACAGTTTTGTAACTGGGTGTCTTTGGGAGTAGTAACTTAATTTTCTCACTATGAACATGCAGTTTCCAACCTGTCAAGACAAGCATAGAAGTACCAAGCCACACAGGCATTCTGATACGAAATTTGGAAAGTTGAGGTTGTTAGAAGAACTAGAAAGCACAGATTGCACTCAGTTTGGACAAAGATAAACAGAAAACATGCTTTTTTATGAAATCAGAGATTAAATAAGTTGATGGAATCAAGCCTAGACATTCGCATAAGCCAGAGTGGAAAATTATAGACTAAAATACATCTGATATCAAAGAGGGTGACTCTCTCCAAAAGCCTTCACTTTTTATTGGAACCAAGGATTTTTTTTTATAAGCTCAGCAGCTCCTAGGATTTTAAAAAGAAAAATAAAATCCTGCAAACATTGTGGCTTTTATCCAACACTTTTGTGATTTTTTCAAATGACCAGATTTGAAACTTTAATCACCTCACACCTAGGGATTTTTTTATGTGTGTTTTAATTTGCGAGGCATATCCACAGACAAAATGACTCATGAAAAACAGAATCAGCCTAATCTCTCAGTTGGCCCTATTCCTCCATCAAATCGAGAAAGTCAGTTTTGCCTTGGGATTTCAGAGTGTCCCCAAGTAGCCTTTAAATTTATGCAGTGTTCATCTCACAGCTATGATCACTGGTTTCTTTTGAAATGCACTTAAGCTCTTGCTTAAGTAAATTCATTCATGAACAATTATTTGGGAAATTGGAAAATCCTTTTCTATGTGAAACCTTTTTTCCTGGGCCTCCTCCTAACTTGAGATGATGACTCTTGGTTCACACAGCCTGCAGATCCTACTCTGCGAGCTTGTTTTATAGAGGCAGGAGAGCCGGTGGTAATGTAACCTTGACATACACTTGGCAAGTGTGTAAGAGCTAGGATAATGCCTTTGGAGGGTTACTCGTGGCCACTGAAATGATAATCCACAGAAAGTCCCCGCAGGCTGAGCTCTCCTTCGTGGGGAAATAGATGGATTCTAGTGCACATTTTTTCTTAGGAAATCAAGTCTTGATTCTCTCGGAGCTGGTAATGCTAATGTCACTTCCTTTTCCTCAGAGGTAGAACGAACTTGGTTAAGAAACAAAAGTCTATTCGTTAACAATTGAGACTGTGCCCTAAATATCGTGGAAGCCTAATAACAGAAGGAGAATAACAGCATCAACAGTCGAGAAACACAGTCTAGGAGAATTTTGTGCTGTGCTCAGTCACGTCCGACTCTTTGTGACTGCATGGACTGTAGCCCACCAAGCTCCTCTGTCCATGGGATTCTCCAGGCAGGATTCCTGCAGTGGGTTGCCATTTCCTTCTCCAGGGGATCTTCCTGATCCAGGGATCGAACCCACGTCTCCTTTGGCAGGCAGGTTCTTTACCACTGAGCCACCAGGGAAGCCCTCTAGTAAGGGGAGCAGTAGCTATAGACAAAGCTACTGACAAGCTCTGCTGACGTGCTATAGCTTTGTCCCACGGGAAGAGGCTCATTCTAACTACTGTCTTATACCAGTTTAAGGATCCCAACTAGACTAGTTAGCTGGTCTAGCAGCGACCTTGGGAATCCTCAGACTTTAGTTCCCTCACCTGCCAAATCGGGTGGGTAGAGTCCTCGCCTTGTGTCAGCTGCCCAGCTGTCTGTCTTGCCTAGGCTTCTTCCCGTTTTAGTTGTGAAAACCTCGGGCGTTAGATAACGCCTCATTCCTGCACACACCAGTACAGTTGTCACCCTGTTCACAGGAAGCGAATCAGACAACGTGTGCAACATAAAGGACACAGTGCCTGGCGCCCCAAAGGCTTATTTTACCAATAGCCTGGAAGGGATCGAACTTCTACTGGTTTTCTCCCATACATTTTTGGATGTGTTTTTGTAAAATGAGGGAAAGTACAACTTTCCGTAACCAACCATCAGATTTGGTCAGTCTCCCTGGGGAGATGCATGCGCAGTTGGGACAAATTCTGGACAAAGGATATAAAGAGAACAAAAAAACACAAATGCCATTTTAGAGAGACCTGGAGCAAAAACAGGGTACCACACTTGCCTCCTGCACACAGCACCACCTAAGGGGTGGGTAAACCACCGAAGCCACCCCTACCCTCACCCCATGTAAGGAACCAGTTCTCCCTGCTTTGGGGAGCAGGCAAGGGAACCTGTTGCTTGTTCTCCCTTCCCCTGCTGCTGCAGGGACCCTGATAAATAAAGCCTTGCCTGAAGGAAAAAGTAGCGACTGTCCTTTCCCCCCATTTCACATGTGAAGACGCACAGAAGTGGAGCAATGGAGAAAATAACCCGGAGTTTGAAAGTTCGTTGGGTGGAGCTGTGATGCCAGTCAGAGTGACTCTCCTCCTCCCATTCTTCTCTCCTCACCTGTAAAGCGGGCTGATAGTAACTGCTCACCTAACTTGCGGGCAGTGGACAGAATCTGATGAGTTGGGAGATGTTGAAAACACATCAGCTTCCAGGACTTCCCTGGTGGTGTGGTGGCTAAGACTCCATGCTCCCAATGCAGTGGTGTAGGTTTGATCTCTGGTTGGGGAACTAAGATCCTACATGTCGAGTGGCATGGCCAAAAAATAAAAATGATAAAATAATTTTTAAAAATGCATCCGTTTCCAAATATTAGATAAATGTGCCTTCATCGTTCTTTCATCGCTTTTATCTGCTCACCTGTGCTGCACACTCTGAAACTGTAAACATTTTAAGAGGTAACAGGACTACCCTGATTAAGTAGGTCCCCTCTGTAATCAAGGACACGAAGGCGTATTTCCCTGGAGTCATCCCCTTGGGGATGAAATGTAGGGCAGAGAGTTGTCCCGACTCCTCAGGTCAGTGCTGTGTCTGCCTCTACCCCACCCCTCGCCAATAGCATTGTTTCTGTGAGACACAAAACACAAAACGAGGTCGCGGGCATCACTGTCTCTCAAGACAAAAGCAAAGCGAGTCGCTTTGAAGATGGGAAACAGATGATAAAATTTAGGTGAGGATCAAGTTACCATTTTGCAGCCTCTAACTGCAAGCTAATTAGAATTCAGGCTTGTTTCTAAGAAGCTGAACAAACAGTGATGTCCTTAAAAGGAGCACAGCATTTGAGCTTGGGTTTGCTTTGGATGAGAAGGCTCAGCAGAGGTGGTGTGGAGCACACCGTGCAAATTATTCACGATTCCCTGGTCCCTGTTTAGCGCACACACAGACGCACACACTCGCTCTGATTAATGGAGGGTATATATGCACAGTGACATCACCTTTGGAGCTCAGAGCGTTAGGAGCCTCACCAGGTGTGGCTAATTTATGTTCAGGTGTGGACAGGATGGTCATTAACGACAGAGCCAGGTTCGGTTTCCTACCTAAAGTCAGCACCTCTGCTGCCCCGCCCCTGGCAGCATGCCACACCTGCGGAGCCTGCCGTTTCCTTGTTGGGCACGCGAGCCTTTCACTCGTCAGAGGCCCAGAGCACTTGGGAAGCTTCAGATGTGTCAGTGTCAGTCAACTAACGGAAGCCGTGTGTTTGCAGAGTGGGAAAGAAAAAGCCTGGCATCTTAAGGGTCTAGACATGTCTCACTGTAAATGGGTCTAAAGTAGAGACTTTTTTGAGGCCTTTTCTCGGTAGATCTTTGGCCACCCTGCTGTTTAACAGTTGATAATGCTATTCAAATAACCCTGCTCCAAAACAGGAATGGCCCTTTCTCCAAGGGCCAAGGAAGCAGCCGAGATTTATTGAGTACCGGTTTTATTGTTCAGTCGCTAAGTTGTGTCTGACTCTTTGCAATTCCATGGATTGCAGTACTCCAGGCTTCCCTGTCCTTCACTATATTGAGTTTGCTCAAACTCATATCCATTGGGGTTGGTGATGCCATCCAACAATGTCATCTTCTGTTATCCCCTTCTCCTGCCTTCAATCTTTCCCAGCATCGTGGTCTTTTCCATTGAGTCAGTTCTGTGCATCACGTGACCAAGGTATTGGCGCTTCAGCTTCAGCCTCAGTCCTTCCAGTGAATATTCAATGATTTCCTTTAGGATCGACTGATCTGCTCTCCTTGCTGACCAGGTAATCTCTGATCATCATTATAGTAAGAAATTGCAGTGCGTATTGGGTCCTGTGCAATTTCTTACTATAATGATGATCACATAGATTACATCTGCTGTTATGAATTTAGTGCATATACCTAATAAGAGCTCTGTCTTCACTGATTTATTTAACCCTGACCCTAGGTGGGGAGGTAGGTGTTGTCATCTTCATTTATGGAAAGGACACACTTCTAATTGAGTAACATTTCTGCTGGTGGAGAAGAAGTGCAGGGGAAGAATCAGTACAGTTTTTATACGCTCCCTCATGGGACAGCAGATTGGAAAGATGGAGGTGATCTCCCCTGGTGGTTGTGAGTTTGATCCCTGGTCTGGGAAGATCCCACATGCCCGGGGCAGCTATGTCTGCGCCCCGCAGCTACTGAAGCCCTCTCGCCCTAGAGCCCATGCTCCACAATAGGCCCCTGCAGTGAGAAAGCCACACACTCGAGGAAGCCCTCTCACAGCAATGAAGACCCAGCACAGCCAGAAATAAGTAAATATATACAGAAATAAAATTTTTCAAAGAAATTATGATTCTAATTTTATAGCTCAGAGAGCTGAGATTTAGAGAATTGGATTGAATTTTCCAAGGACATGTGGCTGGTTAAATGACAGTGGAGGGATCTTAGCACAACATTTAAAAATAGTCTGGTTGGTCTCCTGTGCTTTACCACAGGGCAGTTTCTGTGATGAGGAGGATTTGATGTCCTGATAGACAGATGAGACACACACTTCATGAACCCCTGTAACAGCATAGACATAAAGAGAAGGAAGGGCTTCCTGGGTGTGTAGAGGTAAAGAACTGCCTGCCAATGCAGGAGATTCAGGAGATGTGGATTTGATACCTGCGTTGGGAAGACCCCCCCAGAGAAGGAAATGGCAACCCACTCCAGTATTCTTACCTGGAAAATTCCAAGGACAGAGGAGCCTGGCAGGCTGTACAGTCCATGGGGTCACGAAGAGTTGATTGCAAATGAGCACCAACACGCGACGATAGGGAAGCAGTTTGGAAAGAATTCAGGTATTTCATGGAAATGTCAAATTACCCAAGCAGTCATTAGGGAAACAATCGGAAATCTTTTGGACTTACTATTATTTTACATTTTGTTTTGTATCTTTAGCTGAAAAACAATGTCAGAATTTCAGTGGCTGAAAGTAACAGAGGCGTATGGTTTATTTGTACTACACAGTCACCATGGGTCAGCCAGCAGGAGCAGGGGCGCCTGGAGTGGAGTTGGGGGGATTCTGGACCACTTTGTCTTCACTCAGGGTGCAGGCATAAGGCAAGAAGCAGGGCTACTGTCCATTGGCTCTGAAAATTTATCTTCCGCTTGAAGGGCTTTCTCCTTTGCTCTCATGCCATTGGCCAAAGCACATCTCATGACTGCAAGGAGGTAAACATTGGCGATTCCACCGTGTGTATGGAAGGAGAAAGCCCAGGGTCCCAGGAAACAAGTAGCTTGGCAATCACAATTTTATAGACAGAGAGAGAGGGATGTAGAAGACAGTAATCTTCTCAGGGATTGGGAACCCCAGAAGTTTTAATCCTTCCCAGAAGGGAAGGAGTAAAGGCCTGTAGCTCCTTGCTCAATTTGGATAAATACAATAGTAAAATTCCACAATCCCCTTTTCTTTCTCTGGGATTCCCGCCCCCCCCCTTTTTTTTTTTAATAATTCTTTTGTTGTTGAAGTATAGATGATATACAGTGTGCAAAGTGATTGTCCGACTCTTTGCGACTCCATGGACTGTAGGCCGCCAGGCTCTTCTGTTCATGGGGGTTCTCCAGGCAAGAATACTGGAGTGGGTAGCCTTTCCCTTCACCAGGGGATCTTCCCAACCCAGGGATGGAACCCAAGTCTCCCGCATTTGCGAACAGATTCTTTATACCACCTGAGCCAAGGGAAGCCCAAGAATCCACAGTTATATAATCAGTTTTATTACAGATACTCTTTTTCATATTGTTTTCTGTTATAGTTTATCAGTATAAATTGTATATTTACAGTATATGAATATACTGTACAGTATTGCCACAGAATATTGAATGTAGTTCCTATGCCCTACAGTAGGGCCTTCTTGTTTATCCATTCTGTATCTTACATGGGTTGCCATTTCCTTCTCCAGAGGATCTTCCCAACCCAGGGATCAAACCCGGGTCTCCCACATTGTAGGCAGATTCTTTCCCGCTTGAGCCACCAGGGATGCCCAGATATTAAAGCCTACATCTGCCACGCCCAGCCTCCCCTGTGCTGCTTCTGCTTTTCTGCTCTCACCTCAGTCCTGGCTGATGAGACTCTTCCTTCTCTCTGGAGGGGCCGGACTGATGACTTCTTCCGGCGATCATCTCCAAGCCGCTTTCTTGGGCAGTTTCGTAAGCTGCTTGACATCTGAACTGTCTCCATGTCTGAATGGAGCTAAACGGTCTTACATATGGCTGCAGGCAAGGCCTGCTGCTTTGCAGGGAGATTACCCTGGAGCTTGGCTTCCCTTTACTGAATCTCTTTCCCAGCCCTTCCTGTTGACCATCTCTTTCACATGAGTGTCTGATTTCTGAACAGTGAGATGAAGGTGACCACCTTGGGGACCAAGGGGTTCGAGCACATCCAGTTAAAAAGGCAGGTGAACCTTGGGAGTCGTCTATGGGAGTCATCTAGCCTGTGGAACTTCCTTCATATAAATAATTTTAAAAGCAAATTGCCTTGCTGAGGAGCAGCCCCCACACCCCCGGAAGTCCACCCAGCGCAGTCATCCCGCAGTGCAGTCTGGCTCCTGGCACCTAAGGCCCCTCTGTCCCTTCGCTCCACGTCACTGGCTCTTAGCAGCTTCATCCTATTTGGAGATGAAAGGCTGTGTCTGAAAGGTCAGTTCTGATGATGCTGGCTGTTTAATTAAAGTCACCTGAATTGCTCACGTCTTTATTGCAGTCATCTGAACGCCTGGTTTAGTTCTGATACACAGGTCCCAAAGGAGTAACTTTGACATTTCTTCAAAAATTGGTTGCAAACTGAGCTGCTTTCAAAAGTAAGGTCTCATTAAAAAAAAAAAAAAACACTTCCTTCTTTTTCTTTTGTGGTTCATTAGCATCTTCTAAAAAAAATTTTTTTTTTTCTCCCTCTTTCTATTGGGAACTAGAGGTATTTCACCCTGGCTTGCCAAATGATTTCTATCTCAGTAGAAAAAAGGACTTGCTATTTCCTGAAAATCTACCACCACTACCCTCCCCTCTCCTCTTTTTTTTTTTTTTTTTTTTAATACGTTTGTGCTGGGAATCAAAGTCAAGTAACTTGATAATGAGTTAATGGAAACAAATTAATTCTGTCTGCATTTAAGAGAGAGACAGCTTGGCCTCACAAAGTTATCTTATATACTTCTCCAGACTTGACACTCTCTGGGTGTAACACTGTTAGAAAGTTTAGGTATTTAGGGGAAATAAACAAGGGTACACGCCTTTCCCACTGGAGTAAGGTGATTATGTACGTGTAAATTATTCAGATAATTTTAGGGGAGTGGGTGGGAGAAATGTCATTCCAACACATCTGGCTAATTGCATCTAAATTATCATTTTGACCCTCCTGTTCTGTGGACAATTTGCATTAAGTCCTAGGATACAGAAGAGGAATTTTAAAGAGCGTTTGTGTGACAGCTGCAAAAACAGTATTTTAATCATCCTAGGTCTCTCCTCTGGGATGGGATTGTGTGTGGCAGTTGGAGAGGCGTCCTGACCTTCACCTCCCCCTCCCCTGTGCTAAGCCCCTGTGCTCCCAAGGACAGAGCACACACACTAGATAACCTTTCTGGACTTGGAGGAAGACTCCCAGTTTGAGTAAATATGCATCTCAAAACTGGCAGGTTTCTGAACTCTTGTGGAGCCACTGGAAAATGTTACTCCTAAAGTGACTTGGAAAAAAGTCGTTCAGGGTCCAAGAGGCTACGCTTTGTGTTTCCAGTTGTGTCAAGTCTTTGACACAGGAAGATGGTGGTAATGCACCGGCACTGATCGCTGGCTGGCGGGTGACGGGGAATGGGGCTGGAGGTCTCAGCCTGCCAGTGTCGTTGCTTAGGGTTTGCTCTTACTCTTGCTTTCCAGAGAAGATCAGATCAGAACACAGAGTGAACGAGATGGTAATAAATGGTGCCATCCCCATAGCCTTGGGTGACTTCCTCTTGTTGACTAGCTTCGCAAGAGCCACACACAATGCTGTGAGTCACAGGCACTTTTCTTGTTTCCCAGTGCCTATAACAGCGATGTTGACACTCCTTTTTTTGTTCTTTTGTTGTTGTTTGGCCGCTAAGTCGTGTCCAACTCTTTTGTGAACCCACGGACTATAGCCTGCCAGGCTCCTGTGCCCAGGTAAGGATACTGTAGTGGGCTGCCATTACCTGCTCTGGACAAAAATAAATATTAAGACATCTTTTTTTTTTTTTTTCTGCTCCTCTCCCTCCATTAGCAGCTCGTTCTTTCTTTCTTTTTTAAAAATCAGTTATAATTGTGATAACCACACAATACACTTGCTTTACGTGTACAATTCAGTGATTTTGGGATGTGTTTACAGAATTGTGTAACTATCACTGCGGGCATAGAGCTTTTGTTTTTGTCTTGTTTTTGTTACTTGGAGTATGGGTTTTAGTTCCCCGGCCAGGAATCGAACCCATGCCCCCTGCATTAGAAGCACAGAGTCTTCTGCTGGACTGCCAGCAGCTCTTCCTAATCAACAGAGTGGATGATGTTTCAAAACGACAGTGTAGGGGGAAGTTGGAGATGTATCTGAATCTACTCCTCTTTATCCAAGACTCTTCTTTTTCTTCCTTATAAAAATCTCCAACGAGGCTATATACTTTTTTCCTTCATCAGTTTAAGAATTTGTCTTAAGCTCAGCTAGAGATTTAAGGCTCTCATAGACTGAGATGCAGTTCTTAAGCTAAAGCTTCATTATTTACAGAAATGCTCAAGTTGGACGTTTCACATCCATTTTATTTGAAGGATGTTTTCCAGATCATTTTGCTTCTTTAGGGATCTCATTCCAAAAAGTGTAGGGAGGGGCATTCCACTTTACAGTCTCAGCCAAGACGTTGCATAAACCTTTACGCCCACCTCTTTTTAGGGTTCCCTCCATGCGCTTGATTGCTTTTAGCCGGGAGGTTCATAAGCAGCTCCAGCTGAAACCACCCGAGTCTCCGAATCTCCCTCCAGCTCTGGAAGTTTTGATGAGGTGACTTGGAAAAGGGATGGGTCTGTGGCTGAGTTCTGAAACCCAGCAGACTGCAGGAGTTATTTGCCTCAGGATTCTGGGGTTTGAGGTGTTTGGCTGTTGGTCTAGAAATGACAGAAAGGGAGAAATCTGGTAGGCCAAAGTGAGGATACTGGCAATGCCAATGGCATTCAGATGGGTGGGGAGGGGTGAGGGCCAACCTCCAAATAACGCTCTTTTCAAACTCCTGGGCCTTTGCATCCTGAGTCTCCAGATTTCACTCTCAGCGTGCATGCTGAGTCATTCCGTTTTCTTCCTAGGGCTTTTCAATTGGCCTTGGAGGATAACAAGTCGATATTATCTGCTAAAGGCAAACTCAGGCTTGTTAGTGCCAGGGCTATTCAGTGTTGAGAAAGTGGCCACGAGATCTTGGGAAAAGTGCAATAGAGAATCATCGAAGCATCGATGTAGGTTATCTAAACCAAATCCTCCTCTTCCCAAGTATCTGGATACCTTTGGTTAATTTTTTTTTTTGGTTTCAGTTATCCATGAATCAGATGAGCAGAACTGTATTTTGATGATGTTACTTGAACTGCAAATGATCCAGGTAAATGCCTATATTAATTCTCTTTACATGTACGAACACAACATACTTTCTCGTGGTCTATTAATAGTAAATGTGTTCCTTTTAAATTTTAGCCAGTTTTCATAATAAAGTAGGGAAGCAGGGAAAGGATACAGGAAACTTAGGATAAGACATTAGAAACCTTGAACTCAACTTTCCTATCAGCTATATGATCTTAGGACAGGAAACCCCCTACATACAATTGAGTTCCATTCTGAGAGCATATTTGTGAGTCCAGTTTGTTCAAAAGTCCAACATAGTTGGCCTAGGTACCCAACTAACACAATTGGCTACATAGGACTGTACTATAATAGGTTTATAATACTTTTCACACAAATAATATGTATTAAAAATCAAACACAGAAGGTAAATGTTTTCAGTCTTATAGTACAGTAGAACAGCTGGCATATGCCAGGGCTGGCATCAAGTGAACAGCCAGAAAGGGGAGGAGGAAGGGAAGCTGGGAGATGGTATAGCTGAAGGATCGTCAGCAACAGGAGTCGGAGGGCAAGGTGTGATGTCACGCACGCACCGTGTGGTGTTGCGTTGGTGGCACAGGTTCCGGTTCCCGGATGGATTCAATACTGTCTACCCACTTGCTTCCAGACACCCTGGGCTTGAAATAAAGATAAACTGAGCCCCTCTGTGCTCTGTATGATACCGTACGGTGAAGTACACACAAGCACAGGCACTCGCAGAGGATGTACGCACGTGACGATGCACACGAGACGTGGGAACCAACTCATGCAGCTGGATGTGCAGACGCACGTTGGCGTCTTTGAAAGTGCGTTTGTAGGGGACTTACTGTAAAGCTATTGAACTTCTCTGAGCATCAGAGATCTTCAGTTAGAAATGGCCTAAGATTCTGTGGCAAAATAGAAACACCAATGAGGGGGGCACCACCGATTTCTGTTGCCTCCATGTCACGCTTGCTTGCTTCTCTTTTTGACATTACAGAATAGTTAACCATACTCTAGCCAGGATATTGAGGTGAGAAGCAATAGTTTCTTTTTAAAAATCGAAGTATAGTTAGTTTCCAGTACCGTGTTAGCTTCAGTAGAGTTGCTAAGTCACTTCAGTCTTGTCCGACTGTGCGACCCCATAGACAACAGCCCACCAGGGTCAGTAGAGTTACTTAAAAGCAATTTGAAAAAACATGTAAAGTCAGAGATGGGATTTAGGGGTACCCTTCCTGGTGTTTGCTGTTGTTGAGTTGCTCAGTTGTGTCTGACTCTTGCGGCCCCGTGGACTGTAGCCCGCCAGGCTCCTCTGTCCATGGGATTTCCCAGGTAAGAATACCTGAGTGGGTTGCCATTTCCTTCTCCAACACTACCTAGAGTTATACTTTTCTCCTCCAACACTCAGTCCCTTTTCAGGCTTTCCTGGAGCTCACTTGAGACTTCTTCATTCGGATTAATAAAATTTTTTCTCAAGAATCTTTGGCAGTTACCGGAATTAGTTTCCTAATTCTGCCAAAACGGGCTTGCCTGGTGGATCAGACGGTAAAGAATCCGCCTGTGATGTGGGAAACCTGGGTTCCATCTCTGGGTCTAGAAGATCCCCTGGTGAAGGGCATGGCAACCCCCCTTCAGTATTCTTGGTTGAAGAATTCCGTGGACAGAGGAGCCTGGCAGGCTATAGTCCATTGAATTGCAAAGAGATGGGTACAACTGAGTGATTAATACTTTCAACACACTTTCTGCCATAAAAAATGACTATAAATTTAGTGGTTTAAGGCAACACAAATTTCTTATCTCATAGTTCCTATAGGTTAAAATTCAACACGAGTCTCACCAGGCTAAATCCAAGGTGTGGGCAGGGCTGCATTCCTTCCCTGAGGCTGTGGGGAAGAAGCCCTTTCAGGTTCAAGTGGCCAGTCTAATTCAGCTCCTTGGAGTTGCGGGACAGAGACCCCTGTCTCCTCACTGGTGGTCAGCACAGGGCCATTGGTATTCCTTGGTTCATGGCTCCTGTCCTCCTTCCTCCAAGCCAGCAACAGTGAGACAGGTCAGATTTCAAGTTCTGACCTCTCCTTTGGTCTCCTTTGTGGGGCTTACTTCTTCCACTTCATCCTTTCTGTTTGACTGGTCTACCTCATTTTTCAGGGCTCATGTGATTACATTCGGCCCATCTAAATAATGGGCTTCTCAGGTGGTACTGGAGAAGGCAATGGCCACCCACTCCAGTGTTCTTGCCTGGAGAATCCCAGGGACGGGGTAGCCTGGTGGGCTGCCATCTCTGGGGTCGCACAGAGTCGGACATGACTGAAGTGACTTAGCAGCAGCAGCAGGTGGTACTAAGAGTCAGACATGACTGAGTGACTTCACTTTGACTTTTCACTTTCATGCATCGGAGAAGGAAATGGCAACCCACTCCAGTGTTCTTGCCTGGAGAATCCCAGGAACGGGGTAGCCTGGTGGGCTGCCATCTCTGGGGTCGCACAGAGTCGGACACGACTGAAGTGACTTAGCAGCAGCAGCAGGTGGTACTAGTGGTACCTACCTGCCAACAGAGCAGATGCAAGGACTAGGGTTCAATCCCTAGGTGGGGAAGATCCCTGGAAAAGGAAATGGCAACCCACTCCAGTATTCTTGCCTGGGAAATTCCATGGACAGAAGAGCCTGGCAGGCTAGTCTACGGGGTCACAAAGAGTTGTACAGGACTGAGCGACTGAGTACACAGCACTTCGGGATAATCCAGCCTCTTTTCCCTATATTAAATTCAGCTGATAGCAGCCTTACTTTTCTCTTCAAAGACATTTCATGGTAGTACCTAAAGTAGGGTTTGATTGAATAACTAAGGTATAGAGATCATGTGGGTGGGAAGAAAGCTTCTTTAGAATTTCTGCCTAAGAAACTGTCGTGTGTGTTAAGTCACTTTAGTCATGTCTGACTCTTTGCGACCCCATGGACTGTAGCTTGCCAGTTCCTCTGTCCATGGGATTCTCCAGGCAAGAATACTAGAGTGGGTTGCAGGACCCTTCTCCAGGGGATCTTCCCAACCCAGGGATTGAACCTGAGTCTCTTATAGCTCCTGCATTGGCAGGTGGATTCTTCACCACAAGCACCACTTGGGAACCCAAGAAACTGTCCCATAGGATGACATAAAGCTATTATCAGTCATAGCACCCACTCCAGTATTCTTGTCTGGAAAATCCAGTGGACAGAGGAGCCTGGTGGGCTACACTCCATAGGGTCGCAAAGAGACAGACATGTCTGAAAAAACTGTCCTATAGGATGATACAAAGCTATTATCAGTCAACAGCAGCTTTATGGAATTAGTCAAAAGGGTGGATTTCTAGTGTCAGTACCAGCTGAAAGGGAGTCGAATGCTTTTTAATGCTAAATGGACATTATGCAGATTACTTCTGCATTTGAGATCAAGGATTAGAATTTTTTGGCAGAAAGCATATGAGGGCAGCAGAAATCTCAGCTCAGTGGTGTAGACAAAGAGTCACCTGTTGGAAAAATACATTAAATGAGAGAGATCACCTAGGGGGAAAATAATTTACTTAATGCTGTTCTGATATGTTTGAGGTTGAGAGGTATCTACTGACTTATAAATACAGTGTCATAAAAATATACACTGCCTTCCATTGAAGCATTGCTTTGAAAATAAATGTATTTATTTATATATTCAAAAAAATGTGAATATATATTAAAAAAATTTTGCAGATTTGCATGAGCCAAGTATGGGAGAAATTCTTCTCCTTTTTATTTTCCCTAGATCTTTAAATTGAGTCCAATTACTGCTTAAGTCTAGCACATAAAATACATTCTTTATAGCACTATATATAGTTTTATAAGCTTCCCTGGTAGCTCAGTGGTAAAAAATACCACTGCCAATGCAGGAGACACGGGTTCAATCCCTGAGTTGGAAAGATCTCCTGGAAAAGGAAATGACAACCCATTCCAGTATTCTTACCTGGAAAAATCCCATGGACAGAGGAGCCTAGTGGGCCACAGTCCGTGGGGTAGCAGAGTCACATAAGATTTAGTGAATAAACAACAACATAGTTTTATAGGCATGTAATGTTTAAATATAATATATTGTTTCAAAATATCTTCAAAAGATGAGAATTCATTGCCTTCTTTGGTGACATAACACATTCTACATATGTATCTGTTTCTATATGGAGATATAAAAATATATATACAGATACAGATAGATAAGATTAAATGTAGAAATTGATAGAAATATGCTATGTTATCGTTAACAAGCCATAAACCCAAGACTTTGCATCCTCAAACAAAAGCAAATGCAAATTGCATAAGAAAAAAGGACTGTTATAGGTTTGGTATTCACCCAGATTCCATTATTACACGACTCTTTCTTTTTATAATCCTTCTTGGTATTGATGTAGATTTCATTCAGATATTCAGACCAAATTATTCCCCAGTTGCACATCCTTTTCAGGGCAGTGGGAAATGTACTCCTTTCACATGTTCATTTTTGTGGTCATCAAGGTTTCCTGTCCACTGTCTTTCTTTGAATTCCCTTTGGGCTACTTTTGGCCTGGGTTTGCAGGAGTGACTGGAAGACAGTCTTGCTTTTGATAAAAGGCATATCATTTCATCAGGTCCCACATGTTCACAGAGCCTGGCCTACCCACAGTACCTGGGGTTTTCAAATCATACGTTAGTCCAGGTCAACTTGACTATTGTCCGGTGTTCAGTCCTTGACTGGAAGTAACAGGACTAAGGAAGAAAAGAAATCACATCCTGTCAATAAGCGCTGCAAATATTTAGTGTGGCAAGCTCCGTGTTTTCTTTCTTATGAAAAGCTGATTAATATTCAGTGGTTGAAGGTTAATACCCCATTCATTTTATTCACTTTACATCCTGCACACAGCAGTGACTGTTCCAATTTCAACTCCTAATTCATACAAATCTGGTTCCAATCAGGAGATTAGTAACTTACTGCCTAAGCAGAAACAAATCACACAATTGCTAAGCTTATCTTTCTACCCATGCACAGACACATACATGTGCTTGAAATGGACTCATTCATGGACAGAGGCAAATGCACATATACCAGCAAAGTCCAGTCACTGTGGACGTACTTAGAAAGTTTTATTTGCTTACACAAGCATGTGATAGGCATAGAAGAAACTGACACCAAGAAAGCGTCATCTAAATATATTCACATGTGCAGAGGTCTTTAACCTGAAGTCCTCTATATTACAAGTATTTCTATATTGAATCATTTTTAGAGATACTAGAATGCATCATCATTTAAAAATCCCTGTACTGTGTTCTTTTGTGGAATGTGGTATTATTTGGGCGTTGTCTACCGTATCTCGGTCTCCTTTTTTTACTGATTGGCATTTATGTTTGAGAGGTTGTCATGAAGTTGACACCATGTGTTTAAGAAGGTGAAACTGTAGCAGGATGAACTTGAGGGTAGTGATCATAAAGATTTTTCTGATCATGGAAGTAGAGCTTCGAAACAGGTCACCAGAGAGGGAGGGGATTTGCATTTCCTGAAGATCTTTTGAAATTGTATCTCGTTTGTCTGGAAATGATTAAGGACGGTCCTGCAGGGGTCTGTTTTAGGCTCCTTGCAGCTTTAGTGAGTCTGTGACGTGGGGAGATCCATCTGTGGTCACTCTGTAGGAGAGATAAGTTTATGTGGACATCTGCATTCTGGACAGGAAGGAGGAGAGGGGAAGGACATCGCAATTGCATTTTCCAGATGATGGCACGCAGTGTTGGAACTGAAGAATTAAGCATCACGGGGATTGGCCATCTGATGGTGGGCATAACAGAGGCTCAAGTTTTTTTACTTCTGTTTATTTCTGCTCAGTATGACATAACAGTTATGCTGCTGAAAGTTGATACATTGGGAGTAAGAAGAACTTTCAATACCATAAGTACTTATTTGGGAGCCTCGATTTTGGTTGTGATTTTTATTTTCTTTTTTTACCAAAAGGATATTGACCAGAGCCTTGAAGAGATAGGAGTCAGTGAGATGATATTTCAGCTTATTTGAAGACCTAGAATCCATCTGTCACCCAGAAAGATCTATGAATTTATCTTTCTTTCCTTTCCTCTTTGACACTTACATTAGGGGGAAAAGCTAAGTACAGAATTTGGGGCTAAAAAACAACTGCTCCCACAAGGAAAGGGCTTCCTTGGTAGTTCAGCAGTAAAGAATCCACCTGCCAATGTAGGAGACTTGTGTTGGATCCCTGCGGCAGGAAGATACCCTGGAAAAGGGAATGGCAACCCACTCCAGTATTCTTGGCTGGGGAATCCCATGGACAGAGGAGCCTGGCAGGCTACGATCTGTGGGGTCGCAGAAGAGTCGGACACAAGTTAACGACTAAACAAGGACAACCACGAGCAAATAAACAATCCTGTCTTAGAGTCGCGTCTCTTCCTCTTACTAGGCTTCATGGTCTTGGTCTCTCTTCATTTCGGCTGAAGATGAAATAATGGAATAGGCGAAGATGACAGTTGGTACCTTACAGGCCTTCATGGTGGCAATTGGTCAGGGGTTTGTTGTGACGACTATGTGATTTCTGTTTGTGAAAATGTGAAAATATTATGCATCATTATTATTTCTTGGTGCAGTTGTATTTTACATGGTCTGGATGTTTTTCTTTGCCTGTGTCTACTTATCTGCAAGACTCGAGCTCCAGTCAGCTACCAGCTGTGTTCTCTGAACTTTTCAGCAAAGTTGTGCACATTTTCTAGCTTGCTGCTGAAGGCCTGTGTCGGCAATATTCTGAGAAGCTGGAGGAGTTTCTATCAGCAAGAACCACATTTCTAACAAAAGTTTCAACTTGCCTGTCAAGACACTTGAGGATACAAAGGCCTAGATCTCAGATGAATATCCCTGAAAACTACATTTCATTCATGGATGCTAGCTCAGGCTCATCTGGGGAAGAACTGGAAATCTTCACTGGGACTTTTCTAACCACTTTCTGACCTGTATGGTTTCTTGTAAATTGTGGTTAAGTGCATACACTTGACATAAAATCTATCATCTTGGGACTTCCCTGGTAGTCCAGTGGCTAAGACTTCAAGCTCCCAGTGCAGTGAGGGTGGGTTCAATCCCTGGGTGAGAACTAGATCCCACATGCCACAAGTTAAAGTTTTCATGCCCCAACTAAAGATCCTGAGTGTTGCAACTGAATAAAGAAAGGTCCTGAATCCTACAGTGAAGATTGAAGATCCCGCGTGCTGCAACTAGGACCTGCTACAGCAAATACATAAGTATTTTTTTTTTAATTTACCATCTTAGCCATTTTAAAATGTGTGGTTTTTAAATGTGCAGCCATCACCCCCATCCAACTCCAGAACTCTTTTCATCTTGCAAAACTGCAGCCTTTTCCCCAATGAACAGTAATAACTATTCATCCCCCTCCACCCCAAGCCCCTGGCAACACCATTCTACCACCCTTCTCTCTGAATTTGACTATAGTGAGGGACATCCTGTGAGTGGAATCGTACATGTTCATCCTTTGGTGACTGGTGTATTGCATATAACATCATGGCTTCCCAGTGGCTCAGTGGTAAAGAACCTGCCTGCCAGTGCTGGAGACTTAAGAGACACAGGTTCCATCCCTGGGTCAGGAATTCCCCCTGGAGAAGGAAATGGCAACCCACTCCAGTATCCTTGCCTGGGAAATTCCATGGACAGAGGAACCTGGTGGGCTACAGTCCATGGGGTCTCAATGAGTCAGACATGACTTAGTGACTAAAGAACGACAACAAGCACATCCTCAAGGCTCATCCGTGCGGCATGTGCCCCACCCCCACCCCTTTTGCGTGAGGCTCGAGTGGTAGTGATGACCCGCAGAGGTATTTGGGGGCAGGTACCAAGATCCCCCTGTTTGGAATCTCTATGATGTCACTGGGCACTGACAGGGCATGATAGCAACGTTAGCCTCCGTCCTAACTGGTGATGATAAACCACGATCAGCAGCTGCAGACTTTCGGGGGTTCTGAAGAGAATTCTAGGAGAGAAGGACAGCGGGCAGAGAAGCACATGCCCTCCTCGAACTGGAAGTGAAGGAGGCAGCCCCTTCACCTGGACTGGAAGGCTGGATGTGCTGGGGTTTCTCCTTGCAGAGGGGGAGTTCCATTTTCACGCTTTCTTTTAATTTCACAGACGGCATCAGGAGGGACTCTGGCTGGTGGAAATACTATGTTCTCTTCCTGCCTTCAGTTAACTGTACAAACTTGTAAAAAAAAAAAAAAAAAAACCACCCAAAAAACTCAAGCTCCAGCACGGCTCCACACAGGGTGTCTAGCCAAAATGCAAAGTGTTACCACAGTGCACAAGCAGACCGTGTTTTTCAAGTGCGGGAACAGAGTGAGGTGCCTTTCAGCACCTTTTCCAGCACTTCTTTAAAAATGATTTAAATTGGAGGCAATAGCATCGAATGCTGAGCATCTGACACTCAGACAAGACTTAATGAATCGTGCACTTTAACAGCATCCTCTGCAGCCACTTCACTTGGCGTCCGTGGTGGTGGTTCCCCCCACCCCCCACCCCCCACCGAAACATTTGTTCTGCAGACCGTTTGCTTGTCGGAGTCTGCTGGGCAGCTCTTAGTTCGTGGCAAGGAGAACTGGCCTGGGGGAGGTTGCCGAGCCCAGTTCCTCCTGCGTCCAGTCTCTCTGGATCTGAATTTCAGAGCAAAAGGACAACAGTGTTCCTTAGGAACCAGACTCAGAACCAGTGTTAGTGTCTCCCCAGTTCGAAATCTCTTGCAAAAAATATAAGCTACACAATCCAGTGTTCATCTTAACCCTACAACATCCAGCATTGTTGTTTAACTGACTTGAATTGAAACAACAAAAATGTGAGTGATTTTGTGGGTAGGAACATTCCAGTACTGGGAAAAAGATACCCGTTCTGCGTCTTCGAGTTAGAGCAAGTCATTATCTTCATTGTCAGAAATGAAGCCTCTGCTGGTGAAGTCTGGCAGCATTGCTCACAGCTTGCCTGGCGGTTGTTAAGGACACAGGCCGAGTGGAGAGGGTCTGCGGGACTCCGCAGGGCCGCGCCTCAGTGTCTCCCCACCTTCCGGAGGCTCTCTGTCCGCCGCAGCACCCTTGGCTGCAACGTATGTAAACGATTTCATCTTTCAATCCAATCTTTAATGAGATACTTAATACAGACCTGCTGTTAACATGATGTACATGAATTTACTGGCAGGCAGAGCTGGATTTACATCACTCTGAAAATCAGATGTTCTTTGTATCAGGAAAAACCTTTAAAGATGGAAAGGTTTTCCTTCTGAATGGCAGGTGCATCCTTAAGTGCGCACACCCTGTGCACCGTTGGGGGTCAGCCTCTCTCAGATGCCAGATTCCACTGTGTGATCGTTTCTTTGCAGGCTGCTCCATGGAACAGGAGTTAGGTTCTAAACCAGTGGCCAGCACAGTAAAGTCTGTGGGCCAAACTGGGCCCACTGTCTTTGTTTCTTTTAATGGCCATAGTGCAGGGCTATAACTGATATGGGCTTCCCTGGTAGCTCAGCGGGTAAAGAATCCGCCTGCAATGCACGAGACCCTGGTTCAATTCCTGGGTGGGAAAGATCCCCTGGAAAAGGGCTAGGCTACCCACTTCAGTATTCTTGGGCTTCCCTGGTGGCTCAGACAGTAAAGAATCCACCTGCAATGCGGGAGACCTGGGTTCGATCCCTTTGTTGGTAAGATGCCCTGGAGAAGGGAACATGTATCTGCTCCAGTGTTCTTGCCTGGAAACTTCCATGGACAGAGGAACCTGGCAGGCTGTAGTCTATGGGGTTGCAAAAAGTTGGACGTGACTGGGCGACTTCCACTTATAACTGATATATGAAAAAAATAGCACGTTTTTCAGCTCATTTTCCTGAGCTTTGCTTTATACTTCTTCACTGATATTTCGTTTTTTTACGAATTGTAGAACTACAGCAGACTTCCCTGATGGTCTAGTGGTTAAGAGTCCGTGCTTCCTGTGCAGAGGGTGAAGGTTCAGTCCCTGGTCTGCAAACTAAGACCTTGCATGCCTCATGGTGTGGCCAGAAAAAAATAAAGCCACCTTGTAAAAATTAGGCCTTATATATTTTTTAAAAAAGAATATCTGACCTACTCCCATAATTTACATTTTAAGATAACACTGTCCTCAGGCATGAGGTCTTTACAACCTCCAGACATTCTTTGGATTCACTGGAGAGTATATAACTTCATTGTTAACACTAGCAAGTGGGTACTCTTTCTGCCCCCTTCTGATGCCTATGTCAGAAGCTTTCTCTATCTCCTTTATACTTCAATAAAACTTTATTACACACACACACACAAAAAAAGAATATCTGTAGCTACCCCAAGTGAAGCAAGTCTATTGGTGCCATTTTTTCCAACAGCATTTGCTTCCTTTGTGTCTCTGGGTATCCTGTTTTGTTAATTCTTATGATGTTGCAAACACACCACCAGCAAAGACAACTCCCTTGAAGGCTCAGATAATGGTTAGCATGTTTTAACAATAAAGTATCTTTTAAGGAAGGCATATGTATTGTTTTTATAAATATAATGTGATTGTACACTTAATATAAGGCTACAAGTATATGGTAAAGAATCCACCTGCCAGTGCAGGAAATGCATGTTCGATCCCTCAGTTGGGAAGATCCCCTGGAGAAGGGAATGCACCCCACTCCAGTATTCTTGCCAGGAGAATCCCATGGACAGAGGAGCCTGGTGGGCTACAGTTCATGGCATTGCAAAGGAGTCAGACACAACTTAGCCACTAAACAACAATAAAACAGCAAAATATGTAGTGTTAAAATCTTTTTTATATCCATTGGGAAAAACAAAAAAATTGCCTATGACTCATTATTTTGGAATTTTCCTTACTACAGTGTCCTGGAGCCAAACTTGCAGTGTCTTCAAGGTCTGCCTGTGTACAGTAAGAAGTGTTTGGACATTCACCATTATCAAGGTAACAGATACATGAATCCCTTCCAAATATTTCCTTGTGTCCCCCCACCTTTTTTTTGGGTGGGGGGGTGTTGTTGCTGTTTTTGGTGTTTTGTTTTTGTGTTTATATTTTGACAGTAAGAACAACTAATATGAGTTCTGTCCTTTTAATAGATATTTAAACAAAGTGGTTCAATTGATACAGAATTTTGGATACACAAGATAAATATGTTATAGAGATCTTTTGTACGACAGAGAGTCTTTAGGTAACAATATCCTATTTTTCCACAGCTGGCTTTTTGTTTTTCTTTTGGTAAGGCCCACAAGCTAAGAATGATTTTTACATTTTATGTGGTTGAAAAGAAAAATGATATTTTATGACGTGAAAATTATAGAATTAAAATTACAATTGCTGTGAATAAAGTTTTATTGGAACACAGTCACCAATGCCCATTCATTTATGTGCCGTCTGTGGCTGGTTTTGTGATCGAATAGGAGAGCTGAATAGTTAGGATTGACATTAAGACTTACAGAGCCTAAAACATTTACTCTTTGGCTCTTTACAGAAGAGCCTTGGCTTACCTTGCCCTAGAAAGTTCATAAGCAACGATCATGCTGATTATGATGATGATGATAGTGACTAGGGATTGCTGATGGCTTCTTTGCAATAGGTATATATGCGTATTGACTGCCTTTTTATTAATAGCGTGTGGCCTGTAGTATATTAATTTTCACTTAAAATTATATTTGCTAAGCATTTATGGGATTGTCACCCATGTGGACTCTGTCTACTCCTCTAAATGTGAACTTTTTACATGTCAGTGATTACTTGGAAGGATTATTTTTTTTAATCTTTCAGATTTTATTATATCCCCAGATGTTCAGTGTTTTATAAATTAGGTAAACACATCACAAAACTGGTCAATCATCAGTATTATCAGGGAAACCTAAAAGGTGTCCTGGGTTAATGAAGCAGGGTCTGGGAATGGGGATGGAACCCAGAACGTCTGCTTGTTGGTTTTCATTTTTAAATTCTACGGGCGAAGCTAAAACTCAGCCTGACTTGGGAACAATTGGCCAAGATAATTATTTTTATACTTTTCAAAGGGATATTATTGTAGATACTACCTGACTTGGAACTCTTTGACAATGAAACTGAGTTCCCTATTTTAATCTTTTATCTTCAAGCCCCGCCCCCCACCAAAGTCCCCCATCTCCACTGTTGTCATGGTAACAGGACTTTGTACCCAGGGAAATGCCCAAGCCTAGTTGCTTGACTAAGTAGATGGCACAGTTCCTGATAACATGTATTGACTTTCTTCTGCTCCTTAGGAAAGAATTTCCCTATGAAAATAAAATTGCAGCCACAGAGCATTGAATTCTTATTTTTTTTTTTTAAATTGGAGTGTAGTTGCTTTACATTCTTGTGTTAGTTTCTACTGTACAGCAGAGTGAATCAGCCACACATACACATATATCCACACATATCCCCTCTTCCTTGGAATTTCTTCCCGGTTAGGTCACCGCAGACCACTGAGTAGAGTTCCCTGTGCTATACAGTCGGTTCTTATTAGTTATCTATTTTTTATGAACGTTGAATTCTTATATGAAACCATTTAGAGCAGTCTGGGGCTGGCCCCAGTTAAAGCAAGCATTTTGTTTCTGGCCAAATTTTCACAAAAGAGTGAGATTGACCTTCATTGGAACCGAAAATTTCCACCTGGCCTAAATGTAACCTCCCAGATAGATGAGGAGATGTTATCAGCAGATTTAATGTCTGTACTTTTATGTTAGTGTTCTAATTCTTTTTTCCTTCAAGCTTTTAGGATTAATTTCCCTAGTTTATAGGCTGAATGGAAATGTCTCAAGGTCCCTTCGGCTCCTTTGGATGAAATAATTAGCTGCACATGCTATCCACCAGCCTCTATACCTGGGCCCCTCGTTAGTTTCAAATCTCAATTTAATTTCCAGGAGAAATAGTTCAGGGTTTCCTCAGACTTAGCAATTGAATCTGACCAACTGCAGGGGGTCTCATACTCAGACTGCCTTTTTCCTGGCCCCCAGTCCACCTCTTACCCCACGCCCCCCAGTCTGATCTCTGTAAGATTCAACTTTGCTCCCTCTGTGTTTGTAAATGGGACAGACCAGAAATTGTTTCCTGAAAACCAAGGCTTTCATTTGCTCTCTTCCTAATTTGCTCCTGGAGTTTGATTTAAAACAAGTAAGCCCAATTTGAGGATTATAACCCTGGAAGAGCGTCTCAGAAAGCTCTCGTATGTACGTGTAAAACATCTGAAACTAAAATTGCATCGCAAGTCAGCGGTTGCTGTTGTTCAGTTGCTAAGCTGTCTCTGACTCTGTGACTCCATGGACTGCAACGTGCCAGGCTCCCCTGCCCCTCCACCATCTCCTGGAGTTTGCTCAAATTCATGTCCATTGAGTCAGTAGTGCTCTTCCCCATCTCACCCTCTGTCGCCCTCTTCTCCTCCTGCCCTCAGTCTTTCCCAGCATCAGGGTCCTTTCCAGTGAGTCAGCTCTTCGCATCAGGTGGCCAGAGTGTTGGAGCTTCAGCTTCAGCATCAGTCCTTCCAATGAATATTCAGGGTTGATTTCCTTTAGGAGTGGCTGGTTTGATCTTCTTGCAGTCCAAGGGACCCTCAAGAGTCTTCTCCAACACCACAATTTGAAAATCAACTATACTTAAAGTTATAATTAACTTGAAAAACAAATGTAGTGTATAGATCATACAATAAAATTTTTTAGTACAACAATTAAAAAATGAAAAAATTAGCTTATTTTGAAGAATACATCTTTATGGCATACATACTAAAATATTATGTAGGCATATAATCTGTTAAACATGTGATATTTTACATTAGTTTCCTAATTTAAAGTGTCCAAAATTCACTGCACTCCGTAAATTTTTTATCAGACTTGCTTGAGTAGTCTACATTTATTTATTTATTTGGGGCTTCCCTCGTGCCTCAGCAGTAAAGGATCTGCCTGAAAAAATGATGTCTTTCAAACACATGGCTAACAAACACATGAAAAGATGCTCAGTATCACTCATTATTAGAGAAATGCAAATCAGAAATACAATGAGATATCATCTCATACCTGTCAGAATGGCCATCATCAAAAAGTCTACAAACAATGAATTCTGGAAAGGGTGTGGAGAAAAGGGAACCCTCTTACACTGTTGGTGGGAATGTAAATTGATACAGCCACTATGGAAGATGGTATGGAGATTTCCTTAAAAAACTAGGAATAAAACCACCATATGACACAGAAATCCCACTCCTAGGCATATACCCTGAGGAAAGCAAAATTGAAAAATACATGTGTACCACAATGTTCATTGCAGCGCTATTTACAATAGCTAGAACATGGAAGCAACCTAGATGTCCGTTGACAGATGAATGGATAAAGAAGTTGTGGTACCTATATGCACAATGGAATATTACTCAGCCACAAAAAGGAATTCACTTGAGTCAGTTCTAATGAGGTGAATGAATCTAGAGTCTGTTATACAGAGTGAAGTAAGTCAGAGAAAGATAAATATCATATACTAACACGTATATACAGAATCTAGAAAGATGGTACTGAAGAATTTATTTGCAGGGCAGCAGTGGAGAAATGGACATAGAGAACAGACTTATGGACATGGGGAGAGGGGAGGAGAGGGTGAGATGTATGGAGGGAGTAACGTGGAAACTTACATCACCATATAGTAAAATACATAGCCAATGGGAATTAGCTGTATGTCTCAGGGAAGTCAGACAGGGGCTCTGTATCAACCTAGTAGGATGGGATTGGGAGGGAGATGGGAGGGAGGTTCAAGACGGAGGGGACATATGTATACCTATGGCTGATTCGTGTTAAAGTTTGACAGAAAACAACGAAATTCTGTAAAGCAACTATCCTTCAATTAAAAAATAAATAAAATTTAAAAAATGATGTCTTTGAGCCCTCATCTCCCACATTTAATCCAGCAGCAGCAGGACTGTGTAAAGTTAGTGTTAAAACAGTCCTTATGCGTAAGCCATGGGCTTCCCTGGTGGCTCAGATGGTGAAGAATCCACCTGCAGTGCAGAAGACCTGTGTTCAATTCTTGGATTGGGAAGATCCCCTGGGGGAGGAAATGACAACCCACTCTAGTATTCTTGCCTGGGAAATCCTATGGACAGAGGAGCCTGGCATGCTGCAGTCCATGGGGTCACAAAGAGTTGGACACAGCTTAGCGACTAAATAACGACAGAATCATGTGTTGGTCTTGTTCTTCTATTGCTTGTTTCACAACTAACTTTTCAGCTTACTTTAGATTATATTAGCTGAGAATAAATGATCCTGATTTTTAAAATGCAATTATTTTCCATGAAGGTCGGCAGGGTGATTATTTCTCACTATCAGGCTTATTTTTGAACTGGAGCTTGGCTTTTTGCATGTGAGAGTGCCGTCTAGATGCTCCAGAATCTTGAACCTACTCTTGGCCCACTGATGAAATGGCTTCAGGAATAAAGCCCGTTCTTGCCTAATAACCTGTGGGTTATGGTGCAGACTGGGGCATGTTAACTTGGTGGAATATCCCCAAATAAACAAAATATTTCAGGGGTGATATCACACCTGGTTTTCAATTCACATGGCAACCCAGATTCTTTTCCCTACAGATAGTATTCCCCAGTGTCTTTCTTCATCTCAGTCTCCTGCAATCCTGAATCAATGATCACCTTAGAAATGGAAAAAAAAAACAACAAAGAGTTGTGTTGGGGTCTCTTTGGGTTCAGGAAAAAGAAAGTAATGACACAGCTGTCTTAATAAGAAAGCTTTATAAAGTCATGTACTAAAATGTCCTGTGATAGAGAAACGCAGGTTTGATAATTGTTCTGCCCAGGGATGGTCTTCAAGGGTTTGGGTTCTTTCTGACTGCTTTATCACCCTTACTTTATTATCTTTGTTGTATCTGAAAGATGGCTGTGATAGTGTCAGGGGTCACAGATGGATATATCACCAGGCTGCAGAAAGGGATGACCTTTGCAGAATGGTGGCAAGTAAGTCTTTCCCTGAAGCCCTTCCCTTTGTAGACTTCTCTTCCATCTTGTTGGTAAAAGCCGGGGTGTGTGCTTTGTGTGCCTGTTCAGTTGCTCAGTTGTCTGAGTCTTTGTAACCCCATAGACTGCATTCCACCAGGCTCCTCTGTCCATGGGATTTCCCAGGCAAGAATACTGGAGTGGGTTGCCTTTTCCTCCTGCAGGGGATTTTCCTGACCCAAGGATCAAATCCAAGTCTCCTGAGGCTCCTGCATTGGCAGGTGGATTCTTTCTTTACCCCTGAAAGAACTGGGTCGCATGTCCTTTTTCAAAGCAATCACTCTTACAGAGAAAAAGGATTACCATGACCGAGTAGGAATGATCAGTGTTCATCCCCTTTGAGTCACAGGTTGGAGGAATGACCAGTTGAATCACTTAGGGCTGTGAATGGGTGGGTTTGTGGGTAAGAGAATGAGGACAGTACTTGTCCTGCAAATCACTGAGCCACATGAGGGGCTTATAGAATGTTTCTTGTGATAAGGCATGAACAGTTCTGCTAAGAGATGACAAAGTCTCATTGGCTTTTTGAAGTCAATTGATCCTTCCTGACATACTCAAGATCATGTGTTCAGAAGAGTGAAATTCCATATTATTTGATTGCCTTGGTCTCTCTCTTAGAAGACTATGACATTGGTTCCCTGGGTCGTGTTATAGGCGGTGACGTTGGATTCTTGCTCTCTAGTCATTGCCAGAGCCTATTGTGGCAAGTCAACTTTCTTTCATGTTTTTTCTGGATGTCTATGCTAACCCAAAGGACTTCCCTGGTGGTTCAGCGGTAAAGAATTCGCCTACCAATATAGGAGACTAGTTTCGATCCCTGGGTCAGGAAGATCCCCTGGAGGAGGAAATGGCAACCTACTCCAGTATTCTTGCCTGGAGAATCCCATGGACAGAGGAGCCTGGTGGGGGTCCCAGAGAGTTGAATGTGACCTAGGACTACACGGCAACAGCAACACTAACGTGAACAACAGTAGCAGTAGTATGCAAGACCTGCTTTTAAGACTGGAGTTTGATTTGATGCCAAATACATCAGAAGAGAAAGGAAAAAACTTGGAATTAGGGGAGACAAAGATAATCAGAAGTTCAGACCTCATATTGAGTTGTTTTTATTGGCTGGCATAAGACATGGATTGTTTTCCTCTTCAGGGAACAAAACATGATACCACATTTCCTTACAATTAAATTAAGGCTCAAGAACAACAAGGACATAGTAGTCCCTGTGATGTGTTGGAAAGATATTGTCTGTGCTCCACGTGAACAGAGGGTAGAATGCTTTGCTTTGTTGCTTTATGAAATGCCAGGTTTTCAGGGCAAATCCTATTAAGGGGTTTTAGTTCCTGCCTGACATTTTACTTTCTTCTCTGCCAGCTGCTCCTGCAAGGAGATGCCTCGGGATTGTTCAGACTGGGGTCAGACTTGATTTAGAAATTACAACTCCCAAATTGGGGAAATGTGTTCATTGATTCATTCTCTCATCTATTTATCCATCTGGTATCCATCAGATCTGTAAGAAACTTATTATTGTTGTTGTTCAGTCGCTAAGTTGATTTCCTTTAGGACTGACTGATTTGATCTCCTTGCTCTCCAAGGGACTCTCAAGAGTCTTCTCCAGCACCACACTTTGAAATCATCAATTCCTCAGTGCTCAGCCTTCTTTATGGTCTAACTCTCGGATCCATACATGACTACTGGAAAAACCATAGCTTTGACTAGAGGGACCTTTGTCAGCAAAATGATGTCTCTGTTTTTTAAAACGTGGAAATAATGACAGATTTTATTTTCTTGGGCTCCAAAATCACTCTGGATGGTGACTGCAGCCACGAAATTAAAAGATGGCTTGTGTATCTCTTCACTGATTGACAGAATTGATGCTTTTGAACTGTGGTGCTGGAGAAGACTCCTGTGAGTCCCTTTGACAGAAAGGAGATCCAACCAGTCCATCCTAAAGGAAATCAGTCCTGGGTGTTCATTGGAAGGACTGATGCTGAAGCTGAAACTCCGATACTTTGGCCACCTGATGCAAGAATTGACTCATTTGAAAAGATCCTGACGCTGGGAAAGATTGAAGGTAGGAGGAGCAGGTGACGACAGAGGATAAGATGGTTGGATGACATTACTGACTCAACGGACATGAGTTTGAGTAAACTCCAGGAGTTGGTGATAGACAGGGAGGCCTGGTGTACTGCAGTCCATGGGGTCACAAACAGTCAGACACAACTGAGCAACTGAACTGAACTGAATGTTTTCTTCTAAAAAAGACACCTACCCAGGTGATTTCATGAGTCAGTTCTAACAAATTTTCAGGGAGCCAACAATTGCCGTGTAATCCAAAAGTTTCCAGGACATGGGAAAAAGGCAATTTCACTACCCCTTCTAGGACACTAGAATAACTATGACATCAGAGCCAGACATTGCTGCTTTCACACAAAAGATGACTATAACCCAAATTTAATACTGGAAAATTAAGACCAGCAGTGCATTAAAAGTAATGTTACAGTTCTGGAAATGGATAGTGGGGATAGGTCTACAACATTGTGGCTGTACTTAATGCCTCTGAACTATACACTTAAAAATTGTTACTATGGTACATTTCCTGTATATCTTACCAGAATAAAAAAAAATAGGATTACAAGTGTTGGAGACAATTCCAAAAAAAAAAAAAAAGATGGCTTGCATCTTGGAAGAAAAGCTATGACAAACCTGGACAGCATATTAAGAAAGAACCTTATTATAATTGTCTGCTTACTTGTCATTTCCCTCCACTAGTCTGTAGGCATCTGGTGAAACTGGTTCCCAGGTATATCTTCAATGCCTGATGTATTTACTGAGTGAACAGTAAACATTTATTCAGTGCTTGAACTCTCAGAGAGCTTTTAGTCTAGGAAAGAAGATAAGATGGAGACTTAAAGAGAATATGTTGAGTGGGTATTGGGGGCAGGGGGAGATGATGCCACAGGAGTTTTTTTTTTGAATTTCAAATTTCAATCTTCTATGTCTCCATTAAAAAAAAAAAAAGTAGTTCTTGAATTTTCAATTCATTCTTTTTCTTTTGCTATAGCTATTTTCTGTTTTTTTCTGGGACTTCCCTGGTGGTCCAGTGGTTAAGACTTTGTACTTCCCCTGCAGGGGCCCGCCTTGGCTCCCTGGTCTCAGAGCTAAGATCCCACAGCCGTGTAGCACGCCCCGCCCCCCCCACCTGAAAAAAGACTGTATTTTCCTTTAAATTCTTGAACAGATATTTCATATCTCTTTGCAAGTTCTTGTCTGCTGTTTCCAGCATCTGAGTCATCTTGGGATCTTTGCTATTGTTTGCTTTTATTTCTTTTTCTTGATTTTGGGTCATGTTTTTCTACTTTGCTTATCATATTTCATAATCATCTGATGAATATTATAGATAATACATTGTAAGGAGCCTAGATTATATTGTCTTTCTTTAAAGCATGTTAGGTTGTATTCTGGCAGGCAAATACGATACTAAAGGTTCTCCTTGATCCTGTTAGAGCTTGGATTTAGGCTTTCATAGGGCAGTCTAGAGTAGTCCTTACTTTGCTGCTGCTAAAGTTGCTTCAGTCATGTCTGACTCTGTGCGACCCCATAGAAGGCAGCCCACCAGGCTCCCCTGTCCCTGGGATTCTCCAGGCAAGAATACTGGAGTGGATTGCCATTTCCTTTTCCAATGCATAAAGTGAAAAGTCAAAGTGAAGTCACTCAGTTGTGTCCGACTCTTAGCAACCCCATGGACTGCAGCCTACCAGGCTCCTCCGTCCATGGGATTTTCCAGGCAAGAGTACTGGAGTGGGGTGCCATTGCCTTCTCCACTGCAGAGGTTTGCAGTTTTCCTGGAAAGTCAGATAATACCTATTTTAGGCACATGATTTATAGTGTCTCTGTTGCAACTATTCAACTCTGTTGTTGTAGCAAGAAAGTAGCCATAAAAATACGTAACAAATCGACATGACTGTGTTTCAATAAAATTTTCTTTACAAAAATATACGTTCTAGGGATGGGGAGGTGCTTCCCAGGTGGCGAAGTGGTAAAGAATCCACCTGCCAATGCAGGAGACAAAAGAGACAAGGGTTAGATCCCTGGGTTGGGAAGGTACCCTGGAGGAGGAAATGGCAACCCACTCCAGTTTCCCTGCCTGGGAAATCCCATGGACAGAGAAGCTTGATGGGCTACAGTCATGGGGTCGCAGAGAGTCAGACACAACTTAGCACACCCAGAGATGAACATACACAATCAGGAGACTTCCCTGGGGGAGTCCAGTGGTTAAAATTCTGCCCTTCCACTGCAGCAGGGTGTGGGTTAAAATACCTGGTTGGGAAACTAAGATCTTGCATGCCACTCCACGTGGCTAAATAAATAAATTTAAAAAGGGACTTTCCTGGTGGTCCAGTGGCTAAGACGCCATGCTCCCAATGCCAAGGGTCGGGGTTTGATCCCTGGTTGGGAAGCTAGATCCCTATGCCACAACTAAGTCCCAGCACAGCCAAATAAATTAATTAAAAAAAAAAAAATATATATATATATAAAATCAGTCCATGGGCCATAGTTTGTTGATCCTTCTCTAGAGCACAGGCCTTACTTCTCAGGAACGAACCCAGTGGTGTCCAGCTGCATGCCTGAGATGGGATAAGAATCCAATGTCTCCACATACTGTGTGACCTCTAGAGTCTCCATTCTCACCCCTAAAGCAGTTTCTCTGTAGAAGGCCTCTTGGAGTCTCATCACTCATCACACACGTCAGCAGCCCAGCCCTTGGCTCAGGTCTTGCAGAGAGCCCTGCACAGACCTCTCACACTGTAAGGAGCAGGACCCCAAGGGGCGCTGGGGTGGGGACAGGCCTTCCCCCATATCCTCTGCTTTAGCTCCTCTCTGAAGTATCTAGATAATAGCATTTGATGCACATTTCTTGAGTTTGGCAGATGTAAAAAATCCCTTCCTCTTCGACGAGAAAATGTTGACTACTTGTTGACCATGAACATCTGGCCCCACGCTTCCTGGAGCCTCAGGACTGATGGGCGGAACCCCTGTGACACCCCCTGCTCCCTCGTCAGCCGATCAGAGGACTGTGCACAAGGTGATCACACACCCTGCGACCCCCCCAAGCCTGACCCTGCATCCCTCACCTGGTTATTAAAAGTGCTTTGCCAAACTATTCTGAGAGTTCAAGGCTTTTTAGAGTATCAGCCACCTCATCTCCTTGCATGGCCCTGTTTCTCTGTTTCAGACTCCCATGGTTCCCTTTCTCTGTTACAAACTCCTGACGGTTTAGTTCACTTGGCCTCACTGTGTGCCGAATGCATGAACCACCCCTCATTCCCTGCAGACTCTTGTACTCCCACCTTTCCCAGTTCCTGCCCTGGGATTGGGCCTTGTGTTAGGTTTGCTAATGTCTGATCCCTGCCTCCTCAGCTCAGCAGGACGGTCATACTCGCTGGGTTCTACCTGCCTGTGCTGTGGTTGGGAAAGGTTCTCTGGCAGAAAGAGCATTGGAGCATCTCCAATACTAGCTTCTCCGTCAGGGCTTGAGGCAGAAGTTGCCTCTCATTTTTGAAAAGCAAGAAGTGCATGAATGGCTATGTTGTATAAGGAACTAGAAAAAGGCATCCCATTCAAATGTTATTTCATGATAGTGAATGTGAAGAAGGCTCAGATCCAGTGGGGCTTGGGTGTGGCCCCCTCTATCACATTCTGCAGTGATTACTGGAGCCCTCTGCACATTACCAGCCTCAAACAGATGCTCTTCTGGGAGTTGTCATCTTTTCAGCATTCAATAATGGCTCCTCATCAGAAGCCACATGTCAACAAGAAATTCCAGAGGATTAGAGTTGATTAAAACTCACCACAAAAATGTGCTCCCATGGGGATTCTCCAGGCAAGAGTACTGGAGTGAGTTGCCATTCCCTTCTACAGGGGATCTTCCTGACCCAAGGATCGAACCTGGGTCTCCTGCACTGCAGGCAGATTCTTTACCATTTGAGCCACCAGGGAAGTGAAAAATCCTATAAAGCAGGCGTTCCCAACCTTTAGAATTATTGAACAATAAATGTAATGCACTTGAATCATCTTGAACCACCCCCCTCCCCGCCTCCCCCCACCCCACACCCTGGTCCATGGAAAAATTGTCCAAGAAGCCTGTCCATAGTGCCAAAAAGGTTGGGGACTGCTGCAAATGGAGGCAAGATTAAATGCGGTGCACCTTGGTGTGTCCGGACAGGTTCAAAATGCTTGAGTTAGGCCTTTGCTGCTTAGAGTCCACTTGTAACACAGTAAGTCCAGGCATGTGTAATGGGCAATTTTAGGCAAATCAGAGCAGCTGTTGACAGCCACTGGGTGGTGGCGGGAGGGTGTGTGCTTTATGCTTGATGTTAATAAGTAAGAGATGGTAGGAAAAGAGGTTGGCCTGGCCCTCAGGACCCAGTGATGAAATATCTTCCAGAACATAATAGGGAGTTCACATCTTATTCCTAGAAAATGAGAAGCCATTGGAGAACTGGGAAGGGAAGTGATCAAACTTAGGTTCTAGAGCAATCTGGGGGCTAAATTGGCTTCCAAGGTGGCTCGATGGTAGAGAATCTGCCTGCCAATGCAGGAGATTTAGGTTTGATCCCTGAGTTGAAAAGATCCCCTGGAGAAGGAAGTGGCAACCCACTCTGGTGTTCTTGCCTAGGAAATCCTATGAAGAGAGGAACCAGTTGGGCTACAGTCCATGGGGCTGCAAAGGGTCAGACATGACTTTGTGACTAAACAAGAACGACAACAAGGGGGTAAACGGGAAAGATCCCCTTGGGGAGGGGTATTCAGTCAGAAGGTAATGGTTTCGAACAAAGACAAACCCTCTACCCCATCAGTGACCTGGAGGCAGTGAGGAGGGGCCAGGCCTGAGAAATATTTCAGAAGGTAATTTACTTTTCTTTGGCAGGAGGGATTTTAATCTCTTAAAATGAGATTAAGAAGGAGGGAAGGTTCTAGGTGATCCTGTCTGGTCTGAGTAATTAGTGAAAGGCAGTGATGTTTGCAGGAAGAAAAAAAGATGAAAAGAACAGGTCTTGGGGTGATGACTCACGGTGCCAGTTATTCAGCGAGCACTTAGAGAATTCCCAGTATGTGTTGGATGCTGTTTCAGGGGAGTCATGACTGAGACAGGCAGAGTTCCTGCTCACGTGGCGAACAGAATGAAAAATGTAAAGAAGGAATAAGAAGTTTCAATGATAAAGACCAAAATGAAGGATCCAGGGAGTGATAGAGAATGAAAATGAGAAAGAAGGAACATTCTAGGTCAGAGAAGTCCTCTTGGAGGACACACCATGTGAGCTGAGATGTGTACGGTTATCAGCTCTTCTGTGCTCGGTCGCTTGTGTGTGCTGTGCTTAGTCGCATCAGTTGTGTCTGACTCTGTGTGACCCTATGGACTGTAGCCCGCCAGACTCCTCTGTCTATGGAATTTCCCAGGCAAAAATACTAGAGCGGGCTGCCCTTTCCCTCTCCAGGGGATCTACCTGATCAGGGATTGAACCCGTGTCTCCCTCCTGCATCTCCTGCATTGGCAGATGGATTCTTTACCACTAGCACCACCTGGGAAGCCCTTATCAGGTCTTAGATGTGCAGAAATTAGAGAAGTATCTAGAAAGAGTGCATTGCAGGTGAGAAGCCCTTGTTGCTGAAGTCAGCAGCAGAAAGGCCCACGTGGCCTGGAATGTGAAGAGCAGGGGAGGAAAGCAGACCTATCGCAGCACGGCTGGGGAGGGTAGAGAGCTGGGCGTTTTTCAGACAGCAGACTTTCCCTTAATATGTACATCATGGAGCCCTCATTTCTCTTGTTCTGAGGCAGCTTTCATTTTGGCTTTACAGATAATGATTCAGAGATGCTTGTCAGACACCTAAATGGAGATGTGTACCAGACGGTCAGGTGTGGTCCTGGAACTCTGCAGAGAAACAAGACTGGAAAAGTAGATTTGAGAGTTTTAAAAAAGGCAGTGAGGGGTTGAAGTATCATTCTTAGTTGCAGCATAACCAACCAGGAGCCTTTTTTTACACCTGGCTTGCTCTACACATTTCAAAACAGTATCATCTGTAGGTCCTCTAATTTTCTTTTCTAGCATGGTGTGGCGTGCATACTCATTTGTGTCTGACTTTTTGTGACCCTATGGACTGTAGCCCACCAGGCTCCTCCATCCATGGGATTCTCCAGGCAAGAGTACTGGAGTGGGTTGCCATTCCCTTCTCCAGGGGATCTTCCCGACCCAGGGATCGAACCAGCGTCTCTTATGTCTCCTGATTGGCAGGTGGGTTCTTTACCACTGTTGCCACCTGGGAAGTATCTTTGTTGTCTTTTTAAGACTTTAGTCAAGTTGATAAACTTCTGTAAAGCCGTCTTTTATTTATCTTCAATGTCTCATCTCTCTGGAGTACTAGTTAATTTTCATCATTATAGAAATCTCCTTTATTGTGTAAAAATTATCAGAATAGCCCCAAATCAGATATTTTAGATTTTGGAATTATAAAAAATTGCAGATTATTTTAAAAAGTTCTATTCAGGGTTATCTCTTCATGTCTTTCTGCCAGTGTGGCGATGATTTACTGTAAGCTGAAATGGCAAAGCCAGTCTATGACTCCACTCACTTGGGAGGACCTGGAAGGCTGGCTGGTTCCTTCCTCAACCCTCTGATTGATTTTTTTTCTGCGATTCATTCCATGCTTCTCATCCATTAAATTGATGTAACATACCAAATTAAATCAAGCTTTTCCTTGTTTTCAAACTTGCTTAGAATTCTGCAACAGTGATATTTTGGTTTCCATGCACTTTTGTGAAGACTGGATATCAAGAAAAAGTAAATAGAGACAGTAGAATCTCAATAAATAAACACTGTTAACTGGGTTTCCCTGGTGGCTCAGAGGGTAACGAATCCGGCTGCAATGTGGGAGACCTGGGTTCAATCCCTGAGTTGGGGAGATCCCCTGGAGGCGGGCATGGCAACCCACTCCAGTATTCCTGCCTGGGAACTCCCATGGACAGAGGAGCCTTGTGGGATACAGTTCATGGAGTTGCAGAGAATTGGACACAACTGAGCGACTAAGCACACAGCGCTGGAAGAGGATGTTTATTTAAAGAGAGTATTTCACACAGGGCTGTGGACTGGAGAGACGGATTCCTCAATCTTACAGTGACAAGTGAGAGGGTTAATGGAAGCATCATGCCATTGGGGCGGCAGGTTCGGGCTGATGGCAGAAGAGCATCTCTAGGGTCCTTTGTGGCTATCCACAGCATCTTTCTGCAAGGAGCAGGCTGAGAGAGCAGTCTGTAGGAAACCCTGAGTTTCCCACTGGGAGCTCTGTTACGATTGGTCCTGGCCCTTCGGCAAATTCCAGTGGCCTCTCTGGGTCCCCAAGTTTAAGAACAGCATTCCTGCATGAACTCTAACTGCCTGAGGCTGTGACACACCCTTTGGCAGAGGTCTTCAACAGTTTCAGTATGGAAATGTGATGGGTCATCCCCAGAATGTTGGCCGGGCCGGTGGTGGGTGTGCGGTACTGTGATAAGACAGTTCCCTGCAACTGTGAAAAGTGAGAGTGGGGGCTTCCTGGTGGCTCAATGGTAAAGAATCCGTCTGCCAATGCAGGAGAAACAGGTTAGATCCCTGGTTTGGGAAGATCCGACATGCCTCAGAGCAACTAACCCCGTGCACCCAAACCAGTGAGCCTGCACTCCAGAGCCCGGGAGCCAAGACCACTGAGCCCACGTGCCCTCGAGCCCAAGCTCTGCATCAAGAGAAGCCACCGCGATGAGAAGCCCACACACGGCAACTGGAGAGCAGCCCCTGCTCGCCGCAGCCAGAGAAAGCCTGTGCAGCAACAAAGACCCAGCACAGCCAAAAGTAAATACATTTTTAAAATTATTTGAAAAAAACAATAAAAACCCAGAGTGGGCTTGGAGAGAGAGGAAGGTTGCCTTAGTTTTGTGGAGACAGAAGACAGAGGAATTACTAATGTACCGTGGGGAAAATGTTAGACAAAATCTGGCTTTGCGCACAATAGGTTATCAGCATGTGTTATTTATGATATGAGGATTTGAACATGGGTGGGAATTACTCTGCCAGTCCAAGACCACTTTTCCCTCTAAAACCCATGCCTTAGCTCATAGAGTCAGTGTAGCTGTGTCTGTATAGAAATGCCTTCCCTTAGCACACGATGTTGTCGGTCATGGGGGCTCCACCTGTAAAACCAGCTGGCGGAAAGTTCAGGGAGGACTCCTTAGTGACTCCTGGACAATAGAGGTGTCCAGTAGAAAAGCCATATTGGATCAGTGAAAGCTGGCACCTTTAAATGACTTCTGTGAAGGATAGGGAATTAGATGGGGAAACAGTGGAAACAGCGTCAGACTTAATTTTTTTGGGCTCCAAAATCACTGCAGATGGTGATTGCAGCCATGAAATTAAAAGACGCTTACTTCTTGGAAGGAAAGTTATGACCAACCTAGACAGCATATTAAAAAGCAGAGACATTACTTTGTCCACAAAGGTCCATCTAGTCAAGGCTATGGTTTTCCAGTGGTTATGTATGGATGTGAGAGTTGGACTATAGAGAAAGCTGAGCACCGAAGAATTGATGCTTTTGAACTGTGGTGTTGGAGAAGACTCTTGAGAGTCCCTTGGACTGCAAGGAGATCCAACCAATCCATCCTAAAGGAGATCAGCCCTGGGTGTTCATTGGAAGGACTGATGCTAAAACTGAAACTCCAATACTTTGGCCACCTCGTGTGAAGAGTTGACTCATTGGAAAAGACCCTGATTCTGGGAGGGATTGGGGGCAGGAGGAGAAGGGGACAACAGAGGATGGGATGGCTGGATGGCGTCACTGACTCGATGGACATGAGTTTGGGTAAACTCTGGGAGTTGGTGATGGACAGGGAGGCCTGACGTGCTGCGATTCATGGGGTCACAAAGAGTCGGACATGACTGAGCAACTGAACTGAACTGAACTGAAGGATTTTTAGGAGTTCAACCCGAGATAGAATCGGCAAAGAAGACTCGAGTAGGGAAGTCAGTGAGAAATGTCAAGTGGCTAACTGCTGCTTTGTGACCTACACGTATAGGTGATCCTAATATTTAAAGCCAGGGTTACAGTTCTGCAACAAGAAGAGAATTAGAGCCCGTCTACTGGGGGAGACAGTGTTGTGCAGTCGCTGTGTCGTGTCGACTCTTTGCGACTCCAGTGGACTGCCCCATACCAGTCTGCTCTGCCCTCCACTGTGTCCTGGCGTTTGCTCAGATTCGCACCCACTGAGCCGCTGATGCTGTCTTGTCTTCTGCCGTCCTCTTCTCTGGTTCTCAGTCTTTCCCAGCGTCAAGGTCTTTCCAAGACCTTTCCAAGCGTCAGCTCTTTGCATCAGGTAACCAGTGTATTGGAGCTTCAACTTCCGCATCAATCCTTCCAATAAATATTCAGGGTTGATTTCCCTTAGGATTGACTGGTATGATCCCCTTGCTGTCCAAGGGACTCTGAAGAGTCTTCTCCAGTACCACAGTTCTTCAGCACTCAGCCTTCTTTACGGTCCATCTCTCATATCTGTATATGACTACTGGAAAAACCATAACTTTGTGGACCTTTGTCAGCAGAGTGATGTCTCTGCTTTTAATACACTATCTAGGTTACAGTAAGGTAAGGTAAGGTAAGTCACTTCAGTCATGTCCGACTCTTTGCCACCCCATGGACTGCAGCCCACCAGGCTCCTCCGTCCATGGGATTTTCCAGGCAAGGACACTGGAGTGGGTTGCCATTTCCTTCTCCAATGCATGAAAATGAAAAGTGAAAGTGAAGATGCTTAGTTGTGTTCGACCCTTAGCGACCCCCTGGACTGCAGCACACCAGGCTCCTCCGTCCATGGGATTTTCCAGGCAAGAGTGCTGGAGTGGGGTGCCATTGCCCTCTCTGTAGGTTACAATGGAGGATGCTAAATATATCCCCATTATTCCCACCACTGCACAGTCCTCCTGATGGGCATTTGGATTCACAAGGCTTGGCCAAGAAGGCGCCTCATGGGTGGAGTGATACCCAGCCACACCTCTGGAATGCTGAGACACCCCAAGGAGAATGTGGAGAAGGTGCCACTCCCTGAGTTGGCTTCCCTCCATGTTGTGAGAAAATCAGAGCCTCTAGAAAGCAGTCCTGCTTTCCCAGAGTTTGCCACGACCTGGGAAATAATGAAGAGGAAGATGAACGACACATGGGGATATCATCCTGGGAAGTTCAAACCTTTGTTCTCCTGAGATATTTAGCTTTAAAAAGACCAAGTGGCTCAGATCTCATGGAACCTTGACGACATTGGCCTGTGGAGCTTGGGCAATAACGTGTTGGTTGTTTGCATGAGGAGCTCCTGAACTGCTCTGAAAATGAGATGTTTGCAGTGTTCTCTCCCTCCGTCCTGTCCCTCCCTCTCTTCTCCCCCTGCCTCTGCCATTCTCTTCTCACATGTGAAGTTCCTTGCTTTGACAGAAGAACATTCACTTTACTTTCTATCCCGTGGAGAATCTAATAAGGTGAAGGACTAACATTTGTGAGCCACTTGATATCTAAGGCACATTGGTTAGCACTTTACAAACCATAAACATATCTTAATCTCTTTGCTAAGGCAGCAAGGCAGATGCTGCAATTTTCTCTACTTGATATCCAAGGAATTTGATAGACTGTCAGAGATTTGGGCTTCCCCGAATGGCTCAGTAGGAAAAAAATCTGCCTGCCAGTGCAAGAGACTCAAGAGAGGTGGGTTCAATCCCTTGGTCTGGAAGATCCCCTAGAGGAGGAAAAAAGCAACCCACTCCAGTATTTTTGCCTGAAAAATCTCATGGACAGAGGAGCCTGGAGAGCTACTATCCATGGGGTCACAAAGAGCCAGAAATGACTTGAGTGACTAAGCATGAAAAGAGGTTCAGAGAGTTGCTCATGATCATTCAGTTTACAAGAGAATGTATCTGTGAAAATAATCAAGCTTGTGCCATGTTTATCAGAAACCTCAAAGTCCACCAAATAGCTTAAATTTCATGGCTTAAAGCAGCAAATGTTTATTCCTCATGTGTACTCTAGCTGCTTATGATCACTCAGAGACCTAGACTGGAGGAGGGGTCACCATCTGGAGACATCGTCATCTGGGACATTGCCTCCCAATTGCCATGGCAGCCAAGAGGATGCTGAAGGGTCTCTCAACAGCAGTTCTGTTCTGGAAATGACACACATCCCTTCTGCCCTCAGCCCATTGGCCAGCACTAGTCACATGACCCTTCCTAGTGAGAAGCTGGCGAGCTGATCCTTCTCCCAAGTCCTTGAGGAAGAAGTGAACAAAGATGGATGAAGACTGGAACTCACCACCTGAGAGGTAGACTGAGTTCTTCCCCACAGCGTGATCCTGCCCCTCAGAAGAATGATTTAACGCAAGATAAGGGGATCAAGGAGATCCAACCAGTCCATCCTAAAGGAAATCAACCCTGAACATTCACTGGAAGGACTGATGCTGAAGCTGAAATTCTGATACTTCGGTCACCTGATGCGAAGAACTGACTACTTGGAAAAGACCCTGATGCTGGGAAAGATTGAAGGCAGGAGGAGAAGGGGGCGGCAGAGGATGAGATGGTTCAGTAGCATCACTGACTTGATGGACATGAGTTTGCCCAAGCTCCAGGAGATGGTGGAGGACAGAGGACAGTGTGGCAGTCCATGGGGTCACAGAGGGTCAGACACAGTGTAGCAACTGAACAGCAACACAAGAGAATCAAAGCAGTGCTTCATCATTCCTTCTCTGCCGTCTGTCTTAACCTTCCCGTGCCTGTCATTGGGTTCTGAAGAGCCATGTCAGGGCCTCCTCTCAGGGGTCCTGTGGCATCTCCCCAGCCCCTGTGCTGTTCAGACAGTCCTCAGTGTCCTGTGGCCTGTGTCTAACCTTGAGATTCACGTGATCATTTCTCACACACCTGGGAATCATTGAGTCACAGGCTGAGTCTCTGCTTGCATTGTTTGTGCTTGGAAACAAGATTTGATGTGGGGCACAGTATCTGCCTCCCACGGTTCTGGCAGGCTCCTGTTGCTGTGAGAGTTCCTGCTGCAAAGCCTTGTGGAACTTACCTTTGGCATCTCAGGGACGTGCTTAACAGATGCTGCCATCCCCATCTGAGACATGGAGGTCTCAGCTGTGAACATCCTGGCGGGACTCGCCATCTTGTTTCAGGATATCATGGGGTTTGAGAAATGCATTCATTGGACTTCTCCTTTAGAATGCATTGAGTTATGGATTCATTTACTTTTTCAGCTTATCCTCTGGGTAAAATATAGTTTCAATCAGCAGAAAGCAAATAGCAGGAGAGACTAAGAAGAGTCCAAATGTACAAGCTGTTTACAAACATTCCTTTCGGATAAAAGTGTCCTTCCAGAGGACAAGTAGAGAGAGAAATCAACCTCTTACCCATGAGAGAAAAAAAAAATCTAAGAAAGCAGAACTTTATTCTAAAAGCTAAAAGGAAAGCATGTCTCTGAAAATTACATTCTGTAGGAAGAGGAATTAAAAGAAGCAAATGAAACCAATATTTTATTCCTCCATCTTTTCACCTTAACCTGTTCTCTCCTCTTGGCTCTTTTTCCCTTTCTTTTTCATTGCATCCAAGCATTTTTGCACCCTTTGAATAAAACAAAGTCAATGAACAGAAAATATAAAGGATATTGAAGAGAAATAGAATTACTACAAAGAAACAGAACTTGTTGAAAAAAACGTCTATCCTAGAGACGGTAGGAAGCTCATTTGATGCTCTAGGAAATAAGATTGATGATGTAGAACAAACTTAAGAAACTCCAGGAGTGAAGAGAAAATAAAGAGAGTGAGAAAAGCCAAAAAGTAAGATGGCTGATATGGAGGAGAGAAAACAAAGACTTATTAAAGAATTGTACTTTTTATAGAAGAAAACTCACAAATGATTATTGATGTAAAAATCA
This sequence comes from Bos mutus, assembly GCF_027580195.1. Lineage (NCBI taxonomy): Eukaryota > Metazoa > Chordata > Mammalia > Artiodactyla > Bovidae > Bos > Bos mutus. Next base: position 4,339,534 of record NC_091635.1, on the reverse strand, counting down.
CACATGAAAATGCTAGTAAACTGCTAATAGAACATCAATTCAGTAAAAATATTTTCAAGATTCTCAATTCAAATAAGACATTAAGAATTTTTTTGACCCTAATTAGGGAGAAGGCAATGGCACCCCACTCCAGTACTCTTGCCTGGAAAATCCCAGGGACAGGGAGCCTGGTGGGCTGCTGTCTATGGGGTTCGCACATAGTCGGACAGTACTGAAGCGACTTAGCAGCAGCAGCAGCAACAGGATAGATACTAAACATTTCCTTAAAAGATACACAATAATGTTTGGATAGCTGTTCCTGGTCAGAAGATCAGATAGTATAAAGATACACATTTTTCTGATACTATATTATGATATAAATGATTTTAATAAAAACCCTAATAATATAGGCTAAAAGACCTCTGAAAAAGTGAATCTAACATTCATCTGGAAACAGAAATGGTGCAAGTAGCCAAGACATTTTTTTAAAAGAGCTATTATAATAGATTGTAATCAAAACAGCATGGTGGTTGTAGAAGAAATGATAGACAGAGAATGCACAGAGAAAGATGTCCCAGCTTTATTTCATGATTCTTTCTCCTATAATTTTGAATGCCAAATTTAATCATAAGCTCACTCTTCTATATATACCAAAGTCTATTTTGGGGGTAAGTGGTTAACTATTTGAAATAAAGTTGGCATCATTTCTCAGTGCGCACACCACAATCCAAAGACCAAAAGGATGAAATTGTCACATGAACAAAAAGAAGCCAAAATAAAACAGAGATGGATAGATCTCTGATCTTGAGCTTGGTTTCATTTGTCTGAGTATAATGAGATGGGGAAAATTGTATTCACCACAGTTCCGCTTACGAGTGGAACTCGGTTATTGGAGAAAGTTCAGGAAGCACGAAGGGAGGCAGAAAAGGGGATTGAGTAAGAAACAGTGCTCCATGGGAGACAAAAGAATTTCCCTGATTCCCCAACAAGCAAGGGAGAAGGCAGATCCAGAGAGAAGCTAAAGGAAGTAAAACAAAGGAAGACAGCCCCGTGTGTGTGGAGAGAAGAGGAAAAGGAGCATCTAGAGGAGCAAGATTTTGAACCCTGCTAACTGCCAAAATGGGGTGGGCTTTCCGCAGCCCCTGTGGGGCTCCCCTGGCGGCTCATAAGGTAAAGAATCCTCCTGCAATGCAGGAGACCTGGGTTTGATCCCTGGGTCAGGAAGATGCCGTGGAGAAGGGAATGGCTACCCACTCCAGTACTGCCTGGAGAATCCCATGGACTGAGGAGTATGGCGGGCTCCCATCCATGGGATCACAAAGAGTCAAGCAGGAATGAGTGACTAACACTTTCACTTTCATTAGGACATTATAAAAAGAGCAAAGGTTACACCTTTGATCCAGAATTTCCATTTCTGAGAAGCTATCTTGTGAAACTGTTTGCAGATACAAATATACAAAGGTGAGAACATTCTGTGAATAAGTAAGATCCCATGGGAAAATCCAAATAAACATTTTGGCCAACCCAATAGTATTCCTGGCTGTATTCCTTACTAGCTGGGATGTTTTTTGTGCAGGACATCAAACCTCACTAAGCCTCAGTTTCTTCATCTATGAAACAGGAAATAAATGTAGTACCCAACTAATTGTTATGGCTTTTGTGAAGATTCAACCTGAGGGTACGTGGAAGTGTTTATAAAGACTGTTAATGTAGTAATAACACGTACCAAAGCTGAAATACTTTTAAAAAGTGAAATAATAGGGACATAATTAATACTGGTAGGACCTTACAAAGGAATATTATCAGTCGTTAATAAGTTTAAGGCATATTCATACAGAAGTTCATAGTGAAAAGAATATTCTGTATTAGTCCAATGATGAATGGAAAATACATAAATGTATGCATATGCATAGAAAAGGACTAGAAACAAATACATCAAATATTAAAATTAGTCTCCAACTGGCAGGAGTAAAGCTGGTTTTATGAATTTAAAAAATTATTCTAGGTATTTTTCATAATCAACCAACAAAATAAACATTTTCTAATGTAAATTAGAATCAGTAGTGAATGACTAGAAAATGCATAAGTAGAGGCAAAAAACACAAATACAAACGTATGTTGACTTTTAAAAAAGTATTTCTTTGGCTGCACTGAGTGTTAGCTGTGGCACGTGGGATCTAGTTCCCTGACCAGGGATCGAACCCAGGCTCCCTGCATTGGGAGCATGGAGTCTTAGCCACTGAGTCAGCAGGGAAATCCCTTGATTCTTTTAACTAGGAAAGAATTGATGTGAAACACAGGGTTCGGGGAAGTTTGTGTCTTGTCTAATTTCGAGCCACTCTCCTATGTGTAAGTTCTGGTTGAGGAGTGAAAAAGGTTGGCGGCTGGGTCTGTGCTGATCCTGATTCTCTCACATTATGAACTTCCCATCCTTTATTGCAGAATCCGGGCCCCAGCCTATCCATCCTGTTAATCTCCACCAGAGTCCTGTCGTTCCTCTGGTGCCCTCCCAGGTGGATTTCCCTGTTTCCCGAGCCCCTTATTCCATTCTTCTCCTGGGCACACCTTGAGCCTGGTGCACCCTCCACTCTGGCTCACCAGCCTCCTCATCTTTCATCAGTGGGACACATACTCCAGTCTCATCCTTCCCAGGGTGATTCACCAAATAAATAACTTGGATCGAGGTTTCTGTCTACTAAACAGCCACACTCTTCCTCTGGATTACCACTGAACTGCAGTGATAGATTATCTACATTTAGGACTGCATGGACTCTGCTGGAGTTCAGCAGCTCAGCTCCCATCACTGAAGTCTGCAAAATCCTTCAAATTTGAATTAATCTCCTAACCCTCACCTAGGAGGATTTTCTGATCTCTGGCCCTTGCTAATCCGGACTCCTCCTGGCCTTTCAGAGGCATCAAGCCCCAGCAGTTTTATTCCTTCTGCTTGGACTGCTCCTTCCTTTCCGTCTAATTGTCACATGGCACCTTAAAGGGGCTGTCTGTGTTCTCCCAGCCTAGGCGAGGTGCCCAAATAGTACAGAGACACTGACCAGGTTAAACTGGCTTTGCCCCCTTAGGTAGGTTGTTCTTGCAAACCCGGAGTTATTTTACAGAAACAGCTCTGCAGGTGTTCAAGACAGAAACCCTCCGTCTCCAGGATGAGCCTGGCACCAAGCATCTTCAGTTTAAAGATCTTAAAGAGTAGAAATGTTTGCACTGTATCTTTAACGGAGGGAGAAGCCCTTCAACAAGGAAAAGCTGGCTTTCAGAAGCCCAAGGGTAGCTCAATTACAGATTTGCTGCTGGTCCTGGAAGTCTGCCCCAACCCCTTAAGTTTCACTGTGAACCCTGGATCGGGGAATCAGATCTATGAGCCTTGCTGCTTGTCTCCTTGCTAGGCCCACCTTGTGATGAACTCTCTTTCTCAAAGCTGGCACCATGGTATTGGCTTCTTTGTGGGTCGGGCAGTGAGTCCCTGCTCCGCCACAGTACCCCACCCACCCCGTCACCCAATTTTCTTTCCCCCAGAGCACTCAGGATGTTATTCTTGTGTCCACGTTTAGCCAATGTGTTCTTCCGTGAAGGTCTAAACTGGGGAGAGGCTCTGTCTGCCTTCTGCCCATACCCAAGGACCCAGCCCGAAGTAGCACTTAACAAACATTCGCCAACTGACTTATCGTCATTATTTCTAATGACTTCAGTTTGCTTGAAGAAGTACTTCCATGTAAGAGGGGGAACAGTTAGCACCGGAAAATAGAACACATTTAATGATACACCAAAAATGTTTTTCCAGATACTGCAGCAGTGCCATTCACAGCCTTGGGTAAAGAGAAATCACAGTATGTTGAACATGGGGAAAAGGAAAACTGAGTCTTGACAGCTTGTCCAGACCATGGAGATCATTGGGTCCTGCCTTGTCATTTCACGGAGGAGAAGCCAGGGCCCAGAGGAGGCCTCACGGGTGTCCGAGCCCAGCCAGACATGGAACTGAGCTGATGGCAGAGCTTCCCTGAAGAGCCCACACCAGCTCCAGAACCTTCAGGAAGCCCTTCCCACCTGCTCACTTCTTCCTGCCTGTGGTGGGCCTGGGAGAGTCCAGGACATGGGCAGAAGAAGTCTATAGAGGCTCTGTTCCTGTTGTGTGGGTGTGGGTCCAGTTGGAGTCATCACTTCCCCCAGGGAGAAGGTTTATTGGACAAGTAGACACGACAGAATGGAATGTCTGCTCCCGGCCTGGCCACGGATTTGGCTCTTTGCCCCCTAGAAATTGGTTTCACCTAAGCCAAGACACTGGTTATCAGATGGGAGTGGCATTTTGTCATCACAGCCTTGGGTCACCGGAAGCCTAGAGGTGAACGTCTTTGGGACATATTTCCCAGATGAGAGCATCAGGGCACCCTTTGGATGTGAATGTGTGGAGGGAAGGAATGTGTTCTGGGAACCCCGTGAACTGATCGATTCCCAGCAGGACGTTGGACATGAGGATGCAGGTACACGAACACCGATGACACGTCAGTCAAGAAAGGGTACTCAGTGAAGAGCCTCCCAAACGCCATCCATGTGACATGGAGGGAACAGTCTGGAGAAACTGCAAACTGCCAGGGCTGCATTATTTGTAAACTGAAAGTGGGAACCGGTTTGTGTCACTGATGGCAGTTGAGTTCAGTCACTCAGTCGTGTCCAACTCTTTGTGACCCCATGAATCACAGCACACCAGGCCTCCCTGTCCATCACCATCTCCAGGAGTTCACTCAGACTCACGTCCATCGAGTCAGTGATGCCATCCAGCCATCTCATCCTCTGTCGTCCCCTTCTCCTCCTGCCCCCAATCCCTCCCAGCATCAGAGTCTCTTCCAATGAGTCAACTCTTCGCATTAGGTGGCCAAAGTACTGGAGTTTCAGCTTTAGCATTATTCCTTCCAAAGAACGCCCAGGGCTGATCTCCTTCAGAATGGACTGGTTGGATCTCCTTGCAGTCCAAGGGACTCTCAAGAGTCTTCTCCAACACCACAGTTCAAAAGCATCAAGTCTTTAGCGCTCAGCCTTCTTCACAGTCCAACTCTCACATCCATACATGACCATTGGAAAAACCATAGCCTTGACTAGACGGACCTTTGTTGGCAAAGTAATGTCTCTGCTTTTGAATATGCTATCTATGACAAGGACAGAATAAAAACAAGTGAGCTTGAGAAGATCAGAAGGAGACAACAACCGAGGGAGACTGCTCTCTCTCTCACTGTAGACTTTAGTTTTTCATTATAGATTTTAAAAACATAATAGTTTCTGCCATTTTAGGAAGTATTTAGTTATGGTAATATTTGGAAGCAGAAGCTTAGTTCCCAGTTGGGGGATTAGGATCAATATGGATAATATCTCTTAATCTGATGTAGTGAAGAAGGGGTAACTCTATTTATTGATTACTTATAATGTGCTACTCATTTTTCTTTGTTATTTTTATTGCAGTGTAGTTACTTTACAGTGTGTTAGTTTCTGTGGTACAGCGGAGTGAACCAGCTATATGTATAGGTGCATCCCCGCTTATTTAGATTTTCTTCCCATTTAGGTCACCACAGATCCCTGAGTAGAGTTCTCCATGCTAAACAGTATGTTTTCATTAGTTACCTAGATTATACTAGCAGTGTATATATGTCAGTTCCAGTCATTTTTCACCCATTGGCTCATTTAGTCTTCCTATAACCACCCTGTGAGGTTGCTATCATCATCTCTCATTTTCAACCCTGATTTTGGATGTGCCCGCCCTTCAGAAGTGTGGGAAGGGTTTGTTAAGTCACGTGGTGTATGGTAATCTGTTAGAGAGGCCTGAGCTAAGACACGATGCAAGGTGCATGCCAAGCTGCCGCTGTCATGTTCAACTCTTAACGACCCCGTGGACTGCAGCCCACCAGGCTCCTCTGTCCATGGGATTCTCCAGGCAAGGACACTGGAGTGGGTCACCATGCCCTCCTCCAGGGATCTTCCCAACCCAGGGGTCGAACCTGCATCTCCTGCCTTGGCAGGTGGATACTTTACCACTGAGCCACAAGGGAACCTCCAATTAATGAGCAAGAGACAGCAAAAAGAAGAGAAAGGAGGAATAAGAATGAGGAATGTGAGGACTTCCCTGGTGGTCCAGTGGCTGGGACTCTGCGCTCCCAATGCAGGGGGTCTGTGTTCCATCCCTGGTCAGGGAGCGGGGTCCTGCATGCTGCAGCCAGGAGTCCCATGCCACAGCTGAAGGTCCTACTTGCTGCAGCTAAGGCTTTCTCATGCCACGTGAAGATTGAAGATCCTGCATGTTACATCTGAGACTCAGCACAGCCAAATAATTTTTTTTAAAGGATAAAGAATAAGTGGGAGGTGGTGATGAAAGGGGAGTTGCTCAGTCGTGTCCAACTCTTTGCATCCCTACAGTCTTTGGACTGTAGCTTGCCAGGCTGCTCTGTCCATGGAATTCTCTAGGCCTGAATACTGGAGTGGGTAGCCTATCGCTTCACCAGGGGATCTTCCTGATCCAGGAATTGAACTGGAGTCTCCTGCGTTGCAGGGAGATTCTTTACCCACTGAGCTACCAGGGGAGCTCAGGTGGCAGAGCCCTTCCGAACTGCCTCAAGTAGAAGGGGCTTCATTTTCACTCTTTTGGCTCCACTCGGGGCCCTTCCTGGCAGAGAGGAGGGACAGTACTGGGAACCTCTGAGTCCTCAGGCATAGACCACGAGGACCAGGGACCACCCTCATGCCTAATCCCTCGTGGTACAGAGCAAGCCACCTTCCCTCCAATACCCTTGTCCCCAGGTCAGCTTTGTTCAAAGAGCCCTGGTCTTTGGGGCATCCGGGTGAAGCCAGCTCCCTCCCTGGCTGTCTTCCTGCCGTGCATTCACTGGTCTCCAGTTCACTGAACACGATGTCTGACCCTCAAGTGTGTGGACGGTGCAGGAATAACATGTAGACCGACAGCGCGGAAGAAGGCCAAGGGAACAGGGGAGCACGTTTCAGTTGCCGGTGGAGGTGGATGGCTTTTCCACTCTGAGCCGCTCGGCAGTGTTCTGGGGGGTTTGGCTCTGACTCGGCCCCGCTGCCCATGCTGCCAGGGCTCGTAGGGAGAATCTGGGCAGCCTCCAGAGGAAAACGCTGAGCACGCAGAGGGCAGGTTCGACTGCCTTGTGCTGGTACCCCAAAGCTGCTCCAGCCACCTTTTGAGAATTGAAAATCCGAAAGCAAGTACTCAGGGCTCCTTGGACTGCTCTCCTTGGCTCCCGCCCTCTCTCCTGGCTCCAGCCTCTCCCCGGAGCTGGGCAGTGGCCGCTCCTGGCCTGGGAGGAGGAACGTCCTCTGAGTCAGGGCTCAGTGAGTAGCTGTTGCTTCACCCCCAGTCCCCGAGGGCTTGGAGAGCCAACCCGCTTTCTCCACAGGAAACTGTAGAGCTGGGGCCAGTGCAGCGGACTAGTTTGATGTGAATTAGCCAAAAAACAACAACAACAGCAACCCACAAGTCCAGACTGGACTTGTTTGAAAACAACCCATACTCCCAACCAACCCTCTCTCGTCTGGGCAGCACTGTGCCCAGTGTCTGCCTCTGTGTCAGGGGAGGAAGCAGAGGCTGGTCCCCCAAACCTAGACATGGGGGCTTGGCTCCCAGCAGCCCGCAACGACGGATCCGTAGAAAGACGTGGGCTGCAGCACCAGCCCTGAAGTGAATCCCCCTCTGAAAGGAGAGCAAACAGAGAGCTGGGCCAAGGCTGGACGTGGGAGGGAGCCTCTGGGCCCTCCTGCCCCCGTGGACACCCATGCTGGAGTCCAGAAAGGGGAGCGAGGGAGCTTCCCTTCTAAACATGGCAAAGCATCTCTGAGGAGGGAAAGGGCTCTTGCAGACATGCCAGGAAGGCAGCGTTTGGAGCTACTGCTGGCAGGGCCAGGGAGTGGGCTGGGGCTGTCTACTCCCCCACCCTCTGGCTCACTGGGAACCCCGTGCGTCTCTGACATCATGGATGAAAATCAGGCCGGGCTTTCCAGTATTGGGGCCGTCCCGCCCCACTCAGCCCCGCCAGCTGGACCCTCCCAAAACGGGATCTCTTTTGTCAGCTGCCTTTTATAGAACTATAAAAACCAAAAGTTCAAGTAAGAAGCTTTAGACCAGTCTTCAAAGCAGGCAGGCTCTGTCTCCCATGCTCTTCCTGCCTATTTTCTTACCTCGAGGCTCCCCATTCGAGGCTGCTCAGTTGCTGGCTTCCGTCTCAGGCTCATAAAGATCCTACAACCCCAAAGTCACGTTAATCTGCTGAGGAGGGGTTTTGGATATAGGGGAAAGGATATCTTCCCAGGTGGTGCTAGTGGTGAAGAACCCGCCTGCCAGTGCAAGAAATGCAAGAGATGCAGGGTTCGATCCCTGCCTGCGTCAGGAAAATCCCCCAGAGGAGGAAATGGAAACTCACTCCAGTATTACTGCTTGGGAAATTCCGTGGACAGAGGAGCCTGGTGGGCTGCAGTCCATGGGGTTGCAAAGAGTTGGACACAGCTGAGTGAGCACACAAGGGAAGAAGAGTTAGGCTGCATGACTTGGAAGGGAAGGAAGGTACCTCTTTCACACAGAGAAGTAGGACACAGAATTGGAAAATGAAAGAGGAAACACAGGACCACAGTCAGTGGGCGTGAGACTTCTGCCAAATAACCGTGATCTTTGCTAGTTTGGATGACCTCTCTTTTGGCCTCTGAATCCTTTGGCCAAAGAATAAGTGAATAGGATAGTGGGACACCAGGTGACTTATTCTTAGTTGAGTTTTGAAAGGAGCGAATATGAAGGCTGAGTGTTGAAGTATTGAAACTTTCAAGTTGTAGTGTTAGAGAAGACTCTTAGAGAGTCCCTTGGACGGCCAGGAGATCAAACCAGTCAATCCTAAAGGAAATCAACTCTTAAATATTTATTGCAAGGACTGATGCTGAAGCTGAAGCACCAATACTCTGGCCACCTGATCCAGAGAGCCAACTTATGGGAAAAGACCCTGATGCTGGGAAAGATCGAAGGCAGGAAGAGAAGGGAGGGACAGAGAATGAGATGGCTAGAGAATATCACCAACTCAACGGACATGAGTTGAAATAAACTCGGGGAGACAGTGAATGACAGAGGAGCCTCGCATGCAGAGATCCCTGGGGTCACAAAGAGTCAGACATGACTGAGCAACTGAACAACAACCACAAAGAGCTTGAAAAAGGAGTTGAATTCCTGACTTCTTAGGAGAAGACCTGGGCCGTAGATGGCCCTAACTTAATAATGGCTGCAGAAAGAAGGAAATGGATGAAATGAGTTCTCATCAACTTAACAAATAATTAGAGTTTGACTAAGATCAGTCGATAAAGATCTTGGTGATTCTTGGGGCAATGAGACTGCTTCTACAGTTTAGGAAGCCCTAGTCATATCGTTTAAACATGTGAGAAGAAAAATAAAAATGCAGTGGAACTCACCCAAAGGTGCAAGATGAACTGAGTCAGTACAACTGCATCTGTGGACCATGTTGTTCTGGCTTTTCCTTTTAAGCACACGGTCTAGCCACAACTTAAAGGATTAATGTGAAATGGAAGAAAAGGTGTCGGTAAAACTCTCCTTTGATTTGCCTTGAAAATGAACAGAAATCATTCTGTTGTTTTTGAGACTGCATCCAAGTACTGCGTTTTGGACTCTTGTTGACTGTGAGTGAAAGTCGCTCAGTCGTGTCTGACTCTTTGTGACCCCATGGACTATACAGTCCCTGGAATTCTCCAGGCCAGAATCCTGGAGTGCGTAGCTGTTCCCTTCTCCAGGGGTTCTTCCCAACCCAGGGATCAAACCCAGGTCTCCCGCCTTGTAGGTGGATTTTTTTAACAGCTGAGTCACCAGGGAAACCCTGTTGACTATAAGGGCTACTCCATTTCTTCTAATGGATTCTCACTCACTCAGTAGATATAATGGTCATCTGAATTAAATTCGCCCATTCCCGTTCATTTTAGTTGAGTTCAGTCAGTTCAGTTGCTCAGTCGTGTCCAACTCTTTGCGACCCCACGAATCTCAGCATGCCAGGCCTCCCTGTCCATCACCAACCAACTCCCGGAGTTCACTCAGACTCATGTCCATCGAGTCGGTGATGCCATCCAGCCATCTCATCCTCTGTCGTCCCCTTCTCCTCCTGCCCCCAATCCCTCCCAGCATCAGAGTCTTTTCCAATGAGTCAGCTCTTCCCATGAGGGGGCCAAAGTACTAGAGTTTCAGCTTCAGCATCATTCCGTCCAAGGAATGATTTTAGTTCACTGATTCCTAAAATGTCCTCCCTCTTGGAGGAGGTAGCCATCAGCCCCACCATAGAGCCAAGAGCAGACGACCCACAAACTACAGAGCAATTATACCAAAGATATTATCTCACTGTTAAGAAAGTTCTAGGACCTACAACGGATTTCCCAACCTGGGGATCTGGCAAAGGGACTGAGAACCCCTAGGGAATTTGACTTTGGAGGCCAGTGGGATTTGATTACAGAACTTCCACAGGACTGGGGAAATGGACTCTGGAGGGCACAAACAAAGCCTTGTGTACACCAGGACCCAGGAGAAAGGAACAGTGTCCCCATAAGAGACTGAGCCAGACTTGGCTGTGAGTGTCTAGGTGTCTCTGGTGGAAGCGTGGGTCCACAGTGGCCTGCTGCAGGGTCAGGGGCACTGAATACAACAGTGCATGCAGAAGTCCTTTTGAAGGAGGTTGCCATTACCTTCATTACCACTTCCATAGTTTGGCCTCAGCCAAACAACAGGGAGGGAACACAGCCCCACCCATCAACAGAAAAAACTGGATTAAAGATTTACTGAGCATGGCCCCACCCATCAGAACAAAACCCAGTTTCCCTCACAGTCAGTTCCTCCCATCAGGAAGATTCCATAAGCCTCTAATCCTTATCCATCCAAGGGCAGACAGAATGAAAACCACAATTACAGAAAACTAACCAAATAGATCACATGCACCACAGCCTTGTCTAACTCAGTGAAACTATGAGCCATGCCATGTAGAGCCACCCAAGAGAGATGGGTCATTGTGGAGAGTTCTGACAACATGGGGTCCACTGGAAAAGAGAATGCCAAATCAATTCAGTATTCTTGCCTTGAGAACCCCATGAAGAGTATGAAAAGGCAAAAAGATATGACACTGAAAGGTGAGCTCCCCAGCTTGGTAGGTGCCCAGTATGCTGCTGGAGATCAGTGGAGAAATAACTCCAGAAAGAATGAAGAGACAGAGCCAAAGAAGAAACAGCGCCAAGTTGTGGATGTGACGGGTGATGAAAGTGAAGTCCGAGGCTGTAAAGAGCCATACTGCATAGGAGCCTGGAATGTCAGGTCCATGAATGAAGGCAAATTGGAAGTGGTCAAACAGGAGATGGCAAGAGGGAATATCGACATTTTAGGAATCAGTGAACTAAAATGGACTGGAATGGGTGAATTTAATTCAGATGACCATTATATCTACTACTGTTGGCAAGAATCCCTTGGAAGAAATGGAGTAGCCCTCATAGTCAGCAGAAGAGTCTGAGCAGAGGACCAGAGAAGGTCAGTTTTCATTCCAATCCCAAAGAAAGGCAATGCCAAAGAATGTTCAAACTACTGCACAATTGCACTCATTTCACACGTTAGCAAAGTAATGCTCAAAATTCTCCAAGCCAGGCTTTAACAGTATGTGAACCGAGAGCTTCCAGATAATCAAGCTGGATTTAGAAAAGGCAGAGGAACCAGAGATCAAATTGCCAGCATCTGCTGGATCATTGAAAAAGCAAGAGAATCTCAGAAAAATATTTACTTCTGCTTCATTGACTATGCCAAAGCCTTTGCGGTGGATCACACAAACTGGAAAATTCTTCAGGAGAGGAATAGCAGACCCCTTACCTGCCTCCTGAGAAATCTGTATGTAGGTCAAGAAACAACAGTTAGAACCTGACTTGGAACAATGGACTGGTTCCAAATTGGGGAAGGAGTATGTCAAAGCTATATATTGTCACCCTACTTATTTAACTTATATGCAGAGTACATTATGTGAAATGCCAGGCTGGATGAAGCAGAAGCTGGAATCAAGATTGCCGGGAGAAATACCAATAACCTCAGATAATGCAGAAGACACTATCCTTATGGCAGAAAGTGAAGAGGAACTAAAGAGTCTCTTGATGAAAGTGAAAGAAGAGAGTGAAAAATTCGGCTTAAAACTTATGGCATCTGGTCCCATCACTTCATGGCAAATAGATGGGAAAACAATGGAAACAGTGACAGACTTTATTTTCTTGGGCTCCAAAATCACTGCAGATGGTGACTGTAGCCATGAAGTTAAAAGACCCTTGCTCCTTGGAAGAAAAGTTATGCCCAACCTAAACAGCATGTTAAAAAGCATAGACGTTACTTTGCTGACAAAGGCCCATTTAGTCAAAGCTATGGCTTTTCCAGTAGTCATGTATGGATGTGAAAGTTGGACTATAAAGAAAGCCAAGTAGTGAAGGATTGATGCTTTTGAACTGTGGTGTTGAAGTCTCTTGAGAGTCCTTGGACTGTAGGGAGATCAAACCAGTTAATCCTAAGGGAAATCAGTCCTGAATGTTCATTGGAAGGACTGATGCTGAAGCTGAAGTTCCGGTGCTTTGCTACCTGATGTGAAGAACTGACTCATTTGAAAAGACCCTGATTCTGGGAAAGATTGAAGGCAGGAGGAGAAGGGGATGACAGAGGATGAGATGGTTGAATGACATCACCGACTCGATGGGCATGAGTTTGGGTAAGCTCTGGAAATTGGTGATGGACAGGGAAGCTTGGTGTGCTGCAGTCCATGGGGTTTCGAAGAGTCGGACACAACTGAGTGACTGAACTGATTTCTCTTCATTTTAGTTCACTGATTCCTAAAATGTCCAAGTTCACTTGGGCACATCTTGCTCCCTTCTTTGCTCACATGAGATCACTTATCTTGACTTGATAAAGAGATTTTTTTCCCCCAAGGGATATATTCTCCTGGCCTCAAGGATATGTTGAATATTAACATTCCTGTGAGTCTCTGAGATTATATCAGGGTGTTATACAACTGGCATCATAAGTGGAAAGGATCTTAAAGATAAGATGTAGGTCAAAGTCTTTAATGTGTGAATGAAGTTGAGGGAGCTTAAATGACTTCTGTTCACCTCTACACTAATCATTGATGATATACTATTATTACTATTGCTCTTCTTGTTTTTGCTGTTGTTTTTCTTATTTAGGACCCTCACAGAGTAAACCTTGTTCTGCATACTGGGGACTCATTGGTGAACAAAAGGGGACCAAAATATTCTTGTTTTATTGAAGCCTGCAGACTGTTTGGGAAGCTTACCATTAAAAGAAGTGATACATGAGAAGATCATATTTTTTTCAGAAAATGATGAAACAGTGATGGTACTTTACGTATGATGGCCAGCGAGGGCTTCTTTAAGCAGGTGGCCTCTGAGATGAGCTGTCAGTGATGATACAGTCGGCCGTAGAAGCTCTGAGATAAGAGTTTCCAGGTGGGCCTTCCCTAGTGGTCCAGTGGTTAAGATCTCATCTTCCAGTGCGGGGGGCGTGGGTTCAGTCCCTGTTTGGGGAGCTAGGATCCCACATGCCCCAAGAGCAAAATGTAAAACAAACAATCTCGTAACAGATTCAATAAAGACTTTCAAATTCGTCCACATGCAAAAAAAATATTTCAGTTTTCCAGGTAACAGGATGGCAAGTGCAAAAGCTCTGAGGCTGGAACATTATTAGTATGTTTTGGAGACAGAGATAGATCACTGAAGCTGAAATACAGTAGGGAGAGTAAATAGGGAGACTGCATGTCTGCTCAGTCATGTCCAGCTCTTTGGTACCCATGCAAAGAGGGTTCACAACTCCTTGAAACCCATGGGATTTCCCAGGCAAGAATACTGGAGTGGGTTGCCATATCCTCCTCCAGGGCATATTCCCAACTCAGGGGTCAAACCCATGTCTCTTCCATCTCATGCATTGGCAGGCAGATTTTTTTTTATCCCTGAGCCACCTGGGGGGGTCTAGATGAGATCCACAGCCTCTTCCATCTGACAGGGTTCCTTCAGTCTTTCACACCCTTCATTCCCTTCTTCCCATCTGTATCATCACCACCTTGCAAAAAGGCTCAGCCCCCCTCTCTTCCTCCAGCTGGTTGGCCTGGAGGAACATCTCTTCCTCTGCTTCCACCTCACTTTCCACAGACTCTGAGCCTGCACCAGAGTATTTGAATCTGGCAGGAGGGGAACGCAAAGCAGAGCTACCTGATCGTGTATTTGTTTTTGACCACAAATCTCCCCCAGGCCCTGGCAATCACACTCCACCTCCTGGTCAAGTCCCAAGCCCACTTTGCAAGGCCACATGTCTCATCTCCTCTCTTCTTGCTTTCACGCACTCACTGTCAGGGGTTGAACGCATCTTTTTTTCACTGAGAAAACAGAAGCAGGCAGAAGAGAACTTCCTCTTCCGCATATAAATGTATGACCTGCCTCATCCTTCAGGACCACATATTATGCATTCCGTGGAGACTGCAGCCCTCTCCCCTCTGAGATGGACTGCGTTGCTGGGGCACCAGGTTCCATCTTGAATTACCTACATGGAGCCTTTGCTCCATGGCAGTCTAGCCATCTCTTAATATTATCTTTTCTCTCCAGTGTCTCAGTCACATGAGCCTGCAAATGCTCTGAAATCTCCCCCATTCCAGACAACCTCCACCTTCCTCAGTAGCGCCTTCGACCTATCGAAGGCGCTACTTTTTGTCATATAATAAAGCTCCTTGAGACAGTTACCTATAATCGGCCTCTGCTTCTTTGTTGTTCAGTCACTCAGTTGTGTCCAACTCTGCGGCCCCGTGGACTGCAGCACGCCAGGCTCCTCTCCTTCACTGCCTCCCAGAGTTTGCTCAAACTGGTGTCCATTGTGCCAGTGGCGCCATCCAACCGTCGCCTCCTCTGTCATCCTTGAACCCTTTCTTTTCCTCCTACTGCACAGACAAATCCACTAGCACACTTCTATGCAGTTCATTAAAAAAAATTTTTTTTTAATAATGTTTTATCTTTTGGCCTCACCTTGTAGCACCTGGAATATAAGTTACCTGACCAGGGATCGAACCTGCATCCTATGCATTGGTAGATGGATTCCTAACCATTGGACCACCAGGAAAGCTCTCACAATTTTACCGTCTGTGTGCTGAGCAGACATACCCACTGGCTCCCATGCTTCCTGATACATCATTGTTTTGCCTGCCCTCAAGGAAATGGTGAGAGCCTGATGACCAATATCTTTGTGTGTAAACAGTGAGACAGAGAAACTTAGTCCTAATTCTAAGTTTTATGTGTGATGTTGGGAAAAACATCCCATTAGGAAAGAGTAAAAGAGGGAGACCAAGAAGAACTGATGCTTTCGAATTGTGGTGCTAGAGAAGACTCTTTGAGAGTCCCTTGGACAGCAAGGAGATCAAACCAGTCAATCCTAAAGGAAATCAACCCTGAATACTCAATGGAAGGACTGATGCTGAAGCTGAAGCTCTAATACTTTGGCCCATCTGAAGCGAGGAGCCTATTTATTGGAAAAAGACGTGATGCTGGGAAAGATTGGGGGCAGGATGAGAAGGGGCTGACAGAGGATGAGATGGTTGGATGGCATCACCAATTCAATGGACTTGAGTTTGAACAAACTCCAGGAGATAGTTAGTGGAGGACAGAGGAAGCCTGGCATGCTGCAGTCCATGGGGTCGCAAAGAGGACTTAGCAACTGAATAACAACCAAGAGCATGAAAAAAATAGCCATTTAAGAAATGGTGTAGGTGTCACCAAATATGTGAATATCTAGAATTTTCCCAAGGACAGCAACTGAGGAATACAGAGTATCAAGAAAAGGAACAGGACACTTCATACCCCGCTGAGCATGAGCTGAAGTTGCGGAGGGAGACCCCAAGGGCAGCCCCGTGTGCCCAGCAGCTCGCTGTTCCGCCTGCCCCGCGCCAGGCTGGGGCGCCACCCCCTCGCTGGGAACAGCCTGTGCTGGGCCAGGCAGTGGAGCACTCTCTGTGCAGCAATAAAGTGCACACTTATAATGCTGGGCTGAGTGACAAGAACAACATGAAATAACACTCTACCCACCCACTGAGAAAGCCGAGTGTGTCACACTCCTCTGTGTCATGCCTGTAAAAATATCTCCACGGACGGTCCAAGTCTCAGGTTGGGTTGGAGGGGTGTTTAGTGCCTGACTGTGCCAGGTGGAAATGTTTTCATCAGAACCCCAGGCCCCGGGTGATGGACGCCGGCTGGCTTCTGCCTGGATGTGTGCGCATGAATGCATGTTTCAGAAAGATGGGGGTGGGTGGCTAGTTCTTCACTCTTTTTTTTTTTTTTCTTTCTTTTTTAATTGCATGTTCCTGACAAAGAGGTGTGGTCCCTGGCACCGCAGCCCAGATTCTCCTCCACCTCTAACCACACGAGGAGAAGGCTACAGAGGGCTTCTCAGCTCTCAGCATGATCCACAGCATCAGTGGAAACATAAGCCCGGGGGCGGCAGAGAGCGAAGGCTCCTTGAGAATGAGGGGTTCAGAAGCACAGTGCATGTCTGGGGAGGCAGGCTGGCTCTTCCAAACGGTCCATCCCCCAGTTTCCCCCGACTCTGCTTGCTTGATTAGGAAGACCACGGCCAAGCACGATCTACTGGAATTTCTTCTCCGAGTAGGGGGTTTCGAACAGCAGGGTGAGCCTTTTAACCTCCTTGTGGTTTATTCATGTTTACTTTGGAATCTCCCACGCTTACCAGCAGGGCAGCTCTGGCAAGCTGTCTAACCTTTAAGCCTAAGTTTCCTGACTTGTAAAAAGGGATAATAACAGCGCCTGCGTCTTAAGGTCGTAGAGAAGAGTAACCGGTGTGATGGCAGGCAAGCGCTGGACGGGACCTGCCACACAGCAGGCGGTCAAGAAACGTTAGCTGTGTGTGCGGCTCCGGAGTCTTACAGGTGACGGGCACGTGGAAATCAAGTCCTTCCCTTGAATGTCACAGAGGGAAAATGTACATGATGCCTCATGGGCTCTGGTCCCCACTGGACTCTGACCTTGGACACTGGCTCGTTTTGCTCCACTGACCTCCTGGCATTTCTTCCTACACGTTCAGCATCCAAACCTTCATGTTTGGTGTCTCTTCTGCTGGGATAGTCTGCTGTTGAATAGCCTCGTGACCTACTCCATCAGGACATATTCTGAGCCTTGCTCGAATTTTGTCTGTTGGAGAGAGGACTTGGTTTTCCATCCATCTGAAGTGGTACCCTCACCACCATGCAAGTCACTTGTCTTATCCCTCTTTCCCATATTACTTGCCTTTTTATCACTACCTGTGTGTTATGTATTAACTGAAATAAATTTATTATCTGGCTCCTCTACGAGAATGTAAGACCCATGAAAGTGGAAGTTTTGTCTTTTCTTGTTGCTGTTCATTGCAACTCTTCTGACGTCTTAATTGGTGCCCAAAATACAAAAGTGAAAGTGTTAAGCAAAAGTGTTAGTCACTCAGTCATGTTCCACTCTTGCGACCCCACGGACTGCAGCCCGCCAGGCTCCTCTGTCCGTGGGGTTTTCCAGGCAAGAATACTGGAGTGGGTAGCCATTCCCTTCTCCAGGGGATTAAATATCAATTAAATGAATGAATAAATGAAACATGTATATGTAATTCCCATTTTACGGAGGAAGACTTGCAGGGTCACAGAGTCAATAAGTTGCTGAATCAAAACTCATGTCTGGGGACTTCCGTGGGGGTCCAGAGGTTAAGACTTCACCTTCCAATGCAGGGGGTGTGTTCCATCCCTCATTGGGGAGCTAAGCTCTCACATGTGGAAACAAAAAATGAAAACATAAACAACAGAAGCAATATTGTAACAAATTCAACAAAGACTTTAAAAATGGCCCATGTTAAAAAAAATGTGAAATAAGCTCACACAGGAATCTCCATTTTGTCTCTCTGGTTTATCCCCAAAATGAGGAAGAGTGAAAGCATTGTCAGGAATACTCTGGGCCTTGACCTTCCCTTTATAACTTTTGACATGAGGTAACTTTCAACTTAAATCTATAAAATTTGTATCTGAATGATTGCCATCTTTCTTATCTGGGAGTTTCTCAGCCCATGTGATATTAATTTGATTGGAGATATTCCACATGTATGTATAAGGAAGACATTAGGGATTTTCTCTTTCTTTTTTTTTGACATTTGTTTATTTGGTTGTGGCTGGTCTACGTTGTGGCAGGAAGGCTCTTCAATCTTCACTGCGGCATGTGAGTGGTTGGTTGTGGCATATGGGATCTAGTCCCCTGACCAGGGCTGGAACCGGGCCCCTGCATTGAGAGCTTGGAGTCTTAGCCACTGGATCACCAGGGAAGTCCCTAGGGCTTTTTTTTTTTTTAAATTTCTATTGTTCTCGAGATTTATATACTTCCTCAAAGTCTTGTGACTTTCACAAAGCTCCTGGTAATAAAGGTTTGCCCCTGTTCCCTCAGTCTTCCTGTGGTTCCCCTTGCCGGAAATAGAAGAAGGTCTCCTGTCTATGACTAGGTGTTTGTACCGTTCCCTTCACCCTAGAGGGAAGATGCCTCTCCCATCTAGGCGGTGCGGCATCTCCCAAGTTGCATGCTGAAATAGTCTTCGTGGTCTTCTAGGATTTCTGTGTAATGTAGAAATCCATGTCAGTCTTGGAAACTGCATTTGAGTGAACCCGTTAAATTGTCGACTTATTGGAAGAGACTGATGACGGGTAAGATTGAAAGCAGAAGGAGAAGAGGGCGACAGAGGATGAGATGGCTGGTTGGCGTCACCGATTCAGTGGACACGAACTTGGGCGAACTCGGGAAGACAGTGAGGGATGGAGAGGCCGGGTGTGCTGCAGTCCATGGGGTCACAGAAAGCTGGACACGACTGAATGACTGAACGACAACAACAGTGAAAGTTGTCAGGCGAGATACTGAGAGAGCAGACAAGTGAATGAAGCATCTGCCTAACGTTCTGAAGACGCAGATTATTATCCTCCTGGGTTTTTGTCGCTACTCTGTTTGAGGAAGCTGAGTTGGCTAAGTGTGACTCTCACTACCACCACATTCTGAAACATAAAACTCCAAGGCCATCAGTGGAAAAACCCAACAGGAAATTGGCCAAATGCTCACCTGTCCACTGGCCAATACCCACTTACACTGTGGAGAGCAGAGCGTAGCTCCGGTCCTTGCCAAAGACTCACCTAGCTTAGAAGGCTCCTGATGTGATCCGTTCTCACACGTCCCTGCTGAGGGTCAGGTACACAAGAATATCTTCTTGTTTTTCAGTTCAGAAGAGGAGCTCGCCTCGCTGCTCAGGGCCCCAGTGTCCTCTGGACTTCTGGGACTAGTGAATTCAAGACATGATTTTGCTGCCTGTTGCGTTCCATTTTGGACACAGTAAGTCATGTTCTCTTTATATCAGGAACAGAAGCCTGATTGTTTTATTTCCGGGCAATGGGTCTTAGGATCCATCAGCAGCTTGGCTCTTGAAAAATGACCTCTGGGCATTTTCCTCTGCCACTTAACTCAGACATGGAAGGAGACAAGCCTAGTCCATATCTCTTCCTGCTGCTGAAAGAGTTCAGAATGTGTGTGTTGTATTTTTGGTAGTTATTTATTCGGCTATGCTGAGTCTTTGCTGTGGCATGTGGGATCTTTAGTTGCAGCCTGTGGGATCTTAGTTCCCTAACCAGGGGTTGAACCTGGGCCCCTGTCGTGGGGGCGTGGGGTCTTAGCCACTGGACCACCAGGGAAGTCCCATCAGAAGATACTGAGTTCAAGAAGACTAAGCAGCCTTCTTGGCTCCAAAACCCAAAGACTCCTGTAGGGAACGCCCCTAAAGGCATGTTTGTCCCACAGATTCTCCCCACCTTCATCTATCTCCCAAATTTCCTAGCCAATTTGCACTAAGCCCTCGTAGCCGAGACTCTGCAAGGAGACCTCCCTCCAGCGATGATGGTCGTGCAAGGGGCTGCCGCTGGTGACGTCAGACCCATTGGCAGGAACCACAGTGGCGCTTCTGACAATATGCCAAGAGCCCTAGGAGCCAGGCATGAGGTGGGGAGTCCAAATAACCGTTCCTGCCCACGCTGCCCTCTACTGGGACAACTACCACTAATTAAAGGCCATCTGTGGAGACCATACAGGCTGTCCTGCCAGAAACAGCCAGATGTCAGCACATGATTCCAGCCTATGACCTCTCCTACGATATTAACGTGGATTATTTATGGGTGGGCTGAGGTGGTTTCCCTATATGAGCCTCCTTCCTGGTGCATGGCTTACGAAGTTATTATATATAACTTTATGACGCTACCATTAATTTTGAGTCTTGCCAAGTTCCAGACCTATATGCTCTGTCGTGGGTTTCTGGGCCTGATTCAACAATAACAGTTAGTAAAAACACTCCAATGTCTCATTTCTCCATGTTTTCCATGGGTTCTACATGAGTATAGATATGAATATTCTCTTCATGGGGATTCGCTGGCCTGTAGTTCTGCCAACTGTCTGTGAACTACCCTCTCCTTCAATTTTAGAGGGGTGCCAAATGAGGGCCTTTTTAAGACTTGAAAGAGAATTGCATGTCATCGTTTTTGATGGTGTTCTCTGTGCTCTTCTAAGTTGTGAGTTGTAATGCTTTCTATCCAAAGCAACTGCTGGGCCAATTAGTTTACCTCACGAGGGACAGGAAGCTGGGTGGATACAGAATGAAGAGTCGTAAAAGGTGAGCTCCTGTCCCAGCTCCGCTGTCTCCATGTCATGGGGTCTTGGGCAACCGCCCGCTCTTGGAGGCTGCAGGCTGTTCTTTCATACATCTCTACTCTGTGTGTCTTACACATCATGGTGTGGACAGTTACCTCTGAAACAAACATGGATAGGTTTAATAGAAACATCTATATAGATCAACTGATAACCAGCCTTCACGCTGAATCTGCATTTTGTGAAATATAAAATTTATAAAATTTAAAAACACTATTGGGTTGGCCAAAAAGTTCATCTGGGTTTTTCTGTGATCCTGACATTATTCTCTTTTGTCTTACCTTAAAGGAACATCACAAAGAGAAAGCGAGATACATGAGCAATTCTGATTTGACACGTTTGAAAGGATTCTTTATGTAGACAAGGTCATATTTTTCATCTTTGAATAATTTTTCCTCTTGCTTCTCACCCTTCCAACCAATAGCTAAGGGATAAAAACTCCATTTCTACAATGCCTCACCCTTACACCTTGTATCTAATTATTTTTAGATTCTTCAATGCCTGTCAACTCAGTATAAAGTATTTATCCTCCAAGTTTAAAAAAATCTTTAGAAGAAAAAAAAAGATTTCAAATTTGGACTGAAATTTCTCTGTAAAAATTAGCCGTAAGGTCTCCTTCTGGCCTCTGTCTCCGGGTTGTTCTCTGTCTCGCTTCTTGTCCACACCCTTTAACACGTTTCCAACACTGGCTCTGCAAGGAAAGCGTTGCCCTGAGTCCCACCCTGGAGGCTCTCTAAATGCCTCACATGGTGTCCCTCACATCTGCTCTCGTACTTACTTAATTCTCCCTAGCACTTGAGAAGCACCTTGGTAGCAGAGACTCCAGAATCTTCACTAGTGCCTTGTTTAAAAGTGTTCAGTAAATAGTTATACAGTTGGGTTGAATGGTAACACTAACCCCAGGTGTCAGCCGTGAGACTGTTTTTGGATGGAGCAGCTCGTGCTGTGACTTCTCTTCAGAAGCCCGCAATGGGCGTCTGTTGCAGCAGGCGCTGCTGTTTTCCGTGGTTAGGGTCCAGCGTGTCTGCTTTCTTGGTAAAAAGGAGAGACGTCAGCCCACTTTGTTCCTGTGTCCTCCCTTCCTCCCTCTAGAAGACATTCGGGTCAGTCAGTGAGGGGGCTCCCTGGTGGCTCAGTGGTAAAGAATCTGCCTGCCAGTGCCAGAGACCCAGGTTCAATCCCTGGGGAAGACCATGGCAACGCACTCCAGGATTCATGCCTGGAGAATCCAATGGACAGAAGGGCCTGGTAGGTTACAGTCCACGGGGTCACAAAAAGTTGGATAGGACTTAGCCACTGAGAAATGACAGCAGCAAAGTCTGTCAGGACTACAGTTGCTGGATAAAAATATGAGAAACTCAATTAAACTTAAATTTTAGATAAACAACACATAACTTTTTAGAGTAAGTACATCTCCCATATGGTAGGACCTATCTTTGCTCAGGTAGACCAAGAGGAAAACTTGTATTTTGTGTCTTGGAGAGAGCCTTTTCTTTCTTGTGTTAGATCTGAGCAAAGGAGCATACAGCTACCTGCAGCCATCCTGTGACCCAGTCTGAGGCGATAGCAGACGCTCGCTGTGGAAAAACTGTCTTCCATCAGGAGCTCGGCGTTCTAGGTGGCTTCAGTGTCCTGACATCCCCATGCCAGCCAGTGCTTTGTTTTTTTCTATTATCACAGCCGAGGAAGAGAACATAGAGAATTTCTTACCATTCAAAAGCACACAAGTATCTTCTTTCTTTTTTCCACACAAGTAACTTCTGCTCAAAGCTTCCTGGACGAAGTTAGTCAAATAGCTTTCCTTAATTCAAGGGGACACCAAGGAAATATTACTCTATATATTCCGCAAAATAGAACAGAAGAAGGTATTGATGAATAATACTGATGTCTGCTCTCCGCCAGCTTAAAAAAAAAACCTGGAAATAACTTACCCCCTTGACTTAACATCAATGATATGTTTGTTGTTATTCAGTGGCTCAGTCATATCTGACTCGTTGTGACCCCGTGGACTGCAGCGTGCCAGGCTTCCCTGTCTTCACTATCTCCTAGAGATTGTTCAAACTCATGTCCATTGAGTCAATGATATATTGAGACAGTGCTGTAGGTTTTACAGGGCTAATACAGGAGACATTTAAAGTCTTCCTTAGTAGTAGCCATTTAAACATTAAAATTTTTTTCCAGTTATTTTTGTGCACATTTTTATATACATTCATAGAATGTAAAATCAACATTTGAAAGCAGCATTGATTACATTAAAATGTGCAGTTACCACCTTTCCTTGGTCTCAAAGGGGTAGGTTGGGCCAGGTACCACAGCATCTGTTAGGTAAGGCTGGTATTACCATGGTTACCATTTTCAGAGGAGGAGAATAAGACTCAGTAGTTTAATTGCCTGTCCAAGGCCCGCAGCAGTGAGCGGTAGAGTTAGTACCAAAACACAAGTCTTGTGGCTCCAGCCAGGTTGCCTTTCAGCTGTATTATTGTCCCTCAAAATGTGCAGCAGTGCCATTTCATCTCAAGAAAGTATTTAGAGCAGCTGAACTTCAGCCAGTTACATTTCACAACTCTTACCTGGGAATCCCCTTTTTTCTTCCAAAATATACAATTCAGTTCTCAACTTGCCCAAGTCAAGGGATTCTTCTGTACCTCCAGTCCTAACAGCCAGGTGGTTTTCTGTCGCCACAAACACAAGCACTTATGTATACTCCGAAAGCAGCATATAGGATGGAAGCAGAATGTTATTGGGATTATTAAATTAATAGAGTAACACAGCATCCAAGGATGTATGCTATTTTTAGGCTAGTGTCTATGCTGTGCTATTTCCAGGAATAACACCGTATCCAGACATCTATGCTATTATTAAATTAAGGAAATAAAAGAGCATCCAGACAACTGTGCTATTTTCAGATTTCAGTATAGGAAAAAAAAAAAAGATTAACAAAGAGAATATGTGCGAAGATCAGGGGAGGGATGTGCACAAAATGGCCCAAACGTCATCTGAGACAAGAAATAATGAACTTGAAAGCCAGAGGGTGGGACCCTTTCCAGGCAATGCTCCCTTTGTTTCCAGTACGCTGCCCTGAGAACTTAGAAGCTAGGCAAGCCTCTGCGTCCAAGGGCCTGCAAGCCAGTTACTAGCGGCTTGAGTTGGGGCCATATTGGGATTCAGAGACAGACGCATTGTAACTGCCATCAGCATCGAAACTGATGGAAGAAAGTGGGGATGGTGCTTAAGGATCTTTCCTCTACCACTGGGGATAAAGATTTAATCACTTTAAGAAGCTAAATAGATTCCTTGTCTATATGGTTGTTGTTGCTCAGTCATGTCTGACTTTTTGTGACCCCATGTACTGCAGCATACCAGGCTTCCCTGTCCTTCACTGTCTCCCGGAGTTTGCTCAAAGTCATGTCCATTGAGTCAGTGATCCAACCATCTCCTCCTCTGCTGTCCCTTTCTTCTCCCACCCTTCATCTTTCCCAGCATCAGGTGTTTTCCAGTGAGTCGGCCCTTCGCGTTGGGTGAACAAAGTATTATCTTCATGGTAGAACATGTTAACAGTTTCATAGGAATGGTGTGTGATGAAATTAAGTGAGATACTATGTATAAATCTCCTAGTGCTGAGCACTTATGAATGAATAATTTCAGCTGCTGTTAGCTCTTAGATTATGGATTATTTACTTATGTGTGTGTGCTTAGTCACTCAGTGGTGTCTGACTCTCTATGACCCCGTGGACTGCAGCCTGCCAGGCTCCTCTGTCCATGGGAATTCTCCAGGCAGGAATACCAGAGTGGATTGCCATGCCCTCCTCCAGGGAATCTTCCTGACCCAGGGATCAAACCCAGGTCTCCTGCACTGCAGGCAGATTATTTACTGTCTGAGCCACCAGGGAAGCCCAAGAATACTGGAGTGGGTAGCTTATCCCTTCTCCAGGGCATCTTCCCAACCCAGGAATTGAACCGGGGTCTCCTGCAGTTGCAGGTGGATTCTTTACCAGCTGAGCTTCCAGGGTGTGTATGTATGCGTAAATTGAGCCTAAGAAGACTGGAAGGTATTATAATAGTTTTACAGCGCAGGGCTGTCAACAGAACTTCCTGTGGCTTGGGGATGTTCTGTGCCTCTGCTGTCCACTGGGCATATGTGAGTATTGAATACTGTAGCTAGTGCAACTGAGGAATTGGATTTTAATTTAATTAATCTGTAAATTTAGATAGCCGCTTGTGGATTGGAGCTGCCATCAGGGACTGCAAGGTTATGTCAAGATGGAAGATATTTTAGATGTTATCTGATCTAAACCAATTGTTACAGGGGATAATATACATAATTCAGAGAGATGTAAAATGACATGCGCAGGGTTTCACAACCGCTAAGGGGGCTGAACCAACATTTTGATCAGGCTCCAGTTATCCAAATCAAGGCATCATATTGCCACATGGCATAACAAAATTAAGACTTAAGACATGGGTAGATTAACAAAAAATATAGGGCCAGATCTTCCTGACTCTAAAGTGTTAGTCACTCAGTTGTGTCTGACTCTTTGCAACCCTGTAGACTGTAGCCTGCCAGGCTCCTCTGTCCATGGGATTCACCAGGCAAGAATACAGGAGTGGGTTGCCATTCCCTTCTCCAGGGGATCTTCCTGACCCAGGGATTGAACACGGGTCTCCTGCATTGCAGGCAGGTTCTTTACCATGTGAACCACCAGGAAAGCCCTCCAAACTCCAAAAGTTATTGTTGTTATCAGTACCATGAATCTCATTACCTTCCAATTTCTGAGCACCTACTCTTTGCTTGGCAGAGAATAGCAAAGGACTTTTTTTTTTTAACTTCAAACTTCTTTATTTTTTATTGGGGTTTAGCCTATTAACAATGTGATAGTTTCAGGTGAACAGCAAGGGACTCAGCCATAGGTAAACATGTATCCATTTTCCCCCAACACCCCTCCCAACCAGGCAGATCCATAGCACTGAGTTCCATGTGCTGTACAGTAAGTGCTTGTTGATTATCCATTTTAAATACAGCAGTGTGCACACGTCCATCCCAGAGTCCCTGTTTCTTCCTTCTCCCACCCAAGCCCCCTGGCAACCATAAGTTCGTTCTTTAAGTATGAGTGTCTTTCTGTTTTGTTCAGTTCAATTCATTCAGTCACGTCCAACTCTTGGTGACCCTATCCATCACCCATTCCTGGAGCTTGCTCAAATTCATGTCCATGGAGTCAGTGATGATGTCTGTTACTTCTGTTTTGTAGGTGAGTTCATTTGTATCATTTCTTTTTAGATTTCGCATATAAGGGATGGAAAGGACTGTTGTTTTGACCTCTGTGCTAAAATGCCTCCCTGCCGGACCATAAAACTACTGAAAACCCCTGTATCTTTTAAAAAATATTTATGAATTTATCTGGCTGTGTTGGGTCTTAGCTGTGGCATCATGTGGGATCTTTCACTGTGGCACATGACTCTGGTTGTGGCACGTGGGTTTAGCTGCTCCAAGGCATGTGGGATCTTAGTTTCCCAGCCAGGGGTGGAGCCTGCATCCCTTGGATTGCATGGTGGACTCTTAAGCACTGGGCCACCAGGGAAGTCCCATAACCCCTGTATCTTTGTAGGATTTATCGTACATGCTTTGGAGCGTACGTGTCTTACAAAGGCCTCCGATGTGCTAGTCATCTCATGGCTCTTCTGATGGACTGATGGGCACCATGCCATCGATCTAAGTAGACTAGTGTACTGTTCTGTGTAATGTCTAGATGGTCCAGGTCTCTGCAGACAGTATTTTGGCAAAGGATGAAAGGCTTCCAGGTGGTGCTAGTGGTAAAGAACCCGCCTGCCAGTGCAGCAGCCGCAGGTTCCATCCCCGGGTCGGGAAGACCCCCTGGAGCAGGGCACGGCAACCCACTCCAGGATTCTTGCCTGGAGAATCCCATGGACAGAGGAGCCTGGCAGGCTACAGTCCGTGGGGTCACAAAGAGCTGGAGACAAACTTATCAACTAAACTATGACATCCAGTTAAGCATCTAAAACTTAACTATTTAAAAACATAAACCCAAGGGGCTTGCCCGGTAGTCCAGTTGTTATGGGTCCACGCTCCCATTGCCTGCACGGGGAACTAAGATTCTGCATGCCACGTGGCAGCCAAATATGTACATAGAAATATAAATCTGTCCTTAGCTCATAGCCACTCAGGGAAGACCAGAGTGATCTACAGTTTGCTGATCTCTGATTTAACCCTTAAAATTTTTAAGGGTGGCATTAACATCTGCCATCTTTTCAAGATGAAATATTGATACTGACTTACTGTCTCATCCAGGAGAGGGGATAGTTCAGAGCTCCCACTTGCCCTCTGCTTTGATAGCTCTCACCCTACCGGCCAAGGACCAATCACGTACGTTCAGTCGCTTGTGTCTGACTCCTTGTGACCCCATGGACTGCAGCACGCCAGGCTTCCCCGTCCTTCACTCTCTCCCAGAGATTGCTCAAACTCATGTCCTTTGAGTCAATAATACCATCCAACCGTCTCAATCCTCTGTCGCCCCTTCTCCTGTCCTCAATCTTTCCCAGATTCAGGGTCTTTTCCCTTGAGTCAGCTGTTCACGTCCACTGTGGGACATTCCATCCATATGTGCAGGGACAAGAGAAAGGACCACTCAGGGATGCTGAGGAAGGTCTGGGCGGCGCATCATAGCATTCACCTTCCACTATTGGGAGACTTTACCATGTTTCATTTTTTAATAAAGCTATGTACATAGAGCTTAGCTCAATCCATAATTTGAGCTTTGACAAGCACCATCAGAAGCAAACACTGCCTGAAAGAAAATAAGCATTTTGAGCAAAAAAAAAAAAAAAAGCCTGTTGACACAACTAGGGTAGGACGCGGAAACCCTTTTGTCTACCAGACAAAGAAGGGGCGGCATGAAGAGGAGGTGGACTGAGAGGTGGTGGGGGGGGTCTAGCCTAGCAAACCACTAGAAAGAAAGCTTTTTTACAGCAGCCCCAGGAATCTTATTGAGACCTCATAAAATAACGCAAACCAGGAAAACAACACTCTATGCTAAGTGTCTCTTTCGCTGTTTTACAGACTGGGGTAAGATTTTATGAGCTATTTGGTTTTCCCTTTGGACGCCTCTTTAGAAGTTCCTGGTTCTTCAGCCAGTTAGTTTAACTTTGGGCTAGAGAGAGAGAGGACTCCAAAATGGGATAGTAACCGTTCAGGCTTTCTGACGGCAGTCCCTAGATGTTGACCCCAGCAGGGGCTTAGTGAACTCATAGATGAGTTTGCCAACAGGATATCTACACCTGGGTCCCTCGGTTAGAAAGATCAAGTCTGTTGCCTATGGGAGTATGACGCTGCGGTGGGGGGGCAGTCCCTCAAGGTCTTCAGTGAGTTCCGGCAAGGAACAAGCCGTCAGATACTAGTTATATGTTTCCTGGGTGCTGAGCCAGCCACAAAAATATGGAGTTTTAAGTTCTAACAACTTAAAATATCCTCTCCTTTCAAGATGATTTGACTATCAAAATGGAAAGGAAATGGAAGCCAACCTCCATTCACTGTCTACATAGGAAAAAAACAAAAACAGCAACCTCTTCCTGGGTAGTTCTTTGGTCAAACTCTCAGGCTGACAGTGATCCACAGAACACTGGTCATTAGTTTAAACAAACAAGAGCTCACCCTGGTCTTCAGTGTGCTTCTCCAGTTATTTAAGGGATTTCAGAGCCCATGAGGGGACTTCCCTGGTGGTCCAGCAGTTAAGAGTCTGCCTGCTAATTCAGGGGACTTGGGTTCCATTCCCTGGTCCGGGAAGATCCCCTATGCAGCAGGGCAGTTAAGCCCATGTGACACGACTACTGAGCCCAAGCACCTAGAGCCCGTGCTTCTCAACAAGAGAAGCCACCACAGCAAGCAGCCCGCACACCCCAACTGGAGAGTAGCCCCACCTGGAGAAAGCCTGCACGCAGCATTGAAGACATGGTTCTGCCAAATATATAAATAAATAAAATGTAGCAACCATTTAAAAAAGGTACACGCATCAGCCATCTCTTAGATGGTGATTTCCAATGAAAGCATCAAGCTAGAGGGCGTATCAGCACTCCGAGTTGCAGATGGACCCTAGACCCGTTTGGACCCTCTCGTTAAGTCAGTTCCATTCTTAGGTAGACTTTCTGCTTCAGGTGGTAAATAAAGGCATCTGTTGAGTGTTCACCCTGTTCACTGAGATACCACATGATCTCCTCGGCTGAAGAGACATGAACTTCATAAAAACTGACCTCAATCCTCTTCTCACTCAGAGACTCTGAGTTGATTTCTGGGTCTAGGAAGGCAGTCTTTTGTTGACCTTGGGCAAGTAGAGCTTGGCAGTTGCAAGAATGGTAGGAAATTTTCAATATTGTCCAAAAGGCTCCTGTGTAACCTGATGAAAGGGCCGGTGAGCAGACTCTGTTCCCATCACGAAACTTTTCTAAGCCTCCCTTTTCTACATGACTTCTTAAGTTGGAACAATACTTTTTTCATGATCAACATCATGAGACTTTTCTGTGTGTGAGAAGTACTTTTGATGATACTAAGTGAAAGAGTTAGTTGCTCAGTTTTGTCTGACTCTTTGCAACCCTCGTGAACTGTAGCCTGCCAGGTTCCTCTGTCCATGGAATTCTCCAGGCAGGAATTCTGGAATGGATAGCCATTGCCCTTCGCCATGGGATCTTCTGCACCTGCGATCAAACCAGGGCCTCCTGCATCGCAGGCAGTCTTTACCATCTGAGCCAGGGAAGTGGCATGTTAACATGAGATCTAGTTTTTATTATTACAATCATTTAATTCAGTACTGGCTTTCAAGTTGCAAAACATCAATTTATATTCCATATATATGTATTCATATGTGAAATTTGTTTTTCTTTTTCTGAGTTACTTCATTCTGACAGACTCCGATGCTGGGAGGGATTGGGGGCAGGAGGAGAAGGGGACAACAGAGGATGAGATGGCTGGATGGCATCACTGACTCGATGGACGTGAGTCTGAGTGAACTCCGGCAGTTGGAGATGGACAGGGAGGCCTGGCGTGCTGCGATTCACGGGGTCGCAGAGAGTTGGACACACTGAGCGACTGAACTGAACTGAACAGGCTCTAAGTTCATCCACCTCACTAGAACTGATGCAAATGCATTCCTTTTTATAGCTGAATAATATTCCATTGTATTTATGTACCACACGTTCTTTACCCATTCTTCTGTCGATGGACATCTAGGTTGCTTTCCTGTGCAGCTGTTGTAAATACTGCCTCAGGGCAGGAATAGAGACGCACACAAAAAGGACAGACTTTGGACACAGCAGGGGAAGGAGAGGGTGGAAAGAATCGGGACAGTAGCGTTGACGTCTGTACATGACTGTGTGCAAAGTCGATGACCCGTGTGAGGCCACTGCACAGGCACAGGCAGCTCAGCCCAGCGCCCTTGTTGACCTAGAGGGGTGGGGGATTGGGGAAAGGTTCAAGAGGGGAGGGTGTATACGACTGATTCGTGTTGTTGGATGGCAGAAATCAAACACAATATTGAAAACAGATTATCCTCCAATTAAAAGGAAAGTTTCAAGTTATATGAGGGGGGGAGGGAGAGAAAATGAATGAGTGAGGGAGAAGGAGAGGAGAGAGAGATGACTTTAACAAAAGTCAACAAGATGTTTAACGAGGCTCAATGTGATTTTATTACACTCCTTGATGGCTTTATACTCATAAAGCATGACACCCACTGTATGCTCGATTGTGTATATTGCTGTGCTCAGCTCTCTATAGGACCACGGGTTGCTTGCTCAGGACTGTAATCTATAAGGAGATGATATCTACATAACTTTCCCTGTATAAGATCATTCACAAACCGATTTTGGAAGAACATCAATAAATGCTTTTGAGCTTTGTTTAAAGTGGAATCAGTTGTATATGTGATTTTAGTTCAAACCTTGGAGGGAGAAAGTGCTATTCTAAATAGCCCAGGTTTATTAAATTAGAAACACAAAGACATGACTTCCAACAGGATAATAAAGTTGGAGAGGAACTTTAATATTATTTAATTTTTTTGAGAAGTAAAGCATCTGAGGGCTGTTAAAATTAATTAACTGTTTAGTAGCAAAACAGACAGGGGCTCTGCGTGCCTTGCTCACTGCTGTGTTCCTCCCTCCAGGAGCACTGGTCCTCAGCCAGGGGGTATTTTGTCCCCCCATAAATGCCCCAGGGGACATTTAACAAGGTCTGGAGACGTTTTTGGTTGTTACAAGTGGGAATGGGGGATAAAAGTGTTACTGGCATCTAGAGGCCAGAAATTATGCTAACCATGCTACCCTGCTCAGGACTGCCCCTGAGGCAAAAAGGATGACTTGGCCCAAAGGTCAAGGGTTCAGAGGTTAAGCCCTGCCCTAGAGAGAAAAAAATTTAGTGGGCAGATCACTGCATTCCCAAGGTCTAAGAAGCAGGTACTGGCTGGCATATGCAAACTCAACAGGAATGGTGTCAGTACCCAGGGGTGAAAACTGGTTCTTTCAGGGCCAGGGAAAAGAAAAAAAAAAAAAAGAGGAAAAGGGAAGGAAGAACGAGAAAGAGAGAGAGAGACAGAAAGAAAATTCATTCTTTTAAATATATTGGGCTGGCCAAAAAGTTTATTCAAGAAAGAAAGGAAGGAAGGAAGAAAAGAAAGAAATTCTTTTAAATATATTTGGCTGGCCAAAAAGTTTGTTCAAGAAAGGAAGGAAGGAAGAAAAGAAAGAAAAAAATTCTTTTAAATATATTGGACTGTCCATAATGTTCGTTTGAGAAAGAAAGAAACTCATTCTTTTATATATATCGGGCTAGCCAAAAAGTTTGTTCAGGAAAGAAGGAAGAAAAGCCAGACAGAAAGAAAGACAGAAAGCATATTTTAAAAAGTACATTGGGCTGACCAAAAATTTCATTTGAGAAAGGAAGGAAAGAAGGAAGAAAGAAAGAAGAAAAAAACCCTCATTCTTCTTTTAAATATATTGGGTTGGCCAAAAAGTTTGGATGTTTTTCCATTAGATCTTATGGAAAACCCAAAGGAAATTTTTGGCCAACCCAATAATAAAGCACAGATACACATACAATATATAAATGGATATACAGTATATCTGTGACACTAAAAATTTCATGGAGAGGAGGGGCAATTAGGAAAAGTCGAAAGAAGTTTTCTTGGAAGAGTGATAGTGAAAAGAAAAAAGGCTGGGAAACACCGCTGTAGCAGGCACCACTTTCTCTTCCCCCAGCCTCTGCAGGGCCCCTGGCGTTGGGAACAAGTGCCCTGCATCTTCCACCACTGTTCCCGACTGTGTGTTGGAACCAGGATGCCGCTCTCGAGTGTTTCTCGGCCCGTTACTTCCGGGAAGCAGAGACATGGCGCAGTCCCTCGGTGATGGCCTGTCCTTTTGTTTTCTGTGAATTAAAGACAAAAAGGCCCCTTTGAGGAAGGGGCCAGGAAGGGTGAGAAAGAGCTTGAAGGAACAGTGTGTTGTGAAAAGTGAAAGTGTTAATCGCTCAGTCGGGTCCCACCCCATGTATGCTGGCCGTCCCCCAAATCAGGGACCATTAGGACAGGGGAAGTTTGCCCCAAGTTTCCAGCAGCTTGAGTGTTTTTTCCTGAGACACTGGTGGTGGCCAGAGTTGGATGGTCGGTGGGCACATCGACCTCATGAAGTGAGTCATGAGAATCTTTTTATTGCTTCACTTTTCTCAACCCATCTGTGAGCTCCTGGGTTGCTGCTGTTCAGTCACTAAGTCCTGTCTGACTCTTTGTGACCCCGTGGACTGCAGCACACCATGCTTCCCTATCCTTCACTATCTCCCAGAGTTTGCGCAAACTCATGTCCATTGAGTCGGTGATGCTATCTAACCGTCTCATCCTCTGTTGCCCGCTTCTTCTTTGGCCTTCAGTATTTTCTAGCATCAGACTCTTTTCCAATGATTTCATATCAGTGGCCAAAGTATTGAAGCTTCAGCTTCAACATCAGTCCTTCCAGAGAATATTCAGGACTGATTTCCTCTAGGATTGACTGGTTTGATCTCCTTGCTGTCTAAAGGAGAGTCTCAAGAGTGTACAGCACCACAGTTAGAAAGCATCAGTTCTTCAGTTCTCAGTCTTCTTTATGGTCCAGCTCTCACATCTGTACATGACTATTGGAAAAACCATAGCTTTGACTATCCAGACCTTTGTCAGCAAAGTGATGTCTCTGCTTTTTAATATGCTGCCTAGGTTTGTCATAGCTTTCCCTCCAAGGAGTGAGAGTTTTTAAATTTCATGGCTGCAGTCACCCTCCACAGTGATTTTGGAGCCCAGGAAAATAAAATCTGTCACTGTTTCCACTTTTTCCTCTTCTATTTGCCATGAAGTGATGGGACCAGATGACTCTTATAATTTATGAAAAAGCTGTAGCTTGTGAAAAGCTGTCATAGCTAAATATTCTCCTAGCAGGTTAAGTCTGAGTTACCTTTTTCTGGGTTTTTACATCTTTTCATGGCCAATAGTGCAATCCTACTGCAAAATGCTACTTGGATGTTTTAATTTTCAGTTGAGATTTAGTAAGTATGTTTTGATTCCTTTGGAATTTGTGCATGACCCCAACCCATCTTTTGTTTGAATTTATTAACATCAGTTTGTGGCTTCCAGAAGCAATTTGGGGCTTCAAGTAAGCAAAGCTGAGTTTCTACAGATGAGTGAGTAGTTTGAGGGACATCTCAAATCTAAGTGCAAAGTCCAGCATCCGTGGGATGTGAGAGATTTATCTGTTGGCATGACTAGAGGTGGGCTTCCCTGGTAGCTTGGTGGTAAAGAATTTGCCTGACAGTGCAGGAGATGTGGGTTCAATCCCTGGGTCGGGAAGATGCCCTGGAGAAAGAAATGGCATCCCACTCCAGTATTCTTGCCTGGAAAATCCCACGGATGGAGGAGCCTGGTGGGGTATAGTCCATGAGGTCGCAAAGAATCTGACACAACTTACTAACTGAACAGCAACAAAAAATGACTGGAAGTGTGTCTCACCCCAGAGAAGTTTCTGAAAATGTATGCAGAGAATGTGCAGCTAGGAGTTTAAGGGTGGGGAGTGAATGTTGAAGCGGTATTTTGGTATCCTTTTCCCCATATTCCCTCTCCCAACATGGAACTCATGTTGACTTTATCCATAACACTGCCTATTAAGCCACAAAACCTCGAGAAACAGGGCAGTAAAAAATAATGAAACACAATATTCAGGATACATGGAAAAGCAATGATTTACTTTAATCCCGGGGACCAGCAATAATACACCTGCCTTGGAACAGGGGATGGCATAATGTTGGCATAACATTGGGGTTTAATCATTTTTGACCACATTTTATAGACCCTTTCCTGTAATTAATGCTAAATAAAGTCAACATCTTCTCCACCTGCTGCTGTGTTGGTCGCTTTCATGGAGTGCGTCCACTCTCCTTCATTAACCAGGCTGTCACGGTTCTTGTTTAACTCGCTCTACTTTGGTTTTTCCCCTTCGGTAGCCTCCAGGACTGTCACATGAACCATCTGCGGTGTGTAGGGCTTCCCATTCTTTTCTTAAGAAGAGTTCTCGTTCTACTTTGGTTTTTTCCCTTTGGTGGTCTCCAGGATGGGAGAAGGCAATGGCACCCCACTCCAGTACTCTTGCCTGGAAAATCCCATGAACGGAGGAGCCTGCTGCGCTGCAGTCCATGGGGTTGCTAGGAGTCGGACACGACTGAGCGACTTCACTTTCACTTTTCACTTTCATGCACAGGAGAAGGAAATGGCAACCCACTCCAGTGTGCTGCTGTCTGTGGGGTCGCACAGAGTCGGACACAACTGACTTGACTTAGCAGCAGCAGCAGCAGCCTCCAGGACTGTCGCATGAACCGTCTGAGGTGTGTAGGGCTTCCCATTCTTTTCTTAAGAAGAGTTGAGACAATTGAAGTCAGTGCCACCCATCCCATAGCTGTGATCATTAAGGCCATTTCTGCGGAGCTGAAGCCTGAGTACATGGTCTCCCTCAAAGCTTTGGAATACGTTTTGTCTCATCTTTATTTTTAATTAAAATATTTAGCCAAAAAGGATCTACTGTAGAGTTCAGGGGACTCTACTCACTACTCTCTAACAACCTGAGTGGGAAAAGCATTTGAAAAAGAATAGACACATGTATATAAGTCATTGAATCACTCTGCTGTGTGCCTGAAACTAACAACATTGTTAATCACTTACACTCCAGTCACTTACACTCCAATCAAAAATTGTAAATTAATTGATCAACAAGAATGGCTACTCCTACACACACACACACACACACACACACACACAACTATTCTTTTATTTTCTGTGTATCTTTCTTAGGTAGAGTCTTGAAGCATTTATAGTTTTCCTAGAGAGTTAAGTATTCTCCATTTTCATGTAAATATTGGCTGTTTCTGTCACATCGGTGTCGGTGTCTTGCTTCAAGGATTATTGGGCCACTGCTTAGAGACCCTGGTCCAGGATCTCACCATGAAATAAACACCAGGCAGCTTATAGAATGTAAGCTTGCAGTTTTGGAAAGAGAAGATCATCACTGTAGTCTTTATCTGTTCTGAGCCATATCGAGAAGAAAGGCAGTGCAAGAGCAACATGGATATTCATTTTGCAAGATCAAGGTTAACTCACAGACACCCCACCATACTCCTGAGTTTAGAGATATGTGTGTGTGTGTGTGTGCGCACGCGCGCGTGTGTTTGCTTTGGGGGGAGAGTGGTGAAAGCTATAAAAACCATTAGCAATTCCTAGTTGATTCAAATCAATCTCAACATTTTTCAGAATCTCGCCTAGATTCTTGCACTGTGTTAGACCGCATCGAGGCGATTAATTCACACAGGGGGCTGTTTATGTAATTGTAGTAATGGTATAGAAAGCCAACATGTTCTAATCTCCTATTTTTCAGTTTTAAAATCCCAATTGGTGAATGGTAAGCAAGGCTGCTAGTTTTATGGCTTTGTGAATTAGTTCAGCTGAAAAATATTCTGCCCGTTTCCATTTGGGAGACAGCAGGGCGGGGGCCTGGGGGTAGAGGGAGGGCAGGGCGGGTTCGCCTGCACTAATCAGTTCTTGGCCTCTAGCAATTCTCTGTGGCAGAAGAAAGGGAAGAGATAATTGTTCCCCTTAATCATGGCATCAATGACTGCATTTAGAAGCCTCTCCTTTAAGGCTGACCAGATTTCCCAGAGAATATTCTCAACCTTTCGCTGATCTGATTTTGAAGCAAATGAATGTTCTGAGAATATCCGCTAGCAGGGTTCTGTTCGCCTGGGACTCTCAGAGACCAGGAAGCTCCAGCGGCTTCAGATGGTGACCTTTCTCATATCTGTCACCAGGCTGTCAGTGAGGGTGGATTTCTGATCTTCACAGTGGGGTCTCCTGGCAGGAGTAACCGAGGGGTAGCAACCCAAGGTCACTTTGATTATTCCTCCTTCTCTCCCTGACTCGGCTTCCCGCCCTTTCCTGCTATGTCGTTGACATCTGAAATTGCGGATTTGTGACTTTAGGAATGGATGGGTGAGAAGAAACACAGAGGAGAGAAAGAAGAGAACACAGAGGCCATGTGGCTGCCATCTTCCTGGAAGGCGTTTGCGGTGTTTGTGGGCACCTGGCAATACTTGCCAGGGAAACGCTTGGCTCTAACTGGTTTTTCCCTCTTAGAGCTCTCAGTACTGGAAGATCTGTGTCTTTGGGTGCAGTGGAAATTGAGCTGAATTTGCACGCGACCATAGTTCAGTAACTCAATTTTGCCAACAGATCCTGAAAAATAGACTAGCCTACCCACAGTTCCTATTTCCTGAGATACTTCCCCAATCCTTTGAGATATACCTCTTCCAGGAAGCCTCCTGACCATCCCTCCTCAGCAGGTGACTCCCTCTCCTGGATATTGTGGGGAGTTTACTGATTGGCTTCTAAGTTTAACTCACCTCGTTTATTTTTGCAAGAATGTTAATTTTCCTGGTGATAAACATGTATTTGCATGTTAGTTTCCAGAGAAAGAGGAGCGCTTAAGAAATTCTAAGAAAACAAAACAAAACAAAAACTGCAAACCACTATTGGTTTATAGCCTGGGGTTGGAATGAGAAGGGGTGTCCTTATCTAGTCAAACTGCTTGGATTGAAAGCTAACTCTAACTAGGACTTCCTAGCTGAGTGCATGCGTGCATGGTCAGTCGTACAGTCAGATCTGACTCTTCTCGACCCCATGGACTACAGCCCACCAAGCTCCTCTGTCCATGGGATTTCCCAGGCAAGAGTACTGGAATGGGTTGCTATGCCCTCCTCCAAGGGATCTTCCTGACCCAGGGACCGAACCTAAGTCTCTTGAGTCTCCTGCATTGGTTGGCAGATTCTTCACCACTGCGCCACCTGCGAAGCTCCATCATGAGGTTAAATGAGTTCGCTCTGCTGTGCTGTGCTCAGTCGCTTCAGTCGTGTCCGACCCTTTGCAGCCCCACGGACTGTAGCCCACCAGGCTCCTCTGCCCATTGGATTCTCCAGGCAAGAACACTGGAGTGGGTTGCTGTGCCCTTCCCCAGGGGATCTTCCTGATTGATCTCGTGTCTTCTGTAGCTCCTGCATTGCAGGCAGATTGTTTACCACTGAGCCACCAAGGAAGCCTAAATGAGTTAATCTATATGTAAAAGTTTTAGGATGTTGCTTGCCTGCTGATCACACAGCAAGCCCTATATAAGCCTTAACTACTATTTTAATGATCTTGATGATATTATAATGTCTATCTCTCCTTGTCTAGCCCTTCCTCTTTACATTGGCTGCCAGAATACTTAATGATGTAGCATATAGCAATTTATTGAATGAATCTAGCTTATCCTTACCTTAATGTTGCATCTGTATTTGTCATTTTGTTCACCTTGTTTTTCTAATTTATTTTAATGCATTTTAAATTTTTTGATATTACATGCAGTTTTCTAAACTGACATAAGCCCTTTTTGAAACAAAATGGGCACCATTCATAGCTCATCAAGCTTTCTGTTTTCAGAGGTCTTTGCATGGGCATGGCTTTCCTCTCCCACCACGTGGTAGCAACATGAAGGCAGGAATCATATTTTAACTTACTTATTTCCCCCACTGCTCTCTTAATTTCTTTCTTGTACGTGTTAAGATTGAGTAATTTGTTTGCTAGATGTTACTAAGCTCTTGTCTTTTTTACGCGTTTCTGTTATTGATGTATATAAATTGCCTGGGTTTTTTTTTTTTTTTTTTTTTGTATTTGATAAATCTCATTTTCTTAAAGCTGATGCAAAGAAGTATCATGATGTCCTTTAGGCTTGATCTAGTGTGTTCCTTTAAGACTGAGTTTTTCTCGTAATGTCGATGATAACATACCCTACAAACAAGCCAGACAGAGTATGAATCCTGTACTCCAGTGGGAACCAGCTTCCCTGGAGAAGGGCACGGCAACCCACTCCAGTATTCTTGCCTGGAGAATCCCATGGACAGAGGAGCCTGGCGGGCTACCGTCCGAGGGTGGCAAAGAGTTTGACACAACTGAAATGACCTTAGCACACTCACTGATAAAAGCGCACCCTAAAAACTTGACTTTCTGAATTCAACTTGGGTTTTCTTTTCTGTTTTTCCAAATAGCCTGTGGAAGTAAACATAAGCTTCGGTGACCTTGCAGTCACCCTCCAGCCTCCCTTTCAGACATGAGATGAAGAGAGGCAAGGTGGGGATGGGGGAGCCCCGAACCCCCGTCTGATCACCCAGCTCCTAGGGTCTCCTTATGACCCTGGTTCAAATTGCCTTAATTTTCCACAGGGACGTTGACAGGCAAATGCCTCTTTTGGAAAGGGGTTTTTCACAGTGGACTTTGCTCAAACTCGGCAAATAATTAACTTTTCATCCTCTCATAAAATCGAGACTGTGGCTGGTTCAAAGCCCAGGACCCCGGGCCTTAATTGAATTAACTCGGTTTTCCACCCCTGTGAAGGACCCTTCCAAACCATAACGTTTGGCAAGGGCTGCCCTTCCTGGCCAGAACATAAGCATCCATTGAGAGAAAGATCGCAGACTCAGGGCTGTGGCACGCAAATTGGACCTGAGTGGAAAATGGGGCGCTCTCCGCAGGGGACAAAACGCTTTCTGTGTCCTGCACTTTCAAGTTCAACCTGAACGCATCTCCCCTCCGCGCCGGTCCCCCCAACCCCGAGCAGAGACGGCAGCCAGTCCCCAGCTCTGGGGCCGGCGTACCTGGCCCTCTAGCCCGCGTCTGCGCCTCTGGGACCTCCTTCACCTGGGATGAGAGCTCTTGCCTCTCCTCTCTGCTCGACTGCCTGCCCGTTACCTCCTTTTATTGTTCACAATCTCTGTGTTTATTTGTGTTCTGCTGGGTGCAGGCAGTCTCTAGTCTCAGTTACTCTCTTTCTGTGGCTCACGGGCTCACTGCCCTGAGGCGTAGGAAATCTTCCCCAGTCAAGGACTGCGCTCACATGCCCCGCACTGGCAGGCAGATTCTTGGCCCCTGGACCGTGGGTGAGATTCCCGGCCGTTGTCTCTTTGCAGACCTCATTGGCCCTCTGTAGTGCCTGCACCTTGCTTTATGGGTTTCATTTGTATTCCCTCTACATATGCACTTGTGTGCCTTGAATTCTGAAATCTGTGGATTTTGCCAACTTCAGGTAAAATGTTGTTATGCAAGTAGGAAGTCCAAATGGTTCTTGATGGAAGTCATTCTTCAAAACAGAATATGTTGAAAGGAGACAGTCTTCTCTGATTGTGCGTCCAGAGGAGCTAAAATACAATACATGAAACAAAGGGCTTGCAATGAAATGATAAGGCCTCGAGGGCATGTCTAGATTCTTCTGCACTTGATAGAATATCCTCAGAGAAATGTTGATCTGTCTCGCTGACTATGGTTCGCTGAATATGACTATGTCGCTGTGACTATGCATTTTTTCTTTTCCCTTATATTCTGATTTTTGCTTTATGTACCTTTGTTTCTTTGTTGTTAAGGTATCTAATGGCTTATGATGTCTATCTTCTTTGTGAATTGTACCTTTTATCATTAAAAATATTCATTTTTGTTTCATTTAAAATAAATTAATTAAACAAAATGACAAAAAATGGCTTGCAATTAAACTGTAAGTCCCTTGAGGGCAGAAAGCTGTCTCTTCTTTATCAAGCTCTCCGCTGGCCTGTGCACGTCGCTGTGTGTGACTCCAACACTCAGTAAATACTTGGCTGATGACAAGTGGAGGGTAGGATGTCCCCATGCCTGAAACCTGGCACAGCTTAGATATAAAAACACGGCTCTAAGTGAGTTTAAATTCTTGAAAGCTGAATTCTGGAGCAGTTGGGAGTGTTTTTCTTTTCTTTCAAAATCTTTCTGGTCTTGTATTGAGAGGCTTTTGCATTTGAGGTAATCTCTTAAAGACCACTAAAATCTACCCAACCACAGAATGTTCAGGCATGCTGAACCTTGGAATTAGTGATCCGCCGAAGGAAATGTAGAATTAAATCCTCATATTGAAGTTGACACTTGGGCTTCATCTCTGGGACTGTGCAGGGAAATGTCTCTCTGTGTGGGATAAGAAACATCATTTGTGAATCAAGGTCAGCGGAGGAAAACCCTGGGCTTTATTTTATTTGGATTGCATTTCTGAAAGTTTTATTTGTGCCGGCTTACTTGGTCTCCCTCTGTGAACCCCATTTTGAAAGACAGTGCTTGGATGGATGAAGGCTCTGAGGCAATTCTACAGTTTGCATGCATGTGACCAGGAGGCTCTACTTGTGGATTTATAAGAGAGTGATGAAGTTCATGGACTTCTCTGGTGGCTCAGTGGTAAAGAACCCACCTGCCAATGCAGGAGACTCAGGTTCCATCCCTGGGTTGGGAAGATCCCCTGGAGAAGGACATGGTAACCCACTCCAGTGTTCTTGCCTGAAAAAATTCCCTGGCCAGAGGAGCCTGGTGGGCTACAGTCCACGGGGTCACAGAGAGTGGGACACAACCGAATGACTAACGATGACTAAGGTACTCCTTGTGGAGGACCTTCCTGGAGGGGGATGGGACGGGAAGCATCCACGGAGTCAACCTGGCCTTCCTGCCAGGTTTTCCTCGCTCTGCCCTGGAACCTTCTCTTCAGCTAAGCTCCCCTTTGTTTCTGTGTAAGTACCCCCCTGTTACTCCAAGTCAAACATCCTGGACTCTCAGCTCTGGTTCTTAAAAACTGCATTTTGCCAGACTCCATTCCCCAACACCCCCCTACCCCTGCCACCATTTTCTTCAACAATTTGGTCTATCAGTTTTAAGGAAAAGTACAGGAAACTATTAATAGTAAGAGCATGTTGAAGGTGGCAACATTTATAGAGGGAGGAAAAGCCCTTTCTTTTTTTTTTTGGAAAAGCCCTTTCTAAGAGATGGTGTCTCCGCATAAATATCAGACAGCTGGCTGTGGGCGGCTGACAAGTCAAGGAACTGTCTATGGTTTATAATTAAGGGAAAAAAAAGGAGTTGAGAATAGCTAGTTCTTCAGGATTGCATTCTTTGCTTCTACTTCAAACAAGGAAGTGGTGAGAAATATGTCCACTTGTGATTGGCCATACCCGCAAGCAAAGAGGAAAGTTGATTCTCTTCCAGTTATCTGGAGCCTGGCTGCCATCTATGCTAAGTAAGAGGGCGTGAGACTGTGATGTATGCAGCAGGTGAGGGTGCAGAGAGCATCGAGGGTGCTCGTAGGGGGCGATGGGGAGGTGGAAGGGAATGCTGATGGTGCTGCTGCTGCTGAGGGCAATGACGATAACGCTGATGACGAGGATGGCAGGAACAACTGTCCTCCACGGAGTCCTTGTTACCTGCCAGGCTCCTTCACGGGCTTTAACTCATTAAATCCAGCAGCAACCCGACCCAGTAGGTTCCAGTCTTAACCCACTTTTACAGATGAAAAGTTATTTTGTCTAATTACAGAGTCTGCATCCACACTTGAAGTCTAGCTGACTCGAGAGCTTATATTCTTAGCCAGGGCGAGCCTGAGGGAGCCCACTGCATTTCTTTTTCTCACTTTTCACTTCAAGTCCTCTCCTTTATTTTCACAAAACATGCCCATCTGAACCTGATTCTTTTCTTCAGGAATAATTTTGTTTAGAGCTGAGTCTTCCCTAGTGGTCCAGTGGTTAAGACTCTGCACTTCCAGTGCAGAGGGTGCAGGTTCGATCCCTGGTCAGGGAACTAAGACCCCACATGTCATGCATCCAATCAATCAGTCAATCAATTTCATATAAATTAGGAAGTGTCTGGAGTGTGTGTTGGCTCTGGCAGTTCCTCCTGCAAACGAGTATGAAGGCAGCTGCGTGCACCCAGCCTGGCCCGAGGCATCTGAGACAGGCTCGGTGATCTGTTCCTTCCTGCTTCACCGTATGTGAACATCTCCTTCGAACTCTCATCCTCTGCACCCCTGATCCTGCCAGAGAAAACCTTCCCTCCATTCTGGTCAGCTACTATCCCGTCAGTCTGAGATGAGCATCATTAAAGCTGATGGACAGTCCTTGTCTTTTCAGTAAGAAAAATGGGCCCCTTGGGGACAAACATGCCGTCTCTCCCAGCTTTCTGTCAGTGCGCTGCTGCACTCAGAGTGGCTGGGTGTGCAGTCACAGAGCTCAAATATTCTCAGTAAACTGGGAGTAATAATAACTTGGCTTCCTTGGTGGCTCAGTGGTAAAAAGTCCACCTGCCACTGCAGGAGACAGGGTTTGAGCCCTGGGTCTGGAAGATCCCCTGGAGAAGGAAATGGCAACCCACTCCAGTATTCTTGCCTGGAAATCCCATGGACAGAGGAGCCTGGCAGGCTACAGTAAATGGGGTTGCAAAAGCTTGGACACAACTTAGCAACTAAACAACAACAAAATAATAGCTACTTCAAAGGGTTCTGGGCTTTCCTTGTGGCTCAGCTGATAAAGAATCCGTCTGCAATGCGGGAGACCTGGGTTCAATCCCTGGGCTGGGAAAATCCCCTGGAGAAGGCAAAGGCTACCCACTGCAGGACTCTGGACTGGAGAATTCCACAGACTATGGTTGCAAAGAGTTGGACACGACTCAGTGACTTGCACTTTTACTTTCAAAGGGTTCTTAGGAGGACCACATGAGGTTTTTTTTTAATTCGAAGCATCTTCATAAATATTCCTGGTATATCATAGGCACTCAAGAAATGTTGTGCACTATTTCCTTCATAATAGTAGCTGTTAATAGTATTTTCTTTCAAGGTTAAGGGTCCTATGTGGGGCTGTAGGATGACATGAAATTTCTCTTAGCTGACCAACTGGGAGCATCCCTCTGCCCAGAAACTGGAATGATCAGTTAGAAGCAACTCTGCATAACCTGTGTGACTGCTGTGTAGGCAGCCCTGGCTTTTACATGACACCTGCATTTTTTTTTTTTTAAGACCAATCCCTTCCCCAGTCACTGATTCCAAGTCAATAAAATAACTTCAGTTTTGCCCTTGAACCCCCTGTTAATCCTTGATATGTACCCAATTTTAACTTTTCCCAGGACTTTTCTGAGATTGATTATTTTCAGCAGATGGATGGCGTGTCTGTGGCAATGCATGGCTCATTGTACCCAGAGCTCATGTTTCATTAGATAAATATACTGCATGGTGTAACCCAGGTTTCTGCTGGTTACCCTATTCCTGGAAGGAGCTTTGAGGGTAGAATTCAATCAAGAGTAGGGAAGGAGAGCCACAGACAGTGGATTTAGCATTGTGAAGGAATACCCAACTGGGAGATGTCTTTGTTTATTTATTCAGACAGTAGGTGTGTGGGGAGTCAGGCCGCCCACTTAGTTACGTGGCTCCTCTACTGTATCACCGAATCTACAGGAAGATCATCTTTGGGGGGAAATAAAGCATGGTGTTTCCTTTTTAAACAGCCAAGGAGAGGTTGTCGGAAAAGGGTGAAATAGAGCTGCAGATATTTTTGTTATCTTAAGAATTTTCTTCATGGTT
Source organism: Bos mutus (assembly GCF_027580195.1). NCBI lineage: Eukaryota > Metazoa > Chordata > Mammalia > Artiodactyla > Bovidae > Bos > Bos mutus. The sequence continues at coordinate 4,295,767 of NC_091635.1, read as the reverse complement.
TTTTTCAAGAGTTATAGTTATGAAGTCTTTTCAGGTAGGATGAGGTTTTCATAAAGGGAAGGCATGATGCGACTTCCCTGGTGGTCTAGTGGCGAGGCCTCTGTGCTCACAGTGTGGGGGCCAGGGCTCGATCTGTGCTCCTGGAACTAGACCCTGCATGCTGCGACTAAAGATTTCACATGCAGCAACGCATTTCACAGCTCCTGTGTGCCACAGCTAAGACCCAGCGCAGACAAGTAAGTTAATCCATTGATTTTTTTTTTTAAAGTTGTGGTGCAGGGAAATCACTCCTGAAGTAGATTGGCTCACGCAGGGTCCCAAGAATTATGCCATGATAACATTTTGCTAGATTCAGTTGTCTCATATTCTATGTTATTGTGGAGAGAGAAAGAATAGTGTAGACAAGCAAATATATGTATGCACCAAAGCTGTAGGTAGCTGTAAGTAGGGTGTATCTGTAGGTGTGTCAGTAAATTAAGATGAAGCCATGGGTCCATTGGCAACAAGCAAATGATACCAAACTTAATGTTTTTGAAACATAAAAATCTTAAACAAATCCATGAATAAAACCCCAAATAATGGAAATAATACATTCCCCAGTTTTGACTTATGATTTTTTGACATTACAATTTTGTGGAAGACATACGAGTTTACAAGAAACTGTACTTTGAGTTTTGAGTTTTGCTTTTTTGCTGGGTGACGGGTGTGTGGAACGACCATCTCCTGGGGCTGGGCAGCTTCGGTCGGTCAGGTGACCCGGAGGGTAAACTGCCCAGTCCCTCTGCATCCAGACAGCCATTCTGGTTTTCAGTTTCAGAACAGTTTTCAGTCAATTATATGACCTGTTCAACACTTGATTGTAAACTAAGCTGTATGTTAGATGACTTTGCCCAACTGTTGGCTAATGTAAGCATTCCAAGCACATTTAAAATAGGCTAAACTGAAGGAAATCAACCCTGAATATTCACTAGAGGGGCTGAAGCTGAAGCTCCAGTACTTTGGCCACCTGATGCAAAGAGCCGACTCATTGGAAAAGACCCTGATGCTGGGAAAGGTTGAAGGCAGGAGGAGAAGGGGATGACAGAGGACGAGATGTTTGGATGGCATCGCCAACTCAATGGACACGACTTTGAGCAAGCTCTGGAAGATGGTGAAGGAGAGAGAAGCCTGGTGTGCTGCAGGCCATGGGGTTGCAGTGTGTTGGACATGACTGAGAGACTGAACAAGAACAAAAAAGCTAGGGGCTTCCCAGGTGGCTCAGTGGTAAAGAAACCACCTGCCAATGCAGGAGATGCGGGTTCAGTCCCCGGGTCAGGAAGATCCTCTGGAGGAGGAAATGGCAACCCACTCTAGTCCTCTTGCCCGGGAAATCTTAAAGACAGAGGAGCCTGGCAGGCTACAGTCCCTGGGCTCGCAAAGAGCTGGACACAACTAAGTGACTAAACAGCAGCAACAGACTCCGCTGTGCTGTTTGGTAGGTTAGCTGTATTAAATGTGCTTTCAACCTAGTATTTCCAATTTAGGATGGGTTTACGAGATTTAGCCCTATCCTAAGTCAAGAAGGGTCTACATGGGCAAATTTAATGACCAAGGCATTCAATTAGAGACACAGACACAGGAAACGGATGTGTGGACATGTGGGGCAGGGAAGGAGAGGATGAGACAGATTGGGAAATTAGGACCGACATATATTCACTGCCATGTGTAAAATAGCTAGTGGAAGCCTCAGAGAAGGCACTGGCGACCCACTCCAGTACTCTTGCCTGGAAAATCCCATGGATGGAGGAGCCTGGTAGGCTGTAGTCCATGGGGTTGCTAAGAGTTGGATACGACTGAGCGACTTCACTTTCACTTTTCACTTTGGAGAAGGAAATGGAGAAGGAAATGGCAATTGGAGAAGGAAATGGCAATCCATGCCAGTGTTCTTGCCTGGAGAATCCCAGGGACGGGGGAGCCTGGTGGGCTGTCTTCTATGGGGTCGCACAGAGTCGGACACGACTGACGTGACTTAGCAGCAGCAGCAGCAGTGGAAGCCTGCTCTAAAGCACAGGAAGCTCAGCTCAGTGCTCTGTGATGACCTGGGGGGCTGGATGGAGGGCCAGGAGGGAGGGAGTGTGTGAATACAGAAAGCTGATTCACCCACTTTTCAGCAGAAGTGAACACAGTATTGTAAAGCAGTCATACTCCAATTAAACAAAAAGAAAAGAGAAAGTTAACGTGGCATTCTGTTTTCATCTATCATTGGAGATTTTTTTCTAAAAAATTTTTTGTTTTGTATCAGAGTACAACTGCTTAACAGTGTTGTGATAGTTTCAGGCAAATAGCAAAGGGGCTCAGTCCTGCAGCTCCATGTATCCATTCTCCGTCAGGCTCCCCTCCCATCCAGGCGCCACTCAGTAGTGAGCAGAGCTCCGTACTGTTGGAGAGTCTGTGTGATCTGTAAGCTTTCACTTGACGTGCAGGCTGACTGTAGCAAGATGACCAGGGCTCTCTTCTTGCACCAGCAGCGCAATGTAAAGTTGTTATGGCTTCGTGATGTATTTTATTGTCTGGTAGTTCTTTTAATTCAGATTGCTTCTACTTGTGTTCCAGAGATTTATAAATGATTATTGGCCGTTATTTCCCAAAATAAGCTTAGAGTCATTCTTTCAAGTTTCAGAATATACTTTTGCTGTTTTGATTAGACAAATATTAATCATCTATATTATTGATTAATTTGTTTTGATTATATAAGTATTACTCATCTGTGTTATTATAGTGAAGGACAGGGAAGCTGGCATGCTGCAGTCCATGGGGTGGAAAGGAGTCAGACACGACTTAGTGAATGAACAACAGCAATTATAGATTAATATATAAAATATTAATCATGGGGTTGCAAAGAGTCGGACATGACTGAGCCACTGAACTGAACAATTAATACTTGCGTAATTGATTAGACAAATATTAGTTATCTATATTAATCACAGATTAATTCATTAATTATAAATTAATTTGATTTATTGAATTATAGATTATAAATTCGGAGAGGGCAATGTCATCCCACTCCACTACTCTTGCCTGGAAAATCCCATGGATGTTGGAGCCTGGTAGGCTGCAGTACATGGGGTCGCGAAGAGTCGGACACGACTGAGCGTCTTCACTTTCACTTTTCACTTTCCTGCATTGGAGAAGGAAATGGCAACCCACTCCAGTGTTCTTGCCTGGAGAATCCCAGGGACGGGGGAGCCTGGTGGGCTGTCGTCTATGGGGTCGCACAGAGTCGAACATGACTGAAGTGACTTAGCAGCAGCAGATTATAAATGCAGATTGATTTATTTAAATTAATTTTAGGTTAATTTGTTTGCAATCTTGCCTTCCATCTTCAAAGCATTTATGTTGCTTAGTTGTTCATGGCTTGGTCCTGAATCTTGTCACCTTATCTAGAGCAAGGAGCACCTTAGAGGCGGAGGACTGTGGTTAAGCACCTGTGGAGTGAGTGACACATCACTGTTAATTAACTCATAAATGAAGGAGGCATCCAAGTAGTTAAAGAGTAATTTAAAAAAAGAGTTGATCTCAGTGGAGTCACAGTAGAGCTGTGGCCTGTCCGTCAGATTCAGGTGGACGACCGTCCGTTCCTGGCAGGCGTCGTGCTGTCTGCCTCCTCTGGGTCTGGCCACTTGAGGTCCCCTTTGGTGGCATCGTTTCCTTCTACCCTTTCCCCCTGCAGCAAACTTTATTTATTCCTGGTCAACTCTCAGGCCTCAGATTAGGGTTAGTCCCTCCAGGAGGCATTTACAGATTCCCCTTCTAAAACAAAAATTGAGGCTTCCTGAAAGCTCAGCTGGTAAAGAATCCGCCTGCGATGCAGGAGTCCCTGGTTTGATTCCTGGGTTGGGAAGATGCGCTGGAGAAGGGATAAGCTTCCCACTCCAGTTTTCTTGGGTTTCCTCTGAAATTAAGTTTGGCATCCACCCCATAGCATCTGTATTTCCCTTTTGATTTACAAAGCAACCCCTGGCCTCATCCCCAACACACATACATTTTTCTAACAGACAACCAAGCATGGTGGCTTTGAAGCCCAGCTGCCTGGGTGCACTGCTCCACCGAGTGCCACCAAGCGACTTTGGAGGAAAGTTCTTAGACTCCTCACGTATAGGAACTTAACCGGGGTAATAAAAGTACCTTCTACATAGGGTCATAATGAGGATCAAACATATTAACATACGTAAAACATTTAGAACAAAAATCTGGCACATCACACTCCAGGAGTGTTTGCTGTCATTGTTGCTTGTTATTCTTATATAAGCTCTTCTTGTATAAACTGTTCTTGCAGTAAGTTGTCAGAGTGTATTCTACTTTTTGTTCATCGCTTTACCCCAGTGCCTAGGGCAGTGCTAGGTATGTGATACCGTGTGTAACACCATGCCATAGCGCGTGTGCTCAGTCGGGTCCGACTCTGCAATCCTGTGGACTGTAGCCCACTAGGCTCCTCTGTCCATGGGATTTCTGAGGCAGGAATGCTGGAGTGGGTTGCCCTTTCCTACTCCAGGGAATCTTCTCCACCAAGGGATAGAACCTGAATCTCTTGCATCTCCTGTGTTGGCAGGTGGATTCTTTACCACTAGCGCCCCTGGGAAGTTCAAGTACTCGATAAATATATTTGCTAAACTAATACTTTGGCTCAGCTCCTCTTTAAGGCAAAGTTTTATTTCTTAATCAGATGATTTTTTTTTTAATTTGACTGTCCCGATAAAATGCTGTTCTGTACTCTTGGTAGCTTGTTAATTCTTTACATTGAGGGTGGGTTGGAGGCTCCTCCTTTCTTTCTCTCTCTTTGTGTCTTTCTTTTTCTTCTTTCCTTCCTTCTTTCTTTTTCTGTCTTTGTTCTTTCTTTCTTTCCTCCCTTTCTTCTCTCTCTTTCTTTGTACTCTTCTGGATTGAAACAAATTAAATCTGCCTAATGGACTGTTTAAGATGTACTGAGATCCCTATCAATGGAGGAACATTGAAGAACCTGATAAGGGGTTAGGTTGGATGATATTTCCAAGTCTGCAATTTGTGGTTCTGTATCCTTTGTTCTGAGAGCTCTCAGTAGGGGCAGTTAAGTGAAACAGTAGTCTTAACTGGTTTTCTGCCTATAGCTTACATTAGGCTAAATGCATTTTGCATATGTTTGAGATGACTCTTATAATGGCAAATATAAACTTACAATTTTCCTTACTCTGATGGGAGATCCTATGACGTCAGGTCCTGGAAATGCATTTAAACCCACCCAGCAATTGGTTGGTGCCATTCCACATGGTCTACCAGTCACTTAATGTGGTCAATTTTAAATAATACAAATATATTGTATAAAGTGACACTGCAATTTAAGCAAGGCACATAATATTTTAAAAACCTTGGATTTGGAAAGGAGAGAGTACATTTGTTTTTCCTCTGCTACCCACAGATATAAAAATAAAGACGGGGAAGAATTCTGGGTGGGAAATCAGGAAGGCTGAGTTCTTAAGTAGGTTCTTCTGTCGATAAGATGGAGAGAGATTTCCTGTTGTTTTTTTTTTTTTCCTTTTTCTGTATATGAACATTCAAACTGCAAAGTAGCTTTTGCCAATTATGGAGCTTTCAGAGACTCCTGGAGCTGGGCTCCTCTTGCGTAATGTCATTTGCAGCTGAATTCTGATGCACTGAGGGCTGCCGAAACAGTCCCCGGCCTAGTACAGAGACCCAGGGCTGTGACGGGCACTCTCACTTGGTCCGGCCTTGCAGATGAGTCCAGGGTCTGGATGAAAACAGGATGTGGGCCCCTGAGAATTGTCCTAAAGACTGAAAGCATTTGCCTGGGCCCCGGGCCTCCTGGGTGAGGTTCTGCCTCTGTCGCCCAGCGTCCCTTCCCCATGACGTAGACAGAGAGGACTCTTACCCCCGATGGCAGACATTCACTGACACTCATCTCAGACTTCTGGTTCAGGTAGCCTCTTTCTGCTCTCTGGCTGTGGATTCTGTTTCCTCCAAAGAATCCTGCATCCCATCTACCTAGAGAAAGAAAAAAAAACCAAAATCTTGCAAAACAAGAAAAAAATTGAAAAAATCTAATGAAACTAGCGACCTCAACTCCCCTGCTCACTCACATTGTGCAATGTGGAGTCTAATGGAAAATGAGATTTTTTTTTTTTAAATGTGTTCATTTTTGGCCACGCTGCATCTTCGTTGCTGTGCACAGACTTTGTCTCCAGTTGCAGTGAGTGGGGCCTCCTCTCTAGCTGTGGTGCTCGGGCTTCTCATTGTGGTGGCTCCTCTTGTTGAAGAACGTGGACGCTAGGTCTTGGGGCTTCAGTAGAGCAGGGCCTGGGGCTCAGTAGCTGTAGCTCCCAGGCCCCGGAGTGCATGCTCCATAGCTGTGGCACATGGGCCTAGTCGTTGCAAGGCTTGCGGGATCTTCCTGGACCAGGGATCAAACCGGTGTCCCCTGCATTGCAAGGCCGACTCTTAACCACTGGACCACCAGTTTCAGACCTTCCCTGGAACTTTCACCCTCTGGTTGTATATAAATTAGAGCCCCTGATCTGCATCTTGGGGCGTCTAGTACTTTCCTTTTATAGTGTTGATACTTGACACAACTTGAGTGGTTTTTTGCTCACTGGCTCTCTTCTCAATGTAAAATCCATAGGAAAACGAGTGCATCAGTTTTCTTCACCAGCTTTTTTTCCCACATCATCCGCACAATGTTTGAAACAGTAGGTATCCAGGAAATAACTGGCTCAGGCTTTTAGTCCGCTTTTTTGTTTGGTTGGTTGGTTGATTTTGGCCATGCTGCTTGGCGTGCAGTGTCTTAGTTCCCCAACCAGGGATTGAACCCAGGACCTTGGCAGTGGGAGTGGTGAGTCCTTGTGATTTTTTGTTCAGCATGTAGCAGTACTGGGTTAGCGGAGGATGGTGCGGGCCTCTGACCCTGAGAAGGCTTTGACCCAGACAAGGCTTCATGCTTCTCACTGATGTGTGCAGTCAGACATGTGCCAGTTCTCTGGGAATTCCTGTTTTGCAGTTTTTCTGTGAAGGTGAATATAGGTGCAGAAAAGCTTTTAACTAATTGTATGGTCGAACATAGAACTTAACTAATTCTTTAACTAATACTTTTGAACTGTGGTGTCGGAGAAGACACCTGAGAATCCCCTGGACAGCAAGGAGGTCAAACCAGTCCATCCTAAAGGAAATCAGTCCTGAATATTCATTGGAAGGACTGAGGTGAAGCTAAATCTCCAATAGTTTGACCACCTGACGTGAAGAGCCAACTCGTTGGAAAATACACTGATGCTGGGAAAGATTGAAGGCAGGAAGAGAAGGGAATGACAGACGATGAGATGGTTGGATGGCATGATCGACTCAATGGACATGAATTTGAGCAAACTCCGGGAGATGGTGAAAGACAGGGAAGCCTGATGTGCCGCAGTCCATGGGGTCGCAAAGAGTCAGACACAACTGAGCGACTGAACAACCACCACCACCAATTGGTCAAATGCCTTGAGGGAAAAAAATATACAATGCCTGACATTTATACCCTTTGGGGGAGCAATACATCTCAGTGTGTGATTATCAGATCATTTCTCCAGGATTTCCTGAGAAAATGAAAAGAACAGAAGGTTTAGATTGAAGCAAGTAGAAGAGAGAGTAAAGTGAATTCTATCTCACTTAAGTTCTACTCATGCTAAATGACTCATGTGCTAAGGTCCATCTAGTCAAAGCTATGGTTTTCCAGTAGTCATGTATGAATGTGAGAGTTGGACTATAAAGAAAGCTGAGCACCAAAGAATTGATGCTTTTGAACTGTGGTGTTGGAGAAGACTCTTGAGAGTCCCTTGGACTGCAAGGGGATCCAACCAATCCATCCTAAAGGAAATCAGTCCTGAATGTTCATTGGAAGGACTGATGCTGAAGCTGAAGCTCCAATACTTTGGCCACCTGATGTGAAGAACTGACTCCTTGGAAAAGACCCTGATCCTGGGAAAGATTGAAGGCGGGAGGAGAAGGGGACGACAGGATGAGATGGTTGGGTGACATCACCAACTCAATGGTGAGTTTGAGCAAGCTCTGAGAGTTGGTGATGGACAGGGAAGCCTGGCGTGCTGCAGTCCATGGGGTCGCAAAGAGTCGGACACGACTGAGCGACTGAACTGATGTGCTGAGTGTAGCAGGGGTGGGGGGGGTTGGGGTGGGGGGTGTGGGACGGAGGGGTGAGGGGTGGAGATCAAAGGGTAGGGGGAGAGGGTGGGGGATGGGGGAGGGGGTGGGAGTTTGCCTTGGGGTGGAATCATTCATTAGGTAGATGGTGCAGAGGCTGGATTTAAGCATACGTATCACTCTGTGGGGGCTTCGCAGGTGGTGCTATTGGTAAAGAACCTGCCTGCCAATGCAGGAGACATAAGAGACAAGGGTTCGATCCCTGGGTGAGGAAGATCCTCTGGAGGAGGACATGGCCACCCCCTCCAGTATTCTTGCCTGGAGAATCCCAGGGACAGAGGAGCCTGGCGGGCTGCGGAACACGGGGTCGCCCAGAGTTGAATAGGACACGTATTTCATGCTATGGTGAGGGGGTCAGGCTCGGGATTTCTTTCTCTTTTTTAGAGTTCTCATGTTTAAACATCATTTCATCTGTTTATGTGTTGGGCTGTGCTGGGTCCCCGTGGCTGCGCTCAGGCTGCCCTCCAGCTGCTGCACCGGGCCTGCCCCTGCGGTGCTTCTCTTGCTAGGGCTCCAGGGTGCTCGGCTTCAGCAGTGGCAGTGCCCAGGCTTCGTTTCCCCACAGCAGGTAGAAACTTCCTAGACCAGGGATGGAACCCATGTCCCCTGCATTGGCAGGCGGATTCTTCACCGCTGGGCCATCAGGGAAGTCCCAGGCTGGGAACTTGTTGACCATGATCTTTGGAAATATGTTACCTCTTTCTTGTGTCCTGATGTAACTTTTCTTTTATTCTTCCCCTCCCCATTCCCCCCACTTGAAAATACACACTTTTTGAACTGCTGCTTTTTCGCTCCTTTCTCCTCCTTCTCCCTCTGTATTTTCATGTGTGGGTGGTTGTTGTTGTTGTTGTTTTTTCCTTTCTGTGTAGAATAAATCGTAGAGGATAGCCAACGTTTTTTCTGCAGTGCTCTACAATTCAGACACTTGGCCAAATCAATTTTGTTTGCTTTTGATCAGGACGAAGGAAGTTCAATTTTCCTAAGCAGAAAGCATTAATAGGGCAAATTGTGAAATAGCCAGAAACAGGCAATAGGCAGTGAGCGATTTTTTCCTTTTTGTTTTTTAAGTGACTGCAACTACCATGCTAAACTAATTATATCATTTCCTAAATTATTTGGAATGTGTATTTGTAGAACTATACATGTATACATATCTAGCTATACTTTCAGGGAAAATGAAGTCAATGGTTAACCATTTTTTTTTAAAGTCACATAATTCCAAATACAGCAGATCTTTTTCAAATGAATAAGAACCTGAGAAGGGTGGATTTGCGTGCTCCAAGGATCTGATTTTATAGCTCACTTACTTCACTCTTTACCTCCATCTCAGGGCTGGGATCATACCTGATAAGATACTTGGGCAATTGGTTCTGGTTTCAACTTAAGTCTTACAGTCTTACTTATTTATTTAGATTTTTTTAAGTTAAATATTATATTACAATCTTTGCTCATACTGACTTCTAAGACAAGATTTATATTGTCCAAATTTGCTGTCTTTCTTTTCCTGTGGTTTTCAAAGTGACAAGGGAGGCTCATCCTGAAATAGGACTGTTCTGTCCCGCTAGCAAATGCAAAATGCCTTTAATTGTTTAATCACAGGAACTTAAGGCATGTCAGAGGCTTGACCATTGTTTCCGACTGGGCTAGCCTGTCAGCCTTCTCTTAGAGGGTCAAGACACTGAGCTGTCTGATGGATACAACTGCTCTAGAGTGAGCATCCTTAAGCATTTTATAAATGAGGACTTATTTTGGGGTGGGGCTTCCCTGGTAGCTCAGTTGGTAAAGAATCCGCCTGCAATGCAGGAGACCCTGGTTGGATTCCTGGGTAGGGAAGATCCCCTGGAGAAAGAATAGGCTACCGACTCCAGTATTCTTGTGGCTCAGCTGGTAAAGAATTCACTTGCAATGTGGGAGACCTGGGTTCGATCACTGTGTTGGGAAGATCCCCTGGAGAAGGGAAAGGCTGCCCACTCCAGTGTTCTGGCCTGGAGAATTCCATGGACTGTATAGTCCATGGGGTCGCAAAGAGTCGGACTGAGTGACTTTCACTTTCGGAGTGGGAACCAATGTATTCCTGCTTGTATTGAATTCTGCTGCTGCTAAGTAGCTTCAGTTGTGTCCAACTCTGTGCGACCTCATAGACAGCAGCCCACCAGGCTCCGCCATCCCTGGAATTCTCCAGGCAAGAACACTGGAGTGGGTTGCCATTTCCTTCTCCAATACATGAAAGTGAAAAGTGAAAGTGAAGTCCCTCAGTCCCGTCTGACTCTTCGTGACCCCATGGACTGCAGCCTACCAGGCTCCTCCGTCCATGAGATTTTCCAGGCAAGAGTAGTGGAGTGGGGTGCCATTGCCTTCTCCGTGTATTGAATTCAACCTCATACAAAAACTTTTTTACTTTAAAAAAAAAAAAAAACCTACTTGATATTGGGTTCTTATCTTCTATTTGAAACCATGAGTGAATCAAGAAACAGTTCAATCCAGGGCTTCCTGGTGGCTCGGTGGTTATGAACCCACCTGCCAAAGCAGGCGACACGAGTTCGATCCCTGGTCCGGGAAGATCCCACATGTCTTGCAGCAACTAAGACCGGGCACCACAACTATTGGGCCTGTGCTCTAGAGCCCGGGAGCTGCAGCTTCTGGACGCTCGTGTCTAGAGCTCATGCTCACTGCAGTGGCAGGAAAAGCCTGAAGTGAGAGACCCACGCACCACGGCTGCAGGGCAGGCCTCGCCGCAAAGAAGACCCAGCACAATCGAAAATAAAAATAAAGATGTATGCTTTTAGAAAAGAGATACTTTAATCCAAATCCTGATTCTTTGTGCACAGGAAATATCCCACTTTCAAAGGGGGCTGGGCAGAAATCAGTAGACCCTAAGAGCCCGTGTTCTCGTATTTCTCTCTCTCTCATTTTCTATCTCCATCTCTCTCTCTTGCTCCTCTCTTTTCCTTCCTCTCCTACAAAATGTGGAAGAAGGATAAAAAGTTATTTGACTGAAACAGATTGGAACTGAGTCGAGTTGAACAAACAGGAATCTTCCACAATGAAATGTAAATTTGTCTAAGCCGTGATGCCAAATATGTTTTTTCCCTTTCCTTCTCAATGGTAGCAATAACAGAGCAGCATGTTGGCCCAGCAATCAGGAGGGCACCTTGCCCAACTCCTGGTCTTAATGAAATGGAGCCTTAAGAACAACAACAGCAAGCTTCTCAGGGACTGGCAGAGGTTCAGGGTCTCCATCAGAGCAACTTTGGTTAACTCTCCCCAGCCTCCGTCTTCCCTAGTCTTATTCCTGCTTCTATTCTTTTTTTTCTCTTTTTTTTTTTCAGTTGTTGTTTTGTCAGTAAGTTGTGCCCGACTCTTTTGGGACCCCATGGACAGTAGCTCACCAGGCTCCTCTGTCCATGGGACTTCCATGGCAAGAATACTGGAGTGGGTTACCATTTCCTCCTCCAGGGGATCTTCCCGACCCAGGGATTGACCTGTGTCTCCTGCATCTCCTGCATTCCAGGCAGATTCTTTACTGCTGAACCACCAGGGGTTAGGCCACTTTTATTTCTACTTCTGTCATGAATTTATGTCAAAATCTTGATCAAACTATGTATCCTCATCAAAACTGAAATACGCCATTTAGAAAATTATGTACATTCATATAATTATTACTTTAATACTTTTTTCCTAGAATGTCTTTCATGACATATGTAGATGATCCAAAGGTTAAAGATACAATTCTGCCTTCAAGGAATTCATATCTAGAGGGAGAAAATAACCAATAAGCATAGAATTACAATATAGTGCAGTGGGCGCTATAGGAGAACGTCAGCAGATTCCTGTGCCTGCACATCTGTAAGATGTCTAGCTCATTTCTGGGCATCATGGCAGGCTTCTAAGATAAAGTGAGGTCTATGCCAAAATGTTGTCACCCTGCTTATTTAACTTATATGCAGAGTACATCATGAGAAACGCTGGGCTGGAAGAAATACAAGCTGGAATCAAGATTGCCGGGAGAAATATCAATAACCTCAGGTAGGCAGATGACACCACCCTTAGGGCAGAAAGTGAAGAGGAACTCAAAAGCCTCTTGATGAAAGTGAAAGAGGAGAGTGAAAAAGTGGGCTTTAAGTTGAGCTTTAAGCTCAACATTCAGAAAACGAAGATCATGGCATCCGGTCCCATCACTTCATGGGAAATAGATGGGGAAACAGTGGAAACAGTGTCAGACTTTATTTTGGGGGGCTCCAAAATCAGTGCAGATGGTGATTGCAGCCATGAAATTAAAAGATGCTTACTCCTTGGAAGGAAAGTTATGACCAACCTAGATAGCATATTAAAAAGCAGAGACATTACTTTGCCAACAAAGGTCCGTCTAGTCAAGGCTATGGTTTTACCAGTGGTCAGGTATGGATGTGAGAGTTGGACTATAAAGAAAGCTGAGCATCGAAGAATTGATGCTTTTGAACTGTGGTGTTGGAGAAGACTCTTGAGAGTCCCTTGGATTGCAAGGAGATCCACCCAGTCCATTCTAAAGGAGATCGGTCCTGGGTGTTCTTTGGAAGGACTGATGCTAAAGCTGAAACTCCGATATTTTGGCCACCTCATGTGAAGAGTTGACTCATTGGAAAAGACCCTGATGCTGGGAGGGATTGGGGGCAGGAGGAGAAGGGGACAACAGAGGATGAGATGGCTGGATGGCATCATCGACTCGATGGACATGAGTTTGAGTAAACTCCAGGAGTTGGTGATGGACAGGGAGGCCTGGCGTGCTGCGATTCATGGGGTCACAAAGAGTTGGACACGACTGAGTGACTGAACTGAACTGAACTGAATGCTCAAATGTTAAGGACAAACTGTAGTGACCTGGAAGAGAATACCTGAGAGGGGAAAGGCTATTTCCAGGAGATGCATGCAAAGAGATGTGAGAGAAATCACAGGATAGGGAAATGAACATAGCTCTACAGTGGCTGACACATTAGTGGGAAGTAGAGGAATGGTAAGCTCAAGGAGCTTTCCATGCAAAGATGGAAAATGGTAAAGGCGTGAAGGGCAGAGTAAAAAGAGTGGGGAATAAAGAGACCTCTGGCAGGTGGAGACTGCAGCCTACTTCTATTCCTATTCCTACTCCTCTTCCTTCTCTTTCCTATTTTATCCTCTGTCTCCCCACATGGCTCCATCAGTGTTTTCTGGGTAAAATTTTCCTGATATGTCTCAGTGAGGTGATTATTTTCAACTTGAGAGGACATCAGACCCAACACATAAAAACAAAGAAGAAACAGTGCTCCTGGGTCGAATCTGCCTTGATGCGGAGGTTACCAGAGGGCTTCCGTGCTCACAGGGGTGGTAAGGCGCACAGATCTGCAGTCTTACTATATCTGAGCCTGGTCTCTGTGTCCCGCTATGTCTCCCTGCAGTCTCCACCGTGAGATAACTCAAGAGGTTTTTTTTTTTTAAAGCATTTTTTATATGGACCATTTAAAAAGTCTTTATTGAATTTGTTACAATATTGCTTCTGTTTTTTTTTTTTTTTTTTTTAATATTTTGGTGTTTTGGTTGTGAGGCATGTGCAGTCTTACCTCCCTGACCAGGTGTTGAACCTTCACCCCCTGTGGAGGAAGTCAAAGTCTTAACCATTGGACTGCCATGAAGTCCCGCACCAACAGTCTTGTTTTCAGCAAAATGAGGTTTTGCATTCTCACAAGATGCAACGGCTTATACACCTGGTTCATATGCGGAAGTCTACTGGCCTGGCCTGCATAGTCCATTGCCGCTGTGTGGTGGCTTTGCTTGTGTCCAGTGGGCCTGGATACGAGAAGACTCTGTAGCCTGGGTGATGGTGGTGAAACAGAGCAGATATTTCTCTTGTTCCTGACAGTAGTTAAAATGTCAAGAGTCACATGGGTTTGAAGCTTCTGGTAGTTTAATTTGGGGACAAATGTCCTTGATAGTTAAAGGCAGTGCCAATTGTTTTCTTTTTTAAAAAATTTAAATTTATTTATTTTTAATTGGAGGATAATTGCTTTACAATAATGTGTTGATTTCTGCTATATATCAGCATGAATCAGCCACAGGTAGCCAGTAGTTTTCAGTGTTTCTAAAGTGCTAGATCCCTCAGCTGTGGTTCCTAAACCCCAAAACACTGAAGTCTAGTATAGTTCCATGTGGGCAGATGATAGAATAAAAATCAATACATTCATTGTAGATTGAACTGAAAGCCTTTGATTTGAAATTCAAAAGCACTCATTAGAAGCATCATTCTGGTTATCCTTATTTGCCTAGTGAGAATTACTTCATGTATTACACATGGCCAGTTATTTAGTTTTCTTTAAAATCAATTGTGAAAAAGAATATCCTGGTTTATAGTTTGAACAACCTTCTTTGGAAATGTATCTTGTATTGGCCTTTTGTAGTATTTTTTTTCCTTTCTAACTGGGGGATCTCATGGTTTAACATTTTATTTCCCCCCTTAAAACTAGCTTATTATTGCTGATGAATTGGCCTTCCAAATTGTTAAGTCAACCTTACCCTCTCTTCCTTCCAGACATCAGTCAAAATGGATTAAATTTTCCCAGTGAAAATTTCCAGTTACAGTTCTGTATATCCAGTCTTTTCAACTTGTCATCACCTAAAATATTACTTTAAAATTGGCTAATAAAGATACATTACATCTCTATTAAATGAAGATAAGATAGCATGATGCCTAATATTTTTATAGTCCTTTACATGAAATGACTTTAGGGAACTTTCCAAAATATTCTTTTCATCCCAAATATATCTGCTGTGAGTCTAGAAATGACCTGAGCCATGGCTTACCTCGTGGCTCAGATGGTAAAAAATCCACCTGTGATGCAGGAGACCTGGGTTTGATCCCTGGATCAGAGAGATCCCCTGGAGAAGGGAATGGGTATCCAATCCAATATTCTCACCTGGAGAATTCCATGGAGAGAGGAGCCTGGTGGGCTACAGTCCACGGGGTCACAAAGAGTCGGACACGACTGAGTGACTAACACTTTCATTTTTCTGGGTTTATCTATTGGATATGAATCCCTAGTCTGAGAAATCTGTACCCCAACCCCTCCCCTCCCCTCCACAAGTTTCACAAAAGAAGCCTTCTTATACTGTGTTAATTGCTCCTACTTTTTGACCTTGTCCTGTATTCTGGAGCAGAGAGTAGGTGAGGAGGAGCGGGAGGATTAACTTGATAAGATCTTAAATTTGGGGCATAATTCCAGAGGGAGAGTCTTCTCATAGATGTTGCTATTTGGGAAAGCCATTTGCAGTGTTGACTAAGAGCTACATGAAAGTAGGGAGTTGCAGAAGGAAAAACACCCAAGGCCTGTTCGAGAATATTGTTGGGAGTAGAGAAAGGGAACTAGGGCATGGGCAGTAAGAACTATATTTCCAGAAGCAAAGGCTATGGAGTCAGCATGTGGTGGTGGTAGTGGTGGTGTAGTCGCTAAGCCGTGTCCAGCTCTTGTGACCCCATGGACTGTAGCCCTCCAGGCTCCTCTGTCCATGGGATTTCCCAGGCAAGAGTATTGGAGTGGGTTGCCATTTCCTTCTCCAGAGGAATCTTCCTGACTCAGGGGTCAAACCCAGGGATTGAACCAAGTCTCCTGGATTGAGGTGGATTCTTTACTGCTGAGCCACCAGCATAGTTGAAGACATTGTTTTTGTTTAGTCACTAAATCATGCCGACTTCTATGTGATTAGCCTGCCAGTTTCCTTTGTCCATGAAATTTCCTAGGCAGGAATACTGGAGTGGTTGTCATTTTCTTCTCCAAGGGATCTTCCAGACATAGGGATCAAACCTGAGCCTCCTTCTTGGCAGACGGATTCTTTATCGCTGAGCCACCTGGGAAGCCCTGTTGAATACATAGAATTTGTTTTATTTGAGCTACTGTGTAGCTGAATAGTTAGGATACCAATATTGGAGCCAGTCTTTCTGAGTTCAAATTCTAGTTGTCCTTGAAGACAGCTGTGTGATCTGCAAATTGCTTGACTTCTTTGAGCTTCCCTTTCCTCATCTGTGAAGGAGGGTTAAACTTCTCTTCCCAGGAGGGCTTTGTGAGAGTTAAAGGTTCGTATAAATGTTTGTTGGATGATACTGAGCATTCAGTAAATGGTAGTTACCCATGGTTGAATGGAACTTCTAGCTTCACCTCCAGGGAGAAATTAGTCTCAATTCAAGTGCCAACCTCCCAGCTGTAGAAACTGCCGTAAATAGCCTGATCTGAAGTCATGCATCTGAAAGTTCTTATGGACACTTACTTCCTCAGTTAACTTTAATTTGACCATTTTATGTTAGACAGTGCGGTTTGTAAGAATTAATGATTTGGGTTATGTTTGTTACGTGTCTACCCATCGATCCAATAGATATTGGTAGATTCTCCTGTTCCCAGCTGTGGACTATGCCCCATGAGGAAATAAAGATTAGAAAAGACAGACAGACCGTGAAGAAATCAAGACATAAGAATGAATACGTGATAAGTACCAATGAGTGGGTTGTCAGAGAATATTTAGGAAACTCAGTTAAATTTCAGATAAACTGAGTAATTTTTTATATGAGTAGATTCCCAATGTCACATCTGACGTTGTGCGATCTGACGTGTCCTCCTGCCCTCTTTTCCCACTTTTCTTTCTAAAGCCACGTGGGCACGTGTGGGTCCAGGAACGTCCGATGGACTTACCAACTGGAGCCTCCTGGGAGATGATGAGTAAGTCAAATTCTCCTTAAGGACATTCTCCAAATTCTAACCAAAACTCTGCATGTGACAGATGTTTTTCCTGTCTACAAAATCTGCCTGAGATTGCTCCCCTTACACTCACATGATTGTTAACTAGTGGCACTTTCAACTGAAATGAAACATCTTCCTTAAAAAAAAGGAGTAAATTTAAAGTCTCCGCAAGTTCTCTGTAGAAATCCATGTAGAAAAACATGGAGAGGAATGGGGGGTTGTAAATGCCTTTAGATCCACCCCTCATATGCTTACATACATATGCATATATGTTTATGTATATACACACCTACGTGAAAATGTCTGTATATGTATGTGATATATTTGTACACACACATACGTATTTAAGTATATACATACATGTGTGTGCATGCATACACATACATGTGTATACACAGATACATACATATGCACACAAATATATGTGTATATGTGTATCATATATTACACACATATACATATATGTGTGTACACATACACAGAATATATGCTATGTATGGTGTATGTTAGGTACACCTAACAGGTATGTACATATATTTAGGCACATACACATTCATTTATGTGTTTACATATATACACTACAAACACACACGTATACATTTATATTTGTGTCATGTGTTTACATATATAATACAAATATGTATGTGTGTATGGCACATACATGCATATACATACGTGTATTGTTATATATGTATGTGTGTATGTGTGTGAAGGGTGTGTGTGTGCATGTGTGTAAAACAGTGTTAATCCCTTGGAGAACCAATGCCTGTTTGTCCCCTCTTCAGTGGTGCATGGAGATTAACCACAACATCCCTTGCTGCCTTGAAAGTTTTGTACCTGAGTGTGTGCTCTTTTGGGACCTAACTGAATCCTCCCAGACTGGGTGGTTTCCTGTCTGGGCTGCTCGCAAAACAAGGGAGCTGCTGGAGCTGAAAATAGCCCTTGGCCTGATGGCTTGGGCATTGACCGAACCTGGAAAAGTTCTGGAGTTGAGGGGAGGAGAACACAACCATCAACAACGTGCTGACGGAGTGACTCATGACGTCACCATTCCTAGGGGATGGGAGTGAGGCTCTCTGATCAGCGTCTCCCCTTATTTTACAAGATTCTGTGATTTAATTTCTTGTTTATCTTATGGTTGTTCTACCTCCCACACCCAACTCTGTCATCACCCACTGCTGGCAACTTTAGTGCTGTGACACTGCTATGAAGTGTATTGGAATTGACAGTTTCAGGAAATACAAAAACTGGCGTTCAGTTGATGATCAGTGCGTGTGTGCTGGATGGACTGCAGGCTACCAAGTTTGCCATATTGCTACTCTGTGTTGGTCAAAGTTGGGTGTCATGAGTGAGGGAAAAAAAATACCATGTCTTCAAATGAAGTGGGAAGAGTTTCACTTAATCCATGCCCCAAAGAGAATGAGTTTTTGATAACATATGGGAAGTTCATTGGATTTATCCTACTTATCTTAAGTAATTTGCAAAATGAAAGGTCTGCATATGTGGCCTTTGTACGTTGTAAAAATTCTCATGACATTCCCATGTCCCAGTACTCTCTTCAAAATGTTTCATCCTAAGAAATAACAAGGTTCAGCAAAGCTTTGCTGGGATAGGGGTTAGAACTGCCTTATGCTTGTGTTGTGGCTCTTAATTAATTGTCACTTGTACAGCAGTTTGCAGTCTGGACAACAGATTCCATTAGTATATACTTTTTTCCCTTCAACAAAATTTTCCACTGACTAATGACTAACCTTTTCATTTCAGTAGAAATACTGGGAACTGGTGAAATGAGAAGCCAAAACTCGGTAGCCTGAAATTTTGCTGCTATGGTCTTGAGCTGTTTCCATTTCTTTTTTAGAAACATCAAGCTGCATAATTTTTTTGTGTGTCTGCTGAAAAACTCTGCTTTGTCATTTCTGCTTTCACCACTTCTGGGTTATTTTTTCTTAGCTGTGATTGAAATTTTTTCATACTGATCTACACTGGAGGTGACCAAATAGTTACAAGACAGAGAGGGGAGAACAAAATCTTATTTTCTTTTTTACTTTATTTATTTTTATTTCTTTGGCTGTGCTGGGTCCTAGTTGTGGTACACGGGATCTTGAGTTGCTGCCTGTGGGATCTAGTTCCCTGACTAGGGATCGAACCCGGGTCTCCTGCATTGGGAACGTGGAGTCCTAGCCACTGGACTACCAGAGAAGTCCTAATAACAGCTTATTTTGAAATAGTGTAATAAGGACAGATAGCAACTGGGGACTTTTGAGATAAAGAGGGAATGATCATTGAATATCAACAACTCTTTGTCTTCACACACTTATGATAATTTGTCAGTAATATGCAGATGTCAGTGGACCCAAAGGCAAGTTAAGTTTCAAATCTCTTCAGATCAGATCAGATCAGTCGCTCAGTTGTGTCCGACTCTTTGCAACCCCATGAATCGCAACACGCCAGGCCTCCCTGTCCATCACCAAATCCCGGAGTTCCCTGAGACTCACCTCCATTGAGTCAGTGATGCCATCCAGCCATCTCATCCTCTGTCGTCCCCTTCTCCTCCTGCCCCCAGTCCCTCCCAGCATCAGAGTCTTTTCCAATGAGTCAACTCTTCGCGTGAGGTGGCCAAAGCACTGGAGTTTCAGCTTTAGCACCATTCCTTCCAAAAAAATCCCAGGGCTGATCTCCTTCAGAATGGACTGGTTGGATCTCCTTGCAGTCCAAGGGACTCTCAAGAGTCTTCTCCAACACCACAGTTCAAAAGCATCAATTCTTTGGTGCTCAGCCTTCTTCACAGTCCAACTCTCACATCTATACATGACCATAGGAAAAACCATAGCCTTGACTAGATGGTCCTTTGTTGGCAAAGTAATGTCTCTGCTTTTGAATATGCTATCTAGGTTGGCCATAGCTTTCCTTCCAAGGAGTAAGCGTCTTTTAATTTCACGGCTGCAGTCACCATCTGGAGTTTACAACTCCACAAAAAGATGGTGTATGTGTATAGATATAGTTGAACCACTCTGCCACACAGTAGAAACTAACACTACATTGTAAAGCAACTATACCTCAATAAAGTTTTTTTTTAAAAAGATGATAAAAGATGTTGGTGAGGATGTGAAGAAAATGGAAGACTCCTATATTGCTGGTGGGAACATAAAATGATGCAGCCACTTTGGAATATAATTCAGTGGTTTCTTAAAGTTATCATAAGTTAATTTCAGTTGCTCAGTCATGTCTGGCTTTATGCTTCCCCATGGACTGCAGCACTCCAGGCTTTCCTGTTCTTTACCAACTCCCAGAGCTTGCCCAAACTCATGTCCATTGAGTCTGTGATGCCATCCAACCATCTCGTCCTCTGTCATCCCCTTCTCTTCCTGCCTTCAGTCTTTCCCAGCATCAGGGTCTTTTCCAATACTTTGGCCACCTGATGCATACTGACTCATTGGAAACGTTACCATAGGACACAGACTTTACTTTCCAGTATATATTTAAGAGAAGTGGAAGCAAATCTTCAAAACAGCATTACTGTTTTATTATTTATTTATGCCTAAAGATGTCCATCAATTGATGAATAAAGTGTTGAATATCCCATATAGTGAAATACTATTTGTCATTAAAAAGGAGCAAAATACTGATATGGTTGTATGTGGGTGAAACTTAAAAATATTATGCTAAGTGAAAGAAGTCATCTATAAAAGATAAAGGTAGTATTATACATATTATCTTATTCTTTTCATATGAAATGTCAAAAAAGGCCAATGTACAAAGACAGAGGGCTTCCCTGATGGTTCAGTGGTGAAGAATCTGCCTGCGGTGCAGGAGACCCATGTTCATTCCCTGGGCTGGGAAGATCCCATGGAGAAGGAAATGGCAACCGCTCCAGTAACCTTGCCTGGGAAGTCCCATGGACAGAGGAGCTTGGCAGGCTAGTCCGTGGGGTCCCCAAAGAATCAGACACGACTTAGCGACTACAGAAAAACAATAAAGACAGACAAAATGGATTATTGGTTGCCAGGTCCTTTGCATAATTATTACTGTTACAACCCTAGGTGTACTCCGCTGCTGGAGCTCACCAGCCTGCAGGATTCAATTGCGTGCGTGCTCATCACTTCCGGTGTGTATGACTCTCTGTGACCCCCTGGACTGTAGCCTGCCAGGCTCCTCTGTCCATGGGATCCTCCAGGCAAGAATAACGGAATGGGTTGCCATGCCCTCATCCAGGGGATCTTCCTGACTCAGGTTGAACCCACATCTCTTCAAGTCTCCTGCATTGCAGGGTGGATTCTCTATGACTAGAGCCACCTGGATTTGATTATTTGGTCGGTAACATGCTGAGAATTTCTGGGTTTCCATGTTTTTGACAACTTTGGTGAGGCAACTGTTAGTTACCCGATTTACTTTGCATACCTAGAGTGTAATGAGACTTGCAAAGTCAAAAGAAGAAAATGGCACTTCAGTGTACAGTTCTGTGAATAATCAGATCTTACTGTGATCTGAATCGTTTTTAGTCTTTCTCCGACAGACAGGTTCTTTGGGTGATGTGGTGGTCTGTCCACAGCTCAGCCTGCTAGGAGTGGGAACTGGCAGGTTTCTCTGGGGCTGTCAGGCAGTGCCTACACGAGCAGCTCCTGGTATTTGGCCAGGGGAGATTCAGATTTTTTTCCCATTGGAATATGTTTGTAAAAAATTGAGCTTATTAGAACAAATTTGCTTAAACAATGCAAGACATGTTACCTAGGAATTTGTGAAAAAGGAGTCACTTTCCCTCTTCGTTTTTCCTATGTAAACCTGCCCTATGCTTTCAGTAGCAACTTCCTGGTCAGTGTGTGTTTTCATGTCACGCCTGGTAAGATTGCTGAGGAGTGACATAGTGTGACCCAGGCAGCTATGTTTGCTTTTCTGATGTGCTTTCATCATCACAGCATCTGGTGGGTGTTTACTGCTGTCAGCGTGGGACCTCTGCATGAATGGTCTGAGTGTCTTGGCTTCAGGAGGTGGGGGACCCTGGGAGCACCAGAGAACCCCGTCCCTAGTCCTGGCTCCTCGCAGAAATGGTACAACCTGATCGTTGTACCGTGCCGAGTGCTCCTGGCTCTCTGTCCCACACAAGCACCCCCCGAAAGAGTCGGTGGAGCTTCCAGGACCTGAGGGAAGGCTTTGAAACAGAAGGCAATTTTATGGAGACGCTTGAGCTCCCCAGCCTTCACAGTTCAGCCTTGTCACTTCATCTGCCCTTTCTTCTCACAGATGAAGCTCCTGAAACCCAAGAATGATCTGTGAGTTACGCCAATTCACACAGCAAATGCCAGCTACAAACCGTGAGATAACTTCAGCTTCCTCGCCTAATTCAGTCCTTTTATCCCCCCCCCGAAAACACTGCCTCCTGTTCTTAAAAGTCATTACAAGGATTATTTTGTTTAATTTTGGAGATTTTGAGTATCCTTATCTCTTGATGACATTATTCTTTAAGCATAAATTTCCAACTGATGTTGTTTTTAACCAATATCTAGTTTTGTGTCCCTCAGTCTTACGGACAGAATGTGTGTTTTTTTCAGCAAGAGGAAACCAGGGGCCGGAGTTTTGTCCGTAAATGCTAATGGAAGAACTCAGTTAAGGTCTGCTTTCTACGCAGAAGGACCGCTTTCTACGCAGAAGGACCGCTTTCTACGCAGAAGGACCGCTTTCTACGCAGAAGGACCGCTTTCTACGCAGAAGGACCGCTTTCTACGCAGAAGGACCGCTTTCTACGCAGAAGGACCGCTTTCTACGCAGAAGGACCGCTTTCACGCAGAAGGACCGCTTCTCGCAGAAGGACCGCTTTCTCACGCAGAAGGACCGCTCTACGCAGAAGGACCGCTTTCGCAGAAGGACCGCTTTCTCAGAAGGACCGCTTTCTCGCAGAAGGACCGCTTTCTACAGAAGGTCCGCTTTCACGAGAAGGACCGCTTTCTTCTTTCACGCAGAAGGACCGCTTTCTCGCAGAAGGACCGCTTTCTACGCAGAAGGACCGCTTTCTACGCAGAAGGACCGCTTTCTACGCAGAAGGACCGCTTTCTACGCAGAAGGACCGCTTTCTACGCAGAAGGACCGCTTTCTACGCAGAAGGACCGCTTTCTACGCAGAAGGACTGCTTTCTACGCAGAAGGTCTGTAACCTGTGCTGTGAAGATCGGCCGTCTTCTGCAAGATTAGCAGTTCATTGTGTTTCCAGGCTCGCAGCAGTTTTCACTGTCAGTCTCCTAAGACACGTTTCTAGAGTTCTCTCAACTAATGGTTTCTCAAGTTGGAATCCTGTGTTAGCTAAGAGCATTTTCATATTTTGACTGATATACACCATTCTTGTGGTTTGGAAAGAGTTTTTAATTCTTCAGTTGAAGTAGAGGTTGTCAAGGATATTGTGTACTTCCAAATCAACAAGCCTGAATACAAAATAGGCAGATGCTGACGTAGATACTTAGAACACTGTTCAGATAGAAAGTCTCCTTAGGTTTTGATCATACCTTACTTATTACAATGTTAGACTGTTTATGCAGGATTTCTCCTCACTGAAAGTTATAGGGGCTTCCCTGGGGGTCCAGTGGATAGAAATCTGCCTGCCAATGCAGGGGACAGGGGTTCGATTCCTGGTCTGGGAAGATCCCACAGGCCACAGAGCAAGTAAGCCCGTGCACTGCAACTCCTGAAGCTCATGAGCCCGAGAGCCTGGGCTCTGCATGAGAGGAGCCCCGCAGTGAGACGCCCGCGCTGCGGTGGAAAGCCGCTCCCTCTCACCTCAGCTAGAGAATGCCCGCACACAGCGATGGAGACCCAGTGCAGTTCAGTCGCCCAGTTGTGTCCGACTCTTTGCAACCCCAT
The DNA here is from genome assembly GCF_027580195.1 of Bos mutus. Taxonomy (NCBI): domain Eukaryota; kingdom Metazoa; phylum Chordata; class Mammalia; order Artiodactyla; family Bovidae; genus Bos; species Bos mutus. The sequence goes on along the minus strand of NC_091635.1, from coordinate 4,271,973 downwards.
GGACCGCAGCACCCCAGGCCTCCCTGTCCATCACCAACTCCCAGAGCTTGCTCAAACTCACGTCCATCGAGTTGGTGATGCCATCCAACCATCTCATCCTCTGTCGACCCCTTCTCCTCCTGCCTTCAATCTTTCCCAGCATCAGGGTCTTTTCCAATGAGTCAGTTCTTCTCATCAGGTGGCTAAAGTATTGGAGTTTCAGCTTCTTGATCTCCTTGCAGTTCAAGGGACTCTCAAGAGTCTTCTTCAAAGACCCAGTGCAACCAAAATAAAAAAACAAAAAGACGGCCTTCCAATGCGGGGCATGTAGGTTTGATCCCTGCTCCAGGAACTAAGATATCCCACATGTCTCATGGCCAAAAAACAGAAACTGTATTGTAACAAATTCAATAAAGACTTTAAAAATGGTCCAGATCCCCCAAAAAAAATCTTAAAAAGTCATAAAGATGCTCATTTATTGATAAACAGAATGAAGACTTAGTTTATTCTCATTAAGTGTTGGTCACTCAGTCCTGTCTGACTCTTTGCAACCCCATGGACTGTAGCCCAGCAGGCTCCTCTGTCCATGGGATTCTCCAGGCAAGAATACTGGAGCAGGTTGCCATTTCCTCCTCCAGGGGATCTTCCTGACCCAGGGATCAAACCCAGGTCTCCTGCATTGCAGGCAGATTCTTTACTGTCTGAGCCACCAGGGAAGCCTTTATTTTCATTTGCAAAGAGCAGTTGAAGAAGCAAATCATTCCTCATCTGGGAAATGAGCTTCAAGAGAGCAAACCTGGGGAGAAAGAAAAGGGATAAGGCAGAAAGTTGAGAAAAATTCCAGGGGATCGTGTTGATTTGACAGTTGATCAAAGAGCAGGGAAAGACTCAAAACCATCTTTATCAGAGACTCTGCTTTCTGTGAGGCTGTGCTTGGACATGTGCTATACCCAGTGATTTTCAAGAGCCAGTTAACAGTCTGAAACTATGCTAGGTTGCTTGGGAGTTACAAAAATGGATGAGACCAAGTGCCTGTCCTGAAGAAATTCATGGCTCATAGCCTGGAGCAGGTTGGGGGAGCTTGAGGTACACACCTGCTGTGGGCTGAATTTGAGAGTCCCCTCCAAATTCATACGTGGAAGCCTAACCTCCAGTACCTCAGAAAAGGACTGTGTTTGGCAATAGGGTCTTTTTTTAATTCTCAGAAGACAGATCTTACTCTGTTTTTTGTTTTAAAATTATTTATTTATATGGCCGTTGTGGGTCTTAGTTGAGACATGTAGGATGTTTTATGATAGTTGAGGCACATGGGATCTTTTAGTCATGGCAGGCAAACTCTTAGAGTGCGTGTGGCATGTGGGATCTTGTTCCCAACCAGGAATGAAACCCGGGTCCTCCGCATTGGGAATGGGAAGTCTTAGCCATTGGACCACCTGGGAAGTTCCTGTGATAGGGTGTTTAAACACGTAATTAAGTTAAAATGAAGTCATGACAATGAAGCCTAGGATGACTGCCATCCGTATAATGGCGTTTGGACACAGACATAGAGACATAGAGAAGAACGGTGAGCACACAGTGAGAAGGTGGTGGTCTGCAAGCCGAGGAGGGAGGCCTCTGAGGAGACCGACCTTGCCAGCACCTGACCTCAGACTTCTAACCTCCAGAATTGTGAGAAAATAAATTTCTGTTGTTTAAGTCACCTGGTCTGTGGTGGCAGCTCTGGCGAATGAGACAGCGCCCCAAACCAATAGAAGGCAAGGTCAAGGTAGAGACCTTAGTAGAGGCCTAAGTCACATGCTGAGTACAGAGAAGGGACAGGGTATGTCCTTGCCTGAAAATCAGGAAGGGCCTCATAGAACTGGAAAGATAAGGAGGACTTGAAATGAGAACACTTGGAGAGTGGGCTTTCAAGCAAAAGAAGCAGAATAAAGACACTTTATACAATTCTGTAGGATGTTGGGAGCAATGAAAGACAATCCATGTTAGCTGAGTGTGTTTATCAAAGGGGAAAACCAAAAAAAGGGAAGAGGGAGATTATACTGAAAAGGTAGGTTAGGTTGTGTTTGACTTTGGACTCCAGGCTAAAGAACAGAGAACACAGGCAATGGATGGCCACACATTTATTTTCAGTGAATTGCTTCATTGAACAAATATTTTTTAAATGTTTACTTTGTGCCAAGTGCTATCTTAAATAAGCTTGGGATATTTTAATACGCAAAACAGATATTTCACCTTGTGAAACAGAGACAGACAATAGATCATAAACATAATGAGTGGTGTATTTATGACATCAGTTTAATGCATTACTTCAATCAAAATTATCTTAAGCATAATGGACTTTATAGTGTGTTGGAGGGAATAAACTATAGTAAAATGTGTAGCAGAGGTCATGGAGCATCAGGAATGCTGAGGGCGGAGGGGGCGGGTTGTAATTTGAATAGAAGAGTCAGAGCACGCCTCATTGGAAGATGGCATTTGAACACATGTTTTTTTTTTTTTAACTTTTTACTTTGTATTGGGGTATAGCTTCCCAGGTGGCCCAGTGGTAAAGGATCCACCTGCCAAGCAGGAGACGCAGGTCCGATTCCTGGGTAGAGAAATCCCACAGACAGGAGCCTGGCAGGCTACAGTCCCTGGGGTCACAAGAGTCAGAAACAACTGAACAACTAAACCACCTCCACCACCACCACAGCTGATAAACAATACACCACCACAGCTGATAAACAATACTGGGACAGTTCCAGGTGGACAGCAGAGGGGCTCAGCTGTACACATGCACGTATCTGTTCTCCCCCAAACTCCCTTCCCATCCAGGCTGCCACATAACATTGAGCAGAGATCCATGTGCTGTAGGGAGGTCCTTGTTGGTTATGCATTTTAAATATCGCAGTGTGTACCTGTCCATCCCAAGCTCACTAACTAGTTTTTCCCCGCATCCTTCCCCCCCACAACCATAAGGGCATCTGAACAAACTTTAAAGGAGGAGAGGAAGCTGACTACAAGGCTCTGGGGCCAAGGAGCTTTCCAGGCAGAGGGTACAGTCAATGCAAAGGTGGGATATTATCTGCTGTCTATGGAGCAGGGTGTGCAAGGGGGGAACTTCATAACATGCACTGATGACAATAAGGGGCCGGTGCTATCAGAATGATGAGAACAGTTATCGTATAAATACCTCTACTGCATTAATTTTTTACCTCTAAGTGCTTTTAGGTGGATGACCTTAACATGTTGCCCTTAAAACAACCCTATGAAGGAGGGAGGGGCACTGAGGGTTATTGCTGTTTTATAGATGGTGAAATGGAGTCCCAGGACTTTATGCAATTTGCCCAAGGTCAAGATGCAAGGCCTGAAAGTCTCTACACCCAGCACAGAACAACAGGTCTCTGTTGGTCTGCACCTCTGTAGCAGGGGGGACAATGAAGTTCTCAGACAAAGAGTGGGAGGACTCCCATAAAAAAGAGTCCTGGGGCTTCAGGGCTTCAGGAAATACCACCCCACCCCATATCACTCTCTGCATGAGGTTCAGGAAACTCATGACTCTCCCCTTAAAAACCTGATGTTCCAGAGCTGGTGTCCTAGTGAGGACTGTTGATCCTCATACAGAACAACTGCTTTCCCAGTGTTGATAGGTGAGTGGTGGGAGGTATGACTGTGATTCTCTGATCTTTGAACCTTGGTGTGTTCTTAGTCTTAGAACGGAAAAGTGTTTTCAGATACAAGAGCTGGTGAACCCTGTTCTTACTTGAGGAAGGGACTTGCTCGTATCTTACCATCCTCCTTGCTGTCCCTGAGGAGCAGAGAGGGACCTGTGAGGATGTGTAACGACAAAGGCAGACCGGCTGGAAACACCGAGTGTCGCGCCCACAGACACACGCTCCCCTGGGGTAAAGCCTTGTTGTCATTGTTTAGCTTCTCAGCTGTGTCCAACTCTTGTGTGACCCCATGGGCTGTAACCTGCCAGGCTCCTCTGTCCATGGGGTTCTCCAGACAGGAATACTGAAGTGGGTTGCCCTTCCTTCTTCGGGGAATCTTTCTGATCCAGGGATCGAACCCGCATCTCCTGTCTCCTGCATTGGCAGGCAGATCTTTACCATTTGTGCCAGCTGGGAAACACTATTGACATTTTACCATAAATTTATTATTGCTTATGAGGGCTCTTTGCAGGGACTTCCCTGGTGGTCCAGTGGTTAGGACTCTGGGCTTCCACTGCAGAGGATTTGGGTTCAATCTCTGGTCGAGGAACTTTGACCCCACATACTGTGCCCTGTGGGCTGCCCTTCCCCCCAGAAAATGCTCTTCACTTAAGGGAAACAACTGATTTTACTGTTTTTGCTAACTCCTTTAAGCAAAGTTGGTTAGTGATGAAGACAAGAAAAAAAATGCATTGTATATTCACTAGCTGGCTTCCCCGATGGCTCAGTAGTAAAGAATCCGCTTGCCAGTGCAGTAGCCACGGGAAATGCGGGTTTGATCCTTGGGTCGGGAAGATCCCCTGGAGGAGGGCATGGCAACCCACTCCAGTACTCTTGCCTGGAGAATCCCATGGACAGAGGAGCCTGGTGGGCTTTGGTCCACGGGGTCGCAAAGAGTCAGACATGGCTGAGCGATTAAATAGCCCATCTCTATAACGCTAACATTTTGGTTTAAGCAGTTGGCAACCCACTCCAACTTTCTTTCCTGGAGAATCCCATGGACAGAGGAGCCTGGTGGGCCGCGGTCCATGGGGTCGCAAAGAGTCGGACCCGACTGAGTGACTGAGCACGCGTGCATACTCGCTAGCAACTTGGTGAGAAAAGGTCTTTTACTGTCTCTCTTTTGTTGTTTTTTCCATGCCTAGCTTGCCACTGGAACTCAGAGCGTTGCCAAGTGTCTGCAGCGCAGTTTTGTTGTGTGGGATGTGTAAAAGGAGAAACGGAGCAAATTCCTCCAACTTTTTTTTTTTTTTTTTCTTCAAAGACAGGTCCAAATCTCTTAGTTCTGCTTTAATCATCTGCCTCATGACAAGTCTGTGGATTCCCCAAATAACTGTGTCAGATCAGATTAAAAGTTTAATTCTGCGTTGGAAGACTGAGCTAGAAGGCCCCCGTGAGCCCAGGACCCTTCTCCCTCTTCCTGAAGACAGCTCCTGTGACCCTCGCTCGAGGACCCGTGGCGGGGTTAGGGAAAAGATGGAAAACAGTTATTGTAAAGGTGTCAACCGCTTGGAACGCTGCAGGCGGCGACACCCTGGAGCTGGTAACTGGTGCTTCGGGCGCTGGTGAGGTATGCCCTGCTTGCCCTGAGCTGAAAGGCTCCCCCGGAGCCTCCCAGTCTGGGCTGTCATTGAGCTGCACCTCAGACAATGGGCTTCTCGGTGAGCTTTCTTCTGGGGGCCCTCGATAGGCCCGAGCGGGGATGGCCTCTGAGAAGTGCGAGGACACAGCCCTCCTTTGTGTTAGAGCAGCAGGTCTTGTTGGGTGTTGCCAGCAGGCTGCCAACTTGGTTGACAGCCTCCCCACCTGCTCTCTCCCACTCAGCCTCCAGATTCCCAGGGCTCCCTGTGCACCCACCCACCGTCCTCCGTCCTCCTCAGCCTGCTCCCAGGGTGTCTGGGAGGGAGCCCCAAGGAGAGCCAGCGGGGTGCAAATAAGGTGAGACATCAGGGTGCACACGGGCCACAGATGGGACAGGAAGTGGCACGTGGGACAGGAAGTCCCGTGAGCTCAGCATGCCCTCCAGGCTCCCCAAGAGCCCTGAGCATCTGGGTGCACGCCGCGGGGTCGGGGGCGCTCCGGGAGCCCCCAGCTGTGCAGGCCGGGGCTGCCAGACGGAGCGAGAGAAAACGAGGGGCTCCAGGAAGCTCTGAGCTTCAGATGAGCACCACCAACAATGAATCTTTTCAGTGTAAGTGTGTCCCGTGTGATTTGGGGGGACGTGTATGTATATATTTTTCCTAGGATATGTTCCATGTAGCATGTGGGACAAACTCATATTTTAAATAATTTGAAATTTAACTGGGCATCTTGTGTTTTATCTGGCATTCTTGATCCAGACCTTGTACTAAAAAAAAATTCCTTGTTTGTGATCTATTACCAATGGACATGGTATATTATTAATTTATATAGTATAATTTATTATATATAATATATAATTTATATATGATTATATAAATTATATTATAATTTATTATATATTTGTACATAAATATATATTTGTATTTATAAAAGTATATAATATATATATATGATATATATAGTGTATGGGTTTATGCTTATAAAATATATGTGGACTGTATATATTGTGTATAAATAATATGCTATATAGTACATAGTTTATGTAAATATAAATAATATATAATATAAACAGTTATAAATGATATATAATGTAATATATAAGTATATTAATGTGCATAATATATAAAATATAACTTTAAACAGAAATAATATGCAGATGTACTAATCAAATATAAAATATACTGATGAAATATATATAAGTTACACATGATCTATTATAGAATTGTATATATTATACAATGTAATTATATATATGTTTATATTTATGAAATACACAAATTATTAATTTTCGTGTATTATATAACTAGTTAACTACATGTGGATGGGGTTACTTTTGAAAGTCGCCCGAATCTCTCGCCGTTCTGTGCAGGGCCTGCCCTTGGCCTCTGCAGCAGTGCTGACCTGCGGCCCCTTCGGGCGGGGCTCATTTTCATGCCTCTACTCTATTTCAGGGACAGTTTGCTCTCCTGAGGTCCCTTCCCCGGTCTGCATGGCTAACGTACCATCAGGGTTCAACCAGCCTGAGAGCCACTTCTCAGGTGCCTTGTGAACTCAGCCAGTTGCCTCAGAGGTCACTGTCACCAGCAGTGATGACTCAGATGCTGCTGATTGCGTAGGGTGGGGAGTGTGGCAAACTGCATATTCATGCTCTGTGTCCCTAGGTGCCTCGGTCGTGTCTGACTCTTTGCGACCCCGTGGACTGTAGCCCACCAGGCTCCTCTGTCCAGGGGATTCTCCAGGCAAGAATACTGGAGTGGGTTGCCATGTCCTCCTCCAGGGGATCTTCTGGACCCAGGGACCGATCCCGAGTCTCTGTGTCTTCTGCACTGGCAGGTGGGTTCCGTCTGGGAAGCCCTAAGTATGTTCGTTCAAATTCAAAGACCTCTATTCTTAGAGTGTTCCAGCTGGACCTCCGGTTCTAAGCGTCTCAGTCTCCACCTAGGCTCATTGCCTTTTGCTTTGTGCCCCTACACCCCCATGTTTGCTTTTATCTCAGCCCCTAACCACATGATCAGAATTCCGACCTGGGCTGTGACATTTCACTGTCAAGTGCTGAGTGCAAAGCCCTGCCTAAGGGTTTGCACCTTAGGAGCGTGGGGTGTTGTTGCCGTTTAGTTGCTCAGTCGTGTCCGACTCTTAGCGACCCCCTGGACTGTACCCACCAGGCTCCTCTGTCTATGGGTTTTCCCAGGCAAGAGTACTGGAGTGGGTTGCCATTTCCTTCTCCAGGGGATCTTCCCCACCCAGGGATCAGACTCATGTTTCCTGAATTGGCATGTGGATTCTTGACCGCTGAGCCATCTGGGAAGCCCTGTGGGCTGTACTTGGCTGTATCTAATGGGGGCTCATGGGTGTTTGCTGAATGGTTGATGGCTGGATGTGTAGATCATGGAATGAACTCCACCTTTCCTTCTGCTGTTATTCCCATGAGCACCCCAACTCTGAGATTGGGGATGGAATCAAGGAACCAAAGGTAGTCTCCACACTTAATATCCCAACCTCCATGTATGCTTGTTTGCAGACTCACACAGAGCCTTCCTTACCCTGAATAAGGACTGAGAAATTCTCTGATTGTAATATTTCCTCCTCTTGTGGATAAAGGAGTATGAGAGGATGATTACGATCGTGCAAAGTTTGGCTCCCTCTCCTTCATGCATGTACCTGGAGGTGAGAGTAAATCCAGCCTGTACGAGCTCTGGCTTTCAATGAAAATGTCTCAAAAACTTCATCCCTCTTTTCATTAACTGCTGCTGCTGAGGCTCCTCCCTAGGGCCCCTGTCAAAAGAAAATGCTCTTCACCCTGTTTTGTCTAATGCTGATTTTGTTTTCTTCTTCTGAAACTGTTGTAAGTGGTTGGAATCATTATCCATAAACGTGTTAATGTGTTTAAAACATCCTCATTTAAATTGGTGGAAACAGGTCACAGGCGGTTGTGCGATCTCTCACCCCGGTTGGTTTCTCCTTCCCTCTGCACAGTGGTGGCTTTTGGTGCTCATTAGGGCCAAGGCATGGGCTCAGTCCTTGTTTGGGCCTTTTGGACTTCATGGGGAGCCACAAAGCAAAACCTGAATCCTGCTCAGTCTTCTTGGACTTGCATCAGAGGGAGACTGTACAGGAGTCAGTGCATCAGGTCTGCCGGAAACCAGGGACCAGGCCCACAGGAAGGAATGGGCCACTTTCTTGACCCAGCGGGCTTTGTGCCATGTGTTCCCCACCAAGCAGGTCAGAAGAGGTGTGATCGTCAGGGTCCCGCCCAAGGCCCGCCTGGGGGTGTCCTCAGGCTTGGCCCCCATCCCTTATGCTGTGTCTACCTTTGATTAGGAACTTACTGTTTCTTTCTTCTTTTTTGTTCATTGTACCATGCAGTATATGAGATCTTAGTTCCCTGACGAGGGTTTGAACTCACGTACCCTGAGTTGGAAGTTTGAAGTCTTAACTACCTGACTGCCAAGGAAATGCCTAGGAATTTACTCTTAATTTAATGACTTGCTGCTTTGACTTTCCTTGCCCCTTAATATAGGGTAAGGTACATCAGTCATTCATTCATTCAAACAGTAATTTGTCACAACAGTTACTTAAAAGAAATTACTGATTGATTTAATTTTTATTTTTTCCTATGCCGGTCTTTGTTGCAGTTCCCAGGCCCTAGAGCAGAGGCTCAGAAGTCATGGCGCACAGCCTTAGTTGCTCCTTGGCATTCGGGAAATTCCTGGACCAGGGATCAAACCTGTGTCTCCTGCTTTGGCAAGCAGATTCGTAACCACTGAGCCACGGGGAAGCTCAAAACTATTTATTTAGTATCTCCTAAGCCTCAGCAGATGAAGCAGACGCAGTTGATACAGTCATCAGTCTTGCATTTAGAGGGAAGACACACACACAAAAGTACATGAGCCTGTGCAAATTTGCTCATGATTGATGCCATAAGGAAACATGCATCAGAGTAAGGAGGGTCTCAAGGAAGGACAGAATGATGTTTGGGGAGGAGTATGATGCTGGGGTTACATGACAAAAGGGATCCTGTCTCAGCTTCCACAAACGTGTGACCTGAGCAGGGTTACTGAACTAGACTGTGCCTTTGTTATCACATCTGTTCAGTTCAGTTGCTCAGTCGTATCCGACTGATACGACCTTTTGCGACCCCCTAGACTGCAGCACGCCAGGCTTCCCTGTCCATCGCCAACTCCCAGAGTTTACTCAAACTCATGTCCATTGAGTCGGTGATGCTATCCAACCATCTCATCCTCCGTCATTCCCTTCTCCTCCGGCCTTCAATCTTTCCCAGCATTAGGGTCTTTTCAGAGTCAGTTCTTCGATTCAGGTGGCCCTGTTGGAGTTTCAGCTTCAGCATCAGTCCTTCCAATGAATATTCAGGACTGATTTCCTTTAGGATGGACTTGTTGGATCTCCTTGCTGTCCAAGGGGGCTGCCTCGATGGCTGCTTCTGAGACAATGAATGTGGAGCCAACTCTGAGTCTTCCTTGCTGTGGTTCCCTTTCTTCTGATCCCACACTTTTGTCTGGTTACAGCTGGAGAGTCCCAGCCTCTGTGTGTGTGTGTGTGCGCATGCGCACGCTCAATCGTGTCTGACTCTTGGTGCCTCCGTGGACTGTAACTGCCAGGCTCCTCTGTCCATGGGATTTCCCAGGCAAGAATACTGGCGTGGGTAAACCATTTCCTCCTCAAGGGATCTTCCTGACCCAGGGATCAAACCGACGTCTCCTGCATCTCCTGCATTGACTGGCGGATTCTTCACCTCTGAACAACCTGGGAAGCCCCATCCCAGCCCTACTTCCCATGTAATCCCAACATATCCAGAAATGACTACTTCTTTCTTGAAGTGAAAGTTATTCTAGATGCCTATGGAGTACTTCCCTGGTGGCTCAGTTGGTAAAGAATCCACCTGCAATGCAGGAGACCCCAGTTCAATTCCTGGGTTGGGAAGATCCCCTGGAGAAGGGGTAGGCTACCCATGCCAGTGTTCTTGGGCTTCCCTGGTGGCTCAGCTGGTGAAGAATCTGCCTGCAATGAAGGAGACCTGGGTTTGATCTCTAGGTTGGGAACATCCCCTGGAGAAGGGAAAGTCTACCCACTCCAGTATTCTGGCCTGGAGAATTCCATGGACTATGTAGTCCATGGGGTTGCAAAATTGTCAGACATGACTGAGGAACTTTCACTCACTTCACAGGGAGGGAGAAAATATTTCTAAGACGTCATCCCACACCAGTGAAAGGGGAAGACAGGATATAACTTTCATGCTTCTCTTTCACATATAATTTGGGAGGTAAGGGGAAAGATTTAAGTTGTTCCATTAAGTAGTTTTGTGTGTGTGCATATGATGCTATTAAACTAAGCCATGTAAAACTGTTAACATTTATTGTTGACCTATAAACTCAGCAATTTCATGGGGTTGAATTTATTAAACATGCAGATATTAGGTTGGATTTCTGTTTTTTTTTTCCTTAACAGGTCCCAGCATCAATTTGATTTCTTCATTTTAATAAATAAGCACCCACTGAACCTTTTCCATGCTCCAGACCATGGCTCACAAGTGAAATTAGGTTCAGGTTTGTTTCTGAAACCACTTTTGAAAAATTCTCAAGTTGTCATGATGCATTTTTCTCAATACAGTTATTTTTCATCTTTAAATTATACTTAACTTTCATCATGCACTTATTAACTTATTTCCAGGCACAGATTGGGCTGCCAGAAATAAAATATGACTAATATCAGCGACCATGGGAAGAAATGCTAGCAAAATGTTTTTCTGTCTCATAAAGAATACACACACTCACCCACACATATGTGTACATGGAGAGAGGGGAAGGGAGAAGGTGGAGAAGAAGGGAGAGAGAGGAATTTTGCTTTGTTACACATCTTTAAGTTCTGTTTGCAACCTTATCATCTTCATATCTAGTTAGCCAAAAAGTTCATTCGGGTTTTTCTGTACCATCTTATGGTGAAACCTGAGCAAACTTTTTGGCCAACCCAATGTTTAATTTTTCTCTTATTTATTAATAATCTGTAAAAATTCTTTCTAATAATAGAAAGTAGTTATGGTAGTCTAGAATCAGTAATTTAAACAAATGACCAAGAAATTGTGAAAGATGGTTTCTACATATACTTGTATACGTCTTGAAAGATTCCTTCATATTCTTTGTTTAGCAACATTTCACTCTTCGTGTTTATGAGTGAGAGAAGCACTTCGGTGAAAGTCAAACTGTCTCTACACGTGGGCCCTCTGATTCTGGGTCTCTCAGGAGCTCTTTCTTGCTGTCTGTGTTTTTCTGGCTTCCCTGCCTTCCTCCAAATTCCCGAGCAGAAAACTCAAAAGGTTAGAGGTTGTGGATGGACGGTTGATTGTGAGCATCTCTGAGAGGCAGGCAGTGTGACCGAACAATTTATTAACCATGTGTTTCCCATCCCAGGGGTTAGCTGGGTTACCTGCCAGCCCCTAATTAGCGAGTGTGAAACCTCTTTGCTACCTCGGGCTAGTGAGCTGAAGTTAAATGGATCCCGAGGAGCAGCACAGCCTGGAAGAGGAGCTAACTGCAGTAGCGTGTCCCTCGTACAGAAGCGCGTGTGCGTATTTCTGTAGCCGGAAGTCGTCAGCGCATCTCACCAACACGGAGCCAGAGCTGAGACTAAAAATGCCCCCAAATGGTCTACTATTTCAATGAAGTCTGAAATAATTAAAAAAAAAAATCTTTAAATTAGGGAAAGGTGAGAATTTTGTTTCTTTAGGAAAGAATTTTTCTCCTGTTGGGCATTTTAAACCTTTATTAAAAAGGAGTTCCATAAATTCTTAAAAACCTCCTTCAATATTTTATTTTTGTTTAAAAAATTTTTTTATTGGAGTAAAGTTGATTTACAGTGTTGTATTAATTTCAAGTGTATAGCACAGTGAATTAGCTATACATACACATATGCATGCTTGGGTACTCAGATACTCAGTCGTGTCCCATTCTTTGTGATCCCCTGGACTGTAGCCCGCCGGGCGCCTCTGTCCATGGGATTCTCCAGGCAAGAATACTGGAATGGGTTGCTCTCCTCCAGGGGCTCTTCCCGACCCCAGGGATCGAACTCCTGTCTCTTGCTGCTTGCATCGGCAGTGGGTTCTTTACCACGGGACACCTGGGAAGCCCAGTGGTCTACACACTGAGTAGGTGAAGCTGTCCCTTGAGCAGGGTTATCACTGGCACTGCTGATACTTTGGACTGACTAATTCTTGGCTGGGGGACGGTACTTTGCATTCTAGAATGTTTAATAGCATCCCAGCCCTCAATCACCTAAATGCTAGTAGCAACCTCCTGCCCCAGATATGACAATCAAAAATGTCTCCAAACACTGCAAAATGTTCCCTTCGGGGCAAAACCACCCCTTGGTGAGAACCACAACTATAGGATAAAGTGTATGAGTTAAAAAAAAAAAAAATTAGGTGGGAAATATTCTTATATGGTCTCAATTAGAAAAACAACTGTCAATGAACAGAATAGCTCTTCACTGAATTTAAATAAGTTTGTATACATATTACCTCAATAGCCAACTTTCATGAGAATGAAAGTGATCTTTACTGTGATTTGACAGCATCACCTTTCAATTTCAAAGATTTTGAGTAGCTGTTCTAACAAATTACAGCAATCAGTCTGGAATGTTTGATTGGCCAACAAAAATAAAAAGTCTCTACATATGTCATCAATTTTATCACTCATGTAGTCACAGCCCTACTCTAAGAAAGAAATAATTTTTTAGTTCTTCATCTTGCAACGTTCTGAGCCACTTGGAAGGTGGACTTAAAATGGAAGGAGAGCTGGTGGCAAGAACACTGTGCATAGTTTTATTCCCTCCCACGCCTTCCAGCATTTGACCTTTCACAACAAGGACTTCCTGGTCCCTAACTCTTATGAAAATAAAATTCCTTCCTAGGATTTATTGGGAATTCACTTGATGAGTCAGAAAACCCAACAAGATACACTTTTATGGCTACAGAAAACATGGAAGTAGAAATCTGTACAAGCTAACCAAAACCTAGTAATTGCGTGTATTTTAAACAGTATTTAATTGTTGGAGAACTATCACAAAATTCTCTCCTAAACGAATACTGCATTATTTTAAGACACCTGGTAATGAAGGCTTTAATATGTTTACTAGAGTCAGTCAACGGTGAAGTTCACTCAGGAGTACCCAGTCTGATGGAGCTAATGTCAGAAGACCAGTTAATAAAACCAACACATTCCAATTGTTTGATATAAGAGCTTGTTGGGAGTGTGACTTTTTTTTTAAGGCCATTTAATTACATACCCTGATGTCTTCACTCAGCCATTCTCTAAAATATATTTTCCCAATTTCGGCATATACCCCTTCTCCACTCTCAATTAGCTCTTGCATTGGGCCTTGGCTTCCAAGCCCCATAAGTAATAGTAACTTAATTTTCCAAGCCATAAATCAGGTAGGCTTACGCTCCATAGCTCATGTTCCATTTGTTTTTAATCAAGGGCAGCCTGGTACTCAGAGGTCGGAAGCTTTAATTCAGAGGGGCTCCCACCACTTTTGGAGGGAGACATCTTTTTGGTTTTCTAGAATTCCCTTTGTGAATGTTTTAAGTATCCTTTTGGAAAACATTGGAATATGTACAGCATCTCATACAGAATTTACTGACCTACACACGACCACAGCTCTCAGACTAAAAGGAGCGTTTAACAACATTCCTTCACTTATGTGTTCTGATTTTTGATGTTGTCCTTTCAAAAGAAATGCAGTCGCAGGGAAAAGGGACGTGAGGAAGGGAGTTAGAAGGTATTACATTTCTAGAAGTCATTTTAATGAAATAGTTCTAATAAGAAGTAGTATCATTGGGATGGTTTAGGTTCATCACCTTGAGAAAGAAGAACGTTAATTAACCTCTTTTGAAGTTTAAAAGATTGAGAGTTCCAGTGCAGTATTTTAGGGCTTCCCTGGTGGCTCAGTGGTGAAGAATCTGCCTGCCAGGGCAGGAGATGTGGGTTCAATCCCTGGGTTGGGAAGATCCCCTGGAGAAGGAAATGGCAACCCATTCCAGTATTTTTCCCTGCAAAATCCTGTGGACAAAGGAGCCTGGTGGGCTACAGTCCATGGGGTTGCCATGGACACAACTGAGCCACTAAACAACAAGAACAACAACAAAACATCTTTCAGCCGGGGAAGACGGCTAAAAAATATGGGATATATCTAATCTATGCAATTTAAGGTAGTAATTAGAAAAGCAAAAAGAAAGCAAAAATGGGCAAGTAAATACAGGAAAACCTGACTCAATAAAGTCTTTAGGACATAGTTTTCAGTTAAAGAAAAAAAATGCATGTGACATGTGTATACTCACAGTATTGGATTTTATTTGTATTTATATGGATTGTGTCATGCTACATATGTATATACATGCACAGAACTGTGTGCAGATTAGCCACTGTTTTACATTATCTGTGTGACATGCACTCTCCATTAGTGATGCTGAACGAGTCATTTGTTCATTTATTTATTCATTTATCAGATGTTTATCAAATATTTGTTGAACATCTTCTATGTGTCATGTCTTATACTAAGACCTAAAAATGTTGTCTGTGCTTCTCCTGGAGAGTATTTTATATCACAGGAGCCACACTATTGACTTAAGATATCAATAGCATACAACAGGACACATGTTAAAAAAGAGGTAAGTGTAAAGAAAGGTAAAACCAGAATAGAGGGAGAAGTGGCTCCATCTGAGGTGCTTTGGAAGGCTCTACAGAGCAGCTGAGCAAATGGGTCGGCCTTTGAAGGATTAGCCAATACAAGAAATGGAATAACATTCCAGAAGGAGTAATGGAACATACAGTGGATTATCATCACGGACGTACACGGTATGGGTGGGAAAATGTAAATATTTTGCATGTTATGCTATAGAGGAGAGTGCCATTGAAGACCAGAAGCATCATTAGATGGTTCCTTTCACAAAGACAGCTGGTCAACCATAAGGACCTATTGTAGAGTGCAGGGAATTCTGCTCAATACCGTGTAACAACCTAAATCCCAAAGAGTTTGAAAAAGAATAGATACATCTGTATGTTTAACTGAATCACTTTGCTATATACCTGAATCTAATACAGAATTGTTAATCATCTTTACTCCAATATAAAATAAATTTTTAAAAAATATTGCTGGATAATTTGGAAGACAAAGATATTAGGGGAAAGTAAAACACTGGCAAATGTTTTACAGGAATCCAAGTGGGAGATGATGAAAGGAAGGACTATGGAATTGGAAAAGAGAAAATGGACATGATAGATACTTCAGAATTTTCAGGATGAACTTGAAAAAGGTCACTGTGTAATTTGGGAGCATTTTTCAAGCTATTTGTCAAGTTTTTTTTTTTTTTTTTTTACTCAGTCATTTTTTTTTTTTTTGTCCCTGTTTCCCTGGAAGCCCTGGTATCCAGTCAGTTAAAGAAATGATGGATAGTGGGTGGCCCAGAAGCCTCTTCGTGGTGACTAATGGTTTCAGTGACCTTCATGTGAAAGAGCAGTTGTAGATACTGGCAGGAGGGGAGGGTGCCCCTCCCCAGGGTGAGTGCCAGCTCTAGGACGCTGTTCCAGATGTCCTGGGGAGTCCAGTGGTCTTTATCCCCATCTCCAACAGCATCCAGGGAATACACTCCACAAGCAGATGCCTTTAGCCACAGGATGGGGACTCCTGTAATTGCTTACATTTGGCATCCAAGGTCTCACCACAAGGTTGGCAGAGATCAGTCACACACAGAGAAGGACG
The DNA here is from genome assembly GCF_027580195.1 of Bos mutus. Taxonomy (NCBI): domain Eukaryota; kingdom Metazoa; phylum Chordata; class Mammalia; order Artiodactyla; family Bovidae; genus Bos; species Bos mutus. Next base: position 4,255,948 of record NC_091635.1, on the reverse strand, counting down.
TGTCTGTGGGCATGACCCCCTCCAAAGCCGTGGTCTCATGGGTGGAGGTGACTCAGGGTGGAAGGACCACGTGAGAGCTCTGCAGTCAGCAGGAGGGCCTGAGGTTGGGTTTGTATTAACACCCTCAGCTTTGGCTACTTTGCTAAACCTCAGAAGGGTGGCTTGGAGGCTGGAAACGTTACAGGGAAAGACCTGCTGGGGAGTGGCCTGGTCCAGCAGACCTTGATCTTTGTGCTCGGAATCTCCTCTGAGCAGGCCCTCTGTGCAGTCCTCATGGCACCAGGGGAGGAAGAGCACAAGAGTGAAGCTCCTCTGTATTAGTGCATAGAGTCCACCTCACCTCTTACAAAGCCTTCATACACGGGAAACTCATGTCTAGAAGAAAGATCAGTTGTTGGTGGGATGAGTGTTTTTTAAATATTTGTGTTTGGCAGCATCAAGTCTTAGTTCGGGCAGGAGGGATCGTGTTGTACCAGAGACTGAACCTTGGCCCCTGCATTGGAAGGTGGATTTTTCACCACTGGGCCACCAGGAAAGTCCCACTTTTTTTTTTTTTTTAAAAATCCTAATAAGCTTACTCCCCTCCGGCTGCCATCTTTTGCAGGAGGAAAGTGGAGGAGGCAGCTCCCATCTGATGGGGGCTTCCCTGGTGGATCAGACGGTAAAGAATCTGTCTGCAGTGCGGGAGACTGGGATTCACTCCCTGGGTCAGGAAGATCTCTTGGAGAAGGGAAGGGCAACCCACTCCAGTATTCTTGCCTGGAGAGCCCCATGGACAGAGGAGCCTGGTGGGCTGCAGTCCGTGGGGTCACAAAGAGTTGGACACGACTCTGCGCAACTAACACTTTCATACTTTCCCACCCAAAGGAAAACCCACCTGTGTGTCTGTGTGATGTCTCTAAGCATACAGGTTCACTGTGTGTGTGTCTCAGTATTTTATCCCCATGATCACTGAAAGGCAGGAGACAGCTCACAGGACAGGACTCCTCCTCCCTTTGATTCATACACCCTCCACTTCCTTGAGCCTCTGTGCTCACACGCCAATGGCGCACTACCTACACCACTTTTCCTTTTCCTTCTCCTCCTCACTGCTTCCGCTTTTTGACCTCCTGTGTCTTGCTTTCTTTGACTTTTCCTCTTTTTCCTCTTTCATGTTTTTTTCCATGTCTCAGGGAAGAGTCAAGATTAACTGACCAGTTCATTTGTTTCTGTGTTTACTGCTGTGTGGAGTTAAAGGAGAATATGTGGAGAGTGGTGTGTGTGGGTGTGTGTGAGAGAGAGAACATCAAAGTGTGAGAACTCATGAGAGTTTTGGTAGGTGGTAAACAAAATATACTATTGGAAATAAACATATATAGCACAGGAAATTCTACTCAATATTCTGTAATAACCTACATGGGAAAAGAATCTGAAAAATAACGAATATATGTATAGGTGTAACTGAATCGCTTTACTGTACACCTGAAACTAACACAACACTATAAATCAAATACACGCCAATATTAAGTAAATATTAAAAAAGAATAAACGTACACAAATTTAATCATCCTGAAAGTTGTATTCTGAAAGTCTTAAAAGCATGCTTTGTTAACCAGATTTGGAATACTATTTTTGATACGATGAATGAATGTAGTGACCCAAGAGTATTAAGTTGAAATGCAATTATAAGTAAAATGGAGTAAATTAAAAAAAAGAAATTAGAACAAAATACCCTAGCTGGGGATAATTCTGCTTCTTGAAGATGCTTATAGAATTCGTATGGGGAAATGACATTCCCTGTCTTCTTTACTTGCAGAGATTGGTGGGGAAGCATGATATGTCTTAAGAGTTAGTTCTTGTTGTTCAGTCACTCAGTCTTGTCTGACTCTCTGCTAACCCCATGGACTGCAGCACTCCACGCTTCCCTGTCCTTCACTATCTCCCGAGTTAGTGATGTCATCCAACTGTCTCATCCTCTGTCATCCCCTTCTCCTGCCTTCAATCTTTTGCAGCATCAGGGTCTTTTCCAATGAGTCAGCTCTTCCCATCAGGTAACCAAAGTATGGGAGTTTCAGCATCAGTCATTCCAGTGAATATTCAGAGTTGATTCCCTTTAGGATGGACTGGTTTGATCTCCTTGCAGTCCAAGGGACTCTGAAGAGTCTTCTCCAGCACCACAATTTGAAAACATTAATTTTTTGGTGCTCAGCCTTCTTTATGGTCCAACTGTCACATCTGTAAATGAGCAAAAACCAATTTTATTTCCTAGAACATCCTAGATGAGTTTGGGGCCAGGCTAAGGTGGACCAGAGCCTCTGAAGCAGGGCTGGGGGTTGGACGGCTGCATCATTTAGCATAAGAAACATATTCACAGGAGGAGGAGGAAATTGAGGCTAGACCCAGAGGAGGAGGAAGTGAGAAACAGGGGAGTGGCTGCAGCACAAAACAGAGACAGCCAGTGAGAGGCGTCCTGAGGCGGCGTCAGCCAGTGAGAGGCGTCCTGAGGCGGCGTCAGCCAGTGAGAGGCGTCCTGAGGCGGCGTCAGCCAGTGAGAGGCGTCCTGAGGCGGCGTCAGCCAGTGAGAGGCGTCCTGAGGCGGCGTCAGCCAGTGAGAGGCGTCCTGAGGCGGCGTCAGCCAGAGAGAGGCGTCCTGAGGCGGCGTCAGCCAGTGAGAGGCGTCCTGAGGTGACGTCAGCCAGTGGAATGTTCATGCAAGCACATGCTCCATTGGCCACTATGATATCTGGTAATGAAACTATCTTGTTTCATTCTTTAACCTCCAGCCTGTTTAACCTCAAACTTCCTTTTGCAATCAATCCATCTTACTGATTGTATAGAACCGACTTTGGATGACACTGTCTGGAGAAAGGCGAGGCAAGTGGGAGGAGAAAACCCTCACGTGAGACGTAAATACTTGAGCAAGAGCAGGAACTTCTTTAGAACATCCATTCCTTTACAACACCACCGATCTTAGGAGAGAGGTCCACAAGTTACGGAATGGAGGCAATTTGTATACTCACCGAAATGTCCTCATGAAGTTGAATGATCTTGAAGATCTTGGAGTGTAAGGCGTTACACACACACACACACACACACACACACAAACATTCTCACTAGCCAGTCTACATGATCTTGCTGGAGAGTCTTGTTCAGATCAGATCAGATCAGTCACTCAGTCGTGTCTGACTCTTTGTGACCCCATGAATTGCAGCACACCAGGCCTCCCTGTCCATCACCAACTCCCGGAGTTCCCTGAGACTCACGTCCATCGAGTCAGTGATGCCATCCAGCCATCTCATCCTCTGTCGTCCCCTTCTCCCCCTGCCCCCAATCCCTCCCAGCATCAGAGTCTTTTCCAATGAGTCAACTCTTTGCATGAGGTGGCCAAAGTACTGGAGTTTCAGCTTTAGTATCATTCCTTCCAAAGAAATCCCAGGGCTGATCTCCTTCAGAATGGACTGGTTGGATCTCCTTGCAGTCCAAGGGACTCTCAGAGTCTTCTCCAACACCACAGTTCAAAAGCATCAATTCTTTGGTGCTCAGCCTTCTTCACAGTCCAACTCTCACATCCATACATGACCATAGGAAAAACCATAGCCTTGACTAGACGGACCTTTCTTGGCAAAGTAATGTCTCTGCTTCTGAATATGCTATCTAGGTTGGTCATAACTTTTCTTCCAAGGAGTAAGTGTCTTTTAATTTCATGGCTGCAGTCACCATCTGCACTGATTTTGGAGCCCAAAAAAAGTCTGACACTGTTTCCACTGTTTACCCGTCTATTTCCCATGAAGTGATGGGACCAGATGCCATGATCTTCGTTTTCTGAATGTTGAGCTTTAAGCCCACTTTTTCACTCTCCACTTTGACTTTCATCAAGAGGCTTTTGAGTTCCTCTTCACTTTCTGCCATAAGGGTAGTGTCATCTGCATATCTGAGGTTATTGATATTTCTCCCAGCAATCTTGATTCCAGCTTGTATTTCTTCCAGCCCAGCGTTTCTCATGATGTACTCTGCATATAAGTTAAATAAGCAGGGTGACAATATACAGCCTTGACGAACTCCTTTTCCTATTTGGAACCAGTCTGTTGTTCCATGTCCAGTTCTAACTGTTGCTTCCTGACCTGCATATAAGTTTCTCAAGAGGCAGGTCAGGTGTTCTGGTATTCCCATCTCTTGAAGAATTTTCCACAGTTTATTGTGATCCACACAGTCAAAGGCTTTGGCATAGTCAATAAAGCAGAAATAGATGTTTTTCTGGAACTCTCTTGCTTTTTCCATGATCCAGCGGATGTTGGCAATTTGATCTCTGGTTCCTCTGCCTTTTCTAAAACCAGCTTGAACATCTGGAAGTTCACGGTTCACATATTGCTGAAGCCTGGCTTGGAGAATTTTGGCATTACTTTACTAGCGTGTGAGATGGGTGCAATTGTTTGAGCATTCTTTGGCATTGCCTTTGTTTGGGATTGGAATGAAAATTGACCTTTTCCAGTCCTGTGGCCACTGCTGAGTTTTCAAATTTGCTGGCATATTGAGTGCAGCACTTTCACAGCATCATCTTTCAGGATTTGGAATAGCTCAACTGGAATTCCATCACCTCCACTAGCTTTGTTCGTAGTGATGCTTTCTAAGGCCCACTTGACTTCACATTCCAGGATGTCTGGCTCTAGGTGAGTGATCACACCATCGTGATTATCTGGGTCGTGAAGATCTTTTTTGTACAGTTCTTCTGTGTATTCTTGCCATCTCTTCTTAATATCTTCTGCTTCTGTTAGGTCCATACCATTTCTGTCCTTTATCGAGCTCATCTTTGCATGAAATGTTCTGATTCTGATTTTCTTGAAGAGATCCTAGTCTTTCCCATTCTGTTGTTTTCCTCTATTTCTTTGCATTGATTGCTGAAGAAGGCTTTCTTATCTCTTCTTGCTATTCTTTGGAACTCTGCATTCAGATGCTTATATCTTTCCTTTTCTCCTTTGCTTTTCACTTCTCTTCTTTTCACAGCTATTTGTAAGGCCTCCCCAGACAGCCATTTTGCTTTTTTGCATTTCTTTTCCCTGGGGATGGTCTTGATCCCTGTCTCCTGTACAATGTCACGAACCTCATTCCATAGTTCATCAGGCACTCTATCTATCAGATCTAGGCCCTTAAATCTATTTCTCACTTCCACTGTATAATCATAAGGGATTTGATTTAGGTCATACCTGAGTGGTCTAGTGGTTTTTCCTACTTTCTTCAATTTAAGTCTGAATTTGGCAATAAGGAGCTCATGGTCTGAGCCACAGTCAGCTCCTGGTCTTGTTTTTGCTGACTGTATAGAGCTTCTCCATTTTTGGCTGCAAAGAATATAATCAATCTGATTTCTGTGTTGACCATCTGGTGATGTCCATGTATAGAGCCTTCTTTTGTGTTGTTGGAAGAGGGTGTTTGTTATGACCAGTGCATTTTCTTGGCAAAACTCCATCAGTCTTTGCCCTGCTTCATTTCGTATTCCAAGGCCAGATTTGCCTGTTACTCCAGGTGTTTCTTGACTTCCTACTTTTGCATTCCAGTCCCCTATAATGAAAAGGACATCTTTTTTGGGTGTCAGTTCTAAAAGATCTTGTAGATCTTCATAGAACCGTTCAACTTCAGCTTCTTCAGCATTACTGGTTGGGGCATAGACTTGGATTACTGTGATATTGAATGGTTTGCCTTGGAAACGAATAGAGATCATTCTGTCGTTTTTGAGATTGCATCCGTGTACTGCATTTCGGACTCTTTTGTTGACCATGATGGCCACTCCATTTTTTCTGAGGGATTCCTGTCCGCAGTAGTAGATATAATGGTCATCTGAGTTAAATGCACCCATTCCAGTCCATTTTAGTTTGGTGATTCCTAGAATGTCGACATTCACTCTTGCCATCTCATATTTGACCACTTCCAATTTGCCTTGATTCACAGACCTGACATTCCAGGTTCCTATGCAATATTGCTCTTTACAATATTGGACCTTGCTTCTATCACCAGTCACATCCACAGCTGGGTATTGTTTTTGCTTTGGCTCCATCCCTTCATTCTTTCTGGAGTTATTTCTCCATTGATCTCTAGTAGCATATTGGGCACCTACTGACCTGGGGAGTTTCTCTTACAGTATCCTATCATTTTGCCTTTTCATACTGTTCATGGGGTTCTCAAGGCAAGAATACGGAAATGGTTTGCCATTCCCTTTCCAGTGGACCACATTCTGTCAGATCTCTCCACCATGATCCACCCGTCTTGGGTTGCCCCCCAGGCATGGCTTAGTTTCATTGAGTTAGACAAGGCTGTGGTCCTAGTATGATTAGATTGACTAGTTTTCTATGAGTATGGTTTCAGTGTGTTTGCCCTCTGATGCCCTCTTGCAACACCTACCGTCTTACTTGGGTTTCTCTTACCTTGGGCGTGGGGTATCTCTTCACCGCTGCTCCAGCAAAGCGCAGCCATTGCCCCTTACCGTGGACGAGGGGTATCTCCTCACCGCCGCCCTTCTGACATTCAATGTGGGATAGCTCCTCTAGGCCCTCCTGCGCCTGCGCAGCCATGGCTCCTTGGATGTGGGGTTGGTCCTCCCGGCCACCGCCCCTGGCCTCGGGCGTGGGGTTGCTCCTCCTGGCTGCCGCTCCTGGCCTCAGGCTTAGGGGCGTGGGGTAGCTCCTCCCGCCCGCTGCCCCTGGCCGCAGCTGCGGCGGGCGCCCCAAAGCACAGCCGAGAGGAGCCACCCCACGTCCGAGGTCAGGGGCAGAAGCCGGGAGGACCCCATGCCCGAAGGGTGGCGGCCAAGAGGAGTTACCCCACGTCCGAGGTCAGGGGCGGCAGCCGAGAGTACCAGACTGCGACAGCACAGGAACGGCCAAGAGGAGCTACCCCGCGTCCGAGGTCAGGGGGCACGGCCGAGAGGAGTTACCCCGCGTCCGAGGTCAGGGGCAGCGGCCGGGAGAGTCTTGTTAACTCTTGTCAAATAAGTTAATTCCCGCTAGTACTCAACAGAAATGCTGTTCTACCTGAGGTCGCAGATTTGACAGGCAGCTCAGTAGAACATTAGGGGCCACTAACAGAGGCTGCCCCCAGTGACTGCAGATTCAGGCTTGTATTTATCTGTACAGAATGTTTTCTTCGTCCCTGGCATCTTTGGAGGGTGTGTCTCTTTCCATTTGATTCTTGTGGCAGTTGTCACTGCTTTGGACTCCATGTCTTGACTTGCAGCTGGGTGTCCCCAAAGTAAATTTAATCACAATATCCCTCAAATGCTCTCCAAACCTGGTCAAGTTACTCTTATTCCTGTCAACAAACAAGAGCCAAGAGGTTAAATTGTTTAGATTTCCTTATATAACTTTCTCCTATTATAGGGGAAAAGGTACAGATAAGCCACTCTCAGGGGCTTCCCAGGTTACGTAGTAGTAAAGAATCCACCTGCCAATGCAGGAGACACAAGAGACGTGGGTTCGATATCTGGGTCAGGAAGATCCCCTGGTGGAGGGCATGGCAACCCATCCCATGGACAGAGGAGCCTGGAGGGCTGCAGTCCATGGGATCGCAGAGTCGGACGTGACTGAAGTGACTGAGCACACACTTAAGCCACTCTCAGAGCCCTCTGCCAGCTCTCCGGTTCCTCAGTGGGCACGTCCCTGTATCTCACAGGGGAGGGAAATGCTGCATTCACTTCATGGACCCCACTTGAGCGTCTTTGCCTTCACTCTGTCCCACACGGTTCGCTCACCTCTTCTTCGAGAGTACTCATGTTTCTACCACCTTTGAAACTGAAAAGTGAAAACAGCAAAATTCTCTTGTTCGTCATGACCCAATAGGAGATAGGGGTGAGCTGAGCTCTCTGCGAGGTGCTGAATGGATGAAAAGGACCCCAAACATATGGAAAATATGGAGAATGGGGTCTAAGTCATAAAAATAAAAATAAAATAAATAAAATAAATTGGGAATGCCAGTTTCTGGTAATGATTTGTTTTCACAGTAACTGAGAACTCCCTTAAACCTGCGATTAATCACACATTTATGGTGAGGGTAAGCTGGCAGAATTAGGGGGCTTGGGTTATTAGTGCAGCTGCTTTCCATTGATGAGATCTGAGTTCAAATCTCAACCCCGTGTTACAAATGAAAATGTCATTTTGAAAGTTAATTAGCTCCACGCAATAAATACTGGCTACTTGATTGATGTACCTGAAAAATCACTACCCGGAAAAAAAAAAATTATATATATGGCCCGTTAGGAGAGTCAAGCCAGTCAAAAAGTCAGACATTATTTAAACAATTTGCTTTTCTTAATAGTCCAACCACCTGCAAGTAAATAGAATTTATTAAAAGAAGGTGGGGTTTCTAGGAGTCAGAGTATGTGAAAGAAAGTCTGCAGGTATTAAGAACTGTAGAATTTTAGAACTAGGAAAAAAATCTTTAAAAGCTATCTAATCTAATCCTTGTGTGTGTGTGTTTTTTTTTTTTTAAATAGAGGAGGGAATAGAAACTTGGGAGGTTAAGGGACTTGCTTAAGCTGAGCAGTTAACTGGTGGAGAGAGTGGGACTGGATGCCAGGTGTCTTGTTCATCACACATGTTCTCTGAATTATTCCCAGGGACTCAGCCCCGTTCTCCTTTCACTTAGCTTTTCCCCATGATTTGGGCATGGGTCTTATTTTTTAGTATATTTTCTGCTTCAGAAGATTCTTCTTCTATGAAGACAACTCAAACCTTATTAATACTTTTAAAAAGAATTTTTATTGGAGTACAATTGTTTGGGGCTTCCCAGGTGGCTCAGTCATAAGGAATTCACTTGCCAGTGCAGGAGATGCAAGAGACGTGTGTTCGATCCCTGAGTCAGAGGAATCTGCTCGAGAAGGAAATGGCAACCTGCTCCAGTATTCTTGCCTGGAAAATTCCATGGACAGAGTAGCCTGGTGGGCTACAGTCTGTGGGATTGCAATCAGGTGGACATGACTGAGTGACTGAGCACACACGTACACACACACACACACAGCTGCTTTACCATGTCGTGTTATTTTCTGCTGCAGAAAGACGTGAATCAGCCGTATGTATGCCTATATGCCTTCTTTTTCAGCTTTTCTTCCCATTTAGGTCAACACAGAGCCTTGAGAGTTGAGCTCCCTGTGCTATCCAATAGGTTCTCATACTTTTTTAAAAAATGAAAATGCTTTTATCAATGTAGTCATCCCTCTCCTTACAGGTAGAGAAAAACCAGCTGTCCACCAACTGTGATCCCTTTACGTGAGACATCCTGGAATTGAATCCAGAGTGAATTGGACCCAAAGTAGATAAGTGTGAGGTATTATACTTACTAAGAGCGCAGACAGCAGTTCTGTCTGAACCAGTATGACGTAAAGTTTTGTCTGAGCCGGTGACATGCAAATAAGTCATGAAGTCTTAGTTACTTTGTGTACATGTTTATAATTTAAGCTGCTCCTAATTCTTGAAATAATGACGTTCATGGGGCATTTCATTCGGTGGCAGTATGACTTGACTAAGCCTGTTACAGACCATTCTGGTGAGAACTCAGGGAGAAAAGAGGAGAGGCACAGAGGCAGCCTCTGCCGTCTTGGAATACATTACGACGAACAAGGAGAGGGCAGAGGCGAGGACACTGTGACGGCTACTCTGCAGACTCCCTTGGTGGTCCGGTGGCTCAGACTCTGCGCTCCCAGTGCAGATCCGGTTGCGGGGCAGGGAACTGGATCCTGCAGGGTTCAGCCAAGATCGAAGATCCCACGTGCATAACTACGATGCAGCACAGCAAATAAATAAATATAATTTACAAAAGGCCGTTCTGGTGAAATCTGAAATTCAAATGAGGAACATGTCGTTGGAAACTGGAGGAGAGACATGACATGGTGGCAGGGACCCAGTGCTGACCCCAGAAGCCAAGCAGTAGTCACACTCAGTAATATTTGTCATATGAATGAGTCCAGAATTAAATAAGTGAATGACTTCTAAACTCAACAGGATGTGTCTTTCATATATTGATTCAGAAGAGAGAAAACTAGGTGACGAAAAGACAGATTACCAGTGATGTCACCTTTCTCCCAGTTGTTACTGTCAGTGTATCTAGAACAATTATTAACCCTGTGTATTTATTTAAAACTCTATTTTCTTTGAACCTGTTGTTTATTTTTTCTTTTTTTGATTGTGAGTCATTTTTATGTAGATCATCATGTTAATTATCATGTTATCCAGAAAAAAAAACACATACTTTTCTTTCTTTTTAACTAATACATTCTCACCTGTCCTTCACCCTAATTTATTTCCTTATAGGCCAGATTCTACTGAGTTAGTTAAAAAAGTTCCTTCGGGTTTTTCCATAACATATTATGGGAAAACTCAAATGAACTTTTTAGCCAGCCCAAGGTTATAGAGAACTTTAGGAGATTTGGTATTCATCAGTTCTTTAAATTGATCATTTTTAAGATTCTTCTTAAAAAGTGATTTCAGTTCCAATGAATACTGACTGAGAACCATATTCCAGGTTCTATGCTGGACATTTTCACTCACAACGTATAATTTAAGTTATTGGGTTGTTAACTTTTTGTGTGAGGTGTTTGCTTTAACTGGGCAGAACTTTTTTCTTATATAAAAAACAAACAAAAAAAAACCAAACACCTCCCCCAGTTTCTGCCTGTGGGAACTAGACATGACAGTGAGATAATTTTCTTCCTTCAGGGGTTGCTAGCAACAGCAGCAACTTTGAAAAATGCACCAAAAAACTCGTTTCAGGCGCAGTTAGGAGATTTGGGCAATACCAGACGTCTGTCTTTTGAAAGAAATAAGGCTCTGCTTAAAAGAAACTGGGCAGATGGTTCCAATGGAAATTCAAAGTAAACTCGAAGTACTTGGAACTGTCTGTTTCTACACCATTAATGCTTTCTCATATCAGACAAATTGTCTTGATAACTTGTTTCCCTGATTCAAATTCTTTATCAAGACATATTTCCTGAGCAATTTCTCTCTGCCCAGTTTGGTCCCAGAGTGTTAAGCATCATCAGGCCCACGAGCTTAGAAATTATCCTGCCCAGACTTGAGTGCATCTCAGAAATACTCAGTCCTCGCCATTCTGGGGCCACTGTGTTTCTTGAGACCTTAGTTATTCACCCCCACCCCCCACTCCGGGATTATTATAATTGCCTCTATTGTTCCTTAACTGCCTGAAGTCCTACCCCTTTTCCTGTTACCCCTTTCAATTTGTTTTCTGTGTTGCCTGAGTAATGTTTCTTAAATGCATGCCTAAGCATGTCATTCCCTGCTTAAAATCCTTCAATTACACTCAATTGCGTTGATAATATAACCCAAAGTTTTGAGCAACAGCCTCTTTAAACCCTTTCTGGAATAAGGTGGGGGATATACATACAAATACTTCCCAGGTGGCTCAGTGGTAAAAAACCTGCCTGCAATGAAGGAGACCCGAGTTCAGTGCCTGGGTCAGGAAGGTCCCCCTGGGGTGGAAATGGCAACCCACTCCAGTCTTCTTGTCTGGAGAATGCCATGGACAGAGGAGCCTGTGGGGCTACAGTCCATGGGGTCGCAAGAAGTCCGACACAACTGAAGCGACTTAGCAGGCACGCACATCAGCATGGATGTCTGTTTCCGTGAATTCCTTAGTGTGGCGTGTAAGGAGGACCCTGGGGCCTGGCCGCTGCCTCTCTGGCCTTCGTCCCTGCCCGTCTCACCCTCTACGCACTCCAGGCTCTGCTCAGCTACCCACGCCTTGCCTGCACTTTACTCTTGCCCCCTCTGCAGAGAATCCCCTCTCCCCTGGACCTACCCAACCCCTCCTCTTCCAAGCCTTCGCTCAGATGTAACCTGCCCTGGGAAGCCTTCCCTGGAGTAGGTGTGGGACCCTCTTCCAGATTCATCTAGCATTCTATCTTGGTTCTTATTCAGTTGGTAAGTTGTTTCTGACTCTTTGCGACCCCATGGACTGCAGCACACCAGGCCTCCCTGTGCACTATCTTCCAAAGCTTGATCTAACTCATGTCCATTGAGTTGGTGATGCCATCCAACCATCTCATCCTATGTCATCCCCTTCTCCTCCCACCCTCAATCTTTCCCAGCATCAGGATCTTTTCAAATGAGTCAGCTCTTCACATCAGGTGGCCAAAGTACTCGAGTTTCAGCTTCAACATCAGTCCTTCCAATGAACACCCAGGACTGATCTCCTTTAGGATGGACTGGTTGGATCTCCTTGCAGTCCAAGGGACTCTCAAGAGTCTTCTCCAACACCAGTTTGAAAGCATCAGTTCATCAGCGCTGATCCTTCTTCATGAGCATTTCTGAATCACTTCTTCCACGTTATTCTTGCCAGACTGGGAATTCATTGAGAGTAAAACCAAGCATCTGTAGTCATCCCAGTTCAGGTGTAGAGCTGTCTCATTTATTGGTTTGGAAATGACACATCGCTTTTTCCACCCTGAGGCTCTTCTGCCATAGATCATGCATTGTTTATCATAGACTCCTAGATGAAACCAGGGAGATCTGTCGAGCCCAATCCAGACTTCCTGGATGGGAACACTTTCTCTAACCACTGGGCTGGTAATCATCCAGTATCTGCCTGACACCATGGGCTAAAGCCATGTGTTTTCCTGTTCTTCGGGGACTATGACTATTTACTGACTTTACTCAGTCATTTCCTGAAAATATCAATGGTTAAGGGAAGGGTCATTTTGGGCTTTTGTTCCTCTAGAACAGGGATCCTCAACCCCCCCCCCCCGGATCTAATGCCTGAGGATCTGAGCTGTAGTTGATATGATAATAATAGAAATAAACTACAGTGAGTGTAGTGTGCTTGATCATTCTGAAACCTCCCGCCACTCAGTCTGTGGAAAAATTATCTTCCACGAAACTGGCCCCTGGTGCCAAAAAGTTTGGGGACTGCTGCTCTAGAAGGACAGGCGATGGGACCATCCCGTGCGGCAGGGTAATTTGCATCACTGTAGGATAGGTAAGCTAGGCCTTGTGGTGTGTGGATGCTCAGTCCTTTCAGTCAGGTCTGACTCTTTGCGACTCTATGGGCTGCAGCCTGCCAGGCTCCTCTGTCCATCGGATTCTCCAGGCAAGAACACTGGAGTGGGTGCCGTGCCCTCCTCCAGGGCGTCTTCCTGACCCAGAGAAAGAACTCCAGTCTCTGTCTCTCGCACCCCTCTAGTGCCACCTGGGAAGCCCAAACCAGGCCTTGGACAACTGCTTGTTCCCCATTTAGTTTTCTTTATGAGCATCTCTTCCCAAGGTCTTCAGAGCCTGACCTCCCCGTTTCCTTATTCCTGCTTGTCTTCCTTCCACTTGGTTGGTGCATTGGTTTATATTTTCACCTTCTCATGTATAAAGCCTTAGGACCTCTGTTGCCTTGGAAACATTTAGAACGGGAAAGTTCACTATAAGTGGTTGATGACTAATGATGATTTAATTATCTGTCGACATACTCTTTGCATGGCAGTATATTCTGCTTTGACCCATAGAAGTAAACCTGCACTGATGGAATTTCTGAATCAGAAATAGACTTGTGGGGATTTTTATGGGTGTTGAGGCTGAAGTTGTTCTCAGCATCCTTCTAAAAACGCCATCTATTTTTTTTTTTTCATCTATTCTCCGTTACATTGATTTTATAACACAGTAGAAACAATTCAGATTAGAGTATTGGGTAGAGCAAGTGCAGGCCTGATTCGAACTGGTGGCCACAGTCAGGGGATCTAATCGGCTGGAGGAAGTGGGACAGAAGCAATTTGGGTCCTGGGCAGTTGGGGAAGTGCTCCCGGAGGGCCCTCCCAGGATCCAGCGGCGCCTTCAGTGCTCAGGACTTGCTCAGGGAAAAGGAGCTGCGGACAGTTGGGAAGCCAGTGAAGGTCTCCGAGGAGGTTCTGCGTTTCAGAGACCTGTTGATTCAGACGATAAAACGCATCCTCAGGACAATTTAAAATTTTTGCTTTTATCAGATGTTTTGCTGTCTGCTCCTTCCATTCTCAAGAATTCCTCGCTGCAGCTAGCTGTGGTGTGATTTTCCACACTGATATGAGCTCTGGCAGAGTCTCCCCTCTGCTTCTTTCTTGGCTGCCAAGACCCTGGAGGCTCAGCTCCATCCATTGTCTTTCTTCCCTGCAATGCTTGAGGGAGAGGCTTCGTAGAAGTTTTATGATGAGGTTGGGACAGCAAGACTCATTCCTGGGCCTTTGTTTCAGCTTGAAATACACCACAAATTAATTGGGCTGATGCAGCTAATTAAGATAGTCCCTTGGGTTGTGTGCCTGCCTTCTGAAAAATTTCTTGAAGTTGCCAGATCTAGGCTTCGTGTATTGAAATGTTAATGATCCATGGCCTTAAGAAAAAAACCTTTCCTTTAAATGGAATTCATAGCTAAAGAAAATGTTTAGACTTATTAGCACTCAGGCTGCAGCTTCACATACCATTTTCAAAAATAGCACATCATTTCCTATAACAGATGTCTCAAGTAATTTGATACCAAACTTGCTGCAGACTCCTACTGTTATAATGACAATGATTTTTGCTCTCCGTCCTTAAGTGATCTTGCAGCAGAGAGAGAGATTCTGGGATATTTTCTCTATCTGCAATCAAAAGAGAGTCAACTTTGAGTAGAAACAAATGGTTTCAGCAAACAGCAGTAACTTGCAATCAGAGTCTTTTAGAAAAGAAGATGCCAATAAATAGAGTAATCAGAGGCCTTTGGCATTCTGTGCTGGTGGTTAAGATTCTTTAGCATGACCATGTTTGTGCTTTGTTATTCAGTAGCTAAGTCGTGTCCAATTCTTTGCGACCCCATAAACTGAAGCACGCCAGGCTTCCCTGTCCTTCACTATCTCCTGGAGTTTGCTCAAACTCATGTCCAATGAGTCAGTGATGCCATCCAACCATCTCATCCTCTGTTACCCACTTCTCCTCCTACTCTCAATCTTTCCTATCATCAGGATCTTTTCCAGTGAGTTGGGTCTTCGCATCAGATGGCCAAAGTATTGGAGCCTTCAGCATCAGTCCTTCCAATGAATATTCAAAGTTGATTTCCTTTAGGATTGACTGGTTTGATCTCCTTGCTCCAAGGGACTCCAAGGGACTCTCGAGAGTCTTCTCCAGAACCAGAGCTCAAAAGGGACAATTCTTCAGCAGTCAGCCTTCTTTATGATCCATCTCTCACGTCCGTACACGACTACTGGAAAGCCATAGCTTTGATTATATGGACCTTTGTCGTCAAAGTGACGTCTCTCATTTTTAATACACTGTCTAGGTTTGTCATTGCTTTTCTTCCAAGGAGCAAGCATGTTCTAATTTCATGGCTGCAGTCACCATCCATAGTGATTTTGGAGCCCAAGAAAATGGTCTCTGAATCCTGATCTCTGTCTTTTCAGATCACGGAGGCCACTGTGTTCCTGTGTTTCCCCCTCCCCAAACCATAATCAGAAACTGCGTGTAGGCAGAAAGCCAGAGTGAGCCAAGTCTCACCTCATTTGTTTCTCTTCCTGTAGGGATGAAGTTCTGTAACATGTGTTTCCCAGTGTCTGAAGACCATCATTTCACACATTTTGCCCAGTTTTCTAGTTGTTTATTGTAGAAGTCTAGTCTGGTACTAGTGAATCCTCCCTTGATGACCTCAGGCAGAAACTTTACCAGTTACTTGGAAATAAACAAGACCACCACCACCAAAAAAAGATAGAAAAATAAAAGATTAAGGGATTTTTAAAAATATAGTAAAATACACATTGTTATTGTGTTGTTGTTTAGTCACTAAGTCATGTCTGATTCTTTAAGAGCCCGCGGACTGCAGGACACCAGGCTCCCCTGTTCATGGGATTCTCCAGGCAGGAATACTGGAGTGGGTTGCCATTTCCTTCTCCAGGGGATTTTCCCAACCCAGGGATTGAACTTGTGTCTCCTGTTTGGCAGACAGATTCTTTACCACCTGGGCCACCTGTAGCCCAAATGTAGCATTGCTGCTGCTGCTGCTGCCAAGTCGCTTCAGTCGTGTCCGACTCTGTGCAACCCCATGCACTGCAGCCCAACAGGCTCCCCCGTCCCCGGGATTCTCCAGGCAGGAACACTGGAGTGGGTTGCCATTTCCTTCTCCAATGCAGGAAAGTGAAAAGTGAAAGTGAAGTCGCTCAGTCGTTCCCGACTCTTAGCGACCCCATGGACTGCAGCCCACCAGGCTCCTCCATCCATGGGATTTTCCAGGCAAGAGTACTGGAGTGGGGTGCCACTGCCTTCTCCGAATGTAGCATTATGATACTCTAAAGATATTCTGAAGATATTTGGCCAAAGAATGACTGAAAGTTTTATACTTATTTTTCTCACATTAGAAGAAATTATTCCTATCCTACTGAAAGAATGACTGGTTCATCATTGATCTCCCAATGTATTTTAGTTTCATGGCTACTTACAAATATTAACAACAACAACACAGGAATCAGACAAATGTCATGATTCCCTGGTTGCGCATGGTGCGTCTCCTTCCTTCAAGTGTCTTTTCGTCTTTTTCACTTTCCCTGCAGGCTTGCCTCTACTGAATGCAGAAGTTGCAGAATCAATAAGAACCAGGTGTTTCATCATGAGAAAACTTTTTTTGTTAGTTGATCATAAGATAATAACTATGATAAGTGATTTATCTTATTTAATACTCATAAAACCACTGAGATGTAAGTATAATCTTGTGACCTTGAAAAACTTATTTAATCATTTTAAGTCTTAGCCTCCAGATCAGTAGAATGAGATAATAAACAGATAAACAGTGGTGTGAACCTAGGCCAGCAGATTTCAGAATGCAGTTAGTGTGCAGTTTAGGAAGAATTCACTTGAACTTCTGGCTAAACACTGTTTGAACGTGGTTTGAATAGTGTAATACAGCATAGATGTACTTCTTTTAAAATACCTCATGTGGCAGTAAAATAATTTCAATGAACGTTTGAGGTTAAAAAGGTAGGAAAGAGAACACAATGCTATGCTACGCTAAGTCACTTCAGTCGTGTCCGACTCTGTGCGACCCCATAGACGGCAGCCCACCAGGCTCCCCCGTCCCTGGGATTCTCCAGGCAAGAGCACTGGAGTGGGTTGCCATTTCCTTCTCCAATGCATGCAAGTGAAAAGTGAAAGTGAAGTTGCTCAGTCGTGTCCGACTCTTCGCGACCCCATGGACAGCAGCCCACCAGGCTCCTCCATCCATGGGATTTTCCAGGCAACAGTACTGGAGTGGGGTGCCATTGCCTTCTCCTAGAGAACACAATGTACTGGAAATAATTAGGGATTGTTAGAGGTTAGATAATGAGACTTGAATGCTAGTTTGGTGAATGACTTGAGTTGGTAGGGATTTGAAAGTCACATCCCTGTGGATGAAGATATTAATTAAAACTAAGTGAATTTAAAGACTTCCTTGATGGTCCCTTGGCTAAGACTGTGGGCTCCCAGTGTGGGGGTCCTTGGTTCCATCCCTTGGTCAGGGAACTGGATCCTGCCAGCTGAAACTAAAAGCTCAAAGATCCCACACGCTGCAACTATGGACTATGACCCAACTCAGCCGAGGAAATAATTAAAAAAAATAATAAGTTCATTTATACTAATGAAACATAGTAAGTTTCAGGTACTCAGCCCTAAGGAAGGCAGCAGGGAGCACGGGAGCGAAGGCTAAGGTGTGAAAAGTAAAAATTTGCTCCCGACCTTCTATCACCTTATTCCTACCTCTCCCCTAATTGGAAGCAGGGGGTTACTTTCTGGAGAAGACCAAACAGAACTGGGTGCCAAGGGTAGTGGTTACGCTCTGCATGGGAACGTGGGGTAAGGAGTTGCTGGGCCTCTGTTGTGGTGACTGATTCTTAGCAGGTACATCCAGGCAGTAGATTCAGTCTCAGAAAACTGTTGTGATCCGGAGATATTCTGAGGAAAAGAAGTTATCCAATACATATGGTATCACTTACATCTGGAATCTAAACATGGTACAGATGAACCCGTCTATGAAGCAGAAGCAGACTCCTGACGTAGGGAGCACACTGGTGGTGGCCAGGCTGGCTGGGGTAGGGAGGGGTGGAATGAGGGCTTGGGGTTAGCAGACACAGCCTGTCGTATGGGATGGATAAACAACAAGGCCCTACTGTGCGGCACAGGGAAGTATATCCTGTGATGACCATATGGAAAGGAAGAGGTAAAGGAAGGCATATTTACGTATAACTGACTCACTTTGCTGTACAGCAGAAACTAATGTAACATTATAAGAAAAAGAAATCACCCAAGAGATAATACAAGAAAAACATTCTCAGACGCAGGCTTTTGGAGACAGTTTGATCCTCTGGGATCATGCTTAGGCAAGACCAGAGTAGCATTTAGCTCAGGGTCGACTTCACCCTTTCTACTCAACCTGATGACTTGAGAACTATGAGGTTTTCCTTCTGGCTGGTGGGACCTGGGTGAGCTCTAGACAGTGTTCCCTTGCAGGTGTTTTTTCCCTCAGCCTCAGGTAGTGTTCTCAAACGTATGCACTGCACACGTTCCATCTCTGCAGCTCTCAGCTCTGTGCATCTCTGTTCCTGCTAAGACTCTGTCCTGCAAGCTCCAGTTGCCTTGGCCTTTTCAGACAACCATTTCTATCTCCTCCATTCAAGGGGATGGCACCCCACTCCAGTACTCTTGCCTGGAAAATCCCATGGACGGAGGAGCCTGGTAGGCTGCAGTCCATGGGGTCTCGAAGAGTCAGACACGACTGAGTGACTTCACTTTCACTTTTCACTTTCCTGCATTGGAGGAGGAAATGGCAACCCACTCCAGTGTTCTTGCCTGGAGAATCCCAGGGATGGTGGAGCCTGATGGGCTGCCGTCTATGGGGTTGCACAGAGTTGCACACGACTGAAGCGACTTAGCAGCAGCAGCAGCAGCAGCAGCAGCCATTCAAGGGGATGTCTGAGCTCCACCTGGTTTCCCTAAATTCCCTCCGAACAGTCAGTGAGGTAAGCGGTAGGACTCAGCTTGTCAATTCTTTCCTCTCAGGGTTCCTTGTCCCTCATTGGCTGACGTCCAGTGTCTCCAGAACCACCCTCTCTGGGATCTTTGTCCCAATTAAAAAACAAATCCGTTTCTGGTGAGAGGATCAATAGGGTTCCTTTTACTTCCATCTTGGCCAGAGGTAGAACTCACACATGTACAGCTGTGATAAAAATGAAAACTTCATTAAAAAGTCATGACCTCAGCCACCGTTAACAAACTCTAATCTTATCCTGTACGGCTGAAGTTATGACGACAGAGCCGGCACAGTTTTCAAGAGTAACAACTTGGGTCTCTCCCAATCGTTTTAGCTAAAGAACAGTCTCCTCTTTGCTGTTTACAGGCTGCTATTTCTGAGTGACTTGTCATTCTACTTTGAGCGGCTCATATAATGTTGAGGATGTAGGAGACAGGTGTATTCCTCAAGTGGATACAGTACCTGGGGTGCTTTACGGTAAGGGATTTCACACCTCGGATCTGTAGCCTCTTCTATAAAAACTGATGCTGTGTATTTGTTCTCACATTGTGAGGATTAACTAAAATGTTTATAAGAAGACTACTAAAAGCAAAGAGCCTGACTCACAGTAACGCTCAGAAATACTAGTTCACTTATTCTTGTTTTTAAAAAGACTTTTTTTCATAATGTAGACCACTTTTAAAGACTTTATTGAATTTGTTACAGTATTGCTTCTGTCTCACATTTCGGTTTTTTGTCCAGCGAGGCCTGGGGAATCTTAGTTCCCCAACCAAGGATCAAACCTGCGCCCCCTGCATTGGAAGGTGGCGTCTCAACTGCCGGACTGCCAGGGAAGCCCCTAATTAATTCATTCTCTAGTTCTCCAAGTAATTCTAGTGATAGGTCTATTATTGTCTTTTTCCTGGTCTTGTCAAAACCTACTGTCTGTCTGGCTGGCTGACATGTCTTACAATTTCTCGGTGATTTTAGCTGGCTCCTGAAGCGCAGTATACTGCAGAGCTCCGCTGTCTGGTAGCACCCGAGACACATAGCTTGGCACTTGGGCGGGCAGGCCTGCGGCGAGTCTCAGATTCGGGCCAGGGGTGAGGAAGTGGACAGCTTCCTGCCTCTCTCCAGCCGTGGGCCAGCAGCTGGAGACACACATCCGCGGCAGAAGACTGGCTGCTTTAGCAGCTAGTTAACGAGGGGGCTGAGCATGGCATTTGGACAGTTCTGAGAGTGCCCCTCTGCCGCGCGAGGCTGGGTGACATCCTGGCCTGGCTGTCACGTCGTTTACATGCACTTCTCTTGGCTCAGCCTCGGCACGCCGCGTAAATCTACAGCTGCAGAGGCCGAAATCGCATATAAAATTGAAGGATTTATTTTGAGGTATTGAAAGGTTTACAGCCGAAGAAGTTAAAATTCGCCGAATCGGCATTTGGAAGACTCTCCTGTGAGCCTCAGCCCTCTTGGCTCTCGAGGTCCGTTCTCCAAATTCCCGTCTCCACAGGGAGATGAGGAAGCCAGGGGGAAACAGTGACGTGGATGGAATTGTCCAGATTTTACCTACTCTTGGCCTTTGTGGCTTCATATTTCAAGCTAAGTAGCCCCTGAAAGCCGTTATTACGATGCTGGGACCCACATGCAAGAAAAATAAAACAGTAGCTTCATTCTGCTCTGCACATAACTTCAATCCGCACCAGTGATCTGGGGCCCGATTGCATTTTGGACTCCAGAAACTTCTGTCAGTTTTCAGGACACGTTTTTCGGTTCAGTGTTCAGGTTTCAGTGCCGGCGCCCCTGCATCTGTGCAGCCTTGGTGGGCATCATTTGGAAGTGGCCTTAGAGCTTTTCCCATACAATAAATACCTATGTTATCCCTCCGATATTTAACCCAATGTACAACACTTCCTCATATGGAGTCCCTAGATCATCTCTAGGGGCTTCCTAGATTTCTCGCTTATGGTCTGTTTCATTTATTGAGCTATGTGTGCTTTGCTTAGTCGCTCAGTCATGTCCAACTCTGCGACCCCATCGACTGTAGCCTGCCAGGCTCTTCTATCCATGGGATTCTTCAGGCAAGAATACTGGAGTGGGTTGCCATTCCCTCCTCCAGGGAATCTTCCCAACCCTGGGATCAAACCCAGGTCTCTTGCATTACAGGTGGATTCTTTACCAACTGAGCCATCAGGGAAGCTCATTGAGCTAGGAAGGATAACTCTTCAAATCTTAAAACACTTGCTGTTGACTTACCTTTCGAGATTCCCCTGGTGGTCCAGCGGTTAAGACTTCGCCTTCCAATGCATGGGGTGTGCATTTGATCCCTGATTGGGGAAATAAGATCCTGCGAGCTGTGTGGCATGGCCAAAACAACAAACAAACCTGGAGGCTGGCAGATAGACCATCTCAATTAAAAATAATAATAATGAAAATAATGCTTCCTAGGTGGTGCAGTGGTAAAGAATCCACCTGCTGGTGCAGGAGATGCAAGAGATGTGGGTTCAGTCCCTGGACTGGGAAGAGCCCCTGGAGGAGGAAATGGCAGCCCACTCCAGTATCCTCGCCTGGAGAATCCCATGGACAGAGGAGCCTGGCTGGCTATAATCTATAGGGTTGCAAAGAGTCAGACATGACTGAGTATGCACAGAACAGACCCAATGAAAATAAATGTGTATGTGAAATGCCATTAAGAGAGAAGGCTGAAAGGTAGTGTGGCATATTGGTAAGACTAGTAAAGAGAAACCGGAAGTTTTCAAATCTGGTACTGGTCCATTGAGTTTTCCTTCCATCTGAAGCAGGGGTGTGGTGGGCAGGAAGGGAAATACAGTACTTGTTTTAATCATTTCATCTGTGATGGGAGAAATATCCACTGTGTTTATGGATGACACATACTTTATCTTCCAGGGGTTTTGTGGGAAATGAGTGAGGTGCTACACATAGCCATGGAAGCTGTAACGACTTAAAAAAATATCCGGAATAATGCCTAATTGGAATGTCAGTTCAATTAATTGGCCGTTGCTGCTCTTTTGAGTTTCTATGTGCCTCCCCCCATCACTCTATCATCCCCTTTTCCTTTTCTCCAACCCTCTCTCAATCCAGAAGGCAAGATGGTGTCCTTCCATGAAGGCTATTAGAGTTCCATTAGCTGGAACAGTCAGGTATCTGTATCTGCAGATTCAGGACCTGTGATGGGGGCACTGACCATGTTATGTGATGGACTTGAGCATCCCTGGACTTTGCTATCTGCAGCTGGGAGGTGGCAAGGTGGTCCCAGAAGCAATCCCTGCCCACCCCAAGGGACGAAGGTGCCATCTTTCTTATATGTTTCTGTAGCCATTGCAGTGCTTCTTGTACTCAGAATTACAGAAATAATTCTGTTTCTCTGAGTAAAGAAGTGGCAGCAGGACTTAACAAGTGGATACAGTCTTTAATCTAAAATAAGACTAAAACTGGGCCCTGACTTCCCCCTCTTCTGGTGGTCTCTTCTGGGAAGTATGTTAGTTGCTCTATCATATTCCACTCTTTGTCACTCAATGGACTATAGCTTGCCAGGCTTCTCTGTCCGTGGGATTTCCCAGGCAAGAATACTGGGGTGGGTTGCCATTCCCTGCTCCAGGGGATCTTTCTGACCCAGGGATTGAACCTGCGTCCCCTGCACTGCAGGCGGATTCTTTGCCCTCTGAGTCACAGGAATTGGCTCCCTTTTTAGCTGAAATGCAACTCTTTGTGCTCCTCTGCAGAGCCTGCCGTCCTTTAGCTGTGTCATCGTGAATAAGTCAGGGGATCCCTCTCAACATTTTGTAAGCACACCTGTGTCTGAACTCTACAAGGGCCTGGTGTTTTGTGAAATCGCCTTTATCCTGGGAGCAGAGAAATCTTTTTTACTTCTCTCTGCCCGATGCCAGTTCCAACAGCTGTAACTATTTCATTTTTAATTTGCTCTTTGCAGCCTTGTCTCTGCTTAATCCATTAAGACAACTTTGAATGTTCCCGGCTCATATATTTATAAAGGAGAGGGAGGAAAAAATGAAGGGAAAAGACTTTGAATAATGGTATCTAAATTGTAGCCAAATGTACTCAGAACCCTCCTAGGTTAAATTGCAAATAATTTTCTTTCAAACATCACAAACACTCTCCCTAACTTAACTCAACACATTGGACCGAGAGGTCTCATTGCGATCGGAAACAGGACTCATTCTCTTTTTACTCTCAGTCGGTCCCTCTTTCTCTCTCTCCTCCCTCTTGCTTTCCTTATGTAAAGGTTCTTCTGGTTCTGTTTTAGCTGCATTATCTCTAAGTTTCCTCCCTGGAGTTCCCATGAATAATTTGCCTGTCTCTTGAGAGAGCGCGGTTGGAGACCAACCCTATCCTCCTGGTGCAGGGAGATGGGAGGAAGGCTGCTTTAAATCAATCAGTTGACACTAATCTAAGGTCTAATTAGCTCTGGGTGGGCGTGTGCTTTGATTATAGGAAGTGCCTCAGGCAGTGGCTGGCATCTCAAGGGCTGCTCCCCATGTATCAATCATCCTTTGACAAGGAGATCTAGAAGGAAAAAAAAAAAATGAGGAAGGGGGTGCGGTGGGGGCACTTTTCTCTCCATCATCTGTTGATTATCTGTTTCCAATGATCCAAACCAATGCGCTTTGAAGCTCATGGTTTGCTGTTAGCAATGAGCACCCTCACCACAGAGACAAACTTTCTAAAATCATCTAAAACTGCCAGTTGTGTCAAATAATGACTTCCTGTGTCACAGAGGAGCTAATTACATCTAATAGCCCTTATGTGCTTTTTTTTTTTTTTTTTAATCTAACCTAAATGCTGCAGCTCTACTTTTCAATATTCCCCCAACCCTCCAAAAGGAACAATTGGTTATGATGGAGTCCTTCCTGTTTACAGTTTACATGAAATGATGGATGGCTGAACACAAAGGGGCAGTATCTTTAGTTGAAATGAGAAATTGTTTTTATTGAAAATGGCAGGCCTGTAATGGTTTTCTGATTGTCCTATTTCTTCCTGTACCTCAATTCACTCTTTTTGGAGGTGGGGGTGGGGGGCGGCGGTTTAGAAATGTCCCCAGAGGTGGCTCTGGCATGCTTAACTGCTGCTGCTCCTGTGCCTGTTTCTGGTAGAAGGGTAGGTGGCTGGTGTCATTCTTTCCTCTTCTGTGTGACCTACAGATCCTCGGGATGATGATTAGATCAGAAGTAGTAAGGCAATTTGAGTGCCTTCCAGTTTTTAAACAAAGAAAAACAAATCTAACCAAGCAGGTTAATGTCCCTCTCATGGATCGTGAGACTGAGAGAGGTGTTTAAAAACACCGTCTTTATTTCAGATCTGATTTGCCTTTCTGGGTACTTCACGTGTCTGATGATTCCAAGCTGCTGCTTTGGCTGGACACAGGGCACAGGGCCGCCAAGTGGCAGTGAAAGCAGTCTCGCAGAGACTCCCGCGCAGAGCCTGGTGCCGGGCGCAGCCTGGGGTTCAATCCTGGCCGCACCACTTCCCAGCTGTGCGACCCTGGGCAGCGTACTTAACCCTGGTGAACCTCACCTGCAGAGTGGAAATCACGACAGTGCCTGCTTCACAGGCTGATTATGAAAATCAAATCACATGATGCCTGTGGCATGTTTAGCACATGGCAAGCACTCAATAAAGCGTGAACTGGTGGTGATGGTGCAGGTAAGTCAGTGTTTGCACAACAGCTCTGGCTGAGATCAGAAATCCACAGACGTCTGTCTTTCTTTGGGGGCAGAGACTTGAAAATGAAGTTCTCCCAAAATGTTATGTGAGGCTCAAGCAGCATCCTAATAGTGGTCTCATACACAGGACTGTAGGCTTATAGGAGCCTTGTGTCAAGGACGTAACATAAAATGCTTGGAAGATTTCAGACCTACTTCGAGTGAAGTCATCTCTATCTTAAAAATTTTCAGAAGGCTAAACTTTCTTATCATGATATGTGAAGAAAGTCTGGCTTGACAACTGTATTAGAAAATTAACATTGGAATGTTCATTGGAAAACTCCTATCCTTGCGAACTTGAAGAAAACCCCCCCCCCAACACAATGCAGAATAAGGGTGACGATGATACCTGTGTTGTAAAAGGCCTAGCTCACATTTTCACCCTTTAGAACGTAATGCTTCTGGGGTGGCGCAGTGGTAAAGAATCTGCCTGCCTGATGCATGAGGTATGAGACACGCGTTCGATCCCTGGCTTGGGAAAATTTCCTGGAGGAGGAAATGGCAACCCACTCCAGTATTCTTGCCTGGGAAATCCCATGGACAGAGGAGCCTGGTGGGCCATGGTGGTTGGAAAAGAGTCAGAGATGACTGAGCACATAGAATTTAATGCTTTCAAATTTTGTTTCCAATCTGAAATAAACATGAAGTACAAATGACTCCATCACAAAACTTATTTTATGTTGTTTCATTTTTATCAATGTGATACCTTTTAGAAACTTTTCCAAATGTTAATATGAAAACATACATTTTAGCATAAACTTATTCCTGTTTTTCAGATTGGAGAAAATAACAATATCATGAAAGTAATCAATTCTGATTTCTTTCCTCAAAGGATCGTGTTGATAAGCCTATTTTCACCCGTTGGTTGAAAGGCAGATAATAAAGTTGTCAAAAGCATAAACTCAGGTTCTACATTTCCAGGTTCCTTACTAAAAGACGACCGAGGCTTCATTATAATTTTGAAAAGAGCAGTTAAAGATGTAATATGCAGAGATGCTATTTCATTACTTTCAATTACTTCTGGTAACTCAGATTGTCAGTAAGGTTCTCTCCTCTTATCTATTTTAAGTAATGGAAGTGATGCACAGTTAGCATGCTGCATGGTGAACATTTCAATATTTGAAGATTTTTACAGACTCACAGAAACAGGACAGACCTGTAGTTGCCGGGGGGAAGGTGCCGGGGGAGGATGGAGCGGGGGTTCGGGAGTGGCAGATGCCAACTGTTACACAGGGTGGACAAGCAACAAGGCCCTCCTGTGCAGCCCAGGGGGACAGAGTCAACATCCTGTGATGAACTGCGATGGAAAAGAATGTAAAAATATGTATAAAGTGTGTTAGTTGCTCCGTCGTGTCCGACTCTTTGCAGCCCCATGGGCTGTAGCTCACTAGGCTCCTCTGTCCATGGGATTCTCCAGGCAAGAATACTGGAGTGGGTAGCCATGCCCTTCTCCGGGGATCTTCCCGATCCAAGGATCAAATCTTGCTCTCCTGCAACGCAGGCAGATTCTTTACATTCTGAACCACCAGGGAAGCCCCAACATACGTATATATGTACGTAAAACTGAATCACTTTGCTGTACGACAGAAATTAACACAACATTATGAACCAACTATACTTCAGTAAGATTTAAAAAATACTTGTAGGTTTTTAGATTCCAGATTTTACACACTTAATTGGTTTAGTACATCTCTTTTTGATTCTTTCAATAAAAGGAAAATGATTAAAACATTAAATGGATTTGCATCACACTTAACATCTGAATTAACTGTCTCAGTCAGGAGAGTGCTATTCTAATTTCAATGTTATTTTCATAGCTAATCAAAATAAAAAGCAATGCCCATAAGTAGCAACAAGGAAAACAACCCTTGCATTCTAAAAGCCTACATCACCTTTCGTTTTGATAAACGTGGGTAGGAGAATCCTAGCTCAAATCAAGATTAGGCTACAAAAGCTATAATACAGAGGCAGCACTATTAAATTATCACTCTCTGCAGGTACATGCGATGCATTGGGGGTGATAAATAGTCCTTGGCTACTGCGGGAACACGTTTTTAAACTATGGTTGGAGGGATTTTGTCTAGACTGTAGAAAGTGCTTTCTACACGAGGGTTATGTGTCATGGGAAAGCACTATTACAACAGGGGTTACAGAACTTCCTGCTCTGGGAATTTTTGTAATAAGAGCCAGGCTGGTGTCATTTCACACGAGACCTGCCCGGAGGTAGGGGAATGGATAAAATGACCTTTCCTGCCTCCTCCAAGGGTTATGACTGGTCCTTAATGAAAACCTGGTACCATGGACTCATTGGGTATGGGACAGTGCTTCTGAGGCCAAAGTTTAATTTCATAACAGCAATCGGATACTGAAGATAGATGGATTGCGCTCTTCAGGAGGTGGATAAAATGACTTGGTCTTTGGAGTACATCTCAGGGGGCGTTTTAAGGAATATTCTCTGGGAAGTGCATTCAGTGCTGGCAGAGGCATTCCTTGATGATTTAATGGCCTTTTCCATTTCCAGGTCTTATGACGTGTTATTACCACCATTGAGCGGTTAGAATCTGACTTTTAGTGTCCACATGGTAACAGACACCGGCTAAACAGCTGGGCCATCCAGCTTCTCAGTCGGCCTTGCTTCCTTGCTGCGCGGTTACTCAGGCTGTGGCTGCATGGCTTCTTTTTAGCTCCTTTGGATTTGAGTGTGTTCTCTGTTGTTAAGACCTGTATGTCGAGTCACTTGGTTTCGGCCGACATTCCAAGGAGGTGGCTGGGAAATGGTATGGATCCTGCAGCCCGCTCTCTTGGAAGTTAAAACTCCCTGTTGCCTTTGATCTCACGTCTGTTCACTTTCACTAAAGCAACAGATAGGATTGACTTGAGGATGCCAAATAGGAACAATGTTGAATTAGGGTACCAAATGTGAATAGTGAGTGTGTGTGTGTGTGTGTGTGTGTGTGTGTGTGTGTGTGAGTGTGTGTGTGTGTGTGTGTGTGTGTGTGTGTGTAGGGGACTCATCTTGTTCAATGGACGGCCCAAATAAATGCCTGGGTTGTTACCTTTTGCTGGTTCTTACAAGCCGCAGCTCTGAAAAGAGATAGGATTGTTATACTTACTATTGAAATAGGCCGCTGGGCAGGCTTCGGGAGACACCGAGCTGCAGGGACACTTTCTGGCCCCCTCTTTGTACCTGTTCATGTTGAATGCTGGCGACTTTGGGCTTCTGCCGCTCCCGAAACAGAACCAGTCGGTGAACAATGGGGCCGCGGGAAGGGAGGGCGGATGGGCGTCCTCCGCGACAGGTGCGGTGATATGGCACCCCTTTCCCACATGTATCAGTCGGTCTCCAGCGGCCTGTGCACTCTGAGAACAAAGCGCTTGTGCAGATCAAGTGTCTGCCAGTTAGAAGCAAAAGAGCAGCACGGAGGTGCATGTGGGGGGCGAGGAGGGGTGGAGCACGGGGAGAGGGCTTGTTTCTGTGCTGGCATCTCTGTTCCTGCCGTATCCAGAGCTCGGATGTGAAATCCTATCTGGGTTATTTTGCTCCCAATAATCGTGGTGCACTGAGGTTCCGAGATGGTATCTGGGTGATGAACACAGAGAGAAGGTCCATTGTTCCTCCCTCATCTGTGTGGAGGAGCTGCCAGCAAGTGTCTTCAGGTGGGACAGGAACGATCCCGGCGAGGCAGACGCCCTCCGGAACCCGGGCCGGGCTCCCAGCTGCAGACTCTCTTGCCATGCCAACGCCTGCAGCCTCTCCCTCATATATCATTCATGTTTAATGGACTGATAGCGCCTGTCATACCCTTAAAGTTGACCTGAAATTGTGATACTCCCTTGGAACAATTTGAGATCAGACAAGTAGAAGACATGTTTGTGGTTAAGGAATTATTTTCAGGGGCCTGTCAAAGTGTTTCCATATGAGGCTAATGCTGTTTTTGTAAGGAGCAAACGCAAGAGACACAATAAATATTACTTCGTTTCCTCTGGTCCATTAAAAAGAGAAAGATTCTGATTGTGGAGAGAAGGCATTCAAGGAGAGATTTTTTTTTTTTTTTCTCCAAAAGAAAGTAAAATGTCCCGTTATCTAAGCAAGTATCATTTTTCTCTCTTTTTTGTGCTATGTTTGGGTCTCTCTCTTTTTTTTTTTTAGGCTTGAGGTTTGCGTAGGCATCTGTGGTCTATGTTTTAAGTCATTTTCGCTTTCTGCATAGTTGGGGAGGGAAGAGCTCTGTTCCCATAATTCCTGCTTGAAAGTTTCTTGGTTGATGTCTGTGTCTACCCTTGGTATCTGCTATTCTATATGTAGAGTCCTTTCCCCCCCATTTTCCTGTTTGTTGACTTCCTCTCATCTTCCAAAACGTGGCCGGCGTGTCCCTTCTTGTGTCCAGCCTTCCGCAGCCCCTTAGGCGTAGTGTAAGCACGCCCCCCTTGGCCACCCTGCTGGTTTCCAGTGCCAGTGCACGGTATTTATTTGAGAATATGGCTGTCTCCTCTCTGCCCCATGCGTCTGTCGGGTGCGAGGCGATTTTCCTCCTTCTTTAGTCCCACCGCTGCCCAGGGTGGCGCTTCATAAATGCTGATCCGGGGAGTCCAGGGATTAACAGTGCTTTCAGAGGCCAGGACGGGCCTGACTGACAGGGTGCTCGGTTCCCTTTAATGATTTGCCGCGGCTGAGCATCAGAGCCCAGAGTATTAATGGTGGTTCTCCATAGGAGGAATCCTCCAATTAGGGATTCTCTAAGAATTCCTTTCTTAGCAATAAGCGTTTTACATGATATGTAAGGTCGATGTCAGATTTACGACAGTCAGACTTCTTTGTATGTGTTTGGTTGCAAATGACTAATGATGATGATGACATAAGAAAGAACAATTCAGCAGCTAACATTTCAAACCCAGCAGTGTTTGAAGCGTTCCAGGCACTATGGTAAGCAGATTTGTATGTACAGTCATATTTCCTGCTAACAAGAATGCAGTGAGTTATATGCTATTATCCTCATGTTCTACGTGAGGAAACTGAGGTAAGGCATGATTATGTGGCTTATCCGGGATCCTTAGCAGGCGTGAGTAGTGAAGTCCGGATGTGAGCCTGGGGAGCACCACGGGCTGCTTGTGTGAGCAAGGACCACGGGACGCAGCCACAGAGGCCCTCTTGGTCGTGGGCGGTGGGAGGCAGCCCACCTCGATTTCTTACTCCACTGGGATTTGAAAGGCATCCTGTGCTTCCTGGGTGGTGTGTGCGTGCTCAGTTGTGTCTGACTCTTTGCGACCTGATGGACCATAATCCACCAGGCTCCTCTGTCCATGGGATTCTCCAAGCAAGGATACTGGAGGGGGTTTCCATTTCCTCCTCCAGGGGATCTTCGTGACCCTGGGACTGAGCCCACGTCTCCTGTGCCTCCTTCATTGGCAGGCAGATTCTTTACCCATGAGCCACTTGGGAAGCCCCCTGAGTGCTTCCTAGTTCCATATTATCTGTAAACCTCCTCTGATCTTCCAAGAGATCAGGAAAATGTGGAGTGTACAACCTGGACAAGTCTGCATCTCCAGACTCAGTGAGACCCATCAGCTGGGATTCTGCCTGTGTCTCCAGTCTCAGAAGAAATTTGTGGGTCTAGGTGGTTTTCTAGAAAATGTTGGCCAAAACCACATTCACCCCAATTGCTGTATGAATGAAACACATGGGTTTTCTTTGTGTTTTTTGAATAATTCCAATGGTGACCTCAAGCTTCTATTTCCCTATATTTGTGTGGAGTCAACCAAAATAGCTTTGTATAAACAACAAAAAGTATGAAAAGGCATATGCACCTTGTCAGTGCTGTGCCAACTGGAAAGACTCTTAGGAACACATCTGCATCCACAGAAGAACTGTGGCTTTGGTACAGACCAGCTTTTAAAACGCTAAAGAAATCACTTCTTCGGGTGTCTCTGTCTTATATTTAGCTACTTTTCAGTTTTTATATTTGCACATTAGCTAGTATTTCAAGCAGTACATTTTTCTTCTCAAATTGAAAAGACTCAGTTATATTCTTCAAAGATATTTTAAATTGTATCTAATGCTGAAAAGTGCCAAATTCTAACAAGGAGGGGAATAATGTTGGTTTTAAGTTGGTAATATTATATTTTTATAGTTCATTATTGGGAAATTTCTAATGTGTTTTCTTCACCTTGTGTCTTTAAATGGTTTGAAGTTTTTAAAAGGTTTAAGGACATGTTGAGCGTAAAAGTAAGTCTCATTCTCACAAATATCACTAGAACTCATTCTAAAAAGGAAAGTAGTGGTCTACATCTATATGTCCATTATATTTTTCTATGGCACAGTGTTTATGAACTATAATAATTATTTTGTTATTTTTTAAAATTTACCAGCTATTTTTGGTATAACACAGAAAATGAGACAAGAAGTAACAAGTTTCACTACCATGTTTGGTCTCAAATATTTCTCTCCTTTCAGTCATATTAATCTACCAGGATGTAAAGTGGCTGTTATAATAAGGCAAGATTTGAACATGACTGGTGGAGAGCAGTTACAGTATTAGAAAACATTTGTATGAAAGAGCATTTTTAATGTTTTCCACAGGCATATTGCAAGAAAAGTACTGATAAAGTTTACCAGAATGAAATTGTTTGTTACTGGTGTCATTTAGTCACTAAATCGCATCTGACTCTTTGTGACCCTATGCACTATAGCCCACCAGGCTCCTCTGTCCATGGGATTTTCCAGGCAAGAATACTGGAGTGGGTTGCCATTCTCTTTTCCAGAGGCTCTTTCTGACGCAGGGATCAAACCAGCATTTCCTGCATTGGTAGGCAGGTTCTTTACCGCTGAGCCACCGGGGAAGCCCCAGTAGAATGAAATTAGTCTTTATCTGCTGCAGCTCAAGATTTGTCCCTGGCTAAGTTTCTTCAAAGCCATTTACTGACATCAATCTATACCATATAATTTGAGTACTTTTACTTATTTAGATACTATGAGTACTCAAAATATTAAAAAATATATATATATATGTTCTATGACTTCAGTAAGTTCTAGGTGCTGCAGGACCAGTTAGGAGTGTTGATAAACTGAGTCCACTTACAGTGATAGAACACAGCATTAGAAGACACGTTGAATAAGTACATTTGGGGGATTTTTCCTGAAGAAAA
Source organism: Bos mutus (assembly GCF_027580195.1). NCBI lineage: Eukaryota > Metazoa > Chordata > Mammalia > Artiodactyla > Bovidae > Bos > Bos mutus. Next base: position 4,224,140 of record NC_091635.1, on the reverse strand, counting down.
GCTAATTGAGACTCAAAAGATTAAATCATCAACCAAGAATAGCAGAAAGATAGTATATGATCTCACATCTTCCATATCTCTAGATTTTAATTGTGACTAATATTTTAGATTCCAGGCTGCACAAGAATTATGTCTATCCTTTTCTGTATAATACCTAGATTAGGACCAATTTCAGATTCATGTTTATATATTTTTAATTGTGATGAAACTTTCCTCACCATTAACCCAGAAGTAGATAGATAGTCAATGGTATAATAATTCATTCAGGATTAATTAGCTCCAAATTATGGTTTGACCAGATATGATGTTGAATGGTGGTAAGTAGAATGGATTATGGGCTGCCCAGATGGCTCTGTGGTAAAGAGTCCGCCTGCCAAGCAGAGGACGTGGCTTAGATCCCTGGGTCGGAAAGATCCCCTGGAGAGGGAAATGGCAACCCACTCCAGTATTCTTGCCTGGAGAATCCCATGGACAGAGGAGCCTGGTGTGGAGCCTGGTGGGCTACAGCCCATGGGGCTGCAAAATAGTCAGATATGACTTAGCAACTAAATGACACAGAAAAAAGTGTCACAGTGGATTACACAGAAAAAAAAATCACTGGAAGACAATAAGTCCAAGGTAAGAGAAACCCAAGTAAAGTGGTAGATGTTGCAAGAGGGCATCAGAGGGCAGACACACTGAAACCATAACCACAGAAAACTAGTCAATCTAATCACACTAGGACCACAGCCTTGTCTAACTCAATGAAACTGAGCCATGCCTGTGGGGCCACCCAAGACGGGCGGGTCATGGTGGAGAGATCTGACAGAATGTGGTCCACCGGAGAAGGGAATGGCAAACCATTTCAGTATTCTTGCCTTGAGAACCCCATGAACAGTATGAAAAGGCAAAATGATAGGATACTGAAAGAGGAACTCCCCAGGTCAGTAGGTGCCCAATATGCTATTGGAGATCAGTGGAGAAATAACTCCAGAAAGAATGAAGGGATGGAGCCAAAGCAAAAACAATACCCAGCTGTGGATGTGACTGGTGATAGAAGCAAAGTCTGATGCTGTAAAGAGCAATATTGCGTAGGAACCTGGAATGTTAGGTCCATGAATCAAGGCAAATTGGAAGTGGTGAAACATGAGATGGCAAGAGTGAATGTCGACATTCTAGGATCAGCTAACTAAAATGGACTGGAATGGGTGAATTTAACTCAGATGACCATTATATCTACTAATACAGGCAGGAATCCCTTAGAAGAAATGGAGTAGCCATCATGGTCAACAAAAGAGTCCAAAATGCAGTACTTGGATGCAATCTCAAAAACGACAGAATGATCTCTGTTCGTTTCCAAGGCAAACCATTCAATATCACAGTAATCCAAGTCTATGCCCCAACCAGTAACGCTGAAGAAGCTGAACTTGAACGGTTCTATGAAGAACTACAAGACCTTTTAGAATTAACACCCAAAAAAGATGTCCTTTTCATTATAGGGTACTGGAATGCAAAAGTAGGAAGTCAAGAAACACCTGGAGTAACAGTCAAATTTGGCCTTTGAATACAGAATGAAGCAGGGCAAAAGCTAATAGAGTTTTGCCAAGAGAACGCACTGATCATAGCAAACACCCTCTTCCAACAACACAAGAGAAGACTCTACACATAGACATCACCAGATGGTCAACACAGAAATCAGATTGATTATATTCTTTGCAGCCAAAAATGGAGAAGCTCTATACAGTCAGCAAAAACAAGACCAGGAGCTGACTGTGGCTCAGATCATGAGCTCCTTATTGCCAAATTCAGATGTAAATTGAAGAAAGTAGGGAAAACCACTAGACCACTCAGGTATGACCTAAATCAAATCCCTTATGTTTATACAGTGGAAGTGAGGAATAGATTTAAGGGCCTAGATCTGATAGATAGAGTGCCTGATGAATTATGGACTGAGGTTCTTGACATTGTACGGGAGACAGGGATCAAGACCATCCCCATAGAAAAGAAATACAAAAAAGCAAAATGGCTGTCTGGGGAGGCCTTACAAATAGCTGTGAGAAGAAGAGAAGCGAAAAGCAAAGGAGAAAAGGAAAGATATAAGCATCTGAATGCAGAGTTCCAAAGAATAGCAAGAAGAGATAAGAAAGCCTTCCTCAGTGATCAATGCAAAGAGATAGAGGAAAACAACAGAATGGGAAATACTAGAGATCTCTTCAAGAAAATTAAAGATACCATAAGACTGTTCTATACATCAGAGTCTCTTTTGCTGTCTCGTATACAGGGTTATTGTTACCATCTTTCTAAATTCCATATATATGTGTTAGTATACTGTATTGGTGTTTTTCTTTCTGGCTTACTTCACGACTCTGTGGGAGAGGGAGAGGGTGGGAAGATTTGTGAGAATGGCATTGAAACATGTATACTATCATGTATGAAACGAGTTGCCAGTCCAGGTTTGATGCATGATACTGGATGCTTGGGGCTGGTGCACTGGGACGACCCAAAGGGATGGTATGGGGAGGGAGGAAAGAGGAGGGTTCAGGATGGGAAACACATGTATACCTGTGGCGGATTCATTTCAATATTTGGCAAAACCAATACAATATTATAAAGTTTAAAAATAAAATTAAAAAAAAAGAAAAGAAAATTAAAGATACCAAGGGAACATTTCATGCAAAGATGGGCTCGATAAAGGACAGAAATGGTATGGACCTAACAGAAGCAGAAGATATTAAGAAGAGGTGGCAAGAATACACAGAAGAACTGTACAAAAAAGATCTTCACGACTCAGATAATCACAATGGTGTGATCACTGACCTAGAGCCAGACATCCTGGAATGTGAAGTCAAGTGGGCCTTAGAAAGCATCACTACGAACAAAGCTGGTGGAGGTGATGGAATTCCAGTGGAGCTATTCCAAATCCTGAAAGATGATGCTGTGAAAGTGCTGCACTCAATATGCCAGCAAATTTGAAAACTCAGCAGTGGCCATGGGACTGGAAAAGGTCAGTTTTCATTCCAATCCCAAAGAAAGGCAATGCCAAAGAATGCTCAAACTACCGCACAATTGCACTCATCTCACACACTAGTAAAGTAATGCCAAAATTCTCCAAGCCAGGCTTCAGCAATATGTGAACCGTGAACTTCCTGATGTTCAAGCTGGTTTTAGAAAAGGCAGAGGAACCAGAGATCAAATTGCCAACATCCGCTGGATCATGGAAAAAGCAAGAGAGTTCCAGAGAAACATCTATTTCTGCTTTTTTGACTACGCCAAAGCCTTTGACTGTGTGGATCACAATAAACTGGGGAAAATTCTGAAAGAGATGGGAATACCAGACCACCTGACCTGCCTCTTGAGAAACTTATATGCAGGTCAGGAAGCACCAGTTAGAACTGGACATGGAACAACAGACTGGTTCCAAATAGGAAAAGGAGTTCGTCAAGGCTGTATATTGTCACCCTGCTTATTTAACTTATATGCAGAGTACATCATGAGAAACGCTGGGCTGGGAGAAGCACAAGCTGAAATCAAGATTGCCGAGAGAAATATCAATAACCTCAGATATGCAGATGATACCACCCTTATGGCAGAAAGTGAAGAGGAACTCAAAAGCCTCTTGATGAAAGTGAAAGAGGAGAGTGAAAAAGTTGGCTTAAAGCTCAACATTCAGAAAACGAAGATCATGGCATCTGGTCCCATCACTTCATGGGAAATAGATGGGAAACAGTGGAAACAGTGTCAGACTTAATTTTTCTGGGCTCCAAAATCACTGCAGATCATGACTGCAACCATGAAATTAAAAGACGCTTGCTCCTTGGAAAAAAAGTTATGACCAACCTAGAAAGCATATTCAAAAGCAGAGAGACATTACTTTGCCAAGAAAGGTCCGTCTAGTCAAGGCTATGGTTTTTCCAGTGGTCATGTATGGATGTGAGAGTTGGACTATAAACAAAGCTGAGCGCTGAAGAATTGATGCTTTTGAACTGTGGTGTTGGAGAAGACTCTTGAGAGTCCTGTGGACTGCAAGGAGATCCAACCAGTCCATTCTGAAGGAGATCAGCCCTGGGATTTCTTTGGAAGGAATGACGCTAAAGCTGAAACTGCAGTACTTTGGCCACCTCATGCAAAGAGTTGACTCAGTGGAAAAGACCCTGATGCTGGGAGGGATTGGGGGCAGGAGGAGAAGGGGACTACAGAGGATGAGATGGCTGGATGGCTTCACCGACTCAATGGAGGTGAGTCTGAGTGAACTCCGGGAGTTGGTGATGGACAGGGAGGCCTGGCGTGCTGCAATTTATGAGTCACAAAGAGTCGTCCATGACTGAGCGACCAAACTGAACTGAAGCTAATAAGTAGAGAGACCCTTTAAATTTTTTTTTTATATTCTATATAGTCAACTAACAATGTTGTGATAGTTTCAAATGCACACAGAACAATTCAACCTTATGTAAACATGTATCCATTCTCCACCAGACTCCCTTCCCATCCAGGAGGCCCCATAATGTTGAGCAGAGTTCCCTGTACCACTGGCAGGACCTTGTTGGTTATCCATTTTAAATATGTCAGTGTGTACATGTCCATCCCCAACTCTCTAACTGCCCCTTACCCCTATCCTTCCCCCTGGTAGGGACCTATTTTTTATCATTAGAAAATAAAAAAGATCACACTTTCAGCCATACCAGTGTCTGCTTTTGCTGCTGCTGCTGCTGTGTCGCTTCAGTCGTGTCTGACTCTGTGCGACCCCATAGACGGCAGCCAACCAGGCTTCCCGTCCCTGGGATTCTCCAGGCAAGAACACTGGAGTGGGTTGCCATTTCCTTCTCCAGTGCAGGAAAGTGAAAAGTGAAAGTGAAGTTGCTCAGTCGTGTCGGACTCTAGCGACCCCATGAACTGCAGCCCACCAGGCTCCTCCGTCTGTGAGATTCTCCAGGCAAAAGTACTGGAGTCTGGTGTCATTTCTTTCTCCGATACCAGTGTCTAGGTATAGTCTATTGCCACACCTCCCAAATCGACACATATTACAATGTGACTTCCCAGCGGCTCTCCTGAAGATACAGTCTCTATCTCCCCATCCCTAGAACCTGGACTGCCTTGCAACTTGCCTTTACCAGTCACACATGGTGAGTATGACAGGGTGCCGGTTCTGAGCACGTGCTTTAAGTGGCCTTGTTTGTCTTCTCTCGCCCAGGACACATCCCATGCTCCATGAGCACAAACTTGTGCTACTTTCCTTGATGATGAGAAACACTTGGCTGTATGACCTCTGTCACTCCAGTCGCCAGGCAGTGAATCACAAGACACGTAAGTGAGGCTGTCCTGTTGCAAGGATCCCCTAGCTGGTCCACCAGTGAATCTCATGAACAGGTAATTATAAGCAAACCCCAAACCCAGTGGAGGGCACCTGTGCCTGCACCAGATCAAAAGAACTGCCCAGCTGACCCATAGACCCTGGAGCAGTAATAGATGTGCACCGCTTTAGGCCACTGAGTTTTGGAGTGACCTCTTAGCATCATTATGGCAATAGCTAAGAGATATACGTAGTCAAACATTAAATATATGACTACAGCAATCATGGGACTCAGACATTCCACACAGGTCATGTTCATTTTCACTCAGGTTTAGTCAAAGTCATTGTTTTCAGTTACTTGGCTATTTGTTACTTGGTTCAAAGCTCCATTGACTTGATAATTATCCTTTTTTAAAATTCCCATAGAATTTTAATTGTTGTTGTTGAGTCACTATGTCCAAGTCTTTGCAACCCCATGGACTCCGTACTGCACGCTAGGCTTCCCTGTCTTTCACTGTCTCCCAGAGTTGGCTCAGATTCATGTCCGTTGAGTGGGTGATGCTGTCTAACCATCTTATCCTCTGCTTCCCCCTTCTCCTTGTTAAATATCATATATTAATGCATGTATGTAGAATCTCGGAAAATGGTACAGATGTACCTATTTGCAGAGCAGGAATAGCCATGCAGACATAGGAATGGAAATGTGGACACAGAGGGGAAAGGAGAGGGTGGCATCAGCTGGAAGAGCAGCGCTGACACGTGAACAGATGCGGCAGTCAGCAGGCGCCTCGAGCTGTCGTGTCCGACTCTGTGGCTCCAGGGACTGTCACCTGCCAGGCTCCTCTGTCAATGGGAGTTTGCAGGTAGGAATACTGGAGTGGGGTGCCGTTTCCTTCTCTGATACATACACTACCGTGTGTCAATAGATAACTAGTGGGAGGCTGCTGTGGAGCACAGGGAGCTCAGTGCTCTGTGCTGACCATGAGCGGTAGCACAGGGAGCAGGGTGGGAGGGAGGGCCAAGAAGAAGGGGATTGATGTTTACATGCAGCTGATTGGCTTCATTCTACAGCAGAAACTAACACAACACTGTAAAGCAACTATATCCCAGTTTTAAACTTGACCTTAGAAGTCGCTTAGTCCAACCATTAACTTTACAGAAAAATAATCCAGGCTGGATGAGTTAAAGGACAAACCAATAGCTCTTCCTCCAGTTCCTTACAGGCCCAGAGCTTGTATTCTTGCTGCTCAACATCAGATGCCCTAATTTTGCTTTTAGATAGGCATCAGAAAGAGACAAATATTATATGAATATTGTATTTTACAGAGATCACAGGTAATGCCATCTAAAAAAAAAAATAGTTCAGTGTTTGCCAGTCTGAAAAAAAAAGAGCAAAACGTCATCAGTCCTGCCTGGGCGTCTACACACAGGTGTGTGTCTGTCTGCGTCTATCTCTCACACTGACGTGCGATTCTGTGCTGTTTACTGCCGCTTAGTTATTTCAGCAGAAAGCACAGCTTTTCCTTTTAGATCAAGGCCTTACTACTTTTTCACTTAGATGTTTTGCCTTGCGACACCCTCTTGCAGCACGCAGGTTTCTTGCAGTGTTCCAGGACTGCAAATGTGCACGGCTGTCTCCACACTCTGCCCGTGAAACACAGCTCTGAGCCGTTTCCTACGGGGAATAAACTGTCATTTTTCACCACATTAAATTTTATAAGTTTCAAGCGAATGGAAAATGGATTTTATTATTTTTTCTCTTTCTCTCTCTCTCTCTCTTTTTTTGCCACGAATGTTTTATGGCTGCAAAAACAGAATTTGTGGTTTCAACTGTTCAAGTCTGATGCAGAAAGCTGCAGTACCTCTTATGTAACCTGATGGCCTGAATAATTATCAAAATATTTTGCTTTCCACCCTTTCTAAGCTTTAGCAGGAGAAAAAAAAAATTAGTGTATGCAACCTTTTGACCACAAAATAATAATAATGAGAAAGCCCCTTTTACCAGGGCTGCTTCTACACCCACACACTAAAGACGCTGTAACTGGGGAAAGTCAGTGCTCAAGCTGCACCTGTGTTCCTGCTCTTATTGGGAACTACCTTTTGCAAAGAAGAAAACAGAGCCCGTGAGAAGAACAGTCAGGGTTGAGAGTAAGGGGAAGAAAAGGAATGGAGATCTGGAGCCATATGCTACTGTATCCTTTCTGAATCCAGAAGTCATGTTATGCTGGTCTAAAGAGTGATGGGACATAAGATGGTGTCTACCAAGAATAGAATGTCCTCTTAGCTGATTCTGTATAGTATCGTCTCAAACGTCATTTCATTTAAAAATTCTTTTATTTAATTTCTTTTATTTTGGGGTATACCGGGTCTTGGTTGTTGCTCCCCGGCTCTCTCTAGCTGCAGCAAATGGGGGCTGTTCCTCACCGCGCTCGGGCTTCTCTCTGTGGCGGTGGCTCACTGCAGGAGTCGTGGTGCGTGGGCTTAGTTGCCCTGAGGCACGTGGAGTCTTCCCCAGCCAGGAATCAACCATGTCCCTTGCACTGGCAGATGGATTCTTAACCACTGGACCCCCAGGGAAGTCCCAGACACCATTTCAGTTCAGGTGAGCTTCACTTTGTGACATCTGGGATCCAGAATATTATGCTGGAGAATAAATTCTCACAATGAATTCTATAATTTATATATGAACTCTAAAGAGTCCTGCTCTAATATAAACACCACCCCCACTCCCCAAAATGAAAGAAAACTGATCTGTTTTATCTATTTCGGTTTTGATTGTTTTCAAACAATCAGATGGTGACGGCATCCATGAAATTAAAAGACGCTTGCTCCTTGAAAGAAAAGCTATGACCAACCTAGACAGCACATTAAAAAGCAGAGACATTGCTTTGCCAACAAAGGTCCGTCTAGTCAAGGCTGTGGTTTTTCCAGTGGTCATGTATGGATGTGAGAGTTGGACTATAAAGAAAGCTGAGCACTGAAGAATTGATGCTTTTTAACTGTGGTGTTGGAGAAGACTCTTGAGAGTCCCCTGGACTTCGAGGAGATCCAACCAGTCCATCCTAAAGGAAATCAGTCTTGAGTATGCATTGGAAGGACTGATGCTGAAGCCAATACTTTGGCCACCTAATGAGAAGAACTGACTCATTTGAAAAGAACTTGATGCTGGGAAAGATTGAAGGCGGGAGGAGAAGGGGCCGACAGAGGATGAGATGGTTGGATGGCATCACCGACTCAATGGACATGAATTTGAGTAAACTCCGGGAATTGGTGATGGACAGGGAGGCCTGACATGCTGTAGTCCATGGGGTCACAAACAGTCGGACACGACTGAGTGACAACTGAACTGAACAGAACTGATTGTTTTCCTCTTGGTCACATTCTTATCTCATAAATGCCTTTATTAGAATCATATACTCCTTAGGGGAAGAAAGGGCTTCCCTGGTGGCTCAGATGGTAAACAATCCACCTGCAATGCGGGAGACCTAGGTTCAATCCCTGGGTTGAGAAGATCCCCAGGAAGATCCCCTAGAGGAGGGGCTGGTAGCCCACTCCAGTATTCTTGCCTGGAGAATCCCATGGACAGAGGAGCCTGGTGGGCTGCAGTTCATGGGGTTGCAGAGAGGCAGACATGACTGAGTGACTAAACCAGCAAACCATGCTAGTATGCAATAGAAACTCAAGAAATGTTGCCTAAGGGTGTCATGAACCCACCGAGTTCTACTTCTCATGTTGTTGTTGTTGTGTAGTTTCTCAGTCGTGTCTGACTCTTTGTGACCCCATAGCCTGCCAGAGGCTCCTCTGTCTATGGGATTCTCCAGGCAAGAATACTGGAGTGGGTTGCCATTCTCTTCTCCAGGGGATCTTCCCAACCTAGCGATTGAACCCACTTCTCCTGCTTTGGCAGGTGGATTTTTCACCACTGAGCCACCTGGAAAGCCCCTACTTCTAATGAATGGTGTACAATTAGCAGATACCCGAGGCTGGTTTTTTTCTGACCCAGAGACTGAAGGGCAATAAGAAATACCTGCCTTTAAACTTATCAGATATTATAAGGATATGGAGTTTCAGTAGCAGATATGACATCAATTTTTAATTCCAAAGACTGTATTACAAGCTATTTGAACTCTCGATGTCTACTTCCTGTTGAGGTGTGTACTTATTTATGGGAGTGTCTTCTTAAGAAAGAGGGGTGAAAGAATCGTCTATATAGGATAAAAGGTAAGAATATAATATTATCATAGGAGTTATATAAATCCCTAAACTTGAGCTAGCCGTAGCCTTAAAGAGGGTTAATGGAAGAACATAAAATATATTAGATTTGATAATTGCTACCAAGGCTTTGGGCTTCCCAGGTGGCACAGTGGTAAAGAATCTGCCAGCTAATTTAGGAGACGTGGGTTCGATCCCTGAGTAGGGAAGATCTCCTGGAATAGGAAATGGCAACCCACTCCAGTATTCTTGCTTGGAAAATCCCATGGACAGAGGAGCCTGGCAGGCTATAGTCCAGGGGGTTGCAAAGAGTTGGACATGATAGTGCACACACACCCCAATGATGTAGCTATCATTCAAGATCTTACAAAAGTGGCTCTTTGCAGAGGCTCTGTAGAGTTTTTAATGGATAAGCTCAGGCTTTTGAGTCTGATGGACGTGGTGTGGAATAGCAGCTTCATTCACTTATAGAATAAGTGAATGAATATCTCTGTGCTTCAAACCCCCCACCTAGAAAGTGTTGAGAGAATCTCTCATTTTGGAATTTATGAGCGTATGGAGTGATTCAGTTTACAAGGTGGTGAGATTTTAAATCACAGACTCTGGAGTCAGGTCACCGGGGTTCATCTTCTGGCCCCTTGCTTACCAGTCAGGTGAACCTGAGCGAGTTTCCCAACTTCTCAGTGGCTCTGCTTAGGACAGTTTTGAGAGAATTGAGTTCAGGAAAATAAAAAAAATCATACCATTTCCTGAAACATGGCATAGGTTGAATACATTTTGGTCACTGTTGTTATCATTATTCTTGTTATATTGTTTATGTTCTATTAAATGGAAGCTACTTTTACTTTTACACTAAACCATCCAGAAGAGACAAATCCATTTGGAGGAGATGAACACTGGTTGTTTTATTTGTTTTTAAAGAGATGCTTTATCATACTTAGAAAGTTATTCTAATGAAGGAATTGGTTTATGTTCATGGTAGTTTCCAAAAAGGAAGGCTCCGCCCATACTGGGTCTTGCTACATTATAGCCAGGGGAACTTCAGAAAGGGAATGCTAGTTATTGTTTAGTTGCTAAGTTGCCTCCTTGTGACCCCATGAACTGCAGCACACCAGGCTCCTCTGTCCTCCACCATCTCCTGAAATTTGTTCAAACTCATGTCCATTGAGTCAGTGATGCCATCCAACTATCTCATCCTCTGTCGCCCCCTTCCCCTCCTGCCCTGTATCTTTCCCAGCACCAGGGTCTTTTCCAGTGAGTCACCTCTTCGCCTCAGGTGGCCAAAGTACTGGCGCTTCAGCTTCAGCATCAGTCCTTCCAGTAAATGATGCTGTGTTGGAAAATTGTCTCTCTTCCTATTGGATTAACCTCATGCCCATCCACTGTGAATCCGGGTGATTATCCGCCCATGCTGCTTGGTTAACAACAGCCTGCTCTTCAGTGGGTATTGAGTTTGAGGGCTGATGGAGTTTCCTTTTCAAATCAACTCTTTTGGAAATCCTCCCTAACGGAACTTGGTTCCTATGGCCAGAGAACAATGCGACCGAATAAGCCACCAGCTGGAGTGGAAGAGATGGCAAAGCTAAAAGGCATATCTCATTCTGGGGAAAATTAACCTCCCAATTTTGCCCAGTAATTGATTCCATCTGACCAAGGAGTTTCAGTCTCGAGTGTGACTGTCATTTGGATAGCTGGGAAGCGAAAGCCTGTAATTACAGTCAGGCAACCCTGTTATCAGAGCCTGGGGAGGGCTTTCGTCTCTTCCTACCCTTGGTGATCACAGGTGAGCCTGGGCAGGGATGGGGGAAGGACCAGGGAAAGGAGGCTGGTGGCTCCTTCTCAACAGCAAAAGGCCCCTAAGGCAAGCACGACCCTGGACAAAGGGTCAGAGGTCTTTGGGAGTCCCCTTGCGTTTTTCCTGATAGGAACAGGAAGAGGCTAGAGCTTCCTGCCGGATGCAAATTCTTCTTTCAAGGGAGATGCTTTGCCTGGACATGGCTAATAAAATCCTGGGACTTATGATTAACAGGTAGTGGGGAGAATGATATCCATGCCATCTCTAATATGCCATTAGCAGCTGCAGAAATAATTTTATTTTGTTCAGATAAGATTTGAGAGCTGACAGTGTGAGCACTGAATTGTACAGAACACGATAAATTAGGTAAAATAAAAATTTACATAGACACACTACTGGAGGCTTCCCTGGTGGCTCATTCGTAAAAAATCTGCGTGCAATGCAGGAGATGCAGGAGACACAGGTTTGATCCCTGGATTGGGAAGATCCCCTGGAGGAAGGCATGACAACCCACTCTAGTATTCTTGCCTGGGAAATCCCAGGGACAGAGGAGTCTAGCTGACTGCAGTTCATTAGAGTCTCAGAGTCGGACATGACTGAAGCGACTGAATGCACAGACACACACACACACACACAATTTTACCATAAGTAAAGTAGAAATACCTAGTGGGAAGCTGCTCTAAAGCACAGGGAGCTTAGCTCAGTGCCCGGTGATGACCTAGAGGAGTGGGGTGGATGGGGGAGAGAGGCTTAATAGGAAGGGGACATATGTCCACTTATAGCTGATTCACACTGTTGTATAGCAGAGACTAGCACAACAGTGTAAAACAATTATACTCCAGTTAAAAATTATTGGATTTGTCCTCACCTTCCTTTATGTGTAAAGCAAATACTGTTGAAACTTCTTAGCACTGTTTGACTGTCGTGATTAGACTAAGTGCAAAATCCCCATGGTTGTCTGCATAACTGATTGTCTTATACAAGATTGAGATGAATCTAGTAAAAGCAGAATTACTTGTTTGGAAAATATGTCTAGTGAGATGAAGAGGCATGCCTGTAAGCTTTTTTTTTTTCCTGAGCCAGGACTCCTTTGTAAGGCAAGTAAGGTCTTTGAGTAATATAACGTGCTGTGCTTAGTTGCTCAGTCATGTCCGACTCTGCAACGCTGTGCACTGTAGCCCGCCACGCGCCTCTGTCCATGGGATTCTCCAGGCAAGAATACTGGAGTGGGTTGCCGTGCCCTCCTCCAGGGGATCTTCCCAACCCAGGGATTGAACCCAGGTCTTCCGAATTGCAGGCGGATTCTTTACCGTCTAAGCCACCAGGGAAAACCCTTGAGTAATATAATAGCTCCATTGTAAAGATTCAAGAACACATAAAATGTAAAGATTATCGGAACATATAAAACTGGTACACTACCTTATTTATTTGCTTTTTTGATAAATATTTTTGAAAGAGAATTGGCACTGTTCTTTATACACCTATAAATAATTCCAGTAAATTAAAGTGATGGCCTTCATTATTCCATGCAACTACAAGGAATAGGTTTCATCAAAGCTACATTTACTACCGTGAAGAGATTGGTTGCCTTGGCAGAATAAATCCTAGTGGCTAGAGAAGAACAACTCTTTGGATACTATTAACTTAATCTCAAATACAGACATAGGTTTCTAATTATTATTAATATTTATACCTAATGTGTGCATATTGTTTTAGAATTGAGAAAACATATAGATCACTGGTGTCATTTAAAATAGCTCTTGGTGTGAGATGCAAGGGTGTGGTTAGATCAACTCAATTACAGTTAATTTCTTAATTACCTACAAGGTGCCAGGTATGTTTTTGGATCACAGAAACTTTGAAGAATGGCAGAAGTCTGCAAGAAGCTCTAAATTCAAAGTTTGAGTGTATTCAGAGAGAACAACATATGATGAAGATGCATTCTTTACTGTTTCATTCTATGGAAGAAAGAGAACTCAAGCTTTGTCTTCTGAGTAATGATTCTATACATAAGGAATAATCTTCCATTTGGGTAAATATCACCCCAAATCCTTCAAAGCATTTTTTCCCATTTCTAGTGTATGATGGATGAACATATGTGAAGAACATAGTGAAAACATTTGATTAGTTTTTCCCAAGGTAGCAACTTAAGAAAAAATAAGATGCATAGACTCTTTCATACCGTCTCTTTAGGAAAGCACAAGACTCCTGCCAAGGCTCAACAAATGAAATAATAAAATATAAGCCTTCACCGTCTTTCATTACAGAAACCAAAAGATTGCTGTTAATCTTGAATTTGAGAAGAGTAAACAAAACATATTTCTTATAGAGTCAGTATAAAGGTAGTATGTGTGTTAGCTACTCTGTGCCAACACACAAATACTTCTGTTATTAACCGAATTTCTTTTACTCAATAGATTTATTTGTATGAGAGAGAATATGATAATTTGCAGAGTTGCTCTGGGTGTTAAATGAGGATGTCCATGGTTTGATGTGAAAACATTCTGTAGTTGTAAACATAACAGTTCTTGTATCTTTGTATCGCTCCTGCTGTATGTACAGACTGCATGGTGAATGAATAGACCATGCTTTCTGTAACCAATCCAGGACTGCCATTATGTCGAAACCAACTTTTGCTATTCCAGACTAAGCTGTCTGTAGTAACCTGCCCCATTGTTTTCAGTATATCCTTATGACGGCCCTTTAGCTTCTGAAAATAAAGGCTGTTGGTCATTGGAGAAGACCCAGGCAAATAGCCTACATGGCTATTTTCCATCTTACTAAAGGGTGTTGGAAGGGAAAGTGAGCCAGAAAGCCGCAGAGTGGGCACCAGGGCAATCTCATTATTGAGGTCAGGTAGCATGTCGTGGGACCCCTGGAAGGCTGAGTGGCTGGAGAATGGAAAAATCCCAATTAGATGATTAATTTAGGTTCTGGGTGTGCTTTTAGCCTATGGCCATGGAGTCAGAAAAAGAAACAATTACCTCTCAAATTGCCGCGCTGGGCCGATTAATTTTTAATTGAGTCTTGTTAAAAGCATGGAAAATTGTGACATATATAACCTGGAGAAAGAGTCCTGACTCAGTGGGAGTCCCTCTTCTCTGGGCAGGAACCTATAGATTTCACCAGAAAGGAAAGTGATTCAGATGGAGCCTGGAGGCAGGGGTTGGCTGTGATGTGGAGGAGATGCTGCTACCTCGGAGAGGAAGCTGGGTCTCACAAGCGTGAGGGGGACAGCCGGTCTTATTTCTTGCCCATTATAGCTAGGCCGGCCCTGCAGGGGCCTTGCAGACCGGGGAAATCTTCTTTCATGTCCTGAAGTCTCATCGCTCATCTAAAGTGACTGCAGCTTCTTTAAATTTCATCACAGTCTAGAAAATTCAGACTAGACTGGAGCCCAAGTCCTTTTTTTTTTTGGCTTTGCATAGTGTGAGGAGAAAGAGAGAGAGAAACAGAAAGAGGAAGGGAGGGAGGGAGAGGGAGAAGGAGAGGGAGAGAGACAAAGAAAATGTCTAATTCTCAGTGAACATAGATCAAACCAGTGGATCCTATAGGAAATCTACCTTGAATATCCCGATGCTAAAGCTGAAGCTTCAATACTTTGGCCACCTGATGTGAAGAGCCTACTTGATAAAAAGACCTGAAACTGGGAAAGATTGAGGGCAGGAGGATAAGGGCAGGAGGAGAAGGGGGTGACAGAGGATGAGATGGTTAGATGGCATCACCAACTCAATGGACATGAATTTGAGCAACCTCCAGGAGAGAGTGGAGGACAGAGGAGCCTGGCGTGCTGCAGTCCTTGGGATCACAAAGAGTCGGATATAACTTAGCGACTGAACAACAACAATGTGTATTAAAGCTGGAAATTTTGGTCTAGGCTGAGAAGCAACCTAGGATTGGAGGCGGGGAGTGGAGGTAGCAGGGAATGACTTTGGAGGATGCAGATTCATAACAGGACGCAAGGAACAAGGGAGAATCCCCCATGGCATCCTGGACTTCTTGAGTTTTCTGAGGCTTTGGGGAGGTAGAACCGTAGCGAACGAGATCTCCTCTGCAGCAAGCATCCATTTGCTGAAAACATTTCATGGCACCTTTTATAGATCTCAAGCATTTCTGGCTCCTTGGAAATCCCAGGCATGAAAGAGCATCTGTAAATATACCACATGCTGAAGTTATTCACATGGATCTACTATATGCAATTTCATCCAAATTTATGGGCATTATTTCCTTATTAGCTGATTTCTTCTTAAATCTCTGCTTAGCATTTTAAATTTGGTATCAAGGAGATACTAATAAATGACAAGAGGTATTTGCTATCTTATGTAAACTGCACCCTTCCAGGCCAGGGATCAAGCCACTGGTCCAGGAGAAATTACAGAAGCATGTGAATTGGCCCCAGTCTAGCACATATGAAGAGTCTGAAATATTAATGAGAAAGAGCTGATGGCGGTAAATCAGATGGTTTTTCAGGAGCATTCACTCCCTTCTCTTCCTTTCATGGGCGTGGAGTGCTTCCAAGGAAATTGATCTGAGGCATGGCCATGTGGCTTTTCAGCTCCACGTTGGGGAGGGCCTATTTCTCCATCTTTCTGTTACAGTTCAGTCATTGACTTGCTGTAGCACATAGGATTAGGAGAAAAAGCATGATTTACTTGTATGGTTGGGATTCGTTTTCTTGTTCCTCTGCCATTGCCATGAGACAGTCTTGCCCTGGCTAGACCCCTGCTCCATGTGGAATGAGAGACATGGGGAGAAGATACAGACTAGCCTGCTGCATGGCTGAACTCAGCCTTGAGCTTGGCCTAGACACTCCCAGCCCCACTGCAGAGGCATAAGAAAGAATCAACATTTACTGATATAAACCACAAAGCTTTGAGAGTAGGTGCTTTTGAGGAATCAGACAACTGGTATACCAACAAAATTAGTATTAGTTGTCTAACAGTTGTATGCCCCATGTCAGAATGCATCTCTGGCTTTATAGTCAAATAATATGGATTTGGGGCTTCCCTAGTGGCTCAGTGGTAAAGAATCCACCTGCCAAGCAGGAGCCTCAGGTTTGATCTCTATGTCTGGAAGATCCCTTGGAGAAGGAAATGGCAACCACTGCAGTATTCTTGCTTGGGAAATTGCATGGAGAGAGGAGCCTGGTGGGCTACAGTCCATGGGGTGGAAAAAGAAGAGTAGGGCATGACTTAGTGATTGAACAACAACAACAAGTGTGGGCCTTAATCACTTGCAGAGAATGTCTCTGCATTTTCTTCTTATGAGCTGGTCTGGTTTGCTTGAAGCTGGGGACTGCCTTGTGCCCTTGGACAAGTCACTCGGGCCTCTCTATGTCTGTTTCTCCATTTGAGGAAGAAAGGTATTACTTGCCACCTACTTTTCCCCAGAGGTCATAAATTAACAGTTGAAAGACTCTTTGAGATCTCCCATGAAAGGTGCAATTTAAGCAGAAGCATGCCTATTATTTATTTTTATTATCCATTTGAAAATTGAATACTTAGAGCAAATAGATTTTCCAGCCACCAGAAAGGAAGTCTCTTCTTTGCCACAACATATTATGTATTGGGCACCCTCCAACTATAGACTTTATTTCCCATTTATAGCACTAATTTAGATGTTTATGGGTCTGTAAATGTATTCCATTTCTCCTGGGGCTTCTGAATACCTATAAGAGTCTAATATTTTGGAACGTGAAATGATGCCTTGAGTAAAGTATAAAATAGGGGAACGAGAAAGACTGGGGAAGAATCGGGTAACAAGGGAGGCACTTTTTAAAAAAGAAAATCATTTTAAATTCCCAGAATTACTCTGCATTGTAGTCCAATTTGTGATTATCGTCTCCCTCATGTAACAAATTATCACATTTATATTGAGCTTCTCCTGAGTGTTCAGCACAAAATTATTTGTGGAAGAGGATATGCTCGTAGAAACAGCTCACACTTATAAACCTTCACTCTGTGCCGGGCACTGTGCTGAGCGCTTTTTTTTTTCCAGTTATTTATGTATTTATTTATTTTGGCTACACCCCGTCTTTGTTGCTGCATGGGCTTTCTCTGAAAGCGGGGGCTGTTCTTCTCGTGGTGGTGGCTTCTCTGCTGTGGAGCACAGGCTCTAGGGCACGTGGGCTTCAGCACTTGTGACCCATGGGCTCCATGTTTGTGGCTCCCAGGCTCAGGAGCACAGGCTCACTGGTTAAGGTGTGCTTGTGTTTGTTGCCCAGGGGCGTGTGGGATCTTCCTGGACCAGGGATCAAACCCATGGCCCCTGCTTTGGTGGGCAGATTCTTAACCACTGGGCCAACAGGGAAGTCCTTGGGGACTTTCTGATAAGTACTCATCTATTTCTCTCACCAATCTGATGAGATATGCAATATTTTTATCCTTCTTTTAGATGCTCAGAGTGGAGAAGGCAATGGAACCCCACTCCAGCACTCTTGCCTGGAAAATCCCATAGATGGAGGAGCCTGGTGGGCTTCAGTCCATGGGATCGTTGAGTCGGACACAACTGAGCAACTTCACTTTTACTTCTCACTTTTATGCATTGGAGAAGGAAGTGGCAACCTACTCCAGTGTTCTTGCCTGGAGAATCCAGGGACAAGGGAGCCTGGTGGGCTGCTGTCTATGGGGTCTCACAGAGTCGGACACGACTGAAGCGACTTAGCAGCAGCAGCAGCAGATGCTCAGAGAGGCTAAGTGGCTTGCCCAAGATCACACAGAAGAGAGTAGACTCAATGTCCAAACCTAGGTTCTTCTTTCATAAAGTAAATCCAGGCTCTTTACCATCATGTGGTTCTTCACAGTGATGTGGTCTTGCTTATGACGTTTGGGGATGATGAGACCGACATAAATTAGATATTCAGCATCTACAATGAAAATCACTGTGATGTCCTCCACATGACTGCAGGGAGAGAATGTTGTGAGGGTGTATGGAAATTAAAGCCTTGTGCGACATTTCCAGTTAAGCTGCAGCTGTTGTTTACTTTTGCAATCTCCTTTCCAACACTGATGTAGAGAATCAAGGTTTTAGTCTAAACACAACTAAAATAGCCATTTCTTGATAGACTCAATGGAATTTTTTACGTGGTAATGTACAATAGCATGATTACTTAATTATTGTTCTCACTCATAAGGACTTGTTTATAATGTGAAAGGTGGTTAGTGTTCTTAAGGCTAGTTGAATGAACAAACCTATATACTAACTTAAGGGCTTCCCGGGTGGCCAAGCAGTAAAGAATCCGCCTGTCAATGCAGGCAGCACGGGAGACTCCAGTTTGATCCCTGGGTTGGGAAGATGCCCTGGGGAAGGAAATGGCAACCCACTCCAATATTCTTGCTTGGGAAATCTCATGGACAGAGGAGCCTGGCAGGTTACAATTCTTGGGGTTGCAAAAGACTCAGACATGACTTAGCAACTAAACAGCAACATCAAATACTAACATAAAGTTTGGAATCAAAAGAAGAAAAACAGATGAGGGACTCTTTCTAATTTGGATTCCTGCAGGAAGTCCTAGTCTGTGTGTGTGTGTGAGTTGCTGAATCATGTCCGACTCTGTAACCCTATTTCCTGTAGCCTGCCAGGCTCCTCTGTCCATGGGATTACCCAGGCAAGAATACTGGGGTAGGTAGCCATTCCCTTCTCCTGGGGAGCTTTCCGATTCAGGGACTGAACCCCGTTCTCCTGCATGGCAGGCAGGTTCTTTATGGTCTGAACTACCAGAGAAGCCCTAGTCTATATCAAGCTGTAAAAGTCTCTTTTTAGGAACTGGAAAATTCCGATGGCGTTTTCAAAAACATCTCCACGTTATTGAAATCTCCAAGCGGAGGAGTAATATTTTCATCACTCTCATCTATCCAGTAAAATTTTAGGCTTGAAGGGAGAAAAGGTTGCTTCTAGACCTGGAGCTTCCAACATACTAGGGAATAATTTGAATAATTCTGAACTTGGCTTCCTTAACCATGTGCCCTGGGGGCTCATGACACTGTTAACTACTCTTCTAGTTTTCAGGGACTGGGCTGAGGCCAACTGGCTCGGGCTTCCTAGGGGGTGTGAAATTCCAACTTGGTCAGTGCATTCGATTGGTATGCACCACGTCTCCTTAAACAATGGAAAAATCGTTTTGAGGAGACATATGAAGCTCTCCTGTCAATCAGCCACTTATTAGTTACCATCTCTACACTGTGGAGTATAAAGTAATAGGGGCCTCGATCCCGCCTTGACATTGGGCTTAACATCCAAGTTATTTAGAGCCGGTGAAACCGTGGCCTGATGTGGGCTTGCAGAGGCCATATAAGAGGGTGGGTGAAGCTGGGGGTCTCTTTCTTCCCAAGCTTAATTCTGTCCCTGCCACTTGCTAGCTTGTGTAATTTTGGAAAAGTTACTCAACTTCTCTGGGACAGTTTCTTCAGTTATACAACCTGGGTATAATACTTAAGTGTGTTTTAGGGATATAATAAATCAATGACCACCAAGGAAGTAGACAATATATTCTGTCTATCTATCCATCCACCCATCCATCTGTCTATCCATCCATCTTTCTGCCTGTTGTGTTCATCATTAACCTTTTATCAAAATAACTGCCTAAAGAAGGTTATGCTTAGACTGGGAGATAAATATACCACCGAGAGAATTGTTCAGCCCATCACAGAGCAGAGCAGATCAAGTTTTATCAATTCTTCCAAACATTAAGGGATATGTATCATGTTAACACAGCTCTATTTATGGGCTTCTTAGGTGGTGCAAGTGGTAAAGAATCTGCCTGCTAATGTAGGAGACACGAGATGCGCCTTGATCCCTGGGTGGGAAAGATCCTCTGGAGTAGGAGATGCAACCCACTCCACTATTCTTGCCTAGAAAAATCCCATGGACAGAGGAGCCTGGCGGGCTACAGTCTAAAGGGTTGCAAAGAGTCCCACGACTGAGCAAGTAACTCTATACATGAGAGAAGATCTTTGCAGAGTCTAGAAATTTACTTTGTGGCTCTATACGGAAGAGAGCCAAGGAGTATGCGTGCGGCAACATGGTGGAAAAGGAAAACCATATACTTGGTCTCAATTCCTTCTGCTAATGAAATCTTAAGTTGATGTTTAGATCACTCAGTGCAAGAATGGAATGCAGGGGCCTCCCTGTTCTACGCCGGGCAAGCGTGACGCAGCCATCACTGAACACCCCACGGGGAGCTTCATACCCATGGTCCATGGGAGGCTTGTGGTCAGTGTCAAGCATCACAGAGGCCCTGTGTGTGAAGACCATCCCTCTCACAGCTTCATCCTTCCAGCCTCAATTCTGTGCTCCATTGCCACAAAGAACCAGTAATTCCTTAAAGAAAATCCAACATCCCGTAACAAATGGCAAATGTGGCTCTTGAGAAAGAGGACTTATTTATGTTTCTGTAGAAAATAATAATGGTGCCGAGACAGAGTTCTTTCCCAGACGCCTTAGTAAATTGTGCCTTCCAAGGGCAGACAGCTAAATCTTGTGGTGGAGGCCAGGTGGCATTGGTGCCACCATGGAAACCACGTGTTTCTATAAAGGGGGCTGATCTCATGAGTTTATTTCTCTGCCCGGGGTCCAGCGACAGGGCTCTCAAGTGACTTCACTGCAATCAGTATTGCTGACTAATGCCTGTATCAACACCTACGCCGCCACCACCAGAGCTTTGGCGATTTTACGTTTAGTTTGATTTCTCCAGACAGAACTTTTCCACATCATTGGAACTAATTGAGGTAATGGAGAAATTATTCTGGTGCCAGAACACTCCGACTTTCTTTTGCCCACTTCCCCCACCTTGGTATTGAAAGACAACAATGCTCCAGTCTCTCCATGTTTCTTTACAGCAAAAAAAAAAAAAAAGGGAGCGGGGAGTTGGTGAGGTCGCTCTTGCACCCAGCCGGCTCTTGGACAATTAGGGCTGGAAAATACACTCAGCTCCATCTTTCTTGGCTTCCCAAGTCTGCACACTCTGGCACCGTGGCTGTGCCATTCTCCCGAGATGCTTCTCAGGGCAGATTTGGGAATCCCTCTTCTAATTCTCCAGACTGACCACAAGAAACGTCCCCACCTTTGCTAAAGCAACTAGCAGATGGAGACAAACATTTATGAGAACATACTCCACCTTAATTACATGCATTGTCTGCCAATGTTTATAGCGTCTCAGGGAGTTTGGAGGTAAGCCCGAGCCGGCTGAAGATGGTTTTGATTATGGGGGTTTGTATCAAAGGTGGGATGGGGCTCTTTGCCCACTCCTCGCCCCTCCTCCATGGTCTTTACTCGAGAAGGTTGACCCAGCCATTTTTTAAGATGGCATGACGTACTGAGAAGCCCCTGGGTTTGCCCCATGTCAACAGTTAGGGGCTCAGCGAGCATTTGGGGGTTTTAATTTTGGTGGACCACAGTGAACCTCTCCACTGAGGGCCCTGACGGATTTGGATGTAGGGGGTCCCTGGCAGCGTGGGAGTGTAGGGTGGGCTTCCAACAGTTCGCAGAGGCCTCCGCTTGGCCCTTGAAATGGTAGTTCATATGCAGGAGTGGCAGGGCAGTTACAGATGAGTGGGAAGTGTGCACATTCATTTGAGGTCGGAGGAAAGACTCTAGCAAATTCTGAATAATGATAACCCTACAAATAATGTTTAGCTTGCCTATTACCCCTATGTTCCTTTATTTCTGCTTTTTCCTACTCTCTCCAGTTACTAGTCTTCCACACTATCCCTTATTGATCTGCCCACTGAAGAGGGTCACAGAAATAATGCGATTTGAGCAACAGATTGCAAATGTGTCCGAGTTACTCCTGGCCAGCACTCCAGGCAGCGCTGGGGAAGCAGTGGCCCTTGCAGCTCGGAGCTGAAATGGGTGTTTTGCATTACTTGCTGGATTTTATTTCGCCACATCACCTCTGACCTCTTTTGCAAAGTTAATTGAGAGTTGGCCTTTTTCAAATTGACTGCAGGAAATTGACCTTTGTGTTCACGCTATGTTAGGAAAGGGCTGGATGAAGAGCAAGTCAGGAGGCAAAATGGAAATAATCTGGCCCTCATAGTCACAGTCATGCTCCAGCACCACGTGAAATGAGCACAGATGCCTCGGTGCAATCCTGTAGGCGACAGATCCTGCAGGGCTGTCTCCTTACAGAACCAAACCATCAATCAGAAAATCTCGTTTTAATTTGCAGTATACTTTGATGACTCAAAAATGAAGCAATCTGTGAGCAGTTTTCAAATTAACATCTATTATGCTTATCCTGCTTTAACTCATTTTTAATCACTGGTAGAGGTAGCCTTTGTGTCTACTTGCTTTTCTTTTCTTTTCTCTTTATTAACACTTTATTTTATATTGGAGTGTAGTTGATTAACAATGCTGTAATGAAAAGTGAAAATGTTTGTCGCTCAGTTGTGTCCGACTCTTTGCGACCCAGTATACTATAGCCCGCCAGGCTCTTCTGTCCATGGAATTCCCCAGGCAAGAATCCTGGAGTTGCCATTCCCTTCTTCAGGGGATCTTCCCAACCCAGGGATTGAACCTGGGTCTCCCACATTTCAGGCAGATTGGCAGAATCTTTACTGTCTGAGCCAGCAGGGAAGCCTATGTTGTAATAGTTTCAAGTATACAGCAAAGTGGTTCAGTTATACATATACATGAATCTGTTCTTTTTCAAATTCTTTTCCCATTTAGATCGTTACATAAATTGAGCAGAATTCCCTTTGTTATACAGTAGGTCTTTGTTGGTTATTCACTTTTCTTTAAATCTTTGAATTTTATATTGGAGCATAGCTGATTAACAAGCCTGTGATAGTTTCGGGTGGACAGCAAAGGGACTCAGCCACACATACACGTGTGTCCATTCTCCCCAAACTCCCCTGCCATCCAGGCTGGCACAGAACACTGGGCAGAGTTGCCCGGGCTGCACGGCAGGACCTTCGTTGTCCATTTTAAATAGGTAGTGTGTACACGTCCATCCCACACTCCCTAACTATCTCTCCCCCTGACTCTGAGGCCACTTTGTTAGACTCTAACCCCCGTGGTTGTCTGGTGGGTAAGCATATCTGTTACTAGGGGAAGATTAGAAAAAAAAAAAAGCCTCCGTTTTGACCTCAACAATCCCAGCCTCCAAATTTGATTCTATTAATAATTCTCTTAGTTATTTTAGGAAAAGTATTTAAAGCCCTGAACCTTAATGCTTCATCTAGAAAAACAGGGAAATTTTCAAGAACTAAGACGGCGTGAAGATTAAATGGGTATTTTTAAGAAATTAGCGCCTGGATGCTTAGCACGTGTGCTTTCTTATCCCTCTTCTGTGGGCTGGGATCCCATGGGAGAGGAAGTAGACAGTGGCCGGCCTTCTGCAGGTTATGACACTCTTTGGGGGCTGATGGTTTCCTTACGCTTTGCGGGGACAATGAGGAATCTTGGTGAAACCAGCAGTGTTTGAAACGCAATAGGAAACGAACTGTTATTTTTAACTAGAAAGCCAGCATGTGAAATGGCTTCCTAAGTCTCACAGCTGGATTAAATAATTCTGGGTCAGGATCTAGATTTCATGGTCTGGTGGTGAGGTCAGGTTGAGCTTGCAGGCAGGGTGTCTGATTCACTGCTCAAGTCCAGAAAAATCCCCTGTCTCTGTCGCTTGTCTTGATTTTTGTTTGTTTTGTTTGTTTTACCTGTAAAATTTGTATGACGATACTTTTTTTTTAACCTCACAGTAATATAAGCATAAAACCAGAAAAATATGTAATGGAGTCACACAGAGAAGTAGATAAAAATTTGAATTTTTATTAGTGAACCAAGATGGAGAGACTCTCCATTCCAGCAGCTTAATTATATTGATAAATTATTAGAAACAAATAAACACTAGGCAGGCATGGGAAGAGTCTTTAAATTTATATATGGCAGTCCAAACTAGATCTTTGTTTAAAATCCATTTATTTATTTGGCTGTGCCAGGTCTTTCTGCCAAGATCCTGGCACAAAGGATCTTGGATCTTCTTTGTGACAGGTGGGATTTTTTTCCTTCTTTTATTTGCAGCATGTGGGATCCACGCTTCCTTGGTGGCTCAATGGTAAAGGATCTGCCTGCCAATGCAGGAGCCTCGGGTTTGATCCCTGTGTTCAGAAGATCCCCTAGAGGAGGAAATGGCAACCCACTCCAGTACTCTTGCCTGGAGAATCCCAGGGACAGAGGAGCCTGACTGGCTATGGTCCACGGGGTTGCAGAGGGTCAGACAGAACTGAGCGCATGGCAGACTGACAGGCATGCTGACAGGGCTGCTGTAGGAACTGTTGTTTCAAACATGATTTGAGGGTGTGAATTCATGCTCTCTGACAATAGGCACTGTTTCCTTAACTGTTATACAACTACAAGCCCATCCACAGTCGCAATCTAAGAACCTATAATAAAGAATGGATAAAAGACGCGGACAGCAATGTATGTTCAAATAGCTTATTTACGTGAGATTACGCAATGGATTTTAGTCATGGAAATAGCAATAAAGCCTATGACATTTTAAGTGAAAATGGTACACAAGATCTATATGTATGTGTGTATGTATATGTATCTATATATATCAATGTCAATATAGGCATAGCAATTTTCATATTGAGAAATGGAATATTTCCTGCCATGCCAGTAAACAAGAGTGTCACAGTCATCGGTGATTCCAGCTCTTCCATGTGAGGTCCTGAGCCTGAAGGGCACTCGGGCAGGAGAATCCCCACCGTCTACCAGCCACTCCCCCCAGTGAGCCCCAAGGAGCTCAGGATGTGGAGAAGCACCGGGCACCTGCCCAGGAGAGCTGAGATGCATGTGAGAGGACTGAGTCCAGTGACCCAGACACTTGCATCTTCCTGTTGACAGAAAAGTGCTGAACTCCTTAAGGGGCTGTCTGGTTTCCTTTAATTAACAATAATGTTTTGATGTTCAGACTACCAGCCCTTATGCAAACTTCTATATATCCTGGCTCCTCCCCTCACCACCTCAGAGCAGTTTTCTCAGGATCACTTGAGATGCTGTCTACCAGGCTTGAAGTCCGAAAAGTTTCCACCAAAGAAAACATAACTATCAATGTTTAGGTGGTGACTATTTAAGTTGACAATATCAATAAATCTCTATCATTTAGAGAAAGAAACAGGAAGGAGAAATAGAAATCAATTATGTATGTATATGCTAATATATGACTCGAGTAATTATATTTCATCTTTTAAATGCCTTGCACACAGAATATTATTTTAATGTTAGAAGATAGCTAGTGTGAAAGGTAATTGAAGAAAACTACACTACCGTACATAAGCTAACGTACTCTGGCTTTCATGCATCCGGCTGCATTTATTCAGTCTTTAATGTGGCTACATTTATGCATAATAAGATGCTAAATGGCCTTTTGGATGCGTTTTATTTGGGAAAAATAATATTGCTACTGCCGCCTTCCATGAAGAAAACTCCAGACGAGCATTAAAAAAAGAAAAAAAAAAAAAGCAAGTATTAGAAACAAACAATATAGTTTTCTTTTAGAAACAAAACCTGTGTTTAGAATCCAAAAGTAATGTAATCGCTCTGGAAACTATTACCGTGAGTAATTCCTTGTCGATTAGTTCACGCCCCCAAGTCTCCAGGACATGGTAAACTCTAGCAGGAACAAAGGTTTGGACGGGAGGCAGAATAGTCTTAGACTCTCACCCCTATCTGCACCTCTGGGTAAGTCCCACGCGGGCAGGGACCACATTCTTGATAGCCTGGAGCTTCTCTTAAGTTGAGACTTCTTCCATGAGCTCTGGGTCTGCCCGCCCTGGTTCTGACTCCAGATTGGTCCTGTCTTGGAACACAGTGCGTTTGGAGGAGTTGCCTTTTGGTCAGAATCCACTTTTACTGTTTCCCATTTTCTTAATAATGCGCCTTCTTCCTGTGGCTCATTTGAAACCCTCGGGCTCCAGTGGGTCTGAGGAAAGGACTGGGTATTTGTGGAGCAAATGGAAGCCAAGTTCAAGCCTGGCTCCTCTCTGCGGGGTGTTGTGGGGGCCAACCAGATGGCGCCTCTCGCGGATTCCTTTATTGCTCTGCACTGAGATGGAGAAGAGTGTGGGAAGTTGTGGACGTGTCCCTGCGGCTTCTTGGGCCAACTGATCAGGTATTCTTTTAAGGCCCATTACCTGCAATAATCAAAATGAGAGAGGGACTTCCCTGGCAGTCCAGTGATTCGATCCCTCGTCGGGGAGTTAAGACCCCACATGCCTAGGAGGCAAAAACCCAATCATAAAACGGGGGCAATATTGCAACAAATTCAATAAAGACTTTTTAAATGTCCACATCAAAAATTAAAAAAAAAATACTACTAACTCTGAGAGTCTGCATACTTTGTGATTCACAATTTTGCTCCTTATACAATTAGTGGCCACTCTTGGCTGAGCTAAGCTCAGTGTGACCCACTGAAGACAGTATGGAGTTGGGAGCCACGCAGCCCCGGGCGGAACGTCCTTCTGTCACCCAGGAGCCTGTTGCTGAGCCAGACTCCAGTCTGCTTGCCTGTTGCCAGCAAAGCCCATCAACCGAGGCCAAATCGTGGTGCAGGGGAGCGCAGTGGTCCCTGCAGGTGCTGAGCAGGCATCCGGGCGGCCCCCAGTGCGCAGGGCCCTCCAACTCCCAGTGGGTAGCAGGAAAGCATTTTTTTAAAGGCCAGGTGATGGCACTAGTGGTAAAGAATCCGCCTACCAGTGCAGGAGACACAGGAGACATAGGTTCAATCCCTGAGTCAGGAAGATCCTCTGAAGCAGGGAGCTTGGCAACCCAGTCTGATATTCTTGCCTGGGGAACCCCATGGACAGAGGGGCCTGGCAAGCTGCAGACAATGGGGTCGCACAGAGTCAGACACGACTGAGCGACGGAGCACGTGCGCACAAGGCAAGCGCAGAGCAGAGTGTGTGGCCAGTTCTCTGACTGGCTGATGGCGAGGCGAGAGGGCTGTGTCTAACGGGCCAGCATGATCAATCCTTAGGGTCCCGGAGGCCTGGGGGCTACTGCGCTTATGGTCCTCAAGTAGTGAAAGCCTTCCATTTGGAGGGGGTTTTCGCATCTTAAAGCAGCTCAGGAAGCTGCATCAGATACTGACATCTAGGTGCTTCAGAGAGGAGCTACAGCAGAGGACGTGGGGAGGGGTCTGTCCCCTGGAAGGGTGCTCTGTGGTTACAGTCATGTGACCTGGCGCATTTTGTAAAATGGTGATGAAAGTGCCTCCTCCTCTGGTGTCCCTGGCTTTTCAAGCCCAGGCAGCTCATCTGTGCCCCACATCCCTGCAGAGGGCATCTGTTGAGCTCCAGTGCTCAGGGCATGCTGAATTTCTAGAACCCCTTCTCTCCTGATTCATGGGATGAAGTCTTCTTGGGCATCATCTCCTCCTGGCTTCTAGGTAAAAGCCTGGTGGTGGCATCTGAAGAGTTACAGGCAGGTTGTCATGTCTGCGATTCTCGTTTGACCCCGCTCTCCCGCTTGTGACCAGTGCTGACCCGTTTAACGCAGACCCGAGCTGACCATGCCAGTCTCTTGCTTGAGGCCGTCTTGGTCTCTCCTCTGGTCCAGCTGTCTTGTCCTGTTCTCCGTGTCCCTTCATGTTTTTCCTGGATCTTCTGGCCACCCGTGCTTCACTCCAGGAAGGTTGAACAATCTGAGGTGGCTCCCAATCCCTGGGCTGTTATCACTGCTGGAAATGAAGTACCACATGCACGCTCAGTTGCTAAGTCACGACTGACTCTTTGCAACCCCATGGATTGCAGCCTGCCAGGCTTCTATGTCCATGGGATTTCCCTGGCAAGAATACTGGAGTGGTTTGCCATTTCCTTCTCCAAGGGATCTTCCCAACCCAGGGACTGAACTCATGTCTCCTTCATTGCAGGTGGATTCCTTATCACTGCGCCACCTGGCAGCCCATGAATCGGTTCTCTGTATACACACATTCCCCGTTTTGGATTTCCTTCCTGTTTAGGTCACCACAGAGCATTGAGTAGAGTCCCCTGTGCTATACAGTAGGCTCTCGTTAGTTGTCTATTTTATACATAGTATTAATAGGGTATATATGTCAATCCCAATGTCCTAATTCATCCCATGCTCCCTTTACCCCTTTGGCTTCCTTTATTCCTTCACTTCCAATAGAAGCTCCAGGCATGCAGTGACATCTAATCAGTCTTTTTACCTTACTGGGTCACCAACGTGCAAGGTCACACTTCTGTTTTCCCCTTCTCAACCAGGGGTAGAACCTGCGGGCCAACCATTTCTGATGCCTGTTTTTGAACAACATGTGAGTAGTGTTGATTTTTACTTTTTTTCATGTAGACCATTTTTAAAGTCTTTATTGAATTTGTTGCAATATTGCTTCTGCTTTATGGTTTGGTTTTTTGGCTGCAAGGCTGACCAGAGATCAAACCCACAACCCCGGCACTAAGAAGGAAGAGTCTTCATAGTTGGACTGCCAGGGAAGTTGCAATTTTCACATTTTTAAGTAATGGAAAATCATCAAAAGCAGAATATTTCTGACATGTGTAACATATAGGAAATTCACAATTTTTAGTGTCTGCAAAGTTTCAGAACACAGTCACACCCGTCTGCACATAGGCAATGGCTTCTTGTTTAGTCGCTCAGCCGTGTCCGACTCTTGCGACCCCATGGACTGTAGCCCGCTGGATTCCCATGGGACTGTCCAGCCAAGAATACTGGAGTAGGTTGCCATTTCCTCCTCCAGAGGATCTTCCTGATCCAGGGATCAAACCCACATCTCCTGCTTGGGAGGCTGATCCTTTATCGCTGAGCCATCCGGGAAGCCCAAGCTATGGCGACCTGTGCACAGTGACAGAGTTGAGTAGCTGTGAGAGAGACCATGAGGGCTGTGAAGTGCAACACATCTCCTCTTGGGTCCTTTGTGGAAGAAGCCTGCTCTAGGGAGCGCATTCCTCGAGATTCAGTTTGTGATGTGCTCAGTTTCACCATCCCAGAGCTTGGTATGTGTCTGGCACATAGTAGGTACTCAGTAAACAGTGGATGAACGTACGAGTGAATGAATACATGGATGAGAGGTGGTTGAACTAATTTGTATTCCAATATCCCTTCCAGTTTTTACATTCTATATCTCTAAAGCACACTGGAGTTCACTAGCTTCTGAATATTTTTTCTTGCATGCAGACTTTTTATATTTAGATTCTGATCTCCATGAGCATTATTTTGTAAAAGGAGAACTATGAAATATGATTAGTACCTCTTTAACAATTTATCGTTTTTCTTGTTGCTGCTTTTTAACTAGCATATTTTCTCTTTGTTCGATGAGCAAGGTAAATAAGCCAAGAGAAAGCAGTTTTAATCTGCTAGCAAATGAAAGACACTAAGTTATTCAAGATGGTAGGAAATGGGTGGGTGGGAGGAATGGAAGGTGGGGATGGAGTAGCAGATAATTTGAGGATCTGTCACTGTTTTAATAGCTCTGCTGTTACCACTTCAGAAAGGTCCACATTTGGGACCATTTGCAGCTAATGGACATGTGTTGAGAGGTGTATGCAGGATGATACGTCATGCAAAAGTGAAAGCTAAATGTTTGATTCTTCCTGACCAGAATGCGGACCGAAATGGGAGTGTACGGCTGTTCCCTCAAGGGCCTCTCTTCATCGCTAGCAGGTGTCCCACATTCATTCTGGGTGTTTCTACAGGGACTGAAATTGCTCCTTTGAAAAGAAGTCTGGTGAGGATAAGAGGTCAAAATGATACCTTAAATCTTTCAGGTTCTACAGCGTCCCAGACTTGGCCTCAAAGAAAGCCACTGTCCTTTCAGCTCTAACATTTTGACAGCCTCCTTCAAAACCCAGCCTCATAGATTGAGTTCATCTAGTTTGTGCAAGTAAATTCTCACATCTCTAAAAAGGACTTGAAATCTGAGAATTCATTATATATGTTATGATATATTACATTATATTATATTATTCTTATGTATATTATAAGATCCCCTGGAGAAGGAAATGGCAACCCACTCCAGTATTCTTGCCCGGGAAGTCCCATGGACAGAGGAGCCTGGCAGGCTACAGTCCAAGGAGTCACAAGGAGTCAGATATGACTCAGTGACCAGACAGCATAAGCGTGTGTGTGTGTTTGTATGTGTGTATATACATATATATATATATATTAATATTTAAGGACTTCCCTGGTGGCTTAGAATTTAAAGCATATGTCTACAATGAGGGAGATCTGGGTTCAATCCTGGGTCAGGAAGATACCCTGGAGAAGGAAATGGCAATCCACTGCAGTACTATTGCCTGGAAAATCCCGTGGATGGAGGAGCCTGATAGTCCATGGGGTCGCAGAGTCGGACACAACTGAGCGACTTCACTCACTCACTCACTCAATATTTATTTATTTATTGGTTGCATCCTTGTGGTACATGCAATCCTAGCTCCCTGATCAGAGATCACACCTGTGCCCCCTGCATGGGGAGAATGGAATCTTAACCACTGGGCCACTAGAATTCAAGAAACGTCCCAGCATTCCTTATTCTAGCTTCTGCTTTCCAATGAAGTGATTTTTCTGGGTATGTCTGTGATGTGACCACTTGTGATGGAAAGGAAAGAGTTCTGCCTGAACTCAGAGCAGCCCCCAGCAGTGCCAGGAAGGTCTCCAGCTTCGCTCCTTTCATCTGCCACGCTGATGGCACTGACAGCTCACTGTTCTACGCGTAATTGCGGCTCTGCTCTAAGAGCTTTCCGTTTACTAACGATTTTACTCCTCAGAACAGCCCATGACAGAGATGCAGAAACAGAAGTACTGGTAACTTGTCCAAAAGCCCATTTAACAGATTTTAAGACACCACACAGCTGTGTTCTGCCAGGTACTGTTCTAGGCACTTGGGATACCTTCATATGCAAAACACGTTCGACCCCATCCTTGCGTGGTGTATATTCTCCTATCTAAGATCACAGCGCTGGTAATGTGGCAGAGGCGGGTTTGAACTGGGCACTTAAGACCACTGCAGGGTAGTGCCACTTGAAGTTAATTTCCACCTTCCCCTATGACTGTTTCAGCATAGGTTGTGATATTGTGTGTGTGTATGTGTGTGTGCTTTTGGGGGGCTCCAAAATCACTGCAGATGGTGACTGCAGCCATGAAATTAAAAGACGCTTACTCCTTGGAAGAAAAGTTATGACCAACCTAGACAGCATATTAAAAAGCAGAGACATTACTTTGCCAACAAAGGTCCATGTAGTCAAGGCTATGGTTTTTCCAGTAGTCACGTATGGATGTGAGAGTTGGACTGTGAAGAAAGCTGAGCACTGAAGAATTGATGCTTTTGAACTGTGGTGCTGGAGAAGACTCTTGAGAGTCCCTTGGACTGCAAGGAGATCCAACCATTCCATCCTAAAGGAAATCAGTCCTGAATATTCCTTGGAAGGACTGATGTTGAAGCTGAAACTCCAATATTTTGGCCACCTGATGCGAAGAACTGACTCATTTGAAAAGACCCTGATGTTGGGAAAGATTGAAGGCAGGAGGAGAAGGGGATGACAGAGGATGAGATGGTTGGATGGCATCACCGACTTGATGGACATGAGTTTGAGTAAGCTCCAAGAGTTGGTGATGGACAGGGAGGCCTGGCGTGCTGCAGCCCATGGGGTCACAAAGAGTCAGAAATGAGTGAGCGACTGAACTGAACGGAATTGAACTGGTGTGTGTGTGTGTGTGTGAGCTGAACTAGCATCCTATGTACTATTATCATGTTAGTCAGAGATCCACACCCAAGGATGGTTGTTGGAAGTATATCAGAAAAACGAAATTCCAATTTGATTCTGGATGTGGGTATTATAAGCAGGTTTGTGGCACAAATCCCTACTCAGTGCCAGACTTTAGTTAATTACCAATCTGTCTATAAATTAGTAGTTTGTTAATTACCATAAGGGCTGTTTGGCAGGGATGTTTATTTAGAGCATTTAGCTAGAACTTTTTTGAGACCTCTGGACTGTCCTGGTTAGAGGGCATAAGAATCCAGCAAGGGCAGTAGATTTTACATCAGGGTTGACAACCAAGGATTAATGTCTAAAAGGCCTTAAAAAGCCTTATAGCCAGTCCTTGGCTTTGATCATGGTTTCTCAACCTCAGCACTGTTGACATTTTGGGCTGGATAATTCTTTGTCTTGCAGGGGGTTTCCTATGCCTTTCAAGATGTTCAGTAACATCCTTGATCTCCATTCACCAGATGCCAGGGGAAGCCCTCTTTCCTCTCCTTCTGTTTGGTCAGCTCGTGATGTCTCCAGACACTGACAGATGTCCACTGTGGGGAGTGGTGGGGTCAAAATTGCCCCCGTTGAGGAAGACTAGTTTAGAGGGCATAGTGACCTGGGACCAGCTCCAAGGACAATGACTTCCTGAAGTGGGTTGTTACCACGTCCGTCTTGAGTGACTCTTTCGTGGATGGATTGCGGTCACTGTAAAGCAGAGGTGCCCGGGCTTTTTGGCACCAGGGGCCGGTGTCACGAAGTTTCCACGGGCTGGTGAGGGGGTGGTTTGGGGTGGTTCAAGCCCGTTAGGCTTGTTGTGCGTGCTTTTTCTAGTCTAGTGTCGCTGCCGGTCCGACAGGAGGTCACAGTTCATGGCCCAGAGGTTGGGGACCCTGCCTTAAAGGATGGGGTCCTAAGGTGTCTTTGGACTCACAAAACATGTCCCCTGAGCTCTTCTGTGCCTCCTTGCTAATAAATGTTTGCATCCACATCTACATATTAGTTAACTGGGGGAACAGACTAGTTTGATTATATGGGTTAATGGCTTTGAGTTAATGAGTTCTTCTACCTTGAACTTCTTGACATTTACTATTGTCTACCGTACAGGACCTATGAACTGTGACCGAATTGCCTCTGGTCAGTTCTCATCAGGGTGGACCATGACAAATAACTGATTTGGTTGGTAGGTAGAGTTGGTCAGATCCCTTTAGCATGAAGTTCTAGGCTCCCAGAGATAGGAAATCAGGACCTGCAGATAGCCCAAAGAGCAGGGAGACCCCCTCTCCTGCCCTCCCTTCCCCCGACACACACCTCCTTGGGTTTGCTTTTATCACTGACTAGTCTAGAGATGTCCTGAACCACCTTGTGATGATTCTGTCCAAGCTGCTTGTTACTGTCTGAGGCCCATGGTGAAGAACAGTCCTACAGAAGCTCCTTTTTTTTTTTTTCTGAGTTAAAAAGCCCTCTTTTATCTGACTGTTGCAGGAAGATGGACCCCTTTCAGGGCCCGAGTGGCCTCTTGTCTAGCACTAGAAAATGAGTTGTCTGAGGAGAGGAGGAGATGCGTGCTGACCAGGCAAGAGATTTTATTGGTAAGGGTCACCCAGGTGGACCGCTCTGCCAGATGGCTCACAGACCCGGGTTCTGAGGTGCTGGGATTCCTTTCTGGGTTGTCTCTGGCCAATCACTCTGACCCAGGCTCCTTCCTGGTGGTGCAGGCATCCAACACTCAGCCAAGACGGATTCCACTGAGGAGGGTTCTGGGCGGACGTATGACTGGCATCTCGCTTTGACCTTTCCCAGACTGTTCCAGTTGGTGGTGGCTTGTCAGTTCCGTGTTTCTTACCAGGACCTCCCGTCGTAAAATAATTCACGCGGAGGGTTACGTGGCGCCTGGCTAGGAGGACGGCTTCCGTCAGCGTTTGCCCTGACGCGACTGTAGGGCTCACGACGACAGAAGGCTGAGACTTTGTCTCTGCTCACCCCCTCCCAACCCCTGCACACCCCCGCAGCCTCCAGAGTCTCCGGAGTTCATCCACACTTTCTACCAAACGCAACCAAATGCGTGCTCATCACAAAGTACAACATCCATCTGCGGTTTTGAAGTGCCCCGGGGACTCTATACAGACTCCTAAACTAAGCTGGAATCGCCCAGTACTTCCCCACCTCCGTATCCCTGAGAATCCTCCAGGGGAGCTGCTTCTGCAGTTGAGTAACTTTTCAGGGCAGTGGGGTTCCGCTTTCCTGAGCAGAGAGGCCCCCAGCCCAGCGCTTCTTTGCAAATCGTTCGCCTTCGCATCAGCTCCACCAGGCGGCTTTCTGCAGGGATGCCCTCTGAGGTCCTGTCCTGTGGTCCCCGGGGGCTCTGCGCTGTCTCCTGAGGGGAAAGTTAACGACTTCATTGTGTCTATGCGGGATCCTTAATGAATGGACCTGAATAATTCAAGACAGGATGTCAGTGAAGAGGACACAGCCAACACCTGGGCTGGACAAAGATTTCTTTGGCTACTTTGGGGGTGGGGGCGGGGATGCTCAGTCTTCATTTTACCATATTGTGTTCCCAGCTGCAAACCGTCCAAAAGACAGAGACAGGCTCTTTCCCTTTTGAGGAGACAACTGCGGCTGTCTCTGTGTGTGTGTGTGTGTGTGTGTATGTGTGTGTGTTTCCTTGCCAAGGCAAATTCAGATGATAAATCTGGCACCTTTAAAAAGACACTTATCTTGTATCTTTTAACTCAACCTCAGATGTGAGCCTGAGAAAAATATCAAGCGAGCTACGTTCTTCCCCAGAGTTTCATAATAATGATAATAAAGTAGTCCCCTACCAAGTTCAAAGAGGTTTTCTGCAGGATGCTATGACGGGATCTTTGCAGGGAGGATGGGGGATGCACTAGAATTCTGCTGCTTTGTAAGGAGATGGGAACAGTAAAGGCCTGGCTCACCTGAAATAACCCTGAAACTGAAGTCACCCGTGACAGCACCCTGGATTTTTGCAGCTAAGATGTTATATTTTATATGAGGGGCTGGGGATTTGATAGCTCTGGAAAGTTTATTTTTTGCTTTTCTTCTGTTAAATCTCAGAAAGTAATAAGATGAAGAACTGAAGTTGGTTCTTTAAATAATTACCAGGAATTTTACAGGAGTGTCTAGAGAGACCTCACAGTGTTTATTTTGATAATCAAAAGAAAGAAGAGATGATTGTCCATAGCAAGGTCTACTTTGCATCTTCAGATTGTTTATCTTAAGATAGTCACCGTTACCATCAAAGCTAGCCAATGAAGTCCTGGACGCTGTCCCCAGTAATATGTGTGAAATACATGTTCAAAGTGTATACAATTTCAGGGAGCGCCCAGACTCCCTGAAGAGCCACCCCTCTCACCCCAGATTCCCAGATCTCTTGGTGACTCTGATCTCTTCCCTGGTGTCTCAGAGAGTAAAAAAATCCTGCAATATAAGAGACCTGGATTCAATCCCTGGGTGGGGAAGATCCCTTAGAGAAGGGTATTTTGCATGGGAAATCCATGGACAGAGGAGTCTGATGGGCTACAGTCCGCACGGTCACAAAGAGTCTGACACAACTGAGCAATGACCGCTTTCACACTTTGACTAGTCTCTACAAAAATGAAATTTGTCCTGGGGAAAGATGGTACCATATTTTCAATGACCATCAAGTCACAGTGACTATGATTTCAAAAATAAATCCACATCCCTAGACCACTTAAAAAATTATCTGACTTTAGGAAATGCTGAAAAGACAATTTCAAATATCTCTGTTATGCTTAGTCATGTCCGACTCTGTGTGACCCCATGGATTGTAGCCCACCAGGCTCCCCTGTCCATGGGATTCTCCAGTTAAGAACACTGGAGTGGGTTGCCATGCCCTTCTCCAGGGGATCTTCCTGGTCCAGGGATCAAATCCGCATCTTCTGTGTCTCCCGCACTGGAGATTCTTTACCACTGCGCCACCTGGGAAGCCCCTGGTGGCCCTAAAAATGTTAGAGGGGACGATGGACCACAGGAAACGGAGGCCAGGATGCACAGCAGATCTCGGGTGGCCTCAGTCCGCAAGGGCTCGAAGCCGGGTTTCGGTTCCTGGCCAGAGACTGAGGTCCAGTCTCGGCCATGAGGGCACCAAACCCTAGCGCCCAGAGCTGCGGTCAGTGACGAGGCTTTGCAGAAAAGAACCCCACAAAGACTGAAGGTGCTGAGACAAGTGAAGTATTCATCAGGAGGAAAAAGAGCACAGTACGTGTGGATAGACTCAAGCGGACTGACTGTCACACCTCTCGAGTCCTCTGTTATGGGTGTTCTGAAGTTTCTATCCACAGGCAATGCACTCAGATTACTCTCTCTGTTTGGCGGTGGGCCCATCTACCTCCTGCCTCAGAGCCACCCTAGTCTCAGAACTCTGTGTGTGTAGAGCCTTCTCCTAAAGTGACCCTGCTCTTGTCTCTTCATCAGCTGCCGACCTTTCCGGCGCCTGGGGACCGGGGCACAGTATCTTCTGTGCTCTGCGGCACTGGGACACAGCACGCAGAAGAGCTGAGTGCACTCATGGCACTAGCGGTAAAGAAAGAATCCGCCTGCCAATGCAGGAGACGCAAGAGACTCAGGTTTGATGCCCTGCAGGAGGAAATGGCAACCCACTCTAGTACTCTTGGCTGGAGATCCCATGGACAGAGGAGCCTGGTGGGCCATACAGTCCATGGGGTCGCAAGAGAGTCAGACAAGAATGAGCATGCACACAAATTTTAAAACTCAAGGCGGAATATGGAAATCTCTTTCTTTTAGGAAACCACTACATTGCAAATTTTCTGGCCTATGAGCGCTTAACGTCTCATGTAGATCGAGAAAATGTGACAATTCATACTAAAGCGCCATTACAGCCAGACGGGTCTTAGAAAGACTCGAGTTCCTCCCTCCCGTTGGACAGACAAGCAATGGAGACACAGGGCTGAGAGGAGGACGCTGTCTTGCCTGAGTCCCTCACTGAGCTGGTGGCAAAACTAAACACCCACTGCCAGGCTCCCACATGGCAGCTCCCCAGGCTGCCTCCATTCTGAGCATTACCCTGTCAACTGAAATGATTCAAATGCTCCAGCTTTAAATAGGTTCTCGTGATTAAAACAAAAAAAAAAAAAAAAGAAGAAAAAAAATCAGACTAACTTTCCATGACTCACTTTTCCAAAATGTTTTGTATCAATGTATCATGTACAAGGCAAACCTATGAGCTGCAGCCGGACTGCAGCCAAGATTCTCCAAGGCGGAGAGTGCGTTAGGGAAACCTCCGTACGGAAGAATGGGGTGCAGTTTCTTTCAGCAAATGGTTGTTTATCAATTCCATGTTTAAGAGATAGAAAAAATTAAGACTTCATGCAAGCGGCAAGAACAAAAGTTGAGATTTCCAGTGAAGCAAGAAACAGGGATTAAAAAAAAAAAAAAATGGGAGTGGGTGGGGTGGGGGTGGGAGGAAGGAAAGGGATTCTTAATGGTATATTGTTTTCAGAGCTCTACCAATTAGCAAATGTCTCATAAAAGGAAGAAAGGAAGAGGGAAGGAATTTCATGCACTGAAATAGCCCCAGTCAGCTGCAAACGCTCCAGGCTTCTGCAGCAAGGCTTTCATCCCCCACCTCCCATCTCAGGCCATTACATCAGTCCAAGTGCATCCTGGGCACTATTGTCATGCTGATGAGCCTGGATTCTCTCACTGCCCAGGGAGACATTCCCACCGCAGACTGGCTCTGGGGCTCATTCAAGCCGTGCTGAATTGCCCTGGAGAATAAAAGATGTAGCCTTAATTAACTACTGCGCTGGGCTCCCAATCACAGCTTGATTGTTGTGCTGGCTGTACTCTCTGCTAAAGAGAGCCTGCCAGGGCTCCTCATGCAGACCCAGTGCTGGGAAGGACGGCGCTCCTTGGGGAGCTGCAGTTGGGTTCTGCCTTGTTTTGAAAATAAAATATCGCAGGGTCTTATATCTCCGGTGTCCTGTTTTTTGGAAAGAAACAAACCTCAGTGTCCGTTGTTACTTCTCTGCCCGGCTGCTGGGATCCGCTCCCTGCCCGTATCTCTCAGCAAGAGTCTGTGCTTTCGGTGACCCTGGCAGAGAACTCAACTTTATTCTTAGCGCTGTCTTTATTTCAATTGAATAGGTTTTGGTGATGTTGATACTGGAAAAAATACAAGATTTCTGATTTTTTTTTTAACCTGTTAAACTTGGGATGAGATCTGTTTCTATGCAAACTCTTCACCGAAAGCTTGGTATGTGTGTGTGCGTTAGTCGCTCAGTCGTGTCCGACTCTTTGCGACCCCATGGACTGTAGCCCTCCAGGCTTCTCTGTCCTTGGGGATTCTCCAGGCAAGACTACTGGAATGGGTTGCCCTGCCCTCCTCCAGGGGATCTTCCTGACCCCGAGACCGAACCCTGGACTCCTGCTTTGCAGGCAGATTCTTTACTATCTGAGTCACCAGGGAAGCCCACCAAAACCTGCGCATGAAGGCGATGCGACGGTCACATCTTTTGACTCTGTGACATCTTTAATCTTTCTGAAAATCGGAACCACAGGAGAGTGGCTTGCTTTTATAGTTTAATTTTTTTCTTTAATGACTAAAGGGAGAAAGGGTGTTTTTTATGGTGTATCAGACTGCTGAGTTCAGAGGTTTTAAACATGTTCCAGGGACCTCCTGGTGGTCCAGTGCTTAAGAATCTGCGCTGCCATTGAGGGGGGTGAGGGGCAGGTTTGATCTTTCGTCGGGGAACCAGATCCCACATGGAGCACAGCGTGGCCAAAAGATTAAAAAAAAAAAAAAAAAAAAAAAAAGATGCTCCAACTGGTCGACTTCAATATTCTCTGAGTTCTGCAGAGGATTGTGGTCAAGGAGGCCAGTGGCGCTGGGAGAAGCTGTCTCGTTCTCTTCTGGTTCCCTGAAGTGTGCTGCTGTGGGGAGAGTTAGCCAGACTTCGTGTCTTTCCGTCCTGGTTTCCTGGTGGCTTCTCAAGGTCAGCCTATTGAGCCCTCCACTCCACACCTCTCTCTTGCAAGTAAAACGGCAGAGAGACGCAGAGGTCTGGGGATAGGAGAGTGTTCTTGGACATGTTTTCTTCTTAGCATAATTTTAATGAGCAGGTGAGGTTTTGGGGAGATCAGAGATGATGCTGTGGTTTTGCCACTTTTCTGTCCTTCTAGAAGGATCCATTTGCAAGGCTGGTGTTCATGGCCAGGTGTTCCCTTTTGAGTTATTGGCTACTACAGAACTTGCTTCTGGGCTTCTTAAGTGGTTCAGTGGCAAAGAATCCATCTGCAATGCAGGAGCCACATGAGACGTGGGGTTCCATCCCTGGGTCGGAACGATCCCCTGAAGGAGGAAATGGCAACCCTCTTCAGTATTCTTGCCTGGGAAATCCCATGGACGGATGAGCCAGTCAGGCTACAGTCCGTGGGGTTGCAAAAGAGTCAGATATAACTGAGCAACTAAACAACAGCAATTTATCTTCTAGCTCTGTCTCAGCTGTTCTGTGTCTGAGCTTGTTTGCTGGGTGTGTGCTTCCCTCCAGAGTGGAGCAGAGTGTGTGGTTGGGTGACTGTGCTCTCTTGAATTCCATTCTAATTTTTTCAGTTCAGTTCGGTTCATTCGCTCAGTCGTGTCCGACTCTGCGACCCCATGGACTCTCCCAGAGTTTACTCAAGCTCATGTCCATTGAGTCGGTGATGCCATCCAACCATCTCATCCTCTGTTGGCCCCTTCTCCTCCCACCTTCAGTCTTTCCCAGCATCAGAGTCTTTTCAAATGAGTCAACTCGTCGCATGAGGTGGCCAAAGTATTGGAGTTTCAGCTTTAGCATCATTCCTTCCAAAGAAATCCCAGGGCTGATCTCCTTCAGAATGGACTGGTTGGATCTCCTTGCAGTCCAAGGGACTCTCAAGAGTCTTCTCCAACACCACAGTTCAAAAGCATCAATTCTTTGGCACTCAGCTTTCTTCACAGTCCAACTCTCACATCCATACATGACTACTGGAAAAACCATAGCTTTTCACCTTTTAAATTTAATTCATGAAACTGTTTAAAACTATTTCTTTTCTTTAATTTTTTAAAAACTGAACCTCAAGGTTCAGGTCAATTATTTCTCCCAGGAGATTTCCATGAACCTCCAGCTTAAATTTAATTTCTCTTTCCCCTTCATACTCTATATATACTTCGTCTTTGTATTGATTGTGTCATGATTTTTAGGTATTTTAGTCCTAGAATGTAAGATGCTTATAGTTAAGTTTGAAAGACAATGACCTACCCATCCACATACCATTAGTACCATATATATACTGCTGGGATGTAATAGGCGTTCAGAAATGTCTTTTTTTTTAATTATCTGCAGAGATGTGAATGGACCTAGAGACTGTCATACAGTGTGTGAAGTCAGAGAGAAACAAATATCGTATATTAATGGATATATGTGGAATCTAGAAACACGGTATAAATGAACCTATTTGCAGTCAGAAATAGAGACCCAGAGGCAGAGAACAGACATATGGGTACAAGGGGGGAAGGGAGGGGGGTGAACTGGGAGGCTGGGATTGGCACGTGTACACTATTGATACTGTGCATAAAACGTCACCAACGAGCAGCTGCTGAAGAGCACGGGGCTCTACTCGGCGCCCTGTGGTGACCTAAATGGGAAGGAAATCCCCAAAGAGGGGTTGTATGTATAGCTGAGTCACTTTGCTTTACCGTAGAAACTGACACACCATTGTAAAGCCACTATACTCCAATAAAAATTAAAAAAAAAAATCAGAAACGTCTTTTGGGAATTGTTCAACTTAATGAAACAAACGTGGTTTGTACATTCACGTTTTCTGGTCTCTTCTTTTGGGGGTACTCCTTTGCCTGCCAGGATGTGAACACAGGACAGTTTGGTTTGCAAGTTAAATGCAAAACAAAGATGTCTTATAAACCACAAAACAGACTAATTTAGAGCCCCAGCCCCTCCCCGCATGGAAAATTTGTTACTCTCGAATTGTCTTCTCCTAATACACTGACTACCTCTCTTAATACTTGGGTGATCATCTTACCATTTACCATCCAAATGGGACTGTTTCTGAGAGTGGAAGTTGGGCCTATCAGTAACTACACAGGAAAAGCAGACGGCTGCCTGTTCCTCTCCCTGGTGACCCAGACTGTACGTCACCCCACTAAGCACTGAGCCTTTACTGTACAACAGGTACTAAGGTGCCTGTGTCTCCCCAGATTCTGTGTTCCTTGGGAGTTAGAGTGGCATTTGATCTACATGAACAGCATGCCTTCCCTGTGCCAGAATTGTATTTCCTGTATGTTGAATGAAGATGCTTTCTAGAGCTATTACTAAGGTGTCATTTTCTTCACCACAGTGCACACATAGCGTTCCTGGTGTGTCACTCACTGTCATTCAGCTGCACAGTAAATGGATGGAATATCTGAATCTTAGGGACAAGAAAATACGTTGTTTTTTAAAAAGTTTTCATTTATTTGGTTATGACGGGTTTTAGCTGTGGCATGTGGGTCTTTGGTCGGGGCACGTGGGATCTAGTTCCCTGACCGGGGGTCAAACCAGGCCCCTGCACTGGGAGCATGGAGTCTTAGCCCCTGGGCCACCAAGGAAGTCCCCCAAATGTTTTTTTTTTTTTTTTTCTGTCAAACACCCTGATAAGCCTTCAAAAGTAACTGACAGAAACTAAATAAGTAAAACTCTCAGTTCCACAGGATTGAGTGTTTGGATCATGACTGTGACCCTGAGTCCAGCTGAATCCAGGGGCAAACGTGGTTATACTGAATTCCTTCTGTAATTTATTTGTTCAGCCTCCTATTTACATAGGAGAGGATGGAGTTTATCATGTATGCGTGCCTGCTCAGTCGTGTCCAACCCTTTGTGACCCGATGGGCTGCAGCCCACCAGGCTCCTCTGTCCATATGATTTTCCAGGCAAGGATACTGAAGTGGGTTGCCATTTCCTCCTCCAGGGGATCTTCCAGACAAAAAGGTCAAACCTGTGTCTCCTATGTCTCTTGCATTGGTAGGCAGATTCTGCACCACTGAGCCATCTGAGAAGCCCTTATTAGGTATGCTGAAGGCCCACTCAAGCCTGCTGGTTACAAATATCGTGTGCTGGGTATGCTCCTTTACCTGCTTATGCCTAAGATTTGTCATCTGTAAAGTGGGAATAAGAATACTTCCCTCCTCCTCCTGCCTGCCTTCTTCCTTCACCTCTTCATAATCCTGATTATGAAGATGTGACAGCTGTGTCTAGATTGTCCTCAAGGGCCCAGTCTTGTTCATCTTTGCAGCAGGAGCATTCTGAGGAGGAGTAGACACAGGAGGTGCTCAGCAGATGTCTGACGACTAAGGGAATAAGTGAATGAATGGGTGCTCTCCTGTGTGTCTGAAGTCTGCTCTCGCGTTTTGCTTGGATTAGGTACGTTGTAGGTAGAGCCCTGCTTGTCCAGGCTTTTCAGGTGTCTGATATGTGCATACTTCTGGGAGCAGTTGGAAGGTCCACCTAGGAGGTGACGGCGCAGTGGGGAGGGTTTTGGGGCGGAGAGGCTGACGATGTTGCCTTTTTTCATCCCTTCTGTTGACAGTCCTGGAATCAAATAAAATCCTTTAAAATTTTCAGGGAACAAAAGGGTTTCCAACATCTCACCAAATCAATAGATGCGGTTTTAATGCTCTTTTTAAAAAAGTAGAGATTCTTGCAGTGTTTGGTTTAGAGTGACTCAGACATTTTTAGCCAAGGAAATAAAAGAGGCAAATAAATCCACTCGGGAAGATGGCTTAGTGGTCTAGGACTCAGGTTAGAAACGAGGAGACTCCCCAGAGCTGTAAAGTTCAAATGACAGCCACGTTGACTCACCCTTTCGTCTTTTCTGAGATGAATTGAGTTGCCTTTGGTTTATGATGGGAGAGTCTTTTAGAAAAGGTCTCTAAACACCCAAGGTTTGTCTGCTCTGTTTCGGACATTATAGAACTCCAGAGGCTTTCTTTTTTCTTAGAGAAAATGGTTTGCTGTAATTTGTTTGGCCCCAAATCCTGGTACTCAGCTGAAATGTTGGGAAAACAGAGAATTGGCTTTCTCCTATAGTCTATTAGACACTTAATAAAATACAGATGATTAAGAGACCTCTTTCTGCTTCCCAGAGGAGTGCTTGAGACTGGGTAAGAAATAAAAGTGAAGGAATGGGGTGACATTCAGGACGGTGCTTTAAACTTAAGGCTTAGTGGTATGACTTGAAAAATAGCTCTTAGAACTTTAAAGCTGACATTGAGAATCATAAAAGTATTTATTTCCAGTTTATTTTCAGACAAAAAAGTAACAACAGTGATTTTGCACCTAGGTAAAAGAAATAAATAATGAATAGAAGTGATTATTAGAGATATTGAAGAAATGAGT
The DNA here is from genome assembly GCF_027580195.1 of Bos mutus. Taxonomy (NCBI): domain Eukaryota; kingdom Metazoa; phylum Chordata; class Mammalia; order Artiodactyla; family Bovidae; genus Bos; species Bos mutus. Next base: position 4,180,730 of record NC_091635.1, on the reverse strand, counting down.
CCTGTTTTTAAAGGAGGTTCAAATCTAGAAATAAATGAGACTATTAAATTTCCAGGTAAGATGACTTGAAAATGCACTTAAAAGAGTAGGAATCACACATAAATGTACTTTGACAAAACATATGCATTTCAGAGATTTAAAAAAAGTTCTCTATGCACTCAAGCAGAAAATCTAGGTTATGTACAAAGGAAAACAGGAAATTCTTTCTCCTCAGTGATACTTAACGCTAAGATAAGTTTGTAATTCCTGCGGAGCTGGGAGTGATAAAAGCACAGATTCAAACCGTCCATAGCATGTCATATATGCGCTCAGGAGCAAAAGCAAAACGTTCTCAGATGTGAAGGTAAACTATTGGTTGGTCAGAAAGTTCCTTCGTATTTTTCCCTTCACTGTTAGGAAGAAGCCCAAATGAACTTACTCTAGGAATATTAGAGGTAAGTGAAATTGATGGAGAAGACATAGCACAAAGGCCGGAAATGGGCACTGAAATCAGGCATTTCTATCATCCAACACAGACGAGACTAAGAGCTCAGCAAATTCATGCTGAACAACTTATATGTAGATATGTATTATATACACACACGTATGGGCTTCCAGGCGGCACTGGTGGTACAGAACCTGCCTGCCAGTGCAGGAGACATAGAAGACCTGGGTTGGGAAGACCCCTGGAGACAGGCATGGCAACCCACTCCAGTATTCTTGCCTGGAGAATCCCACGGACAGAGGAGCCTGGCGAGCTACGGTCCACGGGGTCGTAAAGAGTCGGACACGACTGAGCGACTTAGCATGCGCACAGGCATGTGTCCAGATATGTGCGTATTATACATGAAATGATAGAACAGGCACACTGAGGACATTCAAAATGTAAAGTAAATAAGCTGTGTCAAACAAAACTTGGGAAACGTCCCATGATACACACATTCCTTTGGGATCTGCACAGCATTCATGGGAAGCCATGCTCTCCCCGGGCGCATCCAGCTGACGACTGAGCGAAACAGCGGGACTGTGAGGGGCCATTTCTGCCCAGTTGTCTTTGCTCCTGGCTCTCCACTGGCTGGCCGAGACGTCTCAGAGCTGCAGGGCAGTCTGGGCCCCTCCCTTCCCCTTTCCCTTTGCAGGTGTCAGCCCTGGATGAGACTCACTTTCCCTTCTCTATCTCCCTTTCTGCCTTGCAGTGAGTAAATCTCTCCACTTCTAGTTCCATCTCCGTGTCCCCTACCTGGAGGACCTGAATTGATACAGAGCGATTGCGTATGCTAGCCTGTGATGAATTGTTAGGTGGAAAGGGAACATGCACTCTAAATTCTCATCTTGCAGCGTGGACTCAGAGGTTCCTGTGTGTGTCTGAGTGCTGAGTCGCTCAGTCGTGTCTGACTCTCTGTGACCCATAGACTGTAGCCCGCCAGGCTCCTCTGTCCACGGGGTTCTCCAGGCAAGAAGACTGGAGTGGGGTGCCATGCCCTCCTCCAGGGGATCCTCCTGACCGAGGGATCCAACTGAGTCCCTTACGTCTCCTGCATTGGCAGGCAGGTTCTTTACCACTAGTGCCACCTGGGAAGCCGGACTCAGAGGTTAGAAAAACTTTTAAAAAACAACAATCAAGGGGACTCAAATAGGAAGCATGAGATTACAGGGCAGAGAAGGTCAAACCTATAACAACTGTGAGGCACTGAAGCTCCCATCCAGGTGCAGCAGCATCTTCCGTTTACATCTTTTATTTATAGCAGGCGGAGGACCTCCAACTAAGATGGAGGTCCTGAAACGCCTACGTTCTAGGTTTAGAGCTGTGTCTTTGGAATATTTTGGTAAATCCTTCCATGAAGGCTTCAGAATGTTTTTCTTTCCCTCTGGGCACATAGTTTCAGTCTAGCTTAGGGGAGAAGGCCTAAAAAAATTCCTTTCAGGCTCTGAATGTCAGCTTCCAACTGCCCAACTTCTGACCATAGATCTACTTAAGAAAAACACCACCACCAAATCTCTCTCTCTATTCCTCCATCTATCCTTCTAAACATCTGCCCTGTATAGTGGACGCTTGGCCGAGATCCTCTCTTCTCTCCAGGGCACCTCATACACATCAAGCTTATGGAAGATGGCTGGAAGTTCTCCAAGGCGGCCCTTACAATTCAAGGTTACCTTTGCTAGGCTAATGGACTTGCTCAACCTTATGGCGACATTTTATTCACCTGAGGTCTTACTCTGGATCCAATCCAGCTTAAGCTGGGCCTAGGCTGATTAAACACCCCTTGGGTTGGTAGGTCAAATCTGGTCCACCCCAATCCAGCCAGGTTTCTAAGTCTGCCCCAGTCTGACCTCAGAGCTCACCTGACTCTGCACCCAGTGGGACGCGGGGCCCAGTCTGAAATCAGAGCCCACGTGACACACTGCCTGGTGAGTTTCTTCCGCCAGCCCCGTCCAGCTCTGGCACATGTCCAGACTCGCTAGAAAAAGAAGCGTTCAGTCTGGCGGCTCATGACCTGGGACCTTCGGAGCCTGGACCCGAGGGACGGCTGCATCCATCACCCCCAGAAGCAGAGAGCACGCCCCGCCCCACAGCTCAGCAGGTACCTGAGCCTGGTGGCTCGTTGTTGTGGGGGCTCCAGGGGCTCCTTCCATCCCCTCTACTGATACCAGCGCTGTCCAAAGGGAAACTGAGGCATATTAAACATTCTAAGAGTGTATTTGGGCAAAAATCTCTTTCAATCAGGCAGCATCTGATCAGACTGGAGGCAGAAGGGGCAGAAAGGTAGTTGTAGTGGTGAAAAGCAGGTTGGCTTTTGCAGAGTTACTTTCTTTTGGCTGTGGGGGGTGGGCAGTGTCTATCTCGCGGATGATCTAATAAAGCTGATTGACTGGTTTGAGATTCATTCCTGGGAGAGCTGAAACTAATTAAGTCTTGATGGCTTAGCATCCATGACTTCATTTTGGGTTCATTGTCTTGTTTTTAACATTGCAGGTCACTAGTTAGGAAGATCTTTTAAAACCCCTGTATAGTCACTTACCTGCGGTGATGGAAGAGCAGGAGAAGACATTTAAAGAAAGTACTTTATCATTTGCTAGAAATGTGATTGTGTTTTCTACTGGTGATTTACACTTAACTCTTCGCTGGATGAATTAGGCTTTGGCCGTTTGTATTTTGACATGTCTATTGTCTAATTCTTTAGGCTTTAAGAGCAGTGTGTGTAATTTACAAAGATTCAGCAATTGTGTAGCAGACTTGTTTGTAGATGGAAGGTTGAAATCAGCAAGGTTAGGGTCCTTAGGCAGTCAGGTGTTGTTTAAAATGGTTCATTTGTCTCTTACCTTCAGTTCTATGTGATCTCTGTCTTTCCCTCCGCCCCTCTATTTCCCTCTGTCTCTCAGTCTCTCTGCCTTTTCTCTTTTGCACCATTTGTGCACCTGAAATAAAGGACTCCCAGATGACAGGGCTACAGGACAGAAGCCGTCCAAACCCAGGAGCCATTTAGAGGGAGACGTGCTCAGGACCCCCTGCGGGGAACTTGCCCTGTGTGAGAAATGAATCTTCTTTGGGCTAAGACACCGATATTCAGAGGTTGTTCATTTCAGAAGCTGGTATTAATTATTCTCACACAAGTCTCAAACTGTTACTCTTCCTGTTGATGCAAGTAAAGAAGCACGCACTTTGTAATTTATTTACACATGTGTTTATATTTTGACTCTGCCGGGTCTAGGCTGCTGCACAGGCTCTGTCTCGTGGCAGAGAGCGGGGGCTGCTCCCTAGTGTGGGTGCGTGGGCTGCTCATTGCGGTGCCTTCTCCTGTTGTGGGGCGTAGGCTCCAGGCACGTGAGCTCAGTAGTTTGGGCTCCTGGACTCTAGAGTGCTGGCGCAGTAGTTTGGCAGACGGGCTTGGCTGCCCATCTGCATGTGGAATCCTCCTGGACCAGGGATCAAACTTGTGACTCCTGTACTGGCAGGCAGATTCTTATCCACTGTACCATCAGGGAAGCCCCAGAAATACACACTTTAAACACTACTCATTTTTTACAGTTTAAATTTTACTCTGTTTTTGTAGAGAAATAACTCCAGAAAGAATGAAGGGATGGAGCCAAAGCAAAAAGAATACCCAGCTATGGATGTGACTGGTGATAGAAGCAAGGTCCAATGCTGTAAAGAGCAATATTACGTAGGAACCTGGAATGTCAGGTCCATGAATCAAGGCAAATTGGAAGTGGTCAAACAAGAGATGGCAAGAGTGAATGTTGACATTCTAGGAATCAGAGAACTAAAATGGACTGGAATGGGTGCATTTAACTCAGATGACCATTATATCTACTACTGTGGGCAGGAATCCCTCAGAAGAAATGGAGTAGCCATCATGGTCAACAAAAGAGTCCGAAATGCAGTACTTGGATGCAGTCTCAAAAACGACAGAATGATCTCTCTTCGTTTCCAAGGCAAACCATTCAATATCACAGTAATCCAAGTCTATGCCCCAACCAGTAATGCTGAAGAAGCTGAAGTTGAACGGTTCTATGAAGACCTACAAGACTGTTTAGAACTAATACCCCAAAAAGATGTCCTTTTTATTATAGGGGACTGGAATGCAAAAGTAGGAAGTCAAGAAACACCTGGAGTAACAGGCAAATTTGGCCTTGGAATATGGAATGAAGCAGGGCAAAGACTAATAGAGTTTTGCCAAGAAAATGCACTGGTCATAACAAACACCCTCTTCCAACAACACAAGAGAAGACTCTATACATGGACATTACCAGATTGTCAACACTGAAATCAGATTGATTATATTCTTTGCAGCCAAAGATGGAGAAGCTCTATACAGTCAACAAAAACAAGACCAGGAGCTGACTGTGGCTCAGATCATGAACTCCTTATTACCAAATTCAGACTTAAATTGAAGAAAGTAGGGAAAACCACTAGACAATTCAGGTATGACCTAAATCAAATCCGTTATGCTAATACAGTGGAAGTGAGAAATAGATTTAAGGGTCTAGATCTGATAGATAGAGTGCCTGGTGAACTATGGACTGAGGTTCGTGACATTGTACAGGAGACAGGAATCAAGACCATCCCCATGGAAAAGAAATGCAAAAAAGCAAAATGGCTGTCTGGGGAGGCCTTACAAATAGCTGTGAGAAGAAGAGAAGCGAAAAGCTAAGGAGAAAAGGAAAGATATAAGCATCTGAATGCGGAGTTCCAAAAAATAGCAAGAAGAGATAAGAAAGCCTTCCTCAGTGATCAATGCAAACAGATAGAAGAAAACAACAGAATGGGAAAGACTAGAGATCTCTTCAAGAAAATTAGAGATACCAAGGGAACATTTCATGCAGAGATGGGCTCGATAAAGGACAGAAATTGTATGGACCTAACAGAAGCAGAAGATATTAAGAAGAGGTGGCAAGAATACACAGAGGAACTGTACAAAAAAGATCTTCACGACCCAGATAATCACGATGGTGTGATCACTGACCTAGAGCCAGACATCCTGGAATGTGAAGTCAAGTGGGCCTTAGAAAGCATCACTACGAACAAAGCAAGTGGAGGTGATGGAATTCCAGTGGAGCTATTTCAAATCCTGAAAGATGATGCTGTGAAAGTGCTGCACTCAATATACCAGCAAATTTGGAAAACTCAGCAGTGGCCACAGGACTGGAAAAGGTCAGTTTTTATTCCAATCCCAAAGAAAGGCAATGCCCAAGAATGCTCAAACTACCGCACAATTGCGCTCATCTCACATGCTAGTAAAGTAATGCTCAAAATTCTCCAAGCCAGGCTTCAGCAATACGTGAACCGTGAACTTCCAGATGTTCAAGCTGGTTTTAGAAAAGGCAGAGGAACCAGAGATCAAATTGCCAATATCCGCTGGATCATGGAAAAAGCAAGAGAGTTCCAGAAAAACATCTATTTCTGCTTTATTGACTATGCCAAAGCCTTTGACTGTGTGGATCACAATAAACTGGGGAAAATTCTGAAAGAGATGGGAATACCAGACCACCTGACCTGCCTCTTGAGAAATCTGTATGCAGGTCAGGAAGCAACAATTAGAACTGGACATGGAACAACAGACTGGTTCCAAAAAAGGAGTACATCAAGGCTGTATATTATCACCCTGCTTGTTTAACTTCTATGCAGAGTACATCATGAGAAACGCTGGACTGGAAGAAACACAAGCTGGAATCAAGATTGCTAGGAGAAATATCAATAACCTCAGACATGCAGATGACACCACCCTTATGGCAGAAAGTGAAGCGGAACTCAAAAGCCTCTTGATGAAAGTGAAAGTGGAGAGTGAAAAAGTTGGCTTAAAGCTCAACATTCAGAAAACAAAGATCATGGCATCCGGTCCCATCACTTCATGGGAAATAGATGGGGAAACAGTGGAAACAGTGTCAGACTTTATTTTTCTGGGTTCCAAAATCACTGCAGATGGTGACTGCAGCCATGAAATTAAAAGACGCTCACTCCTTGGAAGGAAAGTTATGACCAACCTAGATAGCATATTCAAAAGCAGAGACATTACTTTGTCAACAAAGGTCCATGTAGTCAAGGCTATGGTTTTTCCTGTGGTCATGTATGGATGTGAGAGTTGGACTGTGAAGAAGGCTGATCACCGAAGAATTGATGCTTTTGAACTGTGGTGTTGGAGAAGACTCTTGAGAGTCCCTTGGACTGCAAGGAGATCCAACCAGTCCATTCTGAAGGAGATCAGCCCTGGGATTTCTTTGGAAGGAATGATGCTAAAGCTGAAACTCCAGTACTTTGGCCACCTCATGCGAAGAGTTGACTCATTGGAAAAGACTCTGATGCTGGGAGGGATTGGGGGCAGGAGAAGGGGACGACAGAGAATGAGATGGCTGGATGGCATCACTGACTAGATGGATGTGAGTCTGAGTGAACTCTGGGAGTTGGTGATGGACAGGGAGGCCTGGCGTGCTGGGATTCATGGGGTCGAAAAGAGTCGGACATGACTGAGCGACTGAACTGAACTGAACTGAGGGGATTCCCATTGCCCTACTCTTGCCTTAAGAGATATTCGGCTCTGTGGGTGGATCAAGTCTAATCTGACACCAATTTTGTTAGATACAGTTCTCAGGGCAGAACACCATTATTAGACCAGACATTAGGGAACTGAAAGTAAAGTTTGTTTTAATAAGGTGTTAGCAGTTGAGATCAGATGAATCTTCATGAGTGCATATTCTTTCATATGACTGTGTTTTATATGAATATGTTTCCATGGACAGTTTTAGACTATCCAATCACTAAATATCCAAAAAAGAAAATAGAGAAAATTAGTTTGTATGGCCACGTTAAGTTTTTCTACATTCTTTAATTCTGTATTTAAAGATTTGGCATGTTTTACTAGATTTTTTAGTTTTCTATGAAAATTTTGGAGTAATATGACAGGGAGGCCTGGCGTGCTGCAGTTCATGGGGTTGCAGAGAGTCGGACACGACTGAGCGGCTGAACTGAACTGCACTGAGATATTGTTCTCACTGGTCTCTTAGGTGAGGGCTCAAAACAAAATTCAGTCACAGAAGTTATTCAGTGTGGTTTTTCCCCTTTCCCCAGCAAAAATGTTAGCTCCTGAAACATACAAAGTCAGTGTTCGTTATTGTCATTTGCCAGAAATTATCATTCGTTCCCCTTGGAAGTTGATAACTCCCCAGAATAATCAGAAATAGAAATTGGAATGCTGAAGACTTGGGACACCATATGAATCATGGGATGCCAATCTTGTTGATAGGAACCCTGTTACACACTCAGGTGTTCCAGTTCAACGAGATGGCATTTCACATAACTGCTTCTATAGGTTCTAAAGGTTGTCTCTTTATCCTTTACGTTTTATGTGGAAACACTTAAGCTGTCACAGTCTCTCTCAAATCTTATGTGCAAAGTTGGGTTAACAACTCCACTTGTTAGTAAAGATTTAGCAGTCTTGCTTATCTCTACAATTGTAGAGATAAAAGAATACCAATTCTGCACCAGGGCAGGCCTTGCAAGTTGCTTTGGTAGGACTAGGCAGGGAATATATATCCTTTTAATGAATTAAGGAATCAATTACTATCTCAACGTGTTGAGACTTGGTTAAGTGCTGTCTGTGAGGGGGAACAAGCAAACAAAAGCTACAGAATACGCAAATTATTGGTCAGCAAACACAAAATGCGGCCCGTGGACCATGCCTCTTGTCTAATAGCTGCTAACTAAATGTAAAGGTCATCTCCCCTTTTGACCTAACATTATGATAAAAAATGTGAACCCATGCTTTTAAAAATAACTCCTCTGGCACTGAGAGCGACAGAAGAGAGAAAAAAGAATAAGAAAGCAGAGTCATCAGTTTCACTGCTCCTTCTGCCAATGTATACAAACCGACATCCAGAACACAGCTCATTTACATGCCTGTTTATTTTGCTTTCATGGCTGTCTAGAAGCCGAGACCTTTCTCTTTCTGTACAGTGGGACAAAGAGATGTGAAGATAAACCTGGACGAGGCCGAGCTCCCGCTACGTCTTCAACCTTCCATCCTCACCTTGGCGAATGCCCTTATCACCGAGGGGCTTTGGTGTACATGTGGACGGGTCACCAAAGATTTGGAGAGCATCCTCTGAGTTCTTTTGTTTATTAATATCGGATTGGAAGGTTTTGCCCTAAGAGTTACAAATCCTGCTTGGTTTTAGGAAGATTTGCAGTAGGTGGAAGGAACACAGCAGGGGATGGAATCGTTTCACGGGAACAGAAGCTTGGGATTGGCGGGGCTCGGGGAGGAGGTCGCAGCATCCCTGAGCAGCAGGGGATGGAGAGAGATGGAGGCTAATGGTTTCTGTCCCCATTGTTGTTAACAAGCACTCTGCATCGGAGATGGCTCCAAGCACTTTATAAACATGAGCATATTGGGTCCTCGTAACAAGTCCTGTGAGGTGGGTATTGTTCCTGTCCCCATTTGACAGATGATGCTCATGAGGCTCAGAGAATTTACGACACTTGTCTGAGGCCACACAGCATGTATGTGAAAGGCCCTGCTTTGAGCCCAGAGACCGCAGCCCTTGACGCCTCCGTTGTTCCACCTCTGTGAGCCCATTCCCCATCTTCCTGCCCCGTGAAGCTCCCGCTCTGGGAACTGGGCACTGTTTTCCTCCTCTGATTTGAGCCTTTCCTTGACCAGGTTTCTTTCTTCACACTGAGTTCCTGTCGTCCCTGTGGGGATGGAGGTACTGATTCCTTAGACCCCAGCGTCAGGCTGGCCTTGCTTCTAAGGGGATTTTCAGAAATTGAGTCTTCCTGAAATCAGTTCTCTCTTTGATAGCACGTTTTCCTCTCCTTGAGCTGCGGGTTTCTCTCTCACATTCTGCTTTCAAACGACTGCCTTCAGTTGCCATTCCGTCTTTCAGAACCTGTCAGGTGCTAATTTCTCTGTTCTCGTCCGGCCTCCTCCCTTTCTGTCTTAAAAATGAATGGCAGTGGTTTGAGTGGAGATAGAAAACCCTTAGAGGAAGTAACAACAGGGAGGCCCAGCACTGCCTCAAGGAGGGAGGAAAATTCCCTGGGGAGAGATTTTATGTTTTTCAAGAAGGCTGCATACAGGCTTCCCTGGGGGTCCAGTGGTTAAGACTCCACACTGCCAGCGCGGGGGGCATATGTTCCATCCCTGGTCTGGGAACTAAGATCCCGCATGCCACTTGGCCTGACCAGGAAAAAAATAAGTGTCCACATAAATCTCTACAAACTCAGCCTTGAACACAAGCTAGAACAAGCTTTGAAAAACTGCTTTAAACATGCATAACTAACAACCAGTGGGCAGAGTGGTTCATCCTAGGATTGCTCTGCTGAAATGAAAACTTGGTGGCGAGATGGGTGTCATGTGCTTTGGAGGTTCCTACCCAGCTCACATGTATGCCCTGGAAGAGAATTGCCATGAACAAAGTGCTGTTAATTTGCTGTAGAAGCAACAGTTCCCCAAGGGCTTCCAAATAAAACAGGCATCTATTCTCCAGGCCGGCAGCTCCTTATGTTCATGGTACTTTGTGCCACTGCAGACTCTCAAGTAAATGGAACACCTTCCTTGGCGTTTTATTGCCCTTTAAATGGATGGGTCCAAACGGCCTGAACCCTCACGGTTTGGCCACCCCTGATCTGTCTCCTGTCGTGCTTTGATCCGTCACCATCTGCAAACTCCTGATCTGTTCAGTGCCCCGCTTGAACTCCATGACTCCTCTGTATTTTAATTTCTCTCTCATTCTTCATAGTCCACTGGGCTTTTATCTTTGCACTCACTCTTGCATCCTTTTGGAATTCGTGCTCCTAACCTTGCTTCTGCACCATTTTTCACACAGCTACTTCCGCTCATCAGCCTGGGTCTTACCTAACCCTCGGGAGCCTTTCCACCCAGCCCCTCTCTACAGGGATCAGGTGCCTGGAGTTTGTTTTTCCTCTCAGAGGTTTATCCCACACGAGCATTAAATTGGTCAAGACACTCTTCAAAAAGAAGAGTTTTTAATACGTGTGCTGGGACAGCAGGTATAAGTCAGGCATGCCCAGGGAAAGCTGGTCTGCCTCGTCAATTACTTTGGCATTTCTCGAGTTGCTTATTTCCCCCACCGTTTAACTTACAGAAACAGAAGAACCGTTGCGTGTATGTTGCTTTCTCATTTGCTGCGTCTTGTTGCTTGATGCATGATTGGAGCTCAGAAGTAACTGACTATCGTATGTAACAGCAAATATGTAAAATACACATACAAAATAGTGAAATAATGTATTTATAAACAAGTGTTTCACAGCAAAATACAAAGTACTCTGTGTCTATCCGGGCTGTCTGTCAGGCAGTGAGCTGGCCACCGTAAACTGAGGTTCTGGGTTTTGTGGTCCTCATCTCTGGGTGAGGGCGACTGAGGCACAAAGAGGCCCAGTGAGGCGGAGATGCAGCCTCGTCAGTCAGACGCTTAAGCACGGGTTTCAGCTGTGCAGTCCGGTTTTTGCAGCCTCGTCAGTCAGACGCTTAAGCATGGGTTTCAGCTGCGCAGTCCGGTTTTTGCAGCCTCGTCAGTCAGACGCTTAAGCACGGGTTTCAGCTGTGCAGTCCAGTTTTTGCAGCCTCGTCAGTCAGACGCTTAAGCACGGGTTTCAGCTGTGCAGTCCGGTTTTTGCAGCCTCGTCAGTCAGACGCTTAACCACGGGTTTCAGCTGTGCAGTCCGGTTTTTGCCAGCCTCGTCAGTCAGACGCTTAACCACGGGTTTCAGCTGTGCAGTCCGGTTTTTGCCAGCCTCGTCAGTCAGACGCTTAACCACGGGTTTCAGCTGTGCAGTCCGGTTTTTGCAGCCTCGTCAGTCAGACACTTAACCACGGGTTTCAGCTGTGCAGTCCGGTTTTTGCCAGCCTCGTCAGTCAGACGCTTAACCACGGGTTTCAGCTGTGCAGTCCGGTTTTTGCCAGCCTCCTTGGCAGTTGCCAAGGGTCATCTTAACAGGCTGTTCTCTTTGATTTGTCTCCATTGGGTCCAGTAGTCAATATAGGTCATTATTCATGTAACTTACAGGGAGGAACCCGAGGAGAATACAAAAACAATCCACGTTGTAATGTTAGGGGAGATGTTGGAAGGAAAAAAAAGGGGGAAATCCCTAAAAAACTAGACTGGATGTGTTTGGATGAGAGTCTTTCTGGCCAGGAATTGTCAGTTAGGGTCAAGCTAGTTGCAATGCTGCATAGATGTGAACAGGTGCTGTGTAGCCTCTGACACTGGACATCATCAGCATGGCTCTTAGTAAGTTTCCAGCTGAAGGGGTCGTGCCTGTGATCTGTGGGACAATTCTGCACCCGAGCCGATACTTCTCTTTCTCCTTGTCAGTCTTGAAGGTAAGATAAGTTCACAGAGACCCTTAACAAATCGAAACAGTGGCATATGTGTCAAATGACTTCTGCCTTTGTAGCTTCTAACTGGAGTTGCTTTCAACATATAGGGATTCTGTTCTCCTTTCTCTCTTTCTAGTTTGTGTTGAATGGAACTCATGCTCTGATCTAAGACAAAATACATACCTCAAGCCTCCTGCCCTCCTGTATCACTCAACATAGCTATGTGGATGCCATGCATTAGAACTGTTTTGGCTTTTCATCTTTCTACATATATCATGCCTTCCCATTGTAGCACGTTATAACCTGATTGGGAGAAACTATGATTGTCCTCTGGTGCCAAGAATAACCAAACAAGGCTCAAAATACCAATCTGATGTTATCCCAGGCTAAGCTGGGTTGGAAACTGAACACAACTGAACTCATAACCCTTTTAGTCTAAGGGGAATATGGTGAAGGTCAAGGCGGGGGCAGTGGAGTCCTCACAACGTCCCATAAGTAAGACTTTGCCTATAGAGCTAGTAGTTAGAGGGCAGTTTTGGTCGTTCAACATCAGTGTTTCACAACTTCTAAGATACTTGCCAAGTGTGTGAATGCTCATGCTTTTCTGCTGGAAAACTGAATGAAATAGAAAATATTAAAAAATAAATGACAGACTTGAGAATTCCCCAATATTTTTCAGGGATGGGGGTTATAGGTTAGAGCCCATATTGCTTTTTAAAGAATTCTACTTTAAGACCTATTGAGATATTTTAATTATATTAGAGACTTAATTACCATTTAAGGCCCAATTTTAGGGCTTCCCTTATAGCTCAGTTGGTAAAGACTTTGCCTGCAGTGCAGGAGACCTGGGTTCAATTCCTGGATTGGGAAGATCCCCTGGAGAAGGAAATGGCGACCCACTCCAGTAGTCTTGCCTGGAGAATCCCATGGACAGAAGAGCCTGGCAGGCTTCAGTCCATGGGGTTGCAAGAGTTGGACATGACTTAGTGACTAACCTCCCCCCTCCCACTCCCAATTTTAAGTCACTGGAGGTTTATTATTCTTTCCAAAACAAGTTTTTATTTTGCTACAATTTTTAATTATAATCTTTGTTTTAAATCTTAAGATGTTGGAGTGTATGTCATCATAAGTGAGTTTGTTTTTATTTTTGTTTTGTCAAAGGAGGGACATAGGAATTCTTAAATTTTTAATTTAAGCTTAACAAACAGTCAATCCTAAAGGAAATCAGTCCTGAATATTCATTGGAAGGACTGATGCTGAAGCTGAAACTCCAATACTTTGGCCACCTGATGTGAAGAACTGACTCATTGGAAAAGACCCTGATGCTGGGAAAGATTGAAGGCGGGAGGAGAAGGGGACGACAAAGGATTAGATGGTTGGATGGCATCACTGACTCAATGGACATGAGTTTGAATAAGCTCTGGGAGCTGGTGATGGACAGGGAAGACTGGCGTGCTGCGATCCATGGAGTGGCAAGGAGTCAGACACGACTAAGCGGCTGAACTGAAAGAATAAAGGGAACTCTCCAGATATTCTCTTTGGTGCTCTGATTTCATGAGCTTTCTCTCTGCACAAAATCACTGAACCCTTCAGGCAAAATTTTCCAATTATTAATAGTAGTAGTAGTAGTATTTCTAGTTTCCAGAAATCCAAGGTATCCATAGATGTTCAGACATAGTTGGATGTTGACCAGAATCAAATAATTATACTCCATGTAACTGTATTCTTATTCACCTAATGTAACTAACATGAAAGTTATCATCTGCAAACAAAACCACATGAAAGCAAAACAAAGCAAAAACGACCGTTATTGCGTCTTTCTGTGTGTCAGAAGCACACTGGAGAGCTGACGATTCAAGGATGAATGAGGTACAGTTCCTAAACCTGCAGAATTTGCAGTCTAGTGGTTAAACAGAGAGAATCAAATAGCTGTCATCTGGTGCACTGTGTTCTGTAGGGGCATCCCTGAAGGCTCAGCGGTAAAGAATCCACCTCCAGTGCAAGAGACACAGGTTCAGTCTGTGGTTTGGGAAGATCCCCTGGAGAAGGAAATGGCAACCCACTCCAGGATTCTTACCTGGAGAATCTCATGGAGAGAGGAGCCTGGCTGGCTACAGTCCATGGGATCACAAAGCGTCAGAGATGACTGAAGCGACTGAACAGCAACATGTTCTAAGATGAGACAGATACAGGGTTCTGTCAGAACACTGGTGATGAAGTGGTTGATCTCTCTGAGGGAGTCTTGGGGGTTATAGAAGGAAAGATAAGCTTTGAGTTAGATATGAGAGGATGAGTGGACTCTCCAGGTAGTCAGGGGAGGCAGGCCATTCCTGGGAGTGGGAGGAGGTCCCCTGAACATGTGGGAAAGATGGGAGGTCCTCCAAGGACAGGGCACAGAGCAGAGGGTCGGGAGAGCGGATCTCAGCAGGAGCACGTGTGCCAAGGGCCTTACAAACGGCGCAGAGGCGTTACCCGCGGGGTCCCTGCCAGGTCAGGGGTGATGGGCTAGTGAAGAGGCACCAACCTGAGAACCTGCTGTGTCCATGCAAGTCCTGATTCTGCCATGACCAGGACGGGGGGAGGGTCTCCCTCGAGGCGAGTTCTTTACCTTCCTTCTCTCCCAAACGAGATGGTTCCTGCAGCATGAAAATTCTAATCTTTAGATTGAGGATAATGTTTCATCTGAAGAAATACGAAGCTAGAAAAATGAGCTTTGTTTGCCCCTGAAACTAGAAATACGTTTAATTCCTACTCTAGTGGCAGTTGCGTCAGCTTATAAACAGAACTGAATTTATATGGTGTAATCAAGCAGAAGACTTGACGTATAGGCTGACGATCTACAAATACCCTCAGCGAAATATTACAAATGAAGAATGGGACATTGCATCCTTGAAAATTGGTAAGAGAAAGAAATAATGGCCTGAGACAAAGGACAGGGCTGTTTTTTTCAGACTAGACTGAAAAGCCCATCTAATCTCCGGGAGCATCTGGGCTGTATCGCAGACTCCCTCGAGGGGTCGGGAAGGGCTCCTCTAGATGCTCGAGGGCAGGCAGACAAGCTCTTGACCTGTGGAGGAGGAGGGGGTGCCGAAGGAACACGCTGGCCAGGGCAGGACCCTGCGGGCTGGAGTGGGGCGCAGTGGGCTTCGAGAAGCTGAGAGCTGATCCTGTCTCACTGGTTCCCAGCTTTCCACTGGGCCATGGCACAGTGTGCCGCTGTAGCAGGCACCCAGGGTCTCGCTGCCTTTTAGGGAAGAACCTCTGCCTCCACCTCTGCTGTGTACTTGGCAGGGCGGTACTGCTCCACACACACGGGGAAACTGGGAGGGAGAGAGGGCGCGTGGGCATGTGTCAGACGCTCACGAGGCACCGCAGGCTGCGTGGCGCTCTTCAGCCAACAGGATCGCGATTCAGTCTCCGAGCAGTCCTCCCAAGTAAGCAGTGTGTAGTTTTGATGATCTCTCCTTGGTGTAAAACAAAGGACCTGAAGCCCAGAAAGGATGACAGCGCTCAAAGTAAGGGCCAGCATCAGGCTTTGAACCTGCCATTCTCTGATTCCCAAGGCCGTGCCCGGTTGCGACTTCCTGGGAGAGGCTTGTCGCCAGTTCTCTGTCAGATGGGTTCCCCGCTGGGGCGCTGCTTGTCATCTGCTGGAAGATTTCCTCAACAGAAACGGGCCGTTCGAGTCTGTTCCTGCAGGTGGTGGGGCATGCAGCCTGTAATGGCTGACACGTGACCAGCGGAAGGGCGTCCATTTTTCTTTCTTTCTTCAGTTAAGGCTCTGAATTGGATCCAGCTGTTCTTTGATGCAGAGGCCAAAAGACCCCAATATCCTGCTCTTTGTTTTCCTGGAAGTTATTGGCTATTGTTAGCCGTGGAGGCCAGGTCAGAAGCCCTTAAAGAACTAGAAGTTGCGTCCGTGGTTAGTGGGGAGCAAGGTCATGGAACAGCAGAGATGATGGTATTTCAAGATGAAGCCTCAGTTTCAGGTCTGACCCAAGCCACGTGTGGACCCTCATGGGCCATCATCTGTAAACAGACCTTAACAGAGAAGCCAACCAGTCCCTGTTCATTTTTCACTTGGAGCAAATAATAATGTCATGATCCTAACAGTAATTCTCACGATTATGAAGTCATTTCTGAATGCTCAACACGGAGCTCAGCTGTTTATGCACGCCATCATTATTGTTTAAATCTCTAACATTTAATGAGCACTTCTTACATCCCATGCTCTTGTACTAAGGCCTTCAGCCTTCACTGTCCTGTAAGGTAAGTGTTGATACAGTCTTCATTTTTAAGGCAAAGAAATTGAGCCCTAGGTTAACCAGCTCTTAAAATACATGTAATTAGTTAATAACAGGAGCAGGGGGGACTAGGATAGAAATGTTTACTGAGATTCTCAAAGGGCTAGAAAGCAGCTGCGGGAGAACTAAAAATGAAGGGACAGAAAAGAGCACAGTTAGTGAGAGGTCTGAGCAGTGTGCCCGCCTCGTGTACCGTGCCAGCCCTAACCTCTTTTAGTGCCTCTTTTTATCTCCTGGTTTTGCAACCAGAGGGGGCTGACCGTTTGAACTGGCACAGCCTTAGACATGTCTAGAAAAGGGATCCCCAAATTTCCTACTAAATCGGAACTCTGTTGAGGTGAGCAGGCTTGGGCTTTGTCAGGCAATATACCTTTATGGGTCAGCTTGGTTAGAGTAAGAAACTCACTGGCAATCGAACTTGGAACTCAGAAGGGGTTTTCGTCTTCCAAATGTCAGACGTGATCGAGGGCTGCTGCTGAGTCACTCCCCTTTCCAAGGACCAGAGGCATAATCCCCAGCGGAACAATGAGCCGCAGCCCACTGGCGCCCACGGAGCTCACACAATGGGCAGATGTCCGAGCTCCACTGGCCACGGCCCAGAGGCAAACAATAGAGCCGCGGCCAGCTCCTGCTAGAGAGAGCTTCTGAAGCCATGGTATTGCCTTGGCCAGCCAAAAATGCAGTACGAGACCACAGTCATCCACAATCCTCTCACTTCATAAAGGAGGAGAGGACTGGAGGGGTGGGGGGTCGGGGGAGCTTACGTCCTCCGATGGAGTTTGAGGGAAAGTGCCCCGAGACGCTGCCTCTCTGCCCTTCGGGATGATGGGGTGCCCCAGTTTTAGGAAACACGGGGGCTTACTCCCTGTAGGCTTGGGACTCCATGAAATTAATTGGTCCCAAACAAGAAGAGTGAGGCCCCCCTCACTGCCAGCCTGGGACCCTCACGATCTTTGGTCTTCTCCAGACTCACTCTTTGTTGTAAAGGAGCTCTTTTTTAAGGGGGGAAATGTAGAGAGGTAGACTTGGGAAGGAGGTTTTTATTAAACTCTCCCCAGTCAGCAGTTGTTTTATTCCGTAAAACTGCCTCATGTTAAAGGATCAAAATGACACTGAATTATCTGAGCAGATCCTGTTTCATATCCTCTAAGACGGATGCAGATTCCAAAATTCAGAATAAGCACTTTTTTACAGTTCCTAGAATTCTGTGTATTTGTGTGTTTACGTGAAGTGGTACTTTGATATATATCGTCTTCCCTCAAGGTAAATAAAGCAGGGATTAGTTTTCCTCTTTATAGGAAAGATCAGTGATGAAATAACTTGCAAAGGATAGATCACAGTGAATGAGCATCAGAACTGGGGATTTTAATCCCGTCTCCGGGTTATAGGCTCCCTCTGCTCTCTGCACAGCTCCTCTCCATGTGGGTCCCTCCCTGTTCTCTACCGCTCTGCTCCATTAACGGGCTCAGCCTTGGCTCTGACACCTCCATAAACAGGAGGAGAGTGTCGGGGCCTAGGGGAAACCATGTTTGTAAAATTCACCTGGAGCCAAGCAACAGCTTTTGCTTTCTTGGGTGTATTAACTCTAGGCACAAACCATTTGTCCAAGAGGAGCGATTACTTTTAACTTCATGGAGAGGGGGTGGTTATTTCCTAAGGGATGTTTAGAGGTGACTTTTCTCCAGTGAATAAAACTCTGTCAGTCACACTAAGACAGTAAAAACTATAAAGTACAGATGCTTTTGGCTGTGTGGGATCAAAAACATATAAACATAAAAAAAAATCACATTTAGTAATTTAAAAGAGGTTTTCTCAGAGCCACTGAATATCTACACACAGTTCCCTTGGGACACAATTCCAAAAGCTAAGAAGACTTTTGCTAAATGAGGGGAAAATAAAACAGAACAACTCCCCCTTAACTTCAAGAAGACTCCAGCCAAGCCTAGATTTGGAATGGGTTCTAAACCTGGCAAAAAAAGCACTCACCCATCCCTACTGGAAATCTCTCCAGAGAGTCAGCTCCAGCTTTCCAAAAACTTGCAGCCCAAATATGTTTGGCTCCACATCTAAACCTTTGTAATATTTGACATCTATTAGAAATTACCATGTCAACTTCAGAAACCTAAAATCGAGCCGAACTCGGATGGGTGGGTGAAGGCAAACCGATAAGACGGCCATGCAGCTTAAGGGAACACCGAACCTGGCCTGAAAGCCCACGGGCAGGCTCACGCACACTCTTGGCATGGGCTCAGGGATCTTTGGAGATATTCACGAGGAATAAGAGGGAGATCTTGGTTTTCTCTTCTAATCCGTTGCTTCCACACGGCTACTGGATTCTGTGACCTCAAAGGAGCTCTTGAAACTAGGATAACAATGGCCCCAGTGAAAGCAGAGTTCTTTAAAAACAAGGTGATAATTTTTCCTAATCTGAGTTAACCCGGTGGAGCTGGTAACAGAGTAAGTGAAGGACTACTTTGACTTCACCGAGAGACTGACAGCTTTTAAGCTGGGAAAACCCAGATAAAGAAAAGACGGAAAAGCACTTACAGATCAGATAAGGTATTAATCCAATCTGGAACTCTTTAGAGAGCAGAGAGGAAGCGGCCAGTTAGAGGGGTCTGGTCTGGCCTAAAAGCCGAGAAGACCCTTGGAGCAGCTGACGGGTGTTTCCGTGTGTTGAGTTGACTGCTCATTTCTTTAAAGGCTGCTGCTTGTAGAAAAGCTGCCTATCCGCTTTATTTCTCCTAAGCTTTGGGGGTTGTGTAACCTTACAGCTTGTTTGCCAACGTCAAGGCTCACGGACAAGCTGTCTAAGAAGTAACCTACCCCGTGTCCATTGGAGGCAGCAGGAAGTGGCCGGAAAAGCCGTGTGTCCGGCCCCCAAGCATTCTGCCACCTAAACAGCAGCATGCCCTTGAGGCAGATCATTTCTCTGAGCCCCAGCGTCTTCAGCAGTAAATGGTTGTTAGAATGTCTTTTTCAGAGTGTTGTCTTGAAAATGGAATGAAATAATGTACAGGCAGTCTCTTAGCACTGTCTGCCATAGGATCCTTTCTAGAAAGGTTATTTAGGTCTGCAAGGAGACGTGAAGTCGGTCTTCCTTCTGCTCGTTCATCGCTTCCCCTTCTCATGATTTTCCTAGCGTCAGGCAATCTGCGCTGCTCTCCGCAGCACGGTTTCACTTTACGAGAAGAGCTGAACTTCTAGCCTACAGTCATCTTCCACCTCTAGACGGAAACACAGGAGGAGACTAGGCAGTATATGTTCGTTTTCCTTTCTCTCCTTTCCTTCCCTTCTGCCTGTTTCATGATCCACTCTGCCCGCTTTCCTTGCCTTCCTTGTGGTTATTATCATTTATTTTTTTTTAAGATGTGTGTTTTACCATGTTTGGAAGGAATGATTAGCGTCTTTACCTGGGCAGGAATGCTGTAAGGTCTAAACAGTAACTTTTGACTGATGTTTTGTGACCGACTGAAATACTGATTCCCTCTGTGCAGCATGGGAAGCTTGCAGAAGCCCCTCTCCCTCACCCCGTGTCTCCCACTCTGTACAAAGGCTTCGCCATCTCTTCCAGCTCCCGTTGTCAACAGGCTGTTAACGTGATTGCTTTTGCTTTATTATACTTGTGTAGGTACTGTGGCAGCAAACAGAGTGCTTGGTAAGATTACCCAAACTACTGAGGAACTGTAGTTTTAATTTGTGTCATTAAAAAAAAGCAGGAAAAAATATTCTTTCTCCCACCACTCTGTATTTTTTGTCATCATAGTTAACCTTGGTCACAGGGCACAAAGCTCGTGTCAGCGCTCAGGTCAGGGTGTCAGGGGCTGTCTCAGGTGAAGTAGCTTTCGTTTTCACGGCTACTGGGCTCAGTCTTTGAAAGACAGCATCGAGCAGGGTACCAGGGGACTGGAAGGCAGGGCAGAAGAGCGGCTGCTGGAGGAAGGTACCAGGGGACCGGAAGGCAGGGCAGAAGAGCGGCTGCCGGAGGTTTTGACGTTGGGAGTCTGGCAGCCTCTTCTCCCCGGCCTGGTTTTACGGTGTATGAGTGTGTGAAATCGGGCAAGTCATGTAACCTAAGTGGATGCGGTCACCTGGGAAAATGGGCCTGTAAAACTGACCTCTCAGAGCTGTCCCAGGGATTCAGTGAGATTGCTTGGTCCAGAGATGAACACAGTTAGTGTTAGATGACCCTCAGCCACTGGTGCTCTCACTGCACACGAGTCAGCGGACTCGATGGACATGAGCCTGAGCAAACTCTGGGAGATAGTGAAGGACAGGGGAGCCTGGCATGCTGCAAAGAGTCGAGTGGCAAAAAGTCAGACATGACTTAGTGGCCAAACAGCAATAAAAAAGCTCTTGGTGGGGTTGAGAGACCCTAGTGAAGATGACAAGCAGTGGGCAAGACTTTGAGGACTGGACTGAAGTCACCACAGTGGCGATCTTTTTCGTCGCATCTGTGACCCACTGGTGACTCCTCTGCTTTCCCCAGGTTGCATGTGGAGATGATGCATTTGAAACCTCATGGAGCCAGTGGCTTTCTGTGGCTCTGGCTTTGGGGATTTTGGACATGAAGCTCATTTGTCTGCTGGAGAGGCCATCTCTGTGTACAAGAGGGAGACCTAGCCTGAGTCTGAGTGTCCCTCCCCCTCTCCGCCCACCCTGTCTGCCACCCCCACTCCTTCTCTTCCTGCCTCACAGTCATTTATATAGTCATCCATGTTTTGAGTACTAATTAGGAATGGGTCGTTTGTTGAGACTGCACGCAAGACAGCCCTAAGCCACGTGCTGTACATGCGCTCACCAACTGGTAGTCTTGTGGTGAAGGGGAGGGGCTGCCCGCACGGACGTAGAAAAGCAAATACACAGTATGGTTAGAGCTATGGTGAGTACTGGGTGAGACAGGAGCCTGGACAACAGGGGAGATGCTTCTGATGGAGTATCTGACCAGAGAGGGGAGGCAGGTGCAGAGCGAGCGCTGTGATCTCCTGGAGGCAGAGCGTGTGGCCGAGGGGGGCCCTAGCAGAGCCTGCAGAGCCCCGGCCAGGAGGCCCAGGATGCCGGGGTTGACTCTGAGCAGGATGTGAAGCCCCCAGGGGATTCTGAGTGAATGAGGGAGATGATAAAATGTAGCTCTCTGGAGTGCTCTTCAGGATCCCATCTGGTACATGGCTGTAAATGCTGATTAGCAAAGAACAATCAGACAACGAAGCATGTTCTCAGAATGGAAACCTCTGCTTTTCTGTTGACTGTTGATATTTAGTTTAAAAACAAACAAGCAAGTGAAGTGCTAGTCTTTCTACTCAGAGATGCAGCTGAGAGCTTTCCCTTCCGTCCTTCTCATTCCCTCTGTTGTCTGTTCTTGGTGTAGGAAGTATTATTCTTCCTGCCCGGTGATTCCGTTGAGTCATGGACACTCATTTATTTCAATAATCTATGCAAGAAAAACAAGCCCGAGTCCAGGCAGGCCGAGGGTGTCGTTTCAAGTCTGGATGCTTTAAGGCTCGCAGGTTGGAGGTGGGGAAAGAGCTGACATTCCAGCTGACTGAAAACAGGGATGAGATGATGTCTCTGCTCAAGTCATCGGGCAGGAGAGCTTTCCCCTTACTCATGGAGGAGTCAGCCCTTTTGTTCTATTCAGGCCCTCAACAGCCTGGACGAAGGCCACCTGCAGTAGGGTCATCTGCTTTACAGACTCTTACCAATTTCAATGCTGATCTTGTCCAAAAAAACCCTCACAGAAACACCCAGCATACTGTTTGACCACATATCTGGGAACCTCATGGCCCAGTCAGGTTGACGCCAAGCAGCAACCATCACACTGAGCCTTTGGCTCCAAGCCTGTGCTGTATGTGTCGGACTGTTGTTGTTCAGTCACTCAGTCGTGTCTGACTCTTTGCAACCCCATGGACTGCAGCCCGCCAGCCTCCTCTGCCCATGGGATTTTCCAGATGAGAATACTGGAGTGGGCTGCCATTTCCTACTCCAGAGGATCTTCCTGACCCAGAGACTGAACCCACGTCTCCTGCGTTGGCAGGTGGGTTCTTTACCACTTGTGCCAGCTGGGAAGCCCCATGTGTTGGACTTTCAATGCTCCTCCCAACACATACGTGTACAGTGCAGTGGTGTAGTAGCAGCGAAACAAACACAAGAGATAAAAATACATCAGCAGATTTGGGGGGAGGAATATTCTCCTGAATGAGAAAGGAACTTAGAAACAGGATTGAATCTAAACTTATGACTTTGTTGAGATTATTTGTCACAGGTTAACATTCACCCAAATATGCTGGCTGCACTGAAGATACAGATACGGGCGTTTTAAAAACTTGGCAACGAAAATCACAACAGATGTGGCACATACATTTTAATATGTCCCAAGTGCGAATCAGTGCCTTAGTAAGCTCCTGATTCATTGCACACCTCGGAGTGACCCAGGAACATTTCAGCACTCCACATGGCATCCGGCCTTCTT
Organism: Bos mutus; assembly: GCF_027580195.1. Taxonomy (NCBI): domain Eukaryota; kingdom Metazoa; phylum Chordata; class Mammalia; order Artiodactyla; family Bovidae; genus Bos; species Bos mutus. The sequence goes on along the minus strand of NC_091635.1, from coordinate 4,158,141 downwards.
GCCTTGGCCTGGCCCAGAAAACTACAGCTCCCTGCCCCACTCCGCATGCTCAGCAAGGGTGCGGGAGGAGACATTCCTTTCCGGGCAGCCCCGGCTCCGTTTAGAGAGCCCCGGGACAATCGAGGGCTAACGTGTCTTGACTTCGAAAAGAAAGTTGAAAGTGAAGTCGCTCAGTCTTGTCCGACTCTTTGTGACCCCATGGACTGTAGCCTACCAGGCTCCTCCGTCCGTGGGATTTTCCAGGCAAGAGTACTGGAGTGGGGTGCCATTTCCTTCCCCAGGAGATCTTTCCAACCCAGGGATTGAACCCGGTTCTCCTGCGTTGTAGGCAGACGCTGTACTGTCTGAGCCACCGGGGATCGAGCGCGCCTTGACTTCGGACTCTGCTAAATGCCCTGCTACTATTTTTCCTTCCATCTCTCACCTTCCTATAGCCGGAGGGAAAGGAGGAGAAAAGGAAGTTGGCAGAAATGCCTCCTCAGAGGAAGAAAATCTCCCTGGACTCAATGTCCCACTTGAGGAGCCCTCGTTGTATCTCCTTTGATAATTGATTAACTCTAGGAAAGGCTTAGTTCCTTCAGTCGTGTCCGACTCTGTGCAAGCCCGTGGACTGTAGCCCTCCAGGCTCCTCTTTCCACGGGATTTCCCAGGCAAGAGCACTGGAGTGGGCTGCCATGCCCTTCTGTGGGGCTCTTCCCCACCCAGGGATCCAGTTTGTGCCTGCTGCATTTCTGGCAGATTCTTTACCTTCTGAACCCCACTGGTTTTGAACTATCCCACAAGAACTTGCAAAAGTTGGGAGGGAGCAGGGACTAGCAGGGAGAGTAAAGAGGGAAAGAAAATAAAAGTAGGCGCCTGCATGTGAAAGAGTCGTATGTGGGAGAGTCCAGTGCAGGGCTGCTGGAGTTCAGCGGTTCCGGGCAGCTGCGCACGAGAGCCTGCTGGACCTGACTCCAGGCCAGAGGTTGAGGCCTGTTGTTTTGAGGTCTGTTGAATCATGAAGTGCTTTCGGTTTGCACTTGGGAATCCTTTATCTTCTCTGGTTCTCCTCTTGGTTCAGAACATGGGGACTTGGAGGTATTTGAAGCTAAGTTGAAAACAAAAGGCTTGTTTTCTGGTTGTAAGAAGGAACTTTATTTAAAAAAAAAACAAACAAACAAACAAGGACACGTTACTTGACTCCAAGGAGGGAAATGGAAATGGCATTAGAGGTGGGTGGTGAGCCTGAGCCGGGCTCCTGGTTGGAAGTGAGTGTCTTTGCCAGACCCCTGCCTGAGGCTGAGGGTGTGCTTATGTGTGGATGTGCACTGATAATACGCTGCCTCTGTACTGACTGAGGAGTTCCGTGAAGCCGGGACTTGTTACAGAATGGCTGAGCAGTTCTGCGGGTCTCGCCAAGCAGCAGAGGACACCCAAGAGCTCTCAGCCCCTCTCTGCCCCCCGTAAGGCAACGCTCCGTCCTGTTGCAGACACCTCCCCTCTAATGTCCTGCCCCCCGAAGTTTCTCTGGTCAGGAAACTTGCTATGTGTCACAGGTTTAATTACACATGGTACACAGGCCATTGCCACAAAGTGAACTCCCTCCATGGGAGGAGTTTTATTCTCTTCTTTTCAGGGAAACAGGGGATGTTTAAAGCGCTGGGATGATACTTGTGTATAAAGGTCCAAATATGGGTTTTTCTTCATCCCCTGGGATGATACTTGTGTATAAAGGTCCAAATATGGGTTTTTCTTCATCCCCTGATGGAGGAGGAGTTTACCTGAGTAAATGTCTCTGTGTGAGACTGTGTGTGTGTGAGAGTGTGTGAGAGAGAGTGTGTGTATATGTGAGAGTGTGTGTGTATGAGAGAGAATGTGAGAGAGAGTGTGTGTGTGTGTGAGTGTGTGAGAGAGAGTGTGTGTGTGTGTGAGAGAATGTGTGTGTGTGTGTGTGTGAAAGAGTGTGTGTGAGAGAGAGTGTGTGTGTGTGAGAGAGATTGTGTGTGTGAGAGAATGTGTGTGTGTGTGAGAGAATGTGTGTGTGTGTGTGTGTGTGAGAGAGAGTGTGTGTGTGAGAGAGAGTGTGTGTGTATGTGAGAGAGAGTGTGTGTGTATGTGAGAGAGTGTGTGTGTATGTGAGAGAGAGTGTGTGTGTATGAGAGAGTGTGTGTATGTGAGAGAGTGTGTGTGTATGTGTGTGTGAGAGAGAGTGTGTGTATGTGAGAGTGTGTGAGAGAGTGTGTGTGTATGTGAGAGTGTGTGTGAGAGAGTGTGTGTGTATGTGAGAGAGATTGTGTGTGTGAGAGAATGTGTGTGTGAGAGAGAGAGTGTGTGTGTGTGAGAGAGAGAGAGAGTGTGTGAGAGAGAGTGTGTGTGAGAGAGAGAGTGTGTGTGAGAGAGAGAGAGTGTGTGTGTGAGAGAGAGTGTGTGTGTATGTGAGAGAGAGTGTGTGTATGTGAGAGTGTGTATGTGAGTGTGTGTGTATGTGAGAGAGAGTGTGTGTGTGAGAGAGTGTGTGAGAGAGTGTGTGTGAGAGAGTGTGTGTGTGAGAGAGAGTGTGTGTGTGTGTGTGAGAGAGTGTGTGTGTGTGTGAGAGAGAGAGTGTGTGTGAGAGAGAGTGTGTGTGAGAGAGAGTGTGTGTGTATGTGAGAGAGTGTGTGTGAGAGTGTGTGTGTATGTGAGAGAGTGTGTGTGTGAGAGAGAGTGTGTGAGAGTGTGTGTGTGTGAGAGAGAGTGTGTGTGTGTGTGAGAGTGTGTGTGTGTGAGAAAGAGTGTGTGTGTGTGAGAGAGAGAGTGTGTGTGTATGTGAGAGAGAGTGTGTGTGTATGTGAGAGAGAGAGTGTGTGTGTGAGAGAGAGAGCCAGCGTGAGCAGGGGAGGGCTGTGGGGAGGAAGATGGGCGTGGGAGCCCGTGCCTGAGGATGCCCCCAGAACACACAGAAGCAATTCTGGTTGGCTTGTCAGGAGAAGGACCAACTCTGTAGTGTGAGCTATTTAAAATGAAGTCAGCTCAGAAACGGAGAAGGCAATGGCACCCCACTCCAGTACTCTTGCCTGGAAAATCCCATGGACGGAGGAGCCTGGTAGGCTGCTGTCCATGGGGTCACTAAGAGTCGGGCACGACTGAGCGACTTCACTTTCACTTTTCACTTTCATGCATTGGAGAAGGAAATGGCAACCCACTCCAGTGTTCTTGCCTGGAGAATCCCAGGGACGGGGGAGCCTGGTGGGCTGCCGTCTATGGGGTCACACAGAGTCGGACACGACTGAAGTGACATAGCAGCAGCAGCTCAGGAAACTGTCTGCAGAGACTTACTTGAGCAGTGAAAAGGAAGACAGGAAGCAAGGATATGGGTGTGTGTGTGTGTGTGTCCGTCCGTGAGCGATGGGATGGGTCTCGGGGGAGGAAGCCCCAGGATGGGCAGATGCAGCAGCCTGTCTGCGTTCCTCTTACCCGATGTTCTGGTCTCTGACAGCGCTCTGCATGCATGTCTGTTGGGTTGGTGAGAAAGCCGGACTTAAGCCATGTTGAGAGAAAACTCAATAATGCATTTCTCTAATAATGCATTTCATCTAATTGCTGATGGTCCCCGTTTTAGAATATCTGGGATTAGGGTAAAGCAGTGTGTCTATCCATGTTTTTATACAGTGATTCACATCTGTGATTTTTCTTTGACTGTTGTAAACCGGGGGTCTGGTTGGTAGACCTTTTTGTTGTTTGTTTATCCCTAGTGATGAGTATATCCATTCCTAACCCTGCTAGCAGTGTTATTTTATTTATTTTTAAAAACTGAAGCATAGTTGACTTACAGCATTATGTTAGTTTCAGGTGTACAACATAGTGATTCATTATTTTTATGATTAGCAGGGTTTGCTCTTCTGTGTGTGTATGCGTTTTGCCTTGCCCTGCGTGGCATGCAAGATCCTAGCTCCCCAACCAGGGACTGAACCCATGCCCCCTGCAGTGGAAACACAGAGTCTTAACCACTGGATCGCCAGGGAAGTCCCCAGCAGAGTGATTTTAAATATGGCATTTCTCTCCTTCTGAAAGGAGTAGTGTATTCTAAAGGGAACAGCAACAACAAAAATATCAATAGCAATAACATCTGCCATCGGTTGAATTTAATTATGTGCCATACTGGAGTATGGGAGTCACAACCCAGATTGTCTTCAGACTGCTGGGTTCAAACCCTGACTCCGTACTTTACTAGTTACGGGCCCACAGGCCTTTTATCTAGACCCTAGTCTCTTCATCTGTCTCTTTCTCTCTCTTCTGGAACGCCCAGTCGTGTCCGACTCTTTTGCAACCCCATGGGCTGTGGCCCACCAGCCTCCTCTATCTATGGGATTCTCCAGGCAAGGATTCTGGAGTGGGTTGCCATTTCCTTCTCCAGGGGATCTTCCCCACCCAGGGCCTGAACCTGCGTCTCCTGCATTGGCAGGCGGGTTCTTTACCACTGAGTCACCTGGGAAGCCCCTCTCTTCATCTGTAACATGGGTGTAATGTTACTTCCTGGTCTTAGGGGGTGGAATGAAACGAGGCAGGGAGACAGCTCTGCGCTGCGCCTGTGCCTGCCGAGCATGATGCACTTCAGCTGTTAGTGCTGCTCTTTCTTCTCAGTGTTCTGTCTCACCCTCACAGCCACTCTGAAGGATGGATATCATTATGCCCACTTTATAGATTACGAAAGAGAGACTTCCAGACTGAGTAATCGATACAAGTTTATGTATCTTGTGAATAATGGAACTGTGGTTTGAATTTGCATCCATCATCACCTTTTTGCCCCCAGGCTGGACTACCCGGTAGCCTTTCCTGCGGTCTGACTTCTGAAGACAGCACACGTCTCTTGGCAGATCAGCCCTATGGCAAGAAGAATGCTATTTACTTACTCATATGAGTTTGTTACTCAGAAGCCAAGCACTTTTCCTACTTTGTCTCTAATTACCTTACAAGAGTTCTATGAAGTTGACTTTCTTATCCCACCTGGGAGTACATGAATAAATAACATTTGGAACACTCTAAGATATTCTGATAATTGTAGGTTGCAGGACTTCCCCGGCGGTCCAGTGGTTAAGACTCTGTGTTTCTAATGTAGGGGACATGGGTTTGTTCCTTGGTCAGGGAACCAGATCTCACCTGCTTCTCAGCATGGCCAAAAAAACCCCCAAAACTGTAGTTTCCTCAGGAATGCCTGCTCAGCTCCTGCTGCAGGGCCTTTGCATTCACTGCCAGGGGTGTTTGCCCTCCAGATATTCATATGGCTCAAACCCTCAACTTCTTCAAATGTGCTGTCTTCCTTGCTTATCCGGTCCCGACACTTGTCAGTCCCGAAACCTCCTTGTTGAGCTACTACACTTTTTTACATCACTTGCCTGCACATCACAGTCCATGTATTATACTTATCTGTTTACCGATGACGTGTCTCTCCTCACCTAGAAAGTTAGCTCCACAGAGCGGGATTTTGGTCTCCTTTATTCACTGTTGTAACCACATTACAGAAAAGAAAGTGAAGGTGTGAAAGTGTTAGCCACTCAGTCCCGTCCCTCTTTGCCGCCCTGTGGGCCGTAGCCCACGAGTCTCCGTCCATGGGGGTCTCCAGGCAAGAACACTGGAGTGGGGTGCCATGCCCTCCTCCAGGGCATCTTCCCGACCCGGGACTGAACCTGGGTCTCCCACATTGCAGGCGGATTCTTTACCATCTGAGCCACCAGGGAAGCCCACTCCCAGAGAAGGGGGTCAGACAAACAGAGGGCACGTGACAGCTGTTTCTCTAATTAGTGAATGGATGGACATTCCCTCACGTTTTCCAGCCGTGGTAAGCTATAGGACCTGAATTTTCTAATTGCTGTACTGGCATATTTTCTACCGTATGTGTCACCTTGGGACCTTCAATCATTTGATACTGGAGTCTTCATGCAGTCTACTTAGAGTCATCTTTACAATGATTTTTTTTTGTTTTCCTTGAAAAAGGGTGCTGTGGAGGGCAAGCGTGGTGCGAATGATAAGCTAAGCTGTCATTTGACGCACACCTTACATTGGAAGTGTGTAATCCACACAGAGCTGGCTGCTCTCTGTTCCGTTTCCACACTGGGCCACGTTCAGATGAGCACCAGCCCAAAATGACATTCATTGCAAAGATGTTTTTAATCTTGAATGGTATAAAAAATTGGTATGTTTTTATTCCACTTAATACACACTCCAGAATTTTCTAAAATGGGCCACTCTCACTTCATATACATACTCCCTGCCTACCAAGTCAGGTCCCTCTCGCATTCCGCCCACCACATATTCTCCCTGAAGCTCCTTTTTCCTTTTCCCCTCTCTGCCTCCATCCGACCTTCCAGATGGACTCTGTTTTTTTTTTTTTTTTTTTTTTTTTAGGGATTCCTTTCTCTTCCTACTTGACTTACCCAGCACGTCTGGGCTCCTCTCAATAATCTCCCCATCCATTACCCGGATCCTCACCACACAGGGTCAAGAATCTGCAAGAGAGTTCAGGGGAGGAACAGTGATCGTTACTCAAATTCACTTGTTTTTCCTTCTGTCATATATACTGAAGCCAGTGAGATTAAGCACATCCTCTCCTTTCATTTAGAAGAATGCAGTAATCTGTTAGCTTGCATGGAAACTTGTGCCCACCAGCCTGGGGTGATAATCCGAAACGCTTTGTGGACCCGCTTCTCTGAGAGATGGGGAGGCGGTAGGAAGAAGGTCTGAAAGTAGGAAGTTGGAGAGAGGATTTTATGTTTGTTTTATAACATTCTCCTGTCTTAGAAAACTTAAAATGGTTTATGTGAGCACCGATTAACCTAAACATCTTAACCTGTCAATCATAGCCAGTTTGTTGACCTAAGATGGGCAGATAGTAAGATAATTACGAGGGGGAGAAGTCCTGCTCCCACCTCTGTTATCTTGGCATTAATTTCAGGGTTTTATTTTCCAACCTGGCTAAATAACACTGAAAAAATAAATGCACTCTGATCATCTTAGTTCTTTAAAGGCATATATATGTTTAATGTTCTTTGATTTTTGTTTATGGCAGAGATTCACGACTCCCTGGCTTATCTCTTCAAACAGCCTCTTTCCCTATCCTGCCTCACTTTTGGTTTTTTTGGGTCTATGTTTCCTATTTAGTAGTCCCTGTTTCTGAAGTTGTCTTTGTGTGGCTGTTGCTTTTTTTTTTTTTTTGCAGAAAATAAGGGAACAGCAATTAGTAAGAAGGGCTTCCCAGGTGGCACAGTTGGTAAAGAATCTGCCAGCCAATGTGGGAGATGCAAGAGACATGAGTTTGATCCCTGGGTTGAGAAGATCCCCTGGAAAAGGCAATGGCAGCCCACTCCAGTATTCTTGCGTGGAAGACCCCATGGACAGAGGAGCCTGGTGGGCTCCAGTCCATGGGGTCACAAAGAGTCAGATACAACTGAGTGCGTATGCGTGAATGAATACATACGCACACACAATTATTTAGGAAAGTCAAAGACACAGCCTCTGAACAAGTCTCAGCTCTTGGAATGGGATGGACTGAGGCCGTGTCTCATGAAGCTCCCCGATTATGTCTCTGGGGCCAGGGGTACCATATTGGGTTCCTAAGGAAGGTTCTAGAAACCCCCCCTCTGGTTTGCCCAAAGGAGTGCCACACCTTTTCCTCTTCCTCCTCACTGGCAGAGACCTGGGGCTCCTCCTGTATCCTGTTCCGCGCAGTTTCCTCTCTGGATCAGTCTTGTTCAGGCCTGTGGTTGGGACACTTAAGTCCTTATCCTCTGAGACTGTAGGCTCTAAACTGGAGAGCCGAAAGACAGTGCCACTTCGGGGAGGAAGGGGAGGACACCTTGGCAGGCGATGCTAGGCGCCTTTTGGGGCAGCCCGGCGCTCTGGCTCATCCACTCTAAAGCCGCACTGAACCCGTCATCACGCGTGGAGGGGCCGGCAGCTCTCAGTGACAGATGGGCGAGCCCTGGACTGAACCCCACAGCTGATAGTCCTCACCCCAGGTCAGCCTCCAGCCACGGTGACTGCAAACAAAACCATTTTATCCTTCTGCACAGTGAAGTGGTTAGCCTAAGGAGTCAGTGAGTTTATTGATGATGTGTTCTACGAAGTGTGAATTAAAGGTCTTTCCCTCTGTTCTACTACAGAGAACACGCTTTCCTGGGAGCGCACTGCACACGCAGAGGGAGAAAGTTAAGTATCGTTGTGGTTTTGGGTTTTGTTTTCTGTTCTAATAGCTTCACTCTGACTGAAGTCCTAGGAGTGTGTGACCCACTGCAGTTGGGCCCCTCGTGCCCTCCTGGACAAGCGCTGGTCTGGGAGTTCAGAGAGGGCGTCTGGGCTCAGGATGGAGCCCCTCGCTATTAGCTGTGTGGTGGAGAGCCAGAACGTTAATCTTGGGGTGCATCTGTTTTCTCAGTCATCTCTCATAAAAAATGTTTCAGAGGTTGTTTATAATATAAAGAATGTACAAGAGCCTCATTTATAATAAGCACTCCTTAATATTATTTATTTCCTGATTTCTGAAAGTCTTAATGAAGACTCACAAGAGCCCCAAAGCAGGAGCAAGAGGGGAACGTCTGGGTGTGTTGATCCGTCCAGTGCATAGTGAGGCCTTTGTGTGTCACGTAACTTCTGCCTGCTGGCTTCCAGCTTCAAAGAGGCAAGTAGGGAGCGAGTCAGTCAGTCCAGTTCAGTCGCTGAGTCGTGTATGACTCTTTGCGACCCCATGGACAGCAGCATGCCAGGCCTCCTTGTCCATCAGCAACTCCCAGAGCTTAACTCAAACTCATGTCCATTGAGTCAGCGATGCCATCCAACCATCTCCTCCTCTTCTCCTCCCACCTGCAATCGTTCCCAGAATCAGGGTCTTTTCAATGAGTCAGTTCTTCACATCAGGTGGCCAAAGTATTGGCATTTCAGCTTTAGCATCTGTCAATCCAATGAATTATTCAGGACTGATTTCCTTTAGGATTGACTGGTTCTATCTCCTTGTACTCCAAGGGACTCTCAAGAGTCTTCTCCAGCACCACAGTTCAAAAGCATCTATTCTTTGGCGCTCAGCTTTCATAATAGTCCAACTCTCACATCCATACGTGACTACTGGAAAAACCATAGCTTTGACTAGATGGACCTTTGTTGGCAAAGTAATGTCTCTTTTTTTTTTTTTTTAATATGTCTGTTTGGCTCCTTTGCCCATTTATTTTCGGAGAAGGCAATGGCACCCTACTCCAGTACTCTTGCCTGGAAAATCCCATGGACGGAGGAGCCTGGTAGGCTGCAGTCCATGGGGTCTCGAAGAGTCGGACACGACTGAGTGACTTCACTTTCACTTTTCACTTTCATTCATTGGAGAAGGCAATGGCAACCCACTCCAGTGTTCTTGCCTGGAGAATCCCAGGGATGGGGGAGCCTGGTGGGCTGCCATCTATGGGGTCACACAGAGCCAGACATGACTGAAGAGACTTAGCAGCAGCAGCAGCAGCAGCCCATTTATTTTATTTATTTATTGAAGGATAATTGCTTTACAGAATTTTGTTATTCTCTGTCAAACCTCAACATGAATCAGCCATAGTATACATATATCCCCTCCCTTTTGAACCTCCCTCCCATCTCCCGCCCCATCCCACCCCTCTAGATTGATACAGAGCCCCTGTTTGAGTTTCCTGGGCCATACAGCAAATTCCCATTGGCTATGTATTTTACATATTCCCATTGGCTATGTATTTTACATACGGTGCTGTCTAGGTTGGTCATAGCTTTTCTTCCAAGGAGCAATTGTCTTTTGATTTCATGGCTACAGTCACCATCTGCTGAGAAAATAAAATCAGTCTCTGTCTCCACTGTTTCTCCATCTGTTTGCCATGGAGCGAGTCACAGCCACAGGACTGTAGTGGCTTCATGATGAGGGTGAGAGCAGAGCTGGGCCTGCTGGCCTGGGGTGTAAGACACAGCAGCCGAACCACAGGAGGCGCAGTCAGCTACACCCAGGAGTGAGCTGGGGACATGTAGGACGCCTTACACACCTGCTCAGCTCCAGCAGGTCAGTGTTACAGCTGCTGGCTGGTCCGGCAGCCAAGACTCCCTGTTCCAAGGCAGCGACTGTGAGTTCGATCCCTGGTCAGAGAGCTTCAATCCCACATGCCTCTTGGCCAAAAAATAAAACATAAAACAGAGGCAGTATTGTAACAAAATTCAATAAAGACTTTAAAAATGGTCCACATAAAAATCATTAAAAAATAAACTTAGAGTTGCTATATATATATATATATATATATATATATATATATTTATATTTTGTGTGTGTGTGTGTGTGTGGGGCTTGGAAAACTATGTAATGTATTAGCAAGCAACCTAGGGCGAACCATTGAGATTGTACCACTTAGTCACTTTTGATTATTCCTCTCAGTCAGGGTTCTTAGAGTGTACATGGAGACAACCTGTTGTAATTTTGAGGGAGAAAAAGCCAAGATGAGTCCTGTTACCCTGAGGTATGGTGCATCCCTTAAGTTATAAGGATTTGTGTTGGGGAATAAAAAAGTAACAACAGACTGAGCATGTCAGAGTTCTACCAAGTTTTTTTTTTTTTTGGCAAAATCATGTGCATTTGCAGGCCAGCTTTGTCAAGTCCATCTTCCCTTATAATTTTCTTCAGATAAATTAGTAGCTCATGCTCTTATTGGCATGTTGTTACCGAGGAACTGAAGAGATAAAATAAGAAACTGGGAGACAAATACACAAGCTTCCATATTTACCTTGCTCCCTCATGGAAACTGATGAGCATCCCTCAGGGCCGCTTCTCATTGGACACAGCAGCGTGTGGTCCCGGTGTCATTTCAGAGCCTGTCACCCATGTGAGGTACCCTGTGTTTTGTATGTATGTATGCCTTATGAGGTTGATATTTCAGGTACCACGTCTGTGAATGGTGTTGAGAGAAGTGAATAACACTAGAGGTATAGATGGAACATGTTAAAAGGAGACTCAACTGTTAAACGTGAAAAAAAATTAAGTTCACTCTGCAGTTCTTTATCTCTCTACAGAATAACCACTGCTGTGCTGCTTCTGACCGCTGGGTCCCCAGTCCTCCCTCGCACTTGAATGTGATGGTAGGTGTTGACCATGTTCCCTGTACTCTCCTCTGATTGCTGACTTGCAGTAGTCTTCTTTCACTTGTCTCCTGAAGTCTGGGCCAAGTCCACGTAAAAGTTCCAGAAAAAGAAAAGAGAGGAAGGTGAAACCCAGAAAGTGACCTTGAATTCCCAGGAAATCCGAAAATGTCCGTTTTCCACATGTTTGGCTGTATAAACCCTGGGTGCTGCAATTACCCTGTAGACCTGAATATTACCTACTGGATCACACCTTTTCTTCCTTACAGAACCCTCTTTTCTGTAAAGACAAACGTTTCTGCTGCTGATGACATAAGTTATTCATCCAAAGTCTTTCCAGGAAAACATTTTATTTCCAAGAGTTAGGGAAGAACCTAAGTGCTTCCACCATAACATACTTTTTTTCCTTTTGTTTTTTTGGTCTTTCTCCCTCCCTTCATAAACTTGATGTCAGCTTACATTTGACTTGACTGAAATTGGGAGATCATGCAGACCTTACTGGGGGCAGACTGTGGCTCTTGTGTGGAAAGAAAGACGACCCATGAAGCGAGTTTGTGAACTTTCAGCTTCCCTTGGTCAGGCATCCAGTTGCCCATTTGGCCTCACTTTTCACATTCTTTCTGGTTCTGTTCTTAGAACCTGAACCGTGGGTTTAGAGAGAATCCTGAGTTTAAATCCCCAGAGTCAAGTAACACAAATGCACCTACTTGGCAAGGTTGCATTTCTCCACTTTGATTATATCACTATTTTCATATTTCAATTAATATAAGTTTTTTTTTTTTTAAGCCAATGCAGGCAATTAAAAGCATTGCATTCCCTTTGTTTGTGCAAGAAGGAAACGTGAAGGTGCTTCTGAAAGGTGAATTCTGTTGTTTTAATTGGAACATCCTGCCTGCTGCTGCTGCTGCTAAGTCGCTCAGTCATGTCTGACTCTGTGCGACCCCATAGATGGCAGCCCACCAGGCTCCGCCGTCCCTGGGATTCTCCAGGCAAGAACACTGGAGTGGGTTGCCATTTCCTTCTCCAATGCATGAAAGTGGAAAGTGAAAGTGAAGTCGCTCAGTCGTGTCCGACTCTCAGTGACCCCATGGACTGCAGCCTACCAGGCTCCTCCATCCATGGGATTTTCCAGCTAAGAGTACTGGAGTGAGGTGCCATTGCCTTCTCTGGAACATCCTATGATCTGTCATTTTCCCCATCACGTTAGCTGTGAAAGGAGCAAAAGGAAGAAGCAAAACAAAAATCATACCCTGAAACTGACAGCAGTAGATTATGAGTGACGAAAATGTAATAAGCTGATAAAAGCGCCTTTGACGTCTGGCAGAGATGACTGCAAATTTCAGCTGAATTGGTTTTCCAGGATTTCGCATTTATGCGCCTTTGTAGTTTCACTTTGACAAGGGGTAGTGTTTGTGAGCGAAGCCTTCATGCAATAAGGAACTGAGAGGTTGAAGCCCTCATGCAATAAGGAACTGAGAGATTGAAGTTGAGAAGGAGGACTTGATAAACTAGAGCTTGACCGCAGTTTTTGTGGAAAGAAAGCAAAGGAAACCAGAAAGAGTGGGGGTGAAGATGGAGAGGGAGCTGCAGAGAAAGGCCAGGCTCCCTGTCAGCCCTCGCCTTTGGGCCCTTTGCTGACAGTAGACAGCTTGGGGTACAGCCTCACTACCCCCAGGCTTGAGTAATGGCAGCGGGAGTCGGGGCCAGTGTCTGTGTGGAGGTGCCTGGTTCCATCATCACCCAGATTATCATTGAAGAAGACCACCTGCCAGTGTAGATTTGACTCTGACTCGCTTTATCTGCATCATCACAGTCAGTCTGGGTCAACTTCTTTGGCCCCAGAAGTCATTACTTTACAAGGAGGGATGGGTATCTGATATGAAGCCTGGTTCAGCCTCTTGACCTCATTCTTCAAGTGAAATTGATTGTGTGATCTTTTCATTGAAATCATACATCTGGGAAGCTCAGTGGTAAAGAATCTGCCTGTGATTCAGGAGACTCAGGTTTGATCCCTGGGTTGGGAAGATCCCCTGGAGAAGGAAATAGCAACCGACTCCAGTATTCTTGCCTGGGAAATCCCATGGACAGAGGAGCCTGGCGGGCTACAGTCCATGGGGTTGCAACGAGTCAGATACGCCTTAGCCACTAATCAGCAACAGCAATTGAAGGTTTATATCCATGTTGCCAGGATCAACAGAAGTTTTTTTTTTTTTAATGACATATTTTAAAATAAGTATGTCATTATCATTTCAACCTATTGTCCAAGAAATGTTTACTCTGGCCATGGGTTAAGGGTTAAATTGAAGCTTTGGGATTCTTACAGTGGTGTTAGCATGGCAAGCGTCCTAGGTACACCAGAACCCGTCCTAAACCACAGCCACCATTCACCATGCACTTTCTAGTACATGGACACACAGGAAGGACCCTGACGCTGGTAACTGGAAAAGTCCTGTTTCACTCTTGGCCCAGCTCACATCTGAACTCCACATCGCAATACCCTGCTAAACTTGGTCATAGAACAGGATCTGAGGGATGTTTTCCACCTTCCTCAGCTCAGACTCGAATCTGTCCACAACAGATTACACGCCAGGACAGAAGCAGGAATGGAGGCTGGATGGGCCAGTCTCAAGTGGACATATGAGAGATACGGGCGGTATCTACTTCTCCATCATCTGTGCTCGAGAGCATGGCAGGCCCTCAGAGAGAGAAGTGCATCAGCTCGTGTGACCTTTACACAGTAGTGACCAGGCAGCTCCAGGCTGGGGCTCGGCTACTCCCATGGAACCTAGGTCATGGAAAGTGCTCTTCTCAGAGGGACGGGAGGGAGCGAGGTCTTGAGGGTCTCCTCTGGAAGTCTGTGTGACATGGTTCCTCAGAGGTGTCACCTCTGGCTGTGACCTTTGACTAATTCTCTTGTCTACTTAGCATGTAGATATGTTATCCATCGCACACACTGTGACCTGTTGTCCTTCTGTGGCAGAGTCGTGTCCCACTCTTTTGCAACCCTGTGGACTGTAGCTCCTATTCTTGTGAAAAATATTTGAAAATAGAAAGAATGATACCTACAAGCTGTTGATAGTTTGTTACAAGAGACAAAGTGTGAAAGGTAAGAAATAAAATAGTTAAATGACATTTCTTAAATTTCTTACAAGCTGTACTTTGACTCTGGGGAGTCTTAATTTCTCTCATTCTCTCTAGTAACTGTACTTTAATATTTTCCCTATAAATATATTTCCCTATAAATATAAATTATATTTAATATACCCTTGGAGGAAAGTTTTGTCCCCCTAGAGACAGTTGAGGATGTCTGGGACATATTTTGGTTATCACGACTGTGTAACTGGGGATCGCTCCTGGGGTCCAGTGGGTCATGACAGTGTAACCAGGGGTCACTCCCAGGGTCCAGAGGGTCACGGCTGTGTAACCAGGGATCGCTCCCCGGGGTCCAGTGGGTCCACACCAGGGATGCTCTGCATGTTTTACAATTCTTAGGATGGTCTTCCCAACATGGAATTACTTGGCTCAAAATGTCAGCAGTACTGAGGTGCAAACCCCTGGTTTTTAGCTTGTTAAATAATCTGTCTTTGGACCAATATCTCTCAGAGATAGATAGATAGATCTCTACCTCCAGTTGTCAGCACCTGCCTTCTGTGAAAACTACACATTTAGGTGGTTTTTGCTGCTGCTGCTAAGTCGCTTCAGTCATGTCTGACTCTGTGTGACCCCACAGACAGCAAACCACCAGGCTGGACCGTCCCTGGGATTCTCCAGGCAAGAACACCAGAGTGGGTTGCCATTTCCCTCTCCAATGCATGAAAGTGAAAAGTGAAAGTGAAGTCGCTCCGTCATGTCTGACTCTTAGCAACCCCATGGGCTGCAGCCTACTAGGTTCCTCTGTCCATGGGATTTTCCAGGCAAGAGTACTGGAGTGGGGTGCCATTGCCTTCTCTGTAGGGGGTTGTCAGTGACTTCCTAATCACCAAATCTGGGCTTCCCCGGTGGCTCAGTGGTAAAGAATTTGCATACCAAGCAGGAGATGCGGGTTGGATCCCTGGAGAAGGAAATGGCAACCCACAAGTATTCTTGCCTGGAGAATCCCCATGGACAGAGAAGCGGGTTTGCTACAGTCCATGGGATTGGAAAAGAGTTGGACACGACTGTGTGACTAAACAACAACAACAAATCACCCAATCTAACAGTGTTTCATCATTTTTGATATAATTCAAGCTTTAGCAAGGTTTAATATTTCTGGTTGTTCTGTAATTCCCTCTTTCCCAACTTTTGTACGTACCTCCCCTTGTGCTTTAGTGATGCTTTCTATTTATAGTTTTTTTGGGTGGTCTGATTGCTTCCCACGTTTGTGCTACTAAAAGAACGCCAGTGACTCTGGACTCTGTTTCTCTCAGATAGAATGGAACTTCATGGAGTCTTTATCCGTGCTGGGCTGTACTTCAGTCCCTCTCATAGAGGACACTCCATGAATTTTCCAGTGCTTCACTGCCTGAAGCTGAGTGGAAGCTCCTGCCCTTTCTGGTTTTCATTTCCCTGCAACATGTGTTCTGTTACATTAGTAGCTAATTCGTACCAGTCTGAGGGAATCCCACCACTGCGGTCCTGGATTTTGTGACCTATGACCCACAGGGGAAACTCTGGATCTATGCTGTTTTGATGCATGAAAACCAAACCCAAATAAAATGAAGAACTGTTATCTGGAGCTCAGCCACCGGCTAGTCTCTTTATCAGCCCAGGGTTGCTGGAGAGTGATTTGTCACGGACCCAACGTCAAGTCCATAGGGTTGAAAGGAGGTACAGACTTGACTATTGTCTGTATCACTCAAAGTGATAGCTACGCGGTGTTAATCCAAGAAGAGCAAGTGGAAGCGTTGGCCTTTGCGACACTCGGGAGCTCCTACTGAGAATGATTTGGCAACATACGTCTTCTCGAGGGTTTTCATTTCTTCCCAGGCCCCTTACCTGAGGTGTTGGTTGCTATTAGGACAGAATCTTCTGTGAAATTTTCTTTTTCTTCATAATTTTAAAATTTTGTCCGAATTTACCCATTTGTGGGCTTATTTCCATTAATAGCATTGAAAACAACTGGAAACAAGTTGAATCTGTTTAATCTCCATTCTAGAGTGTTTAGTTTTGAGTTCCAGAAAGTTTTTAATTATAGACTTGATTACTGTTTCTTCTGCTAGTGTTGAAATAGTGCATTTTTTCCATCCTTGGAAATAATTGTAATTCTAAGCTTCTATATTTATCATCTCTCCTTTCACCAGATTTGGTCCTTTGCTTTTTACCTCTTTATTTTGGAAGAGGTATTACCAACGTTGTTTGGAAATGACTGATTGAAAATTTTTGCCTTAAGATCCTGTCATGAAGACTTTAATTTTGCCATTTTAATTTTAGTTGTTGCTCATTCTTTTTATTGTCTCATGTTTTTTTGTGCATGGGTGTTTTTGTTTGTTTGTTTCAGCTTATTGCCTTTATAGCTAATTTTTTGGTCTTCCTGATTCATCTTTTAATATTGTTATCTTATATGTTTGCTCCTTATGGGTTTTTTAATACTTATTATTTATTTCTTGTTTGGCTTCATACATATATAAATAAATATAAAATATTTATAGTTTACTTATTTTTATAATATGTATTATGAAAATATAAATAAATATTATTTATTCTTTGTCTGCATGGGGTCTTAGTGGCAGCATGGGGGAACTTGGATCTCGGTGACAGCACTCGGGATCTCGAGTTGCAGCGTGTGAACTCAGCTGTGGCTCTAGTTCCCTGACCAAAGGTCCAACCTGGGCCTCCTGTATTGGGAGCACAGGTTTTAGCCACTGGACCACCAGGCAAGTCCCTACTGCTTAACGGACTTTAATGTTTGCTGTACAGAAGGCAGTTCTGTTATACTACTGAGCATTGTCTTCTGGTTTCTGGACTTGAATCCTTTTCAGAAGTCCATATCTTCTGAGTTTTCTCGAGGCTTTCTTTCATCTTATTCTAAGGGCCCTCTGTCCTTAGGTCCATTTAGCTGTTCTTTCTTTTTTCCCACCCTTAAATGAGGAGAATCTGATCTCACCGAGTGTTTGGAAACACACGAGGTGTGTGCAGCGCTCTTGCTTCTATTCTGTCCGATATTAAAGAGAGAACTTTTGGCCCGGGACCCTGCCCAAAGTGGTCATTCGTCTAGAAGCTCTGCTGTGCTGAGATGAGGGATTCTTCTAGAACATGTATAAATTCAACATGTTTGAAATAGGCACCTTTTCCATCAATACTGACAGTGACTTAATTGTGAACATATTTTGTAGGGTGCAGTGAGGAAGTCAATCACAGCTCCATACACTCTCCATTCCATTCTGGCCTCATTTCCTTGGAAACACAGTCCCAAATGGACGAAGTGATGGGAGAGTTTGCAGGGAAGAGGAGAGGGAGGCACAAACAGATTTCTTAATATTTCAAAAAGTCGTATTGCATAGTGGAATTCTGATTCCCTAATTTTGAAATTGTTAGCTATTTTCCCTTTCTATCTTGTATCACCATTTAAATTTTAAGTTCCCGGCCTGAATCTTACTCTAATTAACCCCCTCCTTTAGCCCTTTTGGCTTCCCCAATATCTCAGTTGGTAAAGAATCTGCCTGCAATGCAGGAGACCCTGGTTCTATTTCTGGGTTGGGAAGATCTGTTGGAGAAGGGATAGGCTACCCACTCCAGTATTCTTGGGCGTCCCTGGTGGCTTTGCTGGTAAAGAATCTGCCTGCAATGTGGGAGTCCTGGGTTTGATCCCTGGGTTGGAAAGACCCCCTGGAGAAGGGAACAGCTACCCACTCCAGTACTCTGGCCTGGAGAATTCCGTGGACTGTATATCCATGGGGTCACAAAGAGTCGGACACAAGTGAGTGACTTCCACTTTCACTTTAGCCCTTTCATAGTGATTAATATAAACCGTACACCAACTATGTAAGAGCTTTAGAGAATGTGGCAAATATTGTTAACTAAAACAACAATCTCCATCTCTTCCCTACTCCTTATAAGCAAAATTATATGTTTGTTTTGCATGAACTGTTTAGGGAAGGTCATGTGGTACCATTGGGTCCAAGGAGAAATCAGAGGAAGTATCCCTAAGGGGCTTGTAGGAAGAGCTTCATGGCTAATTAACAGAAGATGTAAGCGAGACAAGCCTCACCTTCCACTGTTGGTCATTGCTGTGTCTGCTTGTGATGGCTGGAACCACAGCAGCCACCTTGTAACTTTAAGGGATACACGTTGAGAACAGAGCCAGCATGATAAGGATGATAGAGCATCAAGATGGAAAGTGACAGATCTTTGAGAGCATCTTTGATGTGTTTAATTGTCCGGTTCCGGATCTGCCCTAGCTGAGAACATCTTGGCATGTAAAATAATGAAGCTTTTTTTGGGCTTAAGTTTAGAGTTTCATTTTATGGAAATTGAAAGCATTCTAAGTGATTGGAAGAATGAAACGTACTCATTAAGGCAAGTATGTGTGTGTGTTTTGTAGATGATAAAAGAAGAATCTTGTGGTTATTTTGTTCACAAAAAGTAGGTCATCAGAAATTGAAATACAAAGTAATGATTGTGCCTCCCAGGTGGCTCAGTGGTTAAAAAAAAAAATCCACCTGCCAATGTAGAAGACACAAGAGATGCAGGTTTGAACCCCGAGTCAGGAAGATTCTCTGGAGAAGGAAATGGACCCAGTATTCTTGCCTGGGAAATCCCATGGACAGAATTAACTCCTTCTCCAAAACTGGTTTATGTTGCTGGTAGCAAACAGGTTAAGAAAAATAATGAAGTTCTTTATGTAGAATACAGCTGGAATTTTAAACCAATAGGAAATGAGGAACAAGACTAGAAAGAAACATCTATTCTCTTCCTTAACCCACCCACAGAAGACTACGTTACTGCAGCTGTCCGAGAAAGCCCAGGCTAAATCCAGCCTTCCATTTGCATGGTGCATATTAAAAAGTAGGAGTATGGTCAGCTGCCGTCTTCCTTGTGGTCGATGCATCTCGTTCTCCTTGGGATTTTTGCAGAGTAATGATCTAGTTTCATATGACATAATACCATGTGAATGAATCTGTGTCACACCGTCACTTTGAATTCACTGGGGTGACTCAGAGCTCCCAGTGGAGCTCAATAATTTGTGTCTAGTTCCTACAGTCAGAGTAGCAAACTGTGAGAAGCCACCACCAGGGTTAACAGACCCACTCTCCAGAGTCCTTCTCAGATCCCAGGTCATTTGTGGAAGAAAGAAAAAAAAAAAAAAGATTGCTACTCAGTTGCTCAGTGATGCTGAAAACTGAGTGTGATTTTCATATTTTAAGGAAAATCTAAACCTAATTTGGATTTACTTTCATGACTTCCACTCTGCTCTTGAAATGTATCTATATCTGTAGAGTCTACCTAGGCGGTGTGGCAACTGAAAGGTCAAAGAGATTTGGAAGCATACGGATCATTGAGCTATTTCCCAGTTAAGAGCCACAAATGCCCCCGTTTTACCCTAGCACTGTTCAAAGGGCAGCTATCAAACCGTGTATTAGTTACCATGAACGTCATCATGGGAAATACGGTCTTTCTGGTGGTTAGAGGGATTCAGGGTTCAAGGGGAGATGACCTTTATCAAAGACCCCTGACCCCACTGGAGCTACACATACAGAAACCATGACTCACACTCTAATAATCATTAATCCACATTCTGCCTTTTCTCTGTGTATTTTGGACAAATAGCTCTTTCGAGAGGCAGAAGAGGCTCTTTGCCCATGCTGTGATATGGCACATGATATGCCAAGTCAATGATATCAATAATTTAATAAGGAAAATGATAACCACATTTGAGTGTAATCACGGTGAGAGGGTAACAGGCAGGAAGGCCAGGGGTCTCCAAACGGAGGAGACAGGCTGCGAGGGTCATTTTTTCTCTCTCTCTTAAGCGGCAGGAAGAAACAGACTAGTGTTACATTTTCCCCTTCTCTGTACAGATTTAAAAGGAGCTTTCTCTTAAAACTCTGTGTTGACACAGTGACACCTGCTTCCACCTGAACTTAACTTTTCTCAAACCTTGAGCTAACCAACGCATTTTTCTTATGGAAATGTTTGTCTTAAGCTATGTTAACGGGCTATGCATTTACCCCAGACCCTGTCTCCAAGTCCGTTCCCCCTACAGGCTCAGAACCAACCTGACAGACCAGTATGTGATACTCATACACTCGTCTCCTAATCTGTGTTAATGAAACTGTGTATTTGTATGGGAATCTGCCTTTCTTCAAGATTTCACGTCAATTGTGTTATGACTCGGGATGACTCACCTGGTGTCAGGATTATCTCAGATTGCATCTTGTGGGTGAGGGGTCTGGTGCCATTCTCTGAGTTCTGAGACATTTCCTTTCTTTAATTAGCAGACTCCTGGTAGCTATATAACATCCAGCTAAAGACTTAGCAGGGGTGTACTCTTTCTGCCCCCTTCAGAAGCTTTCTCTATCTCTTTTATGCTTTAATAAAACTTTATTACACAAAAGCTCTGAGCTATCAAGCCTTGTCTCTGGCCCCGGATTGAATTCTTCTCCTCCAGAGGCCAAGAATCCTGGCGTCTTTTGTGGTTCAGCAATAACCTTTCAATGGTTACCAGAAGGCGGGAGGCAGAAGGGTTAGGGGGAAACCTAAATTGGGAGTTTGGGATGGACATATACACGCTGCTATCTTTAAAATAGATAACCAAAAAGGACATACTGTACAGCACAGGGAACTCTGCTCAGTACTCTGTAATAACCTAAATGGGAAAAGAATCTGGAAAAGAATAGATGCATGTATAACTGAATCACTTCGCTGTATACCTGAAACCAACACAACATTGTTAATCATTTATACTCCAATATAAAGTAAAGAGTATAAAAAAGGACTGCAAACTAAATATACAGACTTTTCTGCTTTCTGTTCATTTTGGGTATATGTTTCACTCTCATAAAATGTAAGTGGCTGGGCAGAGGTGAATTGCTATTTTTGAGAATTCCTTACGTTAAAGTACACTTCTTTGATCAAAGCCAGTTCAGCAGTGGGAGGTTGTCTTTGAGCCTGGAGTCCCCAGAGCACTTGGTACCTCCAGGTGTGAGGCTGTGGGGGAATTGTTTGTATGGAAGTGTACCTGGAAAATGTAAGAAATGTCATGTCAAGAAAGAGAAGGTGAGTTGGTAAAATTACAAGCTTTCCATTTTGTTGGGATTTCTGTGTCGAACATAGAGATACGCACATTGCAGAGAAATGCAAGTTAATTCAGCATGACATAGAATCTCAGAGTGAGAGCTTGTCAGGATGGCTTGGTTTAGTTCATCTGAGCCCCGTCAAGTTATCTGAGCTTCTCTAAGCTTCAGTTTGCTCATTTGATAAATGGGAGTAATAATAGTATCCAAGGAATAGACGAGATAATGCTCATAAAACGCTGATGAGAGCCTCACTCTTACTACTGTTATTATTAATATTCCCCAGGTACTTGCATTTCAAATGCTTGTTTATTTCCCTAATGGGAAGTCAGCACAGGAATATGAGGTAATGATTCCCCTCCTTTATTTTTTTCCTACACTTTGTATTTCCATTTCACTTTAAACAAAAAACCACCTTCTGCCCTTTTAGTTCAGTGTTAAATATAATACATATTAAAGATCCCATGATGAGTAAGTTTTAGAGCAAGCAGTAAACTTTTACCAGGAAGTAGAAAGCACAAGCTGGTTTCAATGGGCGCCGTTTGCCTAATACTTGACGTTCAGAACCTTCTGTAACCTCCCTTTGGATTCCACCCCATGTTCTCTGTGACGATAGAACACTTCTTCAGGGATGCACTAGCTTCCGCCGTCCTTCATCACAGCAGGCCTGGGTCGTGCCTTCACTGAGGTTGCCCAGATGCTCCGACCCGTTACTCAGCACTTGCTGTGGGGAAAAAATACGGCTATGGACTTTGGAGAAATGCAAACTCCTTTCCAAAAGCTAGGCAAAATGGAAAGGGGAGGAGACCATCGATTAAGTAAAGGAGAGACGAGCAGAATGAGGCTCTCTCCATTTTGGAAAGGAAACAGTGAGAGAAAACGTCCAAGTGCAAAGATTCGCCTCGTTTTCGTCCTTCGAGGGTATTTGTGCTCAGCGTCCTTACAAGTTATACTTTGGCTAAAAATGGAGTTTGTTCTGGCTCCAAATCTTAACTTCTTTTGTATTGCTTTTGGCGCATCTGCCCTAATGTATCTGTCATGAATTCAGGAGACTTGTCGATATTAATCCGTCCTGAGTGTGTCCTCCAGAGACGTGAGTACGACCCTGTGAAAGCTTCAGTGCTGTTACACTGCTGGGGTGCTGAGACCCTTCGCAGGCTCTGCAGAGCCTTCAGTGTCTGGTACCCTCCCACCCGCCTGTCAGCCCGCCGCGCCCGCTCTCCAGCCCCCTCTCTGCTGCAGCTGCGCTGACGGCCTTCGCTGCTCCGAGGGCGGCCAGGCGCACACCTGGCTGTTCACCTCCGCTGCGCCGGCTCCTTGGAATCCTCTTCTGCAAGACACTTGTCTTGCTCAGCCATTCACCCTTCATCTTCTCATTGAGGACTGCTCCGAACGCCCCAAGCAAAAATGCAACTTCTTTCAACTCTTAAGTCTACACTGTGTTTTTGTCTTTTCAAGTTTTACATTTGTTTTCCATTTCCTTTTTGTTGGTATCACCCTCCGAAATGCAAGTGCCAAGATGGCTAGGGTTTTTATATTTTTCCCCCGTGTATCTTTACTAAGTAGAATAGTTCATAGTACTTGCTTAATAAATATTTGCAGATTTAATTGGTTAAGTAATCACTGATTCAGCCAAAAGGTTTCAGGGAAAGTGCCTTTCTCCCAAATTAGCTGTTGAACAGAGTGGGCTCTGGGAACGATCCTTTAGGTCTGCGACAGACACAAGTAGCTGTCTGTCTTCAGTGCTTGAGCGTTGATGGGTCAATATTGCCCTTGAATCTGAAATACTTTGAGGAGAATGACAGGGCTTAAGGGACCTTTCAACTGTGTGACCGCTCACTGCTGCTGAGAAAATGGACAAAATTCACTTCGTGGTACTACATGGACTGCAGCCCACCAGGCTCCTCTGTCCGTGGGATTCTCCAGGCAAGGATACTGAAATAAGTTGTCATTCCCTTCTCCAAGGGATCTATCCCCAACCCAGGGATTGAACCCGAGTCTCCTGCATTACAGGCAGATTCTTTACTGTCTGAGCCACCAGGGAAGCCCTTTACAATACCACATTTCTCATTAAAGTTCCATTTTTCTTTCTTATGTTATCCTCCCTTTATTTGGTGCAGCAAATTTATAGTAACTGCTCACGCAGTGAAAGCAGCTGACTAGAGAGGCTCTTAGATCACATTGCAAATGGAATTCTTCTCCTTTCTCAGTCCTTAAGAGTTACCCCTCGGTTTTTGAGGAGAGGGCTTGGAAGTTGATGAGGTCTCCAAGGAACCACTTGGAAGGTGGACAAGAATAACAGTCCCGGTCTGAGCACCCTGTCTCTGTCAAGCCCACACCGAGGAGAGGGAGCATGGGGAGTGTCATCTGAGGTCCCCGGTCCAGGGCGGGAAGACTGTCTGGAAGCTCCTGATGAATGAGATGCTAGACTTCATCTGCTGCGTTTCATCCCGGGCCCTGCTGCACATCCCGCCTCCGCTCGGGCTGATGGGAAGCAGATGTTTGCTGAGCGGGGAGAGCGCGCTCAGAAACAAGGGACCCACAACTCAGACACCCTTCCTCTTTTGTTCCTCCCCAGAAACAAATCGGGGAGGGAAAATGACACCCAAGTAACGACCCTGCAAGAGGACTTAACTGCAACAGGTTGAAACCAATCCTGTGTTTTAAGGATTTGTGTAATTTTAAAAGAAAAAAATATATGTATAATTGAAAGTTAAATTCAGCCAATTGGATAGTTTCAGGAATTTTTTTTTTTCACGTCAAGTCCTATTACTGCCGTTTCCATAGTATCTCTTTGTCTCAGACTCCTCATGTTAATTCTTGTTGTCACTTTGATTCTCTTGACCTCTTTTCTGTATTATTTTTTACTATAGCTTTCTAACTTGCTTCCCCACCTCCTCTTCTCCAGCCCATTGCAGACCCTCTTCTGTTCTGCTGGTAGATTAATTACTTAAGTCTTAGGTCTGATCACGGTGTTGTGTTCCCAAGGCCCCTGCACAGACGTGCTTCCTGATGGAGTCCACACGGAGGTCAGAAGGATGCTCAGAACTTCACTGAGTTCCAGGCCCTGGTTGCTGTGGTCCCAGCTCCTCCCACACCTCACCTGTTCGGGCCGCCTTAGCGTCCTCTCTGGGGCAGGGAAGAAGTGGTCCTCTTGTCGGCATCCTGCACAGCTGAAGAAGCCCAGTGCGGACTTGCTGTGCGTCCAGTGTCTCCAATGGGGGAGACTACAGGCCGAAGGGGTCTCTCCTGACACAGCTGAGCTGTGTCGCGCTGTACAAGAGGTGGCACAGGTGAAGCAAAACTGTTCTTACTTTCTTCAGTGAGTCTGTTCTCAGAAACTTTGCTAAAGGTGTACTAGAACTCTTTCGCTGGACTTCTGGCTTCTCACAAAGGCAGTCTCATCCATGAGTGGTTGTCAAAAATCAGCATTCTCTCAGGCTGATGATAGAAGACTCCTATTCTGCCGTCTTGCTGGTATCTTCTGTGCAACTTCTTTTTCTGTGGACATGGGTAGGACTTTGCAAGGTCAAGTCCGTATCTTATTAGCTCTGTTGAAGTCCTGAACAGGCCCAAGTCCAGGACCTAATGGCACAATAGAAGACACTTAATAGAACCCTGAATCAATGACTGCCCACACCTTCCATTCAACATTCATCTTAAATACATTTAAGCACACGATCTTATATCTACTTTTGCGAAATAGTTAAACATAGATGTGTATCTTGTAGACAATATTCTGGTACCTGTGGTATTTTTGTTTGTTTCACTTTGATTTTACAGAACTGATGTGAGAGATAGAAACCCTGTTCAGTAGTATAATAAGCCAAAGGCCAACAGACGCTCTCTGGCCCCCCATCCCTGATCCCGTCTCCGCTATAGTTCTTGTGCATCTCTCTGCTTTTCAAAGTCAGGCTTCTCAAGGATTCTTTCAATTTCATTTCTAGGCCCGGGAAGGACTATGGTACCTGCACAGAGTAGGTGCTTAAAGCATGACTAGAAAAGAAATGAATTGATCAGGGCATTTCAAGGCTGGACTAAACTTGCTGATTTTCACCTCAGGGAATAGAGAGATGTGAAAACCCATCAAATCCAGTTATTTTGTGGAGTGCCCCCCCCACCTGCCCCCAACAAAATGATGTGTCTGAATGGCTTCACTGCAGGTTTTCCGGTTTTCCAGTTGTTTGACCAGTCTGTCTTCTTTTACCCCACCTTCAGGACTAGATGAGAACGTGAGCATGCCAATGAAAGCCTGAGCGCGTGACTTAGCAAATGCCGGGGGCTCAGTAAAGAGCGCTGTAAATTAGGGCGTTCATCTGGCTGCGAACACTGCTGTCCCCTCACTGGTGCACACACGTGCATCCATGCGGCTTTGCGGCTCAGTAGACAATCAGCACATGTTAGTAGAGTGAATGCAAGGTCCCTGCCGAAAGGCATTTGCCATTCCCTCATAGCTCAGTTGGTAAAGAATCCGCCTGCAATGCAGGAGACCCCGGTTCGATTCCTGGGTTGGGAAGACCCCCCTGGTAAAGGGAAAGGCTACCCACTTCAGTATTCTGGCCTGGAGAATTCCATGGACTGTATAGTCCATGGGGTCGTGAAGAGTTGGACATGACTGAACAACTTTCACTCTCACTTTTCATTCTGAAGGTAATAATATTTTCAAGCATTAATCCCCAAAGAGCTCTACGAAAGGAAGGCATTTAATCAAGAGAGGATGTGTGCTCGTGTGCCAGAGGACTGAAAAAAAGCTGGATGCGCCTTTCATATTAGTTCTTGCCCATGGTGAGCCTGGCAGTTGGGGAAGAGGGGCGGAGAATGGGCTTCTAAATTTGCCTCTTGTTGGACTTTATAGAAATAGATGCAAGAATCGGGATTCACTGTTGTCTCTTGGCAAGCGAAGGTCGAAAGCTTGATTAAAGCAAACACTGATGATCTATTAAATCAAAGTCAGTCTGTTCATTTGAGAAACATAGTAACAGTCAATGAAGAAGGAGAAGAAAGGGAAGAAATCGAGGGTGGCAGGGGGAGGAGAAGGAAAACAGCAGGATCAGGAGATGCTGTCATCTACCAAGTGCCAAATGTGTGTTGAGCTTTACGAGGGATTTTTAGGGTAATATCTTATTCTGACTTTAAAGATAAGAGCATCTTGTGAAGTAAAGATTGTTTCCCATTTTCCAGATGATGAAATCTGCAGGATTCTTAAGATTAAACCCGTTGCTTAAGCTTACACATGTTAAGTAACTGAGCCAGGACTAGAAGCTATGATGCCTGAGTGCAGATTCCATCTTTCCTCACCCTGCTTCCCAGAATAACATTTATCAGAATCCTGGGTTAAATAAATGAAGCTTCTTAAAGCCCATGGGACAATCATGTGAACTGCAAATCTTTAACTGGCTGCTATAGTGAACATTGCTTCCTGAAAATATTTGACTGCTAGTATTTTTTCCCCCTTGGAGCATATTTTAGAAATCCTGTTATTAGGAATACACTGACAAATGCTATCTTGGCATCAATATTATTTTGGAATTATACTAGTATCTGGTTTTATGGTCTCCTTTCTTTCAAAACTGTTTATGGCATGTAATTTATCAAATCATTTCGCTTTTAACATATAAATATCTATTTGCTGAAGTATCTCTTTCTCTTTTGGAAGCTTGCTAAGGTATCAAACCACAAAGTATTCCTTTTAAGGCAGTATTCTTGGAGATATATTTGGCTTAAAAATATCTAAGTTGCATCGATAAGCGTTTTTACAAAAAATAAAGTTCACTGTAAGTTCTTAGCCAATAAATATTCCTGTTTCATAAGCACATTTCTGTCACTTAGATTTTGAAAATAGAGGTCTTCTCATGGTCTTACCATCAAGAAAATGTTAGAGAGTATATTAAAACTTTTCTATAGCTTATTTCAGTTAAATCCAAGAAGTTATAGACTATGGGCTGTGTACAGAACATTGTGGAAAGTCCAAGGAATATTAGAATGAGATACGATCTCTGGTCACTGGTCTCAGAATCTTACTGTCTAGTAGCCTGTGATATTATATATATATATATAATATCTATATATTGCCTGTAAGATACATCAGATGAGAGTAGGTTAAATAGAACAAGAGGCCTGGGAAGGACTTCTCTGCTTAGTAGCTAAATGTTCAACAGCCTAACTCCCTCGACACAGGTGGCCTACCACAGGGAAGCCAAGGGTGTGTTTCTGCATAAGAAATATCACAGAGGAGAGTAAAATCTTGAAGCAGCATCCCCAGACCAATGAGTTTTTCAAGGCATGCTAAGATTGGCAAAGGGTGCGGGCGGCTATGGTACTGGTGTTTATATTGCATGGCAAATAACTGTCTCAGTTCTACATGACTTAGAATCCTAAACTGTTATGGGGAAAAGGAATTTTCAACATTCTTTTTCCAAATCCCACACATTAAAAAAAAAAAAAAAAAAAGCGCAATGCCAAGACACATCCACCCTGCTGGGAATCCATCGCCTGTGCGGGGGCACTGACTACTCCGTCTGGAATTTGCTTGTGTGTAGGAAGAGTGAAGTATATTAGTTCTTGGAAATTTGATACCAGACATAGACAGGTAAGGAAACACCAGTCAAGTGAACTTTATAAAGAAGTGACTTTGTGGATGGGGGAAAGTTAAGGTTTTTCAAAAAAATTCTTTTTGAAACTGAGTTTTTAAGTACTTAGAACTAGGGTAAAGCTTGTCCTGTTTGATTTCTGTTATCTTCATGCCTCGAGAAACTCATAAATATGCCCATACATTTTGAAATGAAATGAGCACAAATTTCTAACCTCCTCTGTAAATGTCAGAAAAGGAGGGTAGGGTGACTGTTTAAAATTTATTGCTAGACTAGCCAGTGTAAGACCAGAATATTTGCAATCTAATTCCTGATTGGCTGTGAAGAATTGGAGAAGTTACTTGTGTTATGCAGACCTCTATTTCTCTATTTGTAGAACAGGAGCAAAGTTGTTCATTATAATCTATGTTATAAAAAGTGGAGCATGGAAGTCAAAATGACAGATTGGGTCAGTGTTGTTGTTGTTCAGTGGCTAAGTCACATCCGGCTCTTCGTGACCCCATGGACTGCAGCACACCAGGCTTCCCTGTCCTTCACAATCTCCTGGAGTTTGCTCAAATTCATGTTCACTGAGTCAGTGATGCCATCCAACCATCTTATCCTCTGTCCCTCCCTTCTCCGCCTGCCCTCAATCTTTCCCATAGTATAAGTATCTTATCAACTAATTAAAAATATATTCAGGAACAAAAATTGGAAAGAACCACAGGTGGGAAAAATGTGAATATTTAGAGTAGTGATATTTGGATAATTTTTATAACTTAAAAAAAAAAAAAACTCCATTGTAGGTTTTTATTCTGTTTGAAAGATGTAAATAATACTATGGGATTCTATTTCCAGCAAGGCTTAGTAGCTCCTGCCAGACCAGTCCTCTAATAAGTAAAGACACCGAATTCTGGACAAAACACAGAAAATGTAGGTAAGTATATGAAGGCATCGAAGGTAAGCAAAGACAGGCAGACAGTGAAAGGAAGTTGCTGTCGGAGAGAAGGTGGCAGCTGTTTTTCAGAGCTTTTAGCCTGAGGACAGGGCCCAGTCAGTCTGTGTTACGTGGAGTGGCTGAATCTCAGACAAAAAACCTAAGTCATATTAGCTGGATTAGCTTGAAAAATCAAAGGAGAGAGGCTTGGGTGATCACAGTACCTGGAAATAGGAAGGGAGAATTCCAGAAGGCGAAGCTTTACATTCTGTGTTGACACTCTTCCCAGATTTCTGGTTGACTTCCCCTGGTTCCATAGCCGGGAGACACTGAGGCTTTTCAGCATCTCAGAAGCTTGGTCAGAACACAGACTAAATGTGTAAAGGCAGGGCTGGATCTCTCTTGTTCTTTGGGCTGTGCTGACGGATTGTGTCTGTAAGGGTGAAGCAGGCAACTACTGGAGAGGGAATGGCCGTAAGTATTGAAAGAACCTAGTTCACAAAAAGAATGCCCCTTCCGCTGTGGGTTTTTTTTTTTTTTTTTTTTTTTGCCACAGATTTCTCTAATGGTTGCAAAATCTGTCATTTCGTCGTTAGTATTAGAGGCAAGAGTAGAAAACAAAATGTTTCTGGGAGAGGAAATAATCTGACTTAAACAATATAAAATACTGTTTAGCTGGGTGGGATCACGTGCATAACAGCTATTTTTTGAGAGCTTGTCCTGTACCGGCACACTGCTAGGTGCCACAGATCTGGGTCTGACTCATCGTGTCCCTAGGGAGTGTGCACTCTTTTCCTAATTTACACAAGTAAAACCAGGCTCAGTGAGGTTCAGGAGCTCCGGTACATTTTGTAAGACTTAGCCAGCTCCCGAGAGCCCTGGTGCCTAAGCGTAAAGGAAGCAGGAAGCTTGCAGGCGGAGGGAGGCTGAGACGTCATGCAGAGACACTGGTGACCCTGAAGACAGGCTTTTCTGTTTGATTCTGTTCCCTATGGCTGTTCTGAGACTGACACAGGTTCACACAGAAAAGGGCCTTGAGGAGAAAAGGTTGTTGAAAGACCTTGGAGGGGTCTGATTAACGTCTGACCAGCGGGAGCTCTCTCCCAACTTCCATATCCAATCAGCCGGGAAGTCCTTCCTTAGAGATTCTTTCTCCTCGAAGCCCTCAGATATGCCTCTTCATGTTCACCCCAGCAGCGGTCCTGGCTGCCAGTGTCCCTTTTCTAAACTACATGCCTCTCCACAGTGGCCTCTTCATTAGCAAAAGCTAATCTTTCTAAAACAGAAATTTCATCAGAGCACTCCCTGCGTAAACATTTCAATGACTCCCTAAATCCCTTTCCATAAAGTCCATGGTCTCTTGATGTTGGACATTGCTTCTAAATTTTTACTCTTATACTAGCCTTTGAGCATTGCTTTACATACATCCCAAACTGTTTTACTGTGGGGCTGCACGTCATGCTCATTATTGAGGCTACTTTTCATTTTGCTGATTCCATCATCTTTAAACTTCCTTGGCTTGGCTAAGGGTCCAGGGCTGGTCCGGGCAGAGTGGCAGCCACAGCCATAGTTTTCTTCTCAGGACACACATGGTCAACACTCGCCGTGGGCGGCATGGCGAGGAGGCAAGACCTATCTCAGTCTGGCTGGTGTTAGAGATCTCTTTATCCTTATCTCTGTTATCATATTGACATGGAAAGGGTGTGCATGGAGAAGTAGCAAGCTTAACCCCTGAAACAATTCTTGCTTTGCCCTCAAGGAAGGCATCTAGGAATGCCTCAAGGAGTACTGTGAGGAAAGTATTTTGGAATAGATAGGAAGGGCCATGGAAGCTGAAAGGAGCTATGATACCTGGGACACAAATACTAAAAGATAGAGGAAAGGTTCACTTTAACCTGCAGCAGCTTACAGCTTAGTATGAAAAGAATGCCAGCCCCTCATCTTTTATAGCTTCCTGTTTAAAGAGGATGATCCTGGGGCCAGAGAGGCCCCATGTCTGGCTGAAAGTGACACAGTGGGTTACAAAGGAAAGAAGTGCATTGAAGGCAAGTCAGAGACGCTGAGCCTGGACTCATTCTGGAGACGGTGCAGTAGAAATAGAGCCCGTAGGAAGACCAGGTGATGCAGAAGGTGAAGCGAAAGTATTGCCTTCATTTTTTTTTTTTGTAGAAGATCCTTCAGATAAGCGTCTCTATCATTTCAACTTCTTCATCAAAAGGGAAGAAATAAGCAGAAGCAAATAGTTCAGGAAGATGTGCATGGAATTTAAGAAAAGTAATGCAGATGATTTAAAACCATCAGCAGAACTGGGCATTTGGTAGAACAAAGATAAATGGCTTTGAGAGCCCAGTCGGAAGTTAGAAATGCTAGAGGTTAATGGTATTAAGAACAAGCAAGAAATCTGGGGACATAGCCCACGCGAAAGTGAAAATAAAGAAGCAGCAGAAAGTCTACTGAACGTTGAAGAAGAGACACGCGTGGGTGTTAGGAGAGGAGACTACAGTTAGACTGTCGGACTCGTTACCCGAAGAAGGAGGTCTGAGAGAAGGTCGCCTTCTCACCTCTCCCCTTGCCCGCTTTCATTTGACTTTATTTCCTTAGAACACCTGGGCCTTTCCCTTCTCACCCCCATAACACAGTGTAACACACGCGTGTTTTGAAATATAGACAGATGATAGCAAAGAGGAGAGAATAAGATACGTTTACCCGAGTGGAGAGAAGGTGAGAAGATTTATAAGCAAAACCAGCTGAAGATGCATCTTTAAAGCCTCGAGGAAGAGTGGTGTTCTTGAGCAGATGAGCTCCCTGCGGAACTTAATAGGGAACTCGCAGATTTTTAAATAAGCTATAGGCTGAGAAATACATTCAAGTTTGTAAAACAGGGCCTATTGGTTTGAAGAATGGGGAAGAATAAACACCCTAAACCACATTGAGCACCAACTGTGAAATATTTACAGGAATATTATTATAAAGTCTAGCAGCAGTAGGTGGCAGAGTGATGCATGAGACCCAAGCAGAATTGAAAGGGAGAGGGCATGTGGCTGACTTCCTCTGAGAGAAATGATGAAATACTGCAAGAAGGAGGATGGCCAGGTCACCCAGGGAGCAGGGACCACAACCAGCCCAAGTCTCCTCCAGAAGACAAGGACGCTTGTGTGCAAGTCAGGGAAATGTGTGGGCAGGACTAGGAATATGTGCTTTTCCATGTTTCCAAAGAGCATAGCAAGACTCTTAGGAGAATAAGCTAGAATATGTCGATGGCTTGGAGTCACAGACTCATTCGTGTTTTCCTTTGTAGGATGGATCCAGGGAATTTTTCTAGATGGTTTCATCCCTCTTACTTACCACTACCAGTCATCCTCCGTCCAGCAGTTTATGAGTCCTGCCCACTTGCCTTCATTAAAATCCCCCTCATTCCCTCAGCAGTGTCACTGGTCTTGTTCAAGCTTTTATTATTTATCACCCACACTGGTGCTTTGTTTTTGTCGTTTAGTCACTCGGTCGTGTCCGACTCTTTGTGACCCCACGGACTGCAGCCCACCAGGCTCCTCTGTCCGTGAGATACCCAAGTAAGAATACTGGAGTGAGGTGCCATTTCCTCCTCCAGGGGATCTTCCTGACTCATGGATCAAACCCACATCCTCTGCGTCCCATGCATTGCAGGCGGATTCTTTACCGCTGAGCCACCAGGGAAACAATTAGTATTGTATCAGTGCTAAAATGGATTTTGGTAGTTTTGTAGCTGTGTAAGAGAATATCCTTGTTTCAAAGAAAACCACGTATATAATAAAGTGACACTTTGTAACACACTCAAAGGTGCATGAAATTATATGGATGCATGAATGGAGAGATCGCTTCTTTTCCTGTTGGACTTTTATCGTATCTGGGTTGATATCGTTGCCTGTAATGTTATCATTTGTCTTCAGTTTAATGTCCCTGAGGATGTGCACCCTTTTGGATGTTTCCACATTGACTGATCCGCTCTGCTGTGAGATGTCTGAGACCTGCTGAGAAGCCACTAGTACCAAAACGTACTATTCCGTTGAATGGGTGAGCAGCAGTCTGTAGTGGGGAGAACCAGGGACAGGAGCCAGGGGACCAGGTCCTCAGCTGTGCTCCTCACTAAGCAATCGTAGCCATTCACCTCGTCTAGGCAGTGTCATAGTTTATGGAAAGGAGGTCGGAGAATGTGAGTCTAAGATTCTGCTAGTCCTAAAGCTCTCTGTTTAAACATGTGATACAGAGAAATAATAGCAGAACACTCATTCATAACATGGTATGCAAATAAACCGGAAGGAAATAAAAGCATGAGTTATTAGCCAAAGCAGACAAGGCAGATGGCATTCTGTTGCTGCCTAAGCTGAAAGGTACATCTCTTCACACAGAAAGAACGGGAACCGGCCCAGAAAAGTCTTAAGTGATCATAGATGACAGGAAAGAACAACAATGATGGGTTCAGGAGTGCACATGCTCATCAGAAATAAATTAGACCAACTGTTACATATATAGCCACACATACGTGTATATACCCATCCTGAAAATTCACCAGAGGGACTAATGTTGAAGCTAAAGCCCCAGTACTTGGGCACCTGATGCTAAGAGCCAACTCACTGGAAATGACCCTGATGCTGGGAAAGACTGAAAGCAGGAGGAGAAGGGGATGGCGGAGGATGAGATGGTTGGATGGTATCACTGACTCAATGGACATGAATTTGAGCAAACTCCAGGAGACGGTGAAGGACAGGGAGGCCTGGCGTGCTGCAGTCCAAAGACGACTGCAAAGAGTTGGATATGACTGAGTGACTGACCGACAAAATACAGTCATTACAATGAACAACTTCAGTCTACGTAGATGTTAATGAGGCAAATGAGGAAACAATGCAACAAGTTACATAAGGATATGGAGTCAGTGGACATGACTAAGTGACTAACACACACACACACACATCATGCCATTTTAAAATACGATCTAAAAGTATAATATACATGAAGGAGGATAATGGTAAATACCAAAGTTTAGACAGTAGTGATCTCAGGAAGAAGAGGTCATATAAAAGGGACAACTGTAATAATTTTGGAGACCAATAGACAAGAAGCAACAGCTTTAGAATAATTTCTTAAAATAAATTTGACCCAATTTATCAAAATGATAAGATTTTATGATAATGGTAGAAAAAGACAAAATGGTGTTTCTTATGTTATTCATTATAACTTTCTGAGTGTTCTGAATATTTTATAATGAAAGGCTACATCCCCAAACAAGAAAGTGTGTAAAAGTGAAGGATGAAATTGTCTTAAAGGGTTCAGAATAAAAACTTTGGAGAAAGGTCCTTAAGAAACAGAGTGATAAGAAAATGAAGCTAGGCATAACACAAGAAGTGCTTTTGCAGGTTTGGTCAAAAACCTGGACCCTAGACTTGAGGCTCACCTGTTTGCATTTTGAAGGCTGTGGGCTGATCTCATACCTTTTCTGAGTATTCAGAATTGAGCTGCATATTTCTTGCCCGTGTTTTCTGAATTCAGGCATCTAGGTTTTAGAGTATAAATCAAGCTTTCTTTTCCTCATGCTTCTGTGCTCAAGTTTAATGAAAAAAAGACATAGCTTTGTTTGGGAGGTGGGAGTTTCCTCTTTGGGGAACACGAGCAAACGTGTTACATGGCCATTGTTTCTGACAGTTCATTTGTGCGGATGAAACAATCCATTCATTTGGTGAATCCATGGAATTGGTGGCTTCCACTGTGTACTCCTTGAAGAGCAGACAGCATTTCAGGCCCTGGATCTACATTCCACAGACTTTCTGGTCTAATGGAATAGTTCTGGGTCCCTGGAGGGTAGTGAATGGCTCTGCGAGAGTGTTGATGGCTTCGCTGTGACACGGCGTGTGCATTTCTCACTGTTCTCACTTGGAGCAGTTCTTTTAAGAGTGCTTTGACGTATGACGTGGTAAGAAATGCCTCTCAGTGACCGTTTATGAGGGAAGTTGCTTGTGGACTTAGGTTCTAGTGCTGAAATGTGACCTGCTCATCTTCGTCAGGCAGGGATGCCTCTAAATGGACGGTGAGTGTTGTTTTTAATGGGCTTCCCTGGTGGCTCAGACGGTGAAGAATCTCCCTGCCAATGCAGGAGACGTGGGTTCAATCCCTGGGTCGGGAAGATTCCAGAGAAAAGGAAATGGCTGCCCACTCCAGTATTCTTGCCTGGTTGAGTTCATTTTTAATAGCACTTTGGAAATTTTCTTTGAAACAAGCATCTCAAAAACTCTGTATTTCCCTTCTATGTCCAGTTGGATATTTTTGGAAATCAGTATTCCTAGCATACCCACTCCAGTGTTCTTGCCTGGAGAATCCCAGGGATGGGGGAGCCTGGTGGGCTGCCATCTCTGGGGTCGCACAGAGTCAGACATGACTGAAGTGACTTAGCAGCAGCAGCAGCATCATACCAAGAATTAACAGAAAATAATCGTAAATGGGGGGAGAGAATTTATCAATGAGCTACTGGAACGCACTGCTCCACAGAAATTGTTCCTGTTACATTCAGTGCTGATGTGATGGCGGGGTCGTTCTCACTTGTAGCAGGGAGGTGACTGCCTTGCCACTTCCAGGGTCACCCTGGTTCTCCACACTCCGGCAGCTGTGAGCAACTTGGCTCCTCGGGCCTGTCAATAAACCATTCATGACAGATCTGCAGCATTTTTAGATAAAAATTCAATATCAAGGTCATGACCTTGAAAGATAATTGCGTGTATTTGGAAGACCTTGAACAGCGAACAGCCAGGATTAAAAATGAGTGAGGGACAGATACTGCCGTTAGCCCTCGTCTGCTGGCAGTGTCACAGCCAGAGCCCCTGGACCAGCTCATCGGTGATGGGAGGAGATGCTCTCCGTTTATCCAGGAGCCCTGATGAGAGGCCGGGATTCCTTGTCCTTGGAGATGACGGGTCTGAACAAGGACCATGGAGAAAAGAATAAAACATCAGAAAGTGTAATTGCATTTGCAATTATGGGACACAGGAAGGGGTGGCACAGGGAGAGGTTCTTGACCAGCCTGAGCCCTGAAAGCGGAAAAAGGATAAAGAGATTCATCCTCTGTTGGAATTAATTATCCTTGGCTGTGCCCCTAAACGAAAGCAATTTTACAGCCATTATAAGATGCCTCCTTAGTAGTCAACTCTCTAACATCTCCCTGCTTTACTGTGAAACACAGGAGCGCAGCAGCCTTGGGAACCAGGGCCCTGTGTGTTTTGGTGACTGACTGCAGAGCTGAATTATTGGAACAATTATGTAGGGTTCTCCAGAGGGCTCCAGCACTGTAATCGCTGGAGAGACTGAGTGGCCCGCAGTGCCCTGCCTCTTGATTCTTCTCAGATTTACCCATGGAACCAAGCTGGTTACCCATGGAGCTAGTCTCAGACTGTTCTCTTTAACATTATTAGAATGTGGCATGGTGGTTTGAGTGTGCGTTTGGAATTCTGTTTAGTTCAAATCGCTGTTTCATAACCTTGGGAGACACGGAAACTTATGAGCCTCAATTTCTTCACCTGTGGAATGGGGAAGACAGTGTTCTTTATTAAGCACATTGTGTATTAGTTGGGGTGAACTCTGCTGATAGTAACAGGAAACCCACATTTCAAATTGGCCTGCCTAGTAACAAAATTTATGCTCTCACGCGAGTGGAAGTCAGGGTGAAGTATAACCATTGGCTCAGTAGCACTGCTTAGGGCTCAAACGTTTTCTATCTATCCCTTTGGCCGTTTAATGGTGGCAGTGTGGTTGCATTAACTGCAAATGTTGTAACCAGGAATGATGTCAGGTGAGAAGAAAGATTGTCTCATTCTTGTATATTCTTTTTTAGTGGTTTAGTCGGTAAGTCATGTCCAACTCTTGAGACCCCACGGACTGGAGCTTGCCAGGCTCCTCTGTCTATGGGATTTTCTAGGCAAGAATACTGGAAAGTTAGTCACGCAGTCACGTCCAACTCTTTGTGACCCCATGGACTTAGCCCACCAGGCTCCTCTGTCCATGGAATTCTCAAGTGGGTTGCCAATTCCTTCTCCAGGGGATCTTCATGACTCAGGGTTCGAACCCTTGTCTCCTGCATTGCAGGCATTCTCCTGCATTCCAGGTGGATTCTTTACCAACTGAGCCTCCAGGGAAAACTTTTTAGGAGTAAGAAAATCTTTGCTAAAATCCCCTCACCAGATTCCCTTTCATGACTTATTGACTTGGACTTGATAACATGCTCATGCCCTGATCAACACTGAAAAGAATGGCATGATAATGGGGATCTTAAGATAATTACTCCTAGTAGATGTCAGGGAGCAGCCACCATGACTGCTACACAAAGTGTTTTGTTAATTATTCAGTGAGATACTGCACATAAAACATTTTATAGAATCCCAGGCACCAAAAGGAAAGAATAGCAAGGAGAGATAAGAAAGCCTTCCTAAGTGAACAGTGCAAAGTAATAGACATAAACAATAGAATGGGAAAGAATAGAGATCGCTTCAAGAAAATTAGAGATACCCAGGGAACATTTCATGCAAAGGAGGGCACAAAGGAGGGCAGAAACGTTATGGACCTAAAAGAAGCAGAAGATATTAAGAAGACGTTGCAAGAATACACAGGAGAACTACACAGAAAAGATCTTCATGACCCAGATAACCATGTTGAAATGATTGCTCACCTAGAGCTAGACATCCTGGTCTGCAAAGTCAAGTGGGCCTTAGGAAGCGTCACTACAAACAAAGCTAGTGGAGGTGATGGAATTCCAGTTGAGCTATTCCAAATCCTGAAAGATGATGTTGTAAAAGTGCTGCACCCAATATACCAGCAAATGTGGAAAACTCAGCAGTGTCCACAGGACGGGAAAAGGTCAGTTTTCATTCCAATCCCAAAGAAAGGCAATGCCAAAGAATGCTCAAACTATCGCACAATTGCACTCATCTCACACGCTAGTAAAGTCATGCTCAAAATTCTCCAAGCCAGGCTTCAACAGTACATCAACTAAGAAATTCCTGATGTTCAAGCTGGTTTTAGAAAAGGCAGAGGAACCAGAAATTAAATTGCCCACATCTGTTGGATCATTGAAAAAACAAGAGAGTTCCAGAAAACCATCTACTTCTGCTTCATTGACTATGCCAAAGCCTTTGTGTGTTTTACAACAAACCGTGGAAAGTTCTTTAAGAGATGGGAATACCAGACCACCTTACCAGCCTCCTAAGAAATCTGTATGCAGGTGAAGAAGCAACAGTTAGAACTGGACATGGAACAACAGACTGGTTCCAAATTGGGAAAGGAGTATGTCAAGGCTGTATGTTGTCACCCTGTTTATTTAACTTATATATGGAGTACATCATGTGAAATGCTGGGCTGGATGAAGCACAGGGAATCAAGATTTCCAGGAGAAATATCAATAACCTCAGATATGCAGATGCACCACCCTTATGGCAGGAAGTGAAGAGGAACTAAAAAGCCTCTTGATGAAAGTGAAAGAGGAGAGTGAAGAAGATGACTTAAAACTCAACATTCAAAAAACGAAGATCATGGCATCCAGTCCCATCACTTCATGGCAAATACATGGGGAAACAGTGGCAGACTTTATTTTGGGGGGCTCCAAAATCACTGCAGATGGTGACTGTAGCCATGAAATTAAAAGATGCTTGCTCTTTGAAAGAAAAGCTATGACCAACCTAGACAGCATGTTAAAAAGCAGAGACATCACTTTACCAACAAAGGTCTGTCTAGTCAAGGCTATGGTTTTCGAGTAGTCATGTATGGATGTGAGAGTTGGACTGTGAAGAAAGTTGAGCCCCAAAGAACTGATGCTTTTGAACTGTGGTATTGGAGAAGACTCTTGAGAGCCCCTTGGACTGCAAGGGGATCAGACCAGTCAATCCTAGAGGAAATCAGTCCTGAATATTCATTGGAAAAGATAGATGCTGAAGTTAAGCTCCAATATTTTGGCCACCTGATGGGAAGAACTGACTCATTGGAAAAGACCTTGATGCTGGGAAAGATTGAAGGCAGGAGGAGAAGGGGACACCAGAGCATGAGATGGTTGGATGGCATCACTGACTCGATGGATGAATTTGTGCAAATTCTGGGAGTTGGTGATAGACAGGGAAGCCTGGTGTTGCAAAGAGCCGTACAGGATTGAGCGACTGAACTGGCTGAGGCGCACACACACACACAAAGCCCTCAGTGAATTGTTCATTACTAGCTAGTGCTCAGTTTACTAGTTTATACTAACATGGAAGTGCAGATAACACCTCTTATGTTTCTCTAGGAACTGGTTTGTTCTAATGAGCCAGGAGACTTTAAATGACAACAATAAATGGTAGACTTGTTGACATCAGTGTCGACATTCAATGAGCATGAATTCGGAATCTGTTTTGTGGGCTTGGGGTACTTTTATAGAAATCCATGCATTTGTTTGAGCTTCCCCAGTGGCTCAGCGGGTAAGGAATCTGCCTTCAGTGCAGGAGATAAGAGTTCTATCCCTGGGTCGGGAAGATCCCCTGGAGAAGGAAATGGCAACTGGAGTCAGTATTCTTGCCTGGAGAACCCCATGGACAGAGGAGCTTGGCGGGCTACAGCCCATGGGGTTGCAAAGAGCTGGCTTAGTGACTAGCCATGCAGGTAACTGGAGGAGTGCCATCCTTGGGAGTTACATCTACTGTTGGGACTGGGAAGTCACTGAACCATCCAGGAAGAAGGAAAATATTATTATGAGCAGAACAGTTTCTCAAGCCCGTCCAGAGCCCCTCGCCTTCTTCCAGCACAGTGGTGGAAAATCTCTCCAGTGCTTTCAGCCCACACCGAGGACCTCAGAGACGCCCCTTCCTCCTGGCAGCCCTCCCTCTCTCCTGCTGCCCCTCGAGGTCCCCGGAGTTCCTGCCAGCTTCAGACCAACATCTGGTAGAACCCAGCTGGCTCCGGGAGCGGGGGAGGTGTTCCCTCAGATAATCACTGTTGTTCTTGCAGTGTCTCCAACTGCAACAGGGTCCTAACCGCAGGCTGGAGAAGGAGATGAACAGGCCCAGGGGTTTAAGATCGCTCGGTGTGGACTGAAGCGGGAAGGTCCGTGAGTTCCCTCACCCATCTCCCAATTCCCTCCCAAAGCGCTGAGGTTGAAAAAAAGGACGCGGTCATTAGACTAATGAGGTGTTGGGAGTTTTCCCTCTTCCCCTGTGTTTTATTTGATAGAGGATAAGTTCTGAATGGGGAACAGGCGATAGCTTGAACTTAGGGTCTAATCGAGGGTCCTAATTCCGGCTGCAAACTTTAAGATGCTTCGTAGGCATTTTCTACATTTTCTTTACAATCAATATGCAAGGTTGGCTGGGGCAAGCCTTGTAGCTTTTTGCATGACCTGCCTCCACTCTGGATCATGGCTAATAAGTAACAAGGGGACTTTCTCAGGCTCGGTGATGGGACGTTTGTTTGAAAGGGGCGATGCAGGTGCTTCTAAAACCTTTACCTCAAATGTGCCAAGACTCTGGCGCCTACAAGGGTGGTTTGGGACTCTTACAAGACCAGCCATTCTCTGGGAAGTTTCCAAGAGCTTCCTGTTACTAGTCAGGCAAAAAAGACAGAGATGAAGAAAAAGTAAAAACAGCTTCATTTCTTTTGGGGAGTTCAGCATAATTTTTGTGGTTCAAGACAGATTCAGAAAATGCCAAGCTTGCAGTAAATGTCACCTTTTGGTAATGCTGTGGGCCCGTTGATGGTGGTGTTGGTATTGTGGGGGCGGACGGGAGAAAATCCTTCTTCAGACCTTTCAGAATACTTTCAATAACTGTTTCTTGACATCAGCAAACTCCTGTCGATTCTAAATTCAATTGGTGGTTTCTCTTTATGGCCTTGAGCTTTAGTTGCAGAATCCTCTATTGATTGTCTTCCTAATTTTTAAATACTTTATTAGCAAAATAAATATATCTAGTAAATACTCATGGAATTACTGCTTTCAGTGCTTTCGTTGGGACCTTAAAAAGGGGAAAAAAAAGACATATAGAGAAGGAAACTCTTTTTGTTACCACAAAAGCGTTATTATTATTATTTTTGTTTTTTTTTTCTTGTAGGAAAGGAATACTGTTAAGCCCTCAGATGCTGCTGGTTGAGCTACCACTCAGGAAGGACTGATGCCTCCTTTTTCACAAAGTTATTCAGGACATGTTTTCTTCTAGAAATGAACATTTTGCTTCCTTCCCAAACTGCAATACTGCACTTCAGAACTCACAGGAATACTTGATGTATAGAAGACTAACTGTATTTCAGAGTAAAAATATAAAAGAAAAATTATTCTAAAAATCTGTTCAAGACAACACTGTATGTGTGTGTGTGTGTGAACACTCAGTTGTGTTTGACACTTTGGAACCCCATGGGCTGTAGCCCACCAGGTTTCTCTGTCCATGGGGATTCTGCAGGCAAGAATACTGGAGTGGGTTGCCATTTCCTTCTCTAAGGAATCTTCACGACCCAGGGATTGAACCCACATCTCCTACATTGGCAGGCAGGTTCTTTACTGCGGAGCCACCTGGGAAGCCCTCAAGATTGTATAATGCTGTTGACTTTAGGTTTCTTGTTGAGCTGACTGGTTTGTGACTATTTATACAGAGTTCGTGTGCGTGACATTAAGGCGGAGCCCTCTTGGTAGCTGCACTGTCAGGAAGAGAAAACAGGTGCCGTTGACTTTGGTGAGCTGAAGCCCACCAGCGCCTTCTGTCTGCTTCAGAGCCTCTTCACTTGTTCCCCCAGACACACACACACTCACACAAATTTCCTACTGCTCACGAGTGGCCCGTTTGTCTGGAGATCTGCTACATCTAGGCCGATTCATAGAAAAGAGAACTTTGCATAAGAGACAAGGATCTTTGCAGGAGCTAGTATTGATAATAGCCTCCAGCAGGGACCCTCCCTGTGAGGGTGGCTGCAACCTAACCAGCCTTTCATGCCCATGAAATTAAGGAATCCCCGTTACTCAGTTAAAAAGTGTGAATTCCAGTTTCAGTATTCTTTCAAATGTTTTAAATTACTGTAGTCTTTGCCAGTGTTTATTCATCCACTTATTTATTCATTTACCTATATATGCAGTAAATATGGGTTGAATTTACAGTGTTTCAAGTTACTATCCAAGAACTGAGGATGCAAAATGAATGTACATGCGCTCTGCTCTCAAGAATCTCCCAGCCTCTTTCTAGATAGGGAGATACAGATTAATGGTTATAATAGGAAATAGTAAATTCAGTGATAGAAACATTTAGAGGGCGCTCTCAGTGCTTAGAGGAGGGGGAGTGGGCATCACAGCTTAGGGGTTACCAGGAAAGAATTTCTGCAGAAAATGCTGTCTCAACTATACATTAAACTCTGGGTAAAGAGATAGTTGTACAAAAGATGATCTATGGTAAGAGACTCCAGGCTTCTGGAATAGTTTATGCAAAATCATTGAGTCAAGAATAGCCTGAAATATGGGCGATTATGAGTGAGTGCTCCAATGCTGCCAAAAAGCTTCCATCAGGGAGGGGAAATGTTAGCAGATAAGGTTTTAGGAGGAACTGGGAGTAGATCTCAGGGGGCCTTCCTGTGACATTTAAGAGCTTGGGTTAATCTTATGGGAAATTAGGAGTAGAATGGCTTAAATCATGGCATGACTAAATGTTTGTTTTAAAATACATTATTCTCTGTAGAAGATAGATTCCAGCAGTGATATGCTAGTAAAGGTTTAACAACTGCCTGTCTGAAAACAAAAAATCTTGACTATAGCATTTGCTGATTTCCATGGTGTAAATACTGCCACCGGGCGGATTTTAAGCTACCAACTTGAAGCCACTGAACCAGGAGTTGGGACGAGAAAGGGCACAGTTGACTCTCAGGAGCCAGTGGGTCAGCTGCAGCCCACGGCTGGATTAGAGGGGATACGCTGGAAGAGCTGAGGCCTGTGAGGAGGCCTAAATAGTTCCGGCAAAGACAACATGGCCTGAAGCCATCAGAGAAGCAGCTGATGTAGAGGCTGCCTTGGAGGTTGTGTAGACGTGGAAAATGTGAAAGAAGGCTCCCATGCTTTTAGTTTGAATCTCAGGTTTAATTGCCACTCAGGAGAGTGAAATCTGGTGGGAAGCATGTGGGTAGAGGACGTCGTCAGACGTGGAACATCCTGACAGCGTGTTCAGTTAGTGGTGCTGTGTATGCCCCTCATCCGGGAGCTAAGAAGGGGTGGGTGTCTGGAGGAGAGACATGGATATAGGAGTTACTATGTCTGGGTGCTGATTAAAAGCGTGAGTGGCTCACATCGACTAGAGAGGTCTAGGCGCAGAAGAGCAGAGCAGAGCTTCCCAGCTACTGTGCTGCTGCAGTGTTGAGCCCATGCCATGGATGGGTGACAAGTATACAGACATATTGATTTCTTCAATCCAGAGACTGCCTCCAAGTGTCCTGAAACCACAGAACAGCGCTTGGGCCAGCAGAACCCTGAGACCGGCACCCTGGGGCCACGAGCAGCTTTATCAGCCTCCTTGCTTTCGTGCTTTGTACCAGTTTTACCATCTTCTAAAAGGGTTTCCTGATATGGAAAAGCAGGTGAAATAGTAGCGTGTTTCACAACCACTGAATATATC
This sequence comes from Bos mutus, assembly GCF_027580195.1. Lineage (NCBI taxonomy): Eukaryota > Metazoa > Chordata > Mammalia > Artiodactyla > Bovidae > Bos > Bos mutus. The sequence goes on along the minus strand of NC_091635.1, from coordinate 4,114,739 downwards.
ATTTGAGGGGAAGGGAAATGAAAATAATCTTTAGAAGGAGACAGGAGGGGAAAAGATCAGGAAAGGAGGGTCAAGGAGAACCTAGAGACAGTAATATCAAGGGAATGAAAGGTTTACGCTTTCAGAACGAGCCTTCTTGCTGGTGGTCAGTTACCGGAGCGTGCCAATTCATTCGCTGGTCTTCTGTGCCATTCCCTTAGTCACTCAGGTATCATTCAGGGCATCGCAGGCATGTATCAAGCCCCCGTGAGGTGAAGGTGCAGGACTGCTTGAAGATTACTTCCTCATTTGGTTCTGGCTGATCGCATAGGACAGATGAACACTGTCGCTAGTGAGAGGCTGAGTCAGTTCACGGTGGTTGGAAGGTTTACATGTCACCCTGGTATTCCCGTTTCTTGGAGGAAAGTACAGATCTCAGGAGGCAATTCCCAAAGATCAAGAGTATTTGTTCTGGCGTTTGGTTGAGAACCGCCTTTAAGTCATTTTATCTTTAAGGAAAACTTGACTGGATCCTGCGGGCCAGACAGTGGGTTGAGAATTCAGTAGACAGATGAAATCCTTGCCCTTACGGAACTCGTGTTCTCGAGGCGGGAGGTGGACTATAAGCAAATGACTAACTGCAGTTCTTGGGTGTCCGGTGGTGATGAGTGCTGTGGAAGATGAAGCGGGAGACAGAGTGAGTGGCTGGGGAGAAACTGTGATTTAGAAGAGGGCGGTCAGGGTAACTCCAGCTATGCGAGCAGGCCGGACTCCTGTGTCAACGTGACCAAGCTCAACCAGTCACCCGCGTGAAAAGCCAATGCATCGCTCCTTTCCCAGCGGAGCTTTTTAAAGAGCGCTCAAGGGCCCGATTTTATATCCCAGTTTTGGCCCACAAGTCCATGACCTTCTTTTGTATTTGTATTAGTTAATGGCTAAACCTTTCCTTGCTCAGTGTCCCAAAATTAATGCCTGTGCTCAAGCTGCCACAAATGTTAAACAAATGGGACATTAGAAGATTTTCCCTGGTGGCTCAGACAGTGACGAATTTGCCTGCACTGCAGGAGACATGGGTTCAGTCTCTGGGTGGGGAAGATCCCCTGGAGAAGGGAATGGCAGGCAGAGGAGGCTTGTGGGCTCCAGTCCATGGGGTCACAAAGAGTCGGACATGACTGAGAAACTTAAACTTTCAAAACAGTCTTAGGTCTCCTGTGGCTTGAAACAGGTTATCTTCAATCTCTTCAGTTTTACTCTTTATACTGTGTCACCCATCTTGCGTGTGTGTGTGTGTGTGTGTGTGTGTGTGTGCATGCGTGTGCGTGTGTACATGTGCTCAGTGGTGCCTGACTCTTTACAACCCCTTGGACGGTAGCCTGCCGGGGGGGCTCCTCTGTCCGTGGAATTTTCCAGGCAAGAATACTAGAGCAGGCTGCCATTTTCCCCTCCAGAGGATCTTCTGAACCCAGGGATCGAACTCACGGCTCCTGCACTGCAGGCAGATTCTTTACCACTGAGCCACCTGGGAAGCCTCCCCACCTTACATCCTTTTATTTCTGGGGGAAAAAAAAAGGCCTGCTGGCAGTTTTATTTCCCCTGCCGACAATACGCCCGCAGAGCCTGGTCGTTTTGCTGGCTGAGAGCTGGCTGGAATCAGGTCCTGGTTCATTAGCTTCCCAGCGCCTGAGTATCCGGGGACCTGGCTGGAGAGCCTGAGATGGGCGTCCGTGCCGCGGGGTGTCTGGGACAGAAGGAGCAGGAGTTATAATGAGGTCCCCCTGGTCCTTTGAAAATTAGCCTCCCTTGGATGGGATCCAGGACAGACTTGTGCTGGACTGAGTGTGGCAAAGCAGGTGTGCCCCATGTTACCTGCTGTGTGTGTTCCTGAAAGAGCGAATGAAAATGAATCTGGCAGCTCCAATCCCATCAGAAACGATCTAATGAATAGCCCTGAGTGCATCCTTTTGGAAAGTGAATTTATCTCCATACAGGACACAGATGTGTGTATTTGGAGTACGCCATTACTGTTTCATCTCTCGTGAAAAATTTGAGAGTGCTCAAATTATGTGACCAATGTGACAGCTAAGGCTTTATTGCACGAGCTGTTTCCTAGAACAGTGTCTGTTGTCAATGAACTTCTAATGTGAAAAACTGAATAGTAAATATTTCAGGCTTTGTAGGTCAGAGTGGCTCTGTTGCAACTACTCAGCTATCCTACTGAAGTGCAAATGCAGCCATAAGCACAAATGCATTAGCATGGCCGTGTTTCAATACGACTTTATTTATGGATACAAAAATTTGAATTTCATGGAGTTTTCACATGTCATGAGAGGTTCTTTTCTTCTTTTCTTTCAACCCATTCAACAACCATTAATATTGTTTTGGGGGGCATACAAAAATACATGGTCAGCTGGATTTGGTCCCGAGGCTACACACATCGTTTTCTCCGGGTTTACATGATTTTGTCTAGTTCAGGTCTGGGGCGTTATTTTCGTATCTATGTATTTCATGGACCAAGGTCCCAACCAGAGTTCCAACATTCCCTCGCGGCTCTTGGACCTGTTATGTAACCTTTCTGACTCAGTGTCTTTACCTGTTTTATGGGGAGAATGAAACTTGCCTCACATCAGTGGTGGGAAGATTAAATTTTCTGGTGTTTATAGAGCAGGCAACACAGTTCCTGTCCTTCGTAATCAATAAATTATCATTCAGTCGATGACAGCAGGTGCTTAATAAACAGTCACATCTTCTCCTTTCCCCTCTCACTGGAAAATCATTCTGCTCTCAGAGATTGCACTCAGGGTGAGCAGGCCTGTGGCTTACAGACACCAGGAAGATTTGTGGCCAGCAGCATCTTCCCTCTTTTCATCGTGGCTTGCTTCTTCCCCTGCATCACTGCTTCTCGAGAATTTTCCCCTGTTGAGTACTCCTGGCGGTTCCTGACCTGGCCACGGTTCTGACAGTGTGAGCCGCCCTTCCCTGTCGCTGGATGTTTCGACTTGCTGGGCTTGATTGAGGTCCTGGCTGCACGGGAGACCTCCTGATTTCATTAGCCAGTGTATCAGGCAGCCGGTTTCTCATCAATAGGGGGTGCCCTCGCAGTTCCCTTTTACCCCACATGGCCTTCGGAACCTTGGGTTGCTGTTTGTTATCATTAATTTATGAAGGGCGTAGGTTGAAGGGCCGTTTTTTCCCTGAGACTTTTCTTTCCCTCTCTTGAATATGCATGTTGGGTCACTTTGATACATTTTTAAATAGGTGAAACAATTCCACCGCGGAGAACTCTACCTCAGACTGGAGGCAGAAAGTGAGTAAATGCTGGTACATGCAGTCAGTATCACAGCGCGATAATGAGAGTGCCTGTGAGAAATAGGGCTCATGCAGGAACCAACCCACAGGTAGAGTAAGAAGTAGGAAGGTCTGAAGGTCTCAGAGACACAGTGACGTCTGCCCGAGAGGAGGCAAAGTGGAGCTTGCTTTTCATCACTCAGTTTTGCAAGTGGGATACTGCTGTGGCTCTGGTGTGTGTCTGTTTGTGTATATTACTTATGTATATATACACATATGTATATATACATATATATGTATATATATCTATGATGTATGCATAATTTTTAATATAAGAAAAATGTAACAAAAAACTAAACTGCATTATCTTCGTTACGTTAAATGTAAACACATATATATATCTATCTTAGGTAGAATAGACAGTGAAGCCAGCACCAAGGGGTAGAATAAAATATGAAGTGTGGGCTCCCTACTGTCCAGGGGCCTCGGCAGTAAAGATGAGTGAGGAGGTGGCGCCCGGGACTGCTGCTTTATGACCACCAACAAGGAATTGCTTTACTTCAACATTCCTTCCAAGTTCGATCACTTCTTTCTGCTGTAGGAATGGTTTTAGAGTAGGTTCCTGCCCACTGACAGCTGGATTAGAGTTAAGAATTATTTTTACCAAGCCTGTAAATGCTGAACCTCTATTCTCAGACCACGGAAGCCTGTTTCAGGTTTAGTAACTGATGTTACATTTACAAGCTTCCTTGTGTTCTCTGTCAGACTTCCAGTTCAACCTGGGAAAGAAGAAGCCACTCGGAGTCCTGTCTAGTTCGTGTTAGACAAAGACTCTCAAGAACAATGAAAGATGAAGTTGCTTGAAAGTTAGCAAACTATTAGACAAGAGAGTAATGTTATGATGAAAGGAAGGTAGTGCAGAAAATAATACATGCTGGTGAGGATGTGGAAAAATAGGAACTCTTGTGGATAGCTGGTGGGGATGTAAAATGGTACACTTTCTGTGGGAAACAGGATGGCAGTTTCTCAAAAAATGAAGCGTAAAATTGCCATGTGATCCAGCAGTTCCACTTCTGAGTGTAGATCAAAAAGAGTTAATAGGATGGACTCACATGTATATTTGTGCACCCACACTCATAGCAGTGTTATTAACTAGGCTAAAAGTGGGAGAAACCCATGTTTCCATCAGTGGATAAATGACTAAACTAAATGTGGTGTATACACACAACGGAATATTATTCAGCCCTGAAAAGAAATTTTAAACATGCTATAACGTGGGTGAACTGGCTGATTGAAATAAAACAGTAATACAAGGACAGACACTTTATGATTTTACTTCCTTGAGGTACTATACCAAGAGTAAGTAGAGGCAGAAAGTCGAGTGGAGAAGGAAGGAAGGAAGTCCTAAACCAGCGAACGTTGAGCCATAGGGACAATGGAACAGGAACACAAGGTTCAGAAGCAGGCTAAAGCCAGATTTCCCACAGGAGATTCTTGCTGTTTAGTGTCTTTGCAAGTTGGGATTAAATATTTCATCCCCATCTCCCTTCCTGGATACAGAGTTGGGTTTAGGTGGGGGGGAAAAAGATCACTGCAACAATCCATTGTTAAAAATATTCATTCAGGACAGAGCACATAAAATTGTTGGGTATAATGTCTTACTGAATGCACCGTGTGAATGGTACATAAGAACCAAGCAGTTCTTCCTAGAATAACGTTTTGCTAAATGATCAAGAACTCTCCAGTAGGAAGAAGACTTGCCTGGCTCAGTCATGTTCTTGGCGTGGTCAGTCTCCATTGCAAATGCTTATCTCCCCAACTTCCTCTCAAATGTCAAACTGCAAGCCCACCTCTCACCTCCTTATCACCTATCTTTAAAAATGTTTGTTTTACTCTAAGGATGGTGTGGGGTATCTAATGAGAAGGTGGCAGGTCTTCATTTGCAGTGAGAAGATACTGTCTTAATGTTCAAAAAGTCTTTGATTATTCCCAGTTATCTTGACCCATGGACACAACTGTGAAACACAGCCTCACCCCCAGCTTTGAAAACAGGTGTCAGGAGGAGAGAAGCAAGAGCGCATCCGTCTCGTTCTTTCTTTCATGACTTCCTCTCTCTTTCCTTCTCTCTTTTTCCTCTTTTAAAGCAAAGATTGGCTTAAAGGAAGAATAAATACGAGTGAAAGAAATGGTAGTTGAAGGGTGAGGGTGGAGGAAAACACCAGGGTGTTCTTATTTTATTTTTTCTATATAGCACTCTGGGAAGTTTTGAAGTGGGGGGAGAAAAGATTTAAGAAGTGATACTTTTGAACTTCAGCCAAAAGTAAGCCATCAAAATGGGACACTGTCTCTTTAAGTGCAAGTCTGCACAAACGAAAGGAAATTAATTAAGTATCCGAGGCTGGTGTGGCGCCATGGAAAGAATACACAATCTGGGTCCAGCATGCCAAATCCGAAATGAAAATGAAGGTGATCCGTCATATTTGGCTGTTTTTTTAAGACAGAATATATATTTTTGAAAGTTGACTAAGCAATTACCCAAATTAAAGAAGCTGGAAAAGCAAACAGCGGTAAAAATGCTTTAATTTTTTAGAAGGTAAATTAGTTTTAAAATGTGTGCCCTTTATTATCGTAATACCAAAGAGAAAGAAAAAAGTGTTCTTTAACTCCTTAATGGCAGCATCTAGGCAAATTTATTTACTGCCTCTGTCAATGATAAAGTTTCCAAACTTAAGAAGACTCAGGCTGCTTCCAAGCTATAAGGAAGAGATGCTCTGTGTACATTTCTGAGTCTGAGATTTGTTAAAGGTCTTCTTCTTTGTTACCCACGGTCTCCATGCATCACTTGCTTGCCTGACATGTCAGCAAACCAGATGGAATTTCTCCCCATCACCACTCCCTACCCTCTGGACCACGGAACTTGGGCCCTGCCATTTGGCAGGTAAGGGCAGTCTTGAATTGCCATGTTTCTAGATTAGTCTCTGCCAAAGGCTAAGAGAAGAGATGAAAGGACTTTGGCTTGGAAAGGATCCCCCCAGAGGACAAGGGAGCCACGTGCCAAGTGGATTGTGCCTTGGACTTTCACTGTTCTTCTTCAGGAGGCTATCCGAGATAAGGCTCCTGGGAAGGGATGTGAGGTCGCTCAGTCGTGTCCGACTCTTTGCGACCCCATGGACTGTAGCCTACCAGGCTCCATCCATGGGATTTTCCAGGGAAGAATACTGGAGTGGGTTGCCATTTCCTTCTCCAGGGGATCTTCCCGACCCAGGGATCGAACCTGGGTCTCCCGCATTGCAGGCAGACGCTTTACTGTCTGAGCCACCAAGGCTCCTGGGAACTCCATCTTATTTCTCAACATCCCAGAGCTTTTCCCAGTGTGGTAGGTGGAAGTAACTGTCAGAAAGAGACACCTCCTACAACAAATGCAGTATTTATGGAGATTGCTGAAGACAAGGCTATTTTAGCTTGGACTCTCATGGGTGCAACAGGCAGAAAATCACCAATGGTCTTGAGACAAAAAGTAAGTTGTCTTTGATTAGTTGTCAGTGATAAGTTGAAAGATCTACCAAAGGCCTGGCTTTAGCCATGATTAAATTCAGTGCTCAGCTATGCGGGGTGTTGCCTGGAGTCTTTGCTTCCTCCTTTGGCAGTTCTTTCTCACTGTGGAGCTTTATCTTCCCTCCTGTAGGTCTAGTGAGAAAGAGGACGTTTTTGAGATATCAGAGAAAGGCTTTGGATATTTTGCTGGCTCTGACTGGCTCATGTGCCCACTTATAAATTTTGTGCTGTGTCCAGGGATTTGAGCTGACCTAGAGGATTACCTTTGTCATATGTTTCAGAAGCCAGGTGTGTAATCAGCTTCATTAAACAGGCCTTGGGGGAAAGAGTTTGCCCTGATGGATTTCTGCAAGATAGAAGGGATATTGGGAGTGGCAGAAGTAAAAATGCTTGCTTTCTAAGTGACCTAAGGCATCATCTTGTGTTTTAAATTACCAGTGACTGTTCCACAACTAGTTCGGAGAGTTAGGGATGTTGTAGCAAATGACCACAAATGGATTGGTTTAAGACAACAAAAATCTGTTCCCTCACGGTCGTGTAGACTAGGGTTCCAAACATCGAGTCATCGGCACGACCGTTCTGTGCGAAGGCCTCCCCGCCTTTCTCTTGACTTCTGGTGCAGCAGGCCTCGGCGGTCCTCAGCTGGTGGACCCGCCCCTCCAGTTTCTGTTTTCCTGTGGTCTCAGCTATGTTTGATCAGGGTTTACTCTAATTCAGGGTGACCTCACTGTATTTTATGTTGAGACAGAATTGGCTTATGTCATTGTGTAAGTTTAAGGTATACCATGTACTGATTTGATAAATTGGTATATTTCACTATGCTCACCACCGTAGCTTAGCATCAGCTAACACCCCTATCATGCCACATAGTTAACGTTTCCTTTTTGGGGTGAGGGCACTTAAGACGTAGTCTCTTAGCAGCTTTGACGTATGTGATACAGTATTGTTGACCACAATCGCTATGCTGTACCTTAGGTCTCTTGGACTGACTTACCTTCTAGTTATGAGTCTGTTTCCTAAAAAGTATCTCCCGAATTCCCCCAGCCCCTACTAACCTCCCTTCTACTCCTTATTTTTATAAGTTTGGCTTTGTAGATTCCACATATAAGTGATACTGCACTTCTGGCTGTACATCCAAAGGAAGTGAAAGCTGGATATTGGAAAGATATCTTCCCTCCCCATGTGTATTGCAGCATCACTCACAAGAGTCAAGATGACAACCTCAGTGTCTGCCAACAAAGGAGTGCATAGAGAAGACGGATAGGTATGTGTATGTGTATATATATACACACTCATGCATACATATACACAGAGTGGATGCCATTTAGTCATGAGAAATAAGAAAATCTTGCTGTTTGGGACCACAGGGATGGACTTTGAGGGCATTATGCTAAGTGAGCTAAGTCAGACAAAGACCAATACTGTCTGACCTCATTTTAATTTGATTATTTTTGTCAACATCTTATTTCCAAATAAAGCCACATTTGCTAGTCCTGGGTATTAGAGCTTCAGCAGTTTTGGAAGAAATAATTTATCCCATAACATAGTTCAGTTCAGTTCAGTAAAGTTGTTCAGTCGTGTCCAACTCTTTGTGACCCCATGAATCGCAGCACACCAGGCCTCCCTGTCCATCACCAACTCCTGGAGTTCACTCAGACTCACATCCATAACATAGGGTACTGTAATTATTACATGAGTTGATGCATTGAACCCCCATTATCAGCTGAGCTCCCAAGTCAGACAGTCACAGTTTTTGATGTTAGAAGAGGATTAAAAAATAAGTTTTATGAAGAATAACAAGTGTACAGAGACATGTTCAAAGTTTAAGGAAAACCTCAGATTTTCAGCTGAGTAAAACCATGCAAATAGCACTTGGATGGAGGACTAGAACATTGACAGGACCCATCCATGGACCATAAGCTATGCATATGTTTAGCGTCAGCAGATAAGACTAAACAGTATCCCAAAGAGGCTATACCAGTTTCTACTCTCACATTAGGGTGTAAAACTTCCAGTTGTGTGACATTCGGGAGAAGAATCTTTTATTCTTTCCTTGATGATGTCTGAAAGTTTATCAAGATCTTTGAAAAGTCCTCCAGAGAAAATCTTTCTCTTAAGATATATATATATATATATATATATATATTTTTTTTTTTTTTTTTATAGAGAGCATGCTTAACACAGCTTCTAGAACCTGAGTCAAGTTAGCCTTTTGCAAACGTATATGCTTGCTCAATCACTCAGTTGTGTCCAAATCTTTTGTGACCTCATGGACCGTAGCCCACCAGGCTCCTCGGTCCATGGGATTCTCCAGGCGAGAATGCTTTAGTGGGTTGCCATTCCCTCTCCAGGGGATCTTTCCTGACTCAGGGACTGAACGTGCTTCTTCGTGTCTCCTGCATTGGCCGGCGGATTCTTTACCGCCAGCGCCAGTAACTCCCCCGTGTCACTACTTACCTGATGTCCTGGGACTCAAAGTTCTTGGGAGCTTGGGAAATGTGCGATATCCTTTTTCTTCTCCTTTGTGAATTTTAAGTTAAATGCAGATGACTAATTTTTATTTGGACCTGGAAAGAAGGCACAGACAATATATTGGTGCATTAATTATGTGAAACTAGAAAGTCTGAGATCCAGAGAGGACAAACACGGTGCCTGAGGTCAGCTAACGTGTGGCAGTGACCGAACTGGAGCTGGAAACCTCGAGTGTGGCTGGGTGACTTTTACACTTAAATGTGCGTGTATTTTTTTTTGGCTGTGTTGAGTCTTACTTGAGACACATGGAATCTTCGTTGCAGCATGCGGGATCTAGTTCCCTGACCAGGGATTGAACCCAGGCCCTCTGCATTGGGAGCGTGGAGTCTTAACCACCGGACAACCGGGGAAGTCCCAGTATGCTTGTATTTCTATCATCTACACGAGTCTTCTTGTGGATGACCCAAGGGATCGCAGAGTTAAGGACTCAGGAAGGTGTCCTCCTTTGTTTTCACACGCTGAAAGGTTTGCAGATAGTGTAAACGTAAGAAGCCGTGCCAGGGCCTCACCGTGCCCCACTGCTGCCTCCCTTCAAGTCCTCGGTTTGACGTGCTACCACCCTCTTTTTGGTTTTCTTCTGGAGTCCTCCAGAAATCTTTCAAGTAACAGAATCATTTTCACTTATCTTTTCCAGAAACTGTAGGACTCTGAAGAAAATAGGGCTTTAACTGGCTTTAGTCATAGAAAGAACCATGCAAAGAGGGCGATGCTTTAACATGGGCACAAGTATAGGCTTCGAGGGCTTCCCTGGTGGCTCAGTCGGTAAAGAATCTGCCTGCAGTGCAGGCGATGCAGGAGACCCGGGTTTGATTCTGGGGTCGGGAAGATTCTTTCCGTGGAGAAGGAAATGGCAACCCACTCCAGTATTCTTGCCTGGAAAATCTCATGGACAGAAGAGTCTGGTGGGCTACAGTCCATGGGGTTGCAGAGTCAGACATGACTTAGCAACTAAATCATATTGGATTATGAGATAGTGCTTCTTACAAATTCAGGGTGTGAAGAGGATGTGAAGTCCCGTAGACTTCACGGAAATAATAAGAACTTTGAAATTAATACAGGTGAGTTCAGGTTCTTCACCTTGGACCTTTTCATAGATTCAGTTTTGTTATCTTTATAATGGTGACATTGTTGTAAGAGTTAGAGATATTATATACTAAACATTCAGCCTGATATCTTAGTGAGTGGAACTCACTGGATTTTAACCATCTTTATTACTACTTCAGGATTCTGTATTATTATTACTGAAGCAAGGTTAGCCATCTTTATTACTACTTTAATATTCTGTAGTATTGTTAAGTAAAATATATTCCTGACACATTGATGTATTTTATATAATGAATAAATGATGTTCATGTTAATGTTTGATAGAAACCAACACAATAGTGTAAAGCAATTATCCTTCAATTAAAAATAAATGAACTTAAAAAAAAAGAAACTTTCTAAGGCAAATTAAGGCGGTAGCATGAACACCCTTTTCCCTACATGCCGGACACTTAATGAAATATTAGCACAGATGTTAGAAGAACCACAAACTGTAAGTGCACTTTCGAACAGAAGCATGCCAGAAAAGTGGTTCCCGAGCCCAGGTGAGTGTGAGTGTCCTTTAGGACTTTCAAAAACATACAACATGCTGGGCGCCTTCCCGCAATATTGATGGATATGCCAGCGAGGCGCCCTGCTCCGGAGCCAGAGTGCCTGGACGTGGACTGCAGCTCTCCAATACTAGCCAGGTCACTCTGTGGAGCTGTTTAGTTTTCCTGCCTGCCTCCCCATCTGTAGCATAGAAATAACACTCACACTAGCCCAGTACATACGAAGAACTCAAAAAGTGCTTGCTTTCACGAGGAGGCATGAGTCTGTATTATGAATAAAACCAAAACAAACTCTCTGACAGGCCTGGGATTCAGTCTTGTTTGAGAAACACCAACCTAGAGACAGAATGTAATGGAGTATTCTGGAGAGAAGTATTACACTTCCACTTTCGCTTCTTAAATTCTTCGCTCTTTCCGAGGTCTGAAGATTATTGAGGTGTTGGAGAGAATGAGAGATCCCCTTGTCTTGAGGAAAGTTAAATTATATATATAGTTTGAAATATATATGTGTGTGTGTGTGTGTGTATAAAATTTTCTATTTGCAAAATTATTTATCCATATATAGTTCTGTCCTTTATTTAATTACATTGGAATGACCTCCTTAAAAGTAAAGAAGGATGAGAGTGAAACAGCGCTAGATTTCAGGTCACAAGTTCAGCATTCTACACTTTCCAGAATCCAAAAGTTGATTTTTCCTAATGGCAGAGACCACTTAACCCAAATGTCAGCTGCCCTAGTTTTTAGGGCGTGTCCTGACCTTTGCGTCGGGGATTGATGGCATCCAGATTTATATGTGAAGTATTAGCACCACGTCCCTCCTGTGGCTTTCTGGCTCTGCAGTTGTGTGTTACTATGATTGCCTGGTTCTGCCGCTTCACTTCTCTCGGGGCCAGCTCTGGAGTAGGGGCTCGTGGCTCGGTGTCAGTCTCCCTATTTGAATCCTTGTCTTCCTTTTCCTGCCCCAGAGCCTATCGATTTGCCACGAGTTGGTTTTGAAATTTCCAGTGCTCTTTCCTATACTGCACCCTCAGGGATGGGGTCTTCAACCTACTTAGATTTCTGTCTGCCTGAATCTTTGGCCATTATCTGCTCTCATATCCCCTGGCTTCATCTTTTGTCTCCCTATGATTATTGTGATTATGATTATAATATGATTTTAATATTCTGAGTCTACGATTTTATTTAGTCTAGCTAAGTTTTGTCGATCTTGTGTCTAACTCATAGCTTTATTAATTTTTTAACTGCGTTTCTATCTTTATTTATGTTCTAAACCTTACTGTTTCTTTCATTTTGTTCACTTGGGTGGAGCTTATTCCTCTCTTTCTAGTCACGTATAGTGGGAGATTCAGTTATTGATTTGAAATTGTTCTTTTTCAAATCTAAGCATATACAGCTGTACATTTCTTTCTGCTTTAAATTTCTCCCTATATGTTATAATATGTTGCAACATTTTTGTTCATCTCATTTTATAATTTCTCTTTGGACTTCTTTGACACGTTGGTTATTTACATTTGTTAATTTCTATGTACTTGTGAGTTTCCTAATTTCCCTCTGTCACCGATTTCCCATTTAATTCTATGTGGTCAAAGAACATACTTTGTATGATTTCAGTCCTTTCAAATTCACTGAGGTCCGTTCTATGACCTAGCCTTTCCTGGAGAATATTCCCTGTGGGAGAATATTCTGTGAGTCCTGCAGGACCATATAACGAACTGGACGTGGAGGGAGATGAGGAACGAGAGTGAGTCAAGAATCACCCTGAGAGTTCTAGGAGCGTGCAACAGCAGGTGAAGTGTGCTATGGACAAAATATAGAGAAAGGGAGGGACGGAGGGGGATAGCAGACTGCTATTAGCAGGAATTAAAAGCTGTGGTGAAGATGAGCCCACCGGGACACTGAGAAATAGAGATAGAAGAGAGAATCAGGGGGTTCTGGGGTAAGATAGGGATTTACATAAAGTGGTCAAAAGTACTGTTTGCTCTTGAGCCGTTCCTATAGCAGAGGCTGAAAAGGACTGCTGACTGTGTGCCATGGAGCCACTGTGACCCTGGTGGGCACTGTCTGTGTGAGGGAGGGGGAAGGGTCTTATTACAGAGGCTGGAGGAATGAATGGGAGGGGACTTGGTGGAAGAGACGTGTGTGGGCAGGAGATGACTGGGACACACTGCTTTTCCTCTTGAACACAGGGGGACATCTAGAGAGCAGGAGGAACTGAAGGGACGAGCAGTCAGCCTTACTGTGCAGACAAAGTTCATCCCAAGAAGGGAGGAGGGCGTTAAACACTGACTCATCTACTGTGTGGGGTGAGCACGAGGCTGCCATCCTGGAACTAGACAGCTCTCCTGGCCTGGACATTTGTCAGCATGTAACTCTCTGTGAGCACGACACTTAATCCCTGTATGCCTCGATTTCCTGAGACGGGAGTTAGAAGCCTACTATGATGAGTTCCGTGACCAATGAAATCGCATATATCCACCAACAGGGGCGTAAGGGTTAATCAGTGTTTCTTCCTTTCTTTGCCCCATTTTAATTACCCTGTTTAATTTCAAATACATGAAGATATTGTTAACATTTTGTTCTATACACAGCCACCTTTGCAGGAATGCTGATTATTCAAGTCATCCAGACAATAAACAATATTTATTGAGCATCTGTATGAACAAAGACGCATTGCATGGTTCAAGCATGGAAATGATGCAGTCAGATTTATATTTAAATATGAGTCCTTGCTTGCTCAGTCATGTCCAGCTCTTTGTGACCCTGTGAACTGTCGCCCACCAGGCTCCTCAGTCCATGGAATCCTCTTGGCAAGGATACTGGCGTGGGTTGCCATTTCCTCCTCCAGGGGATCTTCCTGACCCAGGGATCCAACCTTTGTCTCCTACATTGGCAAGCGGATTCTTTACCACTGAGCCACCTGAGAAGTCACTTAAATATGATTACTCCATTTCAGCTGTGGGGGAAGAGCTACATAAGAGAGTGTAGGCCCATATGCAGTGATCCTGGCTCCATAGGATAGTGCCCTGGGGATGGGGCTTGTTTAGAAGAGGAAAACAAATTGCTTTGGGCAATTTTAGCTTAAAATATAGACCGAGGTGGAAATTAACTAGAACCAATGGGTAAATGGAAAGAGTGAGACAAAGATGATGCTAAAAGCTTTGACCTGGGGCACGTGGAAGGATGAGTGAGTGGTGTGACTCACAGAATCATCTTGATTGAATGATGACTATTTTGGCAAAGCCTGTGTTGAGCAGGACAGAACGTCAGTGACACTCTCCATAGAAATTCACAGTATTTCTAACAATGAATGACATAGAACTAAGTGAATATTTGATGTGATCTACATAGAAGAATATGAAATGTATCAGAAGGTCTATAAAATTGTTGCATAGGGGCTTTTTTCTCTTGTGGCTCAGCTGGCAAAGAATCCACCTGTGATGTGGGAGACCTGGGTTCAATCCCTGGATTGGGAAGATCCCCTGGAGAAGGGAAGGGCTACCCACTCCAGTATTCTGGCCTGGAGAATTCCATGGAATGTATAGTCCATGGGGTCACAAAGAGTCGGACACGAGTGAGTGACTTTTACTTTCAAAGCTTGGTTAAGGTATTCCAGAACCAATTACTGCCATATTCTGTTTCACAGAAAATTTTTTTATGAATACTGCCAATCATGCAAAAATTCCATACATTTTGACACATGTCACTTAACAGAAAAAGCTACTACAGGAAGTCAGCAGCCTTCCCTTCGTCTCTACAGACGTTGAAAGCCCAGCCCTGACTACTGGGGCCAAACAGTAGGAATGACACAGGATTCCATTGGGCGCTTTTTCTGCTGTCTGTGTTTTGACTGTCATCTTTTCAGCTTGTAACAAAAGGAATGAGTTTTCCTGTGGTTAGATGGGCCTGGGAGGTTTGAAAAGTAAATCATTAAAGGGTTTCATGATGAGATTGAAATATATTATTGATATGCCGGACACCACATGGGTATAAACAAAAGCAGAGCAGACAGAGAATGTCTCCCCACTGACCTGAGAGAGGAATTTCCAGATGCTGTCACAGCAGGCTCCGTGGATGGAACCTTTGCTGCTTCCAGGAGGTCAGATCTGTGACCTTTCCTGGAGACACACACACACACACACACACACTTTAAATTTGGTGTCTTGAGTTTCTGATAGCATCTGTTGCTTTCCTGCCTAGATTGGACTTTTGGACAATTAAACTGAATTTCAGGCCACATATGTGATTTGAAGAGGCAGAAGAATTTCCTTCTACATTAAAATCATGATGGGCAACACTGTGTGTTTTTTCTTTTAATGGTTCACAGTCTGTGAGCACATCAGAAATAGAAGGGAAATCTGAGACCTAACGCTCCTCAGCTTTGCACATGTAAAGTAGCAGATAGTGTAAGGGACATCACCCCCAGGCTCAGGCAACTGCTGAGTGGCTGAGCACAGATAAAGATGTTTTCCTCGTTCCGTTCTCTATGCCTTTTATCATAGTGTTATCTCCTTTTCAGTTTTCCTTAATGATGATATGAAAACTGGTATAAATAATCCCTGACAGAGTAATTTGAGAGTTAGTTCTTCATCCCCTTTGTTTCCCCTATAAAAGCCTTAGGACAGGTTTTGCTCACTTTGCGTCATTTTGAATTGTGGGTCACCCCTGGGACTTCCCCGATGGTCCAGTGCGTAAGACTTCACCTTCCAGTGTGGGGGATGTGGGTTTGATCCCTGGTCGGGGAGCCAAGATCCTGCATGCCTCAGGGCCAAGAATCAAAACAGAAACGATATTGTAAAACATTCAATAAAGACTTTAAAGATGGTCCACGTCACAACAGACAAACAAACAAAAAACGTTTATAAAACTCTAGGTGACCCCGTCACTGACGGGCTCATGTTCTACAAGCAAATGACAGAGGAAAAGCCACCCAAGGTCTTCAGAATGAATCTCTAGCCACAGCGTTCAGTGGCTTCATCGTCTGAGGCTAAGCACGACTGCTCTCTGGTTTATTTGCTATAAAGTCTCAGTCACTCAATCGTGTCTGACTCTTTGCCACCCCACGGACTGTAGCCCGCCAGGCTCCTCTGTCCATGGGATTTTGCAAGCGAGAATACTGGAGTGGGTTGCTATTTCCTATTCCAGGATTTGCTTTAATGTGCAAGCTTCAACATTAGAATATGCATGTTCAAATGAGGGTCATTTTACCTCAGAACTGTGCCTTCTTTCCATCATACAATTTCCCTTAATTATGTTTACTTTCTAAAATGCATCATGTATTTATTTTCTAAAACTTAGTTTGTGGCAAAATGCACAAAGATTAAATAAGTCCACACGAGGTACAAAGAAAGAACGTGGGTTTTCGCATAAGGATCAACCTGGTTCAAGCCCTGACTCCTCTGCTTCCCAGCTGTGAGAAACCAAGCAGGCACGTGTGCATCTCCTGATGCAGACCCCGTGGCCCGCTGTGGCGCATCGGAAGGCCTCGCGCGGTAGGCAGTTGGTAAGAGGAATAATGGAGTCATTTAAGCATTTCATTGCTTTGCTTGCTTTAATATTCCATCACAGGTTAAGTCATGCTGTATGAGAAATTAATACTAAAAATCCCTTGAAAGGAATAATGCCAATATAAAGTAAAATTAAGCTGAGTACTGATTATTGTCATCCTTTTGTGCCTTGGGAGGACACGGATGCAGAGGGAACTTTTGAGGAATCGTAGTTTCCCCATTCAACTCTGCTAAACATTTCAGTCCTTAAACTCATGGCTGAAAAGTGGTTGATTCATGGTTGGTTCCGATGGTCTGTCACAGCACGTGTTGATCAGACAGAGGACTGTGGCCGCCTTCGATTGCCTGTGGGCAAGGGAACGCCTCTAAAGCGGAAGGGCTGGCCACCTCTCCGTGATTCCGTCTGAATCTTCCATCTTACAGAGGTGGACGTGAACATGTGCAAATTCCACTTGAGAAACCAATGAATAGATTTGGCATCTAGCAGACAGATGTTGAATAAATATTTGTCCAGTTAAAGAGAGCAACTTTCAGACCAAAGTAGCTTGCTTGGAAGTGAAGCAGGTTAAGAAAATTATCAAAATATGTGACAGTGTGTTCAGATTTTTAAAAAATGCTGTCTTGGGTTTAATTTCTCTAGACATATATCGATACTTTTATTTTCCTCGACTTTAATTTTCTTTCAACATGGAGATGATAGATAGACAATTCCAAAACAATGGCAGATTTTTTTTGATGTGTTCCTAAGACGACTGACTGCTGCAGACAGATGCCTCTCTCTTTCTCACCCCTTCTTCCCAGGATGAGTGACTGCTTCCTTCCACAGAGTCCAAAGGGACCTCAAGGTTAAAGCATGCATTTCAGCTCTTAGTTCCATTGATTTAGCTCTTTTTTTCCTTTAAGTGGGTCCACCTCAGTATAATTTGCGTTTTTGAGACTTTTCTTCTTAAAGTATTAATCTGGTTGAGGATCTTGCTTTGGGTCTTTTCACGCATCAGCTTTTAAGAGTGGTCCAAGTGGAGTGTAAAGAGCCTGTTTTAGACTTATTTTAATTTTAGCCCAAAGCTTCTAGAACTTTCTGAATGAATACATTCGCACAAGTGTCATAGTCTTTCTGTAACCATTTAAAAGGAAAAAAAAAAGAGTAAATAATACCAGCCGTGGGATACTAGACCTAGAGTGTGTAAGAGAGGAAGAAAGGGGGTTTTCTCACTCACTTCACTGAAGCCGAGTTGTCGCTGAGGGGCCAGGTAGCATCTACTATGCGCAGTGAACCCAGGGCCTGCGGCAGGGGCCAGGTGGGAATTCTGACCCTCACAGCCAGACAGGTAGGCTCCCAGGAAGTGCTGGGGTTCGTTAACGCTCTCTTCACCGGAGATGCTGTAACCGGAGAGCTCTCCCTCTGTTCCATTTGTGAGCCAGATTCAATAAATGTCTTTAGGCTTTTCCAGTTACTTAAGAGTGGAGTTAAATTTTAGAGACAAATGCTTGGGTTTTTTCCCGTTTAATGGATTCCAAGGTCATGCTGAACGATGCAGGGGAACTTTCAGAGCGCTTATTTGTTCATGTGAGTTTTCCAAATATTAGTCGATGGGAGTTAGAGTAGTAAAACATCTAAATATGTTAGTGGCTCTTTTGCTTACTTATATGTTTACTTGTTTTATTTTTTTAAATATTCTAGATATTAGGAATCACAGAGTCATGTCCAGCCTGTGTTGGCAGAGGTTTGTTTGTACCGAGGACAAATCATAAAAATTTTAAGCAGATTAATGGGCACTCTATTCCTCCTTTTCTTTTTCCTTATTTAAATTGTAAACAGTATATCCTATGAGGAACTGGAGAAGCAGAGAGTAGTCCAAAGCAAATAATTACCTTTTCTCTCTGTTTACAACGAGGTTCAGAGAGCACTTCTTTTTTTATTTTCATTAAAAAAAAAAAAATCCATCTTCTCTCTCCAGAAAGTTTTAACAGTAAGAAATAATTCCCTGTTCCACTCCTGTCGTTAATAAGAATGCAAAGCGCTGGGCATCAGCCTTGCTCCCCGATGCCCCCTTTTCCTTCCCGAGCAAGGAATGTTAACTACATTGTGCTGTAATGAGCCGTGCCCAGACTACTGTTTTCTGGTCCCTGTTTATTTGATTTCTTTATTGTAATGAAACTCAGATGGTCGGTGTTTACACGATCAGTGTGCCGGGGGATCACGCTGGGAACCGTTCTAATTAGCTGCAAGTGGGTCTCAGAATTAGAATGGAGGAAAGAACAAATTTTTAGTAACGACTTTAAATTGAAGCCCTCATTTATTTTCATTATGGCCAGACCAGAAGCAAGCTAATGTTTCCCAGGTCTTTCTAAGCAAGGCTCACGGCTCAGCCCGGCAGAGTAGAACTCAACGATTTCAAACATACTCCAGCCTCCAATGGCTCCGGGAGAGGGAATTTCAAGGTGAGACTGGAGCGAGGCACCCAGCTAGAACTGTCGGAGCAGAAGATGGATCGCACAGGGATAGTGAGGAACGTGTTCAGCTTTGAACTCGACTTCACATCAAGAGTTCTGTTTTCTGAGTTCTGTGATCTAAAGACACCTCTTCTTGCCTGGGTATGTTCTCAGAAATGAAATCTTCTGGTGTTCACAGCAGAGTGACCAGTGAATTACATTTTACCATTCAGCACATAACGGAGACTCCAGCCCGACAAGAAAATGGCTTGCTTTAATGAGCTGGGTTTCCATGGCTTCTGGAGTTGTGGTATTTATTCTTGGGAACCAACATACTGGTCAGTCATATGAGACTTGAACCCTCTCCATGTAGAGGGTATCTCTAACACATTTTCTGCAGCACAGAACATCATTTTAATGGTTACAGCATGTAGCCAGATGCCTTCCAAGACTTATTTTGGGATGTAATTCTAGTATGGGAATTTGTAAAACATGATTTATAAAAGCTGCAATGGTTTTACTGCAGAATCAGCCATTCTTCTCTGTAGAGGCACTGACATGCATGTCTTTATTTTCTTACCAACCAAAGTTGGGGGTGAGTTTAATGAGAGTTAAGGGAAAAACTGGGTTTCAAGTATTTGATGATTAACATATAAAAATGAAAATGTGTTTTTGCAGAAAATAGTGCAGTATTTATAATCTTGTACTGGAAGATTTTTTTGTCTGTTTGTTTATTTATGTTCTTTAAAATGTGACAATATTAGTAGTCTGATTTTTCCTGCTGAATGGTAGCCAAACATGTATCTGATAAGGGACTTGTACCTAAAATGTGCAAAGAACTCTTATAACTCGAGAATAAAAAGACAATCCATTTGAAAATGTAAGTTTTCAGCAAAAAAATATATACAAATACCCAGATCAGAAAAAGATGCTCAACATCTTTAGTAAGTAGAGAAAATTAAAACCACAAAAGATTAAAACCACTTCCCACTCACTGAGCTTGCCATAATCGAAAGACAGAGAGTAGCAAGTGTGGGTGAAGATACAGAGAAACTGGAGCTCATACTCTGCTGGTGGGAATGCAGAATGCTGCAGCCACTTTGGAAAATGGTCTGGCAGTTTCTCAACAAGTTAAACAGAATTACCGTACGACTCGGAAATTCCACCTGTAGGAATCTACCCAAGAAACGTGAAACCATATGTTCACTCAAGGACATGTACATGGATGTTTATTACCAGTTCCTCGTTACAGCCGAGAGGTGGAAGCGGTGCAGATGAACATCTAGTGACGAGTGTTGTATATTCCTACAATGGAATAGTATGCAGCCATGAAGGGAGTGAGGCTCTGATAATGACACAGCATAGATTAATTTTGAAAATCCTACGCTCAGTGAAAGAAGCCCAAGTTGCGTGATTCCATTTTCGCAACTAGTTCAAAATCTTTTTATTATAGTTTCTACTGTATCCTTAACGCTGAGCTAAGACCCGCAGGTAGGTTAATACAAATGGAGCGTGAGATGGTCTCTGTCTTTGAAAACATTCCACATTCTTTTTCTTTTGCTGCCTGCTCCAGTGTGATCAGCAGGCCAGGGGCTTCTCTCGGCATGGGGTGTCTTGTCCGTTTCCAGTTTCCCCAGCCCTACAAACACAGGCAGAGGCATAAATGAGCTCAGTTCTACTCCATTTGGCTCTCAGTCTGAGAGCCCCGAGTAAATCTCACCGTTTGATCTTCTTTGGGTCAGTAATGATTGGAGCCCTTTTCTCCATCAGACAAATTCAGAGAAAAGTCTTTGCTTTGTCCAAAGCTACCATATGCTATGGGCTTTCCAGGTGGTGTGTGGTAAAGCATCTGCCACCCGATGCAGGAGATGCAGGAGATGAGGGCTTAATACCTGGATCAGGAAGATCCCCTGGAGGAGGAAATGGCAACCCACTCCAGTATTCTTGCCTGGAGAATCCCACGGACAGAGGACCCTGGTGGGCTACAGTCCATGCGATTGCAAAGAGTTGGATATAACTTAATGACTAAACAGCAAAACAGGCAAAATGAGACATCCTTAAGGGAGCTGGTAGATAAGAAGATCTTATTTCAATCTCAAGTAAGAGCACAGACCAGACCTGGGCTAGATAGCAGATGGAAGGAAGGATTTCATAGGATAAATTTATCTCAGCCAGGCAAAACGAGGGCCAACTTTGGGTGAACAAAAGGTGCCCTTGGCTAACCTAGATATCATTAGCTGCATAGTTCTTATCAGGTGGATTATCACCAAACAGTCCAGAATATACGTTCAGAAAAAAATGTCCCGGGTCCTAAGTCAGGTGCCCAAATCACTTCAGGATAAATGGTCAAATCATACCAGCCACATGTCTGTGGGGGAACATCTGACCTGGGGCAAATGAATATGTACCCTCTGTAAAACCATTCACACTAAAAACATGGAAATCAGTTAAGTTGAACAGAAAAAACGATTTTTTTAAATGAGGATGGTTTAAGAGACCTCTAGAGCAATATCCACAATGTGGAGGAGAAGAGGAGACGGGGTGGCAGCAAACTTAATTTGAAGAAATAATAACTGGAAACTTCCCCAGTATTTTCCCTCATGATTGTACGGTTAGAAAAAGAAGCAGACTGTGGGGTTCGTCAAAAGAGCTGATTTAAAAACCACGCTCATAGGATATTAGTATTTCCGGTTTATAGTGTTGGAGAGGAGTTGGTGGGGATAGCATTGCTGGAAAAATATTTTCCATACGACCCCAGGAGAAATGGCTTTGGTTTGAAAGGCCTCACAGTCAAATAGTGTATCGTGTTTATGGGACTTTAAAATTGTTATGGAGAAGAATTTTCAAAGTTGAATTAATGTATTTCTAGAGCTATAACAAATGGCCTTCATTTAAGTGGAAAGAAAACTTTTCTTTAAGAAATTAACTATATGTGGAAAGTGATGTCCCCAGTATGTGATGTGTTCAGAGAGTAAAACAGAAATGATGGGGAGTAAATATTTGTATTTTCCCGACATTCACAGGTTGAAATCCTAACCCCTGGTTGCTGGTATTAGGAAGGGTAGGGCCCTTGAGAGGTCATTAGGGCAGGAGGGCTCTGCCCTCATGTATGAGATTAGTGCCCTTATGAAGGAGACTCAGGAGAGTCCCTTCCCCTTTCTGCTAGATAAGACAGCGAGAAGATAGCCCTCTGTGAGCCAGCCAGCAGGCTCTCACCAGACACTTCAGATCTGCTGAAACCTTGGTCTTGAACCCGCCAGCCCCTAGAGCTGTGAGAATCAAATATGTGCTGTTTAAGCTACCCAGTCTCAGAGAAGGCAATGGCACCCCACTCCAGTACTCTTGCCTGGAAAATCCCATGGACGGAGGAGCCTGGTAGGCTGCAGTCCATGGGGTTGCTAAGAGTCGGGCACGACTGAACGACTTCACTTTCACTTTTCACTTTCATGCATTGGAGAAGGAAATGGCAACTCACTCCAGTGTTCTTTCCTGGAGAATCCTGGGGATGGGGGAACCTGATGGGCTGCCGTCTATGGGGTCGCACAGAGTCGGTACACGACTGAAGTGACTTGGCGGCAGCAGCAGCAAGCTACCCAGTCTGGCGCTTTTTGCTATAGCAGCCTGCATGGACTAAGATAAAATAAGACAAAAGAGACATAAGAATCAACATAAGTATCAAGACAGAAGAGAACTGAAATGAAGAAGAGAGAAAGATTAAGATGGGAGCCGCTGGAGACAGGACAAGGGGGATGCTCAGGGTGCGTGAGTGACTCTAGGACTAGGGATGATCCGAATTAGCTGCTGCTTTAAATTATGGGCCTTAACCTCCCATGGAGCCACAATCTGTGTGAAATCTACTTGCCACAGAAAGGCCATGCATTTGGGGGACAAGAAGAAAAACAGCTGAGTCCCATGTCTGGAGCAGAGGAAAGAAAAAGCCCACAGGAGATGAGATGCTAGCAAAATTAACTCAGATCAAAAGTTCAGCGGGGAAAAAAAATGAATTTGAATGTAGATATGACCATGAGAACATGAGACTCTGATATTTTGCAGAAATCTTGGGGAAAGTTAGGCACCTCCCCCAGGATGTGGAATCGGGGCCCAAGCCAATTTTATTTAAATCTCAGAGGACTGGGTGACCTTAGGTGACGTTGCATTACAGCTTCACTTCGCCTGGTGCAGAATACCTGATGCTTGTAGAGTTCTCTTTCCTTTTAATAAGCTTCCTGCTGATCCAGTCATAAGCTGGCGGCTGCAATGCTGAGACCACCTTGGAACACCACTCCTGGTGTGGATGTGGGAAGAGGCACTCGAAGGGGCTGCCGATTCTGGACTTGGGGTTTTCCTGAGTTGGAAGACTGGTTCCAAGTTATGGTCCCATTAGACGGAGCCCCGAGGAGTAGATGAATGTGCTGTCGTGTCCAGTCACCTGCCGGCAGACCCCAGATAGAAGCGAAACAAGGAGCCCTCAGAATAACTAAGTTTATGGTGGTTGGCTGGAGTCGAGGCTTGAAAAAATAAATATCGCCTCCTTCCTTGGAATGTGCACTTCCAGTATGCCAGCTGATGAGACCGAAGAAATTCTTCTACTGGAAACATTCCTAGGCTGAAATCTCAGCGGTCAAAGAAAAGGATGTGTGTTTGTGAAGACTGAAGTCTGCCTTTATTTTGTGGGAACCAATGGTACCAGGATAGATAAGCCTAGTGGAAAACTTGATGAAAATGCTAGAGAAGTCTTCTGTAAAAGACTTTTGAGCATGGTTAATTAATTTCTTGAGGAGCTGACTTCCTAACACCTTTACAAATTATACAGTTCATCTAATCATTTGGTTTTGCCAGTCAAAACAAAACAAAACAAAACAATTATACACTTGATTTTCCTTAGCTACAGGGAGTTCCTCAGGAGAATGAGGGGATGAAGTGAAATAGAACTTGGCTGAGGTTAAGGCTTCCACTGGAAAGTTAAAGAAATTTTTGTGTCTTTTTCTTCACAGTATAGAATGGCCCGTGTCTTATCTTCGTATGGCAGTACTTGGATGTACTCTTGAGTACTGGTAAGATTAATTTATATTTTAAGGGAAGATAAGGTTCCCGCATATCAGAATGAGCCAAGCCTGATGTACTTTTAAAATGTGGCTCAGTGAAGGTGCAGGAAGATTTTAAAATTCGGCAGTAGTTGCTATTCAGAAGGTTGTTCTAGCACCACTGCCAGTAAAAACTCAAAGCGAAGGTCTAATGTATCCATGCTGGGTTTGGAAAAGTGTGCTTGGGGCAACAAGGCAATGACTTCTTGGTCTCTCTCTCGCTCTTGCTGACACATGCACACACTCGCCGCACCCCCCCGCCCCACAACATGTTTCAAAAGTGTCCTGAATTACTATTGACTGATGGACTGTCCTGACGTTGTAAGCAGAGTTCACTCAATTCATGCAAGCAGAAGTATCTCTACCTCTTCACCTTCTCCTCACCTTGTGCAAATGCAAATAAAAAAAAAAAATAATTTTTAATTTTGATACTCATCAGTGAAGTATCACCTCTTTGGGGAGGTGTCATTCAAGCTGCAAAATGCAAAAGGAAAGGAGAACTTGAGAGCTGTAGTCAGAAAATGTCATGTCGAAGCTAAGGAGTACCCGGTGAGGTTACTGGAAGAAGCATCTTCCGGTGAGACGACAGGTGGCTCTGAGGGACAGCAGAAGCTGGGATCCGCTTGGGCTTCCCTGGGGGCTCAGAGGGTAAAGAATCCACCTGCAGTGCAGGAGACCCGGGTTCGATCCCTGGCTGGGAAGGTCCCCTGGAGAAGGGCATGGAGACCTACTCTGGTATTCTTGCCTGGAGAATCCCGTGGGCAGAAGGGTCCACTGTGCCAGGCTCACCCGATTGTTACTTGGGTGGTTTCCTCCATAATGACCCCTCAAAGAACTGTCACGTGGATGGCCCTATCAAACACTGAGGACTCAAAGAGACAGATAATAGCTACCATAAACTCATGCTGAGCACGTTAAAAATATGTACGTAACTGAATTTTTTCTGCCCTGTGGAGCAAATGTCATTATTCCTGCTTTACAGATAGATGACTAATGAGCTAGATGGAATGACTTTTTCCTTTCCACTTGGTATAATTGAAGGAGAATGAGTTTACAAAAGATAAGACTCGTCTTTATCTTTCCCCTGACCCGGAATGTAAGAGAAGCCACCCGTTGTAAATTTATGGAAGGAGAAACTCTGTTGAATGTGACCTTAGACATGGGTGCTCCTCTGTGAAGATGAAGCCTGAGTTCTTCCTGGGAGCTCCCTGGACTCTGTGTGCTTTCGGTGGTATATGTGATGGAAGTATCAGGCTCTCTCCACTCTCTTCCTTCCAAGCACAGTCAGACTTAGCGTCTTCTCAGCCTAGTGCAGAGGGAAGAAGCACGAGACTGGAAAAAAAAATGAGGTTTTTGCTGAAACCGCCCTGAGACTTAAGCCTTGCACTAATATTTACTTACTGTAAAGACTGTTGCCAGTTGTTTCAACCATCATAAACTCATACGTAAATTTGGGCATTTCATTTAGATTAGAGATAATGTATACAAAGTGCTTCTTATATAGTGAGCACTCTGCACGTGGAAGCTTTTTTTTTTTTTAAGGTCTTATTTTAGCTTTTAAAAGATTTTTTATTTAGTTTTATTTTAGTTAGAGAAGTTTTCCAAAGGGCTTTCTTGTCCATTGTGGTAGAATTAAATGGACTTGCTTTAACTGTTCATTATGGACCAAGAGTCTGCAAATTTATCCAGGAACTTCTTGTCTCAACCTCTATCCATCCTTCAGCTGGTCCCTGCACCCGGAGTGATCACTTTTTGTATCTTCACCTAATCTGTTCGGGGCACTTCCCATCACCTCTCCAAAACTAGACCACTAAAGCTACACTTTCCGGATTTGATGCCAAATCTGTGTTTGAGCCCGTCTAGCTTTGTAATGGGCTTCCCCGGTGGCTCAGTGGTAAAGGACCCGCCTGCCAAGGCAGAAGACACAGGTTCGATCCCTGAGTTGAGAAGATCCCCGGAGAAGGGAATGGCAATCCACTCTAGTATTCTTGCCTGGAGAATCCTGTGGACAGAGGAGCCTGGTGGGCTACAGTCCACGGGCTTCAAAGAGTCAGACACGACTGAGAGACTAAACAACAGCAAGCCTTGTAGTGCCATCGTTTCCATGTGCATCTCGCCCGATCCCTAATCTTTAGTCTGTTCTCTAGAGTACTTCTCAGGATGCCTTGTCCTCCTGTGCCAGGAGATCTTTCTTTATGAGATCAAGGACAACGTGAGGTTTGATCATTAACATCTATGCCAACTTGCGCTTCTTCATGTCTCCACCACTTGAAGTCTGTTCCCTGGAGCTCTTAAAACTCTCTTGTTACTCTTTGATGTTGTTTAAAGTTTAGATGGGTTTGTGGTAACCAGACGGCTTTCCAGGTTTCTACTTAAGCATACCGGGGCAATTTTTTGGGAAAATAGCCTATGAATTTTCAGTCATGGTGTAGGTTTCTGAAGGCTTTTCAGTTGTACCCATATAAAAATGGAGTTCTAGTACACAGACTGCTCTGAGATGCAATGTGAAAATGGGCTTTGAGTACTTGATGCCAGCTCAGGATATTATAACACCTCCCTTCATTTTACATGGTTAGGGCCAATATTTTATAATTAACTCTTAATTGGAAATAAATCTAAAGCGTGTAATGCTCTTACATATTTTTAAGCAACTTTTTTTCTGATTATAAAAGGAATGAATACATATTATAAACCATTTAAAGTAAAAAGCACAGACAAAAGTAAAACCACTCATAACCCGCCTTTTGGATGTCTTGCGCTGTCTGTCACCCCCTGCTGTCATCTATGCGCTCAGGTGTTTTAAAAAGAGGGTCTTGAGTACGCATTTTGTTTTAAAATTTGCCTTATTAGCTTTTAACATATAATTTACGTAGGTAAAGTTCTCAATTTAAATATTGTAAATAGTAAAAAATAATTAGTAAAAGCATCCATATTAAATGTACAGTTTTTGAGTTTTGTCAGATGCACATTCTTATATCCACCACCACAGTCATGATATAGAGTGGTTTCATCAGCCCCAACTATTCCAGAATATTCCTCATATATATATTTGCAGTAAATTCCCTCCCCTACCCATGGCCCCTAACAACAACTGATCTGTGTTCTTAATTTCCTTTTTGGGTTGTTCATGGCTGGTATATAGAAGCACAGCTGATTTTTGCATCTTGATCTCGTACCCTGCAACTTTGCTGAGTTCATCTATTAGCTTTGATGTTTTCTTTGTTTGATGGATTCGTTGGGATTTTCTTTGTATAGGATCGTGTCATCTGTTAATAGAGAGTTTCACTTCTTTATTTCAATTTGGATGCCTGTTTTTCCTTGCCTGATTGCTCTGATTAGAAGTTCCCATATACCATTGAAAGGCAATGGTGCAAGCAGGCATCCTTGCCTTATCCCTGATCTCAGGAGGAAAGCTTTAATCTTTCCCTGTTGAATAAGATGCTGCTTATGTGCTTCCCTGGTGGCTCAGAGAGTAAAGAATCCGCCTGCAACGCGGGAGACCTGGGTTTGATCCCTGGGTTGAGAAGATCCCCTGAAGGAGAGCACGGCAACCCACTCCAGTATTCTTGCCTGGAGAATCCCACGGACAGAGGGGCCTGGCAAGCTGCCATCCATAGGGTCACAAAGAGTAGGACACAACTGAATGACTAAGCACAGCACGTGTGTTTTTCATAGATGCCATTTATTATATAGAGGGTTTTCCCTTCAATTCCTAGTTTTATGAATTTTGGGGGTCATGAAATGGTGTTGGATTTTGTCTAAATGCTTTTTCTACATCAATTGAGATGGTCCCGTTTGTTCCATTCATTCTATTAATATGGTGTAACATCTATTTCTGCTTTATTGACTATGCCAAAGCCTTTGACTGTGTGGATCACAATAAACTGTGGAAAATTCTGAAAGAGATGGGAATACCAGACCATCTGACCTGCCTCTTGAGAAATCTGTATGCAGGTCAGGAAGCAACAGTTAGAACTGGACATGGAACAACACACTGGTTCCAAATAGGAAAAGGAGTTCGTCAAGGCTGTATATTGTCACCCTGCTTATTTAACTTCTATGCAGAGTACATCATGAGAAACACTGGACTGGAAGAAACACAAGCTGGAATCAAGATTGCGGGAGAAATATCAATAACCTCAGATATGCAGATGACACCACCCTTATGGCAGAAAGTGAAGAGGAACTCAAAAGCCTCTTGATGAAAGTGAAAGTGGAGAGTGAAAAAGTTGGCTTAAAGCTCAACATTCAGAAAACGAAGATCATGGCATCTGGTCCCATCACTTCATGGGAAATAGACGGGGAAACAGTGGAAACAGTGTCAGACTTTATTTTTCTGGGCTCCAAAATCAGTGCAGATGGTGACTGCAGCCATGAAATTAAAAGACACTTACTCCTTGGAAGGAAAGTTATGACCAACCTAGATAGCATATTCAAAAGCAGAGACATTACTTTGCCAACAAAGGTCCATCTAGTCAAGGCTATGGTTTTTCCTGGTCATGTATGGATGTGAGAGTTGGACTATGAAGAAGGCTGAGTGCTGAAGAATTGATGCTTTTGAACTGTGGTGTTGGAGAAGACTCTTGAGAGTCCCGTGGACTGCAAGGAGATCCAGCCAGTCCTTTCTGAAGGAGATCAGCCCTGGGATTTCTTTGGAAGGAATGATACTAACGCTGAAACTCCAGTACTTTGGCCACCTCATGCGAAGAGTTGACTCATTGGAAAAGACTCTGATGCTGGGAGGGATTGGGGGCAAGAGGAGAAGGGGATGACAGAGGATGAGATGGCTGGATGGCATCACTGACTCGATGGACATGAGTCTGAGTGAACTCCTGGAGTTGGTGATGGACAGGGAGGCCTGGCATGCTGCGATTCATGGGGTCGCAAAGAGTCGGACATGACTGAGCGACTGATCTGATCTGATCTGATTACATTGATTTTCTTATGTTGAACTACCTTTGCATTCATGGGATAAATCCTACTTGGTAATGTTGTATAATTCTTTCAATATGATTTTGGGCTTAGATTGCTAATATTTTATTGAAGATTTTTTCATTGATAATCATAAGGAATATTGATCTGTATGCTTATAGTTTTCATCAAATTTAACAAAAATTTGGGCATTATTCCATCAAATTTTTTTTTCTGTCCCTGCCATCAGCCACCTTCTCTCTTTCTTGTCATTCTAGTTACACATTTGTGATGGCATTTCTTTTTTCTCTCTGATTTTGGTTGTTTTTGTTGCTCTAATTTGTTGTTCAATCACCAAGTCGTGTCCCAACTCTTTGTGACCCTGTGGACTACAGCACACCGGGCTTCCCTGTCCTTCATCATCTCCTGGAGTTTGCTATGACTTTAAGTTTACTTTTTTAATCTTCAGCATTTAAAGTGCCATTAATGTTATCCAATGCATTTTAAAACAGATTTCTTCAGAATAGTTTTATATAGAGAGAAAACTTGTAAAGATAGTACTGAAAGTTCTGACATACCCCCCAAATTCAATTTCTTTTATTATTCAGTTCAGTTCAGTTCAGTCGCTCAGTCGTGTCCGACTCTTTGTGACCCCGTGGACCGCAGCACGCCAGGCCCCCCTGTCCATCACCACCTCCTGGAGTTCACTCAAACTCATGTCCATTGAGTTGGTGATGCCATCCAGCCATCTCATCCTCTGTCGTCCCCTTCTCTTCCCGCCTTCAATCTTCTATTATTAGCATCATGTATTTAATGGTGTGTTTGTTATCACTACTGACCCAGTATCGATACATTCTCATTAACCAAGTCTGTGCTCCATTCAGGTTTCCTTGTTTTTACCTCGTGCACTTTTCCTGTTTCCGGATCCCACCCAGAATCCCACATCATATTTACTTGTCATGTATCCTTAGGCTCCTCTGGCCTGTGACAGTTTCTCAGAGTTCTCTTGTTTTTCAATGACCTCAATGCTTCTCAGATTATTTTGTTCAATTCCCCTCTCTTAGAATTTTTCTGTTGTTGTTCTCATGATTACACTGGGGATATGCATTTTGGGGAGGAAGCCCACAGAGATAACTTTTTATTTTTATCACGTCAAGAGTATGTCCTATAACATAATTTGTTATTCTTCACGTTGACCTTGGTCACCTCACAGAGATAGCAGTTGTCAGGTTCTTCTCAGTAAAGTTACTCCTTGCCTCCCTTTTCCCTGCTGTATTTCTGTAGAATGAGGTCATTGCGTGCAGCCTGTATTCAGGCAGCGGGGGGTTGTTCTACCTTCCTTGAGATGGATTATCTGTGTAAGTTATTTGGAATTTTTCTACACATGGGAGATTCGTCTGTTCCTCCCACTTCATTCATTCATTTAATTATCCAATTATTTATATTATGAATATTTGTTTTATTCTTTGTGTTATAATCAATACTACGTATTTTCTTGCTTACACTGACGACTCAGACAGTAATGAATCAGCCTGCAAGGCAGGAGACCCAGGTTCAGTCCCTGAGTTGGGAAGATCCCCTGGAGAAGGGTATGGCAACTCACTCCAATTTTATTGCCTGGAGTATTCCATGGACAGAGGAGCCTGGCGGACTGCAGTCCATTGGATTGCAGAGTGGGACATGACTGAGTAAATAACAACAGCAAACTCCTGTTTTAGCTGTTGAAAGCTCTTTAAGTGCGTCCCAGCGTCTCTCTAACACACCCCCGTCAACGTTATTGTTGGCTTTCTTTGCACTTCTTTTCTTTCCGCCGGTACAGGGTGCTCCAGGTGTATTTCCTTCCCCAGTCACAGGACTAGCCTTTCCCCTAAGGAGTCTTAGTGTCCTTTATTGAAGTATAACATCTTAGAAACAAGATCTGGGTGCCTTGGATTTAAAACATCCAAAGTGTTCTTAATTCATATTAATATATTTTATTTAAAAAATCTCTGTGAATGTCCTTTGGGTTCTCTTTTTTATAATTCACTTTTTTGCCTCTCATAATGATCATGTTTTCCTCCATATTCTTGAACAAGTCAAATATCTATATGTTGTATGTACGTATGCTCAATTAATCAAGTGTGTTTGACTCTTTGTGATCCCTTGTATTGGAGCCTACCAGGCTTCTCTATCCATAGAATTTTCTAGGCAAGAATATTAGTGTGGGTTGTCATTTTCTCCTTCAAGGGATCTTCCTGATCCAAGGATCAAACCTGCATCTCTTGACTCTCCTGCATTGGCAGGCAGGTTCTTTACCACTGAGCCCCCTGAGGAGCCCTAAGAATCTACGTAACAGCTGTTTTATCCCATGTAATAGGAAGTCGCTCTGCTCTGTGGAAACATACACTATTCCCCCGCCAAGTGTGGACTGTGGGAATTGCTCTGCCCACCGTGTTCAGTATCTCCTCCACTTGCTTTTGCTGGCTTTCTCGCCCATGCGCACAGATTAGTGATCAAAGCCCGAGAGCACCCTCCTGCAGAGCTCCGGGGGTGCCTGTGCACAGCCCTGCCCTCCTTCCTTGGCTCCCTTGAGTCTGCTCTCTGTTCCCTGGGCTCACTGGCTCTCTCTGGTCTCCCTTCCTTGCAGTGCAGTGTGGAAACGGCCCTGAAGCAGTCATGGGGACCGCGTGGGGACTGACTGTTTACTCCCCGTCTCTCAAGCACCGTGCTTCTCTGGTGCCACTTGTTCCTATCTGACAGCCTCGTTTCGTGTGTTTTGTCTGATTTTCTCGTTGCTTATCGTGAAAGAGTGAATCCAGCCCTTGTTATTCCATATTCGCTGGGAGGGAAAGTCAATAAACTATTTTAAATATAAATACAAATTATGAGCACTTTCCATGTCGTTAAATATTCTTGTGAAATATGATTTTAATTACTGCACATATTTCCATCATACACCTGGCTCAACTATTTTCTCATCTGGCCCTTAGCCTTTGAACTTTGGTTATGGTGTTTTTTTCATAAGCAAAAATTCATATATAGACAAACATAACAGTTTTTATTTAATGGTTTCAGATTTTGTGTTTGTGATGAGAAAGGCAAGATAAATATTTGCCTGTTCCTTTTTATTCTGCTTGGTTTTGTGATTTTATTTTTTACATTAAATTCATTAATCCATCTGGGGTTTATTTTCATATATGATGTGAGGTAATGATCTGCATTTTTAAAAAAGTAATAAAAACCTGAATATTTAGAAAGGAGCATTAGAGAGATAAAAGCCACACCCAGTTTCCTTTTTTTTTTTTTTCCTTTTCTCTCCTTCTGGAACTCCAGTAACATACACTTTAGGTCATTTTTCCTTATTGCCCACATGTCTTTTATGCTCCTTATTATCTTATTTATTTAGTTTTTAAAATTTTCTTTTCTCTCTCTTCTTTGATCTGGGTTTTTTTTTTTTTTTTTTTTTTTGCTGATCAGTTTTCTGTTTTCCTATCTCTACTTCTGCTTTAACACATCAGCTTTTGAACCCTTCCACTGAAGTATGTATTTATTGTCACTTTTTCTCTATATATAACTCTAGGAGAATGTGGTTCATTTTTCATATAGTTCAGTTCTTCAGTGAAATTCTCCATCTTCCCATCTATTTTCTTGGACACCCTAGTCAGAGTTATTATAAAGCAGGAGCGTGATAACTCATCAAAATGCCTTGTTTGTCTTTGTTTTTCCCTTCCCTTTCCTTCTGGCTGTTTGCTCTCATTTGCCAGTATTCATGGCGATGTGGGATGAAAAGCTAGGCATTTTACACTGAGAAGCGTACAGGCTCTAGGTTAACTCTCCCAGAGTAGCTTTGATTTTCTAGCCGTTGATGTAGGAAGACCACCTTCATGCAGTGAGGTATGGAGACGACCCGGGGCTCTGCTTCAGCTCCGTGAGGACTGATTCCTGCTGCCCTCACGTTGGGACACATCCCTGCGGGGTTTGCCCCTGCGCACCTAGTGTACCCGGGCCCTCCTCCCTGCCCACCCCTGGGCGCTTCATCGCCGTCTCCACGGTCCTAAGTGGCCGCGCCCGCCACGCCGACACCGCGCTGCCTCTCCCTGCCTATCCCGTCCTCGCGCTCGCATCTCGCCTTCCCGTTGCTGTTGTCGGACAGACAGGCTCGGTCCTGCCGTCGATCCGCGGTGAGAGCTCTCTCCTTCCATCCTAGGGCCCAGCTTAAATGTCGCATCTGCAGAGCACTCCGCCCTCCCATTCTCGCCCTCACCGACCTTTCTGGTTTCTTCAAGGCATTAAAAATCATGTGCTTCTTTTCTCGTTTGTTGTTTTTGTAATTTTCCGTTTCTTCCCTGAAGTAGACCGTGAGCTCCATGGAGGCAGAGTCCTCATCTGGGTCCTGTCCACTAGAGCAGCCACTGGACACATAGGGCTACTGAGCTCTTGAAACACGGCCAGTCCAAGTGAGCATGCAAATATAAAACACCCAACGGGTTTTGGAGACCTAACAGATGTACAATAATGTAAAATCTATTAATATTTTTATATTAAAATATTAATATATTTTATGATTATGTTACGATTTGGATATATGAGGCTAAAAATATGTTGCTGAAATTAATTTTAATGAGGCTGTTAAAAAATTTGGAATATGTATATGGCTCACATTTGTGTCTGGCTTTTTTTCTATCACACAGGAAATAGGCGCTCTGTTTTGAGCCTCTTCCTTGTTTTCTTATGCTAGAAGCTGAAAAAATACAGTATTTTCTTATTGGTCCAAATTTCTGAACTATTACTAAAAAGAAACTATTGAGGATGTAGGTTTGTTTTTATACTTTAAATGGTCTTAAACTTCAGTGTCTTTATTTGTGGATTTCTTTAACGTTTCTCGAAAACTGTTCAGTTTTTGTTTTTGTTTGTTTTTTTTGTAATTTTCCTATTAAATGGGTATCAACTCTGGCTTTTTACAAGGCAAACCTGTCTTGAAATTTATCTCTTGATTGGTATAAAGCTTCCATGTGTCATATAACCTAAAAACAAAGGTGTTTGGATCTTGGTATCTTAAGAACAAGTAGGCATTGACTAAGAATGAAACTCTAGGAAGAGTAGAGATTTTGAAATTTTATGACGTCTAGTATTTGGATTGACAGAGGCTTCCTCAGCAGTTCAGTGGTAAAGAATCCACCTGCCAGGGCAGGAACCACAGGAGCTGTGGATTTGATCCCTGAGTCAGGAAGATCCCCTGGAAAAGGAAATAGCAACCCACTCCAGTATTCTTGCCTGGAGAATCCCATGGACAGAGGAGCCTGGCGGGCTACAGTCCATGGGGTTTCGGGGAGTCAGACATGGCTGAGTGAGCACACACCACACACATGAGGTCTCTTGATCTTTCATTTTGTTGAATCTGTGACCTGTGTTTTCGAGACAATGTGTTAGTAGGCTAAGACCCTTAAAATATATCCTGTTGGAGAGGTGTAACTTTTTAAAGAAACAATGATAATGATGATGATGATGATGATGGAGAACTCATGAAAGATATAATGTAAGGATTCTTTTATTCCTTGTGAGACCCTCAAAATTATGAACCTGCTTTTGGATTTTCTTTGGCTGCAAATTTCTTGATTGTGTTTTGATAAAGTGTTGTGAATTCACTGATTAAACAAGCAACTTTCAATTCTGGAAACATGATTCATTGAGTCGACATATAGAGAAATAGTTACACCAGCAAGCATCAAACACCCACGTGAATGGACAGGCACATGCATGAAAACTAAGGAATATTTTAGAAAGCAGCTTCAATACTTAACAGTTTAGTTAAAGGCAGTGGGGCACATAAGCTGTGATTTTATTTTTTTTTTAAGATTTTTCAGGAAATGGAAAAGAATGGCAAATCACACCCATCAAATTCCAGTTACCCAACACACTTATTCTCGGGACTAAAACGAGACCTTTTATACTTGGAATGACTTTTAGCTTCTCTGGCCTAAACTTTTCCTTATTATTTATTTCTAATGAGAAATGGTTTTGAATGGCTGTTTGGACATATGCTGCATGGCAGTAATATGACTTTTTCTACCTGAGGAAAGGACAAAGTTAAAAAAAATCTTAGTCACAAATCACAAAATTCATTTGCTGGTTCATAGATAATTATCACAACGGCTGCTAAATATTTAAAAGCTATAAACATTGTCCAAAATGTTTATTTATAGGAAATTTATTAGGTAAAGATAGGGCTTGGGGATCAAGTAAGAAAATATTTTCTCACTATTTTAAGGTCCTAGTTTGTCCCACGAAATGAAATTAGGAAGATTGTAAAAATAACAGCATCTATTTAAAAACACTGAAGAATTTTAATCTTTAAAAGGGGGCTCAGATTTTGATTAACGTGAGAGTTGGGCCGGTTCTAATTTCAACTGGGAAAATACAACCCAATTAGAAAAAGTCTAAGAGCAAGGTGTGAAATAATTGGAACTTTGAAATAACAAATCAAGCCAGGGAGGCTGTGCAAAGAGTTAGTCTTTAGCAAGACCACAAATTATCAGGGTATCAGGATGTCTGCCCAGGGCCCCAGAACTCTGTTTAAGATGAAAATAACTTGAAGGCAAAGTCTTCAGAGAAAGAAAAAAGTTTGAAACTTGAAAACTAATTGCTTTTAATTCATGGATTAGAAGGCTGACGGACCAAACACATTTACCAGCCAACAGCTCTACTTTTTTTTAAATTAATTTATTTATTTTAATTGGAGGCTGATTACTTTAAAATATTGTGGTGGTTTCTGCTATACACTGACATGAATCAGATGTGGGTGTACATATGTCCCCCATCCTGAACCCCCCTCCCACCTCTCTCCCTACCCCATCCCTCAGGGTCATCCCAGTGCACCAGCCCCGAGCACCCTGTCTCATGCTATAAGAAACCAAACCTTCTCTTCTTGAGATTACCTCCGTTAGCTGCGTGCGTTAGACACGGCCATGCACTGCTACTATGACATTCAACAGAAGGATCTGAGTGTTTCTAAGTGAAGACATGGGGCCTTAAGACCAACCTACTTAGTTTAAGGTTCTGGGAATTTTTAGAATTCAGAGATAATTGAAAGGACACTTCTTTGTTACTGCTGAAGTTTATCCTGAACGACTGCTCTCATTTCTTTAGCGTGTGACGTCTCACCATACTTATAAGGGACCTTCTTCATGTCTATCTGTTTAAGAATCAATAAGCCCTGTTTATAGACTGTCCTCCATAAAATTTCTGAAGGGTTGGCACAAAAAGTGGGAAGTCTTTAGTGAAAGGCTTTCTTCTCAACTAGCCAGCACACTCTGTCTTCGGAAGCGTGTTTGGCTGCAGTTAGCAGTGTACCCTACGAAGAGCAGTTCTGTTCTTCTCACATAACAAGCAGGTGGGACTGATCCCCTGGTTCTACGAAAATCACCCAAACCCTGCGTGCTGTCTCTCCCTGCTCTACCGTATTAAATGTCCTTCATCTGGCCTCTTGGCCATCACACGGCTCTAAGATACAGGAGAAGAGAAGGAGGCCACGTGGGTCAGCCCTGTTTATGGTTCACCACCAGCTTTCTCCTCCGTCCCCTCCACCAGTGCTCTCCATGCCACTGACAGCACTGGGCAACACGGCCACCCCGGCTACAAGGAAGGTGGTCAACAGAAGCAAGGTTAAAGAGCTGGCTGAGCCCACAAGGCTGACTGCAGGCACATGCGGCTGGGACTAAACGTAACATGTATTAGCAAGCGAGCAAGAGACACTGAACACTGAGTGGTTTCCACACACACAGCCTGATATGAGTAATGCATTCTCAAAAATGGTGTGTGCTATGTAATTTTAAATTTACCCTCTTTCAAAGCACCTTTTCCAATTTCGTTACAAATTGATGTTTCAGATGTATTGAGTAGAAGATATTTTGACTAAGCCATCAAAGTATTGATGTGGATAAAGAAGAGAGTCTTCACAGTAGGAATTACAGCTCTCTGGTCTTCTGTTGTATATAATCGCTTCAGTAACCAGATGTTTCTTTATAGTCCAACTCCACATCCATACATTACTACTGGAAAAGCTTTGACTGGATGGAGAAAGAAAGCTGAGCATGGAAGAATTGATGCTTTTGAACTGTGGTGTTGGAAAAGACTCTTGGAAAGTCCCTTGGACTGCAAGGAGATCAAACTAGTCAATCGTCAAGGAAATCAGTCCTGAATTTTCATTGGAAGGACTGATGTTGAAGCCGAAACTCCAGTACTTTGGCTACCTGATGCAAAGAGCTGACTCATTTGAAAAGACCCTGATGCTGGCAAAGATTGAGGGCAGGAGGAGAAGGGGACGACAGAGGATGAGATGGTTGGATGGCATCGCTGACTCAATGGACATGAGTTTGAGCAAGCTCCAGAAGTTGGTGATGGACAGGGGAGCCTGGCGTGCTGCAGTCCACGGGGTCGCAAAGAGTCGGATACGACTGAGCAACTGAACTGAACGTTTGGTAAACTCTGCCTGGCTATTTGAAGGATGACCTTTCACGTAAATCTCCTGAAGTCTTTTAAAGAGAAATACATTGAAAAAGAACCTGTCATATTATCCCGTCTCTCAGAATTGGCATGCCAGAGATGTTCTTTGAGTCTTCATAGCAACACTTATCACATTCTCCCATGGGTTACACATGTCCACTGCTCCTGCCAGGAAGATGCTCTGCTCCAGTCTCATCTGTTAAACTCTGCTAGTAAAAATGGTGATGGAACAGGGACTTGTCTTCTTCATTTATGAGTCCTTCTCAGTCTTTAGAAGAATAAAATGCACCTAGAAATACTCAATAATTTTCTTAAATGAATGAATAAATTTCTGGCAGAATTTGCCAACAAAGAAAAGTTTTAATCAAGCAATCTGAAATATCTGGGTAAAGATTGAAACACAACTCATTTTATAAAGTATGATATTTATAATAAAAACATTTATTAGCTCTCATTATAGAGGGCCTGATAGTCAAATGTGTGTGTGTGTGTGTGTGTGTTTTTAAATGCAATGAAAAGGAAGAATAACTTCCTAAGAATTTATTTGTTTCATTGCTTCAGCTGTTTTCTGTATTTGAGATTCCAAAATAGGTACCAGGAAGCAGAAGGAAGAAAACCCCCTGGGCCTATCCCCAGATGTCAAGTTGTCTGAAATGCAGATGCATCAGAGCGCAGCCTCCTGGCCCTGGCCCCTCACTCCATTCTGCAACCTAATAGGGGCCCCAGGCCCAGAGCAGAGGGAGCCATCTCCAGCCTTAATGGAAATGGTACTGGCGGTTGGTCAGTATGAAAAGAAAAAAAATACAGTTCTGTGCACGGGGTACCATCCTGAACTCTAAGGTACTTTGTGTAATGAAAAGAGAACTGAAAAAACGGAAGGAAAAACAAGTCTACTCGATACACGGTGTCGGGAATATCAGGCAACCGTTGGTGAGGGGTGGGGGAGGGGCAGTGAGCATACAGGGGTCAGACCAGGCGTCTTACCCCAAATGTATCAGAGGGAGCGAAACTGGTATGTATATATCAGCACAGAAAAAGACACAGAAGCACTGCATCAATTATCTAAGCGTGGAAATAGCGTATCAATTCTGTACAATTTTAAAAAGTGTAAAAAAGCCAACCACTTGGTTACAGAAAAGCTTTAACAAATTCTTAGAAAAATGCCATTGAGAAAGTGAAAAGCTGAGTGATAACTTGGGAAATATATATATGTAAAACATGCCAGAGACAAAGGTTTAATGTCTCTAACAGTTCCGTAAAAACGATATTCGGATTTTCCTGTATTGCTTTGTATGTTCATATGCTTTGTCCATTTCGCTACGTTTCTAAAAATAAATGTTTATTTGAGAGCTATGCCTGGACATCTGAACACTGGTTTATAATTTATGATAACAAAATACTGGAAATAATTGCAATATCTATAAATAGATCGGCTAAAGAAATTATGACAGTTTAGAAAAAAACACAGAAAAGAGCTTTCGTACAGTAAAAAACATAGGAGCTCAGAAGACCGTCTTTGTTGTTATACATTGCTGTCTATGAGATATTAAATGAGAAAAAGCTGAAGACATACGTGTGCATCTAGTATTCCTGGTGTGCCACATTTGTGCAAAAATTACTTACTCATATCTGCTTCTAAAGACATATATCTCTGGGGGAAAACTCAGAAAAAAACAGTTAAGGAAACTCGGTGCCTGGTGACAGTTGAGAGAGACTGTACCCGTCATCAGACACGTTAATAATTTTGCAGCTAAACCTATGAGTAGTCACAATGAGCAAAAAAGGTAAGACTACAGGCACGCTCATTTGCCTGCATGTCACTTTACTGGGCTTTAGAGCCTGCCTTTTTTAATGAAGTGAAGGTTTGTAGCAACCCCACCTCTGCAATCTATCAGCATTTTCCCAACAGCGTTTGCCACGTCTTGTCTCTGTGTTATAGTTCAGTAGTTCTCACGATGTTTCAAACTATCTCGTCATCCTTATATTTGTTTTGGCGATCTGTGATCAGTGTTTTTTTTTTTTTTTTTTTAATCAGTGGTCTTTGATGTTATTAATACTATTATAATTGTTTTGGGTCGCCATGAACCACGCTGGTACGAGATGGCACACTTAACCAAGAAACATTAATGTGTTCTGACTGCTCCACCAGTCTGCAGCTCACCCATCTCTCTCCCTCTCCTCAGAGCTCCCTATTCCCCTGAGACACAGTGATCCTGAACTCGGCCAGTTAATAACCCCGCAGTGGTAGTGTTGTTGTTGAAAGTTAAAGTCACTCAATTGTGTCTGACTCTTTGCGACCCCATGGACTATAGAGCCCATGGAATTCTCCAGGCCAGAATACTAGAGTGGGTAGCCTTTCCCTTCTCCAGGGGATCTTCCCAACCCCGGGATCAAAGCCAGGTCTCCCGCATTGCAGGTGGATTCTTTACCAGCTGAGCCACCAGGGAAGCCCAAGAATACTGGAGTGGGTAGCCTATCCCTTCTTCAGTAGATCTTCCCGACCCAGAAATCGAACCGGGGTCTCCTGCATTGCAGGTGGATTCTTTACCAGCTGAGCCACCGGGGAAGCCTTGGTTGTTGCTGGTGGTTAATAATTAAATTATTAAGCAAAGGCTCAGCTAGACATTCCTCTGTAGCATTCAGGTGGTAGTGTGTTGAAAGCAGGATGGTTAAGAATGGAGTATGTGTAACTGGAGGATTTTATCTTGAAAACTGGCAACTCAAACCTAGAGATAATGCTCTGCCCACGCCCTCAGAACTGATAGAGAATGCAAGAGACACCTCAGCCTCCTGCCATTTGAAGCAGAAGGTTTTAAATTTCACAAAGGCGATACGGTACCTTTCCTGACTATTACATCACACACTCACTGGGGCCCGAGATTGTGCCCTGTAATCACACATGTTAGTTCTGCAGGTAAGCATATGAATATTCACACAAAGTAACATACACGACTGTAACTTTGTATCTGTTTAAACCGTTTTTTGCCAACACCAGGGAAGGCCAAACTTTGCCAACAAAGTTTTTTGTAAATTTAGAAAATAACTTTGGTTATTTAGAAAAAACAGATTTTGGATTTAAATTGGACTTTTCCAATTATATACGAGAGAAAGTAGAGGGGGACTATTAAGTTCATAGTAATTTAGTCTTAATCGGACAGCAGAATATTATACATAAAATACACATTCAGTGGGCAAGATATGATTGAATCAGTCAAGGGTGGAATCTAGAGAAAGTGAGTCTTACTTAAAATCTTTTTTATCCAAATAATATATTTATTAGGCACCCATTTATTCCCCACCATAATGATTTATAACATAGCTCTGTGATGAGAAGAAAGCATTATGACCCTCCCAACTGCTTGTTAGACAAGGTGGCTTATCCAATAATCAGCTCAACCAAAGGATGATTTTTAAGGGGTGAGTCAGATCTGTATGTAACTTGGAATAGAGATTTCAAAAGGAGCATGGCTGAAATAAAAACCTGATTATTGTTGCCAATGAAAGGAGACATTTTAAATGGGAGAAATCAAAGAAGCAGTAAATGAGAAAAGGGAGAAATCAGAGAAGGAAATTGATTCTTTCATTCAGCAAATATGTATTGAGTGTCTATCCCATGCATGGCCCTGGTTTGTGTTCTGGGATTACACACGAGCCACAGGGATCTTGCTTTAATAAGACTCATAAAAAGTAAAGAAGGTAAATTCAGATGCTCTAAGTGCTATGATAATAACGTATAGTGTGATTGGGAGTAATGGCAGGGATGGATGTCTACCTAGGAAGGATGAGAAAGGAAGAGAGAATCTCTGAGAGAGCACTGTTTGAACTCAGACTTGATTTATTGAGAGAAGCAGTCGTGAAGATCTAGGAAGAATGTTCCAGACACATTGCACAGAAAATTCAGAAGACTTGAAGCCTGAATAGACACATTGGCATGTTTGAGAAATAACCAGAAAACAGTTTTGTCTGATGCGGAGTAAGGTAGAAATTGTTCAGTTGCTCAGTCATGTCCACCTCTTTGCGACCCCATGGACAGCAGAAAGCCAAGCTTCCCTGTCTTTCACCATCTCCTGGAGCTTGCTCAAACTCGTGTCCATTGAGTCAGTGATGCCATCCGACCATCTAGTCCTCTGTCATCTCCTTCTCCTCCTTCCTTCAATCTTTCCCAGCACTGGGGTCTTTTCAAACGAGTCAGTTCTTCACATGAGGTGGCCAAAGTATTGAAGTTTCAGCTTCAGCATCAATTCTTCCAATGAACAACCAGGAGTGATCTCCTTTAGGATGGACTAGCTGGATCTCCTTGCAGTCCAAGGGACTCTCAAGAGTCTTCTCCAACACCACAGTTCAAAAGCATCAATTCTTCAGCATTCAGCCTTCTTTACGGTCCAACTCTCACATCCACACATGACTATTGGAAAAACCATAGCCTTGACTAGACTGAACTTGCAAAGTAATGTCTGCTTTTTAATATGATGTCTAGGTTTGTCATAGGTTTTCTTCCAAGGAGCAAACGTCTTTTAATTTCATGGCTGCAGTCACCATCTGCACTGATTTTGGAGTCCAAGAAAATTAAGTCTGTCATTGTTTCCATTGTTTCCCCATCTAGTTGCCGTGAAGTGATGTGACCGGATGCCATAATCTTAGTTTTTTGAATGTTGAGTTTTAAGCCAGCTTCTTCACTCTCATCTTTCACTTTTATCAAGAGGCTCTTTAGTTCCTCTTCGCTTTCTGCCCTACGGGTGGTATCATCTGCATATTTGAGGTAATTGATCTTTCTCCCAGCAATCTTGATTCTAGCTTCTGCCTCATCCAGCCTGGCATTTCTCATGGTGTACTCTACATGTAAGTTAAATAAGCAGGGTGACAGTATATAGCCTTGACATACTCCTTTCCCAAATTTGAACCATTTCATTGTTCCATGTCCAGTTCTAACTGTTGCTTCTTGACCTGCATACAGGTTTTGCAGGAGGCAGGTCAGGTGCTCTGGTATTCCTATCTCTTTAGGAATTTTCCACAGTTTGTTGTGAGGAGTAAGGCAGGAGAGGAGCGAAAATAATTGGTGTTGGACATGTGTGGTCTTAGCGGCCAGAATCGGTAGGGCATTTAGGTTTTGTTCTACATCCTATGGAAGCTTTTGGAGCAACCCTATCTGATTCATGTTCTTAAAATACAGTTTGGGCTCTTTGTGGAGAAAAGACTCCTGGTAAGAGCGAGAACGGGAGGTAAGGTGGAGGCTTTTGTCTGTGGCGCAAGTAAGAGAGGATCTTGAGAATTCAAGCACTAGATCTGATGGACTGAGTTAAGGCTGCATTTTAAATTTAAGGAGACATCATGGATGATGAATTTGACGTGAATTAAGAGAGTAAGGGCTTCCCTTGTAGCTCAGTGGGTAAAGAATCTGCCTGCAATGCAGGAGACCCTGGTTCGATCCCTGGGTCAGGAAGATGCCCTGGAGAAGGAAGTGGAAACCCACTCCAGTATTCTTGCCTGAGAAATCCTATGGCCAGAAGAGCGTGGCAGGCTATAGTCCGTGGCACAAGAGTCGGACACGACTTAGCGACTAAACCACCACCAAGACAGTGAGAGAAGAATGAAGGTTAGTGAGAAGACCCTTGACTTGATCAAGCTGGGTGGGTGGTGGGATGTGCTGTTGATGGAAATGACAGAGGGAAGGGCAGATTTGGAGGGAAGAAGTTACAGCCAAGTAAGAGGCTTACCGGATGCGTGTTGCATATCCAAATACTGATGTGGATTGAGCAGAGGACTTACAGCTCAGTCTTGGTAACGGGAGTGTGGAGGGCATAGTTTATGGATGGTGTTTAAGCCAGAAGATAGTGTAAGTCACCTAGTGAGAGAAGGTACGGACAGCAAAAGCCCAGCCCCGGAGAACACTAGCCTTACAGGCATGCCGGAGCCTCGGTGGCACTCTCTGGGTTTTCATGGTTAAATAAGATCTCTGTTGACGCTCAAGGCTTACATGTGATTGTCCACTGCGGAAGCTTTGGGAACCAGACCGTTCAGTGGCGGATGGGTGCCGCCCGCTGCCTGTGGCCCTGCGGACGAGCTCACTGTGCAGGGCTATCACACGACGCCTGAAACGCATAACCCAGCAGTGGGCTTGGGGGCACTCCTTGTTTGCAGGGCTGTCTGACCACTGAGTGATTGATGAGAGGTCTTAGTGGACGAGAATGTTGATTCACTGAAATGTGTAAAATGCACATTTCCTTTTTTGCAGTATAAACTACCAGTGTATGGTCAGTGTATGTAAAAGGGTGGTAATGTGAGTCTCTGTTAGTGTTTCTCTGTGCTTTATTTCCCTTTGCTTCCCTGGAACAACTAACTCTTAATGAAACCTGACGTCTTAGTGCTAAGGCGTGTTGACTCTCCCACTCTGCCCTTATTTCACGTTGAAACTGTGCATAAATTTCCAGCCCTAAAATGTTTGAAGCTTCTTAGTTTTCTCAAAGGTGACGGTGGGCCTGGGTCTGTTTGTTTTCTTATCGAAATGTGGAACAACCAGACATGAGCGAAGGTAAATAAGCAAGCTTGGAACCAGTGGCTGGACTTTGTAGTGGATACTGTGGTCTGTGTCATTGATTTTTGCCTTTGGAACCTTCCAGTCAACTCATTTCCCCAGTTGATGTTGACTGCTGATGAATTCTGACTGAGTTCTTCTACCAATTTGCTCTTAGAAGATAACTCAGGATCAGAGCCCAAGGGTAGCTCACCTCCATTAAACATCACTGGAGCCGTATAAAGGCCTGGCCACCTTGCTGTATCTGGGACAACTTGAAAGGGCCGTCCTAGCTTCAGACCTCTCCTTGGGGTCACTATGCCTTTGCTGCCTTTCTGGCCAGTGTGTTCCCTCCGCTACACGTGTTTCTTTCACTCCTTTAAAGGAGTTGATCCCTAAATGTCCCCAATAAATTTACCACACACATCTCCATCACAGAGTCTGGTTCCTGGAAACCTGAACCGCATCCATTTTAGAGTGCTGAGAAGATGAACAAGCTATTTTTGAAGCTGTCACAGTGTGGAAGCCAGTGATAAACATGAAGACTGCTTTACATGGGACAAAGTTTCCTCTGCCTCATTTTGTAAAAAGTCAGAGGGGAAGC
Source organism: Bos mutus (assembly GCF_027580195.1). Taxonomy (NCBI): domain Eukaryota; kingdom Metazoa; phylum Chordata; class Mammalia; order Artiodactyla; family Bovidae; genus Bos; species Bos mutus. Next base: position 4,070,268 of record NC_091635.1, on the reverse strand, counting down.
TTTCTTTATTTTTCTGTTTTTTAATTTTATTGATGTATAGCTGATTTATGATGTGTTCATTTCTGCTATATAGCAAAGTACAATTACATGTACTTATATTCTTTCTTCATATCGTTTCCATCCTGGTTTATCACAGGGTCGTGAATATAGTTGCCTATCCTATACCATGGGACCTTATTGTTTATCCCTCCTGTACATCAGAGTTTGCATAAATGTGCAACTGTCTGGAAACATCTCTGTAAGACTCTAAGAGCTATAGAGAAGCTGACAGGAACTAGTTGTAACCAGGATTTAATGGACTTGCTCAGACCCCAGTTCTAGCTCTGCTTTCTCATTGTTGGTTGCAGCAGGGTCATAACTTAGGGCAACGTTCCTTAAAAGTTAAAAATTCAGATTCTAAGACCCACCTCCTCATTGCATCAGAATCCCCACATTTAACAATCATTCCAGGAGATTCTTATACTCAGGCAAGTTTGGGGAAATTAAATTATGACCAAAAGTTTGCCAGATGCTGCTGTTGAGAGAAATTACCTCTACAGAAATACCGACAATAGATTATCTGCATAGAGCCCTCTTCTGTTACCAGCGGCCTGACTCACGGGTTCTGAGGTCCAAACAACAACCTCTTCAGCTCGCATATTAGTTACCAAGAAAACCACACTAATAAAAACAGTCAACAAGTTGGATGTGCAGTTTCTCAAAGCACCGTTTGTTCACGATGGAAATTAAGCTCCCTGCTGATACAGCAGCAGAACCCTTTTGAGGCTAGAAGGGCCGATGACCTAGTACCTCCCTCTGTGTACAGGATTCAGGATCAATGATGATACAGCAGGTTTAACGCCTGCCTGCGTGAGCTGGATCCTGCGGCTTCATACCTGCAGATGAGTGTCAAAAGCCTTTCCTTCTCCGGGTTTCCAGAGGTTCCAATATTCTTTCTAGATCAGGGGTCCCCAGCCTCCAGGTCGTGGACCTCTGTCAGATCAGCGGTGGTGTTAGATTAGGAATTAAGTGCACAATAAACATAAATGCAGTTGAATCATCCTGAAAACACCCCCCCCACCCGTCCGTGGAAAACCTGTCTCCCATGAAACTGGTGGCTGGAGCCAAAAAGGTTAGGAGCCACTGTGCGTGACTGGCTTGCTCTCTTGCTTTGTTTTCTGTTACAAAAGGTGCAGCCAAACGCCAGTTAGTGTGCTATGCACATAGCCATGTGTTAAACGAATTCATGGCTACAGAACACTGTGGTACTTTTTATTTCTGACCCATCAGTACACATTATTTTGATTCTGTCTCAATGATGTTAGGTTGGAAATATTTATCCCCCACCCCACCCCCATTTCTTTAAACTGTAACAAGTTTCTGACATAACAAGTTACTTTTCATCATGAGTGTAAAAGTGAAGTCATTCGTGTCATTCTTGTTGACTCTGCTAAGAGGTTAGCGATCTCAGACTCAAGAGATGAGATTTAGTTACCCCATCTTTCATAGCGTATTGGGGATATCAGCATTTCACCGCTTTTAAATAGTGATAACCAGAAAATGCGCAGAAAATAAGTCTTATTACATCTATGGTAATGAAGCTTGCTGTTCCAAGGCTCTAATAATTCCTTTGGGTGTCCCAGAGAGGCAGAGCGCAGGCCCTGAAAGCAGGTCTTTTTGACAGTCTAAGACTTGCAGACGTCGGCTTCCTATCCTTTTGACACTTGTATGAGGTTCGTGTTTCCTTCATAAACGCTCTTGGTTTCCCCCAGGATTGTTCAGTGGTTTTCTCTGACAAATTTCGAGCCCTGGATGGATTTGCAATCATAAGATAAAATCTTTGACAAGTTTTTCTTCTCCCCTCCATGACTCGAAACCATGCTCTGCTAATTAAAAGTTTCAGTCTGATTACCATGGCTTTATTATCAAATTATCTAAAGACAACTTCTAATGAAAAGCCGTTTGGAAGCTATGCTGTGTGCTTACGGGAAACACTTCTACATCGCTGCGTATGTTATCACTTGCAGCTTCAGATATAATGGACAATTTCACTGAGTCTTTGAAGAATTAGGGCTACTTCAGATTAGTTTTTCTCTGCAAGATGATTTTTTTTAACCTGGATGAAAATACATAATCGATGACAACACATGTGCTTGTGCTCAGTACGCAGTCCTGTCTGACTCTCTGCAACCCCACGGCCTGCAGCCCTCCAGGCTCCTCTACTCATGGGGCTCTCCAGGCAAGAATACTGGTGTGGACTGCCATTTCCTCCTCTAGGGGATTTTTCTGACCCAGGGATGGACCGATAGGCATAAATATAAGCATAGTTAAACAACGTATAGACACACGCCAGCATGAGCGGTATGAGGCCTGAATCAAAGTTTGCTGTGTATTTCAACCAACATTTATTGTCAGCAGTTCCTTGGCAATGAAAAAAAAAAATGAGAGCATCATGTGAAATGATACCTTGAACATTTAATGTCTTCTAGTTGAGAAACTCATAAACTTAGCATTTTAGAGTATAATATCTTAACATGATACCAGAACTGATTATAGAGTAACTTCGATTTTCTTTTCATGGCACCGAAAACAAACAGCAACAGCAAAAACCAAAACAAAATGTTTGGATTATTTCATCTTTTTAGATGAATTTAATGATTTTGAGGCTGTGTTGAAAATAGCAGCGATGAAGTGGATAACGTTGAATAAAGTTTCAGTTGAGACTATAATTAGGATCTGGTGATTAACAGGATTCATTAGAACATAAATTTCATGAGGATGAGGACCTTGTTTGTGCTAAATGGTGGGGACACGATAATGAACAAAGCAGAATAAGTAAGCCATGTTCATTCAGTAAATGACTGAATGAAAAAACAGGAAAGTGAAGGAGACAGGTGTATCTGGAGTTTCTTGGTTGGGCTGTTGAATGAATGACGAGCCTCTAAACCTGTCTAGCCACGTGTGGCTAGTTCAATTTAAACCTGATTTGAATTAAGTGTATTTATCAGCCAACCACATTTCAGCTGCTGAGACGACACACGCAGGGAGTGGCCGCTACGTTGGACAGTGCAGACACAGAACATTCTTACCCTCGCGGAGGCTCAGTTGGGCAGCACGGCTCTAAACGTAATGAAGACTGTGTGTGGAGGGGCTGAAGTCTGTATTTCCAACCTGCAGACAAGGTGTGCTGCCTCTGAAGACTTAACATGTTTCAAATCCAAACTCAGCCTTCTTTTAAATAGAGTTGCCCCGAAGCTCCTGTTCTCTTTCTTAGGAAACTCAAGCTCAAAGCATATTTTCTTGTCCCTCATCCTCTCCGTGTAGACAGATAAAATTCTGTAGATGCGTTCTCCCATCCAGTATCTGTTGACTAGACCCTTTTCTCTTTATTCTTGCTGTAGAGTGACGTAACATAATTTGCACTATACACTGACGGTTATAATAAGGGAATAGTATTTGTCATAAGAACAGCATTTTGATCCCAGTGGAAAAAGATATACAGAAATGGCAAAGTAGTCAACTCTGACCTTGTTTGATTTACTGTACAAGTAATATTGTGTATCACTTTTCAGTTAAATTCCTTTTTACGGCTTTATTAAGGAAATGAATTACATGTACAGTTTAATTTGTACATTTGATGAGTTTTCACATATCGGCAGTGCTATTGTAGATGGTGTTTCTTTTAAAAGTTCAGTTTCTGATTGTTCATTACTAATATAGAAATATAATTTATTTTTGTCGTATGTTCTGCAAGCTCACTAAACTCACTTTTTTCTTTTCTCTTTACATTTTTCCAGTCTGTGTGCATTTTCTTTTCTTACTCTATTGCACTCTTCAAGAACTTCCAATAAAACATTAAACAAATGGTGAGCACAAATGTTATTGCTTCATGACAAATCCTGGAAGGAAACCATTCAATCTTTTATCCCCATGTATGATATAAACTCTGTGGTTTTTGTAGACTCCTTTTTATCAGATTAGGGCTTCCTTGGTGGTTTAGATAGTAAAGAATCCGCCTGCAATGTGGGGGACCTGGGTCTGACCCCTGGGTCAGGAAGATCCCCTGGAGAAGGCAATGGCAACCTACTCCAGTATTCTTGCCTGGAGATTTCCACGGACTGTGCAGCCTGGTGGGCTACAGTCCATGGGGTCGCTACGAGTCAGACGTGACTGAGCGACTTCACTTTCACTTTCCACTTTCACGCAATGGAGAAGGAAATGGCAACCCACTCCAGTGTTCTTGCCTGGAGAACCCCATGGACAGAGGAGCCTGGCAAGCTCCAGTCCACAAGGTCACAAGAGTCGGACATGACTTAACGAGTAGCCAGCAGCAGAAGCTTATTGGGGAAGACCTCTGTGTGTGTTGTGTGTCTGTGCGTGTTTTTGTTTGAGACGTGATACCTGTAGGTAAAAACGGTGGATAAGCGGTCCTTTCACCTCTCGATACTGCAAGATCACCAGTATTTTCCTACGGTTATGTTGGAACTTTGGGGAAATAGAGAAAGTTTGTATAATATTTCTCCTCCAAACCCCCTACTCTTATGGGAAAGTTAGATTTACTTAATAAAAAGAGAGATTTATGAACGTTGAGGAAAATACATGAAATGTGCAAGTGAGGGCAGCTTCGAAACCTGAGACTCTGGAGATTTCCTTAAAACAAAGAAGAGACCCATTTATCTCGAATTGTTTGGATTAAGGCTCCCTGGTAGCGTGGGGCAGGCAGACTGGATTCAGCCTTCCTCAGGAGTCTCTGTAATTCTACATGAGTAATTAGCCTTTACCACAGTTCACCATTAGCCAAGTCTCCTCACACACTCAGCCCAGAGCTGCTTCCCCCACGACAGCCATCCTCCCCACTGTTATATGTGTTTAGAAGCGATTTGATTTTCACTTCTCCATGGCAATTTTGTGGAATTGTTTTTTTTTTTTTTTCCCTTAACTGAGAACCAAGAATGCAGAAAGTGTTTGTTATTTGAGATTGTGGTGTACTAACTCAAGGAATTGCAAGAAAGGGTGTGTGTGTTTAAGTATGAACCTATGAGCTTTATATCTAGAAATCTTTTTCAGGTAGACTCTACTAGGATTGATCCATTCCGATTACTTTCCAGTGACTGTTCCGGCAGGATTGTGTAACTTGAGTAAGCCTTGACAGGTGACCCTTACGCGGCAGACTGTAAGAACAGCCTTCCTCGAAGAGCAGAGACGTCTTAATTCCAAATTGCCCCCGTGGCGTTTTCTACTTCTCATTTGTGCACCAAGCGTGAAAGGATGGGGGAGAAGCTGCAGACTGTTTAGTACTTCTGAGTATTTCCCTTTTGTCTCTATTATACAGAACATCATCGTGTTTAAAAACTTAATCTTCAGAGTATGACATGCTTATTTGTGAATCTTGACCCTGACAAACTTGTTTATGAAATTCAACCATACTATTTTTTAAAGCTTTTTATGTTGGAGTATAGTTGATTAACAATGTTGTGTTAGTCAACCATACCATTTACTAGCAGCTAAAGACCTTGGCAACAATTTAAACTCTTTATGCCTGGATTATCTGACCTCCCAGATGGGGAATAATAATAATGACCCATTCTTCATGAAGTTGTTATGATGATTGAATGCTTCATAGCATAGCATGCGGTGCATAGTAAATACTTATAATAAGCAAAGTCTTTATTATTATTAGTGTTAGCAGTAGTAGTAATAGCTATATTACCTGGCATTTCTCAGGAATAATTAACCATTGCTATGTGAAGTTTACTAGAAAATAAAACTTTGGAGTTGTAATAATTTTTATATGATTTTAATCATTTATTTGCAGCTGTGATCATTTTAACTTGGTGATAAAGTCTCTGTACACATCTGTCATTCTACTTAAGGAACATATGAAAAATTATCCCTGCTGCTGTATTCCCTGGAGCATATGAAGCCAACTCGCCTGTTTGAGAAGCAGCTCTATCACAAATCCTGGTCTTAAATTTGAAACATCTGCCTTTTACTCATTAATGTTTAAGAGAGAACTAATGATCTCTTTACTTTCTAATGTCTGTATTTGCAGGAGAGAATCAGAGGAAGTGAGTCTCAAGGAAAAATATTGATTCCCCTTCAGCAAACTCTGCTGAAACGCACTGTTGTAGGCCTTGTTATTTTTGAGTGTCTGGATTTTCTTTATGAATTCATTAAAAAATGTTTTAGCGGCTCTGGTGGCCCAGTGTCTCATTCCAACAAAAACTTACCACTGGAAAGCACATACCGTTTGGCTCACCTTTTCATTTCATGGCTTAATAATAATGACAAATTACAGGTGCCGAAATGATGTTAGATCCCGTAGCATAACTGATTTAGGGCCCGTATTATTATTCTTCCCTCCAGGACTTCTTAACGTGCAAGGCATCTCTCTGCCGATTGGTGGTTAATGTCTCGCATGCTGGAGTTCAGGTTCCATAAACTGAACGTGATATTACCTCTCTTAATTGGTAGTAACAGGGGCCTGTCATTATACTCATTTTCAACGTTTCTGTGAGAGCAATGTCTATATTGTTGGGTTTTCAAGTGATACTTGTGGTAAGACTTAACTGGCCCTAAGAGAGGTTGTCTCTGCTAATCTATATTCTCGATTCTCCAATGTCCTCGGAATCTCTTGATTCTTGTCAAAGCATATTTTTCATATCTCATCGTGTGTTTGAAACATGTGAGAACAGCGCTGTGAAATACTGTCCAGTTTCTAAAAAGTTTATTTTCCAACTTTTAAGTATGTACAACTCAAGATTACACACATATGTGTTAGTATACGATATTTGTGTTTCTCTTTCTGACTTCTCTCTGTATGGCAGTCTCTAGGTCCATCCATATTTCTCCAGTGACCCAGTTTCATCCCTTTTTTGTGGCTGAGTAATATTCCACTGTGTGTATACACCACATCTTATTTATTTGTTCATCTGTCTATGGACATTTAGTAGTCAAGAACCTGCCTGCCAGTGCAAGAGACATAAGAGACATGGGTTTGATCCCTGGGTTGGAAAGATCCCCTGGAGAAAGAAATGGCAACCCACTCCAGTATTCTTGCCTGGGAAATCCCATGGACAGAGGAGCCTGGCGGGCTACTGTCCATAGCGTCGCAAGGGGTCAGATGTGACTGAAGTGACTTGGCACGCATGCAGGTTGCTTTCATGACCAGGCTATTGGAAATAGTGCTGTAGTGCACATTGGGTGTGTGTGGGTGGGTGGGTGGGTGTGTGTGTGTGTTTACAGCAGAAACTAACAAAACGTTGTGAAGGAACTATACCCCAATAAAATTGTTTAGTTAAAAAATCAAGACTACTCTCTCTAAACCTAGTGGAAAAGTATATTCTGAAGCATATGATTGAATGTGACCTATATATGTTTTAAAAAGTATATAGAAATCCGTTATATTAATCTTATTTATTGTGACCCAAGTAGACTCACTTGCCAAGTTCTCATAGCCTTGCTGTGGCTTTTCTTTGGACGGTCTGTGTATATGGGTCATGTCATTACTGAACAGTGCTCTACTTCACCAATCACTGCGCCGTCCCCCCACCCCCACCCCCTGTCGTATGCACGGCTTAGGAATTCCAGTACAGTGCTGAATAGAAAGCTTTGCATTGTTCCTGATTTTAAGTAGCAAGTGTTCAGTCTTTTACCATTAAGTTTGACATTAGCTGAAGATTTATTTTTGTTGATTAAAAATAACAAAGTTGAAAATCCCCTTTGTTCCTAATTTACTGAGGGTGTTTGTAACAAATGAGTGTTCAATTTTGTTGTATTTATCTTCTGCATCTATTGAGATGGTCATATGGTTTTTCTCTTTTGTTCTGTTAATGTTGTGAATTACCTCCACTGATTTTTGAAAGTTAGATTAATTTTATATTTTTGGAATAAAATCTACTTGATGATGATATACCATTAAGTTTACATGTTTCTAAAATTAAATATTCTTAAAATTTTGTTTGGAACTCTGTGAGGAATATTGATTCTTTTTTGTAATATTCTTTTATTGTTTTGTTATCAGTGAAATACTTGCCTTAAATAATGTGTCGGAAAATGTTTATTTTTTCTTCCTGAAATTTATGCGTGGTATTTTTTTCTTTTTCTTGTAAATTTTTATATGGGAGACAATTACTTTACTATGTTATGTTGGTTTCAGCCACACAACGAGGTAAAAACTGGTACCGATGAACCTATTTGCAGGGCAGGAACAGAGATGCAGACAGAGAAGGACTCAGTGGGGGAAGGAGAGGGTGGGACAAATTTAGAGAGTAGCCTGGACTTACGTTCGTTGCCATGTGTGAAACAGATAGAGAGTAGGAAGCTGGTGCATGCACAGGGAGCTCAGCTCCGTGCTCTGTGATGGCCCAGAGGGGTGGGACAGGGAGGGCGGGAGGGAGGCTGTTTTATTCTTAAATCTTTACAAAAGTAACCAGTAAAGCCATATGGGTCTGGGAGTTTTGTTTTGTTTTTATTTTTTTTTTGATGGGGGAGAGATGCTTAATTGCACATTCAGTTTATTTAATGAATAGAAGGCAAAAGGCTATTTAGATGGTTAATTTCTTCTGGTGTCAGTTTTGGCAAAATTTGTTTTTCAAAGTATTTATCCATTACATCTAGATTTTCAAATTTGTTAGCATAATTATTCATAATATTCCTATACTAGCCTTTAATTTCTGAAAAGTATATATTATTCCTGAATTTTATGATTTTTAGTGAGAGGTTTGTCAGTTTTATTCATTTTTTAAAATATAGCTATGGTTTCATTGAATTTTAATTATTTCTGTATTTTCTATTTCACTGTTTCCTGTTTTCATCTTTATCATTTTCTTTCTTTTACTTATTTTGGATTTAATTTTCTCTCCTTCTCTTCTCTCAGTTTGTAAGGTGGAAGCTTGTATTGTTGATTTTGGACTTTCTATTAATAAAAACACTTAAATCCGCATGTTTCATTTAATAGTCCTTTAGCTATATCTTACAAATTTTGATATGCTTTGTTCTTATTTTTATTCAGTTAGAGATATTTGCTATACTCTATGATTTTTTTCTTCATGAATTATTTATATTCTTTAATTTCCAAATAGTTGTTATTTTGTAATATAATTCATCAGTCTGAGAACATATTCTGCTTAATTTCAATCCTTGTTAATTTGTTGATATTTATTTTATAGCCAAACATATGCTTTATAGTGGTAAATAGTCCGTGCGTACTTGTGAAGAATCTGTTTTTCTATAGATATAAGCTAAATTGGTTGATAGTCATGTCAACCATGATTCCCTGGGTAGCCCAGATGGTAAAGAGTATGCCTGGGTTTGATCCCCCGGGTCAGGAAGATCCCCTGGAGGAGGAAATAGCAACCCACTCCAGTATTCTTATCTAGAAAATCCCATGGACAGAGGAGTCTGGTGGGCTACAGGCCACGGGGTGCAAAAAGTCAGAAACGATGGAGCAACTGCCAACCAACTGAATTTTTACTTATATATTCTACCAAGTATTAATATGGAAACACTGAAATATTTAACTGTAATTCTGCACTTGTCTCTTTTTCTCTTCTAGAAGTTTTTCCTTAAGTGTGTTGACAGTTGAACATTAGACAACTAAATTTCTGTCTGAGATTGTGGTAGAAGCTCTGGTAGAACATTATCTATAGTTTCCAGCTGCTTCTAGAATTAGAATCCTCCCAATGGGAGATGAATGTGGACGGAGCAGGGTATGGGATCAAACAGTCCATGGAAAAGTCAGACAGGAGGCAGTTACCATGAATGCTTACCTATACTTTGCATAAACCGCTAGCGTAAAGGGAGGATGGATGATTTTATAAAGATGATGTGCGTCCAAGCAGGGCCTTTATTTTTAAAATCCGTTCATTTTTAATTGAAGGATAATTGCTTTACAACACCGTGTTGGTTTCTGCCGTGCATCAACAGGAATCAGCCATGGGTATACACGTGTCCCCTCCCTCTTGAACCTCCAGGCAGGGTCTTTAGTCAAATACATCCGGGGATTAGCAGAGGACTCTGACTGTAGGCACAGAGAATGGAGTGCTAACTCTCAGAGCAACTGTCTAGAGCAAGGAGCAGACATCAGAGCAGAAGGCCCCCGTTGGGTGGTATGTCTGTGCAGGGAGGCATCTGAGAGCACTGAAGCAGGAATGCCTCCATCTGAAGCACTGGTAACATCAGGTATCAGATCAGACACGTGCAGACTGATCTGGATAGTAGATGATATATAATGAAAAGGGCACTAACCTTTGATTCAAGCAAGCTTGAGCTCAAAATTCGCTTCTTTGTCTTATTTGTTGTTTAGGTGCTCAGTCATGCCACTTCTTTGCAACCCCGTGGACTGTAGCACGCCAGGCTTCCCTGTCCTTCACTATCTCCCAGAGCTTGCTCAAACTCATGTCCATCGAGTTGGTGATGCCATCCAACTATCTCATCCTCTGCCGCCCCCTTCTCCTCCTGCCCTCAATCTCTCCCAGCATCAGGGTCTTTTCCAATGAGTTGGCTCCTCTCATCAGGTAGTCAAAGTATGAGAGCTTCAGCTTCAGCATCAGTCCTTCCAATGAATATTCAGTGTTGATTTCCTTTAGGATTGAGTGAACATATTTTGTGCTTTCTGATCTTGAAGAGGTACTTGACCTTTCTATGCCTGGTTTCTCATTTTAAAAACTGAGACAACGTCTGTTTCATAAGGTGGTTAGATGGAGGATGTCATGAAATTTAACTACAAAACATGCAGTCCAGCCCACAGTAGGTTTTCTACAAATGCTCAATTTCTTTCTTGCTGTGGAAAGCTAGATTCAGGATGAATGGAGCAAAGGAGAGCAGGCAGCTTTGAGGCATTTATGTTGAGTTGAAATAAGTTATCTAAAAACAGTGCTGTTTTACTCTCAGGCACCTCTAATGTTTGAAACCTGCAGATCTTGACAAAACCTCTCCTGTCTGGTGGAAAAGTGAAAGCCTACTACCAAGAGAAGGTTGTGTGGTTTTCAGGCGAATGCCACCCGCTGCTTCTCTCGGCCGTGGCTCTGTTGAAGGACACCTCTAAGAGCTCCTGGGCTCCCTTGTCCATCACACCACCATTTTTTCTGAGGGTGAGAGGTGGTCTCAAGTATTCCTAGATCCTCAGAGAGACTGCAGCGTTGCTTTCTGTTTTCTTAATTCCTTCTTTGGGGGCTTCCCTGGTGGCTCAGCGATAAGAATCTGGCTGCCAATGCAGGAAGTGTAGGCTCGATTCCTGGTTCGGGAGGATCCTCTGGAGGAGGGCATGGCGACCCACTCCAGTATTCTTGCCTAGAGAATCTCATGGACAGAGGAGCCTGGCAGGCTTCAGTCCATGGGGTCACAAAGAGTCAGATACAACTTAGTGACTGAAACAGCAAGCAACAACAACAAATTGCTTCTTTCACCTGTTTTACTAGAAATTCTTATTTAGTCATGTCAGATGTTAGAAACTCTACTCATCACCGTCTCCCCCTAATTATCTTATCAGGCGACAGTTACCATCCTGTGCCTCAGTGCATGCGCCGAATACTCGTGCTTTTGGTTTATTGCCTTGAAACTCTAGTTCTTCTTCCTTATTCCACCTCCTTTGTGGCCCCCACTTCGCAGCCATCTGCTTTCTACAAATCAAGGGTGACAGCTCGTTGCTTGTAGCAGTCCTTCCACACCCGTTCCCGTCCCTGCACAACTGTGCTTAAGCTGTCTTTTTTTCACTATTTTGCTGCCAAAGCCGATAGCGATCAAAACTGATAAATCCCGAAGTGCTTCCATTAACCAATCACGGGTTGTCACTGCTGTCAGCCTGCCCTGAGAGAGGCCACTCTTGGTAGCTTAGAATTCCTGTGTATGTGTCCATTGGGGATAGATCTGTTTAGCCAGTTAAAAAAAAAAAAAAAAAAAAAAAAAAAAAAAGCCTTTTTTCACTCTGCAGTTAGTTGCAGACTAGTTCTGGGAGCTCGGGAGAGCTGCTCAGTGCTGCTTTCAAAATTTAAAACAGGTTTGGTCATTTTCTTGTTGCTTCTTGCTTGTTCTAGAAGGTGATTACACTCACTTGTCTAAAACTGAACGAAGAAGAAGAAACAAGACTTGAAATTCCACACTTGGAGACAATCAGAGAAACCAGGAGAGAATTTGTAGCGATCTGAACGCGTCGAGAGGCAGCAGTGAGTGACACGTGTTGCCGGCTGAGAGTCTGCGCTGCTCAAAGGCACGCAGTTTGACATTTAAATTGCAGGCAGCCCTGGGTCTGCTCCAGGAGCTGCCCATGGTTGAACACAGTGCTGATCAGTTGCTTGAGGGGTGCGGTGGGGGGAAAGAGAGAAAGAGAGAGAGAGAAAAAAAAAAGAAAAATCAAATTGTTCTCGGAAATCATGTTTAATGTAGAAATCTGGTTAATATTAAAATGCAATCTGCAGTTTTCAAGTATTCTATTCCTCAAGGAAAATATTTCCTGTTCGAGGGGCAGGAGCAGTAAGCAGTCTCTTATTACATCACTTCCCATGTCAGGCCCACTAACATTCACAGTGTATTACCGTATTGATAATGCTAATTTCAGAATGGTGCCTCCCCCCCCCACCCGCCTCTCCACCCACTTTGGTTAAAGGATCTGGGCAAAATTCCAATCATATGGATCGATTTAGCTTTAGATGGCGCTGGCCAAGCTGATATTTCACGCGCTATGTAGAATATAGTTCTCCCACATGTTCAGGAAGAGTAGTCTACATGTCCTCTCTACTCATGGCATAGCCTTCTGCTTCCAAAAGTTTCCCAAGAGAGCCAGCCATCTCATGGGCTTTAGCGGAGAAAACGTCAGCCGCTTCAGGAAGGAGAGCCCACGTCTTTCTCCACACACAAGCGGCCTGCCTGCAATCTTTGAATCACTGGGGAGTTAGGAATTGATTTCTGGAGCTCCGCTTCATGCCATGTTCAGATCCACGTGGTATTTTCCTTGTAAGCTTGGCTGGCTCCACTGCACCTCCTCTCATCACCAGGAGGACATGTGGATGTAACCACTGGTATTTATCCTCTCTTTACCCAGGTTTTTTTCCTGCAATGCCTTAAGCTTGAAAACTGAAGATTTATGAGAATGAAGTCTTTTCGAATATCTGTCTTACTCAACCTTCTTGAATTTTCTTTAAGGAAAACAACAAAAAGCCATATTTGGGGAGACTAACGTGATGGTAAAGACAACTAACACATATAATATGTAACACATGTTTGCCACTTTTCAGGCATCATCTCAGGTGATCTGTTGCTTAACAATTCTTTGGGGTAGTAATTATCCTTATTTAGCTGTCTAATGGAGACTAAGAGAGACTTAGCTACCTGGAGAAAGAGGCATAAGAGTAAGAGAGGGACTCTAAAGGAGAGGAAGATTTTAGCAGGCAGGAGAGAGAGAGAGAAGGAAAGAGAATGTCTGAGTGTGTTTGGCTGGGGCTGGTTTTCTCAAATAAGGAAACAGGATAGTAAGTGTCAGCAAGGTGTGAAAATTTTTGGTGGAACAAAGATACTCATTTTCTTAGGTCTCGTTAACTCTCTTGGGAATTTATCTCGACTAAACATTTTTAACAAAATCTAAAAGCAGTTTGGGTAGATGCACATGATATGATGACACCACATTCCACACAGATCAGCTGAAAGAGAAGCACAGGCTCATTGAGAACATAAATGGTTTAAAAATTTCAAACCGCCGGAACCCTAATAACACGATGATGGTGGTGGTGGTGGTGCAAACAGCTTAGTGCCACGTGTCAGGACTGAGCAGCAAAGGGCATTGATGGGCAATGAGCGTTCAGAAACATGCCATAGTTGTGACAGTTAAAATCAGAATGTTCAAGGGTAGGTCAAATACGAGTACAGAAGGACAGGAAGGTGACGTGCAAAAAAGGAAATGAGGAATTCTGAGGTATGCCATTACGGTTCGTATTTTCCCAAAATAGTTACAGATACTCAATAGAAAGTATATTTTTAATTCAAAAAATTGTTTATTAGGTTTGGAGACTCGATCAGTGTGATTGGAGCAATGAGTGAGTGGAAGCTAGAGAAAATGAGGAATTGGGTTGCACACCAGAGAGACCTTTGACTGTGATGAATGAGGAGATTCTGGTTCACACTGTAAAGGAGAGGAATGGGTAGGTTTTGGTACTGAGCAATTGTAGACAGAATGTGGGGCTCCGCACGGCAGTGTCGACCTCATTCCAAACCATCAGGATTTGGTGGTAAAAGCCAAAGAAGGAAACCCTGCCTGAAAACTCAGGGCTTGACTTCTCCCCGGAGAGGGATGGGCGTGCTGTTTTCCGGATGCACCCGAGTCCTCAGACAGCACCCTGCTCCTGGTGAAGCCGAGCCTGCTGAAAGGACTGTCAGTAGCGTGCGCCTTTCAGAGCTGCAGGGAGCCCCCGGGACAGCAGGCCTTCTCCGCCGTGAACCTCAAGACGGTTCCACATGGGCGGATGCGCGCTGTTGATTTTTAAATTGTACCTTAACAGAAAGAATGTAAAACAAATGAATTAGGACAATTTAAAAAAGACCCAGCTAGCTGCCTCATTCCATTGAATGCTTCCTTCTCAGAGAGGGCAATAGCAAGAGGGAGCAGAGAGAGGAAAACAAAACAAAACAAAACACCTCTGTCTCCACATATCAGGTGTTTCTCAGTTTTAATAAAGAATCTGCTCTTCTATTTGGGGCTTAGAAAAAAAAAAAACTTGACCAGACTGTTTCACTTTGTATTCCTTTGAAATCACACACAGGCAAATTTTGCTTAACTTAGCATGTCTAGTCCAAGGGAGAAAGATGGTGATTATATTCTAATTCTTGAATACTGTCTCCATGTATAAAAGTCAGGTAACTAATTATTGAAGCAATAACCAGGGTCTGATCTCCCAGCTTGTGACAAATAATGGGAGAATGTCTACATCAAGGAAGTACAATTAGTATTTTTTTTTCCTGCTGTGACTGACTCTTTTTACTCCAAATCAATAGTTAGTTCAGATAAACACTTCTTATATGACAACTGTCATTAGCGGCCATATACCAAATTGTCACAATTATTTAAGTCTCATTTGATTTCTGTGTTTATAATCAAGAGGGGTGAGCTTTGAAAATGAAAGGGGTAGGCTAAATTTGCTAAGGAGGGCATGATGCCAAAGATTGACAGCATATTTTAGATATGGCCCTGGCTGTTCTGGGCTCCCCAGGTAGCTCTGTGGGTGAAGAACCTGCCTGCAGTGCCGGAGATGCGAGTGACGCAGGTTCGATCCCTGGGTTCAGAAGGTCCCCTGGAGGAGGGCATGGCGACCCACTCCAGTATTCTTGCCTCGAGAATTCCCATGAACAGAGGAATCTGGCAGGCTACAGTCCATGGAGTTGCAAAGACTCAGACATGACTGAAGCAACTGAGCATGCATGCATACATAGCTGTTCTAAGTGAACCAAAAAATGTGGGGCTCAGTTGGCTTATCTCCTGTAGAATACTGGCAATGCTGGCAAGTAAGCAAACTGACAAATTAGTATGCATTAAAAAAAAAAGGGAAGTGAGAAGGACGCTGAAGACTGAAAATGGACAAGCATTCGAAAGTCGCCTTTGAATTCTTCAAGCTATATGACTGTTTGCATTCAAATGATAAACTCTAGGGTTGATGTAAAAAGATGATTTTTAAGCTCCAAGAAGAATTAAGACTTTTCTTCTGGAAAAGTTGCTAAACTTTTAAAATAGGACAATAGGGCAGACACAAAAGTAATTGGTCTTCATCATGACCTTTAATTGATAGTCATACATCACTTTATTGTGCTTTGCAGATACTGCATCTTCTCTTTTTTTATTGCGAATTGATCCCTTGAATTGAGAATGTCTATTGGCACCGTTTTTCCAACTGTTTGCTCACCTCCTGTTTCTGTCATATTTTGTTAATTTCTCACAGTATCTCCAACTTTTCATTATTATTCTGTTTGTGGTGGTGCTCTGTGATCAGTTGCCTTTGATGTTTCAACTGCTACTCACTGGGGGCTCAGCTGATGGTCATTGTTTTCAGCAGATACTTTTAAGGAATGTATGTTGTTTCTTTAAGACATAATGCTGTTGCACACTTCATAGCTATCATACGGTATAAACAACTTTTATATGCACTGGGAGAACAAAACATTTCCCGGGACTGGCTTTATTGCAATATCTGCTTTATTTCAGTGATCTGGAGCCAAACTCGAAATACCTACGAGGTCTGTCTATCATGTTCCTGTTAGAAGGATATGCAAATTACATGCATTTATATCTACACAAATGCCCAGTTGAAAGGTAACTGGAGAATATAAGGTGTCAGTTATTTACGTAGCTGTGTATTTCAGTCAAATAACATGTGCATGGAGAGCTCATTTCTTTTCACTCTTTTTTTTTCATCCTTTCTCTTTTCCCTTCTTCACAGGTATTACTGTGCGTGTTCCTTGCCTTTCCATACTCTAAATAAATCACAGCTTTTATAAAAGCTTTCTGCCAGTGGAAAGTCAGGGAAAACTTGGTACATTTCTTGGCTTATAACGTTGAAAAAGGAGCTCAGGACCAGAGCTTATCCTATTTCTTAAGGCAACAAACAGTAGAGGGGAAGTTGGAAATGTGATCACACCTTACATTTTATCAATTAATAAAATTATTTTATTTATAATTTATGAGTAATATAGATCAAGAAGAACAAGAAAATAGCAGGATCTGTTGTAGAAATCTTCAGTTCAGTCACTCATTCATGTCTGACTCTGTGACCCCATGAACTACAGCACACCAGGCCTCCCTGTCCGTCACCAACTCCCGGAGTCCACCCAAACCCATGTCCATTGAGTTGGTGATGCCACTCAACCATCTCATCCTCTATCATCCCCTTCTCCTCTTACCTTCAATCTTTCCCAGCATCAGGGTCTTTTCAAATGAGTCAGTTCTTCACATCAGGTGGCCAAAGTATTGGAGTTTCAGCTTCAGCATCAGTTCTTCCAATGAACAACAAGGACTGATCTCCTTTAGGATGGACTAGCTGGATCTCCTTGCAGTCCAAGGGACTCTCAAGAGTCTTCTCCAACACCACAGTTCAAAAGCATCAATTCTTCAGTGTTCAGCTTTCTTCACAGTCCAACTCTCACATCCAACCATGACTACTGGAAAAGCCATAGCTTTGACTAGACGGACCTTTGTTGGCAAAGTACCATCTCTGATTTTTAATATACTGTCTAGGTTGGTCGTAACTTTTCTTCCAAGGAGCAAGTGTCTTTTAATTTCATGGCTGCAGTCACCATCTGCAGTGGTTTTGAAGATTATAGTATTCTGAATTTCAGATGCATGTTCATTCGATCCACATATGAAGCTCTAATTTGCCATAATATGACTCAGGGACTGCTTCCAGTAATGCTAAACAAAATTCACTTATGGTTTTAGTGCATTATAAAGCATTAATGATTGTCATAAAATAAAAAAGAGTCCAACTAGAAAAGAAGTAAAACTGTCACTCTTTGCAGATGACATGATACCATGCATTAAAAATCTAAAGATGTTGCCCAAAAACTACTAGAGCTCGTCAACAAATTTGATAAAGTTGCGGGATGCAAACTTAATACACAGGTATGCTGCTGCTGCTGCTAAGTCGCTTCAGTCGTGTCCGACTCTGTGCGACCCCATAGACGGCAGCCCACCAGGCTCCCCCGTCCCTGGGATTCTCCAGGCAAGAACATTGGAGTGGGTTGCCATTTCCTTCTCCAATGCAACAAAGTGAAAAGTAAAAGTGAAGTCGCTCAGTCGTGTCCGACTCTTCATGACCCCATGGACTGCAGCCTACCAGGCTCCTCCGTCCATGGGATTTTCCAAGCAAGAGTACTGGAGTGGGGTGCCATTGCCTTCTCTGAGGTATGGTGCATTTCTATACATTAACAACAAAAGATCAGAAAGAGAAATTAAGGGAATAGTCCCACATACCATCATATCAAAGAAAATACCTAAAAATAAACCTCCCTAAGGAGGCAAAAGACCTGTATTTTAAAACTATGACACTGATGAAGGACATTGAAGATGACGCAAATGGTTGGAAAGATAGACCATGTTCTTGTCTTGAAAGAATCAATACTGTAAAAATAACTGTATCGCCCGAGGCAATCTATAGATTCAGTGCCATCCCTATCAAATTACTGATGGCGTTTTTCACAGAGAACAAAATTTTTTAAATTTATATGGAAAAACAAAAGAGCCCGATTAGCCAAAGCAATCTTGAGAAAGAAAAATGAAGCTGGAGGAATCAGACCCCCTGATTTCTTGTGCAGTAGCTTTATAGTATGGTACTATATTCACACTATATATGTAGATGGTACTGGCAGAAAAATAGACTTATAGATCGGTGAACCAGGAGAGAAATCCCAGAGATAAACCCACACATCTACGGTCAATTAATCTATGACAGAAGAGGCGGTACATATACAAGTGGTGCTGGAAAGATGAATGTGAAAGAATGAAATTAGAATGTTATCTAGCAACACACAAAAATAAACTCAAAATGGATTAAAGACCTAAATGTGAAAGCAGGTACTATAAAATTCCTAGAGGAAAACATAGAACACACCTTGGCATAAAGCCTAGCATTATCTTTTTGGAATCATCTCCTAGAGTAATGAAAATAGAGCCAAAAATGAACTAATGGGACCTAATTAAACTCAGAAACTCTTGCACAGCAACGGAAACCATAAGCAAAAATCAGCCTACAGAATGGGAGAAGACATTTGCAAAGCATGTGGCCAAAAAGATTCATCTCCAAAATATACGAACAGCGCATTCAGCACAGTGTCAAAAAGCAAACAACCCAATCAAAAAATGGACAGAAGAACTAAATATACATTTCCCCCCCAAAGAAAGATGACCAGCAGGCACACGAAAAGAAGTTTAGACTATTGGAGAAAGGCAAATCAAAACCCTACAATGAGGCATCACCTCACACAGGTCAGAATGTCCATCACCGAAAAGTCTGCAAACAATAAATGCAGAAGAGGGTATGGAAAAAGGAGCCCTCCTGCACTGTTGGTGGGAATGTAAATTGGTACAGTCGCTAGAGAGGGCAGTATGGAGCTTCCTAAAAACAAAAAGAAAAAGAGAGCTAACATATGACCCTGCAATCCCACTCCTGGGCATATATTTGGAGGAAACCATAATTAGAAACGACGCGCCCCAGTGTTCATTGCAGCACTTGTTACAATAGCCACGACACAGAAGCAGTCTGAACGTCCAGAGAGTGAAGGCAGAAGGACAAGAGGCTGACAGAGGACGAGAAGACTGGATGCCATCACTGGTCCAATTGACACGGACCTGGGCAGATTCCAGGAGAGGGTAAGACACAGGGAAGCCTGGTGTGCTGTAGTCCTTGAAGCTGCAAAGAGCTGGACACGACTTGGCAACTGAAAAACAACAACAAAACATAAAATAGATGACCAGCAAGAACCTACTGTACAGCACAGGGAACTCTACTCAATATTTTTTAATACCTTATAATGGAAAATAATCTGAAAAAGAATATATGTACTGTACGTGTCTAACTGAATCACTTTGCTACGCATCTGAAACTAACGCAGCTTTGTAAATCAACTAGACTTCGATAAAAAAAAAAAATTAAGTTGTCTTATAGCAAAGACAATTTTGTCTGTAAAGTTGTAGTATGGAATATAAAATGAACTTTATGTATCATTATCTAAACAGAAGGCTTCCTTTTCTGATGGGAAGAAGATAGCACTGGATCATAAAGTAGCTGTGTTCTAGAACTATCTGACCGTCCAAAAACTGACCCGACTCCTGTGACTCCTCTTTCTGACCCAGAGAGGTTGACAGTAAGTCTGTTTTGTAAGGATTTGCTCAACGTGAACGTTTAAGGAAGGAAATCCTCTGCAAGAAAGAAAGGCCTTGTAGAAAAACAACATTTGTTACCTTATTGTGATACATCATGAAATCTCACCAACTGTATCATCAGTCTAGAATGTACTTATATTCTTTGTTATTGCTGCACACGCATTCATTTTATTCAACATAAAACAAATGGGGGAAGACAACTAGATTTTCTTTCCAGATGCTGTGAAAGCAGCAAGGTCAAATTTGAAGAAAGGCCATCCCTTTTAAAAAACAAAACAAAACAGAGAACTGAAAATTTATGACCTCTTGTTTGCTTATGAAACTTGTTTTTCACATGTTCCCCCTGGATTCTTTGACTGCTGATCCTCTGGAAGAGAAACGGGTAGATCGTAGGAACGATTCCACTCTCCTTCGTCTACTCAATATCTTTCCCTTCTCTTCTCTTAGATTTTTATTTTTTTATTTTCATTTTTATTTATTTTCCCACCTCTTTCCCTTCTCTTCTCTTAGATTTTTATTGATTTCTTTCTTTTTTGGGTTTCCGATTAACATAGCAATATTCTGGAATACCAAAAGTTACTGGCAGACGTGGAGACCGAGCAGCTCATTTTTCAAGGACTTTACAGTCTGTTCTCTGCCTTAACCCGCTCCAAGAGTTACTTCTCCTACGACTTCTCAATATTTTCATAATTAGCTGCCCAGAATTTTCATAATTTGTAAACACAGTAAAATGGCTGTCAGACATGCAGTCCGGTAAAAGTGGAGGGGGAAAAAAGACCGGCTTCCTTAAACCATTTACGTTTGACTTGGGGAGCGGGCTGGGCCCGTGCCCACAGCAGTTAAATGATCAGGCGCACGACTCAAAGTGATTTTTCTTGAGGTGTCACTGCCACACACAACCACTGTGTGTTCTTTCTTGGCTCGGGCCAGCCCTGCTGATCGCCCAGAACTCTGAAGGCTCTGCACCCCGGCCCCAGTCTCACGACCATTTTTCTCTGCCAAGGTGAAGGCGGCAGAAACCACACGTGTTTTTCTTTCTCCCTTCCCTCGGTGGAGCCGATCGCCTCCGGATGAACCATCTTCCACATGGGCGAGCGTTGGTATTTCACCTGGCACAATGGCCAGAGTGGATATGGCACGCAGAGCAACGCACAATGGAAAACAAGTCTTCATGGCAACGCTCGCCGAGGCTGCCAGACAGCAGTGCCTTCCCATGTTCGTGGTCCAAGCTGCTAGCTGGAAAACCGTCATTCTGGGCAAGAAAAGGTTGGGTAAAGCGAAGAGCAAAGAAGGGTGGAGAGAATCGTGGACACAGAAAGTGTGCTCTGGATAGAGTGAGGAGAACCCAAAGGAGCAAGATAGGAGGAATTCTGCAGGATCTAGCCTTCTAATGCAATTTGTTTTTTTACCAAATGCATTTTTTGTACTTTGGCCACCCTTTGCGAAGAGCTGACTCATTGGAAAAGACCCTGATGCTGGGAAAGATTGAGGGCAGGAGGAGAAGGGGACGACAGAGGATGAGATGGTTGGATGGCATCACTGACTCAATGGACATGAATTTGAGCAAGCTCTGAGAGTTGGTGATAGACAGGGAGGCCTGGCGTGTCACAGTCCATGGGGTCGCAAAGAGTCGGACGTGACTGAGTGAATGAATAACAACAATAACAACAGCAACAGTACTTCCTAATAAGAGGTCAACAGTATGGAATTTGAGTAAAAACTTTAACTTACACACTATATTTTCTCCTGAAGTTCTTTAAATCAGAATTCTGATTATGAGTTCAAGTTCAGTAATTTTTTTTTTTCTGACCTTGCATCTGTACTTCTAGCAAAGATCAGTTTACAAAATATTATGTTCAATGAATTTCATTAAAATTATATACATATTTAGGCAGAGAATTCCATGAGAGCTGCACATCAAAATAACCAGTGGTCATATCTGGGTGGTGGGATTATAGGAGATTTTAATTATCTACTTTTTAAATCCTTTTTTCTCATGTTTCGATAATTAACATAGCTTGCTATTTATTTTAAGCATATTTAAAATATTAATGGTAATATGTTTTAAAAAGCATAAAAATTCAAAATTAGTTAAGCTGAGTACTAGAACATGAGGGATTTAGTCACAGTTCCCAGCTTCTCAAGACTTGAGAGGAATCTGTGTCACTTGCTCCCACCCCCCATTGTCTGGGCCTGTTGCATAAAAACATGTGGGAGCTTGCTGCTGTTGCTAAGTTGCTTCAGTCATGTCCGACTCTGTGCGACCCCGTAGACGGCAGCCCACCGGGCTTCCCTGTCCCTGGGATCCTCCAGGCAAGAACACTGGAGTGGGTTGCCATTTCCTTCTCCAGTGCATGAAAGTGAAAAGTGAAAGGGAAGTTGCTCAGTCGTGTCTGACTCTGTGTGACCCCATGGACTGCAGCCCACCAGGCTCCTCTGTCCATGGGATTTTCCAGGCAGGAGTACTGGAGTGGGGTGCCGTTGCCTTCTCCCTGTGGGAGCTTAGATCTGAGTTATTCGGACTGGCTTCTCCCAATGTGGACAGTTCATTGTTCCTTACTTTATTGTAGGCTGTATCTTCCAGGCCTTCTATGTAAAATCTATCTGAGTTGCTTCTGTTCTAAGTTGGAAGAGCTATTTATGCTTTGGCCTGTTCAAGATGAAATACTAATTTTTAAAAAGTTAACCTTAAAAATGCATTCCAGTATACAGTAGGTGCAGACAAATATTGTTTGATGCCACTTACATGAGATGCCCAGAGCAGTCAGGAAGTGCACTGGTAGAGGCAGGGGTCTGGGAGCGGGGGTGGGGAGGGGGATGAAAGCTGGTGTTTAGTGGAGAAGGGTTTCAGTTTAGCAGGGTGAAGAATGCGGGCGACGAATGATGGTGAGAGCTGCCCTGTGTGCGTGTGCTCAGCGCCGGGGACTGGACAGTTGCTCACGGTTAGAACAGCATGTTCTATCTGACGTCAGTTTCACCACCAACAAATGTAAAATGTCCTAATTTTTTTCCTCCCTCAAAACTTTGAGCATTTCTACCCACTTGTCTTCCGTGGGGGAGTAAGAGCTCTCTGGCTTGTTGTCTCCCATACACCCAGCCTTAGATCCCCCATCTCCCCCCAACACATATCACACACCACACACACACACACACATCACACACACACATCACACATACATCAGACACACATCGCACACATACCACACACATCACACACACATCACACACACACACACCATACACACATCACACACACACCATACACACATCACACACACATCACACACACATATGCATCACACATACATCACACACACATATCACACACACATCACACACACATCACACACACACATCACACATACATCAGACACACATCGCACACATACCACACACATCACACACACATCACACACACACACACCATACACACATCACACACACACACACCATACACACATCACACACACATCACACACACATATGCATCACACATACATCACACACATATCACACACACATCACACATCACACACACACATCACACACACATCACACACACACATCACACATACATCAGACACACATCACATACACACATCACACACACATCACACACACACACACCATACACACATCACACACACACACACCATACACACATCACACACACATCACACACACATATGCATCACACATACATCACACACACATATCACACACACATCACACACATCACACACACACATCACACACACATCACACACACATCACACATACATCAGACACATCGCACATCACACACATCACACACACATCACACACACACACACCATACACACATCACACACACACACATACACACATCACACACACATCACACACACATATGCATCACACATACATCACACACACCACACACACATATCACACACACATCACACACATCACACACACATCACACACACACACACCATACACACATCACACACACATCACACACATATATCACATACCACACAGACATCACACACGTCACACACACACATCACACACACACACATCACGCATACACACATCACACACACATCACACATCACACACATATCACGCACCACACAGACATCACACACGTCACACACACACATCACACACACGTATCACACACATCACACACTCATATCACACACACACTGGATAGCAGCTTTAGAGCTTTTCTCTTTGAAGGAGGGGGCTGGTTGACAAATGTGTAGTGACATGCATCTGCTGTTACGCCTCATGAGAGGCGTTTTGCTGCCCTGAAAATCCTCTGTGTCCCCCCGTTTCTCACCCCCTCTCCTCTAACCTGAGGATTTTTTTTCAAATTGTGGATCTGGGTTGCTTCTTCTGCAGAAATGTGATGATCCTCTCCTAGGAACATCGTGGCCCACACACCTGGACATCTGCGTGGCTGCTTTATTGAAGGACTCTGCTGAATCTTAACCAAAGACTGGAAATCCCTAGACCGTATACTAAGGCACTGTTAGATGGCTTCCTGACGCAACCCTTGATTCCTCTTGTAGACAAGGGTCCCTGAATTCTCCTCTGTAGAGTGGAATATCTGGAATAACTTAATAAATAGTTGCTTCCTTTTCACCAAAAGAATTTCCTCCCAACTCCTTACTTTCCCTTTAATTGAAATCATTGTGTTTTTTTAGAATTTAAGACTTTAATTCTTACAATTTTCCTCATAGACTTACATCACTGATACATCAGCAACCTCTAGAGTTAAGGAAAACTGGGAAGTGAAGACGTGTCCAAAAATCTTCTCATGGGGTAAGGTGTAAGAGGTGGTATACGGACTACGGGGGTCAGCACAGGCCGTTCGTGGGGAGCATCCTGTTGAGCACACGGTTGACCCCTCTCCAGGCAGAAGGAGGAGGACCAGACCTGGGTCCTCTTGAGGTAGCAAGATCATTAATTTGCTGATATCGTAAATTCAGTTTCCTCTATCCCTATACACATTCTGCACTCCAGTCTTGGCTTATGGTTCAGAAAAATCTTGATCTCTGCTTGTGGCTCAGGAAGTCACTCCTCTGAGCCATGTTACAGCAGAAGCTCAGGACCAGTGGAGGACATTATGGCTAGCATCAGGACATGGCCACGGAGAGGTCAGAACGCAGAGGAGTAGCCCTGGGAACAAGCCTTGTATCTGCTGACTAAGACTTTCAACCAGATAAAGTTGGTGACATCTCAGCTGACGTCCTTATGGTAGAGATGATCTGAAATCAGTGCTGGTGCCTTAATGACTTGGCATCCTTAATAGCTTCTCACCATGGCCCAGGTCAGTGGTTCTCAAACTGTAAGAAGAATCTGGAGGGCTTGTGAAGACAGATTGTTGGGACCTATACCCAGCTTCTGACTCTGCAGGTCTGGGGAGGAGCTGAGAATTTGAATTACTAGTAAGTTTCAGATGCTGACAATACTGTTGGTTTGGGGACCTCACATCGAGTGTCTGATTCTTGCTGTAGATCAACTTGCCTGTAGTGGTGGGGACTCAAGACATCTCTACGACCTCTGCCCTCTGTGCTTCATCTTCTTTTCCTCTTTTCTGTTCAGATACCTCTTCTTAGATCATGTTGTCTTACACATTAAAGTTTTCTTCCTTCATGGGCTTGGCTATTTTCAGTAAAAGTTTAGTCACTTAATACCATCCTCCACAGTCATGCCAGAATGTTTTGTCTAATGTGATCATTTCCCTAATCAAAGATTTTCACAGATGTCCCAGCTGCTCAAATATATTTAAGGACACGCCCCCACCACCACCGCCTGTCTCTTCACTGCCTGTTTGGCTTCATCAGCGAGGATGCTTTTGTTCACAAGTAACTGAATTAGTCAGTTCTTGGTGCCTGATACTCCATCCCAAATCTCCGTGTCTTACAGCACTGGACATGTGTTATTGCTCACGCGTCTGTGGGTCGGATGGGCAGACTTTCTGGGCTTGGCCAGGCTCACTCATGTGTCTGTGGTCAGCTGGCGGTTGAGGAGGCATGTCTGATCTTGATCCTGGTCTTGGCTGACTCTCATGTTTGGGTGTCGGCTAGTCGTCAGCCAGACCAGGATGACCTTAACTGAAGTGACCAGGCTCTCTTCCACGTGGTCTGTCATTCTTTGGGGGCTGGCCCAGGCTGGTAGTCACGGCGGTGGAAGAATTCCAAGCGGAAGCTGAGACACTCAAGGTCCCATGTGGTCTGGGCTGAGAACCGGCATCCCGTCCCTTCTGTCACTTTCAACTGAGTAAAGCCGTCCTCACAGAGTGGGAAAACTGCCAGCTGAAGAACATGGATCCAGGGATGCCAGTAACTGAGGCTGCAAATGCAGTCAGCCTGCCACACACAAAATCCAAATTCCATGAACCTTTCACTGATTAAGTACCTCTCACGATGGGAAAGCCAGGATTCAGGTAGAGCATAGAGCTCTCGGCACTGGTCAGTGATGACATCAGCGACCCAGATACGTTTCCTCTTTCCTCTCAGCCATTCTCAGTCTACTGGCTCTTTCTCAGGCCAGCTCATTTTGAGGTCTCAAACAGTTATCAGCACTAATTGAAGAAAAATGCCTCATTGTTCACATTTGGTAGGTTCTTCTACCCAGGAGTCCTGAAAAATTCTCTCCTGCTGTGCTGGCTCGGACTGGCTTCTGTCTCCCCATCTCTAAACTCTCATTTCTTTTGGGAAGCGAATAAGAAACTTCCAGACCAGAAGTAGCTTAAACAACTCAGGCCATTCATCCCTTGTTTAGAAAAAAGTGTAGGGTCCTCTCGTATATGAAGAAGATTGGAGTCACGGTGGGCCTGAGATAGGTCCGCCGGGTTCGCAGTCTCATCAAGAGGTCAGACTCCTCCGGTTTCCTCTGTTGCCCAAAGTGCTAATGTTGTTCACCTCTCATGCTCTGAACCTCGTGACCTCGCTACTCAGCACCCAAGTATTAGGGGAAAGGATCCGGGAAGAGAGTGAGCATTGTGGTTTCTCTGTTTGCAGTAGGTGGAGAGTTCGTCTCAGCAGACCCCGAGCAGACTTGCCCTGTCTTGCCACACGGCCACTCCTGGCTGCAAGGGGTGCTGGGAAGATGAACCCGCATCTGTTGTCTACTCATGGGAGGACAACGGTTTCAGTGTTAAGGAAGGGACAGAACAGAGCTGTTGTGTATGCAAAACCTGTGCCTCTCACAACTTTCAACAAAGGTCTACATTGCCCTCATCGTCACTGATGTACTTGAATTAACGAGGCAGTTGAAGGCATGGCTATTTAGTATTCTTTTACCAGAGGACAATGAGATATTTCTGAAAAGCAGAAAAAAAATCTGTGCATCCAGACTTTACTGGTATATTAAGACATAGATTTTGTCAGGAGGAAAATTTCAGATCACAACGCATAACCAAGCCACCCATTTATCCTCTGTGAAGTCAGGTGTTCAGTGTGAAGTTTGCCTTAGTTACTGTCCTCTTGCAGATAAGCCTTCCAGTCACAGAACTTGTGTTAGAAGCTCATTCTAAGATCAGTGCTACATATGTGCTACGCTAAGTCACTTTAGTCATGTCCGACTCTTTGCGACCCTATGCACTGTAGTCGGCCAGGCTCCTCTGTCTATGGAATTCTCCAGGCAAGAATACTGGAGTGGGATGCCATGTTCTTCTCCAAGGAATCTTCCTGACCCAGGGATCGAACCTGCACCTCTTGAGTCTCCTGTATTGGCAGGCAGATTCCTTACCATGCCACCACCCGGGAAGCCTCAGAAAGAATCATTAATTTGCTTTGATACTACAAGAGGAGTTGCTGATTGAATATATTATCCTCTCCAAGTTTTCCATTGCACGTAATTAGGCTCATACTGAACTCGAAGGACCAGCTAGTTATAGGAACAATCCAGGGGCACAGATGTCTTCAAATCACTTAGTGTACACACAGTATGATAAACCACAAGATGGAATTTGTGGCAAGGACTTCTTTATGTTTCAGTGATTTCCAGCTAAAGAGTGATTTCAACAAATAGATTCAGCTCCTCCTAAACAGCGATCTGTCTTACTTTCTGATTGCACCAGGCGCCTTTAAAAGGCACAGGTAAGGGAAAACATGAAACCCATCCAGCTGAAGGCCTGTTAGCAGACATTTTGTCTTGCTTGTTTTCCTCTAATGGGGTATAAACGATGGGTTCTGAGTCACCCAGGACCATCCACTGTCCTAAGCTCAGCTATCAATGCTGGCGTGGAGGAATGAGAGGCATGTGCCGTGGAAGGGGGGTGGCTGGTCAGAGGGGCCCAGAGATGGAGGGTACCTGAGGGTCAGCCCATGCTTTTCTCTCCTTAGCTAAGCTGGAGCTTCCTTTCTGAGAGGGCTGATTTCAGCCTCTTCAGTTCGGAGCTTAGCTGAACAATGAGAATGATTAGTTCATTTCCCAGTTGGAGGTTATTGTTGCAGGAATGGTTTTAATATACCCAGGGTTTTGGCTTCAATTTTTGCCTTAAACTCCCAGCAAGTCTTGAACTGTTTATTGACTATGTTGAGAAACAGAACCCAGAGATGAAGCTAATAATTGGCATGGGTCCCAATCCTTGTGTCATTATGGTCATTAATTAGGGTAAGGGCTATGTGTGGAAAGGTTGTTGATTTGAATCACTTGTTTCCAGATCTTTCCTTCAGGGCTGGGGTCATAATTAGGGTCTCTATTTTTTTTTTTTCTGGAAGTAAACATGGAGATTACTTTAAGAAGCATACTTAGTAGATAATTTATTTCATTGGCAAATTAGCCAAAGGAGAATAAATCATCTTTTCCTAATCACTGTTTTCAACCCCATGCCTCATTGTATCAATCAGTGGAGTGCTTAGTATAAAGGAAACTTTATGAAAAATTCCCAGTGCAGTGAATGACTACACCAAGTATTCCATTCACCTTCTTCCTATGTAAGTAGAGGCTAATGTCACAGTTCATGTGGAGGATGGATTTGGTTCCTTAGAGAAGGAGCAATTTCCCAACATCCTGCAAAAGAGCTTGACTCATTCACAGGAGACGGGGAGAGCCTGCCACTGTGACCCCTCAGGAGCCTGCATCTTATTGACACATTTTTATTTTAATTTTTTATAGGCTTCATACTTCTTTATCTTATTACTTTTTAAAAATGCAACGAAATGGATATATTTTGATAATAATTCCCGAAGCATAGCGCCACCTTACTGGACACCTTACTTTACCTTATGTTGTCCAAATTCTTCATGTTTATTTTCTTCTTAAGACAAGTTTTGAAATCTACACAAACTTCCACAGATTTTTATTAATTTCTTTCAAGTTATGTGAAGTTCCAGGTTTTCCCAGTTGAGATTTCTAGTACGTCTGGCCAGAGCGTCCGCTCGTGAACGTTGCCTGGTGTGTCTGTTTTCCCCTCTAGCTGTGCCTGTGGCGACGTGTGGATGGGATATCATTCTGTTCTAACCCGATGGCTTATTCCGAATGTGCCAATCTGTATTTCTCTTGAGTTTAATGACTTTTTAGGTTAAACAGCCCAACGGAAAGGAATTTCAGTAGATGCCAAAATGTAAAACAATGCAGTATTGCCGAAAACATGCGTAATTGAAGTTGTAAGAGAGACGGAGAGTTACTCGCTCAGCCGCGGCCAGCTCCTTGCCACCCCGTGGACTGTAGCCCACCAGGCTCCTCTGTCCATGGAATTCTCCAGCAAGAATAACTGGAGTGGGTTGCCATTTGCTTCTCCACGGGATCTTCCCAACCCAAGGACTGAACCCAGGTCTCCTGCATTGCAGGCAGATTCTCTACTGTCTGAGCCATCAGGGTAAGAACATTTGACATTGTAAAGATCTTTAGTTTTGAGCTGGGCTCCATTTTTTTTTTTTTTTTTTTGGTCTCCTGCAGCATCTTTGGGGATTCTGTTTATTCATTTTGTATCTCAATGAAACAATGACGGAGCACGAAGTCTTTGTTCAGAGTCCTTATAGACAATGGCCTGCATGTTACCCTTTGTAAGACATCTACACGGAAACCTCAGGAGCTTTTCTAATTGAAAATACGAGTGAGTGGTAGGGCGCGGCGGTGGTGTCTAATCTGTACTAATGACAGTGAAGTCTGTGGGTGTGATGCATGGCAGGATGCCACCGGGCATCCATCTTCAGCTCTTTCCAGTGCCAGGGCTGCTCACCACACCCTGCCTTGGTTTTGGAAACTCTTCACAGGATAGGGTACTCTCAGGCCAAAGCCTAAACAAGTCTCCTTCTCTGAAGAGGAGAAAAAATACACTTCAAACCAAATCTGATTTTGTTTCTATACCCAATTTCTAGAGTCTGGCTTATTGGTCTATAAAACAGGGAGTTTAGATTCTAACATGAGGGCCATTTCCTTCGTAGGTGGGACTGGTCAGAGGTTAGCATGAGAAGACTGCTGAGACCTGCCCGCCAGGACATCCAGGGCACCTCACTTGAGAGCCCTGCCTTGGGAAGTCCTTCTCCATCTGTATTAGCATCATAGCATCTTTCCATCTGCATTTATGATGTGATTCACTTCTGAGCAGCTCGATTCTATCCATGGAGTTTTCCTGCTACTTAGTGAATCTTCCTTGTTACCATTTTATTGATTCCCCCCACCACCAGGAGATAGCTGTACTAAATTGCATGATAATAAGATGACTATTTAGTGTTAGCTCAGGGCCTCTAATGAAGCAGGCGTCAAGATGGAACTAGGCCTGGAGGGATTTATTGGTTGACCTTCCTGTGAAGGACACAGGGCAGTGGGGGCAGGGGTAAGAGGGAAGGCCATTCAGACATTTGCAGGTCTTACAACTGGGAAAAGGCTGCTCCTTCTGATGTGCAAGCTCTGTCTGAGGCCTGTGGGCCCCCTGGTGACCCAGCAGGGGTCTCACCCCTCCTGCACCGCCCTTCCTCTGCCCTGCACACCGGCACGCTCCCCCTGCCTCCAGAGCTCCGCCCTGGTGTCCTTGCTGCCAGGACCCCCCTTTCCTCACTCTGCCCAGTGAGGTCTCCTGATTTTGTATCTTAAACACCACGAGCCACCCTGCTTCATTTGGGATGCTGATAATCCGATGCAGAGCCAGACCTTGACTTTCGTGATTAGCTCAGGAGGCTCCACCACTTATAGGGAGACGTCCACCAGCAGCTACCTCCACTAAGCAGAGATATTGTTTGCTTTGGGGGGAAAGGCTGAGAGAACAGTAGCAGGATTAGAGAAACACTTACACCTTGGGTCTCTTCTGTCAACAGGCTTGTCACTTGGCCCCTCTGTAAATGCAAACTGTCCTGCAGACTGGCCCAGTGTTAGGTGATGAGGAGACACCCATGTTTGGAGGAACGCCTGAATAAAATGGATCATTTACAGTGTGGTCGTATGTTTAAGTTTTTGTTGTTGTTCAGTCGCTAAGTCGTGTCCAACTCTTTGAGATCCCAAGGCCTGCAGCATGCCAGGCCTTCCCGTCTCTCACTATCTCCTGGGAATTTGCTCAAGTTCATGTCCATTGAGTTGGTGGTGCTATCAAACTGTCTTATCCTCTGCCATTCTCTTCTCCTTTTGGCTTCAGTCTTTCCCAGGATCAGGGTCTTCTCAGTGAGTTGGCTCTTCGCATCAGGTGGCTAAAGTATTGGAGCTTCCGCTTCAGCATCAGTCCTTCCAGTGAGTATTCAGGATTGATTTCCTTTAGGATTGACTGGTTTAATTTTTTAGTTATAGATAAATGTGTATCCAGACTGCTTTCAGACTGCTGATATAATTTAATGCCTAGAGTATAGAAGATTCTCAACACATGATCTTGAGTTGAACATGTAAATACCAGAAACACAGGGTTTCTATGCAGATAACTATATTGCAGTTTTGTGGTGCCCTGTCAATCACAAACAGTGAGTAAAACTTATTTGTGTGTCCTGTTTTAAAGACTTAGAACTTACGACTATTTGACGACTGTTCACGTGTTGGTAAGTGAAGTGGTAGGCATGGGACATTGATACTCCCTGCTTCATTGTCTCTCTTGTTTTTAAATTAATATTCTTGCCTATAAAAAAGGAGGAAGGTTGAAAGAAAGGATTTTGAATGACTGAATTCCTAAGTTTATGGTCAGGATTTCTAGGTTTTGAATGAGATTACGAGAGTGAGAAAAATATGGCTTTTGCACATTACCCTGGGAAAGAAGGGTGCAGGCTGTCTGCAAGGGGATGTGGCTGGTGGGTTTACTTGTCCTTGTTCATACGAATCAAGTCTGTGCATGCAGGTTCATAAGCACCAGTGTTCAGAGAGGTTATTGCCAATGGTGCACAGGGAAATCTCTCTAAAAAGAAAAACAAAATTACTGATTTTGATGGTGTAAATGCTTGCACCATCACCCATTTCGGGCTAGCAGTGGCATAAATATCCATCTGAGTAAAATTCATAAGCATTTATTTTTTAAGTAAGTGTATTTCTTTATTTATGGGTGTGCTGGGTCTTCACTGCTGCACGAGGGCTTTCTTTAGAGGCAGCAAGTGGGGCTTCTCACTGCGCTGGCTTCTCGTGCTGTAGACCACGGGCTCGACTTGCTGGCTTCAAGGCACGTGGGATGGCTCCAGATCAAGGATTGAACCAGCATCCCCTGCGTTCACAGGCAGATTCCTATCCATGGAGCCAACAGGGAAGCCCCACGAGGATTTAGTAATCCGCTCTTCAAGCTGATAGATGCTGACTCAGCAGAACACTGTTTTTGTTTGTTTGTTTGTTTGTTTTCTTCGCCTACCTAAGAAAATGTTCTCCGTGTCTTAGCACACTTTCCCTGAAAGGTGTCTGTTCCATGCTGTGTCAGACTGACCTGCCTTTAATCAGTACTTTTAAGGAAACACATAGAAAACTCTGAGCATTGTTAAATGGTGAAAACATCGTTTATGTCAAAGAAGGGTAAACCATAGCTTGTCTGTCTAATCTGGCACATGGTCTATTTTTGTATGGGCCATTAGCTTAGAATGATTTTCACATTTTTTAAAGGGTTGTTAAAAAAAAAAAAGAAGGGGAGGGGAAACAATGGAGACAGTGGAGACCTTCTGGGGCTCACAAAGCCGTATCATCTGGCACTTCAGAGGACGAGTAGACTGACCGTGATCTATTTTATCATCACGTGAATTGAGAAACACAGAGTATTTCAGTCATCTGTAAGAGCCATGCAGTTGTTAAGTAGAAATTCAAAGATAGTATCGTTTATGTGAAAACAAGAGAGATAGAAACACAAGCATAATTAGTTTCCCAACACAAATAACCCAAGAAGTTAACCCAAGTTAAATCATGTATTTTGCTTAGAAATGCTTGCCATATAACCCCTAAGAGTACAAAAGTTTAAATATTGGCAGAAGGTACAGAGCAGGTGGAATCTTCCTTCAGAGTAGTTTCTAACAAAGTTAATCACAACTCTTGTCATGAGTGAGTGAGAGTGTTAGTGGCCCAGTTCTGTCTGACTCTTTGTGACCCCATGGGCTGTAGCCCACCAGGCTCCTCTTGTCCATGGAATTCTCCAGGCAAGAACAGTGGAGTGTGTTGCCATTTCCTTCTTCAGGGGATCTTCCCTACCCCCGCATTGCAGGCAGATTCTTTACTATCTGAGCCACCAGAGAAGGTGAGTCAGCAAATCCATGCCTAGATATCTTCCCAAGAGAAATGAAGGCATATTACAGAAAGAGTTTTGTAGAAGAATGTTTATAACAGCTTAATTCATGGCAGCCCCTGTTAGAATCAACCCAAATGCATGTCAACATGTGAATGAGTAGACAAGCTGTGGATATTCAAACAAGGGAATATTATCCAGCAGTGAAAAGGCTGAGTCATTGTTTCATGCAGCGACATGGATGGATTTCCAAAGTTATCCTGAGCCAAAGAAGCCAGATTCAGCAGACTGCATTCTTATGATTGCGTTTTCCGTAAAGGACAAAATAGTGAATGTTTTAGCCTCAGTTACAGGTACTTAGTTCTCCCATTTAGCACAGAAGCAGCCGTGGGCAGTAGGTAAACAATGAGCATGCCAGAGTTACAATAAAACTTTATTTTTGGACACTAAAATTTTAATTCAAAAACATTTCATTTATAAAGAAATATTATTTTTGTTTTTGCCCGTTCCAACCATTTAACCAGGGCAAAAAACAAAACCTTTTTAGCTTGTGGGTGGGCCTTACAAAGAGTGGGCTAGATTTGTCCCATGAGTCACAGTCTGCGAACACTTTGTTGTAGACCAGATTATACTGAAATAAGTGTCAGAGAGGAGATGATAAGTAGTTGTTTGGGGCCAGGGACAGGACAGCGTTGATTACCGAGGGCAGAGATGCAATTCTAGGGTGACAGGGATATTTGATCTCTTGATCAGAGTGGTGGTTATATACAAGTACATGTGCATTACAACTCACCAGCTATGCACTTACCATGGGACATTTTATTAAATGTAAATTATACCTCAAAAGTGTTGATTTTCAAAATAAGTGAAGAGAAAGAGAAATAAACTACAGCCCAAGATATATTTATTTTACCCTTATCCTTCTAAAACACTTTCATTGACTTGATTGAAGGCTATTCATGTCATATTGAGCCTAACTTACAAGGTAAGGGAATCTCTCAGGTAACTAGAGATCGGCCAGTTTTTACTAAGTAAGATTTTGGGGTAGGAAGACTTGAAGGCAACGGAAAGAATTCACTCTGAACTCATCAGTTGAATCTATTGTTCCATGGTCCAAATTTATAACCTTTTAAAAATTAATTTGCTTCAGAGTTGCTTATATCATTAATGTTAAAATATATTGTGCAGTCGTGGGGATGTGCTAAGAAATTCGTTGCTGTTCAGTAGCTAAGTCATGTCCACCCCTTTGCGACCCCATGGACTGCAGCACACCAGGCTCCTCTGTCTTCCACTGTCTCCCAGAGTTTATTCGAATTCATGTCCACTGAGTCAGTGATTAGCTATCTAATCATCTCATTCTCTGCTGCCTCCTTCTTCTTTTGCCTTCAATCTTTACTGAGTGTGCAAAAATGTTTGTAGAATGAATTAATCCAAAATTGATTTCTAGATGTTTTGGGCTTAATTCCTCAGCTACTTTTCCCCCTAGAATTTTAAAATTAAACTTTATTGAGGTACAGTTCATGTGATGTAAGATTAACCATTTTTAGAAGGTGATTTTTATTTCTTTTATTCTTGGCTGGGCTGCACGCTTGTGGCTGTGCAGGCTTCTCTCTAGTTGCGCCGGGCAGGGCTGCTCTCTTGCGTGCAGCTTCTCACTGCTGTGGCTTCTCCTGCCGCAGAGCACAGGCCCAGCAGCTGTGGTGCACGGGCTTTCAGGCTTCGTTGTCTTGCAGCATGTGGGATCTTCCTGGACCAAGGATTGAACCCATGTTCCCTTCACTGACAGGAGAATTCTTTACTCCTGTATATACAGCAGGCTTCCATACACAGTGTTGTGCATTAGTTCTTCTTCTGTAACTTCAGAAACAAAAAAAAAGTTTAATTTTTTTGCACCATTTCTGTGTCTCAAAACCCTGGAAAAACCACAGACTCAGCCAGAAAGGAGCTTGGTCTTAACTGCTGCCTTATCTTGAACTGTGTAGAAGCTCTCTAGACAACTGAGACCTCCAAGTGTGGGTACCACCGACACACTCTTCTCGCCATCGAACAAGGAACAGATTTGCAAGTCAGGACAATCTTTTTCAAGAGCAGGCATCTGCCGGTTATGCAAGCCACACTGCTGGTGTTCGTGCAGTT
Organism: Bos mutus; assembly: GCF_027580195.1. NCBI lineage: Eukaryota > Metazoa > Chordata > Mammalia > Artiodactyla > Bovidae > Bos > Bos mutus. The sequence continues at coordinate 4,034,686 of NC_091635.1, read as the reverse complement.
GCTCTTACCCTCCTTGAGCATGTCATTCCACTTTGATCACTCACAGTGTGTGCTGACTTTTCGGGAAATGAGTGAGAGTGTTTCATTCAGCCCTAAGCATGTCCAGGACTGGACTACACCTCTTAGAGCTCTCTTCACCATCCTTAAATAGAGACAGGGAGATTGTGATCTGAAAGTGGCCACATGCCGTCAGGTGCTGTGGAAGTGGGGAATTGTAGACACCTGGGCTGTTCGATGACTCATGGGCTGGTTTTATGGCCACGATTGACGCCAGATGCAAGTTGCTCGGGCAGGCTGGAGCGCTTCCCCAGGTGAGAGTTTATAATGGTGTTCCGATAACGAGCAAGCCATGGGGCAAATCAGCGCCAGGCTCTGAATGTTCACCAGATTCTTATCAGCAGTCCACATCTGTTTATTTCCTCCGCCTTGTGACAGCTTGTCAAGTTCCCAGATGCGTGTACAGCAAAGATGCAGGAAAAGAAAGCTGTGCAGCATTCCTCTCTTATCAGCAGTCCGTGCCATCGTTTCTTCACACTTGCTGTTTGTATTTGTGTAAGCCTGCTTTGTTATTATTTTTATATATATATATTTTATAACCTACTGAGGAAGAAAAGAAAAAAATAAGAACAAAAGAAAAGGTCTTTTATGCTATCAGCTCAGTCTTCCTCCCTGACTATGCACCTGTTCCTTTCAAGTTCCTTTCAGGAATGACTAAGAAAATGCTTTTATTATATTGTGACCTTCAGTCTCCATTCCTCCTTGTGAAGCAGTGGCGTTAAATAGTGCGGCTCCACGGATTGCAGGCACTGTCGGTACAGTTAAAACGCACATCTGGGACAAGGGCTGTTTTATGATGGAAGTAACGCTCCAAGACAGCAAGAGTTAAAATGTTTTAAATATCCAGAAAAGATATTTTGTAGAATGATTACAATTCATCAAGAAAAGCTCATATCAATATGACATCTGCTAAACAATGTTTCCTGGTGTCCTTCTGTTCCAGTTTTAAAACTCAGATATCCAGTTCAAAGAAAAATTGTTAGGTACCTAAGAAGATGAGTGGTCCAATTTCATTTTTACAGTGTAACTCAGCAGCTGTGCTCCATTGAAGACAAGTTGCACATTCTGATAATTCACTTTAATTAACTACTCCTTTCTGATAATGGGTCCTTTTGGTGTAATCCACCAAGGAAATCTTTGAAGTTGGCTCAAGTTACCGGCAGACATCATGATACCACGTTTCGATGCTTCTTAGAAGTTTCTCTCCCCGGAGACCCTCAGATAGTTATCTTTCCATTATCCTTGTCCTTACTGTCCTCTTTGACATTTTCCTGGAAAACTTTTAATTTCAGATGGTTTTCTCTGTTTGCCTGATGTTTTCTTTTGCTACTCATGACATCATTTTATGAAACGACACCAGAATGAGAACAGTAAATGAGCTTTACACACGATATAGCGTTTCAAGCTGAGATAGGAGTGACTTTTTTATATTCCATCAGTTCTGGCATATCCACATGACTTTCCTTCATACAAATAATAAAAAATATACACAGCTAGAGGAAAGATTAATTTTACTGAACTGCTCTTTGCCTGCTGTTTCAGCTCCAACTCTGTTTGATCTGAAGTGAGATGATTCAGGGAATTTTTTCTAAAAAATCAGTAAAGCTCTGGAAAGTCAAAATAGTTCTAAGATGGTGCAATGTTCTAATTGGGCTTGACTTTAGGCCTCCTGATGGGATGGCCATTTATTTTTTTCAAGGCTTTGGTTGTTGTTTCAGAGTGAATTTTTTCAGCAATGCCACCCACTTTCAGTCCTTTTTAACATGCTAAGTTATGGATGCTAACCATGGAAGCCACAGGCTCTAATAATATTTAATTGTTATCCCCTTGTGTTGTAATTCTATCCCCACGAGGGAGTGGAGGAGCAGTAACTGTTATCACCGAGTGTAACATTTCATAACATCTCTGAGCAGACAGAAATAACCTTCTTCAAAAGCATACAGGGACACTTTGATGTAGCCACATATTGGTCTCTGGAAATCACTCATCACAGCGAGGACGGTTAATGACTCTCCCTAGACATTTGTTTCTTCCTGTTTCTGTCATTCCTTAAATACCTACCTTTTGTCACCAGTATTCAGTCCTTGTTCTGTGGAGCTGAATGCCTGCACTAGAGGCCCCAAAGAGAGCAGAATCACATAAAATCTGACAGCTCTGTAATGGCTGGACCGACTGCTAGTATTCATGAAGTGCTGTGCATTCATGATTCTATTTGTTGGAGTTATTTAAACACCACAAGGAAAGGAACTCATCCAATAAAAGAAACACAGTATCAGCACAATCTGATATAAAAACGAAGGTTCAGTATGAATGTGTGTAGTTGGTAGATGTTTCTGTAGTTCGTTTCTGGGAAGAGAAAGCATCAGTCTTACCGATGTGTAAGCTTCACAAATGAAGCCAGGTTTGAGTGTACTCTTTGGTAAGCTTTGAGAAATTGTTCTTTCTAATCACTTCCACAACCAAAATATAGAACCACCCTGTTGCCCTCAAAGGTTATGTCCCTTTACAGCCAGTTCCTCTCCTCTCTGGCCACAGACAGACATGGATTAGATTTGCCTTTCCTGAAGTTCCATGTAATTGAAATCTCAGAGCATGTACTATTTTGTGTTAAGTGTTTACTACTCAGATTGTATTTTCAAGATTCACCCACGCTGTCTGTTCCTCTTAAATTCTGATTAATATTTCTCTAGCAAGGAGACACAAGAAAGCCTTCCTCACTGATCTATGCAAAGAAATAGAGGGAAACAATAGAATGGGAAAGACTAGAGATCTCTTCAAGAAACTTAGAGATACCAAGAAAATATTTCATGCAAAGATGGGCACAATAAAGGACAGAAATGGTATGGAACTAAAAGAAGCAGAAGATATTAAGAAGAGGTGGCAAGAATACACAGAAGAGCTGTACAAAAAAGATCTTCATGACCCAGATAACCACAATGGTGTGATCACTCAGCTAAAGCCAGACATCCTGGAATGCGAAGTCAAGTGTATGAACAGAGCTAGTGGAGGTGATGGAATTCCAGTTGAGTCATGCCAAATCCAAACAGATGATGCTGTTAAAGTGCTGCACTGAATATGACAGCAAATTTGGAAAACTCAGCAGTGGCCACAGGACTGGGAAAGGTCAGTTTTCATTCCAGTCCCAAAGAAAGGCAATGCCAAAGAATGCTCAAACTACCACACAATTGCACTCATCTCACATGCTAGCAAAGTACACTCAAAATTCTCCAAGTCAGGCTTCAACAGTATGTGAACTGTGAGCTTCCAGATGTTCAAGCTGGATTTAGAAAAGGCAGAGGAACAAGAGATCAAATTGCCAACATCCACTGAATCATCGAAAAAGCAAGAGAGTTCCAGAAAAACATCTACTTCTGCCTTACCAACTACTCCAAAGCCTTTGACTGTATGGATCACAACAAACTGTGGAAAATTCTTAAAGAGATGGGAATTCTAGACCACTTGACCTGCCTCCTGAGAAATCTGTATGCAGGCCAGGAATCAACAGATAGAACTGGACATGGAACAACAGGCTGGTTCCAAATTGGGAAAGGAGAATGTCAAGGCTGTATATTGTCTCCCTGCTTATTTTACTTATATGCAGAGTATATCATGAGAAATGCTGGGCCTGATGAAGCACAAGCTGGAATCAAGATTGCCAGAAGAGATATCAAAAACCTCAGATATGCAGATGACACCACCCTTATGGCAGAAAGTGAAGAAACACTAAAGAGCCTCTTGATGAAAGTGAAAGAGGAGGGTGAAAAAGTTGGCTTAAAACTCAACATTCAGAAAACGAAGATCATGGCATCTGGTCCCATTACTCCATGGGAAATAGATGAGGAAATAACGGAAACAGTGAGAGACTTTATTTTTTGGGCTCTAAAGTCACTGCAGATGGTGAGTGCAGCCATGAAATTAAAAGATGCTTGCTCCTTGGAAGAAAAGCTATGACCAACCTAGACAGCATTTTAAAAAGCAGAGACATCACTTTGCCAAAAAAGGTTCGTCTAGTCAAAGCTATGGTTTTTCCAGTAGTCATGTATGAATGTGAGAGTTGGACTATAAAGAAAGTTGAATGCCAAAAAATTGATGCTTTTGAACTGTGGTGTTGGAGAAGACTCTTGAGATTCCCTTGGACTGCAAGGAGATCCAACCAGTCCATCCTAAAGATATCAGTCCTGAATATTCATTGGAAGGTCTGATGCTGAAACTTCAGTACTTTGGCCACCTGATGGGAAGAACTGACTCATTTGAAAAGACCCTGATACTGGGAAAGATTGAAGGCAGGAGGAGAAGGGGACAACAGAGAATGAGATGGTTGGAGGGCATCACCGACTCAATGGACATGAGTTTGAGTAAGCTCTGGGAGTTGGTGTTGGACAGGGAAGCAAGCTTGGCATGCTGCAGTCCATGGGGTCACAAAGAGTATGTATGAGTCCTTTTGTAGATACACTTGTTTAGGCTGAATTCCTAGTCATAGATGGGAAATATATGTTTAGCCTATAAGTAAACAACAAGCTATTTTCCAAGTAGTTGTACCACTTTGCACTCCCATCAGCAGTGTGTGAGACTAGAAGTCATTCTGATGCTTGCCAACTCTTGATGTTGAGATTCTGTTTAATTTTAGCCATTCTGTATGTTTTTGTTGTTCAGTCACTAAGTCATGTCCAGCTCCTTGTGATCCCATGGACTGCAGCATGCCAGACTCCCTCATCCTTCACTATCTCCTGGAGTTTGCTCAAACCCATGTCCATCGAGTCAGTATGCCATCCAACCATCTCCTCCTCTGCTGCTGCCTTCTCCTCCTGCCCTCAATCTTTTCCAGCATCAGGGTCTTTTCCAAGGAGCTGGCTGTTCACATCAGGTGTCCAAATTACTGGAGCTCTAGCTTCAGCATCAGTCTTTCTCATGAACATTTGTGGTTGATTTCCTTTAGGATTGACTGGCTTCCAGTATGTAGTGCTATCTATCTGTAGTTTTAGCATTCATTGCCTTGATTAATAAAGATGCTGAGCCTGTTTTTATGTGTTGAGTATTTGAATACCTTCTTTAGTGAAGCATCTGGTAGTGTTTGCCTGTTTTATAGAATAATTTGATCTATTGTCCAGGTTCATGGGTTTTTCATATTCCTCACACAATTCCTGTATCAGATATGTATTTTGCAAATATTTCCCCCGGGCTGTTTGCTATTTCATCTTCTTAATTGTACCTTTCAAAGAAATGTGAAAAATTACCACAACCTAAATGCCTTAATATATTTTCTTGGTTATCTGGAAGTCAGAAGTCCTAAAATCAGGGTTCCTGAAGGACTGCATTTTTGCTGAAGGTTCTAGGGAGAATTCACTTCCCCTCTTCTGCAGCTTCTAGAGGCTCCCTGCATTCCTTGCCTTGTGGTTTCATTCTCCCATCATCTCAGTTTCTGCTTCTGTGATCACTGCATCTTCTGTTCTGACTGGACTTTCTATCATCAGGGCCATTGTGATGGAGGATAGTCTCCCAAGATCAAGACCCTCAATCATATCCGCAAAGACTCTTTTTGCCAAGTAAGGTAGTATTTGCACAGTTTCTTGGGAATAAGCCGGGGACGTCTTTGTGAGATATTATTCTGCCTGATGTCATTTCACAGGAAACTTCCTGTATTTGGGGAATTAGCATTTGGAAGATGTGCCTTTCTCTGGAAATCAAGTCACCTGTGGCCCTTACATGGCACACTGCGGGTATCAGCCTGCACTTCAACATTTTTCAAGAAGATGTTCATTTTTTTTTTTTTGCAAATTACATATCCTGATAGTTTTTCCTGTTGAAACCATCACAATTGCATATCACTCTTGTATACATCCCAGCATAAGCCATGAAACTGTGGGCATATGATCCATAATAGCAGCATTACCAGCACAAATTCAAAACTCTCTCCTAGAACACGTAGGAAGCCGTTCATCACTCCCTTTCCTGATACCTACCAATTACAAAAGGAGCCTGTGGTTGCAGGGTGAAAAATCTCACATTTTCCTCTTTTTTTGGCCTAGATCATGGGGTGTGTTAGGCGCCTGGTTTTAATGATTATTTTAATGATATTTTAAGCCGCAAGCTTAGATTGCTCCTCACTCTTGCCAGTTCTTACTTGTCTTTTATGTCCTATGAGCCTGGTTCCTCAAACCCCACTGGGCAGAGTCAGAGCTTTTGCCCCATGAGCTGTGCGGTGCCAAGCACATCCTGGCCTTCTGTAAATAATCACAGCTTTGGGGGACGTGATGGGAGATGGAAACTGGACCTTTTCCGACCCTCAGTTCCCCAGCGTTCCCAGAGCCCACTCATTTTGGCAAGCACGTTGGAAACTGAAAGACCTCTGAGGACCTATTAATCACTTTTATAATGACATCAATAACTGCATGTATGTGGGCACATGTACCCACTCTGGTTACAGCTTGGGTACATTAAAAAGAAAAGAAAGTTATTGAAGTTCTACTCTGTACAAATCACTTGTTTGAGCATCCTGGGGCAAAAAATGATACTGGATCTTATCCTGACTCCCAAGGAATATATGTACATGTACGTGTATATATACAGTATATACATATATATGTTGCTACTGGGTTGTTGTATATGCCAAGGTTATGTGCCCATACATGTATATAGCAGCTTTTAAAATTAAACCCACACTTTTTTACATTTTGTGCAGAAGAACACTTTGGAAACATAATTTCAGCTAAAGAACTTCCTTTTTCACATGTGGAACATTTCTTGAAATAAGCAGGTAACTTAGAGGTCATTAAAATTCTTAAAAACCAGTTTTCTTTCCATCATGTTTCCACTCCTGAGCCCCTGTGACAATGTGACTTGATATACATGTTGCAGAATCCTTGGCATGAGTAATATTTGTTTATCACAGATTTAGGGGACTAGAGACAAGATGGGAGAGATTTTCATTTATTTCGTATGTGTGCGTGTGTGTCTGTGTTTGTAGATAAATGCTGTTCAGAACCTTCTCAACAGTAAGAATGCTGTATATTGTAATGACAAATAGGTAAGTATGCAGGGGCAGTTTATGAAGGATTTATGCGGACTCCTTTTTTCCTGGATTTACTTGATTAGTAGCAAAAGGTGGCCTGATATCTAGGGAGGTGCCTCTGGGTGCTGCTGGAGACACCAGCCCGCATCACACTGTGCGTGCTCAGACGCTCAGTCGTGTCTGACTCTTTTGTGACCCCGTGGACTGTAGCCCACCAGGCTCATCTGTCCATGGGATTCTCCAGGCAAGAATACTGGAGTGGGTTGCCATTTCCTCCTCCAGGGGATCTTCCAAACCCAGGGACTGAATAGATGTCTCCTGCTTTGCAGATGGATTGTTTCTTTCCCCACTGAGCCATAGGGGAAGCTCATTGCAGTAAGTCTCACTTATTTGGGGATAATGTTTGTTCGTAAGTTTAAAGGAGAATCCTCTCTTCTGTCTCCATTTTCCCTTGGGCTATGAACACTGAACCAGACTCTCCACCACCAAAATCCCCTTTAGAATCCAACTTGAAATTGGTGCGTGGGACCTCATTTATTTTCAATGGCTTTGATGTAGGTCTGACAATTGATTCAGGAATTGTTTTGATAATGAAATTAGACTCTTTGGAAAGCCCCACTCCTTTTTTCCTCTTTAACTCATGTCATAACGGTGGGGGGACAACATACTGCGGTGATAAAAAATCCTCCTGTAGCAAGCTTCCTCAGGCTCCTCCCACACTTAGGATGCTTTTGTCTTAGGAATATCTCTTTGCTGCTCTGCCCTCACTGTGGTGTCCTGCCCAACGAAATACACCATGAGAGTCTTATCTTTCAGTGACATTTTCATTTATTGTTAAAATATTTGAAGAGACCAAAACCCCTCATACATTTATTGCTTAACATTGTAACTGATGTTTCTTTTAAGTACTCATCCAGTCTTCTGAACATCTGTGTAAGTTGAAGAGATATTCACAGGGATGATGTGGCAATTTTCTTTTGCCGTGACTCTCTTTTTCATCCCCATCCAGCTCAGGGAGGGGTCCTGGGAAGAGCTGTCGTTTGCTCCGGCGGGTCCCGTCTGCCTTACTCTCGCCTCCCCGCCCTCTTTGCTGAAGATCAGGTTCATCGCTGCTGCTTCCCCTTCGTCTCCTTTCGCTGCTTTTCTCATTTCTCTCTTCTCCCACCTTTCTGTCTGCCTTCTCCTCCTGCTCTTTACCTCCTTTTTCATCCTTTTTTTTACATTTCTTCCTCATCGTCCAGATACTGCCAACCGTTCAGAGATCAGATCAGTCGCTCAGTTGTGTCCGACTCTTTGCGACCCCATGAATCGCAGCACGCCAGGCCTCCCTGTCCACCACCAACTCCCGGAGTTCACTCAGACTCACGTCCATCGAGTCAGTGATGCCATCCAGCCATCTCATCCTCTGTCGTCCCCTTCTCCTCTTGCCCCCAATCCCTCCCAGCCAACCATTTCCATGAATTAATTTGTACAACTTTTATCGAAACTCTATTATGAAAGTATTTCTGTGACTCCATTTTAGAGGTGGAAAACTGAAGATTGAGAAAGACAAGGAACTTGCCCAAGATCAGAAGCTAGAACTGGTTCAAACAGGATTCAAACTCAGGCTGATCTTTGGTAAATCTCTAAATTCTTACCTGTCCCAACCATCCATCCATCCATCCATTATTATTTTAGTCTTTCATTCCACAAATACACGCTGCATAAATATATTTAGTACGTTGTTTTTCAGGCATTATGTTTGGTGCTTAATATCTATGCTAGGGAAATGTGCATGCTATTTGCGTGTGTGAGAGAGAGAAAGAGAGAGAGAGGTGGCGTGCCTGGGAAACAAATAACCACAGTGTAACACTTAAAGTGTGATTTTTGATGTGGTAAAGACAGTTACAAAGTGTCACTTGAGTACTAATGAAGGTTCCTGTGGAGAGTCAAATACGGATATATAAAGGAAGTAACATGTGCCCTGTGACTTGAAGGGTAAATTCAAGTTCACAAGTGGAAAAGCCAGAAAGGGCTTCCAGAGTTACCGAAGGCCATCCTCGTTCTTCTTTGGGCAGTAGGAAGATGTTCGGGTTGCCATGGACACAAGGTCCATCGTGGGATTCTGGGATGCCTTAGTCCATATGACAAAGTGCTATAGTTGAAGTGCCTCAAACAGCAGAAGTTTGTTTCTAATAGTTGTGAAGGCCGAGAGTCCCAGGATCGAGGTGTTGGGGAGGACCTTCTTCTTGGTCCAACGATGCCTGTGTCCTCACTGGGTCCTTGTATGGAAGAAAGAGCAAGGGGGCTCTCTGCGACCCTAGTCTTCCTCATGAGGGCTCCACCCTCAGGACCTGATCACCTCCCAGAGGCCCTAGCTTCTGATACCATCACACTGGAGGTTTAAGATTTCAGCATGGATTTTGATAGGACAAAAACACTCAGTCCATCACATGGGCAGAGACACAGAAAGAGTTAAGGGGAGGACGCGAAAGACTTAGCGTTCTCTCCAGGGGGCAATGGAAGTTCAACATGTCCTGGTTATGTTTTTAAGGATTGTCAATGAACTGTTTTAAGAAGCCAAAATTATTCACACATATGGTCAATGATTATTTATGATGCACTTACTGTTGGCAGAGATTTTGAAAACTAATAGGTGAGTAGATTATAAAGATGAGTCAGATATTCAGAAAAATACCCTTTTGGGAGAAAAATAATACATTAAAAACTAGGAAATAACCCATGTAAGATGATATAATATGAATTTTACATGCATAAGCTGCAGAGACACAGGGCGATGGACAGAGAGAAGGAGGGGAAAGAAGAACCTCAAAGCTGCAGGCTTCCATTTCACAGACACCTGGTTCCTTCAAGAATAAAGCTTAAGTTGGACTTGGCAATTAGGAAAGAAATATTTGTACCCCTGTAAAGAAGCATCAGACCTAGAGGAAGGTTATCCATCCTCTGAGGGTAACCGTGACCTGTATTCTCTATTCCATTATTCCTCAGGTTCCTACGAGGAGCTGACTCAGGGCCACTCTCCCTTGAGACAACTGACGTCTCATTTAAAAGGGCCAGCAAAGATTTATGTCTCGCATTCCCAACTCTCAGACAGCACTCTGGGGCCAACAGGGATCCCATAAACGATGAGAAATACAGAATGTTCAGCAGAGCCCAGCCATCTACCAATGATCGGTGGACTTCGCTTGGAAAAGCCTCATAAATGTTGTCCTGCTGGCTCAGCCTCTAAGCATAAATATCACAAAATTCTTGGCTGTTTTTTTTCCCCCTATTGTAATATTCCAAGTCAGCTTCTGTAAAAAAAAAAAAAAATCAGCTTTGCTGCTTAAGCCAAAGATTCTTCACGTAGCCCTAAAGTGTATCAGTGCCGTATTTACTTATGCAGAGACATTAATCCAGAGGTGCAGAGACTTTGATCTTGTGCTGTCGGAAAGCCAAGACCAGTGAGATGATTTGTCAGAGGGATTCTCAGACCAGGTGCGAACAGGCAAGAACACGGACAGAAAGCTGTTACAAAGACGTGCTTTTTGCTCTTCTCTGTCTTTTTTTTTTTTCTTTTAATGAGGACAGTTCCAGGGATGGGAATTCTATTATGGACAGGTCACAGGCACAGTAGGGGCTTTCCAGGGGGCTCAGAGGTAAGGAGTCCACCTGCCAATGCAGGAGACACAGGAGACACACTTTCTATCCTTGGGCTGGGAAGATCCCTTAGGAAAGGAGATGGTAACCCACTCCCGTATTCTTGCCTGTGAAATCCATGGACAGAGGAGCCTGGTGGGCTACAGTCCACGGGTCATAAAAGAGTTGGACACGGCTGCACACATGTGCTCATGCGTGAGTGCGCACACACACACACACACACAGACACACACAATCTTTTCTCCTCACTTCCACTTCTCCAGAGAGGGGAGGATTTTTAAAAAGTTGCAGAAAATGAGGATTTATGATCTGAATCATAAGCTGGCATGTCATTAATAATTAGAACATTCTGAAAGTTAAATGAAAAGGCAGTGTCCAGGGATGGTCATATCTTGACGCAGGCAGATGAGGCGGATGATCCTGAAAAAGTCCATCACTGCTTATGCACCGGACTCTACCCTTCGCACTTCTCTCCACACCTGGGGCGTGATATCAGACGTGGCTTAGGTGATAGGCTCCTCGGGGCAGCGGTCCGCGTGATCCAGCTTGTTAGCCCAGTGCTTTCTCTGCTGCTGGAACATTTTGAACAGTGTTAAAAGTATGCGTAAGAATGATGGTGATCATGGAAATATTGCCTATTTGCCTTGGGATAGAATAACATAGAAAGAAGCACAAGGAAACATCTCTATTTGTTAGTAATGGTATTTTTCTTACTTCCAAAATAAATAGCACCTCCTCAACTTTAAAAGGGCTTCCCTGATAGCTCAGTTGGTAAAGAATCTGCCTGCAGTGCAGGAGACCCTGGTTTGATTCCTGGGTCAGGAAGATCCGCTGGAGAAGGGATAGGCTATCCACTCCAGTATTCTTGGGCTTCCCTTGTGGCTCAGCTGGTAAAGAATCCACCTGCAATGTGGGAGACCTGGGTTCTATCCCTGGGTGGGAAAGATCCCCTGGAGAAGGGAAAGCTGCCCACTCTAGTATTCTGGCCTGGAGAATTCCATGGACGAAGAGTGGGACACGACTGAGCGACTTTTACTTCCTTTCGACTTTAAAAGAATAGCCAAAGAGATATTCACTAATATATCCCCGATTTTATTTGGAATCTTAAAGGAAACAGGTTGATTTAAGTTTCCTTGCACTGCCGTGTTACTTTATCCCCTGCCACGGCAGATGGTGATGGGCACCTCTGTAATTTATGGAAACTCACGGGTTGTTGTAACCTAACGGCCTCCCCCTGGTAAACAGAGAGACAGAACGGCCCTGGACACTGGGGGGTCTGGTGACTGGCTCCTTGCAGCTTGTGTTTTCTGTTGCCCCCTGTTTCTAGCTCTGTAACTTGGACATGCTGATTTCTGACTCCTTGGTTCCATGAAGGGCTGCTCTGAAGCACTTAGCTAATTCTCCCAATGTACATGTGATTGTTACTGTACACACTGACTTCAGCTGTCAGAAGCGTCATGCAAGGGTTCTTGGCTTGAAAATCTTGTAACACTGAAGCTTCAGGTGTACAGTCCATGGAATTCTCCAGGTCAGAACACTGGAGCGGGCAGCTTTCCCTTCTCCAGGGGATCTTCCCAACCCAGGGATCGAACCCAGGTGTCCCACACTGCAGGTGGATTCTTTACCAGCTGAGCCACAAGGGAAGCCCAAGAATACTGGAGTGGGTAGCCTATCCCTTCTGCAGCGGATCTTCCCAACCCAGGAATTGAACTGGGGTCTCCTGCACTGCAGGCGGATTCTTTACCAACTGAGCCACCAGGGAAGCTGTCAGGCTTCTCAGTCACTGACAAATGCCAGAGAAATATAATAGTTCCCTCCGCTACTCAGACAGTCTCTCTTAGCCATGACGGAGTAAAAGGCAAAAAAAAAAAAAGTTTTTGCAGCAAATTCATTTTTCTGGAAGGAGCCAAATCACATGGTTCTCTGAGCCTTTAGTAAAGAAATAACAACAGGCCAGGCGGCAGGTCACCGCAGGGGATGCTGGAGAGTGGAGGAGGGACTTAAAAAATTACACACACACACACACACACACACACACACGAGGTTGCAAAGAGTCTGACAGGACTGAGTGACTAAGCACACGATGGTGAAGAATATGACTTGGACAAGTTTTATGAAGTGGAATGAGGCCATTAAGGCTGCTATCATTTATTCCAGCTCTTTTTTTCTTGGCACATGGTAAGATCGCAGGTCCTCGCTTCTTCTGAGTTTAAGCCCGGAAATAGGAACACACATGGTGTGTGTCACTTACAGGCAGAAACTCTGAGACCCGGGGTGTGGTGTACCCCCTTCTCCTGCTGGGTGGTCCCACAAGTACTTGTTAAGATGGAGTGGCCTCTAGCCTACATCTCTCTTTAACTTTGATGCACAAATTCCCCTGCTAATCTTTTCTCTACATACTATATAGGATGGACAAAAGGTACGGTTTTATTGTGTTTATTACCCACCGAGTGCTGGGATTATTCCTTACTGCAGATCAACCTTGTTTATCCTGATGATACACAGTGTTCCATATATGATTCCCTGAACTGCTGGCATGTTGAGAAGTTGGTCCTATTTACTCAAATCCGACATGGTTTCTGAATTTCTGATTATGCTGAACAAAAATATGTAATACACATCTGGCTGAGACGCTGAGGAAAAGTGTAGGAATTGTTTCACTGACTACGTACAAAAGAACATGAGCTCCTGGAAGGAGCACGCGCCTGCTTGCATTGCCGCTTCATTCGCCTTCGGTTCGTCCTCCTACCAGAGTTCATCTGGAGAGCAGAGACGCCGTCTCGGATCACATTTAAAGTAAGGCTGGTGCAAGTGCTGAGACTTAGAGAAACTCAGTAATTCCAATGTCTTTGACGTCAGTAGGTTCTCAGCTGTTGCTTTCTTGGTTTCAGTAGCTTGAATATGGACATTGCTCTCTGATATCTTGAACCTGGGGTCCATGCATGAAAAATATTCATTCTCTGGGAGTTTTTATGTGATTTGCTTTTTCCAAGAGGAGTTTTCTCTTTTCATTTAATTTTGTCTACTCTTTGCTTTTCTAGCCTAACTCTTTACTGAGATATCAATGTTCCTTTCTCTTAGAGATCAAAATATGATCTATGAACAGCTGGGGGTGGGGGTGGGGGAAACAAAAAGCAGACCATGTTTCCATTTGATGTCATATTTCTTATGAACATACACAGCACAAGGCTATAATCCCTATAATTGACCATGGAAAATGATTAATATTTGTAATATTGTGAGTGGGTAGAAAAGGAGCATAAAGCACACCATATAAATCACGGAACCAATTAAGTGTATGTGTGTGTTGAGGGTGAGGGTAAATTCACCAAGAGTAGATGTAGGTGTTTCCATTATTTTTCTTTCCTTTTTTTCAGAATTAAACAGTAGGGCTAGACAAGATTGAATCTGTTTATTTTTGACTTATCTCTCTATTAAATTGCTGGTGCTAAAGTTTTTCCCTAGTTAACCATATGGTAACTTTTTAGGTGGGCATGTATTTTTTGTGGCTAATAGGTACAAGAGTGGTTTATCAGAACATGAATTTAATTCTCGGTGAGATAACACAGGAGAAGCGTCTAAGCACTCTTCCCAACTCAGGAATAATCACTGCTGTATTTCTCTGTCAATAATAGCTCAGCATTTTTATCATGACTCATTTTACATTAAAGCACAGGTTTTGAGATTATGTGAGACAATAGCAAAAATCAAGCTCCTTCCGTAAAATTACTTAGAAGTTCGTATGCAGGGTTGGGATTCTGAATTGTGAGGGGAAGAAATTCAACCTTGTCTTGCTTTTTTACATTTTATTCAAGGACAGTTGGTTTACAGTGTTGTGTTAGTTTTAGGGGTACAGAAAAGTGGTTCAGATAAGTGTGTATATATATGTGTTCTTTTTCAGATTCTTTTCCATGATAGGTGATTACAGGACGTTGAATATTGTTCCCCTTGATGCGCAGTGGGTCCTTGTTGGTGATCTGTCTTATATACAGTGATGCATATCTGTTAATTCCAAGCTCCAAATTTACCCCTCCTCCTCTCCCCTTTGCTGACCTTACGTTTGTTTTCTATGCCTCTGAGTCTGTTTCTGTTTTGTAAGTAAGTTCATTTGTATCATTTTTAAAATTCCACACATAAATGATAATATGTGATATTTGTCTTTGTTTTTCTGACTTATGATAGCTCTTGTTAAATATAATTGTCCACTAGAAAAAAAATCCAGAAATTCAATAAACTATTGGAATTTAGAAGGTTGCCAGATGAATGCTCAACAAAAATAAATCATTAGTATTTTATACACCTGCAATAAACAGTGAGAAAAATAGACGCATAATGTATCTAGGAATAAGTGTAGCAAAATAGCAGCTAATCAAATGATAAAAGGTACCATATACATGGATGTGAAAACAGCAGTGTAATCAAAGTTTGACTTTTCTCCAAATTAGCTAATAAATTAACTTTAATTCCAATGAAAATTCTAACATATTTATTATGGAATTTGATGGGCAGGTCCCGAAAGTGAAAGAGTTAGTCACTCAGTCCTGTCCGACTCTGCGATCCCATGGACGGTAGCCCGCCAGGCTCCCCGTCCATGGAATTCTCCAGGCAGGAATACTGGTGTTGGCTGCTGTCTCCTCCTCCAGGGGGTCTTCCCAACCCAGGAATCGAATCTGGATCTCCTGCACTACAGGCAGATCCTTTATTGTCTGAGTCAGCAGGGAAGTCCGGGGGAGCAGGTCCTAAAATTCTTAATAAGAAGCTCCCAAAAGACCAAAATTACCAAATATAATTTTGAAAAATAGTAATAAAATGGAATCACACAATAGACATCAGTGTATTTTAACACTAGAGTAATGAAAGCTTTTTGATATTGCATAGGAGTACAGGCAAAGCAGTATAGGAGAGTAGGGTCAGACAAAGATCTAACACGTGGTTGGAAGCTCACTGTATCACATTAAAAACTAGTTGGGGGGAAATAAAGTGTTTCATAAGTGGCTCTCAGTTGATTGATCTAGGAAAAGGCATTATACCTAATACAAGAGTCACTTCTAGACAGATTAGACATGTGCATATGTAAAACATTTTTTTAAAAATCAGAATAAAATATCTTTGACCTCAGGTTAGGAATACTTAAACAAGAAAATAAATAAACAAACCACATTTTTAAAAGATTTACAAATATTTTTACGTATTTTAAACTCTTGTACTATTTAAAGTATAAAATGTAATTTCAATAAAATGTAGCCATTAGCAAATAAAATCAATATAATTAGAAGTTATGAGTAGTAATGAGTTCATATCAAGAATTTATAAATAACTATAAATCAATGAGAAATTTGAAAATGACCCAATAGGAAAATGAGCATATGAACATGAAATTCACTGAGTTTAGGTAAGGGGTTTAAAAAAACAGAACTAAGATCTGGGGAAAAGGGAATTTGGTCTAGGAACATCAGAAGATTCTGGACTTACGGCCACAACAAGAGCTCAGAACACGGTAAGTACTTCTGTCATGTGTGGGGATCTGAAAGGAAAAGCTTCAACTTTGTGATCCAGCGTGAACCAGGAGAGCTCTCGACAAAACACCCCTCACCGCTTAGTGAGATGAATGGTATCGTCCAGGCCTTAGCGAAGCGCCACGAGAGGGTCAGCCTGTCAAGGCCTGTGGGATATCTCTTAGGTGTTCCTAAGACCCACCAAGACTACCCAACGCCTCCAACCCTCTTTTGGCTATTGTTTTTCCACTTTCCTTCATCCTCGCCACAGTTTATTTTGATGACACACCCCTTACCTGGTGGCTCAGAATGTAAAGAGCCTGCCTGCAATGGAGGAGACCTGGGTTGCATCCCTGGGTTGGGAAGATCCCCTGGAGAAGGGAATGGCTACCTACTCCAGTATTCTTGCCTGGAGAAAACCATAGACTGAGGAGCCTGGTGGGCTATAGTCCAGGGGGTTGCAAAGAGTCAGACATGACTGAGCAACTAACTCTTTCACACCCCTTATA
Source organism: Bos mutus (assembly GCF_027580195.1). Taxonomy (NCBI): domain Eukaryota; kingdom Metazoa; phylum Chordata; class Mammalia; order Artiodactyla; family Bovidae; genus Bos; species Bos mutus. The sequence continues at coordinate 4,017,977 of NC_091635.1, read as the reverse complement.
ACTTACAGCAAAGCCTTTTATCATGTGAGGAGGTTATAAATCATAATAGTGTTCAGAATTTAAATCAGACCTCTTAGAATTCCATTATTATTTTAAAGTGACCTGTAAAATAACCACATAGAGACAGAAATTGGACTGAAGTCAAGGTTTCCCAGGTGTCTCAGTGGTAAAGAACTCACCTCCCAGTGCAGGCAATGCAGGAGACGTGAGTTCTATCCCCGGGTCGGGAAGATCGCTTGGAGAGTGAAATGGCAACCCACTCCCGTATTCTTGCCTGGAGAGCCCCGTGGACAGAGGAGCCTGGCGGGCTACAATCGATGGTGTAGCAGAAGAGTTGGACGTGCCTTAGCAACTGAAGCAACACTAACAAAGTCTTGTAAATTCTAGCCTCCTATCCTTCTCTAGTACTTCCTATTGTTATTTTAAAATAAAGGAGCCACCAGGATCCCGTGATAACTGAGTAAAAGAGACTTAGGTAGTTGGGGAGACACCGACCCTGTAATTCCCTGAAAAGTTAGCTTCCTTAGCTGGAACTAGAAATCCTAATGCGGTCATTTTTATATAGTGTTTAAAACGGCTCCTCCAGCACATGGCAGCAAATGAAGGTACATTTCCTGTTGGTCTAAGAGGGCATTGTGGGTGGGAATGACACCATTAACTGATGGTTTATTGCTTTGGGGAAATATTTGGACATCCTGTTTGCTTGATCAGCAGTTAAACCCCAGGTTGCTGTTATGACCTTGGTTCACCCAGAAGATTATTTCTATAAACTTGAAAACTGAAACCGAGTAAGATCACATACACAAAAGAAGTTCAAGGGAAGAAATTCAGAGCTTTTGTTTGTCTCCGGGGGTGTGAACGCTGGCCAAAGACTATACTACTGTTCCCTCCCTGGAAACATGGCGATTTGCATTTCTCCTGGGCTTCGGCCCCTGATTAAGTATGTAAATAACTTCATTCAGCCAAGTCTCCTTTCCCTTCTTGGGTTTTTGACCTTCGGAGCTCGGTACTAATGTTTGTGGGAATTAAATTATGAACATTAAATATCAGAAGTGTGGAAAATATGCGAAGGTCTAGTGGAAATTGTCATATCAAAGTATCAGTAGTCTAAAGTAAACACATATTTGTTATCAATTATGTTTCCTCATTGCTACTTATAATTATCTGCCTACTGGATAAATAACCTTATGAAAAACTTTGGAGCCCAGCTCCCTGCAGCTCCCCGCACATAAATATGAATGATAACAGCTATGAGCAATACATCTCGTCAGATTCATGGGTTACAGTTAGGTTGGTCTCCAGACCCTCTACCCGAGACTCTGTAAGTCAAATAAGACTTCTCTTGGTAGAGAGCTTTATAGCTTGTAGGACTCCTGGGCATGTTACCTTGTGTGTGTGTGTGCGTGTGTGTGTGTGCGTTTATTATGCTTTGTTTTTCCGAACACCCCTGTATGTTAGCGCTACCATCGTCCCTCACAGTACTCCAGTGAAGAAAGTGAGGCTTACCAATTCGGCCACAAATAACCACTGTCCTGACTTTTATAGCAAGCACTTCCTTGTATCTTTATTGCTGTAAAAGTCAGCATGACGGTTCTTTATGGAGATGGAGGAGTTGCGACAGGAACGGGAGACAAGGAGTTTATAAGGATGTTCAACTTAACTCCTTCTGCTGTGTAGATGTAATTTTCCATACTTGCGTTTTATTGTAAAGTACAAAAGTATCATCAAATTTAAAAGACAAAAAGAAACTGGCCACAAGAGAGCAAAGCTTCTAAGTGCGGATCTGGTGCTGATTCAGGCTTTTCCTCGTTCAAGTGCTTTTGGTCATTAAATCATTGCAGAGGTTCATTCTCAAAGCTGTGAAGTTAGTAGTTCAGTCTTCTTACCTGGCCTTCTTACCTGGCCTTCTTACCTGGCCCGGCCCGAAGCTATGACTCCAATCAACTGCTGTTTCACACTCATGTATGGAATTATATCGATTCAGCGCCTGCCAGGCATCTGTGACTTGTAACATGGGTATTATAATATTCAAGGATATTCATGGGCAATTCTAGAAATGTAGGATAACTTTAGATACTTTTTGAGTCACTCAATTCTAAGCAAAAGCCAAAGAACAGAGTTTTATAAAGGTGCAAAAAACATAATGTTAATTAACAGCTGCCAAAATTGTCCTTGGGTGTCAAAGACAAGCAAGCAAGACAAAAATAATAAAAATCATGTAATAAGAAAAAAAGAAAGAAGAGGGAAAAAACCAGCATTAACATATCAGAATTGAGCCCACCAAAAAAGAAAATAATAAAGCAGTGGAGAAACTACTGAGTTTTAGGGTCCCTGAGTTTCTTTTACTCCAGTAAAGCTTGGCTAAAATAACACAAACCCTATAGCTTACTAATTTTTCAGGCCAATATTTGGGTATAATTTGTGTGCTTTATAGGCCTGGAAAATCCACGAGAGACCACAAATTGCTGACGTAACTGTCTTTGAATTTAACAAAGCCCATTACCGCGTCAGTGAGGAGGATGGGTGAAAAGCTCAGGGGGTAGGTTTTCTAGGCGCCCAGAGGGGGTTTTCACTGCAGCTACTGAAATAATAAACTCTCTTGATTTTTGGCACTGACCAGAGTAGTTTTAACAGTTCACTTCTAATCACAGATAATTCTTTTTTTATTATGTCATTTTAGATGCTGCTATTATACACATAGCAAATGTTGCCATGTTACTGAAAACCATAAACTGTCCACAGTTTTGTAAGGATACCAATCCTTACAAAAAGAAACTGTCTGTAGTCTTGGGCTAAAAGGTAAGAGTGTGTGTGAGTGTGTGTGTGTGTTTGTGTGTTATGTTTCAGTCTACCTACCGTCAATTTTAGAAAGGATTTATGACATCTGGAATCTGAACCGAGCCGTCTATCATCTCTTGTTTCAATTATAAGAAATTAAGGTCTTGCTCATTATCTTTCTGGTAAATTTTAATATAAATTCTGGAGTAGAGAAATCTCAAGCAACTAAATTTCACTCATTTCCCTGCAACAGAGATCAAGGCCTGTGTAGTGCTTAAGACAGAGAATTGGAAATGCATTGTTTTAGAAAAAGCAACTACTTTTGATTTTGTTTTGCAAGTGAGGTGACTTGTGCTTGATGACTTCTGAGGAATTTTTATCCTAATATGCGTAATTTTAACTTCAAGGGGCGAAGATAGACCATTAGACAAAAACATCCTTTCTCTCTACCGTTCTCTCTTTGTTTGTCTTGATTTACTTGCTCATTTTGCTTAAATTCATTCAGGAGTTGGCATTTAATTTTACATTTATTTTGGTATGATTACAGCTCCTAGAAAAGTTTCAAGACAAGTCCCTGTATCCCTTCTACTCAAATATATCAGTTGTCACCATTTTACCATTTATACTTTATCTATTTTTTTAACTATTTGAGAGTGAGTTATAGAAATTCTGCTCCTTTAACTCTAAATTCTTAAGTGTATGTTTTCTTTTAATAATAAGGATATTCAGTTCCACAGTTAAATATTGACTGAACTTTTTTTTTTCCCCTGGGAGGGGGGAGGGTGGGAAGGTTGTTTTTTGTTTGTTTGTTTTTAACCATGGATACTGTTATCTATGTAGATTGTTCCTTTTTCATCTGTTGGCCCAGTAAAGTCCTTGCAATGATTTTCTTCCAAGTCCTGGATCCAATCCAGGATTGCACATTTCAATTGGTTTTTCTGTGGTAAGAACCCAGCCTTGGTAGCCTTCATCTGCAGACTTGGAGCCAAGAGTGAAAAATATGGCAAAACACTGAAGAAGGAACGGTGGAGCCAGAAGCTAAACAAATTGTCTGAATAAGCATCAAACCAAAGGAACTAGAAATCAAAACAGAGATATAAGCTTGCATCAGCACAGAGAATTATAGAACCACCTGTGGTGCCGTTCCTAGAGAAAAAACAAGGGGCAGGATTTCACCCACATTATGATCTTCATAAACATCTGTTTTGTGTACATATGGGAGCCCAATTTTTACGTTCTACCTTACCTTAAGTTTTAACAACAAACAGTATGTTTACTTTCACTATTGAAAAATTTTACATGTAGAAAGAGAGAGAGAGATGGATATGGACTTAGCTGTGTCTTCAGACAAGAACAGAACTCACAGTTACTAGTTCAGCGATGGAAAGTGGATCCAAGAGAGCAGCCTCCTGGCTGGTAAAACTCAAGAGAACGAGATGAGTCGGGACGGCTTCTCATGAAGGCTCTCAGAGGGGCTGGGGCCTGTGGACACTCCAGTGGGTTTGCAGGGAACCACGGGGACACCAGAAAAGGCGGAATGGGATCTGCTCAGTGTGTGGCTTCTCTCACGGGGTGGACGACAGCCTAGTGACATGGAGACTGGTCCTCTCAGGTTCCCAGTAACTACTTAGGATGTCCATAGGCTGCTTTTTTTATGTCATGTGATACGTGTGGGGGACTAGGGCATCTAAAGATGGTCACCTAAAAGTATCCACTCGTGGTATTTGTTGTTGCTGTTTTTTGTTCAGTCGCTAAGTCATGTCTGACTCTCTGTGACCCCATGGACTGCAGCATGCCAGGCTCCCCTGTGCTTCACTATCTCCCGGAGCTTGCTCAAACTCATGTCCATTGAGTCAGTGACGCCATCCAGACGTCTCAATCTCTGTCTCTCCCTACTCCTCTTGCCCTCAATCTTGCTCAGCATTAGGGACTTTCCTCGGTGAGTTGGCTTTTCACATCAGATGGCCAAAGTATTGGAGCTCTAGCATCAATCCCTCCATTTAAGATGGACTGGTTTGATCTCCTGGCTTTCCAAGGAACTCTCAAAAGTCTTCTCCAGCACCACAATTCCAAAGCGTCAATTCTTTGGTGCTAAGCCTTCTTTATGGTCCAACTCTCACATCCATAATGACTATGGGAAAAACCATAGCTTTGACTAGACGGCCCTTTATTGGCAACGTGATGTCTCTGCTTTTTAATACGCTCTCTAGGTTTGTCATAGATTTCCTTCCAACGCTGAAAATCCCACCCAATCACACTACCTGTATACAGTGTTAAGCTATATAAGGATTCTATTTGAGGTGTATCAGGACCACCTAAACACATATGCAGGGATCAGATTTGACAATCAGGGAATCTATAGAGTAAAATCTAAATATTATATAGTTCATCACTGATTTAAAGAAATCACCGTTTTCAAGACTGTAGAATCATAGTGTGAGAAAATAAATAGGTAAAGAAAATTTTTTCAATTTCATCATTGGTTTTTTTTTGAATCATGAGACCCGGCGAGTCTGTGTCCTTAGCCACATCCCTGCCCACATTATCCTCCAAACTCTAGTGTCAAAATCGCACACATCCCTCTGGATCATTCCTGGGTGCTTACCGTCCGGTGGAAAGTGGGCACACGGTTCCCAGATAATTCCTTTCTGAAAGCCAGGTGCTGTCAGGCGTTGGTCTCCTGCATTTCTCTTCTTACATTCGAATTTCAGGTCCCCTGTGGCAAAACCTTAGCTGAGTGCATTTTACAGATGACACTGTGGTGAATATCAAGTGATGTTGTAAATACCAGCTGAGGCATTGATGCCTCAGCGAAGCTCAGAATTTTGCCAGGAGGAACCAACAGGTCTTTAGTGAGAGTCCTGCGCACTCTGCTTTCTCTCAACTCTGCACCAAATGCTCGGCGTCTCTGAAGGAAATAAACACTGGGCAGAAGGAAGGAGATGAAGGGAGCGATTGACATTGTCTCCCCAGATCCCCCCAGGCCTTGTGACCTCTGTTTCCGCAAGGAATCGTCCTCCTAATTGACCCTCAGCAGGTATTTTGCAGGCTGAAAGAGAGATTCTGAGTTTCAATACTGCCAAGAAGAAACTGGTGCAGAAGGTGGGTGGGAGCAGGGTGGTGGAAGTCCCATCCTTTGAGGATTTTCCAGAATGTTCAGACTGGACTTTGGCAACTGAGGATGTTCCATTTATAACTGTAAGTTTCCAGCCACAGAGAATCCCCCCTTAGTTCTTCCATGTACTAGGTCTTGAATATCTGCCGCATTTATGTCAGACACAATTCTTGTAAGTACTCCTGGAAAGTCAGTCATCCTTGCTTTACATAGAAAGATTCCAACACTCACTTTTAAATGGCTTTCTCAAGAACATGCAGCTATTCGATGGCCTATTAAAAGATGTGGGCTGCACTGCCATGTCTTCCTCCTAACCCCAAGTGCCGTGTTCTCCTTAAACAGATTGCTATTTAAATTGCTACTGATCTGCTTTCAAGTTTGCTTGCTTAGAAGGAATTTGATATTTCTTATTCATGGAACAGATGTCCATCAGCCTATCCTGAATGACCAAGAAGGAAAGGTTCTTTTTTGGCCCCTCTCTGACTTTCTCTTATAAATCCTTTCTCGTGTTTCTGCCACACAATCCTCAAATGTCCCAGCTCCCCAGCCCTTCCCATCCTTTGCACCCTCTTGCTTTTTTTTCTGTTAGGCAGATGGACTAGACACCACAGGTCTCCAGTTTCCCTCAGCTTCTTCCCAATCAATCTGCTTGTCCTGTCTCACTCTTGTATATGCTGATCATTTAATTCATGCTGCTGTAAGAATGAGCTAAATCTTCATTCTGTATGCACAGTGATTTGCATACTACCTGAGTTTCCGTGCTGATAAAAATCTCAGGTCCACAGGAGGATTCTAACGGTGGGCATGTCAGCACCCACAGCCAGATGTGAGAAATGTACGGAGGAGATGTCGGTTTCAGCGCTCTGACTTCTCAGTACACGGTTGTCATGTGTTAGGATCGTCGGGATTGCCTTTTCTCTCACTTTCTTCACTGCTGTTGTCAGTGTGTGTGTTTGGACACTCAGTCGTGTCCAACTCTTTGCCAACCCACGGACTGTAGCCCACCAGGCTCCTCTGTCCACGAGGTTTCCCAGGCAAGAATACTGGAGTGGGTTGCCATGCCCTCCTCCGTGGGATCTCCCTGACCCAGGGATTGAATTCAGGTCTCCTGCATTGCAGGCAGATTCTTTACCATCTGAGCCACCAGGGAGGCCCCACTGCCAGCAGTTTCTATTAAGTACACATACATACACGTTCTCACTGAATCCATCTACACAGAGACAGCGACGTTTTTCCAGTCTGCTAACTTTTTTTCTGAGCATATAATTGATCAAGCCCGGACAACTAATTTCGCTTTACCTTGGTACTTTCATCTGTAATGGAAGATTTAGACCGGATAATCCCACAGGATAATCCCACAGGATAATCCCACAGGTCCCCCTACCTAGTACATAATTCTAGGAAAAGAACATTTTCACGAAGTAAGTATCATCTGTACATTTCTGATGAATTTCCAGTCAGGTCATCAAGATATTTTGTGAGAAGTTATTTGATACTGTTGGAGCCCTGCAAGAGCTTCCCCCAAAACCATTTTCTTACTCTGTGTGCATCAGGAAATAACATCCTGCCAAGTATAAAAGGAACCTGAACCTCCACAGGGGCTGAGATTGTGGAGTCTCAGAGCTCAGATGGATGTGAACTTGGCCAAGAGTGCTGTCCTGTCTCGGCTCTGCTGCCAGCTCGTGGGGTTACTTGACTGTTACCATTTAAAATTTCCTTTTGGGCTAATGACTGTTTCTAAAATACTGTATCGCTTCAGAGCGCATGCTATCGCCATGTAAATCAATTCCCACCTCCATTATATAAGTATGTGATTTTTACCCCAACAAAAATTCCATCGAGAAATTACAAGTCTTATATTGGCTAATAAGAGACGATGGTGGTGGTCTGGTGGAAACAGCTATGGGGGGCATTGAAGGAGAGAAATTGTTATCATCTGAGCTGCAGAATTCACAGAGGAGCCTCCCTGAGCCAAGGGTGAAGCATTTCATTTCACATATTCCATGGGGCTATAAGGGACAGTCGTAATACCTCCAGCGTGCTCTCAAGGGTGACTTTTAAGGTAGCATCTCTTGGGAATAGAAAGGTAGGGAAGTGAAAAAGACCAGAAGCTTCTCCATAAAACAGGCCTCGAAAGGTGGGAAGTTGTCAGGACAAGGCTGGGGGACCAAGGAACCGTGGTCTTCAGCGCCTATGATAATTAAGAATTCACTGCCCCTGCGTGCATACTGTGTGCCCTAATAAGCAGTAAAAGAATGTGCCTGTCTGCAATAATCATTTTATAAATATTAATGCAGCTTTGAGAAACTGGGACTCGATTTTAAGTGTTGCATTTTATTTGTAAGCGCGTGGTTTAATTATGGCCATAAAACACTGATTAGTTACAATTTGCTGCTGTTCTGTGACTTGGGAGCCAGACAGGTTTATAATCAGAAGCACCGTCTGAGCTGTGCCATTTTTAAAACAGAGAAGTGAGCCGGGGCGACAGGCAACCGCAGAGACATCCGAGTGCCGACGAGAACACGTTCCGTTGGAGTTGAAGGTGATTTGTCGGTGCATCTGGGTTGTGCTGGGTGCCTGCTTTCAGGGTGATGTTGGCATCATTTGGGGAGTGTGAGCATTTCCTTAAAGAAGGAATTTGTACTCCTCAAGACATGGATACAATCTGTGCATTATTTGGAGGGGATGCTATGGACTAAGTTGTGCCCCTCTCCCAAATTAACATGTTGAAGCTCCAACTTGAATTATGGCTGATATGGGTAACAGGGCATTTAGGAGGTAAGTTCAGACAGTAAAAAATCTATCTGTAAGGCAGGAGATTCCAGGCGATCCCTGGGTCGGGAAGATCCCCTGGGGGAGGGTATGGCAACCCACTCCCCTGTTCTTGCCTGGAGAATCCCATGGACAGTCCATGGGGTCACAAAGAGCCTGACACGACTTAGCGACTAACACTTCCACGTTCAAGCTAAATGAAGTCATTAGGGAGGGTCCTGATTCAGTAGGCTCGGGGGCCGTATGAGGGGAGGAAGAGGGAGCTCTTTCCAAACACAGGCACCAAGGACAGTCCACGTGAGGACCCAGCAAGGAAGGAGCCCGCTATAGCCCAGCAGGGATGTCTCGCAGACACCAACCCTGTTGCCACCTTGACCTCAAACTTCTGAGCCCCCGGAACTGGGAGAAAATGTATTCCTAGTGTTTAAGCTGCCCAGTCTATGGAGTTTTACTATGGCAAGTTGAGCTGAGACAAGGGGGCTCATGGGAGATGCACAGAGGATGCTTGAAGACAAGGCTGAGCTGATGGTTGGATGGCATCAGCGACGCTATGGACATGAGTTTGAGCAAGCTTCTGGAGTTGGTGATGGACAGAGAGGCCTGGCGCGCTGCCGTCCATGGGGTCGCAAAGAGTTGGACACGACTGAGCGACTGAAGGTTCTTGGAGCGGGAAAGAAATGTATACCGGCATAGGGAGCTGCTGGCATCACGTGGAAGTATCAGAATCTGAATAATACTGGCAATAACTCATTAAAAATGAATATGCTGCATTTATCAAATAGACTTACTTAAACATCTCAAAATAAATAATACTGTCTACAATTAGTCAAATTGTGAAGTGTTAGTCACTCAGTTGTGTCTGACCCTGCAACTCCATGGACTGTAGCCTACCAGGCTCCTTTGTCCATGGGATTCTCCAGGCAAGAATGCTGGAGTGGGTTGCCATTCCCTTCTCCAGGGGATCTTCCCAACCCAGGGATTGAATGTAGGTAGATTCTGTACTGTCTGAGACACTGGGGAATTAAATATGTGAAAAGCAACTTTTATCCTCTTCATTAAGCCCCAGACTTCTAACATAACCTCAGCTCATTCTGAAGGCACCTCTCTTGTGTTGTGTCCTACTAGATAACCGCTCTCTGACAACAGCTGGCTCTTCAGGCTTGGATTATTCATCTGTCATATAAGCAGACACGGCCACCAAACTCAGAGCACACTGTTTTACAACACTCTGTAAATTCTGGAAGTGATGGCAATTCAGCTCTCCCAGGGCTGAGAACTTTAGGCTTCTAAGATATCTATCTGAAAGGTGACTGGGTGGTTGTATCGGAGACTCACGTTAATCAGCATCTGAGACATAAATGTAGTTTATTAGCCATGAGAGCAGTGTCCTCCTATCTCAGGGTACAATGAGATGGGAGGAGGGTTTCAGTGCTCGTCCTAACCATGTCCTGAAGGCTCCGATTCCCATGCAGGGGAGTCAGGCTTGAGGTGATGCCTGTGAGGAAGTGCTGGGTGAAGCTCAGGAGCATGTCAGGCTCCCATGAATCTGTTTCCGTGCTTGGAAGCCTCACTCTTCTTCGCTGGTGGGTGTTTCCCCCACTGTTGTGCTAACTCACAGAGCTTCATTCTCCCAATCAGAGGAAGGAAAAGAGGAGGATTCGGGTTAGATCATCTCCACCCTGACTTCTTGGAGAAGACAACCCACTCCAGTATTCCTGCCTGGGAAATCTCACAGACAAAGGAGCCTGGTGGGCCACGGTCCTTGGGGTCACGAGAGTCAGACTCAACTTAGTGACTAAACCACCCCCACCACCACCATCCCAGCTTCTGGCTGAACACGTCTGTCCAGTTAACAAGCACTGCTCATGACCAGTCAGTCTGAGCACCTTTGCCTAGTCTCTCCTCTGAACATCCTCCTTGTTCTGAAACATTCATTTGCTTGAATCTAGGTCCAGGGCATGACCAGAAGAATTAGAGTACCATTTGGAAACTGTTAAATTTTTTTTTAATGAATTGCATCCAATTGATTATGGTCCTTTTGTCAAGGGACACAAGGCTTCCCTTGGTCTAGTGTAGCAGAAAGGCTGATATCTGCTTTGAACCAGAAGGCAGAAGTCCCTGGGATCACAAGTGGAAGTGAAAGTGAAGTCGCTCCGTCGTGCCTGACTCTTAGCGACCCCATGGACTGTAGCCTACAAGGCTGCTCCATCCATGGGATTTTCCAGGCAAGAGTCCTGCAGCGGGTTGCCATTTCCTTCTCCAGAGGATCTTCCTGACCTAGGGGTTGAACCTGGGTCTCCCGGATTGTAGGCAGACGCTTTACCGTCTGAACCACCAGGGAAGTACTTGTGATCACAAGTCCTCTGTTAACAGGCACCCCTTCCCTCGCCCACATTCCGTGTTAAAGATGCACAGTCTCCATGCACAGACGCCCTTCCCTCGCCCACATTCCGTGTTAAAGATGCACAGTCTCCATGCACAGATGCCCTTCCCTCGTCCACATTCCGTGTTAAAGATGCACAGTCTCCATGCACAGACGCCCTTCCCTCGCCCACATTCCGTGTTAAAGATGCACAGTCTCCATGCACAGACGTCCTTCCCTCGCCCACATTCCGTGTTAAAGATACACAGTCTCCATGCACAGACGCCCTTCCCTCGTCCACATTCCGTGTTAAAGATGCACAGTCTCCATGCACAGACGTCCAGCACTTCTAAGGGGGGATGTAGCTGAGGAGATAATGGGATCTTTAGCCTCTGGAAATGTTTAGTTTCATAATCATAACATCATAACACCTAGATTTAGGGACGCTGGATACATGTGGAAGGGACAAAAACAAAGGCTAGCCTTATTTCAAGAACTTTTTTTTTTTCATTGTCAACTAATTAGAATGGAAAGAAAATGAAGAAACAGGACCACCAAATTTCAGAAATCTACATTAAAAAAAAAAGCAAATCTATGCACACCCAGGATATAAAGCGTTCAACATCTACTTTGCTAAATCATGCTTTTTTCCCCTTTAGAATGGCTTCAGATTTTTTTTTTAATTTAGTGCAAGGACTATATATACAGTAACACCAGGCTTTTAACAGCTGCATTCCCCCCCCTCCCGTTTGCTGTCGTAATTATGGTCTCATTAGGATTCCAATAAAAAGTCAAGAAAAACCTTTTTTTAAGGAAAACAGAAGTGCCCACAGTGTCTCTCTACCAACACACTATGCTTTTAAAATATTTGCATTTGAAATTCCTCGCTGCAAATATTCGCCAACCAAAGGTAAATATAACACTTAGATTACTCCCAGAAGAACATTCCTTCTGCTATTAATACCCTGAATTCAAATCAGAATTTTTGCAAGTCTGTATAATTTTACTCTATGTACTTTATCCCGCAGCTTGGCTGGCTGCATTGAGAGACTGGATGCATCAGGAATGAATAGAAGGTGGCATCTCTTGCCTGCACGAATAGTCTTTTCTTTGGTTTTCCATTTCATTAAACAGTCTATTTGCCCAGATTCATGAAGATGGAGTCCTTAGTTAGGCAAGAACAAAGATGAGACAGCCCTCCCCCCACCCGCAAGGAAACCCAGGCGCACACCTACTCCAGCTTCCAGTAGATCCTTGGAGCGAATCACGCACAGCAGAAGCGTGTCTTCAGTTGTCCGTCTTCTGTGCTCTGTCATTGGGTGGATTCCACACGACACCCAGGGTTACGTGCTAGAAGTTTTCTGCCTTCCCTCTATAGAATCAGCACATCCTCCTCCTGCCTTATACTCAGCAACTTTCCTTTCCTAAGCACAGGCCGTGTGCTTGTGGGCCCATTACTTGGACCCTCGTGTTTTTCTTTTTCTAAGATGTACACATGGAATTAATCCAAACTAAGGTATTGCAAACATTCTTTTAAAAACGGCTTATAACATCTCCACCAAGAGCAGTGCAAAAGAAAGTTATAATTAAGGCCTCATTACAGGGAGGATCATAAAACATTCAGGACCCACGTTTCACGCTTCCTGGGTGGCTTTCTGCTCTTTCTTCCTGAGATCAAGGCCACCCCTGAAGCAGACCCACAGCAGGAGGTTGGATTTTTAGAAAGATGCAGTAACAGCGAGGACATCGGAAATGTTTCCCAGAGAGTTTCCAAAGGCAGGCTTGGAGGAGAGAGAGACGGTGGGACACATGGGAATGAACGGGCGTGAGGAGGTACAGTCAGTAGAGGTGGCGAATCACTCTGGAGGAATGCTGGCTTGGAGGGTCAAGAGAGAAGGGGAAGGGGGGTTTTGCTTTGCTTCTTTAATGGTGGGTGAATTCTGAGTGAGGTGAACGGTCAAAGGGAAGGAGTTGGCAGAGCAGGGGAAATGGAAGATCACACCAGAGGAGAGGGTCCCCTCGTGGCTCAGGGAGGTCTCGTGGAGGAGGGCATGGCGACTCACTCCAGTATTCTTGCCTGGAGAATCCCATGGACAGAGGAGCCTAGTGGGCTACGGTTTATAGAGTCGCAAAGAGTCAGACACAAATGAAGCGACTTAGCACTCAGCATGCAATGCAGAAGGCTTGGATTCGATCCCTCCATTGGGAAGATCATCTGGAGTTAGAAAGTGATAACCCACTCCAGTTATGGTTGCAGGGAAAATCCCATGGACAAAGGAACCTGGTGGGCTACAGTCCACGGGGTCGCAAAGAGTGGGACACGGCTTAGCAGTTGAACACGTAAGCAATAGGGGAGAGAGAACCAAATGGGCGGCCACGGGTCAGAGAGTGCAGAGACGCTGGCCTCAGCAGCAGGGGGCCCCCAGCCAGGAAGGGCGGGGAGGCCAGGGTGGGGTCGCGGTGAGGCGCTGGGCCAGGATGCAGACCTTGGAGGGTGGGACCTGGCAGAGTGTTGTTCCTTTGAAACCAAGCGGGTCCGTTCCTGCACTCGGAAGAGGGACGATCATAGGGATGGGGAGATGGCATAGGGAATTTTTGGAGAGTGGGAATGTTTAAAATAATCACTGTAGGGCCTAGGGTGGAATATGTTTCCTGGAATATATTTCCATAAATGGGTCTACTGAGTTAAATATGAGATTTTTTTTTAATTAACATTGCCAATTTTGCCTTTGAAAAAACGTTTTCTGTTTGTTCAGTTCTAGAATGAGACAGGATTCCCCAAGCCGGCCCTGCTGACACCTTTCCAGTCTCCCTCCGGTCGCTCTTCCTCACTGACGCTCCCGGCCATGGCCTCTGCCCTCCCTCCAGCCTCCCTCCATCCCTGTGTCCTGTCCCAGGGCTCTGGCCTCGCTCTCCTCTTGTACTGGAAGCCCCGGCGTCATCTCCCTGGAGAGCATTTCTTGAAGTGTCCCATGGGAAACATCCCCAGTCCGTGGACCAACCACGATCTAACCCCTTCCTGCGTTTGTCTCCACAGCACTTATCATTGTACGAACAGTAATATTTATTTTACTATTTACTTCTTCTTACCATTTATTTCTCCTACTTGCATACAATTTTGAGGAAGATGGGTTCTGTTTGCAGCTCAGGAATAGTCATAAAATCTTGAAAGGGTGGAGATGATACACTACTGAACATTAAAACTTAAACTAAAATTACGGGTTCAAAAAGAACATAAAGTCAACAGAAGGAAAAATAAGCTAATTGAGCAGAACAGAGAGTGACAAAAATACCCGTCACGTGTGGGCACTTGACTTCTGACAGAGGTAGCACTGCAGATCAGTAAGTGTGTTTGGTCAATGGATAATGCACATGGAAAAGGTGTGTGTATGTATATATATATGTATACACACATACGTGTGTGTGTGCGTGTGTGTGATCGATGCCCTTTTTGATTACTGGTAGCAGAAAACTGGAGAACTATATTATAAATATAACCGTGTGGTTCACAATGATTTCTTTTTTAGGAATCAAATGAAACCATAAATGAACCATGAATGAAAAGACTGATAAATTAATTGCATTAAGATTAGGAACTCCGGTTCATAAAAATCTTAAAACTTCAGTTTAACATCAGGAAACCATAGACTGGGGTAAAGTGTTTACAACACATGAAACTTAGAGTGTTTGGAAGTACAATGTATAAAGAATTTCTGAAAGTCAGCAGGAAAAAGAAAGACGGCAAAATACAAATATAGACAAGAGACATGAATAGGCACCTCAGAGAGCTGAGCCCATAAAAAAATGTTCCATCTCATTGTTCGCTGCTGCTGCTGCTGCTGCTGCTAAGTCACTTCAGTCGTGTCCGACTCTGTGTGACCCCATAGACGGCAGCCCACCAGGCTCCCCCGTCCCTGGGATTCTCCAGGCTAGAATACTGGAGTGGGGTGCCATTGCCTTCTCTGACTGTTCACTAGGAAGTGAAATTAAAACCATGATGTGATACTGCTATACACCAAAAGAATGGCTAAAATTAAGGATCCCAAGAGTTTACAAAGATATTATTGAACAGTTTTAACTCTCATCACTGTTGGGAGTTGAGTACAATTACTTTGAAAAACTGTCAGTATCAACTAAGATCGAACATGTGTATACCATATGCCTCAACTGCAGTCCTAGATATATAACCAGAAGAAGTGCTTACCCGTGTGTAGCAAAGACACGCACAAGATTGCTGACAGCATTGCTGTTCACCACGGCCCCAAACTGGAAGCGACCCAAGTGTCCATGAACAGGTGAATGAGGAATATCCGACAGTGCCTCCATATACTGCAGTGTTACACAGATACACAGAGGCTAACAAAACACCACCATACAGAAATGGTGGCTCTCACAGTGCCAAGGTGCAGGGAAGAATCCAGACGTACAGACTGCGTGTTTCCGTGCAGGAAGTTCATAGGTGAAACATACATGGTAGCATTCGGGAAGCTCCCTTATTGGGAGATCCTGGTATAACAGGCTTCCAGTAATAATTTTATCCACTATGGGTGGTGTGTTGGGCTTCCCAGGTGGCGTCAGTGGTAAAGAACACACCTGCCAATGCAAGAGATGTAAAAGACACAGGTTTGATCCCTGGGTCGGGAAGATCCCCTGGGTGAGGGCACGGCAAACCCCTCCAAGTATCCTTTCCTGGGGAATCCCAAGGACAGAGGAGCCGGACAGGCTATTAGTCCATGGGGTCGAAAAGAGTTGGACATGACTGAAGTGACTTAGCATGCATGCAGTGATGTGTTCACTTTGTGAAAATTTATCACTAAATACTTACAGTTGATGCATTTCTCTGTATGTAAGTTATACTTAAATTTAAAAGTATTTTTGAAAAAGCCAAATAGGTAGGAGCCACTGTGCAGTCCTATGGAGGGTAAGAAAATATGCGTAAGACACATGACCCTCAGGAGACTCAGTGCAGGGAGAGGGGCAGGCAGAGGCCCGATTAACGTATGCAGGTAGAAGGCTTTAAAGTGAGAGGATAGAAGAAGACATGTCATAAAATCAAAGAGAAGGAAATTAGTACCAAAAACAGCCTATGTACACACACACACACTCTCTCTCTCTCTCTCTCTCTCTGGAATATTGTTCAGCCATGAGAAAGGAGATTCTGCCATTTGTGACAACATGGATGGGCTTTGAGAATGCTATACTAACTGAGATAACTCAAACAAAGGCAAAGAGAGTGATCAGTTTCATAAGGAATCTAAAAGAGCAAAGCTCATAAAAACAGCGAGTGAAATGGTGTTTACGTGGGCTTGAAGGCGGGAGGGTGGGAGGGATGTTGTTTAAGGGTACAAACTTGCAATGAGTAGTAAACAAGTCCTAGAGACCTAGTGCACAGCGTGGCGAATACAGCCAATGTCATTCCATAGTAGTCAAATTTAATTATTTCAACCGCAAAAAAAGAAATGCTAATCACGCAGCATGGTAGAGGTGCTGATTACTGCTGTAGTGACCATCGTGTGTGCAAATGTTTCAAATCTACACGTGCATTTTGTTCTTGTCTTAGCCACTCAGTCATGTCCGACTCCCTGTGACTCCACGGACTGTAGCCCGCCAGGCTCCTCTGTCCATGTGCATAATATATATGTCAAATGTGTTTCAATTTTTTTAAAAAAGCTCACGGGAAGATTTATAGAAGCAGCAGCTTTTGAGCTGAATGGAGAAAGTTTTTTTTTTTTTTTGTAGAAAGAAAGAAGAAGAGCATTCCTTTCGAAGGAAACAGTGCGAATGTATAATGCAAGGCGTGGAAACCATGGGTGTATTTGAGAGTGTCAGCTGGTCTATTATTCCCTTGAGAGGATTCACAGTATCAGTTCAGAGTGAGAAATCTAGTAGATAGTTTGGGGTTAGATTCCATCAAGTCCAGGATGTAAAGGTAGAGAATTCATCAGCAATTTTCCAAGACAGAAAAACAGGAGCCCTGAGACAGAAGCCACCCCCAGAGGCTTTCACTGAGGCAGAAAAGACCATCTCCCCACAGTGAATGGCAGTGGAGACCCCCGAGGAATTGAGCAGCAGGCAATGCGGGTTTTAACCCGATTCTGTTTCTTTCGAGCTCTGTAGCTTTTTGTAAGTCATCTACTGTGTTTCTGTCTTTGGATCATGGTGATAGAAAAGTGTGCCTCACGGGGAGGCTTCATGGAGTCATTGTGAGGGTTAGTGAATGAATGGAAGCAGTCTTAATTGGCAGATGGCCAGTAGTACTTAAAGCTTGCCGGATATTATAATCCTATTCAGTTCATCATCACCTTACTGACATTTTCAAAGGAACAGTCCTAAGCCTTGGGTGTGCCAGTATCAATCCCGGGACACCTTTTCCAGATACAGCTTGGGGGCAGCCGGAGAAAGCTGACGGGGCTTTGTTGACCGGAACACATGTTAGACGTTTGTAAGCAAATTGTACCTGAGGAGCTACCCCAACACTGAAGCAGGGTGTAGACAATCCATGTCTTTAAAATTTCTCTAATACAGGAACCTCCTGTAAATCAGGAACCAGAATCAGCAAGATGGAGTGGGTAGATTCAGCTGTCTTTTTTTTTTTTACATGCAGTGCATGTAATGGTAATTGACAGAAAAAAAAAATGTTTGCTTTGTTCCTACAGTCAGGTCTCCTGTTTTCACCTAGGAAATTCTATTTTAAAGTGATGTTTTCAGGTTTATTAACACGTCAAATTATCCATGAGAAAGAGAAATACGTATCCTAGAATCTCATGAAATCCAGACTTGTAGAAACATTTGGTTTCTAACATCACACTCTTCCTCAAGGGTAAATTCTTGCAAATAATATATTTATGGTACTTTCTGAAAGTATAAGTGTATTTCTCTGAGCAATATCAGTTTCTGTAAAAAGCACTTTAAGTGGAAGACAAAGCATTTAGAGAAAGTTATGCTGTATTACCAAGGAGAAAGTGTTTACTTGGTGAGGGTCACTTGCAGGCCTATTCTATATATCTTTATATATATATAGTGTTTTTGTGTATATTATATATATAAGATGATATATATATATAATATATATGATACATATATTTATATTATAGACCTATGTCATAATATACATAATGTATAATATAGACCTACATTATAGATCTATATCATAGATAGATCTCTCTCTCTATAGATCTGTATACATAGATATACATTGCAGATCTATATCATAGATATATGATATATATAACATAGGTATATATTATAGATATCTATATATATAGATCTGTCTATACACACACACACACAGATATAGATCTGTATCATAGATATATGTACCATATATATACACATATAACTACATCTATGCATATAATGCATAGACCACGTATATCTCTGATACATATGACATATGTATATGTGTGGTAGGGCATATGCTGAGCTCTCCAGGTGTAAATAGCTCTAGGTGAGACTGTTTGGTGTCTCTGAGAGGGCGCACAAAACCTGCGGTCACAGTCCTGATGACACAGCGGCATTTCTTGGAGGAAACCGTAGCAGCAGTAGCAGCTGAACCCACAGAAGTGTGTCTCTGGCCTCACCCTCAGAGGCCTCTTTGGTCTCGGGACTTTCAGACCCAGGTGATGCTAATGTGCCGCCGGGCCCTGGAGCCTCTGCACTGACCCACCAGATAAAGAACTGCTTCTGTGAAGGGCTCTGAAGGGCTTAGCCCAGCTTTTCCAAGGGGCTGGTGCAGGGGGCTCCGGAGCTCCCGGAAGCCTGGCCACTGGAGCTCCGCTTGTTCACACGGGGCCGCCCGCAGCTTGGGCACTGCTGCTGGCTGTGGCAGGCAGCTCAGGTGAGGCGAGAGAAGGGACGGCTGTGGGAACGCGCCCCTCCCTCTTTGCCTTCCCTTTAAGAAGCTGGGGGCTGAGGGTGCTTGGGTGGGCTCCCCTGTGACCTGAGCAGATTCCCTCAGCAGCAGGACTGGGTCACGGCTTCCCTGCTGGAGGCATCACGGGCATGGTGGGGGCATGCAGAAAGACTTTGGAGCCCTTGGGTCAGCTGTGGGTACCGGGGAATACGGACGGCGGCGACCTGGGCTCGGGGGACAGGAGATGCCCCTCGTCCGGAGGGCTGGCTAGGACCTGCCCTGCTCCAGGTGCAGGCGTGGAGGACTGCAGTGTCCCCACAGGGAGGACTGTTTCTCTTCTGCGCTGCCTGGGACCAGCTGTAGGTCTCTTCCTCATAAAACAAACAGATAAAGGCCTGCATGGAGATAAACGCTGAGGTGTTGAACAGCAAGAGACCCGAGTTAACAGCCTGAGTTCAGACAGCACAAAGGTTCAGAAAGCTCTTGCTCATGGAATCCCGTTGTGGGGGGAGTTGTCACGGTTTTCCAAAGAGGCCCACCACAGAAGCCCCCACGTGTTTACTTTTGTTTTTCAGGCAGCCAAGCTTCAGCGTCAAGTGAAACACAGCAGGCGTGGCCAAGTTCCTGGGTAACAAAGCCTGAACTGCCCTAGGAAGTCTGCTGAATGACGCGGGGTTTCGGGTATAAATCTGAATTTAATTAACTTATAAGGCCTTATTGTCAGCCTTTATGTAGCCCAAAGGCCCCCTGATTTTCTCCTTGGATTTTCTGCAGTGAAAGATTGGCCCCACTCAAATACTTTCCATGGGAGTATAATTATGTCTCGCAAACGGTTTTCAAAAATCATCAGGTCCAAAGATTCCATTCGTCTTGCAAAATTCACATGGAATAAAGTCATATTTATCAATGCCGTCACTCCCTCCTTTTCCTCAGTCACTTTCAAACGCTGGGATGGCCACTGCACACCCTCACCCCCGGCCCAGGGCACTTTGCTAAAATAACACCAGAGAGTCTTCCTGTAGAATTTGCTGGGACACAGTCAGATAAGCCCGAGGAAACAACAGCAACCACAGCCGCGAGCCCTCGGTGAGTGTGGAAGAAGGAATTGTCTAGGTCACTTAACTGGGTCAGCCACCCCATGTCCATTAAGCCTACTCTTGATTTTTTTTTTTTAGCAGTTGATTGTATAACATGTTTATATGCTTTTGCTTAGATAACAAAAAGTAGTTACTACAATTAAGACAGTTCTTTTGTTACGTCACTGAAAGAATGTAAAGGTAAAAGGAAGTAGAATCGAAATCAGGAGCGAGGTGTTTGGGACTTTATAACTGGGGACAGCATGGGGACCACTTCCTACAGAGGAAGATGGGATGGAAACGCAGCCATTCAGGATGTTCCGCACCCCCTTCACTCCTGAGAAGTCCTGGGAAGCGGGGACAGCCTTGGGCTCCCTGCCTTAGCACGGAGTCATCTTGATAAGTAGAAAGCCTGAGGAATCTGCCTGAGTTTGAGGTATCGTGCTTCTGAAACTACGCAAATGACGCTGGGCGATGTGCTTCAGCTTTCTGCATCCGTGTCCCTTTCCTAAGAGAAGGCAGCACTGCCTACTGGACAGGGCAGTGGAGAGCCACTGTGTGACATGCTGCAGCCAGCCCATTCCAAGCGTTGCCCTAGGGGTCAGGCACTAACTTGTGTGCCTTATAGCACTTAACCGCTCAGTAATCCTCAAAGAACTCTGTGAGATAGGTTAGTCTCATAAAGCCTGTGTTACAGATGAGGAAACTGGAATGCAAGGAGGTGAAATGAAATGAAATGACCCAGCAATTCTGCAGCAGAGCCAGGATTTAAACCTAGGTCCCCAGCTCCAGAGCCCTCAGCCTACTTGTGAACAGTGGTGGGCAGTGTTGGTCACAGAATCAGACTCACATGCTTACTCTGGTTTATCTCCAGACTGCAGCCCCTGTTTGCCTCCTTTGGTGCAATGCACACCCCCGCCCCCACCACACACACACAGACATATATCCTCGCTGATTAAAAAAAATATATATATATATATATAGGCCTCAAAGTGTATTTGCTCTAAGCAAGTTGAATTAGAGAAACATATTCTGGCAACTTGCCTTTCCTTTTATATTGCAGTTTTACCAAATAAAAGGAATCCAACTCAACTGCTTGGTTTCCCATTTTCTGCCGATGGCAGGGCCCGGCTGGCTCGGCGCGTTCTGAATGGCTGTGTCTCCATGCAGGGTGGCTGGAGAGCGCGCAGAAGCATCTCAGAGGTTTCCGGTTGGGATGATGGTGGCAGGGTGACCGCACCTTCTTCCCATATTGCTAGTGAAATTTGCCCCCATGCTCATGGGACAAACATGGAGGAGGAAGGCGCTCCCTGGCCCCTGCCCCACTGAGCCGGGCCTGGCCTTGCTGCTGTGCTGGTCTCCTGTAGGCCTTTTCTGGCAGGCTACAACCTCCAGGACCTCGTGGGACTGACACAGCTCTGAGAGCGGTCTTCAGCCAAGGGAGACTTCTACCTTCCCCTCCAACCTCAGATGCTTGGCGGTGTCACAGCTGTGGGTGTGCTGCTCAACATCCTGCAACGGACAAGACAGGCCCCCAGAATAAAGATTGTCCAGCCCTAAATATCATTAGTTCCACGGTTCAGGAACCTTGGTCCAGAATACCTATAATCCCTTCTCTGAAAGTCACTTCTAGGGAGAGGACACTGAACTAGAATGGGTATCTTTATACGCATCTCCCACGATACATACCTGAAAAATGCAAATAAAAACCACAGGGTAATACCACTGTGAGCCTGGCAAAAAGGATACAACGAAAGGGGAATGCTTGACTTTGTAAGTTTCATAGCCAGTTGAACCTTCATAAAACCACTTTGAGAAGGAAATGGCAACCCACTCCAGTGTTCTTGCCTGGAGAATCCCAGGGATGGGGGAGCCTGGTGGGCTGCTGTCTATGGGGTCGCACAGAGTTGGACACGACTGAAGTGACTTAGAAGCAAAACCACTTTGAAAAAAAGGATAGTATCTAATAAAGGCAAACGTGTGCAAACTCAGGAATCCAGCAATGCCACTCCAAGATTTGCAGCCCTCAAAGACATGTCCATATGTTCCCTAAAAGGATGCACTGGGATGTTCAAGCTGTATTTATACAACAAAAAAAATGCCCTTCAAGTGCAGAGGGGGTAAATATATTGTTGTATATTCACACAATTGCATGCTATAGAAAAACAAAGGGAATAAAGACCTTCAACTCCATACGATAATACGAGTGACCCTCACAGAAATACTGTTGAGTAAAAGACGGCAGACATACACAACAGTGTATTATATGATTCCCTTTATGTAGGGGGCTTCCCTAGTGGCTCAGCAGTGAAGAATCTGCCTGCAGTGCAGCAGACGCAGGAGACGTGGGTTCCATCCCTGGGTCAGGAAGATCCCCTGGAGGAGGAAATGGCAACCCACTCCAGTATTCTTGCCTGGGAAATTCCATGGACAGAGGAGCCTGGTGGGCTACAGTCCATGGGGTTGCAAAGAGTTGGACACGTCCTAGTGACTGAGCATGCACGCACATTTAAATAGGGAACAAGGCAAAACTGGTCTATGCTGTTTTAAGTCAGGACAGTGGTCATCCTTGGTTGAGAGGCAGTGACTGGAAAGAAGCATGGGGTGGACCCAGGGCTGGTCACCTCCGTGTCTTGGTCTGGGTGCTGCCTGCACATGTGTGTTCAAGTTTATGAAAAGTCACTGCACTGTGAATTTTGATAATGAACTTTTCTAAGTGTATATTATTCAATAAAATTGTGCAGCTGCTGCTCCGGAGAGTAGGACAGGCATTGGACAGTTCTGTTACCTCTTCCCCTTGCACGTTAGCATAGACTAGTCCAATGGCATCTTGAAATGCCCAGAGCACTGAGGGAAGCAAAGGAGGGTGGGAGAGGAAGGCCGCTCTCCAGGAGGCCTGGTTGAGCAAGAGCAAAAATTCATTTGAGAGCAGCGTCCCTGAACAAATGAATCACCAGATGTCAACCCTGGAGTCGGCACTTGAGAAGGCATGTGCGTTGGTCAGCCTGGTGTCCCCAAGGGTGAAGACGGCTGGTATCTGGAGCAGCTTCACTGGAGGGGAGGGAGGGAATTTTGGGTGGAGGCTTGCTAAGAAGTGTCCAAAGTCTATTTTGCAAAGACACTTTGCTCACATCACAGTTCTGTTGAGCCTGACGTTATCATCTCTCTCTGTGTCTCTTCATGGCCAGGGAGACCACGGACATGCTTTGAATGCAGGCGGACTTTTCATATATTTTAGTTTGTTACTAGCAGTCAAATGACAATGAGTGTCTGCCAGTTGTTTTTTTGTTTTGTGTGGTTAGCTGTGCAATGCTAGGGAATTCCTGCATTCTCTCTGTTTCAGTTTTCTTATTTGTAAAAGGAAGATGACAATGGCATTTAAAAAGATGAACTGCTGCTTGAATACTAGTTACTATTATACTTATTAACATAAAGTTCTACTAATAATAACTCTAGCACACTGAGTTAGTGTGAAATCATGGGATCCCAAGAGAGCGCCCTGCCTGCAGCTCTGCCCCGAAAAGTCGGCTTCTTTTGGTTCTTTCTGCGGGATCCCCTTCCCGGACCCACACTCTGGGGCAGAGCCGGGGCCGCGTGTTTAGGATGGGCAGCGCCGGGAGGGGGCCCCTCGCCCGGGAGCCCCGAGGGCACATAGTGTATGGTTTGTAACCTCCTGTTAGTACTGGCGGCTGGAGACAGCTTGTCATTTCAGGCCCAGAGAAAGGTCCCGCTGTTGAAGGCTGGTGTCGGCAAATAACATATTTTAAAGGTTGTACAGCATATGGAAATTTCTATTACTGCAAACATTTGGTTTGGTTCTGTGCCTGCTCAACATACTGCACGTTTCTAAATTAACCGTCTTCTCCACGGAGCGCGGGGGTGATTCACGGCCGTCTTCCCGGTGGGCGGAGGGCTGGAGGCCACGGCCGCACCCTGCCTTCCGCAGCCACGGCCTGGATCGAGGCCCCGCCAGCGTCTCGGGCAGAGCCAGGGCGAGCCGCCGAGGAGCGGCGGGCGCTCCGGCCCTTTTGTTCCGTGTCTACCGTACGCGCCATACTCTGACCCTGCCCGCGTCAGGGGGAGAGTAGGAAATCGCAGCCCCCAGCTTCCCCCGCTGCTAATTCTCCCTTCCTCCAAGTGGAGGACTCAGCCTCCAGTGGAGAGAACCGAGCTGGGTGGGTCACGTTACTTCTGTGTTGGTGTCTCTACATAAAGTGTGTGTGTGTGTGTGTGCTCAGTCGTGTCTGATTCTTTGTCACCCCATGAACTGTAGCCCACCAGGCTTCTCTGTCCATGGGATTCTCCAGGCAAGAAGACTGGAGTGGGTTGCCATTTCCTCCTCCAGGGGAGCGTCCTGATCCTGAGATTGAACCCACATCTCTTGCATCTCCTGCCCTGGCAAGCGGGTTCTTTACCACGTGGCCACCTGGAAATCCCCCTGTATAAAGTATAGCCTTCTTATAATAAACACGTATTATTAATGTGAATCCACGTTTTGGAGCCATTGTTTGGTTTTTGATGCTAAAAAGAGTAATGTATATTTAGAAAATTTGAGAGTAAAAAGTGCCAGTCAGGAAATAAAATATTTCCCATAAGATGATGACTACATGAGTTCTTTATAGTATTCCACTTTTGAGACTTGTTCGAAAATTCTCTTATAAAGATGATCCCTACGTTTATGATCCAGATGTTACCACTATTAGCAGTTTATGTGGCTTCACTGTATCTTTTCCATATCAGTGTTAATTTGCTAAATGCTAGTACATTCAATGACCATTTGTTTCAACTACTTGCTGGAACATGACAGCCTTTGTGTTTGACCTGTTGGCCCTTATAAATAAGAGAATAGTCTCAACTTTTGTCAGGAATAGGCTTTAAGTCCCAGAAAGTGTGAAAGTGTTAGTTACTCAAAAGTATCTGACTCTTTGTAACCTCTTGGACTGTAGCCCACCAGGCTCCTCTGTCAATGGGATTCTCCAGGTAAGAATATTGGAGTGGGTTGCCATTCCCTTCTCCAGCATGTCTTCCCGACCCAGGGATTGAACCCAGGTCTCCTGCATTGCAGGCATATTCTTTACCATCTGAGCCAATAAGGAAGCCCTAAATCCCAGAATGAAAATTAAAATGCTCATAGTGACGGTTTCCTGTGCTGTAACTGTTCCAGGCATCCAGCCTGCTCCCTGGTATTCAGGGGTAAGTGGGATCTCAGTCAGTGAGCAGAACAGAAATGATATGGTATCAGGAGATGGGGGTTTCCAGAGAGAATCCGCATCAGCCTGAGTCAGGCCCTAAGTCTGCTTCTCTTCCCAACTAGCTTTTGAACCCTGAATTTGTATCAGGGTGTTAGCTGTTGATTCTCCTGCTGGCCTTTCCGTGAACGGAAGGCTGACCATCTCTTGACAAGCCGTGTCCTCCTCAGGCTGCCCTTCTGCCTGGTCAGGCCAAGACCCTGTTCAGTCCATACCCAAACCACTGAGAAAGTTGAAAAACAAAACTCATTAGTCAGGGTTGCTGATTGTACTGCAGGAGATTACAGGCCCCAAAGTGCTTTTATTTTCTCTAAACCGGAAGGAAAACCTTGCCTTCCTTCCAAGACAAAGGAAGTGCTGGTGATGTGTGCTTACCCATCGGGTGGCAAATTTTCTTGTTCTTGGAGGTCTGGAGCAGTGGCGTTGCTGATTGCTCAGGGTGATACAGGAGGGATGGCAGTGCGTTTGCTGCTGTGCTGACGGACAGACCTGGGATTTGGAAAAGGGCTTCCGGTCATGAGTGTCATGCAGCTTACCCCTCCCACGGTCCCTTCAAGCCGAGGACATGTCTTTCTTCTTCGGCATCAAGGTGGCTTCCACCTGAAGGAGTGCACGGTGCTTTGTTTATTAAAGGAGTGGTCGACAGAGGACAGAGTGAAAGAGAATACACTTCATCTTTGGCACCCCTGACGCCTTCAGAGAACCCAGCTGGCCCGCTGGCCCCTGCAGCAGTCCTCTGCTCCTCCGTGTTCATACTGCCCTTGCTGGGAAAACCCTTCTGTCCTGTGGCCTTGTCCACTGACCTGATTCTCAGAGGCTAGAGGGAAGCGGTACGGGAGAGCGGTCAGGGTGCCTCTCACTGCTTCTCTGATGGCCTGGGTAAGAATTCTGGCTCTGTCAATTCACTTCATGGCAAACAGATGGGGAAACAATGGAAACAGTGACAGGCTTTGTTTTCTTGGGCTCAAAAATCACTGCACATGGTGACTGCAGCCATGAAATTAAAAGACACTTGCTCCTTGGAAGAAAAGCTATGACCAACCTAGACATCATATTAAAAAGCAGAGACATTACCTTGCCTACAAAGTCCGGTCTAGTCAAAGATATTGTTTTTCCAGTAGTCATGTATGGATGTGAGAGTTGGACTATGAAGAAAGCTGAGCACTGAAGAATTGATGCTTTTGAGCTGTGGTGTTGGAGAAGACTCTTGAGAGTCCCTTGGACTGCAAGGAGCTCCAACCAGTCCATCCTAAACGAAATCATCTTGAATATTCATGGGAAGGACTGATACTGAAGCTGAAACTCCAATACTTTGGCCACCTGATGCGAAAAATGGACTCATTGGAAAAGACCCTGATGCTGAGAAAGATTGAAGGCAGAAGAAGGGGATGACAGAGGATAAGACGGTTGGATGGCATCACCGACTCGATGGACATGAGTTTGAGCAAGTTCCGGGAGTTGGTGATGGAAAGGGAAGCCTGGCATGCTGCAGTCCATGGGGTTACAAAGAGTTGGACGTGACTTAGCGACTAAGCTGAATAAGTGACTGGAGCTTAGCTTTCTCATCTGTAAAACAGGGTTAATAATAGTATCTACTTCATAGCATCATTACAAGGAATAAGTTCGCTCATACCTGCACTGGTACTCAGAAAAGCATCCAGCATGTAGAAACCCAGTGGTGTGGTCAGCTCTTCAGTTTCCCATTTCCTCGGGGAAGAAGTCCTCTTAGGGGCTTGGTGTAGTTCAGAGCTGTGGACTGGACACTGGCCAGCAGTCTCCTCTTATAGTCTGTGTGATACACAATCCAAGAATCCCAACCAGAGATCCAGGCTTCTGGTCCTGTACTAACGCACCAGCAGTACTGACGTATTTACACTACAATGTGTAAAATAAATAGCTAGTGAGAAGCTGCTGTGTAACTCAGGAAGTCAGCTCGGTTCTCTGTGATGACCCAAGGGGTGGGATCAGGGGTGGGAGGGGACTCAAGAGGGGATATATGTTACTCATGGCTGACCTACGTTGTCGTACAGCAGAAACTGACACGGCATTGTAAAGCAATTATGCTCCAATTAAATTATACTGGAAGAGAAGAGGTTAATATAATATTTTAATTTTTAACCTGTTTTCAGGTTATTCTTCAGCATTGGGCTCTTTTTCCCCCCAGTAGCTCTACTGCTCATATTTTTGAGATGTAGAAGCAGGTTACTGAGAAAGACCGCTGAGACTATTCGTGCACTTCTTGAAACGTACTGGAGAGGCAGCAGTCGAGCCTATGTTTATGTGGTTCGAAGCAAGCGGGTCTGATACAATGCAGAAGTGAGTGTTGCTCTATTTTTCAGTCTTTTGATTCACAATTTAGAGCTTGAACTTTTCCTTCTAGCTCAAGTTCTAGGTGTCTAGAGAAAGTCAGAATTCATAACCAAAAAAAAAAAAAAAAAAAAATTCAGTGCCATTTAAATGAGAAAGTATTCAGTCCGTGCGTGCACGTGCAAACACACACCCACCCACCCACCCTCCCCTCTCTCTCTGTTCGTGTGTGGCTGTGAATTCAGTGATTTCTTCCATGAGAGGAAGCTCTTCCCAGTGGTCTGACTCCATGCAAGGCCACCTCTATGCTCCTCTCCTAGACAGAGCCGCACATTCACCACCGGAATGTGGAGAAAACACGAACAGCCCCTGGCTGCCTGGAGAATAGCGGACGAACAGCGCGAACCGCTTTCCCTCATTTAAAATCTGTGCCGAAAATATCATCTGCTGCCTCTTTCCCTTTCCAGGAAAGTCACGGGGAGAGGTGAAAGATTTGGTCCGCGCATCCCTGTGGAAAACATGTGCCAATGAGCAGGGTATTGATCAAAGTGCTGAGGAGGAGAGGTACTCAAATATTTACCCAGAGCACTTCGCTGAAAGGTGCCCCGCAGGCGCTCCGAGGTGGCCTGGCAGGCAGTTGGCACCACAGCCTCCCGACTCTGAGGGACCATTCATTCCCGCTGGTGCCCCCCACGCCCTCTCCCCTCTCCTGCCAGCCCTCTTTAGGAAGATGTTTTATGAACTGTGTGCATACACATTTTTGTGCCTCCAGCAAGAATGCTGCTTTCCTAAGATCGAGAATTAGAACGGGAGCTTGAGGAGTCGGGATTCTCCACCCCAGGAATGTGGGTGCCCACGTCCTGGGCAGAGACTGCGGGGGGCCCGTGGCACCCCCGAGACACAGGCTGCCTTGTGAGACGCAGGGCCGCTCTTGGTCACCGCTCTCCCCTCGCTTTCATCTCGACCCTCTCTTCCCCATAAACATCTCCGCGTGCTACTGCAGGTATGAGCGCGGGCACCCCACGTTTGCCCTGATGCTGGGCATGGACTTGATCGAATCACAACTGCCTTTTTATTGCAGTTTCCTATTCTAACTCGGCAGAGTATAGTTTTATGCAAATGGAGAGATTAGTGCTGCCATGGTAATATAAACAGGAATTGCCGTATATATTTTATGTACTGAAATAGGTCCACTTGGAAAGGGTGTGACTCAGTGCACAGAGCAAGCCAGTGAGCCCGAAGGGAAAGCTTGACTTCCAGGCTGCCCACCACCAGAATCCAGCTCGAAAGCTCAGCGTGTCAGCTGTTTTTCGGAATTAAGGATACGTTTCTTAAAGTCTTAGAAGTAAATAGATGTCATCATATGATTTTTGCTGGTAATCTGTAGTAGGTGATAACAGATAGATTTATTTTAAAAACTTAAAATGGGCAACTTACATTTTGTTTTGAGGGTTTTCTTATTCAATTTTGGCTGGAAAGAAAACAATAAAATTTTCTTTGTTTGAAATACCACATTTCTATGTAAAGGATGTAATATGTTCACATAATTTTTATTCTTATTTAAGTACATCCTAATTCATATACACAGAGGTTCTATCTGTCTATCTATCTCTATATCTATATACATATATATATCTTCTGCAATGAGTGTGACACTCAGTATCACATATCATATGTATATCTGTATATACATATATTTCTTGATTGATTCTAATAGAATTGCTTTATAAAATATATTTCTTCCTGGTTACAATTAAACACATACAGACACAAATTATATTCCTTCTGGTTACAATTTTTTTTTTTCCTATTCAAACCAGCTGGGATTGAAGTTATTGACTTTAAATTGTAAAATGTAGGTTTCACTTAATTCTCAGCAAACTTATATGTCCATTTCTGTTGAAGCTCTTATTTCTTTCATATCAAACCTCTTGTTCACACTGTGAAGGAAGAAGTCTTCTAGCATTAAAAAATAATTTCTTAAACTCTTCCTTTTTATTGGCTCAAAACTTTTGTCAAAGAAAACCCCGTGTGAGGTGTGAGAGCTGACGCCCTTTCTGACTGAATGGGGAGGAGATGGGGGAGTCCTGAGCCTTGTCTGCCCCCGCCCCCACCAAGGGTCCGTACATGGTCTCTGCAGACCTACTAACATTCATATTTTGTGGACTGGGGTTTGTAAATAGAGAATAGGATATACTTATGCTAAAAAAGTTAAACTTAAAATTTAATTTGTGTTCTGTATTTTTATTTGCCAAATGTGGCAACCCTATTTATAAACTACTATTTTAATGACAAGAGTTCTCAGTTACATAATAGAGAAGGTTTTCCCAAGCAGTATTTGTACATATCTTAAATAAGGGATAACTTCTCCAATTTCAATTTTCCAATTAATAAAATGAGTATAATCATTTAGGCCCTAATAACTACTTGACTAGCTATTCTAAAAAATAATTAGGCTTTAGCTCAGAGACTCAGGATGTATGAAATTATCATGGTTATTTGCTTTTTAAATAATTCTATTAAAAAGCACTAACTCCTCATAGCATATTGGGTCATTTATAAAATGCTTAATAATGAAACAGTCAAAACTCTCTCTGTTTTCTTCAAGCTGTTATAACATGGATGCAAACGCTTTAGTAGATATTTTAAATAGATTGAGTTCCATTTTTAAAATAAATGCTGTAAGTGAAGGAACAGACGTATAACAAAAAATAATCGACCACGTACATATTTTCACATATATCGTAGGCTACTGAGAGTCCCCAGGTAGCGCAGTGGTAAAGAACCCACCTGCCAACGCAGGTCTTGTAAGAGACTATCAAGTTCGATCCCTGAGTCGGGAAGGTCCCCTGGAAAAGGAAAGGGCAGCCTGCTCCAGTATTCTTAAATGGGAAGTCCCATGAGTGGAGAGTCTGGTGGGCCACAGTTCATGGGGTTGCAGAGTCAGTTCTGAGCACACACACACGAGAGTCAGAAAGTAGCTGGGAATCCACGACAAAACTAGACAGAGGGAAATGTCAGTTGCCTTTAGTGAGTATTTGGCTTGTGAGTAGTAAGTCTTTGCTCTGTTAACCCATGTCTTGTGTGAAGACAGCTTCAGGGGTCCCAGAAGAAGCCCACTGCACGGAGCACCCTGTGGCTTACCACCGCTGCTGATCTGCGCAGTGGATTCTAAGTTAGAAACTTAAAACCAACTTAGTTTTTTAAAAAATATATTTATTTTTGATGTGGACCGTTTTTAAAGTCTTTGTTGAGTTTGTTATAATATTGCTCTTGTTTTCTGTTTTGGTTTTCTGGCCACAAGGCACAGGGCATCTTAGCTGCCCAACAGGGATGAAACCTACACCACCTCTGTATTGGAAGGTGAAGTCCCAACTATTGAACCTCCAGGGAACTGGTCCCCCCAAACCAACTTAGTTTTAATGCCACCCTTAGGACCTATAGCTATCATAGGTAAGACATTGATAAGATATTAATAAGGGAACAGGAGCAAAAGAAGGGTAGAGCGTGCCATCAACGCAAGCAAAAGGGTAGAGAGCACATAGAGTGAGCAAGGCAGACCCCCGCTGACAACCCCAGAAGCAGGTCGCTCCCCAAGATACCAGTGGCACGCTTTACAGGAGACCTGCAGCCCTGAGGCCCTGCTGAATTAGGGCAGGAAAGACTGTAAATCTAGCGAGTTTCTAGAGTTTACTCAATAATGCAAACAAAAATAAACCAGTGTCAGTCCATGTGGTTCAAGACACGTCTAGAAAGGCGATGGAGCCAGTAATCCCTTGTCACTATTAATTAAGTACATCCTCCAACAGCCTCGATTCGAGGCTGCTAATCTTCACACCTTCCTTTGGGGTCCCTGGCCAGCTGCTTCAGAGGTCTTAATGAATCTCTGACCAATTTAGGTTGTGGTCAAGTCACAAAAACAACAGCCAGGGTGTAATAAGATATCCTGTGAGGAATGCATGTTCAGTATTATTGAATCACCACGGCTGTGAGATGGCTGATATCACAGCTCGAATGAAGGCAGATCTGCAGATGGCCTCCTAGCCTATGAGAGGAGGGAGAGGTCAGGTGTTACCCAGACGGGACACCTCACCTGGTCAGACCATAACAAAGCCACTGCAACCGACAGGAGTAGACAACTCTTTTCCTATGACTCCAGTTTAGATCACTTTTTAAAAAAAGAAATCTGATTTTATGACTAATAATTCTACATGAGTCATGTGTATTTTATGTGGGAGAGACTTGATCTCAATCAAGTCAAGCCTGCTCTATCCAGCATTGTGCTTGATTTATAGCCAACTCCTGATGGATTTACCTATTTCCAGGGTGGTGGGGGCGTCCGCCAGTTGTCTTCAGTCCAAGCGGTCATCTGTTGAGAAGAAGATCATTTTAACTAGTCCACAGTTAATCATCCACTCTACTCACTGCTGAATAGTCACTTCCGGGTTGTGAGCCCTCTTCAGCTGTTGTGATTTTTCTGGTTACTTCTCTGCCGTTCATGGGCACAAGAAATCCACTCAAGCCATATGGGGCAAAATGGTTAATTAATTTTACATGTCAGCTCTACTGGACCGCAGTGCCCAGGTATCTGGTGAAAGGTTATTCTGGATGTTTCTGTGAGGATGTTGCTGGATGAAATTAACACTTGAATCAGTGGACTTTGAGTGAAACAGACTGCCTTCCATGAAGTGGGTGGGCCTGATCTAATCAGCTGAAGGAATGGATAGAACCAAAGACTGATCTCCTCTGAGCAGAAAGGACTTCTGCCTACCGATGACCTTTGGACTTAAATTACAGTGTTGCCTCTTCCCTGGGTCTCCAGCCTGCCAGACAGCCCTGTGAATTTTGGATTCACCTGCCTCCGCAACTGCATGGTCTAATCCTTTAAAATACGTCTCTCTCTTTTTCTCCGTGTGTATGTGTGTGTAGATAGATAGTGATTCCCATGTAGCAGTAACACATTTAATGATATATTCCTGACATGTGTATTTATATATTTATGTGTGTGTGTGTATACACACACACATGTATATATATATATATTTGCTGCTGCTACTGCTAAGTCGCTTCAGTCGTGTCCGACTCTGTGCTACCCCATGGACTGCAGCCTACCAGGCTTCTCTGTCCATGGGATTCTCCAGGCAAGAACACTGGAGTGGGTTGCCATTTCCTTCTCCAATGCATGAAAGTGGAAAGTGAAAGTGAAGTCGTTCAGTCATGTCCGACTCTTAGCGACCCCATGGACTGACTACAGCCTACCAGGCTCCTCCATCCATGGGATTTTCCAGGTAACAGTACTGGAGTAGGGTGCCATTGCCTTCTCCATAATATATTTAGGATTCCCTATATAAAGATCCTGCTTCCCAATGCAGGAAACATGAGAGACACGGGTTCAGTCCCTGGGTTGGGAAGATCCCCTGGGGAAGGAAGTGGCAACCCATCCCAATATTCTTGCCTGGAGAATCCCAAGGACAGAGGATCCTGGTGCCGTAGTCCATGGGGTTGCAAAGAATCAGATATGACTGAGCAACTAATACTATTTTCACATGTCAATTTTATATTCCTTGGGGAGAAAAAGTTATTCTCTGCCTTTTACCCTTTATCTTCTTGTTTTTTAATGGTTTATTGAGATATAAATACTATAAATTCACCTGTTTTGTGTACACAATTCAACAGATTTCAGTGTATTTATGAAGTTATACAGTTCATCTCCAGAATCTAACTTTAGAATGTTTCATAAGCCTAGAAAGACACCTTGTGCCAATGTGTTGCTCAGTGGCTAGGTTGTGTCCGACTCTCTGCAACCCCATGGACTAAAGCACTTCCCTGTCCTTCACTATCTCCCGGAGTTTGCTGAAACTCACGTCCGTTGAGTCAGTGATACTGTCTAACCATCTCAGTAAATTATATATCAATAAAACCGTCTCAATTTAGAGACACTCATCCCTTCCCTAGCCTGAGGCAACTGAAAATCTACTTTCTGTACATATTTGCTTTGGAGGCATTCTGTATAATTAGAATCATGTAATGTATTCTTCTTTTATCTAAACTTCATTTTTTAAAGGAGCAGAAAATGGAATCACTGTGATACAGAGACTGAATTTTTTGAAATTTAAAAAAAGTTGTTTAAGATTGTACATAATAGTTGTTTCCAAAAGACGGTGAGCTCAGTGCTGTTAGAAAATTCAGTGTGGATTAAGTCTCTGCTGCTTTACTGACAGTTCATGAAATCATTTCATGGCACAAAGAAGATTAAACAGAATCCATAAAAACACTCTTTATGGAGTTACACTGAGATATGGTTCATAGATTTGACAGACACCAAATTGTCTTTTTATGGCAGACCAGTCTATGCGTCCTATGTGAAAAAGGAAATATAGCCTCTGAACATGAAATAAGCACAGAAAGAAAGAAAAAATGTGTTTGTCCAAAAATACCCTGGTAGTCATTTCCAAACTCATTTCAAATTCAGTCTTTGCATCTCCTGTAGCTTCTAGGAGAAATGTAGAAATGAGAGACATGGGATTTTCTGTTATGAATAGATATGATAACCTGTTTTCTCTCCAAATATGTGTGTGTGTGTGTGTGTGTGTGTATATATATATATATAGAGAGAGAGAGAGAGAGAGAGAGAAGGACTCAATACAGGTAAATGTGAATGACCTCACCTTAATTTAAAAGACACTGTTCAAACCACGTGAAGCAATCGGCCATTTCCTGTTTTTATGTAATGTACATCTGAAACGAAACACTGAAATTACATGTGACAAACTTTCAGGCAGTTTGAATACTTGGAGATACTTGGCCAACTTTCTCGGGAAGCCCTAAGTGTCTTCACAAACTTAAGTTGTAATTCTTGAAGCTTGCAGAGGGTAGCATATTTTAGAAAAGAAACCGGTAACCATGCCGAGCCCTTCTGATGAAATATACCTTTATTATTATTTTTTTAATTTAATTTTATTTTTAAACTTTACATAATTGTATTAGTTTTGCCAAATATCAAAATGAATCCATCACAGGTATACATGTGCTCCCCATCCTGAACCCTCCCCCTCCTCCCTCCCCATACCATCCCTCTGGGTCGTCCCAGTGCACTAGCCCCAAGCATCCAGTATCGTGCATTGAACCTGGACTGGCATCTCGTTTCATACATGATATTTTACATGTTTCAATGCCATTCTCCCAAATCTTCCCACCCTCTCCCTCTCCCACA
This sequence comes from Bos mutus, assembly GCF_027580195.1. Lineage (NCBI taxonomy): Eukaryota > Metazoa > Chordata > Mammalia > Artiodactyla > Bovidae > Bos > Bos mutus. The sequence continues at coordinate 3,983,253 of NC_091635.1, read as the reverse complement.
GAGTCCATAAGACTGTTATACTAACGCATATATATGGAATTTAGAAAGATGCTAACAATAACCCTGTGTACGAGACAGCAAAAGAGACACTGATGTATGAAATATACCTTTAGTTAGAGAAATATACCTTTAGTCCGCTGAAGTTAAGAGGAAGAGAGTCAAGAGCCACACCAGAAGATCTATGACACCATGAGGACGTCACAAACCCGAATGGAAATAGAGACCCGTGTGAAGTTAGACGGCGGAAGAACGGCGTGTGATGTCCCCGGCGTACACAAGCGCTCCTGAGCAGCAGGGGCCTGGAGTGGCTCCGGATGGGGTCAGGTATCCAGGGTCCTGTAGAGACGACCCCTGTGACGACAGACCGAGAGCCTTTCCCTCAGTGCTGTGCGCTAGTGAAGCACGCCGATGACAGATACACCCGGAGCTCTTTGGTCCTTCTGCCCTCGTATTTCATCTCTGCGTTCTCCGGCTCAAACTCAGGGCATTCATTTCTGACCCATCCGGTCCCAAGTTTTCGCACCCCAAACGCCACATTAATTAGGGCACACACGTCAGCGTGTTAACATGATATTTAATACGTGAAGGAATGGTTGGCAGAACTCAGACGTTTAAACTCGCGATGGAATCCTGAGGAAAATAATTTCTTCTTGCTACGACACATATGGTTCCACTTTCACGGTCCTGCCGGTCTCCTGGGTTAATGACGTCCCACCATATGCCAAGCGCAAAGAGTGATGGGCCTGACACGCTGCTCAAATGGACTGAAACAAGCTGAATCGTGTGTCCTCGGCCATAAAATGCCATTCAAGTGACCCCATGAGCTGACATCTGCCCACATCTTGTAGACATTTGGGGCCAAGCTGCCCATTTGTTTCTTTCTGATCTAAACGTAAATATTATACGTGAAAACATTTACGAGTGCTGTCTTCTTTCTCTTTTAGAGGCTGGGGAAAGGACAGATCAGCTGGGGACCAGTTACAGCCTGACTTTTAAGCCTGGCTTTGTGACACTTTCACTTTGTCTTGATAAATCATTTGCTTCAAAACAATCAAGTCCTTGTAATTGATGTGAAAAGTAGTGTGCAATTTTTTCCCCTCAAACTACAAAACAACCCTGTGAAAAGATAATGTAATCCTTGCAAGTAAACAGGCCTTTCAATCACTCATTCTGCATTCTGGTTGGTCCCTGCTTCTATTTGATGAACTCTCTCTACCTTGATAGACGGGGGCTTCCCTGGTGGCTCAGTGGTAAAGAATCTGCCTGTTAAATCTGCCTGTTAAGCAAGACACATGGATTCGATCCCTGGGTCGGGAAGATCCACTGGAGGAGGAAATGGCAACCCAGTCTAGTATTCTTACCTGGTAAATATCATGGACAGAGGAGCCTGACAGGCTCTGGTCCATGGCGTTGCAAAGAGTCAGACACAGCTTAGCGACTGAACAACACCCTAAAGAGACAATATTATTTCACAGGGCAACTGAAATATGGTGAGCAGAGAGGGAATTGTAGAGACAGTTTCTTGTGTCTTTCCTTCAATAAGTTTGCTTACAAAAAATGGAAAAAAAAAAACTGTTAATGTAATGTCACAGGTGCTCTCATTTGTTTATTCAAATATCAGAGTTTCTTCATTGACAAATAGCAAGATGATTATACTAAAAATCCAGAGTTCAAGCACTCCTGTTCAGTGTGATGTGTGGAGTTTTTTAAACAAGTCCTACAGATGAGATTCACAATTTCTGTACTAAACGTCTGTATGTTCATCTCATCAGCACCCTGTGTTCAAAGAGGAAAATAAAGTATTAAGTGCCACAAAGTAATGACGCTGAAAGAAAAAGTGAAATTTGCCAGAAAGGTGTCAGCCCCCTTATTTGGGGAGGTAAATTATGACAAATCTGCCTGTTACTGTTCCTCTTTGGAGAAAATGCAGTTTTAGAGGAAGGTGGTTGATAACATGTGGTTATAATACTGTGTTCCAAGCGACCCACTGAGTCAGTCCATTCGTTTGGGGTCCAGGTTGGTGGTAACTAATCCGAGTGTAGACTCTGACTGTTCCCATATGGACTCCTCTGTGTCATCACTGAAGAGGTCGGGCAGCTCTGTTGAAACTGTCTCACTGCTGAGCGTCTGTGTCGCAGCTACGCACTGAGCAACAGGCATGGAGGCGACAGGATACCGCAGGAGACAGTGTTTCTCCACCAGGCGCGGTCACAGAGCTCCATGGCTCTCTCTTGGATTAGAGTGACGTCCGTCTCCGCACTGACCTACAAGGTCCTACGTCATCTGTCTCCGCCTGCTCCTGTCGGCTCCCCTGCTCGCTTCTGTGCAGCTGCGTAGATTTCCTTGAAGTTCTCCGCCCGGACAAAGCCCGCTCCAGCTTCGAGGCTCAGCACACTCTGTGCCTCCTGCCTGGAATGGCTCGTGGGGTCACCTGCTCCGTGCCCTCAGCCCTGGACTTGGGCGGGCTTTCCTTAACCACCCACCCCAGTGGCACCCCACTCGCCCACTACTCTTAACCTCCTTCGTGTGTTTCTCCTTAAACTTGGTCTTCAGAGCACTTACCATTTCTTGACATTTTATATCTTTATTTTCGTATTTTCCTCTGTCTTCTTTCCCCACTAAGAAGAAAGCACCATGAAAGAGTTATGCTTTGCTGATAGTCTTATTAGTGTTATATTACAGTATATGCTAGATTTACCTTAGTTTTATTAATTAAATATTTTTTCTCTGCCTTTCAATAAGTGGTATTTATCTGTTGTAAGATAAAAAAATATTCTATGGTCCAAATATACCTCCTTTTGAAGCATGGCCAGTATGTGTTCTTTTCATATATTGATATCATGCCTCTTTATACTTAATGCAGAAGAAGTCTAAACTCTAATATATTGTTATGAAGATATATTATTTTTTAACAACTATAGTTTATTCTGTAATTTGAAAAATGTTTACTAAACATATACTGGATGCCAGGAATTATACTGTTACTTCAATTCGTCTTCAGATTAACCATTTAGTGTCAATACTATGATTAACAGCATTTTATGAAGGAAGAAACCAATGAAAATAGAACTAGGATTTGAGCCCACATCTCAGGGACTCGAATCCAAACTCTTAGCTTCCATGCAGTGCTTTCCCCATAAGTTACACTGGGATATGTAATATGTAGGGAAAATTTAAAGTGACAAGAATGAGCAATATTTCGATAATGGAGAGCAGTGTAAGTTATTTTCCATCTTTCTCCAAAGAGAAGCAGACGAAGAATTTTAGTTAGGAGATAGTCCTTAAAAAGTTCATGACTGTGTTTTGGTAAATGGATTGGAGAAGGAGTCAGACCCAAAGACCAGTTTTGTTGATGCCATAATGTCGGTTACCGATGACTGTAGCAGGGTCGGGGGGATGATGGTGGACACTGGCACCAGTTTAGCACATCTGAGAGCTCTTTAGGTGGTAAAGTGGCCAGAATTCTGTGAGAGGATGTCAAGATAATGCCTGGGTTCCCGGCTTGAGTGAGAAGAGAGCCAGTGTGAGGGACCTGGGCACGTGGGCTGTGGAGGACAGGGTCACGTTAGCTCTCTCGAGTCTGCAGGCCTGAGGACATCCACGTGGAGCTGCACCTGTAGGCAGCTGCGTGAATAGGTCCAAAGTCCAGGAGGAGACCTGAGCTGAAACACAGGCTTGTGGGTTCACGTGTTTAGACAAAATCAAAGTGTAGGGTGAGGGAACGGATGGAGAAGTGGATTTAGGATCTTGGTGGCTTCAAACACTGGAGGGTTGAGGGGAGGAAAAGAACCCGAGTGGCACTCTGAAAGACTGTGTCATAAAGAATCATCTGCATTGCAGGGGATGCGGGTTCGATCCCTGGGTCAGGAAGATCCTCTGGAGCAGGAAATGGCAACCCACTGCACTATTCCTGGCTGGGAAATCCTACAGACAGAGGAACCTGGTGGGCTGCAGTCCATGGGGTTGCCAAAGAGTTGGACATGACTTACCAACTCAACAACAACAATGGTGATGATTTAGCCAAGAGAGGAGGAATTTAGAAGACAGGGGTGGTAGGTCTGACATGATAGGCTGGAGAAAATAATGGGTATAGTTGCAGTGTGTTGATAAGGCATACTGGATTTCTTCCCCGGAAGAAAGTAATGCCACCTTCTTAGAATCATTGCACATGTTTGAGGAGATAGAAAAGGTTGATAAAAGAGAAGAGACCATAGGCAAGAAAACCAGACTGCCCAGCAGCTCTGAGACCCTAGATGAGGTTGGATGTGAAATTTGTGGGGTCCCCGCACTGACCATGTGTGTGGATGATTCCAGCGGTACTGGGCAGTCCCAGTATATATATTTATGAAGAATATAGACAGGTGAATTCATCAGAAAGGGGCAGTTCCACGGTGGGTGAATGAAAAGGAAAATAGAGTCAGTAAGTTGGAGGTACTGGTCGGAGGGTCTCAGGTGGAAGTCAGGGTAGAAAGATGCTGATGAGCAGGAACAATGGAGTAGTGGGAATGGAAGCGGGATTGTCCAGTGAAACTTGGTTTAATGGTGAAACTGTGGGTCTGTGTTGTTCAGTACGGTGGCTGCGAGCCACATGGGGCCATTGAGCACTTGAAATGTGGCCAGTCAGACTGAGAAAATGAATGGCAAATTCTGTTTATTTTTCAATTAAGTCTGAAAAGGTGAATGTAGGTGTGGCTACCATCTTGGGCTACTTAAGGCTAGGGGCCCCTGATAAAGACAAGAGCTAGTAGATTAGAGTAATTGACGGAGAAGCGGAAAAATGGGAGACTAGGTTCAGGAAGCAATGCCTGACACCGTTGTTCCCTGCCCAGCATTTACTCCCCTGCTCTCTTTAAGTCACTTGGCTTTTATGTTGGTGTTGCTTCCCTGGTGGCTCAGATGGTAAAGCGTCTGCCTGCAATGTGGGAGACCTGGGTTCAGTCCCTGGGTTGGGAAGATCCCCTGGAGAAGGAAATGGCAACCCACTCCAGTACTCTTGCCTGGAAAATTCCATGGACTGAGGAGCCTGGTAGACTCTAGTCCATGGGGTCACAAAGAGTCAGACACGACTGAGTGACTTCACACTTCCTTCATGCAGCCTGTGTATGATAAGTAGAGCTGATTCTACTGGCTCTACAAGTGCAGATAAGTGTCTTAGGCCTCTGCTCATCAGCATACAGTAATCCAATTATGAGCCACATTTCTAGTCCATGGTGAACATGGAACCCAGCTTGCATCAGTGAGAGGGAAGAAGACCTTTTCTGGATGTTTCCGGAAAAGGACTTGCTTTTTCTTCCTAATGGTGTGGCACAGAGTGAAGCCCAGAACTACACATAATTTGCACTTTGAAGATGCTACTGAGGAAGGCAGGGGATGCATATGGAAAGAACCTGGGTTGAAAAGACCATATTGAGTCACTGAATCCATCTAGCCCTGAGGTCTTTTTCTATTTCATAAGCCAGGGAGTTCCCTTTACTGTTCAAACCATCTTCTGTTACCTGCAGTATACAGAGGCCTAACTGATGTCAGTGCTGTGCCAGAATCTACAGTTTCAGACGTGGCAGGGTCCCAGGACTTTGAAGTCCAGATGGCGGTGTGGCATGGTGGTTGGTGGTAAAGTGGCTGGTGGAGCAGGATTGAAGGTCAGGGGAGATCACGAGGTCAAGCACGTGAGAGACCCAGATCTTGACGGCTGTCCTTGGCATCCATGATCATTCCAGGGCCGGGGTGAAGCAGGATCTTCAGAGGCGGCGGCACCGACTGAGATTTCAGTGACCCGAGTGATGAGACGGTGGTGGGTGTTGTTGAATGACATCCAGCCTTTTTCCCTTCCATCTTTCCTCTCTCCCTTCCTTAATTTATGTTTTAAAATTGATTTAAGATGGCTTTAAAATATACATAATGTAGGCATATAGAAGAAACATTTAAAAATCATCATGAAGATGGAGGTAAAGGAAATAGGAAGCCTAGGGAGATAAGACAAAGCCAGGGACGAAGCCAATACTCAAAGCACACGCAGGAACACGCAGTACGTTGGCTGGAGCGAAGCCATCATTCTGCTCCTGGTTTTCTCTTCCTTTGTGGTCCAGTCTCTGTATATTTTCCATTTCTGAAGCTTTCACAAGGCCGTTTAGCCTCGTTCAGCTAAGGCCGTTTTCACCAGGTTAGCTGTCCTTGAATCAGTAGTTTGTATTAAGGGCCTAAGATCACGGAACTAGTGATAGACCCTGATTCTGAAGAAAAGGTTCCAAATTTCCAGCCGTGCAGGCTTCCAACTAGACCACGCTGCATCTCAAGCACAGGGTAATTTCGCGGTAGACGTCCGATTTCCTGGACTGCGGGGCCACAGGAAAACCAAAGAGCTCCCGGGGTGTTTTTGTTCGTGACTCTGAATCCTGGTGACGGGGAACGGAAAGGCGTCTGACGGGTAGACCAGGCCCCTCGTGGACCACGTCTGGACGGTCTGCCCCGGGCGGGGAAGCGCCGAGTCCCAGCCGCTGATCTCCAGGGAGGTCCTGTGGAAGGCAGTGAAGGCTCTCCACGTCAGGACCGAGGTGGTTTGGCAGAAGCACGAGGCGGGAAGTGCCACACGCCAGCCTCTGCCAGACCTGGCCAACCCGTGCCCTTGGTGGCTCGAAAGATAAACACGGAGCCACATCCCGTCAAGGAGCCTTCTCTCTGCTCACTGCCTCAGCTCACCTCCCGGTCCGGCCCTGCCTGCCGCAAGCTCTGAAATCCTGACGACATCCAATCCCCGTTTCGTCTAAGGAGTCAGCATTTGCGGGAGAAAACCATCTCACTGTATCCTGCTTAAAATGTCAGGGATCAAAGCCACTTGAAATGGCAGGGCTTCCCTGGTGGCTCAGACGATAAAGAATCTGCCTGAAATGAGGGAGACCTGGGTTCAATTCCTGCGTCTGGAAGATCCCCTGGAGAAGGGAATGGCAACCCACTCCAGCATTCTGGCCTGGAGAATCCCATGGACAGAGGAGCCTGGCTGGCCACAGTCCATGGGGCCACGAAGAGTTGGACACGACTGAGCGACTACTGGTTTCGCTTTCAAAGCCACCCTTTTCCTTCTCACCCGTCTGGCATGTACTCTTTCCCTCTCCCACAAGGAAGGGTTACTGGGGCCCAGGCAGGGTCTTCCGTGTAGGGCCCGAGTCCCTGAGGGGTGTCCATGGTTGCTCGGAGGAAGACAGAGAACAGATCCAGGCGCCTCCCTGTTTCCTCCGGGTCACATAGGTCCTCTACAGGGACCCTCGGCTGGAAACAGGGGGATGATTTTGTGCAGTGGCAATCTCCCACTTTTCTTCAAACGGCTGTTCTCACACGTCGCTGGAATTCCAGCTCTTTAGTTGAAAGCTGAGGGCTTACCCCACATATGAGTGCAAACACGTCTACACCACAGCATCTCACGTGACATTTCTGGGGAGTTGTGAGCCCCTGGAGGAACTCCTGCTTGGTTCACTTCTTTGTGGCTGCTGGGGAAAGCTTAGGCAGCGTCAAGTAGAAGGCTCTGAGACTGGATTTTGGAAAAGGGCATCCGCCTCCTTGGAGTCCAGAGATGGAAGCTCACGGCCCAGCTTCATCACCGGCAAGCTGTGTGACTCTGGGCTCTGTGTTAGTCTCCTTAGCACAAGATGAGGATTGTAACGCCTGCCCTGCCCATCGATTTCATAGAGTGTGAAGGTCAGGTGAGAAACAGATGAGATGTTCTTTATAATCCAGGAAAGACTGTAAAGAAGACTTGGGTACCAGGAAGCAGGGTCTGAGGAACTGGGTTTGTAGGCCGTCTCTGGGGTGCATGTCCTGCCCACGTGCTGTCTGCACTTCTTGGTGCCATGCTCAGCGAATGTCTCCCTGCTCCTCCTTGTAACTGGGTGAGCCTCCTGCGCGTGCGCCCAACTCGGAACCCACCTTGTTAGTTCCTACCGTCCTTACTGTGTGTGCCCAGAGCCTGTTGCTAGAGATGTGCTCTAAGAAGGGACCCCTAGGAGATGATAATCAGAAGTGTTTTTCAATGCTTAGTGAGTTAAGTTTGATATTAACAATTGATGGTTTATAAAGAGGCTTCCCTGGTGCCTCAGATGGTGAAGAATCTGCCTGCAATGCGGGAGACCTGGGTTCCATCCCTGGGTTTGGAAGATCTCCTGGAGAAGGGCATGGCAACCCCGTCCAGTGTTCTGGCCTGGAGAATTTATTGGATAGAGGAGCCTGGCGGGCTAAAATCCATGGGGAGGCAGAATCAGACACGACTGAGCAGCTAACACTGTCACTTCATTTCAGGACCATGTTACAAAAGTGGGGACATGTGTGACTACCTCATTTATTTAAGTCACGTGTACGTATAATATAACTCTTAGTATTAGAAAGGAGAGGTGGTGCTTTGCATCCGCATCTGTGACGATGCATCCTTTGTACCTCGCCGTGTCAGTGTGGCGGATGAACTCCGGAGAGCCGCTGGGCTTCACTGGGGGAAGAGAAGCCAGCCTGATGGAGGGAATGGAGGCAGGCGGAGATGCTCTGCTGTCAGAGAGGCAGTGCTGGGATCCCCACAGGTCGATGGGACGAGGCCCTCCCACACCCACGACGCCTGCCGCCCCGGGGGAGGCAGTGACCTACGTGATCCAAGAGGCAGGGCTGACGGGGTTCAGCAGGGCTCTGGGCTAGCACGTCTAGACACGGTGGGGTCTCCTCCAATTAATCCGAGGATGCTCTGGCAAACTGTGCTCTTTTATTTTATTTTATTTTTGCCCTGAGAGGAAATAGGGAGCCTGTTTTCACCTGTGACCAAATCCATACCCTTAGGATGGGACCGCATGAGCAGCCAGACTGTTGGTAGGCCCCACTTCAGGGTCCTGGGCTCACTTCTTGTTTCTGTCCTACTGGTGAAGAGCCGAGAGGCCAAGGGAGAGGAAAGGGGTCCAAACAGGAGCACAGAAGGTGCTCCTTGCAGTTCCACCCGTGAGAGCTCCCTGGACCTCCCGGATCTGGGCCCCGGAGCGCCCTGTGGACGTCAGGTCCTCGTCTGCAGTGAACAGGGACCCGGCGACACATCTCCACGACTGGGCCCTGTGGTCATTTCCTCCCATCAGCCGCTGTAGGAATTTTATTAAATCTTTCTTACATCTTTGCCGTCTTTACTGCACAATCCAAGTTTTGAGAGCAGAATTTTTTTTTTTTTTTCCATGCAAGAGGGAGGGAAGAAAAGTACCTTATGCATTAAAAGTGAAGAAATCTGAGGAGCCCCACTTAAGGGTTCCCCTCTTTTCCTCCGGAGCCCCCATCTCTTCCTTCATGGGCAGGAGTAATGCCGTGACGATGGGGCCAGCGATATTTAAAGACATTTTAAAGGTACCAGCGAAAGGGGAAAATGGTACATTTCCACTCGTCTTTCTCCACTTAATGGCATTACCAGCGATGCCGTGTTCCCCCTTGGACCATAAATTGAGACATCACTCAACAGTTGTCCTGGCAAATTTCCCCCAAAAAGGCCACTTATGAAGTGACTAATCACATCGGAGGCTAATTTACTGAACATTTACAGCCATGGGGGTGGGAGGGATCAGTAGACGATGAACCCGGGATATGATCATTATATGCCCAGACCGGGGACCCAGGTCTGGCTTATCTTCGCAGACTCTCCAAGGAGACCGGGTCGTTTTTCCTCTCCCATCAGACTGCAGAAATCACCGCATGGTTGAGCAACGCCAACATATTCCATGGTAGAGCCTGGTGTTTCTGGTCTGGAATGGACATTAACCTCCCCCCAGGCAGCTGTAGTAAGAGCACTGGGGTCCACCCGAGGTCGGAGAGGAAATGAAGATTATACGTGTAATGTAATATTCATTTCCCCGAATTTGGATCGCCCAGTGACTAAAGCAGGGAAATCTTCCTTTTAAACCCCACCCGGAGCCTCCTCATGTTTCAGAGCTCACCGTCTGAGCCACACTTTTCCCCACATACTTGCTGCTCCTGGAAAGTAGCTTGGCTACAGGGAAAGCTGTTACCACTCATGTTCTTCTGGAAGTTTATTTCATAGAGTAATAGACCTTTACTTTAAAAGTGCACTGTGGAAGACAGTGGACTCCCCCCACCTCCCACCTCTGAGGGTCCCAAGTAGTCATAGAGGCTGGCATTCTGCCCTGTGTCTCCTACCCACCTTCTGTGCCCATGTGGTCTTCTCCCCCAGGCTGGACTTGGTCAGATGGCAGCTCTCAGTTCAGTCACTCAGTCGTCCAACTCTGCGACCCCACGGACTGCTGCACACCAGACCTCCCTGTCCATCACCAACTCCCAGAGTTTACTCAAACTCATGTCCATCAAGTCAGTGAGGCCATCCAACTGTCTCATTCTCTGTCATCCCCTTCTCCTCCCACCTTCAATCTTTCCCAGCATCAGGGTCGTTTCCAACGAGTTGGTTCTTTGCATCAGGTGGCCAAAACATTGGAGTTTCAGCTTCAGCATCAGTCCTTCCAATGAATATTCAGGACTGATCTCCTTTAGGATGGACTGGTTGGATCTCCTTGCAGTCCAAGGGACTCTCAAGAGTCTTCTCCAACACCACAGTTCAAAAGCATCGATTCTTTGGCACTCAGCTTTCTTTATGGTCCAACTCTCATATCCATACATGACTACTGGAGAAACTATAGCTTTGACTAGATCGACCTTTGTTGGTAAAGTAATATCTCTGCTTTTGAATATGCTGTCTAGGTTGGTCATAGTTTTTCTTACAAGGAGCAAGCATCTTTTAATTTCATGGCTGCAGTCACCATCTGCAGTGATTTTGGAGCCCCCCAAAATAAAGTTTCTCACTGTTTCTGTTGTTTCCCCATCTATTTGCTATGAAGTGATGGGACTGGATGCCAAGATGTTAGTTTTCTGAATGTTTGAGTTTTAAGCCAACTTTTCACTCTTCTCTTTCACTTTTGTCAAGAGGCTTTTTAGTTCGTTTTTGCTTTCTGCCATAAGGGTGGTGTCATCTGCATATCTTGGGTTATTGATATTTCTCCCGGCAATCTTGATTCCAGCTTGTGCTTCATCCAGCCCGACATTTCACATAATGTACTCTGCATGTAAGTTAAATAAGCAGGGTGACAATATATAGCCTTGATGTACTCCTTGCCCAATTTGGAACCAGCCTGTTGTTCCATGTCCAGTTCTAACTGTTGCTTCCTGGCCTGCATACAGATTTCTCAGGAGGCAGGTCAGGTGGTCTGGTATTCCCATCTCTCGAATAATTTTCCACAGTTTGTTGTGATCCACAAAGTCAAAGACTTTGGTGTAGTCAGTAAAGCAGAAGTAGATATTTTTCTGGAACTCTCCTGCTTTTTTGATGATCCAGCAGATGTTGGCAGTTTGATCTTTGGTTCCTCTACAGTAATCCAAATAGGATCTTATCAAACTCAGTGCTTTTATTCAATGATTGCATACATTGCACCTCTTTATCTCTTGCAAAGTCTTGGAAATACTGTACTGTTGGATAGGGGTGTATGCCTGCATGCTCAATCACTCAGTTGTGTCTGACTCTTTGTGACCCCATGGACTGTAGCCCACCAGGCTCCTCTGTCCAAGGGATTCTCCAGGCAAGAATCCTGGAGTTGGTTGCCATGCCCTCCTCCAGGGGATCTTCCCAACCCAGGGATTGAACCCAAGTCCCTTATGTCTCCTGTACTGGCAGGCCAGTTCTTTTACCACTAGCACCGCCTGGGAAGCTCTCTTGGATAGGAGTGTCCACCAGCAACTTCAGATTTAAAGGGCTGCAAAGTGAAAGGAGCCCAGTTAGACAGAGCATCCCCGAGGGTCCAGCCTTTCACCTGAGATGTTCTAACAGGACTGACTGAGAATCCCACCTGGTAGGGCGTTGGTAAATCAGTGACTGTCCTGACATGACTCAGCAAATCTGAGACACCTTCTAATTTTAATTCCTTGCCCCTGGGTGTTCAGTTTAAACCGAGGGAGAGGGCAGGATGTTCTGTGTGTGAACTCCAGCCACAGAGAAGAGAGAAGGGAAGTGGGGTGTGGGGAGAGGGGGCGGCCAACGTGCCAGAGTGCCGATGAGTGTCAAGTCACGTCCGCAAGTTCTGCTGCCAAGAAGAAAGAAAACATGCAGATGCCTTTCTGCAGCGGTGACCGCATTATGCAAGATGACATAGCAAAACCCCTGTTCTGGTATTAAAAGTTTCTTTGACTATGAAGTTCCTACAAAATGCCTTATCTTAAACGAAGAAAATTCTGAAAGGTGTCTGAAGAATTCAATTGATTATGTGAGCATCATATGCCCTGCTTACCTCCCTTGATTGGAATCCTAACCTGGTTTTCTAAGAGTGTTCCCTAAGCTCTTCTACAGAAGCTCATCACACAGTTCTCCCTCTTATATAAAGTGAAAAAGAAGATTCTTAAGTATGATAAAAATGAAGGCTAACAGTATACCCCTGAATGTGGGGATTAGTAGAATCAGACAAATGCATGCATGAATGTGTAACTGTATTTATGGTGGGCAGCAAGAAGGGAATGTTTGTACTTTATCTTAAAAGAAATGATTTTATTCAGCAAAAACAGTTGTGAAAGGTGTGATAATGAGTAAATTCCTGTGATTCTCAGAGTCTAGGAGAGAAGCACAGATGTCTGCAAAGAACAGTGAGGTGTGACAGAAGGGTTTATCTCCTGTGAGAGTGCAGAAAAGGGGACACAGAGAGCACGGTTTATTGACACTGTTTTAATTTAAACCATAAATGTGACATAGTGCTGATTTATCAAATGTGAACAAATCAAATACTTACTGATTGATTATACCAAAGTCACTTCTAACAGTCATGTGATCAGTCCACAGAATGGGCTCTGCTGATTTTTAGTCTTGTCTCTGTCACTTCTGGGGCTTCCCTGGTGGCTCAGATGGTAAAGCATCTGCCTGCAATGGTTCGATCCCTGGATCAGGAAGACCCCCTGGAGAAGGGAACAGCTACCCAGTGTAGTATTCTTGCCTAGAGAATCCCATGGACAGGGGAGCCTGGCGGGCTACAGTCCATGGGGAGGCAAGGAGTTGGGCACGGCTGAGTGACTGACACGGCCATTTCTAGCCTGTGTGACCAGGGCAGCTTACTTCACCTCTTTTTGTCACAGTTTTCCCATCTTTACAATGGAAACGGTAACAGCGCCTGTCCCACATGGTTCTCCTGAGCATTAGGGGAGTTTATGTCGGAAGGAGCTTGGGACAGACTCAATGGATTAGTTATTACTGCAAGATTGTCATCTCAACATAATGTGTAATGAATATTCTTCTGGTTTGGATTTGCAAGAGAACAGTGATACCCACAACTGATAAAACTTTGTTGAGATTCTAAATATTGATTCTGGATATCACTGAATCTGAAGAGAGTCTTGGGAATATACGCAGAGGAATCTTCTGTATAATGATAATGAACACACACAGAATCATGGGGGAGCCCTGGGAGACCACAGGAAGGTCATGTTGGGACTTGCTCTTGTCTGAGGGATGAACCATTAGCCTAATTGTTAAAAAGCCCCTTTCTCTTCCTTCTCTCTCCCTCTTCTTAGGGGAAGATCCTTTGGAGAAGGGAATGGCAACCGACTCCAGTATTGTTGCCTGGAGAATCCCATGGACACAGGAGCCTGGGGGGCTACAGTCCACAGGGTCACAGAGGAGCCAGACTTGACTTAGCAACTAAACAACAACAACTTGACAAGAGGAAAAAAAAAAAGATTTCCATCATTCTAGATAACTAGGGTCGAAGTGATTTGAGAATGTCATTCTCAAATTTTAATTCAGAGAGAAACGATGTGCGATAATATTTCTTGGGAATTTCAAGGCCAGCTGGAATGTGGTGTGTCGCTGTGCTTTATCATACCATCAGTCTCTGAACTTCATCTTCGTATTTTATCTGCATGAAGGCTTTTACTTCTTAAAGGGTAATGGTCCTGATTGGAGATTTATAAGCTGGGAAGACTTAGGTTCTCTCCAAAACAGACACGAGGAGCTGAACTATTGAGGGCGGATCGAGTTTAAGTGCTTCCAGTGTTTATTTGAGTATAACAGGTCCACTTTTGGTGCGTTTACCTAATGGCATTGCAGAGAAAGAGAAGGAAGTTTATAGCAGAGAGAAATCTTACCTATCGAGGGATTTGTGTGACAGGCAGTCACTGAATCAGACAAAATAAATTAACAGAAATTTAATTAGCTTGTATCACTCTTGTCAAAACTGACAACTCAAACATGGAGAAAAGATCATGTTTTCTCCAGAGAATGTCTTATTTCTTTTTTTTTCCCCTCTTCTGAGAAGGAACTTAGACTTCTACAACTATTTTTTTAGATTGCATGTGGATTGCTGTTTTCCCCATTTCAGGATGATTCAAGAGTTAAGTCATGAGGGATGGGGGGCTTTCTCCCCACTCCCCACCTGGGGTCCACAGCATTGCTAGTCTGCTTCTATGCGATCTAGCTGCGTGGTTTTCTCTCAGGCCCAGGTCTTTCTCAGAAACTCTTACTGAGTTTCTGAGTAAGAACAGAAGGCCCCCCACCTAGCCAGGCTCTGTCTGCTGACTCGGCTGTGATCACAACTCCACCTTCCTGCTGGTGCCCTGAGCCCACCAGACAGTATTGGCAACATGACTCGTGAGCAGATCCTTACAGCCAGCAGTCACTTGGGCACTGTACATCCTTGGGGCCACTCAGGGAAACTGCCCCCTTGCCCACCTCGCTGCTGCTGCATTAACAGCAGACCTTCAGGAAATGGCCCATCAGTGCTGAAATCACATATAGCATCTGGACTCAGAGATGAGCTACTCAGGAGAAGCATCATTATTTGCATCCATCCATCCTCTACAGAAAGAAAAGATACATTTTTTTTTTACTTCCTCAATAATCAGTTAATCTACATAATCAAAGTACTCCACAATCAATGATTCTCTGCTAGGGGTGCACTTGTTCTCCTCCCCCAGGGGACATCTGACAACATCCAGAGCGAATTTGGGGCTCTCTGGTGGTTCAGCTGTAAAGAATCCACCTGCCAATGCAGGAGACGTGGGTTCGATCCCTGGGTTTGGGAAGAACCCCTGGAGGAGGAAATGGCAACCCACTCCAGTATCCCTGCCTGGAGAATCCCATGGACGGAGGAGCCTGTTGCAGTTCATGGGGTCACAAAGACCTGGACCCGACGGAGCACAAGAGAGAGACATTGTTGGCCCCGGATGTGCCAGGAAGGCTGCTGCTGACAGCCCCTGGGGGGAGGCCACGGATGCTGTGAGGCCCTCTGCAGCGCACAGGTCAGCTTCCATGACGGAGAAGGATGTGATGGTCCAAACAGCCATGGTGATGAGATTTCTGAAACCCTGGCACAAGTGAAAGCATCACACGGTATTCAAGGTGTAAAACCTAGAGAAAAATTCAGATTTCAGACAACTTATTTATTATTATTTTGTTGCTTATATTGTTCGCTGTTGCTCACTCTCTAAGTCGTGTTCGACTCTTTGTGACCCCGTGGGCTGCTGCATCCTGGCTTTCCTGTCCTTTACCGTCTCCCAGAGTTTGCTCAAACTCATGTCCACTGAGTTGATGATCCCATCCAACAATCTCATCTTCTGCTGCCCCCTTCTCTTCCTGCCCTCAGTCTTTCCCAGCATCAGGGTCTTTTCCAAGGAGCTGGCTCTTTCCATCAGGTGGCCAAAGTACTGGAGCTTCAGCATCAGTCCTCCAATGAATATTCAGGGTTGACTTCCAGACATGGTGTTTCTTGTATTAAATTCATCATGGAGAGCACACTTATTGCCTGTATGTTCTTACTGTACACACAGTGTGGGGCCCACATACCTGGTAGTTAGCTTTGCCTCCCAAGATACCATCAACCCCTCAAGAAAATGCCCAGATACTCAATTTGCTTGTGTCCATCATGAATCGAACAGAGTCTCAGAGAATCTGGAATCAGCACTTTTGGTCGGAAACAAAACTTGCTTCCGATCAGAAGTAAAGCCGTCACAGCTTGTGAAATGCCAGGGGATTCTGGATACTGCCTGTTGGCAAATGCCACTGACAGGAAAGGCATCTCATTCATAAAGTGCAGGGTGGGCTTCGGGGAGAATAGACTGTGCAATAGGAGGGGGGGGTGGCATTTTTACCAAAAGTCCTAGAAACACAAAAACTATCTTTTTTTAAATAAAGAAATTATCCATTTTGTGGGCAAGAGTAATAATTTTCAACCTAAGAATACAACTAGAATGTGTATTTTCCCTAACAAAGTGGCATATGTTTTCTCCCACTTTCTCATCTCTATTTTTTTTTAATCTTTCTCCCCTTTATGGAGAAATATGGATTGAGCATCTACTTAGCAATTAGGACTTCATGGCAAAACTTTCAAAGCTGTGCTGGGCAGAGAGTCAAAACTTGCATTTGGTGGTGAGGTTTTAAGTGCCCACAATGAACAGGAGTCTGTACAGTTTCCCTGTGCCACTCTGGGTGGCTTTCACGCCATTTCTAGAAACAAAAGGATGACTATGGGGGACTCGTCGCTAGAACCTGTCTGGGAGAATTTTGCTCTCAGATTTTATTAGAATTTCCATTATTTTGAGACACCCTCACTTGGGTGGCAATTATGTGGAAAACAGTAGCAAATGCCAAGTAAACGCCAAACCCTGGATACATTTCCAGCGATCGCTGTGTCAGGGTTCTTTTTTTTATTTTTTACACTCCATTTTAATCTTCATTTTCACTCTGAACAAGAGAATAAACTAGGATGGTCTTCATACTTTTGCTTATATTTTTGTTGGTGGTTGGACTCTCTTGCTGACCTGCTTGTGTTTTACCTACACTCTGGCTTAGCCACCAAAGATGTTGAATCCACCGGGGTTGTTTTTGTTTATATTAAAAATATGTCTGGCTTCATCACTTAAAAATGATGTGTTCTTGAAATGCAAAGTAATGTTGAGGCAGGTGGAGGTAGCCAGCCTGCAGAAAAAAAACTGTGAAGTGAGAAAAGTTTCACTTGATATTTTTTCCCCCTATGTTTGCCACTTGACTCTAGAGATCTTTGAAGTTGTTGCGATCTTGAGCTACAAAGAATCATTTGTCCAAACTTCTCAATTAGTTAAGTGAGGAAACTGAGGTCCAAACCTGCCTAAGGATACCAGAGATGAGCAGCAAGACTGCGATTAAATGACAGGTTCTCTAACTCCTCTAGGAGCTGTGAAAGTGGAGGGCGATGACGGTTTCTTTGGTATGCGCTTGAAAATAATGCATTTATTGCAAAGGAGGTCCTATTAGTCTAAGACATTGCGACTCGGATAGATGAGTGCAGCCCCTTCCCGCTCTGCAAAATTCACACCCCTCACTTGATCACCTCTTGGCAGCGCTCACCCTGAAAAGCAGGAGCTCATAGGAATCTGCTTGTTACTGCATTTGCCTGAAAACATCTCATTAATTTACCCAATATTAGCCCTATCTGTGTTTGGTGCCGGGCACAACCTATAAAGCAGTGAGCAAAACAGAGAGGGATCTGTTTTCCAGGAGGGACCTGTCGGAAGCACCCGTCTGTACCAGTGGATCACTGAGCTGTGGACTTACTTTTCTTTAGGGGCTCAGATTTGATTGTAAGAACATAGGCGTTTCTCCATTTGTTTCAGATTTTCTCCTGCTGTCAAACATACATTTTATTTTCTTCATTTGTATTTATTTATATCCATGTTTTACTTAAAGTGACCAAATTTCAGCCTCAGATTTCTCAAAGAACCCGCAGATAGCTCGCTATCAGTAGACTGCATTGTGTCTCATAAACTAGCCTTTTTATCATGAGTTTGAGGCGGAGAATCAAGAAGGAGCAGGGGGGCAGAGGGATGGAGGCATACGCGTATGATCCACCCCCGTCCACACAGTGCGGCAACCACACACCACACTGCGGAGCTCAGCACAGTGGTAATCTCGCTGATAAAGTCTTTATGAATTCAAAACTGAACCAAGGTCTCCTTAATAACAAGAGTATCTCAGCGTGCCCCCAGTACCGGGTATCTGAACGGCTTCCCAGCTGCGCATTGTACTTGATGTAACTTAGTTGCCGGAGTCTCTGTCTTCTCAAGGCTGTTGAACAGAGAGTCCACACATTTTGGGAGGGAGCCACCTCCAGAGATTGCAGCAGTGGCAGGCAGATGTCAATTTTAACCAAACATCTTTTTAAGTGTACAGAACGGGTAGCCTGTTTACTGAGATGCTCACCATTTTCGCTGCCCTTCATTCCTGATGGTTCAGGTTTCCCTTCTGGGCTTGCCAGCCACTGCTGGGCGGCAGCTACTCCCAGGAAGTGAAAACGCCTGGTAAAATCTGTTCCTGTGGGATATTTGAAGACGTACACTTGTAAGAAGAAGCATCCAGGAAATCAGGTTTATTTCTCCTGATAGAAATGGAGTCTTCTCGTTCTCCCTCTAATCATTTTCATTTGCGGTGATTGTTCAGTTGCCAAGTTGTGTCCAGCTCTTTGCCGCCCCGTAAACTGCAGCGCACCAGGCTCCTGTGTCCTTCACTGTCTCCCAGAGTTTGCTCAGATTCACGTCCACTGAGTCAGTGATGCCATCTAACCATTTCATACTGCCCCCTTCTTTTGCCTTCAACTTTGCCAGCATCAGGGTCTTTTTTAATGAGTCGGCTCTTTGCATCAGATGGCCAAAATATTGGAGTTTCAGCTTTTGCATCAGTCCTTCCCGTGAATATTCAGGGTTGATTTCCTTTAGGATGGACTGGTTTGATCTCCTTGCTGTCCACGGGACTCTCAAGAGTCTTCTCCAGTGCAATTTGTACTCTGTTCACGCAAATCTTGTTTACTTGTTTCTTTGTTTATGCTCAGCTTAAAATAAAGGGAAGAATCTTTCTATTGCCAATGCCTAAA
Organism: Bos mutus; assembly: GCF_027580195.1. Taxonomy (NCBI): domain Eukaryota; kingdom Metazoa; phylum Chordata; class Mammalia; order Artiodactyla; family Bovidae; genus Bos; species Bos mutus. Next base: position 3,964,369 of record NC_091635.1, on the reverse strand, counting down.
CCCCTTCCTGGCATTTAATGTTTGTAGAATGAAGGAGTATATGAATTAATTTTGGGGGATAATAGGTAATTTAGCCACAGTTTATGGCATACTGTCCCAAGCCACTTCTTTACGGTATTAGTATCAGCAGTAACTGGGAAAATGGGAAAGAACCTTCATACCATTTTCCCCTAAGATGGCTCAATCGTTGGATAACAAAGAACAAGTTTGAAGATCCCATAAACAAATCAAAGGAAAATGTATTAATGTTTTTGACCATTTGGCATATTTTAAATCACACTTTCCTTCTTTTTAACAATAAGAATGATATAAAACACATGTATAATATTTATTTAACATTTTCTACCATGTAAGCAGTTGAATATTTAGAAAGTAATTAAGTTAAATATTTGAACAGTTTATATAAGTGAAGTTATTCAAGTGTGGCTCTAGGCGTTCTGATTATAATAAAATACCTTTTGGGGTGGAGGAGAAGCACATTTTACAGTTAACTGTAGACCTGGCTCTGTTAACTTTTCAACTATATAAGCTTCTCCATTAAGATTAAAACAAAAGATTGGTTTAATTTTCATAGAAGAATGGTATGAACATGTCAGCTTTTGTGAGTCACATTTCTTTATTTTCCTTCCATTTAAATGATTGACGGTAACTTTGAATTTCATAATGAGATGGTCAACGTTAGATAGTCTCCAATTACTCAGCTGCAGACAAATCTAGGTGTTGCTATGAAGATACTTGCTAGACGTGATAAAGTCTACAGGTAGCTGACTTTAGGTAAGAGGGATTAACCCCGATAGTCTGGGTGGGCCTGATTCTATCAGTTGCATGACTGTGAGAGCAGAACTGAGATGGCCCAGAGGAATAAAATATTCTGCCGGGATGACAGCTTCATCTGTACCTGTGGGTCCAGCCTGTGCTTCCTCAGGGCCCGCTCTGTGAATTTCAGCCTTGCCTCGCCTCGCCAGCCCCACAAACACGTCAGCTACTTCCCAGCAATAAGTCTCCTAACATCTACCTCCTGTTCTGTTTCTCTAGTTAAATCCTGACTGATTCGCATGAAGTTATAAAGATGCTCTGTTGTGCTTTCTAGTTAGTTTTTAATATTAAAGTTTTTTTTTTTTTTTAACTCAAATCACTCCTAATAGTCAAAGATACACGATACTTAATTTCTCAAAAGGTGTTTGGTTAGAAGGAATCCTAGAGCTAATTATTTAGCAACATGAATAATTTCCACCTAAATTATTTATATTCAAGGCTCGGGTTTTTATGTATTGCAGCAAATGTATGTTACTTATCTATTTCTGTATAGCTTATTGGGCTTCCCTGGAGGTTCTGTAGTAAAGAATTAGCTGGCCAATGCAGGAGACGAGGGTTTGTTCCCTGGGTGGGGAAGATCCTCTGGAGAAGGAAATGGCACCCCACTACAGTATTCTTGCCTGGGAAATCCCACGGACAGAGGAGCCTGGTGGGCTGCAGTCCATGGGGTTGCAGAGTCAGACATGACTTAGCAACCAAACAACAGCGATTTCTGTATCACTTATTACCCCAAAACTTAAGTCGCTTAAAGTGACACGCATTCATGATCTCACAGTTGCTGTGGGTCAGGGGTCCAGACCTGGCCAGCTGGGTTCTGTGCTTCAGGGTTGGTCATGGGCTGGAATCAAGGCATCAGTTGAAACTGGGGTCTCGTCTCGAAGCTAAACTGGGGAGAGATCCACTTCCACACTCACAGTTTGTTAGGGGGAATCAGTCCCTCATTGGTTGGTAGAGGGAGAGCCTCAGCTCCTTGCTGGCTTTTTAAATGGACTCTGACCTCAGTTCTACGCCGTGTGGTCCTGGCAGCTTGGTTCATCAGAGCTGGTGGGGAGAGGGTTGTACTGACACAGCGGGCTTTTGTAACATACTTGCAGAGGTAACATTCCCACTGCTTCTGGCACCTTCTGTTCCTCAGAAGCAAGTTGCTCGGCCCAGCCCCCACCAAAGGGAGGAGGAGGGAAAAGGGGCTGCGGAGCAGGAGGTGAGGCTGCCGAGGCGCTAGCCTGGAAGACTGGCCGCTGCACCAAGTTTCCCGAAAACAGGGCTCTTTCGAGTAATGTCCATTAGACGAAGCCCTGAGATGTGCAGTGAGAGTGGAGAGAAGTCAGTCTCTGAGAAGGGGAAGAGACCGTGGTCCAGGCCACGGCATTTCCATGTCCCTGATGCTTCTCGCTCTAACTGTGAGGATAGAAGCGGAGTTCTCACAACGTGTGGCTCACGGCCGATTCTCAGCCCTCTCCACCTTCCTCTATGGTTCCTAAAGGCACGGCAATAAAAAACAACTCAATGTCTGTGGTCGAAGCCAGAGCCAAAAGCTATATTTAAATGATTGTACCCACAAGCACTCGGTAAAGTAAGAGGGGAGAGAGGGAGGATCAAGGAGCTAGAAATCTGGATAAATCCACAGTAATTAGAACTAATCAATAAAGCCAAGTAGAGCGTGTTGGCAAAAGGCAAAGTGTTAGGGTGACGAGGAGGAAGCAGAGCAGATGGGGGCTGGAAATATTTGCCCCAGGCCCCTGGATGTTGCCTAAGCACTATTTCAAAAGGTGCCAACGTGGAGAATTCCTCTGGGGAAATTCTTGTGCTGGGAAGAAGGCTGTCTTATTGTTTGTGAAAAACACCTTCGCGGTTCAGGTCACAACACAGCCGTTCTGATGAAACCGGTTCGCAGAAGGTAATCCATGTCAACCCACTTCCTTCTTGGAATTACAGCGTCTCTGAGTTACACGAAAATCTGAATACCATGCAGTTCACCCTCTACCCCAGTGCAAGAGTCTTTCCTGCCATGTTGATTGAAGGTCACTTGTAGCTCCTTGAACCCTCCAGTGGTAGGGAGTTCACTGAGTCAACAGTAGACTCAGAGCACTGAGGCGATGTTCAGCTCATGTGGAGTGGACATCTGCCCTCCCGTCAGATCTATTACTTGGTTCTAAATTGGCTCTCAAAAAAAATAAATTGGATCTCAGAGGGAGCACGAAAGCAGACTATTCTCTAGCCAGTGTCATGGATTACCACATACTGCAAGGAACTGTGCACATTTTCAGTCTTCCTCTGCAGCCTATGTGTCTTCCATGATACTCTCTGTTTCTCTTCGTATGTCCCACCTTCCCACAACTCTTTCCTCTCTATTGGAAGTTCCTTTTAGTAAGGTCTAAGTTGCTGTGGTTCAGCTTGAAGCATGACCATCTGATTTGGAGATATCATTCCTGGGTGTAAAAATCAGCAGGGGACTCTTCTTACGTGGTATAAACAATAATAATGTTAGGGTTGGGTCAGTCGATCTTATATTGTTGGCTCATTTAAATTTCTGAACAAAGAAAATTCTCCCCGAAGGAAAGGAAACATTCTTCCCTTCCTTCTTTCTTTCTTTCTTTCAACTAGACCATGAAGTAAGAAAAGGAGACAAGAGAATGGACTTACGTATGTTGTTTTCTGCTCTGTGTTGGACTCTCTTCTGGTGCTTCATAGGCATTATCTTAGTTTATACCTCAAACTCTAGAAAATATTTCTGATTTCCATCCTACAGATGAGAAGACTGAGGCTCAGAGAATTCAAGTGGGTTGTTGATGTTTGCATAGCTACTAAAGAGTAGACCTTGGAGTGACATCAGCTGGATTTAAACCGAAAGCTTTTCCTCCGATAAACAAAGCCAGACAACCTTCACACCCATAATTAAGTCTCAAAAGAGTTTAGAGATGACCTATCTCAAACCTAGTCATATTACAGTTAAAGGGGTTTACATTCTCTCTCAAGATCTAACTTGGCTAAACTGACCTATCTTCATGGCAAGGCAAGGGCTGGAAACCAGGTTCCCTCCAGAGCACTCTTCCCATCATACTGTGGTTGTGTAATTGAATAACAGAAAAACTATTTTGGCTTTATTTCCATGTGATTTCCTTTTTTCGGTTTTGATTTATCATTCCAAGATTGATGAGCGTGTATTAAATTTTTGTGTCAGTTATGGTGGTAAGGGCCCTGTTCACATTTATGTCATCGGCAAATTAGGTAATTATGCCACTATAGCAAACACCCACCTATATACATTATACATTTATTTAGTCCGAATCAGTAACAAAGCTTTTGAAAACCCAGAAGTAGAAGAACCTTGTAACAGATTATTGCAGAATCCCTTGTAGAGTGGTAAGAAGTCCTTAGTCAGCACTCTTAAGACATAACTTTTCAGCCAAGTTTGACTACACTCAACATTAGCCATCTCCTGCTGCCTTATCTATGACTAACTTAAAAAAAAAAAAAAAAAAAAACAATGGTTAAGACTTTGCCAGAGTCACTACAAACCATGTGCCATTGTTTCTTCAGACCACACCAGCCTCGGGGTGTGAGTTGGGTCACATTTACATAAAAATCACGTATGCCCTCCTACAGAGGATGCGAGCTGTGGTCCCCAGCAAATATCCAATACATTCTAACTCTTTCCAGGAATGTTTAGGGGGCTCTCACTGGGTCTTGAGTGCTGTTAGCCATTGCAAGTTAGTCACCCTGCCCTCCCCTCCCCTCCTGACCCAGATGCTTCTGGTATGTGCGGCCCAGCCATCCAGGGCTTGCTGAGCTGTCGCCTGGCTCCCTCCATTGACATGGCCTCTGTGCCTGCAGACACTTAGGCACTTTCTCTTGAGGTTGATTTAAGGTTCAAAGCCACTTCAGAGGAACTACCTGCCAGAATTGCAGATACTTCTGGGTGTCAGCTTCTCCAATACGTTGTCACCACTGAGCAAGACCGTCCTGGAGGTCAAGGCATTGCTGGAGCACAGGCTGTACCCATCCGAATTTATCTACAGCCTTAGCATCTCCCAGCAGGGGAAAGCAGAAAGCCTCTCCTCTCGCCCCACTGGTATTTCAGTGTAGCCACACTTCAGTGTAGCCACTTGAGTGTTTCTATAATTTCTCAAGGACCTTATGCAACGAGCTGTTTCAAACTCTGTTTTTAAAGCCTACATCTTTAAACCCCCAGAGTTGCACATACAGTCACTATAACCAGTTATCAAATAAGATTTGGAGGTATAATCTGACCTTTTCCTTTGTAAGCCTCCACGTGTGGCTCAGAATATTGCACTAATAAAAAAATCTTCCCCGGAAGATGTCCCTCTGTTGCCCATGGACAAGTATCTACTGAGTCACTGAATAAAAATAGAGATGCTTCTGAATGTGATAGTGATTGTTTTGTTTATTAATGGAAAAGGGAAGCTTTCATTGGAACAAGCCATATCTTAGCTGATGCTGTTATATATTGATCATTGGATTAGGGTCTGTGGTTCATGTGAGAGATACCTGCAGGGCAGGTGGGGGTACTGTCGTGATGTCACAGCCAAGCCAGGGGAAGTGAGAGAGGGGGCTGGGGGAGACTTCCTGTGAGCTGGCTTGGGGAGAAATCCCACATTTCCTTTCTTTTTGACACTGTGATTTTCTCATGGCAGACTGAAGCCTTACTAATCTCCTGTTCTGTGGGACAACCTCGTGTTCGCTGCGCTTCGGAAAGCAAAAGTGTCAGGAAGCAGCCAAAGAGAGAGGCAGCTGCGTCAATAGTGTTGAAATGGCTATTGTCCCGGAAGCCTGGGACAGTGGTCTAGAGTCAGAGGTGAGAAACAACCATCGGGGCAGCCCTGATGAAGGACACTCTGCAGTTCTTCCAAAGGCCCTGGGCCTGCCAAAGTCATGTAGATTGGGGGCTCAGATTTTTGTTCTTTATTTATTAAAGGAGAATGTAAGCCTGGAGGGTGGAGAACTTGGTACAAGTCGAGTTATACAATTTTTCCATTATTTACTAGTTTCAAGATACTATCGAAATAGCAAATCAGTTTAGTCTGGCATGGCAATGACTGAATTGGCTCTCTCCCCATGGTTCTCTCACGCTGGCTGAACCACCTCTACCCATATTTCTTGCATTTGTAATTAGTGTCACTTCTGTTTCCAAAGAAGATGTAAAAGGCGTATAATTAAAAGCACACATACAATAGACTCATCAAAATTAAAGAGTCAGTTAATGAATAGCAATAGGAAATACATAGATCACCCCCCCCAAATAAAGTATTGCCCCTGAGCTGAAATTTACCACTTTGTCAGATAAAGCAACAAAGAGAAGTGTTTTGTAGCAAGTGCTGGTTACAGATCAGACAGCTCTCCAGGACAAACACACTCCTTTGTGACGCTAGGCCAGTGAAGGACTCGTCATAGGAGAAATTATTAATACACGGTATTGAATAATGAGGTGGGCAAATACATAGAGATGTCTGTCTCTACACAGATATATGTAGATAGAGATATGTGCTGTTATATACAGAATATATTAGTATTACATATGTGCTTGTGCTGAGTCTCTTCAGTCAGTCATGTTTGACTGCATGATGCTATAGGCTGCAGCCCGCCAGGCTCCTCTGTCCTTGGGATTCTCCAGACAAGAGTACTGGCGTGGGATGCAGTGCCCTCCTCCAGGGGACCTTCCTGACTCAGGGATCAAACCCACGTCTTACAACTCCTGCATTGGCAAGTGGTTCTTTACCACTAGTGTGACCTGGGGAGCCCCAGTATTTTATATATATATATAATATATGTGTGTATATATATGTATATACACACATCAGTTCAGTTCAGTTCAGTTGCTCAGTCATGTTTGACTCTTTGCAACCCCATGAATTGCAGCACGCCAGGCCTCCCTGTCCATCACCAACTCCCGGAGTTCACTCAGACTCACGTCCATCGAGTCAGTGATGCCATCCAGCCATCTCATCCTCTGTCGTCCCCTTCTCCTCCTGCCCCCAATCCCTCCCAGCATCAGAGTCTTTTCCAGTGAGTCAACTCTTCACATGAGGTGGCCAAAGTACTGGAGTTTCAGCTTTAGCATCGTTCCTTCCAAAGAAATCCCAGGGCTGATCTCCTTTAGGATGGACTGGTTGGATCTCCTTGCAGTCCAAGGGACTCTCAAGAGTCTTCTCCAACACCACAGTTCAAAAGCATCAATTCTTTGGCGCTCAGCCTTCTTCACAGTCCAACTCTCACATCCATACATGACCACAGGAAAAACCATAGCCTTGACTAGACGGACCTTTGTTGGCAAAGTATTGTCTCTGCTTTTGAATATGCTATCTAGGTTGGTCATAACTTCCCTTCCAAGGAGTAAGCGTCTTTTAATTTCATGGCTGCAGTCACCATCTGCAGTGATTCTGGAGCCCAAAAAAATAAAGTCTGACACTGTTTTCACTGTTTCCCCATCTATTTCCCATGAAGTGGTGGGACCAGATGCCATGATCTTCGTTTTCTGAATGTTGAGTTTAAGCCAACTTTTTCACTCTCCTCTTTCACTTCCATCAAGAGGCTTTTGAGTTCCTCTTCACTTTCTGCCATAAGGGTGGTATCATCTGCATATCTGAGGTTATTGATATTTCTCCCGGCAATCTTGATTCCAGCTTGTGCTTCTTCCAGTCCAGCATTTCTCATGATGTACTCTGCATATAAGTTAAATAAGCAGGGTGACAATATACAGCCTTGACATACTCCTTTTCCTATTTGGAAGCAGTCTATTGTTCCATGTCCAGTTCTAACTGTTGTTTCCTGACCTGCATACAGATTTCTCAACAGGCAGGTCAGGTGGTCTGGTATTCCCATCTCTTTCAGAATTTTCCACAGTTTATTGTGATCCACACAGTCAAAGGCTTTGGCATAGTCAATAAAGCAGAAGTAGATATTTTTCTGGAACTCTCTTGCTTTTTCCATGATCCAGCGGATGTTGGCAATTTGATCTCTGATTCCTCTGCCTTTTCTAAAACCAGCTTGAACATCAGGAAGTTCACGGTTCATGTATTGCTGAAGCCTGGCTTGGAGAATTTTGAGCATTACTTTACTAGCATGTGAGATGAGTGCAATTGTGCGGTAGTTTGAGCATTCTTTGGCATTGCCTTTCTTTGGGATTGGAATGAAAACTGACCTTTTCCAGTCCTGTGGCCACTGCTGAGTTTTCCAAATTTGCTGGCATATTGAGTGCAGCACTTTCGCAGCATCATCTTTCAGGATTTGAAATAGCTCCACTGGAATTCCATCACCTCCACTAGCTTTGTTCATAGTGATGCTTTCTAAGGCTCACTTGACTTCACATTCCAGGATGTCTGGCTCTAGGTTAGTGATCACTTCGTCGTGATTATCTGGGTCATGAAGATCTTTTTTGTACAGTTCTTCTGTGTATTCTTGCCACCTCTTCTTAATATCTTCTGCTTCTGTTAGGTCCATACCATTTCTGTCCTTTATCGAGCCCATCTTTGCATGAAATGTTCCCTTGGTATCTCTAATTTTCCTGAAGAGATCTCTAGTCTTTCCCATTCTGTTGTTTTCCTCTATTTCTTTGCATTGATCGCTGAAGAAGGCTTTCTTATATCTTCTTGCTATTCTTTGGAACTCTGCATTCAGATGCTTGTATCTTTTCTCCTTTGCTTTTTGCTTCTCTTCTTTTCACAGCTATTTGTAAGGCCTCCCCAGACAGCCATTTTGCTTTTTTGCATTTCTTTTCCAAGGGGATGGTCTTTATCCCTGACTCCTGTACAATGTCATGAACCTCATTCCATAGTTCATCAGGCACTCTATCTATCAGATGTAGGCCCTTAAATCTATTTCTCACTTCCACTGTATAATCATAAGGGATTTGATTTAGGTCATACCTGAATGGTCTAGTGGTTTTCCCTACTTTCTTCAATTTAAGTCTGAATTTGGCAATAAGGAGTTCATGGTCTGAGCCACAGTCAGCTCCCGGTCTTGTTTTTGCTGACTATATAGAGCTTCTCCATCTTTTGCAAACTATAAGAGGGCACTTCTGTAAGATCTGAAAACCTAGATCAGCAGGAAAGGTTTTTTATTATCTGATTTGATACAGAGGCTTCCAGATCTAGAGTGTAGACGATGGACCTACCCCTTATGTTAGATTTTCAGCAGGGCTTTTAAACTGAGATTTCCGAACCTCACTCCTCATTCAGATGTGCTGAACCTGGTGCTTTGTGGTTGGGGGGTCAAGAATGAACTCAGCTCGGTGCTCTGGGATGACCTAGAGGGATGGGGTGGGGGTTGGCGGGGAAATCCAAGAGGGAGGGGATATATGTAGATGTTTAGCTGATTCACTCCATTGTCCAGCAGAAACTACCATAACATTTAAAGCAATTATACTCCAGAAATACAATCAATGAGTCTGTGAAGCACCCCTGGATGATTCTGATGGCCTCTGAGTGGGCAGGAGATTGGGACCACTGTCTTGGATTATTACTCTCAAGTATCAATTGCTTCTACCTAAATTTTGACCAGATGTGAACAGATAATGAACAAAACCTGAGGCCAAGAGACTGAGAGAATGTCTTATAATTCCTCATAAAACAGCGTGCTCTGTGGTTTCCTCCATAGGTACCCAATAGATATTTACTAATTTATAATGCACCTCATTAAGAAGATACTGTCAGGCCACACCCCCTGTGTATCACAGCAGCTTCTCGCCAGCCATCTGTCTTACACATGGGCATGTATGTGTGTTGATGCTACTTTCTGTGTTCATCCTGCCTGGTGACCTGTGATGAGCTAGAGGGGTGGCGTGTGGGGTGGGGAAGGAGGCTAAGAGGGAGGGGATAGATGTATAATTATGGCTCGTTTGCATGGTTGTATGGCAGAAACCAACACAACATTGTAAAGCAATTTTCCCCCAGTCAAAAAATAAATTTAAAAAAGATACTGTCATAAGGTAAATATCAGAGAGATTAAAGCCCATTTTGCTTACTCTACAACCACTATCAAAAATCCAAACCAGTCCCAAATGTTGTGGGACATTACAGACCCAAATGTCCTTTCATACCCTCTTCAACTGAGAGCTCAAGATTCCTTCAGAACGGCAATCGGTGTTAGACGTGTAGGCTGCACACTGGCCCTGCGGTCAGCAGATCATCAGGTTTATCCATGGCTAGCCCTTGAGCTGCTTTCAGGTCATGAATATTGTGACTTTATTACCTGCCAAAGCTTTACATTCATCATTCCGAGCGTAGCCCAGATGTCAGCAAGATCAGACAATGTTTGTGGCTTCAGCTAAGGTTAAAGAGAGGCAAAGATTCTTAGGGTGATGATGCCAAGGAATGAATCAATAGTCAGGGGTAACCCAAGTTCCAGCTTGTTAACCAGTATGTGGTTCAGCTGTATTTTATTCCTGAGTAGATTTTTGAGAGTGAGCTCATTAGTCCAGGTGCCCAAGAGCACTGCAGTCCAAGTTCAAAACGTGTTTCATTTAGATAGGTTTTGTTCTCCAAGAGGTCAGATTTTTAACTGTCTTTGCACTCCTGGATAATGCAAAATATAAGTGAGAGAGGTCAGAGGAGGTACCTCCCCCACTAGCAAAGTGAAGTCCACGCTCGATGATCAGTGTGGTACCCTTTCATCATCAAGTTTTGGGATGGCACCTGGTGAAATAGAAACTGGGGCCTGAAAAGGGTGTGCTTTGATAAGCAGAACTGTGTCACGTGGACTTTCATGCCTGAGACTTACCCACGGGCAGATAAACATGGCTCTGATTCAGTTTAACCTAACATACCAGCATTAATCTAAGATTCACTGACTTGGAGCTCAATTTTCAGGTAGAAAGGGATGTAGAAAGAAATTTTGTACGAAGGCTTACATTAGGAAAACCCTTTTTACATTAAATTTGGGATTCTAAGTCTGATATAGGCTTCCCCAGTAGCTCAGTGGTAAAGAATCCACATGCAATGCAGGAGATGTGGGTTTGATCCCCGGGTTAGGAAGATCCCCTGGAGGAGGGCACGGCAACCCACTCTAGTACTCTTGACTGGAGAGTCTCATGGATGGAGAAGCCTGGCAGGCTACAGTCCATAGGGTCGCAAAGAGTTGGACAAAACTGAAGTCTGGATATAAATACTAAGTGGTATAATAAGAGAAACTAAAGAAAAACAAACCAAAAAAGCAACTGAAACATCCTTTCACTCAGGTAATATCTGTAGGTCTACTCTGACCCAGACATGATGTTAGAGACTCGGGATATGCCAGCAAGAACAGAATAAATATAACTTTGTCCCTCCTGGAAATTTAATCTAGAAAATGAGGCGTATATGAAACAAGGTCATTATAGTGTGAAAATGTTTTAATTAGTGGGTTTTAAGACATGACATTGAGATGACATGAGTGAGTCATCAAAATCAGACTCGAGGTTATGGAAGGTTTAGGCTGCACTCTAGAGTTTTGGGCTGGAGTCCGTCTGACAGGATACAAGCTCAGGGAAGAGTTAGGGAGGACAGAAAGGACAAGGCAAGTGTGAACAGTGTTTACAGACACCAGAAGGAAGGAGAAAGCCTGGGGTCATTCAGACAGCCTGTAGGAACCCAAGGAATCGGTGCTTGACTGCATCTGGAGAGACGTGGAATGAGAGTGGAGACTGTCCAAGGCCGATGCTGAGTGTCTGGTGTGGGTGCGCGGGGAAGATTCGCTTCCAGAAAATGGTCAAAGTGTGAGTCACTCATTCATATCTGACTCTGCAACACCATGGGTTGTTACCTGCCAAGTTACCCTGTCTATGGAATTCTCCAGGCAAGGATACTGGAGTGGGTTGTCATTCCCTTCTCCGGGAGATCTTCCTGACCCAGGAATCAAACCCAGGTCTCCTGCATTATAGGCAGATTCTTTACCAACTGAGCCTCCAGGGAAGCCCTATGGAGATAGTAGATAGGATGTTAAACACATTGAGTTTGTGGTCTGTGTGTGAAATCCAAATGGAGATGTCACATAATTTCTTGGCCATATGTGTCTTAAACTTGGGGAAAAAATAAAGGCTAAATCCTATTAGATTTATATATTTATAGATACAGTAATAAATAGCAATGGTATTTGGAGCATGTGGCTTGATGATATTGGGTAGGGCAAGAGGAGAGAACTCAAAGGCAGAGCAATGCGAAAAGAAGAGGCAGAGGAAGTGAAGGGGCTGAAAAGGGCTTGCTGTTTGCCTGAACTGTGGATTTCTTGGCAGACAATGACTTCTCATGCTTTGTTTAGGGTTGTTCAAGATTTCCACAGTTGCACAGAACATTTCCTTCTCGTCATTTTTCCTCTGAATCTCATCTTTTCCCTCTCTTCTCCTTCTTATCTTGACCTCCTGGCTAATTCTCCCTTCCTTTCTCTTTCCACACTCTTTTAATATGGATATAGTATTTGTCTAATAAAATTAAAATTGGAGTGTGCATAGAGATTGAAAAAAAGGACAATGGTAACGAGTCGTATTATGGGGAAACAATTATTCTGAAAAAATAGGACCCACTATTCATCTTTCTTACTATTTCTGATTTTACAAATTCATGGCTATGGCTTGGTATCTGTTTTCTTCTAGTAAAAAAAATCCATCATAGATAGGTGGATCAATTAATTCGATTATATATACCTTTTCAGTCCTTTTCTAAAGCAGCTTTCATTGTCAGATATGACTGTATTCTAGATACAGATAACATTCTAGATATCTTCTGTTTGTCTCTCCAGACTCTCTCTCTGTTTTTCTTGTTCCTGCCTTTTCCTTAGGAGACTTGGTTTTATACACCGTGTCAACCAAACTCCCCTGCCCCTGGCTTCCAGCTGGCTTCAGCCAGTGAGCGGGGCTGGCAGCAGGTGGGAGGGTCGGATGAGAATGAGACGGTTTTCTAGCTCTTTTTCTGCTGGCCTCGAGGTTTCGGAGGCTCCGATTCCCTGCCTAAGGATGTAGCTCTTATTCTCTCTCTCCTCCTATATGAGTCTCCCCCTGTGTAACGCGTGTCCAACCCTGTCCTTCAGTCTTGTCGGTGATAAGGGATCTGTGATCTCCCTAGCTATGGGTGCTTATCATGCCTTCTTGGTTTCTATGAATCCTTTGTAAATAGTGTCTTCATGAGACTCTTCTCGGGCACCTTGTTTAAAGTTCTGTTTTTTTCTGGTACCTTGATGGACAGTGTCTACCTACCCTGAACTGTAGGTTATTTCAGGATAAGAATCATACACTACATATTTTATCTTCATGTCCTTCGTGCCTTAAAAAAGGACCAGGGCCTTTGGAAGTGTTTCTAGGAAGTGTTTTTGTGTGGTGGTGGTGGCATGCCGAATCTTTTAGTTAAAGCATGTGGGACCTAGTTCCCTGACCAGGGATCGAACCCAGGCCCCCTGCACTGGAAGGGCAGAGTCTTAGCCACTGGACCCCAGGGAAGTCCCCTAGAAGTGTCTCTAGAAAGTATTTTAAAAGGTTTGTTGGAAGAATAAATGTATGAATGAATACTACTTTTAAGATGAGATGAGGAGTAACACAGAAGAAGAGACAAAACAACTTGTAAAATAGGCCTTTGAAAAGCATGCTCTGGCCCCCGTCTAACTTAGCACTAGAGACGGAAGTATGCAGCTGGGGGCTCTCCCTCCTTCGAAAGAAAATTCAGATACAGTTCCTAGACTGCGATAGCTCCAGGTCTGGAACCAGGCTCTCCCTGTTGCCGTGCACATGGGAACGTTAGATGGGAGAACATGGAGACTCGGGAGGCCGCGTTCAAGAGGAACGCCAGCCACAGCGCTCCTTCCTTGAGACGTTAACTCTGCAGTTTGGGATTAGCTCCTGTGGTTTGGCTGGTTACCTGGTTGATGTTTAGCAAGCAGTAACAGACATTTCCCTTTCTTCTCTAGGCAACCCAGTGCCCAAACCAAAACAGCATTGTTCTGCCTAGAGAACAAAATAAAACAGTCAAACAGCACAAGCCCACGGCAGAGCGTGTCCATGCGGTATTTCCCTCTGAGATTCTTAAGGATTGAGAAACACCATGGCCAGTTTAGTGTTGCCCTTTCAAAGCCTTCTTGCTGCACACAAAGTAAAATGTCAACCCCCCGAGAGCTGGGTCACTAAGAGAGCTGCACATGTCGGAATAGACGTCCAGGAAGGAGGTGGAGGGCAGAGATGCCATGGGGTGCCAGCGGGACTCACCTTTTCAGGTATGCCATGAGAAAGGCAGCAGAGGAGCTGGTTTACTCAATCTAAAGGCAAGAGGTGGTGATGAATGGGCAAAGGGCTCCAGGGAAGAGAGGGCACGCGTGTGACGCACTTACACGCTGGTCTACTCTCCTTCCCAGTCACGCGCCCACCAGTCTCGTGCTTCTGCTGCTGCTGCTGTTCCCACTGCTCACGTCCCCGCCAGTGGCATCACCACCATCAGCAGGGCCTTCATGACCACGGACAGTGGTTACAAGTATCCTGCAAGGGAAAGCGAAAGTCGCTCAGTCGTGTCCGACTCTGCCACCCCAGGGACTATGCAGTCCATGGAATTCTCCAGGCCAGAATACTGGAGATGGTAGCCTACCCCTTCTCCAGGGAATCTTCCTGACCCAGGAATCTAACTGGAGACTCCTGCATTGCAGACAGATTCTTTGCCAACTGAGCTGTCAGAGAAGCCATGTGTACATACATACTAAGTATATTAACACCTGTGCAGTTCAGTCTACATCCATTTTATACAAGGAAATTCATGCATATTTAAATTTAGATTCATCCACCCATAAATCCTGCTATTTTCTCCCATACATGTGGTTTTTCCTATTGCTCTCAAGACTTTGTCTTTAGCAGTTTGATCATAATGTGTCTTTTTGTGTTTTGTGTTTTCCTGGTTGGGTTTGTTAAGTTTCTTGGATTTGAAGGATGGTTTTTTGTTGTTTAGTTGCTAAGTTGTGTCTGGTTTGCGACCCCAAGGACTTTGAGCCCACCAGGCAGGCTCCTCTATCCCTGGGATTCTCCAGGCAAGAATACAGGGGTGGGTTGCCATTTCCTTCTCCAGGGGATCTTCCCAACTCAGGGATTAAACCCGTTTCTCCTGCACTGCAGGTGGATTCTTTACCATTGAGCTGCCAAGAAAGCCTTGAAGGATGGTATGTTGGGGCACTTGACACTGTCTCACAGATTTCTATGGTCTGTGCAGTTTTCCTTATATTTTTATTTCGCTTCTTCAGCCTTGATAATTTCTACTGGTCTATTTTCCAAATTCATGAATTTTTTCTTGTGCCATCTCAAATATGCCAGATAGCCTATTCAGTTAATTCTTACATTTTAGTTTTTACATTTTTAGGTTCCAGAATTTCCATTTGATCCTATTCTTTTTCATAGTTTTCATTTCTCCCTTGAGAGTTTGTGTGTTTATTCATTTTTGGTATATTTTTGTTTAATTCTTTGAGCATATTCATAACAGCTCCTTAGAAGTCTTTGCTGTATCCAACATCTGGGCCGTTAGGCATAAGTTTCACCTTACGTTTGTTTTTTTTTTTTTTTTCTGGTGAGAACAACTTAAGTTCCACTCTCCTGGTGTATTTCTGTTATACAATACAGTGGTGTTAGCTGTAGTCACCGTGTTTCATCGTAGTTCCTCAGGCCTTATCCGTTTTATAGCCGAATGTTTGTACTCTTTCACCAGCCTCTCACTGTTTTCCTCGCTGGCCAGCCCCTGGTAGTCATTTTTTCTACTCTGTTTCTACGAGTTTGATTTTCACGTATTCATGATGCTGTGCACTATATGTCTTCCTCTGCCTGGCTTATTTCACTACCATAATGCCCTCAAGGCCCATCATGTGGTTGCAGATGACAGGGTTCCCTTCATTTTTTTCCTTTATGTATGTATCTGTGTGTATATATACACACAGTGGTAAAGAATCTCCCTGCCAGTGCAGGAGATGCAAGAGACACGGGTTCGATCCCTGGGTCGGGAAGAGCTGGAGGAGGAAATGGCAGCCTGCTCCAGTATTCTTGCCTGGGGATTTCCATGGACCAAGGAGCCTTGTGGGCTATAGTCCATGGGGTCGAAAAGAGGCGGACACAACTGAGCAACTGAGCACACACATACACACATGTAGATACACAGATATCCATATATATATACATATATATGGATATAGATGATTTCATATATATATGGATATAGATATAGATGGATTTACAAATACTTATATGCATGGATATATAGTAGATGCACATATCTCATATTTTTATTCTGTTGATGTGAACTTAGGTTGTTCCATGTCTTAGCTATTGTGAATAATGCTGTAATGAATTTGAGAATGCTTGTATGTTTCTAATATCTTGGTTTTCTTTCCTTTGACTATACACCCAGCAGTGGGATCGCTGGGTCGAATGGTAAGCTCTGTTTTTAATTTCTTGAGGAACCTCCGTGCTGGTTTCCATAGCGGCTGCATCGGTTTCCATCCCCGCCGACAGTGCACCAAGCTTCCCTTTCTCCACGCTCACTCCAAGTGTAGGGCTGGTGTCTTTTCGCTTTAAAGGTAAGCATTTTAGGTAATGCATTATGATGAGTCTGGGTTTTATGTTTTCCTCTTACAGGCACAATGTTTATGTTTCAGGGGGCTATTCGCACGCACGGATTCAGAGTGGAACACCTGGCCTTCTCGCGGTGGGCAAGTGCTGAAGTCTGTGCCATTGTCTTTGTTCTTTGTGCTTGCCTCTCCAGCAGTGCCCCCTGTGCCTACGCGCTCTCCTGCTTAGCCTTGAGCAGAGGCTGTTCGGAAACTCCTCAAGTCACTAAGGCTTCCGCCTTCTGCCACCCAAGCTGCGTGTGGGGGTTGAGGAACACATTCAACGTTTACAAGTCTCCCCAGGCCTTTGATTTTTGCCAGATTCTCTGGTGTCTCCCACATGCGTATGCAGTTTAGTAGTCAGCCAGAGAGTGGATTATATCAGCCTTTCTATGGTTCTCCTGCTTCCAAAATCTCCTCATTAAATTTTTGTTCACTTTACCACTGACCCAAAACTAAGTTCACCACCTCTGGCCAGTAGATTTTTGCTTCTGGAACTTGGTGGGTAGAGAAATCCCCTAGGCATGAATCCCAAAAGCTCACTCTGTGTGTGTGTGTGTTTTCACAATGCAGAAATATTTTTTCATGAACAAATACTTCTCAAGCTCTTGCTTGCCTTTGGGTGTTTTCCTCTGCTCTGAAAAAGTTGATTTTTAATTTTTTTTCCATTTTTTTTTCTGCAAAGGGAAATTGACTCATAGATCTATTAATACATGGAGAATCACCGATTTTGCATACTTTTGTCTGTGAACCACTCTGCTCTCTGATTTTTTTGGCGTCTCTCTGCCTCGGATATGGCAGAACTGGGAATGCTCACAGACAGAAGCGAGTCCAGTGGATCCCTGGGGCTCAGTGGTTCAGTGGAGTGACTTGTGTCCCCCTCCAAACACATATGTTGAAGCTGTAACCCTTACAGTAACTATATTTGGAGATAGCATCCTTAGGGGGTAGTTAAGGTTAAATGAGGTCATAAGGATGGAATCTTAATCCAATAGACTGACCTTGTAAGATGAAGAAGAGAGAATTCTTTCTCCACTACACACACCAAGGAAAGGCCATGTGACCACAAAGTAAGATGGTGGCCATCTGTAAGACGGGAAGAATATTGTGATTTGGGAAGCAAAGTAATTTATTCATCTAAGTACATATAGCTTATCAGTGGCAGCTCCTTCACGTCAGCTGACTTGATGTGAAAAAGTTCATTGTTAACAGGAAAGTTACTAGCATATGTCACGACTGTCCAGCTTTAGATCAGATATTACCCATCTGACAACTCATCTTTCTCTGTGTATCAGATTTACCACGTTGATCCCATAGTCTTCCCTGGTAGCAATCTTCTGAATCTGAGGAGATGCTGACCTTTCAGCTGGCCATGCCTTCAACCATGACCCACGGCCCACACTGCTCACCCGACCATCTTCACTCATTGAAATACTGTTTGCCTTTGCCAGATTCTTGAGACTGTGATGCCCAGAGTCTGTCTGCTCCTACAGTAAACCAACATTTGTGCTTGTCTCCAGCCTGAATAGAGGACCTTTCTTAGCTAAAATGAATAAATTTCCACGGAAGCAATGATGTGGTTCTTTTCTTCTAGTGATGGTTGAGGTAACTGGGTTAAGGACTTAACATATACATCTATGGTACTTAGACTTTTAGAGAGCTGAGGCTTCTGTCCTTAGTGATATCCTTTTGTAATCAAACTCCAACTCGAAAAGAATCCAAAGAGAAGATAAACGTGGCCGCCAAGGAGAAATCAAGACCCATTTTCATCTATTAAGCTCTTTGCTCTCAGTTTTACTACAACTCATTTCTCTCTACTCACGTTAGATCTTTATTTGACTCTGTGGGTTCGGTGTCCCTCCTTCACTTAGATGAGCTTTCCTCGCTTATGGAATGAGTCTCAAGTCCAGTGCATTCTTCATCGCTGGCACTGTGCATGGTGTAACACAAGAGAAATTGAGCCATGGACATGTCTCCAAGATAAATCAACGATCTTCATTTGCAAATCAGTCTTGTTCATTTCCTGAAGCATTCAATCTGAAAAAGCCGTGGAGCTGGGATTTTTCCCTGTGATCTAGACGATGCTATCTTGTTATACTTCACGAATAATACTGAGTGCACGCTGTATGTATATATGTTCTCTAATTCTGCCTTGCAGCAGCCAAAACCAGAAGATTAGCATACAGAGATTACCATCTCCTGGGTCATTTTCTCAACTAGTATGCTTCACTTTCCCACAGGACAGGCCTGTCAATCCTCGCACCCCTGAATTCTTCAGCATGAGTCAATCCTGTGGTAAAATGTTCCCATTGTTAGGATAACTTCAGGCAGCGGAGGGAAAGCCCATCTTCAGGGGTTATTTCCAGGATAATAGATTACTAAGAACTGTCAATTACACAGATGACTCTGCAGTGTCTGACACATGGCAGTAACTAAGCAAGTATTCAAATGATTGTTAAATAAATAGACTTCCATTCACATTGTTGTCTACACCAGTGAAAAATAAAGTTGGATTCACAATATGAGAATATTTTACTTTCGTTATACTATGATCCATTCGTTTAGTGAATTAATAACTTGAGTATTCGGCATGGTGGTTTATGTGTATGCTAATTTCTCATTAAATGCTTCCCGAGTCTCCCTCTATCTTCCCCGGTGCCCTCTGTGTCTTTCACACTAATCCCCTCTTGTTCCCTAGGTTTACCTAATTTCCAAAATTCTGCTCTTGGCTCACTTTTAATCCCATTTCCCCCCATGGTGGTCCCTTCTATACAGATGATTTTAGCTCTTTCCCGTAGATAATTCATCATTATCTACAGGGGTAAGTCATCAACAGTTGGTAAGGGAGTGAAAACCTTGAATTGCAAACAGGGCTTTAAATTTTTTTTTTAGTGTCCCTGGATGTGTTCCAGTGTCTCATAGTTTGTATTCTATGGGAACTGGAATAGAGTTTGTGTCCTGCTGCTGTATGAAAACTGTGTAAATTTTAATTATATTGAATTGGTTCACAGTGCTTTTCACATCTATACTACCTTGCTGTCTATTCATCCTATTAATTTTTGAGAGTTTGATATGGAAACTTCACCTACAATTCTTAATTTATCTACTTAAGAGAATAATTGTAATATATAGTGGGACTATATGTAACTCTGTGCTATGTTTCCAAGTATCCTGTAAATCTGTTATCTCACTTTCATAATTAAAAAAAGAAAAAAGAAAATAGACAAAAAAAAAGACAACAAATAGGACTTGGACAGGTGAAAATAGGGAGAGGACTGTTTAAGCAGAAGAGAAAATATAAGGAAAGTAATAGTTGCAACAGGGGCAGGACTGTTTGAAGGACAAGTGTCACCCTGAGTATCAGGGTAAGGCATGAAACCATGTTGGTGCTTTATTCTGCAAAGACTAGAAAACTTTGTTTTATAAATAACTTAGGCTCCCAGAAGGCTTTTCTCAATAGAGAACAAGATGAGTGAGTTACACTTAAAGAAGATCCCTGTTACAACACAGGGAAGCTTAACGAAGATCCCTGTGACAACACAGGGAACTTTGGCTGGGAAGAGACAAGAAATAGAAGGAGATAAAAGAGCAGAGTGATACAGGTATGAATTAGTGAGAGTTTACTTAGGGGATAACAGCAGGTGTGAAAAATAAAATGCATGTGCTAGCTCAGCTGTTGGCTAAGGATGGTCACTCGGACCACGTCTAGTCTGCCCGTTGCCTGTTTTTGTAAATAAAGTTTTATTGGAACGCAGCCACATTCATGCATTTACGTATTGTCTGTGGCTTCTTTTGTGCTGCAACAGCAGAGTTGAATGTTATGATAGAGACTGCATGGCCCACAAAGACTAAATTGCTATCTGGCGCTATTCCAAAAAAAGTTTGCCAACTTCTGTTCTAACTCAGAGATGCCAGTGTTGACATAACCTAAAGTCTGGCAAAACACAAAGGTTGGGACAGAGGAAAAGTCAAAAGCAAGTGGAAGTTTCGGTTCTGTGTTGACTGTAAGAACAATGGTCTCAGAGGGCGACGTGAAGTCGAGAGGATAAAGACACTGAAGAAAACGTAGATGCATGCATCTTTGACTAGGAATTTTCAGAAAATAATGGAGAATTAAAAACTATTACTTTCTCATCTGTTACTGTCTCAACTATGGTTTCAGTTAGACCATCAAGAAGGCTGAGCTCCAAAGAATTGATGCCTTCTAGCTGTGGTGCTGGAGAAGACTCAAAAGTCCCTTGGACTGAAAGGAGATCAAACTAGTCAATCCTAAAGGGAATCAACCATGAATATTCATTGGAAGGGCTGATGCTGAAGCTCCGATACTTTGGCCACCTGATGCAAAGAGCTGACTCACTGGGAAAGACTCTGATGCTGGGAAAGATTGAGGGCAGGAGGAGAAGAGTGTGATAGAGGATGAGATGGTTGGATGGCATCATGGACTCAATGGACATGGGTTTGAGCAAATTCCAGGAGACAGTGGAGGACAGGGAAGCCTAGTGTGTTGCAGTCCACAGGGTCACAAAGAGTCAGATGTGACTCATGACTAAACAGCAACAATAACTATCTCATCTCCAAATATAAGTGATTATTCACAACATTTTGAACATCAAGAAAAGTTCTAGTGTTGAATCAAGATCCAAGTAGGAGCCTTTTCTGGGTAGTCTAGGCTTCCTCGAGGCTTTCCTGATTACCTTCCATGCTTTGCTGGTGTCTTTTTCCTAAACTTTGGTTCTCCACTTAGGATAACTCACTTCCTGAGTGGCACCTGGGGCATGATGTCATCACTTCAAGTCACCGAAGCAAGGACAGTGAATCCTTGATCCCTGAAGATGTCTTTCATGGAAAGGTTTTAGATAACATTATTGATGACTGAACATAGATTAGAGTAGCGTGTTCTCTTAATTCCCAGAGTTTTGTGAACACTATCAATCTGTTAGCACCATGCTTAGAAGTTTTAATCATAGAGCAATATTTCCAGCTCAACAACTTTTATTACTACTTCCATATTCGTATTGGAGGGCTTCCCTGGTGGTTCAGTGGGCAAAGAGTCTTCCAGCAGCGCAGGACAGCGATGCTTGATCCCTGGCTTGGGAAGATCCACTGGAGAAGGAAATGGCAACCCACTCTAGTATTCTTGCCTGGAGAATTCCATGGACAGAGGAGCCTTTCGGGCTACAGTCCACGGGGTCACCAAAAGGTGGACATGACTGAGTGACTAACACTTTAACTTTCACTGCATAGCAAGAAATGAGCTACCACTAGCCAACCTTATAAAGTACACAAGGCTTGTCCTTCCAAAACTAGTATCTCCCACATTCATATTGGAAATAATGCCAGCATCACAGAGGATGACTTTCCTTTCTTGACTGTTTTGTATTTTTTTTTAATATATTATTTATTTCATTTTGGCTGCACTGGGCTTTCATCGCTGCTTGGGATTTTTCTCTAGTTTCGGCAAGCAGAGGCTACTCTTGGTTGCCCCGTGTGGGCTGCTCGTCACAGAGGCTTCCCTTGTTGCCGAGCGCAGGCCCTAGGGTGCACAGGCTCCAGTAGCTGCAGCACGTGGGCTCAGCAGTCGTGTCTCGCGGGCTCTCCAGCGCAGGATCCGTAGTTGCGGTGCACAGGCTCAGTTGCTCTGAGGCAAGGGGAATCTTCCTGGCCCAGGAATTGAACCCATGTCCCCTGCATAGGTAGTTGGATTCTTTACCACTGATTCAACACCAGGGAATCATGACCATTTTAATTTTTAAAATGCCTCATAAAAGCTGGCCTCCTCAATGAGTTTACATTATGTTATCTTAATGAAAAATGGATTATTGATTATATTTTGAATATCTATATTTAAGTAGCATGATAATGTTTTTAAAACCTATCTTTGCGTGAAGATGAAAGCAACATAAGCAGAAAATCCGTGGACATGTGTGCCGTGTGGTCTTTCCAAGACCAACTGTTGCTTTTGTCAGCCGAGTATTCAAGAATAACTGTTTCTATAGGAAATCATTATTATTGGCACATCTTGTTCTATACAGCTCTATCCAGAGATTGCTTTAGTCTTAAACACAAGAAACTTTAGACAGTGAAAGGAAAAGAAAAGATGATTATTATTGAACATTTGGTTGTCTGTGTGTGTATGCGTGCGTGTGTGTTAGCAGTGGAAAGAGAAAAAGAAAGCAAATAGAAGGAGAAGTAATGGGGAGTTTTGGTGTCTTCAATGGTGAATTTCCTTCCCAGGGTCCTTCCTGAGCTGGGATGGATGACATCTGTCTTACCTCTTTTGAAAGAAGGGGATAGATGCAGAAAACGTCAAACCATAGTATACTGAGCTAGAATGACTTGGTGACTTTCTGAATTTGCATTTTTTGCCTCCTGTTATGACAAACATATTCTTGTACATTTGGGCATTACAAATAAAAAAACATGAAAAAAAAAAAAAATGAACTCTATCCAGCAGGGGAAACATCTCTGCCAGAATAATGTTCAATTAAATAAACAGTGTGTAATGAGAGCTGTTATTACCTGCTCTATGATCGTGCTCAGGCACGCAGTCTCAGGCTTGTGTGTCTAAGTGCTATCATAAATCTTTCAGTCTATTTTGCTTCTTAAAATTATAACTAATATCTCTTTAATGGTGAAGCCTGTATCCTCATTTAAATCTCTGAATCTCACCTAAACCTCCAATGTTGAAGGCTTATGTTTTCATTACTTCTTATCTTTGAAGAGATAAGAAAGTTTGAATTACAACAGATCATTTTAAAAAAGATAAAATCCCCTTGCTTGAAAATGAGAGGGTATTAAGAGTAGAATTCTGCTAGAAGAAGAAATGAAGAAATGCATGCATCTGGCGAATCCTTCCGTTTTCATCTTTTCCGTATTAGTCTCATTTCCATCCATATGACCCTTACGAGTTTCTGTCCTAGCTTCTTGTACTTAGCTCTGTACTAGAGTAAGGAAAGAGAGGACAGCATTTCAACACAAGTCTGACATTTTCAATTAATCTGCACGTTGTTTGTGAATGCATCGCCTCAAAGGTAGTTATTTATACAATGTGAGAGAAAGTCTCTTAAAAGCAAAAATATGAGTTAGTAGATAATACCCTGTTCTTATGAATATATTGAATAACTCTTGTCTCCACACATCCATACCTATTTTATAATAACTTATACACTGATATCTCCTACTTGCTTCTCTAGGGGGATACAGGGTTTGTGTTCAATAGAACTGAGATTGAATCCTGGCTTTGAGATTTATTAAATGTGTTATATTTGAGGGTCATTGCCCATAGGAAATTCAAACTTACTGTGTGAAAATCTGAATTCAGATCTGTTTCTCAAGGCTTATTCCTCCTTTCTTGGTCCTTACCTCCACCAGCCACTGTGACTCAGATCAGAAGCCGGTGAGTCCTGGTGGGCTTTTCCTTCCCTAGCCCACCGTGGCTTTTCCACGCTTGTGTCCTGCCGGTCTCCTCAGCCGCCACGCCCCTTACTCTTTCTCAGTTTGGACCCTGCTTCGTGCTCTGCAGACTGTCTTCTCTCGGCGGTCCAGCTTAGCCATCGAGCCGTCCTTCACAGTGCTGCTGCAGCGCTTTCTCTGCAGTACCAACCTCATCCTTCTGTCTTCCCCAGTCAGCTACCCGAGGCCATTTGGCCGCACGGGACACCAGCCGGCTTTCCCAGCTCGCGGCCCCCATGTGTCTCTGGCCGCGGGCTCTGGCCACTTGTTAGCCGTGTGTGGTGGGCTCCAGCCACTCTGTTGTTTTTCTGAACAGGCTGAGGTCTTTCGTGCCTACAGCCTTTTCTTCACATTCTTCCTCCGTTGTGAACAGCTCTTCCCCCAATGTCTTTTTGGAAATAACCTGCTGCTGCTGCTGCTAAGTCGCTTCAGTCGTGTCCGACTCTGTGCGACCCCATGGACTGCAGCCTACCAGGCTCCTCCGTCCATGGGATTTTCCAGGCAACAGTACTGGAGTGGGGTGCCATTGCCTTCTGGAAATAAACTACACACCCACAAACAAAATTGAAGCAGCCAAGAACAAAACTTTGAATATTTAGATTTAGTGTTGAGTTTCTTCTGGTCTTCTCTCTACTGATATATACACACACATATTGTATATATTATATTTATATTCATGTGTGTGTGTGTTAGTTGCTCAGTCTGACTCTTTGCTACCCCATGGACCATAGTCCACCAGGCTCCTCTGTCCATGGAGATTCTCCAGGAAAGAATACTGGAGTGGGTTGCCATTCCCTTCTCCAGGGAATCTTCTCGACCCAGGGATCAAAACTTTGTCTCCTGCATTTCAGGAAGATTCTTTACCATCTTAGCTATTTGTATTTAGATATTTATATACATCCATGACTAAGATATATCAGAAAGCATTGGTCTCCCACTTTTTCCTGAACTCCTTGTCCTTGGGCTTAAAATAGCACTTATCCTATTATCTTTGCTCCTGTCTTCTTGTTGCCTAACTGTGCTTCTTACAGTGTGTAACCCTGGGTTTCCCACATGCCCAGATCCCATCTCACCGACTATTGCAATACAGTCTATACTGCAGCTGCTGTCGTTGTAGTTCTGGAAGCAGTCACTCCCGCAAATGCCATTTCTTCATTAAAAACAAAACTACAGACCAGCTCTCTTATCAGATGTTGCTTGTGCCCACATTTGCTCCTCCCTTACCTCTGTTGCTAATGATACAACAATATTTAACCTCTGAAATCTCATTATTATGTCTGTGTTTTAATAGCATACCCTGCCACCTCTAATTATCTTTTACTGGGAAAAATACGCATTGTACACTTGTCTTACATAAACATTTTGCAAAGCAAACCCTTCATAGGAATTGTAGTAGTTATTTGAGGAGGTTTAAGCACCACAGAGAAATTTCTGTATCCCGTCTCATTCCAGATACAGACACTGCACTCATGACCACACGCTGCCTCTGAGAAAGATGCTGCTGATTCACCGAGTCCATGCGTGTTGAGTGGCTTCCGCATGAGAGAGGATGGTTGCCCTAAGCACCCGCCTGGCTCACGGGATGTGGGGACAGCCAAGCTGATGCTAGCGAGTTAGACAGGGCGGTGGAGTGTGGTCACTGAACAGAGCAAATGGTGCTGCTTTGAAAGAGGCGGTCAGGGCCCTTTCCTAAATAAAAATTCAATCCTAATTCATTAGATTCCAACTGCTTCTTTACCACAAAACCCTTGGTGTGCTAGAGTGTAATATCATTACTCTTACTAGGGGCCATTTTTGACCACGGACAGACAGGGACGAGGTGGCAGCCACTGTAGAGAAGGAAAGGAAGATATCTAGTGTACAGAATGTGGATCGAGATTGTCTGGATCGCTTCCTGTTAGATAAGAACCATCTGAGGATCCCACTCACCTGTTCCCCTACCCCCGTTATCCTGGTGGGTTTCATAAACCGTGTCATAGAAATTATTTGACAGTGCAGCTTTTAGCAATTGCACCAGCAGACCCTTAAAAGCATGCTACTGTAGAGTCCTGTTTTATGGAAGCGGTATTGCCACACAGATCACGGAAGCCATTCCTACTTAGAGATTTCTAAGAGCTTCTGAATGATCTGCAGAGAACTGACATGCAACCGGAAAACACAAATCTAGAGGCGAAAAGAGTCCTGTCAGTATTAAGTCATCCACACTCCATGTTGTCTCTCTCTGACCTTCTTACACTCTTAGCACACTGGAAGCTGTGTTGTAATGGCTCAGCAGACTATTTATAGATAAGTCTGCACTACACCTGGGTGTGTTGGTTCATTTTTCTTTTGAGAATCATGAATGACAGATTATCCCCAGGACAAGAACTTGGGTATACTCTCGTTGTCACCATCGCCCTTAGAAATGGCAGCAGTAAGAATGTTTGCAGGCACTAAGTTTTATGTACTGAGCTAAACGTGCAGTCGTAACTGGCCCTCAGATATAATTGTAATATAACTGTCATGTGTCAGCAGGTCTCCGACACTGACATCTGTGATCACAGTTCCCCGTTCGGCTTATGAAGGTCTGTGGTGAAATCTCGTTATTGTTCTTTGTTGCAAAAGGATGCGATGTGCTGTTCGTGAAGATGGGAAGGGACAATCGCTCCATTTGAGAGCCGTCCCATTTGTTGAAAGGGGTTTTCCCGGTCCTTGCTGTCATCCTGTGTTTTCATGTGCCTTGCTCGTTCATGCTTATAAAACAGCCCAGGGTAGCAGCCACGTCTGGTCTTGAGCGGAGATCTCGCTCTGCATGGCTCCTGCCCTCTGCCCAGCCGTGAAGCATTCCATCTGCCTGTGTCTGCGAGGAGGCTCACGGCCTCTGGGGCTGAACCGGTGGGGTCAAATCATGTTCTCACCATTTAGTGTAATTAACTCCAACCACCCGTCTGCTGCAAGCCCCGGTGCAGCCAACACAAGCAAGAGGAGGCCAAGAAGAAATTTCTCCTCATTATTAAACGTAAGCCTAAGCACTTGTCTGTCTGTAAAAACAGAGTGAAGGGAGGAAAACTGAAACCAGTGCGCGGGGTCTGAGGTTTCAATAAATGTCAGGGAGCGTCAAGTCTGTTTGCATTGCAAATTATTGCTGGCTGACGGTTTTACCATTTTACAACTGGAGATTGCTGTCATGGGGGTGGGGGCCGTGGTGGTGGGGGGCGGCTCTCACATCACAACCAGAAGGGAGCAGAAGTGACCCAATACTGTAACAATCATGGAACGCTACAAGAAGGGCTTTGGCGTTGGCTAAATTTAGCCTTTCCTTAATGCACATCTCAAGAAACAGCCCACAACACTCCACTCTTCCCACTGGGTCTGCTGAAGTGCTGGGTTTGCCAGAGATCGAGACCTCATTTCTCTGGCTTACCCGTTTTAAACTCCACTACATTCCTCTCCTCTGCTCAGACGCTTTGAACATCTGAGAGCGATAAAGACGCCTAAATGTTTCAAGGCGAATTAATACCTGACTACATATCCGGGAGAAACACACACCGATCATTTGAGCAGTGGTTAAGACCATTTTTCAGATGGATTAAGTGCGTGGGCAATTACTGATTCAAACAAGACCTAAGGCGTGGGTATTCCAGCTCCGTACCTGGGTGGACACGGGGTAGCCACTTTCCGTTGGTGGAAACGCTTTTCACATTGTGAAAAGTGTATATACATGCTTCTCGGTGCTTCTCCTGAAGTTTATTAATATTTCTCATTTCTTTTTCTCCTGACAAGCACATACTGAGGAGCCGCCCTGCGACAGGTACTGAGTTAGAGACACTGAAAACCAAGAAAGTAATGGTCTCTGTTTTCGCTAAACTCAGAGTCAAGCGTGCTTATTTTAACCAAGGTTTTTTTAGTTTAAAATAACTGAAAAATCCTTCAAGCTAACTTAAGACCAACAGGAGAAACTTGCTGTAAGGTACAGGGCTACCTGTGGATCCAAGAGAAAGAGACACAGCAGGACCACGTGGCAACCTGGATGGAAGCATCAAGGAGCTGTCGAAAACGGGGTTCCTCTCTGCCTCTCTCCAGCTGCCGTGGCTCTTCCTCCTCTTCCAGTGGGCTTTCTTCTTGCTCTTAGCTTTCTAGGACTTTGCTGTCTTTTCTGAACTTTGCGTAGATTCAAATAGGGCGTTCTCAGGCAAATTTTCCATGTCAGTTGCCCACTGGAACTTCCCAGCTCAGTTACCAGTTTTGCAAGTCTTAGCTCAGAATTTATGCAGAGAAGTGGACTGGTCCAGCTTGGGTCAAGCATGTATCTTTAGTGGCTGATGCTCATTACGAGGGGGCTTCCCAGATGGCTCAGTGGTAAAGCATCCGCCTGCTAATGCAGGAGACGTGGGTTTGATCCCTGTGTCAGAAAGATCCCATGGAGGAGGGCATAGCGACTCACTCCAGTATTCTTGTGTGGAAAATCCCATGGACAGAGGAGCCTGGAGGGCTGCAGACTGAGCACCAGACACAGAAGCACCAAGACACACTTTGTGAATTTCCTGAGTTCTGTACAGACTTCTGGCCCCATTGTGTATCATGATTTCTTTATGATTATTAGAGTCAATTACTCCTACCAGGTGGGCAGCAAAACATGTCCCGGTCGCAAGAGGAAGCCCACAAGGGAACAAAGAAAGCCAGGGTCTGGCGGCTGAAGTGGGCAGTGTGTGCTGAGGTGACAAGACACAGGCAGCATCTGCTCCACAGGCACAGAGACGCGGGGCGAGGTTTCACTGAGATGCGGGGCGAGGTTCACCAAGCGAGCAGATACGTGGGCCTGAGAGACAGCGAGGGGGAGTTTTGGGGAAAATGTTCGTAGGTCCATGTTCAGAATGATTTTGTCTCATGTGACTACTCACCAGACGATCCCAGTGAGGAACCTGATTCAAACACAATGAGTTACTCGTGATTCTATGGAGAAAGAAGTTAAGGAGTGATCACACTGTTGGCCGCGGTGCCTGTCGGGAGAACACAGCTGTCAGACAGATGTGGAACTCGGGCCACCACTGGGTGACCCCTTGCAGGACGAGGGCAGGCCCCAGAATTCAGGGCGTGGGCTGCGGGGCCAGGCTTCACACTCAGAAATTGGCACACACGAGCTGTGCCTCAGTCACACGTGAGCCCCAGATCTCAGCCTTCCCGACCACGCGTTTCTCAGGATGCCACTGTCCACAAGGGCCTTCAGACTTTCAGTTACAGTACCCACATTCTTTTCTGAACAGCTGTCCCTTCTCTTCCTTCTACTTCCACTTCAAAATGCCACTCCATATCCAAATTCTTCATGCTGTTTTATTCTTCCGTGACATACTCTGCTCTCCGCCACCGCCTTACCGGATATGGTCACTCCCTTCTGTGTACTTCGTAAACTTTACTTCACATGTGTTATGTAATAAGCTCTTTTGTAGTTGATTCTGACTGTGCACCCATTGTAAACTGCTTGAGGGCAGGAGTGTACCTTAGATACCACCTTATCAGTCATATTTAAAAAGCACAGTTCAGTTCAGTTCAGTCGCTCAGTCGTGTCCGAATCTTTGCGACCCCATGAATCGCAGCACGCCAGGCCTCCCTGTCCATCACCATCTCCGGAGTTCACTCAAACTCACGTCCATCGAGTCAGTGATGCCATCCAGCCATCTCATCCTCTGTCGTCCCCTTCTCCTCCTGCCCCCAATCCCTCCCAGCATCAGAGTCTTTTCCAATGAGTCAACTCTTCGCGTGAGGTGGCCGAAGTACTGGAGTTTCAGCTTTAGCATCATTCCTTCCAAAGAACACCCAGGGCTGATCTCCTTTAGAATGGACTGGTTGGATCTCCTTGCAGTCCAAGGGACTCTCAAGAGTCTTCTCCAACACCACAGTTCAAAAGCATCAATTCTTCGGTGCTCAGCTTTCTAGTCCAATTCTCACATCCATACATGACCACTGGAAAAACCATAGCCTTGAGTAGACGGACCTTTGTTAGCAAAGTAATGTCTCTGCTTTTGAATATGCTATCTAGGTTGGTCATAACTTTCCTTCCAAGGAGTAAGCGTCTTTTAATTTCATGGCTGCAATCACCATCTGCTGTGACTTTGGAGCCCCAAAAAATAAAGTCTGACACTGTTTCCCCATCTATTTGCCATGAAGTGATGGGACCAGATGCCATGATCTTAGTTTTCTGAATGTTGAGCTTTAAGCCAACTTTTTCACTCTCCTCTTTCAGTTTCATCAAGAGGCTTTTGAGTTCCTCTTCACTTTCTGCCATAAGGGTGGTGTCATCTGCATATCTGAGCACACAGAGTATATACCAAATATTTGTTATGTAATGAGTACAGTTTTAATAACAATCTATTTGATGAGTAGAGTAGATAATTTTTATTCCTAAATAGGCTGCATAAATCTTACGCTAAACATAGTGGACAGGCATAGGGGATGTGTGTGTATAACATACACTGGCACTTTCTTTCAAAGCAGTGTGGACGCCTGTCAAAATAAGATGAAGTTCTCCGCCTCAGCTTCCTCACTTGACAAAAGCGCTGCCTGTCAGAGCGTACGTCAGTTCACACGCCAAGACCTGCGTCTCGTCCCCTAAATCTGTATACAGGTGCTGTAGACATGTCTTTATCCTTACAGGAAATGAGAAATGCTGCTGCTGCTGCTAAGTCGCTTCAGTCGTGTCCGACTCTGTGTGACCCCATAGACGGCAGCCCACCAGGCTCCCGTCCCTGGGATTCTCCAGGCAAGAACACTGGAGTGGGTTGCCACTTCCTTCTCCAATGCAGGAAAGTGAAAAGTGAAAGGGAAGTCGCTCAGTCGTGTCCGACTCTTCACGACCCCGTGGACTGCAGCCCACCAGGCTCCTCCGTCCATGGGATTTTCTAGGCAAAAGGACTGGAGTGGGGTGCCACTGCCTTTTCCGAAACGAGAAATAACAAACCTCAATTTTCTTTTCTTGTTTTGCGGTACCATTTTTTGTCCTGGAATGTTTTAGTAATTGTTGCTTCTTTTCAGAGAAGGAGTAAGCATAGTGAAAGCATTTTGCAATTTATCAAGATGTCACAATTAGTACAGCAAACTAATTTTTCCAACAAAAATTGTAGAAAAATAATGCAGACAATTCAAGATTTACATAGTTATACATTTGAAAATCCTTATTTTTAGATGCCACGGAAACGATGGCCCACAGATGCCATCCTACAGCTTATGTCTGGTGGTAGAAACAGCCCGGTGGTCACACGGGTGAGAGAGAGTACGACGGTGATGAATACCGTGCCGGCCGTGCTTGCTGTGCTGTGCTGATGCGAAGCTGGATCTGTGTCAGAGAAGTTGGAAAAGCTTCCCTGGGACAGTGAGGGAGCAGAGGTTGGAGCCATAGTGCTCCACGCATGGTCCCTGCAGCTGAGTCAGTGCCCCCTGGGCTTGTGAGAAATGCATACTCTCAGGCCCCACCCTGGACTTACTGAATGGGACTCGACTGAGAGTGGGGCCCAGGAATCGCTGTCTCAGCAGGTTACCCGGATGACTGTCACGGCATGCAAGCTGGAGAAGGCGCCGGTGTAGAGGTCAAGGAGGAGTCTACTGCACTCATTTTCAGTTTCTGCCAGAGAGTTGAGGGTGATTCCCAAGAGGTCAAAGGGCTGCCTACTTTCTGGAGCACAAGAGAACTTCCCTGAAGTCATAGAGGGCACACCATCCATTGCTGAGATGGCACAGAAGTCGACATGCTGGTGTTCCTCGTCAGCCCGAGTGCTCTTTCCGCCTTGGAAGGTAGCAAGGACTAGAGGAAGAAGTCGAGAAGCACAGGTATACAGGTCAAGCAGGAGCTGATTAGGCGATGTGGCCGGAGCACAGGGTAAACGCCGGGGGCGCAGGTTACACACACAGAGCCTGGGAGGCGCCATCGGGGATTTGGGTCTATCTGCTGAGTCCAATAGGAAGCCACCAACTGTTTTTAGATAAATGGCTCGAGGTGGGCGCAGGCGCAGAGGTGAGGTGAGGTCATTGGATTCTGCCTGCACTTCAGAAGAGCCTTCGGGCTGCCGTAGTCAAGGATGTGCTGGGACCAGCTAGGTCTCTCAGTTGTCTGGCTGAGAGATGCTGGTCCCTGGGCTAAGAGGGAACGCAGAAGAAAAAGGTCAGGTGTCCTCAGGGACGTTTTAGAAATAAAATTCAAAAGGTCTGAAAATCTAGCCCTGCAAAAACATAACTCCTTCAGTTATTATCATGAAGTTTATACCTTCAAATTTCTACTTGATTTATGGAGTGTTTGTTTCATTAATAAGACTATATGTATGTCAGAAATTAGTGAATATCGCTCACCCCTCTGGAACATCTACAGCGAAAAAAAGTAGCCAATGTGCAAGTTACTCTCATGACTCCTTCTTAAACTTTCCAGCGGTTAGATATTTTCCCCTCAGATAAAGAACATATATTAGCTCAAGAGTTTCTCCGAAAATACGAGACACCAATTTATCAGTCTTGTTGGAGCCCTTTGGTGCAGCCGTTTTGTGCAGGAGCGAGGCCCTCTTGGGAAGGCCATAAACGTTCATTTGAAGTTTGCTCAGAGCCCCTGAGTGTGCGCCCAAGATCAGTTTCACAGATCCCAGCCATCAATCCAGCCAGTTGCTCAGTTAATCTGAACACGGTTCAGGAGTCGAGTCAGTAATAAAACTGTGGTTAAGCAGAGCGAATCCATTACTGCTACTGGAGAAAACAAAAACAAAAGCAAAAAACAGAACCCTGCAGAGTTTTGTGTCAGTCACGGTAGATGGGTTTCCTGCCCTAAGCCAGCACACGCGGGCAACAGGCGGTGGGGCCGTCGAACCCTGTTACAGGGAGAGTACAGGACAGAGAAGGTTTAACAGGCTTTTATTGAACGTCTGCTACATGTAAGACGTGAGTGGGGCTGGCAGGCTTTGAGATAACCGAGCACCGTTCCTGCCTTCATGTGGCTGATCGTCTGGCTCCATGTGCGTACGTGCTCGGTCACTCAGTCACATCTGACTCCTCGTGACCCCATGAACTGTAGTCCACCAGGCTCTTCTATCCATGGGATTTTTCAGGCAAGAATACTGGAGTGGGTTGCCATTTCCTTCTCCAGGGAATCTTCCCGATCCAGGGATCAAACCCATATCTCCTGCTTGGCAGGCAGATTCTTTACCCCTGAGCCACCTAGGAAGCCCAGTCTGGTTAAATGGAGGAACATAAATTGATGAATGTGATAAAGTTGCAAGGGGCTGCAAATATCTGTGTTTAGGTGTTCATCCTCCCTGGAGCTGGAGATCAGTTCATGAGGAAGGTAATGTGCGCCAACTCTTACGAGCTGCGTATTTGACAGTTGAAGGCAGTGTGAGCTGTGATCTGTGACAGAGAGACTGGGTTAGCATGGCGAGCATTTCCGCAGGACCCAGCCCGTCCTGGCCATCTGGGAAGTTCTCACTTTCCAGTTTTGTGTTGTTTTATGTTGCGTTGCAAGTGATCAGGATACATCATTGCTGTCCTCTTGGTCTTCAAAGTTCAGCACTGATTTTACCTCTACAGTCTCATGGGCACACAGCGGTCATTGCACTCCTGTAATTTGTTGAACGATTCCTTTTGCTTTGGCGCAGAAAGGACACGGAGCGCAAGGAAACTGACACAGAGAACACGCACCCATGGTCACTCGGGGCTGTCGCCTGCGAGTGCATTTGCAGGGTGCGTGTATCCCTAAACACAGCACTCGGTTTGAACATGCATCCAGTCCTGTAATTCCATCTTGCAGTGTGTCCAATTTTTTGGAAGCAAAACCTCTCATGCTTGCCTAACTCTATAGCATGCTCTTTACTTTATAAACAGAATAAGACAAGAAGAAGGTGTATGTTGCAGTGGAAACGTCTATATTTCCTACCATGCACATAAAGTGGTAAATTTCGAAGCCATAACTAAAGATTTCACACCAATCATCTTCCAAGAAGGCCCCTCCTCTTTCCCCCATGGCAAAGAAAAACAGCCAAGTTTCTCTTGTTCAGTATCTTGAAATGGGCTCCCTTTCGATTCCATGGTATGTAACTCTAATGCTTGTGGAATATTGCTTACCTTGCCAAGCAGTCAAGCATAGCGAGTTGACTATATGGTGTGGAGGCCTTATGTCAGGAGGGTGACCATTAAGTCTCCTCTCTGACTCCCTTTCTTTTCCTTGTAACCTCCTCTTATACCTGAATGTCCCCCAAGAAATAGATTCCTTTTCTTTCCTGACCAGAACTGGTATTGCACAGAATTTCTTTTTCCAAGTCAATAATTTAAAAGTTTTAGTAAAAGAAAAATCTCTCGGATCCCATTTTATTCGAGGCAGTTCAGTAAGAAGGAAGAGAGGCAAAGAAAAGAAAGGAAGAAAAGAAAGGGAGAGACTACCATATAGTGAACAAACACTGCGAAAAACTCTTGCCATTGGTCGTATCTTCCTATTTGTACCTCCCTTGTGAGGTTTTGGTCAGTTTTGTCAATGAGTAAGGGGAGCTCAGAATGCTTAAGCCAGTTAGTCAAATAGAAAGCTGTTGCTTATAACAGACAGTTTTTAAAAGACAGACAAATGGTAGGCGGGTAGGTAGATAAGTGGATGGAGACATAGGTGGATGGCTGGATGCGTAGATGGTTATATGGATGGATGGATGGATGGATAGATGGATGAATGGATAGATAGGTGGAGGGGTGGATAGATGGATCAGAGGACTGGAGCACGGGCAGGAGCCCTGATTGTGTAGGGAAGCAGCTGCTGCTGGAGATGAAGGGCTGAAGCAGGGATGGGGTGGGGAGAAGTACCACTACCTTCCTCTCCTCCATTTCTACACCATCTTCACAGAGTCTCCTCTTGGCTGGAAGCACCCAGAAACCATCTAATGATGGGTGTGGTTCCCAGGAGTTCACCTCCTAAGAAACAGAGCAAGGTGCAGAAGGGCTGAAAATGGATCTGGAGTGAGCTGGGGATGGAAGATTACTTGTCCAAGGGCCCACTAAAAGCCCAGCTCTCATCTCAGTGCTAGGGGCAGAGGAAAGAACACAGTGGGGAAACGCTGGGCACTCAAGGAGCTGACGGTCTCATGCAGGAGAGAGACACAATGGGAAAGAGACTGGTGATGGAGAGTTAGAGTCTGTTCCATCCTGATAAGCGCTAAGAGACAACACTGGAAATGAAGGGTTAGGGGACAGGGGAGCAGAGGTTTCGAGAGAGGGGCCAGAAGTGCCTCCCTTCCCTGAGAAGGCAGTCTTGCTGGATATGGCATGCTAGGGAAAGTCGCTCACTCATGTCCCACTCTTTGCAACCCCATGGACTACACAGTCCATGGAATTCTCCAGGCCAGAGTACTAGAGTGGGTAGCCTTTCCCTTCTCCGGGGATCTTCCCAACCCAGGAATTGAACCCAGGTCTCCCACATTGCAGGCGGATTCTTTACCAACTGAGCTATCAGGGAAGCCCAACTTTGTTGGAAAGACCCAATAAGAAGGAGGGACTGAGCCAGGCTGGGAAGGGGTATTACAGAGGGAGCGGCAGGTGTGGAAGTCAGGAGCCTGGCGTGGGGAGTGTGGCCGGAGAGGCTCCACCAGGGTGATGAAATCAGAGCTTGACTCACAGCTTCCTTCTCCGTGTCGTGGCTTCTCCTCTGTTTTGTCTGTGACCAGACGCTGTAGACAGGAAGCGAGAGGCTGAGAGCAGAGAGAGGGAAGCTGGAAGACTCAAAGTGACTCATCTGGCACCATCCAGTGAGGGCCAGTTCTTCTGTTCCAGGCCCATGAACAGAATGCCTTCCTGTTTATAGGCTGGTTTTGGGTGTGGTGTGTGTTCCTGTTAAAGTCAGCCATGGCCAAGTGCATCAGGACCCATGATGGGGCATGGTGACCGTGGTGCAGGACGCTTCTTTAGGAGGGACCGTGGTGTTAGTCACAGTTTCCCAGAAGAGGCCGTGGGGTCAGAGGGCGCTTGACGTCGCTTATCCTGTACCCTGGGCCCTTGAGGTCTTCCTGATCCTTTAAAATAGAGTTTAGCTCTAAACTATAAATATATGTATGGTCTTCTCACGACTAACCACCCTTCACTTTTGGATAGAATGTGTGTGTGTGTACTCCACATGTATATTTGTGTGCACATATATGTGTGTGTATGGGATTCCCAGGTGGCTCAGTGGTAAAGAATATGCCTGCCAGTGCAGGAGACACAAGAGACGTGGGTTTGATCCCTGGCTTGGGAAGATCCCCTGGAGAAGGAAATGGCAACTTGCTCCAGTATTCTTGCCTGAAAGATCCCATAGACAGAGGAGCCTTATGGGCTACAGTCCATGGAGTCGCAAAGAGTCGGACATGACTGAGCACAGACACGTGTATGTATATGTGTATACGTACATATATGTACCTATGTATCTATATGTGTGTCTGTGTGCTTATAGATATACAGAGATAGCTAGCCGTCTCTTTATGTTTGTATATAAATGTCCTTCTCAGCCCTTTTTCCCCCTGACGAATCACCATTTGACTGTAAACATTTCACAGCTCAGATCCTCCTCTTCAGTGAAATGTTCCAGATAAATCCAAGGAGTCTCAACCAGACCCATCTACATGAGCGCCCAACACTCAGTCAGAGAGCTACTGCTGCTGCCCTTGTAGCTCATCTCTTTACAGGTCAGTGGTCCCAGCTGGATCGGGAGCTTCTTGTGGCCAAAGATGCATTGCACTCTTTCAGATCCCTGTCTTAACAGAGGGGGTGGTGGTTTCTAGTTAATTATAGCAAACTGTTTTTAAAGATAGCTGATACATAGATAGATAGGTATATAGATACATACCATACACACATAGAATGAGCAAGCCTTAGGTCATTACACTCTCTCGATCCCTGTCTTAACAGAGGGTGTGGTTGATTGTAATTGATTATAGCAAGCCCTTTTTAAAGATAGCTGATAGATACATACCTACATACATAAAATGAGCAAGCCTTAGGGGATGCAGTGGTAAAGAATCCACCCGCCAATGCAGGGAACACGAGGGGCATGGATTTGATCCCTGGGTCAGGAAGATCCCTTGGAAGAGGAAATGGCAACCCCCTCCTGCATTCTGGCCTGAAGAATTCCGTGGACAGAGGAGCCTGGAGGGCTACAGTCCATAGGGTCGCAAAGAGCTGGACACGACTAAACGACTGAGCACGCACACTGTGTGTGTCTGTGTGTGTATATATGTATGCATGTACATGTGTGCGTGTAAATATGCAGAGCTTACCTTGACACACGTTTGCGGGACTTGTACCCTCCACAGTCGAGTACCCAGAGGATACACCAGTTAGATCACGGACAGTGGTGTGAACCCGCTCTACATCTGCTTTACTGGGAAATGCCAGAGAGCCGACGCCTGGAGCAGGCTTTGCTTTTGACTATAGGAGCGGTCATGGATACCCAGCTTCCCTCCAATCCTGTGGCCTTGCTGAACTGGTCCTCTGGGAGGTCCTTGTGATTGTATCTTATCTCTATTTGAGAGTCATAAAGATGAGTACCTAAAATGTGGTTAATAAACCCCATCTGGGCATTTTCTAGGTGAATAAACACACCGATTTTTCCCTACTGTTTTTTCATGTGGAAATGATGAATAGGACTCACAACTCTTGTTTTCATTATAAGTAGAAAAGTAGAAATAATATCAAGTTATGATACTTGAGGTTGTGTTCTAAAGTGCTTCAGAGACACTCTGAAAGTTTCAAATAATTATAGCTCCAGTTAAAATTTTATGGCTGCCTGTGGACTTTCATGATCAAAGAGAAAGTAAACAGAACATTTTTAAGCTGAAAGATATTCAGGCCCTTATGAATTTTTTTTGGCCCTCTTTCTATTCTTTAAAAGAGTGATTAATAATTTCACAATATAAAGGCACCCACATTTGGGATTAAGTAATTGAATGAAATTAATTCCTGAATCCAATCTTTGTGCACCCCAGGCGTGCTGCATAATATATTATCTTAGTGATTAAAAATGCGCGCTAGATATAAGAAGTCTTCAAAAACCACTAGTTACTACTTTAATTCCAATCTGTTTCATATGTTTCAATGCTATATTTTTTTCTTTTCCTAAAAAGTTCATTATTAGTACAAGTAGTGACATTTGAAAAGAACTATAGATCAGATTTTAGTACTATAAATATTAACATTCTTAATAATTCTGTTATAGTAATACACTTGAACATCCTTGGTTTTTTTGAAATAAACTGACTATGAATAAAGTGGCAGCATGGCTTTTCAAATGGCTGAGAAAAAAAGACTGCACACACACACACACACATATATGCGTGCATATGTACACGCACATGTGTTCATGATTATATGTCTTTATATATACATGTATGCAAATTCACACTTACGTGCATGTGTGCAACACATAATGAATATACACATGTGAAAACCGATTTTATGTATGTGTATGTATGTCCATGTATGTACATATGACTATACATCTATATGCATATTTACCATTTGCTTTATCACTAAAACATGTTTGACATTTTTCATGTTTTATATAAAACTGTTTACATTGGGGGAATCTGAATGAATAATGTATGAGAATTTTTTGCACTGTTCTGAAACTTTTCTCTGTGTCCATAATCACTTTAAAAATCAAAGCACATTCAAACGTCCTTATAAGTGCTGCATTCTGCCCTGTGTGCTGAAGTCATGTGTGGAGGATTGATTCTGAATGTGCAGGTTTAACTTCATGCTGAGGAAAACTGCAGTTTTGATACATATAAATATATCCATGTATTTGTTTACTCATATAAACATATACACATACGTAATTCTGATCTGGAGTGGGTCCACTCATTTTTTAATTGAGGTAAAATTCATAGAACAGAATTAGCCTTTTAAATTATATAATACATAAAATGTTGTGTGTGTCTATATATATACATATAAAATGTTGCACAACCACAGCACATATCAGATTCTAAGCATCTTTATCACCCCTCCCCTAAAAAAAACCCTACTCCCGTTAAATAGTCACCCTTCCGCTGGGGGCCACCACCCATCTGCTTCCTGTCTCCATGCGTTTGCCTATTCTGGATACTTCATGAAAATGGGCTCTTCTGCTCCGTGGCCTTTGCCTCGGCTCCTCTCACGTTTCTGAAGCGCGCCTGTGTTGTCGCAGGCATCGGCGCCTCGCCTTCTCTGGCTGGATAGCCGTCTATCATATGTGTTGGGGCACCGCGTTGACCACTCACCCGCTGGTGGGTGTCCAGAGTGTCTCCGCCTCCAGTTATCGTGAACCGCGCTGCTACGAACACACGGACATCTGTTTGAGAACCACTTTTCAATTCCTTGGTGTATAAGCCTAAAAATGGAATTGCCGGGTTACACGTAAATTCTATCTTTAACTTTTTAAGAACCTGCCAAACTGTTGTCTTATTCCTGTCTAATGTTAAGGGCAGGACGCATGAACTCGTGATGCAGAGACGGTCTCTGATATTAAGCGGTTGGTTTGAGAAGAGTCCTGAGGAATTGTGCTTAGAGGAACACGGATATTTAGAAGCAGGTGAAGTAAATGATAAGAAGAGTGGCAAAGAGATTGAAGGAGAAATAGGTCTTGGAGTTTTAAGAGTCGAGGAAGGAGAGGATTTCAAAGACGAGAGAAGAATTGGTCAGAGGGAAGGCAGTAGCTTTAGAAACTGGATTTTTTTTTTTTTTTTTAATCTATTCAAATGCTTCTATGAGAGGAACTGGGAGGCGCAGGTTTGATCCCTGGGTCGGAAAGATCCCCTGGAGGAGGACAAGGCAATCCATGCGAGTGTTCTTGCCTGGAGAATCCCATGGACAGAGGAGCCTGGCGGGCTGCAGTCCATGGGGTCACAAAGAGTCGGCCACGACTGCAGCGACAGAGCCTGAGCGTTGTATGTTCAGTGGCTGCTCAGGGGCGTGTCTCAGTCTGTGGGGTTGCGAAGAGTCAGACGTGACTTAGCAACTCAGCAACAACAGCGTCTCACACAAATCCTGTGACCAGGACCTGGGGAGAGGAGCTGAAGTTCACTGACAGCTGTACCAACCCTTCAATAAAGTCTCAGTTTTAGCATCAAGAGATTTGAGGCAAAGTAAGAAATTAAAGAGAAAAGGGGAGGGACATAGCATTCCATCATTGTTTTTAAAATACACAATAGAGAAGAATAAAGGAAATGAGTGAACAGTAGCTAAGGATGAGGGTCTGTGCATAACACAGGTTCTCAAATTCACAACTGTGCTTGCTTTCTGAATCATTTTCAGAGCCCCGTAAGGACATCGTAATTCCCATCGTGATCGCATTCATGTGTCTCAGTTTGGCCTATTTCGCGTGGCTTTAGCCCTGGCTCCAAACAGTGCTTGCTGCCCTCTGTCCGCTCCCCACTGTCTCCCTGGCCCATCGCATCTTTCCCTCCTGGCCTCCCGTGAAACAGGAGATAAACATTTCCACCCTGAGGAGAAACAGAAGTATGCCTGATTAGTGCCCACCTCAGTTTTTGTTAAGGTCTGTTTTCTGGTCACACTGCACCTCCCCACCCTCATCATAGGTGTGTGCAAGGATTCATCTCTGAGACTCGCCTCTCTCTACTCAACACTCCCTAGAGGTTTTAAGTATTTCTCATGCATAGACAAATCTCAGTTTGTTTCTTTGTTTATATATCTAGCAGGACTTCGCCTCTAAACTCCAGAATTATCTGCCTGCAAATAAGACTCTTACTTGACCCTAAAAGCTCCATTATGTCTAACACTGCGGACACTTGGCTTTCCTTCCCAGACCTGCTTGCGCCTCTGTCCTCACTGTCTCAGTTAGGGACTCTCACCCACCCAAGGCTATTTGCTCACACCCCCCTTTAATCTGTTTGCAAATCCACGGACTCATCTTCTAAATACATCCACATTCTAACACTTCTCCTTGTCTACACTGTCCCTGCCTCTGTCCAAGCCATCATCATGTTACCCTGATTATTGAAGTAGCCTTTCAGCAGGTCATCTTGCTTGGTCATTTTTTCAGCTTTCTGATCACTTATAATCCTATCACGGAGATCTTCCCACTTGGCCTTATTGATTGATTGAGATTTCTCAGTTCTTTATTCTTTTGACACATACTAGATGTACAATATTGTATGTTACACATGTACCACCTCATGATTCACAATTTTAAAGGTTATACTCCATCTGTAGTTATTATAAAACGTTGGCTATATTCTCTGTGCTGTACATACCTATCCTTGTAGCTCATTTTATACATATTAGTTTGTGTCATATAATCCCCTTCCTCTATCTTGCCCCTACCCCTTCTCTCTTGCTACAGGTAACTACTGGTTTGTTGTCTATCTGTGAGCCTATTTTTTGTTCTATTCATTAGTTTGCTGTATTTTCCAAATTCCGTGAGTGATATCACACAGTATTTGTCTTTATCTGACTTATTCTACTTAGCAGAATACCTTCCAAGTCCATCCATGTCGTTGCAGATGGCAAAGTTCTGTCCTTTTTTATGGCTGAGTAACGTGGACGGAGGAGCCTGGTGGGCTGCAGTCCATGGAGTCCCTAAGAGTCGGACACGACTGAGCGACTTCACTTTCACTTTTCACTTTCAGGCACAGGAGAAGGAAATGGCAACCCACTCCAGTGTTCTTGCCTGAGAATCCCAGGGACAGGGGAGCCTGGTGGGCTGCCATCTATGGGGTCACACAGAGTCAGACACAACTGAAGCGACTTAGCAGCAGCAGCAGCAACAAAGGTCCATCTAGTCAAGGCTATGGTTTTTCCAGTGGTCATGTATGGATATGAGAGTTGGACTATAAAGAAAGCTGAGTGCCGAAGAACTGATGCTTTTGAACTGTGGTGTTGGAGAAGACTCTTTAGAGTCCCTTGGACTGCAAGGAAATCCAACCAGTCCATCCTAAAGGAGATCAGTCCTGGGTGTTCTTTGGAAGGACTGATGTTGAGGCTGAAACTCCAATAATTTGGCCACCTGATGTGAAGAGCTGACTCATTGGAAAAGACCCTGATGCTGGGA
Organism: Bos mutus; assembly: GCF_027580195.1. Taxonomy (NCBI): domain Eukaryota; kingdom Metazoa; phylum Chordata; class Mammalia; order Artiodactyla; family Bovidae; genus Bos; species Bos mutus. The sequence continues at coordinate 3,922,548 of NC_091635.1, read as the reverse complement.
AAGATTGAGGGCAGGAGGAGAAGGGGACAACAGAGGATGAGATGGTTGGATGGCATCATCGACTTGATGAACATGGGTTTGGGTAAACTCTGGGAGTTGGTGATGGACAGGGAGGCCTGTGGTTTATGGGGTCACAAAGAGTCAGACATGACTGAGAGATTGAACTAAGCTGAACTGAGTATTTATTTATCTTTATCTATTCATCTTGTTGATGGACATTTAGGTTGCTTCCAAATCTTGGCAGTCTTAAATAATGCTTCTTTGAAGATTGCGGTGCATGTATATTTTTTAATTAGTGCTCTTGGGTTTTTTTTTTTTTTTTTGATGTATACTCAGAAGTGGAATTGCTAGATCATATGATATTTCTATTTTTAGTTTTTTTGAGAAATATCCTTATGTCCAAACAACCCTATTTAAAATAGCATTTCAGCATTCCCTAATCCCATTCCCCCTGTATTTTCTTCTGTTTACTTTACACCATTAGACAACTGTGATAATATACTTTTTAAATATTTCATCTCTTGCTACTTAGAAAGTGAGCTTCAAAAGAGCAGACATTGTCTATTTTTTCATCGTTGTATCTACAAAGCTCAGATAGTGCCCAGTACAAAATAAAGCTTACTTAAAGTATTTTTTAGTATGTATGAACAAATGGCAGTATGTCTAGAATACTTGCAGAGTCTTTTGTCTGATAAATAATATCTACAGTTAAATTAGCATGGTTACCGAGAAATTTGTCATGTATTGTATATTTAAAATATTTCAGAGCTGGAAGATTCTCAAAAACCAGGAGCTCTTTGTATATGAAATATTTTCAGAGTTGAAAGATACCTCCCTAAAAGGGCTGGATTAAAGGATGCCTACTCACAGAGATCTGTGGCCTTCAGCACTATGATTATAAACCCACCTCTAATCCTCTAATTAAATATCCCTGACTTGGTGTCTGTAGTTCAGGGTTGTAATTGTGTCTTTGCAACACACGGTGATGTGATAACTGGGCAAGTTGCTTAATCCACTTTGAGCTTAAGCTGTGCACTGCTGATGATAATAGTGAAAAGGACCTCACAAGACTGTGGTGAGGATCAGCTGAGATCTTGGACATGGTTTATAAAATCTCAAATATGCCACAAATATAAGAAACCTGAAAACATGCTACAAATATAAGGATAAGAGAAAACACAAAAGTTCACAAGTTTATCCTGTGATTCTCTTACCACCCTGTTTTTCTTTACTATCAGATTCATTTAAAATTTGAGTAAAGAAACTTCACATTTCTTTGAGAGAATCCTTTAGGCACCTTGAAGATATTTCAGTAATATTCAGTTCCAAACATTATTTCCCAATTCTCTATATTGTCTTGGCTTTTCAATTAGATAATTCCCAAAATCTCTAAATATGTCAGACCACTTCTTTCTCTGACTACTTCTTTCTCTTCCACTATCTTTAAAAATCAGTCTGGCAAATGCCCAGCAGAAGATTAAAGCAAAAGCATACAGGATTGAATGAAAGCTTTAAGAATGTCAGTGCGGGTCTAGGCCTCAGATCTGCTTTGGGACGTTAGTTAACTAAAATCCACACTGATCAAGCGGGCTTTGTTTCCCGCTTTGTCATCAGTGTTCACATCACTCACCCATCACCCGTTATCACCCTCTGTCCATGGGATTTCCCAGGCAAGAATGCTGGAGTGGGTTGCCATTTCTTCCTTCAGGGGATCTTCCTGACCCAGGGATTGAACCCACATCTCCTGCATCTGCAGGCGGATTCTTGGCCACTGCACTATCTGGGGATTGCCAGATATATAATTTGAAAACAAAAAAGGTTTCTCATATCCCAAGCAGTCAGTCCAAAGATTTGATGGATGGATATACCTGTTTTTGTGTTTCTTTCCGACCCTTGGTAGAGCCCTACTGGGCGGTTTGTTCCTTTGGTACATACGTTCAACACTGAGTTAAAAGAATGTGAAGCCTTTATATATCATTGCCCGGCTTCTAGCTAGCCTCTGGGCTTGCTGGTTCTGATTAATGATTCATTTCTTTTGACAGGAGCAGCAACATTTCAGGACTTCTTGGGTGGAAGAAAGTTGGCAGAGAGAAAGTCCACAGTGAGTAGTTAAACGTTATATGAATTAATACCCCCCATCAATAGTTTAATGGATGAAATGCATTGATTGCTTTGAGAATTATGCTGAGGTCTACAGTAATAAGCAGAAATGTCTGATTTGACATCTTTTTTTAAAAATATGTCTGCAACGTAATCTACCACCAATTACACAACAACCCCACCAAAGGGGTGCTGAGTGGTCCCACTACAGTAGTAACATGTTATAAAAGCTCAAGTTTCAGGACAATTAGCTTCTGGCTGCAGTTTATTACCCCATTTGAGATTTAAAAGATTTTTTTTTCCATTGCATTCCAACAATGCTTATGTGTCTGGGGCTGACACTTTAAAACAAGAATGGAATGGCAAATGTCTGTCTGGCTGGAGTTTGCCCAAAAAGAAGCGTGTATTAGAGTTTAAAAAAAAAAAAAAATCAAGCAGGGTGCAGTGGATGAAAAAAAAAAAAAATTAAATCCAACTTCTTTAATTTCCCAAACTGACCAAAGTTGTACTGTTCTATGAAGAAAAAGAAATGCCTTTCACTGCAATTTTGTAAAAATTTCAAGAAATCCTTTGGAGAATATGAATATCCCTGTTTGTTTAAACCAATGTCCACACAGTGAAAAAGCAGCCCAGTTGATACTTCATAACCGTCCACATGTTGGGTAAACATCACAAGATGTTTGGTCTGAAATATACGACTCTCACATTGAATTGCCTAGTACGACACAAAACTGGCAATCAGGAATTGTTTTAATGGTGGTGATGACAGTGGGATTTATTGAGTTCATTCTGTGGCCAGGTACTGTGCTGAGACTTTATGTGAATGATCTGATTTAATTCTCTGAAATAACCCTGGAGTTAGGTGCTATTATTTTCGCCGTTTTATAGATGAGAAAATTGAGAGTTGGAGGGTCTAATCATCAGAGGGTTCCGGGGCTAAGGGTAGTACGCGCTTTGGAAAACAATGCTCGGCGCTCTAACCACCGTGCAGTAAAACCGAAGACGGAGCCGATGACGGTGGCGGGCGGGGCGGTACACGGAAAAGGCAGTGATGCCTGGGGAACCCCTTTGTCAGTCTCCTGTGTGTCGTGTTGCATGGCTGTCTCTCCCCTAGCTCTCTCAGCCGTTTCCTTTGCCATCTCGGATATCCATTTCCCTTATCCCAAGGTCCATTTGGAAACGTTTTGTACTAATCTGTCATTTTCTCCTCCTACCCCTCACACTCCATGATCTCACACTTCCAGTGGTTATTCGGGAACTGAGTTGGGTGCAGTGACTCACTTCCATGTCCCCCCTTCCAGGGAAGGGTGAGGGGATCTCACCGAGACAACTTACCTGTAGTCAGCATACTGAGTGGTTCTGTGCGGACTTCCTCAGCGCAGGACTCCTGGACTTCTCACGCTGGACGTGATCCAGTCTAGGAAGCCAGCCAACAGCAGAGCTGTCTTTTTCTGTCTAAGGCGTGTACTGATATCATTAAAATATCAGCTCCTTTTTACCCCTCGGGATGAAGAATGCTTTCTGAGAATTAAAATATTAATATTCAAAAAATTACAAAAAGAACTATGCACAAATCAATCAGGTGATGTGAAGAAGTGAATTGGCAAGTCATCAACAATCCAGTGTTGATCTACAGCTTACAGTGCGTTATTGGCTGTCCCCTGATCTCAGCTCAGGTCGGGGTATTTCTAGCCAAGGTGGGTTGGCGTGTAATGCCCGAGCCGTAGAGCAGGGCCCTTCGCACAGATGGCTTCCCTTGTTCTTGCTCTCCGGAGGCTCTCTATATCTCCTGGCACATTGGCTCTGTACTCTGGAGTGGCTGAAGAAGGAACCAGCACTTCTGTCCATTTATGCGGTAGCGGCGCCCTGGCTGAGGTCAGCTTAGGATCTGTTCTTGCAGCACTTGGTTACGGGCTCCATCGCCTCAGTGGCGTCAAAGGAGCAGGTCTTCTGCCTGGAGTGCACTTCCCCATCCCATCTCCTTGGAGACGTCTCCTCTCTCTTCACGACGGGCTACAGTGTCTGCCGTCCCCTGTGGCTTTCCCCCCACCCTTCTCACACCCCAGGTGGACTTGCTGCCTCCTGTGTTTTGCTAACACTTTGTGTATCATATTGCACTACACATATTTCTTTTGTATTTCTCCTCTGTGGGGCTATATTCAGGGGAGATCGTGGCTTGTTCAAGCCTTCTTTGTATCTGCAGCATGAAGCAAAATGTCAGGTCCCTATAAAGCGTATAGAAATGTCTCTTGTCCCGCACTGAAGTTCTGTGTTCCTGAGTGTGTGTGCATCCATTCAGAACCATTGTAGTATTCGTATTACATGTACCACACATAGATACTGATCCAAGAGCCATGATGTTGGATTTATTTGTCATTGTTCTGAAACTATTTGGCCATCCGTTTTATCATCTGTAAACTCAGAGGAATGATGTCAGCTTGATTTTCATTCATTCCTCAGCTCACTTTTATTAATAAACCCAAGATACACTTATCAAATACTCGCCCTGTCCCAGCCACTGGACTTTCTAAGCATAAAGTTCCATATGTTTTAGTTAAAACACTACACATTTTAATTAAAAAGACAATTAACTTTGTATAGGCAGTAGAGTTAATTTCACAATTCTGCTTTTATAACCCAGTTTTATGACTCAGTTTTGAATATAATTCAAACCAAGATAACAGCAGTTAGTTTCCAAATCACATGATGCCTCAAAGCATACTATTTTTATCAATTAAGTAGGAAAAAAATGATTTCCCTCAGTGACCACAGATTAGAATTTCTGGGTTCCATCTCAGGGTCTGTTTTGCCTTTTCAAATGTCAGAATACTGTTTTATGTGTATCACATACATTTAAGCAAATGGAGAAAGTCTTTGGACTGAAAGAAATCTGTGCATATGTTCAATAGACATTTACCGAATGACGACAACATGCCTAATGCTGTCACATGTGTCTAGGATAAGAATGTCTATAAGATAGGTCTCTGCCTGTGAGAGGTTTATCAATTTAAGGGAGAAAACATGGACGTGAACTTGCCAGTGTTGGAAGAAGGGCTCAGATGGAGAATGTGCAGGGCGGTGAGAGCGGACGGGAAGGAATGTGCTTGGGCTTGGCCGAGGGTGGGATGGAGAGAGGAGGCTTGCGTAGATTTTCCTGGCTTCTGGACTTGGTTCTTCGTGTCAGCAGATGGCACTTGAGATGAACCTCAGGAAAAATCAGTATGCCCCCAGTCAGACAAAGTGGGGGAGGAGGGGAGAACATTCTCAGAAAGAGAAGCTGGGTGAGCATGAGCAAATGAATGTGAAATACGCCATTGTTCTTAGGCAACTAGAAATACACCAGCGTGGTGGGAGAGAAAGGGACCAGCCGGGCTTCCCAGGTGCCGGCGGCTGCAGACTGAGCTTGGGCATCCCCATGCTGTCTCTTGGCTGAGATGCAAGAACGGGAACTTTATCCTGAACCTGCAGGGCAATCCAGGAGGGCCTTGTGCAGTAGGGCAAGTGGATCGTTTTCCAAAAAGTACTAGACACTTAAATGTGATAAAAATATTTACTGCCTTTTAGGGTTTCTCAGTACCATTTTCCCTTGTGGCTGCACCATCTCGTATCCTCAACAAAAGTGTATGAGGGTTCCTGTGTTTACATGCCCTTGCCAACTTGTCTTGTGTTGTTGCTGTTTGATAATAGTCATTCTACAGATTTGAGATAAAATTAGAGCCTTTTTTTTACACCATAACACAAAAACCCGGAGAAGGCAATGGCAGCCCACTCCAGTACTCTTGCCTGGAAAATCCCGTGGACGGAGGAGCCTGGTAGGCTGCAGTCCATGGTGTCACTAAGAGTCGGACACGACTGAGCGACTTCACTTTCACACTTTGGAGAAAGGAATGGCAACCCACTCCAGTGTTCTTGCCTGGAGAATCCCAGGGACGGGGGAGCCTGGTGGGCTGCTGTCTATGGGGTCGCACAGAGTCAGACATGACTGAAGCGACTTAGCAGCAGTAGCAGCAGCAGCAGCAACACAAAAACCCACTCAAGATGAATTAAATACTTAAAAGACCTCAAACTTTAAAACTCTTAGCAGAACACATAGCAAAAACAGTTCAGAACACTGGTCTTGACCATGATTTCATGGATATGACACCAAAAGCAGAGAGCACAACAGCAAAACGGTCATGGTCCTACATTAAACAAAAAAGTCTCTACACGACAAAGGAAATGAAGGCAACCTTCAGAATCAGATAGAATAGCTGATAAGGGTTTAGTTTCCAAAATATAGAAGGGGCTCCTAGAAATCTATAGCAAAAAAAAACCACACACACAACTTTTAATTTGCAAAGGTTTTTCACAGGACTGTATTATTCCTTCTTTATGTCTGGTCATCTTTAAAAAAAAATTTTTTTGAAAAGTACTTTTATTTATTTATTTTTAATTTCATTTAATTATTTTTAGTTTCTGCTGCACTGGGTCTTCGTTGCTGCTTGAGCTTGTCTCTGCTTGTGGTGCACGGACTTCTCTTGTTACAGAGCACAGGCTCTAGGGTGCACAGGCTTCAGGAGTCGTTGATCCTGGGCTCTAGGGCGCAGGCTCAGGAGTCACCGCTCCTGGGCTCTAGCACTCAGGCTCAAGAGTCGCCGCTCCTGGGCTCTAGGGCGCAGGCTCAGGAGTTGTGGTGCCTGGGCTTAGTAGCTCCTCGGCATCTGGGATCTTCCTGGATCAGAGATCCAACCCTTATCTCCTATATTGGCAGGTAGAGTCTTTACCACTGAACCACCTGGGAAGCCCTCATCATTGTGTAGATGAGAATGGAGTACCAGCAGAGTTACAAGGTATTTTAGCTCTTAGCATATATTAGGAACTTAAGAATCTTTGTGATAGGAATGAACAAGGTAGACTTACTTAAAAGGCAGGTTTCCTGACCTCTGGCCCTGTGGTCCTTTGACTGCAGATTTAACTTCTAGATTTGAGTGGATACAAGGAATCGGAGGCACCCCGCTCAGACGGTAAAGCGTCTGCCTACAATGCAGGTTCAAACCCTAGGTCGGGAAGATCTCCTGGAGAAGGAAATGGCACCCCACTCCAGTATTCTTGCCTGTAAAATCCCATGGATGTAGGAGACTGGTAGGCTACAGTCCATGGGGTCACAAAGAGTTGGACATGACCGAGTGACTGAACTGAACTGAAGTTAGGAGTGAAGCTGGAACACCTAAATCTCTGATTTTCCAGTACTGTGGGTCTCAGTCAGCTTGCGTGTCTCTGATTGGTACATTGGCCTTCGCTGGCTACATTACAGAACTCCTGGGGTGGTTTCAATTCAGTTGGCTTCAATCTGTGTAGACCGTGTTCCCTGAGACACCCGCTTCTTTCTAGGCTCCCACTCCTATCCCTGTGGAAACACAGGCAACTCTCCTGAGAAAGGAACGCCTCACTTCAGTTGTGTCTCCCCGGACAGCAGGGGGCGGGATGAGACGCCAAGCAGGCCAGGGGCAGGTTCAAGTCAAACTTGTTCTTTCAGTGGCTCAGTCGTGTCCGACTCTGCGACCCCATGGACTGTAGCCCCCCAGGCTCTTCTGTCCATGGGAGTCTCCAGGCAAGAATATTGGGGTGGGTTGCCTTTTTCCTCCTCTAGGGGATCATCCCGACCCAGGGATCAAATTCAGGTCTCCTGTGTCCCCTGCATTGGCAGGCGGATTCATTGCCGCTGAGTAAATACTCTAAGGATCCCAGGGGTGCCGTCCCTGCTCCCAGGAGGCACTGTCCACAGGAAAGCATCACAGCGCTCACCAAGGCTGTCTCTGAAGGGAAGCCTGAGGGCTACAAAATAATGACCTTCCACTGCTAGTTCAGCCAAGTCGGAAGACCCGGGCGGCGGGAGGGTGACTTCGCACATAGCCTTGTTCTGTGAACACACGGAAACCTAAGGAGCTGCTTTTGGCACCTTACGTGAAAGCCCAGTTAACTCAGGGAGAAGCTGATAGTGACTAACAATTCCTACAAAAGTCTGTTTTTAGAAGCAAATCGGGTGAAATCATAATGGTCAGGCAAGAGGAGGACTGGCCCAATGACCTAATGACCACTCGGTGGGAAAGCTGAAACCAGCCCTGGAAAATTGCATCAATCTTATGGCCTTTTAAATGGGCACCATTTTTAAAAATACCCATGGCTATCCTAAAACGTTTCCCTTTCTTTATGAGTAACCACATACTGAGAGCCAGTTTCATTTTAGAAAAAAAAAAAAAAAAAGTTCCTCAAATTTCATGACAGTCCCACCAAAAGCTCTGGTCTTAAAATGTTAATTAGGTCATTAATTGAATGAGCAATCATGCTCTTCCTTCTGATACATCACTTGGACCCAGATGCCTGTGAACTTCTCACTATTTCATTCAATGCCAAGTGAGTCCCTCCATATTTTAAGGTCAGAGTTTTCTGAGAATTGCATTTTTGTGCACTGCTATATCTAAATGCTCTAGGAATTGTCTCTGCTCTTGATAGACACCGCTGAATTTCTTTTGTTAGCTGCAAAAAAAAAAAAAAAACAATTTTTTTTTTTTTGCTTAGATCAAGAAGTTACCACTCACTCTGTTGGACTTGCCTCAATCTTAGTGCGCATCTGTGGTGGTAGTTCCAGAACCTCAAGGGGAAGTTCACCTAATTAAAGGAGATGTAAATCTGGAAAACACATGGACTGGCAATGAAAACTAATTAACCCAATTATTCATTCAATCAGCGGTTCCACGGTAAGCGTGTACTGCATCATCTGTCCTGAGAGGGTGCAGTGTGAACAAAACCAGAGATGGCCTCAGCTCTTGAAGAGTTTAGGGTCTAGAGCCATTCCGTAAATGCTTGCTAATTTGATTTGACTATATGCTAATTCAGCATATTCCAGGCATGGATTATTTGGTTGAAAAATAAGGATAACAGGACAAATGCTTCTGTTGCTATTGTTCAGTTGCTAAGTTCTGTCCGACTCTTTGCAACCCTGTGGACTGCAGCATGCGTCTGTCTTTCACTATCTCCAGAATTTTCTTCAGATTCATGTCCATTGAGTAGGTTGTTTCAAATGCAAGAATGATGTTTAAAGCCAGTCATTTAGTCAAAGCCAAAGTCACTGGTATGAAACGTTGGTGGGAAGTAAATTATTCAACTGAAATTTCAACTTGGATTCCCCAGACAGTTTGCTCAGCTTCTCTTCATCTTCTGCCCAGAGCCCCTCCCTGAGGCACAGCTCTCCTCAGGACCTGAGCTTTTGTTCCCACTGAGGAAGCACCCTGTTCCTGCCCCCCTCTGTCTCAGGGCCGATTAGGACAATTGGACCGTCTCAGACATCCTGCACTCCCCTCCAGCTGCCTGTGTTCAGCAGGCCCCCACAGCTGTTCACGAGCGTCCCCTCTCCTGCACCGCCTTCTGATACGTGTCTTTCTCACTGACCATCTGGCCCTCCCACAAGCCCCAGAATCCCGCCTGCTGGAAGATACCTCTGTCTGGGCGTGAAGGCAATGTGCGTGATTGCAGAGCCTGAAGTCTGAAGTATAAAGATTCTTTCAGAGTCTTTATCAGAGTCTGTATTGTTGTGGTCTGTTTTCACAACCAACCTGGCCTTCTAATTCCTCAGCTATCTGCCTGCAGTTGCAACAAACTTTTGCTATTGGCTTCTTTGAATCGTGGAGGCCCAGTTACAGATTCTGCTCAGAGTCTTATCTCTTAACTAATGGGCACTTGAGAAGGGTTAGCAGTAAAGCAGATCATTTCTATGAAATTAAGAGCCTTAGATCCAGCTTGTTCACACTTAATGTCTACATTTGAAAAGTGTTTTCATTTTACCACTACTGTTTTATGCCCTTTCATCTCATAAACGAGTCAAACTCACCAGATTTTGCCAAGCTGTCCTTTGTGATCAAAATAGAGAAGTTACTTGCTAAATCATGTTTTTCATGGACTCAGGCAGAAAGGGCCAACCTCTAGGCAAGAGCTCCCCAGATGCTCAGGATGGCACGCAGGAGTTTACTGGAGCCTGGACCCTACTGCCCCATTCCTTTATATAAAATGGAAAACTGTTCCTATGGCGCATCAACGCTCTGAGTAACGTCTGTGTTGCCTCTGGGCAAGGCTCGCAGGGGACCGTCCTCAAGACAACTCTGTGTTATTTAAGTCTAGTACTGCTTGACCTGGGACATTTTCCTCTCTATATACTATCCATTCCATGTTACTTCAGATAGGAGTTTCATATAACAATAAAAAGAAGAGCTCTGCACTCCCCTCTGTACTGGATATCACTAGGCTTCAGCTCTACTTTCCGAAAGATACAGCTTTTAGTTCCTCTCAAAGGTTGAGAGCATATGCACAATAGTCCTGAATGGTCAGTGATTAGGTTCCAGCAGAGGCCAGCAAGAAACGTGTCATCAAATGTATATTAAGGTAATTTCAGAATGTGATAACTTTTAAGAGAAAGATAAAGCCGGATAATGAGGCTGAGGGTGAGCCATAGAGAATGTGGGTGTTGGGGGGTGGAAACTAGCTGGGAGGGCAAGACGAGAAAGTTTCTCTGGGGGGGACATTCGAGTTAAAAGCACATCCAGTGATTGGTGGGCACCCGATGTGGAAAATTTGGGGGGATGGCATCTGAAAAGATGGCAAATACAAAATCCTGAAGCTAGAAGAGAAGTGGCCAAAAAAAAAAAAAAAAAAAAATCCAAAGTGGCTGAATAGTATTGAACAAAGTGTTGTGGGGAAAGAGGCAGGAGCTAGGAACATTTTCTAGACCCTACTAAGATTTAGGGATATTTTGGCAACTGCAGTGGGAAACCATGGATCCTTGAAGCAAGTATGAAGTTCCATGAACTTTCTCTGTATGAAATCCTTGATGTTTTGTTTATAAATTTTCTTCTCTGGTTACCTGGATATCAGCAGTAACACGAGGTTTATAATTTATCTGCTGATTAGGAATCATGCTGTTCCTCCTTAATTCTCAGTCGCTTGGGTCTTTGGTAGCAACTGGGCAAGTCCTGTGACTCCAGCCTGCCACCCGCATGCTCCATTTTTCATTTTCCATAAGCTGACATCAAATAAGTGAGCCTTGAAGCAAGCTTGAAAACTAGCCAATAGCACAACTGGTCTTACAAACTTGCCTTTTGTTTCCTGTGTTCGATAGCACACAAGCACACACACAAGTTTCGTGATGATCTCCCATTTAAGCAATTTGAGGATGGACTCTTGTGATATCAAGTTGTGGCAAAGTCAGGTCCTCCCTGAAGAAAACTATAAGCAGGACAGTCCCAGACAGTCCCTTGTATCTTTTGATAGTAAAGGAATTACATCCAGTCTGCCAGTATCATGGCACACGGCTTGGGTGAAAGGCTGCTTTCTTGACAATAACAGATCTTATGCCTCCTGCCTAGGACTCTTCAAATGGGAAGAAGCATGGCATTCCTAGAGAGGTTCTTCTGTTTACCAAAATCAGGAAACATGACTGAACACTGGGTTTTGTGTGCAGCACTGCTGGGCATTGGGTCAGAAAAGAGACGGCTTTCATCTGCAACAGCGCTGCGTTCCTGAAATGTAGCTGAGATGTTCAACGCAAGGAAAGCATGAGTTCCCTTCCCTTCACTTTTAAACAAACAAACAAAAGAACTATTAATTTTTGCTGTGCTGGGTCTTGGTCGCCATGAGCGGGCTTTTCTCTGGTTTCGGCAACTGGGGACTACTCTGCAGTTGCAGGTCTCTGGCTTCTCTTTGCTGAGCACGGGCCCTAGAGTGCACAGGCTTCAGGAGTTGTGACTCATGGGCTCAGCCGCCCCATTGCGGGTGGAATCTTTCAGACCAGGTACCAAATCCGTGTTCCCTGAATTGGCAAGTGGATTCTTCACCACTGGACCACCAGGGAGGTCTTGGCTCTTAATGAGCACCTTCTCAGCTCCCTTCTGCAATCCTCTAAGCTCTACATCCCTACAGGTCGTCTCTAAGAATCTGTGACTAACCCAGGTAGTTATTTCTGTTTGTCTGGTTGGTTCTGTTTTAATCTCGCCTGGGCTCTGCCTCTTCACTCTTAGAACTTGTGTGGATAAGAAGGCAGCCACGGATCCTTGAACAGCAGGACGACTGCTGTCAATCGCAGCACTTAGAATCTGCAGTTCATCTTCCTTGTGAAATGTGAAGAGACCTTCAACTCAAGTCTTTTTAAAATGTGTCGAGCCTCGTTTAAGGAGGTTGTCTGACTGCGTCTCTGCCCTCATCTGGTACTTTCTCGACTTAATCTAACATCTCACGTTGAAAAAAAAAAAATCCAACGCCATTTATGCTCACGTCTATACTTTTGGGAAGATGGTGCCCATAAACTTTTCTTAGATACAACTAAAAACTCCATCTGTAAAGACTCTGAGAAAAAGCAGACAAAACCACTTCTGGGTTGTATTTCTTTCAGCTCATGGTCTTCAGCTCTTAGCAACTTTGCTCCCTAGCGGGTGTTTTGCGACTGGAGATGCTTCTGTAGGCTCAGCTCTGGGTGGAGCAGGGAGAGCTGCTGGCACCCAGTGGGCAGAGCCTGGGCGACTGCCTCGGTTTCCAGGGCACAGGGCAGCCTCCACAACAGACAGCGTCTCTGGTGTCCACGGTGAGAAACCTTGAAGCAGGCTCATCCTCGGGAATCTCCCAACTCATGTATCTTTTTCTGGTCAGTAGTCACAGGGCTTTCACAAGGTAATATTAATACACTTGTCCTGATGCTGAAACACTAAAATATTGTTAAATAGCTTGTTAACAATCTGTTAAATATTTTAAATAGAATACTCTCTACTACTGAAATCACTCAACAGTATTGCTGGTTGCATTTCCAGTGATATAATTTTGTTACGTAATAAAAATTATGGTGTTTTCTCCAAGCCTGCTAAAAATCCTTTGCCAAGTTAATAAAGGAGGCTAGCCTGAATATGTTTGAAAGATTTAAAGGGGCCAATGGTGTTCTAATTAGATCGAGGCTGTGTGTAAACACATGCTCATATTCACACACACACGAGTGCCATGTTTCCATCGATAATCTTCACTAACCGGTATTTATAACCTTTATGGTTGATGGCAGGGAAACCAGATCAATTGTTGAGATCCACAGGGTGAATCACAAAACTCTCTGTTACTTACATTCAAATGTTTCCTTAGTTTTGTTTGTCACTTGAAAGCAAATGAAACAAACGCACAGCTAGACAAACAGAACGTTCTTATCACTTTGGTTTATCCCAAGCTCGTGTGTACCTTTCATCCTCAGAGAAACAGGGAGCGAAGGGAAGAGTCATCTGCCTGACACGTATTGTCCCAGGTCTTGTCTGTCGGTTTCTTTTCCGTCACTCGTTTTCGGTAAATAAATCAACTTTGAACATAAAATGCCAAGGATAGCAAAGTGTTTACTGTATGAATGTGTTTGGGGGTTGGTTTTTCAGAAGGGTGGGTTTACTCTAAGTTGACTTTCTACGTCTGCCTACAATAACGTAAGAGACCAAGAGACTTCTGACCAGGGTGCGACTTCTTGAGAAATCCCCAGAACACCACGAATGGTATCGCGGATCGTTTCCACCTCTGAGCACCATGCTTCTTGCATGGCTGTGAACGCCCGCTGTAGCCAGTATTGATTCAGAACCGTGGCTGAGCCCCCGGCAGCAGAGCACGGCGGTGCGGATGTGGCGGCCTTCAGGACCCTGCATTTACAGGAAAGCCGTTTCCCCGGAGGCAGATTGCAGCCTCCCGCATGGGTCTCTTTTTCCAGGGATCATCTGTCCTTCCCTCAGTGCCTTCTTTGTGCTCGCTGGACGGGCTTGAAGTGTGAGGGTTAATGCACTGGGTGTGTATGTGGGAAGAAGTACACACCAGTACCTAGAGGCTGTGAATCATCCGATTGTTATTTTACTAAGGAGGATAGACTCAGCTCAGAGACTGGGGCCTGCGCACAGCAAGCAGGCCAGCACTCTCTCAAGACGGGACGACACAGCACTGTATTTCATGGGCCAGTCAGCCATTTTCTTCTCTTCTCTTATAATGAACCTACAAGATCAGGTCCGTGAACTTAACTGTGCACCAACTTTGATAACGAAACAGATTTGTATAGCCAATTGGTTACCTGGATTTGTTAAATTGATATGATGCGTGTATATTACCTGCAGAATTAGTTGCTTGATTGTTTGGCTTCAGTAGTGCTGAAGAGGATAGAAAATGGCATTAACATTGTTAGGTTTTTCTCTTTTTTTATTTCAGTATCTTTCATCCAAAGAAATGTGGATAAAAGGGCTTCCCAGCTGGCACTAGTACTAAAGCACCTGCCTGCCAATGCAGGAGATAAAAGAGATGCAGCTTCGATCCCTGCTTCGGGAAGATCCTCTGGAGGCGGGGTTGGCAACCCATTCCAATATTCTTGCCTGGAAAATTCCAAAGAGGAGCCTGGTGCGCTACAGTCTATGGGGTCACAAAGAGTCAGACATGACTGAAGTGAATTAGCATGTAGCATGTACATTATTGTACACACACACACACACACACACAGGCTTTTGGTAACATGTCTGAAATCAAAGTCCAGCTTTTTTGATACCAAAAGTTATTTCAGCGTTAGTTATATCACTAAGTTTTATCAACTGCTCATGAGGTGTAAAGCTGAACCTGATTACCAGCTCTCAGGGCGAGCTTGAATATGCTGTGTACACGTGATATGTGTGTGTTCTTTTCAGAACGAATTTCCTTTCATGTCCAATTTGAACTCATTGAACCCTTGAACTCATATACTTCTAAAGGCCCAGCAGCAAATGATCAATTTGCATATTTATATCATATTCCAAGGGGATGTCAGGGGACGCCAATGAATGGGCGAATGAGAGCTCGCTTACAATAAACGGGTGGCTTCTGGCCTAAATTGTATTTACTAGAAATACTAAGTACGTTGCTGCTACTGCTAAGTCACTTCAGTCATGTCCGACTCTGTGTGCCCACAGAGATGGCAGCCCACCAGGCTCCCCCGTCCCTGGGATTCTCCAGGCAAGAACACTGGAGTGGGTTGCCATTTCCTTCTCCAGTGCATGAACGGGAAAAGTGAAAGTGAACTCGCTCAGTTGCGTCCGACTCTTATCGACCCCAAGGACTGCATGCAGCCTACCAGGCTCCTCCATCCATGGGATTTTCCAGGCAAGAGTACTGGAGTGGGGTGCCATTGCCTTCTCCGACTAAGTACGTTAGTAAAATAGAATTTTGTAACTAAAGAAGCCATTGAAAGTGAAATTGATAAAATCTGGGTGCTGCTGCTGCTGCTAAGTCGCGTCAGTCGTGCGAGCCTACCAGGCTCCCCTGTCCATGGGATTCTCCACACAAGAATACTGGAGTGGGTTGCCATTTCCTTCTCCAAAATCTTGGTGAATTATAATCTACCTTGTACCATATAAAATACAAACAGAAAATACCTGACATGATTCTGTGAACCCAGAAAACAGGACTTCGTCCCACCTCTCAGCTCTGTTGGCTAGACTCTTTCAGGGACTAGATGGTTCCTCTGAGATCCCAGCCTTCTGACACACATCTGCAGACCGCAAGTTAGAAATGGACGAGGTTAAAATATTTGCAAGCAAATAACTGAGTTTAAAGTGGAGTACTACAACAGTGTTTCTGGTTTTGCCTGAGAGTGTAGCTGATGCTGCAAGGGATTGGAGGTAGGAGGAAAAGGGGACGAGAGAGGATGAGATGGCTGGATGGCATCACTGACTCAATGGACGTGAGTTTGAGTGAACTCCGGGACATGGTGATGGACAGGGAGGCCTGGCGTGCTGCGATTCATGGGGTCGCAAAGAGTCGGACATGACTGAGAGACTGAACTGAACTGAACTGTAGCACTTCTGATAAGAAAAACTTGATATGTATGACAAAAATGGAAATTTGGGAGAAAATTCATTCCATATCACTATATATGTATGTGTGCATATATAAGTGTGTGTGCTGCTGCTGCTGCTGCTAAGTCACTTCAGTCGTGTCCGACTCTGTGCAACCCCATAGACGGCAGCCCACCAGACTGGAGTGGATTGCCATTTCCTTCTCCAATGCATGAAAGTGAAAAGTGAAAGTGAAGTCGCTCAGTCGTGTCCGACTCCTAGTGACCCCATGGACTGCAGCCTACCAGGCTCCTCCGTCCATGGATTTTCCAGGCAAGGGTATTGGAGTGGGGTGCCATTGTGTGAGTGGATGAATAAAGGGCTGCTTTTAACGCCTCCTTTTAAGACACACACATCTTGGATTTAACCACCATTGGATCAATTGACAAAATAATTTCAGGGGCTCTTACATTTTTCTTTCTTCTTGCTATTGTTCCTAAAAAGACATTCGCCTATGTATGAAGGTAAGGAGTGTTTGATGACAGGTACCAGGTGTTCCTGAGTTTGACTGTGGGTTCGGAGTCTGTCAGTGGTTCTAGAGTTGGTGCAGAGGTCACGGTCACCGAGGGCAGGGCCTTGAAGAGGCATGCTGCCGTCCATGGGAAGAGTAACTGACAGGCCGTCTGGGGTCGCAGGGGTCTTCCCTGTCAAGGGCAGCATGGCGTTCTAACGTGGTCACTGAGGAGAGACGGAGCAGAGAAGGGCCAGCTGCTCTCATGGGGGCACGTGGTGTCTAGGCCTTTCGGAAGAGTGATCAGACTTCGTGAAAATCTCCTGCCCCCCAGGAGGCTCTGGTTATGGTCTGAAAGCCTCACCTCCAGGCTGTTGTTCAGTCACTGAGCCACGTGTGTGACTCTGCGACCCTCTGGGCTGCAGCACACAGGCTCCTCTGTCCTCCACTATCCCCTGGAGTTTGCTCAAATTCCTGTCCACTGAATTGGTAATGCCGTCTAACCGTCTCATCCTCTGCCACTCTCTTCTTTTGCCTTCAGTCTTTCCCAGCATCCGGGTTTTTTCCAGTGAGACAGCTCTTCCCATCAGGTGGCCAAAGTATTGGAGCTTCGAGCATCAGTCCATCCAGTGAATATTCAGGGTTGACCTTTATACTGCTCTTCCAAATGCCAGCTATTAAAGTGCAACAACTGAGTTATTACCTGCCTTGGAATGTACATCATAAAACCTGTCTCAGGAAGAGAATTTTGAGAAGGGATGGACACATGGAAAGATTGGAAGACGGGCTCATGTATGAAAGAACTGGCCAGTTTGTTCTGCAGCTTAAAAACATACACAGGAGCAGACATGAGCTCTAGACTCATATGAGCTGTAAACCCCACGTCCTTTATAGCAAAGAGGCCTCAAGAGCACATTTACCATCTACTTAATAACAATATTAGCATCAGTTTGGCAAAGCTACCTCAGACATAACATTTAAGAATGAGAGTTTCTGGAGCATAAAATTACAATTGCTTTGCTAGTAAAAGGATAAAATAAATGTCTGTTCCAGCTAATTGCTGTCCAACTTGTGATTTTTTTGTTGTTGTTGTTAGCCTGTAATAAACCCAACTCATTTTATTATAATGGGATATAGTCCCTATATAATATAATAAAACCTGCAAAGAATTAGACAGCTGCATTTTTTTTTTCCTGGCCATGTTCACGTTAACTCAAAACGTCTGTAGTCAGTGACCAAGAGGTAAATACACTGGGAAAACGAGAGCTGTCTAGCTCAATGCTATTTTTACTTGGGGATGTAAGCAATTTCCAGAGTGTGGATTTCCAGGTGACAATGAAACATATAAAGACACTGAGAAAGTGAATAACATGGTCCTTGGGATAGAAAATCATGATTGGAAGGCCAGGGGCCACAGAGCTAACTGCTAAGAGGTGATAGGGTTGTGGCACCGCACAGAACGACTTTTTCCCTCAGTATCTCTAGAGCTCAGCTTGGTCTAAGCAAACTCTCAGGCCCTCATCTTAGTTGCCCAGGAGTTTCCCAGTTTTCACACTGAAAGTCTTCTGAGTCACAAACCCCAGACTTCTGGGCAAACCAGGTTTTTCTTCACTCGGACCCTGGGGAGAACAGTTAGCTTCCTTGGAAGCAAAGTGCCTTAGAACACATGCTTTCTGCATGAGACTCTCTCTGAAGCTGAGATATGCAGAATGCACTTCTCGGGATCCCAGAATTCCTTTGGTTCCTGAAATCAGTTATTTTGATTAGCAGACTCCAGAAAGAACTTCCTTGCCACCCAAATAGCCTTTCCTTGGTCCTAAAGACTATCTTCTCATCTCAGTGCAAGTTAAGGTTTTGAACTGGACATTTGAAGTATCCTCCATAGGAAGACTCTTTAGAGTCCCTTGGGCTGCAAGAAGATCAGACCAGTCCATCCTAAAGGAAATCAATCCTGAATACTCATTGGAAGGATTGATGCTAAAGCTCCAATACTTTGACCACCTGATGTGAAGAGCCAACTCATTAGAAAAGTCCCTAATGCTGGAGAAGATTGAGGCCAAGAGAAGAAGGGGGTGGCAGAGGATGAGATGGTTGGATGGCATCATCGACTCAATGGACATGCGTTTGAGCAAACTCTGTGAGATCATAAAGGACAGGGGAGCCTGGTGTGCTGCAGTCCCTGGGGTTGCAGAGTCGGACATGAATGAGTGACTGAACAACCATAAGGCATTCTCTTGGTTAAGCTTAAGTAGGGCAATGGTATATGTGATCCACCCTCCTAGCTGACAAAGGGCACTTTTGTATTCCATTGAGTGAATGGATATTCTCACACCTCCCAGAGCCTCTCTCTACTTTGAAGCAGTGGTCCCCCCAGGAAGGGGAGGAGCCTGGCAAAGATCATCTCCAGGATGATAATTTTCACTTCAGGCGCAGCCCACAGTTTCTATTATGTAAGCATATTACGTTTGCTTGGAATAGACGCTACCATCAAGAACCCGGACAACCTCAACCCTGCACCTCTCGCCCGGGAGGAGAGGCTCAGTGTTGGGGGGGAGGGGGTCAGCAGAGGCAAAGCACAACGTGCCGTTTCTAAGTCAGCTCAGTGTTGAGGTGTCCGTGCAATCTGGGGTTACAGCATGATCTGTACCAATTATGCCATTAACATGCTTCATTTACTAGATACACACGTCAGAACCAAAGTTTTTCTCAAGGGCAAAACCCAAGTCAGGCCGCCAAAGCCACAAATCACGTAAGCCTGCCCGGAACACCCATAGAAATCAGTGCAGCGGGTGTGTGTGCCTGTTGGGGTATGTCTGCACATCAAAGGCTAGAAGAGTGGCCTGGACTGAAGTTAGGAGGGTATCAAGACAGGAAAGGGGACCCCCAGATAGTTGTCATCTAGGAAGTGAAATTGGACAGACATGGTCAGCAACCAGAAATGTAGTCTTGAAAGATATAGGTATTGTCCTCATACCATACACACAGCTCTGAGCTGTGTGTCTTCTTAAATAGCTCTTACTCTTGTCCTTTTATCAGAAAGTCAGTGCCTTCTGTTTCCCTGACTCTCTTACTGATAAGTCATCGAGCTCTTCATTTGTGTTAAGTTTCCAGCGGCTAAGGACAGTATAAATTTACATTCATCGTATATGTCAAAACCTGTGAGCAAAGGAAAGCGTTTAGGAAAGTGGAGTTTCACACGTTAATTAGATGAGACCAGAGATCCCGGCATTAAAAATCAGCTTCCTATGCACCAGACAATCTACTGTCGGCTCCGAGCGTGAAGGGGCTACACCCGAGGGAGCCCTGGGGGAGGGCTGCAGAGAGTCCCTCTTGAGTGGGATGCTCTTTATCTTCTAGGTGGAGGAGATGAGGGTAAGGTGATGGCTGCACCTTTAAATGATATCCACAGCATCTCAAGGACGAATCTGATTTCGTGAACAGCAGGTGGGATTGAGAGAAGAACATGTAGAAGATAGCCATCTCCTTTATCCATCAAATCTTTAGTCTCAAAGATCTCATCTTTCCTTTTTGAATGATATTCTGAATTTGATAAAATTACCCAGATAGAGATATATATTCTGTTCAAAAATTTAAAAAGTCTTATATCAATATATTGGCACTGGTATTACTAAAATGTAGTAAAAAAAAAAAATTCTATACAGTTGCCCATCTCCAAGTCACTGATACAATTCAGGTTGGTCTGGTAAAATTTTTGCACTTTGGGATCTGTGTGTGTGTGTTCCTAATGGGAGCCACTCCTACCTATTTTGAAAATCATCCCTTATGAGTCCTATACCTGTATGTGTCTGAGGGGCTTCCCTGGGGGCTCAGACAGTAAAGAATCTGCCTACAATGCAGGAGACCTGGGTTTGATCCCCGGGTTGGGAAGATCCTCTGGAGAAGGGAATGACAACCCACTCCAGTATTCTGGCCTGAAGAATCCCCATGGACAGAGGAGCTTGGTGGGCTACAGTTGATGGGGTTGCAAAGAGTCGGACATGACTGAGCGACTAAAAAAAAAAAAAATCAGTAAATGACACCCAAAATATTAGGATAATGAAAATCAGATGCCTCTTTGTAATAAAGCAATGCCTTGTTAAAAGGATTAAGAGTATTGTGCCACAAAATTTTGTCCTTTTTAATAATAACGGATACTTATTGGATGCTTGCATTGTGCAAAGTGCTACACATAGATTGTCTTATTTTATTCCTACAGCAACCATATGAGAACTGTACCAACATTATTTATTTACAAATGATAAAACAGGCTTAGAGCAGAACTTTCTTCAGTTTAGCATAACATTAGTTTTAGTAAGTATAAATATTCAGTGATTAGTTATACTTGTGCTTCTGTGGATGTATGAGTTAAAAAAAATGATTCCATTTTAAATCTGCATATGAAACAGTGATATGAAAACTGAATTTGCCCCAGAAAATTAGGATGCTCTTCATTAAAATTAAAAAATTTTAAATGTAGTTATCAAATAAGGATACAATTTTTAGCACCCCTTTATGAATGAGACAAAGCACATTTCTTTTAAATAAAGCAGCATATTCTTAAATTACTCTCACAGTTGACCTGAGAAGAGAGGTCAGCTTTTGACTGTTGAAGAGTGGAGATTCATTTAACGAGCATCGTGTCCAATTGCAGAATTGTGCCAACAGAAAAAGTAGGAACTTTGTAAGATTAGGCGCTGGGGTTGATCAGTTTATATTGGGTCTAAATTATATGCAACTGAAATTTTTTAAAAAATATTATTTACTTGCAACTAAATTTTGAATCCCCTTAGTCCTGCTGCTTTGCATAAAACAGATTAACTTTCCAGCTTGAAGCCTGTCCCTAACCCTTAGCTGCGAACCGGAGGAGGAGAGTTACTCTGCCCTCTAGAGGTGCCTCGGAGAAAGGCCTCTATAGAGCCCAGCCACCCCACACAAGACTCTGCCCAAGCCTAGCCCAGCCCAGAGGGGCTGGAGGGGGCAGCAGACGCCCTGCCTCCGGTGTAGGCCCACCACCTTACCTTACAGGGATCCTCTCTGTCCCAGCCCTGGGTTACTGTATTATAGAAAGGGCGAGTTGGCAGCCTGCTGGCAGTGTTGAGCCGCACGTTACGTTCCTTCTTCAGCCTTCGTCTTCCAAAGGGGCTGCAAGGGGCTGGATCTCCACCTTGGACGGCAGGGTCCATACGGGGGCCTCCCCCAACCCCGTCTGCTGCTGAATACTGGGTGCTGCCTGATCCACCCCTCAAGATAACAGCATGCGTTTCCTAATAAAGAGCTCGACTTACTGAGAACCAGCTAGCTTTTAACATAAAGAAGTTGCTGGGAAGAGAGAGAGAGAGGGTAGGAGAAACCCATGGTTGCAGCAACAACAGCCCAAAGCTAGCTCTCTGATAGTAAAACCGGAGGCGTGCGCTGCGGATACGAGGGTGCGCGGGGGCCGGCACTCACTGCTCAGAGGACCTGCGCAGCAGCTCGCCAAGCAGTTACACGCGGCAGCTTCTTTAGGCAAGGACTGTGCTCCTGAAAGGGGGTTTTCACTATCTATCTATTTATATTTTCCATAAAAGCAATTCTGAAATGATAACCTGTTTAGCGTCACACAATTAGAAAACCCCAGAGAAAATTTCGATCTTTGATCTTCCCAACTCCATTCTTTGTGTTCTCTCCAGTAACTATAACCTCTGCCTTGTAAGAATGTATAACTTATACATTTTGTTATATTTAGGGAGAACAGAGTAGTATAAAAGAGAGGAGAGCTAATTATAATGTTTATGAAAAGTGAAGTAAATGTGTTAGTCACTCAGTTTTGTCCAAGTCTTTGCGACCCCATGGACTGTAGCCCTCCAGGCTCCTCTGTCCGTGGGATTTCCCAGGCAAGAATGCAGGAGTGGGTTGCCATGCCCTTCTCAGGGGATCTTCCCAACCTAGGAATCAAATCCGGGTCTCCTGCATTGCAGGCAGATTCTTTACTGCCTGAGCCACCAGGGAAGCCCTATACCATTTATAGCAGCATCTAAATAAAGCTGTAAAAAAAATGATGTACAAAAGGAGGTGAGAGCTCTCTGTTTGCTGGGGAATCGGAGGTTTCAAGGAAAAAAGAGAATTAGAGCTAACGTCAAAGGTCTTTACAGAAGCTAGGTAGGAATAGAGAAAACAGGAGTACTTCAGGAAGAAGAAGTTAGTGAAACTACTTGAATAACTCATGATTTATCATTTTTCATGTAATATTGAAGATACATTTAATCAGGTTGCCATTCTGCCTCTATTGTCGTTCAGCTGCTCTGTCGTGCCTGACTCCCTTCGACCATATGGACAGCAGCTTGCCAGTCTTCCCTGTCCTTCCCCATCTCCCTGAATTTGCTCAAACTTGTATCCTTTGAGTCAGGGATGCCATCCAACCATTCCATCCTCTGTCACCCCCTTCTCCTCTTGCCCTCAATCTTAGGCTGTACAGCAATTTCAGATTTTATTAGAAGGAAGGGGTCAAATGAACCAAAGAAGTGTCAAGAAGGACTTTTGAACTTCAGTAATATTGAAAGAGAGCAGCCCAGACAAGGCACTGCAATTAAGAACTCTGACTAGTTTAAATAGTCATGGGCACTCTGTGAAATGGAAGAAATTAAGTGTCAAAAGCAAGAGTAACTGAAGCACAAAAATATTATTAAGTGGGCGTCAGTCAAATTTGGCTCTTTCCCCAGTTTTGCTTAAGAATCTGTTTTCTTAAATGTACAATTTAACATTTATCTTCACAATAGTGTTTCGCCTCCCTGGAATGATGAAGCAATCATAAAGGAGGGAAGAACACTTTGCAAGGTGCTGGTGGCCTCGTGTGTCACGTTGACACACTTGCGAATGGGGGCCAGACCCTAGACGAGCCACACACACTCATAGAAAGTGTGCATTGGGCTCATTCGGTTTATGTCATGGCCAAGCCACACACATGCATGTTTTAAAGGGAACTGTGGAAATAGTTCAAAGCTATCCTCCTCCAAATGGAAAAAAATTTTTTAAAAAGCTCACTTGTAACCTCTTGCCAAATTTTAGTTACCCTTCATGCATGCATGTAAAACCGATATTGTCAGTTGCTGGAAGGCAAAGTGTATATGATAGGCTTAGAAAAGAAGAAAGTGTAATAGTGGTGCATAGCATTACAGCAATGAGATGTGTCAAACCATTTCATCCTTAGAAATGCGAGGGAAACAGGCCACAATCTGTGTAAGCAGACGAGCAAAAACTCTTTACCTCTTGATTAGTGAATTTCTGCTTGTCCCAGAGGAAAAAGACAACTGTCTTCCAAGCACGTGATCTAAAAGGAAATGCCAAGACTGGGTTGATCCTTTAGCGGTGTCACGACAATGACACCATCACTTTGACTTTGGGATTTACATGTCTAGTTATCTGAAAGCTTATGTTATTAAATTCCTTGTCTCCTTGTCTTCAGAACTGACTTTTCCTTACCAGTTTTGGAGCCGTGATTCTTTTGGATAACGTTGCGGATCCTGCCCCCTCTCTGTTGTCCATAGCGGTATTGCCTAGGAGAAAAACCAAGTTTTGGGCTTGGTGCGTGCTTAAGAATTCACTTTCAACATCTTGATGTGAGCCAGAGGTCTGCTAAGAACAACAAAGATGAATGCAGAAGGAAATTTAGGCTGACAAATACCAGTCCCACCTGCGTCGGTTAATAAGCAAGGCTCTAGCCCAGCCAGTAATCCTCCGGTAACTGTCATTTCCATGTAGCCAATCAGGTGCCTGGGAATTATCCCCATAAAAAGAATACAGCGTGTCATTTATCAGGCAGCCAATTAAAGGGCCTCTGCAGTCGTCGGGTTGCTGGAAGCCAGCTCCCCACAAAGGAGGAAGGATGGGGCCAAGTCAGCCTGGGCCTCGAGGGAATATGAGAGAGCGACCTGTGGCTGATTCATAGGGGGCCAGACTGACAAAGTGTGAGAGGGAGTTGGGGATGTGTCAATCATTTCTCCTTGACAAGAATTTATTTGGGGCATCAGCCTTCAAAAAGGCAACAGATAACCTCAGTAACAAAAATAACCTTTGGTAAGTTGATCCTGCCAAAATGGGGCTTTAATTTTTGAAGTTTATGAGATAGTTTTCACAGAGTATTTCCTTTGATCTCAAAGACATGTTTTTAGCATTAGAAGCCTTGAAAATATGACATTAAAATAAAGAAGTAAATGAAAATGAAGTACAGCAATTCCATTTTTTTTTTTTTTTTTACTGAGTATCTCTGACCCTCTCCCTAACTGCTGAAGTAATCAGCAGAATGAACAAGAACTGACAAGGACCTTCATCATCCCACTTTTGGCAAACAGAAATAATTCTGTGTCCTCAAAACCCTTCTAAGACACAGATGTTCACCCTCATAATCACCTTTTTAAATCCAAAATTAAACACTTTCTAGCCCCACTCTAGCCAATTTGCTAATGTACCCTATTGATTCAGTATCTAGACATGTTGGGGGAGGGGGTGCAAAAAAGCAAACAAATATGTAAATATATTTTATGGATTCCAGGATAGGCGTGTTCCTTACATTTAACATCTCTGAATCTGAGTCTGGTCTAACAATTGATGTGGTCATAAAGCGTAGTGCAATAAATTAATTGTTGGCATTTTTAATTGCTTCAGATCAGATCAGTCGCTCATTCGTGTCCGACTCTTTGCGACCCCATGAATCGCAGCACGCCAGGCCTCCCTGTCCGTCACCAACTCCCGGAGTTCACTGAGACTCATGTCCATCGAGTCAGTGATGCCATCCAGCCATCTCATCCTCTGTGGTGCCCTTCTCCTCCTGCCCCCAATCCCTCCCAGCATCAGAGTCTTTTCCAATGAGTCAACTCTTTGCATGAGGTGGCCAAAGTACTGGAGTTTCAGCTTTAGCATCGTTCCTTCCTAAGAAATCCCAGAATGGACTGGTTGGATCTCCTTGCAGTCCAAGGGACTCTTAAGAGTCTTCTCCAATACCACAGTTCAAAAGCATCAATTTTTCGGCACTCAGCTTTCTTCACAGTCCAACTCTCACAACCATACATGACCACAGGAAAAACCATAGCCTTGACTAGACGAACCTTTAATTGCTTAGCCCTAACTAAACCAACTCCAATACTTTGGCCACCTGATGCGAAGAGCTGACTCATTTGAAAAGACCCTGATGCTGGGAAAGATTGAGCGCAGAAGGAGAAGGGGACGACAGAGGATGAGATGGTTGGGTGGCATCACCGACTCTATGGACATGGGTTTGGGTGGACTCCGGGAGCTGGTGATGGACAGGGAGGCCTGGTGTGCCTTGGTGTATCAGGTTGCCAAGAGTCGGACACCACTGAGCAACTGAACTGAACTAAACCAAGGAAAGAAAGTGAAGTCTCTCAGTCGTGTCTGACTCTTTGTGACCCCATGGACTGTAGCAGCCTACCAGGCTCCTCTGTCCATAGGATTTTTCAGGCAAGAGTACTGGAGTGGGTTGCCACTTCCTCTTCCAGGAGATTTTCCTGACCCAGGGATCGAACCCAGGTCTCCTGCATTGTAGGCAGACGCTTTACCATTTGAGTCACCAGGGAAGTCATGAGATAGACCTCAAAAGCCAATGTGTGTAAGAACCAACCTAAAAGGCATTGTTCAATGAGTCCAGCTATTCCTTTTCTGATTATCTTACTCAAACCAGTGTTAGTAAAGAGATAACTTTAGTTAAAACCATTTACAGCTCATCTAATCTTGCATGAACATGGTACTGACTATCTGTAAATTATTTCAATAAAGAAAACAATAGGTTGTTTCATGAGGCACTTACAGTTGAAGTATTCAAAGCAACTTCACTCTTGGGAAGGATCATATTAATCCTAGGAAATAGTCACAGAAATCAACATTTTTTAAGTAGATATACTATAAGATTTTGCCCTTAAAAAGCGTGTCACTGGTGTTCAGTTGAAATCATCTGTTATTAGCTGGATACGTAAATGTGCACACTGGGGTATATTAGATATAACCTGAGCTTTTTGTGTGAGACAAACTTGGGTTCAAGTTCTAAGTGCAGTATTTATCCTCTGTAAGATCTTGAGTGCTTACTCCACCTCTCTGAGGTCCAGTTTCCGTTTCTCTAAAACGGAGATAATAACACTTGACTAAATCAGATTCCGTTTCAAACGAGTAAGATTCTATTGTGAAGTGCTTAGAAAAGCACCTCGTACATGGTACACCTTCAGTAAGTGGCAGCTGGAATAGTACTTTTTATTGCAATCAGCACCCTATCGGACAGCACTGACAAATCCTAATTCAGTTGAAGAAGTGGTTTCTCATTTCTCCTGCCCAGAACAAATTAAAGCCTGGGCATTCTGACTCTGTCCTGAGACAGTGTCTAACTTGACTTGGCAAACCACAGATGGGTTCCAGTTTTATTAGCTGTACAGGAAATTTCTGATTGATTTAACCTCCAGAAGACAATACCGTGTAATTAACATGTAACAAATGTCAGCTCTTGTTATTGCTGGAACCTTCGCGCCCTCCAGCCCTGTCCCCTTCCTGGCTCTGCTCTGCGTCCGTGCGTTCCTCCCCCCACCCCCGCTTCTTTTTTCTTTTCACTTTCCCATAGCGTCTCGTTGTACCCGGTTCCCTCTGAGTGATGTTGGGGACAGCTTCAGTTGTGGTTCTTCCTGAAAGTCAGTTATTTTGAAGCATAAAGAGACGTGAAGAGATAAACACCACCTACGTTCTCTGTTTTGGGTGGCCTAGAGCCAGACATGATGGGAAGCTTCATCAGGAGGGTTTTGTGAGGATTTTTTTTTTTTTCATTTGCATAACTTAGTAATTAGGGGATTATTTTTCCCCTAGAAGCAATTTGTCTAAATCCTTAAAAGACAGCATGACAGGGAGGTGTGGAGGACTCTCCTCATTTAAAATGATGATATGATGGAGATCAAGACAGTGTGGTGTCAAAATATGCCCTGTTTAGTGTTGAGAGTCCCAGATCTACCAGTGAGGTCCTAGGCCGATCACTTTACCTCTCAGTGCTTCAGATTCCTCAAGAGGATTCCCCAAGGTGGCTTTTGGTGTTTGTGTTCCACACTGAGAAATGCAGATGGCCGAGAGACACCATGAGTTCCACATCCTCTTCAGCAAAGCATTCAGCAAGGAAGAGCCCAACTAACTCAGGCACGTGGCGTCCTTTCCCTGGAAAGGTACTGCTTTGACTCCGTGGTACGTAGGATGTACTTCTCCGGCTTTTCCATTCACAGAGATAGACCGCTGGCTGGCATTATGGCCGGAAATAATTCCCACTCCCACAAGCAAATCCGCCTGCTGTTATCAGCACCAAACACAGAACTTGGCTGGCCACCTTAACACTGAATTCCACTGGGTTGACTCAAACATTGAGTGATGATGACAAATATAATGAAAAAGGAGCAGAAACCAATTTTTAAAAGTATGATTATTTAGTGATCTTAGTCTCTGGGCCGTTCCCCACTCCACTGTTACCCCAATGCATCACTCTAGCCCTCCACTGACTATGTGCGTACAAACACACACACACACACACACACACACACACGCCTCACTTTTCCTTCTGTATTTAGAGATTGGCTTTCATTCAGTTGTTTATGTGATAGGTATTTATGGAGCCCTTGGCAAAACTTTCAGCAAGAAACCAGAAGAGATACGAATGGTTAGGATAAAAATAGAGAGCTATCTACAGAGAGTTTGCACTCAATAAAGAGAAACAGGTGACACACGCAAATTACTAGGGTACAAGGTAAAGATTACCAGGTCATACGAGAAGAGGTGTGTTCACGCTGAGACAGGCATTCCAGGAAGGAAAGTTACCTAAGCGGTTTGAAAAAAGACCTTGAGGAGAGGAGGGCATTTACCAAGGCTCTGGAAGGATGGGAAGATTTGGACACAAAAACGTGGGTTGAAGAAGCAGTCCGTGAAGTTAGAACAGTGTGAGAAACCGTGAGGTCATGAACACAGAACCCTAGTTAGGGCTGGATCAAGAATTTTTATGAAGCGTTGTTGGGGCTGAGGCTGGAGGGCTGTGTGATAGCCAGCTCACACACTAGCGGGCTTGCATGACCAGGGAGAGCTTGGAAACCTGTCTGGTAGACCCTGGGGAGTCTATGCAGGCATTAGCTCGGCCGGTCCCAGCTTGCGTTCCGGTCTTAGTAAGACGGACTTAGATAAAAGTGCCACTTGCCTTTTTCCTCAGTTGCCTCCATTTTGTCGTTCTCTTTTGATCTGTTAATAAAAACTACAATCTACGATCGCCATGCCTGTTTGTTAATGTTTATGGCCTGCCAACACCTTCCAGGGGGTGACTCTGAGAACAGGGGCACCTCATTGTCATAGGTCACAGCTACGACCCAGGACTTGGTGCCTAGTGGTATCAGTCACTCAGTCCTGTCTGACTCTCCGCGACCCTGTGGACTGTAGCCCCTCAGGCTCCACTGTCCATGGGATTCTCCAGACACGAATACTGAAATGCTACAAATAGTTGTCCAGTGGGTGAATGAGTGAACCTGAACACCTTTAATGAATCCTCAGTTTATGGATATTCTCAGCCTACAGATATATATTGGAGGAGGGCATGGCAACCCATTCCAGGATTCTTTCCTGGAGAATCCCACAGACAGAGGAGTCTGCTGGGCTACAGCCCCTGCGGTTGCAAAGAGTTGGACACGGCTGAGCGTGCACACACGCACACACAGATACGTGTGCTCTTCTTCTTCTTGCAGACTCTGGTAAAGGGAATAAAAATGTTTTTAATAATGAAACTGAGCTGCCGCCAGGCTGAATGAGGTGCGTCCCCGGCTACTGTCGGGGTCTCCGTGTTCACAGCGTCGCTTCGCCCAGATGGTGCTGGGGCCTGCTTCTCCTTCCCAAGCACAGCCCAGCCTCTCGCATGTTCCAAACCGCTTGGAAGTGGAACGTTAAATCTGGGGGAGGGCACGTCTGTGTAGTTTCTTTCATTTCTATAAGGTTCTGGTGGTTTTTATTTTATTTCTTTTACCCCCTAGGCCACAGATCAACTTAACAATTGCAAATCAGCTTCAGAGGTTTTCCCTTAAAGAAAGGGGGAAAAAAAAGATGGCATGTTTGAACAGGCAAGGCCTGGTGAAAGTCTCTTTGTTTTATGTCTTAAATGTTCTCTCAGCTTTTAACTACTCTCTCTTCTTTGAATCAATAAAAATCTATATCTATATATGATCTATATACACATATATACACACACATACATACACACACATATATATGCCTGGGTCGGGAAGATCCCTTGGAGGAGGGCATGGCAACCCACTCCAGTATTCTTGCCTGGAGAATCCCATGGGCAGAGGAGCCTGGTGGGCTACAATCCATGGGGTTGCAAAAGTAGGAAATACTGAAGCCAGTTAGCATACAGCACACATATGTACACACATACCCAAACATATATAGGTCTCATATATATGATATACGTGTCTCATATATTATAAGAATAACATTATATATATGTGTATATATATATAAGTCTGGTTCCTAAATATGGGCATTTATGTATCTACATATTTGCTCCATCAAGTTGTCACAGGAACCAGAGGACTCGGTGCTCCCTTCCTTTCTAATCCTCACCAAGACTGTCCTGCGTGTCCGTGTGTGTGTGTTTTAAGACAAATTCCCAAGGGAGGAGGGAAAGACGTGCAGTATAAATAAGCAAAAGACCAATTGACTTAGCAGATCTGTATTTAGCTGGCCTCTGGTTTTATTTTTGAGAACCACTTTCCTTGTTTTGACTTGAAACGATGCCACCAAAGCATATTACAGAAACATTGCGCTTTGCGAAACAGGACAAGTCCAGTGAGCCTCCCCAAGTGTAAACAGAAATCTTGTTTGGATGAACTGTTTTGAAGAATCCAAATTAAACCAAAAGGCATCCTTTTAAAGTGCATGCATGCTCCCCTTAAGTGCTAAAACTTATATTATGTTCCCGTGATTCTTTTTTATCCCAAATGTTCCAGTCAGGCTGTGTGTGTGCGTGCATTTCTTTTTTCCAAGCTGTCCCGACTATAAATGGTTTTCATACATTTCACAAACATGATCCTAGAGCTGCGGGGGTAACAGAAGGCATCTGTGTGTTGAGCGTGCTTCAGTATCTCCAGGGAGTTGATGTCAGCACCCCTAGGGAGCTGATGTTGGCAGCACAGAGATTGCTGGACACCAGTTGGGTGCCCCCTCTTGATGAAAGTGAAAGAGGAGATTAAAAAAGTTGGCTTAAAGCTCAACATTCAGAAAACAAAGATCATGGCATCTGGTCCCATCACTTCATGGGAAATAGATGGGGAAACAGTGTCAGACTTTATTTTTTTGGGCTCCAAAATCACTGCAGATGGTGATTGCAGCCATGAAATTAAAAGATGCTTACTCCTTGAAAGGAAAGTTATGACCAACCTAGATAACATATTCAAAAGCAGAGACATTACTTTGCCAACAAAGGTCCATCTAGTCAAGGCTATGGTTTTTCCAGTAGTCACGTATGGATGTGAAAGTTGGACTATGAAGAAAGCTGAGCGCTGAAGAATTGATGCTTTTGAACTGTGGTGTTGGAGAAGACTCTCGAGAGTTCCTTGGACTGCAAGGAGATCCAACCAGTCCATCCTAAAGGAGATCAGTCCTGGGTGTTCATTGGAGGGACTGATGCTGAAGCTGAAACTCCAATACTTTGGCCACCTGATGTGAAGAGTTGACTCATTGGAAAAGACCCTGATGCTGGGAGGGATTGGGGGCAGGAGGAGAAGGGGATGACAGAGGATGAGACGGTTGGATGGCATCACCAACTCAATGGATATGAGTTTGAGCAAACTCCAGGAGTTGGTGATGGACAGGGAGGCCTGGTGTGCTGCGATTCATGGGGCCACAAAGAGCCGGACACCACTGAGTGACTGAACTGAACTGTGAGTGAAGACGGGCAAACTCCTAGCATCTGTTTGGCAAAAGTTAGATCAATTTGGTGCTTTCTACCCCAAGTACAATTTACCTAAGAGCCCATATCACACCTTCCATCACACGCGCCTCGAGTTTCCCCTTCTCTGCAAACCATGATTGGCAACGACACCACATTCTGAGGTTAGGTTCCTGCATGTGCAATCGTGCATGCTAAGTCACTTCAACTGTGTCCGACTCTTTGCACCAGTCTCCTCTGCCCATGCGATTCTCCAGGCAAGAATACTGGAGTGGGTTGCTGTGCCCTCCTCCAGGGGATCTTCCCAATGCAGGGATCGAGCCCCCGTCTCATGTTTCCTGCATTGTCAGGCAGGTTCTTTACCGCTAGCGCTGCATGTAAAGCCTGGGCTGAGCATTCTTTGTCATTAGTCTCTGAGGAGGAGGGGTGTGAGTAACAACTCCAGGCACGAACATTTTCAAAAGAAGCCCAGTTGTCTGTTCTGGATTGACCCGGAATGGAGACAGGGCGTTCTGTGCTCAGCATGAGCTTGAGCACGAACTCAGTCGTGTCTGACTCTCTGAGACCCCCTGGGCTGCAGTCCTCCAGGCTCCTCTGGCCGTGGAATTTTCCAGGCAAGAAGACTGGAGTGGGTTCCCATTCCCTTCTGCAGGGGATCTTCCCGACCCAGGGATTGAACCTGCGTCTCCTCCTCTGGCAGGCAGGATCTTTACCACTGCCCCACCTGGGAAGCCCAGCATGATAGCAAATCAGCTTGTGTCTTGAAAGTCAAAGAACAGGAAATTAATCTACTTTGTTAAAGTCCATTGATCTGTCTGTGCTTGTCTATTTTGCACTTGGCAAGCACGTTGATTTGCCTTTACACCTGAGATGGACCCTCAGAAAGAAGGATGGAGACGTGAGGAGGAAAATACCACTTTCCTTTCCTGGGTGGCCCTCACCGTCACATCTCCTCCCCTCTCTCTGGACACAGCAAGCTCAGAGGGCTTCGCCCAGCCTTCTCAAGCAGGGCTTGCTGTGTGGAGCCCTACGGAGAGGGCGGCTGGAATGTGGATGATGTTTCTCTGAGATAAGTTCAGTTCTGGCCCATCTTTTCCCTGCCATCTGAAGCTGGTTTGCTGTTGTACAGAGATCAGAGCAGTAATCACATGACTTCTGGCTGTCTTGCTAATCACCAGTGGCTACTGGAGACTGTGCCTAGGAAGTCTGCCCCCGCTCTTGCCTTCTGTGGGCAAAATGGTGTGAAAAGAGACAAGAAATCTAGTTCCTTTAAGAAACATCAGCAGTTACACATCCCCATGGGTATCGTCCCCTTCAACCCAGCCCCTTTAAAGTTTATTATTCACAAGCATTTTGGGCCCTCCCTCCCCCCACTTTTTCAGAATTGCCCTTGGAGCCTGAAGCACATTCCTTAAATAGTTCAGTATCTGCGAGCATATTTGACTTTGCCCACAGTCAATTATCTTTCCAAGCCTCCGCTGGGGAATCCCATTCAGATCTGAGCATTCTAGCTGCCGGCCCAGAAAGTCACGGGACATCATAAGCTGTTTCTCAAAACCCAAGAGGATCAGGAGTATGGCCTGGGAATGTCTGGGGTTTCTTCATCACTGACATGAACGCCGAGATTCTCTGCACCATCAGGCTGGGCCCGAACGTGCATTGCTGAGGTCCGTGTCCGGCCAGCTTGGCTCCACAAGGTGCGGTTATGTTCAGAGGGGGAAGGTTGGTAGGCTCCTGTCTTCCTGATCTTCCTAAACAGTGCCCGTGGGGGTAACAACAGACGGGAAGAAAGGGAACTAAGACAGAGAGAAGAAAAGAAGAGAAAACGGGGAGAGAGAGGGAAAGGAGGTCTTGAGAGAGTGCTGGTGGGAAGGCGGGGAGAGATGGGTCAGCAACAGCCCCTGCGTCTTACTCAGTAGCATCGCTTCCAAGCCCAGAATTTGGGGACTGGTTTGGGTGATGGTTAATTTTACGTGTCAAGGATGACCAGGCTGCAGGGTTCCAGATCATTGGGAAAACATTATTCTGGATGTTTCCATGAGGGTGTTTCTGGATGAGTTTAAAGTTTAAAGAAGATGGCCCTCCCTGTTGTGGGTGGGCCTCATCCAATCAGTTGAAGACTGAACAGAACATAAAGGTTGACTTTCCCCGCCTCCTCCTGACTGCCTTAAGCAGGGACATCATTGTTGTCATTTTGGTTTTTTGTTTGTTTTTTGTTTCCTGCCTTTAGATTCAAACTGGAACTCTAGCTCTTGCTGGGTTTCATTCCTGTTGGACTGAAACCAACCCCATTGACTCTCCTGGGTCTAAAGCTCAAAGGTCACAGATCTTGGGACTTTTCAGCTTCTACAGTCATGTGAGCCATTCCCTCATCTGTCGTGGCTCAGATGGTAAAGAATCTGCGGGTCGATGCAGGAGACCTGGGTTTGATCCCTGGTTTGGGAAGATCCCTTGGAGAAGGAAATGGCAACCCACTACAGTATTCTTACCTGGGAAATCCCATGGACAGAGGAGCCTGCTGGGCTGCAATCTATAGGGTCTCAAAGAGTCAGACACGACTAACACTTTCACTTTACTTTGATCCCTCATAATGGTACTATGAGGGATCCCATGGGATCGCAAAGAGTCGGACATGACTGAGCAACTAAGGCACTCATAACAAAGCTCTGTGGAGAGACAGATACAGATACAGATGTCTATGTGCTTCTGATGCTCTGAAGAACTGACTCACCCAGTGTGGCT
Source organism: Bos mutus (assembly GCF_027580195.1). NCBI lineage: Eukaryota > Metazoa > Chordata > Mammalia > Artiodactyla > Bovidae > Bos > Bos mutus. The sequence goes on along the minus strand of NC_091635.1, from coordinate 3,888,434 downwards.
ACTTATAATGACCTTGTGTTCTGGAGTTTTGTGAACCTTGGCCTTCATCAATCTCCATCACCATATTAATGAATCTTGGCGGATGAGAAACTCTAATCTCTTGTCAGAAGGGGTGGGGGGAGTGGGCGGCGGGCAAAGAACAGGACCGGGGAGAGCTAATTGTGATTGCCCCGTCTGTGCCCGGGGGGCCCTGGGATTAGCACCATCAGCAGGTGGCTGGGGAGGGCCATCTGAACCGGAAGAATCTTCTCCCTCACCCTCGCCCCCTGCACCCCTATTCTGTTGGGGATCATTACAGATTTTTTAACTCTAACTGTGGAAACGAATGCAGCTGCTCTTTGTAATTGTTTGTGAAACTGAGTTAAAGGGAGGTTGCTGTGGCACTGCAGGTGCAATCATTAGACGCGGAGATGCTGTGTAATTGACCTCATTTCCATGTGAATGTCCGTGGCTTACGCGGCGCTCGGAGAACTCCGCCATGATCATTACACGTACAGTCAATCCAATTAGACAAAGGTTCCCACACTTAGGGAGGGATGGGCACAACCCACGAGGCTAGGCTTCTCTCAAGGTCTCTAGTTAAAAGTCTCAAAATAAACAACGGTGGCCTAATTAATAGTATGGCAGGGTCGGAGGGACACGCCAAGGAGCTACTTATGCGTCTGGAGCCCCGTCCTGGGGAGCCGCTGAACAGAACCCGCCTTTGTCCACACTTTCCGTGGCTTAGAGATGCTCACGGTTGGGGGAGAGGGGTCTGGTGAGTAGCCCCCACCCTCTCTCTCCTCACCAACTCCAGTTGCCCAAGAAGAACCAAAATGCCTAAATGGCCTTATTTTGGTTTATGTTAGCCCCTTTACGTTCTTGGAACAGTTAGACAAAATAACAAAAAACAAAACAAAATTTAAAAAGATGGTTCTCAAAGAAAGTTGATAGGGTGGGCGAGATTTTCCACAATATTTTCTCAAAGCCGCAGCTAGAGGGCACCATTGGGGGATGTTTTCCGGGGTGTCCCAGTTTCATTGACTGACTTCCTTTTCTTAAACTCTGCAATACTGCCCAGGAGACATCTTGTTGTAAACATTTTGCCATAACATGTGTGCTATGCATGTCCATCCTTTCTCAAGTCTCTAGTGAGCTCCTTGAAGGTAGACCGTGTATCTTAGAATTCTGTTATGTCCCCAGAGATGGCTAGCCCCATGCTGGCCACTTCAGGGGAGCCCAGTAAACACTTGGGGGTAACTGACTAGGGCTTCCCAGGCGGTGCTACTGGTCAAGAACCCACCTGCCAATGCAGGAGATGTAAGAGATGTGGGTTCGATCCCTAGGTTGGGAAGATCACCTGGAGAAGGAAATGGCAACCCACTCCAGTATTCTTGCCTGGGAAATTCCAAGGAGAGAGGAGCCTGGTGGGCTACAGTCCATGGGGTCGCACAGAGTCGGACACGACTGAAGTGACTTAACACACAGCAAACACGGCTGGATGAAAAGAACCACTATTTGTCACATAATGGCAAGAACTGATGCAGGCTTTGTATATCAGCCTCTACACAGAACACGTCAGTGACTCAGTCTCCAGAAATGCAGATTGATAATAACGGAAGTTAGGAAAAAGTAAAAAGTTAGGTAATAAACTACAGCCCCTGAAAGAATGAAGCCACGTGGTGTCACCGTGCTCAACATTAGACCTGGCTACTGAAACTGTGATACGGGGACCGACTGTGTTCGTATCTCCTGCAGTTTGCCAGAAATCCAGAACCTCAGGCCCCACCGCAGGTCTGCTGAGTGAAACCAACGTTTCAGGTGCTTCTTACACGCTTTTGGGTTTGACCGTGTAGCGGGTCTCAGCGACTGTCAGCTCAGCGCTGAGTGTCTCACGAGAGTACGGAGCTGTCCTGGGTGCTCCCAGCTCTTGCTCATCCTTCTTTTCCTTTCTCCATCGTCTGCCATCACTCTCTAGATTTTTAAACATGAGACCGTATCTCAGAGTAATCGGTGTGGTTCCCCCCGCCCTCTCTCTGTCAGTGACTTTCGTGTCTGTACCCTCTTACTTAGGTGTCTGTACTGAATTCAGGGGTCCCTTCTAGGAAGCATCTCCAAGTCTTGCAGTCTGGCTGGCTGCCAGGTTTTCCCTTTTTCATTTTTCACACTTACTGGATCCTGTAAACACTTACTGACTTGTTGAGATGTCCGCCTGCCCGGTAGACTCAGAGGACACCATGATTCGCATGCACCTGGCATGTGAGTGGTGGTAGGGAGGGCGAGGCAGGAAAAAAACCCTTTGATTCCACTCTGGGAAGCTGCACGCGCCACAGGCCAATTAGTGTTCTTGGATATTTTGATTGGCTGCAGCATTGTCTCTCATTCTTTCACGGATTCCAACATTGACTGCAGGAAAAGATGTATAAAGTACAGTCTCTGTCCTCAAGGAAGTTAAAATCTCACAGTGCGAGGCTCCACATTTATTATTTTTTAGCATTTTGGCAGGATTTCTTAAAACTAACTGGCTATATATTGGAATTGTTTGTGGAGCTTTTAAGAAAGCACTGGATTTCTAGGGCCCATTCCAGAACAATTAAAATGGAATCACTATAGATGAGGCTCAAACACAGGCATTTAAAAAATCTCTCTAGGTGATTCTAAAGTGTGGTTACGGGGGGAAATCACTCACCGAAAAGTTTAGTGGGAGTTAAACTATTGCAGTTAAAATAAGCTCGGGAAGTAGCTTCTGACTGTGTGTCTCACAAAGCAGGCTTGGGGGCAGCCAGACTGACTCTAGACTCCTCACCCCCAGTCTTAACTTGAACAGCATCTATTTTAAGGCTCTATATATGTTTGATTTCTATGAATGATTTCTTTGAAGAAAGGATTTTGCTGCTTTGGGGGGAAAATAAAAGCCGCAGAAGCACTAATTTAGAGAGCACCCAAAGATGACACAATATGGATTAATTTATCGCTTCTTTTTCTGTTGTTTTTCCTTTGTCTCTCTTGATTCAGGATGTTGTCTTCTTAAAAGAAAAACTGCCCACCACGTCACTTAGCTCCTGAAAGCTTGTTGTTGTTTGGTTGCTTCGGTCTTGTCTGACTTTTTGTGACCCCATGGACTACAGTCTGTCAGGTTCCTCTGCCCATGGGATTCTCCAGGCAAGGATACTGGAGTGGGTAGCCATTCCCTTCTCCAGGGGATCTTCCCAACCCAAAGATCCAGCCTGTGTCCTCTTCATCAGCGGCGGATTCTTTCCTCCTACACCACTAGAGAAGCCCCTGAAAGCATACAGGAGGTTTAAGTGACCCATCTCAGTCAGTGGTTTGAGGATGTGAAGAACTGAGCTGATTTCAAACCAACAAAATGAAGGGAAAAAAAGGGGCTTCCATGGTGGTCCAGGAGTTAAGACTCTTTGCTTCCGTTGCAGGGGGAGAGGGTTCAGTCCCTGGTCAGGAAACTAAGATTCCATGTGCTGCACAGACCCCCCAGATCCAACCAACCAAACAAAAGCAAACAATAAAATGGTTCAGTGTAAAGACAGTATTAGACATTAAATAATAACACAGACACTTACTCCTTGGAAGGAAAGTTATGACCAACCTAGATAGCATATTCAAAAGCAGAGACATTACTTTGCCAACAAAGGTCCGTCTAGTCAAGGCTATGGTTTTTCCAGTGGTCATGAATGGTTGTGAGAGTTGGACTGTGAAGAAGGCTGAACGCCGAAGAATTGATGCTTTTGAACTGTGGTGTTGGAGAAGACTCTTGAGAGTCCCTTGGACTGCAAGGAGATCCAACCAGTCCATTCTGAAGGAGAACAGCCCTGGGATTTCTTTGGAAGGAATGATGCTGAAGCTGAAACTCCAGTACTTTGGGCACCTCATGCGAAGAGTTGACTCATTGGAAAAGACTCTGATGCTGGGAGGGATTGGGGGCAGGAGGAGAAGGGGACAACAGAGGATGAGATGGCTGGATGGCATCACTGACACAACGGACAAGAGTTTGGGTGAACTCCGGGAGTTGGTGATGGACAGGGAGGCCTGGCGTGCTGTGATTCCTGGGGTTGCAAAGAGGCGGACATGACTGAGCGACTGAACTGAACTGAACTGAGTAACACAGGGTATTCAAAACTATTCTATTTTTATTTATTTCTTCTATCAGCAGTTAAGCATCTGTTACATATAAAATGTTAGTCACTCAGTCATGTCCGACTCTGTGACCACTGGACTGCAGCCTGCCAGGGTCCTTTTCCATGGAATTCTCCAGGCAAGAATACTGGAGTGGGTTGCCATTTCCTTCTCCAGGGGATCTTCCTGACCCAGGGATCGAACCCAGGCCTCCTATATTGCAGGCAGATTCTTTCCTGTCTGAGTCACCAGAGTTGCAGACAATGGGGTCATGAAGAATCGGACATAACTGGATGACTGAACAACGCATATATAAAATATGGCTTTTAAATATAGAGTCTTATGCCTCATATTATATAACTGATATTACATGATGTACATGTGTACTATCTAACGTGTAATATGTTGTATACATACACAGTCCAACTATAGTTGACTAGAATGAGGTTTTGTTCTACTGTTAGGAGGTAGTTCCAGGAATCACGCTTTTTCCACATTTCTTTTAAATATTTTTTAAAGAATATTCTTGAGATATCTGAAGCAAAAATGGTAGAAGTTTTCATCTTCTTGATGGTCACTAAAAGGTGATTGTTAAGGATTTTCTAGATGCTTAGAATACTACAATAGGTAACAATAAATAACAAAAGAAACGACCAAGAAAGATTCATATTGGCATCATATTGACTTCCCTGATGGCTCAGCGGCAAAGAATTTGCCTGCCAATACAAGAGATGGAGATGCTATCCCTGGGTCAGGAAGATCCCTTGGAGGAGGGCATGGCAACCCACTCCAGTGTTCTTGCCTGGACAATCCCATGGACAGAGGAGCCTGGCGGGCCACCGTCCACGTGGGGCAGAGTCGGATGTGACCGAGTGACTAAACAACAACAAATCACAAAACAAGAGAAACAGCCAAGAAAGATTCATGTTGGCATAACACTGGTAATAAATTAACATCAGGCCAGCCTTGTTTATCATCTAATGTGGCAACCGTCAGCTTCCGGCTAAGAGTCTGTAACCTACAGCTGACCCTCTCTGCCCGTTCTGTCTGTGGGAATCTGTTTCTGCAGGACAAGCCAAGGCAAGTCTAGAGAGATTCCTGTAGAGGAGTGTAGGACAACTCTAATTCAGGGAAGTCTGAGCTCCCTGTCGGGCACTGCAGTGCTTGCCTGATAGGAAGATGGTGAGATGGCGAAAGCTGCGTGGTGGGTATTTTCTGCTCCCCATCAACTTGGTATCCTGCTCCTCCCTACTTTAATGCCTCCGAAGGCAGCCCTCATAATGAACTTCAGCGGCTGGACACCCATTGTCCTCTGGAAAAATATGTTAAGGCAGAAACTTAAGTATCCTATTAAATTTGATATTTCTTGTAAGGTGACCATTTGGCCATCAAGGCTCAAAGATATCCTGTAGCAAAGCCTACAAGTTGGGACTTGAGCCACGGTGAGTGTGCGGTCCAATTACCGAAAGTACTAATTACCTTCATAAAATAGTTGGGGTTGCAGGGGAAAAAAACCCGAGGGTAGATATAATTTAGTTTCTTTCCGTCGGCCCATGTAAGCCCAACCTGGGAAAATATAAGCTAGGCAACACGTCTTGGTTGGTCCTGGTATTTCTTTCCTGATCCATAATTGCTAATTCACTTAAGTAAAAACAATATTTGGTCTCACAGGTGCCAACCCAAGTAAGCCGATGCTTTGCTTGGAGTGGCTGAAAAAATACAATTACATTACATTCGTGAACATTTCTCCTTCTTGAAAGAATGCAGTTAACATTTGGAAAATGACTTGCTGCTGGATAATGTCAGTCTCCTAGATCTAGGGAAAAAAAAACTGTGAAGAATAAGACATGCATTTCTGAAAGCACTGAGCTGTATCCCATAGAGAGGGACCTGGTCTTGATACAAAAGAATCAGCTTGGATCATAACTTTTGCCTGTTTTAACTGGAGCTTCCTGGTACCTCCTATTGCAATCACCCGTGGATACATCGTGCTTGCTTGTCCGCTCCGTCCAAAGAAACATCCACTCTTTTAGGAAACGCGTTTCCTCAAACAATTAGTACTCTTAGGTAGAAGGTGTTGTGTCCTTTAGCCAGTGTCTCTAAAAGTCTGCATTTTATAGGTTGCATCAGTTCATTTGATAATTTGATTTGTGGTAAGATTGAGCAGTAACATTGCTATTAGTTCCTGGATAATGAAGCCATTTTGGAATCCGCATCCATGGAGAGGGGGCCAGCATTTTAAAATAAGAATGTCTAAACAAGTTTACTGCCTCTATTTTTAGACTCGTATATTTATGTCTGTATTAAAACTCTGCGTCTCTCATTATGAAATAAATCAGGTATGGATTACACATACAAAACTCTCTAAATGCAGCTTGCCATTGTTTAGTTGCTTCAGTCGTGTCTGGCTTTGTGCAGCCTCGTGGACTGCAGCCTGCCAGGCTCCTCTGTTCATGGGATTCCTAGGCAAGAATACTTGGAGTGGGTTGCCATTCCCTTCTCCAGGGGATTTTCCTGACTCAGGGATTGAGCCTGGGTCTCCTGCATTGCAGGTGGATTCTTTACTACCCGAGCCACCAGGGAAGCCCAGTTAACCAGAAGAAAACAGGCACCTTATTTGAGGAATGGCCTCATGAACATGCATATTTTTTTTAACCATAGCTATGCTCTCTCATTGCTGGCTCATCTGTGTCCAGGTCTGTCTAATCTATGCCTGCTGCTGCTGCTGCTAAGTCACTTCAGTCGTGTCCGACTCTGTGCAACCCCATAGACGGCAGCCCACCAGGCTCCCCCGTCCCTGGGATTCTCCAGGCAAGAACACTGGAGTAGGTTGCCATTTCCTTCTCCACTAATCTATGCCTATATTTGTATTAATAGGTAAAAATATATGTACTAGTTTAAGACAAGGAAGACTAATTTCAACTTTATGAGTAGGAGGAAAAGTAGTGAATTTTTAATTTTTTGGAATTACCTCATTATGTTCAGACAGACAGTGAGAGCCAGCCTTCCACAGCAAAATCAAGTTCTGAATAAAACCAGAATAATTTACTGCATTAAATAATGCTGTTTAAGGTAATTTCTTCCTTGGCCAACCTGACACAAATGTTCGAAGTGCAGGGGCAAGTTCTCTCCTTGTTTTTGTAGCAAAGTATACTTAGAGCGTGACTTAAGCAGGGCTGTCTGGGGAGGATGCCCAGCAAACAGGCGCAGGACACCGTGTTACTTTGCTTCTGCACTGTCCTCTGTCTGTGATCACGTGTGTTTGTGATTACTGGTTACTGTGTAAAGATTCACATTTGACTGTTGGACTGAGAGTAAGTCTAGATGAAAACTGACAGATGAATGCACCATCAGACACTGTCTCATGAACGACTTCATCTAGATACTTATTGCCGTGAAGGTAGGGTGGTGGGCCTTCTATTTATGTTCTCAAAATGAACTCAGAAGCCTGGTGGGCTGCAGTCCACAGGGTCGCAAAAGAGTTGGACACGACTGAGTGACTGAGCATATTTTAAAATGCAACCAGAGGTCATGTGATTATTTTGTCCGTGAAGCGCCCTCTGTTGATTCATCCTAAACGCTCGACCTGGGACATTAACTGTTCTGGGTTTGGTGTCCTGGGCTCATCCTGGTACGCTGCTTGTTCTGTGCACTAGGTTGGCTGCGACTCTGTAATCCCTCCCCAAGAAGAGCAACAGCTGATCCTCATCACGACCCTGTGTTTGGTGTGTGGATTCTTGCATTAGTGACATGACATTTATTTGCTTGGTGAGCCTTTTACCTGCAAGGTTAACAAGGTCAGTGCATGTCAAAAGCAGTTATTTTCATTTGAGATTTATTTCCCTATGGATAGCCTTAAGATATTCAAGTTACTAATGAGGGCATTGAAGTTAGGGCTAAGTATATTATTAGGAGAAACATAACTACCTGGAGAATAGCCATGATACATATTTCAGCCACATCAAACCCCTTTTAGGAAGGCAGGAAGTGTAAGTGTATGGGTGTGCGTGTGTGTGCGTGTGTGCATGAGACAGAGAGAGAGAGAAACTGGACTCCTGTGTGTATTCGTGAACACAAAACCAAAGGGATATACTTTATGGTTTTGATGTTTTGGTCTTTCTATAAGACAGAGTTCTGCTGGGTTTTACCCTATTCTAGCTCTAACTGTAATCTGTCTAAAATTATAAGATAATCTTGTTCTTATCCACCCGATTTGGTCTAAATAGGTCTGTCAAGGTCACTAGACTGCACAGCACTCCGAGGTGAAAGCATCACTTGGGAATATCTATATCCCTCATCTCATCCCTTCACAACCTCCTTCTCTGTCTTTCACAGTTTGACTCACATCTTGGAAACATTCCAACTTGAAACACTGGGAGTGGTGCTTCTCTGACTCCCTGCGCACCCAGAGAGGAGGTCCCAGTTCTGTGGAGATCTGGACTCAGGAGGTCTGGGCTGGGGTCCTTTCTCACAAACGAGCTGGTCACACTGATGCTGCTCAGCTGTGGGTCACGTTTGCAGGAGCAAAGGTCTGGAATGTTTCCCACTCTGGGCTCCTGATTAGCTCAGATCCATTTCTACCAAGACAATGAAATCATTCACGAAAAAAAAAAGTGTAATTGTTTGGGATAAGATTTGAATTTATTAAGTTTGGGTGTTAATATGACTTAAAAATAATTCTACCAAGATTCACATATGATTGTCAGGGTCCTTCCCTTCCAAACAACGACCAAAAATTTTTCCAACATGTAAACTCTGCTTTTAGAATTGTCCACAGGAACTCGAAGATGAGGATATGCTTGCTCATTCATTTATGTTCCGATTCAACAATAATGAAGAAGTGCCTAAAACATCCTCAGCACTGCAGTGATGACTGTGAGAAGGCTGACACCCTTAAGTGTGCAGGGAGGCCAAGAGGACACAGTTGCAAGCAAACAATTGTTTGAAGATAATACATAAAAACGTGTGTGCTTTGAGTGTATCTTTTCTTAAATCAAATGAGAGCCACCTAGGCTTAAATTTGGTGTCAAGTCTGAAAATGCAGTTTCTAATAAAAAATGTATGTCTATCAAGTAATGAAACTTATTTTTCTTGAATATCTTTTAACTGAATCAGCATGAACTTAGAGCTATGTTAGGAATGGCATTTATGGAATATGTTCATAGTGCCCCAAAATATCTTCTTTAAAGAAATCTATCCATGAGTAGCAGTATAATTATGGTTGAATTAACTCCATTACTTCTTACTTAGATGTATTTACCTAACAACCTATGGATTTGGATGTATGCATGTCTGCATACACACATATGTCTTATAACAAATTTAATAATACTTAACTGTTCATCGAGTATAGTGCTGGTTTATACAAATAAAAGACTAACCTTCAGGAATTCCTAACCCACACCTCATATAGAGCTTAAAGGTGAGTGACCGTATAATTTACTATCTAAATCGAGATGCTTTGAGCGTGGAAAGCAGCACTATTAATAGTTACCCTGGGATGAGAGGCATAAATGGGGACTATTCTGGGGAAACCAGGACAAAGATCATCTAACAGAAAAGCAGAAAAAAAAAAACACTAAATAAAAACATTCTCTGGTCTTTTAGTTTTTCAGAATTAAGTTCTTAAAACATTGCATTTTTTTCTGAGCATATTTGATAAAGTTCTGTCTGTATTTCAGGAAAATGATGCCGTTGGGGAAGTTCCTACTGTTTATCGCTCCTAAGGAATGAATTTTGTCCCCAACTAGGGGTACTGGGGCTTTCTGTAGGCAAAACTGGTATTTTGGAAACAATAAAAAGGCTTGATCAGATCAGAGATCAGATCAGTTGCTCAGTCGTGTCCGACTCTTTGCGACCCCATGAATCGCAGCACGCCAGGCCTCCCTGTCCATCACCAACTCCCGGAGTTCACTCAGACTCATGTCCATCAAGTCAGTGATGCCATCCAGCCTTCTCATCCTCTGTCGTCCCCTTCTCCTCTTGCCCCCAATCCCTCCCAGCATCAGGGTCTTTTCCAATGAGTCAACTCTTCACATGAGGTGCCCAAAGTACTGGAGTTTCAGCTTTAGCATCGTTCCTTCCTAAGAAATCCCAGGGCTGATCTCCTTCAGAATGGCCTGGTTGGATCTCCTTGCGGCCCAAGGGACTCGCAAGAGTCTTCTCCAACACCACAGTTCAAAAGCATCAATTCTTCGGTGCTCAGCCTTCTTCACAGTCCAACTCTCACATCCATACATGACCACTGGAAAAACCAGAGCCTTGACTAGACAGACCTTTGTTGGCAAAGTAATGTCTCTGCTTTTGAATATGCTATCTAGGTTGGTCATAACTTTCCTTCCAAGGAGTAAGCGTCTTTGAATTTCATGGCTGCAGTTACCATCTGCAGTGATTTTGGAGCCCCGAAAAATAAAGTCTGACACTGTTTCCACTGTTTCCCCATCTATTTCCCATGAAGTGATGGGACCGGATGCCATGATCTTCGTTTTCTGAATGTTGAGCTTTAAGCCAACTTTTTCACTCTCCACTTTCACTTTCATCAAGAGGCTTTTGAGTTCCTCTTCACTTTCTGCCATAAGGGTGGTGTCATCTGCATATCTGAGGTTATTGATATTTCTCCCGGCAATCTTGATTCCAGCTTGTGTTTCTTCCAGCCCAGCGTTTCTCATGATGTACTCTGCATATAAGTTAAATAAGCAGGGTGACAATATACAGCCTTGACATACTCCTTTTCCTATTTGGAAGCAGTCTGTTGTTCCATGTCCAGTTCTAACTGTTGCTTCCTGACCTGCATACAGGTTTCTCAAGAGGCAGATCAGGTGGTCTGGTATTCCCATCTCTTTCAGAATTTTCCACAGTTTATTGTGATCCACACAGTCAAAGGCTTTGGCATAGTCAATAAAGCAGAAACAGATGTTTTTCTGGAACTCTCTTGCTTTTTCGATGATCCAGCAGATGTTGGCAATTTGGTCTCTGGTTCCTCTGCCTTTTCTAAAACCAGCTTGAACATCAGGAAGTTCACGGTTCATGTACTACTGAAGCCTGGCTTGGAGAATTTTGAGCATTACTTTACTAGCGTGTGAGATGAGTGCAATTAGTTTGAGCATTCTTTGGCATTGCCTTTCTTTGGGATTGGAATGAAAACTGACCTTTTCCAGTCCTGTGGCCACTGATGAGTTTTCCAAATTTGCTGGCATATTGAGTGCAGCACTTTCACAGCATCATCTTTCAGGATTTGGAATAGCTCAACTGGAATTCTATCACCTCCACTAGCTTTGTTCGTAGTGATGCTTTTCAAGGCCTACTTGATTTCACATTCCAGAATGTCTGGCTCTAGGTCAGTGATCACACCATCATGATTATCTGGGTCGTGAAGATCTTTTTTGTACAGTTCTTCTATGTATTCTTGCCATCTCTTCTTAATATCTTCTGCTTCTGTTAGGTCCATACCATTTCCGTCCTTTATCAAGCCCATCTTTGCGTGAAATGTTCCTTTGGTATCTCTGATTTTCTTGAAGAGATCCCTAGTCTTTCCCATTCTGTTGTTTTCCTCTATTTCTTTGCATTGATCGCTGAAGAAGGCTTTCTTATCTCTTCTTGCTATTCTTTGGAACTCTGCATTCAGATGCTTGTATCTTTCCTTTTCTCCTTTGCTTTTCACTTCTCTTCTTTTCACAGCTATTTGTAAGGCCTCCCCAGACAACCATTTTGCTTTTTTGCATTTCTTTTCCATGGGGATGGTCTTGATCCCTGTCTCCTATACAATGTCACAAACCTCATTCCATAGTTCATCAGGCACTCTATCTATCAGATCTAGGCCCTTAAATCTATTTCTCACTTCCACTGTATAATCATAAGGGATTTGATTTAGGTCATACCTGAATGGTCTAGTGGTTTCCCTACTTTCTTCAATTTACATCTGAATTTGGCAATAAGGAGTTCATGATCTGAGCCACAGTCAGCTCCTGGTCTTGTTTTTGCTGACTGTATAGAGCTTCTCCATCTTTGGCTGCAAAGAATATAATCCATCTGATTTTGGTGTTGACCATCTGGTGATGTCCACGTATAGAGTCTTCTCTTGTGTTGTTGGAAGAGGGTGTTTGTTATGACCAGTGCATTTTCTTGGCAAAACTCTATTAGTCTTTGCCCTGCTTCATTCCATATTCCTAATTTACAGCTGCATTTGGCCAGGTGCTCTTGGAAAGGGATGGCATATGGATTCTACAGCTCTTTCATTAAATCTTGAAAAAATTATATTCAAATACATTGAAATAAAGAAAAAAGAATAATTCACTTGGGGTTAATAGTTTATTTCTATGGGTATAGAAAGAAAAAAAAAATGTTGAGTCTTGTTTTTCCCTGACTCTGGATACACAAAAGAATGAAACCTATATTTTCCATTGAAATTGAAATTCAGATTTCAGTTGGAAATTGTTTTCTTTTAGTTCTAAATGCCCTTGCATTTCAAAATCTTTTTTTGATACTAATTTTTCAGAGAGCTAAATTTCCCCATTATTTGAATTTTCTGTTTCCATTGGGACTATGACACTTACACAGATTATTTTTTCACTTCTAGTTTTGAAAAAAAATGCTACCCTTATGTGATTTCCTCTATTTGAAACAAGGCAGATTAAATAAATGATTAATTAAAACTACCAACATATAATTGACATCAAAAAGACTCTGTTGATTGATGAAATTTTGTATTTCTAGTTGAAAACTTTCAGTTCAGTCTCTCTAATATTATTATAATTTCCTCCTTCTTTTCAAATGGCAACTTAATCAGACTCTTGGGGTCTTATTATCCTTTATCACTTTTTCTTTTTTAATCAGTTTATCCTTCACAGTTTCTTCTGTTCTTTGGAAACACAATTTCCTTTAACAAATGGAGATAATCAATATCTTTGTCTTATTGTTTATCTCAATTTTTACTTTTCTTTCAACTTTTCTCATGTTCAAAACACTTCACAATTTTTTTTAAACAACAGATTTTTATACAGTGTATAATACATTTGTATTGGGCACTAATGGGGAATTTATCTAAACTTTATAGATAATGGGCAATTTTATGTATTGACACTTCAAAATCCATATCTCATAGAATCTGGTTTTAAAATTAGTTGAAACAAAATTAATTGAACATAAGAAAACTGTGTGACTAAAACCATATTTTTTTGAGAGAACTGAAAAAATATTTGGGGTGGCTATGACCTTACATTTATAGGATTTGGATAAAAAGATATTTGTTCATCAGTAGACTACAAGCATTGTAAATTCTCTGAATTATTAACTTTGTTTCATCTGACCCTTTGAACTCATTTTCAATATTAGATTTTTATTTGAGTTTAGTGAAATGATGCAATGGGTTTTCACAATGTTTCTGCTTTTTTGCCCTTTGTAGAGAAACTTACATATCACATATGATGATGAAATGTATTTATCTAAGGGAGCCTTAAAGTACTTGAACTAGAAAGTTTTTTTTTAATATAAAAATTTTTTAAACTACTACTTTCAATGCATGAACAAAGAAATAGCTCTTAGTATTTTGCCCAAGTTTTTGAGATTTGCCTAGAAACCCCTGGGAGAAAAGACACTCCGTCAAACTATAAAAATTAACCTTATTTGCATGTGTTTATTAAGTCATGTAGGTGATTCCTCATCAGCTATTCTTGAAAGTTGACTAGTTTTATGCGGTTTGACCATTTTCCTTGGAATATGTCCTTCAGTTAACAAGGATTCTATTTTGAAAATGATAGTCCCTCTCTTGAAACCTCCGCATGCAGCCGATTTAATAGACTGTGTGTTTTTTTGGGGCACCGCAGAAAGTGGACAGCAGCCAACCCCGCTTGACCAACACGGGGCACTTCAGACAGGAGGCGAGGCTGCTTCATCCCCCTCCCTCCCGTTCTCACAGAGCCCTGCAAAGTCACACCTGGCTGCACTCTGATAACCTTCAAACAGTGTTCACAGTTTCCCCATCACTGAGATTGGTCTTTCCTCTTCTTTCCTCTGTTTTCTTCTTTTTATAATTTTATGTATTTATTCATTTTGGCCCCCTGGGTCTTCACAGCCGCACGCGGGCTACTCTTTAGTTGCGGGACAGGCTTCTCATTGTGGCGGCTTCTCCTGTTTTGATTTGTTGTTCTTTTCCCTTCCAGGCCTGGGACATCAGTGAGAATGTTTTTCCTTTCTACGTCTTGGGCTTGTGTTGTTGCATAAGATGAGACTCTATCACCTTGTCCTTTTCCCTTTATTTTCCCCCGCTACCCGTGTCTTATTATTTTATTTTCCACCCCTTGTTCCTTTCCCTTTTGTCTCTGGCTTACAGTTGCTTAAGGCATGCAGTGTCTATTGTTAAGTTCTGTTATACTTATTATTGGTACTTACGACTAAGCACAATGATAAAATTTACACTAAATTAACCATCTCTTATTGATTTTTTTTTCTTTTTCTTTTTAATCCCCCCCCACAAAATAGAGCTCAACTGTTTTGTATCCATGATACTCAGCTCTAATCACATCTTCCCCTAGACTTTACCGTAATGCTTTGATTTAAACACGCACGTGCACACCACCGTGGTCAGGAAACTATGGTCTGAGTCCTGTCAAATTTTTACTTCTTTTGGGCTTCCCCGTTTACCTGTTCAGTTCAGTTCAGTTCAGTCACTCAGTTGTGTCTGAGTCTTTGTGACCCCATGGACTGTACCACGCGAGGCCTCACTTTCCATCACCAACTCCCGGAGTTTACCCAAACTCACGTCCATTGAGTCGGCAATGCCATCCAACCATCTCATCCTCTGTTTTCCCCTTCTCCTCCCACCTTCAGTCTTTCTCAGCATCAGGATCTTTTCCAATGAGTCAGTTCTTCGCATCAGGTGGCCAAAGTATTGGAGTTTCAGATTCAGCATCAGTCCTTCCGATGAATATTCAGGATTGATTTCCTTTAGGATGTACTTTACTGGTTAGATCTCCTGCTGTCCAAGGGACTCTCAAGAGTCTTCTCTGACACCACAGTTCAAAAGCATCAATTCTTCAGCGCTCAGCTTTCTTTATAGTCCAACTCTCACATCCATGCATGACTACTGGGAAAACCATAGCTGTGACTAGACAGACCTTTGTTGGCAAAGTAATGTCTCTGCTTTTGAATATGCTGTCTAGGTTGTTTACCTGGGGACAGGCAAATAAAAGGAAAGGCGGGAGGATATTAATAGTGCAGTAGTTTTCAGACACTGGTCATCTTGTACAGTCCCCCACTGACGGTCAAACAGAGCACTGATGAGCTAGTCAACCTTAGTTCTGATGTAAAGGCGGAACATGACCCAGACTACTGTTAGGGGAAGATGGTACCAGAGACTCTTCCCACCTAAGACAGGGCTCTGGATGTTTTAAGTAGTTCTCAATTTTTAATGTGTGTTTAGATCACCTTGGGATCCGATTAAAATGTCGGTATTGATGGAGGAGGTCTGGAGTGGCATCTGAGAGTCGGTATTTCCATCAAGCTCTCCGGAGATGTTTCTGCTGCTGAGCTGCTGAGCCAACCTCTCCCCCCCACCACATTTATTGTGATTCTACCAACCTCAGTGCGAATATCTCTCTAGCTTGCTTGAGAGCCAGTGGCAATGTGCTCATGCTAGGGATTTAAGGATGATAATACCTGGTCATTTCTGGTAGGTACTCAAGGCTGGATGACACTTTGTACATACAGCCAAGTAATTCCAGCTAAATTTTGTCTGTGAATGTGGAATGACAACATTGTTTTTATTCCTGCATGGATTCTCAAGCCTAACACTGTGCAATCTAGACTAACTCTCTCTCCCTGGAGAAGGAAATGGCAATCCACTCTAGTATTCTTGCCCAGAGAATCCCATGGACACTCCATGGGTTTGCAAAAGAGGGGCATAACTGAGCAACTAACATTTTCACTTTCTTTTCATATATAGAGAAAAGATTTTATACCCATGCACACATATGGAATGAATTTTGTTGCAAACTAGGGACATATATATGTGTGTGTGAGTGTGTATTTTAAAACCATTTTCAAAGTACCTTCTGGGTTCTGGTACTCTCTTCCCTGGATCAACTAGATGCCAACATTTCCTCCAAACAAGGCCACGGAGTTGAGAAATTATTAACCTAACAAAAATATTTAAAGGAAAACAAATCTAGTTGTCATGGTGATCATGGGCATCAAAAGGGAGCGATTGAATAGAAGTGTTTTGCAGGAAAGCAGACTTTGCTCTGGGGGTTGTGGACGGATATAAAGCATGAGTATCTGCGTCTTAGTAAATGATAAAGAACCTGTGATCCTTAGTTATATGTGTCAGTTTGGCTAGTCTGAGGTGCCCCCTTGTTTAGTGAAACCATAGTTAGATGTTGCTTTGAAGGTGTTTTATTCATGATTAGCGTTTATAATCAGTTGACTTTAAGGAAAGGAAACGACCCTGGATTATGTGGGTGGGCCTCATTCAATCAGTCGAATGCCTTAAAAGCAAAAACTAAAGTTTCCTAGAGAAAAGGAATTCTGCCTCAGTACTACAACATAGAAATCCTGCCTGAGTTTCCAGCCTGCCGAGATGACCTCAGATTTCAGACTCGAGTCTGCAACATCAGTTCTTGCCTTGGTTTCTAGCACTCAGCTGCCCTCCAGATTTTGAACCTGCCAGCCACTGTCACCGCAAGAACTCCTTAGAAATAACTATGTACATGATCTCCTATTGGTTCTGTTTCTCTAGAGCACCCTCACGAATATAGTGCCCACCTCTCTTTAACCTAAGTCTTAGGCTTCCTCTCTCTCCATTCCCGTGGGTGATTGTCTTCCTTAGAATATGTTAACTGAAATAATAACACTTCAGTTCACTAAGGAATGTACCTTGCATCATTCTGCAAGTATGATACTTATATACTGTGCATGGATGATTCTTGGTCCCAGCACACCCCAGAGAGGAGGAAGTCCTCACAGGTATATTCAGAAACTGGAGGAATGAGGAAAGAGGCATGAGAGAAGATAAAATAATAAAAGAATGAAATAATCAAGTGTTCCAGGATATAACCAAGTGTTCAGTATCAATCATAACCTGCTGCCCGTGTGATAAGGGAAGGTGCGATCTGGTGGTAGAACAGGATGGAGGGTTGACTTGAGGCACAGCGTTGGCATGGTTGGCATCGAGAGACAGGAGACTGTAGGGATTCAGACGGTTAAAGCTCAGGCAATGGTATGAGTCAACAAAGAGAGGTAAAAATGAGATGTTACCGATAGAAAGGAAATCCAGACTTATCAGATAATCATGCCTCAGGCCATGTTCACCTAGATCTCAAGCACAAGCTGCTTGTACAGAGATGCTCCTCTGTGACTATGCAGAGAAAATATTTCCTGACAGTTGGGCCTTCCGAGAGGGAGTGTGATTTTAACATTTCAGAAGGAGGTCAGGATTCAGCAGTTTCTTCATGGTAACCCAGCACAGCATGATGTGATGGAAATTAACACCTTAAAATATACAGTGTGTGTGTGTGTGTGTGTGTGTGTGTGTGTAAAAACAGCTCCAAATGGACTTTTTAAAACCTCTGCTTCCTGCATCGTGTGACTAAGTGTGGTTAATTAAGCCAAGATCACTTTTTCCACTCCGCCCATACTTCATAAAAACCTGTTGTATTTTTTTTTCTTGATTTATTAGCTCTTTTGTATTTTTCTTTTGCAATTTGCAACAACAATAATGACTTCAAATGAAAGGACTTTCATACCAATAGGTGACCTGATGATTTACTGGTCCTTTTCACACTGTGAGAAGAGAAATCCATTACCTGCTGTGGTGGGAGGGGCAGGGAAAGGAGGGCCCCTCCCAGCGGTGTTCTGAGTTTATAGTGTTGTTGGGCTTTGGCTCCATCAGAGGTTATGGTGGGGAGGGATGGTAAATGATACTCATTTGTACATATCAGTCATATTCACCGAGAAAAATGAAAAATTGATTTGTGGGATCCGGTAAGATATAAGCATGAGACTTTAGAATGTACCCAAGTTTTATAATGTATTATATTTTGCAATTTCAAAAGTGCATGTTCCAAATGGTGAAATTCATGCCTGAATCTAGCCCACAAAATAAAGCATGTTAACCAGAAACTTTTTTACTTTGGCTTATTTTTGCCCCCCTTTTTTTTTTAATCTATTAGTGAGTCAATCAATTAGCATTTTAGGTAGTCTATTATGGGACCAAACTGGTGATGAGGCATATGGAAGAAACAAGGAACACAGACATGTTAAAACTAACAACAACAACAAAAACATTGGGATTCATTCCAACTCTTTTAGGGTCAACCCAAGGGCCTGGCTACCCACTCCAGCATTCTTGCCTGGGAAATTCCATGGACGGAGGAGCCTGGTGGGCTACAGTCCACGGAATCCCAAAGAATCAGACAGGGCTGAGTGACTAACACTTTCACTCCTCTTTCCAACTGCTCCCCCAAGGCTCCTAACTCAATAACAAGTTACTTTAAACTAGTGTTAACCAGATTTAACAAACATGCCTGCAATGCAAGAGATCTGGGTTTGATCGCTCAGGAATCAAAAAAAGGACTTGGGAAGATCCCCTCGGGAAGATCCCCTGGAGAAGGAAATGGCAACCCACTCCAGTGTTCTTGCCTGAAGAGTTCCATGGACAGAGGAGTCTGGCAGGCTATAGTCCATGGGCTCACAAAGACTTGGACATGACTGAGCTACTAACACTTTTACTCTCTAATGCCTATGAGAATAAGGAGAGATTGTAGTCTTGGGTACCTTTTAAGCTTCTCCAGACTAAATCCATTCCTCACTATGCTGTGCCATGTTACCTACCCAGAAATCAGGCTTTGAGAGACATCCAGTAGCAAAGAAAGTACCAGCGTCTTTTCCCGTTCTCCATTTTTCATGGCAAATAACCCTCTGCTCAATTCCCTGGCACCCTAGCCCATATGTGGTTACAATCCCAAGTTGTGGCAAAAGCAACTGCTGTTTTTTCTAAGAGAAAATCTCAGCTCTTAGAGTATTGATTGTTTGGGACTATAAGTTAGTCTCAATCTAATTTTCAAGAAAATTATATATCTGTAGAGGTAAAATCATATTTTTAGATATCAAAATATAATTTTTATTATCTTATAAACGCCATCTCTCCCTCCCCCTCTTCCTCTCCTCTCCTTCTCTCTCCCATACTTTTGTTCTCTCCTCCACCCCTGCTTCTGAAAGTACTAGCCGGTTAGGAACTGCTTACACAGTGAGAATATTCACTCACCCAGTTTTGACCGTCAAGCTGTAGGAAACCTCTGCTGCCAGCCCAAAACCAAGGCCAGGGAAGTCTAGGGTCTCACTGAAGCTTGCACACCTTTCATTGCATGTAGGCCAGGCTATGGCTTCAGGAAAAACAAATCATGTAATACATGATCGTGTGTGCCCCAAACCATGCAAAGCCCAGGCACGTGGTTGATGTTTAGCTTTGCGCTGGACTCTGAGGTGTACGTAGAGAATGAACTGCAAGCACAACGGTGATGGGAAACTTTAGATGCAATGGAGACCTCAGCAGTGACTTCCCAGACTTTTCTCACCAAAATGATATTTGCCATCTGTTGCCAAATAGCATGGCCCTTTGCATTTTAGACATTTTCCCCTAGAAGGGACCCTCATCTCCTAGAGTCAGCAGCTCATTGTCTCTTCAATAGCACAGAACTGGCTTTGGAGAATGATAGTTTACAAGAGAATATCACACTGACTAAGCAACAATAAATAAAGTCTTCTGCTTGGTGGTTCTGGCTGCATTGAACACGTGAAGACTAAGTAACTGGCCAAAGCTATACCAGAGGAAAAACAAGTGACCATAGTGTTTCTCCAAGCTGATGAGAAATTAATGGATCACTGCTGTAATCACTCAATCACAGGAGTTGATTGAACATTTTTAAGCTCAGTTCAGATCAGTCTCTCAGTTGTGTTTGACTCTTTGTGACCCCATGAGCTACAGCATGCCAGGCCTCCCTGTCCATCACCAAATCCCAGAGTTTGCTCAAACTCATGTCTGTGAGTCAGTGATGCCATCCAACCATCTCATCCTCTGTCGTCCCCTTCTCCTCCTGCTTTCAATCTTTCCCAGCATCAGAGTCTTTTCAAATGAGTCAGCTCTTAGCATCAGGTGGCCAAAGTATTGGAGCTTCAGCTTCAGCATCAGTCCTGCCAATGAATATAAGACTGATCTCCTTTAGAATGGACTGGTTGGATCTCCTTGCAGTCCAAGGGACTCTCAAGAGTTTTCTCCAACACCACAGTTCAAAAGCATCAATTCTTCAGCGCTCAGCCTTCACAGTCCAACTCTCACATCCGTACATGACCACAGGAAAAACCATAGCCTTGACTAGATGGACCTTTGTTGGCAAAGTAATGTCTCTGCTTTTTAATATGCTGTCTAGGTTGGTCATAACTTTCCTTCCAAGGAGTAAGCATCTTTTAATTTCATGGCTGCAGTCACCATCTGCAGTGATTTTGGAGCCCAAAAAAACAAAGTCTGCTACTGTTTCCACTGTTTCTCCATCTATTTGCCATGAAGTGATGGGACCGGATGCCATGACCTTAGTTTTCTGAATGTTGAGCTTTAAGCCAACTTTTTCACTCTTCTCTTTCACTTTCATCAAGAGGCTCTTTAATTCTTCTTCACTTTCTGCCATAAGGGTGGTGTCATCTGCATATCTGAGGTGATTGATATTTCTATTGGCAATCTTGATTCCAGCTTGTGCTTCCTCCAGCCCAGCATTTCTCATGATGTACTCTGCATATAAGTTAAATAAGCAGGGTGACAATATACAGCCTTGACATACTCCTTTTCCTATTTGGAAGCAGTCTGTTGTTCCATGTCCAGTTCTAACTGTTGCTTCCTGACCTGCATACAGGTTTCTCAAGAGGCAGATCAGGTGGTCTGGTATTCCCATCTCTTTCAGAATTTTCCACAGTTTATTGTGATCCACACAGTCCAAGGCTTTGGCATAGTCAATAAAGCAGAAATAGATGTTTTTCTGGAACTCTCTTGCTTTTTCCATGATCCAGTGGATGTTGGCAATTTGATCTCTGGTTCCTCTGCCTTTTCAAAAACCAGCTTGAACATCTGGAAGTTCATGGTTCATGTACTACTGAAGCCTGGCTTGGAGAATTTTGAGCATTACTTTGCTAGTGTGTGAGATGAGTGCAAGTGTGCAGTAGTTTGAGCTTTCTTTGGCATTGCCTTTCTTTGGGATTGGAATTAAAACTGACCTTTTCCAGTCCTGTGGTCACTGCTGAGTTTTCCAAATTTGCTGGCATATTGAGTGCAGCACTTTCACAGCACTATCTTTCAGGATTTGAAATAGCTCAATTTGAATTCCATTTGAATTTCAGTTGAACATTTTTAGATGGTACTCTTAAGGCAGTTGTCTTAAATATGAAGGGGAATTTGACTCTAGAGTCCTTATTCCAGAAATGTGTTAGGCAGTTTTCTCAGTTGCTTAATGGACCTCTCAATTCTTGGTAGCATCCACTAAGTGATGTCAGGGCTCCAATATAAACACTTAATTTTGAGTTCAGAAATGCCTTAGGCTTTCTTGATCAGGATAATCAGAGGGTCTTTGAAAGCATGAGCTCCAGTCAGGACCACTTCTTTCTTCGTTACATCTGAGTATGAACGATGAGCAAAAAATTATATAGCCTTTACTCTTCTTCAGGAGATTATCTCCTTCCATGAAGACTAGGCTAACCACCCTTTATAATGTTTCAAGAGAAAATGAAATTTCCTAAATATATAGAACATTTTTTTTTCTTTTCTATCTTGAAACAGTGTATAAATACTTGCAAAATTACCTTGGGCATTATGGAGGTGGGGTATCTTGATTTCAGAAGTTGCAAATCACAGGGTTGAAATTATGGACTATGGTGGTTAATTTGGGGGTGTTTTTCCTGATGATTTCCTATGTCAGAGGTTTAAGAAATACAAAGACCGAGGGGATAGGGACTGTTATTATAAGAGCTGGTGGTTTGTGATGGGATCCCAGACCTGGGTGTGGTTTTTCTAGAACTACCTCCAGACAGGACTAAGGTGCCAGGCTGAAACCAGCATTAGAGCTAGCACGGTAGTGTAAACAAAGCAGAATAACTCAGTGTTTGTGTTTTCAATGGCTCTTGGCTACCTTCCATCTCCTTTTCCTTCCTTTCCTTCTTAATCTACCAGATCCCTGAGTTTCTCCACCAGAAAAACCTTTGAATTCTTCCTGCCAGAGACAAAAATATGTCAGTAGCAAGGAAATGAACAAACAAAAACAACACAAAACTGGAGGAAAAAAAAGCAAACATCTCCTGTGTGATTGCCTTGTACCAATTTTAGTTACTTTACATATGTAAATGCATTCAATTTTCCTGAAAACATCAGAGGTTGGCATTTCAACTGAAACAGAGAAATTAGTTGATGAGTCCAAGTCACATAGTGGCTAAAAAGTGGGATTGGGCTTCAAATCCAAGTCTGTTTACTTAGACTGTCTGCCTTTCTACAAAGTTATACCTGTGTGTAATGGAAATGTAGTTTTGTGAATTCTACTTAGAGAACGTAGAGTTTTCATAAACCCCAGTTCATTGCTTCACTGCCCCACCTCTTTCTAAAAGAAGTAATTTTGAAGTTGCTCAGGGGACAAGATGAAAAAGATTTTGAAATGATCTTTTTTTTTTTTTAAAGTCCTAAAAATAAGCTCTTGAGGTGGTGTGGGAAGGAATGGATCAAAGTTCGTATCAATGATAAATCTCAACTGTTTCCTATACTAAGGATGATAATGATAACAATCATAAAGACTAATATTGGAATGATCACTGTATGTCAAACATCATGCTGTATTCTCTACATGCATTGTCACATTTAATCCTCACAACGGTTTTATTAAGTACCTGCCATTAATTACATAATCACTTAAGAGAGATCAGTTGATTTATCCGTGGGCAGAGAGGCACATAGATTTATCCGAATCCGTGTTTTCCCTTCAGCACTATGTGCTGGATTATGCCCTTTATATTTGAATAAAAATAATAAAGTGCTGCTTGATTTATCAGTGGCATATAACTTCAGAGAGATCTCCATGAACATGTGATCATTTCTGTTTATTTTGGCACTGCCATCAAAATCAGCAGAGGCACTCACATGCTTTGGCTCTGAAGGATTCTGGGTCTAACCTAACAAAATACATGTTAATAGAAAATCGGCAGTTGGACTTGAGTTGATTCCTCTTAGCCTGTTCTTTTGCCATTTTAGTATATTAGGTAGACTGTGTCTGCGGTTTGGGGTTTGTTTTTAGCTTTTTACTTTTTGTATACTCATGTCTCTATTTATTATTGATAAAGAGAAAACACATTGGGAGGGGAATGGGGCCATATTAGTGAGAAAGTCAGTCAGTTCACTCGCTTAGTCATGTCTGACCCTTTGCAACCCCACGGACTGCATCACACCAGGCTTCCCTGTCCATCACCAACTCCCAGAGCTTACTCAAACTCATGTCCATCAAGTTGGTGATGCTATCCAACCATCTCATTCTCTGTCATCCCCTTCTCCTCCTCCCTTCAATCTTTCCAAGCATTAGGGTCTTTTCTAATGAGCCAGCCCTTCACATCAGATGGCCAAAGTATTGGACTTTCAGCATCACTCCTTCCAATGAATATTCAGGGTTGATATCCTTTCAGTTCAGTTCAGTCGCTCAGTCATGTCTGACTCTTGTGACCTCCATGGACAGCAGCACGCATGCTTCCCTGTCCTTCACCAACTCCCAGAGCTTGCTCAAACTAATGTCCATATCAAGTCGGTGATGCCATCCGACCATCTCATCTTCTGTTGTCCCCTTCTCCTCCTGCTTTTACTCTTTCCCAGCATCAGGGTCTTTTCAAATGAGTCAGGTCTTTGCATCAGGTGGCTAAAGTACTAGAGTTTCAGCTTCAGCATCAGTCCTTCCAATGGATATTCAGGACTGATTTCCTTTAGCATGGACTGGTTGGATCTCCTTGCTGTCCTAGGGACTCTCAAGAGTCTTCTCCAACACCACAGTTCAAAAGCATCAATTCTTCAGCCCTCAGCTTTCTTTATAGTCCAACTCTCACATCCATACACGACTACTGGAAAAACCATAGCTTTGACTAGATGGACCTTTGTTGGCAAAGTAATGTCTCTGCTTTTTAATATGCTGTCTAGTTTGGTCATAGCTTTTCTTCCAAGGAGCAAGTGAGGAAATAGAGATGAATAAAGACAATGGTTGGTGCAATGTTTGTTGACAGAAGGATTTCTGCACTTATTATCTCCAGGGGTGAAATAAGAGAACATAAATCAATGCACTCAAAATATAGAATTTTAAGCTAAGAAGTGTAAGGCAGAAGAGGATGAACTGTCTTAAGATCTGCTGTTATATCTGCTTCATTGTTGTTTAGTCGGTAAATCATGTCTGACTCTTTTGCGACCCCGTGAACTGTAGCCTGCCAGACTCCTCTGTCCATGGGATTTCCAAGGCCAGATTACTGCAGTGGGCTGCCATTTCCTCCACCAAGGGGTCTTCCCGACCCAGGGATGGAACCCACCTCTCCTGCATTTTCAGGTGGATTCTTTACCACTGAGCCTCCAGGAAAGCCCGATTTGTACTGTAAATATACGCTTTTACTATATTGACATTATTTTACTTGCTTTATAGTCCCTAATATTGCTGGTCAAGTCTAAGTAACTGCCTAATGTCACATTTTTAGTAAGTGGAATATCTCAAACTCCAAGGCACGATCTTTCCAACTATAAAACTCATGATCGGTAGGCATGCGTGTGTGCTAAGTTGCTTCAGTCATGTCTGACTCTTTGTGACCCTTTGGACCATAGCCCACCAGACTCCTCTGTCCATGGGATTCTCCAGGCAAGAAAACTGGAGGGGGTTGCCATGCCCTCTTCCAGGAGATTTTCCCAACCCAGGGATCAAACTTGTGTCTCTTACGTCTCTTGCATTGGCAGGCAGTTTCTTTACCACTAATGCCACCTGGACACATGTGTATCTGTGTTGATTGATGTTGATGTATGGCAAAAAACATCACAATATTTTAAAGTAATTATCCTCCAGTTAAATAAATAAATTATATATGTACATACATATTTGTTATTCAAATGTATTCTATCCATTCCATGAAAGAGACAACTCAAATTACACAAACACACAAAAACCTCATGATCTAGTTAATATTCCCTGTTGCCCACTGTGTTTCAACAAAGATTGTAAAGTTTATTTTATATGTAACAGTCTGAATTTAAAGTGCTGCTTTGGGGATGAAATTGCCTGTTTCCAGAAAAAAAAAAAAATATGAGATGGTCCATCTATTTGGGAAATTTAAGTGCTCATTTGTTGAGGGCATGGGGTTGTTAAAAATGGCTTCCAAAGAGAATCTTCAGATCTAGGAATTTGGTTCTGATTTGGAATCTAGTGGGCTTCCCTGGTGGCTCAGATGGTGAAGAATCTGCCTGCAAAGCAGGAGACTTGGGTTTTATCCCTGGGTCAGGAAGATCCCTTGGAAAAGGAAATGGCAACCCACTCCAGTATTCCTGCCTGGAGAATTCCATGGGCAGAGGAGCCTGGTGGGCTACCCTCCGTGGCCTCACAAAGAGTCGGATGCGACTGAACGATTAACATGCACGGAAATCTAGTGCGGAGGCTGGAAAGAATGGTGGTTTAAACAGCAGAAGTTTCTTTTTCTCTTAAAAGAAGGCGGTGTGAAGGTAGGAGGTCTAGAGATCAGACTATGGTCGTCTTCAGAGGCGAGGCTCCTCTCCTTTCATCCCCCTGCTCCATTCACCTCTGTTTCTTAAAGCACGAGGCTTCCATACTTCTTTTCACCTCACACGCCAAGGTGACTACTGGAGTCCTAGCCCCTGGCCCTTTACTCTAGACCAGAAAGAGAAGGAAGCTTGAGAAGGGTGAAAGGGCAGCTGCCTATTGCCCATCCCTCCACTTCCAGGGCTTTCTCAAAAGCCTCAAACACAAATTCCAAATTACGTCTTACTGGCTACCCTTAGCAACAAGGGACTTTGCAAATACAGTCTTCTGGCTGGGCACCTTGCCACACAGATTACATTTGGGGTTCTATTACTCAGAAAGAATGGGATAATGGCTATTGGATAAGCCACTTGAAGCATTAGCCTCACCACAATTAGCTAATCAGGTACTTGCTCCCAGCGGCAGGACTTTCAATATACGTTCATTAAAATAACATCCTCCTTGCCATGTGTGGTCTGGGATCATTAACAAAGAATTGGATCAGTTGCCCACTCCAGGGAGAAGCCATGGAACAGTAGGATTTGAATTGTGTGTATTTGAAATCATGCCGTCTGAGGACTGTCACCGTGGGCTGGGAGAAGGAATGACTCACAGACGTTAGCAGAGATTAGTCATTACCCTTCTGAATCTGCAAAAACCATGTCGGGATCAAGCAGGCGAAAGACAGCTATGTGGAGCTGCCTTCCCCATTGGCTCCAAACCAGAGAGAGACTCCCCACCCAGGCATCCTTCGAGCTTGTTTCTAAGTGTTGCATTTTAAAATATTTATTTTATAATGGGCAAGTTGTCATGTAATCAAGGGACTCGAAGGAACCCAGAGTCATTTTTTAGTGCAGGCAGGACCACGTCCATAACGCTTCCCCAGGTAGCTTTTCAAGGTAGGTGTTCAGTCAGTTGCCCTCCAAACTCCAAGAATTCGGACTTATTAAACGATTTAAGAGTTTTATCCATCCACCCTGGAGTTGGTTTTAACAGGCCCAGAGACTTCTGTCTTTCTGGTCTCCAACGCCTACTTCCTTCCACGGCTGTGACGGTCTAGCCAGAGGCAGAGGCGTGGCTTGAATCTCCATCACTGCAACTCTCCTCCAATCAGCCATGTCATGGTGGAATTTTTATTGGTCATAAATTTTTTTACTGGCTAGATTAATGTGATTGAAAGCATCACACCCAGTAAATACC
Organism: Bos mutus; assembly: GCF_027580195.1. Taxonomy (NCBI): domain Eukaryota; kingdom Metazoa; phylum Chordata; class Mammalia; order Artiodactyla; family Bovidae; genus Bos; species Bos mutus. The sequence continues at coordinate 3,861,342 of NC_091635.1, read as the reverse complement.
GTCTGCTATTTGCTTTAGCAATACCTGTGGAAAAGGGCAGCTTGGGACCCAGGCCCCGTGGAGCTGGTGAAACCATCGGCTGCGCAGAAGGCGTTGGGGGCCCGGATGACTGATGACCAGGGGTCGCTCTTGGAGGGAGGTCCGTCCGCGCAGCGAGAGGCTCCATCCGCGCATGCCGTGATCCACTTCACTGACTATCAAAGCTTTCTGCAGCGCGGCTGCTGACTTCTGACCAGAGGTTCCCTTTCAACACGAGGAAAATCTGCCTAGAGAGAGAAAGAGAGAAAGCACATTAGGGGGAAATAAATGGCAGCCGTGTTTCTGGCGGTCTCGGTTTTATTGCCCGAGAAGCCTCGGCTCGAGCCCGCCCCGTGGTGTCGCCCCGCGGATGCGTATGGTGGCATTTTATGGAGCATGGTTTACATCAGCGTGGAGTATTGTACCAACAACAAAGGGGACATTCAATCAAACCCTGTCTGATGGCCAGTGCTCCCACACAAAACCCCTCTCGCCGGCCAGAGAAATGAGTGTTTCTCTATCACTCAGTCGTGTCCCACTCTTTGTGACCCCATGGACTGCAACACGCCAGGCTTCCTTGTCTTTCGCTATCTCCCGGAGTTTACTCAGAGAAATGAGTGGGGTGTTTGTAAAAGCAATACCCTCGGAGATCTGTTTCACTGAAAGCCACTCTTTGCGAAAGGTCTTGAAAGGAGGTGTGGGCCCCAGGAGCCCGTTGGCCCCAGGAGCCCATGGTCCGCATCTGCTCTCTCCCCTCTGACCCTTGGTTGTTTGACTATGTGGTCATGACCCTGTACCGAGTGGGGTAGATGGTCTGTAAAGATGTTGGTGCCGCTTCCCCCTCAGGCCTCCCAGCAGTGCCTGAAGCCCTCTTGCTCCTTCCTTCCTGGAAGAAAAGCCAGAATTTCGCTTCCAAAAAAAAAAAAAAACTAGAAAAGAGAAACACAAACAGCAAATGTGCCAGATTGCTAAGGGGATCAAGGATCGAAATACAGCCTCAAAAGTCACATGGGCATAGAGAAAACCCCAACTTTTGCCTAAACCCAACCTGGAATATTTGTCTGCCTGGCTTCCTTTTGTCTCAGGCCAGTTTTTAACTATTAGGTGACTTAGAGTCCTCGTGCTGGCAGAGGCTGGGTTCGGTGGTAGCTGGAGGGGTTCTCTTTTTAGACTTAGTTCTTCCGGTAGGTGGTGTTGGCATGGACGTTGGGTCCCTCTGGTGCCAAGTCCCAAGAGCCAGATGACTTTCCTGGGCTGGATTCCTGTGTATCAGAGTCTGGGTGTTCGACTCAGGAAGAGGAAGAGAACTTGATGTGGAAAAAGTGGGGAGGAAGTGAAAGGAGTTAATATGTTAAAGGGAAAGAAAAAGAAGTCACGAAAGACGTAAGGATAAGAAAGGAAATTGACCTACAGAATAAGAAGAGTAAAGAGTGAGAAAACGCCGAGGTGGAAAAGACGGAATAAGTTGCTGGGAAACATGTTTGACAATCAAAGCCATCTCTGACTTGAAATCATGAAGCTGATTTCCCTGTGAAACGGTTCTCAGATGTGCGGCTCACATTTTCCCTCATGCCCTGTCCGTCCACCGTCTCGACCACACCTCCCCTAGCCCCAGAGATGCTGTGGGCACGCAGCTTGGGCTTGTAAACAGGAAGTGCCCTCCAACCGTAATGTGAGTTTCCAGTGTATTGATAGAGAGGGAAAAAGGCCTTGATGAATCACAGAAACAGCTCTTTACATGAAACACCATCCAGCTCCCGACCAGCCAGTGGCTCTAATCTCAGCCGAATGTGCAGTGTTTATTTTTCCAAGAAGGGGGCCTTCTGTGACTCACGGTACTCAGATGCTACTTACTAATGGACCCTTGTACAAGTCAAGAATGTGACACAGGGCAAGACACGCAGCTTAATAATCACAAACAACAGCACAGCTAATGGGGGGCGAAGCTTTGGTGACGTGTGTCATACCAAAGAGCCGACTCCTCCTGTTCCCGGAGGCCACAGATGAAGGGTCTCTGGATCATGTAATGATGATAAAATGTTGCCATCTGTTGGCATCCTGTGTAAGCAGCCTCCAACATACAGAACAGAGATGTTTTTCCAGGCTGCCTCTCACATTTCTCCAAGGAGAGGTTGTGCAAAAAGCCTTGGGAAAGAGCAGAACACGGCAGTCTGACCTTATGGGGCGAGAAACATAATGACTTTCTAAAAGTTCAAACTGCAAGAGAGCAGACTGCAGCATGCTGGTCTAATCATCTCTTATCTCCAGGTGTGGTGGTAGCTAAACCCATGAAAGGTTGCTGACCCCCGCTGCATGGCTTGTAGGGCTTTGTTTCAGATACGTGGTTGAATGATCTTAGGGGACATGCATTCCACTTCACAGAGAGTTCAGAGAGTTTTTCATCCACGAGAATCTTTATTTATTGCTGGACAGTTAACAGCAAGGATGTTGATCTGTAAAAATCACACATTTTATGGGTGAAATGGTAAATTACAGTAAAATATCCTTCGCTTTACTACTTTTCCGTAAATGCTGAATAAACCTGACAAAATCATATCTGTTTGTTTTTCTGAACTTGAAAAGTATAGAAGAAAATTGTCTTATTGCAGAGACAAAGTGGAAACTGCAGACCAGTGTAATAATCATGAGATGCTTCGGAAGTCTAGAGAGGTGTTTAAACCAGACCCAATAACCTGGGACTTGGTTGTGTCTATTTGGAGACATAAATGTAGTGAATTAAAACAGATCTCTCCATAAAGCCAGGCTCCTTGAAAGGCAGCAAATTCAGAAGGTGAGGAATAATAAATACAACTTTCAGTACAAAGGCATGTCAATATTTGTCTGGGTGTTGGCTGAAGCAAACAAACAAACAAAAACTCCTCTGACAAAAACCACAGCAGAAATCCTAAGAATTTCACAGATTTGAAGTCAAAATTTACACTATTTTCATATTTCAGAAATCCCCAAACCAGAACATTTACAGAAGAGCTGCTATGAGAGCCAGTGTCCACAGGTATGGCAGCACTGTAGTGTGTCCCAGAAGTGAGCCAGAATGTTCTAGAATAATTTTCCTATATATTGGCCCATGGGAAAGTCCAACTGAGAGAGACAGAGAGTAATCTACATCCCACCAAAGAATTCTCAATATCCCACTGTGAAATGCAAAGAAATGAAAATAAAACTCCATGATCCATGTAAAAGTATGGCTCAGAATTTAACGGAATCAGTGGTGCATATTTCTCAGATTCAAGAATCAGAAGTTCAAAGATGTAACTGAAAATCTAAAATTAGGCACATTGTCATGAATAAGGAACACCAAAGACAAATGTAAGGCTTCATTCCAATCAGAGTGAAAAGAAGGCTGTCCAAGCATGAACAACGATTAAAAGTCACATAAGACATAGTCAGAGTTCCAAAGTGCTGATCCACTTCATGTCTCCAGATTTCATCTGCCTCAAATAGAAGGGACACTTTAAATGAAAACTTAGGTTACTTTCCCGGCGAAGGCGATGACACCCCACTCCAGTACTCTTGCCTGGACAATCCCATGGACTGAGGAGCCTGGTGGGCTGCAGTCCATGGGGTCACTAAGAGGTGGACACGGTTGAGCGACTTCACTTTCACTTTTCACTTTCCTGCATTGGAGAAGGAAATGGCAACCCACTCCAGGATTCTTGCCTGGAGAATCCCAGGGACGGGGGAACCTGGTGGGCTGTCGTCTATGGGGTCGCACAGAATCGGACACGACTGAAGCGACTTAGCAGAAGCAGCAGCAGGTTACTTTCCTGCTATTTAAAGGAGAGTTAAAGTCCAACATGACTTAAAAGAGAAGCGGACACGACTGAGCGACTGAGCACACAGTGCGTGACATGTATAATGATGTGTATATGCATCCTTTCCTTCCCTTATTGATTCAGTGAGGAGTTGAAAACTGGAAAAGTGAAGGAGTATCAACAGCTGATGGAAATAAATGTTAAAACACCTTTCTAGAATTAGGATACATTGATGGCACTGCACTAGGCCAAAACCTCCATCACACTACACTCTTTTCTTCAGTGATATGCAATTTGTTATGCTATAGAAAACTTTTAAAGATTTGTCTACAACGTTAAGGTCTGTAGGCTATAGATCAGAGCCTTCCCATCACTGCCAGAAAAAACGTGACAGCTTTACATATGTGGACTCCATTGTAGCTCACGTAACACTGTGCATGAAGCCTGCCTTCGCTTATGTATTGAACACTATCTTATTTATTCCCACTTCTTCAATACTCAGCGTGTTCTAACAGCCTCTATACAGACATCATTGTAAATGCAGTTGATTTTGGTGAAAAGATAGCCTGAGAGAGGCTACAGTATCGCAAACAGCACCGTCTCATTTGACGCTTGAGTTCTGATCCAGATTCTAACTTGATTCTTCCCTCAGGGTTCCCCTTTCCCGTCAAATAATTGTCCCCAGTCTTCCCTGCCCTCTTCTGAAATGAGAAAGTCAAATGTGGATTTTACAGGCTTGTATAAAGTCTAGATCATTTAACTTGAGTTGTTTTTTGTATGTGTGTATTTTTCTTTGGAACTTTTTATTTTGTATTGGGGTATAGCCGATTAATAATATCGTGGTAGTTTTAGGTGAATAGTGAAGGAGCTCAGCCATACGTGTAGATGTATCCATTCTTCCCCAACATTTAGCAGAGTTCCACGTGCTATGGTCCTTGTTGGTTATCCATTTTAAATATAGTAGTGTGTACACGTCTCTCCCACACTCCCTAACTATCCCTTCCTCCTGGCAACCCTAAGTTCGTTTTCTAAGTCTGTGAGTCTCTTTTTGTTCTGTAAGTTCATTTGCATCGTTTGTTTTTAGACTCCACATATACGGGATGTCGTATGATATTTCTCCTCTGTCTGACTTACTCAGTATGACACTCTCTAGATCCACCCATGTTCCTGCAAATGGCATTATTTCATCCTTTTTAATGGCTGGGTAACAGTCCACTGTACGTATGCCCCACAGCTTCTCCGTCTCTCCCTCTGGTGATGGACATTTAGATTGCTTCCATGTCTTGGCTACTGTAAACAGTGCTGCAGTGAACACTGGGTTGCATGTTTCTTTTCAGATCATGTTTTTCTCTGGATATATGCCCATAACTTAGGTGTTTTGAGCATGGCACTGGCCAGTATATAATTTTGATTCCTGAGTGGGTTGGTTCAGTGTTTTCTGCTTCACAGCTAACTGTGGTATCCCCAAACCATCCGGTTAAAAGTGGTGAGGACATCAAAGAAAACAGGAGCATTAAATGGCGTATGTGGAGTTCAGAGATGTCCTTACATATCTGACATGCTCCAGCTCTCTAATCTGAGCAGCTGAGTATTACAAAAGCCCATCTCATTATTTTATGATATTTTAAAATTCCATTAAAAAAACAACAGCAACAGGAAGTTTAGATGACATTGCCCTGGTGTATTAAAACTAAGATGTGTCACATCTGTGTTTCGATACACAGTGACTGCTCTGTAGCGCCTAAGCTTAAATCTTTTGGCAAAATTGGGAGAGTATTGGAAATTATAAGATGCAAACATTATTTGGACATTTTGGCCTGTGTTACAGCTCAGAGTTGCAAGGCTATTTGGTTTCCTTTCTGAAACGTACTCTGATTTTAGTTGAACGGGTCGCAGTGTTTTCAGAACATCATCTACACGATTCATTGTGCCTCTGATGTATTTCAATTCATCACTGGCACACCTAGGATCTTTAACATTTAGTGGGTTAAAAAAAGGAGGCCAGTGGTCTCATGTGCCAGGAGTGTTGTAATCAAGGCCTGCACTTGGTATCACCTTCCTAAATGGAGGCTGCACTCCTGATGTTTGTTCTGGTACAATTAATCACATGCTTTCCAAATGTCAACATAATTTTCACGGTCTGCTAAAAAGTAGTATTCATAATAGAAAAAAATAATAGAGTTACCATTAAAAATTGATCTGTCACTGTTCCTTTTAAAATCGTTGGTTCTGCCTGAACAAACGGTATGGAATTTTAAAAGTTTCCATCCAGTGTATCCCCACATGCTGCCTTGGAAAGCTTACCTGGCTTTCTGCATTCCGCCCAGCCTTCTCCATATGCAGTGCTATACTTGAGAAAAATATGATGAAGGAAGTGGAGCAATTTGATTCTTTCCGAAAGTGGCAGCTTGTCTATGGCCATACCATCCTGAACGTCCCCAGTCTTGTCTGAAAGCTGTAGCTCCGTGTCCAGGTGCCAAACGCATCGTAGGCTCTCCAGCAATATCTGCCGCATGTTGATACTTGAAGTCTGAGTGACTCTCAAAGAAAACCAACAGGATTTTCATGAATTCTGTGCTGTTTCTAAACTTCCTAGAAAGGAGAATTCCTGATAGACAATTGCTGCTTAGGTTCAAAAACACTTTGTAAAAGAGAGTATGGTGAGCTAACCATTTGTTTAGGCGTCTTGACTGCAAGCTTAGAGCCAGTTTTTCCTTTTATGAAAATAAATGCACCAATCCTTAGAAAATCCCCCTGGGGAAGTAGGGAGAAGAGAAAGAAAAATACTTCCTTTCTTGGTTAAAATGGAAACAGTCCAAAGGCTAAGCCATCAGTTGTCACAGTAACTTCAGGTCATTCTTATCTCATGGTCTGTGGGGTTTTCCTTTAGCAAGAAACCCATAACCTGTGATTCTGAAGACCTTCTTGTACATGATTTTTGGATTTCTACCTTCCTAAATAATTCATATTAGCATATATGTGAGATCAAAATAATAATAGGTGTGTACAATAAGTTTTAAGTTAGAAAGTGGAAAGAATAAAATGGAAAAGAATCAAACTAAATATACAATTGACTGATTTTTTTGTGTTGATATTTCAGTTGTTAGATATTACATATGCATGAATGCTAAGTCCTGTCCGACTCTTTGTGACCCTAAGGACTATAGCCCACCAGGCTATTCTGTCTGTGGAATTCTGCGTGCAAGAATACTGAAGTGGGTTGCCATTCCCTTCGCCAGGGGACCTTCTCAACCCAGGGACTGAACTCAGTCTCCTGCAGTGCAGGCAGATTCTTTACTGTCTGAACCACCAGAGACTTTCAAAGTGAAAGGGAAAGTTGCTCAGACATGTCCGACTCTTTGTGACCCCATGTAATATACAGTCCATGGAATTCTCCAGGCCAGAATACTGGGGTGGGTAGCCTTTCCCTTCTCCAGGGGATCTTTCCAACCCAGGGATTGAACCCAGGTCTCCCACATTGCAGGTGGATTCTTTACCAGCTGAGCCATTAGGGAAGCCTGACTTTCAAAGGCCTTGTTAAATCATCTAAGACCGGGGGAATACTTATGAGTTCTAAACTATTAAAATTATGAAATCAAAATTACTAATAATGTCAAAAATTAAATAACATAAATCCTTTAGTTACAAGAGCATAGTGGAATGTTGGGTCATTTTGTCTTGTTTTATACTATTAAGATGTGGGTAATAATCTCAAAAGTCTAAGTGCCTAAGATTGAAGAAGACCCTAAAATGACCCTGATCAAAAGCACCTGGAGGAGTTGTAAACAGACACCTGGGCCCCACTCCAAGGCGACAGATTCAGACCTTCCAAGCATCAACCAGAAATCGGCGTTTTAAAAATTCCCTACAACAATTCTGATCACTAGCCGTGAGTAAATGATATAATATGGTTCAAGTTTTTTTTTTTGGCCTGGCTCTGTGCTAGGAACAAAATATATTTGCATCCCAAATATGTATAATTGTCTCCAAAATGGTGCTGACCTACAATATTTATTTCAATTACAAATTTGTGTGCTTCTCTAACTCAGAAATACAACTTATGAAAATTTATCTTATATATTTACCTGATTTTTTGCATATTTTCATTACGAAAACCCAGAAACCATCCTAGGATACATCTCCTGTGAACTGGGTGAATGAACAATTGCATCTGATATCCCCCAGAGCTGCAGGATGGGGTAAAGAAACACCCTAAGTTCCCAGGCTTGGAAAAGCATCCAGGACGAATTATGAAGTGAAGAACAGAAAGCTGCATTATATAGAATATATTGTGCACCACCGTTTGTGTAAGAAGGGGAAGGAAGAAAAACTTAGGTCTTTCTCTTCTGTATTTCTATGAATTTAAATATTTTAGACATAAGTGGAACGAGGAAGTATTTTTCCTTTTGTGACTGGCTTATTTCACTTAGCATAATGTTCTCAAGGCTCATCCATGCTGTTGCATATTGCAGAATTTCCTTCTTTTTTAAAATCAATTAATATGCCATTGCACGTATCTATCACATTTTCTTTATCCATTCATCCAACAGGGGACAGTGAGGTTCTTTTCACATCTTGGCTCTTGTGACTAGCATCTCCCTGAGGTCCTGATTTCAACTCATTTGGGAAAATATCCAGAAGTAGGACTGATGAATCATATGATAGGTCTATTTGCAATTTTTGGAGGAATTTTCCATGCTGTTTTCTGTAGTGCCACACCATTTTGCATTCCCACCAACAGGATTTAAGTATTCCAACTTCTTCACGTCAGTACGTGTTGTCTTTTATTTATTTATTTTTTGATAATAGCCATCCTAACACCTGTGAAGAGATAGGGACAGGAGAGGAGAAAATGAAGAGCTGCTAATCAATGGTAGAAAATTTTAATTATGCAAGATGAGTAAGCTCTAGAGATCTACATGTAAAATCTATTAAGAGGATAGATTTTAAATTAAATGTTCTGATGATAATAAAATAAAAATTAAAAATATCTTTTATTTGTTTCTACTTGTCCAAAAAGGAGTAGAAAGATACATAAGAAAATAATAAATATGGGTTACCTATGGGATAGAAAAGCTGAATAATACAGAGCTAGTGAATGTGAGTGAGGCTGTACTGCGACTTTTTTATGTACTTTTACAAAATTTCAAGCCATATCAACTGTATCTATAACATAGTGTTTAAATACTCAAAAATGCAAAATAATTTGCATGTTTTATCTCACTCATAGAAATAGTTTCATCATTTCTGGATAATAACAATTTGTAGCCCAGTTTTTCTCTAGACAGTACATCCATTCAACAAAAGGAAGTAATGCTTTAGGAGATTCTTCAAAAAAGACATAAAATAAGGCTTCCCTGGTGGCTCAGTGGTAGAGAATCCACCTGCCAATGCAGGAGACATGGGTTTGATCCCTGATTGGGGAAGATCCCACGTGCCGAGGAGCAGCTAAGCTCGGAAGCCACAGCTGCTGAAACCCACACGCCCCAAAGCCCATGCTCCTCAACAAGAGAAGTCACCGCGATGAGAAGCCTGTGCAGCAGCAAAGACCGAGCACAGCCAAAAATTTAAAAATATATATATATGAAAAAGATATCAAGTAAACCCAGAAGTTTAGGAGAACAGTGTCAAGCCAGGCGGTATAACAGTCTACCATCAATCTTGGATCTGAAAACTGAGCACTTTCGAAACTCCCAGAAATGCCTTCTTTTCTTCACTCTTTGATACTTCCTTGCCAGGAGGCCCTCACCCCAAATCCAGCAGTCCTGAGGCAGAATATGGAGATCTCTCACCAACTACAGTATGGTTTTAACATATACACAAAGAAAAGGATAAGTCCATTGAAAATTCAAAATTCTTGGGAAATTCTGGAGGTGGGTGGAATCGTTAACCAGCTTTGACACAGAGCCAGCACAGCTGGGAGGGCGCACCCAAACCACTTTCCCCGGGTCCTTGTGTCTGAGGGCTGTTGGCACCTGCGTGTATCCCTGCCTCTGTGTGAGTGTGTGTGAGTGTTTAAGTACCAGTGCCGGGTGACCCTGGAGAGCACCTGGAGCGAGACCTTCTCTTTGATGGAGTTTTGACAGAAGAGATGCAGTGCAGACTTTCACAGTGAGGTCCTTCTCAAATACGACTTCACCCTTAACTAGCATGCCAGAAAGAAAACTTCTGCGTGTTCAGCACAGGGGGATTTCCAACTATCCACTGGACCTTCCTGCCCTGCGCCGTGCCCAAGCTTGCAGGAGGAGAAGGCAAGTGTCCCCAGGCTCCCACCCACACGCTTGTTCCCAAAATACCACCTGCATGCCCAGTGGGCCAGCCCTACTGCCTGCAGGCTTTGGATTCTCTCCTCAAAAGACACCCAACTCATCGTGTAATTTTTACTCATCTCATTCCTAAGCAGATGATTCATCGGTATAGAATTAGGTAAACATAGAGGCAAAAAACTGTTGCAAATATAGTGTCATTTCAATAAGCTGGTGCTCAAACCGTTTCGGAACGGCAATTGTTACACTCCTTTTCCCACTCCCAGTTGAACCAGCTGCAGCCATTAGCTTCAAAAGTGTCTGTATCCTGGGTTTCTGGAGCAGTAGCTTGATTGTGTACAGAGGGTTCTGGGGGGTGGGTGACTTTCCCCTCTTACCACTGAGCTGGATTTCAATCCACATGGCAGAAGAAAATGATTCTGCTCAGCAGACATCTCGGCTGATGGCTCAGCAGATAAAGAATCCGCCTGCAATGCAAGAGACACAGAGGACGTGAGTTCAATCCCTGGGTCAGGAAGATCCCCGGAGGAGGAAAATGGCAACACATTCCAGTATTCCTGCCTGAAAAATTCCACGGACAGAGGAGCCTGGCAGGCTAAAGTCCATAGGGTCGCAAAGAGTCGGACGGGACTTAGCACGTTAAACATAAGCACAGCTCAGTGAAAACCTAAAGCAGTGATGTGACCTTACGGGCCTCTGAAAATCTCATTCATGCCCTCTCTGAGATCCTGTTTCCTCCTCTTTAAGTTTTTTCTTATCTAAGTTTGTGGAGTTTAGATGGTTCTTTTACAGCATTGCACATGAAAGCAATTTATGCTTAATTGTTTAACTCTTGTAAAGTATGTATTATGCCATACAGTAATTACTCAATAAAGATAATCATAACAGTAATCAGCCCTGAAGAATTTTCAAACGATGGGGACCTTTATTGAATTTAGTTCTAATTTATCTTTTCACAGAAGAAGAAACTGCCATCCAAAGAAACAGTGGCACTTGCCCAGGCCACTCATCTACTAATTGGCAAAGCGGTGGTGTCTCTATCACAGACTTCTGGTGCCCGGTCCAGGGTGCCTCGCACCATGTCACCTAACCTCTGTCCCAGAGAAACACCCTGACTTCAGGCTTTTCAAAGAAGTCTATGTATCTGCCCAGAAACTTAAGAAGAAAAAAATTTCTGTTCAATCTCTTAGTAATCTCGTTTCCTTTGAGATCTTATGTTTTATTAATTTTATTATAATAAGCAATCTTTCTTTTATGAGCACTTACTAACAAAATTTAAGCATATGTTGGTGTTACATCACCCTGTGGGTGTTTAGAAATATTTCACAAACAGAAAACACAAACCAAGAAAACAGATGCAATGCACAATAGTGCTGAAATCCTCAGCCAGGAAGGCTAAGGGCTTTCCCGTTTTGTTTTATTTTTGTTTTACCCTGTCTCTTCTGCTGCATTCTGTACCTTCTAATTACTGGCTTCTGGCACTTTAAAAATCAAGTCATATAACCCCCCTGGGTTAAGTTCCTGGAAAGAAACAAAAGCTAGAGAAAAGATTTGCCCCATTGCTGGCTGAGTCCAGGTCGTCTTCTGCTTGGATTTTAACTGGGCACATGGTAGGCATTAAGAGCGTGTTGACACGCCCTCCTTTTGTTAGCATGCTGTAAATCAGAGGGGATCCTGTCGTTCGACTCCTCAGATGTGTCCATTTGAGATGGCATTACACGCAGAAGATGGAGCTGACAATGATTTTTACCACGTTTATTTTAGAGATATTAAAAGACACACATAGGAAGTCGATCTGCTTTTATTTTTGAAAAGGGAAAGCGATTTTCAAATAACTATGGCTGATTTGCATTGTATGACAGAAACCAACACAACACGATAAAGCAATTTTCTTCCACTTAAAAAATAAGCTTGAAAAAAAAGTCACCTTTATTAAAAAATTTTTTGTTTTTTAATTTGAGTCCCAAACATATCAAAGCAGGGGGAAATGGATTCACCTGGCGAATCAGAATGTATCTGCTTAGGGGCATCTTCCCACAGTCCACTGAGATGGATAACCCAGTGTTCCTTGTCAGAATAGTCTCCATACCTTCGTCCCTTTCGATCAAAGACATAGGTTTGCAGGCGAAGATGAAAGAGTACAGTTTCTTTCTTTGACAAAGGCTCAGCCCCTTCCCATGCCACCAGACTGTTGAGGAATTGACTTTTCTCCTGGGTCTATGTCTCTGCGTGACGGTGAAGGGAAGCAGTGGGGAAACAGGGCGGGCTGCAGAGGTCTGCGGGAGCCAGGATGCTCAGGCTCCAGGATCCACCCTGTTCTTAGCTGGTTGGATTATGTTTTCTGAACAGTGTCACTCTCAGCATATACTTAGTGCATGTGTGTGTGTGTGTGTCTGTGCGCATGCTCAGTTACTGAGTCATGTCTGACTCTTTGTGACCCCCTGGACTGTAGCCCACTGGGCTCTGCTATCCATGGGATTCTCCAGGCAAGAATACTGGAGTGGGTTGCCGTGCCCTCCTCCAGGAGATCTTCCCAACTCAGGGATCGAACCCACATCTCCTGCATTGGAAGGTGGATTCTTTACTACTGAGCCACCAGGGAAGCCCCAACTGTATTCAAACAGGGTATTAATATTGGACTTCAAAACAGGACTTCTTCTAAAATAAGGATTTGACTGATAAAGAATTTGGAGACAACTACACTCTGAATTTTAAGATTTCTCCCAACTCTGAGATTCTGTGGTTCTATTTATTGTAATGGTAATTAATCTTAACACTTGCTATACACATAGATGTTTTTATTTAGATATATGATCTGAAATATATTTTATAGGCTATTGTGATGACTTAATTTCTTCAGAGATGAATTGCAGGCATACCTTGTAGTTACTGGACTTCCCAGGTGGTACTAGTGGGAAGAACCCACCAGCCGGTTCAGGACTCAGTTTCCATCCCAGGGCTGGGAAGAGTCCCTGAAAGAGGGCACGGCAAACCACTCTAGTATTCTTGGAGAACTGCATGCACAGAGGAGCCTGGTGGGCTGCAGTCCACGGGGTTACAAAGAGTAGGACACGGCTGAAGCAACGTACCACACATGCATTTATAGATACAACATTTTTGCAGACGATTGCAATGAAGTAAATATCAAAATATAGCAAGTCACATGAATATTTTGATTTCCCAGTGCATATAAGAGTGATGTTTACACTATTCCATAGTCTCTTAGGCGTATGAAGCATTATGTCTTAAAAAAAACAATGACTGTACCTTAATTTTAAAATATTTTGTTGATAAAAAGTACTAGTCATCATCAGCAAGTGGTAGCAGTAACATCAAAGATAACTGATTGCAGATCTCCGTGACAAATGTAATAATGATGGAAAAGTTTGAAATATTTTGAGAATTGTGAAACGTGACACAGATACACAAAGTGAGCAAATGCTGTTGGGAAAACGGCATGAAGAAATTCGCCTGCTGCAAGGTTGCCACTAGACTTCAATTTGTAACAAACAAAAAAATCTCTGCAAGGTGCAGTAAAGTGAAGCACACAAAAAAATGAAGTCTGCCGGTGTAGCTTCTTCTCATTGTAACTTAAAAAATCTATGTATTTAGTTTTGGATGTGCTGGGTCTGCTGCTGCGGGGCTCTTCTCCAGTCTTGGCGAGCAGAGTTACCCTCTAGTTGCAGAGCGTGGGCACATCGTTGTGGTGGTCTCTATCGTTGTGGAGCACGGACCCCCTGGCGTGTGGAGTCTTTCCTGGATCAGGGATGAAACCTGTGTCCCCTGCATTGGCAGGCGGATGTCTAACCACTGGACCATCAGGGAAGCCCTCCTTTTAACTTTTACATCTGCAGTTCATAGACGGGGCTGACAAAACCCAGAAAATGTAACGTGGTTGCCAGAACCCCATGGTGAGTTCGATTAGTGCCAGTATTAGCATCTCACTTTTCTGACCTCTGGCTGAGTTTTGATTCCACTAATTTACCTGGATGTTCGTTTGTGGTCCAGTGAGTCCGGTCTGCTGCTGCTTTCAGAGGGAGGGGTTTTGCTAACACAGAGCTCTGGGATGGGCAAGCTTGGGCAGATCTTTCAGTCCAACTCTGCCGTCTGTGCAGAAAGCGAAGCAGTGGCTCCTGGCACAGGTCCCTTCTCTCCAAAGCCCGTCATAAAGGCTTAGTGATGAGTTGATCAAAAGAGCCAAGCGATCCTGATAAGACTTGGTTTATAAATGTTGGATTTAGAAAGAGGGAAACTCAATAAAACCAGACTGGTGGTGGTTAATCACTAAGTCATGTCCGACTCTTGTGACCCCATGAAATGCAGCCCAACGGGCTCCTCTATAGATGAAATTTTCCAGGCAAGACTACTGGAGTGGGTCGCCATTTCCTCCTCCAGGGGATCTTCCTGAGTCAGGGATTGGACCTGGATCTCCTGCATTGGCAGGCGGATTATTTACCAACCAAGCCACCAGGGAAGCCCAGACTACATGGGACCAAAATATCAGCTGCATTTCGTCAAACCTCTCAAGGATTTATCAGTGAAGGGACTTGAGACTTTAGTAGCTTGGCTGATTGATTAAGCTCTTTGCATTTCCATATGTCTTCCCTAGACCCGTCAGGGTCATATTTAATCTCCTTTCGCAGACCACAGCAGCGGAATGGGGCACGCTGTTGGAGTGGGTTGGAGAGTGCCAAAGAAGCACTTACTGAGCTCTTTCCCTGACTCTTCCTTCTCATGCTGTTAGCACGTCCCCAGGGGAAGTCTCTGGTGTGCTGGCCACAAACTGTCCCCACTACTTGCCATGGTATTTCTTCCATCGTGCTTGCTTCACTCTCTGCAAAGTCCCTTCAGTGACGTCTCTTGTTACTTCACACCCTAAAATCTAGTAATGTTGCCACCCAGTCTGACCCAAAATGTATCCTCTCGTGCTTTTCTAGCTCACATCTTGTGGACAAAGTTCTCTGCTTTAGCTACCCTAAATGTTTTGTAGTCTAAAATGGAGCATGTCTATTTAACCGTCATTTAACGGTTAATATCTTACCGTATCTAACCATAACTCTCAATATCTTCCAGAGATTTTATAAAACCATGATTTTTAATTTTTACTACCACTTTATTCAGTGTTTCTCTCACCAGCTGTGAATCCATGGAGTCAAGACCAACTGTGAAATTGTCATTTCCCTTTGCCGTCTGGGCTTCCCAGATGGTGCCAGTGGTAAAGAATCTGCCTGCCAGTGCAGGAGACAAAGAGACACAGGTTGAATCCCTGGGTCGGGAACATTCCCTTGGAGAAGGAAATGGCAACCCAATCCAGTAGTCTTGCCTGGAAAATTCCTTGGACTGAGGGGCCTGCTGGACTACAGTCCATGGGGTCACAAACAGCTGGACACAACTGAACACACACATTTGACCCTAAAATTGACTTAAAGCAAGTTTAATGGACCTCGACTCTCTTCTCCTGTTTTTTTTTTTTTTTTAAGATTCCTCAATCCCTTTTGAGATTAAGCTTATTCCACTGTCCTACAGAAGCGGCCAGAGTGCACAGTGTCCCACTGTCCCTTGCTTCACAAGCTGAGGCTCCCCACTGCATATACTCTGCCCACAGTTTTACAAGGTTTCCACTATCAATTTCCATGTAACCCCATGAAGCTTTTTGTCCCCATCTGTAATAACTCCCATGTTGTTTACAGAGGCAGGGTAATCTGCAGAGTCACTCACATTTAGAGCTACTGCAAGAATGGCTGCAGAAGTCGTTCATGGCTGAGGTTCCCCAAGGAAAGAACTTGAGATACAACGCCTGTCCAGCTTCATCTTGGTGCCAACTACCCAGAGACTGTGTCTTTGAAATATCCCCGCCCAAGTAGTTAAAATAAATTAAGAGGTCTGCCTATTCCAGGAATGGTACCTAAAATGATGATTTTTTTTTCTTCACCTCCAACGATTATTTTTTCAAAAAGGTGCTTTTGAAAACCACCTTTTTGCTAACGAAATGCACAATCTGTCCAAAAACAAGCCTGTGGCTTAGCAGGTTGTTCTACTCGACTTTCCAGCTGAAAGTAAACAGGATGCTTTGCTTAATTTTCCCTATTTTTCTTCATTTACAGTCATGCCATACTGTCTCCTCCCTCATTGCCCAAGGCAAATTCAGATGGAGCCACATCCATGTGGTAATACCAAGGAAAAACCACCTCTCCTCCCTGAATTTTGAGTCTAGCACAGAAGTCCAAACAGAGAAAGAGTTAAAGAAGCATGCTTTATGGATCTTTACCTGTGAAATATTATAGAGCCAACATTGACAACAGATTCCAGGAAAGTGGTTAAGCAGAAAGCATGGGTTATAGAGAGGTTTCAATGTGAAATATCCAAAGTCCAGCTGAGGCTGAGTGCCGCTTGAACATTGGTGGTTAGTGTTCACAAGAAAGAAAAACAGCACAGTCATGAGGTGGATTTCTGTGAATTATTACAGAAATTAAGTGACTTCTGACTTGATTATGAACGTTAGCGTAGAAACATCTTTATTATGACTGATCCTCAGTTACTATATGCTTGTGGAAATGCATGTGGATAAGACACCAGTGCTTTGCTAAGGTGAAATGTATGATCATTGTCCTTTTTTTGAAAGTGTAACAAACAAATGTAACAGTAGAACCGTGGGGTCGCAAAGAGTTGGACATGACTTAGCGACTGAACAACAGAGGTATAATTCAATGCACTTCCTTAGCCACGTAATATTTTTGTTGGTTATTAAGCTTCTCATATATGGGGCTCTCCTGGTGGTTCAGTGGTAAGGAACCTGCCTGCCAGTGCAGGAGATAGATTGGGAAGATCCCCTGGAGTAGGGAATGGCTACCCACTCCAGTAGTCTTACCTGGAGAATTCCATGGACCGAAAAGCCTGGCAGGCTACAGTCCATGGGGTCACAGAGTCGAACGTGACTGAGTGGCTAACACTTAACACTTCGAAACTTTTCACATACACATAAAATTCACTACTGATAAGCAATTATAATGTACTATTTCTTAAACAGTGTAGTGAGAGAATGCGTCATTGCTGCATGGACTCTTTGTACCCTAAAAATATTCTATAGGTGTCATTTTGTCTACTCTACCTAATGTCTACCATCATTCTATAGCACAGGGAACTCTACTCAATGTTAGGAGACAGGCTGGATGGGAGGGCAGTCTGGGGGAGAATGGGTACATGTAGGTGTACGGCTGAGTCCCTTTGCTGTCCACCTGAAGCTGTCACGGCACTGGTAATCAGTTATGCTCCTATACAAAATGAAGTTTAAAAAATCAATCATGAAACAAACCAGAATAATGATGCCAATGCCTGTAAGCTGTCTCTGTTTCTCTAACTGTAATTTGTGTTGCTCTTTTATCCTGCTCTTCACTTTACTCGTACCATGTGGCTTCTTTTTTCCAGAGGCAGGGACTAAGCTGTCAGTGGAGATGTCATTTCAGAGTTTCATGTCCTGGTGTGACCCCTGTTTGAATATGACCAACATGATAGCTTTCTATCTGAACTCTACTGCTTATTTCACCTCCGATGAATGTCTACAGATTTGTCTTTAATATGTTAAAACTTACAAAAAAAAAAAGTTCTTTGTTTTTTTTTTGTATGGAGCTGCTAACAAAAACCAAAAAGATTTTCTTTTAAATCCCTGTCTTAAGCTAAGCCTCTTGTTTGTCTGTTTGGAAAAAAAAAATTATATATATATATATATATATATATATATATATATATATGTGGAACTTAATAGAGAAGTTGTGTAGATAGCTGTGCTGTGTTCAAATCCAGCTATACCCAAATGCAATTCTAAAGACACCGAACTTACACAGAGGCCCTCTTTCAGATGTCATTAAGAACATTAGTCATCAGAAATGATGGTTTCACATTTAAAGTTTTGTGTCCGGAGGATTCCTCTGCATTAAATAAGCTCTGGGTGAAAATTGAGTAAGCTAATAATTTGAATCAATTCAAATGAAAAAAAAAAAATGCAAAGTACTTTGATTATTTCAACTGGATCAAGCCGTAGGGTTAGAGGTCAAGTCCATGTCCTCACCTTTTTGCATAATGCTTCCATGTGGCTGGCTAAATCCAGAAAATGCATCTGGTTTCTCATAATGCTTTAGGCATCCAGATCTGGGCAGATTAACTTCCATTCATGAAATGTTTCATTCAGGTGTTCAAGAATAGTGCAGGAAAAATATATGAAAACTTAATATGTATTTGTGTCGAGTCATTTTACCATCCATAACCAGGACTTACTGGAAAGTTAGAAAGATAAACTATAAAATTGCTTATGTTCTTTACAGAAATATGCTATCCACATTTAGCAGCCCTGATCATGTAGTAAAATGAATGTATACCTTTCTGCTTCCTCTTCCATAAACAGATGGAAACCTCCACATCTCCTTTAGGTACATAGCAGTTTAACTTAAATATTACCCACATTTCAGTTTTAAGTATAAGTTCAGTTATAGCTGTAAGTATAAGGAGAAATTTTTCTTGTGGTCTTTTAATTGCCACCTGCAATGACCTGTTTTCTCTTGTGGTATTTCATATCACTTCCAAGTCCGGTTACCTTCTTGTGATGTATGTTTTCTGGCTGAACTTTCTTTCAACTAGGGGAGAGGTTTCACTCTTAATGTTATAATCCATCTCTGAATTCATGTCCCCAAGAAAGTGAAATTTAAAATATTTGTTGCTATTGTTATTTTTTACACCAGGGAAAAATCAAAACTCTCAGATTTGAGCAAAGGGGATCATAAAAAAAGCAAGAGAGTTCCAGAAAAACATCTACTTCTGCTTTATTGACTATGCCAAAGCCTTTGACTGTGTGGATCACAATCAACTGTGGAAAATTCTGAAAGAGATGGGAATACCAGACCACCTGATCTGCCTCTTGAGAAATTTGTATGCAGGTTAGGAAGCAACAGTTAGAACTGGACATGGAACAACAGACTGGTTCCAAATAAGAAAAGGAGTACGTCAAGGCTGTATATTGTCACCCTCTTTATTTAACTTATATGCAGAGTACATCATGAGAAACGCTGGGCTGGAAGAAACACAAACTGGAATCAAGATTGCCGGGAGAAATATCAATAACCTCAGATATGCAGATGACACCACTGTTATGGCAGAAAGTGAAGAGAAACTCAAAAGCCTATTGATGAAAGTGAGAGTGGAGAGTGAAAAAGTTGGCTTAAAGCTCAACATTCAGAAAACGAAGATCATGGCATCCGGTCCCACCACTTCATGGGAAATAGATGGGGAAACAGTGGAAACAGTGTCAGACTTTATTTTTTGGGGCTCCAAAATCACTGCAGATGGTGACGGCAGCCTTGAAATTAAAAGACGCTTACTCCTTGGAAGGAAAGTTATGACCAACCTAGATAGCATATTCAAAAGCAGAGACATTACTTTTCCAACAAAGGTTCGTCTAGTCAAGGCTATGGTTTTTCCTGTGGTCATGTATGGATGTGAGAGTTGGACTGTAAAGAAGGCTGAGCGCTGATGAATTGATGCTTTTGAACTGTGGTGTTGGAGAAGACTCTTGAGAGTCCCTTGGACTGCAAGGAGATCCAACCAGTCCATTCTGAAGGAGATCAGCCCTGGGATTTCTTTGGAAGGAATGATGCTAAAGCTGAAACTCCAGTACTTTGGCCACCTCATGCGAAGAGTTGACTCATTGGAAAAGACTCTGACGCTGGGAGGGATTGGGGGCAGGAGGAGAAGGGGACGACGGAGGATGAGATGGCTGGATGGCATCACGGACTCAATGGACGTGAGTCTGAGTGAACTCCGGGAGTTGGTGATGGACAGGGAGGCCTGGCGTGCTGCGATTCATGGGGTCGCAGAGTTGGACATGACTGAGCGACTGATCTGATCTGATCTGATTTTTATTTTAAAAAGTATTATTTATTAGTATTAGCATTAACACATATTTATTGAGCCCTTATTGTGTGGACTGAAGGAGGATGTCTACATGGTCATAAGAAAAATAGGAAATGCAAGGATTCCCTTAGAGACAGGAAACCTTGAATTTAAACCATTAAAACATGGCATTTGTATAACTGTCAGAAAATGGCTCCATGCACATGCACGTAGGCTGAGCCACCCATCACGCCCTGAGAGATCATTCCATCAGCTTGTTGATTTCACTGGTGTTGGGCTAGGTTTTTGCGGTGCTGCTTTAGAGTGTCGGTGTGCGATGTAACTGCACATTTGTCTTTAAAAGTGTCCAGGAGATGCGTGCTCTCAGGACGTTTTGCACAGAATTGCTGTCGTGAGTCCTGGCACCTCTTCTGGAGGCAGCTGTTGAATCCGAATCCAAATCATATTATTTCCCTGACTATTAATAGAATAGAGTATGAAACCTGTGTTGCACAGATTTCATGTCACTTGCTCTTCTCCAGCTCCTGGAATAGAGCTTAGCATGCAAGATGTCTTTAAAACAGTCACAGGCTCTTATTTCTTTCTCTTTTTCTTATTTTTTTCCCCTTATTTCTTTTAAAGATGGAAAAAAGGATGCTTAATTATTGAGAACTGTTAAGGCAGAAGGAAACGTAATTGGCCATGCATTTAAAAGAGACTGAAAGTGAAAGTGGTAGCCACTCAGTTGTGTCCAATTCTTTGCAACCCGTTTAGCCTGTAGCCTGCCAGGCTCCTCTCCATGGGATTCTCCAGGCAAGAATACTGGACTGGGGTGCCATGCCCTCCGCCAGGGGATCTTCCCCACCCAGGGACTGAACCCGGGTCTCTCACACTGCAGGCAGATACGTTACTGTCTGAGCCACCAGGGACGCCCTTGAAAGAGAATACCTTATTTAAAATGTAAGGTGATACAGAGACACCTGAGAAAATACGGAAGCCGGAAGTGTCACCCGTCTGGATTTAAGGATGGCTTTCGTTAGAAGTTCACACGTATCCTCTTACTTCAGATAGAAAACAACCTTTGGCCAAATAAGTCTTCATTTCTTCATAATCTCCTATTTAATTTTATTCTCTAAAAAACCACTGGGCATTATACCAACGACTAGACTTCAAAGTACTCAATCCAAAAATATGCTAGAAGCTTCATCACAGTCTTTCTCTGAATGAAACTAGATTGAAATGTGAACCATCATCTGAGAGCCAGATGGGGAAGTGTCCCATGGTAACTCATCTGTTGCCTCTAAGCCCCTGGCTGCGGGCTTTTCCCCTCACTGCATCTGACTCACTCCATCAGTCTGGGTACCACAGCTGATTTCCCAAATCCATCCACAGCGTTGGCCAGCCATCCTGTACACAGCGCTGCTGCTGTGATGCCCACTCCACCCGATGCCCTATCCCTGTCTCAGGGCAGTGAGATTTTTTAGGCTTTAGGTTCTGCATTTCTCGTGACAGTGGTGCTGGGAATGTGATACCACTGGCTTCTGCACCAGCCCAGCTCTGCAGGAAGCGCTGAATTCTCCGACACCGGCCTAATGGCAGCCAAGCCTGCACAAAGTGGATCATCTCCTTTGAAACATCCTGGTGCAGGCCGGCCGGCAGTTTTTTGTCAGTCAGTCTAATCATTTAATCACTTCTTTGTGTCTGAACCTGGGGGGGGCGGTGGGAAGTAGCAGCCAGGGAATTACAGAGGATGTGGTTATCATGAGATAAAGCCCTGAGGAGGTGAGACACACCTGTGTGATTCTGTTTTCTGCCCCAGAGAGTGACTCAGGCAGAAGAAGGGCTGTTTCCTTCACTCGATCACATTTCCACGCGGTATGTCTCCTGATAAGGCAGCTTGCTCTGCACCCTGACCGTGGTCGCAAGGAGAAGGGGCACGGAGCACAGGCAACCATAGGCTGTTAGGACTCTGCTTCCCTGGCAGGGGTTCATGGGGACAAACTGATGGCAGGGGCAGCATTGGCCAAGAATGAAGCCCTGTCTGGGTGCTCGGGGTTCACCCAGGCAGGCAGAGCCACCGCGCTTGGGCAGGCCACCCTGGGGAACGCTGAGGGGACAGGGCCCTCTCTCAGTGGCTGGGTGGGTGCGTGTGAAATCACCGCGTAACAGGAAAGACAAGAGCGTCTTTATTTCCTTTGGGTCCAAACCTGTTTTGCCTACGAGCCTTTGGTCACGAACAACTTTTCTGCCAGGTGAAATGGGGTGTTTACAGGCATGGAAAAAAAATGTAAAAAGAAGACGAAATGTTTTATTTCCCCTCTCCACACTAAACGCATTTCATTACAAGCCGACTTCTCAGGCTGTATGCCAGAAATCTCACATATGAAGGAAAACTAGTTAAAACAAAACCAATCCCACCCATTTTGATTTCAGTGTGGAAAAACTCTTTCCACGTGGGTCATTTATTAAAAAAAAAAGACGTGCAGAGCCCCGCCAGGAACCTGCTGTGGACTGCGGGCTTGGGGAGTCTCGCCCATTGCCCTCTTCCTAGAGAGAAGGCGACACTCTGTCCAGAGGTGGTCTGTATGTCCAGATGGTGGTCATCTATGGATGTGTGCTCACATGTGAAACAGGCCCGCACAAAATCACTACCCGGCCACACAGTAGAAGAGCACAGGGAAACGTGTACCCTTTCATGGAGTGCAGTGTTCCACCATCGTTTTTGAATCCTCTTATGCCTGGTTTGGCTGGAGATGGAGGTTTGAAATGCAAATAAGTTCCAGGTAGACTTTTAAAAATGAAAATGTTTTATCTGGGAGAAGCGGGAGGGTCTTACAAGATGATTTCTGAGAAAGTATCGGGACACATGTTAATCCAAGGAATGTTGAGGGGACAGAACCTTCAGGGTGGGAGAAACATAAATCGGTCTTCTAGTGAAAGCATGATCTTTCCGTCTCAGTGGCAAGTATGTGAGTGATGCCATTTCCTCATGTCACCTCCAGGAACTGGTATTTTCAGATCTTTTATTTGTTTTTTGCCAATCTGATAAGTGTAAGATGGTATCCTGCTATTTTGCATTTTTTCTAAGTGTTAGAGTGTATGAGCATTTCTCATATGCTAATTGGGGATTCAGATTTCCTCGTTTGTGAATATTACAATATTACACTATTTTGTGAATGTGATATTTTGACCGTTTCAATTGAGTTTTTAGACTCAACTTTTAAAATATGTACATGTAAATTGTCGCAGTAAGCTTCATTCAGTGGCTCATCCTCACTAATTTGTAAGGCTAATAAACATCATTATAAACATGGAAATATCGCACGCTTCCAAAACTGCTCCTTTAATACGTTTGTTCAACTCTTTGTAAATTCTTTTGTTTGCAAACTCCTCATAGTGTGCAGCTTCCCAAGTGGCGCTAGTGGTAAAGAGTCCTCCTGCCAGTACAGGAGACATAAGAGACCTGGGTTTGATCCCTGGGTCGGGAAGATCCCCTGGAGGAGGTCATGGCAACCCACCCTGGCCTGGAGAACCGTTAAAATCTACTACTGTTGGGATTTTGTGTGCTTCTTTGTATTTCTGAGTGAACTCTGGGAGTCGGTGATGGACAGGGAGGCCTGGCGTGCTGTGATTCATGGGGTCGCAAAGATTCGGACACAACTGAGCGACTGATCTGATCTGATCTGATCTTGTATTTCTGATTGTTTTTTCTTAGGAAATGTGTCGGTCTGCGTTCTGGCGCCGTTGTTCACACTTACCGGATGTTTGCTGTGGATTGACATTTTTCGCGTCCCCTTTGTGTCCTTCCGTAATTCTTTTCCTCTGAACCAGCCTTGTTTATGTGGAGATTAGAATCTCGGTTTCTTTTGATCAGTGGTCTGCTTATTCTTCCTTGCTCCACGTTCTCATTTCCAACCCCCTCCCGCCTGCCCTTCACCATCCCGCTCTGTCCCTCTGTGCTTTGCTGCTGCTTTTACACGGCGTGGAGTTGCAGTCTGCACAGAGCTCCGCAGTACAGAGTTATGGTCTGATCTGGGAGGAGGTGCTTTTCTATCTTCTTTTTGGCCTTTACATTTTTATGCAGTCTATATTTCCTGATAGTCTAAGCGTAGGCCATAATTCATGTTACAGTTTCTATAGTCACTGCTGTTGTTTCGTTTCTTTTCCTTCATTTCCCATATTGTGTTGTTTTCAAGCTCCGTTTGTTGTGTGTGCTCCTTCTGGTATTTGAAGGTTTCACTTGATGTTTTTTATTCTTGTAGTTTCTTTGCAATCAAAACTTGCATATTCCTTTCAACTCTGTCTTCCAGAGAGTATGTTGACTGAGCAAATAAACAATTGTTTTCTCTTTTGTCGCCTTCTCTGCTTTCCCATCCTTTGCCTTATTACCAGAATTTAATTGATTAAGTTATTTTTATAGTTTCTTTAGTGCTTACATTTATACTTCTAAATATAAATTTACAATATTATTTGTGTTATATACTTTGAATTGTATCTTTTAAATTCCAAGTATAAAAGATCAGTATATTATAGTATCTAATAACTTCTATCCCTGTTCCTCTTCCAAATTTTGATTTTATTTGACATGTTATTTGCCTTGATCATGTATATAAATCTATATACTATATTATTATGTCATATGTTATACTATTATGCACTCTCTATATTATCATATGCCATATGTTATAATACTGCATATTTATAGATCACTTGATAGATATACATATATATATATGTATAGCACTTATAGGATACATATAAGGAAATCATTCTCTGTTATCATTAACAATGGTCATAATAACTGTAGCAAAAAGCTGCGGTTATGAGAGCTAGCATAAGTCTTCCAATAGGGCTGGTGTGTTAGAGACTTGTATTAATGGTACCAGAGTGAGTCAGCCTGAATTTGAGGTATAGGTTCAGGGCAAACTGAACACATCTCTTGCTGATATCCAAAGGAAGTCAATTCCAACTCAGCTGTAGCCGATTCTTGTTCATACCACTATAAGTTAAAATAAATTTTGCATAGTCTGCTCCTATGATGGTTGACTAATGTCATCTCTTAGCTTTTGCTCTCTTTCAGTTTAAATAAAGACGACTGCTTTTTAAAAGCCTTTTGAAAACTTTCACTTCATTGACTTATTCGTGGCCATCGGGGTCTTTTGGCTGCGCAGGCTTTCCTCTAGTTACAGCGAGCAGCAGCTACTTCCTGACCGTGGTGCACGGGCTTTCCCGTGGAGCGGCCTCAGCTGTGCAGCACAGGCCAGCAGGAGCTGGGGCACGCAGGCTTAGTTGTCTGAGGCGTGTGGGATCTTCCCTGACCAGGGGTTGAACCCGTTTCTCTGCAATGGCAGGTGGATTCCTATCCGCTGTGCCACCAGGGGAGTCCAAGACAACTGCTTTTAACTTGACATGAAGAACTCATACATGTAGATGGTCTAAGCTACTAGCTAGGAAACATATTCTTCTTATGTGTTAGTAAAGCTTTCAGGCTTGAACATGTGATGCTCAGTATTCCCCAGCTATTTGTTGCTAATTTGTAACTGTTAACAACAATAATCTTTCAGCTTGTTTTGGAATTTTAAGCTATTACTATTTTTTTTTTTTTATTCTTGGAAGGACTGAAAGCATTGTATTCTTTCTGCGAGAAAATTTTATTTTGGATTTGTCCAACTTCTGACCTAAATTTCCAGAGAAATGATGTGTTCAGTCCTTTGAGGAAGTGCAAAACTAAGAAAGCCTCCCAGAAACAATGCACCATGTATCTTGCTTGTCAATTTATACTTGAATAGAAATGTAACATACTTGTAGTATTCTCACTGACAAGGTTACTCCCTACCCCCTTTTTCAGAGTAGACTCTGATGTTAGATTTTTTTAAGCTGATTGTTAAGAAAAAAATCCATCCACTGTCTCTAAATTCTTTAACACTGAAGATTTCCCACATCCCTGGAGAACTGATTGGCTTGGATGAAGGAAACGAAAAACTGATACCTGAAAAATTTGAGAGAGTGACCAAGAAATTGCTATTGTCTCACATAGGATGAGAAATTAGGTGCATACCCTATAACTAAATATTTCTTCGACCCCCACACTTGGCTGTTTTTAAAAGCCAGTCAAAATCAGGAAACATATGGGAAAAGGAAGAAAAGTCTAGACCAATTTGGAATGTTGGTTTCTTGAAGGGAATGCCTAGAACATCTCCTTCAAGACAAAACAAAATCAAACCAAATTGCCATTTCCCCAATAACCATCTGAAGGAGCTGTTAGTGCTGCTAAAAGTGAGGTGCAAAAGACAGACGAGACAGTTCTTCTTACTACAGCTTTAAGACCCAAGGACCCTGGGAGGGGGAACGTACCAAAGAAACTCAACCTCATATTCCTCACTATTGTGTGATGTGAGTATCCTTCTAGATTAAACGTGCTAGCTGGATACCACAAGATGACCTGATCTACAAAATAACTCATCTCACACACTAATAAAGTAATGCTCAAAATTCTCCAAGCCAGGCTTCAGCAATACATGAACCGTGAACTTCCAGATGTTCAAGCTGGTTTTAGAAAAGACAGAGGAACCAGAGACCAAATTACCAACATCTTCTGGATCATGGAAAAAGTGAGAGTTCCAGAAAAACATCTATTTCTGCTTTATTGACTATGCCAAAGCCTTGGACTGTGTGGATCACAATAAACTGTGGAAAATCTGAAAGAGATGGGAATACCAGACCACCTGACCTGCCTCTTGAGAAACCTGTAGACAGGTCAGGAAGCAACAGTTAGAACTGGACGTGGAACAACAGACTGGTTCCAAATAGAAAAAGGAGTACGTCAAGGCTGTATATTGTCACCCTGATATTTAACTTATATGCAGAGTACATCATGAGAAATGCTGGGCTGGAGGAACACAAGCTGGAATCAAGATTGCCGGGAGAAATATCAATAACCTCAGATATGCAGATGACACCACCCTTATGGCAGAAAGTGAAGAAGAACTACAGAGCCTCTTGATGAAAGTGAAAGAGGAGAATGAAAAAGTTGGCTTAAAGCTCAACATTCAGAAAACCAAGATCATGGCATCCGGTCCCATCACTTCATGGCAAATAGATGGGGAAACAGTGGAAATAGTGGCTGACTTTATTTTGGGGGGCTCCAAAATCACTGCAGATGGTGATTGCAGCCATGAAATTAAAAGATGCTTACTCCTTGGAAAGACTAACCTAAACAGCATATTAAAAAGCAGAGATATTACTTTGCCAACAAAGGTCCATATACTCAAGGCTATGGTTTTTCCAGTAGTCATGTATGGATGTGAGAGTTGGACCATAAAGAAAGCTGAGCACCAAAGAATTGATGCTTTTGAACTGTGGTGTTGGAGAAGACTCTTGAGAATCCCTTGGACTGCAAGGAGATCCAACCAGTCCATCTTACAGAAGATAAGTCCTGGGTGTTCATTGGAAGGACTGATGTTGAAGCTGAAACTCCAATACTTTAGCTACCTGATGCAAAGAGCTAACTCATTTGAAAAGACCCTGATGCTGGGAAAGATTGAGGGCAGGAGAAGGGGACAACAGAGGATGAGACGGTTGGATGTCATCACCAACTCAATGGACATGAGTTTGGGTAAACTCCAGGAGTTGGTGATGGACAGGGAGGTCTGGCATGCTGCAGTTCACGGGGTCGTAAGGAGTCGGACACGACTGAGCGACTGAACTAAACTGAACTGAACATACGTAACACAAGCAGCCCACTTTCATGAAGCACATGACATACTAACACATAAAGAAAGTCCGTATGTCCAGTTGAAAGATAACAAAATTAGTACCCACTAGCCATCATGTAGCTTAATGAGTAGAACATAACCAAAGCCCCTGTATGACCTTTCTAGGTAGTATTTCCTTCTGTGGTCCTGGTCCCTGCAACCTGGGAATATGTTACCTTACAGAGCAGAAGGGACTCAGCCTGTGTGATTGACTTAAGGACCATGACGTGGGGAGATGATCCTGGATTATGCAGGTGGGCTCAGTGTAATCACTGGGGTCCTTTTCAGGGGGATCCAGGGAGATGAGGGATCATAGATAAGATGGGATGGTGGATGGGGTCCTTTTCAGGGGGATCCAGGGAAATGAAGGATCATAGAAAAGATGGGGTGGTGGACAGTAGTTTAGAATGATGCTCCATGAGCTGAGGAATGCAGGCAGCCTCCAGAAGCTAAAGGAGGAAAGGACATGGACCCCTCCCCCACCACTGAGTACCCCAGGAGGAGTGCAGCCCTATTCTCATCTTGGTTTTATACTTCGGACTACAGGAATTGTAAGAGAACAAAGCTGTCTTGTTTTAAGTCATTCATTGTTGTTCAGTCGCTAAGTTGTGCCCGACTCCTTGTGACCCCAAGAACTGCAGCGGGCCAGGCTCGTCGGTCAGCCACTATATCCCAGAGTTTGGAAACATTCACCTTCATTGAGTGGGTGAGGCTATCTTACCATCTCAATCCTCTGCCACTCCCTTCTATTCCTGCCCTCAGTCTTTCACAGCATCAGAGACTTTTTTTGCATCAGGTGTCCAAAGTACTGGAGCTTCAGCCTTAGCATCAGTCCTTCTGATGGATATTCAGAGTTGATTTCCTTTAGGATGGACTGGTTGAATCTCCTTACAGTCCTAGGGACTCTCAAGAGTCTTCTCCAACACCACAGTTCAAAAGCATCAGTTCTTTGGTGCTCAGTCTTCTTTATCATCTCACGTCCATGCATAACTACTGGGAAAAAACAGCTCTGACTATACATAACTTTGTTGGAAAAGTTATATCCCTGCTTTTTAATACACTGTCTAGGTTAGTCGTAGCTTTCCTTCCAAGGAGCAATTCATTAGGTTTGTGGTAATTTGTTACAGCCGCTGTAAGAAGCTAATACACCCACCTCCCCTGGAAGTAACCACTGTCCTGAGTTTTGTGATAATCACTTCCTCACTCACTTATTTGTTTGATTTTAAAGTTGTACCATCCATGCATTTATCTTTAAATGATGATGCTGGGAAAGATTGAAGGCGGGAGGAGAAGGGGACGGCAGAGGATGAGATGGCTGGATGGCATCACCGACTCAATGGACATGGGTTTGGGTAAACTCCAGGAGTTGGTGATGGACAGGGAGGCCTGGCATGCGGTGGTTCACAGGGTCGCAAAGAGTTAGACATGACTGAGTGACTGAACCGAACTGAACTGATCAAGTTTGTAAGCCCAAGCAGCAATCACACTCCTAGCTGAGTAAGGACAGGGTGATATTATTATACATTAACTGAGAAATTCACAGAGAAAATAAACTGAACAGTAGCTCTGGTTTCAGTTCCCTGAGAATTTACAAAATCTCCTTCTGGGCAAATCAATGGGCAAGTTCACGAGCAAGACTTGAGTAACCTAAGACGTGCCAAGCCTTTGCACCTGGCGTGGTTGCATTGTGAGCCTGGCACTGTCTGGCAGAAATCCGTTCACCAGGCTAGCACGTTCTAGAGACCAGGTTCATGAAGGCTTAGCTCCAGTTCTCAAACCCAAAGCAAAGCAGAATATATACATAGGGATCACTGAAGAATCACGGTGGAACCAGATAGCCGCGAGTCGCGGGGAGGGCGGGAATTGCATCAGGGCATGATGACGATGAGCCAGTAGTGTCTGTGCCGGGCATTCTGAGCATTCTGTCCTCAGATTTAAGGAAGGTTCGGAGGCAGCAGGCACACTGGTCCTGGGTCCCGCTGCTTCTTCTGAAACGTATAGAGCTCTAGCGTTTACACATCTCGCACTTCATTTTTCTTCCCTCTTGTAGTAGATGCACTATGTCCCACATCCCATGTTTCTTTTTGTTTGTTTGTTTATGGTCTCATTTTGGTGAAATCCATCCTTTTGTATCTTCTTGGGGAAAGATGAATGGCAAGTAGCATTTGGAAACTGCATTTCAGAAAACATCTTGGTTGGATGTAGGATTCTTTGGGCTCTCATTTTCTGTGCGGAATTTAATGCCATGTTGTCTTGTTGAGTTAGTGTTAAAGTACAAATTCATGCTCCCTCTGAATCCACCGTCCTTGGCTTGCCCTTTCCCAACCAGCACTCTGTTCTAAAATTTCAGCCTTATGGTCCATGCATGACTACTGGAAAAATCGCTTTGACTATATGGATGTTTGTTGGCAAAGTGATATTTCTGCTTTTTAATATACCGTCTAGGTTGGTCATAGCTTTTCTTCCGAGGAGCGAGCGTCTTTCAATTTCATGGCTGTAGTCACCGTCTGCAGTGATTTTGGAGCCCAAGAAAATAAAACCTGTCACTGCTATGAAAAGTTGTGGTGACTAAAACGCTGATCAGAATAACCCTGATGGGACACTGTGGGTGTCAGTATCGAAGGAGCCACGTGAGCCATCAGTTTGGGATTGTTTGTTGTCCAGACCCCGAGAGAGTACTGGTCAGATCCCCTGGAGAACTTCCTCTCAATTTCCTGCCTGAGGGTTAAAAGTCAGGCTGGCAGCATCTTTGGAGATGAATGGGAAAGAACCCTGGAATGAAGGGTGCCTCCTTTCGAGATTCAGAAATGCAAGTTGCATGACTCCCATGTTTTCGTTCCTTACGGCATCTACATCCTCATGCTTGCCTGCCTTCCCCAGGCCACAAACCCTCTTTCCTGCTGTGTGTGCATGATCAGTTGTTGAGTTGTGTCTGACTCTTTCCAACCCCATGGACTGTAGCCCTCCAGGCTCATGATACTGGAGTAGGTTACCATTTACTTCTCTAGGTTGATAACTCTTAATAAAGCTAACTGTTACATTACTAGGTGAAAATATTTGGGGGGGGGGGCATTGGAGGAGGCTCATTAAAAACTCATGAAATCAAAACAGCATTACTCCTCCTTCCTTTCTTGCTTATTCCTTCCAGGAATAGTAGGCCTTTTTCATCAATTCTACAGATTGAAATCTAAGTGTAAGCAATAACCATACATGAACAACACAAATAAGGAATCAGTTCAGTTCAGTTGCTCAGTCGTGTCCAACTCTTTGAGACCCCATGGACTGCAGCATGCCAGGCTTCCTTGTCCATCACCAACTCCTGGAACTTGCTCAGACTCATGGTTCATCAAGTCAGTGATGCCATCCAACCATCTCATCCTCTGTTGTCCCCTTCTCCTCCCACCTTCAATCTTTCCCAGTATCAGGGTCTTTTCCAATGAGTCAGTTCTTCACATCAGATGGCCAAAGTATTAGAGCTTCAGCTTCAGCATCAGTCCTTCCAATGATTATTCAGGATTGATTTCCTTTAGAATTGACAGGTTTGATCTCCTTGCAGTCCAAGGGACTCTCAAGAGTCTTCTCCAGCCTCACAGTTCAAAAGCATCCAGGAATGGTCTGCCACATTGCTGGCTGATTCTTTACCAGCTGAGCCACCAGGCCACACACCTCCAAGTAAGCAATATTCAGCTGTAATTTTCCCCCCAATTTCTCACTTTATGGTCCCCTAATTTGTACTTTCATATACACCATATGCTGCCTTATATTAAAAAATATGCATATATCACATTTCCCCTAGTAAGTTATAAGTTCAACAGTGGACGAGCTTCTGTTTTTTGAGCATTTTTGTTGTTGTGGGCTAAAATGTTTGTTGAATTAATTATAGCACATATAATTTTTTATGTGTGTGTGCTTAGTCACTCAGTTGTGTCTGACTCTTTGTGACTCCATGGACTGTAGCCCACCAGGCTCCACTGTCTATGGGGATTCTCCAGGAAGAATACTGGAGTGGGTTGCCATTCCCTTCTCCAGGGGATCTTCCCAACCTAGGAATTGAACCGGGGTCTCCTGTGTTGTAGGCGGATTCTTTACCAGCTGAGCCACCAGGGAAGCCCTATTATTTTTATGAATGTGTTTCCATATGAATTGTGAAAGTTTTTGTTCTAGTTCTGTGAAAAATGTCATTGGTAATTTGATAGGGATCACATTGAATCTGTACATTGGATTTGGTGGTAGAGTCATTTTCACATTATTGATTCTTCCTACCCAGGAACATGGAATAACTCTCCATCTGTTTACATTGTCTTTGATTTCTTTTATTAGTGTCTTATAATTTTATGTGTACAGTTCTTTTGTATCTTTATGTAACTTTATTCCTAGATATGTAATTCTTTTATGAATGTGTTTAATACCGTAAACTGGAGTTTTCTAAAGTGTACTCTTCAGAAGATGAGTTTTATGTATGTTGATAGTTCTGTACAAAGAGAATGGCTATGTGATGGTTGCAAATTTGAAAAATATTTAATTGAACAAAGCTAAATGGATTTCTTCACTACAAGACCTTCCAAATCCTTATTAATTTCTTCATTTAATCCACAATATTTTCACGTCTCCCGTTTTCTCTTGCTATGCCAAGTGCTTTAACGATAAACAATATCTACACTAATCTTGCTATTTGGGGCCCTGAAAATCAAGCAATATGTATAAACAAGAGGAAGGATCACAGGATGGTATCCCCTCTCATTTATTTGCACCCTAAACCTCTTTCCGAGGAGCACCTCGGAATACTTGGGTTTCATGGAACACCCTTTGGGAAGCCCAGCTCTTGCCATAAAAATCACTACTTTAATTCAGAAACTAGTTGGGAATTTTTACATGCAATTAGTCCCAGACCCTGTAATAAACAGGGACTAATGGATTATATAAATAGTACCAGATAGGGCCCTCCAAACCCAATCAAATTTTCCCAACCCCATTTAATAAAAAGTGATGGAAAAAATGAGTTCCCACTGGAGATATAAACAAACTCCCAGGGGAACCAATGACTTCACTCACCATTCGACTTTCCAAGCCAGTCTGAGGAGGAGAAACGCATTGCAATCAATACAGAATGTTGGCCAGTCGGGCCCCAGACACTTGGTGGTGTCAGGCAGGGAGTGGCCAGAGTCATAGCGATGCAGGTGAAGGCTATGTCGTACCTTCCCAGCGAAGAGGCATTTTTCGGCAAGACCATCCTGACAGAGGTGTTTCACATACCAGCCAACCTGAGTTACCCAATCTCAAATACCTCAAACTCAGAGTATATTTTGGAGGAAGGCCAAATTCTATTAATTAACTTTTATCTCTCTCTTGCTCGTTTTCTGTCTCGCACACACACTTGCCCGCCCCACCCCCCCGCCGCCTTTTTCTAAGTGCAATAAAGTTTCAGTAAACCTCAGGAATCTAATGTTTATTTTAATTAGCAATGAGCTTTTGAACAGAAAAACACACCGAGGTATATTATCTTCTATGCTGAACTCCATTCATGCAAAATACACGCTAACATCGTCATCCATGGCTTTCACTATTTTTATGATTTATTTGTATTTTTATTTCTTGCAAATAACAGTTTCAATTTGCGCTTGAACTATAGATACAGGTCACTTGAAAGGCTGGAAAGGCTGTGGCCCTATTGGTAATGTGACTTGAAGATTCTTAGTTAAACCGAGTGATGTTACTCTGTAAGCCTTTGATTTTGACTCCAGAATTTGCCGACAAACCTTCCTAGAGCTCTACTAAGACTTCAGTAATTCCTAACACAGTGAAGGAGTGAGGAAGTACAAGACACGGAAAATACCTAGCTCTTGCCCTGGAGGGATTTACGTTTTAATTTAAATAAGACACAGCAAACCAACAGATAATTAACCACAGTTAAGTCATATTCCCGAATTAGCAAGGGAGGGGTCAGGGAAATACAGGTTGCCTTACGTTAATTATTTATAAATGTATTTCAGTTTAAAATCAAATCTTTTTTTTTTTTTTTTCAATGGAACTGAAGAGCAAAGAGTGAAAACAGCCCAACTGTTAACTGTAAGGCTAATAATAGTGATGATCTAAGGAAATGATGGATATTTCCCATGTGCCTGCTCCGTGTCAGACAGCTCATATCCAGCTTCTGCTAATCTTGACCGTGGTCAGACAAGTAGCTGTGTTTACGGCCGTTTTATCAATGGGCAAAGTGAGGGTCCGTGGTATTTCTTTATTTTGTGCTGAACGCATGGTAGTTAGGTTAAGTTGCTCAATATCTAGTTGGGTACAGAACCTGGATTGAAGATCAGCTTCATCTAACCTCAAAGTCTTGACTCCTTCTGTTCTTCTGGTTCCCTCGCATGAAATGGCCATGTTCAAATCTTTGCCTGTCCAGTGTAATGGCACTTTTTTAAAACCCTAGAACTCACCTGCAAGGGTTTGGGGCTGAGAGGGCAAAGGCCACCCCTCAGGTGCTATCAGTAGGTTAGGAACTGTATGTGAAGATCCCCACAGAGGGGGCCAAGCCTTCTTTGGCTTGGAGAGGAAGCTTTAGAAAAGATCTAAACAATTGATCCTAGTTAGGAATAACACTGGGTCTCTAAGGAGGTTGCGGCCAATCTTCCCCAGCACCAGGTTCCCGGTGCCAGGAAGCCAATGCCTGATCATGACAATGTTATTTCCCTGAGGAGCTGTTTAAGCCCGACGGGATCATGCAGTCATGTGACGAGTCACCTGCACAGGCTTGTCTGGGGATCGGTGGCTGGAGCTGCTAACCAGCCTGGACTGGTTGAGCCACGGAGGTGGATACAGAAGCAATTAAAACACACACAGACACACATGCGCTCCAGTGCACACACACAAGCACACGCACACACACCCTGCTGCCGCCAACCCACTCAGACACCTGTAGCTTCATTTGCAATTAATAAATTAATTAAAATGTTCTCATGGGAAAATGTCTTGGTGAAACCATGGGTTTACTGTAATGAAACCCAACATTAAGAGCTCTACTATAATAATACCGATCACACCAGGAAGTGATGTTATAGGTTGGTCTTTTTACATATGAAGCATGCAGTGATAGGTTTAACTACTTTGTTTCTCCCCTCCCTCTCCGCATTTTTTGGTTGACTAACGTCTGCTGAGGATGTGGCCTAAACTTAATTAAAGGAAAGGGAAAGAGAGAGAGTACAGTAGCAAAAGCTGTATTAATTACAACAGACCCTGTATTATAGCTGTTTTCCCCTTGGAACCGAAGCTGCAGCCAAAGTGCATGCTAAAAGGCATTAGTTTCAAGGAATTTTTTTTTTTTTTAAAGGAGAGGAAGAAGAAAATAAGTGTTGGAAATGTTAAATAATGTATTGTTACAGTCTCTGGGGTCACAAAGAACCAGACATGACTGCAGTGACTTAGCATGCACGTGTGCATTGTTACACGGTTATGTATTTTTCGTGTCGTCTGCACAGGCTACCCTGAGGTCAGAGTGGAAGGCCGGTGTACATTGCTCTTCATCGTTGGGTTAATTGATACATCATTACATGCATGTGATCATGCATGTCTGTTAAGAGGTGCAGTTACCAAAGTTCAACCTAAAACCACCTTTCCATGTCTCCTTGGTGCTACCAGTCTGTAGTTTGATAACCTGACCATTAGTTCACGTCTCGGTTTCATTTATTTGTTCACAGACTTTCCTTTCACTTGCCCACTTCTCTGAGAGTTATACTTTCAGGCCGGATTTCTGAATACTTAGTGGTGTCTTAAGCTGGACCTATTCTTTTTTGGGGGGCACTGGGGTGCCGTCCTGTGCATTGCAGAGTATGTAGCAATGTTCCTGGCTGCTACTCAGCAGATGTCAGCAACATATCCCCCTCCACGTAGCATCTGAAAATATGTCTCTGGAGGTTGAGTGTCTCCTTGAGGGGGAATCCATGCCCGCCGAGCTCTGCTGTGCACGGGGCTCAGTCCCTCTGCAGATCCTGAAAGTCTGGTCTCTTTTCCTTCCCCCGCTTCTCTGAACACAAACCCCTGCCTCTCCGCAGCTCAGAACCTGAGCCCCCTGCCCTGTGCTCCCCTCGTCTCAGGCCTGGTCAGTCTCTCCCTAGGGCGAGCCCCCAGTCATGCCTGCAGTGGCCGAGACACACATTTTAGACCCGTGATACACACCACCAGACTGTGGATTTAGGACATCTTAAGTCTTGCCTGTCAAGAAGACCATTTGAAGAAAGAAGATGAAAGGAGTTAGAGTTTAAAGGCAGGATCGAGACTAGAAAGACTGCTGAAACTTAGGCGTAAACTGTAACCTGTCTACTCAGCTAGGGCTGGGTTAGGTGAGTTTGTTTCCTGTCGTACAAGGTGAGGAGTGTGTTGCCTTCGATGACTATGATGGTGATACGATAGGATGATGCGTGGGAAAAGGGGCATTTGACTAAAGCTCCAACCCCTTGATCTCAATTTCCATGAGACACGCTAAGGTCCCAAACTTCAGCTTTTGAGAATTATGCGGACTTTTCTTCATTTTCTTACCCATCTCTACCATTTGTAAAACGTGGGACCCAAGTCCTCGTGTAGGTTGTAGCTAGAGACTCGGGTCCTGCCCCTGGAGAAGGTGGATGACAGCGTCCTGGAGGGCAGGCAGTGAATCAGAGCTGCCTCGTGTGGCCTTTCTCAATCAAACAGGTGCCTGGTGGAGCCTCAGCTCGCGGGAGCAGTTCAGCCCTGGTGTGTGGGGCCGAGTCTGCCCAGCTGTCTTGTTTAACTAGAGTGGAGCCCTGTTGGGACTCGAGGTCTGAGC
Source organism: Bos mutus (assembly GCF_027580195.1). Lineage (NCBI taxonomy): Eukaryota > Metazoa > Chordata > Mammalia > Artiodactyla > Bovidae > Bos > Bos mutus. The sequence continues at coordinate 3,824,855 of NC_091635.1, read as the reverse complement.
ACTTGGTGCTGTCACTATTTTGGAAAATAGTTTCAGCCTCAAAGTCTTTCCCTGTGTAACCCTTTTCGTCCTCTTAAGAAATGCAACATGCCCCAAATCAGAGTTGAGAGGTTGTCAGCCAGACACTTCCCCAGTGTGTCTCTGAAATGCAGTCTCTTTTAAATCACAGATGATTTTTGTGGAAGTGCAACCTTATCTGAACAAATGACTGAAAATTTGGAACTTCATGGCCTGAAAAGATGCTTATAATGAAGAACAAAAAAGCTGTTATCTGGTCTCAGAAAAGCATCCTGCTCCTTGCAGTAGCAACAAGGAATTCTTTGTTGGGAAATACAGTATTTCATGATAAGAAGCTCAAAATTTAATAGATGCTCTCTGAGTATAACATTTTGTGTTGTACTGTTTTTAGGCTTAGAAACAATTTGACTTCATGCTCTTAATTTCTACTGGAATTTATTTTTTTCTCCCATTGGTCTGTTCACAACTTTTATCCTTTCTTCTTAGCTTCATTGCAACTTAAAAAAATAATAATTTTCTTTCTTTATTTGTTTTTGGCTGTGCTGGATCTTCCTTACGGTGCGGGTTTTCTCTCGCCGCGGAGAGCAGGGGCTGCTCTTCTGTTGCAGTGATTCTCTTGTTGCGGAGCACAGGCTCTGGGCGTGCAGGCTTCAGTAGTCGTGGATCCCGGGCTCTGGAGCACAGGCTCAATGGCTGTGGCACACGGGCCTAGTTGCTCCAAGGCATGTGGGATCTTTCTGGATCAGGGATCGAACCCATGATCCCTGCCTTGGCAGATGGATTCTTTACTACTGAGCTACCAGGGAAGCCCTGCAACGTATTTTTTTCTTCTTCTTCTTTTAACTGTTGTCTGTATCATGAAGATGAGTATAGGAAGTGGGAAGTGTAGGAGTGGAAAAATTAGGAGTATTGCTTCCTGGGTCCTGGGGAAGAAAGGTTTACATCTTTTAGAGACATTATCTCATTTAATTTCAATAGTAAAAAAAAAATTAAATGGAAAATTACTACTTTTTTAAGTAGAAAAAAAATTTTTTTTTTAAACTGTAGAACGTTTATGGTGATCTGGCCATTTTCCTCATCTTTCAAAACACAGATGATCACTTGAGACTTAGTAATGTAATATGTCTGATTTTTGTGTTGAGCTTAAATGTACACAGATGGGAGGGGAGTATTATTAGCCCTATTTTTTTTTTTTTTTTTAAGAATAAAATGAGGTCTGAGGAAGTCAAGGAACTCACCAGAAGAAGCAATGGTAGAGTCGTTCAAGGTTAGATGGTCAAGTCCACAGGCTTCGTGTTCTGCCCTTTGGGCTCGTCCAGCAGCGTCCCTTCCTGTCTCATCAAACTGGAGGCTGAGGGATCCCTGTGGGATTTCTGGCTCACCTCCTGGGCCCAGGATCAGGGAACATTCTCGGATTTCTGAGACAAAGCATTCAGGATCAGGGCTGATTTCCATGCTCACTTCAACTCAGCCGGAGGTCAGAGGATCCACCCACCTGCAGTGAAGGAGACACAGGAGATGCAGGTTTGATCCCTGGGTCGGGAAGACCCCCTGGAGGAGGAACTGTTAACCCACTCCAGTATGCTTGCCTGGAGAATCTCATGGACAGAGGAGCCTCTACAGCCCATGGAGTTGCAAAAAGTCGGACACGACTGAGCACATGGCGTGTCATATCTCATTCTTGACATGCTTCAAGGACACTTCCGTTTATTCCCTCAGTGAGCTGGGCCACATCTATACCAGAAAATGAGAGTTTAAGTTGTTCAGAGCTTACTGAAGAACAGACTTGTGTTGTGTGCTTTGCTTGCATTTTCCAGGCTCACAGGAACTCTATGAGAGCAGGTGTCCTCATTATGTAAATGACGAAGCTGAAGATGAGACTGGAGACTAGAAGGTTCTAGTCACTTGCCCAAGGTCACAGAACAGAGATGGGAGTCAGATTCCAGTTGATTCCGGGAAGCCCGTCCGTACCCAAAGGTGCCGACTGGGCTGGGCTGCAAACGCATTGCTCCTCCTGTGTGCCCAGCACTGGACTTAACACGTAGAAAGATAGAGCACTCAGCCAGGAAAACACCCTGAGCTCAGCGCCTCTGCTGTTTGCTCAAGTGTCTAAATGCTCAGGGCAATCGCTTGCTGGGGGCCAGGTCTCTTCAGCTCAGATTAGAGAGGAAAATATTAGCTGCCAGTTCTCAAGCAGAGCCTAGACTTTGGCTGCTGCATGCCTTGATGTTTACATGAATTCAGAGGGCCAGGTTTTAATTTGACATTATCTTTGGGAAATCTAATTAGTAAGTCACAGGGTTTCCTTGGTCTGCTGATCCTCCCAGATAGCGATTGTTTATATGGTAAACAGAAGAAAGACAACAGCAGCAGAGGAGCCCAGCGAGGGTGCAGGCAAGTCCTGGGGCGAGAGTGCTGACTCAAACCAGGTGAGTCAGGTGTGCAGAGAGAGGAAGCACAGGCCAGAGTCCTCCTCTGCTCCAGTCTGGAGGCCTACTGCTCAGGAGGACCCATCCAGAAAGAAAAGAAGCCATCGGTTCAGTTCAGTAGCTGAGTCATGTCCAACTCTTTGCAACCCCATGGACTGTAGCACGCCAGGCCTCCCTGTCCATTGCCAACTCCCAGAGTTTACTCAAACCCATGTCCATTGAGTCAGTGATGCCATCCAACCATCTCATTCTCTGTCATCCCCTTCTCCTCTTGCCTTCAATCCCTCCCAGCATCAGGGTCTTTTCAAATGAGTCAGTTCTTTACGTCAGATGACCCAAGTATTGGAGTTTCAGCTTCAGCATCAGTCCTTCCAATGAACACCCAGGACTGATCTCCTTTAGGATGGACTGATTGGATCTCCTTGCAGTCCAAGAGACTCTCCAAGAGTCTTCTCCAACACCACAGTTCAAAAGCATCAATTCTTTGGTGCTCAGCTTTCTTTATAGTCCAACTGTCACATCCATACATGACTACGGGAAAAACTATAGCTTTGACTAGACAGATTTGAATGTAACTGGTATAAATGAGCCCCTTTGTCATTTTTACCAAAGATTTTGAGGGGCTGAGATAGAAGTAGGGAATTTCCCTTCTGTAAGGTCTGTTGATTCAAAATTTTCACATTCAGTGTAGGGTAAGGGAGTTAGAGAAGGCGAGGTTTGGAAGAAGAACGCGACCGGCACTTTACAGGAACAGATCACCTTTAATGAGGTGAGAAGGAGGCAGCAGTCAGATTAGTGAGCTGCTGCACTAACCCAAGAAAAGAATGAGTATATATAGGCATGTATGTGGAAATCTACTATCTTAAGGGGGCCTGTTCTTCTCCAAGGTTGTTCAGAGTAGTTATCTCTTATGGCTGGGGCAAGGAATTCTGAAGATTGGCCAGAGGCTGGACCAGCTGGGAGCTGGGCGTAATCAACCTTAAGGTCCATTTTTTTTTTTTTTCTTCGGGTGAGAGAGTTCTTTGTTTTGCATAGAATGGTGGGGAGGACCCTGAGGGGAGTTTTAACTCCAGGCTATTTTGAGCGTGTACCTTTCCTTCATTCAGCAGTAATCCCCTGACTGTTTCCAATATGGCATTAACATACAATACTTCTGAAATGCATTGGTTTAGAACAACAGAGCAGGCTTGGAGCCAGGTAAGCCTAGGGATGAAATAGCTGCACCACCTTCAAGATACATGAACAACTTAATATCTGTGAATCTCAGGTTCCTCAACTAAAAATGTGGGATTGAAAAGTATCTTCCTCACCAAAGGATGCTAACTGTTCAGCAGCTCTCTGGAAGCCAGCATTCGGCACGCAGTGCACACTCACTGACTGCTGCCGGAGTCACGGATTAAGTGAACAATGAGCTGCGGCTCATTATAAAATCAGCAGCTGTTGTTTTCCACGTGTATCAGACACTTTTTACACATTATTTTTATTTTTCACTAAAGTCCTGTAAAGTATGACGACATGGTGGAAGAGATGGTCACATTTGAGTCCGTATATAGTGTGTGTGTGTGCGTGTGTGTGTGTATGTATATTATATACATATTGCATTTATAGTATATACATACTACATTTACAATATTTATATCCATATATAGAGAGAGCAGGGCTTCTCTGGTGGCTCAGTGTTAAAGAATCTGCCTTCAGTGCAGGAGCTGCATGAAATGTGGGTTCGATCCCTGAGTTGGGAAGATCCCTTGGAAGAGGAAATGGCAATCAGCTCCAGTATTCTTGCCTAGAGAATCCCATGGACAGAGAAGCCTGGTGGGTGACAGTCCGTGGGGTTGCAAAGAGTTGGACATGACTGAAGTGACTGAGCACGCACATATTGTATATATAGAGAGAGATACAGGAATCTAGGATCTTTCTTCTAAGAAAGAGGAAATCACATAAATATGCCTGAATGTAGGATGATTTTATTGACAAAACTATTAGCCAAAAAAAACTTACCTTAAATTTCAGTCTTTACAAAGCCTGCCTTATTGTAAGATACACTGTTATTTATTTTGAGATGCAATTTGTAGTTTGGAAAGACCTATTAATTTGTAATTAAATTGATCAATGTTAGTTTTGGATACATATAGGATTGCTTAAGACAGTAGAAATGATGTCCTTGTTTTCATAAATTAAGACTTTATAGGCCACTGTAAAAAACATAGAGATGTCTTGCTTAGTGAAGTAAGTCAGACAAAGATAAATATTGTATTGATATCACTCATATGTAGAATCAAAAAAAATGATTCTTTTCCAGTATACTTTATTACAAGTTATTGATTCAGATGTAAAACTGAGTCACTTTGTTGTACAACTCAAACTTTGTATGTCAACTATACTTCAGTAAAAAATTAATTAATTAAAAAAACCTAACAGAAATATTTGGTATGATTATAACAAATATATTCCTATAGCTAGAACCAAAACAATTATCTTTATATAATCCAAAAAGGGGATTATATATATGCATTATTCATGAATGCATAAAGGCCAGAGCCACAAATATTTAAAAAGTGATAGAAATCACATGCTTTGAGAAGAAATGTAATATTTGGCTCAAAAAGTTTTTTTTTTCTTAAAAAAAAAACCTGTTGTTGAAAGATTTGAAAGAAAATAGTTTTATATGAGTAGAAAATGAATTATTTGTAAATTAATCTGATTTAATATAATATGGGGCTATAAATATGTTACTAAATTAATAACTTAAAAGAAGTTATCTGTCTCCTTAAAGTTTACTTTTTCATAAAGGCAGAAAAATCCTTTCTCTACATAAGAACATTTTAACATATTTTAGGAGATGCACAATATTGAATATTGCTGAAAGCAAGCTACCATGCTGGTTGTACTAAGGGATACAGACATTAATCAGATATGAGTGCTAACTTCAAGGAACTTACAGAATGATAGGGAAGATAAGGCATATTTAAAAAACAAATAGCTCTATTATATGATAGGAAGTGACAAAGCTATAAGAGAAGTTATAAGTAAACTATTTTAGGAATTCATTGAGATTTCAAAATAAACCATGAGTTTAATAGGCTTCTTTCTGTGTGTTTTATTTTTTGTTTTGCTTTTGTCTATTTCTCCAGTTGTTTGACGTTTGAGGTTTAGTGGACAGAATAAGCAGAAGTGACTTAAAACCTATCCATGTCACCCTGACTCTATCAGAGATATCTGTTGAATTAAATTCAGGCTTAAAAGCATAAATATATCCATCCCAGATCTTCAAAATCAAGTTACAATGGATAGTTTTACATTGCTGCAAAGATGTCAAATTCTCCTGATCTGCCTTAATTATTTTTGAATAATAAGTTCAGTCCCTGAGTTGGGAAGATCCCCTGGAGGAGGAAGTGGCAACCACTCCAGTGTTCTAGCCTGGACAATCCCACGGACAGAGGAGCCTGGCTGGCTGCGGCCCACGGGGTGACAAGAGTCCACCATGACTGAGCAACTGAGCACACACACTGCTTCCTCACTGGATCCGTTCTGTTGATGAAATTTGCTCCCCTTAAGCTGAATTGTTTTACATATATATTTTTAAGAAGTCCTGCTTGTTCATTTAAGTACTTCCTTCTGAAGCATTGAAGGCTATGCATATACATAGTCATATTATAAGTATATTCTCTAAGAAACCACCAAAGAAAGTGGGGAAATTCAGTTAGAGTTAAGCATGTTTTAACACTATCTGGGGCTTCCCTCGTAACTCAGTTGGTAAAGAATCTGCCTGCAGTGCTGGAGACCCGGGTTCAATTCCTGGGTCAGGAAGATCCCCTGGAGAAGGAACTGGCAACCCACTCCAGTATTCTTGCCTGGAGAATCCCCATGGATGGAGGACCCTGGCAGGCTACAGTCCATGGGGTCGCAAGAGTTGAACAGGACTTAGAAACTAAACCACCACTACTACTGTTATCTAGCCTTTAAAGCTTCAGGCAAGACTGTATCAGCTATTACCCGTGGGTCTAGGTGAGAGAGTCGGCACTGAAACAATGAAATCTTCGCACCATTTAGGTTTAGTCCTTGATGCTTCCTAGTGTGGAAATGATGCCTTTCACAAAAAAACAACGACAACAAATACATGAGCTGGTGCACAGGTCTCAGACCAGGTCTACACAGTGCATGAAAAAATCAGTTTAAAAACTTAACGTCCAGGTCCAAATAACTAGTTTGAGGGTTTTCACCACCAGCCAGCTCTCTGGAGCCGTAGGGGTGCCGTCTGGAGTTCTGATAGCTCTATCAACTTCTCTGCTTTTCCCCTCTAGCCAACCTCAGAATTCCATTTCTCTCTTGGCTGGGAATTCTCCTGATAAATCAAGGATAAATCTATTTGCAATTCCCTTTTTTTTTTTTTTTTGGTAAGCATTATTGTTTTCACTAGATGCAAGATGTGTTTTCTTTTATCCTTCCAAGCAAACGTATGACATTTGGCCATCCTCCCGTGTCAAAAAGGCATTCTGCCACGGCTGGGCCGGGGCTCACACAGTTGTTAAACAGCAGGGATTATCAGGCAGGACAGTATTAAGTGGTATTTAACAGCAAGACCGAAGTCCTCTGTCAGATGCCTGACTTAGGGCTCCTTGACTGTGAGCATCGCAGCTTCTAGACCTTTTGCACGGGACCATTTTTCATTCTGACAACAGACTACCGCGGCTGTCCTGGGTTGCCTTTCTGGAGCTGACAGCCGAGTATTTCTGTGGCAGAAATATTGCCAGGGAGTCAGGGGTAGGGGCGGAGGGGAGACGGTTTTACCCCCTTTCAGGCTAAGTGCAGTGGCATTCCAAGCAGTAGGTGTCCCCCGTCAACGGCCGGTTAATCTGTTCAGCATGATCCCTGTCTAGTCATAACAATAGGGGGGTCGGGGCGGGGGTGCGTGTGTGGAATATCGGCCCCACGGTGGGATTGTCTCACGTGCACATTAGCTTCTCCATCTCGTCCAGGCGCTTTCTCGTTGACGTAGGCCGGTCAGGGTGAACGCTGAGTCTGTCAACTTAAGTACCGTGCTCTAAAAGGTTTTTTATTGGGGGGAAGAGGGGGAGCGGGAGGTGTTTGACAGGTCCCCGAAGTTCAAGCTCAGCCGTTTTATGACTGCAGAAAGACATCAGTTATGGAACTTACGATATGATGGGTGCAAAGGCAGGAAATAAAAGAAAGAACTTAATGAAAGTTTAATCTTCTGGGGAATTGGTGCCCCTCAGAGGCATAAATTGAGAGACCTAAAGCTAAATTTCTCTGTCAAAGGCTGGCATCTCGCTCATGCACATTTTACAGCTATACTAGAAATATATATATATATGTATATATGTTTTAAAACAGCTATTTCTATTCTTGAGTACCCACAGTTGCTGATGGAGGCTGGGAAGTGCTCGCAGTAGATTTATTAGGGAGGTTATTGCTTCTCTGTACAGCATGCGTTACAGAAGAGTTATATGATCATGATTCCTTATGCAGTTGTCTGGTCCTGATTCTGGCTCTACATGGCTGCTATCTGATTGGTTGAGAAGCTGGGGGGAAAAAAAATCCTTGGGAACTGTCACATTAGGCTTCCATCTCTTGGATCCCGGATGCTGAATCTGTCTCGTGGTTTTGTATCAAAACTATTAACACTGGTTCATGGGTGAGCTGTGACCTGCAATCCTTGTTTCATCCGAAGCATAATCTAGAAGTCATGTGGCCAAGCCTGGGCTGACTTCCCCACGTCTCCAGCAACGAAAAGAGGGTTTGTGGTCAGAGGAGTAAGCAGAGAAGATGACAGAGACACGGAGGAGGGACACATCGGTAGGAAGATGCCTTGGTCCCCGTCTCTTTTTCCGGCACCGGCGCCAGTGGATGGGTGAGGTCCTGCTGGGGCAGTCTTTATATCGCGTCCCCCGTCAGGCCCAGCACATCCGGGCCTTGATCGGAGATAACGCGGAACACTCGGCACGTCATCGGAAGACCTCTTCCGGTTGATTAGACCTCTTCCGGTTGATTAGACCTCTTCCGGTTGATTAGACCTCTTCCGGTTGATTAGACCCCCCTCAGGAACAGGCCGCAAGCGCACTAGCGCGACACACGTGCTGTGTGTCGGTTGCCGCAGGAGCGTTCTGTCTGCCTGGGAAATAGAACGCGTTTGTGGGGAGGATATCATTGTGCGATAGAGGCCAGCACCATCTGTGACGTACGCGATGAAAACAGTATAACGCCAACGCGGAATTGTTGAAAGAGTGACAGCGGTAGTCGCTTTCAAGGTCAGTAGCGGATGCTTTCAGATCGTGTTCAAATGGTCAGGCCTTCAGTAAAAAGGCACTCTCTATTCAGGCCTTTCCTCACGTGTTAGGGATTAGCTACACTGCCATGAAGGAGAAGGTGAAGGAAGCGTCTAACGGAATATTGTTTTTTTTAAAGCTCAGTTTGGGAGCCAGTACGGCAGTATTAGGGGCTCCCCAGGTAAAAGGATGTGCCTACCAATGCAGGAGACGTAAGAGATGCAGGTTCGATCCCTGGGCCGGGAAGATCCCTTGGAGGAGGCAACCCACTCCGGCATTCTTGCCTGGAGAATCCCCTGAACAGAGGAGCCTGGCAGGTTACTGTCCCTGGGGTCACAAAGAGTCCGATACAACAGAGCAACTAAGCACTGTGGTTGTATTAAACACACACACACACACACAGAATGTGTTTGTGACACCAGTTTATATAATTATAAAATTGTCTGATTTAAGCTTCTAAGTCATTTTATCGATCATTTTATCACTAGAAGGAACAGTATAGACTTTGGATTCAAATCCTTGTTTTGATGTTTATAAGCAACTTTATTAATGTGTTAATTATTAAATGAGGTCGTATGTTTCTGGGGTATTGATATACAGGAACTGTTAAAGATAAGATCTTTTATTTTTTGGTAAGTTTATTTATTTTAATTTCAGGCTAATTACTTTACAATATTGTGATTTTGGCCATACATTGACATGAATCAGCCACAGGTGTACCTGTGTCCCCATCCTGAATGCCCCTTCCACCTCCCTCCCCATCCCATCCCTCAGGGTCATCCCAGTGCACCGGCCATGTGCACCCTGTCTCATGCATCGAATCTGGACTGGTGATCCCTTTCACATATGGTAATATACATATTTCAATGCTATTCTCTCAAATCATTCCACCCTCGCCTTTTCCCACAGTCCAACAGTCTGTTCTTTATATCTGTGTCTCTTTTGCTGTCTTACATATAGGGTCATCATTACCATCTTCCTAAATTCCATATATATATATATATGTTAATATACGGAGAAGGCAATGGCACCCCACTCCAGTACTCTTGCTTGGAAAATCTCATGGACGGAGGAGCCTGCAGTCCATGGGGGTCGCTAAGAGTCGGACACGACTGATCGACTTCACTTTCACTTTTCACTTTCATGCATTGGAGAAGGAAATGGCAACCCACTCCAGTATTCTTGCCTGGAGAATCCCAGGGACAGAGGAGCCTGGTGGGCTGCCGTCTATGGGGTCGCACAGAGTCGGACACGACTAAAGCGACTTAGCAGCAGCAGTAGTAGCAGCATGTTAATATACTGTATTGGTGTCTTTCTTTCTGACTTACTTCACTCTGTATATTAGGCTTCAGTTTCATCTACCTAATTAGAACTGACTCAAATGTATTCTTTTTAATGGCTGAGTAATACTCCATTGTGTATCTGTACCACAGCTTCTTATCCATTCGTCTGCCGATGGACAGCTAGGTTGCTTCCATGCCCTGGCTATTATAAACAGAGCTGCGATGAACCTTGGGGTACACGTGTCTCTTTCAATTCTGGTTTCCTCGGTGTGTATGCCCAGCAGTGGGATTGCTGGGTCATATGGCAGTTCTATTTCCAGTTTTTTAAGCAATCTCTACACTGTTCTCCATAGTGGCTGTACTAGTTTGCATTCCCACCAACAGTGTAAGAGGGTTCCCTTTTCTCCCCACCCTCTCCAGCATTTATTGTTTGTAGACTTTTTGATAGTAGCCATTCTGACCGGCGTGAGATGGTACCTCATTGTGGTTTTGATATGCATTTCTCTGATAATGAGTGATGTTGAGCATCTTTTCATGTGTTTGTTAGCCATAAAGATAAGCTCTTATCATCATTAGTAACAGTAAAAGTGGCAACAATCATTTGAATGTTAAAATTGAGGAAGTTACCTTTAAACAGGGGAAAATGACAATAATTAATATGTACAATTAATTTTGATTCTACAGCACATTAAGTGTTTACTTCTAGCTGATGACAAAAACATTGAAAACTGGTTAGTAGTTTGTCCAAAATCACACAGCAACAAAGGAAGAATTCAAGTCCAGATTTAATGAATTAAAAAGCCTCATCGTTAATATTTCAAAGAAACCTTAAAAATATTTTTTTAGGACTGAAAATTCAACATGGTGCCTTGGGTGTAATTTCCATGTAGTAGGCGGTTAACGGGTATCCCTGTTGGCTCAGTGGTAAAGCATCCATCTGCCAATGCAGGAGACACTGGAGGGGCAGGTTCGATCTCCGGGTCGGGAAGATCCCCTGGAGAAGGAAGTGGCACCCCACTCCAGTATTCTTGCTTGGGGAATCGCACAGACAGAGGAGCCTGGCAGGCTACAGTCCATGGGGTTACAAAGAGTCAGACATGACTTAGCAACTGAGCATGCGTGATGGCCGGTTAATGAGTGCTTTAATAAAACTTCTAAATATTGGTTTCACCTCTGAGGATATAGAAGGACTTGTATGCTTAGCTATCTGGAGCAGTTTTGCTGGCTAGGTACTTTTGTGGGTGGGTATTTGTATCACATGGATAAGCCTCCAATCTGGTGGCTTATGATCTGAAATCTGAGGGAACAGTGTCCTAGGAGCACCTGGAGGAAAGCAAAGAGAACTCATTTGGTTCAGTTCCAACTTGAGTATCTTTCTGTAGCTTCTGAAAAATACCAACATATTAAAAACCCTCCATTTTGGAAAAGAAATTCCCAGCTTTAAAATAAATCAGAAAGCATTTAATTGGATGATTGGTCATTTCACCTTTTATCTAAACAAATCAGTGCTGAGTAAAAATTAACTGTCACAAGGAAATCCATCTATTTTGACGAGGTTTCTGATGGAATTGTCATAGAAGGATAACATTCATTTATTTTGCAGATAAGATCCACTAGTTACACACACACACTTCACATCTTCACTCAAGATGTCTTTAAAGCACCTGTTGGAATAAAAATTGATGCATCAAGGTGGCTTGACTGTCAAGGAGAGAGAAAAGATGCAAATCATGAAATAAAACTCTCAGGAGCCAAAAGAGAGACTTCTGAAGTCATTCTAGAGATTGGCCAGAAAATCAGTGTATTCAGGAAGTGATCAGCATAGACATGATCATTTTCTTGGGGAAAGCTGTACATTTGGCCAGTCAGAGCTCTATAAATCAATAATGTAACCAGAGTCGGGAGTTCCATTAACAGTTGATTTCCAGGAAGTGAGCATTTAAAAAATGTAACTAAAAATACATATGAAAAGCAATCCTCTCTGAAGTGTGTGTGTGAGAGCACAGGAGTCAAGCATTAGGAAAGTGAACAGGGCTGCAGTCTCTTGCCAGCACATGTGGCGGAGAAATCACCGCAGTTGGCTCCTTCTGTGGCTAACAGCAGAGCACTTGGGTTCACCTGAGACGAGACTCCTTGACAGCTCTTTTGAACTCACTTCAACTGTTCCTCCCTCTGCTTGTCTGAGAGTCAGACTTGAAACCCTGCGTCCCCTACAGGGTGGAGGGAATCCCTAAAGGAGAGAAATAGGGGTAGTTTCTCCACCTCCCTGCCTCCAGGCAAGGTGCTTTACCCAGAACACAAAACGACTGACATTTCCTGTCTGCTCCACCCTTGTTGATATGTGTGTCCAAAATCTGCAGAGGTCTTCAGACTTTTTAATTTGTTTAACAGCCTGGGTCTAAAATTAAAAGTATTTGGATATATCCTAACTGGCTAAAATGGAATCCATCTCTGATTTCCTCTTGCGGAAGAAGCTCAATATATTACAGGAGACACAATTTATAATATGGGCTATTTTGGTAATTTGTCAACTATTGAAATGAGTTCCATTTGGCTTGGCTTGACTCTATAAAAATAAGTTGTAATAATGTCTGTAGAATCAAAACGGGACCCTATGCTTCTCTGAAATGCCCTTGGCCCAGGCAGGCATTTTCGAGGGCACCAGAGTTCAGCGTGAAGCTGAGGACAATGTGAAGTAGCAAAGAAAGGACTTTGAACAGGAGAAAGGAAAGGAGAGACATCAAAAGTCAAATAACGAGCGCATGTACTTTCCTCAGGATTTTCTAAACTATTAAAAATTATTATCATTATTCTGTTGCAAAAGTTCCTTAAACCAAGTTTTGCTACTTGACCTTTTGAGAAAGATTCATTTTCTGAATATGTTGATGAACCCACTCGTCATTTTATGTGTCATGTCTTGAAATTCAGTGAATTAGGAAATTGCTTCAAGCAGAAAGAGTTTGATGCGTAGATTTGGATGGAAGCTATTTTGAATTCCAGGAAATGTTTTGAGGTCATAGCTGGTTTGATGCCCATTTGATTATGTCCCCATTGCTTTCCCTGGTGGGAGACAGTCTGTAAACAAATCTGAAATGCAAGAAACCAGTGCCCACAATGCAGGAGACTCAGATTGGATCCTTGTGTGGGGAGGGTTCCCTGGAGAAGGAAATGGCAATCCACTCCAGTATTCTGGCCTGGAGAATTCTATGGACAGAGGAGCCTGATGGGCTACAGCCAATGGGGTCGTAAGAGTTGGAGACAACTTAGCAACTAAACCTCCACCACTATAGCTTTACAACCCCTACTCGAAAATGAAAAAAAAAAAAAAACTAATTTAACTGTTTACACTAAATGATGCTAGTTTCTTTAGCTACTTCCAAGATCCCATTTAATGTATTGATTTAATATGGTAGTAATTGATTAAGTATTGAAATTTATGCATATGTAAGGAGACCAATTATGGTTTCAATGTGTCTGCCCTCTGATGCCCTCTCACAACACCTCCCATTTTATGTGGATTTCTCTTACCTTGGACGTGGGGTAAAATGGACCAGAATGGGTGAATTTAACTCAGATGACCATTACATCTACTACTGTCGGCAGGAATCCCTTAGAAGAAATGGAGTAGCCATCATGGTCAACAGAAGAGTCTGAAATGTAGTACCTGGATGCAGTCTCAAAAACGACAGAATGATCTGTTTGTTTCCAAGGCAAACCATTCAATATCATAGTAATCCAAGCCTATGTCCTAATGAGTAACGCTGAAGAAGCTGAAGTTGAACGGTTCTCTGAAGACCTACAAGACCTTTTAGAACTAACACCCAAAAAAGATGTCCTTTTCATTATAGGGGACTGGAATGCAAAAGTAGGAAGTCAAGAAACACCTGGAGGAACAGGCAAATTTGGCCTTGGAATACGGAATGAAGCAGGGAAAAGACTAATAGAGTTTTGCCAAGAGAATGCACTGGTCATAGCAAACACCCTCTTCCAAGAACACAAGAGAAAACTCTACACATGGACATCACCAGATGGTCAACACTGAAATCAGATTGATTATATTCTTTGCAGCCAAGGATGGAGAAGCTCTATACAGTCAGCAAAAAACAAGACCGGGAGTTGACTGTGGCTCAGATCATGAACTCCTTATTGCCAAATTCAGACTTAAATTGAAGAAAGTAGGCAAAACCACTAGACCACTCAGGTATGACCTAAATCAAATCCCTTATGATTATACAGTGGAAGTGAGAAATAGATTTAAGGGCCTAGATCTGATAGAGTGCCTGATGAACTATGGACAGAGATTCGTGACATTGTATAGGAGACAGGGATCAAGACCATCCCCATGGAAAAGAAATGCAAAAAAGCAAAATGGCTGTCTGAGGAGGCCTTACAAATAGCTGTGAAAAGAAGAGAAGTGAAAAGCAAAGGAGAAAAGGAAAGATATAAGCATCTGAATGCAGAGTTCCAAGGAATAGCAAGAGATAAGAAAGCCTTCCTCAGCGATCAGTGCAAAGAAATAGAGGAGAACAACAGGATGGGAAAGACTAGGGATCTCTTCAAGAAAATCAGAGATGCCAAGGGAACATGCAAAGATGGGCTTGATAAAGGACAGAAATCATATGGACCTAACAGAAGCAGAAGATATTAAGAAGAGGTGGCAAGAATACACAGAAGAACTGTACAAAATAGATCTTCACGACCCAGATAATCATGTGGGTGTGATCACTCACCTAGAGCCAGACATCCTGGAATGTGAAGTCAAGTGGGCCTTAGAAAGCATCACTACGAACAAAGCTAGTGGAGGTGATGGAATTCCAGTTGAGCTCTTTCAAATCCTGAAAGATGATGCTGTGAAAGTCCTGCACTCAATATGCCAACAAATTTGGAAAACTCATCAGTGGCCACAGGACTGGAAAAGGTTAGTTTTCATTCCAATCCCAAAGAAAGGCAATGCCAAAGAATGCTCAAACTACCGTAGAATTGCATTCATCTCACACGCTGGTAATGCTCAAAACTCTCCAAGCCAGGCTTCAGCAATATGTGAACCATGAACTCCCAGATGTTCAAGCTGGTTTTAGAAAAGGCAGAGGAACCAGAGACCAAATTGCCAACATCCGCTGGATCATCAAAAAAGCAAGAGAGTTCCAGAAAAACATCTATTTCTGCTTTATTGACTATGCCAAAGCCTTTGACTGTGTGGATCACAATAAACTGTGGAAAATTCTGAAAGAGATGGGAAATCTGTATGCAGGTCAGGAAGCAACAGTTACAACTGGTCATGGAACAACAGACTGGTTCCAAATAGGAAAAGGAGTACATCAAGGCTGAATATTGTCACTCTGCTTATTTAACTTATATGCAGAGTACATCATGAGAAACATTGGGCTGGAAGAAGCACAAGCTGGAATCAAGATTGCCGGGAGAAATATCAATAACCTCAGATATGCAGATGACTTATGGCATAAAGTAAAGAGGAGCTAAAGAGCCTCTTGATGAAAGTGAAAGAAGAGAGTGAAAAGGTTGGCTTAAATCTCAACTTTCAGAAAACTAAGATCATGGCATTTGGTCCCATCACTTCATGAGAAGTAGATGGGGAAACATTGGAAGCAGTGTCAGACTTTATTTTTGGGGCTCCAAAATCACTGCAGATGGTGATTGCAGCCATGAAATTATTATGACCAACCTAGATAGCATATTGAAAAGCAGAGACATTACCTTGCCAACAAAGGTCCGCCTAGTCAAGGCTATGGTTTTTCCAGTGGTCATGTATGGATGTGAGAGTTGGACTGTGAAGAAAGCTGTGCATTGAAGATTGATGCTTTTGAACTGTGGTGTTAGAGAAGACTCTTGAGAGTCCCTTGGACTGCAAGGAGATCCAACCAGTCCATTCTAAAGGACATCAGCCCTGGGTGCTCTTTGGAAGGAATGATGCTAAAGCTGAAACTCCAATACTTTGGCCACCTAATGGGAAGAGCTGACTCATTGGAAAAGACTCTGATGCTGGGAGGGATTGGGGGCAGGAGGAGAAGGGGACAGCAGAGGATGAGATGGCTGGATGGCATCACCGACTCTATAGACATGAGTTTGAGTAAACTCTGGGAGTTGGTGATGGTCAGGGAGGCCTGGCGTGCTGCAATTCATGGGGTTGCAAAGAGTTGGACAGGACTGAGCGACTGAACTGAAGGAGCTCAAACCAGGCAATCCTAACAGAAATCAACCCTGAATTTTCATTGAAAGGATTGATGCTAAAGCTGAAGCTCCAGTACTTTGGCCACCAATGCAAAGAGCCTACTCATTGGAAAAGATCCTGATGCTGGGGAGGATTGAAGGCAAAAGGAGAAGGGGGTGACAGAGGATGCGATGGTTGGATAGCATCACCAACTCAGTGAACATGAGTTTGAGCAGACTCCAGGAGATAGTGAAGGATAGGGAAGCCTGGTGTACTGCAGTCCATGGGATTGCCAAGAGTCAAACATGACTTAGCAACTAAATGCACACACACACATATATAAATTCATATGTATATTGAAATAAAAGTTTGAGACAGAATCTTGGGATACCCATGTGTGCATGCATACACATACACAAACCCGAGCTACAGGTGTAAAGGATTTTAAAGGGGGATGGGTCTCTTACAGGACAGTTTTTAATGAGGTACAGACAGAAGGCTCTAGTTACATTCCACTCTACTGTATTACTGTTTAAGGAATTTGTTGTTATTGCCATTTTTGTAGGTTCCAAACACTAGATTTTCAGATGAAGATGCAGTGACCGCTGCCCCCATTGCATTTTGTCTTCCCCTGGTACTTCGTTTTGCTCGCCCACCCCAGGGACCCGGTTGAAATTACGAGGCACGTACAAATGGCTCCGCTGCCGTGTTATCGCCTACCGCAGAAGCTGAATCCTGCTCAGCACGCAGCCTCTGCTTTCCAAACAGGAAGAGCACCACATGGGAGTCAGCTTCTCAAATGCACTCCTGGCTTGCTCTGGCCTCTAGTGTACTGGCTCTAGAGCTCTGCACCCCTCTGTGTGCAGCTCCCGGACTGGAATGGCCCAATTTGGGGTTTAGTTTAAAATGTAACAGAGTAGTTAAGAGCACGTGTAAGCCTGAGGACAGCATGGACTTCAAACTCAGTTCTACCACTTAGAGCTGTGAACTTCGCAAGGTCTTTGAGTGACTATTATTAGAGATTATTATTGTTAATATTATTTCATATTTAAAAACTTATTTAAGTTATATTTTAGTGCTACTTCTGATATATGAATGTTTAAATTGGGGGATAATTGTTTTTATCCCCTCCCTCTTGAGCCTCCGTTGCCATCCATGCCACCCTCTCCTTCACCTGCTGTGCCCACAAGTCCATTTTCTACATCTGTCTGCTTAGTGCTACTTCTGTTTTCTAAAAGATTCTAAAGTACATGCTGGAATGTTAATTTTGTGTGTCTCAATTTTAAGATCTATGTGGAAAAAGTGAAGCAATAAACAGCTGTCCAATTCGAATACTATAGATTACTGACCTTGAAAACTAAAACTTAACATCTCAAACAGCCATCTTGCCTTAGCTTATGGAATTTGAGAGGTGGTTGACTTATCAGCGAAGATAAGCAGTTATTTATTGAGTGCTCAATACAAACAGCACGCTCTTTCATACACTGTGAGAGACAGATCTGAGGATGAAAACAGCAGTTGCTTCACCTTGTCCAGAGGAGACTCTTCATGAATATAGTGGCACCAAATTAGAGTGGCCGCAACTCATTCGTCAAGATCTTGACTCAAACTGGGCGAAAAAGAAAAGCCTTTTAGATCGGAGGCCTCGGGTGCGGCCACCAGACCTGCGTCCCGGAATCCCAGGCTGGTTTAGCCCAAAAGAAGCAGCCACCGTGTTAGCCGGAGGAATGAAGTTTCCAAACTCTCTCAAAACAGAAAATGAAGAATAAACGGTGACTAACAAGTCAGATCAGGACGAGCACAGCTGCACCGCGAGCCCTGTGATCATCTGGGAAAACACTTTCATCATCGGGGCTTTTCCCCAGTACCGCGTCTAAATCCATTGGTAAAGCTGTCATGGGGAAATAGCAGATGCTCTGTGCATGGCCCGATGATCTAGATTAGACTGCTTCTCTTTGGAACCATGAAAAGACTCACATACTGCAACATTTTGCCTGCATTGTTCTATAAATGGGCATCTCAGGTGGCACAGTGGGAAAGAATCTGCCTACCAATAAAGCAGACACAAGAGATGCAGTTTCAACCCTTAGGTCAGGAAGATCCCCTGGAAAAGGAAATGGCAACCCACTCCAGTATTCTTGCCCAGGAAATCCCATGGACGGAGGAGCCTGGCGGGCTACAGTCCATGGGGTCACAAAGAGTAGGACACGACTTAGCAACTGAACAGCAACAGCAAGAATACCTGAACCCACGCATCCCTCCATATGTACAGAGAAAATATATTACCTTCCAACTCCCTTAACAACTGTTTCATCACTGTATGTAGTGGGCACCTTCCTTAATGAAAACCTCACTGTGTCATGGGGGCCTTTATAACTCGAACAGTGATTGGGGAAAAAAAAATCTGTTTTATGTCTGTTTCTCGAGTGATCTCCGGTCATTTTCAGAGAAGATCATCCGTACCCCAGCTGTCAACTGCCTGAAGCACAACTAGCTTTGAACAGTGACATGTGCTCATATCCCACAGCTGTACCGGAGCGTCCTGAACATTTTCTCAACCTCTCAGGCATTTTTTTTTTTTTTTTACCTACCAGGCAGCTGCCTACTTGGAGAGGTCCCAGAATCAGTTGTGCCAGAGTTAAAAATCACCTCACACCCGCATATGTTTTTTTTTTTTTCCCCCTCCTTTATGAATTGGGCTTTAAATCTTGACTGTGATTTAGTGAGAAAATAAAATTGGGCCATAGTCAATGTCTCATTTGTATACATTCGTATGAGTTCTGTAACCTGGAGGATGTCTCCAATCCAGGGAAATGTAACCATGAACCCACAGCTAAACAATTTCCAAAGAGGCCTTTTCAAGGAATGGCTTTTAAATGCCCAAGGAGCTCAGTCCAACGGCAGAGATATTTGAAATATACACAAACATACAAGCCTTTTAGATAAACACATTTTCAGGGGGCTTTTGATGAAAGTGATAAGTTACATTCTCTACAACTACACACACTGTATTTTATTACCCTTCAGTAGACACTTATCAGCTATAAATGTTGGGTGGTTTAGGCTAGAAATCAGCCCTGAGGGGAACAGTGGGAGAACTGGGGGACTCCCAGTTCTACAGATCAACATACACCGGAGACTCAATTTTATTTTCATTTATTAAAAAGGTCTGTGGTCTCCTTCTGCAATTTCAAATCCATTAGCTTCCTGCCCCCTGTAAGAAAAAAAAAAAGAGAGAAAGTAACTGCAGATTTTATGGACTGATTGCTGATGGCTGTGCTACTGCTCTATTGGTTTTGAGTGGAGGGTCCATTATAGATACATTATCCATAAACCATGCTTCCAGTGGAACTCGTAGCGTCCAGTCTGACTGGGGAGTGAGCGGAGCTGGCTTGGTCAAAAAAGAGGCTGGGGGAAGGGTCAGGTCTCTTGGAAGCCAACATGGGCTAGGCACAGGCATAAATTACAGCCTTTCTTCCGACTTCCTCCTAATTATGCCTCAAACGTGCAGCGGTTGGATTTCGTTAACCAGCCACCAGATGAACTTAGAAATCATATCGACAGTAGATTAGAGTGGGAGTTTTCAACCTTTTTCCCTGCCATGTATGTTCAAGCGATATATTTGTCTGTCTTTGACACTCTCTGCTTCTGGCCACATGTACTCAACAGCTGACCGTGCTCATATGGTTTTCCCTAGTCTCAGGTATATGGTGCTTAAACCTTTTTTCAACAAAGATGCAAAAACATTTTTAATGGCAATAAAACAGATGAAAATATGGCTTCATATTTTCCCCTCTGTAACCCTACATCTTGAATTTCCAAAAAGAAAAGTTAAATATGTCTCCTGCATCATTGTTTAATTTTCCCATTCAGTAACGATTTGTGAAAAGAAGCAGAAGAATAATTAGAACAATACAGTTGGCATTTGTATAAGAGGAAACTTTCTTTGAGGACAAGTCTCATTTATCTTTGAATCCTGGTACCCACAGACTTTATGCTTGGTACATAGCAGATGACCAATGAATTTGTCAAACTGAGTTACATGTTTTTAAGTGTAATTAATTGCCAGAAGCTAGTATAGTCCTTCTTAAAATGGAAAGATATTTTCTTTCCATTGTTGATGAAAAGGCTGCATTCACTTAGGCAAAAGCACAGTGGAGAATTTAGTTCTTTTTTCTCTTGATCTAAATGAATGTGATACTGTCCACATGTTTTCCCCTCTTCAGCCTGAAGTCTGCACTTTGATTTTCCAGCGTCCACCCGAGGTGCACACAGAGTTTCACAAGGGGGTCTTGTGTTGTTGTTGTTCAGTTGCTAAGTCATGTCTGACTCTTTGTGACCCCAGGAATTGCAGCACGCCAGGCTCCTCTGCCCTCCAATGGCTTCTGTAGTCTGCTCAAACTTATGTCCACTGAGTCGGTGATGCTATCAAACAATCTCATCCTCTGCTGCCCCTTCTTTGCCTTCGATCTTTCCCAGCATAGGCATTTTCCAGTGAGTCTGCACTTGCATCGGGTGGCCGAAGTAGTGGAGCTTCAGCTTCAGCATCAGTCCTTCCAGTGAGTATTCAGGGTTGATTTCCTTTAGACTGGTTTGATCTCCTCACTGTCCAAGGGCATCTCAAGAGTCTTCTCCAGCACCACAATTCTGAAGCATTAGTTGTTTGGCGCTCTGCCTTCTTGATGGTCCACCTCTCAGAACCGTACATGACTACTGGAAAAACCATAGCTTTGGCTCTACAGACCTTTGTCAGCAAAGTGACGTCTCTGCTTTTTAATATGCTGTCCAGGTTTGTCATAGCTTTCCTTTCAAGGAGCAAGTGTCTTTTAATTTCATGGCTGCAGTCACTGTCCAAAGGAATTTTGGAGCCCAAGAACCTCTTTCTAAATATCTGGATTTTGTGTAGGTGGTATAGTCAGATAATCTGCTTTTTTAAACTTCTGGTTTTTAAAGCAGTTTTTGGCTTGAAACAAAATCAAGAGGCAGGTATAGAGTTTTCCCATGTATCCTTCAGCTTCACATATGAGCAGCTTCCCCCTTCATCCATATCCTTGCCACAATGGTCTATTTGTTATACCTGATGAGCCTGCATTGACACATCACAGTCAAAGCCCATATTTACCTAGAGTTCATTCTTGTTCTTGTATCCCCCCTGGATTTGGACAGATGTGTAGTAACAGATATCCATCATTATAATATCACAGAGTGTTCCACTGACCTCAGTATTCTCTGTGCTTTGCCTGTGTCTACCCCAGCTATGGTCTAAAGGCCCTGGGAGAGGTTTAGACAGGTAGACCAGCTTCAAAAAGGAGTCCCTTTTGTCCCACACCCACAACTATAACATAGTAGGATTAAGGAAAACAGTAAAGAATTTTCAAAATGGGAGTCCTCAGAGCCATTGAAAAAGGAAATGGCAACCCCCTCCAGTATTTCTGCCTGGAGAATCCCATGGACAGAGGAGCATGGAGGGCTACAGTCCATGGAGTTACAAAGAGTCGGACACGACCAAAGTGACTTAGGACACACTGACTTAAGAGCACACTTCATCCTTTCATCAGTTAATCCCGTCCACCAATCTTAGATTTTTGACAATTACTTTAGCAATTTTGCTTTCTAGAGAGTGAAGACAGGTTGGAAGTCTCTTCTTCTACTAACTACTTTGACAAGCACTTAACCTTCCCCATTTTCCTAATCTATCTACTGCTTTAGAGTTTTGCTTCGTATGTCAAATCATGGCAAAAGTTTCAGTCACACATTAACTTTGAAATTTGGTGGCTACAGCATTATTATCATCATCGGCAGGTTGGAGCTCCATCTACTCATTAGCTTGGTACACAGGGTGGCTCAGGGGTAAAGAACTCATCTGCAATGCAGGAGATGTGGGCTCAATCCCCAGGTTGGGAAGATCCCTGGGAAACAGAAATGACCACCCACTTCAGTATCCTAGCCTGGGAAATCCCGGGGACAGAGGAGCCTGGTGGGCTACAGTCCATAGAGTCGCAAAGAGTTGGATGTGACTGTGTAACCAATCAGCAACAAGGAAAGGCTATTAAAGATGGAGCATCACCCCCTTCCTGCCTCCTTTCATCCCTTCAGAAGTCCTGCCCTGATGGGTGATCCCCCTGTTGGGTCCCTGTCATCACAAGCTGTCCATCATCGGCTCCTGCTGCCCCTGCAGAAGCGCAGGGCGCACACTGGCAGTTCTGCTAACAGAAGCTGTTAACAAAGATCCCATGACCCTGCGCTCTTTAAAGGTGTTTTAAATTCCATCCTTTGATGCCCTTTGCCCTTTGATGGGATAATATCAGCCCCTGATCTCAAACCAGTGGGCTAGAATAGATGAGCCCCTGATGGTGGAATCACCCTGCCTTGGTGGAGAGGTGCTTTGAACTCAGAATTTATTTATTTAAAAAAAAAAAAAAAAACCAACATAAAAACATCATTCTCTCCACTGACGCTGAATTCCCAAAAAGTGCTGTGTTCCCTGGTTGTCTTTATGACTCGTGAAATGCCTTCCCACTGGCCGTCCCAGCTACAGTCTATAACACTCTGGGAGAGGTTCAGACAGGTGGACCAGCTTCGAGAAGGAGTCCCTTTTATCCCGCTGGACTATAACATATCCACAACTATAACAGAGTAAGTAGGATTAAGGAAAACAGTAAAGAATTTTCAAAATAGGAGGCCCCAGAACCATTATTGTCTGTCGTCACATTAGCCCTCAATAAGACCACAAAACCAGACAGTAAAAGCTAGGAGCCTGTGGTTCTCTCCTAACCATGGGAGACGAGAAAACAGAGAGGGAGTGGTTATGTTTTCTTTTTCCTCCTTTAGGGAGCTCCCTCCTCGTGAAGTCAGCCTTTCCCTGCTCAGCCCCACTTGTGACCGCTGCACAGCAGTGCTGCTGTCTCTTCTAGGCACCGTGTGCTTTGTCACGGACACCATACATTTAGCGTGGTTAGACCGTCTTTGCCAATCCCCTCCCACGTTCAGAGAAGAGGCATTTCATGATGGGGTGTGAGTGTGTGTGTGAGAGAGAGAGAGAAAGGGAGAGAGAGAGACAGAGACAAGGAGAGAGAGAGACAGATATAGAAAGAGGGAGGGAGAGGGAGAAAGACAAGGAGAAGCAGAGAGAGACCAAAACAAAGGTTGACAAGGAGAGAGAGAGAAACACAGAAAGAGACAGGGAGAGAGAGACACAGATAGAGAGCAAGAGACAGAGAGAGGTGGAGAGAGAGAGATGGTAAAGCAGACTGTGGCCAGGATCCCATTTAAGCTTACACCGTGCGAGACTCTCATGCACAAAGGCACTCAGTCTCCCAGTCTGATTAGCATCCCCCATCACTGCTTGTGAAAATCAATGGGCAAGGGAGATTCTCACATTATCGCCCCCATGGGAAGTAACTTTTGCACAAAGGCAGACCCTCGTGTTTGAACCAGGATTCCCCTTCCACTGGCACCGTCTTTAGCCCAGACCTCATACTGTACTGGGTGGACCCAATCCAAGCCTATCCAGACAGACAAAGGATGGTAGAAGTAGAAATGGCCTCAGGCACTTTCTTCCAATCACTTCACTTTGCAGATAAAGGAACTGTGACCCAGTGAGAAGAAACCACTTGTTGAAGAATACCCAGCTGATAATAGCAGAACAGGAGACTAGCCTAGGTCTCCTCATCTACATCTTTCAACAGCTGCTTCTAACGGGTAACCTCAGGCATCCTCCAAAAATTGTTCTGAAGAGGACAAGGGATGCCCTGAATCACTGACATAAGAGTATCAATTTTCCCAGTAGCATCAAATTCCCTGAGATATTTAACTTATCTGCTTTCCAGGGGGTGGCTCAGTGATAAAGAACCCACCTGCCAATGCAGGAGACACGGGTTCAATCCCTGGGTGGAGAAAATTCCCCTGGAGAAGGGAATGGCAAGCCAGTCCAGTATTCTTGCCTGGAAAATCCCATGAACATAGGAGCTTGGTGGGCTACAGTCCGTGGGGTCCCACAGAGTCGGACACGACTGAAGTGGCTGAGCAACAACAGCAAACAATATAACAGCTCCACTCATGTGCAGAGCAATCCCATTCGGTTGAGACAAAGCCCAGATGTGTGTTCAGTGGTAAGAGAGCTGGAATTCCAAGATGGAAGCATCGTTTTCTAGGACCCACGGGGGGTCACCCCTGTGCTTTGATTCACAACGTGGGTCTACCTAGTTTTCAGTTACTTCTTCTTGTGGGTTGACTGGTTTTCACTGGGGCAACGTGGACAAGTGTTTTTTTTTTAGAAATGAAAAAAAAAAAATGTGGAGGAGATTACAATGCAAATGAGAAGCAAATGAGAGAAAGATCCAGGCCTCAGCGCAGGCTCCTCTGTGGCTCCCGGGCAGTGCCGCTGCCATGCTGGTTGCCTGACACATAATTAGGCTTGATATTGGAAGCCCACGTCTGCAGCTCTCACTTACCACATTTCCTGTATATTACTAAACATTTCAAACTGAGACAGAGAGAAAGCAGGAGAAAGTGACTTCCACTGGCAAAAAGGCTCACATTTCTTCTGTCTTGTAAAACAAAAGAGGAAAAATAATGGTAAATTGCTCCTCTGATGACTTTTTCTTTTTTTTTTTTTTAAACCACCACTGCTCCTCTCTCATCCTATTTTAAATAAAACCTGATGATGCAAAAGGCTGTTTGGCTTCTGACTCTGCAGTCCATCAGCTTGCAATGGAAATGTTTTCTTATTTTTATTTTTTTTTTAAATGGCTACATATTAAAAGCAAACCAGCCTTTGCCAGCTTTGGATAAAAGGCTATTTATTTTCAACCAATTTGATAGCTGCAGTTTTCAGTAATTGAATTTTCTGTGGTCAGAAAAGCAGTAATCTTAGAAACCAAATAAATATTTTTTAATAAAATGGAACACTGAGAAACCCTATAATAATGTCAAAAATGTAGCCACTTATGGATGGATAAATATTTTAAGAAATTTACATTTCACCCAAAGCTTTATGCTTCTAGCTTCCCTGGAGAGTTTGAAGAGCGTAACATTTTGCTTTAGGAATGGAACAACGTGGGGCTTGCATGAAATATACACGCCCCATAGAAACCTTTCTGGTTGTTAGGCTCTCATAAGCTGGTAGCTTTATCAGTGTTTCTAGCAAACAGTCTGTACCAGGATTTCTCTTTCTTGACATTGCTGATATTCGGAGCTAGATGACTTGTTGTGGGGAGGTGGGGAGCTGCCCTGTGCACCCAGGATGTTTACAGCATCTCTGGTCCCCACGCCTAGCAGCATCTTTGCCCATGTCCCCACCCGTTACGGCAACTAAAAATGTGTCCAGACATTGAGAGTCGTGTCCTGTCTAGGGTGCAAAATCAATGACACTCGGTACATACTTGAGTGACTCTTGTAAGTGTCTGGAACCTTGACTGCTCTCACTAGTTCAGCTTATGTTGTTTTGATTTATAAAGAATACTTATAAAGAATTGTGTGGTTCAAGAAAGCATTTTAATAGATTACAAATGTGAGTTGATAAAGAGAAGGAGTAGTTCAGACTTAGCTCAGAGGGATGGTTCTATGTGCTGGTGTAATACTGCTTTTCCTGAATGTTGGAAGCATTCGGCTTCTAATCTTGACTCCTCCATAACTTCTGCCACAGAACGTAGGCAGTTACTGTCTCTAGATAATTATCGTTTCTCTGGTTGTTTTGCTTTTTCCTACTTTAGACTACAAATAATAGCTATGTTGAAATTTTTCACTACATGCATTATATTGTATTGAATGACCAGTGAGATTCAGTGCTCACATGTAAACTGAATCATGTCTTGCAAATGTGATTGTGAAAACACAAAAACTAAGGAAATTCTGGCGTCAGATTTCTTCATCTCCCAGTTCGTACTCAGGATTCTTCCTGAACCACTAAGTGCGGATTTTGTAATCTGTTCTTTAAAATGGTTGATGGGAAGAAGGAAAGCAGATCATTATGGGGTTGACAGTGGAAGAGAAGGTCAGAGAGAAATAGATGGCATACAGCTTCTTTTTTCCTCCCATCTGTCTGCTGAATACAACTGGGCTGAACTTTGTAAATTCCTTAATAATACATTCTTGTGGTTCCACGTTGTGACTGAAATGTCACGTGAGCAGAAGTCAGAGATCATGATATTAAATTATTAGCCCTGGTTCATAAAGAAAGTTAGAAATTCCTGTAGAAACATATCACAGACTGAAGGTTACCACAGAAACCGCTAGATAGGCCTCTTTCTGATATGAGAGCAGGCCGTAGTGATTCCCAGCTGCTTCCCAGTGCAGTAGGAATGATGCTGAGAAGGATGAAGACCTCAAAATTCCAAAACCAAAACCAAACAGCAGTGCTCAGCACAGGCCAAGGTGTGGATTAGACTGCAGCGAGCAGTTCCCGTTGCCTTTCACCATGTTATTATCCATCCCTGCACGTTTAGGCAGATATGAGGCCAACTCCGACAATGGCCTACCTTGGTGAGTGTGTTTTTAATCTTTACTGGCATAAAACATGCAGCATTAATTTAAAATTCAGTGAATACATAAGCATGTCATAGACCTAATTTCACATGTCACAATTTTAAAAGTATAGATTTCCCCCCAAAGAGTTGCTTCCGTGGTGTTTTTTTGGAAACTTCCCCGAGGGAGTGGTCATGGTTTTGGAATAATTCCTAACGTGTACATTTGGCGCGAGGAGGGCAGGGAACAAACTCGTTTGGAGGAGTGGATCCAGGCCTGTCCTTTGCCCTGGAAATTTCTTTCATCCTCCTATGAATGCATTTGTTTTCACCGATTCGATCCATTATTCAATGAAATTAGTCCCAGTCTCATAATAAGTGCCTGTCCCTCCAGCCTGTCCCTTTCATGCAAGTGAAAACGAAAACCCAGGTGGTTTTCAACATGACACTAGGTGGAAATCAGTTATGAAATTACCTGTTTATTAATGATGTGTGAGGAGACTGACAGGCTAACGGCGGGCGCTGGCTGGAGCAGTGCTAATGTAGAAATAACAAGCCTATATTATGTGCAATATGTATTCTATAGAACTGTAACTCTCAGTCCCCGGGGACGCCATTGAAATCCAGATGTTTTATCTCAAGATTTTAATCCCAGAGAGTGAAGATTTTAAAGCGAAATCAAGCACAGTCCACATTGCTGTTGGGCCATACTTCCTCACTAGGGAGCCCACATGAGCAAACATGTAGGACCAGATGTGCAGAGGATTAGTGTCGTATCAGTTAATTAGCCAGACAGTGAAAAAAAGTCTGTCTGCAATTGCAAGAGTGGATGTGAGACACCCCACTAAGATGCATGTCGGAGGCTGCTCTACTGATTAGTGCCAAAGATGCTTTCTAAGTTTGGTAGTTACACAGGCAGATAAGAGCTGGTCTAAACTGGGGAGAAATGAGTCATTTTTATTTAAAATAAGGCATTTTTATAGGAAGTTTTTACATTTTTATCTAATAGTGATCTGGCCACAACACCATAAATAATACATTGAATAGATCCATGCAAGCCACTTTTTTTTTTGAAAGCAGGCAAAAATTTCTGTTGTTATTAGTAACAGGTGAAGTAAACCAATGACCCTCACAACTTGGGTGGGGAGAGGATTTTTTTTTTTTTTTTCCCTTTGTGTATTTTACAAAAGCAACTCATGGAGCAGATGGAGTGGAGGAATAGCAATGATCTGACGGTTCTGTATTCTTGCAAATTCTGTTGT
This sequence comes from Bos mutus, assembly GCF_027580195.1. Taxonomy (NCBI): domain Eukaryota; kingdom Metazoa; phylum Chordata; class Mammalia; order Artiodactyla; family Bovidae; genus Bos; species Bos mutus. The sequence goes on along the minus strand of NC_091635.1, from coordinate 3,796,944 downwards.
TGTTCAGTTGTTCAGTCGTGTCCAACTTCTTGTGACCCTGTGGACTGCAGCACGCCAGGCTTCCCCGTCCTTCACCAGCTCGAGTTTGCTCAAACTCATTCCATTGAGTCAGTGATGCCATCTCATCTGCTGCTGCCCCCTTCTCCTCCTGTCCTCAATCTTTCCCAGCATCAGGGTCTTTTCCAATGTCTTGGCTCCTTGCATCAGGTGGCCAACGTATTGGAGCTTATTGCAAATTAATCCCACTACATAGTGGCAACCAGATAATTTATAATAATTTTAAATATGGAATGTCTCAACAACTGCATTTGTACAGATGAGCGTGTTGCCTGCTGCCATTTTCATAGGAATATGTTCTCTCCAGAGTCACCTCTCATTCTGGAGGTCAGTCCAAGCGGAGTGTATGTAACAGTCAGCAACTTCAGAGTCTGAATGTGGAAAGTAACCTGAAGTCACAGATGTCTGTAAGTCAGATAGCTTCTGGATGCTAAGAATCCACAGTCTAATATAAAATGGTGAGAGAATCAAGGACACAAGTGCTTTTACAAAAGAAAAAATATGACCTTTTTGATTCAGACTTCAAATTGTACCTTGGCAACTTCCCTGCACTTCAGGCATCTTCTGCATTGCCCAGAACTGGGTGCTGAGTGCCTAACTGGTAGGTGGGTGAGGCCGGGGGGATTTAGCCAGGGTAGGCAGTGTGTCTGGTAGTGATTAAGGAAGCAAGTTGGGTTTTATGGTAGAAAAATCAGGCAGTGAAGCCACCCAGTACTGATTACCCGGCATCTCATTTCTAAAGAGGTGATGAGGTGGTGGAGGAAGCTTCCAACTCCAGCTCCGTGTGGCCCTCTCTGTTTCCCCATATGTCCCACTGGGCTTTTGATGTCCTGTGTGTGTGTATGTGAGCTGAATTTCTCAGTTGTGTCCCACTCTGCCACCCCATGGACTGTAGCCCACCAGGCTCCTATGTCCATGGAATTTCTCAGGCAAAAATACTGAAGTGGGTTGCCATTTCCTTCTCCAGGGGATCTTCCCGACCCAGGGATGGAACTCACATCTCCTGCATCTCCTTCATTGACAGGCGGATTCTTTATCCCTGAGCTACTAGGGAAGCACTTGATTTTTTTGTCCTATTTTTGTCCTTTCCTAAACTCTCTCCTCTCCTCCACCCAAGCACTCACCGCATTATACTATTTAAACAGTTCCGCCTCTAGCTTGCTCTTTGGTCTTGATTTCTTACGGTTCTACCTTTAAACCAAGTGCCAGGCACTTACTCTAAACTGCGATTCACCTTCCAGTGCATGTGTTCATCTGGTATTTATCACACTTTTCTGAGGCTAGGATAATGCATATCAATAATTCACACTTTACAGAGAGACATTGAGGGCCAGAGGAGTAAAGCAAGTTGCTTCGCGCTGAAAACAGAGAAGAGCAGAGGGACTTGGACTCGAACCCCTGACTTCAGACCTTGTGCTGCTCATGCTGGCATACTGCTTTGTGAACAGGAAATAAAACGCTTTAGCTACCAGAGAAAGAAGGAAAACGTGCCTTGATTAGACACTGCGGTAAAGACGAAACTATAGCCTTGAAATTTCAAAGCTAAGCTCTTGGAAGGAAGAGCATCCTGTTGTAAACAAATATTTTGATGATTGAAGCCAGCTTCTCATCTTGAAAACACTTTTTTTCAATTCAGGCTCAGTTTAATGGGAACCCCAGGACTGAAGATGAGGTGGTTAGATAGTGTCTCCAGCTCAATGGACATGAATTAGAGCAAACTCCAGGGGACAGTGGAGGACAGAGGAGCCTGGTGAGCTGCTGCCTGTGGGGTCACAGAGAGTCGGGCCTGACTTAGCAACTGAACAGCAACAGGGCTGCTAAATCCTCAAAAAAGGGGAAACACACAAGGAAACCATGTTTCCAAAGGGGCTCTGGGGACTCGGGATACTTGTTGGAGCCTAAGGGCTGTATAAAAGCTACATGGTTATTTACATAAATTTCTTATAATTTCTGTCACAAATATACCCGTGCTGTTTTCCTGAATCTTTATTTAATAATGATTATAATACAATTAAGTTTATCTTCACCGCCTTGCTCTTTGGTGCCAAGCAGCCAGAGTCAGCAATACATTTTTTTTTTTTTCCTTTTCAATAAAAGCCTCAGAATGGAAATAACATATGACTGGGTGATGCTTACATTCACTGTAGTTCAAAAGCACTGACTCCCAAGTGGAAATGAAATGTGGATGATTGCGAGCAGAATTGAGTTATTCTTTCAGTTACGGTAAGCAGTGGCATCTATTTGTGTCCCCGTAATTTACGAGGATTTGAAATCCCAGGGGATGAGGATTTAACCAGGACACTGTGTTCTCCCATTTGTTGTTCAGTCACTCAGTCGTGTCTGACTCTTTGCGACCCCATGGACTGCAGCACGCCAGGCTTCCCTGGCCTTCACTGTCTCCCAGAGTTTACTCAAAATCACGTCCATGGAGTCAATGATGCCATCGAACCATTTCATCCTGTGTCGTCCCCTTCTCCTCCTGCCCTCATCCTTTCCTGGGATCAGAGTCTTTTCCAATGAGTCAGCTCTTCACATCAGGTGGCCAGAGTATTAGCACTTGAGCTTCAGCATTAGTCCTTCCAGTGAATATTCAGGGTTGATTCCCTTTAGGATTGACTGGTTTGATCTCATCAAACCAGATCAAGCCAGTCTTCTCCCATAGTTAGTTTCTGAAGAGATATTGTTCCTTCCTAGGAGCACCAGACTTAGAAATCCAAAGAGCGGACAAGATGACGAAACTAGACTCAGTCCAGGGAGTGCTCCTTGGCAGTGTTCATGCTTAGAACCCCGGTGTGAGGATGACTCCAGGCAAAAGCCATAAAATGAGGAATTCAGGGTCCAGTGTCACCACTAATGAAATGAGACTTCTGGTTACAATGCCTGCTTTTATTAGCTAAAGACTTTGCTGGATTTATGGGATGAATGTTCACTTGTGTTTTATCTACCACAAGATGCCTGGGTAGAACCTGATTCAGTTAACCTAATAAAAACAAAAACAACACCGAAAACAACAACCCCCCAAATCCCTAAGAGTTACTTTTAATTTTTTTCACTTTGTCCTCCTCCATGTAACCTTGCCCTTGGAGATTTCCCAGTCCTGCAAACGGTGAGAAAATTATATCTGTATTCCAGGCTAATATTCATTCATCTCTTTACCCACTGCCTAGATCTGAGCTAAGAGCTTCACAGACATTATTTACTCTCTTTAGTTTCTTGGATTCTTGGCCCCTGACTTTATGTGAAGCAAACCCCAGAACGCTTCCTCTCGGACCTGTGCTCTAGTCCATATGCATGCACTCTGTTCTCATTCCTGAGAAGCAGACATTAACCCCATCTCTGATCCAGTCACCGAAACCAGGAGGATGGAATCCATTCATTAGCTTAGATCAGTCAGGGCCCATCCTTGAAATTGAGATCAAGATCAGTTTCATCTGGAGCTTCCCTGATAGCTCAGTTGGTAAAGAATTTGCCTGCAATGCAGGAGACCCCTGGTTCAATTCCTGGGTCAGGAAGATCTGCTGGAGAAGGGATAAGCTACCCACTCCAGTATTCTTGGGCTTCCCTGGTGGCTCGGCTGGTAAAGAATCCGCCCGCAATGCAGCAGACCTGAGTTCGATCCCTGGGTCGGGAAGATCCCCTGGAGAAGAGAAAGGCTACCCACTCCAGTATTCTGGCCTGGAGAATTCCATGGACTCTATAGAACATGGGGTCGCAAAGAGTCGGACACGACTGAGCAACTTTCACTTTCAGTTCTATCCGAGTAGGATGGACTGAGGATTCCAGGGGTGATGAGGATGATTTTCTTAAAAAAAAAAAAAAAAAAAAAACTACATTGGGACAAAGTAAATGGATGCTAAATTTCTGAAGTAACCTGTCCTCTCTGTGGTTTGAGTTCCTCCCTCTCCTTGTAGACTGTGAGCTTTCTCTGATTAGGAACTGTGTTCTTTCTATTGATATTCACATCGTGTGACCACTAGCCGAGGAACTTTAGCAGGATAAGAGTTTACTGAAATATTTATCCACTTGTATTACGAATGTCTGCCACTCCCAATAGGCCCCAGCATGCCTCGACTTCTACCCGACATGCCTCTGTGTCTTAGCTTTTTGACTTGTTTATGGTTATCTTCCTCTCTTTTCCCCATCTGAGATGATTCTTGGTGTGTCTTTCTACCACGAAATTCTCAAGTGAGGAAAACAACTCATAACCAAGACTGCCTGACCTGGAAACTTTTAAGCATGCCTCCGTCAGCAAAGGCTATGCTGAAGAGCAGGGGCTTACAGCTGAAAAAGGCCTGCGGGGGGTGGGGTGGATGAGAGATTTCTGCCAAACCAGCCATTCACGTGTGCGGTGAAGACAGTGTCGGCGGCCTAACAGCCCATCAAAAATGTCCAGAGTCCAATCAGAAAATATTTGATTTGAGTTCTGAAGACTCAAACGCAGCTGGTTGGGATTTCCTTGTCTGCATTTTCTCCATCCCAGTTGCTACCGAAAACAATTTGCAATTCATTTGAGGATTCTTTACATCTGCCCTGAAGTATATGTGGCATTTAATTGAAAAACCACCAAATAAAGACTTCCGGGTGTGAAAGGAGCCCCCACCCCCCACACTGCCTGTGGTGCCCACATGGAGCGTTCTGCCTCCAAGGCTTTGCCCTAAGTGGATATCGATACATAAAGATCCCCAGAATTGAAAAATGACCCCTTCCACAATTCCTCAGGAAGAACTACAGGCCTCTGCTGGCCCCACGAGGAGGAGTTCCAGCCCGAATATTGTCTCCACCAAGCTACCAGTTGGCAGACACACTCACTTCTAAAATGAGAGATCTGACTCTTTTGGAAGATCAGAGTTTAGTTGAAGATCAGAAAGAAAAAAGAGAAGAAGGAGGTAGAGGAAGGAAAGGAGGGAAGGAGAATGGAAGGAAGAAAAATTCTCTGATGCTCTAAAATCATCTTGTATCTATCAAGTCACATCGGATGGGAAGGGATGTCTCAACAATATATTGAAAAGATACTCTAAATATTTAACTCTTCATCCCGACACCTGCATTAGGAGCCTCCCCAACCCCCATCCTATGTCTACCACTGCCAAAAAAATTGTAAAGGGAAAAGAGAAAAAACATTTTTCTTCCAAAAGCTACTGGATGGGTGACTCCGAGGGACAACCCCCCTCTCCCCAGCTTTGACTCTTAGTTTACAGGGGCACTTTTGCCATTGAAGCCACTGAGATAGATTACAGTGTATAAGATAACAAACTGCACCCCCTCCCCCAGTGTAGGGCTTACTTTTCAGTTTCTTCTTATGGACAAAAACTGTCTGTATCATGGAAGGGGAAGGGGGGAGGGTTGGGAGAGGAGGCTGGAAAAAACTAGCAAATGGGAAAAAAAAAAAAAATTGGAGAGCCAGCCTGGCACCAAAAATATAATTTAGTGTGCAGGTATTTGATTTGATAGAAAACCTGCATTGATTTTAAAAAAATAGGTTCTTGACAAGGTCGTAATTCATTGAGAGAGGCCAAGCCCGCAGCTTAAGTTTGACGTCCCCCTCCAACCCAAACCATAACTGGTTTTAGGTGATCCCCTGTGAGGGTAGCATGTTGCAGCTGGCAAAAAAATAAACACTCCTGAGCCCTGTGCTAACAGAATTTTTTTCCTTTTTCTTTTTTTTTTTTTTTTTTTTTTTGATTTATGCCACGAGCTAAGGAAAACAGTTACATATTTGTGAGTCTCAGTTTTGTTTGGCCTTCGCAAGCTTGCCGGATTGGTGTCTTGCTGAGAGAGAAGGGACCCTGTAAAAGGCAGCAACAGGACCTGCGGGTAGCTGGGGAAAGGCAGAGGGCAGGGAGGTGGGTGGAGGGGAAGGGTGCCCGGAGAGACACAAGTAGCTGAAAGGTTTGATGTGCCAGGCGTTCCTCCAGGCACAGTCCCCTCCCTTTCTCTCTGCCTCTGGGTCATTTGAGAATCTCAACTCAAAGACAGATGCCTTCAGGGCTGAAGATTCGTGAATGATTGTTGTTGTTTAGTGGCTAAGTCATGTCCAACTCTTTGTGACTCTATGGACTCTAGACCGCCAGGCTCCTCTGTCCATGGGATTCTCCAAGCAAGAATACTGGAGTGGATTGCCATTTCGTCCTCCAGCGGATCTTCCCAAACCCAGGGATGGAACCCACATCTCCTGCATTGGCTGGCAGGTTCTTTACCACTGAGCCACCAGGGAAGTCCTGTGAATAATTAGCTGCCCTTGCTTCCCTATGCATCAGCATCCTTTTTTCTAAAGCTTGATAGACTGATAGTTTCCTCTTTCATTCTTTGCTGAATGTCAGAGTCCATTCAAGTTTGACAGACGCAGGTTGGGGGCCAGTCAGGAAGGTGTGTGCTGTGCCTTTTCTTCGGAGTTGCCTTTGTGGGTCAGACTCTCTCAGGCCAAGCAAAGCAGCTGTGCCAGGACGGGCCATGTCCCATCAGTGTCCTTCCCTGCCCGAAATACGGCATGCTTGGTCCTCATTTTGCAGAGAATGAGCTTGTAGGGAGTCTGCAAGCTCTGCAGGGTTGAATATCTTAAGGTGACCCAGCTCCTCAGAGAAGTTTCCTAGTTCCAGTTGTCATGTTCAGTGGGCTTTGCACCCTACCCCATGCCCTCCCCTCATTTAAAGAACTCAAAGAGTTAATGCATGTAATGAGGTATCTTGGATCTGATCCTGGGACAGAAGGAGCCCACAAATGGAAAAACTGGTGAAATCCAAGTCAAGTCTGAGTTTCATTAATAGTAACGTACCAGCGTTCGTTTCTTCGTTTTGACAAATTTCACAGTAACGTAAGATGATGACTGTACAGAAAACTGGGCAGGATACCTCTGTGTTATATTTTCAGCTCTTCTATGAATCCCAAATTATGCCAAAATTAAAAACAAAACACACACACAAACTACTTTCTAGAAGAAACAGCTTCAGGAAAACCAAGCTTCCTGCCGCTTTCACCCCCGATCCCACTGGAGTGTGTCCCCTAGACGGGGCACACTAGGCTCGTGCGGCCTGCTGCTGCCACCAGCAGCTGGAACGTCTTGCTTGTCCCCAGTGTAAACTGGGGGGTCAAAACGTGGGAGGGGGCTTCTCACAGGGCAGACAGACCCTCATGGGGCCGTGGAGAGAGGCACCACTCGCCTCACCAGCTTCATCCTTTTCATCTTTAGAGAAGAAAACTTGCGTTGTATAAGAAAATCCAAATTTACCCATGGGGAAATTAAGAACTTGCTTGCATGTCTTCATTTCTTACATGCCAGAAGATTAGCAATCATTAGCCATGCGTGCCTAGTCGCTAAGTCATGTCTGTGTCTGACTCTTTTGCGACCACATGGACTATAGCCCACCAGGCTCCTCTGTCTGTGGGATTTCCCAGGCAGGAATACTGGAGTGGGTTGTCATTTTCTTCTCCAGGGGATCTTCTCGACTCAGGCCTCGAACTCGCATCTCTAGCGTCTCCTGCACTGGCAAGCGGATTCTTTACCATGGAGCCACCTGGGAAGCCCCCTTTAGAACAAATCCTATCTCAGCCCCAATATTTCTTTAAAAACAAACAAACAAACAAACAAACAAGACAACTCCCCAGGCACAGACAGCTGCACTCCACAGAGCCAACTGCAGTCACAGCTCACCACCCGTCTATGTGCCAGGACCTCTAAATTACTTACATTATGACATCATCCTGCTTTGTGTATGTACTTGTCACATTGCATAAATATACCCTCTTTAGCTGCTTCTTTAATCTGTTCTATCCACAGAGTGTATCACTGAAAAAAAAAATGACTTCACATAAGACAAATTATTCCATAACAGTGCACAGAATCATTTGAATCACATTCAGTCTCCATGACAATATGAAAATATAAATGTCTGGTGTACAAAAAAGAAAAAAAAATGTGTCATGGTGGCATAAAAAAAAATGAAGTTAATTCAATATTTCAACCAGGCTTTTTTTTTTTTAAACCACTTTGTTATCATAAGTGCATGATGCAACTGTACTGCCTTTTAAAATACACACACAGACAGAGAAATGGATATTTTTTCCATCCTATTTGTCTCCTTTTCAGACACAACCACTGATTCACCAGTCACTGGCAGCAGCAGCAACAGCTCAGGCGCCTGCGAACTTGAGGATAATAAAATTCTAGTAGAACAGTGTGTTGAGTGTTTACTTTGGCTGCTCCATCCTCTCAAATCCCCGTTTTCAACTAATATTTTAAAATGTGGAGAGACATTAAAATGGAGATAAATTCAAGGCTCTTTTTGAAGGCGAGCATCTCCTATGCTGTGGATTCTGCATTTGCGCCCTCTGCTACATTCGAATTCCCCTCTTTATGATGATTATGATGACATGAAAATTCAAGTCCCTGCCTGCCTTTTGGCAATGGGCAATCTTCCTCCAACATTTTGGCCACCTGATTCGAAGAGATGACTCATTGGAAAAGACCCTGATGCTGGGAAAGACTGAGGGTAGGAACAGAAGGAGGCGGCAGAGGATGAGATGCTTAGATGGCGTCACCAACTCAACGGCCATGAGTTTGAGCAAACTCCGAGAGACAGTGAAGGACAGGGAGGCCTGGCATGCTACAGTCCAAGAGGATGAGATGCTTAGATAGCATCACCAACTCAACAGCCATGAGTCTGAGCAAACTCTGGGAGACAGTGAAGGACAGGGAGGCCTGGAATGCTACAGTCCTTGGGGTCGCAAAGAGTCGGACACAACTTAGCAACTGAACGACAACAACAGTTTTACTTTTAAGTAAAGGAGAAACTGGGGGTCAGATGTGCTTTTATAACTACTCCTGTCCCCTCCCTGACCTTTGTTATTGGGTCCTACAGAATAAATGGGATTAATTGGAGTTTATCACTGCTGTTTCATAGAATGTCATAATGAGTTCTCAAGTCCAGTGGTGAGCTGGACTCAGAGGTGGAGACGAACAGATTTCAGCTGTTTCCAGAACTGAGAAATGGATATACATGACAGGTGTTGAGTCATAAAGAATGGGTCATGCTTGTGAAATGAGAGGAGAAGTGTGTCTGAGGCAGAGTGGGTGCTGGGAGGTTTTCAGGTAGAGTCGAACATAAGTGCAGATGGTTAGGTAAGATGTTGTTAGGATAAAAAACATCTTCACTGTCCAAAGTGGATCCCTTTAGAGAGTGAAGGCAAATATCAAATGCAAAGGTAAAGCTGATGAAAAATCAGGCAACCTGGGAAACGTGTCCACTGAAAGGACCTTGGATTTGATTTGCGCTGTGATGGGAAATCATGCCGGGTGTTCTGCTAGTTTCAAAGATTATGCTGCATATGTGGGCGTCCTCAGTCGTGTCTGACTCACTGCGACCCCGTGGACTGTAGCCCGCCAGACTCCTCTGTCCATGGGACTTCCCAGGTGTGAAAACTGGAGTGGGTGGCCCTTTCCTCCCCCAATGCTGTATATATCCAACAGAAATCCACGTATTTATGCACAGAAGTGTGTGTGCTGGCATGTGCATAGCCACACCGTTGGTAATAGTCCCAAGTTGAAAGCTACCAAAATCCTTTTGAAGAGTGAAACGGGTAAACCTACCATGTCAGGGACATTTGTCCAGTGAAATATCACACAGCAGTGAGACTGAGCAGATGATGACTATTAGCAAGAATGCAGGTGAATCTCAAAACTGTGATGTTTGAGCAAAACAAATCCAGTCAGAAAAATACTTACTGAATACTTCTATTTTCATGTTTTGGAATTGCAACTCCATGTTTATAAAGTATAAACAACACACAAAATCTTCTATGATCTTTCAGGTCAAGAAAAGTCAGTATATTTAGTGAAGATGATAAGTGGGGTCTTATTAATACACTAACTTTTGATCCAGCTGTTAGTTACGTGGGTGAGGTTAGTTACATGGGTGAGGTTAGTTTGTGAAAATTCTGAGCTGTTCGCCTGTGATGTATGAGCTGCTCTCTAGGCTGTACAAAGAGAGGCAAGCTATGCCTCCTACCATATAGAGAACAGGGTGAAGGGGGTTAAGACTTAGGTGGTTCCGGTTTTTACCCATTTATTTTGACTTCTTTCTGGGTGATATGCTTGATGTATAAGATACAGTTTATGCTGTGGCATGGTTTCTCAACCAGGCGCTGTTGTGCTGAGTAATTCCTTGTTGGCGACTTGATGGGGGCTGCTGTGCATTGTGGGATATTCCGAAGCATCTCTGGCATCCATGCAGTAGAGGCCAGTAGCCGCCACATCTCCAGGCCTAACGGTCAAGTATGTCGCCCTGTATCACCAGATGTTCCTTGGGGAGTAAACTCTCCCTTAGCTCAGAGCCACTTAACTGAGGTGACAACAATCTCTGACACTTATTGAGAGCTTACTTCAATAAGGGGTTATGTTTTAGAATTGCAGTTCCAAGTTTATAAAGTATAAACAACACAAAAAATCTTCTATGATCTTTTAGATCAAGAAAAGTCAGTATATGTAGTGAAGATGATAACTGGGGTTATCTGAGGTAAGGGGTTAACAGGGGCTTCCCAGGTGAAGCTAGTGGTCAAGAATCCACCTACCAATGCAGGAGACACAAGAGATACAGGTTCAATCCCTGAGTTGGGAAGATCCCATGGACAAAGAAATCACAACCCACTCCAGTATTCTTGCCTGGAAAATCCCATGGAGAGGGGAGCCTGGCGGGCTACAGTCTGTGGGGTCGCAGAGAGTAGGTTGTGACTGAGCACACACACACCCACACACACAAGGGGTGTATAATTATGAACTCATTTATTCTACCAGCATCCCTAAGAAGATGCTGTAATTTTCCCTTTTTTTCCAGCAGAGGAAACAGGTTAGACACTCTAGGCATCTTTCCCAAGGCATCATAACCAGCTAACAGGTGACCACACTGGGATTTATGCCCAGACAGTCCAGCTTTAGAGTGCGTGTTCTGGGCTACCCTGTCTGTTGGCCCCTTGACGCTACACCTAACACATGATAGATGCTGCACAGATCATGCTCCGATCAACAGGGAGCTGCCAGGATCTTACCATTCCTAGAGTGACGTGTCTTCAGGCCTTTCTATTCTTTAAAGTTACACAAAGTTAAGATTCATATTTTTCAAAAAGTACTACAAGACTCAAGCTTTAATAACCAAAGTAACAGTGTGACTCATGAGTTACACCTTCATAAAACTTCAAGAGCTCACAGAGACCAATGTGATTATGGGACAAATTATTTCATTTATTTAAACAGAGGGGAAATATACTTATATTTTACAATTGCCTTGAGTTATATATAAAACTAGCTTCTGGCCCTTTAATTACAGACAAAGGCAGAACCGCTGGGAGAAACTCACGCATAAGTGCCATCCACACCTGGAAAGGCTTTTCTGCAGGCTCCAGACTCAGTGGAAAGTTCCCCCGCTTGAAGCCCATTCCATTCCCTCCCCAACATGTGCTTCTTTAAGAAGTATTTTTCTCTGTTGCCAACTAAATATGATCATCATGAATTCAAGAGAATCAGATATCAAAAAAGTTGCATTAAATAAGCAATATAAGCAGAATCGCGCTATGCTCAGTCTCTAACGGAGAAGGCAATGGCACCCCACTCCAGTACTCTTGCCTGGAAAATCCCATGGGCGGAGGAGCCTGTTAGGCTGTAGTCCATGGGGTCGTGAAGAGTCGGACACGACTGAGCGACTTCACGTTCCCTTTTCACTTTCATGCATTGGAGAAGGAAATGGCAACCCACTCCAGTGTTCTTGCCTGGAGAATCCCAGGGACTGGGGAGCCTGGTGGGCTGCCGTCTATGGGGTCGCACAGAGTCGGACACAACTGAAGTGACTTAGCAGTAGCAGTAGCAGTCTCTAAGTCATGTCCAACTCTTTGCAACCCCATGGACTGTAGCCCGCCAGGCTCCTCTGTCCATGGGATTTCCCAGGCAAGAATACTGCAGTGGGTTGCCATTTCCTTCTCTGGGGGATCTTCCCGACCCAGGGGTCAAACCTTTGTCTCCTGCATTGGCAGGCCAATTCTTTACCACTGAGCCACCAGGGGAGCTCATGAGTAGAATAACCAAGAACTAATATTGCTTCATTCTTATATTTGTCACAGACTCACTTCATCTGGGGAAATCTGGTCACGCTCCCGCTTACCAGGCCTCAGTGGCCATCCTGAGAGCCCCCGGGTCAGGAGAGCTGCTCTTCTGCCTCGACTGTAGTTTTCTTCGGTGCTGTCTTCTCTGGGCAGGTGAATTTCACTTGAAATGTTGAAAAGTTAGTTGTTTTTGAATTTAAATGTATACTCAAATAGAAATGCTGCTATAAATTCTCTTTAGATTCTCAGGCCACCCAAAGCCACAAAAGAAAAGAGCAGAAGAAGGAAACGCTGTGAAACATGGGCGTGATCATACGCACACGTGTCTGTCGGTGTCACACACAAAGACACACATGTAGGCATCACAGTTATGTATCCTTACTTTCGTTAGATCCTGTACAGAATTTTGAAAGCTGCAAGTCTGGAAAATTATGTTTTAAATCGTTTATTTGTGCAGTTTTTAAAGTTGATAGCATTCTTTTTTATTAAAAAAAATTTTTATTGAGAAATAATTGACAAATATCACTGTATATATTTAAAGTGTACAGGGTGATACTCTGATGCACATTGTGGAAAGATTACAAAGATCAAAATAATTAATATGTCCATCACCTTACATAGTTCTTTTTTTTTTTTTTTTTTTTTTTTTTTGTTGGTATTTTTTTATTTGTAGAAGTTTAAATTCATCATTGAGGAAATATACGCCTTGGTGTTCAGAAAAGATGCTATAAAGACATTTTTGAATAAGTCCTGGTAAAGCCATAGTTATGCTCAGAGGGAGAGACTGGAAGCAATTCGAAGTTAAACTTTCTCTGATACTATAAACTTCATCTTTCTTGGAGGAGAACTTAAAACTCTGCGGGCAGGTCATTTTAGGAACTTCTGTGTCTTTCCCGGAGAAGAGGCAAGGTGGAGGGTGCCTCCTTTTGAGGTGAACCTTTTGACAGGGCTCTGGTTCAGAAGAGCAGCTGTCAAAGTGGGGGCCTCAGAGCAACATCTTTACATCATCTGGAAACTTGTTAGAATCTCAGGATCTTGGGCCTCCGTCCAGCATTTTCAGATGTCCAAGGATGAGCACGCACAGTGGAGTTTCAGAAGACCTGCACAGAGGATCTTCTGTGTGCTAGAGACTGGCCTATGGAGTCCAGCAACTGTCTTAGCTAGGATCATGTTAAGATTTTTTTTTCTTTTGATTTTACTTTGTTTATATGTTTTCTGTGTTCTGATACTTCTTATGCCTTCAGCTCAGTGGGGAGTTAAGGGCTGGACAAGTGGGTTGGTGGGGGGTTGTCCATGATTGAAAAAAGAGGTGCTTTTAGTGAACATTGTTGGTTCTGTTGTAACATCCATTTTCACTTTCTAACAGTTCCCAGACTCATCTTTGTTTACTTCTCCTCAACATAGTTAATGCATTCTGGATGAAACAGCCTATCCCAGCTTTAGGGACGTGGTCTCATTGGCTCAGCCTATCAGGATATATTATTACTTCACCATATCTATTGGTTTAAAGTTGGGTATTATCTTAGTCAGTCTGGGCTTCTATAACAGAATACCATAGACTGGGTGGCTTAAAAAACAACATAAATTAACTTATCACAGTACCAGAGGGCAGCAAGTCCGAGATCAAGACAGCAGCATGTTTGATATCTGGTGAGAGCACACTTTCTGGCTCACTGATAGTCTTCTTGCTGTGTCTTCACATGGCAGAAGTTGAGGGGAGCTCTCCAGGGTGTCTTCTGTAAGGGCACTAATCCCATTCATGAGGGGCCCACCCTCATGACCGCATCACCCTCAAAGGCACCACCTCCAAATACTGTTACAGTGGGGATTAGGTTTCCACATATGAGTTCTGTGGGGACACGTGCATTCATTCTGTAGCAGGCATGTGACTTAAGCCAAGCCATCAGGTCAAATCTTTGCACTGTTCTTTGGAATGCTGGGTCACACACTCTTTTTCCTTTTTAAAAAGAATGAGGAGACATGTGGTATTGTTACTGGCTGACTTGCATGACCGCAGTGTCAAGGGGAGTGGGCAGGGAGGAGAGTCAGACTTAGGAGGAATCTGACGCCCTGAGGTCAGAGGAAGACAGAAGAAATATGAACTTGATTCTGGTTCATCAGTCCTGAAACCCTCCTCGACATGGACTTCCTGGTACGGAAGCCAATAAATCCCCTTTGCTGTGTTTGAGGTGAATTTCCTGTGACTTGCAGCACGAGGAGTCTTAAGAGATACAGTTTTATTGCAGGAGTGGCATTACCATGATCAGGGCCATGCTTGAAATTCTAAGAGGCAACCGAAAAAGTGCACACCAGCCGCCTGACTCCAGGGAGCCGGACGACAGATTTGTGGGCTGCATAAGCATTTCTCAGAGAGATTATCAAGAACTTTTGGGGAGGGCCACTCAGTAAAAGACAAATTCCTGTGCTTGCGCAAAAAGAAAATCCAGATTGAAAAAAAAAAAAAACATTGAAAGGGTGTGTGATCTTTCAAAACTGGAGATATCTGGAAAAGTTGGGTCATATAATATGTGTGTTACCTTGATTATGGAGTACTTGGCACATGCAAGGGAATGAATCAGGCTTAAATTCATCTCATCCCCCAGATCCCCATGCCCCATTACAGCTTTAGCAACCCTGGAAAAAGGAGTGTTAGTGAGATTAACTAGTCCCTGCTGCTGCCGCGGGTCCCACGGCAGTAACCGATACCCATCGTCTCTTTCCTCCATTACCTCCTCTAGGCGTCTTTCCCCTTTTCTTGCATTTTTGCTGGTCTGGGGGGCAGCTTGCATTGTGGGGTGACCCAGAATCTCATCCTCGAAGCTCTGAGCCTGGAGTTTGTAAGTGTGTCCGTGTGTTCTCAGTCATGTCTGACTCTTTGTGACCCCATGGACTATAGCTCACCAGGCTCCACTGTCCTTGGGATTTTCCAGTCACGAATACTGGAGTGGGTTGCTATTTCCTCTTCTCCAGGGGATCTTCCTGACCCAGGGATTGAACCCACATCTCCTGCATTGACAGGCAGATTCTTTACCACTGTGCTACCAGGGAAGCCCCTTGTTTGTAGACGCTTCACCATTTATAGTTAAAACTAGACATGAGAACACCATGAGAGGTCCAGTGGTAAATATATTCTTCCCGGACTGTGTCTCATAGCAATGGTTCAGTCTCCTCCTGGGAATGAGTCTCTGTGCCTGCAGTTTACTGCTGTGAAGATCCCCAAATTATATGTGACAGCTTTAGCTTAACTTTAGTGGAATTTTTACTGGGTTTCCTGCTGAGAATAGCTGCTCTGAAAACCAGGATGTCTCGATCACAGAGCCTGAAGTTGCAGGGGAGGGAGACATGCGCCATCCGCCCGAGTCACCAGGTGTGAGTGGGAATGGGTACACCCCTAGCTCTGCCTTTGGTTCCCAAACCCATGAGGACAGCACCAGCACTGAGCTGGTTCAGGACGTGTCCAAAACACACGCTCTCTTTCCGAGATGCCGCCAGATGGCTGGCTGACACACAGGAGGAATTTGACTCAGGCGGGGAGGGTGGACAATAGCCTTGGTCTCTGTCGCTAGCAGGTCAGACACCCACCAGCGGCATCCGTGGTGGAGGCACCCCTGGATGTTGAGCCTGTGCCCGGCCTCCAGCTCTGCAATCAGAGCGACTCTGTACTCGAGCCTGTTGCTGGAGCACTGGTTGTCTCATGGCACCGAGGCTGGCTGGCATCCACCAGCTGGATCATTCCTCTACCCTGGTTCTGTCTTCCCTGCAGTGGACATTGTTCTTTGCTCATCATGAATATGAGCTACAAAGGTCCTCACTCTTTGTGTGCATCCCCATTCATGCCTCTTCCCCAACACTGCTGTCCCCAGTCCTCCAGGGCCCCTTCCAGTCAGCCAAGACATTTCCCATTGCCCACAAGTCTATGTGTCTTCTGACCTGATGCTGTTTTTTCCTGTCTGTGAAAAGTGGATAACCAGGGGCACTGGCCAAAGTGCTGCCCACTGGGAGGTCTTTCCCTTCACTGCCGTGGGGTCACCTTTAAAGGACATCCTTCAGGGCCTCCCCTGAGCAGAGCTGTGGTCCATGGTACTGGCACCTACATACTCAGCCAATCCTCCTGCTCTTGTTTAGGGCTGTGATTTCATTCACAGAGATTTATCTTTTTATGAGCTGGGCAATATAGACTGTGAGCTCATTGGTAGATCTGAATCCGTGAGGCACCGGAAGGCCTGAATCGGATGGGTTTCTTCACGGGAGACTTGCTCTCATTGGTGTCCAGGAGTATTTGCTGAACTGGAGTCACAGCCCATCACGAATTCCAGATTCACTTTCTTCCTTTCTGTAACTGGTTCCAGGGCAGTGTTCCAGTCCACACTGTTTTGCAGTGTGAGGATCCCTCAGAAAACCCCCATTACCTTGACAGAAGAAGGAATGAATTTGAATTTCTAGAGCATCAATGACCTTTGATAGAAGGGAGATTTTTTTCATGAACAGAAATCACAGATTCTGATGTCTGAAACAGTCACTGCTTTCTCTGCCACAGTGTATTGCTAGTCCACACTGAATGCTTTCTGTACATTTTCTCATTTAATCCTAACAAAACTCCCATGAAGTAACTGCTGTTGCCTTCCCTGACTTCAGATGAGAAAATGGGGACACAGAGATGTTACATAGCTGGCTAAATATCACACAGCTAGAAAATTGTAAACATAAACCCAGGCTTTAATCTCAGACATCCTGACTTCAGAGCCCAGGCCAAGCCACTGTACCACCCTGGTTTCCACAGCATTAGAACCTGAACAGATGTCCTGGGAAAGACACCAGAGCCTTAATACTCTTGACTGAAGGTGATATTATGCTATGCATTTAAGCAGGCTACCCTGGTGGCTCAGACAGTAAAGAATCTGCGCGTAATGTGGGAGACCTGGGTTTGATCTATGGGCCAGGAAGTTCTTCTCCTGGAGAAGGGAATGTCTACCCACTCCAGTATTCTTGCCTGGAGAATTCCTTGGACAGAGGAGCCTGGCAGGCTACAGTCCTTAGGATCACAATGAGTCGGACACGACTGAGTGACTGACACTTTCGCTTTCATGCATTTAGCCTAATATTTGAACTTCTGTAGAGACTTCACTCTAACCCTGTATCCACTGCTCCTGGCACTTTCCCAGGGGGTTATTTTGGTATTTGAATTCTGAGGCCATTTTTCAACAGCAAACCTATTATTAATGCAAAGCGTCCTTAACTGTGTCCTGTTTCTATCGTTTATCTTGTATTCTTACTGCAACCCACTTAAAAAGTATGGTATTCATCCATATTTCAAATCTTAAAAATAGCTACAAGGAAAAGAAAGAAACAAAAGTGTGAGGTGAAGAAAACAAACTAATTTAAACATGGCTTCTCAGATGACAAGTTGCTCATACTACATTCAAAAGAATCGTTTTGAACATGACATCTCCTCTGAGGAAACAGCATGGAGAACTCTCTTGCCCCGTTCTGAAATCATCAAGAACTCGGTGCTGGGAAATGCTCTAATCTCTCCACTAGGTTGGTATATCAGTTTTAATTGATAGCCTGTGCCAAAAAAGGTTTTTGGCACCGTTTCACCCTCACTCTTTGCCAAGAAACCGCTCCTCAGTGGATAACAATAAAAGGAGGTGGTTTACAATATAAAGTTCAGTATGAAAGGAAAGTTAATAAGAAGTAAAATACATTGAGTACACTTGGCTGAAGGAGCAGCGTGTCAAGCTACAGGAAGTCTTCTGCAGTGCTTTTATAACGTCTGTGGTCTGGAGTAAAACTGCTCATGAGGTGTCTCCTGCAGGCCCACCTCCCCCTCCACCTCCAACAGGACACGTGCGTTTGCATTTCTTCCCACACGGTTTGATTCCTAGACTGGTGTTTGTATTCTACACTGTGAGCTTTCAACATGGTTTTATAGGATGGATGGACAGCTGGGGCCCAGGTGAACGGAACAACGCAAACAATTGTTAGGCCAGCACGACTTAACAACAAAAAGAAAGTGACACAGCCGTAAGAGTAACCAGGCCGAACCCAGGGCAGGTACTCCTCAGCCATACGTACCCCCAAAAAGCCCCTCAGCTCGCCCCAAAAAAGAAAGAATACTCAGCATAATACCCTCCCAGCATACATACCTGCCCCCCCCCCAAAGACTACGCCTCAGCCATACGTACCCTGCCCACAGCTACGCCCCAAAAAAGAAAGACTACGAACAGCCCAAAAAGAATACTCAGCATACCCTGCCCATGTAGCATACCCCATGCCCACAACAACCTCCCCCTAAAAAGAAAGAATACTCCTCAGCCATACGTACCCTGCCCACAACGACGCCCACCCAAAAAAGAAAGACTGCTCAGCCATACGTACCCTGCCCACAACAGCCCCCCCAAAAAAAGAAAGAATAGACTTTCCCAGAAATCAGTAATTTACAGTGACACGGCTGCCTTCATTAAGCTTAACTTACATTTGAGTTGGAAGATTATTGAAGTATAAAATGTGATGCATATATACATGAGTGTGTGTGTATATGTGTGTGTGTGTGTATGGAAACTGTCACAAAAGGACCACAAAAAATCTAGAAAATGAAACGGCTGCACTTCCAGAACTGTGCTCGCGTTTCCACAACTGAATGGCCCCAATTCATACATACTTACACGTCGCACACACACTCACATGAAATGGAATAAACCACATACAGAGGAGAAATTTATCAGCTACTCAACTCTCTGTTTTAGCAATCCAAGGTGTGACATGAACAACCTTGAGGGGACATTAGATGTCTGACCTGTGGGCCTCTAAGCAAAAGTAGTTTTAAGTTTTTCAGGTATAGACAAATTAGTCTTAAAGGCAGCAGGGGTTTTGTTTTAGAGGTGTCTTTCTTTTTTTTTTTTTGGGCCTTTTATTTCTTCTTAAAGAAATCAGAACAAGCATGACTGAACAAAGAATAAACTTCAAAGTCTTATTCTTTGGTAGGAAGTGATTTCGAACAAAAATCATAAACTTTAGTCAATGAGACCTTTGTTAAAAATGACTACGAGCACCTCTTCCCCACCTCTTGTCAAAGTCGTTAAAACTAGAGGAGGTTCCTCTGCAGTACAAAAGAATGCCTCAGTCAGAGGAAGAGTCTTGTCCTGACAGAGCTTCCCTTTGCCCCGAGCACCATCCTGGCACTGAGCTGAGAAGTGATTCCATAATACATCACCAATAAGGAAATGTGGGGCTGCAGTCTCTCTGCCTTTTCTTTCTTTCCTTCTTTTATTTATTTATCCATCTTAATCTGTACCTTCCTGTCTTCTAATAGAGCTTTAGGGAGTTTCTAAGGCAAGCTATTGTAAGGGACCCATGACAGTTGGAAAGTCAAAACAGATTTACTTAGGACAACTTGCAATCCTCCGGGCCAGCCCACTGTTTCTTCAGCTGTATTTCACAGGAGTAGGAAAGAAATATATTTTTGGTGGAGGGGGGATAAGAAGGGGAAAAGTCATCTTCCATCCTTCTTTCCACCTTTTAGGTCCCAGTTTGAATGCTCCTCCAGCACATCAGCTCAGTCAGAAGAGGACCAGACAAGCAGCAGGAACACTCTATTTTGTGGTGGGATGGCAGGGCTATTTTTGTTGCTTCCAGAGGCAGACTCTCTAGGGCTATATTTGATAGTTAAAAGAAACGGTCCAGACCAGAAAGGTTTGGCGTCAGTCTCTTCATGGGAAGTATAGAAGGATAAGTGTAAGGAATGTGGGTTACTAGCTATCCATTTAACTAAAACTATAACTTGATAAATACCTTTAATGAATTAATTTGAACCTATAACCAACATAGTCATCACTTCTCCTTATGGTATTTCACCCCCATTCTTCCTTCCATGCAGGTTTTTTTTTTTGATTCTGCTGATGCAAATGACGTTTTGCATTTCACCCTTGACTTGTCAAAACACAGGAAATGATAATTGGCAATTATCAATTTTTTTTAATCTAGATTTTAAGCAATATATTATGCAAGCAGGGAGCATAGAACACAAGTCTTGGTTTTTGTGCTCTGGAGTAAAGACAGTTTCTGATGCTGAGAGTGGGAAAGAGGATGACCCGTGCTGAAGTGGGCACAGTGACTTACCACGGTAGTAACTGAAAAATGAGGAGGAAGCCTACAAGGTGCGATTTGACAGTGGGCTGCCCTGGAGGGTTGAATTCTTATACATGAGGGCCATCCCATTCTCCCTCACACCCACTCAGCTTTAGACAAGTGTACAGATACGAATCAGACACCTGTAATGCTAGAGGACCACAGGGAGCCCTTTAAGAAAGAATTAGTCCCAACAAGGACAATCCCTTCTGTCTAAGTTACTGCTTCAGGCTTGAAATGTTCCAAAATGTAATGATGTTGCCCTTGAAAGAGATTTTCTTTAAGAACAAGTCATTACTTTTCTTTTTCCCCATCATTTCATGCCAGGTCTGTTGCTATCGAGTTCTGCTGAGAACATTTCATCAAACAGGAATAAAAAGAGCAAATTGTGGACATTAAGAAGCTAATCATGTAATACTGAGTGGTACATAGCTACCATCTGTACAAAATCAAGTCCACAACCTCTCTGTCGGCTTCTTTGCCCATCATAGCTTTGAAGAAGGACCAACAGTATGAGACATTTGACAAAAGGAAGCTTTCCCTCCATCCCCTGATATCCCAGGAGAAAGCCTTGTCAAATATCTAGTTCAGCTTCTTGTTCAGTTGCTAAGTCATGTCCGACTCTTTGTGGCCCCATGGACTGCCACATGCCAGGCTTCCTTGTCCTTCACTATCTCCTGAGGTTTGCTCAAATTCATGTCCATTGAGTCATTAATGCTATCTAACCATTTCATCCTCTGCCGCCCTCTTCTTCTTCTCCTGCCCTCAATCTTTCTCAGCATCAGGGTCTTTTCCAGTGAGTCAGCTCTTCTCACCAGGTGGTCAAAATATTGGTGCTTCAGCTTTAGCCACCCTAGATCAGGTTAGAGCTGCCTTAAAATGTCTTTACTTCAGTTAGAGAAAGTGGGCAACCATACAGTCTGACTTAAGAAGAATGTGGCCCAATGACATGAGTTCATCTTCCTCCAGTCAAAAGGATTAAGATGTTTCAGATTCTTTATTCGGTTATTAGACCGTATGTAGGCCAGGGACAAGGAGATTTATGATGCTTGGTTTTCTTAATCTCCCCTGTTTAGTGATATACTTAAAAAACACCTAGGCATTTAATCATCATCTATTGACTTTAGTCTCACCGTGTTCTTTGGAAAAGGCTTTAGTTCAAAAATTCTGCCTTAAGCACAGGTCTAGACTGAGTAACATGTTTGGCTGAGAAAATCAGGTTTGTAGGTGGTGATCCTTCCCTCTGATATTCAAAGGCCTACTTCCATCTCCACTCAAAAGTCTTCCAAGATGTACTGAACAAGCAATAGATAACATGCATGTTTCAATGCATGAGGTGTTTTTGAAATTGTCAGCCACAAATTGGCAGTTGTGGTGAGTGCTTGCCATCTACCTCTACGAGGATTAAATCACGTGCCCCCGCAGCGACTTACCTTCAACACCCCTGGAAGGAATTCAAGATACAGAGCAAAAATGAGGTATTCTGTGCTCTGAGAAAACTCGCAGCACAGGTCTTCAGGTATTAGTCAGATATTCTTAGGAGATGATATTATGGGCCCAATTCTTATATCTCCTCATATCTAGAAAAGCACTAAAATCTATCATGTTGACAACTGTTTCTTATGACCAGCAGAAGCTTCTTGAGACTAATAGATACCTTTTGGAAAAAAATACGTGCTTGATTGCATGTGCTCCCCCCTTTACCAAAATCACGTATATGCAGACGTTCTTCCCCTGCCTCTTTGGAGCTGTCTTTTAGAGCTGTCTGATTTTGCCCCAAATAAAACTTAACTCACAACTCTCATGTTAGGCCCTGTTTTTAAGTCAACAAAATGTAATTCAACTCCACAAAAGTCTTTTAATCTGATGTTTTATTATTAAATATCATTTCAGAAGTGTCAAGGGAGTGTAATTTCCTCGGTTCTGTCTCGTCACAACAAAAATTTGAAGTGATGGACACTAAGCCCCTCAGCATGTCACAGCTCTCGGACAGGCCGTATTATAGCTCTCTGACAGATCAGTGTTACAGCTCTGTGTTACAGCTCAGTTTTATTTAGAAAACAAAAGGAAAAACACATCTTCGAGGCGTGAGGGCATGCCCACCCAAAAGACGTGAAGAGAAGAAAGAGAGAGAAAGAGAGAGAGAGTGTGTGTGCGCATGGGGGAGAGAGACCCCCAGCCCTTTGGCTCTTCTTTTTATGTTTTGGCCTCCCCTTGGGCCTGCCCCATGTAAATTGGGCCAGCCAGGATTGCTGTTTGTTCTACCTGAGGTCCTCACTCCTGTCCTCGGACCTTCCTTTGTTCTATTTTCGCGGGCTTTTCCCTTCCTTGTCTTTTAGCCACTACCATTCTGGACTCCTTTTTCCTATTCTACCTACCTAACAAAAAGGATATAGGAAAATTCTGAAAATGTTTTAAAAACTAAAGTGAATTATTTTGTCCCATAAGAGTCTGTCTTTACTTTTTGCAGATTACTTGTTGATAGAGGTTTTAAAAATAATAATGTAAATGGGGACTTCCGTGGCAGTCCAATGGTTAGGACTCCCTGCTCCCAATGCAGGGGGCAAGGGTTCAATCCCTGGTTGGGGGATTAAGATCCTGCCTGCTAAGCAGCACGGCCAAAAAAAAAAAAAAAAGTAGACAAGAGTGGAAATGCTTTGCGCATCCTGGCGATGTGTTCTATGAGAGTGACAGCACAGCAGCATGACGATGAATATTTGGTAATGAGAACAGACGGAGGAGAAGTGTGGCACTCGCTGTGTGCCTGCCCAGGGCCTGAAGGATGCCTTTGTTGCCTAAACTCTGTGAGCCCTGGCACAAGGTCCTCAGCTTCCGAATCTTGGTTTCTCCTTTCCGACCCTTTGTTGCAGCAACGATTAGAGGGTACAGTAGATATGAGTCACTTAGCTCAACGTTTGACACACAGTAGGAGAACAATTCTCTACATCATTCTTTCTCTCTTGCCTGAGCCACTGCACTACCTTTTATTTCATTTTTTCAAAAGGCTAAACTTAAGAGTCTTGTTGTGTATGTGTGCTAGTCACTCAGTCCTGTCCCACTCTTTGTGACCCTGCCAGGCTCTTCTTGTCCATGGGATTTTCCAGGCAAGAATACTGGAGTGGGTCACCATTTCCTTCTCCAGGCGGATCTTCCTTACCCAGCAATCGAACCTGGGTCTCCTGCATTGGCAGGCAGACTCTTTACCATTGGAGCCACCTCCTGCTACCTAGGATTTAATTATTGTTGATGTATAACGCCCTAAGCAAATACCCATACTTCTCCTGAATCTATTTCTCCAGAAGAATTGAAATCAGGATATCAAAAAGATTTAAGTACCACCGTGTTCATTGAAGTGCTTTTCACAATAGCTTAGATGTGGAAGCCATCTATGTATCCATCCACGGAAGACTGGATAAAGAGACCCAGTGTTCGCATACAGTGGAATATTATTTAAGCTTAAAAAAGGAAGGGAATCCTGGAATAAGTGACAACATAGATGAAAGTTGAGGATTTTATGCTCAGTGAAGGAAGCCAGTGGCGGGGGAGCAAATGCTGCATGATTATACTTATAAGAAGTCCCAGGTGACACAAGTTGTAAAGACCCCTCCTGCCAATACAGGAGACATAAGAGACCCAGGTTCGATCCCTGGGTTGGGAAGATCCCATGGAGAAGGGAATGGCAACCCACTCCAGTATTCTCACCTGGGAAATCCCATGGACAGAGGAGCCTGGCGGGTTACAACCCATGGGGCCACGAAGAGTGAGACGGGACTGAGGGACTGAGCACAAGTGCTCAAACGGAAAAACCTCAGTATTTTGTTAGAGTAACTTTGTACATAAGTGCAAAACTTCTTTTAAAATTACAAATAAGGCTCAAAAGTCCTTATTTCTTAAAAGTTTCATTTTTATAAGAATTGAGCCATTATCTAACAAGTTATCTAACTTACACATGCAGCCATGAAATTAAAAGACACTTACTCCTTGGAAGGAAAGTTATGACCAACCTAGATAGCATATTCAAAAGCAGAGACATTACTTTGCCAACAAAGGTCCGTCTAGTCAAGGCTATGGTTTTTCCTGTGGTCATGTATGGATGTGAGAGTTGGACTGTGAAGAAGGCTGAGCACTGAAGAATTGATGCTTTTGAACTGTGGTGTTGAAGACTCTTGCGAGTCCCTTGGACTGCAAGGAGATCCAACCAGTCCATCCTAAAGGAGATCAGCCCTGGGTGTTCTTTGGAAGGAATGATGCTAAAGCTGAAACTCCAGTACTTTGGCCACCTTAAGAGAAGAGTTGACTCATTGGAAAAGACTCTGATTCTGGGAGGGATTGGGGGCAGGAGGAGAAGGGGACAGCAGAGGATGAGATGGCTGGATGGCATCACTGACTCGGTGGACGTGAGTCTGAGTGAACTCCGGGAGTTGGTGATGGACAGGGAGGCCTGGTGTGCTGCGATTCATGGGGTCGCAAAGAGTCAGACATAAATGAGCGACTGAACTGAACTGAACTGAACACATGAATAACTAGACTTCCAGAATTATTAGAGGCTTCCTGAAGGTCAGAGCCTGGTGAGTGAGTCAGTAACAAGAAGAGGGTCTTTCCTCTCTGCCACCCAACCAGAAAGATCCACATGAAAGGGAAAGACATTTGCAGGAGATCAAATTCAGCCTTCCCGCCACAGACAGGGCGGTTAGAATGACTGAAGATCAGATGTTTTCAGCCTGTTTTGGCACCTGTCCATTCTGAAATCAACTGAATACATAATGGGTTTTGCATAACTGGCTCCCTTTCTTCTTGCTAATTTCTTCATCTATAGGCCAACAGAATAAGACTTGGTATAAAACAGAAACTTCAAGAAGGTTTCTGAATTCAAACCGAAGTCCCAAGCCAGTCTATTATTTTTTTTTTTTCAGACATAGGCTAATGTTTTCCTTGACCCATTTCCATGTTTACTAGGAGACAACAATGTTACATGTGGTTGCATCAGAAAATATGGGAAGAGTTCTAGAAACTGACCCTGCAACATGACTTCAGAAGACTCTGCTCTGTCACCAGGGAGTCTGCAAGCACAAACAAGCTGCAGTGAAGCAGGAGTGGCCGAGAGCAACTGGGGAAAACAGAGCCATTTCCAAACTGCGATGGGGAGGCTCTGATTAGATTTCAGTGAGCGCGTATCTGACCGTATACGCCAACTGCAGCAGCATAGCCTCTCTCCTGTATTCCCACGGAAGGTCTTGCTTTCAGAACTGCTTGATCTAAGCAGAAGCAGCTCTCACTTCAGTTAGTGCCTCTGAGGCCCTTGGCAGGGAGGGCGGGGTTTGTCTTGGCACCCCCCACACCCCCTCTTTCAATGCCTTTCCTTTCCCTCCCTGGGCATTTCAGTCCTCACTCCATCAGGTTTTAATCTAGCTCTCATTTTTCAAGTACTTCCCTTTAGGTGTTTGTGATAATGGCTTAAAGCATTCTTGCTCCCAGAGGTATTACTACAGAGGTTTTTAGCATTTTACTGTGGAGCTCAGAAACCTGGAAAGCTTCCAGGAATTACTTGATGACCCTGGGACAGAGAGGTTTGAGGAAATCTGTGTACAGTAGACAGCCTTTGAAGGTTCTGGGTGTCCACCGGGTCAAAAAGTCCTGGTCTGCCTTCGACAGCTTCCCCTGTATAGTAGCGTCTGAAATATTTGGGGGCCTGAGAACTAGCCTGGCCCTTTTCTCCCAGAAAAGACTGCAGAAGACACTCCGGGGCAGAAATAAGCTAACAAGGGAAGACTGTAAGTTATAGATCGCATGGTTCAGAAAACAAAATTAAAATACACAAAATCATTCCTTCACTCATAAGTGTTAATATATTCAGTTGAGTTCAGTCGCTCAGAT
Source organism: Bos mutus (assembly GCF_027580195.1). Taxonomy (NCBI): domain Eukaryota; kingdom Metazoa; phylum Chordata; class Mammalia; order Artiodactyla; family Bovidae; genus Bos; species Bos mutus. The sequence goes on along the minus strand of NC_091635.1, from coordinate 3,770,802 downwards.
GTGTCTGACTCTTTGCGACCCCATGGACTGCAGAATGCCAGGCTTGTGGCAGGGTCAGTTTCTACAGCTCTTCCCGTGTTTTCTGATGCAATCACATGCAGCATTAATACATACCTCTCTTCATATTTTCTTTCCTTTCTTAGTTTCTTTCTTCCTTCCTTTCTTTTTTCAACTTTCCTTCCTTCCTTCATTTCTTCCCATCTTTCTTTTCTCTTTTTCTTCTAAGTGATATGAGCTTAAACTCTTTTCTCTACTCTAAACATTTCCTGCAATTTTGAAGGAAAGCCATGATGAAGACCTGCTTGAAGCAGATAATCATGCAAATGAATTAAGTAAAATACTGAGCCTTTGAGTCTGGGCTTTCAGTTCAGTTCAGTTCAGTTCAGTCGCTCAGTCATGTCCAACTCTTCACAACTTCATGAATCACAGCATGCCAGGGCTCCCTGTCCATCACCAACTCCCGGAGTCTACTCAAACCCATGTCCATTGAGTTGGTGATGCCATCTCATCCACTGTTGTCCCCTTTTCCTCCTGCCCCCAATCCCTCCCAGCATCAGGGTCTTTTCCAATGAGTCAACCCTTTGCATGAGGTGGCCAAAGTATTGGAGTTTCAGCCTCAGCATCAGTCCTTCCAATGAACACCCAGGACTGGTCTCCTTTAGGATGGACTGGTTGGATCTCCTTGCAGTCCAAGGGACTCTCAAGAGTCTTCTCCAACACCACAGTTCAAAAGCATCAATTCTTCGGTGCTCAGCTTTCTTCACAGTCCAACTCTTACATCCATACATGACCACTGGAAAAACCATAGCCTTGACTAGATGGACCTTTGTTGGCAAAGTAATGTCTCTGCTTTTGAATATGCTATCTAGATTGGTCATAACTTTTCTTCCAAGGAGTAAGCGTCTTTTAATTTCATGGCTGCAGTCACCATCTGCAGTGATTCTGGAGCCCCCCAAAATAAAATCTGACACTGTTTCCCCATCTATTCTAATGTGTTCTAATTAGCTGTAAGCTTGTAACTGTCAGCTATAAGCAGATTTCTATGGAACTTGCCGTTCATCTTATCTTCTCATTTAAAATTGTATCTCATTTAGTGAAAAACACATGTAACTGCATGCCTGTGTGCTCAGTTGCATCTGACTCTTCGTAACCCAAGTACTGTAGCCCACCAGGCTCCTCTGTTTGTGGGATTTCCCAAGAAAGAATATTGGAGTGGGTTGCCATTTCCTTCTTCAGGGCATCTTCCCAACCCAGGGATTGAACCTCCATCTCTAGTGTCTCCTGTTGGCAGGTGGATTCTTTACCACTAGTGCCACCTCTATGTAAGTGGGTACCTACTAAGTGTCAGGCCCTAACCTAGGTGCTGGGAATATGGCAGCTAAGTAGCTGGAGAAGTTCTTCTTCTCCATGGGAAATGCCAGAAATGAAGTCTAAAGTCATGCTGAGAGACCTGTTGGTGATTTCTTAGAGATAGAGACTGGGTCGGTACTTAACATTCGGGTGTTCAGGGGAAGTCCTTCAAGATGACATTTTAGCTGAACGTGAAGAAGATGTTGTCAACGTAAAGATTCTAGGATCAGCTGGGTCAGTCCAAACCACATGATGTGTTTGAGGCCCAGCTAGAAGGCCGGCATGCAGCAGTTTAGTGGTAACAGAAGGGCCCAGTGCAGAGTGAGACACAGGCACAGCTCTGCTGCTGCTGCTGCTAAGTCGCTTCAGTCGTGTCCAACTCTGTGTGACCCCATAGACGGCAGCCCACCAGGCTCCTCCATCCATGGGATTTTCCAGGCAAGAGTACTGGAGTGGGGTGCCATTGCCTTCTCCATATATATAGCATGCTAAGTCATGTCCGACTCTGTGCGACCCTATAGACGGCAGCCAACCAGGCTCCCCTGTCCCTGGGATTCTCCAGGCAAGAACACTGGAGTGGGTTGCCATTTCCTTCTCCAATGCATGAAAGTGAAAAGTGAAAGTGAAATTGTTCAGTCGTGTCCGACTCTTCGAGACCCCATGGACTGCAGCCTGCCAGGCTCCTCCGTCCGTGGGATTTTCCAGGCAAGAGTACTAGAGTGGGGCGCCATTGCCTTCTCCGGCACAGCAGGGCTCTGCAAAAGCCAAGAAGTCCCTTGGCCAAGTCTTATTGTTGCAGGAGCACTGCAGGGCTTTAAGAGGAGGAGCTAGCCAACCTGATTTGTGACCTGAGTGCCACTCCAATTTCTTGGGCAGGGTTCAGTTGCTGAAAAGCAGGAGAGACAGGAAGGAAACTGTGTCAGAGACTATTTAGACTTCCAGGTGAAAGCTGATGGAGACATTGGCCAGGGGTGTGGTAGTGAAGATGCAGAGAAAGATGTAAAGGCTTTGGTCTATCTTCTGAAGTCAGGAGATGGATTGGATGGAGAGTGAGGAAAAGAGATAAACCAACAATGAGTTATAGATATTTGGCTTCAGCAATAGAATGATTGGTGTTGTGGTTCATTCTGGTGCCTGCTAAGTCACTTTAGTCGTGTCTGACTCTTTGCCACCGTATTGACTGCAGCCCAACAGGCTCCTCTGTCCATGGGATTCTCCAGGCAATCATACTGGAGTGGGTCAGCATATCCTCCTCCAGGGGATCTTCCTGATCCAGGGATCAAACCCAATGTCTCCTGCATTGGCAGGTGTGTTCTTTACCACTAGTACCACCTGGGAAGCCCTTCTGGTAGGGAAAAAAAATCTGTGAGAGAATAGAATCATTGGGAAAATACCAATAATTTGATTCATATATGTTGAACTGTAGATGCCTGGGGCATCCCAGGTGGCATAGTGATAAAGAACCTGCCTTCCAGTGCAGGAGATGCAAGAGATGACAGTTTGATCCCTGGGCTGAGAAGATGCCCTGGGGGAGTAAAGGGCAACCCACTCCAATATTTGTGCCTGGAAAATTCCACGGACAGAGGAGCCTGGTGGGCTACAGTCCATGGGGAGGCAAAGAGTTGGACACGACTGAGCAACTGAGCAACACCAACAAGCCCAGACTGAAGTGCATTGTGCCAATAGGATACAGAGAAGGATCCCAAGTCACCAGAGGACCATGGTTTGAGTTATAATTCCATGATCAACAGTTCAATTTCTATGATCATTGACTTTAAGGTCACTTGCCTGTTAGTGATCCATGGTCTTTGGAATTCATAGACAATCAAAGCTTGTAGCCAGACTTGATGCAAAAATCAGAGTAGTATTTCCATCCATGAAAATCATGGTTATTAAGAGTTAGTGTGAGGTCTTGCAAGTATAATTTCTCACCTGAAGTAATTTTCCTTTCCTTTCTCCACCATTCCTCCTTCAAGACACATCTCCAACAGAAAAATGGTCTTGAGAGATCTTTAGAGAAGTAAGTCAATCTGCAGTTAGCCTGGCAGAGATGAAACTAAAAATAGACTGTGAGGAAATAATAGAAGAAAAGAACAGACTCTGGACAGAAGTCTTGGATTTTAATTTCCATTTCTAAATGGAAACGTTTTTATGACTTATAAATCAGAGGAACAAATATGCTAAAGAAATAAACGTACTAATGCCGGCAGTCTCAAATGAAGAAACAAAATAAAGTTATGGAGAGGAGAGAGCGGTTTGGGTTTGCTGTATCCCATAAGAAATAATGGAAGTGGTCTTTAATGTTCCTCGAGTTCTAAAACTTCTGAACCTTCTGAAAGAAGCCTGAGGGACAAGGGATCCCTCAATTTCTGGTATTAATTGTATTATGAAACAAGACAGCTGCACTTTAAGTGATAATTACAAGCCTCTTTTATGGTTAATTCTAATTGTTGTTTTCAACTTCCCTGAGTTTCTTTGCTACAAAGGCATAGAGAACGCTTCATGCTTTTCACCTGGTATAGGGATGGTGGTTCTTCACTGAATTTTTTCTTATTTTAAAAAATATTTTGAAAGTCATTTTCCTTAAAATTCCCAAGGCTATAACTCAGTAACTGGCCGATAAAACATTTTATGAAATAATTCAGTTTCACCAAGTTTTAAACCCTCATCACTTCTCACCAATCACCTGGGCTGGAAAATGGGGCAGCCTTGAATTTGAACAACGGAGTCAATGGTAAAGTAATATCCATTGGTTTGTTCCACCGTCAACAAGAAAGCCCTGGACATTTGTGGAGGTTTATTGTATCTTGGCCTCAAAATGAAGCGTTTCGTGGAATGTTCTGATGAGAAAGAGAAGTCACTTTAAGAGGGGAACGTGGTCGATCATCCAGAGGATGTCTGTCCCCAGTTCCTGCAGAAGGAAGGTGCTCTTTACCTTCTAATTATCTCACTTTCTCTCTCTTTCTTTTTTATTGCTACAAGTCCCTTGATCCATTAAAAATTCATGAATGCTTTTACCTTTTCTGTAAATAGTAGTTGTAGAAAAGTACTTTCTAACAGAAGAGACATTACTCATTTTCTCAGGGGAAAAATAACAACCACTCATTAGACCATGACATCAGATCTCGGCGGACAGTGGGGTTATTAGAAGCTGTAGAGCGCTTCCTGGTGACTCTGACTTCTATTATTACTGCAATTATTTTTCATACACAACTGAACTATAATAGTGAAGTATGTTTGGAATCCTCCATGACCAAAAAATAAAAATAAAACCTTGGTAGCAACAGTTTTAATGGTCTATGGGCCCGGACTCTAGCCAAGACAATATTTACTTAAATATTATCCTATTTAACTGTCTTCACCTTAATAACTATTCTAACATGGAAAATTGCCAAATAATTTGTTGAATAAAATCGCTCTCTCTATATATTTCACCAGACCTACATTTTTATTCCATTAAAATGTAAAACGAAGTTACTTCATATGATTTTTTTTTTAATCTTTAGGACCCATCTGACTTTTTAGTGTTGACTGCAAATTTTCTGTCTATGAGCTGTTTGTTGGACAATATATTCTAGAACTTTTCATAAGAGAGACGCTCTGATTCTAGAATACATTTAGCAGAAAGTATTCCAATCTCTCTCTTTGAAGTCAAGTTAACATTTCACTTATGTCTCCTGCTCTTTGTGACTCTAAAGATTTGTGACGGTGGCTTCAAGTTCAGTTCTTTGTGTGCTGTAGTTTATCTTGTTCCAGAAATGCTAGAGCTCATTTATGCACAGAATGACTCCGTTTCTACTTTTCTGCAAAACTGCTCTACTTGAGAAGCGCGGTGGACATTACGCTTGTGGACAGGTAACACGTTTCTGGAAAACGACGTTCGAAACCAAGAGACTGCTTTCTGGAATGGAAGCAGGGGACAAAGAGTAACTGTTACGCTATCGGAAGATTTTAGATAATTTTATAGGATTTTAATATCATCGTTAGCATATTTATAACATATACTCTCCAGGTCTTCTGGCTTTTACGAAGCCCGATGATGTTCTCCCACATTTCTGTAACGTTTTCTAGTTGTCCTCGATGGTATCTTGCTCCTCCTACTGATTTCATGATTTCTTTTTCTCTGTAACCTGTGAGAGTTACTGAGAGTAAGTCTGGGCTCCGAGTTACTGAGACTGCTGAGCGCTCCGCGTTGATTCCTTTGGCTCCCATGTCGCCCACCACTATCACGCTTGGTGACTGTGTGATAAGCGGTTTTTTCTCTGTCTGGGGCTCTTTTTGTCTGTGCGTCGCTTCAGTTATTGCTCATGACTCAGACTCTAAATCTGGATTCTACCCCTATTTTTCACAAAGCTTTTAGGATTGACTTTTCTGAAGTCTGCCTCACCCGTTCAGGTCTGCACTGCCTCTGGCAACTCCAGACCTTGTATTGTTGAACCCAGATGTCATCTCACTGGCCACAGCCCCGCTTCCAGCTGGCGACAGTCAAAAAATAGCAGTTTTTACTGAGAACAGAGCCTGGCAGCTAGGGAATCCCAGAGTAGCAATCCTCCTTGCTAAAAATGGTTCTGATATTCCATTTAAAGCATACAGTATATTTTTATTTAGAAAATATTTATTTAGCTGTCAGAAACACTTCAACTAATCACTACTCTTTAAAAGGGCTGGGATCTGGTTACACCCCCCAGACATCATCACGGCTCTGGTTTCTCGTAAGCTGAGGATAATGAACTCCAGTTGAAGAACCCTTTACAGTCTCCCCCCGCGTGGGACTTTCTTGTCACCTACCATATACACAACACCAATAGCTCAATCCCTTGCATCTTCTAAGGCCCCATTCTGCCTTGTCTGCACCCCTTTATCTCGCGTGGTAAACAGAGACACGCCTTCAACAAGGGGAAGTGGAGAAGATCAAGGGGACTCAGTGACTCAGTTTAATCTCCGTATGTACCCAGACTGAGCGATTTCAGCAACTACAGAGTCAGACATCTCTTAATGGCGGAAATTAGAAAGCCCTGATAAGATAAGAGGAGGAGGTGGTAACTGATTAGCCGTAAGGGCCCCGGGAACAGACTGACCATGAGAAAATCAATGGCCATTTTCTGTTTTGTGTTGTGTTTTTTTCTTTTTTCCTTTCTGAAGCAAGTGGCATCCAAGAGAGAATTCAGAATCAAAGGTAAATCAATAGTCTCAGAAGAGGAATCTAGGTTAAGGGGATCCATGATAGACTAAGCAAAGTCAAACTATGACCTAACCATAATCTTTCACTTTTTTCCTCTGCCTTCTCCCTTCCTCTCCTCAGTGTTGACTTCATTTTTTTTTTAATGTGGATCTTTTGTAAAGTCTTTATTGAATTTATTACAATACTGTTTCTGTTTTATGTTTAGTTTTTTTGGCAACGAGGCATGTGGGATCTTGGGGACTTCCCAGGCGTTCAGTCAGTCACTCAGTCGTCTCTGACTCTTTGCAACCCCATGGACTGCAGCACGCCAGGCTTCCCTGTCCATCACCAACTCCAGGAGTCCACCCAAACCCATGTCCATTGAGTCGGTGATGCCATCCAACCGTCTCATCCTCTGTTGTCCCCTTCTCCTCCCACCTTCAATCTTGCCCAGCATCAGGGTCTTTTCCAATGAGTCAGTTCTTTGCATCAGGTGGCCAAAGTACTGGAGCTTCAGCTTCAGCATCAGTCCTTCTAATGAATATTAAGGACTGATTTCCTTTAGGATTTCCCAGGTGGCTCACTGGTAAAATAATCTGCCTGCAATGCAGGAGACATGGGTTCGATCCTTGGGTCAGAATGATCCCCTGGAGAAGGGAATGACACTCCAGTATTCTTGCTTGGAAAATCCCATGGACAGAGAACCTGGCGGGCTACACTCCACAGGGTCACAAAGAATCGGACACGACTGAGCACATAGACACATAGACGTGTGGGGTCTTAGGTCCCAACCAGAGATCAAATCTGTACCCTGCGCTTCGGAAGGTGAAGTCTTAACCACTGGACTGCCGTTGACTTCATTTTAGAAATTACGTCTTCCAGAATATCTGTATCGAATGGTTGTACCTGGAATCACTACACATACCTACACAGACGGTAATACGTGTTAGTCTCTATGCTATTATATGCACTCATACATTTTTTTTTCTCATCACTCTGGCTCTCGTGTACTGTGTGTTTGAGAGTTCATTTTGCTTGATGTCTTTCCATTGTTTCTAATTCATGTGTGTGCTCCAAGCAAGAAGTCCCCTTTCTTTTCTGCCGTCCAGTGTTCCTTACACAATTCTTTTTATGCTCTCCGCAAACCCTGTGTTTTGACAATATGAGTGTTCATGTGTGCTTACTTATACCACAGCCAATGCAAGATTCTTCAAGCATAATTTTTTTGATACATTTATGGCCCGCTGGAATTCCTGAAAAGTATTGGACAAATAAAAATAAAGATGAAAATGCTGGAGAAGTGCAGCCATCTGTATCCTGTGGGGAGAATCTGTCCATGTCCTTACCCGTGAGCTGCTTCAGTACATCCCGTCATCCATGACTCAGAAAATGTCTGCACATTTTACACTGAGATCAGAAGAAAAGGAGCAACTTACCTCGCTGGCTCAGCTGCAAAGAATTTGCCTGCCAACGCAGGAGACACAGGTTCCATCCCTGGGTCAGGAAGTTCCCCTGGAGGAGGAAATGGCACCCACTCCAGTGTTCTTGCCTGGAGGATCCCATGAACAGAGGAGCCTGGTGGGCTACGGTCCATGGGGTCACACAGAGTCAGACAGGACTTAGTGACTAAAAAACAACAGACGACTTACATCTTTATATGAGAGTATGAAAATAAAATATGAATTTGGCTTTCATGGAAAGTAAAGAACCATAAAGGTTTAGGTCTAGGAAAAGCTTTGCTTATAGCTTAGCACATCTATTCTGACTTTCATTTTAGGTCAGTCAGATTACCATTTTGCACGTGGACATTAATTTGCTGAATAATGCTGTCATTATTATTTTTTAATTCCTCCCCCCAAATGTACATTTGCCCATTTCAGCAGAGAAATGTACATTAGTTACATTTGTCACTGCTGAAGATTTGTTAACATGATCTTGTGTGTTGGTGCAATGAGCCAGTCTGTGGAAAAGCTTCTAAAGAAGCCCCGTGGCATTTGCAGAACTTGCTTTCTGGGAGATCCCTAGTGATATACAAACTGAGCTGATTTTAAACTGGTTGAAATGAGCAAATGCCTTCTGGATCCTGTCTGAACTCAGCACTTCTCAGAGTAGGCCTAGCCTACTACAATGCCTGGAAAATATGTTTTTATTCTTCTGTTTCAGAGAAATACTAAATAAGTTGACTGAAGCTGTTGGTAATGAAACCAGTGACCCAGTTTATCTGGTGTATTCTCCCTGTTTTGGCTACACTGAAGTTTCATATAAATTCTGGTGATCTGGAAAAGTGATACCAAGAGCAGTCTTGCCTAGCCTGTGTTAATGTTTGCTGGAAACGGTCACAAAAGCCAGGATTCCCTCTTTTGGCCACTTATTACTGGTATATTGTCCAAGTCTTTGTATAATTTGAGACAATATTCCTTGCCTGGAGAACGCCTTGCTCAGGTTAACGGGAGACCTCTGTTTGTCTTGATCTTGCTGGGGAGTTTTCTTTGGTTGCATTTGTAGGAGTAAGCCATCTCATCCGTGTTACCCAGTAGACACACTTGATTTGCCGTTTCTCCCCTGTCCATGACGTGTGTCCACATACAGTCTCATAGGCGATTCTTCTGAGATGTAGTTATTTGTCTGCATGTTCTCATACACTGACCATCTGAATCAGAAGGAGTGTCAGAAGCCACCTTCCATTAGGAAAGGCCTCGCTGCTGCTCAGTCACTAATCTGCATGTTCTCATACACTGACCATCTGAATCAGAAGGAGTGTCAGAAGCCACCTTCCATTAGGAAAGGCCTCGCTGCTGCTCAGTCACTAAGTCACGCCCACCTCTTTGCAACCCCATGGACTGCAACACGCCAAGCTGCCCTGTCCTTCGCCATCTCCTGGAGTTTGCTCAGACTCACGTGTATTGAGTTGATGACGCCATTCAACCATCGTATCCCATTGCTCCCTTCTCCTCCTGCCTTCAATCTTTCCAGCATCAGGTCTTTTCCAGTGTGTCGGCTCTTCACAACAGGTGGCCAAAGTATTGGAGCTTCAGCTTCAGCATCAGTTGTTCAATGAGTATTCAGGGTTGATTTCCTTTAGGATGGACTGATTTGATCTCCTTGCAGTCCAAGGGATTCTCAAGGGTTTTCTCCAGCATCACAACTCTAAAGCATAATTCTTTAGTGCTCAGCCATTTTTATGGTCCAACTCTCACATCTGTACATGACTACTGGAAAAACCATAGCTTTGACTATACAGACCTTTGTCAGCAAAGGGATGCCTCTGCTTTTTAATATGCTGTCACAGAATATCTAGGTTTACAGCTTCCTTCCAAGAAAAGGCCTAGGTGCTCCCAGAATTGAGCCTAGAATAGTCTACCACGTCAACAACAAAACTGCATAATTTTCTTTCATACAGGAAAGAAATGGACTACATATATTCTGTTTCTCTAGACTTGATCCTTCCTGAATTCAAGAGTTTTTTTGGGGTCTAGAGATGATAATGTGCTGTATTATCATGCCATCTGCTTATAAAATTACTATTTGCAACACTGACAGCTTGGGCACATTTCTCGTAACTGGACAACCCATAGCAGTGGGTCCAGGCAGTAACAGAGCCCGTGAGTGGACTAGAGCCTGGGCTCTAGCGTCAGGCTCACCTGAGCTCAACTCCAAGCTTTGTAATGTATTGATGTATCTATTTGGGCAACTCTCCTCATCTCTGAATAGAAGATAGTGAAATACCTTGTCTCATATGAGAATTGAAAGTAATGTTATAGGTAAGGCACTTAAGGAAAGGACCTGACACAGAGACAATAGACTACACATGTTATCATTATCATTGTATAGTTCAAAAATCCACAGTGCGCCTCTGTGGATAACAGGATGGGGATTCCTCCAGAAGAAAAAAGAAAGGAAACAGAACCATAGAATTACCAAATAATCTAGGAATTTCACCTCCAGATGTGTTTCAAAACTCTTTCAAAAATAGTTGCTGGCAGAGACTCAGGTAGTGGCACACCCATGTCTGCAGCAGCGTGTTTTACAATAACCAAAAAGTACAAGCAACCCAAATGTCCACCAACATTTGAGCAGATAAAACGTGGTCTGTGCATACAGTGTAGTATTATTTAGCCTTAAAGGGGATGAAATTCTGGCCTATGCACAATGCGGATGGATCTGAGACCATTTGCTGAGTGAAATTTGTGCTCGTGCTCAGCTGTGTCTGACTCCTTGGGACCCTGTGGACCGTAGCCCACCAGGCTCCTCTGTCCATGGGGTTCTCCAGGCAAGAATACTGCAGTGGGCTGCTATGCCCTCCTCCAGGGGATCTTTCTGACCCAGGGATTGAACTACGTCTCTTATATCTCTTGCATTGACAGGTGGGTTACTACTAGAGTCACCTGTGAAGCCCCATATATATATATGTGTGTGTGTGTATGTGTGTGTGTGTGTATCAGGTTTTGTTTTTTTTTCCTAAATAGTTAATTTGTGACTCATTTGTAGCAAAATGAAGCTATTCTTCCAACCAAAGATAGGTCCTTAGGTATCCTAGCTCTTCACCATGATTGTGATGAAGAAATGGTTAACTATTAATTTCTTTTGATCTCTTTTTTGTAGAACTATAGAAATCTGTTGTTGGTTGCAGGGGTGGGGAGGGACAGTGTATTAGTTGGGTAGGACTTCCATAACCAAATACCAACACCTGGGTGGTTTGAATACCAAAAGCTAATTTTCTCCCAGTTCTGAAGGTTGGCAGTAGAAGGTCAAAGTCAGTGTCTTCGAGGGCCACAGGGCAAGGTGATGTACCGGGCTTCTCTCTTGGTGGCAGATGGCCCCTCTTGCTCCCTCTTCACATGCTTGACCCTCGTGAGCACATAAGTCTGGCTTCTTTTCCAGGTGCCCTAAGCTCTTTTCGTAAGGACACCAGTCAGATCTGATCAGAACCCACTTTAATGACCTCATTTTTACTGAATCACCTCTTTAAGGGTTCTGTCTCCTGATAGTCACATACTTAAGTAGTGCGGTTTAAGGCTTCAGCTATGAATTTTGAGGCATGGGACACGGTTCAGCCAATAACAGAGGGGAAACAAACAAACAGACACGGTAGCCCACTCCAGTATTCCTGCCTGGGAAATCCCATGGCCCAAGGAGCCTGGCGGGCTGCAGTCCGTAGGGTTGCAAAGAGTCGGACACGACTGAGTGACTTCACTTTCACTATAACGTGTGCTTGAGACATAAATCTAATTATTCACTTCTGTACATTGCCTCATTTAGTTTTTTAAAAAGAGTTATTGAGTGTCTCATGATGTCACAGATGTTCATCTAGTTGCTGGAACCACAGTGATGAACAAGGCAAGATCTGTGACTGCGTAGGAAGGCAGGAACATACAGTCGAAAACGGATCATGAATAAAAATACCATTCTACGTAGCGATAAGTGCCTGACGCCATGGAGGGTTGTGCCTTGTAGTGGGCTGGTGGAAGGGTGGTAAAATAATCTAGGAAGATTGCTTTAAAGGAGTGACATTTCAGCAGACCTAAAAGAAAGGGCTCATTGGAAAAGACCCTGATGTTGGGAAGGATTGGGGGCAGGAGGAGTAGGGGGCGGCAGAGGATAGGATGGGATGGTTAGATAGCATCACTGACTCAACCGACATAAATCTGAGCAAACTCCAGGAGACAGTGAAGGCCAGGAAAGCCTGGCTGTATCTCCCATGAGAAGGTGCTGCCTCCCTTACAGTCCAGCTGCTGCTGCTGCTAAGTTGCGGTCGTGTCCGACTCTGTGCAACCTCATAGACAGCAGCCCACTAGCAGGAAGAAGAAAACTAGCCTCTGCCTGGACCATAACCCCGCCAGTCAGAGACTGTAGCAGCCCAGCCAATGGGAAGCCTCCATACTTTGACCCCAAGCCTCCTCCAATGGACTCTTTTGTTAGAACAATCACTCCTAACTTTTTCCTTTTCCTTATAAGCAAGTTCCCCTTCCTTCTTCTCTGGATTTGCCAATGGTTAGCTGTAGTCCCGGAGAAGGCGATGGCACCCCACTCCAGTACTCTTGCCTGGAGAATTGCAGGGATGGGGGAGCCTGGTGGGCTGCCGTCTATGGGGTCGCAGAGTCGGACACGACTGACGCGACTTAGCAGCAACAGCAGCAGCAGCTGTAGTTCCGGTATCCTAAGTTATAGCTCCTCCAGCTATCCCTCAATAAACTGGCTTTTGCTGGTAAATTAGTTGGCTGTTACATTGTTAAGGTTTACCCTGCCGACAACCAAGCACTCTAGGTGGGCTCCTGAGCCCCCAGAAGTACATGTCCAGGTCCTTTCTGTCGGTAGAGCCCTGTCCTGCTGGCCGCTGTACTGGGCAGGAGGTGAAGGCATGGCTTTACCCAGAGCCTTCCTAAGTCCTCTTTCTGTCGGACTCTTTCTTGTTCAGAATAGAGGGGAGAGAGTCACTGTGCTTGGAACAAGTTGTCCTGGGTTTCTTTTGAAAAAACTTGCACACGAGGCTTTGTCCAACACCTGCTTTGACGCCTAGTGTTAATGTTTTAGCAGAACTGGGGCAAGAGTCCGTTTCTTACGTCAAGTCACATGACCCCAGCCACTGAGTGAAGAATGCCCTGTTTCAAGACAGGAGAGGAAGCAGTGGGTCCAGGTGGGCAACAGGAGCTGTCCAGGTGAGACACAGTGGCTCCTTGGAAGGAAGGCGGTGATAAGGAGAAGGATTAGGATGTTTTGAAGATAAAACTGCAAGAACTTAATATTGATTTGGCTGTTGCTGGTGGTGAGAAATGAAGGTAGACTTTGAACTTTTGGTTCAAGCCAGTGAACAGAGAGGGGTGCAGTTTTCTGAGAAGCATGAGGACGCAGACTATTGATGTGGATAGGAGGGTGTGAAAAGGAAAATTTATGAATGAATTGTTCTGTGTACTTTAAGTTTTAGAGTTGGATTTATGAGCCTGGAGTTCAGGGAGGGTTCAGGACTGAAGCTATAAATTGTGAACTCATCAGCAGATAGAAGATTTTAAATCCATGGGATTGGCTGCAGTTATTTAAGGGGGAAAAAGTGTCTGTAGTGCAGAGTAAATGTTGCCTGGCTGAGTTCTTTTGGTTCTTGAGTTTAGAGTTTGGTCGGAGCTGGAGTATGAAGCACACAGAAGGAGATGTGATCAATGGGATGAACAGTTTCAGAAAAGTGTGGCAGGTGGGAGCTGCCAGTCTGGGAGGAAGAAGCCACATGATAAGTTACTAGACTTGGCAAAAAGTAGCTGATTGGTGATCTTGACCAGAGTAGTTTCATTGGAGTGGGAAGGGCAAAACAACGGTGGGCGTGGCCTAAAGAGATGAAGAGAGAGAGAGAGCGGGGAGAGGAAGGGGAGCTAACAGTGTGCTCTGAGTTGATTGCAGGGTTTTTTCCCCTCTATTTTCATTTGTGCTCTTGATAAAATATATCAGTTCACTTCAGTTCAGTTCAGTTGCTCAGTCGTGTCTGACTCTTTGCGACCCCATGAATCGCAGCATGCCAGGCCTCCCTGTCCATCACCATCTCCCAGAGTTCACTCAAACTCAAGTCCATCGAGTCGGTGATGCCATCTAGCCATCTCATCCTCTGTCGTCCCCTTCTCCTCCTGCCCCCAATCCCTCCCAGCATCAGAGTCTTTTCCAATGAGTCAACTCTTTGCATGAGGTGGCCAAAGTACTGGAGTTTTTCAGCTTCAGCATCATTCCTTTCAAAGAACACCCAGGGCTGATCTCCTTTAGGATGGACTGGTTGAATCTCCTTGCAGTCCAAGGGACTCTCAAGAGTCTTCTCCAACACCACAGTTCAAAAGCATCAATTCTTTGGCGCTCAGCTTTCTTCACAGTCCAACTCTCACATCCATACATGACCACTGGAAAAACCATAGACTTGACTAGACGGACCTTTGTTGGCAAAGTAATGTCTCTGCTTTTGAATATGCTATCTAGGTTGGTCATCACTTTCCTTCCAATGAGTAAGTGTCTTTTAATATCATGGCTGCAGTCACCATCTGCAGTGATTTTGGAGCCCAAAAAAATAGTCTGACACTGTTTCCACTGTTTCCCCATCTATTTCCCATGAAGTGATGGAACCAGATGCCATGATCTTAGTTTTCTGAAAGTTTAGCTTTAAGCCAACTTTTCACTCTTCTCTTTCACTTTCATCAAGAGGCTTTGTAGTTCCTCTTCACTTTCTGCCATAAGGGTGGTGTCATCTGCATATCTGAGGTGATTGATATTTCTATTGGCAGTCTTGATTCCAGCTTGTGCTTCCTCCAGCCCAGCGTTTCTCATGATGTACTCTGCATATAAGTTAAATAAACAGGGTAACAATATACAGCCTTGACGAACTCCTTTTCCTATTTGGAACCAGTCTGTTGTTCCATGTCCAGTTCTAACTGTTGCTTCCTGACCTTCATATAGGTTTCTCAAGAGATAGGTCAGGTGGTCTGGTATTCCCATCTCTTTCAAAATTTCCCATAGTTGATTGTGATCCACACAGTCAAAGGCTTTGGCACAGTCAATAAAGCAGAAATAGATGTTTTTCTGGAACTCTCTTGCTTTTTCCACGATCAAGCGGATGTTGGCAATTTGATCTCTGATTCCTCTGCCTTTTCTAAAACCAGCTTGAACATCTGGAAGTTCACGGTTCACATACTGCTGAAGCCTGGCTTGGAGAATTTTGAGCATTACTTTACTAGCGTGTGGAGGAGGCAATGGCACCCCACTCCAGTACTGTTGCCGGAAAATCCCATGGACAGAGGAGCCTGGTAGGCTTCAGTCCACGGGGTCCCTAAGAGTCGGACACGACTGAGCGACTTCACTTTCACTTTCCACTTTCGTGCATTGGAGAAGGAAATGGCAACCCACTCCAGTGCTCTTGCCTGGAGAATCCCATGGACGGAGAAGCCTGGTAGGCTGCAGTCCATGGGGTCGCACAGAGTTGGATATGACTGAAGCCACTTAGCAGTAGCAGCAGCAGCAGCAGCGTGTGAGATGAGTGCAATTGTGCAGTAGTTTGAGCATTCTTTGGCATTGCCTTTCTTTGGGATTGGAATGAAAACTGACCTTTTCCAGTCCTGTGGCCACTGCTGAGTTTTCCAAATTTGCTGGCATATTGAGTGCAGCACTTTCACAGCATCATCTTTCAGGATTTGAAAGAGCTCAACTGGAATTACATCACCTCCACTAGCTTTGTTCGTAGTGATGCTTTCTAAGGCCCACTTGACTTCACATTCCAGGATGTCTGGCTCTAGGTGAGTGATCATACCATCTTGATTATCTTGATCGTGAAGATCTATTTTGTACAGTTCTTCTTTGTATTCTCGCCACCTCTTCTTAATATCTTCTGCTTCTGTTAGGTCCATACCATTTCTGTCCTTTATCGAGCCCATCTTTACATGAAATGTTCCCTTGGCATCTCTAATTTTCTTGAAGTGATCTCTAGTTATTCCCATTCCATTGTTTTCCTCTATTTCTTTGCATTGATGGCTGAGGAAAGCTTTCTTATCTCTCCTTGCTATTCTTTGGAACTCTGCATTCAGATGCTAATATATTTCCTTTTCTCCTTTGCTTTTTGTTTTTCTTCTTTTCACAGCTATTTGTAAGGCCTCCCCAGACAGCCATTTTGCTTTTTTGCATTTCTTTTCCATGGGGATGGTTTTGATCCCTGTCTCCTGTACAATGTCACGAACCTCTGTCCATAGTTCATCAGGCACTCTATCTATCAGATCTAGTCCCTTAAATATATTTCTTACTTCCACTGTATAATCATAAGGGATTGATGTTACATAAGAAAGTTCAATTTTGCTGTAGGCCTAAAACTTTTCTAAAAAAATAGTCTAATAAAAATAATTAGTAATATTTAAATAATAAGTGGTTTTAGCAGATATTCAGGTTTCTGAGATTTAATTCCATTCATGTTGCTGCTGCCAAATTTTATAGATGAATGGACCATATGCCCTATTCCAACAATTTTAATAGAATGATTCGTTTCTTTTTACTTAAATGTAGTGGTTTGAGAATACCTTAAGCCCCGGTACAGAATTTTTTTCCCTTTTTTAAATAAGTTTCTCAATCACTCAACGTTGACACATAATTAGAATTGTCAAAATCAGTTCCTTAGAGGTGGAGTGTTGGCAGTCATTATGAAGATGGATGTAGATGATGATGTAGAATCTTTTGAAATGTAGAAAGTAACATTAAGTGAAAACAAAAAAATAAAGGCACAGTTGTCATTGTAAAGATGGACAAAAGTGTATAATCGTTTGCAAAAAGTAAGTAAGTGAGCTTGGTATTAGAGTGGGAAGGAGTTTTTCCAAGACAGCCTTGTTGTGTTGAACTTTTATAGTCTTTTTTTTTTTTTTTCAATGCAATGTCTTGTTCTACTGCACTCGGTTGGCTTTCTTTTCATTAGAAAGCAGTTCTAGTCATTTTATGGTTTACAAAAAATTCGTTGCTATGAAAACTTTGAAATATCTGTAATGCATGTGAGCATGCTCAGTTGTGTCTGACTCTTTGTGATCCCATGGACTGTAGCCCGCCAGGCTCCTCTGTCCACGGGACTCTCCAGGCAAGAATCCTGGAGTGGGTTGCCGTTCCCTTCTGCAGGCGATCTTCCCAGACCAGGGATCAAACCCGAGTCTCCTTCATTGGCAGGTGGGTTCTTTACCACTGAGTCACCAGGAAGAGTTGTTGTACTTTGCTTTCCTCAAACACAGCACACTTCTCCTCAAGGCCTGGAGGCCTCTCCAGCCAGCCCTTGTATCGACTAACACTTGTTCAGTGTTCAGTCTTTGGGTAAAAATCAACATCTTAAAAAATTTCCCGCAGGCCCCACGATAGTCCATTAATTGTCTGCCATTTTTAGTATGCACTTTTAGGTTTAAATTCTCGGCAGGTTGGTTTTCTGCTGTTTTATATAGCACTGCATTCTAAATGGCTTGCAAGATGCCTGGTATATTATAGAGGGTAAGGGACATTTCCTGTATGACTAGACAACACCAGGCACTCAGAGACGCTTCCTAGAGAAGCCGTGGTAGGAGAACTCATCTGCCCACCATTGTTTCCCATTATTTCTGCTCAGGAGTTTTGTAGCCATGCTCAATCACATGTGCGTTGACAATTAAAATAATTTTCTTAGCACTCTGTCTTTGAAATCAAGATGTCGATTTGCACTTTATTAAAGTTCCTCTTTGGAAAAGTCATTTTCCAGTAGACTTTCCTTCATGAATTGTCCATCGCTGAACCTAATAAAAATAATTTATCTGTGTTGGAGTTCAGCTTATAAGAGTTTCTGGAATCCAACAGATTTTAGCAATTTCTTGAATCCTACAGATGTCTTGCTTTAAAAAAAAAAAATTACAACACCATATGTTGCCTGCTCCCATGAGTAGGTTTCAGGGAAGTTTTAACAGTTAAAGTAGGTTTTTTCTTTCTTTGGAAACCTAGCATGTGGATTTAGTGCTTATTAAGGGAGGGACCAAGTGTAGTGGTTTGATTTAGGATTAGAAGAGGGAGCTGGACTCAAAGCTTAGTTGCACAGCTTTGCCAAGAGCCCTCTCCCAGCCGCTCTTACACTCACCACGACTGCTGAGTGAGCTCTCAGATGCACTGTTTTCCATCTTTTCCCATCGGTCACTTGGAGCTCAGATGGCCCATGAAACTCAGATCCCTCCAAGAAGCCTGCCATCAAATGCTCTGCCAATAAGGGCCTGCTGAAAGGATGGGTATGTTCACTACTGGAATCCTCCATTCTCTCTTTCCGTGACACAAACCCTCTGAAACTACCAGCTGCAAGCCTTTAATTTTTAAAAATTCGAACTGTGTGGCAGAGTCCACCCACCTATTAAACACGTAAACCAAGTAGCCACAGACTGCTTCTTTGTCCTTATGCAAAGAAACCTGTGTGTGACGTGTCACCGTGCCCAGCCACTCCGTGTAACCAGGACCACGTCCCTCTGAGAAATGACCCAGAGCTGTCTGCTTTGGAAAATTCTGCATTAGTCACTTTTTCATGACATCAGCAGTTATTAGCCACAGAGAAGATATTTTCCCACAGTTAAAAAAAAAAAAACCACATCCAGAGAGAGTGCTAACAGTAGTATTGATGTGTATTCTCCTGGCATTGTTGGGTGAAATTATCCAAGGATGCGATACCTAAACAGGACTTAGGAGAAGCCACAGATCTGGGGCTACAGTGAGGACCTGCTCCCTGGGGTCTCATCCTCCCTATCTTTGCGTGACTGTAAAGGGCCAATCAGAGATCCACAAAGAACCCACCACTACATGACGTGGCTCATTAGTCCAAACAGGGGATGGCAAACTGGTGTGCCTCTGGGCAAAATCTGGCCCACTGCCCATGTTTATAAGTAAAATTTTTATTAGAATACCACCACCCTCATCCATTCACGTGTTATCTGAGGCTGTTTTGCACTGCAATGCAAAGTTGAGTAGTTATAAGAGAAATTGCCTGCCCCTTAAGGTCAAAAATATTTTTTACCTGGACCTTTAAAGAAAAAAAAAAAAATCATTGATCTCTGTTCTAAACCAAGAGCAGGCAGTCTCTCAGACAGTGTTCTCAGGTCACTGAGTCATAGTTTCCTGGTTATGGGAGAGAAAAAAAAAAAAACAAAAAACTTAGAAGCTCACAGGCAGTGGAGTGAGGAAGCCTTTCAGAATTCACTAAAATGGGAAGGGCCGATTGGAGATGGTGGTGCTTACTCCAGGGGACTCCAAAGCTTGTGCTGCAGATCGTTTGTGTTGTGTATAGGGGTCAACAAAGAGGCTAAGATGGTTGGTGTGCAGCATATGAATTGTGAGAAAAGAGAAAAAGTGTTAAATAGATAGTGCTGGTGAGCTCACAGAGCTTCTGTCCACCCCCTTTTCCTCCTCTTTTGCTCCTGGACAGTGACTGGTCACCAAGCAATCAGGATTTGTCTCTGTTACCATAGAAATAAGTTGAGGCCTTTGCTTTTCAAAGTCATTCTAATTCTCAGCTGCCTGGATCACAGGCATTTAGTCTTTATAATTTCACCACTTAGGGACTGCCTGAGATTTTACTCAATAGTCTAGGCCCTTTCTGGCAGTGCACATGTGTGAGTATGTATGTATCTGTGGTGGTTTAATCATTAAGTTGTGTCTGACTCTTGTGATCCCATGGGCTATATTCTGCCAGGCTCCTCTGTCCATGGGATTCTCTGGGCAAAAATACTGGAATGCATTGCCATTCCCTTCTCTGGGGGATCTTCCTGACCCAGGAATCAAACCCAGATCTTTACCAGCTGAGCTACCAGGGAAGCCGTGTGTGCATCCATGGAAAAAATATTTTTACTAGCAGTCTGCTTTTACTTTATTAATGTAGTTTAAGTATTCAATACCTCTTATATTAATCATCTGCACAATTTGTGTTTTTCCACAAAGTCTGCATGATTTTATAGGAAAATTGTGTAGATACTAGAGGTGCTCAGTTTTGTGCTTATAATCAAAAGAGATATTTAACTATGTATTTAGTATTTTTTAAATGGGTAAACCAAAGTCTTTGAGCCAAAGTCTTATTATTCAATACTCATGAAGAATGATTAAAGATGGTAAAAATTAGACTGCCACTTACTGATTATAGGTAAATTATTTAGTCTTCATTAGTCTCTGTCTCTTCTTATGTAAAATGGGAATAATAATAGTAGTTAACTCAGCTTGGTGTAGCAAGTCCATGAGATAATTTAGGAGCCATGCGTGGAACATGCTAAGTTAGCTATTTTTATCATAATTATCAGGTCACTTTCACACCTCCCTGAAGTTCAGCCCTATGACAAGAAAAGAACATCAGGATGTTTGCCACGTAATCGTGCGTCAGTCTAAATGGAACATTTCCCACCAAAAGTGAAAATAGCCCAGTCTGGCATTTCTTTGGGTTGAGAAGGAAAAAAACAATCATTTGTCAAAGAGACTATTTTATGAGGGCTTAACTGAGCACAAATTGAATCTGTGGCTTGGCCAAGGAGAGAAATATTTGCAAAACATCTCAGAAATGGCAGTGATATCCACATTGCCATTGGTAGCACTTTAAAAATGATAACATTATGCTGCCACATATTTCTGAGAAAATGGTAAATATTCAAGGAACAATAAGCCCAATTTTTCCAGTACCTAAGTTTCTCTTTCTGAATATTCAGAACCATGTTAACTGTTCAACAGTGCTGTAAGGGGAGCTTTTTTCTCTACAAAATTAAATGAGCACACATCAGCAAAACTGCAGTCTTTTTCTGCTTCAGGTTTGAAGTCTGAATGATCCTCTCAAACGCTTCATTCCAGTGTGATTTCTTGGTTGGATTTAAATAGAGTTATTTATTGTCCAAAGCAACATATTCGGTAAAATGCAAGAATTAAATTTTGTGTATCCTTTCTTTGATTTATTTCAGAAATTATATTGGTATCAGAAAAACATATACTGTTTTTAAAAAGAATATTTGTTGCTCTTTCTATTATTAGCGTAAAATTGAACAAAACCTTATAATCACTCTAGTCAAGTTCAAGTGAAGGTTGCTCATGGGAGTAACAGCTAAGGTAGGCCTTAATTTACTGGAACGGGTTTCCCCAGTCCTTTTGTTCTCGTGATATTTAGTGTATCGTTAATGCCTAGTGATTTGACAACATAATATTTTGAAATCATCCATCACACTCGTGTGCACCAGGATATAATTGAAATGCATAGGGCACTTCCTAGAAAAAACAAACAATGTTTTGTCCAGACCACATCTGACTGCATGTCAATTTTTATATTCATCCAGCTAGACCCAACAACATTGCTTAATTCCTGTAAAATCTTGTTATTTTTTTTTTTTTTTTTAAAGAAGCGTAAAATAAAACTTTAGACATTTAAAAATATAAGTAATGTTGACTGTGATAGTTCTGCTTTATCTTAAAGGAGAAAGCATCTTATACTTTGAGAGAATTCTCGAAGTGGGCACTAGGAACTCAGGTCAATAATTACTATAAAGCGAGATTGCGATACTTCCCTTCATGAGTCTCTTGGAATTTCCCAGTTAGCTTTCAAAGTCAATCTATTTTTGTTCTATGCTATTTGTTCTTTGGTATTAGAATTCTTTATCATTATTAAATGGAAATAGATTCGATTTATGTGGGGTTTCTCCAAATCAGCTTAAAGATTTGGTCTACAGTTATTGGAAAGTAACGAAAAAATACTGGTTTGGCTGTTAATAGTAAAGATATACACTTATATAAGTGTAGCAATAACAAATTTTAACTGTCTATCAAAATATTTTTCTTTGCTTTGTAAATATAGTGAAAAAGTCAAAAGTTTTGGAAGATTTGAAGGCTCCTGGAAAAATTTTTTAATTAAAAAATGACCTATTTGGAAAATAGTTTGTCAGTTTCTTAAAAAGTTAAATAGAAATTCAAAAATATACTGTATGATCAAATAGTTCCACACTTAGGTATCTACTAAAGAGAAATGAAAACACATGTCTACATAAAGGCTTGTATACAGAAGTTCACAGTGCTAATATTCAAAATAGCCCCAAACTAGAAACAGTCTAAGTGTTCATCAGCTGCTGAAACAGCCATATGGTGGGATACTACTCAATAATAAGAAGGAACTTTTAATACAGTTTAAAAAAAAAACTTTTTTAAAAAAGGAACAAGCTATTGATACATGCCAACAACATGGATGAACCTCAAAATCATTGTGTAAAATGAGAAAAACCTCTAAAATCAGGAATAAAATAAAGGTAGCTGCTCTTGCTGCCTTTTTTTATTTTTTATATTTATTTATTTTTGGCTGTGCTGGGTCTCAGTTGCTGAGCTAACACTTTGTCTAGTGGTGGTGAGTGGGGCTCCTCTCTAGGTGTGAGTGGGCTCCTCTCTAGGTGTGAGTGGGCTCCTCTCTAGGTGTGAGTGGGCTCCTCTCTAGGTGTGAGTGGGCTCCTCTCTAGGTGTGAGTGGGCTCCTCTCTAGGTGTGAGTGGGCTCCTCTCTAGGTGTGAGTGGGGCTCCTCTCTAGGTGTGAGTGGGCTCCTCTCTAGGTGTGAGTGGGGCTCCTCTCTAGGTGTGAGTGGGCTCCTCTCTAGGTGTGAGTGGGGCTCCTCTCTAGGTGTGAGTGGGGCTCCTCTCTAGGTGTGAGTGGGGCTCCTCTCTAGGTGTGAGTGGGCTCCTCTCTAGGTGTGGGTGGGGCTCCTCTCTAGGTGTGAGTGGGCTCCTCTCTAGGTGTGAGTGGGCTCCTCTCTAGGTGTGAGTGGGCTCCTCTCTAGGTGTGAGTGGGGCTCCTCTCTAGGTGTGAGGGGGGCTCCCCGCTGGCTGTGAGTGGGACTTCCCACTGGCTGTGGAGCACAGGGTTCCCACTGCAGTGGTCTTTTCTGCTGCAGAGCACAGACTCCGGGATGTGCCCTTCAGTAGCTGTGGTCATGGGCCTGGTTGCACAGTGGCCTGTGCAGTCTTCCTGGACCGAGGGTTAACCTGTATTCCTTGCATTGGCAAACAGATTCTTATCCACTTAACCCCCGGGGGAGTCCATGCTGCTTCTTTTAACACAGCCTGGAAAGTCTTAGCCTGAGTAATTAGATAACCCAAGCGATTGTGAAAACCTCGAGGTGAGGATTATCAGGGACTGTCTCAAGAGTCGCCTATCATGCACATGCCTAACAAAGAAGTTGTATCCAAAGTGTCAATGAACTCTTGTAACTCAATAATAGTAATAAAGATATATGGGAAGACTTGGGTAGGCCCTTCTTGAAAGAAGGTATCTGCTAGCCGGTACGTATTTGAAAAAGGGTTCCTCCTTATTAGTCACCTGAAAATTCAAATTAAAATTACAAAGAGATTCTAGCACACACCCATCTGAAAGGCTGTGTTTAAGCAGCTGACAGTCCCAACTATTGTCAAGGATGTTCGCGTAAATGAAAGCCTCCTTATTGCTTGTGGGAGTGTAAAACAGTCCAACCACACTGAAAAACACTCTGGCAATTTCTAATAAAGTTAAACGTACACCTACCCATGACCCAGCAGTTCCATTCCTCGGCACTTCTTTCTCAGAGAAATGAATGCGTGTGTCCACGTGTATATATACACACAAGCACACAGCATGCTTTATTCATAAAAGCCCCAAACTAGGAAATACCAAATATCCATCAACAGAAGAATGCAATTAAAACCATAGTATATTTAGATGAATCACTACACAGCAGTTTTTTAAAAAATATAAGCCACCTGATACATACAACAATATAAGTGAATTTCAGAAATATTATTGGACCAAAAGAAGTCAGAAACAAACATAAATTAGCAAGTCATCATGAATTATTCATACTGAATAATTCCAATTTTATGAAATTCAAGAAGAAGCTAAATTAACATATGATGATAGATGTCAGGAAAGTTGTTATTTCTAGGAGGGGGTGGAGAGAGCTTTTGACTCGGGAAAAATGTGGAAAATTTCTGGGTATGATAGAAATGTTCTAGACATTCATCCGGGCATGTGTAAATAGTCACTTAAGATGTATGCGTCTTCCTGTGTGTTCATCTTAGCTCAAGAAATTAAAACAGGGTGAGAAAGACACTTTGATGTGCATTCAGATTACTTAGGGGATCTTGTTAAAATGCAGGTTCTGTTTTAGTGGCAAGAAATAGGCTGGAGTTTCCACATTATTAACTAACTCCGGATGATGCTGGCATAGCCAGTCCTGGTACTTCAGTTTAAGTGGCAGGGCCCTAAAACCTTCTCCTCGCTGTTTCAGTGCTGCTGCTGCTGCTGCTGCTAAGTCGATTCAGTTGTGTCTGACTCTGTGCGACCCCAAAGACGGCAGCCCACCAGGCTCCCCAGTCCCTGGGATTCTCCAGGCAAGAACACTGGAGTGGGTTGCCACTTCCTTCTCCAATGCATGAAAGTGAAAAGTGAAAGTGAAGTCGCTCAGTCGTGTCTGACTCTTTGCGACCCCATGGACTGACTGCAGCCTACCAGGCTCCTCCATCCACGGGATTTTCCAGGCAAGAGTACTGGAGTGGGGTGCTATTGCCTTCTCTGGCTGTTCCAATGACTGTCGCTCTAAAACAAAAGCCCCCAGGCTTAGTGGTATAAAACAGCCATTTTATCAACTAGATGATTATGCAGGTCAGCAATTTGAACAGGACATGGCGGGAATGGCGTGTCTTTTTTTTCTCTGAGGATCTGTGGCACCTAAGGCTTCAGCTGGGAAGCGTCTGAGAGCAGGATTGGAAGGTTAGGGCTGCAATGCCTGGATGCTCCTTCATGCACAGAGCTGACTCTCCAGCTAGGAGTTCACGAGAGTTAGGATGGCCCCCTGGAACATGGGGAGCATCTGCAAGGGACTTCTGTGTGGCTCCAGACTCTTGTAGAGACTCAGCAGTTCCGTCTCCTCCAGAATGAATCTCTTGTCTCCTGTGTCTGTCTGCCTGTGTGTAGCAGTGTGAGTCAAAATTGGGCAGGCCGATGATCCATGGTTTGAAGGGGCTGAGAGAACAACCTCCCAATCCAGAGGTGCTTGAGGGGGTCAGAAAAATATCTGTCTGAGTGAGAGCCCTGGGGAGGTCATCTCTGCCTTGCCCAGGAGGGCCAAAAGCACATCCGTTAAACACACTGAACACTAACTGAGTCCAGAGAGCAAGGTGACTGGTTCATGCAGCTCTGTGTCGTGAACCCAGACCTGAACTTGCCCAGAGAGAGTCACGCCTCTGTGTGTCTTTTTTAAACCTGGGGGTCTGTTTCAGGGTGACAAGTCAGCTTGGGTGCCAGTGGCATTTAGAGCTTCTGCTGTGGGCTATGAAGAGTAGCCCAGAAAGCATAGGAAATCTTGAAAACGTGGCTAGTTCATCCTCGGAAGGTTTACTACTCAGTTCCTTCTTTGAGCTGTAGAACTCTGATTTTCTGCAATAGTTTATTTTCCTAATACTTTGGGCTTCTTTCTTTATGAATCAGCCTCTTTTCACCATGTCTGAAAATTCTGCGAGTTGGTATCATCATTCCTCAATATAAATTAACAAAATTTGTTTATTTGACAAAAGTTACCACGCTTGAATTTTAAAAAATAACAAGATGTTCACTAGATATACCGGCACTATTAGTACAGGAGTTTGCTATACTAAAACGCGTCAAGGCTTGAATTAGACTTACCAGCTATAAGCGCTGGACAAATATCTATAAAATGGAACTAATATCTACCTTTCAAAATATTGTTAAATAAGGCATATATGTAAAGCATGAATTACAGTGCATAGCATTTGAAAGTGTTGAAGTTTCAATTCCTTGCTCCCCACTCACCCCTAACTTTATCCAAAGCACTAATCCTATCATGATTTCCTGCTATAAGGTCCCCTTATGAAAAAGTTCCCTGGTAGTAAAGAATCCACCAGCAATGCAAGAGACCACCTACAATCCAGAAGACCTGGGTTTGATCCCTGGGTCGGGAAGATCCCCTGGAGAAGAAAATGGCAACCCACTCCAGTATTCTTCCCTGGGAAATCCCATGGACATAGGAGCCTGGTGGCCTATAGTCCAAGGGATCACAAGAGTTGGACACGACTTAGTAACTAAACCACCATCATGAAAAGTACTATACAAAGTATTTAAGTATCTTGTAATTCTATGAGATGTTAAGTATTAAATATTAAGTAATATTCACAAACTTCCATTTTAACTGGTAACTTCAGAAAAACTGGGGGTAAGTTAACTGAATCTGGAGCAACAGACAGGTTCAAAATTGGGAAAGGAGTACATCAATGCTGTATATCATCACCCTGCCTATTTAACTTATATGCAGAGTACATTATGTGAAATGCCAGGCTGGAAGAATCACAAGCTGGAATCAAGATTGCTGGGAAAAATATCAGTCTGTCACCTCAGTCACTCAGTCATGTCTGACTCTTTGTGACCCTATGGACTGCAACATGCCAGGCTTCCCTGTCCATCACCAACTCCTTGAGCCTACACAAACTCATGTCCATCGTATCAGTGATGCCATCCAACTATCTCATCCTCTGTCGTCCCCTTCTCTTCCTGCCTTCAATCTTTCCCAGCATCAGGGTCTCTTCCAATGAACTGGTTCTTCAAATCAGATGGCTGAAGTATTGGAGTTTCAGCTTCAGCATCAGTCCTTCCAATGAATATTCAGGACTGATCTCCTTTAGGATGGACTGGTTGGATCTCCTTGCAGTCCAAGGGACTCTCAAGAGTCTTCTCCAACACCACAGTTCAAAAGCATCAATTCTTCAGTGCTCAGCTTTCTTTATGGTCCAACTCTCACATGCATACATGACTACTGAAAAAACCATAGCTTTGACTAGATGGACCTTTGTTGGCAAAGTAATGTCTCTGCTTTTTAATATGCCATCTAGGTTGGTCATAGCTTTTCTTCTAAGGAGCAAGTGTCTTAATTTCATGGCTACAGTCACCATCTACAGTGATTGTGGAGCCCAGAAAAATAAAGTCTCTCACTGTTTCCATTGTTTCCCCATCTATTTACCATGAAGTGATGGGACCAGATGTCATGATCTTAGTTTTCTGAATGTTGAGTTTTAAACCGACTTTTTCACTCTCCTCTTTCACTTTTATCAAGAGGCTCTTTAGTTCCTTTTTGCTTTTTGCCATAAGGGTGGTGCTATTTGCATATCTGAGGTTGTTGATATTTCTCCCAGCAGTCTTGATTCCAGGTTGTGCTTCATCCAGCCCAGAATTTCTCATGATGTACTCTGCATAGAAGTTAAATAAGCAGGGTGACACTATAAAGCCTTGGCGTACTCCTTTCCCAAATTGGAACCAGTCTGTTGTTCCATGACCAGTTCTAACTGTTGTTGTTTGACCTGCACACAGATTTCTCAGGAGGCAGGTCAGGTGGTCTGGAGAAGTATCAATAACCTCAGATATGCAGATGACAACACCCTTATGGCAGAAAGCAAAGGGAAACTAAAAAACCTCTTGATCAAAGTGAAAGAGGGGAGCAAAAAAATTGGCTTAAAACTCAACATTTTAAAATGAGGATCATGGCATCTGATTCCATCACTTCATGACAAATAGATGGGGAAACAATAGAAGCAGTGAGAGACTTTATTTTGGGGGGCTCCAAAATCACTGCAGATGGTGACTGCAGCCACGAAATTAAAAGACACTTGCTCCTTGGAAGAAAATCTATGATCAACCTAGACAGCATATTAAAAAGCAGAGACATTACTTTACCAGCAAAGGTCCATCTAGTCAAAGCTATGATTTTCCAGTAGTCAGGTATGGATGTGAGAGTTGGACTATAAAGAAAGCTGAGTGCTGAAGAATTGATGCTTTTGAACTGTGGTGTTGGAGAAGTCTCTTGAGAGTCCCCTGGCCTGCAAGGAGATCCAACCAATCCATCCTAAAGGAAATCAGTCCTCAGTGTTCATTGTGACACAGAAGGGTTAGGGGATTACTGTCCTCATACAGAGAGCTGGTCAAACCAAGAGAGGGCTCATCTGGGGATTAGAGTGTCTGAGAATAAAACTGCTGGCTGTCTGAAAGTGCCCCTACTTTTTTCAAGATAATAAGGTTTTTTCACTGGCAAATGTATTAAAGGTTTTATTGTAAAGTTTGGGACAATGCAATAACTAATTACAGTACACAACAGTCATCACTGCCTAAAATATTTCATGCATTTTTGTCCTTATATTGAATATTAACCAAGGGTCCTGGCAGGAACCACAAGGCACAGAGACTCAGGTTCGATCCCTGGTTTGGGAAGATCCCCTGGGGGAGGAAATGGCAGCCCACTCTAATATTCCTTCCTGGAAAATCACATGGACAGAGGAGCCTCGTGGCTACAGTCCATGGGGTTACAAAGAATCGTGCACGACTGAAGCAACTTAGCACATACACATGGGGTTTACTTACAAAGGAACTAAGTCTGATGCTGTGACTGCAAGGAGGGGGCCCCCAAGACAAACCCCCAGGGCCAGCAGTGGAAGGCCACTGCCAAAGGGGACTAGGGGAGATGTTACTGGGGCCAAAAGAGAGGCAGCTGTGCAGGACAAGATGCTTCGTGGGGAAGAATGAGTCCTCCAACCTGCAGGAGCACAGCCATCCTAAGAGACCCTCTGCAGGGAGAGAAGCAGGATTATAAACACCTCACATCCCTTCTCTATCTTCCTCATCTTCTGTGCGCCTGCTCCCGTGACCACACCTAACAGTGTGTCAGAGGAAACAGGAGCCCTTTAAGGTCACCTCTGAGTTTGGGAAAAGAACCAAGGGTGGTCTCAGATCCGGTCTCTCACAAGAATGCTTAGTTGAGACCATGTGGACTGAACACAGGACTGAACCCAGTTAAGGGTTTTATGTACTGGTCACTCAGTTGGATCCGACTCTGTGTGATCCTATGGACTGCATCCTTCCAGGCTCCTCTGTCCATGGGGATTCTCCAGGCAAGAATAACTGAGTGGGTTGCCACGCCCTCCTCCAGGGGATCTTCCCAATCCAGGGATCAAACCCAGGTCTCCCACATTGCAGGCAGATTCTTTACCATCTGAGCTACCAGGGAAGACCAAGAATAACTGGGATGGGTAGCCTACCCCTTCTCCAGGGGAACTTCCTGACCCAGGAATCGAACCGGGGTCTCCTGCATTACAGGCAGATTCTTTACCAGCTGAGCTACCAGGGAAGCATAAGGGTTTTATAAAACCTTTTAAGATTTGGCAGATGGGTGTGGAGATCTCCTGTCTTGCTTTTATTGCAGACTAGCCTCATCTTAAACTCCTCTGCTTCTTAAACCTGCCACCGGCCTCTCTGTAGTGACCTACCTCTTTCTTTGATCTCCTTGCCTTCTGTGTACACAGTTAGTTTCAGATTTCACCAGGGGAACTCCTAACTTTGCCAACCAACAAAGGAAAATCCATCACTGGAGAGAACAGATACACGTCCCATGATGTCACCAAGTCGAACAGTTGTTGATAAGTAGTGACTGGAGATTAATCATTAAACTTCTTAAAAGCAAATGGACAGGTCCCTCAAGACTGAAAGATTCATTAGGAGGTAATTTTGTATGCCACTGAATGTGGGAAAGAAAACTCCAGACCTTGCTAGTCTGTCAACCTCTGGGTTGTTTCTTTTGTTGAATCCTTACTAATTTTATAAATCTGACTGCTTACATGAAAATGCAGTTACTATTGCCCCCAGAATTAAGAAAACTTGCCTCCTCTAATAAATCAAAGATCTTCAGTTAAAGCAACCTGTAGGATTCCAGCACAGTATCAAAAAAGGGGAAGGGGGCACTTGTCTGGTTCGCAGGGTGTTTTGACAAAACCTGTTTGAAAATTTTGAATTTGGATGTTGTATTACGCTTTAAATGTTTAAAATGGTCTTTTCTTTTCAAGGATACTATCATATAACCTCAATTTTAAACAATTAGCCCCTCAAAATGGCCTGGCAAGAGACCCATTGTGACAGTACAATTTGAATCTTAATTTACAACAGTTGTATCTAAAAAGTAAACAAAAGACAAAACGGACCCCAAAGCACTATATTCTCAGTTTCCTGAAGCCAACTCAAATGAAGCCATTTGATATTTATGTTTATATTTTATTTTGTAGTCGTACTTTAGTGTAATATGTGAGATACTTTTATTAGCAGATTTTTAAAATTTGTATTAGAAGAGTTGCTTTTATTTGGCTTTTGCCTTTTTTTTTTGGCTTGTAGTTTATTTTTTTGTTTTCTTGCTTTTGTGGGTGCTTGCATGCTGGTAAGGGTGTGTGAGTACATGTGTGCTTTTAAAGAACTCTTCTCCAGAGACTTGGAAAGCGATAATTAGAGGATGGCGAGTTATGGAATTAGTCCAGTTAGCAGGAGAAAACGTGAAAATAGTTTTGGTCTTTACCAGGAATAACAGCTGCATTTTTTTTTAACTGACATTTGAATTTTTACCTTCTTGAGACATATTTTAAGCGTTTAACAACATTCATTCCATATTAAAAAATAGATCTCCATCTTAAAAAAAAAATAATGAACTGAATTCTCCAGGCGAAAATACTGGAGTGGGTTGTGCCTCTCTTCTCCAGGAGATCTTCCTGACCCAGCACGGATCGAACCCGGGTCTTCTGCATTGCAGGTAGATTCTTAAGCATTTGAGCCACTAGGGAAACCCCTTAATTTACTAAAACAAAGCATTTTGATGTTTCATTGCGAGTGTGCTGAGTCACTTCTCTGATGTCTGACTCTTTTGTGGCCCCACGGACTGTAGCCTGCCAAGCTCCTCTGTCCATGGGATTCTCCAGGCAAGAATACTGGAGTGGGTTGCCACGCCCTCCTCCAGGGGCTTGTCCTGACCCAGGGATCGAACCTGTGTCTCTTAAAGTCACGTGCATTGGGAGGCAAGTTCTTTATCACTAGCACCAGCTGGGAAGCTGTAAGAACAGAGAGCAAGAGAAAGCAGAACATTTAGGCTTCGTTTCTAGTCATTTTTAATTGTACATGATTTCTAGTTTGTTACTTATTTCTTCTTACATCTCTTTACCAACTTGCTGTTGATGCTGATGTGACTCTGGACAAGTCCCTTAAAGTCTTTGCACCTCAATTTCATCTTCCGTTAACATGAAATAAGTAGCCTGTTGGAAAAAGTCCCCTGAGATCTCCAGGTCACACATCTCCAATCTGCTAGTCCTATGCTTCTGAAACTCTGTGTCCTGGGAGTCCTCAAGGTGCAGGGTTAAAACCTAGCTTCCGTCAGGGAGTCCGGTTCTGTCTGTCTGCATCGTGGAGGTCAGGAAATCTGCATTTTTAGCGGGGTGATGAGAATGTGGTCTGTGGACCACACTGTGAACCACTCTGTGTTGGATCTCTTCTCTGCTCATGGGGACCATGAAGAACCCCCACCCTTCTGCTTGTGCCCTGGTGTCCTGGGCACCCAGAGGGAACGTGTGAGGCAGACGTGCTGTGTGTAGGAGAACCCTAGAAACTTTGATCACTCTTCTTGTTTAATAAACCCGCAACACTGCAGAACTTCCCTATCTATCCCAGGTCACTTTTAAAAATAATTGATTTATTTATTTATCTTTGGCTCTGCTGAGTCTCTGTCACTATGAGTGGGCTTTCTCCAGCTGCGGCAGGGGCTCCTCTCTCGTTGCAGCGTGTCCACGTCATGCTGCAGTGGCTTCTCTTGTTGCAGAGCATGGGCTTTAGGGCGCGTGGGCTCAGTAGCTATGGCTCCCAGGCTCTGCAGCACTGGCTCAATAGTTGTGGCGTTTGGCCTTGGTTGCTCTGTGGCATGTGGAATTGTCCCAGATCAGGAATCAAACCCATGTTCCCTGCACTGGCAGGAAGATTCTTAACCACTGGACCCCTGGGGAAGCCCCCCCCGCCAAGTGCAGTTTTATTCAATCAGGATGAGTCTCTACCTCTAAGTAATGAGGCTTAAGCTTGCCTCGAAGCAAAATTTGTGAGCTGATGGATTTGTGCTCACATGGCTCTCAGGGGCTTCTTAGTGGCACCCCTAAAGAGCATCTTCTTGCCATGGGATCTGAGGCTGGCCTCCTCCACATACACCGTCTCTTAGGATGCTCACAGCTTCCTTGTTTTTGAACAAGAGCCTCACGTTCTTGTTTGACTCTAACTTCCTGGACACATTCTACTTCCTGTTGGGGAACAGAGAAACGAGATTAACCAACAAACCACTGTTGTGGCGCCCAGGACACTTCCAATCTGAGGTTTCCAAGGAGTTACAGGGTTTTATTCTGATGAAAATCAGTCCATTGTGTTGAGCAGGTCAGGAGGAAGTAATGAAACCAACTCCACAAAAGCGGCCACTCAGACCCTTCGTAGCAGGCTCACAGTCGATAAAGGCAGATCGGAGAGGTCACCAGTGAAAATGCTTTCAGCCCTTCTTGTTTCTCTTCCTTTTATTTGCCATCTTCCCATCCACCTTCCTTGCTCTCCGTGTATCTCTCTTAGCCTTCCACCTCATTGCCTTCGTGGAATCAGGCCGCCCCTGTTTTCAGCTCGCCTTTCTGCTCTGGCTTCCTTACAACCTGCTGTAAGCCTCTGGGCCTGCCTCTCTCCCCTCTGTGTCTCAGGCCCCCGCCCTCCTCAGAACTCCCTACCGGTTTTTATGAGTCCCCTGGTGGGTCTGCAGTTTATTGAAGGGTGAGGAAGGGCAAGTCCAGCCTCAGTTTGGGGAGGGGTGGCGGTTTCCTCCATGGGGTTCCCCCGTCATCACAGAAGGGGCAGACAGATTTCTGGCTCCCGGCTGTCGAATCCCCATCAGAAGGCCCTGTGCGGCTGTGGGTGTCTAAAAGCCACCTTTGGGCAAAAAGGATAATAAAAACGTTCAGTCAGACATTCAAGGCAGCGTTCCAAACTGCTAGCTGCCAATTCCCCAGTTAAGAGAGGCCTGGCTCGGAGCCTCTCAGATTAACCCCTTTGCCCCCTGATCTCCACAAGAGATTCCTACTGTGATCCTGAGAACTGAGAGAGAAAAAAGAGAGAGACGAGAGAGACGGAGATTGAGAAAGAGAGGGACCGTGTCATAAGGAGAGAGGACTTCGAGCAGTGTCCAGATTTCAAAGTTGCAAAAGGTTTATTCCATGTAGACAGCCTGGCCTTCAATAAATAAGATGTTGTGAAGAGAGGGTGGTCAATGCATTTGAAAGAAAAACAGAGAAGGGTGCGACTCAACCCTCCTGGCATTTTCACAGCCACAGACGGCTTGATGTTTTTGGCTGGGATGTACGTGTGTGTGTGTGCGTGTGTGTGTGTGTGTTTTCTTATTTAAAAATATGAGGTATTAGGCTCTCTCCCAAGTGGGGCTGCCTCTAAGCCACACTCCTCTGTGAGGCGACTGTGTCCTGCAAGAAGGGGGAAAAAAAAAGAGGAAGGAAGGAAGGAGGCTCCCTCCCGGTGACACAGTCACCTACATCCTGATGGCATCGCGGCCGCCCTCCTGTCCCGCTCACCTCCTAGCTCGAACCGCTCCGGGCGCCCGTGTTTCCAACATTCACATCTTGGCCAGTGGCTTCAGTCCACGGCGAAACCTCAGACATCATGCAGTCAAAAGAGACAGAAGCGGGGACCGAGAGACAGAGCTCACACAATGCTCCTCTGCTTTCTCGGCCCCTGGTGTTCTGTTTCAGTCTTCCCCCTGCTGTTCATTTTCCACCTCTTCCCTGGTTCGTGCGTGCTCAGTCACTCAGTCATGTCCGACTCTTTGCAACCCCGTGGACTGTAGCCCGCCAACCTCCTCTGTCCATGGGTTTCTCCAGGAAAGAATACTGGAGTGGGTTTCCATTTCTTCCTCCAGGGGATCCTCCTGACTCAGGGACCAAACCCTTGTCTCCTGCGTTGGCAGGCAGATTTTTTTTTTTTTTTTTCGCTGTGCCATCCGGGAAGCTCTCTTCCCTGGTTGAATGGGGATAATAATCAAACCAATTTTATAGCATTGTGGTGGAAACTAAATGAAGAAATACTAGCAAAATTCTCCAGAAGTACATAAAGAAAATTTGTGCTGAAAATATCTGTTATCACTAGTAAACATTACTTATCATTGTGTGTGTGTTAGTCACTGAGTCATGTCTGAGTCTTTGCAACCCCTGGACTGTAGCTCACCAGGCTCCTCTGTCCGTGGAATTCTCCAGGCAAGAATATTGGAGTGGGTTGCTGTTTCCTTCTCCAGGGGATCTTCCTGACCCAGGGATCGAACCTGCGTCTCCTGTACTGGCAGGCAGGTTCTTTACCAGTGAGCCACCAAGGAAGACCCCCAGTGACTTATTACTGTTGCAAAAACCTCTCCAAAGGGGATACAGAATGCCAGCAATTTTACAATGTTTGACGATTCTGGGAATCAGGAATCTAGATGGAGCACAGTTGAGGAGTCTGTGTCAGCTCTCTGAGCCTCGGGACGGCTGAGACCTCAGCTGTGATGCTTCAATGGCTGAGCACTGGGATGACCTCGCAGATTCTTTCATCAAATGTCCAGTGCTCCAGGGCATGTGAAGGCCAGTCTCGGCTGGCGCAGTCAACCGCAACACCCACACGACTTCTCAGTGTGCTTGGACTTCTCACAGTCTGGGAGTTCGATTCTGGGGTTGGGGGCAGACATTCCAAGAAATCCAGGCGAGGCTGTGTGGTCTTTGCTTACCTATCTGTGGAATTCATGTGGCATCCCTTCAGCCCCGTCCTCTTCTCACAGTACAGCTCAGGTTCAAGGCGAGAGATGACTTCTCTCCCATGTCTTTATCGGAGATTAGTAAGATCATGCTGCATCACAACACGTGGTAATGAGATCACAAGATGTGATCGTCCTTCTAAATTACAGCCTGCCACCAGGACGGGACAAAATGACAGTCTCCAGTAATCCTGTAGGGTCACTATAACTGTCCTCGATTGACAACTCACAGGCTTTTATTTATTTATTTATTGGTGTATGTTAGAGAGAAATAAACTTTCATCCTGTCTAAAACATTGTTCTTTTGATTTTATGTAATATGCCATTCAACCCAATGCTGACTGAAAGGATGGTGGTCAGCGACCTCAGGTTTTACCACGCCAGTAGCTCATCTGTGAACAAGATCAGCTTAAACGTCTACTACCCAGGGAACTGGTGTAAGTTAGCAGGCAAAATTCAGCATCAAATCTACTGCCATCATTAGGCTAATAGCCTTCTCCTTTGCTCCATCGGTTCAGTTTCCTTTTTTACCCCCGCTGTTTATCTTAGCGGAAAGCAGTAACCTCTGTGCAGAAATGGCATGGTGTTTTTTCCCATCCAGCGGTGTTGCTGGTGTACCAGCACGTTCTGATCCCATTTCTGGAGCCGAAACAATCTAAACTTGTATAGAGAAAGCCTTCATGGGTTTTTGTTGGCATAGGAGAAGTCTAATTACACACATCCAAATACACAAGAGAGAAATGGGAGGTTTTTCCCCCTTGACTTGGAAACGCTGGTGGTTTTGACCTGCAGTACTTGAACGAGAGATCCAAGCTAATTATGGGATTGCATGTTTAAACAGTTATTTCTTTACAGGGTACTCCTAGCACATTTGTAAGTTTAATTTTCTTGGGGAATCTGCGCTATTCATGGACTTTCTGCACAGAATTCTCTCAATTTGAGAAGGTGCATTAGCTTTTATTTATCAAGAATAACCTCATTAATTATATGCCTGCATTCTTAGGTTGAATTAAAAGGTTGTTCTGGGACTTACCTTTTATGATTATTTCTTAGTTTATTTTCTCTTGTTTATTCTCTGTTCATAAAAATAATCCAGCTCTGTGTTCGAATTACTTCTGTTACTACATCTTCCTTTTGGGTTCCATGAAATGGCATCTGCTTTGTTTAATTATTATTTTTGTAGTATTTTTCATAGTAAGTGAAGATAACAGACACTCAATAGGATGAATGAATAACTGGATCTTGTTATTTTTATGACTGTCTTTATTTAAAACTATTGTTATAGTACATCTGCTCCTTTTGTTAAAGCGCCTTATCTCAATTTTCACAGTAAGACCACTATCGTTGACATACCCTGCCTATGGAGATCAAGGATGATTCTGATGTATTTGGAATGCTGATACCTTTGCCGTTGGATATTGGAGATGAGAGGGAAACTCACTTCGACTATAACTGTAATTTTAGCACACCCCACAGGACAGAAAGAGTCCAGTACACACTGGGGCTGATAGAGGGCATATACGTTTTGCAAAATTACTGCATCAGAATCATCAGAATCACAAGGTTTTAATTTAACTTCTTTTTTTTTTTTTTTTAACCTGGCAACTATCCCAGGAATCCTAAATCAATATGGAATGGGAGGGGACTTCAGTTTTTACTTTTTATCAAAAACGCATGTTGATTCTGATATAATCTTTAAAGATAGTCATCTAATGGTAGCACATGAAAGCAAAATATAATATGAAGCAATTTTAGAATGAAAATGCCATACAGAGAATATATTAAATTTTCTGGGGATTCCACTCAAATATAAACTAACTTTTATATGTGGCTCACATGGGAAACCAATACTTTCAGGATAGTATATATTTAGATTATTAAATGATTCATTATCCTGATTTTTTAATGGAAAAGAGAACTATCCTACTTGGAAGCCACAAACTACTTAAAAAGCTACTGCCAAGATTCCTTAAGAATATTATTCCTTTAGAAAATATATTAAAATACTTGATACGAAGGATGATACATGAAGGTGAAAATTTCAGTGGACTTTACTTAACCAGGGACTTAATTATTTACAGTCTCTAGTATTCCGTTCCAGTGTTCTTGCCTGGAGAATCCCAGGGACGGGGGAGCCTGGTGGGCTGCTGTCTATGGGGTTGCACAGAGTCGGACACGACTGAAGTGACTTAGCAGCAGCAGCAGCAGCAGCAGCAGCAGCATTCCGTTAATAATGTAAGATGATGAGACTGTTAAGAGTAAAACTAAGCTTTTATCTCTACCATGAATATTTAAGGCTAGCAAAGCTGATTTTAATGAATGTGCTCATATGCTCCGTCATTGACTCTTTGTGACCCCATAGGCTGTAGCCCACCAGGCTCCTCTGTCCATGGGATTCTCCAGGCAAGAGTACTGGAGTGGGTTGCCATTTCCTCCTCCAGGGGATCTTCCCGACCCAGGGATCAAACCCACATCTCTTCTGTCTCCTGCATCGGCAGGCGGATTCTTTACCACTAGCGCTCCCTGGGAAACACTGATGAACTGATACTGCTACTGCTAAGTCACTTCAGTCGTGTCCGACTCTTAGCGACCCCATGGACTGCAGCTCACCAGGCTCCTCCGTCCATGGGATTTTCCAGGCAGGAGTACTGGAGTGGGGTGCCTTCTCCGATGAACTGATACTAGGGATCATTTATATTATGGTAAACTGTGGAGATCAGGGACTTCACCAGACTTGCAGACTGGTAAGTCAACTTGCCAGTTCCCTGAGTGCTGGTGGAAGATGGGAGGCTTCTGGTGGGAGATGCAGGATTCTTGTCTGCACTGGTTCCCTGAGCTCCAGTTCCCACAAGGCTGCACAAAGTAGGGGGGGGTCACATAATGCCCCCTACCACTCCCCCCGGACACAGTAGATTATATCACAGGTCAAGTGCTCTGAGCTTAAGAAATCTGAATCTTCTATAATGGGCAAAAGCATGCCTGCCTTTGGCTACAGAGGGAGACATTATCTTTGTCACACCGGAGACTGTCACCCTGCACAGTGTCCAGAGGACAGCATGATCTTTGTGTCCCGAGGTTGTTCTCTGTACAAACATCCCTGAGAGGATGGTTCAGAACCAAGAGCAGTCAGTGCTCCTGCTTCCCAGACAGGAAGAACTATGAGAGCGGCTTCCCAGTATGCACCAATAACATTGCTATCATTTTTTTAAGTGTTTATTTGCTATGCATCGGCTTTCTCCAGCAAGAGGATGCTCCTCTCTAGTTGAGTGTGGGCTTCTCCTGCTGTGGAGTGTGGCCTCCAGGGCACATGGCTCAGCTGTTGTGATGCACAGGCTTAGCTGTGCCTTGGCATGTGGGATCTTCCTGGACCCGGGATCAAACCCATCTCCCCTGCATTGGCAGATGGATTCTTAACTCCTAGACCACAGGGGAAGTCCCAATAACATTGTTTTTGATAACTATATAACTTACTTGTCATTCCACAAAGTGATTATTTCAACAGACAAATAAGTATTCACAACACCCTAAGAAATGCTGTCATTCTTTCAAGTGCTATTAAAGATATTTTAGCCAACGAGCATAAAGAGAAAAAGTTGCTGTACTTCCAAAGACAGTACTTGTTGGGGAGAGGCGGGAGATTTTGTTGTTTCCATTGGTTATTTCGTTAAGGACTCTTCCCCCCTTTTTCCTTCCTACACAGTAATGGAGCGAGAGCTGTGGCTCCCACACGTTAGGCCAGAAAGAACTTGGCAGGCGAGTAGCCGAGGGTAAGGGGAAAGCTGGGTTTTGGAATTAGACAAAACCGGACTTAAATTGAAACTCAGATTCTTACTCGATGCCAGTTAATTAATGCTTGCTAACCTTCAGGTTTATCATCCTTAATTTAAAGATGACATGACCCACTTTATAGGATTATATGACAATGTATGGAGAAGGTTTACTGAAACATGTGACATCTATTTATAATGCTCAGCAGATGATGTGCGAGCACAAGGAATCGACCTTCCTCCCCGAGCCCCGTTGTAGAATGCAGACAAAGAAACAGAACCGTGGAGAAGGTCAGGGGATTGGGCCACACAGAGTTACAGTATGCATCTCTGCAACCACCTAGATCTGCTTGTGGGGGCGTCCCAGTTGCTGCCAGTGGTAAAGAATCTACCTGCTAATGCAGGAGACATAAGAGACGCAGATTCAATGCCTGGGTCAGGAAGATCCTCTGGAGGAAGGCCTGGCAACCCACTCAGGTATTTTTGCCTAGAGAAATCCCATGGACAGAGGAGCCTAGTGGGCTAGTCCATACGGTGGCAAAGAGTTGGACATGACTAAAGCGACTGAGCATGCATGTACCCCAGATCTGCTTGGATCGCATGAATACCTTATTTGACTCTTCCTTGAGAAATGATCTTTATAACGAGAACTGTTGTGTGGCTCTAAGTCCATACTCGGGACCCACACCGTTGTAGGTGAGCAGCTCAGAGAAACCAGTGGGGAACCTCTGAGCATGAGTCAGCACATCAGGATGCTGAATCAATCAAAGAGTTAATGGTAGTCACTTCTAATTAGCCGGATTTTAAAGACTCTGCCTTAAAAAAAAAAAAAAAAAACAAAATCCAAAGTGTGACAGCTTGTAGTTGGCAATTAAAAGCTGTCCATGACTGGGTTCCTCAAGGTAAGCTCTATTTTGACTTGTCTCAAAAAGTAAAAAATCAAATATCTATTTTTTTTTTCAAAACAGTTCCTGTTTTCTTTTCTCTGGTTTTCAATGAATTGCGTTTGTTTTATCTTAAGTTATGCTACAATGGATTGAGGCTGTGGGCAGCAGAACTTCATTTCTAGCAAGGTTTATCCCTGTTCCCCACACTGATATTTTTATAGTTATGGGTTTGAGCTTTTTCTTCATGTGTATATTATGGTATTAATAGTGGTGGTGGAGGAGGAGGAATGTGTGTGTGTGTGTGTGTGTGTTGTTAAGTGTCTGCCTCTTGCTCACTGAGACTTCGGTTACGTAGGGAACGGGGATTTTGGCGCCCTTTCCTCTAAAGAAAACAGTCTGATCTGAGGAGTGCCCACCTCTTACAAGGCCTCGATTGTGTAAGAAGACCAGAAAAGAAACAAATGCAGTTTGATTGCGTCGGAAGCTTGGTGACTAGTTCACAAATCTTTTATTTGTTTTGAGAAGTGCTGCAGTGGCAGTAAGTTTTGTGTGCGCTCAGGGAGAGGCAGACGTGACTTACAGTAGGGACTCAGAAGCCGACATAATTACCTGGGCTTCTGTCAAACTAATAAACTAACGGAGGCTTTAAATAAAATCAGGAAAGACCAAAGGTTTGAGAAACTTAGAGAGAAGGGGACTAGACCATGAGTCCTGTTACATTTTTTTTTAAACGTGTGTATTTGAGAGGCCGATGGTTCCATGCGATATGAATTATACGTTTCAAATTTTAAAAATAATTTAAAAATCTCTATATAGGGGGATCTCAGGGGTTTAAAATCACTGCGCTCCCCTTTGGTTTTCCTCCAGTTACACAGGCATCTCAAAGATTTCTTCTCTGACAAAGAAGGTCTCCTAGTATAATGTCCCTGTCCACTTAGAGATAACTATGGATACCAATGTCATTTATAATATTGTCTGTCATCCAAGAAGCAACACAGAAATTGAAGAGAATTTAAAAGTTATGAATAGCTGTTGAAAAAAGTCACTTGACAACACAAGGCATTTACTTGGTAGACATTGTCACTGAACCAGGAAACTTGGGTACGTTTCTCATCTAATGAAATCAGCCTTTTGCATTTGGGATATACTTTGCATTTCTAGAAGAGTTAGAACTTACAGTGTTCTCCATAGACTTCTTGAACTATATGGATAGTGAGGAATAGCTTCAAGAAATTATGCTCCAGCCTGGAGGGAAGGCTGGGTGAACGATTCACCGTGTGAAGGTGAGCATTTCTCTGAATGAATGCAAACATTAGTAACATCAGACTGTTCTTCTGACTTGTGCTGTCCATGTCACTAGTAATCAGATTTATTTGATAAGAGTCATTTGTTCTACATAGACTATAATGAGTACGGTTAGCAAGGGAGTCTTAAAGCCACTTGTGGTGTAAACTGACATAAGACTGTTACGTACATTTGTCTTTCTCCATTTCCCTTCTTAATTAATAGCATCATTTACCCAGTGGCCCATTCATTCAATGATACTTAGGTGCTCAGTATCCCCAGACACTGTGCTGTGGACTGGGAATAAAATTGAGACTCAGATGTAGTTGTTTCCCTCAAAAAAGCCAGTGGTTAGTCAGAGACTGTGAGATGCAAATGAAAACACAATGCAAACAATGATGCTGCTAAATACATGTTCAGTGTGTGATGTAAATCCAGAGGAATATTTCACTCAACCATGGAGGAAACGGAAAACCTCACAGTAAAGATGGCATTGAGTTGGGTCTTGAGTTACAAGTGAGAGTCTGCCAGAGGAGTGAAGGAGCTGAATGTGTTAGACCCGGAAGAGGCAGCTTGCTTTGCTATAAAATGCTCTAAACAGAATCACATGGATTCGATTTAAGCAACGTGCATTATGTAGTCATAATTTGAGAAGCTACTTCCTTTTTGGCATCCCCTTCACCACAGTGTACTCTTGAAGATGACCTGCTTATGGTTCTCGTGTCCTATAGGGTTGCCTGTGTGAATATCCTTGAAAACGGGTCTATGCCTTATTTGATTTTGTATCCCTCAAACCTACTGCTATGCACCCATTACAGCAGGTGCTAAGGAATAACCTGGTCAATGAAAGAACAAAAGAGTTGGTGTGATGGCTGTTAAAAACAGGGGCTTAGGAACAGCAAACCAACTGTAAATAAGGCTGGTTGGGGTGAGGGGGCGGCAGTTGTCCTGAAACCTCTTGCTTAACAGGTTTGCTGGTTTTCCGTAGACTGTAGCTTTGGGAGAT
Organism: Bos mutus; assembly: GCF_027580195.1. Lineage (NCBI taxonomy): Eukaryota > Metazoa > Chordata > Mammalia > Artiodactyla > Bovidae > Bos > Bos mutus. The sequence continues at coordinate 3,729,215 of NC_091635.1, read as the reverse complement.
TGGAAGGGGCAGGGCTCTGAGGTCCTTCTGTATCTGCACGTGGGCCTTGCCATTGGAATAAGTGAAAGAGTGAGTTAATAAATGGGGCTTCTCAGTGCTTCAGCGGTGAAGAGTCCATTTGCAACACAGGCATTAAAGGAGATGCGGGTTTGATCCCTGAGTTGGGAAAATCCCCTGGAGATGACATGGCAGCCCGTTCCTGTATTCTTGCCTGGAGAATGCCATGGACAGAGGAGCCTGGCAAGGTGCAGTCCATGGGATTGCAAAGAGCTGGACACGACTGAAGTGACTTAGCACTTAGCACAAAATTAATAAATAGATGTGGGTTACTGTATAGACTCTAGAAACGGGCTCTCTTAAAGTATGAGGATGAGAAATAATACATATGTTTTATTAATAGCCAACAAATAAGTGGAAAACTAATTGTCAAATGGCAAATCGTGAATACTATCTGTTAGCATTTACTGTAAAATGGTCTGAAGCTCTTTGGTTAATCCCCTCACTCCATGATCGTACCTGAGACAAGTCAAGTGTTCTTGTCACCTGGCTGGGCAGAGAGAGAGTCGGAGACCTCCAGCCAACTTAGCCAACATACAGTATTCTAAAAGTCTCTATTTTTGCCAAAGTTGTAAGTGAAAATATCCAGGATAAAAACCATATATAGAAAAGGAGTGTTTCATCCACATTTCATGTAACACCATAGATCATGAAAGCAGAAAGAATTTTAAAATCTAATTTGCTTTACACAAGGGATTGGGCAGCATGGCAGGATTTTGGGTTCTTCGTGTATCTTGAGTTATTTCTCAAATATTTTGGGTTCAATAAAATCCAAAATGCATTTCGCCCTGAGCACTTTCCTCCCTTAATTCTGAAACCCATGTGTAATCTAAAGGAAATGTAATCCATATGTTTCTGATTCATTTACACTTAACTCATCAAAATATTTTTCTAGGAGCTATTTGATGTTGAAGAAGCATTTTGAGACTTTTTAATAAGCTTTTTAAAGCCTCCCCACCCCCACCCCTTTAAAACAGAAGGCCATGTTTGCCGAGAAGGAATAAGCCCTGATACCAAAATATGTGGGTTTGGTTCCAAACTCTGAACCACAGACTTTAAGATCGGGTCTCCATTTATCCAGCATGTTCCTGTATCCCATTTTCTGAGCCTGGTTCAGCATGTAAAATTCAGTAGATCTGCCCAAGATGAAAACGAGACTCTTGTGACTTTACCACAGGATCAAGAGGGAGGCTTAAAGCTGCCAGCTAACAAGGTTGTGATGTTATCCAAAAAAGAAAAAAAGAAAGAAAGAAATGTTACCGCATGGGGGCCAGAGCTTCGATCCCAAGGGGGATGAAGCATCAGGAGAAGTAACCGGTTCCACTTAGAATCATAGTCCAGGCAACTAAACCATTGAATCTTGTTTCATTTTGTTTCAGAAGCCTGGCCCCATCGAAGTAAAAATCTCAATGACTTTTCTAAACTTTCCTCAACATAAACTAAAATTTCCTAACGGACTTATCTTTGCCACCTGCTGGTCCTGCTCCCCCAGTTCCCCATCACCATTCTTAGCTGCGCTGCTTAAAAACCCAGAGTTTCATTCATGGCTTCACAGCAGGTGCTGAGTGCTGTGCTTAGTCACTCAGTCGTGCCCAACTCTTTGCGACCCCATGGACCTGTGCATGGGGATTCTCCAGGCAAGAATGCCAGAGTGGGTTGCCATGGCCTCCTCCAGGGGATCTTCCCAGCCCAGGGATCGAACCCAGGGCTCCCTCAGTGCAGGTGGATTCTTTACCGTGAGCCACCAGGGAAGCTCACGTTCAGTGCCCACCACAATTGCGGGCCCAAGGTCCCCTCTGCCTTACTGCCCATGCACTGGTCCCCATGACATAAACAGTGACCCCCGAGTAACCAAGACAGCTAATGCCTGACCTCCTTGATGGGTTTCAGGGAAGAAGCATTTATAGGCAAAAATGGGGATGGGGGGTGGGCTGCAGTGTGCCTGGTCCTCCTCTGATTGGTTGGTGGTGAGGTAACGGGGTGGTATTCCAGGAATCTCAGCCTTCTGCTTCCAACCAGTCTGGGGTCCGCAGGCTTGTGCTCAGCCTGGAGTCACCAACCTCAACTGGCTGGCGGCCAGATCTTCACGACGTCCCCAGGGAGGAGCCAGAGCCAGGCCACCTCTCGGCAGTGTTGCTTCCTTCTGCGCTTCCTCACTCCACGAAGCACTAACTCAGCACCTCTGGAGCTCAGTGAAGGCACAGGGGCTGAAACGTTGTTCCTACCAGCAAGAAATGGGGGCCACAGAAAGGCCTTGGTGAGGGGAGACCCCCCTGGGCCCTGCACGGTTTCAGCATTTCTGCTTTAAGGGAAAGATAAGCACAAGATCTTATCCTTTGGGAAGTTAAAAATCTAAATGATCTGGAAAGATCTATGATTTTTGTAGCCATAATCAATCACATGGGCTTCCCAGGTGGTTCAGTGGTAAAGAACCAACCTGCCATGCAGGAGATGCAGGTTCGATCCCTGGGTCCAGAAGATCCCCTGGAGAAGGAAATGACACCCCATTCCAGTATTCTTGCCTGGAAAATCCCATGGATAGAGGAGCTGGTCAGGCTATAGTCCATGGGGTCATTTAGTCATGACTGAGCAACTAAACAATAACAATAAAACAATGACAATATGTAACTGAGAGTTAAAGAGTAAGATAGATGCTATCAGTAAAGCTGACAGATTCAGCCATGCAGGATGCCTGGTTACATTTGGAATTCAGATAAAAAGCAAATACTTTTATTACTATGACTCATGCAATATTAGGACAGTATTTATTATATTAAAATTACTCATTGTTTATCTGAAACTCAGGAAAAGCTTTCTTGGCTCAGGGGTAAAGAATCTGCCTGCAATACAGGAGACTTTGATTTGAGCCCTGAGTCAGGAAGACCCCTTGGAGAAGGGAATGGAAACTCACTCCAGTATTCTTGCCTGAAGAATTACATGGACAGAGGAGCCTGGTGGGCTACAGCCCATGGGGTCGCAAAGAGTTGTACACGACTGAGTGACTAACACACTATCTGAAACTCAGACATAACTGAGCAACCTGTATTTTACTTGACATCCCTATCAATGTATTAAAAAAGCAGAGACATCGCTTTGCCAACAAAGGTCCGTATAGTCAAAGTTATGGCTTTTCTAGTAGTCATGTATGGATGTGAGCGGTGGACCCTTAAAAAAGACTGAGCACTGAAGCATTGCTTTCAAATCTTGGTGTTGGAGAAGACTCTTGAGAGTCCCTTGGACTGCAAGAGGCTCAAACCAGTCCATCCTAAAAAAAATCAACCCTGAATATTCACTGGAAGGACTGATGCTGAAGCTCACACTCTAATACTTTGGCCATCTGATGCGAAGGGCTGGCTCATTAGAAAAGTCCCTGATGCTGGGAAAGATTGAGGGCAGGAGGAGAAGGGGGTGGCAGAGGCTGATACGGTTGGATGGCATCATCGACTCAATGGACATGAGTTTGAGCAAACCCAGGGAGAGAGTGAAGGACAGGGAAGCCTGGCGTGCTGCAATACATGGAGTTGGAAAGAGCTGGACATGACTGAACAACAGCAACAAACTGTCAAGGTAGAAATTGTTCAAAAGTGACAGAAATAAGGACATCAAGATACAGAAACAGGAAAAGCCATGGTTTGCTTGTAGAAATCTGAGATGGGTCAGATTTTCAAGGAGGGTGTAACATGAACACGACTGATTATAGAGAGTGAACCAGATAATACAGGCGCCTGAAAGCCATGCAGATAGATTTACATTTGAAGGAGAAAAATACATGCCTCTACAGAAAAGCACCTTTCCTCCTCTCCTGTTCCGACTACCCGCTGTCTCCCTTGGGTTTTTTTCTTGTATCAACAGCCTCCCCATACCCTCCTAGGCCCGCATCTGCATCTGTATGTAATACTGGTAATATTTTGGCAGCTGTTCACTATCTGCCAACTTGCCTATTGTGATGATTAGCTCCATCATTGCTGTTACTGCTTTGTCCACTTTCGAATTCCCTGCCCTAAGAAACTTTAAAAAAAAAAAAGTGAATTTTTACCTGCTTTGAAGTTTGTCGCCCTTCCTAACCTGCGGATACAACCTAGACATCCCAGCCTCCTCTGAAGACGTCGGTCAGTTGCGCTTGGCTTACCCGTTGTGTGTTCTTACTGCGTTCGGACACCTCTCTTCTTCCGTGATCAGGCACGTCCTGGGAATTACCTGGCAGTCTGGCGGATCCTTCGATCCCTGATTGGAAAACCACAGCAACGACAAGGGAAGCAAATATGTGTTTATGCTCTCTGCCCACGGCCCTGACTCCTTTCCTCCGCGTTTTCTCCAGGTCAGAAGTTGCTTTCTATCTCTCCCCAGGAAGCCCAGATCCATCCTTAATTCAAGAATCAGTTCCTCCTTCCTTAAGAAATCAGTTTCACCTTCGCAAACCAAAGACTGTTGATCAGCCAGAACTACTCCAGCTCTGTTTCGAATTCTCTTAGAAACCCTAGTTTGAAGCAGTATTCCAACTGTTTGCTTATATTCTCTCTTAACATTTCTTCCTTGTTTCATGGGCATAATTTTTATCTTTCTAACTAAACTATAATATTCTTAACCACAGAGAGAGCTTATAAAAATATTTTTCTATCTCCCATGATGCCTGCCATGCTCCTGGGCATACAGCAAATGATCAAGAAATACTTTTTGGTTTTAATTGAATTAGCATCCAGGGAAAACAATTTAGAAAATAGTATATAATTCATATCAAATGTTTGAAACTTTCTTACGGAAATTTGTAAGAAACCTGTTTTGAAGGTTAACCCTTCTGACTTGGAGTTTTCTTACAACTCAAAAGGCTAAAAAAAAAAAAAAATCTCTGAATATCTTTATGGGATATGGTATGTAAGGGTCATTGTTGGATTACTCTCAGTCTAAGCAACTAAAATGATAATCATAACCAATCATTGTCTTGGGTATCAACTATATTCTGGACATTATGTCAAGCAGTTTTAAATTTATCATCTCATTTAATCCACATATGTGCTATATACAATGATTTCCCCCTTTTTCTTTTAAATAGGAAGATTGAGGATGAGAAAGGTAAAATAAAACATAATCGAGAAACAACTGTCCAGGTTTTTTTTTTTTAAGACTTACTGATTTTCTTCTGGCTGTGCTGGGTCTTTGCTGCTGCGGGCTTCCTCTAGCTGGGGCGGGTGGGGCTCCGCTCTTGCCGTGGGGCACGCTGTCTAGGCTCGCGGGTGTTGGGAGTTGCGTCTCATGGGCTTCAGTTGCGCTACAGCACGTGGGATGTTCCTGGACCGGGAATCGGACCGCGTCTCCTGCCTCGGCAGGCAGATTCTTTACCATTGAGCTCCAGGGAAGCCCTGCGCTGGGTTTAAACTGAGGTTGAATGGTCAGGCTTAAACGTGGATGAGCAAGGGAAAGTAGAGTCACCTCCGACTCCTGTCTGCTCTTTTGTCAAAGGCCAGTAGGGGAAACTGAGACTGCCTGAGCTCAAGAGTTCTTCCGCAGGAGATTTCTCACCGATTATTTTCTATCAATCAAGCCCGGACATGTTTTATTTATCTCTTGCTGTTTTTTTTGTTTGTTTGTTTTCTTCTTGTTTCCACTTCTTTTTTTTTTTTTCAGATTTCTTTCTCTTGCTTAAACTATTATAGCAGCCCACTAACTGGTCTGACCATCTTCAATCTCTTCTTTAAGTATACCAATATATTATCTAAAGAATTATCATATAGAAAATAATTATTAACTTGATATATTATTGTTAAAAGGGAGAAAACTTCAGTGACTTCCAATGAAAAGTAGTGAAAAGCAGATATAATGGTATCAGATTTCTTTAGATTTCTGTATGTGGGATCTTCTAATAGGACATGTTTTTTTGGGGGGGTGGTGTTCATATCTGATAACTTTTCATGTTTCATTTCCCAGAGAATTTAGTACACTGCCTGCAGTTAGTAAATTCTCATAAATCCTGCTGCTGCTAAGTCGTTTCAGTCGTGTCCAACTCTGTGCGACCCCATAGATGACAGCCCACCAGGCTCCCCCGTCCCTGGGATTCTCCAGGCAAGAACACTGGAGTGGGTTGCCATTTCCTTCTCCAGTGCATGAAAGTGAAAATTGAAAGTGAAGCTGCTCAGTCGTGTCCGACTCTTAGCGACCCCATGGACTGCAGCCCACCAGGCTCCCTCCGTTCATGGGATTTTCCAGGCAAGACTACTGGAGTGGGGTGCCATTGCCTTCTCCAGAACAACTCAGAACTCAATAAGAGCTGACCGGAACAAGAGCGAAAATCTATGACGAATTTTGTGATTACAATATTGCTACTTCCTCATTACTAAACTGCAGCTCTTCAGATTGCTAGTAATATAAGCCGGTGGTCCTATTAGAAAAGAATGTTTTCATCAAAATTATTTATACATTCCCTATTGTTTTAAATGAACCTAGGTGAGATTCATGAATATCCTCAGGGATTCAAGATAACTGATAATTCTTCTGAAAACCTGTTGAAAATGACTGCTTAATACTTATTTATTGCATACTTGTCTTCACTTTCTTTCAGCCTCTACTTCTGATTTTCCCCGTAATGGCTGTGACCTCTAAATAAGGAAAAGAAAAGAACCCTGAAAAAGAAGGATATTGATCTTTTGGAAATTCCCAATTTTAAATGAAAATCAAAAGGAAATATATATATAAACTAAGGGCTTGGTAATTTTTCACCAGGAAGATAATTTCACTCATATGCTTACTCATTCAGAGAATGAAGATATTCCATGGTGGAACCCAATTCTACCATGATTGTAAGCATCAACATTTGGTATTCCATTCAGCCCCAAAATAAAATTCAAATTTTGCAACACTTCATTTAGAAGAATATTAATCCCCTGAGCTTGGAAAGGAGAGCCAGTGTGAACAAAGTTTCACAGGGCCGATCAAGTGAAAAGCGCACAAACACCCATATACGTACACACGCCTGCGCATGCACACGTGAAAGGAAATGGCTTTGAATGGCTACAGAAGTGCCCAGGTCTATGCTTAGAAGTTTGTCTGGTTTTTTGGCCCCTGATCTACTTGCTCAGAATAGACCAGGGCACAGGGCATGTTGGGATGAATAATTATTTAATCAAATAATTGCTCCATGCCTCCAACACCACTCCTTTAAGAACTGAGATGGAAAAAAAAAAAAAGACTAGCAAATATGTAAATTGGAACTGATTAGGGGATTAAGTTTCACTAAAAAAAAAAATTAAAAATTGGAATAAAAACAGCTTGCAAATCCCTGTAAGCCAAGACCTGTCTCTGAATCACAACACCAGGGCCTGTCGGCTGTGATAATTTCACTTCATTAAGTTCCAGATATAAATAGAGAGGCTTTTTTTTCCATCCACCAGTTTAAATAAGCATGGACTGAAAACACAGGGGTTATTTATCCACTCAGCTGTTTGTTATTGGGCCTTTGGTCTTGCTTCATTGTTGCATTAGAAATTTTCAAACACCTATATCCTGAAGCCAGGGACAATTCACCTCTGTAGAAACCATTTTAAAGCAATTGTTTCCATGGCCAAAAATACTAAAAGAGTAAAACTCATCAAGTATGCTACATCCTGAAATGCAAAACAGACGTGTGGACGCAGAATATAGAGAATGCAGAGAAATTAATGAGAAAACTTTAACACTAAAAGCCAGTGCTGTACTAGTACCAGATTGCTTTATACAGAAAGATAATATAAGATACGTTATTTCTCCCGTATGTTTAAAGGTTCATACTCAGAGCTTTTTGTTTGTTTTTTTCATAAGTCAATGGTTCTCATGGTATAGATTTTTTAGATTATGTATAATTCAGTTCCTTCAAATTAACTGCAATTTTTGTCACCTGAAACTTTTGAAGAATAAAATTTATTACATGTAATACCACTAATTCTAATCTTAAAAATAAAGTCTAGGACAAAATGCAAACCAATTGACTTAGAACAGCAAAAAAGCAAACTCTTTATAGTTTAAGGCCAGGATCAACAACTTTTTCTGTAACAGGAAAACTCAAGGGTGTTATGTTGGTGCTTCTATAACCATTTACAATGTAACCCTTTTAAAAATGTAGAGGCTTTTCTTAGCATTACAGGCCTTATAAAAATGGGGGGGCATACTGGATTTGGGGAGAGGGCATAATTGGCCCACCTGGTTTAAGAGCCACAGAATATCGATGCTTTACCGTTTTCTATACCATTTACCACTTTTTCCTAGGTTCAGATCTAGCTGCTGATGAGTGTGGACATTAAATGAGTTTCAGTCAGGACAGTTTATCTCAGAAAACTCAAGTTAAAAACACTTTGAGTCTTAAGCAAAAATGGCTTTACAAGGTCTTGAGCTAATGTCAGTGGGCATTTGTCCGCATACTAAAATGGGCTGACGTCTCTTGGTACCAACCCATGACTGGTCAGGTGGAACTGGCCACAGTGCCAGGGTGAATGACACAGCCGGGCTGGGGTCAACCCGGCCACGTAACATCTGAGCCAGGCTGGAGGCGCGGAGGTGGCCGGGGTCTGGCCTGACTTGTGCTTGAGTCAAGGCAGTTGCTTCTATAAACCCTTTGTCTTATTAGCCATGGTTTAGAAAAGAGTTTCAGGAGACCAACCCCCAAGGAGAAGGTGATTCAGGAAATGGTTTGGGAGGTCCTCAGCTTCACGAGTTTTGTTTCATTCTGGTCGATGGGTAATACTCCCCTAGCACCACCTACACTGAAAAGAAGGCAGACGCCCCCAGACTGGCTTCATGCCACTTTCCTGTTATCACTAATGCCTTGATAGCTGAGGGGAAGAAAACTCGGAGCAGACTTAACTCCCAGCTCTGTCCAAGGTTTGCTAGATGAAAGCGAGGATCAGCTTTGTTCCGAATCACCAGTGGTCATGGGAATTGCAAGAAGGTTGCATCAAGGTCTGAAAACAGAGCTCACACAGGCGGCTGCACAATATATCCTTTAAATGCCGAAGGGAAGAATGAGCCTCCCCTAGCAATATGGGGAGCTGGAAGCTACCAGTCTACATGACACCATCGTCAACTTCCTTCAAAACACACCAGTAGGGAATAAATATTGATTTATTTTAAAGGAGCCATCCTTCCAGAACCTTTCATGAGGATTTAAGCATGGTCATTGAGACAAAAATCCTTTGTATCTGGCTGTATCTTTGGTGAAGTATATATTACACCCTGAATGTCTCGGTTCTCAATGTTGTGTTTGATGAAGTTTTCTAATAATTTGTAAAGGGATTAACTAAACCTGAAAGCAGTCATAATCAATAATTTCATACTTGTAGGAAGACGGTGCTTCCTGGTTATTTGCAGATACCATCCAGAGGGCATTATTGCTGAGTGACGTGATTGGAGGGTGGGAAGGAGAAATAGACAAGAAATAAAATATCAAATTCCACTCCCTCCTATTCTCTCTCCTATGACAATCACGCACCACAGACTCATGATTTTAGGAGTTTCTCTCTTAATGTACCGCCCCTGAGAACTCTGCTAGACTTGCTTGAATTTGAGATCCCTGAGTTAAGAACACAACGTTCATTTAGGTGGCAGCAACTGGAAAGTGTGCTCGTTTCCATAGAGACAGGTAAGCCATTTCCTTTCCCGCATTATGAGCACAGGCCTTTCCACCAACTCTGATTTCCGTCCCGTCACCCAAGGGTTTGGTGAGATTGGGGAGTTTGAACCGAGGGTCTGGCAGGGCTCCAGGCAGAACAATAAAAAAAAGGCATAAATCATGGGGAGAAGAGGTTGACGCCGGCAGGAGCTGCAGAGGCAGAGAGTTGAAATAAGGCCGCCTCTGCACGTCTGTGGAACACAGAGTGTGCTTTTGGGAGACACACCTCACCGGGAGTGTGTGGACAGTAAGGATATCAGTGGGGACGAGGCTGCTAAGTGGTCATAGCCCAGTCACACTGGGCATTCATAGAAAACTCCTGAGCCCCAGTTTTCCTATTCAAGACGTTATTGACTTGCTTCCTCAGTGGCTGCTTTCGTCTTGGACATGCTGGGTGTTCACTGCATCGCACGGGCTTTTTCTAGTTGCAGCAAATGGGCTCTAGCACACCGGCTCAGTGGTTGCCGCTGTAGGCTTAGTTGCCCTGAGGCATCTTAGTTCCCGAATAAGAGACTGAACCCACTTTCCCTGCATTGGAAGGCAAATTCTCAACCTCTGGACCACCAGGGAATTCCTTCATTGGTTGCTTTATTCATCCATTCTGTAACTATTACTATTGCTAAGTGCAAGGCATCATTTCAGATCATGGAGTTGGGGTAGGGAGGTGAGGGGCAGGCAGCATCCCTTTTAGACATAAATTCTACCATGAAAGAGAGAGGCAGGATGGCACGTGCCTGAAGACAATCAGGATGTGAGCAGATGCTAATGAAAGCCAGGAGCCTCCCAATGAAGGGTTCTGAAAACAGGTGTGGGTTCATATTTTGCAATGGTGGGGACACGTGTGCTGTGTGTATTCCTCCCAAAAGGAGTGATTAGGCTGTGAAATTAATGGGCGTCGGAAGTAGAGCCTCCAGGAGTGAGACTCCAGATGCTGAAAAGGGGCACCAGGCCAATTAGCTGGCAGTGAGGACACTCACCCTGCCTGACTCACAGAGTCTGGAACCCCGGCTGTAGCTTCGTGTTCTGATTTCTGCTGTATTAATGCATGAACAGGCTGTCACACACCTGCTTAGAATGAACACAAGCAGACTGCACCAACTCAAAGGAAGGGAAGTGGAAAATCTTCCTGGTGTTATAGGTAAAGATACGTATATATTCAAGATAGATAGGATATGTTATTTTTTGAATTATTTAGGATTTGAATAATCAGCAACTACATTTTAGATGATCACCTCATTTAATAAAGAACTTCCTTTAGTCTTCTGGTTAAGATCTAGGCTCAGATTTCACACAAAAATATACTAAAATCTGTGAAGAAGAATGGAGTAGGAAATGACAACCCGCTCCAGTATTCTTGCCTGGAGAATCCCATGGACAGAGGAGCCTGTTGGGCTTCAGTCCATGGGGTCGCAAAGAGTCGGGCATGGCTGAGTGACTAAGCACATGAAGAAGAAATATAAAAGCAATGTTCTTTCCCTTCTTTTCCTTTTCTTTCCTCTCTTTCTCCTTCCTCTCCCCTTGCTTTGTTCATTCATGGCTTCCTCTTTTTCTTTCTTCCTTTCATTCTCTCCTTTTGAGACTATTGCTAATTTGGGGACTTGGAGAGCTTAAAGAAAGGAGGGACACAAATTGATCTGCGAGTGGGGAGAAAGTCTCATTATGTCCCTGAGTATCTCATCAAACGCTCTAAACTTCCGTGAACGTGACGTCTAGAATTCTTGAGACGAGACGAGTGCTGCCTGCACCGTGACTTGTGCTCTCTGACTGAAGCAGGTGTGCTGCTCAGGGTTAGTACAGGAGAGTGTACAGGCCACTGACGCTGCAGGTGGGGACCACGAGGTCTTTAGAGCTGCTTAGGGAGCCTCTGGAAAGACCTTCCAACTAGAGCATAATCCTTTCATTCATATCTCTTTGCTTATCTTTATTATGCATGTGTTGTGATGCTAAGTCGCTTCAGTCGTGTCTGACTCTTTGCGACCCCATGGACTGTCGTTATCTCCCATTGTTAAGAGTCGCCGTTTGCTTTGCACACTTTGGTTTGCATGTGAGTTACACTGACAGATAAAGTTCACAGGCGTCCATCAGTGCACAGAGAGGTCCTGGGGGAGAAGTTGAGGCCTCCTGAAGTAGGAATCAGAACAACTGCAAACAACTGAGTTGAAAGGCTGGGCTGACCAGCCATGAGGCTGAGCCTAAGTAGTAGTTCAAAATCTGTATCTACCGCCATCTGTACAACGAAGGAACCAAGGACAGGGACCAAGCCTGGTTCATCGTAGTTATGGTTTTTCCAGTGGTCATATATGGATGCGAGAGTTGGACTGTGAAGAAAGCTGAGTGCTGAAGAATTGATGCTTTTGAACTATGGTGTTGGAGAAGACTCTTGAGAGCCCCTTGGACTGCAAGGAGATCCAACAAGTCCATTCTAAAGGAGATCAGTCCTGGGTGTTCATTGGAAGGACTGATGCTGAAGCTGAAACTCCAGTACTTTGGCCACCTCATGCGAAGAGTTGACTCATTGGAAAAGACCCTGATGCTGGGAGGGATCGAGGACAGGAGGAGAAGAGGACGACAGAGGATGAGGTGGCTGGATGGCATCACCGACTCGATGGACATGAGTTTGAGTAAGCTCTGGGAGTTGGTGATGGACAGAGAGGTCTGGCGTGCTGCGACTCATGGGGTCGCAGAGTCAGACACGACTGAGCGACTGAACTGAACTGAACTGAACATGATCCTTACCCAGTGACTTATGCACAGAAAATGTTTAAAACACATTCATTCAGTTGAGTTAAATCAACACTCTCAGAAATTGGGCAAGTGTTTGAGTTTGTTCTCATAGACTGTAGTTATGAATGCATATTATTTGAATAAATTTTACCTCATTCATTATGCTGAAGCTGAAACTCCAATACTTTGGCCACTGGATGCAAAGAGCTGACTCATTGGGAAAGACCCTGATGCTGGGAAAGATTGAAGGCAGGAGGAGAAGGGGACGACAGAGGATGAGATGGTTGGATGGCATCACCGACTTAATGGGCATGGATTTAAGCCAACTCTGGGAGACAGTGGAGGACAGAGGAGCCTGGCGTGCTGCCTTGAATTGAATGGAGTCACAAAGGCTTGGATGTGACTTAGCGAGTCAACAGCAACAACAACAGCAGCAAACTCTGAGAGCAGAAAACTAGTAATAGTAAAGGGCTCCTGTTCTCACTGACTGGAAATAGCTATTATTTCTCTTCATACTAAAAAGAAAAGCCCTAAGAGAAATATATTTACTAAACTGGTCTATGCCACTGTGTACTGTGGGGTTGATGTAAACTTTTACACATCAAATGTCCTTGAGTGGAACCCGGACAATGCATGGGGTGACTGCCTAGTGGTTCGGTATCTGGACACGGCTTCCCCGTCCTGAGGTCAATGGGCAGAAACTATGCTCAGTTTCCAGAAAAGAAACTAGGCCCTAGGATCGGATCGGAAGTTTATGCGGGTTGTCAGATACGTTTTGGTAGATTTTCCAAAGTGTGACCAGATTTGCTTTTGAAATATGAAATTACATTTCTTTCTTTTTTGCTGTAGTAGATTTGGATGAATAGAAACGGCAGTGTTTTTTCTTTCTCCTCCCTTATGGATCCAGATGCTTAGCTTTATATTCCTGCTTGAGTAGCCTGACTCACTCAAGGGGATTTTTAACAATTTTGTGTGTGTGTGTGTTTTAAGAAAAGTGAATAGGTACCTGGAGCACATCTTCAGGCTAGGATTTTATTTAGTGTCTGGGATAAATGAGCTGGACCAGGGTGAGTTATGGGCTTCCCTGATAGCTCAGTTGGTAAAGAATCCGCCTGCAATGCTGGAGATCCTGGTTCGATTCCTGGGTTCGGGAAGATCTGCTGGTGAAGGGATAGGCTACCCACTCCAGTATTCTTGGGCTTCCCTGGTGACTCAGCTGGTAAAGAATCCTCCTGCAATGCAGGAGACCTGGGTTTGATCCCTAGATTGGGAAGATCCCTGGGAGGAGGGAAAGGCTCCCACTCCTGTATTCTGCCTGGAGAATCCCATGGACTGTATAATACATGGGGTCACAAAGAGTTGGACATGACTGAGCGACTTTCACTTCACTTTCGTGTGAGTGCGTGACTGGGAGAGCCAGCATGAGGCTGTGGCTGGCTGTGTCTGTACCTGAGAAGTGCACCCCCGGAGGTGGAAGGGCAGGACAGCCGACTGCAGGGGACAGGGATGTAGATGCCTCGCACCTTCTCTGAAGCGTCTTGGGGGTGTTGAGAGTTCTGATGACGTCATTCATAGATGCAGGGGTCACTGGAGACCAAGAACCATGGGCTCCAGATTTTCCTTCTCTAAGATTCGCAGCACGGGCCCCAAGGACCAACCGTTGGTCCTTTCCCACAGCTCTCTGTAGAACATCTGACTCTGTGGTTCTGCCGTTATTCTGGAATGGTAGCTGCATTCACAGATGGCGATGGATCCCATTTACTTTTATCCTGTCAAGAGGAGCTGTGGCTTAGACAGGGGAAATCACAAAAGTCATTTCTGGTACTTGCAGGCTGTAGAACAGATGCCGTCTCTTCACTAGCATCGAGCCACAGGGTTTGTTTTCTTCCTGGCTCTGTTTACCAAAGTTGTGTCTTTCATCATCATTTTATTAGGTGCTGCTTATTTATCATTTGTCCTCCTAAAATGACAGGAATCAGGAGTACCCTATCTCCCTGATTATTCCAAAAAGCAGGGAAAATAACCACTTCTTCCTCTTAACATCTACGCATCGCCTCCTTGTAATAACTGCGCTTCTGAAATCTTTCTTATGATTGCCGTCACCATTTTATTATTATCGCACCTAGAGCAGTGCCTTACCAGTGGCATCGTCCCGATAGCTGTTATTAAGGGTAAAATGAATCTGCTTATGGAACTAACATTGGCAAATGGAGACAGGTTTAAATATCTTCTGGAAACAAATCAACTTCTCCTGGCCGCCACTCTACTTACACGCACTTCCTGTTTTCCTTCTTTCTGCTTCATACAGGGTAGATCCACAGAAATTGGAAGTTTGTTTAACCCCTACAAATGGGTTTATGCTGTGTATTCCTAGTAAGAAATGGGGCGGGGGGAGATGAAAGTAAAGGACAAATAGCAGCAAGAAAAGATGATGGGCTGGAGAGGGAAGTGGGGAAGGCATCCAGGAGCTAGCTTCTCCTGTCCCAAGTGGAGTAATGGCAAAGCTAACAGTAATAGCTTTATGGAGTGTGTATTGTGCCAAGAGCATACACGGTTCACTCACTTGGTCTAACAGCAGGCCTTTGAGGTCAGTGTTATGACTATCCCCATTTGACAGGTAAAGGAACTGAGTGAGAGGAGTCAGCAGCTTGTCCACGACAACATCGCTAGGAGGTTCTCAGGCTGCGGGGGATGAAGCCAGGCATCATGGGCCCACAGCCCATGCTCAGCACCACCTATGGTGCCCCTCTACGAAGCAAACCTGTCGGTCATCAGATGCCCAGGTTGTCCGTCTCACTGTACCTATGCCTTTTTATTTAATCATCGTAACTATCTCATGAGGTGGTTTTGCAATGACTGTTTCAGTGATGAGGACATAGAGGCTCAGAAAAAGGGTGTGCGTCAGCCATGATTCTCCAGTTTCTAAGAAGCAAGTTAGAATTCAAACCCAGGCCTTCAGATCCAAAGCCTCTGTTCTTTCTCTGTGCCAAATGTCTTGTTATGGAAGCATGAAGCTTTCTACTCGAACTTACGGGAACAACTACAGAGACCCACGGCAGCAGCTAAGCTCACAGCCTGCAACCTCCCAGTGGGGGACTCGTTTTAATTTGGGGGGATTTCACTTCCCATTTGCCTTCCAGTTTTAGATTTTTGAGAAGTAGCTTATTTATCTCCTTCTCATTGACTGGATCAGGCATCTGTATCCACAAGTATCTGGAACCCACGCAATCCTTTAGTTAATTTCCAGCACGAGAGGTCAGAATGAATCATTGATCATATGTAATCATTTAAATTACAGTCATGCATTAAAAACAATTAAATAGAATTCTTCTTTAGACTGATATTCAGAAGACAGGACTCTTGAGTAAAATATCAAGTTTAGACAAAATATTTTTAATTTTAAATGTAATTTCAAATGTAACTGTATATTCCCATATTTATATATTGCTATTGTGCTATAAAAGTTCTCCTCCTTAAAAACAAATGTGATAAATGGTTTCATTATTATTTCAGTTTGGAAGTAGGCAGCTACAGGAATAACATTTTAATATATTCCAGATTAGACTCCATGCTATATTTGTAATAAGGACTTGTTTCCAGCATTAGTTGGCAGATCGCTCACATGAACAATTATCCAAATAGCTATTAGGATATGATTGCGCTCATTTCCAGGCAAAGCAGGGTTGCCAGGGCTCAGCCTGGCTGCTGGTTCGATTTAGGTTTGACTTTTGGAGAAAGCCGCAAGAATTTGTCAGTCGTCCTGGCCGTGAGGGAGTCTCCCTGTCTTGAGGCTAGTCTCCTTCCTACTTGAAAACAGAGGCAAGCGTGCTTTTTCTTTTGTTTTATTTTTACAGTTTTACATGATCTAGGGGGAAGAAAAGGGAAGGAGAGGGAGAGGGAGGGAAAAACGTGACGGGGCAGCGCTGCACAGGAAAGAAAAACGAAACACGAGGAAAGCGAAGGAGTCAAAGGCTTAACCTCGTGGTGAAGCACGGACGCAGAGGACACTTCGCGAGCCACGCGTGGACCATCCGGTGGACACACTCCACAATTAGGTCTCAGCAGAGAGGCTCACACTCAGTGTGATTTATAGGCGTGGATGCCAGAAAGAAAGGCTGTTTATAGAAGTAGAGAATCAAGCTTTTTCCTGTTGCCCATTCATTATGCCTCTGCATAGTTTGGCACCTGGGGATCCTGCTGGTTAATCTGATCCAACACTCCAACCCAAGAACAGTGACTCCCTTAGACGAGGTGAAGAAAAGCTCCCTTTGTGCTCAGGCCTCAGGCTGGTGGAAAGATTATTTAGAAAGCCCGTGCTCTTCTTGGGAGTGGGGTGATGCCTCCCACGGCCGCCTGACGAGGGAGTCTTACGACAGGTCTCAGATTCCACCCGTCAACCACCAAAACCACCATCCGCGCCGCAGCTGGAAAGGTCTCTGTTCTTCTTCAGCTTGTGGGGTGGGAAGGCCTGAAGGGGCAAAGCAAAGGCATTTTTTTTCCCAATCTAGTTATTGACGTCCATCTTGCTGGAGACCTTTCTGGTGTTATCTGAAGGAATTCTCTTTAATGAAAGAAAATACCATGGATTGAGGAAGGCGTTTTTTCTCTAATGACAGTAGAGTGCAGACGGTCTTACTTTGCACGGAATCTCAGGGTCTTGCGTAGTCATCGAGTCAAGGTCTTTTTTTCCAGGATTACTATCACAACCAAATCTGGTAAATGGCTGATGGTCAATAGTGGATTTTGTGTTCTATTCTGAATGATTTCCTCTAATGCATTCCTCTCCTGACACTGGAATTCAGAGCATTAGTGGAAGGAAGTCAAGACTCAGCCTTATAACTCTCCTAAACCACTCTTGGTGCAAGCGTGTAATTATTTTTCATCAAATATTTATTGAACTCTTACCATGTGGCCAAACGCTAAGTTCTTACAAACGCACGATCCCTTCTGATGCTCATGATGATGCTCTTTGGGAAGTCTGATTGTCACCTCGATTTTATAGAAATAGGTGAAAGTTATCAGAGAGTGACAGTGACTCGTCCGAGGGTGTGAAGAGCCTGAGTGATCTCGGATGCAGACCTAGACACTCTGACACCTAGTTCAGCACCATACAGTTTCCCATGACTAGGAGTTGTGTCTGCTCTGTGCTCAGTTGCTTTAGTGGTGTCCAGCTCTTTGCGAGCCTATGGACTGTAGCCCACCAGGCTCCTCCGCCCATGGGATTCCCCAGGCATGAATACTGGAGTGAGTTGCCATGCCCTCCTCCCGGGGGTCATCCCGGCCCGGTAATCAAACCCGCATCTCTTTTACCTTGCGCATCGCCCAGGAGGCTCTTTACCACTAGCCCTGCCAGTTGTGTGAAGACCTATATTTTGAGGAAGATTTTCATGTACCTCGTCTCACTAGAATCTCACGGTCATTGTCTCAGTATAGAAGGAAGCAGCACTGCGTCTGAATATAGCCTTCTTGCCTCTGAAAGTCAACCACCAAGCCCTTGTCACTCTTCTGGAAGTTACAGCCGTCTTCCCTCATGCACACTGTCGAAGAACGAATGAAACGATTCCAGACTGGTGTGGAACAGGACAGCAGTCCCCACAAGCTTTGGCTCTTTTTTCGTAGAAACAGTTAAAAATGGGATGAGGGATGCTGATAGAGAAAATAACTGGGCAAGACGTCAGGGGAAAAGGGATGAGATGGATGTAGTATGATTGAGGGAAAGGGAGATCCTTCTGCTTTTCTTCTTGTCCTGTGCTTCCTAAACATGCTCGTATTTTCAGCTTTCCTATTTTCTTAGAAAAATGTAAGATACAACTAATGAAATATGTTTAAGTACGCGATATTGAATCAGTTACATAAAATTTGTAAAAATTAGATTTTCTTCTAAATCTTTATCTTAAAAAAAAAAAAAAACTACCAGGAAAAAAAAAAAAAAGAACTCCACTGTTGCAATAAAAGTTTCTTTCAAAGAGAAGTCACTTTCCATGCTGGTAGGCTGTGTTAGAAAGCATTTAATCACCTCTGTTTCAATTAAAAAGAAATCTCGATTTTTGTTTTGCTCAAAGGTGATCTATTTGAAATGCATTGATATATGAAATAAGCATACAGAGATGTTAAAAAAAATAAGGCATGATTAATTCTTAACCCTATTTTATGAAATCATGCCAAATATCATCAAAATTGGACACAAAACATTCTCTGGAATCTTTTTTTATTTTCTTTCCAAAAATTCCAGCCTTGGCTTGGCACCATCTAAATTTGTATTGTCAATTAGAAGGAAGGCTCTTGATTCTGCTCACCACAGTCTCCATTCTTCACTGACTTCTGAAACATATCAGGGTTGCAGGAAGCTCATATGATTCCCAAGGTCAAGGGCATAATAAACTGGGGAGAGGACACACCCTCCTGCTTTATATAAACTCTTATTAAAATCTGCAGTTGCCTGGGCTGTAATGATATTCTGCATGTCTTTCCTTTCTTTTTCATAACTACTGCTGAAATTAAAGTTGGAAAAGAGAGGGAAAAGATTGATATTGTCGGTCGTTGGGGTTTGCATTTGGCATTCCTCAAATAATGGGATGTAATACGGTTATGCAGAAAACAGATTGATTTTTCACAATTTTCCCACAGAGGTAATGGGGAACAGACTGGAGGAAATTCCAGGGTTTCACTGGGGGAACTATTTGCTACACAACTGAAGAGGAAAACAAACTCAAACCATCCTTTTTTTTTGCGATTTTCCCTTCAATATTTTTAAGTGGGAAATTTGCTAACCAATTTGTTTTCATTCCTGTGAGTTTCAGGGATTTGGGGATATTTTCAGTTTTACAGAAAGATTTCAGAACGTTTACCAGTTGGGTGAATCGCAGGTGATAACAGTTAAAATGATGGTGTTAGAAATGGAATTTACCTAATATATTCTTCTAAAAATGTAAGGTGTCTGTTTTAAGATCTGTTCCTTTTTCTCCCTCCACTCTTCTCTGCCTCTCTACATCTCTAAAAAGTTAGAGGAGACACTAAAGTTAGGAGACACTAAAAAGTTCCATCAGTGTATTGCTGGTGCTGAAGCAGAACCAGAGGTGTTGGGACGTGGGCCCGGTGTCACACAGTTGGTAGAGGAAATGCTGGAATCCCTCATTCCAGCGTGCACAGACTTTTATTAACGCTGAAGAAAGGAATGTACCCGTGAATTTAATTTCCTTCTTCTTTGCAGGAAGCCAGTCAACTCAGTTGGTTAAAGCACCACCGTGCTAATGAGGCCAAGGTCACTGGCTTGACCCCTCAAAGGTATCTTTAGCATCGCATTTACAAAGTCTCATTCTTTGTTTCCAGCCCCAGACAATGGACTTGCAAAGAATAAACTTTTGCTCAGTTCCCTTTATAATCAGAGTATGGATGATTCATAGAAAACCCACGCTGACCACTAAGAAAGTAATTCAAAGCCTTGTTATAAAACCCACGTCTCCGAAATAACAATGTCACTACAACAACCAGTGACAATTAGTCACCTTCCATCTTTGGTTAATAAAACTTGACCCCTTTTCTTTGTCCACTCAGTACATCTTCCTGTGTCTCTTACCCTAGTATAGGGAGAAGGCTGTTCCTCACTGCTCAGAAAAGAAGTAGCTGTAAACACAAGTCTATTCAGGAGTTGTTCGGGGCTACTCCTGGTGGCTCAGATGGTAAAGAATCTTCCTGCAATGAGGGAGACCTGGGTTCAATCTCTGGGTTAGGAAGATCCCCTGGAGCAGGGAATGGTGACCCACTCCAGTATTCTTGCCTGGAAAATCCCATGGGCAGAGGAGCCTGGCAGGCTACAGTCCATAGGATTGCAGAGTCAGACATGACTGAGTGACTAATACAAACACACACACACACACACACTGTTTTTAGACCCAGCCCCAGCAGTCCTCACTGTCAAGACTGACCCCTGTTAAGACTGAGCACTGAAGCTTCAAGAAAAAAAAAAAAGCACCACATAGGTCTCTGGGTCCCACGTGCCCCGTACTCTCTTATGAGCCTCATATTTAGTTCGCATCCTATAAGTCTCCTCTTTTCCAAAGACACGGAGTCTTCACACTGCTTGTGGCCCGCAGAGAATTCCAGACGTTTTTCAGATGCCCGGTCCTTCCAGGCATGTCCTGTGCTGTGGTCAAGAAATGCAACTGGGAGAGGGTGGGGTGGTCAAATCACACATTCACAGCCAGCCTGTGATGAAGGGTCAGGAGAGGAAGCCGTGCAAGCATCTGATAGAAAGATGACTGCCGAGGCCGTGAGACATGAAGGGAGCAGAGCGAGATGCGCGGAGTCCCACCACGAGCCGAAAGGCGGCCCTTTCTCCATCCGCTCCCTCTTCCAGCAGCTCCGGACCTGGGCTCCAGGGCGGGCTTCCCCAGTTAGAACCTTCGCTTCTGCTTTGATGTATCCTGCTCTCCATCTTGGCAGCACTTCTACGATCACAGTTTCTCCCGGGGCCACATTCAGCCAGCTTTCATGTTGGAAGACAGTCTTGTCAAGTAATGGAACTGAAGGCCTAGTCACAGCGCTTCTCTCCTGCATGTTGCTGTTCAAACTGAAGCTTCTAGAGACAATGAAGGATTTCTCTCAGAGCAGCAAGTCACCATGGGATGGGAATTTAGACCCTGAAACTGCTGACTTAGAGGAAATACATTGAAGGTGGGGAATCTTTCTCCTGCTTGGTCGCTCAGTTGTGTCTGACTCTTTGCGACCCTGTGGACTGTAGCCCGCCAGGCTCCGCTGTTCCTGGGATTTCCCAGGCAAGAGTACTGGAGTGGGGTGCCATTTCCTTCTCCAGGGGATCTCCCTGACCCAGGGATCGAACCCACATCTCCTCCACTGGCAGGTGGGCTCTTTACAGCTGAGCCCCTGGTGAAGCACAGTCTTCTTCTTGGAGCCCTTAAATCTCACTATGGAGCATTGATGTCTCGTCTCTCACCACTATTCATGAAGCAGATTCTACTCACAAGTGTGTTTGCCTTCTTAATGTGGCTTCAGCAAAGTACTCGGGGGGGAGGCTTTGAGGGAAAATTATTAATAATTTGGCTCTAAGCTCACTGGGTCTGACCCCTCTGTACCCCTCGGAGGTGGTTTCTGAAGGGCCACTAGACCCAGATGCCTTTGCTGCTTCGGAAACGCCCCCCGTATCTGATTCCCAAAGCAAGTGGGATTTCTGCAGTTTTTCTATTGCTGTGCCGGCAATCCAGCCAAGTGGAGTACATTATTTTACAGTAAAATAAACCTTCCCTTCTTTTTGTTCCACGGGAAATTACTCAGTGTGGAGTCCAGGCGCGTCACCTTCACATTTCCACCGGATTTGCTTCCTTCACCATTGTGGATTCTGCTGCATTTAAGAGTGATCAAAAGTCACAGAAGCCTAGTTTCCATTCCTCCTCTTTTGTTACTTCCTAATCTCCAATTTCATCCACCTCCCTCTCCCGCCTCACCATTGTGCACTAACGGTAGCGACTTCGAGTCAAACCCATCTAGTTACCCCACGAATGGGTTCAGTGGGAGGGAGGCTCTGTCTTACTGGGACTGCCTTTTTCGTGAAACATATGAATGAGAATTAATGCATGTGGCTATAGAAATACTCACAGCTGTTTGCATCCTTCGGAGAAACTATTTGCCTTTTTTTGGTGTCTTCCCATCTTGAGGACCATGCCAACATTGTGAGTGGCCAGCAATACAGAGGATCAACTGTGGCGGACCTCGGCCTTGCATGACACTTTCCAGTCCCACAGAGAGGAGACAGAGAGAAAATGAGTTCCTGGAGCACTGTCGTGGGTGTTTCTCATAGGTGATCCATAAGTAGCTTTTTCCTACCGTTGTGGTAGCCGAGAGAATGGTATTCTGCTATAGATGGCTGATTAGTTTCCACCTTTAGCAAAACTGGCCTGTGTTTAAGAACATAGGTACAAAATGTCTTATTTTAAAGCCTGTGATATGTGTATCCCAGTGTTCATCACAGCACTGTTTACAATAGCCAGGGCATGGAAGCAACCTAGATGTCCATCGGCAGATGAATGGAAAAGAAAGCTGTGGTACATATATACAATGGAATATTACTCATCCATTAAAAAGAATACATTTGAATCAGTTCTAATAAGGTGGATGAAACTGGAGCCTATTATAAAGAATGAAGTAAGTCAGAAAAAAAAAAAACCCACCAATACAGTATACTAACACATATATATGAAATTTAGAAAGATGGTAACGATAACCCTGTATGTGAGACAGCAAAGGAGACACAGATGTATAGAACAGTGTTTTGGACTCTGTGGGAGAAGGCAAGGGTGGGATCATCTGAGAGAATAGCACTGAAACATGTATATTATCATATGTGAAACAGATTGCCAGTCCAGGTTCGATGCATGAGACAGACCCTGAGGGATGGGATGGGGAGGGAGGTGGGAGGCGGGCTCAGGATGGGGAACACATGTACACCCATGGCTGATTCATGTCAATGTATGGCAAAAACCACTACAATATTGTAAAGTAATTAGCCTCCAATTAAAATAAATAAATTAAAAAAAAAACGTGTGATAGAATAAGTTGACCACTCATTTTTAAAAGTCCAGACAAGAAAAAGCAAAAGTGTGCATGCTAAGTCGCTTCAGTCGTGTCCAACTCTTTGAAACCCCATGGACCATAGCCTGCCAGTGTCCTGTGTCCGTGGGATTCTCCAGGCAAGGATACTGGAGTGGGCTGTTATTTTCTTCTTCAGGGGATCTTCCCAACCCAGGGATCAAACCTGTGTCTCTTACATCTCCAGCACTGGCAGGCAGGTTCTTTACCTCTAGTGCCACTGATACCCCAGTGCCCAGGTTAGCTTAGGGAGTTAGAGCCATATACCAGTGGGAACAAGTCCTTGGGTCAACCTTCCCATGAAGCAATTAATTGAATCTATTATATTGACCCAGTAAATGAGCGTTACCTTGAAAGCCCATCTCGTTAATGCCTGCTGTTCATCACAAGTGAGTAAGGAAGTTTAGGTAAATACTGCCAACCATTCCTCACTCTGCAGAATAAAAAGAATAATTCCAAGTATCTAACCTAATGATGATGAGTTCAAAACATCACTTTAGTACATACAAAATACGGCATATTGTCAGACAGGTGTCAGAATTTAAATATATGGTGTGTGTAATTTCGGAATTCATTAACATTTCATTGTAAGCCTGGGAAAGAGCACTTCCAAAGCAGTGTCTTCCACTTGCGGCATAAAGTTGTAGTTACACTGGTTCATGGATGTAAAATATTCCTGAATGGTGAGCATATGTGCTTAGTTAACATGGCAGAGAGATTCACCAGTGCAGGGAGATGACCTGGTGTTTATGGAGCAGATTGCACTTTGTAGTATTCTCATACTGTTCATGGGATTCTCGAGGCAAGAATCCTGTAGTGGATTGCCATCCTGTCCTCCAGGGGATCACGTTTTGTTGGAACTCTCCACTGTGACCAGTCCATCTGGGGTGGCTCTGCATAGCTTAGCTTATAGCTTCATTGAGTTATGCGAGCCCCTTGGCCATGACAAGGCTGTGATCCAGGAAGAAGGATCATTTTATAGTAGCTTCCCTATGGCATTCCAGAAATGTTCACCTTGTAAGGTGAACAAGGTGAGCTTATCAAAATAAATGCAGTTAGGATGAATGGCTGGCTTGAGCTTCCTTCTGTGAAGACTTTTGGGTGATTGGAAAATGTGAGAGAGCTTTACCACCACCACAAGAACATCTCTTCGGAATGAGGAGGTGCTCAGATGAGCTGCTGTATCATTCTCAACACCAGGAGTTTTAAAACTGCTTTTGTTTCTTATAAATAAAGGGCTCATTTCCCCACTGTCTCTCCTCCACCCATCCCCTACAAAATGATGTCTTGCTTGGACCTGTAATACTTAAAGATAAACAGTGAGTCTCTCAGGCTGAGGTAAGAATGAGGGGGTGGCGTGTAGGACAGCCTGGAGCAGGCGAACCCCCCGTCCACTGCTGGAACCGGGGAGGGAAGGATGGCAGTTACATGTTGATGCTACAGAGCTGATGCCAGGGACACTGTTCATGGACTCGTGAAGCTTGCGCTTCCTTGGCTGTGTGATGCCTGGGCTCTTCCTTTCCTTCCTTTTCACAACTCTGAGTTCTTGTGCTTAGGAAAAGGGAAACATGAAATCTCAGACATGTGGACCTAATATGTGCATAGAAACACCTTAGGCTGATGGAGTAGCTGAGTGAGGCAGGCAAGGGGCCTCCAGATCTGGACCGGGGCCAGCAGGGCAGGCAGAGCCTGAGTTCCCATCCCAGCCCTCTTGGTTGCTGGACGAATCCTAGCAAGTGATTATATCTCCTTCTTTGTCATCTGTCAAGAGGAGAGGAATATGTGTTAATACCCACAGGACAGGGATTCTGTGGGGCCCAAAGAGACAGCACGTATGAAGCACCCAGTGGCAAGCATAAATTAAGCATTCAATAAATGTAAATATTATTAACCAAGAATGTGAATGGAATAGAAATAAACAATAATCATGAACTGAAAATATAGCAACAACTCTAAAAGATTAAGCAAGAATTTATTCAGTGATGGCATACTCTATCTCTTAACTTCAGGCAATATTATTCACTTAAACAAGCAGTCAAGAATATTAAATGTCAAAATAAAAGATGATTTATGAAGCTTATCACTCCCTGGCAAGCTTCCCCAGTAGCTAACAAGGACATGAGTGGGTAATTCATGACCTCGCTTGTTGAGTGGGAAATATTTACCATTGTAACTTTGCTAATTCTTTTATTGGCCTGGGGATTCTGCAAATTAATTAGCGCTGGCACTGGTTGTAACTTGCATCCACCAGTTGAGTGAAGGCAAATCATTCATTTAAGGCGTGTGTGAGAGAATAGATGAGGACTTGATATGATACCCTCTTTGGCTTCGAAAGTTGAGTGTTGCGTTAATAGAGGGAAGAAAAAAGCATGTAAGATCAACTTCAAAATGTTCAATTAATTAGAATAATATATCCCAAAGCTCAGCGTGGTTCTTGGCACAGTTTAAACACTTAACAAATAGGTTTCATCATCTTCGCCATCAATACCATCCTTACTACCATCTTTATTCAAATGCATTCCTCCTAGCTTAAACAGGACTTTTGTCCCAAAAAGACATCTCAAGCTATGTCTGCATGCTGCTCACATGGCACCCAGGCAAAGAGAAAAACCACTCCCCTGCCCACTAGTAATGGACAAGACACGTGGGCCAAGGAGATGCAAACTGCTAGCACCCCAGACCCCAGAAAGCTGCTGCTACATTTTGCCGTCTAGTTGACTATCACAACAGCTCACAGACTGAGGGTCCAGAGAAGAGCACGCCGCCTTCTTCACTGTGGGACCCGCCATTAAACACTTGTCATCAGGTCTTCTCATCAGGTGGCCGAAGTATGACCACAGGATTCAAATGAGCTTCCTCCCTGGAGAAGACCCTGATGCTGGGAAAAGATTGAAGGCAAAAGGAGAAAGGGGTGGCAGGGGATGAGATGGTTGGATAGCATGACCACCCAATGGACATGAACTAGAGCAAATTCCGGGAGCGAGTGGAGGACAGGGAGGTCTGGTGTGCTGCATGCGGTTCATGGGGTCGCAGAGAGTCCGACAGGGCTGAGCGACTGAACACCACCACCACCACCATTAAATACTTAGTCTGATCTGCTTTCAACAAAAAGAGTAGTGATTGTTAATGGCTATCTGTATTCTCTGTGCACTGGAGAGTTTTAGAAACTGGGTGAGATTTCTTGGCCTGAGACTAGCGTTGTTTGTCCAAGTTCAGGCTTCATTTCCAGGGACTCGTGGTTTGGAGTCCCAGTCTGGAGCTGCTGTTCCAGTTCGCCCCCGGCCTGCCGCGGCTAGATTGAATTTGCTGTTTCTGGACTCGAGAGCTGAACAAGATCCTGGTGCCCCAGGTAGGGGATGCTTGACCGTAGAGGAAGAAACCTCGGCCGGCAGTCCCGTCTGCTCAGAGAATGGAATGGCGCGTTAATATGTGGTGGAAGTACAGTACAGGCATTGAGCTCCTGCATGCAGCCTCTCCAAGCGCCCGTGTTTACTTTCTTCTATGGAAAAATAAAGTGTGTCTCCTCCCATAAGATCGTCCAAACAGAGTCAATGTAGCATACTGGCAGTGAGATCATAGAGTTCGCCCCTGGCACCTCGGGAGTTTACGCTCTTCACGGTTTCCAGTGGCTTTCTGAAAAACCTCCTTAGCTTTGGTCAGCTTTGCAGAAAGTATGATAGAATCACTGAAACTGTAGATTAAGGACAGCACCACAATCTGTAAAGGGTAAACCTTTAAAATGTGTCTGATGCAGGACAGCCGTTTACAAAATCCTGATCTGGACAGATTATAAAATGAGGGAAGAAATGCCATGGGAGGCGCAGACTCCCGTCACTTTAACTTTGGTTCAGGGTGAGCTCTTCCCAAAACGATTTGTGAAATTATAATTCTGAGACTCCCAGTTCCTTCCTCTTCCTAACTCTCTGCCACAACACCACTGTCTTCCTTCTTTTGCCCAGTTTAAGTCAGTGAAACTCTAAAAAGTTTTCTTTTTTTTTTACCATAAACATTGTTTTATTAATATTACCATTGTATCTGAGAATTTGCTAGTATTTTAAAGATAACTAATTTTTTCTAGTTTTTTTTTTTTAATTGGAGGAAAATTATGGTTTAGAGTGTTGTGTTGGTTTCTGCCTTACAGCAATGCAAATCAGCCATAACTGTACACATATCCCCTCCCTCTTGAGCCTCCCTCTCCTCCTTCCATCCCACCCCTCTAGGTCATCACAGGGCCCCAGACTGGGCTCCCTGTGTGACAGAGCAGCTTAGAGTGAAGTAAGTCAGAAAGAGAAGGTATCGTATATTAACACATATGTATGGAATCTGGAAAGGCGCTACAGATGAACCGGTTTGCAGGGGAGGAGTGGAGACGCAGATGGAGAGGAGGGCTTGTGGGCACAGTGTCGGGGGAGAGGGTGGAGTGGATGGAGAGAGTGGTGTTGACAGGCACACACCGCCGTGTGTGTAGTAGACATCCGCTAAGACATTGCTGTGAAAGGTTTTCTTGAACTTGTTCTCCACCCCACAATTTCCAAACATTGGGTCATTGCTGGAAATTCACCCACCAGAGTTTTACAAGGTTCGGTCTTTTGAGTTACTCCAAGGAAAAATTCAATTCTACCTCTCCCCAGGCCCTCCAGCCCCCCAGGTAAATTCTGTGTGAGGTTGTTTCATTTATCCTGCAGCGTGAATCTCACACACAGGAGCAGGTTTTTGATGGTGTGGAGTCGAGGAGAGAGCCTATGGTAGGATGAGGAAACCCTGGATGGTGAACAGTGACCCAAATCCTGTGTTTGTTCAAGTGGTCATTCTGGACTCCATCTGGGGATTAAAAAAAAAAAAAGAACTGAGGCTTTTCTTTCTGCCTGAGAGTAATGTCCTTCTTTTGTCCCCAGATGATCCTAAAAAAATATTTCTGTAAAAGATACAATCCCTTTAAATCATCCAGAGCATACATTTTTCACCAACTAGCAACTGCTGCTGCTGCTAAGTCGTTTCAGTCGTGTCTGACTCTGAGCGACCCCATAGATGGCAGCCCACCAGGCTCCCCCGTCCCTGGGATTCTCCAGGCAAGCACACTGGAGTGGGTTGCCATTTCCTTCTCCAGTGCATGAAAGTGAAAAGTGAAAGTGAAGTCTCTCAGTCGTGTCTGACTCTCAGCGACCCATGGACTGCAGCCTATGAGGCTCCTCTGTCCATGGGATTCTCCAGGCAAGAGTACTGGAGTGGGGTGCCATTGCCTTCTCCGAACTAGCAACTGAGACAGGACTAATGTTAACATATGAGGAAAGCTCAGTTGATCACTACTCTGAATCTTTGTTTTTGCTGAAACTATCTAGAAATGATGAGACAGTGGCCATTTAATTAGGCAGAATCACCCAAGCCATCCTTTAATGTAAAAAAGTAAAGTAGCCTTTCTTTCCTCTTTAAATGATCTTTCTTTTCTCTTTTAAAGGAGTTGGTCGTTGGTTGAGAAGGAAGAGTAGAAATCATGCATTTGGGGGGAAATGTTTAACAGTTGATCCAAATAAATATATTTTAATTAGGTTCTCTTTCTGATTTTTTTTTTAAGGAGCCGAAGAATTGATGCTTTTGAACTGTGGTGTTGGAGAAGACTCTTGAGAGTCCCTTGGACTGCAAGGAGATCCAACCAGTCCATTCTGAAGGAGATCAGCCCTGGGATTTCTTTGGAAGGAATGATGCTAAAGCTGAAACTCTGGTACTTTGGCCACCTCATGCGAAGAGTTGATTTATTGGAAAAAACCCTGATGCTGGGAGGGATTGGGGGCAGGAGGAGAAGGGGACAACAGAGGATGAGATGGCTGGATGGTATCACTGACTCGATGGACGTGAGTCTCAGTGAACTCCAGGAGTTAGTGATGGACAGGGAGGCCTGGTGTGCTGCGATTCATGGGGTCTCAAAGAGTCGGACACGACTGACTGATCTGATCTGATCTGATGGAAGTAAGTGTGAACTTACGTACTTACATAAGTAAGTACTTCTGGAAGTAAGTGTGGTTCTAAGTCATATAGACTCACATGACATGGACACAGTGATGGAAAACGTTCTTCTTAGCGCATTATTAAATACTACTGTAGTAAAATTGACCTCACAGTATAGAATTTCAAGTCTTACACATAGAAGAACAGTCTGTCCAAAATTTCCTTAGCTCTGAGGTCCCCATGGCGCTTCCTTTGTCATGTTGGAGTCTCTATGTCAGAGATTTTGCCCATCATTGAGTTTTCAGCTATTATCTCTGCAGGGAAGATTCTTAAACTGCAAGCTCCAGCCTCAATTTCTCTTGAATTCTATTTGCAAATAATCTCTAGACATTTCTATTCAAAAGTCCTTTCAACTCAAGCAAACCCTCAAACAGCATTTTTAATCTATTCTCTACAAGTGGTACTCCATTGTGGATTTTTTAAGTCAGCATTCTGTCAGCATGGACGCATCTACTACATTCAATTGAACCCCCACATTTATTCAGTTGGCATATTCTGTTATGAAAGGGAAGTCGCTCAGTCGTGTCTGACTCTTTGCGACCCCATGGACTGTAGCCCACCAGGCTCCTCTGTCCATGGGATTCTCCAGGCAAGAATACTGGAGTGGGTTGCCATTTCCTACTTCAGAGGATCTTCCCGACCCAGGGATCAAACCCATGTCTTCCTGCATCTCCTGTATTAGCTGGTGGACTCTTTACCTATCCCCATCATAGCATCAAAGCCATGTTTACCTTTTATTAGTTCTTTTGCCAAAAACACTTTCTCATATTACCCATTGTTGTTTCTACTTTTGGGGTCACTTGGCAGTTTGTTACACACTGTCTTTCATGATGTCTCCTAAACTTAAAAAAAAAGAAGCATAATTGTATGATCGTAAAGCGTGGTTTTATGTCCCCTTCCATCAAACCGATGACCCAGTGTAGCTCAAAATGCAGTCCTTGCATGCTGATCTCTGTTTCTGACTTTCAGGCTTGATGATTGAACCAAATGAGGTGTTTGTTTACTCTCTGTAATCCTCCTGCTCACTAACATCACTAACTGAATACTAAGAGCAAATAGATTGCTGAGCAAAAAGTCATATTGGATAATTCAAGAAATATGGAGGGGAGGAGGATTCTACAAAGTCTAATAAAATACCATTAAAAAAAGATGCTAAGTTATTCTCTTTCTTCTTCAAGCAGCTGTTAGACAAGAACAGACACCTAGGATAGAAAGATTATATGTTAAAGTGTATCTTTTTATTCCTTAAAGTGCCAAGTAGAAACATTGTTGTTATCACATTTTCACCAAGGTAAACACAAGGAATACCCCGGCAGAAGGCGCAGGTAGGTACTGCAGGAGTCTCTCCAGAAAGCTTTTCAGTACTGTGAGTCACAGCTGGGAGGCTTATCTGCAGAAAAGCAGAGCCAGTGGTTTTGGTTATTTTAATCCACATGTCACCCCCACCTACAGAGCTTGTTGAAGACTCCTAATCCCCACCTTACTCTACAATTATGTCGTGCAGACAGTTCTAAGACAGGCAGTACTGTCATTAAAATACGCGCTGTGCTTTGGTCCTGCTGAAAACACCAAATGCTTGTGGGCAGTCCCGGTGACCACATGCTGAGGCCAGTTGCAGAAATTCCCATTCTGGTGACTGTGCTGGCAAAAGCCCATTCATGAGACACGAGCATCGTTGCAGGTTCCACGTGCTCCCCAGGCTGGGGGTACCCTTTTCCTCTAAGTTCTTTAAGGACTAACTTAGAAGTGTGAGATGCCACCTGCTGGAAACTGATAATATGGACTATCCTGCAACAAGGCTTGACCCGTGCCCAGCCACTGAATTATTAAATTGATGTCCTTTGCCCTTCATCCTTCCTTTTCTGCTCTGTGTGACTGGTGTATGCACTGGTCTGATGCATTAGTTAGGAAAACCTCTGCTTCACTCTGTTCTAAACAAGCTTGCATTATTAGCAGTAGTAAATAATTTATTGTTTATTATTTTAAATAATTTAATTTAGTGTCATTATTCTTAGTATTACTATTATTAATAAAATGAGTTATTATTATTATTTTTGGTTGTGATGGATCTTTGTTGTTGCACGCGGCTTTTTCTGGTTGTGGGGAGCAGGGCCTCTGTGGTTGCAGAGCACAGGCTCTTGGAGCACAGGTTCAGCTGTTCTGGCACACGGGCTTAGTGGCCCCGTGGCGTGCGGCATCCTCCCCACCCAGGGATTGAACCCATGTTCTCTGTGTCACCAAGTGGATTCCCAACTAGTGGACCACCAGGGAAGTCTGCAAGCTTCCGTTTTAAGATGTGAATCTGATCTAATGATCACTTTGTAGGATTGGGGACACTCACAAGAGCGCGAACGAGCCCAAACCCGAGGCATAGTTTGCTACATCTCAACTTCAGGAATGTTAAAGTAGAAAATATTGGAAGAAAACTAGGTTATTGCAATGCTGCTGCTGCTGCTAAGTTGCCTCAGTCGTGTCCGACTCTGTGCAACCCCATAGACAGCAGCCCACCAGGCTCCCCATCCCTGGGATTCTCCAGGCAAGAACACTGGAGTGGGTTGCCATTTCCTTCTCCAATGCAGGAAAGTGAAAGTGAAAGTGAAGTCGCTCAGTCATGTACGACTATTTGCGACCCCATGGAGTGCAGCCCACCAGGCTCCTCCGTCCATGGGATTTTCCAGGCAAGAGTGCTGGAGTGGGGTGTGCCATCACCAGGTTATCGCAATAGTAGTGTTCAACTGGCACTGAGCACAGCTGTGACATTCAGAATTACATAATGTTTATGGTTTGGTAGATTAAGTAGGAATAAGGGATGACGGTGTTTGAGAATGTTTTGCCGTATACTGTGCTTGGGACTGTAACATAGAGATTTGCAGAACTTTAAGTGCGATCTGCATTATAGGCACCATGGGTCTTGGAAAGAGTGAGCAATTCTAAGAACATTCTGTCGCATGAGGATATAGACTGACAAATTCCACATATGCCTGACACATAGTAGGTGGTTACTAAATACTGACTGACATGTGGGCTCAAATTTAGTTTCAAGCTTATGGGTCTATAAGAACTGTTGTAGTTGACTCTTTGGGAGCCTCCTCTGTGTATTGTTGGAGTTTTGTTTTAACAAGGCTGTGCTTTGGAATGTGCTTTAGAATACTGACTTATCAAATTCTTCTCTTCAGCTAATCTGAATTACTAGAAATTATTTTAATTCTTACAGTGTACAAAATGGCAGGTAATCTACCTGTGTGAGTTACCTTATTGATTGGCACACAGTAGCAAGCATGGCACGACAATCCAGTGAACAGCTGTGCTTATGTGAAGGTTTACCTGCAGATTGTGGGGTTATGTAGAGTCAGATATAATGATTCTATTCATATTAATAGCATAATTTAATGCAGTGATTTTTGTAATTTTTTTTTCACCCAGGAAATATTTATACTGATAGCTGGGCCCATCCAAGATTGTAGTTTTTCTTGTGTTATGGTATGGGTATCCATCTATATAAATATTAATTTCACAGATATCTATTTATCTATATATTAATTTCTAATGACTCAATTTGCAGGCAAGTTTGAGAATCATTGCTCAAAACAGTGAGCTGAGAAAGAACCTTGGAAAAATGTTGTTTTCCTATTTTTCACCTTAAATGATTTTTTTCAGTGCTTTTGATGGGACAGTCTTTTCTTCAGTAAGCCAATCTCTGGAAAAAAACAGAAGGCAGAGGTGAAAGGTGACTTGTGTGTATCTCACAGATACTTTTGTTTAGGCAGCATGAGATCTGTATTTCCTCAGGTAACAGATTTCTTAGAAGACCAGACTAAAATGTTTAGTCATTTAAGTCATTTAAATGTATCCCTTCTGTGCTGTCAATCATGAGTCCAAAGTGCTGTTTGATTCTGGGTATTCAGTGCATCTTTTACTAGTTTGCATTATCCTGATCCACCAATCCACTTTCTAATTGTACTTGTATTACTTCCCTGTATTACAAATAATGGATTTAGCACGTCTAATTTGACACAAAATTCCTACTACTTTTGTTCCTACTACTGTGAATGGAAGGTCGGTGGCACCATTTGATTTCTGTGGTCTCTTTGGTAGAGGTGTTGAGAAAAACAGAAAAGAGAAAGTGTGAGTCGCTCAGTCATGTCCGACTCTTGTGATCCTGTGGACTGTAGCCCGCCAGGCTCCTCTGTCCGTGGGATTCTCCAGGCAAGAATACTGGAGTGGGCTGCCATTCCCTTCTCCAGGGGATCTTCCAGGCCCAGGGATCGAACCCAGATCTCCTGGATTGCAGATGGATTCTTTCCCATCTGAGCCACCTGGGAAGCCCTACGTGTGTGTACGGAACATTGGTGGTTCTATTTGATCTCTGTCTCTTCGGTAAAGGTGTCAGAGCCTGTGATTTCCTTCTCAGCATCAGCCATAATAGACTGCTTGAACATTTAACATGAACCGCAATGAATGTTCTCTTCTCTTGGCTGTGCTCTGTCGGGTTCCCTAAACGGATGAACACGCCGGCTGCTTAAAACAAACCCCTCTGAGATAAAGAGGCTCTTTTAACAGAAGGCAAGGGAGAAGAAGAAGAAATTGTTTTTCCTATCCCTTGTAGTTGCTAGATAACTGAGAAGTAAACCTCACTCCATTTTTCAGAACCTTATTTTGTAATCTGCATGGCTTGGCTAAGGCAAGCCTGTATTCACCGAGGAAGCAACCCTTATATGTGGTTAACTGATTCTCTCACCTCCGTGATTATAAAATAGCACTTAATATTCCTTTATAACATCCCCACATTGCTTTTGGAGTTTGATAAATGGTACCACTTAGAAATTTGTCTTTCTTACTTTTCTGGTCTAGTAACCTTAACCGCCTTGGGTCTCTAAACTAATTCTTCTAGGATGTTTTTCTTCAGCTTTACAATAGCTGGAAGAAGATGCCAGGTTTTTGTGTTCCTTTGCCTCTCTGGGTCGTTTCCTGTTCCTCAGACAGGTGTCCACTTGCTACCTTCACCAGGTGGGGTGCTCAGGGGGGAAAAACGTG
Organism: Bos mutus; assembly: GCF_027580195.1. Lineage (NCBI taxonomy): Eukaryota > Metazoa > Chordata > Mammalia > Artiodactyla > Bovidae > Bos > Bos mutus. The sequence continues at coordinate 3,695,164 of NC_091635.1, read as the reverse complement.
TCTCTTCATGAGGTCCCCCTGGGCGCTGTCCGGACCCCACCTCTTAATCTGCACACGGCTGCGGGCTCACCGTTCCTGCCCCAGCTCCCAGGTCTCCGTATGAAGACAGCACCAGAGGTGGTACTGACAGTCGCTCTCTCCCCGTGAGCTGGGCTGAAATCAAGACTAGAGACTGACAGCTCTTCACGCCGCCTGTGGTTCAGCACGAAACCGCAAGGCCCAGAGGCACATGGTTTACATTCGCTGTCTTTCTCCAGCTAACACGGACCATTTGTTCAAGCAGCTTCGGTATCTGCCCGAGAATAAGAGATCTGCCTCGTCGATATTCCCCAGACAGTCAAATAAATTCTCTTGGCTTCAAGACAGATTCAGAAAATTCTGCCCAACAATGGCATGCGGTTCACATTTTTTTTGGTTTATTTTTGCAATTTGTGAAGGGGACGATGGATAGGTTCCTTGGAAAAAAAAATAAAAATAAAAAATGCCAGTCAAAGAAGCGGCCAATTAGAGGGCCGTTTATTATGGAAAGTTCCCATATTACATTTAGAGAAAATGGAAATAAAATGATATGTCAAACGGGAAATAGAATTAGAGGCCTGCCAGCAGCAGCATACCGGCCACTGTGGTGTTCTTTTTTTTTTTTTTTTTTTCTCCTTGAAATTCTCCCATTTAGCTGCATTAGAAATAAATTCTCGTCCTGGATCTCGGGAGTCAAGTTGAAATCTGTCTGAGAAAAGATTATGTTTCATTCGTTTCAGGGATCTGCTGCATTAATCCTGCTGATGTTTGAGTCCATCTAGTCTACTTAATTCAAGCCTCATAAGCCCAATGTCTATGGTTCTTATAATGTTTCCTTGCCATTATTTGGAATAGTAGAACAAGAGACCATGTAATAGCTGTCATGTGATGAACAAATTTACTTCTGCCGAGGTATGTTACATCCTTTTACCTGACTGCAGTTTTAAAAGTTAAAGTTTCTGATTGACCATCTTTGGGTTAAACACAATGCTAGTCTGTTGATGCTATTTGCATCTCAGCATAAAGTCAGCAACAAAGTAAAATAATAGGAAAATACCTGGGATATGTCAGTGATGATGGCCAAATGTTTGTATCAGGAAGTGGGAGTTTGGCATCACTACTGAAAGAGAAATTCTTGCTCCATGAAAGTACTTATCCAACAACCTAGTTTTCTTTTTTAAATAAATTTATTTATTTGGCTGCAACAGGTCTTGGTCTTAGTTGCAGCACGAGGGATTTTTTTCTTTTTCAAGTTGTGTCTTATGGGATTGAGTTCCCTGTTGTTGTGGTTGTTCAGTCGCTCAGTCGTGTCTGACTCTTTGTGACCCCATGGACCGCAGCACGCCAGGCTTCCCTGTCCATCACCATCTGCTGGAGACAACACAAATTCACGTCCATCGTGTCGGTGATGCCATCCAACCATCTCATCCTCTGTCGTCCCTTCTCCTCTTGCCCTCAGTCTTTCCCAACATCAGGGTCTTTTCAAATGAGTCAGCTCTTCGTATCATGTGGGCAAAGTATTGGAGTTTCAGCTTCAAAATCTGTCCTTCCAATGAATATTTGGAATTGATTTTCTTTAGGATGGACTGGTTTGACCTCCCTGTAGTCCAAGGGACTCTCAAGAGTCTTCTAGAGCACCACAGTTCAAAAGCATCAATTCGTCACCACTCAGCATTCTTTATGGTCCAACTCTCACATCCATACCTGACTACTGAAAAAACCATAGCTTTGACTATATGAACCTTTGTTGGCCAAGTAATGTTTCTGCCTTTTAATATGCTGTCTAGGTTTGTCAGAGCTTTTCTTCCAAGGAGCGAGCATCTTTTAATTTCATGGCTGCAGTCACCATCTGCAGTGATTTCGGAACCCAAGAAAATAAAGTCTCTTATTGTTTCCACTGTTTTCCCATCTATTTGCCACGAAGTGATGGGACCAGATTCCATGATCTCAGTTTTTTGAATGTTGAGTTTTAAGCCATGTTTTTCACTCTCCTCTTTCACTTTCATCAGGAGGCTCGTTCGTTCCTCTTCGCTTTCTGCCATAAGGATGGTGTCATCTGCATGACCGGGGCCCCCTGAACTGGGAGCCCAGAGTCTTGTCTCTGGATCACCAGGGCAGTCTCGGTCTTGACCACCATTCCGTACAGTTATGTTGTGCTTTGTGCTCCTTTCAGGCTGACTGTTTAACTTAATTCAGCAAGTGTCTACGGAACTTTTTCCTGGGAACCTTGTGCTAGACCCTGGAGCAGACAGAAAGATGGACCTGATTCTTGAGTTGCTTACTCTCTGGAGGCTGTGAACAGCATACATTCATTAATGACGGATCACGTTTGAAGGTCTCTGTTAAGCACTTCAATTATAACGCAAAAGCAACTGCAGCCTTTTGCCTTCATGAGAGAGTGGGCTGGATGTAAAAGATCCAGTGAGATAGAAAAAGCAAATTAAAACACACACACACAGAGAAACAAAAAGAAAACCTCATATTAAAAATGAATGTGCGTTTTCTAAGAGCACGTGGGTCATTTGAATGCCAGTGTTGGTAATAATCACTGCCATCTTCTCTTCTCAACCCACGCTCTGACACTTAGATTAACTACAAAGGCTATATCACACTCATGTTCCAGAGGGTGGATATGCTTGGGATTTGGAAGGTGCGGTACAGGAGAAATCAGTTTAAATCAGGATCAGTGCTAGCATTCCCAGGGACTTCGTTGTGGCTCAGATGGTAGAGAATCTGCCTGCAATGCAGGAGACCTGGGTTCAACCCCTGGGTCAGGAAGATCCCCTGGAGAAGGAAATGGTAACCCACTCCAGTGTTTTTGCCTGGAGAATCCCATGGACAGAGGAACCTGGTGGGCTACAGTCCATGGGAGTCACAAACAGACACGACTGAGCAACTAACACTTTACACTGTTAGCATTAGAGATGCTCCAGGACAGTGGTATCTTCGGGGCTTTGATGCAGTAAATGTTAAATGATAAAGATAATAATGAACTTATATCCCTATCTGTCTTTCCATCTGTCATCTATCCGCCTTTGCTAAGCTTCAGGAACTGCTGTCATTTCTTCGCATGTACTGTTCCATGTAGTCCGCATCGATGAAAGCTCTATAGGAATTTCCTTCCATTTTACAGAGAGGAATTTGAGGCCCTGAGTTGTTAGATAATTTGTTCAAAACCATGCGTCAAATAATGATAAAGTCAGGAACTGCATCCAGGCTGATTGTCTTAACTTCTTCCCAGCCTTGCCTGAACCCCTTCGTTATGTATACATTAACCAACATATATTAATAGCACTACTGCTGTTAAATGCAATAGTTAACGCTGTTAAACTGTTAAACACAAAAAAAGGAGAAGATGTGAAGAGAGATCTGAATCTTATAAGCAAAGCTCCTTACCTTTGTCTTTTTGAGACAAGCTGCCTTTTGTCTAGTGTCATTGATGCTGGACAAATCTCCGTCACTTCTCTGGGGCCAATAGTGCACCGTTTCCATATTCTTCCCAGTGCATCACTTAGATTGATGGTGGCCAACTGGAGTTTTCAAATTAGACCGTCAAATTACTCTAGTTGGCTAGCTTGTTGCTGTTGTTGAGTTGCTAAGTCATGTCAGACTGTTTTGCGACCCCATGGATAGCAACCCCCCAGGCTCCTCTGTCCATGCGATTCCCAGGCCAGAACACTGGAGTGGCTTGCCAGTTCCTCCTCCAGGGGATCTTCTCCATCCAGCAACTGAACCCTCATCTCCTGCATTGGCAGGCGAATTCTTTGCTGCTGAGCCACCAGGGGTAAGTTGTAAATCCATCCTTACTGATATAGAGGTTTGCCGTTAAAAAAAAAAACAAAACATTCTTAATCTTCTAATAGTGCTACTTCTTAAATTTACTCCAATCACAAAGAGCATAATATACTAAACTTAGTTTATATTTAAAGCAAATAAAACTTTTCTGCTGTGTGTCTCTATCTCCTAGCTAGGAATAAGTGACCATAAAACCCTTGAACGTGTGAAACCACAGTATATTTCCCCATTCTATCATTAAAGGTTACTTGCAACATCAAGTGAGAATCAGAAGTGGAGGCCTGAGGGGGAAGGAGAATAGCTCTGAGATTATATATAAGGAATCACTTCCCAGCGAGGATCAGTTCTGGGAATTTTGGTTCCTCCTTCTAATTTAACTGTTACAGGAGTCTTGAAGAGACTTCTAATGTTACAACCTGTTCAATTTCTGTATGGTATGGTCTCATTTATTTCAGCAAAACGGAGTTCGTAACATCAGAGGCTGATGTCACAAAGTTAATGAAGTGAGTCTGAAACACTGGGAGATGGATGTACTGGAGGTACCGTATCTGGAAACGTCACTTGGCAACCCTGTAGCGGCGTGGAGGCACAGATTCAGCTTTCGTGCCTGCTGTCTGAGCCCTTTGGCCAGGCCTCAAGGCCAGTGCTGCATTCCCCTAACTTTTCAAAGTGTACTCACTGAGTCAGTCTGCCACAAACGTGAAGTCTTCAAGAACACAGGCTTGGCAGGAGAGACTTCCAGACAGTTCCGTGAACAAAGATGGTTCAGCTCTGGGCTGATTTTAGTGAGAAAAATAGGCGACTAGAGAAACACCTAATTGGGCATAATTTGATGTGTGTGAAATATGGAGAGGACGTGGGGACACGGGGTGTGTTTATGTACACAGCAAAGTTTGGAAAAAAGGAACGCTTGTTGAATTCAAAGCTCTGTTTATTTTTGACAGAGCTGCTTCGCAATCGGTCATCAATCTCCTGTTTAGCTTAATTACAGTAAAATGGTTTTTAAAGAGATTTAAAATGTGGACAGAGTCATTAAAATGTTGGAATGTTAATGGATTTGAATTAAAGGAAGCACTTTTACTCTCGTCAGTAATAACATATATAATCTAGGATACAGAGAGATACTCGTAAATAAGAAAGAAGACTTGAAAAGAGTCACTTGCATTAGCTCAGACTGCCCAGCATCGTGTCATAATAAAGTCATTTTAAAATATAAGTTTAACCTCACCGAAAACAGGAATTTGGAGACTCATTAAGGAATACTTAATTTAGTATTGATTTCATTAGTTACTGATTTTACACTGGATTCCTCTTATTTATATGGGTGCATTTAGGTCATAAAATAAACTTGATATTTTAGCTCATGAAATTATATATAGCCTCACAAATGTCAAGAGACTTTGTGAGCTGGGATTTATGTTTAGAATAGAATGGTATACATAGTCCAAATTGAAACAATCCACTGGAGGGAAAGGGAAAATTATTGCTGGTAAGAAGCAAAGCTTCTTCTGAAGCTTTTTGGAAATTCATAGGCTGAGGATGTTTGCACAAGGGGGGACATTTGAAGGAGATTCAAAGCTAAGAAAAAGCACTGTGATCTAGTGAGAGAGTGATCTGGCGCTTTATTTGTAACAGCCCATAATAACTCACATTTACTGTGTGCTCCTCCTTGGGGCCGGCATCGCCCCAAGCACGTCACCTATTAACTCATTTTCTTCACTCTAATTCTATAGGGGGCTTCCCTGGTGGCTCAGTGGTAAAGAATCTGCCTGCCGATGCAAGAGACACAAGAAATGTGGGTTCAGTCCCTGGATTGGGAAGATCCCCTGGAGGAAATAGCAACCCACTCCAGTATTCTTGCAAAAGCCCATGGACCGAGGAGCCTGCTGGGCTACAGTCCACAGGGTCACAAAGAGTCAGAAATGGCTTAGCAACTAAACAACAGCAACAAATCCTGAGGGCTTGGGGGTTATTTGGTCTCTTGGAGATGAGCTGACTGCAGTACAGAGAGCTTACATGCTCAGCTGAGCAACAGACGTCAGACCTGAAATCAAGACACACCATGTTACAGATGGAAGATTTCAAGTGCCCAACATCTGGAAAATGTCTGGGTTTGCTAAAACCAGAACATCTGATATAGTCTTGATTTTCCTTGTAGATTATATTTTGCTTAAAATGAAGGAATCATGGGTGGGAGCTGTTGTACTTCATTTTTATCAGCAAGAGTTAAAAAAAAAATCTCATAGATGATGGAGCATCATGGAAGGTGAGAGAGAAACTGTGTGTGTGTGCATGTGTGTGTGTGTGTGCGCGTGTCGCCCAGAGCCTAGATGATGAAGAAAGGTAACACTGGGTGTACTTAGGCAGGAACCCTAAACCGTAAGAAAGTGGCTCAAATACAAACAGTAAAATGTATGAGCGTTTCCATGACCATTTTTTTAAAAGCAATCCAGCTCAGAAATTGACATGGTAGTTCCTACAAAAGACTCCCTTCAGAAGAAAGACAAAGGGGAAAGGGAAGCGTAGGAAATGCCGTCTTTTCCCTTTATGCCTAGCTTTTTTGTTTTTAATTAGAATATAATTGCTTTACAAAACGTTCGTCAGTTCCTGCTCTACAGTAACGACGTCCTCCAGGTGTGCACACGCATCCCCTGCCTCTGGAGCCTCTGTCCTCTCCCTGCTCCCAGCCCTCTGGGTCCTCACAGAGCTGAGCTCCCTGACTGCACGGCAGCTTCCCACTAGCTGTCCATTTCACACACGTGCGTGCTGCATGCTAAGTTGCTTCAGTCATGTCCCACTCTTTGCGACCCCATGGACTGTAGCCCATGAGGCTCCTCTGTCCATGGGATTCTCCAGGCAAGGATACTGGAGTGAGTTGCCCTGCCCTCCTCCAGGGGATCTTCCCAACCCAGGAATCAAAACCGCATCTCTTAAGTCTCCTGCATTGGCAGGCGGGTTCTTTACCACTAGCACCACCAGGGAAGCCCATTTTACACACAGTGGCACCCCATTCCAGGACTCTTGCCTGAAAATCCTATGGACGGAGGAGCCTGGTGGGCTGCAGTCCATTGGGTCACTAAGAGTAGGACACGACTGAGTGACTTCACTTTCACTTTCCTGCATTGGAGAAGGAAATGGCAACCCACTCCAGTGTTCTTACCTGGAGAATCCCAGGGATGGCGGAGCCTGGTGGGCTGCCATCTATGGAGTTGCACAGAGTTGGACACGACTGAAGCTACTTAGCAGCAGCAGCAGCAGTATATATGTCAGTACCACTCACTCAAGTCTCCTAGAGGTTAAGTCTCTAATAATGGCAAAAAGGGGGATACCATGTCCAGGGAAGCAAACATAATCTGTGGTACATCTAGACAAAAATGAGCCAGCATTCCTTAAGAGGAGATATTTATCAGTTTTATGTTTTTAAGGTTCAAAATCTAAACTGTGTCAGTAAGGCATTTTCCCACTAACCCGGATATATAAAGATCCTTTAACAGGGATTTATTAACTTGGGACTTGGCCAAAGAACGTTCTGGAATGGAATGGCAACCATGTAAGTTCTGTGACACAGTTACTTAGGTAGACACTGACAATAAACTCTAATATTCTCTGGGATTCTCCTATCAGTTCTCTATGAAGCCAGCCACAGTATTTAAGTTGCCCGGAAGAGTGGATAAATGTCTCTCTCAGGTCTGAGTTCTTTTTTCTGAGAGCCTTTTCCTCACTTTGCATCCTTCTCTTCTCCTTTACTGTCAGCACTGGGGCGTCCTTTTCTCGGTCCAAAGCCTCTGTCACAATTGTACCAATGGAACACGCTTCCTTTTTCGCTTGTACACGTGCTCAGATTCTGCTTTGCCAGCACTCTGCACTTAGCAAGGGGTTCACAAAGCTGGCTCGCGACTCACCACCCGGGAATACTGCATGAAGTTGTGGAGCCTTCTTTCTCTCTCCAGAGCATTCTGTCTAATGTTCTCTCTGTCTCCAGTGTTACATTTACTCTAGTGACACCCCGGAATTAAACACCTTTTTGTTTAGAAGAACTACCTCTTGCTTAAAGAATCCAAAAAAAAAAAAAAAAAAATCATTCCTGAAGCAGTTCCTCGAGCGTCTCTGCGTAGCATGGCTGAGCAGTTCCCCCTGTGCAACTGATGCATACATTTTGGGAACAGGACAACTTTTCATCATTTTTAGTATTAACATATTTGGGTTTTTTTTTTTTTTTAAAGAAGAATGCCTGCCATTGCTTATTGCTGATGATCAGGGAATGAAATGAAATGAACTTCTTGTGTTCTGCTGATGGGCTGTCAATCAGAAAACAATCCTCTTGGAAAGTCATTTCGTGACATTCATCAAGACTAAAATCTACTATCTCCCTTGACCCTTTAATTTCACTTCTGGGAATGTATCCTAAGGAAATAATACTAAATACAGAAAAGCTTTGTGCAAATAGTAACACTATTTAACATAGCAGCCTCTATGAGGAAGCAGACAACAGAAATATTCAATAATATGAGAATGATTAAATATAGAATAAAATATTATTCTGCCACTAATATTATAATTTAGAAATTATATGCAGACAAGACAGAATTTTGATATAAAATCTGAGAGATGACTGCTGCTGCTGCTAAGTCACTTCAGTCGTGTCCGACTCTGTGTGACCCCATAGACGGCAGCCCAGCAGGCTCCCCTGGCCCTGGGATTCTCCAGGCAAGAACACTGGAGTGGGTTGCCATTTCCTTCTCCAATGCAGGAAAGTGAAAAGTGAAAGTGAAGTCGCTCAGTCGTGCCTGACTCTTCGCGACCCCATGGACTGCAGCCTACCAGGCTCCTCCATCCATGGGATTTTCCAGGCAAGAGTGCTGGAGTGGGTTCCAATTATAAATTCAATATGATCATAAATATGTAAAATACAAACTAGAAGAAATACTAGAGCGAAAAACACCAGTAGTTTAGTTTGGTTGCCTTGGTTGCCTTAGGGTGATGGAATTAGAGGTGATCTTTTCTACTTTGCAAATTTAGCCACACATCTATAGCAAGCACATTCTATTAATAGTTAAACAGGGAAAAGCAAAAAGCAAGTTCAACTTCCAGAAAAGTTTTCCTAAGTGAAACTTAAGGTTAACGCACAGAATGATTTTTTTGGGGGGCGGGGGTGGTGAAGATTAGGGAAACAAACTGACTGAAGAATTTTTGAACAGGGGTGACTGAAGAGCAGCAGCTCAGTGAGGCAGCTTATAAAGACCGAGCCAACCTACAAGCCACTGGGGAGAGATGACCTCGAGCCCCTCAGACAACATGAAACTCCAGGTCACAGCTCACTGGGATCTGAGGTTTGATTGGCCATGCGCCAGTCTGCAGCCGCTCCAGCCACCCTAGTATTTTATAACATTGTAAAGACTGTATTGTTTCAAACATTTCAAGATTTTACACACAAACTGGCAGTCATCCAAAGCCATTTCCAATAGGCCAAAACTATCAGCAGCCACCCACCTCCCCGGCCACGGCCGCTGATTAATGACGCTCCGCCATGGGGTCCTCCACCAGGATCATCTGTGCAGGCAGACCCCCGGACAAATGTGATCAAGACTTGCAAAGTGTCTCTGCGTTTTGCAGCTGATTTTTTTTTTTCTTTTTTAAACAGGGATGGAACCTTAGAAATTCGAGGTCTGGTGTGGTGTAACTTGGGTTGACTGAATGCAGCAGGCTCTGATTCACTAAACAGCAAAGGATACTGTTTGTCCAAGACACTGCTCTTCCTTCAGAGTATTTGTTATGCGTGTGACTTTCCTAAACTACTCAAGTTCCCCTCCTCACCGCCTGCCCTTCTTTTAAATTGCTCCCTTATTTGACTTAGTTTATTTACCCCATGGGCTTAGATCTGAAGTTTTTAAAAAACAAACATTTTTCATTGATACTTTTCCTTTTGAAATGAATAAGTTACACATGAGTAAGTGTATCAAGCCCTTCATATCACACCCTTACCAACTTATTATGTGCCAGCTCTATACTAAGTAATTTACATACATTCACTCATTTGCTCTTTGCAAAAACCCTATGAAATAGTTCTTGTTACCATTGTACACATTTGAAAGTGAATGCATGGGAAGGTGGACAATCTTGTTCAAAGGTATCCTCGGGGTTTATAATTGGTAGAGATAGACAGTAAGACAGACACAAGAGACATCTAGAGTTCACCACCTAAACCCACCCACCTCTGATGGTGACCTCGAGTCTTAAATTTTCTAACAGCTGGCGTCCGCGATATTAGAATTTTCACATTGAAGGTGCTCCAAGTATTTCTTTACTGCTTCATTAAGAGAAAGTAGAGATTGTTGAAGAGAGATTTTTCCAAAACTACAGTTCAAAGGACATCTGTAGGTTCTGATACTAGTTTTCTGGTCTCTTTAGGGAAAGCAATGGCTTTGTACGCTTGTTTGCCTTTCTGACTTAGAATATAGTATATCTTTGTTTCTCAAATTATTTTTGCTCCAAATGATACAGTAACTGTTGGAAACACATTTACCCCTATCATTAATTACATGTGAGTTTGTTTCACTTCTCGGAATGTTATTTATGAGGCTGACCTTGTAGAAAGGAAGGGACTGTACAGAGAGCTGACTCACTCCCATCCTATAATCTTGCACCGTCTACCGTCTATCTGACAAGCGGGAAATGAAAATAAGTAAGATTTTACTAGTGGCCACTCAGACATTCCAATCATTTCAGTCAATAGCTTTCATTCAATTACAAAAAACCCTGGCTATGCATTTTTTAAACCAAATTACAGTATATGATAAAACAAGAACCACAGGCTTCATAAAGAACGCTATCTAACACCATCAAAGGCCCCAGCCGAGCCCTTTATTCAAACTCGGTTCCCTTGCGTGATGGGATTCAGCGGAAAATCCACCCCTTGGTTTGGCTTTGGTTCTGTTTCCTTGGCACAGAGGGCATTTATCTATTTAATTTTTATTGGAGTGTAGTTGGTTTACAATGCTATAGTAGTTTCTGCTCTACAACAAAGTGAATTGGTTATACACATACACATATCCACTCTTAAAAAACTGCTTTCCCTTGTAGGTCACTCCAGAGTATGAGTGGATTTCCCTATGCTATACAACAGGTCCTTCTTAGTTATCCAATTTATGGATAGTAGGTGGTTCCCTGGTGCCTCAGATGGTAAAGAATCTGTCTACAATGAGGGAGACCCAGGTTCAATCCCTGGGTCGGGAAGATCCCTGGGAGAAGGTAATGGCTACCCATGCCAGTTTTCTTGCCTTGAGAATTCCAAGGACCGAGAAGCCTGGAAGGCTACAGTCCAAGGGATTGTAAAGAGTTGGACACGACTGAGCGACCAGCACTTTTATGGATAGTATATAGTGTGTATATGCCAGTCCCGTTTCCCCTCTTTATCCCTCCCCCCTCTCCTTCCCCCATGATAACCACACAGAGTGTACTTTAAAGGATTGCCCATTTAGTAAATTTCTGCCCCATGATGTTCTCAGCAGAGTTGGATGTCTATGATCTTGTTTAGATGAACCTGGGGGATGTTATTCCAAGCGAAATAAGCCAGTGACCGAAGGACAGGTATTGTAAGATCCCACATGCGTGAGGTCTCTCTATGAGCCATACTCACCACAGCAAAGGATAGAGGGGAGTTGCCAGGTGCCGACCGGAAGAGGAAACAGGAAGCTGCTATTCGCAGGGTGTCAAGTGACCTGTCAATTGTGTGAGTTGAATGGATTCTAGGGACATGCCTACAACCTCGTGCCTGTGCAATACTAGATTGCACAGTTCAAATGCATTATAAGGGTTGATTGTCATGTTAGATGTGCTGATTATCATAAAGAAGAAAAAAACAAAAGCTGACTTGCCTCTAAATAATACCACAGAGAACAGTATCTTATACTAATGCCAATACTCCCCACCTTCTCTGAATGCACAGAGGAAAGAAATGCACGTTCAGCGCCACTCAAGTATGGCTTGCCTTTGTCTGAAACTTACTAGAAGACTCTTGAGAGTCCTTTGGGCATCAAGGAGACCCAACCAGTCAATCCTAAAGGAAATCAACCCTGAATATTCACTGGAAGAACTGATGCTAAAGCTGAAGCTTGAATCCTTTGGCCACCTGATGTGAAGAGCTGACTCATTGGAAAAGATCCTGACGCTGGGAAAGACTGAAGGCAGGAGAAAGGGACAGCCGAGGATGAGATGGTTGGATGGCATCACCAACTCAACGGACATGAGTTTGAGCAAACTCTGGGGGATCGTGAAGGACAGGGAAGCCTGGCGTGCTGGAGTCCAAGGGGTCGAGAAGAGTCGGACAAGATTTACTGATTGAACAACCACAACAGCTTACTAGTGATTTGGGGATCAGAAAGTTCAAGTGATATGCAAAAACACATTTTCCTCACTTGTAAAGTGGTAGAATCAATACTTACATTACAAGGTTTTCATTAGGATTAGAAATAATAATTCAGAATATGCATTAGGATGTCTGGCATATAGAAGGCCTTCAGATAATATTTTATTTGTGTTATTTTCCTTTATCATCCGCCTATGAAGATGAGGGCATAGTGGGACCTTAACTGGTACCAGGCAATGTAAGAACATGCAGCGTGTGCTGTGCTGTACTAAATTCCTTCAGTCTTGTCTAACCCTGTGCAACCCCACAGACAGTAGCCCGCCAGGCTCCTCTGTCCATTGACTTCTCCAGGCAAGAATACTGGAGTGCATTGCCATGCCCTCCTCCAGGGATCTTCCCAGCCAGGGATCTGATTTGTGTCTCTTATGTCTCCTGCATTGGGAGGCAGGTTCTTTACCGCTAGTACCATGTGGGAAGTCCACGTGCAGTATGGGTAGGACATTTTAGTATTACAGATGCTGTATTAATAGAAAAATTAGTAACAGTAGAGGTAGGAACATTACACATTATCTTGTATGTTTCTGTGAAAAGTCCAGATTTCACCTGGATAAAGGAAATCATGGTACTGTTTGAGGGGGAGAGGGCGGCTTGCAAGTATTATTTCATTCTGTTGAAAAGGCATTTTCTTGCCGGTGTTTTTTTCCAGTGTGTTCTTATCCAAGTAAACCATGTTTCTGATGGAGTTGAAACAAAGATGAAAGCCAGAACATGGTGCCTGAAAAGACAAAGGTTCATATTCATTGAAATATAATATCATCTTCAAGATACTCTAAGTGTGGGAGGGATTAACCCCTCAAATACTGAAGGGTCACCCGCTTTATAGTGATGGGCCAACATTGACGTTAAAGGGGCAGGCTTGAGATAGTAACTCGAAACCGCTATTAACAGCCTCTCATCGTGTTTCAGGGCTTCATTCACAAGCCAGTTAGAAAATCAGACTTCTATTTTAGTGGCTCATGTGATTTGTAAGTTGTTTTTCCATAGTGATAATTTTGTCAGGTTAAACCTTACTGCTCACAGATTACTGCACCGTGAGCCTGAATGCATCTAGATGTGTTTGCTTGTGCTAAATCAGGGATTGGCACTCACCAAATGAAAATCTTTTTGTTGAAGATGGAGCTTGAACCAGAAACTCACCCACTTGCTTGGATAAAGAACACTTTGAACCTTTGCTTATTACCGCTGTCTCAAAACATCAGGGTGGGAGTTAAGCCCACAATTTCGTTTTAAATTAAGTGCTCCTAAAACGTGCAAGACTAATAGCACCGACTAAAGCCAGTTATTTTTCTGGCAAGCTGTATGTGAGTTTCCCCTCACTGCTAAGCCAGTGAAAGTCAGCATTAGTGTGGCAGTGTTCCTACTGTTTGAGTTCTTGGACTGTGGACTGTGGTCTACACAGCACCAAAAGAGTGAGATGAAAAGTAAAAACTTCAGTTGGTCATTAGGATGCGGCCAAAGATGAGAACGTGGTGTGTTCTAAGTCGTTAAGCTATTTCATTACGTTTTCTCCCCCTTTACTACATATTTCGGCATTGTGTAGATGCCAACTTAAACTTCATCTATAAAGACATTTCATGAGTTTGTCATATTCAGCATGGAACCGAAGAAGGAATATCAAATATCTTGTCAAAGAAGACATCTCAATCCAAGTCTGTACTTTTTCTATTTCTTTTATTTTAAACTAAAATAAGCCCCTGTTCTGCCAAAACCGTGCATCCTGGGTTTTTTAACTCTACCTACACTGTCTTCGAGCAGCCTATCAGGTAATGATGTACCCATATGAGATAGGGAGCTTTCAAAAGACAGACTATGTCCATCAATAAGAACGGTTGTTGAGTATTTGGTACATTTCAAGCACTGTGGAAGATGGTTGTGGTTTAATTGCTCAGTTGTATCCAACTCTTTGCAACCCTGTGGACTGTAGCTGGCCAGCCTCCTCTGTCCATGGGATTTCCCAGCTAAGAATACTGGAGTGGGTTGCCATTTTCTTTTCCTGTGGATCTTCCCAACTCAGGGATCGAACCCCCATCCTGCTTTGGCAGGCAGATTCTTTACCTCTGAGCAATAAGATGATTAAACATATGTGAAAATGAGATATGGTTCCTGCTTTCTAGGGACAGATTTGACTGGAGAGACAGAAAATATGTACACATGTACATATATATCTGTGTGTGTATATATATGTATGTGTGTTCATACATACGTACATATATATGTGAACAACAGTTACATTTAAACTTTAATATGTGCTAAAATAATCAACAAGAATGGCTAATGAACATAAGGGAGCAGACGTGGTGGAGTGTGGCAGGGACTCCAGAGGCTTTGTGAAGCTTGAGTTGGGTCTTCCTGGAAAGAAGAAACCTTGATAAGTTGCTAAGAGAACAGACACTTTCTAGCCAATGGATGGAGAAAAACCATCTAGGTACTCAAGTGGCCGATTCGTCCCCGTTTTCTTAGAACTTTCTCAGGTTTAGGACTAGAAGTCCTATGTTCTAGCAAATTCTGCCATCCTAGGCAAACTGGGATGGTTGGTCACGATACAAGGTAGTGCCAAACACGACCAGGTCATGAAACAATAAGCCTTTTCATTTTTTTTATGGAACAATATTTTTCAAAAATTGTCTCCATATTTAATCTTGTTAACCTCTTGCATTCTTCTTCACAAATACGTGTTGCTTTTAATTTCTAATGGTGTCACATTAGCCAAGATCCCTAGTTTAACCACAGAAGCATTTTTTTCTTCATGTTCTGTCACCTTTAGATAAAATCTCTTTTATCACATATCAACCTTCTTGGAGCCAAGTGATCCTTTAGTTCCCAGTTTACTCATCCCCCACCTCTGTGCCATGGCTTATGCAGCATAAAAAAGCATTCTTTTTTATCTCAAATATTCGGTAGTTATGCTTTTTTGAGAAACAGACCAAAGAAATTCTGACAAGTCTTCCCTGGTCCCTTCTGCCATCGGCAAATGCTCCACATACTCACTTTGTCAGCGATTTCGCATCCCTTCTGTTTTGTAGGTGGCATAATAGCCCCTACAGGGCTTCCCTGGTGGCTCAGATGATAAAGAATCTGCCTGCAATGCAGGAGACATGGGTTCAATTCCGGGGTTGGGAAGATCCCCTGGAGAAGGGCATGGCAACGCACTCCAGTATTCTGGCCTGGAGAATGCCATGGGCAGAGGAGTCTGGTGGGCTATAGTCCATGGCATCTCTCCTATAACATCTCATTGAGATCAAAGCAAGCATCTTTTTTATCTCTATTTTCTTCCTACAAGTCTCACCACAAATGTCATACATGGTAGCTGTAAAGGTTGTTTTGGCTGGAAAGGATTGAAGGCAAAAGGAGAAGGGAGTGGTAGAGGATGAGATGGTTAGATAGCATAACTGACTCAGTGAACGCAAATTGCAGCAAACTCCAAGAGATAGAAGGCTTCCCTATAGCGCAGACAGTAAAGAATTTGCCTGCAATGCAGGAGACCTAGGTTTGATTCCTGGATTGGGAAGATCTCCTGGAGAAGGGAATGGTTATCCACTTCAGTATTCTTGCCTGGGAAATCCCATGGACAGAGGGCCCTCGCAGGCTACAGTCAGTGGGGTAACAAAGAGTTGGACATGTCTCAGCTATTAACAGGTGATAGTGAAGGACAGGGAAGCCTGACATGCTGCAGTCCACCGGGTCACGAAGAGTCAGACAAGGCTTAGTGACTGAACAAGGACAGTAAAAACTTGTCAAAAACAAAAATGATTTGAAGCTAAACCTATCTTGAGGTTTTCTTTGTTTCTTCATTGTCTCTCTCTGATCTCTCCTAAGTGATAATATTCAGCCCAAATGACTTACAAGTATAGGGAACTTTAGGATATTATCCCGTGGATAACGTGCCCTTGAGTTTGAATGTCTCCTAACGGGGCTGAGGAAGGCACTAGGGGAAATGTCTCTCCCTTCAAGGTAGAAAGGGCAACTGTGTTTCTGTTTGTGAAAGGTGTGAGTAGAGCAGAACGCCTCAGATGATGTCATCATTGACAGAGAGCATCACCGTCCAGCTCTGCGGCTTCCGAGTTGTCTCCAGGCAACCACAACACAGCCAGGTTAATACATCAGTCCAAACGTGGCATTTGAGCAGAGCACATGACCTCGAAAAAGAGTTACAGACAAGGCTTTTGCTCAACTCTGACTCAT
Source organism: Bos mutus (assembly GCF_027580195.1). NCBI lineage: Eukaryota > Metazoa > Chordata > Mammalia > Artiodactyla > Bovidae > Bos > Bos mutus. Next base: position 3,678,744 of record NC_091635.1, on the reverse strand, counting down.
CTTAGGCTCGACTCTTTTTCCTGGATCCAGCCAGGGAACTCTGAGTAACTTTGCTTTGCCACGTCCTAAGGAAACCCAGGGTGACTCTCACTCAGCCCTTTGCTGTGAGCAGAGACCATCAGGTCACCTAAGAAACAGCAGTTTGTGGGCTGGTGCCATACGCAATGATGACCTTGGCTTACAGAACCCAGATAGACTGTGCCCCGACTCACCAAGTCAGGGCAGTGTGGTAAACAGAGCCTGCGCCAACCAGAAATCATCGCAACATCCTCTGGCGTGCTGACCATGTTTGAGCAGGGGCACACACCTCATGAGCTGTATTTAGGTGTGGACAATCGGTGGTGACTATATCACAGACCCATTAGCTTCCTAGAGGTGTCTTTTTTTTTTAAATTTTATTTGTTTATCTTTGACTGCGCTGTCTTCACTGCTGTGCATGGGCTTTCTCCAGTTGCGGTGTCCAGGCTTCTTGCTGTGGCGGCTTCTCTGGTGGTGGAGCACGGCCTCTAGGGCGCCCAGGGTCAGCAGTTGTGACACTCAGTTGCTCCGAGGCATGTGGGATCTTCCCAGACCGCGGATCAAACCCATGTTCCTCCGGATTGGCAGGTGGACTCCCATCCACTGTGCCACCAGGGAAGTCCAAGGCTTCTCAGAGCAGCTTCTGCTGTTACTTTAAGTCAGCTACTTGTTAAAACTCCTGCAAAGTCACTGAAAGGAGTCACTCTGAAATGGAAACAATGGTCCAAACTGTCTGGAAGCAAAGCAGATACAGGTTGTTGGAGGAAGATGTGAAATCAAGCATTTTTTGTATTGCTATTGTGGTGATGGTGGTGGGTTTCCAACACAGAGATTTTTCTACAGTGCTTTCCACTGCCATCAAGTTACCAAAACATCTAGAGATATCCAGAATTGTCTTCTAGGTGTAATGATAAAATCTTGTGATACTGGGTGGTTATTAACATTTCTCAAATCTTGATTTATGCTCTGCCACCGAATATTGTTCTGTGCCAGTTGACATCATTTGCCCTTACAGTTCTACCTTAAAGTCTAGCTGAAGCGTCTTGGAGTTTTAAGAGTAAAGACAAGTTTCCTCCTTTAGACATCTCCTCAAAATTCATTTCCATTGGACACATTCCAGATGGCATCCAATAATGAATGAAATGGATATATCCTGAAATGTGGCTCATGGATACAGCCCAGACACTTCAATGAAATGAGCATTTAGTCTGCCATCTTTTAAAACTGTTTGTAAATTCCATGCGTGAAACAGGGCACCCAAAGTTGGTGCTCTGGAACAACCCAGGGGATAGGGTGGGGAGGGAAGTGGGGGGAGGGTTCAGGATGGAGGGGACATACGTATGCCTGTGGCCCCAGTTCAAGTTGATGCATGACAAACACCATCACGATATTGTTAAGTAATTATCCTCCAATTGAAATTAATGACTTAAAAAACTGTTTGCCATACTAATAATCTAATGCCTACATTTTGTAGAAAGCCTCTCAGTGAGTATTAAGTGCTTCAAGAACAAGTACAATTTACAGTTTTTGAATACTTCATGTTTAGTACTGTGCCAGGCATTTAAAATAATGCTCAGTAAATGCTTCTTTAAATGGATTTATCTTGACATGATGCCAGGCTTTCAATAAAACCAGGTGGTTGCAGGTTGCGAACTATTTTAGTTTGCAAAGTTGAGTATTACCTGGGTCTTTCTAATATTTGAATAGATCAGATTTAATTGCTAACAACCTTCAGCAATTTCATATGCTTAGATTCTTTTGTTGAAGAGTTGTAGCTAGGAGCAGGCATTTGCCGTTCAAAAATCAACCAGTTTAAAATAATGCAGTCTTCAAATATTGTTGTTTTGGAAAAGGCCGAGAGATGTGAAATGAAGAGCAGGTAAAGATAGAATTGGAGAAGGAAACGGCCACCCACCCAGTATTGTTGCCTGGGAAATCCCATGGACAGAGGAGCCTGGAGGGCTACAGTCCACGTGTGTGCAAACAGTCAGACACGACTGAGCAACCAAACAATAGAGAGGTGAATGAGCAGCTTCACAGAATCACTGTCCTTCTCCTTCTCCGCACCAGGAGAGGAGCTGTCGTCGGACAGACGTCTCCATTCAGTCAGTACTAGGGTTTGCACATCCTCCTGGCACGCTAATAGCTGTTTTTGACCAAAAGAGAGAGAGGGAAAAAATGTGGATTGTGGGTCTAAGCTTTTCATAGTCGCATACAAGAAATATGGACTTGGAAACTCAGGCTGTGCACCTTGGTTCTTACTCTGCTTCTGATTCTCAATTCTTTGTCTTTGGGGCAGTTTTTTAAAGATGATATTACATCTCTAGGGCCTAATTCATGCAAACATTAGCTTGTGATGGATAAAACAAATGTGAGATCTTGTAATAAATAAATAGCACTGTTTCATATGAACCAGAACACCAAGAGACCTGAGTATAAAAATACAGGGCTCAGAAATATGGGGACCGTAACTGTGGAAAGAAAAGACGCGCCACAGTGAGTGGAGAAAGATGATTTAGCAAATGATCCAGACCAAAAAGTGTTTTAAAAAGAGATCTCTACTCAAGTGCGGCTGTTTCTAACGGGTGATCTGCATTTCTAAAGCGCTCCACACTGAACCACACAAAGTAAACCCCCCTATTCAAGTGAGGGTATTTTTTTATTGTGTTTTACAAATGTATCATCATCTTAATATACAGAAATAATAAATTGTGTTTATATAATATTATAGTCTTTAGTGGATTTCTGTTTCAGAATAACCAAACATTTTGAGATTATTAAACATTTCAATTTTGAACCACTATCACTCACATTTACTACATGAGATTAAAACCTGAATTTAGGGGCTTCCCTGGCAGTCCAGTGGTTAAGAATCTGCCTTCCCGTGCAGGGGACATGGATTCAGTCCCTGGTCAGGGAACTAGATCCAGGATGCCACAGGGCAGCTGAGCCCGCACACCCCAAGGAGACCCCATGTGACACAAGGAATATCCCACATGCACAGCTAAGACCCAATGCAGAGAAATAAATGAAGGATAATAATTAAAAATAAGCAAATAATAAAAGCCTCATTTATCTGCAGTATCATGACAAAATGAAAAGGAAATAATGAACTGCCTAAACAGGTGAAGCGTGGATAGCATTTTTAGCTTGACATGTTTGAATCAAACCCTTAAGCTGTATTAAATCCTCCTCTGGTTTTTTAAGGCATGTGCTCTGGACTACATCTATGAGCTTCACCCTGGGGTTAAGCATGTTTATAACCATCAGGCCAGTGAGGAAAGGGAAACCATTGACTTAATGTCGTGTTACAACACAGCATGTTGGTTTCATGTCACTTAGACTTGTCACTTTATCCATTGAAAAGATATTACATTGTGTATAATTGATTTTAATACCATGAAAAAAAACCTCTGTGTGCTTGTAAACCTTAGTGGTTTATTGTGAGGGTAATAAAACAATCCATATAAACATGAGTTGAACCTGGTATGCGCTCAGTAAATATTAGCTAATATAACCTGGTATTTGTTACAGATTGTGCTCCCTGGGAAGGAAGTGCCCTCACAGGTGGATCTCAGTGTCCAGTGTGTGATTTACAACGTACCCTTGAGGTCAGCACCTGTGGAGGGAGGAATGGGCCGAGGGGAAGTCCAGTTATAACTGAGTCCCCCAGTCAACTCTGGCCGGAGTTCTGCAGCAAGAATGACCCTTTAGTATTGGCCCAGATAAGCCTGGATGGCCAGGCTCCTTCCACATGGATCAGTTATTAGAAATGACCTTGATGGGGCAGCCCTTCACAACTGAGGGCATCTCTAAAGGGCCAGAGTGTTAGAGCCAGGACTAGATTCAGTGGGTAAAGCAAAGATTAAAACATCCGTGCAAAAATTAAAGCAGTATCAAAAACCAAGTAGTCGAAACAACTAATATTTTAGTACATTTAAAGAATCGGAATTCATAAAAGAGTCCACAAAAAACAAAATATCAGAAGTTAAATAACTGCAGGCTGTTGTTTTTGATTGCCCTGTGATGGAAACTGTCCTTGCCAATCAGATGCAGGTTCTGAGGTCCTCAAAGCTAGTAGATCTTCACCAGGCAGGCTTATGACAGTTGACAATGGCATGCTGATAGAGTGGGCAGTGCCGGGCTCTATTTATAGTCATGGGTTTTCTTTGATGTGTGTACACAGTGGCACCTGAAGCCCTGTTTAATGAGATGTCAGAGGCTGAAGGGGAGATTTAAATGAATTCTGAAACATTTACTTGTGCTCTCAAAAATTCAGAGTGGGGCAAGGGGTGTAACGTGGGAAGAGAAACGAGGAGGTGAACAAAGCTGTTCAAATCCTGTTCAGTGTTTCACGTGGTGTGCACACTGTTCCCCAAAGGATTCTTTGTCAGGGAACATCTGTTCACACACACTTTGAGATAAACTGGCGTCATGGGTAAATAAATAGCATTTGAAGGAAGGACTTGGTGGCTCCATGTTGAGTAATGTGCATGAAGTGCATTGTGCAGAGTCATTTTTGATCCCCATTTCTTGGACTTGCTTAGGGTCACTGAGGTGGCCCAATGGGATTAGCCTCAGGTTTTGTGATCCGTTTAGTATTTAGCTGTCAATTTTATTATACAAGCTAGAAAGTGAAAACCAAGGAAGTACCAGTGGGTGAATAACGGCTCTTGTGTTATCTGCGCTTGGCAGAACGGAATACCTATCAGCAGGAATTGCTGCCTTGAATTTCACTTGTCTCAAAGTGTCGATCTATAACCACGAGTGTGTTGATTCCTCCAGTTCCAATTCCCTCATCTGAAGAAGAGGAAAAATGGTTCATTTCACCAGTGGTTTTCAGGAGGAAGTCAATTCTTGAAGTGCAAAGAGTGATTGATGAACAGTGCAGAGTTTGTTTGTGGGAGAACTTGTCTGACCTGTTACCCTAGCTGTCTGAGTAGAAGACTTTGCAGAAAAACAGAGAAGAAACACACACACACACACACACACACACACACACACACACGTCAACCAATCAATCACATTTGGGAGTCACTGTTGAGACTTTGTAGCCACATCAGATTCTATCATGTGACTATTCAGAGCTTGAAGTTACAGTGTGCAGCTTAATTGTTGGCCATTTCATTTTTCTTTAAACACTCATCTCACATTTGTGCTGTTGCCAGTGATTCCAGACCCTTCAGAAGAGGTGAAAATAATCAACAGATGAAAACTTTTCTGTTTTATAAAATTCATTTGTTGTGGGGAATCTTAGCAAAATTAAATATATATCAATCCTTATATCAGTTGAGTACTCATCTCATAGGCTAAAGGACTTGGGTAGACATATATACAGATAGGGTTATGCTTGAATATAGCATTTTTTTTTTCCTGTAAGGGGTAACTTTAAGCAGTGTGGTTTAAAAAAGCGAAAGCCTAAGCTAAAAATACCATACCATATTAATAGGAACCTACCGAGTATACTTAGGAATGTCCTAATGCCAAAATAGTTCACCAAAATGCCACAGCATGTTGCAAGAGAAAATAATAATTAGTACTTAGTGAGCCACATAAGTCCTACATTTAACTGGAAATATATATATTATTTAACATCACATATAAATATATATTTTTAGCATCTGAACGGCTTTCAAAAACCTGTTTATTAATTTATTGGTTTGCTTATTAGCAACATAGAATCAGAGTTTGAATGATACGTAGCATTTGCATTTGTAAGTTGTAGAGGACAAACTATTAAGTGAGTGAACGGTGAAATGTCCATATATATCATATATATGCATGTGTGTGTATACAGGGAGCTTCCCAGGTGGCTTAGTGGTAAAGCATCTGACTGCCAGGGCAGGAGGCGCAAGTTCAATCCCTGCATTGAAAAGATCCCCTCTGGAGGAAATGGCAACCTGCTCCAGCATTCTTGCCTGGAAAATCCCGTGGACAGAGGAGCCTGGTGGGCTACAGGCCGTAAGGTTGCAAAGAGTCGGATGTGACTGAGCGACTGCGTGCACATGCGTGTGTATATACACAAACACACAAATACATATCTGATCATGGACCTTAATTTATCCAATGTGGACGTTCAATAAAAATTAACGCAAGATCATATAACTTAAGTTATGCCATGATATTTAGTTCAAGTTAATTTTGCACTAGGTAAAAATAGATAAATTTACACAATAAAGGCCCACCACTAACCCTCCTAGTATCTCCTTATTGTTCTTTTATTATATACTCAATGGATTGAAATAAAGCTTACTAACTTGAAAACATCATTCAAACCTTGTTTATGCACATTTCATTTATCTCTCATTTTGAATCCTTCCTCTTCAGAAAAAGAAAAAAAACCCTCTACTGAACAGGATCACTTTGCTAGCCTGTTCTTTATCATTTTGGAAGTCCGTCTCTGTAGAGTGATCCTGTCAGCATCTTAGACACATGTAGAGTCCTGGACTCATAGTTTTGAGAGCCACTAGCAAGACAGAAACCCAGCCTGAATGTCCAGCTCTCTCCCGAACGCCCCAGGGCCCTCTCCAAATCCAGTCTAGGGCATCTGAGAAAAGCCTCACAGCACCGGCTCCGCTGACGGGGGCGGTTAGGGAAACTGTCGGGGAAGCGCAGTCCCATGGGCGGGACTGTCTGAGGAAAGGAGTGCTTCCTGGAGACAAGAGAGAGCAGTTCTCTGGAGAGACACTTCACATGAGCCTAAGGACCAGCTGAGCATCGTCAGCAAGCGGGCAACTCCGTGCACAAGTAGCTCAGCCTTGCTTCCTCTCTCTCCAGTCTCTTGCCAGGGCATCCCATTGGTTGACCCCAAATGGAAGAAAAAGGCAAAGGTGTCCCTCTTGAGACACTCATGGGACAGCCTCTCTCAGGGCGCTAAGCAGAGTGGACCCAATGGAGCTTGTTTCAGGAGGGACGAGCCCTTCTCTGGAGTAACCTATTAATTGAAGTACATTTTACTAATCTGGGACCATCATTCAAATCTTGTTCATATATACTTAATTTATACCTAATTCTGAGTTGTTCCATGGCCTCTCTCTAAAAAAGCACTTAAAATGTGCTAGCTTCATCCAGACATGTGCTAAAACTCTTAGGGGTATAGAGAGATTAATCCTCATGAATCCAGTTTCCACTGAATCCCTTTGTATAGTTATGCAAAGATTGTATAACAGACATGGCAGAGAAAATACTGTGAAAGTAAAAGTGTTAGTCGCTCAGTCGTGTCTGACTCTTTGAGAGCGTATGGACTGTAGCCTGCCAGGCTCCTCTGTGGAATTCTCCAGGCAAGAAGGCTGGAGTGAGTAACCATTCCCTTCTCCAAGAGATCTTCCTGACACGTCTGTTGCATTGCAGGCAGATTCCTTACCGTCTGAGCCACCAGGGAAGCCCTTTGAGACTTTTTAATGTTTCCAGTAAATATCATTAATATAAAATTTGGTTCTATCAGCTAAGAAACACAACCTGTTTATGAAGTGTTTCTGTGTGTTAGAGAATGGGGTCTGTTGTCTGCAGTCCAGATAAAGGTCTTCCCCTTTCTCTATTCACATGTCCCTTCACCTCTCAGACTAAAATGTTCCTTTACCCAAAAGAAAGAATTCCCATAGAAAGGGCTTTCATTTCTCCAGGGGCTTTGCAGGGAACCAAAGATGCCATACATGAAATAGTAAGTCATATGCGATGAAGTCCATTCAACTTCATAAAAGTTGGTTGACGCATAATTGTTACTTGCGGAGTACAAAGAAAAAGAAATATCTTTCTTTTTCAGGCCATGGAAGGAAGGATTGGTCTCCTCCATTTTTTCACTTTGATTTTTTTCCCCTTTTGGTGAAAGACCAATACATAAGTTAGAAACAAGTGAGGTGAAGACAGGGCTTCCTGCTGCTACACATTTTCCAAAGTCTCAATAGTAAAATATGATAATAAGTTATTAATCAATCTCTGTTTGTTTTAGTAGGGTAGCTATTCTCCGTGGAGTTTGCTCAGACCGTGTAGGGAAAACCCATCAGGGTCTCCCCTGTGAAGGTTGTGCGTGCAAATAATAGCCAGAATTTGTGGACTTTCCCTCCTGGCCTGCTAAAAACTCCCCTGGCTTGGGAGCCCATGAAGTCTTTAGTGAGGATGTCAACAGTGATTTATTATAAGCTGAGTTAATTCTCTTCTCAATTTAAAGGCCTTGCATACGACATAATCATTTTCTCCCCCACCCCCAACAGAGCGAGCTGCTTATTCCTTGAGTCTCAAGACAGCTTCATCCAGACACCAGCCACGGTAAGATTTCAATTGTTTTTCTCTGGAAAATTTTTTGTTGCAGCGAATGGGGCACGGAGTATGGTCAAGGATGGTTCTCACCCAAGAAAGCTTCAATGTGAAAAAAACAAGATAGTGTGCATGTGCGTGTCCTGTGAGTATGTTAATATAACTCTGTGCGCGTCTCTATGAAGCTTTGGAGAGTTTTCTGGCGACAGAGCGGGGAGAAGACTTTTGCTGTGTTGGGTTTATTGAGCTTTTCTTCCTTTTGGTCTTGCAAACTGAACAGAGGTGATAAAGTCTGGAGAAGGCTCTGAGACGAGCCCAGGTACCTTCAAATTTGGGAAGTAAAGTCTAAAAGCCGTATTTAGATAGTAGTGGATATGCAGAGATGTCAGTTAACTGGAGATTGTGATAGCATCCTTTTGGTGTGTGTGTGACAGCATCTTTAACCGCGTGAACTTCTCAGAGGCCGATAATCTGGTCATTTCCAGTTTTTTCTAGAGGAACAGAATAAAAGTAGAGTCTTTAAGCCATCGGAGAAGGTAATAGCCCCCCACTCCAGTGTTCTTGCCTGGAAAATCCCAGGGACGGGGGAGCCTGGTGGGCTGACGTCTATGGGGTCGCACAGAGTCGGACATGGCTGAAGCGACTTAGCAGCAGCAGCGGCTTTAAGCCATAGTGGTCATGGCTTGGTTGTTGCTGTTGGTTAATGAGTATGCCTATAACTTTAACACGGAGTGAGTCAGCTAACTGCGGATTGTGATAGCATTGTTTTTGTATGTATATGAGTGACAGTATTTTAATCACGTGAACTTCTCAGACACCGGCAATCTGGTCATCTCCAGTTTTTCTGGACACATGGAATGAAAGTGGAGCGTTAAAGCCATAGTGGTCATGGCTCGATGGCCGATATTGGGTAACGCATGGCCCTCTAAATGCTGTTTGGGATTGTGATCCTTGTGCTGTGAAACCTCTGCATGACTTGACTCTGTCAGAAGGCAAAAATAATGACTTCTCCCAATCCCTGTTCTATACCACTTGGAACACTGTCTAATACACCTGCTTAAACCCAGGTCTTCAGAGGGAGGGGGGCTTATCTGACTCTTTATTTAAATATATTGATGAAAAAAAAGCATAAAGATAATGATGCTTAGAAATAAAAGACATATTCTCCTCCATATATTTTAGTAGCATCAGTTACATGGGATATTTCTGTCTTCTTTCTGAAAACATTTTGATTTATATGGACACTGGTTTTTCAGCATCCTCTGACCATTTCATCTTAGAAGGAAAAAAAAAAAAACAACTACCATTTCTGATATTGGTAAAACAACAACAACAGCAACAAAAAAAGAAACCCTTTATAACCATTTAAGGCACATTCAACAAACAAACAGAAAACCATGTTTCTATATGTTAAGAAGCATGTAGAAAGTTGAAGAAAAACCTATGGTCCTCAAGACCATAGTGTTACCATTGATACTGGGATATGCAAACAGGGACAACATGAGTGTCATTTTCAAATTGAGAGAGCGACTAAGGCAAGATTTCACAGCCTCAGCATCTTTGAACTTGGGGGCCGGATCACTCTGTGTTGTCAGGGGATATTGACATGCTATGTAGCAGCAACTGTGGGCTCTCAGCATTTGGTGGCAATAGCCCACCCCATCGCACTCCCCTCCCACTCCGTCCGCTCTCCCCTGCCTCCAGATTGGAGCAGCTGCAGCTCTTCCTGGATGTGGCCAGACGGCCCTCATGGGGAGGTGCTGCTCTCAGCCGTCCCCGGGGGACCACTGAGCTCTCTGAGTCTGTGACTGTGATAACAGGGGACCCTGGGGCTCAAGGTCATGATAGGAGTTTTGCCTTGAAACCCTTGTATCAGCAGTAGTATTTGGTCAGCATTATGAGGAACCCCAGGTAATTTAGATTTGGGGGAAGTGGGATTTTCCTCGGAGAGTCACACCTGATACGAGTGCGTAGACATGCGGCCACCCAGTTGTTGAACTTCCATCTTTCCAAGCAGTTCTCTGTCCCTGGAGAATGTTCTGTGTGATGTCATCCCATGATTTTATGCCCTCTGGGTTCCAGCTGGATTCAGCCAATGGATGGTGTTGGTAGGAGACCAGATATGAGGGGGTGAGGTTGGGGTGTTAGGCACCCTTTGTACATACACCTCGCCTGACTACATCTCTCAACCAAAGGCTATGTCTTCCTGCAATGGGCAGACCCATGTGAGGAGTTACTGGAATCTCTCATTTCCAGTTCAAGTGATGACTCTTTCTCCCTACCTTCGTTAAGCCTAGGAGTGTTATCAAGTCCTGTTAATTAAATCCTCCTCAGATTATCTGCATTTGCGTGTGGTGTCTGTTTCCTTCTTAATGGATGTGATCTCTGCATCTCTCTGATGTGTCTACTGTCTATCTCTGTGGTCACCTCTCTGTCTCCCTTCTCTCCCCTCCACCTCACATGGGAGAGAGCATCCCTCATTCCTCTGTATCTTCGCAGTTCGGTGCCAACAGAACTCAGCTCCAAGAGTGGTAATTAGTGTTATGTAGCACAGGTCACGCTTTTTTCTAAACTCAAAATATTTTCTCTCATCTAACCCCAACAGCAACCCATCAGTTCTATTATCATGAAATTTTACAGATTAGGACATCCAGACATGGAAATTAAATAACTTGTCCTCTTAAATAGAGCAAGAATTGGATTTCTAACAGAAGCAGACACATTTCAGAAAATCCATCCTTAAAAACCACTTTTGATAGTTTGGTTTTGGTCTGGACCATTTAAGGTTGAAAGTTCAGCGACTCACTCACAGATGCAGTGGTGGTGAGGGGAAGGGATGCCATGCTTTGCTCTCCAGGGAGTCGACCTTGGGGGGAGAAATCCCTGCATCTGGTACCAGAGAGCACAGTGGCACCAGCCTAATCATGTTAACTATGTGTTTTGTAATCTCTCGAAAAAATTCCCACAGATGCTTACAAAATATTGAAGCTATTCAAATTTTCTTGCTATTGGTAGGCTACTTTCCTTGCATGCTCTAATTCCTCTAGACTTCACTTAATGCAGGCTCTGAGGAGAATCTACCTTCTTAGAATAAAACCAAAAGAATAAACCTTTATCCACCTTCCCCTTAAAGTGGAGATTTGAATGATGTCTTGAAACTACGTAGTGTATTTTCTCCAGTGACTTCAGGTCTGAGCTTCTTTATCAAATTCTACGACAGAAGCACCTGAGCTGGTGGGACAGCTGCCCTGCCATGGTCAGTGAGTGATACTTTCTGCTACACGTGACTGAGAAATGAGGCTGATACTAAAATCACAGCGTTTCACCATCCATTGTTGCCAATGTATACTTTTATACTCAGATACTCGATAAGTCACGCTATCAGATGTTATTTTTGATCCAAGTTGCTTAAATCTCATTCTGATTATTTATTCTAATACCATCATGAGGAGCAGAATGTGATAAATGGATTCTGGCTCCTCAAAGAGTATAATCTTAAATGATATACAGAGAGTATGTCCTAAGATTTTCTTTTATATATATATATATCTTTGTAGCTTTGTATCGGAGAAGGCAATGGCACCCCACTCCAGTACTCTTGCCTTGAAAATCCCATGGATGGAGGAGCCTGGTAGGCTGCAGCCCATGGGGTCGCTAAGTTGGACAAGACTGAGTGACTTCACTTTCACTTTTTACTTTCATACATTGGAGAAGGAAATGGCAACCCACTCCAGTGTTCTTGCCTGGAGAATCCCAGGGACGTTGGAGCCTGATGGGCTGCCGTCTACGGGGTCGCACAGAGTTGGACACAACTGAAGCGACTTAGCAGCAGCAGCTTTGTATAGCTTTAATTGAGTACATGGTTTTACTGCTATAGAAGAGAAAAAAAAACATATTCTGTAAGGGTGGCATAATCTTACAGTTGTACTTCAGAGTGGCTTTTGGAAGCAATGGAAACTAAAAATCACCATAAGAAAGAAAAACTCAAAACCATGTCTTTCTTTAACAAAATACACACACATCAAAAAATTATCTGATTTTTTTCTCCTGACTGCTGTTTTCATATGTAATCAGCATGATACCGTCTTTACTGTTCCCTCCTGGGGAGCTTGCCCATGAGCTATTGAGAATATGTTTATTTACCATTGTATTTTTTTGCAGCGGGTATGGTACTTCACACAAAATAGATGAACAGTAATGTTTGTTGTATGAGTAAATGAAATGTAAAGGAAAATATGATAGTTCTCAAATGTGCATATCTTATTACTTTTGCCTTAGTGATGCTTGTACTATGAAAGTTATATCACAGAACGTAAAGATATTTCACTCATTTATGCACATCAAGTAAAATATGAAGCTCAGTAAAGATTGAGATGATGTTCAGTTGGAGGTTTGGGACGCTGAAAATACAAAATTCTTGTTTGAATGAGACCTGAAAGTCATGAATGGTGCACGATTACTCCACTGTAAACAAGGCGGAGTTTCCCAAAGTGGACGAGAGTGTGCAGACTTACCCTCCCAGCTCCTCAGACGATGCTATATCGGTTTATAATGAGATGAAAATTATACTTCCTGCAACAGTGTTTATGATAGCAAGGATGCTACTCAACTTTTAGCCACCAGCAGTTACCTGAAGATAGACAGCACCCGGGGAGTAGTCTAGAAAAGGTCCCCATGGTGATGGGTGAGACAGCTGAGGTAGGGAGGATTAACTACCGTACAAAATGTAGCTCCTTGGTGCTGCTGGGACCTTGGCTAGACCAGTGGCCCACGCCAAGTTCTTTAAGAGGGCCGCATGGCAGCTGAGTGAACTCTGACGTTTCGCTTAGTTGTCTCAGACATGTTTACTTTAGTAGAGGGTTATGGAAAGGTTGAATCAATAAACACTTTCTTTTCAGTCAGCAGACTTGCCATGGACATCAATAGTCATGCTTAAAGTGAAACTGGTCTTTCTCTATGAATGGAAGCATTTCTTATTTCCTTAGAGAAAATGAGATCCCATAGATGCTGAGTGCTAATAATCGGGGGCCGACCAGACACTCTGATACTTTTCACTTTATTCTGGACAAGATTTTGAGTAACTGGTAAATGAACATTCAAATAGTAAACTTGCTTTTTAAATCTGTATTATCAATTTGAATAAGAATTGATAAGTAAACTGTGTAATGATTTTATGATTTCCATCCTATAATCTGCTTGGAGTAAAATAAATCATGATGGTCACGGTAATCTTATGACCCGAGGTCACATACAGATTTTAGGTCTTCCATCCCAGTTTTGCTTTAATATTTCCATACATGAACCCTTTATTTAAAAGAAAACAAATTTAATTCTCTGATATAGCACTGTCTTGCCATGTGTCTGTAGTTAAAAAAATAATAATAACACAAAGAAAGCAATGAATTTAGTTCAGTTCAGTTCAGTCGCTCAGAAAATTATAAACACGAGGTGAAAAGTGTAGACTTGTTTTTCTGAAAATGCAGCTATCTTAAGATGAAGAAAAACAACCAACTGAAGCATGCTTTCAAACCTTCCACTCTTCTAGTCTCTCAGCGTTACCTGTTGTGCCGGGTGAATAAAAAAGTCACGTGTGCAAGCTTAATTCCGGAAGTCATGTATAAACACGAGATGAGCTTAGCAGATTCCCGTCTTCCGCTGGACGTCCGCGGTCATGTACACACCTAACAAAGCCACCACACAGGGAAGTCGAAAACAATGCGATTTTATGGCGTTTGCAGCTTGTTTTTAAAGAGCTTCATTTCTCATTATGCCTTTGACATCCAGTCACTGTTATCAGCCCCGAGAGTTCAGTTTTCTGCAGACAAAAGCTTTTAGACATCTTCTGGGACCGCGTCCAGATTGACTACAATAAGGTGTTTATTTCTTCTCCTGTTTGGCCTGTTGGGTGCCCACAACACGGAGCACCAAGCATCAAGCGCTGTAGTTTTCCCTTGTTCTTGAAACGGAAGAAAGTGATGAGGACGTGCTTAGTGGATCAGGGAGGACCGGAAGCCGGTGGGGAAACAGAGCCACAGTGCCAGGATCACCACCTCGGTGAGACCCCGCGGAGTGAGCCGCGCTGTCTGTGCCGTGAGTCTAAGTGGGGAGGGCGTGAAGGTGGGGGGTCCTGTGCAGACCCAGTGAGACCCGGAGGCCGCTGATTCAGGCTGTACAGACCACCGCACGCCTCTGTTCTAACAGCGTGACGGAGAGGCCAACGTGAAGGAAGTGGCCCAGCCACCCAGGCTGAGGCCGTCCGCCGTAAGAAAGAGTCCTGCAGGGACTGTCACGAAGCAGTGTGTTCGATGCCCAGAAACGGACACTGAGAACATTCGCACACATCATTATTTGTTTACAAGTGGGGTTCTACGATCGTTTTGTAGTTATCTTTATTTTCGTTTTGTCTTTTTCATCTTCGTTTTCTTAGTTATCGGCGACTAGTGATAAACAATCAAGGTTTTAGCCGGGCCTTCCATCTTTTGCACTGTCCTTTTCCCATGTTTTCTAACGAACAAAGGCTGGATTTTTGAAAACCTTGGAAGGGTTGAATATCATAAGCTGGCTAAAGGGCAATATAAGAAAATAATCGTGGATAGGTGGGAAGATGAATGGACAAAGATGTTTATGGCAGACAGTGAGAAACTGGAAATACTCTGAAGTTGAACCACAGGAGATAGGTCGGATAACTTATGATTCAGATAAACAGGCTAAGGCTGCCCCGTTTTAAAGCAATTAGATAGAACAATACACATTGATATTGGGGATATGTTTTCAGCATTTTAATTTAGTGTGGTTTTGTGTGGCTTTGATAAAATTCAAACCAAAATGTCAGTAGCATGCCACCCCCTGGCTGGCAGGATGATGACTGATTGCAGAAGTGGCCTTTAAGTCCCCACGTCCCCCACCCATGCTAACCCTCCCATCAGACAATGGAGTCCATGACTCCGCCTCTGGACTCCGGGGATTGCCCATGTGAATTGCTTCCTCGGTAGCCATTGGCATATATAATACAGTTAGAGACTCGGAAGGAGCTTGTGCCTTGGGACCTCCCTGCTTGCTTCTAGCAACCTTCCTACCGCTGCCATTACAACAAGGTTGAACAATGTGACCGCTGATGCCCCGCCACCTCTGAACCATCCCCAGGAATGGAGCCACCTAACCTACTACGGCAGGAGGACCTGAGTCCAGCCCAAATGGCTGACTCAGAGAAATGTAAACTAAATAGATGGCTATTATATTAAGCCATGAGTTTGGGGATAGTTTGCTATGTAGCAAGAGCTGTGTGTGTGCAAGCTTGTTTCAGATGAATATAAAGCAAAATGTTAGGAGCGTTTTGTTCTACCTTGGGATGTGGGATTATGGGTTAACTGCTTGGGGGAGAGGAGTGTTAAATAAGCAGTTGTTCAGAGGATCTTTTGGTTCAGTCGTTCAGTCGTGTCCGACTCTTTGTGACCCCATGAACAGCAGCACGCCAGGCCTCCCTGTCCATCACCAACTCCCAGAGCTTGCTCAAACTCATGTCCATCAAGTCAGTGATGCCATCCAACCATCTCATCCTCTGTCGCCCCCTTCTCCTCCCACCTTCAATCTTTCCCAGCATCAGGGGCTTTTCAAATGAGTCAGTTCTTTGCATCAGGTGGCCAAAGTATTGGAGCTTCAGCTTCAGCATCAGTCCTTCCAATGAATATTCAGGACTGATTTCCTTTAGGATGGACTGGTTGGATCTCCTTGCAGTCCAAGGGACTCTCAAGAGTCTTCTCCAACACCACAGTTCAAAAGCATCAATTCTTTGGTGCTCAGCTTCTTTATAGTCCAACTTTCATGTCCATACGTGACTATAGGAAAAACCTTAGCTTTGACTAGACGGATCTTTGTTGGCAAAGTAATGTCTCTGCTTTTTAATATGCTGTCTAGGTTTGTCATAGCTTTTCTTCCAAGGAGCAAGTGTCTTTTAATTTCATGGCTGCAGTCACCATCTGCAGTGATTTGGGAGCCCAAGAAAATAAAGTCTCTATGGTTTCCATTGTTTCCCCATCTATAAAGAGGATCTTTAGGGCAGTGAAAATGCTCTGTATGATACCATAATGATGGGAACCAGTCTTCCAACTTTTGTCCAGAAACAGAATATACAAGACTAAGCATGAAGCATGATGTAAACTATGGGCTGTGAGTGATTATGATGTGTTAGTGTAGGGTCATCAGTTGTAACCCATGTCCCTCTCTGGTTGGAGATGTTGCTGGCAGGAGAGGCCATGGATATAGTGGGTAGGAACATATGGAACCTCTGAATCTTCCCTTTAATCCTGCAGTGGATATGAAACAGCTTTTCTGAAAGTCTTGGTTTTTAAAATGCCTCCAAAAAGCATGGGAAAGATGAATACAGAGCAGAGAGAGATTCTGTTTAAATTCCTTGCTATGTCAGGTCTCTGCATTCTTTGGGCTTCCCTGGTGGCTTGGGGTAAAGAATCTGTGTGCCAATGCAGGAAACGCAGGAGATGCGGGTTGGATCCCTGGACGAGGAAAGATCCCCTGGACGAGGAAAAGGCAACCCACTCCAGTGTTCTTGCCGAGAATCCTATGGGTCCTGGCGCGCCACAGTCCATGGGATCGCAAATGAGTTGGACACAGTTTAGTGACTAAACGACAGCAAAGCAACAACTGCCTTCTTTACATCAGTGAAAAGATTGGAAAATGAAAATGCTCTAACACCAATGGCATTTTTAAAGGGCCCATGCTCGTATTGCTCAGACTTTAGTTTTATCAATCATTTATATAAACACAGAAGGAAAGCGAGAAGGTGTGAAAAGGAAAAATGCTTCATGGCATGATAGACTTGGTACCCGAGTGGCAATGCCATGCTTCAGAAAGACAATGGCACGCCAGGCACTGAGCTGAATGATGACTGGGACTTGCAGAAGCTGGAAGGCATTTGCCAGATAGGAACTGGGGAGACTTCCTATTGCACTGGGCCTCAAAAGCGTGTGCCTGTGAGATTATTACACTCATCACATTATTTTAAGGATGAGTGAGACTAAAGAAACCACATTTGAAACTCCAAGCAACCTTCCAGTGAACCACAAATACAGTGTCTTCTGAGAGAATAAGAGCTCACCTTCATATGTTGTGGGCTTCCCTGGCGGCTCAGATGGTAAAGAATCCACCTACAGTGCAGGAGACCTAGGTTCCATCCCTGGGTTTAGAAGAACCCCTGGAGAAGGGAATGGCTAACCATCGCAGTATTCCTGCTTGGAGAATTCCATGGACAGAGGAGCCTGCTGGGCTACAGTCCACAGGATCACACAGAGTCTGACATGACTAATTACCACTTTCAGTTTATGCTTTGTGTAATCACACGATTTTAAAAATCCCTGAAAGGTTTACCCTCTCTTTCTTCTTACAAACTTTCTCTTTATCTCAAATGTCCAATTGCTACTTTACGGCCTCAGTTATCAATGACTGAAGGAATGTTCCATTCATAAGATGATTTAGGACAGATTTCTCTACTTTTGTCTGCGCCCTATCTTTGTAATATTCATGAGGTTTAATCTCTCAATACATATAAACTATTTAGAATTTTTTTTTTTTTCAGAGTTTAGGAATGCACTACTTAACCAAATGCAGAAGACTGGGATATTGTAAAAGGGTTGAGTTTAACAGAGAATATTCAGTTATTACTGTGTGAATGGAAGAGCAGGGGAAAAAATCCAGTCAGTGGAGTTGGTTTTTCAACAGCTTTACTAAAGTCTCAAAGTTTCCTTTTATTTGCTTCTCTTTTTTGGATACTGGGGCAGAATTTGGGGGCTGGGGAAGAGGTGGGTTGTGCCAGCTCCTGCATGCTGTTATGTTGGGAACATCTTGAAAACTTCACTGCATGCATCTGTTATGTCACAGTGTTTGCTTTTTCAAACAATTTGACATTTTGAGCCGTCAGCAGCCTGGAAAGTTTGCCTTCCAGATGCAGCTGCTCTGACTGCCAGTTTCCACGTGGTCCGTTTTGCCCCTTCACCGACGGTGGGCCAAATTCACATACCTGGCTGACCGCACCGGCTGGCTGTGCAGTGCGGTCACCTATCAGGGTTTCTCCCCCACGGATGCCAAATCCTGTCTTCTGCAGACTCACCTAGCCAGCCAGGCTGGTCGTGTGTGAAAACTCGGCTCGGAGTAAAACGCTTATTTTCTTCCCCATACCAGGTTTCTTGTCCCGTCTTGCTTCTTATGCTGAAACTTAACTTTGGTTCTCTGCTGTTTTTGAAAGTTGAAAATAGTAACTTATTGCAAGAAATGTCTCCCACACTGGAGATACTGATACTGTGTTTCTAGCAACCTCTATTTCTTTGGTGGTGGTGTTTACTAATGATTTTCAAAGACATCCTATTTCTTATATGGCCTACCAATTGGGACAGTTTTATTTTTTATTTTTATTTTTTTGGGGACAGTTTTATTTAGAACTAAAAAAGAGATAAAAGAAGATTTTCCTCAGAATTAAAATGGAACTAAAATAGTACCTGCAGAAAATGTCTAGCAAAATAAAGTAGATTACTGGTTGCTTGGAGCTGAGCACAAAGGATTTTACTGAGATGAAGAAATGCTTTAACAGAGGTTGCACGGCACAGGAAATTTGCTAAAAGTCATTGGATTTTACCTTTAAAATGTGTAAATAGTAAGGTACGCATATTATACCTCAATAAGATTGTTTAGTCAAGGGGAGCATTCAGTTCAGTTCAGTCGCTCAGTCGTGTCCGACTCTTTGCGACCCCATGAATCGCAGCACGCCAGGCCTCCCTATCCATCACCAACTCCCAGAGTTCACTCAGACTCACATCCATTGAGTCAGTGATGCCATCCAGCATCTCATCCTCTGTCGTCCCCTTTTCCTCCTGCCCCCAATCCCTCCCAGCATCAGAGTCTTTTCCAGTGAGTCAACTCTTCGCATGAGGTGGCCAAAGTACTGGAGTTTCAACTTTAACATCATTCCAAGGGGAGGGTGGTGTCTGCTTAATAAGATTCTTTTGAAGACATGTGGTTTTCTTCTACATTTCTTGGATTTAATACGTACTCATTAATATCAACCCAAATTGTTATAATTAACTTCCATGAAAGTCAGCTTAGTTCCAAGTTTCCTTTATCTCTCCAGCAGTTATTCATACACATATGTGTGCACGCATGCACACACACACACACACACACACCCCTTAACTTCTGTGTCTGTCAGGTTACACAATACCAACTAAGATACTCTCCCCTAAGCCCCTTCAAGGCTTTTGCAGCTGTCATTTTATTACCTGATTTCTTATCATACAGTATAGCTCTGCAAGTTGATCACTGACATCAAAAGCCTTACAATTTCTTCCTTTAAGATCTGGAACGAATCTTACCTCTGAGAATCACACATTAGTGTTGCCAGCCTTGCTCTCCATTTTATCAACCTAACACCGAATGAATCTTTCATTCTTGCAAATTCCACAAATACAAAACTGAGTTTCTCTCCAGGGTACCTGCCCCTGTTTTATTAATATATTTTTTCTTCGATCTTGAAACCTCAGAATTATCTTTGACCTGTTTCTTGATGCCTAGCACATAGAAGTTTCCACAGACCCACTCAGTTTGCACTGGAATGACTTGTATCCGTACCTCCCTCTTGATCTTGCATGAGGATTATGTCCAGGAACAAAGCAGACGTTGAACCGATTTCCTTCATCTATCCCTTTGTTCCAGGATGTCCTAAGTCTCTTGCCAGATTAACACTCCCAAAGAGTCATTTTCCCTCCTCCTAGAGGCCTTAATTATTTAGTACCACACTCGATGCACATTGACAAAAATTTTAAAAACCTAAGAGTTTAAATTCTGGAAGCCCTTGATGTATAGACATGTGTATTTGTGGTGGGGCAAGTACACAGAATCTCATCCCTTTCCTGAATTTCACAATGCATCATGGTGCAGTAAAGGAACTAATAAGTGTTGGAGCAAAGGAATCTTAATTCAGCTTAATCTGGAGTTTGTTAAGGTGTTTTGAACATAGACTACTTTAATAATGTATGTAGAATCAGCCTGTGCAGGACTGTTAAGCAAAGAATAGATTTGGTGGCTAAGATGGTAAAGAATCTGCCTGCAAACAGACCCGGGTTCGATCCCTGGACTTGGAAAGATCCCATGGAGAAGTGAATGGCTCCCCATTCCAGTATTCTTGTCTGGGAAATCCTTTGGCCAGAGGAGCCTGGCAGACTGTAGTCCATGGAATTGCAAAGAGTCAGACAGAACTGAGTGACTAACACTTTCAGATTGAGAAATATTGTATAAATACAAGCCTCAATAGGAGAAAAAGGTACATTTGTCTTCTCTTTTTACAATTTTATTATCATTTTTATTATTTTTTGTTTTTCATTTTATTATGTTTGCTTTTAAATTTTTACACTGTTGTTGTGGACACAGTCAGGGGAGGCAGAGAGTGGGAGAGATGGATAAAGCAGGATCAACACAGATTTAGCCTTTTCTAAATTCCAAAGTGGAAGATTCGAGTCCAGCTCATTCTAACTTGTCCCGTACCTCATAAGCTGAAAGCGTTATCCTCGTTCAGCCTGGTTGCATCTTGTCAGGAGTTTTCTTTTCCTCCTTATCTTTTGTGTCCTTGAACCGGTTCAGGACCCTTCCTGCTGGAGGTGGCTTTCATGATGGAACTTACCAGGACTCAGGCACATCCAACAAATATTTTTTAATTAAATCATTGGAAGCCAAGCATGTCCTCACTGCGCCCAAGTGTGGTAATACAGAGGGGGGAAACTTGATTCCTCACCAGAGGTCCACTCTCTTTTTCTGGGTTGGCCACAAATATTTGGACCTGTGTGGCGTCTGTTCTCTGCCCGTGGTATATTGTGAGGTTACATCCATCGTGCACATACAGTCAGCCAAGGCAGACATGGGCCAGGTCGCTGATGGAAGCAAATGGTGTCTCACACTAAAAGCCAGCCGTCGTTCCTACCTAATCTTTCTAGGAAAACAGTGTCACGCAAAAACATGCGAATCTATAATTGGCATCTTTAAAGATGCTTGCCATCTGGACCTCACTCAGTTTAATTAGTCATTGCAGGGTGGCGGTTCGCTTGTAAAAACCTTGCACTCCATTAACCTTGACTTTTCACACATTGCCATTTTGAGTCCCTTCTTTGCTTTCTTATGGTGGAGTGGACACGTTTCCATTTAATAGGAGTCCACCTCGGGGTTCATGAGCCAGACGCTCGTTATTTGGCAAGGCCACTGAACCCAAGTCTATAAACTGTGGCAGCAGGAAAGGTTGCAGGCGGCTAAAAATGGCAAGAGAGCAGGGGTAATGGGACTCACTCCACCCCTCCTCAGAGACTTCCAAACAGCACAGGGAGCGAGAGCTGGGAAGGGCAGCTGAGGGAAGCAGCACGTCGCCATGAACCTGAACGCAAGGAGGGGCTGAGGCATGAAGGCAGCGTTCCTCAGCAGCAGGCATCCACCCAAAGACGGGTGATTTAGCACCTTCTGTAGCCAAACATTTTAGACAGCTCACCATTTGTGTCTTTTACCACGTAAGCGCAGTGCTGTCAAACGTGGGCATCAGAAAACAAGGCTTCTGGTGCTTCAGAGCAGTCCGTGACATTCAATATTGCCTCCCCTTACCACTTTCTCCTTTCTTACCACTTCCAGTTCCATCCGTTACTGTTTATTTTCTGAGGGTAGGTTTCAAGAATGGGAGTGACTGTGGTTGGTCAATAGAAGGTCTGTTTTACATAATTTTTGAGAGAATTTGAAGCTGTGCAGTGTAAATGGCCATAAGTTGTGGCAAGAATGATGTCAGAGGGGTCATGGTTACAAGAGACAGTCTTGCTTCTTGGACCCAAGGAGAGTCCATTTTTTAAATATTGTCAGGTTTCTCTTCAGGCTTGTTTAAATAGAAAATACTGTGTCTTCCTTCTGAACTGTATTTTAGCATTATTTCTGGGCTTTATTATTATAGTTATCATTATCTTAATTGTTAAAATACATCAAGCGATCTCTTCTCATGGAGCACTTGACCATCTCTTTCTATCTTTCTATAATTATTGTATTCTCTTAATAAACATTTAATGTGTGCCAAATTTCAGATAATAATGAAGGTCAGGAAACTTAAGTTCTACATTGTTATTCAGTGGCTACCAGACATGGAATACAATCAAACAAGAGAGCTGACAAGTAGTGATAAGTTACAAATTACAGTTGCCAAAGTGTGGAAGTGCTGCCTTTTGGAGCAGGTCTCCAATGTGTGCAAGTCGCTCAGTCGTGTCTGACTCTCTACAGTCCATGGGATTCTCCAGGTTAGAACACTGGAGTGGGTAGCCTTTCCCTTCTCCAGGAGATCTTCCCAACCCTGGGATCGAACCCAGGTCTCCCACATTGCAGGCGGTTTCTTTACCAGCTGAGTCACAAGGGAAGCCCAGGTCTCCAATACCCATGCTTAAATATGTCAGAATCTCCAGAAACAGACCCCATGCTGTGCATGGGCGGAGTTCCAGGAATAAGATATGGAGGAACCAACTAAGTAGCTCTAGCTCTGGCAGAAAGTTGCCGTGTTCTAAAATTTCCCCAAATGTGCCAATTGCATCTTCAAACTCTTCCCATATTTTTGAACTCTAGAGCTTCACCACTGTGTTTTACCAACACAATATGAGAGAAGTATATGCTATTGAAATGGAAATTTCTCAAAGGGCGTTCGGCCTTTTTATTTTTGTGGGTGTATGTATGTGTGATTTTTAAAATTATTTTTATTATTTTAAAATTGTATTTATTCATTTATTTATTTCATAGAATGGATTGGAGTATGAGATTCAGTAAGACTGCATTTCAAACCCTAACATGGCAGTTAGAGGAGATATTGACCCCAAAATCCTTTTTGCAGTTTTTTAATTATTTTTTTTTTTGTAGTCTATGTATTTTGATGGGGGTAGGAGGTAATAGAGGGCCTTACTTCTTGGAAGGAAAGTTGTGACCAACCTAGATAGCATATTCAAAAGCAGAGACATTACTTTGCCAACAAAGGTCCGTCTATTCAAGGCTATGGTTTTCCCAATGGTCATGTATGGATGTGAGAGTTGGACTGTGAAGAAAGCTGAGACCCGAAGAATTGAAGCTTTGGAACTGTGGTGTTGGAGAAGACTCTTGAGAGTCCCTTGGACTGCAAGGAGATCCAACCAGTCCAACCTAAAGGGAATTAGTCCTGGGTGTTCTTTGGAAGGAATGATGCTAAAGCTGAAACTCCAGTACTTTGGCCACCTCATACGAAAAGTTGACTCATTGGAAAAGACCCTGATGCTGGGAGGGATTGGGGGCAGGAGGAAAAGGGGACAACAGAGGATGAGATGGCTGGATGGCATCACGGACTCAATGGACATGAATTTGAGTGAACTCCGGGAGTTGGTGATGGACAGGCAGGCCTGGTGTGCTGCGATTCATGGGGTCACAAAGAGTCGGACACGATTGAGCGACTGAACTGAACTTCCTGTTTTCTACTAGTTATTTCTGTTGTCACAATAATACTACATAACAAACCACGTCACAGATAGATTAAAACAGTAAGCATTTTAAGAATTACAACTCTAGGAGCTAGCTGCTGATTCAGACTGTGCTCAGCTGTGCAGTTCTTTGGTCTCAGACGGGACCACTCAGCTCTCTGGAGTCTGATGACTGTGCTGGGACTGAGATGGCAGCAGAGCCTGCTCCTCACTCTCGAGCAGCCTAAGTCCTAGTGAGTTTCCAAGGCACAAGGAGACCATGAGGACAGAGGAAGGGAAATGCACGTGATGTCTGTGCCTGGCTGGGAGCTGGTGCATCTTCATTCCCGTTCTGTAGACCGAAGCACATCCCAGCGTCAGAGGTTGAGGACCAGGACCCTACCTATTTAGAGACGAGAACTTCAAAATCATATGGCAAAGAATGTGATGGGAACAGCCAGGGATGAAGACTTGGACTGTTAACACAACTAATCTACATGCATTTATTACCTAACAGATTTTGAACAGAAAATTTTAATTTTCTCAAGCTTATTAAATGTCAAGCTGTGTATAGACACAAATAGTATAGAATTAGAAAACAGGAAGTTATTAAAGATGTATCTGTAGAATTGACCTTACTGGTCTGCCCACAGAAAGCAAGAATTGCGCCTTTTTCTTCAGTCAATAGAATAAATTATGTGCTATTTATAAAAACTCTATCTGTCCATTTTGGAAACGCCAAAGCATTCCATGGTACCATTTCTAAGAATATTGCAACTTTAGACTGTACGATACTTGGAGACCAAGTTCTGGTGTCTAACCATATCTTCCTCTGCCAACCTCCAGTTTGCCTAAACAGCTACATTGTTTTCTTTAAAACCAGGTCCTGGTAGTGCTAGTAAAGGAATAATGAGCCAGTTAACAGGAATCTGGGCTGGTTTTCCCTTCACCATCAGCAGTGCAGGTTTTCCTGTGAAAGACCTTCAATGTAAAACTTGACAGGATTCGAGTTAACTGAATCTAGAGTCTTTCCTACCAAACCCACTGTTGCAGCTATAGAAATAGATTTCAAACATGGATTGTTTGGAATCAATTGGAAACAAATAAGCCATTATCAGGAAATTATCTTACTTTTAATGTTTTTAGGTACGGGTAAAATTATCCTCAGAGTAATTTACAAATAGGTTTTTGTTAAATATACTAGAGAACAATGAAAGTTAAATTAGTTAGCATCACAAGCAGGTAACCACATTTACCCAGACCTGAGGGGTTTCTGAGACATGGACTTTCAGGGCTCAAACTTGCAAGGCGTCAGGAAGACTGTGCGGAGTCTGCCGCCCTGCTCGTAACTGTGCCTTTTGTAAGGAGAGTTGATAATCTGGCGATGTCATGTATGGTTCTAGCAAATTGGGTTAAATTGAATATTATTTATATGGGCTTCCCTGGTAGCTCTGCTGGTAAGGAATCTGCTTGCAATGCAAGAGACCCCAGTTCAATTCCTGGGTCAGGCAGATCCCCTGGAGAAGAGATAGGCTACCCACTCCAGTAGTCTTGAGCTTCCCTGGTGGCTCAGCTGGTAAAGAATCCGCCTGCAATGCGGGAGACCTGGGTTTGATCCCTGGGTGGGGAAGATCCCCTGGAGGAGGGAAAGGCTACCCACTTCAGTATTCTGGCCTGGAGAATTCCATGCACTGAATTCCAATGGGGTTGCAAAGAGTCGGACATGACTGAGCGACCTTCACACAAAAGGTATTTATATATGTTTTTCATGTATAGTAGTTTTATTTCATGTTATATGGCAAATTCTAAATTATTCAAGTTTCATTTGCTGCTCAAAGCCTCTAGTGAAAGAAAAAAAAAAAAAGGTGAGATAGAGCTGCTTTCCTTATGTGAAATTGGCTAAAAGAATATAAATACTTTTGTGTGGTGTAAGTATCAGGAATAAGATGTCCTTATTTTAAATAATTATGCAAAAGCCTTAACCCATTTCTTCTTTTTTCTCTGTCAAATAAAGGAGTTGTCTGATGATTTCTAAGATCCTACCAGCTATGATGATAAACTATGATGTTCTAAAACTCTATGCTTATCATAAAACATATTAGGAGACATTAGGAAAGAAAGTACTTCAGAGTGCAGACTGACTTTTAAAGAGTTAAATAGCACTGCAAAGTGCTGCCGTTTTAACAGAACATTTTAAACCGACCAAGTATACTAACCACTGTTATTGTCTACTTTCTTTCTAGTCTAGAGAAAAATCTTTTTTTCTTTTTAATCTGCCAGAAGGGACCTTAAGGATTTGAGCCTTAACATTGTTCTTAAGACTTGTATTTATTTTTTAATTAGAGTTAAAATAAAAATAAATGTTCACTTTCTAGAGCTAGGCAAGTTTGGGGAAGGGGGAAAAAAAAAGAAATTTCCTCATCTGAAAAGATTTAATAGTAATCTATGCTGTAAAAGAGCATTTTGAAAAATATAAAACAAAGAGCTTTCAAAGTGGTCAGAGACTAATGTAAAGTGATATATTTCAGGCCGGAGAGATGGTGCAGCTCACTCCGGTCACTGCTGCCTATTTATTGTGCTTGTCTGGTTGGCCTGGCAACCAGCTCATGCCATTCCACTCGTTTTACAACGTTCCTGTAAATGGTAGGTAGGCCTGGATTTATTAGACACTGTCAGCACCCAGAATGGAACCCACTGCTTAACGTAGTCTCTTTGGCTGGATTCCTCTGGCTTCTAAAAAAAAAAAAATTGTGTGTGTGTGTGTGGTGTGCTAAAGAAAAAAATCCTGTACTGCCTCCAGAAGAAATGTAGCCCAGGCATAATTGAAGTTGGGTGGCATGGGCTTCGTCAAAGGCCCGTCTGAGCTCAGCGCCCCTTGTGTTAGTAGGTGGGGACGTCTGACTCACGATATTTGTGACTGGGATTTAGAAGGACAGAGGACCAGGAGTCATGTTTATGGCTGAATTTATCATCCCCAGTGAGACCAGATGGCCAATCACCGTTGTCCAGAAAGGCCTGTGAGCCGTCAGAGGATGAATCATAAGCTTATTAGAAGTTGGACGGGTTTCTTTCCTTCTTAGTAACATGCTGGTTTCATCCGTCTGCTCGGTGACAAGGCAGTTTTGCCAGAGGCCCGGGAGGAGAGGATCTTGGGGAGGCCACCTTTTTGGATCACCTTGATAGAACTTATGTATTCTATGGAGATGGCCAGAGCATGAGGTGAAACCTACTCAGAGGCAAAGCGGTTTAGAAATACGTAAAGGGGGAACGTGACGCTGTGGCCAGAACCAGTGGGGCAGACCCAGCCCAGCAGTAATGGAAATTGCAGGCAGGCACCCTGCTTCCTTCTCGGTCAGCCACACGGCGGATCTGTGTGCTGGTCACGGAGGGAATTCCAGGAGCGGGGGGTTGGCTCTTAGCTGGAGGGGACTTTTATTGACAGCTCTGTTCAATATCAGTGAACAGATCATTAAATCCTATATTCTTTGGGTCAGCCAGTTCATCCTGTCCTGACCTCCATCAACGTGCATTTTTAACAAAGTGATTGGCTATCTAGGCTGAACGCAAAGGGTAGCAGACACCGGGACACCCTCTCACGAGGTTTTGCTTGAAGTCACATTCTTCCAACTTCCTTCCGAGTTGTGCATCTAATCATTATTGTACAATTTTAAAAAATGGAAAGATCTTAACAAGAAAAAAATGTAGCACTCAGGCATTTGAGAACCAAAGCTATTCTCGGTTTGTGTTTTGTGTTCTAGAAATTGTGTCTGTTTACTAGTCGAGTAGTTATTACACTTACAGTTAGATGTACTTGGGGCTTACAATTCACCTTTCAGAGGAACGTTTTTAAACAGAGCTGGTCCACTGATTACATTGCATTTTATTCCATCCCCACAGGCAGCTTGAGTATTTTATGAGCTAACTAAGGAAGGGACAGTTTTCTTAGAAAAGGACATTTTTCTCTCTATTCTCCAGCCTCCAAACCTAAGGAACATGTGGCTATTCAACTTTCTGAAGAAAAACTGGAAAATTTTTTAAAGCTCTAAATACTATGTGAAACTTTTGACTCAAGACAAATAGATCTCAGAGAATTATCTTAAAAGAAAAAATATATATACATGTATATATAATGTGTGTGTCATGCGTGTGCTATATATGCACACATATATTTATAACGTGTACATACATATAGGTACACACATATGTAATATGTGTGCATATATTGTATGCATATCTGTGTGTTTGTATATGTGGGTATATGCATTAGGCGTATGTATATAGGGCATATATGTTTACACGTGTGTTTGTATATGCATACATACACACACACATATACACACACACACATACACATATGTATTTTGGGGCTTCCCTGGGGGTTCAGTGGTAACAGAGATTGCAGGTAATCTGCCTATAATGCAAGAGACCTGGGTTTGATCCCTGGGGCAGGAAGACCCCTGGAGAAGGAAATGGCAACCCACTCCAGTGTTCCTGCCTGGAGAACCCCGCAGACAGAGGAGCCTGGCGGGCTACAGTCCATGGGGTCGCAAGGAGGCGGACATGACTGAGCAGCTAAATAACAACAACAGAAGGTGTGCGTACATATGTATGCATGCTTCCTTTTTTTTTTTTTTTTGTGTAGCAATACTAAGTTTAAACAAGACAAAGATGACAGCTTTGGGATTTCTCTCGATGCAATAGAATCACACAGGCGTCTCCGGGGGCCATCTGTGTTAGGTAGCCCCTGTGGCAGGAGAACGCGGGCAGAGACCTGGTGATGGGCGAGCAGGCAGGCCCCCGCTGGGGCCGCTGCACTAGCTGGTCTGTGGACGCCTCAGGCTACCATGACCCGTTTGAAGGAGCAACAGTCTGGTTCATCTGCTTTCTGAATTAGGGCCTCCTGAACACCTCTGTAATACAGGAGTCCTTACTGTGAAGAAGACCTTAGGTCTCTAGTGGAGCTGATGGATCCAGCACGGCATTTGGAAAGCGATAACCGTTAGTAGTTAATCAAACAGCACTGTTCAAGCAAAGTTTCAGAACAATAGCTGACTTGGGGTTGTTTTTCTCTCTCTGAATATGCTCCATGTCACTTTAATTTTTCCTGTGCGGTGACCCATTGTTTGAACTCACCCTCTCTGGCCCCAGCGGGAGAGTTAGATCCTCAGCAGTGATGACTAGGGATCCTACCAGCGAGCTCGGATGGCCAGCCGGAAAGGACAGGAGGCTTTTGTGGGTGCGTCTGTTCCTTCTAGGAGTATCAGACATTTTAACTTTACTCCTCAGTGAAGTACACACATGTGTCTGCTTCCAGGTTTTCTGTGGGTCCAGTTTTTTCCTCTTCTTAGGTGGTACCACATTTTTTAAAATTGTATTTTAATTGGAGGCTAATTACTTTACAATATTGTAGTGGGTTTTGCCATACACTGACATGAATCAGCCATGGGTGTATATGTGTTCCTCATCCTGAGCCCCCCTCCCACCTCCCTCCCCACCTGATCCCTCGGGGTCATCCCACTGCACCGGCCCTGAGTGCCCTGTCTCACGCATGGATCCTGGACTGGCGATCTGTTTCACATATGGTAATACACATGTTTCAATGCTATTCTCTCAAATCATCCCACCCTCACCTTCTCCCACAGAGTCCAAAAAGCCTGTTCTTTACATCTGTGTCTCTTTTGCTGTCTCTCATATAGGGTCATCTTTACCATCTTTCTAAATTCCATATATATGCGTTAATATACTATATTGGTGTTTTTTTTCTGACTTACTTCACTCTGTATAATAGGCTCCAGTTTCATCCACCTCATTAGAATTGATTCAAATGTGTTCTTTTTAATAGCTGAGTAATACTCCATTGTGTATATGTACCACATCTTTCTTATCCATTCATCTGCTGATGGACATCTAGGTTACTTCCATGTCCTGGCTATTATAAACAGTGCTGCGATGAACATTTGGGGTACACGTGTCCCTTTCAATTCTGGTTTCCTCAGTGTGTATGCCCAGTAGTGGGATTTCTGGGTCATAAGGCAGTTCTATTTCCAGTTTGTTAAGGACTGTCCACACTGTTCTCCATAGTGGCTGTACTAGTTTGCATTCCCACCAACAGTGTAAGAGGGTTCCCTTTTCTCCACACCCTCTCCAGCATTTATTGTTTGTAGACTTTTTGACAGCAGCCATTCTAACTGGTGTGAGATGGTACTTTATTGTGGTTTTGATTTGCATTTCTCTGGTAATAGTGATGTTGAGCACCTTTTCATGTGTTTGTTGGCCATCTGTATGTCTTCTTTGGAGAAATGTCACTTTAGCTCTTTGGCTCATTTTCTAATTGGATCATTTATGTTTCTGGTATTGAGCTGTATGAGCTGCTTGTATAATTTTGAGATTAATTCTTTGTCAGTTTCTTCATTTGCTATTATTTTCTCCCATTCTGAAGGCTGTCTTTCCACCTTGCTTATGGTTTCCTTCATTGTGCAAAAGCTTTTAAGTTTCATTAGGTCCCATTTGGTTATTTTGCTTTTATTTCCATTACTCTGGGAGATGGGTACACCACATGTTTTTAATTTTGTAGCTTTGCTCTTTATCACTCTTGCCCCATTTCCATTCTTTTGTTATCTGTACTCAAATTATTACCATTTCTCAATGAACTCCAGAACCATTTTACCAATTAAAACAATACCATATTGGATTTCAATCATACCTAGCAAATATTTATAAATTTACTTTTGGAAAATACATTGGGGAGTGTTCTCATTTAAGAGTATGTCCTCATTTGACTCCTTGCTTAACTTCCCATAAATATTTGTAGTTTTTAGACTATAGATATCGCATTTTAGAACTGATCATTCCTGCCATATATAAGATAATTACTTGGTATCTGTGTGTGTTGGGGTGGAATGCTGCCTATACAATTCCCTTTTGATTTGTAATAATTATTCACTGCATTGGCGTGTGTTTTTCTAGATATTGAATATTTTGGTTACAAATAGTGATAGGTAGTCTCCCTTTTTCAGTTGGTTGTCTTACTGCATTGACTGGAAATTCTGGAATAATTGGTGTAATGATGGAATGATACTCCTCTTTTCTGACTATGGGAATTCTTCCATTTACAGTTAAGAATTTTATCATCTCTAGATTTTTTAAAATATATCATTAATTAAATTTTTTTGTCTGCATCAGGTCTCAGTTGTGGCAGGATGCTCAGTAGTTTTGGCACTCAGGCTTAGCTGCCCTGTGGGATCTTAGTTCCCCAAACAGGAATCAGACCCAAGTCCCCTGAATTGCCTGCCAGGCAGATTCTTAAGCACTGGACCCCCAGGGAAGTTACAATCATCCACTGATTTTTATCACATTTATTATACATTAAGTGGGTTTTACAATTTCTGATTATTTTAGACATATAAGCAGAGATTTTCTCTTTTGACATATTTATGTAATTGTTATATACATAGAACTGCTGCTGCTGCTAAGTCACTTCAGTCGTGTCCGACTCTGTGCGACCCCATAGACGGCAGCCCACCAGGCTCCCCCGTCCCTGGGATTCTCCAGGCAAGAACACTGGCGTGGGTTGCCATTTCCTTCCCCAATGCATGAAAGTGAAAAGTGAAAGGGAAGTTGCTCAGTCATGTCCGACTCTTAGCGACCCCATGGACTGCAGCCCACCAGGCTCCTCCATCCATGGGATTTTCCAGGCAAGAGTACTGGAGTGGGGTGCCATTGCCTTCTCCGATACTGGAGTGGGTTGCCATTTAATCATGCTATTGCTGCTGCTAAGTCAGTTCAGTTGTGTGACTCTGTGCGACCCCAGAGACGGCAGCAGCCCACCAGGCTCCCCCATCCCTGGGATTCTCCAGGCAAGAACACTGGAGTGGGCTGCCATTGCCTTCTCCAATAGAACTCCTAACATTTATATATATATATATATATATATATATATATAAAAAATTTGGAATATACTTGGCTTGGTTATCGTCACTGGTAAATTACATGCAAATACAAGTTATTTCCACTAATTTGTCTCATGCAGTAGCTCATAGTAGGTGAGCAATCAAAGTGTCAGTTCTTAAGTGGATACAGTAGTGTCTCTTATAAAAAAGATTTATAATTCTTACAAAGAATGTCCACATGGGTTATATTTCAGCCACGTAGATTTCCATTTCCAAATTCAAATGCTTTCTGATTTTGGCCTCCCAGTTGTTTCTCTTAAATGTTTAGCCCTGGGACTTCCCCGGTGGTCCAGTGGCTAAGACTCCACGCTCCCAACGCAGGGGGCCAGGGTTCAATCCCTGGGCAAGGAACCAGATCCCACATGCCACAGCTAAGATGCGGTGCCGCTGAATAAATGTGTTTTTGTTTAACGGTTAGCCCCTGTCGCCAGTGGCCTGTGTCCACTCTCCGCTGTGCCTGGAACACTCTCCCTCACAGCTGTGCGCTTGTCCTTGTCACCGTCTGTGTGCGCTCACTCAGTTCCATCAGACTCTTGGCGGCCTCATGGACCGTGGCCCGCCAGGCCCTTCTGTCCATGGAATTTTCCAGACAAGAATACTGGAGTGGGTTGTTGTTTCCTCTTCCAGGGGAATCCTCCGGACCTAGGGATCGAACCCAAGGCTCTTGTGTCTCCTGAATTGGCAAGCGGAGTCTTCACCACTATTGCCTTTATTGCCGCCTGTCTGAAAGTGAAAGCAAAGTTTCTCAGTCGTGTCCTACTCTTTGCAACCCCATGGACTGCAGCCTACCAGGCTCCTCTGTCCATGGGATTTCCCAGGCAAGAGTACTGGAGTGGATTGCCATTTCCTTCTCCAGGGGATCATCCTGACCCAGGGGTCGAACCCGGGTCTCCCGCATTATAGACAGATGCTTTACCATCTGAGCCACCGTTTGCTTACTAGACTCTGTTTGCTCGCTCTCTGACTTTGTGTCCTTGACATATTCCCCATAACTGATGTATAATAGGTACTTGATAAATATTTATTTAACAAATAATTTTTTAAAACTATATATTATAAACATTGATCGGCAGATGTAAGTATAGTGAAAACAAAGACATGCCAATAGAAAACTAGTTTGAATCTTGGTTTCCATCATTTACTAACCATGTGCCTTTGGGGAAATTAGTTAAATATGATACACCTCATTTTGCTAATGAAAACAGTGTAAGTAACTATTGTGACCACACAGGACACCCATATATACATCGAGTAAGTTAAGTGAATGTCAAACATCCACTAGAATGTCTTGTTCTCAGTACACACAAAACAAATATTAATTACTTTTTACTCAATGTATAATCAAATTACATTTAATCGTTTAAGATGCATTCTTAAATGAAAATCGTAGCATAAAAATTAAATAAAAGTTGTCATAAATGAGAATGTAGTCCTGTAATGCACACATTATCATGCAGCAAGATCCCTTGAGGCAGGAGAGCAACAGAACAAAGTCTAAGACACCGCACATCACTCTTCAGACATTTGAAGCCAACTCACTGTTTCCTCAACCCTAAACAATCACATTACTGTGAAGCTGTTCTCCATGTGATACAGCCTTCTGATTATGCACCATTCTCACTATCATACGCTTATAAGTATGTTTTACTAATGTTATATTCTTCTGAAAACCAGGGAGAGGCTTCCCAGCTGGTCAGTGGTAAGAACCGGCCTGCCAGTGCCGGAGCTGAGCGTTCAATCCTAGGCTGAGAAGATCCCCTGGAGAAGGGAATGGCAACCCACTCCAGAATTCTTGCCTGTAGAATCCCATGTACAGAGGAGCCTGGCTGACTGCAGTCCATGGGGTCACAAAAGAGTCTGACACGGCTGAGCAACGGAACAACAACCAAAGCCAGGGACCGTGAACTTCATTTAAATTTTCCTGAAAGTGCCAAAATCTAAGATCAAACGAGCAAGTTATAACACCCTCCCCTTTCAAGACAGAGATAGAATTTCTTACAAGTTCTCATAATTACTACCCTACATTTTTTTTTGTCCAAACCACGTCAGCTAGAAAAGCCTGATTTCTATCTGCTCTTGGAGCTGATACTATGGCATTAAAATTGCCACTTTAACCACTTCAAGAAAGAGTCTCGTCTCGTCATATCTGCTGGTCCATTCCATGTTGGTGTCTGGTAGCTTCTTCCATAAATATGATGACTTTCTGCAACTCTGCATTAATGACCACCTACATAAGATCTTAATCTTAATTCTTGGTGACAAACAGAGTAAATATATGGGTAGTTTATTTAGGCTGTATTTTGAAATGAGTAAGTAGCCTGTGAAAACAAAGTTTAACAGTCTTGTAAAGGTATGCCGTCTACATAACTAACGTGGACTTTGTTTTCATGCTGCCTGTTAGAGACTGTAAACAGCAACAGTGAGGTCTATCTTTTATTCCACAGAGTTGTAAAATGTCCTGGCTGTGACAACATAGACTGAACACACTTTGTAAAGATGCTGCATTTATTTTATATTTAAATGAAAGCAATAAACTGTTTAAAAAAAAAACAGTGCAAACTGAAGATAAACACATTACACTGCAAAGGTACTTAAAATTAAACAAAATCCCGGGGAGTTGTCTCTTAATATAAACACTGTTATTACAGAGGAGAACGTTCCTGCGGCACAATATGCACGTTTCGAGTTGCTCTTTAATCAGTCTTACCCGGAGTTTCTGACAGCACAGTGGCAGGGCCATGTCAGCGGAGTCATGACTGCCCCGTTTAATTATCTCACAATTTGCTCACTGGTTTTTGGTAATTGGAACAATTTGCTTGCAGAAACCTGTGAGGAATCAGATGTTAATTGACTTTGTCTTGCTTAATCAGCCCCTCAAGAAACAGGCTTCATTTTCCTGACTGTTTCCTAAGCTGTGTGCTGGCATCCTGGGATACAGTGGAAAGAAAACATACAGACAGTTGCCTTGGTATCGACCAGCCAGATCTGCTTATGACTCCAGCTCTGAGTGGAGAGATTCCAGGAATTAGCAGAGGGGCCTAGAGAAAATATTCAGAAATATGAAGTGACATTGAGAAGTGTTGCTATGATTTATATACAGCACAGTAAAAAAAAAAAAAGCAATGCGCATTTAAACTCAAGGCTCAAAACTCTTTCTGAGTCCATCACTCTGATCTGAAACAATTCAGTTGTAATATACAGCTCAGTTTGTTTGAGTGACTTGTTTGTTTCACTGTTTTGGATCATTCCAGGTATCAAAATTTAGCATCCCCGATTCACCTTCTCACTTGGCAATAACTTCCCAGTTTGTTTTATCTGCCTGCCCTGTCCCTCTCAAAGCCTCATAATAAAGATGATTAAAAAGCATCTGAATTATCTAGACTGTAGATCGCTTAAAAAATATTCCATTTTTCCACATCCCTGATTCCACACACCCAAGAGGCTTGGTGAACAGTGGGGAGGAGTGAAGCACTGGACCAAACATAAAGGAGTTAAAAGAATACGATTTTTTCCTCTCAGTAGATAATTTTCCATCGGTCGCTGCCCTGCATGTGCTTTATCTCATTTAATATGTCTTTTTTTTTTTTAAATGAGGGACAGTTACCGTTTAATTTTTCCCATGTAAGTTTCAGTTCAGTGAACGGATGCAAGTTTCTAGGCAGCTGCTTTGGTCTCTGTCTCAATTCTTTGCATAAGTGATGTGCAATGTGGTGAGTCTATGGATTTCAGATTGTTAAACAGCCCTTGCATTCCTGAATCAAATCAGTTTGCTCATAGTGAAATCCATTGTATACAGCACAGAATTCAGTTTAGCTTGATGGTATAGTCTTTGGAATTTTTGCAACCATGTTCATGAATAAATGAGCTTTTCCTTTTCTTCCCCCTTCTGCTCTTTTTATGTGGGTTTCATAACAAATTATACTGGCTTCAAGGGATGAGTTGAGACATGGACTCTGCCATTCTCTGGAAATTTTGAATGAGCTTGGAATAATCTTGCACTTAAAATTTTGGAAAAATTGTATTGTAAAACCTCGATGCCCTGATAGTTTCTTTGTGGGAATATTTTAAATGTATGCATTTCTCTTTTCTAAAGCATACTAATAGGGATTTTCAGGATATTATTTTTGAGTACTTAAATCTGTAAAATTATCTATTCTAATTCTCAAATCAATTGATCAAAATTTCTTTAATTGACCTTTTAAAAAGTCTCTGTTGTACCTATATTAATGTGCCATTTCTATTCCTAGTCATTATTTTTGATCTTGAGAGAAGTTTATTTGCCAGTTTTTCCAAAGAATCAATTTTTGGCTTTGCTGATTTCCTTATTTAATTTTTATTTTTATTATGCTAATTTAAAGCTCTTAACTTTATTATTTCCTTTGTGTTATATTTCAAGGATTACATTATTATTATTTTTCTAACTTGTAATGATGGATGCTTAGTTCATAATTATCCCCTTTCTTTTTTCTAAAAGTGTAAATCTCCCATGAAGCTGCATTATCTTATACATCTCATAATTATTGATACATAGAATTTTTTATTCAATAATTATGTTTCAAATTTCCATTACATTTTCTTCAGTTCAGACACACAGTCATGCCCAACTCTTTGTGACCCCATGGATGGCAGCACGCCAGGCTTCCCTATCCATCACCAACTCCTGGAGCTTGCTCAAACTCATGTCCTTCGAGTCAGTGATGCCATCCAACCATCTCATCCTCTGTCATCCCCTTCTCCTCCCACTTTCAATCTTTCCCAGCATCAGGGTCTTTTCAAATGAGTCAGTTCTTCACATCAGGTGGCCAAAGTATTGGAGTTTCAGCTTCAGCATCAGTCCTTCCAATCAATATTCAGGACTGATTTGCTTTAGGATGGACTGGTTGGATCTCCTGGCAGTCCAAGGGACTCTCAAGAGTCTTCTCCAACACCACAGTTTGAAAGCATCAGTTCTTCAGCGGTCAGCCTTTATAGTCCAACTCTTGCATCCATGCGTGACTACTAGAAAAACCATAGCTTTGACTAGATGGACATTTGTTGGCAAAGTAATGTCTCTGCTTTTTCATATGCTGTCTAGGTTGGTCATAGCTTTACTTCCAAGGAGCAAGCATCTTTTCATTTCATGGCTGCAGTCTCCATCTGCAGTGATTTTGGAGCATCAACCCCCCCCCAAAAAAAATAAATAAAATACACTTGCTTAGAAGTTCATTTTTAAATACTAAATATGTAAATTTACATTTTCTTGACTTTTTACATAATTTTGTATTTACCAAAAATATGGCCAGTATGGTACTTATTATATTTTGTGAAATTGACTGAGCCTTGAGTGATGGCCTGCTAGCATATACTTACACTTCCTAAAGTTTAGATGTACACTCAGGAAAAAGTTGCATTCTCCAATGGTTCGAGATATAATTCATGTATGTCCATTAAATCAAGTTTGTTAGTTGTGTTGGTAAATAATCCATAGATCTAATTTTTTTTCTATTTGTGACTTACCCATGAGATGTGTGTGTTGAACCTCCCATCGTGATGACGAATTTTGCTCATTCCCTTTTGCAGTTCTATCTATGTTTTATTTATACATTCTAGGGCTAAGTTAGTAGATGAGTACAAGTTTAATTTATTTTTCTCTTATTGATGAATTGAACTATTTATTATTCATTATATAGTAACTATTTTTGGTAATGTTTTTGCTTTCATTTATCTTTTGCATGATATTTACATTGAGATATCAGCTACCTTTTGGTTAGTATATCTTGAATATATTTTTTTTTACAATTCCTTT
This sequence comes from Bos mutus, assembly GCF_027580195.1. Taxonomy (NCBI): domain Eukaryota; kingdom Metazoa; phylum Chordata; class Mammalia; order Artiodactyla; family Bovidae; genus Bos; species Bos mutus. The sequence goes on along the minus strand of NC_091635.1, from coordinate 3,641,251 downwards.
ATATGTAAAAAAAAAAATTCAGTGTTTTATGCTGCAGAAGAGCATTTTAGGAGCTGCACAAGGATTAGGATTGGTATACTCTAAATATATATGTATAAACTGGGGTTGTTTTAAAGTACAATTAGATAAGGCTTTTTTAATGGCAAGTTTATTCCATTTACACTGTCAAGTCATTGGGCTCGTTTATGGTTGTATAGCTTTATAATTTCTATCTATCCTTTTTGAAAATCTCCTTTCTTGTATTCTTTAGGATTGATTAAAGTTTTTTGAGTTGCTGAGGTTTATTTTTCTCCTTGTTTTTCCAGATTAAAAAAAAAAATTCCACCATGTTTTTGTTTTTGTTTTTAATTGCAGGAAACTTGCCTTCCCATGTCGTGCTGTCCAACAGTGTGAATCAGCCGTAATTATACATCTGTCCCTCTGTCCTGAGGCTCCCTCAGCTCCCCCCATCCCACCCCTCTAAGTCATCACAGTGCCTAGAGGCCCTGGGTTTGGAAAAAACCTGTTTCTCCCTTCATCGAGGTTATTCTGGAAATTATATCATGAATATTTAAATAGGTCTAAAGTACAACATTAAACAATTTTAAACCAGATTTAGAATTAAGCTTTATATTTGCAACTCTTTCAGAGATCACTCCTGAAATTTTATCATATGTGTTTGATTATTCAAGTACAAAGTTTGATTAATGCTGCCTTGAACCTGTTTTAACCACCTTCCTTCAATTTAGATGCTATCAATTTCCTGCATGGAAGTAGTGTCCTTTAAAAATCACTTATTTTGTTTTGTTTATTTGTTTTATTGAAGTACAGTTGGTTTCCCATATTATATTTCAGGCTTATGACATAGTGACTGAATATCTTCGTAGATTACACTCCGTTAAAGTTATTACAAAACAAGGCCACGTTTCCCTGGCTGTGCAATGCGTCCCTGTGGCTTATTTGTTTTATACCTGGTGGTTTGTCTGTTAATCCCGTGCCCCTTTCCCCTCTTCACTCTTCCTGCTGATTTGTTCTCTGAATCTCTGAGCCTGTTTCTGTTCTGTAATATCCATTCATTTGTTTTACTCTTTTAGATTTTACATAGAAGAATCACTTTTTTTGTTAATACAGTGTTACACATTATTGCTTGTTTCAACTTAATATATATTCACCACTTTTCCCCTTACTGTTTGCTTTTACATATTGGATTTCCTCCTAGACATATTTTCTTCTCCTTGAAGTTTATTTTCAAATTTGGTGTATTAGTGGAACCTTGGTTTTTAATAAAAATTTTTGTTTCATCCTTACTTTTTGAAAATCAATTGGCTTAGTACATTATTCTAATTTGACAATTGGCTTAGTACATTATTCTAATTTGACAGTTTTCAAAGCACTATTATCTGAACATTTCACTGATTTCTGACTTTTGTTGTGACTTTTGAGAATCTGTTTTTAGTCTGATTCTTATTTCTCTGTCAGTGAGAATTCCTTTTCCTATTGTGCTACAAATTTTTAAATTAAAAATTCGACTGATTTACAGATGTTTACCCTGTTAAGGATGTATTCTACTGTCCTTCTCTACTTGTAGGAAATATGCCATTATAGAAACTGAAAAAATAGCCCCAAAAGTTAAACCAGGGTAAAAAAGAATTTTTATTTAATTAGATATTTAATACATATTTAGTATAGTATATATGTGTTATACACATACAAACACACATTTATATATACAAGTATATACCTTACATATTTTTATTATGTCATATTTACTTAAGCAAATAAATAGTAGAAAGCATAAATTACTCTTAAATATCTGGTGCTGTGTGGATGTACTTATTTGGGGGTTTCTGTAGTTTAATATTACACCCAGAAGAATTTTTAAAAAATCATCACCCCCATGTAATGCTTTATGAACAGGCCATTAAAACACATCTGATCCACAGCCAAGTTTTGCACTACAGGGTTGGGAGATTCTGAATAAGTACTTGTGAGCTGGGTCCTTAACTGAATCAGACCTTACCACGTTGCACTGTTGCCTGTGACATTCCTCTGCTGTGCACACAGCACGGTAACCAACTGCGGAAGTGACAAGGCCAGAAGGACATGAGACTTTGGAGGGGGTTCAGAGAAGCAGAACGATGCTGCAAGTCTCAGAAAATCAGAGCTTTGAAAGAAGAAAAGAACTGGGTTTTGGCAGTCTGAAGAATAAGTAACTGAAGAGTTATTTAATAATAGTTTTCAACCCGATGAGGAACTCTTAACACGTGATGGTGACCCAGGGTCTTGTCTGATGAAGCACAGCTGGGATATAAGGTAACCTTTGCATTCAATATGGGAATAGAGATTAACCACAGTTCATTGTCTAAAGGTTTCAGTTCTATCGAGAAGCTCAGAGCCCATCTTTCTCTCTCTCTAGCTTTATATGAGCCCCCATCCCCAATTCCCAACTCAAATCAACCAGATTTTCACAATACTTTGCATATCACTCTCACAGCACCTTCACGTAAGGCATCACATAATTAACTTCCTAACACTGGTGTCTGGCAACAAGGTGGTGCTTCATAATAGACTTTGGCTAAGTCCACATCCAAGGAGTGGTGGCTGTGTGGGTGCAGGAGGGCTGAGAGGAGCTACTCCACGTTCAAGGTCAGGAGGGGCGGCGGTGAGGAGATACCCCTCGTCCAAGGTGAGGAGCAGCGGCTGCACTTTGCTGGAGCAGCCGTGAAGAGACACCCTATGTCCAAGGCAAGAGAAACCCAAGTAAGATGCTAGGTATTGTGAGAGGGCATCAGAGGGCAGACACACTGAAACAATAATCACAGAAAACTAGTCAGTCTAATCACACGGACCACAGCCTTGTCTAACTCAGTGAAACTAAGCCATGCCCTGTGGGGCCACCCAAGATGGGTGAGTCATGGTGGAGAGGTCTGACAGAATGTGGTCCACTGGAGAAGGGAATGGCAAACCACTTCAGTATTCTTGCCTTGAGAACCCCATGAACAGTATGAAAAGGCAAAATGATAGGATACTGAAAGAGGAACTCCCCAAGTCGGCAGGTGCCCAATATGTTACTGGAGATCAGTGGAGAAATAACTCCAGAAAGAATGAAGGGATGGAGCCAAAGCAAAAACAATACCCAGTTGTGGGTGTGACAAGGCTTTACAAGGCTGTAAAGAGCAGTATTGCATAGGAACCTGAAATGTCAGGTCCATGAATCAAGGCAAATTGGAAGTGGTCAAACAGGAGATGGCAAGAGTGAACATCGACATTCTAGGAATCGACAAACTAAGATGGACTGGAATGGGTGAATTTAACTCAGATGACCATTATATCTACTACTGTAGGCAGGAATCACTTAGAAGAAATGGAGTAGCCATCATGGTCAACAAAAGAGTCCAAAATGCAGTACTTGGATGCAATCTCAAAAACGACAGAATAATCTCTGTTCGTTTCCAAGGCAAACCATTCAATATCACAGTAATCCAAGTCTATGCCCCAACCAGTAACGCTGAAGAAGCTGACGTTAAACAGTTCTATGAAGACCTACAAGACCTTTTAGAACTACACCCAAAAAATATGTCCTTTTCATTATAGGGGACTGGAATGCAAAAGTAGGAAGTCAAGAAACACCTGGAGTAACAGTCAAATTTGGCCTTGGAGTACGGAATGAAGCAGGGCAAAGGCTAATAGAGTTTTGCCAAGAGAACACACTGGTCATAGCATACACCCTCTTCCAACAACACAAGAGAAGACTCTACACATGGACATCACCAGATGGTCAACACTGAAATCAGATTGATTATATTCTTTGCAGCCAAAGATGGAGAAGCTTTATAGTGTCAGCAAAAACAAGAGCAGGAGCTGACTGTGGCTCAGATCATGAACTCCTTATTGCCAAATTCAGATTAAATTGAAGAAAGTAGGGAAAACCACTAGACCATTCAGGTATGACCTAAATCAAATCCTTTATGATTATATGGTGGAAGTGAGAAATAGATTTAAGGGACTACATCTGATAGATAGAGTGCCTGATGAACTATGGATGGAGGTTTGTGACATTGTACAGGAGACAGGGATCAAGACCATCCCCATGGAAAAGAAATGCAAAAAAGCAAAATGGCTGTCTAGGGAGGCCTTACAAATAGCTGTGAAAAGAAGAGAAGTGAAAAGCAAAGGAGAAAAGGAAAGATACACCCATCTGAATGCAGAGTTCCAAAGAATAGCAAGGAGAGATAAGAAAGCCTTCCTCAGTGATCAATGCAAAGAAATAGAGGAAAACAACAGAATGGGAAAGAGTAGAGATCTCTTCAAGAAAATCAGAGATACCAAGGGAAGATTTCATGCAAAGATGGGCTCGATAAAGGACAGAAATGGTATGGACCTAAGAGAAGCAGAAGATATCAAGAAGAGGTGGCAAGAATACACAGAAGAACTGTACAAAAAAGATCTTCACGACCCAGATAATCATGTTGGTGTGATCACTCACCTAGAGCCAGACATCCTGGAATGTGAAGTCAAGTGGGCCTTAGAAAACATCACTACGAACAAAGCTAGTGGAAGTGATGGAATTCCAGTTGAGCTCTTTCAAATCCTTGAAGATGATGCTGTGAAAGTGCTGCACTCAATATGCCAGCAAATTTGGAAAACTCATCAGTGGCCACAGGACTGGAAAAGGTCAGTTTTCATTCCAATCCCAAAGAAAGGCAATGCCAAAGAATGCTCAAACTACCACACAATTGCACTCATCTCACACGCTAGTAAAATAATGCTCAAAATTCTCCAAGCCAGGCTTCAGCAATATGTGAACCGTGAACTCCCAGATGTTCAAGCTGGTTTTAGAAAAGGCAGAGGAATCAGAGATCAAATTGCCAACATCTGCTGGATCATGGGAAAAGCAAGAGAGCTCCAGAAAAACATCTACTTCTGCTTTATTGACTATGCCAAAGCCTTTGACTGTGTGGATCACAATAAACTATGGAAAATTCTGCAAGAGATGGGAATACCAGACCACCTGACCTGCCTCTTGAGAAACCTATATACAGGTCAGGAAACAACAGTTAGAACTGGACATGGAACAACAGACTGGTTCAAATAGGAAAAGGAGTACGTCAAGGCTGTATATTGTCACCCTGCTTATTTAACTTCTATGCAGAGTACATCATGAGAAACACTGGGCTGGAAGAAGCACGAGCTGGAACCAAGCTTGCCGGGAGAAATATCAATAACCTCAGATATGCAGATGACACCATCCTTATGGCAGAAAGTGAAGAGGAACTAAAAACCTCTTGATGAAAGTGAAAGAGGAGAGGGAAAAAGTTGGCTTAAAGCTCAACATTCAGAAAACTAATATCATGGCATCTGGTCCATCACTTCATGGGAAATAGATGGGGAAACAGTGGAAATAGTGTCAGACTTTATTTTTTGGGGCTCCAAAATCACTGCAGATGGTGATTGCAGCCATGAAATCAAAAGACGCTTACTCCTTGGAAGGGAAGTTATGACCAACCTAGACAGCATGTTAAAAAGCAGAGACATTACTTTGCCAACAAAGGTCCGTCTAGTCAAGGCTATGGTTTTTCCAGTAGTCATGTATGGTTGAGAGTTGGACTGTGAAGAAAGCTGAGCACCGAAGAATTGATGCTTTTGATCTGTGGTGTTGGAGAAGACTCTTGAGAGTCCCTTGGACTGCAAGGAGATCCAACCAGTCCATTCTAAAGGAGATCAGTCCTGGGTATTCTTTGGAAGGACTGATGCTGAAGCTGAAACTCCAATACTTTGGCCACCTAATGGGAAGAGCTGACTCATTGGAAAAGACTCTGATGCTGGGAGGGATTGGGGACAGGAGGAGAAGGGGACAACAGAGGATGAGATGGCTGGATGGCATCACCGACTCCATGGACCTGAGTTTGAGTGAACTCCAGGAGTTGGTGATGGACAGGGAGGCCTGGCGTGCTGCAATTCATGGGGTTGCAAAAAGTCAGACATGACTGAGTGACTGAACTGAACTGAACTTGAGTTGAGTGGATTGGGAATCTATGACTGTTACTAGTACTGGGTCTCACATATCAAGGGATACTGATCTAAAGTCTTCATAAAAGAGGTGGTATTGAATTGGATCTTGAGGAATACAAGACTAGACATAAAGGAGTTTGGGAAGAAATAAGTCAAACTGAGTGCTGAAGAACTGATGCTTTCTAACTGTGGTGCTGGAGAAGACTCTCGAGAGTCCCTTGGTCTGTAGGGCAATCAAACTAGTCAATCCTAAAGGAAATCAACCCTGAATATTTACTGGAATAGGTGATGCTAAAGCTGAAGCTCCAATATCTTGGCCACCTGATACAAAGATCCGACTCACTGCAAAATACTCTGATACTGGAAAAGATAGAAGGCAAAAGGAGAAGAGGGTGACAGAGGATGAGATGGTTAGATGGCATCACCAACTCAGTGGACATGAATTTGAACAAACTCTAGGAGACAGTGAAGGACAGGGAAGCCTGGTGTACTGCCGTACATGGGGTCTCAAAGAGTCGGACATGACTTAGTGGCTGAGTAACAATTACAACGAGGAGTTAAATCAAATGTTTCCCAGAGTATGTTATTTAAAATATCCAATCTCAGAAACATTAGTAATTTTTACCTGCATGGAAAAAAAAATGTTTCCTTGTTCAATTAAATTTGAAAATGTGGAATACTAAATAAAATAAGCCAAGTTTTCCATTGAGGGATTCCTTCAAGTCATTGATCTGCTACGGAATATTGTAAATTTACTAAGGAGGACACCACAGGCGGTCCTTCTTGGATGGATTTAATCACCTGACCATTCGTCACCAAACAAATGAGCAGCTGTGCTACACAGATAAACACAAAATAGAGACATGGAGAAGGAGAGGAGGGCAGCAGAGGATGAAAGGGTTAGATAACATCACTGACTCAACAGACATGAATCTGAACAAGTTCCAAGAGATAGTGAAGGACAGGGAAGCCTGGTGTGCTGCAGTCCAGGAGGCTGCAAAGAGTCAGACACAACTAAACAATAAACAGCATGAGGCAGTGAAGGTGAATAACGTGCCCAAACTGATGATTAAAGCAGATGAATCTAGTGCCGGGCTAGTTGGGTGAGAAAAGGGCCCGATACCAAGAGTACCACAATTGAGCAGGTGTGCAACAATAGGAATTTGAATCGAAGCCTCGCGATGGGACACGCAAGGTAGACACGGAGAGGAAAGAGACAAAAGAACTGAATAAATCTGGTAAGTGACTGGGTTGGGGAGAAAGCCAACAGAATGAAAGCTAAATCCACAATTTCAAGCCTGGGTGGCTGTAAGAATGGTGGCGCCATTGACAGAAAAAGGGCAGGGAGCCAGGAAATACGCTGAGTTCTGCGTGTGACGTGAGAGCACGGCGTGAACGGCTATGTTTCCCAGACTCACACGACTGTGAAAGGTCTCACGGGGCTTCAAGTTCACGTCCCTGTAGGCTACCCAGCCTACAGCTTACCTATCTTGGATGATGAAGAAGTGTTTCATAGAATGCTGTAAGGAAGGGGATTATAAAATGTTTATCAGGGTAAGACTCTGCTGTGTCCTCCAGACTAACATCATTCTCTCCAGTTAGTCGAGAGCTTCTGTTTGCTGCTTGCAGTCACCCCCCTTATTCCAGGTACAGAATCCGTTGTTGCTTTTCCCATGCAAACTTTTGTCTGAAACCGAAGGCGTCCCTGGTGACTCAGTGGTAAAGAATCAACCTGCAATGCAGGAGCCACAGAAGACGTGGATTCGATCCCTGGGTCAGGAAGATCCCCTGGAGAAGGAAATGGCTACCCACTTGCCTGGAGAATCCCATGAACAGAGGAGCATGGAGGGCTACAGTCTATGGGGTTGCAGAGTCAGCCATGACTGACGTGACTTAGCACACACTTATGCAGGTCATTATAGACTAATTTTTGAATCTTTTCCCTCTCTATGAAATCATGGAATTTCTTAAATCTTTTATAAGTTGACGTTTATAGTTGTAGTGATTAAAAACGTAGTCATATGTAGGTCATATTTATTGGATAATATACTAAATACATTAATAAATGGAAATCTGTGGAAAAAGAACACTGCTCATGGGAGCATTCTTGGTTTGAGAAATTCATTCCATTTCTTTAGAGTTTTACAAACTATGATCCCAACTCTTTGTCAGTAGGGATCTAGACTCTGAAGGATTCTGGACCTAGAATAGTAGCAGGTACATTATTTATAAGATATAGTAACCACAGAGGTTGAATATACTTGATAATATAATCTTCTGGGCTCACATAAAATAATGCCTGCAAAAGTGATTATAGTCAATTCATTTAAAAAAATAGTCTATGTGTTATTAAGTAGTAACCACATGATATACAAATGATGTTAAGAATAAAGTATTTGCCTAAATCTCCTATGTATACTTCTAAGGTTATGCTGAGGTAATGAATGACCTTGAATAATATGTTTTCCAAACTGGACCATTCACAAATCTGAGCTGATACCAGTCACTGCCTCTGCATCATCAAAGGTGACACGTCAATCAAGCAGCAAAGACAGGACAAGATTTCCTAACTACTCGTGCATATTCAGACTTTCAAATAAATCAACTACATGAAATATACATAGAATTCTGACTAATCTGAAAAAATTAACATGCCCTTTTTATTGAAGGGGAAGGAGGCTGTCTTTCTAGTTTCCTTGATGATAGGGTATTTAAATGCAGATGCATCAATCAAAACAAAATCCGATGATGATGTGTTCTTCTAAACACTCTTTTCCACCCTGCCATCTCCTCTCCTTTCCCAGGTCTTCAGGTCTGCATTCTTCCAACATTTACAGGTTGGAGACCTTGCACGTTGTATCTTCTGGACTGTCTGTCCCTTCCCTCTTCCCCACTGCAACAAGAACACTCAGCTCAAAGTAGCGGCTCAGTTTTGTATAAAACCATGAAAGAGAGCCGAGCTAGATGCAGCTGGAGGACTGGCATCTATCTGATAGGTCTGCAAGGACTAGAGCCGTCGGAGTCCAAGCAAGCATCAAGCTTCAACTCTCCAGCATTTCTCCACACAGAGGGGCTTCCCTGCTTAACTAGGCTTTTAACCTGGTGTCTGATGTTTCCTCCACTCCTCCTTTGGCCTGAAGCTCAGACCTGAAATCCCTGAATTCATCATCTGAGGCTCCAGACTTCTGTCCAATGCCCCCACAACCTCTTTTCTTTCAAGGTAAATCTACATCCTCTAGCCCTTTTAAAAACTCACATGGATTTAAAGTTTTCACATTAAAATACCAATTAAAAATACCAATCTGTTCTAGAAGTTGCTGTGCTAAAACCTACCACATCCACTCAAATGGGCCATGTTCTTTATTTCAGTTAACCTGCGTTTCTATACATCCAAGATGGTGGAGTAGAAGGACACGCCATCAGGAAGCTTCCATAAGTTGCCTACCCTTCTCCATCAGAGGACAGACAGAATGAAAACCACAGTCACAGAAAACTAACCAATCTGACCACATGGGCCACAGCCTTGTGTAACTCAATGAAACTATGAGCCATGCCATGAAGGGCCACCCAAGACGGGCAGGTCACGGTGGAGAGGTCTGACAGAATGTGGTCCACTGGAGAAGGGAATGGCAAACCACTTCAGTATTCTTGCCTTGAGAACCCCATGAACAGTATGAAAAGACAAAATGATAGGATACTGAAAGAGAAATTCCCCAGGTCGGTAGGTGCCCAATATGCTACTGGAGATCAGTGGAGAAATAACTCCAAAAAGAATGAAGGGATGGAGCCAAAGCAAAACCAATACCTGTTGTGGATGTAACTGGTGACAGAAGCAAGGTCCGATGCTGTAAAGAGCAATATTGCGTAGGAACCTGGAATGTCAGGTCCATGAATCAAGGCAAATTGGAAGTGGTCAAACAAGAGATGGCAAGAGTGAATGTTAACATTCTAGGAATCAGCGAACTAAAATGGACTGGAATGGGTGAATTTAACTCAGATGACCATTATATCTACTACTGTGGAAAGGAATCCCTTAGAAGAAATGGAGTAGCCATCATGGTCAACAAAAGAGTCTGAAATGCAGTACTTGGATGCAATCTCAAAAATTACAGAATGATCTCTGTTCATCTCCAAGGCAAACCAGTCAATATCACAGTAATCCAACTCTTTGCCCCAACCAGTAATGCTGAAGAAGTTGAAGTTTAATGGTGCTATGAAGAGCTACATGACCTTCTAGAGCTAATACCCAAAAAAGATGTCCTTTTCATTATAGGGGACTGGAATGCAAAAGTAGGAAGTCAAAAGATACCTGGAGTAATAGGCAAATTTGGCCTTGGAGTACAAAATGAAACAGATCAAAGGCTAACAGAGTTTTGCCAAGAGAATGCACTGGTCATAGCAAATACCCTCTTCCAACAACACAAAAGAAGACTCTACACATAGACATCACCAGATGGTCAACACTGAAATCAGATTGATTATATTCTTTGCAGCCAAAGATGGAGAAGCTCTATACAGTCAGCAAAAACAAGACCGGGAGCTGACTGTGACTCAGATCATGAACTCCTTATTGCCAAATTCAGACTAAATTGAAGACAGTAGGGGAAACCACATTCAGGTATGACCTACATCATATCCCTTAAGATTATACAGTGCAAGTGACAAATAGATTAAAGGGATTAGATCTGATAGACAGAGTGCCTGTGAACTATGAACGGAGGTTCATGACATTGTACAAGAGGCAGGGATCAAGACCATCCCCAAGAAAAAGAAATGCAAAAAAAGCAAAATGGCTGTCTGAGGAGGTCTTACAAATAGCTGAGAAAAGAAGAGACACAAAAGGCAATAGAGATAAGGCAGATATAAGCATCTGAATGCAGAGTTCCAAAGAATAGCAAGAGAGATAAGAAAGCCTTCCTCACTGATCAGTGCAAAGAAATAGAGGAAAACAACAGAATGGGAAAGACTAGAGATCTCTTCAAGAAAATTATAGATACCAAGGGAATATTTCATGCAAAGATGGGCTCAATAAAGGACAGAAATTGTATGAACCTAGCAGAAGCAGAAGATATTAAGACGAGATGGCAAGAATACACAGAAGAACTGTACAACAAAGATCTTCATGACCCAGATAATCACGATGGTGTGACCACTCACCTAGAGCCAGACATCCTGGAATGTGAAGTCAAGTGGGCCTTAGGAAGCATCACTACGAAGAAAGGTAGTGGAGGCTATGGAATCCCAATTGAGCTATTTCAAATCCTAAAAGATGATGCTGTGAAAGAGCTGCACTCAATATGCCAGCAAATTTGGAAAACTCAGCAGTGGCCACAGGACTGGAGAAGGTCAGCTTTCATCCCCAACCCCAAAGAAAGGCAGTGCCAAAGAATGCTCAAAGTACCACACAATTGCACTCATCTCACATGCTAGCAAAGTAATGCTCAAAATTCTCCAAGCCAGGCCTCAACAGTATGCAAACCCTGAACTTCCAGATGTTCAAACTGGATTTACAAAAGGCAGAGGAACCAGAGATCAAATTGCCAACATCCATTGGATCATCAAAAAAGCAAGAGAGTTACAGAAAGACATCTACTTCTGCTTTATTGACTACAATAAATGGATCACAATAAACTGTGGAAAATTCTGAAAGAGATGGGAATACCAGACCACCTGACCTGCCTCCTGAGAAATCTTTATGCAGGTCAAGAAGCAACAGTTAGAACTGGACATGGAACAACAGACTGGTTCCAAATTGGGAAAGGAGTTCGTCAAGGCTGTATATTGTTACCCTGCTTATTTAACTTTATATGCAGAGTACATCATGAGAAATGCTGGGCTGGAGGAAGCACAAGCTGGAATCAAGATTGTTGGGAGAAATATTAAAAACCTCAGATATGCAGATGACACCACCCTTATGGCAGAAAACAAAGAACTAAAGAGCCTCTTGATGAAAGTGTAAGAGGAGAGTGAAAAGGTTGGCTTAAAGCTCAACATTCAGAAAACTAAGATCATGGCATCTGGTCCATCACTTCATAGCAAATAGATGGGGAAACAGTGAAAGATTTTATTTTTGGGCTCCAAAATCACTGCAGATGGTGATTGTAGCCATAAAATTAAAAGATGCTTGCTCCTTGGAAGAAAAGCTATGCCCAACCTAGACAGCATATTAAAAAGCAGAGACACTACTTTGCCAACAAAGGTCTATCGAGTCAAAGCTATGGTTTTTACAGTAGTCTTGCATGGATGTGAGAGTTGGACAATAAGAAGGCTGAGCACTGAAGAATTGATGCTTTTGAACTGTGATGTTGGAGAAGACTCTTGTGAGTCCCTTGGACTGCAAAGAGATCCAGCCAGTCCATCCTAAGGGAAGTCAGTCCTGAATATTCATTGGAAAGACTGATGCTAAAGCTAAAGCTCCAATCCTTTGGCCACCTGCTGTGAAGAACTGACTCATTAGAAAAGACCCTGATGCTGGGAAAGATTGAGGGCAGGAGGAGAAGGGGACGACAGAGGATGGCATCACCAACTCAACGGACATGAGTGTGAGTAAATTCCGGGAGTTGGTGATGGACACGGAGACCTGGCGTGCTGCAGTCCATGTGGTCGCAGAGAGTCGGACATGACTGAGCGACTGAACTGAACTGAACTGAACCTATGTTACTGAGGTCCCACCACGAGCCCAGTCAAGTTCAGAATTAAGCTACCTGGATCTGTCTGTGTGTATCTTAGCTCTTCCCCTATCAAAGAAAAGGCAGCACCTGAAGGCTGAATTCCACTATAATCCTCCACAGTGGTACTTCTATTTTAAGGAACAATGTACATTCATGGCAAAGAAAATATCAGTAGGAAAAAGCACCCTCAAACTCTGGTTCTCTGCAGTGTTCAGACTTGCGACTTTGTTCCCAAGGTTTTGCTTTTCCAATCAGACCTTCCTTTATAGTCTGAGTACCAGGCAAAGGCATTCTGGAGAATGGCAGGAAAGTGAGCAAAGCCAGAATAAGTCACTTCAAAAGGTCTGCAGGGGTAAAGCTGAAAGCTGCAGAGTGCACGCAGTCACCGGGAGAGTGTCTGGCAGGTTGCCATCCTGGTGGGAGAGCGAGAAATGGACCCCGCAGGTCTGCCCTGCGAAGTCTAGGTGGGCCACCTTGGCTCTGGGTCCAGATGATAACGTACTTCCTTTGAAAGTCAACTGGACAAAGCCCGTGCCCTCTGTTCACTGCAGAATGCTCTTTAGCCCAGCACTTCCCCACAGTATAAAAGTCACACGTTCACGGGCACACACATGTGCCTGTACTCACACACACACTGTGAATTATAGGGCGATGTTGCACATAAATCCTGTCTGATTAAGTACAGAAAATGCTGTGATTAAGACACAGAAAATCTACTAAGCTGAGCTCAGATGAGGAGCAAAACCTTTAAGAACTCTGATGCATTTTTTTTTCCCCCTTTACCTTGTTCTGTATCCCTCCCCTCTCCATTTTTCTCCGTATTCCTGCAGTTTAAATGAGAAGCTTGCTCTCTCTTTCTCTCTCTCTCTCTCTGTGTATAAATAAGAAGGGCATATGTTTAAGAAAAAGGCAGTTTGCTGTCAAGAACCATCAAGATTTGTATAATCCCTAGGCCAGTCTTTGCATAACCTTATTCTTGTGCCCAGAAATGTATAAAAGAACAGAAAGTTCTGGGAGAGTGCAGTCTGGGGAGAATAAATGGAGCAGCGCTCCCTGGGGTTTAGCAGAGAGGTGGCGAGAAGGGATGAGAGTAGGTTTGCTTCCGAGAGTATACCAGGAGAGAGTGGATGGAGTTTTGAGTTCTGGGAAAATGTGAAGAAAGACTGTGTTTCCCCTACGCCATCTTCCTCTCTTATTTGTCTTTTTCCATTGCATTGGGTTGGGGGGAAAGAAAGTAACTAATGATGTCGATGCTATCTTTTGGAAAGTTGTTGCTCGGAAAATATATTTTTATGACATTTATCCAGGAAAAAGGACGATGGTCACCACACAGTTGAAGCTGAAGCTGAAATAGGTGGTTAATTTTTTTAACTGAAAAAATCAGGTTAATTCATCTTGTAAAAACATACTTGTATTTTTAAGCGTCAAGGATGGTCTTTGTTTTTAACTTTGAGTGATAGGTAAATTGTAGACGATAATGTGTTACTGGAAAATAGTATAGAAAACTAACATTTTTTGTTTTTACAAAGTAAATCCTATTTCTCCATTTGCTCACATAATTATTTATGACCTGGTTTATCTTTAGTGGGTTTTATTATTATTTATGAGCTTCCCAGGTGGTACAGTGGTAAAGAATCTGCCTGTCAAGGGAAGAGATGCAGGTTCGATCCCTGGGTTAGGAAGATTCTGTGGAGAAGGAAGTGACAGCCCACTCCAGAATTCTTGCCTGGGAAATCTCATGGACAGAGCAGCCTGGCGGGCTACAGTCCACAGGGTCAGAAAGAGTCAGGCATGGCTGAGCAACTAAGAACGCAAATCATCATTTGTCTCTATTCAGAGCATTGGCCACTGACAACCTCATAGTTAAACATCTCTTTCTACACATTCTATCCCAAGTCAATCTAGAAACCAACCTTACATATACTTAAAAAAAAAAAAAGACCCACACACATTTGGAATTCAGCAAAATGTTTGGCTGATAAAGACACTTTGAGGTGGAAAAGTATTTGATTAACATGCTTGCAATTTAGAGTTTAGCATGCTCTCAATTACATACTTGAGCATTTCCTCTAAAATACCTTCCTGAAGGTTTTATGTTAAAATCTGATGAGCATTTCTTTGAGCTTGACTCTCCATCTTCCAAACCCAGGACTGAAGCAATAGCAAGGAAAGGGCTTCTGGATCACAAAAAGGGGTTTTGCTGTAGTATTTTAAAAAGTTTATTTTCTTTTTCTTTTATCTGTTCTTTCAGCTTGGACTTCTTTGTTAAATTTTGTTTGTTTTAGATCATGAATTCTGTGTGTGTATATGTGTCTGTATATATATGCATGCGTGTGTGTGTGTGTGTATTTATTGTCATCATCATCGCCAACGTCTGAGGCGCTGTTTGGAGTGGATCTGTAACTGAGACACGCTTTTTAGCAGATACGTGCCCTGGTGGTCTTGTTTTGGTATTCATAAATATTACAGCCAGACTTTTAATGGAGGTTCTAAACGAAAATAGAACTCAACTGCTAAAATTTAATTTTCTGTGTAAAATAAAAGAAGTAGCAAGAGACTGAAACACGGGCTGGGCTTGGGGTTGTTTGGGGAGCTCCCACGGGCTGTATATCACCCTGTGTGGCTTTCATTTTCTTGGTGCAAATTGATTTAATGGGCAACATTATTAGATTAATCAAGTCCCAATGGAGACGTGATCTTGCCAGAGAGATTTTGCTTAACTCTGCTCCTCTCCTCCTCTCTGACCTAAGGAGTCATTTTTTGATCATTAAGAGGAAAACAGGGAAAAAGTGAGGGTATCTCCAGCAACAACCCCTGTTCTTAGGAATGAAGCATTTTCATCCGCCCTGGCCCACAAATAAATGAAAACTTTGAAAAACCATGCCTCATGAGCTCAAGTAAGAATTCATTGCTTCCTTTTGTTTTCTCGATTGGGTTTTATTTCTATATATTCTGTAATAATACAGTTTGGAAATCTTGCCTGCTTTCACGCTCAGTAACTTTAACAATCAATTCGTCTTAAAGTTTTGGCCTAGGAAGCATCCGTATATCCAGACAAATGGATTTGTGTCTGTGTCTGTGTGTGTTTATAATGGGCTTCCCAAGTGGTAAAGAACCCGCCCACCAACCCGCAGGAGACACAGGAAACACTGGTTCGATCCCTGGGTTAGAAAGATCTCTTGGAGAAGGGAATGGCAACCTGTTCTGGTGTTCCTGTCTGGAAAATTCCATGGAGAGCAGAGCCTGGCAGACTACGTTTTCCACGGGGTCACAAAGAGTCAGATATGACTTAGCAATTGTGCACTTAAAAGAACATTCCACACACTGTAAGATTATTGTTATCACCCAATTTTGTTGATTTTTTTCAGGGTCTCGCCTTTTTTTTAATGTGTATTTAAATATATTTTCATATTGTAGGCTGTCTTAAACTTATTGTGCATGCAGATTACCTGCATTATTTCAACAAATAACAAGTATTCATCTACTCTAACAATACAATGGCAATGTATATTTAGTATATTTAGTAGATAAAATTTGGAATTATGGAAATCAAGAAAATGAAGTCTCTCAGTCATGTCCAACTCTTTGCGACCCCATGGACTGTAGCCTATCAGGCTCCTCTGTCCATGTGATTTTTCAGGCAAGAGTACCAGAGTGGGTTGCCATTTCCTTCTCCAGGGGATCTTCCCGACCCAGGGATTGAACCCTGGTCTTCTGCACTGCAGGCAGACGGTTTATCCTCTGAGCCACCAGGGAAGCCCTTAAAAGACATAAAAGGTCACATATAATTCTCTTGTTCAGTAACAGATATTTGAGGGTCAGAATGTAGCACAGTGCTGAAAAGCTGAAGGCCCTGAACTTTCCCTCTGTCTCTTACCCGGAAAGAAGCTATTTCTCACTCCTTTATTCTTCAGAGTACAGGCTCATCATTTTGAGTGCTCACTCAGCGGACCGGGTCCACGTTTCCCAGTGATCTTTTGAAAGAGCTACCAAAGTGGCTTTGGACAGGAGGAGCAAGGACATATCTCTTCTGGATATCTCTGGCTTCTTATCCTCATCCTTACTAGGTAGATACAGATTTAGTAGCCCACTTCCTGGACTCCAAATGTCAGCATGCATTTTAGTGCTGTGCTGTAAAATGTTGATAGAACAGCATCATCCCGATGTGCTTACTAAAGGAAGAGGTATCAGACAACCATCTGTGATCAGGGCTCTGATAGAGCGGAGACAACAGGCAGAGAAGTGCATGGGAGACGCCTTCAGATGTCAAAGGCTGCTTCACAGACATGGGTGATGCGTAGGCCGCTTGTTGACGGGTGCTGTATTAACATTATCCAGGGGCATGCAGTGTGGTAACCAATGGTGCAAACGTGCAAGGCCAACCTATTAGAAGCTTATTTGTCGTTCCTGCCAAGTCTAGCATGATGGTCTTGATTGGGTGGTCCTCCTGGATAGGTTTTTCTCCAGGTGGTAAGCCAGGCAGCCCAAACCCCTCCATGGTGAGAGAGGCCATCTTCTTGGAGTGTGAGGGCTTCCACCAGGTCTTCTGTATCTAATAGTCACCTATAGTGATCATTGAGGATGATAAGAGAGATTTAGAAGGGCCAGTCTTGAAAGTAGTGTTCTTCTATTCTCCGGATCTGGCTTAGCTGGGGACCCATCAAACAAAGGCAGTGAGGTGCTATACATTAGCAGAATCTCTGCCGTAGAGGCGGACTTTTCTCCATAAGCAAAGACCATGTAGAATTATATCTTTCAATCTAATTTTCTATTTAAGGAGTAAAAACCTAGGATCGAGATGGAAACAGAGATGGGGATGCCTCTATAGTGAATTGATGCATACTTGACATTTTTATGGTTTGGGTTTGGTTTTTTCTTCATATATTTATCTGTCTGGAATTCTTTTTTTTTTCTTCAATGATTTTCCTTTCTGGAAAAGAGTTTGAGGTCACATTCTCAGAACCAAATATGAGTGTGCCTTTTCTATTTGATCCCATGTTTGTGGATACTCTGAAATGTATACTGAAAGTCCGAAATAGATACTGAAATATAATATTAAAATATTCATATTGAAAGATATATTTGTATTAGGTAGATTATGAAGTTGGTTTTCTCTAATAAGCAAAGGATTAACCAACCTATTGATTATGTTTCTAGGAAAGCATAGAGTAATGGAAATGAAAGAAAGACAAAAAAATAATAATATTACATCTGTGAATAATTTCTGGGAGTTTAAAGAAGCATTAGAAGCTGTCCACCCATTAACAGGCTTTTATTTCAGATGATCCTCTTTTATTCCAAATTTCAATGAATTCAATAAAGACTTTGGGATGGCATTAAGGTTTGCGGTTATCAAGAGTTCACATGTGAAGCCTGCTTCTCACTTCCAAATGTGATTACTACTACTACTACTACTACTACTACTAAGTCACTTCAGTCATGTCCAACTCTGTGCGACCCCATAGATGGCAGCCCACCAGGCTCCGCCATCCCTGGGATTCTCCAGGCAAGAACACTGGAGTGGGTTGCCATTTCCTTCTCCAGTGCATGAAAGTGAAAAGTGAGAGTGAAGTCGCTCAGTCGTGTCCGACTCTTCATGACCCCATGGACTGCAGCCCACCAGGCTCCTCCGTCCATGGGATTTTCCAGGCAAGAGAACTGGAGTGGGGTGCCATTGCCTTCTCCACCAAATGTGATTATTCCTTGCAAATATTGCAAAAGGGGCATATTTAATAGAAGTCTGTATAATATCTATTTTTTTTTTCCTTTTCCTGGGTGATAGAGCCTATAATCCATGATCTCAGGAACAAGTGAAAAATCTAGCTGTCTGTTTTCTGGCCTTTTGGGTTAAAATCAAGGTCTCTAACACTGCTTTCACGAAGGGTGGTGTTATGTTATTTTTTTTTTTTTGAGGTGAGGCCAGGGAAGAGGTGGCGGCCAGTTAATATTTCAGAAAGGTAGCAATTACCTGATAACAGAAAGCGGTACGGACTGTGTGTTGTTCCCGCTCATTTCAGAGATGCCAGATCAGCTGCGGACACCACCGTCATTACGGCTTCAATCGGCCGAGGTCACCCTGGTTCACGTGCTTTATACATTGGTAGCCTTCTCCTTATTACTTGCCAAACAAACCTTTTTATTTTTGCACACGTTTATGTTGATTTTGTGGTTTCTGAAATTGGATTCTGGCTCCTGGAGACCCGAGTTTCCACAGCAACTGGAGGCCTTATCGGCTACTGCTTCTTGGCAGGCAGACAACTAGGTCTTTCAGCTTACTTTGGGTCTTTTTTTTTTTTTTCCTTAAAAAAAAACCTTTTTCTTCTCCCCTCTTTTTCCTACACCCTGTCATTTAGGCATCACATAATTAATTGCGTACATCCTGTGCCACATGCAATTGCCCAGCTTTGAAGTCCCAGTAGATCATTTTATAGGGCAATGGGTGCCATTTTAAAAGAGAGAAATTAATGAAGACTTGGCGCCAGGGCAGAGCTGGGGCGATTTTAGCAGATCCTTCTCCAGGTATGATAAAGAAACCCGGGCACCTTGTGCTTCTTTTTCCGCATTTCCTTTCCAAACTGGCCGTTTCAATATATAGGAAAGACCTCAAGACTGAGTTTGTTATTTTTCTCTCTGGAGCTAATTCCTTTTACAAAACCAGCAAGAATTGCCTCATTTGGTGCTGAGATGAAGGTTGCTTTTTTTTTTTTTTTCCTTTCAAATTGGAAAAAAAAAAAAAGAAGTCTGATTTAGCATCGTGTCATTTGGAGGCTGCCCCTAGTCCAACAGGAGCGGAAAAAACAACAAACAAGAAAAAAATATACTGACGCCTTATTCAGACGCCATTGAAGTTTAGCAACAATAAATGAGCTCATTGCCTTCTTGATGTTTAACAAAATAATAAATGGAATCATTTACTTCAGCTAAAAGACCAAATTTGTTGGAATAAGAACCCAGAGTCTTTATGAAAAGGATACACTCACTTTGGAAAGCAGAAATATGTAGATAATAGACAAGGTTTTACAGAGTTTAATTAGTTTTCACCTTGATTCATAGAGAGAAAGTATATGAACAGATGGGGCTTCCCAGTGGTGCTAGCGATAGACTCTGCCGGCCTCTACAGGACATAAGAGACACGAATTGGATCCCTGGATCGGGACGATCCCCTGGAGGAGGGCATGGCCACCCACTCCAGTGTTCTTGCCTGGAGAATGCCATGGACAGAGGAGCCTGGCGGGCTACAGTCCATGGGGTCGCAGAGAGTCAGGCACGACTGAAGTTACTTAGCACACACACACGTATGAATACATATCTTTGGCAGTTTTGGTCTCTTCTTTGAGAAGACACAGCCAGTGATTTCTCTTGGAAAAAAAGTGAGCCCCATTTTCTTCACAAAATAAACGTTGTGTGACTCTTTTGTGTTATGGATAAAAGTCAGTGTTGGTAGAACCGGCTCTTTGGTATTTTTATGTCTTTACTTCCATCTGCTTCTGTTGGCATCTTTGAATTTTTTCGCTTTTGCTATTTCATGGTGTGTCCCATGTCCTCACATCCTCCCACAAGAGTGAGTCTATAGGAGGAATATCTCCATTACCTGACATTTTCCTCTTTCAGACCTATCTGCCTAAGGTCGGATTGCCTTGGGCATTTATGCTTCCTGCCAGAGCAAATAGGAGAAATACATTCTCACTTTATTAGAGTTTGGCTTTAGGTGTTATGACTTAGACTTGAGCTCAGACCTTAAAAAAAAAAAAAAAAAAAAAGATCTTTGTGGCTGATTTATCTAAAGAACCACACTTTCAATCCACCCCTCCACCCCCCATCTATTCATATAATCTACTTTATTATGTTTATATCATTTTAGTCTTTTATTTATGTACTTATGCAATGATTTTTTAAATTAGATAGCTGATTTTTTCTTTAGAACTTCTGTGAAATAGAGGGTAATTCATTGATTAAATTATTTAAGGAATATTCAGAATCCTAATTGTACATCTGGCAATGCAAGAGGTCCATGGAATGTGGTGATGAATAAAGTGACTGTAACCTCTTACCATCAAATTGTCCATTTTCGAAGATGGAAAACTCTGGAAGAGTTTGTGAAGGTAATCCAGAACGTGACTGAGGCAATGGTAATATGGTTTAGTAAGTGCTGGGGCTTAGGCGCTTCCCAGGTGGCTCAGTGGTAAAGAATCTCCCTGCCAATGGAGGAGATGCAAGAGACAGGGGTTCGATCCCTGGATTTGGAAGATCCCCTGGGGTAGGAAATGGCAACGCATACCAGCATTCTTGCCTGGAAAATCCCATGGACAAAGGAGCCTGGCTGGCTATAGTCCATGGGGTCACAGAGAGTTGGACACGGCTGAGCACACACACACACATAAGAGCCCAGTGTCTGCAAAATGTTAAGGGGTCCTGCAGTCCTTGAGGATCAGTAAAAGCTTAAAGGAGAATCTGATATCTAAGCAGAAACATGAAACTCAAATAACATTTCCTCAGATAGGATTTGGGGAAGGACTCTCAGATAGAGGGAATAGTGTTTCTAAAGCCTCAGACCTAAACAGGGTCTCCTGGGACCTGTTCAGTCAGTTTCGAATGGCTGTCACAGAGCGTAGGAAAGAATGATAATAAATTTGACAATGAGCCAAGTAGTGGAATGTCCTTTGATGCCAAGCTAAGGGGACCAGACCCAGTGGATCTGTTAAGTAGAGGAAAGACATGATCAGATTTTATCAGATTTTTCTTTCATAGATTAACCAACAAAGACTGATTTGAAGGAAGAAGATTCTAGCAGCATGAGAAACAGAGAGGGG
Organism: Bos mutus; assembly: GCF_027580195.1. Lineage (NCBI taxonomy): Eukaryota > Metazoa > Chordata > Mammalia > Artiodactyla > Bovidae > Bos > Bos mutus. The sequence goes on along the minus strand of NC_091635.1, from coordinate 3,619,779 downwards.
TTTTTAGGAAACCCATCCAGGAGAGCCTAGATGGTGGTAACAATCAGCTAACGGAGTGGATGTGGGGAAGGAAGGAAGTGTCCACATGTAGGAATGATGAGGAGGCCCTTGTTAGATAAGATGTCATGGTCCTGGTTAGATGGGAGAGAACAGGGAGTCTCCTGGCTTAGAGACCTCATGAGATGGTGTCCACTCTCTTTCCATTAAGAGGTTCTTTGAAGAATCATATGAGATGACATGTAATAAAATTGTTTTAAATCACACACACTACTAAAACACAAGGGGGAAAGTTACAGGACTTTTTATACAGTGAGACTGTCATGTGGTGAATGAGAGAAAAATATTCTGATGATGATGAGCTGGCTGGGAAGCAAATGTCACATTTGAAAAGAGTGTTTTTATATGAAAACATGTACACACGGCCTTTCTCAATTGAATACAGACACGTGGTTCCTACATAATGTGCAAAGCAGTTGACTGCATTTGAATCTTCAGCCTTATTCTATGGCTCAGCAGAGGGAGAACCAGGGACAGTGTAACATTTTAGTGTCATATTATAGCCTAATGGATAATGTACTTATAGAAAGAAGGACATGGATTAGAATTTGGGTCACTAAGTAATTGACTATTCAAACTGAACCCTTGAAAGCAAGAAGGCCCACTAGTTAATAATATTACCAGACGCATTGTGGTACATAATGCCCCTGGTGGGAGTTCTTCACAGGGTCTCCCGTGAAAAATCATTGCTAAGTTGCTTAACGTGTGTGATGGTTAACTTCACATGCCTAGATATTTGGTTAGATATTGTCCTGGGGTGTCTGTTTGTAAAGGTGTTTCCTGATGAGATGAATACATGAGTCGGCGGACTGGGTGGGGCAGGCTGCTGTCCTGTTGTGGGTGGGCTCGTCCGATCCATGCAGTTCTTTTGTTGTCCTTGCTCACTTCTTACTTGTGTCCAACTCTTTGTGACCCATGGACTGTGGCACGCCAGGCTTCCCTGTCCTTCACCATCTCTAGGAGTCTGTTCAAACCCATGTCCGTTGGGTCAGTGATGATCCAACCATCTCATCCTCTGTTGCTCCCTTCTCCTGCCCTCAACCTTTCCCAGCATCAGAGTCTTTTCCAACGACTCAGCTCTCCACTCAGGTGGCCAAAGTATTTGAAACTTCCACTTTAGCATCAGTCCTTCCAATGAGTGTTCAGGGTTGATTTTGTGATTGACTGGTTTGGTCTCCTTGAAATCCAAGAGATTCTCATGAGTCTTCTGCAGCATCAAAATTCAGAAGCATCAGCCTTCTTCTTTATGATTCAACTCTCACATCCATAGATGACTACTGGAAAAACTATAGCTTTGACTACATGTACCTTTGTTGTTATGTTATAGATAGAATAAAAGGCTAAGAGAGAAAGAATCCTCTCTCTCTGCCTGACTGACTTTAAACGAATTCTGATCTTCATCTGCCTTTGGACTTGACTTGAACCCAGACAGGAACTTATACCATCCGTTTACCTGTTTCTCAGGACTACGGACTCAAATGGGAACCATACACTTGGATCTCCTGGACTATGGGTCTCAGCCTCCGTAGTCACTCATTCCTCATAATCAATCTTCTTCTCTATCCTCTCTGTTTTTCTGAAACACCTTGACTAATACAGCATCACCTGGCACCTACTAAGTACTCAATAGGCCTCCCTGGTGGCTCAATGGTAAAGAATCTGCCTATAATGTTAGAGATGCAGGAGAAGCAGATTTGATCCCTGGGTGGGGAAGATCCCCTGGAGAAGGACAAGGCAACCCACTCCAGTGTTCTTGCCTGGAGAGAATCCCATGGGCAGAGGAGCCTGGCGGGCTACAGTCCATGGGGTCACAGAGAGTTGGACACGACTGAAGCGACTGAGCATGAGCACTTACTCAGTTAGTGTTATGTGAATCAAAATAACTGCCATGGAATATTGGCATCTCTGTTAGATATAATCCTAAGAGTGGAATTACTGGGTCCTGGCAAGTATATATTGAAGAAAGTAAGGAAAACACTAGATCATTTAGGTGTGACCTAAATAAAATCCCTTACAGTTATACAGTGGTAGTGACAAATGGGAGAAGGCAATGGCTCCCCACTCCAGTACTGTTGCCCGGAAAATCCCATGGATGGAGGAGCCTGGTGGGCTGCAGTCCATGGGGTCGCTAAGAGTCGGACACGACTGAGCGACTTCACTTTCACTTTTCACTTTCATGCATTGGAGAAGGAAATGGCAACCCACTCCAGTGTTCTTGCCTGGAGAATCCCAGGGACGGGGGAGCCTGGTGGGCTGCCGTCTATGGGGTCGCACAGAGTCGGACACGACTGAAGCGACTTAGCAGCAGCAGCAGCAGCAGCAGTGACAAATAGATTCAAGGGATTAGATCTGATAGACAGGGTGCATGAAGAACTGTGGACGGAGGTTCGTGACAATGTACAGGAAGCAGTGATCAAGACCATCCTCAAGAAAAAGAAATGCATAAAGGGCAAAACGGCTGTCTGGGGAGGCTTACAAATAGCTGAGAAAAGAAGAGAAACTAAAGGCAAAGGAGAAAAGGAAAGATAAACTCATTTGAATGCAGAGTTCCAAAGAATAGCAAGGAGAGATAAGAAACCCTTACTCAACGATCAATACAAAGAAATAAAGGAAAACAATAGAATGGGAAAGACTAGAGACCTCATCAAGAAAATTAGTGACACCAAGGGAACATTTCACGTAAAGATGGGCACAATAAAGGACAGAAATGGTATGGACCTAACAGAAGCAGAAAATATTAAGAGGGGGCAAGAATACACAGAACAACTGTACAATAAAGATCTTCATGACCCAGATAACCACAATGGTGTGATCACTCACCTAGAGCCAGACATTCTGGAATGTGAGGTGGAGTGGGGGCTTAGGAAATATCACTACAAACAAAGCTAGTGGAGGTGATGGAATTCCAGTTGAGCTATTTCAAATCCTAAAAGATGATGCTGTGAAAGAGCTGCACTCAATATGCCAGCAAATTTGGAAAACTCAGCAGTGGCCACAGGACTGGAGAAGGTCAGCTTTCATCCCCATCCCAAAGAAAGGCAGTGCCAAAAACTGTTCCAACTACCACACAATTGTTCTCATTTCACATGATAGCAAAGGAATGCTCAAAATTATATTAATAGCCTCAGATATGCAGATGATACCACTTTTATGGCAGAAAGCAAAGAAGAACTAAAGAACCTCTTGATGAAAGTGAAAGAGGAGAGTTAAAAAGCTGGCTTAAAACTCAACATTCAGAAAACTAAGATCATGGCACCTAGTCCCATCACTTCATGGCAAATAGATGGGGAAACAATGGAAACAGTGAAAGAATTTATTTTGGGGGGCTTCAAAATCACTGTATTTGGTGACTGCAGCCATGAAATTAAAAGATGCTTACTCCTTGGAAGAAAAGCTATGACCAACCTAGACAGCATATTAAAAAGCAGAGCCATTACTTTGCCAACAACGGTCCATCTAGTCAAGGCTATGGTTTTTCCAGTGGTCATGTATGGATGTGAGTTGGCTATAAAGAAAGCTGAGCACTGAAGAATTGATGCTTTTGAACTGTGGTGTTGGAGAAGACTCTTGAGAGTCCCTTGGACTGCAAGGAGATCCAACCAGGCCATCCTGAAGGAAATCCATACTGAATATCCATTGGAAGGACTGATTCTGAAGCTGAAACTCCAATACTCTGGCCACCTGATGAGAAGAACTGACTCATTTGAAAAGACCCTGATGCTGGGAAAGATTGAAGGTGGGAGGAGAAGGGGACACCAAAGGATGAGATGGTTGGATGGCATCACTGACTCAATGCACATGAGTTTGGTTAAACTCCATGATTTGGTGATGGACAGGGAGGCCTGGCATGCTATAGTCCATGCGGTCGCAGAGTCGGACACCACTGAGTGACTGAACTGATCTGATGGCACTAAACAGGAAGCTCATGTAGATAATTTCTGGGGAAGATGCAAGATGCTCTCTACTTGGGTTTTCCAGCTATTGCAGTGGTGAAATAAACCCTGCCAATTCAGGAGATGCAAGAGAGACAGGTTTGATCCCTGGGTTGGGAAGATCCCCTGGAGAAGGGCATGACAGCCCAGTCCAGTATTCTCACCTGGAGAATCCAAGGGACAGAGAAGCCTGGCAGGCTACAGTCCATAGCAGTCCATAGGATCACAAAGAGCCGGACACAACTGCAGTGACTTAGCACGCGCACACACACCAGATCCATCAGTGCATCTGTGTGTGTGTGTATGTGTGCATTTATGAACTTTCCAACCACTGAGTAAGATCAACAGTACCAGGCATATCATGGAATTTGCTTTTATTAACTATGGCATGTGGATGTGTAGCACGTGGCCATATGTTTCTCACCAAATGTAACTTATAATCTGAGCATTATAACTAAACAACACACATCATTGCAATCATTTCTTCCCAGCCACAGTTCATATCCCATTTCTTTCTCAGAGGGTCTGCTTTTATTCCTGTTTCCACCCAAGGATCCCTTGTCTCTGGCAACACCTCTTTTTTTTTTTTTTTTTTTTTATGAAACCTGGAAATACGGGGTGTTATCCTGAGGCTGAAATATTCCTTATTTTCTTCCATGAAACTCTGATTGGCAACAGCCTGTGACTATCTCTCCTTTTTAACTGCAACCTTGAGCCAGGATTGAAATATTCATGAATAATTTGCAAATAATTAAATCCTTCAGGTTTTGTTCTTATTCACAGGAGCAGAGTCATTTTAGTCTCCTTATGGATTAGATTATCCATAAAGGTTATGATTTAAGCAGCCTCTTTCTCAAATGTGATCCCTTTGAATGTGTGGGCCGATAGGACTCTGAGCAGCACGGGGTCTGTGTTTTCTCTGTAAATAAAAGCCTACAAAATTTCAACAAGTCAGCCCTTGTTTGCCACACGGAGAGATTGATGACAAACCACGTTATTTTTCCCCTTAATGTAACAGTTCACAATCACACATGTGCTTTCTCAAAACATTGATTTACTTCTGCAAAGCTTATGATACAGTAGATGAGTCAGTGATCTCTTTGAAGGGTAAAACTTGCACACAGGAAAGCTCACAGTGTAAAATACTGCTATTTTTGAAATCTTACAGTAGGGAGAATGTTTTCAAAATAAAAATTCAATACGGTACTATTTTGTTTCAGTAAAAGCAAAGATAGCATAGATGGTCACCTACGGATATCTACCTGAATATATACCATTCTACCCATAAGCCTTTGTGCCTCTTCAAAGTCACACACAGAGAAAAACAAAAGCAAGGACAGAGAGTTTAAAAGATAAGGGAAAATATGTAGACAGTTATACTCAAAAGAATACACAATCATAAAGTTTAGAATATCAAGTTTGAAAGGGACCTCCGTCTCCTCTCCTTTAACAAGGTTTGAATTTGTGTTGTGAGACATAAACAGCTGTGGATAACACACTCGGCCTTGACAGCCACTCCTGTGTTTATGGAAACGACATGCATTTTTATCAGATCATTAAACCTTTACCCAGCCTGCATATTCACAGACTCAACCAATACTTTCACTGGTGGACAAAACACAAACAAAGTAGTTTTAACTGTGGTCTAGGGTCCCTTTGTCTTTCATGTTCCGTGTTTCTGAAATTAACTTATCAGTCTTGGAAAGTTAGGGAACCAGGGTTCTGGTGATAGATCTCTGTTAAGAGTCACCTTTGGGGAGCTTCCCTGGTGGTTAGGTGGTTTAGACTCCATGTTTCCACTACAGGGGACTTGGACTTGACCCCTGGTTGGGGGACTAGGATCCTACATGTCGTGGGGCACAGTCCAAATTTAAAAAAAAAAGAAAAGTATATAAAATAAAAAGAACTCAATCAAAAGTTTTAAAAAGTTAAAAAAAAAAAAAGGGTTCCCTTTGGAGCAAAATATAGACTTCAAGGTATGTCCTACCCAAAATACATCCTCCTCCTCTCATCCTGCAAAAGTTCCCCAAATTTGTTTCTTTTGCACTGTCTTTTTGAGTTAAGGCTTTGTCACACAAAGCTGAAGAGGAATAGTTGATAAAACCCCTGGTTGGATTGCTTATTCTGATTAGTTAAATTGAAGGAAAAAAGAACACTTCTGTGATATAAAAACTGAGCCCTGGAGAAAGAAACTCTGATTAGGGAACAGATGATTGTGCCGTTGGATAAAGCCTCAAAGTCCAGTAGCTAACAGGGCCAGGATTCAGACATAGAGCCAGTCCTCCGAGTCCATAGATGTGGAACATACTCCAGGGATGCGGAGGCTGACTCTTACTCCACCACTTTGTTTAAGGGACTTGCCACATCCTCAGGTTGGGAGTCCTCGGGCAATGCTGGATCAGTGCCCTGCAGATCCCAAGGGATGACTGCAGATACACACGTAGATACAGGTATAGAGATGGAGCGTGGGGAAGAAGGTGCGGAGGCAGGTGAGTGATGACTGCAGATACAGACGCAGATATAGAGATGGAGCGTGGGGAAGAAGGGACGGAGGCAGGTGAGTCCTGGGCAGCGATGAGAAAACGGTGGAGATTGACAGTTTTAGCAATTTCTTTCCAGTAAGGACTCCGTAAGGGATCTAGAAATTTTAAAAATACATTTACATACTTTGTTCACCCGCCCAGTCTGTTGGGTAGATAAAGGGTAGACCTTTAGTATAAAACACATCACGTTGTTATTGTTATTAGTTACGTGTGAATGTTCCTTCCAGTGTGTGGACAACTGCCCACACACGTGGGTCCAAAAGACCTCACTGGGGTGAATGGATGTCAAGCCCTTTAAGAATAACTGTAGCACCCAATACGCAGTAGCCGCATGAGTTTTGGCAAAAAGACACACTCAGGTTTTACTTCTAAGTTGAGGACTTCCGCCGAAAGATGTCAGCTATGCTGCAGTGTCCTGCTTTTACCAGGAAGGCTGACCCACACAAAAGTGATGTCAACCTCAGCGTGTATACCCATTCTAAGTCAGAGGTTCTCAGTCAAGTTCGCTCTTGCTCCCCGCCCCCCGTCCTGAGCACCTTCCAGGGTATGTAGCATTGTCTGAGGATGTTTCAAGGTTGATGCAGTTGTTGGGGTTAGGGCAGAGACGCTACTAGTATCTGTGGGTAGAAGCCACGGATTCCACTAAGCATTATTTATGTATTTGTTTTTGGCTGTGCGGGGTCTTTGTTGCTGCACGTGGGCTTTCTCCAGCTGCAGCGAGCAGGGCCTGCTCTCTAGCTGCGGTGTGCGGGCTTCTCATCGCAGAGCTTTCTCTTGTTGCCAGGCACCAGCTCTAGGGTGCTCAGGCTTCAGAAGCTGCAGCCCCCAGATTCGAGAGCACAGGCTCAGTAGTTGGGGCGCACGGGCTTAGCTGCTCTGTGGCACGCGGGATCGTCCCAGACCAGGGATCGAACCCTGTCTCCTGCATCGGCAGGCCGATTTTTTACCACTGAGTCACCGGGGAAGTCCTCCCCTGAACATTTTTAAGTGTCCATGACATCTCCACAGCAGGATGATCAGACCCAAAATGTGAGCAGTTCTTAGCTGAGAAACTTGGTCTGTGAATGTAAATTCCCCAGCACTAATAGACGGTCTTCAGGAAGGCGTATTATGAATACAGCCTCATCACATGTTGTTGGATGGTTGTCATCCTTGTGTGTGCATGCCCAGTCGCTTCAGTCATGTCCAACTCTTTGTGACCCCCATGGACTGCAGCCTGCCAGGCTTCTCTGTCCATGGGATTCTCCAGGCAAGAATACCGGAGTGGCTTGCCATTTCCTCCTCCAGGGGATCTTCCCAATTCAGGGATCCAACCTGGGTCTCTTGCATCTCCCGCACTGCAGGCGGATTCTTTCCCGCTGGGCCACCGGGAAGCCCTTGTCACCCTCTTACTTTCATTCACAGTAAGCTGTGAATAGCAAGTTGCCAGCTAGACGGTCAATCATGCTTGACTACTTATGACTTTCAGAAGCAGCTTTTCTTTTGAATCCTTTCTTAAAGTTATTTTGTCCAGTCGATTGAGAATTTAAGGAATGGATTAACACTGTGTATTCCCAGAGTGTGTATCAGGCCAACAACTCATGCTTGTTATTTTTCCTGAAATGGTTTTGTGACCAATGTTCTCAGATGTTTGAGGCCAATGTTGTAAGCTGAGCCCACGACCTTTAAAAAGAAGTGTGCATATAATTGAACAGTTTTCAAAACTGACCCCCTTGATTGCCCATTGAGGCTTAGTCTGGGATCCCACCTACAAACCGTCTTGCTTTTATGTGAGAGGCTTGTACAAAAGATGGGACAGAGTTCCTTCTAAAACTTTCTGAGGAGCCGAAGAAAGGCAAGGTTTGTGCTGAGCTGCTGCTGCTTCTTCTTCTTCTTTTTTTTCTTTCCCTTCTCGTTGTTTCCCTGAAATGAAGGGAGACTAAAAAGCAATAAAGTCAAAGGCATTTCCTACAGGTAGCCTTAAATCATTCAGCACGGAGGTCTTCAGGGAGCCACCCGGTTCCTCTTTCCTTTCCAGAATGAGCTTTCTGGCTAAACGCTCCTCATCCAGCCCACAGTGTCTTCACCTGGCTCTCCCAGGGCAGCTCTGCAGGCTTGTCCCAGCACAACGGCATTCCCCCTTCTTCAGAAATGGGTCTTGACCCATGCATCACATCCAAAGACTTTTTCAATTGCTCCCCGGTGGCGGAGGCCGAGGGCTCTGTTTTGCTTGTGATAATGTGCTAATCTCCGGGACCCGACATAAATTCTCTTCTTGCGTTGTCATTTGTCAAAGTCGCAATATGGGACTTGGAGAAAAAAAAAAAAAGAAGAGGGAGGAGGTGGGGGAGTAATGACAGAAAGAAAACTTGGCCTTGGGTTTGTTTTCCCTCGTGCAAAACTTTCCTCCACTTTCTCCTTAATCTGTAAAACATCTGACGGAGAGGGCCCTGCAAACACAAATAAATAAATATTTCTCCATGACTCTGCCCTTAAGGTTTTCTTGTTGGGTCAACATTTTAGACAGACAGTTAAGGCTAAGAAGTAATGGTAATTTACACACAAGTCCCAAGGTTGAGGCCTGAAGCTTTGTGAACCTGTCTTCTCCACATTTCCACCACTTGTTTCAATACCAGCAAGCTGAGAGCTATGTGGTCATGCATGGAGACTTCACCAGCCGCCTATCCACCAGTCTCACGTCTCGGACAAGGCTCTAACCACTGGTGCTTTTCTTACGATGACCTTTTCAAACTGCCCTGGGTTTGCTACAGCAAAGGTGTTCACGACAAGAGTAGGAAACAAGGTTCTGAGAAGTGCAAATGTGCAGTTTGTGTTGTTGCAAGAGCTTTAGGAAATAGCAACCCACTCCAGTGTTCTTGCCTGGAGAATCCCAGGGATGGGGGAGCCTGATGGGCTGCCGTCTATGGGGTCGCACAGAGTCGAACACGACTGAAGCGACTTAGCAGCAGCAGCAGCAGAGCTTTAGTGAGCTTCCCTGGTGGCTCAGTGGTAAAGAATCCTCCTATCAATACCAGAGATGCCAGTTCGACTCCTGGATTGGGAAGAGCCCCTGGAGAAGGAAATGGCAACCCATTTAGTATTCTTGCCTGGAAAGTCCTATGGACAGAGGGGCCTGGCGGGCTACAGCCCAGGGTGTCCCAGAGAGTCAGACACTGAGCTACTAAACAAAAAGGGCTTTAGTAAGGCATAATCACCTACCATTTGTAAGGGTACAATTCAATGGTTTTTAGTACATTTACCAAGGGGCGGAAGCATCACTACGATCCGATTTGAGAACTTCTGTTATTTGCTTACAATCCCTGGTGCCTGTCTGAAATCATGCCCCCTCCCCAAGGCCAGTCGCCAACAACTACTCAGCTACTCATCTATCTGTAGAGTTGTGTTTCTGGATATTTCATAGAAAAGGAGTCATAGCCTCTATGGTCTTTTGCACGGACTCCTTGGACTCAGCCTAACGATTTGGGGGTCAGCCTCTGCAGTGGGGACCAGTGCTCCATTCCTTTTTTATTAATAGAGAGCACTGCGTTGTCATACCGCATGTGGCTTATCTGTTCATCAGTGGATGGGCATTTGGGATAAAATTGTTTTGGAAAATCAGCAATGGCAGCTGGTCAACATGATATTAAATTAAAGAGCTTGTTTAAAGAAGAGCACGTTAAGCTGCTGAAGCAAAAATTGTTCACCGCAGCGGCCAGCAAACCTTACCCCAGATTTTGTCTATGGGTGGAGGCTTCTCAGAATATACACTTCCAAGAAACCGAAAATGCTTATTATAGTCCAGCGCATACTGAAAACTAAAGAAGTTGCCAGTCTTAGCTCGTGGCAAAGTATCATTGGTACTGCCAACGTCTGGAAATTTCACATGACTCATTTTCTCGTACAGCCTATTCAAGACTCTTCTGAGAGTTCTAGGGTCACTGAAGAAATAGAAGAACTGGGTTTGAGACTCTGAATCCAGTTTGAAGCCAACCTTATAGAACTTAGTAGTATATGCTATACTTGCCCTTCTCTGGTGGCTCAGACGGTAAAGAATCCACCTGCAGTGTGGGAGACCTTGGTTCGATCCCCAGGTTGGGAAGATCCCCTGGAGGAGAGCACGGCAACCCACTCCAGGATTCTTGCCTGGAGAATCCCCATGGACAGAGGAGCTGAGCTACGGTCCATGGGGTCACAAAGAGTCGGGCATGACTGAGCGACTAAGCACAGCACAAGGGCTGTACTTAGGACATAATTTTTAGCAAACGTACCGAGTTAGTTCAGTATGTGAGTGATAAAACCAGACGGCCAGTCTGTAGGTTATTCTGACAGCAAGCATTGCAGTGATAAAAGCAATTTACCAAGATCCTCAAGACAGAACCTCCAGTAGGCTAAAAGTGATTATCGTAGATACTGACATTCTTGTGATTAATTGTGCTTCTGTTAATGTGCCAAGGACTCTGCTGGGTGGTTTACATGCATTTTCATGCTTCTCATCAAATTACCTTGGTTTATGGATGAGAAAAGGAAACAAGGTTCAGACAGGAGATACTGTGTCAGTTCGCTACGTGACATGCTGAGTAAGGGGAGGAACTGAAGTTTAAATATGTATCTGTTGCTCCAAAGATGTGCTACTTTTCTTCTGCCCCAGAAAGATGAAAAGACTGAAGGAAAACACGTCTAACGTTACAAAACATGCAACACTGAAAAACAGCATTTCTTCCAAACTTTGCAAACTGAATAGGTAACATTATGGGCTGATGTGGTGCAAGAATACCTATTTATTGGGACGATGATAAGTCTGTGTCTACCAGAAGCTGCTTGTGTGTTTCACTTTTTAAACTTACAGAACCAATGGGCTAGCAATCACATCCTTTTCCAGTCTTACTCGATGGCAAGTCTTTGAATGTCAAAGTGACATTTCCTGATTCTTTTTCTTCTGTTTTTATCTGTACTTTTATGGTCGTGCAGGGGTGGGAGTCCAAGGGAAACGAATCAAGCGCAGTTGGACTATATGCTGAAAAGACAGGAGTGTAAATCCCCCTGAGGTCACGGCCCTTGGAATCAAGCTTGCTTCAGATGCCCCATGTTCTCGCTAACACGTTTGTGAATTCCTAGAGAGATACCTAAATCTCCCACTGCAAAGGGAGATTTTCCAGAATTACCTCTGTTGTCATCTGATGTGGAGTTTTGTAAAGGGTGAAAAAGTAAAAGGAAGTATATCTAATTTGGTCTTTATAAGCTCCATGCATCCTCACCAGGGGTGAATACAGTGCTTTATTAAGAAATAGTTGTTTTTTTTTACAGTACAGAAATTTGCTCCAATCTGGTTAAAAATCATTTTTTAATCACTGATCAGATTCACACTCTATCACCTGAGTGTAAAGCGTCACTCTGTTTTGCTAAGGAAACATGGGAGCTGCTGCTGCTAAGTCACTTCAGTCATGTCCGACTTTGTGCGACCCCAGAGACGGCAGCCCACCAGGCTCCCCCGTCCCTGGGATTCTCCAGGCAAGAACACTGGAGTGGGTTGCCATTTCCTTCTCCAATGCATGAAAGTGAAACGTGAAAGTGAAGTCGTTCAGTCGTTCCCGACTCTTAGCGACCCCATGGACTGCAGCCCACCAGGCTCCTCTATCCACGGATTTTCCAGGCAGGAGTACTGGAGTGGGGTGCCAAATGTGGGAGACTGCTCTGTAAATCCTTCCCTATGTCCTCTCCTTAAGCACTGTGGGATGCATCACATTACCACATAGAGAACCCAGTCTGTACAACGTAATTTCATTGAAACCATTAAACGGACGGTTTTGTAACTCACGCTGGCAACACCGGAGCCTCTGCTAATGAACAAAAGTCAGCACAAAACTTCGAGCTCAGCTAAACTAGGCAATAACCATCTCTCCAGCAGGATCCGTTGTCACGTTCTGTCATTCGATCTATCGCTGTTTCACACAAAAATGTGACATTTAATGTTGGTTAGTTCCTCTCTGTTGAGGAAACACAGTTCTATTTTCAAACACTTAACAACCACAGGCGCTTTATCATCAGAGCCGAGACCGTGGTACCTTAAATCTCAGCGTGAAATCGAGCCACCTCTTGCTGTGGGTCAGCTCGCCTGCTCCCACTCTTGCCTGTGACATCGCTTTTCGGTGGCCAGTGTCCCAATTAGACTTCACCTCAGGTAACTCTTCAAAAGAAAAAGCCTAATCATTTTAATGAGATGGGCGACATCTTAGGGGGAAGAAAATAACAAAATTAAAGTTGATTTTAACCTGCAATGAAAAACAAGCCATGGGCTGTTTCCATGTACAGTTTTGGACGTGGTACAATGGATGGAGGGAAAACAAGCTGAACCAGGAGAGGGGAAGGGGAGGAGGGCAGCAGGGAAGTCTGCCTGAGCTGTTTTCAGCCAAAGTCGCTTCTAAGTCAAGGCTCATGGAATGAGTTTAGAATTTCATAATACTGCTGACAATTAGCTACACTCGGTGTCAGGCACCAAGAAGTAAAGCTTCAGAAAGAATTCTTGCTTTCTTTCCTTAGCCTGTCTCAAAGGTCAAGTCTTCACGTTGACAATGTTTGAAAGAAAAAGGCACTTCCCATTTCTTTTTTTCTGTCCTAGTAAATAAATAAATCATTTTCTCTGTGGCAAGGAGCCTAAGGAGAGAGACAACTCCAGTGTTCAGGTCTGCGATTTTATTTTAGTGGTGATTCAAAATAATAATAATAATAACTTTTCCCTCAAAAGAAAGAAATTGAAACAAAGACAGGGTTGGGGAAGGAGGAGGAAAAGGAAGGAAGGAAGAGAGAAAGAGGGAAAGAGAGAGGGAGAAGAAAGAAATAAAAGAGAGAGAGGAAGAAAGCGCGAAAAGAGCCCAATGAACCAAATGTGGAAAATGAAGCAACAGCAGTACTCTTTCTAAATTCATCATTTTTTCTTTGTGTGTTTGTTGTTTTTCCCCTTTCACTCTGATGCTCTGTGAGTTACAAGGACAAGTCTGAAAAAGCATTCTTCTTTTCTTCATGCAGAATACAGAACAAGCCATCTCTGTCAAAGTGACTAGTTAGTAAAATACAGAAGAAAAGCATACAGTCAAAAGAGCATTGACTGAGCTAGCTTTGTGTCCGTAAGTATTTTGGGTCTTTTGGGGTCTAACCAATAAAATTTGGGAGATGAAAGAAGAGGTTTTAGTCTGCTTACGCTACCAGGGGAATTGCTCTTTCCTGATTTTTTTCTTTCCATTTTTTATCTGTACTTTTATGGTCGAACTTTCTGCTGACGGATTAGCATGTCTTACAGTGCTTGCTATGGAAAATGCTCGGTGGCAATTAAACCTGTTTGTCCCCAGGCCTCCCATAAACTTCTCATGGAAGGAGGCTTCTTCTGCACTCGTTTCACAACTCAGAAACTTGGCAACAGGACCGGGAGCCTGTGCGTGCACATGAGCTTTAACATTTCCTCACCCGCAATCTTGCACGTGCGTTTTGGGGGTATCTTTCCTCTGACTCTCATTTCTGGTTCTTCTCTGAAGTTGACTTTCAACTTTCATTTCCTGAACTTCTGGCCCCATGGTATAAACATTGCATTCGCAACAAGGATTCTCCAAACCGACCCTTGGTGTGTATCACTGAAGGGCATGCCTCGCTCTTTCCCTGGGGACTGTGTTCTTTCGTGTGCAGAAGTAAGGGACGATTCTGAGTGCGTCTTTAGAATGCAGCCGGCATCGTCCATGAACGATCAGGAAGCCTTCTGCCATGGAGGCTGAAGTGATCGTGACTCTGCTGGGGTGCCTTTCCCTCAGTTTTCTTCTTTCTTGCCGTGATTAGCATGGAGACCTGTGCCGGAGCGGCCCATCTGTTCTTGCTGCTTACTCCTCACTGAAGTCAAGCCTAATGAAGGATGGCTCTCCGAAGGTTCATAAGTTTGATTTGCATAGCCATTCGAAGTTTGAATATCCATCAGAGTTTCTCTGGCCTGGAAATCAGGTTAGAGATGCCATGAGACTGTGTCCTCATGGGAGATTTCTCTGAATCAATCTTTCTCTCTCTCTCTCTTTTCAGACCAGCTGGAAACAAACTACAAGAAAAATGCTCTCTTATTTCTCTTTTCTTTGTTTTATTGGAGCTTTCATTCTGTAGTGACCATTGTTTAAAATGTAACTTGATTATAAATGTGTTAGAGGTCTCTAAATGCTGTCAGATATCGACCTTGAGAATCATTTCAGGTCTGACTCTTTTTCTGGTCATTTGTGTATCGCGTAAGTCACAGGAAAAGAGATAATTGATGGAAACAGGCAAATCGCCTCTGAACTGAGCATGCACGGACTCTGACTTACATTTATCATAAACTCAAGACAACCAGCCCATGTTTACATTTACAGGAAAGACACATTATCATATTTCCAAAGTAAATCACATCCCTAAGCTTCACCAATGCTTGAATCGCACTTACTGGCATGTTTCTTTGGGTTTTGTACTAAGGTGGTTCTTGCTCAGTCAGCTGTCCAAATCTCAATAATCTGCAACATTTCTTTACCAAAATGTATGTCTCCTTTGGGTCTTCCATTTATTATGTAGTTTTAAGAAATGTGTTATTTATATGTATACAAATTTACATATACTGCATGATAAATATACTCAATATGCTGTTTATGCTACCCTAAGGGCTTCCCTTGGAGAAGGAAATGACAACCCACTCCAGTATTCTTGCCTGGAGAATCCCAGGGATGGGGGAGCCTGGTGGGCTGCCGTCTATGGGGTCGCACAGAGTTGGACACAACTGAAGCGACTTAGCAGCAGCAGCAGCAGCAAGGGCTTCCCTGGTGGCTCAGCTGGTAAAGAATCCACCTGCAATACAGGAGACCTGGGTTCTGTTCCTGGGTTGGGAAGATCCCCTGGAGAAGGGAAAGGCTACCCACTCCAGTATTCTGGCCTGGAGAATTCCATGGACTATATGGTCCATGGGGTCACAAAAGGTTGTACATGACTGAGCAACTTTCATTTTTGATGAAAAGTTGATATTATCAATAAAAATTAAAGTAAGTCATTTTTAAACAGATATGCTTATATTCTAAAATATGACCAATAAGGTAGATTTGAAATCAAAATATTTTATCATACTGCTTTACTTATTTAATTTCACTTAAATCTAGAATATGTAGAAATCTCACTTCTTTATTATTTACTATAGTACTAAAATGACATAATGTTTGGGAAATTATTTAGAAGTTATATACAGTATGAAATTATATTGATATAAATGAAATTAAAGTTAGTTAAAATGTGATAGGAAAGTATTGGGCTTTACCTTTTTTTGAGATATAAATGCATACATTTAGGTTATCAACAAAGACCCTTATTCCTAAATAACCAATAAGCTTATGAAATGCACTCAGAAGGCCCAGTCATGATTGCACTAAGTTTTCAAGACCTTGATTAAGTGTACATTCTGCTCTAGCCCCCATCCCAAGAAGTCAGACCAAAATTACTGCAGGTGCTTTGATGACTGACCCATTAGTCTATAAGCATCAGGACTCATTTCCCCTGAGAATCCCAGCCAGCTATTATTTAGAACCGAGATGGGTCATTTGACTTATTTTTTGCTTTTGCTTTCTTATGTTTTAACTGATAACAAGAATCTGGCTGACGGTTGTTCAGAAAAACTCTCCACACTTGGTGTATTAAACTGGGGAGTGATTCTTCTCCCCAGAGAAGAATCAAGGCTACAGGAGCAAACAGAAATGCACCGTGGCTCCGCAGAAGTGAAGCTTGAGCATTATCATGTTAAACGTTTAATACCCATACAGCTCCAAAAGCAATCTCTAATATATATAGTTTGATTAAAAAATAGTGCTAAAATGTCAGTTCTGATATTCTGATTATAGTTAAAATAGATCTAGGAGATGAAAAAAAATCCATCAGAAAAACACCCTTTCAATATAGAGAAATAATTCAATTTCCCTAAACGAATAAACAAAGAAACAAACAAACGAAGTCTTACATTAAAAAGTCCCTTCTTGTCTTGACTTTAGTTACTCACACCAGATATCACCTCGGCAGAATGATTTTCAGATCAACTCGTCTTCACATATTAAAACAAGGACCTGCCCTCTGCCCTTAACTGGGGTTCAGTCTTGAGGGATGAGTGAGCAAGTCTTAGGATTGCCTTCCTCTTCGTGCCTGAGATGAAAGAAAGGAAGTAGATCCACCAGACAAGCACCCTGAGGATGTCCTCATCTGGTTCCAGACAAAAAGCACGTATTCTATTTATTTTCTTAAGAGTAATTTGCTTAAACAAATTATATAAATGTACCAAATTACATGTTTACATAGTAAATTAAATAATAATACTACTCAAATTCCAAGTTAAGATGCTAATTGCAGCTTCCAAAATATACTTTAAAATAATTATTTTCTCTATCTAATAATTATTATCAAATTACCTGGTGCATACTTTACCTCATATAACAGGAAAAGTAAAACTTAGATATGATTAAGCAAGCAAAAAAAAAAAAAAAAAAGCTCATATCCAAATAGCCCTTCAAGTGTATAACACAAGAGCATTTTCATTCTGATAGTTGTCCCTTAAACTGATGCAAATTCAAATGTTGTTTTTATGAGCTCCAGTTTTATTTTTGAATCATCTCCAAGAAAATTATTAACTCTCTTTAAAGTCCTAATGTAATAGTTTGCATTTATAGTCATTGCAACTTGGTAAACACTAACTGTGGTGTTGGAGAAGACTCTTGAGAGTCCCTTGGACTGCAAGGAGATCAAACCAGTCCATCCTAAAGGAAATCAATCCTGAATATTCATTAGAAGGACTGCTACTGAAATTTAAATTCCAATACTTTGGCCACCTGATGCAAAGAGCCGACTCATTAGAAAAACCCATGATGCTGGGAAAGATTGAAGGTAGGAGGAGAAGGGGACGACAGAGGATGAGATGGTTGGATGGCATCACTGAGTTGATGGACGTGAGTTTGAGCAAGCTCTGGGAGTTGGTGATGGACGGGGAGGCCTGGCGTACTGCAGTCCATGGGTCACAAACAGTTGGACATGACTGAGTGACTGAACAACAATAGGACTAAATAAGTAAACCACAAACACTGAATTGAAGTAAGAAAATATTTGTATAAAAGCTAGATACAAGGACCTAATGTCTGTATTTAGGGTCCGAAATAACATTGTGTCTGAAACAGTCTATCTGTTAAGACCAGCCGTGTTCCTTTGAATACTGTGGTCCTATGGCATTCCTTCTTCTTGCCCTAAAAGACACAGCTCAGAGTTCCAGTGTGGCTTCGTTGAATGAAAACTTTCTTTAGAAATAAATTTATACGATGCATCTGTCTGTGTGTTATTTACTTATAATCATTTTTAGTTACAACTCAAATCGAAGAGAACAATTACCTTTTTAATTTATAGTTTTATCAACATATTTCATTCTGAGTGGTAAATAAGATACATTTTGTTGACTATGAAAATAATCTCCATTTCCTCGCTGCATGTTTTTTCAGCTTTATGGACACACGTGTCCAGCATTCGTTTTTTGGCATTTTTTTTTCACGTGTCCAGCATTTGAATGGCAGCACTCCACAAACAAAATGGCTAAATACTAATTTGCCTTTTTGTCTTGCGTGAAGCCTTGGAGTTTATTTGGTGTGAGAGATAACTGGGCAGCTCTACCCCACACGGGAAGGAGAAGCCTAGACACACTGTCAACGCTCCGACAGTGCCCTGCTCAACTGGGAACGGGCCCTAGGAAAAGAGTGAAGACAGAGAAATAGCTCCCCATGGAAGAAGTCAAGAATTTCTCTAATAACAGAATGAGTGAGCAAATCAAGAGAACCACGGCTCTGCTACTGTTTAAAAGACCCCAGATAACAGTGCAAACATCTCAGGGAAAGAACCATCTACTCCCTCTATTATCCTAGTGGGTGAGTTGTATTAATAGTTTGGTGCCGTGAATAAGAGTCCTTTCACACAGCGCAATTTTTCCTTATATTTCAATTCTCTCCATCTATTCAAGGCATTAACTCTACTTTTTTTCCAGAGAATAAAGTGAAGGAAGAAACGCATCGTCAAATACTTTCTGGTAATGATCCTTAGAAAATTCCCACTCAAAAAGGGGAATATCTTCTTTCTTGGGAGTAAATTTTTGAAATGTCACTGACAAGAGGGTCAAAGAAGGGGATGTCCACATTACATGTTTGAAAGAGAAGGAAGAGGTCTTTGATCTTTGAGTTCTGGATACCAGATTCAGTTTATAATTTTATTAAAACCAAGAAGCCATGGAAACCCTAAAGCAGTGATGTTGTCTTGGTTAATGGGTGGTCCCTAAATCAGGGAATTAGCAGACATTTATTAGAGTCCAGTTTAAGCACTAACAAGCTAAACATTTTTAATGAGTTGTTTAATCTATTTAAGCATCATTACTAACAACAGAATAAAAGTGACCTCTTTCAGAGATGGAGGGAAAATAATATAGCAAAATAAATAACAAACAGAAATATCTTTTGAAAAATTAAAACTTTAATTGAACTCTCCAGTTAGTAATCCTTTCGTTACATGAGTATATCTTTTGCAAATAAAAAAATGTTTGCATAATTGGGGGAAAATTCATAAAATTTTTTACTTCTCTCATTTTCTTCTAAAGTTGAGACAAAGCTTTTTCCAAAGTGGGTTAATTTTGCTACCACTAGCTGCAAGATGCCTAAATTCACACTCTCAATACTTAGTATATTGTACAATAAATTTTTAATGCACAATATTAAAATAAAATCCACACAGTTATTCAAACATATTACCTAAAGACTGCAATGCATTTATTGGTATAATGCTCAACATAAGAAAAAGAAACAGAGTTGTAATCCACTTATCCCACTGGCCCCATCTAGTCCAGCCGATGATTATAGCAGATGTGAATTAAATGTAGGTATATTTGCAATTAGACTAAAAGACAACACTGACCATATCTGAGCACGGACCTGCCAGCTTCGCAAATGTTAATGCCATAATAGTCTGGATTATGCAGTCACCGTTGCTATAATAACATTCGTTTGCTGTCAGCGCTCCTATGTTAAAACAAATTAGCCAGATGATTAATGAATATCAAAAACAGCGTGTGGATTCTCTGTGCTGAAGTCTCACCCAGTGTGAAAGCCACTGGCCTCCAAGTCAGTGAGATAATTTCTGGATCAAATCATGCTGCTGTGGACTTCAGAAGCATGCAGAAAAATGTTTCCAACCACTGAATTGCGTTTGATTGCAGGATAGTGTATGCTCCTCACTTCATAACAGATGGAAGCCAGAGTCGAGGGTATTTGTTTTTGTTCCTGTTATTTGTTTTTAGGACAAAACAGAAGGAGATTATTTCATTTTTTAAAAAATGAACCAATTTGACCCAGAGTAAAAAGTGGGAGGATCAAAGAGCTATAATCTGATAGACTGATTTTCTAACAAATACTACTCTGGGTTTCAGTAAGAACTGGAGATCTACAAATACCCCTCCTTCCACTTGCTTAAAAGCAGAAATTCTCTAATTTTCTTCTTTGCAACCAATAGATGTCCAGAGGTAAAATATAAAAATGCAAATGAAATTAAATTTCATAAGACTGTTGCTGCTGCTGCTAAGTCGCTTCAGTCGTGTCCGACTCTGTGCGACCCCATAGACAGCAGCCCACCAGGCTCCTCTGTCCATGGGATTCTCCAGGCAAGAACACTGGAGTGGGTTGCCATTTCCTCCTCCAATGCATCAAAGTGAAAAGTCAAAGTGAAGTCGCTCAGTTGTGTCTGACTCCTAGCGACCCCATGGACTGCAGCCTACCAGGCTCCTCCATCCATGGGATTTTCCAGGCAAGAGTACTGTTAGGTCACACTTATTAAGACGAAAAACAAAATCCAAATACGCATATATAATAATTTGATATATTGATAACAATATTTATGATTTTTATATTTATAAAACTTTGTGTGTATACATATGCATATATACACATATATATTACACTAGTTATATGAAAATATTATTTTATGTATCTAGGTATGTGCATGTGTGCACAATTTGGAAGGCATTATCCATTATCACAGGAAACAGCAAAAACTTTAAATATATTCACACTCAATAATTCTGCTACTTTAAACTGATTCTCAAAAAGACATTTAACAGAAGTAATAAAATGCCACATTAAGATGTCCCTACCAAAGCTCATTCTAAAAGCAAAGACGGGAAGCAAGGCGATATTTAACCTTAAAGGAAAGGTTGACTAAATTTTATTGAATCAATATGATTTGATGTGCCATTTCTATGGTAAAATCTTAAAGTGATATATTATGAAATTATACAGACATTATAAAGTGATTGAAGTATAATATATATATGAAGAAAGGAATGCAAAAAAATTACTTTAATGTCAACCATGTAAAACATAAACATAAATTTAAGTAGTATGTAAATTTATATAAATTGTAAAACTAAAAGTAGTTGAATACTTTTATCTCCTTTTTTGATTTATTTTCAATAAATTATCTATTGTAATTATAATGTTCTTGGTATAGTGTGATGGCGTGTCTAATTTGTTGTCAAAGGGTTTATTACCAACTGACCGAGTACTGTTTACTGAGTAAATGTGAAGTTCTGATGAATGTGAATAGTTAGAGAAGTTATATTTTTAAAATATAATAATTTTTGGACAATTTCCTCATAATTATGCTTCTTGTTCCAAATGGTCTAAATATTTAGATATTTTTATATTAACTTTGGCAACTTATCATTATCACTGAATAGAAACTTTATTAATTTACAAAATAACTTGTAAAGATTTCATCTTTTGTATCCTGAGTTTTTCCATTGAGGAAAATAGTACTATCTTGTAATTCAGTATCTTTTTTCTGGTCTTTCATTGATGCTTTATTGAATTTTTAGTGTAGTGTTAATAAGTTTGTTAAGGTCACTCTTAGGAGAGTATGAGCTTTTCTCATGGAAACATATGTTTTTATATTTTCTGATTTTTGCAGATATATTAGAAACCTACTGAGTTTTGATTATTAAATTACACCCTGTTTATTTTGAGCTCCATTACTAGATCAGTTCTTTCTTCCCTCCAGAAGATAGTCACAAAAACATCAAATAATTATTAAGTATCCACACATTTGTGTTTTAGGGGTTATTGTATTGATTAAAATTTCCACATTTTAAAAATGTCAATTATCCTGATTTGTGTTTGGTTTTTCTGTTTTAACTTTGAAAAAGTTTGAAATAATTTAGAAAAAAATGTAAAAATAATTTCTCCCCAACGTCCCATATGCCCTTCACTTAGCTTCCCCAGCTGTTATTTTACATACCCACAATATGATCAAAACTAGGAAAAGAAGTACAGTTCTACCAAGTCATCTACCAGCTTTCTTCAAATGCCTTCCCACCATTGTCCTCTTTTAGGGCCAAGATGCAATTTAAGGTCACATGTTGCATTTACCTGTTTCATTTCCTTAGTCCTTTCATTGGGGACAGTTTCTCAGTCTTTGCTTTTCATGACCTTGATGCTTTTGCAGCATAGTGGCTTGATCTGTGGTAGAATGTTTTTCTTTAGGTTCATGTGATAATGTCGCATGATTACAATGAAATTATTGGAGAAGGCAATTGGAGAAGACAACCCACTCCAGTACTCTTGCCTGGAAAATCCTATGGACGGAGGAGCCTGGTGGGCTGCAGTCCATGGGGTCGCACAGAGTCGGACACGACTGAAGCGACTTAGCAAGCAAGCAAGTATTCCAGCATGTGAATGTGCCATCATCGATGTAATTGCTTGCTTAGAGCCATTTCCTTGTTTTCAGTGCTTTGCAGTTATGAATAATGAATGATTTTATGCTCATGTATTTTTGTACAGATTTCTGCAAGTGGGTTTGCTGGATCAAAAAAGGAAGTATATGGATAGTTTTGACAGGTATTGCTGAGTTTCCCTCTGGAAAATTTGTGGGAGATTATGTATGTGCAATCAAAGTATGAGAGAGTCTATTTTCCCTCATCCTCACTAAGTGGAATTCTTTACTTTTTACAAATCTAAGAGAAAAATTATATCTTACTGATTTTTTAATATGTACTGTATAAATCATGAAAGAGATTAAACATGTTTTGTATGTTATAGACCATTTTCAAATCCGTATATGTATACACTATAGCTTTCAATAATAACAGTTGTACTTACCCCCAAATTTACTCTGCTGATTCTAGGGTAAGTGCTTCTATTGATTTTGATTTCTTAGTTTTGAGAAAGATGCTCTTTATCATAGTAAAGAAATACATATTTCTCATTCTGCATTTTTTAAAATAACAACTTAATATAAAATTCATCACATGAGGCATTTTATCATCTTATAAATATATTCATGGACATAATAAAATGTATTATGCTTATAATTTCCTTTTAAGTAACTTCTTCATCTTAATTGCATTATATTATTTATCAATTAAAATTATATCCCTTTAGTGACTTTAGATTTACTTTGTTTTGTTCTGTTTTGATTAGACTTTTCTTGGGAGAATTTGGGCCCACATTTACTATGAGCAAAATGGCCATAGCAAAGCACTGAATGAACAATTATGTTTTGTTTTAATTCCTTCTTCCAAATTATAGGAAACAAAAATGACTATGAATACATTTGTATTTGTATGAGTGTGATGAATATGCACATATGCACACATATTCACCCTCACTCCTTAACAAAGTGTATCCTATTGAATCTGAATCCACACTTTAATCTGTGTCAGCATTATGTAGCATTATTGTTAAACACAGCATATAGCTTGTTCCAGCAAACTAAGAGGAGGCAATGAATACTTTCATTTTTCACTTGGGCTTTGTCCATCTGTTACAGGAATGTGGGGACTTGATGGGTTAGAGGAAGACGTAGCTATATACATCTTTCATTTCTGGGTTGACTTTCTTTTCACTTCGCATTTATTCTTGTGAAAGCTGAGCCTGCTCCTTGTAGGAAATGAGACCATCCAAATGCCACTGTAACATCCCCTTCCTAGCTATGGCCCTGCTGACAACATCTTAGTGCCCATTACGTGGCTATGATATTTGGGCTGAAATCTCAGTGGTGTCACAAGTAAAAGCAAATAAAAGGACATGTGTATTTTCTCTGCTAATGAAATAACCCAAATACTTGACCCTTTTCATCACAACATGTCACCACTAATAGACCGAAAATATGCATATGTTCGGCTGTTCCTTCACATTTTCTCCTTTATTGTGTTTTACTTTTTAAACATCTACCTTTTATTACTTCCTAGATCACATACCTGAACGGAATCAGAGCAAAATCCAACCACAAGTCACTGGCGTCTGTAATCAAAATATACCTCTAGAGGAGTCACATTTGTTTTTCTATCTGTACACATGTGGTCTATAGACTTGTGGTGTTTAAAAACATGTATGTGTGAAATACCCACCTCCGCATCGTTTGCAAAAACACCCCTTTATTCTACAGAACATGCTGAATTGCCCACATGGGTCAGTGTGGTAGCACAGATGACTTTGCCTTATCCACATGCACATCTTGCAAAATAAAGTGAAACATACTTGAAACCTTAGAAAAGTCATCAACAAGAGGGAGCATCTTAGATAGGAGTCAGGTCTGGTTATTAACTGAGTCACAGAAAGTGAGTAAATCCCTCACTCCTAGTTCTCATTGTCAGATCCTTCAGTGCAGTTCAGTCGCTCAGTCGTGTCCGACTCTTCGTGACCCCATGAATCGCAGCACGCCAGGCCTCCCTGTCCATCACCAACTCCCGGAGTTCACTCAAACTCACATCCATCGAGTCAGTGATGCCATCCAGCCATCTCATTCTCTGTCGTCCCCTTCTCCTCCTGCCCCCAATCCCTCCCAGCATCAGAGTCTTTTCCAATGAGTCAACTCTTCACATGAGGTGGCCAAAGTACTGGAGTTTCAGCTTCAGCATCATTCCTTCCAAAGAAATCCCAGGGCTGGTCTCCTTCAGAATGGACTGGTTGGATCTCCTTGCAGTCCAAGGGATGCTCAAGAGTCTTCTCCAACACCACACTTCAAAAGCATCAATTCTTCGGCGCTCAGCCTTCTTCACAGTCTAACTCTCACATCCATACATGACCACTGGAAAAACCATAGCCTTGACTAGACAGACCTTTGTTTGCAAAGTAATGTAGTATTTAGGAACAATAAATGTGCATTCTAATGAAGACAGCTGGTATTTCTCCCAGTCACAGCACACTATGACGGTTTGAGTAAGGTCCATATGCCTCTATCTGAGGGAGAAAATAAGATGTAGGTCACTTGTTTAAAAAGTTAACATAATCGATATCCATATGTCTCTTTGGCTTAGGGGGAAAAATGTTCCCTTAAGTCTGCTTTTAAAATGGGAAGAATGAAAAGAAAAATGGTCTCCCCAAGATGATAAAATCGATGCTATATTTAGTAGGTTGTACTGTGTGTGAAATGCCCTATTCTCCCCTTCCCTGTTTATTTATTGATTTTGGCTGCGTTAGGTCTTCGTTGCTGTGCGGGCTTTTCTCTAGCTGTGCAAGCAAGGGCTGCTCTCCAGCTGTGATGCATGGGCTTCTCAGCGCCGTGGCTTCTCTTGTGGAGCATGGGCTCTAGAATACAGAGGTTCAGGAGTTGTGGTGCAGGGGCTTAATTGCTCCAGGCATGTGGGATCTTCCCAGACCAGGAATTGAACCCATGTCCTTGACAGGCAGATTCTTTACCACTGCACCTCCAGGGAAGTCCCTAATTTTCTATTTTTATTCATCTAATACTGGTTAAAGCTAAACACTCACTTTTTGAAATATAAGCCCCTGGTTCCTTCTAAGTGATTATATGAGGGAAAGAATCCCTTAGCCAAATGTCCATTATAGTAAAGCTTTCAATTTTGAGTCTACTGAAGTCTTCATTGACATGTTTGGTGGATGTTAAGCCAGTTTTTTTTAATTTCTAATTTATTTGAAAGACTTCCCATCCAGGATTATGTATAGGAGCATCCTTTAACACACACACACACACACACACACACTACTCTACCTCTCTGAGATGCTCCAGCAGCTCACATTCTTCATCCAGGAAGGCATTTGGTATTCACCTGAGACTCTGTATTCACTTTCCCAGCCTTCTCTCCAGCTCACTCATGATTCACACAGACACAGGCACACACACTACTCCACCTGGGACTTTCTGCATTCTATTTCCTAGCCCTGTCTCCAGTTTATTCATGATTCACACACACACACACACACACACACACACACACACTACTCTACCTGAGACTTCCTGTATTCTCTTTCCCAGCCCTCTCTCCAGCTCACTCTTGATTCACACACACACACACAAATCATGGGAGAATCATGTGTATGTATATGTTCAAGATTTCATGTGATTTTGCTAGCATTCTCATTTCACCAAACAGGAGACCTTTATTCTGACAAATAGTTACTATTATTCTCCAGTTTTAAGTCTGTCCAACTTCTTTACCATTCAAATTTGTGTCTTTGAAACTATTATTTGCTTTTATTTTCATTTAGGCAAGCAAAAATGATGCATGTTACCAAGAGCAGCATACCAAGGATCGTAAAGAGAAGGTTCATGGCATTTTCCTCTTCCCTCCCTTTTCTCATGCTGTCTCTTCTAGGAGCCAATTGCCTCCCATAACTTTGTTTACATATATTTCCTTAGGAACTGGAGATTTAGAGTGACTTTTTGATTTTTTTTTAAAAATTACTTGTTTAACCCAGAAAATCTAAAGTAACCAAAGTAAAGGAGGATTTGAGAGGTTTTTATGCAAACTAAACTTAAAAATGCAAAACAAACCTTGAAGAGAGTTTGAAAATATTGCTGAATTTCTATAGAGTAAGTATCCTGTTGAAGCATTTGATAATATAAGTAGAAATCTGGAGGAATTTGGAATTAAGGCACGAGCTAACCGAGCAGTTAGACGGAAGTCTGAGAATAGGATTTTTCCTTGTTACTCGAGTTTGTTACTTTGCCCGCAACTCTTTATAGCCATGTTACATGTTTACAATTTCTCTCTTGCCAAAATCCAGAGTCAGACAAGATAAATATGCAGACTTTTCCAACACTAAGACTCTATGATACTGTAACTGATTTTCAGTCTATATATAATACAGTAAATACTGCTTAGCCAAGTGACATAGTAAATGCTGATATAAACTGGTTTAATCTCTGGCTTTAGAAACACAATTAGCCCATCATAGCATATTAAACAACTAGATTTTTATAATGTATGTGAATGTATCAGTATAACCTGGTTATGTTTGAAAGTAGGTGCTAGTCAAATCTCTTGCACCATCAGTTGGGGGGAATTCCTACCCCAAGAGAAATGCTAAGTCAAAGGCAAAGCAGCTTTTTATTTGTACTATTGTATGTATTTTTATTTGCACTCTTCCCACATGGCACCTGGGAAACTCACTTTTATTCCATTCCGTTTCCTTGTACCTGACTCGTCTCTCCTAAGTTCAGAAACACCTGTAGTTTTATGTTGGCTCTGGAGAGCCTTGAGCAGAAACTTTTCCATTTATCACTTCCCTGTCGGTGACTCTATGTAGACGACACCCATCAGACGTGTTTTAAGTGGAACATTTTCTTGTAGCATCTATTGTGCTTTTAAATGTCATTAGACTAGTATCACAGAGAAGGCAATGGCACCCCACTCCAGTACTCTTGCCTGGAAAATCCCATGGACAGAGGAGCCTGGTAGGCTGCAGTCCATGGGGTCGCTAAGAGTCGGACACGACTGAACGACTTCACTTTCACTTTTCACTTTGACACATGCGAGAAGGAAATGGCAACCCACTCCAGTGTTCTTGCCTGGAGAATCCCAGGGATGGGGGAGCCTGGTGGGCTGCCGTCTATGGGGTCACACAGAGTCGGACACGACTGAAGCGACTTAGCAGCAGCAGCAGCAGCAGACTAGTATCATCATCTTCATCTTGAAATGAAGGTCCTCTGTCTCAGAAAGATTGTCGCCTTTGATGCAGGTCCTGCAGCCATAAAGTTGGGTCCTCGACACCTCACTCCACAACCTTCAAGAATGCTGGGTCTGACAGCACTCTCTGATAATTATGCATAGACTAAACGTTACACTCTTTCGCTGAAATTACCAGAACTTCAGGGTGGGACTCACTCAACACACATTTAGAACAGAAGCAAGTTTGCTTGAATATCAGTCTTTCAGTTATCCAAAAGTGCTCAGCTGTAGCTAAAAGCGGTGTAACAATCAAAAGCCGCTCATGCTTCTTTCCAGTAATAGGTGCTTTTTTAATCAAATGTGTTTTTATTGAATTCTCTTTTATGTGCATCGAATGGCCTTAGGGCAGGTTTTTCAATGCATTTGGCTCTTTGGCGTTAGAACAGCATGTTTTAAGGGACGACGATTGGGGAACTTTTATTAAAACAAAGTGGTACAAGACTGGAGAGTGAAGAGAAGCAGGTTGCAGTGTGGACGGAGAAAGATCCCCATGCTCCGTCATTTATTTTCATTTGTTTTAATCTTTGTCTCTCATCACAAAGCTTAGAATAATAGTGCTCCGAGGGCCGATGCTAAAGAAACAGAAGGAAATTGAGGTTCATTGTGTCCGGGGCACACACCACCAGCCTCACCAGGAAAGGAAGGGGAATCTGAGAAATCTCAGGACAATTACAATTTGATTTCCATATCCTTCACTGACAATGTGCTACTTACCTGCTGTGGGAATTCAGCTCCTTGCCATATCACAGTTCTCCAGAAAGGGACTGGGCCAGATGTGAGCAACTGAATCATAAGTTTACCTGGGTAACTGACTACTTGGCTCTTCATGGTTGGTGCTGTGACATTTCGAAGAATGAAAAATCTGGCGTTATAGAATAAGGTGAATAGAAGAAGTTGGATGCTCTAGGTAGTAAAAAGAGGCTGAATTTTTTCTTCTTGGCATTTATTGGGTTAATTGGTTCCCCCCACCTCCCTTAACATACACTGAGTAGTTATAGAATATAAAAAGCTCTTTTTCATATCCCTTCAGCATGTACTGGGACTCCACATATAGAATACCCCCTCCCCCACAAAAAAAAATTCAGACGGTGCCAAAATCTACATTTTCATTTGGCGAACTAGTTAAATCTATTCATAATCTGGTGCCTGAATCAGATTTCAGAGCCGACTAGACTGCCTTGGCTCCTGGTTTTTGTTGCTCGACCTGTCGCCGACTGAATTTAGCTATGATGTTACATCTCTCGCTGTAGAAAATTTCTAATAAGGGTGGCCTGTTTTTCTTTGCCATTGAAGGCTTCATACACAAGATTCAGCATTTCCGACCAGGGGCCCTTCTGGAGCCACCATGGAACATTTTTTGGAAAGAAACTCCTTGTTTCTTTAACTTTCCACGCCCTCCTTCCCCCTTGAAATGTTCGCTTTAATGGCTCTAGCACCACATAAAACTCATGTACCCACCAGTGAGCAAATTGTGCAGAGAACGTTGTCAGGAATCAGGAGGCACGAAGATCTTAGGGATTAGTTGTAAAAACACACGGGATTTCTCTATTTGCGACACAGGGAGACTGTTGGAAGAAAGGGCAGAGGGAGGCTGGGTGCCCAGTTACCTAGGGTGAGGGCTCCTTCCTTCTGGAGGGATATTCAGAGAGAGAAGAAAAGAAAATTCAGTAGAGAAAAAAGAGAAGATCAGAAGGCAGTTGCTAGAACACCATGGAGCGGGAGACTCATTTGACATGAGAAAATAAGGATTGGGCTTCCCTGGGGGTTCAGATGGTAAAGAAGCTGCCTGCAGTCCTAGAGACTAGGTTGGATCCCTGGATTGGGAAGATCCCCTGGAGAAGGAAATGGCAACCTGTTCCAGTATTCTTGCCTGGAAAATCCCATAGATAGAGGAGCTTGCTGGGCTACAGTCCCTGGGGTTGCAAAAAGTTGGGTATGACTGAGTGACTAACACTTTCACATTAACAAACATTCAATAATGATTGGATTGTTAAACATTAGGAGGTGAACGTGGAATTCAGTTTACTATGGATGGCCCAGGTGTCATTACTGTTGCCCTATATGGTTTATAATTCAGATGATAAATCACAGGTTTACCCTATACATTATTTTATTCAGGAAGCCCATGATAAGTAACTGCTTTAATGAATGTGTTTTTAATTAAATTATAGGAAATATAAGCCCAATTTTTTCTTTTCTCAAACATCGGGAAGTTTTGTTATTCCATGAAGAGATTAAAGGTATCAGTTCAGTTCAGTTGCTCAGTCATGCCCAACTCTTTGTGACCGCATGGACTGTAGCATGCCAGGATTCCCTGTCCATCACCAACTCCTGGAGCTTGTTCAAACTCACATCCATTGAATTGCTGATGCCATCCAACCATCTCATCCTCTGTTGTCCCCTTCTCCTCCTGCCTTCAATCTTTCCCAGCATCAGGGTCTTTTCCAATGAGTCAGTTCTTCACATCAGGTGGCCAAAGTATTGGAGCTTCAGCATCAGTCCTTCCAATGAATGTTCAGGACTAATTTCCTTTAGGATGGACTGGTTGGATCTCCTTGCAGTCCAAGGGACTCTTAAGAGTCTTCTACAACCCACAGTTCAAAAGTATCAATTCTTCAGCTCTCAGCTTTCTTTGTAGTCCAACTCTCACATCCATACATGACTACTGGAGCACCATAGCTTTGACTAGAAGGACCTTAAAAGTATGCCACACCCTTATTTACTTAACTACAACTGTAGGGTTTTATTTACTTCCATATTAGAACAGTTATTGGAAATCAACAGGATGATCAGGAGCTGGCAAGATGGTAAATGTTTTGGTGTCTGTGGGTCAGAGTCTCTGTTACAGTTTTATGAACTCTGCCAACATAGTACACGAAAGCAGCCATAGACCGTACAGAAACGGAGATGGAGGTGGGCTTCCCAGGTGGCGCTGGTGGTAAAGAATTCATTTGCCAAAGCAGGAGAGGCAAGGGGGGCAGGACTGACTCTTGGGTCTGGAAGATCCTCCAGAGAAGGAAATGACACCCGAGTATTCTTGCCTGGGAAATCCCATGGACAGAGGAGGCTGGTGGGCAATAGTCTGTGGAGTTGCAAAGAGTCCGGCATGACTAAGCAACTAAACAGACACACGGTCGTGCTGCAATAGAGCCTTCTTACAGTAAAAATGACAGGCTGCGTCTACCGGTGAACCAGAGACTGCACGTCTAATGTGGAACATTTACAGCCACGAGGCTGGGCTGGGATTACGCTGACAAATAAAAAGGCAAGCTACAACACAATGATCATATGGTACTAAATGACACACATTGGTCTAATATGTTAAGAGATGTCTGGGTTGTAAAATCACTAGTCATTTAGGTGGTGTCCATGCACACCCCTATGATTTTCCCAGCTCTTCTGGGGGTTTTGCACTGAGTGTTATTTTACTCTTCTACTAAGGAAAAAAGGGGGAGGGGGGCAAGCCCAGTATCCCAGGTCATGAGATCACTGTCAAGTGTGAATTGACGTATTTCTATGGCACATTGTTCTGCCTCAGTGCCCTGAGTAAAACTGCCCGGGCTGGGATGTGGGTCCAGCATTAAGCAGCTGGGTACTGGGACCACATTATTTAACTGTTTCTTATCTTAGTTTCTTCTTCTGTCTACAGAGACCATCAGGAGGAATTACCTCATGAGGTTCCTGAAGCTTGGGCTCCTCTAGAGAAAGTTCTTAGAACAAGATCTTGCACATATTCAATACTATAGTTCTTTTGTGTGTTCTTTTTAGCCATACTCAATGATTCTCTCACTGAAGATGTTAAAGGTTCCCTGAGAAAATAAGGTAAAGATTTTTATTTTATTTATAGTTTATGAGTATGCTAGGTCAAGAAGAACAAGAAAATAGCAGGATCTGTTTTAGAAATCTTCAGTTCAGTTCAGTCACTCAGTCGTGTCCGACTCTTTGGGACCCCATGAATGGCAGCACGCCAGGCCTCCCTGTCCATCACCAGCTCCCAGAGTTCATCCAAACTCATGTCCATTGAGTCGATGATGCCATCCAACCATCTCATCCTCTGTCGTCCCCTTCTCCTCCTGGCCCCAATCTTTCCCGGCATCAGGGTCTTTTCCAATGAGTCAGCGCTTCACATCAGGTGGCCAAAGTATTGGAGTTTCAGCTTCAACATCAGTCCTTCTAATGAACACCCAGGACTGATCTCCTTTAGGATGGACTGGTTGGATCTTCCTGCAGTCCAAGGGACTCTCAAGAGTCTTCTCCAACACCACAGTTCAAAAGCATCAATTCTTTGGCCTTCAGCCTTCTTTATGGTCCAACTCTTGCATCTGTACATGACTACTGGAAAAACCATAGCTTTGACTAGACCGACCTTTGTCAGCAAAGTAATGTCTCTGCTTTTTAATATGCCGCCTGGGTTAGAGACCGCTTTTCCCACCTGAAGATGTCAGCTACACTACCCCATGAGCGGAGTCTCCTCGGCCTTTCGTCCTTCTGGAGTTGATACAACATAGCTCCAATCTAGAAGACAGAAAAGGTGCAGACTCCAACCCCGCTTTTTACTAATTTGAGCACATTTAACCCAAAGGGAAAGCCAGGCGGCTGGGTTGACTGGGGTCATTTCTCCTGCCAAGTTTGGGTGGGTTTGCACTAGTTGAGCATTTAGTGCCAGCCCTGATCATTATGGGCTGGCACAGAAAATTAAGCTACCACACCTTTAATGAACTTAATTCCTTTATTTTGACAGAGTTCCCATTTCCAGTGATTCACAGTTTACATTTAGACAGTTCTCCTATAGGCGTTTGCCAAAGGACTTAACTGGCCCGCTGAGCCCTGGATTCGTTAGCAACTAGAATGAAAACCATCCAAATCACCTTTACAGGTTCTGTAAGCCTGATTTGGACTCGAGATATCCTGTGTCAGAACACTCAGGGTCACCTCCGAACACATGCCTGATGTCCTCTCCACTTTTTCTTAACGTTGCATTTTGAAGAGTAGGGACCCAGGCCTTTGGTGGGGGCTGTGAGGAGACCTGGATGCCCACAGGCATATGACACACGTTTTATTTGCTTTTTACCATCATCAGAGGGCTTCCCTGGTGGCTCAGTGGTAAAGAATCTGCCTGCCAGACAGGAGACACAGGTTGCATCCCTGGCTCGGGAAGATCCCCTGGAGAAGGAAATGGCAGCCCACTCCAGTGTTCTTGCCTGGAGAATCCCATGGACGGAGGGGCCTGGTGGGCTACAGACCATGGGGTCACAAAGAGTCAGACACGACTGAGAGATGAAAAAACAACAATGCCATTATAAGCGTGTGCTGAAAAAAAGAAAGAAGCAGAGAGGGGTTACTGGAGAAAAGAGCCGCACGAGAATAAAGTGGACATAATTTGCTTCATCTAATGACAAAGGAGTTAGGTTTTGGTGTTTAGGAGCTGGTGGGGATCGATGAAATTGTCTCAACTTCTCATTTACTTAGTGAGGGAAAGACGGTGATGGGAACATAATGTCTATGTACCAGCAGAGAGTGAAGCATTTTCAGAACTTGCTTTAATCCTTAAAATTTGTTCAGAGTCCAACAGCTATTAAGGATTAGAACTGGGACTGAGATTTATCTGGTTCCAAAACTTATGCTTTTAAACACTGCTCTGGGATCAGCAGACTTTACTGTAAGGAGCCAAATAGTATTTTAGGGCTGGCCAGTTAGAACGTCTCTGTTGAAAAGACTTACATCTGCTGTTTTAAGGTGTGGAAGCAGCTAGAGGCGATATGCAAATGAGCAAGAGTGGCGTTTGGACAACACTTTGTTTGCAAAACCAAGTCAGAGGCCAGACGTGGGCTGGGCACCATGGTTTGCTGACCCTTGTCATGCTCTGTACTCTAAACTTGATTTTTTTTTTTTTTTAATGTTTCCTTTCATGCTTTCAACAACTTCTGGAGGACTGGGTACTAAGAGCATTTTATAAGCGTCTCTGTTTACCCTCCTTCCATCCATTTATCAAACGTAATGTATTGATGACTGGCACAGAGATATTTGCTTCCCTGGTGGCTCTGCAGTAAAGAATCTACTTGCAAAGCAGGAGATTCAGGAGGTGCGGTTTGATCCCTGAGTTGGGAAGATCTCCTGGAGTGGGGAATGGCAAACCCCTCCAGTGTTCTTGCCTGGAGAATCCCATGGACTGAGGAGCCTGGCGGGCTGCAGTCCACAGGGTCTCAAAGTGTTGGACATGACTGAAGTGACTGAGCACACACGCATACATAGAGATATTAATCAATCCTTAACCTTTCCCTTCCTCCTTCATTCTGTGTTCTTTCTTATTTCAGCCATCCTTTCGTTCTTGAGACTATCTCAGAAATTCTATTATTTTGCCCAGTACTCCTCAAATTCCAGATTATGAAAATTTTTTCCCTTTCTTTCTGGATGAATTCACTTTAGCTCTAGACATTAGGTGTGACCTTCTTTTGACCTAAAGCACTCTGTCACCCACCCTTAGAATTCTGCTCAGGTCGTGTGTAATCAGCAGTTTGGGAATCTGTAATGGATTTTCCAGGAGCACCTCTGATGAAAATGTCAACTTTCTAAACAAAGACAGTTGTCAGAATATCCTTTCAGAAATCCAGATTATTCACAGTTCTCATCATGCTGAGTTTTCAGTTCTTCAATAGTAAGGGGGCATTGCCACCTGGTGGAAAAAATATTGAGGGGGTTAGATGGTCACCTGGGGAGGACACAGATACGCACGTTTACACATCAGCTGCTAAACGTTGCCTTAGTAACGTCACTGCGATGCCTGGTGCTCTGAGAACTGACCCGTTTCCTTGCTCAGAACCTAAAACAAGTAAATGTGAGTAAAAACTATTGACGTTATGTTTGAATAGATTCGGGTGATCTATTTTTAGAATAAAATGGCTTGAAATGCCATATTCTTCCTAATTGTTAAAGCTCCATCGGACTCATTTCTTCCCCGTTTGTAGACTCATCCTCTCTTTCTATAATTTTCCATTCCTATGCATGGATTTGTTTCTTTGTCTGTTTCTATTTTCCAGTAATACTTAGGTCTTCTATGGCCTCTCCACTTCACCCGAATACGTCTTCGAGCACCTTTCAATGTTGATTCTTCATCAGCCTGTGTCTGCTGCCCCTGAACTTTATCTCCCTGTTGACCGTCATGCCCTCTGAAATCTGCTCCATCTCCCATCACACTCCCAGATCTGCGATCAAGTATGTTACGTTTGGCTCACTCAAATTGTTCTCCCCGCCCTTTCGCTTGGGGGCGTCCCTGTAACTTCAGCTTCGCCCTCGAAGTTCTTCGTTCTCGGTTCCCAGCCTTGCGGCTTCTGCTTGCCCTCTCTGCTCTCGTTCCGCCCATCATCCTTGTTTCGGTCTTTGCCTAAGGTTGCTGCCCTTTCAGTCTTTCTTTCTTTCCGTCCTTTTCCCCTTCTTTTCTTCTTCCTTCTGCCCTTCTTCTCCTTGCTTCTTCTCTGTGAGTGTGAAAGCTAACAATGCTATAATCAGTCTCCTTTTCACAGCCTCACTTTCTAGATCTGTCCATCCACTCGTGTGGCTTCAGCTCGTCTTCAGAGCATCTGCCTCCCCAGGCCTGGACCCGATAGGTGCCCTTTTCTCACCTTCCTGCTTTTTCAGATTACCCTAAGTCCAACATCTCCTTATATCAGCTGAAACCCACTCTGGACAAAATTGAAAGGACCATATTTCTTAACATGATCATCAAGTTTCTCAATTCCCCCTTTTAAAGGAAAGCACACTTTCTCTAATATTCAGTACTAGACATAATGCTGTTGCTGCTGCTGCTAAGTTGCTTCAGTTGTGTCCGACCCTGTGCGACCCCATAGACGGCAGCCCACCAGGCTCCTCCGTCCCTGGGATTTTCCAGGCAAGAACACTGGAGTGGGTTGCCATTTCCTTCTCCAAGGCATGAAAGTGAAAAGCCAAAGTGAAGTCGATCAGTCGTGTCGGACTCTTAGCGACCTCATGGACTGCAGCCCACCAGGCTCCTCCGTCTATGGGATTTTCTAGGCAAAAGTACTGGAGTAGGTGCCATTGCCTTCTCCGATTAGACATAATAGAGCAATTCAAAACTGGTTACTGTTTTATTGTTTTCATCCAGTGCGTCATCACAGGCTCTCTTTGTCTCTTCTGAAATGTTTGTCTTGAGGATAAACTTCATGAGTAGAAAAGCTTTGCTTCTGCTCATCATTGTCTCCCTGCTGCTACAGGGCTTAGCATATCATACATGTCTAATAAATATCTGTCTGTAAATAAATGGAATGATGTTCACAAATCTTTCTTTTTTCCATTCCAAGTGCCAAGATCCATGCCATATCCTTTTTACTTTATCACAGGACTCCAGAAGCCTCTTATATTTTAGCGCTCCAATTTGACTATGCTTCGCTGATGGCGCAGCCTCAGCAGGTAAAGAATCTGCCTGCAATGCAGGAGACCCAGGAGACAAATTGTAACAAATTCTGTTTTAGCCAGATCCCATTTTATACCCAATTCCCCTCTTCGTCTTTCCTCCTCATTACTTTCATTTTTTCAAACAAATTAGATGCACGTCAGGAGCAGAACTGAGAGATCAGATTTTTGTTTCCCATCTTTATTTTCTGTCTCCCTACTCTATTAAACCATATACAGATCATGGGGTTCCCGTGAGGATCAAATTGGACACTTTTTAAAAAGTCACTTGTAAATGAAAACACTTGGTTTGTGTCAATTAGATTGTTGTTTTGGTATTCTGTTTGTACTGTAATTACAGTAATAGTAGGAAATGGCAACCACTCCAGTGTTCTTGCCTGGAGAATCCCAGGGACGGGGGAGCCTGGTGGGCTGCCATCTATGGAGTCGCACAGGGTCGGACACGACTGAAGTGACTTAGCAGCAGCAGCAGTCACAAACTGGGCTTCCCTGGTAGCTCAACTGGTAAAGAACCCAACCGCCAATGCAGGAGATGCAAGAGATGTGGATTTGATCCCTGGGTCTGGAAGATCCCCTGGAGAAAGGAACGGCAATCCACTCCAGTATTCTTGCCTGGAGAATCCCTTGGACAGAGGGGCCTGGTGGGCTACAGTTCACTGGGTCAAAAGAGTCGGACATGACACACACACAGCCACAAACTGGTCGATCTATTTTTGTCTGGAAAATCCAACGGACAGAGAAGCCTGGCGGACTGTAGTTCATAAGGTCTCAAAGAGTTGAACACAACTGAAGCGATTTAGGCAGTCAGGACCAAATCCTTACAAAATTATAAATTTAGTGGAATGCTTCTCTGAAACAGTAGATAGGATATGCTGTTTCTAAAACATTAATTAGATTATAAGTTCTTTATGGGAAAGAACTATCACATGTAGACTTTATCTGTGTTTGGAAATTTATTTCTTGCCTTTAAAAGAATAAATGTGCCAGTTTAGACTTAAGAGAAAAGAAGCAAATGTAAGTTTGTGTAAATAAAAAGTTGATTTCTCACTCAGGAGGAAACTTATTGCTCCAGAACAGTACGTGCTCTTCCCTGTATAAAGTAAGTCTTAGAACATGGACATTACACACTGTCCTCTCAGATGTTAATTAGGTTGCTGTATTTCAAAACCCATAGAGACCACCTGGCTTTTTCACCACTGTCTTCCCAAAGCAGGGCATACAGCAGAAGTTCGATAAACATTTATTAGTTAAGAAACCCAGTCTTCTGTTATAGCATCGATGCTTTTGAACTGTGGTGTTGGAGAAGACTCTTGAGAGTCCTGGACTGCAAGGAGATCCAACCAGTCCATCCTAAAGGAAATCAACCCTGAATATTCATTGGAAGGACTCACATTGAAGCTGAAGCTCCAATACTTTGGCCACCTGATTCGAAGAGCTGACTCATTGGAAAAGACCCTGATGCTGGGAAAGATTGATGGCGGGAGGAGAAGGGGACAACAGAGGATGAGACGGTTGGATGGCATCACCGACTCAATGGACATGAGTTTCGGTAAAGTCCGGGAGTTGGTGATGGACAGGGAAGCCTGGCTGCGGTCCATGGGGTCGCAAAGAGTTGGACACAACTGAGCGACTGAACTGAACTGGACTGAACTGAATCATATGAAATATTCTTTTTGACTATCTTGCTTTCCATCCTGGTTCTTCTCCAGGGCTAGCTCTTCCCTGTTTTTTCCTTGATCACATAATCTCGCTGCCAGGTAACACTTTGGAGTTACAAAGCGGTCAGCTGAAAATAATGAACTTGGGTGGGCCATGCAGACTCACCCGGAGTCCATGTTTGGGTTTTTTTTTTCCCCCTGAGTCTCTAGTGGTTGGAAGTTGTCTTGTGACCCGATGCTCACCAATGCTGTTTTCAAGCAGCTGGAGTTGCGGCTGGCACAAACTGGTGTTCAAATATTTGTTGAATGAATAATAAAAAAAAAAAATGAATGGAATAGGGAGGGAAAGTGACATGTACAACTCCCGCCTCTCCTAAAAGACCACTGACTTGTACCCTCCCTGGCACAAGGGCGAGCTTGTGCCCCAGCCCTGAGGGTGCCCATGACCAGAGCACTCTAGGGAAGGGCTTGTCAGCATCGTCTCTAAAGGATCAGATAGCAAATATTCCACACTTCGTAGCCCTGAAGTCTTTGCAGTTCCCATCTCCGTGCTTGCAGCCTCAAAGCAGCCCTAGATAACATGGATACACTGGGATGTGGTTGCATCCCAGGGAGCTTCTGTACGCAGACTCAGGCAGCAGGCTGGGCTGGAGCTGCAGTTCCTCTGCCCCAGGTGGTCCTGGGGAAGCCCGACAGGAGAGACATGGGTGTCCTGCAGCTGAATGACCTCATCACCCTGGATAGCTCAACTCAGGGCAGGAATATGGGAGAGAAATAAACACCTTTCTCCTTTAAGCCACTACATTTTGGGTTCTTTATTACAGCAAAGCTAATTAGCTGGTGCAGGCACTATATAATGAATTGCTAACTGGTTTTACTGTTATTGTTGTTCTATTGTTATAATTATCTTTATTTTTATTATATTAAGTCTCTATTGACCCTGGCGTAAATTGGTTATATGATTAAACACCAGAAGTGGGGCTTCCCCTGTGACTCAGTGGTAAAGAATCCACCTACGATGCAAGAGATGCAGGTTCAATCCCTGGGAAGATCCCCCAGGGGAGAGAAATGACAACCCACTTCAGTATTCTTGCTGGGAAATCCATTGACAAGAGGAGCCTAGTGGGCTACAGTCCATGGGGTCCCAAAAGAGTTGGACAAGACTTAGAGACTAGACAACAGCAAGAAACCACCAGAAATAGCCAAAGGTGGGGGGAGCGGGTGGAATCACTATTATAATGTTTGGTAAACTTGGTTAATTTAATCATCAGGACACTCAGAGGAATGGAGTGTGTTAATACCTTCTAGGAAAATCAGGAAACAAAGGATGATATTGATTCAGTGTGTCACCCAAGGTCACAGAAGAAAAATGGAGGGTCAGCTGCATCTGCTTCCATACCCTTTGCTCACCGTGCCCTCTGCTGGGGGAGTCCTGATAATAATCCTTTACCATCTAAGCCATCAGGGAACCCCTTGGGATTCATGTCTTGGCATCAACTTGCTAGAATTTTCACAAAAGCGATGGGGCCCCTGAGTGATTATCCTGTTCTGCGCTGCCCAGTACGGTGGTCACAGGCCACATATATGGCTACTCAAGTTATATGAAACGAATTAAATGAAAAATCCAGTTTCCCCCCAAAATTGCGCAGTCACTGTGACTGTGCTCACCAGCCACGGGTGCTAATGGCCACTGGCTTTGCACAGTGGGTTACAGGACATTGCCTCACTGCAGAAACATCTGCGGGGCAGTTCAGTCTCTCTCCTGCCTCTAGATTTGGCTGCTTCGGTTTCTATGCAAATCCAGCGTCTGGGTACTTGACCTTCGGCATCCCCTTAGAGCTGTTCTCTTAGCGTCTCCCAGAGGAAGCTGCCCCCTCCAGATTCCTAGATTAAGTTCCCCTGCGGCCCTTTCCTTTTTTTTTTTTTTTTCCTTTTTGCTCCCCACCCGGTGGCCCCTGCCACTCCTGTGCTGCTTGTCTTGTCTTCAGCGCTAATTGCTTCCCAGCAGGATGGAGCCAGTCTCTCCAAGTCCAAAGGAGGAGGAAAGAAGAGAGACAGTGTGTGGAATCTGCCCCGAGAGTGTAGAATCTGCAGGCTAACTGCATGTTCATGGTAACCATCCGAGCAGCCCCCCAGGTTATGAGGCTGAAAGAATGTTTGCGTCTCTTCACTCTCCTGGCAAGAACCCAGGAGACACGGGGACTGTGAGAAACCTCTGGGCACCTCCATGTTTAATAGGATGTGTTTGTGTACCTGCTTGTCTGTGTAGGTGCGTGTTTTCCTGCCCCCTGTGCTGCGTGCTAAGTCACTTCAGTCATTTGCAGTCTTTGCTGTTCTGTAGACTGTAGCCCGCCAGGCTCCTCTGTCCATGGGATTCTCCAGGCAGGAATACTGGAGTGGGTTGCCATGCCCTCCTTCAGGGGATCTTCCCCACCCAGGGATTGAACGTGAGTCTCTTATGTCTGCTGCATTGGCACAAGTGTTCTTTACCACACGCGCCACTCGGCTTATCTGTGCAGATGTGTCTTTTCCTGCCCCATAGAGTGTGGAAGCCCCCTTCACAGCGAACACACACCTGCCACCCCTGGCCGCCCGCCTATTGTCTGAAAAGCTACAGTAGGTGAATCAGAAGGATATCTTTATCCAGGCTTTGGTTGAGGTTGAGTTTGCTTTCATTAAGGGAGCGGTATCTCCAGAGTTTATGGAAGTGGAAGTGCCGCACAAAGGGCTCTTGTCTGACATTTGGAAATGAATTGTCTGAGGAGACACACGCAAAAAGCCTTCATTGGGAAGGGCGCCCAGAAGGAGGCAGGAGGGAGAGGGAACCCAGGACGAGGCTCCCCGCGTGGCTCGAAGTCGCAGGGTTTGTGGTGATGGGTTTAGATTCCGGGTTGTCTTTACCGAATCGTTATGACTGAGAGTCCTTCCTTGTGCAGCTGAGATGGGTGCCATCGAGAAGGACTCTGGGAGGTGGCAGGATACGCAGTGTCCCCTTTTGACCCTTCTGCAGCTTTTCTGGTTGGTGGTGGCTTGTCAGTCCTGTGTTCCTTTCCAGGACCTCCTGTCATGAAATAACTCACGCAGAGGGTTACGGTGGTGAATGGCCAGAGTGGGCAATTTCTGGCAGTGTGGTTCCCCTAACAGAAGCTTGTGGGAAACTATCTACCTGTTCAGATGCCCTGAACAATGCGGGAGGGCCTGGCAGAGCTCCTAGTCGTGCGCTACCCCTGAGCCTGCGCGTCTGTCTGCATCCTGGTGTGAAGGATCGCGGGTGATGCGAATTGCTTGGCTGGTGTGGGAGATGGGAGTTGGTGCACGACTCTTCCCAGGGGTGTTTCATCAGGGATGCAGAGCGGACCAACCCGGGCGCATTGCAAGGCCCCGGCTTCCCATCTCTCTCCATCAGGAGTAGATACTCCAAAAACACGCACAGAGATGGTACCGTTTCTTGTCACTGAATTTCACGAGCCCTGTATTAGAGAACTTGGGAGTTTCTAAGCGTTCATCACAAAAGGAAGGATTTGGGGCAGCCTGCACCCTCTTGTTTGGATCAAAGTCTGGTCCACGGGGCGCTTTGTGATCTGGACGTTTAATGAAATAATTGGTATTTGCCTTCCGGAGTGAGAATTGACTTTCTTTGACCTCCTTTGGAGTTCTTCGTTTTAAGATAAGCTCAAATATTGACAGAACTGGAACTGAGATTAAAGGACATATAAAGTACATTAGTGTTCTAGGAAAGCAAGAAGAAAGACCCAGGGGCCTCTCCCACAGTAAATAAAAGCGACACAGATTCTTAAGAAAACACTGCTGAATTTCACTCGTGTGTATGATGAAATGGATTAAGTTTACAGTGGTCTGAAGAGCAGGATGGATTCTTCACCTCGACACCCCCAGGAACAAACCGCAGCCTCACCCGAGCTCCCTTTTTATTCATCTTGACCACTTTCTTTTTGGTGTGCATCGCAGTCTGACGCATAATGAAAGCCAGCTGTCGGCCCCAGAGGCCACGAGGGAAGGGTCCGCAAACGTTCTCAACGCCAGTCGCCCAGCCCAGGCTGTCACTTGATAAGTCACTTAAAGAAAGATGGCAGGAGGAGAGGGAAAAGATGACGGCCGATGCCCTCATTATCAGAGGATGAATTATCCACGTGCTCTGTGCATTATCTAGGGCTTCCAGTGTCCCAGTAGTTGATCTGTAGATTTATGCCAAGCTGGAGAAAGAAAGGAAGGAAGGAAGGGAAAGAGAGGAAGGAAGGAAGAAAAGTATGTCCTATTTGCGACATAAGCAGGATTTAGGATTCAAAATGATGACTGATTACTGATGGGGCAAATAGAGAATTATCTGGTTCCCAGTTAATATAAATGAATATGTTTAATGTGAGAGCAGGACAGAGCAACACGGAGTTCCCATTTCCCCTTATAAAATATTTACTGTTCAGGTTCTCCTCACCAGTCAAATCGGTCAAATATTTACTGTCAAAGTTCAGGGGCAAGGTGATACACGTGACCATACATGATGCTATGATCCACGCTGGCCAGACTGAAGTCAGAGCTCCTAAGTTTTAGTCTTCATTCAACCACCCTGGCTCTCTGTGTTCCTGGGAGGAAAAAAAAAAGTCACTGAAATCTTTTCTGCCAACCAGTGAGTTATTAAACAGAAATTATGTGACTGAGATGGTAAAGAATCTGCCTGCAATGCAGGAGATGAGGGTTCGATCCTTGGGTCAGGAAGATCCCTTGGAGGAGGGCATGGCAACCCACTCCAGTATTCTTGGCCTGGAGAATCCCATGGACAGAGGAACTTGGAGGGCTACAGACCACAGGGTCGCAAAGATCTGAACACAACTGAGCGACCAAGACTTTCATGTTTCTTCTTCATGTGCTTTATGAAGGCTTGTGACAAACATCTGCATGTATTTGTGAGGGCTTTGAGATTCTATGATGTTCATTTGAAGGTACTTTTGCTACTTAGTTGAATCACACCGACATTGTAAAACACATCCACTATCATTAACATCAGCTTGAAATTCAGCAAAGATAGATGATGTATCCTTCAACATTGTTAATTTTTAGACCATATTAACCATTCTCAGTACAAAGGAAATGCTTGTGCTAGAGTTTAGGGTACCCCTTTCTCCAAAAAGTGCATACGATTTGCCCTTTGAGTTTCGTTATGGTCCTGATGGGTTTCTCTGCAGGCTCGAATGATAAAGAATCCCCTACAAATGCAGGAGACACCGATTGGATCCCTGGGTCAGGAAGATCCCCTGGAGGAGGAAATGGCAACCCACTCTAGTATTTTTGTCTGGGAAATCTCATGGACAGTGGAGCCTGGTGGGTGGGGCGGGTGTGTACAGTCCATGGGGTCACAAAGAATTGGACAGGGCTGAGCAACTAAACAAGAGCAGCAACATGGTCCTGACACGACCTGTTGATTCCTCCCGGCACAGGAGAGTGAGGCTTGGTGGGGCTTGGGGTGGGGAGCAGGGAATTGGGTGGATAACAGAGGGGCCAGAAGAGGTGTTTGCCCTGTCCTGCACACAGCTTTTCATCCATTGCATTCAGCCTCCACTTTGATATTCAGTTCTCATCTCAGTTTTTCTCTCTGTATCTAGGAAGCCCCTGTATCTGTCCACATGAAGCAAGCACATTCTGTTGGTTGCAACAGGATCTACACGTCTGAAGTGACTCAGCTTTCAACACTGCCTAAAGATTTGTGAGTAGGACTCCTACCCTCTGTCTGGCTTCTTCGAGGAGTGCATGCCTGAGTCAACTTCCTAATAAAACTGACCAAAACACCCAACAGGAGTCTATCTATCCCTCTGACGAGTATCAACAAAAGCTGTTGGAAAGACTCTGTTAGTTCTGCTGCCTCTGCTAGGTCCATGACAGTGTTTCCACTGGACCTTTCTCTTCTTTTATTTAT
The DNA here is from genome assembly GCF_027580195.1 of Bos mutus. NCBI lineage: Eukaryota > Metazoa > Chordata > Mammalia > Artiodactyla > Bovidae > Bos > Bos mutus. Next base: position 3,576,247 of record NC_091635.1, on the reverse strand, counting down.
TTATGGTTTTAATTCCTTTTTAAAATTTATTTTTAATTGAAGGATAATATCTTTACAATACTGTGTTGGTCTCTACCGTACATCAACATGAATCAGCCACAGGGATCCGAATGTCCCCTCCCTCCTGAACCTCCCTCCCACCCATCTAGGTCATTGCAGAGCAGGGAACCACACTCCCTGTTGCACGGCAGCTCCCCACTCATCGTCTGGTTTTCACACAGGATGTGCGCGTTTCAGCCCTACTCTCCCAGTCCCTCCCGCCCTCTCCTTCCCCCACTGTGCCCTTAAGTCTGTTCTCCACTGGACATTTCTCTTCTGGTTTAATGTTTTCAGCTGCAGCTGTGTGCTAAACAGAGAAAATCCACTCTCAGGACTTTCTGGGCCTTGGGTCAAATGTCCCTCGGTTGTCATTCTAATCTTAAGGTCCTTTAAACAAAAGAGCTTTGTCTCAAAACATGGATCAGTTATTTCCTAAATTAGGTGAATAGCTTACCTAAGCTAAGACAGGAAGCCACTTTATTAATGGATTCAGGACAAATCCACAACATTAAAACATTTGATATTGCTCATAAATACAAAAGGGAAATAAATCTGGCTGAGAACAAGAAAAATGCCTGGGTCCAGTCTCTTTTAAATCCCTTAAAGTTAGAAAAAAAAAAATGAAATCTTTCCTGATACTTCAAATTTTCACAATGTTGTCTTCAGCTTTTCTCTGTCCCTCACCTAATTTTCATTAAAAAACCTACATCTTAAACACTCCATGCGCTACTCATTTTTCATTTCTCTATAGGAGTTTGGAGGAATTCTTTTAAATCACTGGAAATCATGGACAAAATAATGGAAATCTTCCTCAGTAGGAGTTTCTTTAATTGCCGACACGCTTTGCTCCAGCGTGAATTTATCACCACTAAGGGTATTAGCCTGGTGAAACTTCAAAAATCTCCTTATTCCAAGAATGTTGGAAGGACTGAAAAAAAAAAAGACAGTATTCCCTCACCATTATCAGAGCGATTGTGCACACTTACCTCCATGCTTTTCTCCAGATTCACAGCTGCTTCGACAAGAATGTCCAAAAGAATAAAAAATGGAGATTCGGTGGAAGGCAGTCTTTAGGTTTCTGATCAAGAGTTATTTCTATACGGAGCCCCTGAGTATTTCCCAGAGTGTATTTGACAATCACCTTGCATGAGAATCTTTTTTTTTTTTTAATTTTACTTTGCTCAAGTCCTACTGCAGAACTCCTGAATCTTTAAGAAGTGAGGTCAGGAAATCTGCACTTTTAAGTAATTCCCCAAATGAATGAATGCTAAAGTTTGACAAGCATTAAAACTGCATGAAACTATGCCAAACCTGGACTTCCCCAGTGGCTCAGCGGTGAAGAATCTGCCTGCAAGTCAGGAGCCGCAGTAGACACAGGTATGGGATTTTTGTATGACAGAAAAATGTACTTGAAAGAAATGAGCAAGACCTGTATGTGTCAGAATGAATAATTTTCAAAAGCTAAAATGAGTGAAAAAAATTAGACACAGAAGGGAATTAATGTTATTTTACTATTTTTGTAAGAGTTAAGGCACAGTATACATATGTACCTGCGCACACCAAGATATGATCAAATGCACCTGGATTAGTAACTTCCATGTGGATTGCAAGGTTATGAACCGAATTCACCATAGCAATTGCTTCTAGAGAGGGAAAGAGAAATGAGACACAGGAGACAAATTCAGATTGTTGACACCATTCATAGTTAATACTTACATTTCTTTATTTGCTACGTGCTTTATGTTTAGTATCATATTTAATCTCCTAGCCATCATTTGGGGTACTGTTACTAATGTCCACTATTTTTAAATGTTATATTTCTAGTATTGATGCATGTATACATGCACATTTTAAATCTCAAGCCAATTCGGGGGGAAAAAAAGAAACATTTTCTAAATCTGAGTAGTGAGATTTGGGTGCAAGTTAGTGGATCATATTATTTCTGTCATTTCTCTTTTTTGTTTTTCTTTAAAATATATACCTAAGATCACATTAGAATGCCCATGACACTTCTTCAATTAAAAAAAAAAAAATCCTGCTTTTCTTTTCTGCTTCACTTCATCCATACTATTTCTGACCTATATACCCCACTGTCTCTCTCTCTCTCACACACACACACACACACACACATTTGCGTGTGTATGCATGTACATGTATATATGCCTGTATGTGTGAGTATCCATGTATGTATGAATCTGTGTATATGCGTCTGTTATATTATTGTAACTTCCTAAGCTGTGTCCACGCCAAAACTGCACCAAGATGTCTACAGTGGCTCTATTCATAACTGCCCAAACTTGGGGGCAACCAAGAAATCCTTCAGTAGGTCAAAGGGTGAATGAAGTATAGCCAGACAGCAGAGCATCATCCAGGACCGAAAAGAAACGAGGAATCCAGCCACGAGAGACAAGGAGGAACCTCGGATGCATGTGACCTAGTGAACGAAGCCAGTCTGAAAAGGCTCCATACAGTGTTTCCAGCCTGAATGACATCTGGGGAAGGCAGAATTGTGCAGACAAGAAGACTGGTGGTTACCAGGTGCTAGGGCGGGGGAGAGGAGTAGACCGAGCCCCGGGGCCTTTTAGTGCTGAGACCCGATTCTGTACGACTGTAGGGGTGAGTGTACGTCGTGGTACTTGTGCTCATACCTGTAGAATGTAACTACCAAGCGTGGACGCTAATGTAAGCTATGGGCCTTGGGTGATTATAGGGTGTCAATGCGAGTTCATCCTTGGTACCGAAGGCACCATGCTGATGAATGATGTTGATCATGCAGGAGGCTGAGCGGGTGTGGGGCAGGGTGTGTGGGAAATCTCTGAACTGCCTTCTTAATTCTGTTGTAAACCCAACAGGGAAGAGAGCCCAGGCTCAAAAGTTTGACTTAACAGAGGCTGACAGATGGAGAATTGAAACCGGGCTGGTTTGACACCATGACGTGTTTTTAACCCACACACTGGAAGCATGGGTATTATTTGCTGTTGTTTAGTTGCTCAGTCGTGTCTGACTCTTTGTGACCCCGTGGACTGTAGCCCGCCAGGCTCCTCTGTCCGTGGGGTTCTACAGGCAGGAAGACTGGCGTGGGCTGCGATTTTCTTCTCCAGGGCATCTTCCCCACCCAGGGTAGGACCCCAGTCTCAGGTCTCCTGCGTTAGCAGGCGAGTCCTTCACCGCCTCGGAAGCCCTCTGTTGGTGTAGACAGGAAGGCTCTAAGGCGTTGAGCCGTCAAAACGGCCTCACCTTTAAAGCATATGTAGCACTTGTGTCTGTCTTAAGGACTCACCAAGTGCTCTCTTCAGAAAACTTCCCCAGCCCCTCGAGCCCGCTCAGGAACAGTCATTCGTCCTTCTGATCCTTTCCTATTCGTTGTTCTTTGAGTTGAATCCGATCACTGAATCCGATTATGGAAATTACCGGCCACTTTGAATGTCTTAATCCCCGGGGGCTGGTCGATCCCTCCCAACATCCAGCAGGAAGGAAAAAGGAACAAAGAAGACAGAAACCTGAGCGCCTGCCTCTCCGTTTCCTCACCTCGCTCTGGAAAAGTACAGATGTATCACTTTGCAGGCAAACCCCCAGGGCCCCAGGCCCCTCTCAGCTTTGCCAGTGCCGTCTCAGTGGGTCAGGCACACTCACACCAGAGCTTAGCTAACAAGAACCCAAGTCTGTGTTGTTGACTTGGAAGCCTTGGAGGCCCACCGTTCCAAGAAGGAAGGGTGGGCTTTTCAGTGGTGTGTGTGTGTGTGTGTGTGTACGCATTGCTCTTGGTTGTGCCCGACTCTGTACGACCCCACGGACTGTAGCCCGCCAGTCTCCTCTGTCCATGGAATTTTCCAGGCAAGAATACTGGAGTGGGTTGCCATTTCCTACTCCAGGGGATCTTCCCAACCCAGGAACTGAACTCACGTCTCCTGGGGCTTCTGCATTGGCAGGCAGATTCTTTACCACTGAGGCCACCTTGCTGATGCTGCTTCCCAGATATTTCTTGTTTCTGATGTTAAAGATGATGCATTCTCACCAGCTTTGCTACTTACTCTTCAGAAATTGGAAACAATTAATAATCTTTTAAGGAGATACTGCCTTCCTGTCGCTGTGTCTTCAAACCTCAGGTCAAGTGTGTTAGGTTTACAGAGCGCCTGGAAGTTGCAGCAGATTGCTGCTAAGGTGATGAGAGACGGTCCAGGTTCCCCCAGGGGGTGAACCCGCATGGAGAATTAGGTTCGCAGTTCAGCTTAAGGAGCCTCTGTTCACAGAACTATCAGACTTGTGTGGTCCCTGCTCTTGTGTATTTATTTTTAACCCTGTATGGGGGGTTGGTGGCTTCATCAGGCTTCCTAAAGCACAGGGTTTACTTGAAGGGCACACATGCCTCAGAACTGCTTGGCCATCTCTTCTCACGGCTGGATGGCCTCTCTTTCTCGTATCTCAGTCCTTGTTGGTGGGCCTGTTCCCTTTTCTCCTTAATAACAACTGGCTGGTCACTTCCGTTTCTTCCAGCCAAATCACAGAAGAGGCGAAGTTTCCTGCTCTCTCTCTGTTTAGCCTGCTTCATTGGTCAGTTCTCCTGCACTGCCAGGGTGTCTCCTAGGCTTTCCTGAGGCCAGATGGCTATTTTCCTGGTATGGCCAATCACCAGTCCCGTCCAATTGAAAAAGACAAATTTAAAGATAAGGACCTGATACCATTTCTATAAAGCATACACGTTAAAAAAAAAAATCAGGCACTGATCTAAATGTTTTATGTGCCTGATCATATTTTAAATCTCTCCCACTCTAACTGAACCTATTCGTCATCTCAGTGAAAGCGTCTCGGTATTTAACTTTATCCTCCTCCCCCCAGACCTTCTGACCTCCCTGAGCTTCTTTTGGCTGTGCTCCCAGCCGCGAACCAGTGACAGTCCTTTCAAACACGCTATCACCAGAGGCCTCCGTTTGTTTTATCCCTCGCTTCCTCAATTCTCCGATTTCAACTTGCTAACAAAAGAGAATCCCTCCGTTATAAGATCTTTCTGTATTTCACCTCTCCATCTCAGAATTTCTTTCCTATTAGTTTCCACATTCTTGTTCCTTTTGGTTTATAATTCGTCTCCAGACTTCTGCTCAGTATACACACATGTTCTCATCTAGTCAAATCCTCAAGAGGAAAAGCAAAAGAATCCTCCTCCAGTCTTGCTTCCTCCTCAAACTACAGTCTCATGCTCATCCCTCCTTCCACTGCTGAAAGTCTAAGAAGTGTAGCCCACACTCACTGTTTCTGCTCTTTTCACAAGTTATCCTTGCCCTTAGCCTGCTCTTACCTGTTGTGACCACTTTGGAGAAAGTGTTCTCCAAGCTGACACAAAGACATTCAGTGTGCGAAGATCTCAATGCTCTCTCATCAGTTTCCAAGCACTCCGAATATTCTACAGCAGTAACATTTAATGCACTGCAGGACGTTCTATATTAAAATCCACTGCTGCATTTAATTCTCACGTTGGTATTGCTGCCATTTTATAAGGGCTTCCCTTATGGATCTTGGTAAAGAAGCCGCCTGCAATGCGGGAAACTCAGGTTTGATCCCTGGCTTGGAAAGATCCCCTGGAGAAGGAAATGGCAACCCACTCCAGTATTCTTCCCTGGAGAACCCAATGGATAGAGGAGCCTGGCAGGTTACAGTCCATGGACTCTCAAAAAGTCAGACATGACTTAGCAACTAAACCACCAACAACCACCACTTGAGGCTCAGCTAGTAAAGAACCTGCCTGCGATGTGGGAGACCTGGGTTCAGTCCCCAGGTTGGGAAGATCTCCTGGAAAAGGGAAAGGCTACCCACTCCAGTGTTCTGGCCTGGAGAGTTCCATGGACTAGTCATGGGGTCACAGAGAATTGGACACAACTGAGCAACTTTCACTTTCCATTTTATAAACCAAGAAGCTATATAAAATGATTTGCACAAGTACCAAAAGATAATAAGTTTACAAAACTCATGTCAAGTCCAGCTGTTTTTCCCCCATGGACATTTAAAGCAATTGGAAATTGTCCTTGCGTTTTCTAGGGCACCATACTTCTGGTTCATCTTCTGTAGGTCACTGTAACTGTTTCATTAATTGGCTCCTCCTTCACTTCACCTTTCTATGCAGGTTTCTGCTGAAGTTTCAGTACCTGCTTCTTTTTCCTCTTCCCTTCACATCTGCTTCCTGGGGGAACATATCTACCCATATTGCCTGTGCCTCTCTCCCAAATTACATTCTGAGCCCGCTCGTTTCCACTAAGGTCCAGGGTTTGTATTTCAGCCTCCACTTAAGCATGTCTCCATGGATGATTTTTGCCGGCACCATAAACTCAATATATCTGTGATCGAATGCATGATCTCACCTACAAACAAAGGAAACTAACAGAGTGTTCCCTGAGGCTCCTTTTCCTTGGTTACCGCTCTCATTTAGTCGCTCAGTCCACCCAGCTAGTTCTCGTTCTTCGGTCCCTAAGTCGTGTCCAAGTGTGCGACCCCACGGACTGCAGCGCCAGGCTTCCTTGCCCTCCACTATTTCCTGGAATTTGCTCAAGTTCATGTCCTTTGAGTCGGTGATGCCATCCAACCGTCTCATGCTCTTTCATCCCCTTCTCCGGCCTTCCATCTTTCCCAGCATCAGTGTCTTTCCCAATGAGTTGGTTCTTCACACCAGGTGGCCAAAGTATTGGAGCTTCAGCTTCAGCATCACCATCCAAATAGAAGTCCAAATAATTTTGAATTTTCCTTTTCTCTCAGAAACCTATGATTTCCAATTCTGAACTTTTTCTAGAAAGTCTTGTTTCCACTCATATGTCCACCATCCTAGTGCAGATACATGTTATTTCTCATACAGATTATTCAGGTCCTCACTGAAAATGGCTTTGCATTCATCCCTTTTCATCCCAGAGGGATCTATCACATGACCTGGTCATGTCACCCCTCTGTGGAAAGACCTCAGACACTATCTATGATTTATATACACAAGGTCACATTCCTTTCCTAACCTGTCATTCCAAGCCACCCACTATCTGACCCCAACATAACTTTTTAAAATCATGCCCCACTAGATCTCACCATGTGAGTGCACTTTCACCAAACTGGACAAATCACATGCTAAACAAGCACATCTGCTTTCTCCCTTCTGGAACTCTGCTGATGCTTCAGCTGGGGATCCTCTCATCTCCTCTTATAACCACCCCCCACCCACGAAGCTGTTGTTGTTCAGTCACTCAGTTGCCTCTGACTCTTTGCGACCCTGTGGACTGCAACACACCAGGCTGCCCTGTCTTCCACCATCTCCCAGAATTTGCTCAAACTCACGTCCATGAGTCAGTGATGCCATCCAACCATCTCTTCCACCCACTAAGTACTGGTTTCTGTACTAGTTCTAATGTCTATGCTGCTAAAAATAACCAGGAAACTGAGAGCTGCCTGGCCCTTCTCTTATAGATATAAAATGTATTCTAGAAATACCAATGTGCCTCAGGACCATTGCAGTTTTGAAATCAGCACATATAACCTGTTTGAGGGTAGAAAGGACAAGAATGTCCATTCAGAAGACTGGGGCACTTACTCACCCAAAAGCAATCTTCTCCTCTTTGCCAGGTTGTGTGAAATGTCCATTTCTCAATCTTCAGGTAAAGGATTCATGATTGTCAATAGACTTCCCGATTCCCCAGGCCTCTGAAAAGAACTTTCAATTCTTTGATTCCAAACAACTGTCAATGCTTGCATCTCTGATCCCCTTCACCTAGGTTTTATAGAATTTTGGGAATTACCCCAAGCAGGGATGTTTTGGTCTTTAAACAGCTGTCTCAGAAACTTGACCCAGTGGGGGTCTTCCCTGGTGGTCCAGAAGCTCCACCTCTCAAGGCAGGAGGTGCAGGCTCCATCCCTGGTCAGGAAAACTAAGATCCTGCATGCCACAAAGACTTAAAAACAACTTGACCCAATGGACTGGGGTGAACAGCCTTGTCTCTCAAAACTCAGGTCCACCTGCAACTGTAGAACGTGATCCTTCGTGAACATAAGCTTTGTGATGTGATTACTTAAGATGAGGTCACACTGGATGAGGCGGGCCCTAAGTCCAGCGGCTGGCAACCTCGGGAGAAGGCCCCATGGGACACAGACACACATGAAGGCAGAGATTCGAGTGAGAAGTCTAGAAGCCAAGGAATGTTGAGAGCTGACAAGAGGAAGCCAGGAGAGAGGTGTGGAATAGCTCCTTCCTGCTGACCACTTGATGCCAGACCTCTAGCCGTCAGAACTCCGGGGAATCAGTTGTTAGTGTCTTTAGGCGTTCCCTTCCCAGTTTGCAGGGTTCTGTTCCAGCAGCCCCAGGTGGCCAGTCGGTTCGGTCAACCCTGGACTCAGAAAACTGCCACCCAGCTTAGGTCACATCACATCTCCTGCACTTTTTGGGGGGGGGTTACCTTTTTTAAAAAATAGTCCTTGACACATCCCAGAAAGTCACATCTGCATCTTTTTTGGCGGGCGGACAGACTTTTGGAAGTTTTCCTGAGAGTCTGCTTTCCCACCCCGCCCCCCACCAGCCCCCCGGCCCCCCTGCACAGGACTTGTCGCTCCTCTACCAGCATCATCCCTAAGCTCGTCCAGGGGAGCTGTATCTGCAGCTTCTGTGAGAGTCGGTCAGGACATCAGACGCCAACTCCTTGGTCATCCAGTGCCTCTGGTTTCTGCCTATTGCAACTTTACAGCCTCCTCTATTGCAACTTTACAGCCTCCTCTGCCTGGTGGCTCAGATGGTAAAGAAACTGCCTGCAATGCAAGAGACCCAGTTTCAATCCCTGGCTCAGGAAGATCCCCTGGAGAAGGACATGGCCACCCACTCCACTATTCTTTCCTGGAGAATCCCCACGGACAGAGGAGCCTGGCAGTCTGCAGTGCTTGAGGTCACAGAGTCGGACATGACTGAGCGACTAACATGCTGCCTGCGACACTTATCACATTCTGCCTTCGTTGAAGCTGGTTGCACACAATTCTTGCCTTCTGCCCACAACTGATTAAAACTCTTAAAGACAGGCAGCAGATTTCATTCACATCCGTGTACAAACCAGCACCTTTGGTAATACGTGCATTCAATACCCGTCTATTTCCAGCCCACAATATAGCAAGTAGGTCTCAAGGTAATTAGTTGGTGTTTGGTCAACAAGCCTTGGATCAAAATGTGATATCTGAAGCTTTCCTTTGCCTCCTTTTAGCCTGCTGAAAAATAAGCCTAGACCTTTCTTTGCTTCAGCTTCCCTACCCTTCTGGTTAAATTATTTGCTATCAGACACCACTGACACCCCTCCTTTTTCTTTGAGGCAGGAAACAGCCCCCAGCATACATTAATCTGAACCCATTCCACTTCTAAATCTCAAAGACCAGAGAGCAGAGGAAGCTGGAGAGAGGCCAGAGGGACCAACTTTATTCCTCCTCCTGTGTTGTGCCCCCCATGTCTAATCTTCCCCACACTACCAGGTGATTTAAGAATTTCATCCTTTCTTTGGACTGGAAGAGGAAGCAGGGGCTGGAATTAGGTCTACATGAACTGCTGAAACGGCTTTCAATGGACTCTGAAGGCTGAGCCAGACTATTGTGTGGATCGAGCCGCCCAAGCCTCTCATTTGAGAACGAAGGTCCGCACGCTTTCTCTGGCACAATGCCTATCAGCAGAATCGCTGAAGCCAAGGCTCAGAAATAAATAACTGCTCTCTCCAAGCAGGAGGCTGGTAAACAATGCAGACACTGAGCTCTGCCAAGAGGAAGAAGCACATAAAACAGGCAACTGCTGAATCCGAGCCAAAAGGGGGAGACTTCCACTCTAATCACTAAAGCTTTCAGAAAGCTAAATCAGCCCCGAGAGCCGTCAAGCTCCGGCAGAACGACGGCGGCGGAGAGATCAGGGGTTCTGATGTTCCCGTTCACATGAGGTTCCTTCAAGGACCTTCTAGATTTGTCAGATCATCAGACCCGGTCTCAGACGCTTTATCACAGCTTCTGATGCCGCACCGCAGATTTGTGACTTAATTTAACTGCCCCAGATGATCTGATGCACGCCCACGGTGGGAAAAAAGCACTTAGTGGTCCTTTCTGGCTCATATGCCTTTTCCAGTTACTAAATGGTGACCTTCAGCTAATCTCTTCTTATTACTGGAGTATAATTGCCTTGCAGCGTTGTGTGAGTTTCTGCTGTTCAATGAAGTGGATCAGCTTTATGTGGGCATGTATGCCCTCCCTATGGGACCTCCCACCCCCAACCCCACCATCGCACCCTCAGCTGAACCCCCTGTGTCTTATAACAGGTTCCCACTAGCTAGCTAATTTACACGTGAGAGTGTGTATGTGTGCGTGTGTGCTCAGTCGTGTCTGACCCTGCGACCCCGTGGACTGTAGCCCACCAGGCTCCTCTGCACATGGGTTTCTCCAGGCATGAATACTGGAGTGGGTTGCCAGTCTCTTCTCCAGGGGATCTTCCTGACCCAGGACTGAGCCCTCATCCCTCTCGTCTCCTGCATCGGCAGGTGAGTTCTCTGCCCCTGTGCCATCTGGGAAGCGCAGCAGTGTGTATATGTCACTTCTAATCTCTTAAGCCGTGAAGCCAGTTCTCTCAACATTAAAAAAAGAGATGATAATAGTACCTTATCATAGATCTGTATGAAGATTGAATAAAATAGTGCATTTAAAGGGCCAAGCAACATGATTGTTGCACAGTCATTGCTGAATAAACTCCTGCCAGAGAGGCTAATTTCCTATTAGTTGGAGCTACCAAATGCATGTCCACACTTCCGTCAGAAATTCTATGCTGTTAATTCTCATCGTAAAACGTGGTTGCTGTATCAGCCATTTCCTGAAGGAGATAAAATATGACTCTATAATGAATATTACTTTTATTTGTTGAAATACTTGTAGAGCGTTTGATCCCCAGGAAGTTATCATCATCAATGGTTTTACGAGTGTACAGAGAGTCATTTTTAGGTGTGGAGCAAGAGAAAAGTAAATATGAATGCTTCTCCACTGTTCAAAGACGAAGGTCCTGAGATCAAAGAGCCCGAGTGACGTGACCACATCCCTGGAGACAGTGCCAGAGGCCACCTTGCTGATAAGGCAGCCGCAGGTGCCTCGCACCTGAGTTCTCCTCTGAATGCCTGCTCCAGCGCTCTGCGGACAAGAAACACTGCGGAGTGTCCGAGAATTATTTTATGACCCCGATAGTCATTGTTTCTTTAGTGACTGAAGTCTACACCTGTCACGCTCACGGTTTTGTTTTTTTCTTCCTCTTTTTCAATCTGGAAACTTTCCTTTCCTTAGAGACTCCTAAATAAGAAATTAGAATAATAAAAATGGAGAATTTTTTTTTAAAAGGTGGCTACCTCCTTGCTGAACTTTGGGCCACCTCAGCTGTTAAAACAGAGAGCCTGTGGGGCTCCCTGGAGTGGGAAATCCCCAACTATCTCGGGGAGCTTACTCAATGACCACAGGGGATTCTACAACTTCTCTGCACACACACACAAACACACAGACACGCAACCTAGCCTCTACCCACCTCCTCTGTCTGCTCAGATCTTTTATCAGCCTGTTGGCTAGGCTTTGGCAATGGAACTGTAGAAAGCTCAACCATGTAAAAGCACCTAATACGTTTGCTCATAATTTCTAAAGTTTCACACCAGCTACAAGACAGTGGAGCACTTTGCTTTCTGTAAGAGCTTTAACAAAGCAACTTACCGCCATCCTTTGATAAGAGTATATTTTATAGATCATATGACATTGTCAGTTTTTTAAATAGTCAAGCTGTGCAATATTCTCCCACCCCCAAGTGTTTTGTGTTTTCCTAATAACTATTTTGTTCTGTTTTATTTTTCTAGACCATCAGTTTGGTTAAAGTTGCATTCCATGGTAAACATATGAGAGTTCAAAACAAGAAGAGGCTTATTCAGTGTGTTTCTTTGGATATCATCACCCATGTCCCAAGGACAGTACGGGAATTTCAGTGTAACCCTTGTGTTCATATGGCCCTACATAACTTTCCCTTTATCATAAGTTATTTTATCAAGAAAACCAAATCGTTGTCTGACCGCTGTGTAGGGACATATGCTGTTATTTATTTAAATACCTAACATAATAATAATTTTATTGGGGAAAATTTTGTAAGACTATATGGGCTTCCCTGGTGGCTCAGATGGTAAAGGATGCACCTGCAGTGCTGGAGACCTGGGTTCAATCCCTGGGTGGGGAAGATCCCCTGGAGGAGGGCGTGGCAACCCACTCCAGTATTCTTGCCTGGAGAATCCCCACGGACAGAGGAGCCTGGTGGGCTGCAGTCCATGGGGTCGCAAAGAGTTGGACGCAACTGAGCAGCTAAGCACACACATATGAAAGTATGGGAGTATCTCAGAGGGAAATGAATGAAAAGTGATCACCTGACGTCTCTAGAAAGTACGCAGAGCAGTCCTGGGTGACAGACACAGATGTGAGCCACGTGTGTAATGTTTAAGGAGTCTAGTAGCCACACTTCAAAAGAAGTAAGAAGAAACAGGCAAGATTATTTAACCCAGTGTATTCAAAAGTTTATTTAAATACGTAATCAACATAAAAATTATTACTGAACAATATTATTATACTTTCTTTTTTTATTATGTCTTAAAAATCTGGAGTGTATTTTGTAGAATGTCTCACTTTCGACTCACCACATTTCAGGTGCCCATTGGCCAAGCTTGGCTGGTGGCTACTTACTGTATTGGGTAGTGATGATCTAAAGAAATTTTTAAAGGAAAAAATAAGAAATCCAGGAGAAAAGTCAAATGATGGTAAGACTTAAATAACGTAGATAGAGAGGGATAGATATAAGGCACATTTATGACCTTATTTTTACGTCTAACAGGACAAGGCACAGAATGAACACATTTATGTTATTAGAACACTAACCTATGAAATACAACTTTGCTTAAATTGGATAAAAGGCAACTTTTCTATGATTTACTGTTTTTTAAAAGAATTATCTCCCCTGCCACCATTAATGTGGGTTTGTAGATCTAAACAGAAGAGCAGTGTAGACACATGGCAGGTATTTCATGAGAACGTGCTTTAACTTCCACAGTTTGTCAGAAGAGCAGTGTAGACACATGGCAGGTATTTCATGAGAACGTGCTCTAACTTCCACAGTTTGTTCAGAGTTGTAAGAAATTCAAAAACATTAGACTTCTTTGCTGGGCAGTAAGTATGGGGTATTGGAATGAGCCAATTCGGTCTGGGGATCAGTTTGCACGGTCAGTGAATTCCTGGTCTGAACCTCACTGATTTCTGTGAAATAGCTGCAGTGACCCCAGCCTCACAGGGTGTGGTGATCTGATGAGACCAGGTCTCTCGTTGTTGTTCGGTCACTCAGTTGTGTCCCACTCTTCGCCACCCCATGGACGGCAGCACGCCAGGCTTCCCTGTCCTTCACTATCTCCCAGAGCTTGTTCAAACTCATATCCATTGAGTTGATGATGCCATCCAGCCACCTCATCCTCTGTCACCCACTTCTCCTCCTGCCCATAGTCTTCCCCAGCATCAGAGTCTTTTTCCAGTGAGTCAGCTCTTCACATCAAGTAGCCAAATATTAGACCTTCAGCTTCAGCATCAGTGCCTCTAATGAATATTCAGGATTGATTTCCTTTAGGATTGACTGGTTTGATGTCCTTGCAGTCCAAGGGACTCTCAAGAGTCTTCTCCAGCACCACAGTTCAAAAGCATCAGTTCTCAGTGCTCAGCCTTCTTTATGGCCCAACTCTGACATCCATAATGCCATGTCTAATTCACAGCAGCAACTCAGAGAAGAACTCTTTTTTACCTCCTTGACTCTATTCCATAGTGAGTTGTGGTCTTCTTGGTGAAAGATAGAGAATGTGTCCAAAAGAATCCTCAAGTAAGGCTAGATAGTCTTTAATGTAAAACTAGTGTGAAGCACAATTTAAGAGCCCTAGAAAGTTGGAGAATCCCAGGGACGGGGGAGCCTGGTGGGTTGCCGTCTATGGGGTCGCACAGAGTCGGACACAACTGAAGCGACTTAGCAGCAGCAGCAGCAGCAGCAGAAAGTTGGGGAATGAGGACTGAAGACAGCCTGAAGGAAATGGGATTTGACCTTGCTTTCACCGTCATGAACCTCACTCTGGACATGGGAAGGACATTGCAGGTGGGAAGATGAGGCACGGGTGCCCAGCAGTGCATGTGGTGGAGTGAGCAACTGAGTCCATTTGCTTGGAACCGAGGTGGGCCCCAGGAGGCAGGACGTTCCAGGCTAAAACTGGGGCAAACTGGGCTGCTTTGTGACTCTAGCAGAGGATTAAGAGGAGTCTTGAAGACACACTTCTATGAGTTACAGCTTTGCTAAATGAGACTTCAAGTGAATTTTCAGTGTTTCTTTCAAAAAACGGGTTTTCATACCCAAAAAAGTAGGAAGAGGGAAAGAACAGCCAATAGAGGGAAAATGAGGGTGAAAGCTACAGACATACGCTCTACAGCCAAATATAATAACTCAGCCTTTTATCTTGTCTGAATTCATTTCCTCTCTATGTACGAATTAACTCTGAGACTTGCAGCCAATATCTCCCACGTAAGAAGCTTATCTATTAGCTCCCTAGGTTTCCTTGGTAGAAACACTACTCTAAACTTATAACCAGTAAACTTGTAATGCTAGGCATGACGGAATAAAAGCATCATTATAAATGTTCACGGGAGGAACTAAAAAAAAGAAAAGGGCTGTGGAAACTCAGTGCATATGTGTCTCCATGCACAAGAATATGGATCATATTCTATCTGTTTAAGGGAAAAGGAAGAAACACCTTAATTACACTAATGCCTTACGTTTTTTTTCATGTAATTACAAGTCTAAAGTTTTCCTTTGCTGCTAATTTTGTATGAAACATATTCTTGCTAAATATTCCCTTACCATACACCTAGAGATGTTTATTTACACAGATGCAGGGTATTGGAATTTAAGGGGAGGGGGTCATTGAAGCCAGAACCCAAGGCCAACCCCTCTCCAACAGTAATTTGTGGTTTTTCCTACATTTAGTGGTTACAAAGGAGTCTTAGACTCTTTGGTGAAGACCAATACTGCACCATTATTTTATGTGCAATTTTAGGGAAAAATATCCTTACTCCCATAACCCAATAAATATTTTAGCTCACTTTGGGTGAGTCTAGTGGTGGTTAGGAAGGGGTGGACAGAATCTGGTGTCACATACGTGAAACCCAATTCCCACAGAAGCGAGCTGCTTGTCCAGTTTCTTATCTCAGTCGTGAAAACAAACTGTGTGTCTGGGTGTAAAATAAGGTGGTAATAAAATAAATCAGGCAACGAGCCAAGTTTAGAATCGATTTCCTTTTTGTTTTATTTCATGAAAACTACTACGTGAAAATATTTAAACAAGAACAAAATACCCACTTATCTACACAATGTATAATTTATATAAAAAAATATATGGAAGTATCTATGAACAGAAGCGTTCATGCAGATGCTGTTCACATTGAGAATCATAAAAAGAAGGAAATATTTGTTGAAAATAATAAGGGACTGGGCTGGGAAATGTAGAATTTCAGGATGTTTGAAAGTATGATTTAAGTCATAGCCTTGTGATTGGAACCTTTGGACATCATTTTCACTCTCCTTCACTGCTCGCAGAACATTGCAAGTGAATAAAGAAGAAAAAAAAAGTCATAAAGGCAATGATACGTTGCATTCTGACTGGAAAGGAACAAGGGAAAAATGATGAAGAAAACAGATCCAGCTAGGCAAAAACAACAACAACAACTCTTGCCTGTAATGTGGAGAAAGAAAAATGCCATTTCATGGTCATGGTCACTGGATCAAGGACTTGATCTGGTCTTCAAATTTGTTGTTTCTCTCCTAAAAGTTTAGCTCTAGAGTGTAGTTTTCAATGAATGTTTGGGTAGAAAAGCAATCACAGATTTAATCTCATGTACAACGGGAAATATCTATGATTTTTTTAAAAAGTGTTTTCTATGGAATATCAGTGAAAACAGCAGCTTTCGGAGTTTCTAGCATGGATATGACAGTGACTTATCAAAATTTTGTTTTGAGGTTGATATGATCAGTACAATGTTTTATGCTCCTTTCAAGAAATTATGTATTTTGTTTGTATGTATATATGAAGCACACAATTGCTTGGTGGGAAAGGGGGTATGCTTTTTGATCGTTAAAAATGACATGGATAAAATATTTAAACGTTGATAAGGTAAAAGGTAAAATCGTTGGTGAAAACGTTGGTAAGGTAAAATAAAAAAGAAAAAGCATGTCTTGATTCCACCTTAGCAACATGCAAATGAGCCTGTAATCTCATGTCTGTTTGGCCATCTTGTTCTTGCTTCATATGATGACACTGTTTTGAAGCCTTTTGCAATCCTGTATGGTGTGGAAGCTTCCCTTATTTTCCTTGCTCCCTGGGAAGGCTCTGGGAGTTGACTAGGACCCATTTAACACCCTTGCCTGCCGCCTTGTGGTTGCCAGTTAGAGACCGGGTTTGCCTGTACAGGTGAATGCTGTCAACACTATAATCGTGCTGCTTGGTTTACAGGTAACTCGGTTCCAGCTTTCCCATAAGTCTTTGCTCCTTAGTACACACTGACATATGTTCCAGAAGCGAAGCAAGCAGAGCACAGAAACGTGCCCGGGATCCGGATCTGCGACCAGGTGACCTGGGCAATTACTGGGAGAAGGAGGAATTAATGATAAAAAGCACTAAGCAATTGGTTTGCCATTGGGAAATAATGAAACTATATCCCTATTTTACACAGCATATAAAAAGGAATTGCAGAAGGATTAATGATCTCAATGTAGACTTCAAATTTCTGGTAACAATAGGCTGAGTTGTTGAGTCCAAAGCTCTTGTGGAGACCAGACGCAGAATAAATTGGTTTTATACTTGTAACACGTTCTAGGTTAAAGGGAATCGCCTGATAGCCATAAAAATTTCAGTTTACCAGAAAAATCTAACAGTTCAAATGTGTATGAACTGGGACTCCCCCCTCAGTCCAGTGGCTTAGACTCTGTCCTCCCAATCCAGGGGGCCCAGGTTCCATCCCTGATCAGGGAGCTAGATCCCACATGCTGCAACTAGTAAGAAATATCAGCTAAAGACCCTGCATGCTGCAGCTAAAAAGAACCTGCGTGCTGCAATGAACATCGGAGATCCTGTGGGCTGCCACCAGGACCTGCAACAGGTCTTAGGTATTTGATAGTATATTAGATATGTGTTTATTTAATGTGTAATAATAAATGATATATATTTAATGCATATGCCATTGATATATATTTAATATATAATGATATATAAAATATATTATATATTTAATAATATATAAATTTAAATATATATATAATTGTATGTGCATTAAATGACATGGTGTTAAGATACACTAAGCCAAAATAAAACCAACTGAAAGAGAAATGGACAAACTCATAGTTATAATAGGAGCTTATTCTTTAGCTCTCCTGGTAGTTGCTACCTCATGAAGACAATAATATCAGAAAAAAAGGTTAGATACCACCCTTATGGCAGAAAGTGAAGAGGAACTCAAAAGCCTCTTGATGAAAGTGAAAGTGGAGAGTGAAAAAGTTGGCTTAAAGCTCAATATTCAGAAAACAAAGATCATGGCATCTGGTCCCATCACTTCATGGGAAATAGATGGGGAAACAGTGGAAATAGTGCCAGACTTCATTTTTGGGGGCTCCAAAATCACTGCAGATGGTGACTGCAGCCATGAAATTAAAAGACGCTTACTCCTTGGAAGGAAAGTTATGACCAACCTAGATAGCATATTTAAAAGCAGAGACATTACTTTGCCAACAAAGGTCTGTCTAGTCAAGGCTATGGTTTTTCCTGTGGTCATGTATGGATGCGAGAGTTGGACTGTGAAGAAGGCTGAACGCCAAAGAATTGATGCTTTTGAACTGTGGTGTTGGAGAAGACTCTTGAGAGTCCCTTGGACTGCAAGGAGATCCAACCAGTCCATTCTGAAGGAGATCAGCCCTGGGATTTCTTTGGAAGGAATGATGCTAAAGCTGAAACTCCAGTACTTTGGCCACCTCATGTGAAGAGTTGACTCATTGGAAAAGTCTCTGATGCTGGGAGGGATTGGGGGAAGGAGGAGAAGGGAACGACAGAGGATGAGATGGCTGGATGGCATCACTGACTCGATGGACGTGAGTCTGAGTGAACTCCGGGAGTTGGTGATGGACAGGGAGGCCTGGCGTGCTGCGATTCATGGGGTCGCAAAGAGTCGGACATGACTGAGCGACTGAACTGAACTGAACTGAACAATTTAATATACAAATCTGACTTGCTATACACACGTAGACCGCTTCAGTAATTCACTGGAGAATTCATGTTATTTTTGAGCACTGAAGAATCAAGCATAAGTACTGACTAAAAGATATTACCTTGAAGTTGGTAGGACTACATCAAATAATTTCTCTTCAGCAGATGACACTGTTGGAATGGTGGCACTCTTTGTCCGGTGGTGACTGGCAGAAAGAGGGAAACTTCTAGAGAAAGAATAATGTTCTTGTTTTTTGAGTCCCAGTCTCCTCTGTTTATTTAGTTTGTGCAAACGCATCATGATATGCATTTACGTTTATTTTTCTGAGTTTATGTTATAGTATATACATAAATACCTACATTTAAGTCTTCCTTAGTAACTCAGATGGTAGAGAATCCACCTGCCATGCAGGAGACGCAGCCTTGATCCCCGGGTTGGCAAGCTCCCCTGGAGAAGGACGTGGCAATGCACTCCAGTATTCTTGCCTAGGAAACTCCATGGACAGAGGAGCCTGGAGGGCTACAGTCCACGGGGTTGCAAAGAGTTGGACATGCCTGAGAACTAACACTTTCACTTTCATACATTTAATGCATACGTTATTAAAAGATGGCTTACAATTGCCTCACAGTTGGAAATACTAAGAAACAAATCTAAAAAAAGGGACAATATCTCTGAGAAAAAAATACAAAATGTTACAGAGAAATTTTAAGAAAACCTAAATAAACAGACATGGTGATAGATAATATTCATGGATTGAAATCTTAATATTGTAAAGACTTCAACTCTTCAATCTAGTCTCTGCATTTAATGTAATCCCAATAACAATTCAAAGTTTTTCCTTTTGATAGACCATGACAAACAGATTTTAGAATTCACATGAATGTGCACAAGTCATAAATAGACAAGAATTCTAATAAAAGACAATGTGGGAGAAATTCCTCTTCCTGATACCAGGCCTTATTGCAAAGCTATAGTAATTTAGTAGTCAATCAATGTGAAATTTACACACAGATAAACATAGGTAAATGCAAAAGTATTCGATAGCTCAACAAAAGACTATATATATGTGTGTGTATGTATATACACACACACATACACAGCACATGAGCAAGGTGCTTGCCTGCTCAGCCTCCCAGTCGCATCCGACGCTCTGCGACCCCATAGGCGGCAGCGCCCTAGTCTCGTCTGTCCATGGAGTTTCCCAGGCGAGAAACTGCAGTGCGTTGCCACTGTCTTCTCCAGGAGACTGTAATACAGCACAACACAGCACAAATAGAAGGTGCACATTTTAAGTACTTTGCATTTTATTAATTATGTTATTATTCTTTATTTTTCATTTTTATTTTCAGCTCCAGAAATACTGAACTATTAAGTATGTTGCCAAGCAGCCTTCACTCAGGTTCTGTAAGTGTTAAGGCTTTTAGCATGGACACACGCAACACACACAGATACACACAACACACACAGATACACACAACACACACAGACACACGCAACACACACAGATACACACAACACACACAGACACACACAACACACACAGACACAGGCAACACACACAGATACACGCAACACACACAGACACACGCAACACACACAGACACACGCAACGCACACAGACACACGCAACAGGATGACAGCATGACTCTATTCGCATCCAGGCCCCAGGCAGATGCAACGACATTCTGTCACTTGAAGATACATACATAGGTGGTAAACCAACGACGAAAGAAAAGGAAAGGATTGCTAACGCGAGCGAGGACAGCCCTTACCTTGGACCGTGTGATGCTCGGATGAAGAACGTGACACCCCTGAGTTGAAGATGATGTTCTTTTTCTTTATGTTCTTTAAAGTTGCAAGAACCATTATTCGTATTTAATTAGGTGTGATGTATGTTCCTGCACAGACATTTTATTCATTTTTCTGCATGTAACACATTTCGCAATACAATTTAAAAACATTTAAACCAAGAATCGTAGAACTTTTTAAAAAGATACCTTTTTTAAAAAATCAATTTTCGATTTTAGCAATCATTTCATGTCTGACTCTGTGCAGCCCCATAGACTGTAGCCTGACAGCCTCCTCGGTCCATAGGGTTCTCAGACAATAATACTGGAGTGGGTTGCCATGCCCTCCTGTAGGGGATCTTCCCGACCCAGGGATGGAACCTGCATCTCTTACGTTTAACCTGCATATGCAGGCGGGTTCTTTACCTCTAGTGCCATCTGGGAAGCCTGTAACATACACCGTGAGTATGTGTGTTAGTGTTCAGTCATGTCCGACCCT
Organism: Bos mutus; assembly: GCF_027580195.1. Classification (NCBI taxonomy): domain Eukaryota; kingdom Metazoa; phylum Chordata; class Mammalia; order Artiodactyla; family Bovidae; genus Bos; species Bos mutus. The sequence continues at coordinate 3,555,613 of NC_091635.1, read as the reverse complement.
TTGAGAGTCCATGGACTGTAGCCTGCCAGCCTCCTCTTCCATGGAATTCTCTAGGCAAGGATACCAGAGTGGGTTGCCATTCCCTTCTCCAGAGGATCTTTCCAACCTAGAGATTGAACCCAGGTCTCCCTCATTGCAGGCAGATTCTTTAGTGTCTGAGCCACAAGGCTGCAGAAGATAACACACACTATTAATTACTTATTCAATTTCAACTTTTTATACTTGAAGAAAAGTATCTCTTTTGTTTACTAACATTTTGCCAGTTCTGAGAAGAATGTTCTACATATAGCAGATGTTGATAATTTATTTGTTCAATGAATTAATTGTACTTCTTTGTATAAACTGTAAATGTTTTAAGAGTTTGGAGAAGAGAAGGGCAAGTATTTCTCAGAGGAGTTAGAAGTTTGAACATACACAATTCCTGCTTGTATTTCTTGTGCCATATGTGGTTGAGATCAAGCAGAAAGAAAAACACCCACATTGGATAGAGGTACGGAAAATAGGGTTTAGAAGAGAGACTTTCTTCCTTCAGAATAAAAGTCATGGTTTCTAGATGGTACCCCATCATCCATTTGGAGTATAAAATAAAGATCTTTCCTTCACTTTTTTTTTGGGGGAGATGGTTTATGGTTCCAATCTCCCACCATACTTTCCTTGAAGGATTATATTCCTTCCTAAGCTCCTTCTCCTATGATGTCAAAGGCAGTGGAGTGATTAGCTTCATAGACTTCTGATTATTCATACTCGATTTTTTCCCTTCTACAATAACTGTTGTTGTTCAGTCGCTAAGTCGTGTCCGACTCTGTGACCCCATGAACTGCAGCACACCAGGCTTCCCTGTGCTCACTGTCTCTAGGAGTCTGCTCAAGTTCACGTCCATTGAGTTGGTGATGCCATCCAACCATCTCGTACGCTTTTCCCCCTTCTTCTCCTGCCCTCAGTCTTACCCAACATCAGGGTCTTTTCCAATGAGTCAGCTCTTTGAATCAAGTGGCCAAAGCATGATGCTATTAGGTGCTGAGATTTGGGTGCAAGTAACCTTCTGTGTCCTGAATTCAGCCATACTTGAACCAAGGTGCTATCTGTGGACTTTTCATTATTATAGGAGAATAATTTCCACCTTTCCTCTTCAGCAAGGTTGGGTTGATTTTTTGTTTATTTGTTTTTCATCTATGAGTAAAAGACCCCTATCTGATACAATGAGCTGGAACTGCAATCTGCAGATGTATCAGAAAAGAACATTCTAGACAACAGAATGGGCAGTGACACAGAAACGTGGGCATTCATTCTGAAAAAGGGAATTAATCTTGTATAATAATCTGAGAATTAAACCTCCTTGAAAGGTTGGGTAAGTGTTTCATCACCTACACTCGCTCATGTATTCATTCTGAGGGGTTACAGGTGAAGGGTCCGGAAAACCAGAACGTTGCATTTCAGATCAGTAGCCGTCACTTAATTCCACTTAACCTCAATTTTCCAGTCTTTTGAAAAAGAAACAACAGTAGGAGCAAACTCTTCAGTGTTTTGTGATGCTTACGTGAGTGATACCTTCAGGGAAGTTAAAATAGTCCATGGAATATTGTTTAAGCACTCAGTATATGAAGCAATTATAATCCTTTTACTGATTGGACCAAGTGCAGGACCCTGTACTTAGAAGGGTACCCTGCTGAGTTTAAAGTTCTGCTGTGGCCATCTTGAAATTCATAATAATTTCTGAGCAAGAGGGCTACATTTTCCTTTTTCAGGGGCCCACAATTTAGGCAGCATGTCCCTGGAAGGATGTTCCTTTGTATCACAGGGAGTCATGGTTGAGGGGTGAAATCAGGGACTTGTGGAGCTGGAACCACAGGTCTAAACTCAGGCAGCTCTAATAAAAAATCCATGGCCTCCCATAAATCATTCAGCCCACTCTTCTCTTATCCATTTTGACTTCATAATAGCTCTACTATCTGTTTCTTTCCACTTATTTAATTCACAGATTCACCATCAGCTCTGGAGTGAAAATTTTCAGTAGTCTTTTCATTTATCTTGCTGTCTCAAATTTTTCCTGACTCAATTTGCCTTTTCAAACTGCTACGTGTGTCCAGCACTCATTGGAAGAAAACAGATCCACATCAAGGTGACTCATAATAAAATTTTAGGACACACACACACACAAAACGAAGGCATCTTTTAAAAGTTTTAGGAAAAAAAATAACAGAGATAAAGCACAATAAAAACAGAATGAATGGGATTACTGGGAACAAGAATACAGAAGAAACATGTCTTCAAAATTCTGGAAAAAAAAAATATCCAAAACAATATGATCCTAGCCAAGCCATCAGGAAGCGTAATAGTGGAATCAATATGTTTCAGAACCTCCCAACTCACAAAAAATAAATTACCTGCCACACATCTTTTGTTTGTTTGTTTTCAGGAAGCTCCTGGCATCATTCTTTGAGGAAGTATTCCATAAGAGGAATTTGTAGGATTTATTAAATAAGAAAGAAGGGAGGACAACTCCCAGGATGAAGGGAAAGAGAAGTCTTAGGAAGCCAGCTGGTGTCTCAGACATAAGCAGCACCTCACACAGACTGAGGCAGAAGGGAAACGATGACACGAATACACAAACACACAAGCACACACACATGTGGAACTGATCAACTATCTAATACGAGAGCCATATACAGAGAGAAGCTGTACTGTTATTTCTTTTTCTGGAAATCTCTGAAGTCAAGTAAGTTAAAGTTCCATGAGACAAAGTGCAAAGAAAAACACAAGGGAGACAGCTATCATGAGAAGTCTTGAGAGTCCCTTGGACAGCAAGGGGATCCAACCAGTCCATCCTAAAGGAAATCAACCCTGGATAGTCACTGGAAGGACTCATGCTGAAGCTGAAACTCCAAAACTTTGGCCACCTGATTCAAAGAGCTGACTCATTGGAAAAGACCCTGATGCTGGGAAAGATTGAGGGCAGGAGGAGAAGGGGACGACAGAGGATGAGATGGTCGGATGACATTACCGATTCAATGGACATGTGTTTGAGCAAACTCCAGGACATAGTGAAGGAGACATGAGTTTGAGTTAACTCTGGGAGTTGGTGATGGACAGGGAGTCCTGGCGTGCTGCAGTCCATGGGGTCACAAAGAGTGGGACAAGACTGAGTGACTGAACAACAGTGATCATGAGAACATAAAAATGCACAGAACAGAATGACAGGCAGTCTTAAAGTGCTGTGTGGCTCAGCCATAATATAAACAAAATATGCTTAGTCACAGAAAGATGTGCACTGAATATTAATTTAACCAAAAAACTGGGGGATTAGAAAGGAGGGTGGAGGGGGTCCACCCATCTCCCATGTGTTGAGTGATAAGTACCTGAGTTAATTCTCCATCAGCTGTAGAGAAAAATGAAAAAAATGGGCAAGATTTTAAAAAATATTCATTATAGATATATAAGCATCTGCCTGAGACATATGAAGATCAATACCATCAGAAATAGCTGCTGCTGCTAAGTTGCTCAGTTGTGTCTGACTCTGTGTGACCCCATAGACGGCAGCCCACTAGGCTCCTCTGTCCCTGGGATTCTCCAGGCAAGAACACTGGAGTGGGTTGCTATTTCCTTCTCCAATGCATGAAAGTGAAAAGTGAAAGTGAAGTCGCTCAGTCATTCCCGACTCTTAGCGACCCCATGCACTGCAGCCTACCAGGCTCCTCTGTCCATGGGATTTTCCAGGCAAGAGTACTGGAGTGGGGTGCCATTGCCTTCTCCATCAGAAACAGCTAGAGTGGCTTTAACTGTTGAGCCAGGAGTTAAAGATGAAGACCAGTAGAGTAACAGACAGCTGTTGTTCATTATGAAGTCATCTAGTGCCATTCAAGTTTTTAAGACTTTTCTTTTTTTATTGTGAGTTATAATATACATACAGAAAACTGCATAAAACATGCTTGGAGATTTTAACAATATAATACAACAAACATCTGTGTAACCACCACCTAGGTCAAAAATTAGAACATCGCCTGTTCCTAGGACTTTGGCCACCTGATGTGATGAGCGGACTCATTAGAAAGGACCCTGATGCTGGGAAAGGTTGAAGGCAAAGGGAGATGGTTGGTGACAGAGGATAAGCGATGGTTGGATGGTACCACCGACTCAATGCACGTGAACTGGAGCAAAGTCAGGGAGAGAGTGGAGGATGGAGGAGCCTGGCGCGCTGCAGTCCTCGGGGTCACAGAGATTCAGATACGACTGAGCCACTGAACAATAATAGGACCCCTGCTGCCTGTGTGCTCTCTCTGAGCAAAATTCACTCCCGATCCACCCTGACAGGCAACGCCGTCCTGACTTTTGTGATCATATATTTTGCATTGATTTACATTTTTTTTCACTTACGTTCACATCCCTCCACAGGACAGCTTCTCATGATTTTGACTCTCTGAGCCACCAGGGAAGCCCATAATCTACTTAAATCAAATTTAAATTTTGAAATGCAATATTTTGCCCATACAAGTATAAAAATTGGATTAATGCACCTTCCACTATAAAGAATTATTGAGCCCATTGGCTTCCCCACATTGATATTTTCATAAGAAAAAAATGTATTATTACTTATTTCTCCCAGACACTTGTGAATATACCTTTACCTTGAAACTCCATGGAATGCCCACAGAATCTGTACAAGGAGTACTTATATCACTACACAATTAATGACCAAAGTCTGTTTTTAATATCATGTGCTAAAAAGCATACTAAAATATGATTCTGACAATAATTTCCACGAGCCCTCGTGACTAACAGGAAAAGAAGATTCTAAGACCTGAAGGAAAAAAGATGACAAGAACAAGTCACTTGTAAGGAAGAATGAATATTTACTACTTCAGCCTCTACCACAAATTTGGCATTTTCAAACAGTGGTTTCCCTCCACGGTGAGTATCAGGGTTGATTTTGGGGATTTCAAATAAACCCAGTAAAAAGCATCCTCTTCACCAGAGAGGGTAAATTAGTCTCGGAGATGGGGAGATGGTAGCGAGCGTGTATATTTTTACAAACAAACAAATGAGCGTCCATGACAACGTCAACAGGCTCTTCAGACCATCTGGAACTTCATCTATTCGCTGTCTGTCCTGGTTTACTATCCCTGAGCAGAAGGGGTTTATGAAGGCCGAGAGAGACACTCCCAGCCTCTCGCTTGACCCTTGGGATCTGGTTTTCTTTTCTGGGCTGTGTGAAGAGCGGCCCCCACTTCTAGCTCCTTGGAATCTGCTGACTCCGTTCCCAGCTCTGGCCCTGCTACCTGCTCTAGTCGTCCGGACGCAGTATTCTAAGGCGGACCACTGCTACCCCTTCTCCACCTTGCCCAGAATTATTCATCAGCGCTTATTCTGGGCTGTGGAACTAAAACACGAAAGGACAGAGTCCTGCCTTAGTGGAGGCCAGGGACGCAGAGAGCGCCAGTTTGGAGCGGGTGAGTCTTGCCTCTGTTGCTAGGGAGGAGCTTCACCCGGTGGTCAGCGGGAGCTGGGAGCGGTGACTCACCGAACCTTCCTGACTCCTCTCTGACTCACCTCACGGCCTGGGACGAGTCCCTCTACCGCTCCGGGCCTCACTGTCCCCTCCTCCCCTACCTGGTCCTTCCAGGTCTCCCTGAGATTTCAAGCATTTGCCTTTTTAAAGTGATTAAACCCTCCAGGAGAAGTGTTTCAGAAGAAATGCTGGTTGTGGAATTCAGGGGAATTATCTGAGTCAGGCTTTGCAAACAGAGGCACTGAAGTCAGTCTCTTTTTTGTATACGGTAGTGGAATTTTTTTTACTTTATTTTTTAACTGGAGGAAAATTGTTTTACAATGCTGTGTTCGTTTCTGCCTTACAACAATTCGAATCAGCCATAATTATACACACATCCCCTCTCTCCCCTCCCATCATCCCAGTCCTCTAGGTCATCACAGAGCTCGGAGCTAAGCTCGCTGTGTTATATAGCAGCTCCCCATCAGCTATCTATTTTACACATGGTCATGGACAGAGGAGCCTGGCAGGCTACAGTCCCTGGGGTCACAAAGAGCCGGACACAGCTGAGTTACTAACACAGGCAGCGTATGTACCTGGATGCTACATTCTCCATTTGTCTCACTCTTTACTTCCCCCACTGTGCCCACAAGTCCATTCTCTCTATCTGAATCTCCATTCCTTCCCCGAAAATAGGTTAATCAGTACCATTTTTCTGGATTCCATGTATATGCGTTAATACTTGATATTTGTTTTTCTCTTTCTGACTTGCTTCACTGTCTATAACAGGCTCTAGGTTCACCCATCTGAATAGAACTAACTCAAATTTGTTCTTTTTTATGGTGAGTAATATTTCTTCGCACCACATCTTCTTTACCCATTCATCTATGGAGAGACGTCTAAGTTGCTTCCATGTCCTAGCTACTGTAAATGATGCTGCAGTGAACACTGGGGTATGTGTGCCTTTTTCAGTTAACCTGCGTTTGTTGGTTTTTCTTTTTCCATCGTGAGTTCTCTTGCTTTTCTTTCCTCTTTCAGTGCTGCTTATGGCCAGGTGCTCTCTTTTCTTTAAGGCACCTTGTGATCAGGTTACATCCCAGATGTGCTCAGAAACCTCTCGGACAACCTGTTAGTCAGGCTGGGATTTAAGCCCTCCCATGATCAGATCCCAGCCCACCTTCCTGTGTTCTCTGTTCCCATTCACATATTCTGTGACGTAGATGAACTGGTTGCCCAGCTGTTTCTCAAGTAAGTACCATCTCCTCAGGACAAAAGAAAATGAAAGTGAAGTCACTCAGTCGTGTCCGACTCTGCCATCCCATGAACTGTAGCCTACCAGGCTCCTCTGTCCATGACAAAGATCTTGTCTTATTTGATCTTGTGGCCTGGGATCAAGCTCAATGCCTCCTCTATCATCATTGCGTAGTACCTGTTGGATGAAAGAGTAAATAAATGAATGGATGAGTAAGTGGATGGGCTCTGTTTTCTCCTCCCAACATGTCTTTAAAACGTGAACTGGCCCTGTGTTTTATGACCCATCTCAAATGACATCCTCTGCAGAAGCTTCCTGGACTCTCACCGTGGGAAGTGGCATTTCCTGCTTTCGACCTTGTTTGTTCTCATGACATAACTCCGTGTATATACATGCGTATATCAGCAGTGGTTAAGAATCCACCTGCATTGCAGGAGACACAGGAGATATAGGTTCAATCCCTGAGTCAGGAAGATTCCTCTGAAGTAGGAAATGGCAACCCATTCCAGTATGCTTGCCTAGAAAATCCCATGGACAGAGGAGCCTGGAGGGCTACAGTCCATGTGGTCACAAAGAGTTGGACATGACTGAGTACGCGTGCATGTATATATCATAGCCCTCATATCAAAGTCCCTTGAAGGGAAAGGGTATAAATACTTGTCAGCTTTGTACTTTTCTCCAGAAGCATTTTCATAATTACTATTTGCATACAGTCTGTGTGTGAACACACATGCTTTAGAAGCACTATAACCCCCCCATTTTTACAATTATTCTTCACCTTTCAGTATCTCCTGTTGTGTGGGAGCTCTGAAATTTAGCCAGCGTCTTCCTCTTCTGTGAAATAAAGAAGTAGGGCCGAACGATCCATTTGCAACTTGAGATTCTGTGGCCTAGGCACAGACTTCTTTAGGTAAAGACTGCTGGAATGAAGAAATTTAATTTAAATGCATTACTAAAAACATAATGAAGTTTTGTCATCTTCTACTGCCTGATATTTTGGTTTTCTTATAAGTCATTAAGAAAGTTAAATTTTTCATAGGTTTTCTTGTTCGGCATTTTCTGTTTGCTAATTTTCAGGAATGAAGTGTTTCCAAACTACATTAAATAATAAAAACCACAGACTCAGAAAAAGACCTTAGAAGTTATATACTCTGGTCTTTTCACATAACAGAGGAGGATACTGAGGTTCTGGAATAGAAATGGGTTTGCTCCAAACAACATAAAGCTGAATAAGAAATCCCAGCAAAGGATCTCATTCTTCTAGATAAGCAAGCAGAACAAACCACAAGAATTATTCATTTCCTTCTTCCTGATGACAAGTCCAAGCTCTTTTTTTTGTTGTTGCTGTTGTTTTCTCCATGTCCTTTTTAAACACTTGGGGGAACTAAAATTTAGCCTTTTGGTTTCAGCAGCAGCCCTATGGTGTCTAAAGCATACGGGCCAAGTTCTACTCATACTTGGTACACATCCATTGTCAGATGGAGGCAGGGACCATGTTCCAGCTCCAGCTGAAAAACAGGGCAATAAATGAGAAAAGCAACCGTGTGAGTTTTGACATTCTTGGAAAGCTCACCGTATCTCAGGCCAGATTTGCGTCCTCTATAACTCCACAAGGGAATTCCCAGAAGACATATATTTTCTTTCCTTGACAAATGTCTCAAATTAAAGAGCAACAAAGGAAAATGGTTGAAGCACCAAGGGTGTGATATTTTAAGAGATTTAACTCTGTCTTTGGCTCTTGCGAGCCGAATCGTTCACGGTTCTCTACAGGGAGAACATATGTCGATCAATTTGTATCACATTAGGGCTCCAAGGGCCCCGCTAGCAAGGTCATCTATTTATTTGAGGTTTAGTAATGAAGTAGATGGATTTTCTCCCCACCCCTACCCATTTTTCTAAAAGCCCCAGCTATCTTTTATTGTTCCCCATGGTAGGTGATCCTCTTAAGGGAAGCTCAGTAGAGAAAGCAGAGTCCCTGGTGCTGATGTATGCTGACATCAATCATATCCAGCCAAGAGAAAGAGACTTTTGGCGATTCATAAAGCAGATTGAAGACAATCAAAAGCCCTTACTAACCCGTAAGGGCTTCCCAGGTGGCGTTAGTGGCAAAGAACCCACCTGCTAAAGCAGGAGATGTAAGACACATGGGTTCAATCCCTTGGTTGGGAAGATCCCCTGGAGGAGGGCATGGCAGCCCATTCTAGTGCTCTTGCCCGGAGAATCCCATGGACGGAGGAGCCTGGTGGGTTACAGTCCATGGGGTTGCAAAGAGTCAGACACGACTGAAGCAACTTAGCACACACTAGCCCTTAAGACTTAGCACTGGCAAAGATGCCCCCCCCCCACCACGGTAAGGAGCACTGATGTTTTAAATCATGGCTATAATGGACTCTTATATGAACTGAGGTTACTACCTCTGAAACACTAAAGTTATTATAAAGCACTTTCTGCAAAGGGTCCTTCTGTCTACATTAGCAAGAACGGTGACGCGTTTCATTCAAGCTCACTTTCTGTGTTCCTTTCTCTTTTTGTGCATGTGTTGAAAGGATGCTGAATCTGAATGCAAAGAAGTTTCCTGAATGTAAATTATAACAAACTTAGAGAGGTGTTGAGAGCAACAGTGCAGATACTTAACATATGATGCGTGGTAAGTACTGATCTGATACTGGGGATTATTTAAACCCTAAGACGTTTCTTTGGGTTGAGACCTATGTTTAATTTCAAGGAGGCTTCGCTCATTCACCTTCACATTCAGCCTGTGTCATGAGAAGGGCTCACTACCGTCTTGGTAGGGTTTGGATTGGATGTTTATTTCTCATCCCCAGTTCCACATGTCTACCAAGTTAAGATAGTCTAATTAAAATGAGGCTGCCGTTGACCTTTTCATCTTATTTTATTATTTATTTATTTTTGGCTGTGCTGGGTTTTCACTGATGTATGTGGGCTGTCTCTAGTTGTGGGGTGTGTGTGTGCTAAGTCACTTCAGTCGTGTCCCGCTCTGTGTGACCCCATGAACTGTAGCCCCCAGGCTGCTCTGTCCATGGGGATTCTCCAGGCAAGGATACTGGAGTGAGTTGCTGCCCTCCTCCAGGGCATCTTCCCCACCCAGGCATCAAACCCTCATCTCTTATGTCTCCTGCACTGGCAGGCGTGTTCTTTACCAGGAGAGCCACCTGAAACCCTAGTTGTGGTGAGCAGGGGCCTGCTCTCTGGCTGCGGTGGCCTCTCTTGTTGCAGAACAGGGGCTCTAGGGCATGAACTTCAGTACTGGGGCGCATGGGCTTAGTTGCTTTGCAGCTTGTAGGATCTTCCCAGACCAGGGATTGAACCCATGTCCCCTGCACTGGCAGGTGGATTCTTAGCCACTAGACCAGCAGGGAAGCCCCGACCTTTTTTATTTTAGATACTGCTCAGCTAGTAAACACCACTGTCTCAGCTTCCTGCCTCCTACACCCCCTTTTCCCCCCTGCCCACAGTGAAATGAATTAGCCAATATCTAAAAATAATAATGGCAACTTTTACAACATTATAGGCCACACACACATCGAAGAATTTACTGTCATGAATTCCGATAATCCTTGCATTTCTACGGTCTCACTCCGTTGTGAATGGCTGATAAAGATGAGAGAAGTCGAGGTAATTTGATACAGATGATGAGATGTGAACCTGTGCGATAGGTTGGCCAAAGTCAAAGAGATAAAAAGTAGGAGGCCAGCAATTTGAATCCTACTTCAAGGAGGATTCACGACCCCTGGTCTCCACCATCTGTGATCCTAACATTACATTCTGCCTCCCTCCTGGTAATAACAGAGTTCAGATGTTTTGTTATCCTTTTCTGAGTATGTTAAAGATAATCACCACTGCATTCTTGGGAGAAATTGACAGGTATTAGGCTGTTTAGACTAGACTCAAAAGTGTATTTAAGTTTAGTTTTGATAGCACATTTCAGTCAGTACTTGATTGGAAAATGCTATATCAAGTTTAAAAAAGCCTAATCATGGGGAGATTACAAGCTTGAAAAAGAAAAGTTCAATAGAATATGAACAAAATAGAAAATGGTAAACACGCATAGTACATACTAACGGCATTCCCTAATAGCTGTACATGTGTTATTAGTATTGTTTTCCACAAAACTAAAATTTCTGATATCTTCTTTAATAACTGCAAGTTGAATTATTATTGTTTCCTCAACAAATGTTATGTCTATAATGTATGCTTTCTAAGAATGTAGTCCATGCTACTTTTAGCAAAAGAGAAATTAAAAAAAAAACAAAAAACACAGTAGTTTGGACCAAATCCTATGGTACCTTCTATATAGTGAAAGGTTCAAATAGTCTACTATTTTAAATGATAATAAATCAACTCAGATTGAGATGAATATTTATTATATTTGGAATTAACAATAATAAAAACCAAAAATTGCCTTCTGTAACATTCAGAGTGGAATTTAATGGAAATAAAATGATCCTGTGAAGTTTGATTTTCTACTTAATACATTGTCATATTTTTGGAACCAAGGTCTCCCTGAGATTACATTACTTGAAGAGTTGGAATAACTGCATCCAAGTGTAAATCAGACTATTTTTCCTGGAGCCAATATCCCTACTGTGGCCTGCTCTCACCTCTGTAGCCTTTTTAAAAACGCACTTAGGAACAGTCTGCTTAAATTTAAGAAAGAAGAGAGGAATTTCTTCTTTCTGCCTCAATCTGAAAACAAACTCACTTGCAGTAAGAAAGTCAGGACTTCTGCACGTTGGAAATTTCCATCATTTTTACATCAACTGCATTGTTCACTTTCACAGAGTAATACAAAAAGAAAGAAAGAGCAGTGAAATGCCATAGAAATGCTACCAAATAAATAGCTCTATATAGTCACCATGTGCCTTAAAAATTTTTTTTAAAAAGTATTTATTTCCCCACTTCAGTGTTTCATGGGAGCTTTTAAAAACCAAACGCATGGATCATCACTGCTGAAGGAGAGCTTAACTCCCTCTGGCGTCTGACAGCCTCCACGAGACACTTAAACATTTTGTAATTTACCGAGACACTGCGCTCTGCAAAGCTGGACCAAAAGACAGGCCTCAAACTGTAGTAGCTGCTCAGCTCCTGAAACAGCATACCTGGGCTAAATTTGCAAGAGTCGGTGTAGACAAAACACCGAGCACTTGGGGGTGGAGGGCCGTGTAGGAGGAGAGCTGGGGCATCGTCTGGTTTCACTGTCCACCGCGGTCACGTGACCTGAGTAATTGCCCATTATTTCCTGTGCAGCCTAAGCTCCAGGCCAGTGGATCTGCTTTCAAAGTGGAGTGAAGAATCCAGGATACGGCAGCGTCCTGATGAATTTTCCCCTCTTCCATCTTGGTTCCAACATTTTTTTTTTTTTAACTTCCCAAATTGAGGTGCTCTTCACGAGAGCTAGGCCTTAAACTGAATTTCTCTCTTCATCTGTGATATGATTCTGAGCAGCCCTGCACCCTTTGAGCAGGGGGTTATAAAGGATACTCTCCCAGTGTGTGCGCGTGTGCGTGTGCGTGTGTGTGTGCGCGCGTGGATGCCTGGCCGAGGGGAAGCAGTGGAGGAGGACGGCACCTGTAAAAGCATGCACGATGATAGCATTGGGTTTGGAGTGAAAGAAATCATTTTAATGTATTTCATGTCAGATAAATGCCATAGATTATTATTGTTGTCGTTTGTTGTATAGTCACTAAGTCGTGTCTTACTTTGCAACCCCATGGGCTGTAGCCCGCCAGGATCCTGTGTCCATGGGGTTCTTCAGGCAAGAGTACTGGAGTGGGTGTCCGTGCCCTTCTCCAGGGATCTTCCCCACCCAGGGATTGAACCCGCATCTCTTACATCTCCTGCATTGGCAGGCGGGTTCTTTAGCACTAGCGCCACCTGGGAAGCTCCACATAATGTGTGTGTGTGTGTGTGTGTGTGTGTCTGTGTGTGTGTGTGTATATATATATATATATATATTTTTTATATGTGTGTGTATCAAACCGGGTCTCCTGCACTGCAGGTAGATCCTTTACCGACTGAACTGCAAGAGAAGCCCCAATATATATATTATATATATGTGTGTGTGTGTGTGTATATATATATATATATATATATATATATATCGGACTTTACTCTCAGCACCAGCCGCAATTGTGCGTCGCTCCCACTCTGGCCCGCCGCTTGCTTCCTTCTGGAACCAGCAGTAAGTGCCCTCTGCTCTTCCCAGTGTCGCACTGGACGCCTTCCGACCTGGGGGCTCATCTTCTGGTGTCCTGTCTCTTTGCTTTTCGTCCTGTCCATGGGGTTCTTGAGGCAAGAACACCGGAGTGGGTTGCCCTGCCCTCCTCCAGTGGATCTCGTGTTGTCTGAACTCTCCACTGTGACCCGTCCTTCTTGGGTGGCCCTGCACGGCAAGGCTCCTGGCGTCACTGAGTTACAGCAGCCCGGCCCTCTGGCATGACAAGGCTGTGATACGTGAAGGGGTACATGCGTATCTACATCTACGCATATATACATAAAATCTCACACAGGAATCTTTCCAAAGGGCAGCCATTTCCCAGGACCCAGCACTAACACCCCCAGAGAGGGTAACCCGTCTGAAAAGGCACTGCACACATGTCTGTGAAGAAGCCCCGCTGGCCCTCTCCCACTTGGCAGGCACACCTTCAGCTCAAGGAACACCTCGCGTCAGACATCCCTGCAGGGACCCCCGCAAGTTTACTTTTGCTCTAGGCTAAAAACAATATGTTTGAAGAAAAACAATAACATGGCTTCCATCCTTGAAATGTTCATTTGACGAAATTTTATAGTTTCCAGACTGTTTCTGAATGACTGCAATAGTTGCTAAACAAAGACGTGTTTTTATATAACAGTTTTGGAGATTTCAACGGATTCTACAGTTGCAGAGGACTGTAGATGTTGGGCTGAGAGCAGAATGGAAGCGAACTTTCACAGCAGGAGGAACAATTATCAAATTCATGAGTCAGTTCAACTGCAGTTGAAATACACGTCTCTTAAGACTGTCCTTTCCAGAAAGAAATTGTTATGATTCTGATTCTAATTGACTCTTGAAGGCTGATCATTTATTATTTTAAGTAAGACCTTATGCCTCGAAGGTAGTCTAGGACATAAAAATGCTGACTTAGTACCATTCCCTGCTGTGAAAAGCAAAATATGTGAAATCCAAACGGCAGGTCACCATTTTATCCGAAGCACAATAACTTGGATGTAAGCAAACATATAAAATTAACCTTGGCAGCGTAATAATAAATAAGACCTTGTTAGCGAATCAGCTTGCTTTCTCCAGCTGCTGACTTGAACCTCAGAGTAATAACCTGTGATTGTGACACATTCTGCACTTCTTATCTGGGATTACAGTAGTCTGGTTTAGTCAGTAAATATACACAGACCATCTGCTTGATGCCAGACTCTCCTCCGCTAAGTGTCTAACTTGCAGATGTGAAAACTGTAGGCAAGGACTTGGAGGATTTCACCTTTTAGTGGAAAAGGCAAAGGATTAATCCAGTCATTGAAATGCAGTGTTGTAAGTGATAGCGAGGCAAAAAATAGTAAGAAAAAAGCAGAAAAGAAGAATCGAATTCAGTGTGGGAGTCCCAAGGAGGCATTCTGGAGAAGATGCTTCTCCAGTAAATTTGTAGAAATGAAGCAGAAAAAACAGCAGGAGCTTTCAGAAAGAGGCATTGCAGGCACAAAATGCTGAGTGAAGTGAAAGTGTTAGTTGCTCAGTCGGGTCCGACCCTTTGTGGCTCCTTGGATAGTTGTCCCCCAGGCTCCTCTGTCCATGGGATTTCCCAGAAAAGAATGCTGGAATGGGTTCTAGTTCCTTCTCCAGGGGATCTTCCCACCCCAGGGATTGAACCCAGGTCTCCTGCATTGAAGGCAGATTCTTTACCGTCTGAGCCACCAGAGAATACCTTAATAAAATTTAAATTAGAGACAGGAGACGATCTCCTTATTTGGGGGAAGAAATAGTGAAGACCTGAAATAAAATACTGATGCAGAGAAGGAAGTAGATATGAGAGCCATGGGCTTACCTGATGGCAAGGCAGGTAAAGAATCCAGCTGCAGGGCAGGAGACACAGGAGACAAGGGTTTGATCACTGGGTTGGGAAGATCCCCTGGAGGAAGAAATGGCAACCCACTCCAGTGTTCTTGCCTGAAAAAGCCCATGGCCAGAGAAGCCTGGCGGGCTATAGTGCAAAGGGATACAAAGAACGGGGCACTGTTAGAAGCCGCAGATCTTCAAACCTAATGATTGTGGCGCACAGGCTTAGTTGCTTCTCTGCATGTGGGGTCTTCCCGGGTCAGGGATCAAACCCATGTCTCCTGCACTGGCAGGCGGATTCTTTACCACTGAGCCACCAGGGAAGTCCCCAACAGACATTGTTAATATCAAATAAGCAACAGGATGTGAACACTGAGATGTAAGGGTTTGGCCTTTGTCATCCGTTGTCCTTTGGAACTCCTGGTACAGCACTAATCATTAAATTGATATCCCAAACACTTCTCTCTACTCTCCAGAACCTGCCAAAGGGAGGTCTAATACACTAAGACTCCTTTCAGGGTCTCATCTTCCGTCCAAACCTAACACATGTTTTAACTTGAGTGTCACACTGACTTTTTTTAATCCTCCATTAACTCCCCTGCAAGTATGCATAAATTATGTTGGCCATTCATATCCACTCTGCTTCTCAATGCAAACTGGACACATTGTAGCCTTGTAGGGGCAGAGTACAGAGATCCAGAAGATTCAGGGCTGGAGTTAACTGACCATGTAGATGCACTGAGACTTCCAGGAACTGAAGGGATAAGCCTGTGCTTTCCAACAAGAAAACATTGAGAAATAATGGATAAGAAAGTTGGAGATGCATCAAAGAAAAAGTATTCATTCTGTATTTCACCATCGACGTAAGAATGATGAAACCTGGCTTCAAGATACGCCTTTAACTATTTATATGTCACTGAGTCTTTGGCTTCCTAGGGTCCCATTTTCTCTGTCCCTAAAAGAAATTGCATGAATTTACCTCTGGTTATCTTTACTCTCTATTATTTAAACCTCAGACATCTTTAAATATAAGTTCCAGCAGTTTTTTTTTTTATGTTAGTGAAATTGGGTCTAGTGATAAGTATAAAAGTTACACACTAAATATTATTGAGTAGTTATCTGCTGTCTTTATTTTGCAATCATTCTAGGTTAAGCAGGGGTGAAGAAACTTTTTTTGTCTATTGATGATCAGTGGTACACAGGAAAACAATCAGTAGCCCAAGGAATTTGAAAAATAGCCATGTAGATAGTGCTGATTTTCAGTTAAACGAAAAGGTAAGAGTTTAAGTCAATACATAAAAAGGATAGCTTTTCTTGCTCTACATTCAGTATTCTTTTCATTTTATTATTTCCAGTATTTTAGTAATATGCATTATATTGGAATCTCTGTTGGAAACTACACCCAATTCATTAGTTATTAAATTGATAGGTTAGAACATTGATCTCAGGCTGATGTGGCAAGCTACCTTATGTAAAATCTTCTCCAATTCTTCTTAGTAAATTATTGATAATTAATTAGTTAATTTTTGAATATCCTAAAGTGCCGGATATACACCTTCCCAAATAGAATATATCACTTTTTATCACAAGTATTTAAAATCTGTCTCTTCCATCAACCCTGAATAAACCTTGAAGATAAACGCTGCTGCTTCAGTCGTGTCCGACTCTGTGCGACCCCATAGATGGCAGCCCACCAGGCTTCCCTATTCCTGGGATTCTCTAGGCAAGAACACTGGAGTGCATTGCCATTTCCTTCTCCAGAAGATAAGCGCTAGACACATGCATAACATGTAAATTCTCCATATGAAAAAAATATATATATGTATATGCTAAGTCACTTCAGTTGTGTCCAACTTTGTGAAATCCTATGGACTGTAGCCCACCAGATTCCTCTGTCCATGGGATTTCCCAGGCAAGAACACTCGAGTGGATTGCCATTTCCTCCTCCAAGGGATCTTCCCCACCCAGGGACCGCTGTCTCTTGCATCTGCTGCATTGATAGACGCGTCCTTTACCTCTAGTGCCACTTGAGAAGCACATATAATATATATGTGGGTAGCCTATCCCTTGTCCAGTGGATCTTCCCAACCCGAGAATTGAACTGGGGTGTCCTGCACTGCTGGTGTATTCTTTACCAACTGTGCTATCAGAAAAGCCTATATATATATATATATATATCACAATGATTTTAGCTAATACTATTAAGCTTGGGCTTCCCAGGTGGCTCAGTGAAAAAGAATCTGTCTGCCAATGCAGAAGATGCAAGAGATTAGGGTTCGATCCCTGGGTCAGGAAGATTCCCCTGGAGTAGCAAATAGCAACCCACTCCAGTATTCTTGCTTGGAAAACCCCACGGACAGAGGAGCTTGGAGGGCCACACTCCATGGGGTCATGAAGCGTCGAACACGACTGAGCACCCCCCCCCCCCCATTAGGCCTGTGGTGTTTCCTAGGAACCATCGTTAGTGTTTTCACTCGTGTCATTTTTATCGCGGTCCCTTCCAGCCTCTCCTTTGTCCTGCTCTGTGCCCTGGAGTTTGGGCCTTCGCAGAAAGTATCAGCATTCCCTTTGTCGGTTGGACTCTGTTGATTTCAGCCAACGGCCGGCATCTAACATGGATTCGGGGTGAAAGAAGAGATCAGAGACGTCTCTGTTTCCTTCCTGTGTGGATGTCCAGTCTCTAGCAGGGGCTGTGTGCCTTCACGACCAGTGACGCCCCCCGGGTGTTCCTCTTCACTTGTTCCCCTTCCCATGGTCCCAGTACTTGCAGATCACTCCCGCCTCTGATACCACTGTTTTCTTCCTCTGTCCCTTGGGTGACCATGGCCTCCCACAGTTACTAAGCCTCTTCACACTTTACTATCCCCTCATGTGTCCTGATTGTTGTTGTTTAGACACTAGGGCATGTCAGACTCTTTTGTGACCCCATGGACTGTTGCCCGCCAGGCTCCTCTGTCCATGGGATTTCCCAGGCAAGAATATTGGAATGGGTTGCCATTTCCTCCTGCAGGGGCTCTTCCCGACCCAGGAATCTAACCCAAGTTTCCTGCATTGGCTGGCGGATTCTTTACCACCAAGCCACCTGGAAAGCCCTTATGGGTCCTTAACTCACCTTTATCTAGGGAACACTTTCTTTAAAGTGTCTGTATCTGAATCATATGGAAATTCCCTTTCCTGTCAGGGCCTTGATGGATTAAAGCATAAACGATAAATAAACAGTATAAAACAGATAATAATAAAATAATATTAAATATAATATATAAGTGTATGCAAGGTATGTATATATGTGTTTAACCCTATAAAGAATGTGTTTTTAGACCCAGCATTCTAGGGTCAAGGAAAATGATACATAGAAATGTTAAATAGCTTTGTGAAAGTCACACAACACTATATTTGGAGAAGTCAGCTACCTGTGTTACAACCTAATTATTTTTTCCTCACTCCAAAGGCTCTTGGGACCTCCTTCCTTATGAGAGAAACCTGTGGTCCCCAACTGATTGTACTCATAATTTTTGACTGTTTCTACACCATCTCCTGGAGAAGGCAACGGCACCCCACTCCAGCACTCTTGCCTGGAAAATCCCATGGACGCAGGAGCTTGGTGGGCCGCAGTCCATGGGGTCGCTAAGAGTCGGACATATGAGTGACTTCCTTTCACTTTTCACTTTCATGCATTGGAGAAGGAAATGGCAACCCACTCCAGTGTTCTTGCCTGGAGAATCCCAGGGATGGCGGAGCCTGGTGGGCTGCCGTCTCTGGGGTTGCACAGAGTCGGACACGACTGAAGTGACTTAGTAGTAGTACACCATCTCCATCATCATCTAAATCTGATCTGAGTGTTATAATCTCATTTGTACAATTTATACTATATATCACATGTTCAACATCATCTATGTTTTGGTATCAATGGTATATTTTTCTAAGAACTTTTCAGATGTTCTGAGCTTAGTAAACTGGACTATCATTAACTAGTTTTTAGGTTGCCTACTATCAGTGGTAATGAACTATTAATGGTTAAAAATAACAATAATATAAAGGCTTGGTAAACTGAATCTTTGCCAGTCGCCCAGCCAAGCACGACTGGCTATAGACCTGGATTTTTATTTTTTTTTAGCTGCTCCTCTTTACTCAGTGCACATGGGCTTGGCATTTATTTTTCCTCTCAGTGGGAAAGCTCAGAGCTGTGGGTGGCCTCTCGCGAAACCTCCTGTTAAAAATGAAGTTGAGGAGGAAGCATGGCCTCTCTCAACGAAAAAGGAACATCTGTTCTTTTCCACAGAGAATAAAAATGCAGTGAGATTGGACCCAGGGCGAGTCCATCTGCCCCCGCTCCCTCCTTGACTCGCCAAGCCTATTTTTTTCCCCAACTAATGGCCCCAAAGCAGACGGGGAGGCAGGCCCCCTGTCCTAAATCATATGGTCTTCCTGCCAGATGCAGGCACTTCGACATGGCACCATCAATTACTGGCCGGCAAAGTTGTCTCTTGGCTGTTCGGGATTTCCAGAGGGAAGCAGGAACAGTCTCCGTCAGTTATCTCTCTTTCCATCCATCCTCCTTCTCCAGGAGAGACAAGCCCCTCTTCTTCTCGAATCCAATTCTTCTCCCCGGGTTCTGTGACACTTCTCTCCTCAGACCGCTCTCCGCTGTTTCTTCCATGTTTTGAAACCACAGTGCTCATTCCCCAGATAATGTCCTTCCTCTAGACCAGAAAACAATCTAAATATCCCATTGAGAGTCTTTTCTTTTTTTTCAATGTTTTGTGTTATTTTGTTTTTTTTGTTTTTGTTTTTTTTTAATTTTACAGGGGTGTATTGGTTTCTGCCACACACACACGAGAATCAGCCATAATTATATTATCTACACGCTCCCCAGTGAGCCTCCCTCCCTTATCCCTATCCCACCCTTCTGGCCTAGGCTTCCTGTGTTAGACAGCAACTTCTCACCATCTGTCCATAAAATTCTTTTTAATTTTTTTATTTTTTGGCCTTACCGTGTGGCTTGCAGGATCTTAGTTCCCAGACCAGGGGTTGAACCTGGGCCCCTGGCACTGAGAGCACAGTCCTAACCACCAGATCACCAGGGAATTCCCTGAAATTCTTTTTTAAAATGAAGGAAATTGTTTGCAACTACTTCCTCCTACCACCTTGAAGTGAAAGTCAAAGTCGCTTAGTTGCATCCGACTCTTTGCAACCCCATGGACTACACAGTCCATGGGATCCTCCAGGCCAGAATACTGGAGTGGATAGCCATTCCCTTCTCCAGGGGATCTTCCCAACCCAGGGATCAGACCCAGGTTTCCCACACTGTGGGTGGATTCTTTACCAACTGACCCACCAGGGAAGCAGTTGAACACTAGAGAAATAAACCTACCACCTTATTTCTTGAAAATCTTTTCTGAAGGATGCTTCTTCATTGTCTACATTGATTCTCCTACCAACCCACTCACTCCACACCCAGCCATCCAGCCTCATCCTGGAACCTCCATGAAATGGCTCTCGCCAAATTCTAGAGTGTGCTTTTTGACTTGATCTTCTTACAGTCCAAGGGATTCTTCAGAGTCTTCTCCATCACAGTTTGAAAGCAGAGTAATCTTCAGTCTATACGTATCTAGTTCCCCTACCCCACTGTTAATTCTTTTAGCTCTGTGTCTATCAAATATTTTATCTGTAGCACCAAGTTCTGACAATGACTCACAGTATATGTTTCCAAATGCTGGTGAAGGAGATAAACTGTTCAGCGAATGATGTCGGGACTGGTTTGTCTGGTCAAATAGGAATAAGATCTGGGAAGAATTTACAACCCAAAGTAAGGAGCACTTTCGTCATTCACCCTGGTAAATGCTGTGAGCTCCTCCCAGAAGAAATAAGATTTGTGTGGATTTCAAGAAAGAGATGTATTTGTGTTTTACACCAGATGCTCAGAATTTTTAAAGAATGGTTAACCACTCTACAAAATCTAACAAAGTGCAGGCTTTAATTTTACCACTTAAAAAAACTAGATTAACCCTAATTTTGTGTCTTCCTTAAGTGAACATTTTACTCTAAAAGGACACATTCATTTACTAACTGAAACTGTGGCAATAGAATTTAGTACATCTTTAATTCTATTGCTCAGAGGTACCTACAATGAAACACTATACATTCAAATATCAGAATGCGTGATAAATCCAGCATAGGTCAGACTGAAGTTTATCATTGCTTTTCTTTTAAAAGTAAATGGAATCATACAATTTGTGGTCTTTTGTGACTGGCTTATTTTGCTTAGCATAGGGCTTTTGATATTTATATATGTTACAGTATATATAGGTTCTTCATAGGTTTATATTGCCAAATAATATCCCATGGCATCAATGTGTTGCCTTTTATTTATTCACTCATCAGTTAATGGATATTTGAGTTGTTTTCACTTTCTAGCTATTATAAATACAGCTGCTATAAAAATTTGTGTACAAGTTTTTATGTGGGCATAAGGTTTCATTTCTCCGGAGTGTGTATCTAGTAATGGGATTTCTGGGTCATATGGTAACTCTATATTCACAGTTTGGAGAATCTGTCAAATGTTCTACAAAGTGACATTACCATTTTGCATTCTCTCTAGCAGTGTGTAAGAATTCTGATTTTTCCACATTTTCACACGCACTGGTTTGTGTTATTGTTGTTGTTTTCATTATAACCATCCTGATGTGTATAAATTTTATTAAATTGTGGTATATAATTGTGGTTTTGATTTGCATTTTACTAATGGTTAATGAGTCCCTTGGACTGCAAGGAGATCCAACCAGTCCATTCTGAAGGATACCAGTCCTGGGTGTTCACTGGAAGGACTGATGCTGAGGCTGAAACTCCAGTACTTTGGCCACGTCATGCGAAGAGTTGACTCCTTGGAAAAGACCCTGATGCTGGGAGGGATTGGGGGCAGGAGGAGAAGGGGACGACAGAGGATGAGATGGCTGGATGGCATCACTGACTCGATGGATATGAGTTTGAGTGAACTCCAGGAGTTGGTGATGGACAGGGAGGCCTGGCGTGCTGTGATTCATGGGGTTGCAAAGAGTTGGACACAACTGAGCAACTGAACTGAACTGAACTGAATGACACTGAGAACCTTTCCATGTGATTATTTTCCATTTGCACATCTTGCATATCTTAGAATAGGGAATGGCAACCCACTTCAGTATTCTTGCCTGGAAAATTCCATGGACAGAAGTACCTGGCAGGCTACAGTCCATGGGGTCTCAAGAGTCTGACACGACTGAGTGACTTTCACATATCTTAGGGTAATGTCTGTCCACATCCGTTATCTACAATGATATTGAGCATCTTTTAATGCGCTTCCTGGTGGCTCAGACAGTAAAGAATCTGCCTGCAATGCAGGAAACCCAGGTTCAATCCCTGTATTGGGAAGATCCCCTGGATAATGGAATGGTTACCCACTCCAGTATTCTTGACTGAAGAATCCCATGGACAGAGGAGCCTGGTGGGCTACAGTCCATGGGATCATGAAGAGTTGGACACGACTGAGCAGCTAACACTTTCATGTGCTTATTGGACTTATATATATGTGTGTGTGTGTGTGTGTGACTGAAAGTTGCTCATTCATGTCTGACTCTTTGCAACCCCATTAACTAAAGAGTCCATGGAATGCTCTAGGCCAGAATACTACAGTGGGTAGCCTTTCCTTTCTCCAGGGGATCTTCCCAACCCAGGGATCAAACCCAGGTCTCCTGTATTGCAGGTGGATTCTTTACCATCTGAGCTACAAGGAAAACTTGAGATACCAAGGTATTAGAGACACCAAGGGAGCATTTCATGCAAAGATGGGCACAATAAAGAACAGAAACTACAGAACTAACAGAAGCAGAAGATATTAAGAAGAGTTGGCAAGAATACACAGAAGAACTATACAAAAAAGATCTTCATGACCCAGATAACCACGATAGTGTGATCACTCACCCAGAGCCAGACATCCTGGAATGCAAAGTCAAGTGGGCCTTATGAAGCATCGCTACAAACTAGTGGAGGTGATAAAATTTCACTAGTGCTCTTTCAAATCCTAAAAGTTAATGCTGTGAAAGTGCTGCACTCAATATGCCAGCAAATTTGGAAAACTCAGCGGTCAGCACAAGCCTGGAAAAGGTCAGTTTTCATTTCAATCCAAAAGAAAGACAATGCAAAAGAAGATTCAAACTACTGCACAATGGTACTCATTTCACACGCTAGCAAAGTAATGCTCAAAATTTTCCAAGCCAGGCTTCAACAGTACATGAACTGAGGACTTCCAGATGTTCAAGCTAGATTTAGAAAAGGCAGAGATCAAATTGCCAACATCTGCTGGATCATCGAAAAAGCGTGAGAGTTCCAGGAAAACATCTACTTCTGCTTTACTGACTACTCCAAAGCTTTTGACTGTGTGGATCACCACAAACTGTGGAAAATTCTTCAAGAGATGGGAATACCAGACCACCTGACCTGCCTCCTGAGAAATCTGTATGCAGGTCAGGAAGCAACAGTTAGAACTGGACATGGAACAAGAGTCTGGTTCCAAATTTGGAAAGGAGTATGTCAAGGCTGTATATTGTCACCCTATTTATTTAACTTATATGCAGAGTACATCATGCAAAATACTGGGCTGGATGAAGCACAAGCTGGAATCAAGATTGCTGGGAGAAATATCTATAACCTCAGATATGCAGATGAGACCACACTTATGGCAGAATATAAGAACTAAAGAGCCTCTTGATGAAAGTGAAAGAGGAGAGTGAAAAAGCTAGCTTAAAACTCAACATTCAAAAAACTAAGATCATGGCATTCGATCCCATCACTTCTTGGCAAATAGATGGGAAAACCATGGAAACAGCGAGAGACTTTATTTTCTTGGGCTCCAAAATCACTTCAGATGGTGACTGCAGCCATAAAATTAGAAGACATTTGCTCCTTGGAAGAAAAGCTATGACAAACCTAGACAGCATATTAAAAAGCAGAGACATCACTTTGCCAACAAAGGTCTATCGAGTCAAAGCTATGGTTTTTCCAGTGGTCATGTATGGATGTGAGAGTTGGACTATAAAGAAAGCTGAGCACCGAAGGATTGATGCTTTTGGACTGTGGTCTTGGAGAAGACTCTTGAGAGTCCCTTGGACTGCAAGGAGATAAACTGGTCCATCCTAAAGGAAATCAGTCCTGAATAGTCATTGGAAGGACGGATGCTAAAGCTGAATCTCCTATACTTTGGCCATCTGATGTGAAGAACTGACTCATTGGACTAGACCCTGATGCTGGGAAAGATTGAAGGTGGGAGGAGAAGGGAATGACAGAGGATGAGATGGTTTGATGGCGTCACAGACTGGATGGACATGAATTTGAGCATGTTCCAGGTGTTGGTGATGGACAGGGAAGCCTCGCATGCTTAGTCCATGGGGTCACAAGGAGTCGGAAACAGCTGAGCGAATGAACCGAAGTGAGTTTTTTTTATTGTTGGGTTGTAAGAATTTTTATATAGTCTAGACTTTTTGTATTATGTTTTAAAAATTGGAGGAAAATTGCTTTACAATATTGTGTTGGCTTCTAGATTTAATTACCTTTTCAGAGAGACGGTTTGTAAGTGTAATTCTATGAATTGTCTTTTAATGTCTCAGTTATATCCTTTGGAACATTGTTGTTGTTGTTCAGTCTCTAAGTTGTGTCTAACTCTTTGCGACCCCATGGACTGCAGCATGCCAGGCTTCCCTGTTCTTCAGTATCTCCCGCAGTTTGCTCAGATTCTTGTCCATCGAGTCATTGACGCAATGTAGCTGTCTCACCCCCTGCCACTTTCTTCTCCTTTTGCCTTCAGTCTTTCCCAGCATCAGGGAATGTACACGTTTCATTTTTGATGAAGTGCAATTTACTTTTTTTTTCCCCTTTCATCACTGTGGTTTTGTAATCATATCTAAGAAAGCTTTGTGAAACCCAAAGTCATAAAGATTTACTCCTGTGCTTTCTAATAAGACTTTTATAGTTTTAGCTCTTACGTTTAAGTTTAAATGATTCCAGTAGTTAATTTACGTGTAAGTGAGGAAAGTGTTCAATTTCAGTTTTCATGAGGCTGCATAATCGTCCCAGCACTCTTTGTTGCAAAGACTATTCTTTCCATATTGGGTTGTCTTGGCACCCTTGTTGAAAATCAAGGGGCTGTAAGTGTGAGAGCATCGCTGGGCCCTTCATGCTCTTGCACTGATCTTTGTGTCCGTCCCGGAGAAAGCACTGCACAGTCTTGGTTACTCTAGCTCTGCATTAAGTTTAGGCACGACTCTAAACGTGAATCCACCAACTGTGTTTTTTTCCTAGTTGTTTTTGGCTATCGTTGAATTTCCATATGAAATGGCTTATCGTTTTTGGCCAAAAAAAAAAAACTTTCTGGGACTTTGATAAGGATTGTATTGAACCTGTAGAAGACTGTGGAACATATTTTCATTTTAACAAAATAAGCATAATAAGTGTTCTGATTCATGATTTTGGGTTGTTTCCCTTTTATTTAGAATTTCTTTCAGCAATTTTTTTTTTTAAGTTTTCACAGTATAAGTTTTTTTTTTTCAGTTTTAACTTTTTTGCTAAATTTATCCCTGTGTATTTTATTCTTTTGGATGCTTTTGTAAGTGAAATTTTTAAAATTTAATTTCAGACTTTTATTGCTAGTGTATAAAAATAAAATTGATTTTTATATATTGACCTGTATATCTTGCAACTTACTGAGCTCTTTTATTAGTGTTAGGAATATTTCTACTTATTCTTTTGGGTTTTCTATATCCAAGCTCACATTATCTGTAAATAGAGGAAGTTTTGCTTCTTTCTTTCTGATCTGAATGGTCTTTATTTCAATTACTTGCCTAATTACCCTGGCTAGAAATTCCAGTATAATGTTGAATAGAAGTGCTGAGAGCAAATGTCCTCAGCTTCTTCCTGATCTTACGAGAAAGGGTTTCATTCTTTCACCATTAAATATGATGCTGGCTGTGATCATTTTACAGATTATTGGTTTGAAAGAGTTTCCTCAAAAAACTTGGAGTTTGTAGCATACTTTTCTCATTAAAGGATGAGGATTTAGTCAATTATTCTCTGTGTATTTATTAAGGTGTCATTTGTTCTTTTTCCTTTATTCTATTAGTATGGTGTATTTAATTGATTGACAGTCTTATGTTGACTCAACCTTACATTCCTGGGTAAGTCTGTCAAGTTCACAGCATATATAGTTGTTTTTTTTTTTTTTTTAATACAGTACTGGATTCAGTTTGCTAGCACTTTGTTGAGGATTTTCATATTTGAATTCATGAAAGGTATTGGTCTGTAGTTTTCTTATCGTGCTTTGTCTCGTTTTGGTGTGAGGGTAAAATCAGCCTGGTGTAGCGAGTTTAGAATTGTTCTCTTCATCCTTCTTTTTTAGGAGGTTTGTGCAGTATTGGTGTGGTTTCTTCTTTCCACGTTTGGTAGAAGTCACCCGCGAAGCTCTCTGGACCTGCACGTTTCACCGAGGGAAGACTTTTGATTAGTAATTAAACCTCTTTACTTTGTAGGTATATTCACATTCTCTTCTTCAATCAGTTAAATAGTTTGTGTTCTCAAAGAGATTGTCCATTTCATCTAATTTACCTAATTAATTATCTTAGAGTTTATAATTAGACCTGAGGTGTGGGAAATCATGAACTTATGAAAATGTTATTTAAGATTGAATTATTTCTAATCATCTTTGATCAGGCATATGTAGCACCATCTGATTAAAATTGACAGTTATATATATATATATAAAATAAT
The DNA here is from genome assembly GCF_027580195.1 of Bos mutus. Classification (NCBI taxonomy): domain Eukaryota; kingdom Metazoa; phylum Chordata; class Mammalia; order Artiodactyla; family Bovidae; genus Bos; species Bos mutus. Next base: position 3,529,027 of record NC_091635.1, on the reverse strand, counting down.
ATATATATATAAAAATAATATATATAGTTATATATATAATAATATAGTTATACAATAATAATATAGTTATAATATATATATAACAATATAGTTTATATACATTCATATATATTATATATAACCATATAATATATTTATATAACTATATATTATAATGATATATATATATATATATATATATAGCTTCCCATTTGGCACAGTGGTATAGAATCTGCCTGCAATGCAGGAGGCACAAGAGATACTGATTTGATCCCTGGGTCAGGAAGATCGCCTAAAGTAGGAAATGGCAACCCACTCCAGTATCTTTTGCCTGGAAAATTCCATGGACACAGCAGCCTGGCAGGGTGCAATCCATGGGGCTGCAAAGAGTCAGACACCATTGAGCAACTGAGCACACATTATATATATAACTAGCAATATGGATTTAAAAAGAGATACTAAATTATTTTCAGCCAGAAAAATATGTGTTCCGTTGAAGTAGTACAGAACACCAGCCTGGTTGTTTAAAGAGTATATGTAGTTATCTCAAGTTCCTTCTAAACCTAGAAGAAGGATATGTCAATAAATGTCCATCCAAGTCTTCATTCACCAGCTATGTTACAACATCGATCTCTTTTTTGCACTGTGACTGAACCTTTGGTAACCAGTAGTCAAGTATTTCGGAGAAGGCAATGGCACCCCACTCCAGTACTCTTGCCTGGAAAATCCCATGGACAGAGGAGCTTGGTAGGCTGCGGTCCATGGGGTCACTGAGGGTCGGACACGACTGAGCGACTTCCCTTTCACTTTGCACTTTCATGCATTGGAGAAGGAAATGGCAACCCACTCCAGTGTTCTTGCCTGGAGAATCCCAGGGACGGGGAGCCTGATGGGCTGCCGTCTGTGGGGTCACACAGAGTCGGACACGACTGAAGCGACTTAGCAGCAGCAGCAGTCAAGTATTTATTGAACACTTGAAAACAAAATGCTCCTTAGTTTCCTTGTTGACTAAATAAGCATGGTAATCAAAGGGAGCTTAAAAAACCAGGTATCTTTGTTTGCAAATGCAATGCAAATAACTCTTGCTTTCGGTGCCTTCTTTAACGTGATTTAGTCCTCAACATAGCCTTTCAGTCTATGAACACACAAATGAATGTGGGGGAGAAAAGTTTCAAAGAATGGTTGTTCTTCGAGGATGAAGTTGTTTCTAGAAAGAAGGGATATGCAGGTTATTTTAAGTATCTCTAAAAATGAGTGATGGCAGACTTCCCTGGCGGTCCAGTGGTTGACACTTTGCCTTCCAGTGCAGGGGGCGCAGGTTCGATCCTTGGTCTGGGTGCTAAGATCCCATGTGCCTTGTGGCCGAAAAACTGAAACATAACACAGAAGCAATATTATAACTAATTTAGTAAAGATTGCAAATGATCCACATTAAAAAAAAACCTTTTAAAAAATGAGTGATGGAAGAAAGTCTAGAAGAAAAATATTTGAACTTGAACGTTTGTATCTAGAGAGAATTCAGTTTCCATATAAAGACTGTCCTTAAAAACTTGAGACATAATTGAAATTTAGCACTGTGTTAGCTTAAGGTGTACAAATAGGTTTGACATATATATATATATATTGCAATATGACTACCACCATAGCATTACCTAATACCTCTGTCTAGTCACTCAATTATTATTTCTCTTTTACGGTGACAACATTTAAGATCTAGTCTGTTAGCATATTTAAAATACGTGATGCAGTATTGCTGACTATAAACATAATGCTTTCACCTTCTAACTGAAAGTTCCATTTCGCCAAGACTCCCAAATTCTCCCATCCACCAGGTGGTAACAACCCACTCTCTGTTTTATGAATTTGGCTTATTTAGTTCCACACTAAGTGATGTTATTCTGGCCTAGAGAATTCCATGGACTGTCCATGGGGGTTGCAAAGAGTCATACACGACTGAGCAACTGTTACTTTTACTTTCATGAGTGATAAGAACACTTATGTTAGTCTTTGTACGACTTCTCTCACATAGTATAATGCCCTGATTAATGCTATTGTAAATGACAGGATTTCCTTCTTTTATGGAACTGAATAAGATTCCACTATTTATTCCACATTTTTTTATCCAGTCATCCACTGATGATGGATAAGAAGTGTTCCAGAGCCATAATGACAGACCTGGTCATGAACAGATTAGAGTTCATTTCCTTAGAAGATCTGTATTACACGCCATTCACTTTTTATTAATACCAATGGCAACTTACTTAGAAGCAGTTGGGTAAGTGTGGTATGTAAATAGCTTATTCTCCTAACAACCTCATGAAGAGGCGTGATTACCCCTGTTTTACAGATGGTAGCATTGAATCTCAGCCAAGCTAGTAAGTGTGACAGCTTGTGTGTGTCTTGTGTGAATTCTCAACAGCTCAGTCGTGTCTGACTCTTACGACCCCATGGACTGTAGCCCGCCAGGCTCCTCTGTCCATGGGATTTCCCAGGCAGGAATACTGGAGTGGGCTTCCATTCCCTTCTCCAGGGGATCTTCCTGACCCAGGGAATGAATCTGAGTCTCCTGCTTTGGTAGGCAGATTCTTCACCACTGAGCCACCTAGAAAGCCCCGTCTGTGTCTTAGAGTTCCTTAAACGAAATCAACAGATAAAATAAGGTAGAAAAAGTTGATTACCAAAACCGAACATTGGCCTTATCATCTGGAATCAGGGCTTTGGAATACAGCCTATGGAGAAGGTGTAGTGAAATGAAATTAATTAAATTTAAAAAGGAGTTTATTTTAGGTATCTATAAAAAGTAATGCAGGGAAACACTTTTTAGACATGCTTCAGTAGAACCTTTTAAGGTTAGTTAAGTCATATATTTCCATGATAAATCCTTCACAAACTTCTTTATTACTCCTAACAGTTTACTTTCAACACATCCTTCGAGCGATTAAAACAGATCAGGGACGTGGCAGTTGAGAAGCAATAAATCACAATAATTCAAGCTTTAAAATCCTTCTCTATCACTCTTCTCTTTATCTTTCCTCTTTTAGTTCAGCTGAAGTTCTAAAAAATCCAGTTAACTGCTTTAACTCATCATGTGACATGCACAGATAAAATCATTGCATACAAATAAAATGCAATATCAGCTATGTGGGCTTCCCTGGTGGCTCAGACAGTAAAGAGTCTGCCTGTGGGAGACCAGGGTTCGATCCCTGGGTCGGGAAGATCCCCTGGAGAAGGAAATGGCAACCCACTCCAGTATTCTTGCCTGCAAAATCCCATGGACAGAGGAGCCTGGTGGGCTGCCGTCCATGGGGTCACAAAGAGTGGGACACGACAGAGCGACTTCATTTTCACTTTTCACTTTCTCAGCTATGCCCAGGTTTTCCCATGCTAATGGCAGGGGTTAAATTCTGCACTGTACTCCAATATTCCCATCGCTCACCTTAGATCAAACATTACCTCAGATTTGAACACTATCTCCTTGGGATATGAAAACTTGCCACATTTACCAAACTATTTTCATGGAGATTTGCTTTGTATATTTGATGCATAGACTTGGCACTCTGAATAACCTAAACCCAAATACTCATGGCAATAAAACAATTTTAAAGGAATAGCTGCATTTTATTAAGTGCTTCCAGAGTACTGTGTTCTGAGTAAAGATGTTGTTGTTGTTCAGTCACTAAGTCGTGTCCAACTCTTTGCGACCCCATGAACTGTAGCAGGCCAGGCTTCCCTGTCCTTCCGTGTCTCCCAGACGTTGCTCACGTTCATGTCCACTGAGTCAGTTATGCTGTCTAATCATCTCATCCTCTGCCACCCTCTTCTCCTTCTTCCAGTATATCTTACAATATTTTATGTCCAGTGCTCTAGAGGCAAAAAAACACACATACTCAAGACATACCACAAAAAGCCAAACTCTGAGACCAGAGTTTATATAAATTGCTCTAAGGTACACAAGTATTAAGGGGAAGCCTTAAATTTAAGATCAGCTGTCCTCAAATATAAAACCACTGCCATTCTTGTATGTTAAAGAAGTTGAAATGATGAAACAATATTCATTCTTTTATTCAACAAAACACTTGTGGAGTGCTAACCATGTGGTAAGAGTCTGGTGTTAGGAGTCAGGCCTTAAAAACTAAGACCCTGGCCTTCAAGCTGCATATGGTCAAGTAGAGGAAGTTGGTGAGAGAAGAAGAATTAATGTATTGTAACAGGTATATGGTTTTCCCTGGTGGCTCAGTGGTTAGGAATCCACTTGCCAACGCAGGAGATGCAGGTTTGATCCCTGGGTCAGGAAGATCCTCTGGAGAAGAAAATGGCAACATACTCCAGTATTCTTGCCCTGAAAATGCCATGGACTGAGGAGCCTGGTGGGCTACAGTCCGTGGAGTTGCAAGAAGTCAGAAGCAACTGAGCACCCATGCCCAACAGAGGTATATATATGAGAAGCGAGAAAAGTGAGCAGAAGCTTTGAAATCTTTCCTTTCAAATAGTCATGTTCTTAAGCAAGCTTCAAAGTTGTCACGTCTCCCAAGCAGGCCACTCTCAGAAAAGTTTGCAGTTGTTTAGTCCCGCAGGTGTGTCCAACTCTTTCTGCGATCCTATGGACGGTATAACCTGCCAGGCTGCTCTGTCCACGGACTCTTCCAGACAAGAAGACTGGGTTGGATTGCCATTTCCTCCTCTGGGGCATCTTCCCAACCCAGGAATTGAACCTGCGTCTCCTGTATCTCCTGCACTTGCAGGCAGATTCCAAAGCTTGTAGGTGCAGATGACATTTGCAGAGCAACTCACTGACTCTCCAGAACTGGTGGCCCTGCCTAGAACCAGTGTGGGGTGCAGTTTTCCATTTTGCAGGAAAAGATTAATCAATATGCAGGAGATGAAGATGAGTTTTCTCTAGGAAGATATTATACTTTCCTATTCATTTTTCCAGAGTAAGTTTCCATGAAGTGGGTGTGTTTGGGTTTAGCAGGGAAGAACGCCACAGTGGTGTGTTGTTTTAGTGGTTGTGGGATGACCTAAAGTAAAAACCATAAGTTCAAAGTGTCTGGCTGTTTATGGGACACCCACCTCCAGAGAACTGGCATTTGAGTGTGAGATTACTCATCCGTATTGACTCTTTGGATAAACACTCTCTTGTTAAGTGTAACACGGACTATACATTTCCTGACAAAATGGTCCTCAAGCTTAAACAGAATATCTGGACCAGAGTTTATTTTTTAAGATGTATTTAGAAAGAGACAAGTCACTTCGATACATTATTTTCTGAAGCTGACCATGGTTTGGGGGCAAAGCGATGGACCAGAGACTTGATACTGCATCTTCAATGAGAGGAGGGCTCACAAAGATTGCAGGTATTTTCCATGGTATTACTTCATCCATGTCTTTGTAGTGCCAATCAGCCAGCTGTTTCTGGGTCAGTTTGTTAAACTGTGCATTTATTCTTAATACCAACCCAGGCTATCCCCTGATTCCAATTTATCTGTGACACATGTATCCACTTCATTGTCAGGGGCAAATGAGTAAGTGACAAAGGAAGGTATGATTTTAAGAATAAATCCAGAGGAAAAAGCCATGCAAGACACACATACACAAGAACTCTAATAAACTCAACAGATGACGAAAGGAAGAGTTTGGAGGACTATCCTAATATATCTAATGCTTCCTTGGTGGCTCGGTGGTAAAAAATTCACCTGCCGATACAGGGGACTTGGGTTCTACCCCTGGGCCAGGAAGATCCCCTGGAGAAGGAAATGGCAACCCACTCCATTATTCTTGCCTGTGAAATCCCATGGACAGAGGAGCCTGGTGGGCTACAGTCCATGGAGGTGCAAAGAGTCCAACACGACTGACCCGCTGTTCCTCATGAACCCTTTTATCCCATGACCTAGTATGGAACTCTCCACTGCAGGGTTCAACTTTATACTGCAACTATCTCATTAAAACCAAAGAAAACAATAAGAAGCAAGCAAACCAAAACCATGAAATTTACTCCTGTTACACCCTTTGCCTCTGGGATATACTTTCTCAAGCAAGATAGTCACCCTTTAACGAAGAAGAGACTCTGAAGAGAGGTCAAGATACAAAGAAGACCACTGTGCCTTGGGCTAACCCTCCTGAAGCTGCCAGACCAGCGCAGAGCATCTCTGGAGCAAGAAGTGCTTCCTGCGATCTCTGGTGCCCCGGAAGTGCTTCTGAGCCGTGGGCAGCAGCCGGGAGCCGCCCTGGGGTGGGCGGCAGCCGAGGGAAGAGTAGCTGCTCAGGTGGGGCCGCTGGGCTGCCAGCATGACACAGACCAACCACAATCTCCAGGCAGTCCTTCATAACATTTATTACTTTGTGTACTCTCTATGGGATTATTCATATTTGCCCAGAAACTGAAAAGCCAGAAATGACTAAAAGGTGGCGCATGAATCCTCTATTTCAAAAAGCTATGAGCCGGTTTGTTCCACAACCATTTCATCGACTTCACTTTTCCTCCCGTGTGTTCCTGACACCAACAGCACGGTCCTGGATGAGGCAACCTAGCCTCCGGCGAGCCCTGCTTCCCAATATGGAGAAGCTTATAAACCTTCCTGTTAGCCCTGGGTCCCTAATTCTGGGTTTCTAGCTGAATTCACAAGTCTTAGTAAAATTCAGTGTTCTAGAATTTTCCAAAGTCCTCGCTCCTCACTCCAACAAACTGAAATGTGAATATTCCACTTCTGTTTATTTTCACAGCTTTTCCTCTGCTGATGGATTGCTCCCATTGCTTTAATTTGTGAAAGGACTTCTGTCAGTTTGGGGTATTAATATCTGTTTCCTTATTAACATTTCTTGGGGAAAAGCAGCCTAATTATCCTGTTGGTTAGAAGTTTAAAGATTGGGCTTGGTGAAGTTTTGGAGTAGCAGGGGCGTTTGGGGATAAGGAGGAAACATGAACTCTTAGATGATATTTGATTACACTGAATCCATGGATCTCTGTTCCACTGAAATCCGTGTCTCTCCCTTCCCTCTCTTTCTTTCTGTCTCCGTTTCTCAAAGTAACTTCTAAAGTCAATAATTTATTTTTATAGCCGTACTTCCGAATCTAGAGAGTCCGGCACTTCCATATTGTAGAATGTTCTCCAGTGAACTTTATTGTGTAATTTAAAATAATAATTTTAAAATTAATACTATATGTAGAAGAAGTAGCGCAGTAATCATAAATGTATCTTCATTAGTTATTTTCTCGTGTGTGTGTGTGTGTGTGTGTGTGTACATGCTCAGTTGTGTTTGATTCTTTGTGACACAGTGAACTGTAGCCCACCAGAATCCTCTGTCCCTGAGATTTTCCAGGCAAGAATACTGAGAAGCCCACCAGGGAAGCCCATTTTTTTTTTTAGTTTAGTTTATTTAAGCACATAACACTGATCAACAAGCACGTTTCTTTTGTGGCAATATACCTGTACACACAAAGAACATAACAGCCAATTTTATTTCCAGGCGACTAAGATGACCTGATTGTGGCTCCTGGAAATAGATAGATAGATAGAGACATGACATAAGCACAGCTTATATGAATTGCCACTTCACTGCACGTGGGCATTTCTCAGTCTAGATCTGCTCCTGTGACATGTATCATAGCTGCTGCTGCTGCTGCTAAGTTGCTTCAGTCGTGTCTGACTCTGTGAGACCCCATAGACGGCAGCCCACCAGGCTGCCCCGTCCCTGGGATTCTCCAGGCAAGAACACTGGAGTGAGTTGCCATTTCCTTCTCCAATGCGTGAAAGTGAAACGTGAAAGTGAAGTCACTCAGTTGTGTCTGACTCCTAGCGACCCCATGGACTGCAGCCCACCAGGCTCCTCCATCCATGGGATTTTCCAGGCAAGAGTACTGGAGTGGGTTGCCATTGCCTTCTCTGCATTTATCATAGAGAAAACATAAATGAAATAATATGCATATATATATATATATATATATATCAGATCAGATCAGTCGCTCAGTCGTGTCCAACTCATTGCGACCCCATGAATCACAGCATGCCAGGCCTCCCTGTCCATCACCAACCCCCGGAGTTCACTGAGACTCACGTCATCGAGTCAGTGATGCCATCCAGCCATCTCATCCTCTGTCGTCCTCTTCTCCTCCTGCCCCCAATCCCTCCCAGCATCAGGGTCTTTTCCAATGAATCAACTCTTCGCATGAGGTGGCCAAAGTACTGGAGTTTCAGCTTTAGCATCATTCCTTCCAAAGAAATCCCAGGGCTGATCTCCTTCAGAATGGACTGGTTGGACCTCCTTGCAGTCCAAGGGACTCTCAAGAGTCTTCTCTAACACCACAGTTCAAAAGCATCAATTCTTCGGCGCTCAACCTTCTTCACAGTCCAACTCTCACATCCATACATGAACTGAGAGATGGGCTTCTTATTCCTTCTAGATTTTTTTTAAATTCAGTTATCTCTAGAACCTATAGGATTATTTTACATCCAAGAATACTGTTGTTATTCTAACCCTATAGAACATAATACTGCTACTGCTGCTGCTAAGTTGCTCAGTCGTGTCCGACTCTGTGCGACCCCATAGATGGCAGCCCACCAGGCTCCCCCGTCCCTGGGACTCTCCAGGCAAGAACACTGGGGTGGGGTGCCATTTCCTTCTCCAATGCATGAAAGTGAAAGGTGAAAGTGAAGTCGCTCAGTCGTGTCCGACTCTTAGCAACCCCATGGACTGCAGCCCACCAGGCTCCTCCATCCATGGGATTTTCCAGGCAAGAGTACTGGAGTGGGGTGCCATTGCCTTCTCCGAGAACATAATACAAGTAGAACTCAAATTACAACATTTTATTTATCCTAACCTTGTTATTGTTAGTAGTGATTGTTGTTTACTGTTATTTGGAAATTCAGTTTGACTCTGAGTATATCTAATTTGCATTGCTTTACACCAAGTGTTTCCCCTTTGCCATCAAAGGGAAAGTTTTGATCACTTGCTCTCTAAATTTAGATGTGTAAAATAGTTTGGAAGAAAATATCTTTTAAAGCTTCAGAGAAACCACTTCGTATCTATAATCACAGATTTTTCCCTGAGTTTGAAATGAAACAGTACAGATCTAAATGTATACCTGAAAATGCAAAAATTATTACTAGAAAAACCTATTATATATCTCTCTCTTAGTATAGCAGTTGGCTAAAAAATAAATATTTCTTTATTCAGTAACTTATTTTAAATCTGCTAAAAAAAGGAACTTGGGTTTAGAGCAAGCTTTTGGTTTATTAAACAAACTCACACCTGGCCACAAAGTTCTTTGTATCTAGTTAAGTATATTCCCCCAAAAAAGATGAAAAGTAAGTGAGGGAAACCTTAATACAACCTAAACGAAATGTTAAATTTTCAATGGTGAAAAAGTATATACTTTTCTATGACAGACCCATTGATTTAGTTTGGTTAGTGGAGACGTGAGGACACCGTTCAGGGAAGGGTCAACGCTGGCATTTTGTTGCTCATTCTGCCAGTGAAACGTCACATTCCTGCCTGGCGACACAGAGTCCCAGCCCTGGACATGCATAGAGGTTCTAAAACCTGTGAGAGAACACAGTCTTTACACTGAAATACTGAAGGTTTGTGGACTGATGGATTTGCAGGAGCAAGAGGGAAGAACAAAGAGGAGGAAGAGAAGAGAGGGGAGGGAGAGGAAGAGAGAGAAAGAGAAATGTTCATGGAGAAGAATGGAGGCAAGAGGGAGGGACAGAGCAGGGAAAGAAGGAAAAGGGCCTCAGTTCTTCTCAATCATTTAAAAACACAATGTCTGCTGTAGGCACAGGAGAAGTGGTTTGCAAAATTTAAATGACAATATAGTTTGTTTCTCTTCCAAAGAGGTGGATTTGGCCACAGACCTGGGACTGACCCCTGAGGAAGAAAATCATTACCTTTATGTGGAGCTTTCTTGCAGAACAGTGCTTCTCAAGTTGTAAGACCCAAATGGGTTGCTTGAAAACCTTAAGTTGCGGGTTTTTCTTTAGTAAGAAGAGACCTAAGACTGTGCATTTTGGAAAAGCTCCCAGAGGGTCCTTGTCCCCCTGGCCCATGGATCACACTTTGGTAGCAAGGCTTAGGAAACCAAAAATACCTCCTATAGAAGACGTAGAGGGGCTTCCCAATTGGCATAGCAGTAAAGAACCTGCCTGCCAATGCAGGAGACACAAGAGATGAGGGTTCGGTTCCTGAGTCTGGAAGATCCGTGGAATAGGAAATGACCGCCCATTCCAATATTCTTGCCTGGAAAATCCTACAGACAGAGGAGCTTGGCGGGCTACAGTCCATGGGGTCACGAAGAGTCAGACACGACTGAGCTGGAGCACGATAGAGGATGTATGGAGACACTGATGCTCACTAAAAAGCAGATTTCCTCTCCCCTCGTGGTGGATTTCTGCCTAGTCAAGTAGTTAGCCATGTCTGCTCTTCACTGACAGACTTTTCCTGACAACCACTCGTATCCTAAGAAACAAGATTGAGAAACCCACAACTTGAACCCTAAGATGTGGATCTCATCACAGTGACCCATCTCTCAGCTCAGACAGCCTTCATCTCCACATTCTTCTAGAATCTGGCTTAAAAAGTGAGTGCAGACTCAATGTCAGTTTATCCACACACAGCATCAGAAGAGCCAGAGTAGATCCATGCTTTTTCATGGCTATGGGTGCAAAAAGACACCTACTCAGTTAAACACTGCATACACTTTTTTTCCCCAATTATATTTAAAATACATGCTTATTCCCAGGCGGCCAATGCAGGAGACTCAAGAGATGCTGGTTCGATCCGTGAGTCAGGAAGACCTTGGAGAAGGAAATGGCACTCCAGTGCAATATTCTTGCCTGAAAAATTCTATGGACAAGAGGAGCCTGGTGGGCTACAGTCCATGGGGCTGCAAAAGAGTGTGACTTGATGAGCAACTGAACATGTTTATGGACAATACAATTTTAATAAGACAAACTGCCGCATGGGGTCATCAGTCAGTGGCAAGAGCAATTTCTCTATAAAACATATCATGTGTGCCTGCTCGGGCATGTTTGACCCTTTGTGACCTGATAGGCTGTAGCCCACCAGCCTCCTCTCGTCTGTGGAGCTTTTCAGGCAAGAATACTGGAGTGGGTTGCCATTTCCCTCTCCAGGGGAGCTTCCAGACCCGGGGGTCAAACACACATCTCCTGTGTCTCCTGTATTGGGAGGTGGATTCTTTACCACTGAGCCATTCGGGAAGCCAAACCTACACTTAAATCTACATGCCAAAATTTTGACTTCAGAAAAGTAGACACTTTTCTCAATTTGCCCAGGAGAAGATGATAATTATGGAGAGGAAGATGATAATTCTGGAGAGGGTAACTAAAGAGGACCCACCCTCCCCTCCTGTTTCTCCCCCTCTCTAAAGGATCTATAGACTGCCCCTCCAATCTGTGTTGCTTTTAGCCTAGGCATTTATTCCTATTATGAGTTAGAAAGCCAGATAAGGACATAGTATCACCAAAGGCACCTTCTCCATGAATGATCAAAGTCCTTAGCTGTCTCCTCTTCATTTTGTCATGACTCTCCTCCTCTCTGAACTGCAGCACTCTCCAGGTCAAGGTTTTCAGTCTTGCTCTGAAGCTCACCCCTGCCCTCCGTAGCAGTACTGAATCGCCCTGGCGGCCGACTCTCTCCCCATGCCAAACAACGGCTACACATGGCCTGCACGGTGTCTGCCTCTTGCTGCCCTGGCGCAGGAGAAATCTGATGGAATTCTGTGGGAAGGTAGTGGAGGGAGGAGAAAGGCTGATTAAGCCATCGCTTAGGTTGATTTAGTAGCCAGCAGCTTAAACTGATGCTTTATCAACTCTCAAGTTCAAACCCTGGCTGGAAACTGAGTTATTCATCAAGAAGGATTAGAAAATGCAACGGGTCCATAAATTTCTCAGACTGATTCTTGTTATCTCCAGAGATTTTTCCTGTCACTTAAAAATGATGTCTGGGGTACAATTTGCATCTAAAATGGCCTTGGAAAGAGGCATAAGGCCAGCGTTTCAGACTAATGAATCCTCAGGTTACAGAGAAATGCTCCCAGCCAAATAAAGCAAACCACATTCCGCCATATTGCCATCGGACCTGGCCCAGATCAGTGGCAACCTTGCTGGTGGATTCCAGCTCCTTTATTCCAGGAGAAGCGCTGACACTTGATTGTAAGTGACCAGCCCGCGTTGAGCGCGGTGCTGTATTTTCACGGGTTGAATTACCAAGTGGTCTAGTTCATCCAAACATGTTAGAGATACTCATTCTCCAGCAAGAAGGCTGCAATGTCTATTCTTGTGGAGAAGAAGTGTTTTTCCTCCGTATTTTCTGTCTTACGTGGTGTGTAACGCTTTTTAATCATTTCGGACAAAGGTCTGATAATGCAGAGTTCAATGAACTCAGCCAGTTTGACATCTCAGGGTCCCGAATCTCCCCTTTGTTGTTGTCCAGCCACTACGTCATGTCTGGCTCTTTGGGAGCCCATGGGCTTCAGCAGTCCACACTTCCCTGTCCTTCGCTGTCTCCCGGAGTTTGCTCAAATTCATATTCTTTCAGTCGGTGATGCCATCCAACCATCTCATCCCCTGCCAACCCCTTCTCCTTTTGCCTTCAATCTGTCTTGTATCAGAGTCTTTTCCAGTGAGTCAGCTGCAAGTAACTGACCGAGGAATAATAATGAGTTCTAGCCATGACTGAAGGTTTATACATGCATTCATTCAGCAGGTCTATGGTTTGAAGGTGGTCTGGCTTTGGGACTCTTACTAAAATCTTCTCAGTGCAGGTGGCCAAACTACTGGAGCTTCAGCATCAGTCCTTCCAATGAGTATTCAGGGTTTAAAATATAGTATGAGTGTAATAAAGCAGAATTCTTGAGTTGAGCATGAGGGAAGTTTCTAGTTGATGCAGCCTGAAGCCATTGGTCTAAAGAGAAGCTTGACAATTTTAGGGCTCAAGGCTGTGCTCAAAGGTCAGAAAAGGTTAATCTGAGAAAGCAGACTGTGATATTAGGACCCACCCAGAGGAAGCTTCAAAGTCATTCTGAACTGTTGTAGGAACATGCCTGACAACATTTTCACCTTTATTGGAAGAAAGAAGAATTCTAGTGATGAAAGTGTAGGCCAGATAAGAAAGGAGAGTTAAAATTTCAGCGTTTCCTTAAATTTCAAAGTGTAAACAGCCACTTGGGTTACCTGCCTTCCTGTTATTCTAAGATAAGACGAAGCTTTAGAGTGAAGGGATAACCACAGTGTAGGACCGAAAATGTAAGATTCTGAAACTGTGCTCTTGCCGTTTAGTTTATTCTAATTCCTTTGGAAACAAAGGCCTTTTCCTGATCTGTAAAATCTAACCTTCCCATGTTTTGTTTTTTTTAATATAAATTTATTTATTTTAATTGGAGGCTAATTACTTTACAATATTGTATTGGGTTTTAGTACCTGCATTTTAAAAGAGCAGATGCTCAAAGCTCCTCCCAAATTCCAACTTTCCCCGCTCTGACACTGCCCTCACCAAAGCACATTCGGCTGAAATCTCACACCTTCTAGGTTTTCTTACTTCACCTCAATTAGTCAGAGCTGCGAAGCCTCTCTTCCATGGCCCCCCAACACTGTGTACACATTTCTATTATATTTTTTAATCCCTTTGTACCACAGATATTTGTTTTACATCTGTGCTTCCCATGGGAGCCACATTAGGCGTCTTTCAGTCCGTAAGTTCTTTGTTCATTCACCAGGGATTTTTTTCAGGCCTTTTACACCTTAGGTCTGGGAAATCAAGGTAACGAAAATACGATAAGGGCTTCCCTGGTGGCTCACCGAGTGAAGAATCCGCCTGCAATGCAGGAGAAACAAGTTTAATCCCTGAGTCAGGAAGACTCCCTAGAGAAGGAAATGGCTACCCACTCCAGTATTATTGCCTGGAGAATCCCATGGACAGAGGAGCCTAATGGTCTACAGTCAATGGAGTTGAGAAGCGTCGAAAGTGGGCTGAGTGATTAACACTTGCAAAATCTTATCAACAAAGTACAACCATACCTGCTAAATTATGACCATTTATTAATGGTTTCTTGAATGAATAAAGGAAGGAAAAATGAGTGAATGCGTCACTAGCCCCAAGAGCTGTGTGGAGAGCTGTTTCCCAGCTGGGGCAGTAGAACCCATCATAAGAATTACAAATGCTTCTGAAATGATACTGCATACATGAAGAATACATTACTAAGGGGCCTCCACGTCCGAGTCATAGTCTTATCCTTCACTACTTTCTTTCTTGCTTCTCTTTTCTTTTTCATTGTCCCCATCACCTGTCGCATTTGTGTTGGCCCCGTGCTAATACTTGCCTCGTGTTATCAACAAACATTCACAGAGGACTACCTATTTGTTCAGTTAGGGTTTTTCAAATCCAATGTATTGATGTCATTGTCCCTCTTCTACTCTGATATGGAAAGGAAGTGTCTGGTTACCGCTGTAAATTCCGTTGGGTATTTGATCACTAACACACAACACTGCACATTTTCTCTCTGACCATTTCTCTGCTCTAAAGCAGATCATTAAATTGCTCCCAGGCAGAAAGACCACGGACCAAAACAGCAGGGCACTTTTGTAATAAGACCTTGTAAATTGAAAGCCCTGGCTATCTCTCCCACTGTGAGAACCCGCTGAGACTGGTTCCTTTTAACATGGCATTAATAAGCGCTGCAGACCCAGTTAATTAAAGACAGTATATCTAGGCAGATAGGCATGGCAACTCTTAAAAACCAGTTCTTATTTTTCAGATGATTTTACTCTATGGAAGCTGACTTAGGTTAAATTGCCCAGTTCTTCCAAAACTCCGTTTTCATGTTATGCATGGAACCATGGACCTGAGATGGTCCACATTCCTGATTCCAGCCTGTGCTGGAATTTGTAACATGTTTTGTGCCACAAAGTCAGATGCCAGGGCCATCTAGCTGTGATTAACCAAGTCCATTTGTTAAATCCCCGCTGGTTAAAGGAAAGGCTTATAATTGCAATATCATGGCCCTACAGCTACAAACCGGGGGCCTGCTGGGAAGCCCAGACCCCAATGCGGAGGTGTCATTAAAGCCTCTGAGTCCGTGGAGGTAGTTAATCACTCAATTAGACTCTCATTATCATCTGCCCGCATCAAAAAGACTTCCCGCAGTCCAGGAGGGGTTGTAACCCGTCCCTGACAGGTGACCCCTCCTCAGACACAATGGCTAGAATGGGCCTCGGAGGACACGCCAGCACGACAGGGCCCGTATCTGAGCCCAAGCAGACGCCCGGGGGCTCAGACAGGAGATCAAAGGCCGGGAAACAGCTGATCCCAGACTGGCTGGTGTCAGCCTGGTGTTTCCTCTGTCAAAGGCAGACGGAGAGCCAGCTTATTGATTGCCGGCCTCCCGGCCTCCCTCCGTATTGGGCCAGGAATAAAAGGCCTGGCCTGCAGGCGGGGCCAGGGGAAGTTCAGGAGGAATGTTCGGCTTGGGAGCCCACTGCATCCCAGAGGTGAGAAGCCTGCTAGCCCTTCTTCTTTCGGAAAAGGCCTGCTTGAGGAAACTGAGGCTGATTCTCATCTTTTCTACCACATGGTACTGGCACCAGCAGTGGGCAGTTTCAGGCAGCGTTGTTTAAATATTTTTCAAATTCAGAGCTGGTCTTCTTGGGGTGACACTGTTCCCTGGGGACCCAGAAACCATCTGAGGATTCCATGGGCCAAGCAACAGAACACACAAATTTGTATCATTGTTTTTTTTAATTCCGCATATAAGCAGTATCGTATATTTTTCTTTCTCTGTCTGACTTACTTATTAGCTCAGTGTCTTTTTAGCTTCGTCGTTTCTAGAACATCATATAAATGGAAATATAGTGTGTAACCTTTACAGACTGGGTTTCTTCACGTAGCAATTGGCATTTAAGTCATTTCTGTCTTTCCGTGGTTTGATAGCGCCTTCTTTTTCTTTACTGAATAGTGTTCCCTTATATGGATATGGCTCAGATGGTAAGGAATCTATGCGGGAGGCCCGGGTTCAGTCCCTGGGTGGGGAAGATCCCCTGGAGGAGAGCGTGGCTACCCGCTCCAGTATTCTTGCCTGGAGAGTTCCATGGACAGAGGAGCCTGGTGGGCTACAGTCCGTGGGGTCACACAGAGTCGGACACAACTTAGCAACTAACGCTTTCCTTACACTACGCTGTATGGAGGTACTGCTCAATGCAGACGTCTACTGCACCCACACTTGCTGTCTATCGATACAAGCTTTAAGTCAGTTGGGCAATTACAGAGGCGCGTGATTTCTGCACCGTAGGTTAAGGTTTTGTTTAGTTTTATAAGAAATTGCCAAATTATATTGCCAAGTGGTGTATCGTTTTGTATCTCAATGAGCATGAGAACTTCTATTGTTCTTTATCCTTGCCAGCATTAGTATTATCAGAATGTGGTTGTTGTTGTTGTTGAATTCTAACCACTCTCATTGGTGTGTATTGGGCCCAGGGGGCTCAGACGGTAAAGAATCCGCCTGCTAATACAAGAGACTCGGGTTCGAACCCTGGGTTTGAAAGATCCCCTGGAGAGAGAAATGGCAACCCACTCCACTCTTCTTGCCTAGGAAATCCCATACACAGAGGAGCCTGGTGGGCTACAGTCTATGGGGTTGCAAAAGAGTTGGACATGATTTAACAACAATAACAATATGAGGGCAGTGTATCTTGTATTTTAATTTGCATTTCTGTTACGACAGATGATGCTGAGTGTATTTTCATAGCTCTTTTCCAACTGTATATCTCTTTAGTAAGGTGTCTGTTCAGATTAAAAAATTTTTTAAACTGGATTGTTTTCTTATTGTTGAGGTTAAGAGTTCTTTACACATTTTGCATACACATTTTTAATCAAATATGTACTTTACAAATATAAGCTTGTCTTTAGTTTATCTTCTTTCTCTTCACAGTGTAATTCACAAACCAGAAGTTTTTAATTTGGGGGAAGTACAAAATACCATTTTTTTCTTCCTTGAACAGACCTGTTTTAATTGGATGCTAAGAATTATAAAGAATATGAAGCTGCGAAGGGATTTTTTTCTCCCATAAAACTTCAGTTTTCAGTGGGAACAAACAAAAATTAGACATATGCTATAGATTCTTTTAGTGACATCTGAATTGATTGTAACCAAGTTGATTTATTTGAATTGTGGCATTTCATCTATTCTACAGAAATCGTTTGCAGTCACTCATTCACTTGTTCAGTTTATAGCTGTCCCTGATCTGGTCCTCCCTGTTTATTCCCTTTCAAAGGCCTCCTTTGAAAAAATCTTTAAAAGCTTTTAATGTACCTTTCTACCCATTTAGTCAAAACCAAAAAGAAATACACTATATTGCAAGGCGGGGAGACCTATATACTACAAGCAACGCACCTAACACATACCCCAGAAGCTACCAAGCGGCTGTTAAATGTGTCATCGTCAATGACAGTAGCTCTTTGCTGCTGTTCAGTTGCTCAGTCGTGTCAGACTCTGCGACCCCATGGGCTACAGCACACCAGGCTTCCCTGTCCTTCACTATCTCCCAGTTTGCTCAAACTTGTGTCCATTGAGTAGGTGATGCCATCCAACCATCTCATCCTCTGTTGCTCCCTTCTCCTCCTGCCCTCAATCTTTACCAGCATCAGGGTCTAACTAACAAGCAAATCATAACAATGGAGTAAACCTCCTGACTGTGTCGATGTATTTCTTTGGTCCTAGGAGCCGGTGGTCCAAATAACCTGTATGAAGAACCACTAGTATCGTATGTGAAGGTGACAGCAGGACAGAGTGGGTGAGAGCGAAGGTTTCAGATCTAGGCTTGGCCCATGTCCTGTCTCCTCCGTGGAGCTGGGTGACGGTGGGCAAACTCATCTCAGTGCACCACACCTTCCTTATCTGTCAAATGAGTGATAATGGCATTATCCCCCTTATAGGACTATCAGATTAAATTGGTTAATGCCTGTGCAATCCTTCAAAGAATGGGTATCTGAATGAATAGTACAAAGTTCTTTTTCTTTAATGTATTCTTTAATTGGAGGAAAATTGCTTTACAATGCTGTGTTGGTGGACGCAGTGGAGGAAGGAGAGAGTCACAGAAATGGATAAGGTGGCATCAACATAAATGAACAGTGCGTGCGTGCTAAGTCGCTGAAGTCCTGTCTGAGTCTTTGCGACCCCATGAACTTTAGCCCGTCAGACTCCTCTGTCTGTGGGAATCTCCAGGCAAGACTACTGGGTGGGTTGTCATGCCCTCCTCCAGGGGATCTTCCTGACCCAGGGATCAAACCCACGTCTCTTGCTATTCTTGCATTGCCAGGTGGGTTTTTGACCACTGTGCCACCTGGGAAGCCTAACCCTTTCCTACAATTCCTGCCTAGCTGTGGCATTCTAAAAGCACACAGAGCACCTTCGTCTTCTGCCAGCAGCTTGTGGCATCAGAATAGATGGAGCCTTTACCTGCAGAGGTCTTCAGATGCTCCTGCACTCGAGTCTGCTACTAACATCTCTTTCCTCCCTCCCCACAACCGTAAGACATAGGTGGTGGATGCGGTGATCGTGGGAGTGCAGCGGGAACTCGGGGTGTGTTTGGAGCCAGGACTCCCCGCCACAGTGGACAGGCGAGCCAGGCGGGGCAGCTGCGGGGCCCTGATGTCTGACGGATGGCCTGTTGCTGCCATGCATCACCGGGGCCCGGCTGCCCTGGCGGCACGTCGCAGCCGTACATCATCAGAGCGGTGCCCGGCTGGAGCTGCAGCCTGGAAACCAACTGCCCCATAAATTTTTATACAGCCAAGGAAGATAGCTGTTATTTTCTTTTCTTCTAAATTAAAGATGGACCCTTGGGAGAGGAGGGACAGAGGAGCCTTTCATATGACCCAGGGGCTTTCCAAGGACCCCAGAGGCATTGAGGTCCCCACAAACAGGCACTACTGCCATCAGCGCTGCCCAGGGAGGGCGGGAAATCCAGGGACCTCAGCTGGACTTGACCAGACTGTCCCAGCGTCTGGCCCGGCACAGTCTGCCCTCTGCGGTAGAGATGTCCTGCACTAATCTATGGAAAATGGTCTGAAGCAGTGGCCTGTTTGGATATTCATCATTCAGCTGTCATCAGCTGAGCGTGCATTGACATTTACTGGAATTTGTTAAGCGTGCTTGGCAGTCTGTATCTCAGTGGAGGTGGGTGTTGCTAGTCCAGTGAACAAATTTAACAAGTTTTTTTTTTTTTTTAAGTTAAAATAATTTCCATACTAGATTTCGGGATGCCACAGTGAACAAAGCATTCTAATAGCTTGCATTCTAGTTGGGTTTAAGGGGAAATACTAAAACCTAACACAAAATGAATAAGATAACTCCCATGTTGATATGTACTATTAAGAAGAAGGAGGAGTGAAAAATCAGGATGGTGAGATATAGATAAGACATCCATTTATCTGAGGTGTCAGGAAGGGCTTCACCCAGGAGATTTCTTAGGATCTGAGAGCTCAAAGATGAAAAGTCCAGGAAATCTCAGAGAATAGAATGCCCTGAGCAGAGAAATAGTGACCGGAAGTCCTGAGACAGTAATAAGTATGTCCACATTGAGACAGAAGGAAAGCGGGGTAACATATGCTACAATGGGAATATGGGAAGAATTGAGATCACAGAGGTCAGGTTGGTAGGCAAATTTCAGATCATCCAGGGACTTGTAATCCATGCTGAGATGTTTGGACAATCTTGTTGCCAACAATTAGAAAGTTCCAAGCTGGGGAAGGGGTGATAAAGCTCTCAGTTTGGAAAGAATCCATCACTCTCCCTCACCCCAGAGAGGATGGTGATCACTGCATAGGAGACAAGACCAGGTAACAGGAGGGACCAGTGAGAAAGTTACCAGGGTCGTTCAGGCTGCTTTGACCTCGCAATTTTAGCGCTGTGATGGTAAGGAGTGTTTGGATGTATAAAGTACTTTGAAGGCCTAGAGTTGACATGACTTCCTAGAGGAGGAGATGGTTTGCACAAAGAAGAACTCAGAACCAGGAAAATTCTTATGTCTTATTTCTAAATGACATAGTATAATTGACATTGTTTTCTGAAAAGTATAAAACTTTGGAATAAGAGCATGTGGGGAAATCAAAACTGTTGTTCCTTGGCCATGTTCTTTGGACATAACAGTTCGGTATTCCGGTGTAGCTCTCAAGTAGGCAATCTGAAAAAATACTTCTTGAGCTCAGGAGGCAGGTGTAGCGATGAAAATTGGATACTCTTTAGAGTTCAGGCCATAGGAAGTGATAATCCACTCCAGTATTCTTGCCTGGAAAATCCCATGGACAGAGGAGCCTTGTGGGCTACAGTCCATGGGGTAGCAAAGAGTTGGACACAACTTAGCAATTAACAACAACAAGTATTTAAAACCAGGACAGTAGTGGAATCTCCTAAGAAATAGGTAAAGCTGAAAAAGAAGGGAAATTTGAAGACAGGGTTGTCAGGCTTTCTAATATTTTGAGGTCAGAAAGTGAAAGTCCTCAGCTGTGTCTGACTCTGCGACCCCATAGACCATTGCCCGCCAGGCTCCTCTATCCATGGAATTCTCCAGGCAAGAATACTGGAGTGGGTAGCCATGCCCTCCTCTGGGGGATCTCCCTAACCCAGGGATCAAACCCTGTCTTCTGCATTGCGGGTGGATTCCTTACCATCTGAGCCACCAGGGAAGCTCAGGAACACTAGAGTGGGTAGCCTATCCCTTCTCCAGGGGATCTTCCTGACCCAGGAATCAAACTGGGATCTCCTGCATTGCAGTCAGATTCTTTACCAGCTGAGCTACCAGGGAAGCCCAAATAAGAGAGAAGGAACAAGCAGGAAGAGGAAGAAAAGGTGATAAGAAAAAGTTGAAAATAAAACTCGGTGAGTGCTGCATTTTGAAAATCTAGAGAACAAGAATTTCAGGAAAGAGAGTGGGTTTGCTGTGTCCACTGATGCTGAAAGGTGGTTTAAAATGAAAACCAAGAATTTAGGCATCATCCTTCAGAAGACTGATGTTGTTATAACATTAGTATGAGAAACACTTGTTCAGCGATGGGGATGGAGGTTCCAGGTGGAATGATCTAAAACAGAATAGTAGCTGAGAAAGTAGGGATGCAGACGGTAGATGGAGAAATGAAACAGGAACTACAGGTGAGATTAAGGTACATTTGAGCACTAGTGGGAATGAATCATTAAACTGATCAAGCAGGTAAAGCAAGAGAGAAAGGAAGAAATTTCAGGAGTCACAGGAGAACTGTTGTTATTTAGTCACTAAGTCATAGCCAACTCTTTTTCAACTCCATGGACTATAGGCCACCAGGCTCCTCTGTCCATGGGATTTCCCAGACAGGAATACTGAAGTGGGTACCACTTCCATCTCCGGGGGATCTTCCCAACCCAGGGATCAAACCCAAGTCTCCTGCATCAGCAGGTGGGTTCTTTACCACTTAGGCACCAGGGAAGCCCCAGGGGAGAATGGACTCAGAGTATATAAATGGCCTTAAAAAAAGAATAAGGACAATTTGTGTATTTTAAAGGGAGATGAATCACATGTGGTGTGGATGGCGGTAGACTGGCAGATGTGGTTGTAGTTGTTAATGGATGCTCAAAGAGAGCAGCGTTGAAATTAACATGTTAGAAATGGTGCAGTTCCTGATAATGACAAAGCCTTTGGTCTGCCTTGGAAACAATCCCTTGTCAGATGAGTGAAGAGACACTGAAGAACCGATAGACTGTTGGTTATCCATCTGTATGGATAGCAACGTTGTGAAGAATGATAATAGGTGCAAAAATCAGTAAAAGTGATTTCTGGGAATTCTTGGTTGTCCAGTGGTTAGCGCTTCTCATTCTCATTGCCGAGGGCCCAGGTTCAATCCCTGGTCGGGGAACTAAGATCGCATGAGCTGCATGGAGCAGTTAAAAAAGAAAAAGATAGTGATCCAGATACAAACACCCACTTGGCTGTTCTCCTAGATTCATTGTGACCCACACCCAAACCCCTGCATGACTCTTTAGGGGTTTCTGGTCAACCCCACACCTGACTAGGAGCTAGAGAATACCTCAAAGTGGGGAGTAGGAACAGGGTATCCTATGGTCCTCCACCTGGCATATCATAGCTGGGTGCTGCTTACAAGCTATTCCAAAGGGTGGAGACCCCGAAGCCCAGAACCAGGGTAGTACTACAGTATATAAAGTGAGATCACAGTATAGTGTTACGAGTGTTATTTCTTTTGCGATTCATTTTTATGAAAATGGTACTGTGCATGCTTTTTTTTTAATTTTTAAAATACAATTACTTGAATGCTTTTGATTTGTGTTCTTTTGTTTTTCTCCTGACCAGTTGAACTAAAAATATCTGAGAAACAATTCTTTCTTGCTAAGGAACATCTGCTTGTTTTTCCTTCTGAGGAGGGCAAATATCTGTATTTCTAATATATAGTGTATGCCCTTTCCCTGCATAATTGCTTCTATTAAATGATGTTGTTGTTGAATTACTAAGTCGTGTCTGACTTTTTGTGACCCCATGGACTATAGCATTCTAAGCTCCTCTGTCCTCCACTATCTCCTGGAGTTTTTTCAAATTCATGTCCAATAAGTCAGTGGTGCTATCCAATCATCTCATCCTCTGCCACCCCTTCTCCTTTTGCCTTCAATCTTTCTCAGCATCAGGGTCTTTTTCAATGAGCCGGGTCTTTTTCAATGAGCCCGCCCTTTGCATCAGGTGGCCAAAGTATAATCTATGTAAAAAATTCATAATAACAATAGACTCAGAGTTGTTAAATAATTTATTTAAATGACATGATACAGGACTAAGATAAAAGCTATAGGATCCTGAAATATGGGTGAGTCTGTTGCCTGCTTTAAAGGAATGTCTCGCTTCCGGGGGGTATAGGAGACACTGATTTAAAAGAGGGAGAGACAGAGAAGGAGAAAGACAGACAAAGAGAAGTACAGAAAGAGACAAAGAGTGAAATCAGGATGCAATCTCAGACAAATATGTCCGCGTATTGGAAGAAATCCCTATGCTTTTCCAGACATTTCTTGGCTAATATGAAAAATGTGGATACATCCAGCTAACTGAATGGAAAATACTCTTTGGGGCTGTAAAGTTGTTTTTTTTTCCCCCCCTGAGGCTGTACCTGTGTGGTTTCATTGAAGAGTTTCTTGAGCAGACGTTGTTGGAAACTCAGGGAGAGGGCGCCAAGAGTTTCTTAGAAATGTATTTCATGGTTCATTATCAGGGGACAGCGTTTATTCCGGATGTACTTCCACGGGAGTACTGAGGTGCTGTGGGGTAATCTTGCTTTTTTCCCCCAACATATAACGTTAGTGATCCTAAATTAATTACACACCGAAAATTAACATGCTCCCTCACGGAAATATCTTAGTGTTTCTCTTCTCCTTTTCAAAATTCTGGGGGACTTGGCTCTGAACAAATTGCACTCCCACATATCAAAGGATCCAGTGTGTGTTAATTCTGTTACTCACTCAAAGCACAATTTTTTTCCTCTTTCCCTTCTCTGTTTGATCTCTCCTAAAGCAACACTGCGAATAGAAAATGCACCAGATTCAATAATCTACAAAATGAATTACTCTGCAAGTGATGCACTAGCATTCAGAGAACCAAGCTAGTACCTGAGGGACAAGACCCCACTTCCAAGAAGACAACTGAAGTGTCAGAGTCGTCTTCCCTGGGGGAGGCTCCCTCCACCGCAGAATGGGAAGTAGGAGTGTCTCGTATTGTTTGCCCTTTGAATGCACTCGTGTCCGCTCTGAGGGGAGGGACAGTCTTGAATTAGCCCCCATTGACCGTTCACGACCAGTCCACAGTGATTCGCACTAATGGGTTATAAATAGGAGAGGGCAGAAGATGCTGGAGTGAATCTAGACAGAGGATACTCCTCGGACTGTTTGCATTTCGTCTCTGGAGGGTCTTTTTTAACCTGACAACAGTGATGGCATAGGTAGGATGTCTCAGATCTTCATTTATAATTCATACCGTGAAGCTGTTTTAAAAAAATTTAACTTTTTTATTTGGCTGCACTGGGGCTTTGTTGCAGCATGTGGGATCTAGTTTCCCGACCAGGGATCAAACCCTGGGCTTCCTGTGTTGGGAATGCGAGTCTAAGTCACTGGACCATAAGGAATGCCCTGTACCGTGAAGTTTAATGAGGAGAAGCCATCTTTCTCATTTCACCTTCGTGCTTAACTCTCATCTCTCCTTATTTCCATGGAAGGAATTATTTATGTCACTTTCAAAACTGAGTGTTCCAAAACACCAACCTGAAGAAAAGCGGTCTTTTGCAAAAAGACTGGCTCCTTCACGATTTCCCTACAAGAGGTACTTACTTTGGCTTTTGAAGATTTTTCTATGTGCAAGTCTGGCCTTAAGTGAATATCCTGTTTGTTTCCAGAAAGTGCATAATTAGCTGAATGAATGAAAATGTAACTGTGAATTTAAAAACAAAATGCTCATGAATAATCTTTAATTTCAGTAGTTTAGTTCTGGATCATTCGTAATTCCTTCCAAATGCTTAATTAAGGAGCGGATCACCCGCCTTGTACTGATAGGTAGTACTCATTGTGCTCAGTCATGTCTGACTTTTTGCGACCCCATGGGCCGCAGCACAGCAGGCTTCCCTAACCACCACCAACTCCCGGAGTTTACCCAAACTCACGTCCACTGAGTCGGTGATGCCATCCTACCATCTCATCCTGTGTTGTCCCCTTCTCCTCCCACCTTCAATCATTCCAGCATCGGGTCTTTTCCAATGAATCAGTTCTTCACATCAGGTGGCCAAAGTATTGGAGTTTCAGCTTCAACTGAAAGGAAGGAGTTTCAGTCCTTCCAATGAATGTTCAGGACTGATTTCCCTTAGGATGGACTGGTTAGATCTCCTTGCAGTCCAAGTCCAATGGGTAATTTTTAAGTATTCATCAAAGGTCTTATAGATGCTCACTTGATTCTGCAATCCACATTCTAGATTATATCTTTCTAGAACATAACAATAGTAATGCATGCAGTCATGTTCAGAAAACCTACACATCATGCTAAACAAAAGTATACCTGGTAAACTAAAATAATATTCATAGTAAAATCTACGTTACAGAAAAAAAAATTATGATATGCTGAAATGCTCAGAATATATAAGTAATTTGAAAGATATTTTGAAACAGATGATATAGTTTGACCTGTCTTTAAGGAACACCGAGTCTGCAATTCACCAGGAGACTCAAGTGTGTTTAGCATTGATATTTGAAAATATTATTTTTAAGCAATTTTCCCCCAAATTATAGGCCCAGTGATAAACAATCTGCTTACCAGTTCGGGAGATGCAGGAGATGTGTGTTTGATCTCTGGGTCAGGAAGATCCCCTATAGAAGGAAATGGCAACCCACTCCAGTATTCTTGCCTGGAGAACCCCACGGACAGAGGAGCCTGGTAGGGTAGAGTCCATAAATTGCAAAGAGTTGGACCTGACTTACAGACTAAGCATGCATGCAAATACTCTTTAATTAAAAAAACAAAAAACAAAAACCAAATGCAGGTTCTACTGGGGGAATTCTCTAGTGGTCCAGTGGTTTAGACTCCATGCTTCCAATGCAGGGGGCACAAGTTCAAATCCTGCTCAGGGAACTAAGGTCCCACATGCCACACAGCATGGTCAAAAATTTAAAGTAAATAAAAATTAAAATTTAAAAAATGCTCTATAGGGAGTGGTGGTAGTATTTGGTGATTCCCTTTGTAGAAATGAGAATCAAGTCAGGGCAGTAGAAAATCATAAGGAGAAATTCGGGTGACTTATCTTAGACTTGGGTGTTTGCACTCAGGTCATCAGATACCTGATAAAGTTCCAAAGCGTGGTGGCCTTCAGAATTCTGAGCTCTAGTTTAAACTCTGTGGCTTTGGCCCCAGGAAACTTCTCTGATTGACTTTTTTTTCCCTAATACATTCCTGCAGTCCCAAGAGGTCAGTGCTCTATGGCATCCTTGTGGGGACCTCCCTTTCAAACTCGACACACACCCCAGTGTAGCTCAGATGATGCCTGGACCACCTGTCCCACACGCTGGCTTCTCCCCCGACAATCAGCCGTTCCTGCATTCTGGAGTCCAGAGAATATAGTAAATCCTTCTTGTGAAATTATCTAACCTCAGAAAATGCGTTTCTGCACCTGGGTATTGTCGCCTCCTCTCCTGGGAGGGCACGCGGTCCCTGGTCACGACGGTACCCTCCCCATGTGTTACAATTTCCTGTTTTCTGAATTTCAGCTGTAAAGTAAATAATCGCACAGCACCATCATATTACCTAAAGCTCTCAAAATATATGGCTGAAAAACAGAGGAGAGAGTCAGGAAAACAGCTTATTTTTTCCTTTTTACACACGTTCATGTTTGACTTTTTAAGTTCTCTTCCTTTAGCCAGAAAGTACAGCTCGTAGTGTGACAATAAAAAGCCAGTAATACCCCAGTCAGGTACACATCGTGCTCATGGAGGTTCGTCCCGAGGGTTTTTAGGGCAATGAAAACCCCATATATATACACAGCAGCCCGCAATGTGGCTTAAGCGACAGGACTGCTGCTGACTGGCAGCTTTTCCTGTATTTATGTGTCCTTGTAAGATGCAGAAACAAAAATAAATAGCAAGATTAAAAATGTACCTTCCATTCCACCACATTTGGCCATTCCTAACTCAGCCCTCAGGCTTCTCCTGCAGTGGGAGGGTCCAGTAAATATAATAAATAAATACACGGAGGGAAGCGCCTGCTCCTGTCCCCGCTGCTACTCAGCTTACACCCTGCAGCAAAGGACTGGGTTTCCCTTTCATCATTATTGTAGCTGGCAGTCGTTTAGGTAATTATCCAGTGCTTGTTAAGAAGCTTAATTAAATTATATATGACATTGACCTCCCGCAACAGTTAATTCCTTAAAATTCCCTTACGTAAGGATGGGATACTATTTTATCTTGTGAAGGAAACAGGGGAGAGATGAGCTGAGCAGTTTTCTGATTAGGTTATAAATGGACTGAAGAATCCCATGCTCCTGGTTCTGCTTTTGCTTCCAACTGGGTTTGGAACGCAAAGAAATTCAGATGAATCACGCTGTCATCGACAAGGATTTCTCTTGCCTTCCCACGAAGATGTCAGCAGGCATTTGTCCTTCCAGATTGACCTGCCTATGTCAGCATCAAAGCGAGAAGTGACCGAGGGTTATCCTCTTTCCATGAGACTGAAGTTTTTCCATTTTTCTAAGGTTTAAAAAGAAAACACATCTTATTAGAAACCTGGGCCTTCCCAAAAATGTTGTGATGGCGAATGGCATGGCAAAACCATTTTGAAGTGTTGTCTTATTTTTTTAGTGGTCGGAGTGACAGGAATTGAAAACTGTGAAAAAAGGTCTTCTCTCGTATTCTGCTCCGCAGGAACCAGCTGAATGAGGCCAGAGAGTTATTTGGCCTGTGTTCTCTGCATTAATAAGCCTAAGACTGGAATTAACTACATGGTCCTGTCTTGTCCATCTCACTTTTTCCTACTGTGGTTGTTTGAGAACTTATATTCTAGATAAAGGGTTATTCTTCTGATCCCATCCTGCTAAGACTGAATTTTTACCCGTCACCTAACAACAAGCAGAGTAATTTCAGAGAGATGCTGTGCTGGATTCTATTCGGTGCCTGATTTATTGTTCTTGACATTCTCTGGTGACACAAACTTGCAGGCAAATTCTGCAAACATCCAGAGCTATAGAAACTTAACACATCTACAGATGGTACTGGGGGGGGAATATGCCTCTCATTTAAAACATTAGCTTTTGAATAATGGGAGCTAATTGAATAGAGCTGTTTATTTGCTCCAAGGCGATACTGAAATGCTACTTATTTCTTATCTTGTCTTCATCTTCTGGTAGTTTGTCCATCACCATCCATGATAAACAAGGCTCCACCGTATGGCCTGTAGGCAGTTTGCTTTTAGAACTCAAAATTTTCATAACTGATAAAGAGAAGGCAGCCTGATCAGTGATTCTAAGTATGTCCCATAGTGGTTTCTCTTTGTGTGCTGACACACAGCATTTTCTAAGTAGCAATTCTGGGCAGAATAAAGAGGTAAATGCATTAAATATACAAAGGCATGCGGTTTCCCAGGTGGCTCAGTGATAGAGATTCTGCCTGCCAATGCAGAAGACACAGGTTCAATCCTGGGTCAGGAAGATGCCATGGAGGAGGAAATGGCAACCCACTCCAGTATTCTGGCCTGGAGAATCCCATGGACAGAGGAGCCTGGCGGGCTACAGTTCATGGGGTCACAAAGAGTCGGACGTGACTGAGCACTCACACACACATACAAAGACATATTTAAAGGCAGTGTGCATCAAATGTCTGCAGAACTAATTATTTCACCTTTTCTTTCCTCATCCCTCCCTGATCTTCCTGAGAGATTCAGTTTAGGGCCACAGTTGTAAATTAGGAAACGTCAGGTGGCCTAATGAGATATTTACAAGAAGACTCAGTTTTCCAACATGCTGATTTTTCAGACTTGCAGAGTTGGAGATAAACCCCATTGCTGTGTATAAGTTTATAAGACAGATTTCGCAGCGCGTCCGCAACACATCACGAACGACGCCTGCTGTAAATGATGACATGTGAAAACAGACATCAGCCCGCGTGCTCCCAGCAGCAGCTGCCTCTTCCCCAGTCTCCCTGACTCCAGCCTCTTCCTGTTCCAGCCTGGCCCACATTCTCCTGCCAGAATAAACTTCCTGGGGTAGTGGAGAACCCAGTTTGAGCCTAAACCCTGTCTGGGCTGGGTGTTCAAACTGATGGACAGTTAAGACAAGATGTTTATCTGTATGAGGGCTTGGGAAGCCTTTGGGAGAAAGTCATCTTGAAGAGGAAAAAGAGAATTGAAAAGGAAAGCTCCATCGGGTACTAAATCCTGAGTTGTCAGAGGGGAGGGATGGTTCTGAGTTCACCTGGGAACCTATGAATATTCTCCTGGCTTTCGAGTTTTCATCCAGAGGAAAGCTGTCGGGCTAAAGTGAGGAGAAACTTTATACGGAAGTTCCTGTCTGTCTCCAGAGCCAAACAAGCATCGACTGATATGCTGCAAACTGTGGGGAGCCCAACAGGGTAAAGGTTACTTGCCCCCAGTCCTCTGCAGCCCACAGGATTCAGAGGGTGGTTTCTGCCCATAGAACTCAGAGTGTGCTGCAGGGTAGATTTTCTCTAAAAAAAAAAGTGCTGTCGGAGATCAGGAGACACCTTGCTCTGTGATGGCAGTTAGTGAGACACACGGTGGCTGGGGAAGGGCCTGGGGCCCTGCTGTAGGGCTGGCTCTACACGAGGGATGCACCCGCGTTTATTTGTGGCCAAGTGTGACCTGCTCCCCAAGACTGTGAGAAATACTTGACTCAGCTTTGGAAGGAACTGAAGCTTTTTTTTAAGACCTATTTATTTATTTTGGGGGCTCTGCGGGGTCTTGGTTGCAGTGCTTAGTTGCGCCGTGGCACGTGGGATCTTCCTGAACTGGGGATCGAACCGGCGTCCCCTGCATTGCAAGGCGGACTCTTAACCACTGGACCAGCAGGGAAGCCTGGAGCTGAAGGCCTGAGTGCGTGTGTGGAGGGAAAGGGATGGGGAACTGGCCCTTCAAAAAT
The DNA here is from genome assembly GCF_027580195.1 of Bos mutus. NCBI lineage: Eukaryota > Metazoa > Chordata > Mammalia > Artiodactyla > Bovidae > Bos > Bos mutus. Next base: position 3,499,399 of record NC_091635.1, on the reverse strand, counting down.
TGTGAAATATTTAAATCCTGTGGAAAATTCAGAAAGCGCTGACATCTGAGCATCTCTGACCCAGATAAAAGATATGTTAATACTTTGCCATATTTGCTTGAGATCCCCATTTTACACTTTCTCTATTTTAAAAATAAAACGTTATATATCATTATATAACATAGTACCTCTCTGCTCCTCTTATTTCCCTGTAGGGAATTATCTGCAGAAGGCAACGGCACCCCACTCCAGTACTCTTGCCTGGAAAATCCCATGGACAGAGGAGCCTGGTGGGCTGCAGTCCATGGGGTCGCTAAGAGTTGGACACGACTTTACTTTCACTTTCACTTTTCACTTTAATGCATTGGAGAAGGCATTGGCAACCCACTCCAGTGTTCTTGCTGGGAGAATCCCAGGGACGGCGGAGCCTGGTGGGCTGCCGTCTATGGGGTCGCACAGAGTCGGACATGACTGAAGCGACTTAGCAACAGCAGCAGGGAATTATCATCAAGAAGTTGACATATGTGAATCCATTCATGCTTTTGTTTTAGTCTTTGAATTTTAATAATAGTATGTTACACACAAATTTCAAAATTTTCAAAACATTTACATTTAAAAAAATTCTCGATCTAGGTCTTTCATTTATAACACTGTACAGTATGCCATCACTTGAGTGAACTGTAATTAATTGATGCATTTGAGACCCTGAGGTGTATGCTATTGTTGTTTAGAGCACATTTTCTACACACGAGTTCATGGTACGCTTCCCATGTTCAGAATATTCCAGAAAGTTCTATGGCTCTATGTGGAATAAGCCATTCCTTATGGTTTAGTCCTGAACTATATGGATGTGGACACTTCTAAACCATATCCAGCCTGTCATTTGGGTTTGGCCACTTTCAGACACGATTTCTCCTTCCTCTCTTCCCCGAAGCAGAGCAGCCCCTGCCCGTGTCATTCAAATGGACATTTCACAAAGTTTTCCACTACTGTTTATTCTAAAACTCTTTCTCCTATCTGGGGTACCTGCCTCAGGCCAACACCACCATCCATTCAGAGAATCACAAGTCAGTTTTGAAGCCCAGATTTTCATTTAGTTTTCAATCCACAGTTGAGTGGATTTTGTCTCTGGATTTTCATGTTTCATCTCGATGTAGGGTTGTTATACCTGGCCTTCCTCTTCTGTTATGGCACCTGTGTGCTTTCCCAGACTTGATCTCTGGACCATCCTTGGGTCCTTTAACAGTCTAAAAATAATTGAATTAATAAATGAAAATAGAGAAGAAAAAAACCCAGCATTTGGAAATGCTTAAGTTGACTGGAGGTGATCACAATGAATCTGAAGTTGGTCTCTGTGTTCCTCAAGCCAAAGCCAATGACTTCACTATTGATGACATCAACTGTCCTCCCTAGGATTGTCATAGAATGCCAAGTACGTGTGTATGTGTTCAGTCATGTCTGACTCTTTGAAACTCCACGGACTGTATGTAGCCTGCCAGGCTCCTCTATCCATGGATTCTCCAGGCAACAATACTGGAGTGGGTTCCCATTTCCTACTGGATCCTAACAGATCCAGTCACCAGCATCCCAGGACACTGCTGGCAGTCAGCAGCAAGGAGCATAAGAAAACGCATTTTCTGTTAGTGATCTCAGAGCTTGTGTGTGTGTTCATGTGTACATACGCTCCTTGGTCACATGCTTCACTGTGATTAAGAGCAATTCAGACAGTAGTATAGAGGCAGTTCTAGATGGAGCTGGCTTAAGTCAGAGAAAACCCTTTTTGCCAGGAGGGAAATCCTGGATTGACAGGTAGAGACTCAGGCTGGCATCCTTGTCCTTGGTCCAGATCTCAGGCATCTCTGCTGAGAACTGAAGCCTGCTGCTCCATTAGAAAGAAAATCACGCGGCTCCCCTAGCCTTTTGCGTCCAATTTATGTCCAATTTGCAGACTTTCAACATTGCAATCTCACAGTTCATAAAATCAAGCTCAGCCTGGGCTAAGTCTCCAGGTAATGGATTTAGGATCACGGGAGGTGTTAGCTGCAGTTCGTGATGGGTAACTTTCTTGTTAACTAAAGTCTCTTTAGCTAAATGAGTTCCAGGTTTAAGTCGCCCTTCTTTCTTTTTTTTGGCAGAGGTCTGGGGGATGGGGGTGGGGTGGGCACAGAACTTTATTAGGCTGCGCGTGGAGAGCTTTTCATTGCAAAGGCAACAGAAAAAAAAAAATTTGGGATAAGCCAGTCTTTGTATAAACGGAAGGTGGTGAAAGGAGAGCTGTGTATGGGGGCTGGAGGATCAACCCTCCGGCTCCACTCCGCTAGGCAGGGGCTCCGGGAGGCGGCCCGGTGCTCACGGCGGAGCCAGGCCATTTCCGCAGGTAACTGGGCGCTGCGGGGAGACAGAAACCGCAGGTGGAGGGGGGCCGGAGGCAGGCGGTGTGGACACCGGGCGTCTCTCCCCCACTCCCGTGCCCTCGTGCTCCACAACCAACTCACTTTCACCCACCAGCCTCAGGGACTTCTGATCAGTACCCCATTGTTGAAGGCGGGGCGGTTGAATATTCTAGGTGTGTGTCTGAGCATGTGTGTTTGTGGTGTGTGTGCACACCACACCGAAACATGGGTGTGTGCTCACAGGACCCGCCGAGGATCCGTTCCAGGATCCTGGAGGGAAGTGGCCCTTCTAAGAGTCGTGGTTCCTTGACTGTCAGTCTCAGGAGTCAGGTTAATTGGACGTCTGTGTTTTTAAAACAAGTCATTTATTGAGTCACTCCACTTAAAAAGCTAATGAAATGCTCTTTAATTTGGGCTGTTATTCTTTAAACCGAGACGAGCCGCTTCTATATTTATTTCTTTGAAACATCGTTTCCCCTGTAAAAGCCGCATGGCGGCCTCTGCGTCGGGGCTCACCCGTGTATTCACGTCTCTTAGACTCCTCGTGGAGCTTCTAGCTCCCCGCGCCCGTTGCTTTTCCCCCTTGTCTTCCTGGTTCGTCCTGAAGCTTTCCTTGTCTTTTCTGATCTCTCAGAGAGTGCGGTCCAACAGTCTGCTTTCAGAGAAACAAGTACTGTTCCCGGTCTCGGAACTTTCAGTCCAAGAGTTGAGTGGTTTCCTTGGTGTCTTTTTGGAGCATGTGATGAAAACGCTCTGTTGTCACACACGTGTGTTTACAGATCATAGTTTCTCCTGTCTTAGGGAGAGTGCCATCCCCTGGGCCAGTATGGACATTGTATGCATTGTTTCTTTCAAGACTGGTAAGTCAGAGGCTGCTATGGTATTAGGGTTTTATATATATAGGAAGAATATTCTCTATATGTAAAAAGTTGAAGTGGCTTGTCTTAGTTTAAAGAATAACAGCTTGAATTAAAGAGCATTTCATTAGCTTTTTAATAAGAATGATAAGAATATTCTTCACATATATATATAAAGCCCTAAATACCGTAATAGGCTGTATTTCTTATATACACACACATTCACACCCACACATATGCTGTCTCATATATATATACATATAAGTGTAAGTATATATGTGTGTATACACACACACACACATACATATATATGTATATAGGAGAAGGAAATGGAAACCCACTCCAATATTCTTGCCTGGAAAGCCCTATAGACTGAGGAGCCTGGCGAGCTACAGTTCCTGAAGTCACAAAGAGACACATATGACTTAGTAACTGAACAACAGCAACAAAATATATATATATATGCATATATACACACATACATATAAAGTATATTCCTAATATTTTCAGCAGTCCATTAACCTGATAAGAAATGTATCCATCTTACTTACAGATGTGGACGTGGACAAAACGGAAGCACAGTAAGGTACATATATAACAATAACCATAACTATATGTATATATATATAAAATGCCATAATATATATCTCCTATCTGTGAACAGATGCTCAGTACATAGTGGGAATTCTTTTTCTTAATTGGGAGAGGTTTACATAATACTTTCCCTGTCCTGTGTCTCTCAACAACGTTTAATGAGAAAAAAAAAAAAAAAAGTCTTGTTTTAAAAACTCTGCATAAACTCATTTCAGCTTCTTGCTCTTGTACAAACACTCACTATATAGGTTTAAGAAAGGTCTTTAAGGAAATACACTAGAATACTGTGGAAATGAGTGACAGAGACTCTGGGATCTCGGTCTAATTAATCAGCACACACGCACATGATCGCTGGGAAACCACTTAATCAGACAGCCATAGCATGCCCTTGATGGGCTGCTGGAATCACCTCTGGCCCATGCCGTTTCTTTCTCCCATCTGACTGGCCTCTGAGGACAGAGCTGCTCCTTCCTGACGTGTGCGGGCTCTGTCCCCCTCTTCCCAGCTCCTAGGAGGCAAAGTGATGACTACCCAAGGGCTGGCCTGTTGGCTCCGGGCCCTGGGTCTTATGAATCACCAAGTCTCATTCAAAGGAGCTACCACCGTGCAGAGACTTGATTTCAATGCCCCACTCTGTGAACTCGAAGGGGAAAGAAGCTGAAATACGAATGGGAAAATTTAAGTCACTTTTAGTCCTGTGCCCCTGGAGACAAACTTTTTGCTCAGAACCTGGCCTCTGGGCTTCTTTTGGTTTGTGTGAGGCATCTGGAGGAAAGCCCTGAGGGAAACGTGGTGTCCTGGGTGAGAAAGGTGGTTAGCCCGAACCCCAAACACCTCCCACTGCCGCACGCTCCTGAGCAGACCAGCGCTCACCCTTACATGCCAAACATCAGAACGCGTCTACCCAGTGAGGTTGGGACACTTATGCAGGGGTAGCAGTATCCTATTTTTAAAAGAAAAGATGGGGGATTCCTAGGCCTTGAGGGTTTGGCAAACAAATTTAGCAAAATATTTTTGATTTGGAAATGTAGAGGACAGCCTGTCCCCAGGACATTTGTCTTTTATTTCTGTTAACATAAAATGAGTTTAAAAACAACTGCTTTTAATGCATCAAAGCTCTATTCGTTCAAAAGGGACATCAGCAAGACAAATATTAGGAAAGTAAAAGCGGGTTTATCACTAGCTGGAATCAATACAGTTGTGTATAAAAGAAAGCAAGAGAACCCACAAAAATAATTAGAAGTAATGGGTGTATGTTTTTGGCAGGTAGCTATAAAATTAATACAGAGAGATCAGTTGCTTTCCTAAAAATCAAAACTGGCCTCAAATTAAATTCGAGATTAGTCACTTACTAGCTGGGTGAATATGTTCAACCTTTCTGTCTCTTTTTATTTATTTCTAAAATGCAACCAGTAATAGGTCCCGTTTCAAGTAATTATTTTAAGAATAACTGAATGGTATCTCTAAAGCATTCCGCATCAAGCCTCCTATAGACTTGACTAATAAATATAACCTGTTAGTTTTAATAGGTTAAACATGAAATTAAAGTGATTTCATCCAAAATTGCCATTAAAATGTCAAAAAGTTCTTAGAACAATTTCAGGGAAAAAAATGTAGGACCGATAAGAAAACTACTAGACTTTGCCATGGGATGTCAGATGGACTTTGACTAATAAAATGTGCCACCTTTATAAATTAGGAGGCTTACTATCATGTGATATCAGCTTAGATACGATCCATTGCTTGACTAGGGTTTCCTGTGTGTCTGCTGCTCTACAACGCTTAGTGTGTGTCTGTATCTCAACTACATTTATATCAACTCAGTGAAGAAAGAATTATATTGCTTAGCTTATAAAAGATTTTGCATCTTAAAGAAGGAAAAAGCACAAATCTGTACAGCTGATAACTGGAGGACTATGAAATTGAATAAAAGTGTACAATTTATTTCTAATTTGAAAAATTAACAGGACCTTGTGAAAGTGTTAATCACTCAGTTGTGTCTGACTCTTTACAACCCAACAGACTGTAGCCCACCAGGCCCCTCCATCCATGGGATTCTCCAGGCAAGAATACTGGAGTGGGGTGCCATTCCTTTCTCCAGGGAATCTTCACGAGCCAGGGATCGAACCCGGGTCTCCCGCATTGCAGGCAGATTCTTAACCATGGAGCCACCAGGGAAGTCCCAATAGGACTTTGAAACTGCCTAGATGGTTCAAAGTTAACCTGGAAAAGATAAATCCATGAGAACAGTCAAGGGTACTTTTCAAGCAAAGAACAGCATGTGTACAATCATCTCTCCAGGTATTAAAATATAAAAACATGAAAGGCAGATTAATGGTACAGAGTGCCTTCAAGAAATAGGATCAAGAATAAATGATGATCATCTTAGCTTGCTGCTTTAAAACCAGAATCTGAGATGCATGTCTTGATCCAGATAGCTTGTTGCGTGCAGGGAATGGTCCTGCGGGTCGGAGCAGACCTCTGGGAAGGCTGAAAGCAGGGGAGGGGCGAGCCGGTCGAGAGATGCACTATCCAGGTAACGCCACAGGTAGGAGCCTGGGGCTCGGTCCCACTGGGGACACTCCAAGGAGCCAGGGAGAATACAGAGTCTTCATGGAGGGACAGAAGAGCTGTGTGTTTACAGTCTCCCGTCCCAGGCACTGGTCAGGGGTCACCCTCGGTCGAGGGTGCTGCTCACTTGACGGTCCAAGTCTGTGCTGTGCTGCCGTGGCTGAGTGGTTTCCCCGAGCATTCTGTGCAACTGTGGCTGAGAAAGTCCCGGGGCTGAAAGGGAGAGGGCTGTTTCCAGAGGAAGCATGCTACAGTCCGATCCCCGTCCGCCGGTGGCTGCAGCAGTGAGCAGAGTACAAACGGGCTGAAAAGATGTACTGATGCAAGAGAGGCATTAGACACAGTGAAGTGGTTTGTAGGAAAAGTGGCACTTCAAAAACACCGAGGAAATAGCGTTTTATTTGGTTATCGAGTTAGGAAAACTGCTTAAAAGATGAATAAAACTGAAGTTTCCTAAGGTGAAGTTCCAGGTATAATAAGGTAAATGGTAGAAAATAAAAATACTAAAGGATTAGAAGAAAATTCAGGTGAGTCGTTTTTCTTTGTTTGTTTTAGTTCTTGTTTTCTAACCATCTGAGGGATGGAGCCATAATATTTAAGGCTGAAAACCATGGATGAAAATATTACAACTAATTTTTTATAGTTGTTTTTTAAAGTTAAGCCAAAATAGGTTTTGCTCTTCAAAGGTTGGCTTTTTCCCCTCCAACTAAACAGTTTTATTAAATTAAATAAACGTATCTGAATTTTTACTATTTGGTTGCCAAGTACTCAAACCCACTCTCTGTACTAACATACTGCATGTAACATTCTGTGTTCAGCACTTAGTCACTGAAAAACTTTTGATCAAAGAGAGAATCTAAACTATCCTTAAATATATAGCTTAGATCTAGACACATTTTTTAGGATCAAAGTCCCATGTATACTCCTAATCTACGAGGGATGTAGATGCAAAGATTTCCTGTCTTAATTTCACTGCTATTTATATTTTTTAATATGGAAATTTGAGACGTATCTTTTTTTGGTCAGAGTTGGAGAAACAGTGGTTTAGTGGGGCTAGCCACATATGCAAAAATTATTTTATTTTTGGAGAATTATAAAGTGAAGAAATTAGACAATTAGTTGAATAATTTTTATCATCACCACCCTCTATCCCACATGCCTAAGCATGTGCCATCAAAACCTTTTTTCTCTAAGTTATAAATATATTCATTTCTCTACTTAGCCTTGATGGTGATACAATTTAGATGTTCAGAAAGTGGGTTGATTAACAGAGGGTAGCTTAAATATGGGGCTTCCCAGAGATGGCAAAAAGTCTGCTCAAAATGTGGGAGACCCAAGTTCTATCCCTGGGTCGGGAAGATCCCCTGGAGGAGAAAATGGCAACCGTCTCGAGTATTCTTGCCCGGGAATCCCATGGTCAGAGGAGCCGGAGGTGGGGGCGGGGCGGCGGCTACAGTCCGTGGGGTTGCGAAGAGTCGGACGTGACTGAGCAAGTAACCGCTTTCATCGCTGGATGTTTGCAAGATGCTCTCAAATGTGCAATGAGTTAGAACTTTTTTTTTCCTAATTCAAATAATTTTTCAACCTCTTCCTTATAACAGTCTCATTTTTATAGTCAATGTAAATCAGAGTAAAAACAGTTTCTAGCCTAAAGTCCTCTAGGAGACATGTTAACTTATAGGACCAAAGTTAAATAGAAAAAAAAAAGCAACAACAAAAATAACCTTTCAGCTGTGTAATTTTCAAGAGAGTGCTGTATAGAAATGGTCCTAGTCATGAACCTTAGATTAAGGAATTAGTCCATATAATATGTATGCGGCAGCCTGTGTTTCTCTGAAATGGATTTCAGATCCAGTGGGATCAAAGATTTCCATTTGTGTTTCGTAACTGACTTGCTTTTAATCTGCTCTGAGGACTTAGTAAACACAGGTGATGGATTAAGTAAAACAACTGGACAATTAAGTAAGAAAAAAAAATCAGCCATAAATTGATTATCTAGTGTGCATTAAACCCAAAGAAACTCTTTTTTTTTTTTTTTTTTTAATTTTCCAGGTTTGGAGATCGTAGGGAAGTATGATTTGGGGCAGAATTTGTGATGTTTTTCTCCATGGGCCTTGATGGAGAACCTCTTTGGGAAATAATCTACAGCTAGAATTTGTTCTGGTTTGTACTTCTTTTTCCTCTCAGCCTGTCATGTTCTTTATAATTTAATTTTTTTAGTTTAATAGTATGCAAAGACTTGAATGTACAAGGCTGTCATACTTTCCACTGGGCTTCAAAGAAAGAAAGCAGAATGAAGCTTGTTGTAAACTTTAATTTCCATTTTCTGCTTTATGTAACCTTATTTTAGTAGCTCCAGTAAAATGTAACCACATTAACCAACACTTAATTTGGACTCCATGACGAAAGAAGGCCAAAAATAGCTCAGAAACAAACAAATTTGGAAGTGTGTGTCTGCGGCCACATCAGATGTTGTCAAGTCACAACTTCTCATTTGTAGGTTAAAAAAAAGAGAGAGAGAGAAAGGAGGATGACTGGAACCAGTTGCTGACAGTGTTTGGGCAATCAGCTTCATTTTTCTTTTCTCCTGTTTGGTGCTGTAGTTGCTAAGCAAAATTGTATAATGAAATGAAATGACATTATGAATTGGAAGGTGATGCTTTACTGAATTCAAATTGTCAACAGTATTACTAGTCAATGGCATTTTTGTATGAAGTTTATTACATGTTCAACTTACTAAAATCAGGGTCTCTAGCAGATTAGTGAAACTATAGTAGACTCTATCCTATCTGAATGTACTATGTGAGTTCGATACTAAAGACAATAGTGGGATAAATTCAGCGTTCCTTAAAGGTGTAGTTAACATCTGGATTTTCTTTGGTTATCACTAGACAGCTACATTGCTTGTGAGCCACTGCAAAAATACCTTATGATTGTTTAATGTTTTACAGCATGCAAAATAATTTTATAGCAGTTTTTCTTTTTTTGTCCTAACCGTTGTCCATGTGATGTTTCAAAACACTATTGGTCTTGGATATTCTGATTCCAGATTCAGAGCATTTCTAGAATATCCGAGTACAATATACACACGCTATGTAGAAGCATTAGGGGCCTTCCCTGGAGGTCCATAGGCTGAGATTCCACGCTTCCACTGCCGGGGCATGGGTTCAGTCCCTAGTGGGGCAACTAGGATCCCTCAGCCAAATTTTTTTTTTTAAACAAGTATCTCAAATAAATGACTTCAGCTTAAAAAAAAAAATACCCTGTTGCACTTTGCCTATTTAAATGTAGATAGTTGAGAGCTGTATTTTAGCAAATTAATATAAAAACTAATGTGTATTCAGGACCTACTTATACCAGGATGCATATTTCTGTTCCAATTATATATTGCCATACAGTGTTCTTGCCTGGAGAATCCCAGGGACGGGGGAGCCTGGTGGGCTGCCGTCTATGGGGTCGCACAGAGTTGGACACGACTGAAGTGACTTAGCAGTAGCAGCATACAGTCTTATTTAAGGATTCCCTCGTAGCTCAGTCAGTAAAGTATCTGCCTGCAATGCAGGAGACCCCTGGAGAAGGAAATGGCCACCCACGCCACTATTCTTGCCTGGAGAATCCCATGTACAGAGGAGCCTGGCGGGCTGCCATGCATGGGGCCACTGCCACCACAACCACGCATAGTCTTGGAAGGACAAACTTACTGAAAACTTACCAGCTTAAAACAATAGCCATTTTCTTTATATGATCATGATTCTGCCATTCGGCCAACGCTTTGCAAGCACAACTCATCGGCTTCAATGGCATCACTGAGGTTTATGTGCTGAAGAACTGATGCTTTTGAACTGTGGTGTTGGAGAAGACTCTTGAGAGTCCCTTGGACTGCAAGGAGGTCCAACCAGTTCATTTTAAAGGAGATCAGTCCTGGGTGTTCTTTGGAAGGACTGGTGCTGAAGCTGAAACTCCAGTACTTTGGCCACCTCATGCAAAGAGCTGACTCATTGGAAAAGACTCTGATACTTGGAGGGATTGGGGGCAGGAGGAGAAGGGGACGACAGAGGATGAGATGGCTGGATGGCATCACTAACTTGATGGACATGAATTTGAGTGAATTCCGGGAGCTGGTGATGGACAGGGAAGCCTGGCGTGCTGCGATTCATGGGGTTGCAAAGAGTCGGACATGACTGAGCCATTGAACTGAACTGAGGTTTATGCATGCACTTCCAAGCCGGCTCACTCGCATGGTGGGTAGGCCGATGATTGTTGGAACTCTGATATTAATATATCTGTGTCAGCCAGCCAGTTGGTTCACTTCTGAATCAATTTCTTGGTTCTTCTCCCATAAGCCTCTCTGTGTGACTAGCTTGGGTCTCCTTGTAGCACTGGGTTCTCAGGCTCTTCCAGAGCAGACGCTTCCTAAAGGTTAGGCTCAGGACTAAGCATGTCACTTCTGCCACTTTGTACTGGTTGCTGTGATCCTCAGATCCCAACCGCATTTAAGGGGAGGGACTACATAAGGGTGTGAATATCAGGAGGTGTGTTTCATGGGAGCCAGCAGTGTATTACTCAGAAACTCGTCCACAAACGTCCAGTTTTACTCCGAGTGACCCTACCCTGGAGGTTACCCAGATGTTTGTCAGTGGATAAATGGCTAAACAAACTATAGTGCATCTATACTAGTGAATACTATTCAACAATAACAAGGACGAAGTGCAAGCACTTGGCTTAATAACCTCAAGGAAATAATGCTTAGTGAAAATCGCTCATCTTAAAAGCATACATGCTACATAATTCCATTTATATAACACCCGCAAAATAATGTTTACAGAGATGAAGGATGGATTAACTGTTAATGGGGTTGGGGAAGGTAGGCGTGGATATCATGGATCATTGGAGGGAGCCTCATGGTGATGCTGTATTTAAGGATCTTAATTGTGGTGCTTAGAGAAACTGCTGCTGCTGCTAAGTCGCTTCAGTCGTGTCCGACTCTGTGCGACCCCATGGACGGCAGCCCACCAGGCTCCCCCATCCCTGGGATTCTCCAGGCAAGAACACTGGAGTGGGTTGCCATTTCCTTCTCCAATAGAGAACCTGCAGATGTGATAAAATTGAACAGAGCTACAGACACACACACACACACACACAATTAAATATATAAACAGTTAAGTCTAAGGTTCTGTCGATTCCTACTTGTGATACTAAATTCTAGTTTTAGGAGGTACGGATATTGGAGGAGGCTGGGAGAAAGTTGTTTGAGACTTCCCTGTACATTTTCTTTATAATTTCCTATGAAGCTTTTAGTGTTTTAAAATTAACAGTAAAGGGGAAGAAAATGCCCCTTGAATTCAAAAGAGGGATCAGGGGAAATTCGTGCAACCAGAGGACTTTGGTCCACCTGTCTTGTAACATTCCTAGGATTTGGTCTGTATTCAGATGTGGCGAGTCCAACATATAGGATAAGATTGCTGCTGCAAAGATAGTTTGTTACCCACAGCTCCCAAGAGGAGGGAGCAGATGCCATGGTTTGCAGGACCACATGGGAAAGCAAGGAGGTCCATCGGGAGGCGGGTAGAGTTTGGGGAAAGCTTGGACCAGAGCCTTTATTATCACTGTAGCAGAAAGAGGTGAGGCAGGTAAGCAGCTGAGCAGATTTAGAATTAGATCCTTTGAAAAATGTTGGCATGCTCGGGGCAAAGGGGCTGGTGCCAAGTCGTCTGGTAGCTGGCCTTTTTGTTGTTGTTGTTTTCTGGTCGCTAAGTCATGCCCGAGTCTTTGTGGCCCCATGTACTGAGCCCACTAAGCTCCTCTGTCCATGGGATTCTCCAGGCAAGAACACTGGAGGGGGTTGCCATTTCCTCCTCCAGGGGATCTTCCCGACCCAGGGACTGACCTGAGCCTCCTGCACTGGCAGGCAGATTCTTTAGCTCCGAGTCATCAGGAAAGCCCAGAGCACCCCTCATCACTTTATAAATTAAAAATAATTCATAAATACCAACTTTCTCCAAATTAGATGGGAGAACCGTGTTTCAGGAGTTGTAGAGATGGGAAGATGGGCAGTTCCCTCCAAAATGAAAGAGGCCGTTTGGGAGAGCTCGTAAGGATTGCTTAGTTTTAGTCAACATCACACGTTGAAAACAGGCTTGATAAAACCCCAAACTAAATACATTTTCTCAGAAAATTGAGATACAAGTGATCCACTTTAATAATAGTCTGAAGTCAGAAGACTTTACGATTGTCCTCTATTTTTTGCAATATGATATGCAATTAATTCTTCCTTAACGAAACACATTGATTAAAATTTCATTATGTCAACATCTCACAATAAAGCCGGGTCCAGGGAACCCCTTTCTTTTCACTTATTTAAGTCTTTATAATTAATTCTGGATTTATGTCATTTGCTGGTCAATGTTACAGTCACCTTACTAACTACTTAAGCAATTTGAGAGCTGTCGGAGCTCACAGGAACCCCTGAAGCCATGGGTGCTAACCCACACTTCTAATCTAATCCTTATTTTTGCGAAGTTTCATTTTCCCATGCTGTGGCATTTTCTTTTAGCCAACTAATTAAAAGTTAATGTTTTCATTTTATGCACAACAGTAATTCTGAGTTTAGATTTCAGCTGGACAGATGGAGTGGCATAATTCCGTTCAGTACAAAGCCTGGCAACACTTTTTTTTTTCCCTTTAATTATTTTTTTTTTCTTTCAGTCCCCAAAACGATTTTGTTTTGGGTAACTGAGAAACCCAAAAATATTAGGTGATTGTTGTTGTTTTAGTCACTAAGTCATGTCCAATCCTTTTGGGATCCCATGGACTGTATCCTGGCAGGCTTCCCTGTCCCTCACTGTCTCCCACAGTTTGCTCAGATTCATGTCCATTGAGTGGGTGATGCCATCCAGCCATCTCATCCTTTGTCACTGCCTTCTCTACCTGCCCTCAATCTGTCTCAGCATCAGGGGTTTTTTTTCCAGTGAGTCAGCTCTTCCCATCAGGTGGCCAAATTGTCTGTAGAGTCAAAGCTATGGTGTTGCACCATATATGAACATGCAGAATTTTCACTGAATTTTAAAAACATGTTCATGTTCATCAAATGCTTCAAAAATGACTCCTTTCAGGGCAGATCTTAAATGTCCTCACCACAGAAAGAAGCGGGAATTTTGTGAGACGTGGTGGTGTCAGCTCACCACAAGGTTGTCATCATTTTGCAGTAAGTGTATGAAGTCAACATGCATACAGCCCATACATACAGAGCGTGATGTGTCAATGACAACAAAACTGGGGAGGAAAAACAGTAGCATGAGCTCCCTAAACGTATTTTCCGTTGTTCTCCACATCTCAAAATAGTTTGGGAATGAGACCTGGGGTCAAATTCTGGGGTTTTTCCTTTGTCTAGAAGTGCCATCTTAAGCTCCATCCTTGGGAAGGTCACTCAGTTCAGTTCAGTCTCTCAGTCATGTCTGACTCTTTACGACCCCACGAACTGCAGCACACCAGGCTTCCCTGTCCATCACCAACTCCTGGAGTTTACCCAAGCTCATGTCCATCGAGTCGGTGATGCCTTCCAACCATCTCATCCTCTGTCGTCCCCTTCTCCTCCTGCCCTCAATATTTCCCAGCATCAGAGTCTTTTCCAATGAGTCAGCTCTCCCTATCAGGTGGCCAAAGTACTGGAGTTTCAGCTTCAACATCAGTCCTTCCAATGAACACCCAGGACTGATCTCCTTTAGGATGGACTGGTTGGATCTCCTTGCAGTCCAAGGGACTCTCAAGAGCCTTCTCCAACACCACAGTTCAAAAGCATCAATTCTTCGGGGCTCAGCAGTCTTCACAGTCCAATTCTCACATCCATACGTGACCACTGGAAAAACCATAGCCTTGACTGGAAGACTTTTGTTGACAAAGTAATGTCTCTGCTTTTTAATATGCTGTCTAGGTTGCTCATAACTTTCCTTCCAAGGAGTAAGCGTCTTTTAATTTCATGGCTGCAATCACCATCTGTAGTGATTTTGGAGCCCCCAAAATAAAGCCAAAACAACACCCAGTTGTGGATGTGACTGATGGTAGAAGCAAGGGAAGGTCACTGTCAGTCTCTAAACATGCCTCCCACGTGAGATCTCTGGGAAGATTCAGTGGATGGGGGGATTTATCTTTCTTCAACATGCATTAACCTTGTCTTAAACTTTTTCTTGAAGCTGAGCACTTTGAGAGAAAAATGCAAACACCAACAATAGCCTTACAGTGCATCTCCTCCATTCTTGGTGTTTACAAAGCTCCAGCTCCTTCCTCATCAAACTACAGGACTTGATCTTCTGTCTCCTGCAGTAGCCAGACTCAAACAGGTGTGCTTATTCCTTTCCTTCTGGAAGTCTTATCTTAGGAGGATTCGTTTTCTGCACTTCTCCCCAATTCCTGCCTGTCAACACAAGATCCATCCTACCACTGAGGCTCAGGTCAGTCCTCTAGGGTTATCAGGTCCCAGGTAGAGATGTTTCCTTTCTCTGAAGAGTATTTAATATCATTGCTCCTGAAGCTGATGCTACATTCTCTTATTATTTTTGATTTATTCTGTACCAGGCCTTGGTTTCGGCACCAGGGACCTTCCGTCTTTCTTGCAGCACGTGAACTCTTAGTTGCCGCACCTGGGATCTAGTTCCCTGACCAGGGATCTATCCCGAGTCCCCTGCATTGCATCTTAGCCTCCGGACCAGCAGGAAAGTCCCTGATGTTACATTTCTAGTTAGAGATGCTCTTCCATGTTGGATTATCAGTTCATATCACTTGATCCTGAAACAAGTTTAAAGTGCTTCCAGGGTGAGAGCCAGGATTTTTTCTTTTCTTTTTTTTCTTTAGTCTTTTAATCTATGTCAATTGTATAGTCTAGGAATTCATGATACAACCAGAGGAAACTATTTTCCTTCATTATTTATTCTTATCTCACATTTTTCTGAAAAGTTTTTTTTTTTAATTTACATACGTTTATTTCCTTTTTCTCTTTCTTTCTTTTCTTTCACCTTTGACTAAAAAAGGTTTTAAGGTAGCTTCCAAGGCAGTGCATCTGAACCTGAGTAATATATTATTTTGTACGCGTGGCTTTGCGCCGCACACCTCCACAATGCTGGATGCCATTTTTAGGTTCTGTTTAACCTCCTGCCAGTCCTGTGTGTTAAGAGGCTGTATGTCACTGCTCCATAGGTTACAGGAAAACGGACCCTGCTCTGAAGTGGTTAGTTTTCTTTCTTGCACTTTCTCCCCAGGATGCCTCTCATCACTTGGAAAGAATTCTTTTCTGTTCCCCGAGTCAGTACTTTAATCATACATCTTTGAGACCTTGATCCCCAGTTTAGTGGATACACTGAATCTGATTATTTTGGAGGGCAATCACAGGTCAGTATCTGAGAAAGGTAGAAAGATCCCATGTTTTATCAAATGTTAATGTGTGTGTATGTGTGTGCGCACTCAGTCACATCCGACTCTCTGCAGCCACATGAACTGTAGCCCTCCAGGCTCCTCTGTCCATGGGACTCTCCAGGCAAGGCTACTGAGTGGGTTACCATACCCTTCTCCAAGGGACCTTCCGGAGCCAGGGGTCGAACCCCCATGTCTTTCGTCTCTTGCGTTGTCAGGCAGATTCTTTACCACTAGCGCCACCTCTGTAGAATTCTCCATGAATTCCATTTGGAATTACCTATGGATCCAGCCGAGATGACATTCGTAATGGGGAAGCAAATAGAAAATGAATTAACACAAGGAATGGTCAAATAGTTTACATAGGAACTAATGCCTGTCTGTTCTGAGATTGTACTTGGAATTCAACAGGTTGACGGCAAAAAAGAAAATAGCTTCCAAGTCCCTAAAAAGAGCTATAATGCAAAAGTAGATCTCTCCAACACGGGGCCGTGGAGAGGATTTATTAAATAGCTTAACTTTTATTTGCGTTGATAAACGAGCCTTTCTGAAAAGGGATTTTCTCTTCTTGCACTGGGCTCCTGAGCGCACCAGCTGCAGATGCCCCGGGGGGTTTGCAGCGTCCCTGTGAGAACGCAGCCGGGGGAGGCTTCTCGCCGGGTCCCCCCCGCCCCATCCAGGTGTGGAGACTTCAGGATGTGCGGCTGCCCCCCTCAGCTGCACAGGATGGACCCTCACCCACACTGTCAGCACCTCGCGGACCAGAGAAGGCCCTCTTTGTGCCCTTCCTCAAGGCACCTCAGTGTTGCCATCTCTTTCTGTTTCAAATTAACATGGGCGGTGATTTCCGCTGGTTATCCTGTGTCAAAGGAACTCTATAGCCTTCAACTGTTCTCCGCTTGCAGGCCACTCTGGGAGGCTGTTAAGATATGCAAATCGCGTTGTCTCAGCGTGCTCTCATGGGGAATTTGTTTTTCTCCCCCTTCCTCTTAGCAAATCTAAAAGAGAATGTTCGAGTTTGGCTGTTAACACTAGAGGGAAAAGGAAGACTGATTCAGGTTCTCCCGCTCAACCTCCTCTCCAGGACAGACCTTTGCAATGAGGTTGAAAGTTAACACTTTGAAAATATTGTGGGAACCAGTGAAAACAGGGAACGACCACTAAACAGGAATCTTTACATATATTGGGAAACTGACTTCACCATTTATGTGTTTGCCAAGTATTTTGCTAGAAAATGAAATTTTGCCACAAACGGAATCCTGCCCATCTGATCTTTAAGCGGCTATGATAAATGATCAAGTCTTATCTCTTTGACCTAATGGTATAAGAATACAGAGTGGGTCAGGCTGGCCCAAGTTCAGATTTTTACATCCGTTGACGATGTGATCTAAGTTACTTAACATCTCTTAAGTTTCAGTTTCCTCATCTCTGAAATCAATATTATCAGACCTAGGTCGCAGTCCTGTTGCCAGCCTAGCATGGGATAATATTCCTGCCACATGGTCATCATTCTTTCTAAGAAGATAATTGCCATTGCTATTTTATTGCTTTGGAAAAATAAGTAGTTAGTTGTATTGGCGAATTTTTAGTGACCCATTTTCTGCATCAAGTATCTGATCAGGGCTTCTCTGGTGACTCAGCTGGTAAAGAATCCACCTGCAGTGCCAGAGATCTGGGTTTGATCCCTGAGTTGGGAAGATCCTTTGGAGGATGGCATGGCAACCCACTCCAGTTCTTGTCTGGAGATTCTCCATGGACAGAGGAGTCTGGTGGGCTACAGTCCATGGGGTCACAAAGAGTCAGACATGACTGAGGGACTAACACTTTCACCCCCAAAGTAGCCACCAACACTCTTGATACTCATCTCAGATACCATAAGAAGGTTCAGTGCAGAATCAGAATAGATTAACAAAGGCCCAGCTGCCCTAGGAGTGCTCAGCCTAGGGGAGACACAGAAATACTGCAGATGAGAGAGGCTGTAGACCCGGGATCATCAAACAAAGGTCCAGACACAGATCCAGCTGGCCTCTGTCTTTTGTATGGCCTGTAAGTCTAGACTGGTTTTTACATTTTTAAATGGTTGGGGGAAACATAAAAAGAAGACTCCTCTTTTGTGACACATGCCTAATACGCAAAATTCAAAATTCAGTATTCATGAATAAGGTTTTATTAGGACACAACCACATTAGTTTTTAAAGTATTAATTATGTATTTATTTGGCTGCTCCAGGTCTTGGCTGTAGCCCATGGGGTCTTTGCTGCACCATGCAGAATCTGTGGTTGTAGCATGGAGCATCTAGTTCCCTGACCAGGGATCGAACCCCAGGCCCCCTGCCTTGGGAACACAGAGTCTTAGCCACTGGACCACCAGTTCAGTTCAGTTCAGTCGATCAGTCGTGTCTGACTCTTTGCGACCCCATGAACCGCAGCACGCCAGGCTTCCCTGTCCATCACCAACTCCCAGCGTCCACCCAAACCCGTGTCCATTGAGTTGGTGATGCCATCCAGCCATCTCATCCTTTGTCGTCCCCTTCTCCTCCTGCCCTCAATCTTTCCCATCATCAGGGTCTTTTCAAATGAGTCAGCTCTTCGCATCAGGTGGCCAAAGTGTTGGAGTTCCAGCTCAACATCAGTCCAGCCCCCCAAACCATATCTGTTTGTTTGTACGTGAGTGAAAGTCACGTCTGATTCTTTGCAACCACATGGACCGTAGCCAGCCAGGCTCCTCTGTCCATGGGATTTCCCCAGGCCAAGAACACTGGAGTGGGTTGCCATTTCCTCCTCCAGGGGATCTTCTTGACCCAGGGATTGAACCCAGGCCTCCTGCACGGCAGGCAGATCCTTACCAGCTGAGCCAGCAGGGAAGCACACTTGTCTATAGGTAGTCAGACTGCTTCGGCCCTATAATGTCGAAGCCACATAGTCAGGAAGGACACCAGAGGGCCCAGTACGGAGCATACTGATAAAGCGGCCCCTAATGGAGAAAGCCACATGGCTTCTGTTTTGGGCCAGCGAGATCATGCATAGTCATTAGAGTCCTCTTTACAAACTCGGTTGTCACTTGCTCTAACACAGAGTTAAGGAAATAAAAACACCACAAGAAATTATATCCAGTCTAATATTGATTATGCAAAAGCACAGTGAGTCAATTACTAATAAAGAAATATACATCGATGTTAACAGCACTTGACTTTAGATTAAAATTGCACAATTCTATCTGCCCATTCCCCCACCCCACTTCTCCATGTTTGAGGGGATAACTATAAGCTAGAAAATCAAAAGAAAGGAATGAAAACTCTCTTAAATGAAATCAATTTGTGTGACAATCTGTTAGCTTGTTTCTACACTTTGGTACTGGTATATTAAATAGGAACTTACATTTTTATCATCTGTAAATATTGGCTCCAAAAACCATATCAAGTTAACTCTGTCTCTAAAAACTCATATAACACATATTTTTTGTGAAAATAACTTATCATTAAGCTGCATTTAATAAAAATCAAAGTACAGTCTAATTCAAGCATATCTGTATCTCATGGGTAAAGTGAATGTTGACAGCTCACAGTTATTTTGCTATACTGGGAGAGCCAACACCAATGAATTAGCTGCAAACTGTAAGTTAAAAATTTGGAACGCTGTTTTTGGAGTTGAAGAACGCATCTGAGGTTTCAAATGATTTATTTAACTGTTTAGTTATCTATGGAGAAAATCCATTTATATACTAATTTTATGGTAAGAATTTTCTAATTTTACTGTTTTTTTTTAATGGAATAGGATAGAAAAAAATGAAAGTTAAGCCCTTTGCTATAAGCTATTTAGCTTAATTTAAGCTATTTCCTTGCTATAATTCAAGTAAACTCAGAACGATATAGTTCCAACATATGTTTAGCTATATGACAATGAAATACAGAGGTGTGCCCAAGATGGACAAAGATGTACACACATGTGCACATACTCAAGGCCAAGGAACTCTGCAGATTTATGTATGATTAATTCAAGTTAAAAGAATTGTACCTTACAGATTTTTCTTTTTTTGGTCGGATCAAGATTTGTATTGTCAGTAATTTTGTAAATGGCTATCCAGAGAGGACATTTGTTATTGGCTAGGTTGATGGATTAGGCCATTTTGGTCATTCTTCATTTACAAAGCATTTGTTTGCCTTGAAGCAAATAGAAACAGGCTTTCAAATCATTAGAAAGCCAGGTATGTTTGCAACAAAATACAGGATGAACAGAACTTTGGAGAGCCAATTAAGAATAGATGGCCCTAACGAAAGATGATCCTTCTTCCAAAATAAACTCACCCCTCCCAGTTATCATGCTTTATGTCTCCTTTACAACTTCTCAATTCTGTTTTGTGAAATTGAAAAGCACAGTATTTTGCTTGGGAGGAAAATATGTCAAGAAATGGAACAAGTTATAGTCCGAATGGTCTTTGCAAATAACAGATAAACCCAATGAATGAAAGATATTAAGTTACACTCAGCTGTGCAGCTATGTTGTAAGGGAGATGACTAGTCTGCAAAATTAACTCATTAATATGCTGATTTTGTCATTTCTTTATCTTATTAGGCCAGGGATGAAAATGCTTGATACATAGGACAGTACGTCCCCTCTACATTTGGGAATCTCTTTTTCACTGAACTTGAATAAAAACTAGCATTCTCAACAATCAGCCCAAAGAGCTATTACCTTCCACTGAAGTTAGCACCCAGCACAGAAGGGAAGCCTGCGTTTCCCGCCAGCTCCCCCAGGGCAGGGCTTCCCCCATCATCCATCTGCCCCTGGATGGGTTCCTATTAGCAAGAGCTAACGCTAAGGGCGTTCTTACCATCCACCAAGACATTTTCCGAAAGCTGTCATGAATTAACTGTGGGAATTTCACGGATGAAAGCACAGGTCCTGTAAGTGTAGTTACTGTGCCCGAGGCACATGTCCGGGCGGTCAGAACCAGAACTCAAACCTGAATTCCAGCCTGGCTTCTGCAGCTGGGCAACTCCTCCCTGGCTTGCATAGCCCCCCACCCCCCCAGCATCTGGCAATTGATTCTTCAGTGTTGGAAGACAGACAAGAGCTCTGAAGATGCTTTTCTAGTGGTGGAAGGACGCACTGAGCATTGGCGGGTGGGCCCTTTGCCTCCAGTGCCTCCTGGGAAGCCCTACAGTGAGTCTGGCGGCACTGGCAGACACATAAATGTGCTTATATCTACACACTCATGTTCACGCTTAGTTGCTCAGTCGTTTCCAAGTCTTTGGGACCCTGTGGACCATAGCCCACCAGGCTCCTCTGTCCATGGGATTCTCCAGGCAAGAACACTGGAGTGGGTTGTCGTGCCCTCCTCCAGGGGATCTTCCCGGCCCAGGGAAGAGAACCCACGTCTCCTGCGTTTCCTGTGTCTCCTGCATTTCAGGGAGATTCTTTACCCGCTGAGCCATCCAGGAGGCCTCACTCATGTGTCAAATAGACAGCTAATGGGAAGCAGCTGTACAACACAGGGAGCTGAGCTCTGTGCTCCGTGATGACCTAGAGGGGTGGGAAGGGGGATACAAGAGAGGCTTAAGAGGGAGGGAATATGTATACTTACAGCTGATTCATGTTGTACAGCAGAGACTACACAACATGTAAAGCAGTTACATGTGTGTGTGTGTGACTCTTGCGACCCCATGGACTGTAGTCTGGAAGCCTCCTTCGTCCATGAATTTTCCAGGCAAGAATACTGGAGTGGGTTGCCATTTCCTTCTCTGTAAAGCAATTCTATTCTAATTAAATTTTGTTAAGTTTAATCTTAATAACCACATGCTTCTAATAGCTCCTCATTATCCAACCCATGCCAACCTCCGTTTTATGCCTTTCTAGCTATCACTCTTGTTCTCAGGAAGCAACAGCATCAATTGCACATTAATTACCATTAATCATAATTAATTAATTTCCATTGGTTATCCAACCTTTTGAAATGTTGTCTGTTTAAAGGATCAGTTACATTTTAAACTGAGATGTACGCACATGTGCATATATTCAAGGCCAAGGAACTCTACAGATTTATGTATGATTACGTTAAAAGAATTGTACCTTACAGATTTGGGGGGGGGGGAATTGATTACTATCAGGAATTGATTACTAATAACAGGAAAGAATGTTGGAGGGCCAAGACACCTTCTCAAAGTTCTCACCAAAAGGCAGTTCCTACTTCATGGGACCCGTGACTTATGAGGGGAGAAAAGCCAAGATACCAGGACCTGGAGCAATTTTAGGAGCTCACAAAAGTGTTTTAAATGGTTATGAAATCAGAAAGAACAAAGCTATATTTCTAGTTCAAGACTGGGAGTGGCAGCTGCTACCCTGGCTGACATCTCTAGAGACAGTTGATGGCATATCACTAAGCTGGGAAAAGACTGCCATTCAACACTAAACATGTCGTTTCTGAATGCACATCATTTTTGCAACATGGTGTAAACTCAAACTTTTTTCTTATAAGATGATCACCATGGTTTGTAGAGAGAATGGATAAGGATTCTCGTGTTTTTATGGTTTGTTATTTCACAAGAAGCCCAGAGATTTGGATGGTTTATTTCTCTTTCTGTGTCTCAGTTATATATTAAATAACTAAATTGGGATAACAGTAACAACAGAAGGACAATTTATTTGTCTGTTGCAAAATATAACTTTCTGATTTTGTTCAGAGGAAAAGATTTTGTATCTGTCTAGCTTTCATGGGATTATCTGAAGCAGCTTTCTTTATTAAAATAAGAACCGCTTTGATAACTTTCCACATATTGCTAAAGTACAACATTTTTAATGCAAAAGATAGAGCTGCTAACTTTTGAGCTGCTAAATCTTTAGCCTTCCAGAATTTATCATAAATTGCACATCAGAAGTAAAGGCTTTGGGTTACTACAGACCAGGACTTGTAGAAGGATGCTATCCAGAACAATAGCCTCTAGTCACAGAGAGCTGTTTCTGTTAAATTTTAAATTAATCAAGTTTAAACAAGACTAGGGAGTCTGCTCCTCAGTCACACTATCAGACTTCAGGTTCTCAGTCATCTCATGTAGAACGTAGCTACCATTTTGGAAACAGCAGTTATAAGCCTTTTCCATCATTTACTAGACTCGTATCAGACGTTAACACATAGACATTTAGGCTCTGTAGCCCATGTTGTGTTTGCTGCAATTACTCAACTCTGCCATCACAGGGGGAAGGTGTCTGTAAGCATATGGAATCAAATGGGCATGACTGTGTCCCAATAAAACTTTATATACAAAAACGGACAGTCGGCTGGGGCTGGCTGCAAAATATAGTTTGCCAAACTCTGCACCAGATTTTCCATACAGGTCACCTAGCATTGTGTTGGATCCATAGTAAGAATTCAATATATAGTTGTCTATTTCAAGTACTTAAAAATCAGAACAAGAAATATTAGACTGGAAATAAGTTAAAAGTTCAACAGTTTTTGCATCTACAATTTGGTGTGTTCTAGAAACGTAGCAGCTGTAATTTATTTTAATAAGATGCTGTAAAAAGAGAGAGAGAGAGATTTGAAAAATATTTACTGGAAAGGTGGTCTTGAGCCATCTTAGTCTTTTAGCAAACTATGTACAGTATCTGTCCAGTGTTTTCTTTAAAAAAAGACAAAATCATACGTGAATAGTCTCATATTTATGGGTAGTGACTTATGGAAGTCTTAATTTTATTATCTTTGCTTCTCTGTGTTTTGCCACATTTTTCTACCTATTCTTGCATTTATTTTGATAATCGGAAGAAAGAACTTGCTAAACTAGTTGAAGTTACTGGAGTTAGTTTTCCCCAACATGTTCCTGATCTTGGGGCGGGAAATGCACGGGACACACACTGTTCTCACTGAAGCACAGCGCTGCCCACTTCTATTTAGTCTGTCTCTACTTACGTATTTTATATACGCCGTTGGTCTGAGACAAAATAATAATAGTGTGAAGGTGGCCAAGCATGTGAATCTCGAATAATTTAGGGATACGGTTTAATGGACTGCTGGATTGTTTATAGCTTCAAGATCATCATTTGGAACTTAGGGAAATTTTACTAAACAACCCCCACCCCTTTACTCCCTAACTTTGTCTTCTCATTCACCTAAGCACAAAAGCAGGAGTTAAAAGTCTTTCTCTCTATGGACCATGGTGCGTCTTCATCAGCAACGAGCGTGCACAGATTATACTGAGACATGTGCCATCCAAATCCAGTGAAGCGAGCCGGCTCCAGATTCCCTGAGAATTTATAACACAGGAAAATATCTACAGCATGCTATTAGGTATAAAAATGGATCCACACACCATTTGGATTTGGGTTATAACACAGACAAAACATACAAATGTCAAACTAAATTTTTAAATTTACATTCCAGAGTTTTATTCTTTTAAAAACAGATAAATACTCATGTTATGTATATTTGTGTACACACACAGGCATACACACATATACACAGTGAAGATAAACAGAAAGCTTTGAATGTGTATTAAGTAAACGCACAGAGTGAATTTGAAATGTACCTTAAAGATAAACAATTCTGTATAAATATTTAGTCCAGTGGGAAATACAGCATTATCACAATTTCTGGCAATATTTTATTAGAAATAGAATGCAACTCCTTCTCTTTTTTTCTTCCATTTTGCTGTGTTTGAAGCAGCGGCATTCCACGGAGATTTTAGAATGACTAAAAATTTTCTTCTACTGAAACTATTGCGTTTTGTTAATTTTGGCGGCCTGATTCCTTTACTTTGAATTGTTATGAAATTGATCACAATGACCGCAACTTCAAGGAGCTAAGCACGTCTATATTTTTATCTTCCTGATGGGCAAAGATTCTGTTGTAGTATGTCCAGATACTCAGTCATGCCTGACTCTTTGCAACCCCATGGACCATAGCCTGCCAGACTCCTCTGAAAATGGAATTTTTCAAGCAAGAATACTGGAGTAGGTTTCCATTTCCTACTCCAAGAGAGAGATCTTCCTGACGCAGGGATCGAACTTGCGTCTCGTCTCTTACGAATCCTGCACTAATGGGCTGCTTCTTTACCACTGATGTGCCTGAGAAGCCCCTTTGTAGCACACGTTCATATCCGTAAGAAAGGGAAAGGTGTTTCCCGCTGCAGTTGGGAAAGCTTCATTCGGGTAATGGTGTGATTTTTCCATATGAGGTGGTCACACTGGCAGTAGCCAAGACGCCTTATAGGAAAGATGGAGATGTTAAGTTTTACCTCAAGATCCATTTACAAGTCCTGTTTGGCAGCATTTTCTCTGAGAACAAGCCATGCTATATATTTCAGAGAAATTGAAACCATATGTTGACACCTAAAAATCTTGAGAAATACCACCAGAGTTTGCAAGAAAACACATAAATATAATCAAATCGTTGAGAATATGTCTACTCAGGAGTAACTATAATACTTCGCTTGTTTTTCAAGGAGCTGTATTAGCGATCTTAATGCCATTAACTGTAACGCACAGCAACCTAATTGAAGCTGACTGATTGAGTTAATATTAAACTCTTCATCTTGTATTTCCACATTGAAATGAAAAGATTTCATAGTACCTGTTTCAGTTTTAGTAGTAATTATGTTTCCTCATTGATGCTTGGTACAGAGAGCTTCTCTGTCGACAGACTGGGGCCTTAGAATGAGATTGAAGCCAAAATGAAGCCTCAGGAAGAAAAAAAAAAACTATTTGGAGCATATTTGGGCTGGCAGGTATTTGATGAGCTACTGAACAGCCATTGCAATTTCTCTAGCTAGTTACTTTTGTCCACAAATATTGCAAACAACTCTCCCAAAGGGCTAACTTTGATCTTAATTTAAAGATGGACACCCAACACAAGGGACTTGTCAGAATGGAATCTGAATTTAAAGTTCAACAAAAGACAATTCTCCTGGGTCCTCAGAAATGTACCTACGTAGAGATAATTAGGCTTCCCTAGTGGTTCAGACTGTAAAGAGCCTGCCTGCAATGTGGGAGAACAGATTTGATCCCTGGGTCAGGAAGATCCCCTGGAGGAGGAAATGGCAACCCACTCCAGCATTCTTGCCTGGAAAATCCCATGGATAGAGGAGCCTGGCTACAGTCCATGGGATCACAAAGAGTCAGACACAACTGAATGACTTAACATAACACACACATACACACAGACACACACACAGATAATTATGGGTTCCCCAGGTGGCTCGGTGGTAAAGAATCCACCTGCCAATGCAGAAGACACAGGTTGGATCCCTGGGTTGGGAAGATCCTCTGGAGAAGGAAATGGCAACCCACTCCAGTATTCTTGCCTGGGAAATCCCACGGATAGAGGAGCATGGGGAGGCTACAGTCCATGGGGTCACAAAGAGTAGGACACAGCTGAGCGACTTAGCATGCAGACATAATTACGGTAATAGAAGATGGAGTGGTTTTTGCCTGTAGATGCCTCCCCTTGAGTACAGGCACCCATGACATCACTGCTATGGTGTGACTTTAGAATGCTGTCCACATGCAAAGCACACAAGTAAAACATGGTAATAATTTTCCCCCTTCATCAATTTGAGTTGGAAATCCTGTGATGGGGCCCCCACAGAGGGCAAGCC
The DNA here is from genome assembly GCF_027580195.1 of Bos mutus. Classification (NCBI taxonomy): domain Eukaryota; kingdom Metazoa; phylum Chordata; class Mammalia; order Artiodactyla; family Bovidae; genus Bos; species Bos mutus. The sequence goes on along the minus strand of NC_091635.1, from coordinate 3,473,018 downwards.
CTGAGATCAGCTGCTCATGGCTGCGTCCACCAGGAAGCGTCCTGACCTCCCGTCGGTGTGCAGTAACTGTCGCAGCCGCGTGCTTTCAGCCCGTTGGTCTCTGTGCATCTTTTCTATCTCTATGTTTGTTGTTAGCTTAATGGATCATTTGATATTGAAAATAAGGCAGTTTCGCTCACGTACTTTCTCAAACGTTCCTTTCACATGCTTTTTCTTTTCTTTAACTTTTCATTTATCAACAAACACATGTGTACTGGCATGTCTGGGCCAACTCGCCAGTTAGGAAGCCCTCTTAGTTGCGCAGACTCCTCGGTCTGTCTTTTGTTTTGGCTGGTGGGAGTGGACTACGTGTATTGAACAAATACACGTAGTGACTACGTGTATTGAGGGCGTTTCTACCCCAATTATTTGCAGAGAGGGAACATGCCCTCACCCGTAGACCTACCACCATCACCATCCTCTCTTCCCAAGGGGCGGTCAAATGTCTCAGGGATTCTCTAGTGCAGATTTGCAAGAAGATTGTATTTGATGCAATTGTAAATAATTCTTTTTAATATCCTCATGAGGAGAATGGACTTTCCAATGGGCATGCACACACACACACACTGACACTGAAGTCTGGACTCTGTGTATTGAGTACCTAGGACGTAGCAAGGAAATTTGCTCAGTATCAGATCTGTAGCATACAGACTTAACTGAAACCCATGAGGAACTTAATCCTCCCTTTATAAAGAAGGACTCTGAGAGTTGGACATTTAAATAATTGGCTCACATTCCTGCATCTGGCAGATGAGCTCGATGAGTTTGGACGATGAAGCCTGGACTCTAACTGTATTACGTACTGACCGATTCTTGTTGCTGTTGCTCTTCAGTCGCTAAGTCCCGTCCGACTCCTTTGTGACTCCATAGACTACAGCCCAACAGGCTCCTCGGTCCGCGGGATTTCCCAGGCAGCAATATTGGAATGGGTTGCCAGTTTCTCCTTCGGGGATCTTCCTGACCCAGGGATCAAACCCATCTCTTGCATTGGGATGTGTGTGTTTTTTTTTTTTTTTTTTTTACCACTGAGCCACCTGGGAAGCCCTTTTACCAATTTTTACTTCTTCTCATAAGCCATGATGGCCTTGAAGCTATAAAAGGCAGTTTTACTGCTAGAAACAAAATCAACAAAAAATACAAAATTATTTGAGAAGCCGGGTGTGTTCGTTCACTTTACTGGGTCAACTTGACTGGGTCAGGGGATGCTCGGATAGCTGGTTAATCATTATTTCTGGGTGTGTCTGACAGGGTGTTTCCGGCTAAGATTAGCATTTGGATCAGTGGACTCAGTAAAGCAGGTGGCCCTCCCCGGTGTGGGTGGGTGTCAGTCCACTGGGGACCTGAATGGCGTCAAAGGTGGAGAGAGGAGGGATTCACCTCTACTTCTCTGTGCCTGCCTCCCTAAGGTGGACACCCGTCTCCTGCCCTCTGACCAGGACTTGAACCCTTGGGCTTTTGGACTCAGACAGGAGCTACACCACGGGTTTCTCTGAGTATTCAGCTTGCAGAGACCAGATTACCGGGCTTCTCAGCCTCGAGAAGGCTGTGAGCTAATCCTGTGAGCTAATCTTGTCCTTAATAAATAGATTAGTCAATCAATTTCCTATTGGTTTGGTTTCCCTGGAGAACCCTGACTAATACAGAGTGATCATTTGCAAGAAAGGAAGGAGCCAAATAGAGATTTTAAATGGGCCTATTGCCAGGATTCTTCTTGAATATCTCAAATCAATGGAAGAGAAGAGTGTAAAAAGTGTGTTTGTGAATGCCTTTTCCGGGGAGGTGGTCAGTAACTTTCGTCAGATTCTCTGGGTGGTTCATGGTACTTGTTCGCTTGTCTCTGTGCTGGGTCTCTGTCGCTGCGTGCGGGCTTCTCGTCGCAGTGGCTCCCTTGAGGAGTGCGTGCTCTAGAGCGCAGGTTCAGTAGCTGTGACGCATGAACCTGGTTGCTCCACGGCATGTGGAATTTTCTCGGATCAGGGATCGAACTCACGCGCCTCTCACTGGCAAGTGGATTCTGACCACTGGACCACCAGGGGAGTCCATGGTAGCTTTATTACTGTGCATTACTGTGAACAAAAAGCACCAATTAATTTTCACATAGAATATACATAATGATGTCTGTGATGCTTTCTGTTCATTAAAGATATATATCTTTAAACATATATATATATATATTCTTTATACTTAAATGTCTAGATGTTACACAGATACTCAGATTTTCATCCTCAAGTTTTAGACTTATACTTTTTCTAGAAAGAGGAGGACTCTTGTTTCTTGGAGTAACTGCACCTTACTCTCTTTTTATAAAGCCTGAATGCTCCTCTGGTCACAGATCATAGTGACATTTCAAGATACATGTCATGTCCCTGGAGGTTTACAGACGTGAACGGGACTCTTCAATTTGGATCTAGTTTTCTTTTTCCTCACCTTGGGCATCAAATTTTACAGCATTGAAAGAAGATTTTAACCATTGTCTTTATTCTTCTTGGAGACCTGGAAACTCTCTGCCCTCAGAATCTGACAGTCACAGTTGACCTAATAAGATATTCATTAATTAATGATTTAATATCTTTCAGCCTTGGAATACGAGCTTCCCAGGTGATGCTAGTGGTAAACAGCTCGCCAACCAATGCAGGAGACGCAAGAGATGTGGCTTCTATCCCTGGGTTGGGAAGATCCCCTGGAGGAGAAAAAGTCACCCCACTCCAGGATTCTTGCCTGGAGAATCCCATGGATAGAGGAGCTTGGCAAGCTCCAGTGCATGGGTCGCAAGAGTCGGACATGACTGATGCTAACGTATCACACACGCAACACGCAACTTTGGAATAAACTTGACTTCCATAGCTATGACTCCCATTTGGCACAAGCCCCTGATTTCTTTATCAGTCCTGAATGTTTGCTGGTGAACATCTTTCACTGAAATTAGTGTACATGGGTTGCCTCTGACGTTCAAAGCTTAATGCTCAGTGTCTTGCTCCCTGTGTGGCTGCCCACTGAGTTAATTTTCTTAATAATAAACAAGTATGGCCTCAGATAATCTGCAGGCCAGAAGTTCCTAAAATATCCTAGGACTAGTAATTAAAGTTATAGTAAACCCCCCAAAAAGCTTTACCTAATCATCTCCTAGTCAGGTCAGCCCGGGGGTGATATTTTTACAGGATTGTGGCATTATAATTTTGAAACCTACATAATTTTATCATCCTTTGAATAGTAGATGAAATTTCCACTGAGTCTCAAATAGTTCATTCATCCATCACTCACCAATATATAGTGCATTGGTCTTGAACTCTGTGATTTGATTTATCAAATACCAAGCAAAGTATCTTATGTTATTGTCCTTTAAGAAAAAAAAAAAAAAAAACTGTCTAAGGTAAAGTCTTACATATTCTCTTTTTTAAACACAGTAAGGTCCTTTACTTATCCAGTAGCAACATTCCCACTCCTCTTGTTTATATTGCTAGTAAACAAGGTCATTATTGAGTTGATTTTGAAAGTAGATTCCTGGAGTCATGGGCTTCCCTGATAGCTCAGTTGGTTAAGAATCTGCCTGGAATGCAGGAGACTCCAGTTCAATTTCTGGGTCGGGAAGATCCTCTGGAGAAGGGGTAAGCTACCCACTCCAGTCTTCTGGCCTGGAGAATTCCTTGAACTCTATAGTCCATGGGGTTGCAAAGAGTCAGACACGACTGAGCAACTTTCACTTATTTCCCTGGAGTCAGGCTGCGTTGACAATCAGGATACTTTCTTATAGACCTGGGATCCGGTTTTCTGAAGCTCATTTTCCTAACATGTGAACTGAGAATAATAATGATGATGGGTCACATGCCACAGAGTAGCTGTGGTTTAAAATGAGAAAACATATGCCACACACTTAAGGCAATGCCTGTCATGTCATAAATGAATTTGGCATATTTAGTGTTTATATAATTGCTTCTTGTTAAACAAAAGTTGAAAACTTGAGTTACAGAAATACGCAAACAACCATGCAAAACCTGTTGCACCTAAAATAATGCAATTTGGGTAACAAGGAGTGGAAAACCAACCAAACAAAAACCAGAGATTGGCTTGGATGACCTGTCAGTAATAACCCAATGGGCTAATAAGAAATGATACCTGTATCTACATATACACATAGGTAATAAATATAAGTATATACATTTGGAGAAACAAAAATATTCAAATAAAGTTTTGAATCACTTCTTTTTAGCCCAGGGTTTCCCTGATGGTTCAGCAGGTAATGAATGGAGTTATAGGAGGCTGAGGTTCGATCCCTGGGTTAGGAAGATCCCCTGGAGGAGGATATGACAACCCACTCCAGTGTTCTTGCTGGGAAAATCCCATGGACAGAGGAGCCTGGCGGGCTATAATCCACGGGGTAGCAAAGAGTTGGACACAGCTGAAGTGATGAAGCACACACACAGATACATACATGCTGATCTATCTATATATCCCTTTGAGAAAATTGAGGCATCTCTTACAGTTTTTCATTGTCACCCCGACTTATTCCTGATTAGAATCCTAAACCAAACTCCCGACTTTAAACACATGAAGGAACATCACAGAACTGAGTGTTAAGGCCTAGAGTATCATTTTCTGGTTCAAATAAAGAAATGAAGGAATGAATGCCATAAAAATGTATTCCCTCCTTAGTGCTTGGACATTCAATACTCCTTTCCTCCCCATCCTCCAGGCAGATAAACCCTTTGAGCTTGTGATGGTTTCCAATGTCATAGCCTAGCCCACTGGCCAACTTTCCCTAAGGAAGTCAAGTAATTTAGGGTTGGCCCCTAAGGTAGTAATTAACATGTTCTAGAATCTGTAAGCTCTAGGCTCTGTTATCATATGATTTGTTTTCTGAGTGGCAGTATCCATATTCAATAAAATGAGCTACTGTGTAGCCCCTTTGAAGAAACTCATAAAACAGTGGGTTTAATTTGTCTGGGAAATGGAGACTAAAATAATGGTTCAGGTCCCCGATGGAAAATGCGGCTGCGTTCTGCAGCCTTCCCACCAAAGCTCTTGGAAAATGGGCAGTGTTAACATAGTTCTCTGGAGTAGGGCCAGAAAGAAACAGTGGATGTTCTCTTGTAAAAACCCTGAAAGCAGCAAGCAACCCATAAACAGTACGCAGACCGAGTCTGAAAATGGACCGTTTTATGTCCCCTAATGGAAGGATAGCTTATTTGTTCATGGATTTATAGCAACAATGTGATGTCATCAAGTGATTTATGGCCAGAGCGCAGCAAGTGCCAATACACAGTGGGGGGTGGGAGCATCCCATCCTCAAACCAAGGAGCTGACTCCCACCCCCAACTCCCACCCGGAGGCTGTCTTTGCCAGAGGGTGGGGCACGTTTAGGAAAACCCGACCTGTTAGTGTTACTGGAAATGGGACGACAAGGGAGGCAAAGAATTATTGGAGTCATCCATTTTAGGGAAGGATTTGAGGAACATAAAACCTGTTTAGAACATAAAAGGATGATTGCAAACCAGACCATCTCTCTAATGCTTGACTCATTGGGTGACTAGTATCTGATGCTCCGCAGGAAAAGGGGAGTGTTAACTACAAAATCCAGCTGCCCATGGAGGGAGGATTCATTTTTAATGAGAAAAGGATAGGAGACTGGCAGTATCATGTGATAATAAAGAAGCATGGTGTTATTTTATTTTTAAATTTATATGCAGTAAAATTCACTGCCTTGGTTATACAGTTGTACAATATTTGACAAAAGTAAAGACCCATAGGAAAGTGAAAGTGAACATCTCTCAGTCATGTCTGACCCTTTGCGACCCCGTGGACTGTGTCCATGGAATTCTCCAGGCCAGAATACTGGAGTGGGTAGCCTTTCCCTTCTCCAAAAGACCCATATAACTATCATCACAAATAAATAAGTGAATAAAAACAGGAGGTACAGTGTTTCCGTGGTGTAAACATCTCCTTTGCTCTGTGCCTTTGGACTCATTTCCTCACCCTCAATTATTGCAGTCATTGATACTGTCCCTATTTATTATAGTTTTGCTTTTTCCAGAATATCATTCAGATTAATCGTGTGCTACGTAGCCTTTATACCACATACTATATGCATTTGAGATTCAGCCTCATCATTGCATCTATCAATAGTCCGTTCTTTTCTGAAGACTGAGTAATAGTCCATTCTGCGGTTATGTCACATTTTGTTAATAGGGATGAATATGTGGAGCTCCGATGAAACTCTTCTGATGAAAATGCAGAGGTGGCTTCATCATGCATTTCTCAAAGCCCTCAGGACTAGAAAACAGAGTGAACCTTCACACACACTGTGGGCTTCAGTAAATAACAGTAACAACGTCTGTTCATTAACTGTAATGGAAATGACATATGAGGGCAGATTTTTAAAAATAAAGGAAACTGCATGATGGGGTTGGAGGTTAAAGTAGGTAGGCGGAACTCTTTGTCTTAATTGCTCAATTATTTTATAAATCTATATTCTATAGATACAGCCTAGTCATTATTTTTAAAACTTAAAAGCAGGCACTTAAGAATGAAAATAAAGAGTACATTCAAGAGAATTAAGGGAGTAAAATGGGCTTACTTTCAAAAGCCAAGAAAGAGGGAAAAAAAAGAGAGAAGCAAAACAATTATGGTAAATAGAAAATGCATAGTGTGATGGTTTAAGTATCTTCAAGCATATCCGCAAACATTTTGCCTACAAACAAAACGCACTCTTCTGCAAAAGAACTGATTTTAAACTGGAATAATCAAGTGACCTCCTCATTATGTACTCTCTGAGAGGCAGGCATCAAGCATCCTGTCACAGGAAGATAGAAAACACAGGATAGGAAATAAAGACGCAGGTTTAAATATAACTGGAAATTAACAACCAAAAGAAAGCTGGTATGTCACCATCAATAAGCAGAATTTTGGGTAAAAAGAGTGTCATGATTTAATGATAACAGAGCAATTTACCATGAAGTTAAAGAAATATTAACTCTATACATGTGTAAAAATATAGGCTCAAATGTTTAAAGCAGTTGCTGAAGGAAGACCCAGGAGAAACTTGATGTGCACACAGGTATGCCTTCGTGCAGCAGTAACAGATCATTCGAAAGGCAGATGATAGAGAGTTCAGCACTGTAAACAATTGATGCAATTGCTTGTAGCACAAGACACAAAGCATTTTTGAAATGCAAATGCTTTATAAATGGGGCGTTTGTAAAGCTGGACTGCATACTGTGTCCCGGGCATCTCTATGTCAGTCTCAATCAGATAGATGTTTAATCAAGATGTCGGTCCATTAGAAAGAGAGTGTTAGGTTTGACAACAGGTTTTAGAAACTAGAAGACGTGTTTCTAAGTCATTCATGGTTCAGATAAAAATATATGCTGGTAAAATAAATACACTGGAGAAAATTTAAGGAATTAACAGTTGGGAAGGATATTGCTTAGGGTGCTGACTAAAACGTCTCACACTGCTGATTAGGTTTGGACAAACCTCTTTGTAGGCAATTGTAATAAAAGTGAAGATAGACTCAAACTCTAAGCTAACAGTACCACATTTAGGCTCACACACAGAAAATTCCATCCATGTTTATGAAGACACTCTCACAAAGATAGATTTTAAGTATTGCTCCTAATAGCAAAAATATAAAACAAAGGGGTTTAATTTATAAATTAATATGTAAATTGTAGTGTACTTATAAAATGAAAAAAATAGTAATTGTCAAAATTAATGAATTAGCTAAATCAAGTTTACTCTTGAACTTTGCAAGCCATGGTGTAAGTTGAGAATATTATGTCATATTTATATAGCAAGGGAAAATAGACATTTCCACATGTTCTTTATTGATGAAATTCAAAACATAGTAATAAAAATTGAGTGTATTTTTTTTTTTGTAACTTAAGTATATTAAGAAGAAGAATAGGATTCCCTTTATAGGGATAAAATTTCACCTAACTGAAACTTGAAAGTTAATGTTGTATAGCATCAAATTGATTACAAATGGTCACAGGTGGAAAAAGAAAAAAAACCTTAAATTCTGAGTCGCTCAGTCGTATCCACCTCTCTGCAACCCCATGAACTGCAGCCCACCAGGCTCCTCTGCCCGTAAGATTTCCCAGGCACGAATACTGGAGTGGGTTGCCATTTCCTTCTCTAGGGGATCTTCCTGACCCAGAGATCAAACCCGGGTCTCCTGCTTTGCAGGCAGATTCTGTACTGTCTGAGCCGCCAGGGTTGGACAAAATGGGAATGGACTACATTTGGGTCCATTGAGCCCTGGTTTGCCAAATCTGAGTTCCATCAATATGTCAGCGTGGTATCAAGAATAAACAAGCATCTTGGTAAAGGAAGTATACACATGCATGGTCCCATTTATGTAAACTATTTTAAAAATCAAAACCTTACTATTATTCTTTATGGATATAGGTGTGCGGGGAAATATGAACATGAACAGGAAAGACATATACCAACTTTCAGGATGGATCTGAATGCAATCTTTTGGATTAAACTAATGAACCCAACGTTATAGAATTCTCTCTGGGGCCTTAGACGTACCCTCCAAAAACAGAGTGCTGGTTATAAAATGACTGCGCTCGGCCACAGGAATTCTGAATTGCGTGGATCCAAAACAAATGAGTCATTTCCCTCTTCGCTACCTCTTCCACAGCTTCCTGTCAAAGTATTCTCTTTCTTGATAGTATTTATCCTAAGAAATATCACCTCCATCATCTAAAGTCTTTTTTTAATCCACCCTTTCCTTTCCAAATATGATTTATTTTCCAAATTCTTGTCCTTCTCATCACCATTCTCTCTATCTGACTCTCTTTCCTCTGTTTTCTCTCCCCTCTCCTCTATTACCATAAAAGCCTCAAAACTTTTCTCCAGGAGAGAAATGTTGTCAAAACCCAAATGGGTTCCTATCAGCCATTTCTTTAAAACCTTCACTGTCTCCCCATTCTGGATGAGATTAAATATAAAGTCTCTAGCATGTCTTAAAAGACATTTGAACTGGTTTCCTTTACTTTTAAAAGCTAAGTTCTTCGCTTTTAATTTTTTTTTTTAATTGAACTTCACACAATGCCTACCCTTTTCCCCTACACAATTTATTTTCTATATTTGTGATCTCCATACCCCGGTGACATATCTCTGTCAATAATACATTTTAGGATTATTTTCAATACTTTTTTGTTTGTTGTTGTTTACTGACTAATTCTTGTTCAACTCTTTGCAACCCCATGGACTGTAGCCCACCAGGCTCCTCTGTCTGTGGGATTCTCCAGGCAAGAACACTGGAGTGGGTTGCCATTTCCTGCTCCTGGGGATCTTCCCGACCCAGGGACTGAACCCGTGTCTTCTGCATTGACAGGCGGATTCTTTACAACTGAGTCACCAGGGAAGCCCACATTTTTGTTAATTAAAATATAAACATACCTGTATTTTTTTGCTTCAATTGTGTCCAGCTCTTTGCAACCCTGTGGACTGTAGCCCACCAGGCTCCTCTGTCTATGGGATTCTCCAGGCAAGAACACTGGAGTGGGTTGCCATTTCCTGCTCCAGGGGATCTTCCCGACCCAGGGACTGAACCCATGTCTTCTGCATTGACAGGCGGATTCTTTATAACTGAGTCACCAGGGAAGCCCACATTTTTGTTAATTAAAATATAAACATATCTGTATTATTTGCTTCAGTTGTGTCCGGCTCTTTGCAACCCTGTGGACTGTAGCCCACCAGGTTCCTCTGTCCATGGGATTCTCCAGGCAAGAGTACTGGCGTATTCCTCCTCCAGGGGATCTTCCCCACCCAGGGATCAAACCCGAGCCTCTTCTGTCTCCTGCATAGACAGGCAGGCACTTTACCACTAGTGCCACCTGGGAAGTCCCATTTATTTGCAAAGACCATATTAAATACACTCAAAATGAAAAAAATTTATATATAAACAGAATATGAGAGAAATTTCTAAAAATTTATACTTTTAGTATTAACAGCTCACACATAAAAATCTTCTTGTTCTCTCTAGTATATTAATAACAGCTAGACTACGAATAATGTGTTTAATGAGAGCAAAGTGATGGTGTCTATGGCCACCTGTGAAAAGTTCTCTGCGTCTGAACACAGATGCTCTGCCGGGGTCCTGCTAACAAGAAGAGGACTCAGCGCGTCTCTGAATGGGCAGGTCCTCTCAGTCTCTTCGTGACAGAGCAGACCATCACCCAGTCAGACGTTGTACGTGACCGTTTCTCTCCAGGTGTTCCTCATTTTATCACGCCTTACTTTATTGCAGCTTTTTGCAAACTGAAAGTTTGTGGCGATCTTGCACGGTCAGATGACAGTTAGCAGTTTTGAGTAATACTTTCCTTAAAAAAGAAGTATGTACACATTTATTGTTGGCTGCACTGAGCGTTCACTGCTGCGCGCAGGCCTCCTCTAGTTGCAGCAAGCGCGGGCCACTCTCCAGTTGAGGGGACGGGCTTCTCATTGCAGCGGCTTCTCCGCTTGTGGCGCACGGGCTCTGGGGCCCCCGGGCTTCAGGATTGCAGTTCTCAGGCTTAGTCGCCTCACGGCACGTGGGATCCTTCTGAACCAGGGATCAAACCAGTGTCCTTGACATTGGCAGGCAGATTCTTAACCATTGGGCCACCAGGGACTCCCTAAAGTACTTTTTAATTAAGATAGGTATTGTATTTTTAGACATAAGGTGTTGCAGACTTAACAGACTTTAGACATAACTTTTCTATGCACGAAGAAACCAGAAAAGTTCCTGTGACTCACTGCATTGCAGTATTCTCTTCATGGAGATTGGAACGACACCTGAGTGTCTCTGAGGTGTGCCTTGATTGATCGCATCCGTGCTCATGGCTTTCCATCCACACACTGATGACTTAAACATTTCCATCGCAAGCCTAGTTCCCTCAAATAATTCTAGATAAACACTGGCTTGATACCCCGCCTCTTTGTCTATTAGGCATCTCCTGTTCCCATGGCTCCTCCCTCACCTGTGACCGTATCTGTAAATGCAACTGTAACCATCCCTTTGTTCTGAAATCCATGGAGACTGTTTCTTCTTTTCTTAATTTCACAAGCCACATCCCATCCACCAATAAATCTTTTGTTTACTCAACCTTCAAGACATCCTATTTCTACAATCTGAGCAATCCCCTCACCATCACAGCAGTCTTTCTGGCCCTCCTCCCTGTCAACCCTATCGTCTTACGGCAATAGCCAGCTAGGCAGTCAGTCTCCTCGCTGTCCCCCTAGAGTCTGCTGGTCACACCATATTAAGAGTTACTTGCACTTATAAGGCAGATCAGGTCTCTTCTCAGCTCAAAACCCCACTTGCACACCCTTGACCATACAGAGAACATGTGTTCGTTGCCCCGTTCCTTTCTAGGGGTGCTACATCCCATTTTGTCTACACAGGTCATACTTAAATTTTGCACAGGGCTCTATCGACTGTCCACACCTTCCTTTCCATAGCATTCCTTATTCACATATTCGGCATGTCGTCACTGGCCAACTAGTATTTGCACATGTATGCAAGTGTCTTTTAAGTCATTTGTCTACTGCAGAATAGATCTCCCATGTCCCTGGGACTCTGTGCACTTTGCTGTGTTCTCAGAACAGAAAGTGTCTGGGCTCTTGCCTTAGGACGTGTCTTGCATAGGACCTGTGATTGTCTGCTCTACCTTCATGTTGCTGCTGTTTAGTCGCTCAGTCGTGTCCGACTCTTTTTGACCCCATGGACTGTAGCCCGCCAGGCTCCTCTGTCCATGGGATTCTCCAGGCAAGAACACTGGAGTGGGTTGCCATTCCCTCCTCCAGGGGATCTTCCTGACCCAAGTATCCTGTACTGCAGGCAGATTTCTTACCACTGAGCCACCAGGAAAGCCCCCTGCCCTCATGCCAATCTATATATTATAAGCAACTGTGACACGTGATATGGGAAGACATTCGTATTCAGTCATGTATTAAATATGAGCAAACATTCACTGCAGTTCAGTTCAGTCACTCAGTCGTGTCTGACTCTTTGCGACCCCATGAAACACAGCACGCCAGGCCTCCCTGTCCATCACCAACTCCCGGAGTTCACTCAGACTCACGTCCATCTAGTCAGTGATGCCATCCAGCCATCTCATCCTCTGTCATCCCCTTCTCCTGCCCCCAATTCCTCCCAGCATCAGGGTCTTTTCCAATGAGTCAACTCTTCACATGAGGTGGCCAAAGTACTGGAGTTTCAGCTTAAGCATCATTCCTTCCAAAGAAATCCCAGGGCTGATCTCCTTCAGAATGGACTGGTTGGATCTCCGTGCAGTCCAAGGGACTCTCAAGAGTCTTCTCCAACACCACAGTTCAAAAGCATCAATTCTTTGGCGCTCAGCCTTCTTCACAGTCCAACTCTCACATCCATACATGACCACTGGAAAAACCATAGCCTTGACTAGACGAACCTTTGTTGGCAAAGTAATGTCTCTGCTTTTGAATATGCTATCTAGCATGGTCATAACTTTCCTTCCAAGGAGTAAGCGTCTTTTAATTTCATGGCTGCAGTCACCATCTGCAGTGATTTTGGAACCCAGAAAAATAAAGTCTGACACTATTTCCACTGTTTCCCCATCTATTTCCCATGAAGTGATGGGACCGGGTGCCATGATCTTCGTTTTCTGAATGTTGAGCTTTAAGCCAACTTTTTCACTCTCCACTTTCACTTTCATCAAGAGGCTTTTGAGTTCCTCTTCACTTTCTGCCATAAGGGTGGTGTCATCTGCATATCTGAGGTTATTGATATTTCTCCCGGCAATCTTGATTCCAGTTTGTGTTTCTTCCAGTCCAGCGTTTCTCATGATGTACTCTGCTTATAAGTTAAATAAGCAGGGTGACAATATACAGCCTTGACGTACTCCTCTTCCTATTTGGAACCAGTCTGTTGTTCCATGCCCAGTTCTAACTGTTGCTTCCTGACCTGCATACAATTTTCTCAAGAGGCAGATTAGGTGGTCTGGTATTCCCATCTCTTTCAGAATTTTCCACAGTTTATTGTGATCCTCACAGTCAAAGGCTTTGGCATAGTCAATAAAGCAAAAATAGATGTTTTTCTGGAACTCTCTTGCTTTTTCCATGATCCAGTGGATGTTGGCAATTTGATCTCTGGTTCCTCTGCCTCTTCTAAAACCAGCTTGAACTTTAGGAAGTTTATGGTTCACATATTGCTGAAGCCTGGCTTAGAGAATTTTGAGCATTACTTTACTAGCATGTGAGATGAGTGCAACTGTGCATTAGTTTGAGCATTCTTTGGCATTGCCTTTCTTTGGGATTGGAATGACAACTGACCTTTTCCAGTCCTGTGGCCACTGCTGAGTTTTCCAAATTTGCTGGCATATTGAGTGCAGCACTTTCACAGCATCATCTCTCAGGATTTGGAACAGCTCAACTGGAATTCCATCACCTCCACTAGCTTTGTTCATAGTGATGCTTTCTAAGGCCCACTTGACTTCACATTCCAGGATGTCTGGCTCTAGGTCAGTGATCACACCATCGTGGTTATCTGGGTCATGAAGATCTTTTTTGTACAGTTCTTCTGTGTATTCTTGCCATCTCTTCTTAATCTCTTCTGCTTCTGTTAGGTCCATACCATTTCTGTCCTTTATCGAGCCCATCTTTGCATGAAATATTCCCATGGTATCTCTAATTTTCTTGAAGAGATCTCTAGTCTTTCCCATTCTGTTGTTTTCCTCTATTTCTTTGCATTGATTGCTAAAGAAGGCTTTCTTAGCTCTTCTTGCTATTCTTTGGAACTCTGCATTCAGATGCTTATATCTTTCCTTTTCTCCTTTGCTTTTTGCTTCTCTTCTTTTCACAGCTATTTGTAAGGCCTCCCCAGACAGCCATTTTGCTTTTTTGCATTTCTTTTACATTCACTTATTCATTTATAAATGAGAGGAGCCTGAGCACGCATTCTGTCTTCTTCCTGTTCTCCCAAGCATAGGGCTGCTCACCGCTGTTCTCCACTTTGGAGACCCCCGCTCTGACACACAAGTCCCCTCAGAGATGCCAAGTTTCTCTCTCAAACCTGTGTTTCTACAAACACTCTGCCCCCTCCACCCCCAGGTAGCTCCCTTGCTTCCTAACCTTGCAGACCGGCTTTGAAAGATAGAACAAAGTGTGAAAATTAGAACGGCAGGATTCAGTTCAACAGACTAATTTGAAACAGTGAACAAAACGTGAAACAATCACAGCTGTATAGATGCTGTTGCTGTATGTGTGTATGCACCGTGGCCTTCTCCTGGATTCACAATTTCTGAGCTGCCATAATAGCATAATAATTTTGAGCTACAATCATAGTAAATGATTGTAGCTCAAAAGAAAATTCACAGACTTCTAGGGAAGAAGGAGCACTCCATGGTGCAACATCTATTTATTCTTTCTACACTCCTCAGAAAAACACATAAACTTGGAATCAGAATTGGATTCGGGACTGGGGCTGTAACACTTGCCTCTCAAGCTCTTAAGGTTATGGTAGGAAAGTAATTGGCACAGTGGGTTATTTTTCACTGTGTAGTTCTCTCAATAAAATAGAATAAATATTGGGTTGCTTTCTAAACATGTTAATAAACCTGTTTAAATTACTTTGTAAGTCATTTTAAAGATCATCCTCAAATTAGAAACTTTGAAAGGGCCAGCAGAGTCTTTGGTCATGTTAGCATCATAGTATGGAGAAGGCAATGGCACCCCACTCAGTACTCTTGCCTGGAAAATCCCATGGATGGAGGAGCCTGGTGGGCTGCAGTCCATGGGGTCGCTAAGAGTCGGACACGACTGAGCGACTTCACTTTCACTTTTCACTTTGATGCCTTGGAGAAGGAAATGGCAACCCACTCCAGTGTTCTTGCCTGGAGAATCCCAGGGATGGGGGAGCCTGGTGGGCTGCGGTCTATGGGTTCGCACAGAGTCGGACACGACTGAAGCGACTTAGCAGCAGCAGCAGCATCATAGTAATGACTAGGGCTTCCGGGGTGGCTCAGATGTTAAAGAGTCCACCTGCAATGCAAGAGACCTGGGTTCAATCCCTGTGTGGAGAAGATCCCCTGGAGAAGGGAATGGCAACTCTCTCCAGTATTCTTGCCTGGAGAATTCCATGGACAAAGGAACTTGGTGGGCTACAGTCCATAGAGTTGCAGAGTCAGACACTACTGAGCTACTAAGCCTGCACAAATGACTCGGTTTGAACTATGAACTATTTTCTTTTTTGGCCCCAAGCATTATGCATAAAACGATAATGACTCTTAAAACCTAAACTGCTAGTAGGAATGTATTGTCTTCTTCATAGAACTAAACGCGACAAAGAAAATGCTGACAAGAGAGGTGTATGACAAGCCAAATATATTGCCAGCGCTCAGACATTAAAATGAAAGCAGTCCTATTTTTCTTTCTTACAATCACAACACTGTTTGACACCTATTACCGTAACCATTTGTTAAACTGCATGACCAGAGTGGACTCACATTTCTCACACCTTTATCTGCTCCCCGGCAGGTGTGAGGAAAGGGTTAGAAGACAAGTGTGTGGCTAAAACCAAACTCATTTTGAATGTCAATTTTGAGAAGGAAAAAGCGTGTAAAAATGAAGCTTATTCATTAAATTGAAACCACCTTTCCCCCATCCAATTAAAAACATCTTCTACCCTCAATCTCTTCCAAAAGTGACCAGTTACAGCAGAGAGGTGGAGGTTGTACTTGTAGAGAAAAACAACACAGAAAAATGCATTAGAGCAAGAATATCACCGATGGAATAGGAACTGTAATGCTCTGTTGTAGGAAAGTAGAAGACACTCAGAAAGACGCCAGAAAGGTTGCTAAGGTTAACAGCTTCCCTTTTCTCCCCCTGCCCTTAAAGAAAGAGTCTTGGAAAAGGCAACCCACTCCAGTGTTCTTGCCTGGGAAATCCCATGGACGGAGGAGCCTGGCGGGCTACAGTCCGTGGGATTGCAAAGAGTTGGACATGACGCAGCAACCAAACAACAATGAAAGCTAGAGTCTGCCTGTAAATCGACTACGCTCACTTCATTTTCAGATTTCATGGAATCAGTGCAAGAATACATGTCAGCATGACGCACGTGACATTGTGTATTTAAATCGTGTCCTTAAAGAAATACATTATTTTCCTCCAACATTTCTATCATTTAGACTAAGTTACAGATAAACTAAATGCTGAAAAGAAATCACCCGAAGCCAACACTGCATAAATATTACCCTCAAAATATATTTTTAAAATTGGGTTTATTTTTATTGTGGAATAGTTATTGCTGGAATTATAATGTGGGCGTTCTTACTTCTTGAATTTTACTCTAAAATATGCTGATTTTAGATTTTGATTTCCATATGACCTAGGTCTGAAAACGTATTTAAGGACTTCTTTGATGTCCAAGAATCATACATATCATTCTTGAGTTATCACACATGAGTGCATTTCAGCTATAAGGAGGCTCTGGGATACATCACACTTGAGGTAGAAGTTTCCCCATATGGTACCAAGAGGACAGGTACAAAATTAACAAAACTGGTCATCTGGTTGCCTGAATATGTCTAAATTTTAATACACTGTCCGGGACTTGAAATGATTACATCGTTTCAAAATGCTAGCATGTGGACACAATCACACTTAATAACTGCATATCCACTGTGCATCTCAGTTATTTTCTCCCAATGTCCAAAGCAAGGTAGCCGTGTGTGTGTTGGGGGGGGGGGTTCAGTTTTCATTAGAGAATGGAGGAACTCTGTGAACAAGTTGAAAAGAACTCAAAGAAGGACAGTGACAGCAAAGGATTAAAAATGTACTCATGACAGAAATAAGACGGGTGCAATTATTTAGACAAAGAGAAAGACCATTATTTTGGAGTTATTCAAAGAGAATAATTATTTCCTATTGTTTACAACTTCTGAAATAAGTTGTGCCACTATACTATACCCACGTTGATGCTAGACTTGTTACCAGGGTAAATCATGCTTGTGTTTATCTCTGTGTGTGTGTGTAAAGTATGTAATATTTGCTCATCATATATAGAATTCTCCTTCAAATCATGGATATGTTCCAATTTACCATTAAAACCTTCTCTCTTATCCTCATGGTCCAGAGAAGGTGTGACATGGAAATTTCTAGAAAATTTCCTCTGATAGAAGTCTGAGTGTAAACGTAGAGCTTGGCTGTAAATAACCTTCTTGGCCTAGTACTCATATTGGAAGTTTAAGAGAGAGCCAGTACCCTCACTTGGAACCAAGAAGAACCAAAATCACATAAAAATATCAAGTTCTATGTTGCCATTGAATGTAAGATGAAGCTTCTAAAACCTTATAAAAATCTATGTATTTTTCCCCCTAAGCATCAGTAGTGTGTTGCAGAAAGCGATCTTGAGTATATTCCAATGCATTTTGAAAACTGCAAATCAGGGTGGATCACTGAAATGCTGGTCCACTTAACCCAGGTTTGCTGTAGTGCTTAGTCATCGTCGCTAAAGAAGACAGAAGTCTCAGCCTTTTAATTATTTTGTGCCTTTCACTTCTATTCCCTGAGCAAGAGATATCCTGATGCAGAAGCCAGCTAGTCCAGTGGTTCAGTTTTTGCTCATTTCACTGGGGCCAAAGGAAATGCAAAAGATTAAGTGTTGAAAAGTAGCTGCTAGGTAATTCAGAAGGTGAATTTCGCTTTTCTGTCAGTTGGCTGATACCAAGCTAGTGATAATAAGACCTCTTTGGAGGAACATAAATGTCAGTTTTGCGTCAGCTTGTAACCTGAGGAATGTGTGAAAAGGCAGCGCACAGACCCGGCCCCTCCCTCAGTTTAAACTTGCTGAAGGGCCTTTTGATTAACTCCCCAGCTTTGTGGTTTCGGGATCTATTAGTGAGACCATTGAATGTTGCTTTGTGGGTGTTCAGGCCACAAGGGAGCTTATCTGCAGACTCACATCTCCACCCCGTGGCTCTGGTCGACCCACCAGGCTGAGGCAGAAAGGGCTTCTCCCTGTGCCATTCAGCCTCTCTCAGCACGGGTGCCTGAACACCATGTTCACATCCTACCCAAAGAGGAGCTTTCTTATTTAATTTAAATTCTGTAAAGAAAAATCACATTCCTTTCTCAACTTGATCATTCATCTAAATTATTCTTGACCCACCCTGGAAACATGAAATATGTAGTCCTAACCTAAACTTCAAAGCCTCAGGAATGTGTGTCCAAAGGTAAATATAGGTTAAAATGAGAAATAATCCATATTTAATTTTCAATTATTAACTTTTGCTTTTTCAATTATGGGAACTGATGAAATAAAAAAGACAGAAACTAAGCTAGGAACTGAAGATAGATAGCAATAATAAAGAAAATAAGTAAAATTTAAAAATAAGATAGTGAAGGGTGGGAAGGAGTATGATTAGTAGAAAATTGCTGTGAACCTCACATTCAAGTTTGGTTTCTCTTTATTATCATCATTATGGCTGTGGGGCATGTGGGATCTTAGTTCTCCGACCAGAGATCAACCCTGTGCCCCCACAGTGGAAGCAGAGACCATCTGGACCATCAGGGAAGTCCCTGGTTGTTCACTTCCAGATACTTACGTCTAAACCTGTGACTAATGTTTTCATTATGGGAATTCAAATTGATGAAATCTATTTAAGCTTGATGTTCTGTGACCTTTCATTGGGAAATCTTGTGAGAGGTTAACAAATTTTCAGATCTAAATGGTTTAACTCATCCCTTCAGTTACCATTTATTTAGTCTACATATTCAACTCAACTGTAGCGCTTCATTGTTTCTTGTAGGACCTAGACATTTTCCTCCATTGTCCAGTTTGTTCTGGAAGTCAGGAGCTTTCTGGCATATTTTCCAATGAAATCTTAATTTCTAAAATGATACCCTTTTCCACAAATTGCCACGTCTCCAACCATCAACCACTAAGATCCTTGGCTAATAATAAACACAAGCAAGGAAATGTCAGTAAGAAATAATATTGCAAGGGACAGGCTGGAAGATAAGTGGATAGAGATTCAGTAAGAATTCTTTATACGTTGCACAGTATTAGCAACCTTCTTTTATTATTTACTTTTTCCACTGTCTCTTTAAAATGTTATTTTAAATCTTTACAAATATAAGCAAAATGTAAATCCCAAGTAAGGAATAGGACACAGAGTATTTGATTTCTGCTCCCTCTCTTGTCCTTCTCCTCACATCTGTTGCTTCCATTCTCTAACTCGTTAGCACCTTTGACTGAAGCCTTACCCAGGGCAAGGGGTCAGAGAATGAAGTCAACTCAGCTACTCTGCTCCTGCTAAGGCAGTATGGAGGGCAGGGTGCTGGTGGGGAAATTTCCAGTAAGTACATACACGTGTGATTTGCGTTGTAGTTGTTCAGCCGCTGAGTCGTGTCCAACTCTCTGTGACCCCATAGACTGCAGCACGCCAGGCTTCCCTGGAATCAATAGGAAGACTTGCTTGTTTGCTGATAATACGTGGTCTATGGGAGAAGTACTCTAGCACTTACTGAACGCATATATGGAATTTCCACATGTGTCACCAAATTTGGATAAATCTCCCGTTTCGTTACCATAATCATCACTGCGATTCTCTGACAGAGCAATTGCACCGTCCTCCGGAGGTCTTTTTCTGAGTTACAAGCCTTAAAACTTGTCAGTCATCTTGGATAACCCCCCCTTCCCTTGTCCCTGCCCTGCTGGATTGAAACCATAATCAATGCCTACTGGTTTTTGCCTTCTAAATCTCTCTTATAGGAACCCACTTCTTCCCCGATCCCTCATTATTATTCTAGACTATGCTACAATCCTGTCTTCTGAGTGAGCAGAAAGCCTCCTATCACCTGCCCGTCACCTGGACTCTCAGATCTGTGAGAAGAGAGACCAAGGTTGGTTTGCTGTGCAGCGCCCAGTATAAAACCCAGCACTTAGTAAGAAAAATGAAAGTAGCAGCAGGTATGCAATACATTCAAAAATCCTAAGTATTGCAGATAAATATATTTCTAGCATTTTATTACATACTAACACCACACACACACACACACACACACACACACACACAATGCCCATGAGCACTTATTCTTGACCAGGGGTCCCCAGCCTCTGAAATCTGATGCCTGATGATCTGAGGTGGAGCTGATGTAATAAGGATAGGAACAAAGTGCCCAATAAATGAAATGCGCTTGAATCATTCTAGCATCTTCCCCCCGTCCCCACCGCAACCCTGGTCCATGGAAAAATTGTCTACCATGAAACCGGTCCCTGATGCCAAAACACTTGTAGACCCCTGTTCTGGACTATGCAGCTCAGGACCACAGTGGACAGGTCCTGAGCCCCCAGGTCCATATCCTACCTCACTTCAGGTCCAGTAGAAAAGAGCCCCTCCATCTTTTGAGTTTTGTTTGAAACGCTTAAACTGACGTAAAGTGAATGAAACAAGAAGGTCTTGTTCCAGCAGGATGTTCCTATACCAGGTGGTGGGTGCTGAGGACCCAGTGTTTGGGACCAGCCAGCACTGGGGTCAGATACAACTTCACTATTTCTCAGGAACACAATTATAGAGAAGTCACTTCAGCTCTCTGAGATTCCCTTCTTTCACTGATAAACTGAGGATAAAATGCATAACTTCCAAGGACTTTATGAGGGTTCGAGACGAGATTTATAAGTTGCCAAGCACGGTGCCCAGCATAGAAGAGATATCCAATGTGTTTTAATTTGAATTTTCAAATGACAATTTTGTAAGCTATAAAATAATTTGTGCTGAGCTTCCTGGCAAAAAGAAGTTCTGTGATTATAGATCATTTTTAATGCTCCCAAAGGTTATTTGCAGCTAGTCAAGAATCTGCTTCAGTATAACCAGGACATTGGCAGGACAGCTATTATTACTTGCATTTTTTTTTTTAAACAAAGAACTAAAGACCCAGAGAGTTGTATGACTTGTAGAATGGGTTCATAATTAAAACTCATAGAATGGATTCATAATTAAAATTGGAAGAGGGCCTAGACTTTGGGAATTCTCCTCTGTTTTTATTCCCACCCCTTCAAACAGTAAGGATTTAATTCATTCCAAAGAAGCTTGGATCATTGACATGAATTCTTCAATGTACCAAGGCTTTGGGAACTGTCATCAACAAGAATATTTCAAAACATGAAAATATTCTACAGTTTTGCTGCTTAATTTGTCCAGCCTTTCTATTTGGGGCAGTATTTTGTTCCACATGTGTTTCTGCATTAAAATCAGAATCAAGATGATGTGTAAAGGATGATAAGCGTGTGAAAGTCGCTCAGTCGTGTCAAACTCTTTGAGACCCTATGGACTATAGAGTTCATGGAATTCTCTAGGCCATAACACTGGAGTGGGTAGCCTTTCCCTTCTCCAGGGGATCTTCCCAACCCAGGGATTGAACCCAGGTCTCCCGCATTGCAGGCAGATTCTTTACCAGCTGAGCCACAAGGGAAGCCCATGATGAGAAGATGCAGAGGGAAATGTGCTATGCCGTCCAAGGCTCTGCTTCCTTGTGTCCTAGCCAGGAATGAATCAGCTAAAATGTCCAGACACCTCTTGGGGGAAAGACCAGCTTTAGAGGTGTACCCTTGAAGTGGAATCATATGATAATGTATCTGCCGCCTAGAGATGAGATGATGGGCTTCCCTGGTGGCTCAGATGGTAAAGAATCTTCCTGTGATGCAGGAGACCTGGGTTCAATCCCTGGGTTGAGAAGATCCCCTGGAAGAGGGCATGGCAACCCACTCCAGTATTCTTGCCTGGAGAATCCCCATGGACCAAGGAGCCTGGTGGGCTACAGTCCATGGGGTTGCAAAGAGTCAGACATGACAGAGTGACTAAGCACAGCACAGAGGTCTACCTAAGGATGCTACGGAAGAAGCCTTTTGTCTTAAAACAATGGCAAAACCAACCAGCCAGTCTTGCAGCAGGAGATTACCAAAGGGAGAGAATCTTAACCAAAAAATAGAAAGAAAGAAAGAAAGAAAAAGGCAAAAAAAAGCTGGATAGAAATGAGATCCAGAAAATATTTCTGGGTGGTAGCATGCTGAGGTCCAGATGGAAATTTAGCATTAATTTGGCTAACACTATTTCAGTCACAGCACATTTTCAACTATTTATTTTTGTACCGAGCCTCTCCTAGTAAGGTGGGTATCAAATGGAAAGATTTTTTTTCTTTTTTTCCTAAGGTGGCATTTCAAATAATAATAATAATAATAAAATCCTGGACCAGTAACAATTTTTCCATTAGATGCATAAGGAAACACAGCAGGGATCTTGCATGAGCCTATATTTTTTTGCTAATTTAATCTGTGCATATAAATGACATCTTTCCATTTCTTCTCTAAAGGAGGCTTGTTTTTCCATCCTCTTCACCGATTGGCTCCAACTCTGGGGTGCTTGTTTCTTTAGCGTTGATACCCAAACGCAAACGCAGTCCTTCTAACTTACACCACGGGGAAAAGAGAACTGGGGTAAGAGAGGCGGACTCTATCCACGCCACGGTTCCATACATAGAAAATTGATTTTCTCACCGTACCAAATGATAAAGTCCATCTTTGATATATTTCTGTCTCACTGCTTTCCAGGTCTTAAGGCATCTGATCCCAGGTCAGCTCCCCTTGGAGTTTAATGCAGAACACAGTCCCTTCCCTTCAGAGATCTCATGCCACAGGGCATGGGTGTGTTTTCTTTGGCTGGGACAGCCCTTATGAAAGAAATTATTCTGCTGCCTAACTGACAGAGTTGGGCATAGGCTACTGAGAAACGGGGCCTCTCCCAGTGGCCCTTTGCCTGGAATTTGTCCTAAAAGCATGAAACTGAGCAGCATTTGTAGCAGACAGATGTGGATAATATATGCACCACCTTTCCATTCCGGTGTCTGTTTGCATGCGAATGAGAAACTGCAGGATTTTTAAATGTGGCCCTAGGCGATGGTGAAGCTGTGAGCTCTTGGTGAGACCTGGTCCCAGGCTTGATAGGAAAGTCGATTGTGGATGGATCCCCTTGGCCAAATTAAGAAACAAACTCCCATGTTGCCGTGTCTGCTGGTGCAAATGTTCTGAAGATAATAACCTAAACATTTTTAGCAGTCGTTGAACAATGCCTATGATATAAACAGAAAGAGCAGTCAAATCCAGCTACTAGTCAACACTGGCTTGTCCTAAAGCTTTGCCTGGAACCTGGGGATGCTCAGTGTACCCTGTGCATTTATTCACATAGCTCTTTTTGTTGTTTTTCAGTCACTAAGTTGTGTCTGACTCTTTGCTACCCCATGGACCGTAGCACACCAGGCTCCTCTGTCCTCCACTATCTCCCGGAGTTTGCTCAGATTCATGTCCGTTGAGTTGGTGATGTCATCCAACCATCTCATCCTCTGTCGCCCCCTTCTCCCCCTGCCCTCCCTCTTTCCCAGCATCAGGGTCTTTTCCAGTGAGTTGGCTTTTTGCATCAGGTGGCCAAAGTATTGGAGCTTCAGCATCAGTCCTTCCAATGAATATTCAGGACTGACTTCCTTTAGGATTGACTTATTTGATCTCCTTGCAGTCCAAGGGACTCTCAAGAGTCTTCTCCAGCACCACAGTTCAAAAGCATCATCACATAGCACTACTGTCATGTATTACCAACCCAAGGGAGCACTAACCCGGTCATGCATCGTAAGCGAGAATTATTGAAGAGTCCCAGCGCCTGTTTCTTTGGTTCTGTTTTGGTTTTGGATGAACTTTTAGGAACAATTATAGTAAAACCATGATTTTAGTGAAAAGAGCCCCTTCTTGGGTCTTATGAGTTCTAATTTGGCTCTGCGCTCATTTTGAGCAAATTATTCTACCCAGGGGAGCAGCAGCCGGCCTGTATATGAAACAAGAGAGAGTGAGGATTTAAGTGACTTCCGGCTTACCTTTTCCCTCTAAAGCAGTATAGCATCAGTGGTGCCGGAGTCGGCTGTTAACAGTGAGGTGAGTGGAAAGCAGTGGGAAGCCAGCAGTTTGCACTCTTACTGTCCCAGGACGAGTGGTTCAAAAGAAATACACATTATTGAATACGTTTTTAAAACATCTATTTATTTTTTCTCCCTGGAACCATGACTTGGGGTTGGGGTGACCTCTTTCCTAACGTATCTCTGACTGCTGGTCCCCTTCCTCTAAGCCAAGACTCTGCCTTCTCACCTGGAGAACAGTGGTGAGGTTGGGTCTCTGCTTACAGCAGAAGTCAGCAAACTGGCCCGCAGGAGAAACCTCTGCAGATTCTTAGCAAAGCTAAGAATGCCTTCCTTTATGCTTTTATTTTTTTAATATTTTTGATGCTTTGGTATTAATTTTTATATTTTAATTGAAGTATAGTTAATTAACGGTAGTATATTAGTATTAGGTGTGCAGCATAGTGACTCAATATTTTTATAGATTAAACTCCATTTAAAGTTACTACAAAACAACAGCTATATTTGCCTGTGTTGTACAATATATCCTTTTTGCTCCTTTGTTTATTTTATTTTTTTTTTTTCTAGTCAGGTGAAGCAGTGGGAATGGAGAAGGAACAAAGAAATCTGTAACTGGCTGTGATCAACTAATTGCAAACACCACTGCACTCGGACCAGCTGCTCCTTTGTTTATAAATACTCTAGTTTTCATCTCTTAATCCCATGCCATTCCTCTATGTTTTTAAATGGTTGAAAATACATTGAAAGAACAAGATTCCATAACATGAAATGTACATGAAATTAAATTTTCAGTGTCCAGATATAGTTTTATTGGAATAAGCACACCTTTGTTTTTTGTTTTTTTTTCACTATTATCTCTAGCTGCTTTCATGCAGTAATGGCAGAATTGAGTGCTTACAGCAGAGACTATCTCTTTCAAAGGTCAGAATACTTACTAACTTATTACAGAAAAATTTACCAACCTCTAGCTTTAAGGAAAGAGTATGAATAGTCAGAGACAGATTAATAAAGTGTTAAAAAAACAAAAAGGAAAACCAAGACAAGGGACATAGAAAGGAAAACGATAATGACCATGAGATTGTGGTTGCGATAATTACAGTAACGTTAGCAGTATCGCTCTAGGTCCG
This sequence comes from Bos mutus, assembly GCF_027580195.1. Classification (NCBI taxonomy): domain Eukaryota; kingdom Metazoa; phylum Chordata; class Mammalia; order Artiodactyla; family Bovidae; genus Bos; species Bos mutus. The sequence goes on along the minus strand of NC_091635.1, from coordinate 3,447,927 downwards.
ATACTACTTTTCAAAATGCAGTGTGCGTGTTTCTTAGTCACGTCAGTCCTGTCTGACTCCTTGCAACCCCATGGACTGCACCCCGCCAGGCTCCTCTGTCCATGGAGTTCTCTAGGCCAGAACACTGGAGTGAGTTGCCATGTTCTCCTCCAGGGGATCCTCCCAACCCGGGGATGGAACCAAAATACAGCACATACATAATTTTATTTACTCAAGCCAAAAAAAAAAAAAAAAAGTGAGGAAGTAACACAACTATGATATTTGCCATTTTATTGAAACATAGACCCACAAAGATTCAATGTCTTACCCAGTCACACGGCTAGTCATATGGTGAGGATTAAAGTCTAGGTTCCTTAAAATTTATCCTAGCACCCCCAGCTTGTACTATAGACAACAAAAGAAAAAGCTAGTTGAAGGGAAGGATCATTTGGGAAAAGTTAAATCAAAGTTCTCCTTAAAGACAAATTGTAATTCTTCCACCTGAATCCATGTAAGAGGCTGCTGGTAGGCCATATTATCTTGTGTGTTGCTCTGTTAAAAGTGGCACAGACCCACAGAGAGACAAACACCCATAAATATGCATGAAATATTCACTGACATTAGAAGATTTACCATCCTCCAAAAACATTTACACAAACTATTTAAACAATACTGTTTCCATTTTAACCTAACTACTCAGTAACCTCATTATTAAAATAGTATATTCTATATATATATTTTATAAGATAGTATATTATATATATCAAATACATTTTTTGGTTAAAATCAAGTCCGATACTGTAAAGAACAATATTGCAGCATAGAAAACTGAAATGTTAAGTCCATCAATCAAGGTAAATTGGAAGTGGTCAAACAGGAGATGACAAAAGTGAATATCGACATTTTAGGAATCAGTGAACTAAAATGGACAGGAATGGGCAAATTTAATTTAAATCTACTACCATGGGCAAGAAATAGAGTAGCCCTCACAGTCAACAAGAGTCCAAAATGAAGTACTTGAGTACTATCTCAAAAACAACAGAATGATCTCTGTTTCTAAGGCAAACCATCCAATATCACAGTAATCCAAATCCATGTCTCAACCACTAATGCCAACAAAGCTGAAGTTAAATGGTTCTATGAAGATCTATAAGACCTTCTAGAACTAACATCAAAAAAAAGTCCTTTTCATCATAGGGAACTGGAATGCAAAATCAAGAATTCAAGAGATACCTGGATTAACAGGCAAGTTTGGCCTTGGAGTACAAAATAAAGCAGGGCAAAGGCTAACAGAATTTTGCCAAGAGAACACACTCGTCGTATCAAACACCCTCTTCCTTCAACATAAGAGACAACTCTCCACGTGGTTATCACCAGATGGTCAACGCCGACACCAGATTGATTATATTCTTTGCAGCCAAAGATGGAGAAGCTCTATACAGTCAACAAAAACAAGACCTGGAGCTGACTGTGGCTCAGATCATGAACTCCTTATTGCCAAATTCAGACTTATATTAAAGAAAGTAGGGAAAACCACTAGACCATTCAGGTATGACCTAAATCAAATCCCTTACAATTATACAGTAGAAGTGAGAAATAGATTTAAGGGACTAGATCTGATAGAGTGCCTGATTAACTATGGACGGAGGTTTGTGACATTGTCCAGGAGACAGGGATCAAGACCATCCCCCTGGAAAAGAAATGCAAAAAAGCAAAATGACTGTCTGAGGAGGCCTTACAAATAGCTGAGAAAAGAAGAGAAGCTAAAGGCAAAGGAGAAAAGGAAAGAAATAAGCATCTGAATGCAGAATTCCAAAGAATGGCGAGGAGAAATAAGAAAGCCTTCCTCAGTGATCAGTGCAAAGAAATAGAGGAAAACAACAGAATGGGAAAGATTAGCGATCTCTTCAGGAAAATTTGAGATACCAAGGGAACACTTTATGCAAAAATGGGCAGAATAAAAGACAGAAACGGTATGGACCTAACAGAAGCAGAGGATATCAAGAAGAGATGGCAAGAATACACAGAAGAACTGTACAAAAAAGATCTTAATGAACCCAAATAATCATGATGGTGAGATCACTCACCTAGAGCTAGACGTCCTGGAATGAGAAGTCAAGTGGGCCTTGGGAAGCATCACTACGAACAAAGCTAGTGGAGGTGATGGAATTCCAGTTGAGCTATTTCAAATCCTAAAATATGATGCTGTGAAAGTGCTGCACTAAATATGCCTGCAAATTTAGAAAACTCATCAGTGGACATGGGACTGGAAAAGGTCAATTTTCATTCCAATCCCTAAGAAAGGCAATGCCAAAGAATGCTCAAACTACTACACAATTGCACTCATCTCACACACTAGCAAAGTAATGCTCCAAATTCTCCAAACTAGGCTTCTAGAGTATGTGAACTGAGAAATTCCAAATATTCAAGCTGGATTTAGAAAAGGAAGAGGAACCAGAGATCAAAGCAATATCCATTGGATCATACAAAAAGTAAGAGAATTCCAGAAAAAAACTACTTCTTTGTTGATGACACTAAAGCCTTTGACTGTGTGGATCACCACAAACTGTGGAAAATTCTTCAAGAGATGGGAATACCAGACCAGCTGACCTGCCTCCTGAGAAATCTGTATGCAGGTCCAGAAGCAACAGTTAGAACTGGACATGGAACAATGGACTGGTTCCAAATTGGGAAAGGAGTATGTTAAGGCTATATATTGTCACCCTGCTTATTTAACTTATATGCAGAGTACATCATGAGAAACGCTGGGCTGGAGGAAGCACAAGCTGGAATCAAGATTGCCAGGAGAAATATCAATAACCTCAAATGTGCAGATGACACCACCCTTAGGGCAGAGAGTGAAGAGGAACTAAAGAGCCTCTTGCTGAAGGTGAAAGAGGAGAGGGAAAAAGCTGGCTTAAAAGTTAGCATTCAATAAACTAAAATCATGGCATCCAGTTCCATTATTTCATAGCAAATCGATGGGGAAACAATGGAAACAGTGACAGACTTTATTTTGGGGGTTCAGAAATCATTGCAGATGGTGAATGCAGCCATGAAATTAAAAGACGCTTGATTCTTGGAAGAAAAGCTATGACAAACTTGGATAGTGTATGAAAAAGCAGAGACATTACTTTGCCGACAAAGGTCCATCTAGTCAAAGCTAAGGTTTTTCCAGTAGTCATGTATGGATGTGAGAGTTGGACCATAGAGAAAGCTGAGTGCCGAAGAATTGATGCTTTTGAACTGTGATATTGGAGAAGACTCTAGAGAGTCCCTTAGACTGCAAGGAGATCAAATAAGTCCAGCCTAAAGGAAATCAGTCCTGAATATTCATTGAAAGCACTAATGCTGAAGCTGAAGCTCTAATACTTTGGCCACCTGATGGGCAGAACTGACTCATTGGAAAAGACCCTGATGCTGGGAAAGAATGAAAGCAGGAGGGGACAACGGTTACACGGCAGCACCGTCTCAATAGACATGAGTTTGAGCAAGCTTCGGGAGGTGGTGAAGGGCAGGAAATCTTGGTATGCTGCGGTCCATGGGGTCGCAAAGAGTCCGATATGAGTGAGCAACTGAACAACACGTATATAATAGTAATTTCATTATTAAAATAGTATATAAATATATATTACATATTATATTATAGAAATATTTATTGTATAATATATAAATAGTATTTTATATATTAATATAATACCTATTATATATTATTAGATTATATATAATGTATACATATTTTATATATAATTTGTATTATCTAAGTATAGTATTATATATACCATTATGAGTGTGTTAGTTGCTCAGTCATGTCCGACTCTTTGTGACCCCATGGGCTGGGGCCTGCCAGGCTCCTCTGTCCATGGGATTTTCCAGGCAAGAATAGTGAAGTGGGTTGCCATTCCCTTCTCCAGGGGATTTTCCTGACCCAGGGATCAAACCCAGGTCTGCACTGTGGGCAGACTCTGCCACATGAGCCACTTCAGCTCAGTTCAGCTCAGTTCAGTCCCTCAGTCGTGTCCCACTCCGCTATCCCATGAACTGCACCACGCCAGGCCTCCCTGTCCATCACCAACTCCTGGAGTTCGCCCAAACCCATGTCCACTGAGTCAGTGATGCCATCCAGCCATCTCATCCTCTGTCGTCCCCTTCTCTTCCTGCCCTCAATCTTTCCCAGCATCAGGGTCTTTTCCAATGAGTCAGCTCTTCGCATCAGGTGGCCGAAGTATCAGGATTTCAGCTTCAGCATCAGTCCCTCCAGTGAGCCGCCATTGCTGCTCATACCATTGTACCCTGTATATATATTTATATGTAAGTGTTTATATATAATTTATATTTTTACATATGCTGCTGTTGCTGCTAAGTCGCTCCAGTCGTGTCTGAGTCTGTGCGACCCCATAGACGGCAGCCCACCAGGCTCCCCCGTCCCTGGGATTCTCCAGGCAAGAACACTGGAGTGGGTTGCCATTTCCTTCTCCAATGCATGAAAGTGCAAAGTGAAAGGGAAGTCGCTCAGTCGTGTCCAACTCCTAGCGACCCCATGGACTGCAGCCCACCAGGCTCCTCCGTCCATGGGATTTTCCAGGCAAGAGTACTGGAGTGGGTTGCCATTGCCTTCTCCAAATATATATGTATAAATTTATACATAAAAATTAACATAAAATTTAATGTATATAAATTTTACATAAAAATATATATGTATGTATTTTAACATATAATATAATACAAAAGATACGATAAATCTAGGTCTCAATAGTTTTTTCCTGGAAAAGCTGACTAAAGTCCAAATTAAAAAAAAGAAAAACTACTGAGATAACTTCTATAGCTAGTAAACTCTGCTAATGCCCCAAACTGTGGCTCTGATCCCCACATTTTGTGACAAAGTCGCCGACAAATGAAGCCGCTCTCCCCCACCAGACCCAAACCCAGAGCAGCTGAGCCGATTTAGTGGCACAGGAAGAGACAGACACATGTGCAAGCGGACTCTGAGAGTCAATCGGATTACACAGTGGAGACTTCTGTGATAAAGGGGACTTAGTTTTACAGCTTAGCTGGGCAGGGGTGGGGAGAAAAACCAAAGGAGAAAAAATCACCCTGGGTCTCCCTGGTTAAGTTATTTTGCAGATTTATTGAAACGTGCGCGTGGTAGAAAATGACTTCCAGACCAGAAGTCAGGATTCTGGCTAAGCCGTCAGGCTGCGGCCGCCGGCTGGCTGTCCTGTGCAAACACGTCCCCGAGCTCGGAGGTGAGGTGAGGTAACTGTTTACAGGCGGGAACGCTTGACAGTGTTAATTGCAGGATGCCTCGGGCCCCAGCTGGCATGGGTCCCTGGATCCTCCACTCTGATTAGAAATTTGTGAACTCTAACACATCCTGCCAGGTATAGTCACAATCGGGTCAAGCCGTTTCTACCAAGTTTACTTGCTAGAAATATAATGGAAACACACACACACCCAAAGTAGCTTCTAGTAGCCAATGCTGAGTCTACGCATGCCTATCTGATTAGTGTTTTTATTTATTTTTTTTTAACAGATCAGGACATTCAAAATGATCAAGCCCTTCTTCCTGGGAGATGCAGCAGTTAGTGGTATTTGCTCCTGGCTCTTCATCAGATATGCTTTCCCTGTGGTTAGTGTTTGCCATGGAACAAAACAACTTGCCTACGGAGAGCTGGGACTGCTTTGTTCAATGTTGATGTGCTGATGTGATTAACAGTTTCATTAAATCCTTGGCTTCCTAATATATAGCCCCAAAGCCATCCAACAGCTACTAGCAGCCAAGCCAGCCTGCAAGAATCCCCCCTCAAAAGCCCATGAATTTTGTTTAATTCACTTCACCAGTTTGATTGAATTCATAGGTGGTTTAGTGGGGCTGGGTGGAGACAGCCACAAGTTGAATTCATGATGAAACACCATAAACGTCCATTTAACAGAGCCAGTGGAGAAAATCTAGTGGTGGGTGCTGTTTTCTGAAAGGCGGCTCAACGGGGCGGTAACTATATAGATTTGTGATGCCTTTTTGGCTTCCCCAGACCCGGGAGCAATGTCTTCCTCCACTGGAATCTCCCAGCCTTTCCGATAATACTGTTTGGTGAGTCAGCTGTTACCCATGTATAAGTACTTTGGATTATTTTGCTTTCCCTATTAATTTATAATTTTTTGGAAGTAAGGGACTGTGATGCATTCTTGTATTACATTCAGCAAAATGTCATCCACAGCTCCTCTAGAAATACGTAACAAATGAAATTTAAATATCAGTAACTAAGGGGCCAAGCATCTCAATTTCTCTGGGCTCCACTGTTGCTATTCACTCATTCCACACGTACTCAGAATAGATACATCCTGTGTTTCAGGCAGGGTCTCTGTCACTGAGGGAACACAAATGCAGTAAGACATACTCCCTGCCCCAAGTAGTGTAGGGGAAGCCTACTGTGAGAGCAAGTATTTTAATACAATACAGAATATACAGAATACAGTATTAATGTATCCTGTTCAGTTCAGTTCAGTTGCTCAGTCGTGTCCGACTCTTTGCAACCCCATGAACTGCAGCACACCAGGCCTCCCTGTCCATCACCAACTCCCAGAGTTCACTCAGACTCACATCCATCGAGTCAGTGATGCCATCCAGCCATCTCATCCTCTGCCCCCAATCCCTCCCAGCATCAGGGTCTTTTCCAATGAGTCAACTCTTCACATGAGGTGGCCAAAGTACTGGAGTTTCAGCCTCAGCATCAGTCCTTCCAAAGAAATCCCAGGGCTGATCTCCTTCTGAATGGACTGGTTGGATCTCCTTGCAGTCCAAGGGACTCTCAAGAGTTTTCTCCAACACCACAGTTCAAAAGCATCAGTTCTTCGGTGCTCAGCTTTCTTCACAGTCCAACTCTCACATCCATACATGACCACTGGAAAAACCATAGCTTTGACTAGATGGACCTTTGTTGGCAAAGTAATGTCTCTGCTTTTGAATATGCTATATAGGTTGGTCATAACTTTCCTTCCAAAGAGTAAGCGTCTTTTAATTTCATGGCTGCAGTCACCATCTGCAGTGATTTTGGAGCCCCAAAAAATAAAGTCTGACACTGTTTCCACTGTTTCCCCATCTATTTCCCATGAAGTGATGGGATCAGATGCCATGATCTTCATTTTCTGAATGTCGAGCTTTAAGCCAACTTTTTCACTCTCCACTTTCACTTTCATCAAGAGGCTTTTAGTTCCTCTTCACTTTCTGCCATAAGGGTGGTGTCATATGCATATCTGAGATTATTGAGATTTCTCCCGGCAATCTTGATTCCAGCTTGTGTTTCTTCCAGTCCAGCGTTTCTCATGATGTACTCTGCATATAAGTTAAATAAGCAGGGTGACAATATACAGCCTTGACGTACTCCTTTTCCTATTTGGAATCAGTCTGTTGTTCCATGTCCAGTTCTAACTGTTGTTTCCTGACCTGCATATAGGTTTCTCAAGAGGCAGGTCAGGTGGTCTGGTATTCCCGTCTCTTTCAGAATTTTCCACAGTTTATTGTGATCCACACAGTCAAAGGCTTTGGCATACTCAATAAAGCAGAAATAGACGCTTTTCTGGAACTCTCTTGCTTTTTCGATTAGAGAGGTCCAAACAAAAGCTATGATGGACTCAAAGGAGAGACTTTGTTATTTTGTCTATTAATTTACTCTACATGTCTTTTTGAACAAATAAGTTTATTTATTTATCTTCTGAGTTGTGCTGGGTCTTCCTTGCTGCTCAAGGGCTTTCTCCGGTTTTGGCACGTGGGGGCTCCTCTCCAGCTGCAGCGCGCAGGCTCCTCACTGCAGTGGTCTCTGTTGCAGAGCACAGGCTCTGGGCACACGGGCATCCGTAGTTACAGCCCAGGGGCTCGGTAATTGCCACTCACGGGCCCTAGAGCCCTTGCTCCACAGCATGTGGGATCTTGCCTGACCAGGAACCAAACCCGTGTCCCCTGCATTGGCAGGTGGATCCCTATCCACGTATGTCTAATGTACATAATGCATTCAGGCAGGCACAGAGGAGGCATCCGGGAGTGATGCTACCAGTGATCACCTGTGCAGGTCCCAGTACACAGGTGATCGCTAGGGTTACGACTGTTACTGTCGGCACATCACAAATAGTAGTTCATTAAGCCCTCACACAAAATGAGGAGGCACATATCACTACCACCCCTATGTGCCACAGGAGAAAGTGGAGGAAAAGAGAAGCTCGGAAGCTTACTGGCTCTGCATAGGAAACACAGAGACATACTCAGAGATAATTTCCTTTTTTGTGGCTTAATCCCAAGGTAAGGCGAACGCCTGCAGACAGTTGTACATGGACCCGAGTGGTGTGAGCTAAGATGGACATTTTAGGTACAACTTTGAAATCAACGCAAATGAAATGTGTCCTAAACTGGGCGGTTCTGTCAGGTCAGGGAAGTGAATACGTAATCAAGGATTTGTAAGCGTGACCGTAAAATAGTAGAACCCGGGTCCTCTATTTAAAAGAACTTATTATTAGAGAAGAATTCAGTATAAGACAAATTATGTTGGTGTAACACAAATCCATCCCATCTATAACTACAGTAAAACTTAATTGTCAGTATAATGTTAACTATACTTATGTAACGGGCTTCCCTGATGGCTCAGGTGGCAAAGAATCTGCCTGTAGTGCAGAAAACCTGGGTCAGTTGCTTGGTTGGGAAGAGCCCCTGGAGAAAGAAATGGCAACCCACTCCAGTATGGTTGCCTGGAGAGTTCCATGGACAGAGGAGCCTGGTGAGCTGCAGTCCACAGGGATGCTAAGAGTCTGACATGACTGAGCGATTAACACACACATTTATATAATAAGACATGGAAGGAAAGGCTTCATAATTTAGGGATACAAGGTAAATTCTGTAACACTAGGGACTTCCCTCATGGCCCAGTGGCTTGGACTCTGCCCTCCCAAAGCAGGCGGCCTGGCTTCGGTCCGTGGTCAGGAAACTAGATCCCACTCAGACCCGGTGCCGTCAAAATAAAATAGATTTAAAAAAATTGTAACATATATAATTTTCTCAGAAAATATTTTATCAGTATTTCATCTGGGACTGAAGTATGATGTTTGCAAATGCATTTATTTAGTTCACGAGAAGAATAACTTCCTTCCTCAGTAGCTTTTTAGCTATTCTGTGCTAAGTCCTAGATGAAATGTCAGTAAAATATTTCTGAGAAACCTATTTATACTACAGAATTTTTATCCTTACCTATTGGGCTTCCCAGGTGGCGCTAGTGATAAAGAACCTGCCTGCCGATGCAGCAGACTTAAGAAGATGCGGGTTCCATCCCTGAGTTGGGACAATCCCCAGAGGATGGCATGGCAACCCACTCCAGTACTCTTGCCCGGGGAATCCCATGGACAGAGGAGCCTGGAGGGGCTACAGTCCAGGGGGTGGCAGAGTCAGACACGCCTGACACAGTGTAGCACACACACAACATGAAGAATCGCAACACGCAGATAGGTTGGAATCAACTTCAAGACTCTCACAAAAATATATCTCTGCTATGGAGTGGAATAAAATAACCAAGCTGAATTAATTTTATTTGTAATACACACTTTCAGCATGGTGCATATTCCACAAAGTAGAAACTTGAGACAAACTCTTGTTGAGTAAATGTTTTGAGTCCAGTGTAATAAATACAAAGAAAATTGCCACGATTTGTGAAAGTCATTTTCCTCATTTCAACCAGGGGATTTGTTCTTTACAATGATAATATGGTGTTAAAAGCTTGATTGCAAAACGACCTTGCTCTGGGAGCAGCTCCTGGGCTGCCTTTGCGGTTTCTGCTGATATAAATTTGATATTTTACAAATGCAGAATATGAAATATATTCCCAACATGAGTTTCATACACTTATAATACAACCAAATGAAAACCAGCGTAGGCTCGGAAGGTTTCTTGGCTGTGTGTTTAGTGCACTCGATCTAGAACACGTTAAATGTTATTATGCAAATAATTGAGAAACATTTCACACAGTTTCATGCCCTGAATTTCGCATGTTGAACTCCTGCTCATTTCTTTAGCTATAGAGGACTTTATGGACTGACACACACGTTTCCCTTAGAACTGGAAGGATATGATACAGTGTTTCTTTTTAGAAACCAATTTTAGGTAAACTTTGGCATTCTTTCAGACCTAATTTTGCCTACAGCCTATCACTGAATAGATGAAGAGAGATTTTTCTAAAAGTGAATTATTGGGAAAACATAGATAAGATTTCTTCTTTCACAATTTAAAATGACATCTTTTGTTCAACTTTGTCTCTCTTTCTCCCTTCCATTTCCTTGGTGAATAGGTACTTTGCTTGCCTTGAATCACATCAGTATTTTCTCACTGATAAGCTGTAAATATTTAATTATTCAAATCGAACTCCTTTAATATTGTATGCTGAGTGTGGTAGGTTTTTAATGAGATCCCCTGTTTCAGTTTAAACAAGCTGGAAGCTTCTCAATTCCTACGGAAATACTCAGGAATGAATAGCCCTGAGGGTTAGTTCTTCTCTCCCTGTTTAACTCAAAAAGTGCCTGGTAGATAAAGATTTAGAAAGTCTGAAGCTATTCAACAGTTGTTTAAAAATCATTTTTCAATGTTAATCTTTTAGTTTGTGAGCTGAATATAAGAATTATTAATAGATCGTTTAGAAACCACTTAATATGGTTTATTCATTGATCCGACAACACATAACATTATTATTTAAATATGAACTGCCATCACCAAAGTACATCACAGACCTACGTATATTTCAGTAATACCATTTCCTCTGCTGCAGTGATTCGCAAAGTGGGGTCCCTCAACCAGCACCAGAAGCAGCTCTTGGAAACTTGTCAGAAATGCAAACGCACAGGTGCTTCTCCAGACCTGATGAAATGAAACCCGAGAGCCCACTGGTCTGTGCCTTAGCAAGCTTTCGAGATGATTCTGAACTATGTCAAGTTTGAGAACTACTGTTCTAAAAGGATCTGTACATTGCCTTGGCTACTGGCATGATGATATATATCTACCCATGCACACGTGCAAATAAACACACACTTCCTAGAAGCCAAATAAAGATGACAATCTTTTCACTTTCATTTCAGTAAAGATATGACCACTTATCTTCAGCAAAGAGAATCAAGTACCTCAAGAGTAGAAAGTTCATTTTCCAGCCAACTCATAAATACTACCTGAGCCTCTTAAAATGTTAGAGAGAAATTCAGGAAAAGGTAGGGGCTGCTAATTATTTTGTCACCATGGTTAAGATCAAAAAGTAGGAAAAAAAACCTCATTTTCTCAAATGTAAAATTGGTCAATTTAGTACACACAAATAATCTGGGTATAGATATATATATATAGTTTGACTTATGGAAAAAATAACTTGATTTTATTTCTAAAGGTCCTATAGGATAAAGCACTGCCCAAGTCTACTTAAATTTTCCCATACATTTATCTGATAGTCGTCAAAGGCAGTGTAATGAAGTACGGCATTTAGTTTAAGCGATGAGGTTCTGAATCTGACTTTTACTGGTCGTCAGTCTTGTGACTTGTAGCAAGTAACACAAACTGCTTGTTTTTTGTTTTCTCAACTGTAAAATGGAAAAAATAATGTGATCTATCCAGTAGTACTGTTTGGAAAAAATTAAGCAAAAGGTGAATCTCTAATGCCTGACATGTAGCACCTATTCAGTACATGTTAGGTATTCTTCAGCTGGATTTTCATCACATGTCTCTAGATCACATCCTCACCCTTGTTTTATTTTCTTGATTAATGACATTACTTTTGGAAACATACAGTGTAAAGTTTCCTTTGCACTGAATTTTCAATAAATTGTGAGCTTTCAAAGTAATGATATGCATTTACCTTGGTCCCCCCTCCCTTAAGAAAACTCCCTCAACATTTATATTAATGAGTCTTTTCAGTAGTTATGAGTCTGGACTACGCTCTTCCAAAGAAGTTTCCTCATAAATTAGCATTAATTGATGTCCAGTTTTTTTTGGAAAATGTTAGCACACATTATTTACGGCACGTTCTGTTCGTGTGGCGCCTCTTAACGTGAAAAAAAAAAAGAAAAAGAGGTTTCAAAGGAGCTTGCAGAACGGTGAAAGCAGCAGCGTTTTGTGCATTTGGCAAACTCTCAGCAGTATTTCTCTGTTGAAGGGCACGCCGGCGATCTGCAGTCAAGGGTAAATTCATGGTGGCTCTTGGTACCACAGTTCTTGCCATGTTCACCTGGAGCCTGCATGTGCTGCAGGCTGCATGCAAGCCAGTGACGCTGTCCTCCAGCATCAGGAACAGTGCCCTGCAGCCAAAATGAAGCCGCATTTCACAGAGAGGTTGCGTGACTTCTACCGACCCTAGGTTGTGAGCAAAATGCTGAACGCGTAAATGTAAAAAAAAAAAGTGTCCACTTTTACTGTTTGTTATGCATCTACGTGTGTGTGCACTTGTGACGTTTGTACTCCCGCAAGTATCTATATTGACCAGAGAAAGGCAAGATTCCATAAAAATACGGTTAGAGTTTGGATACTTTTTTTAATTTTAAACTCTGTAGGGAGAACATGACATAAAGCTATAAGCCGAAATGTTCCTAAAAGTTGGGAAGTTTTTTTCGTCATGTTAAACATCTTGAACCAATGTGTACTGACTAAAGGTTTGCACAGGCGTGTTAGAAAGACACTCTTCAGAGATACGTGCCATGAGGTTGAGATCTAGCACATAATAAATCCTCAATAAATTGTGTCTATTATTTTTGCCAGTGTTAAATAGTCAGTGATTTTTGTTTTTGTTCTTTTTCAGTTTTACTGTGTGTTTGCTGATTTGGGGTAACAAAAGACTTAAAGAAGACTCTCCCACTCACAGATAAAATCTGGTTTTTGCTAGAAGAAAATCTGGAATTAGTCAATTCCTTTCATTTAGCCAGTTATGTAAATATAAATCTATATTGGATACTGTTTAGGAGAAAAGCAGGCAGTTGATGGTAGTTCCATAAAAATTGAGAGCGACATAATAAACCTATGAGGTTATTTGCATCAAATATAAGCTCCCACAAATACATAAGACAAGGAAAGAAATAATTTTTAAGTTCCACTGTAAGCCCAATTTTTGAATAATATATTTACAGATATAACCCTTTCTCTAAAGAATTTATTCTTTTATTGAGATCATAGGGAAACTGAGAGAGAGAGAAACAATGAACAGAATCTGTAATTCGTGGATCAGCTGTATTCCTAACTACAGAGATACAGAGGCCCTCCCTTCCGCCTCCCACCACCCCCACCCCTCCCGGTGGTCACAGAGCACCGGGCTGAGCTCCCTGGGTCCACAGCAAGTCCCCAGTGGTTGTCTATTTGACAAGTGGTGATGCATATGTCTTCATGCTAGTCTCTCGATTCATCCCACCCTCTCCTTCCTGCACTGTGTCCACAAGTCTGCTCTCTATTTCTGCATCTCCACTGCTGCCTCGCAAATAAATAGGTTCATCGGTACCTATGAACCGACTTCTAGATTCCATATATACTCGTTAATACACAATATTTGTTTTTCTTTCTGACTTACTTCACTCGGAGGGGACGTGTGTATACCTGTGGCTGAGTCACACTGACCTATGGCAGAAGCCAATTTAAAATTGTAAGGCAATTATCCTCCAATTAAAAATAAATTAATTTTTAAATAATCCAAAAGGAAATGGACAAAAATATATGGACAGGCAGTTCTCAGAGAAAAGACAATCAAATGACACATAAACAAATGAAAAGCTGTATAATTTCACTCCTAATAATAGAAATGTAAATTGAAATGCATTGAAAAGGCAGAAAAGGGGCAGAAATGCAGGGGAAAGAACTGTAGTTTCTGCAGTCTCCAGTTCCTCAAGATCTGAGTCGAGAGAAGGGCTGGTCCAGGAAGCAGGGCCTTCTCAGAGAGAGTACTCACGAAAGACGGTCTCAAAGTCAAGGAGAAAAAAAAACCGACTGTTAACGGAGAGCAAATGAAGTATGGCTGTCGTGGAGAAGGAAGACCATGCTTGAGCTGAAAACGAAATGATGCTAGAAGCAGATATGCCCAGCCAGCCAGGCGGATGGCGGGGAAGGCGGGGCTGAGGAGCGGACTCAGACGGTGATGGAGACAGAGGCGCCTCCGCAGCGCTCAGAACTTAGTTAAGAAGGATCTTTAGCGTGTCTAAGCGCTTCCCAGCTGTCTCAGCGGTGAAGAATCCGGATGCTTGGGAAGATCCCCTGGAAGAGAGCACGCCAAATGGAGTGGTCCAGTGTCCTTGCCTGGAGAATCCATGGAGAGGATAAGGACAGGCTTTAAGGCACCGTGCAAATGGAGAGAAACAGTACAGTTGGTGAAAAAGACACTGTCCATAGGTCAGATTGTATCAGACCATCAGATCGCATCAGAGCGTGGGGTAAAACAGAGACTTTGCAGGCTTGAAGATTTCCATGGAATACTGCCTTTGTCATCTGCTAGTATTTTCCCCAGGAATTTGGAAGCCATGTAACATTCTTGACCTTCTCTTTTTCAGCTGTGGGATAGGATTAATGCCACAGACTTTTGTGAAATACTTCTGAGGTGTACCAACGACAGTAGTGTTTGTTCTTATTAAACAATGCCTATTCCACAGGAGCCTGGGGGGCTGCAGTCCATGGGTCGAAAAGAATAGGACACTGCTGAGTAACCAACACTTTCACTTTCATTGTTATTATTTAGTCCAGTTTTTCATTCCGTGCTTGAATCCTCCAGGCAGCATGCACACATTTGCCTGGAGAATTTACATTGTATTAATAATTAATGCCTCAATAGTAATTGGAATATTCATTGATAGTAATTAAAATTGAATAGTAACATTGTTTTTACCACTAGAAGAGCCCAATCTACCTATTAGAATTTTTTCTGCTAAATTAAAATATCTTCATCCAATAACTTTCCCACATTGGTTTTGTTTAGTCATTAATAAATAATACTAAAAAAAAATCTAAAGTTTTCCATAAGAGCATGTCCATATTGGTTTACACTCTCAAGGTTTTGCTGCTCTTTCTTATCCAGGTTAAATATCAATTTTCTCATTACTTATAGGGAACTCAGTGGTGTCTCTCTCTCTCTCTCTCTGAGAGTATTTTTCCATGTGAGGGAAGGAGTTTTGAAACAAACTTGGTGTGATTAGACCAATATAGAATAAATCTCAAGGGTTATCTCTCTAGCCCCTAGATATTATCCTTCTACTATAAAGAAAGCTGAGTGCTAAAGAATTGATGCCTTTGAACTGTGGTGTTGCAGAAGACTCTTGAGAGTCCCTTGGACTGAAAGGAGATCCAACCAGTCCATCCTAAAGGAGATCAGTCCTGGTTGTTCATTGGAAGGACTGATGTTGAAGTTGAAACTCCAAAACTCTGACCACCTGATGCGAAGAGCTGAGCTGACTCATTGGAAAAGACCCTGATGCTGGGAAGGATTGGGGGCTGGAGGAGAAGGGGATGACAGAGGATGAGATGGCTGGATGGCATCACCGACTCAATGGACATGGGTTTGGGTGGACTCCGGGAGTTGGTGATGGATAGGGAGGCCTGGTGTGCTGCGGTTCATGGGGTTGCAAAGAGTCGGACACGACTGAGCGACTGAACTGAACCGAACTGAAAGGATAGTCTACATCACATTAGCTTTTTTGTTTTGTTTTGGTTTTGGTCACATTAGCTTTTGGAATGGCTTCCCCAATAGCTGGGAGGATAAAGATCCGCCTGCCATGCCGGAGACACAGGAGATGCAGGTTCTATCCCTGGGTCAGGAAGATCCCCTGGAGGAGGGCATGACAACCCACTCCAGTATTCTTGCCTGGAGAATCCCATGGACGGAGGGGCCTGGCGGGCTACAGTCATGGGGTCGCAATGAGTCAGATGCAAATGAGCACACAGATAACAGAGAAGAGGGCAGTGGTGACCAGAGGGATAGGTGAGGGTCAGCCAGAGTGGGCCAAGTGGACTTAATCTGTGCTGGCAGATAGGAACTCAACTTTTGGTGGTGAGCCTGCTGTGGGGCTTCTCTGTGGCTCATCTGGTGAAGAATCTACCTGCAATGCAGGAGTCCTGGGTTCAATCCCTAGTTTGAGAAGAAGATCCCCTGGATGAGGAATAGGCTACCCACTCCAATATTCTTGGGCTTCCCTGGTGGCTTAGTTGGTAAAGAATCTGCCTGCAATGGTGGGGGACCTGGGTTTGATCCCTGGTTTGGAAAGATCCCTTGGAGGTGGGAAAGACAACCCACTCCAGTATTCTGGCCTGGAGAATTCCATGGCCTGTGTAGTCCTTGGGATGTCAAAGAGTTGGACACGACTGAGAGACTTTCACTGCTGTAGGGCAACACAGAAGTAGAAACATAATGTTGTACGCAGGAAACTTACAGAATGTTACAAACCAGTGTACCTCTATAAAAATAAATTCTAAGCGCTGTTGTTTATATACTTTTGGTTTTCTAATTTATTTTCTCCATGTTTCTGCTGCCTTTTCATTCCTGTCTCTATTTTCCCTTTCAGCTTTGTGACTAGCCACGTAAAAGAAATTTAGCAATTTCACATTTTAGTAAACTGTGTTTCAACAGTAAACAAGCAGAAGTGACCACATGGGTGTCATGTTCCCAATAAATATTAGAGTCTGACGTAGGTTGGTTTCTTTCCTTTTTTTTTTTTTCCTGATTGCTTTGGGAACTGTGAGGCTCTAGCCATCAGTCTAAACTAGATTCTTTGACTTATTCATGAAATGTTCTGCACTCAACTCTGACCAGGAGGCTTGTACTTATTATTAAATGGCATTGCTACAGCTTGAAGCAGAGATCTGTGTCACTCACCATGCCTGAAGGCAGTGAGGAAGTCCATTCCAATTAACTGTATTCTCCATTTTTAAAAAGGGTGAAGGATGCTGATAAAGCTGAATGTGCGTGCTAAGTCACTTCATTTGTGTCCAATTCTTTGTTGCTCTATGGATGTAGCCCACCAGGCTCCTCTGTCCATGGGATTCTCCAGGCAAGAATACTGCAGTGGGTTGCCATGCCCTCCTCCAGGGGATCTTCCTGACCCAAGAATCAAAGCCACGACTCTTATGTCTCCTGCACCACTTCTTTACCACCAGTGCCACCTAGGAAGACTGATAGAACAGAATATATACAGTCAATCCCTCAGAAACTGTTACCCTGCTTAAAGATAAAGGTACTTTGAAAAAAATATAGATCTGGATCTCCCTCAAAGAATCTCAGAAAAGATTCATATTAAAGAGGCATTGATCTTCTAATAATAGCATTTATGTGTTTTGTAATTGCGATTGCTCTACCAAAAGCCGAAAGCAAATCACAGAAGATGAACAGTTACATCACCAAAGAGACACTACAGGTGTAGGTCAGGTGAATCTGAAGCGGAGCAGGACCCCGTGGTCCCTGCACCCACCCCATGTCCCCCACCCGCCTCTTGTCCGTGGAAAAGCTTCAGCCGAAGAGTAAGTTTAATCAGAGAAGTGAGAACATGCAGAGACAAAGGGACACAGTCAAACGAGACCAGATAATAATAGTTTAGTCATTAAGCAAAGTCAAGGACCTTTAGTCCCTCCTCAAGGGCTGTAGATAATATTCTGAGCCATATCCTGCGAGCTGTTTTATATTATTGGAAACCACGCCAGGTGGAAGAAGTTAACTACATGATGCCCAGACTGTAGCCATGACATCAGCTGCCACAGTTCCGAGAACTGGCCTCAAGGAAGTGGGAACAAACTGATCCTGGAACTGAAAATTAACCATTCTTGAAACAATCAAGATGATGCTGGTCACACCACGCATGGCCAGTTTCAAGATGACCATCAGACCTGAGTGCACTGATTCTGCATTCAGCCCCATCCCTGGGTTTATAGCAGCTACTGCCCACTGATTGTCAGTTTGTGTGTGCGTGTAGGGTGGTGGGGGAGGAATTGGCCTTTGGACAGGAGTCCAGTACCCACCCCACCCCCAGTTGCAGGCATCCAGAATAAAGCAGACTTTCCCCTCCACCAACCTGGTCTCCTTACTGGCTTTTTAGTGGCAAGCAGTCAGACCCTACTTTTGGTCACAAATTTATGATTTGAATTCATGGTCCATGTAATCCATTACAGTTTTTCCGGACCCAAATTTCTGACACCTCTCTTTTCAAGAGATCTATTTTCCATGCCATTTAATAGCCCAATCGCTTGGAATCATACTCAAGCCACAATGTCTAATCTAGCAAAAATGCAGAAGAAAAACTGACATTTTCCAAGTGTTCAGAGAAGACAGACTCCAACAAAATTTCACTGATATTTATGATTACTCATCTATCGGTGCTCCCTAAATAAACTGCTTCTAAAACCTCCAAAAGGAGTTTCCCTTGGATTCAATTGTTTTTTCAAAAAAGAACTGAACTACAGATCGGATGGAACTCTGAAAATAAACTAGGTAAAAAAAAAATCCACACAATTACAGGGAAATTAAAGAGGGAGAAGTGGAAATTTCAATCATAAATCATATTTTCAAATGGATGTTGTATTACTTTTAAGAATATGCAATTTCAGGAACAGACATCTAGTCATTTACCCCCCAAGCAGCAGTACCACCAGATACGCTTAAAGGGATAAAACAACCTTTTAAATAAACTAGAACATATCAGATATACATGAGTAAATTATTTTTTAAGAATACTTGAGTTTTCCTTTTTAATTATCTAAACTTTTTATCCCATAAACATATCTGGTTTCAGGATGACCCCAAACCCAATCCAATCCATTTGCATAATACTGAATTCCACACGAGTTAAAATCATTAGTAAAATTTCACCATACTTACATTTTTATTCAAAAAAAAAAAAGAGCAATATTAGTATAAGCAGTATTCAGTGGGCACACACATTTATGTGAATAAAGCAAGTACCGTTTAGGGATCTAATAGGAGGAGAAGAAAAAGCACTCAACTGACCCTTGGGCTGTGGACACGTAAGATGTAATCTTCGTGATCCCTCTCTCCTTGCCTGGTGTTTTTCCCCACTGCAGGTGTTAATTGCCAGCGAGGTACAGCTTCCTGCGGGGTCTTTACTCATGTTTAATAGTCTATGCTTGTTTATAACTGAGAAGGTGATGGCACCCCACTCTTGCCTGGAAAATCCCATGGACAGAGGAGCCTGGTAGGCTGCAGTCCATGGGGTCGCTAAGAGTCGGACACGACTGAGCGACTTCACTTTCACTTTTCACTTTCATGCATTGGAGAAGGAAATGGCAACCCACTCCAGTGTTCTTGCCTGGAGAATCCCAGGGACGGGGGAGCCTGGTGGGCTGCCATCTATGGGGTTGCACAGAGTTGGACACGACTGAAGTGACTTAGCAGCAGCAGCTTGTTTATAAATGGGAGATAATAATAGTACATTTTTTCATAGTTCTGCAGATCAAATGAGATCATGCATTAAAGTACTTAGAACAATGTATACGTGCTTGCTCGTTTCAGTCATGTTCAACTCTCTGCAACCCTATGGACTGTAGCCCACCAGGCTCCTTTGTCCATGGGATTCTCTAGGCAAGAATACTGGAGAGGGTTGCCATGCCCTCCTCCAGGGGATCTTCCCAATCTAGGGATCAAACCAGTATCTCTTTTGTCTCCTGTATTGGCAGGCGGGTTCTTTATCACTCCATGCACCTACCACAACTTAAGTCCTTAAGGACTTAATTATTGTTTTTCCCAAGGCAAATAATCTAGAGCAAATGCGGTAATATTTACTGTAATATTTGTTTCATTCATCTGACAGTCATACTTTGCAAACTACTGCACTCTGAAGTACGAGCTTCAAAATTTTATACAACAAAAAGTTTTATCCAGTTTTATATAATACATATTTTATGGTGGTTTTCCATTTAGCAGAGGAGAAAAAATTTCTGTAAACATGTATAGGAAGTAACTGTGGGCTCTGTGATTGGACCTGCCAATCACAGTTCCAGCCAAAAGTTCCGGTGCCACATTTATATCATTTAAAGACACACTTAAGGTCATGGGTTTCGCTGGGCACAGCACAGGTGTTCACAGACCCCCTGCATTGGCCAGGCAGCCTGCATGGTGCTGGAGATACAGTGCGAATTAGAAGGAGTCAGCACTTGCTCACACCGAGGAAAGCAGACAGATCAATAAGCAAAGAATTACACCACACCGACTGGAATTAGGATGTGTTCCAAGAAGCATGGAGTGATTTCTTCCTGCGAGGAGGGGATGGGGTCAGATTTCAGAGCTGAAGTGATGTGAGCTGGTCTGGAGGAGGGTGTGATGGCAGGGACCGGCATCCCAGGCAGGTGACCCTGGCACATGAGGGCAGGTAAAGAAGTCACCAGTTCATAACCCTGCTGGCAGAAAGATGGAGGGGGGTGCAGGAGACAGCCATCCAAACTGATGACTTGAAATTCATATACCAACTTTCCGCAGGTATGCAGAATTGATGACGCATGTCTGATAGAGCAGTGATGCCCAGGAGTCCAACGGGACCAAAGCCTTCACCTGACTAGACGCTCAGCGGGCATGGTCATTTCCATTTGTCTTCTCTGATCTGATTCAATCCCTTAGAAAACTTGCTTGAAAATAGCAATTGTTATAAACAAAATTGTTTGAAATTACTCGCTTTTCAAAGGAAGAGCCCTACGTACCTTCCTTTTAAGCCACTTTATTTTTGGCAAGAATTCTAGAAAAGCTCTCCTTTAAGAAGAGTTTTCCTTCCTAGAGGCACAATACTCAGACATGAGGAAGTATCAGTCAAGAAGACAAAATAAACATGTAATTCATAGGAGCCTGGAGCCAACTGGATTGAAGAGTGTCATGAGTCTGTGCATGTGTGTGTGTGTGTGTGTTAGAGAGAGACAGAGGAGGAAAGGGGGAAGTGCAGAGATGGAGAGATAGGCCCGGAAGGGAAGGGGAAGGAGGAAAGAAAATCTGCAAGACTTCCGGTCTTGGGTGTGGAATCATCAGGAAAGCTAAGCCCGTCCTCTTAAGGAATTGAGGGCAAATGACCATCGCTCTAGGTTTTCCTCTGTGGTCTGTCTCAGATCGAACCTCTCCTACCCGCGTACCTCTCGTTGTGATAGAGCCCACTGCTCCTGCTGTTTCCACACGGGGCAGCTGGCACCGAAGGGCTGAGATGGGGTTAGAAACTGAATAAGCCGCCCAGCCCATTCTCAGGCCGAGCAGCTCCAAGTTCAGCACAACTGTTTGAATGCAGTAAGCTTGATTTCGGTCCTTTTTAAAATTTTTAAAGACGATGCTTATTCTTGGCTGTGCTGGGTCTCCGGTGCTACACACAGGCCTTCTCTGGCTGTGGTGAGCCGTTGGCTCTCTAGTCCTGGAGCTCGGGCTCTCATTGCAGTGACTTCTCTTATCTCAGAGCACGGGCTCGAGGGCCCTAGGGCTTCAGGGGCTGTGACTCCAGAGCTTATCTGCCCTGCAGCATGTGGGATCTTCCCGGACTAGGGCTCGGAGCTGTGTCCTCTGCACTAGCAGGGGATTCTTTATCACGGGGCCACCAGGGAAGTCCTGTCTCAGCCTTACTGGTAAGGTAACCAAGTGCTTTGAAAGAAGTTTTGGGGAGACACTTGGCATAATGTCGGTGACAAAAACACCTAAAAGCCTATGAGGATAAAGCTCCACTTTTCACCTCTTTGGAGAGAATTCTCTTTCCTTACAGAAAAGAATCTATTCCGGGACACAGAGAGGGCACCTTTAACCTGGGCAGACCATTCTCCTGGGTCATGAGAGGGAGGAAGGACTAGTGGCAATGAAGATTGTGCTTAACTGGGCAGGTTAATGACACTAATTTCTGTTCCATGAGGAAGAGCCCTTCAAAAAACAAGCCACGTAGGAAGCAGCCTGGCTTAGTCGAGAGAGTGGCATCCATGAAACCCAGGTTTATTCTTCAGCTCTGTCGTCTGAGCAGTCACCTCACCACAATGACATATTTTAAAGATCAGATAAAATCCATGGCCTCTGAATGTACCTGGCACATGGCAGGTCCAAAATCCTAAGTATTTTTCACACAGACAATAAAGAATTCATAATGCACCGTGAACTGAAGTTCAATGCAAAGTTGCTGTTCGGTGGTGGAAGATCAAGGATAGATGCAGGCGAAGCAGAGAGAGTGGTGTTAGTGCGAAAAGCTGTTGCTGCTTAGTCGGTCATGATGCTCAGTGCTCAGAAGTCCAGGCCAAAGGAGCTCAGCCTTCCTGATGGTCCAGCTCTCACATCCATACCTGATGACTGGAAAAACCAGAGCTTTGACGATAGGGACTTTTGTTGGCAAAGCGATGTCTCTGCTTTTTAATACATTGTCCAAGCTTGTCAAGTCCTATTTCCCTTTCATCTATACACCCATAGGCAACGCTTGCTGGTTTTAAGATGCCCCTCCTGTCCTTATATGCCCATCGTATGCACGAATGCAAGAATATATCATCTGTTATGTGACCCAGACTTGACAGGGGGGCAAATAAAAAAAATTTCCATTTGTTTGGTTTAAAAGATTTAAGCTTTTTTCTTTTATTTATTTTATTTCAAGAGGAAAGCAGCAAATTCAGGCAGACAGTAGCTGTGTCTTTTGGCAGGAGAGACAATCTAATGAAAGCATCACCTTTCAAAAGGGGCGGTGAGGGGGAGGGGAGGAAGGAGAACCCATCTGAGACAGAGGTAACGTCATTTCAGCCCCAAATAGATTTCACTCTGCGTCTGTGTGTTTTGGACTCGCGCGGCTTACAATGGTTTTTATCCCCAGTTCATGCCACAGGAGTTGGAACTCATAACACACACGTCAAGACCAGGCGGTGACTGACAGTTCTGACTCTGTTAATACCCCGTAGTGGGTCTTCTATCACGGTCAGGAGTTAAGATTTATTTTGACAAGCTTTCTGCTGGTTTTGTAGACGAGAAGTTGTATAATGGGGTTATCCCAGGACTATATAAGTATATCTGGCATAGATTATCAGAATCCATAGCAAAATGGTAGACAGGCTTCTCCCTTGAACACTGGACCCCACAGAGCGTCGAACTTGGTTTTAATTAAGTTGTTACCATCTTTAATGGGTAGGATCTGGATCATGTTTTTGAGACAAAACCAGCCAAGAAGTGATCACGAAGGTTAACTTCACAATTAAGGAAGTTCTTTGATTTAAAAAAAAAAGAAAAACTTTACATTTTCCTGAAGTGAAGTGATAGTCACTTAGTCGTATCCAACTCTTTGCAACTCCATGGACTGTAGCCTGCCAGGCTCCTCTGTCTATGGAATTCTCCAGGCAAGAATACCGGAGTGGGTTGCCATTGCTTTCTCCAGGGGATCTTCCTGACCCTCAAATAGAATCCAGGTCTCTTGCATGGCAGGCAGGTTTTTACCATCTGAGCCACCAGGCAAACCAGGTGCTTGTCAGTTCCTTACCTCCAAAAGAGGCTTTTGGCATCCTTTTCAAAGGGAGAATTTACATAGCCTTTTGGATTAAGGCCTGTGAGATTTTTCAACAGTAAGTAAAGGAGGGTGATATTTCTCCAAGTGATGATGTAAAGAGGCTTCCCTAGTAGAATATATGGGGTTTTATCATTGTTGTCAGTAGGATTCCATGTTGAGAATTGGGATCTGGAGCCACGTCTGCCACAATGAGTGAAGAAATACCATTTCATCTTTGAGGAGTATGTTTCTGTTTTTAAAAAAATCTAGAGGGCTTTTGATTTCAATCCAGTTATGCCTGTAACATAATGTTGTGTAATTCTCAGGTGACAGATGGATTTGTATCAGAGGCAAAGTGAACACTGGCATTAAGAGTGCTCTAGAAAAAAGGGGTGGATGGGGGGGAGCGGGTATGCAAGAGGGAGGGGATATATGTATCCTTGTGGCTGATTTGCATTGTTGTCTGGCAAAAACCAACACGACATTGCAAAGCAATTTTCCTCCAATTAAAAAAAAAAAAGTGCTCTAGGAAGACTGAATAACGCTCAGTGTCAGAATGTGAAGATGTGCTGTTGTCAAGTCAAAATCCTTAGACTATTCAATTTACTCATGTATTATTGCAGTTGTTTTGTTGCTGCTGTTTAGTCACTAAGTGCTGTCTAACTCTTTGCAACCGCATGGACTGTAGCCCGCCGGGCTCCTCTGTCCATGGGATTTTCCAGGCAAGAACACTGGCATGAGTTGCCATTTCCTCCTCCAGGGGATCTTCCCGACCCAGGGATCGAACCCAGGTCTCCTGCACTGACAGGCAGACTCTTTACCACTGAGCCACCAGGGACGCCTGGAATCTATTGTATAAATCCTAAGCCATCAGACTCATTCACTGAGCGATTTCCCACCATTTTACCAGGCGAATTAGACTTCACCTCTTGCCACCAGGATTACAGGTACAATTTGTCCATTATATTTCAAGCTCAATATAATTTGTCCATTGTTCCCTCTGTCTGATATTACTTGAAAATAAACAGTGTAATTTCATCCGATCATAACCAGCTAACTACTGACTAACGAGTTCTCCTTTGTTATCCCTATATAATAATATACTTGGACATTAGTTAAAGTGTGAGTAGCCGATAGTCAATACAAAATTGTGGTTCTCCAAGGGATAACTGAAGCTTGATTGCTTACATGACCAAACTCAAATAGACATTATGATTTTAATCCATTTTTCCGTTGTCTCAGGCTTGAGGGTTCACATATGCTAAGGTTTCTATAACAAGGCTTCCATTACATAAGAACTGAAATATGCCTGGTATTCTTTTCTTCATTGCCTTCGTCAACCACAGTCAGATTTTCCTATCAATTCCTAAAGCATCTGAATTCAGATAAATTACAATTCATTTCCTTAAAAGGAGCTTCCGCTTTATTAAGCTATGATGCAGTCCTAGTGTTGTCTTTCAGACTAATGAGAAATTTAGAGTTTCTATCAACTCATTGGAAAGACACATACATTTAACATTTTTTTTTTTAAACAAAAAAGTGTTGTCTGAGTGCTCAGTTAGTAAGTCGTGTCTGACTGTTTGTGACCCCATGGACTGTAGCCTGCCAGGCTCCTCTGTCCATGAGATTTCCCAGGAAAGAATACTGGAGTGGGTTGCCATTTCTTCCTCCAGGGGATCTTCCCTACCCAGGGATCAAACCTGCGTCTCCTGCCACTCTTGCTTTGGCAGGCAGATTCTTTACCATTTGAGCCGCCTGGGAAGCTGTACAATATTTTTAAGATACTCTTTGTAGCATACACAGGAAAAAGACAGTAATAACCAAATGTGGTAACACATGGAAAGCACCGGGCAGAGTTACTGACATTTGGGCAGGGCTCAACAAACTAAATCTGTTAAGATAAATCGTAACTGGACTGGATCCTCTTCTTGGATTCTGAAGCCTCAGGAGCATATATAAGGTGACCCTTTATCTTCCCCAGATCACACTGCAGTTCTTTGAGGATTTAAGGATATACAGGAACGGTCCCATGCGGACAAATCTGTCATTAACCGCTTTGAATTTCTTGTCACAAAATGTAGCTTTGGAGGCAAACTAAGTGGGAAAAAAAAAACACAAAACAGTCATGTGAGATCTTCCAACATAGCTTTTAGCCACAGATTATCTTATAGAATGGAAAACTGTGGTGAAGCGACATCCATTTGGGCTTCCAGGTGGCACTACTGGTACGGAACCCGCCTGCCATTGCCGGAGATGTAAGAGATGCAGGTTCAGTCTCTGGGTCAGGAAGATCCCTTGGAGGAGGGCATGGCAACCCGCTCCAGTGTTCTTGCCTGGAGAATCCCATGGACAGGGGAGCCTGGCGGGCCGTAGTCCACAGGGTCGCAAAGAGTCAGACCCGACTGAAGCAACGTAGCAGGCACGCGTGCAACATACATCTACCGTATTAGCCATTTAAACATGTACAGCTCAGTGGCGCTAAGTTCGTCCACAATGCTGCTCAACCATCACCACCATCCATCCCCGGATCTCTTGTCATCGTGCAAAACTGAAACCTGGTTCCCACCGGACCCTAGCTCCCTACCTCCTTCACTCCATCTGCTCACAACACCACTCTCACTCTCTTTCTCTACGAATTTGACTGCTAAGTACATCGTATGACTGGACAACTATAGGACTCATCCTGTTGCGGACTGATTTATTAATTCCACTTAGCGTAATGTCCTCCGGGTTTATTTATGTTGTATGTAGTATGTCTGAATTCACTTCCTCTTTAAGGCTGAACGGTACTCCATTGTACGCATAGATCACATTTTGTTCGTACGTTTATTCATTGACGGAGATGAGTTGTTTTCATCTTTCAGCTATTGTCAACAATGCTGCTAAAGAAAAAGGGTGTACAAATAGCTACTCAAGATCCTGCTTTCAATTTTAATTCTTTTGTGTATATATCCAGAAGTGGAATGGCTGGATCATAGGGTAATTCTGTTTTAATTTGCAGATGAATTTCCACTGCTATTTTCTATAGCAGCTGCACTATACCCACACACACAGACACACACACACACACTCATACACACACACACACAGAAACACACACACATACCTCATGCATACCATGTATACCATATATTTTTTGATCGAACACTTAAGTCTTTGATTCATTTTGACTTTTATACGTGGTTTAAGGTCAGAACTTTTAAATCATGAATTTAAATTGACATCTGAAATCACTTAATTCACCATTGGATTTAAATATCATTTGGTGTAATATTTGAACTAATCATTAAATTCCTTTTAAAATAATCATAGAATATTTTTTCAGGCTGGCCTATCTCCCACGTTTCCTTCAAAATTCCACTGAAGTGTTCCAGTCTGGAAGAATTCCAAGCCGCCTTCCTCCTCAACATATACTTATCTCAAGTGGTCTTAAATGACTCATTTCTGAGCTTTTCTGCTGTAGTCACCATAATTGATGATACTTTTTATTCACTTTGCCTCCAAGAAAATGTTAATCCTTCAAGCACAAATTGTATCCTGGTATTCGCACATTCCTGGGTTTTCCTGATGGCTGAGTTGATAAAGAATCCACCTGCAACGTAGGAGACCCAAGTTCCATCCCTGGGTCGGGAAGATCCCCTGGGGAAGGAAATGGCAACGGAAATGCCATAGATAGAGGGCAGGCTACAGTCCATGGAGTTGCAAATAGAGCAACTAAGAATACTGGAGTGAGTTGCCCTGCCCTTCTGCAGGGGATCTTCCCAACCCAGGGATCGAACCCATGTATCTTATGTCTCCTGCATTGGCAGGCAGGTTCAAAGGGCAGGGCAACCCACTCCAGTATTCTTGCCTGGAGAATCCCATGGACAGAGGAGCCTGGTGGGCTGCAGTCTGCTAGGTTGCAAAGAGTCGGACAGGACTGAGCAACGACTCACAGCACAGCACAGCACAGCGCCACCTGGGAAGCCCCCCCAGATTCTTAACCACCCTTTTCATTCAAAGATGAATTTGCATATTGAAAACTTGGGGGTTGGGACAGTGAGAAGTCATTTCCTTCGGAGTTTTTGATGGAAAAAATAGAGGAACACACGTAACGTTCCCTGAAAATCACACAAACTATTTGGAATCATGACTTTGGGAAATTATCCCTCAATCAGGATCACAAGAAACTATACATGGAAGACACATACACAGTTATTCTAAGTTTGAAAATATATCCAATTAATATTTTGCAGTTTGCAAAATTTTCTCTATACGCAAAATGAAAGTGTTAGTCTCTCAGTCGTGTCCGACTCTTTGTGACCCCATGGACTGTAGACTGCCAGGCTCCTCTGTCCATGGGATTCTCCAGGCAAAAATACTGGAGTGGGTTGCCATTTCCTCCTCCAGGGGATCTTCCTGACCCAGGGATCAAACCCAGGTCTCTTGCATTGCAGGTGAGCTCTTTACCATCTGAACCCCCAGGGACGCCCTCTCTACAGAGAGCAATTCCTCACCTTGTCCATCTTCTCTCAAGCCAGTCACCTTCTGTATACATGCGAGCTTCTTTAGAACCATCTGTCGCTCTTTCTAAGGAGCCAGCTCATTTGCTTAATACAAATTGATAAGATTTTTGAAAACAGATACGAAGTCTTCCTAGCCTTCTAGACTGTTGAAACCTAAAGTGTATCATAATACCCCATTCTTCATTTTGTATTTTATCTCTTTTAGTAGTCTTTCTGTGTGTGTGTGTGTGTGTGTCTGTATATATATATATATTTTTTACCCCCTCTGTCTTTGCTTTTTGTAAATAAGATGTACAAGTTAAAAAACTCCAATTGGACTGAATCCAGCAGTCGTATTTCATCCAGAGTTTTGTATCCAACTACTTTGGGAGGAAAAAAAAATGTCAACAAGCTCTAAGTTCGCAATGACAAATGTGAACTTCATCTCGAAATCATGTATGGGTGACATTTGCATGCGGATTTCTCTGCTACCCTAATGGTTAAATTTCAAAGCACATCTTTCCTTTTATCTTCAGCTGAATGAGACATCAAAATAAGGGCCAGATAAAGGCGGAAGTCCTTTGTCTGAAACTGCCCAGGCCTGGCCAGCTGTGATGAAAACTGTCTGAAGTTTCACAGGCTTCTTGTCTGGCCTGAAAGCTGGCGTTTGCCTCTTTTATTTTGGAAGTTTTAAAGGAATAGTGCATCTTAGCACACAATGTCCTGCGGGACAATGGGAGGCCTGTTCCTGGCGGCATCTGAACGTAGAAGTTAGATTAAATCATTTATTAGATAATAAGCCGCTGATTGCACGGGGGATACGTGCCGTCTTTCACTGTAATCGTGTTGATTTCTAAGGTCAGCCTGGCGTTTGGTGAAATCCCGAGGGGAAGACTCCGTGGGACTGTGTGCCGCTCACTGGGGACTCTAACCCTTTATGTGCATTTGGTTTCCTAATGTCTCAGTGGAAGTGAGGCGATCAAGCCTTTCGCTCTACTTTGTTTATCTTTGAATACATACTTTGTCGGTAGAGGGTTGTATCTGATGATAGGAGTGAGGGCCAAACACACCAAACGCGGTGCATCCATTACATTTGGTCGATTTCAGTTAGGAAATCAGGGCGTTTCACTCCGAGCAGCAGGCAGATTTCGCCGTTGTTGCCGTTCAGTCCCTCAGGTGTGTCCAACTCTTTGCAGACCCACGCACCACAGCCCACGAGGCTCCTCTGTCCATGAGATTCCCCAGGCAAGAATGCTGAAGTAGGTTGCAATTTCCTCCTGCACGGGATCTTCCCAACCCAGGGATCGAACCCATGGTGTCTCCTGCATTGGCAGGTGGATTCTTTAACACTGAGCCATCAGGGAAGCCCAACTCAATTAAAGAAAAATCAGACAGTTATGTCAGAGAATTGTATTGATATCATTAACATTACAAAGCATTTCCTTAGTTTTTCTCTTTTTTTCACTTCATGTAAAGAACTCCTTAATTTGGGAGAGAGAATAAATATGCACAAATGTAAAAACATCCTGTAGTTCTCTGAGCCTGTAGCATTATTTATATTGTTTAGTTATGACCAACCTAGACAGCATATTAAAAAGCAGAGTCATTACTTTGCCAACAAAGGTCCATCTAGTCAAAGCTATGGTTTTTCCAGTGGTCATGTATGGATGTGAGAGTTGGACTATAAAGAAAGCTAAGCACCAAAGAACTGATGGTTTTGAACTGTGGTCTTGGAGAAGACTCTTGAGAGCCCGTTGGACTGCAAGGAGATCCAACCAGTCAATCCTAAAGAAAATCAGTCCTGAATATTCATTGAAAGGACTGATGCAGAAGCTGAAACTCCAATATTTTGGCCACCTGGTGTGAAGAACTGACTCATTGGAAAAGACCCTGATGCTGGGAAAGATTGAGGGCAGGAGGAGAAGGGGACAACAGAGGAAGAGATGGTTGGATGGCATCACTGACTCAATGGACATGCATTTGGACAGGGAAGCCTGGCATGCTGCAGTCCATGGGGTCACAAAAAGTTGGACACGACTGAGCAACTAAACAGAACTGAACTGTTCTTTTAGAGAACAACAAATGCTTTTTTCAGAATATCTTGTTTTATGAAATGGTATAAGCAGAGTACATATAACATCAAAAGTTTCTTGAATCCAAAAGCAGTCAGGGACACTTGATAATTATACGTACAAGCTTCAGAACTCTTGGGGGATCTAGCCCCGTAAGGGTTGTTGATAAAATCTGGTTGACTCATCTCCTCGGGCTCTCTAACTTTTGCTTCCTGCCTGGAAGTCTGATCTGCTGGCCTGGCCTCCAGGCCTGGCCTGCTGCCTCCAGCCCCGGGTCCGGCTCCTTGGAGTCTGCCTCTGCTCCTGCACATCACACACCTGTCACACTCGCCTGCTCACCCTTCCAGGACCTCCACTGTGCTTCTTCACCTCCGTGCCTTCACTCAGGACGGGCCACAGCTGCAGCGTTCATCAGCTCCCCCTTCCATCTGCGGCCGTCCCGCCTGTTCTCCGAGTCCAACTCAATCGCCTGGTCTTCTGTGAAGTTTTCCACAACGCCTCTGTCCTCTCTGTTACCTTATTATAGACTCTCTTGTGGTTCTTGCACAGCAGTGACTTTATGCTGCCCTCCGGGTAGATCTGGACAGTATGTGTCTTAACTGTGAAAGCGAACGTGCTCCTCACTCAGTCGTGTCCGACTCTTTGCCCCTCTGTCCGTGGAATTCTCCAGGCAGCAATACTGGAGTGGGGAGCCGTTCCCTTTTCCAAGGAATTTTCCCAACACAGGGATGGGACCTGCGTCTCCTGCGTCAGCAGGAAGATTCTTCACCACTGCACCATCTGGAAAGCACTTAACACCTTATACCACTGCAGAAAATATCCATGCAAAGAATATTAGGAAATAACATGAATTCCATCTCTATGTCCATTCTGTGTCCCTGCGTGTCAACTTTAACTCTACTGAAGAGGAAGACATCCCTGGGTTGAAACGGTAGCTTCATCACTTACCACTGTATGCGGGCGTGTGTACTAAGTCACTTCTGTCCTGTCCAACACTTTGTGACTCTATGGACTGTAGCCCTCCAGGCTCCTCTGTCCTTGGGATTTCCCAGGCAAAAATTCTGGAATGGGTTGCCATTTCCTCCTCCAGGGGATCTTCCCCACCCAGGGATCAAACCTGCCTCTCCTGCATTGGTAGACAGGTTCTTTACCACTGAGCCACCTGGGAAGCCGACCACTGTATAACTTTGGGCAAATTAATTTCAGCCAGAAGTCTCTTTGCCTTGGTTGTCTCATCAGAGAAATGGGGATAATCATTTAAACCACCTCCTAGGGATTTTCGAGGATTGAATGATTAAAATTTTCTAAGCGCAGTAAGTATTTAGCAACCGCTGTTGTGACTAGCATCAGCGTTCATCTTATTAATCAAACAGTGAACAAGAATGTGTCGAGAAGCAATGTTCAGAGAGCAGCGTTCAATGGTCAGATATAAGACCTTTCACTCCTCGTTTGTTTGCTGAGCAAAACTTGTCCTCAGTTCTGCAGCCAAAGTGCTGGGGGACAGATAGAGCTCCTAGCATGTTGTTATGGACAATTGCAGTCCACCGTGGGCTGTGTTTTATTTGTGGCTCTACGTGGCCAAGGACTCAGCTGGCCCCTGCTTCTCTTGCTCTGCTGTCTCTTATTATGCGCCTGGTTTTGGAGCTTCCGTTTCCAGAAGAACATACAGAATGAATGGGCTGAGGAGGGAGAGAAGAGACAAAGCCAGAGCAATCGAAAGAGACTCTGGGTCAGCGTAGACACCGCTTCTCCGCCCGAGGCTGGGGAGCGGGGTGTAAACCCCGTTCGCATTTCCCATCGCCTCTCCTTCTATCCCACCGTCTGTCTCCTCGGATGACACACTGGCCAATGCTCAGGCCCGTCTGACTCCCACTTACTAGAAATTCCTTCCGGGCTCAGCCTCGGGATGTCCGTCAGTCTCAGTTTATGAGTCAGGCATTTCCATCTTTCCTGTCTTTACTCCGTTCCTTTTAGTGCGGGGTTGGGAGAAGCTTCGTCCAGGCCTTCCAGACAGAGGCCATTTTTAAACCAGAGACTTTGTTCACCGAATTGCCAACTTTGTTTGGCTCCTGCTTTCATTCAACCTAAAAATTTGGATGTGAACATTCTCCAGGAATAACTCCTCCTTAAGTAAATATGGTGTGTTAATGCATAAGAAGCCCATAGAATTTTAAACTAAGGATTCTAAGGTTTCCAGAACCCGGTTACCCTCTCATAGAGTTTTCTTTTTGGGGGGTAAGTGATTTGTGACCACCTCCCAAGTGAAAACAAACTCTAAGATGTCAAAGGTGATAGTTGGGTACTAATTTTGTTTAAGAATTTTGAATGTTATAGCCAGATGACTCTTGTAGCCAAGGGATACTATTAAATATTTGCACATCTATGATTATATGTTTTTTCTTTCCTTTATTTTTTTTGTTTTTTTGAGGAAGGGAGTGGGTCTATAGAGACAGAAAGATATATCTCCCTGACTGAATCATAAAAAACTCCAAAATATTCTGAACTTGTGCAATTTTTAGTTTCTGAATCTGTCACTAGTCAGGGACTCATTTTTGTGTGTGGCTGGCTGTTGTTTATGAAGAAGTTATATTTTGTGACATTTTGACTTTGCTGAGTGTTATTTGACAGATTTCTTTGGAATGCTGTTTATATTGACCCTCTACTTATCAAGCTACCCAGGCAGCTTATAGAGAAAAAAAGCACACATTTGTGAAAAACACTCATAAGTCAGTTAACCCTTAAAGAAAAGCAGACCTCCAGAAAATTCCAATGTGCATGCGTGCTAAGCTGCTTCAGTTGTGTCCAACTCTTTGCAACGCTATGGACTGAAACCCGCCAGGCTCCTTTTTTCCATGATTTCTCCAGCCAAGAATACTGGAGTGCGTGGCCATGCCCACCTCCAGGGGATCTTCTTGACCCAGCAATCGAACCCGAGTCTCTTATGTCTCCTGCATTGGCAGGCGGGTTCTTTACCACTAGTGCTGCCTGGGAAGCCTGATAATTCCAACATCTGCCATTGAAATAAATGGTAGCATGTAGATTCCTGTCTCTTGAGCAGACTGCTCGGTGGTTCTGGCTGCCAGTGTTTCCCCAGCTGCAGACTGATAAACCTGAGAAAATAGATTTGTCGTTTGTTAAATCTGACGCTCGGAACCTCAGCCATTTAAACCTGAGAAAATAGATTTGTCATTTGTTAAATCTGACACTCAGAACCTCAGCCATTTTCAGGTAGACAAACGAATGCTGATGGATTTGTGAGTCCAACCAAATGCAGAGAGTGATTTAGATGTATTTATGAAAAACAGCTGGGGATTTCCTCGCAGTCCAGTGGTTAGGACTCTGTGCTTCCACTGTCCAGGGCCTTGGTTCAATCCTGGGTCCAGGAACTACAATCCTGCAAGCCTCACGGCCCTTACCCACCAAAAAAAAATCAACCACATATAAAGTTGACTGAAACCATCATCATTGGGCTTCCCTGGTGGCTCAGACAGTAAAGAATATGCCTGCATTTCGGGAGACTTGGGATCAGTCCCTGGGTTGGGGAGATCCCCTGGAGAAGGAAATGGCAG
This sequence comes from Bos mutus, assembly GCF_027580195.1. NCBI lineage: Eukaryota > Metazoa > Chordata > Mammalia > Artiodactyla > Bovidae > Bos > Bos mutus. The sequence goes on along the minus strand of NC_091635.1, from coordinate 3,414,387 downwards.
CCCACTCCAGTATTCTTGCCTGGAGGATCCCATGGACAGAGGAGCCTGGCGGGCTACAGTCCATGGGATCTCAAAGAGTTGGACACAATCGAGCACACACACACACAAATACCTTGATTAAATTATTCAAATTCTTATTCCTTGATATTATCATATCTTCTTGGACTTATCCTAATTTCCATGAGATAAGGCACAGCTTTGTAAATATCTTTAGATGATATTCTGGCCTGCAAGCTTTTTTTTTTTTTTTTTTTGTGGGGGGGGGTTGGGAACCATGGTCATATTTTCCAAACTAAAAAAAAAAAAAGGCATATACAGTTGACATATTTGTCAACTGTATTTTTGGGAACAATAGGAAGGATTCTGAAACTGGAATTTGTTGGGAAGTCTATACCACGTACTGACCATAATTACAGGGTTGGTCAAAGAGACCACAGACCAGAGCAATGAACTGACCGACAGACTCCTTAACTATCATATTATTTGCATTGGTTTCTGCTTAGAATCTGGCGATCAAACGTATAGCTCCTGGAAGAACTATTGTTTAAGGTGGATTCAATGTTAGAACAAAAATCAATTTTTTAAACAATTTTTGAGCTGTAGAAATACCTAAAAGTCTTGCTCTTTCTTTTTTAAATAACACATCTGATGAGATACTTACCGCGTCTCTACCGTGTTTTACGTAATTAGCCAAGTACTAGAAGTTTGGTGGTGGATAAAACAGACACCATTCTTTACCTAAAGAAGGCAGATCAAAACTCAAAATACGAAATCTGGTTTCTACTGAATGCGTGTTGCTTTACCATCATTATAATGTCAGAAAATTGTAAGTCAAGCCACTCTAAGTTGGGGACCACCTATACATAACAACACAATGGAACAGTGATTTTTATCCTATCTTGATCCAAAAAGTAAAATCGTTTCTCTTGTAAAACGGTGGGGGGAGGGGAATGGAAATTTTATGTGGCCCATAATAGTCTAGCAATGTCAATGTTTTTCTATAGGAAACCAACACTCACTAGATAAGTTCGAGCAGCGATTACATCCGAGTCTCTCGCTGCTTTCATTTCTGTTTCTAGGATCGAGATGGCTCTGTCTGGTACTTTTGTCATGGACGTTAGGGGATAATTGGTTTTTTTCCCCCACGTGCCTCTTCTATAAGCCTGGGGAGGAGAATATTTCACCTAAGTGAGGACTAAAGTTCAAGTAGGGCAAAGTATAAATCACAAAATACGCAGTGACTTAATTGATGAGTGAGGTAGTCTTTTCTAGTTCTGTGTCAGAATAAGCTCAGAACATTAATCCTGTATAACAATGTTTTAGCAACTCCATCTCATAATAATAAAGCCAGGCCAAGAACGATGATGTGAGAGAGTGTTCATCTCATACTTTATCATGAGCATTTTAATTTCTATTAGAGCTTATCATGCAGAGGGCATAGTTAACTGAAAAGTGCAGATTATCAATGGAGCTCATTGAAGTTAATGATTTTCGTTTACTTTCTGTGATGCTTGAATCAAAGTTGTTAATTACGAGTTAAGTTGGCCAAATTGTTTCCCCTCTTTTTCTTTCCCCCATTTTCTGCTCTCTAGAATAAAAATAATCATGAATTAGACAACAGATCAAGAAGGAAAATAGAGAAAGGACTTGGATATTTCAGGATATATTGTCTAAGATTTTGAATAGCAAACAAATTATCATTGACATTCTTTTTTTTCTCTTCTTAATTCTTGAGTGAGTAGTAAATGTATCATAAACAGAAGCCCTCTTAAAATAGAAACCATAAAATTAGAGGTAAAGGTCAATAGAGCTTAGCTGTAATTTTTCAGGAATTTATTTCCATCACTGTTTATGTCCTATGTCTATGCCATATTAGATGCTCTCATTTTAGGGTAAATATATTTTTGTAATTTCCCACATAACCTGTTCCAAACAGTTATGATGTCTAGGTCTGGGTATCTTACTGCCTTCCTTAATTCCCTTTCAGATTTTCAAACGGTGTTTATAATTCATCACATTTTTTTTTCTGTTCCTTGTTTGCTCCGCTCCTTTGCTTTTAATGCCCCTTCCTTAGATGTCTCAGCCAAGAACTGCATCTTATTGACAGAGACGTAACTCTCATGAATCTACGCTGGTTTTCCAGCCCATTAGTACCCTCCACCAGGCAAGTGTTGGAGCGCTGGAAATGAGGAAGCAGAGCTTTGGTTTACATATGCTGACGTGAACAACTCAGTTGCACCCGTTATGAGAGCAACCACTCGGCTCCTGATGAGTGAACAGGTCATCTGGGAAGAAAGAGAAACACAGAGAATTGGGCTCTCCGTGGGAGCAGGGCAGCAAGGTGCTGACAGCTTAATGAATGACTTGTCTGTGTCAGGAGGACACCTTCCAATGCCAAGAGCAAATATTTGGAAGAATATGCAATGCAGGAAATGTAGGTATGCTCTATATATCAGACACTTAGACTGCCTGTATCACTAACATATGGGCAGAGCTTGAGAAATTTTATTTTATAATGTGCAACATCACCCTTGTCAGATACAGTTTGAGATCCAGGGATTAATGGAGCCTGACACTCAGGGTAAAATGGGAATTCTACTGGATGTCCTGCGGCCGTGGGGACCTCAGGGAGAGGAGTACAACATGGAATATTACCCCTATTTTTTACAGTTCTGACTCTAAGCTCACTTCTAATTTAATCACATATAGCTCCAGGCATCATGTCAGATGCAACGCGTAACTAGATAATTTTGTGAAATGCCTTCAGGTTAAAATTAAGGAGAGAAACCATACCTGAGGAGCCAAACAATCAGACCAACAAGAGGTTCACCTCCTCTTTCTGAACTGAGAAATTGTCTACAGCATCATTGAAGGCCATAAAATGGATGAAGTTTGTAAAAAAAAAAAAAAAAAGATATGCATGGACTGACTTCAGAGTTATAACTCAGATAACTAAAACAAATATTAGTTTATTATTCATCAATCGCTCACCTCGGTTGTGTTGGGTCTCAGTTGCAGCATGTGGACCTTTCCTTGTGGTGTGCAGGCTTCTCTCTAGTTGTGGCTCATGGGCTTAGCTGACCCGAGGCATGTAGGATCTTAACTTCCCGACCAGGGATCGAACCCACGTCCTGTGCATTCCAAGGCAGACTGTTAACCACTGGACTTCCAAAATATATCATCATAGATAGATGACTGTCTGATACATAGGTTTTCAAATAGATTCCAACACACTCATTCACTGTCACACTCTTGCTGGTGGATAGGTTTGTTCCCACAAAACACAAAACACGGACACAAAGAATTATACTCATCCATTGCAGAGACCACTCCAGGATTCTGGCCGGGAGAATTCCATGGGGCTGCAAAGAGTTGGACAGGACTGAGCGACTTTCACTTTTTTTTTTTCCACTTTCACTGCAGGGACTGACGGCCATTTGAGAATCGAATAAGTTGAAAGTGTATACACAGGTGGTTAGACCTTGTGATGTGTGTGTGTTTATTCACTCAGTCGTGTGTGGCTCTGCAACCCTGTGGACTGCATAGTCTACCAGGCTCCTCTGTCCATGGAATTCTCCAGGCAAGAGTACTGGAGTGGGTTGCCATTTCCTCCTCCAGGGGATCTTCTCGACCTAGGGATTGAACCCTGGTCTCCTGCATTGCAGGCAGATTCTTTACCCACTAAACCATCAGGGAAGCCCCAGCCCCTGTGACATTTCCTATTAAAATAGTGAATTAGGGGCTGGGCAACCTGTACGCCCATAAAACCTTGAGGTTTCCATCCTGGAAATTTCACGAATGCTGACTGGTTAGCCAGATCACACCATGCAGATGTCTCCCTCTCTTCTCCTCACGTGTTCATTCCCACTGGTTACTCACTGGGTTCTCAGGTCAAGGCTCAGCTCTAGGTGACTTGCTGCGTGTTCTAACTCATGGCATACTACCTTCAGAAATACGCTGGCCCAATCCTAAAAGGCAGAGTCTCCAGACTGCTGTTCTTGCGTTTCCATTCCTTCTCTGGCAACTCTCCCAACAACAAGGGCTTCGCAGAGACTTGCTAAGCCACAGAACAATTCTGTAGAAACAAAGGGTCCAAGCCAGTGGCAACTCCGAGAAGCTGGCACCACAGAAGGCTGCCCCAGCTCTGAGCTCTGCCTTCGCTGCCCTGCCGGCTCTCCACATCTGGTGCAAACGACTTGGCCGAGGCGGCCGGTCGGTATCTGGTCATCAGGTCATCAGAGCAGCTTCACTCAGCGTCCTGAACTGATCCAATTAGATCAGGGTTCGAAACATTATTGAAACACGGCTACTCTGACTTGTGGCAGAATAATGCGTCCCTGTAGTTCTGGCCAAGTGGTCTCCTAAAAGGTTTATTTTCCTTAGTCAGTGTTTTAATATGTGACTTAAGGAACGTGTGTGTAAAAGTGAGCACATAATTAAGCATAAAGGGGATTTTATGTGAAGCATTTGTTCCTGCCTCTCTCACTGTGACCCTCATCTTTCTACAAGACAGAGCCCTGCCCTGCAGTGCGTGGTGCCGCCAGGCTGGCGCCCCCGGGGACTCCTCCACCCTCTATTGCCTGTGCCTCACCTGCCCACCCCTGGACACAGACAGTTATTTATAAACGGTTGTTGTTTCGTCGTGTCCCACGCTTTGCAACCTCATGGACTGTAGCCTGCCAGGCTCCCTGTCCTCCACCATCTCCCAGTTTTCTCAAACTCATGCCCGCTGAGTTGATGATGCTATCTAACCATCTTATCCTCTACCGCCTGCTTCTGCTTTTGCCCGTTTATAAATACTGTCCCCTTAAATGAATTCCTTCATTTCCATCCCTTCTGCTTTCATCACAGGTCACATTTTCATGATCAGTGATGTGTCCCATATTGTATATGGTACTTCAACTAAGTGTACTTAGAAACTCTGCTTGGAGAAAAATGTGCTGAAAGTCTCTGTTCTTTTGCAGTTAACTTGGATGAGGACTTAAGCAACAGATACGTGTATATGCTCATTTGTGTGTGTGTGTGTGTGTACACACACAGATCCTATGTCAGATGAGTGTGTGAGAGGATGGATCTCCCATAACCGAAATGTGCTGGCTTTAAAAATATGGCATCTGCTTGGACTTAGAATGGACTTGTAACGTGAGACACCCTGAAGCAGATCCCCTACAATGTTCCCATCTGGTAACAGCTGTAAATTACTGTCTATGTTGTTCCTGCTTTGGTTTGTCTTTGAACATTCTGGAAAGACTTGTTAAAAGAATATTTATGTGTGTGTGTGTGCTAAGTCACTTCAGTCATGTCCAGCTCATCAGGCCCCTCTGTCCATGGGATTCTCCAGGCAAGAACACTGGAGTGGGGTGCCATGCCCTCCTCGAGGGGATCTTCCCCACCCAGGGATTGAATCCCTATCTCCTGTGTCTCCTGCATTGGCAGCTGGGTTCTTTACTGCTGGGGCCACCTGGGAAGCCCCATTTAATAATATGTGTGTGTATATATACATATATATATATATATAATTGATAGAAACTTAAGCTAGAGGAGGCAATTTGTTTTCATGGTGGGAGTTTCTGAGCTTGATATATTCTGCCTCATCTTTGAAAACCCTGGTGGTAAACAGGCTTTTTTTGTTTGTTTTTGTATTGATTTTGATTTTTTTCCTTCCCCCTAGCTTTTTTCCTTTTCAGAAAGATTATTTGGCCACTGATCAGTTTCTCCTGTTCTATCAGTCTCTGCTTTGATGCAGTGAGCCTTATACTATGGTTTCATTATAAAAAGGGGGGCCGCCACCCACACACATCCCTGCCCATCACAGGGGTGGGCACCCTAGATGGCTAGCAGGAGTCCACTGAACTCATCGCCCCTTTGCTAGGACACGGACTCCTACCTGGTATAAAACCACAAGTGACTTGGCAGGGTGCGCTCTCTCAACCGTAGAACCTGACCTTCTACCATAGAAAGCAGTTAGGCCTCCTCTCTTCTTCCACTTCCTTTCATTTCAAAGCTGATTTGTGCCAAACACATGTGGCAGAATCTCCAGCATGATCAGTGTTCAGCCAGGAGAGGTGTATGGTTCCTATCACGAGTCATGAGCCTTCAGTTACCTCTTCCCTCCTGTACTCAGGTCCCTATTTTGATGCATGTGACTCCATCTGTCCCTATCAGATTCCTTTCAATGCCACCACTCACCACCTCACATCCTACCCCCGCACCACACAGCTCGGAACCCACGGTCCATCCGTCCCCTTTGCCCTGGATCTTCAGGCTTTTGGAGAGAGAGACTCTAGTTTTTCTTAAATAGAAGCCTGGCAAAGCTTCTCTTTTAGGCTCCCTTTCTTTCAGGCCTCGCGGGCTGTGGGGCTGAGAAGCTCTGTGGCCAGTGTCTCAGTCCTTGCTGGTCACCAGGCTGCCTGTGTTTCTCCAGCCACCCCTGCCCCTGCGTCCCAGCTCCCCTAAGCCTTCCCGTCTTCCACAAGCCGGCTCTGTGCCCCCGTCTCACTAGGTGTCCTGGCACTGGCTCGGGAACTTCCGCTTCCTGCCCTGATGCCCACAGAGTGAACGGCACCCATGTCCCTTCTCCAAGCCCTTGAAGGGGGAGCCCTCCTGCCACATCAGACAGCTGCCCCCATCCTTACTCTTCAGCCCCCTTCCTCCTGAGTTGCAGACCTCAGGGGCCCGGCTCCATCCATGGAATGCCCCACTCCCCAACAATCTCTCCTCTCCCTTGGCCCTTCTGCTTCTCTTGGCTTCTAAATAAATCAAACAACAAAGCACATGGTGAAACAAAATTTCTCTGACTTTCTGGTCTGCAATAATCTGATCCAGAAATCTAGCATTCTTACTCCATTCCTCTGTTCTTTTAATCCATACCTTCAATTAATTATCCAGTTGTACAAACCAGTACTTCTCAAAGTGGTTACGACCCAATAGGGGACTGTGCTCAGAAGCAGAAACCCTTCTGTGGTCGGAGGTGTGGACGGTCTGTCTGCCCTTCTAAGGGGCCCCCAGGGCCGCTGCCCCTGCTGTGCGTGGACCACCCTTCCTGCGGCAGGACTACAGGGGTCTCCAAAGTCCTCCGTGAGATCTCAAAAGCAAATTAAAAAAAAAAAAAAAAAAGATTGTTTTTCATTCAGTTCAGTTCAGTTCAGTTCAATTGCTCAGTCATGTCCGACTCTTTGCAGCCCCATGGACTGCAACATGCCAGGCCTCCCTGTCCATCACCAACTCCCAGAGTTTACTCAGACTCACGTCCACTGAGTCGGTGATGCCATCCAACCATCTCATCTTCTGTCGTCCCCTTCTCCTCCCGCCTTCAATCTTTCCCAGCGTCAGGGTCTTTTCAAGTGAGTCAGTTCTTCCCATCAGGTGGCCAAAGTATTGGAGTTTCAGCTTCAGCATCAGTCCTTCCAGTCAATATTTGGGACTGATTTCCTTTAGGATGGGCTGGTTGGTGGAGAAGGCAATGGAACCCCACTCCAGTACTCTTGCCTGGAAAATCTCATGGATGGAGGAGCCTGGCAGGCTGCAGTCAATGAGGTTGCTAAGAGTCGGACATGACTGAGCAACTTCACTTTGACTTTTCACCTTCATGCATTGGAGAAGGAAATGGCAACCCACTCCAGTATTCTTGCCTGGAGAATTCCAGGGACAGGGGAGCCTGGTGGGCTGCTGTCTCTGAGGTTGCACAGAGTCGGACACAACTGAAGCAACTTAGCAGAAGCAGCAGGACTGGCTGGATCTCCTTGCAGTCCAAGGGACTCTCAAGAGTCTTCTCCAACACCACAGTTCAAAAGCATCAATTCTTCAGCACTCAGCTTTCTTCACAGTCCAACTCTCACATCCATACATGGCTACTGGAAAAACCATAGCTTTGACTAGATGGACCTTTGCTGGCAAAATCATGTCTCTGCTTTTTAATATGCTGTCTAGGTTAGTTAGAACTTTTCTTCCAAGGAGTAAGCGTCTTTTAATTTCATGGCTGCAGTCACCATCTGCAGTGATTTTGGAGCCCCAAAAATAAAGTCTGTCACTGTTTCCACTGTTTCCCCATCTATTTGCCGTGAAGTGATGGGACCGGATGCCGATGATCTTAGTTTTCTGAATGTTGAGTTTTAAGCCAGCTTTTTCACTCTCCTCTTTCACCTTCATCAAGAGGCTCTTTAGTTCTTCATAGTTTATATCCAATCAATTTGTTTGTTTATCATAGTTTATAGCCAATCAATTTCATCTGATTTGAGAGGACAATCTAATCCTAACATTAATAATTCAGTCACTGTCTTGGATTGATCACAGAGCAGGCTCTATATTAGACTTATGTACTTATCTTATGACAGCCTTCCCTGGTGACTCAGATGGTAAAAAACCTGCCTGCAATGCAGGAGACCAGGATTCGATCTCTGGGTCGAGAAGATCCCCTGGAGGAGGAAATGGCAACCCCTCCAGTATTCTCTCCTGGGAAATCCCTGGACAGAGGAGCCTAGCAGGCTACACTCATGGGGTCACAAAGAGTCGGACACAACTGAGCGGGTAACACTTTCACTTTTCCACTTCACCTACCTTATGGCATCGACCCTTACAATTCTTATGAAAGTAGAGATGAGCAAACTGGAGTTTACAAAGATTAAAATAATAAAATAAAGGGGTTAAATAACTTGCTGTGGGCCAAACTGACAAAAATGAAAAAATGGTTTTGAATATAATTATTGTAATAACAGTCCCTGCTTCTTAACATATTTTAAATTTGTTCTCCAACTCTCTGTTTATTTTCTATACTATTTTATGTGACAAAAACAACTCTGTTGTCTTTATACAGAGAAAAATATTTTTAATTTATTGACAGAATAGGAATGAGGAAGCACAACATTTAATTAAGTCAGTGGGCTTATAAATGAAAATGAAATTTGGTTCTGAGGTCAGGCTGGTCAGGTTTGAATCATGGCTTTGCCTTCTAACATGTGACCAAGTTTCTTAATCTTTCAATTTTCTCATAAAAGACAGGAAAATAGTAAAAATTTTCTCTTTTGTAGTAAAGATAAAAAGAGATAAAACGTCTAAAATGCTTATAAAATAAACTAACACATGGCAAGTGATTAATGCAAGTCAGTGGTTATTATTATTATTATTTTGGAAAAAAATTGTTCCGGAATAGTGACTTTGATTACCCTACTGAGACTGAAATACATGATTCAGCCAAATGATGTATCAATTTGGTTTGTTAGTTCTGTCCACAGACCAAGTCTGCAAAATCCCCTGGTACTTGAAATTCTACAGACCAACTTCTCCCCCATCTCTAATCCCTTCCAAGAAGATAGGGCAGCTAATGAATTAGCTTGATCTATCTCCTTAAGCTTTACTGTCATCAGCAAATTACCCCTAAGAATATTATAAATGGACTTTACAAATTAGAAATCATGTCCTTAAATTACTTCCTTCCTCTCTCTATTCTCTTATTTCAGAAACTAGCAAATCTACAATCAATCAACTTAGCTCTGTCAGAGAAAATTTAATCCGGCATTTCTTATCCAGAACTGTGTACAAAAAACTCCTTCAGTGAGTCGTGTAGTTTTGTTTGCTAGGATTAGCCAATGGCCGCAACTACAAGAGTTACTTAAAGAAAAGTAAAAACTTGGTCATTCTACCATCAGAGGAACTGCAAGGTTAGGATTAGTGAGATTTTAAATTCCTGTGATACTTGTTGATTTCGTTTGGAGATCTTCCTGAATTGATGTAATTGACTAATATTTCTTTTTCTACCTCACTGTGTAACGAAGATATGTATATGCACAAAAACATTTTTAAATACTTAGACATGAAACTTGGCAATAATTCTATCAACCAAAGCAGAAAGAAGATTTTCTTTTTATAATGACACATGAAACAAACTCATATTTTCTTTCGACAAATGATGGATTTGCAAAGCTGGGGGTTGTCACTGAAGATATGAAATAAGAAAGTTTAATCATTTTCATTAAGGGTCTCTCCCACTATTATGGAGGGGCTGTTAGTGCCGAAACAGTAAACCTGTGTTTCTTTATAGGAACACCACTTCTGAATGAATGCCAGAATTTAATTCTACTTCATTTTAGCTATCATCTACAATATGGGATAAAAATCAACATAGCAAAGGAATGTATAATTACCATTGTTATTTTATTATAATGAAAATGTGGTTTGCATTACTGTTTTGGCAACGTGCATTTTGTTTATAGATTTCTTACTTCACTTAAGGCTGCCTACAGCAATATCTCCATAAGAAACACAGCTCTTAAGGCTCTGCCATGGCCTCTGTCTGCTCCCTGGTTCAGATTTCAAATGTTTCTACCCCTGTAAGTTTCCTCTGCATGAAAACCGTTACAAGTGGAGGCTAAATCTGCTTAAATATGGAGGAAAGGATGCATACATATACTATATTCGTTTCCAAAAGCCCCTATAAAATAATTTAAGGGAGTAGAGGAGAAAACACTCAAATCTCACAAAAATAAGCAGAATGTGTCCTGAGAGAACAGTGTTACAATGTCAGGGTATAAAAATAAGATAGGGTCATGATAACTGACTTAGCAAGATCAAAAAAGCTGAATTCTAATTAGATATTGGAAAATCTATGAAGCAACCTCATGTGTAGTACAGAAATCCCCCTGCCAGTCCTGGAACTGGAGCAGGAGTTCTGATGAGAGCAGAAGGTCACTAAGTCATGTCTGAACCCCTTGTGACCCCATGGACTGTGCCAGGGTCCTCTGTCCATGGGATTCTCCAGGCAGTACTGAAGCAGATTGCCATTTCCTACTCCAGGGTATCTTCCTGACCCAGGGATCAAACCCACATCTCTTGTGCTTTCTGCAATGGCAGGCGGGTGGGTTCTTTACCACTGTGACACTTGGGAAGCCCCCCCACAAAATATGTTATGGGCCAGATGTGGTCCAGTGTCGGGCTGTAGTTTGCCAGCTGGTGGTATGGAAGATCATGAATGACGTTTACCTGCCACTACAACCAGTCCTTCAAAATTAAAAACAGCAGATGTCTTCTGCCTATAAACTACAGAGAAGAGAAACTGCAGGCATCTATCTGTAAATGTACAGAATCATAAAGAAACAGTTTCAAAGAGAGCTCCCATCCTAGATGAGAGAGAGAAGTCGCTCAGTGGTGTCCGACTCTTTGTGATCCCGTGGACTGCAGCCTAACAGGCTCCTCCGCCCATGGGATTTTCCAGGCAAGCATACTGGAGTGGGGTGCCATTTCCTCCTTCATCCTAGGTGAGCAGTTATCAAAAGTTGCTTCCTTCCTAGGGCTGCTGCCCATGACTAGGTGCGTGCTGGTAGAGAACTGTGTTTGCCAGAGGCAGAGGTCCCTACTAGAGTAAGGAGAAGCCAAAAGCCATTTTAGCAGTCAGGCAGGCTGCTGCTGCTGCTAAGTCACTTCAGTTGTGTCCAACTCTGTGCGACCCCATAGACGGCAGCCCACCAGGCTCCCCCGTCCCTGGGATTCTCCAGGCAAGAACACTGGAGTGGGGTGCCATTTCCTTCTCCAATGCATGAAAGTGAAAAGTGAAAGTGAAGTCACTCAGTCGTGTCCGACTCTCAGCGACCTCACAGACTGCAGCCCACCAGGCTCCTCCGTCCATGGGATTTTCCAGGCAAGAGTGGGGTGCCATCGCCTTCTCCGTCAGGCAGGCTAGCTCAGAATAAAGTTCACAGTAAAGTTTCCCCGATGATCACCAACCCCACTAGGCAATTCATCTTCCTATTTACATACTAAATGAAGAGAGCCGAGCAAACCTGTTGACCATTTTGTATTCAGATTGACCTCACGCATCTCCAACATCCAGGCTGTTTAGGTAACCCTGCGTAGTCAACCAGGTCGTTGCCTCTTTATCACAGCACAAGACACATGTACACCTGGCTTCCATCCCGACAGCGTTTTTAGTAATCACAAACTACCACTCCTGGCATGGGCGGCTGTGAGACAGCTGAATGCTGGCCGTTCTGTAAATTCTCCAGATCTCCGCGTGTCCCTCCTGGGAGGAGCAGCTCAATGAGAGGCAGGAGAGGGAGGGGCCCGAGAGTGAGACCCCTGTACTTTTGAACTCCAGAGGCAACTCGGGTGAACGGTTGCTAGAGCCACTTCTTATTTCACTCCCGTGGCTTTTCTGGGAGGAGAGACAGCGCTGTGGTCTCCTGCAGGAGAAGGCAAACACCTGGACTCGATCTTTCCCAGTTTAGGAAAGAACGGCTGTCAGCAGTTGGCAGGCACTCATGAGAGTGTTCGGAGGATGAGCTTCACCTCTCAAGTTTGCTGAAAGGTTTTCTTTTTGTATACACACACATATGTTCACATCTACATACATACAGTCATACACACATACACACATACATACATACATACATATATATATATATGAAGATGGCTATAAAGAGTTCTGTGTGTATGTTAGGCGCTCAGTCGTGTCTAACTCTTTGCAATCCAGTGGACCCTAGCCCATCAGACTCCTCTGTCCATGGGATTCTCCAGGCAAGAATACTGGAGTGGGTTACCAGTCCATTCTCCAGGGGATCTTCCAAACCCAGGGATCCAACCCACGTCTCCTGCATTACAGGCAGATTCTTTATTGTCTGAGCCACCAGGGAAGGTGGCTAGATAGAGGTCTAGATAGAAATACAGATAGCCTTTTTATTAAATATATATTTCTTTAGCTCGGTAAGTAGAAAAAGTTATTTAGCCATAGAGATATACTGACGACAAATCCATACTTACATGCTGGTAGCCATTTGCAATATTGAGATTATCCCTTACTGTGCCTTTGTCCCACAGAGATCACACCAGTGATTGAAATTGTCCCTTGCTAGGACGAAAGTGCAGATGTCCCAAGTGGCTCAATGGTAAAGAATCCTCCTGCCAATTCAGGAGACACAGTTTTGATCCCTGGATAGGGAAGGTCCCCTGAGGAGGAAATGGCAACCCACTCCACTATTCTTGCCTGGTGAATCCAGTGGACAGAGGAGCCTGGCAGGCTACATACCGTCCATGGGGTTTCAAAGAGTCTAACAGGACTTAGAGACTAAACAACAGCAACAAGGATAAAAAAGCTTGTTAGGCTTCTTCTCTTTTAATTAAAAAAATTTATAGTAGGTCCTTGTTGGTTATCAGTGTTAAATATAGCAGTGCCTGTATGTCAATCCCAAGATCTCAGTATCTCCTTTACCCCCTCTTCCTTCCCTGAAGATGTTTCTCCCTGATGAGAGCTTGTTGACTCTTAGATGTACTGGCATGGTGTTTGCTACAGTTTGTAGGAATGGAATATGGTTTATAAGGAATCATCGGCCAGAAGCTATTCCCTACTCGTTTATGAAAGAGCAGCTAGTTTTGACCTAGATATTGCTTCCCAAGGATGCCCACACCTGCTCTCCAGGGGAGAAGGCTGCTCTATCCGGGTGATGTTCAGCCGCGAGCTGGTCTTATCTTCACATCCACCATCCAGAGCCTGCAAGACGAGGACCATCGACAGCCCCGGGCACTGGGAAAGCCAGCTTCCCCTTCCCGCTGATAACAGGGAGACGCATGAATCGGCCTTCTCAACCACCCGCACGGTGTCCAGCCAGGGCTTATCTTCAGCCTTAAGGAAGGAAAAGCTGAAGTTGGCTGAAAGCATTGCTTTCTTCTCTCCCCTCTTGATATCCTACAAGTCACCAGGGGAGCCGAATATTGTGAAATCCTGTCATGAAACTGCAGGCTGATAAACTGAAAAATAAAAACAGATGTGGCACCGGGAAGGCTTTGGGACGTTTGTTTCTTGCTTTGGACCGGTTCAGGGGCTGGGACTCTAACCCTACTCCCACTCGGAAAAATCTAATATATCCTCTGCTTCTGACAATCACAATCCTTGGATAGCTCACATCTTTGGATAATCGCTTCTCCCACACTGAAGTCAAAATAAAGTGATGAGAAAATTCAAAATAAAAATAATAAGTGACATGTATTGCGTGTGTCTGTGCCAAACACTCTGCAGGCAATATTTCATTTAAACAGAGAAGGGGCAGAAAACAAGCACTGCAGAGCCAGGAGACGTGGAGTCAGTCAGAGCCTAGCTCTCGCTCTTCCTGGCTGAGAAGACTGAAGCAGGTTCCTCTACTCAGCTTTTTCTGTTTTCATCTATGCAGTGGGGGGTGATATGTACACTTCCCTCTTTAGGAGTTGGCGTTGGTAAACCTCTTGGAACAGTGTCTGCACCAACCTCCATAAATGTGAACTATGAATCTTATTATTAACCAGTTTGCAGACAAAGGTCTGTATAGTCAAAGCTATGATTTTTCCAGTAGTCATGTACTGATGTGAGAGCTGGATCATAAAGAAGGCCGAGTGTCCAAGAAGTGAAGCTTTTGAATTGTGGTGCTATAGAAGACTCTTGAAAGTCCCTTGAACAGGAAGGAAATCAAACCAGTCAATCCTAAAGGAAATCAACCCTGCATATTCATTGGAAGGGCTGATGCTGAAGCTGAAGCTCCAGTACTTTGGCCACCTGATGCAAAGAGCCGGCTCACTGGAAAAGACCCTGATACTAGGAGGGATTGAGGGTAGGAGAAGTGGGTGACAGAGGATGAGATGGTTGGGTGGTATCACCGGATCAAGGGACATGAGTGTGAGCAAACTCTGAGAGATAGTGAAGGACAAGGAAGCCCAGCCTGTTGCAGTCCATGCAGTCAGAAAGACTTGGACACGACTTAGCAACTTTAACAACAATCTTATTATAATGCAACAAAGTAGGTAGTCTCATTAATCAATCCTCATGTTTCACAAGAAAAGCTGAATCACAGTGAGATTAAGCCATACGTGAACCACTACTCAGAACTGAAGTCCCTGTCTGCAGAACTCCAATCACTGAGAATGACACCATACAGAACTTTCAGGGCAAACTCAGGGGGAGACCCGCCAACCCAGGAGCATCACAGTGATTTCTGTGTACGTCTGGGTGAAGTAGATAAGCCAGACCCCAATCTCTGAATGTGCAGACCTGGGCCTGATTCTACAGATTTTTCTCCACTTTCTACTGGCTCCACGAAGGCACAACTGCTGTTATCATCTCATGATTTGAGGAAGAAATGGGCCGGCTTTGCTGTTCTAGGTACCCTGAGAGTAAAAGAAAAGCTCATCTCATGGACAGACTAACTGCTTCACCAGAGACTCATCACACAGGAGTCTACTGACTACGAGTTAGCGAAGACCCAGCTCACAGTGGATGAGCTATAAAGGGCTTGTTATCTCATGTGACAAGAATTCCCAAGAGAGGATGCATCCTCTGGCTGGGTAGCTCCGTGACTCAAGGATTTCCATGCTTTTGATCTGCTCCTCTTAGCATGATGCTGTTGTTTAGTTATGAAGTCATGTCTGACTCTTTATGATCCCACCACGGGCTGTACCCTCCAGGCTCCTCCTTCCATGAGATTTCTCGAGGCAAGAATACTGGAGTGGGTTGCTATTTCCTTCTCCAGGGCATCTTCCTGACCCGGGATCAAACCCATGCCTGCTGCATGGGCAGGTGGATTCTCTACCACTGAGGCCTGGGACGTCCCTTCTTAGCATACTTGCCTTTAATCCCAGCCTTGTCTTCTCCATACGGTGTTATGACGGCAGGAACATCAGACTGATTTTTTTTTTAATTGGAGTATAACTGCTTTACAATGTTGTGTTAGTTTCTGCTGCACAACGAAATGAATCAGCTGTAAGTGTACATACATCCCTTCCCTCTCAGGCCTCCCTCCTACCCCCAGCCCACCCGCTTGGTCATCACAGAGCACCCAGGGGAGCTGAGCTCCCTGTGCTCCTCAGCATCTTCCCACTAGCTGTTTTACACGTGGTAATGCATGCCTGTCAATCACGACCCCCCTCACAGACAGCTTAGACTCGCCACTCATTTCTGATCAAGGATAGAAGACAGTGACCTACGCAGCTTTCAGAGGGGACCTCTCTTTCTGTTTTCCTCCATCTTTGCACTCATTAATAACGGCAGAGTGGAAATCTGGGAGCAGCCTAGGTCCCATATGCAAGGGTATACCACTTTGACACTAAATTGTGTGCTATTACATAAAAGAAAATGAGATTTTTTTTTAAATTTCATTTAAGCAACCACTCCTTTCATTCTCTTCTACTTGCATCGCAGTCGATATTGTAATGACCAGCTCCCTGCCAGTTTCCCAGTAACTGACATTCGACACCGCAGCTGGAGTGACGGTCCGAGGGTCACCAGCGTGTTCTCCTGCCAAGGCAGCCACAGCTTTCATTGCACTGATGCATCTTCTAGCCCCTGCCTACATTCCATCCGTGTCACACTCTGCTATCCTGTACTTACCCCATCCCAGAAATCCCGAACTTCTTTCTGTTTCCCAAAGGGAGGAACAAAGCAACCATCAAAATCCTGTCCTCACTTTAGGACTCGAAGCTTCCTGTTTTTCATCCAGTTACCTTTTGGACCCTCAGCTCAAGCTTCTGCTCAGATGCTCAGTCGTGTCTCTTTGCAACACCATGGACTGTAGCCTGCCATGCTCCAGAATCCACGGGATTCTCCAGGAAAGAATCCTGGAGTGGGGTGCCAGGCCCTCCTCCAGGGGATCTTCCCAACCTGGATGGAACCCACGTCTCTTATGTCTCTTGCATCGGGAGGAAGATTCTTTACCGCTGTCGCCACCTGGGAAGTCCCAGGACCTTCAGCTACCAGTTCCCAAGTGAGGTCTTTCCTGACCCTCCTTTCTAAAGGACAGCTCATCACCTCTCATTGCCTTGTTTTATTGGCTCAAGACTCTTAATGGTATCTGAAATTTTTTCTAGTTATTTGATTACTTATTTATTTTATGCTTTCCATCATTAGACTGGAAGCGCCAGAAAAGTCAAGACCTTAAACACTTAGACAAGGTTTGCGAAAGCACAGCTTAATGTAGTTTGTATATTCTCCAGCTTTTAGCTTAATTTTCTGGATCTATTTTCACGCTATTCCATAAGCATTCAGATTGCTTGAGGCTGTGTGTTCATTGGACTCTTATTACATAAATGATTTTGTGTTCCTCTTTTATGCGTTTGAAGGTTTCCAATAGACCATGCTTAAGTCACTGTAGTAATCAGAAACTAAGGGAATTTTAAAATAAAATCATAAAGAAACTTAGAAGGACTGGGGGTGGGGAAGCAGCTAATTGGGAGAATAAACATCCAAAATGATGTCTAATTTGGTTGAAAATAACCAGGATCTACTGCCTGACGCTGGTAAAAGATTACTGAAGTTCTTGACTCCTGGCTTAATTTGCAGTCTGACCTGAGGGAGACTGTTAAAGTTCTCATAAGTCGGGTGGACACTTTCTAATAAATGCCTTGCAGATCTTAAGGTACAACAGTTTCAAGCCTCCAACCCTGGAGAACTCTTCGGAATGTTTTCAGTTACCTTTCAAAATTAAAAACAGCTCTGCCTGTGGTGCACTTGTTTTGTTTGAGTGTGAAAGCTGTCTCAACAAGAGCTCGCGTGAAGGCAAGATAATAACTTGGGAAGTGCAAATGAAAAATCAGTTTTGTGTTTATCCGCATAATGATACTCTATCAACTGTGCTGATTTTTTTAAAATCTGTCTTTTCAAATGTATTTAAAATGCCATTTTAAGCATGTTTCCTTTCTTCACTCACTCAGTCGACAACTCCTTTGTGTTCACATGCTGCGTGATTGGCAACACAGGAGTTAAAGCTTCAATATTTGGATGATGAACGGACAAAGGGATGTTCAAAATAGAACCAGAAAAGTAGTTCCTTGGAAATTTTGCATGCCCGCATTAAGTCACATCATTCTACAGATGCAGCTTTCTAGTGTTTCAAGCCTGTTTTCACTCTTTTTTTCCTCTAAGCAGATTTAACCTTGGAGACCAAATAATGATATCCTTCCTAAAAGGAAAAAAAAAATGTTTCCTCAAATTACTTCAGCGGACTTCCGCTGATGTTTTATTTTCAATAAACCTGGAGGCAAATAGCCACTTCTGAACTCTGCACTTTGCCCTGTGAGTTTCACAACCTGGCGGAAGGTCAGCACCAGAGTCACAGTGTTAGCAAAAATGAAAATGATATGCACAAATTGTTATTTATACAAGTCCCTGATTTTGTTTACTGAGTTTAACATAAACTTTGTCTTTTGATTAAAAGCAAATGTTCAAGTTCTCTGTAGGGACCTGGTGTTCTAGGTGATTAAGTCCTAAAAAAAAAAAAAAAAAAAAGCTGCAAAGGGCAAGAATTAACTGAGAAAGGCAGATCCCTTGCACGAATTCCTTTGGTATTAAATAGCAGAAGATAATGACCAGGCTCTGTGAATATGTGGGACAGAAAAGGGATGAGATCATAAAAGACGTGCTTTACTTATTAAGTTCTTCAGAAAAAGGTATCACTCAAAACAATTGGTATAATATACCCAAATTAATAAAAATGACCATCCTTTTGAGTTATTCTACTTCTTGAAATTTACCAAGTGAAATAATCAAAAAAGTAAATACAGATAATGTCTTTTCTGATTATAACACTCTATTCCTTACTGAAATAGCAGTATTAAAAGTAAAAATATATATATAATTGGAAACAATGAATAATGATCATATTAATTTATTATAGAAAATAAACCCACTTAAAAGTATTTTATAGGATATTTCATTAACTGAGAAAATTGCCAATAAATTTCATGTATGTGAACAGAGCAAGCTGCTAAAACTATATATCCAATGTGACTGACCATTTATAAAATCTACAAATTACATGTAAATGAATATATATGAATTAATTGGCCTATTTATCTGGTGTTGCATGTACAGATAATTTTCATTTTTCTTGCTATATGTTTTTATTTTAACTTTTTCTCAAAGAATGTATGTTGCTTTTATAATGAAGCTGCTGCTGCTGCTGCTGCTAAGTCACTTCAGTCGTGTCCGACTCTGTGTGGCCCCATAGACGGCAGCCCACCAGGCTCCTCCGTCCCTGGGATTCTCCAGGCAAGAACACTGGAGTGGGTTGCCATTTCCTTCTCCAATGCAGGAAAGTGAAAAGTGAAAGTGAAGTCACTCAGTGGTGTCCGACTCTTCGCGACCCCATGGACTGCAGCCCACCAGGATCCTCCATCCTTGGGATTTTCCAGGCAAGAGTACTGAAGTGGGGTGCCATTGCTTTCTTCGTATAATGAAACAATGGTTGTTAAAACTGGAGCTTAGCTGTTTATATTTTTTTCCAGACACAAAAGGAACACCTGTTGAATTTATCAAGATCTTCCACATTTTATTATGTCTAAAGAAGCACACAGCAATGGATTCCTTCCTCTTTTGTTTCTCTTTTTTGGAATTTCTCACTACTGAGAGAGAAAACTTTAACTGCTAAATTAAAAACTATTAATAAATACCTATGATATATTCAGCTTTGACTGTAGATATGGCTAGGAAATTTTAGAAGTGAATAATTCTTGTCCTAGAGGAGTTTACTATCTTGCTGGGGAAAAACAGACTTAACTATTTGAAGTATTTACAGAATAATTAATGGACAATTTGTGTGGTCCCAATCAACTGTGTGGTCAATTTCCTGAATTTTTCCTCTTCTCAGATGAAGTTAAAGCTTAAGAGAGGGGCAGGGATCTTGTGGAATTAATAACAAGAACATATACAGTGAAGCCACAATTAAGTTTATTACTTTGTATTGAGTGCAGCTCAAATTAAGTTCTTTAAGACATGCATGTGAAATCTGTGCATCCTTTATTTGGTTTTAAATGTTAGGGAATTAAAAACATCCGATTACATCATTTAACACAAATTTATGAATTCCAATGAGGATAAAATACTAAATTAAATAAGAATCCAATCTCATACTAGAGCTAATTTAAGCACAACCCACTGTCAAATGTTTGGCGATTCATTTGTATCCATGATAGGAATATGGGGAATATTGACTCAGTGCAAAGAATGTCCTTTCTAAGTGACTCTTCTGTGTTATGCCCTCGGGTCCTAGGATTGTATATTGTCTTCATGCAAGTTCTAACTTAAAAATGAAATGAGACAAAAATAAAAACAAAAAAACTGAAAAATGGGAAAAATAGAGACAAAATAAAAATCAGTGACAAAGCCTCAATATCTGTAAGTAATTAAATATCACGTTGTTTCCTTGGAATTTAGCAGGCAAGAGATCATGTTTCACTCCATTAACTTGTTCTTTTTACTGCCCACCATTGGAAACAAAGAATGAAAACCAGTTCCCAGATTCACATCTTGATAGACTCATGGCATCCTTACCAGTAAGCTATTCTAACATCATCAATTTTTTTTTTTTTTTTTGATCAAAGATTGCATCATCCCTGGTAATAACGGGGAAAGAATGTCTCAAAAATACAATGATGTTAAAATGTAACTTGCACTTCACATAGAAGCAACCGTGGGTTGACCAGTTCTACAACTGGAGTATACTAGAGAGTCACTGTCTTATGACAGTTTCAGGATAAGACATCACACTGTTATTTTGCATCAGATTTCAAAGGGGATGATAATACTCATACTCAGCCATCTGCTGTAACTGTATCGGTGTCTTTATTACCTTAGTTGTCAGATTTTGCTTTCAGTTTACATTTATGTAGGGAAGTTTCACTACCGCAATCTTAATGACAAGAAGAAAAGGGAAAGGTTTGGTTTTATGTTTCTATTTTTCTGTGCAATTAAAACCCTGCACCGGAGGCAGTGACACTTCTCATGCCCTTGACGTCACCTCTGCTTACACAGAAGTCACTTCCTATATGAAACCATAAGTCAGTTTCGATATTAAAATTCATTTCATTTGTTCTAAATGAAACGGGCAACTAGATACACCCTCAAGCGACATTGACGACTCACTTAAGCATTAGGTGGCCAGGCTGTCCAGAGAAAAGCTTTTCATCTTCCTTTCTGAAGGCCTCATTTTTATAAAGCAGAATCCAACATGCCTTACCTTCTAGAAACTGGCCCCAAAGATTTCCCACTGTCTAAAAAGCATCCATATTTTATTTTTATTCCACTTATCATTTCTCCAATGCCAGAATGAGTTTTAGAGTAAGACAAAAAAAAAAAAGGAAACAGAGCACTGGAAACAAATCCTACAAGCAAGCTCAAGGAGAGTGCCTGGGAGTATGCATGCATCGCAAGGTCCCAACAAGTACTGTTTTCCAGCATCGCCTGCTTCTCCATTACCAGTAAAGAGAGTTGCTTATAAAATAAACCACACACACAGACGGAACTCACAATTGGAACATTTAAATGATTATTTGCTTCTCTTTCTACCAGCTTGTAAAACATTATTTTCTTATTCTTCCTTAAATGGCCTGTGCTAATTACACACCGTGACCTCTGCCCTCCAAGTGCCTTCATTTATGGCCGCGCATTCCTTTCCAGGGCAGCTCAGGGTCTGGTTTACAGGATGCTGCTACCAGGCCCTCCCCTCCCGGCTTCTGCTCCCCCAGGTCAGGAGCCCAGCTCACCAACACAGCCCAGCAAAAGCATTCGTTTTTCAACAGAGATATGTAATTCACTGGAATCCCAAGGAATAAATATGAAATTATATAACTGACACCTCCCTTTGAAATATCAAGCATATTCAGAAATACATTCATCTTGTGTTTCTTTCCTAAAAGAGAGTGAGGAGAAAGAAGCATTTTAACCTAGGAATAAAGAGCTAAATTACCATTGTGGAGTCATTTCTTGAGGGATCATGTACATGACTTTGAGTTGACTTTTTTCCCAAGCAGTTGGAAGTTGGAAGTTTATAAATGGTTTTGAAACTTCCGGTCTCAGTCTTGCGTGATTAGAAACTGGTGAGGAATCAGAAGATAGATGTAAGATCCCCTGTCAATCTAAATTCATCCTAGGAAACATTTTTAAGATGAGGTTGCACTTGCCCTTCATTTTATTCAGGTCTAATACAAAGCTGGAACTCAGTTTTCATGCATTTGGCCAATCATTGAACTCATCACCACCTGATTTATAGTAAGTATCTGAACAGTAGGATCGATTTACACAAATTGACCTAACAAGTAAAAATCACTGGGGGCTTCCCAGGTGGCGCTAGGGTTAAAAATCCTCCTGCCAGTTCAGGAGATGCAAGAGAGGCACGCTAGACCCCTGTGTTGAGAAGATCACCTGAAGAAGGAAATGGTAACCCACTGTAATATTCTTGCCTGGGAAATCCCATGGACAGAGGAGCCTGGCAGACTACAGTCCATGGGGTCATAAAGAGTCAGGCATGACTGAGCACCCATTCAAACAGAACTAACTCTACAACTGAATCATTCAGGAGCAAACACAACATTTCCATGTATAGGGACATATACTTTAAACGATTATTATTGTTACTGAAAGTTCTGGTAACTTTGCCCCAATTCTTTATTTATCTCGAATGAAAGTATTTAAGAAAGTTGAACTTGTTGGTTAATTACTTATGACCTTTAATTCATATCCAGTAGCTGGATATGTCTATAGTGACCCTATAGAAGTAAAAATTTCAGTTGGTTGCTAAATGAGTAACATTTTTCTTTTCCACTGCAAATATGCCCGAGAAAGAAGCAAACTTAAAACAAGAGCGAGTGGGATCCTTCTGTGCTCGTGTGTGATGGGGGTGGTAGAGGTTCAGTGTCTCAGTCGTGTCTGAGTCTTTGTGACCCCATGGACTGTAGCCCACCGGGCTCCTCTGTCCATAGGATTTCTCAGGCAAGAATACTGGAGTGGTTATCCATTCCCTTCTCCAGGGATCTTCCTGACCCAGGGATCAAACCTAGGTATCTTGGATTACAGGCAGATGTTAACATGTAAAACTATGTAATGTCTGTCTTTTTAATAAAATCTCTATTACAGCCAATACGTCTGTTAAGAACACTAGAATGCAATAACTTACTTGAAGTCAAATTTGATTAATCAAACTGCTTTTTAGAAGAAAGAATACAATTCAAATTAAATCAATTTCAATTAAGATTGTCAAAATCTAGATTTACACAAATGATAAAAAAGAACTAAATAATTCATTTATGAAAGGGTTACTGGTTATTTCATTAAATCATAAATACTTAATATATTTAAATATGCATATATGTGTGTATTCATATAAGTAACTTATAATAATTTGATTTATAAGTAATTCTTCCACAGAGAGCATTATAAACTTATCCAATACCTTCCCTGTGGTATTTGCCTTTGTGTTCGATGCTTTTTTTTTCCCGGCTGCACTGCACAGCTTCTGGGGTTTTAGTTCCCCAACTAGGGGTTGAACCTGGGCCCTCGGGAGTGAAAAACACCACGTCCTAACCACTGGACCACCGGGGAATTCCCACGTTAAGTGCTTTTTCCGCAGATAACATTTCAACATATGATGACTTCTCTCTACAGATGGAGGAATCTTTATTCCTCATCCCCTTGCATACGATAAGGCTGACTGCTAAAATTCTGGGGTATTGTTCTTCTTGGGATTGCTTGGGCTCTTTCTTCCCACCCGTGGACCAGCAATATGGACTCTCGGAAAAGAGGCCATTTACTTGCCCAGCTGTCAGCGCATCTGGAAGCCTTGTCAAAACAATATAATTTTACTTTGTAACTTTTTGACATTGGTATTTATTGCACCTGTCTGTGGGCATGATTTATGGCCTGTCTGGTGACTATTTCTCCTCCAGTTGGAGTTTACAGTATGAGATAAGTGAAGCATTTACAGGTCCGTGTGTGCCTTGGGATGGGAAAGGGGTTTTGTATGCCTCCCTCCCTAACTCTCTGCTTCCCCCGACGTCATCATCACCCCCAAAACGGCCACCGTGCTACCCCATCCACTCAGTCTTCAGAGAAAGAGGAGGCTGATGGCAGAAGACTACATTTCCCACAATGCCCTTCGCCGGGGAATAGTGGCAAGAAAGCTCAGGGTCCGGGAGACATCCAGTTGAAAACATGAGCTTACTGAAAGGAGAGCCCAGTTATCTTGTGTCTTTGTCATGGTGTCCTGGCTGGGACTCATCAGGGTTTCTATCGGTCACCAGAAAACACACTTCCCATTGGCAAAATTGCACTTATTTTAAGAGCAGCCTTTCTAATTAAGTGGGCTGCAATCAAGAAAACTTTCTTGAGTGTCCCCTCTGGGTCTTGGTATTAGTTTACAATTGTTTAGCAATTCCCCTTAGTCTCATAAAGTGCACCCTCCAGATATGTTTTTGTTCTATGGTTTCATAATAAAATGTAAGCCCTTCAATCTCTAATCTCCAAAGTTTATATGAATGTGATTTATTTGGGGAAAATTGTATAATTACTAATAAAATTTAACATTTTCTCCCCAAATGTTTGAAATGGGGGGATAGCATCTATTTCTTTGTCTGCTCAGACCTGCAGATTCTTTCTCTTCCCTGGATTCTAGTGGAAAGCGATATTGTCTTAAAAGAACATTATATGAAATTTATGTAATTGTGCAAGTGTGAACTTTTTGTACTTAAAAATTAAGGGAAAATTTAAAAACATTTACGTGATGCTTTAAAAGAAAATATACAATGCCATAGGTAATTCTAAGTTAGTAATGTTTTGTGCAGGCTTCACAGGTGGTAACGAATCTGCCTGGCACTGAAGGAGATGCAAGACAGGAGGGTTCAATCCCTGGATTGGGAAGATCCCCCGGAGGAGGAAATGGCAACCCACCCCAGTATTCTTGCCTGGAGAATCCCATGGGCAGAGGAGCCTGGCGGCTGCAGTCCACGGAGCCACCTAGAGTTAGACACACCTGAGCACACACACAATGCTTTTATGCACTTCTGAGCTTTACCTAAGGACTCACAATTGAGTGCAGATGAATGAGCACCTTATGGTTCATGCATATATATACGAACTGGGGGTTAGCTAGGATTCCCTGGTGACTCAGATGGTAAAGAATCTGCCTGCAATGAGGGAAACCCCGGTTCCATCCCTGGGTCGGGAAGATCCCCTGGAGAAGGAAATGGGTATCTACTCCAGTATTCTTGCCTGGGAAATCCCATGAAAAGAGGAGCGTGGTGGGCTACATACAGTCCATGGGGTGGCAAAGAGTCAGACGACTGTGCAACTAACACACAGATCAAATAGGGTTAGTTACATACGTATAACTTGCAGTTTACACATTGTTAATCTATCTCACAGGCTCATTCAGTTTGATTCCCAGGTTTTCTTCTGGAAACTTGCGCCAAGACTACTTATCATCTTCTTTTCGTGCGGTTGTATTTAATTCCCATGAAAATTTAGGCAACATCTCCCTTTTTAGAAGATCAGAGACTTTGTTTCTTGACAAATGCATATAAGAGGGGCACAATCAGGAACTCTAATACGCATGTCGCTACGATGGGGCTGATTCGAGTCATTCACTGTCAGCGCTTACAATTTCTTGCCAGTCCAGCCCCAATTCAGGGAAAACTGAGAAGCCCCTATCCCTTCAGTGATGGTTTCCTCCTTGCACCTACTCATCCCTAACAAATTGGAGTCTGCCAGCGTGTTACCAAGTCAGTGACGTCAGCACTGGCAGGACATGAAATCGAGATTAGTAATGGCCCCATGACATCACCCTCTTGTTCCTATCGAACAGATGGTTTCTGTATATTGTGCAATTTTAGATCATTATTCATGGCTTGGGTCAGGATAATTCCGGAAGCCAAAAAACTGCCAAGAAAAATTGACCTGGAACCAGTTCAAAGACTCAAAATTATTTTATTGATTAGATACCCGAGTTTACATCTTTCAGAAGGACACCGTGGACCATCAATACGTGCTAATACCTGAGTCGTTTTAGCATGCCCCATGTTTTGGACTTCAAAACAAGATCGTCTTTGAAGGGTTAACTGTAAAGACGTGTGATAATAAGATGTCTCAGGAACTTGGTTGGGTACAGCTGAACGGGGGCCAGAGACTATGGACTGAGCGAGTGGTTTGTTTGAGCTGGATGGTTATTTATTTTCACCTTATACTTGCTGACTTCACATCCGCCCTTCAGCTCAGCTCAGAGACAGTGAAGAGGTATGTTTTAAACAAGCCAGACAGGAAGTTATTTTGAGAGGCCTGGCCCAAGCATTATACCAGAACAAGAAGATAAAGCACAGATTTGGCTGGCTGGCCGAGAACATTAGGAAGAAAGTCGTGTTTAAAACAAAAATCAAATCTAAATGTGTCCAGAGAAAGAGACCACAAACTCATATATTCTTTCTCTAAGAAACTGGAGGAATTTTATCCTAAAGTCTCAGCTATTTTTGGAAGATAAACCCTGTTATATTATCACGGCCACAGAGCAAACCTCTTGCATGGGTCATTGCAACTTTGTTCCTTTTTAAAAAAAAAAGAAAAATTAGTGCTATTCACAAACCTCTATAGACTCGTGCCAACTGTGCTTCCTGTCTGCGTACTGTGCCAGTCTCTGATCACGTTACTATCATGCTCAAAATTACTGACTCTTGTTGCCACCCACAGGAGTACAAATTTTATACTAAGAAAATACGATCTTGTTGTATTTTAAATCTCATTTCCGGGTCCTATTAGTTGAAGATTGTGGTGGCATTAGAAACGTGTGGAAAAAAAGCATGCAATTTCCTGTAGTAAAGATGAAAATATACCTCCTCTACTTATGTGAAGGAAGCCTCAATCACAGATAATAATGGGTTCAGAAATGTCCAAGTTTTACTACAACACGACACTTCACCTTGTATAACCATAATGGACTCCAGCCATAACAAACTGCCCACCTGCTTTTGTCAAATAATCAAGCAGTTTAATCATTTTGGTAGCTCATCGCCTACCCACCTGCACCCCCCACACACAGGCATATACAGGGCCATGTAAGTGATAGCAGTGTTACACTGAATTGACTTCAGCTCCACAGTGACGTCTGAAAGAGAAGTGCATTTTTTACACAGTTGTGGTGACTGGGGAGGGGGAGTGTAGACTTTCTAGCAGCTTCTTCTGGTGCTTTTTTTTCTTTCAAAGGCTGACCCAGCTTCCAGGGGAATTGAGCATATGCTTATGATTCAGTGTTCTTTTTCTCTTTTTTTCAATTACGGGAGAAAGAACACACTCTGAGCTGGTTTCATCCTCAGCAGGGTCCCTCTCCAAAACACGACTATCACATTTACCACCAGAAGCAATCCCAAGATATGTGTTTCCTGGGATATTCTGTTCATCACTCTGGAGCTCAGGTTTTGTGTGTTTGTAACTGCCCTTCTTACATTTTAAAACATCATTTTCTGGAATGGGAAGATTGTTCCTTCTGCGTGATTCCATACAGACTGGGCCCTTGCCATGCATGTCTGCTTTGCAACGATTTGTAAACTCATGCAATCTGATGGCTCAGTCATAAAGAACTGACCTGCCAATGCGGAGACAAAGGACACGCGGATTCGATCCCTGGGTCAGGAAGATCCCCTGGAGAAGGAAATGGCAATCCCCTCCAGTGTTCTTGCCTGGGAAATCCCATGGGCAGAGGAGCCTGGCAGGCTACAGTCCGTGGGGTCACAAAACATTTGGACACAACTGAGCACATATGTGCTCACAGTGTGATAAATGCTGTTCTCTAACATCCTGATTTCCCACTCACAGCAATACCAATTTTGGCCTTCAGAATGCAATGAGTACTGCATGGATCCTGATTTTTCTCCTTTGCTCCTGCAGAAAGTATATCATGTAGGGTGCTGGAGATGCACTGGAGAAATGAAACATACCCTTTAAGTGGTAACTTGGTTTGGCAAATAAACAGACAAGAAAGAAAGAGAAGTGTATCAAAGAAATCGGTGTGGGAATGACTTCTTCAGGATCCCTTGTTCAAGATGCTCTACAAAGGTAAAATTCTATGCCTTTGAGTGAACAGATAGCTGTGTTTACATATAATGTTCACCAAGTACCAACTGATAAAGACTTCTAGTTCCTGCTTGCTGTTAAAAGTCTCATTTCGAAGCTTTAAAAAAGAAAAGGCTAAATGGAGACGTGTTTTATGTCACTGAATAAATAAATACAAACTGTAATACTTTCCTTCCAGGAGCCAGAAAGCTCCTTGCATTTTGAAAAAAGCCTTGTTAGAAGCACTCACTCAAATGATCAAAGTCGACAAAAATTTTATTGCAGAAGGAGTCTTCTCAGAGATATTCTACTTTTTCTTAGCATTTGACCCAGGTTAACTTTATAAAGAGATCAGGAAACAAACAAACAAAACAAAACCTAAATACCCCCAAAAGCTACCCCCGCCCCGCCCCCATTCCTACCAAATGCAGCCCAAACACTTCTGCAGCCCCCAGGAGCCTCCATACAATAAGGGCTCCTGAGATGTGCCAGACCCTCTCCCTCCTTCCCAGATGGTGGAGTTCGCTACCCTCACATTTGGCTTTTAATGGACAAGCAAGAAGCCTGCCAATAAAGCCTTGGAGCAAGCTAGGAAAACAAACAAACAAAAGCCATCACGCCCTGGACATGGAGGCCAATGACAGGTATGATTGATCAGGTGTCCAGCTGGAAGCTGTCATCACCAGGTTGAGGGAAACAGGCAGAGTCTGGCAGGTTTCACGGGCCAAAGATTATCACGGGGTATTAGGCAGGTAGTGTTCTTAGCAAACAAAGACAGGGAGAGGACCGGAGTTGGCTTTGCCTGACAGGGAGCCTACCACGTGACTCGCCTCGCGTCCTTGAAACTGAGCATGTTCTATCTCCTCTTGGAAAGTTTTGCTGGAGAACTGTACTGCAGGCCACCCTGTCCTTTTGTCTGTATGCTCTTGTCCTAAGACAGACTGAATGCGTTTTTGTCACTAGAAGAAGTGTACATGTTGGCATATAATAACTTCAGCAGCAAAACAGTCCACGGGGAGGTAAACATTAACAAATTCTACTTATGGAGCGCTTTCCTTGTTGCTTAGATGAGGAGAACAGAAACCCTGTCAAAGCTCTACGGGCTTCCCTGGTGCATTGTCTTCAGAATCAGCTGAGGACTTCCCCGGTGGCTCGTGGTTGAGAATCCGCCTGCCAGTGCAGGGGACGTGGGTTGGATCCCTGGTCCAGGAAGATCCCACGCACCAAGGGGTGACTAAGCCGTGTGCCAGAACTACTGAACCTGTGCTCTAGAGTCTGTGCTCCACCGCAAGAGAGCCCCCGCAAGGAGAGAAGCCTGTGCCCTGCAGCAAAGAGCAGCCCCCACTCACCACCACTCACAAAGAGCAGCCCCCACTCACCACTGCTGGGGAATACCCACGCGTAGCAACAGAGACCCAGCACAGGCAAAAATAAAATACATTTCAAAATTTGGAAAAGAAAGGTCAACTGAAATCATACCCTACTTACGTGTGTGTGTGAGTTAGTTGCTCAGTCATGTTTGACTCTTTGCAACCCCATGGACTGTTGCCTACCAGGCTCCTCTGTCCATAGGATTTTCCAGGCAAGAATACTGGAGTAGGTTGCCATTTCCTTGTCCAGGGGATCTTCATGACCGAGGGATCGAACCCAGGTCTCCTGCATTGCAGGCAGATTCTTTACCATTTGAGCCACCAGGGAAGTCCTTCATACCCTACTTTCTTGACTTTAACATCCCATGGATTATAATAAGGCATGTAGAAAGCTTTTCAGTAAAAAGCATCCTTTTGCACACTAAGTAAGCATACTGATTTTGAGGTTAATCCTATTATTTGAGAAATATTAAGATGTGAATAAAATTGCAATCAAAGAAATAGTGTAGATATGAAAACATTTTATAAACCACCAAGTGCTGGAAACATCCACTAAGTTGGATTCTAATTAAAATATGTTATGATATGGAATTAATACCCTGCCTGTTATAAAGGCAATAACTTTGAATTAACATAAAGTCTTCAACTACACAGATGGAACTTGAATTCAAATACACTAAAAATTAAATTAATGGAATAGAAATTCCCTGCCAAATTGTATTTCATTTGCACACAAGAAAACATCAGTTTGACAAATAAGTCCTAAAAACTTCAATCTGATTCCATTTCATTCTGATAAACACATATATTTTGTGAATAAATTATAAAATTTGTGCTGTAATATTTGATTCCTGTTACTGGTAAGCACACAATTTATATTTACAAATACCGCATTTGTTTCCAAATATTTAGTATCAAGAGGAGATATCAAATGACACAGCATGATTGGCAGAAATGTTGATTTTTATTTTGAAAAAATTGTAGAGTTTTAGCAGTTTAGCTGTAGATAAAATGAATTGTTTCCCCATATTTGTATGACCCAAGATTCACATAAATGTTGTAAATTCCTTAACAGATTTTATTGAGAGTTATTAAAATTTTCTATTATTAGTAAATTTACCAGGAATCAAAGCATGACATTTACACTGGCTGATCATTCATTTTCACTGTTATAACAAAACTTGATAAAATGTTTTCCTTATCGGTAGCTTGAGAATCAGCTCAAGCTCCTGTAGTACTTATCACACCCTACCGAGAAGACACGTGGGTTTGGACAGGGAACCCTAGGTAAGTACTTCCTTAACTGCCTCTGCCAGGTATGTATGCAGAAATGCTGAAAGATGCTTGCTTTAAGTTTTGTGTCTGTCATCTTAAGGTATATACAGAAATTATGCTGGAGAAGGCTTTTGAGAGTCCATTGGACTGCAAAGAGATCAAACCAGTCAATCCTAAAGGAAATCAACCCTGAATACTCATTGGAAGGGCTGATGCAGAAGTTCCAGAACTTGGGCTACCTAATGCAAAGAGCCAATTCACTGGAAAAGACCCTGATGCTGGGAAAGACTGAAGGCGGGAGGAGAAGGGGACAGCAGAGGATGAGATGGTTGGATGGCATCACCGACTCCATGGACATGAGTTTGAGCAAACTCCGGGAAGTGGTGAAGGACAGGGAAGCCTGGAGTGCTGCAGTTAACGGGGTTGCAAAGCATCAGACACGACTAAGCGACTGAACAACAGCAGAAATTATTGGAAGTGTCAGATGAAGAAACAGATCGTCAATATCTTCTCCATGTGGCCAGATTCTGGTTCTTGCTGGAATATTTTGGTAAAATATTGGTAAATGGCAGGCCATGAGAATATAGTACATGATTTTCCGTAGATTGCTGCTACTTCTGCTAAGTCGCTTCAGTCGTGTCCGACTCTGTGCGACCCCATAGACGGCAGCCCGCCAGGCTCCCCCATCCCTGGGATTCTCCAGGCAAGAACACTGAGTGGTGTCCAAATTTGCACCCCCCCAGATTCACCTGAGGCAGATGAAACACACTCAGAGTTACTAGTCCACCCTTGGAGATCCTGAAATTCAGGAGAGAGTCCCAGGGGAATGTGTTTTGAAAGCATCTCAGGTGATTCTAATCAGAGCTGGACACCGCCACCATACCATTCAAACGAAATTTCTAGACTCATTAATCATGTAACAGTTTTGAAAAATGTTATTTTCCTAGCAGGAGAATTTTTTTTTTTTTCCTCCTTTAGGTTGATAAACCAGTGGGCAAGGTCGGGAAATGCTCAAGGGAGCATTGCCTAAGGTACAAAAGATGGCCTTTAGCTTTATTTCAAGCTTTCGTCTTACCGGATGGGGTACGTAGACTCAGGGTAGGAGATTAATTATTACACACGAAAGAGGAGAATTTCTGAAACGTGGAAGACCCCCTGGGGGAGGGCATGGCAACCCCCTCCAGTATTCTTGCCTAGAGAATGCCATGGACAGAGGAGCCTGGCGGGCTACAGTCTACCGGGCCACAAAGAGTCGGACACGACTGAAGAGAATAAGCACGCGTGCATCTGCAAATAGAAAGAAAACAAGAGCAAAGGCAGAGGGTTCTCGGGTCACCTGGTTCAGAACCTGCTGCCTAAATTTTTACTACTTGTATTTATCAGTTATCTCCATCATCATCTCTGATACCACACATAGATAACCAAAGGCTGTCACATGCTAATAATATATCAATAATATTATATGTCATAATAATAATATATCATATATAATAATGTATATTAGAGTCTAAAGATCTAGTTTGGAAGTCATCATCAGAGGTTACATTAATATCAACTCTCTGCCTCTGAGCAACTAAGCCCGAGCACCGCAGCTGTGCTCCGGGCCGGGAGCGGCACATGCTGACCCCGCGTGTGGCAACCATTGCAGCCCAGGGGCCTGGAGCCCGAGCTCTGCAACGGGAGAGGCTGGGGCACCGCAGCTCCAGGGCAGCTCCCGCTCAGTGCAACTAGAGAAAGTCGACGCAGCAACGAAGACCCGGCACAGCCAAGAATAAACAAATAAAAATTACTTTAAAAATATCAGCTCTCTTCTTTAAAACTAGAGTCCTCAGGGGATCAAATCTAATGACTAGCAAGGCCCAGGGATCCTCAGACTTGGTGATCACTGACCATGGCCATGTGCAGCCAAGACAGAATAAAACAGAAGCCTTCCCCCGAGATAATTTGTTGGAGCCGTCACATGTCGTTTTCAATTTCACGTTGAATCGCAACTCTCCAACATACGCCCAGACGATGATGCATTTTTGGAAATGCCAGAAGACATTCCACAAGGAATGATTTCATACTTGATTGTCTTCAGGAAGCTAGAGTTAATGGTTGTTTAATAAGGATTATTTAAATGATACAACTGACCCCCTTCTCCTATTGCTAATTTCCTTCCTTTCCCCTCCCCCCACCAGCGGTGAATAGTACTGCATTTTTAACCATTTAATTGTACTTGGAAAATAAGTTCAAAACATAATTTTCAAGCTTTCAATTCATACACTGCTAACTGGATTTTAGGTTCTAAAAACGATAAACTAGTTTATTGAAAGCATAATCCTTATGGAGTGAAGAGTAATAAAGGCTTTCATGCTTTTGCTGACCAGCAACCAGAACTGAGAGGCTCTTTAAGGCGAAGGGATGTTGCTGAAATGGACTGTGCCCCTGAATCTTGTCACCCACATACTCTGCTGGAAAACCGATGCTGGTGTCAGGCAGTACATGAGTGAACAAGATCCTTGTTTTTAAGACAAGGCATGGAGCAAAATATTGTCAAAATAGGCTTTTCCAAGGTGTATTTATTTTTATTTTTAATGGAACAAAATTATTCCCAGCTGTGCAACATTCTCACCATGCCCATTACTTTTTAATGAATCTTACAATAAGATGATTAATTCTGCACACTTGGAGGCTCTGGGCTGGATGTTGTTGATCAAGCAATTACACTAATCCACTTCTGCTTATTTTTTTGGAAGCCCGACGGTGAAGGTACAATTTCCCCCTTTTGGAATAATCTCTCTATAATTATTAGGCACGTGTGAAGGAGTTTTACACACGTTTCTAAGGACTCCCATTGTTATTAATAACCAATGTTAAGCTGCAAACAACAACCAACCTGTCTTATTCCAGCTGATAAAGTTCATGACGTCTCTTGGTTTCTTTGCTCAGCTTAGCCTTTGACATCATTGCATTGGCATTAAGACATGATCACGATGTTTTCTATTGTATAAATGAAATAAAAACACTATGGAAAACAAGCCACTATTTGGCTTAGATAGCCAAGCATGCGCAGCTCCTGTTAAAATGATGAAAGGAAAGAAATAAAAAAAAATAAAGGTTCCAGAGTGTGCAGTGGAAAATGTTACAAGGAGTATGGGTTAGAGCAGGGAGGTCTGTGTAGGTTGTTGGTGATGAATGTGGGTCTCAGAACCATGAATTGATTGGCTTTTTTTTTTAATTTTTATTTTGTATGGAAATATAGTTGTTTCAGGCTTCCTTGGTTCTCAGAGAGTAAAGAACCCACCTGCCAATGCAGGAAACATAAAAGACGGGGCTTCAGGCCCTGGGTCGGGAAGATCCCCTGGAGAAGGAAATGGCACCCCACTCCAGTGGGAGAAGCCCATGGACAGAGGAGCCTGGCGGGCTACAGTCCATGGGGTCACAAAGAGTCAGACACGACTGAGTGACTAACACTCTCACTTTCTTAGTTGTTTTACAGTGCTGTGTTCGTTTCAGGCGTATAGCAAAGTGATTCATACATGTATATTCTTTTTCAGATTCTTTTCCCATATAGGTTATTACAGAGTATTGGGCAAGGTTTTGATGAGATTTCTTGATTAGGACAGGCAACACACGTGGCCTCAACCTCACGTGGAGAGTCTCTGGGTCATAAGAAATGATCTCACAGTGGAGATGAGTACTGTCAGCATTTCACACTGCACAAGCAAAGGGTGAGAATCGCAGACCAGCGGACTAGGACAACTGAATTCTACGACGGTGCTTTTAGCCTGTGTTTTTCTTTCCTTTCTGTAGACGACCGAAGGTGTGCGGAGTCTCCCACTCCTTCATGGACCTCACTGCGTCAGGCTGAGCTGTAGGGACGATCCAATAGTCAGTCGTTTTTGACTAATGAAAATGGCAATCTGTATGGTTTGAAATAAGAAGTATACCAAGTAAGTCTGTAACATGAGTTTCTTTCTTCCTTACTTGATTCTTTTTGTTGTTCTCAGTTAATGTTATAGGATAAAATATATTCATTTTTTAAAAAGGAATTGGCATATAGTTGCTTTGCTATGTTATGTTAGTTTCTGTGTACAAGGAAGGGAATGCGCCGTATGTACACATACACCCCCTCCCTCTGGCACCTCCCTCCCCCGCATCCCACCCCTTAGGTCATCACGGAGCCCTGGGCCAAGCTCCCTGTGTCTCACAGCAGCTGCCTGCTGGCGGTCTATCTTACACGTGGTGGTGAATGCACCTCGGTATATTTGCCGCTCTCTGCATCCTCCCAGCCTCTCCTCCCCACTTCATGTCCGTGAGTCCATTCTCTGTCTGCATCTCTGTCCCTACCCTGCAAATAGGTCCGTCTGTACCTCTTTCCTATACTCATATACAGGCTTTAGTACATGTTGTTTTTCTCTTTATGACGTCCTTCTCTCTGTATGACAGTCTCCAGGTTCAGGAGGGTCCCTGAGTGGATTTTTACCCCCTTCTGAGGACAGAGCACACTGTCCTGAACCACTCTTTCCTCTAGAGAAGATTCAGGACTGCTTTGGAAGGAAGTGGGGGAAGATGAAAACAGAGAGCCCTGCGGGTGTGATGGCTGGAGGTCTCGTTTCAGTGGAGTGGAAAAGTGGAATGACAGCTGTACTGGGAAAGGGAAGTGCGTTATTGAAGCAGAAGTACTCTTGATGGTAGGGCATTTTTCCGAGGATTATCTGTTCATTCCATTCCCTTAAAAACCAGCAGTGAAGGATTTGAATTTTACTAGCTTCAAAGAACACACTTATCAAATTTGAAGGGAATTAAACTGCATAGGCATGAAATTATTTTCTGCTGTCTCTCTTGTATAATTTTAAATAATGTAAAATCAAATTTTACCTTGTATTATTTATATTATACACGTATGTCACTGCATGAATTAAACATTCAACAATACGTATTACAACATAGGACTTAAAACTCAAAATCATGCATGGTCCTAATTATTGGTGATTTACAGGTTGTTATGTAAAATTTATATATTTTGAAATTGCTTTTGGTGGCTTGGACTGAGCCCTCGTGACACAGCTTTGAGACCAAGCTCCATGGAGCACGCACGGCTTTACAAGCTTTCTATTTTCCTTACAAGAAAATGTCAAGCTTATTTAGTCATTATGCTCCTCACATAAATACCTTCTTAACCGACTTACAGCTATGCTGCTGCTGCTGCTGCTGCTGCTGCTGCTGCTAAGTCGCTTCAGTCGTGTCCGACTCTGTGCGACCCCATAGACGGCAGCCCGCCAGGCTCCCCGGTCCCTGGGATTCTCTAGGCAAGAACAGTGGAGTGGGTTGCCATTTCCTTCTCCAATGCATGAAAGTGAAAAGTGAAAGTGAAGTCGCTCAGTCGTGTCCGACTCCTAGAGACCCCATGGACTGCAGCCTACCAGGCTCCTCCATCCATGGGATTTTCCAGGCAAGAGTACTGGAGTGGGGTGCCATTGCCTTCTCCGCTTACAGCTATGAAGGCTTTAAAATCTGTCTTGTATAAAATGTGGCCCATATTGGAAAATTTCTTATGTAGCCAGAATGATTTCTTTTGATATTATTGGTGTGTCCTTTCTTTATTCTTCAATATGTTTTTCAAATTTGCATTTATCTATTTACTGATTTATTTTTACTTATGAAATTATGATGCTGTTTGTACACAATAATGTCATGTCTGTATATGAAAAAGAAAATGACGCTAATTTTAACTTGAAACTTTGTAGACTAAGCCGGACTATAAAACCAGGCGCAGGCCATGAAGCTTCTGTACCTTTCACTGATTCCCTTAATAACAGACTATTATTATATTCAAACTTTTTTACACACACTTGTGCAGCCAAACCCAAAGCAAAACATCTAAGAGTGCAAATCTGTCTTACGTTGCCTCATCCGTAGATCATATAAGGATATGAGAGAGAGTGTGTGTGTGTGACATAAATAAAAATACCAGAAAAATTACCCTTCTTAAAGACTTTGGATTTTATATTTCACGTCTAACACTCAAGCTTTGGCAGTTTGGCAGTTGAAAGCGTAATAGTTTTCTTTTTAAAAATAATTGATATGCATTTGTTTATCTTTGGCTGTGCTGGGTCTTTGTTGCTGCGGGCTCTTTAGTTGCGTGAAGCCAGGGCTGCTCTCCAGCTGTGGTGCGCGGGCTTCCCATTGCGGAGGCGTCTATTGCTGCGGAGCATGCGCTCTAGACACACGGGCTCAGCATAGGCTTAGCTGTCTGTGGGATCTTAGCTCGCCCATAGGGGATCAGAGCCCACGTCCCCTGGATCGGCAGGCAGGTCCTTAACCCCTGGACCACAAGGGAAGCCCCGTCAGCGTGTGTTCTTTCCCCTCCCACCACAGTTCACTTCGGACTCTATCTGGTTGTCCACACTCCGGAGGTTCCCCCGCACCGGCTGGGGTCTTGCATTTGGATTCAGTTCTGATGCTGTCTCCCTGGACTCAGTGTCAGAAGCCATCAGCTAAGCCCTCAGTCCGCCAAGCCACCCCCGCTTCAGACTGCTGTCAGAATCCGAATCATTTTCACCTGTTATTTTTGGTGTCCTCCACGTTCTGCGGTTGTGCAGCAAACGCTTTTCACTCTGGACTGGCTGATGACCTGCTGGCCTACTTCTGTTTTATGGCTACGAAATCAGACTTTGAAAATATTGGCATTTTAACTCCATGGAGATTATTTTATTGAATTCACTGGAAGCAGTATTTTGGCTTTTTTTTTTTTTTCGGTCTGTATTTTCAGGAAGGAAAGGTGAATTCCTAGGAGAATTAGGAAGAGAATAGTATTCCCTTCCTGAATGCAATTCAAAGAGCTTGCTGAATCATTGCAGTCATGTTAGAACCTGTGAAACCCCCACCAGCCATGGGAAGGTGTTGAAGGGCTCGGAAAGGGGTGATGGACTTGAAAGGGTCCTCCCCATCTGGCAATTCCCCCAATGACCAATCTGAAAGCAGGCCGGGAAGGCAGAAGGCTCGAGTGATACTTGGCGAGTAGGATTTTCCACCCACGTTCAGGAAATGGGTGAGACAGAAGCCACAGGGCGGCAGCCGCTCGGCCAGGAGGCTGGAAAACACGCTCCTTCCTCCCTTACTGCCTCACAACACCCGAGCACATCTCTTTGTTTTTGTAAGGAAATAATTAAAGATACAGACATTTTTAAAAAACCATTGACCTGTCTCTTTTTACACATTAAAAAAAAAAAAAAAACTTTCTTATGATACAATTATTTCAAGTATTTCTTTCATTGCATCAGACAAAAGTATCAATCTGGACAATAATGAGGAGATTGGTGTACCTTCCCGCAGTGGGAGTATTGAAGGCAGTTTCTGCCAGCCTCATGGCGTGATTAGGAGATTTTTATTCCTGTGGTTAAGAGGTCTAAGGCTACTTTACACCAGACTACATTTCTGAGGCCAATCTTAAGCTATATATACACGTGGGAAAACAAAACATGAATTCTATAGTTCCCTTATCTCTGACCACTGCCCCTCCCGCTTCTGTTCACTTTCAACACAGAAAATGCTGAGAATATTGAAAGGCCATATAATATGTATCATAAATTTTTTATTAGGCATTTTGTTCTTTCTGTTGTTTAGTCAGTCTCTACAAACAGTAGCTGCTTGTTGATTAGAAACTATTATGGGATACAACTATATAGCAAAGTGTTCCTCCTCAACAGAGTCTCCAATTTTGACATAAACGGTGGGCATTGAGAATGTTAGTACGCGTAACGCTGGTCCATGAGGTTTTAGAGGAAAAAAAATAAAAGTCTACAGATTTCACAAAGAGATTAAATTTTACCTTAATTAGGAAAGAAAAACAGAAGTTTTACATTTTCTATGTTCATTTCCTTATAACCACTGATCTCAAAGAATACTAAAAATATGATGTTTTTGTTATATTTCCTATCACAGAGGGGACTTTTGTTTGCTTTGTTTTTCCCAAAATATACTTGCATTATAGTACTATATATCAATCCATCATTTTAGGAAACATGAATAAAATAGTTTCCCTTGTTTTATTTTTCTGTTGAGAAACCTACAGTCTTTCAAATGGTTATTTCCCTAAACGTAATTTTTCTTTTCATTTTCCCCTCTCTGGCTTCTGTCAAAATTTTTAGTAATTTTTATCAGTTTGATTATGATGTGTCTGTGTCAGGGTGTGGACTTTTTTTTTTTTAAGCTAATTCTGTTTTAGATTTCCTGAGCCTCTTGATTCTGAAAATTTACATCTTTTTCAAAATTTGCAGAGTATTCAGCCATTGTTTCTTCATTTTTCTGTGCCACATTCTTTGTAGAACGCTGACGTCATGACTCAGACTTTTGGAATTATCCCCCAGATAATTCCAGATAATTCCCAGATAATAATCCCCCAGGCTCTGTTCATTTTTTTTTTTCAATTTTTTTCTCTATTGTTCAGAATGGATAATTTCTATTGATATATATTCACATGATCTTTCCACTGTTATTTCCATTTTGCTATAGATTTAAAATTTTTTTTAAATAACTTTACTTTTAGATTCTAATTTTTTATGTGGCTCTTTTTAATATCTTCTGTATCCCTGCTGAGACTTTTCATTCATTTCAAGGGCATTTTATCTTACTTCCTAGAGCCTTTATTATGCTAGTTGTTATGAACTGTCTGATAATTCCAACATTAGCATCATCTGTTTATTCCCCTGCAAGTCATTGATATCTTCCTGATTCTTCACAATGATTGTGGATTGCATCTTTAACTTTTTAAATATTACAGTATGAACTTCTGGAACTTCTAGAAACCCTATGGATTGTTTTCACAGACAATCAGTTCAGTTAATAACATAAGTAATGACATATCTTTCAATATCCATTCAGTTTTGTAAACCATATAGTACGATTCTAATGTTTTCCATATGTGTACTCACCAAAGAGAAATATGAATATTTCTGATATTGTCCTGCAGGTCTCTTGTTGTTTAGTCGTTCAGTTGCTAAGTCGTGTCCTATTCTTTATGACCCCATGGACTGTAGCCGCCAGGCTCCTCTGTCCATGGGATGTTCAGGCAAGAATACTGGAGCGGGTTGCCATTTCCTCCTCCAGGGGATCTTTCTGACCCAGAGATTAAACCTGTGTCTCCTGTGTCTCCTTCATTAGCAGGCGGATTCTTTACTACTGAGCCACCAGGGAAGCCCCCTACGGGTCCCTAAGCCTCTGTTAATGCTTTTCTTTGTTGATAATTTTTCTCTTTTTTCATATTGAATAATAATTATTAATCGATCTTAGGTTCATTTACTCTTTAGTCTGTTATCCCCATCCTGCCATCGAGCCCATATAGCGAATATTTTATTTTGATTATGTTCATTTGATGTGCAGCATCAAATCATTCAGATGCAGAACCCTGCTCCTGACTAGCCCACCGCTCATCCTCATCCCCAAGACAGAGCAAAAAGTGGAAAGAGTAACAGTGAGTACTGTCAGACTCTCAGGAACAACGTGGCTATAAAAAAGGCCTGGGGAGAATTTTCCCTGGTGTTCCAGTGGTTAAGAATCCTCCTGCCCATGCAGGGGACAGGCGTTCGATCCCTGGTCCAGGAAGATTCACGTGTCATGGAGCAACTAGGCCCAGGGCACCACAACGGCTGAGCCACAGTGCACAAGTACTGAAGGCCCCCCACCATGAGCCCACGCTCCCCAAGAGAAGTCACTGCAGCAAGGAGCTGCCCACCACGGCTGGACAACACCTCCCACTGGCTGCAGCTGGAGAAAGCCTGCTCAGCAGTGAAGGCCCAGCGCAGCTGAGAGCAAGCACAAGTGTCTGGGAAGAGTGAGACTCGGTGATGCTTTGTATCTAACAGCTTTGTCAAGCAAAGATACATGCCTCCCATTGTAAAGTACGCTGTGCTGAATTTCAGCCAGAAAGTGTCCCGAGTCCGTCCTGTGAGTCCAGCTTTATTTTGTGGGTATACAGGTGAACAGCACAAGCAAGACCATGGCCCTCCTGGGGAAGACCAACAGCAGGCAAGTGACAAATGGTCACGGTTGTTTTCTAAAGTCAGAAATGAAAGGAAGAACCTAAGATGATGATAAAATCAGAAGTGACTGAAAGAGGTCAAGGGAAGAGATTTAGAGAGATCCTTTTGAGAAAGTGACTACTGAGCAGAAATGCGAAGCATGAAGACAAGCTATATTCTGTATCATTGCGTAAAAGCATCAAACTGATTCTTCATACTAAATCTCAATCTATGAGTTCTTCTGGGATGAGGCATCAGGAAGAATCAGAGTGATCATTAAATCTCTGTCTTTTTAAGAAACCCATGGATTAAAAAAGTAGGTGATTAATTTGCTCAGATCTTAACTACTAACTGTTGTGGGGGTCTGTGTTCACAGTGGTGGGGGGCAGGGAAGTTATGGGACTTGAAGTCTATTAGTAAATAGTCACATAAATAGGGCTTCCCTGGTGGCTCAGACAGTAAAGAATCCACCTGCAATGCAGGAGACCTGGGTTCGACCCCTGGGTCGGGAGGAGGGCATGGCTACCCACTCCAATATTCTTGCCTGGAGAATCTCATGGACAGAGGAGCCCGGCAGGGTCCATGGGGTCACAAAATGTCAGACGTGATTGAATGACTAACGCTTTCACAGTAAGTAGCAGCTCACACCCCAAGGCTGTTCCTTTCTTTTTCTCCTTCTGCTGCTCTGAAATCTGAAAACAAATGAACTATTTCTCACTGTTTGGAAAGGACGTATTTGTCAGCGTTTTATTCCCAGTAATCTGTATATTCTTATGAAACAGTATATTGTATATTTATTTATGTGATGTGTATGTAAGAATTCATGTTATAATTCTCCTCTAGGAAAAAGAAAGCATGGACTGTACTAAAATATCTACACATAATTATACACACACAGAGACATACCTATTATTGCTAAGATCGAGTCAGTTCTTAGGTAAATCTATATTTAACTTTTCCAGCAGGCCTCTGCTATAATAAAATCGTCAAGCCATTTTTCCTTAACAATGACTGACTACAGCTATAAATCCCTAAACTGGTCAATAACCTATAACCCAGCGCCTCTCGAAATGGAATGTGGGATGTTTTATGCTCCCCCTGAGAACAGCTTGTATGTAAAGTCCCCAGGAGCGTGCACGCCAGCCAGGACACCTTTCTGGAGCAGGACCAGGGCACAATGGTGCAGGCTTCTTCCTTCTGTCCTCCCCTCCCCCACCTGCAGTGTCAAGCACTCCTTGGAAGGCTTGAATCACACCCAACTTAACATATTAGGTGCTAGCTTAGCACACGAAGCACTAAACCACACCACAGCTCATTAACCTTTAGACTATAAAAAAGCCAAAAAAAAAAAAAAAAAAAAAAAAAAAACCCTTGCAAAAATGTCAGCTTAACTTTCCATTTCAAGAACAGGGGTCCAGGGTTAATAAAGAAGCAAAATATATAACATGCGATCGATCATGTGGTCATTGTGAAGAATCATTTACTTCATAATTATTTGTTTAAGGCTATAAGGTAAAACAGACTAAACAGTTAGCTTCTAATTATATATTCCATTTCAAATGCATTAGACTGTGTTTTTCATAAATATTCTAGATTGACATATTCAGGGTAAAGTTAAATATAAGATTCTTTTATGATATACTGAAACTTTTCCCCAAAGAAACGAAGTGCTGAAAACACCCTTTTCCACTCTTGTCCTTGTTTAGTTGCTAGGTCATGTTTGACTTTTGTAACCCATGGACTGTAGCCCTCCAGGCTTCTCTATCCGTGGAATTTTCCAGGCAAGAAGACTGGAGTGGGTTGCCATGCCCTCCTCCCGGGGATCTTCCAGGCCCAGGAATCGAACCCGTCTTCCTGTGTCTCCTGCACTGCAGGCGTATACTTAACTGGCCAAGCCATTGGGGAAGCCCAACCCCTTTAAAATGAAAAAAGAAGCTTTGTATGTGAGCAGCCACAATATATGTATTGTCCTGGAAATGCAAAGATCGACGGGTAAGGTTCAAGCATCCAGATGCTTTTTCCTCATCACTCGTGGTCTGTGCCAGCTGGATGTGCAGACCACGGACAGGAGACAGGTCCTCC
Organism: Bos mutus; assembly: GCF_027580195.1. Lineage (NCBI taxonomy): Eukaryota > Metazoa > Chordata > Mammalia > Artiodactyla > Bovidae > Bos > Bos mutus. The sequence goes on along the minus strand of NC_091635.1, from coordinate 3,371,848 downwards.
AGCAGAATAAAGTGCAGCTCGGTGGCTCTGACCGGCAGTGCCCTGAATGCCTTAACCACGAGCAGAATGCCTAAGCCTCAGGACAGGATGGTTCTGGGGGCTCTGATTTGCCAGGAATTTTCAGACATCTGGAAATATGAAAGCTGCCAGAAAGTAAGGGCTAGTCACACTGGCTTAGACTTTCTGTGTGTGTACAGTATATATGTGATAATGTAATGCTACATTATATTGTATTATTAACACATTACCTACAATGTATACAATGTACATACAGTGTAATAATGGAATAAACATATTTTATTAATACATTATATATAGTATAATAATACATTATATCTTATTAATATATGATATATAATGTAATAATATGTTGTATTTTATTATAATGTAATATAATAATGTAATAATACACTATATTTTAGTATTAATGCATTATGTATAATGTAATAATATAATTTATTATGGGGTGGTGGTCAGCAGTTACTACCTATGCATCAGGCATGGTGTTTATTCTTAAGGTTACAAAGAAAAAGATTTGCCACCAAAGGAAAAAGTTTGCCTCAAGTAATTCTCAGTATAGTTGGGACGGTGATTGTTAGAAGGATAGGCTTCTGCATGTATTATTATGACAGACTTAGTTGCGTGGTTAGGTACGAGAAGTCTTCTCAGAAACCAAGGCACTTGGTGTGAATGTTTTGAAAAGATCCAGTTGGTCAGATTCTTTCCCCTCCTTAGCACCCGCCATGAGTCAGACTCTAGGCTGAATGTAGGGGTTCAGTGATAGAGACGATCCATATAGTTCCTGCTCAGAGGACCCTAATGTCTCCTGAGGATGTGACACGCTGTCAATCAGAGAAAACCTTGAACTGCGGACAGCGAGATGAACCAAAGGACGACTTCAGCACAGGGAAGGGCACGCCTGGGAAGGCTGGGCAGACTGAATAGTTTGGGGTTGATGGTAACCCAAGGCAGGAAATGGAGAGCTACCCTGCATTCTTGAGAATTATTCTGTTCCATGAGCAAGTAGATCAGACCAAGGGTCGGGAGATCTTGGTTCTGTGTTAGGGGAGGGGTCTTGGGAAAGTCCCTGAAGCCTTAGGAGTTCAGGCATTAAAGGAGGGTATTGAAAGGGATTCATGGCTTTCAAATCAAAGGCCCATGCTTGGAAAGCTATCCTCTCCCCAACTCAAGTTCACAGGTTTGGATAATTCCAAGAATTCATGCTGATCGTCATAATACTCTCATTCTCGTTTCACTGCAATAGTTTAGGAGTGGGCAGGTGGCCAAGGAGACATCAGGTTTTTTGGGGGATTTTTTAGGAGACTTCTGAGATAGGATTTCTTAATTTGAAGGTGACACCTATAGAGAAGATCTATGTATTGGAGAAGGTATGTAGCCAGACTAGCTGATTGTGAAAGACCTCTCAAAAGATCATCACTTAGGACTTCGCAGGTGGCTCAATAGGTTAAGAATCGGCCTGCCAATGCAGGAGACACAGGTTCAGTTCCTGAGTTGGGAAGATCCCACGTGCTGCGGAGCAGCTCAGCTGTGCATCGCAGCTCCTGAGCCTGTGCTCTGGAGCCCAGGAGCTGCAGCTACTGAAGCCTACACACGCTAGACCTCGTGTACCACAAGACAAACCACTGCAATGAGACACTCACACATCAGAATAAGTATCTCCATTCACGGCAACTAGAGAAAAGCTCGCTCAGCAACGAAGACCCAGCACGTTCAAAAATACACATTAAAAAAATAAAAATAAAAACAGTCCTTGGGGCAACTGAATCGTGGACAGATTTTTCTATAAAAGTATAAAAGTCTGACCACTGTTGTTGAATTACTATTATAGAAGTAATCCAGCTCATTAAAAAAAAGTGAAACCAGGAAATCAAATCAGTCCCTTGTTACTGCCTTCAATAACTTTGAGGTCTACAGATAGAGTAAAGTGCTTTTTCTTGCAAGAAACAAAACCTGTGCTGGCTTTCTTAAGCACGGAGGGTAGAAGATTAGAGGTTGAGCAATTGATGGGAAGTTAGAGAAACAGGCTTGGAAGACAGACCGGAAGGGCGCCACATGAGGCATTCAGGAAGCAGGAAGCCGTCCAGCGATCTTTTAGGAGCGACATTCTGGCAGGAATCCTGTTGCTACAGGACACCAACCCCGATACTTCTGCATGTGAATTTTAACCTTTTACTCTACTTTGTCTTCTTTGCTCAAGATTTAGATCCTGGACAAGAGAGTCGGATTGATTAAACCTTGGGATCCGGGGTTCACATGCTGCTCCCAGGGAGGCGGTTAAGCAGAGGGAGGCTCTGGTCCCTATTGATATTGTAAAATGGGGAAGACGATGCCTGGTGTGCCGAAAAGTTAGTGTGTGTGTTTACCACTCAGTTCAGTAATGAAATATCTAGATGGTATTAGATGGTAATAGATGGTACAGAACCTACTTGCACTGTGGGAGACCTGGGTTCAATCCCTGAGTCAGGAGGATCAATCCCCTGGAGGAGGAAATAGCAGCCCACTCCAGTATTCTTGGCTGGCAAATCTCCATGGACAGAGGAGCCTGGTGGGCTGCAGTCCATGGGGTTGCAAAGAATGGGAAATGACTGAGCAACTAACACTTTAAACACACTGTCAGTTAAGTTCAGTCGCTCAGTCGTGTCCGACTCTTTTCGACCCCATGAATCAGAGCATGCCAGGCCTCCCTGTCCATCACCAACTCCCGGATTTCACTCAAACTCATGTCCATCAGGTCAGTGATGCCATCCAGCCATCTCATCCTCTGTCGTCCCCTTCTCCTCCTGCCCCCTATCCCTCCCAGCATCAGAGTCTTTTCCAATGAGTCAACTCTTCACATGAGGTGGCCAAAGTACTGGAGTTTCAGCTTTAGCATCATTCCTTCCAAAGAAATCCCAGGGCTGATCTCCTTCAGAATGGACTGGGTGGATCTCCTTGCAGTCCAAGGGACTCTCAAGAGTCTTCTCCAACACCACAGTTTACAAAAGCATCAATTCTTCGGTGCTCAGCTTATATGTAATGATGATATACTTTATATATTTGTAAATCAAAAGGCAGTAAATGATATAATTGAGACAACAGGAGAAATAGAAGGAACCGTATACCTACTGTGGCCAAAGTCTGCTATACGTCTTATCATTTAAACTTAAATCTCAAAAATCTCCATGGAAGACACTCTTCTTATCTTTCAGATAACTCACAATTCAGGGGAATAAGTGCAGTCACTCATTTGAAATTAGTCAGGGTAGTGCTTGAAGTCTGTCTTAATGGTCACTAAACTCAGCTACCATGAGAACCCAGGAGGAAGAGATTAAGTGCCATCAACAGGCTGGCTTGGGGGATGATCTTTGCTTTAGACCTTGAGAGTTGGGTAACTTCTGATCATCACTATTAGGGATAGAGAATCCCAGAAAGAAGAAAGAGCAGGAGCAAGACTAGAGAGGGGTGTTCAATTTGGCAGCATTGGGATAGGAAATTGGGAAGGTAGGTCAAATTCAAATCTTGGGACACTGTGAAGGTGAACCTAAGAAAGAAATCTGGTCTTGAGTCTCACCATACTTGGGACTCATCACATATTTTTGACCAGGGTGAGGAATAGTGTCAGAACTCTGTGCTTCAGGAGCATTAATTTTACAGCGTTTTATTAAGTTATGTGTCAGTATATTCTTTTCTTATTAAAAGAATGTGGCCATGCTTTTCATTCTTTACAAAGGACACAAGACAGTGTCCTTCTTTATCCTGGGTATTCAAATAACCCTTCGGTGAAACTATTCCTGTCCATATAGATGGCCACCTTTAAACTTATATTGAGATAAAGACATTACACATCTAGCAATAGTTGCTTTTTTTGAATAGACAATATTTTATTTAAATTCACATTGGTACTAGAACACATAAAAAATCGCAAAGGGTGCTCTGAGTTCAAGGTGCATCCCAGTATTTCATGAAGAGTATCAGAAATGAAACCAAGGAACAGCAAATGACTTAACAATATCAAATTATAAATGTATGTCAAAGCCAATAAAAGTCAAATTTAGCTCTCCAGACTCCCGAGTCCCAGCTCAGCCTTCCACATTCCACTGCACAATTGCTGTCTTCCCTCCTGCTGCTGTGGCACAAAAACAGACTCAAAGAAACTTCTGTGAGTGGTGAGCATCCAGTGAGTGAGGAATTGTAATTTAAGAAGAATCCCTCTGATTTATCTGGCACTTTATGCACCCAACTCTGATAAAAGTTGACAAGGCCACATCATCTCATAAACATCCAAGTTGAGCTGTCTCCAAAGGCCAGATCTTGAAGCCTGACTTCTCGAATGTAACATGGTCAGAAGATCACCATTTAGACGTCTAATCCCAATGACAGATGAAAATCATATGAAATTAGATGATTTAAATCTTCCTATATAGAAAGGGCAAAAGAAGATTTATTTTTGAACCATCCAGTTTCTCTCTAAAAAACACTCAGAATAAGTGCCGAGAGAGTATATTAGGGTTTCCTTTGGAAATTACCTAGAAAATCAGTCATCATTATTTATAACACTTACTCCACTTTGATTTTTCTTTAACAACCAACGGAGAAATCTAATCTTGCTTACTTTTTCTTTGCTTTAGCTAAATACATCGAATAGCCTTTTGGAAAGGGTTAAATAATTTCCTCCTCTTCTGGACAATTTTTTTTTTCTTTTTGTGTGTGAGGTTCCCCACTACCCACAGCTCTGTCCAAAAGGAAATTAAAATGAAATACATCAGGCATGCTGGGACTTCACACTTCAGAGACTTACAAAGCAACATGGCCTGTTTAAATTGATTGTCACTTTAACTGCCCACAGCTACTCTTCAGGAAGGGGGCTTACGGTTTTACTGTTCTTAACGGGACCATATCCCTTTTCCAACGGCTTAATTTAGGTTGTGCTGAAATTCCTATTAAAATCAAGAGTCATTAATATTTCATTAAAAATACCCATGATGTCAGAAGCGGCCATCGCAGGCCTGCCAAGTTACAAAGAAAACTCTCCTTTCCCCCTGGGGTTGTACTAACATCCTGATACCCAAACCTACATTTACATTTTTCCATCAACCTGAACAAAAGACAAAAGTGAGAGAGGAAATATACCAGGTGACTACTGGCGTCCGGTGCCTCCACGGTTTTGAAGTCTTCAGATTGTGCCCTGAACTCGGGATGGTCAGATCATAAAACCTGACATCAAGGATGTAAAATTATCAACAAATCAGCAGGCTGACCATTTAGATATCTTACTTTTGCACCAAAATTAAAGCATCTGACAAATAGATATGGGGTCTTTGTGTGTCAAAAGCACTGAGAAGATTTTCGTTAAGAGTCCTAAAGTCAGACTGCCTTGGAATCACAGACCTGCCAAATGAAGGCGTGTATAAAGCTTCAATCACGGCTAAAACTCATTATACATCAGTCAATTACTTGTAGCCGAGTCACTGGAAAAGACCCTGATCCTGGGAAAGACTGAAGGCAAAAAGAGAAGGAGGTGGCAGGGGATGAGATGGTTAGATATCACCACCGACTCAATGGACATGAGTTTGAGCAAACTCCAGGAGATGTGAAGGACAGGGAAGCCTGGTGTGCTGCAGTCCGTGGGGTCACAGAGTCAGACATGACTTCGCAAACAGAACAACAACAGCAGCCAATCAGTCTCTTTGCACTCTGTTCTCCTTCTTTCATCTCACTTTCCCAGAGCTAGCGGCAAAATAATTGGCTTAATGTAGTTTTGTAATATATTGAGTCTGAAATCTATTTTTAAAAATGTATAGTGTTTGTTCTTGCTTCTAAAAAAAATAAGTGATACAGGTAATAAGAGTAGTATTAGTCACTCACTCGCGTCCTTACTACTCTTTGTGACCCCATGGACTCTAGCCCGCGGGGCCTCTCTGTCCATGGACTTCTCCAGGCAAGAATACTGGAATGGGTTGCCATTTCCTTCTCCAGGGGATCTTCCCAGCCCAGGGATAGAACCCAGGTCGACTTCATTGCAGGCAGATTTTTTAACTTCTGAACCACCAGGGAAGCCTCTTCTTTTCTAATAAGAAAATTTTATTTATATTGTTTACTTGATACATTTGGATTCCTTTTCCATCTTTTAGGGTCGGGTGGCACATATTGGTCTATTTCAATTAATTTTTTCCAGTGAATTACACTTACACATCTTCAGACTCAGGTCTTTCACTCAGGGAGTGTATCTTATTCCTTATTTGATAATTGCTGCTAGATTTCTCTTCCTCTAGGACTCAGATCACCTCTCATTCTATTTCCCCTCTCTCCTATCTATGACGCTTACTTAATGCAGTGCACTTAAACCATTCTTCCGTGGGTTTTCTTCTAAGGCAGCCAAACCGCGTAGGAATGGATGGAGTAGATGTACATTGTCAATACCACTTCAGCAACAGAAAGTGTATGACAAGTTAGCGTTTCCAGCAGCGGCGTTTATCTGCGCGCGCTTGGGGAAGCGGCCTCGCCGGGGACAGCTATCAGTCGGCCGCGTTCTGCTCTGCTCGCCTTCACTCCCCACACAACGTGTCCACGGCTGATACCCTCTCCCAAGCCGCTGCCTGAAATATCACTGACAAGCTCTGCCTGACGGAGAAGCGGCTCCATTGTCCACTGGATGCTCCGCCTGCTGTATCTCGTTCACAGATTCTCCCAAGTGTTTCTGGTGTGGGCACAAAAGGAAACCTGGCTTGGAGCACTCGGTATCAATCCCGAGTCTTATCTTGGCCTGAAGTCTCAGATTCTTCCTCCCTGCCTTTTGTATGTTAGGATTTTTTACCAAGATGTCTTCCATTTAATTTCTCCTAAGTTATTTATTAGAAGGAAGCATTAGTGTCTGGCTTTAAACTCATCATGACTTTATTCAAAAACAGAAAAAAAATTAGAAATTTTTAGCATGTGGATAGAATCTTATTTTCTATCTCTCATCATAAAGCAGGGTTTCTCTGCTTTAAAATCATTATTATAGTAAATAACAACAATAAAGCATGTTATTCCTGCTTTAATTAATATTATATATATAAGGTAATGTATATATGCATATATATAATACTAATGTATATTAATATATTATGTGTATATATCTAATTTCATTGGATGTTTCAGTCTAAGACTTGTAACTGGCATTATTTAGACATTTTGCTCAAATTACTGACTTACTAAAAACTCTTGACCCTTGACAGTATGGAGTAATCATGTTTTTTTAAATTAAGGTTGTGTCTCAAAGAAGAAGGGTTCAGATCAGATCAGTCGCTCAGTCGTGTCTGACTTTTTGTGACCCCGTGAATCGCAGCATGCCAGGCCTCCCTGTCCATCACCAACTCCCGGAGTTCACTGAGACTCACATCCATCGAGTCAGTGATGCCATCCAGCCATCTCATCCTCTGTCGTCCCCTTCTTCTCTCGCCCCCAATCCCTCCCAGCATCAGAGTCTTCCAAGGAGTCAACTCTTCGCATGAGGTGGCCAAAGTACTGGAGTTTCAGCTTTAGCATCATTCCTTCCAAAGAAATCCCAGGGCTGATCTCCTTCAGAATGGACTGGGTGGATCTCCTTGCAGTCCAAGGGACTCTCAAGAGTCTTCTCCAACACCACAGTTCAAAAGCATCAATTCTTCGGTGCTCAGCCTTCTTCACAGTCCAACTCTCACATCCATACATGACCACAGGAAAAACAGTAGCCTTGACTAGACAAATCTCTGTTGGCAAAGTAATGTCTCTGCTTTTCAATATGCTATCTAGGTTTGTCATAACTTTCCTTCCAAGGAGAAAGTGTCTTTTAATTTCATGGCTGCAGTCACCATCTGTAGTGATTTTGGAGCCCAGAAAAATAAAGTCTGACACTGTTTCCCCATCTGTTTCCCATTCGTTTTCTGAATGTTGAGCTTTAAGCCAACTTTTTCACTTTCCACTTTCACTTTTATCAAGAGGCTTTTGAGTTCCTCTTCACTTTCTGCCATAAGGGTGGTGTCATCTGCATATCTGAGGTTATTGATATTTCTCCCGGCAATCTTGATTCCAGTTTGTGTTTCTTCCAGTCCAGTGTTTCTCATGATGTACTCTGCATATAAGTTAAATAAACAGGGTGAGAAGAAGGGTTAGTTGGAAATAAATGCATGTTGTTCAAAGGCCTTCCTACTGCATTTTCATTTTTAACTTTTGTAACATTTTAACTTCTAGTTTAGATCTTCGGGTACATGGCTCGGACTCTCCCTCCAGAGGCAAACCTTGGACGGCTGGGTTCCGTTACAGGCTGTTGACTGACAGCTGTGCTCTCCCGTGTTGCTCCCGGCGTTTGCTCTCCTCCGGGCGGGGTGTGCTCTGGGCAACTAAGCCCACGTGCTCTAGAGCCTGTGCTCCGCAGCAAGAGACGCCACTGCAATGGAAGCCACGTATCACAGCTAGAGAGGAGGCCGCACTTGACCGACTAGACAAAAGGCCATGCTGCAACGAAGACCCAGTGCAACCAAAAATAAATAAAATGGTGTAAAAGAATAATTAGCACATCTCAAGCAGAGAAGTAAAGAAAGGCTAAGAATGGTAGCTTGCGTTAGGTGTAGAGGGCATTGGTGTGGACAAGAGAGAAGGGCATGAAACGCTGATGGGGGAAGTGTCAGGGTGTGTGTGCTGGGGGCAGGGGGGTGTAATAGTGTGGTGTTAGGATCTGGGCTTGAATGCTAAGAAAACTAGTAACAGGTATCCAGCAGGTCTTTTGGAACACTGGCAAATAGAAATATTAATAGGTATGAAGAGACTGAAGCAGAGACAAAATTGTTAACTGTAGGAAATTAAAAACATTATGTAAGTACTGAATTACATCTATAATATAATGCCATTTCTTTCTCCAGGGGATCTTCCCAACCCAGGGATTGAACCCAGGTCTCCCGCATTGTAGACAGATGCTTTACCATCTGAGCCACCAGGGAAGTCATCAGATCAGATCAGATCATTCGCTCAGTCGTGTCCAACTCTTTGCGACCCCATGAATCGCAGCACGCCAGGCCTCCCTGTCCATCACCAACTCCCGGAGTTCACTGAGACTCACGTCCATCGAGTCAGTGATGCCATCCAGCCATCTCGTCCTCTGTCGTCCCCTTCTCCTCCTGCCCCCAATCCCTCCCAGCATCAGAGTCTTTTCCAATGAGTCAACTCTTCGCATGAGGTGACCAAAGTACTGGAGTTTCAGCTTTAGCATCATTCCTTCCAAAGAAATCCCAGGGCTGATCTCCTTCAGAATGGACTGGCTGGACCTCCTTGCAGTCCAAGGGACTCTCAAGAGTCTTCTCCAACACCACACTTCAAAAGCATCAATTCTTCAGTGCTCAGCTTTCTTCACAGTCCAACTCTCACATCCATACATGACCACAGGAAAAACCATAGCCTTGACTAGACGAACCTTTGTTGGCAAAGTAATGTCTCTGCTTTTCAATATGCTATCTAGGTTGGTCATAACTTTCCTTCCAAGGAGTAAGTGTCTTTTAATTTCATGGCTGCAGTCACTAAACAGATTAAACCTCTGAATTGTGGTAATATTATATTGATATGATGTGAGAAGGAAAAACGTGGGTGAATATGCAACAAAGCCAAACACTCATCAAGTTACAGGAGCTTGATAATGCCTCAAATTGATAAAATGGCAACCCACTCCAGTGTTCTTGCCTGGAAAATTCCTCGGACGGAGGAGCCGGGTGGGCTGCAGTCCATGGAGTCACGAAGAGTTGGACACGACTGAGCGACTGAGAATGCATGGAAAATTGATAGCTATGTATTAACACCAATTTACATGAATGATAAAATAATATTACAGATAGAGAGACGTTAATAGGTAGGTGAAGGTAAACATCAAAAAATAGAAAATATTTGCCTCTTGGGAGCAAGATTCTAGGGGGAAATGCTGATTTTTCTTATAAGCATTTGGTGCCATGTTAGCTCTATGTGATCGATTAGAGTCTTGTTGTCATTTATTCACCCCTTCATCACAACAATATCATCATATAACTGCTGAGCCTTCTTATGAAAGAGGAACTCTCCTCACCCGCTACCGGGGGGCCTGGACATGTGCCCCTGTGGCTTGCTTTTGCCAATGGAATGATAGCAAATGTGAAACATATACCACGGCTTAAAACACATGTTTATGGTCTGGCCTGCCCATGTGCGCCTCTAAGATCCACCAAGAGTCGAAGGGGAACATGCTGGTACAGGAGAATGAGCAGACCCATGGGGTCAACGTGAACCCATCTGGCCATACGGAGCCAAACCCCGCTGGCTCCCTGCACATCCAGAGCCCACCTGTGAGCAAGTCCTGACTGGTAGCTGTTATAAGCCACTGAGAGATGTGATTAGTGGGGTAAGCCGCTGAGACCTTTGAAGCTGATTGACTAATCAAACATTAATGAATACTCTACACTTATTAAAGTGTTAGTCGCTCAGTCGTGTCTAACTCTTTGCAACCCCATGGAATGTAGCCCACCAGGCTACATTTTGATTTTCCAGTCAAGAATACTGGAGTGAGTAGCCATTCTCTTCTCTAGTATCTTCCCAACCTAGGGATGGAATGTGGGTCTCCTGCATTGCAGGCAGATTCTTTACCATCTGAGCCACCACAGAAGCAGTTATGGTATGGTGTTACTTTACAATGAGTAAATTATAAAAACAAATTCTAAAGTAATTAAAATAATAGTAATAACAAAAAAGAACTCCATGGGAAAGTAAGGATTCCATACACTGCCATTTCTCCCTCTCCACTACCTGCTTACTCCAAGATGGCAAAACCAGCACGCGTTTCTCTCTGCCCAGGAGTAAGCACAAGTGACTCAGCGTGAGCAGTCTGTTCATCACCACCTTCCAGAAGGCTGGAATCAAGTAAAGAATCTGCCTGCAGTGTGGGAGACGCGGGTTCAATCCCTGGATCCAGAAGATTCCCTGGAGAAGGAAATGACAACTCCACTTGCCTGGAAAATTCCATGGACAGTGGAGCCTGGCTGACTGTATAGTCCATGGGGTCACAGAGAGTTGGACATGACAGAGTAAATGACATACACAAATCAGCACCCCGTGCCTGACTCCCTCTTCTCCTCCTTTTCAGAAAGCTACTGTTTTTCTGACTCCCTGACCTTCCCCTTCAAGGCTTCCTCAATCCCTCAGCTTGGGAGCGCCTCAGTTTCTCTGTTCCTGAACCCTGTTATCTGCCTTCATCCTGTACTCCCTCCCAGTTCCGCTGTCGAAAGGCAAGTTGATGCGGTGAGCTCAGAGCAGCGTGAGATCTCAGGGTTGAAGGGGTCAAGGGAAGATTCATGGGCACAAATCAGAGCGGGAATGAGTGGGCTTAGTGGGGAAGATCAGCCTTGGATCCATAAAGCAGAGGACATGCGGGGTTTCCTTTCTAGCTTGTGAAATAGAAAATCACTTTTAAGACCCCCAAAGGGAAATCAGTGGCTTCCTCCCCCATGGAGAAACTTTCCTGTCTTCACAGGAACAACATAAATAACACTTCTATTATAAGAAAGGACCAGACTCTTATTAAGACCCATAAATCAACAGTTATTTTATTTTCACAAAGCGACCTCCAGATGTAATGTTAAAGTGAAAGCATATTTTAAATGACCTATGGGTGGATATAATTTATATTTCTGTGTATAAATATGGCCCTCAGATATCTTCTTACGTTTGAATAATTATTGGCGGGAATACACTATTTTGCTATGGATAAAAAAACCAGCTATAATGGGTAAAATATGGGGCCTTAAATTACTATCAATTCATGTGAGCATTGTACTGGGGTGTTGAAAAGTGTGAGTCAGAGAGACCAGCATCAGATTCTCCCCTGAAGTTCATGTAAATTGAATAATCATGTTTGTCTGTTTACCACTGTAAGCTGTGTGTCTCCACAGGTGCCGAGCACGTAGCTTGAGGTCACTGTTTGTTTAAAAAAATGAGTCAGTGAGCACCCTGGAGATAAGATCCCTGAAGTCCAGGAGGGAACGGCCTTCCCCAAGCTCAGACAATCTGTGGTACCCGAAGGGATAAGACCGGCGCGCCACCTCCCAACTGAATCTTCTTCCCATCAGACTCAGCCATCGTATGACTTTGTACGCTGGTGCCCAAGCAGTCGAAACCAAACTCAAGTTACTAATAAAAGATGGGAATTAAATCAATGGACCCTGAGTTATTCCTCCTTAGGACACTTACACCCTGGGAAAGTGTCACAGGAGCATCTGAGATCAGGGTTTGTATGTTTCTAGACCCCTTTTGCTCCCTTGCTGCTAAGTCGCTTCAGTCGTGTCCAACTCTGTGCAACCCCAGAGATGGCAGCCCACCAGGCTCCCCTGTCCCTGGGACTCTCCAGGCAAGAACACTGGAGTGGGTTGCCGTTTCCTTCTCCAATGCATGAAAGTGAAAAGTGAAAGTGAAGTCGCTCAGTTGTGTCTGACCCTCAGTGACCCTATGGACCTCAGCCTACCAGGCTCCTCCATCCATGGGATTTTCCAGGCAAGAGTACTGGAGGGGGGTGCCAGCCTGCTTTTCTCCTGTGACAGCTTCATCCTTCTACCTGCAGAGGGATTACCTTTCTCCTTTTAGGGGAAATGACCACTTATATTACCTCATCTGATAGTACTTGTGATAGTGAATTCTATGTGTCAACCTGCCTGGGCTGTGAGATGCTCAGATTTTTTAATTCATTTAATTGAAGTCTTCAGGTGTCCTTTTTTTCCCCCCAGAACTTCTTTTGTTTTTTCATCTTCCTCCTTCCCTCTTTCTTTCTTTTTTATTGAGGTATAGGGCTTCCCTGGGGGCTCAGTGGTAAACAGCATGCCTGCCAGTGCAGGAGACGTGGGTTCAATCCCAGGGGCAGGCAGATCCCTTGGAAAAGGAAATGGCTACCCACTCTAGTATTCTTGTCTGGGAAATTCCATGGACAGAGGAGCCTGTTGGGCTACAGTCCACAGGGTCACAAAGAATCAAACATGAATTAGCGACAAGACAACAACAAATAATTACTTTACAAAGTTGTGTTAGTTTCAAGTTCAGATATTTGTTTAAACAGCATTTCTGAGTGTGTCTATGAGGATGGTTCTAGATGAAATTCACATTTGACTAGATAGACTGAATAGAGTAGATAACCCTCCCCAACATGGATGGCCTCATCCAATCCTTCAAAAGTCTGAACAGAACAAAAAAGGCTGAACAAAGGGAAATTCACTCTTTCTGCTTGACCATCTTGGTGCTCATACATCAGTCAGCTCCAGTCTCCAGACTTAGGTTCTGGTTGGAACTTTACCATCAGCTCCCGTGGGTCTGCATCTTCTTAATTGAAGATCTTGGGACTTCTCAGCCTCCACAGTCATGTGAGTCAACAACTCCTTCTAGTAATTCTCACTTTGTCTGTCCGTCTGTCTGTCTATATAACTATCTGTGCTAATGGCGCTGCTTTTCTGAAGAATCAAGATCAGTACAATATCCTGTTCTTTTTGAACTTTGCTCACCTGGAGGATTACTGTCTGATGACTGTTTTCTGCTGACAAAGAAAGCATCCCATTGGCCAGGCTTGGGCAGCGTGACCACCCCAGGACCACCAGCTGCTGCTGAAAGACACAACCACAGGTACTCTCATGGCAGTTCCTGTGACAGTCATGGAGGGGACAGGAGGTGTCCGTTTCTAGAAAAGAGGATTAGAAGACTCAATTCTAAAGTGTTTTATAGTATGATGTTGCCTTTTGATCATCCATATTTTTTGGTGTGTATAGTGGTTCATACTCTCCAAGAGTTAATGCTATCTATGGAATGCTCCTAGGAAAGATAGTCATTCCTGCTTCAGTTATACTCAATATTTTAATTTTTTTCAAAATAAAAAGACCTATTCGCTTACCACCTAAAGGGATAAAAAAAACATTTATTAACTGTAACAACAAATCTTCAATTAAATTATGCAAAACTAGCTACAGGACCAACTTGATATTTCATTAGATGGTTTGGCTGGGTTTTTTTTTTTTTTTTGTTTATTTCATATCCTTGCTCATCACTAACCTTGCAATTTCCAATTATGAGGAGAAGTTTTCATTGAAAAATACTCAAAAATCTACTGCAAAATGATTAAACTCTGGCCTTCATATATTCACATTGTGTGTGCATGCTCAGGCATATCGGACTCTTTGCAGCCCTATGCCTTGGGCTCCTCTGCCTGTGGAAGTTTCCAAGCAAGACTACTGGAGTGTGTTGCCATTTCCTTCTCCAGGGATCAAACCCTTGTCTTTTGCCTCTCCTGCAGTGACTGGCAGACTCTTTATCACTAGTACCACCTGGGAATCCCTGAGGCGTCCAGGCTTCCCTGATGGCTCAGACGGTAAAGAACCCACCTTCCACTGCAGAAAACCCAGGGTCAATCCCTGGGTCGGGAAGATCCCCTGGAGAAGAGAATGGCTACCCACTCCAGTATTCTTGCCTGGGAAATCCCATGGACAGAGGAGCCTGGCAGGCTACAGTCCATGTGGTCTCAGAGTGTGGGACACGACTGAGCAACTTTCACTGCACGTGTCTTCAAATCACTCAAGACCCATGCCTGAACACTTTCTCAGCCTCCACATCATTCCAGGAATTTTCCAGAATGACCATGCCTTTAAAAATGAAAATATCACATCTCTTCAGGGAAGAGAAAAATTGTTAAGCCAGTTATTTGTCATAATAAAAAGAAGAAACAAAAAGTGTTTGTTTAAAGACTATATTTGTTATCTGTTTATGTTTATATGATCTAAAATAATCGAAGTGCAACATTAAGGGTATCTTCAAAAGGAAATATTGTAGACCTCTTTCCACACAAACAGGATAAGGTACACGCCTTATAACTGCAGATTCAAATACTTAATTACCACCTGATTCCTGCAGACTAAAATCATGGCAGTATGGCCCGCACAGTTACTGCTGCAAGATTTAGAACGTATTTTACTTCATGAATACGGTTGGGAGTTGTAAAACAGCATCCACATAAATCAGTTTCTTTAGAAAGAAAGACTACATTTTATCCAGGCATTTTTAAGCCTCTGAATGCAAAGTGTTAGGGAAAAGTACATCCATTTATACCTACACTTACACATATTCCAGCAGGAAATATGCAGTGTGTGCAGAGTCAATCCTAGCCAATAAAGTTTATATTGATGTTCTGCCAGTCTGATCTTGTGTGGCAAAGTCAATTGAAGAGGGGAAGCTGTGTCTCCAGGGCTCATTAGCTTCCAGAAAATTCCCCATTCTCTCTTTCTCTGAATTTTCTCTAAGGAGCAGATCTTTCCTTGAGCCAGCAAAAAATTAGGACATGAAGCATATTCTGTTCCTCAGATGTGGGGTGAAGTGGTGTCAACGAGTCAGGGGTGTCAGACTCTTGTGACCCTGTGGATTGTAGCCCACCAGGCTACTCTGTCCATGGGATTTCCCAGGCAAGATACTGGAGTGGGTTGTCATTTCCTACTCCAGGGAATCTTCCTGACCCAGGATCAAACCTGCATCTCTTGTGTCTCCTGCATTGGCAGGCTGACTCCCACTGGTGCCGCCTGGGAAGTCCATAGGAGGTGATTCTTAACCCTAAACTCTGTGCCTGACGCCACCCTGTGTCTAAAGACTTGACAATTGGATGTTCCAAAGCCGCACCATGGTATCCAAAAAATTTATTATTTTGGACCTTTCTCCTCTTATATCTGTTAAAAGCAGTTGTTCCAGTGTGTTCTTACACGACCTCTAATGCCACTAATATTTTACATCAACATGATAAGAATGTTCTTCCTCGGATCATTTTCACTGTCTTCTGGAATAACTCAGAAGGTCCATTTACCTCTTTCTATATCCATCAAATTCTTAAATCTCCTAAAAGGTTGCCAACTGAGCTCAGAGGCCAGGCACACCGCCTCCTTGGCTTGGAGCACACAGGTTCCGTGCTACGGCGACACTGGCAGGGCTATTCATTAGGCTTGGTGACAGCTCCAAATTCTTTTGTATGTGTCTGCAGGACACCCGAACACACTTGCCAGTGGAATTTTTAGAAAAAGTCTTCAACGTCCCCATCAGTATGCAAATTTAACTCAATAACTATGTGAACTAGGCCATATGGACTTGCACAGAGCAAAATTTTCCATAGCAAAATATTTCACTCTGAAGCCCCAGTCTGCCGTCTCACAAATATGTAAACAGGTATAAGAAGAAACATGGGGAAGTGGGAAATGTGAACTGAAAGAAAGTCCATCTTTTCCCTAAACTCAAAGGAAAGTCACCCTATTATTTACTTACTTCTTGTTTTGCTCACCAAAATGTATTTGAAACTGCTAATGGGGAGAATTAAGGTAATGAAAGCCATCTTTTATCATAATTGTTTCTCGGGCTATAATAAATCAAGTGTGTTCATAATAAGTGGGCTTTTAGTTTGCTCCAGAATAACAACCAACAGACTGGTGATATTTAATTCATTAAAAGAAAGAACCTTGAGAATGAATAACATCAACAAACATGTACCCAGGAACTGCATGGAAGTAGAGGTAGAAAGAATAGGCATAAAATAACTGTGTACACACACACACACACACACTTTTCAAAATACATGAAGGAAAACTGATAGGAGAAAGAGAGAGAGCTACGATTATAACTGGAGACTTAACCATTCCTCTCTCAGGATTTAATAATAAACAGATCACTTAAAAGGACATAGAAGACCTGAACAGCGTCATCATCCAACTTGATGTCAGTTGGCATCTAGAGACCATTCTACCTGGTACACAGAATACACATTCAAATGCACAAGCATGATTCACCATGATAGGCTACAGTTTTCACCAATAAACAAACTTAGTGGTTTAAAAGGGATACATACTACTATACATAAAATAGATAATGCACAAGGTCTACCATACAGCACAGGGAGTCCTACTCAATACTCTGTAATAACTTACAAGAGAGAAGAATCTGAAATAGAATGGATATATGTATATGCAGATCAGCCCAAGCGGTGAAGTAAAGAATCCGCCTGTCGATGCGATAGAAGCAAGAGATGTGGGTTTGATCCCACAGTCGGGAAGATCCCCTGGAGAAGAGCATGGCAACCCACTCCAGTATATTGCCTGGAGAACCCCATGGACAGAGGAGTCTGGAAGGCTACAGTCCATAGTTTTGGAAAGAGTCGCATATGACTGAGCATGCACACATCACCTCATGTATATGCATAACTGAAATACTTTGCTGTACGCCTGAAACTAACACAGCATTGTAAATCAACTGTATCCTGATATAAAATACTTTTTTTAAAGTGTTGAAATCATACAAAGCATGATTTCTCCCCATAACACAACCCAAGTAAAAATCAGTAAGCGAAAGATATCTGGGAAATCCCAAAACAGGGAGTTAAATAACACGCCTAAAGAACGGCTAGGTCAAAGGAAAATCAAAAGGCCGCTGAATCTTCAACTGAAAACGAAAGGGAGCACAGGCCATCCGTGGGAGGCAGTGGTAACAGGGCTGGATCTGCTTCTGTGGTTCCAGCATTGAGCCTGGCATCACCTTAGCTCGGCTGCCCTGTATGATTTTCCCTTTCTGCCCTTTGATTTTTTGGCAACTGCTCTGAAATTCTTACACAGAATCTTAAAGGTGCAAGGAACCTGAGACCCCAGAGAGAAACTCATAAATATTGGAGGCCATAAATGCCAGACTCTGACCCCCAGAAAATAATGCCAAAGCTAATTGTACCCATTTCTTCAGAGGGTACCCAGGCAGGGTTGATACACGGTTGCCTGCAAATGGCAAGATCAGTAACATATTTTAGAAACAGTGAGTTAGACAAAAACAAATATCATATGATATCACTTATATGTGGAATCTGAAAAAATAAAATAATATACAAATTATTTACAAAACAGAGACTCAGAATGAACTTATGGTTGCCAGCAGGATGGGAGTGGGGATAGATGGGGAGTTTGGGACTGACGTGCACACACTTCTTTATTTAAAATACAATGTCTTGGATGAATTGAGAGATGGGCACTGATGTATATACACTATCATACTATGTATAAAGCATTAAACTACTGAGACTCTACTGAACAGCACAGGAAACTCCGTTCTCTGTGCTGATCTAAATTGGAAGGAAATCCAAAAAGAGGGGAGGTATGTGTAAGTATGGCTGATTCACTTCGCTGTACAGTAGAAGCTAACAGCATTGTAAAGCAACTAGACTCCAGTAAATTAAAAAAAAAAAAAAAATAAATCTGATGGAGTACAAAAATAAAATGCCTTTCCATTTTAAAAAAATGCACTAATTTTGAGGAAAGATGAAAACGAAGAATTGGTTTTGTCTTGCCCCCCCAAGAGAAATAATCTGTCTCCTTTTTTTCTTTAAATCTTTTCCGTGTTTCTGATCCCATTGATTGGGATCAGTTCCACAAATAAATCTGCAGGCAAGCCATCTCCTCAGGCTGTGTTCTTTGGTAGACTCAGGATAAGCAAAAGTTGTAAATGTTTTCCTTTGGATAATCCTCTCACATATTGTTACTCTTTGCCATTACAAGTAATACTGTGGTGGACGTCATTATACACATGTCTTTGCCACACACACATCCATGTATGACTGGATTACTGAAACTAGTATATGGGGGCTCACACATCTTAAATATGGATCAATAATGCATATATTCCTTTCAACAGTTGTAGCTGTATTCTCACCAAAGTTCCAGAGGTTGCTTGTTATTTATTGTGAATGATCTTTCCTTCCAATGCTTGTGTAAATTCCTGGGCCACAAAGCAAAGTTCACTGTGTCATAACCCCAATATTAGCTTTGTATCCTTTGGAAATACGTTCATAAATTCAGTGGCTGTGCAGAAATAAATGCTGTTTCTGCAAAGGGAGCAGGAAGTATGCAAAATCCAAGTGGTCTAAGCTTTTAGAATTCCATCAGAACAGAGCAGGCTGGTGAGTGAATGTGCACAGTTCAGGTAGTCAGCCAAAGCATCTAGAAATTTTTAAGTTTCCAATATTCATATAATTGGAACAGTCATTCAGCAATTCTGAACATAGCAAGTAATATAGAAAACAAGTAAAAATAGCTTTGGAATTCTGTACTTTCTTAGGAGGTAGTCTCATTGTTCATCATCTGAATATTTATTTTAAGAATTTATATGGGAGCATAGTAATACCGTAGTAGTATTTTCACAATATACTTGATGGGTGGGTAATTCCATAAGAAAAATAAAGGCCATAAATATTGAAATTTATGAAGGCTCAATTGCTCCAAACTTTTCTATTGCAGAAAAGTAGTTAAAATCTTAGTTGCTGACTTTCCCCCGGGATAAAATTTTTACTGGAAAGGTGGTTGGACTATGGAAACATTTCACAGCTGCAGGTATAATACTGTGTCTGTTGTCAGACTCACCATTTCATTGGTTTATTTCTGGAGGATTATTTAGATGGCTGTGGTCTTATATCCAAGCCCCAATGAAAGAAAGGAGAGAAAAAAAAAGAAAGAAGAAGGAGGCTATGAAGTGTGCCTTCTCACAGCAGAATAGTGATTTGTTATGCGTTTGTCTGAGTTAAATATAGCAGCTAGTCATCTTGCACAAGCCTATATTATATTCTGCTTGCTCAAAAAGGAAACATTTGTTTGGATAGTCAAAGTAGTCTCAATAAAAATCACAGCTCCCTTCTCCATGCCGACATTTATTTAAGGTAGATTTGCAGTGGTTTTGATACACATTTCTCTAATTAATCAATAGGAATTGAAAGTTGTTTGACTCTTTAAGGTCATCATCATTTACTCAGATTTGTTACGATTTAACGATGCTGACTTTGCACGTGACATTCCTACCTGGGTAGCAATTATTTGGAAGGAGAAGGAGGCTGACTGTCCACTCCCCTGGGTTATTCATCAATTGGTGGGCTGAGGGCAAAAATTAATTAGGTATTATAAAAGCACTCCTTCATTATATTAAATGGCTCACTGAAAGCAAACAACATTACCTGTATTAACTCTGAGACTTCACAGATTAAGTAAATTGAATTGAATTCATTGCAAGTGATTTTCAGGTCCCAAGCTGAGACCACTATAATGTTCAAGGGAAATCAAGGAAGCCTAGGACTTCAGTTTATGTTGCCATTTCTAGTTGCTCCAAAAATCTGCTACATCCCAAGGTCTTTTATGATTTGACTGAAAAGAACATGTTGTCATCCATTTGCAACTGCCGTATGTGTGAGGTTTAAGTTAAGAGAATCAGGTCATTTTTTTTTTTTCCTTCTGAACAGAGAAAAGTTTATTGCTGGGCCAAGCAAGGGGAACAGATGACTCCTGCTAAAAAATACCCTGGGGTCTCTGAGAATCAGATATCAATGTATATTGATCGTTGCAAAATATTTGGTCATTTAAATCTTTGGTGGCAGAATCCAAAAGGCTTACTGAGTTCAGTACCAAGGATTCAGTGCAAGGTTATGGTTTATTCCTGCACTTGAGTATTTACTATATGTTTCAGGAGAAAGATAAAGGATGTCGTGGACTGAATTGTCATACTTCTCCTTAGATACTATATATTGCTTTGGCCTCACAAATTAAAAACAGCACAGAATGTATTTATGTCTAACACCATATCTGTACTATTAATAAGAAAAATGATCACTTTTTCTAGTGTAAATTTGTGGAAGATTCAATAAAACTTTTAGTCAGCTACTCCATTTTCTGTTTTTTTTTTTAAGTAAATGGTAATTCATTTTGTTTATTATTATAGAAGACATTTATAAAACAGACTATCATCTTCATTATAAAAAATGCAAAATCATGAAGTAAACTTAAATCATTTGTGACTCTACCATTTAAATACCACTGCTGTGTACAAGACTCTATACACTCACACACACACACATGCAGACTTAGCTTTTGCAAAATTTCATGTTTATTTTAAATGTTGATTTCACGTGATACAAAAAGATATTGGTTTGTTTCTCTTATGAGTATGCCATTACTCAAATAGTTTCAAAAATTATTTCATAATTAACTTAATTTCAAAATCTTCCTTTCTACATACTTCTGTTTTTACTTTCCTAAAGTCCAATGAGCCTGCTAAGATGATAGATTTTGGTGCTATTCAGACACAAGCAAATGTTTATTTACTCTGTGACCATCAATCTGATGTGACCATCTTCAAGTTATAAATCTGTTAAGTCTTCTAGCCTCAGTTTTACACTTGCAGAGTGGGGCTCTCTCCTCCCTAAAAATGCCATCAGGAATCCTGTTAACATTGCACATATGCATTTGACATTTTATCTGGATGTGGTAATAAAGTAAGCTGCTATTAATTTTATCTGTAATTTGCAACAGAAGTCATCCACCTGATTTCCAAGGTGTCAGCATTCAATGCTAATAAGCTTCAAGGTCACAAAAAGCTTCCAGCACCATTTCTTGCAGGTATGGAAATCTATAGAGGAGTATAGAGGCAAATCACGACTGGACCACGCCGATGAACTCACTTTAATTTTTATGCCTTTATAAACTCCCCCATGCCTGAAGGAGGGACTGGCAACCCACTCCAGTATTCTTCCCTGGAGAAGCCCGTGGACAGAGGAGCCTGGTGAGCTACAGTCCATCACGTTGCACAGAGTCAGACACAACTGAAGCGACTTAGCACACACACATGCAAATCCCCCCACCCCGTAAATATTTTCCTTTAATAAAAGTTTCATCTGTCTTTAAGCAGCCCTGATTTTTGTTGGTAATTCCTGGATTATCCACCTTTCCCAGTCTGATATATTCACCACTGAAAGCTGTCTCTACCCATAGCAAAATATAGTACTCCTGGTTCATAGAGATGAAATTACATTATAATGCCGTACATTATTTATGTTATTTTATTTTATATTGGAGTCTAGTTGATTTACAATGCTGTGTCAGTTTCAGGAGGTCAGCAAAGTGATTCAGTTATGTGTGTGTATATGTGTATATATATATACATATATATATCCTTTCTTTTCTAGATTATTTTCCCATATAAGTTATTGCAGATTATTGAGTAGAGTTCCCTGTGCTACACAGTAGGTTCTTGTGGATTACCTATTTTATATATAGTAGTGTGTATATGTTAATCCCAAACTTCTAATTTATCTTTCTGCCACCTTTCCCCTTTGATAACCATAAATTTGTTTTCTCAGCCATGCCATACATTTTAAATGAAGGCTTCTTAAAGACCTACAACCTAAATATGCTTAATTACCATCTCTTTAAATAAACTATAGCTATTCTGTTCCAAAAGTAATGCGTCTGACTATGAGATTTCTATCTCCAAAGAAGTGATGGGGAAAATTGTTTTAAAAATAGTGTGGCAGCCCCAAACATTATATTTCTATTATTACCTGTGTTTTATTTTAAGGCAGTTGAAGCCACCAATTGGAAAGGTAAGTATTTTAAAAATATTCAGCCATTCTTTGTCCTAGTTATTTCACTTCCTGGAAATAATCATGAATATGTACAGATAGATATTACCTGCTAGAATGCTCAACAAACAAATTTTTATGTAATCCAAGATTTAGGCAACCTACATCTTTAATGTGAGTCGTTCAAAAGTGTCCAACTCTTTGTGACCCCATGGACTGTAGCCCGCCATGCTCCTCTGTCCACGAGTTTCCCTGGGCAAGAATACTGGAGTGGGTTGCCATGCCCTTCTCCAGGGGATCTTCCTGACCCAGGAATTGAACCAGGTGTCCTGCATTGCAGGCAGATTCTTTACCATCTGAGCCACCATGGAAGCCCCACACCTTCAATAATACTGGACAAGTTGTGTAATAGTGTATGATTCTGTGGAATTTAGTAAATTAATGATACTATCAGCAAAGATCTCACGAGAAAGGAATGACAATAAAAGTTGCAAAGCACAATGTGCTTCAAGGTCCGATTCTGTAAAAACAGAAATGAAGATGCATGTAAGTGTCCAAGAATCTCATTCGTTTATAATCTCCATTTTTCATATTTATCATAATATTTAATTACTGTGCATAAGTTTTCTAATAAGTAACTGTGCTGTGCTAAGTTTCTTTAGTCGTGTCCAAGTTTGCAACCCAGTGGACTGTAGCCCGCCAGGCTCCTCTGTCCACGGGATTCTCCAGGCAAGAATACTGGAGTGGGTTGCCATTCCCTTCTCCAGGGGATCTTCCTGACCCAGGAATCTGACACGTGTCTCTTATGTTTCCTGCATCGACAGGTGGGCTCTTTATCACCAGCACCACCTGTATAGGGGTTGTTTTCTTTAATGCACAAGGGTTTGTAAATTCAACTTACAATTGCCAAATAAGCTTGGTTTTCTTCGTAAGCACATTGTATAGACCGTGTCATTGTCGATGGTAATATTTATGGATGCCTTGGAATCTTTCTGTCTATCATTTGCAAATGTGACAAGGACCGTAGGAGTTCCACATTCTTTTGCTATGTGGATAAAGGACAGTCTCGTTCCGTGGTGAAATCTTCCCTCCTTTGTATGATGAGCAGAATAATGACTCCCCCAAAATGCTTATGTGGACTCCCAGAACCTGTGGGTATGTGCCTGACGTGGCAAAGGGACTTCACATGTGTGATTAAGTTCAAGGCGTTGAGACGAGGAGATTCTCTTGGATTAAGTGGGCAGAGTGTAGTCACCGTGGTCCTTACAGGTTAAGAGGGAGGCAGGAGGGAGTATAAGGAGATTTGTCAATGGAAACAGAAGTCAGATCAACTGAGAGAGGCCACGGACCCTGGACAGTAAGGGGCATCTTAGAGAATGCAAGAGCCTTCAGAAGGAGCGCAGCCTCACCAGCTCCTTGAATTTTGAACTTCTGACCTCCAGAACACACAGAGAAAAAATTAGTGTGGTTTTTAAGACACAAAGTTTGTGGCACTTTGTTACAGCAGCGATTAAAAAAAAAAAAAAATATGCTCCAGAAGACAGAATTTGCTTCTGAATTCCTTGGCCATTCCAGCGTAGACCCGGGTCACACATTCAAAGACCTGTCTGATTTCTTTCTCTTTAACTCTCCAGTGATGGTTTCAAGATAGTGCCCAAAACATGGGCATTCATCATCTCAGTGATTTTTTTAAAAAGTCAAATATTGAATATTCTAACAAAGAAGCCATAGATATTTCCATCTGCAAACCAGACTGAGAGAGACCCCAGGATTTCCCTGGTGGTCTGGTGGTTAAGAATCCGCCTGCCAGTGCAGGGGACGTGGGTTCCCTCACTGGTCAGGGAGGTAAGATCCTACACGCCAGGAGCAACTAAGCCCATACACCACAGTGGCTGAAGCCCTCACGCCCCAGAGCCTGTGCTCCGCAGGAAGAGAAACCGCTGCAATGGGAAGCTCAGCACCGCAACTAGAGAAGGGCCATGCGCAGCCGCAAGACCCAGCACAGTCAAAAATAAGTAAATAAATTTTATAAAGAGAGGCTCTTGACTTCCAGAAGGAATGTGAGCAAGAAAGTCCCCCCCGACTCTGGGCCCATGGCCTCATCCCTTTCAGCCAGGGGCTCCCCGAGTCTTAGCCAGCTGTGTACCAGCGGCTAAAAACACCTACGGTCAGAGCAGGTGAAAATGTGGTTATAAGCTGTGTGATGACAGTTTCCACACACTGTGAAGAGAACAGTGCCACTCACGCGTGTCTGCTGCACACGGGGTGGTGTTTGCTTTGTCTGTCGCTTCCCCAGAACTTGGCACAATTTCTAAATGGCGCTCGATATATCCTAGGATAACTCTCGTTTTCTCTTTAAACATAGTCCTAATGACCAGTTGAAAGCATGTTCAATGAAGAAATATTGGGGAAAAAAACTAAAAGTCTTGTGGCAGAAACAAATAGCCTGTAATACTGTTAAAAGTCTGCATTCTTTCTCTGTCTCCTCTGTCTCTTTTCTTTCTTTTCCTACTTATGCATATGGTTTTTCCAGTAGTCATGTACAGATGTGAGAGTAGGCTGAATGTCGAAGAATTGATGCTTTCAGACTGTGGTACTGGGGAAGACCCTTGAGAGTCCCTTGGACAGCAAGGAGATCAAACCAGTCAATCCTAAAGGAAATCAGTCCTGGGTGTTCACTGGAAGGACTGATGCTGAAGCTCCAATACTCTGGTCACCTGATGTGAAGAGCCAGCTCTTTTGAAAAAGACCCTGATGCTGGGAAACATTGAGGGCAGGAGGAGAAGAGGGTGACAGAGGATGCGATGGTTGATCACATCACTGATTCAATGGACATGAATCTGAGCAAACTCCAGGAGATAGTAGAGGACAGAGGAGCCTGGAATGCTGCAGTCCTTGGTGTCGCAAATAGTCTGACATGAATGAGTGACTGAGCAACAGCAAAAATGTTCACATAAAACAAAAAATGAAATATCTCTCTGCAATGGGGGCACACCGTGATCCAGATTATCCTGAATTCTATGGTTATTATTTCATCACTAAATATGATCTGCTGAGTCTCTGGTTCTCCAACTCTTGCTTGGATCAGAATCACCTGAAAACCTTGTTAAGATACACATTACTGAACTCCAAACCTAAAGTTTCCAATTCGATAGGTCTGGGAAAAGGCACCTAGAATCTGCACACTAACAAATTCCCAAGTGATGTGGTTATTGTTGATCCAGAGACCACATTTTGAAAATCCCGAATTTTCTATAGAAGAATATTAGCTGACATTGGAAGATGTTTTATATGTAGGTTCTGTCCTCCATGTTCAATTATTACTTATTTACTTGTTTTGAAATTTTGTCTCCTCAGTACATTTGGAGGATTATAGGATTATATACAATGTTTAGTAGGAATGGAAGACTGGTTCTTCTTCCAAAACATTAAGGATGTACCATTTTTGCCCCAACTTTATGGCTATATCTGGTATTGGTGACATATGAATAATTGAGATAATTTGGGTCAGAGTCCCAATGAACTTTGCCTCTTCAAACTGAAATTCTATATATGGTAGTGATTGTTTTTCAAAAAATTTTTAAAAATGTATTTGTTTAAAACTTTATTGGAGTATAGTTGATTTACAATGTTGTACTAGTTTCAGATGTACAGCAAAATGATTCAGTTATATATATCTCTCTTCTTCTTTGTATCCTATACACCTATACACGTATTTCTTCTTTTTCAGATTCTTTTCCCATATAGATCATCCCAAAATGTTGAGTTGAGTTCCCTATGCTATACAGTAGGTCCTTTTCAAAATATTCTTTTAAATAAAAAGTTTTCAATGACATGTGTTTCCCAGGTAGTTCTTCAAACACTTCTTGTTGTTAATCGAACATTTTCAAAAAGTAGATTAACTGAAAGGACTGGCTGGCAGCCTTGGGCAGGAACCTAAGCTGTGCCATTTATGCCACCCACATGCAAACAGGCTTTCTTGTCACGTGTTGGCATAGTGTTCGGGGCACCGACTTATTTCACTTTATTGACATTTCTCTCATGAAAAACACATGAGACAGCTTTTCTTCTTCCAGAACCTGGTGCACTTCTCTCTCTGGGTGCAGTGAGGATTTGTGTGTGAGCATATAGAAAGCCTTCTTACAGCCCGAGTCAAGTACAGAACCAGAACTATCCTGACTGCCCACAGGAAAGAATCGTAACACAGATGTGCTTGGCGCCAGCATCCAGCTTCACCCTCTGCTCTTCCCGCAGCATTCCTGCACTCCTGTGCCCCACCTCGTGTGATGGGAGCTGTTCTGTCGGCTGAAACCCAGACAGGAGAAACTGAAGCTTTTTACGGTCCTCGTCCCAGTGGCTCAGACAGTAAAGAATCTGCCTGCAAAGCAGAAGACCCGGGTTCCATCCTGGGTTTGGAAGAGTCCCTAGAGAAGGTAACGGCTACCCACTCTAGTATTCTTGCCTGGAGAATCCCTTGAAAGAGGAGGCTGGCGGGCTACAGTCCATGGCAGACACAACTCAGCAATTTAACACCAACACCATCCATAAACTTGTCTATGCATTGTGAATTTATCATTAGGCTATATCTTAGAACATCATGAATATTAAATCAAGTTGGGTGAGCTGCTTAAAAATGCTCACCTTTACTGGGTGAAATAATTATGTGAAACGAAATCAAATTCATGAGATCCACAGCATAGAGAATACTCTGATGGCAGGTGGTACTTCTGAAACTTGGCAACTATAGCAAATTGGTTGAAGGCAGTGAAAATGTGCAGCAGTGATTCTAGGGCCTCAATACAGAGGAAAACTCGATGTGCCACCCAAAATGCCAAATGTATAGATTGTTGCTTAGTTGCTGAATCATGTCCTTCTGCTTTGTGACCCATACTCCCCCAGGCTCCTCTGCCCATGGGATTTCCCAGGCAAGAATACTGGAGCTGGTTGCCGTCTCCTTCTCCAGGGATCAAACTCTCGTCTCCTGCTTGGCATAAGATTTACCAAGATAACAATGACAGAATTATTACTGCTTGACCTATTTTAGAGCAAACTCTAAATCAGGCACAATATCAGGGATAATATCAGTCAGGGAGACACTAAGTAAATAAAATTCCGGAGAGATGGCTGACTCGACTGTTACGAAACTAGGAAGACTTTATTTTTAAGTGTTCAATGGAAATTTAGCTCACTTAATTTCCAGTCAATTTGGCAAGATGAAGACCCATTAAACTGAGAGGAGGTCCTGGAGATTTTATGTATATAGCAGAATTCTCAATATTTAACCCTAAGTCTTTTGTCTCTTGTTAGTCAACCAAACAATAAACAGGTTAGTTACTACTGTGCAGAAATGTGCAAGTGTAACTAAAGATAATATCAGTTCATCTTAAAAAGGAGTGATAATCTTAGATTACAGTAAGTCCCCCAGATACGAATGAGTTCTACTCCAAGAGCAAGTTCCTAAGTCCGGTTCGCTCATAAGTCCAGCAAAGTTAGCCTAGGTACTCAACTAATACCTTTGGCTCTATAGTACTGCATTGTAATAGGTTTATAATAGTTTTCACACAAATAATACATAAAAAACACAAAATAATACAACGTTTTTAATCTTGCAGTCCAGTGCCTTGAAAAGCACTCATAGAGCACAACAGCTAACACAGAGCAGCTGGCATCATCAAGTGAACAGGCAAGAAGAGCCACTGGCGGGAGCAGGGAGAGGAGGTGGGAGATGGTAGAGCTGAAGGGCTGTCAGCAACGGGAGATGGAGGCAGGCTGCAATTTCACCCATGCCTGATGGTGGAACGCATGTTTGAATGTTTGAGAGCTTGCAACTTGGACGTCCGTTTGTAGGGGACTTACTGTCTCTGATTGTTCAGTCGCTAGGTCATGTCCAACTCTTTTCGACCCATGGACTTTAGGGCTTAGTACACCAGGCTTCCCTGTCCTTGTAATCAGATGAGCCCTTTCAGACAAAGAGCATGGCAGAAGAGCCAAACAGAGAAATACGGCAGAAGGGGGAGCAGAGTGATTGAAAGTGGGCAGGAATTGACCAAGGCTGGAGGGGAGCTGTCTCCAGGAGCAAATACCAGCCCTCGCTGAAAGCCAGTAATGGAATGGAAACCTCAGACCATCACCTGCCAGGAACCTGAGTGAGCTCCGAGCAAGAATCTTCCGACAGCAGCCCTCTAAGAGCTGAGACAATTGACACCTTGATTTTGGACTTCAGAAACCTGAAACAGAGGAGCCAGAAGAGTCAATCTGGACTTCTGAAGGATGGAAGATGAGACGATAAATGTTTTAGGAGCCAGAGTTTGTGGTGATCTGTTACAGCAGAAACAGAAAATTGAGTTTGAACATTGATTTTTCCTTTTCTCTTTTTTTCATGGAAAAGAGATGCTCAGATAAAGGTAGCAACTCATCCCACCCATCATGTCCACCACTTCCAACCCAAACACTTCCATGTCCAACACTGTCTCCACTCCACCATCACTTCTAATATCAAAGGCTCTTCCATCATCTCTGATACACCGTTAACACCTTCATCTCCCATAATTATATCACCGTACGACCACCTGACCTGCTTCTTGAGAAATCTGTATGCAGGTCAGGAAGCAACAGTTAGAACTGGACATGGAACAACAGACGGGTTCCAAATAGGTAAAGGAGTACGTCAAGGCTGTATACTGTCACCCTGCTTATTTAACTTATATGCAGAGTACATCATGAGAAACGATGGACTGGAAGAAACACAAGCTGGAATCAAGATTGCCAGGAGAAATATCGATAACCTCAGATATGCAGATGATACCACCCTTATGGCAGAAAGTGAAGAGGAACTCAAAAGCCTCTTGATGAAAGTGAAAGTGGAGAGTGAAAAAGTTGGCTTAAAGCTCAACATTCAGAAAACGAAGGTCATGGCATCCAGTCCCATCACTTCATGAAAAATAGATGGGGAAACAGTGGAAACAGTGTCAGACTTTATTTTTGGGGGCTCCAAAATCACTGCAGATGGTGACTGCAGCCATGAAATTAAAAGACGCTTACTCCTTGGAAGGAAAGTTATGTCCAACCTAGATAGCATATTCAAAAGCAGAGACATTACTTTGCCAACCAAGGTCCGTCTAGTCAAGGCTATGGTTTTTCCTGTGGTCATGTATGGATGTGAGAGTTGGACTATGAAGAAGGCTGAGCACCGAAGAATTGATGCTTTTGTAAACTGTGGTGTTGGAGAAGACTCTTGAGAGTCCCTTGGACTGCAAGGAGATCCAACCAGTCCATTTTGAAGGAGATCAGCCCTGGGATTTCTTTGGAAGGAATGATGCTAAAGCTGAAACTCCAGTACTTTGGCCACCTCATGCGAAGAGTTGACTCATTGGAAAAGACTCTGATGCTGGGAGGGATTGGGGGCAGGAGGAGAAGGGGATGACAGAGGATGAGATGGCTGGATGGCATCACTGTCTCAATGGACGTGAGTTTGAGTGAAATCCGGGAGTTGGTGATGGACAGGGAGGCCTGGCATGCTGCGATTCATAGGGTAGCAAAGAGTCGGACACGACTGAGTGACTGAACTGAACTAAACTGAACTGAACCTCTTCACTACCATCTACATCAGCACCACTCCGCCCAGCATCCATGCCTCTCATTTGCCGCCAGGACTTGCACCACCCTCCCCCACATCCTCATCCCCACTGCACCTCCACCACCCATCCCAGCACCAAAACCACCATTATTTTCATTTCTAATCATGGCAACAACTCCATCTCCACCACCTCCATCACCACCATTTTTCAGCAAAGAAACTACCAGGGACTGCTGTGGTCCTCAACACAGATTTGCCTCTGCACGGGCTCTGAAAATGATGCCAGGGCCTGCAAGTTGCTCTTTTACTATCTGATCGAAGTCTACCCAAGGCTGTGGGATAAAAAGACTCCGCTGACATGGTTGGCATGATTATATTTGCATAATCTACATTTTAAAATTTATTTTTAATTGGAGGATATTTGCTTTGCAATGTTGTGTTGGTTTCTGGTATACCAGATATTGCTATACCAATATCGGCAAGCTTCTCCTCTGACCCTTTATCTTATGATGTAAATATCAGGAAAATTGAGGAGAGGGTATACCCCTGTGAGTCATGTTGTGTCATTTCTGAAAATCATCATGAGTGTGAGGAGTTTGACTTGAAAAATTGGATCCTCCTATACACCCTGATTCAGCCGATGTTAACGAGAACACAGATAACGGACTCGTGGACTCAGCAGCGGAAGGGGAGGGTGGGAGGAATGGAGACGGCAGCACTGACACATATTCACTCTCGCGTGCGAAATAGAGAGCTAGTGGGAAGGCGCTGTGTGACACGGAGCTCAGCTAGGTACCATGATGACCTAGGGTTAGTGGGATGGGGGGCTCTAGAAGGAGGGGATATATATCCTTAAAGCTGATTCACATTGTTGTATAACCAATCGATTCCGATCAGTTATATACAAGAAACCAACACAACATTGCAAAGCAAATATCCTCCAATTAAAAATAAATTTTAAAATGTAGATTATGCAAATATGATCATGCCGACCATGTCAGCGGAGTCTTTTTATCCCACAGCCTTGAGTAGACTTGTACTGAGCGGCTTCTTGCCCAACTGTCCTGGTAACCAAATGTGAGCATTTCTGATGTTGTTGGCAAAGCTAAGTGGTTCAGTAGGTGGTCATGGAAATAAATGATGTTCACTGGACGAGGCTGGGATTAAGTCCATGATCTTATTCTCATAAACACAATGCGCTAACCAACTGTTGCTCATTCAAAGCCTCTTCCAGATTTCCCTTGCCCACCACGACGGACTTGGCTGGAGACCTGTTTTCACGCTTGGTTAAGTTGGTGAAAGTGGGCCAAGTCAATGTCTCACTGCTGACCTTAGCATTAGGGCTTTTCCCTGCCCAAGGCCGTCATCCCCAGTAAAAATATTCAGAGACTCTTTGTCATTTCCACACTGTTGGTCTACCCCGTATGAGGTAGTGTCTCCAAGGTCAGAATTGAACACACACTAAACTGAAAAGTACATCAGGTGGAATCCGCACTGTGAAATCATCCTCTCGGTTAATAAATGTCTCTGGAAGATTAATTCTGCTTTCTTTAGAGGCAAGACAGAAATAGATACTTTGTCTCTGCCACTGGTCTTTATACTATTTTAAAAAGTATAAACTCCTGCTCTGACTCTTTCAGTTATTAAATACTTAATATAAACATATCAAAAGTTACATATGTAAATATAACATATATTTTTTCCTTCCACTCCAGGCATAGCTTATAGACTTCCAACCACATGAACTACCAGTCTTTGGTTTTTTAAAAAAATACATTACTGTGAATGCAAATATTTGGGATGTTAAATGTGAGTTGCAATTAGTTTCACTTTGAATGGTTCTACACCCGGGAAGAAGCTTGTACTTGCCAGAAAATAACCTTCAAAAAAAATGTCCATGTCTCTAAGGGAAATGGGGCCATCTGTCCATAAATACACCTATTATCCCTGTTTAAAAATAAATACCCTAAATACTGCTTTGCCGCAACTCAAATCCTATCATTAGCAAGCAATCCTTGTAAAGAGGCATTTCATTAAATTAATACATGTGAGAAGGCATTAAGCATGTACTATACTTTAGGGAGGAAAAAAATACATAAATAAATGAGTGGGGAGGGATATTTTGCATCACATGTTGCGTATTCCAATGTTTTTCCCAATATGAAAATAACTTTTACCACTTGGGTGATGAAAAACTGGACCTAAGTATACATGGCCAGACCCTAAACGCTTGTGCTCAGCACACGGGTGGCAAAACCAGAAACAAAACAAACGGTGGCTGCCTGAGTTTAAAGAAAGGTGGCACATGGACTAAATCGGGAAAATGATTTAAAACAAGGCAAACATGTAAATAATAATTAGGCCTGATTGTGTAAGGAAATAGATAATTGGCTATGAATAGGCTTACCATTTTGAAAAAAAATAAAATAAAAATATGATCAGGTATCAACGAGCCCTTTACCTTAATTTCCATTTGAAAGTATTTGTCAGTCACATTGACTTTGTATTGTATCTTTCCCCTTATTTTTTACCTGTCAGTGGATGGTTACTTTCAATACAAAATTTCAAGTTTTGTCATCGTAATTATTCTTTTTTTTTTTTTTTTTTGCTAAAAGATCTTTGATTATTTATTTCCCTAAAATTTCTTTTTCTTTCCTTCCTGAGGCTGTAATTAGCTAGACTGAAGACCTCACGTACCAACTAACTTTCATATCTTTCCTCTGTGATTGCTGATCATTTAAAAAGTTTCTACTCTCTGACCCGTGCCTCTAAGTGATCTTTTCATTCTATTTATTTTCAAGACGTGTGATTCATGTTTATTTGCAAAAACTATTTTTCTCTTTCTTATTTCTTCCATCCTGCCTTGCATATGGATTCAATACACTATATCCTCTTGTAAATTTAACTTTATAAATTGTGTATTTTTAAAGTTTTAATCTAATCCCTGAATTGTATCCATTTCCACTGAATTATTCTTCACCTCTGTTTTTTTAATCTCTGTGTTTTAGGTGTTTAGGCTTTCTTCCAGTGTCTGATGAAAAGTACTTTTCATTTATAGTAAAGGATAAAGCACTGAAAAGCTGAGTGGAAGCTCAGTGTTTGTGACGGGACTCTATCAACTGATGGGTTTCACTTTAAGATGACCGGTGGGCTCTGATGTACTGTGGTGCTCTGTCTCTCAGTCGTGTCCGACTCTTGCGACCCTGTAGACTGTAGCCTGCCAGGTTCCTCTGTCCATGGGATTCTCCAGGCTAGAATACTGGAGTGGGTTGCCATGCCCTCCTCCAGGGGATCTTTCCAACTCAGGGGTCCAACCTAGTCCCCAGTATTGCAGGCGAATTCTTTACAACTGACCCACCAAGGAAGCCCCTCTTTCTTGGGGACCTTCGAACAGTAGATTCGATCCCTTTCTCTCTCTCTCCTCTCCTCTCTCTCCCTTCTTCTCTCCCCTCTCTTTCTCTCTCTCTCTCTCTTCTTCTCTCTGAGTGTGTGGGTAGGGGGTGTGGTGGGTGGGGAGCAGTTCCTTGGAAAGACTCTGAAACTTCCCCTTCTGTGTTAGCAGGTGCACAGTCTTCCATCACATGTGCTGGAGTTAAGAGTCAGAAAGGGGAAACAGTCTGATCGTCTGATGCATGAACTTTCCCTTGATCTTCTTGTTGCAGGTTCATCTCCCCGAACCAACCTTCCACTGTGGCTGTCCCCACGATCTGCAGGTCTCTAATGAAGCTTCTCTCTCTCATCTAGGCAGCTGGCTGTTTCTTATACATGTGCATAAGTGCTAAGTCAATTCAGTCGTGTCTGACTCTTTGCACCTCTATGGACTGTAGCCCGCCAGGCTCCCCTGTCCATGGGATTCTCCAGGGAAGAAAACGTGTGGGTTGCCATGCCTTCCTTCAAGGGATCTTCCAGACCCAGGGATGGAACTGGTGTCTCATGTCTTCGGGATTGGCAGGTGGGTTCTTTACCACTGAGCCACCTGGGAAGCCTGTTTGTTATACATACCTGTATGTAATTCTCCTATTTTTACCCTCTTGCTCTATCTTCTTTGATATTGTGTGACTCCAATTTCGGAGTCTTTCTGCAGTGCTCTGACATGAATTAAATTGACCCTCATTCATAACTTCTTCTGCAAACATCTCTAATTAGCACCTGCGTTTCTGTTATTTTCCCTATCTACTGTCTGTGGAAAGCCCTCCTGATTTCTTGCTCGTTGTAGATGTATTAGTTATCTATCGCTGTGTAACGAAGGACCTTAAACTCAGCTGATGAAACGTCTTATCTCACAGGTTCTGAGGCTCATGAATCTGGGAGAGGCTTGGGTGGGTGGTGCTAGCTTAGGATCTCCCGTGAGAGCGCTGTCAAGCTTTCATTGGGGGCTGCTGCAATCTAAAGACTCAAACAGGTTGAAAATCCATTCCAAGAGCACTCATGTAGCTGGTGGCTACACTCACTATTGGTCAGAAGGTTACAGAAGTCTCTCTGTTGGATTGTTCATCAGAATGAGAGATGAGAGAGAAAGTGCTAGGAGATGGGGAGAAGGACGGAGAGTCAGAGAGGAAAGCAATGTTCTTTTATAACCTAATATCACAGGTGACCTACCTAGACAGCATATTAAAAAGCAGAGACATGACTTTGCCAACAAAGGTCCATCTAGTCAAAGCTATGGTTTTTCCAGTAGTCATGCATGGATGTGAGAGTTGGGCCATAAAAAATGTTGAGCACCGAATAATTGATGCTTTTGAACTATGGTGTTGGAGAACAGTCTTGAGAGTCCTTGGACTGTGAGGAGATCCAACCAGTCCATCCTAAAGGAGATCAGTCTTGGGTGTTCATTGGAAGGACTGATGCTGAAGCTGAAACTCCAATACTTTGGCCACCTGATGTGAAGAACTGACTCATTGGAAAAGACCCTGATGCTGGAAAAGATTGAAAGCAGGATGAGAAGGGGACGACAGGAGATGAGATGGTTGGATGGCATCACCAACTCAATGGACACGAGTTTGAGCAAGCTCTGGGAGTTGGTAATGGACAGGGAAGCCTGGCTTGCTGCGGTCCAAGGATCACAAAGAGTCGGACACGACTGAGCAACTGAACTGAACTGATCACAGGTCATACACTTCACTTTTGCCATAAAGAAGGCTGAACCATGAAGAATTGATGCTTTCAAATTGTGGTGCTGAAGAAGACACTTGAGAGTCCTTGGATTGCAAGGAGATCCAACCAGTCAATCCTAAAGGAAATAAGTCCTGAATATTCATTGGAAGGACTGATGCTGAAGCTGAAACTCCAATACTTTGGCCACCTGATGTGAAGAACTGACTCATTGGAAAAGACCCTGATGCTGGAAAAGATTGAAAGCAGGAGGAGAAGAGGATGACAGAGGATGAGATGGTTGGATGGCATCACTGACTCAATGGACATGAGTTTGAGCAAACTCTGGTAGTTGGTGATGGACAGGGAAGCCTGGCATGCTTCAGTCCATGGGTCACAAAGAGTCGGACTTGACTGAGTGACTTCACAGGTCATAGGCTTCACTTTTGCCATAAAGAAGGCTGAACACCAAAGAATTGATGCTTTCAAATTGTGGTGCTGAAGAAGACTTTTGAGAGTTTCTTGGACAGCAAGGGGTTCAAACCAGTCAATCCTAAAGGAAATCAACCCTGAACATTCATCAGAAAGACAAATGCTGAAGCTCCAATACTTTGGCAACCTGATGCAAAAAGCCCACTCATTGGAAAAGACCTAGATGCTGGGAAGGATTGAAGGCAAAAGGAGAAGGGGGTGGCAGAGAATGAGATGGTTAGATAGCATCACTAACTCAGTGGATATGAATCTGAGCAAACTCCAGGAGACAGTGGAGGACAGAGGAGCCGGGCGTGCTGCAGTCCACGGGGGTCACAGAGTCAGACAGGACTTAGCAATGGAACAAGAACAACAAATGGGTCACAGAGACCATCCTTGGAGCAACGTGGGAAGACTGTCCGTGTTGTGAATACAGGAAGCAGCCGTCATCGTAGGAAACTGTGTTGTTGCCTAGACTCCACAACTGATGTCTTTTTTATTCCTTTACTCTTATTTGTGCAGTTTTGTGGGTAAGAAATTATAAATACGTGGGTTCAACTCATCACATGTAACCAAAAATAAACTAGTTTTTCAAAGCGGGAGATATTATTAAGATTATAATTGAGGGAGATATGGAGGATGAGCCATTAGTGGGTAAAATTGCCACACTGCCTTGTTTTATATTTGGGTTCATCTCTGCAGAGGGTTGGACAAGACTTAGAGACTAACCCTCCATCGCCGCCACCACCACCACAATGGAAAAAAAAAGTTTTAAAAACCTTGAAATACCAAGCAGTCAAAAATATAACCGAATTTATTCCATGCCAATTGAATTACTCATAGAAATCTGACAGTTAGGGCTACAGCCTACCTGCTACCCTGAAACCCTGACTAACACAGATGAAACTCTACCTGCAATTTCTATTAAAGGAATGCTGGGCATTCAAACTGAATTTTCTGGGACTCACTGTTTTCTGCATTTTTTACTTTTCATGTTGTTAAGAAGAAAGCTTTGGCCAGAGGCAATGGTCTGGCATGAGAACCTGATCTACAGATGCTTTTCTCAATGGTATGAAGAGAATATGTTCTTAATAATGCAAACATTGCAAATTGATTGGGTAAGTCAGCCTTTTTTAAGGTTGGGACGAAGAATAATCAGAGGTATAATATTTGATGAAACCCATTTGTAACCATTTTGCTTTTAGCAGTGGATGGGTGACTAATGTAATAAATGCAAAATCTCTGTTTGGTTTTTATACAGTCTTACCACAATGACAACTGCTCTGCTATCAAACCATCAACCCTTCCTCTTTCAGTTTTCATGCATCACATTTCCATTGATTTTCAAGGAGAATCACATTCAGTGTGGGTTTCTGAAGGGCAAAATATCTACAATGGTATTTTAAAGTGAATAGCTTTTACTATTTTATGCTGCAGTTGGAGAGAGACATTTATGGAGAAAGTAACAGATCAACCTAGTTATTAGTGAAACTGATCTATGTGGTTGTCATGGGAGACTTTGTATTTATTTATAATATTGACATCTATCACTGCATGATTATCCCTGCATAAAAGGTAAAAAGACAGATGGATTTGGTCCACTTCCACTCAACTTTATTATTACACTTTGTTGTCGTTTAG
Source organism: Bos mutus (assembly GCF_027580195.1). Classification (NCBI taxonomy): domain Eukaryota; kingdom Metazoa; phylum Chordata; class Mammalia; order Artiodactyla; family Bovidae; genus Bos; species Bos mutus. Next base: position 3,334,664 of record NC_091635.1, on the reverse strand, counting down.
TCGTTAAGTCATGTCTGACTCTTTGCAGTCCCACAGACTGTAGCCCACCAGGCTCCTCTGTCCATGGGACTCTCCAAAGCAAGAACACTGGAGTGGGTTGCCATGCCCTCTTCCAGGGGATCTTCTCAACCCAGGGATCGAACCCACATATGCTGCATTGGCAGGCAAATTCTAAACCACTGAGCCACCAGGGAAGCCCCATTATTATTATTATACCACTGTTCTTAATAAAATAGCATTATTTATAGCCTTCCATAGCTATATACTATTTTATAGATACAGAGCATGCTTTTATACACAGGGATGTTATATCAATATCAACATTGACCTACATGAACTAGATGGCCTTGCCAAGGCAGTCATGGTAAAGAACCTGCCTGCCAATGCAAGAGATGCAGATTTGATCCCTGGGTCAAGAAGATCCCTTGAAGAAAGAGATGGCTACCCTCTCCAATATTCCTACCTGGAGAATCCCACAGACAGAAGAACCTGGTGAACTACAGTCCATAGGTTCACGAGGAGTTGGACACAACTGAGCGTCTGAGTACGTGTGACATAGATACAGACAGCTCACTCGCTTATCTAGATATAAAGAAGTTATCTAGACTTACAATGAATGCATTTCTTCCAGGTAATTCCTGATTGTCCACAGTTGCTCATGGCTTGCTAATATGATGACTTAAATAGTTTCAAGAAAAAGAAAAATATATCCTAGAATAAAGAAATTGCTTTTCAGCTTTAAATTTCAAAATACAGTTTTAGCAGGGTCAGTCAGCTGAAAATGCTGATGATTTGCAAGAAAATGAATCTTGAAAGAGCAAAGTGTCTTTCAGTTATTCTACACACATCAAGGGCAAAAGATAGTATTGTCCTTGTGGTTCTGTTACTAACTTTTATGGCCTTTAAATAGACTTATTAGAAACTGCCGGAGAAGCCAATGGGGACCCACTCCAGCACTCTTGCCTGGAAAATCCCATGGATGGAAGAGCCTGGTGGGCTGCAGTCCTTGGGGTCTCGAAGAGTCGGACACGACTGAGCAACTTCACTTTCACTTTCATGCATTGGAGAAGGAAATGGCACCCACTCCAGTGTTCTTGCCTGGAGAATCCCAGGGATGGGGGAGTCTGGTAGGCTGCCATCTATGGGGTTGTACAGTTGGACATGACTGAGGCAACTTAGCAGCAGCAGCATTAGAAACTGAGGTCAAATCTTTGGCAGAAGACTCCAAAATATACTGAGAGACAGGACCTGGACCCTTGGCCATCCCTAATTAACACCATAAAAGTAGCCCCACCAGCACCCTGAAGAGCTTCCATTTTAACTAAATTCCTGTAAGAATTAACCTATCATATTTCTTCTCTTTATTTTTCTATTGTCTATTCAATCTTCACTGATAAATTGTTAAAAGCAAATTAGCTTTGTGGATAATCTGCAGCAGCATATTGTCAGAGGGGCATACCTGTTTCAGACACGTCCTCACTTTAAGAGAAGATCTGTGCAAAGGATCTGGAGAGGAAGGGTTATTGTCAGGTTACAGGGCAGTTCTATTTTTAAATTTCTTGAGGACTCTCCTTGCTGTTTTCCACAGTGGCTGTGCAACTCTATATTCATGTGAAGGTCCCTTTTCTTCATGCCCTTGTTAACACTACCATCTGACCCCGGGATTCCCACTTCTGGGTGAGACAATGAAAGAAATGACATCCGTGCCTCAAAGAGACACTGGCAGCCCATCTTCATTGCCACGTTATTCACACCAGCCAAGATACAGAAACAATCTGTGTTCATCAGTGAGTAATGCATAAAGAAAGTGGGCTATATGTAAAGTGGGCTATCTTATCCATATATATGCATAAGAAAGTGGGATATTATTCAGTCATTAAAAGCAAGGAAATCATGCCACCTCCAAAAATATGATTACCTTGGAAGACAGACAAAGAAAGACAAAGACAAATACTACATGATCTCATTTACATGTAGAATCTAAAAACATCAAAGTTTTTAGATGTTTGGACAATGATTGCCAGGGGCTTGGAGGTGGAGTGAAGGAAATAGGGAAAATGTTGGTCAAAGGTCCAAACTTTCAGTTATAAAATGCGTAAGTTCTGGGACTTTCCTGGTCGTCCAGTCCTTAAGACGTCACCTTTCAATGCGGTGGGTGTGGGTTCAATCCCTAGCCCAGGAGCTAAGTTCCTGCATGCTTCATGGCCAAAACATCAAAACAAAAAACAGAAGCAATATTGCCACAAATTCAATAGAGAGTCTTCAAATGGTCCACACTTAAAAAAATATACAAGTTCTAGAGATCCAATATGCACCATGGTGACTGTCGCTATTAATACTGTATTATATACTTGAAATTTGCTAAGAGGATAGATCTTATACATTTTCACCACACAGAAACGGGTTTATATTTGAGATGATGAATGTGTTAACTACCTCAGTTGTGGTGATCATTTCACAGCATACACATACATCAAACCGTCATGCTGTTCACCTTTGTTGTTACTTAGTCGCTGAGTCGTGTCCGACTCTTTTGTGACCCCATGGACTGTAGCCTGCCAGGCTCCTCTGTCCAAGGGATTTTCCAGGCAAGAGTACTGGAGTGGGTTGCCATTTCCTTCTCCAGGGGATCTTCCTGACCCAGGGATCTAACCCATGTCTCCTGCATTGGCAGGTGGATTCTTTATCATCTGAGCTGCCTGGGAAGCCTTCTCTATACCTTAGATATATACAATTTTCTTTTGTCCATTACACCTCAATAAAGCTAGATATAAAAGGGAGCATCTATTTACAGATGGGGTGGGAAGAGGGACAGGGACCATTGAGGGGTGCTGAAACATTTATGGGTGAGCGATACTATTCAGGGGTTCCCACCTCCCAGCTTGAAAGGGTAAAGCAAGAGCGAGGCATTGCCTGTAACCTGGCGGGCACAGTAGCCCCAGCAGAGGGGCCATCCCGAAGGAGCTGTGGCCGTGGGTAGGGGACACAGATATGTATCACCGATATTGCAGCCCAGCCGAGAGCAATCAGAGAAATAAACATGCCTGTCTCTCTCTTTACACTCTTCTTCTCCTGTCAGTGCTGCCTGGTGACCCAACCCAACCCGAAGCTACAGACCCAAGGAACTCAGGTAAAGCCACGCTGTGAGGTCGGATCCAGGTGGGGAAAGAGAGATAAGGGCAGAGCGTGGAGTCTAGTCACAGGGAGAATCCCCAGCAGAGCAACTGGATCCTGGGTGTGGAAAATTCCTTCCTATTTTAAGAGTAAGAGCAGCTGAGAATTGCTCATTCACAAAGCCAGAAATAGACGACTCATTGAGTAATTTCTAGGGCACGGCAGCACCCACTCGGACCGGGATGCGTTACTTGGCATTTCGTGCTGTGGCCTTTTAATGGATGGGTGTACCTCAGAAGGCTCGCATAAATTGCCTTTGGTCTGGGTGGCCAATGAAATGTCTAACCAGAGGCTGGCAAAACTCAGCATACTAGTTTCTGGAAAATGGACAGATTTTTAAATCATGCTCATTCAAAGTTTCAAAGGCTGTTGCTTAATTTGTCAGTGTGTCTTCAAAGACACAAAGACGTTGACAGACTCTCTGTATTATCTTTTCCCCTCCAATTATTGAACCAGCATTTACAAGTAAAGGGAAGCATCATATTTGAATACAAGCATTTATCAGCATGTGTATTTTTGTTTATTCACCTTTGTGCTTCAATAGTCTTATAGGAGGTAATTTTAATATCATCAGAAAATAAAAAAATGCAAGCTCATGTTAGTACAACTTACATTTAAAGAATAAAATTACATGTGTTTGTGTGTCTCACTGATGATTAGGGTAGTTTTATGCCTAAATAGGTGAATGAAAGATTAATAGTTCAAAAAGACAGACTAAAAGTAATTTAATTTTCTGCTTGGTTTCCTGAATGATAGTGATGTACCCACTACCTTTTATGACAGTCCTTTTATTAAAAACAACAACAACAACACCAACTTGGGGTCCCCAAGTTACATAAAATAGTGGTTAGATAGCAGAAAGCAATTATAGGTTAAGTATGCCAATCCAGTATTTCACAGATACCTTACAGGCTCTGCTTTAACTTCTTTTAGGGACATGTCCTTGTTGCTGCTTAGTCATTCAGTCGTGTCTGACTCATTCTGCAACCCCACGGACAGTAGTATGCCAAACTTCTCTGACCATGGGATTCTCCAGGCAAGAATACTGAAGTGAGTTGCCATTTCTTTCTCCAGGGAATCTTCCAGACCCAAGGATTGAACCAAGGTCTCCTGCATTGCAGGTGGATTCTTTACCACTGAGCCACCTGGGAAGCCCAGAAACATGTATAACATCTTGCTAATAGACCAAGCCACGTTATAGCAAATGTTTGTCTTGCTGATACTTAAAAGCATATATGATTTGAGCCGTACAAAGTTTTGATATATGTAGTAACAAAATTTGACAAATAATTACAGGCCAGTGTAATTTTATCACTCCCCAGGAATTTCTCTGAGCTGATAGGTAGCTAAACTATCAGAATGTTGAGTTGTCTTGTGGCATTCAGCAGTAAGAGGCTGTGAAGTTCTGGATCATCCTTGTCATTCTTGTTTCAAAGCTCCCCAGCCAGTCTTAAGTTCTAGAATGTTAATGTGTATCCACAGCTAAACATAAAGCCTCTCCAAATCCTCACATTATTCAACTTTTCTGTGCCACAGTTTAAACAGTAAGAGCTGATGCCTACCCTACACAAGTCACACGTATGTGTCTACTAGCGATTTCTCCCCGTGATTTCAATCATTTTAACATCTTTTCTGTGAAAGAGCTAACTCAACACTGATTCTGTACTAAAATATAATATCTATGACCATTTTGAAAAAAAAATATTTGAATGCCATGGAGATTTGTTTAAAATCCTATAAAAATAATTGCCTCTTATTAAAAACATTGAAGGAGTTTGACTGTTTGGGCAGAGATGAAGTAAGGGAGCTGAAATCCTGTAACAGAGTGAGGAGTCAATAAAATGTTATCTCAGACTAACAGAGTCTGGCAACTTCTGTTTTCTTTTTGCAAATTCTGTCTGTGGTGTTACTGCAATTAGGCCAAATAGATGTCCTCTGCAATAATATCATGATGGTACCGTGACAGATGGCATGCCACTGGGGCCAGTGTCTGGGAAGGAGCATGAAATTTCAACTCTGTCTCCCTGTGTCTACTAAGGCTAAGGGCTCAATAGTCTTTATTTCCTTTCTTCTTTCTTTCTTTCTTTTTTTCTATTTTTTAAACATATGCCGCAATCATCCAGGTCAGGGGTTGGCAAAACTTTTCTGTAAAGCGTCAGACTGTAAATATTCTTGGCTTTGCAGCCAGATGGTCCCTTTAGGACCAGCGCAAAGCAGATGCTTTGCCCTGCTGTTGCAGTGAAAGCCGCCATAGGCAATCCATAAATAAAGAAGCCTAGAGCAGTTTTTCAATAAAACTTTATTTAAAAAAACAGAAAAAGGGTCAAAATTACCTGGAGACTGTAGTTTGCCTGTTATTGGTACCTCATCACTTTTCTCCAAAGTGTTGAGAATACAGAGAACTAGCTTTTTCACGGAGTTAAAAATTGCTCTTAACTGTCTTTGAAATCTAAAGTAAGTAGAATATGACTATGTGCTTGTGCTAAGTCATTTCAGTCATATCCGACTCTTTGTGACCCCATGGACTGTAGCCTCCCAGGCTCCTTTGTCCATGGGATTCCCCAGGCAAGAATACTGGAGTGGGTTGCTATGCCCTCCTTTGTAATAGAGTGAGGAGTCAATAAAATGTTATCTCAAACTAACAGAGTCTGGCAACTTCTCTTCTCTTTTTGCAAATTCTGTCTTCCCAAAGACCCTTCTCAGAGGACCTTCCCAACCTAGGGGTTGAACTCACCTCATCTATGTCTCTTGCATTGGCAGGTGGGTTCTTTACCACTGGCCTGGGAGGCCCCAGATTGTGACTGTACAGATGCATATGAGCTCTTAGGAAGAGGTCTACAAAGTGCTTCATTAGCACCTGCCCAGAGGAAGAAACTCTAGCAAAGCTTTCCAGCTGTATCCATGTGGGCTCCTGCTAAGCTTCACCAACATCCTTACACAGTTTAAACACCTGATAGTTTCTGGGTGTCTTACATCTTAATAATCTCCCCCTATATAATTTTTTTTTTTTTAGGAGAAGGCAATGGCACCCCACTCCAGTACTCTTGTCTGGAAAATCCCATGGATGGAGGAGCCTGGTAGGCTGCAGTCCATGGGGTCGCTAAGAGTCGGACATGACTGTGACTTTTCCCTTTCATGCATTGGAGAAGGAAATGGCAACCCACTCCAGTGTTCTTGCCTGGAGAATCCCAGGGACGGGGGAGCCTGGTGGGCTGCCGTCTATGGGGTCGCACAGAGTCAGACACGACTGAAGTGACTTAGCATAGCATAGCATATAATTTTTTATCATGTCCCAAATTCCCATCCTGCTTGCATCATAGCAAAATAAGATGTTTTAATTTAGGAAATATTTATGGTTTTATACTTGGCCTTCACGATGTGTTTCCAACAGTGATGCTTATGGTGTCTTAATATGAGAAATAATTAACTCTTATGCTAGTTTTACTCTTTTCCGACAGGTCTATTTTTCATGTATTTGAAGAGACTGGAAATGAAAAATCCCAATTCAGCTAACAACAACTTTTATCATCTTGTGCTATCTGCTGAGTGTGTCTGAAATGTGATGTTTTCATTTGTGAGATGAGAATAATAAATTATTATGTTTCTGAAATGTAAGTGAATTTTCATGTAAAGAGCTTAGAAAAGTTATTTGTATGCAGTAGGTTAAATAAATCGGGCTTCCCTGGTGACTCAGATGGTAAAGAATCCACCTGCCAATGCAGGAAACAGGGGTTCAATCTCTGGGACAGGCAGGTTCCCTGGAGAAGGAAATGGCAACCCATTCCAGTATTCTTGCCTGGAAAATCCCATGGACAAAGGAGCCTGGGTTGGACATGCCTTAGTGACTAAACCACCACCACACTACCAACATATTTAATTAGCGAAATAAAGATGCACATATCATCTGATGACATCACCACATGACATCATTTCATTCCGTATTTAGAAAAATATAAAGGCAGAAATATATGGCATCAAGCTCCTAGAGAATCAAATTCAATAGAAGTCACGTCACGAAGAATCATGAGCAAAACTAGGGAGACAAATCAGTGGTAAGACTTTTGATTATGAGCAGGTAGCTGGCTCCTGATAGAACATTCTATGGGGAAAGGTGTTATGAGTCTTTCTTTGACTAACATGCCTGTTAACTCAGAAACACCTAAAACGAAGACTTTCCATATCACACATGTTCTCACAGTAAACCGTTATTCACGTATAGGAACACCTTCATCGGCTCGTTCGAGAACTCCGCCCCGTCACCATCCGCAGAAATAAACAGAGGCAGGTGACTCGGGGCCTTTCTCAGTGTCGTGTGTGAATCACTGCCCTCTGTACTGCGGCGGGCGAGTCACAGCGCGTTTGGATGGAAGTTCGGGCAGTGGCCGTCTGTACCACAGCGTGTCCCATTCACAATTTTGACAAGGAATTTCCTCTGGGGTTACTGGATTGTTTTGTCCTAATGCATTGCAGTTTACTCTCTCTCTCTTTGGCATTTACGTTTCGTAGGTAATTTTGAGCTGGAGCGTCTTGAAACCATTTGATGCTGGAAGAAAATTGCTTGGAGCGCTAGGAAAATATCATTGAGACCATGTGGTTTTTTAAACCCTTTTGCACTGTACTCTGCTTCCCAATCATTTCCATGTGTCTAGCCACTAAGCGTACCTTCACAGCCTGACTTTTGAGAATAAAGGAGTTGTGAAGTGCCATTATTCGTTTATTTGTTCGAGCGAATGGCCAATGTCAGATTCAGATAGGGGTGCACTCAGTTCTACGTAGAGGTATCACCACTCCATCTCAGGCAACCGCATGCCTCCTTGTTTTTCCTGACTTAATATTTCTGACAAGAGTAGGAAATGAAGCTAGGAATAAGTCTTCGTTCTTATCCCATTCATGGGCTCTTTGCAAGTATAGATGAGGAAAAAAAAAAAAAAAAAAAGGATGCTTTGTAAAAATGAAAATCCATAGTTAAATAAAGTATATAAACTCCCTGTGGGTGTCCTTGCTTTCCCAAGCCATTAATAGCATCAAGTTGCCAAGGAGCTACGTAATGAATGGATCGCCTACCTGACTGACAACGTGCGTCTGTTCCTCGGTCACTTGCGTTGTTTGCCATTCCATCTACTTCATTTTGAAGGATTCTAAAATTAGAGTGTCTAACCTATTTCATAGTGCATTGCACCCTTCTCCCCTCCACACCGGAACTGGCCAAACATAACCTTCATTCAATCAACTTCTGATCAAGGGAAGCTTGCTCAGGACACAGACGAAATGTACAAGTATCAAGAGCACAGAATGGCTACCTGCGCCCAGGACTGGGGTTGAGAGTATTTAAGAGCTGGTAGAGCGAGGGCAACAGCCAATCAGAAACAGACGCTCTGTCCAATCAGAATGGGCACCAGCCACTCTATCCAATCAGAATGGGCATCAGCCACAACCACCAGCCCAACAGCGGCTTCCCAGCTGCCAGACAGTGTTGCTGGTTTCCCACAGGAGGTCTGCAGCTGCTCCCAGTCCAATGAGATTAGCAATGACAGAGAATGTGTAATCGTGTTCCTTCTCTGGGACTTGTTTTTGTCAACATCCCCTTGTATTTCATTTAGTTGTATTTTACCTAAAGATATGAAGGCATTCCCGTAAAACCAAGACCTTTTAATGTCTTAATTCTAAGAAGAATCTGAGTCATAAATGGATGCTGTGTAATATTCCGAGGGGAGAAGATGTTCCCTATGCTCAACGTGCAACAGGCTCAGGTATTTAGAGGAAGAATCGTGCGGGGAGGCGGGGGGTGGGGGGTGGGAATCTTTAAAATGATCAGCTTCACTTGGAATTCGGTCTTCAAAGCAACTTTATCACTTTTTCTAAAGTCGGTTTCAAAAGCAACGCCTGTGTGCTCTGTCGCTTCGGTCCTGTCCGACTCTTTGCAGCCCCATGGACCATTGCCCACCAGGCTCCTTTGTCCATGGAGCTCTCCAGGCAAGAATACTGGAGTGGGCTGCCATTTCTTTCTCCAGGGGATCTTCCTGACCCAGGGAGAAGACGCTTCTCTTGCACTGGCAGGCAAATTCTTTACCACTTGAGCCACCTGGGAAGCCCCTTTAAAAGCAACACAAACCTATAAGATGTAAAGGTTAAAACTGCATTCTGAAGAGAACCATAGATCATTTTAAAATTATCAACACTTCTGCCCAGCTCCAGTAGTGAAAATAATAGAGGTCGATCCACATTTAAAAAAAAAAAAAAAAAAGGACCCCCATTAAGTACGTGACTACATGCATGCCGGTATTTATTTTTATCACATATAAGTGAAGCCTACACATAATTCTGTATGTTATTTCTCTAAATTTAGTTTCAGTTTTAACAGAAAATTCTATATGATGCAGAAAATAGCATCCATCTCTGATGATAAATTTAGTAACCAGAAGTTGGCAGAATATTAATAGATGCTAGAAGGCCTTGCTCTCTGGCAACCACTAAAAACATGTTCTCCGTTATAAACATTTGAACAAGGTTTAAATTTGGTAGATTATTTATAAAATGAGAGCTTTCCAGACATTCCTCCCTGACAGCCTTGGAGAATGGTCATCTCTTCCATCTTCTGGATCCTTCAAGATGTATGATGTGCTATAAGCATGCCTCTCAGATGCCAGAAATGCTAGGAAAGCATAAGCACATCTTCTTTCTGGTCGGGCATGCTACAAATCACAGTCAAACGACCCCTTCATTCACCTTTCTGCCCGTGCATCTCACAGATTTTATTCAGCATCTGCACCGAGTCAGAGAATCTTGATGCTACTTCGATAAAGACAAACTCGACCTGTCTTCCAGAAACATGTACTCTAGTGCGTGTGCATGCTTAGTTGCGTCCGGCTTTTCGGGAACCCCTGGCCTGTAGCTGGCCAGGCTCCTCTGTTCATGGGGTTTTTCCAGGCAAGAGTACTGGAGTGGGTTGCCATTTCCCTGGGAATGTCATGGATTGTGTCTTTGATTTACATGCCTTCGATTATCCCTTCCTAACTTCTCAAGCCTGCGTCTATTTGCCACTCTCATCTTAGTCTTGATCTAAAGATGCAAATTATATCTATACAAATTTTTTATTTTATATTTAATTCACATGAAAATATACTTCAGGGAAAGCTTTCATGTTTACCATTCCAATATCTTCATAAGGATTTGATGATATGGGGACATATTTCTAATCCTGGAATTCTAGCTGCTAAGAGCTTGGCTGTTAAGGCAGGAAGTGTGATCATGAATTGTTATGATGGTTTATACATGATATGTGTGTGTGTTCTCAGTCGTGTCTGACTCTCTGCGACCCCAAGGACTGTAGTATACCAGGCTCCTCTGTCCATGGGATTCTCCCAGCAAGAACACTGGAGTGGGTTGCCATTTCCCTCTCCAGAGGATCTTCCTGACCCAGGGATGGAACCCATGTCCTGTGCATCTCCTGCACTGGCAGGCAGATTCTTTAGCACGGTGCCACCTGTGTATATACAATAAGTGTATATGTTTATACTCACACACATAAACCACTCTGTTATATAATATGTATAAACCGTATACATCACCCCCATATATATGACTGACTACAATACAAAGTTGCTGTTTTAGCATTACAACTCAGAACTTACATCATGCAAAAGGATTTGAAAGCAATCACGTTTTCCACATAGAATAAGTCCATTTATTCCATTTCATTTCAGAGCCCCCAACTGTTTAAAATAAAATTAAACACAGCAAAAATTGCTGTCAGATCCTCCAGAGAGGCCCCTGATTCTTTTCTTTTGGGTTACGCTGCACAGTTTCAACAAGCACTTTTCCAAAAAATAGGCAGTATGGAAACTTTTAACTCGGTGGAAGACAGACACAGAATATCTCGAGCACTCTAATTGTTTTTCTGGGAAATTCAGTAATTACAGAGAAGCTCTGCTTATTTTAGTGGCTTCTTATCAGCACATGCAACTCACTTAATGATCACATTTTCTCCAGGGACCTCTATGACATCACCAAGTAGCCCCAGTGCTTCCTGATACTTTAATTTCTGTCCCAGTCCATTTTCAGCATTGCTGAGGACTGTGGGTTCCTGGGAAAGTCTCACCAAGCTCCCTTATCTACATACATGTAGATACACGTTCTTTAGACACACAATATACAGCGTTAAAAACATGTCACATAGAGTAGAGCATAAAGCGTGTATTTTCTATGTTGTTGTTGTTGTTCAGTCGCTCTGTCATGTCTGACTCTTTGTGACCCCATGGACTGTAACCTGCCAAGCTCCAAAGGCTGTGGGATTTTTCTGGGCAAGAATATTGGAGTGGGTTGCCATTTCCTCCTGTGGGGGATCTTCCCAACCCAGGGATCAAACCCAGGTCTCCTGCATTGCAGGCAGGTTCTTTACCACTGAGCCACCAGGGAAGCCTGGGTTTTCTATATATATTTATGATTTGCAACGCAGTAGTGCAGTGGGGTGAATTTTGGTCTTGTTTGAAATCACTGTAGGGTCTGGAAAGCCTGAGAGATTGCTTCTCCAGGGTGGTTGATGGGAATGGTGAACATGCGCCCTAAAAATGACATCAAGCTGTCGACATTGCACTGTGCTTGGCAAAAGTCTGGCATGAAACAAGGCAACCATGATTTGAGAAGATACATCACAGAAGCACTGTTGACAGTATCCAAGTGATGGAAACCACCCAGATATCCATACAGGGGAATGGACACAAAAGAGGTAGTACATAAACTGAAAAGAAGACTCCTCAGCCCCAAAGAGGAACCGAACTGTGCCACTGGCAGCAACGTGAGTGAACCCGGAGGTTATCACACTAGTGACGTTAGTCAGACAGAGAGAGACAAATAGGCGATATGGCTCATATGGGGAATCTAAAAAAAAGCATACAAATACAAACTTACAAAGCAGGAACAGACTCACAGGCTTTGAAAATAAACTTTAAGGTTACCAACAGTGGGGGCGAAGAATAAGCTAGGAGTTTGGGATGAACAGCTACACACTATTATATATAAAACAGATCATCAACAAGGACCTACTGTATAGCACGGGGAACTCTACTCTATAATCTGTAATAGCCCACATGGAAAAAGAAAAAGAATGGATGTACGGAAATGTATAACTGAATCACTTTGCTGTATACCTGAAACCAATGCAACATTGTAAATCAACTCTAATATAAAATTAAAAATTAATGGCAGCATAATTCTCCTAAGTGACCACATAATTCTCCTAAAAGAAAACAGGGGAATGAGAGAGTCAGTTCCCAGGCAGGTTGATAAGAAGTCTGGGTCCCCGAGGAGGAGAGAGGGGTCTGGAATTCTCAAGGAGGAGGAAAGGACATATGTCTTTTTTTTTTTTTCCTACATTCCTTAGTCTTAGTCACATAAAATGATTTTTTTCTTTAAGCCGGGAACTGATGATTACACAACAAACAACTCAGTTTAAACTCTGTACTAAGGATTAGATAACAACAATGTATCCTGCTTGAGGACAGTTTCTCCTTTCTGAAAACATTCTGGCTAACCCTGTTATCTTAAAATGTAAATTATGGGAGTGGGTCTAGTAAGATCTTTACAACCTTGAGACATTCTTTAGCTCCCTTGCTTAGAGGAGCAAGCGGGGTGCTCTCCATCCCCCTTCCGATGTGTGTGTCAGAAGCTTTCTCTGCCCCTTTTCACTGTAATAAAACTCCCTAGTGAATGAATGAATGGGGAAGGAAAGACTGAGTAAGGTCACTGAATCCGTGAATGAGTGCCTGTCTGAGTCCATGCTGATTTATCAGATGATCCGAGCAGGGAAGATACCCAAGTGCTGAATCTTAGGAAGCATCCCCTTGTCAGAATGTTTCTAAATAATGATCTGTCATCTTTCTCTGGAGGCATTTTCACCAGCTATTCCTGCCGTTCAGAATCCAACAGAATGGTATCTGTTACAATCAACTCTTGGCCCAAGGCACGATGGATGAAGAGAGGTTTGGAGGCATGGGGAATGGAGAAACATTTTAACTACATTTAAATCACAGGACACATTTGAGCACTTATTCCTTGACTTTGAAAGGATACCCGTAGATTCCCTTTAAGTAGACGAAAACTGCTCTGTGAAAAGCAGGCATCAATTTCCTATTCACCTATCCGGGGATCTGCACTTCCCAGGGGCTCTTCCTAGGCTTTTACCTCCCTACCTGCCTGCCTGGGTATATTTTCCCTCAAATGATGAGACGATGGACCCAGGACCCCATCCAGAAGCAACCTGGGGTGAGAGGTCCTTTGAGGTGGCAACTGAGGAACTTTGACCCCGGGGCACCATGTCCCCCTACGCCCAGCGTTAGTGATTTTTCTCATTTCCACTGAAAGCACTGGCTCGCTTGCGACGGGAATATCAAGTGTTACCACGGCTGCCGCAGCTGCGATCCATTATTTCCAGTGGCAGTGGAAATCCATTGAGAGATCTCCCGGGAGATTGTGCAAAATGCGGTGGTGGGTTGGATATTAACCCTTGCCACCACTGGAGCTAAGACTTCCGGCAAAGCCCGAATTTTACTGGTCAGCTGCTGCCAAGTTTGAGAAAAAAAACAGACCATCCCCGGCAAGCTCCATTCTGAGACGGAGAGCCAGGGCCTCCTAATGCAAGGCCAGGCCCCTTGGAAGCTCTTTGTCTGCCTTTGACAGTTTCACACCCCACCGAGTCTGTTTCTTAGGAGTCTAGAAAGCTTTCTAGGAGGGGAAACCTCTGATGAGGAATGCAGCACAGTTCTGACCAACCGAATGCCTTTTTCTTTTACAGTTCAATATGTACATTAAAAAAAAAGGGCTATATTACATTACCAGGCACACTTACATTTTATTCAATATTTCTACAGCTTTTTTCCCCCTTCCCTTAATTTGAAATGTCTATTATTTTGTTTTGTTTATTTTTAGGGAAATTGGTATCCTAGACTCCTATTCACAGTATTCTCTGTGAATGATAAAAGTCTTGAAATGCACACAGAAATAACAAATGCAAAAATGACTCTGCTCAGACTATTTTTGTTCAGTCGCTAAGTCATGTCCAACTCTCTGTGACCCCAAGCTTCCCTATCCTTCACCATCTCCCAGAGCTTGCTCAAACTCATGTGCACTGAATCAGTGATGCCATCCAGCCGTCTCATCCTCTGTTGTCCCCTTCTCCTCCTGCGCTCAATCTTTCTCGGCATCAGGGTCTTTTCCCATTGGGTCAGCTCTTTGCATCGGCTTCAACAACAGTTCTTCCAATGAATATTCAGGGTTGATTTCCTGTAGGACTGTCTGGTTTGGTCTCCTTGCTCAGACTATTCACAAGGTTAAATAATTTCAGGCTTGTGATGCTCACATTATAATTCTATGAATTTATATGTCGGGTCATCATGTTGGTTGAAGTTAGATAATTCCATTTTGATATAATTTCTGCACTTTAATTACCAGACATTGTCATATGATCTGAAAAGTGGGCTCAAAGCAAGGGATCTCAGCTTTGGCACTGTGATTGGGGCTGGATAATTCTTTGTTGTTGACTATGAGGGCTATGCCATTTCTTCTAAGGGATTCTTGCCCACAGGAGTAGATATAATGGTCATTGGAATTAAATTCACCCATTCTTATCTGTTTTAAGTTCACTGATTCCTAAGATGTCAGTGTTCACTCTTGCCATCTCCTGCTTGACCACGTCCAGTTTGCCTTGAGTCATGGACCTAACATTCCAGGTTCCTCTGCAATATTGCTCTTTACAGCATCAGACTTTGCTCTCAGCACCAGGCACAGCCACACCCCAGCATTGGCTCCACTCTGGCCCCGCTGCTTCGTTCTTCTGGAGCTGGCAGTGATTACCCTCCGCTCTTCCCCAGGATCATACTGGACACCTTCTGACCTGGGGGGCTCATCTTCCAGTGTCATAACTCTTTGCCTCTCTGTACTGTTCATGGGTTTCTCAAGGCAAGAGCACTGCAGCGGGTTGCCTTCCCTCCTCCAGTGGACCTCGTTTCGTCAGAACCCTTCACTGTGGCCCATACGACTGGGTGGCCCTGCATGGCATGGCTCACAGCGTCACTGAGTTATGAAAGCCCTTTTTTCACAACAAGGCTGGGATCCATGAAGAGGGTCATCCTGTTCTCTATAGGAGGCTTTGCAGCATCCTTGTCCTCCACCCACTGGAGGCCTGAGATACCCCTTCCCCCAGCTGTGACAATCAAACATGTCTCCAGACATTGCCAACTGCCACTTGGGAGTTGGTTTAGAAGAAATGGTTCGAAGGAAAGAGCGTAACACACTTCTTTTAAAAATCTAGAAACAATATCCTTAGAGCCTAAGATATTCTGCTAAGTCGCTTCAGTCGTGTCTGACTCTGTGTGACCCCATAGACAGCAGCCCACCAGGCTCTCCCGTTCCTGGGATTCTCCAGGCAAGAACACTGGAGTGGGTTGCCATTTCCTTCTCCAATGTATGAAAGTGAAATGGTGAAAGTGAAGTCGCTGAGTCGTGTCCGACTCTTAGCGACCCCATGGACTGCAGCCTACCAGGCTCCTCCGTCCATGGGATTTGCCAGACAAGAGTACTGGAGTGGGATGCCAACGCCTTCTCCGAAGATATTCTAGTCTCAGGATCTATTAAGTGATCCCTGATCACAAATCCTAAACTGTTCTGGTTTCTGCCCAGTCTTCACTTTGCCCTTGTTTTCCCCTTTGGTGGGCTTCAAAGAGAAACAGCCTCACCCCCTTTCTTGGCCTATAGACTCTTCAAGTCTTCAGGAAAACCAGTGGTAAAGAACCCACCAGCCAATGCAGAAGACATAAGAGACGTGGGTTCAGTCACTGGGTGGGGAAGATCCCCTGGAGGAGGGCATGCCAACCCACTCCAGTGTTCTTGCCTGGAGAATCCCATGGACAGAGGAGCCTGGAGGGCTACCATCCAAGGGATTGCAAAAAGTCAGATGCAAATGAGGCAACTTAGCACAGCACAGCATGCTCGTCTTAGGTCCCAGCTGAGGGCTAACTCCGTCTCAGACTCAGGCTCTCTCTTGTGCTCTGTTGTCCAGGGAAGCAGCACCAGGTGGGAGCAGGTAGAGAATATGGATTACCCAGGAATCGCCCATAAATTGCTACCCTTTCCTCACAGGATGGAAGCAGAACAAAGCCATATCAGGCGTCTGGTCTACCCCGCAGTTTATAGCAGGGGAGCCAGTCCCTATTCTGGTCAATCAGAAAAGCGTTCTCACACACTGACCTTTTATTTTTTTAATATGTTTGTCACCAGTTTTATTTACAAAGTATTAGGAGAACAAAAATTTCATATTAAATCACAGTTAACTGCTTCTCTGAAAAGTAGTATAAATTTCTCCCTTTGGAGAGAGGTTTTCATCTGAGATGCTTAATGCATGTAATGGATTGTAAGATATAAAAATCTCTCTTATCACGATAAGATGATAAGAGATGATACTAAATGACAACTATGATCTCCCTTTTGAGGAGGGAAGAACGGAGACTGACAATTCCTATCTGAGGGAAAACTCATCTTGGTTCCATCCCACCATCTGTCTCTGCACGTCTCTTGCCCTTCAAGCTGAAGTCACTCTTACCAGCTAGCACTGTTTCTACCCAATTTTAGATTTAGCTTGCTCTCAGACTAGAGGCCCTGAAACTGCTTTCTCAAAGATCCTGTATTCCCACAAGAACAGAACATTGTTAAACAGCAATTTCAGCTGAAAGTTAACAAGGTTTTAAGGTAGTTAAAAAACTGTGAAAGCCTGACTCCCAGTGTGAAATACAAAACCTGTGAAATTCAAATATGCAGGAACGCTTTCATTTACTCAGGGCTGTGATTAAGGCTGAAAATGTTTTCTTTGTTTAAAAAAGAAATCCATAGGCCAGAGTGTAAAGAAATGCAAGATTCTGCAAGTTGTTATTTATTTTTCTCAGGCTAATTATGAGATGAAAATAGTCCAGTGTATACATAGTTGGGTGTTTCCACTTGTATACCCTCTCTATATACTCTTTGTATTTCCCTGTGTGTATGTATATATACATATGTATATATATGTTCATATACACGTGTATACGTATGCATGTATATTATACTTATATAGGATATATTTATATATTAAGTATAGTTTAGGCAATCTCTTAGAAACACATATGAAAAGACTTCAGTAGGTTAAACACTCATCGCCCGGTGGTGGAGTGGGCAATATGTACATCAAAAAACAAGTTTCAGTCCCCCTCTGGCTGTGGGAACGTGGTCTAGTAACTTCATCAATATTGTGAAAAATATTTATCAATATTTCAGCCACTTCTAAGTTTTCTCATATATAATGTTAGAATGTGAATGCCCTTATAAGCTCTACTTACTCCCCAAATTATAAGAAAAATCCTTTTAAAACTGCAAGGTATGTAAAATATGTAGAAATAGATATTTATAGAGGTATATAGCTAACTCTTTCCCTCCAAAAGAAGACTCTTCCTTAACATTAATGCTTCATATTCTAGCCAGGTACAATTTTTGTTTGATGTTGTTGTTCAGTTGCTAAGTCACGTCCAGCCATCAAACCCACGTCTCCTGCATTGGCAGGCGGATTCTTTACCACTGCCCCAGCTGGGAAGCCCAAGCTTTGTGTAACTAGCATTTAAAATTAGTTGCTAAAGGTATAAGTCTGAATGATCTAATGAAGTATCCGTCTGAACCACCAGGGAAGATAGTACCATACATATTATATATGTACTATATGTAAAATACAGATATTGATATGTGTCAAAGATGTATATTGACATATATGAAATGTATATGCAGTTCACGTGCACACATGTGGGAAAAAATGAGCACTCAGCGTATATGTGGGAGGCAGAATTATGGGTCATTTTCAAATTGTTTTATATTGGTATTTATATTTTCTGAATGGTCTGCAATCAATGGTTATTATTTTATAGTTGGAAAATAAATTGATGTTTTTTTAAAAATGCTATAATCTTAAAAATTATGAAGAAAAATATTTAATTAGAACATAAAAATATCGAGATTTGAGGGGCTAATTCTAGAACAGATTGAAGTATGAAAGTAATATATATATATATTTCCACCTCCAAATGTGTTTTGAAGTGTTTAAGTGAAAACTCAAGTTGGGAACAGAGAAGGACGCGCACGCACACAAGTAGGACCCTGGCAAACGAAGGGAGTGAAGTGGAAAAATCCTAAAATCTTTCTCAAAATCAGAAGCTTCGGGATATGATGTTTTCCCAAAGAGCTTAATTTCTTTTATAGGTATCCAAGCCATGACAAAAAGGTTTCATTTTCTACTTTAATAGATACGTTTTATTCAAAAATTGAGAACTTTAAGGTATACAGAGACTCACACATGTAAAATTATGATTTCTCTATCTATTTAGGGGAGGTAAAATATTTGCATTTTTACCTTCACTTCATTGGCAAAAATAAGTAAGTCTTTTCTGCTTTCAAAAATGTGTAAATATGACATAAAAACATACAGCTGTCACTGGAAAATATTGATAAAAAAACAATCCAATGACGTTTCTTTGAATTCTAGAGATAATAAACACAAATTGTCTCATTTGAAAGACTTTTATTTGCCATCTAGCTTTTTGTTTAAGGGTAATCTTTACAGGCTTAATGTTTAGGGGTTAAATTGCAGACTCTATGGGAATATTGCCCTTACTGGTCTCTGATTTTTTTTTTTTAATCACTAATGAATCTAAAAAGTAGAGGTGGGAGGAGGGGCCACATATGGTGTCAATACACTTTAATTAAGTGCAATAATTCCTCTTTTCCTGAGGTAGCTGTGCTAAGACACATTTCTCTTCGGAGATTTACATTCCGGGGAATCTAGTTTTCAGAAGCGCCATCACATTGAACTGTGGAATTCCACTGCCCTCTGTCGGATTACTGTGAAAGTTCAGCCGGACTGCCTTCCAAGATCAGAAATTTGGGGTTCAGTTTCTTAGTTTTTGGAATTCCCAACTTTTAATATAAATCTTCTGACCGTACGATATTTTGAAAAAATGTGGAGTTAAAGACTGATGAACTTCCTAATAGGCAGCTTCACTCAAAAACATATCTTGGAAAGCAGCATAGATTTTTATCTTTTTACGAGTAAATAGTACATATAAAAACTTTTGCCTACTAGGAATGAAACACTTTTCAAAATTGTCTTTGAACTCGGGCAAGTGGAAAATATAATAATTCAGGAAAACTAATACCACAGTATTTTTAAAAAATTTTTAGCAATCATAGAGACTGAATTCTTTGAAAAATTACAATTTATTAAAATCTGCAATTCATTTTTGAGTAGCTTCCAATGATAAATTTCCCAACATTGACCCTTTTTCCAGGGAGGAACTTTGGAGATGAACGCCTCTGATCTGCACAGCAGATGCTGTTCTGCACGCTTCTAGTGCAAATCCTCCACAAATATACAACAAGAAGTGACCTGGAACAGTCACCTCAGAGAGGAGGGAAGAGGTGGCCAGAGGTGGACGCGAAAGGGCGCAGAGCTATCTGGCTGGAAGTATTGTTACTGATTGGATGTCAGCTTTTAATTCGTTGGATGGTGCTTTTCAGCCAAAATCTGAAAATCTCCCCTCCCTTTTCAACATCTGGTTTAGCCATTCCTGGAGAGACAAAACAGCCCTTTCTCTCTCATCCCATCTATTAAAATGTACCTAGGTCCTGAGACAGAAATGAATGACCGTGTCAGTACTGAATAGTTCCACTCCAGTATTCTGCTAGAAATAAGTCTAATGTCCTAAAGCCAAAATATTGCAGCAGGACGCTCTTCAACAGTGCAATTGATGGAAAATTAACTTGGTTTCCTGCTTTGTCCAATGAAGTCATTTGTCACATCAAAATACATGAAATATTGTCATCAGTCCAATTTATTTATTTGAAGAACAAAATAATAATTGAAGCCCCATATTTGATCCCATCATGGCTGTTAAATATTTTAATTTATAATAAATTATTTTTAACCATTTTTCTGTAAAATATTTTCAAACAGTACTTATCATATTAAATACGTAAGGGGACCTGAGTTTGAATTTATTTATAGTGCTTAAATATTGCAATATAAGTTTAATCGTTTATGATGACACATATTTTAATAATAAAGACTTCTTTAAAAGCTTAGTCATTGTATGCCTCTTTGTGTAAAATTTCCTAAAATATTTAAAATTCTTTCAATAATACGAAATCTTGGTCTGAAAAACTAGTTTCACATCTAGTGGAACTATTTTATTCCCCCATTTAACTGAAATACAACAAAGAAGAAAAGAGTGAGAATATATTTAGCAAAAATGTATTTACCTCTGTAAGTTGTTAGTACTTGAAGCTATACAAGAACATAATTGACATATCATACACAAGTATTGTCATTGTTACAGGAAAAAGATACTGATGTTTAGTTTTAAAGAAAAGGCTAACTCCTAAGTTGTGAGTGATAATATAGACTATTCTGTGTCCCCTACAAGCATATGCCTTTCATATATATGGTTAATGAGGTCGATATGTAAATTGAGACATTGTCAATAATATTATATAAGTGTAAAAATGTCTAACCTCATGTGCAATTTTAAATATTATGACATAAGGATTGATAGCTACTACAAAGCTGATCAAACTGATTTAAATACAAAAATATTATTGTTCAAAAATGTGTGAAATCAGAATTCATGAATATTCTAAAAATATTTTTACTGAAATTTACCTAAATCACTTTTGTTTAAAAATCCAACTTGCTGTCAAATGGGAAAGCATTTTATTTGGTGTCTGTTATAAAACAGAATAAGAGAAAATCCACTGATAAAAGGTTTCCAAGATCTCTAATAATTATTAAAGAAAGAAGATAAATAAATCATATCTTTTTTCTATGATTAACTTAGAAGTTGTCTTTGGGTAAGTGTTTTTCCCCCCCACACACACCTAACTTAGTAATTTATGAACTATAATGATAAATTCTAACTATATAGTCAAGACTTCACAGCCTGGGGAAGAGCAGAAACTCCAGCATGTCTAACTTTTCACCACCCTGTAGAACACTGCTTCATGTAACAGTGAATTCCTAAGAAATTTTGATCAAGCTGTGACTCAGAAGAGCTAAGTTAGAATGTAAGAGTTTTTAGTTTCTCCTCCTACTTTGTCGTTCTCCTGTTCTAGAAATATGTCTAAATATAATCCTAAACTTCACCTTATGTGCTGATGGTACTTGATAATAACTCATTGTCTACCATATTGCTGATCCATTCCTTTTAGGAGTTCTAGGATATAAAAGTAGAGTGCAACCAATTCCTGTAAAAACTGGGGAATTTCTATGCTGGGCTGTCCCTAAAGCTGACAACAAGTCATTTTCTTTCTTGCCTTATTTGTCCATCTTGGTCTTGTGAGCTCACGGATTCTCCGTGTCAAAACTACATTAGTGCTATCTAGGTCCATGCTGTTTCCAATTAAAATTGAACCCAAACAGATAATGAGAAGGCTTCCCTGGTAGCTCCGCAGTAAAGAATTTGCCTACAATGCAGGAGACACAGGTTCAAGCCCTGGGTTGGGAAGACCCCCTGAAGAAGGAAATGGCAACCCACTCCAGTATTCTTGCCTGGGAAATCCCATGGACAGAGGAGCCTGGCAGCCTACAGTCTATGGAGTTGCAAGAATCAGACATGGCTTAGTGACTAAGCCACCACCAGATAATGAGAACATAATACTAAAAATGCTCTTCCTTCATTTCAGTCAAGAGAGATGATGAATTTTCCAGAGGAACTTTCTGAAACCAATTCTTTCAAGCCAGACACTGCATTTGGCCCTTGATAAGCATCATCTCATATGACCTTGTTAATAGTTCAGCAAGTCATTATCGTTAGTTCCATTTCACACATGAAGAAACTGAGGTTTCAACAGAGGAGGTGACTTGCCAAGGAAAATACAGCAGAACTGAGACACAGCCTTTTCCCACCACGACCTCTTCACTGCCCTTATCTTCCTCTATTTTCCCCATTTTCTCATCAAAATCTCTTCTCCCCTCCCCATCAAAAAGCCTCAATCAATTGTTTTACTGAGGGTATTTTAGACCTTTCAGATAATGCTTATACCTCTTATATAAAGAGGAAATACAAATTTAGTAGGAAAAGGGTGTATTCTTAGAAGTAGGATTCCAAGAACAAATTTGTTAGGCCAATTAAACATGGGTGCCTTCCAAATGTATGTCTTCATTCAGCCCTGTGTATTGGCATCAATGTCTCTGGATTATAACGAAGTTATCACGAGTCTTGTCATCTTTCTTAACTCATGACAAGTCTACTGTTTCAAAAAAAAACCTCCTTATGAGCACCATATTCACCTACATTGCTCTGGCATCCTTAGAAATCTTAGCATCACCCTGAATCATTTCTGGATACTGAATGTAAGTGAGTTAGTTTGACCACTCCACATTTTATTTGCGCTACGTATAACCACCAGTGAAATCATACACTTTTACCAGCTTTTCTTAGAGCCCCAGGTGTGGTGAAGTTGTGGACATAGAAATTTGATGGAAAGCATTTTCTTGTGGGCTATACTAATGACTCAACAGGTAAAGAATCTGCCTGCAATACAGGAGATATGGGTTCAATCCCTGGGTCGGGAAGATCCCCTGGAGAAGGAAATGGCAACCCACTCCAGTATTCTTGTCTGGAAAATCCCATGGACAGAGGAGCCTGGAGGGCTGTGGTCCATGGGGTCCCAAAGAGTCGGCCACAGCTGAGCACACGTTCTTGTACACGGTGATCTGGAGTCAGTGCTTCAGCTTCCTGTTTCTGGGACACCATCTTTTGCTCTTTGGTGCTTCCTGATCAGTTTGCGATGACCGGGGGTTACTAAGTGATCCACTGCTTGTGTTTCAGCCCCAAAGACGCCCCCCAAGCCTCTGATAGATTCCTCGGAGGCAGAGCTGGAGGGCAATGCTCTTCCACCCTCAAAACATATCATTTAAATAGTTAAATCTACATATCATGGCAGACTATCATTACGCCAACTTTAATTTTTAAATTGGCCATTACTTGAAAGGGCAGGTCATTTTGTTTGTTGGGGGTAGGGGGTGGGCATGGGGTGATGTCAAACAGCAAACTCAAATTTACAGGAGTGGGTAGAGCTGATCATCCTAATGTCTTACCGCCTTTTTTACACAAGATATATTGAAGACCATTAACAGAATTTTTAACCTAAAAAACTTTCTTTATTATAAAATATCTTCTTGTTGGTGTATGGCCAAAAAAAAAAAAAAACACCATAATACTGTAATTATCCTCCAATTAAAATAATTTTTAAAAAAGAAGATCATAGAGTATATATATATATATATATATATATATATATATATATCTTCCTGGGACTTCCTGGAGGTCCAGTGGTTGAGAATTGTCTTTCAATAGAGGGTGCAAATTCGTTCCTTGGTCAGGGAGCCCCAGAGGCCTTGCAGCCAAAAACCAAAACACAAAACAGAAGCAATGCTGTAACAATTCAACAAAGACTTTAAAAATGCTCAACAACAACAAGAAAACCTTTTTAAAAAATAAAATATCTTCTTATTGGATAATATCTCAAAAGTACTTAGAATTTAACAATAAGTTGGGCAATTTA
The DNA here is from genome assembly GCF_027580195.1 of Bos mutus. NCBI lineage: Eukaryota > Metazoa > Chordata > Mammalia > Artiodactyla > Bovidae > Bos > Bos mutus. Next base: position 3,310,865 of record NC_091635.1, on the reverse strand, counting down.
TAAGACCATAATTATTTAGGATTCATTTGCTCTGTTTCATTCTTTACAATACCAGGCACTCAAAGTTGCCATTTCTAACATGCCCTATTTTATTGTACTATTGCTTCTAAATTATCTTTGTCTAGATAATCTTTGTCTAGAAACGATAAAATTGAAGTTAAAATATTGTTTTCAGGCTCATAATCCAAAAAAAAGAGAGCTTAATCTAATTATAAAAAAGAGCTTAATCTAATTTTACCATCAATATCAGTGAAACACATGTCTTGCTAGCACACTTTTTGGCAAATATATCTTGTGCCTCATCTTACTTTCTGTCTAGTTTCAACGCTGACAGACTCAGTCGTTTGCTTGGGAGATTTCTTACGAACTTATATCATTGCTTATAAGTAGGACATGGAAATAAGAACAAAGAGCAGAATAATCTATCAATCTTTACAAACAGAAGAGATGATTACTTTCAGAAACGCTCTCCTATGGTATTGACAGCTTATATCACATGTTCTACCACTGATAACTCAGAGGCAGCATATGTGAACAAGACATAGTAAATTACATTACAGACAAAAACTGTGAGATGCTTTTGTGAACTCTCGGGGAGATTAGCAAGACCCTGTCTGCTCTGAGGAGCACTACGCTTCATCAGAACCAGCTAACTTATTTCCCCAAGATTGTGAAGCACACTTCACTATTTGTAAAGAAAGATTCTCAGACAAGGGAATCTCCTTTTCTAAATGGTTGCCATGGTTTTATTGTGTTTGTTTTCTGTTTTCCTGGCACATGGATTAAATTATCAGAGCGAAGAGGAAATGGAGATGGTAACAATCCAATAATGCTCTTCGGTGAAGAGCGTTTAACATTCAGAAACCATCGACGTTTAATTTCTGCCTCATTAGAACCAGGAGAGCAGGGAGCTGATTTAGGAATGCTGCAGCTCGTTCTGAAACATCAGGGTGTTTTTCCTGAAACAGAAGGTAGTAATCAGTGAGCAGTATTCAGTGTGGTTCAGCTCCTATAATACTTTCCTGGTGTTAGTCTAACCACTTTTGCTTTGCACCTTTTTTTTTTTTTTAAACTCTTTAAGGTCACATCTGTTAGGGCACATAATGGTTTTTAATCACACTTTTCTAAATGACTAGAACACAAGTATGTGAGGGGAGCAGCACTTAAATCGAAGCCTGATCCCTGTTGTAGGATATTTGGGTCGTGATTTTCTGGAGGATTGAATGCAAAATGGCAGAGACCTCTGCCGAACTCATGCCAGTTGATATACAGCTGAACAATCAAATGCAGGCCCACCCCCTCCTCCGAGTAAGTCTCCTTTCCCAGAGGAGGATCACGGAGAACACACTCTCAATTTGGGGGAAGCAAGGAAGGCTAGAATCATATATTATCTTTACAGACCCTTCTGTTCAATTCCGAATGCCTCTAATGCACCTCAAATCCACTCCGGATCAGTTTCAACCAAATTATAATACGTATTCACAGGACGGTGCTTTTTTCCCCCAAATTTGAATTAGGTGCTAAAAACAAGTTTTTCTTCTTTTTCAAGTTACATTTAACTGGAGTCACTGATGATGTGCTACTGATTTTTGCTGCAAAGCTGGGAGCAAAACCCTCTACTATATGGTCCACGCATATCATCGACTCTGCTGCTGCTGCTGCTGCTAAGTCACTTCAGTCGTGTCCGACTCTGTGCGACCCCATAGACTCCAGCAGGCTCCCCCATCCCTGGGATTCTCCAGGCAAGAACACTGGAGTGGGTTGCCATTTACTTCTCCAATGCAGGAAACAGTAAAGAGAAAGTGGAGTCGCTCAGTCGTGTCCGACTCTTAGCGACCCCATGGACTGCAGCCTACCAGGCTCCTCCATCCATGGGATTTTCCAGGCAAGAATACTGGAGTGGGGTGCCATTGCCTTCTCCATCATCGACTATAGATATACTTATATTTAAGGAAACCACCTTTGCTTTCAGCAGTTCTTTATATTCTAGGCACATGAACAAAAAGAAGTGATATCTATTTAGAGATCCATTTTATTCAATAAGTAACACTAGGCAGTAAGAAGATAGCAGTTACAATCAATAAGAACCCCATTCTCATGGAGCTTCTACTCTAAATATTCCGATGGACCAGAAAATGAAAACCAACTAGCTGATTTTGGATGCTGGTAAATGCCATAGAGTCAGACCATAAAGAAGGCTGAGTGCCGAAGAATTGACGCTCTCCAGTTGTGGTGACTCTTGAGAGTCCCCTTAGCAAAGAGGTCAAACCAGTCAATTCTAAAGGTGATCAACTCTGAATATACATTGGAAGGACTGATGCTGAAGCTGAAGCTCAATACTTTGGCCACCTGATGTGAAGAGCCAACTCATTGGAAAAGACCACGATGCTGGGAAAGATCAAGGGCAGGAGGAAACGAGGACTGCAGAGGATGAGATGATTAGATAGCATCACCAGATCAACGGACATGAACAAACTCCAGGAGATAGTGAGGGACAGGGAAGCCTGGTGTGATGTAGTCCATGGGGGTCACAGAGCATTGGACACTACTGAGCAACTGAATAGCAACAAAATTAATGTTTAAATTTTGAAAAATTGTCCCAAATAATTGGGTTCTGATTCAATGCTTTGATCATTTATTTATGACCTATTATTTGGAAGACATGTACTATTTGGGGCAATAATGATTCTAAGACGAAAGTCATCCTTAAGAATTTAAAAGGGGAGAGAAAAGTCAGCTATCAGAAGATAGCGTTAGTTGCTCAGTCGTGTCCGACTCTTTGCAACCCCAACTCTTTGTAGCCTGCCAGGCTCCTCTGTCCATGGGATTTCCCAGGCAAGAATACTGGAGTGGGCTGCCATCTCCTACTCCAGGGTTGGATCCAACCCGGGTCTCCAAAGGCAGTGTTATAAATACTCTTAGTAAGGTAAGGGTATGTGAGTCTCTGAGAAGCAGGTGGGGCTCCTGAAGTGAAGAGCGCATAGAAGGCCCTCCTACCAGCCTGAGGGTCAGAAGTGGGGAAGACGCAGGCAGGGGTCTCATTGGAGGAAACTGAGCTGACTTGGACGGAAAACACAGAGTCACACGGATGGACTTGCTGCAAACAGAGTGAATGGGGAAGGAGAAGGGAAATGCAGGCAGAGGAAACGGCAGAAGCGAGGACATAAAGGGGAGACGACAGAGCGCTTAGGAACACACCAGGTTGGCCAAAAAATTCCTTCAGGTTTTTCCATAGCATCTTAAGGAAAACCCAGAAAGACTCTTCAACCAGTCCAATGTATACAGACATATACAGATATAATATGAGGCTCCCCTGGTGGCTCAGATGGAAAAGAACCTGCCAGCAAGGCAGGAGACCCAGGTTCAACCCCTGGATTGGGAAGATCCTCTGGAGATGGGAATGGCCACCCACTCCAGTATTCTTGGGAGAATCCCATGGACAGAGGAGCCTGGTAGGCTACAGTCCATGCGGTCACAGAGAGTCAGACATGACTGAGCAACTAACACTACTAACAATTTCACTCATATATATATATATATATATATATATATATATATATACGTACCCTTATTAAAGAGAAAAGTAGAACAATTTGTTTTCATATTCTCTTCAATCCAATGCACATATTCAAAACCAAAAGCCATTCTTTAGGATCATGTATTTTTACACTTGGATAAGCTTTTTTCCAAGACGTATGGCTTCAGCCAGATTGTCTTTCCATTATTTATTTCTGTGGCTATTTTCACACCTAGCAGAGATTAAGCAGGAGAAATAAAGAAAACGGAGCAGATCTTTTTCCTGATTCCTACTTAACCGATCGACATGGCAGGAATTTTGATCAGCAGTTTAAATCTGATTATAAAGTAACCTGATGGATATTCCAATCAACTAAAAGACAAAAGATCCTCGGCCATCCTTAAACAAAATGTAACTTTTTTCAAGAGTAACTTTGTTCCTAAGACATAGTAAGTAACCTAGCCAAAAAATACAAAAACTCATATTAACTACCACCAAGCAACTCAAGTTTGAAGGGTTTACTCTTTGTAAAACTTTATACCTAGTTATAAGACTTCTTTGTCTTAAGGAAAACACCTACTTGTTTTGGTGTTACAACAATTAAATTGATCAGAAACATGTACACTGATTCTTATCATTTTCTTTAAATCCACTGCAGAATTCCTTGCTTTTAGTAGCATCTTCTGCAGCTGGCAGACACTATACTGGCTTTAATTACTGACCCACATCTACAATGGTGACTCTGCAATCTTTTTTTTTTTTTTTTTAACTTTGAAGATGAAAATCACTAATAACAGGAAGAAATGGATGGAAGCCATCAGCCAGTAAGTGGTTCTGCTTCTTAAAAGTTATGCAGCCTCTTTGACGTGACCCTATCTATCGCTTCATCAAAATAACTCAAAGTTTCAGCCGAAACAAAATAATCCTGCTTATCATCTGCCACGTGAAAACATCCACAAGCATCTGATTTATAAATACTGACAAAGGAAGAAACGGAATGAATTTATTTAAAACTATGAATTTGTTTTTGAGATGAAGCCACATTATTTGTATGAAGGAAGCAGACAGAAAAGCCACGGGGCTTCTTTAACAGGAAATCAGGCGTAGGTCCACGTGAATGGAGTTTCTTAAAGACAACTGACAGGTTAATGATACTAAGAATTGTGCCAGTAGCTGCATTTAATTCCAGAATCTTATGGGTGCATTTTCAACTGATATCCTTTAAATAACCTGTAATTTTTCAGTGTGAAAATCTCTATTATAACAGGGAAAATTGAGGAAGACACTTATTAAAGAGAAGCAGCAGCACATGTGGTATTATTTTTACAGCCTTTCCGTGTGTTGATATAAAGTAATACATTTGAGTCAAACATCATCTGGGTGAGTAGTTAAAGTGAAATCCGATAGGACTTTGCAATGCGGCCGGACGGGCTGTCCAATTAGCAAAATGATTAGCCAGGCTAATATCAACAGACCCATTGCCGTGTCAATTTGACATTATATCTCTACACAGATTTCAGCCTTTGCTTAGGACTTCTGACCATGATCCCTATAACTTTTGAAGAAGTGCCATCCATTGGGTTTCTATTGGAGAGAAACAACTGTTTCTTCTATAACATAAAAATACTTCAACAGTTTTTCAAAATTTGGAAGATTTTGCTTTAATATATATGTGTGTATGCTAAGTTGCTTCAGTCGTGTCCGACTCTGTGCGACCCCATAAACGGCAGCCCACCAGGCTCCCCGGTCCCTGGGATTCTCCAGGCAAGAACACTGGAGTGGGTCGCCATTTCCTTCTCCAATGCATAAAAATGAAAAGTGAAAGTGAAGTCGCTCAGTCGTGTCCGACTCTTAGCGACCCCATGGACTGCAGCCTACCAGGCTCCTCCATCCATGGGATTTTCCAGGCAAGAGTACTGGAGTGGGGTGCCATTGCCTTCTCCAATGTGTGTGTGTGTGTGTGTGTGTGTGTGTGTATATATATGTGTGTGTGTGTGTGTGTGTGTGTTAACCATATGCTGCTGCTGCTGCTGCTAAGTCGCTTCAGTTGTGTCCGACTCTGCAACCCCATAGACGGCAGCCCACCAGGCTCCCCCGTCCCTGGGATTCTCCAGGTAAGAACACTGGAGTGGGTTGCCACTTCCTTCTCCAATGCATGAAAGTGAAAAGTGAAAGTGAAGTCGCTTAGTCATTTCCGACTCTTCGAGACCCCATGGACTGCAGCCTACCAGGCTCCTCCATCCATGGGATTTTCCAGGCAAGAGGACTGGAGTGGGGCGCCCTTGCCTTCTCTGGACAACTATATATGTATATAGTTTTATTGTCGGGACTTCTCTGGTAGCCCAGTGATTAAGATTCTACATTCCCAGTGCAGGGGGCCTGGGTTCAAACCCCTGGTCAGGGAACTAAATTCAGCATGCCACAACAAATTATATATATATATATATAATTATATGGAAGAATTGATGCTTTCAAGCTGTGGTGCTGGAGAAAACTCTTGAGAGTCCCTTGGACAGCAAGGAGATCAAATAAGTCAATCCTAAAGGAAATCAAACCTGAATATTTATTGGAAAAACTGATGCTAAAGCTGAAGCTCCAATACTTTGGCCACCTGATGCGAAGAGCTGACTCACTGGAAAAGACCCTGATGCTGGGAAAGACTGAAGGCAGGAGGAGAAGGGGGAAACAGAGGACTAGATGGTTGGATGGCATCACTGACTCAATGAAGGTAAGTTTAAGCAAACTCCAGGAGATCATGAAGGACAAGGAAGCCTGGTGTGCTGCAGTCCATGGGGTTGCAAAGAGTCAAACGTGACTTAGCAACTGAACAACAGCATCAATAAGCATGCTATCTAGAGATAAATACTTTTAAATGTGTACTGATACACACACATGTATATATACACACGTAGTATTACATACCTATATAAATATGTGAATGTACAAATTTAGAAAATAAGCAAATGTTTAACATACAAATTAATGGCTGTATCTAACTTCTGTCAAAAATATGTGTATGTAGGGTTGCTTTTTATAATTAGTGGGAATTCTTGTAAAGAGTACAGACTCATTGAGATATTTCAAAATTATATTTTAATATATAACACACTCTGACTTTTAAACATATTTTTAAATACTTATTTTATTGGGAATCTTTACTCAGTTATATCAGCAAAGCTGATTTTCTGGATTTTAATGTTGTGGAGTGTATACAGTTGAACATAAGAACGCTTCCCTATTATTTTTTCTCACAATGGTTCTTCTTTGAGATTAATAAATTAAATAGACTATCTTTAATAGAGATTTGTGCAAAATTATGTATAAAATGTCTTCTAAGAAGAGCTTATATAATAAGAATTTGGCTATGTTGAGTAACTACTTTGGATATTGACCAAGTTAAATGGTACTCATTATTATGATCTCTCAAGCCTACTTGCAGTGTCCACATGAATATAATAGACTATATATTTTTTCTCCCTAAGATCTTCTCAGGATGGAGATATATTCAACCACTTTGGTAGCTGTACCAAATCCAAATCATTTTGCTTTTATTTCTATAATTGCTTTTATATCCCTGATTAGTATTTATCATTTTTTCAATATAAATTTATTTATTTTAATTGGAGGCTAATTACAATATTGTATTGGAGTATTTATCATTTTTTAAATTAATTGACATCCCACAAGTAGATGCTGTAAAGTATTTTTGCCCTTTCAGTTAAAATATTACTTTTTCATGTTGCTTATGAAGAGCATGTTTTTTTGCACCATTTTTTCCTGATCCAAACTTAGTTGGTTCCTGATCCAAACAAACCTAGTTGTTCTCTGCTAGTAAATTTGCTCTCAAGTCCAATTAAACTCAAGTTAAAAGAATAAGTTTCACAATTTTTAAGCAATAGAAAGAGTAACAGTTTTTTATCAAAATCAATCTTGTGCAGATTCCACTTGTATCGGGTATATAAGTTTTTTGTTAGCTGATCTTTTTAAATTAAAGATCTGTTTGCAAATATGTAAAGTCACATAAAGCTACATATAAGTCCTTTTTAAATAATATTTTCCCAAAAGTAGTTTTCATTTGCACTGTTTCAGCAAAGATGACTCCGTAGGTCACGGTCTGCTAAGACAGGGTTCAAAATATACTCCTAGACAATGCACAGAAAAGAAAGGCCCTGAATTCATGACCTGGGTCTTATTTAGAAGACAACATGATATATTTCGTTGTTAGGTAACAAAAATCTATATTGTTTAAAATGTCTGTAATGCGAGTTCTTTTTTTTTTGTCCCCCCAAAGTGACATTGACTGAAATCTCTCCATAAAGAGAATTAGCCTGTTGCTTCTAGTTCAAATGCATACCCCCTCCATTTCCTCTAATTTTATACAATGTAAATAAATACTCTGTGCTGTTCAGAGGCTACTGGAAAACGCTGAATGCCTATCATGTGTTCTAAATAAGGCCCTCTTGAATAAAGAATTACCTCTGAGCTAAGAAAAGTCATAGTTGCTAAGCAGAAAGGTCAACGAGAGCAAGTGGGCTTTTTCCTGTATTTGTCTGTGAGTATAAACATATGGAAGAAAATGTCCTTCTATAAAAGAATTCAAACAAAGCAAAAGTCTTCAGAAAATAGATTGCCGTGGAAAGTTTATTTAAACTTAAGACTCCCGCATGGAATTAGCCATGTTAGACGGCATTGAATTGAATGAATAATTCCATTCCAATATGATCCACTTTCCTTTAATTTCTGTGAGTAATGTTTGGAATATTTGTGCCCAGTAGAATACGAGACATTTCAACATCAGCAAATTGAGCATGAGAAATCAGACCCCGAAGAAATGGACCCACAACTTCAGTGCTAATCAGACATGTACTGACTCAGATCAAAGAACAGGGGAAGGGTAATATCTGAAGTTGAAAAAAGAAAAAAGGATTTCAGATGTCTAGCATTCATTAGAATCTTATGAATTCTGTGATTCAAAATTTATATTTCAAATTTTGTTTTGATATAGGACATTTTATGATTTCATAGTATTTCACAGGTACATGCAAAGCGAAATGAACAGCTAGATTATTTGCTTGAGAATATCTAAATTTGTAACTCTAAGAGATTGCGACCAATTCCTTTCCCAAGAGGACATACTTTATCTTTCTACTGATCTATTCTAAGCAATCTGTATTACTTTGTTCCTAACATATAATTCCTTGTGGGTTTTGACCAACCTTTGTAATAAACGATGTACCTAAATAAGGCTCTCTGGGTCAACTTTCTTCCTGTACCCATAACAAATTAATTATAGTTTAGACATATTGAGAACTTTCAGTTGTACTAAAAATATTAAACCTGAAAGGTAACATAATGAACGCTAGAATCTAGAATGATACTAATTTGTTTAAAGAGCTGGCTTTTGTAAGCTGCTCTATAGACACTCCACTCCAGTACTCTTGCCTGGAAAATCCCATGGATGGAGGAACCTGGTGGGCTGCAGTCCATGGGGTCGCTGAGGGTCAGACACAACTGAGTGACTTCACTTTCACATTCACTTTCATGCATTGGAGAAGGAAATGGCAACCCACTCCAGTGTTCTTGCCTGGAGAATCCCAGGGACGGGGGAGCCTGGTGGGCTGCCGTCTATGGGGTCGCACAGAGTCGGACACGACTGAAGCGACTTAGCAGCAGCAGCAGCATATAGACACTATATCTAATAAAGAACGTGGAAAAGGAAAAAACTTTCTCTCCTTTTTCTCCAAGGTGCTCCTTTACTTAAGGATGTAGAAGAATCTAGACTAGCTACAAATTGTCAGAAAATAGGGTATCCTGTTTAGGACAGATAGCAACACATCTAAAAGTTATGGCCACCACAGTTAAGAAGGATCCCTCCTAGGAGATATAACAACATATTACTAAACTATTGGTTATATTGTTTTTTAAGTCTTTATTGAATCTGTTACAATATGTTTTATGTTTTTGTGTTTTGGCCCTGAGGCATGTGGGATCTTAACTCCCTGATGGGGGATCAAACCTACAACTTGTACCCTAGAAGGTGAAATCTGAACTGCTAGATCACCAGAGAAGTCCCACTGAACTATACTGTTTTAAAACATGTGATACTCACACGAGAATACATGTATCAGTGAATCGTGTGAAAGGGATATCGCACATGTCATCCATGTGGATATCAGAATTTAGTTACTCTGTTAAGGGTGGAGTAACAAAACCTGTAGAAAAGTAAATGACTAGCCAATAATTGTACAGGATTTGGAACATTTTGAACAACATACTCTCAGAGCATCACGCATGTACCATAACCGAAATAAGTAGAACTCAAACCTGGGTATGTGCTACTATAATTAAAAGACTGAAGCATGAACACATACAGTAATATTATAAAAGTACAGTTAAGGTATAGAGGTGGTCTAGAGGAGAAAGTAAAATAGAATGGGTCAGATAAAAAGTCTCATAAATCCATGGATGCCCCAGCTGTCTTACTTCTGAACAATAACTATTTTCAACCATACAGAGAAGACTGGTGATTGGAGGAGGGGAGGGGCGTCTTCCCGGCAGAAGAAAGAGTTGTGAAGGCAGGAAGGTATAAATGAGCATGATGTCCTTAAGCCCCTACAAGTTGCATGGTTAAAAGATGATGGGTTTCCCTGATGGCTCAGTGGTATAGAATCCGCCTGCCAACGCAGGAGACATGCGTCCGATCCCTGATCAGCGAAGAGCCCACATGCCTTGAAACAGCTCAGCCTGTGAGCCACAACTATTGAGCCTGTGCTCTAGAGCCCACGAGCCACAACTCCTGAGGCCCATGTGCCTAAAGTCTGTGCTCCGCAGCAGGACAAGCCCCTGCATCGAGAGTAGAGAGCCGCCCCATTCTCTGCAACTAGACAAAAGTCCACTCAGGAGCGAAGACTCAGTGCAGCCCAAAATAAACAGGTGAAGAAAAAGAGATGATAGCGTGTCAGGGCGCGGGAAAGGTTAATAGTAGAAGATAAAATTGGAAATCACCCACGTACTGTCTACAATGCTCATGCTCGGGTGGGACTTTCTGCTTCAGCTGCCTTTCCGACCTGTTGAAGAGGTTTCAACTGACTACAGACGTGTTCATGTTTCAGTTGGTTCAAGATATTGATGGTGGACGCATGCACGAAGGTTTCTTCAGGGGTGCTACTGGAGGCTGGGGTGCCAGCCAGGACGTGGTCGTCCGTGAGAATGATGTCAACAACCTGAAGTAAACGTGCGGATGAAGTGAAGGCAGCGGCCGTCTCCAGAGAACGGTTAAGAGATGTGCTTATGAAATTTCCTGGTCCTTCATTTATATCCATCATGCGTTTTAGGACTTACATCTCCCTCAAGTGTGATTTTATACTATAAACCATTCAAGAATTTGACCACATCCATAAGGTATTGAAACTTGCTCCAAGGCTCCTCTTGTTGAATGGAAAAGTCAATATCGTTTAACAACTTAAAAAAAAGAAAGCGAAAATGACATAAGCTTTTATAGAAAACATCTTAGTTTCCAGCTATTATATTTTCCTTTGATGGGGAAGGAGTTCAGACTGCTGTTCCCTAGAAGAAAGGTTTCATCTTCTGAAGCACTTATCGGTTTTCAGTTGTAAATGTGAACACATTTGAAGTATCATTTATCATGGCTGTAACCTTGAAGAGATTCTTGCCCTGCTTCCTAAGGTAGATATAAAACTGCATGTTGGATTATTGCTCTTTTCCTACCTTAAGTGGTTTGGCGATTAGTGTAAAGCCAGGCTCAGTATTGGTTTCTTCACATCCTCCCTTAACTTTTTCATTGTGTTGGACGCTGTACTGGGAAGATTTCCATTAGTCTGAGATATTTAAGGTTTACCGATATCCCACAGTGAAAATCAGCATCTTCAATAAATACGTCATCTCTCAATTTGACTGGTATGTCACAGCACTCATCTCTTCAGCGAGAATGAAACATGGAAATAATGTTGGTAACACAGATACGGCCCAAGAGTATTTGTCATTTATCTAAACTAGACAGAATCTGTATGTAGCTGGCAGGGGCTATATTAGTAATTGCTTTTCTTTCTGTCTCGAAGCCTGGCCTAGGCAGAAGTCGAATGGCTGAAGTAGAAAAGAGGTTTACCTTTAGTTGATGGCTTTTGATGATGAGAAAAGGAGCTTGGATATTCCAAAACGTGGCACCCATTTCATTAGGCATGATCTCTATGCTAATCGAAGGAGCATGGAGAGTCAGTTTTGATAAAACACAGTTGTCTGACCTTTGGCCCAGAATGAGAAGTCAAACAAGATGGATGAGGCCTTCATCTGTAGAGTTCACTGATGCGTTTCTGAGTGTGAGCCTTCCCCCGGACGAATGGAACATTAAGAACTGTGGTTAACTCGGGATGAAAATTTGGAGTGGCTACTGCTTGGAATAAGATGACTTTCTTATGTCGTCATAGAATAGCTCAATGGGCTGTATCCCATGAGGTCATATCAAAGACCCACAACAGTTAAAACTAAATAGCCAATTGAAGTCTGTCTTTTTGTCAAAAACATTATTTCTTAAAGCTCCATCTGCTCCCCTCTCTCTAGACTAACTTGTTAGCATAGGATATCTGGCTTTGGGTTTAAAACCAGAAATGGAAAGTTGTTTTGGTTTTCCTTAATAAAGTCTTCACAAATTTGCTTTTAAACTTATGAAAGAGGGTTTTCCATGAAACCCCTTTTTCCATTTAAGAAGGGCAACAGATCTGGCTGCAGAGTCATCTGTAATTAAAAACAAAAATTCTCTAGTTTTTCCACTTGCTCATATATATATATATAGGTTATGCTTGATGGTTGCATTTTAAAACTGTTCTTGATGAGCTGCACTTGGTATAATAAGTGAATCTGGGGGTCTCGGCGTGAAGGTGAAGTGAGGACTTGGTTCCTTTAAAAGTTGAAATTGTAGTGACCTCTATATGATAGGCTTCCCTAGTGGCTCAGACGGTAAAGAACCTGCCTGCAGTACAGAAGACCAGGTTCAATCCCTGGGTTGGGAAGGTCCCCTGCAGTATTCTTGCCTGGATAATCCCACGGACAGAGGAGCCTGGTGGGCTAGAGTCCATGGGGTCACAGAGTCGGACACGATAGAGCAGCTAACACTTTCACTTTTCTGTGTGAGGCCAGGTGCCTGCTGGCATATAAACTTACAGGAGATTTGAAGGAAACATCACATATTACATGCTTTCCTGTTGTTTTGTTTTTATTCATTTTCATGGCAGATTTTAACAAGAGCCTGTGGTCTGGTAGAAAGCACTGGTGGGCTCAGGAATGAGATGTTGCTGCTTCTGATGCCTTATTTGTGTTCATTTGCATTCTTTTCATACAAAGGTCTGTAAAATCAGAGCTATGGTTTTTCCAGTAGTCATGTACAAATGTGAGGGTTGGACCATAAAGAAGGCTGAGCGCCAAAGAACCGATACCTCCAAACTGTGGTGCTGGAGAAGACCCTTGAGAGTCCCTTGGAAGCAAAGAGGTCAAACCAGTCAATCTTAAAGGAAATCAACTCTTAATATTCATTGGAAGGACTGAAGTTGAAGCTCCAGTACTTTGGCCACCTGATGTGAAGAACCGAGTCATTGACAAAGACCTTGATGCTGGGAAAGACTGAGGGCAGGAGGAGAAGGGGACGACAGTCTATGGGGTCACAAAAAAGTCAGACACAACGTAAGGCAGTGATTGTTACTGAACTTCCTAGACAATCATTGGAGGGACAATAAGTAAAGGTCCAATCTGACCAGAGAATCTGGGAAATAAAGTATCAGTGGGAAAAAAAAAAAAAGATCCACTGCTTTCCACAATATTAGTTGACTTACTGAAGTAAAAGGTGGCTTTCAACATACAACATGGATAGTGTCAAGCTTGAAAAATGTATGAGGAGTCCAGAAATTCAAGCACTCAACACTGTTTCATTCTGAAGAACAAAATTAGAAATCCCCATTAATATACTCTTTGCAAGCTGGAGAATACATAAAAAATACACAGAGTAGAATTTCATAATGAATTTATGATGTTTTCCTTTGCTATCCATTTTGGCTCTCTCTAAAAGTCACAAATGTGAACAGAGGTTATTATGGAGCTTAGAAGATGAAGCAGAAAAAGAAACAGGAGGAGAAGAAGAAAAATGATACCTGCAAAATACTATACCAGCGTAAAGTAGATCATTTTAATGACCAAATGGAAAAACAGAGTCCAGTAATAAACTATTACACATTTAGAAAATAACTAAGGAAAGTGCTGTTCACATAGCAAGAACGAGGGTTTTGTTGTTGTTGTTGTTTTACTGTGGACCATTTTAAAGTTTTTATTGAATTTGTTACACCATTGCTTCTATTTTGTGTTTTGGTGTTTTGACTGTGAGGCATGTGGGATCTTCACTCCCTGACCAGGGATTGAACCCATATCCCCTGCATTGGAAGGTGAAGTCTTAACCACTGGACAACCAGGGAAGTCCCAGGAAGAAGTTTTTCTTAATTTCTATATCACATTACTGGAGGAAGGAGGACTCTGTGTGTTCGTGTGTGTGTGTGTGTGTATGTGTGTTAGTTGCTTCAGTCATGTCTGACTCTTTGTGACCCTGTGAACTTAGCCCACCAGGCTCCTCTGTCAGTGAAATTCTCCAGGCAAGAATACTGGAGTGGTTTGCCATTTCCTTCTCCAGGGATCTTCCCGACCCAGGAAGATGGGTTCTTTACCACTGAGCTCCCTGGGAATCCCCAATACATACGTATGTACATATACACATCAGAGACTACATCTGTGTATAATTCTTATTCATGTTTTATTTTAGAAAAGATCAACTTTCCAAATAATTGTATGCTGTTCCAGTCTATTGTTTCTATTTGCTCTTCTGCCTTCATCAGATACTTGGGTTTCTTCCTTTTTGCACTAGATTCAATATTACTCTCAGGAGTGGGGGGTATGACCAGATCTCTCATATCTCCGCCATTATTTGGGAATGAAATATATTCCTTTTTAGGCTTCCCCATTGGCTCAGCAGTAAAGAATCTGCCTGCACTGCAGGAGATGCAGGTTTGATCCCTGGGTCAGAAAGGGCCCCTGGAGGAGGACATTGCAACCACTCCAGTATTCTTGCGTGGGAAATCCCGGGGACAGAGGAGCCTGGCAGGCTACAATCCATACGGTCGCAAAGAGTAGGATATGACTGAGCACTCACACAGATTCTTTTTTACAAGATTTTCAGTGAATACTTTCTTTGGTATTTTTACGTACAGTTTGAAAGTTAAAGTGGTATGTGAAAATATATTTCATTTTACACCATCCTTTGAAATATAGAGAGGGAACTCTCATTCCCTCTTAGAATTACCTTTTAGTCCATATTTTATGGGGCGAATCACTGGTGAGTGCTTTCAGATTGCTGTGTGCAAGATACTGAGTCCATATTGGGAGCCCAAGTGTTACACTAACCTGCCAAGGGAGACTGTGAATATTAACATATAGGTAAGAGAAAGAAAGAAGGCAATGGCACCCCACTCCAGTACTTTTGCCTAGAAAATCCCAAGGACAGAGGAGCCTGGTAGGCTGCAGTCGCTACATGGAGTCAGACACGAATGAGCAACTTCACTTTCACTTTTCACTTTCATGCATTGGAGAAGGAAATGGCAACCCACTCCAGTGTTCTTGCCTGGAGAATCCCAGGGACGGGAAGTCTGGTGGGCTGCTGTCTATGGGGTCTCACAGAGTCGGACACGATGGAAGCAACGCAGCAGCAGGAGAAAGAAAACACAAATTATAGATTGTAAAAGGCTCAAAAATATCACAACCCCCCCCAAAATATTTAACATAAATATACATCTATAATATCTTTCATGCTTAGTCACTCAGTTGTGTCCACTCTTCTGCATTCTCATGGACTGTAGCCCACCAGATTCCTCTGCCCATGGGGTTTTTCAGGAAAGAATACTAGAGTGGGTTGCCATACCCTCCAACAGGGGATCTTCCCAACCCTAGGATCGAAGCTGCATCTCCTGAATTTCAGGCAGATTCTTTACCACTGAGCAACCAGGGAAGCCCGACCTATTTTTGGCTACCAATTTTTGATAGCTTATTCATAATACATCAAACTTCTAAAAAATAGTTTCTGTAAGGGGAATTAAAATATAGTTCATTCATTCCTTTATTATGGTTGATTTTTTTTCATATAGGTTATAGAAGTTTCTTTATGCCTCACAACTTATTGTTGACATCTTGTAATTTTTTTAAAGCTTTTATTGAGGTATAGTTGATTTACAATGTCATGTTAGTTACAGCTGTACAGCAAAGTGAACCAGTTATACATATAGGTTCCTGTAATTTTTAGCTAATTTGTCAAATTGTAGAAATCACCTGTCAAATTTTTTTTCACATGAGGGCCATGAAGTATGAGAGCATTTTCCATATATAGTCTCTGTGGAAAGTACAAGTATTTACCCTCATTACGGGAGATGCAATAGATGCAGGTTCCATTCCTAAGAGAATTGGGATCAATCTCTGGGTTGGGAAAATCCCTTGGAGGAGGAAATGGCAACGCACTCTAGCATTCTCGCCTGGAGAATTCCATGAACAGAGGAGCTTGGCAGGCTATAGTCCATGGGGTCCCAAAGAATCAGACATGAGTGAGCACACACACACCAACATTCCCTCATTTCTGGGCACCACAGCATTCATTCCTATCTTCATCTGACCTCTGGTCCCATGTCTTTATTGTGATCCCTGATGAGTTACAATGTTTGGCAGACACTTTGTTGGGGCAATCCCTATAGCCTGGCACCTGCTGCTGCTGCTACTAAGTCGCTTCAGTCGTGTCCAACTCTGTGCAACCCCATAGATGGCAGCCTACCAGGCTCCTCCATCCCTGGGATTCTCCAGGCAAGAACACTGGAGTGGGTTGCCATTTCCTTCTCCAATGCATGAAAGTGAAAAGTGAAAAGTGAAAGTGAATTTGCTCAGTCGTGTCTGACCTTTGCGACCCCATGGACTGCAGCCCACCAGCCTCCTCCATGGGATTTTCCAGGCAAGAGTACTAGAGTGGGCTGCCATTGCCTTCTCTGAGCCTGGCACCTAGAAACTTGTAAATATACATGTGAGTGGCTGTGCACTCTACCAATACATCCAATAAGCTAAAATTAAGTGGGCATTCATCCCAGATTTCACTTCTTCTTAGCCAGATCCACCAAATGCCCTTGATCATTCAGTGCCACTCATCAGGGAGCCACTCATCAAACAGAGTCTGCAGTAGAGTGGAAATTGGAGAAAGGAAAGATCAGTGTCATAAGCAAATGCAGTTAAAATAATTTATTTCTGAAAACTACAAAAGCATATGACCACGCAAGTCTCTGTGTTAATGAGAGACCCTGAACCCAAGCTTCTTCAGCTCTGAGATACAACCAACTCTGGCAAAGTTAACACTAAACAATGGTGGAAAAGGGAGCAGGAAAGAGTAAAGGAATAGGGCTGGAGGAACACGCGGGTGAATTCATGATAAGCCTGTACCACTGCAGAAAATGAAGATTTTATGCTCAGGACGTCAGGCAACAACTGAAAGATGTTACTCTGAGAGGCAGAAAGACATGGAAGGACAGTTTATGGACTTAGTTACAGCGAAAAGGTAGTTGCTCAGTCATATCCAACTCTTTGCCACCCCATGGACTGTAAGCCCACCGGGCTCTTCTGTCCATGGAATTCTCCAGGCAAGAATACTGGAGTGGGCGGCCATGCCCTTCTTCAGGGGCTGTCTTCCTGACCCAGAGATCAAACCCACATCTCCTGCGCTGCAAGAAGATTCTTTACCATCTGAGCCATCAGGAGACAGATCAGCAAATAAAAGTTGGAACCCTGCTTTGGGTGGAGAAGACAAGGGGTTTGAAAAAAAAAAAAGGATTAGCTTAGTTTTAGAAATGCTATGCTTTGATTCTTCATGGGAACCAAGGACAGATGTTTGATACACAATTAGAACAGGCAAGTCAAACACGAAGTATGGTTATAGATATGGAAGTCCTCCTGTAGATGAAATGGAAGAGAAACCCCAGAAAAGATAGTGGTGGGGGGAACAAACGAAGGTCAGAATCTAGAAGGAAACCAAAATCTGAAAGACGAATGAGAGAGAAACGGCAGGCATCATCACAGACATGTAATTCCAGACCTCTCAGATTTAATGTGTGTCAGAAAGAGGCATATATTCTGAATGAGTGATATATATGAGGAGCGTCAGCCACAGTTCAGTCTGTTTTCCCTTTTCCCAAGTACAGACACACACACACACACACGGGAATTTTTCATGTTTAAAAGGAAGTGGAATATGTGGCTTGAGGCCATCTGTGACTAGAATTATTTCAGTGACATTTTTTTAGGCGACCCTAGGAAAGAAGATTACTCCTATTTCTACAAGATTACTCCATTTCTACAAAATGGCAGAAAAGGAAACCAACACAGCACTGTAAAACAATTATCCTCCAATTAAAAAATAAATTTAAAAACGTGCTAGGACTTCGGGAGGGATGTTAGGTGCAAAGGGTTTCCATTTGGAGGTAGGTGGGTCTCAAAGACTTGAGTCTCAAGCCCTCTGGGGTGCGGATGGGCCTGCGTAAGTGAAAATACAGGCTGATTGGTTTTTAGTTGTTGGATCCTTAGCTGCAAACGTCCAGCCTGCTTCCCTGGGGTCTGCGAGTGGAAACCTTTAAACCTCTTAGGTCCCAGCTCTGTCCTGCCCTCCTTGGCTTCATGAACAGTAGTGGCCTCCTCACTTCTTCTCCTCCCCTCTTCAGCCTTTGCTCCCTTTAAACTGAGTCTCCGTGGAGGCATTAAGGTGAACCGACTAAAGTACCACCTAAAATGCGTCAGTAGCTCCCCCTCAGACATGCTTTCCATAAAAAGAAAGAAAACGCTGGCTTCTCCCCAGCTCTCTAGTCTCAATCCCCACCAGTCCCCGCCTCAGATGTATCCTCCAGAAACGTTGCTCTCTCTCTCTCTCTTTATACACAGTATGCAATTTCTCATGTCTGTGTTTTGATTTCTTTCCTGACTGTTTTTTTTTTTTTTTTTTTTTTTTTTTGCAGGAATGCCTTTGTCCTGTTGTCTGGCTAATTTCTACACTTTTTTCAAATAGTCCAACAGACATCTCCCATAAGATCCTCCTGTTGTTTAGATTTTTATCTAACTCCCTTTGTCCTTCCCCATGGTTCTTCTAATAGTTCATCCACATCTTCACATTCCACTTAACACATTTAGAATAATAATCCTTTTGAATCTTTGTCTTCCTCCGTGCTTTCTATAAGAGCAAAATTAATGCATTATTCTATGCTTTTTAATTCCACCTTGTCTAGTGAAGTATATGACACATGATAAGCACTCCATAAATACTTGCTTTATGAACCAATAAAAAACCATATCTAGTCAGGGAAAATGCATAATTCACATATTCACATTTATTATCTAATTTTTGAGGGGTTCACATTCACAGAATATCATTAGACATGATCATTAGACATTTCTTGCTTTCATTTGAAATTGCATGACAGTTCCCAAACAGAAGCATTTTTTAAAAATACTAAAAACTACCTATTGTGTTGGCCATCATCGATGACTTTAATTGCCTTTATGATTAGGAGGCCAATACTCTCTGCCTGTATTTTCAAGCATAAAGTGTATCACTGAGCTTTATAAAACTCTGATTTTAATAAGTGTATGCTAACCTCCTGAGAGCCCTCCAGGAGAACTTCCTGCTTTTCCATTGCCAATTCTAAGTAGATGAAAAATACATATGGAACATTCTTCAGACCACTGTTGGAGGCAGTCTTATTCTAGTGAAGGAAGGAACTCCTCACGTCTGAATAAAGTGGGTTCAGTGCAATGAAATAGATTCCAAACGCTTCATGCCTGAGCATCAGGCACCTCCAACCTTTCACAGCCAGAAGAGAGCAGGAGTGACTTCCTGAAATTCACAAAGTGCTGCAGACAGTACTGTCTGGTGGGGGGCACACGTCAGAAAAGAAATGCTCAAAAGCATGGTTTCAGGAGAGCCAGCTTCCTTCAAGGAAGTCCTTCAAGGAAGGACTCCGAAATCTCGAGAAGGCCATGAAACTGACAGAAGATTTGGGAGTCCACTGGTGGGCTCTGCCACCCATGAACATAAACGTTAGTGGCTAAATTAGGAGGAAAAAGTGAAGGGTGCGACCTCACTGACTTCAATCGCAATATCCCGTATTGTGAGGAGGTACATATTCCTCACGAAATACAAGAGGCATTAGGAATTCCCTGGTGGCTCAGTCGTAAAGAATTTGCCTGCAGTGCAGGAGACTCAGGTTCAATCCCTGGGTCTGGAAGATCCCCCGGAGAAGGAATTAGCAACCCACTCCATGTTTGGTTGGCAAGTACTCTTGCCTGGAGAATCCCAGGGGCAGAAGAGACGGGTGGGCTGCAGTCTATGGGGTCACAAAGAGACAGACAAAACTTAGTGGCTAAACAACAACAACACCAGCATTGGAAGTGTTAGAGACTGCTGTACCTCCCCCAGCAAAACGAAAACGAACATCTGTTGTAGAATTAAAATGCGTTCCCGGAAGGAGGCCGTGACTTGCTTAATGGGAGAAATAGAAAGGCCAGGTTTTGAGCAAAGTATTCTCCTAGGATTTAAGTTCCCCAAAAGATACTTCATTAGGTCCTTTTCCAACTTCTTCTTGTAGTTCTGTGTTTTACAGTTTTGCCTGAAGATTGAATCCAGTGAGTTTTAAGTAGTACAATAAATTGGAAAATAAATGAAAGAAAGTTAATCCTGTATGTTTTCATGGAACATTCATGTATTAAAATCATGGGATTATATAACCGAAGCAATAACAGTGTACACAAAATGGTGAAATTTGCTTGAAAATCAATTCTGCACATTTCACTTCACATGCCATGCATATCTTAGCAAACATTTATGTAATGATGTTCAAAAGTTTATAGTCTCTAGTTTTCCAGATATAATTCAGATGAGGTGTACATTCGCAGACGAGAATGTGTTCAAATGATAATTTAGAGAAAGTGAAATTGAAATCCTCAGACTTTCTCAGCTCTCCTAAGACTTTCTAAGGCTCTAAGAGACTCAGATCAGCAATGTATCCTGCATCTTTCCACTACATAAGGGGCCTGTCTTCAGTGTGTCTCTTGTCCTCGATGTATCTTTCCACTGCATTTGTTAGAGGGCTAATAACTTTGTCCTCCTTTTATATTATTATTGTAAAGATCATATAGTTACAACTACAAGTATTATTATTTTCTACCAAGAACTTTCAGCACATTCAGTCCAAGAAAATGTAGGAAAGGAATCCCAAAGTGCTAAAGAGTATAACATTTCAAAAGCTCATACACCATTTTAGGAAGACTCGCATGATTCTGAATTCAGGTGATTTTAAATAGCTTTGTATTAATGTTCCTAAGCGATTACATAATGTATTGTTTCAACTGTACAGAGCTTACAGCGGTGTGTTTTGGTGCAGTGTACTTACAAAGTGTATTTTTCCGTTGATTATAGTTTGGTTTCGAATGTGACCCACGGCTTCTCAGGGCGCACTGGTGGTAAAGCAACCACTTGGTAATGCAGAGATGCCTGAGACAAGGGTTAGCCCGAGGAGGAAACGGCAGCCCACTGCAGTGTTGTTTCCTGGAGAATCCCATGGACAGAGGAGCCTGGCAGGGTGCAATCCACAGGGTTGCAAAGAGTTGGACAAGACTGAAGCGATTTTATATATACGTTGGAGAAGACTCTTGAGAGTCCCTTGGACTGCAAGGAGATCCAACCAGTCCATCCTAAAGGAAATCATTCCTGAATATTCATTGGAAAGACTGATGCTGATGAAACTCCAATACTTTGGCCACCTGATGTGAAGAACTGACTCATTAGAAAAGACCCTGATGCTGGGAAAGACTGAAGTCGGGAGGAGAAGGGGACGACAGAGGATGAAATGGTTGGATGGCATCCCCAATTCGATGGGTATGAGTTTGAGTAAGCTCTGGGAGTTGGTGATGGACAGGGAGGCCTGGCATGCTATGGTCCATGGGGTCGCAAAGAGTCGGAAACGACCGAGTGACTGAACTGAACTGATATGTACTGATATATATATGTGTGTGTGTATATATATGTGTATACACATATATATATACACACACACACACACATATATAGATAAGAGAGATAGCATTTCAGCATTTTATGAGTTTTAAACAGCAGGGAAAAGCTATCAGTTCATGCAAATACAACATAATTGTTATGTGCAGATATTTGGTTTCCAAAATATTTATCATAAAATCTGGAGAAATTTATGTTAAACTGCATAATAGGTGCACAGATCTTATTTTCCAAGAACACTTGGGATGACAAAAGCAACTAAGGTCTGGACCAAAATTACGCTATTTTCCAACTTAAACTGTAGGATTCAATTTCTTTTCAGATACAATTTGGAAAGTTTAAATCCTAGTCCTTTCTTGACATGCCAATAAGCTATGAGGCAGAAACACATGCCTCTACCACTAAATTCATTGTATTTTATCACAGATTTTACACACAAATCTGACTGAACTTATCCTCTTTTTGGTTATTTGCAGACACCCGTCACTAATTGCTCTGTGATGTATGCTAGGCTACTTAGAATGACCAAGGTTTTAAAAAATAGTTTCAAGTACAACCCAAACTGGTATTTTAGAAACATTTTGCAAAATATCTTGATATGTATTGATGCTAATTTTATGGATTTCATTAAAAATTGAGGGAATATTACAAACAGCTACTGAGCAAATGTGCAGAATATTTATATTCCTTTAGTAGAGACCTCTGATTTTCTAAATGATTGTTTCGGTATTATTGTTTGTGTTTGTGCTAGTTGCTCAGTCGTGTCTGATACTTTGCGGCCTCGGGAACTGTGGCCCACCAGGTTCCTCTGTCCAAGGGGATTCTCCAGGCATGAATACTGGGTGGGTTGCCGTGCTCTCCTTCTGGGGATCTTCCCAACCCAGGGATTGAAACCAGGTCTCCTGCAGTGCAGGAGGATTCTTTACCATCTGAGCCACCAGGGAAGCCCTTTGGTATTATATTTGTTGAATAAAAATATATATTCCACTATTTATTCTCCATCCATCCATAGATTCTCAGCTAGATTTACAAAACCCAAGGTTGCTTTGTCAAGTGTCACTTCATTTAACATAATTCAGCCTCATTTTAAACAGAAGCACGTTTTTAGATTTAAATTCTTAAAGATGGCATCATACTTCATAAAGTTATCCCTAGTCTCGTGTGTGCATGTGTTCAGTCACTCAGTTGTGTCCAACTCCTTCCAACTTCATGGACTATAGCCCACCAGGATCCTCTGTCCCTGGGATTTTCTAGGATAGGATACAGGAGTGGGTTGCCATTTCCTTCTCCACTTCTAAGGTTACCATATCTTAATACCCTCATGTACACTGGTATATAACTATTTACTAAACACCAGATTTTATTTAAATGCCATCACTGTTTCCATTTTTTTTTTCTGTTTCAAGGTCCAATTCATGATACCATGCTGCATTTAGTTGCCGTGTCTTCTTATTTTCTGGTAGTTTCTCAGTCTTTTATTTATTTATTTTTTTGCTTTCCATGACCTTGACATCTTTGAGAAAGACTGATAAGGAAGTTTTTAGATTATCCAAGGACTTTGTTGGATAGTAGCTTCTATAATTTGTACCTACACCAGGAACTCTTGAACCTTTTCCTACATTGCCAAATTGCAGATTTTCCAGGTCTTGCTTCTGGAAGTGCTGAATGCAGACACAAGAGTAAAATGAATGCAACTGAAAATTGAAAGTGTATGACTTGAGGTTACATTGCTTGAAAACCTTCAGAAGCCTATGCATGCCAAGAAAAGAATGTGAAGCACCGCACTTCCATTTCTAAAGAGAAGTGAAGCCAATGCCTATAAGACATATGTCTTTATTTACTCAAACATAAATCAAATGGTCCAGGAACTTGTGCAAGTGAATCGGATTCCATTTGTATGTTTTTCCTGACACATAAATCTAGCTGCATGCAGAATGGCATGAGTAATGCAGGAACTGAGCTCCCACAGTGAATAATCTTTCATTGAAAACCTGGGGTTGATGGCTTACCTTACAGAAATGGTCTTTGGCACCACGGAGACCATGGTGTGTGTGTATCTGTTTTTCTCCTATTGGATTTCAGTGTTCTGATACACATGAAAGTTGCGTTATGCCAGTGGTCAGTTTCCTCACTTAATGCTTTAAATGATAACAATAATCAATCTTCAGTTCAGTTCAGTCGCTCAGTCGTGTCCGACTCTTTTTGACCCCATGAATCGCAGCACGCCAGGCCTCCCTGTCCATCACCAACTCCCGGAGTTCACTCAGACTCACATCCATCGAGTCAGTGATGCCATCCAGCCATCTCATCCTCTGTCATCCCCTTCTCCTCCTTCCCCCAATCCCTCCCAGCATCAGAGTCTTTTCCAATGAGTCAACTCTTCTCATAAGGTGGCCAAAGTACTGGAGTTTCAGCATTAGCATCATTCCTTCCAAAGAACACCCAGGACTGATCTTTAGAATGGACTGGTTGGATCTCCTTGCAGTCCAAGGGACTCTCAAGAGTCTTTTCCAACCCCATATTATTATTATCACTGATTATTCTATGCTGCATAAGTGACTCATAGCAATCTAGTGAGATGGACATTATTTTTATCCTGATAATATGAAGAAAATGAGAAGACTTTTATAATTTATCCAAGATCATAAAGCTGGTGATGTGCAGAGTCAAATCTTGTCTGCCTGATGCCCAAGGCATCAGTGTGACTAAACACTGTTCCTGTTTCAAGAAACTCAAGAGTCTCCGATAGCTTATTGTGGTAAGTCAAAATAAGCTGACAAAAGAAAAACAAGTCACCACAAAACCCTGAGTATAAACAAAAGAACAAACCATGTGCTCAGGGTGCAAAGCTAAGTTAAATGTCATCTTAGGTTCATTATCTCAGCAGCATGAGGAACAATCTACATAAAACAATTTTCGCATCACATTTGCCACCTACTGATCTGAACAGTTGAGGAGGAGAACAAAAAAAGAAATCTTGAGTTGTAGGCACCTGAGGCTATGAAGGGTTTCATTCATCTATTAAAAATCTATTCACCGATTAACTCAGTTCAGTTCAATTTAATCGCTCAGTCGTGTCCGACGACCCCATGAATCACAGCACACCAGGCCTCCCTGTCCATCACCAACACCTGGAGTTTACTCAAACTCATGTCCATCGAGTCAGTGATGCCATCCAGCCATCTCATCCTCTGTTGTCTCCTTCTCCTCCTGCCCCCAATCCCTACCAGCATCAGGGTCTTTTCCAATGAGTCAGCTCTTCACATCAGGTGGCCAAAGTATTGGAGTTTCAGCTTCATCATCAGTCCTTCCAATGAACACCCAGGACTGATCTCCTTTAGGTTGGACTGGTTGGATCTCCTTGCAGTCCAAGGGACTCTCAAGAGTCTTCTCCAACACCACAGTTCAAAAGCATCAATTCTTTGGTGCTCAACTTTCTTCACAGTCCAACTCTCACATCTATACATGACCACTGGAAAAACCATAGCCTTGACTCAGACCCAGGCAAATTGTAGGTTTTCAATAGGTTTTGTCTGAGAAAAATATGTATACACACAGTCAAAAACAACTTTGAGGCACTTAATATTTGTATTCTATTCCAGCTGATGGAGATTCAAGGATCAATAAGACACACAGCCTTAAGCTTATAGAGTTTATATTTTGTCAAAGAAACCAGGTACCAAACAAATGACTTGATTTCATATAATAGATGCTAAAAATGAGGAGTATAGGAAGCTAGCATATGAATATAATGTGCCTTTTACCCTCAAATGATTTACACTATAAACACAAAGATAAGATTTGGATACATATATAAAATACAATTTATAATATGAAAAGATACAATTAATTAAGTGTCTTGGAAATTCGGGAGTAGGTGATTTTTATTAATTAATTAATTTTTTAAAGTGTAGCTGATCTCAATTTTTATTTATTCATTTATCTTAAATCTTTATATTTTATTGTTTGGCTGTACTGCTTGTGGAGAAGGCAATGGCACCCCACTCCAGTACTCTTGCCTGGAAAATCCCATGGATGGAGGAGCCTGGTAGGCTGCAGTCCATGGGGTCCCTAAGAGTCAGACACGACTGAGCGACTTCACTTTTTCTTTTTACTTTCATGCCTTGGAGAAGGAAATGGCAACCCACTCCAGTGTTCTTGCCTGGAGAATCCCAGGGATGGGGGAGCCTGGTGGGCTGCCGTCTATGGGGTCGCACAGAGTCGGACACGACTGAAGCGACTCAGCAGCAGCAGCAGACTGCTTGAACTGTAGGATCTTAGTTCTCTGACCAGGGATCGAACCGATGCCCAACTGGATGCATGGTGTCTTAGCCACTGGACTGCCAGGGAAGTCCATATTAATTTATTTTAGCATTCCTTATTCTTGAATGAAAATCATGTTAGGAAGTCACAAAAAAGGCTTCAAAGGATGCGGAGATTTCAAAAAAAATACATTATCATCTACCTCTGTCTCTAGACTGGACATTAATTTAAAAATGCATGTTTTGTCTTATTGATCTTTTTGTTTGTTTGTTTGTTTTAAGCTGGCATTGTCAATCATAATCTTGAGAAATCTCAATACTTCCAGTGCAAAAAGAGACAGAGACACAGCTGTCAGAAGAGCAGTAACAGAGATAGTTTTGCATCTTAGCTTAGGAAAGTGGGGCTCAGCAGAAGGCCCCCGGTGTCATCAGTCACTAGGAAATCCAGGGAGAGAAGAGCTCGCACACTGGGGGCATCGGAATTGGCAACAAATGGTGAGTTCAAAGGCCACAAGACTCACTACTCTTTCTGAGATTTTCTCTTTATCTTTTAATAACCATTGCCCAGATCTCTGCATGAATGACATGAATTCTCTGTAAATAACGTGAATTTGAGCAAACTCCAGGAGACAGTGGAGGGCAGAGGAGCCTGACGTGCTGCAGTCCTTGGGGTTTCAAAGAGTCGGACGCGCTTTAGAGACTGGTTAAGGTAGCTAACTTCAGATAGCTAATAGCTACAAGCTTCTGGTTCATTTTCAGAGTTTGGTAAAAGTTTATCCTGACAACGGTTGCCGGTGTTCTTGCAGCTTTTATGAAGGAGGGAGTTTCTGAAGGTGCTCACTCTGTTTTTGCCCTGCCGCCTCTCCTGTCTTCAGTTTTGAGATCTTGGCCTATTTATCCATTTTAGGCTTCTGCATTTAATCTACCATCAATCTACAATCTGCAACTGTAATCATGTCATCTGCAATGGTTTTTGCATCAATCCCTCTCCCTGTCTTATTTATAGCCCTCATCACTTTTGTTATTTATTACTGAGCCCAGGGTGACCAGGGAATGGTGTGCATACCCCAGGGGATGCTCAGAATCATCTCAGGGGCACAACAAGAAGCCTCGCTCTACAATTTATTTCCTCTTTATATTTCTACGTATATGTGTGTTTTACGGTTTACATCATATATTGAAGCAATTATATATATATATATATGCGCATGTCTATATCTGCATGTCTATGTACATGTTAGGGGTTTCCCAGGTGACTCAGTGGTAAAGAATCTGCCTGCCAATGCATGAGATGCAGAAGACCCAGGTTCGATCCCTCAGTCGGGAAGATCCCCTAGAAGAGGAAATGACAACACACTCCATTATTCTTGCCTGGAAAGTCCTATGGACGGAAGAGCTTGGCGGGCTATAGTCCATGGGGTTGCAAAGAGTCGGGCACAACTGAGTACACACCCACATGCGTGTGTTTTGTGTGTGTGTACACACACAGACACGAGCCACAAGGCAAGTCCAATACAAGAAAGTAGGCGGGGTGTGTGCTCGTGTCCTTAACTCTGGTCATGGGAACGACAGCAAACAAGGTTAGGGACAGAAGCTGGGACCATCAGCTCAGCCTCGGATATTCCGTCACAGTTAGCCTCTCCCCTTTCTTCTATTCAATATCCCATGTGAATTATGGTTTAAAAGCACAAATCTGTGTTGTTTTGAGAGTATCGCTCATACTGGATTGGCCAAAACGTTTGTTTGGGGTTTTTGTACTATCTTATGGAAAAACCTGAAGGATGTTTTTGGCCCGCCGGATAGTACGTGCTTACCAAGCTGATGGGGAACACGATCATGCAGCTCTCGTCTGCAGATCTGGTCACTCTGGACCAGCCATCACAGCAAACCTCTTGCCGCCTTTGTGAACCTGCTTTTCCACACCTGGAATGACTGTGTTCCCCATCCAGAGAACCAACCTCCCACCACGCTCAAAGCACAAGTCGGAGGCCGTTATCTCCCACAGACATTTCAGGCCAGAGCAGCCAGAATGCATGGCCTGACCCTTTCTAGTCCTGTGGTAATCAACGTTATTTTACAGTAAACAGCCACAGTTTCTCACTTGATAGTTTTTGAATAATTTAAATATGATTCTTTTGTATTTATCCTCCATTACCAGCCCAGGGACGAGAAAATAGTATTCAAGCATATAGTTGAATAATCAACTTTCTCTGTTCACTTTATTTATCTTTCAATCATTATTGAAAAAAATCAAACCAGATTTTTATGTTTAAAGAATCTACTTCAGTTATGTTTCTTGTAGTAATGCGTGTGTGTGTGTGTGTGTGTGTGTGTATTTGCTCAGTCATGTCCAACTCTTTGCAACCCCATTGACTGCAGCCCTTCAGGCTCCTCTGTCCATGGGATTCTCCCAGCCAGAATACTGGGTGGCCATTACCTTCTCCAGGGGATCTTCCCAACCCAGGAATTGAACCTGGGTCCCCTGCATTGCAGGCAGATTTTTTACCATCTGAGCCACCAGGGAGACCTGTGTGTGTGTGTGTGTGTGTGTGTGTGTGTGTAAACCAATGAACGTGGTTTGAACAATTAACTAATAGTAAGTAAAATCTTTGAGAATTCTGCTTTCACATATGGTAGGAATGGTGAAAACAAAAACCCTCAAAGTTGACACTCTTAAGTCTGCCATTTTGAAACTGGCCCACCTCAACTTCATTTTCAATCCATACTTAATCTCCAGGGAAAAATAGAGCACTGTTTTCTGAAATGTGGCATTGACCATATTGGGCTTTCCTGGGGGCTCAGTGCTAAAAGGATTCACCTGCCAATGAAAGAGAGCTGGGTTCAGCCCCTGGGTGGGGAAGATCCCCCGGAGAAGGAAATAGCAGCCCCCTCCAGTGTTCTCACCTGGAGAATCCCGTGGACAGAGGAGCCTGGCAGGCTACAGCCCATGGTGTTGCAAAGAGTCACACACGACTGAGCGACTAAAGAACAACAACACTGAATGTATTACACAGCAGAAACGGGGTCTGTAGGATGACGTGGGTGTGTCACTGTAAGACTGCTTTGGCCTTATGTCAATAACTTTAAAAATGATCTCTCATATGATGTCTCTAAAGTACCTTTTGCTCCCTCAGAATCTTTGTTATTATGCCAACCAGATGGTTACTTTGGGCGTTCTTTGCAACATACCATAAAATAAAGACGGGATTAATAAATTCAAAACTGTGCAGGAAACTTTCAAGTGTTCTTTGGCTTTAACCTCTTTGTATGAATAGAAATGTACAGAGATAACCCCATTTTAATGCTTCAACATCTGGTCGGTTATCCGTGTAAACTAAGATAAATTAGTGCAGCACAGGAATAAAATTAGTGTGATTGGATGATGTCACACTCAACAGCGAATTCTCTTTATAGAGTTTAAAAGGTAATTAAAAGGTTATTTTTTTTTTTGAGGTTTAGTCACATTTAATCTAATGTGAAGTCAGTGTGCTCCAGGTCACAGGCAGGCCAGGCTCAAGTGAAGTCACAGAAAAAGAAAGTGAAGATGGAGTTGGAGATTAAGTTAATTAGGATTTCTTAAGATAATATTTAATTTCGTGAAGGATTTTCAGGCTATGCAAGTGTTTCCTCACAATGCAAGCTACATGAAACTCGCACATTTTCAGATTCCATCCCTGCACTTGGGCTAACAGGGTCTTATGAAAGTCACAACCTCAGTAAGACAGAATTAGTACCAGTTCTCCTAAGAGTCTACAGAGTATTAGCGGCATGCAAATGGATTTGATTAATAATGAAATGTCAGGTGGTATTTCTGTAAGCACACAATCCAGTGTTTTTCAAAAGGTCCCTTTTCTTGATCTCATTTTGCTTGGCAATTGTGATTTGGTGCTGAACTGCATTTGATAAGAAACTACACCTAAAGAATAGAAGAAAAGACATGTGTGTCTTGGTGTGTGGGCATGTGAGAACTTGAGGAAGAAAAATAAAGATTAAGGAACCAGTCTCCAAAAGGCCACGAGAACATGTAAAAGTAGGGCTTATTTCTAGCTCTGAAATACTGAAAAAGAGCACGTCCTTGGGAGGGAGGCGTTGGAATGTCAGTAGCTTACGGCTGGTGATATGGGGATTTTCAACTTTGGCGGTTATACATTCTTTGAAAAGCAGTGTTATATTTTTAAAGGGCAAGGGTGAGTGATGATATTTCTAGCAAGAAAGGAATTAGAATTTTATGTCAAGAAGTCCTTTTTTTTCTTTACATGTCAAGCATTCCTGTAAAACTCTTAGAATTTATTATTGCTCCATTTTTACAACTGTAAAACTGAGACACATGTTGGGCTACCTGCTGGTAACAGAGCTAGTAATAGAATTCAAACCCTGTGAATCTGTCTCCAGGCTTAGGCACTGGACTACTTCCCCTCTGTCTTTGAGTTCAAGACTAGAGCCAGTATGGACAACAGTATGGAAGTTCCTTACAAAACTAAAAATAGAACTTCCGTGTGACCCAGCAGTCCACTCCTGGGCATATACCCTGAGAAAAACCTAATTCAAAAAGACACATGCACCCCAATATTCACTGCAGTACTATTCGCAACAGGACATGGAAACCACCTAAATGCCCATCAACAGAGGAATAGATAAAGAAGATATGGTACATATACACAATGAAATACGACTCAGCCATAAAAAGGAATGAAACTGGGTCATTTGTAGAGACGTGGATGGACCTCAAGTCTGTCATACAGAGTGAAGTCAGCCAGAAAAACAAGTACCATATACTAACGCACACATGTGGAATACAGAAAATAGTATAGATGAGCCTGTTTGGAGAGCAGCAACAGAGACACAGACATAAAAAATGGACATATGGACACTGGAGAAGAGGGAAGGGAGTGTGTGCTGAATTGAGAAAGTAGCATTGACGTATCCACACTGCTGCTGCTGCTAAGTTGCTTCAGCCGTGTCTGACTCTGTGCGACCCCGTAGACACAGCCCATCAGGCTCCTCTGTCCATGGGATTCTCCAGGCAAGAATACTGGAGTGGGTTGCCATTTTCTCCTCCCACATACACACTATCATGTGTAAAATAGATAGCTAGTGGGAAGCTGCTGTAGAGATCATGGAGCCCAGCTCGGTGCTCTGTGATGACCTAGAGGTCATCACAGGGTGTGGGGGTGTGGGGAGAAGGGTCCTAGAGCGAGGGGCTATATGAGAGAGACAGAAAAGAAAGATAGAAAGGAGGGCGAGAAGGAAGGAGGAAAGAAAGAGAAAATGGAAAAGAAATCAAGAACAGTAACAGCAACAACTCAATGACATCGTTTTGTGACGTTAGGGCAGTTGGGATGCACTTTCGGGAGACAGGGTACCACTGAAAGACCTACTCGAGGAGGAATGTAAGGGTGACATCACCACATTCATGTTTTGGAGCAGTTACTTGGTTGGTGATCTGATGATGGTCTTGAAGATTATGTGACTATTTGCAAGGGGTGCGTCTGAAATATTTTTACAGTATTTTACAAAAGAAAAACGGTCATCAAAGTGATAGAGAGAGGTATACAAATTTAAGAAATCATTAAAAGATCAATCAGTAGGTCTTGATAAGTGATCAGATTTAAGGTCTAAGGTTTGGCATCCTAGTAGGAGGCTGTGAACATTCCCTAATAGTACAACACTCTTAGAAGTCTCAGATCAAAGGTGAGGTATTCATTTACTCTTTTTATCTTAACTCTAATTAATAGCATACTTTGCCAATGTTGAAAGAGTAGACTTGGAATATGAAACCTTTTCACCCAAGGAAAAGATATTTTTCTTTCCTTTTTTTGAGAAAAATATTCTCAACTATTGAGCCTGTCCTGTGAAGGGCTTTCCAGCTGGCTCAGTGGTAAATAACTCGCATGCCAATGCACAAGACTTGGGTTTGATCCCTGGGTCGGGAAGATCCCCTAGAGAAGAAAATGACAATGCACTCCGTTATTCTTGCCTGGAGAATCCCATGGACAGAGGAGCCTGCAGGCTACAGTCCACGGGGTCGCAAAGAGTCAGGACTGAGCACGCACGCATGCATGTACTATGGAGAAAGATTCTCCACACTGTAAATCCACAGCAAGTTTAGGAAATTTGTCATCAGTCTCTGTAGCCTTCAAAGAGACCAGGCTGGATTGACGTTTAATAAGCCTGCAAAGAAAATTTCTTCCTGAACCTTCTAATGCTTGGGTTGGGAGCCGGCAGAACCAAAGGTCTGCATATGAAAATCCTCCGTATTTTATTTTACTCACAAGTGATAGCAAACATCTTGAAAACAAATATCTTTCAAAGAAATCTTAAGGAACAAAATGTATTTTGTTTCAGATACATGGAATAAATCTTGTAAATTCTACGTGGTTTCCTGTGTAAGAAGAATATACAAAATGTCAAAAAATGGGTTTTGTAGGCATTTCCTTCAAGAGCAGAATTTCAAATACTTGAAAAGATTTTTTTGTTTTAATTTTTAAAACTAGCACAAATGTGTGTGGCAGAAATTTTTTTCATTAGAATCATGTTAAGGTATATTGAGAATGTACTGTGTTAGCTTTGCTGGCTTATTCTGATACCTATCTATAGATCTATAAATCCATAGATAGGTAGGACTGTAAAGAAGGCTGAGCGCCGAAGAATTGATGCTTTTGAACTGTGGTGTTGGAGAAGACTCTTGAGAGTCCCTTGGACTCTGCAAGGAGATCCAACCAGTCCATTCTGAAGGAGATCAGCCCTGGGATTTCTTTGGAAGGAATGATGCTAATGCTGAAACTCCAGTACTTTGGCCACCTCATGCGAAGAGTTGACTCATTGGAAAAGACTCTGATGCTGGGAGGGATTGGGGGCAGGAGGAGAAGGGGACGACAGAGGATGAGATGGCTGGATGGCATCACTGACTCGATGGACGTGAGTCTGAGTGAACTCCGGGAGTTGGTGATGGACAGGGAGGCGTGGCGTGCTGCGATTCATGGGGTTGCAAAGATTTGGACACGACTGAGCGACTGAACTGAACTGAACTGAATGTATATAATATAGATATATAATCTAATAAAGATACATTCCCAAGCTGACAAGGTCAATAATAACTAGGTGAACTCACATATTCTACAAGTTAAATTTTACAAATATTTCTTGGACTAGGGCATTTATAATCACATCCTACGTTTCTATATGTAATATATTGTAATCGTATTTTTTAAAGGTGATATACATCACTATATTTAATATGAATGACTCAGAAGGACCTACTGTGTGACACGGGGAACTCTGCTTAGTGTTATGTGGCGGCCTGGATGGGAGGGGAATTTGGGGGAGACCTTTGGGAGATACCTGCATATGTAAGGCTGAGTCCCTTCACTTTTTACCTGAAACTATCGCGTTGTCAATTGACTATGAAGAAAGTGAATGCATTAGTCACTCAGTTGTGCCCAACTCTTTGTGACCCCGTGGACTGCACCAGGCTCCTCTGTCCACGGGATGTTCCAGGTTATACTGGAGTGGGTAACCATTCCCTTTTCCAGGGGATCTTCCCGACCTAGGGATCAAACCTGGGTCTCCAGCATTGCAGGCACATTCTTTACCATCTGAGCCAACAGTGAAGCCCATTAATCAACTATTCTCCAACACAAAATAAAAAGTTTTAAAAAACGGTAAGAAGTGTGATATAAGATATGTGAAAATTAAACAGTATACCTCTAAACCTTTTCTAATGCAAACAGGTGTACAAGTCTAATTGAATATAATTAAATACACATCATAATTTCATCATCATATAAATTTATCATATGAGCATTGAGAATTCACTTTTATAATCAGGCATTTGAGGTGAAGAAGTGTGGGATGTTTTTCAGTGTATTCCAGGACCTCTCAGCCTCAGCTCTATTCATTTTGGGGACCAGGAAATTCACTACTGTAAGGTCTGTCCTGTGCACTGTTGGATGTTCAGCAGCCTCTCTGAATTCTAAATACTACCGTCTCTAATTGCCAGGCAGCCCCTCAGAGGCTAAGCCATCCTCACATGGGAACCCAGGGTAACTCTTTATTTCTTTCTCCTGTGACAATCTGCAACAGATATCAAACTTTTCAACCCAAATCCAAAAAATGTCCCATAACATGAGAAGCTTAGGTGTGAGAAAAAAACATACATCACTTATTCCACATTCACTT
Source organism: Bos mutus (assembly GCF_027580195.1). Classification (NCBI taxonomy): domain Eukaryota; kingdom Metazoa; phylum Chordata; class Mammalia; order Artiodactyla; family Bovidae; genus Bos; species Bos mutus. The sequence goes on along the minus strand of NC_091635.1, from coordinate 3,276,778 downwards.
TATACCAGGGGCTTTGCAAACATAGATTGCATTATTCAATAATTAGACTTTTTCCACCCCACTTTTTTGTTTTCTTTTATTATTTTTTTTAATTGAAGTATAGTTGATTTATAGTGTTGTTAATTTCTGTTGCACAGCAAAGTGATTTCATTTTATATATATATATATTCTTTTCCAGAATGTTTTATCATAGGATTTTTTTAAATTGGAGTATAAAGTGAAAGTGAAAGTAAAGTCACTCAGTCGTGTCCGACTCTTTGCGACCCCATGGACTGTAGGCCGCCAGGCTCCTCCGTCCATGGAATTTTCCAGGCAAGAACACTGGAGTGGGTTGCCATTTCCTTCTCCAGGAGATCTTCCCAACTCAGGGATTGAACCCGGGTCTCCCGCATTGTAGGCAGATGCTTTACTGTTTGAGTCACCACTAGTGGGAGGATAGTTGCTTTACAATGCTGTGTGGAAATTGTGGATCAGCCATGTGGATGCACACACCCCCTCGCTCTTAGCCCCACTGCTGACCGCCCCCATGCCACCCTGGGTCCGCCAGAGCGCCGCACTGGGCTCCCTGTGTGCACAGCAGCTCCCAGCAGCTCCGTCTGACACCTGGCCGTGTATACCCATCAATACTCCTCTCTCAATTTGTCCCGCCCTCCACTTCCCCTGCTGCGGCCACAGATCCCTTCTGTCTGTGCATCTTTTCCTGCCCTGGAAATAGGTTCATTGGTACTATCCGCTCCATTTTTCAAGAGACTAAGTGAAGTCTCTCAGCAAGGTCTGAGAACTAGCCCTGGGTCACACTGCTACTAAACTGATGTTTGAATTTGGTTGTTTCTGACTCTGAAATCTATGGTCTTCTAACTCTACCACCTGGAAGAATGGAAATTGTTCAGGTATGGATGCAACTGTGTTTTTTTTTCCCCCTTTACTCCTTTCCTCCTTTCCAAGTCTGTCAATCTTAGATTAAGCTACCTCTGCTAGGTTCTTGAGTCAAAATTGACCAGCTGTAGTCCTTACCAGCTGTCTGAGCAGAGACACACCGCTTAGATGAGATGACTTGTGAAGGTCCTATGAAGTCCCTTGAAGGGTCTTCCCAGGTAGCACTAGCAGTAAAGAACCTGCCTGCCAATGCAGGAGATGGAAGAGACACGATAGGGTTCGATCCCAGAGTTGGGAAGATTCTCTGGGAGGGCCTAGCAACCCACTCCAGTATTCTTGCCTGGAGAATCCCGTGAACAGAGGAGCCCGGTGGGCTACACAGTCCATAGGGTCACAAAGAGTTGTACATGACTGAAGTGACTTAGTATGTGTCAGATGTATGATCTTGAAAGAAGTCAGAGCCGTTATCTCTGCTATGAAACAAAAGGTTTATGGTGATCCTTGATACCCAAGTAAATATATATTTCGACACCCAACAGCATAGTTTAGTTTATGGAGACTAAAAGACACTTTAAAAAACCCACATACATAAACAACATCCAATTCCATAACAAATATGGGTGGGAGATTTAATAATGATCATCAAATTATTCAAAAGGGCTATCCTTAATTTTGTAAAAATATTTGCAGTGTAAATTTTTGGTTAACTCAGGACTGTCTGAATTTTCCAGAAGCCAAAATATCATAACCATAGGAGTATTTTAAATGTCTATGATAACTCATCCAACCAGTCCATTCTGAAGGAGATCAGCCCTGGGATTTCTTTGGAAGGAATGATGCTAAAGCTGAAACTCCAGTACTTTGGCCACCTCATGCAAAGAGTTGACTCATTGGAAAAGACTCTGATGCTGGGAGGGATTGGGGGCAGGAGGAGAAGGGGACGACAGAGGATGAGATGGCTGGATGGCATCACTGACTCGATAGACATGAATTTGAGTGAACTCCAGGAGTTGGTGATGGACAGGGAGGCCTGGCGTGCTGTGATTCATGGGGTCGCAAAGAGTCGAACACAACTGAGCGACTGAACTGAACTGAAGTGAACTGAACACATTAGCGGCTTAGGAACTAAAACTTTATAATTAAAAGTTCCAAGGAAAGTGGTTTGTTCTAATTTTAACAAAAAGATACTGAAGTTGAGTAGCATGTGATTTTTCCCCAAATATCTACCATCCAGCTATCTGCAAAAAAAAAAAAAAAAAAAAAAAGAAATATAAAGTAAAGCTCTTTATAATTTTTGTTTCATCCTAATATATTTTCTGTCTTTAAAATAATAACCATGCTACTGAGTTATAAAGTGGTGTGTTGTGGGAGGTGTAATAAAATAATTAATTTAATGTGCTATTTTGGAGTTATAATAAAATAATTAATTTAATGTGCTACTTTAATTGATTTGTACAAAGACAAATCTATGCCATCTTTATTATCCAAATAATTTGGAAAATTTATATAAATGAGAATTGTCCAACTGAATTAGGACCCCTACTCCCACATTACTGGATAATGTTGAAATTTATGTATCTAATCTGACCCAAGTATCACAGAAAAGAACCCTGCCTTCCTTGATAATTCTAGCTTTCATCTCATCTAACGATTTATCCTACAAATATTTTATCGACTGAGCATGGATGAAAGATGTAGGTTTGAGGATAGATCAGGAAACTCATAATAAAATGAACAGACCAGAAAAGTGAGTCTGTTTACAGGTAAATGGCACCGATTTGGAATGAGATGTAGACAGCTCTGCAACTTTGCTCTAAAATTATTTTACTTACACTTGAAAACATAACCTGCCACCACCATAAAACGCCTACTGCAGAGCTACTTAAAAGGTAAAAACAAAACTCGGGGCACTGCATTCATTTATCAACACGTTAGGCAGAGGGCGAAAACGTCCTGACTTTTTTATAATTATCCACATGATTCCATAAGCATGCCAGAATTTCCTTCCCACTCCTCAGAGTCAGTGGCGGATGTAATTTAGCTAGCACCCTTCTGGCTTTGCCGTAAAGACATTCGTATAAGCCATGGGACATGTTTGTTAGTTCTGAAAATAAATAAAAAAACACTAGCTTGTTTGAAATTCTGTTTGTATCATCCAACCGGTACCGCTTAGAAACATGTTTGTCTTTGAAGGCAAAAAAAAAAAAAAGAATTGATTATAAAAGATGGGTTTGGGGCCAGATCATCAGGAATAAATGTGAGGAAGTCATCTGAGGGCTGTATATGAACCAGTAAGCAATGCGCCTGTGTATGGGCCTATGGTCCTTGTGTTTAAATAAAATAATAAACAGATGTTAGTAAAACATTCTGATCTTGGGTTGGCATCCAATGGAAAGATAAAAGGGGAGAAACAAACAACAGAAAAAAGGATATTAAGACCTGAACAGTACACTCTTTAGTCTCACATGAGGCCAGGCTAAAAAAACTTTGTGCAAACGATTCTAATTTCCCACTAAATACTTAGGAAAAAAGTCAAACCAACAACAATAAAAAAAAATAAACGAAAATGCTTATCCTTTAAAATTTAGACAGACAGCAGGACCATTATAAGGACCCATAAGGAATTTCCATGAAATTCAAATTCTGTGTGGCTACATGGAGAATTACAAATAAGTCTAAAAAATAGAGCAAATCCACAGGCTTGCAAGGAGGGAACAGATTCTGTCCTCCACACTCTTCTCCTTCTGATTTGTACTGTGCTGTGTTGTGCTTAGTCCCTCAGCTGTGTCTGACTCTTTGCAACCCCATGAACTGAAGCCCGTCAGGCTCCTCTGTCCATGGGATTCTCCAGGCAAGAACACTGGAGTGGGTTCCATTCCCTCCTCCAGGAGATCTTCCCCACCCAGGGATTGAACCCAGGTCTCCTGCATCACAGGTGGCTTCTTTACCATCTAAGCCACCAGGGAAGCCCTCTAAGTATCTCCAATTCATTACTGAATAATTAAACTTTTTTCATGAAGTTTTATGTAGCGATCATCAGTGCTAAAGATTCTATTTCAAGCAAAAAGAAAATGTTATAGAGGTGTTCTTTTTTTTTTTTTTAGATTTGTTATTAACATTTGCAGTAGAAATCTAAATGTTTTGCAAGGATTTGTATGGTAGAGAAGAATATATATACATGTATATTGTGTGAAATTGTTAGTCACTTAGTTGTATGCAACTCTTTCAGACCTCATGGACTATAGCCCGCCAGGCTCCTCTGTCCATGGAATTCTCCAGGCAAGAATACTGGGGTGGGTAGCTATTCCCTTGTATACATATTTTATATTTGTTGTTATTGTTATTTGGTTGCTAAGTTGTAACCAACTCTCTTGCAGCTCCATGGACTGTAACCCACCAGGCTCCTCTGTCCATAGAATTCTCCAGGCAAGAATACTGGAGTGTGTTGCCATCTCCTCCTCCAGGAGATCTTCCTGACCAGGGATCAACCCATATATCCTGCATTGGCAGGCAGGTTCTTTACCACTGAGCCACCAGGGAAGCCCCATATACATATATACATGTATATAAATAAATACAAATATGTACATCCCTATGGTGGCTGGCTGCCAAGAATTTGCTGAATGTTTACAGAAAAATTTACCTAAGTCTACTCAGTAAGGCCCTCATTCTGCCAGAGCTCAGAGTGTTTAGTAATTAAGAAAAGATGGGGGATGAAAAACTCAACACGAATGGCCTATCACCGTTGAAGGTAGTGAACTGGACCTATTAAACGACCTCTAGACAAGTTTCAAGACAATCTCATAAAACATTGTCTCCTATACCTGCCAGGTGAGCAGGAAAAGCATCAGTTGCAGGAAAACCAGAGCCAGCGGAGAACACCATTAGAAAGCTGAACACTCCCAACTTCTTCCCCTTTTCCCTCCACAAATTCGTATTAACAGGAATGTGTACTTGGACTTGGGACTCAGCGTCCGAATGTTGATGGCATGTTGCCACTGCCTTCAAGATGTTCACTCATGACCCGATGCTGCCTCTCCTCTTCTCTTTTCTCCTCTTCTTCATTCAGCCTTTGCTCCGAAAAGAAACAAAACAAAACATCATCTTCAGATAAATCCCTTTGTCCTGCCTTCATATGTTGGTTTGGTTATCTCTCCATATGTTGTTGTTATTCAGTCACTAAGTCACGTCTAACTCTCTTGCCACCCTGTGGACTGCAGCACACCAGGCTCCCCTGCCCTTCACCGTCTCCTGGAGTTTGCTCAAACTCATGTCCATTGAGTCGGTGAAGCCACCCAACCATCTCATCCTCTGTTGCCCTTTTCTCTTTTTGCTTTCAATCTTTCCCAGCATCAGGGTTTTTTCCAATGAGTTGGTGCTTCACATCAGGTGGCCAAAGTATTGGAGCTTCAACTTGACCATCAGTCCTTCCAGTGAATATTCAGGGTTGATTTCCTTCAGGATTGATGTCTCCATAAAATCCCTCTATTCAGTCCTAAGATATTGAATGAGGTCCCCCTGGGTGCCAGGTCGTGTTCTTGTTTGAGGAGGACTGGAGTCCTGTTCCAGAGGGCTAATATCAACCGTTCTTTTAACTGAAGTCCTCTTTGTTTCATTTTTCTTCTTTCTCTTGTTTGGAAAGTGGGAGATGTTTACTCACAACTTCAGTGCTTACATATTCACAGAGAAAGTGAAAGCATAACCAATCAAAGAGCATAAACAAAGAGAGTCTATTTCAGCTTCGTTTGTGGATGTCTCAGGGTAGATTTATTTTGCTTTGGACTGAATCAAGTGCTCATCGCTGGCCCGAACAACTCTGTGGATTTCTAAGGGCAGGACACATGTTTGCTGCAGCTGTGGAAGTCCCATAAAGTCTAGTAAGTTTGCAGGGGGTGCTTATTTGGGAGAAGAACGCATGGAAGAATAAATGCATGCATGCATGAACGAGTGAGCGGCTTCAGGGTACATGTAATCTAATAGGGGAGGAACATGGGAAATTCATCATACTAGGAGGCAAGGAAGAGTGAAATTTTTAAATCTTTCATTATTTTTGGAGTTCCATTTACACCAGGAAGTAGTGTGTAAGAGACTATGCACCCATCAAAACACCAGATTGACTAAAACTTACTCTTTACTTTTGGGGGCTTCCCAAGTGGTATTGGTGCTAAAGAACCCACCTGCCAATGCAGGAGACACGAGACACAGGTTCGATCCCTGGGTCAGGAAGATCCCCTGGAGGAGGAAGTGGCAACCCATTCCAGTATCCTTGCATGGAGAATCCCATGGGCAGAGGGGCCTGTAGTCCATGGGGTCGCAAAACGTTGGACACAACGTAGTGACTGAACAACAGCGTAAAAAGATGCAAAACACAGCTTAGAGAATATAGACATGAACACTGTGTTATAACAATTAAACTTGCTAGGAGACTAGCTCTCAATTATTCTCACCACATAAAAAAGAAATGATAATCACCTGACTTGGGAGAGGTGATATCTGTGGCCACAGTGACAACTGGATCACAATATTAAAATGCAACAGATAAACAGATTATACACCTTAAATGTTATATGTCAAACAAAGCTGAATTTAAAAAATACTATTCATCATAGTGTACTCAGGAGACTTCCTGGAAGGAAAGTTCTTGATCCAAGAGCATGGACAGTTTCAAAGCTTGGTAAACACACTGGGAATTTGTTTCCCACTCACGTTTCTCCTTCTGCTTTTCAGAATTCCCGGGTTTCCTCTGTGGGGGTTGAGGACAGGAAACGATAGCTTTGCGCGAGGGTGGTTTTCTTCACGATTTAACTGTTCCCAGGGTTGCCTGTCTCTTCACAGACATTTCCTCACCATCCTGACCCATCGTTCCCCCGACGTAACGAGTTTGTGTTTTGTTCTTGTCTTGTGTGTGTGCGCGTCTGCAAATCTCAAACCGAGTTCCTGTCACTTAGTTAGGGTGTTTTACGATTTATAAAATCATGTCCCGTGAGCCTTAACTCAAGCCTCCTAAGCGTGCTGTGCAAGATTTGCTGTTTAGTCGCTCACTTGTGTCCGACTCTTTGCGACCTCATGGACTATAGCCAGACAGGCTCCTCTGTCCACGCGATCTCCCAGGCAAGAATAATGGAGTGGGTTGCCATTTCCTTCTCCAAGGGATCTTTCCAATCCTGGGATCAAACCCCTGTCTCCTAAATTGCAAGGTGTACTCTTCTGTTGAGCCACCGGGGAAGCCATACTTTGCAAGATTAGGTTGGTATTATTCTCATTTTCACAAGGGAAAGGGGAGAGACAGGTTCCATTTCTTGCATCTGGTTCTGAAACCAACACATAACACACTCAGAACTTGGACCCCTTCTCTTCCACCTCCCATTCTCGGGCTTCTCCTGCTACTCTGAGACAGAAAGATTAAGCAAGTCATGGGGAATCTTATTCTGTATCTTCTGTAATAAAACAGCAACACAGGTCCTCACTTTCAAAAGGAAGAATAATATCACATCAGATGTTAATTTCAATGCAGTAAAAATCAGTTGGCATGCAGGACAGTGGGGTTGGGGGTCACCTTTCTCAGCCTCTTTCTGTTTCTAAAAGCTAAACTACATCGGCTTTTTCTTACCACTGTGTTTGTGATTCTTGAGGAAAACCTGAAATCAAAACCAATTTTTTTTCATCGAGTGCTCCTTTCTGGGGAGATTTTCTTTCGAATTATGAAAAGAAAATCTTTCTACCATACGTATAAACAAAACCTGCTTTTGTCAGTAGCACCCTGTAGAAACCAGAGATGAAACATTAAATTACTCTGAGCACATGGCCACTTGCCAGTAATTATTCAATATGAGGTTTAACCAAGTTTATCTAGACTACGAGGACCGTGTATACACAGCTAAAGGGAAAGACATGGTTAAAGTAATTATCTGGCATATTCCCACCGTGCAGACAGTCAGTCTGGCTCATTTGGGCCAAGGAATAATAACCCAGCACATTCTTCTGGCCAAAAGGAGTTATTTGGCAAATCACCTCGATGTGCCCCAACAGATGAATGTTAAATCTACAAGATGCCAAGAGAAAGAAAACACGAGTGCCCTTGGGTATCAGAAAGCCCGCAGACAGGAGGGTGTAAGGGGAGGGTTGAGACGAAAGGAATGGGGTGGGTTTCAGGACACTGACGTTTAATTCTGAGACCCTTTCTGGGGCTTGCTAATTACGATTCTAGAATCTCTTCATCTGGTTTCTTTGAGTAACTCATTCATCCTTCCCATGAAACATCCCGTCTTTTCTTAGATGTTGATTGTTTGTTTGTTTGTTTCCTTTCTGGGGTGTGAAGAACAGACTTGCCTTCATCATCCGAGTGCTATGGTTTATCTGGCAGTCAATCCAGTGCATTAGATAATCCCATCTTGAAATTTTCTTTTGTGATGAGTATAGGGATAGAAAGGAGATATTGACTGAGAAGCACCAGGCTTGTTTCCTTGTTAAGCACAATACAGATATTAAAATCCTGTGCAGATAACCCATGCCCTTCTGTGTTTTCCCCTTTGCCCAATTTTCTGTGGGGGTTTCTTAAATGAAGCAAACTGATCTACTATCACCCAGAGGTTCTCTCTATAGAGAATAGCATTATTCATTCTAAAAATTAGATTTTTCATTTTTAATACCAAAGTAGAAATGATGACATAAACAAGATTTCTGAGCAATTCAATTAGATTTTCCCTTTGTTGTTTATTCTGGCAGAGCAGATTGAGCAAGGCGACAGACACTGGAGGCAGTTCACTCAGGTTCAAATCGTGCCTTAACCGCTTACTAGCTAAATGACCTTACTCACCTGTGTTGTCCTAACTTTTCTCATTTTCATGAATGATTATAGCAGTGTCTAACAAAAAGGAACCTTATGAGAAATAGATTGATGTCTATACAGCTTGGCTTCCCTGGCAGCTCAGATGGTAAAGAATCAATCGGCAAAGCAGGAAACTTGGGTTCGATCCCTGGGTTGGGAATATCCACTGGAGAAGAGAGTGTCTACCCACTCCAGTATTCTTGCCTGGAGAATTCCATGGACAGAGGAGTCTGGCAGGCTACCGTCCATAGCTTTGCAAAGAGTCAGACTTGACTGAGCAACTAACATTCTCACTTTGTCATAGAGAGCTTAGCATGGACATGTGTCAACATGTATTAACTATTGAAGACAGTAGCATCTAATGATCAAATATGTCCAGTATCCTCAGATCCCCTGTAGGGTCTTAAGCAAATCTCTTACTTAATTAACCAGGATATAGTACTGACCTCGTATGTAGTTAGATGTTGTGCGGATTCAGTGAGTGGATTTGTGTAAACTGTGATTAGAACATTGTGGCCTGGGACAACGTCTCAGCAAAACCAATTCTTACAAATATTATTTATCCATGCATGATGAAACAATGTTCCAAGATCAATGAAAAACAAGAGGTAAAAAGCATGAAATGCTACATTAAAGGGGGCTTGTTTAATCATAGATTATTTAGAAAGCAGCAGTACACTCAAATATATAGTCAAATAAAACATAAATCTAAACATCTCAAGGAAGAAAAAATTGTCAGCAGACGCACTGTCGTCTCTGCTCTGAAGTGACATGTCAAAGACGACAGTGCTGGTCATCTACAATCTCCACGTTCCGCCTCCAGAAGCCAATGATAGGTTGAGGATGTAGAAATGTACTTAGAAACACACCGAAGTCCACTTTTCTCACTTTTGTTAATAGTAAGAAACGTGCCAACGAGTGTCCTGAGACATAGACATTGTGTTTACATCAACCCGGGTGAGACGGGAGCACCTGAAATGGCTTGCTGCTGCTGCTGCTAAGTCGCTTCAGTCGTGTCCGACTCTGTGCGACCCCATAGACGGCAGCCCACCAGGCTCCCCCGTCCCTGGGGTTCTCCAGGCAAGAACACTGGAGTGGGGTGCCATTTCCTTCTCCAATGCATGAAAGTGAAACGTGAAAGTGAAGTCGCTGAGTCGTGTCCGACTCTTAGCGACCCCATGGACTGCAGCCCACCAGGCTCCTCCGTCCATGGGATTTTCCAGGCAAGAGTACTGGGGTGGGTGCCACTGCCTTCTCCATGAAATGGCTTAGCTCAAACCTGAACTAGCGCTAAGTCTGCTTCGCCCCTCAAACTCGTTGCTCTCTGAATTTCCTTACCTGTCTATTCATCTTTGCTTAGTAACCAGAGATGCTGGAGTCAGGAATACATACACTTTTTAAAACTTAAAATTAATTATTGAGACAACTCAAGCCATAATAAATTTATAGAGCAACATTTGTCCCATAGTAAACGCTTGATAGATGTTGAATAAAATAAGAGGTGTAATTGGGCTTTTGACCATGTTTGAAAAGTGGGGACATTTTACGGTTTCCTGAAATTGGGTGAATGGAATTAGTGGGCTGATACACAAAATCTCTCATTTCTTTTATTGTTATAGACTGAGCCACAGAAGGAATAGTATGTTCGAATTTTGATTTCACAAAACGGCAGAGAAGGGCAAAAACTAGTTTCAGTGTCTGTGTAGAGGAAGAACAGGCAAATTAGTCACAGTTGCCACACATCATTGGGAATGAACATGTGCTGAGAATGGTGTACACACAGGAGGTAAACATATGCTAACAGACGCTACTTCTTTTGGGGTGATTTTAATGCGTATCCAAAGTATGTGTCTCCTCTTGGGTTCATATGTTGTGTTTTTAGTGAGATATTGACTAAAAAGTGTTCCCTCCTTTTAATTTGTGTCTTAAGCATAAAGTTTATCTTGCAATAGTACGTGTGGGCCAGCATCTATCCAATTATTTGACACGTGAAATTAAAAGGCTAAATACACATGTTTAAGTCACAATATTGCTAAGAATATAAAACTGAAAAGTCTTCTCTATTTGAATTGTGGTGCTAGAGAAGATCTGGAGAGTCCTGTGGACTGCAAGATCAAACCAGTCCATCCTAAAGGAAATCAACCTGAATACTCATTGGAAGACTGATGCCGAAGCTCCAATACTTTGGCCACCTGATGCGAAGAGCTGACTCATTGGAAAAGACCCTGATGCTGGGAAAAACTGAAGGCAGAAGGGGAAGAGGGCAGCAGGCAGTGAGATGGCAGATGGCATCACCAACTCATTGGATATTGACGTAAGCAAATTCCAGGAGATGGTGGAGGACAGAGGAGCCTGGCACATTGCAGTCCATGGGGTCACAAACCCCAGATACGACTTAGTGACTGAACAACAAAAAGTCCTATCTATGTGCTTTAAAAAACTCCCTTAATCTTTTCAACAAACGTAAACTCCAGGCTCCGACTATGATGCCCAGCTTGCTCAACCTCTCTTTTCAGAATAAGAACAGAACTTAAAAACAGTACCTTCTGTTGCAGTGCAGCTCAGCTCCTGAATTGGTTCTGCTTTTCCCTGTTTCCGGCTGGCACCTATGTCTTTACATCTCAATGACTAATCATTACATTTGACTAAAGAAATATAGACTCTCTAAGGCAAGACTCTTTTACGCCTTGAGGGATACAAACCCACACAAATAAACTTGTTTTGTCAACAGGCAATTCACAGAACTGTTGAATTTTGTTTGGTTTGTTGTATTTTCACTATCTTTACCCACCAGCCATTTGCAAAGGAGTTGTGGACCAAAAACTGTCGTAGTTTTAAGCAGAAGGAAGGGAAGGAAATTCAAAAAGAGAAGCACGTAGACACTCCCTATCCCTCTATTTCTAAATTTCGCTTCAGCAGAGTTTTAAACCGGTTGGTCTAAAGCAAATATTTAAGTGTTAAAAAAAAAATCCTGTAACCATTTTTAATGCAATTTACATTTCTTATTAGCCCCTCTGATTTAAAATCTTTGTAATTAGCTCCTTAGAATCACCTTGGTACAATCTGAAGGCAACACTCAGCAGTTACAGAATAGAAAAGGAAAGAAAGAGGAATTGTAAAGAAGTGTATTTATAACCTTGGTCATCGGTATCCTAAGAACGTTTCTGTTTTAATAATTAATTCGCTTATCAGTTCAGAAATGTTGAAATGACTTTTGGAATCCCAGGCTCTAAGGCTGTTGGCACCCTGCACGTTTCCTGACTGCAGTTTCCTTAACTTTCCATTTAATTTTTTTTTTTCTTTTCCCTGAAACTAAAATCATTTAATGAAATCTGACGCGTCAAGGCCACTGACTGATCTTCTGAACAGAAGGTATGCAAAGGTGGCCAATTCCTTTAAATTACAGCCCCTGTCCAGGTTGCAAGACATCATTTCCAGGCAGACAAAGTGCAAAGGAGTCAGAAATGCTGAGACATAACTAATAACAAGGGAAAAAAGAAGAATATGAAAACCCTGAAGGAAAAATAAGTTCAACACGCAGAAGAGACCATCAGGAGGTAGGGGGAGGAAAAAGCCCACGTGCAATTTTTTTCCCACTTACTCTGTTTCCTTTACGTTCCCTAGATCAGGGCCGCCGGTAGGAGATTGATACATTTATTAATTCTCCATGCAGAAAGACAAACAGTGGACTCAGTCCGGTGGGGTTGAAACGTCTGGCCTCAGGTTCCCTACGGAATCTTCCAACCTTGGCTAATGGTCTCTGACCACACAGATCCATTTAAAGAATACCATATCCATTTTCGAAAATCTCATTTAGACTCATACATAAAATAAAATCATCCTGTCATAATGTCTTGGTTTTCTCTGGTTCTTCTTTTTATTTCTTTTGATTAATTTAAAATACAGAGCCAAGCAAAGACAAAGGAAAAAAAAAAAGCAATTTAAAGAATGTTCAAATCATCTTTGTCATATGATTTTTCTTTTTAAATTGTGAGAACATAGTGAAATTAACAGTTTCTTTCTGCATAAAGTGGTATTTATGACCTCACCCTTAGAAACTATGTAAGTAAATATTCGTGGAGAAATATTTTCACCTATTTTACATGTTTATTAATTTAAGATCTGACTGTGAGGAAACTGTAAATTATGGAATGCGTTTTATTAGAGTAAATACTGGTGTTTTCGGGGGTTTTTTAAGCAGAGTGAAAAGAATCCTTTTTTGTCCCCCTTTGGAGTGGAGCCTTGCCATTTTTCCCTTCAAGAACTCATCTTAGATGCTAAATGCTTAATGAGTCTTAATAAATTTCTACATATTAGATGGAGTGTTCATGCAGCATTTCTTTTTTCTATAGTTCCTTTTATAAGTCTGACCGATAGCAGCAGCTACGGGAGACAAAAAAATGATCTGAGGTTATTCCGACTTTAACTTTTGTTCTGAAAGTAGGTAAATTTAGCTCAAATGCTTGAGGCTCCTTTATTTAAATTTTTGAAATTTCCTCAGGACAAGATAAGATGAACTATTCCTTTGTATTACAGTGCCCCCAGATTTTGTGGGAAAAAAAAAATTAAAATATTATTAGGAATGAAAAATCACTCTTTGAAAAATCAACTTGCATATAAACCTGAAAAATAAACAAGATTTAAGTTTGTGTTCTGGATAATGAACTGGCAAGGGTGTTATTTTACTAAAGTGTTCGGTTATGTCTGTTTATGTTATTAAGTGGGATGAGATAAAGTGCATATTCAACTCTTCTTTCAAAGGACAGAATATATCATTTTAACTAATTAGGTCCATTTATCTTACCTTTATATTTCTTCAGGTTGGTTCCTGAAATAGACCATGAAACCAACCTATTTATAAAATCTGTTAAAAAAAATCAAAATTTGTTGGACAGAATATCTAACATAAATTTTCAGTTGGCTACATTCAATGCAAAATTGTAAAACTGAAATTTTACATGTAAATTTATTTTTGTAATATTATAAAAGTTTCTATTTTGCTAAAAAATATTTGTGCAAGGCAAATTAAAATATCTGGAAGACAGGTAAGATTATATTTACATATATGTACACAAGCCTAATATAAAATATAACTATGAGTACATATAGACATACATAAATATAATTTTATACATGTTGTACAAACATATACATTTATATAGTTATTTGTATGATGTGAATACATATTCATAAAAACAGTTTGTGATGTTATCCACCCTAAAATATAAATCTGGGAGAATGCTGTCTTGATTGTGAGCCATTAGAATTTAAAAATAGCTACTTAAAAAGCAAATAAATATAAATTTTTTAATGTTTGAATTCCAACATTGCTCTATGTACTAAAGAGCTGAAGGTATATACAAAGATTTTACTGGAATAAAAAGCAAATATGAGTGATGTTTTCAAATAAAATCTAACTGGTATGTGTGCATGTGTATAACTGAATCACTTTACTGCACAGCAGAAATTAACACAACATTGTAAAGAAACTATAGTCCAATAAAATAAAAAAATGTTTTAAAGTATTGAAGTCTTCAGAAAAGGGGGAGAATTCAAGCAGAAAAACTGAAGCATAAAAGCAAGGCAGTAACATAGAAAAAAATTAATTTCAAGGGTTTTGAGAACAGATGGATTTCTGTCCACGCTCAGATCTGCCAGTTATTAGCCCTAACACAATTATATGTACAGGAGTTATTCTGTCTCTGATCTTCATGTAATAATGTGTCAATGTTGTAACGGTACTTAACCCACAGTTTTGCAAAGGGGATGTAAGGTGGTGAATGAAAGCTACCTCGCTTAGCCTACCCCCAAGTGGTAGGAGTTGAACGTATGTTGGTGTCCCACTGTGCCCTGCCTCCAGCTTCTGCTTTGCACGAAACAAGTAGAGAAGTTTTCTAAGTTGCGATATTACAGCGATAGTGGCAAAAAAGGAAAGGGAGCCACCAGGTAAAGCCCCAGTTCAGTCAAGAGAGAGGGCTCAGTTTGGGGCAGGACAACAGCATGAACCTGACGAAGTGAAAGGGCACCGGTTTCTCAAATCAGGCTGATACCATTCTAGAGGATGAGCAGTACAGTCTCGGCTTTCTTCAGCCTCATTATCTTGACTTGTAAAGACCCTGCTTCAAAGAGCAGTGATGAGTGATAAATACAACCGCAGAGCATTGTTATTGAAACATCTAAATCTAGGGATCTTCCCTGGTGGCTCAGACGGTAAAGTGTCTGCCTACAATGCAGGAGATCCGGGTTCAATCCCTGGGTCAGGAAAGTCTCCTGGAGAAGGCAATGGCACCCCACTCTAGTACTCTTGCCTGGAAAATCCCATGGATGGAGGAGCCTGGTAGGCTACAGTCCATGGGGTCGCAAAGAGTCGGACACGACTGAGCTACTTCACTTTCACTTTCTTTCACTAGTTTCTGTCCTCTCTTATTATACAGGACATGTTATCAGGGGAGCAAGGCTTGGCATGGTTGCAGTCCATAAAGCTGGCATGGATTGGCTGACAGACCATAAAAATAAAAAAATTAAAATTAAAAAAACACATTTCTCTGTCAGGTAAGCAGTCTATAGTCAATCATAACTTCCTCATGCAAAGGAGGATCAAGATGAATCATGGGCTTATAAAACTGAAAAGAAAGCTACTGCTGCTACTAAGTCACTTCAGTTGTGTCCGACTCTGTGCGACCCCATAGACGGCAGCCCACCAGGCTCCCCCGTCCCTGGGATTCTCCAGGCAAGAACACTGGAGTGGGGTGCCATTTCCTTCTCCAATGCGTGAAAGTGAAAAGTGAAAGTGAAGTCGCTCAGTCGTGTCTGACTCTTAGCGACACCATAGACTGCAGCCTACCAGGCTCCTCCGTTCATGGGATTTTCCAGGCAAGAGTACTGGAGTGGGGTGCCATCGCCTTCTCCGAAGAAAGCTGCTAGGTGCTGCCAACTGGGCAAAGCCTTTCTTCTTAATGGAAGACTTCTGTCTAGAGCTATTGAAAGAAAGGTAGACAAGATGACTTTGCATGTCATGTGGAACTCAGTGTCCTGAAGAACTTTGGCCAGGTATGAGAAAACCAGGTTAATTGATTCAACAGCTATTGACTGACACCGGCTGTACAGGAGAGATGAGTGGGTACATTGGCACTCTTGGCCAAGAGGAAGTGTTGCTACCGAATTAAGTGAAGACCCTGTTGTCTGCTTCCCTTTTTATATCTCTGAACTGAGATTTTATGTAGAGTCTTGACATACTCCCGTTCTCAGGGAAACCACCAGGGCTGTCGCTCTCTGGCATTTTATTCAAGCCTCACTGTTCTCCATTAGGTATAGCCAACCAGCATGGCCCTTCTTGTGCCTCAGAATCTATATTCAAACTATTATGAGACTCTGGAAAAGTATTTCCTGTCTTCTTTGCATCTTTGCATATATGGACTTGCTTGAAATGAATGCCGTGCATGTTTAGTAACCACCACTGAACTCAAGGTATCTTTCCATCCACATAGCTATAACAGCCCACGGATACCTTTGTGCCTTGAGGCCCCTTGCTCTGCTGAGTTGAACACAAGAGCCACCTGTACCATGTTCCTTGGTCTTGGAGTCGCATGACCTCTTCTAGGGCAGCGAATGTTGTTGCTCTTTGAGGCACAACCCCCCCATCATCCCTCACCCTGCTATGTTTGTTCTGCTGCCCCCCTGGTCCTGATGCTTGGAAATGATGTTCTCACAGGCTATTCATTCTAGTCTTTCCACAGCCTATTTCCTCTGACCAGACATTGCAGTTTTCCTGCTGAACATTCCTCAAGTCCGTGTGGTAAAGTTAAGTTCAGGGTAAGACCTTCATAACCACCTCATTGAATATTGCAAACCTGTTTCCCCTTTCCTTGTGTGTATGGCTCCATATCAATTACTCTGTGGTAACCTGCTCTGTAGTCTGTATAGTCAAAGCTATGGTTTTTCCACTAGTCATGTACAGATGTGAGAGCTGGACCATCAAAGAACCTGAGCACCGAAAAATTGATGCTACTGAACTTTGGTACTGGAGAAGACTCTTGAGACTCCCTTGGGTGGCAAGGAGATCAAACCAGTCTATGGTAAAGGAAATCAACCCTGAATATTCATTGGAAGGACTGATGCTGAAGCTCCAATCCTTTGGCCACCTGATGTGAAGGGTCGACTCACTGGAAAAGATCCTGATGCTGGGAAAGACTGAGGGCAGGAGGAGAAGGGGATGACAAAGGATGAGATGGTTGGATGGCATCACCAACTCAATGGACATGAGTTTGAGCAAGTTCTGGGAGGTGGTGATGGACAGGGAAGCCTGGCATGCTACAGTCCATGGGGTGGCAAAGAGTCAGACATGACTTAGCATCTGAACAACAAAAACAAGAAACCATAATCAGCCTCATCACTGAAACATCGTTCCTTTAGATACGCACGTGGGGTCCTATAGCCCTAATATGAGTTGATGTAATTGATATGTTTTCACAGTAACAATCAAAATTATTACAACTTTCCACACTGAGTTTGTTTCAAGTTTTTGGCATCAGGATAAAATCTACATTTGAAAAGAATAAATAAATTCTGGAGACCACATTCTCTGAGATTGCTCATTGAAGTACAAGAAATAAAGGTGTTGCATGACTGCAAAATGTTCTGACTAGAAAAATAATTAAAGGAATACTATCTTGATATCCTCAAATTTGAAGATGCAGCAAAGGAATCAAAATATGATCTGAAAAGGTAGAAAATCACGGCCATTTTAAGTGTCCAAAAGTGTGGAGAAGCTGAAGTCAGTGAGGACTCCAACAACCCTTACCTGCGTGCCATCTCAAGCGTGCTCACCGAACTTGCCAGGGTTTAGAACTTGGCAGGGAAATTCTTATAAAAATAAAAGTGATCCACTTTAAATTCACTGCGACTGGAACCTCTATAAGTTATGTTCTTGTCTGGAGGCCAGATCAGGGTGGCAAGGAAAATATTTGGAGCTGGTCCTGGCACACAACTTTTGACATTTAGGTGAAACTTGCTGAGAAGAGAGTCATGTTAGTTTATCCTGAATCTGAAGCCTCATTATGTTAGAGACATAAGTGCTCGTTTTTGCAGCCCTATGTTTGGTCTTTAAGCCAAATGTACATGTGACTGTGGTCCTAGGGCAGAGCAGTAGGGTACTCTGCAGAGAGAATAAGAGAGCTTATTCTTACTGCCGCACCTAGAGTAATGGTCACCTTTCACTCTTCTGAGGCCTTCAGTCAAAAAAAATACATGTATAAAATGGTTAAACATACACCATATATATACACAATAACATATTATATACTTACATATATAATATATATTATATATATATAAAAATACATGTATAAAATGGTTAAAACATACACCATATGTATACACACATATAATATATTATACATTTACATATACTATATATATATATATATATGATCTTTACAGTTCTGAAACTATTTAAATGTTTTCACTACACCTAAGCAATAGTATTCCAATACTCTTGCCTGGAAAATCCCATGGGCGGAGGAGCCTGGTAGGCTGCAGTCCATGGGGTTGTGAAGAGTCGGGCACGACTGTAGTGACTTCACTTTCACTTTTCACTTTCATGTACTGGAGAAGGAAATGGCAACCACTCCAGTGTTCTTGCCTGGAGAATCCCAGGGACAGAGGAGCCTGGTGGGCTGCCATCTATGGGGTCACACAGAGTTGGACACGACTGTAGCGACGCAGCAGCAGCAGCAAGCAATAGTATAACTGAATAGAAAATCACTGGACTTCTTTCTCTACTCCTTGAACATCTTTAAAATGCACCCCATTAACCACCCTTCTCCCCCCAAAATTTACCTCTGTAAAGAAATCTTTGGATTTATGTCCACTTCCTATTACATACATATATATAATATGTATATTATATTATACATATAATTTATTGACTACACCAAAGCCTTTGACTGTGTGGATCACAAAAAAAATGTGGAAAATTCTTAGAGATGAGAATACCAGACCACCTTGCCTGCCTCCTGAGAAATCTGTGTGTAGGTCAAGAAGCAGCAGTTAGAACTGGACATGGAACAACAGACTGGTTCCAAATCAGGAAAGGAGTACGTCAAGGCTGTATATTGTCACCCTGCTTATGTGACTTGTATGCAGAGTGCATTATGTGAAACGCTGGGCTGGATGAAACACAAGCTGGAATCAAGATAGCCAGGAGAAATATCAATAACCTCAGATATGCAGATGACACCACCCTTATGGCAGAAAGTGAAGATGAACTCAAGAACCTCTTGATGAATATGAAAGAGGAGAGTGAAAAAGTTGGCTTAAGACTCAACATTCAAAAAACGAAGATCATGGCACCCAGTCCCATCACTTCATGGCAAATAGACGCAGAAACAAGGGAAACAGTGAGAGACTTTATTTTGGGGGGCTCCAAAATCACTGCAGATAGTGACTGCAGCCATGAAATTAAAAGACACTTGCTCTGTGGAAGAAAAGCTATGACCAACACAGACAGCATATTAAAAAGCAAAGACATTACTTTACCAGCAAAGGTCTGTCTAGTCAAAGCTATGGTTTTTCCAGTAGTCATGTATGGATGTGAGAGTTGGACTATAAAGAAAGCTGAGCGCCAAAGAATTGATGCTTTCGAACTGTGGTGTTGGAGAAGACTCTTGAGAGTCCCTTGGCCTGCAAGGAGATCAAATCAGTCCATCCTAAAGGAAATCAGTCTTGAATATTCATTGGAAGGACTGATGCTAAAACTGAAACTCCAATACTTTGGCCACCTGATGCAAAGAATTGACTCATTTGAAAAGACCCCGATGCTGGGAACGATTGAAGGCAGGAGGGGAAGGGAATAACAGAAGATGAGATGGTTGGATGGCATCACTGACTCAATGGACATGAGTCTGAGCAAGCTCCGGGAGTTGGTGATGGACAGGGAAGCTTGGTGTACTGCAGTCCATGGGGTCACAAAGAGTCGGACATGACTGAGAGACTGAGCTGAACTGATATATTATATATATATAATATATCAGTTCAGTTATACATATATATATATATATACACACACGTACATAAATGTGTGTGTTCTCAGTCACTTCAGTTGTGTCTGACTCTTTGTGACCCCATGGGCTGTAGTCTACCAGGCTCCTGTGCCCATGGGATTTCCCAGGCAAGAATACTGGAGTGGGTTGCCATGCCCTCCTCCAGGAGATCTTCCAGACCCAGGGAACGAACACATGTCTCTTTCGTCTCCTGCATTTATAGGTGGATTCTTTACCACTAGTGCCACCTGGGAAGCCCCTGGTGCTGGGCTTTTCAGATTTCCTACCAGAGCTCGAATTCACAGTCCACTGAACAATGGGAGGATGTCCATTTACACTTGTGTGTGTGCCTTTTCCTGGGGTGGACATTTGTCCTTTCATCCTTTACAAAGTATAGACATCCCAGTCACCAGGAGGTGGGGCCAAGAGAAGGATCTCCTTTAAGCTAAGAAGTGGGCAGAGGTCCTAGGTTTAGAGAGTCAGGAATTCCACTGGGAATCTTTGCACATTAGGTCACGCTTTCAGGGGCAGTTTCAAGAGGGCTTATTCCCATTGATGAAAGTGAAGTGAAGTTGCTCAGTCATGTCCGACTCTTTGCTACCCCGTGGAGTATAGCCCACCAGGCTCTTCTGTCCATGAGATTTTCCAGGCAAGAATACTGGAGTGGGTTGCCGTTTCCTTCATCCAGGGGATCTTCCCAACCCAGGGATCGAACCCAGCTCTCCCGCATTGCAGGCAGATGCTTTAACCTCTGAGCTACCAGGGAAGCTACAGTGTACTTAAGACCCCTCCGTTGGTCAGGGTGTTAGAATCCCTGATTCGAACCAAGCTGGCAAGTTTCCCAGGACGATGGTTCTTGTGACAGCATGTAAGTCATCCTTCCAGAGTGTGATACGCCTGCCTCTGCCTGAACCCTGTCCTACAATCTCCTGCCGTTCGTGACAGCTGACGAAAAGCCTTGCCATAAATTCCCTGTCCACTTAATCAGAGCTGGATTTTCTTGTTTGAAAGTGAACAGTCAGGTTAGTCCAATAGAGTATGAATGTCTCCTTCTCTGTGTTTCATGAGGATAGAACTGTTTATATTCTGTTATGAAAAAAAATTGTATGAATTTTAATAAGCATTAATTTTCTTTTTCTTCCAGAAAACATCCTGATTCTGCATATTCTTCGATTACTTCTATGCCCTCTTAGAGTGTCATAATGACATTAACATTATATTTTAGTGGTTTCATTTTTCATCATTTCTCTATCATAAAGTTCCCATCATTGGATTATTTGTTTCCTTCAAGAACAGTAATTAGGTATTATACATTCTCTGAGCCTTTGTAATTCTGAAATGCATTTCTAAAATATTTAAATGTTTACATTATACCTAAGCAATATTTAACTGAATAAAAAATTATCAGACTTCTTTCTTTACTTCTTAAACATCTTTATAATGCATTTCATTAACCCCAAAAATTTAGTTCTGGGAAAAGAAATCTAATTTCAACTAGTTTTTTTGTTTTCATTTATTGGTAATCTTTTGCTTGCAGAATATTTCCCCATCTATATTTCAGTTTAAAATATTTATATACATTTATACATGTATTTTGCTGCTTTAACTTTTCATTATGTCGTCTTAGAATTTGCTATAACCCTTTAACATGAAAAAGCACACTCATTGTCAGCTTGGAGATTCGTTTTCTGTTGCCATTTGTGATTTCTTTCGTGGCTTTTTGTCCATCTTGCTTTGGCTTTTCCTCTTGCTTTGCATGCTCTGCGCTTCTGTCATTGAGGTTCTTGCCTCTGTTCTCCTCATGGCTGTCGCTCCCCTTCATTTTCTAGTTTTCATTCCTTCATCCTTTTTTTTTTCAAATTCTGAGAGAGTATCCTTTCAGCTATTCTTGGCTTCATTTCTCCGCAGAATCTCTTTTTTTATATTTTCACTGAGCTATTTGTTCCTTTTCCAGTATCCAGGAGGCTTTTTCCAGCTCAACGTATCTTTTCAAGATCACCATCTCTAGTATAAGAAATATAAAGGATCTTGTTTGTTTGTTTCTGTCTTTTTGTTTTTCTTTCTCCTACTGTAAGCCTGAATCTGTGAAAATGTTAGGAATCACGACAGTTTTAGAAATACCAAGGCTGCAACTTTAACGGAAAGTTACTAAGTTGTTAGTCTCCAAACATCAGATTCCAGCTATTTCGTTAAGTGTGACCTTTTCCCTGTCTCTTATCCTGAAACAAGGAATTAGTGAATTATTTATTTTGCATAGTCCTTGTAATTGCCCTCCGTTGGTGTCACTGATCAAAAAATGACTTCCACAAATAAACATTTGCATAGGTTCTTGCTTTTTAATATACTAAAGAGATTAAATGAATCCATTTTTTAAAAAAACCTGGTTCTAAGGTCAGCTACACAATTATTTATTTTACATTGAAATTCCAAGGCTATCCTATAGAATCATCTGAAACATTAAGCTTCTTTTATGTATTACATAACTTGTGAACACCAGTACAGATTACTCCACAAAACGAATTGGTGTCAAGAGCTTATTATCTTTACATAACTCAAAATTTTCATAATTAAAACTGATTGGTCATTAGTAGAAATAAGGATATCGTTTCAGGAATGTTGAGGATTCTTCTCACTAGTCTGAAGCTCCTTACTGATAAGAGATTTTTGAGTGAAAGGTACTTATTCACCTGGCGTTCCCTGGAAACTTGAGGTCATTATTAGCCATCCTAGAGATCAGATTCGGAGAAGGCGATGGCACCCCACTCCAGTACTCTTGCCTGGAAAATCCCATGGACGAAGGAGTCTGGCAGGCTGCAGTCCATGGGATCTCGAAGAGTCGGACATGACTGAGCACCTTCCCTTTCACTTTTCACTTTCTTGCATTGGAGAAGGAAATGGCAACCCACTCCAGTGTTCTTGCCTGGAGAATCCCAGGGACGGGGGAGCCTGGTGGGCTGCCGTCTATGGGGTCGCATAGAGTCGGACACGACTGAAGTGACTTAGCAGCAGCAGAGATCAGATTAGATTCCAAGAATATCTGCTCCAGATGAGTTGACTCTTTATTATTATTTTTTTTAGTTGGAGTATAATTGCTTTATAATGTTGTGTTAGTTTCTGTTGTACAACAAAGTGCGTCAGCCATAGGTGTACATATGCACCCTCCCTTTTTGTCTCCCCCCCCCCGACCTTCAGGTCACTGTAGAGCACCACGCTGAGCTCCCTGTGCCCTCCAGCATCTTCCCACAAGTTGTTTTACGTGTGGCCGTGTGTGCACGTGAATGCTGCTCTCCCAATTCACTCCACTCTCCCCCTTCCCGTGTGCACAAGTCCACTTTCTATATCTACATCGCTATTCCTGCCATGAAAATAGGTTCAATGTCACTCATTACCAGAGAAATACAGATCAGAACTGCGATGAGGCATCACCTCACACCAG
Source organism: Bos mutus (assembly GCF_027580195.1). Taxonomy (NCBI): domain Eukaryota; kingdom Metazoa; phylum Chordata; class Mammalia; order Artiodactyla; family Bovidae; genus Bos; species Bos mutus. The sequence continues at coordinate 3,253,599 of NC_091635.1, read as the reverse complement.
TCAGAACATCCACTAACTTTAAATACTGGAGAGGATGTGAAGAAAAGGGAACTCTCCTGTACCCTTGGTGGGAATGTGAGTTGACACAGCCACTATGGAGAACAGTATGGAGTTTCCTTAAAAAACTAGAAACAGAACTAGCCTATGACCCAGCACTCCCACTGCTGGGCACACACCCGGAGAAAAACGTGTTTCAAAAAGACACATGCGCCCCAGTACTCACTGCAGTACTATTTGCAACAGCAAGACAGGGAGGCGATCTAGAAGTCTGTCAGCAGATGGATGGATAAGGAGGATGTGGCACATATACACAATGGAATACTACTCAGCCATAAAAAGGGATGAGAATGGGTCATTTGTAGAGACATGGATGGACCTAGAGTCTGTCTGAAATAAGTCAAAACAGATGAGTCAATCTTACAACACAAAGTCCGAGAATTAAACTGAAAACACTAACCAACTCAATTTTTTATTTGGATCTACCAGAGAAATATCAATAACCTCAGATATGCAGATGATACCACCCCTATGGCAGAAAGTGAAGAGGAACTAAAAAGCCTCTTGATGAAAGTGAAAGAAGAGAGTGAAAAAGTTGGCTTAACTTTTTCTCAACTTTTTTCTCAACTTTCAGAAAACTAAGATCAATGCATCTGGTCCCATCACTTCATGGGAAATAGATGGGGAAACAGTGGAAACAGTGTCAGACTTTATTTTTTTTGGCTCCAAAATCACTGCTGCTGCTGCTGCTAAGTCTCTTCAGTCGTGTCCGACTCTGTGTGACCCCATAGACGGAAGCCCACCAGGCTCTCCCATCCCTGGGATTCTCCAGGCAAGAACACTGGAGTGGGTTGCCATTTCCTTCTCCAATGCATGAGAGTGAAAAGTGAAAGTGAAGTCGCTCAGTTATGTCCAACTCTAGCGACCCCATGGACTGAAGCCTACCAGGCTCCTCCATCCATGGGGTTTTCCAGGCAAAAGTACTGGAGTGGGGTACCATTGCCTTCTCCGAAAATCACTGCAGATGGTGATTGCAGCCATGAAATTAAAAGATGCTTACTCCTTGGAAGGAAAGATATGACCAACCTAGACAGCATATTCAAAAGCAGAGACACTACTTTGCCAACTAAGGTCTGTCTAGTCAAGGCTATGGTTTTTCCAATGGTCATGTATGGACGTGAGTTGGACTGTGAAGAAAGCTGAGTGCTAAAGAATTGATGCTTTTGAACTGCGGTGTTGGAGAAGACTCTTGAGAGTCCCTTGGACCGCAAGGAGATCCAACCAGTCCATTCTAAGGGAGATCAGTCCTGGGTGTTCATTGGAAGGACTGATGCTAAAGCTGAAACTCCAGTACTTTGGCCACCTCATGTGAAGAGTTGACTCATTGAAAAAGACTCTGATGCTGGGAGGGATTGGGGGCAGGAAGAGAAGGGGATGACAGAGGATGAGATGGTTGGATGGCATCACCAACTCGATGGACATGAGTTTGAGTGAACTCCAGGAGTTGGTGACGAACAGGGAGGCCTGGCGTGCTGCGATTCATGGGGTTGCAAAGAGTCGGACATGATTAAGCGACTGAACTGAACTGACCCAAGTTATGTAATTGCTTGATTGAATGCTATTGTCCCATTGATACTCACTGCCTGATTCTGTCTGAAGTACTTGCATAGCCTTCTTGTCATCTGCTCCATCTTCCTGTCAATATCGAAATGTTGGATTTTGCCTATGTCGCTGTCTTTGGCTTTATTAAGTCATTCCAATGACATTTATTAAACAGCCTCCTGAATCACCACCATGTTTTATTTCCCTTAAAACTATGATCAGAGGAGGCTACTTTCAAAACACAGCTTACAGAAGAATATCTGTAGAGACGGGCTATAGACAAATGACTAGCAAGAGAACGCAAAAGCAATGGGCTCCAGTGTGCAGCTCACAGTCATTTAAATTCCTTGTAACCTAAGTTACTTGTATGGAAAGTGATGTTTTATCCAACCCCCAAACCACCAAACCACACATGTTTAAGTAAGTTATGAATTTCTATTATTTTTGTATTCATACAGATTGTTCAGGATACTAGGAAAACACTAGGAAAAACATACACCGAGTCACCAGTATTTAGGTGGGACATTTTTGTGTTGGCAACTCTTTTTCTCACTTCCTTCCCCATAGGATATAGAGACATAAAGTACGTTACATTGCTTCTGGGAATTCACATGCTAAATATTCGTCGTCCCAGAAGCTCTGAACCGCTCATGTTAAGCACATATTCATCTTTCTGGATGGACCTTCCACCCCTGTACCCATCTGAACTATCCAAATTCTATGGTGATGCAGCCAAGATATTCTCATCATTGTTCTGTTTCCCTATCACCCCTGGCCTGATTCGAGAAGTTTGCAGAAGGTCTTTTTTTTTTTTTTTTCTTAATATCACTATTCTCAGAGCCATCAGATCGTCAGTAGTTCGGGGTTCAAATTGGCAGTCAGACTCAGGAGATGTAGGCTCCAGTCAGTGCTGAATGAATGAGAACATTCATATTCAGTTTCTGAGAACAGAGGGAGACCACAACCACAGAGCCCGCATGGTAACAGCACAACGGTGGCCGTGCTTCCCAAGTCCCAGTCCCCCTCGACGGAGGACGGGAAGAAGGCCATCCGTGCCAGGCTTCTCCAGTTTCACACCTTTTAAGTCAGGCGGCTCCCTGGGCCTTGGGGGTACCTCACTAGTACCCGCCTACAGCTCCATCCCATCAACATCTGTCCGCTGGTACTTGATGAACAACCTCGACAAGGAAGCAGAAGAGCTTCCTCTTCAAGGAACACAGTCACCTCGGCTCCTTCATCTTGGAAGCTGGAGTCAACGCAGCAAGCGCGGTTTATCATGGGTCAAATTCTCAGGGATCTAGCAATTAGCCCTTTTCTTCCAGAAACATCCCTCGACAGTCTCTTGATCCCGATCTCTCAAACACTGAGATCGCTTGTAGATTATCTTCCGCTCTCTCTCTTGGTCATCCTTCTCCTCTTCGTCTCTATAAGGGCCGTTGGTTCACACATTTGCCCCGTGGTTCTGCTTCCTTTTAATGGCTTTGATATCTTCTTTTTCAATCCTTCTGCCAAGAAATGTAGCATCAGTCGCTCAGTCGTGTCTGACTCTTTGAGACGCCATGGACTGTAGCCCACCAGGCCCCTCTGTCCATGGGATTCTCCAGGAGAGAACACTGGAGCGGGCTGCCATTCTCTGTCCTTGATCCGCTCCCCCATCGTTCCAGACCTGACTCCCTTCCAGCTCCCTCAGCTCTGTGGTTCCCCTTCTAGGCAGCAGTGGGCCTGCAAGCGTCAAGACTACGCCAATCCCAGCCCGGCCCAGGGAGTAGAAAGCAGCTCCACCTGAAATTCCCCAGTGGGCCCACTGCCCAGGGGTCTTGTTCATAGCACGTGCATCTCCTCAGGTCTTCAGCAGTGTGTGAACAGGACACTGACTCCCCGGAAACCCACTCCAGCACATGTGGTCAGGCTACTACCCCACGTCCCTGGGAATATCTCACACTCCCCAGATTGGCCTGGTGTTTCAGTGGTCCACACACATGAAAAGGAAGTGTTAGTCACTCAGTCATGTCCAACTCTGCGCGACCCCATGGACTGTGTAGCTCACCAGACTCCTCTGCCCATGGGCCTTTCCAGGCAAGAATACTGGAGTGGGTGGCCATTTCCTTCTGCAGGGGATCTTCCTGACTCAGGGATCGAACCCTCCTATCCTGTGTCTCCTGCATTGCAGGCAGAGTTTTTACCTTCTGAGCCACCAAGGAAGGAGGATCCATGTACTAAACAAGTCCAATTTAAGTGAGGCCGTGTGACCCACCGACAATGCTAAGGGTGGTTCTTTCATCCCTGGGATGGTTAAACCCTCTGGCCGCTTCCTGAAGGCTGTGGACCCAGGGTGGATGGCACCTTCCCCGTCAGACAAACAGAAGAGCAAATATCCAAACGCAAGGTAAAACTAAACGCAGAAATGTAGAGGCCCCAGGCAAGCAGGGTGAGCCATCCATTGTAGACCTTCCTCATTCCATGAGACATTCGTCTAGGACCGGGCGCATCTGGACTCACCATGGGTTGTTAGGTTGTGTGTGGACACTAAATCCCTGCCGCCTTGCCAGCGTCCAGGGGATGTGGGAAGGGACAAGGATCATCGGATAGATTTGGAAGAGGTCAACTTTGCATTTTCAGGGATGCTAACTTGAGAAACAGGAGGCTCTAGGGCTCCAGATGTCTGGGGCATTTGCAGATTAGCAGCCCTGCCGCTTTGCCTAGAGAGCTAGCTCATGGCTGGGCTGCCGAGAGGGTCATTCAGGTCAACTTGCCATTACCCGCAGCTTCCTACTGTGGAAGCTGCGATACCCTCTCCACGCACCTGACCTCCATCATAAACACCATCACCACTACCAGTCCTGGGCCCTGAGAAGTGCTGCCTGAAATTCATCCTGGCATTCTAACTGAATATGATTTAACCTCTACCTCTGAGACCAAGCAGTGGAGAAGCCTCAGTAGCTTTCCAGAAACGTTATTAGTTGTTGAGCCATCGAGTATGTTAATGATTGTGGTTTCAGGACGATGGAAACTGGTGACAAAATATTTTTGTACGCAGTAGGGATTTGGTCCTCACTCAAGTTATATCCCAAGATAGAAATCTGAAATGTCATTGTAGCAACAGTCACTCGGAAATGCTATTTGTCAGCTAAAATTTGCAAAGAGCTGGACACAACTGAGCCACTGAGCACAGCACGTCTGTCTCTGCACTGATTGACTCATATTCCACAAAACACTGGAAGAGACTTTGGTAATATTTTTCTGCTTGTTCTCAACTCACATGTACTTAATAAGTTAAGTTTGCACCAAGATTTATCAGTCTAATTCCTCTTATGTTTAGTCCATTGTAAATTTGTCAAATTGCTTTTATATAAATCGTATTTTTATGTCTTTCCAACTATCCTAAGGGTCGAAACAAGCCAATTATTGCTTCTACTGTGCACATAAGAAAACCAATATTCTGCAGTCACAGATCTGGGAGCCAGGGTCAAATAGTCGTGTGACAGAATCAACACACCCCCCCTCCCCCAGATTTCCACATTCTGTATCTTGTGGGCTATTCGCACATGGCAGCTGCTTCTTACTAAACAGAAAACTATGACAGACAAATGGCCATAATTTTGAATTTCTAAAGAGTAACCCCAGTGATTTTAAAGAGCTCCAGCAAATACACATGGATAGCAAAAAAGGCCAGACCTGATTTCAGCAATGGGACGAAAGGAGGAAATTCTGCAGGGCACTCAGGTTTAGTCTGTGCTGCACTTTAGTTCTGCTATTGTTTAATTTTCTTAGTCAAAGCCATTCATCTTCCACGGGGATCAAATGCGCTGGGTGGTAAAACAACGGATGTGCGATTCGTTGGGAGCAAGGGAGCGGCGTCGGGGTAAAGGGGGGAGAGTTTGGGAATGCAGGCTTGGGACCCTGACTGCCTCAACCTCACCACAGGGCTCAAGGGAAACGACTGTTTTTCATACAAAGTGAAAAAGAGAAACGCAGGCTTCCTCTTAAGCAGCGTGTGTACTCGGGAGTCCAAGAAAGGAAATTCATCTGCTTTCTTACCCCAAGACCCCTATCCATTTGAAAGCCAGATATTTCTCTTCTCCTCCCAAGATAACATGAATATGCGTTATCAATGCCTCTTTCTAGAAGCATGATTCACAGCCACTTCTGAAATAGCCAGTGATGAGAGAATTTAGGAGTCAAAAAATCACAAAATTGATTTTCATTTACCCACCCCCACCCCCACCATACACATTCACACATCATTGCATTGTATTTTTTAAAGATGTTTTTAATGTAGTTCACTTTTTAAAGTCTTTATTGAATTTGTTACAATATTGTTTGTTTTATGTTTTGGTTTTTTGGGGTGGGAGGCATCTGGGGTCTTAGCTCCCAGACCAGGAATCGAATCCACACTGCCTGTGGTGGAAGGTGAAGTCTGAACCACTGAATTGCCAGGGACTATCCCCTGTCCTGTGTGTTACTAAAATTACTGGAAAGTTCTGGGTTCTACCTAATGCTGATTTCCTATTTGAAGATGGTCTGCATGATGGTTGAGTATGAAAAACCTTTGCTTGCTTTCCTTTTCAAAAAGGAGGCAGGGTTTTCAAATAACTTAGGCTAGCTATTCCAAGTGCATACTTCTTCCATGTCAGAAGGTTATGAAACAGCATTAGGTTTTCTTCTGGTACAATATTAACAGGGACCTTTCTCGGGTCTCCACAGGTCAATAAACTGATCTCTGGTCCCAGTATGTACACCCAGACACAATTTGAAGACATTGGGAGATGGAATCTGAAATCTAATTTTTCCTTGCAGAGACAGAATTACCTGGGAAAGACAATTGTAAACCAGGTGAGACCAAGATATGATCAGTTAGCAAGTTAGGATCTACAGATCCTGTGTAAGATCAAAGATTTCATGGTCCAGACATCTTGCAGATGCTTTAAACAGCTCTGAGTAACTTTCTGGGGAAAAAAAAAAAATGTTGGCAGACAGGACAGGAACAGATGCTAGTTTTAAGGTGGGAAGAATCTTCAAATGGAGACTAATAGGTATCACAAAAAATGTGAATTTACAACTGCACTATATGTGTATCATAATCCTTTGTTTCCTCACATAATTGTGGAAATTCTAGTAAAGAGCATTTGGAGATGGAAATGTGCTGTGTTGGGCTGGAATAGAAAGTCCGTTTTTCTTTTTTTAACAAGCTTCCACCCAACTAAAACATTTAAGTGTCCAAAACCGTAGCCCGTGTTCAATTATTATTGATGTTGTTTATTCCACTCCTAAAAATGGAAATAGATGAAATTTCTTAAATTAGGATTCATTGGGTTGGATCACTTATGCAAGATTTTCTTTCAGCCAATGAGCTAAAAACCCTCTCAGCTACTGCCTGTTACATCTTTACCGCTCAGTCCAATTCTCAGACTGCCAAGATGTCGGTGGAAATCCTTGATATGAAATAAAAATATAAAAAAACAATAAGTATAAAAGGACTCTGTGTGTTCATGTTTATAGTAGGTTATGGATGTACTACAGGGCTTTTTGCAAATTGGTCTACTTAAATGAAATGTGTGCTTTCGTTTGTACAAATATAGTTGACTTACAAGATGAATTAAGTATGATTAAGAAACTTGTAGTGACTGTAAGGACCTTAAGGTTTCCTTTTTTTTTTTTCCAGAGTATTTTCTCTACCCATGGAAACATTTTCTTCAGGATGTCACAGCTAAATATTTTTTTAAAGTGGCTAAAGAATTCCATCTACTGATACAATGAAGTATTTATACCAACACATCTAAACTTAAGTGAGATGCCCGAACATTACTCAGTTATCGATATATGATTTTTAGAGGACTTTAGACCAGCTGATGATTTGCTTTTGTCAGGCTGAGGGAGAACTATCCATTTTAGAAATAAATTACACTTTGATGAAGGTGGTTAAATGAATGGATCACCGGAGGGACAGACATAGGATTTTAAACTGGCAGTAAATGACACTGGTGAAAATAGAAACCGCATTTATTGCTGAAGATTTAGGGCTATCTCACAACGCCAAGTGTGTCCAAACTTCCTGACATCTGCTTAAGATTTTTCTATTATCTTAGTGAACTTATGGGGTTTTTTTGTTTCATGTTCTTTCTAATATTAAGTGAAGCCTCTTTTCCTATCTGTGCAATGAGGTCATACACCAGCATCATTATCATTATTTGTGTTCCAGCACAAGTTAGCTGTGCCTGCTATTCTCAAGAGATTCACTACCAAAATCTGTAGCTAGATTAAAAAGAAGAATTTCACCAGTGCTTGCCGAGGGGGAAAGGGAGTGGAGGAGGGAAGGACTGGAAGCTGGGGATAAGATGCAAACTCTCATATGCAGGATGGATACATGACAAGGTCTACAGGGAACTGTGTCCAACATCTCGAGATAAACCATAATAGAAAAGAATAGGAAGAGGGATACGTGTATATATATATATATATATATATATATATATATATATATATGTGTGTGTGCATAACTGAATCACTTTGCTATAGAGCAGAAATTAACACATTGTAAATCAACTATACTTCAATAATTTTTTAAAAAGAACTTCAAAAAATTAAATACTTCTTTTTAAAATTATAAAAAAGTTCAAATGGCCCATATATATGCTGATATCTGAAAATTATCTAACACAAGCTGTATTGAAATGAAACTACCAGTGTTTGAAAACTTGAATCTAAATGTATATGTGCTGATATGCCTAAGGTTTTTATTGACACACACACAAAGTACAATCAGCCTATAGCATGCAAGCACTCACTAACTGTGTCTCGTCACATTTCCAGACCTGGGTGTAGAGTGGATTTCCATGTCTCTCTGATAAATAATCTGAACATGTTGATACACCTTCTGGCAATATAGTTTAAGAATCACTTTGTCTCTATAATCTGAATGTTTCCAGGAAAAGCCATTTTTCTTTATATAAAATGTCCAGATAATTGTCTCCATTTCCTATTGGTGAAATATACTTGGTTGAAGCAAAAGCGAGTGTCTGTTAACCGGAGTAGAGCGCAGGAGAGAAGTTGAGTAGCTAACCTTTTTCACATGTGGTGACCACAATTACATTTCATACTGGAGCTTGTTTGCTTTCTTAGCCTGCTCCAAATGGATTCCACGGTAGCTGGGAACTTGCAAAAGTATTGCCAGTTATAACGAGAGGAAAAAATATATTGAGTTTAACTTTATTACAGCAACAACACTTGTATCAACAGGATCTGGCATAAAATGGGAAAGTTGCCGAAATTCATCAAGCGACTTCAGTGTTTAGAATAAGTGGTGGCAACCCTTGCTGTTTCTGATTCCAGATCGTCTATGGATCCTGCTTCTCTGGTCTTCTGGGTCTGCAAGCTGTCAAGGTGGAGACTGAAGGCTAAGCAGGCGTGGGCCCCGGGGCGAGAAGAACCAGCAGACCCAGGCTGCAGCAGGCCAGTCCCAGGAGGTGGGAGCCAGCAGGAAGAAATAGTTAGTCCAGGCGGACAGGCACAGCTCAGCATCAAGGAGACTGATAAGGGAGTGCTAGCGAGCAGATCGAATCAGCCTACAATTCAGGAGACCTGGGTTCCATCCCTGAGCCGGGAAGATCCCCTGTAGAAGGGAGTGGCTACCCACTCCAGTATTCTTGCCTGGAAAATTCCATGGACAGAGGAGCCCGGCGGGCTACAGTCCACGAGGTCACCAAGAGTTGGACACTGAGAAACTAACACATACCCGCAGGGAGCAGAACGCAGCACCCATTCTAGTTCAGAACACTGAATTCATTCCTGTCTTTATTCCCCAAACCTTCATTCTATCTTGCAATTTATTTATTATTTGTTGTTAAGTTGTCATTGTTTATAAGTTGTGTCAGGCAGATTCTTTACTACTGAACTATCAGGGGAGCACATTTATTATTTATTCTCTTCTATTATGATTAAAACACTGAGCTAAGTATTGGTAAAGGCTGGAACAGAGCTTCTCAGACTTGGCATTATTGATATTTGGGGCCAGACAGCTCTTTGTTTGGGGGTGAGGAAGTGCTGTTAGTAATCCACCCTGAGATGTTTAGCAGCTTTCCTGGCCTCTGCACGCTAGAGTCATTAGCAACTTCAAGCCTCAAAAATGTCTCTGGATGTTTTATGTCCCCTGGGGGCAAAAAATCTCCCCCGCTGAGTCACTGGACCAGAGGAATTGAGAATATTCTCCCTGCCGCAGTCTTCACAGGCATGAGAACTTGACCTTTGGAACTCTTTCACATTGATGCTCCTTTGTAATTCTGGGCTCACATCATATCCAGAATGCTACCTGACACAGACCTGAGAATTCTTTTTCTCTGGGATCCTCAGTAGTTATTCCAAAAAATTTGATCAGATAAGTACGTACAACATTTATAAATTCGCCCTCTCTCCAGCTCACTTGCTTTGGGAAATTGCTGGACTGGATGCTCTCAGCATATTGCCTGACCTGTGAGAGGAAAGTCACACACTTGAAATAAGCAGAGGACATGGAAAGCTGAACTTCTAGGTGCTGACTCTGTAGGAAGAAGAGCTTCCAGAAAAGTGAGAAATGACTTGAGTCATTCTAAAAGAAGAGTGTAGGAAGAGAATTTGACTCAAGAAGATCCACGTGACCAAATACACTTTGGCAAGGAGGGAGAACTTGAGAAATTACACACACTGGTGGATAAGGAGAAATAGCCATAGAAACAGATGCTTTGTGGATCCCCAGAAAGCGAGCGTGCAAGGTCATCCAAAGACCTGCCCTGCACTTGATCTTGACTCAGAAACTCCCTGAAGGAAACAAAACTCCCCGAAGGAAACATTGCATTCAGGATGCTGACTGCTTCCACTGAAGTCCAGCCACCATGTCAGTCTCTAGACAGAATATGCAAGGAGTTCAGTTCAAACCACCGTGATAGCGCTCGATCTGAAGTCAGGTCCATGGCAGAAGGGAAACCGGAGTCCGACGGTGCTGGCCTCCCTAGATCAGTCACACGAGAGGCCCCCAGTTCAAGGCTAACAATATCTGACGCGTGAGGTAAATAGCCTGCAGTCTGTTGCGCCGAGCAAGGCTGCAAGCTGAGAAAGGCGTCCATGGGCTGGAACCCTAGGAGCGGAGCGCTCAATGCTGATGAACGGAAGAGACCCACCGTGAGCGTGGTGCCTACCCAAAGAACCCAGCGCAGAAAGCTGTAAAACACAACTTTAAAGGGAGCTCTGGGCTCCAGCAGACCTCCCCGGGGTGGGGGGTGGGGCTGGAGGCGAGGTGGGTTCGTTTGTTTTTATTTGCCGGTTTCACTCCAGAAGGCGATGTTTGGTTTTGCCTCCAGGACTGCTGCAGGGGAGGAGATATGGCCCATGAAGCGCCGGTGGACCTCACCAGGCAGAACCGCGAGGAGCCATTTGTCAGAGCTCCAGACGTGGGCGAACACGTCCGCAGATGCCCTGAGTTTGTTGTTATTAAAAGCGGGTTTCAGGCTGATGAAAGCTCCCAGGTCGGTAGCCTCTGAAACCTGGAGCTGAACAGCAGGGAAGATACAATCGCAAGGACACACTCGAGTGCAAAGATAGCGCCCTTCCTTCCAGGCGCTGCCTCCAGCAGAGCCCGTCTCTGGCAATGGGGTGCCGATTGCCTGACTGGCTGATCCTAGGGCAAGAGAAAGGGATTCCAACCCCGGGACACATTCATGCCAGACCCTGATTCCTATAAAAAGACCACTGCTTGCCCATTACCCCAAGTGTGTCTAATGAGGAACAAGACACAGTGGAGCTGGACGGCTCATACTTGGGAAAATAAATACAATGGGAGTTGTGAGACCAAGTCGATGGTGAATGTAAATACAGTGTTTCCAGCAAGACAAAGGGGTCCTTCTTCACCATCAAAGCTGACAGCTTCCAATGGGACTCAGATGATCCAGCTGATCTTTTCTTACATAATCTTGTTAGCAGACTGTAGTTCTTTAGAAAGTAGTGACAGATGTCATCTGTTTTCAAAAATGGCTTATTGATAAGTGGTTTTTATTTCCAAGGCTTCTGAAAAATACCTTTAGATTCAGACAATAGCAAAGACTTCATCTGCATGTCTTTGCTTCTCTCCAAGGCTTCCGAGGTAGAGAATCTTCTCTTCCCAGTGGTAGAGAATCCACCTGCCAATGCAGGAGATGCCAGAGGCATGGGTTCGAACCCTAGGTCAGGAAGATCTCCTGGAGTAGGAAATGGCAACCCACACCAGTATTCTTGTCTGGGAAATCCCATGGGCAGAGGAGCCTGGTGGGCTACAGTAAATGGGGTTGCAAGAGTGGGACATGACTGAGCGACTGAGCACACACACACCCTCTTCTGCAAACTGGAAACTTGAGTCTCAATATCATTTCCTGGCTTTTAAAGCATCTTCTTTTTAGTATCTTTCTCCTTAAAGTGACTTTCCTTTAGATCTAATTTTCTGTGTAACAATTTTATGTGATGCTCATATTGCTTGACTTCTGGTGTGACACATATGAAACATCTCAAAAATCCTGATTGCTTTTCTAGGAGGCTGTGGTTTATACCATTTATATGCCTTTTATCATAGCTTATTCATTTGATCATGAATGATGGACTGCATCCCCAGGAGGATTGTGTGCGACCTGTATTCTGGAAGCTCCCCAAAGAGTAAAGATCCGTAGTGCATTTCACTGTCACTCTGTCCTTTCTGTCTGTCCTTTGTCCCAACCTTCTCATGTGCAGACACTCCACTGCCCCAACACACGGATGTAAAGCGAAGTGAGTGATCATTTCTGTTGTTGAAGTTTCCTTTGTCTCATTCCCCTTGCCATGATGGGACCTGGAGCATGCCGGCTATGAGGACAAGGTTTGGTCTGCTGGTTTCAAGACACACACACACAAGAAAGGGAGACGTTGTAGAAAAGGTGACCCCAACGGGGACAGTGAAGGAATTAAAGAAGACTGGGACTTCATGGTGGTCCAGTGGCGAAGAGTCCACACTCCCAGTGCAGGGGACTGGGTCTGATCCCTGGTCAGGGAACTGGATCGAACAAGTCCCAGCGGAGAGTTCACAAGCCACCGACTGTAGATCCCATGTGCTGCAGTGGAGACCAAGGATCCCACGCGACACAACTAAGCCCCAGTCCTGCCAAATAAATAAGTACAAATATTTAAAATAAAGAAGCCACTTTATAAGTGATGCCTACTAAGCAATTCCTAGTAATTAGCTTCTTAAAAAAATACTGTCTATTTCTGGAGCGCCTATTGTTTTGCTTTTAATCTAGTTTTTTGGAAAACCTTGAAGACAGTCCAGTGTATAGACAAACACTTTAATTAGCCCAACACTTAAAAACTGTGATAGAATATTTCTAGAAGGAGCTTGTTATTTTGCTTTTCATCTAACTTTTTGGAAAGCCTTATATATTTGAGCCAGCACAACTTTTAAACACTGTCTTCTAGAAGGTATGACCAGACGTCCATGCTTTAATGAGAGTGAATTAAGTGGGTTCTCCCAATCGCAGATGAGATCAGTTGCATGTGGAAGATTGGAATTTTTAATGAGAGAAATAGAGGTCAAGTTTCGGAAGTCAGCTAAGTCTAGATCCAAGGAGAAAGCGCGTCTGTGCTAAAGGGCTTGTGCGTGCCTGCGTGCAGCTCCAGCCACATCTGACTCTTTGCTGCGCCATGGACCACAGCCCACCAGGCTCCACTGTCCAGGGAATCCTCCAGGCAAGAACACTAGAGTGGGTTGCCAAGCCGTCCTCAAGGGACCTTCCCAACCCAGGGATCTAACCTGCATCTCTTGTGGCTCCTGCATTGCAGGTGGGTTCTTTACTCGCTTAGTCTCCAGGCAAGCCCCTGTGCTCAAGGTCTCGGTTGCCAGCGAAGGCTTGTGCAGCAATCACACACACTGTTCCTCTTGATCGCCCCAAATCCTAGTTTCTTACACACTCAGTATCTTCTGGGCTTTAGTCTTTCAAGCACTGTCAGTGATTCACTCAGTCTGTGAAAGGCCATAGATGGGAAAAGAAATCAGAAAAAAACAGGGAAACCTCTACTCAGAGAGAATTTCACTTACTAACCTTAGCGATCAGCTTCAACTACTGTGTAAGTAAGGTGGATTTAATGGCCTTGGAAACATTAATTTTCTAACATGTTCAAAATCCTGATAAGCTTAGCAAAGGTGAAATATCAGCCAAGTTGACCTGCAAAGAGGTTGATACCTAGAGATTTTTTTTTTCACTTTTATCTAGTTCTCAGCGTATTTAAAAGATATTCACACATTCACTTTGTTGAGAAAAGCAAGGTTAAATTACTTCTAAACATTTATCTGGATGATTCCCAGTATCAGAATATTGGTAGCCATTCCATTCTTGCTAACACTGTTCCTATTCAACATAAGTAATCTTAAGAAAGACATGAAAGTTGACTTTTATGTTTAATCTGAATTATTTTACTTGTTCATTTATTTGGTCCATTCAGAAGTAGTTACTGACCACCAACTATGTATTTGTATTACACCAGTCACTGAAATACAGTAGTAACCAGACATGATGGCCATTTTAAAGGAACTTGCAATCTGATGGGAAGCTTATAATCTCTCAGTTCAGTTCAGTTCAGTCACTCAGTCATGTCCGACTCTTTGCAACCCCATGAATCACAGCACACCAGGCCTCCCTGACCATTACCAACTCCCGGAGTTTACTGAAATCCCATGTCCATTGAGTCGGTGATGCCATCCAGCCATCTCATCCTCTGTCATCCCCTTCTCCTCTTGCCCTCAATCCCTCCCAGCATCAGAGTCTTTTCCAATGAGTCAATTCTTCGCATGAGGTGGCCAAAGTACTGGAGTTTTACCTTTAGCATCATTCCTTCCAAAGAAATCCCAGGGCTGATCTCCTTCAGAATGCATTGGTTGGATCTCCTTGCAGTCCAAGGGACTCTCAAAAGTCTTCTCCAACACCACAGTTCAAAACCATCAATTCTTCAGCAGTCAACCTTCTTCACAGTCCAACTCTCACATCCATACATGACTACTGGAAAAACCATAGCCTTGACTAGATAGACCTTTGTTGGCAAATAATGTCTCTGCTTTTGAATATACTATCTAGGGTGGTCATAACCTTCCTTCCAAGGAGTAAGCATCTTTTAATTTCATGGCTGCAGTCACCATCTGCAGTGATTTTGGAGCCCAAAAAAATAAAGTCTGACACTGTTTCCATTGTTTCCCCATCTATTTCCCATGAAGTGATGGGACCAGATGCCATGATCTTAGTTTTCTGAAAGTTTAGCTTTAAGCCAACTTTTTCATTCTCCACTTTCACTTTCATCAAGAGGCTTTTTAGTTCCTCTTCGTTTTCTGCCATAAGGGTGGTGTCATCTGCATATCTGAGGTTATTGATATTTCTCCCGGCAATCTTGATTCCAGCTTGTGCTTCTTCCAGTCCAGCATTTCTCATAATATACTCTGCATATAAGTTAAATAAGCAGGGTGACAATATACAGCCTTGACACACTCCTTTTCCTATTTGGAACCAGTCTGTTGTTCCCTGTCCAGTTCTAACTGTTGCTTCCTGTCCTGCATACAGATTTCTCAAGAGGCAGGTCAGGTGGTCTGGTATTCCCATCTCTTTCAGAATTTTCCACAGTTTATTGTGATCCACACAGTCAAAGGCATTGGCATAGTCAGTAAAGTAGAAATAGATGTTTTTCTGGAACTCTCTTGCTTTTTTGATGATCCAGCTGATGTTGGCTATTTAATCTCTGGTTCCCCTGCCTTTTCTCATCACCTATCATTTCATTTCTGGAACTCCATGCAGCAGTCTTTATAGATATTAACAAATGGTACTTTTCCTAAACATGTAAGATTTTGCACGTTATTGTTTTGAGTCAAAGAAAATGGAAATGCCACTATACTATTTCTCTTGTTTGTACCACCGGCATCATACTTTGCAAATATTTTTAAAAATACTGTTTTTATCTGAATATAATGGCTCTACAATGTTATGTCAGTTTCTGCTCTATAACAGTGTGAATCAGCTCTATGTAGATATATATCCCCTCCCTCTTGGACCTCCCTCCCACCCCCTACCCACCCATCTAGGTCATCACAGCACTGAGTTGAGCTCCCGGCGCGACACAGCGGCTTCCCACTGGCTCTCTATTTACACATGCTAGTATATACGTCAATCAAAAAATATTATTTTGTATGGAAAAGATGTAATTTTTAAAAATTATACCACCTACCTCGAGCACTTACAACAAGACTAACTTCACAAAATAATAAATATTAACGCAAGAATCCACTGAGTGCTGAATATGTGATTCAAACAAAATCCTATACAGAAATGAAGAAGGAGGAGTAAACCGTGGGTGAAAAATCAAGAAGAATCCTGTGAATAATATGGTTCTGGACGTGGAGCCAGGGGATCTCCCAGGAGGGGCATGGCAGGCTGCAGGTGGACTTGAGCAAGGACGAAGGTGAATACAGGGGATGAGATGCAAAGTAGGACGTCAAGAGACACCTGGAGTAGTAGGCAAATTCAGCCTTGGAGCACAGAAAGAAGCAGGGCAAAGGCTAACAGAGTTTTGCCAAGAGAATGCACCGGTCATAGCAAACACCCTCTTCCAACAACACAAGAGAAAACTCTACACATGGACATCACCAGATGGTCAACACCGAAATCAGCTTGATAATATTCTTTGCAGCCAAAGATGGAGAAGCTCTATACAGTCAGCAAAAACAAGACTGGGAGCTGACTGTGGCTCAGATCATGAACTCTTTATTGACAAATTCAGACTTAAATGAAGAAAGTAGGGAAAACCACTAGACCATTCAGATATCCCTTAAATCAAATCCCTTATGATTATACAGTGGAAGTGAGAAATAGATTCAACGGATTAGATCTGACAGACACAGTGCCTGAAGAACTATGGACAGAGGTTCATAACATTGTACAGGAGGCAGTGATCAAGACCATTCCCAAGAAAGAAATGGAAAAAGGCAAAATGGTTGTCTGAGGAAGCCTTACAAATAGCTACGAAAAGAAGAGAAGCAAAAGGCAAAGGAGAAAAAGAAAGATATTCCCACCTGCATGCAGAGTTCCAAAGAATAGCAAGGAGATAAAAGAAAGCCTTCCTCAGTGATCAATGCAAAGAAATAGAGGAAAACAATAGAGTGGGAAAGACTAGAGATCTCTTCAAGAAAATTAGAGATACCGAGGGAACATTTCATGCAAAGATGAGCACAATAAAGGACAGAAATGGTATGGACCTAACAGAAGCAGAAGATATTAAGAAGGGGTGGAAAGAATACACAGAAGAACTGTACCAAAAAGATATTCATGACCCAGATATTCATGATGGTGTGATCACTCACCTAGAGCCAGACATCCTGGAATGTGAAGTCAAGTGGGCCTTAGGAACCATCTCTACGAACAAAGCTAGTGGAGGTGATGGAATCCCAGTTGCGCTATTTCAAATCCTAAAAGATGATGCTGTGAAAGCGCTGCACTCAATATGCCAGCAAATCTGGAAAAAGTCAGTTTTCATTCCAATGTCAAAGAATGTTCAAACTACCGCACAATTGCATTCATCTCAGACACTAACAAAGTAATGCTCAAAATTCTCCAAGCCAAGCTCCCACAGTACATGAATGGTGAACTTCCAGATGTTCAAACTGGATTTAGGAAAGGCAGAAGAACCAGAAATCAAATTCTCAACATCCGGTGAATCATTGAAAAAGCAAGAGAGTTCCAGAAAAACATCTATTTCTGTTTTATTGACTATGCCAAAGCCTTTGACTGTGTGGATCACCACAGACTGTGGAAAATTCTGAAAGAGATGGGACTACCAGACCACCTGACCTGCCTCTTGAGAAATCTGTATGCAGGTCAAGAAGCAACAGTTAGAACTGGACATGGAACAACAGACTGGTTCCAAATCTGGAAAGGAATACGTCAAGGATGTATATTGTTACCCTGCTTATTTAAATTATATTTAGAGTACATATTGTGAAATGCTGGACTGGATGAAGCACAAGCTGGAATTAAGATTGCCGGGAGAAATACCAATAACCTTAGATATGCAGATGACACCACCCTTATGGCAGAAAATGAAGAAGAACTAAAGAGCCTCTTGATGAAAGTGAAAGAGGAGAGTGAAAAAGTTGGCTTAAAACTCAACATTCAGAAAAATAAGATTATGGCACCTAGTCCCATCACTTCATGGGAAATAGATGGGAAAACAGTGGAAACAGTGTCAGACTTTATTTTTTGGGGCTCCAAAATCACTGCAGATGGTGACTGCAGCCATGAAATTAAAAGATGCTTACTCCTTGGAAGGAAAGTTATGACCTAGACAGCATATTAAAAAGCAAAGATGTTACTTCACCAACAAAGGTCCCTCTAGTGAAAGCTATGGTTTTTCCAGTAGTCATGTATGGATGTGAGAGTTGGACTATAAAGAAAGCTGAGCGCTAGAGAATTGATGGTTTTGAACTGTGGTGTTGGAGAAGACTCTGAGAGTCCCTTGGACTGAAAGAAGATCCAACCAGTCCATCCTAAAGGAAATCAGTCCTGAATATTCATTGGAAGGACTGATGTTGAAGCTGAAACTCCAATACTCTGGCCACCTGATGTGAAGAACTGACTCATTGGAAAAGACCCTGATGTTGGGAAAGATTGAAGGCGGGAGGAGAAGGGGACAACAGAGGATGAGATGGTTGGATGGCATTACCGACTCATTGGCCATGAGTTTGAGTAAACCCCTCGAGTTGGTGATGGACAGGGAGGCCTGGAGTGCTGCAGTCCATGGGGTTGCAAAGAGATGGATATGACTGAGCGACTGAACTGAACTGAAATGTGAAAAAATACCAAATTAATAGAGGAAAATGAATAGGTCCATTTAACTAAGGTAAGGCTTCTTTGGAAGGAATGATGCTAAAGCTGAAACTCCAGTACTTTGGCCACCTCATGCGAAGAGTTGACTCATTGGAAAAGATTCTGATGCTGGGAGGGATTGTGGACAGGAGGAGAAGGGGACGACAGAGGATGAGATGGCTGGATGGCATCACTGACTCGATAGACATGAATTTGAGTGAACTCCGGGAGTTGGTGATGGACAGGGAGGCCTGGCGTGCTGTGATTCATGGGGTCGCAAAGAGTTGGACACGACTGAGCAACTGAACTGAACTGAACTGAAGGCTTCTGAGAGAGGGAAATAACCATGATATAGATATAAATAGAGATATATAGATGTATGCATTAAGTTCATGTGATATTGATGGAGGAGAAGTCTGACACAGAGGATGCTGCCAGCAACATATAACTTTCGTACAGTTTAGAAGAAATATTTAGCTCTGCCAATGTATGTCAGTTGGGCAAAGCAATTGTTGGAAAAGAATAAACTAACACATAAATCTAAGAGACATAAATCTAAAATTGATCACAGTAATTAAAGAAGTCACCCATAGAAAATTTACCTCTTTCATTTAGTTAAATTAAAATTTCAGAGAAACACATGAGCATTAAATGAAACTCTGAGTTCTCTCGGCTTTTTTTCCTGCTACTTCCTGCAATTAGACTCTACAAAAGGAAACGAGTTACACGCTAGTTAGGGAAATTCCCATTTGATTTATTTATGTTGATGAATGCTTTATTTTTATTTACATGTC
The DNA here is from genome assembly GCF_027580195.1 of Bos mutus. Classification (NCBI taxonomy): domain Eukaryota; kingdom Metazoa; phylum Chordata; class Mammalia; order Artiodactyla; family Bovidae; genus Bos; species Bos mutus. The sequence continues at coordinate 3,234,344 of NC_091635.1, read as the reverse complement.
TCTGATCTTAACAGGGTGGGTCTCACAGGTCAATGCTATGATAATAATCTATCAGAAAGATAGAAGTCTCTTGAAGTTTAAACAAATCTGTGTGTGTCACTTTTGTGCTGAGTTTTCTCTTTTGAGTGAATTCCTTGATTCACAAGTATAAGAACATTCAGTTAGCAAGGAAGCAATCAGACAAAGAACCTCTCTTGCTATGAAATTTATCAACAAAGTCAAGGTTGTAAGGATCCCAAAACATGAGTTCTTGTAAAAATATTTAACGACCTTTCAATGTTATCAAGATGATGATGAAGATTTATGGTACTAAGCATACATCTCGAATTCAAGAATCCTTAACCAGGATGGCATAAAGTCATACTTACAACAGAAGTGGAGAGTGAAGGATACTCACTATAGAGCTGGTATAATTTCATGTGCCCTGACTGCGAAGTAAGAGAAAGAGTGTAGAACGCGTTATTCAGCCAACAAAGTCTTCTGAGTGAACGGAGCTAGTTCCTCCGAACGGAATTAAATTCACAGCCTAAAAATGCAAGAGCTAAGAGCTGCACCTTACCCTAAAGGACCTACACTTCCTTAGAACAGGAGGAATAATAAAGTGACCCGCGTGGGAGAAACGCAGTGAGACGGGGTTATTTCGGCCACTGGGTAAAGGAGGAATGAACTCATTTGCACAGTGTAAACGTGAGGAAAGGGACTGCTGGATCTTGGTGGTCTGGGTGGGCTCCATGTATCTGGTATCCATTAAGACCCAAAATTTACTCGAACCTATGGATTAATTCTCCTGCAGGAACTGAGGAAGCCGAGAGCAGCTGAGAGTTAATCAGGCACTGATCTCGCCCAATCCCTCTAATCAAACCCAGCTGTGATTTCAAACCTTTGCACCGAGGTTCCCCGGGGCACTTCTGCTCAAGCCCTGGAGTGAGCACCCTCAACTCTGGAAGGGCAAGGGAGAAGTTAGTAAAATAAAACTTCAGGCCTTCAATCAAGGCAACTGAAGAACAGGACTGACCGGGATGGTCCCCTTAATCATTTCTGTATTACTCTTCCCTCTTCCCAGCTGCCTGCCCCAGGAAGGCATAGGCGTTTCTTCCAAATGTTTGCTGGGAATCTTTCCTTCAAAAGAGGAATGCAATTGAGAACAGTTGGCTCTCTGTTCGTTGGGGAATCTCTACTTTGTCTCATGAAAAGTGACTAGGTATAGTGCCTAACCACATTTTTAAAGAATTTTATTGATCTGACAATAGAAGTTGAGTTTTTATAATAAAGATCACCCAGAAAAAGGTGAACATTATTAACCTAGGTGTAAAGAAGTCAAAACATATTTGGTGTAAACATACCCGAACCCAGTCAGTTAATAAAATTTATTTAAATACTTTACCAACAAAGCCATATCTGTAATGATGCTTTCCACAAGGTTAGTGTTTGTTGGTGTTATAAAGGACATGGATTTGAGCACACTTTGGGAGATGGTGGAAGGCAGAGGAGCCTGGCATGCTGGGACCCACGGGTGGCAGAAGGTGGGACACGAGTTGCTGGCTGAACAGCAACAAGCATAGGATAGTGTGACAGATAAGCTGATGCAGCTTTCTAGCTCTCCTTCTTCTCGTCTACCACATCCATAAGGCCTGGTATCTGTATCCCCTCTTTCGCAATCGGTTCTCTTCCCAATAATTCAGCTCAGAAACTTGTCCCTTCCTCTCTATTGACAATAGTGAAACTACCTGTGTGTCTCCTTCTCCAAGTAATATAACATTTCTGGACTTCTCTCTCCTTAGAGTTACCCTTGGGTTGGGAAGATCCCTGGAGAAGGGAAAGGCTACCCACTCTAGTCTTCTGGCCTGGACAACTCCATGGACTGCATAGTCCCCGGAGTCGCGAAGAGTCAGACACTTGACAGAACGACTTTCACTTTCGCTTTTCACTTTTGTCATTTGGGGCATACTTTGGAGTTGAGACTTTGGTGCAGACAGCAGAATCCGAACATCTCTTACTGTCTTTTACCTTCAGCAATGAGAAATTATATTTTGCCTATTAGACTAGACTCCCTTCTATCATTAAAATCTCTTAGAACTCACCAAAACATCATGCAGGCAGACACGGAATCCCCTCACCCTCCACTGCAATTTAGGATAAAACTACAAAACGAAGTCATGGTGGATAAAGCAATATCTGAGCTGATTATAAAAAAAGCTTATTGATCGTGTGAATAGATCTGAACTTCTCTGTGAGGTGGTGATTTGGGCAGAAATGTTTAAGCTCCATCTTTAACTCGGCCTACAAGTGTAATAACTAAAGGAGGAGGCAAAGAATTGAGAAGGGCGCATCGGTGTCTAATTTAGAAGGAAGGTAAGACCGCCATCCATGTAGAGCAATTTCAAAGAATTACTTGATCATAGAAAAATAATAAAGGATAGAACGGTGAACCCATAATTCACTGACTGTAAGGCAGCTGATTAAATTGAAATTACATGAACGATAGGACTCCAGGGAAACCACATCAAAACCTCCTATCTCAGAGCTGCAAAGTTTGTGGGGGCAAAGGCAGGATGTGGGACCACTGGTCAGCCACAAACTCAGATCCTTGCCAATATGTTGGCAAGCTGTATAGCAAGAAAGCATTGGGAGGGAGGGGAAGATCCCCCCAGAAAACTGACTCCTGGTTTTCATTTGATGCCAGCAGAGCTGGTAGGTCAAGCAAGGGGTTGGCTGCACCTGTTCTTAATCACAGATGCCTGGCCTGACAGATAATGAGGGCTGCCCCAAGAATCTTTGATCACTGCGAGGAAAAAAAAAAAAAAACGTATATAATTCCCCACTACTTTACAAGTAGAGACACATGGGGATGAGCAGAGCAAAAAGCAACCAAGTAAGTGGGGGGGAAGGCAGTGTGAAACACAACTTTTTAAGTCAGGATGACAGGCTGAACACATTGTGTTTGTCTAATTTTCTTCCCCCAATCCTACAGAAATGACAATAAAGCTATTTAACAATAGGGACCCCACAGTCGTAGTAAGAATGAAGGACACAGGTGCTGTCAGAATTTTCAGAAATTGAGAACTTTCTTCTTTATTAATCTTTATTGGAGCACAGTTGCTTCACAATGTTGTGTTAATTTATTCTGTTCAGAAAAGTGAATCAGCTCTGTGTATACACATATCCCCTCTTTTTTGGATTTTCTTCCCATTTTTGTCATCACAGATGGCTGGGTTAGAGTTCCTTGTGCTTTACAGTAGGTTCTCATTAGTTACCTATTTTATAGATATCGGATGGTGAGAAAGTTCGAGTTTTTCCGTAAGATGTTACAGAAAAACCCAAAGGAACTTTGTGGTCAACGACATGATGTTAATAGCATGTGGGTCAACCCCAGCCTTCCGACTCATCCCAGCCCCCCTTCCCCTGCCACTCGCCACGCGTTTGCGCTCTCTCTCTCTGTGACTCTGTTTCTGCTTTGCCAGTAAGTTGATCTCTGCCCCTTTTCTAGATTCCACATATAAGCGATGTTATGTGGTATTTTGTTTTTCTCTTTTTGACACAGGGTGCAATTTAGATGCAAAGGCCACATCCAAAGTCGGGTTGATGGGCCTTTCTTCCTGGCACTGGGGAAGCTGGTTGCAAGGTGAGACCTGGGGAAGGCAGGGAACACGAGTGGGCTGCATAGCAATAAGAGTCCGGGTTATCAGGGAGACAGCTACCTGGGCCAATGCCATCCTGGCCTCCAGGAAGGGCAGCAGGCGGCTGCTGTGCTTTTCCCGGCAGGAGCCCTGGAAGCTGCACTCTAGTTAAAGCAGAAGAATCTGGGGACACAGCTTTTGGTACAGATTTGGACCCAGAAGAAGTTTGGAGCAGAGGCTGAGCTATTCTCTCTCACAACAGATCCACAGGAGCACGTCTCCATCCAGAGGCGAATTACACCGAAGAAGCCTAACACAGAGTGCATTAGTGTCCAGTTGCAGCTGTAACAAATCACTACGCAGGTCGTGGCTTAAAATAACACCAGTTCATTATCTTACAGTCCTGGGGGTCTGGTGTCTTCAACAGGACTCACTACTGTACAGTCGAAGCGGCAGCAGACTGTGTTCTCTTTGGAGTCTCTGTGGGAGGTTCTGTTTCTGGAGGCGGACTGCATGCTTGGGCTCCTGGCCCCTTCTTCCTCCCTCAAAGCCACCAGCAGAGCATCTTCAAGTCTGTCTCTCACTCCGACTTTCCAGCCTATCTCTGGTTTACAAAGACTCTGTGATTGTATTGAATCCTACCCAAGTCACTCCAGCGGAGAAGGCAATGGCACCCCACTCCAGTACTCTTGCCTGGAAAATCCCATGGATGGAGGAGTCTGGCAGGCTGCAGTCCATGGGGTCGCTGAGGGTTGGACACGACTGAGCGACTTCACTTTCACTTTTCACTTTCATACATTGGAGAAGGAAATGGCAACCCACTCCAGAGTTCTTGCCTGGAGAATCCCAGGGACAGGGGAGCCTGGTGGGCTGCCGTCTATGGGGTCGCACAGAGTCGGACACGACTGAAGTGACTTAGCAATAGCAAGTCACTCCAGAGAATCTACCCATCTCAAAGTCTTTCACGAATCACATTGTCAGAGTCCACTTTGCCATGTTGTTGGTTGCTGTTGAGTCACTAAGTCATGTCCGATTCTTTGTGACCCCAAGGACTGCAGCGTGCCAGACTTCCCTGTCCTTTAGTACCTCCTGGAGGGTGCTGCCACGTTAGGTAACATATTCTCAGGTTCCAAGGATTAGGACCCAGACACCTTTGTCAGGGGAGAGGCATTGTTCTGTGGTCCTTAATGGGGGTTTAGAAGCCGCCTGAGTTCTCTTCATCCATAGAGTGGAAATGGAAATCTGACTGTGGATAAGACTCACGGTCTTTCGGATTAACATGATCTGCTGCTGCTGCTGCTAAGTCGCTTCAGTTGTGTCCAACTCTGTGCGACCCCATGGACGGCAGCCCACCAGTCCCCCCAGTCCCTGGGATTCTCCAGGCAAGAACACTATAGTGGGTTGCCATTTCTTTCTCCAATGCATGAAAGTGAAAAGTGAAGGTGAAGTCCCTCTGTCGTGCCCGACCCTTAGCAACCCCATGGACTGCAGCCTTCCAGGCTTCTCCGTCCATGGGATTTTCCAGGCAAGAGTACTGGAGTGGGGTGCCATTGCCTTCTCCCCAGCTGCAAAAGAAACTCAGCTGAGCGGCCTATGCAGACATAGCTCGTCACTCACATATTGCTGGTTAACAATTTCAGAGGAAAGAGCATTAACTGTGTGTTGTGAGTTGTGTTGTTGTGTGTGCTCAGTCGTGTCCGACTCTTTGCAACCCCGTGGACTGCAGCCCGCCAGGCTCCTCTGTCCATGGGATTTCCCAGGCAAGAATATTGGAGTGGGTTGCCATTTCCTCCACCAGGGGATATTCCCAACCCAGGGATCGAACCCACATCTCCAGGGTCTCCTGTATGGGCAGGCAGATTCTTTACCCCTGCACCAGCTGGGAAGCCCTGTATGTTGTAAGGTTAACGGATGAATGTATTGAAGGCCTACTGTAATCAGGAAGAGGGGATAAACTGGAGAAATGTAAACATCGGGTCTCAGTATCATGTAACTTACATTCTGTTGGGGTAGACGAAAGAAAATGATTGTTCGTTTGTTCCTTCCATGAACATATATTGAACATCTTCCTTGTGCTTATAACTGTCCTGAATACAACAGGGAATGAGACAGAAAATTCCTGCCCTCGTAGGATTACATCCTAGTATGGGGAGACAGACATATGCTTTAATGTATAGAACTATATCTTATATAATACATTAAATATATATATGTGTAGGCACAACAGCAACCCATTCCATACTCTTGCCTGGGAAATCCCGTGGACAGAGCAGCCTGGCAGGCTACAGTAAATGGGGTCATGAAGAGTCGGACATGACTAGGTGACTAAACAACAAATTGGTGATAGGAAGAAAAAGGAAGCAGTATAATAGGGATTTTTCACCTTACCATACAGTTCTTAGACCAATCTGGAAAATGCTGACAGCGACAGGAAATATTATTAGTCCTGATGTCATGACGAGAATAATCTGGGACTTCCTTGGTGGCCCAGTGGCTAAGACCCCCGCCCTCCCAGTGCCGAGGGCCCGAACTCAATTCGTGGTCAGAGAACTAGATCCCACAGGCCACAACAAATCCCCACAAGCCACCCAGCACGGCCAGATTAAATGTTAAAGAAAAGTTTACTTTCAAAAAAACAAGAAGAAGAATCTGAGATTATCCCAAGCAAAATGGGGAGAATACTCACTCTGATGTGTGTGTGTGTGTGTACCTGTGTGTGTAGTAAGACAGCAGTGTGTTTCTAGATTTCACAGTTGGAGAAGGTCTCACTGACGCTCCGGCTGCTTTTCTATAAGACTGAAGGCTGCTTTACATTCAGGAAAAGCCTTCCCAAAGAGGGGACGTTTGTGTTGAATCTGAACGGCAGGAAGAGACCAGCCATGTGTGCATCAAGAGAAACACTTCCATGAGGTTTTACATCTAGTTGTGACTAGTAAGGGGCGCTTCCCTGGTGCCCCAGCAGTCAGGAAACCGCCTCCCAATGCAGAAAATGTGAGAGATGCACACTCAGTCCCTGGGTCTGGAAGCTCCCTGGAGGAGGGCGCGGCCACCGGCTGCCTGGAGAATCCCATAGACAAAGGAGTCTGGTGGGCTACAGTCCATAGGGTTGCAAAAGAGACTGGCAATACTGAGCAAGTTAGCACACATGCACACATAACTAAGCTTCTCTCTAGGACTAACTACATATGGACAATGATAAATTCTAGATGAAATGCAAAAAATAATTACTAGGAGACACTGAAGAATGACCAAAACAAGACAAAGATGAGTGAGGGCTGACAAATAAATGGTATTAAAAGTTTTCCATATTCATTGCTTCTAGCTGAAAGCATGATCTTTCTGGGTCATATTGCAGTTGAGAGTGGGTGGCTAAAACTTCCTTAGAAAACCCATAACAATTCTGGTTCGAAGATCTGAAGGACAGAGTTGGGGTGGTTTTATAAGAATACAGAATCCAAATGTAAACTAAATGTGCCATGATTTAGAGCAAGAGGTGGAATGCAAAAAATATATAATTAACTTGTTCTGACTCCCTGGAATATTGCTCTTTCCTTCTTCTCTTAGAAGAATAGAAAGTTCTTGGGTGGACCTAGAGGCAGTCATAGAGAGTGAAGTCAGAAAGAGAAAACAAATATTGTACATTAACCCATGTATGTGCAATCTAGAAAAAAATCGGTATAGATGATCTTATTTTAAAAGTAGAAATAGACACATATACAGAGATCAAATATATGGATACCAAGAGGGAAAGGGGGTTGTGGGATGAACTGAGAGACAGGGATTAACATATATATACCATTGATACTATATATAATACATAATTAATAAGAACCTACTGCATAGCACACACTCTGTGGTAACCTTAATGGGAAGGAAATCCAAAAAGGAGGGGATATGTAGGTATAGCTGATTCACTTTGCTATACAGTAGAAACTGATACCGGAGAAGGCAATGGCACCCCACTCCAGTGTTCTTGCCTGGAGAATCCCAGGGATGGGGGAGCCTGGTGGGCTGCCGTCTATGGGGTCGCACAGAGTTGGACACGACTGAAGCGACTTAGCAGCAGCAGCAGAAACTGATACAACATTATAAAGCAACTATACTTCAATAAAACTTAAAAAAAATGAATCTGATGAATTAAAAAAACAAGAATAGAAAGTTCTGAGTGCCTGGATAAGGATCACAGTCCCCAGATCCCCTGCAATTACGCGTGGTCATGTTACTTATTTCTGATTAATGGGGTGTAAGTAGGCACAGCAATGACAATGTCAGAAAGTGTCCTTAAAAAGTAACAGCCATGGACCCCTCCAAACCCCTGTCTCCTTCTTACTGGATGAAAAATTAGTAACACAAGCAGCCATACTTGAGAATGAACTGCTCCACCAACCTCTGGATATTTTTTCTTTAAGAGACATATGCTCCTGTTTGTTATCACGCTGTTACTGAGAGATCTTCTGCTGTTCACGAATAAACTTCAGATGCGTTCACTTATTCTTAGATTATTTTCACGTGTGCTTTCATTAACTGCATTGTAAATGTCAAGGAAAACATTAGCATTATTCTTGTGACAATTAATAAGATTCTTCTCCAAAGGACACTGTGGTTATGAAGATGCTGTGTTCAAGAGAACCATGACGTTTTTACAGAAGATGCTTCAGTGATTTTACAAACACATTAGTCAGCATTTTTAAAATACACACGATTTACAAGCTAACCACCTTTAACACTGTGTCAAAAACAGGTGTGTGATATACAAAATGTTTGCTCTTTGAAACATGATTATTTGTGCTGTAGATTGAATGCATCCTGGTAAAAATCCTCTAATAAAACATTTATTGTGTGATGTTTTCCTGAAATTGCAGAGTAGTGATTTAAATCTGCAACCCTATATTATTTGGTTTAATAAACCAAGCTGCCCTGGATAGTGTAAAGCCAAATAAAAACACAGGAGGAACAGCAGATTGGTATATAAGTACAATTGCCACTGCCATTTAGAAGCCACGAGTTCAGAAATGTGCCAGTTAATCAGAGTGACCTCAGAACTTCCACTGAATGATTCAATAAGAATAAGTTATAAACATCAAATTTATTAAATAAATATATTAATAAAAGAAGTGGTTCATATATTAAGATTTCAAGGAATTATCTGTAATTATATTTTTTCCTGTGAAAAATCTGAAAATCATGGCGGCAACACAGGAAACTGTCTTAAGTAAATGTATTCATTTTTTGCTTGATAAAAAGAATTTTAATGTTGAACAGTAAAGATTAACTTTGTTTTTTAAGAGAAAAATCTTATCGTCAATGTTAGAGTATTCATATGTTTCATGTTATACAAGGCTGTAAATCAGCTATACTCCTATATAAAAGAAAAATTAAATTTAAAAATGTTTACATGTTAAACATCAGAATTTAACTTCTTTTAAATGTACCTGAAATGAGTAGAAAAGCGGGCGTACATGTGAATGTAAGTATATTAAATCATGTTGATTAAGCCAAACCTATAAAATGTAGGGTAGTTATATTATATTACTTGTAACACGAATAAAAAGAGTAATTTGGATGATTTAGTTAACCTACTAAACATGTAATATCTGTCTGCAAAGTTTTCTAAAAAGTTGCCAAAAGCTAAGTATGTCACTTATGGAATTCTATAATTATCTTCCAGATCTCCTTTCAAATAGCCTCTGGCTTCATGATTCATGACGACCGTTTCTATTTTCTACAAGTGCTTATTAATAGTAGCCAAGTCATCTTTTCTCTCTACCCATCAAAATCTCAAAGAAATCAGAGTTATCAATAATGGACAGTCATCTCATTGAAATTTATGGACTAGCCTCTCAATGGTAACAAAGTCTTTTTTAAATTGTTGGCAACTAGCTGCACTTTTAGCTAAAGGGAGTTAAAGCCATTACCCTAAATTACTTCCTCTTGGAAAGGCAGCAGCCTTGCATTTTACATCATTTAAATCATGCCATGCAGCTGGAGAAGACTCTGGAGAGACCCTTGGACAGTAAAGAGATCAAACTAGTCAATCCTAAAGGAAATCAACCCTGAATATTCACTGGAAGGACTGATGCCGAAGCTGAAGCTTCAATACTTTGGCCACCTGGTGCGAAGAGCCGACAAGATTGAGGGCAGGAGAAGTGGGTGACAGAGGATGAGAAGGTTGGATGGACTGACGAAATGCACATGGTTTGAGCAAGCTCCTGGAGATAGTGAAGGACAGGGAAGCCTGGCATGCTGCAGTCCATGGGGTCGCAAAAAGTCAGACACTTTTAGCGACTGAATAACAATATTTTTCTAGTTAAACATTGCCAGAGCACTTTGGATCAATAGTTCTGCCTCCAAGAAGATTATCTTTAGTGATTTATGACGATTTAACCTCCCAATTTCGCTCATCGGAAAAGAAAAAATAATCTGTTTCTGTTCCTTTTAAGGCTCTTTCCTACTTGAGCATTCTTTTAGTATGTTAGAGAGCTACAGAATAACCAAAGTATAGAACTAATAATTAGTTGAAAAGTGTTACATTTAGAAAGTATAAGGTTGCAAGAGCCCACTTGCAAGGAAAGTACAATGACCATTTTGAGCAACATACAGTCTAGTCTGAAAATTCCAGTCACTCTCAAGGTTGACAATTCTAGTTATTCATAAGAAGAAAACTGAGCAAAATCAATTATTGCGTCGATATTAAGTCCTAAATGTATGGGTCTTTGATTAGCAAAGAAGACAAATCCACATTTTATAACAGGACAATTCATAGCTGCTGCTGCTGCTGCTAAGTCGCTTCAGTCGTGTCCGACTCTGTGTGACCCCATAGATGGCAGCCCACCAGGCTCCGCTGTCCCTGGGATTCTCCAGGCAAGAACTCTGGAGTGGGTTGCCATTTCCTTCTCCAATGCTTGAAAGTGAAACGTGAAAGTGAAGTCGCTCAGTCATGTCTGATTCTTCGAAACCCCATAGACTGTAGCCTACCAGGCTCCTCCGCCCATGGGATTTTCCAGGCAAGAGTACTGGAGTGGTTGCCATTGCCTTCTCCGAATTCATAGCTACATGGGTTTATTCAGATCTGCTTTAATAATACTTTAATTGATTTGAGGCACTTTAGAGAAAAAAAAATTAACAAACATCTTGTTTAGTTGAAGACATAGAAAATAAAATCCAAATTTTTAAAATGAAAATTTTCGGGTCCTCACGTTTTTTAGGCTAATATATGAATTGGTCTGTAATGTTGAACAAGTTAACATAGTGTTTTACTAAAATGCATTGTTGTTCAGTCACTAAGTCATGTCCGACTCTTTGCGACCCCATGGACTGCAGCACACCAGGCTCCCCTGTCCTCCACTATCCCCAGGAGTTTGCTCAAATTCATGCCCATTGAATCGGTGATGCCATCCAACCATCTCATCCTCTGCCACCCCCTTCTCTGTTTGCCTTCTGTTACACAAGAATGCTTTGTTAGATTTTGAATTTTGTATGAATGGCCTTTAAATAATCAACTGAAATGTATGCAGTTTGGTTATTTAAAGGTCATTCATACAAAATTCAAGGGCTTTCCTGGTGGCTCAGGTGGTAAAGGATTTGCCTGCCATGCAGGAGACCTGGGTTTGACCCCTGGGTTTGGAAGACTCCCCTGGAGGAGGAAATGGCAGCGTACTCCAGAGTTATTGCCTGGAAAATCCCACGGACGGAGGAGCCTGTTGGGCTACAGTACACGCGTGGGGTCACAAACTGTCGGGCACAACTGAGTGGCTAACTTTCCAGTATTCTTGCCTAGAAAATCCCATGGACACAGGAGCCTGGTCAGTTACAGTCCACGGGGTTGCAAAGAGTCAGACAGGACTGAGCGACTGATACACACAAAATTCAAATCAACAGAAATGTATATGGTTTGATTATTTAAAGCCCATTCATAACAAAAGCCAATCTGACAAAACACTCTTGTATCTCTAAGGGACATTGGCTAAATAGCTATGATCACAATACAAGAAAAACAATTTTAAAATGCTCCATGTAACTGTAACTGCATTCCATTTAGGCAATATAATGTTATTATTTCAAAGTGTTGGTGAGAAATGGGAAAACCTTGAAGGTAAATGGAAGCTGATTATGACTCTTCATCTTATAAACACATTGTATTTATTAAGTCCCCACGGTTCGCCTAAGCAGACCTAAGCAGGATTAGAGGTTTTTTTTGTTGTTTTTTTTTTTTCCATGCTACCCAAGTAATTTATTTTCTATACCAGAATGTAGTTACTTTGGGAGATGATCTCCATTTGTGAATCGATAGAGTTCAAAAGCACTTCAGACCTGCCCAGAGGGCTGATAGAAGTAAATCTATTCTTAAATGAAAGAATCATCCTACTTCTTGTATGAGATGAATGTTTTAAGTGAGTGATTTTTATTCCAACGTTGCAAAATACGCCTTTAACTTTTTTTTTTTTGAATGTTTCCTTGAGAATGAAAAAGTCTGCTTTCATTTATTTCAAGCAACTGGACGATAATGGAGCAGAAGTAAAGTTTAACGCTGGCCCTGTAGTGTCTTGGAGAGAATCGTTTTTCACCAAACACCACATGTAGCAGCGAAACATCCTCAAAATGTAAAACATCTTGATTTTTTTTTTTAATAACCCCTGGTGGTATGTTTTTACTTTAGCAATAATTGTATTTTCTTTTTTGCACATTTTATTTAACAACATTGCTGTGCCAGATAATCGGTTCCACGTGTTCAGCGCACTAGCAAAGTGCCTAACGGAGAAACAATTAACTTTATTGGGCTCCTGTATTGGCAGACGCACTCTTGCACCCTTCCTGGTGCATGGTTCTGAGCCACATAGGAGCTGCAAAGAATCTGGTGTCCTGAGTAATCACACAGCGACCTGAATTGAGAGCCAAGTTGTCATTAAAAAATGATGATCACGCACTGGAAACAGAAGTTAAAGTCCATGAAAAGACGAGAAGATAGAGTTCACTTCAGTTACCAGAAAGAAAAAAAAGTGCAGTGATCAGTCCAGGGCATGTAGCCAGTGGTTGATGAGCGAGTCTGGACTTTGGCAAAAGAGGAACTTGCAGCATTGTTTAAAGCCAAAAAGAGCTCGGTGACTATAGACAAGTCTAGCGCTTTGAGTTACAGGCATTGAGGCAACGATGAAATGCAGTTAAGCGCAAGGAGTAACAAAGTTAGGTTTTATCAAACATTAACACTTGTACCGGAGAGTCCATAAAATTCTAATTGCCTTCTTCTGCAGCAAGCAGCCCCGCGAGGTTCTCTATGTAGAAAGCAGCTCTCATTCCATGAGGGCTATGAGAAAATAACCCTGCTGGCACAGCTGCTGTTGACTGGTCCCTAAAGTGGGGCTCACGGCGTGCTCTCGACGGAGAAGTCAGACGTCCGGTAGGAGAGCCATGCGGCCGTGACTTAGCCCAAAACTCTGCCCAGCTTTGGACAAACTGACTGAAGCAAAGTCTCCCTTATGAGAAGTTGGACTGGGTGACAATACTCAGGAGGGGACATCCTTGGCTTCAGTTAATATTCTAAATAAATCTAAGCTCTGAGTCTGGTTCTCCATGAAGCACTTGACACATCTCAGGCTTGGAAGTGCTGGCAACCAGAGTATATGATACCCTGACATCTTGGGCACCCACGTCATAAGCTCGCATTCTTGGAGGTATGCTTGAGAGGTCTTTTCTTTTGGGTCTACCTAATATGGCAACACGGAGAAGGCAATGACACCCCACTCCAGTATTCTTGCCTGGAAAATCCCATGGATGGAGGAACCTGGTTGGCTGTAGTCCATGGGGTTGCTAAGAGTCAGACACGACTGAGCGACTTCACTTTCACTTTTCACTTTCATGCATTGGAGAAGGAAATGGCAACCCACTCCAGTGTTCTTGCCTGGAGAATCCCAGAGACAGGGGAGCCTGGTGGGCTGCCGTCTCTAGGGTCGCACAGGGTCGGACACGACTGAAGTGACTTAGCAGCAGCAATAGCAGCAATATGGCAACATACTCCAGTATTTTTGCCTGGAGAACCCCAGGGAAAGTACGAAAAGACAAAAATATATGACCCTGGAAGATGGGCCCCCCAGGTCAGAAGATATCTAATATTTCACTAGAGAAGTATGGAGAAACAGCTCCAGAAAGAATGAAGCGGCTGGGCCAAAGTGGAAAGGATGCTGAGCTGCGGATGTGTCTGGGGGTGAAAGTAAAGTCTGATGCTATAAAAAACAATATTGCATAGGAACCTGGAATGTTATGTAGCTGACTCACTGGAGAAAACCCTAATGCTGGGAAAGACTGAAGGGAAAAGGAGAAGGGGCCCGCAGAGGATGAGATGGTTGGATGACATCACCGACTCAATGGACGTGAGTTTGAGCCAACTCCGGGAGATAGTGGAGGACAGAGGAGCCTGGTGTGCTACAGTCCATGGGGCCACAAAGAGTCGAATGTGACTTAGCGACTAACAACAATAAATACACCTTATGATTTCAACACATTCACCTGGAAGATGCGGAAGGAAAAGAGGCTCTTAATAAATGAAATGCAAGATGGGACTGTAGAATCTGGTAGAGGAAAACATTTTGAGTGATTGGAAGCAGCAGAAAATAAAAAGCAACCCCAGAGAACTGGAGTTGAATGAAAAAATGTAGCATGTGAAAGAGGAATAAAGAGGGCGTGAAGACACATTTCTTCATACTTTTGTTGTGAATTACTCCCCGAAAGAACACAATCAGCCCAGGTACCATAATACATATCATTTTTTGTTTAAATCATGAATTTAATTTTTTAAAGGATACTTGTAACCTAAACTGGGCTTCCCCAGGGACTCAGTGGTAAAGAACCTGCCTTCCAATTCAGCACACGCAGGTTTGATCCCTGGGTCAGAAAGATCCCCTGGAGGAGGAAACGGCAACTCACTGCAACGTTCTTGCATGGGAAATCCCATGGACAGAGGAGCCTGGCGGGCTATAGTTCACGGGGCTGCAAAGAGTTGGACGTGATTGAGCATGCACACAGAGAACCTATACTAGCATTTATAAAAGTATGACCCCACTGAACTCTGATCTGCTTCAAGATGATCCAAGGGTTCTTGCTGCTAAAGCGGAATTAACGTTCTTTCCCTGTGTTAAGAAAAACAAACCACCGATGGATGAAATTGTTTTGATGTTTTCAATGTCAGATTTTTCAATGAATAAGTCTTGCACAGCGATGTGCTATCTTATCTCTGTTAGAACTGAATGTGTTGGAAGCACACTTGCTGTATGATTATGTCTGTAATTCTTCATCATGTTGACCACATCAGTATGCCATAATATTTCACAAAAGAGATTTCTAGGTATGTGTCAAACAAAGGAGCATAAGGCTCAGATTGTACCTCAAGAGAGAACCTACTCAGAATCATATGGGTGGGAAAAAAAGCAGATAGGTGTCTGGTAGTCTTGCCAACACAACTTGGGAATGCAGGTCATGTTCCTTCCGGGTTTATCACAGAAAATGCCTCAATACAGCCAGGGTATCAGAGCTCAGACATCCCTGTTGAACACAGGACTCTCTTAGAGGTGGTCTTCCTTCTGGAGCACCCTCCAGCCTGGCTCAGCCATTCTCCAAGATGCAGTGCAGCCTGGGGTCTTCCTCCCTTCTCTCTTGTTTCATAGATGTCAGACCTGGGTTTGCTCACTCCTAGTCCTTCTCCACCTTATCCTTCAGAAGTATTTCTTCAGGAAATGTTTTCTTACTAATTCCATCTTGATGTCTGTTTCTTGGAGGTCTCAGTTGATACTCTGGTGCTCGGGTACTCTGTTTCACAGTTTTAAGAGTTATCTATCTGAATAATGAAGATGCGGTGTATGTACAATGGAATACTCAGTTCAGTCGCTCAGTCGTCTCAGACTCTTTGTGACCCAATGGACGGCAGTACGCCGGGCTTCCCTGTCCGTCACCAACTCCTGGAGTTTACTCAAACTCATGTCCATCGAGTTGGTGATGCCATCCAACCATCTCATCCTCTGTCATACCCTTCTCTTCCTGCCTTCAATCTTTCCCAGCATCAGGGTGTTTTCAAGTGAGTCAGTTCTTTACATCAGGTGGCCAAAGTATTGGAGTTTCAGCTTCAGCATCAGTCCTTCCAGTGAATATTCAGGACTGATTTCCTTTAGGATGGACTGGTTGGATCTCCTTTCAGTCCAAGGGACTCTCAAAAGTCTTCTCCAACACCACAGTTCAAAAGCATCAATTTTTCAGCGCTCAGCTTTCTTTATAGTCCAACTCTCACTTCCATACATGACTACTGGAAAAACTATAGCTTTCACTGCTGCTGCTGCTGCTAAGTCACTTCAGTCGTGTCTGACTCTGTGCAACCCCATAGACAGCCTCCTACCAGGCTCCTCCGTCCCTGGGATTCTCCAGACAAGAACACTGGCGTGGGTTGCCATTTCCTTCTCCAATGCATGAAAGTGAAAAGTGAAATAGCTTTCCCTAGAGGGACCTTTATCAGCAAAGTAATGGCTCTGCTTTTTAATATGCTGTCTAGGTTGGTCATAGCTTGTCCTCCAAGGAGCAAGCGTCTTTTAATTTCAAGGCTGCACTCACCATCTGCAGTGATTTTGAAACCCCAAAAAATAAAGTCTCTCACTGCTTCCTTTGTTTCCCCATGTATTTGCCATGAAGTGATGGCAACGGAATATTACTCGGGCATTAAAAAGCATGAAATAATGCCATTTGCAGCAACGGATGGACTGAGAAACAGTCATACTTAGTGAAGTAAGACAGAGGAGGAGAAATACTGTATGACACCCCTTACATGTGGAATCTAAAAAAAAAAAAGATACAAATGAACTTACTTACAAAACAGAAAGAGACTCATCGAGAGTGAACTTATGGGGAGAAGGATGGCAGGGGAGTGGTAGTTAGGGTGTTTGGGATAGACATGTACACACTGCTCTATTTAAAATGGATAATCAACAAGGACGTCCTGTATAGCGCAGTGGGATGTGGCAGCCTTGATGGGAGGGGGTTTGGGGGAGAATGGGTACGTGTATATGGCTGGGCCTCTTTGCTGTGCTCCTGAAACTACCACAACCTTGTTAATCGGCTAGGCGCCTGCTCAGTCACTCAGTTGTGTCTGACTCTTTGTGACCCCATGGACTGCAGCCCGCCAGGCTTCTCTGTCCATGGAGACTCTCCAGGCAAGAATACTGGAGTTGGGTTGCTATGTCCTCCTCCAGGGGATCTTCCCAACCCAGGGATCAAACCCAGGTCTCCCACACTGTAGGCAGATTCTTTACCATCTGAGCCACCAGGGAAGCCCAAGAATACTGGAGTGGGTAGCCTATCCCTTCTCCAGGGGATCTTCCCAACCCAGGGATCGAACCAGGGTCTCCTGTATTGCAGGCAGATTTTTTACCAGCTGAACTATGGCTATACATCAATATAAAATAAAAAGTTAAAAATAAATATGTGTTGACTATATTTAAAACAGAACTATCCACTTGCAGCACAAGTGAAACAGATGATATTATCTATATTACTGAATAAACTGTCACATTAAAAAACTGGAAAAAATTCTAATGTCACAAGTAAGTACAAAGGGATGGTGCAAGCTAATTTACAACTTGTAAATAAAATTTCTTAGAAGAGATATAGAGGAATTTTTCTTTGGAGGGTTGGACATACATTATAAGAACTAGAGTATATAATTGAAGTATAGGGAGTATAATTGCTCCCTATCATATAGCAAAGTAAGATGTAACTTTCAAACCTCAACAGTCTGCTAACAAGGAACTCTTCATTGTCTGTGTCATATATTCTTTTAATGAGAATAATCGGAATTTTTAATGTCATTTATGTTTTTCAACATCACCAGAGTTACAGCTACATATATAGTTATATACATGAACATGTATATATATGCATGTTTATATATATATAAATTGAATTCATATTCACTTCATAAGAATATCAAGTATAGCCACATATTCAGAAGTAGCATGGTTTATAAACAATTAAATTCAGTTAAATGTGTTTATCACCCATCTCTGCTGTGAAGCAGAGTCACTCAAGTCTCACATCACTGTGTTCAGAAATTAAGTGCTAGAGTTGGTCCTGCATCATAGAACTGGTCCTTTTCTTCAGCCACTAATATAATTTTTTTTGAAAGTGGATCTCATTAAGCATAACCCCTCTCTCAAACTACCTCACCCTATATCTGGAAAAACGATCTTACCCAGACTTCTGTGATCTTCTAAACAGATGAAACATGCACTAAATCTTTCTGCAAATGAAATGCCTGAACTAATTAAGCTAAAAAATATTATTAAATACTCCTGGTCTTCTCCTCCAGCCACCCAGAAGACGTTCAGATTTCCAGCAGCCCCGGGAAAACAAGAATCTTTTCTTATTTTCAGGGTTGTGTGAGAAGGGAAATTGACTTCATATTATATTTTGCACTTCATTGGTTTTGCCTCCCCCGTTGAGAGACCCTGTTAGGACTAAAGAAAAGACATCACTTTTATGAACTGCCTATAATTCTGCGTCTTTGTTGGGTTATGGAAAAGTCTGCCACTATAGAAAGCTTGTTTTCAGAGTGCTCAGTGAGGCCTGCCCAGCAGAGGCCAGCTCAGTAAATCATATCTGACAGCCTTTTGTTAAAGGCCTTTCTCAGCTCCTACTGTGTCCCTCTGTATTGGCCCTCGTACATAACGCCCACGCCATACCCATCACTACTGGGCCTGGTATAGAGGTTTACACGTGATGATTTTATGGTGCTGGCCAGAACTGACTTACTCTAATCCTGACTACCCTAGCTACAGACCCCACTTTTAAAAATAACTTACAGAATCTCAGAGATCATTAAAAAAAAAAAGTGCTCTGAAGTGACGATATTATTGTAATCATTTTTAGTGTCTTGCTGATTAGAGCTAAATGAAGGGAGATAAAATTTGAACGGTACTGCTTTCCAGACACTGTGCCACTAACTATTGATGAAAATAAAATGCTGCAAAAAATGATGCACACACTAAAAAAAAAAAGGAATATAATTGTATTACAATGTTGTGTAAGTTTCGCTGCACGACAACATGAATTAGATATACGAATGTGTGCTAAGTCGCCTGGGTGGTGTTCTACTCTTTGTGAACCCATGGACAGTAACCCACCAGGCTCCTCCATCCGTGGAGTTTCCAGGCAAGAATACTGGAGTGAGTGGCCGTGCCCTCCTCCAGGGGATCTTCCGGACCCGGGGAGGGCACTGTAATTATACATATATCCCATCCGTCTTGGACACAGGGGTGTGTATATTTCAATCCAACTCTCACAATCACCCCGCCCTCTCCTTCCCCACTGGGTCCACAGGGCCATTCTCCGTGTCTGTGTCTCTATTCCTGCCCTGCAAATAGGTTTAGAGAGAGCCTCAGAGGTCCTTTAAAGAAAAAAAGTGTTCTGAAGTGACAATATTATTGTAAGCAGTTTTGGTATTTCATTGATTATAGATAAATGAAGGGAGATGAAATTTGGATGGCACTACTTTCCAGGTACTATTTCCATTAACCTTTGAGGGAAATAAAAGAATGCACGCCTTTTTAAGATAAGGAACCCATTTGCTCACTTTTATCAATCTCAATAGATGAGAAGGCCAGTGACTCAAATTAAGAAGCTGACACATAATGCGTATTTTTTTAATTTATTTTTAATTGGAGCATAATTGCTTCACACTGTTGTGTTAGCCTCTGCAGCATGTGAACTGGCCGTATGTATACACATGTCTCTGCAGCACGTGAATTGGCCATATGTATACACACGTCCCTTTCCTCTTGAGCCTCTCTCCCACCTCAGCTGTTCTTAAATACATTGAGAAATGAAATTGGCTTCCTTGAATAATATGACTGTTTTATGTCCAGGAGGGTAGCGATTTTGCCTTGATATTTACGGAAATACAAGATCTTCCCCTTCATTCAGCCCCAGTCCTCAGCCTGGACATTGGTGTGCAGAGGAAAACCGACTCCCATGTCTGTTAGACTGCCTTTTCATTTTACACGTCAGCGATGCCATCTCTGCGGCATGAGGAACTGTGTCCCCAGCTGCCTACCTTTTCCCATACACGTCATTTTCACCCAACTTTAGAGTAATGAAGAGCTTTCATCTTAATATTTACATAGTTTTAGCATCACCAAAGCCTTTATAAATGGCCAGCATTCTCAGATCTTATATATACATACAACTGTGAAATAGTTTAACTTGGTTTTCTCTAAAAGAGTCCTTAAAAAAAAAAGAATGGAAATTGTAAACCCTGTGATCTTAGACCAATGTGGTAAAGATATTCAGACAGTTTCTCCAAAACATTTTGCCCTTGTTGGAGAAAAACCATCAATACAGATGGTTATATTAGATGGTAATATTATAAGGTGATTAGTTCTTAGGCAGTCAAGACAGCTATGGACATAATCCACAAATATGGTTTCCTTTGCCGATGGCTCAGTGTCTGTATCAAAAATCCTGATGCAGTAGTTTATCTCTTTTTTTCAGCTTTTTATGTAACAAAAGTTATAACAGTTAAATTGTACAGAAGCCAAAGCATACATAACAGATTGCTCTAATGCCAGCTGGCTAGGCGTGAATCACTTCAGACTCTTTTTGAAGTTTCAGAGTTTCACATAAAAGGCTATTAAGGTGTTGTCTCTGAGAGGAAGCCACGTGGCTCATAGAGGCAATTACGTCTACAATTCAGGCAAAGAAACACTGTTATTAAGGAAAACATCACTGTTTGACGCTTGTTTCTATTTTTTTCTTGAATGATTCATTCTTGTTGCCTCCATTGATTTGATTATACAGAAAATATTTACTTTCTTTTTCACTGCTAACAGTAATTGCAAATCAGGAGCTGAATTAGGGCCACTTCTATGCAATCAAAATATCACCAAAAATCAGCTCCCCAAACGGCCTGCTGCTCCAAAGAAAAACTTTAGTACCCAAATGGAAGCATTCAAAACCTGATTCTATGCTTTGCATTTCTGATATGGGGGCGGGGGGGCATTGAGCCTTTAAACGCTTTTTAAAAGTTCACTTATTCATTTTTTTGTTGGCTGTGCCGGGTCTTCATTGCCGCATGGGTTTTTTTCTAGTTGCGGCGAGCAGGGCTCCTCTCTGGTTGTGGTGTGGGAGCTTCTTACTGCAGTGGTCCCTCTCGTTGAGGAGCACAGCCTGTAAGCCATGTAGACTCAGGGGTTGTGACTCCTGGGCTCTAGAGCACAGGCTCAATATTTGTGGCGCACGGGCTTAACTGCTCCTTGGCCTGTGGGATTATGCCAGATCAGGAATCAAACCTGTGTCCCCTGCGTTGGCAAGCAGATTCTTTACCACTGAACCACCAGGGAAGCCCCCTTTTCAAGCTTTATGGGCCTTAAGACAGAGACCTGTCCTTTCTAAGTCAGGGGGTTGTTATGGGACTCAAATGAGTAAATGACACGGAAGCTTTGTCTTACACTCCATGTAAACATCACTTGCTATATCTATATAAAATACGCGTTGGGTTGTTCGATATCATAAATAACCCCCAAACTCTTCTTTATAAACCACATTCACTCTCTATTTCTAGTAATACTTTATAGTAGTCAGAAAGGGAATAAGAACTTATATTAAAATGGTGCATAAAGTGTTACTTGCTTAGTCGTGTCTGACTCTGTGATCCCATGGACTGCATCCCACCAGGCTGCTCCGTCCATGGGATTCTCCAGGCAAGAACACTGGAGTGGGTTGCCATTTCCTTCTCCAGGGGATCTTCTCCACCCAGGGATCAAACCCAAATTTCTTGCATTGCAGGCAGATTCTTTACTGTCTGAGCCACCAGGGCATACTCTGCTATAAATAAAATATGTTGAATAATTGTTTAGGGCAGCCCAGGCACCAAATTCTCCCTGCTTCCTGTTTTTATCAATAGTTTCATTGGACCAGACCTATGCCTATTCATTTACGTATTGTCTCTGCGTTCACACTCGAAGGGTGGAGTAGAATAGCTGCAACAGAGACCATATGGCTTGCAAAACCAAAAAAACTTACTATCTAGCCCTTTACAGAAAACTGTGGCCAACATGGGAACAAAGCCCTTTCGTAGGAAACCCCCTTTGCATCTATTCAATATTTTGGAGATGTCTTTTACAAATCTTGCTTAAGCTATCAGAACTTTGTAGGAAAGTGTACCATGTTACAGACACACACAAAATGTGTGCTTGCCTATAAACGTGCACCTTGTCTGACTATACAGATTTGGTTACATTCAAAGGCTTAAGCATTCTGACACACAGCCAGCGTGATTCCATGGTGACACTGCAAGCGGAGCTCGCCTCCCAAATGAAGCCAGTTGCAGCTGTCATCCACTGTCACTTCGACTTAATTATGAAAAGAAAGACAATTGGGTTTGAGGGCACAGAACATTGGAGATTTGAAGATAATTGTGATGAAATGATTCCGCCTAGAAAACTAGTAACAGTACATGATTTTTATTGTGTGCCTGTCAGTGCAAAAATCGGACTGTCAAGCCCACTTTAAACATGGATACACGTCCTAGGAAGTTTGCCTGTGGCTTCGAATTGGTAAACCGAAACAAAACACACACCTGCAGAGGCATGGGCAGATAAATAACTTTGACGGAAAAGAAAGAAACTTTCTGGCAAAAAAAAAAAAAAGGGAGCTTTTATAGGGGTAGTATTCTGTATAGTTATTTCCACGTTGAGGAATATCATCCTTGGCTTTCTTTTCTCTGCACAGATGTTCATCTGCATCCCATCTTCTCCAAATATTCAGCATCCTTGGCACCCGCTCTTCATCTCAACTGTGTGTTCTTCCTCTGGGCCAAACTCCAGTGTCACAGATGTGCAAAGATACAGAAATGAGAGAGACTATAAAGGATGGAAAAGTCAGAGCTCAAATTTATCAACAGGTCCTTATGGGGACTGTTTATTTCCCTAAACTCCCACCTGTGCCATTATAAGTCTAATAGCCAGACAGATTTGGCAGCAAATCTCCATTCTGTGAAGGAAATTTTAGGAATTAATGCTTTACGGAAATAAGCCTTATAAAAGCTGATCGCAGGATAAACCACCCACAAGCACTCTATTTATTTACAGGGTTTGTGCGGACAAGGGAATCCAACTTGCCCTGAAGTAAATTGGAAAAGCCAATAAAATCAATAGAACCATACTTTTTATATTCATGCCATCTCTTGAATCCAGTCCTGGAGGGCATCCACGAACCATTAGCCATTCTCCCGTCCTGGTGGACGTGTAGACCCTGGTCAGTGGCCTTCTCACTAACGTTCATACGTTTTCACTTTTTCAGTCTCTCAGTTTACCAGTGAAAAACTCCACGTAGCTCTTTTATTTTTTTAAATTAAACCCTGGGTTTCCTCTTCGCATGAACGTGGGCTATATTATCTTGTACTTTGCCCATGCTGTGTTTTATCACGGTCTCCGCTTTTCATTCTCTATGATAAGACTTGCTTTTTTTTTCCTCTCAAGTGCCAGATAAGATCTCTGTCACAACTCAACTCTGTAATTCTAGCACAAAAGCGGCCATAGACAGTATGCAAATGGATAGGTGTGGCTCTGGTCCAGTAAACCCCACACACGCAGTCAGCAGGCTGCACTTGGCTCCCAGGCCTCTTTTGATAATTCTGCTGCGCCAGCCTGTGAGTTTCGAAGCACAGTGGTACTTCCCATGTCATTGTTTCCATCCAGCCATGTTTTTCTTCAGCCTGAAGAAATCCTTTCAACATCCTTAAAATGTTGATGGCAATTAATTCTCTCTGCCTTTGTTTGGATGGAATCGTCTTTATTTCTTCATCAGTTTGGAAGGGGACTTTCAGTGGAAATAGAATTCTAGGTCAGCCTTTTTTACCCCATCATTTTAAAGATGTTATTTCATTGTCTTCTTGCTCACTGATGGGAAATCAGTTGACTCCATACAATAAAACCAAATCCCCAAAGGAATTCTCTCTTTTGCTCTGGCAGATTCTAAAATTTCTCTTTGTCTTAGCTTTTGAGTTCTATGATTTGGATATACTTAAATATAGTCCTTTCTGTATTTTTTTCTACTCAGTATACATTAAGTATACATCCTTGGATATACAAATTTTGGGTTTTTTTTAACCCAAAAAGGTGGGGAACTTCTTTAAAAACATGTCCTGCCTCCTTCCTGTATTGGACTCCAATTATCTGTGTGTTGGAACCACTTTGTAATTTTACACAGGTCCCTGAGGCTCTGTACCATTTCGCTCACTAGACTTCCCCAGGTGGCTCAGAAGGTAAAGAATCTGCCTGCAATGCGGAAGACCTGGGTTTGACCCCTGGGTTTGATCCCTGGGTTGGAAAGATCCCCTGGAGGAAGACATAGCAACCCACTCCAGTGTTCTTGCCTGGAGAATCCCCTGGACAGAGGAGCCTGGTGGGCTACAGTCCATGGGGTCGCAAAGAGTCAGACGTGACTGAGGGACTAAGCACAGCACAGGGAGGCTCTGTTAATTTTCTTTCAATTTTCTTTTCTCTGATTTTTTAAAATAGACATTTTCTGTTGATCAATATTTAGACTTACTAGCCCATTTGTAATCAGTCTCCCAACTACTCTTAATGACTCAGTGATTTTTTTTTCATTGTAGATGTTGGGTTTATTTTTATTGTTGCTCAAAATTCCACCATTTTCTTTTTTATTATAGTTTGAATTTCCCTCTTGAGATTTTTCATCTGTTCATTCATTAGTATTGCTTTTCCTTTAAGTCCTTGAGCTTAGAAAAGTTCTATCAGTTCATTACTACACCTAGAATATTGTATAATCTATTAATATTGACTATCCTTTAAAAGCCACATTTTCCTGCACTTACTTGTCTAGTAGTTCTTATTACAATGGAAATGAATATTAAAAAGAATATATATATATATATATGTATATTTGAATCACTCATGTACAGCAGAAATTAACACAATATTGTAAATCATCTATACTCCAGTAAAATTAAAAAATAAGAATTTCCCTTAAAAATTCTTCATAGATATCTGCCTTTATCATGTCACACTCTTTAACTGATTTCTGTAATAAAGTAACTGGTGGAAGTCATCAATTCTTATTCATTTATTCAATAAGCATCTACTATGCTTGTCTGTATTTAATGGGAAACAAACAAAAAAATAGATAAAAATATAATAATAGTAACATAAAGAGAACAATAAATTCTAGCAGAAAATTCTTACGAACCTAAAGGTAATAAATGTCCTTGAGAATGTGGGATGAAATGAACAGAGGAGACAATGGATTTATCTATCAAATTGCAAAAATATCTGACGAGCGAAAAATAGGGGAGGTAAATATGCATTTTTGCATATTTTTATTAGGCTTGTTTGTGATTCTGAAAATCAGCAACACAGAAGCCTATCATACAAAAATTTGGGAAGGAATTAGCAGACCTGTGTGGACAGAAAGAACAGTATTTTGTCACAAGATCAAAGGTGGGCTGTAAGGGATGATTTTCTGAAGATCAAATTGCAGCATGTGAGAAAAGCGGGCACATGAATCTTGCAGTGAGTCTACTTCAGAGGAGATTTTAAAAGACATTTAGAGACTTGCCGGCAGTCTAGTGGTGGTTAAGACTCTGTGATTCCAATGCAGAGGGTGTGGGTTCAACCCCTGGTTGGGGAACTAAGATCCCACATGCCATGCTGTGCAGCCAAAAACAAATTTTAAATGAACAAAAAAAGAATGTTTAAAAAAATAAATAAATAAAAGGCATTTAGATGGTTGAAACAAAATAAAATCAAGGAAAGCAAAAACTCGAAGTAAGTCCCAAGAGAGGAGAGAAAGCATTTAGGCAACAAACAGACTGGGCCAAGAATAGACCAAGACACTTTCTAGTACAGAAAACATCAGAAAACGATATACATAAGCAGAAACCTACATATCCATATTCATACAGCAGAAACCTACACAACATTGTAAATCAGCTATACTTCAATACAAATGTTTTTTAATTAAATGGTTTTTTAAAAGAATCTCTTTTTGGAACTGAAAACATAAAAATAGCTAAATGTTAGATGTACAGGTCATTCTTACCAGGTCTATGACTTCAGTTAGCAGCATGCATGTGTGCGTATGTGTATGTGTGTGTTAAGTCACTTCAGTCATGTCCAACTCTTTCAACCCCATGGATTGTAGCCTGCCAGGCTCCCCTGTCCATGGGATTCTCCAGGCAAGAATACTGGAGTGGGTTGCCTCCTCCAGGGGACCTTCCGACCCAGAGGATCAAACTCACGTCTCTTACGTCTCCTGCATTGGCAGGAGGGTTCTTTACCACTAGCACCACCTGGGAAACCCTATGCCCTCCTAATAATAATAATAACTGTGCTGATTATTAGATTTAATATGTAGATTGTACACTTAGCTGGAGTCTGGTGTTGAGCTAAGCTTTCCAAATGTGTATGGTCACTTGGTGTGCGCGTCTTTCGGTGTCCACAACAATGGAAAGAAGCAAGGACTCCTCTTGACAGTTTTAAGGGAAAGAAAGCCAAAAGCAAAGAAACCGTAAACTAGATTTCAAAGGAGGAAGTTAGCTGGGCTAAGGCTCAATCAACTAATACATAAACATGTTATATGTAACATCATAAGTTACCTTTCGTCCTCACACATTAGGGACTTTATAGGACTGACCTTAGAAATAGACTCTCCAAGACACAGAGGTGGAGACGGTTTGCCAGTACAAAGAATTATATCATTCAACCTGGCACAGTCTAGTCGGGATGTTACAAGCCCTGTCAAGAAGCAAATTCAAAGGAAAGAAGACTGTTTTCAGCCGGGGTTGGTGGCTCGAGGTTCTGTTACACACCATGCAAAAGGCCAGTTATGTGCATCCTTGCCTAGTTAAGCAGTGCCTGCACGTCATATGCACATGCATTTGTGTGTGGGTTGGAACAGGGCGAGGGTCTTCGCCCCACCCCCGTTTCTTTTTCTCTTTATTTTCTGCAGGCAAGAGTTGGATGCCAAGCCTATTTACAGAGTTCAGCTTTGGGGTCGTGAGAATTTTGCTGCATACAACCGACAGTCTCATGTTCCTGAAACTCACAAAGCTTTTATATGCTTCTTTCTCTCTTTTAGTGCCATATACCTTAACCTCTTCTTCTTGACCTGACCCAAGTACCACTGAGAATCAGAGAGGAGAGTCTGGACACAGACCGTTAGAAACTCAGCTTATTACCTGAGCTTTATGGCTGGAACACATTTGACAATATTTTGGTGAGATTTGCTGCAATCGGAACTATTCAGGCAGTCCGATAATAGTCTTTCTTTCTTTTTCTTTTTTTTAAGCTAGCTAGTTCTCTGGAGATCAATATAATAGGAGTTTTGGAGAGAGAGACAGCTATTCTGAGGTTTTGTTGCAATCCAACAAAAAAAAATCATAAGAATGATAATTTAATAATCTTAAATATGACTTCCCTGATTTCTGTCAGACACAGTTCAAACCTACATCAGTAAATTTGTGGTTTCGATTGACAACTTTAAAAGTAAATTAATAAAGAAATTCCCATAGGGAAAAGAAAAATACTCTATATGGGACAAAGATCTAGAAAAAGCCTTTCTTAACTAGAGGTCGAAAACAGTCCAGACCACAGTTTCCAGCATTGGGTGTATTGTATTTTCAGGCAATTAATGACTTCAGGGCAGCAACTAGTTTTCAGTAGTAAAAATGAGGGAAAAAAAAAAATATGTATATATAGATGGTCTTCAACGTACAAACAAGCTGTTTTGGATTTGTTTTCGTGTCAGCTTTTTGAAACTTGGAATATGGTTTTCCCAATGGAAATGATGATATAAATTGTGGTTAGGTTCTTAAGACAGTCAACAAAGCATCTATTTAACTAATAGTGCATTTGAAATATAATATTAACAACATTAATCCTAGGTCCATGTCTTGATGGCAAGGGGCTGTGAGGAACCCTGTATGAAGACATATGGAAAAAGCAACTTCTTCCTCTTCAATGATGAAATAGTCAAAGCTATGATTTTTCCAGTAGTTATGTACAGATGTGAGAGTTGGACCATAAAGAAAGCTGAGCAAAAAAGAATTGATGCTTTGGAAGTGTGGCTGAAGAAGACTCTTGAGAGTCCCTTGGGCTGCAAGGAAATCAAACCAGTCAATCCTAAAAGAAATCACCCCTGAATATTCATTGGAAGGACTGATGCTGAAGCTGAAACTCCAACACTTTGGCTACTTGATGGAAAAAGCCAACTCATAGGAAGAGACCCTGACGTTGGAAAAGAGTGAGGGTAGGAAGAGAAGGGGTAACAGAGGAAGAGGTGGTTGGATGGCATCACTGACTCAATGGACATGAGTTTGAGCAAATTCCAGGAGACAGTGAAGGACAGGGAAGCCTGGCGTGCTGCAGTCCACGGGTCACAATGAATGAGTTGGACACAACTTAGTGACCGAACAAAGATGAAATACTGAACCATCCTAGACATTGCAAAGTAGCATTTGTTAATGACTTTTAAAGACAGAACAATTTTTGTCTTTTGAAATTTTGAAAAGTAATAAAATTTAGCATCACAAAAAAAACATAAACCAAAAATAATCATTGTTAGTATGTGGGTGAAAAAATCAAGACTGGTTGCAAACAAAATGCATGATACCAATTAGCTATCTACATATGAGAAACTTTGGAAAAATATACATACATTTTTTATACATACAAGTTATTTTCTGCAAAAGTATCTATGATGGTTTTCCTAGGATAAAAGTTTCAAACTGCACACACCAAGACAGAATATCTTCTTTTTTAATTAATTAAAGAATAGTTGCTTTACAATGTTACATTACTTTCTACTGTACAGCAAAGTGAATCAGCTGTATGTATACTTGTACCCCCTCTTTTTAAAATTTCTCTCCCATTTATGTCACTACAGAGCTCCAGGTAGAGTTCCCTGAGCTGTAGAGCTGGTTCTCATTAGTATGTATACACAATGGGTTACTACTCAGTCATAAAAAGGAACGAAATTGGGTCACAAAGAGTCAAACACAACTGAGCGACGGACCATGCACACACATATCTCGAGGAGTGAATGTTTGTTTACAGTATCCTTTACCCAAAATTTAAGGTACCCCAAAGGGCTTATTCAAAAGAACCATTAAAATAATGGATCACTAAATATATGGTGACTGGAGATGAGGAATTAATGAGAAAAGCATTAACTAATAGATTTAAAATTGTCTTTTTAACTAAAATTAAAATTATTTTTAATTTTTTTTAATTCAAAATTGTCTCTTGTGGTTGTTCAGTCACAAAGTCATATACAACTCTTGCGACCCCATGGACTGTATAGCCCATCTGGCAAGAATAATGGAGTAGGTTGCTGTTTCTTTCTCCAGGGGATCTTCTTGACCCAAGGCTTGAACCCACACCTCCTGCTTGGCAGGCAGATTCTTTACCACTGAGCCACCTGGGAAGCTCTTAATTTATGTCTTGACTTAGCCCATTTCTAGGACTTAATCAGACATGTGATCAAAGATTTAGCCAAAATGGATTCATCCAGGGTTGTATGAAATGTAGAACAAAATTAGACACAAATGCCAAGCATAATAGATTCACACGAAGTAATAAACACTCCTAACATATCCCATATGAACGTCGCTAATGGCATACAGAACAGTGGTTAACACAGTTAAAGGAAGACAAAAGTCAGAACGCTCACATCCTCCTAAATGTGTTAGAATCAGCTTCTGAGAGAGATCCATCCATCAAACCGCAAGCACTAATCATTTGGGGATTGACTATAGATACCAGCTCAAATGTTCTGCTTTCGACTTTGCTTCATAACGAGTTTGCACATCTCTCAGAACCACAATACATTTTCATGACGAGATCTTACAGGCAGAAGGCAATAATAAACTCTGAGCCTGTATGTAGGAATTTTTGTCAGGAGAAAACAAGCTGCAGAAAAACGAAAATTCTAACAGCGTCCTTGATCCTTAAAAAAAACACAGTCCTGGATTTTGCCTCTGCCATTTCCCCGCCTTCAAGGCGCAGGTGCTCGGCTCTGTTTTCAGCTTTCTATCACACAGAATAAAAATAAATAAATAAAGACACACAGGCCCCTTGTCATTGCCATGCTCAGCAACAAGCCTTGCAACTGGGGTTTATGAGGTCATAAATTATTGTTCCTTGTCCTGGCAAGTAGCTTTTTTTTTTTTTTGAAAGGCCACATCCGGTCTGTGGGGCACCAGCTTTTATTATGCATTTCATATTGAAACAAAGGTCAAATTAATTGACCTTATCTATGTGAAAAACCAGCTGGTTGCCTAGAGAAATAAAACCTTTTACAGAGACTTTGGGACAAGTAAACAACAGGAAAATTCAATCCAATGGCAGCTGGAACCTCCAATTAGAAAGAGAATTAATTTGGAGGAATTGAATTTTTTAAGCATCAGCTGAGAATCAATAACAATTGCATTTTTGCTCAAGGAACAAATGGAGTCAAGGAGATTTCAAAAGTCATCTGCCTCTTCACACGTATTTCTCATGTTTCTATACATATTACAGGTTTGTTTTTTGTGTTTTTTTTTTAGTATGGACCATTTTTAAAAAGTCTTTATTGAATTTGTTACAACACTGCTTCTGTTTTATGTCTTGGTTTTTGGCCTCCAGGCATGTGGGATCTGAGTCCCCTGACCAGGGTTTGAACCCACACCTGCTGCTTTGGAAGGGGAAGTCTCAACCACTGGACCACCAGAGATGTCTCCACATACTACACTTCTGAAGGAAGGAGGCAGAGGAGTTGCAAGCTGTCCATTTTTAAATGCAAAGGTCAAATGTGCACGAGTGCTCAGTCGTGTCCAACTCTCTGCTACCCTCTGGACTGTATCCCGCCAGGCTCCTCCGTCCATGGGAGTCTCCAGGCAAGAATGCTGGAGTGGGCTGCCATTTCCTCCTCCAGGGGCTCTTCCTCACCCAGGGATGCATCCCGCATCTCCGCCATTGCAGGCAGATTCTTTACCACCAGCACCATCTGCGAAGCCCAAGGTCAAATGCAGCAACCCATAGTCTAACTAAAGCATTAAGAGACTGAAAGAAATCATTTTCAACCTAAAAGAATCGTGGTTAAAATAAGGTTTTATTTTCTCCAAAGAAACACAAAACAGATATTCTATGCCTTCTGAATTTCCTAGTAGTTTCTATATCAGCAGAAAGACCGAGAAGGACAATGTAGGGACCCAACAGCATAGAAGAGGAGGGTATTATTTTCCTGAAACACCGTGCCTCTGTTTGCTCATCCGGTGAATGGGATAATAATTGCCCTCATCATGTATGTGAGAACCAACTGAGACAAGGGAGATGAATATCTTAGCACTTAGGATCTAGCAATAAGCACTACACATTAGCTTTAATATTATTTTTAAAAATAGGCGGAATAAGGATTGCAAATCAGAATTACAAGATGCAGTTTGCCCTTACTTTTAATAGGCAAAAAAAAAAAAAAAAAAAATGTGGCTTATGTCTCCAGTTTCTTAGTTTATTCTTCACTCCTTTCCAGCTTATTTCTGCAAGCATGGCCCTTGACGCAGTGCAGTGATTCAGAGCAGTGAAGATGTGTGTTAATCAAAAGGCATTTTGATTCCACTGACTGTCAGTGACTCTCACATGTGAATTTGGCTCACGTGAAGGCCGACTCATCGGACAAGACCCTGATGCTGGGAAAGACTGAAGGTAACAGCAGAAGGGGGCGGCAGAGGATGAGATGGTTCAATAGCATCACCCACTTAATGGACATGAATTTCAGCAAACTCTGGGAGATAGTGGAGGACAGAGGAGCCTGGTGTGCTGCAGTCCATGGGGCGGCAAAGAGTTGGACATGAACAAGAGACTAAGCAATGAAACAAGGAAGAAATATGGGGTGGAGGAATATGTATACTAAGACTTACTTGAAAGGATATTCCTGTGAATACATCATTCCAATCTTGCATGAGTGCTAAATCGTTCAGTGGTGTCTGAGTCTTTGCGACCCCATGGACTGTAGCCCACCAGGGTCTGCTGTCCATGGGATTTCTCAGGCAAGAATACTGGAGTGGGCTGCCATTTCCTTCTCCAGGGGATATTCCTGACCCAGGGATCAAACCCAGGTCTCCAGCACCTCCTGCATTGCAGGTGGATTCTTTGCCACTGAACCGCCAGCAATCTTGCTATCTCTTATTTTAATCTCTAAGCAAACTATAAGACTTTCCTGTGGGGGAAAAATTATTCTGAATTATCTCATAGGTAAACAAAATGAGCCAATGGGGTTCCATGAATGAGGTTTTCAGGCAGAAGCAAAGCCCACATCAGATGGAAGGAAGGCCGCTCAGCCGTCCAGGATGGAAGAGATTAAGCCACAGACAGCACATGTTGCTTGGTGGGACGCGGAGAAAGTTAATGGCTGTGAAAAAGGGTTTGAACTTCGAGCAGAGGTCAGAAACAGGGTGATTTAGTGGCTTCAGTCAACAGACTCTCGGTGAGGGAAAACAAAATTTGGTTTCATTTTGACTGGGATGTAGAGAACATCAATAAAGTGTTCAGGGCTCGAAGGTAAGATCAGGGCCCACTTGGAAAGTGAACTATGTGTAAAAGTCAGTTTGTGTTTATAGTCAATAATAATTATATTTTTGAATTTCATACAACCCGGGATGTACTTTTAGAAATGAGGACATAAAGGTGAAGTTATTCAGTCAAATTAAAACAAAAACAAAAAGCAAAGGGGGACGTCCCTGGTGATCCAGTGAGTAAGAGTCCACGCTTCCAATCACCAAGTCACAGGTTTGATCCCTGGTCAGTAAACTAGGGTCCCACATGCCAAGTGGTTTGAGCAAAAAAAAAAAGAAAAACCAAAATGTTGATTTTAGAGCTGGGTGGAGAAGAGGACAAGATCAAATTAGATGCTTTAGAAAACAAGAATTTTATTTCTATTTTTCTATAGAAGTAATAACAAAAATTCTCTCCACTAAGTAGAAAGAGTTGATGCCACAATCTCTAGAAACTCATTCAGGGATGAGGGCTTAGAAAGGATCTCATGGAAAATGTATGACTGGATCGTAGGCCACAAGGTGGAGCCAGCCGTTGACTTATCAGCTTCACTCTACTAATTTGGAGAAGGTAATGACTCATTGGAAAAGACTCTGATGCTGGGAGGGATTGGGGGCAGGAGAAGGGGAAGACAGAGGATGAGATGGCTGGATGGCATCACCGACTCAATGGATGTGAGTTTGAATGAACTCCGGGAGATGGTGATGGACAGGGAGGCCTGGCGTGCTGCGATTCATGGGGTTGCAAAGAGTCAGACATGACTGAGCGACTGAACTGAACTGAACTGAATGGCAACCCACTCCAGTATTCTTGCCTGGAAAATCCCATGGGCAGAGGAGACTGGTGGGCTACAGTTCATGAGGTCACAAAGAGTCGGATGCGACTGAGCAACTTCACTTCACTTATACTACTTTTAGATTAAGTAACAGACACTGATATGCAGGAGATACAGGTTCGATTCCTGGGTCAGAAAAACCCCCTGGAGGAGGTCATGGCAACCCACTCCAGTATCCTTGCCTGGGAAACCCCAAGGACAGAGGAGCCTGGTGGGCTACAGTTCATGGAGTCACAAAGAGTCAGACACTGAGCAACTAAACCACAAACGGATGCTGCTGTATATCAGAGATACTTGCTTTTTATTATGAGTCTTGGAGAAGAGCGAACCTGGTATCTTTTGTGGCTTAAAGAGACCATTTTGGGGACCAGGGGCTTGTCAGACTCCTTGGGTCTCCAGTCTCCATGTTTCCTGGTGAAAAGCAGGAACGCGGGTCGGCTGCTCTGACTCCGAGGACCCCAGGAGCCGTCAGTGAACCAGGGAGCCCCCACATCTGGCTCCAGCCTGCCCATTTGCTTTCGGCTCTGCACACAGACGACCACCCTGGCTGCCAGCTCGGGGACGGCCCGGGCTTCTGCAGGCCCGGCCAGGAGGCGCGGGTGCGGCAGGCTCACCTGGTCCAGGCCGAGGTCAGCGCCTTTTCAACTGGCCTTTGTTTCTGTTAGTGTGAGCCCTTTGGAGAGAGGTTTCCGTGGCAACAAGCACGCATTCATCATCATTTCTCCTCTGCTTACTCCTTCTCCATCAGCTGTAAACTATGTCCCAGCAAAGGAACCTCTGTTCTCCATAGGGAGGCCTCCAAACACACCCCCTTACAGAACAGACCCTTCTGGGGTGGATGGCTCCAATAATAATTTACTGCGCATAGAACTTGTTTAACTCGATGGCAGTTCAGACGGCTTCTCTTCTAAAAAATTATCTTCTCTTGAGGAGAAAAAATTGGGTCAAGGAGCAAATGCTCAAACAATCTCAGACAATGATTAAGTACAACGAGTTGCACTTAAAAATCAGTAGGTGAGGACAAACGTACATTATAATGATCAGATAGTTAATATGTAAAATCACAAGCTACGTTAGTTTTTCAGAAACTCCCTAATTTAGGGGGGCGGGGGGTTGTTCTTAGTCTCATTCCAGAAATCCATTACTTCTGGTTTTTTTATTAGCATATATATAAAACTGAAAATAAGTCAGTCAAGAAATGTGCCTTAAAAAAAATAAACGAAGGTCATTTTCACCTTATTCCTTTTATTTTCTTCAAAAAAAAAAAGGTATTTCTTGTGGGGTGGGTGCGGGAGGACTGTGATTCCAGACACACAGCAACTAGTAAAAACTAGTAAAACCCAAGAACTAGCAAAAAAGTGCAATTTTAATTTATTCGAGTATTTTGCCCATCTCCAAACTGGATGCATTTCTAAATATAAATGACAGAATGAAATGCTATTTTCCCATATACTTGTTACAAAAACCTTGAAGTTGAAAGCAGCTACAATTTTTTGCTGTAAAAAAAGAAGCAAAACAGAAGCAGAGCAGCAGCAAAGACCATCAAGGGTTATGCTTTCTTCCTCTTACCTATAAAATATGGAAAAGACAATGTCTGCAGGATGTTGTTGTCTGACCAAAGACAATTGTCCAACAACTACCAACAGTTGTCCAACCACCAGCAAGGAAGTGTCTCGTAACAGTATTTATTGATTAATTATTATAGGGAAATTGGTGTGCTGTGCTCAGTTGCTCAGTTGTGTCTCTTTCCGACCTCATGGACTGTGGCCTGCCCGGCTCCGTCCATGGGATTCTCCAGGCAAGAACACTGGAGTATGTTGCCATTTCCTCCTGCAAGGGATCTTCCTGACCCAGGGAGGCATGGAACCCGAACCCGCAGCTCAGGCATTGCAGGCAGATTCTTTACCTGCTGAGCCATCAGGGAAGCAATATTGCTGGTTCAGTTCAGTTCAGTTCAGTCGCTCAGTCGTGTCCGACTCTTTGCGACCCCATGAATCACAGCACGCCAGGCTTCCCTGTCCATCACAAACTCCTGGAGTTTTCTCTATTTTAAAACAGTGAGTATTGAGACTTGCCTGGGGGGTCCAGCAGTTAAGACTTCACCTTCCAATGCAGGGAGTGTGGGTTCAATCCCTGTTTGGAGAGCTAAGATCCCAAAAATCTCCTGGCCAAAAAACAGAAACATAAAAACAGAAGCAATATTGTAACATATTCAATAAAGGCTTTAAAAATGGGCCACATGAAAAAAAGTCTTGAAAAGAATGTGTTGACTTTATTACTCCTTTCCTGGTCTATGGATTTTCCTTACAACTGAGAGAGGAATAATCAGCATCTTTAAACTTGAAAAGCAGGTAAAGAAGCACACAACACATATCTAAAAGAATATATAACTCAGAAAATGGACCAGAGTGAATCATTATTTATGTATTTCAGTTTGCCAGCATCTAAGGCAGATAGATATTTATAAATATTTACTTATAATCAATAAATAAGTCAATATCTATCAAATGATAGCTGAATCACTATATTATATTTGACTACATAATATTAAGTTATTACATTGTATTTGACTTTGTATCAGCCAAATATAATCTTTCTGGAAAAGTGCTATATTCCTCTTTCCTCTGGTTCAATCCTTATTTAGAGAGTTTATACAGAGAGCAGAGAACTTGACTGGCATGGTACCCAAAATATAACAAAGGCCTGATGATTCAACAAATGAAGCTGATGAATTGGAGACCATAAAGCAAGCGGTTTTTTTAAACACAGAAATGCATTCTAATTCTTTCTCAGTTTTCGAATTCGCCTTCTTACATATTGTCCTGTCTGATACTAAAAAGCGCTTTTATGTCCTAAGTGACAGAACGTGTAAAGAAGAAATAAATGCTGTTTAGTCCTTTAAGTGGCCGCCCCTAAGTTCTCCTGCACTTAGCCTGCCGTCCATATGGAAGCCCTGACAACGTCACTCTGGCCCTTTGAGCCTTCCACGCCTTGGTGTTTCAGACGCTGCAGGCTGCACTGATGTCTGGGGAAAGATAGATGTCTGTTAATTTTCCAGATGTCCTATCTCTCCAACTGCACTTATATCCGTGTCTGGAAATGTTTAAATTAATGGCTGCCTTTTTTCTTCCTACTCCTTTCTGTATATCTCCGAATCCTGGATTTCTGTCCACAGCCAGTTCATATCTTTCTTGATCTTCATCACAGTACTAGGAATTCTTCCTCCTACTATCTATCATAACATTTTTCAAATGTCATTTGTTTTCAAGAGGTAGTTTTTCCCCATGGATGAAGAATGAATTTTAACCAATGTACCAATAGTTCCACCTAGTGGCCAACGTGAAGAATACAAATTTTTCACCTCGAAAACTAAAAATAACAAGTTTGGGGGACAGATGGTTGGCTGGCATCACCAACTCAAGGGATATGAGTTTGAGCAAACTCTGGGAGATAGTGAAGGACAGGGGAGCCTGGTGTGCTGCAGTGCATGGAGTCTAAAAGAACCGGATCCGACTTAGCCACTGGACAACAGCAATCATTCAGTGGCTTGGCAAATATTTCCTGAGTACTTTCAGTGAGCTACACACAGTGACCAACACATCACAAATATACGATAGTCTCATTTTATTTTTTTTTATTTTTTATTTTTTGATAGTCTCATTTTAGAAGTATCAAGACTGTTAACTGAAAAACCACTCTAATATACTTACTGAAATATATGGCTATATATGTCATCTGTAATAAGTATTGTATTTTTGGAACAATTTTATATTTGCAAACACTTAGCAAAGTAATACAAGAGTTCCTGTATACACCTCACCCAGCTTCCTCTTAGGTGAGCATTTTACTATTGCTTGGCGCATTTGTCGGAACTAAGAAATTAATTTTGGTATATCACTATTGTTCGGTCACTCATTTTTCACCGAATCACGTCGTCAGAGTCCACTCTGCCATGCTGTTTGCTGCTATGGAATCAGTAAGTCGTGTCCGATTCTTTGTGACCCCAAAGACTGCAGCGTGCCAAGCTTCCCTGTCCTCTACTATCTCCTGGAGGGTGCTGCCATGTTAGGTAACATATTCTCAGGTTCCAAGGATTAGGACCCAGACACCTTTGTCAGGGGAGAGGCACTGTTCTGTGGTCCTTAATGGGAGTTAAGAAGGCGCCTGAGTTCTCTTCATCCATACAGTGGAAATGGAAATCTGACTGTGGATAAGACTCACGATCTTTCGGATTAACATGATCTACCCAGCTGCAAAAGAAACTCAGCTGAGCGGCCCACGCAGACATAGCTCGTCACTCACATATTACTGGTTAACAATTTCAGAAGCAAGAGCATTAACTCTGTGTTGTGAGTTGTTGTGTTGTGTGTGCTCAGTCGTGTCCAACTCTTTGCAACCCCGTGGACTGTAGCCCGCCAGGCTCCTCTGTCCATGGGGTTTCCCAGGCAAGAGTACTGGAGTGGGCTGCCATTTCCTCCACCAGGAGATCTTCCCCTCCCAGGGATCCATCAAACCCAGGTCTCCCGCATTACAGGGTGCTCTTTCCTGTCTGAGGCACCACGTGGGCATTAAGTCTCAGAACTGATAACCAACGGGTGACGCTTGTCCATTCTCCCACCTAAACATCTATTAAATGAAGTGATGTCTCTGTTTTTCAAAGCTACTCTGTACTCTAGTCATCTGTTAGTGACCATTGCAACAACCTCTCTCCAGGTGTTCCTGGGTCCACTTTTGCTTCCATTCATCAATTCTCAAGAAAACCAGATGGTGTGATCTTTGCTTGTGCAAGGGGGAAAAAAAAAATCCTTCCTGAACTACAGAAGAGCTCCCTCTTGACCATAAAGAATAAAATCCTTATTGTGGCTTACCGGGCTTCCCTGGTCTATTCACCATCAACACTAGTGTATTTTCTGGACCAAATGACTACAAACATAGTGATCTAAAACAGCAAAAATGGATTAGCTTATACTTCTTGAGACTTCCCTGGTGGCTCAGACGGTAAAGAGTCTGCTACAATGTGGGAGATCCGGGTTCAATCCCTGGGTTGGGAAGATCTCCTGGAGAAGGAAATGGTAACCCACTCCAGTATTCTTGCCTGGAAAATCCCACGGACCGAGAAGCCTGGTAGGCTACAGGCCAGGGGGTCGCAAGGAGTCAGACAGGACTGAGCGACTTCACTTTCACTTTATACTTCTTTAACTCAGAAGTCCAGCACCGGTCTCACAGTGCTTAAATCCGCAGTGCTGCACATATACAGTGGAACACTAACCACAAAAAGGACCGAAATTGGATCATTTATCCAGACGCGGAAGGACCTAGAGTGGATCCCACAGAGTGAAGAAAGTCGGAGGGAGAGAAACAAATACCGGATATTAATGCATATATGTGGGACTTAGAGAAGCGGTACTGATGAGCCCATCTCCAAGAATAAAGACGCAGATGCAGAGGAAGGATGTGTGGACGTGGGGGTGGGCGGAACTGGGGTGGCGGTGCACGCGCGTACATCACCGTGTGTGAAGCCGCTGGGGGAGCTGTTTGCAGCCCCGGCAGCTCGGCTCGGGGCTCCGTGATGACCTAGGGCGGTGGGGGCGTGAGGGAAGGGAGGCTCAAGGCGGAGGGGGCGTGTGTGCACATACAGGTAAACATCACACTTTGTTGTGTGATGCAAAGGAACACGGCACTGTAGAGCGATTATACTCCTTTTTTTTTTTTTTTTTTTTAAAGGGCTACACTCCCTTCTGTGGGCTCTCTAGAAAATCCACTCCCTTGCCTTTCCTGGCCTCAGCGTGCTGCCGCCTGACCCTTGGCTCAGGGCCTGCATCATCCACCGCTTTCTGTGCTTCTCCTCCTTCCTCTGTCCTCTCTCTCCAACATTCTTCTTCCTCTTCTCCCACGTTTAAGAGTTCACACCGTCAGACTGGGATCATTTCCTTATTCTAACGTCAGTGGATCGGCAGTCTTCATTCCATCCATAACCGTGTCTCTTATCATCTAAGTTTTCACAGGTTTCCAGGATGAGAATGTGAGCATCTGGGTGCGTAGACATGACTCGGTCACAGCCAGCCCATTCCGTCACTATGGCACTCTCGGTTTGAAAAGGAAAGTGCTAATCGCTCAGTCCTGTGTCTGACTCTCTGCGACCCTAGGGACTGTAGCCCGCCAGGCTCCTCTGTCCACGGGATTTCTCAGGCAAAAAGGAGGGTGCCCAATGGAAGCGAAAGTCACCCAGTCCTCTCCCACCCTTTGTGAACCCATGGAGGAACTCTCCAGGCCAGAGTACTGGAGTGGGCAGCCTTTCCCTTCTCCAGGGGATCTTCCCAACCCAGGGATCGAATCCAGCCCTCCCGCATCGCAGGCGGATTCTTTACCAGCTGAGCCACTGGGAAGCCCTGGCCATAGAATAAAACTCATTACACTTGAGGAAATAATATTGCTGTCAAATTTCCTGCTGCCACAAGATGGCAGGGTGGTATTGTGCTTGCCACCTACCTAAGTATTGGAATTATTATTTATTATATATAGTTATATAATGATAATTATATTTATTTTATATAGTTAAAATGTTAATTGCAATATTTAATATAAAACATTAATTTATAATTATAAATTATATAAAATTTACATTATAAAGTATGAAAATATTAATTAATATAATTAAAATATTCACTCATATAATTAAATATTGAATATATTTTAAAATATAATAAAGTATTATAATTATATCTATTTTATATATTATATAAAGGACCCCAGGTGGTTCTAGTGGTAAAGAACTTGCTTGCCAATGCAGGAGACATAAGAGACAAGGGTTTGAGCCTTGATCAGGAAGATCCCCTGGAGGAGGGCATGGCAAACCACTCCAGTATTCTTGCCGGGAGAATCCCTTGGACAGAGGAGCCATGCGGGCTGTAGTCCATAGGGTTGCACAGAGTTGGACATGACTGAAATGACTTACCACACAGGCACGCAAGCATCTATACAATATACCATCCTCTTTCTGAATAATTAACATCTATGATTGTAGAATAAATCAATGATGAGTAGACCCCATTCAAAATATATCATACAAAGAAAAGTTTTGGCTAAACACATATTCCTGTTATATTTGTTTTCCCCTCTTAGCAAATCAGTAGCTACAATTTGGTGTATGGCTGCTATGAACAAGGGAAAGAATGTGGCTTAACTTGCTACGTGGGGAATATATTACATCACTGTACCTTTAGGGACTATGAGGGCAAATTAAACTGTTTTTATTCAAGTACAGTTGATTATAATGCTTCATTATGTAATTCTTCAATATAATGCTGAAGAAGCTGAAGTGGAACGGTTCTATGAAGACGTACAAGACCTTCTAGAACTAACATCCAAAAAAGATGTCCTTTTCATTATAGGGGACTGGAATGCAAAAGTAGGAAGTCAGGAAACACCTGGAGGAACAGGCAAATTTGGCCTTGGAGTACGGAATGAAGCAGGTCAAACGCTAACAGGGTTTTGCCAAGAGAATGCAATGGTCATAGAAAGACCCTCTTCCAACAACACAAGAGAAGACTCTACACGTGGACATCTATACAGATGTATGGTCACCAGATGGTCAACACTGATATCAGATTGATTATATTCTTTGCAGCCGAAGACGGAGAAGCTCTATAGAGTCAGCAAAAACAAGACTGGGAGCTGACTATGGCTCAGATCATGAACTCCCTATTGCCAAAATCAGACTTAAATCAAAGAAAGTAGGGAAAACCACTAGACCACTCAGATATGACCTAAATCAAATCCCTTACAATTATACAGTGGAAGTCACGAGAAGATTCAAGGGATTAGATCTGATAGACAGAGTGCCTGAAGAACTATGGACAGAGGGTCATAACATTGTACAGGAGGCAGTGATCAAGACCATCCCCAAGAAAAAGAAATGCAAAAGGCAAAATGGTTGTTTGAGGAGGCCTTACAAATAGCTGAGAAAAGAAGAGAAGCTAAGGCAAAGGAGAAAAGGAAAGATATACCCACCTGCATGCAGAGTTCCAAAGAATAGCAAGAAGAGATGAAGAAAGCCTTCCTCAGTGATCAGTGCAAAGAAATAGAGGAAAACAATAGAATGGAAAAGACTAGAGATCTCTTCAAGAAAATTAGAGATACCAAGGGAACATTTCATGCAAAGATGGGCTTGATAAAGGACAGAAATAGTATGGACCTAACAGAAGCAGAAGATATTAAGAAGAGGTGGCAAGAATACACAGAAGAACTGTACAAAAAAGACCTTCATGACCCAGATAATCACGATGGTGTGACCACTCACCTAGAGCCAGACATCCTGGAATGTGAAGTCAAGTGGGCCTTAGCAAGCAACACGACGAACAAAGCTAGTGAAGGTGATGGAATCCCAGTTGAGCTATTCCAAATCCTAGAAGATGATGCTGTGAGAGTGCTTCACTCATTATTCCAGCAAATTTCGAAAACTCAGCAGGACTGAGTTTGGCCACAGAACTGGAAAAGGTCAGTTTTCATTCCATTCCCAAAGAAAGGCAATGCCAAAGAATGTTCCAACTATCACACAATTGCAATCAATTCACATGCTAGCAAAGTAATGCTCAAAATTCTCCAAGCCAGGCTTCACCAGTACATAAGCCGTGAAGTTCCAGATGTTCAAGCTGGATTTAGGAAAGGCAGAAGAACCAGAGATCAAGTTGCCAACATCCATTGGATTATCAAAAAGCACAAGAGTTGCAGAAAAACATCTACTTCTGGTTTATCGACTAAACCAAAGCTTTTGACTGTGTGGATCACAACAAACTATGGAAAATTTTTAAAGAGATGGGAATACCAGACCACCTGACCTGCCTCCTGAGAAATCTGTATGCAGGTCAGGAAGCAACAGTTAGAACTGGACATGGAGCAACAGACTGGTTCCAAATCGGGAAAGGAGTACGCCAAGGCTGTATATTGCCACCCTGCTTATTTAACTTCTATGCAGAGTACATCATGAGAAATGCTGGGCTGGATGAAGCTCAAGCTGGAATCAAGATTGCTGGGAGAAATATCAATAACCTCAGATATGCAGATGATACCATCTTTATGGCAGAAAGTGAAGAAGAACTAAAGAGCCTCTTGATGAAAGTGAAAGTGGAGAGTGAAAAAGTTGGCCTAAAACTCAACATTCAGAAAAGTAAGATCATGGCATCTGATCCCATCACTTCATGGCAAATAGATGGGGAAATAATGGAAACATTGAGAGACTTTATTTTGGGGGGCTCCAAAATCACTGCAGACGGTGACTGCAGCCATGAAATTAAAAGATGCTTGCTCCTTGGAAGAAAAGCTATGACCAACCTACACAGCATATTAAAAAGCCGAGACATTATTTGGCCAACAAAGGTCCATCTAGTCAAATCTATGGTTTTTGCAATAGTCAAGTATGGATATGAGAGCTGGACTATAAAGGAAGCTTAGCACCGAAGAATTGATGCCTTTGAACTGTGGTGTTCTTGAGAGCCCCTTGGACAGCAAGGAGATCCAACCAGTCCATCCTAAAGGAAATCAGTCCTGAATGTTCATTGGAAGGACTGATGCTGAAGTTGAAACTCCAATACTTTGGCCACCTGATGCAAAGAACTGACTCATTGGAAAAGACCCTGATGCTGGGAAAGATTGAAGGCAGGAGGAGAAGGGGATGACAGCAGATGAGATGGCTGCATGGCATCACCGGCTCGATGGACATGAGTTTGAGTGAACTCCGGGAGTTGGTGATAGATAGGGAGGCCTGGCGTACTGAGGTTCATGGGATCACAAAGAGTCGGACGCGACTGAGCAACTGAACTGAACTGAACTGAGTTGATTTAAAGTGTGTGTTAGTTTCAGGTATACAGCAAAGTGACTCAGTTATGTGTGTGTGTGTGTGTGTGTGTGTGTGTGTGTGTGTACATACATATAGATACATGTACATACATTCTTTAGAGTGTTTTCTTAAGCATTGCATGCATGCTCAGTCAATTCTGACTCTGCAACCCCAGGGACTATAGCTCACCAGGCCCCTCCGTCCATGGATTTCTCAGGCAAGAATACTGGAGTGGTTTGCCATTTCCTCCTCCGGGGGATTGTCCCAAGCCAGGGATCGAACCTATGTCTTTTGTCTCCTGCATTGGCAGGTAGATTCTTTACCTCTGCATCACCTGGGAAGCCCAGCTTGCTCTAATTATAATTAATCTCTTAGTAACCTCACTATGATGAATTCTGTAACTTACGTTTTTAAAGCAATGTTCTTAGACACCTATTAACATGTAAAAACACAAGTTTCCTTATTCAGCACATACATTTATCAGTGAAGAGGGAAACCCCTCCTCCCTGAAAGTTCACTGAACACCCTCCAGGATCAGAAACTTGTTGACCCAGCGCAACGTGAGAAGTTTCCATGGGCGCATGTCCAAAGACACAGGGCAGGACTTGAAGATGTAACACGGTCATTTGAAAAAGCACAAACGGTGCTCTGATGCTAATGGTTTTCAAAAGCCAGGCTCCCCTGCCTTCGTTATCCATTTTCCTGGCTTCTGTTGAGTTTTGCTGGCGAGGGGGCCTTTTTCCTTACATGAGAACTTTGCTGTATTGATGACTTAAACAATATAATTCTGGGGAAGAAGAAACATAATGAAGTGTTTCCTTCCAGATCGTTAGCATCAGAGCAAATAAATAAAGGAAAAACAAAACCTAAAATATCCTCTGCTAATGCCTTTTTAAACTACCTTTTGTCTGGGCTTAAAAAGTAGTAACCCATTAATAGTCATGAAAACACGATTTCTGGGGAAACAGCACATGTTATTTGTAGACACAGAGGTGAATGTGATTGCTGGCCAGAGGAACTACTCGGGGAATTCCTCATCATGGTTAAGATAAGTGGTTTTGATAGCTTTCTTGTGAGGTAACGACAGAGGAGCTGCGATCAACCCGTTAAGATTTTAGGCAAAACTGGCCACTAACAACTTTTAGTTTCCTGTTTTTAGTAGCCCTAAAAATGGTCTGGAAGGAGTTAAACTTTGGGCAAAGGCACATTCTTTAATCAATTCCATTACCC
The DNA here is from genome assembly GCF_027580195.1 of Bos mutus. Classification (NCBI taxonomy): domain Eukaryota; kingdom Metazoa; phylum Chordata; class Mammalia; order Artiodactyla; family Bovidae; genus Bos; species Bos mutus. The sequence goes on along the minus strand of NC_091635.1, from coordinate 3,190,250 downwards.
AGAGACACAATAGCTCCTGATGAGTTTACTCAATTTCACTACTACCCAGAACCCCATGCTCTAAATTCTACCTGAGTCTTCTTGCAGGAAAAATACCACCATTTAGCATTATTATCCCTGTTTGTGCTTAACACTGTTAGCCTCATGAAGCCAATAGTAGGAGAAAGAAAGAAAGAAGAAATCACCGAAGGACGACACAAACATCTCCTCTCACGCTGGGATATTTGTCCTGGTTGTCCTCTCTTTTCTACTTGTAATTTCTGACTGATCCTAGAACATTCTTGACTGAATCATTATGCTTTTTGCATTTTGGAGTTTCTTGGGATTTATATTTTCCCTACCCCAAATGGCAATAACTCTGCTGAAGTCTTCAGAGGTACTTTAAAATAATTTTTTTTTTTAATTTTATTTATTTGGCTGCGTTGGGTCTTAGGTGCAGCAGACAGGATCTTGGTTGCAGCGTGCAGACTCTCTGGAGTTCAGTGTTCTGGCTTCAGAGTGAGAGGGCTCAGTGGTTACAGCTTGTGGGCTTATCGGCTCTGTGGGGCATGGGATCTCAGCTCTCCTGAATAGGGATCGAATCCATTGCAAAGTGGATTGCATCTCCCGCTTTGCAAGGTGGGTTCTTAACCACTGGACCACCAGGGAAGTCACTAATTTTTCTTTGATCTTCAACATTTCCTAATCAAGGTAAAGTCAGAGAACAATTGGGCTCCCTCCAAATTTTTTCTCAGATAATCACAAATATAAAATTGTATATAATTTAACGGCTAGAGACCACAGTAAGATTCAAAACAAAACCCTCAACTCTCTCGTGTATTCTATATCACTAAGATGAATGGAGTTTAAAATAGCTCCCTATTTAAGAATTTTTTAAATATATTCTCTACATGATTAAAAGGTAAGAACCTTTTCTAAGAATCTGCAATTACTCTTTGAAGTCTGCAAAGGTTGGACTATCTCCAAAGTGCATGAGAAGACCTGTTCTCTGTATTAGCCTATCTTCCTGGTGGCTCCGATGGTAAAGAACTTGCCTGCAACGCCAGAGACCCGGGTTCCATCTGGGTTGGGAAGATCCTCTGGAGAAGGGAATGGCAACCCACTTCAGTATTCCTGCCTGGAGAATCCCACGGACAGAGGAGCCTGGTGGGCTATAGTCCGTGGGGTTACAAAGAGTCAGACACGACTGAGCAGGCACACACATATGCATACATGGAGGAGATGTGCACAACACGTATGCCGTGGTTTCTCACTCACTGCCCCGTTTACCCACAACAAAAAATTCTAGTGGACTCTGGATAATGCATAGGAATCCAAGGTGAGTCAAGTGGACAAGGTAAGTGCATTTCATCTCCAAGTGGATACGCTCTGACATCCCTGAGAGGCTATATTGCCCATTCGAATTAGAAGCTGTTTTTTTTTAACTTTTTATTTTGCATTGGAGTATAGCTGATTAATAATGTTGTGATAGTTTCGAGTGCACAGCAAAGGGTCTCAGCCGTACCTGTACAGGTATCCATCCCCCCCTCCCATCCAGGCAGCCACATGGATGGACTTAGAAATTATCATACTGAGTGAAATCTGAGAAAGAGAAATATCATATGAAATCATTTATGTGCAGAATCTAAAATGACCCAATTTCTTTCCTTTTTATGGCTGAGTAATATTCCATTGTTATATGCACTGCTGCTGCTGCTGCTAAGTTGCTTCAGTCATGTCCGACTTTTTGCTAACCCATGGACTGCAGGACGCCAGGCCTCCCTGTCCATCACCAACTCCCGGAGTTTACTCAAACTTATCTCCATTGAGTCGGTGATGCCACCCAACCATCGCATCCTCTGTCGTCCCCTTCTCCTCTTACCCTCAATCTTTCCGAGCATCAGGGTCTTTTCAAATGAGTCAGCCCTTTGCATCAGGTGGCCAAAGTATTGGAGTTTCAGCTTCAACATCAGTCCCTCCAATGAACATTCAGGACTGATTTCCTTTAGGATGGACTGGTTGGATCTCCTTGCAGTCCAAGGGACTCTCAAGAGACTTCTCCAACACCACAGTTCAAAAGTATCAATTCTTTCTTTATAGTCCAACTCTCATATCCATACATGACTTCTGGAAAAACCATAGCCTTGACTAGATGGACCTTTGTGGGCCAAATAATGTCTCTGCTTTTTAATATGCTGTCTAGGTTGGCCATAACTTTTTTTCCTAGGAGTAAGACTTTTTATTTCAAGGCTTCAGTCACCATCTGCAGTGATTTTGGAGCCCCCCAAAATAAAGTCTGCCACTCACTGTTTGCATTGTTTCTCCATCTATTTGCCATGAAGTGATGGAAGCCAGATCTAGTCCCTTAAATCTATTTCTCACTTCTACTGTATAATTGTTAGGGATTTGATTTAGGTCATACCTAAATGGTCTAGTGGTTTTCCCTACTTTCTTCAATTTAAGTCTGAATTTGGCAATAAGGAGTTCATGATCTGAGCCACATTCAGCTCCCAGACTTGTTTTTGCTGACTGTATAGAGCTTCTCCATCTTTGGCTACAAAGAATATAATCAGTCTGACTTTGGTATTGCCCATCTGGTGATGTCCATGTGTAGAGTCTTCTCTTGTGTTGTTGGAAGAGGGTGTTTGCTATGACCAGTGCATTCTCTTGGCAGAACTCTATTAGCCTTTGCCCTGCTTCATTCTGTACTCCAAGGCCAAATTTGCCTGTTTGCATTCCAGTCCCCTATAATGAAAAGGACATCTGTTTTGGGTGTTAGTTCCAGAAGGTCTTGAAGGTCTTCATAGAACTGTTCAACGTCAGCTTCTTCAGCATTACTGGTCGGGGCATAGCCTTGGATTACCGTGATATTGAATGGTTTGCCTTGGAAACGAACAGAGATCATTCTGTCATTTTTGAGATTGCATCCAAGTACTGCATTTTGGACTCTTTTGCTGACTATGAGGGCTACTCCATTTCTTCTAAGGGATTCCTGCCCACAGTAGTAGATATAATGGTCATCTGAGTTAAATTCACCCATTCCAGTCCATTTTAGTTCACTGATTCCTAGAATGTCGATGTTCACTCTTGCCATCTCTTGTTTGACCACTTTCAATTTACCTTGATTCATGGACCTAACGTTCCAGGTTCCTATGCGATATTGCTCTTTACAGCATCAGACCTTGCTTCCATCACCAGTCACATCCACAACTGGGTGTTGTTTTTGCTTTGGCTCCATCTCTTCATTCTTTTGGGAGTTATTTCTCCACTGATCTCCAGTAGCATATTGGGCACCTACCGACCTGGGGAGTTCATCTTTCAGTGTCCTATCTTTTTGCCTTTTCATACTGTTCGTGGGGTTCTCAAGGCAGGAATACTGAGGTGGTTTGCCACTCCCTTCGCCAGTGGGCCACATTCTGTCAGATCTCTCCACCATGACCCGCCTGTCCTGCGTGGCCCTACACGGCATGGCTCATAGTTTCATTGAGTTAGACAAGGCTGTGGTCTGCGTGATCATATTGGTTAGTTTTCTGTGATCGTGATAAATTTTAAGCTTCCATCTTCTCCCTTGGCTAGGTGCCTTTTACAGAACCAACTACACAGCATCATGCAGCGGTACTGATCCTATCTACTCCAGGGTCTTCCTCTCAACCTTTGAAATTGTGAGTCTACCTTCTCATGTATGAACCCATAATTATGAATCATAATTCAAATAACGGCTGGTATTGAGTTTTAAAAAAGACTAGAATGTTTCTTCTTGCATTGATCTCTAGGTTTTGGCAATTCTGAACAAGTGGCAGTGGAGTGAAATGTTACAAACTTTTGAGGAAACAGAGGAACTGTGCAAACACATAACTCAGTTGGCTTTTATTCTTCACTGTGGGTGTTTATATTGGATTCTTTTGAAATAAATTTCATTCAACTTTGCAAATGTTGCTTCTTTGGTAGCATGTTCTGAAGAGATGGAGTCCTTAAATGATAGCATTAAATGTGTATCATTTGTAGCATTTAATATATATCATGTGTAACATTTAACATGTATCATTTTTAACATTTAATGTGTATCTTTGTTCTTCATCAAGAACATGAAACCAAAGACTGGTTCTCTTGATTTCATTAAAAATGCATTGCCTTGTCCTTCTGAGCAGGTCTGTTGACTAATTAGATACTGACAGTTCTAAATGATGCTTTCCCGCCCGCTACCTTACCCTCACTGGGTGGTTTATTATAAGTGCGTTGCTCTTCTCAGTTTTCCTCCCATACTGTTGTGAAGTGTTGCTATGAGGCAGCTGAACAGCTGCTCTGATTTCTCCAGAAGTGGCTGCATTCCAGGAGTGGGCAAAGCGAATTATGTAAATTTCATTTTTTTTTTCAGGATTTCCTTGGAAACCAGAGATGCGGCTCCTGTTTGAATTGGACCTGAAGACAAGAACATGAAGTGGAACTCCGGTGGGGCTGGGGGCAGTGCGGGATTCTGGGGATGACATTCAAAGTAGTTGCCTTCATTTTTGTATTTCAGATATACGTATTCAGCTTACAGGAGCTGCAAGAGCCCAAAGAAAGAACAGCAACACCGATGGCAGTTCCCAACCTCATCCTCACACCCACTGACCTAAATTGATCGAGGCCACTAAAAATGAGGAAGTAGTAAAATTCAGACTGTCTCCCCTCATGAACTTACAAAAGCTAAACTAAGTAGAAGTGCCAGCCAGTCTCTGGTTATTTCAATATATAAAAAGCCAGACAGGGGTGATTCAGCCCTAGTCTTCTTGTAAGGCACTCATTCTGGTCGATTGGTGGAGAGAGACCTTACTTTGTACTCAGTACTGTGTTAGATATTGAGAAAACAGTGATGAAAATCAGCGTACTCCTTGCTAGAGCCCACGGGGTAGACTAGGAAACTCTAGACACTGAAACCTTGCTGCAATAGAATGAGCAGTTTAGGAGCATATGAGGGCCAATGTGCAATCCTAAGGGAGCCCTGATTCTCCTGGATATTTCTGGAATGTCTACTATAGCATGACACTTGCTAAATACTGCAGAACAGTTATTTAGGGATGGTTCTAAAAATGACTATCCACATGATACCAAACAAAACACGTCAAATAACCAGTTGCTTTGCTACATTATGCCAAATAACTCACCATCCAAAATATATTGCAGATAGAATGACCCAGATGTCTTGAACACATGTGAACATGACTAAGAAGACAGTTCTGACCCTTGAATTGATCTAAGAATCCGTTTAGAACCTTCGATCTCAGAAATATCGATTTTAAAATAACAAAGTTCCAAAGATTACAGAAACACACAAAATTAAATTTTTACAAAGGTGTGAGAATTTTTGAATTTCTTATTAGTGTATGATATTATATTTGTGCTGTTTCTACTCTTTTTACAGTTTTTATTTCTTTTGAACTTTATTATTATTTTCTATGTATTTTTTCCAAAGTTAGATGACTTTTTATTGTTATTTATACTTTTAATTGCATGTTGTTCTCTATTTTGGCTTCCCTGGAGACTCAGAGGGTTAAGAATCTGCCTGAAATGCAGGAGACAGGTTCAATCCCTGGGTTGGGAAGATCCTCTGGAGAAGAGAATGGCAACCCACTCCAGTATTCTTGCCTGGAGAATTCCAAGGACAGAGGAACCTGCCTGGTTATAGTCCATGGGGTCACAGAGACGGGCACGACTGAGCGACTCACACACACATAACCATGGGCTCACAGAGACGGGCACGACTGAGAGACTCACACACACATGCACACTTGCTTTACAATGTTGTATTCCTCCTGGTGTCGAACCAGCATCTCCTGCATTGCAGGTGGATTCTTTACCAACTGAGCTATTGGGGGAGCCCATAGACTGTTCTTATATTCCAGTAATAAAAATATTTTGTTTTGTGGACTTCCAATAACTGACAAGTTGCCATCCTCTATAATTTACATGTGTTTTTCCCCAGTATTTTAATCATTACAAAATAAGCCTTTAGTTCTAGGTAGATGGGGTTTCCCTGGTAGCTCAGGCTGGTTTTATCCCTACATTGGGAAGATCCCCTGGAGAAGGAAATGGCAGCCCACTCCAGTATGCTTGCCTGAAGAATCCCGTGGACAGAGGAGCCTGGTGGGCAAAGAGTCAGACATGACTGAGCGACTAAACAGGCACACTAGGTAGATGGGATTTGTTAATTCTCACTTGAAAAATAAAGAAGTAGAAATTTCTTTCTAATTAAACTTGGAATATGATTTTAGGGTTTGATGGCTTTGACTGATAGATTTAGTAAATATATAGGTTTTTTTTTTTCTCCCTATAATTCTATGCCTTAGTTTTTAGACAAAAAAATAAAAATAAAAATAAAAATTAGTTACCAAGCCTCTCACATGACTTTGTCAGATGACTCATATCTCCTTTGTCATTTCTAAGAATCGGTCGGGCCATTTGTTTTTCTCTCTTTCTTTTCCTCTTCCTGCTTACAAAGCTCTCAGCAATTCTTTAGGTATTGTTTGTATTCTCACAAAGAATACAGACACTCTAGCCAGAGATTGGGTAACTTTGTGAGGTCCTAACAAGGGCCTTCACATTTCTCTTCTCTATTATCTGTTTATTCTGGCCAGCACCCATGGCCCAAACCCAAGGCCTGAAGCCACTGCACTTGGAAGACCGATTCTCGTAAGTCATACTCTTTCCAAGCAGGTCAGGAGATCGGGGTGGCTTCTGGTTTGTAAATATGTACCATCATTCCTTCTTGTCTTGAAAAGTGTGAATCTGTTCCAACGTGACTGGTAGATTAAGGATCCATTTGAGGATAACAAACTTTGCATCTATGAAGAAAACTGGGCGCCAAAGAATTGATGCTCTTGAATTGTGATGCTGGAGAAGACTCTTGAGAGTCCTTGGACTGCAAGGAGATCCACCCAGTCCATCCCAAAGGAAATCAGCCCTGAATATTCATTGGAAGGACTGGTGCTGAAGCTGAAGCTCCAATACTTTGGTCACTTGATGAGAAGAACTGACTCATTGGAAAAGACCCTGATGCTGGGAAAGATTGAGGGCAGGAGGAGAAGGGGACAACAGAGGATGAGATGGCTGGATGGCATTACCGACTCAATGGACATGAGTCTGAGCAAGCTCTGGGAGTTGGTGATGGACAGGGAGGCCTGGCCTGCTGCGGTTCATGGGGTCACAAAGAGTTGGACACGACTGAGTGACTGAACTGAAAGTGCATTTGCTTGGGTGAATGTGTTGCCAGTGTTCCTTTGTTTGTGAATAAGGAATGCTAAGTAAACGCAAAACTGCGCTGGTATGAACCAAACCAGCTGGGACTACACAAAGTCCACCCATAAACACACTTCACAAGGGCCCTGAGCCACACCTAACCACATCTGCTGTTACAACTTCCCCATTGCAGAGAAACATTGTTCCCACCACTCTCCAGTAACTCACAGCTGCTGTGACCAGCCCACTTCCATGAGCAACTGTCAGGTGCCACATTTGCCAGAGGATTTAAGTATTTCTTAACCATTTAACACGTGCTACCATTTTGGTTGGGTTTCTCTGGTGGCTCAGTGGTAAAGAATCCGCTTGCCAATACAGGAGATGGGGGTTCAACCCCTGGGTTGGGAAGATCCCCTGGAGGAGGAAATGGCAACTCACTTCAGTATCCTTGCCTGAAGAATCCCATGGACAGAGGAGTCTGGCAGGGTTGCAAAAGAGTCAGCCACAACTTTGCTACTAAACAATAAAAATCACCATTTTGGTTGGGTGTCTATGCTTTCTTTAGTAATTTTTTTTAGTGAGTTCTCATTAAATTTAGGAACAGTATGTCCCAAGCTCAATGGATCCAAAGCCTTGTGGGTTTTACTGCAGGCTTTTGCATACGGCGGTGATTTGGAGGAACACACACCAAATTGGGCTTCCCTGGTGGCTCAGTTGATAAAGAAACCACCTGCAATGCAGGAGACCCCGGTTTGATTCCTGAGTCAGGAAGATCCACTAGAGAAGGGATAGGCTACCCACTCCAGTATTCTTGGGCTTCCCTTGTGGCTCAGCTGATAAAGATTCTACCTGCAACAAGGGAGACCTAGGTTCTATCCCTGGGTGGGGAAGATCCCCTGGAGAAGGGAAAGGCTACCCGCTCCCGTATTCTGACCTGGAGAATTCCATGCACTTGTATTCCATGGGGTCACAAACAGCCGGACACGACTGAGCGATTTCTTTCACTTTTCATACACCAAATTATAGCAGAACCGACTGTGTATGCAAACCGAAAGATACGAGTAGGGCAGCGTGTGTGCCTTGAGTGTGAGGAAGAAAGACACCAATGAACTTATCTACAAAGTGGAAATGGACTCACAGGCACAGAGGACCGGCTTGTGGTTATCAGTATGCAGGTAAGGTGGGAGAGGGATGAGCTGGGGTTTGGGACCAGCAGATACAAAGTATTAAAGAATGGATACACAAGGTCCTATTTACAACACAGAGAACTATACTCAATATTCTATGATAAACCATAATTGAAAATAATATAAAAAAGAATGTATGTAATGTGTGTAACTGAATCTCTTTGTTGTGCAGCAGAAACTAACACAACATCTTGAGTCAACTATGAAAGTGAAAGCATTAACCACTCAATCGTGTCTGACTCTTTGAGACCCCCATAGATTATAGCCCTCCAGGCTCCTCTGTGGAATTCTCCAGGCAAGAATACTGGATGGGTTGCCATTTCTTTCTCCAGGGGATCTTCCTGACCCAGGGACCGAATCTGGGTCTCCTGCACTCTTCAGTGTCTGAGCCACCAGGGAAGCCTATACTTCAATTTAATTTAATTTTAATTTATTTATTTTAATTGGAGGCTAATTACTTTACAATATTGTATTGGTTTTGCCATACATCAACATGAATCCACCACGGGTGTACATGTGTTCCCAATCCTGAACCCCCCTCCCACCTCCCTCCCCATACAATCCCTCTGGGTAATCCCAGTGCACCAGCCCCAAGCATCCTGTATACTGCATCGAACCTGGACTGATGATTCATTTCTTATATGATATTATACATGTTTCAATGCCATTCTCCCAAATCATCCCACCCTCTCCCTCTCCCACAGAGTCCAAAAGACTGTTTTTTTAAAAAAGGAGGAATGTCATTAAGACACTCACCTAAAATTTGTTATAAACCATTAATAATGCTGGCATTAATTGTGTCCTGTAAGAACATTGCCCTAAGCCTTGTGTATGTATCACCAAATCAATCCTCATGGCAAAGTTACTAAGGGAGCATTGCTGTGCAGGGAGAATTGCTCTCTCTTGACTGGGTGTGAGGGCAAAGCTTCCGCCTTCTCATTACCTGGGAGCTGGCCGCCTCTGCTCTAACTTGAGCTCTGAGGAGCTTCTCCAGCTTCCGTCCATCCTTCCTTTCTTCCCCATCACCCCCGTCTGGTGTGCGTTATTGGATGCCGGACCGCTCTCATCACCTCTCCCATGGACCCACAGGTCGTCCATGGGAGGCAGTCACGCTTCATTTTTCCTGAAGCAGCTGGAAAGGCAGAGAAATCCCATGGAACAGCATCTCCTCTCTCCCTTGTTGTTTAGTGGTTGAGTCACGTCCAGCTCTTTGCGACTCCATGAACTGTAGCCTGCCAGGCTCCTCTGTCTGTGGAATTCTCCGGCCAAGAACAGTGGAGCTGGTTGCCATGCCCTCCTCCAGGGGATCTTCCTGACCCAGTCTCCTGCATTGGCAGGCAGATTCTTTATCACTGAGCCACCTGGGAAGCCGTCTCTCTCACCACAGGGGCTACAGATCCCTCGTTCTGTAGGTCTCCCAGGTACAGGGCAGGGCCCAGTGTGCTCTCCTGATCAGCCCTTGGAATCACAGCACAGGCTGTCCAAACAGGCCTTTGGGAGGTTTGAGATGAGGTGGTCAGGCCAACCTCTCAGGACTAGGGAGGAACAGAGTAAGATGGATGGATGCACTGTTTCACAAAACACATTCTTGAAAAATTTCCCTCCCTACTCTCTTGGTTCTTTTTTTTTTTTTCAATTGGAGGATAATGGCTTATAATATTGTGTTGGTCTCTGCCATACATCAACATGAATCAGCCATAGGCATACACATGTCCCCTCCCTTCTGAACCCCCTCCCGTCTCCCCTCCCCATCCCACCCCTCTGGGTTGTCCCAGGGCACTGGGTTGAGCTCCCTGCATCAAACAGCAAATTCCCACCTGCTGCATTTCACAGATGGTAATATATATTTTTCCAAGCTATTCTCTTAGTTTGACCCACCCTCTCCCCACAGGTCACTGCAGCACGTTTTACAATAAGTAGGACTTGGAAGCAACCGAGATGCCAATTGACAGGTGAATGGATACAGAAACTTTGGGTACATATATACAGTGGGATATTACTCCACTATCAAAAAGAACACACCTGAGCCAGTCCTAGTGAGGTGGATGAACATAGAGCCTATTAGAAGAGTGAAGTCAGAAAGAGAAAGATGAATACTGTATATTAACATATGCGTATAAATCTAGAAAGATGGTGCTACAGACCTATTTGCAGGGAAGCAGTGGAGATGGAGACATAGGTTGTTGTGTTTTATTATAATTTTTATTGAGGTATAGATGGCTCATCTGGTAAAGAATCCGCTTGCAATGTGGGAGACCTGGGTTCCATCCCTGGGTTGGGAAGATGCCCTGGAGAAGGGAAAGGCTACCCACTCTAGTATTCTGGCCTGGAGAATTCCAAGGACTGTATAGCCCACAGGGTCGCAGAGTGTCCGACACGAGCAACTTTCACTTTCTCTTTTCATAGTTGACTTATAGTGTTGTGTTAGTTTCGGGTGTACAGCAGAGTGACTCAGTAATGCCTACAGATATATCTACTTTTTCAGATTCTTTTCCCTTATAGATTACTATAAAATACTAAGCAGAATTCCCTGTGCTATACCGTAGGTCCTTGATGCTTATCTGTTTTATATATTGGAGTGTGTATCTGTTATGCCCAGCCTCCTAGCGTATGCCTCCCCACACACATTTCCCCTTTGGTAATCGTGTTTGTTTTCTATGTCTGTGAGTCTATTCTGTTCCGTATATGGTTCATTTGTATCTTTCTTTATTTTTTTAAGATTCCGCATAAAAGCCGTATCACGTGAGAGCTGTCTTTGTCTTGGTTCTCTTTGTTCTCAAAGGAGGCGAGGTGACTCACCTGCGGTGCGACAGGTCTGACTTTTCCATTGAAAATCTGCACACGGTACGCAGGGACTTTCAATAGCTCCCGTCTGGCAACCTTTTCAGACCAGGAAACTCAGGGAGAATGGGAGTGCGAGTCCCCGGCTTCCTCAAACACTGGAGCAGGGTTAATGAGAAGAAAGAGAGAGAGAGAATTACACAAGCTGAATGTTCCCACTAAAAGATATTTGATGTGGCTAAGAAACACGGTTTGGGGCTGTGGGCTTAGCGTGTGGGAAGAACTTTCTTAACTGGATGTTTTGTAAAGGCTTATATTAACCCCTGGTGGCTCAGATGGTAAAACATCTGCCTACAACGCGGGAGACCTGTGTTCAATCCCTGGGTTGGAAAGGTCTCCTGGAGAAGGAAATGGCAACCCAGTTCAGTATTCTTGCCCGGAAAATCCCATGGACGGAGGAGCCTGGTAGGCTACAGTCCATGGGTCACAAAGAGTCAGACACGACTGAGCAATTTCGCTCACTCACGTTAACCCAGGGCTTCCCAGGTGGCGCTAGTGGTGAAGAAGCTGCTGGCCAATGCAGGAGACACAAGTTCGATCCCTGAGTCAGGAGGATCTCCTGCAGGAGGAAATGGCAACACAGTCCCATATTCTTGCCTGGGAAATCCCATGGACGGAGGAGCCTGGCGGGCTTCCGTCCACGGGGTTGCAAAAAGAGTGGGACATGACTGAGTGACTGAGCACGCATGTTAACACAAGCAGATTTGTGCCCTCATGCCTTCGGTTCATAACTGCCCTGGCAGGGCTGCAGACTTTTTAATCTGCGATGCTAAGTGTGTGGTGCTTCCTATGGTGAGTCTGTCCGCAGTGAAGCAACTGTTTCCATAGAAACAGGGATGCAGGCACAGATGGCCTCAAAGGGATGGTGCCCAGGCTCTACCTGCCAAATGGGAACAGCCTCCAGCTGTGGTCCTGGCCTTGAGCCATGGACCAAGAGGGTTTCTGAGGACAGCCAGGCCACTCAGACCCCAGGCAGGGCCTGCAAACCACGTGGATGGTGTCAGTAAGTCACTGCTGCCTCATCGGTGAGCTCGCCAGATGCTGGCCACACAGGTGGTCTCCAAGCAGAGATGCAGGTTCTGTGTGGGCCTCAGCTGAGTCATCAACATGTCCCTAGCAGGTGCAGGAAGCCTCAGCAGGGAGCTCCATACCTCGGAGTACGGCTTGTCCTCAGCAAAAGTCAGCCATAAGGGGAACACCCACACTGTATACCAGTGCTTTGAGCCATTAGGAGTGCTCAGTCTCAAAGCTGTGCCTGACGCTTTGCAACCCCATAGACTGTAGCCCACCAGGCTCCTCTGTCCATGGGGTTTCCCAGGCAAGAATCCTGGAGTGGGTTGCCACACCCTCCCCCAGGGGATCTTCCTGACCCAGGGATCGAACCTGCGTCTCTTGCATCTCCTACATGTGCAGGCGGTATGTGTGGAAGCCTGTAATATTAGGCGGCTGAACCACAATTTTTGTGCCACACTGAGTTCTGGGTGCGGCAGCAAGACAAGTCTTTAAAATATAGGTGGTAGGCCTAAGTAGGCAGTTCTGAATCAGCCAAAAGAGAGAGAGAGAGAAAAAATCAGCCTTGCCATCCTGTCTCTTTTCCACTGGCTCCAAAATTACCTCCCAATACAGGTCCTTAAGTGGGGACTGAATTAGGGAAAAATTTAAACGCGGAAATTGAGTCACTAAGTCATGTCCGATTCCTTGTGGTGTATACCCTACTAGGCTCCTCCGTCCATGGAATTTCAGGCAAGAATACTGGAATGAGTTGCCATTTCCTAACTCCAGGGGATCTTCCCGAAACAGGGGTCGAACCTGCATCTCTCCGGTGTTGCTGATTGGCAAGGGATTCTTTACCACTAGTGCCAACTGGGAAGCCCAAGGTACCTTGCACCCAAGCAACTCAAAACCAGGAAACAGTGGAAAGACCACTTTGAAACAGAGTTGAAAACTCATGGCTGCACTCGGAAGACTCGAGGTAGATGCACACCCAGAGCTGTGGGACCATGAGCCTCAAGGGATAAGTGCAAATTAGCAGGCTGTGGATAGATGGATACGAAAGAAGAAAAGATGCAAAGAGAGCTGAAAGCAAAGTTTTAATTTGGCAAGAAAGCAGTGATGTCTAAGAGACTAAAAAGTGAGTTTTTCCTCCCGGGTATAGCAGGTAAGTCGTGCCAAAAATAACCATCTGTATCGCAAGGAGCTTACTCTCAGCTGAGCAAGTTTGCACATCACAGATTGTAGACAAGTGTTCTGAACTGAGAGCCATGCCAATGGTAATAAATCCAAGATGTTCTTTGTTTGCTCAGACAAAGCTGGGTGTCTTCTACAGTTCCTTTGCAATGCTAGTTTCTGAAACCATAATATTTCCTGAGATTAATCTCTAGTAGCTGAGGACAATCTTGTTTTCTAAATTTGTTGGTGATAAGGATGTGGGGTTATTTCTATTAGAGTCTTTCAAGAAAGGTCGTGGCATTGGAGTCTTAATGTTGAAAGAATTTCATTTCCAGAATCCCAAAGAAGCTACCCGCATTGCTGAGCAAAACACCCCAGGATACAGCTGCTGAATGAATAGTAACTCTAGATTGGTATCAAGTACACTTCAAGTCAGAGTAGAATGAGAAGCTAAATTGGATATTTTAGAATATATGACATTTTTGTTGGATCTTTGGTGTGCAAAGGGAAGAGAACTCGGTGCAGGGTTAATTCTTTTGGGTGCTCCTATACTGTACATAAAACACAAACTTGAACTCACAAGAGGCATACTCTTTGAATCAATTCCCTCCAAGAATCTCTGGTTTGGAGATACTTCATTACTGAGCCATAAGATTGTCACTTGGAGAAGGCAATGGCACCCCACTCTGGTGCTCCTGCCTGGAGAATCCCGTGGATGGAGAAGCCTGGAAGGCTGCAGTCCATGGGGCTGCTGAGGGTAGGACATGACTGAGTGACTTTACTTTCACTTTTCACTTTCATGCATTGGAGGAGGAAATGGCACCCCACTCCAGTGTTCTTGCCTGGAGAATCCCAGGGACGGGGGAGCCTGGTGGGCTGCCGTCTATGGGGTTGCACAGAATCGGGCACAACCGAAGTGACTTAGCAGCAGCAGCAGCAAGATTGTCACTTAATCTTTTTGCAGTACCCTGATATGCTACTTTGGGTCATGTGGTTGGACACAGTTTGAAACGAGAAATAGAAGGGGGCTTGACTTTCCAGCTTTTATTTTATTTAGCATTTTGTTCCGACCCATTTCAGAGCATCCTGAGAGGACCACGTGAACTGCTCACTTGTGGATCTAAGAAGAGACCCAGAATGGGTGTGGCTGGTACTGGAGGGGCCCATGAAATTGAAGACAAGACTGTCCTCAAAAATCAAGGCACTGGTTCTTCCCTGATGGACTTAATGTCTAAGCAACAATGGATTATGACCTCAGAAACCTGGAGCAATCATTCTTTGCAGCTTCAGAAGTTCCTCCCAATAACATGTGTGATCCTTCCTACCCTTTAATCACTTCCACCGGAAGAGACAAAGTTGTTTATCAGATCAGCCACTTCGAGGAGCATAATTTGGTCATGCTGACATCAGCTCTTCTTTTCTTTCTTTTTTCCTCTTTCCTCATCCCTAAGAAGTAAAGCTCCTCCCTCCCTCAGTCTGACCTTGGTGGTCTTTGCCTTGCACGTCCAGTCTGGCATGGACACGGCGTGCTTGTATGTTCCATTCAGAGTCACTAAATACATCCATCTGGCTCTGACACTAAGCTCCATCCTCTTCCATAAGTTTTATCGTTAATCCAGGTGATAATTTGAACCTACCAGCTTACTTTTGTGCAATATTTTCTCAATTTCCTCAGAACTTGGGTTTGGAAAAGGGATGCTCTGTATTAAGCTGGTCAAATTCCCTATAACTAACATGGATCTCGATTTGCAGATAAGATGAATGGATTTTTGTGAGAGAGACAGGCTTAACAAGTTCACGGCATTAGCGAAGAAATGGAGCCAATATCTAGGCAAAGTCCGACTGGTTTTATGTGTGTTCAGTTGGGTCGGACTCTCTGAGACCCCATGAACTGTAGCCCACCAGGCTCCTCTGTCTGTAGGATTTCCCAGGCAAGAATACTGGAGTGGGTTGCCATTTCTTTCTTCAGGGGATCTTCCAACCCAGGGACTGAACCCAGATCTCCTGCACTGCAGGCAGATTCTTTACTGTCTGAGCCCCCAGGGAAGCATTTATTTGGTGGCAAACAGAAATGGGATGAGTTAGGAGTCAGAACCCTTTGCCCCTTTGAGATAAGAGTAACTGAAAAAGACTGTGTGTAAAGGAGGGTGGAGAAGAGAGAAGAGCTGGAGAAGCAGCCAGGGGTGAGGGGAGAGAATGTTTGCATGGGTGGCCTTCTCACTGATGTGGATCCACCCTTCTAAGGCTCCACGGGGAAGAAGTGATCATGAAAAACATGACAGTCGTGACCCAGAGAATCCCATGGTAGAGGTGGGGAAATAAGGTAAGGCTTAGCTCAGTATATACATATGTTAATGTTTATTATTTTTACTTATTTGTACCCATCAGTTAAGAAAAAGCCTATGACATCTCTGGTACTGCTCTCCTTTTTAAAGAACATTTCTTTGTGGTACATATTTGATCTCATGCACTGAATGAGCTGTGCAAAGATGTTCAAACTCAATGCAAGATTCAGTTCAGTTCAGTCACTCAGTCATGTCCGAAACATATTTGATCTCATGCACTGAATGAGCTGTGCAAAGATGTTTAAACTCAATGCAAGATTCAGTTCAGTTCAGTCACTCAGTCATGTCCGACTCTTTGCGACCCCATGGACTGCAGCACACCAGGCCTCTCTGTCCATCACCAACTCCCGGAGTTTACTCAGCCTCATATCCATTGAGTCAGTGATGCTATCCAATCATCTCATCCTCTGTCCTCCCCTTCTCCCCCCACCTTCAATCGTTCCCAGCATCAGGGTCTTTTGCAATGAGTCAGTTCTTCACATCAGGTGGCCAAACTATTGGAGTATCAGCTTCAGCATCGGTCCTTCCAATGAATATTCAGGACTTATTTCCTTTAGGATGGACTGGTTGGATCTCCTTGCAGTCCAAGGGACTCTCAAGAGTCTTCTCCAACACCACAGTTCAAAAGCATCAATTCCGTGGTGCTAAGCTTCCTTAACAGTCCAACTCTCACATCCATACATAATTACTGGAAAAACCATAGCTTTAACTAAACAGACCTTTGTGGCAAAGTAATGTCTCTGTTTTCTAATATGCTGTCTAGTTTGGTCATAGCTCTTCTTCCAAGGAGAAAGCATCTTTTAATTTTGTGGCTGTAGTCAACATCTGCAGTGATTTTGGAGCCCAAGAAACTAAAGTCTCTCACTGTTTCCATTGTTTCCCCATCTATTTGCCATGAAGTGATGAGACCAGATGCCATGATCTTAGTTTTCTGAATGTAGAATTTTAAGCCAACTTTTTCACTCTCCACTTTCATTTTCGTCAAGAAGCTCTTTAGTTCTTCTTTGCTTTCTGCCATAAGGGTGGTGTCATCTGCATATCTGAGGTTATTTTTATTTCTCCCATCAATCTTGATTCTAGCTTGTGCTTCATCTAGCCCAGCGTTTCTCATGATGTACTCTGCATAGAAGTTAAATAAGCAATGTGATAATATACAGCCTTGACCTATTCCTTTTCCAGTTTGGAACCAGTCTGTTGTTCCATGTCCAGTTCTAACTGTTGCTTCTTGACCTGCATACAGATTTCTCAGGAGGCAGGTCAGGTAGTCTGGTGTTCCCATCTCTTTAAGAATTTTCCACAGTTTGTTGTGATCCATACAGTCAAAGGCTTTGGCATAGTCAATAAAGCAGAAATAGATGTTTTTCTGGAACTCTCTTGCTTTTTCAATGATCCAACAGATGTTGGCAATTTGATCTCTGGTTCCTCTGCCTTTTCTAAATCCAGCTTGAACATCTGGAAGTTCATGGTTCACATACTGTTGTGGCTTGGAGAATTTTGAGCAATATTTTGCTAGCATGTGAGATGAGTTCAGTTGTGTGGTAGTTTGATCATTCTTTGACATTGCCTTTCTTTGGGATTGGAATGAAAACTGACCTTTTCCAGTCCTGTGGCCACTGCTGAGTTTTCCAAATTTGCTGGCATATTGAGTGCAGCACTTTCACAGCATCATCTTTTAGGATTTGAAATAGTTCAACTGGAATTCCATCACCTCTACTAGCTTTGTTCATAGTGATACTTCCTAAGGCCCACTTGACTTCATATTGACTTCACAAGATTGACCTAAATCAAACAAAAAGAAAAAAAACAAACAAACAAATATTTTCAGCCTCATAGAGCTGCGGGAACCAGACACCTCATTAGAAGTCAATTAACTAAAAACCACCAAGAATTGGATAAGGATTTGTCTTACTTTGGACACAGCAGTGATTTAACTGGAGAGAACACCAAGAACCGTCCTTCCAGGGTGATTAGCATAGCCATTAAGCATTGGTTCAGATTAGGACTGACGCTGAAGGGAGAGAAGAGGCTGGAGTCACAGCGCCCCTGCAGGCAGTTAGAAAGGAGGTCTGTGGACGACAGAAAGGATGGAGTGAAATTGTCGGGTGAAGAGTCTAGTTCTTCAGGTGCATATTTAGTTTCTAAAATTCTGCATCTCTCTGGTTTAAATATCAGGAGGTTTGGGTTTTTAAGGAATGTTAGAGAGAGTACAAGAGGGCTTCAGTGAGGCTCTATTTGAAAATTTCTTAACAGTTTTTGAACATCCACAGCCAATAAGTGATGAGTCAGTCCAAAAGAGCATAATAAAAATAATCTCAGCAAGTAATGATATCCATCTATTGCTTCTGTCTACAATGTATTCATTGAAAAGTAGAGAGCATGGTCAAAAGTTTCTCAGAGTTTCTCTGGCTAAAATTTTGTAACATGGCTATATCCATCTATATGATACATATAGTCTACATAGAAATATATAAAATTATGTATTTCTAAAACAAATATTAAAATATATAGGTACTAGAGATAGACACTAAAAGAAAATCTTTGATACACAGGAAAACAAAAAAGTCACTGATTTTATTTATTTTTAGTGTCTTTGTCTTAACTTCTAGAAAATGACCCAACTTTACCATCAGCAAATCTTTGTGTGAAAAAATAATTCTGGTACTAATTATGTATCATTTGGGTTATTTAAGCTTCTCCCAGGGAAAATGTGTTTCAAATATATTTCATATTTGTCTGCTGCTCCAGGGGCCCTTGTGCTGTGCTATGCACAGTCCTTTTTGACTCTTCTGTGAGCCCCTGGACTGCAGCCCGCCAGGCTCCTCTGTCCACGGGATTCTCCAGGCAAGAAGACTGGAGTGGGTTGCCATGCCCTCCTCCGGGGGATCTTCCTGACCCAGGGATCCAATCCATGTCTCTTGTGCCTCCTTCACTGGCAGGCAGGTTCCTTACCACTGGCGCCACCTGGGAAGCCCTGCTTAAATCGTAAGATTTGACCCCAGAAAGGGAGCTCTCTGACAGCAAGCCATGCTCATCCTGCTGTGTCTTCTTATGCTTATGGGGACGTTCCACCGAGGTTTAGAGGAAAAAGAAGTTCCTCAGATAAAAGTATTCCCGTAGCCCTTTCCCCCTAGCATTTTTGATTCCACTGGCATGAATTTGAGCAAACGCCAGGAGACAGTGAAAGACAGAGGAGCTGGGCATGCTGCAGTCCACGGGGTCTCAAAGAGGCGGACGTGACTTACCAACTGAGCAACGACAACAAATCCTATTTAGGAAGGAGAGGCTCTTGCTTAATACACAAACGCTTTTGTAAGAGGATAAGATCTTCCAGGGAACTGGATTTAACCAGACTAGAACAAGAGCGGTATTAGAAATAACAAAAATAACTTAATTCCTAAATGTGTGGGATCTAATTCCAGGCTGACCGGTTTCTAATCTCAGACTCTTTGTCACAGTAGGCAGGCAACTCAGGTAAAGTCCTTTTAACCCGCCAGGGCTTGGTTTTCCCCATTCGAAGATCTTAATTACAGCATTACTTATTCATATGATTGGCATGACAATTAAATAAGGAATACATCCAAGGCAATTCAAAAAGAACTTAGACTAAATCAACATGCTCAGTGTTTGTGGCTTTTGGCTAGAATAAATAAATAAATAAATATTAACTTGCAATATTCTCTATACTATAGAGAAAATAAACATATGACTTTTTCAGTACAACCTGGATTTTGATGCTCTAACCCTTCGAATCAATGGAGAAATTTTATTTCTTGGGGTTTTAAAGAAGGAGACAACAATTTGTTTTGGGTCAGTCTCCCTGTTTTTGTCTAGGCCAAGTGGTATGTTATAGTTCCAAACTTAGTTCTTAGGCAAGCCTGGTTCTTGCCCTGGCATCTAGTGCTAATCAAATCAGCTGATTGGGACACAAACAAATCCCAGTCACAGAGATAAAATAGATTTTGAAACAGTGTCTCACTGAGGTTCCCATTATCGTCCATCTATTCATTACAAAACAGAATGCTTTCTATTCCCTTCGGAACAAAAAGAAACAGTACAATCAAGTATTGTTCTCGGTTGTTGGTTTCTTGTTCTTCTAATGAATTGTGAAAAACGTTCGGGCTCTCCTAGCAAAAGATGAGTAAACATCTAAATTTATCATAATATTTTGCAGGCTCAGAAAGATTAAAATATACAGTTAGGAAAACGCATAAACTTGCTGACTGTGGGAGTTCAGGAAACAAAGAATCTGAGTTTTGCTTTTTTTGTTGTTGTTATATCTACACTGTTATTACAGAATGTTAGGTTAATATGTGCATTAAGTCATCTCAGATGCACTATAGTATCTTATTATTTGTCATTTTAAACAATTTTGGTCCCATTTCTATGTTAAGCATCCTGCTTTACTTTGGGTTTAATTTTCGTGAACAATAAGTAACTCTGAACCGTAGGATTCAGCCTCTTTTTCCTATGCTACCAGTGGTTCCAACAATAACAAAGCATTTGTTCAAAAGACAGCACAAGGCTCATGAGTGGAAACCAAACACATTTCAGGTGCCCATTGGGAGGCCTTATGTCCATGCCTAACCAGGCTCCAATGGAACTGATTCCACGGAGTACTGGAGGGAGGGAGCTTTCAGAAACGCAGAGACAGCCCTTGTGTCCCAGAGGACCTTGTTTCCCTCCTCTGTAAAGAGAACAGAATATTTCAAGTTTGTTTGTTTGTTTTTTTCCCCTTGGCTGCACTGCACAGCATTTGAGATCTTAGTTCCCTGTTCAGTTCAGTTCAGTTGCTCAGTCGTGTCTGACTCTTCGCAACCCCATGGACTGCAGCATGCCAGCCTTCCCTGTTCATCACCAACTCCCGGAGTTTACTCAAAACTCATGTCCATTGAATCGGTGATGCCATCCAACCATCTCATCCTCTGTCATCCCATTCTCCTCCTGCCTTCAATCTTTCCCAGCATCAGGGTCTTTTCCAGTGAGTCAGTGCTTCACATCAGGTGGCCAAAGTATTGGAGTTTCAGCTTCAGCCTCAGTCCTTCCAATGAACATTCAGGACTGATTTCCTTTAGGATGGACTGGTTGGATCTCCTTGCAGTCCAAGGGACTCCCAAGAGTCTTCTCCAACACCACAGTTCAAAAGCATCAATTCTTCGGTGCTCAGCTTTCTTTATAGTCCAACTCTCACATCCATACATGACTACTGGAAAAACCATAGTTTTGACTAGGCGGACCTTTGTTGGCAAAGTAATGTCTCTGCTTTTTAATATGCTGTCTAGGTTGGTCATAGCTTTTCTTCCAAGGAGTAAGCATCTTTTAATTTCGTAGCTGCAGTCATAATCTGCAGTGATTTTTGAGCCCCCAAAATAAAGTCTGTTACTGTTTCCACGGTTTCCCCATCTACTTGCCATGAAGTGATGGGACCAGATGCCATGATCTCAGTTTTCTGAATGTTGAGCTTTAAGCCAACTTTTTCACTCTCCTCTTTCACTTTCATCAAGAGGCTTTTAAGTTCCTCTTCGCTTTCCGCCGTAAGGGTGGTGTCATCTGCGTATCTGAGGTTATTGATATTTCTCCCAGCAATCTTGATTCCAGCTTGTGCTTCTTCCAGTCCAGCGTTTCTCATGATGCACTCTGCATATTAGTTCCCTGGATATGACTCCCAGGAGTCAAATCCGTTTCTTCTGCATTGGAAGCACAGAGTCTTAAGCACTGGAATGCCAGGGAAGTTCATTCAAGGATTCTCTGAAGAACTATAATTCAGAAGAGACTAAAGTATACTTACAAATAAGGAGAAATTTGCACCCACTGAGACATAGGGCTTCCTTGGTGGCTCAGACAGTAAAGAGACTGCCTGTAATGCAGGAGACTCAGGTTCGATCCCTGAGTCAGGAAGATCCTATAGAGAAGGAAATGGCCACCCATTCCAGCATTCCCGCCTGGAGAATTGCATGGACAGAGGAGCCTGCTGGGTTATAGTCCACAGGGTCACAAAGAGTCGGACACGACTGAAGAAACTTAACAGGCAAGACACTTGATGGGCTAGAAGACAGCATTGTGATTTGAGAAAGATAAATTTGAGTTCCTGTCCAAGCCAACCACTGACTGAGTGACCTCTCCAGGGTTTCTGCTCTCTGTAAGATGGAGATGTTGGTAGGTTTGGTTGTAAGACACATGGAGCTCCTAACGGAATGCTAATACACACCAGCAGCACCATAACTATGGTCATCCTCTTCTCCCATTGTGGCGTAAGGGGAAGGAAAGAAATGTTACAAAGAAAGATGTGCTTAGTGGTAAAAGTTTCTGGAAGAGCTATGTGTTTTCCCTGATCTTGGAAGAGAGGTGGCAAAGAATTCAAAGATGCAGAAAGAATGGCACGTGAGCCAGGATTTTAGACTGGAAAGAAACATCATGTCATTGCAGTTAGGAGGGAAGCAGTTTTAAAAGCATCTTTCTACACAGCATCTCCAAGTCCTGCATACTGACTGCCATGCAGGAAGGTTAGTCAGAGTCAACGAGATGTAGCCTTTGTAAATGCCTCTGTAGCCATGCAGGAAGGTTAGTCAGAGTCAACGAGATGTAGCCTTTGTAAATGCTTCTGTAGCCATGCAGGAAGGTTAGTCAGATTCAACTGAGATGTAGCCTTTGTAAGTGCTTCTGTAGCCATGCAGGAAGGTTAGTCAGATTCAATGAGATGTAGCCTTTGTAAATGCTTCTGTAGGTAAATTGGAAAGATTTTTAATTAAGATATTAAATAGTCAGAAAAGAGGGCAGAAAATACAGTGTTCACTGAACTGTCACTCCATGACTTAAATTTTCTCTATAAACCTTTTCTTCCCCCACAAATATTGCAAAAGTTAATTTCATGTCTTCCTTTTAGCATGTTAGACAATTCAAAAATTGGACTTATTGCATTGAAAGTAAATGAATTTTGGCATATTTAGTTTAAAATCAAGCTTTCTGGCACATGTATAAAAAACGCACTTGTCACCTGAAAATTTAAAATTTGTCCTTTTCTATCATGATTTGTCTTTTTTTTTTTTTCTTGCTGCAGTAAGAGGTTATTTATGCTTTATTTTGGCTTGAGCTGAAAAAGTCAGCAACAGAGCATTTGTGCCTACAAAAAATACAAGATAGCTCCAAAAAAATATGTGTACTTTTAAGTTTCTTATTTAGATTGTAATGCATATTTAATAGTGTCTTTTTATCTTATTGGGATTTTATTTGCTCTTCATAGGATAAGAAATAATATTTTCATTTAAAGTATAAAATAAAGCATACATTTGGTAAATCTCTATATTATCACAAATTAATAAATTCTAATGAAAGATTTTCAAAAATGCTGATTTATAAAAGGCAAGAAATCCAAGTGTTTTAATGGTTTCTAAAGCTATTAATAAATGTTTGATAAGGAAGAGAGCCCATGGCCCAATACCTTTGGGAAATACTTAAGATGAATAAATATCTTTTTTATGCCACTTGCAGGAATTGATTCTTCCATTAAATAAACTTTAGCACTCTGAATTGTCTATTCAGAGCTTTAGTTCCATCCAAGATTTATGCTAATTTTCTTTTCTTATATCAAAAACAAGACTCATACAAAAAGAAAAACATCACTCGGGGAAAAAAAATCTTTCAAAAAAATTTTTTTGTTTTCAAGACTTTTCAAGAAACTAGTAAGGACTTATAAGAAACTTAAATCTGCTAATACACCTTGTGATTTTCTAAATGTCAGATACAGTACGTGGTGTTTCCCAGACTTTCTTGATCATGGAGGTAGCTTAGGCTGAGCAGCCATGGAGTTTGTGGTCTCCAGAAAACACTCAGGAAAAAACTCTCAGCCTCCAATTCAAGCATCATCTAACACATCAAAAATATAACCTCTTCCTTGAGTTTATTATAAAGTATTAGAACATCACTTGCAATCGTCAGGGAATGATAGATTCAATTAATCTCAGGACAGTAACATCAGATCTTTAAACTCACTTGCACTGGGCATTCCTCTAAGAAAAAAGAAGTCATGCCTTATCAGGATCAGAACCATCCAAGGACTTAGAAATTCATCAGAGTTATTTTCCATGTTAAAGTATAAAGAAAAATATATAAACATATGAATAAATGCAGAAAGAGCATTTGATAAAATTCAACCCTTACCAAAAAAAAAAACAACAAATTTCAGCAAAACAGAAACAGAGGGGAAATTTCATAAATAATTCATATTTGCTTAGTTAGATTAACTGAGTGGACCCAAGTACTCAGTTCAGTTGTTCAGTTGTGTCTGACTCTTTGCGACCCCATGGACTGCAGCACGCCAGGCTTCCCTGTCCATCACCAACTCTCGGAGCTTGCTCAAACTCAAATCCATCGAGTTGGTGATGCCATATAACCCAAGAACTGGTACCTATTATATTGTAGGTTAAAATGACTATATAATTTTATCAAATGAGAGAATGAAGTTGGGCATTAAATACAATTTATTTTTCTAAAATAAAATATTTTATAATAGGAATCTCATCATTTATAGTGAAAATATAAATAAATAAATATTACCACAAATTGCACCATCTATTTGTTAGTATTCTGCTTATATATGCAGATATCTGATATAGTTATAAGCATATAGAAATTATATAGAGTGTGTTTATATACATATATACACACATAAGCATGCTTACATACAATTATACATGCACACTTATGTATTAATACACATACACATATTTATACATAATCATATATCAAAATTATGACCAACTTAGATAGCATATTGAAACAAAGGTCCATCTAGTCAAGGCTATGGTTTTTCCAGTGGTCATGTATGGATGTGAGAGTTGGACTGTGAAGAAAGCTGAGTGCCGAAGAATTGATGCTTTTGAATTGTGGTGTTGGAGAAGACTCTTGAGAGTCCCTTGGACTGCAAGGAGATCCAACCAGTCCATTCTAGAGGAGATCAGTCCTGGGTGTTCATTGGAAGGACTGATGTTGGGGCTGAGACTCCAATACTTTGGCCACCTCATGTGAAGAGTTGACTCATTGGAAAAGACCCTGATGCTGGGAGGGATTGGGGGCAGGAGGAGAAGGGGATGACAGAGGATGAGATGGCTGGATGGCATCACTGACTTGATGGACGTGAGTCTGGGTGAACTCCGGGAGATGATGATGGACAGGGAGGCCTGGCGTGCTGTGATTCATGGGGTCACAAAGAGTCAGACATGACTGAGCGACTGAACTGAACTGAACTGATATATCAAAATATTTAAATAATATGTGTACAGTTTGTGTTTATTTAGCTTAAAATACATTTTTGTAAGATTGAGAATATACATGCTTTTTGAAACCATGTGTTTTTACTGGTTATATAGATCCCACCTCATAGATGCATGGAGAAAGTGATGGCACCCCACTCCAGTACTCTTGCCTGGAAAATCCCAAGGATGGAGGAGCCTGGTAGGCTGCAGTCCATGGGGTCGCTAAGAGTCAGACCTGACTGAGCGACTTCACTTTGACTTTTCACTTTCCTGCATTGGAGAAGGAAATGGCAACCCACTCCAGTGTTCTTGCCTGGAGAATCCCAGGGACGGGGGAGCCTGGGCGGCTGCCGTCTATGGGGTCGCACAGTCGGACACGACTGAAGCGACTTAGCAGCAGCTGCAGCAGCAGAGATGCACTATAGCAATAAGCATTGTGTGACATCTAGTTTGTTTCAAGGTTTTTATTATTACAAACATGATGGAATTGAAGAATTAGTCCTTGATACATTTTGCAAATTACCCTCCAGAAACTCGAATATCATATAGTTGCCTTAATAATTCCTTTTTCTCAAAAACTTGATTCTGTTATATCTAACTTTAATCTGTAGTTGTGAAAATCTGAAAAATTAAGGACTGTTGTTACCTTAAGTTGAAGTTGAATTTTTACTGATTTTTTTGTTGTTTACTACTAGCTGGAAAGGCTTGGCTCTTCTTACTTGATAAATGAGTGAGTGAGTGAAAATCGTTCGGTCGTGTCTGACTCTTTGTGACCCCATGGACCATACAGTCCGTGGACTTCTCTAGGCTAGAATACTGGAGAGGGTAGCCTTTCCCTTCTCCAGGCGATCTTCCCAACCCAGGAACTGAACTGGGGTCTCCTGCATTGCAGGTGAACTCTTTACCAATTGAGCTATCAGAGAATAACAAGGCAGTAACTTAAGCTCATAATAAGAAACCCAAATATGAGATTTCATTCCACTAGTCAATAATGTAACATTGTTTTCCAAGGGTCTAATCCAGGGGTGGGGGAAAAAAACACTATGCTTAAATTAGTTTTATTTTAAAAAAGACAAAAATAGTTTAACTCGTAGTAAAATAAAATATTTTCATAGTTCAGAATAATTAGAGAAATATAAATGAACAATTGTTGCTGCTTTTTAGTCCCAGATTAGCTGTAGGATAACCTTGATGTAGAGAGATGGGATATACATGAGTTAGTATCTATATATAATAATGTAATATACGTATTTATTTTCCTGACTCCATCTACTCAGAGGACCTAGAAGTCGCAATAAAACCAGAGAAGAAATGAACACAGCTAGAGCCAAGATATTGGTTTCTAAATTCCATTCTCCCCCAAAAGGAACCAGGTTCTTTTAAGACTCCAGGGCTTAGACATGAGAAAGGAAAAAAAAAAAAGAATATGAGCAACTATTTTGTGGAGCTGGAGAGTAAAGAAGTGCTGAGAAAATAATGAGAGCAATCGAAGCGGCCCACAGACAGAAGGAAAAGTCACGTCCTCCAAGAACTTTTCTCTCGTACATCCTGCTGCTGCTGCTGCTGCTGCTAAGTCGCTTCGGTCGTGTCCGACTCTGTGCGACCCAGTCACTTGGAAATGTTGATAGATGAGAAAGAAACGTGGCTTTGACTGGTTTTATTTGTTGTTGCTCTGTTTTCTGTTGAAGTGGGGGGTTTTCTAGAAAAATCCTAAGTGCTCTGTTGGTGGAGAAATGTTATTAGAACTGTCCCTTTCGGCCAACTTTAAGAGTCTTTCTTCCCCAACTATAATACAAGACAGAACTACGGGCAATACACAAGTCAGAGGCTGAGCTGCTGGGTGTCCGTCTAGAACCTCACCCACCGGGCTTCCATCCAGGTCTCTGCAGCGAGTGAGCCTTCAGCCTCTTGGGCCAGAAACAGAGACGCAGACACACAGGACAAGCGTATGGACCCTAAGGCGGGGGTGGGGGGCGCTGAGATGAGAGGCTGGGCCTCACACATACACACTCTGCACCGGGGCCCCTGGGAAGCCCCCACACACCCCGCGGTGCGTGAACTGGTAGCTAACGCGAACACGCCGCAGAGCACAGGGGGTGTTACCTAGCGCTCCACGGTGACGCAAATGAGAAGCAAGTCCAAAAAAAGAGGGGACGTACGAATACGTACAGCTGATTCGCTTTGCTTTATAGCAGAAACTAACACAACATTGTAAAGCAACTACACTCCAATTAAAAAAGGAAAACCATGTGGGAAAAGAATCTGAGAAAGGATGGACGTACGTATGTGTAGAACTGAATCACTTTGCTGTAAACCCGAAACTAACACATTGTAAGCCAACTATACTCCAATATAAAATGAAAATTAAATGAACAATTTTATCTTTTTTAATTAATTTATTTAGTTGAAGGATAATTGCTTGACGGCATGTTGCTGTCTTCTGCCAATCCTCAGCACGAATCAGCCATAGGTGTACATATGACCCCTCCCTCCTGAACCCCCTCCCATCTCCCTTCCCATCCCACCCCTGCAAGTTGACAAAGAGCCCATGTTTGAGTTTCCTGAGCCAAACAGCAAATTCGCATCAGCCATCTATTTTAAAAAGAGACACCACTGCTAGTCACAAGGTTGTGGCTAACAACCTTGGCGAACCTTTTATGCAGACAAAGTTTGAGAACAGGAAAATGTGAGGAGGGAGCTAAGGAGAGGATTATTGGCTCAGAGAGAGACCTCATTTCCTTAATGGAATAATAATATGTGCTCTTTCCCCATGGGGATGATGGGAATGAGCACATTTATGATGATAAAACATCCTGCAGCTTGAGGGCATTTTGTGTGCAAAGTCTTACTGGCAAGCGCACAGCTTAGAGCTGAATCCACTGAGATCTTTTCTTTCTTCTCAAGGTGTGGGTGGGAGACCGGGATCAAAGGCACGCAGGAGACTTGCAAAAGAGAAGAGAGAGAAATTCTAAACTGGGACTCTATTTGCGTAAACACAAAAGTGCTTAAGGGGCTTCGAGGGGACGGAGATTAAGCTGGAGCATCGTAGGCCGGCCTTGTCACCATACCCTGGGTGCAGACGGTAAAGGGCGCAGGCTTGGATCAGGATGCAAGGGGAATCTGCATGTAAATCCACTGAGATATGAAAACACACTTATATCTAAGGCAGATCCCTGAACGGCTAAGGGAGAAACTCATACCCAACCATGGTAGTACAAGACTTTAAAAAGAGAAGGAGCAGGTGGGACGGATTGAGAGAGGAGCATGGAAACATACACACCACCTTGTGTGACACAGACAGCCGGGGGAATCTGCTGTATGAGGCAGGGAGCTCAGCCCAGAGCTCTGTGACCACCTAGAGGGGTGGATGGGGAGGGGAGCGGGAGGGAGGCTCAGGAGGGAGGAGACACATGCGTACTATGGCCGATTCATGTTGAGATACGGCTGAAACCAACACAGTGTTGTGAAGTAGGTATCCTTTAATCAAAACTAAATAAATTTTTAAAAATATATAAAGATCCTTCCCAAAAATGCTTTAGGACAAAAAAAAAAGAAAAAGATTAATTTAGCACTTCCAAAATTACTTTCAGGAATGACAATGGTTACTTCCACAATAGGATCTGTTAATTTTAAATGCATTGAAATTGTATATTGGAATTTTCTATGCTCATTTGAAAAGTTAAGAAAAGAGACATTTGGAAAATAAAATTGTCTTATTAGAAAGTAAACATATAGGATAAAAGCAAAATGACTAATATTAGTGAGAGTAATAAAGTAGAATAAAAAAATAGGATGAGCTTAAGAAAATCAGCTTTAAGCTTCAGAAGTTATTAATAAAAAATACCAGAGGGAATGAAATGGACTACAAGCTCATCCAAAGACCTAAGGAATGAAGATGCTTTGATGTTCTGATGGGCATTTACTTCACCTCAGTTCTTTCTGTGGGGATTTTCAATTAACTTCCTGCAAGTTGAAGCTCGTTTTTGTGCTAAAGGAAGTGAAATTCCTTGAGAAATATTTTTTTATGCCTTTGCTTGTCAGGGACAATTGTTCTTAAATGCTGCATCAGAGTTCTTTTTTTTTTTTTTTTTTTAGAGTTCTTTATATTGTAGGCATGGGTATTCTTCTAAACTAACTTTAAAAATCAGACGAAATTTTTACTCAGATCTGAATGATCTAAAGATAGAGCAGGCTTCGAGGTTGGATGGATCCAAAGTTTAGCAGGACTTGCAAATCTACTTTGCTGTTCTCCCTTTGAAGTCTGGCTTTTCTTTTAGCAAGAATTTGCTTAAAGCAAGAGGGAAAGAAAGAATACTCTCAGTGTCCATGCATATTGTGAGTGTGTGAGTGTGTGTGTGTGTGCTCAGTCCTGTCCAACTCTTTGTGACCCCATGGACATAGCCCACCAGGTTCCCCTGTACATGCAGTTTTCCAGGCAAGAATACTGGGGTGGGTTGCCATTTCCTACTCCAGGGGATCTTCCCGACCCAGGGACTGAACCTGTGTCTCTTGCGTCTCCTCCATTGCAGGTAGATTCTTTACCACTGAGCCACCAGGGAAGTTTTCATCCATGCATATGGAGGAGAAGAAATGCCTTCTCTGTGTGTGTGTGTGTTTGTGTGTGTGTGTGTGTGTCTGTGTGTCTGTGTGTGTGTCTGTGTGTGTGTGTGTTTTCCAGACAGTGTCAAGGAGCGCTCTCCTTTCTTGCTTATAGTCTGTAGCGCAGCAAAAACGTCTCCAGCATTTAACCCGTGAGACAAGTCTGTCACCACTCCTGTGTATGTGTGTGTGTGAGTCACTCAGTCCTGTCCAACTCATCACAGGAGAAAATAAAACGACTTTTTCACAAGAAGGATAGATTAGGACATGCATATTCAAGACTGGGAGGCCACATTCTCAAGAATTTGCAGACTGTTGAAGGTGATCCAGTTTTGCTGACTCACTGGTAAATACACCCTTATCAGAAGATCTCGGTAATGCATGGCACTGAAATTTTGGATGAGAAATGGAATACCATGAGACAGCATGCCCAATTCTATTTTTTTTAAATTCTGTATTATTTTATAACTAAAGTAGTACATGCAACATATATGTGTGTTTTATGATAATAAAATATGATAACATAATATAGTGAACAAGGCAAATCTACCAGTCGATTGAATAACCAGAACTTTACTGATACCATCAATACCATTGAGTTTCTCCCTGTTGCATGTAATTTCTCTATTCCCATCCAATCTATGACTTTTCTGTCTTACTCTTACAGACACACACTGTAATTTCATAAGCAATAATCTACAACTGCTCCTGATTATTTTTGAACTTCATAACCAAAATGTCAGCAAAATATAGCAAGCTATAAACAAAAGTATACATTCTGTATGTGAAGTGAAAGTGTCAATCGATTAGTCATGTCCAGCTCTTTGTCACCCCGTGGACTGTAGCCTGCCAGGCTTCTCTGTCCATGGAATTCTCCAGTCAAGAATACTGGAATGGGCAGCCATTCCCTTCTCTAGGGGATCTTCCCGACCCAGAGATCAAACCCAGACCTCCTGCATTGCAGGCAGACTCTTTACTGTCTGAATCACCAGGGAAGCCTGTGTGCTGTGCTTAGTCGCTCAGTCATGTCTGACTCTTCACGACCCCATGGACTGTAGCCCACCAGGCTCCTCTGTCCATGGATATTCTCCAGGCAAGAATACTGGAGAGGTCTGCCCTCTTCCAGGGGATCTTCCCAACCTAGGAATCAAACCCAGGTATCCTGCATTGCAGGCAGATTCTTTACTGTCTGAGCCACCAGGGAAACGCATACATACTGTATATTTCATACATGCTGTATATTATAAAACACATACATACTGTATATTATATAAAGAAACAATCCTAATCTTTCCCACAAGCCCTATTTGTACAAAGCAACACCTACTGGGAAGGTTACAGTCTCTGCTGTCATTGAAGACTCCTTTCCTTTCCCACCCCTCCTACCAGTTTGTCAGAACACCTTGAGAGCCTCTCTTTCAAAGTATTTCCAGACTGTGACCTCTTTTAACCACCTCAAGGCTCCCTCCTGGTCCAACCACCATGATTTGTTCCCCATCATTCCAAAGTCCCTTTATAGGGCCCCTCTACCTGCTCAGAAGCCCGATCTATTCTCAGTGATCTCTGTGGTCTTCTCAAAACATGAGCCAGATAACAATCCCAGCTGCATCTTCAAGATGAAAAAGGGTTGGATTCAATAACTCAAAAGGGAAGTTGTTACGGCTGTTGTTTAATGGCTCTGTCACGTCCGACTCTTTGCGACCCTATGGACCATAGCCTGCCAGGCTCCTCTGTCCACGGGATTCTCTGGGCAAGAATAGTACGGGCTTCCATGGGGTCACAATGAGTTGGACACTACTGAGCAACTTAGAGTGGGTTGACACGCCCTCCTCCAGGGGATCGTCCTGACCCAGGGTTTGAACCTGTGTCTCCTGCATTGGCAGGCAGGTTCTTTATGGTTGAGCCACTGGAGAAGCCCAAAAAGGGCAGTACGTAAAGCTTAGAGTTGACTTCCTGTTGGTTCCCAACCCCGAGAGCTTCTCAGGTGAAACCTGAAACTGGCCCCCAGAAGCAGAGGGTAAGGAGCGACAGGAAAGAGAGGCAGCCACTCCAGTCTAGCAGGTGATTTGTTGAAGACGCTGGGAACTTACAGAGGAGGCTTTTCTCAAGGACCACAAGACAGATCTTTGTGTCCTGGTACCAGACCTCATACAGAAGCTTTAATGGGGCTCAGTCTCCTCTTCAGTCCAGCTAATTAACACACTCATCGCCTCCTATTTATAATCCCTACCCAATACTTGGCCACCAGATGGGAAGAGCTGACTCACTGGGAAAGACCCTGATGATAGGAAAAATTGAGGGCAAGAGAAGACGGGACAGAGAGTGAGACCGTTGGATGGCATCGCAGACTCAGGGGGACAGTGAAGGACAGGGTAGCCTGGTGTGCTGCAGTCTGTGGGGTTGCAAAGTCAGACATGACTTAGTGACTGAACAACAACAAAATGAGTCAAGTCCGATCTCTAGAACATACTCATCTGCAAGTGAAGCTGTGTGCACCTTTTGACAAGCACACCCTCGTGTCTCCACCCTCCAGCCCCAGATGATCACCCGTCGACAGCAGACAGACAACGGTTCTGTCCTCTGCTTCTGCGAGTTTAAATTTTTTAGATTTCACATGTAAGTGAGTTAATACAGTATTTCTATGTGTCTGGTTTATTTCGTATAGTATAACATTCTCCAGGTTCATCCATGTTGTCGAAGATTGGAAAAAAAAAAAATCCTTTTTCATGGCCAAATAGTATTTCACAGTATATATCATATTGTCTTTGTTTATTAATCCATCAACAGACATTAAATTGTTTCTGTACAGTGGATATCCTCCTTCCAAATTCTAAGATCATATGGATAGTCTTTTTTTCTTCATTTGACCTGAATTTATCTTGCTGCTGCTGCTATTGCTGCTAAGTCACTTCAGTCGTGTCCGACTCTGTACGATCCCCGCCATCCCTGGGATTCTCCAGGCAAGAATACTGGAGTGGGTTGCCATTTCCTCCTCCAATGCGTGAAAGTGAAAAGTGAAAGTGAAGTTGCTCAGTCGTGTCCGACTCTTAGCGACCCCATGGACTGCAGCCCACCAGGCTCCTCTGTCCATGAGATTTTCCAGGCAAGAGTACTGGAATTGGGTGCCATTGCTGGAGCAGCATAATTTTCAAATGATCTATGATCCTCTATTGCAGAGTATTAAATATTTTTTCCCATACATACTGGGAATGAGGGCTTTTCTTCAATTCTTATTTAATCATCACTCGACTTTGAATTAATTACCAAGTTCTGATTATTTTCTATGTATTATTTCTCAGAGCTTTTCCCCCTACTGTTATTGTTTGCTTCTTAATTTGTGTAATTATATTGTCAAGCAACAAGACTTCTGTTACAGCTTTCATGTTTCCCATTATACCGACATTTTGATCACATTAGAATTATTATGGACTTCTACAGTTATTGAAATTCCTCCTCATGTAGACAGATTTCCTTATAACACAATGGAAGTTATTTGATTGCTCTTCAATGGGGAATTATTTATTATGTACAGAATGTTCTGTCTGGATATAATGGTAACTCATATAAGATAATTACAACCTTGAATTTGGACATAAAAACTAAGACATGCTCCCTTAGCATGTAAATACAGATATCTGATGACTCACTTTGCCACTTAGGATTGGTGTTCACTGTTACAACAATAACCCTTCTGATGGTTCCATAAATGGTTATGATCCAACATTTCATGGGAACAGTTTTAAAAGGCTGTTGCCAGGAATAGCATCAGGAAGAAGCCACGGATTTCTGGAGTTTGGTTAGACAAGTTTTGTCCGGTTATCTCCAGATTCCTCTTTTATAAATAATGCTAACTTTAAGTAGAAAGAAATAGGCTTCTTTATTGCTATGCAGAGCAATTACCTACACATATATTGTGTGTATATATATTTATATATGCATATATATATTGTATTCCTTCTCCAACCCCTTTAATTAACTGTTAAAAATGAAAATCAAAGGGCTATATTTAATGGTCTTGCATATAGCAGCACCAAGAAAGGGGACAGTTTCTTTTTTAATACCTTATTTAATATGAATAAATCTTGATTTTCGAAAATTAGTCCAACAGAAATCCACGTGCCATCCAGTAGCTCAAACTAGGCTAGGCATCTGTCAATCAGCTCAATAAATCATGAACTCATATGGAAAATATATTTATTCCAGCTGTGTAAAATTACTATGCTTTAAATAGTATACAATACAGTGCATCAAAATATTATAGCAGAAATTAGTTTTCACCCACAGCAAAAGAAATGAAGTGAAAGTTGCTCCGTGGTGTCTGACTCTTTGTGACCCCATGGACTGTACAGTCCATGAAATTTGCAGGCCAGAATACTGGAGTGGGTAGCCAGCTCGCTTCTCCAGGGAATCTTCCCAACCCAGGGATCGAACCCAGGTCTCCTGCCTTCCTTGCAGGCAGGTTTTTTACCCGCTGAGTCACAAGGGAAGCCCACAGCAAGCGTACCCGCAAATCTGGCAGTTTTGCAAAAATGCTCTTTTAATGTGGAATCCATAAAAAATGTCCATGTCCATAGTGCATTTCCTGAGTAACGATCAAAATTATTAGTAAGAATTCGGAGAAATTATAAACTCTGGATTCTGCATTGTTTTAGAAAAAGAGTTAATTTACCAGAATAAGGAATATGTACTGCTATGCCAAGCAGTGTTCTAAGTTAGGACAGCAAAGTTTTTCTTTAAAGGTTTAAATAGTAAATATATTTGGTTTTGTGGATTACACAGCCCCAGTTGCAATTACTCAACGATAGCTGCCTTTGTAGTAGGAAACTGGCCTTATTCAATATGTAAACAAATGGACGTGGCGGTATTCCAGTAAACTGTGTTTACCAAAATAGACGGCAGGCTGGATTCGTCTCACAGGCTGGATTTACCGTTCCCTGTTCTTAGTGTTTTACTTTATAATTTTGTTTGATTTAATTGCCTCAACACCTGCCTAAGGTGCGAACTATTTACTTATTCACAAATTAAAGTTTTGTGACTGAAAAAGCGACAGATGCTTATGGTAAAATATTTGAGAAACGCAGAATGGTATAAACAAGGTGGAATTTAATTAGGTCGATGCCATTTGGTACTCTTGCGGGCTTCCCTGGTGGCCCAGAGGTTTAAGTGTCCGCCTGCAATGCAGGAGACCTGGGTTCAATCCCTGGGTCGGGAAGATCCCCTGGAGAAGGAAATGGCAACGCACTCCAGAACTCTTGCCTGGAGAATCCCAGGGATGGAGGAGCCTGGTGGGCTACAGTCCACAGGGTCGCAAAGAGTCGGTATTTGTTACTTATAGTTTACACATTAGGAAACTGAGATTCAGAGATTTACCCAAGTTGTATGGCTTGTCAAAGGGTAGAGAGCTAGAATTTGCACTTTTTGACTTTGAAGTGACAGCTGACATCACAAAATCAGATAAAGGCATGGGAATCTGAGACTGTGACTTAACCCACAGGCAGCATGAGAAATGAGGTGGGACTTTTGAGAGATGGACAGGATCAGGAAACTTGATAAGAGGGCGAATATCAAACAGAAGGAGAACAAAGCTGGAGACCTCAATAGCCAACGGATCATACGTAACAATGATTACTTAGCTCCGTTTAGATAAACCACAACGACCAGGAAACTGATTTCCAGTGTACCCTCTTGCTTATTTGAGTGCCTAACTGCATACTCTACAGAGTAGAAAAGAAAATATTCACTCCCCCTTCCCCCCACTAATTAGGTCATTTAGGTAGGCAGACTCATTGACAATGGATCCATGAAAAGAATGAGATGGGAAAATTAAAGAATTAACTGTTCTCAAGCCACCCTGGGCAGGTCTTTTAATCCCTTTTTAGACGTCATAAATGAAGTGAAAGAGCTTGGGCTGAATCATTCTTGAGATCCCATTCAGTTGAAAATTTTTCTGATTACAAATTTTTTTTTTCCAATTTATAAATTTTAAAGGCACAGAACTCAGAATTACCTTATCTTTAATAGAGTTATCGAGATGTTCCAGATAAGAGACTTTCTTACCTTACTGAACAATGCCGTCGTTCCTGACTTCACACTATTTTGTTACTGAGCTTTAACAAATAATGTAAAATACTACTACTACTACTACATTTTAGCCATTTTTTCCCTCAAACACTACTTATCTCTTCCTTATCTCCCTTATCTCATCCTGAGACTTCAGTTGCAAATAAGTAACACATTGTGAACATGTCCTACACTTAAGTGCATTTATGCTTTTTCCTTCCACTTTTCCTCTGTGCTTCAAGTTGTACATTTTATATTGACTGGCTCCCCAGTTCAGAAATTCTATCATCTTCTCTGCCCAATCCACTGCAAACCCATCAGTTACGTTCTTAAATTCTTGTGTCCTAATTTTTGTTAGGAACGTTGCTCTATTTTCTGTTGAGTTTTTCTGTGTTTTCCTCTTTCTTTTCTCTATCCTCTTGAGTAGAATAATCACTGTTGCTGCTTAGTCACTAACTGGTGTCTGACTGTCTGTGATGCCAGGGACTGTAGCCCACCAAGCTCCTCTCTCCATGGAATTCTCCAGGCCAGAATACTGGAGTGGGTTGCCATTCCCTTCTCCAAGGATCTTCCCAACCCAGGGATCAAACCCAGGTCTCTTGCGTTGCAGACAGATACTTTACCACCTGAGCCACCAGGAAAGCCTTTGTTAATTAAAGAACAATATTAAAAGTAAACATGAAATCCACGGTACATTTCCATAGTGTATATCTAAATATACAAGTAAGATAAGGGTGTGTGATATATGTATTACACAGAAATACTTCTTTCAAATTATTTAAAAATAATAACTCAATTTTTTAGAAAAGGCAAAAATATTGAACGGGCACTTCACAACAAGTGAATAGAACACAAAACAAGATGCCAGTAAGTATAAGATGCGCTCTATTAGTTATCAGAAAAATAGAAACTAAATAACTAGACCATCATTGTAAAAAGCTGAGAAGGTACAATGTTGCCAAGGTTGATGAACAACCATGAGTTTTATCTACTTCTACTGGGAATATAAATTGGTACCGCCACTCGAAGAAAGTCCCTGACACTGGGAAAGATTGAGGGCAGAAGGAGAAGAGGGCGTCAGAGGTTGAGATGGCTGGATGGCATCATGGATACAATGGACATGAACTTGGGCAAACTCCGGGAGACGGTGAGGGACAGGGAGGCCTGGTGAGCTGCAGTCCACGGGGTCAGAGTCGGGCATGACTGGGCGACTGAACGCCAACTATCAGTTTGAACAAGTCCATGCTCTAAATGCCCAGTGATTCCTTTTTTATTTTTATAACACATAAATGTACATTAAAAATGTCTAAATATATTTGTAGCAACATTATTTATAAGAGCCCCAAACTATAAACACAATATCCATCTATTATAAGATGGATACATTGCAGTAGCGTTCATACAATACAAAGATGAGAATTATGAACACATTCTCCTTCAAAAGTGAGAATTATAAACTATACAGAGCAACATTTCAGAGACAGGCATGCTGATATAAAGAAGCCAGACACAGAAGTGTATACACTGTTACGATCCCATTTATACTCAATTCACAAATAGAACAGACTGATACCTAATGACAGAAATAAAAATAATGGTTACTTTCCTTTGGTGAGGGAGGGAGTCCCAGGGAATATTTTAAGTTGTCAATAATGAAAATGTACTTTGGGGTGTTGATAATGAAAATGATATTTTGATTTTAAACAGTTTGTTTACTTGGTAAAATTCATCAAGCTGTAACTTAAAATCTGTGCTTTCTATTTATGTATAATTCAGTAGCAAAGATTTACTACAAAATGAACCAGAAAGAGGGAGCTTTGTCCATATATCACAAGAGGCAAGGTGTAATGAAGTAGAATTCATCGGTTCAGCCCTCATTTTGACATTAGAAGAAGTGACTCAGCTTCACCTGACTAAAATCAACTCAGGAACAGATACAGAAAAAAGGTATCACGGGAATCATCATACAAATGCTACCTGCCAGCAAGCAACGACATGATGACTTTCTTTGTGTTCTTCTCCCATAAATGTAACCTGGACACGTCAAATAAAAGTCTATTAACTTTTGAGTACGTGAAATTAGTAGTCATTTAATAAATGGAGAGAATTAAGTGGATTAGGTAAAAATCTTAGAAAGGACTGAGTCATTTCTCAAACATACGAGTGAGTGAGTGTGTGTGTGTTAGAGAGAGAGAGAAAAAAAGGCAGAGAGAGACAGCATTCAACAGATTTTTTTCAGTGATGCATCCCCTGGAGAAGGGAAAGGCTACCCACTCCAGTATTCTGGCCTGGAGAATACCACGGGCTGCATGATCCATGAAGTCGGCAGAGAGTCAGATACGACAGAGCGACTTTCACACTATTCACAAACACACACACACACACACACACTGAACAAAGTAAGTAAAAATACGTACAAATATGTGAAAATGTGGTTTTGAGTTATCTGCAATACAAATCTCTTTATTAAGCACATGACTAAATGTTCTTAAGCTAATGCAGAAAAAAAAAATGATGTTATGTGAGATTAGTAGGGCTCCTGATATTCATTGTTTTCCTACAAAATCAAGCAGTTGTGCAATTTCATCATCGTTATATTAACTATATTAATAATAAATGTTCACTAGTTCCCAGATGCCAGTTAGTGATTTTCGTTCACTGTTATAATAAAAAAGCGTTTTCTTCTTAGTCAAGACAAACATCCAAATTGATTTTACTATACTTCTCAACATCTGAAAATGTTGAGAAAATTAGAAAAAATATATTAGAAAATAACTGGCCTTAATGTGACGAATATAACATTCTGGGAGATGAAGTTTTTCTGGAACTGCCAGTTTCAAAATTCCATCTTAATTAAATAACAATGGAGTCTCATTCTCCCGTCTCTTTTTGCCTAATTAAAAGCCAAGTAATGGATTTAAAATGAGTCTAATTAGTTGCAAAGCTTCTACTGTTCTTGCAACATCCTTATCCCAATTGAGCTAACATACACGTTTAACAGTTTCCACTTATCAGTAGGCAAAAAGTACATTTCTCATCTTCCAAAATGGTGTCTACCCTTCAAGGTTTTCAAGTAACATTTATGGCCTCCATGGAGACCCTGCTGCTGCTGCTGCTAAGTCGCTTCAGTCGTGTCCGACTGTGTGTGACCCCATAGATGGCAGCCCACCAGGCTCCCCCGTCCCCAGGATTCTCAGGCAAGAACACTGGAGTGGGTTGCCATTTCCTTCTCCAATGCATGAAAGTGAAAAGTGAAAGGGAAGTCGCTCAGTCATGTCTGACTCTTAGTGACCCCATGGACTGCAGCCCACCAGGCTACTCCATCCATTGGATTTTCTAGGCAAAAGTACTGGAGTGGGGTGCCATTGCCTTCTCCGCCATGGAGACCCAGTAAGACTCAAAAAGCAAATGTATCTGTTAACACGGACTCTTTCTTCCTCCAAGTCATATACCTAATCACTCTTGCTGTGGGTATGCTGTGTGAACTCTGTTCTATTAGAAACTTATGGGAATTCAGAAAAAAAGAAAGATAGAAAGTGAAGTCACTCAGTCGTGTCCAGCTCTTTGCAACCACATGGACTGTAGCCTACCAGGCTCCTCTGTCCATGGGATTTTCCAGGCAAGAGTACTGGAGTGGGATGCCATTTCCTTCTCCAGAGGATCTTCCCAACCCAGGGATTGAAGCTGGGTCTCCCACATTGCACACAGACACTTCACCATCTGAGCCACCAAGGAAGTCCATATGAAAAAGAGCTGCTTACAATTTTCTTGTTACAATAATAAGAGTTACTGTTGATGTGCATGCTCAGTCATATTTGACTCTTTGTGACCAAATGGGTTGTAGCCTGCCAGGTTCCTCTGTTCACGGAATTTCCCAGGCAAGAATACTACAGTGGGTTGCCATTTCCTTCTCCTGGGAATTTTCCCAACCCAGGGCTTCTCCTGGATTGCAGGGGGATTTTTTACCACTAGTACCACCTGGGAAGCCCCAGTTAATGATTATTTAACCTTTACTTTGTGCTGGGCATGTTCTAAAGATTCTCCATATATTAACAGAGTTATTTCTCACAATAACCATGTAAGGGAAGTACATTTCATAGGTGAAAAAAATGGCCTCGTAACTACACGATTTGTTTAAGATGATAGAGCAAATAAGCGGCAAAGTTTGGAATTTGAAACTATGACTGACTCCAGATCAGTATCAGTTATATGAGACCACATAATGTAATATGCCAAAAAATGTAGCAAGCAATATAAGGACACACGAAAAATCAATATCTACGCTATTTTTATGAGTTCTGATAGGATAGAAGGGAAACATAATACCAAATACTCTGTTCCATTTAGCAATTTAAAGTTTTGGAATCTTCATTCAAATGTTTAATAAAAGCAGAGGACAGTATTTATTAACTATAAAAACCTATAAATATTTTTTCTGTGATCCTTGTGTTAATCAGAAAGCAAAAAATCTATAGTAGGGACACAGACAATGAGAAAAGGAGGAGCGGATCATTATAGAAAATCATCAAATCACAAAGGAAGAACGAGAGAGGAACAAAGAAACTAGCAAGCAACCAGGAAACAGTAAAGGCAAGGAAGAGGAAGTGCGTTTCTGGCAAGAATTCCTTTAGATGTAAATGGCCTATATTCTCCAGTCAAAAGACATAGCGTGACTGAATGGGAAAAATGAACAAAACAAAACCACCTTTCGCGCTAAAAAGTGACTCACTTCAGCTTTAGGGACACGTACGGACCTAAAGTGCAAGAAAGAAAAAAATGTCCTTGGTATTCCATGCACATCGAAATCCAAAGAGGACAGAAGCAGCTACACTCGTATCAGACAAAACAGACTTCAAGACAGAGATGAGACACATTTTAAAGCTATACATATAATTGTCCTTCTATTAGTTATGTTTCCTCTAAATTTAGAAGTTTAGAAAAAAGTTTCTACTCTCCCATCCCCAGTGTTTGAATCTGGCACTCTCCTCACTGTATTAGAAATCTGAAATTGTTTCATGATATTGGATTGTTCACTAACCTTCCCTATTAACTGAGGCTCCCTGCCAAACACATACAAAATCTGGAAGAACTAGTGATTTATATGTGAGGAAATAAAAATCTGTACACCTTAAAAATGATATTTATTAACCATTTATATGGTTCAAGATGGTATTTTATAATAGTTTTATTTAAACTTGGAAATGAGAGACAAAATGTATATCTCATATTTTATAAGTATTGTTTCAAAACCAAATATTTACATTTGAGAGCAATACTTGTCACTTTGAGAAATTCTAAATTTTCATCTTTTTGAGATCTCAACATCTTATGCTGATAAAATGAATACTACATAATATTACAAAAGCATCTAAAATGGAACAGTTGGTACAGGAAACTGGGAAATACTTCCATCCCTAAAGTTTATGTC
Source organism: Bos mutus (assembly GCF_027580195.1). Taxonomy (NCBI): domain Eukaryota; kingdom Metazoa; phylum Chordata; class Mammalia; order Artiodactyla; family Bovidae; genus Bos; species Bos mutus. Next base: position 3,149,179 of record NC_091635.1, on the reverse strand, counting down.
ATTTTTCCAATGAAAGAGAAAGCTTGAATGTTACATTCTTCCAAAACCTGTTATCTGATAAAATTTTTCTGGAATGGAAAAAAAAAAAAGTATTCTGTAAGCACTTGCTAAATCCCTTCTGTGTGTTCAGCATTGCTATCTGGAGACGCACACTTGGATGATTCCTGGAGTTAGTGAGTATTCAGGACAGGGCTTGCTCTGGGGTTAGCAGCTGTTTATCTATCCATCAGTGGCTCCTGGTGTTCATCACCACAGTGCAGGCAACAAATGCATTCCTCAGATCAGTGTGTGTTTGGAGCGTCATCATGGCAATGCTAAATTCTTACCACAAGCAGCTGAAAGAGAGAGAGAGAGGAATCAGTGGTGGAGAGGCACAAGGGAGAGGGAGAAGGAAGGAAAGACAGGATGTGGCAGTTTGGTGAGGCTTACTGATTCTTCTCTGCCTGGATTGTGATTACATTCCTTCAGCCATATGCCAAATGGCAGGCATGGCCAACCTCGTGGTCTCCAGTGAAGCTTTAAATTGAATAAGTGCTTATTCAGTCATTGCTTAGTTTAGAGCAATCACTCAGAGATGTGATTTTTATCCCAGAAATAATCCTCCGTCTCTTTACCATTCCCGAAGTAAGAAGAGGAACATGCACAGGTTGTGTTGAGCCGCTTGTGAACATTCTTACGTTAGGATTCTTGTGTTACACGTGAGCAAACAGAGACTTAAGGTCACAGATATGAACCGTGTATACGCAGGAGAACCTGGCTTCTCTGCGCCCAAAGTCGTGCTCGTTTTACAAGACCAAGTGCCTCCCTCCTGCGATCTTTTCATCCTCGGAATCCTCATATACAACCTTGAACTCTTTTTAAGCTTCTATTTATTTACTTTGAGTTATTTGAAATTCATCTTGTTCCTCTTTCTTAGCTGCATATTTTGGAGGAAGGGGCCATATATGACTCATCTTTTCAAATTATTGCTCTGTTCAGCACATTTTCTTATAGTATTAGGTGCTTGACATATACATATGAAATATTATAAATAAATAATAAAAAATTTTAAATAAATACAAATGCCATCACCCTATGCTATAACCATCATAGTGAAAAAGATAAGTTTTAAAAACTGTCTGTGACGCTTCCCAGGTGGTGCTAGCAGTAAAAACAACAACAACAAAACACCTGCCAATGCAGGAGACATAAAGGACGTGGGTTTGATCCCTGGGTCGATGCCCTAGAAGCAGGCATGGCAACCCACTCCAGTATCCTTGCCTGGAGAATGCCCATGGACACAGGGACCTGGCCACCTACAGTCCACAGGGTCGCAAAGAGTTGGACACGACTGAAGCATCTTAGCATAGCACGCAGCACATTCATTAAAGAATCACTAACACTGGCTTTTCTGTTTTGAAGACACGGATTTGTCATGTGACATGGGCACTTCCGTGGTCAAAGCACCAGAAGGCTAAAGAATAAATCTTCTATTTAAATGCATTCAATTCTTTATCCGTTGCTTACATTCTAGATAAGAGAACAATTTTCTCTGGTCAAATTTATCACTGAGGTAATTATTGTCAGGTGTCTGGGGGAGATAATGTGAATTTACATCACGGCTGCTTATTCAAGTTTCAAAGACACAACTTCGCAGTCAGTTCACAATTCATTTCACATAAGAAAGTGCAGTGTTTATACAGTTTCTTATATAAGCCTAGCAAGGAAAATGACTACCCTTGAATCTGTTGAAGGGTCTTGTTTACTTCTGATGATGGCTAGTCTCAGTTCAGCACGTGGCCGGGTTTGAAAGCACTGGTCTGGGCACAGCTTAGAGCTGAGACTCGAAGCTTCTCTGAGCCCCTCCACTTTGGCTGGCACAGTGCTCAGGAATAACAAGGATGAGATGAATGTGGGAACTTAAAGATCCCCCATTTTTCAGCACTGTATGAGTATCCCTGCTGGTCTTGCAAGGGGCCACCCTGTGTTGAACAGCAGAGAGGGGTGACTTTACAGAGATCACTTTGGAAAGAGATCTCTTTTTTGGCCTTGATTCGGTATTCGGAATTGGGAATGATCTCTTTAAGAGAAAGCTTCAGGGTCCTTAGACAATTTGGGGTTTCAAAAACACCCCGAGGAAAGGATGAGAGAGAAAGAAACACATATGCAGGCATCTATCTATAAACACCGCCCTCTAACCCAGCAGTCCCCAGCCTCCTTGGCCCCAGGGACTGGCTTCATGTAATTATTTCCTCAGCTCCACGCCAGCTCATCAGGCATAGTTCCTGGAGGCTGGGGACCTCTGATCTAATCTTTGCAATAGGACAGCTATAAAGGGGCAAGTTGAAACTTTCTGCCAAATGGGGAGTTTGATTGAGTGATAAAAGAGACGACAATAATTGTACCTGAAGTTCACCAATGAGTTCCTCTCGGTTACCTAAAAAATTCCAGAGTGACAACCACTTGGCTGACCTCAGATCTATACAAGCTCCACAAGGAAACTCAGAAATGGAGCCACCGCTCTATCTTCCCTATACATCTCCAGCTTGTTTTGAACTCACATCCCCTTTAAGGAACTGTATACGCTAGCTTTTTTACAAGGAAGCCACTGTATACAACTCCAGTCTCCCCGCCTGTCTCTCCTGATATTTTAAACTTCAGCAACACAGAATTTCTTGCATTTCTTTGAAAGTCTTTGATGCATTCGGCCGCAATTTCTTGAATCATCCTGTATGCCAAGAGTGCCCGTGGCAGTCTCTCCTGGCCATGAGGCTGGACAGCTCCCAGTTCATTCTGTGAAGCACTCAGTACAGACCCTCTGTTCAGGATTTCCTGAACAGACTGCCCCCTCGCACCGCAGCTAGGTTTGATGCCTTCGGTTATTTCCAAGTGCATATCTCCACCCTGGCTTGGAATCGTTTTTATTCGTTTGCATCACCCCCTGCTGAGACAGCATCTTACACATAGAAAACACTTGCTTAACCTTGGCTGAATGAATACATAACTGAATGGCTCCTAGCCTTAGCTTTTCTGCATAAATAATTTCACTGTCTTTATACATGTCGCATAGCTTACTTACTGTTCAACTGGAAGAAATATGCAATTCAAAATGTTGCCCACACTGTCTTTTTGAAATATTTCATATGTCATTATATTTGAATGAGACAAAAAGTAAAAACAAGTGAGTTAATGTTTAAACACCTCTCTGCTTATTTGACTATTAGAATATGTGAAATGAAACCACAGAGCTCATTTATTTCTTTGCTAAAAATATCCACTTTTTAATTCCCAGTCATTTTTTACTTGGAGAAATTCTACTTGACCATGACACTCAGCATGTCATTTTTCAAACTCAAGAATTACAGGGCCAGACACTAATTTGATAAATCCATTGTCACGTAATCGAGGTTGTCTGCACTTTGGTGATAATGGAAGCTATTAACTTCTCTAAAAATGCCAGAAAGAAAGCAAATGTACCTGCATCATCATTTTGTATTTTTATGATTTTATTTTCTCACTTGTGCAAGCTCATGATAGGAAGAACCAAAACATTACCTGCAGTATCCATATGCAACCAACAGACGTGTGATTCCAAGGTTTAGCAGGTATTAGAGACCTGCTTAAGGACTTTGAAATAGTAGATGAATGTGTATAGTTCTTTGGCCAAACTGACCTCAGCAACTGGGTTTTTCTAGCAATCTTCAGTTCAGTTCAGTCACTCAGCCGTGTCCCACTCTTTGGGACCCCATGAACTGCAGCACACCAGGCCTCCCTGACCATCACCAACTCCCGGAGTCCACCCAAACCCATGTCCGTTGAGTCGGTGATGCCATCCAATCATCTCATCCTCTGTCGTCCCCTTCTCCTCCTGTCTTCAATCTTTCCCAGCATCAGGGTCTTCCAAATGAGTCAGCTCTTCACATCAGGTGGCCAAAGCATTGGAGTTTCAGCTTCAACATCAGTCCTTCCAATGAACACCCAGGACTGATCTCCTTTAGGATGGACTGGTTGAATCTTCTTGCAGTCCGAGGGACTCTCAAGAGACTTCTCCAACACCACAGTTCAAAAGCATCAATTCTTCAGCACTCAGCTTTCTTTATAGTCCAACTCTCACATCCATACATGAAAAATCATAGCCTTGACTAGACGGACCTTTGTTGGCAAAGTAATGTCTCTGCTGTTGAATATGCTGTCTAGGTTGGTTATAACTTTCTTTCCAAGGAGTAAGCGTATTTTAATTTCATGGTTGCAATCACCATCTGCAGTGATTTTGGAGCCCCAAAAAATAAAGTCAGCAACTGTTTCCACTGTTTCCCCACCTATTTGCCATGGAGTGATGGGACTGGATGCCATGATCTTAGTTTTCTGAATGTTGAGCTTTAAGCCAACTTTTTTACTCTCTTCTTTCACTTTCATCAAGAGGCTCTTTAGTTCTTCACTTTCTGCCATAAGGGTGGTGTCATCTGCATATCTGAGGTTATACAATCTTAGATTCAAATATACCTGTAACTATCATGGCAAATCTAAGCTTTGTTAAAAAATTATGAGAAAATAAAATTTAGGCAAGCTGAAATCACGCTTGGGATATCTGTAACTCTGAAAGCAGATTAAACCATAGTCATCTATAATCCTTAGATCTATAATCATCTATAATCTATCTATAGATTAATTAACAAGACCATTGTTATGGGGTGACTGATCAATATTCTACAACCCTGAAGGAATAAAGTTTGCAGAGTGAGGTTAGTTTGGTTAGGGAAGGTGGTATGGAACCAGGAGGTCTCTTAAAAAAAAAAAAGAGGGAGAAATATTTCTTTATTCTCAGAATTTTTTAGGAGTTATGATTGTGCTCCTTTCAAAGAATACGCCTACTCAAACATTAGACAGCAGTTTCAGAAAAGTTCTCATGTGATTTATCTCAGTTAATATAAATATTTATATTTTTGAAGTTTGAAAATTATTTAAAAGGTTTAAAATAATTTAAAATTATTTCTCAAAACACGAGCCATGGAACCTCTGGTTCCTGGGTTAGATTGGCAGAGTTGATTAAAATGCAGAGTCATAGGACTTGCCCCGTATCTACTGAGGAGAAAGTCCATGAACTTGAGATTCAGACTGTGGCCTTTAATAGAGTCCCTCTGCAGCATGAAGTTTAAGAAACTCTCTTAGAATCAGTGGAGAGAGAGCTCATTGTCTTAACTCCCTTATTATCACCCCCAAGCACACAAAAACCCACATGGTCACACTACACATGTCACACGTCATCTACGTTATGTTATTATGATGTTGTTCAAATCATTCATTTTGTAAATAAATCGAAATATCTGAATTTGAATTGCGGTTTTGGCACTGAATAGCATCATCTGAGGTAATAGAAGCTGACATAGTGTGAGAAGAACTTTGTTAGTGTCAAATAGATGGCGTTCACTTTCCCACATAACGCACATCACCGTAAATTATGTTTTCCGGAAAAGACACCTTTCACAGTCAATAAGATTAGGCACAACTGTGATGCACTCTCAAGGTCCCCCCCTGCAACGGACATACCCCCTAGTTACAGGATCATTCCCTGTTATTTTAATAATGTCAAGCTAGCTCTTATTCCAGGAATAGGCCATGGAGTTTCAAGCTCCCCTTCCTCCTAAGACACCTGCCGATGTGATCTGAATCCCCACTGATGTCGGCTGATTCCTTCCATACTTCCCATTTTCTGAGGCTCTCCCTAACACTCCTGTCAATTAGTCACACCCTATCCTTTTTTCAAGGCATTTTGCTTTTATATCTATAATATGACCCACTACATTTTAACTGAGATTGTATTTGCTTCCAGTCTTCATGAAACTATGCATTCCTACAAGGTGGGAATAAAATATTCCTTGCATTTATTCAAATATACAGTTGGCCCTTGAACAGTATGGATTTGTGGGTAAGTGTGGGACCACTTACGCAAGGAGCTTTTCCAAGACTAAATACTATGGAATTACACGATTCAAAGCTGGTAGAATCTGTGGATGGGAACTGCAGATGGGGAACTCTGGCTGTGGATAAGCCATATTCTCAAGGGCAGACTTGATCATACCTGGACCTCACCTGCACGGAGAGTTGACACCATGAATGCTGCCTTACTCAGGGGTGGACTGTTCTATAAATTCTATTGGAACACGTTCTCACCGGCAAGATGCTAAGTTTTGCTTCAATATCAATGAACTTGAATTAGAAATCATTTTCACCAGCCAGGATAATTTCAAGATATTGCTTTACAACAAATCTTTGAAAATAGGAGTTGAATGCTCTGATGAAATCTGGGTAAGACAGTACATTATACTTTCTATATCGTAAATCTAAGAAACCACTGAAATGGTACTAAAAGAAAATATAGACTTCTTTTACCATTTTGCAAGTCTGAACTTAATTTTTTTTTCCTTTGTGTTTTAAGACTCTTAAGAATTTGCCTAAGCAGAAATGGTATCATATAAAATTTGAAGTAGATCCCAGAGACAGAGGTCCAAATGTCTTCGTATTCACTCACATATAATCTTGCCTGCCAGTTACTTTTTAAATCTGGGTCTTGAAAATAAAATATAATCTGTAAGACAGGAGATATTTACATAATTCTATATTTGTCAACAATCATGCCCTGAATTAGAAACTTTATTCTTCAAATTGATTTTTGTGATATTCCTCTTGCTGCTGCTGCTGCTACTGCTAAGTCACTTCAGTTGTGTCCGACTCTGTGACCCCACAGACGGCAGCCCACCAGGCTCCCCCATCCCTGGGATTCTCCAGGTGAGAACACTGGAGTGGTTTGCCATTTCCTTCTCCAATGCATGAAAGTGAAAAGTCAAAGTGAAGCCACTCAGTCGGGTCCGACTCTTCGTGACCCCATGGACTGCAGCCTACCAGGCTCCTCCATCCATGGGATTTGCCAGGCAAGAGTACTGGAGTGGGGTGCCATTGCCTTCTCCAGATATTCCTCTTAGGCTTCCTAATAATAATGTGTGATTGTGATATGCTGCTGCTGCTAAGTCACTTCAGTCATGTCTGACTCTGTGTGACCCCACAGACGGCAGCCCACCAGGCTCCCCCATCCCTGGGATTCTCCAGGCAAGAACACTGGAGTGGGTTGCCATTTCCTTCTCCAATGTGTGAAAGTGAAAAGTGAAAGTGAAGTCTCTCAGTCGTGTCCGACTCTTAGTGACCCCGTGGACTGCAGCACACCAGGCTCCTCTGTTCATGGGATTTTCCAGGCAAGAGTACTGGAGTGGGGTGCCATCACTTTCTCCGGTGATTGTGATATAGAAAACCATATTAAGCATATGCTACATTACATAGACACTTGTATTAAAAGATGCTTGCTCCTTGGAAGAAAAGCTATGACCAACTTAGGCAGCATATTAAAAAGCAGAGACATCATTTTACCAACAAAGGTCCATCTAGTTAAAGCTATGGTTTTTGCAATAGTCATGTATGGACGTGAGTGTTGGACTATAAAGAAAGCTGAGAGCCGAAGAATTAATGCTTTTGAACTGTGGTGTTGGAGAAGACTCTTGAGAGTCCCTTGGACTGCAAGGAGATCCAACCAGTCCATCCTAAAGGAAATCAGTTCTGAATATTCATTAGAAGGACTGATGCTGAAGCTGAAACTCCAATACTTTGGCCACTTGATGCAAAGAGCTGACTCATTTGAAAAGACCCTGATGCTGGGAAAGATTGAAGGCAGGAGGAGAAGGGGATGACAGAGGATGAGATGGTTGGATGGCATGACCGACGAGATGGACTTGAGTTTGAGTAAACTCCGGGAGTCGGTGATGGTCAGGGAGGCCTGGCGTGCTGCAGTCCGTGGGGTTGCAAAGAGTCGGACATGACTGAGTGACTGAACTGAACTGAACATTACATAGTACTCTGTAATAATAATCACCTGGAAGATGACATTGTTCTTGACATTTTCTTTTGAAGACAGACATATGTCTATACAGTAGGAAAAGATGGAAGAAAAACAAAAAAATTTGTACACAAAATAATATAACATCTACAATGAACTTCAACAGCAACAGGCTCAATGCCATTCTTCAAAAGCCAAGGATAGTTGTCATGGCAAATACAGATTGAGTATAAGCAAAAAAAAAAAAAAAAAATTTCAGAAGGGTGTATGCATGAGCATGTTTCACCAGTGGAAAAACTTCAATTTGGAAAAAAACACAGAGAAATATCTTCCTTCAAACAACTGGGTAGGGCACAAACAGTGATATAGATTCAATTTTTTCAAAGTATGAAAAGAAATGCCAGGTACCGTTCTCTTCTCAGACATACAGGGCAGCAGTTGGATTTTTATTAAGAGCCCAGCCTTTTGTAAATGTCTGTCCAAAATGGCATAAAATTTCTCGACATGTGCTTTCAGGACCAAGAACCACTACAATTTTTAAAAAAACGTGTTTTTCTCAATCATGTCTTCTATTGGAGACCTTAATATTCCATCATAGGAAGTGAGTTGGAAAAGAATAGTAAAGTGTTCTTTTTTCCGTCTCGTGTGAACTCAGCCTGACGTGTTAACTGTGTTCAGCATCTTCTGAGCAGGGGCACATGCGGTGCTGAAATGGGCCCGGACCCTGTGGTCCCTGACCACTCCCCACCCTCCACGTCCTCTGTCTACGTTTTGTCTGTTAAAAACCTTTAGTCAAAGAGTAATTTTAATCAGAGAAGTGAGAACAGCAGAAACAAAGGAAAACAGTCAAAGGATACCAAACAAAAATAATGCGGTCATTAAACAAGGGCTGGAGATAATACTCTGAGCCACGTCCTGTGAACTGTCTACTGTGAAACCCCCGCCGGGCGGGGAAGTTAAGGACATGACGACCGACTGCAGCCCCCCATCAGCTGCCACAGTCCTGAGAATGATGACTGACTGCAGCCCCCCATCAGGTGCCACAGTCCTGAGAATGACGACCGACTGCAGCCCCCCATCAGCTGCCACAGTCCTGAGAACTGGCCTCAAAGAAACTGGGAACAAACTGCCCCTGGAGCTGAAGACTAACTCTGCTTAAAAGAATCAAGACCACCGGATGACCAATTTCACTGTGATGGTCAGAGCTGACCCTGCTGCTTCTGCATGTGGGCCCCTCCCTTTGCGTATAAAACCTCTTGCCCACTGATCACTGGGGGAGGGATGGAGCTGGCCTTTGAGCAGGCATCTACCCTCTCCCCCCACCCCAGCTGACAGCATCCAGAAGAAAGCAGACTTTCCTGTCCACCAACCTTTCCTATTTACTGGCTTTTGAGGGATGAGAAAGTGGACCCCGCTTTCTGTGGCAGTATCAACTTGAGTCATGGAAAAGGCACAGGAATGATTCAAAAACTTGATAAAACTAACCTAACATCAGGATATATGAGTAAATCAGAAAACACACACCCATATCAAATGGGAAAACTAATCTTTAAAAAATGAGTTCTTACCTTTCATATAAAAATTATCTTGATAATGCTACATAGTAAATGCTATTAATCTGGTAGCATGAGTCTCTGTTTTTCCATGGACTAGGTACACTCCCTATCTGTAAATCAGTTCGCTTAAAATTATATTAACTGAAGCACCATTTCCCAGAAATTTTGTATTTAATCAAACGAAAATTCATTTAATTGGATGCACACATAGGTTCAAGGAAAGCCATTCCATCGAAAAGAAAGGTCTGCTATTTCCTATCTTTTCATGGGCCGAGTCCACAGAATACAATATACTCCTGCCCCCTCCCCACCGCACTCCTGATTGAACTACGTGAGCCTGTCTGTTTAAACATAGAGAAGGGATGACTGAAATATAGCACCGGCCCAAGAAATTAATCCACCCTACAATATCCAACCTATCAACAGGGCTTAAGGAGAGTTTGTCAACAGCATTATAGAGTCTTTGATTTATGGTGTTTACTGCAGAGTCTGAGTTGCTGCCCTGGAAAATATTTCCTCCATAAAGTATAACTAATAATATATGTCCATCTTTTTCATCTGGACCATTCAGTCTTGTACCCTATACAAATACTTTTGGTAACAGTGAGAGATCTATGAAAACAATCTGTACACGACTTAGCCAGTTTCACTGGCTTTGTAGTATCTTAACTCATTGACCAGTGCGTATTATTAAGCATAGATTATAAAGATGGGCTTAGGGGTGACTAATGACACAGGAATCACACATGCTTTTAGGGTTTCTTTTCATACTATTCCAAGCCCTTTAAATATGTTTTCTACTTTAATGCACTAACTATCTTACCCACAGTAAGATATATGTACTTTCAAAATTCTTCCTCTGATTCATTAACATGGGGGTATTCCCTAGTGGAAAGTTGAAATCAAAGAAGTCAATTACTATAATGTTTTTATACAGCTCGTGTTAGCATCAACACACATACAGACACACTCACAAATGTAGAGTTATCCCAGCACTAAAAGTAACTTAATTATATTTAAAGATAGTTCACCAGTCTTTACCACTGAGTTTTTACCTAACACCCAGAACCTGCCTTTCAATGATTGTAAGTCAATTATCTGAAGACATCTGAACAGCACACTAATTAGATGATATATTCTTACATCTTTATTTTTGAATGGAAAAAGTGAAACAGAAAACTGAAGTATCTTGTTCTTAGATAGTCAATATAATATGGCCTTAAATCGAGATCTTATGAATGTTGCTGCTTATCCAATGCATCTCTCATCAAACAATTATTAGAATTCCTTTTTCAGAGTAGCCTTTGGAGTCATTTTAGAAGACAAACAAGACCCTAGTTTCATAGCTATCATTATTCCATAGGTTGTTTTGTTTTGCTTTATTGTCATAATGATACTATTTAGTTGGCCAAAAAGTTTGTTTGGGTTTTTAAACTTGAACAACCTTTATGGCCAACCCAATACTTTATCCCCTACTTACTCATCAACCTCGGCTCTACTGTAACTCCCTCAGGGAAAAGTATATTATATCCCCAAAGTATTCAGGGTAATATCTGTTCCATTGTTGAACTGATTATATATTTATTGATAAAATACACGCTTAAGATATGTGCTTTATGTGCATAGCCAAATACAGACTCTAAGACATTCTCAACCAAATTATGTTGAAGTTTTCTCTTGCCAAAACCTTGAAATTAAATCTATATAAATTTGACTTCAGGAGATCATGGCTATTACTGTTATTCATGGATCCATTTTGAGACTCTAAAAACAGCCAATGCTAATGGGATGTTAATCCAACTGACTGAACAATTAAAAGTGTTAATGACAGGATTAGAATCATTTTTTTTCTATTATTGTTGTTTCATGCCAGAAATATTCAGTGCTTGGTTTTATGTTTCTATAAATGGCATTAGAAGAGTCTTTATAGCAGATCCTAAAATGACTATGTGGATTTCAAAGAATGTTTTCCAATGGAAAGACAGTGTAAATCTTTTATGTCATTGAGTGCTAAAACAGTTTATTGATCAATGTCAACAGGTGCGGCCAAGACAAATGGTCCTAATCTGCGCCTTTATAAATACATTAAACATGAGGAGATAATTTTTCCAATGAACCAAGAAAATTAATATGAGTTTTTGTGTTCAACCCTTCAGAGTCCCAGCCTATAAGCCAGAAAATCTAAGGGGATCTTCTATGGTATATTTCTAAAGTCTCGGTTATATATTTTGCCTGGAATGACTTATAGAGAACTACACTTGCCATTTTTAGAAAATAGCTGTGGTTACTTGGGCCAGTGTCAAGGTAACACTTTCCAAAATACAAGGACCAGGAAGATTTGCACTTCTCAAAGATATCTGAAGTTGATGCAGTCTGTGGTCACTTCAGGATCAGCTGCTCTTATTGGATTAAGTAAGAGCTGGGTTGAAATCTGGGCACATGCATTCTGGATGTTCAGAATACACTTGCCTCCTTCCCGAGATATTCAATAGAGCATCCCGGGATGTCTGACCTCTCCCCACCCCAGTCCTTCTGTCCCCAGAAAGTCAGTTGCTTGTTCTTTTAAAACTGTCACCCACAAATGCGTATTTTTCTCTGGATGTGACATTATTACCGTCTGTTATTTAACTGGCCACATATACAACATACAGAGGTCAATTAAACAATATAATCAGTACAGTCTATACAATTAGTATAGACTATGTCAAGTCTTTTCTTAGAGGTCAAGAAGTGTTAGTCATTATTATCAACATTGTTATATGCTTCCCATTGCCCTTGCTAGCCAATGAATCAACCTTATAGACATAAGGTTCTTTGTCAAATAAAACCTCTACTTTGAGCTTCTAGCTTTATTTTTATTTATTTTGTTGGCTTGTTGGTTAGTTGGTGTAAGGGGAGGATTATGTCTTCACGAACTACTCTGTTTATTATTTTTTTAAAAATCTATATTGCAGCCATTTATTCCTTGGACACAAAAGGCAGCATTCCTGATTGATCTTTCCTAACTTGAAAATATAGACCAATCACCCCAAAGGTTTAAAATTACTCACTATCCTGATTTTACAGAGTACTACATAAACTGTGCATCATTGATTCATCAGATTTTCTAAAGGGATAGGGATCGTGTGTGTGTGTTTTCTTAGGGAATCCTCCATAACCCTAAGCATAAGTCTAAGTTACATAGTATGCTTAAGAGCTTTTACGAGCAAGGAAATATTGAGTGGGCTACAGAAAGAGGCCTTGAAAAATGAACCAAGAGAGTTCCCTACTGTGAAGCCATTCAGATGAATAACAGATTCTCAGAATCCTGCATAAAATATTCCCAAGCAGAGAACTTACTGTGTAAGAAATTGAGGTGGCCACATTTTGAAGACAGATTTTTTTTTTTAAGATGTAGGAAACATACATTTTTCAGTTCTATTAAAGTCAGAGTGAAAGCATTCAAGACATTGTCCTCTGTGATTTCTCTGTATGCCTTCAAATTGGTTTTTTTCTTCTTTCCTTTTTCAGAATGTATTACTGAAGCCATTCTCTGAAGTAAACTGAAATACCCAGAGATTTTTCCCCCTGTATATCATTAGAACAAATAGCAATGCTGATCCTCACAATTAGAAACACGAACAAAACCCCGGTCACGGAGACCAGGACAACAGGTCTGCTGCTGCCCGTCGGAAACCACTTCCAGCTGACAGAGACCAGGAACTGAACAATGGCGCTCAAATAAATCGGGAGGTTATTTTCCTGTCGTAGGGCGAGCACACACTGCTGCTAAAATTGCAGGCTTCTAGTTTCTACTGCATCGTCTCTTGCCCTTCTCAACTGGTTTTTCAATCCTACAGATGGTAAGGGGAAAGGCGAAAAGTGGAAAGAAATCTTCAGCTAAGCCATCCCCCAGACAGAGCATCCCAGAAGCCCTCATTCCAGGGACTTCTACTCTTATTTCATTGACTGAAGCTTCATCATGCAGATACCTCCACCCACAAGTAAAGCTGGGAAACGTAGTTTTTAAGGTACACCAGTATCACCTCAAACAGAATGAGGGAATGTTCATAAAAACACCAGGGGGAAATGGGAGAGAAGATGTATCTCTTACATATCACCTTACCTTTCTTCTCGTATTTATATTAATAATATCCTTTCATTTTCCTACAAACTGCTACAGAGATGACCCTTTTCTTGAGTGTGATAACAATTAAGGAATCTACTTTTCCAACCTATTTATCTCTATATCATCCTGCTGGTTGATCTGCTGCTGGATGTCGGTCTTCACGAGTCTTCAAACATTCTTTTTTAAAAACTTATACTCTAAAGCAGGTCTCATTTCACAAACATTTAAGTCACAGAATAAAAGACACTCACATGCACTATAAGATTATTCCACAGTATACTGCTCTTTTTTTGCAATCTCTTTCCTTCTGCTCCTAGTTAGTCACTAACGTGAACTCCAAGTAAATGTATTTTGTAATTGATAAGTATTGTAGAAGTTATAAAAACTAATAACCAGAAACCTCAGCTAAAATAGAGTTGAGACACGAGAAGAGGAGAACTCTCAGGCCCCAAGATGAAGCAGAAAGACTCTTCTTCTTGCCTCGCAAGAGCTCAACCAACGAGAAACGGTCAGTTAACAAAGGGCCACTATTTCAAACTCTGCATTCCTCCAATAAACTCTTTATTTACTATAACCCTTCCAACTCCTTTTCCCCTCTTTAAAAGTGCTGTCCTCTCCTGGCTCTTGGCAAGCCAAGGTGCCAGACCCCAAATTACAATTCCTTGCTGATCCAGAATAAATCCCTGCTTTGGCTAGAGACACAACTGGCCATCTATTTGTTGACAGTCAACAAAGCAAATTAAGAAACAAACTTTCTCAATGACACAGAGCTTCTTCTAGGCTTTCATGACCTGTTTTGTCCACGTAATACAAAGGTCCACGTTTATACTCTTTGAGTACAGTGTGCTCCACACCGAAGAATCACAAGGACCACCTAGTCAGAACTTTCACCCAAAGTCCAGATCATTTAGAGCAGAGGCCCCAACCTCTTTGGAACCAAGGATGGATTTTGTGGAAGAGCAGAGTAGCATCCTTTAAAGACCATCACCAGATGGTCAATATCAAAATCAAATTGATTATATTCTTTGCAATCGACAATGGAGAAACTCTATACAGTCAGTAGAAACAAGACTGGGAGCTGACTGTGGTTCAGATCATGAACTCCTTATTGCCAAATTCAGACTTAAATTGAAGAAAGTAGGGAAAACCACTAGACCATTCAGGTATGACCTAAATTATATCCCTTATGATTATACAGTGGAAGTGAGAAATAGATTCAAGGGATTAGATCTGATAGACAGAGTCCCTGAGGAACTATGGACGGAGGTTCCTGACATTGTACAGGAGGCAGCGATCAAAACCATCCCTAAGAAAAAGAAATGAAAAAAGGCAAAATGGTTGTCTGAGGAGGCCTTATAAATAGCTATGAAAAGAAGAGAAGTGAAAGGCAAAGGAGAAAAGGAAAGTTATACCCATTTGAATGCAGAGTTCCAAAGAATAGCAAGGAGAGATAAGAAAGCCTTCCTCAGTGATCAGTGCAAAGAAATAGAGGAAAACAATAGAATGGGAAAGACTAGAGATCTCTTCAAGAAAATTATAGATACCAAGGGAACATTTCATGCAAAGATGGGCACAATAAAGGACAGAAATGGTATGGACCTCACAGAAGCAGATGATATTAAGAAAAGGTGGCAAGAATACACAGAAGAAATATACAAAAAAAGATCATCATAACCCGGATAATCACGATGGTGTGATCACTCACCTAGAGCCAGACATCCCGGAATGCGAAGTCAAGTGGGCCTTAGGAAGCATCACTATGAACAAAGCTAGTGGAGGTGATGGAATCCCAGTTGAGCTATTTCAAATCCTAAAAGATGATGCTGTGAAAGTGCTTCACTCATTATACCAGCAAATTTGGAAATCTCAAGCAGTGGCCACAGGACTGTAAAAGGTCAGTTTTCATCCCAATCCCAAAGAAAGGCAATGCCAAAGAATGTTCAAATTACCGCACAGTTGCACTCATCTCACATGCTAGTAAAGTCATGCTCAAAACTCTCCACGCCAGGCTTCAACAGTACGTGAACTGTGAACTTCCAGATGTTCAAGCTGGATTTAGAAAAGGCAGAGGAACCAGAGATCAAATTGCCAACATCCGCTGGATCATGGAAAAAGCAAGAGAGTTCCAGAAAAACGTCTATTTCTGCTTTACTGACTATGCCAAAGCTTTTGACCAAATGGGACACAACAAACTGTGGAAAATTCTGAAAGAGATGGGAATACCAGGCCATCTGACCTGCCTCCTGAGAAATCTGTATGCAGGTCAGGAAGCAACGGTTATAACTGGACATGGAACAACAGACTGGTTCCAAATTGGGAAAGGAGTATGTCAAGGCTGTATATTGTCACCCTGCTTATTTAATTCATATGCAGAGCACATCATGAGAAATGCTGGACTGGATGAAGCACAAGCTGGAATCAAGATTACTGGGAGAAATATCAATAATCTCAGATATGCAGATGACACCACTCTTATGGCAGTAAGCAAAGAACTAAAGAGCCTCTTGATGAGGTTGAAAGAGGAGAGTGAAAAAGCTGGCTTAAAACTCAACATTCAGAAAACTGAGATCATGGCATCTGGTCCCATCACTTTTAGGGAAATAATTGGGGAAGCAATGGAAACAGTGAATGACTTTTTTTTCTGGGCTCCAAAATCACTGCAGATGGTGACTGCAGCCATGAAATTAAAAGATGCTTACTTCTTGGAAGTTACAACCAACCTAGACAGCATATTAAAAGCGGAGACATTACTTTGCAAAAAATGGTCCATTTAGTCAGAGCTATGGTTTTTTGACTTCCCTGGTAGCTCAGACGGTAAAGCATCTGCTTACAATGCGGGAGACCTGGGTTCGATCCCTGGGTTGGGAAGATCCCCTGGAGAAGGAAATCACAACCCACTCCAGTATTCTTGCCTGGAAAATTTCATGGATGGAGGAGCCTGGTTGGCTACTGTCCATGGGGTCGCAAAGAGTCGGACACGACTGAACAACTTCACTATCTATCTATCTATGGTTTTTCCAGTAGTCATGTATGGATGTGAGAGTTGGACTATAAAGAAAGCTGAGAGCTGAAGAATTAATGCTTTTGAACTGTGGTGTTGGGGAAGACTCTTGAAGAGTCCCTTGGACTGCAAGGAGATCCAACCAGTCCATTCTAAAGGAGATCGGTCCTGAATATTCATTAGAAGGACTGATGTTAAAGCTGAAACTCCAATACTTTGGCTACCTGATGCAAAGAACTGACTCATCTGAACAGATCACGATGCTGGGAAAGTTTGAAGGCAGGAGGAGAAGGGGATGACAGAGGATGAGATGGTTGGATGGTATCACCGACTCAATGGACATGAATTTGAGTAACTCCAGGATTTGGTGATAGACAGGAGGCCTGGCATGCTGAGGTCCATGGGATCACAAAGGGTTGGACATGACTGAGAGCCTGAACTGGACTGCACTGATTCTCTCTTCCGCTCATCCACTGTAACCATCATTCTACCGTCTCTATAAAGGTGACTAATTCAGGAACTTCATATAAGAGGAATCATATATTTGTACTTTTGGTGCACAGTTTTACCTTGTCCTTTCTAACCTCATGTATTCCAGAAGTCTTCGTTCTTATGGCAAAGAGTGTTGAACCATCCTATTTGTAATATCTCAGGCCCAGAAATAGAGTAGAAAGTGAGAATTAAAATCTACATGAGTGTGTTTTCCCTTAATAAGCTCTCTTCATCTCTACTCTTTTTGTATTTTCATGCTTACCTACTTCACGACATTTATTATGCATAAATTTTCCCCTTTATCTAAACTTTCCAACTTAGGATGTCTACTTAACAATGGAAAATATGTCTCAAGAAAACGGAAAAATCAAACACTTCGGCTTTCGTCTACCACCATATCTCATCTGTATCAACAGTGTAACACAAGTCATAAATTTGAAGATAAGTGTGTCTCTGTATTACCTATGTATTTAGGAGAAAATCCTATTTTTTTCCCCACAGATATTCAGCAATACTAAGCAAAAAAGAGAAAAAAAAAGTTCTCCAGAGTCTCTGGATTATGTTTTTCTGTGACCCAGTGCCCTGACACATTCCCTGATAGAACCCTCCCACTTCTGCAATGAACTGCAGTCACTGAAGTCATCTGCTTAAAGACTGAATTCTTGAACAGATGGCCCAGGCAAATATGAAGTTCAGCTGCCCTTTCCGTAACAAATGTGCTGCTTTAAATGATTAGGAAAATCGTGGCAGCCAGGAAATGTTTATTGTTTTGGAAAGAGGGTGGGTCGGGATGGGATTTCACTTTCACTTTTTCCTAGAGGAAAATATTCATCCAGCAGATTTTATGTGACATATCAGAACCACGGTTTCCACTTGCCAACTGTCAAGACATCCGATGGTTAAGACAACTGGGAAAGGTAGCAAGAAATTAAACTGACTCCCAGCCAAGCAAATGCCAATTATACTTTAAGTGCACTGGGAAAGATGGCCAGAGGCCAGCAGCATGGGGGATGGACAGGGGGTGCTTAACGGGCACACAGCAGAGGCTACGGCCTGTGAAATTCCAAAGAGACGTGATTGGCATGGTGACACAGATCGAGGGGTCACCCACAATGGCTCAGAGATGACTTCCACTCTGTGCCAACCAAGCTGCTCTTTGATTTGTGGTTCAAAGCCTCTCTGGATAATGGGGATTATGGGACATGGAGAATGCTTTATTCAAGGTTTTAACATGATTTTAATCAGGAGAGTCACCATCAACTGACTTTACTTTGTCAGCGGGCAATCCAAACCACACATGCCGAAGGCTAGAAAAAAGAAAAGTTTTCTCCAGTGTGACCAATTTTCTGGATCAGAGTAAAATGAAGTTACTGCTTCCTTTAAATAGCATCCTGTATCTGGTTTCCTCCAAGTAGACTCAGGCAATCTCCATATATAAAGTAAGAAACAGTCAAAGGTTCTTACCTGAACATTTAAGACTTTTCTTCATCAAAGAGGACATGAATTTGAGCAAGCTCCGGGAGTTGGTGATGGACAGGGAAGCCTGGCATGCTGCAGTCCATGGGGTCACAAAGAGTCAGACACGACTGAGCGACTGAACTGAATTGAAAGTATTTGGTTACATAGGGAAAGAAAATAATTTTCCCTCTACCCTCCTAGTTTCTTCACTGATATCCTCCCATAATAAAAGATAAATAAGAGAAAAGCAAGCAAGTGATTAATAGTATGTACACCCAGGAAAATTGAGTAGCTCTCAGAAATGGCCCAAGTCATTACCTTAAATATCATCTCCAGCTAGAGACAGAGGAAGGAAGGGCTGGAGAAAACTCTTGAGAGTCCTTTGGACAGCAAGCAGATCAAACCAGTCATTCCTAAAGGAAATCAACCCTGAATATTCATTGGAAGGGCTGATACTGAAGCTGAAGCTCCAATACTTTGGCCATGTGATGCAGAGAGCCGACTCTGGAAGAGACTCCATCCCTGGGAAAGACTGAAGGCAAAAGGAGAAGGGGTGGTAGAGGATGAGATGGTTAAATAGCATCACCAACTCAATGGACATGAATTTGAGCGAACTCCAGGCGACAGTGGAGGACAGGGGAGCCTGGCGTGCTGCAGTCCATGGGGTCACAAAGAGTCAGCCATGACTGAGCAACTGAACAACAGCAGTAAACATAAGTAGTGTTTTGCAGATTTAAGTTGTTCCCTTATCTGTTGATAAGAGTTCCTATAGATTTAGCCATTCTCTTTCTGGAACAGAGAGGATGATAGCCTTACAAATGGAGATTTCCCTTATAAATGTAAATAGACCTTCAGTTTAGTTCAGTTGCTCAGTCATGTCCGACTCTTTGCAACCCCATGAATCGCAGCACGCCAGGCCTCCCTGTCCATCACCATCTCCCAGAGTTCACTCAAACTCACATCCATTGAGTCGGTGATGCCATCCAGCCATCTCATCCTCTGTCGTCCCCTTCTCCTCCTGCCCCCAATCCCTCCCAGCATCAGAGTCTTTTCCAATGAGTCAACTCTTTGCATGAGGTGGCCAAAGTACTGGAGTTTTTCAGCTTCAGCATCATTCCTTCCAAAGAACACCCAGGGCTGATCTCCTTTAGAATGGACTGGTTGGATCTCCTTGCAGTCCAAGGTACTCTCAATAGTCTTCTCCAACACCACACTTCAAAAGCATCAATTCTTCAGCGCTCAGCTTTCTTCATAGTCCAACTCTCACATCCATACATGACCACTGGAAAAACCATAGCCTTGACTAGATGGACCTTTGTTGGCAAAGTAATGGCTCTGCTTTTGAATATGCTGTCTAGGTTAGGTTGGTCATAACTTTTCTTCCAAGGAGTAAGCATCTTTTAATTTCATGGCTGCAGTCACCATCTGCAGTGATTTTGGAGCCCCAAAAGATAAAGTCTGACACTGTTTCCACGGTTTCCCCATCTATTTCCCATGAAGTGATGGGACCAGATGCCATGATCTCAGTTTTCTGAATGTTGAGCTTTAAGCCAACCTTTTCAGTCTCCTCTTTCACTTTCATCAAGAGGCTTTTTAGTTCCTCTTCACTTTCTGCCATAAGGGTGGTGTCATCTGCATATCTGAGGTTCTTGATATTTCTCCCAGCAATCTTGATTCCAGCTTTTGCTTCCTCCAGCCCAGTGTTTCTCATGATGTACTCTGCATAGAAGTTAAATAAGCAGGGTGACAATATACAGCCTTGACACACTCCTTTTCCTATTTGGAACCAGTCTGTTGTTCCATGTCCAGTTCTAACTGTTGCTTCCTGACCGGCATACAAGTTTCTTAGGAGGCAGGTCAGGTGGTCTGTTATTCCCATCTCTTTCAGAATTTTCCACAGTTTATTGTGATCCTCACAGTCAAAGGCTTTGGCATAGTCAATAAAGCAGAAATAGATGTTTTTCTGGAACTCTCTTGCTTTTTTTGATGATCCAGCGGATGTTGGCAATTTGATCTCTGGTTCCTCTGCCTTTTCTAAAACCAGCTTGAACATCTGGAAGTTCACAGTTCACGCCTTACAAAAGTAGAACTTGGTTTTCAGAGCTTTTTTGATTCTGCTGTTCTTTACAAATAATAAGCCAAAGAGCCATACTTGGGGTGACAGATTGTGCTCTTCTTCAGTTCTTCACAGTGCTAAGTCACTTCAGTCACGTCTGACTCTTTATGACCTTACTGTAGCCCACCAGGCTCCTCTGTCCATGGGATTCTCCAGGCAAGCATACTGGAGTGGGTTGCCATTTCCTTCTCCAGAGGAGCTTCCTGATCCAGGGATCAAACCCGAGTCTCTTACGTCTCCCGCATTGGCAGGCAGGTTCTTTACCACTAGCACCACCTGGGCAGCCCAACAAATTCTGTTCTTCTTCAGGTAGCACAGTGGGATTAGACGGTTTAAATGGACTTGAGTATTCATCCAGAAGTATTCTGTCAAGTGATCATATTTCATTGAAGAATAAAATCCACTTACTTGTGAGTAGGCAGTTGTAATGTGGGCATGACAGGTAGAGAATATTGCTCCTTGAATTATGAAATAGAAAAATTCTTTAGATTGCTTTTTGGGTAAATTATATGGCCAACATTATCAAAATTTCAAACTGAAAGGTTAGCCTTAAAGTAGAAATCTAATCATGTGTACCAAAACATACTTTACTGAGCTCATATTATTAATTCCAATGAAACATGCCAATAAGCTCTCCCCCAAAAAAGTGAATTTCACTTTCAGAAATACACGCATTTCTTAAATTTTATAAATTAAATAAATATAGATTAAGATGTGTGATGTTTCACAAGAAAGAAGATAAAGGCAAAAGATGACAATGTACTTGAGAGAATTCTGCTTGCTCAAGGTATTTTTGAAGAAAATTTTTAAAAAAATCCCCTTTAATCCTTTTCAATATTGTCAGAATGATATGGATGTAAAGTCCATGGTCAGAGATGCAAGTCATGGGGTTCTCAGCTGTACTAAACAGGGCACAGAATAGATCAGGAGTTCTCATCAGTGGCCACTCATCACAGCCAGCTGGGGAGGGTTAAAGCACACAGAGATTCTGACTTCATTAGCCTTAGGTGTGTCATGGGTGAGGTGCTTTTTGAAAGTTCTCCAGGTAATTCTGATGTGCAATCGCCAATGAGAAATCACTGGTCTAAATGGATACAGTGATTCTTAATCTACTCTGAGCAGAAGTCCCAAGATGCTTGTTACAAAGTATGTCTAAAATGGATAACCAGCAAGGACCTCCTTTAGAGCACAGGGAACTCTGCTCTGTTAAGGCAGCCTGGATGGGAGGGGAGTTTGGGAGAGAATGGATACATGGATATGTAAGGCTGATGCTATGCTATGCTAAGTCACTTCAGTCGTGTCCGACTCTGTGTGACCCCATAGATGGCAGCCCACCAGGCTCCCCCGTCCCTGGGATTCTCCAGGCAAGAACACTGGAGTGGGGTGCCATTTCCTTCTCCAATGCATGAAAGTGAAAAGTGAAAGTGAAGTCGCTCAGTCAGGTCTGACTCTTAGCGACCCCATGGACTGCAGCCTACCAGGCTCCTCCATCCATGGGATTTTCCAGGCAAGAGTACTGGAGTGGGGTGCCATTGCCTTCTCCGATGTAAGGCTGAATCCTGTTGCTATTCATTCAAAACTATCACAACATTGTTTGTGAGTTGGCTATATCCCAATACAAAATTTAAAAAAAAATTTTAAAGTGTGGCTAATTAGCTACCTAGATTTGCAATCAAGTCCTTGGACCACTTTCTGGGGAAAAAAGAAAAAAGAAAAACTTGTCTTGACTTAGCTTATTTGTTTAAGCCCTGGGTTTGTCACCTAGTGACACCAGCTTCAGCTATGTGAGAGTTCACTCAGAGTACATAATTCTTACTTTTGGCACTTCCTAACATTCATGGAAACAAAACCTTTCACAGAAGCTTCTACACAATTGTGCTGCCACACGCAGCGCCAAGGGCGATTCCACATTCCCATAAGTCAGACAAGTCTCAAGCCAAGGGGAAAAAAACGGCTGAATGATGCTGTGGATCACACTCAGAAATACGTGAAAGCTCAAGGAATTCAAGGACAGTCTCTTTTCCTGATTTGCGTTGTTGTTGTTTAAAGACAACATTTTATTTTAAATATTCATCAGGCCTGTGACCCAGCAACTGGTATTGATCCTAGAGAAGTAAAAACATGTATCACACAAAAGCCTTGCACAAGAGTGTTTTCACCAGTTGCATTCATAATAACCAAACATCAGAAATAGCTGAAACACCTATCAGCAGGTGAATGGGCAAATAAATGGTGGTTTATGGACACAGAGGAAGACTGCTGAGCCAAAAAATGAAGATTCAAAATATACATGCAACTGAAGAATCTCAAAAACATCGTGCTAATGATGGAATTACGAGACAAAAGAGAACATATGTGGACCCATTTATGTAAAATTCTGGGACAGATAGAATTAATCTGTGGTGACAGAGGTCAGAGACATGGTCCTTGGGGAAGGACGACCAAAATACAGCAAGAGGAAACTGTTCTGTAAAAAACAGGAAAATTCTACCTCTTGCCCCCGGGGCTGGTAACACATAGATACAGAGTTGTCATGGAAAAGTACTTAAAGAGCGACAAAGCAGTAGGTTGCCCTTAAAAGTATACATTCACTTTCCAAAGGCAGGTCTATTGATTTTTCAAACACTATTTTAGCTAATGCAGGAGTGGCAGTAGACATGGGTTCAGTCCCTGGGTCGGGAAATTCTCTGGAGGAGGGCATGGCAACCCACTCCAGTCTTCTTGCCTGGGAAATCCCATGGATAGAGGAGCCTGGCAGGCTACAATTCCATGAGGTCCCAAAGAGTCAGACCCGACTGAAGCAGCTTAGTACACACGCATGAATCAACTAGTCCAGTCGTCTTCCTTTAGAGATGGGGAAACTCAAGCCCACGGAAATTTTCCAAACAGCATCTTGGAAGTAACTGAGGTTGCTCTCTGTATCCAAGTCTCATGACGGTATATCTACCGCTCCTTCTAATGGAGAGATCTCATCTGGTTTACATGAATGATTAGGAGTATCTAGCTAATACCTTACACATATGCCTTATCAAATAATGAATATTCATGAAATAACTTCAGAGTGTCTTTAAAAATATCTCATCGTTTTTCTCCATTTGAGGATTAGTGGCTAGTTCACAAAGTTAAACTTACACTACAGCTGAGATATAGAGAGAGAGATTATCTCTTTATTGTGCGTCCCACTAATCTTGCCTTTTCCTTTCATCCCATCTTATAGTAAGCAGGAGAAAAATGTATTCATGTACTTGAATCACTCAAAGAAAATCTTACAATGATTCTAGTTTCTCTTTTTTAAAAAAATGCTTGATTTCTCACAAAACCTCATAAGGACAAAAAAAGAGAGAAGGTAAGAAAAGTTTAAATATCTATATAAAGAATGCTATAAATTTTATGTACACACATACTGCAGGTCAGAAGACTATGCCAGTCTTTCCACATGTATAGATTCTATATCTTGATTGCATCACACAAATAGATGTTCTAAGTGAACCAAAATTAAAACCCTTATGAATAGCAAGACAAAAGAGCAAAAAAAAAAAAAAAAACCCATTCATAATTTCAAAGCATCTTATCCATGATACAAACTAATTTAACTAGTTCTACAACAAACACACACCCAGAGCCTATTATTTTCAAAGCATAAGACTTCACAGTGCAAATAAACGAGGTCTTTTCCTCAGCCTTTGGGTTCTGGTGGAAGATACATGAAAGTGGACAAGCATTTACAAAGCAGTGTGGTACCTCTGAACTGAAGGAAATGCTTGGTGCCTTGAGAGCAGCTAGGAAAAGGCACTAACTCGGGTGGGGAGAGGGCTGACGTCTGAGGAGGACACGGAGGGGAGAACTGAGTGAGAAATAAGGAACCCGTGGATGTGCAGAGGAATCAGACTCAGCTGAGTGCGCATGAGCACAGGCAAGCTGGGAACGGAAGGGAGGCAGGAGCTGAGAGCGGGGAAGAGACGAGGGCAGAGGAATGAGAGGGGCTGTGCCAGGCCGGTTAGGGATGGTGAGGGTTGACAGGGACAGCATTCGGTTAGAAATGGGAAGTCTGAGCTTTTAGGAGAGAAGGCTGAGATACTGAGTTTTATGAGAATATTTGTGAAAGAGCACTCCACACGCCATTTTAAAAATATCTCAAAATCAAGAAGTTTCATGAGCATCAAGGAACATTCCTCATGACCCCTAATAGTCAATTCCTTCTCCCCTTTATAGCAAAGAGCAGCTTTGCATGACTTCTGCTTTGTATAAGGAGCAACGCACGGCATGTACATTTCCGGGCTTGACTTCTTTCAACAAATTATGTTTTGAGATTCATCTGTACTGTTGCACGTGTTTTTACATCACTCGGTTCCATTTATTCTAGGGTTTGTAAAGACCACAATTAATTCATCTATTCTACTGTTAATGAATATTTGGGTGGTTTTCACCTCATAGTTGATTTTCAACAGTATTCATTTAGGTTCTTTTGATTTAAAAAAGATCAACCTTGAATTTCATAATGTGTATAAATCCAAAAGTTCCCTAAATTTTCCATGTTAGATTCAGAACTAGTCAAGTGTATAATCCTGTTCCATTTGAATGAGATAGCATAATATTTCTGGTTTCAATTGAGCCATAAAACTTAATTAAAATTAATAAATTAACTTGAATATTATTGGCTCTTCATGTATAATAAAAGTGATATTGAAATACAACCCAGTTGCCTAGTAAAACAACCATTGTTAATATTACCATATCAAATAACCCATTCTTCAACATAATTAATGTATGACATGACATGGCATGCGTGCAGGCTCAGTCGTGTTTGCCTCTCTGCAACTCCATGGACTGCAGCCTGCCAAGCTCTGCCGTCCCTGGAATTTTCCAGGCAAGAATACTGGAGTGGTTGGCCATTTCCTACTCCGAGGGATCCTCCCCACCCAGGGTTCAAACACATGTCTCTGGTGTCTCCTGCCCTGGCAGGCAGATTCTTTTCCATGTGCCACCTGGGAAGCCCCTATATTTAATGTGGATGAAATCAATTCTAAATAAATAATGTAAATTCTACACAACATATCTGTAGGTACAGTGAGAGAGATTAACAGAAGGGGAGATATTATTGATAATTACTTTAGGAAATGAAACAAGTTGTGAAATGTAAGTGTTTAAGTTTTCAATATTTGACACAGACTTATCCTGATAAGCGATGTTAGCTTGTCAATCAAATTTTGATGCTAAACATACTAAGTCCAGTACATGAGGCTTTTAAATTTTTATTTACTGGGCACATTTGTTTTCTGTACTGGAAGCAAGAGTTTAATTCAGAATCATTAGCTTTGAAACTAGTCTATTCAGCATCTCAGCTGGCTCAGTGTATGGACGTGTGCTGCGCATGTTTGCTTTTCGACAATAATCTCTGAAACGGTGAGACCCTTCCTTCCTTCCGTTCTTTACTCTCTTTTCTCCTTTTTCTTTTTTTAACTCGAAAGGAAGATTGTTGCCCCAGTGAATGCATTTTGGGCTCCTGGGGCAAAGTTGCTAGGAAGATGTCATTAACATTTCTTAACCTAGAGGTTCTTTCTTGCCTTGAAATGGAATAGAATGGCCAGCTTCATGAAACCATAACTTAAACCAAGTGTAAGGAACCCCCAGGGCGCAATGGGTTTTCCTCATAAATGGGAAATCACAGGCAAGCCCCTTCCTACAAGAGAAATGGGAAGAATTTCCCAACAACACACAAAATTACACTCATGTGAAAGATGTTCTGTCTTAGAGTTTGGCTTTAGTATTTCCCCATTTTACACTGAAAAATGGCAGGACCCATTTTGCAGACATTTTAGAATATTAGGGCTGGTCTTGAAAAATTACAATAGCTATTTTATGGGAGTTTTTTATCCATACAGTAACCATCAAAATGAATACAAGTCTTGAAATTTGCATAAGTTTTCTTATTAAAATCTTTTGAAATACCTTTTATAGGTTGCTCTGAATCTGAATGTGGTCCCTTCCAACAATATTTAAAAAACCAGGAACACTGTATAGCTTGTCAGAAGTTCTTGTTTAAAATTTTGGGCACACACTGTAAGACTTTTTCCCAAATTTCTCCTTCTTGAATTCATTCATAAATATGTATTAAACATACATTGTTTATACTGTATGGAAATACATAGCTTTCTATAAAAAATGCTCCCAACATACTCTTGAAACATGGTAGCTGGTTTTCTTGAAAAGATCCTTTATGCATTAAGAGTCAATATAAGAATTTTAATATCATTTGCAAAAGAGAAAGGAGAAGTTGAGGATTCCCTACCATACCAGTCAATAGGATGTCACAATCGTTAAAGCAATTCCAGCCCTTCGGTGTGTGTTCCTGAGCCCAAAGGGTGCTCAGGAAAGAGAAGAATACCTGCCTTCTACCAGCCATCAGAGTGCAGCCACTCCCTGCGGTGAGCCCCTGGGGGAGCTCAGAACCTGAAGAAACAGGATACTTGCCCAGAAGAGCTGAGATGCAAATGAAAGGAATGATTTCAGTGAGCCCAGACTCTTGGAACAGCAACCCACTCCAGTACTCTTGCCTGGAAAAATCCCATGGACGGAGGAGCCTGGTGGGCCGCAGTCCATGGGGTTGCTAAGAGTCAGGCATGACTGAGCAACTTCACTTTCACTTTTCACTTTCATGCATTGGAGAAGGACATGGCAACCCACTCCAGTGCTCTTGCCTGGAGAATCCCAGGGACGGGGGAGCCTGGTGGGCTGCCGTCTGTGGGGTCGGACAGAGTCAGACATGATTGAAGCGACTTAGCAGCAGCATCTTCCTCTACATAAAAAAGTGCAAAATTCCTCAACTTGGGATATCTGCTTTTCTGTAATTAACAATAACCTTTTGATGTTCAGACTACCTGCCCTTTGTTGCAAAACTTCTGTCTACCCTGGCTCTTCCCCTCACTTCCTCAGAACAGTTCTCTCAAGGTTACTTGACATGCTGCCTCCCCCTGGCTTGAAGTCCGAAAAAGTCCCACCAAATAAAATATAACTCTCGAATTTCAGGTTGTGAATATTTGTTAAGTCAGCGGAACTATATTAGCCAATGTTCTTATATTTTCCATAATGCACCTTTATTGGTTATATATAATATACACATGTGAGGGTTCTGATAAAATTATACATATATATATATATTTATTTATTTATTTACATGCCTGTGGTCGCAAAGAGCCGGACATGACTGAGCAACTTGCACCCACCATCATACATGTACAAATATATATATGGAATTTTCATTCAGTGGAATCTAGGTCCTTAAAACCTGTCACTAAAAGAACATCTAATCTTCATTAAAGTGTTTATTCCTGGACTCCCTTTCTTTGATTGTGAGCGTTAGTCCCAACTATTTGCACTTGACATAATTTAATGACAGTTTGTCATGATAATAGCCAGGCTCTGTTTCTGTCTCCCAAACACACCAAAGAGGGAAAGAGACGAGTTGGTTCAGTCCTAGCCAGGCATCATTCCATGTCTTACTGGGCTATCACACTTTCATCTTCTAAATTGTTCTTCAACAATGCTCCAACACAAAATAAAAATGTGTGCTCATTTCAGGTATACAGCAAAGTGATATGCAGTTACACACGCATCTATTCCTTTTCAAATTATTTTCCAATTTTAAAGTCATCGTGTGGCTTAAAGTGTCTTTTAGAGATTTCCTTTCAAGTTCCAAGAGGTCTTTTCTATGAAAATAGAGAGAAGCAGCGGCGGCCAGCTCTTGTGAAGTCAGAGTTTAAGGAATCTCTGAAGTGTTCTCATGCAAAAAGTGTAGTGGAAAAGTTTCTGGGGAGTGGGAGAAAAAAAAAAGGAGAATATAGACTTCCTGGCAATCCGCAAAAGGATGGAGTGTTTTTCTTTCTTGTTTGAGGGCTAACACTTTAAGGGTCAGAGCATCACGTATGCCGCTCAGTCAAGCGCCTCTTGTGAGCCCAGTTACTCCTGTAGTTGGTGTTGTATGATTTCTTCATTCCATTTTCTTACTTAAAATTGAAAAAAAAAAAAAAAAAACCACCAGAGGGCGGAAGATATTACATTTCAAAGCACTTAAAGTAAAGCACTTCCTTCAGGCAGGAAGGCCATCTCCCTAAGCAACCTTGCAAGGTGGAAATACATGACTATGCAATGCAGACTTCTGGAGCTTCTCTATGTCCTTCATGTGGAATCGAAGCCTTTTACAATATCTCTGTGCCTCCATCAGCTCTATTATATCTGCTGCTTGCCAGATAAGTTCTTTGCCAAATAGATGATACCATTTTTTACCTTCTGCTTTCATCAAATTAAGCTCTTCCTTATCCCTTGCTTTGGGTCACCTGAAGTTCAAAGAAATAGTGAATGATTCTAAAGAGCTTTAGGCTGTATCCCTGCACCTCCAGGGCAATCCTATACTTAAAACGCAGGAGCACGCATTTGAAAAGACGTCTGCACAAGCTCAGAGCTATCTGAATTCCTCCCTGCCTCTGTTTCCTAGCTTCTTTATTTATGAACGTTCTCATCTCAGTTTAAGTGACTTCACTATATTTTTTTTGCGTTAATTGACCCATCATAGTTGTATTAATTTTTTGGACTTATCGACCTGTGTGTATGTTCTCCGTTGCATCGACTCTTTGCGACCCCATGGACGGTAGCCCGCCAGGCTCCTCTGTCCATGGGATTCTCCAGGCAAGAATATTGGCATGGGTTTCCATTTCCTCCTCCAGGGGATCTTCCTGACCCAGGGATTGAACTTGTGTCTCCTGGTCTCCTGCTTTGGCAAGCAGATTCTTTACCACTATGCTACCTGAAAAGACATCTGCAACAGCTCAGAGCTACCTGAATTCCTCCATATCTCCGTTTCCTGGTTTCTTTATTTATGAACACCCTCATCTCAGTTTCTATGACTTTATTTGTTTTACTTTTATGGGCCCATCATAGTTTTATTATTTTTTTAGACTTAGTGACCTAGTTCATGGTTTACCAGCCCACATGGTAACCAGCTCAGAAATCCTTGCCCTGCTGCTCCAAGCTGACTCACGACCCCAAATTCAAGTATCTCCACTAGAATCTTGAACACCTGTGTCTATGAATCCATACCTTATCTAATGTAGAATGCTCCCCTTACTAATTGCTGGGCTCCTTAAAAACTTAAATGTGGCATAAATTGTTATTGGTGAAGTTAAAGTGTTAGTTGCTCAGTTGTGCCCGACTCTTTGCGACCCCATGGGCTGTAGTGCTCTGTCCATGGAATTCCCCAGGCAAGAATACTTCAGTGGATGGCCAAAACCCATCTAATTGGAAACCCTTTGGGTCACGTAGTTGTGGCAATTGCGTTTAACCACATGGCAAGGCTGGGGGACCTGAGAAGCTTTTTCCAGTCTTTTTCGAGGGTACTCACCCTCTCAACTACATTTCTGATCTACGGTCACAGTAGATGACATACTGTCATATCATGACAATATCCAGGTGGTGGTAGACACCGTTCCCTCCGACTCCCGTCATCATCACCAAGGCACGCTGCTGGGCTCCCAGATGGTCCAGTGGTTAAGAATCCGCCCACCACGGCAGCCGACACAAGTTCAGTCCCTGATCTGGGAAGACCCCAAGTTATGGGGACATCTGAGCCTGCTCTCTAGAGCCTGTGCTCCGCAGTGAGAGACGCGCCTGCAGTGAGAAGCCCCCTCACCCCAACTAAAGAACAGCACTTGCAGCTGCGAAGACCCAACGCAGTCCAGAATAAACAAACATACAATGAAAACTTTGAAACATGACTAACCGCTCTCATACTCTGTTTGCAGAAGTGATGGCTTGTGTGTCTCATGCCTTTTTCTGCTTCCTAGCACATCAGGGCTCTGAAGGAGGGTGGTACACTGGGGGTCCACAGGCTGCTGCCTCATGACCCCTTACAGACGCCGGGCAGCCCCAGAGTCGCTAACATTTAAGCTTCGACTTCCTCTCTTGTAAAACTCAGATATTCCAGGTATTTATTCCCTGAGTTGGTAAGGATTATATAAGTTTAATAAATTGGCTGAACTCAACAGAATGTAATTAAGAAAGAGCCTTTAACACTACCCAGGGGATCGTCCTTATTCTTTCTTTGTATTTATCATCACATTTATTTCTAAGAAATTCCCATCCAGTGTAAAACAAAAGCAAACTAACAAGTGAACATATAAATACCTGCCCCCCACAAACACTCATGTACATACTGATTCAGGCTGAATCTGGGATTTGTTGTTGTCGAGCAGACCTGTAACCATGCCAACCCTGTTTAACCCAGAGTTACTCCATTTTTAGCTGTTTTACATTCAAACTCCCAAGAAAAATGTTATTTCCATAAATGTTTCTGCAACTAGAAACATTTAGAATCTAGAGGATTATGTAGCATCACCATATAACACATCATCTAAGACAGATGCTTTTGAGAACACTAAGTAATAGAAAAATTACAATGAAACATTACCATAACCCAGGACTGTCCCAAGTGAACTGAGAATGTGGACCTCCCAGGTTAAAAGGGAAGCAGCAGAATAGTAAATTCAGCTCTGAATATTAAAAAACCCACCCAAAAGTGGCCTTTAAAAAATAGGAGAAAATTTCTTCTGCTTTTCTTTATTAATTCATTTTTAAGTCCCCACCCTGAAATGTTGCTGTCTGATAATGTTGATACTTGATGGTAGGTCCCAGGCTCCTTCCTGGCCCAAAATGGTTGCTCGTGCTCCAGCCATTGGGCTTGTGTTGGAAAAAATAAAGAAGATTTTGCCTTCTCCCTTTAAAGACATGTCACAGGAATTGCACAAAGCACTTCTGCTAGAACTAGTTACAATACCGGATCTAGATAAAGGAAGGGATTGCTTGGCTGTAAAAGAAAGACTGTATCAGTGGAAACTAACATTTTCTGCCATTGTGACATTTAGAATTATATACTTAAATAGACCAGATGTCTATTCAACATCACACAAAAGTGATCAGATAAGAAAGTTTAATTTGATTCTTTCACCACAACATTTGCTCTGACATTTTTGTGTGTGTGCTATTTTCATCTAATTAACACTCAGTACCTGGTAACTACTACCAAGGAAGGGTCCTTTTTTGTTGCAGAAGCTTGAAGTGCAATATTTGCAATGACCCGAGG
The DNA here is from genome assembly GCF_027580195.1 of Bos mutus. Classification (NCBI taxonomy): domain Eukaryota; kingdom Metazoa; phylum Chordata; class Mammalia; order Artiodactyla; family Bovidae; genus Bos; species Bos mutus. Next base: position 3,117,456 of record NC_091635.1, on the reverse strand, counting down.
GGTGGGCTGGGGGGGTAGGAGAAAGATCCAAGAGAGAGGGGATATGTGTATCCAGGTGGTGCTACGGTGCCTGGCAATGCAGGAGCTGTGGGTTCGATCCCTGGGTCGGGAAGATCTTCTGGAGAAGGAAGTGACAACCCACTTCAGTATCTTGCCTGGGAAGTGCCATGGACAGAGGAGCCTGGCAGGCTTTAGTCCCTGGGGTCACAAAGAGTAGAGGAGCCTGGCAGGCTTTAGTCCACGGGGTCACAAAGAGTCAGATATGACCGAGCGACTGAGTATACACATACACATCGTTGATTCACTTCACTGTAAAGCAGAAACACAATACTGTAAGCAATTGCTAATATATTCCAGCTTAAAAAAGAAATGTACCGAGAGAAACTGAAACAGGGCAGTGTAGAAGCACGCACACATGCACACACACACTCACTCACACACACACACTCACAGTCACACACACGCGAGCAACAACTACTGCACATATGATGTATCCTAGGCTCCAGGGAAGAAATAACAATGTATCCAGACAAGGAAGCTATTGGAAAGCCTTGGGCTTTATTTGGCACCTGCAGATGGTACATTGATACTTTGGTTACAGGAGAAGGAGGAGGCAGTCGATCCAAATGGGCCAATGACAAGAACAGAGGAGAAAAAATGGGAAAAAATAACCCACTCGGAGCACAGGGTGCTTGTTAAGGAGGAGTGGAGGTGGAGGTGAAAGAAATGCGTGGAGACAGCAAGACTTTGATCCTCCCACACATACCTGTTGGCAGAGCTTTTGCATACATCTACATAAATTATGCGAGCATTTGTGCTCATTCTGGGCACTGGGATGGAGAGGAATAATTTCTCAGCAATCTAAATGTCCCCAGAAGATTCCTCATGTTTTTAACCAACGGAACTCTGTACCTACTATTATACAAGTGACCTTGAGGACAGTCACCTCCTGTAAATTCTTTAAAGAAAACATTTCCATGTCCTCTTTGGGGCAACTTAAAACATCTTCAAAATCTTCCTTGGTGGCTCAGTGGTAAAGAATCTGCCTGCAAAGCAGAAGACTCAGGTTTAATCCCTGGGTCAGGAAGATCCCCTGGAGAAGGGAATGGCAACCCACTCCAGTCTTCTTGCCTGGAGAATCCCATGGACAGAGGAGCCTGGTGGGCTACAGTCTATGGGGTCGCAAAGAGTCGGACACGACTGAGTGACTAACACAACTAATGTCTTCAAAGAAGAGTTCTGAGGTGGAGGGAAAGGATGACGGTGTTTTTCAGATCAGGCTCAGATTCTTCTGCGCCTTTGCCTAGGGGTTTGTCAAATCCCAAGCACACTTTGGAAAGGAGACTTTCTCAAGATGTGGTTGGAGCTCCTGGCTGTATAGAGAAGCAAACAGACAAAACTCCCACATTGAATGATAAGAATAGTTACTCCAGTCCTCTCACCCTCTTCTTGATCATCTTGCTAAAACCAGGCAGCTCCAAGAAACAAAAGCATTCAAAAAACACAAATAGAGGCTTTTTATTTGTCCTGCTTCTTTACACCTGAAGTGCAATTTCATCGTGTCCTTTACTAAGTGGTTGAAGTGCTATAAATCGTGACTAAATCTAGTTTGATATTTCTGGTCACTAACATCAAAAATAGGAGAAATGAACCCAAGTGACTTACAAAGTTGGGAGTCATGTTTGTGTCCTCTATGAATACTTGTCTTATCTCTGGTTTTGGTTTTCTCAGTCCACAGAATTTACCACCAAGAAAGGCAAAAGTGAAATGTCAATCTCAAAGAATCACTAATAAGAGATTATAATTCTCTGCTGCCGATTAAGTAAAAATCAGTCATTGAGCTCAGTGCGTTCCGCCTGCCATTTTGATCAGCATGAATTATGGCCCACTCCTTTTCCTGGTTTAAGGAGAATTTTATGAAGAAATATTGCAATATTTTAATTCTTAGGTGCTTCTTTGTTATTCAAGAGGCAATGGTAAGAGTTTGCTTTCTAAATGCAAAATAGGTAAAGGACGGAATAAGCATGTGATTGCTCAGTTTCAAAACAGAGACATTATTTCAACTCCTCTTTTCAAAGACAATTATTTGCAAGTAAGGTCTCTAATGAGGAGAGATTTAGTAATAAAAATACTATGCACAGAAAGGCAATAAACCCGCAGTGTTTTCTTTTATGTATTAGTTCAAGATACTGCACTTCCTCCTATGGAATGGTCACCTAAGCCAGTCACAGTTGTTTTTTTTTGTTTGTTTTAGAAACAGAAAATACATGTGTTTTTATAAATGCATTTGGATTTTGTTTTGGGGACTTCCCTGGTGGCTCAGACGGTAAAGAATTTGCCTGCAATGCAGGAGAACAGGGTTCATTCCCTGGGTTGGGAAGATCCCCTGGAGAAGGGAAAGGCTACTCACTTCAGTATTCTTGCCTGGGGAATCCTGTGGACAGAGGAGCCTGGCGGGCTACAGTCCACAGGGTCAAAAACAGTAGTGCACGACTGAGCGACTGATGATTTCACTTTGCATACAAAGTTTTGAGATTTTTGCTTTAAATAGCCAAAATGAAATGAAAATGAATGAATGAATGAATGAATGAAATGAATGAATATTAGCCTGCTTTCAAACACAATGTGTATGAAATACCGTGATCGAATGACCTTTCTCAAAGAAATCAGCAAAATTCTCAAACTGCCCAGTTACGTGGCAGAGATTCCTGAAACGGCAATGCACACTAGCTTTGCGTAATATTTTAGATTTCCCTACAAATACACAAGTTCCACAATATCCTCTAGGTTAATTGAACTACGCACTATACATCTGACATTTTCAATAGATTTTAAAGTACCTGTATTTAGATTGAGAGAGATAAAAAGTAGAGCTTGCAGAAGAAAGAGAAATACAAGCATGAGAAGGAGATAGGAGTGGAGCCTATGTCTTTGGTCTCTAAAGGATATCCTTTAAATTCCCTGAGAAGTTAGATTTGGAAACAAGTGCTTTTAACAAAAGGGATGAGGGGGGTCAACAAGAAACAATCTTAAGGGTATTAACTAACTGTATCTGCATCAGTCACTACTATAATGAGCCTATGAATATTCCGGCTGAGTCTAGACACCACAGTTCTGGCTTCTATTCGGTACTATCTTCATGTCTATCTGATTTGAATTGATTGTTGAGAAAATAAGATGATTTACCTGAACTCGACTGTTGGGGCAATAAAGACCCTGATAAAGACAGACCTGGAAGAGATTCCTTGGTTTGGTGTCAACAGATGACATTGGCAGCCAGGTCCTTCAAAGAGGTACAGCTAGGCGGGGAGTGGCTTATTAACTTTACATTTTTTCCTTGAGTATAATTCCCAGCACACTTTCTTGACCATGGCAATTTGCCAGTTCAACAGCAATGTTTGCCATCGAGTTACTTTTGAATTTACCATAATGGGTTCTGTCAGAGTGAATACGTAAGGTCACTTTCCCCCATTCTCTTTCATTTCACAGGAAACTACCATCAAATACAAATATACTTGCAGGATATTAAACATCACTTTCACTTAGCCCAAGATTTCAGAGTCTGAGAGAAACATTGAAAGGTTGCCTGACTCACTGAGTCTAGTGGAGTCAGAGAACCCTCTGGGAAAGGCTTGACAAACACGATGCCTATTGAGGATTCTGTTTTTATTTTTCCCCTAGCTGAGAATGTATCAATCTGCTGAAGCATTTTAAGGATTTGAATTGCTCTGCCAATATTTATTCGGGATGCGACTAGAAGCTACAAAGTTGATTATAAAGCCAGGAAGAGTAGCACAGGAACATTCATTGAGCTAAATATGTTGGCAGCAACTCAACCCACAGGAGGCAGATAAAAATAAATGAAAATAAACAATTACTAATCTGTGTCATTTAGCTCACAGATGCAGTGCACGTTTTCTCAAGCTAAATATGAAACATTCTATATCTGACTATACACACATCAGCCTAGAAACACAATACCAATTTCATCTTTGCATTTCTTAAAACTTTTTAGTTTATATTGGAGTCCAGCTGGTTAATAATCTTCTGAAAGTTTCAGGTGTCCGCCGAGGGACCCAGCCATACATATATATGTATCCATTCTCCCCAAAACTACCCTCCCCTCTAGGCTGCCACATAGCATTGAGGTGAGTTCCCTGTGCTGTACAATATCAGTTTTATAAAGCTTAATGTTATGCACACTAAATATATCAGTTCAGTTCAGTAGCTCAGTCACGTCCGACCCCATGGACTGCAGCACGCCAGGCCATGTGGTCCATCACCAATTCCCGGAGCATATTCAAACTCATGTCCATCGAGTTGGTGATGCCGTCCAACTATCTCATCCTCTGTCATCCCCTTCTCCTCCTGCCTTCAGTCTTTCCCAGCATCAGGATCTTTTCAAATGAGTCAGTTCTTCACATCAGGTGGCCAAAGTATTGGAGTTTAAGCTTCAACATCAGTCCTTCCAGTGAACACCCAGGACTGGTCTCCTTTAGGATGGACTGGTTGGATTGCAAAGGGACTCTCAAGAGTCTTCTCCAACACCACAGTTCAAAAGCATCAATTCTTCAGCGCTCAGCTTTCTTTATAGTCCAACTCTCACATCCATACATGACCACTGGAAAAACCATAGCCTTGACTACATGGACCTTTGTTGACAAAGTAACATCTCTGATTTTTAATATGCTGACTAGATTGCTCATAACTTTCCTTCCAAGGAGTAAGCATCTTTGAATTTCATCATGGCAATCACCATCTGCAGTGATTTTGGAGCCCCCAAAATAAAGTCTGCCACTGTTTCCACTGTTTCCCCATCTATTTGCCATGAAGTGATGGGACCAGATGCCATGATCTCAGTTTTCTGAATGTTGAGCTTTAAGCCAACTTTTTCACTCTCCCCTTTCACTTTCATCAAGAGGCTCTTTAGTTCTTTGCTTTTTGCCATAAGGGTGGTGTCATCTGCATATCTGAGGTTCTTGATATTTCTCTCAACAATCTTGATTCCAGCCTATGCTTCATCCAGCCTGGTGTTTCTCATGATGTACTCTGCATATAAGTTAAATAAGCAAGGTGACAATATACAGCCTTGACGTATTCCTTTTCCTATTTGGAAACAGTCTGTTATTCCATGTCTAGTTCCAGCTGTTGCTTCCTGATCTGCAAACAGGTTTCTCAAGAGACAGGTCAGGTGATCTGGTATTCCCATCACTTTCAGAATTTTCCACAGTTTATTGTGACAGTCAAAGGCTTTGGCATAGTTAATAAAGCAGAAATAGATGTTTTTCTGGAACTCTCTTGCTTTTTCCATGATCCAACGGATGTTGGCAATTTGATCTCTGATTCCTCTGCCTTTTCTAAAACCAGCTTGAACATCAGGAAGTCCACGGTTCACGTATTGCTGAAACCTGGCTTGAAGAATTTTGAGCATTACATTACTAGCGTGTGAGATGAGTGCAATTGTGCAGTAGTTTGAGCATTCTTTGGCATTGCCTCTCATTGGGATTGGAATGAAAACTGACCTTTTCCAGTCCTGTGGCCACTGATGAGTTTTCCAAATTTGCTAGCATATTGAGTGTAGAACTTTCACAGCATCATCTTTTAGCATGTGAAATAGCTCAACTGGAATTCCATCACCTCCACTAGCTTTGTTCATAGTGATGCTTTCTAAGGCCCACTTGACTTCACATTCCAGGATGTCTGGCTCTAGGAGAGTGATCACACCATTGTGATTATCTGGGTTGTGAAGATCTTTCTTATACAGTTCTTCTGTGTATTCTTGCCACCTCTTCTTAATATCTTCTGCTTCTGTTAGGTCCATACCATTTCTGTCCTTTATCGAGCCCATCTTTGCATGAAATGTTTCCTTGGTATCTCTGATTTTCTTGAAGAGATCTCTAGTCTTTCCCATTCTATTGTTTTCCTCTATTTCTTTGCAATGATCACTGAGGAAGGCTTTCTTATCTCTCCTTGCTAATCTTTGGAACTCTGTAATCAAATGGGTATATCTTTCCTCTTCTCCTTTGCTTTTCATTTCTCTTCTTTTCACAGATATTTGTAAGGCCTCCTCAGACAGCCATTTTGCTTTTTTTCATTACTTTTTCTTGGGGATGGTCTTGATCCCTGTCTCCTGTACAATGTCCCGAACCTCTATCCATAGTTCATCAGGCACTCTGTCTATCAGATCTAGTCCCTTGAATCTATTTCTCACTTCCACTGTATAGTCATAAGGGATTTGACTTAGGTCATACCTAAATGGTCTAGTGGTTTTCCCTACTTTCCTCAATTTAAGTCTGAATTTGGCAATAAGGAGTTCATGATCTGAGTCACAGTCAGCTCCTGATCTTGTTTTTCCTGACTGTATAGAGCTTCTCCATGTTTGGCCACAAAGAATACAATTAATCTGATTTCAGTGTTGACCATCTGGTGATGTCCATGTGTAGAGTCTTCTCTTGTGTTGTTGGAAGAGGGTGTTTGCTGTGACCAGTGCATTATCTTGGCAAAACTCTATTAGCTTTTGCCCTGCTTCATTCTGTATTCCAAGGCCAAATTTGCCTGTTACTCCATGTGTTTCTTGACTTCCTACTTTTGCATTCCCTATTTTTGCAGTCCCATATAATGAATTGGACATCTTTCTTGGGTGTTAGTTCTAAAAGATCTTGTAGGTCTAAAAGAACTGTTCAACTTCAGCTTCTTTAGTGTTAGTGGTTGGAGCATAGACTTGGATTACTGTGATATTGAAATGTTTGTCTTGGAAACAAACAAAGATCTTTTTGTTGTGTTTGAGATTGCATCCAAGTACTGCATTTCGGACTCTTTTGTGACTATGATGGCTACTCCATTTTTTCTAAGGGATTCCTGCCCACAGTAGTAGATATAATGGTCATCTGAGTTAAATTCACCCATTCCAGTGCTATATTACTATAATACAATAGCAATGTAGGAGACACATGATATCTGGATCAGGAAGAACCCTGAAGAAGGAAATGGCAACTTGCTCCAGGTATTCTTGCCTGGAGAATTCCATGGACAGAGGAGCCTGGCAGGCTACAGTCCATGGGATCACAGAGTTGGACACGACTGAGCTACTAACACATTTCTGGCCTTGAGCCCTGTGGGATCTTAGCTCATCAACCAGGGATCAAACCCACGTGCCCTGCATTGGAAGGTGAAGTCTTAACCGGTGGACCTCCTGGGAAGTCCGTGTGGTGCTTTTGCAGATACAACACCAAAGATCCAATCCATGAAATAAGTAACGATAAGCTGACCTTTATTAAAACTTCTGCTCTGCAAAATACACTGTCAAGAGAATTAGAAGACATGCCACAAAGAAAATATTTGCAAAAGACACATCTGATAAAGGACTGTTATCCAAACTACACAAAGAACTCTTAAAACTCAACAATAAGGAAACAAACCAAAAAACTTGATTTAAAAAATGGGCAAAAGATCTGAAGAGACACCTCACCAAAGAAGATATACTACAGAGGGCAAATCAACCTGTGAAAAGATGCTCCATCATTGGCTGTTCACTGGTGCCTCAAAAGGACTGAGAGGGCAGAGTGTTCAATCACACAGAGGACCCTTTGAACAGCTTCAGTGTATGAATGGTGAATCCCAAGCCCCATCTCAGTAGAGGTCAGGAATAAAGATGTGTTTATCCAGGAATGATTTGTGGAGAAACCTCTGGTCTAATAAAATGAATCCCCCGGACCCAAATGGGAAATCTACAGGAGTTTTGCAATTTTACATCATTAGAAACACCACGAGCTTGGACTGAAAGGGACAAAGAGAAGTTTAGGAAGACGTATGGGGATTCCTTAAAAAACTAGGAATAAAACCACCATATGACCCAGCAATCCCATTCCAAGAAACCAAAATTGAAAAAGACCCATGTATCCCATTGTTCTTTGCAGCACTATGTACAATAGCTAGAACATGGAAGCAACCTAGATGTCCATCAACAAATAAACGGATAAAGAAGTTGTGGTGCACATACACAATGGAACATTACTCAGCCATAAAAATGAACACATTTGAGTCAGTATTCTTGAGGCAAATGAACCTAGAGCCGATTATACAGAATGAGTCAGAAAGAAGAAGGTAAATATCATATCCTAACACATATACACGGAATCTAGAAAAATGATAATGAAGAATTTATTTGCAGGGCAGCAATGGAGAAACAGACATAGAGAACAGACTTATGGATCTGGGGAGAGGGGAGGAGAGGGTGAGATGTACGGAAAGAGTAACGTGGAACCTTACATTACTGTATGTAAAATAGATAGCCAACAGGAATTTGCTGTACATCTCAGGAAACTCAAACAGGAGCTCTGTATCAACCTAGAGGGTGGGGTTGGGAGGGAGATGGGAGGGTGGTTCAAAAGGGAGGGGATGTGTGTATACCTATGGCTGATTCGTGTTGAGGTTTGACAGAAACAACAAAATGCTGTAAAGCAATTATCCTTCCCTTAAAAAATAAATTTAAAAAGAGAAGTTTAAATGAAGAAAGGCTATCTGAACCCCTAAATTCTAAAAGGCAAGAAACAGTCTGCTGAAACCCCTTGGCCCCAAGCATAGTCTATCTTCCAAAATAAAGGAAGGATGCTGCTGAGGGCTGGGCCACAGGTCCAGAGGACGGGTGTCCAGCCACCAAAGATGTTTTACAAGACTCAAACCCTAATCAAGTTTGCCCAGCTGGATTTCTGAAATTGCTTGGGACTGGTGACTATATTTTCCCTTCCATTTTATCCCTTTGGATCAGGAACATCTGTAACTATGAACTGTTATCTGATGTCTGCCCCACCACTGTGTTTTGGGAACAGATAACTTATTTTTCCAGTTTCACAGGCCCACAGATGGACAGGGACTTTGCCCCATGATGGATTATATCCAGAGGCTCAACCATATCTAACTGAGATGGTGAAATTTGGGACTTGTGAATTGATAAGATTCAGATGAGACTTTGGATTTAACTGGATGCTGTAATGGGTTGAGCCTTTGGGGGACACTGCAGGGAGACAAATATATTTTGTGTATGAGATGGACTCAAATCTTTGGGGGCCAGAGTTCAAACTGTGTCATAAGCTGGATTATGGCTCCTTGGAGATATCAATACCCCAGTCCCTGGAATCATTGAATACATTACCTTTCAAGGTAAAAGGGACTCAGTGGATGTGATTAAGTTAGGAACTTGAGATATAGAGGTTATCCTAGATTATCCAGGTGGTCCCAATGTAAGAGATAGGTTGTGGAGTCAATAAAAGGGTGAAGTCAAAAAAAGATGACAGAAGCAGAGGCTGGCATGATTTGCTTTGAATATGATCACAAACCAGAGAATACAGGTGACCTTGAGGAGCTGGAATAGTTAAGGAAACATTCTCCCCTAAGGGGCTTCCCTGGTGGCACCAGTGGTAAAGAACTCACGTGTCAGTGCAGGAGACATAAGAGATGTGGGTTCAGTCCCTGGGTTGGGAAGGTCCCCTGGAGGAGGACCTGGCAACCCCCTCCAGTACTCTTGTCTGGAGAATCCCATGGACAGAGGAGACATAAGAGACATGGGTATGATCCCTGGGTCAGGAAGATCCCCTGGAGAAGGAAATGGCCACCCACTCTGGTATTCTTGTCTGGAGAATCCCATGGAAGGAGGAGACTGGCAGGCTATAGTCCATGGGGTCACAAAGAGTCAGACACGACTGAAGCGTCTTGGCATGCATGCACATTCTCCCCTAAAGCCTTTAGAAAGAACATGGCTCCGCAAATACCTTGATTTTAGCCCATAAGACCCACTGAGACTTCCAACCTCCAGAAATATAAGATAATAAATTTGTGGAAGGTTATTATAGCAGTGGGGCTTCCCTGGTGGCTTAGCTGTAAAGAATCCATCTGCAAATGCAGGAGAGTTGGGTTTGATCCCTGGGTCAGGAAGATCCCCTAAAGAAGGAAATGGTAACCCAGTCCAGTATTCTTGCCTGGAGAATCCCATGGACAGAGGAGCCTTGTGGGCTACAGTCTATGGGGTCTCAAAGGGTCAGACATGACTTAGGAAACAACAACAACAGTTAAAACATTCCAACAGCAATAGGAGAGTAACGCAATGTCATGATAACTGTCATTACTGTGCCCTTACTATTACGCTTAGCCATTCTGACTCTTCAGTACAGTATTCCTATCATTTTTTTAAGCAGAAAATATTGAGAAGGAGGGGAGCATTTCTTCATGAAGAAGGGTCCTCATTTTGATTATTGTCTGATGTATTATGTTACAATAAAGCAAAATACACATGAAATGGCCTCAGATGGACTATTCTAAAGATTTAGTATTTGCTATTTATAAAAACTTCAAAAAATATTTTGATTGACATCAATTCAAAGTTCTAGATAATACCATTTGCCTCTAGCAATCCCTTTTACCCTTGTAATTTGCAACTTTAACCTACAGGGATTGGGGTTACTACAGTAGAAGTGTTGCTACCAATTTTTCTAAAATGGAAATCGAGTTTTACAAGGAGCTTTTTACTTGGCCTAAGAAAATCGATAAAAATGTACTAAAAATGAATTTTTAAAAGAAATTTGAGTATGGCTGTTGGGGTTGGTCTCAATTTTGGAGCCATCTGGCTTAATACTTTAAGCATTCTTTTTAAACATTTTAGATTGAAGATTCTTATCACATATTTTAAGCACAACCTACAGTATGTAAATTTTTGTATTTAAACACTTTATATAAACTCACTATATTATACATATGTCATATCATATACAAAAACAAGAGAAAGAGACACAAAAATGGAAATGCACTTCTTTTTCTTCTCACACCCCAATAGGTCATTTTATACACCTGCAGAGATGTGTCCAGCCCATCTGGCAGCTGCTGGTTGTATAGATGAAAAAGACAAGGAGGCCCATTTGGGGACCAATTGTTTCTTTAGTGGTCACTGTGATCTCTGACAAACTGGATCACTTGAGTGAATTAATCCATGTAAAGCGCATCGCTTACCTAGCACTGTCATTGCAAATAGAAAGAGTTTCACCAACATTAAAGGTGGTAGTTGTGGTTATTACTGTAGTGTGCTCTGCTAAGTTGATATAGTCATGTCTGACTCTCTTCAACCCCATGGACTGTAGCCCCCCAGGCTCCTCTGCCCACGGGATTCTCCAGGCAAGAATACTGGAGTGGGTTGCCATGCCCTTCTCCAGGGATCTTCCTGACCCAGGGATCAAAGCCGGGTCTCTGTGGCTCCTGCACTGCAGGTGGATTCTTTACCACTGAGTCACCAGGGAAGTCTTATTACTATAATACTTGTCTTAAAAAACATATTAGAGCTCTTGCTTGTGTCTCTTCTGGGTTTTGGCCATGTTTGGGGGAAAAGTGACTTATGGGATACGAGGCATCACTCTTGGGAAATGAATGCATTTTTAACTTTCATAGTATCTCTCCACCCACTCCATCCATCTGGTGGTCCTGAGCCCTCTGACCTGCGCTGTGTTGGTGATTTCCCTGTGAGTTTGCACGTGTAAGTTTGGTAATGCATGTTTTCTGTTTGCGAGTGTTTTTCCACAAGGAACTTGGGGAGGAGGAGAACAGAAAGACATTTTCTATCCTTTACAAGTTTGGTCCTGTTCCTTCCGTAAACTCAAACATAAAATGCTCTCTCTTTTTGCCATACTCATGTATATGTGGCTACCCTAGGTCTCCGTGGATGCGGGAGGGCTTTTCTCTTGCTGCGCAGAGTAGGGGCCCCTCTCTGGTGGCGGGCACGGGTTTCTATTGTGGTGGCGTCTCTTGTTGCCAAGCACAACTCTAGGGCAGAGACATCAGCAGTCGTGGCCCACAGGCTGAGGGGCCCCACGGCTGGAGCAGTCTTCCTGGACCAGGGATCAAACCAGTGTCTCCTGCGTTGGCAGGTGGATTCTTTACCACTGGACCACCAGGGAACTCTCCAAAATGCTTTCTTAATCAAATTCTCTATTATCAAGTGGAGAAGGCACTCGCAACCCACTCCAGTACTCTTGCCTGGAGAATCCCATGGCTGGAGGAGCCTGGTAGCCTGCAGTCCATGGGGTCGCACAGAGTCAGACACGACTGAAGCAACTTAGCAGCAGCAGCAGCAGCTATAATCAAGAGCATCCCCTAGGATAATAGCACACTGCTCATTCAGTGAAAGGTACAGCTTCTCACAAGAAACAAGGCTTTATGTGAACAATTGAAAAAAAAAAAAAGCACTTTCTTGTTTTCGTCTCCATCTCTCAAACCTTCTCGGTTCTTCCCACCAAACATAATCAATGCAACTTGTATTTCTTTATAAAAGTCATTCCCTTATTTTCATTGAACTCACACTCTTATTAATAGTATGCTGTGAATTGGGCTTCCCTGATAGCTCATCTGATCAAGAATCTGCCTGCAATGCAGAAGACCTGGGTTTGATCCCTGGGTCGGGAAGATCCCCTGGAGAAGGGAATGGCAACCCACTCCAGTATTCTTGCCTGGAGAATCCCATGGACAGAGGGGCCTGGTGGGCCACAGTCCATGGGGCTGCAAAGAGTCAGACACGACTGAGCGACTGAGCACAGCATAGAAGGCAGGGATTTAAGTGCTTCTCCATTTGTGAAGGCGGTTGTGTAAGCCTTCTCAGTCCGCAGAATGGTTTAGTGGGAAGGGAGCTCATGTTGGCTTCTTACACTCGAGTCTAGAAGATTTGTATTCCTCTGTGTTTTGAAACTATCACTTCCTTCTTTAACCTCCCACCCCTCACACACACACAGCCACTCAGGGCAGTCAGGTGTAAAATTAGAAGGGAAAAAAGTAATACAAGCATGGAAAATATGAGATAACATTTCTAAAAATAAACTCTGGTGGGAGCAGCAGTCCACTTGGAAACCAATAAGAGGGTGTTAAGTCCTCTCCAGGGTGAATTTCTCAATTATTCTACATTGGCACTGCCTTTGGTAGCCGATGAGGACCTTACATTTCCCAATAACTTTTCAGGGTCACTCACCTACGAGCTTACAAGATTGCCCAACATGAGATGAAGTTTCTTTTTATATCCCAGAGCAGTACGTGCGCCCGCTACACTTCCTTCACTGCTTATTTCTTCCTCTTACGCCTCTGTTTACTTCTGTGCACTAGGCAGGACCAGTCCTTGGTTAAGTTGTGAAATTTATGCGATGCTCTTTAGGCTTCTCCAAGTTCAAGCACCTTTCTACAGCAAGATGCCGAGAATCTTGTGAAAGAATTGTGAAGCCCGTTCTCTGCATCTCCTAGTAATTCAACCCAGGGCAGGTTGGAGAGAAGATACAGGAAAGGAGAATGTAGGTCAGAATCAGGAGAACTTGTTCCTAACAAAAGTTGTCCCCAAATAAGACTGACTTGGGGGGAAAAGGACGCAGGAATGTTTCTGGAGATGATTTATAATAAGGGTGGCTGGAGATGGTTTATGCGGCACAGGTGAGTTGATACCCAGGAAGTTAAGACATAAATGTAGATTTGATTATACTTACTTAAAAAATAAAGAGAAATAATATATGGACACCAAGGAGGGAGAGGGGGGATGAACTGGGAGATTGGGATTGATACATACACACTACTTGGAGAAGACTCCTGAGAGCCCCTTGGACCGCAAGGAGATCCAACCAGGCCATTAGGAAGGAGATCAGCCCTGGGATTTCTTTGGAAGGAATGATGCTAAAGCTGAAACTCCAGTACTTTGGCTACCTCATGCGAAGAGTTGACTCATTGGAAAAGAATCTGATGCTGGGAGGGATTGGGGGCAGGAGGAGAAGGGGACGACAGAGGATGAGATGGCTGGATGGCATCACCAACTCAATGGACGTGAGTCTGAGTGAACTCCGGGAGTTGGTGATGGACAGGGAGGCCTGGCGTGCTGCGATTCATGGGGTCGCAAAGAATCAGACATGACTGAGCGACTGAACTGAACTGGACTGATGTACAAAACAGATTGCCAATAAGAACCTCCTGTACAGCACAGCGGGGAAAAGAAGATACAGTCCGTAGGACATATATTAAGTTATCCTTGAAAAGGCATTCCAGTATACAGTAGGTATAGACAAATATTGTTTAATTCTACTTATACAAGGAAGCTAGAATAGTCAAATTCATACAGCCAGAAAGAATACTGGTAGATACTAAATACCCACTAAATATTGGGACTAGGGGAGGTGGATGAGAGCAGGGATGGGGACTCTGCGTTTCAGTTTAGGAAGGTGAAAAATTAGGGCGATGAATGGTAAGTTTCAGAACAACGTGAATGCAGTGAGCATCACCGAACTGTACGGTTAAACATGGTCAAAACAGTATGTTTTATAAAACACATGTGACTTTTATGTGACCTTTAACACAGTTTAAAAAACCATTAAAAAAGATGTATACAAAACAAAATAATGCATTCTCATTGTAATTACTAACTCAGTGGGGAAAGAAGGGGAGAAAACACACCCGTGTCCCTTTTCCAGTCCCCTGCAATCCCAGTGGAGATAACGTTGGGTGTTTTATCCTATCCTTTTCCTATGTCCTTTTTCTTAGCTCTTTGGAAATCGTTCGTATAAATACATCTTATGATAGCAGTTAGAGGGAGCGTGCTAAGTGCAGTTCACCACTCTGGCATTTGCCATCTTCCAACGGGTCCCTACTTGACACGAGTTGCAGGCAAAGTCCAGGGACGCGGGCCACCCCACCCCCTCTCTGACCTCACCTCCTGTCTCTTCCTCTCCACTTTCTAGACCATCTTCTTCACACACACAAGGCTCCCTGCAGCCCTGAGGCTCGCGGACGTGTGTTTTCTCTGCTTGGATTGCTCTTCTCTCTGGTATTCAGGTGACTCACTGTTTCATCTTCTTCATGTCTTTACTCAGATACAATTTTCTAACTCTTCAGTTTTCCTACCCTGGTGCTCTGCCTGTTTAACACATAAAGATCCACTGCACATTAATGAATGTGTGGGAGATGCCAAACCTGGACCGCTGGTGTAGCATCTTTCCCAGAAACCCACTGCCTGTTTGCTCTTGATCCAACAAGTGGATGGAAGCTATGCTAGTGTGAGTCACACTTGCACGGTGCGTTGTTAGATATTCAGTCTCTTTGCTAACCCCGTGGACTGGAGCCCACCAGGCTCCTCTGTCCATGGGATTCCTCAGGCAAGAATACGGGAGCAGGTTGCTGGTTCCTTCTCCAGGGGATCATTCCGACCCAGGGATTGAACCCAGGGCTCCTGTGTTGCAGGCAGAGCACAGTATGCCCTTTTAAAACTCTGTTAGCCTAGAGTTTTATCACTGAATCTTGCACTTGGGCGATCTCTCCATCCTCCCCCCTCATGGCTGGGATTCTCAGGTCGTTGATTTTGCTGCCCAGAAGCCCTTAATGCCTGTCCTCCCGCAGGCTGGCTGTTTCTGGATTGTGTCTTCCTCTACTCTCTTTATCAAAATTTA
This sequence comes from Bos mutus, assembly GCF_027580195.1. Classification (NCBI taxonomy): domain Eukaryota; kingdom Metazoa; phylum Chordata; class Mammalia; order Artiodactyla; family Bovidae; genus Bos; species Bos mutus. The sequence continues at coordinate 3,102,013 of NC_091635.1, read as the reverse complement.
TTTGCTTTTGTGGGAACTTTTCCAAAAGACAGATTCATTGGGGGGGAGGGGAGCTGAAAAGCCCATCTATTTCCTCCTTAATCCAGAGGGTTGTATTTTAAATGGTTAGGATGTAGACCCCAAAGTCAGCATTTTTCCTGCTTCCTATAAGATGTTGTCTGTACCTTCAGTCCTGGAGAATATTTCTTCTTTTCCTGCAGTCTAGGGGGACTCCAAAGAACTTGAGATCTATCACGATCCCTCAAATAAGAATGTTATCACTTAAAGAACACGTTGAATCTAGATACAAAAGGTCAACAAGAAAGATGAGTTTCCAGCCATCCTGAGCTCTTTGGAGCACTTAACTTTTTCATCTATTCCCAGAAGCAAAAATCTCGAGGGCGGAAACACTGTGAGATGCAGACGTAACTGCAATTTCACAGAAAGGAAAAGAATTGGTGTGCTAACCGGGACTCCCCTCAAGCTCTGACGAGGAGGACTCAGCTCTAACTGCAGAGGGCCTGGGTTCAGTCTCTGGTCAGGAAACAAAGGTTCCACAAGCCTACAGCCAAAATAATACAATAAATAAAAGTAAAAAAAAAAGAATCGGTGCACTGATTGGAATTAAATGAGATAATCATGATATCGATGTTCCCTACTCAGAGCTACATACTGCTAAATTCATTTTCTGTTCTCTCTTACAGTTTCTAATTAACATTTTTCTTTGTCTTTGGCAGGTCAGAAATAGAGAGGACAAAGTTTTTTTGACTCCTAGTTTCTCTTCACTGTTCTTTCTGAATGTTTATATCTGTGTTGGCCTCCATCACCCAATGACAAATAGAGAAATAAAATAGACATTTTCACAGTAATCAACTGATATCTAGGGTGTTTTTAGAAGAGGCAGGATTATTCCTGGGTGGCTATAGATTATGGAATTTATAGATTTTTACAAAATTAATAAAAACATAAAGCTATTCCTCTGATTTCCTAATGTCAACTACCTTTAAAAGAATGCATCAATTGTCAAATAAGATGTCAATTTTTCCTGGTGTGTTTGTTGGAAGCAAATATACACATGTTTCATGGTCACGGGACTCGCTAAACTTCCTCTCAATATTTATTTCACTAACATAATACCTGCTGACGTCAATAATCTTTCCTGGCTTCCAACTTTGTTCACGCCATGATGGCTTCAGATCGTTTCCTGAATGAATGAGAGAGACTCATAAATATTTTATTGTGGCCCAATCGTGATGTCAAGTGCTTCCTGATCTTCTCTTTGAACTGTTTATTTTTTGTTTTTTAATAGGACGTGGTTTGCTCAGAATGTTTGCACATTTTTGGATGTTGACCTGAGCCTTGCTATTTGGAATATTTTACACGTCAGTTTAATCATACTTTGTCCTACTCTTTTTCCTGCAAGTCTATCATTTCTAATATGTGGCAAATATTTACTTGTATCAAGAGTGAATTCATTTTCCCTCTGTATCTACCTTAAGGTCTGTTGAGTCGATGATGTATTAGTTTATAAGCACTGTGTGCAAAGTCTTGCATTGCTTCCAGTTGCCTCATTCAGGCAAGGTATCTCATTGAAAGAAATTTCACATCCAATTTTTGGAGAAAAATGTCTCCTGATTCCTTGGAATCTTCTTAATCAACCCTTCAGTGCCATGAAGAATCTAGCTTTACCTTTTTTTAAAGTTGGTTTGCAATGATTTATGATAACTCAAAGAGAGACCATTTTACAAGTGAAATATTAAATATTATTCAGCATTTGCCCAAAATCGATGCTACCATGAGACCCTAACATAAAAGACCATGCAGCCAAAGTGGATGAAAAATACTTGTAAAATATCCAGCATGATACAAATAGGAAATATCCCAAATATCCCACAATAGCAAAAGTCTCAAATTTACTTTGAAATGTCATTCTCAGTTTGAAATCGAATAAGCAAAATTGAGAGCTTTACTTGAAAGGTGATATTTATTTTTCTTTTCTTTTTTTGACCGTGTGGCTTGCAGAATCTTAGCTCCCTGATTAGGGATCAAGCCTGTGCCCTTAGCAGTGAAAGTGTGGAGTTCTAACCCCTGGTCTGCCAGGGAATTCTCAACACTCTTGAGATTGCAGTATGATTTCTTTCAGTTACCTTGATTCAAGCAATGATAATTGGATACATGTCCAAGAAGTAAGCTGGATTTCTGTAGATCATCTAGTTTTAACTTTGATATAAACTTCCAAATTTGATAATTAAATTAATACAGCAGAAACTTCACTTGTTAGGAACTGTATCTAAATCAGCTGTGCTCTGTTTGACAGAAAATTGAGCATTTTACTGTTCAAAAGCAAAGCCTAAGGGCTTAAAGGTTAAGCTCCCAGGCAGCCTGAGATATCAGTTCTACAAGATAGCTAAGTCAACGTTCCAAGCTCCAATCCACAAAGCCCCAAGGTCCCACAAAGCCACTTTAAAGGTCCTTTATTGAACAAGTGTTCAATCCTGCTTTCAGAGTATGGCAAGAACTGCAGCTTGTGAGACAGTGGAAACTCTGGTGTGCTTATCCATCAGCACTGTTCTCTGCTCTTCCAGATTCATTCTCGGCCTTGTTTTCCACCCAAGGAGCTTAACTATAGGAACTGCAAAGCCCAGGGTCTCTCCTTTTGGCTCCAGGCTCTGCTGACTTAGTCAGAGTCGCCAGCCAAAGGACGGTCCTGCAGCCCTCTGCCACTTTCTTGCTGGGCCGTCACTCCTTAACCGTGGCTTTTGCAGGGCAACCCTCTTCAACATCCAAATCTCTCTGAGTTCTACATCAGAGCCTTCTCCTCCACCCTCTCCAGGCTTAGAGGGTTTATGGTGAGCTCCCTACTGTTATGAGCCCCTGGGCACTGGGCCATTGCTTTATGATTCTGTTAATCCTGCCCTTACATCAGCAAAACCCCCTTCTGTTTGAACTCTCTTCAACTAACCCCTTGAATTAATTCAACTTTTACCTACTCCCTGCCAGAACTCTGCCTGACACCATTGGTTTGGTCTTCCCCATTGCCACCACCATATAAACTGTTCACTCTACTCAGGACCATTCCAGAGTTTTCAGGGACTTCCCTGGTGGTCTGTGCATACCCTGAAGAGGGTGTAGGTTTGACCCCTGGTCTGCAAATTAAGATCCTGCATGCCACATGGTGCGGCCAAATATTTTTTTTTTTTTAATTTAAAAAAAAGAGTTTTCAACCTGAGCATTTTAAAAGATCTAACAAGAATGATCCATTTGTTGGGTGAAAACAGGATATTTTAAGGGGTGTCCTACGATACTCTAGGGGTTTCCCTAATGACTTCGATGGTAAAGAATTGCCTGCAATGTGGGAAACCCAGTTTTGATCCCTAGGTCAGGAAGATAGCCTGGAGAAGGGAATGGCTACCCACTCCAATAAGCTTGCCTGGAGAATTATGTGGACGGAGGAGCCTGGAAGGCTACAGTCCATGGGATCACAAGAGTGGGACATGACTCAGCGACTAACCCTTTACAATACTCTAACGTAACTTTTAAAATTCATTTTTCCTTTCAATTTTTAGTTATTGTCTATTTTTTCCTCCCACTAATTCATTTATTCTCTCCCTTTTCGGATTTTCCTCCTGTGAACTCCGTCAGATGGTGGTTTCCGGAATCAGGACCGCGTTGCCCTTGAACTGTTCACCCGTGACAACTCTCCTGGGGCAGAAGCACCTGGAAGATGCCTCCCAGCCCCGGGGAGTAACACTGTCCCCCACTGTGCTCCCTGCCTTTCATGCTCCCTTCTCTTCTCGGGAAACAATGCTTCTCATTCAATTTTATAAGTCAACAGATTAGAAAGGAGTCGGACAAAAGCAGAACTGTATGATCGTGCGGTTCTAACTAAGCTTCTACGATGAAGCCTTTGTGCTCCTTGAATAAGACTTGTATTTTGAGTTTGGGAAAAAAAAAAGCTCCTGGACAAATACAATTTCTGTCTGATGTGAATAGGCATCATCCCCCCACTCCCCCCGCCACCCAAACAGTACTCCCTTTTAAAATAAATATTATGTGGAGTTAACGATTTCTTTTTCTACTTTTATTATTAGAACAAAAAACGAAGAGCTGCCTAGATAGTTAGAGAACGGTGAGGCATCTATTCATACCAGTTAAACTGTCTCGTCAATCCCTTTGAAAGACAAATTCCAGTGATGATTTTAAGACATGTTGTCAAATAAATAAAAATGCCAGAATGCTTGGAGTCGAGGAAGTGGAGTAAGACCGTAAACCAGAATGGTGGTCATGAGACATCCTCACACTTAGCGTCCTGCCTTTCTACCCTCCTCTTTCCACAAATACGACATCCAAGGTGACTTTGGGTGGCTGCATAGACGCGCTCCTTCAAATTTAATAGTTAGAGGTTTATTTTCATGAACTTTAGAAAACATTGAAATAACACATTAAACTTATTCCATTACATCAAAGTTGTGATGGATAATCATATGACAAAGAAGTGCATTTCTCTTAGAGAAAAAGGGTCACTTTAGACAAAAGGTCAGTATGGAGAGTGTTAATATAGAGGGAAAAGCAAACACAAGAATATGTATTTTTAAGCCAAAGAAAACTTACTTGACTAAGTAATCATATTAAGAGCCTCTCTTGGGCTTCCCAGGTGGCTCAGTGGCAAAGAATCCACCTGCCAGTACAGGAGACACAGTTTAATCCCCGGCCCAGGAAGATCCCACAGGCCCGGAGCAACTAAGGCCGCTGCACCACAACTCTGGGGCCTGTGCTCTAGAGCCCGGGGACCACAACTATTGAGTCCATGTGCCCTGGAACCCGTGCTCCGCAGGAGAAAACACCCTAATGAGAAGCCTGCACTCCAGAACAGGAGAGCAGCCCCACTCGCCTCAACTGCAGAGAAGTCAGCGCAGCAGAGACCCAGCACAGCAAAAATCACAAACATATAAAGAGTGTCTCTTCCGCTTGGAACTATCACATTGCTAATCACATTCAATATTGTCACAGGGAGGAGGCAATGGCACCCCACTCCAGTACTGTTGCCCGGAAAATCCCATGGACGGAGGAGCCTGGTAGGCTGCCGTCCATGGGCTCACTAAGAGTCAGACACAACTGAGCAACTTCACTTTCACTTTCCACTTTCATGCATTGGAGAAGGAAATGGCAACCCACTCCAGTGTTCTTGCCTGGAGAATCCCATGGACAGAGAGAGAAGCCTGGTAGGCTGCAGTCCATGGGGTCGCACAGAGTCGGACACGACTGAAGCGACTTGGCAGCAATATTGTCACAATATCCAATATTGGGAAAAACCCAAGTGTCCCTCAACATAAGAACACAAATTTATATAAATGTAAAATGTAGGCTTGATAAAGAGGTAATCTTGCCATCTGAGACAACATACAGCACAGATGAACCTGGAGGACATTATGCTAAGTAAAATCAGCCAGACACAGAAAGACAGATACTGCATAATCTCACATATGCGTAGAATCAAATAAAGTCAAATACAAAGAAGCAGAGAGTTGAACTGTGGTCACAGGGGCAGGGAGAGAGGAGGAGGGATGTAGGTTCAAGAGTACAAAGTGGCAGTTTTGTGTACAGAGATCTAAAACACAGCATGTTGGCGATAGTTAATAACACAGAGTGTGCTCATGATTAGCTTGACCACAGGAATCGTTTCATCAAGCGAATCAAAGCACCATGTTGTACATGAGAAATGGAATGTTTCTTCCATATCAGTGTATAAGGGATGTCACAGTGCTCAGCAATTACAGCCACCGTGGAGGGCGAGCTCGTGAGCCCTGAGGGAGCTCAGGAAGGAGCAAACACCTGCCGTCCAGCGGCCATCAGAGAACACCTGCCAGCCAGCAGCCTTCAAAGAACACCTGCTATCCGGCGGCCATCAGAGAACACCTGCTGTCCAGCAGCCATCAGAGAGCACCTGCCGTCCGGCGGCCATCAGTGAACACTTGCCGTCCAGAGGCCCTCAGAGAACACCTGCCATCCAGCGGCTGTGAGACTATAGAGACCACCTGCCATCCAGCAGCTGTCAGATGGCAGAGACCTCGTGCCGTCTAGCGGCCATCAGACGGCAGAGAGCACCTGCCATCCAGCAGCCTTCAGAGAACACCTGCCATCCAGTGGCCATCAGAGACCACCTGCCATCCAGCAGCCATCAGAGGACACCTGTCACCCAGCAGCCATCAGAGGACACCTGTCGTCCAGCAGCCATCAGACGGCAGAGACCCCCTGCCATCCGGAGGCCTTCAGACGGCAGCCACTCTCCATGGTGAGCCCCCAGGAATTTCAGGATGTGAAAACACAGGACTCTGGCCCCAGAGAGCTGAGATATAGATCAAAGGAATGATTTCAGTGAGCCCGGACTCTTGCACCTTCCCAAACATAGAAAAGCACTGAATTCCTTACCTTGGGGTATCTGGTTTTCTTTAACTTACAGTTCTCTTTTGACATTCAGTGACTTTGTTACAAAGCTTCTGTATAACTGGTCTCCCCCACCTGTCTCCTCAGAGCAGTTTTCTCAGGGTCATTGGAGATGCTGCCTCCAGGGCTTAAGTCCTAAAATGTCCCCCCGAATAAAACATAACTCTCAACTTTCAGATTGTGCATATTTTTCAAGTCTACATACACCTTCAAGATATATATCTTAATTGAAAAAATCAGGATATAGAAACATTTAATTATTTTATTAAAGTCAGTATAGTTTCCTCAGTGGTAGCAAACATACCACATTGGTGGGCTACCCTGACGATGAGAACAGTTATGTGTCACACCGTCCTGTCTATTGGGCTCTGAGCCTAAAACTGCTCTGGAAAAAAAAAAAAAAAGAAAAGCTTATTTAAAAAGTCCTTGATGGGATGCTATAATTCTGATCTTTCCATTATGTGCAAATCATGCTCAACTTTGTGGAAACAGTCTGTGTATGTTGCAAAGATTCGACCTGGTTTACTTCAAAAGATCAGGCTTCATTTTGCACAGCAAGTTCTGGCCTTTTTTTTCCCTATTTCACCAAAGTAACAGATTTTTTTTTTTCACTTCAATAAAATGAAAATGAATGCAGAGAAAATGCCGACAGAGATCATCTGTAAGTTTTTCTTTCCCCATTCTTTGAAGAAATAAAGACATTCTCTATTCACGCTTAGGGGTAAAAGGCTGGTGAAATTCCAGGACACCAGGTCACAGGGGATATGAGAGCTTTTTAGATGTTGATAGAATTTTGAGGGAAAGAAATCACTGGAGTGTCCCAGGTGGCTCAGTGGTAAAGAATCCACCTGCCAGTGCGGGAGATGCGGGTTTGATCCCTGTGTCGGGAAGCCCCACCTAGAGAAGGACATGGCAACCCACTCCAGTGCTCTTGCCCGGTGAATCTCATGGACAGAGCAGCCTGGTGGCTACAGTCCATGGGCCTCAGAGTTGGGCATGACTGAGCACAAGTCCTTAATGAAGAGGAAAGAAAGGTGGATCCTCTGAATCCTCGTCTCAGACGTTCCCAGGGCCTCCCCCTTCTCACTCCCCTATAGAAAAATGGGGGGACACAGGTCAACAGACTCTCACCTAAGCTTCTCTGAGCTGGAAACCTAGGGTGGAAGTCTGTGTACATGTTACTTTACATTATTTCCTGTCTCTTCATTTGCTGAAGATGCAAAACACTCAGCTAAGTAGTCATTCCCTGAAATCTTAGAGCTTGGATCCTTGTCCTGGATGCAGAAAACATAAAAACTGATGAGAGTGAAAGAAAAAAAAGTGAAGAAATTTTAAACACACTTTGATATCTGTGTCCTACCCAGATAATTTCATTTGCGTCCACTCCATTCAAACTCCAAAGAATTCTAAAGGATTTTATATTACTTGTTGGCCTGAGGGGGAGGCCTATTTTTCTTGTCTGTATTAGATGACATTCAGAACAGCCCTAAGAAATAAAATGTGTTTAAATATACCTTTAAAATGTACACACACTTCCAGAATTATTTCCAAAATCATCAGGCTTCCTTCATTTTCAATTTGAGAAGACAGATTGATACTTTATACATTTTAATTTGCAGCCTGTTATTTTTTAGAGGCTTTTAAAAGCAAACCCAAGTCATGCCCTAGTTTTTATCAACATGTCATTTCAACAATCACTGATTTTTCTAACTTTAAAATTTCCCAACACATCCATAATACACTCTCTCTGGCAGGAGGCATGTTATTACTGTGAGTCAGGAGGTTTATTACAGAACCAGCTGAGGACACCCAGCTGAGAAAATGAACTGAGAGGCTAGTTTAAACAACAGGAGTTAGAAAAAGTGGTCGCAATAAATGTGTTTATCATAAGTAAACAGTAGTCTCAGAAAACACAGACGGTCAATATTTGAAGAGAGCCATTGTTCCGAGAACTACAAAGATAGGAAGAGAATGACTTTCCATCCCATCCATCCTTCAGACAATCCTTTTCCTAACTCCTCCAGAGAATTCGATTTTGAGGCCTGAGAGGACACTGAATGCTTACTGGGAATCTGTCACTCTGCTCTGGGGAAGTGATCTTAGACTTTCTCTCACACTCGGCATGTACCTGTCCTGTGCCTTTAATAAAAAGGACGTGTGGCATTCAGCCACAGTGCTGAAAACACAAAGCCCCAGTGGAAGGGTCTCCCCTATATTCCCCTCCATATCTATCTACTCAACACTCCCATGTCTCAGTCTCTGAGACCTTTGCTTTCACCCCGGATATTTTTACACACATCTCCATTTCCTGAATTCAATATCCACTCTGGAACTGTGACAGAGACTTAGTTGTTGTTGTTTTTTTTGATGTGGACCATTTTGTTGCTTATTTATTCTTGGCTGTGCCGGGTCTTGGTTGCTGCACACTGGTGTTTGTCCAGATGCTGCATGTGGGCTTTTCACTGGGGTGGCATCTCCTGCTGCGGAGCGCAGCCGCGAGGGCGAAGGCTTCAGGATTTCTGCACATGGACTTCGCTGCTGCACGGCCTGGGGGATCCGCCAGGACCAGGGATCAATCTCATGTCCCCTGCTTCAGCATGTGGCTTCTTACCCACTGTGCCACCAGGGAAGTTTGATGTAGGCCCTGTGTAAACAGACCATGTTGCATTTATGACAACACTGCTTCTGTTTTTTGTTTTGGTTTTTTGGCCATGGGGCATGTGGGATCTTGGTTTCCCGACCGGGGATCAAACCCACACCCCCTTGCATTAGAAGGTGAAGTCTTAACCACTGGACCGCCAGCGAAGTCCCTAGACTGGGATTTAGCTACTATTTCTGTTGAATAAGCTTCCCAAGGTCCTCAAACTGACAGCCTTTGGGGGAGCAATGAATAAAAGAGGGGGTCCTATCAAGAGGGGGCATAGCAGCAGAGTGTGGTTTGATAACCACAGGGCCAGAGATTTCTAGCTCAGCACCTATTTCAAAAGGGTAGGGGTGCTCCTGAAGGCGTCTTTGTAAATGACACCCCAAAGTGCGGGAGGAGCAGACTCTATGCCATCCTGAAGATTTCTGGGGACTGCAGAGCAGGAGAATCACCTGGTTTTCATTCTAAAAATACAACAAATGACCATGCCAAAAAACAAAAGAATTACTCCATGGATCCTTTAAAGGTTATAGGGATTAAGCAAATATTTGACTGATTCCAATAACACTTTTCTGTTTGTTTCCACACTAGTTTTTGCTGGGTTCTCAACCTCTATTGGAGAAGGAAATAATAACCCACTCAAGTATTCTTGCCCGGGAAATCCCATGGACAGAGGAGCCTGGCTGGCTGCAGTCCATGGGGGTCACAAAGAGTTGGTCATGACTGAGTAACTAAGCACAATACAGATGGATGCTGGGGAAGGTGCAACACTCAAAAAAAAAAAAAAAAAAAAACTAATAATGGACTTTCTCGGTGGTCTAGTGGTTTGGATTTCCTGCTTCTACTGCAGGAGGCAAGAGTTTGATCTCTGATCCAGGAGTCAAGATCCCACAAGCCTTGGGGTGCAGCCAAAACAAAACAGCAACAACAAATAATAAAATGAAGATGAGGATCAATATTGACGATTTTTGTCTTATTTGTAATTTTCCTATTGGCTGGTCTCATTATTTTACATCCATTCCTTTGGTTTACATAGGGATGAAAGTGAATTTGAAGTTTAGCTAATTCAAACAGCAATACTAACCAGTCTATCACACCAGTCTTAGCAAATTATTCATTTATGACAAGAAATGGAACTACCAAATGATCAAGTAAGATGGAATATTCTCTAAGGCACATTTGGCAAATTATGTCCCAGCAGGTAATCCAATGGACCTTGCGGGGAGCGAGCTCCGCCCGTGGCAAAGGTCATGAGGAAGGAGGCTCGGCATACGCAAAGGCGGAATCAAGCCTCAGGAGTCTCCCTGGAAATTCTTGAGCATTTACCCCCAAAACCAGAGTCTGCCTACTTTCTGCTTTGTGCTCTCACCTACACCTCTGACTTTACGGGGGGCTGTCCCCCACTACCTCTCTCTGAAAAAAGAGTTAGCTTACAGCTCCAGTTAATAATTCCTGGGTGTGACAGTGTTTCAACCTACAAACTCCTTTGGAAATCCTCTAGCCTGCCTGAATAGGTTTTTCCGGCCACATGTGATTGTTCAGAGCCTCCCAACTGTGAGAAGCAGGAAATGTTCTAAACTGTCTAAACACAGATTCCTTTGAGTAGTTAAAAGATTGATTAGAAATTGTATTGGTGAAGGGTTTTTCACTTATTGGGCCAATGTGTGCTGCTAAGTCTCCATACTCCTTACCTACTGTGTCCTTGGCAGTGTATTGATTGATATAATGGGTGTATAGAAATGTAAGTAGTAGCCTCAATGTTTGTAACCTTGGATCCTTGAGTTAATTCTTTTCTTGATTGAGCCCACCTCACCTTTGCCCTATAGGAATGCAGCTTTGTCCAATGCTTTTTTGGAGGCTGGTGCCTGACTTTGGAATAATCACCTTTAGAGAAAGATAAGTTTCTTAAAATGTTAACAGGCCTCCTGGCCAGAAGATGATGTAATTCACCTGAACTTTTGCATATGATAAGTTTGAAAGCCTGGCTTCGATTAGGGCCAGTAGCTGCTGTCCTTGCATGACTCCACCCCTTCCCCCATTATCCTCTATGCACAATTTAAGGTATAAAAACTACTTTGGAAAATAAAGTGCGGGCCTTGTTCACCGAAACTTGGTCTCCCCATGTCTCTCTCTCTCCCAAATTCTGGCTGAGTCTCCATCTGGAGAGCGGAACCCGCCATGCTTACTAATTGTGCCTGGGCTTCTAAGATCCGACTGGGGAGGCCTCAGTGTCTCCTCTCCTTCGGGAGAACGGAAGGACGCCTGTGGCCTACATAAGTGGTGCAAACTTCTTGTCTTGAAGTTTTATTGGTCTCCCGCGTAAACCAAGCTACTCAGCCTCTTTTCTCCACTGAATTTTCCTACTGAGCTATCCTCATCCTATTACTCTTTATATCTTTGATAAAATATTTAAATAAATAGGTCGCCGACGCCGTCCCCGCTTCGAATACCCTGGATCAGCCGGGGTTGGTCCCCGGCAGGATCTTATGATGAGAAAACAGAGACTCAGAGACATGTGGTAACTGACCAAGGTCACAGAGCTCCGAGTAGCACAGATAAGAATTCAAACCTTGGTCATCCGATTCCTTCCGTATTCCCTTGACCTATTTAGCTGTGTCCCCTCTCCAAGGCCTATCTCTGGGGCACCTGAAATCTCAAGACAGGCACACAGTTTGGGAATTAGAACTGAATCGATGTGGTGTAAAGAAGTGAAGATAAAGTCCTGTTTGTGAGTTTGTTCCTCTCTCCAAGATGAAGTCTTAGGTCAGAAATTACAACTGGAGGGACCCTGGACACCAGCTAATCCCACCCAGCAGGTTTCAGATGAGGCAAGATAAGGAATCCACAGGAAGACTTCCTCTCCTGAAGGGATGCAGACACTTAACAGATGCAGCTGGGTCATTAAACTGTGGCCAAGTAATATACAGTGGAATTATAACTCACAACTTCCTGTGCCCAGTCACTCTGTCACGTCTGACTCTTTGTGACCCTGTGGACTGTATCCTGCCAGGCTCCTCTGTCTGTGGGATTTTCCAGGCAAGAATGCTGGAGTGGGCTGCCATGCCCTCCTCCGGGGGATATTCTCAACCCAGGGATCAAACCCAGGTTTCCCGAATTGCAGGCAGATTCTTTACTGTCTGAGCCACCAGGGAAGCCCCATGACTTTCTACTGATATGTAATTAAATGCTCTTCCCACTGGTCACTGTGATAAGTGAACAAAAAGGAAGACAGAGGTGGAGAGATTTGAATCCATATTCCAAGGCACACCGAAGTCAAAACCTCGGGTTCTTACAAAACACCTTTAGATTTTAAAATGCCTCAGTAGCATGCTCTACTTGGGTTAAAAACTATCAACTGTTTTTAAAGTTTCTTGACGTTCATTTTGTTGTAAGCAACAGATATAAAACAGAAAGAACACACAAAAAAACAGACAAACACAAAACCCTAAATGCATCTGAAAAAAGCCTGACTTTATTTAGATCTTCCAGGCAGGGCTAAGCCTGAGTTTCAGTGGGGCTCACACTTCTGCTGTTTTCTTTCTTCTTCTTTTTCTTTCCCCCCATTTTACCTTTCATCTTTTGAAAAATTGTTGTTTTTTGATTTTATTGTTTTGGTGAGGAGGGGGTTTTACCAGTCCTCCTTGCAAAAAAACATGTTTTTTGTTCATAAACACATGGAAATTCTTATTTTCACTAACGTCCTTTTTCTTTCCATGGAAGACTCTTTGGAAACGTATCATCTCGTTTGAAATGGCAGCAAGTGGTGAAAATCCATTTTTAGCAATTTGCCCATCACTTCTGCAAGGCCAATATTCTACTCTGGAAAGATGGCATCAGCTGTGTCCTCAAAAAACAGTCCCTGTTCCTTAAAATAGTTCTAGGTCACCAATCTCAGGTTACTATTTGTTCCTATAAGATGGAAAGGGTTAACGATTTGCTTCTGTTTTCCTTGAGAGTCTTTCCAATTCAATTTCCAGGTGTTCAAATTGGCCCCTCACAAACAAAATACTGCAACAGCTACTATCTTCCATAACCTTTTTTTTTCTCTCTCTTTACTCTAATTTGGATTATAAATTCACTCAGAAAAACCTACGGCTAATTTCACTGGAAACAAATGGAAAATGGTCAAACAACAGAGTTTTGAGCTCCTTGGTGCAAAAATTAGAACAAGGGTCAATTGATTGGAGTACTCTGACCTTTTCTCCTTAAAACGTATAGTAGAAAAAAAATAAGTTTGGATGACAGTCTGTGTTTAAAATATTCTGCATTAACAATTTAGACAACTCCTTTGGTAAAGAAAATGGAAAGTTGGCATGGAACAGCAACACACACACTGCAAGCCATGGCCAAATGTCCAGAGTCTATTTTACACATTGTCTACACATGGACATGCGGTATGTTACAAAGACAGCTCTACGAAACGCCCAACATTAAAGGAAATGTGTGGTTTTTCCCTAACATGACAAGTAATAAGTCATTCTTTGCATATATTATAGAAAAAGTTTTGCAAAGTGGAATGTTGTTTTTGTGGGTCTGTGTGTGTCAAAGCCTGTTTGATCTCTACAGAAGTGCAGTAAATATTCAGAAAAATTTTAGTTAAAAAGTCACTTCCAAATGTACAAATCAAGCCATAGAATTAAAAAATCCACTGGAAAATTCGAATGCGTAGTCTTTTAAACATAACATCTTTTCTTTTGAAGTATACTGTTTGGACTTGTTAAATAGACGTGCGTAGCGTATGCGTGTGTGTGTGTGTGTGTGTGGTTTCACCAGTATCTTCATATTTTCAGAAGAGGTAGAGACTTACAATTGGTTTCAAAAGAACGTGTTACACAACAAATAAAATTAGACGCTGTATTCTCTTAAATCAACGAGTTATATTTGCAGATGAACTGGTGTGCGTTCACGTGTTTGAAATTTAATTTGTTGGCTTGTCAAATTCCTTAGTAATAGTCACTGTGTTTTAATTTCAGTCCACTTGTTATGAGTCAGATATTTTCCGAATAAGATAGCCATTTTTTGGATTTAATGTTCAGTTGAAGATATGATGAAGCATCTCCTTTTACAGACCACTTGTAGCCTCTTGGTATAATGATAACTTTTGCTAGATGGTGTGATAGAGAAAAACAAATAGCTGCAGTATCTCACTCATGTGGGCATATAATTTCATTTTCCAGTGAAGTAATAATCATGTTTTCATTAGGTACTTTAATGTGCCCCACTAGTAAACAGGTAGCTATTTCTCCTAGTCTGAAATAAATAGTCTATTACACATCCTTAGGGCTTCCCTGGTGGCTCAGATGGTAAAGAATCTGCCTGAAATGCAGGAGACCTGGGTTCTGGGTCAGGAAGATCCCCTAGAGAAGGGAATGGCAACCCACTCCAGTATTCTTGCCTGAAGAACCCTATGGATAAAGGAGCCTGGTGGGCCACAGTCCATGGGGTCACAAAGGGTTGGACAGGCTTGAGCAACTAACACATACATGCACACGCATGCACACACACATACACACATGCACGCACACGCGTGCACACACACACAATCATGGATGAAGTACAAAGTACAAAAGAAACATGTGGGATAGAAACGGAGATTCAATAGAAACAGTTCCCTTTCTCTATGCTTTGAAGGATGCATGGCGATAAAAAAAGAACATGTCCCCACTTCTATAAACATTTTGGCAGAGTAAAAGCATTAATCTCAGAAGTGGCATCCAGTTTATACAGAATTGGAATGGAGGTATAGACTGATTTTTTTTTTTTTACTTTGTATTACCCCAAACTAAAAAATCTATTAATTTCCCAAAAATTACCATCAATAAATTAGAAAAAAATCAAGCTATAAATTCTATCTTCTATTTGAACAGTATTTTATTTTCCAAGATGCTTTCACATACATCAGTTATTTGGGGCCAAACTTCTTAGATAAACATTATAAGTATTATCAACATCCCAGATATGAGATACTATAAGTGGATAAAAGCATAAAATAAACCAACGTGACTTTGGTTGCTGATCCTTCCAACAGCATTTATGGGGGAGGTATTATCTCTTGTGTTCAAAAAAAACTGAGCTGTGGGTAGAATCAGATTGCGTGATTGAATGGGACAAGCTAGGTAGGAGTCATCTATGGGTCACTTAATTTCCATTCTCTCAGGGTTTACCCAAATCCCGTTCCATATTTCTCTAAAAGTGCAGAATCTACCTCAACTAAAGAAAAGCGGGCTTTTTCCTCAGGATCTTTGAGATTCTCAATGTGCTTACAAATCTCTGAGAGAAATACTCTGCCTGAAATGTTTTCAGTTTTTGCATCCTGAAATCGTTCTTTCTTTCCTTCGTATTGTTATTGAAAGTGGAAAAAAAAGTGTGCTAGTTACTCAGTATGCAACTCTTTGAGACCCCATGGACTGCAGCCCTCCAGGCCCCTCTGTGCATGGGATTTTTCAGGCAAGAACACTGCAGTGGGTGGCCATGCCCTCCTCCAGGGGACCTTCCCCACCCAGGGACTGAACCTGTGCCTGTTACGTTGCAGACTCTTTACCCTCTGAGCCACCAGGGAAGCCCTACTGCTGTTGTCCTCCGATTAAAATCTTCTGGAAACACTGTTCAGCAAAGTATGATCTGGAAAACATTGCACTCCACCGTTGTCAGTAAAAATAGAAACAGTTTTTCCTTTGGAGTATTCTGTTAAAGTTTTGGAAAAACAGCACCTGATGTGCAGAAATCAAGGAATGAAGCCTCAAGAGCACAGTTTCCACTCATTTCCTGGGCAGTACTGTTCTGAAAAGTCATGACGGTCCCTTGGAAATACCTGCAGCCTCTTATTAGACCTAACTGCGGTCCAGAGCAGCTCCTCTCTGTGGAGTTGATGATGACAGCAGTGGTGACGATGATGATTCCATTTCTGTATTAGTTTCCCGGGGAAGTCATAAAATAGCGCCATAAACGTGGTGGCCAAAAACAGGACACATTTATTCGCTCATCATTTAGGTGCTGCAGATTCTGAAATCAAGGTGTCCACAGGCCCATGCTTCCTCTGAAGATTCGAAGGAAAGAATCTTTTTCTTGCATCTGCCTTGCTCCTGGTTGCTCTTGGGAAGGTAGTTCTTAGTCTAGATGAGACATTTTAAATATTGTGGTTGTTGTTTAGCTGCTCAGTGATATCCAACTTTTCTGCAACCACATGGACTGTATAGCCCTCCAGGGTCCTCTGTCCATTGGATTCTCCAGACAAGATTACTGGAGAGGGTTGCCATTTCCTGCTCCAGGGGATCTTTCCGACCCAGGGATCAAACCTACATCTCCTGCATTAGCAGGCAGATTCTTTATGGGTGAGTCACCAGGGAAGCTCATAGAAGCAATTCATATATATGGTTGTTGGTGGTTTAGTCACTCAGTCGTGTCCAACTCTTAAGCCCCCATGGATTGTAGCCCGCCAGGCTCCTCTGCGCATGGGATTCTCCAGGCAAGAATACTGGAGTGGGTTGCCATTTCCTTCTCCAGGGGATCTTCCCAACCTAGGAATCAAACCCAGGTCTCCTGCATTGCAGGCAGATTCTTTACCTACTGAGCTATGAGGGAAATATATATGGTTAAAAAACAGTAATCAGAAGTGAGGACTTATAGCCAATGAACAAAGCCTTCCTCCTCATCCACCTCCTTGCTAATCACTGTTTCATTTTCCCATTTTCTCCACAATAGCAACCATCATTTTAGCTTCTTTTCCTGCTTTTTATTTTTTAAATCTCTCGATGGTTAGCCTACAGCTTTAGCTGATATAGCTTTATTGCATGGCTTTGTGGAATTTTAATGAGCCAGGGTTGGGTTAATTTACTAATCACTTCTGAACGGCAAGATAAAGAAAACCCAATTCCACTAGAGAAAAGTCACTAATTTCAAACAAAATAAACTATACATCGCCATTTCAAAGGAGATGACATTCTCTT